>NW_025333833.1:15052500-20071898 GCF_019186645.2 Phyllostomus hastatus | reverse complement strand
TGTAGATACACATATCTTAGTGTTCTTTTTGTTAACCAGAAATGGAATTATGCTGTTCATATTTTTCTAAAACTTTCACATTTTACATTTACATCTTAGACTGAGATTGTATTTAGGGTTACTCCCATCCTTTTAATGTGGACTTTAGTATATACCTGTGGACTTTATATATACATTTATTTAACTATTTTAACATCAGTGGTCATTTATATGTGCATAGGTTTCACCTTAACAGGTAGTTGGTTGGTTCAATTTTTTGTGTGTAATGATTATATGAGTTGTGTCTTATTATAAAAGTTGTAGGTCTTCCCCATGCTGAAATTATAGAAAATTTTCAACCATGTGTTCTGATTGCATTCTCTGCATTCAAATTCTGGTACATCTGTAATTGGAATATACATTCATTATCTTCTCTCCCACTGTTGCAAGTGCCAGTTTGTATCATACATTAAATTCATAGGTATTCCAGTTCTTTCTCTGTTCATTTGAACTCTGCCCATGCCTGGGCCAATACCAAATCTTTTATTTTTTACTGTAGTACTATGACATGCCATAATATCTGACAGAACACTTTCTTTTCAGAAATGGTCAAGCCACTCTTATACTAACTTTTGCAGATCAACTTTTATTTTATTTTATTTCTACCATTTTAACCATTTTAAGTTTACATATCAGTGGCATTAACTACATTTACCTTGTTGTGCAACCATCACTTCTATATCTCCAAAACCTTTTCATCTCAAATTAAAATATTACCCATTAAACAATAATTCTCCATTTTCCCCTTCCTCCAACCCTGGCAATTGTTCTTCAATTATCTATGAATTTAACTATTTTGGCTTATTTCACTTAGCATAACGTCTTCAAGGTTCATCTACCTTGCACCATGTATCAGAACTTTATTCCTTTTATGATTAAATAATATTCCACTGTTAGTATATACCACATTTTTTATCCATTCACTTGACTATAGGCACTTGGGTTGTTTCCAGCTTTTGGTTATTTCGAATATGCTTGTCTGAGTATTGGCATTTGAGTACCTGTTCTGTTCAAGGCCTGTTTTCAACGTTGGGGGGTGCACCCCCAGGAATAGAAATGCTGGGTTATGTGCTAGTTGTGTGTTTACTTTTTGAGCAATATCCACAGTGTCTTTCACAGTAGCTGCACCAATTTTACATTCCCACCAGTGAGGCACAAAGGTTCCAATCTCCCCACCTCTTTTCCAGTGCTTGTTATTTTCTGTTTTTTGATACTAACCATCCTTCATAATGTCTATGAAGTAGTATCTCATTGTTGGTTTTACTTGCACTTTCTAATGATTAGAGATTATATTTTCATGTGTATATTGGTATTTTGTATATCTTCTACAGAAAAAAATGGCTATTCTAGTCCTTTGTACACTTTTGATTTTGTTTTTTTGTCTTGCTACTTTTAGGATTTCATTATATATTTTGGATGGTAACCCCTTATCAGATGCTCTATTTGCAGATGTTTCCTTCCATTCTATGAATTGCCTTTTCACTCTATAGATTGTGACCATTAGTAAACATTTTTAGTTTTGATGAAGTCCAGTTTATCTATTTTTATCTTTGTCACCTGTGCTGATGGTGTCACATCCAAGAAATCATTGTCAGACCAAAAATCATGAGGCTTGTCCTCTATGTTTTTTTTTCTAAGAGTTTTATAGTTTTAGCTCTTATATTTAGTTGTTTGATCCATTTTGAATTCATTTTTCTATATAAGAATCAAACTCCATTCTTCTGTGTGTCGATATTTCAAGAACCTTGCTGAAAAGATTGCCTTTCCCAATTAAATGTTCTTAGTACCCTTGCAGACAATCATTTGACCATGTATGTGAAGGTTTATTTCTGAGCTCTGTATTCCATTCCATTGATCTGTCTGTATTTATGCCCATACCACTGTGTTTTCATTATTGTAGCTTCTGAGTAAGTTTTAAAAACATAAAATGTGAGCTCTCCCAACTTTGCTCTTCCATTTCAAGATTGCCTTGGCTATCCCAAATCCTTTAAGATTCCATATGAATTCTATGTTGGATTTTTCTATTTATATAAAATGCATATTTCAGATGGTGATGGGGTTGCATATGATCTGTAGGTTGCTTTGTGTAGTATTAACATGTTAATTATCTCAGGTCTTCCAGTGCATGAACACAGGATATCTTTTATTTATATTGTCTTCTGTTTCTTTTAGCAACATTTTGTAGTTTCCATGGTAACCATGGTGGAGTCTTCCACCTCCTTGGTTAACTTTCTTCCTAAATATTTTACTCTTTTTTGATGCTATTGTAGAGGAATTTGTTCAATTTCCTTCTTGGTTTGTTCCTTGTTAGTGTATAGAAATGCAACTGAATTGTTAATTGAGTAACCTGCAACTTTGCAGGCTAAAAACTTGTTAGTTCCAACAGGTGAGTGTGTGTGCATGTGTATGTGTGTAACGTTTACATGTTTCTACTTAAAAAATCATATCATCTAAAACAGAGGTCATTTTATTTCTTCCTTCCCTATTTGGATGCTATTTTTTTTTTTTGCCTAACTGCTCGGGTTATGACTTTCAACATTATGTTGAGTGAAAATGACACACAGTTATCCTGCCTTATTCCTGCTCTTAAGGGAAAACCATTCAGTCTTTCAGCATTGAGTATGATGTTAGCTGGGGGTTTTCATAAATGGGCCTGGTTATGTTGAAATTTCTCTGTATTGCCTAATGCCCTCTAAATCATGTATTAAGCCCTCCTGTATTTTTTAAGTAGAATCACATTGAATCCATAGGCTAATACTGACAATACACTAATGATAAATTTGCATGCTGTACTGCAGAATATTGACACAGGAAATGTTACTAGGGTGGAGGAAGAATGCTGATGACATTGAATATAAATCTATAATAGCACTTTAAGTGAGAAACATTAATATAATTTATATAAGAAAAAAGAAATTCTGCCCTGGCTGGCATAGCTCAGTGGATTGAGGGCTGGCTGCAAATCAGAGCATCGCAGATTCGATTCCCAGTCAGGGCACATGCCTGGGTTGCAGGCCACAGCCCCCAGCAACTGCACATTGATGTTTCTCTCTCTCTCTTTCTACCTCCCTTCTCCCTCTAAAAATAAATAAATAAAATCTTAAAAAAAAAGAAAAGAAAAAAGAAATTCTAAAAGATTTTGTACAAAGTGAACAAATCAAAACCTTTAAATTTAGAGGTCTGTAAGTTTTATATTTACTTCTTTTTGTGAATTATTTTCATTTTTTTCTTTTTTCTAGGATATTCCCCTCTCACTAATCAATCAAGAACTGACAAGAACAGTTTAGGTATTATTTTGTTTATAAATAACCCCACATTATGAGATCTTAGAGTTCTACACAGAAATACCATATTTCAATTATCTGTAGTTAGAGAAGTAACAACCTGTCAGAAATGAGTGATAATTGACATTTGTACTCATTTTAGTAGTGCAGATACCATGACATATGTAAGCAGTAGTATGTGTACACACATGTAGATAATACAGTTTTTAAGAGATGCCTTCAATAATGATTCCTAATAAGGTGAAGTAACTTTCTCAATGTTGTGTTTATTTGTAGATTAAAATATATAAAAGCTAACTTGCTCTCCCTGTGATATCAGCTGGTACACACTGTGTAGGCTCACAAGGTTCACACAATACATGTTAAAGGAAATGATAAGGTATAGTTGTGACAGTTAAGTGAAAGATGAGGAGTTTTGATGAGTAAATGAAGAGAAATATGTATTACTTTTCTGTACATTAGACTAGTTGAGTAAGGTTTATCTTTTTGTGAAATGCACCTTAGGCTTGGTCTGTTTTCCCTCTGAACACTTTGGCCAAACTGTCATTGTGCCCGTGAACCCAGGGCCACCCTAAGATGCTACACACTTGACAATTTTTATGCAATGACAAAACTAGAGGTAAACATGACATTGTATACTTTGACATATACAAATGTAATGAAAATAATGGCAGTTTGGAAACAGAGGTAGTACTGGCCAATGTTTCTAAGATTTAAGATTTTGTAGTATTATTTCTTTCTCCCTGGATAGAAAGAGAAAAAAAACTGCATGTTGAAGTTTCTAATCATAATTTATTCATGTGCCCTGGTGTTTCATTTCATTCTTAGAATGTTCTTGGTAAGACTGTGTCTTCATTTAGGGAGTGGGGATACATGAGGAAGTATTAATGATAAAATGACATATGATTTGTAAAGACTGCAAACTGTGTCTGTGTAATCAATTAATAGAACTTCATTTATGACTTATTCCACAGACTCACTTTTGAGGAACCATATAAATGAAATTTCTAACAAAATCATAAGAATGACAGGCTGAAGACTGAACTAAACCAACTCTAATGGGATAATATGTTCTCCAAAATAATTTTCCTCAAACCTAGTGAATTCTAATTTTTATAACCTGGTGTGGTGACTCAGCACAAAACAATGACAAGCAAAGTTCTAATTAAGAGTTTCCCAAGTTAGACCCTAAGCCTAGAACCAGATAGAGGGTTCTGTGATCAAAATGACCTGGATGCACTAGCAGTTATATGCACTAAACTAAAGAGATAAACTTTTTCTTTGCTGTAATTAATGGGTAAGCTGATCAATATTTAAATGCATATACTATCTGGAGACCCACACCTGCTCAATTATCTTCAAACTGGTTTTGTTTGTTTCTCAGATGGAGGACTTATGGCTGTGATTGTTCTTACTGTACGTAAGTGTCCAAAACTTGGATGCTACTTAAATCAAAATATTAATGTGAAGAAGTGCATTTTTAATGATATTTTTAGTTTTGGTAGTTTTTATAGCTTGAAATTAAGGAAACCAGCCTAGAAGTACCTGACCTTTTACATGATATTCCACCTTGTGTTGGTGATTGTATATATTTTGTATTCTGTTTGTCCAGTTATGAAGAAATCCTAAATAATACATGTGTGTGCTTTCAAGGCGATTAATCATATGAATTTGCATCCCAAATATGCTTTGAGTAATATTATAAAAATTACGCAAGTATTACTCTCTGGATTCCTATGGACTTTTTAAATGATTCCAGGGAATTGCATTTAGACAGAGAAGTGTCTACATAGAATATTAATGTATATGTGCTTTAAAAATATAACATTCTTCTGCTAGATTTTGACCCTTGGTAATTACTTTTTAGAGTTACATGTCCCTTGTTTTTTGGTTTCTCGTAGTTCTTGGCATTGCAGTAGTTGCCACCTGTCTGTACAAATATCTTTACATAAGGAAGAGAGGGTAAAATAAACATGTTTTCTGGAATGTATTGGTGCTTCTCACTACCGACATGCTTTTGTGCAGCTTTGGATTGCACTCTGTATCGCATGCTGCCTTGTTTAATCACGTGCCTGCGTGAGTGTGCTATCAGAATTGCATTTCCTTACTAAAAATATTTTCCTCCACTTTTAATATCATTCTAACATGTGGTAATCTGCACAGAGTTGCTTTAGCTGTTCTAACTGTAAGAAAAAATTCTGTGTGGTTTGAGATTTAAGTTCTGCAGAATATCATGGATCACTATAGGGCCTTCCCTACCCTTGGTGTACTCTATTCCCTGCAGTGGGGTTGCCAAAACTAAATTTCAAATAGTTCACTGTGGAGACTTTGACAGTTCTACTCACTGGAATTAGCAGCATGAAAGCTTTCATTTGTCTGTACAACTTAGGTAGATGTAAGAAGCTATGCAGATGTCTTATTCAAATACTCAAATTGAATTCTTTTCATTTAGAGTTGTTATTTATACAAATTAAACTGGGGAATTAAAGCAACACTAATTGACTTTCCTCTCATATTTTCTTAATTTACTAAGTTTCAGTAAAACTTAAGGGTTAAACTTAAAGTTGCTGAGAGGGTCGAATTACCAAGGCACCTCATTAACTTTATCTGTCTTTTTATCTACAAAATTGGCTACAAAATTGGCAAATGGGAATTTAGAATAGAAAATATTTACCAATATATATCTTCTAAGGGGAATGGGATTTGTAAACATTGCACCTAAATTTTAATGAAATAATTTTCAATGTACTGAAAGATTTAGAATAATTACTGTAGCTTAGACCGAAATTGAAAAATTTTATTTTCAACAATTTGTTTTTGCCTGTCATTTTGGAGATAGCTTTAAAATCAAAGCAACATTTTTAAGACTTTTTGATTTTTGGGTCTTACAATATGTTTTACTTTGATATTCATCATTGTTTATCTTCTTAAAATATCCATAATGCCTTTATTTGAATTCTTAAATTTAGAACACATGAAATATTTTTAAAATTAAATGTACACAGCAGTCTGAGTAGGAAATGATCTTGGTGGAACGTTTTTACAATTCAAAAGGTTCATGTAGAAATACCTTCTAAAAAAAGCAAAACAAAATAGTTTTGTGTTCCTTGCTTTCTTTCTTTGTTTAAAACATCAGTGCATCAGAATACTTAATGGTTCTTTAAATAAGTATGAATCAAACAGTCTAGCTACCAGTTAATGGCTCTTTTAAAGGGAAAGAATTATCTGAGTCATTGTACCCCCAGATTAAAGGTTCAGTGCCATCACTGATCTGAGATTGCATTTCTAGTGAGCTCCAAGTGATGATGCTGCTGGGCCTGGACTATACTTTGAGTAGCCAGAGGGAAGACTATTACTGATGTGCCGATATATTTGAAATCTGAATACAATGAATTTTATAAGCAAATTTGTCTCCTGTTTTTAGATCATTGGATTTTTTAAAGACTCCTTGCCTTATACATATGCTCTAGACAAGATGGAGGGTAATATTTAGCCTTCCCTGCTTTCCTTTAGGTAAAGTAAATATTTTTATTATATTCTTTGTACTGTTTAATGTCCATAATCTCCCCTCTCAAAAAAATTGGCAGCCATTGCCTTAAAAACTAATTTATAAGACTCTAAAATATACACAGGCACTCCTCTTTTTCTAGGGGTAACTCTCAAGCAGGTTACCAGGCACAAGTAATCAAACATTGCTTGAAAACTCGGTACCAAATGGATTGATGTAAATTTATACTTATGATGATTTGGAATACAGTTACCCTTCTACAGCCTTCACACTAAAGTAAAACAATAGGCCTTGGCTGAGTAGCTCAGTTGGTTAGAGCACCATCCTGATACACCAAATTGTGGGTTCAATCTCTCTCTATTCAGGGCACATACAAGAATCAACCAATGAATGAATGCATAAGTGAAACAACAAATCCATGTTTCTCTCTCTCCTCTCTTTCTCTCTCACCAGTAAATAAAATATTAAAACGGAAAAGTAGCATGAGTAGTCATTTTTAAGATTATTAAACATATTTAAATTACTTGATGAAAAATCACTTATAACGTGGGGAACTACCCTAGGTTACAATCAAGAGTTTGGAAGCAGATTCTACAAAGCCCAGTGGAAAGGGCAATTTCTCGGTAAAGAAACAAAATGATATCTTTGATCCCAAGGTCAAAGGGAAAGACAAATGTTCCTACTAGAAGGGCATTCTGGGCCTCCCAGCCCTCTCTGTCTTGTTTTCTCAGGACTCCTTGAGGCTGAATGCAACCAATTTTCAGACTGTTGTGAGCTTCAAGGTGCCTGAAACCCTTGCAGTTAATTTATTCAATCCTGAAGTTAATGTAAAATAACTGTAATTAAAAATTTAGTTTTAGATTTTCATTATCTTCAAATGTCTTTGTTTTATCAAAGAAAACATTTCTTTACATTTATATTAATGCTTATTTTTCTCTTTTAGGTATTGGATTCCAATTTTTAAATGTATTTGAAGAAAAAGCTGCTACTACTACAGAAAATAAAATGAATTGACTTTAAAACACAGAAAAATAGAGTGGTCTTGTAGAATTCAGGGACGGACCTAACCATGACATCACCCCCACAGCAGTTTTTAGGAAGCTGCTGGACGACAAGTGGGTCCTGTGACAGTGGTGGCTCACAGTGGTGGCCTCCCCACAGAGAGGAGTACCAGGAATCCAGGGCTATCTGGTCCTCTCTGACACTGGGCAGGCATCCGGGACGTGGCTGCTGTGACAAGCATACTGCAGATAACTGGCTGCGCCAGTTTTAGTCTTAGTCTGTCTGATGTTCAGTTGACTGAGGCAGGGACTACAATGACATTTTCTAATCTAATACTTATTATAGTTAATAGTTCCAATTTAGTAATTAATAATCCTACTGAGGATTTCAAATATAAGATGTGCTATAAGTATAAAGTGCATACCAGATTTCAAAGAGTTAGTATAAAAATGTTAAATACATGTATACTGGCTTAAGTAAAATATATTGAAATTAATATTCTTGTTTATTTTACTTTTTGTGGCTTCAAGAAAATTTCAGTCATCCATATGACTCATTATATTTCCTGGACAGCACTGGACTAGAATGATAGATTTTACAAAGATGCCTACTTTTAAAATTAAAGGGCAATATAAACTTTAGTTCTTTGGGAGGATCTCTTACTAGAAGTCATGACTTTCTTGACAATAGGGGTGAATGAGGCACTACCCAAATTGAATACTGGTGAAATTGCTACCTTCTAAAAAGTTTGATCTTAGAGCCAGATTTTAAATTGTGACATTAGGAAAGCTCATGTTTCTCTACAGTCTTTCACACTGGAACTAAATTAAAATGAGAAAACATTTATTAAGTACTTTCTATGCAACACTTCTATTTCTTGGTTTGGAGGGAATAAAATATATAATACAGGAATAGAAAAAACAGTAAGTCTAATTAACACTTGAAATTGTTTTAAAAGAATCATTTATTTCTGGTTCAGAGACTCAATAGTTTTTTTTTAATTGTCCATTTTCTAAACGTGCTTTTGGAATTTAATTTCTGTACTTATTGATGTTCATCTCTGATGCTATTTCTTTACCTCGCCTTGTAGGAAAACACAGGTTACTGCTGTATGCAGTGCTTAGAATAAACCAGCCACTTCAGCAGAGCAGGCATGCTAAATGGTTTCCACAATCCAGTGTGTCAGTGCATCTTTTGATCTGTTAAAATGTTAAGCTCTGCTGTAAATTCATTATTGTTACTATAGAAAAAAAGTATAGAGATTCTTCACAAAATTAAAACATACACCTACCATATTTTTCATTAATTTCAGTCCTGGGAATATATCTAAAAGAAATGAAATCACTACGTGGAAGAGATATCTACACCTCCCTGGTTATTGCAGCATTTTTATTACAATAAACAAGATATGGAATAGCCTGTTGTCAATGACATATAACTAGATTTACTAAATGTTATTTATAAATATGGTGGAGTACAATTCGGCTATAAAAATGAAGAAAATGTGTCATTTGTAACAACATGGATGGACCTTGAGGGCATTACATTAAGTGAAATGAGTCATACAGAAAAGGGCAAATACTATTGACCTCACATGCAGGTGGAATCTGAAAAAAACAAATGCATAAAAGAAAAAGAAGTCAGATTAGTAGTTGCCAGAGCCTGGGGTTGGGGAAATTAGGTGAAAGTTGTGAAAATGTACAAACTGTTGGTTATAAATTAAGCAAGTACTGAAATGTAATATAAAAGTATAGTATGAAGACCATAATTAGTAATAGTATATTGCATATTGGCAAGTTTGCTAAGAAAATAGATCATAAAAGTTCTGCCCTGGCTGGTGTAACTTGGGGATTGAGGGCAGGGTGTGAAGCAAATGGTCGCTGGTTAGATTCCCCATCAGGGCACATGCCTGAATTGTGGGTCAGGTCCCCAGTAGCGGCCACGTGGGAGGCAGCCGCACATTGATGTTTCTCTCCCTCTCTTTCTTCCTCCCTTCCCTTCTCTCTAAAAATAAATACAAATTTTTTTAAAAGTTCTGATCACAGGGAAGAAAAAACTTTTGTTAACCATGTGAGGTAATGCTAATTAAATTTATTGTGGTATTATCAGATTCTAGACTTACCACTTTCTGTTTCACCTAAATTATTCAGAAATTTGATTTTTCTCAGGCTTAAGAACTCATCAGCATTTATTTCCACAGAAGAGATATATTGCCAGTAGTTCTTTTTTTAAAAGATTTTATTTATTTTTAGACAGAGGGGAAGGGGAGGAGAAAGAGAGAAAAAGAAACATCAATGTTGATTGCCTCTCATACACTCCCTACTAGGGACCTGGCCTTCATGCAACCCAGGCATGTGCCCTGACTGGGAATCCAACCCACAACCCTTCAGTTTGCAGGCTAGTGCTCAATCCACTGAGCCACACCAGCCAGGGCATATTGCTAGTAGTTCTTTTCTTTTAATTATTGTTCAAGTACAGTTGTCTGCATTTTCCCCCCACCCCAGCCATCCCTACCTCCCTCCCCTGATCCTACCCCCCTTGGTTTTGTCCATGTGACCTTTATAGTTGTTCCTGAAAACCTTTCCCCATTTTACCCCCATTATCCCCTCGCACGTCCCCTCTGGTTACTGCCAATTTGTTCTTAATTTTAATTTCTGGTTATATTTTGCTTGCTTGTTTATTTTGTTGATTAGGTTCCACTTAAAGGTGAGATCATATGGTATTTTTCTTTCACCACCTGGCTGATTTCACTTAGTATAATGCTCTGCAGCTCCAACCATGCTGTCACAAGGGGTAGGAGCTCCTGTTTTCTTTCTGCTGCATACTATTCTGTTGTGTAAATGTACCACAGTTTTTTGATCCATTCATTTACTGATGGGCAGGCACTTAGGCTGCTTCTGGCACTTGGCTATTGTAAATCACACTGCTATGAACATTGAGGGGCATAGGTTCTTTTGAATTGGTGTTTCGGGTCTTAGGGTATAATCCCAGCAGTGGAACTGCCAGATCAAAAGGCAGTTCCACTTCTAGTTTTTTGAGTAAATTCCGTACAGTTTTCCACAGTGGCTGCATTAGTCTTCATTTCCACTAACAATACACTAGGGTTCCCTTCTCTCCACATCCTCTCCAACACTTGTTGTTTGTTGATTTGTTTATGATGGCCATTCTCACCAGTGTGAAGTAGTATCTCACTGTGGTTTTAATTTGCATCTCTCTGATAGCTAGTGATCCTGAGCATCTTTTCATATGTCTCTGGGCACTCTGTATGTCCTCCTTGGAGAAGTGTCTGTTCAGGTCTTTTGCCGATTTTTTTAGTTGGGTTGTTTGTCTTCCTGGACTGGAGTCATAAGAGTTCTTTATATATTTTGGAGATCCCACCCTTGTCTGAGGTATCATTGGCAAATATGTTTTCCCATACAGTTGGTTCTCTTTTCATTTTAATGCCATTTTCTTTAGCCATGCAGAAGCTTTTTATTTTGATGAGATCCCATTTGTTTATTCTTTCCTTCATGTCCCTTGCTCTAAGGGACATATCAGTAAAAATATTGCTGTGTGGAATACCTGAGATTTTCCTGCCTATGTTCTCCTCTAGGACTTTGATGGTGTCACAACTTATATTTAAGTCTTTTATCCACCTTGAATTTATTTTTGTGTATGGTGTAAGTTGGTGGTCAAGTTCTTTTTTTTTTTTTTGCATGTAGCTGTCAAGATTTGAAAAGATAAACAAAATCAACAAGGGTTTTAGCAGACTCATCATGAAAAAAGGAGAGAGGACCCAAATGAACACAATCAGAAATGAAAGAGGAGAGATTACAACTGATGCCACAGGAATACAAAGGCTTGTAAGAAATTACTACGAAGAACTATATGCCAAGAAATTTGAAAACCTAGGTGAAATGGACAAATTTGTAGAAAATTATAATCTTCCAAAACTCAATAAAGAAGAAGCAGAAAGCCTGAACAGACCAATAACAGTTGATGAAATCAAAGCAGTAATCAAAAAACTCCCAGCACACAAAAGCCCTGACTGGATGGTTTCACAGGAGAATTTTACAACGCATTTAAGGAAGAGCTAACCCCTATCCTTCACAGATTAGTCCAAATAAATCCAAGAAGACAGAAGATTCCCAAACTTTTTATGAAGCCAGCATCATCCTAATCCCAAAACCAGATAAAGACACAACAAAGAAAGAACACTGTTGCTAGTAGTTCTTGCATGATGCTTGAGTGTGCCTTCTGTCCAACACTCCTTTCCACTTGAACACAGGTAACCACATGATACAACTTAGCTAGGCAGGACCCACACCCAACAAAGCATTCTCCATGTCTGTGGAAAGCATGGCATTGAAAACAAGATTCAAGATATGTCCAAAAGAAACAGACCACAAAGACAGTCATATTTTGAAGGACATGAGAATTCTCAATGATGATGTATGTGTAAGATAATATGGGAAGTCTTCTAAGTGAGACAGAAAACAATGATTAGGGATCATGTAACTGATTACTGGGAGTGTCAGGTGAACTGATGGACATCATCAGGGGTCTTTCCATTGGTGGAAGACCAGTGTTCCTGGCCTTAAGAAGAGGAGAGGCTTCAGCATGGCCAAGGAAGCATTTGGATGCCTTAGACTACACAATACCTCCTTTCTATCTTGACTGAGATAAAGGAAGTAGGACATGCTCTTTAAAACTGACACTCCTCTACACTACCAGACCCTGTTCACTTTCCCCTGCTATAACCATGGTAAAGAAAAGAGACTCAAGGAGAGATCTTGTGTGTTATAGTGGACCTGTAGGTTTTCTGGAATAAGGCTCTTTTTATTTAGTTGCTCAACTCTGAAAATACTTTTGACAAGAGAAGCAATGGGGGAAGGTCAGTTAATCATTAATCTCTCGCTTATCTACTCAGTATCTCAATTTATGGCTTACTGTCTTGTGCCCTACACAGCAACCACAACAGAGGCCAAAGAACATTTCTTCTGAACTTGTAATCTGTGTGTAATGCCAGCACTGTGATTATCAGCATATTAATTCTGGGTAGTTCAGCTGTTGACCATGCTGCCATCTAAATTAAAAAATCCTGTTATCTCAGTGTCCTTCCTTGACAAAGTACTTAAAGCTAGAGAACACCTCTAATTAAAATGATTGTTGGAAAGGAGCCAATTCATTTCAACAGAAAAAGATCCAAGACTCATAAAACCACTGAAGTGACTTCACAGAGGTACAGACATGTGCACTTGAAGATGCTGAAGCTCTCCCAATACCTCAGGAAGCTCCATCCTCTTAGTTTGGACACTGTCACTCCATCTTCCTTCTTTGCGCTGAAAGTACACACCATCTGGTCGAAGGAAAGACTGCGCTTAGGATAAATACGTACTCTCAATTACTCAAAGGGAAAAGGTGTTGCCGAGGATTTCTGTTTACAAGTTTGTCATTTTTCTCTTATTTTCAATTATTTTTAGCATTGGATGGGCTTATTAAAGAGAATTTGGAAAAATGCAGGAGAAAAATATAAAAATAAGACATTTAATTGTACTACCTATTAATAACTGCTGTTCATGTTTTAATGTTTTAATTCCTTACACATACATCTTTCTTAAATATATTTTTTCTTTTATAGAGCAGAACCCACTCCTTTTAGACAGATTGGAGTAAAATACAGTGTCTGGCACAAATAACGCCCCCCTTTTAATACAAAGTCATTTATTACAAAATCATAAGCATGTGATTTCATAACATAAAAATATCACACTCAAGCACACCATATGACATTTTAGATGAAATGTTCAAATTTAATACTTGAACAACAAAATAAAATAAATGGAAAAAATAAAATAGAACTATAAATTATTACACCCACATTATTACCTTACCAACCACACTAAAGCAGGCCTTACTTCTCCTAGACCCCACATATAGTTCTCATTTCAAGAGGAAAGAAGTAATTTATAATTATTAACAGGGCATTAAATGATAATAGAGGCAATGGCTCAAGACTGTTCCAGAGAAAGATCTGGAGAAAATTAAACTATATATTTCCTAAGACCTATTTCAAAAGCACTTTTTACTAAAAAAATCATACAAAAATTTAAATAAATAATTTTTAGATTCAAAATACAAAAAAAATAACTAACAATGCATGAGCTTTAAGACTTTATCAAATTAATAAACTTGTATTTGGTGTAATATTACAGGCTACACTAAACATTTCTAGAAAATATCATCATCTCTACATTTTAAAAATAGATTTGTGTGTGTTTCCCAATTACTATGTATGGATGTGAAAGTTGGATAGTAAAGAAGAAAAATAATTGATTCATTTGCAATATGGTGTTGGAGGAGAGCTCTAAAGATACCCTAAAGCACTAGAAAGACAAACCAGTGGATCCTGGAGTAGAGTAAGCCTACAACATTGCTGAAAGTGAAAAAAAAAAAAAAAAGACAAAAGACAAAACTGAAGCTGTCCTACTTTGAGCACCTCATGAGAGGGCCAGGTTCCATGGAAAAGATAATAAATGCTAGGAAAAATAAAAAGACAAAATATGTGATGTACTGACCCCATAAAAGAAGTCACAGGTAGGAGTCTACAGGAGCTGAGCAGAGCTGTTGAGGCTTGGACATTGTGGACATCTCTCATTCACAAAGTCTACAAGATTCAGAGGCAACCCAACAGCATATAACATGCACACTTCCGTGTAATTGTAGTTCTAATAGTGGTCTTTATAGTATATCCTGCCACATTTATCTGGCTAAATATAAAAAGGGAGCTGGACGTCAATTTGAATTTCAATTTGAATTCATACAAGGTAGGAAAAAAAGACCAAGCCTAAGCAAACTCAAACTAAGGGAAAAAATTGTAATTTATATCACATAAAAAAGGTAGTTGGCCTATTTTAACTCTTTTAAAGAGTTAAAAAGAAAGGCAAATAGCCTACAAATATATAAAAAATGCTCAATATTTCTGCTTAGTTGGAACTCTCTTATTTTGAAGGTTTCAGAACACGTGATTTTTAAAGAAAGATTAAAAATTAAATGCTTGCTAATTGTGCTTTTGTAGAATTAAAATTCTCCATCACAAGAAAAATATTCTGTTTTTTCTTCCAGAATTGAGTAGGTCAATGAGCAATATGATTAACACATATCTAAAGCCCGTGACTTTTTAACTAAAAGAAATCCATAAGATCCCAGATGGTGCAGAGTAGGTGGAAGTTACACTAACCTCCTCCCAGAACCAAGCTGGAATTACAACTACATTACAGAAAAATGGTTATTCAGGATGCTGAATAACCAACTGAACACGGGAGAGAAACCTAGTAACTAAGAACTTAAGGAAGAAACCACACCACCACAATGAGGCTGGTAGGAAGTATGGAGGTGCTAGAAGGCTGCTGGGCTCCCATGGGCAGCAGCTAAAGTTTCAGGGGGATATTTCAGTGGCTGTGGGGGGGTCCCTCTGAGAAGTGTGAGGTCTGATCCCCAAGCAGGGGGCCATACTAGAGGATCTAAGCCAAGAAAAGAACCCAGCTGTGAAAAGCAGTGAGGTTTCTGTCACCCAGGGAGAGATAACTGGAGATGGAGAGAGCCTCTTAAAGGGCCATTGAACAAGATTTCATTTGCAGCTACTTAACCCTGGGCTCTGGCAGAGGGAGAGCAAAGTTGACTAGAACTGCATGAGGAGATTCTGGAATTGGTGGCTCTGGGGAAAGAACTTGAGTGTGAGGAGCCAGGATCCCTGTGCTGATTCATTCCCCATATTGTACAAGCCATTGTTCTAGCGCAGAGAACTCCCCTCCAGGTGGCATCAGGCTGAAGGGATGCAATAGCCCCACCCTCAAGAATCCCTCTCACCCCATTCTGTGCAGGTTAAGCCAGACTGCTGAGGTGTGCAGCTGGAGGCCATTTCAGAGATCAAGCCTAACAGAAAGCCTACAGACGGAGGCAGACCTCTGGAAGCTCTGGGACTCTAGCTGTCCCTCCCCTGGGCCCAGTGCTGGTAAAAGCCAACCTTGGTTGTGCATCCTGGTTCTTCATGCACATACCCAGGCCCAGCAGGAAGCCACAAGCTGTGGATTGCTGATAGCTCCAAACAAGTTGCTCAGGGCCAGTCACAGAGAGGAGCAGGGTGGGGAGGAAGAGGGGATACAGGGGAATTGGAAGGGGGAGAGGAGGAGGAAAAAATAGTTAAAGATAAAATGGCAACAAATATGTATCTATCAGTAATCACTTTAAATGTAAATGGCTTAAATGCTCCAATCAAAAGACAGAGGGTAGCTGAATAGATTAAGAAAACAAGATCCATACATACGCTTTCTCCAAGAGTACCACCTCAGAACGAAAGAAACAAACAGTCTCAATGTAAAGGGCCAAATGGAGAAAGATATATCTTACAAATGTTAAGGGGACAAGACCTGCAGTACCAATATGTATGTCCAACAAAAAAACTTTAAAACCAAGGCTATAATAAGAGCAAAAAAAAAAAAAAGACACTACATAATGATAAAGAAAACAATCCAACAGGAGGATATAACCCTAGTAAACATTTATGCACCCAAAATAGGAGTATCTAAATATGTAAATCAAATCATGACGGACATAAAGGGAGAGATCAACAGAAATACAGTCATAGCTGGGAATTTTCACACCCCACTGACTTCAAGTGGATAGATCTTCCAAACAGTAAATCAACAAGGAGACATCAGTCTAAAATGACACACTCGAAAAAATGGATTTAATTGATATCTTCAGAGCATTTCACTCCAAAGCAGCAGAATATACATTCTTTTGAGGTGGTCATGAAACTTTTTCTAGGACAGACAACATGTGAGGACACAAAACACATCTGAAGAAATTTAAGAAGACTGAAATCACATCAAACATCTTCTCTAACCATAATGCTATGAAACTAGAAATAATGACAAGAATAAAACTGAAAAATACACAAAAACAAGGAAGCTAAATAACATGTTATTAAACAATGAATGGGTTACCAATAAGATCAAGGAAGAAATAAAAAGATACCTTGAAATAAATGCAAAATGAGAATGCAACAGCCCAAAATCTGTGGAACACTGGGAAAGCAATACTAAAAGAGAAATTCATAGAATTACAGGCCTATCTTAAGAAACAAGAAAAAGCACAAATAAAGAATCTGACTTTACACTTAAAAAAGCTTGAAAAAGAACAAGACACAAAGCCAAAAGTGAGTGGAAGAAAGGAAATAATAAAGATCAAAGCAGAAATAAACAAATTGCCTAAAAAAAATTGCAAAAGATCAAAGAATCAAAGAGCAGATTCTATGAAAAGATGAACAAGATCAACAAACCCTTAACCAGACTCGTCAAGAAAAAAAGAGAAAAGACCCAAATAAATAAAATGAGAAGTGAAGGAAGAGAAATAGCAACTGGCACCAAAGAAATACAAAGGATTATAAGAAAATATTACAAACAACTGTATGCCAACAAATTGGACAACCTGGATGAAATGAATAAATTCCTAGAAACATATAGTCTTCTAAAACTAAATCAGGAAGAACCAGAGAATCTGCATAGACAGATTACACATACAGAAATTGAAACAGTAATCAAAAAACACCAACAAACAAAAGCCCTGGACCAGGTGGTTTCACAGGTAAATTTCACCAAGCATTGAAAGAAGAACTAAGACCTCTCCTTCTCAAACTATTTCATAAAATTCAAGGGGAGGAAAGACTCCCATCTCAATTTACAAGGCCCGTGTTATCCTAATTCCAAAGCCAGAAAAAGACACTACAAACAAGGAAAATTATAGGCCAATATCTCTGATGCACATAGGTGCTAAAATCCTCAACAAAATATTAAAAAACCAAGTGCATCAATGCATCAAAAAGATCATACACCATGATCAGGTGGGATTTCTTCTGCAAGTGCAAGATTGGTACATCATTCTCAAATCAATACAAATGATTCACCACATAAACAAAATGAAGGATAAAAGCCACACATTCTTATCAATAGATGCAGAAAAAGCATTTGATAGAGTCCAGCAACTATTTATGATAAAACCCTTAGCAAAATGGGAATTGAGAGAACATAACTAAACATGATTAAGGCTGTATATGACAAACCCACAGCCAGCAAAATACTCAATGAACAAAAGCAACAAGCATTCCCCTTGAGATTGAGAACAAGATAGGGATGTCTGCTTTTACTTCTCTTGTTCAACATAGTACTAGGAGACCTGGCCATAGCAATCAGACAAGAGGAAGAAATAAAAGGCATTTGAATTGGAAACAAAGAAGTAAAGCTATGTTTATTAGCAGATGGCATGATATTGTACATACAGAACTCTAAAAAGTCCACCAAGACCTGATAAATGAACTCAGGAAAGTAGCAGGATATGAAGTTAATAACCAGAAATGAGTTGAATTTTTATATGCCAATAATTAGCTATCGGAAAGGGAAATTAAGAAAACAATCCCATTCACAATTGCCTCAGAAAGAATATAATGCCTAGGAATAAATCTAACCAAGGATGTAAAAGGCTTGTATTCAGAAAATTATAAGACACTAAAGAAAGAAATTGAAGAAGATACAAATAAGTGGAAGCACATATTATGTTCATGAATAGGACAAATTAACATCATTAAAATATCCATACTACCCAAAACAATTATAGTTTCAACATAATTCCTATCAAGATGCCAAAGATGTATGTCACATAACTAGGACAAATATTTTAAAATTCATATGGAATCCCAAAAGGCCCCAGATAGAACTACAATCTTGAGAAGAAAAACAAGGTTGGAGAAATCACGCTACCTAATATCAAAATGTACTATAATGCCACAGTAAGCAAAATAGCATGGTACTGGCATAAACACACACACATATATCAAAGGAAAAGTGTAGAGAACTCAGAAATAAACCCATACCTTTATGGTCAATTAATATTTGATGGAGGAACCAAGCACATGCAGTAGGCTAAAGACAGTTTAATCAATAAATGGTATTGGGAAAATTGGACAGATACATGCAGAAAAAGGAAATAGACCACCTTCTTATACCATACACAAGAATAAATTCAAGATTAAAGACTTAAAAGTTAAATTAAAAACCATAAAAATCTAGAAGAAACCATAGGCAGTAAAATCTCGAACACTGCTCATAGCATTATTTTATCTGCACATCTCCTCAGGCAAGGGAAACAAAAGAAAAAATTAACAGATGGGACTACATTGAACTAAAAAGTTTTTTTTTTACAGCAAAGGAAACCATCAACAAAATGAAAAAACCCACTGAACAGGAGCACATATTTGTCAATACATCTGATAAGGGCCTAATATCCAAAATTTATAAGGAATTTATAAAACTCAACACCAAAAAATATTTAATTAAGGAATGGGCAAAGTACCTGAAGGGACACTTCTCCAAGGAGGACATACAGATGGCCCATAGACATATGAAAAGATTCTCAGCATCACTAATCATCAGAAAAATGCAAATTAATACCACAATGAGATATCACCTCACACTTGTCAGAATGGCCATCCTCAATAAATCAACAAATATCAACAAGTGCTGCCAAGGATGTGGAGAAAGGGGAACCTATTTTGCACTCTTGGTGGGAATGAAGATTGGTGCAATCACTGTGGAAAGCAGTATGGAGATACTTCAGAAAACTAAAAATGGAACTGCCTTATGACCCAGCAATTCTACTTCTGGGAATGTATCCAAAGAGACCCAAAACACTAATTCAAAAGAACAAAAGCACCCCTATGTTCACTGCAGCATTATTTACACTTGACAAGATAAGAAGCAGCCCAAATATCCATCAGTGGATGAGTGGATAAAATAACTAGGGGACATTTACACAATGGAATACCACTACTATGCAGGTATTCTACATTTTACCCTTTGTGACAGCATGGATGGACCTGGAGAATTATTGTAAGTGAAATAAGCCAGTCGGAGAAAGACAAATACCACATGATTTCACTCAGGTGGAATCTAATGAACAACTTGAACCAACAAGCAAAATAGAGACAGACTCATAGAGAGAGCGCAGGCTGACAGCTGTGGGACTGGGGGCTTTAGAACATGGAGAGACAGAGCAAAAGGGGAAAAGGACCCATGGTCATGGACAACAGTGTGGTCATTGATGGGGGAGGAGAGTATAAGGGGGACAAATGGTAATGGAAAGAAATATAATCAAAAATAAGTTTTAAAAGAGAAATACATGAGATTTTTTTTATCATATTAGTTATCTATGATAACTGTATATACTATTCTACATACACATATTAACTAGGATCAAATGCCATATTACCTACACTAGCTTATTTTATTGTGCATTTCTGTTAACCTCATGCTTTACATTTTTCATCAGAAAATCAAGGACTCAACTAATTGATATCCAAAGCTCTTCTCTCTTTTTTTTTAATAAAACTTATTGTGGTAGAATTGGTTACTATTAACATTCTAACTCTGTTTTGTTTGCCTTTGGGTGAACAAGTATCAAATGTAAGTGATTTTTAAGTCTATGCTATTAACATGAAATTCTGTCTTCACCATTATTATGAGAAATAAAAGTTTTTACTTTCAAATCTACTTATGGAATGTGGTTTGTAATACGTTTTCTTTTTAAGCCAAGAGGGAATAAAATGAATGTGTTTTTGCTGAGAAATGTTCTCCTTTATGTTTTGGAATGGTTTCAGAATTGCTGTGTTGGTTATGGCATGCCACAGTATTGCTTTTGCTGGTAAAAGCTAAATATGAAAGTCAACTAGCTAGGAAGTGCTTACCAGGTGCAAATGGAGAGGCATAGCTCCCAGGACCAACATCTAAAAGATGGCTTAACTATCCTCTGTCTAGCCATTCACTTTCAGGTTTTCACAAATCTAGTGTGTCATGCATCAGGGCAGTGCAAGTCCTTCTCTGAGAGCACTCACAGGTCCATTCATGCTGCTACTCCCACCTCTGAAAAGGATAATGTAAATATGTACCAACTTAGAATGCAAAGAATCAGCCAACACTAAGTTTTTTATTTTAAAGAAGTTGACCCTGATTTGGCATGTTCTCAAGCAAATGAGGATTCCAAATCCACAGTCTTATTGGTCTAAAACACACTGTCTTGACTGGCCAGAGTTTAGCCACTTTGGTGAAGATGTGAAAGGAGATATAGATGCACAGCTCCAGTTAGACTGGGAAAGTCTCAGTCTTATTGGAGCTCTCTTAGAAGGGTCAACTCAGATGGCAGGAACACTGTGCAGAAGGCTTGGCAGCCCAGTCTGTGCATTTTCCCTGCAATGAAGAGTGCATGAGGGGCTCTGTAAACAATGGCTGACCGACTCTGGTTATGAATTTGAGCCCAATTACTCAGGAGGACTCCTTTCTGGCATTTGAAGTTTGTACTGAGAGCTTCCATTTCCTTCCCCACCTCTCATTTCTTAACCTTGTGTGATATGGATTCTGTCTACACCATTCTATGAAGAAAACAGATGTTGATATAAGAGTTGGGTTATTACCTCTTTTTTCTTTACCTGATTCCAGATGTAACATGTCAATACAGAAAACTGAAAAAGAACAAAAAACACCTTAAATATGGATAATCCTATCAAGTATTAGTTAATTTGGGTATATTACCAACTAATCTTTTTATGTGTATCAACATACATTCTATTCATTTAAAAAAATGCCAAAAGCCACAAGCTGATTAGGAGATTTATCCACTTATGAAAATATCAGTGTTCCTCACAATGATATGTTTACACTTCCTGCTGCATAGAATTCCATCCCATAAATTCCTTAATACTGTTACTAGACACTTAGGGTTTATATTTTTCCAAAATTCTGCATCTTTGCTCACAGCTCTGATGATTTCTTTGGGATAAACTCTAGGTAAGAATGGGGGTTTAAAAGTCATGTCTATTTTAAAACTTTCAACAACAAATTACAGCAAAAACAAAACTTGAGAGTGGGGCTGCTCCCAATATGTTTACTCACAACTCGACGTTTTGATTCTTTGCCAACTAAGGAAAAAAATGTCAGGTCCTTTTGTGTGCTCTTTAACATCCCTCATGTTGCACTTTTTCCCTTTTACTGGTCTTAAAGATTTACATCTACAAATAAATCTTGCTCATTCTTAATGTTCCAGAATTGACATTGTTTCCCTACAAAAGTTCCCCTTTTTAACAATCCTATTCATCCCACCAATCATGGCCTTACTCGCATCAAGGAATTTGACACTGCATAAACCCTTGTCCTTACCTTTTTCAAGCACGTGTATTCGGTCTTCAGTTATACTTACTTCCAGAACAGTATGGGCCCCATAGACTGAGGCCCAATTCACTTAACGGCACGGTGTTTAATAATTCAACTTACCAGGGGTCCTCTCAACGTAGTAGGGGGAAAATTTCCATTGGGACTGCGAGTGCACTGACCAAACCATCTTTGTAATCTTGAAATCTGGCAGGCCTTCAACCACGAAAATCTCAAGTATTGTCCCTAATTATGCTTGACTAATGCCGAATTAGAGCAAGGGCCCTGGCACAAGTGCCAGTTTGGAAGCCCCAGGACAAAAGGAGAACCTTAAGGATGCTGGCCCTTAGGGGACCCACTGTCTGGGCTCTGGGTTTCTATTTTCAGGTCGATGCTCTTTATTCTTCCATCCAGTGTTCCAGAAAAGCCGCCATGATGACTCCGCCAGTTCTTGTTTCCTTTCCACCCTGCCTTAGTGGGAGGCGGCAGTGAACCTCCATTTCCGGGAAATCTCGAATGTTCATCCCCCTAGGTGACTTTCAGGACAGACTCCAACGTGGGAGGAATCTGAGCTGCCAGCAGGAGGCGTTCCAACCACACCTAACACACTGCCCACGCGCAGAAGCCAGGCCTTGTAGCCACTGATTGGTCCCACCTAACACGTAGAACACAGCCCAGGCCACGCCCACGAGCAATACATCACTGAACTCTTGAGCTTGCTGATTGTTACATCTGCAGCATCCACTCAAAAAGGTAAATACTCACTGTCCCTCAAGTTTCACCCTGGGGTCCCGAAAAATGAGGGTGTGTTACGAGCTGCACAAGGCACCTATCCGCCACCTCCAGAGTCTCTTTTCATCTTCGTGCTTTCTTGGGATCCTTTTGGTGGCCCTAGTGCTCCTGCTACCTATAAGCTCCGGTAGGAGAAGGGAAAGGGTGTGCGTCAGGGACCAAACAGAAGCGGGTTGGGGAGCAGGATGTCAGGAACAGATGTCAAGTGCAGAGGGAACTTTGCTTAGTAGGCCAGGTGGGAGGCCGAGGACACGGTCAACCCGCATGGTGCGGAGTGGAGGTAGAATGCTTACCCACAGTGCTCAAGGTTGTGCTGTGGCGATTCAGACAGTGAGTACCCTGTAGTGCCCGCAGTGAGGGTTGCTTGGTGGTAGGCACTGAGCCTCGTGGGGCACAGGGTACAGTCCATGTTTTTCAGGGGGCCAAGCTGTTTAAAAGCTTGCAGGTGTTTGGGGACCAAGCCAGTCAATCATGATGGGCAGCACTGACCCAGTGCTGAAGGTAAGGGCTTCCACTTGAGTGTTCAGTTGTGTGCGGAGGTTGCTAGGGCCTCTGCTGTGCCCATGGGGAGGGTTTGTGATGTGTTCCCTAGCAGGGCAATGCCTTGGTGAGTGGGGTGTTGTGCCCCACTGAGTTGTGCAGGGGAATCCCAGGTCAGGTGTTGCCGGGTGTTATTTATGCTTTACAGAAGTGTCCAGTGGTGCAAGGGTGTGGGGCAAGGCAGCTCCCTGGCTTATTTCATATGGGTATTGGGGAGCACATGTTTTACAGGGAGTCCTTGAGTGAGAGGTCCCCCCTGGGATTTAGGGGGATTAGGAAGGACTGGCAGTGCTTTTTGTGCATAATGATAGCAGGCTGCTTGTTGCCCCCAAATCATATTGGTAATTAGTGTGCAAGCTGTTCCTGCCCCACCCACCATGCAGACCCCCACACGGAATCATGTTCCTATGACCAACCAATACAGACATTACAGGAATATTATTCTATTCCTGAATGTCTTTGGGGGCAATGTTTTTTTCTTTTCTTTTCTTTTTTTTTCTTTTCTTTTCCTTTTTCTTTCTTTTTAACTATGTTGGGTCCTAATGAAGGGGAGATTTGAAGCAGGCTAAAAAATACTGGTAGTCAAACCTAGTGAGAAATAAGAGTCATAAGAAATGACCTATAAGTATCATCAATAGGGTTTTCCCCTTCAGCTCATAAACTAAAGCTGAAAGCCATTCACTAAGTTTGAATTGTGTTTCATTAAATGGAATGTTCATTGGAATGAATAGATACAAGTATACATACATGTATATGCTTATTGTATAAAATGTATAGAGTCAAAGGACAATCATTGAATGCTTTGGTGTATTTCTAACTGTCTTTATATGCATATGTGTGTCTATACCCAAGCTATTTGACCCCATTACACATACAGTTTGTATGCTGCATTCTGTCCTTAGCAGAATTCATTCAATGAATATTTGCTTTTTTTATGTACCAGGTTCTTTGCTGGTTCTGAGGATACACTGATGAATAATAGCAAGTCATTCCTATTTTTATGAATAGGAATTCCTTGTTTCATTCCTTGTTCCACTATTCCTTGTTTCACTATTTGTGTGTTTATACCCACACACACTCAGATATAAACAGTGACTGTTTTTTTGCTCACTGTTTGATTCCAGTGCCAGGCACACAGTAGGCAATCAATCAACATTTTCAGAAATTTATTGGGACTGGCAGACAGTAACCAAATCATAATACTGATATGTTATAACCCCAGACAGGTGCTCTGGAGGGAGGGAGCATGGGTCTCTGACAGCATTGAATAAATGACTGGTCTTATACCCTTCAGATAGGGGAGACTCTTCTAGGCCATGAGAAGGGCTTGAGAAGGGCTGGCCATGAGAAGGGCTTCTGCACTTGCTGTCCCTCGATGTGGGAACATTCTCCTGCTGCATTTGAGGTGTTACCCCCGTGGGACCCTCTGGTGAAAGAAAACTCTCTTCAATAAATGGCACTGGTACTTCTGGTCAAGATGGCAGTATAGGTAAACACAGCTTGCCTCAACCACATCAAAATTACAACTAAACTACCGAATATCCATTGAGACGGTAGGAGGGACAGAGACAAAGAATTGGCTGGTCCCATGCCCTAATGTGCCGGATAAATATCAGGAGAGATATCTCAGGAGTGAAGGGTCCCAGCCCCACACCAGGCCTCCCAACTCAGGGTTTAGGTGCCAGGAAGAGTAATCTCCACAACTTCTGGTTGTAAAACTAGCAGGGATTGAGGCTGTGAAAGACAGAAGCTGCAGGAATCCCTGGCAGTTCCTCTTAAAGGGCCCACACACAGATTACTCATACTCACTCCCTCTGAGCCCCAGCACAGAAGCAGCAGATTGAAAGTCACCAGAGACATACACAGAAGAAGTGAAATGTGTGGCATCAGGGTAACTGCTGAGGGACAGCTTTCTTCCAGACAGAAGTGCTGGCAGAGACCACTGTTCTTTTTTTGAGCCCTTCCCACCAACAGCCACAGAGCCAGCAGGCAGGCACTGTATCTGACATTCCATCAACCTGGCTCACACAGTTTGCCCCACCCTGGTGATTCCCTAAGACCTTGCCACAACCAACTTCTGGGCCTACCCAAACTGTTTCCAGTGGCTTTACCATACAAATGGCTTATCTTGGCCCATGCGCCAGATTTTCCTAAATTCTCTCAAACAAGCAGCATCTGCTTTCAACAAGCCCCATACCTCTTACTAAATTGCCCCAGTCCAGCCTTGGTTCACAGCCTGGCCTTGCCTGGGCACCTCCAAGCCCAGCACAAGTGACAGCCATCAGCAGAACACTTTGTAGCTCATGCTGTGTGACCTCGAACAGAACAGAGATGGTAGCTGACCTTGGACATAATAACACCAATCAAGGCTCAATTACAACAAGAGGATGCATACATCTCACACAGTGGGTGCACCTCAAGTACCCAGCTTGGGTAATAAGGGAGGTTGTGCCACTGCACTCTACAGGACACCTTCTACATTAGGCCACTATGCCAAGCCTGGTAGATGTAGAAGCTCTCCCTGATACATAGGAAAAAACACAGGGAGGCTGCTGAAATGAGAAGACAAAGAAACAAGGTTCAAATGAAAAAAACAGAACAGAACTCCAGAAAAAGAATAAACAGAATGTAGACAAACAACCTACTAGATGCAGACTTCAAAATACTGGTTATAAGGATACTCAAGGAACTTAATGAGAATCTCAACAGCATAAAAATATTCCAGTCAGAAATGAAGCATACACTAATTAAATAAAGAACAATGTACAGGGAATCAACAGTAGAGTGGATGAAGTTAAGAATCAGTGATGTGGAAGGTAAGGAAGCAAAAAACAACCAATCAGAACAGCAAGAAGAAAAATGAAATGAAAAAAAAATGAGGATAGTTTAAGGAGACTCTGGGACAACTTCAAGCATACCTACAATTCATACCATGGGGGAGCTACAAGGAGAAGAGAGACAGAAATTGGAAACCTATTTGAAAAAATAATGACAGAAAACTCCCCTAACTTGGTGAAGGAAATAGACATACAAGCTGGGAAGCACAGAGACATCCAAAGAAGGTGAACCCAAAGAGGCCCACATCAGAACACATCATAATTAAAATGCCAAAGGTTAAAGACAGAGAGAAACTTAAAAGCAGCGAGAGAAAACCAGTTAGTTATTTATAAAGGAGCCCCCATAAGGCAGTCAGCTGACTTCTCGAAGAAATGTTAAGGCTAGAAGGGATTGGCAAGAAATATCAAAGTGATGAAAAGCAAGGGCCTACAATCAAGATTACTCTACCAAGCAAAGCTATCATATAGAATTGAAGGGCAGATAAAGAGATTCCCAGACAAGAAAAATCTAAAAGAGTGCATCACCACCAAACCAGTATTGTATGAAATATTAAAGGGTCTTCTTCAAAAAGAAGAAGATTAAAAAATATGAACAATAAAATGGCAATATGTACATATTTATCAACAATTGATTCTAAAAAACAATATAAAAAAGAAAAACAGAAACAGAATCACATACAGAAAGCAGGTTGATGGGTGTCAGATGGATGGAGGGTTGGAGACATGAGTAAAAGAAGTGCAAATGGGTACTTACACAATGCTCACGGAGATGTAAAGAAAGAACATATATGTATGACCCGTGTACATGGACAACAGTGTGAGATTGCCTGAGGGAGTGGGGAGAACTGGTTGGAGGAGGCGAAAATTGGGACAAGTGTAAGAGCATAATCAATAAAATATAATTTAAGAAACATACTGGTAAAACTGAAAAGCCACATGCAAAAAGATAAAACTAGAATTCTATGTGACATCATACACAAGAATTAATTTCAAATGGATTAAAGACTTGAATATAAGACGTGTAACAATAAAATACATACGAGAAAAGATAACTATTAAATTTATCAACTTTTGTCTCAGAAGGATTTCTGTAAACTTGACTCCAAAGGCATAGGAAGTGGAAACAAAGAGTTAAATAAATGGAACAATACTTAATTTAAAACCATCTTCACAGCAAAAGAAACTGTTAATAATACAAAAAGGCAACCAACTGAATGGGAAAAAATATTTGGAAAAGATACCTCTGACAAGGTGCTGATTTTTAAAATATATGAAGAAATCATACAGCTCAACAACACAATCTGCTTAGAAAATGGGCAGAGGACCTGGACAATTTTCCAAGATGGCCTCCAATATATTAAAAGATACTCGACATCACTAGGTATAAGAGAGATGCAAATCAAAACCACAGTGAAATACCACCTCACACCTCTTAGAATGTTTACTATCAATAAGACAAGAAATAACAAGTATTGGAGAGGTTATGGAGAAAGAGGAAACCTCATGTACTTCTGGTGGGAATGTAAATTGGTGCAGCTACTATAAAAAACAGTATGAAGGTTCATCAAAAAAATTAGGAATAGAGCTAACATATGATACAGCAATCCCTCATGTCGTCATCTACCAGAATAGTTTGAAAGCATTTATTAAGATAGAGGGTACCTTATGTTCATTGCAGCATTATTCACAGTAACCAAGACATGGAAACAACCTACCTGTCCTTTAATGGGTGATTGAATAAAGAAGATGAGGTATATATATGCAATGGAATACTACTCAGCCACATAAAAAGATTAAATATTGTCATTTGAAACAACATGGATGGATCTTGAGAGTATTATGCTAAGGAAGTAAGTAGCCAGAAAAAGACAGAAACTGTGATTTCACTCCTATGTGGGATATAAAACAAAAAAGCAACAAATGAACAAACAAAGCAAACAAAAAGAACACTTACAGACAACAAAATGGCAGTAACTGGAAGGGAAGAGTGATGGTGGGGGCACATTGAAGTTAAAGGGAGGGGAGGGAAGGAGACTAAACTCCACAGTAGAGTACACAGATGTGCTAGTCCAATGTTGTACACCTGAAATGTATGGAATGTTATTAACCAATGTTACCCCAGTGAATTCAATTCAAATGTCACATAAATTTTGTTATTTGTTAGAAGTGCAAATATGTGTCTTTTAAAGTTTAATATCAATCTGATATAAGACCAATCCAGGGAATCAGAAAAGTTTCTCAGGGATCAACACAGATCTACCCGCTTTCTCCTTAGGTCCTTAACCTGGTAGGAGAGGCCTCTGCATTCTTCTAGCTCTTTAGGACTCTATGCGTCTTCAGTACATTATTTTATGCAATAGTTTTATCACATTTGTTAGGCTTTCAAGCCCACAGACAATTTAGAGGAAGAAGAATTGCTAAAGTAGAAGCAACAGTATTCTAGGGAGGAAAAAAAACTACTACCAAAAAAAATGAGAAATAAAAAATTCTAATGGCATAATGATATGACCAAACAGCTGCCTCAGAGAATTTTTCAGGCCAAGCATGACCCATTGATTAGTGAGGGAAGAATAAATTATATTTAAAATAATGTTAAAGTTATAAATGTTGATATTTAATTGGCATCTATTCACTTACAAAGTGCTCAGTTCACTGATACTGAAACATATGAAGTCTTACAGTTTGAAATAGTTTAGTCCAGATTTTGATCTATGAAATGTGCAATGATTATTTAACAGTCAGTGCTTATGATAGCATTTCTTGAGCACCCACTAGGTGCAGAGTATAGTAGGAAAAGGCCTATTGTCCCTGACCTCAGGCACTCGCATTCCAAGAGAAGTCTGTGCCTGAAGTGACAAGTCGTCATCATCATCAGTTTGTGTTTCAAACTGTGGAAGGGTAATCTGATCGGGGGCTATAGGAGAGAGGTAAGTGTGAAATAAATTCAGAAAACAATGGTGAAGGTTGCATACTTATAAATATCTTTTAAAACCAAAAATATTGCTGCTGTCTCTTCAATTTACTGTTGAATGAATATTCACCTTACTCTCTGAGAAACTAAAAGCTGATGGAATGTTGCTTAAATCAGGTGTGGCACAGCATCCTGTAAAAGAACACAACAATCACTTAAAACCTTGCCAACAACCTTTCCCTTTATTCTGTCCTACCTGCCTGCTGCCAGGGTATAATCCATGGCTGGGCGAAAAGGAGAAAATGCTTTACTTTCATGTTCTCATTCTGTTATACCTAGATGCCTGTGGTGCTCCACCAAGATATATATCTATGATGCTCCAAGATCAACCTAATGATGTTTATCAACCCGGGGACCGTGTAGAATATCAGTGTCGCCCAGGATACATGCATACTCTTTATCCTCTATTCTTGTCTTCTGTTTGTCAGCCTGATAACACATGGGAACCTCTCCATGAGGCTTGTACAAGTAAGGACACAAAACCGTTTACTTTTATTGATCTAGAGACTTCCACATATTTTAGACTTCATAGTTCTCTACTGAAATGATGGTTTTCTTGTGTGAAGTTAGATTTTAGATTACAATGTATTTTTTCAGGCTTTGAAAATCTCCAGGACATTTTTAATTTGGCTATCAATTCTCTTGAGAAATGTGATTCTTAAGTTCAGCCATTTGTGACAACATGGGTGGAACTTGAGAATAACATGCTAAGCAAAATAAGTCAGTTAGAAAATGCTAAGAATCATATAACTTCACTCATATGTGGGATATAAAACTGAAACTTATAGACACAGGCAACAATTTGGAGGTTATCAGAGAAAAGGGGGTTGGTGGGGGAAGATAGTAAAGTGTAAAGAGGATCAAATACCTGGCAACATAAATGATTTCACTTTAGGTGGTGGGTGCACAATGTAATATGCAAATCATGTACCATAGAAATGTACACTTGAAACCTATAGTACACTTGAAACCTTAAGGTTTCAAGTACACTTGAAACCTTAGTAACCAATGTCACCCCAATAAATTTAATAAAGACAAATAAGAAAGAAACTATTTCCATAAATTAAATAAAACAATGTAGATTTTTTATTTTGATTCAAATCTGTGTTGACAGTGGTGTAAAACAACAAATTTGAATTTTTTTTTTTTAGAAAAACCATGCCCACAGCTAAGAGATCCCACAAATGGTCAAGTGGTCTACGTAAATGGAACTCACCAGTTTGGTTCACAGGCTCACTATGTTTGTAATGATGGGTAAGTTGCTCTAGAGAGATAAGGTAAATGTTACCAGTTCTATTTGTTTGGCTCTCTCCTAAGCATTCCCATAACATTGATTTCATCTTGCTTTCTGTGTGACAAGTTGTATTTACAGCCAATCAACTCTTGGGCTCTTTGTGGAGATCAGTGTGTGATACATAGAAATTTAAATGAAAGGAAAGCAAAGTCATATAATACTATATGTAATAATAAGTCTATTGTAGGCATTAAAAATGTAGTAATCATAGTGACATGGTCCCAAATTAAATTACAGAAGGCTTGAGGGTGTGTAGGAGAGACAGGGAGTGAGCCAAGGGCAGAAACTAAGACTGCTCACTTTCTGGAATGTATGTTGAAACTTTGAATCAACTTCCAGAGCTATTTCAGAATAGTGTTAATAGAAGAGCTGTTACAGGTCTTATTTCAAAAGGAGTTGCTGACCACCAGATTTCACCACATCCTGCTTGCACATGAACTTTTCAGATTATTGCCATCCAACACTCAAAGGGCTCCCATCATTTCTTCCTCTACAGACTCTGCACCTGTCCCAGAACTACCCCACTTATTCCTCTTCTGCATCCCCTTTTCTACAGCAAGGGTGAATTCCTTCAAAATAATTTATATCTTTCTCCTTAAAACTATAAAAAGAACCCCATTAAACCCAGGATGGCAGAAATGTTTGCCTTCTGCATCTGTCCCTGCTGCTGGTAGTTCAGACCACATGTCCCAGGACCTGGTTTGTTTTGTTTTTTCTTTGTGTTTTTCCCTGACTAGCGTGTGGCTACTCAATGAATCTGTTCTTTCAGAAAAGCTTCAGGATGTGAAGGTCTATGTTGAACAACTTTATCCTATGTGGTCAGAGAAGCTGCTTGATATGATTTCTATCTGTTTCAATCCTTTTGGATAGTTAATGTTAATTTGTGACTGATCCTATGGTCTATCCTGGAAGATGTCCCAAGTGCACATGAGGAGAATGTGTATTCTGTTCTATGGTGCTTTATGACTGTGAAATCTAGCTGATTAACTGCGTTGTTGAAGTCCTCTTTCCTTATTTTCAGTCTTGTGCTATCTATTATTGTGATTTTGATAGTAAAGTCTCTAACTATTATTGGAGATAGGCCTGTTACATAAAAATGTGTATTTCTTCCTTCAGTTGTCAGTTTTTGCTACATATATTTTGAAAGTTTGTCAGTAGGTGCATAAATGTTTATAATTATTATATCTTCTTAAAGTACATAAAACTTATTAAAATATGATGTGCTTCTTGTGTCTTATAACCTTTTTCAATTCAAAGTCTGTTCTGTCTGAATTAGTATAGCCATCCTGCCCTCTGTTGGTTATAATTTGCACGGAACATCTTTTTCCATCCTTTCACTTTCAACTTGTTCATGTCCTTGAATCTCAAATTAGTTGCCTGTAGACAGCATAAAGTTGGATCTTCTATTTTTTATCCATTCTACCCATATCTGCCTTTTGGTTGTAGTGTATAATCCACTGAAATTTAAAGTAATTCCTGACAAGAAGGGAGCTATTTGTTTTCTGAAAGCTTTTTATTTTGCCCTTCATTTTGTGCATTCCTGGTTTTTATTAGCTGATTTTTATAATGAAATGTTGGAATTCCTTTCTCATTTCTTTTTGTGCATATTGTATAGTGATTTTGTCTGTGGTGCCCATAGGGATTACATTTAACATCCTAGAGTTATATAACACTGCACTTTGAATTTATACCAACTTAACTTCAAAAAATTACAACAATGGATTCCATCAGCTCCATCTCATTCCTCTATAATAATTGCAATACTGGCTACTTCTTCATATTTATTTTCATTGTAAGATTAGTTTCTTAATCACATAGAAAATAATACGTGTTTATAAACCTTTGTCACAATAATGCTAGCTTTAGTAGTTACTCATGTATGTACCTGTACGGAGATGTTGGCCTATACAGCATGAGTTACTCTCTAGTGTCCTTTAATTTCACCTTTTAAGACACTCTGGAGCATTTTTTGCAGTTGAGTTGTAATGATAACAGATTCTCTTCACTTTTTATTTCTGGGACAGTCTTAGTATTTCTCTCACTCTTGAAACACAGTTTTGCTGTGTAGAAGATTTTTGGTTGACCATTTTTTCCGATCCCTTTTGAGTCTCCTTTTAAAAAAAAAAGATTTTATTTATTTATTTTTAGAGAAGGAAGGGATGGAGATAGAAAGAGAGAGAGAAACATCAATGTGCAGTTGCTAGGGGTTATGACCTGCACCCAGGTATGTACCCTGGCTGGGAATTGAACCTGCGACACTTTGGTTCACAGCCTGCACTCAATCCACTGAGCTACACCAGCCAGGGCCCTTTTGAGTCTCTTACTTCAATGTCTTCTGGCTCCCAGGTGTCTGATGAGACATCTGCTGATAATCATATTTAGGATCCTTTGTACCTGATGATTCACTGCTCCCTTGCAGCTTTCAGAATTCTCTCTTCATAGCTGCCTTTGGAAAGTTTGATTATTATGGGTCTTACTGTGGGTCTTTGATTTCATTTTACTTGGAGTTTGATGAGCTTTTTGGACATGTATAGTCATGCCTTCTATCAAGTTTGGGAAGCTTTCAGTCATTATTTCTTTAAAATTCTCTCAGTGCCTTTCTCTTTGTCTTTTCCTTCAGGGATTCCCATAGTGCATAAAAGTTGGTCTGCTTACTGGTGTCCCACAGGTCCCACAGGTCCCTTAGGTTCCCTTCACTTCAATCTTTTCTCATTTTTGTTTCTCAGACGAAATAATGTTCATTGTCCATCTTCAAGTTTGCTGATTCTTCCTTCTTCCTGCACAAAAGTGTATTTAATTCATCTATGTAATTTTTTATTTTAGCTGAACCTTGGACTCCAGAATTTTTTGGAAAGGTGTTATTTTTAGCATTTCTACCTCTGAATTTATATTTCCATTTTGTTTACACATTGTTTTCCTCACTTTATACATTTCTTCCTATAGTTCTTTGAGCATCCTTAAGACATTTATTTTTCTCAAATTTTACTGAGGCCCCAGGACCATGAATCTCTGGCAGAGACCCCTCTGTTTACATTGGAGTAGGCTGTGGAGAGCCCTCTTTTCAACTTCTTCTTGGACACAAATTGTTGGGATGGCCTGACTTCTTATTGCCGTCATTGACAGCAGAAAGGCGCAGGCAAGCACAACACTTGTAACACTTGTGGCTGGTGTATTCCTGGGGAGCAGGAGGAGCTCACTGATGCCACCCCACAGGTGAGGCTCCCAGTGCTGGGTAGGCTATTTCTGGAACTGTAGTCTGACAGAGTGTGGTGCCCCTCCAGGCTTTTGCATACAAACATCAGATGCTGTTAGTCAGGAGGATCCACTCCTTTTTGATTTTGGATTTGAGGTTCTCAATAGTATCACTGGGCCCCCCACCTTGAGAGTGATAGATAGTCTTGCCTATCTGGGTATTCACAAATATCCACATCTCTGCAATGGCCATTCAGCTGTCTCATGAAGAAAACGAAGACTGTGGCACTGGAAAATGCAGGTTTGTCACCAAGATGGCCTCCAAAAGAAGTCCATGCAGTTCAATGACTATCTTAAAGTCTTTTTATAGTACATGTCCCCTTATATCTTTTGGCAGAAATACATTTTTGTTGATTTACTTTTCCTTTGAATGGGCCATACTTTCCTTTTTCTCTATATGCCTTATAATATTTTTGGTTGAACTGAACATTAGGATCTAATAATGGGGGTAACTCTGGGTATCAGATTCTCACCATTTCCTAGGATTTGTTGTTTCTTTGCTTGTTTATTTGTTTGTTTGTTTGTTTTGATAGTTGAAAGTGCCTCTGTGCTCAGATTCAGCCCAACATGTAAACTGAGATTTTTCTAGGCATGTGCTGTGGTTTCAAATGTTACAGTTTTTAATGTCTGTCTCCTGAAAGGGGAAGAAGTGAAAAATGTAAGACGGAACTATGAGGATTGCGACTTGGGGGAGGGGACAACAGTGTCTGCCCAACTCTCTGTCTGCTTCTCTGTGATCAGAAACAGCAGGCAATATAAGAGCACAGATCCCCAAGGACACGGTCCATTTTGCCTGCCCTGGGTCCCTCGGGCTGCTTATAAGCTGCTCCAGAAACACAAGCACAGCTGCCTGCTGTGAGAGTGGAATGGGCAGTTACCACTGTGCTAAGAACTGAAAGTGACCAATGTTAATGCAATTTGCCTATCCAGGTCTTTCTTGGAAGTTGCAAGCCTTCAGCAGACTCCACAGTTCCCAAATAGTTACGTCAGGCAGATTCTAACAGTGGAGTTATTGTCTAGCTGGGAAGACATATTTTTGGTGCTTCCTATCCTGCCATGATCCCAGAATTCTCTCCTAATATAATATAGAATCAATGATGAGCCTTGGGGGAAAATTCAGCCGGAAGCAAGTACATGCAGTTTTACTATTTTTTAATTTGATCAAGTGAGAATATCCCATCACTAATAATATAGAGAGAGCCTGTGAGTCATCTTGTGAAGCACCAAAAGGTTAATGCACAGACCAGCAATTTTCAACCAGTGTGCCGCAAGAGGCACACTGCTGTGTTGCGAGGATTTTTAAAACATGCAATACCTGGCTATTGAGACAAGGGCACTGACCCGTTTTCCTTTAGACTGTCAAATAAAAAGTTTCATCAGGTAGGGGTCTTCCTGAGCCATTCTTAAGAAGATACTCCAAACCGAAGAATATGCGTAACTCCCAAAACTTGCCTAGCACTCATTGCATTCCAAATGTTAATTTACCTACTACTCAAAACAACCCCACAATATATATACCATTTCCATAGGTGAGGAATTTAAGATCGAGAAACATTAAGGGACTTGCCTAAGCTCAAAAAACAAGTCAGTCTTGGAGCTGGGACTCAAATCCAGAAAGATGAGCTCTTGGGCCAGATCTCTCCACTCAGTTGTTGTCCTGACTGAGCAGAATGGCGTGAGCAAGGACATAGAAGTGGACATGTGATCTGACTGCCAGAGGCAGCAAGCCCCAGTCTGTCAGGCATGACAGATTTCTACAGACATTTTGCCCCAGGCCAATATGTGTTCATGTGAAGAATCTCTTTAGTTCATTAAATTGCAGATGTGGCCCTGGCTGGCATAGCTCAGTGGATTGAGCGCGGGCGGCAAACCAAAGCGTCGCAGGTTCGATTTCCAGTCAGGGCACATGCCTGGGTTGCAGGCCAGGGCCCCCAGCAACTGCACATTGATGTTTCTCTCTCTCTCTTTCTCCCTCCCTTCCCTCTCTAAATATAAATAAATAAAATCTTAAAAAAAAAACTGCAGATGTGGTTAGCACGTCCTATAAATGCCACTTAAGAAACTTCTTCCTGGAGCTACTGTAGTGCAGAAAAACAACCCCATAAAAAGTTCTTTGGTATTATGTAGTCTTGTTAACTGAGAAAGAAAACAATCATTTCTTTTCTCATTTAGTTATTACTTAATTGGGACAAAAATTCTCTACTGTGAGCTTTCTGGAACTACTGTGGAATGGAGTGGAAATCCCCCACAGTGTGAAAGTAAGTATATTCTCTCTTGAGAATTTAGAGCAGCAGTGCTCAAACTCTGTCCTGTGGGGACTCCTTTATGCCTTACAATGAACAAAGACCCACACGGAGCTCTTCTGCAGGTGGCTTAGTGCTACTGATATTCTTTATATTGGAATTAAAACAGAAGTTTTCTAAATAATCACTTACTAATTCATTTTTTAAAAACAGTAAACTCAATACATGTTAACATATGCAACACATTTTTTGTTTAAAATCAAAATTTCCAAAACAAATATGGAAAAGAATGCCACTGCTTTACATTCTTGAATCTCTTTAGTGCCTGACTTAAAGGAAGACCTCCAGATTCACTCCACTGCATCATCAAACAGTGTGAAGCCACTGGAAAATTTCACTGTACACTCTTCTGGATGACAGTGAAAAAGAGACAATAAAGTCTTGGCCTACCTGTAAATTATTGGTTTAAGAAGAGATGTTAGCATTTCTCAACTAGCACTGAGTTTTTCTTAATCAGAAGTATATATTCTCATTAAATTGTCAGCATGTGTTTTGATGAGAAAAAAAAAACACCCTTAGCATGGCCTTACAGATAAATACAGGTATTTTATTTAGGTATCTTATATGGGTATTTAAAAAAACAGGTTTTATTCTAAAATTTTATTTCTCTATTAGTGGTTTAAGTTGAGACGGTACATTTTCTCAAAGAAACTCTCTTTTAACCAGATATTGGATTCACAACTAGATTGTAAAAATCCTATATTATTGAATTTATTGAAGGTAGTTCATAGGACATTACTAATACACATTTAATCTTTCTCATTTTACCTTTTATGTCTGTTTTTTTCCTTAAGGAATTTTGTGTAAACCACCTGGACAAATAGCAAATGGAATATACACCAATAGCCACAAGGACACATTTCAATATAATGAAGTAGTAATTTATGTTTGCAATCCTTCAAATGGACCAGATGAATATTCCCTTGTTGGAGAGAGCAGGCTTGTCTGTTCTGGGCATAACCACTGGAGCAGTGACCCTCCTGAATGTAAAGGTAAAAATATTTCCATTTATTTCCATCTCATTCATAAATAGTGTAGAAAATTTTACTAATTTTTTGGTAAACAAGTTTTTTAAAAAGACATTTTGCTTGTTTTCCTTGTTAAATTGGCTTCTAATTTAATTGAATATGTGTCAAGCACAATAAAAAATAATTCTAGTTGTAGAATTGCCCACTCTTCACACCACATGTTTTTTGGTATTCCTGTTTAGACATTGTTAATTACTATGTATATGCGTGAATTGAAATTTTCTGGTTCACAAACATCAAAAATCACACATTGGCTTTAAGAAAGTTTTATGTTATTATATGACAAGTATGACAGCTCTTTATACTTGTGAGATCTGGCTAAAGGAACTGGGAGAATAAATTGTAAGACTAACCCTCTCACCAACAAGACTGATAAACTCTGGACCACATATATAGGCATATCTTGTTTAATTGTGTTTTGCCTTATTGTGCTTTGCACACATCACATTTTTTGCAAATTGAAGGCAATACCATAACCAGAAAAACAATTGTGACTTGCTTTACTTGGATTCTCACTTATTGCTATAGTCTGAAACAAACCCACAATATCTCAAAAATTTGCCTATACTTAAACAACAATGTTAAAGATATTTAAGCATGGCCAACAACAGGGAGACATTGGAGGGTATTTGACTCTTGAACAAAAGGAACCAGTGAAAAACAGCAAAATATTTTCTCTTTTCAAGTGCATATGGAACAATCTTTAGTACCATATTCTAGGCAATATGTTTTTAAAATTTTTTTATTTCAGAAATTGAAATTATTCACAGTAGAGTATCTTTACAATGGAATGAATGTAGAAGTCAAAACAGATATCTGTGAAACCCCCAAATATTTAAAAACTATGCACAACACTTCTAACTAAACCACAATAAAAGTAGTCACAAGGAAAAATTAGAATGTTCTGAATTGAATAAAAAATGAAAACAGAATATATCAACATTTTAAAAGTTTTGGAGTACAGCAATAGCATTGCTAAGACAGATATTCATAGCATGAAATACTTATATTAGGACAAGAGAAAAGTTTCAGATTTGATCATCTAAGCTTTCAACTTTAAGAAACTAAGAAAGAAGAGCAAATTGAGCTCAGACCTAGGAAACAGAAGAAAATAATCAAAGCAGAAATCAATAAAATTGAAAACAGAAAAATGTAGGGAGAATCATTGAAAGCCAACACCTGGTTCTTGGAGAAGAGCAGTAAGATGGATAAACCCGTAGTGAGTCTGAGAAAAAACACAGAAGATACAGACCACCAATATCAACAATGAAGAAGAGAACATCACTAAATATTCTGCACACTTAAAGGGCAATAAAGGAATAACGTACAACTTTCTGCCAACAAATTTGACACATAAGCCTTTTCACAAAGAGAAATGCACGCCCCATGTCATCACTAGGAATTCTACTAAACATTTAAGGAATAAATAATAACAGCTCTACATAAACTCTTCAATAAAATACTGTAAGAGGAAATAGTTCTCACTTCATCCCATAAGGACAGCATTACCCTGATACCAAAACCAAGCAAAACATTGCAGGAAAAATTAAAAACAATATCCACTATGAACATAGAACCAAAACCATTAAACAAATCAAATTCTGTCATGTAGAAAAATAAGAATGGATCATAATCAAGTAAGATTTTTTCCATGAATCCAAGTTCAAAACTTAATCAGTATAATTTACCTTCTAAAGAGACTCTAAAGAAGAAAAAACACATAATCTTCATAACAGAATTTGACAGAATTCATCATCTCTCATGGTAAAGCTATTTAGCAGACTAGGAATAGAAGGAATTTAACTACCTCAACCTCATAAAAGGCACCTACAAGAATCACACAGACAATACACTTGACAAAATATTTCTTTTGCAACTGAGGTAGGAATGAGACAAGGATGTCTACTCCTACCACTCTATCCATCATTATGTACTGAAGGTTCTATTGAGTGCAATAAGGCAAGATATAGAAATAAGCATACATAAGGGAAAGGGAGAAATAAAATGGACTTATTGGGTTATGACATGATTGTCTGTGTGGAAAATATGAAAGAGTGAACGAAGTCTTACCAATGTTGCAAGACACAAGCTCAATGTACAGAAATCAATGGTATGTATATAACTAGCATGAAATGATTAGAAATGTGAAAAGTATCATTATAACTCTGAACTACATAAAGTAGATACAAATGAATCTAACAACACTTATGCAATATTTGAATGGTTAGGACAACTAAACACTTAAAAAAATTAAAGAAGATGTCAATAGTGAGCAATTCATCGTTCATGGGTTACAAGAATCAATATAATAAAGATATTGATTCCTTGTAACTGATCTATAAATTGAGTATAATTCCAATAAAAATTCCAGCATATGTTTCATAAAAAATTGATAAACTGATTCTAAAATTTATATGGAAAAATAAAAGCATTAGAAGAGTCAAAATAATTTTGAAAAAAAATAAAAGATTCATTCTATCTGATGTCAAGCCTTATACAACACACTACAATGCATATAATAGAAAAAGAATGGCACAGAATAGACAATCTAGAAGAGCCCCTTTCATATGGGCCCAATTGATTTTATCACACATGTACAAACAAATTCAGTGAAATAAAAGGTAAAGGTCAGGCACAATTGAACATCAATATGCCATGAAAGACAACCACAACCCATGTTAGCACCATATTCAAGCATGCACTAAAAACAGATCTTAGACTTAACCTAAAGTCAAAATTATAACACTTGTACTTGAAAATAAGATCATATTCATGACTTGGCCAAAGATTTCTTAAGTGCAAAATTGTGATCCTTTAAAGAACTGAAAGCTTCTGCTCTCAAAAGATATTGTTATAAGGATTTTTTAAAATGAACCAAAGATTGAAAGAAATTATTGCCAAAGCACATACCTGATAATTAATATGTATCAAAATATATAAAAATCTCCCAAAACACAATCATTAAAAAACAACCCAATTGTTTTAAATGAGAAAAATATTTGATTACACCTATTTTGTCAAAGTAAACATATGGATAGCAAAAAGTACATGCAAAGTTGCTCAGTATAATTAATAAATACAGAAATATAATTTAAAACTACAATGAGATATCACTAAACATCTACTAAAATGTCTGGAAATAAAAACAAGATAGAAAATAAAAATAACATCTTCTGGCAAAGGTACGGAGCAATTGGGACTCCCATGTATAGTTGTTAAGAATGCAAAGTGGTAGGTCCATTTTGGAACACTGTTTAGCAATTTCTTATGAAGTGAAAGATACACTTTCCATACAATGCAGCAATCCAAGTAAATTAAACTATGTTCACATAGAAACCTATATAAGAATATTCATAGCAGCATTAGTTGTAATCACCCCACATTGGAAACATCCACATGCTTCTCAGCTGGTGAATGAATGAACAGCTGTGGTACATCCATATAATGGCTTAACATTCCTCAATAAAAAGCAATAAACTTCCTCTAATCCACACAATGACACAAGCAATGATTTTCAAATGCATTATGCTAAGTGAAACTAGCAGCACTCAGAAGTTGTAATCCCATTATGACACTCTGGAAAAGAAACAGTCTAATGATACAGATCAATGGTTGGCTGGTTGGGGAAGGTGGTTGGAGGTGCTTGTGGGGAGAGTTGATTACAAAGTGGCACGAGGAAATGTTAGAGAATGACAGAACTCTTTTATGTCCATTGTGTTCGAAATTACATGATCAGTATTTGCATTTATTGAACCTCATACAAGCTATACACTTAAAATGGTTTTACTGAGTGTCAACTATATACAGTAAACCTAACTTAAAATCATTACCATGACTAACGGCAGTTTAGCACAACACAGAAATGGTCAGTGAACATGAAATGAGAGCAATAGATATCCAACCTGATTTGAAAATGTAGAGACAGAGAGAGAGAGAGACTTACAACCTGGGGAAGAGGAGCAAGCAGTCAAACATGCATGTTAATGGGGGCTTCAGAAAGAGGGAAGACAACAGTATGGAACTATTTGAATAAATAGTGTTCAAAAAAGTATCCACATTATGTCCAAAGCAACAATGCACAAGTCCCGGAAATTCAGTGACTGTAGCAGGATAAATAAATGTTTTAAATTTATCAAGAACCCCCCACTAAACTAAACACATCCTGGTTAAACTTCTGAAAACAAAAGATAAAAAGAAAAAGCAGCCAATGAGACAAAAGAGACTTATTACATTGCCCCCATCCCTCTAAGTAAGAATGACAGCTGCCTTCTTCTCAGTGTGGACACAAGAAGACAATACTATTTGATAATGTGTTGAAAAAAATAACAATAAAACAGGTAACAGAAATCTCTGTCAAGGAGAAATCTTTTAACACTGAAGGCCGAAATTAAAAAACAAAAAAAAACCCAGCAACCTTTTGAGACAGAAGGTAAGAGAAGGGTCACTACCCTAACTTAATTGCAAGAACTGCTAAAGGAAGCTGTACAAGTTGAAGGGAAAAGATACTTGATGGAAACTCAGGTCCATGTGCAAGGAGGAAGAGCCCTCTTCTGGCTTAAAGGGCAGCTCATTATGGACCCTTATGTGTTGCTCAGATTTACTCTCATAACATGTTCTCTTGTGCTTAATGCGCAGCCCAGCGTTTTCTTTTGTTTGTTTGTAACTTTTTTCCAAATTTTGCCATGCCCATTGTTGGATCCTGAAATCAGTCTAGAGGGTGGTGCCCAGCATTTTACTTGCTCAGAAGTAGAGCAGAATGGTAAATACCAGAATACATGGGTACAAGGGCTAATATCAAGCTTTAACTTTATTTTAGGCCTGTGGGATTACAATAGAAAATGTTTTTGATCTCTGAGTTCAGTGCAAAATATTTGGAGCACAGTCCTAACTCCAGTGGCTTTTCTATTTCTTGAACACCCCAGTTCTTGTATGTTGATACCTGATGACTTTCTCTCTGCATATCTTTGCATGGCTACCTTGTTTTCAACATTTGAGCTCAAATATTACCTTTTTACAAGCCTCTACTTCCTGCCTCTCTAAAAGATCAAGGTACTGAATCAGTGTCAGCATAAAATTTATTTATTTATTTATTTAAAGATTTTATTTATTTATTTTTAGAGCGGGAAGGGAGGGAGATAGAGAGAGAGAGAGAAACATCAATATGCGGTTGCTGGGTTTATGGCCTGCAACCCAGGCATGTACCCTGGGGGGAATCGAACCTGGGACACTTTGGTTCCCAGCCTGTGCTCAATCTACTGAGCTACACCAGCCAGGACTAGCATAAAATTTATTTTAAACAATCCCTAGAGCTAAAGAGCATCCAAAGTTGTTTTGAACTTCCCCGAAAATTGTATGTGGTAGTCAGGACTTCCTCAAAACTTGTCAGTAATGGGAAAACATATAGGAAACCAATAATCTATCATGACAGTCTATTGTAGGTGGGAAAGATGATAAAAATGACAAATAATGTCTTAATTTTTTTAAAATTAACATTCTGCCTTCCATTTCTTCTTTGTCCCCAGGGGAAATTACTATTTTGCACTAGTTTTTTCATTCCTACGTTAAAACAGCTTTCCATTAATTCTAGAACTTCTTTGCTTTTCAGTGGTCAAATGTCAATATCCAGTGCTTGCAAATGGAAGACTGGTGTCAGGAGTTGGAAAAACATTTTACTACAAGATAATGGTTATAGTTGAATGCCTGAAGGGTTTTTACCTTGAGGGCAGTAACATTATCTCATGTGGACCTAACAATACTTGGGAGCCTGCAATGCCAACATGTGTTAAAGGTACAAAGGGTGTCTTTTATTTCTAGGTTTTATTTATCAGATATTAAATATCAATGACACTGAATAATTGAAAAGAAGCAGTTTTTGTAATTAATGCTATCTCATATTCATTTCTGTGACAGGTGTATGCCATAAAATTTGTGCTTTTGTAGGTTCTCAGCACACTACATACATCACGTAGGTGTCTGTTCTTCAGCATTTATGTGTAAAAATGTATAGCAATCATTTTTCATAGTAAATTGAAGCATGAAAATTTTTACCTAATGGTTGATCCCGTCTTTATTTTTTTCCAGTGTCAACACCTCTCAATACAAAACCTACAGTTTCCAGTGTCTCAGGTTTAGTACTTTCTGCTTGTTTTTTTTCAAAATTGTTTAACTGCTAGGTGACTTTAAAAATCCTTTAAGTATCTGGTAATTTACACTCATCCATCATTTTTAGTAATGAAAGGAGAAAGAACACATTCACAGCCATTGTAGTTGTTACACTTAGTGATTCTACAACTATTTGCCACAGTTTGCAGACATTGGGACAAACGTGGGAACAAGTTAATAAACCTTAAATGTGTTTTCTCGTGTGTAAAGTGAGTTAATGCCTTCCTCACTGGGTGACAGTAGAGTTAAAGTGGGATGCACTTGGAGCTCTTAGCACAGTGCCTGTCATACAGGAAGCTCTTAAGGAAGTTCATTTATGACTTACAGCATCACTCCAGTCATAATACTAGTGACGAGGAACGCCCATGGCTTTCTTTGTCAATACACCTATTTTCTATGTCACTAACTTTATTAATCTGTTATTTTAAAAACAATCTGCTGATAACTTTACAGGGTATCTTCATGATTCAAGATGATGTTTTATTTCCTGGACTACAACCAGTTTTGTTCCTAGTACAATATGTAGTAATTAATATGTAAACTGGGAAGCTTCTGCTGTCTCTAGAACAAGACCCCCACCTTTCCCTTCCTCATATAATTATTCTTTTGCTCTTTACTGGGCATTTTTATTTAGGAATAGAAAGTAAATTTCATAGCAACTGAAAGGCAGAAAAATTCTTTTGTTATTGAAATGTAATGGAGGACTTCTTGCATGGACTTCTGATGAGCTGCTCTGCTTAAGCCTTGGGAGATTATTTTGGTATGGTGGACAGAACAGTCTCCCTGATTTTGGAGGTGCTGTCTCTGGCTCCTCTCTGGTTTCAGCAGAAACAGGAGACAAGAACAATGCAGTAGTCACCACATACACACAGTTTCACTTTCTGTGGTTTCAGTTACCCGCAACCAGGGTCCGAAAATATTAAATGGAAATTCTAGGAATAAGTAACTCGTAAGTTTTAAATTATTTGCCATTCCAAGCAACATGATGAAATCTCACACTGTCCCACTCTTTCCCACCCAGGGACTCATGCCCCGGTTCAGTGTATTCACTTCACTTCTTCTCATCACATAGGCATTGTACCATCTCACATCATCACTAGAAAAAGGGAGAGTGCAGTACAATACGATATTTTCAGAGGGAGAGACCACATTCACATTATTTTTATTACAGAAAGTTGTTATAATTGTTCCATTTTATTAGTAGTAGTTGTTAATCTCTTACCTTGCCTAATTTATACATTAAACTTTATTATGGTTATGTATGTACAGTAAAAATATAATGTATATATGGTTCAGCACCATCCAGGTTTCCAGGCATCAGTGGGGTTTGTGGAATGTATCCCATGTGGACAAGGGGGAACTAGTGTTGTGGGAAGAGCTTTAGCCTGGGCAGACCTCACACAAGGTCCTAATTTAGCTCCACTTATCCCAATAATATCATTTCTGTGGATTTGGTTTCCTGTTAAACATGAGGGTGTTGAACGCAAAACAAATTTTCATTACTGGCTTCTAATTTGTTGGTATATTTCCTATTCTCCTAATATTTTAAAGGATTAAAGGGAATTATGCCTGTTAACATGGTAATTAGAACACCTTTTTGTAATTCTTCTATACCTGGAAACTGATAGCATCTTTGAGTACCTTAGCTGAGTGCTGTGAGGTTTTGGAGGGGGGAAAGATGTTTTTTTTGTGGACTGATATATTAAGATTGCATGTGAAGTTTATACTCATTAGCCCATCTGTGTTTACTCACATGGTCCTAGTGGGTATATGCACTGTGGGATACTGTGTTGATAGGCTCTTTTAGTTTTTAGCTTTTTTAAATTTCAAAATGTAAAATAACTTTATAATTATCCAGGATTTTTTGCAATTTAGTAAAAAGCTTCACTTATGATTTGAGTTATTTATTCTTTTAAACTTTTTTATTGTTGTTCAAGTACAGTTGATATGGTCTGTTGAAAGAGTTAACCATAAGTATTGCATAAAGTACTTATATAACACTGATACTGTTCAGTGTTTCAAAGAAGAGAGGATTGTGAGAAAATGTTTATAAAGAAGGTAATCTATAGGGATTTTTTCTTAAATATCAAAATTCCTCATGGGACTTTCAATCAATTTTTATCATCAGTTTGAGGAAACTATATAAAAAATCACTAGCAACATGTATATCTATACATGCCCTAACATGAAGAAAAGTGAAATATTAAGTGAAAAACAAAAACATAAGAATTATGTAATACAATAGTAATTGGATTGCAATTTTTTAAAATATACCTATGTTTTGGGAATATATTATTTTTGTGATTTTCTATTAGTTAATTTCTAGGATTTCCATTCTAAAATATAAAGCTACAGTGAACATTCTTATGCAAAATCCATATAGTAACTTTCCATAGTAGAATTGCAAAGATAGGAAAGTGTGTGTATTGTTCATTTAGAGAAATAAGTAATCTTTTTTAAAAAATAAAAAGTCAAATTAAATTCCTAACTTTGTATAGATTAAGCTGGTGAATATAATCAAATTTATTTTCTGAGGTGTCAAGTCTACTGTTCCAGCCACACCTCCTACTTCAAGTCAACCAGGTTAAGTAACTCTTTATCCTATTTATATTGTTAAGAATTTTATAAGGTGATTAGTAAAAAATAATGTCATGTGTTAATTTGTGCTTGTTTCATTATATACAAATGAAGCTGAAATATTTTTCACCCACATTTACTTATTCATGTTCTTTGCTTATTTTTCTATTATGTTTTTAAAATATGTTTTGTTGATTTGTCAACTTATTATAAATTAAACCCTCTTAATAGGAAGTGAATCATATTTAGGTTTTTATCTTTGCCTTATTTTTACGAGTCACCTTACTCTTAAAATTTTATACGTTTGGATATAGATTGCTTTTTGTAACTTCTAATTCTATAAGTAATAGCATATGATATATATTTATAAAATTTCAAATATTACCAAAGTGTATGGAGTAAAAGATTAGTCTCCTTCTGTTTCTCTAATTCATTACCTGAGTTCATCGCTTAATAGTTTAGATATTCTCATATGTTTCTATATATTCACATCCTTAAACATGTAGATACACATATCTTAATGTTCTTTTTGTTAACCAGAAATGGAATTATGCTGTTCATATTTTTCTAAAACTTTCACATTTTACATTTACATGTAAATGTGACTGAGATTGTATTTAGATTTACTCCCATCCTTTTAATGTGGACTTTATACCACATTTATTTAACTATTTTAACATCAGTGGTCATTTATATGTGCATAGGTTTCACATTAACAGGTAGTTGGTTGGTTCAATTTTTTTTTTTTTGGTGTCATGATTATATGAGTTGTGTCTTATTATAAAAGTTGTAGGTCTTCCCCATGCTGAAATTATAGAAAATTTTCAACCATGTGTTCTGATTGCATTCTCTGCATTCAAATTCTGTTACATCTGGAATTGGTATATACATTCATTATCTTCTCTCCAACTGTTGCAAGTGCCAGTTTGTATCATACATTAAATTCATAGGTGTTCCAGTTGTTTCTCTGTTCACTTGAACTCTGCCCATGCCTGTGCCAATACCAAATCTTTTTTTTTTTTTACTCTAGTACTATGACATGCCTTAATATCTGGCAGAACACTTTCTTTCCAGAAATGGTCAAGCCACTCTTATGCTATTTTTTGCAAATCAACTTTTATTTTATTTTATTTCTACCATTTTAACCGTTTTAAGTTTACATATCAGTGGCATTAACTACATTCACCTTGTTGTGCAACCATCACTTCTGTATCTCCAAAACCTTTTCATCTCAAATTCAAACATTACCCATTAAACAATAACTCTCCGTTTTCCCCTTCCTCCGACCCTGGCAATTGTTCTTCAATTATGTATGAATTTAACTATTTTGGCTTATTTCACTTAGCATAACGTCTTCAAGGTTCATCTACCTTGCACCCTGTATCAGAACTTTATTCCTTTTATGATTAAATAATATTCCACTGTTAGTATATACCACATTTTTTATCCATTCACTTGACTATAGGCACTTGGGTTGTTTCCAACTTTTGGCTATTTAGAATATGCTTGTCTGAATATTGGCATTTGAGTACCTGTTCTGTTCAAGGCCTGTTTTCAACGTTAGGGTGTGTACCCCCAGGAATAGAAATGCTGGGTTATGTGCTAGGTGTGTGTTTACTTTTTGAGCAATATCCACAGTGTCTTCCACAGCAGCTGCACCAATTTTACATTCCCACCAGTGAGGCACAAAAGTTCCATCTCCCCACCTCTTTTCCAATGATTGTTATTTTCTGTTTTATGATACTAATCATCCTTCATAATGTCTATGAAATAATATCTCATTGTGGGTTTTACTTGCACATTCTAATGATTAGAGATTATATTTTCATGTGCTTATTGGTGTTTTGTATATCTTCTATGGAAAAAAATGGCTATTCCAGTCCTTTGTACATTTTTTATTTTGTTTTTTGTTTCTTTTTTCTGCGACTAACTTTTAGGAGTTCATTATATATTTTGGATGGTAACCCCTTATCAGATGCTTTATTTGCTGATGTTTCTTTCCTTCCATTCTATGAATTGCCTTTTCACTCTATAGATTGTGACCATTAGTAAACATTTTCAGTTTTGATGAAGTCCAGTTTATCTATTTTTATCTTTGTCACCTGTGCTGATGGTGTCACATCCAAGAAATCATTGTCAGACCAAAAATCATGAGGCTTGTCCTCTATGTTTTTTTTTCTAAGAGTTTCATAGTTTTAGCTCTTATATTTAGTTGTTTGATCCATTTTGAATTCATTTTTGTATATAAGAATCAAACTCCATTCTTCTGTGTGTCGATATTTCAAGAACCTTGCTGAAAAGATTGCCTTTCCCAATTAAATGTTCTTAGTACCCTTGCAGACAATCATTTGACCATGTATGTGAAGGTTTATTTCTGAGCTCTGTATTCCATTCCATTGATCTGTCTGTATTTATGCCTGTACCACTGTGTTTTCATTATTGTAGCTTCTGAGTAAGTTTTAAAAAGAGAAAATGTGAGCTCTCCCAACTTTGCTCTTCCATTTCAAGATTGCCTTGGCTATCCCAAATCCTTTAAGATTCCATATGAATTCTATGTTGGATTTTTCTATTTATATAAAATGCATATTCCAGATGGTGATAGGGGTTGCATATGATCTGTAGGTTGCTTTGTGTAGTATTAACATGTTAATTATCTCAGGTCTTCCAGTGCATGAACACAGGATATCTTTTCATTTACTTATATTGTCTTCTATTTCTTTTAGCAACATTTTGTAGTTTCCACAGTAGGAGTCTTTCACCTCCTTGGTTAACTTTCTTCCTAAGTATTTTACTCTTTTTTGATGCTATTGTAGAGGAGGAGTTTGCTCAATTTCCTTCTTGGTTTGTTCCTTGTTAGTATATAGAAATGCAACTGAATTGTTAATTGAGTAACCTGCAACTTTACAGGCTAAAAACTTGTTAGTTCCAACAGGTGAGTGTGTGTGCATGTGCATGTGTGCAATTTTTAAATGTTTCTACTTAAAAAATCATATCATCTAAAACAGAGGTCATTTTATTTCTTCCTTCCCAATTTGGATGCTTTTTTTTCTTGCCTAACTGCTCGGGTTATGACTTTCAACCTTATGTTGAATAAAAATGACACACAGTTATCCTGCCTTATTCCTGATCTTAAGGGAAAAACGTTCAGTCTTTCAGCATTGAGTATGATGTTAGCTGGGGGTTTTCATAAGTGGGCCTGGTTATGTTGAAATTTCTCTGTATTGCCGAATGCCCTCTTAATCATTTGTTAAGCCCTCTTGTATTTTTTAAGTAGAATCACATTGAATCCATAGGCTAATACAGACAATACACTAATGATAAATTTGCATGCTGTACCACAGAATATTGTCACAGGAAATGTTACTAGGGAGGAGTAAGAATGCTGATGACATTGAATATAAATCTATAATATAATAGCACTTTAAGTGAGAAACATTAATATAATTTATATAAGAAAAAAAAACTTCAAAAAGAATTTGTACAAAGGCAAAAAAATCCAAACCTTTGAAGTTAGAGGTCTGTAAGTTTTATATTTACTTTTTTGTGAATTATTTTCATTTTTTTTTCTTTTTTCTAGGATATTCCCCTCTCACTAATGAATCACAAACTGATGATGAAAGTTCAGGTATTATTTTGTTATAAGTAACCCTGCATTATGAGATCTTAGAGTTTTACACTGAAATACCATATGTGAATTATCTGTAGTTTGAGAAGAAACCACCTGTCACAAGTGAGTGATAATTTACATTTGTACTCATTTTAGTGGTGCAGGTACCATGACATATGTAAGCAGTAGTATGTGTAGACACATGTAGATAATACAGTTTTTAAGAGATGCCTTCAATAAGGATTCCTAATAAGGTGAGGTAACTTTCTCAATTGCTATGTTTATTTGTAGGTTAAAATATATAAAAGTTAACTTGCTCTCCATGTGATAGTGTTATTTTGTAATGGCAATTGTTAAATAAATTTTCTTTCTATTCATCCCTTGTATACATAAGCGTTAAAGTACTTCAAGTTGGGTTAGTTATTTTCTAGGTCAGGCTGGTACACACTGTGTAGGCTCACAAGGTTCACACAATACATGTTAAAGGAAATGATAAGGTATAGTTGTGACAGTTAAGTGAAAGATGAGGAGTTTTGATGAGTAAATGAAGAGAAATATGTATTACTTTTCTGTACATTAGACTAGTTGAGTAAGGTTTATCTTTTTGTGAAATGCACCTTAGGCTTGGTCTGTTTTCCCTCTGAACACTGTGGCCAAACTGTCATTGTGCCCGTGAACCCAGGGCCACCCTAAGATGCTACACACTTGACAATTTTATGGAATGACAAAACTAGAGGTAAACATGACATTGTATACTTTGACTTATAGAAATGTAATGAAAATAATGGCAGTTTGGAAACAGAAGTAGTACTGGCCAATGTTTCTAAGATTTAAGATTTTGTAGTATTATTTATTTCTCCCTGGATAGAAAGAGAATAAAAAAGAATGCATGTTGAAGTTTCTAATCATAATTTATTCATGTGCCCTGGTGTTTCATTTCGTTCTTAGAATGTTCTTGGTAAGACTGTGTCTTCATTTGGGGAGTGTAGGTACATGAGGAAGTATTAATGATAAAATGACATATGATTTGTAAAGACTGCAAACTGTGTCTGTGTAATCAATTAATAGAACTTCATTTATGACTTATTCCACATACTTTTGGGGAACCATATAAATGAAATTTCTAACAAAATCATAAGAATGACAGGCTGAAGACTGAACTAAACCAACTCTAATGGGATAATATGTTCTCCAAAATAATTTTCCTCAAACCTAGTGAATTCTAATTTGTATAACCTGGTGTGGTGACTCAGCACAAAACAATGACAAGCAAAGTTCTAATTAAGAGTTTCCCAAGTTGACCCTAAGCCTGGAACCAGATAGAGGGTTCTGTGATCAAAATGACCTGGATGCACTAGCAGTTGTATGCACTAAACTAAAGAGATAAACTTTTTCTTTGCTGTAGTTAATGGGTAACCTGGTCAATATTTAAATGCATATACTATCTGGAGACCCACACCTGCTCAGTTATCTTCAAACTGGTTTTGTTTGTTTCTCAGATGGAGGACTTATTGCTGTGATTCTTCTTACTGTATGTAAGTGTCCAAAACTTGGAAGCTACTTAAATCAAAATATTAATGTGAAGAAGTGCATTTTTAATGATATTTTTAGTTTTGGTAGTTTTTATAGCTTGAAATTAAGGAAACCAGTCTAGAAGTGCCTGACCTTTTACATGATATTCCACCTTGTGTTGGTGATTGTATATATTTTGTATTCTGTATGTCCAGTTATCAAGAAATCCTAAATAATACATGTGTGTGCCTTCAAGGCGATTAATCATATGAACTTGCATCCCAAATATGCTTTGAGTAATATTATAAATTATGCAAGGATTACTCCCTGGCTTCCTATGGACTTTTTAAATGATTCCAGGGAATTGCATTTAGACAGAGAAGTGTCTACATAGAACATTAATGTATATGTGCTTTAAAAATATAACATTCTGACCACTGAAATGAGACTAACATTAGTTTCTTCTGCTAGATTTTGACCCTTGGTAATTACTTTTTAGAGTTACATGTCCCTTGTTTTCTGATTTCTTGTAGTTCTTGACATTGCAGTAGTTGCCACCTGTCTGTACAAATATCTTTACATAAGGAAGAGAGAGTAAAATAAACATGTTTTCTGGAACATACTGGTGCTTCTCACTCCTGACATACTTTTGTGCAGCTTTGGATTGCACTCTGTATCGCATGCTGCCTTGTTTAATCACGTGCCTGCGTGAGTGTGCTATCAGAATTGCATTTCCTTACTAAAAATATTTTCCTCCACTTTTAATATCATTCTAACATGTGGTAATCTGCACACAGTTGCTTTAGCTGTTACGACTGTAAGAAAAAATTCTGTGGGGTTTGAGATTTAAGTTCTGCAGAAAATCTTGGATCACTATAGGACCTTCCCTACCCTTGGTGTACTCTATTCCCTACAGTGGGGTTGCCAAAACTAAATTTCAAATAGTTCACTGTGGAGACTTTGACAGTTCTACTCACTGGAATTTGTAGGATAAAGGCTGTGCTGTACAACTTTAGTTGTAAGAAGCTAGCAGATGTCTTATTCAAATACTCAAATTGAATTCTTTTCATTTAGAGTTGTTATTTATACAAATTAAACTGGGGAATTAAAGCAACACTAATTGACTTTCCTCTCATGTTTTCTTACTTTACTAAGTTTCAGTAAAACTGAAGGGTTTTTAGTTTTAATTTTTTTATTTTTAATAATTTTAAAAATTAAAAGAAAATTTTAATTTTAGTTTTAGTTTTAATTTTAACATTTAAAGTTGCTGAGAGGGTTGAATTACCAAGGCACCTCATTAACTTTATCTGTCTTTTTATCTACAAAATTGGAAAATGGAAATTTAGAATAGAAAATATTTACAAATATATATCTTCTAAGGGGAATGGGATTTGTAAACATTGCACCTAAATTTTAATGAAATAATTTTCAATGTACTGAAAGATTTAGAATAATTACTGTAGCTTAGACCGAAATTGAAAAATTTTATTTTCAACAATTTGTTTTTGCCTGTCATTTTGGAGATAGCTTTAAAATCAAAGCAACATTTTTAAGACTTTTTGATTTTTGGGTCTTACAATATGTTTTACTTTGATATTCATCATTGTTTATCTTCTTAAAATATCCATAATGCCTTTATTTGAATCTTAAATTTAGAACACATGAAATATTTTTAAAATTAAATGTACACAGCAGTCTGAGTAGGAAATGATCTTGGTGGAACGTTTTTACAATTCAAAAGGTTCATGTAGAAATACCTTCTAAAAAAAGCAAAACAAAATAGTTTTGTGTTCCTTGCTTTCTTTGTTTAAAACATCAGTGCATCAGAATACTTAATGGTTCTTTAAATAAGTATGAATCAAACAGTCTAGCTACCAGTTAATGGCTCTTTTAAAGGGGAGGAATTATCTGAGTCATTGGACCCCCAGATTAAAGGTTCAGTGCCATCACTGATCTGAGATTGCATTTCTAATGAGCTGTACAAGTGATGATGCTGCTGGGCCTGGACTATACTTTGAGTAGCCAGAGGGAAGACTATTACTGATGTGCCGATATATTTGAAATCTGAATACAATGAAGTTTATAAGCAAATTTGTCTCCTGTTTTAGATCACTGGATTTTTTAAAGACTCCTTGCCTTATACATATGTTCTAGAGAAGATGTGGGGTAATATTTAGCTTTATTTGCTTTCCTTTAGGAAAAGTAAATATTTTTATTATATTCTTTGTACTGTTTAATGTCCATAATCTCCCCTCTCAAAAAAATTGGCAGCCATTGCCTTAAAAACTAATTTATAAGACTCTAAAATATACACAGGCACTCCTCTTTTTCTAGGGATAACTCTCCAGCAAGTTACCGGGCACAAGTAATCAAACATGGATGTTAAAACTTGGTACCAAATGGATTGATGTAAATTTATACTTATGATGATTTGGAATACAGTTACCCTTCTACAGCCTTCACACTAAAGTAAAACAATAGGCCTTGGCTGAGTAGCTCAGTTGGTTAGAGCACCATCCTGATACACCAAATTGTGGGCTCAATCTATCTCTCTATTCAGGGCACATACAAGAATCAACCAATGAATGCACGAATAAGTGAAACAACAAATCCATGTTTCTCTCTCTCCTCTCTCTCTCTCACCAATAAATAAAATATTAAAACAGAAAAGTAGCATGAGTAGTCATTTTTAAGATTATTAAACATATTTAAATTACTTGATGAAAAATGGCCACAAGTTAAGAGATATATATCCCATCACTTATAACGTGGGGAACTACCCTAGGTTACAATCAAGAGTTTGGAAGCAGATTCTACAAAGCCCAGTGGAAAGGGCAATTTCTCGGTAAAGAAACAAAATGATATCTTTGATCCCAAGGCCAAAGGGAAAGACAAATGTTCCTACTAGAAGGGCGTTCTGGGCCTCCCAGCCCTCTCTGTCTTGTTTTCTCAGGACTCCTTGAGGCTGAATGCAACCAATTTTCAGACTGTTGTGAGCTTCAAGGTGCCTGAAACCCTTGCAGTTAATTTATTGAATCCTGAAGTTAATGTAAAATAACTGTAATTAAAAATTTAGTTTTAGATTTTCATTGTCTTCAAATGTTTGTTTTATCAAAGAAACATTAAATTTATATTAATGCTTACTTATCTGTCTTATGTATTGGATTTCTATTTTTTTAATTTTTTAAAAGATTTTATTTATTTGTTTTTAGAGAGGAGAAGGGAAGGAGAAAGAGAGGGAGAGAAACATCAATGTGTGATTACCTCACACATGCCCCCTACTCGGGACTTGGCCAGCAACCCAGGCATGTGCCCTGAGTGGTAATCGAACCAGCAACCCTTTGGTTTCAGGCCAGTGCTCACTCCACTGAGCCACACCAGTCAGGGAAGATTTCTATTTTTAAATGTATTTGAAGAAAAAGCTACTACTACTACAGAAAATAAAATGAATTGACTTTAAAACACAGAAAAATAGAGTGGTCTTGGAGAATTCAGGGACGGACCTAACCATGACATCACCCCCACAGTAGTTTTTAGGAAGGTGCTCGACCACAAGTGGGTCCTGTGACAGTGGTGGCCTCCCCACAGAGAGGAGTACCAGGAATCCAGGGCCAACTGGTCCTCTCTGGCACTGGGCAGGCATCCGGGACGTGGCTGCTGTGACAAGCATACTGCAGATAACTGGCTGTGCCAGTTTTAGTCTTAGTCTGTCTGTCATGGTTAGTTGACTGAGGCAGGGACTACAATGACATTTTCTGATTTAATAGTTATTATAGTTAATATTTCCAATTTAGTAATTAATAATTCTACTGAGGATTTCAAATATAAGATGTGCTATAAGTATAAAGTGCATACCAGATTTCCAAGAGTTAGTATAAAAATGTTAAATACATGTATACTGGCTTAAGTAAAATATATTGAAATTAATATTCTTGTTTATTTTACTTTTTGTGGCTTCAAGAAAATTTCAGTCATCCATATGACTCATTATATTTCTCGGACAGCACTGGACTGGAATGATAGATTTCATAAAGATGCCTACTTTTACAATTAAAGGGCAACATAAACTTTATTTCTCTGGGAGGATGTCTTACTAGAACTCATGATTTTCTTGACAATAGGGGTGAATGAGGCACTACCCAAATTGAATACTGGTGAAATTGCTACCTTTTAAAAAGTTTCATCTTAGAGCCAAATTTTAAATTGTGATATTAGGAAAGCTCATGTTTCTCTACAGTCTTTTCCACTGGAACTAAATTAAAATGAGAAAACATTTATTAAGTACTTTCTATACAACACTTCTATTTCTTGGTTTGGAGGGAATAAAAATATATAATACAGGAATAGAAAAAACAGTAAGACTAATTAACATATGAAATTACTTTAAAAGAATTATTTACTTCTAGGTCAGGGACTCAATTGTTTATTTTTTTAGTTGTCCATTTTCTAAACGTGCTTTTGGAATTTAATTTCTATACTTAATGATGTTCATCTCTGATGCTAATTCTTTACCTTGCCTTGTAGGGAAACACAGGTTACTGCTGTATGCAGTGCTTAGAATAAACCAGCCGCTTCAGCAGAGCAGGCATGCTAAATGGTTTCCACAATCCAGTGTGTCAGTGCATCTTTTGATCTGTTAAAATGTTAAGTTCTGCAGTGAATATGTGTCACTAAAATGGGAAAAACCATGGAAGTTACTCATAAAATGAAAAATAGAACTACCGCATGATCCAACAATTCCACTTCTGGGAATATATCCAAAGGAAATGAAGTCACTATGTGGAAGAAGACACATCTGCACCTCCCTGATTATTACAATATTATTTACAAAACCAAGAATTGGAACAACTTGTGTTTATCTACATATGACTAGATGAATAAAATGTTATTTATATATGTCCTGCCATTTGTAACAACATGAATGGAACTTGAGGGCATCAAGTGAAATAAGTCATGTAGAGAAAGACAAACACTGTTGACCTTACATACAGGAATCTAAAAAAGACCAAACTTGTAGAAAAAGAAATGAGATTTGTAGTTGCCAGAGCCAAGGGTAAGGAGGTTGGGGAAATAGGGGGAAGGTTGTCAAAGGGCACAAACTTCCAATTATGTTAAGCACGTACTGGATTATAATGGACAGCATGGTGACTATAATTAGCAGTGCCATATTGTATATTGTCAAATTGCTAAGAGAATAGATCTGAAAAATTCTGATCACAGAGAAGAAAACAATTTTGTAAGCGTGAGATGATATTAATTAAAATTTTATGGTAGTTATTTCATAATTATACATTATCAAATCATTATCTGTACACCTTAAATTTTGTATAATGATATGTGGCAATTATATCTCAACAAAAACTGAAAGAAAAAATTTACAAAGTAAATCTCTGGTTTCCTTTCCTATTATAAATGCAACTGTTATGACATAATGCTAACATTTCAATGGGGCCTGAATGTTGTCACCAACCTGTCATGCTTCTTTGAACTGGTATGAATTTGAGTGTGAACATCTTACTTGTTTTCCTTCAAATAACACTGGCTTTTGTAGAGCAAGTCAACACAGCATCACTGGTAGTATTAAGGTTGGTAGGTGATTTTTTTAATGAAATCTCCAACTTTAGAGAAATATACTATAAAATGAAATTTTTTTGTGTACAGAAACTGATTTTGAAATCTTTTTGTTCAAAGATTAATGCCAACTCTTAAGGTTCATTCTGTCAACAACTCTAAAATGTATTATATATTGTTTATTGTAAAAAAATTTACACATATGTGTGTAACACTTCAGCCATCAAACTAAAAAGAAAACTGAAAACTGAGAATCTTAACAAATTTGACTTCCTTAACTAAGAATATTATTGGAAAAATACTCATAGTAAATAGGGTAAAATTCTATTTAAAAAATGTTTTTGCAACATTTTGATGATTTTAAAAAGCTATAAAGTTAATGTATGGCATTTGTTCTTCACATTTTCTAACATCAACAAACCAGTCAAGAATCAATAAAAATTTAGAATCAGTTGCATACTTCTGTAAAATGTTAGAAGTCTCTAACACTCAATAACAAGAATGCCAGCTTGATACAAAGTGAACACTGTGGCCTTGTAGTTTTCTCAGGGAGAATTCTACTATTTAAGGGACATAGAATAGACTCTAAATTCTGGCCTGGGTAGATTTCTCTCCCTAATAGAATGAAAAGATAGCTCACTTTTTTTCCAGTAATTTTTTTATTGTTGTTACAGTGGTTCCCATTTTCCCCTCATTACACTCCCCTACACTACCCTACCCCATCTTCCACATTCAATCCTCCTCCCCTCCTCCATTGTCTTTGTCTATGGGTCCTTTATACATGTTCCTTGACTCTTCCTTTTCCCCTTTATTCCCTTACCCCTCCCCCATCCCTTTTGGTCACTGTCAGTTCTTTATTTCCATGTCTCAGTTTCTATTTTGCTCACATGTTGGCTTTATTGATTGGATTCCACTTACAGGTGACTTCATATGGTATTTGTCTTTCACTGCCTGGCTTACTTCACTTAGCATAATGCTCTCCAGTTCCATCCATGCTGTCACAAAGGGTAGGAACTCCTTCTTTCTTTCTTCTGCATAGTATTCCATTGTGTGAATGTCCCACAGATTTTTTGATCTATACATTTACTAATGGGCACTTAGGCTGTTTCCAGCACTTGGCTATTGTAAATAACACTGCTATGAAGGGGTGTATAGGTTCTTTTGAATTGGTGTTTCAAGATTCTTAGGGTATAATCCCAGCAGTAGAATTGCCAGGTTGAAAGGTAGTTCCATTTTTAGTTTTTTGAGTGAATTCCATACTGTTTTCTACAGTGGCTGCACCAGTCTGCATTCCCACTAACAGTGCACTAGGGTTCCCTCTTCTCCACAACCTCACCAGCACTTGTTGTTTGTTGATTTGTTTATGATGGCCATTCTCACCAGTGTCAAGTGGTATCCCACTGTGGCTTGAATTTGAATCTCTCTGAGTAATATGAGTGATATGACTAGTGATACTGAGCATCCTTTCATATGTCTATGGGCCCTCTGTATGTCTTCCTTGGAGAACAGTTTGTTCAGGTCCTTTGCCCATTTTTTACTTGAATATTTGTCTTCCTGGTGTGGAGTTGCATGAGTTCTTTATATATTTGGGGGATCAAACCCTTGTCTTGAGCTATCATTGGCAAAAGATAGCTCACTAAAACAAGTCATCTAACTGTAGGCAGTTTTGTACGAAGTAAATTTAGATAACCTCAAGTTGTATCAGGATCTCAGTCTTTGTGTGCATATCACTTCACCTGCAAAAAGTCAGAATAAATATTAAGCCACATATTTTAGAAAAGGAAACTTAATTTTGTGTATTGGTTGTTGGTCCTAGGAGGAAGAAAAAATCACCTAACTCAGGTAGCACTTTATGCTTAGGTAGAATAGATTCCCCCTCTTCTGAGTCCTCACCCCAGTCAGGGTCTCTTTTGGATGAGCCAGCGGGCAAAGAGGAGGGACTGCTACTCTAATTTCTTCTTACACGTTTTGTTTTACACTTTCCTACTTAGCAGCACAAATTGGGCCAAAGAAATGTTGCCCCGAATTAGACATGATTGGGGAATCCGTGGACTAGAGTAAATACTACTTTACTCTATACAGTGTGTCTTCCCTCTGTATTCTCTGGTGAAGGGCATTAGAAAGATGAGTTTGAGTGGGAATAAACTGGAATTTTGAATTAAATATGGAGTTGAAGTTATAATCCACTTATTTCCACATACTTATTTTCAAGAATGTAATACTTGCTTAGATGAAAGAATGGCTGAACTATTAATTTTTTTAAAGCCCAACTGAGATATTTTTTAACTGATGTTTGTTATACTTACCAACATAAATTGACTTTTATAGTAGGCTCTGCTTCAAATTTAGTTTTTCATTTGAATATCTTTATATGTGAGATTAATAGATGTGTGTAAATATTATTTATGTTCTGTTGTCAAATAATTTGTCAATTACTTAGATATATTGCTACTTGTCAGGGGCCTGGCCCTGAGTGATCTGCCTAGGGTCAGCTGTAGTGTGTGGATTCTTGACTTGTAGGAAAGATTTCACGACACAAGTCCAGGTGGCTGTGAGATGCATTTATTAAAGCTGGGACAATGAAATAGAGAAAGGTTTAGCATAGAAGAAGCAACAGGAGAGCCTGTAACAGAGTGCAGCCGGGCAGGGGTGGGGGGCGCAAATAGGAATTTGTAATGGGGTCCAGAACTCAGGGTGTTCAGTAAACATTAGAGAAAAAAATATATATGATGTCTTCACCCCCACCAGTCTGAGCTGGGGGTTGAAACACAGGGAGCAGGGCCATTGAGAGCTGTTTTGTACAGCAACAGCTTTGCAGCTGACCTTTGGCATGGTCATTTAACACACCCATATTTTTCAGACTATATGACACCCTTTCCCCCACCCCCAAATTTGGGAGGAAAATGGGGGTGCGTCTTATAGTCTGAATGTAGCTTACCTGGCTCCCTGTGGCGTGGGGGGCGGCAGCCTATGTTATTTATGTTATTAAATATTGTACCACATTTTTTGCTTCAAAGTTTTTTTTCCTACTTTCCTCCTCTAAAACCTAGGTGCATCTTATGGTCCGAAAAATTCGGTATCTATAACCTTTAACTGGTTTCATAGATATGTTAAATAGCTGTGGCCATGCTTTGAGCCAGGGGGATGGAAGTGACTTCAACTCAGGATATAACTGGGAAGCAACTCTCCCTGGTTACAGCGCCTGTGTGAGAGCTTGGAGATGACTGGTTCTGTGCCATGGGGCTATGCCTGCCGGACTTCTGTGGCAGCCCAGTAACACTGGAAGAATACAAGAATGCTAGCAGGTGTAACTGATTGTGGGAGGAGTCGGAAATGGGGCTGCAGAGGTGGATTGGCACAGGGATTTAAAACCCAGGTGTGGCAGCCATACCAGGTTGGGACCACTGGGCTTTGGGTTGCTCCCTTTTGCCACATAGCTTAGGAAGCAGGAGAGACTTTGCCTGGAAGAAAAGGGGTGAAAAGACTCCTGTTAGTGGGCCATGAGAAGGTGCCACATGGTTTTGGATTAACTGGAGATCGTGGCGGCCACACAGCTGATTGTGCTGGGAGCCTGAATCATGGACTTCTACTTCTTTTCCTGAGATATGGTACCCTAGACTGGGCAGAGGGAGAAGGAAGGACTATGTGCATCCGTGGGTATTCTAAAGGACTTTAGCATTTTAATGAAGACATTAAGTCATTAAGTTGGTATAACTTTTAAATAAATAATTCCTTTCCTTTTCACCAATCTCTGGCATTGAGAGACGTCTTTCCCCTGGTGGCAGGCAAAGCCTAAGCTGGGCTGCCTTAGATCATTGGGGAGTCTGAAAAAAGATGGGCCTTGGGAACAGGTTCAGGGGATCAGCCTGAGACAAGCTGCCAGCTGCCCATTGCCTTAGAGTTTAGGAGACATGTGCCTATGAAGAAAGAAGTGGTGGGGGAAGAAGAAGGGAAAGGAAATGTCACAGGCTGCTCCGCAGAGGGAGAGCACACTTGTACTGGGTCCTTTGTTTTGAGGCTTTTATCTCTTGCAGGATGGAATCTTGGGACAAATCTCAGGGGAGGTTTTCATTAGAATATTCATCATTTTTCCAGCTGTGTCCTATTAGGGTTGTGGTTTTTACTGATTGGTCAGTGCCAGGGCAGGGAGTCTTCATATGTGGACATCGGTTCTGGCATCTTCCACCTAGTTTTACTGCTTTCCTAGTTCTGGAGATGAAATACAACCAACCAAGGCCTAGATGTTATCTCCAGGGGGGGAAGGTTAATTAGCCTTGGAGGGAGATCCTCACTTTCCCAGTTTTTCCCCCTGCCAGGCAACCAGGGCTTTCCCTTCCAGCCCTGGTGACCATCTGCACCTGGCTGTGGATTGCTCAGCCATTGTGCTGAGCTACCTGTCTCAGTTTCCCTATTCCACTTGCCCAGGAATTTTGCTAGCTTCTCACTATCCTATCTCAATATGAGTAAATGAGTTTTCTTTAGAAAAGTTTGTTTAAATGGCAGGAAAAGAAGAACATTTGAACTAAAAGTTTCTCCAAATGGGAAGAAATGTGAAGCCCCATGTATGGAGGTCTTTACTGTTCATTTTTTGAAAATTGGACCTTCATATCTAATAAAAAAATAAAATGTAGGGTTAGAGAAGTTTCCTTTGTGATGATGTGTTTATTTCCACTGTGTTTTATCTCAACTCAGGTGGTGTTTCTAATCAGAGCCCTTCTTTGCTAACCATCCACTTCCATGGTCATCACTTAGTGCCCTCACATCTCAGAGCCTGAAGGAAATCCAGGTTTCTGCACTCTGGAGTGGTTGGGGGGGGGGCAGGGGATGGGGACATAAAAAACCTTGGCATCCTACAATTAAGTAGATAATCCTCTAACAAGAACTGGGTTTTGTTTTGCACTGTTTTCAAAATTAGCCTAAAAATAAGGTTTACAAATTTTCTCATCTTCCAAATGCATCACCTTTGGTTGTTTAAAGCTAAGAAAACATGTATTTCCCTGAGACCATAAACAAGAGAAGGAGATTGCAGAATCTGCATCTTTCAGGTTCCCTACTGCTACTGCTCCGTAGCAGTGTATTGTCTCATTCTGTTCATGAACTTAAATATGAGCAAGATTGGGGAGAGGCGGGGGATTCCAAAGTGCTATTTCTACATGGAAGTGGGATGTCACTGACTATACTAAACATTAAACTCCATGGAGGCAGGAGCACTCCTAGTTCCTCCAGTGGCCCGGCAAGTGGGCCACTTGCTGTGTGTCTCCTTCACCTTTGTTGCCTTTGCAGTGGCTCATAGCATGGCAGCGGGAGTGGGCATCACTGGAGATGAACCTCCCCTCATGCCATGAGGATTCCCGAGTGATTCTGACAGCAGCCCGGGTACTTGCAGCTCACGAATGAGGAAACAACACTTTAGCCATAAATGACATTTTGGGGGAAATGCGGTGTAGTCTTTTTAAAGCAAGTTCTTTGTGGCTACTTGATTCTAAAGTTAGAGGGTGGTCAATTCTCTGGAACATGCAGAAGTATACAGCTTACTGAGTATGCTATACTTCAGTCTGATCTTAAAAAGAAAAAAACTACACCTAATCCCAAATTCTGCTTCCTGCCCACAGGAAAATCATGTGGGACTTCACTAGAACCCATCAATGGCATGGTACCTATAAACAGAGAAAGCCACTTTGAATCAACAGTTAATTATTCTTATAATGAAGGGTGAGTTGGGAGCACTCTGTAATGTGAGTTCCAGAACAGCAATGTCAATCTCTGTCTCAGCCTTAGGTAGACAAACGAGACTACTGCCCCTTGTACTTAAAAAAGTAAGCAATGGGACTTCTGGATAGAGATAGTAATTTGAGCATAGGCGTCTGACCAGCAGAATCTAAAAAAGGAGGAAGAATCTGTATCCGTATTATAAACCAAGGAAGGCACCATTCTCCTGCCACAGAAGATAGTACATGTGAAACCTGGTAAGTTATCCACTGGATAAAAAGACCAGCCTGCCAAATCAGCAAAAGGAAAAATGCTCACTGAACCTTCCAAAGATCTGTAACTGAGATCAGTGAGTATAATGTCTGAGTTGGAGGACCCTGAAGCAGTCATTGGGAGGGTAAACCTTATGTAACAATAGCTCTGAGAAATAAATAAAAGCATTAAAGGGCACACAGATGGGGACACTAATGGAGTTCTTGCTCCCGACTTTTCCTTGGGACAATAACTGAGTAGAAGCTATTGTCTCAAATTGGAGCAATTAAAGAAAATGTACTAATTTTTAGTCTCCATAATAAATTCAGAGGAAAAAAAGATATCTGTATATCTTTCTGCAAAACTGACCTTGGTGACTTGCCCTGACCTAGTCTACCCAAGGGATTGTACTTATGATCCAGGAAGTTTAAACTAGGATAAATCAACATTCACCCCTGCTCACTTTTTCTGAGCCTGGAGAGTTTTTTTTAAAGATTTTATTTATTTTATTTTTTTTTAGAGAGGGAAGGAAGGGAGATAGAGAGAGAAACATCAATGTTCAGCTGCTGGGGGTCATGGCCTGCAACCCAGGCATGTACCCTGTCTGGGAATTGAACCTGAGACACTTTGGTTCGCAGCCCGCACTCCATCCACTGAGCTACTCCAGCCAGGGCTGAGCCTGGAGATTTTAACACCTTTCCTTACAATCTCTTCTGCAATCCCTTCTCACCTCCCACTGTGAATAAGTCTAGAGCTCTTCCCTCCACGAGCAAAATAAAGCATCAGAACATACAAGGGAAGGAACATACAACAATCGAAAATAAAAGAGAGCAATCTCAGAAATCAGAGAAAATATTCCTCTACAAACAATAAAGGGACTAAACTTCAAAACAGGATGTTAGAAATCTTGTATTTGTTTGTTAACATAGCAGTAAGAGGCATTTGTAAGATTTAATGATGTGACGGCAGTAAAATCTATACGTAAGTAAATACACAGGAGTCTAAAAAAGCACCAATAATGAGAGTGGATTCTTTAAAAAGAGAGATTATGAGAAAACAGGATTAAATTCTCCAGAAATAAGCACAAAACTGGAAATGACACACACTCACATCCACGCACGCACACGTCTACATTTGAGAAAAAGCAAAAAGAGGTGAAGCATTAATTAGCATGTAATGGATGATATTTTCCCAGATCTAAAGAAAAACACTGATTATTCGACTCTTAAAGGCTTACTAGAAAAATGCTCTTGCCCTACATGAAGGAAATTTATGAAATCCAGATATTAAAAATACAGCAATTACTCAGAGGTAAAATAAACAGAAAAAGAAGAAATCTACAGTGGCATTAAAGTCTCCTCCATACACTAAAGACCAGAAATTAGTGTTTTGAGAGAAAATATTCTGCCATAATATTTCTGTATTCAGCCAAGCTATCATTTATCTACAAGAAATAGAAGTATAGTCTTACCTGAGCAGGAAGCCAGACACAGACCAATTAGATATACTTTCTGAAAAAAGAATAATTTCTACAAACAGTAAATTTTTTAAAGAACTCAAAAAATATTAAGAGGCACAAAATAGGTAAGTAAAATCATCAACATTGTTCTTAGTATGGACCTGAAACTAAATATGATGACAAGACTAATTCTTAAAAAATGCATAAAATATGAAAAATAGAATAAATTTCATACAAAATAATAGATTTTATCAGTACAGCTAGTAAGTTGGGGATGAAGTAAATAAAAAAATTATGCTTGTATTACATAGGGTATAAGTAGATAACACAGATTCCTGAAACCATAAATGAAGAGGAAATGTTATTCCATACTAGTATAAAATTGAAATATGTAACTTCAAAATTAGGACAATCAAAAGAGCAAAACCACTTGGTCCATATAACAAAAGAAAAGTGAAAGAAGGAAGAGCAAAGATGCTTCCTATCTCTTGCTGGAAACAGCACTGCAAAGTAGGAATGGAGTTAGTCTCACACAGCGCTGAGTTCCAGTCCTCTTCCAGGTTGCACACATCTCCCTGTGTCCTCCATGGTGGACGGACTAGGGAGTTCTTTGGGGTCTACATTATAAGAGCACTAATCTCATTCATGAGTGCTCCATCCTCATGAGCAGTACCCCTCACCCTCCAAGGCTTCATCTACTAATACCATCACCTTTGGAAGTTAGGATTTCAATATGAATGGCTGCGGGGGGAGTGGGGGAATGGGACATAAAAATTCAGACTATTGAAGACACTATAAAGAGAGTGAAAAGACAGCTCATAGAATGAAGAAAATATTTGCAAATCATATGTCTGACAAGGTGCAAATACATGCAGAATATATAAAGACATTTGCAACTCCTCAATAGAAAGACAAATAACCCAATTTAAAAATGGGCAGAGGACTTAAATAGACATTTATTCACAAAAGATATTCATAATTTATCTGGGAAATGCAAATCAAACTTACTTCTCACCTCCTAGGGTGGCTTTAATCATTTTTTAAAAAGTATTTATGAGAATGTAACTTAGAGAAATTGGAACTCTCGTACGCTGCTGGTGGAAACGTAAAATTGTGCAGCCACTATGGAAATGGTAAGATACCTATACTATAAACTATTTTGCAGCAATGAAAAAGACTTAATTTGATCCTATATTCAGTCTCCTGAATGGATGTGATATTGATTCAGAAAACAATTTGCAGAGAAGTATATAGAGTTTGTTCTCAACTGCAAAAATGACAAATTTGGAGGAGGTATTCTATATGCATATGTGTGTTTAAGTGCACTTGGAAAAAGTGGAGTTACATGAAATGGGGTGAAAGTGAAAAAAATAGTTGGTATTCTGACACATATATTCTAAAATTATGTTGTTATATTACTGAAGACAAACTCAAATAAGGATAGAGTCAAAGAGTAAACATTAACCTGGACAAAAATAAACATACATTATTTTTGAGCAAAGCATGGGTAAATTTTTCTGTCAAGAGACAGATAATAAACATAGGGGTATATTTATCTTTACAAATAGTGTGTTTGTATTTGTAAATTGTACACAAAAATTATAATTTCTCAAATTTGAGGGGGTAATACCCAGAAGAAGGATTTTGGGGTCACATGGTAGCTCTATTCTTAATTTTTTTGAGGGAACTCCATACTGTTTTTCACACGGCTGCACCAACTTACATTCCCACCACCAGAGTACAAGGACTCCCTTTCTCCATATCCCCTCCAACACTTATTTCTTGTCTTATTAATAGATTTCAGGTGGTGAGCACACCATAGCATATACAAGAAGTCATAAAGTTGCACACCTTAAATTTATATAATGTTAACCAATGTTATGTGAATAAGTTTTTTTAAAAAGAGACACATAGTAAATACACAGGTGGGCAAAAGTAGGTTTACAGTTGTTCATATGGAAAAAGACATGAAGGTTATGGTTATTACAGCAGCTTTCTTAACTCAAAAAAATGTGAGTTACGTTCACAGTGCACTTAGGTATACTTGATACAGAGACATCTGATAAGATCACTGGGGAGAAGTAGGGAGGGGCAGTAGGAGCAGTTTGCCAAGGCAAAGGTAAACAGTCTAGGAATGGGTTGTCTGAGAAGCTGAATGCCTCCAGAGCACATGGAATTATAGGCAAAAAGATCTGAGATAAAAGAAGGGCTCTTAGAAGGGTGGGTGTGGGCCCTCTCTGTCTCTCCAGCTCCCTCCTTTCTTGGGGGTGCCTGGATGATCATGCTGCAGCTGCCTGCATTTCCCAATGGATGGTATTTTAGATGGGAAGGAACTCCAGGCACAGCCTAGGGTTGGGCTGCCCTGCTGGCAAGGCTATTCTTCTTTGGGTGTTCTAGAGGGGACGACCTCTGAGATAGAAACCTGCCATTTTTCCAAAATTGTATAGCTTTTGTATCTTATGTTGTTTTAATTTGTAAACTAGCCCTATGGCAGGGGAGTCAAACTCATTTTCACATCACCCACAACCGGGGGCCACATTAGCCTCGAGGTTACCTTCAAAGGGCCAGACGTAATTTTAGGACTGTATAAATGTAACTACTCCTTAACAGTTAAGAGAGAGCTCGACACTGCCACCCAGTAGGAACAAGGTGCTGGGCCAGATAGAGCAAGGTGGAGGGCCAGACTCGGCCTGAGGGCCTTGTTTTCTGCCACCTGTGCACTATAGAAGTAATACAATTAACACTAACTGGGGGAAATGATGGGAGAACTCAGGTGTTTAGCCCTAATTGATGGGTTTAAGTGATTAAAGCTGTAACTAAACAGTTGAAGATTTTAGCCTTAAAGAGCCTTTAGTCTCTTGTGATAGGCACAAGAGACTAATCTATGTGGAAAGCTGTTATTCCAAAATTGTGAAGCTTTTAAATAAAGACTCCTTTCCTTTATCACCAAACCTTTGCCTCTGGAATTTTGCCTAGAGGGTGGCAGGTGGGAGCAGGACCCCACTTGCTATTTGGTAACACAATCGTAAGTGCTCAAATTGCCAGCCTTCATTAATAATAATATAAGAATAAACTGTGTTTCATGTACTCACAAGTATATAAACCTACTTTTGCTCACCCCTGTATTTTCAGTTTTGTGGGCCATACAATCTGTATTGTTACTACTGTGAAAGTGCAGGGTGGGAAGCAGCCCTAGACAACAGATAAATGAATGTCTGACTGTGTTCCAATAAAACTTCTTTACAAATACAGGCTGTAGGATTTATTGGGCCTGAGGACTTATGCCTGGTCAGAAGAATTTTTCAAAGTCAGAGAAATTATAAAAAGAAATAAAAAGATACATTGGTAAAATAGTAACAGTTGGAAACTTAATATTGGGCAAATAAAGATAAAAAATAAAATGTTGAGGAATAAGTTTGCTTTAGTAGCTATGTTGAACTTTGTACCTTATAGAAAATGTAAAATTTTGCCCTTGTTGGTGTGGCTCAGTGAATTGAGTGCCAGCCCGTGAACCAAAGGGTCGCTGGTTCGATTCCCAGTCAGGGCGCATACCTGGGTTGTGGGCCAGGTCTCCAGTAGGGGGTGCATGAGAGGCTACCACATATTGAGGTTTCTCTCCCTGTCTTTCTCTTTCCCTTCCATCTCTCTCTAAAAAATATAAGTAAATAAAAAACCTTAAAAAAAAGAAAATGTAAAATTTCTCTCTAGGAACCATTTATAAAAATTTGTGTCATATTACTCCACAGAGGGTAGCTCAATACATATGAACACAAGAGAAATCAAAATAGCTATAAACTCTCATCATAAGATAATAACACTAGAAATTAATAACTAAAGAATTAAGAATTCAAATGAAGGTTAAAATTTTTATTTAAAAGAAGATTTAATGTTGTAGAGATTTCAGTTATCTTTGAATTAGTAGGCACATCTAATGCAATTCTAATCAGAGATCCAATGGCATTTCTTTTTCATTTAACAAGATAATTATAAATGTCATGAGACTGACCAATAGCATTCCATAAAATAGTAACAATAGGGGTGTTTGATACCGGAATATTATTACAAAAGAAAGTGGTGTTAAAATTTATTTAAAAGAATAAAATATCAATAATTGAGATAATGCAGGAATAGAGACACAGATCCAGAGAACAAGATACAGAGCACAAGAAATAGTACAATTTGGGGGAAGATTTTGGCAGAAATAACATTTCAAGGCATGGAAAACTGGCATTATTTAATAATAAGGCAACTAACTGAAAAGGGAAGCTAGAGCCCTGACTCATATTCACCAAAGCAAAGTCCATATGGATTAAAGATTAAATATTAAAAAACCATAAAGGAACTAGGTGAATATATAGACAAACAGATTTCTGATTTAAGACCTCTATAGGCATATATTAAGGGAAAAATCTACTGTAGACAAGATTGATAAAACTGAATAACAAAAAACCTGTACATATAAAAATAATTTAAAGCTAAAAAACAAATGGGAAAAATATAAAAACTGCTCTTATATATCAAAAAACTATACACCCAGTTTGAAAAATGGTAGTTACTATTGAATAATTTACAAAAAATGAAAATAGATAAAAAACTTATGAAAAAATTTAGCTTCACTTGCAATATGAGAAACACATACTTTAAAATAAAAGTGGAATGCCATATTTGCCTATTAGATTGACACATTGACAAAAGCTAGTAGTAATGGAGGCTTAGAGAACAAATGCTCTGCCATGACTTACTAGTAGATCACAGTAAGTTTTGTAGAAGGCAATTTGGCAATTTGTACCAAAAGACTTAAAACTACAAATAGCCCCGGCTGGTGTGGTTCAGTGGGTTGGGTATTGTCCTGCAAACTGAAAAGTTGTTAGTTTTATCCAGGTCAGGGCCTGGGTTGTGGGCCAGGGCCCCTGCTGGAGTGTGTGAAAGGCAACCAATTGATGTTTCTCTTGCACATTGATGGTTTCTCTCCCTCTGTCTCTCCCTCCCTTCCCCTCTCTCTAATAAATAAATAAATAAATAAATAAATTTAAAAAAAAATAAAACTGTGCACAGCCTTTTGCCCAAATCTATGAAGCTTCTCTCTGGGTAGTCATTAAAATCTGAATCATAAGGCTTTCTTCAATGTCTTTGAAGTCGATGAAGTTTCTATCTCATTTCTTTTCATGTGTATTAAAATGTTTTCTAGTGTTTTCTTCTAGAAAGATGAGAAACAAGTTCAATTTCCAACAATAGGAAATAGGTAGATTATGGTTCATCCAAGTAAAACCAACAGCCACTAAAAATAATGTGGGGAGTAATATAAAGTAATAAGGAAGTTTTTCACAATATAGTTCATAATTATCAAAGAAAGTAATACTAAGTGAAATAAGTCAGAAAAAGTAAAGAACCATATGTAGGGATTAATTGTACTTATATGTGGAATATAAAATAAAGCAGCAAATAAACAAGGCAAATGAACAAACAAAAGACACAGACAACAATATGGTGGTTACCAGAGGAAAAGAGGGTGGGGGGTACTGAAGTGTAGAGGGGGTCAAGTGTATGGTGATGGAAGGAGATTTGACTTTGGACATTGGCCACATAATGCAATATACAGATAATGTATTATAGAATAATACACTTGAAACCTATATAATTTTATTAACCAATATCACCCCAATAAATTTAATTTGAAAGATGAACTTGAATTTAAAATTTTAAAAAAATTATAAAACAAGTACATATGAGTCTAAACATTAGTGAAATAAGCAAGCGAGTCGGTGAAAGATAAATACCACATTATCTCACTTATAAATGGAATCCAATGAACAAAATAAACTAACAAATAAAATAGAACCAAACAGATATATGGAAGAGACTGACAGAGCTAAAAGGGGAGGGTGGGGGTGCGTGGGGGTAGGCCGGGACTGGCTGAAAGAAGGTAAAGGGATTAGTCCGATAACACATATGAATGACCCATGGACATGGACAATGGTATAGGGATTAACTGTGGGAACTGGGGGCGGGCTGGGTGAAGGGGGCAAAGAGGAAAAAATTGGGACAACTATAATAGCATAAACAATAAAATATTTAAGTTTTAAAAAACAAAATAAATGAATAAAATTAAAATCAACAATAAATAAATAAACTGTATGTGAAGTTTGAAGAGGTTAAATTTTTAATCATCCTCTTAGGAAAGAAACTGCATTTGTTTGAGAAACTACTTGGGGAAAAAGTGGAGACTAAAACTGAGTAGGATAATTCCATTATAGGTAAGTATAAAATATTTATTACTCTGAAGACAGGCGCTCAGGGAAAGAGGCACCAAAAAAATGGCCAGAGATGCTCTTTAAAATGTGACCCACTCCAAATATTTAGTAAAGGTAATAAAGTCATAAAATAATTGGATGTGACTGAAATTTTTACTGAAATCCCCAAAGGGCTTGGGCTTTGTGGATGAATATTGTATGTAGAACCCTGGGCCACAGAGGCATAGAAACAGAGAGAAATATGAGGAAGTAAGTCTTAAGAAATCTGAGAACTCATGGCTGGTAGACAGGGGTTGGTGAGGACAGTTGGGAATCTGTACTTAACAGATGTGAAAGTGTGCTCCAATTTAACCAGTTCCCTCTTCTAAAGGTAAGTGAGCCCAGATGACGTCTGGGTTACATGTCTATTTTTAGATGGATATAGAAAAGTATTAATTGTGATGCACTATAGAATTATGGATGGTGATATTTTTGGTCTTGGGGTAATTTACGATTTCTAAATATGTCTACAATAAATAAATATTAACTGTCACAACCTATATAAAATTCAATGTACCTGGCGGGCGTAGCTCAGTGGATTGAGCGTGGGCTGTGAACCAAAGTGTCATAGGTTCGATTCCCAGTCAGGGTACATGCCTGGGTTGCAGGCCATGAACCCCAGCAACCGCACATTGATGTTTCTCTCTCTCTATCTCCCTCCCTTCCCTCTCTAAAAATAAATAAAGAAAATATTAAAAAAAAGAAAATAACATTTAAAAAAAATTCAATGTAGATTTCCTAAATAAAGAGGCCTGCTGCAGAATCATATCTGTGAGCTATTTTTAACTGACAACCTATTGAGTGTCTTCATAGATTCCCTCTATTGCTGTAGTTCAACATATATGAATAGGAAAAGATAGAAATGGCACCCTATCTCAGCCCCTAATTCTCTCAGCCCCACTCTCACTTGATGGGCTCTCCAATGGCTTGGCATGCTTCTCCACTGTGTGTATATTGATTGTAGGGAAAGGAATCTCATGACTTTGGACCATGGTTTAGCTTCATGGTTACCCAAATATCTAATGCCCAGGGGAGTGAACAAGTGGAATCCAATAAAATCACTTCGTAGAGGTGGGTGATCAGGTCAGGAAAATTTACAATGTAATCACAGCTGCAGCATATTAGTATCTTACATTACCTTCAAAACATTCACTGGTTTTACAGCCAAACATAGGCTGGAACCTGTTTCACGCTGTTAATCCAATGCTCTAGCTTAGTCATAGTCAGGAGGGTAAGAGCAGCATTTATAAGGTCAAAGGACAAACACCATGATCCTGTGCTTTTAAGGTAACTTTAAAATGGGTGATAGGAGACAGGCAGGAGGAAACACACCTTCACATGCAGTGAAGGTGTTATCTTGGTTCTCAAATTGTTTGCAGAAATTTTGAAGATTAAATATTTCTTGGTACACTTGAAAATATTTTACAACACAGCTTTAAAAAACAGTTAATAAGGACTTCCAGCCAAAATAGAGCCATAGGTAGACACACTGTGCCTCCTCACACAACCAGAAGAAGGACAACAACAATTTAAAAATAAAAAACAACCAGAACTGACAGAAAACTGAACTGTATGGAAGTCCAACAACCAAGAAGTTAAAGAAGACACATTCATCTAGACTGGTAGGAGCAGAGACAGGCAACCAGGCAGAGAGGACTTGCGGCAAGGCAGTGGCTAGAGGACCAGTACGGGCAAGGCGGTGGCTGGCAGACCCAGTGAGGCAGCAGATTGTGGAGCTGGGTGCACAAGGCTGCAGCTGGCCAGCAAGGCAGCAGCAGGCGGACCCAGGGAGGTGGTAGATTGAGGACTGGGTGGTCCCATGTTTATGCAAAGATAAACCAGGAGAAACAACTGGGGAACAGGATGGACTGCACAACCCAGAACCCCAGCTCGGGGAAATAAAGCCCCAAACCACTGATTAAAAACACCTGTGGGGGTTGAGGCAGCGGGTGAAACTCCCAGCCTCACAGGAGAATTCATTGGAGAGACCCACAGGGTCCTAAAATGTACACAAACTCACCCACATTGGAATCAGCACCAGAAGGGCCCAATTTGCTTGTGGGTAGCAGGGAAAGTGACTGAAATCTGGCGAGCAAAGCAAGCACCATTGTTCCCTCTTGATCCCTCTCGGATCCCTTCCCCACATAGAGCATCACAAGACAGTGATGTGGGTTATCCCACCCTGGTGAATACCTAAGGCTCCACCTCTGACTGCATCAATACCAAAGGTGCATCAATACCAAAAAAAAAAAAAAAAAAAATTGGCCCAAACGAAAGAACAGATCTAAGTTCATCATCACCAAGCCCTTATTACATGAAATGTTAAAAGGATTTATCTCAGGAAAAGAAGATAAAAAATATGAGCAGTAAAATGACAGCAAACTCACAATCATTAACCACACCCAAAACAAAAACAATAACAAACTAAGCAAACAAATAGAACAGGAACAGAACCACAGAAATGGAGATCACATGGAGGGTTATCAATAGGGGAGTGGGAGGGGGAGAGAGAGGGCAAGGTACAGAGAAGAAGTAGCATAGATGGTAGGTAGAAAATAGAAAGGAGGAGGGTAAGAATAGTATTAGAAATGTAGCAGCCAAAGAACTTATATGTCCGACCCATGGACATGAACTAAAGGTGGGGGGAATGTGGTTTGGAGAGGGTGTGCAGGGCGGAGGGGAGTGAAGAGGGGGAAATGGGACAACTATAATAGTATAATAATAAAATATATTTAAAAAAAACAGTTAACAATAAGTAAAATTCAATTTCTACCTAATATAAAAGTGACTCAATGTTCCTACAAAAATAGCAAATGTCTTTGCTATTACCCACATGGTTTCTACCATCCTTATGTCACTCTTTTGTGATGAGAGGATATATCAGTTAGGACTCTATTAAGCTATAGAAGACAGAGAAAAAAGAAACAAACAACAGGAACTTAAACAAGATAGTAATTTCTGTCAGGTTAAGAACCATGGGCAGTCTAGGCCTCGTATGGTAGCTCCACAATACACAGAAACCTGGGGTTTTTCCATTTGCGACTCTGTCTCATCTCCTGGTCCAAACTTGAGACAGGAAAGAGGAAGAATGGAAGAATGGAAACACTTTTCAGACACTCCACTTACATGCTTCTAGCAAGAAAGTGGCTACATTGTCTGTTAGGGAAGCTGAGACATGAAGTTTTTACTGAAGGTGGGCACTGGCCAGTTAAAAATAATGAGAAAGAAGAAGTTGGATACTGGAGATAACAACAGTCTCTGCCACAAGTGGTAAATGGTCACTGCCCTGATCATTTGTCATTAGGCAAAATTCTAAGCCCATCCAATAACTACCTATTACATGACATTGCATTAGACAACTTCCCTTTCACTTAATCTAGTTTAGCCCTGCTGTACATTAGAACACTTGACTATCTTAGTGAGTAAACTTTGTGATGTGTCTTATAGTAATATAGGGACACAGTAAATAAAAAATAAATAACAATTAAATATTCCAAATTTTTGGCCTACTTTGAATGGTTTTATGACACAGTAGGTGAATACCCCTGCCTGTAACGATTAAAGTGTAAAGATGATTAACTACTTCCTCTGAATTTTCAGGATAAAGCCATCATTCTTTCCTTTACTGAATCTTCAGTGTAAAGTCACCATTCTTTCCTTCAATCAACACATACTTTTGGAACACCCCATGTTTGAAAGTCTCTGAGCTAAGGCTAGAGAGGGTACATATTTCATTAAGACCTCTTCCCTGCCCATTATGAAGCCTATCATTTCCTTGATGAAAGTACCTATGGATAAAATAACTGTGAAGTTCCCTAAACATGTACAAAAATGTCCCATGATGAATGGAATTATTGGGTTGAGTTGTGGGGGACTAGGAATAAAGATGGGTTAAAGAGGTAAGAATTTGAACTTCTCTTTAGAAACAAAGACTAATGTGCACATCAGTGGAGTTCCTTCTTTTAAGTATCCCATGTTTTAATCTATCCTGTAATTTGTAACATCCTCTTGCTATTACTTTCTTAAAATAATGGTAAGTCAGGTGAGCATTGTTTCAGGAAATTTAAAATTATTCAATAGTGGAATTTGTGATAGTGTATGGATGAGTACTTTTAATCCAACCATATATGTTTGCATTAGTAATACATTTGACATTGGGATTATAACAACCACAGTTACGTTTTAAGGTAGTATTATTAGTTGTTTACATAGATCTAGTACTCACAGTGGTATGCACTGTCTGTGAAAGGTAACAAAAATATAGTAATTTCCAAGGAATCTTTGAAATTTACAGTCTACCACCCAACAATGATGAGCAGATTTTAGAAAGACAACAGGATCTGGTAATAAGCAGGGCATTTCAGGGTGGCAAAGACTCCTCCCCTTGTCCTTGTTTTTTCTAGAACACATGGTCAGTGTGCTTCTGTGAGCCTCTTTCTGACAATTACAAATGCAGTGGTGAGAAAAATGATGGCAGGTCTCTGTAGATGCTCTCTGTTTTTTCACTCTGATGGAGAGCTGTTTGTCCCCATGACTCACTAATGAGAATAAATAGGGTTACAGGGCTGTGTGAGATGGGTCTAGGGCACAGGGAGGAGTTCAGCTCTGTGTTCAGTGACTTCTATAGGTGACATTGGGCTATGATATCTGTAGGACTATTAAATTACCAGCTCTGATTGCTTTGCCCATCCCCAGATACCATGAGTCTATACAAAAATTCGTCTACTGAGTTCCCACAGCTACTGAATCCTGGGCTCTAATGAACAGAGACTTTTACCTGAGCGTCAACCTAAGAACCAAACAGTATTTAGACTGGGGTGATAAAGCTGAGCATTGGTGATGAGATGAAGGAAGAGATGGGAGTCCCTTGCCTAATTGCTACCCCTTTTTCTTCTCTAAGCCCTAGAAGTTAGACAGTGTGCCCCATTGGTAGAGATATCACAGGCTGCCAGTGCAGAAGAACTGAGGCTTTGCATTGGGTATTAAAACATTTTAAAATAAATCTCTTATAAAAACCATTTACTTTGTAAACTTGCAAAAACTTCAAAAGGATTAAGATCTAAATAAAGGAACATTTTGGCTGGACAGAGAACATAGGCAGCTTTTGTATTAGTTGATTTAATGAGAACAAGATGCAGGTCAACGTCAATGAGGTCAGTGATATAAGCTTGATGAGCAAATTCTATACCTCTGAAAAACAGTTTATCACTGAAGTTTTCTATAGTAAACAGTCTAAACAAATGTATTCCCCTACATTAAGCTTCACAGAAATTGAAGTCTTGATATTTCACAGAGGATGCCAATATAAACTTTTTTTAAAGCAGAATATCACAAAAGAACTTCTTATAAGCAATCTACTCAGGAGCTGGATTTCATGAGAAGATAACTAGTAGAGATTTAAATTGAAGTTAAATCTTTATCCTTCCTAACTAATGTTCTCTAGATGTATGGCTTGACATGTCAATATATTTTGCCTTTTTTCATCATAAAAATAAAATGGACACAGCCTGATAATTTACATTAGCAAATGCCCTGAGTCAATAACCTTTCCCCTTGAGTTTCTCATTTAGTACCACTAGAGTCTGAGGGCTTTTTTTTCTTTTTTAAGTTTCAGGATTTTAAAAAAACTGAGGCTGGATTAAAGTAGTGGGGGCTTCTATTTTTTTTTTTTTCAGAACCAGTCTCCATTTAAAGCCACCCAGAGCCAGTGACTCCTTCTTTGAGGCAGTCTAGATGACCTCCAGTCTCTTCCCTTCCACTGACTTCATTCCCCACCTCTGTGGCCCAGTCCCTGTTAAAGAATTGGAACGTCCATTTCCCAAGTCTGACTGTTGATTTATTTCACCCTCATAATTTAATATCATTTTCTCATATTAGTCATCCTCAGGCATAAAAAAGATTCAATAAGTGTTTCAGAAAGATTATGTGTTTACACATAATTATCTTGCCTAATCTAAACTGCCTCAGATCATAGCCATTTCTTCAGGCATTTCATCTTTTACAACCTGTTACCTGTTTTTCCCATGTTCTTTAAGTGCAAAGTCTGTAGTGCCACCATTCGCTCTCTGACCATTGGCAACCCAGGATGTGGCAGGGGAAAAGATCACATTCCTCATCACCCTCAAAGGTCAATGGTCAAAGTCCCCAAACATCTAAATAACTCCCAATAAAACCTATTAAATATGTGTAATCCAAGAAGATTTCAAAATGTTTCTAAACTCTTATTTTGGACTTGTTTCACTTTAACAAAATGTCACTTAATTTTCATATTAGAAAAAATGCATAACTATGCATTACCTATGCATAACCTACCAGTAGCACTATTTGTAACCTGATCTATCCTAGAATTAGGAAGAGGCAATATTAAGCTTAAATAATGAGACAGTGGAAGTCTCTTCTTTTAGAAGCAACTGGGCTGATTAATCATTCAGTCATAGGTTCCTGTGTGGGGAAAGCTATTAATCTAAGGAGGTGTGGCTTCACTGGGAGGACGGCTTATTTTTATCTGGAGTTCCAATTTTCATCAGAGGAAGGAAAGGGCCTCAGGTCCTTACAGTGAAGAACGGGGAAGTCATGTGAAAAACACAGAATAGAAAAGTGGAAAGAGCCTTAGTAGATGTCTAGGAAAAAAAGCAGTTTATCTCAGAGCCAAAACAACAACAACAACATCAACAACAAAAACTGGCTGAGATGGAACGGTGTAGAACAAGATGGCCTGCTTTGCTCTGTGGGAGACACAGAATCAAACCAGGTCTGAAGGGAAGGGTGCAGACTGAAGTCTACCTCTGACATAGGAGACAATCCAGAAACTTCCCATGTTTTGTAACCAAAATCAGGTCCAGCTGCCTGCCTCTACAAAAGCCAATACTCAAGAGGTAGGTGCTGATGTAAAGGAAAGTGGTTTGTTTTCAGGTACCAGCCGCCTGGAAGATAGGGTACTCACATCTCAGAGCCCATTTCCCAGGAAAATGGGGGACTCATGTCTCAAAGTCCATCTTCTTCCCTCAGAGGAGGCAGAAGTTTTTGAAAGGAGGCAGAGGGGAACACAACAAAGAGATCAAGGAAGAAGGTTGAAAAGTTCTCTACTTGCAGACGATCACAGTCCATCCTGCTAAGGCAAGTGATGGTCCAGTGTGGGTCACCCTGGTTTAGTCATCCTGGTTTCACATCATCCTGGCTCCATGAATGAAGGTCACCATATCTTGCAGAGCTGGGATGCCTGAAAGTTGGAGTCTATATCTTTTGAAGATAGTTATTAGGATCCTTATACAAATGTGCTGTTTACAGCTACATATTAGTCAGAATCAGCACGTACAGAAACAATGTCAACAGAATTGTGGAGTGGGTTAGAATTCCCCACTGTTTAGCACACTCATTTCATGTAGTAAATATTTATTGAGCGCCTCTTGGGGCAGAAAAGTTCTAAGACTTGTTATGTATCTATAAGTGAAGATAGGCTAAAACCTAAAACCCTGCCTTTTATGGACTTTGCACCCTAGTGGAGGAAAAGAGACTATAAACAAGACACTCAATTATTTATATTAAAAGGGATAAAAGTGGTGAATGAATAGAGCAGAGTTAGAAAGATCAAGAATGTGGGTGTAACTTCTAGCCAAGATGGTGGCATAGGTAAACATGGCTTCCCTCCTCACACAACCATATCAGAATTACAACTAGCATACAGAACAACCATCATACAGAACCATCAGACATCAAACTGAATGGACATCCTACCACTACAGAATTAAAGAAGAAACCAACTATGTAATTAGAAAAGAAACCATATTAAGACTGGTAGAAGCAGGTGGAGACTTGGAATGGGCTGGTCCCACACCCATGTGTGGTAGATAAAAATTGGGATGGATATCTCAGGAGTGAGGAGGGGTCCCAGCCTCACACTAGGCTCCCCAGTCCATGGTTCCAGTGCCAAGAAGAGAAGTTTCCATAACTTCTGGTGATAAAGCCCAACAGGGATTGAGCCTGTGGACCACAGAAAATGCTGAACTCCCTGGCAGTCTCTCTTAAAGGGCCTGTATTCAGACTTACTTAGACTCACTCCCTCTGAACCCCTGCACAGGAGCAGCAGATTGAAAGGCATCAGAGATGTCTGGGAAGGAAATGAATGATCCAGCATCAGGGCAAGAGCTGGGGGCAGCATTCTCCCAGACACAAGTGCTGGCAGGAGCCATTTTCCTTTTCTGAGTCCTCCCCTGACAAAGCCACAGAGCTGGCAGGTGGGTATCATCTCTAGGACTCCATCGAACTGGATCAAACTCTTTGCTGTATCCTAGTGATTTCCCTGATGCTCCTCACCACCCAACTTTTGGGCCCACCCAAGTTTTTTCCAGTGGCTTTTCCATACAAATGGCTTGTCTTGGCCCATGCTTCATATTTTCCTAAATTCTCTCAAACAAGCAGCATCTGGCTTCAGCAAACTCTGTACCACTTGCTAAGTTGTCCCAGGCTAGTCATTAGTAGCTGCCAGCCTCACTTCACAGCTTGACCTCACCTGGGCACCTCCAAGCCCAGCACAAGCAGCAGCAATCCACAGATCAAACTTATGCTGTGTAACCTCAGACAGAACAGTCAGTTCTTGGATGTGCCAACAGCAATCAAGTCTCAACTACAACAGGAGAGTGCACACAGCACATACAGTGGGCACACCTTGAGTACCCAGCTTGGGTAATAGGGGAGGCTATGCTACTGCACTCTACAAGACACCTACTACATTAGGACACCCTATGAAGCCTTAGAGACATAGCAACTCTACCTAACACATAGAAACAAAACACAGGAAGTCTGACAAAGTGAGGAGACAAAGAAACATGGCCCAAATGAAAGAATAAAACAAAACTCCATAAAAGGAACTAAAAAAAAAATGAAGACAAGCAAGCTACTAGATGTAGACTTCAAAACACTAGTTATAAGTATGCTCAAGAAACTTAGTGAGGACCTCAACAGTATTAAAAAAAAATCCAGTCAGGAATGAAGGATACACTGACTGAAATAAAGAGCAATTTACAGGAAATCAACAGTATAGTAGATGAAGCTGACAATCAAATCAGCGATTTGGAATATAAGGAAGCAGAAAAACAACCAATCAGAGCAGCAAAAAGAAAAAAGAATCCCAAACAATGAGGGTAGTGTAAGGAGCCTCTGGGACAACTTCAAGTATACTAACATTTACATAATGGGGATACCAGAAAGAGAAGAGAGAGAAAGCAAGAAATTGGAAACCTATTTGAAAAAATAATGACAGAAAACTTCCCTAACTTGGGGAGGTTCAGGAAGTGCAGAGTCCCAAACAAGATGAAGCCACGGAGGCCCACACCAAGACACATCACAAAGAAAATGCCAAACGTTAAAGACAAAAAGAGAATCTTGAAAGCAGCAAGAGAAAAGCAGTTAGGTACCTAAAAGGGAGCTCCCAGAAGACTGTCAGCTGCTTTTTCAAAAGAAACTTTGTAGGCTAGAATGCATTGGCAAGAAATATTCAAAGTGATGAAAAGCAAGGACCTACAACCAACATTATTCTACCCAGCAAAGCTATCATTTAAAACTGAAGGATGAAAAAAGACTTTCCCAGATGAGAAAAAAACTAAAGGAGTTCATCCCCACCAAACCAGGATTATATAAAATATTAAAGGGTCTTCTTTAGGAATAAGATAAAAAGTATAAATAATAAAATGGCAATAAATATATATCTATTAACAATTAATTCTGAAAAACAAAATGAGCAAACAAGCAGAACAGAAACAGGATCATAGATACAGAGAGCATTTTGATAGTTGCCAGATGGAAAGGGTGTTGGGTGGACAGGCAAAAAAAAGTGAAGGGATTAAGAACAGAAGCATAAAATGGGTTAAAAATAGCCTTTTCAACAAATGATGTGGAAGATCTGGACAGCTACATGCAAAAAAAAAGAAACTCAACTACTAACTTATACCATATACAAAAATAAACTCAAGATGGATAAAAGACTTCAATGTAAGTCGTGACACCATCAAAATCCTAGAGGAGAGAAGATAGGTAGGGAAATCTAAGGCATTCTATTCAGCAATATTTTCACCTATATGTCCCCTAGAGCAAGGGACATAAAGGAAAGAATAAACAAATGGCTTCATCAAAATAAAACGTTCTGCACGGCTAAAGAAAACATCAGCAGAATGAAAAGGGAATCAACCATATGGGAAAATATATTTGTAAATGATACCTTGGACAAGGGTTTGATTTCAAAAATATATAAAGAACTCATGTGACTCCACTCCAGGAAGGCAAACAACCCAGTTAAAAAATGGGCAAAGGATCTGAACAGACACTTCTCCAAGGAGGACATACAGAGAGCCCAGAGACACATGAAAGGATGCTCAGCATCACTAGCCATCAGAGAGATAGTAACTAGAGGGAGGTGGGAGGGGATAATGGGGGGAAAAGAGGGAAGGGTTGTCAAGGAACATGTATAAAGGACACATGGACAAAGTCAAAGGGAGTTAGGATCGAGGGTGGGAGGTGGGGATGGCTGGGGTTGGGCAGAATGGAGGGGGAGTAAATGGAGACAACTATACTTGAACAACAATAAAAAGTACAAATTGGTAGTCACAGAATAGCCATGAGGATGTAAAGTATAGCACAGGTAATAGAGTAGCCAAAGAACTTATATGCATAACCCATGGACATGGACAATGATGCAGGGATTTCCTGAGTAAGTGGAGGGTTCTGGGTGGAGGGGACAAAGGGGGAAAACCTGAGACAACTGTAATAGCATAAACAATAAAATATAATTTTTTAAAAAATGTGGGTGTAGGGGAGATGGCATGTTAATATAATGGTTAGAGTCAGCATCACTGAGGAGTGTTTTAAAGTGAAATCATAACTGTGTGTTCTTTTTGCTTTTGTCTCATTTAATTTCTTAGTAAATCTTCATTCTGCTTATGCTTTTAGAAAAAAGAGAGAGTGAGAGATTAGTTTTGTGTGCTTCATTTAGAGAAAGGAATAAGAATGAAGTGGCTGGAAAGTGATGTTAGCAGAATAAATATCTGCAGCAAATACTAGGAAATGGGCTGTGTTAGCGCGCGCACACACACACACACACACACACGTAAAATTTCCCACCAAAAAGCAGTGTTGTGACAATTAGTGGTATCTTCTCAGGGTTGTGTTGTGATCAATACAATTGCCACTCTTCTGCATCAGGGAATTCTGCCACAAGTCTCTACCAAGTGAAACAGAACATCTTTAACTTGTCCTAAACTCAGTTCAGAGTTCCAGAATGTTCATTGTTTTAATATGTTAACACTGAAATAAGCCAGGTGGTGAAAGACAAATACCATATGACCTCACCTTTAAGTAGAACCTAATCAGCAAAACAAACAAACAAGCAAAATACAACCAAAGACATTGAAATTGGTAACAAGCTGACAGTAACTAGAAGGGAGAGGGGACAAGATAACGGGGAAAAGGGTAAAGGGTTTACAGGAACAACTATAAAGGACACATGGACAATAACAAGGAGGGCTGGAAACAGGGGAGGTGGGGAAGGCTGGAGTGGTAGGGAGGTGTGGGGGGGAGGCAGAAAACTGTACTTGAACAACAATAAAAATCAAAAGTATCAAAAAAAAGAACAGGTATAAATGACCCATGGACATGGACAACAGGGTGGGGACTGACTATGGCGGGGGTGGTGGGAGGGGCAAGTGAAAGCAATGAGGGAAAATTGGGACAACAATAAAAAAAAACCTAAGTGATAAAAACTGCGAACAAAAAAGATCCACACTTTAACAATTCTGTCTGAATCTGTGTTGACAAGACATTGTATCTCCAAAATAAGTAACTAAAGAAATGGCAAGAATAATGTCTATCTCAAAGACAGAATGTAAGGACGAGAGGAGACAGAGTACATAGCATTGCTTGGCACATTAACATGCATGCAAAATAAGTGGTCAGTTTGAAACCTAAAATAACAATAATAAAAAATGATAATAATATGCTAACACTGAAATTGAGGAGCAAGTGTGTTTAGACCCATACCACATTGTTGACTTTAAATGTTTCCTCAATCCTCAGCTTTCCCAGATTCACAACATCTAATTATTGTGCATTTTCTCCCTTGCTCCAGCATTGGGCTTTTCCACATTCTATTAACTTATCTCCTGTCTTCCTGATCTCCACTGCATTTCTCACCATCCCTCTCCCCTGACAGGGAGCTCCTTGTAAGCAGGGACCACCTATAGGCACTCAAAATAATTTTTATTTAATGATTTTGACCTCCAATTGCACAGTAGTCAAGATAAATAATAAGAACAGCAACAGCTAATATATTTGTTTATAAAATACTTTACCATTTATTGTCTTCCTTGGCCTCAAATCAACTCTGAGAGGTAGGTGGGCCCCAAAATGTTGTTGCCCCACAGCACAGAAGACTCTGAAGTTCAAAGAAATTCAGCAACTGGCTTAATTCCTGTGGAAGTTGTTAAGAGTTAAGATTTCAGTCTCAATAATCTGACTCAAAATCTTGAATCTATTCAGCTATTCCCTTGATAATTTTAGTTGCGCATTTTTGTATCTGATTCTGTGTCAGTGAAATTCAGTATCAAGGACTGGTGTGGTACAAAACTAAAGTGTTTCCTTTTTTATTTCTGTATGGGGCTCTATCCATATTAAGGTTTAATGAAATGTTTCCTGTTCATTCACACAGATTTGCAAGTTCTTTCTGTGATTTAACCTCACTGACTTGACATTTCAATAGTGAAAAAAATGCTGTTGTTATCTGCACATTTGATATTTCACTATGTATTTACTATGTCAGTAATTTGTGACAATGTTAAACAAGGTAAGTCATACACTAATATTTGAGGAATAATAATGTTAGACTGTTTCATTTGACCTTATTATCCTTGCCTCTTGTGTCAGTCTCTAATGCACTATCACTTCCACATAACCAGATAAAGCTTTATAGTCCTCTTTGGTATGATGCTTGGAGTGACAAATCTATTAAGGCCACTCTGTAAAAACTCCCTGTGTTACTCTATATTCATATTAACCACCATTAACAGACTGGATAGCCATTCATTCAACATATTGTCACTAAGGTTGTATTCTCTCACACCCCATCATTCAAACTGACTTTCAGGCCACTGACCCCTTAGTCACTGCTCCTTGGAAGCCCATCCCACTGAACTGGACAACTCTCAGCTCCTTCATATGTGGATATCAAGTTTGCCCTTCCTCATCCTTTGCAAACTTTGGCTCCTGATTCACAGTCTCCTCTGTCTCAAGTGTGTCCTCATCTATTCTCCATGAGAGGGTAGACTGGGTAACGAGGAAGTAGTGGAAAGTGGTAGAGTGAATTTACTCTGTGCTTCCAGTTTCAAATCCCTCATGTCAACACGTACTTGAAACCTAAAGGTACTGATATTGTTTATCATTTCATTATTGTAAAGTGAAGTGCTCATTAAATAACCCTCAAAGAGGTAGCGTAGCATATCACATAAGACCAAGGGCTTTGCAATCAGTAAGACCTGTGTTCACACTCACTTACTAGCTTTGAAAACCTGGGAAAGATGCCTGATCTCTCTGATGTTCATTTTCCTTGCCTGAAAAATAGGGAAAATAATAGCTTCTACCTTACTTAACAGAGTGCCTCACTTATGATGAAAGCAGAAAATGTTAGCTATTGTTATTCATACATGATGTTAAATTTTTGACATTTGAAAGTGGTTAAATACTACTTTTAACTGTCAGCTTCATGAAAACACTGATGCTCTCTTAACTGTAACTATTAACTGTACAGAAAACAGAACTTATATCTTCATTATAGTGGAAAAGGGAAGCCTTGTGTAAGATTGCAGTGCCAAGTTATTTGCATTGTGAAGCTTAAATATCACAATCTTGTTGAACAGTGTTTACTAATCAAGATTAGTTTGAAAAAAGGGAAATGTATTTTTTTAAGGCATACACCCTTGTCTATAAGCAGTTCAGAGTTCTGACACAACATATAAGATGGTTTTAGCATTATTTCCTAATCCAAGCTTTTACTTAATTTTGAAAAGTGGAATTGATTCTTTTTATTTTGAGATATCTTACAAGTATTTCCCGGTTCGCAGCCCGCACTCAATCCATTGAGCTATGCCAGCCAGGGCTTCTTACAAGTATTTCAAAAACATGAAGTAAATTGTGCCCTAAATTTCAAAATAAAAACTACTGGCTAATTTTTTCAAAACTAAAATGTACATAATTATTTTTTCTCCTGCCAATTAGCAGTGATAGACATAAAAAACCCAAAGAAGTGAATAGCCATTTACATCCCCAAGAAGGCAGCTGTGACCATGCACAAAGTCTGCAAACAAATCAGGAACATAGCAGGTACCTAATATTCAAATTAACTCAAAATGTTTTCAACAACTCAAATATGAAAAATGGAAGCAGGATTTAAATATAATGTTGCACCACTGATACCAAAGACGTTTAGAAGTATTCGGGAGCTGGAAATGCCACTGTTTTTGTTGCTTTTCTTGGGTAACTGTTGTCTCTGATCTGCGGTGAGGACTCTGTCAGTGCTGTGCATGGGCACTGGTTTTCAAAGCATTCCTGTAGTTTTGCTCATTTATGCCACAAACCTTTGAGAAGTAGAAAGCTTTACTTTTCCTTGTGGAACCCAAGCATTTGCCACTTGGGTGTGCCTCCAACTCCCTGAGCTTCCCTTAAATGTGAAGGATCTCTTGAGGATCCCATGGAGACTTTCTCTTCACTTCTTCCTTTGCTTTCCCAGTTTCACTGACCTCTGTCCCTCACCTGATCTCCTAGGAAGGCTCCCTCCTTTCTGTCCTCCTCCTCTTGAGCTTGTTACCATGTCTTATCCCTTCATTCCACCCACTCAAGTAGCCCTACACCAAGCTGTTGTGTAGTAAATGCCCAGCTTCTTGATAAAGGTGTGATGGGAAACGACACTACAACCCAAAGTGGAGCACAACATGCAAGTGAATATTAGAAATTACTGAACGAAAAAGTAACTGTTTTTGTAAATAAAGTTTTACTGGAACAGAGCCACACCCTTTCATTTACCTGTTGTCTATGGCTGCTTTCACACTACAACAGGAGAGATGAATAGAAGCCAGAGATCCGGAGACTGCAAAGCACACACAACCAAAATATTTCCATTTTTCTTAATTATATAGAGCAATTCATTTGGCCCTTCCATACTCTGGCTTTGCTGTGGAGTCCTACCATTTTCTATCCATGAGATCCCCAGGGCATTTTCAGAAACAATAGCACCAAAAGCCCTAGATTAGGCAACTCCTGTAGAAAGCAGAATAATAAAAAAAAAAAAAACCCACACATTTTCTTTTAGTGTATTTCCTTTCTTTCTGTCCTACCTCTTTTCATGTCAATATGCACTAATCTAAACCTGGCATGTAAACAAACCTGGCATATTTATCCACACATCAGAAATCCTTAACTGAACAGAAGACAGTGGAAGTGTCCACAGGAAAAGGTAAGGGGATGGGAGGGGCATTTATAGTTAACTAAGGTACAGGTCATTCACATTGTTCTAAACAAACCAACCAAAAAATTAAAATGATTTGGTTTATATTCACTTTGCTTTTGTCCATGAGCTTGTTTTTCATGACTCTTTATGGAAGAAAACAAATTGACTTTTTAAAAATTCGGAATTGGTAATTAACTTTTTGAGGATTTAATGATCATCTATTGGGATCCTTCTCAAATGGGCATTTACATATGCCTGGGGAATATGTGGCCAGTATAGCAAGGGGATAAAGATGTCATGAGTGAAAATGGCATGGTCGCCTAGGAAAATTTTTTTTAATGTTTTCCAATAGTTGGAAGGAAAATAGCATTATTTCTATATTAACACAAATGCATTATAAGGGATCAGAAGGCAAATAATGCAGGAGATTTTAAGATAAAGTAAGTCACAGAATGTTTTGTTTTTTGGGATGCTTAAGGTTAGCCTCCAAGGCTTGCTTCTGAGGCTCTTGGAGTGATGTATTTGTTTTTCTCTATTATTAGAGTACTTTGATAGAAAAGTTGTACAAAAATTATTTATAGCAGCCAGGCTGCCACCAAACATAAACAGACTAAATAATCAGACTGTGAAGGCAATGTTTGTCTTTATAAAATTTTATTTAAAAATATTCCAGAAGACTGCTTAAAATATAATTTTGTTTCATCTTATTCCCACGAGGTTACCTGCCTAAAGCATGTTTCCACCTTTTTTACAATCTCAGTTACATTAACCCAGCTCAGGATTCACTCACCCAAGAAGCTCTCCTAAGTAACTCCAGTCCACTGTCTCTCTTTGGAACTCACAGCACTTCCTGTGTATTTCAATTTTAAATAAGCTATTTTCTTTTAAAGTAATTTGTGCTTATTATTGAAAAATGAAAAATAAAAAACATAAAAATTACCTGCAATAGCCTCCTCCCCAGTGGTTAGTATTCCTTAAGCTTCATTGTATATTATTTTCCATTTACAGGGTTAAACCTTAAGGTTATGTTGACTGTATAATATTGAATCTTGTTTCTCTTTCACCAAATGAAAACCATTTTCCTCATCATTAAAACTGTATATGAACATATACCGTTGCCATCTAAGTAAAAAAATTCCTGTTATTTCAGTGTCCTTCCTTGACAAAGCACTTAAAGCTAGAGAACTCCTCAAATTAAAATGATTGTTGGAAAGCAGCCAATTCACTTCAGAACAGAAAAAGATCCAAGACTCATAAACCTGTTGAAGTGACTTCACAGAGATGCAGATATGTGCACTTGAAGATGCTGAAGCTCTCCTGATAGCTCAGGAAGCTCCATCCTCTTAGTTTAGACACTATCACTCCATCTTCCTTCTTTGTGCTGAAAGCACACACTGTCTGGTTGGAGGAAAGACTGTACTTAGGATAAATAAATGGTCTCAATTACTCAACAGGAAAAGGTGTTGCCTAGGATTTCTGTTTACAAGTTTGCCATTTTTCTTTTCTTCAAATGTTTATAATATGGAACAAGTTCATTAAGACTTTGGAAAATACAGGAGGAATATGTAAAAAACAAGTAAGTGGCATTTAAATATACTACCCAGTACTATACTACTTCTAACATTTTAACTCACCCTTTGCTAATCTTTTTATATGTTTGTGGTCTTTTTTTAATTTTTCAATTATAATTTCCATTCAATATTATTCTGTATTTACTTCAGATATACAGCATAGTGGTTAGACAATCACGTACTTTATAGAGTGGTCCCCCCCGATATTTCAAGTACCCACCTGACCACATACATAGTTACTATGATACCATGGACTATACTCCTCATGCTGTAATGTAAGTCTCTGTGACTGTTCAATAATGACCAATCTGTACTTCTCAATCCTTCCACCTTTTTTCACCTAGACTCCCAGTCCCCTTCCCTCTGCCAATTCTCAATCTGTTCCCTTTATAACTCTGTTTCTATTTTGTTTGTTTATTTTTTATATACATGTGTCTTTCCTAAATGTCTTCTTTTTCTTTTATAGTGCAAAAACCACTCCTTTTAGACAGATTGGAGTAAAATGGATGCCATATTTGTTTTCACTTTCTCAAAAAAAAATAATTTCTGTTTATTAAGAGGGCATTAAAAGAGGGAGAAATGGGTCAAGATTATTTAAAAGAAATATCTGGAAAAATTAAGCTTTGGATATATCCTAAGCTGTATTTCAAAAACAACTTGTACTTTGTAATTTATACAAATCATACTAAATTTTAAAGAAAAGGATAATTTTATTATAAAATAACTAGCTTACTTTTAAATGAATTCAGAATTGCTAAATTAACTAAGAAAGCATGTATTTTAGGAACTTATCAAGTTAATACACATGTATTGACACATTCTCAATAAGTAGCCCTAGAGTCTCTAAAAAATCCACATCCTTATAGATCAGAAATTCATTTGGTGTGATATTATGGGCCACGCTGATTAACCCTAGAAAATATCAGAATCTCTCTGAATACTTAAAAATAGATTTCCATGTAACTACTGCTAACTTCTGTGCAATTCTGGTTTAAATAGTTGCTTACAACCCCGGCTGGCATAGCTCAGTGGATTGAGCGCGGGCTGCGAACCAAAGTGTCACAGGTTCGATTCCCAGTCAGGGTACATGCCTGGGTCGCAGGCCATGACCCCCAGCAACCACACATTGATGTTTCTCTCTCTCTCTTTATCTTTAAAAATAAATAAATAAAATCTTAAAAAAAAATTCTAAAACAAAATAGTTGCTTACAAGTATGTTCTGCCACACTTGCCTTGAAAAAAATAGTGAGCTGGATGCCAACTTAAATTTCAATTTAAAATCATGCAAGATAGAAAAAAAGGAGCATAAGTCAAGTCAATTGACAAACTGGGAGGGAAAAATATGCAACTTCTATCACAGACAAAGGTTTCAAAAATTAAAGGACCAATTCTCCCTCACTTCCCTCAAAAAAGACAAAGGACATACAACCAAATCACTAAAAAAAGAAATATGAGTAGCCCACAAATACATGAAAACATGCTCAATGGTTTTGCTTAGTTGGAACTTTAGGAAATCTCTATTTTTTCTTGGGTTACTGAAGAACAAACTTTTTAAAAACTAGAAATTAATTGTTTAGTAACTGGCCTTTTTTTGGAATTGAAATTCTCCATATTGAAAAAAAAAATTCATGTTTTTCCCCTGGAATTAAGTCAGTGAGCAATGTGATTAACAAGTATCCGATGTCTATGACTTTTTAATTGCAAGATATCAATGAGATTTCATTCCAATTATATCAGTTATCAATGGGAAATACTGCATATACCAACTATGCATAAAATACCATACTGCCTAACTTAGCTTATGTTATTGAGCAATTCTGTTAACCTCTGGCCTTACATTTTTTTATCTGAACAGCAGAGGCTGGACAAATTGCTGTCTGAAGCTATTTCTAGAGCTAGTTTTCTGTTTTGTTCACCTTTTTGTACATTTGTGATATGTAAGTTAGTTTCATTTAAGCTTCACATTCTATGAAGCTTAAATGAAATATTGTATGTGTACCATTATAATGAGAAGGAATAAAAGGTTTTGTCTTTGCAAATCTACTTATGGAATATGCTTTGTAATATATATACTTTTTAAAGCCATCGAAAGCCAACAGGAAACTAAAAGAAAATACATTCCTTCTGAGAAATCCTCTCCTTCCTGTATTTGATTGGTTTCAGAATACCTGCTTTGGTGTGGCATGCCATAGTAACACTCTTGTTGGTAACAGCTATTGGCTGGCAGGTGCTTACCAGGTGCAAATAGAGGAGGCATGGCTTCCAGGGCCAACATCAAAAAGGACAGTGTATCTTCTGTCTAGCCATCCTCTTTCAGGTTTTCACAAACACTGAAGTTGTAATTCACCAGGGCAGTGGAAGGCCTTCTCTGAGGTCTCTCGGGTCCATTCATGCTGCTACCCTCACCTCTGAAAAGCGTAATGTAAATATACCAATTTAGGAGGCAAAGAATCATCTAACATTGTTTTATTTTAAAGCAGTTGCTTCTGTTTAATGGCATCCACACACACTTACCTGAGTTCATAAAGCCTTAAAGAAGATCTACCAGACAGCTCAAAACCTGGTCTTCAAACATGCATATTTTCCATTCTCTCCTCATTTTCTTTTGGCAGTTTGACAACATCTTTAGGAAAAATTGGAGGAACCACTAGTGTTTACTCCCTTACTTCACTCAGAGTCTTGACTCTGTTGAGTTCTATTCCTGTTAAACTTGAGGAAGTTCCCTGTTAATATCCTTCTGTGAACTCAGTAACTAAGGTGATCTCAAAAATAAAGGATAGACATTAGCTGCCTCTCAAGGGCTGGCTTACTTGCCTGATTTATGAGGGTTTTCTGTGCAGTTAGTTGTAGTTCATCCCATTTAGAGACAAATCCAGCTTTGTTCTTAGTGTCTAATTATTATTGCAATTAAAATTTCTCAGACCTTTCCCAGCATTTGGTAAATCCATGCACATGAAGTATAGGTAGAAACATGTTAAATCACTTGACAACAACACCTATTTATTTAATTTATTAATTTATACACATTTACTATACATCTATTATAGGCCTAGAAGTGTCTGAGCAGTGGAGAAAAAGCATGAAAACCATCCCTCCCTCATGAAGCTTGTCCAGCAAAATAGGGAACAAGGTTCAAAACATATCATATGGAGCCTCAGTTGAGTCAACTCAAAATAAGTTAAAGAAATCAACAAGAACACCATCAATTATATTAAGAATGGTTTGATGATTCCCAGGGATAGAAATTTCACTGATTGGAAGGAAGTTTGCATAAAACCCCAATCACTGAATCTAATCTAATACCTGTAACTAGAAAACCAAACACTAGCCATATTTTTTCCCTGTTAGATTTTCTCATGGAAAAAAAAAGAAGACACTTACTTCCAAGCCTACAAATAGATGAGAAAATTTTTTTCCTGCTTTACTGAGCTACAATTAACATATAACACCATGTACAGATGGTTGTATAGAATAGATTCTCTGTTTTCACAAATAAGTGCCAACATTGAGCCACGGAATGTTGGGAACCGTCCTGCCTGATTTCAGAAGCTGTAACCCCACCGACAGGGGAAAAGGCCCCATGGCTAGGGGACCTTGGGACCATAAGCGACTAGGAGACAAAACTTATCCTCCCAGCAGGGGCACAGCCTCTGCCCCCTTTACTTCACCCTGCTTAGCCCCTGGAGGATGGCTGGATAGTCAGTGACAGTAAGATTCCTCAAGAAAGGAACAACCTAAGACAAGCATGGTCATGAAGGGACCATCAGGAAAGGGCTTAAAAGATTATGGGGAAGAGACAAAAGACCCTCATTCCTCAGCTTTATCATAGCCTGAGTCCTCACTCTATCTGTAAAGTCTCCTAATCTCTTGGCTGCCTTGCTTCCCCAACCTGATTCCGGCCCGGAACAATGATGAAGGAGTATGCAGCCCTGTGCCCGAACTGGCAGTTCCCAGCAGGGGCGATCAGGCCTAAGAAAGAATGCATGAAGTCCCATGAAACCTGCTGTGCTAAGAATGTCCTCAATTTAAATGTTAAGGGTCCAAGCACAAAATAAGTTTGTTTCCCAAGGTTTTACAGCCAATTGGCATCACCCTATCTGCCAGACCCTGACTCAAAAGGGCCCCCATGATCCCAGAAATGTTATCTGTAAACCATACCTCCTTTCTTTGATATGCATCCCTATGCAAGAGAAACTTAATAAAAGCCCACTGAGAGAGGGGCTTGATGCCTTTCTCCTCTGAGAACCTGGTCAGCCTTTCCTCCCCAAGCAGATCATGTCTTGGCAGACTCATTCTCATCCACGGCAGCAGAGGGGGCTCTGCAGGTGGAGCACACCCTCCCCCCGCCACAACAGAACATTTCTGTTACATCACACTTTTACACCTGTGATAATTAAGAAAAATGATAATTCCACTTTATTGAGTTCCCTATTCATTACCTTAATTATACTTCCTCCAAGTGAGTGTCATCATGGAGTGTCTGGATTTAATAATCCAAGATTCTAAGGTCTTTATTTTATACAATCCCACTTACTGTGATTTTGCTCAGGTGAAAATCCAAACATTGTATTGGTCTGGGAGGAAGGGGAAATTCCATGATTTGTTGAACTCTGAAAGTCTTCAGTACATTTCAGATGCAGAATTGTTTAAATATATATAAAGTTCTGTAATCCCAAAAGACACATTTGAGATTTGTACTGAGACCTTCCATTTCCTCACCATCCTTTCATTCCTTATCCTTTGTGATAGTTTCTATCACCATTCTATGAATAAAGTAGACATTGACATAAAAGTTGGGTTATTAAAATGTTTTCTTTACCTGATTTCACATGTAACGTGGTCAATATAGAAAAGTGAAAAGCACAAAAAAATGAAACATGCATAATCCTATGAACTATTAGTTATTTTGGTATATTTCCAACTAATCTCCCCTTATGTGTATCAATAAACTACTTGTTTTATAAAAGAAATGTCAAAAGTACTGATTTGGAATCTGCTCTTTTCACTTAAGAATGGAGCATAGTTTCTCATATCAATATTTTTTTACATTGCTTACTGCATAGAATTCTATCCCATTAGTCACCTAGCAAAAATTTCTTATACTTTTGCTAGACACTTAAGACCTTATATTTTTTTCCAGAATTACACATCTTTGTTCACAGGTCTGATGATCTCTGTGGGATGAATTCTAAGTGGAACCCTTGCTTTAAAAGTCATGTGCATTTAAAAACATCAAAAACACTTGACAAAGTTATGTTAAAAACTAAACTTGTGGCTGCTGGTCCTCCCAATATTTACTCACGTTGTTTGACATGTTTCTTCTTTGCAACTAGTAGGAAGAAAATGTTAACTCTTTTTGTTTGTTCTTTTAATACTGGTCAAGTTACCTTTTTCTTTTATTAGTCATACAGGTTTACTCACAATTCTACAAATAAATCTTAATCATTCTTATATTTTTAGCATTGAGAGGCAGTTTCATCAGAAAAATTCTCCCTATTATTAATCCCTACCTATTCCAATAACAATGGCATTCAATGCTTCCAAGAATTTGGCATTAATTTGTCCTCACCGTTCTCATTCATGTATATTTCCTTTTCAACAAAACAGTTGCTCAAGGGCAAGGCCTCATATGCTTAAGGCCAGGTTATTAATTTACCTTCCCAGGGTTTCTCTCAGAGAAGTAGGGGCAAAGTCATCTACCTTGGGATTGGTAATGCAGTGGTCAAACCATCTTTCTGATTTTGAAATACAGCTGGCCTTGAGAGGATTCAGTAGCACACCTTCAGCCATGGAAATCTCAAGTATTGTCCCTAATAATGCCTGATTAATGCCAAATGTTGTCCGTGGGCCCTGGCACTACTGTCTGGAGGCCCGAGGACAAAAGTGGAGACTTGAAGGGCGTTGGCCCCTACGCGAACTGCTGTCCAAGTTTCGGGGTTTCTATTTTCTCGTCGACGAACTTTATTCTTCTATTTAGGGCTCCGGAAATAGCGCAAACGCGGCTGGGTCAGCTCTTCCTCCCTTTCCACCCTTCCGGAGCCAGGTGGTAGCCACCCTTTTGGGAAACGCGGGGGTGAAACACCACTTCCCGCAAACTGCGGGGCTTCCGCCTAGGTAAGTAGTTAGTCCCAGGGATCGTGGGAGGAGCCTGAGCTTCCCGCGAGGCTGATTGGTTTAGTCCCGAGCCAGGCCCTGCCCCGTCCCCCGCCCCCAACCTCGGCACCCTCCGGGCACCGAAGCCCCGCCTTGCAGCCCGCCTTTGGCCCCTCCTGATTTCAGTTATCCGTCACTTCCGCTCGGGCGTAGCCCAGGCGGGACACACCCACGGTTCGGCACTTAAGTTGTTGTGAGTCTCAAGTTTGGCGAGGCCTGGGGGGGTTCCCAGGTTCCCCGCTAATCTGGAAAATGACGGCTTCTTGCGGGTCTCGAAGGATACCTGCCCGCCGCCCCGAGAGTTCCTTTTCTTGTTGGAGCTTTGTTGGGATCCTCCTAGTGGTCCTGCTACCCACATCCACCGGTAAGGGCCTGGAAAGGTACCCTCCCGCGTCGAACTGCAGCAGGTCTGGGAATAGACCGACTGGACCCGAGGGCGGGGAGGGGTTTGCTTGGTGGGTCACGTAGGAGGCGCAGGGCTTGGTCGACCCAGGTGTTGCAGAATTGGGGTGACGGCGTGGCCAGAACTCCTCCGGGTTGTGCTGTTCAGGATTCCATGCGATTGGGGACTCGGAAGTGCCAGTGGTGAAGGTTGTTTCGTGATCGACACTGAGCCTTGCGGTGTGCTGGGCACGGCTAGTGTTTGCCCTGGGCCAGGCAAAACCTTGCAGGTGTTTCGGGACCGAGCGATGCGGGATAGGAAGCGCAGACCCGGTGTTCAATATGAAGGCTTTATCTTGAGTGCCTAAACGCATGGGGATTTTGCTAGGGCCTCATGGTGGGAAGTGTTTGCAGTGTTTCCTAGGCGGGGTCGTGTTTTGATGAGTGGGGTGTTTGTACCCCACTGGGTTGGGTAGTGGGTGCCAGAGCCAGGGCTGGGTGTTAGTGGGTTTGTGCTTTAGGGAAGTGGCCAGGGCACCTGTGCTGAGTTTGGGGCAAAGAAGCTCACTGCTTTGTATGGGTAGTGTGGAGCGCATATTGAGCCTTTAAGTGAGAGATGCGGTTTTGGATGAGTGCCTATTGCTTTTGTGTTTAAAGTTAACAAGATCCTTTTTGCCTAAATTCATATTACTATTAATTTGCAGGCTGTTGCGCTCCCCCCTCCCAGGGGTCTTCTTATTCCCATCGACTATATGCAGTCCGTCCTATTCAGTTACCAAATGGCTTTTTTGACCTTTTTTTTTCCATTAGGTTAAGTCATATTTGAGAGGACATGCGAAGTAACCTAAAAAACATTGGCAGACAAACCTACTGAGAATTTAGTATCCTAAGAAACAGACAACAAATAATGTTAATATGGTTTTCCCCCACAGGTCATAAACTAAGGCTGCAGGCAGGCCCATTCACTATAAATTTGCTTTGTTTTTCACTGAATGGAGTAAGTACTTTATATGCTAAAAAGACACAACATGCTTATTGTATAAAATATACACAATCAAAGTGTCACCAGACAGGGGCCTGGCCCTGAGTGGGTCTGCCTATGGCCAGATGTAGTGTGTGGGTTCTTGACTTTGTGTAGGAAAGATTTCATGCCGAATCCAGGTGACTGTGAGGATATATTTATTAAAGCTGAGGACAGTGAAACACAAGGAAGGGCTTAGCATAGAAGAAGCAATAGGAGAGCCTAGGCTTGGCTGTCTTAGCTCACTGGGAAGTCAGAAACCGGGGCCTTTGGGAGAGGTTCAAGGGATCAGCCTGGGACAAGCTGCCAGCTGCCCATTGCCTGAGAGTTTAGGAGACATGTGCCTGTGAAGAAAGAAGTGGGAAGAAGGGAAAGGAAATGGTGCAGGCTGCTCTGCAGAGGGAGAGTGTGCACTGGGTCGTTTTTCTTGAGGCTTTTCTCTCTCTCTTGTAGGTGCGAATCTTAGGGGAGGTCTCTGGGGAGGGTTTCAGGAGAATATTCATCAGTTCTCCAGGTGTGCTTTTTTAGGGTCATGGTCTTGGCTGATTGGTCAGTGACAGAGCAGGCATTTAGTCCTTGCAGTTGGTCCTGGTGTCTTCCACTTGGTTTTGCTGCTTTTCTGGGCCTGGAGCTGAAATACAACTGAGGCCTAGATGTTATCTCCAGGGAGGAAAGGTTACCCTGGGGGTGAGGTCCTTATTTTACTAATTTTGCCCCATGCCAGGCACTTGGGGCCTTTGCCCTGGTGACAGTCTGCACCTGACTGTAAATTGCTTGGCCACTGTGTTTGGCTCTCTCTGTTTCCCTATTTCACTTGCCAAGGACTTTTCCTAGCTTCTCACTATCATGTCTCAAAAGGACAACCATTGAATACTTTGTGTATTTCTAGATGTCTTATATGCATGTGCATTTCTAAACCCAAGTTATTTTTGGGATCCTGTTACATGTACAGTTTGCATGCTTCGTTCAGTCCTGATCAGAATTCATTCAATGAATATTTGCCACGAACGTGCCATGTCCTGTGCTGGTTCTGGGGATACACTGGTGAGCAGTAACAAACTATTCCTATTTTCATGATCCTTTTTCATTATTTGTCTGTTTACACCTGCACCTGTGCACACATACACAAACATAAACAGCGATGGTGTTTTGTCCACTGTTAGATCCCCAGTGCTAGGCACACAGTAGGCAATCAATCAACATTTACTGAAATTTATTAGGACTAGCAGACAGGAACCAAACCATAATACTGATATGTTATAAACCAAACAGGTACCCTGGAGGAAAGGAGCATGATTCTCTGACAGCATTTAACAAGTGACTGGTCAAAGGAAGACTTTCCTGCTCATGAGACAGGCCAAGCTCTGCTGCTTTGGGGCTTCTGCCCTTGCTGTCCATCAGTGTGGAAACATTTCCTGCTGCCTCTTGCATAATTGGCTCCTTCTTACCCTTCAAACTCAGTTGTGATCTTACCCCCTCAGAGGAACCTTCTGTGGCCACCTTATCTCATGTATACACACACACATTCGGTTCATTTCATCTCTACCTTGTAGTTACTCTTCCAAAACTATGTCCTCTCCCCAGTAGAATACAGAGATCTTGCATGTCTTGTCACACTGTGGTTCCAAATGCTCCATTCTTTGCCTCAGTATCAATACTCTTGTATCAGTATTAAGTAACAGGAAGTAAAATATAATACTCAGCTGGGTCTTGGAACTCAGGAGAAAAATTCCTCCTGTTTCTAAGAGGAACATTCCGTTATCTCTTTTCTTTAAACAAATAGGCAGCCTGATATGTCTGCAGCAAAATGGGTTTATTCAGGAACAACAGAAAATTGCATTTTGGGACATGTGTTCTAAAGGTAAACTAAGAACAAGTCCAGAGGAAGAAAGAAGGGAAACTGAAAGTTTGAGGTACAGTGACTTTTCATTGCTTGAGTTATGGCAGTCTGTCTTTGGCTAAGCTGTGCATGGGCAAAGAGGAATCTTTTCTTGTGATGAGGCAGCTAAATAGTATCACTTCCTGTGGGAGATACATGGTAAGGTGTCTAACAGTTGGGATCATTAGTGTGTGTGGATTGTTACATGTGTGAGAGTTTTCTTTTCTAGCCTTCTGACTGCATTTTATTTACTTTTATTTTTTTTAAATGTTTATTGATTTTAGGGAGGGGGGAGAGAGAAACATCGATAGATTGCCTCCCGTATGCACCCTGACCAAGGATTGAACCCACGACCTATGTATGTGCCCTGATGGGGAATTGAATCCCCAACCTTTTGTTATACAGGACAATGATCCAACCAGCTGAGCCACACCAGCAAGGGCTCCTGACTCCATTTTAAATGAGGTTTCTATTTATTAATTTTCACATACCTGCCTTCAGATAAAGAGATTTCTCCAAAATGGTTACTAATTAAGAATCAGGTTTTTCTGGATTCAGTGGCCTTTCGTCCCTTGATACCAGGAAGGACCTTTCCTGAGAAACATGATTCTCAGGAAAGGTCCTTCCTGGTATCAAAGTACAACATGTAAATTGTAAACCTGTTGTGATCACATTTGAGTGATAAGTTGGGGGAGGGGAGATCTCTCAGGAATTACCCATCTCCAGCTGGTGTCTTAGAATAGTGAATCTGACAAAAGGATACTCAGAAGTGAAAGAATTAAACAAGAGCTTTGGGAAGACACAATGCGGGAATCAAACATGAAGCAATTAAATAGTATTTTCATTTCAAAAGAAATTGTTTGGAACAAAATGCCTTAATAATATAGCCTGTAGGTTGCAAATTCAGAGGCTACGAATTGGCTAAGAATCCATGATCAGTTATTAGTCTAGATGAAACAGAGACTTCTGTGAATTTGAAGCCCCCTTACTGGCCTGGTCCGAACAGTCCTCAGGTGTACTCTGCATCAGTTTTGGGAAATTTTTATCTTCAGGTCGCCAGGTGGTATGCAGGCTCAGTCAGGATCACTTGCTTTTATTAAACGTGTTGCGGAGTCTGCTGCCTATAGTTTGGCAGCAGAAGGATTGGTTAGCAGGACCTACCAGGGGTCTTTGTAGCAAAGTTGAAGAGAGCCTTTCTGGAGGTGTCTTTCCCAACAGGTGAAGTGTCCAGGGTGCAGTGTGTTGTTTAAGGTCGTCTTCTCCCTGGAGTGTACTGTGAGATGGCTTTTTTTTTTTTTAATAGAACATGGTTAATTTTGATAGAAGTATTTAGGCCTTTAGAATATTGAAGTATATTTCCTTCCCTAAGCCGTGGATCCAAAGAGGCAGGGATCAGGTGCATTGGGCTCTCTGCAACTATCTCAAAGATTGAGAGTTTGAATTCCAAAGGTGGATCTGAGATGTAGAAGGACCAGCCACAGTGCTCTTGGCCAAGGTATTTAGAGAATTTCTGCAAACTTAGCCATTTGAGTCTTCACGCTGTTAGTGCATTTGACTAAACCTGAGGATCAAGTCTGTCAGCATAGCGAGAGTGTTGTCAGCCTGGCCGGAGAGCACAAACCTGACAAAGCACCTGACTGGTAAAATGGGTTCCCTGATCCCTGTGGGTTCTGGAGGGGTTTTCTGTGCTGGGACAATCTTTTCCACAAGGACTTTAGCTGCAGAAGAGGCCGTAGCCTGTCTGTAAGGCAAAGCTTCAGTCTAATGAGAAAACATACAGATCATGACTAAAATAAATTTATGTACATGACATGGGAAAACTGTATGAAATCATCTGCTGGACTGCAAATGCCCTGGAGCAGTTGGCTCAGGCTTTCCTGGGTTGTACTTTGGAAAAGTAGGTGCTTTTTGGGGTCTTGTTAATAGTTCCCTACCACCCCTGGCTGGCGTAGCTCAGTGGATTGAGTGCGGGCTGTGAACCAAAGTGTCGCAGGTTCGATTCCCAGTCAGGGCACATGCCTGGGTTGCAGGCCACGGCCCCCAGCAACCGCACTTCTCTCTCTCTCTCTTTCTTTCTCCCTCCCTTCCCTCTCTAAAAATAAATAAATAAAGTCTTAAAAAAATAGTTTCCTACCAATACTGATTCATAAATGCTATCATTTTGTCAGTGAACCAGTGGTTTAATGTCCACACAGTAGTTAGGAGTAGGAATTTTAGAGCCTCTGGTTGTTATTTGGCCCAAACCAGAGCTTTCTCTTTTCATCAGATCAACAGTTGTAGAATTTCCAATTTTGTTTTTCCTTTCCTGAGGCCAGTTGGGCCACTGTAGCCAGTTTTTATAAGTTATCACTTGGGGAAATACCCCTTTCACCATATCAGAGGTTTGACTGCCCTTGGCTCCTTTTAAGGACAGCATTCCTTGTGGAAGTGTCAGCAAGGAGATTTTCCTTTAGCTTCCAGAGAGTCAAGTTTAGAATGCCCTGGGATCTTAATAATAGCTAAAGCAGCAGGTAAAAGTGTAGCATCTAAAATTTTCTGAACATATGGGCCACTTTGAATTTTTTTCAGCTGGAAGTAAGAAAACCATGTTGCTTCCACAACATTCCAAATCATTAACTACTCTGAAAGCATCTCTGCTATCAGTAGAAATGTCAGCAGTTACTTACGCCTTTGGCTAGGGCACAGGCCCCTTTGAGCTTCCTGGGCTGTGGTAGCCAAAGGCAAAAATGCCTCTTCAGTTACATCAAAGGGTGTTGATAGTCGCATTCCAACACAATATTTGCCACTTAAACAAGAACCATTACTGAAACAGGAGAAGTCAGCCTTAAAGGTGTTTCCTCCAGATCTAATTAAGTCTTCATACTTTTCTGGTTAAGGCCTTGTTTTGTGGGAGAGGACTCAGCACTTCTGCCCGACTCTTGAAATCAAGCTGTTCCATTGCGGCTGTGATGACCTTCAGGCTTATTCCTTTTGGAACCAGGCTGCTTGTGCCAGAACTGTGCTGGCCTACAGTCCGCCTTCGCTAATGTTGAAATACCATTTCTAATAATAGCAGCAATGGAGAATGGGTTCATATTAAACTAAGCATGAATATTTTGACACGAAAGAAACTTAAAATGCCATACAGGGAAATATCTCTAATTTAACCAATGGGAAAAAAATGAATACAGGCAAAAACTGAAGAAAATGACTAGGATTTGCAGATATCTCTGGAACAAGTTGGCTCAATAATAAAGAATTTGAGTTTTGATCTGAGTGTATAGAACTGATAAACTGCTCATTCAGCTCTGATACTAGGTACAGGAAATGCAGCAGTGAATGAGATGAGGTCCTCAAGGAGGTGACAGCCTTGTAGGGAATAAAAATAAGAAAGAATTACAATGTGAAATGTTCTATGAAAACTGTACTGGGATATCATGATGACATCCCAGTATTTTGAGTGAGAGATGTCAAGAGCATCAAGGAAGATTTGGTGCCTAGGCTGAAACTGAAGGGTAAGTGGGTAGGAAGACTGACAGAGTCTCTGATCAAAACTGAAGTAAAATGATGCATGCAGGCCTGGAGTGCTAAAGTAATTTAAGTAACGTGATGGGCACACAAGAGATTGAATATGGCTTGACAATATTGTGCAAGAGAAAGCAGGATTCAGATAGTGACAGATTGTATTATAAAAGTCTTTAGCCATGCTAAGGAGCCTTAGACATTATCTTGACGGCATTGGGTATCCATTGAAAAGTATCTGGCTTGGGAGGTCCTTGGTCACTGTGTCACAGCAATATTACTCTGGTAGCATTATGAAAAATGAATTGAATGGATAGTACCAAGGTAGATGAAGAGACCTATCCAGAAACTGGTCACAATCCAGATAAATGACAGTGGCTGTAGAAATAAAGGATAGAACTAGAGGGATGAACAAGCATTCAGTTGTGGAAACAATGTAACTATTTTGCTGGGTATGTGTGAATGTGAAGAATCAAAAGGGTGAATTCATTAAAATAGCATGACACTTTCCAAGTGGAGTTATGTGGAGTAGCAACTGAATATGTAGACCTAGCACCCCAAGTAGAGATCTAGAATGGAGAGGGATTTGGGAGGCAGCTCTCCTCAGGGGTAACAAGGTTGTGGGAGTATATCTACCCACCCAGGGTGTCCGCAGAATGAAATAACAAGAGTTCCCAGAAAGACCATTAGGAACATCCCATTATCCCATTATCTGATCAGGCAGAGAAGGAAGACTAGCCAGAGGACAAGCTAAAAACCAAGGTGGTGGTGCTGTCCTGGAAACCAAAGAGAGCTTTTCAGACAGAAAGGAGCAAAGACAGAATGATCAATAGCTCCAGATGTTTGAAACAGTGTAACTGAAATTACTGAGGAAGAAAATGTTAGGGTTCATTGAAAACCAAGGAGGCCACTTAATGACTTTCAAAGTAATTTAAATGATTTTGTAAACCTAGAAATGAGGAAGTGAGAAATAAAATTGACAGGTGTAGATGCCAGAGTCTGCATTTTGAGAAGCAGAGAAAGTCTTTAAAAGGTTGTGTAGACAGTGGGAGAAGGAGCAGGATGGTCAGGTTTCACTGGGCTCCAGTTGAATGAGAGACCATGATTTTCTGAAGGCACCACCTGGGTAGGGCTGTGTGTGTACTCATGTGAGAAAGTGATTTTAATTTTTGCACTCAGGTAGTGCTTACCTAATTTTGGCAAATGTAGAGAAGGTGAGCAGTTCACCTGATTCATAGCAGAAAACTATTTTATTTTTCTGAAACTCACCAGGAACATTGGGGATTTTCTGAATGCAGCCCATCATATTACATAATGTCATCTATTGTTGAAGCATAGCATTACAGCCAAGTAATAATTGTATTTAAACTACCTAGAAAAAACTAAGTCAAAGTGCTGTGTTTGTGCATCTGGGAATGTTTAGTTTGAGCATCCTCATTGGAAGAAAATTCAGTGTTCTGAGCAAGGGAGGAAATCTGCTTAGTAAAAAGTGTGGTATTGGACTCGATCATTACAGTGTGTGAAGCTTGAGATCAACTGGTTGCCAAACCAAAATTTACACTCCGCACATTGGTGGAAGCATGTCTTTCATGATGCACGTTAGTGGGAAGAAATACTTCTAACTAGTTGAATGGATTAAACTATCTTACTGATTTTATCCTTTTCCATACAGAGACTATCTGCGAAAGTCCTGTCAGGAATCCTCCCTATGTTGGCTTTCAAGATAGTTACTGAGATTGAATGCATGAAACAAAGAATACTTGTATAATTTAATCACAGGCATGCTATTACTTGATTTTTTTTTTCTTGTTGGTTCCAGGAAATTCTAGGAGGATGTCATTCATTTGTATCTGAACAGAATTATATAGCATTTCTAGCCCATGTCTGTTTTCCTGTTGAAAGTGACAACATCTAGCTCAGGGTATTAAGTAAATGTAATGTTATAAAACTCACCTCTTTTTAAACAATGGTTTTAACTACTAATCCTCTTTTTAAACGATGTTTTTAATTATTAAGGCTTTTGATTTGCCTTTTTTTCTTTGAGCGGTTGATTGAGGAGAATTTAGATACTGAGGTCAGCATACTGAAAATGTTGAAAACTTTTGCCAGTAGGTGAATTTCAGGACATGATGGAAATGAAATATTGGATTATGTAGATATAGAGAATTCTAGAATTTAGAATTTGACTTCAAAGAAGAGTACAATTTTACTTGTTTATCTTTACTAGTCTCTCAGTTTGAAGTAATATCAATCCAGGGAGTAAGAAAGGAAAGATTGCTCAGGAATCAAAACAGATTTTTCTCCTTAGGTCCTTAACCTTGTAGGAGAGGCTTCTGCATTCTTTTAGCCCTTTAGGACTCTATGTGTCTCCATCACATTATTTTATGTATTTGTTCTAACATATCTGTTAGGTTTTTCAAGCCCACAGATAATTTAAAGGAAAACAAATTGCTAGAGTAGAAATGACACTATTCAAGGGAGTGAAAACAGCCCTCCCCCCAAAAAAATCAGAAGTAAAAAATCCTAAAAGCATAGAATATCATAGCTTTGCTGTAGGGATGTATTGGATACACAGCCTAAACAGTTACCTCAGACAGCTTCTGAGATCATGAATGATTCATTGATTAGTGAAAGAAGATTAAATTACTGTTGACCCTAGAACAACATGGATTTGAACTGTCTGCATTTACTTAGATGCACATTTTTTTTCTATAAATATATTGTCTGTTTGGTATCTGGGTTTCACATCTGTGGAAACAACCAACAGTATTTTCCATCTGAGGTTGGAAATTTGACAATGCAGAGGGCATACTCTATGCATTATTCCCCACTCCATCACTTTGTATACTTGAGCATCCAGGGGTTTTTGTATCCATGGGGAGTCCTGGAATCAATCCCCCACTGATACAGAGGGAACAGTCTATTTAAGTTTTGCTGAAGTGAAAAGTTATATGTACATTTTCAACTGCAGGGGGTCGGTGAACCCAAGCCCAAGCATTTTTCAAGGGTTGTGTATTTAAAGTAATGTCAAGAAAGCAGATTTTTTTTCCATATAAGGCCATTCAAAGCAATGAAATTATTCACTTATAAAATGTTCATTTCACTAATATGAAATTAAGTCTTATATTTTGAAGTAGTTTAGTCCATATTTATTTTGATCTATAAAAGCCACAATGCTTAAATAATAATTACCTCTTACCATAGCATTTCTTGAGCACCCATTGGGTACAGAGTGTAGTAGGAAAATAAGGTATATGATTGATCCTTGGCCTCTAGAAATCTGCCTCCTGAAAGGAGACTGAGCCTGAAGTGACAAGTCATCATCATCAATTTGTTTTTCAGAGTGTGGAAGAGTAATCTGTTCAAGAGCTATATACTACCGAAGTCTTCTTAGGTGAATGATGAGTGTGAGAATAACTTAGAAAACTGGTGCAGGTTGTGTACCTATAAATATATTTTAAAACCAAAAATATTGCTGCTGTCTCTTCAATTTACTGTTGAATGAATATTCACTTTATTCCCCAAGAAACCAAAAGCTGATGGAATGTTACTTAAATCAGGTGTGGCACATCATCCTGTAAAAGCACACAGCAGTCACTTAAAACCTTGCCAACGACCTTTCCCTTTATTCTGTCCTACCTGCCTGCTGTCAGGCTATAATCCATGGCTGGGCGAAAAGGAGAAAATGCTTTACTTTCATGTTCTCCTTCTGTTATTCCCAGATGCCTGTGGTGCTCCACCAAGATATGAATCTATGATGCTCAAAGGTGGTTCTAATGACGTTTATCAACCTGGGGACACTGTAGAATATCAGTGTCGCCCAGGATACATCCCTATTCTTCCTCGTCTTCCTGTGCTTTCTGTTTGTCGGTCTGATAACACATGGGAACCTCTCCAGGAGGCTTGTTCAAGTAAGTACACAAAACTCTTTAAATTCCACTAGAGATTTTCTCACATTTAAGATGTATATTCCATTATTATAATGGTTTTCTCATGTGAAAGTAGATTTTAGAAAGCAATGTATTTTTTTAGGTTTCAAAAAATTTCCAGGGAATCTTTTTCTTGGCAACTGGTTGTCTGGGTAAATGTGAATATTAAGTTTAGTCTTTTAATAGTTAAAGAAAGAAAAGAATATTCCCACAAATTCAGTAGAGCAATAAAGAATTCCAGTTTTGATTTAAACCTGTTTTGAAATTTATATGAAACCACGAATTTCAAAATTTTCTTTCAGGAAAACCATGTCCACAATTACCAGACCCGTTAAATGGCCAAGTCAGTGGAAATTTTCAGTTTGGTTCAGAGGCTCACTATACTTGTAATAATGGGTAAGTAGAGGAAATAGGTAAATATTAGTTCTGTTTTTGCTTTGCTTCTTTTCTAAGCATTCCCATAATGTTGACTTCATTTTGCTTTCTCTGTGACAAGTTGTACTTAGAGCTGATCAACTCTTGGGCTTTTTATGGAGACTAAAATATGTGTAATGAAGAGAAAAAAATTTCAATTGAAGTAAAGCTCAATTGTATAATGATATATATAATAATAAACCTGTTGTTAGTATTAAAAATGTAGTAATCATGATGGCTTTTCCTTGGCATCAAAGTGCACCCTATTTATTTTTTTATAATTTTTATTTTTTATCTTCACCTGAGGACATTTTTCTCATTGCTTTTTAGGGGGTGGGGGCCATCGATTGGTTGCCTTCTCACAACCTGGGTGTGTGCCCTGACCAGGGGTCAAACCTGCCACCTTTTGGTCTGCGGGACCACACTCCAACTGACTGAACCACACCAGCCAGGGCCAAAGTGCACCCACAAAATGGCCAACTCTTAGAGTTGTAGAAAGGCTTATAGAAACAGAAGGTAGGATTTCCAACCACAAACAATCTTATATTGAAATAACTGTCAGATGTTACCAGATGAAAATTGACCTGGTTAGCTTGGACCATAATGTTAGTCAAGGTCCCTTAGTACAGGGGTGTCAAACTCATTTTCACTGGGGGCCACGTCAGCCTTCAAATGTACTTTCAACTCCTTAACGGTTAAGGAGTAGTTACATTTATACAGTCCTAAAATTATTTCAGCCATTTGGAGGCAACCACAAGGCTGATGTGGCCCCCAGTGAAAATGAGTTGGACAGTCCTGCCTTAGTAGAAAGCCTTATTTTTGAGACTGCTACAAATGTAATGAAGGTCTCAAAAAGAGGTACTGAGCACTTAATAGTCGCCTTTGTAATATAGGGTTCTTTTAATCATTATATTTGGGATATTGGAAATTTATGAAAAATGTGCATCACAGAGTAAATATAGTACATTATAAAATACTACTGATTTTTTAATATTAACTTTGTGTCCTGCTGATTTAATGAATTCATTTATTAGTTCTAACAGGATTTGTGTGTGTTTGTAATCTTTAGAATTTTATGCATATGACATCATACTATCTACAAACTGATAATTTTACTTCTTCCTAACCAGTTTTGCTGACTTTGGTTTGGCTTTTTTGCCTAGTTGCTCTGGCTAGAACTTCCAGTAGTGTGTCAAATAGAAGTGGTAAAACCAGGCATCCTTGCATTGTTCCTTATCTTAGAAGAGAATCTTTCAGCTTTTTACCACTGAGTATGATGTTTGCTGTGGGTTTTTCATGTATAGTGTTTATGATCTTGAGGTAGTTTCCTTATTTTCCTAGTTTATAGGTTATGGTTAACATGCAAGAGTATTATATTTTGTCAAGTGCTTTTATTATTATCAGTGCAGATGATCATGTGTTTTTTCCCCTTTATTCTATTGATAGAGCATATTGCATTAATTAATTTTCCTATGTTGAGTCCTCCTTGCCCTTCAGGAATAAATCCCACCTGGTCATAGTGAATAATACTTTTAATATGCTGCTCAATTCTGTTTGGTCATCTTTCATTGAGGAGTTTCATTGATACGTGTTGGTTCATAAATAAGGGATATGTGCCTGTAGTTTTCTGTGGTGTCTTTGACTAGCGTTGATATCATGACAATGCTGGTTTCACAGAATGAGTTCACAAGACTTCCGTCCTCTTCAATCTTCAAGAAAGTTTTGAGAAGGATTGGGTTTAGTTCTTTAAATATTCACCATGAACCATCAGGTCCAGGGGTTTTCTTTATTTGGAGACGTTTGATTACTGACTCAGTCTTTTTACTAGTTATAGGTCCACTTAGACTTTTTGTGTCTGTGTGATTTAGTCATGATTGGTTTTGAGTTTCCAAGAATTTTTCCATTTTACCTTAATTTGTTGGCATAAAATCATTCTTAGTACTCTTGTAATATTTTGTATTTCTGTATAATTGGTATTACCTCTGTGTCCCCAGGTTGACTCAGGAGGTGGCTTTATATCTCGAGGTTATTTTCAAAAAATTTTATTTATTTATTTATTTTTTGATAGTAAGAGGAAGGGGGAGAGGGAAAGAAAAACGTTGATTTGTTGTTCCACTTATTTATGCATTTGTTAGTTGATTCTTGTGTGTGCCCTGACCAGGAATGAGCTCACAACCCTGATGATGGTCTAACCAACTGAGCCAATATATAATTGGTATTAATGTCCCCAGTTCCATTTCTGATTTTAATAATTTATGTCTTCTTTTTTTTTTAAGATTTTATCCATTTTATTTTTAAAGAGGGGAGGGAGATAGAGAGAGAAACATCAATGTGCGGTTGCTGGGGGTCATGGCCTGCAACCCAGGCATGTACCCTGACTGGGAATCGAACCTGTGACACTTTTTTTTTAATTAGTCCATCTAGCTAAAGGTTTGTTGATTCAGACAACCAACTTTTGGTATCATTCATTTTCTCTGTTGCTTTTCTCTCGTTTTTTTCTCTCTGCTCTAATCTTTATTCCTTCCTTCCTTGTACAAAATTTGAGTTTAGTTCTTCTTTTTCTAGTTCCGCAAGCTGTGAGGTTAGGTTGTTGATTTCAGATCTCGTTTTTCATTATAAGCTTGTATAGCTACGAATCCCCCCCTTGGCAGTGTTTTCATTGTCTCTCATACATTTGGGGATGTTGTGCTTTTATTTTCATTCATCTGGAAGTAATTTATAATTTTTCTGGTGATCCAGAAAATTTTTTTCTTTGATCCAGTGGTGGTTTAAAAGTGTGCTGTTCAATTTTCACAATGTTGTGAATTTTCTAGTCTTTTTGATCCTGATTTCTAACTTCATCCCGTGTGGTCAGAAGATACTTTGTATGATAACTTTTAAAAAATCTATTTATTATTTAATATTTTTAGCCAAACATATTTTTTATTTATTAATAAAATTAATTTCTATTATGAATTTGTGGCCTAAAATATGGTCTGTCCTGGAAAATGTCTCATTTGAACCTGAGACTGTGTGTTCTCTGTTATTGGATAGATTGCTCTGTCTGTGTCTGGGAGGTCTAGTTATTATATTGTTGAATTCTTCTATTTTCTTACTCATCTTCTGCCTGGTTGTTCTGCTCATTGTCATGAGTGAGGTATTGAAGTCTTCAACTATTATTGGAGAAATGCATATTATGTAGAAATGTGTATTTCTCCTTTCAGCTCTGTCAGCTTTTGCTTCATCTATTTTGAAGACCTGTCATTAGGTGCATAAATATTTGTAAATGTTACATCTTCTTGCAATATTGAACCCTTATTAAAATATAATGACTTTCTTTGTTCTTTTAACCCTTTTTGATTTAAAGCATATGTTGTATGAATTAGTGTAGCCACTTCTGTTCTCATTTGATCACTATGTGCACGAAATATATTTTTCCATTTTTTGGCTTTCAACTTGTTGTTGTCTTTGTATCTCAAGTTGGTCTCTTACAGACAGCATAGAGTTAGATCCTTTGTTTTTATTCATTCTGCCAATGCCTGTCTTTGGATTGGAGAGCATACTCATTTTAAATTAAAAAAAAAAAATTACTGACAGGAAGGATGGTTTCTGTGATGATACTACCAGTTTTATACATGCCTGATAATTTTTTTTAATCTCTCCCTTTCTATTGAGTTGATTTTTATAGTGAAATGCTAACATTTCTTTTTATTTACTTTAATGTCCATTTTATAGGGTTTTTGTTTGTGGTTATCATTGTAGGTTGTGTTTAAAATCCTATAGTTAAAATACTCTAATTTGAATTTACACCAACTTAATTTCAATATATTATAAAAACTGCACCTTCAAAACTCTATCCCCAACCATTTTGGTTGTTAATGTAATACTAGTCTCTGCACTCATAACTGTAATACTAACCTCCATACTAATGTATTTATTTTCTTTTGAAGGATTACTTTCTTAAGCCCCATAGAAAACAAAAATTATGGGTACAAACTATTCTTACAATCATACTAACTTTAATAATTACTCATGTGTGAACCTGCAGTGAAATGCTTATTTATCCATATGCCTTCAAGTTACTTTGTTTAATTTCTCCTTTCAGGGCTCCCTTGTGCTTTTTGCAGGCAAGGTCTAGTGTTAACAACTCCCTCAGCTTTATTTCTGGAAAAATCTTAATATCTCCCTCATGTTTGAGTACAGTTTTGCTGGGTTGAGGATATATGTGGTTTATAGTTTGTTTGTTTGTTTGTTTGTTTGTTTTGTTTTAATCACATTGAGTCTATAAGTTCACTGCCCTCTGGCCTCCAAGGTTCTGATGAGATATCTGCTAATGATCATATGTAGGATCCCTTGTACCTGATGATTCACTTCTCACTCACAGCTTTTAAAATTCTGCCACAGGCTTTGGAAAGTTTGATCATTATGTTTTTTAGTGTGGGTCTCTTGAGTTCATCTTACTTGGAGTCTGTTGAGATTTTTGAATATTTATTCTTTCATCAGATTTGCCAGACTTTTCAACTGTTATTTCTTCAGATACTCTCTTTGCCCCTTTCCTTCTGTCTTCTCTTTCTGGGAGCCCCACACCGCTTGTGCTGGCCTGCACATCAGCGTCCCACAGGCCCCGCAGGTCCCCTGGGCTCTGCACTTCTCCTCGGTCTTTTTACTTTCTCTTCTTCAGACCCAATAATTTCCGTTGTCTTTATTCAGCTTCACTGATTCCTCCTTCTGCCTGCTAAAAACTGCCTTTAATTCCTCTAGTGAATTTTTCATTTGTTACTGTACTTTTCAATTCCAAAATTGCGTTTTGGTTTATTTTTAGGTTTTCCATCTCCTGATTGATAATTCACATTGTGTATATTCATTATTTTCTTAGCTTTCTGTATTTCTTCCTTTAGTTCTTTAAGCTTCTGTAAAACAGTTAAAAAGTCTTTTTTGTTTGTTTGTTTAATCTGTAATAAGGTTTTTTTCAGGGATGATTTTTTTTTTTAAGATTTTATTTATTTATCCCTAGAGAGGGAAGAGAGGGTGATAGAGAGAGAGAGAGAGAGAGAAACAATGTGTGGTTGCTGGCGGCTATGGCCTGCAACCCAGGCATGTGCCCTGACTGGGAATCGAACCTGCGACACTTTGGTTCGCAGCCCGCGCTCAATCCACTGAGCTATGCCAGCCAGGGCAGGGGTGATTTCTGTTAATTTACTTTCTTTAATGTATCACACTCTCCAGTTTCTTTGTATGCCTTGTTATTTCTTTCTTGAACCTCACACTTGAATCTAATAATGAAGTAACTCTGGAAATCAAATTCTCCTTCCCAGGGCTTGTTATTTTCTCTAGTTCATTTTGGTGTTTTGACTCTTGCAGGGTCTGAGGATCAGCCTGATACATAAACTGAAGGTCTTTTCTGTGCCTTCCCCAGACGTGTTCAGTCACTTAACTCATGCTATGTATGTCATGTCCTAGTTTTTTATCCTCACCCAAGGACATGCTTATTGATTTTAGAGATGGGAACAGGGGGAGACAGATGTACAGAGAGTCATAGATGCAAGAGAGAAACCACATTGGTCACCTCTTGTATGTGCCTTGATTGGGAATCTAACCCACTACCCTTTGGTTTACTGGACAATGCTCCAACAAACAGAGCCACAACAGCCAGGGTTGCATGTCCTAGATTTAATGTCAGGCTTCTGAAAGAGGAAAAAGTGAAAATTGAAGGGCAGAGCAAAGGACGCTGGATCTTTCAATTTCCAGAAGTCACTTCAGTAGGCAATGAATGGGCTTGCAGTAGTGGAGGCATGTGATAATATGGACTTCCCACCTCTTTATTTACTTTTCTCTGTCAGAAGCAGCAGTGAGTAATAAGAGCAGAGATTCTGGATATTTGTGAGGATAGGGTTCTTTTTTCCCTCCCTGGTTCCTGCAGGCTGCTTATAAGCTACACCAGGAACACACAGCTGCCTGCTATTGAAGTGGGATGGGTGACCACCAGTGTGCTGAGAACTGAAAGTGACTGATGTTAATGCAATTTCCCTGTCCAAGTCCTCCCTTAGAAATTACAAGCTTTCTAGGGACTCCAGAGTTCCAAAATAGCTACATCATGCAGATTCTAGGACTGTAATTGTGGTGTAGATGGAAAGACAGATTCTTGTTGCTTGCTACCCTATCATCATCCCTGAATCCTCTCCTAATACATTGTATTATAGAACCAATGAGTGAGCCTTGAACGAATGAATAGTCAGCTGGAAACAGCTATAAGCACTTTCACTGACTATGTTTTTACTTCAGTAAAAATATCTAGTTTAAAGTTAGAAACTGGTAGGCTGTGGCCGGCCGGCAGTACCCTTGGCGTTATGGATGAGACATGAGTTAAATTCACATGGACTACCGAGTCCTGCGGAGGAAAAGGGACGGCACAGCTACCTTCTCAAGGGGAGGGTGCCTCGGAGTGACCTGGCTACTCTCTCAAAGGAGAGTACCCCAATCCTTGCCTTCACAGGGTTTTTATTGGCTTTTAAATTGTCCAGGAATACAGGTAAAGTTCATTAGTCATTGTCAGGCAGTAAGGATCAAACAATAGATAACATATCAAGAACTCTGAGGGCCTATTCTGAGTCAGGGTCTGTTAGCTAAAGAGCCATAAAACTTTGAGGAACAAACTCATTTTCTGCTTGGACCCTTATCATTTAATTGAGAGCATTCTTAGCAAAGCAGGTTTCATAGGAGTTTATGTATTCTTTCTCAGGCCTGATCACCCGGGGAACCTGCCCTATCCAGCACAGGGCTGCACTGCCCTCTGTCATTGTTTCAGGATTAGGTCAGGCAGAGGAGGCAAAATAGCCAGGAAGTTAGGAGACTTCTCACAGGCAGAATGAGAACTCAGGCTTTGTCAAAGCCAAGGGGCAAGGGTCCATCACCCCTTTCTCCATAGCCCCCCAAGTCCTTCCCTGGGGCCTCCACATGATCATGCCTGTCTTAGGTCGTTCCCCCCTTGGGGACTCTTACCCGTCATTGGCTAACTGATCAAGCACTGGGGACCAGTTATGGAAAAAGGAGCAGAAGTGGTGCTCCTGCCAGGGAAATAAGCTTTGTCTCCTTAGTGGATTATGGTCTGAAGGTCGCTCATTCAGCCTTAGCCATTGGGGAGGAGGGGGTTACAGCTCCTGAAACCAGGCAGGGCAGCTCCCAGTAGTAGGCACTTTGAGGAGTACCAAAAGATTAAGACATAGACTCTTTTCAAAGAAGTTTTTGCCTTATTGAGAAGCACAATATAAATAGATGTCAAAGCAAATGTAAATGAGAACTACCAAAGAAATACGTGTGTTTGTTGTCATTACAATGACAGTCCAGAGGAGAATACTATGAATTTAAGTCATTAGAGATTTCATCAAGTAGGGCTTCTGGGAAGATACTCTGATCTGAAGAATATTCATAAGATTTAAAACTCATGCAGCACTCACTATGTTATTACCCATGCTAACTCATCTACTACTCACAACAATCCCACGAGCTTTATACTATTATCCCCTTTTCATAGATGAGGAAGCTGAGAAAGAGAACCATTAACCATTGCCCAACTCAAACAATAAGTCAGTTGTGGAGCTGGGACTCAAATCCAGGCAGGGAAGCTCTAGGGCCTGACTTGTCTACACAGTCGTTGTCCTGACTGGGTGGAATGGCATGAACTAGGACACAGACATGAATGTTGATGTGTCTGCTGGAGATAGCAAAGAGGCCAGATTGACAGGCACATATGTAAATAATTTGCTCTAGGTCAGAGTGTGCTCAAAGGCAGAAACTCTTTATTAAATCGTAGATTTAGTTAGTACTTTCATTATAGGTGTTTAAGAAACTTCTCCCTCAAACTACTGTAGTGCAGAAAAACTACCATATAGAATTTTCTTCATTATTAAGTGCATCATATTAACTGGTAAAAAACAAAACAAAACTAATCTTTTTTTTTTCTTATTTAGTTATCACTTAGTTGGAGAAGCAACTCTGTATTGCGAGCTCTCTGGAAATACTGTGGATTGGAGTGCTGATCCCCCACAATGTGAAAGTAAGTATACTCTGTCTTTAGAATTTACAGCAGTCATTCTCAAACTTTTGGCCTTGGCTTGACTTTATGCTTTTAAATTAAAAAGACCCCACATAACTCTCTTCAGGTGTGATATGGCTATTGCTATTCATTACATTGGAGTTAAAACTTAAAAGTTTTAAAAATAATATTTATTAATTCATTATTAAGAACAGTAAGCACAGTACATGTTAATATATGCAATATATTTATTTATGAAAAACCACAATTTGCCAAATAGTGAAAATAGTGGCATTGCTTCACATGTTTGTAAATCTCATTAAGAACTGGCTTTTTAAAGGAAGACTTCAGGATTTGGTTACTGCATTAACACACTATTTGTACCATTGGCATAGGTTCACCATATACTCTTATGGATGAAAATGAAAAAAGATAATACATTTTTTTTCAAAGAAACTTTCTTCTAAATGGATCCTTGATTTACAATTAGATTATAGAAATAATATGTTAATGAATTTATTGAAGGAAATTCAGTGGACATTACTATTGGTGTCTTAATCTTTTATTTTTTCTTTTGCCTTTCCTGTCCTCTTCTCTCTCTTTTGTCTTTTTAAGAGATTTTGTGTCGGCCACCTAAACAAATAGAAAATGGCATCACCAATACCCAGAAGGAATCATATGAATATAATGAAGTAGTAATTTATAGTTGTGCATCAAATATATACTCACTTATTGGAAACAGCACGCTTATTTGTACTGGGCATGATCTATGGAGTAGTAACCCTCCTGAGTGCAAAGGTAATAGTATTTTTGTTTATTTCTTCATTTGTAAATAGTATGGAAATATTTTATAAATACTTTATCAACAAGTAAACAAAACAACCCTTATGTGCTTGGTTACTCTGTTGTTGGTTTCTAATTTAACTTTTAAAAAGTGAAGTTCCTCAGCCTTCATCACACATTCTTGACATTCCAATTTATACATTGTGAATTACGGTGTAGATGCATGAGTTGGGATTTTTTTGTTTGTTTCAAAGTATCAAATACTCAACACACATCGGCTTAAAAATAACAGATTTATTTTGTATTACAGGATGTCTAAGAGTTCTGGCTAGAGAAAACAGAAGAGTAAATTATAAAAGACTCATCTCACCAATAAGATTGCTAAACTCTGGATGAAACATATAGGCAAACCTTGTTTAATTGCACTTGGCTTTATTGTGTTTCACAGATGTTGTGCTTTTTAAAAATTGGAGGCAAGACCCTCACCAGCAGAAACATTATACCTTGCTTTATTACAATATTTGTTTTATTGCTGTGGCTTGATACCAAGCCTGCTATATCTTTGACATATGCCTGTACTTTAAAAATAATGTTTAAGGCACTAGATAGAGCATGACTTAAAACAGGAAGGCACTGGAGGGTGTTTGACTCTTGAAAGAAAGGAACCACTGAATAATACCAAAAGAATTACTCATCAAGTGCAAAGGGAACATTCTCTAATTACATATTCTAGGCATTAAGATAATTTTAACAAATTTCAAAATATTGAAATCATTTACTGTACATTATCTGATCACAATGGAATGAATGTAGAAACCAAAATAAAGATATCTATAAAATCCCCAAATATATGAAAATTATGCAAGACACTTTTAACCAATGAAACAAGACTTTACAAGCAAAATTAGAAAGTGTTTTAAATTGAATGAAAATAAAAATACAACATATCAATATATCAAAATATTGGGGATACAGCAAAAGCAGTGCTTAACAAGATATGAACAGCATGGAATGCCTGTATCAGAAAAGGGGAAATGTCTCATCAGTAATCTAAGTTTCCACCTTATGAACCTAAAAAGAGAAGAGCAAATTGTACTCTATACAAGGAAACAAAAGGAAAGAATACAGATAGAAATCAATGAAACTGAAAATAGAAAATAGTAGAGTGAATTGATGAAATTAACACGTAGTTCTTGGAGGAGAACAATAAAATATTTTAACATATAACCAGTCTGACAAGAAAAAAAGAAAACACAAGTAATCAATATCAAGAATTAAAACAGTGACATCACAGATATATCCAACAGATATTTAAAGGATAAAAGAGAATAACACAACTTTATGCCTAGAAATTTCACAACTTAAACCTTCTCATAAAAAGACTGTTCCCCCTGGGGAACTATCAGACATTTCAAGAATACATACTAGCAGGTCTACACACTCTTCAGGAAAATACAAAAGGGGGTGGAGGGACTCTTCTCACCATACTTCATGAGGACTGCATTGCCCTGGTACTAAAACCAGACAGAAACATTTCAGGAACATTAAAAACAATATCTATAATGAACATCCTGTATTTAACCAGCTTTCCATTCATTCTGAAATTTCTTCACTTTGCAGTAGTCAGATGTAAGTCTCCAGTCCCGAAGAATGGACAACTGTTGTCAGGACATAAAGTACAATTTTCGTACCAAGACAAGGTTCTACTTGGATGCAAGGAGGGTTTTCACCCACAAGGCAGCAAGACAGTCGTCTGCGGAGCTAACAGTGAATGGGAACCACAACCACCAGAGTGCATTAGTGGTACAGAGTGCCTGTTTCTTTTTTGTTTATGTTTTATTTCTTTGATATTAAATATAAATGTTACAGAGTAATTGAAATGAAGCAGTTTTCATATTTAATTATGTCTTGACATGTAAAATTCACAAAGAATTCTGCTTTTGTTATTTTGCATATTTTCATAGGGTTAGTATGTTATGTATTTCACACAGGTATATAAATTTTTCTTCAGCCTTTTTTATGTATAACATTGGGTAGCAACCATTTTTAAGAAAATTGAAGCATGAATATTTTCATCTAAATAACTCATGAATTTATATCGGTGAAAGAACAATAATTCCTGAGTGGTTAACATTATTTTGTTTTCCAGTACCAACTCCTCCCAGCACAACACCTCCAGTTTCCACTGTCACAGGTTTAGTAACTTCTGCTTATACATTTAAAAATCTTTTAAGTATCTGATAATTTACACTCATTCATCATTTTTAGTAATGAAAGACAGAAGAACATATTTAGAGCCATTCTAGTTGTTACACTTAGTGATTCTAAAATTATTTGCCATAGTCCTCAGATAGAAACAGCTATGTTAACTGGGAAAGTTATGTAAACTTTAAATGTGTTTATTTATATGAAAATTATTTAATACTTTCCTCACTAGATGGTAGTACTTTTTAAGTGGGATGCATTAAAAACAATTAGCACAGTGCCTGGAATATGAGAAGTTCTTGTAGTTCTTAAAGGAAGCTCATGTGACTTACAGTATCACTGATTAGATTAGTGAACAAAAAGGTCATGGCTTCTGTTTTTCAATATATTTTCTGTCATCAACTTTACTATTTCATTCATTTTAAAAGTGATCTGGTGACATCTTTACAGGGTATCTTCCAGGTCTAGGACTGTGCTTCATTTTTTGGACTGTAATGTATATATATATTGTCTTTATATATATATATATATATATATATATATATATATATATAGTCATTCTATATATATATATAAATAAAACCATTTAAACTGGGAAATTTCTGCTGTGTCTTGAACAAGACCAGTATTTCCACTATTTACCCCCTGCCCATACAAGTATTCTTTTGTCTTTACTGGGCATTTTTACCTTAGAACAGAAACTAAATTTCACACTCAATGACAGGCAGGAAAAGACCTTATTTACTGAAATAAAGTGGAATATTTCTTGCATGGACTTGCATGATCAGCTGCTCTGCTTAAGACTGAGAGATTATTTCAGTGGTGGAAGGAACTGTCCTCCTGATTTTGGTGCTGCTATCGCTGGCTTTGGTTTCAGCAGAAATGACACAAGAGGGATAGTGGGAAGAGCATTAGCCTGGGCTGACGTCACTCGAGGCCCTCGTTTGTTTCTGCTCATTCACGGAACATCATTTCTGTGGGCTTTCATTACCTGTTGCTTAATGAGGGTGTTTGAACTCAGATCTCAATCATTGGCTTCTAATGTGCTTGTGCTTGTATATTTTCTGTTGTTTTAACACTTGAAAGCATTGAGGGGAGTTATGCATGTTAAAGTGGTAGTTGAAACACCTTTTTATACCTGGTAGTCTCTATGAGTATCTTAGTTGAGTGCTGTGAGGTATGGGAGTGAGGGGAAAACTGTTTTCCTGGTGGATATATTAAGATTGCATGTGAATTTTATACTCATGGACCATTCCATGTTTACTCACATGGTCCTAGTGGGTATATGCACTGTGATGGACTATGTTTATTTTTAGGGAGAGAAACATCAGTTTGTGGTTGTCTCTTGCACACCCACTATTGGGGACCTAGCCCCCAACCCAGTCATATGCCCTGACTGGGAATCGAACCAGTGACCCTTTGGTTCCCAGCCTGGGACTCAGTCCACTGAGCCACACCAAACAGGGCTAGACTATGTTGGTTGATGTGCTCTTTTGAAAGAGTGGACTATAAGAATTCATAAAGGATTTATAAAACATTGATTGTGAGGAAAGTGTATAACTACAGGTTTTTTTAAAATATGAAAAATCAAAATTTCTTCCTGGTCCTGTAAATTATTTTTTGTTATCAGTTAAAGAAAGGTTCATTAACAACATATAATGATGGTAAGGTAGCTCTAATTCTGCTAATATGAAAAAATATCCAAGAAATACTAAGGGAAAAGAAAAGAGTAGAAATTATATACTATACTACAATAATACTTGATTAGTATTTTTTTAAGATACATATGTTTATTCTGAACACTTGATTTATGATTTATTATTAATTAATTCCTATGGTTTCCATTGTAAAATACACAGTTAGCGAACCTTATGTATACATCTTACGTATTTTTGTGAACATATTTTTAGGTTAAATTCCCAGAAGTAGAATTACAAAGTTTAGAACATATGTGTATTTTTCATCTTCATGACTAATTAACCTTTTTGAAGAGAATCAAAAAATCAAAATTAAATCCATAATAGTGTATTAACATGGCCGATGAATGGAATCATATTGATTTTTCCAGGTCCTGTTACTTCAGCCAAGCCTCCAAGCACAAGTCATCCAGGTTCAAAACTCCTTATTCACTTAACTTGTTAAGAAGTTTATAATCTGACAGGTGGAAAATTATGTCATGCATTAATTTGCATCCCTTTAATTATCAGTGAAGATGAGTTTTTGGTTTACATTATTTATTTGTGTCCTTTGTTCATTTGTCTGTTAGGTTTCTAAGTTACTTGTGTTGATTTGTCAGAACTCATAAATTGCAGCCTTTTTAACCTGAAGTAAACATTTCTTTCTAGGGTTATTTTTTGTTTTTGTTTTTTTTGTGTTTGTTTTTTTGCCTTGTTTTTTACTAGTCAGTTTTCTTTTAAGGTTTTTTACTATTAAGTATAGATTGACTTTTATACCTTTTAATTGCATAACTAGTATATGAATATAAACTTTTAAAATTTCAAACATTAATAAAGCATACAGAATAAAAGATACTCTCTTTCTCTAGCCCATGACCTGAGTTTATCACTTAATAGTTTAGGTGTCTTTGTTTCTTTACATCAATATCCAGTATGTGTAGGCACACATATTTTGGCATCTTCTCTTTTTTCTTAAACAACAATGGTATCGTGCTGTTCATATATGTCTAAAACTGTGACTTTTAGTCTATCAGTGGTCATGTATATGTGCAGAAGTTTACATTAATAGGTAGATAGATGTATTGATCTTAAGGTTCATTAACAACATATAATGATGGTAAGGTAGCTCTAATTCTGCTAATATGAAAAAATATCCAAGAAATACTAAGGGAAAAGAAAAGAGTAGAAATTATATACTATACTACAATAATACTTGATTAGTATTTTTTAAGATACATATGTTTATTCTGAACACTTGATTTATGATTTATTATTAATTAATTCCTATGGTTTCCATTGTAAAATACACAGTTAGCGAACCTTATGTATACATCTTACGTATTTTTGTGAACATATTTTTAGGTTAAATTCCCAGAAGTAGAATTACAAAGTTTAGAACATATGTGTATTTTTCATCTTCATGACTAATTAACCTTTTTGAAGAGAATCAAAAAATCAAAATTAAATCCATAATAGTGTATTAACATGGCCGATGAATGGAATCATATTGATTTTTCCAGGTCCTGTTACTTCAGCCAAGCCTCCAAGCACAAGTCATCCAGGTTCAAAACTCCTTATTCACTTAACTTGTTAAGAAGTTTATAATCTGACAGGTGGAAAATTATGTCATGCATTAATTTGCATCCCTTTAATTATCAGTGAAGATGAGTTTTTGGTTTACATTATTTATTTGTGTCCTTTGTTCATTTGTCTATTAGGTTTCTAAGTTACTTGTGTTGATTTGTCAGAACTCATAAATTGCAGCCTTTTTAACCTGAAGTAAACATTTCTTTCTAAGGTTATTTTTTGTTTTTGTTTTTTTTGTGTTTGTTTTTTTGCCTTGTTTTTTACTAGTCAGTTTTCTTTTAAGGTTTTTTACTATTAAGTATAGATTGACTTTTATACCTTTTAATTACATAACTAGTATATGAATATAAACTTTTAAAATTTCAAACATTAATAAAGCATACAGAATAAAAGATACTCTCTTTCTCTAGCCCATGACCTGAGTTTATCACTTAATAGTTTAGGTGTCTTTGTTTCTTTACATCAATATCCAGTATGTGTAGGCACACATATTTTGGCATCTTCTCTTTTTTCTTAAACAACAATGGTATCGTGCTGTTCATGTATGTCTAAAACTGTGACTTTTAGTCTATGAGTGGTCATGTATATGTGCAGAAGTTTACACTAATAGGTAGATAGATGTATTGATCTTTTCTTAATGGCTATGAGTGTTGTCTTTGTTACAAAAGCTTTAGGTCTTCCCCATGCTGAAATTACATAAACATTTCAAACATGCATCGTGAATACATTCTTTGAGTTTAATTTCATCCAAAATTCTTATGGTATGTGGACTGAGATAGGGTTCCCTTTTACTCCACCCACCTCCATTTCTTGAATAAGCTGTCTGTCCAAGTGTTTTTGAAATGCCAGTTTTTATTATAAAGTTTACATTCCCCTTGGCAATACTCCAAGCTTCCAATTTCTCCACCTGCAAACACTTGTTATTTTCTGTTATGTATTTGGGGTATTAATCCCTTGTCAGATTTATGATTTGCAGAAATGTCATGTCCTTCTTGGATTACCGTTTCACTCTTTTGATAAACAAAAGTTTGTAATTTTGAGAAGTCCAATATATCCATTTTTTCCCTTTGTTGCCTGTTTTTAGTGTCACATCTAAGAAATCATTGCCAAATCCAGCATCATGAACTTTGCCCTCTGTTTTCTTCTAAGAGTTTTACAGTTTTAGCTCCTATGTTTAGTTCTTTGATACATTTTGAAGTAATTTTTGTGTATGGTAGAAGGCAGGAGACCAAGTTCATTCATTTGTATGTAGATACCCAGTTTTCCAAGAACCATTTGTTGAAAAGACTGTCCTTTCCCCATTAAGTATTCTTAGCACCCTTGTGGGCATTTGATTGTTTATGTGAGGGTTTATTTCTGGGCTGTCTGTTCACTTGGTCTCTGTGCCTGTCTTTATGCTGATACTGCTGTTTTGAGTACTGTAGCTTCTTAGTAAGTTTTAAAATCAGGTAGTATGAGCCCTCGCATCAATGCTGTTGTTTTTCAAGATGGTGTTGGGTAGTCTTAGACCCTTGGATTTCATGAATTATAGGTTGGATTTTTCTATTTATGAAATATGAATATTTAAGATGGGATAGGGATTGGACATAACCTCAAGATTACTTTGTGTAGTATTAACATCTTAACAATATTAAGTATTTCAGTCTTTCTGTTTATGTTGACTTCTATTTCTTTCAGCAGTATTTTGTGGTTTTCAGTTGTAGGAGTTTTTCACCTCCTTGGTTAAGTTTATTCCTAAGTATTGTAGTGTTTATGCTATTGTAAATAGAATTGTTTTCATAATTTCCTTTTGGATTGTTTATTTTTAGTGTATAGAAGTGTAACTAATTTGGGAGTGTAGATTATGTAGCCTGAAAGTTTGCTGAATTTATTCTGACAGGTTTGTGTTTGTGTGGGCACATGTGTGTTTGTGTTTGTAATCTTTAGAGTTTTGCATGTAAAAGATGACATCATCTTCAGTAGCAAGCATTTTAGTTTTCCCTTCCCAATATGGATGCTCTTTATTTCTTTGTCTTGATTTATTGCTCTGACTAAAATTTCCAGTGTGCTGTTCAGCAGAAGTAGGAAATGCAAGCATCCCATCTTGTTTTTGACCCTAAGGCAACAACTTTGTCCATCACCATTGAGTATGATGTTAGCTATGGATTTGTTTACTTAAGAGAGAGGGGAAGGGAGGGAGAAAGAGAAGGAAACAATGATGTGCAAGAGATGCATTGATTGGTTGCATCTCACACGCCCCCAACTGGGGACCTGGCCCTCAACCCAGGCATGTGCCCCTCCGACTGGGAATGGAACCGTGACCTTTCGTTCAGCAGGCCAGTACTTACTCCACTAAGCCATACCAGCCAGGGCAGCTGTTGGTGTTTCATAAAGGGCCTTTATTTTGTGGAAGTGTCCTTCTACTGCAGATCAACTTCTAAATTTTTTTTTAAGCCTTCCAACATCTTTTCATCTTACATAGTATCACATCAGTCCATGGGCTAATTTTAACAATAGTCCATGATAAATTTGATTGCTGTACCACAGAACATTATTATAGGAAGAATTACTAGACAGGAAAAAGTATTCTGATGACATTGAATATAAATTTATAATGTTTTTTATACTACTTATAAATTAGAAACATTAATATCATTTATATAAGGAAAGTAAAATTATAAGAGTTTTCCTTTAAAGGCAAAAGTTCTAAACCTATAATTTAGAGGTCTTCAGTCTTTATTATCTTTTTTCTTCCTTAATTTCAATTTTTTTTCTTCTAGGACCAGCTCCTGGACCATCAACTCTTAGTCCACCAACTCATAGTCCACCAGCTGATGCTTTAGGTATTATTTTGTTTTTTAACACTGCATTATTTGACCTTAAAGTTTGAAATGATCATATTTTGATTATCTGTAGTTAAAGAAACAGCCTGTCACAAGTGAGTGATAATTGACATTTGTACTCATTTTAACAGTACAGATACTATGACAAATGTAAGCACTAGTATGTGTAGACACGTGTAAGTAATACAGTTTTCAAGAGGTTCCTCAAATTAGAATTCCTAGTAGGGTGAGATAACTTTCTCAATTGCTGTGTTTCTATGTAGGTTAAAATTTATAGAATATAACTTACTTTCCATGTGATAATGTCACTGCGATGGCAGTTGGTAGATAAGTTTTCTTTTTAGTCATACCTTGTACACCCAAGCCTTAAAGTATTATATATTGGTTTAATGTTTTTTCAGAATGAGCTGGTATAGCACACTTTGTGTAGGCTCACGGTTCACATCATATGTGTTCAAGAAAATTATAAAGTATAGTTATGTCATTTAAATGAAATATAAAGATTACTTGATAACTAAATGAAGAGATATGTGTATTACCTTTCTTACATTAGACTAGCTTAGTAAGGGTTATCTTTTTATAAAATGCACCTTAGGCTTGTTGTGTCTCCCCTCTGAACACTGCTGCCAAACCGTCATTCTGCCAGTGAACCCAGGGCCATCCTAAGATGCCACACACTTGATAATTTTTATGAAATGAAAAGAGCAAAGGCAAACATGACATTGTATGCTTTGACATACAGAAATTTAATAAAAATAATGCCAGTTTAAAAGCAGAGGTGCTACTGACCAGCATTTGTAAAGATTAAGATTATGTAGTGTTATTACTCTGGATAGTCAAAAAATGCATGTTTAAGTTTCTAAGCATAATTTTTGTCCTTGTGCTTGAGTGTTTCTTTTGCATTTTTAGAATCTCCTTGGTATGTCTTAGATTGGGGGTGGAGGTGCATGAGGGAAGATTGATGATAGCATATTGCTTGTGTCAATTCTGATAATCACATTTGTATAATTAATGGAAGTTCATTATGACTTATTGCACAGATCCTCTGTTGGTAGACACATATAAATTAGTTTTGTAATAAAAATCATAAGAAGGGACAGACTGAATACAGAACTAAATCAACTCTAATGGGATAATACATTTTTAAAACAATTTTCCACTAATCCAATGAATTCTGATTGTCCTAGTAGCAACCTTTACTCATTAACCTGGTGTGGTGGCTACAGCACAAAACAATGTTGGACCCTAAGCCTGGAGTCAATTATAAGGGTTCTGTGATCAAAATGAGCTTCATGCACTACCACTGTGACACTAAACTAAATTGATAACTTTTTTCTCTACTGTAGTGTATAGATGATCTGATGAACTAAAATGTAATTGCTCTCTAGAGACTCACATGTGCTCAGTTATCTTCAAACTGGTTTTTTTTTTTTCTCAGGTGCCGGAGGAATTGCTGCAATTGTTATTTCTGTGGGTAAGTATCCCAATTTGGATGCCACTTAAATCAAGAATGCGAAGAAGAGCATTATTTATTAATGGATTTTTCAACTTCTACAGTTTTTATAGCTTGAAATTAAGTTAACCAATCTAGGAACACCTCTCCTCTTATATGACATACTTCCTTGTGTTGGTGATTATATATTCATTTACATTTTATATGTTTACTTAGTAACAAATCGTAAATAACAGATGTCTTTTCAAGATGATTAGTCCTGTGTTTTGGGTAATTTTCTATATTAAGCGAGGACTCTTCTCTGACTTCCTGTGGACTGTTTAAGTGATTCCAGGGAATTAGATTTAGATGGTGAAGACTCCAGATGGAATATAAATGTATATGTAGTTAAATAAAAGAGCACTTTCTGACCATTGAACTGTAACCAATGGTAGTTTCTTCTGCTATGTTTTTAATATTGGTAATTAGTTGTCAGTTACATTTCATTTGTTCTTTGGTTTGTTGTAGTTGCTGTCATTGCAATAATTGGCGGTGGCCTCCTGTCCCTTCACAAGAAGAAGAAAGGGTAAATTAAAGCTTATTTCTTGAACATATTGGTGCTTCTCACTCTTCACGTGCTTTTGTGCAGCTTTTGTTTGCACTCTGTATCGCATGCAGTTTTTAATGTGTGTGCATGACTGTGCCATCAGAATTGCATTTCTTTACTAAAAATAGTTATAGCTACTTTTGCTATCATTATAACAAGAGAAATCTGCAGTGTTGCTTCAGCTATTACATCTATAAGAAAAATTCCTGTAGGATTTATGGTTTAAGTTCTGCAATAAATCATGGACCATGATGGGGCCTTCCACACCCTAGGTATACCCTACATTCTCAACTGGAATGGTGCCTAGGAATAAATTTAAAATTGTTCACTGTGGAAATTTTGACAGGTATATTCACTGGAATTTTTTAATGAAAATTTCCATTTGTCATTTTTATTTAAGTAGTTCTAAGAAGGTATGTAGATGTCATCAAATACCCAATTTGATTTTTTTTTTCCATTTGGAGTTGTTATTTATACAAGTTGAACTGGGGAATTAAAAGCAACACTATTTGATTTCCCTCTTATGTTCTCTTAATTTACTATGTTTCAGGAAAACTGATGGGGTTTAACATACTGAAAGGGGTAAGATTTACAAGGCACCTCATTAACTTTATCTGTCTTTCTATTTATAAGATGGGAAACAGAAAATAAAAATAATACAAATTCATATAAGGTCATAGGGTTCTTAAGCATCAAACTTAAATTCTAATGAAATAATTTATAATTTAATGAAAGAGAATAAATCCTGGAGCATAAATCAACATTATGTGCTTTAAAGCACAGACCAAGATTAGATGCTTTGAAATTTCTGGTTTTTAGTTATTTGTTCTTCCCAGTTATTTTGGTAGTAGCCTGGTAATCAAATCATTAATTTTAGGCATTTTGGTATTCATGATTTTATGATATATGTATTTTTCTTTTATTTTGATCATTAGGTTTGAGCTCTGTAATAAAAGTACATTCTGCACTCAAAGAGCTCAAACTTCTTTCATATTACGGGGTTTTTTTAAATACCCACAATTCCTTCATTTGAATCTTAAGTATTTATATAACACATGCTATGCATATATGATTTCTCTTCCAGTAATATTTTTTAATCACATATGCACATCAGTCTGAGTAGGGAAAACTGTCAGTTAAATACTTATATAATTCCAAAAGGGTTAAGTAGAAATAACTTCTAAAGAAAGCAAAACAATATAGCTTTATGTCCCTTACTTTTTTATTTGTTTAAAAATGTCAGTGCATAAAAATAGTACAGGGTTCTTTTTTTTTTTTTTTTTAATTTTGTTTATTTATTTTGGAGAAAGGGAGGGAGGAAGAGGGAGAGAAACATCAATGTGTGGTTGCCTCTTGCCGCACCTCCAACTGGGGACCTAGCCCGTAACCCAGGCATGTGCCCTGACTGGGAATCGAACTGGTGACTCGTTGGTTCACAGGCCAGTGCTCAATCCACTGAGCCACAGCAGCTAGGGCAAAATAGTTAAAGGTTCTTAAGTTTGAATCAAACACTCTATCTATCACTTAATGGTTCTTTAAAAGTGACAAATTATCTGAGCATCAATTTAACCTCCACATTAAAGGTTAAGTACCATTAGTGATCTGAGATTCCATATCTAATGAGCTCCAAGTGATGCTGCTGCTGGACCTAGGCTGTGCTTTGAGTAACCAGGGTGAAGACTGTTACTGATGTGCCAATGTATTTGAAATTTGAAGAAATACAATGAAGTTTATAGGCAACCTTTTCTCCTGTTTTAGATCATTGGATTTTTAAAGACTCCTCATCTATGTATATGTTCTAAAAAGTATGTGGGGTAATACCTAGTAGCTTTACCCTGCTTTCCTTTTAAGAAAGTAAAGATTTATCTTATATTCTTTGAACTGTTTAATGTTTATAGTCTTCGCACACCCCCTTACTGCAAGCTGACCATTGTTGCCTTAGAAACTCCTTTACAAAACTACAGTGCATGTAGTTTCTTCACTGTTTGTAGAGGTTACTCTGGAAGGAGGGCACCATGCACAGTTAATCCCAAGCATAAATCAACAAGTTGCTGTTAAAACTTGGCACGAAGTGGACTTGATATAAACTTGTATTTATGATAATTTGGGAATACAGTTGTCCTTCTACAGACTTCATGTCAAAGTACAAAATAGTAAGGAGGTTGAGGATGTCCCTCGTGTAGGTGGGTGCTAAAGTCCATGGTGTAGGTGGACAGTAAACTCCCCTCCTCCCACAAGCACATCAAAATATGCACCTATACAGAAATCAGTAACTCCTGATTTCTGGCAGCCGAGGACTGATTGAATAACTACTGAAGAATAAACAAGAGGAGACCAACTAGAGAAATCTGGGAAACTGCAGGGGCTGTCCAGGATCTTCAGGAACTCTTCCAGAGAGGAAGTGCCAGTAAACTCCATTGCATACAGCCCCTCCACCTTGATGAGGTGAGTGGGAGCTCCATCTGGGTGTTTTGGCCTGCCTGCAAGATCACTGCAGTGTGTTCCAACCATACTCCCCGTAGCCCATTTTGGGTTCAAATAAAAGGAGCAAGCAGGATGAACAAGGTGTCTCTAATTGGGGCTCTTCCAGCCTGACAAGGTAGATCCCCTGACACCTGCCTGGCTCCAACTAGGCTGCCAAAACTGCCCAGCGCTCACAAGCTATACAAGGTTACTTCTTCACAAGACCACGTTCCATACACCAAAAAGGAGAGAGATCTGATAGAGAAGGCAAGCTGCAAGAGCAATAGAGAAATCTCTGAGGTTAGAGCTGCCAGTGAGAACCATTGTATATGTCCCTCTACACCTTGATAGGGTGGATGGGAGCTCTATATAGGTGCTCTGGCCTACCTGTAAGTTTGCTGAATTAGGAGCCAATTTCAACTCCAACAGGAGGAAGTAGGATCAATAGAGTACACACCTGCCTGGATCCTGTCTCACTAGGCCCACACCTTAGATGCTGTAGGCATCTCCTCGGCTCTAAGCACCCTGCCAAAAATCATCTGGCACACACTATACAGAGGTCACTTCTACACAAAGCCATTGTATCAAGACTGGGAGAAATGGCTATTTTGTCTAATTCATATTAACAAACATAGGAACTCACACAATGAAAACAAAAGCAAGTCTCTCAAATGAAGAAACAAAAAGTGTCAGAAGAAACCCTAATGAAATGGAGATAAATAATTTGCCTGATAAAGAATCGAAAGAAACAGTTATAAGGGTGCTTATCAAACTTGAGAGTGGAACAGAGGAACTTACAAAGGACTTCAATGAAGAGAAAGTATAATGAAGAACCAAGTGGAGCTGTAGAATGCAATAACTGAAATGAAAAATAACTAAAAGGCATCAGCATCAGATTAGTTAATACAGAAGAATGAATCAGTGGCCCGTAAGACAGACAGGCTAGTGGAAATTAGCCAATTAGAACAGCAAAAATTAAAAAAAGATTTTTAAAAATGAGGATAGTTTAAGGGACCTCTGGAATAACATCAAGTTCACAAAAACTTGCATTATAAGGATGTTAGAAGAAGGAAAAAAGAGAAAGGTACAGAAACTTTATCTGAACAAATAATAGTAAAACTTCATGAGCAAAGAAACAGACATCCAGGTCCAGGATGCACAGAGAGTTCCAAACATGAACCCAAGAGACCCAAACCAAAGCATACTGCTTTGCAATTAAAGTGGCAAATGTTAAAGATGAAGAGACAGTTGCAAAGGCAGCAGAGAACAACTAGCTTCATGCAGTGGAAACCCCAGAAGGCTGTAAGCTGGTTTCTCAGCAGCAGTTGTACCAGCCAGAATGTAGGAACCTACAATGTAGAATAATATACCTGGCAAGGTTATCATTCAGAATTGAAGGAGAGATTAAGAGTTTCCTGGAGAAGCAAAAGCTAAAGGAGTTTCATCTCCATTAAAACAGCCTAATAAGAAATGTTAAAATATTTTATTTAAGCAGAAAAGGAAAGGCCACAACCAGAATAAGAAAATATGATAAAGGAAAATATTTTTATTTAATACATGCAGCAAATCAGACATTTCAAAAGCTACTACAAAGTTCAAAGACAAAAGTATCAAACTCCAATAACTAAGATATACACAAAACAAAAAAATCTACAGTATGACATAAAAAAGATAAAGCATTTAAGGGGATATTAACAATGCAGTCCTTTAAGAATATATTCATTCTTAAGTTTTTATAAGCTTAAATTATAGAATGATATATATAAATCTCATGGAAAGGTATATGCTTATTGATTGCAAAAATTAATATTGCTAAAATGTTCTTACTAACTAAAGTAATAAACAGATTCAGTACTATTCCTAACAAAATACCAATGGCGTTCACCTCAGAACTGGAACATCTAATTGTAAAATTTATATGGAACCAAAAAAGACCTTGAAAGCCAATGAAATCTTGAGAAAGAATGAAGTGGAAGGTATCACACGCCCTTATTTCAAACTATACTACAAAGCAACAATAGTCAAAACAGTATGATACTGGCATAAAAACAGATATGTAAACAATAGAAGAAAATAACCCAGAAATTGTTGCTTATTATGGTCAGTGAATCTATGACAGAGGAGGCTAGGATATACAGTGGGGTAAAGACAATCACTTTAAGTTGCATTGGAAACATTTGAGAGATGCATGCAAAACAATGAAATTGGACTGCTTTCTTACACCGTATACAAAACTAAAAATGGATAAAAGACTTAAATGTAAGACCTGATTCCATAAAACCAGAAGAAAACATAGAAGTAAACTCTTTGACCTCAGCCTTAGCAACATCTTTTGCATATGTCTCAGGAACGGGAAAGAAAAGCGAAAAATAAATGGGACCACATCAAACTACAGTATTTTGCAGAGTGAGGAAATCATCAAGAAAAAGGACAGACAGCCTACTGAATGGGAGAAAATATTTGTTAATAACATCCAATAAGGGGTTAACATCCAAAATAGATAGGGAACTCACACAACTTCACACACACACACACACACACACACACACACACAATAGGATCCAATTTAAAAACTAGGCTTAAATAGACATTTCTTGAAAGAAGACATACCAGTGGCCAACAGGCATGGATAGATGCTCAGCATCACTAGTCATCAGGGAAATGCAAATTAAACCAAATGAGCTATCACCTCACACCTGTCAAAACAACTATAAGTGCTGACGATATGGATGTTGGCACTGATGATAGGATTGTAAACTGGTACAACCACTATGGAAAAAAGTATGAAGATTTCTCAAAAAACTACAGAGTTACTGTATAACCTAGCAATTCTGCTTCTGGGTATTTATCCAAGAAAACAAAATTACTCATTTAAAAGGATATATGCAACCTTTTGTTCACTGCAGTATTTATAATAGCTGAGATATGAAAGCATCATAGGTGTCTGTTGATAGATGAAACGGTAAAGAAAATGTGGTAAACATACAATACAATATTACTCAGCAATAAGGAAAAATAGAAAGAATGGAATCTTGCCATTTGCAACAATATGGAAGTGCCTAAAGGGTATTATGCTAAGTGAAACATGTCAGGCATTAAAATACCATGTGATTTCATTTATAAGTATAATCTAAAAACACAAAGCCAATAAATAAAAACAAACAAATCCATAGATACAGGGAACAAGCTGAGGATTGCCAAAGGAGAGGGGGTTAGGGTGATAAATTAATTGAAATTAAAATGAAGAAATAAAATGAAACATGAAAATGAAAAGGAATGAGACATAGAATAGGCAACAAAATGTGCATATACTTGTAAGATTTGATTACATCTTAGACTTCTCCGGGGAAATTGCTGCTAAAGTATGCAAGGTAACATGTGTTAGGGGGTATATGAAGGTATGAGAATACATTAGGGGCCCTTGTAGCATTTCCTAAAAAGTGTGTGACTGGGGAGTCTGTATGGGAGAATGTCACCAAAAATTATTACATATAAGGAAACCACTGTCAAAATACAAGTGTCCCTCATCTATTGGCTAGTAAAGAAGGAGGACAAAGCAAAAAAACAAATTACAAAATAGTGCAAGTAGTCATTTTTAAGATCATTAAACATCACTTAAATTGTTGGAAATGGCCACAAAATTTTTCTCATACAGTTTTCTGTTTCTTAGCTCTAACCTAAGAACAGAATAGGATTCCCAAAGTTGGTCTGAAAAGGGCTCTATCCACACACTCCTTCCATTTCCTTTCTTAGCCAATTCTTCTGCCACACTGTCTAGTCTTGGAGCGCACAGCCTCACCCCACGCTACTGCTGCAGCCCGTTGCCGCATGTCACGACCGAGTGTGCCCGAAAGTCCGCTGCCTTTTCTTTACATGAATGTTTCCACTTATTTGTAGTGAGTGTTTTTTTCTTAGGTGCATCATTTTTCTTTAATCCAGTTGTTTCAAGGTGAGAGTTTGCAAGAGTTTATTAGAATTCTTTGCATAATTTATGAATTTTAATAATCATTTAAATCATTGTGACTAAATCGTTTTTCTTTTTTTCATTATGGATATTTATTATTTGTTGTAACGTAACCCTGTTTTTAATGTTAGGCTAATAATGCCTGCTTCAGTAACTTTGTAATTATTTTTTAAATATTTTATTTATTTTTAATCTATCTGCTTAAATGTACATCACAAAGTTTTTTGGATCTACTGTGTGTAGTGGCCAGCTCAGGTGGTGGGCACTAGAAGTGGTATGGGACAAAAAAACTGAAGAGTCAAATGCACTTAAACATTTTTCTAGTTGGTCCTCTAATTCTTGAGTATTCAACAAGCTCTTCAAGCATTTTCAATGGAAAACTAAGATGACAAAGAGATTTTGTAATTAGTTGAGAAAGCACGTTAATGAGATTTAAACGCATCCCAGGAAAATGGGAGGTCTTATCATCAGTTTTACAGAGATCTCCCCTGAGGTTGCAAACAGATGTGCCCCAGGAAGAAACTGTGCAGTGCAGAAGTCAGAATGCAGCTGGAAATGTGTGACTTGCCATAACATGGATTTCTAAGACAGTGTTATGTGCATTTAGTATGTGCACTCTGTGTATTCCCTAAAATAAGGTGCTAGAGACCAGGGCCATTTCTCCCCCAATCTGTTACTCTGTGAAAGAGTTTACGTAATTCAGTTCAGGCTACATGTTCCAGAGATAAACAGATTGCACAGAAAATCAGCATCTTGATTTATTTGCTGGATGAGCTATAAGACTTCCAATTTAAAGGAGCTTCTTGCACAATGTTCCTCTTTAAGCCATTTCCTAAATAAGAATCAGAAAAGTCCCCGTGTATGAATCTCATCGGCAGCTTTCCTTCCATTCTCCCCGGTCACTAATTTTATCCCAGTTATTACGCCACTCTTCCTTTTGGTTTGTTGTCACTATTTTATTCAGGCCTCTTCCCTTCCTCTGTTCAGCACCTACCTAACTGGTGAGAGCCACAGAGAAGTAAAATTTATTTCTCTCTGAGAAGAAGAGATGAAAGGTTTGCTTTTATCATTAAAAGGTATCTGCTTTCTGTGTTTCTTTTCAGACATTGAATAAATATATAGATGTCAGTAACCCTATCTAAGATACGATGACAGTAAACATTAAAAAGGATACTTAAATTCCTGTTTCCTTTGCCAAACTATCAATCTTTTATATCATTCCAATTTTAATGGAAAATAATGTGGACTAACAGGCTTTGTCTTTGAGGTGGGGTCCCCTTGTCCTCTAGCTTTTAGTTGCTGTGAATCTCAAAGTGAGGGAATTTTTTTACCTAAGTGGCAAATAATCATAGAGTCTGTTCCCTTTAAGTTCAGGGAAGAAAAATGTCTATTTACAGAAGCCAAAATACATTTCATTTAATTTTTTAAATATTTTTAATTTCAAGTTATAAACATTAACTCTGTAAAGGTGTATCTATTTTCTTAACCAGAAATTTTTTACCATACAAAGAGAAACCAGCAAAACAAAGATCCCTAGATTTTGGAAAACTGTGGATTGCACTGCCTGGAAGCCCTTGACCTTCCACGTGAACAAGATGAACTGGAAGTGTCCCTCTGTTAGAATGTGTGCCCACAGAGCGGGGAGGAGAGGGAGACCGTACCCCAACACCTGCCATGTGAGGTGCTACTCTAGGTTACAGTCAGGACTTTGGGGGCAGGTTCTGCAAAGCCCAGTGGGAAGGGCGATTTCTTGGTAAAAGCACGGTGGTGTCTGTGATCCCAGGGGGAAAAGGGAGACAAACACTCCTACTGGAAGGGCGGTCTGGGCCTCCCAGCCCTCTCCACCCTGTTCTCTCAGGGTTCCTTGAGGCTGAAGCCAACCAGGAAAGTAGTTTTCAGACTGTCATGAGCTTCAAGGTGTCTGTAAACGGTTTAAGTTAATTTAACAAATGCCGAAGTTAATATAAAATAATGGTCATTAGTAATTGGGATGCAGATTTTTGTCATCTTCAAATAGCTTCATGGTTAATCAAGTAAATATTGTCAGAAATTTGTTATCTTTCTCACATAGGAATTATATTTTAAATTCTAATTTAAAAAGATTCCACTTTTACAGAGAAAACTTGAGTTGACTTCAAAACATAGAAAAATACAGCAGTCTTGGAGAATTCAGGGACGGGCCTAACCATGACATCACCCCCACAGTAGTTGTTCGGAAGCTGCTCGACCACAAGTGGGTCCTGTGACAGTGGTGGCCTCCCCACAGAGAGGAGTACCAGGAATCCAGGGCCAACTGGTCCTCTCTGGCACTGGGCAGGCATCCCGGACGTGGCTGCTGTGACAAGCATACTGCAGATAACTGGCTGCGCCCGTTTTAGTCTTAGTCTGTCTGTCATGGTCAGTTGACTGAGGCAGGGACTACAATGACATTTTCTGATTCAGAAGGTAATGGCCATGTGTGGCTGAGGACTTCAAATGTGTCTACTCCAATGTAGGATGTGCTGGAAATGTAAAATACATGACAAAATGATAATATATTCCCTGTGTTGGGTCAAGTAAAAGATAATAAAATTAATAGTCCTGTTTAATTTTTTAATGTGGCTTCTAGAAAATTTAAAATTACCCATATGACTCATATTTTTAGACAGTGCTGGACTAGAATAAGATTCTGAGGCAGGAGAGTTGAACACTTGAAATTATTTTAAAAGAATTATTTCTTAGATCAGGGACTCAATACAGTTTATTTTAATTGTTCATTTTCTAAGTAAGCTTCTGAATTTAATTTCTGTACTTAATTATGTTTGTCTTTCATGCTACCTCTTTATCTTGCCTTTAGGAAAACAGATGTTAATGCCGAATACAGACAGGCCTTACCACAATAAGGCAAGCACTCCAGCAGAGCACTAAATGGTTTCCCAAAAACCGGCGTAACATGTTTCATCTTTTGATTCTGTTAAAATGTCAAGGTCTACATTTTCGCATGGCTGCTATGCAAAACAGTATGGGAGATCCTCAGAAAGTTAAAGATAGAACCACCTTATGATCTGGCAGTTCCACTTCTGGGTATCTATCGGAATGAAATGAAATCATGATGTGGAAGAGATACCTGCCCCTCCCTGTTTGTTGCAGCAGCATTCACAATAACCAAGACATGGAACAGCCAAAGTGTCCATCAACGGATCAATGGATAAAGACAAGTGTACTTGTACAGTGAAATACTATTCAGTCATAAAAAGGAAATCCAGACCTTGGCAACAGTGAGGATGGACCTTGAGGGCATTTTGCTAAGTGAAATGTCATACAGGGGAGACAAATACTGTGTGATCTTAGATGTAGAATCTATAAAAAATAAAACAAGAAATCACTTTTGGAGGGACCAGGGGTGGGTGGTGGGTGGTGGGCAGTGGGGTGAGGAAATTGGATGAGGTGTTCAAAATGTATCGACTTCCAGTTACGAGTGCATATTGGGATGTAACGTGTAGCATGGTGACTGGTGTGCTAGATTGCATATTGGCAAGTTCTTAAAAGAATAGATCTTAAAAATTGTGATCATAAGGAAAACTTTTTTGTAACTGAGTTGATGGGTATAAACTAAAATTGTGCTGTCATTTCATAACATACAAATTATCAAATGTCCACCTTAAACTTACACAGTCTTACACATTATATCAATACAACTATAAAGGAAGAGTCTACAGAGGTGCTTAATGATTTCTTAAAGTGTCATGAATGTTCAGACAATGCTCAGGTTTTAATGTCATTTGAATGTCGTCATTGTCCTTCGATGCCTCTCCGAAAGGGGCATGAATTTGCGTCTGAACATCTTGCCTCTTGTACCTCAAAGAGCACTTGCATTTGTAGGGCGAGTCAACACAAGGCCCCTGGTAGTATTAAGGTGGAAAATCTCAAAATTTAGAGAAATATACTTCAAAATGAGATTGTATTTCATCTGTAAAGAATGTGATTTTGAAACCTTTCTAAAAAAAGTAATACCAACTCTTAAGATTCATTCTCTCAACAACTATGTATGGTATATAGTTTATTGTAAAAAGTCTGTATAAATATGTGTATAATACTTTAGCCCTTAAAAATTAAAAATAAGATTACTGAAAACTGGGAATTTGAGTAAGTTTGACTCCTTAACTAAGAATATTATTGGGATATACTCAGAGTAAACAGTGAAATTCTATTAAAAAGAAACATTTTAACTTCTTGGTAATTTAGAGAAGCCATAAGTAAAGTTAATGTATGGCATTTGTTCACTTTTTTTTTTTAAGATTTTATTTCATTTTAGAGAGGGGAAAGGAAGGGAGAAAGAGAGGGAAACATCAGTGTGTGGTTGCCTCTTGAGCACCCCTCCTGGGGTCCTGGCCTGCAACCCAGGCCTGTGCCCCAAGTGGGAATTGAACCGGCGAGCCTTTGGTTCTCAGGTCAGCGCTCAATCCCCTGAGCCACACCAGCCAGGGCTGTTCACTTCAATATCAAACTTAATCTAAATCAGTAAAAATTCAGCAACAGTAGTATACTTCTATAAAGAGTTAGAACACATTCAATAACAAGAATGCTAGTTTAATACAAAGTGAATGCTGTGGCCTTGTAGTTTTCTCAGGGAGAATTCTACTCTTTAAGGGATGTAGAGTTCTGGCCTTGATGGTTTTCTCTCCCTACTTGAAAAAAAGTAGGATAGCTCACTCAGTCACCTAGCCTTAGGCAGTTTTGTGGGGGAGTAAACTTAGATAATCTCAAGTTGCATCAGAATTAGTTTTTGTGTGCACCTTGCCAGGAAACTGTTGGTTGGTGGTCCTAGAAGGAAAATCACCTAGCTCATCAGGTAGCACTTTATGCTCAGGTGGAATAGATTCCCCCTCTTCTGAGTCCTTGCACCAATCAGGGTCTCTTTCAGATGAGCCAGTGGGCAAAGAGAAGGGACTGCTACTCTAATTCCTTCTTACACGTTTTGTTTTACACTTTTCTGTAGCACAAATTTGGCCAAAGAAATGTTGCCCTAAATTGGACATGATTTGGGGTATCAGTGGACCAGAGTAAAGACTATTTTACTGTATAAAATGTGCCTTCCCTCTGTAATCTCTAGTGAGGGGCATTTGGAAGATGAGTTTGAGTGGGAATACACTGGAATTCGGAATTAGAAGTCTACCTATTTTCACATACTTATTTTCAAAAATGCAGTGCTTGCTTAGAAGCAGGGATGGATATACTATTCACTTATTAAAGCCTAATTGTATTTTTCAACCAGATTGTTATGCTTACCAAAATAAATGCACTTTTACAGTAGTTTCTGCTTCAAATTTACTTTTTTCAATTTAATGGTTAATATGTATAAAAATTATGTCAAATAATTTTTCAGTTACTGAAATGTATGAGGGAACCAATTTTTGTTGAAAAGTTTGTTCAAATGACAGAGAAAGAAGGATATTTGAATTAAAGTTTTTTAAAGCTGGAAAAATGTATTTGCAGTGAAATGGGAAGCCCCAGGTATGGAGGAGGTTTTTGTTTAGTTTTTGAAAAATAGCTTCAAATCTGCTAAAAATAAAATGCAGGATTACAAATGATCATCTTTGTGCCAGTGTGTTTCTTTCCCGTGTGTTTTACGTCAGTCCGTATGTTTCTGGTCCAGTCCCACCTTCCCTCACCGTCCACGCCCACAGTCATCCTAACTCGCACATCTCAGAGCCCGAAGTACATCCGGGCTTCTCCACTCTTAGCCCATCACTTGCCTCTCCTGTTCAGTAACACCACGTTACCGACAGCACGAAGTCCAAGTTCCTCGGAATAAAGCTTGAAGACATTCTACAATTAAATCCCAACTTTTATTCCCAAGCTACCTCTTCATACTGAATTTCTTAAGTAACCTGTCAGTCAAGCCAGACCATCTGCCCTGTGCTGCATACCTAGTTCACTGGTGCTTTAATAGGTAGCTAAGGTTGAGAATCTCTGCATTAGTGACTCTCCAGTCCCAGGGCCCATTTCTACATAGAAACTTGTCATGGGTAAAGGCTTACATTTACTTAAGAAATTTGAGGTTTTATTAAATTGGCCTATTAAAGATCAGAAAAATTGAAGATCTTGTTGCCTGGCTAATCAAACAAGATAATCTGTGGCTTAAAAATACAAAAGTGATCTTTAATATGAGCACTGGATGAAAATTAGGTTGACTACAAATAAAGCATTTTATCAAATTGTATTTGGCTTTAACTTGAGGTTATTTCTAATACCTGTACATTGGGATAATATATACAGTTAGATCATTCCAGGTGATTAACAGTGGAAGTCTGCAAGGGTGCTGAAGATACCTGGAACAGGAGGAATTTGGTCATTGTTAAGGTAGATGTTAGGTTTAAGGAAAATAGGCAACTCCGATACTCTAAATTTAGTGACAGCTAACACTGTAACTCGAATGAACTTCTATGTATTTTAAAAATTTGAGTACTTGTACTCAAGCAGGATTTAACATAGTGCACTGACTTCAGAAATCATGCAAAATTGAGTGACTGTGCTCATCTCCCCCCCCCCCCACCCCCACCCCAGCTATATTGTTTCATTTCCAGGCTCCTCAAAGGTTCCACCAAAATGAAGCTTTGTAAATTGTAGCACTGCTGCCCTCGTGTGGACAAACAGGGCATTTGACAATCCCTTCCTTAGCCCTTCAAATTAATTGTCTTTATTCTGAGGTTTTAGTCATTGCCAGAAGCCCTTTATCATTTTCTTTTGAATCTGGTATTAACAAGCTCTTTCCTGGTTTCCTTCTGTGAAATGAACATTTCTAAAGTGTCTAAACTTGGTCCCTTATTGTGTAATATGGGGGAAGTATAACATTGGGGGTCTATAGTCAGTAAACTATTCTTCCTTCCCTATCATTTATATACCAACAGAAAGTGAACAAATTGCCACAAGCATAGATCACATTGAGGAAGTTGCACACTTGTTAGCCCAAGAAAATCTGCAGAGAGGTAGTAACACTGATGTTAGCAAGAGGAGCCACTCGCGGTTATGTTTTTTATGTCACTTTTAAAGAATTGAATTATTGTATGTTGCAGTGGTAAGCCTTGTGTCAGATATCAGGAACAACAGCTCTGCTATCCTGGGACTTATGGCTCTTGGCTTCCCTGAGAATTTTGGAAACTTGTTATATTTATGTGGGCACTTATTTATGGCATTTGGGAAAGTGATCAGTCACTGATCACCTACTGCCCCCTTCAAAGGCTCCTAGGAAAATACTCCTTCAGTCTGCATTTGACGTGGGACTCAATTATGAGAGAATCCTTGGATAAGATCCCATAGAACCAGTCTTCTCAAATTTTAGTGAGTAGGTGAATCACTGGGGGATCTTGTTAAATGCAGATTCTGACCGGGTGGGTCTCAGGTGGGGCCCGGTGTTTGCATTTCCGTGAGTTCCACATTCTATCTGCTGTTTGCGGTAATGGCCTCACAGATACTGCGGCACTAACAGGCCTCACAGATACTGGGGCACTAACACCTGGGACCTGTGATGTTACCTGTATGGCAAAGGGTCTTCGCAGATGAGATCTTGGACGGGGAGATTATCCTGGATTATCCAGCTGGGGTCCTAAATATACTCCCAATCTTAAAAAAGGAAGACCAAGGGTGATCTGACTGTAGCAGAAGGCAATGTGACTACTGAGGCAAATGCTGCTGGCTGGGAGGACAAGAGGAAGGAGCCACAAACCCAAGAATGGAGCTCTCGAAGCTGGAAAAGGCAGGGAGACTGATTCTCTCCTCGTCCCTCCGGTGGGTGCATGGCCCTGCCAATACCTTGATTTCAACCCAGTGAAAACTAGGTCGATTTACGACTTCCAGAACTAAAAGGATAACTGTGTGCTGAGACACCGTGTGAGTGTTTGCATCCCTCCAAATTCCCAGGTTAAGTCCTAGCCCCCGAGGTGATGGTATCAGAAAGTGGGGCCACTGGGTAGGTAGTAGGTCATGAGGGCTGAGGCTTCACAAATAAGACTGAGTCCCTGTAAAAGAAACCCAAGAAGGTTCCCCCACACCTTCTGCCCTGTGAACTCTGCCCTGCTGGAAGGCACTGTCTATGAACCGGAAAGCTAGCTCCTACTAGACAACGAAACTACCAGTGCCTTTGATCTTGGACGTCCCAGCCTTCAGAACTGTGAGGAATAAACCTCTGTTGTCTGTGAGTTGCCCAGTGTGGACTATTTTTCAGAGAGACCTGAAGAGACTGAGACTCCCCCTTTGCTGTGATTTGTTACAACAACCATGCGTTTCCCGTGGGTCCTCGGAACACACTTGGAGCCACAGAACCTTTCAGAAACAAGACCACAGAGCAGTGGCTCTGAACCCCTGGCTACATATCAGAATCACCTGGGATGAGTTTAAAACAAACAATAAAAGGTGACGTCCAGGCCCCAGTCCCAGATCGGTTAAGCCAGAACCTGTACAGCTGGGGCCTTAGAATCAGTCAAGTAAAGGCTCCTGGTGTGAATCTAATCAGAAAGTAGGGTGGAACTGTCACATTAGAATAAACTCAAAACATTTTTTTGTGTGTCTTCAAGGAAAGCTCTTACGTTCCTCTAAAACAGGGGCACACCAGTCTGCCCGGTACCCCCTAAAACCATCTACCAGCTTCTCGATGAGGCTGGGACAACACCTCACATGAAGAATGACCAGGTTCAAGACTTGCACTCCGTTTCACCTGAACTGTGTTCAGATCGGCTGCCTCAGACTTATCAAGAACTCATCAGCATTTACTTCCACAGACGGGAACTCTCGCCAGTAGCCCTTGCAGTGGGCTTGAGTGTACCTTCCGTCCAACACTCCCTGCCACCAACACACTTACAGCTCACCACGTGGTACAACTCAGCTAGGCAGGACCCACCCCCGACAAAGCATTTTCTACCTGGGTGGGAAGCATGGCCTCAAAAACCAGATTCAAGGTGTGTCCAAAAGAAACATTCCGCTCACCCATTCCGACTTCTAGTACTTAGTCATCTGGAGGCTGAAATCAGAGCAACTTGACAGCAGAACCCATTTTCCAAGCTCCAAGTGCCTAGGCTGGAGCTTGGAACACAGTGGGTGGAGCAAAAACTGTTCCATTTGTTACAAGCGACCCATAGCTCCCAGACCCCTAGGTACTTTTGTAACCTGCCTCAGTGGAGAAGTGAATAAAACAGCCCTGGGATTAGAACACGGAATCTCCCATCAACAGCTCGAAACAGCACTGGAGCTGCAGTCGGGGTGAATGACACTCACAGGCAAGTTTTCCCAGCAGATGCCTCCCCGAACCACCCCCGCCCCCGGCAGGGCGGCCATCTCAGGGAAGAAGCTTCCCAGGGGGCTGAGTTGTCACCGTTTCCTGAGAACCACTGGCGTGAAGTGAAAGTACTGCAGGTCCTTCACAGCCGGCCAGGCACGTCCTGTGCAAAAAGCTCATTCAAGGGACCACAGCCCTGCAACCTGAAGATCCCACAGGTTTCTGAATACCTTTACAGAACCTGTTCCCCGTCTCCGAGGGTTGATAGAAAGTAGGAACTGAGAGAAGAACTCCTGCACTGCTTACAATTCCACTGGAGTCATCAGCCTGCCCGCCTGCCTGCCTGCCCGCCAATGTAATAAGGGTCATGGGAAGGAACACCACCTTTGTGGGCAGGCTGTGGCCCACTGCAGTCCAGGTCGGTTTCCCTGACAGGAGTAGCCCCAGGCGATCAAAATGCCAGCATCTTTTCTCTCACTTTATTGTATTTCTTGGCTCCTAGATTTCCATTTTTGTCTTAATGGGCTTTGTTTTTACTGTCTGTCTGCTGTAACCCACTCAAATGCTTTCTAACGTAGTTAAGATTTGCATCGGAAAATAACTTTCAGGTCCCCACTTTTCGTCATCACAGAACTATAATAGGAAATAATCATGAAAAACAAAGACGTGGTAAACTGAATACAGTAAAATATTTATTAAGTTCAGATGCATGAATCGTCTCTTCTTAACAGAAAGGTAAGTCAACAAGCAGCCAATTTATAAAATTTACACCAGTATACATTTCAGCAAAATGCAACTGAGGACCTGGGATAAATTATAGTGATCTGTTTTTTAAAACCCAATACATCATCTCCTACCTCTGCAATGAAGTATCAGAAATGCAGTTAAAGAAGTTAGTAGGAAAAAGTGTGACCTCCCTCCCCCACCCTGTGCCCGTCCGTCTTCCAGGAAACCACAGGCTGTTGTTGAACAGACTTGGCACGAGGCTTCGAGGCTGCTGCTTTTCCCCCTACATCATAACCGATTTCAAATGGTGCTAGACAAAAACAGACTCTGAACACCAGGAGAAATCGGTCAGCCTGTGTAAGAGATGGGTCCAGTGGTGCTCCGGGGCTCCCGCACCTTGACGGTGCAGGTGGCAAGTCTGACGTCAGCTGCTCTGCAAACGCAGCTGCATGTCCCAGGGCCCAGGGGCAGGCAGGCAGTGCCAGTGTGGACGGGACAGTCCTCTGGGCACACAGTCCTCTCCCCTTCCCTGTTATAACCAAGGCCCCACCCCAGCAGTGCCCACCGCTGCGCTCAAAGGCCCTGCAGACAGGGGACTCTGGCTACCTGACAGCAGGAGTATCACAGCCTCCGCCCCTGCTCAAACCCCCAGGTGACTGCAAACACAAGCTCCTCCCCACCCACTGTCACCCCCAGACCCAACGTACTCTAGAGAGTGCTTTGCTTTTCACGTTGCTTCCGTCTGGACCCGGCTCAGGTGGCGGGAGGAGCCTGGCCCCAGAGCAGCAGCGCGGCTGCCGTCGGCCCTTGGCTGTGCTGCAATTCTTACTCCTAAAACACTGATTTCAAATGGTGCTAGATACAAAGATGGAAAAATCTAAGCCACCATGTGAAACCAGCTTCCAGAAGAAGAGGATCTCACTGAAGAAAAAAGGGAGAGGCGATCAGAAGACCCAGCCTCTGTGCTGAGGACAACAGCTTCTTGCAGCTCCACTCGTGACGTCACACAGCAGCGGGACCACTCGACAGGCAGAGAGGAGCGTCCCGGTCACGCTCACGGAGATGCGGGTCACGGCTGACGCCTTGCGCAGACGCGGCGGAATGAAATCCGTAAGCTCCACGTTAATTTGCCGCCACAACCAGTCCCTACAGATTATCACACGCACGATGAGACGATGAGCCAGAGCTGTTATTAAAACGCATTTCTACATCAGTACGGCCCTGCGTTTGTGAGACAGTGCCACTGTGTGGAAGAGGTCTTCTGACAGCATCCCGCCCCATCAGGAAACAAGCCCCACCCGCCCGGGAGGCTCTAGCCACCACACAAAGCGACTTTCACCTGGGCCAGGGCCACCACCCGGGGCCCTACTCAGGAAGAACATGGGCCCCACCAAACAGAAGGAAGCATGAGAACACTGGCAATCTTACCTAACCTCTGGTGTGACACAAAAAAGGGGTGCCCTACAACTGTACTAAGTACAACAGATAGTCCTCTAACACAGAGCTGAGGTTTTTTTGATTTGTGTTGTTTTCAAAACATGCCTGAATATGAGATTTTCAAACCATATTTAAGTTAAATGTCCCATCTCCTAATTGCATCACGTTCTTTGGTTGTTCGAAGCTAAGAAAACATGTCTCTCTCTTCTGAGACCACAACCAAGAGAAAAAGGAGACAGAGTGGAATCTCTGTCTTTCAGGTTCCCTACGCATCCTTTAGGCCTCCGGATACATAGGCTCATATTTTGTTGGCTCCTGGAGAGGAGTGTCCTGCTCTAGGGGGTAGGAGGAGCAGGTAACATCTGAACACTGGGTTATACCCTTCAACCCTCACAATAGCCATTTGAAGCAGGTATATTCCCATTTTCGCCAAAGAAATGGCTCCTTAGCGTGGTTCAATAGCTAAAGATCCCAGATCTAACCCTGAAGTCTGTCCCTGCCCCTCCGCTGCCTGCTCCATAGCTGGACTATCACCTCATGCTGTTGTTGAACTTGATCTTAAGCAGGGTGGGGCGAAGGGGCAGGGGGGCCCGAGGCACGATTTCTACATGGAAGTGGGATGTCACTGACCACACTACATGTTAAACTCCGTGGAGGCAGCAGCACACCTGGTTCCGCCAAGGACCGGGCAGGTGGGCTGCTTGCTGTGTTCTCCTGCACCTCTGCTGCCTTTGCAGTGGCCCACAGCATGGCAGCGGGAGTGGGCACCACTGGAGATGAACCCCCCAGGGCCGTGAGGACTCCCGAGTGATGCTGACAGCAGCACCATGCTCTGTGGCCCGTGGGGTTTGCAAGGCCTGGGCCGCAGGTGGGGAGCTGGGGCTGGCCCTGCCCAACAGCCAGGGCCTGTCAGCCAGCTCACTGCGAGGGTTTTTAGGTCAGGAGTGAGGGTCAAATGACAGTCATTACCATGGGGTCTGAATCTTATACAATGGACAGATTTCCATTTGCCAATCCTCTGTCTTTCTGCTTTTCACTTCAGCCAAACCCTTCTTCCTTAGCAACTCCCAATCACCAGCACCCACAAAACCCTTTCCTAAGATGCTGCCGTGTCAAACAGGCACCCTTCAGTGACCCAGACAGTGCCCGTCGTCCCACCAGAAGGCCTCTGCATATGCTATCCCCTGTCTGGGACATTCTCCATCCACTCTCCCACTGTTACCATCTGTCAATGTGCCCCCCCGCCCCCCACCACCAAGCCCCCTTCCCCACGTAACCCCGGTGGTCTGACGCCCCTTCAGATCTTCCTCAGGGAAGCTCCGCCACCCGGCCCCCAGCCCAGCTTTCGGCTAAGTCACGTCTCACAGCATCTAGCTCTGTTCCTTCAGAACACGCTTATGTCATTTGATCATCAGGGTGATTAATTAATGTCTCTCTTGCTACCCGGGAAACGTCAGCCGGGAGTTGGGAGGAGGGGCTGCCCACGGCACAGTGGCCTCCCCCACTGAGGAGCCAAGGGACACCAACCAGAGTTAGGGCTCCCAACTTCTGGGTCAAAATACTCTTAGTTCTCTGGAAGAGATAAACAAATCATTAACAATGCATCACTGTAAACACTCTAAAGAGGAGAAAGAGAGTAATCTTAGTCCCCAAACCTTCTGCCCTTCCAATCCTATTGGATGAAAGGGTCCGTTCAGGGCTCAGCTCTCCCACCAGAGCCGGGCTTCCCTCTTGGTCTGCGGCTCCACGACTCACCTGAAACAAGCTGCTGATTTTCTTTCCTACCTGGATCGAGCCGGTGGCCTGATGAGGGCTGGAAGGGGTTTGCCCACCTGCACTGGGGGTGAGTGCCACCCAGGTCTAGCCCAGGAAAGCTCCAGCCTGCTGAGGGCTCAGCTGTCATCTGCGGGTGGCAGGCTCCTCCCACATTGGCCTAATGGTCCCAAACACACTGGCCAGCAGCAATGGGTGGGGTGGGTCTGCCTGGAGAGAAAAACCGCCCACCGGAAGAGTGGGTCTGTCGCCCTGGGAGGTGCCACTGTGCAGAAAAAGGGCTTCGGGAGCCCAACTGCAGCCCTGGTGCATTTCTGTGTCCACATTCTGTTTGCAGGTTTGTCCGCCCCTCCCCCCTCCCACAACCAGGACACTTCTCGGCCTGAGCAGGGACCCGGCGTGGAGGAAAGGTCACCACGCAGTGAATCAGACACAGTGGCCTCACTTCCTGCTCGGCCCAAACTGTGAGAGCCTCCCTGGAATGGGCCTCAGAGGGTTCATCTGAGAAAGCCGGGCAGGCTGGTCCCGGCACGTTAAGAGCTCCAAGGGCCAGCAGGGAACTTAAGACAGAGAAGCAGAGACAGCGCCCGGCAGAAGCAGAGTGACCTGCAGGGGCCACGTTTTGTCTCCAGGCATGCAAAATCAGATACGTTATTTTTTTAAATACAATTCACTGCTACTGGTTACAGAACAGTCTGGAGACTGTGACGAGAGCTGCTACTTCACTCTATAAAGGATGCTGTCTCCTTTAAAGTCCTAAATATCACATGCGGCACAGTGCCCAAAAAATAACACGGGAGAAAATGGGAAGGGGAGGCATTCTTGTTTATGAAATCCAACACCAAACCCACGGAACAAAACGATATTCACCCCCAGGGACCCTAATGCTGCTGCCACGCTCTGTGCGACCTCGAGGTGCTCAAATCCGGAACGCAGAGAGGTGCCTTCGAGGCAGCAGCTCCTCCCTCCCAACAGGGCTGGATGCTGAGTCACAGCTACTTACGCCACTGAGCCAGCGCTCCAGCCAGAGCGGGGGAGGGGTGCCGGAAGCAGGGCCCAGATCATCCTTCTTCCTGCCACTGGGAATGCTGGGTTCAGGCTCCTGGCAGTGAGGAAGCGTCATCCTGGTGCGAGAGGGGCCTGAGGGTGGCCCTTCTGAAAGGGGAACGTTCTGCCTTCAGTCCCAGACCACTGAACGGATGGACCGAGAGGCCCAGCCCAGCTTCCTGTCACTCCCAGCTGCAGCCCAGGCCCCGCGTCCTGGACATTTTGTCTTAAGCCGTCAGGGTGAGGCCTCTGCCAACTAGCTGCGGTTAATGAATCAAAGGAAAGGTTAATAAAATGAAAGGCATGGGCATGGGAGCCCGGGGTGGAGGGGAACGTGGAAAGGGCTCTCTGTCTCTCTCTTGGGCAGCTCATCCCCCAAAACAGGGCTTGGCATACAGGGACCACCACACTTCCCAGACCCCAGATCCCAAAGCAGGAATAACATGCTCCAGAAGCACTGAGCCCCTCAAGACCCCACTGAGGTTTCAGGGCAAGAAGTCACAGCCTCCTCAGCTTGGTGGGCCCAGCATCAGCAGTGCTGGGTTCCCCTGAAGCCAGGTACGCAGACCTGCGTCCCCAGGCAGTGGCTCTCCACAAAGCTGGGCTCTCTGTCCCTTCCTCAACACCACCAGCAAGAACTGGGTCTGAAAATTTCCCACTCAGTACAGAGCAGGGAACCCTGAGGGGGTAGGCAGGCTGGCTGGAGGGGAGGATGCCCCCCCATGCCTACCCTGCCCCCCCCCACAGTAGGGCGTGGGAAGCAGCAGGAGGCAGTGGGGAGCCAAGGGAAGGAGGAGGGACAGAGGGAAGGTGGGAGCCTGGGAGTCACCATGGCCCCAGGGAATGGCTTAGCGCCGGCCAAGGAGGGCGGGCACAGCCCTGAGCCAGTGTTTTCCACAGGAGGAGCAGAGAGCGTGCCTCGTTTGTGTGCCTCTGGTACACAAACACACCGCCCACCACACAGTCCCCAGGTCCAAGCCAATGCAGATCCAGAGGAAAACCACTGAATCATCTCCCAGGCCCATTAAAGATGGACTCGGAAGTGAACTTCAGTCTCAGGTGGAATCTAACCCTGGAGGTTGAGGAAGAGAGGCCCCAGGGCCCTGCTTCCCCACCTCCCCCGGCAGAGCAACCAGCAGACAACGGTATCCGTGGGCACCCCGCTCACAGGCCCCCCTCGGCATGCCCTGTCCTGGTGGCGCAGCCCCCACTGCTCCTGAGGGAGAGCAGGGCCTCTCTACAAATCAGACATCCGCCCGGGAGTAAGGCCCCGCCAGCACCAGGAAGCCTGGCGTACCACTAACCTCCGAGCGGCGGTTCTACCCAGTACCTGGGCACACACCTGGCTGAGCACATGGACGGGGGCACACCCTGTGACATGGTTCCACTTCCCTAGTTGGGGGGAGGGACGCTGGACAGGCAGAGGGTAGGTCCAGAGTCCAAAGCCAACTCGAGCACCTTCCTCCCCTGCTTGCCCTGAAGCTGGCTGGGCTGGTGGCTGTGCCTACATTGGCAGGCCAGCCTCATTCTGTTATCACGGCCTGTGTCTGCCAGTCTCAGAACCTGGAACAGTGCATGGTGGGAGGAGGCAGGAGGACAGGGAGGGGAGGGGAGGGAGGGAGGGAGGAGAGGGAGGGAAGGAGGGAGGGGGGAGGGGCGGGAGGTGGAGGAGGAAGTTTCACAGTCTAGTGCATTCCCATCAGATCAGAGACCGGAGAACATGTACAACTTCCCCTTTTCAAGCGTTTCTCTGCCCCCACTTTCGTTTCTGTTCCTTCCCCTCTGGACTGGGGATGGCATGGCCGGGGGACTAGGCAGGGGCGGGCGCCCAGGTACCCAGCCAACTGGGCTCTCGCCCGGCACCATCCCCGCCTGGCAGGCTCCCTCGCTGTTACCCAGCATGCCCTTCTTCTTGTCAGGGAGGCCTCGCCCTCTTGTTTTCCAAGTTTTATAACAGTATTGTTTGTTGTCCAGCAGATTAAATTCTTTTGGAGGCCGGTCGCGGGGTTGGGTGTGGGGGGGGGTGGTGAGTTGAGGGAGAAAAGAGAGAGAGAAAATACAAATAACTTCCATTAGGGCCAAAAGATTAAATAAACTCCTTTTTGAACAGAGTTCACCTGTCTTGAAAGGCCAGTTGCCAGCAGCCTGTGTTCCCTTCCTTCCTGGCCCTGTCCCCTCCTAACCTAGCAGGGTGACACGTGGTCTCAGACTTTCAAGGCTGATCCTCAGGGTTCAAACTGAAAAGAAGAAACAGCTAAACTGTCCTGGGGATTCATGCATGAGCAGCCCCCACCCCGCAGAGGCCGCCTGCCGTGGGCAGAGGCAGTCCTAGCAAAGACACTCCGGATCCTCCCCTCCCGGGGGTCTGGATGTCTGGGCCGGGCACCTGCCCCGTCTCAGAGACGGCTCATCTCTGCAGTGAGCCTGCGGTTTGTTCACATTCGAAATAAAAGCAATACACCAACCCCCGCCCCCAAATAACACCACAAACGAGTGGGCAAATATTCATGTATACTTAAGGAATGAATGAGAGCAAAACCAGAAAGGAAAGGAGACAAAAAGTCAACTTAAAAGAAGCATGATCTTACACAGACATGAGGGACCCCTGAAATGCCCCCGACCTGTCAGGCCATTCAAAGCCAAAGCTGCAGGAGTGATAACAAAAAAGGATATATGGTTCTCCATATTTAATACAACCCTCATTTAACCATTAACTGGGTTATTTAAGACTTTGGGTTTCCTCCAAATAGTATGCCCATTTGGACCCACACCTTGTGGCTTCAGCACAGCAGGTAACGCCAGTGCTCCCCAAGCTATGGACCTGCTTGAGATATTCCTCTTCAAACTCTTACCTTCTTCCTAGCAAACCATGTCTGGCCCTGCCTCCTGTCCCACCCCCCACATCTCCAATGCCAAGCAGAGGTCCCTAGGGCTGCGGGAAGTCAGAGTGGTGGTGCAAAGACAGGCTTAGAGCAGCTCAGGGCTCTTTCCTGGTAGGGATGAGGGGCAACATGCCTCTGTCCTGTCTTATTTGTAAGTAAAATCAGCCCTATAGGGTCAGTTCCAGGAGTTGTCTCTACAAGGGGCACAAGGTGAGGGCTCCAGGCCCCCTGCTTGTGTGTCCCCCACCCCCCAGCTTAGGCTTGCCTCAAAGGCAGAAAGGGAAGATGCAGAGTGCAGCGCACCCTGGATCCCGGCGCCCAAACCTCACGCTGTTCCAGGTGGTCTGAGTCCCACAGCCCCGGGACTGGAAGGCTGTCCAGTCCCCTCCCTCAGAGAAAGAGGACTCGTCATTCCTTGGGAGCCCTCGGCAAAGCCGATGCTGCCATGGTTCTCCCTGAAGTCACCCTCCCTGCTGCTGCAGGTTCGGTGATCCTTCCCATCCCCCAGGTGAGCAGCCTGAACGGGATCCCAGACGGCAAACCTTCACACGTGACTTCCCGAAGGCTTCATCCACCAAAACAACGCCCCTGGGCTCCCCATCGCAGGGCTTCTGCACGAGCGGAGGCCGGACTCAGGGGCTCCAGATGGATGGACCTTCACATGTGCGTGCGTGCTGCCCCCAGTCTAATCCTAAGCGTTCCTCAGGGAACACCTGCAGATAAAGCCTGGCTAGAGGTGACATAAATAAAGGTGAAACACTTCTCTTCCCCTTCATACAAGTTCTGGGTCTACTCAACTGAAGATCACTCAGAGGGCCACAGGGCCAAGAAAACACGTTGTTCCCTGCTCTGCCTCAGCACCCCTATAAAGAGTGCAGGGTCATGCTCGCAATCCAGGGAACGGATGCCCAAGGAGTCTCTGACCCGCCCCTCCTCCCCACGGGTAAGGTCTGCCTCTGCAAGTCAATCATGAAGCAAACGTTCAGGGCTGAAGCCCGTGTCTCCAGCATCTTACCTCACGCTGTACATTAGCCAATTCTTCCAGCAGGCGTTGTGCATTCACCAGCAAACAGGTAACGTACGCAGCATGCGCACGTGCTGAGCAAAGCTCTGAGCACACCTCATAAGTTCGCCAGAAAAAGCCTCAAAGATCCCCCGACAAGGCCTCATTTCTAACAGAGCTGCTTAGCACAAGTGGAACGATATGCACACGAGTGCCACACAGATGTTAGCATGGTGTGAAGCATGATAGAAACGCATGGGGAATGGCTTCCCAGCCAAGAAGTGCCAGCCAGTTTTCACAAGAGCTCCGACACATTGAGAGAATCAGGGAGCAGGAGAACCCGGATAAACTGAGAAGGGGCCTGACCTACAGCCTACAGAGATCAGGTCAACTGCCCGAGACCTGCTCCCTATCCCCGCCCCCGCCCCACTGATCGCGACCAGAGCCCAGGGAAATGACCCCTGGAGTCAGGGGACCTGGGTGGGTGACCCAAATGAAGTAGGTACTAGCAATGAGATCTTGGCAGGACTTTCTCTGGCTCAGGTTCACCAACCACAGGGATACCACCACCTACCCTGGCAGGGCTGTGTGCGGGCTGAGGGAGCAGGAAAACGTGGAAGAACTGGGAAACGTCACAGGGCACACGGGAGACAATGTGCCCCCGACCCAAACCCCTGTTCACGACTTCGCTGTGGGGTGGAGGGGCTGGGCTCACAGTGATGAAGCCCCATAAGTGTCTAGGAAGCAGAGTCTCAGAGAAATGAAGCTATTTTTAAAGCCCTGCACTCTGGTTAGTGGGCTGCACAATGTGTGTCGTCGGGCCCAGGGTCTCCTACCCATGCAGCCTGGGAGAAGTAGTGGACACTGGGGACGGAGGCTGCCCTGGAGGAGCCAGACCAGGACCCCAGCCCTCCTGGCCTTGGGTGGGTCTTGCACAGCAGTCTGGGAGGATCTGGGACCCTGGGCTTTCCTGCATGTTTTATTTTTGCTACCTTTTAACTAGTGACTCAAGACTAAAAGGCCTAAATGGAACCAGTGGCTAGTGGCTCTGATATATTTTTGTTTTTCCTCTCCCTCCCTCTCCGTCTCCCTCTCTCTCTCTCAATAGAAGGGCTTAAACAACCACATGAGAAGAGAGTCTAAGCATAAAGGAAAACTTCCTGACAGCAAGAGGTGCAGACCCTGAGCAGATGTCTCAGGGAGGACACAGGTCATGCTGAACCGACAGTCCCATCCTCTCTCCAGAGAGTGGAGGCAGCTTCAGAGCTGCAGGGCACGGTTCCTCTTTCCTGGGGCACACACCTCAAGCCAGCCCCTGCACTGCCAACCCCCAGCGGCTCCCTCAGGGTCGGCCCATCTCCAGGCAGGCCTCTTGGTGGGAGCCGGAGTCCACGTCCTGTCACCTGGAGGATCCTCATCGGCCCCTTCATGTAATCTCCAGCCCCCTTACCTCCTGGGGGAGAGGGGTCCTTTGAAAATTGTCTCCACCTACCTGTCCTAATGGATGACAAGTGTCTCTTCATAAAACAGGGCTGCAGCTGCTCACAGGTTTTCCAGATACCTCCCCTTCTTCTTTAACTCTGGTCTAGTTTTCCCTGTCCCAAGTTTCTGGCTAAGAAATACCTCCACGGACATCCAGGGACCCTTGTGTAGAATTGGCAGTAATGTTCCAAGAGGTTCTTTTTCAATCCCCTCATTTTCCAGATAATAAAAGTGGGTCCCAAAGAGGTAAAGCGAGTTTTCACCAAGAGAGCCCTTGGCTCTCTGACTCTTCTACACCAAGTAACATAAGCCTACTTTCCCTGCACCCAGCGCCACACCACCAGGACCCACACTGCACCCTGTGCAACACCAGGCCCTGGCAGCAGATGGCAGTGTCAGCGTTTAGGGGGTGGTGTGACCAGGGGAAAGGAGGGAAGAAACACTCACGTGGCCTGGCTCACATGGGCCAGCCGCTGCTCCACTTCCACTTCCACGTAAACAGGTCCCGAGCCCTGGAGCTGCATGCACTGGGAACATCCCTCCCACATCTCCCGCTGCCAACTTGCCTCAGCCTCTCAAGACACAAAGCTCATCCAAGCATCTAACACAAGGTCACTTCTTGTCCCTTACCCTTCACCTGTCCCCTCCCTATCACGACAATCTCGGAATCACGTGTTCTGGCAGGAGAGGCTGGGCACCGAGTTCTGCCTCCCCCGGGCACATATTTTACCAGTGACTCGGCAAAGCCTTAACCTGAGTGTTCCCCTGTGCCATGTGGACAAGGGGGCAAGGTGACCAGGTTGAGGTAGAGACACCGGCTGGCGCCCGGTGAGGGTGGGTGACGAAAGACCAAGAGCAGCCGCGGCTAATGGGGAAGACCCTAGTTTGCTGGAGATCAAAGGCCTGATGTCTACTGCCACTGCGGTCCCTGACGCACTGCCAGTTCCTTTAAGCTACAGGACTTGGAATAATTTTTTTAGGTGTTATAAAAAGAGAGGGGCCAAGACCCGTATCAACGTCTTCCCCATATGGCTGAGGTCCTTCAGGCTCTTAAATTCCTTCCCTTACCAACATCTAGATCCCCCCTCTTATGTCCACTTTATATATCTTTTAACTCTATCTTTTATTATTTAGGACCTCTCCCACACTAGAGTGTGGCTGAGTTCTGCGTCCCCAGAACCCAGTCTGGTCCCTGGCACATAGCAGAGGCCGAATCCAGATTTGTAGAAGGAATGTATTTGCCTGCTCAGCCCTGCCTGTCCGTTGGATACCCAAGGGAATCTCCCTCTGCCTCGCCGCCCCAAAAAGGGATGTGGCACAGCCGATCCCGATGACTGCGAAGTTCCTTTGGGCTTCTGGCCTTTCACCCTGGTTCATTTAAGTTCTCCTGGCTGCCTGTCCTCTGAGGGTCTTAGCTCCCCAAAACGTCCGACTTCAGCCCGAGAGGGTGAGAAAAAAGGACGGGCTTTGCAAGTGCCTATGTTTGAGTCTCAACAACCCCATTCACCAAGTGTGACCTTAGTTAAGTCATTTAATAATCACAGTTTCTTTAACTATCAAAGGGAAGTAACACCTAATGCATATGGCTGTTCTGACATGAAATCACATAAGCAAAGGGGGCCCTTCACAACAGTCAGTTTCCCTTTCCCTGGCTGCACGCCGAGACCAAGAACTCGGGTGCCCGTCTTGTGCCTTCGTGCTCCGTTACAGACCCCAATCTGCGCTCCACGCACACACATGCCCATTCTAGGCCACAGGAGGCAGCCCTGGTTGAATACTGGGTACATCCCCCACCCCCCAACCTCCTGGCCTTAATCCTGTGGTCAGACAATGCACAGCCCCACATGGCTTCCTCCATCCTCATCCCCCCACTCCTCCCCGGCCCAGGCTCCACACAGTTGCATCAGGTTCTGCACAGGCTCTGGGGCCTGGAGGTGTTCCCTGCCTTTATCAGCCCACAGGCAGCTCCTGTTGAAGGAGCAGGCAATAAACCAAACCCAGTCTCTGCCTTCCTCACAGACACTCCAAGTCCTAGAAAAGCAAAGCAAAATGAGGACCTCCCACGAAAAGCCAGCTAGTGGAAAAGGACAGTATCTCTTACATATCTCGCAGGGAGGCAACGTGCCCAAAAGAGTGACTAGCACAAGGTACAGATCCTCTCGAAAGCTGTGGCTGCAGCCTTGTGGGCACTGATGCCAGGGGACAGAGCCAAGACATGCATTAAACAATTCACAGCCCTGACCAGACCAGAATTCAATGGAATTGAAAAGGTGCTGACCAATCAGGTCCCCTGGCAGGGCCCCGCCCCCAATGCCCACTGGCCAAGCCACACCACCACAGTTCTAGTGCCACGAGCTCTGTTAACCTCTGCTGGACTCAGATGGAAAGGCCCCACCCTGCCTCCTGGCTTGCAGACCACAAGGATCCAAAGGTCAAGAAAGAAGTGCCAGATATGACTGGCCCCCCCTCGCAGGAGGTGTCAACTGTTCTGCCAGCTTGACTTGCGACACATAATGCCCCATGTCATGTCAGTAGAAGCCAGGCTGGTAAGCAGGGAGAAAAGAACTAGGTGAGGAACACAAACAGGAAAATCAACAGGGAAGCACCAACCCCAATTCTGGAAACACCAGAGGCGACAGGGACAACTGCGTCACAAGGAGCAAAACCAAACATCCCTTTGCTTGCCACCCCAGTTACCTCAATCTGGACGAAGGCAGGGCTATGAATGGGAGAGGTGGTCACCCACAGCCAGGCCCAGGGACGCACCACACATGACAGCGGAGGCTCCGGAGCGTGGCCAGCAGCCCCATCTGGCTCCAGCTCTCCAGCCAGCGCTGGCCAGACTTTAGCCGACACATCTTGAGGGACTTGGCCCGCTCCTCTTCATTTCCCCAGCTGCACCAAAGTCGATCCCTCCTCTTTATTCACGTTCCAGATCCGACACCCCTTCACACCCCTTATCGACCCCTTGCTACATCAGTGCTGGAGGGGCTGAGACTTGTCAAATTCCTTGAAGGAAGAGACACTGGACTCTTCCAAACAGCCCTGGATTCCTCAGCGTGTGAGGACCTCAGGTCACTCAGAGCCAACTCACAGACTCATTTCGGACGGAATGGAAAGTGAGACACTGTGCAGCAGAACTGGCCAGTCTCCCCTGGAGAGACACGAGCGGACAGGCAGGACCCCACAGTTGCCTCCTGATTTCCCCAAGGGCATCATAAAATTATGCAGCACCCCTCCTTTTATCTTTAGACCCCAGGTAAATCTGCTCTTGGCTAATTCCAACTGGCCCTACTGGTCCAGAACATTGCAGGAATCTACTTGGTAGGGGAGAGATTTCCTGGTAACATGGCAAGTGCCTCAAGTCTGCTTTCTGAGTTGTCTCTACAATGCGACAGACCTCCCCAGTGCTGCAGGCCGTCATCATTTTTAATCACCATTGCTATTATTATCAAGTGAGGCAGAGAAAAAACATGTCTACATCCACTGTCTACAGATGCTTTGCAATGGCTTACCGGGCTAGGGATTTTTGTTAAAGGCGAAGGCAGTGATAGCCTAGAGGAAGAAAGTGCCCCCCAGCCCCTGACAAAAGAAACATAGGGAAGAGCTCCAAAGTCTACGGCCCAGACCACAGTCTAAACTCCAGACCAGAGCCCTAGACCAGGGGTGTCAAACGCATTTTTACTGGGGGCCACATCAGCCTTGCAGTTGCCTTCAAAGGGCTGAAGGTAATTTTAGGACTGTATAAATGTAACTACTCGTTAACAGTTAAGTGAGAGCTCAGTGCTGCTGCCAGGTAGAAACAAGGTGCCGGGCCAGACGAAACAAGGTGGAGGGCCGGATTCGGTGCCCTGGCCTTGTGTTTGCCACCTGTGCCCCAGACTAAGGCCAACAAGGCCAAAGGTGTGTCGAGTGAGAAAGGACATCCCCTGAATAGCACAGGGAAGGATACCCCAGTCGCAGGCAGGATCCCAGGACTTTCATGGGTTAAACCCAGAACCTCAGGCTAGGTACTGGGGGCCAAGGAGAGTTTCAGGTCAGTAACTGTGGGATGCCCAACTGATCTGCCAGCCGCCACACCCAGGAACCTCCTCAGCTGTCTCCCACATATGCTAGCAGCCTGGTTCCTTGGACAGGCCGCTCTTCCCCAAGTATCTGCTGGTTACTAAGCCCATTCACAGAAAAGCCCAGAGGAAGAGAATGGAAAGAACAGAACAATTGTTTGTGAGATTCTGAATGAGGGATGTTAAGGATTCCTCACTGAATAAAGAAAATGTTCTTCATGGGAAAATAAGAGGTTTGGGGAAGATGAGAAGGGGCCAGCCCACACCTGACTCACCTGGGAGGCAGGAGAGGGGTTAAATCCTATTCTCCGTGCTGCATCTGGTTTCCACTAAGCAGCCTGGTGATGAGTCACTGACAAGACCGGGATCCTATCACATCAATCAGCACTTGCGGTCACAGGATGGCAGGGAATGGTTGGTGGCTTCACAGCACCTATGAGAGGGAGAAGGTAGATAGGCAGTCGCTATGTCTATACCACCCCGCACGGCACACTCAGGCACCACCCAACTCTCCTGAGGACGGCTGACACCTCTGCCTACTCAAGGCCGATTTCCAGAGACCCCAAATGGGGGTGAGGGCGGGGAGCAAACACAGCTCCCGGATGTGGGAGCTGTGTTTGCCCTCAAACATCCTAAAGAAAATCAAAGGCAGGAGGAGGAAAGGGTGGAGGAAGGCAGGGAAGACAAGAGGTCCAAAAGAAGGAAGACGGAGGTCAGAAGACATCCTTGGGCAAAGCCAGGCAAACGGAAACCCAGAAGACATACCGGAGGCTGGTCTCTGCCATGGGTCACACTGTGCCTTCAGCCACATCGTGCGCCCAGTCTCTCCTCATCCACACTCCAAACCCACTGAGAACTATCAGCCCCTCCCACATCAGTACCCTCATCCACATGACCTTTGAATCCATCAGCATCTGAAATAGCAGGGAGAGAGCTCGGCAGCCCTGAATCAGACACACACACACACACACGCACGCACGCACGCGCGCGCGCACACACACACACACACACACACACACTCACCATTCCCAGAACGAGAGGCCCCTCAGAGATGGTCTCACTCTCTAGGTTCTGACTCTCTGATAGAAGTACTCCTCTCCACAGGGGAGGACAGACATGTCTGTTAAGAACTGCTTAGCACAATGCTATATATAGTCTAGGTTCCAACCAGTCTAGAGATTTGGAGCTAGAACTTGGCAGAGAACCATGCTAGATGCTGGCAAGCACCAGTGTCCCCCAGCCGGCCAACTGAGAGCCTCACCTCCCTGCTGGGGGCAATGAGGGCAAACAGGGTCCTTCCATTTGGACCATTAACACTCGGCACTGAGGGACACAGGTTTTTGGTTCTATTTTAGAGAAAATCGACTTCTTCTAAATGTGAGGGGGACATGCGGGGGCTGAACACTGAGTTCTAGCATCTCTGCAGCTCTCTGGCAGCAAGAGAAAATCAATGTAGTCCTCTCTTCTGGAGGACCAAGGGTGGGGGTGTGCGGGAACAAAATGGAGAAGGCACAGCAGCTGGCTGGGTTCAATAAACATCTATCCACTTCTGACGTTTGAAGGAATAAAAGAATGCAGGCAAATACTTACTGCACAGAGCCAGGCTGCCACACATCTTTTTTTTTTTGTTCCAAATAAATGCAAACGGGCACACATTATCCCATGATATGACGGCTGTCTTCTGCATACCACACCATCCTCAGCTGAGCTGAGTCTCCAAGAGGTTGTCACTTACACCTGGAGCTAAGCTCTTCTGAGTTCCCTGCGGGGAAGAAGCAAAAGGAAGAGAGGTGGGCTCAGTTTACAGAGCCAACCTCAAGCAATTCATTGTGCAGGCTCCACTCAGGGGCCCACCAGGGGTTATGATGTGGCCCTGAAACCATGGCCCTCAGATGCGGCTCACCGTCCAATCACACAAGTCAGACAATGCTTGGTCCATCGTCCTGGAGAAGGGCCACTACCAGAGGTACAGGGTCTCATTGAGGGGGACCCAACTATCGGCTCTTTCAGAAAACAAACTTGAGGGACATCAGAGCTCTATGAAGTATAGAATGTGGGCTCTCATCATACACACAGCTTCTGGACAAAGAAATATGAGACTCAAAGGATTCAACACCCACATATATATAATGTTTTTAGGTCAAGTTGCTCTGTACTCAGGCTCAAAAAGATATGACGCAAAGAGACTGGTGCTGCCTGTGTGCTCTGGGCGGGGAAAGCTGGCTCCCATCTCTCACCCCCACCAACTGTCTACTGTGACCTCAGTCAAGTCTTCCTGCTCCCTCAGACTCCCAAGGTCCCAAAGCCACTCTTTCCAGAAACCCCCAGTGAGTCACACCAGGAGGTCTCTGGGGAAAGAGGTGCTCAGTGACAAATGTCAGTGCTAGTATCATCCATGGGAAAGCATGAGACTAAAAAATGGCAGATGGAGCCCTGGCTGGCATAGCTCAGTGGATTGAGTGCAGGCTGCAAACCAAAGTGTCGCAGGTTCGATTCCCAGTCAGGGTACATGCCTGGGTTGAAGGCCATGGCCCCCAGCAACCGCACATTGATGTTTCTCTCTCTCTCTCTTTCTCCCTCCCTTCCCTCTCTAAAAAATAAATAAAATCTTTTTTAAAAAACTGTTAAAAAAATGGCAGATGGAAAAGGAGGCAGGGAGCTCCCAGGCCAGGCTCTGCCTCAATCCCTACCCACTCCTCCTCTGCCCCGAGACACTGGGGGAAGAGGTGAGAAAGGGAAGCCAGGTGCTGGGGATAATGGTTTGGCCACAATTCATGGCAGTGGAGGTCCAAGTTCTCTCTTGCTCCCAGGGAGGCACGGTGGGGTGGGGCCTGGCGGGAGGGCGGGGCCTGGGGAAATGTCCTGCGCAATGTGTCGCAATGCTACAGATTCAAGAAAAGCCTAGAACCTTAAGCCGCCATGATGCCGCAACACACACACAGGTCAGGAACTTAAGGTCCACAATTTCGCCTAGGAAGGAAGGCAGAAAGATGACAGGCTCAGGATAAACTTTAATTTGGGGCAATAGGAAAGGGGAGAGTGAAGCAAGCTGCCCAGGAGCTGGACTTCAGCTTAAGGCTGGATATGTGTATTCACCACCTTCACACAATGCCGGCCAAGGAGACCTAAGACGCCACATCCCCATGACGGGCGCCTGCTCATGGGGTCCTGGAGCACTCCTGCTAGGCCCTCCCCACCCCAAGAAGAAACGTGCCTTCTGTCCAAGGCAATGAGCCACAGTGAGGGATGCCCAAGGGTCCTGGTAAGATGTCTCTGTCTTGGGAGTAGGAAGGGGACCTCAAGGAGCGACATTGCCAAACTCATCTAAAAATACAAACATCTGCATTTTCTTTTCAGATTCTAAAATTCAAGGGTCCACAGAACCCTGGTGAGTTACCTGGTGTCGCCACCCCCCACCCTGATGTCCAGCAGTTAGCTTCTCGCTGCCAAGCCCTTCCTGAAAGTGACCCTATCCTAAGGGTCAGCTCTGAGCCCCGACAAGCTGTTTTTGCTTTCATGTTGACAGAATGTCCTGGCCACTCAGCTGAGCGCTCCATCTCCCTGCTCCCAACACACTGAGTCATCATCCAGAGAGGAAAAAAACAACAAAGCCGCCGTCACCAGGGTCCCCACTGCCGTTGGCTGGCTACTCACGGGCTGTCGTCACTCCGCCCGCTGCAGCCCCAAAATTGATGATGGGGTGGGGGGGTGCTTCAGGGTACCCAACTCCCCTCCCACAGGATGCACAGTGTCAGGAAGAAGCCACTGCTGCCAGGAAAGAAGGGAAACTAACCTGGCATCAAAAGGCTCCCAGGAAGGTGCCCCAGTTAACCCTCACTCTGCTGCCACCAGTGCTCACAGCTATAGCTCTGTTCCCCTGGTGTCTTTCTGGTGCAGAAGTCAAAGGGCATTTACTCTAGGTAAGGTTAAAACACTACCTGGCAGGCTTCAGGTGCATGCTGCCTGGTGACCTCCTCCTCTGCCCCTGCTTCTGATATCACCAAGGCACGCAAGCTCCCTTTCCCCCGATGTCTTCTCGAGTCAAGCCAACTACTATGTTCCTCTCTTAAGTCCCTGAAAAACAACTGGGCAGGGAAAGGGAACCACACTTGCTGTTGGGAACCTATTTGCTTGGTAATATGCATTTCTGTGTAGTAGGTTACAGTGGCTCCATCTCACTGACTGAGGACACTAAGACTTAGAAAGATCAAATGATTTGTCTAAAACCACCCAGCAAAGACGAGGCAGGGTCAAGAAGCAAACCTACGCCTGTCCAAGTGCTCCTTGCCTTCTACAGTCTCCACTCACTTCTGGGTTCTAGAGCTTGTTTCTGCTCTGAAAAGACTACAACCCATCCCACCTCTACATCCTCTTCCAGAAGGAAAGCAACCAAGATCATTGAAGTCTGACAATCCATCAATTTCAGCTGCAAAGGAGTGCACATCGTGAGTGAAACTGGCCACAAAGGAAGAGGGAACGTTAATGAGGTAGCAGTGAGGGTGGCATGGGATCACTAAGTGACCCAGACCTTGGGTGCAAGAAGATCAGCTACCCAAATTCCCACAGTGCCATTAGGAACTTACAAAATTCCTTAAATAGACACATTTTGGGGATCTACCTCACTAAGAGGCAGTTTGCAGACACTGAGGATTGAGAGAGAAAAAATGGCAAGACTCGGACATACCAGGGTTCCGACCATGGTCAAAACACTTACCAGCCACGGAACTCTCCTCACAGGTTCCAGTAGGGAGTACGTGAAACAACAGCCGTAAAAGAGCCCGATGTGGTAACTGGCAGACAGGAGGCACCCACCAGCTACGCATTTTCCTTCTTTCCCTAGCCTCTTGGAGCTCACAGTCTAATAGGTGACATAGGGTTTAATAGGTGACATGAGACTTATACACAAAAACCAGTAACACAACTGAAGTAGCATAAAGGAGGGACGGAACGTACGGGAGCTTGGCCGAAGGGGCAGGGTGGTGACGAGGACCCCTCCTGGTACAGGTAAGCAGGAGAGGCCCGGGAGGACAGTGGCGCTGCCGCAGGTGGGTGCCGTGGAAAAACATGCCGGTGAAAGCAGAGGGGTGGAAAAAGCAAGAACAAGTCAGTCACCTGGTTTTGCTAGAATACACAGTCCAGCTAGGGAAACTCAGAGAGGCAAGGCTGTACAGGAACTAAGGCTAGTTACAGGCAGCCTTCGGCAGCGTGCTAAAGGAAGGGGTTTTATTCTGGAAATGATGAGAAACCATTTTAAATTTCTGGGCAGGAAAGACAAGATGGCCGCTGCACGCACAAGGCCCGGAGAGGAAGGGGACGGCAGCAGGGAGCCTCACTGCTGGGCTGCAGCTGGGACCTCGGCCCCCCGGCAGGGCCGGGAGGACAGACAGGGAAGAAAAACGGTAAAAAGGCAGGGCCCTCCAAACAGATCCTCCAGGCTGCCTTGGACCCCACCCCCTGTCCCTGTGGGGAGACTGCCGGAGGCAGACCTATTTGGGGAACACCAACCACACACCCGACACGTCCAGGAGGAGCTGCCACGTCTCTGCCTCCACTCCCCCCAAATTCAGCTTTTCACCAGACTGCTGTCAGCCTCGTGCCGAGGGCACGGGAGACCCAGGCCTTCAGTGAGCAGTGCCCACGCTGTGGGAAAGCCGGGCCCCTCGTAGTGAAACCCCCACTCAGGGCCGTGTCTGAGGGTGGGACTGGGCGGTCCCACCCCTGGGGCCACCCTCACTGCGGCAGTCACTACTGTGCCCGCCTCTGCTGCGCATTTGCCCCCCCCATTCCTCCGTCATAGCCCCCGCCCCCCGCCCACTCTGCGGAACGGCACAGCAGGGCCAGAGAAACCAACGCTACCTTGTCAGAGACCAGCAGAAACACCTCCAAAATGGCAGCCCTGGGGTACAGGGAGCCCGAAAATATGACCAGCCCAACTAGGGAAAGGAGAGCCAGTGATGAGGGCAGTCAACTGTCAACCACCTCCCCAACCGGGCCCCCACGCACTCTCCCAGATGTCACATATTTCCCTTCAGAAACTTCTTCTCAAAAGCCAGAAAGCACAGGAGAGAAAGAAGGGCACCACCCCATCCCCCGAGAGGTCCTGGGGGCCATAGGGGACGCCAGGCATTCAGCAGGACATTCTACTTCCTATCCCCCAGTCCCTCACTGTCTTCAAACCTACCTCCTACCACCAAGTGGGTAAGAGCTACCCTCCAGGAGACGGAAATCTTTCGTTGCTACGCCATAAGACCCTCCCCAGCTCTGCGGGCCCTGGGGAGCCAGGAGGTAGGGTTGCAAGGAAGGGCCGAGAAAGTACAGCCGTGCCCTCCGTTATGTAATAAGAAGGGCAGTGCTGCCCTAGGCCGGAGACCCAGAGCGCACTGCGCTCCCAGATGCGCAGTCATGGGCGGGGGCCACTGCGCAAAGCGCAGTGCTTGGAAACCCCCTCCCCACAGACAAGAGACCCGCACGGAGGGTGGGATGGTGAGCCGAGACCCTGATTTTTCCATGTCCCCTACCCCCAACCAGAGGCACACAGCCTGCTGTCCTAGTTTTGCTCTCATTCTCGTCACTCCCCAGAATGACAAGCCTTTCTAGCATGGGACCTCCAAACCTCTCATGGCCCAGTGGCTCTCCCCGAAATCCCACCAAATACGCAGTTTCTGGGCAATGTCCTGGGGTCGGTCCCCATCCTCACCTTTCCAAGCACCAGGGAGCAGCAGCTTCCAGAAGGCAGGTCCTTCCCATACTGGGCTCAGCTCTGGACAGCCCCAGACGTCAATGCAAATCTCTCGTCCCCTGGGAGTAGCCCAGAGTCAGCAGGAAGCCCAGGGTGGTGGCAACAGCAGCAGCAGCAGCTCTGCCTTACCTTGCCTGTGCGTTTCCAGGGGAGCCAAGAATTATTTTGCCGCAACAGAGGTGTGGCTGATGGGAAAATTCCCTTTTCTGATCCCAAACTAAAGGACAAATATTTTCTTCCAGTTTGGCCAACCCTCTTCGCACCCATCTCCCCAACCCTTACCCCTCCAAAAAGTTTGGGGTTCTCTAAGCTCCTCTTCCTCAGAGTGCATGAAGTAAAAAAAGGCACAGGAAGGGGCCTCCACTGGTCAGTCGAAAGCAGGCACACAGGAACATACGCACACCCCTAAACAGATTTTTAGAAAGCTGCTGGGCTTCTCCCCCCCTCCCCTTTAAGCAAGTGAAATGCAAATTCAGATTTGATACCTTGCCTTGAGCCAATCAAAAAAAGGTTTTCACCTGCCATGGGCCAACCAACCAATCGGAGAAGTGTCTGGAGTGAGAACCCTCCCCTGGCCAATGGAAGGCCAGCTCAGTCACTTAGTTAATGATGCAGCAGTACAAGGAAGGCCATCACATGTGAACTGGAAGGGTGCCAACATGGAGACACAGAGAGCGCAAGGTAAACAACTTTCCAACGCCAAAAGGATGACATTTAATCTCTAAATGCTAGCTTCCCTTCTCAGCTCATCTGTAAGCCCTCCCAGCTGGCCCAACAGACCCCGGGAGCCTCACTACCTGTCCCCCTAGAGCTCCTAACAAGATGCAACAGTGACTGCGTCACCATTCCCCACTTTTCCCAACTACGCAGTGACAAACCTACCAGCTTTACCCCACTTTTCCCAGCCCACACCCTATCCTGCCCACCTGCTCCCCACCAGCCCCAGATTCCCAGGACCGAACATTTCAGTAAGGCAGCCCCTGGGAAACTGTGCTCTGGCCTTCCTCTCAGCACCTCTCCTCCTCACTCCCTACCTTCCACCTGAGGGCTGCATGGACGGACAGACAGATGCTGACACTTAACCTGGAAACCAGTCTGCATGTCTGTCCAACAGAAAGAAATGAGGGTAAAGCCTGGGAGGTCAGATGGGACGCTGGGGACAGCTTGCTCCTCTCTCCTCTTCCCCGGTCAGGTTTGAGCAGCTGACACTAAGGGAAAAGAAATTAAAGTGGAAAAAAGCCCTCCCTCAAAGAAAAAAAAATAGCAAAAAGTGAGAAAGAAGGTGAGAAAGACAGAGCGCCCACATACGCAGAGACATCGCCCCCGATCCCGGCAAATACGTACGTGGGGGAAGAAGGGGGTTACGCCATCAAGTCCTGAAGCCCATCGGACCACCCATCCTCTCCTGCGGAGACCCAAATCTTGGTCCGGCTGTAAGGTGTCGCAGTCCCGAATGTTCCAGAAATTGGTCCCGTTAAGCCTTCCACCATCGCCCCACAACCTCTTGCTCCTATCCCTGCCCCCACCGCCACCCCACCTCCTCCCCACGGGAACCGCCCGTGCCACCTTGCGTGTCATCTCCTGAGCCTAGGCTACCCAGAGGCCTCCAGCCCCCAACAGATTTCTGAGCGCTTGGCAAGTGAGCTGGCAGAACCTGGTGCCCGGTGTTGCTATGACTTGTTTCTTGATTTCTCTCTCTGCTGCAGCACGGCTGTTGCTAGCAGACCTATCGACAGAGCGCTCTCTCTCTCTCTCCCTCTCCCTCTCTCTCTCTCTGAGCTCTGTGACGCAGATCTAAATTCTCCAGTCTGCTCCTTGTGTTGCAAGAGCAGAACTGCAGCTTTTCCCCTGGAGAGCCTGAGGGCAGTGCCAAGGCTGGTCAAACAAGGCAAAAAAAAGTTAGGCCTACACTCCACTCCCTGGTCACACTTTTCTCCAATTTTTACCCCGCACCTCACTGCTCTGGGGCATTGGGGGCCCGGTCCCTGAAGGCTCACACCTTCCCTGAGGGCTTCCCAGCCACAAGACTAGCTTAACTCTTTGAATGACAGTGCCCACAGGACAGACAGGGCTGTCCCACACTAAATGCTGGGTCATCTTGTCTTGAGCCATGTGAGCTTCTCCCAGCCATAAGGAAAAAAAATGGTCCTCACCCTGAGACCACCATTCTGTTAACTCTTTCTGCCACAGAGAAGTCCAGATTTACAGCCGTAGCTGATTTTTTTGTTGTTGTCTGCTTTTTGGCCACCAACCAGGACCTTTTTCTCCCTGGAATTTCCTAAAGACAAAAAGTGTAATTAAAACATTGCCTGCTTATCCCGTGCATAAGATCCCTCTATTGGGGTGGGAACAGGAGAAACCAAATTGAACTGCAGCCTGAGGAATCGACAGTAAAACCATCTGGATCTCCATTCTTCCTGAGCTCAGAATTTTAAGGCCTAGGTGCCTATGTCCAATCATTTCTCAAAAGGCACTTACACCACACTTAGTCCCAAAGATCCAGGCTGCTGAGTCATTTGTTCCCAAGAAGATCCTCTGACAACACGAAAAGCAACAAAACAGAGCGGCACCTCGAGCCTGGACCTCAAGTGGCCAACAACTTGGTTCGTCTCTCTGGGGTGGGCAGCCGAGCGAGATGAGGACCCACCAGCCCGCTGCCTCGGCCCCTGCGAGGGCAACACGTGGGCCTTCACACGCCTGGAAGCTCCCCCACAGGGCTGGTGGGGGTGTCCCGCCACTTCTCTGGAGACTGCCTGAGACTACAGGTCTCCACTGCAGCAAAGCACGTAGCTCCCAACATTTTTCTGGCCCCAGACCCAGAAATGTTTCCAGAACAGCTCCGATGCTATCACTGGACCATGTATACCAAGACAAACCCGGAGAATCTTGGGTCCCACACCGCTACATCCAAAGAATGCAGACCCAGAAGGGTTTCTGACAACCAGTTGCACCGTATGAGCCTAGCCTGACCAGAAGTAAGAAAGGTACTCAGGTCCCGGGGCTGCTGAGTCGTAAAGTGTATCACATGCAGTACCCTGCAACTCTCGGGAAGATGGCTGGAGGAAGAAAGGCCCGGCAGCCACCTTATCCCATACCTGCTTCCCTAGTAGAGCTTCTTGAAGCAACTGCTCTGGGCCAAGCTTTCACTCAGCAGAAAGAAGACCACTTGGAAGACAACCATGCCACTCCACGGTTTTAAAAGAAGCCCAGAGTATCTGTGCCAGGCTCCCAGTAGGGGGGAAAGTGCTTCAAATTCACACCTTCTGGGCTCCAGGATAGAGCATGCCAATAAAGAAGTCACCTACTGGTCTGATGACCAAAGGAATGTGGCCTTGATGGCACTAAAGCAAGTCCCCCGGAATGGTCCTCTGCCTACTTAAATACCATTTGCCATAGTTTCCTTTTCCATGGAAGAAAAACATGCCTAAGTTCATGTCAGGACATTCCTGATTTATCCAAGAGCCCAGGATCAAATAAACAAAGGGCTTTGAGCTCTGCCAGGGAGCCTCCTGCTTCAGGACGGAGAACGAGAGGGAAATAGGGCTCAGCGCAGAGCTGGCCCGTCACCCGGCGAACCTGGTGAATGACGTGGCTGCTCACTGCCATGGCGATGGAGATGTCACGGGTGGGTGGACGTGAGAGAGAAGAGGCAAATAAGTCATGAGAGACGGAACAAGAGGGAGTTTGGGTCAGAGGAGGGCTGTACACAGCCACAGAAGCTACAGAGGAGCCGACCGTGGTCACTGAGCTTGAGTAAATGCAAGAAAAGTCCCCCATCTCCGGGGCTCAGCCGGCACCAACTCTGACTTGAAAAGCATCATGACAGCACTATATCTGGGAAGGCTTTGTTTGATTTCACTTTTGATCTAAGTCCTTTCTTCTTCTTCTTCCCAGAACCCCGTCACTGTTCTTACAATTTTACTAGGATCGAAATAGTCATTTTAGGTGCCTCTGCCCAACTGTAGCTCTTTCTCCTAATTAACCTGATTCTGCGTGGCACCAAGAACATAAAAACCCAAATGGGATGACCAGGAAGCAGAAATGAATTTGGTTCCAAAGACAGGGGAGGATGTTTACTTAGCAAGCACGCTGCAGCCTACAAGGAAGCAGTTTTACAGCGTACTGCATGCGGTGTTTGATTTTGGGGGTAAAGATAATTTCTGAGTGCGGAGAAGGTGCTGGCTCCTTCTGTCCACACTCTGGGGCCTATGGAGGCTGGGCCAGGGCAAACTTGAAAAGGCAGGGCTTCCATTCAAACCCAGCAGGTCACTGGCTCTCTTCGGCTTCTCTGCAGCTACAGGCCTCGGAAACTAGACCCACTCCCCCAACACCGCGAGCTCTCCATGGCCTCTGACGGATCTGGGTCAAAACTTTGCAATGCCGAGGACGAAGAATTTTTTTTTTTCTTTGAAGGGAATGAGCTGAACTTTCACCCAGCCCTTGTCTGGGGTTTGGAATGCAAGCACCCTGTGACTGCCACGAACTTCAGCTCGGCAGGCATCAGCCAGGAACGCAGGCTTGGTGCGGGCCTCCGCGTCCTCTCAGTTCCTCATTAGGACCTGCTCTGCAGGGACAGGACCTTTAGTCAGGAAAGAAACCGTTTCTCTCGAGACAGGGCCACTGTGCAGGAGACTGATCCCAAACCGCACACAGTAGCTAGGGCTAGAGTGGGTGTTCTAGACAGATGAGGCAGCGAGCCGGTCTCAGGGGAACTGAGAGGCCCACGTCCACAGCGATACGGTGTTTCTGTTCACCACCTAGGAGGGGGAGGGGGAGCACTCAGGAAATCACGTATAAAGTTCCTACTAGCTGCTAAGCTAACACACAGCATGAAGTAAAAGACACGGGCCACCATCTCAAGACATACCCGGTTCTAGTTGAGAACCCTAAAAGTACCCCCAAATTTGCATTTTTGATATGTCAAAAATCTGCTTAAGAGCGAAGATTTCATTTTCCCATTGAAATATATTAAAATTATTGTTTGGGTTCCCCGGCTAGCCCACAAAAGCCTATTTTGGCCAAGTCAGGAAGTCCCAAACTCAAACGCTGATGGGCTGGCAGGTGGGTAAGAAAACGTGAAGCCCTTGGGGAAGGGGCGGGATGTGCCGAGTGGAAGGACTGGCCTCTCCCCAGAGGCAGCCCTCCCCGGCCTTGCCTGCTGGGGGCCAGCTGGGAATGGAGACCCCCAAGGGGCCAGATCATCCAGATCTTCTGGAGAAGGTGAGACCCAGATTTATTAACTCTTGATGTTTAAACATTGTCCAAAATTTCAAAAGAAAAAACATATCTACAGACCTTCTAGTTTGTTTCCTCTGTGGTAATGAGTCCAAAATATAATACGTTTGCAATGAAAAAAAATAAGAGCAGGCACTGGCAGAGTGAGAACTTAAATGAAATGAAGAAATAACGAAGAATATAATGGAACACAAAACTGTACCTCACTAGAGCAAACAATGACCCGGAGGAAAATGAAGGGACCCTCGACCTTTGGCTCAGTGCTTGTCAACCTGCTCTGTGTCGAGGGCTGCGGGTGGAGGGGTGCCTCAGACTCCTTTTTAAATATACATGATGCCATTAAAGCACAAGTATTTGTGCCTGGCCTGAACCAGGGGGAGGACAACAGTCTCCCACTTGAGAGGTGCTGCTCCGGACATGCTCAAAGGGTCTGTTCAGGGCTTTGTGGATAAAAGCAGAAGGGATGATCATAACCCAGCTGCCCATCCACGGCACAGGGCCCTCCACAAACCCCACAATGACCAGGCGTGCTGTGGTCTGGCCTCCCCTCGACCCAGGACCTCCCACGCTGCCTTTGGAGGTCCCACAGCTGGGACGTAAGTGAAATCTCTCTCTAGGTCACCATCTACTAACCCTCAGGTCTTCGCTCTGTCTCTGGAGCCCACAGAACAAGCCTACACCCCCAAAGGCTTTCAGATATTTTAGGATAACTTTTACAACCACAAGTTTTTAGGCAAACAAGGAGGTACAAAAAGGGAAATGAAAAAGGAGGTAGGGGGCGGGGGAAAGCCGGGGAGAAATATTCTTAAAATAGCCAATCAAAAATTTGAACAAGCCCAAGGAAAAGAGGAAGAGACATACATATTACGTATTCATGAGAAAGAGGCACCCGGGGCGGAACAAAGAGCGGAGTGAAGGGGGACCCGTGAAAGGAAGGGCCCGGGGTCCACACGCGCAGGAAGAAGACCAGACCGTGGGACTGGACAGTTCCCACAGCCAGCCACCAGGCTGTGCCCATGATCCAGGGCCGGCTGCCTAGAGCCTGGAACTGGGAGAAGACACTGCGCACAACCCACAGTTTATGTATGGGACATTCTTTGGCCATTTGGGGGGAAGGGGTGTGCTTTTTTATAAATTTATGGATTCTTTATATATTCTGCATACAGATCTCCTTGCCACTTACAGGTACTGCCCGCACCTATCTTCTCCACTATGCTTCTCTTCTCTCGTTTTCTACTGATGTCTTTCAGTGATCAGAAGTTCCTCATTTCAATGTCAACCAACTTAGCAATTTTCCCATTACAGCTAGTGCTTTCAGTGTCTTCTTTTAAAAAAAAATGTATGGCTCCCCAAGGTTATGCGGATGCTCTATGCTATCTTGTGTATAAAGTTTTATTTTGTCTTAACTTGCACAGTTAAACTGATGATCTCTCTGGAATTCACCTTTGTGTGTGACCTGAGGCAGTGGTCAGGATTCATCTCCTTACTTGTGGATATCCACTGTCCCAGCAGCACTGTTGATTAAAATGATTGTCCATTCCCTACTGCCCAGCAGTGGCCCCTCTGGCATGTATCAGGTATCCAGATATGTATGGGTCTGTTTCTGGGCTCCCTGTGCTGTTCCTTTGGTCAGAAATAAGATAGACATAAAGGTCTATTAAAGAGCACTAATCTTAAATCGGGTGATTTAACATGAGGACTTATCTACATGTAAACTTTAAGAAAATATAAATTGAAGAGCCAGTTTTGCAAAATGAGTTCATTGTGGACCAAAACAGTCTGAAAGGAGGACCCCAGCCTAGGCCTCTCTGAAAGACTAGAATGAGCAGGAATAAAGAAAGAAAAAGCAACTCAAGCGAACAAATGGGTAGCAAGAAGAAAGGAAAGGTGTAGAGGTAAAAATCAGTCCTGTTTTTTGTAGGTAGTTAACACAGTGATCAAGAGGACAGACTCATGCTGTGTAAAAAACAATCTGCATCCAAATCCTGAATATATCCTGTTTAGCTAAATCGTCCTGAGTTGTGCACATTAAATAGGTGAATTGATGTACATATGCTACCCAGCACAGAGCCTAGCACTGTAACTGCTCAGAAAATGCTGGTGCTGTCCTCATCAGAGTTAATGATTCCAAGGAGGACAGGTGGACTACTGGAGCAATCTTGCTATTCAACAAACATTCAATGAGTACATGCTACTACACAAAGACAATATACATGGAGGTTAATAGCTCAGACTCTAAAATGAGACAAGTGTGAATCTAAATTCAGGTACAGCCTCTTTACTAGTTAGACAGATTCAAAAAACTTATTTGATGTAAATTTCTAGCTTCAGCTTCCTCCATTCTTCCTAGGAGTCTTCTTGGTGAGGATAGTATGAGATACAGAGCCTTTAGCATAATGCCCAACACTAAATAAAAGCTTCACTGTCGCCGGCTGTCACTATGATGATGGCAATGATGATGGCAATGATGGCACAAACCGATGATTTTGTGCCTGATGGCATGCCAGACACTCGAAGAAGAGGCCTACTAACACCTGGAAAGCCCTACAGTACCTGGTATTCTCGATCTTCCATCCAAGTACTAGCCAGGCCCAGCCATGCCTACCTTCATATCAACGAGACTAAGCAGACAAGACCAAGTGTGTTCAGATGGTAGGCCCAAGACAGAGGAGGAGCTTGGAGAAAACAGTTAGAGCCACCAAGTAAAAAGTCAAATTGCTGGGTCTGTTAACCACTTGGTAAGAAAGAAGAAACAAAACCACAGAATCTACAGCATAACCAGAAAAGTCTGAAAATGTCCTGGGTCATGGGGGTCAGAATGTGACCCACAGATTAAAAGTCTGACAGCATCCACGGGGAGAAGGCTCCTGAAGAACAGTGCGGTCGACAGCTTCAGTCTACAATGACCGTGACATGGTCAACCCTAAAGACCGCAGCTCATCTGTCTCCTGCAACAGCTACCCCAGAGCCACTGAGATTCTCCCAGCAAGTGCCCAGCCCAAGCGACCATGGCAAGTACACCCAGGTTGCTGAGCTGAAGTGAAACAAGGCCCAGCAGTGACAACGAACACTCCAAGGGCACAATACAGCAGCACCACATGCCAAGTGAAAATCCAAGAGACCATTGCCGGGGCAGCCTGCGCTGGAGGGTGGGTCCTGGCAAAGGTGAGATGCAGATGCAGACATGCAGTGCTGCCTGACAGGGAGCTGGAGCCAGGCGGCAGACGGGAAGTGGCCTGGCAGACACTGGCCCTGAGCACACGGGACTCCCATGACTGCAGGGAGAGGGAAGATGAGCAAAGGCCAAGTCAGTCCTGAGTCCTCAGCACAGACAGAAGTGAACCCCAGCACCTACAGAGACTCCCCGCACAGGCCATGCCCGAGGGCGGTGTAATGACAGGCCTGCTCGTTGGCATGTAAGGCCAGGCCTGGGGTGGGCAGGTGCTTTCTCCTGGTCAGACTGCCACTGTCTGCCACTGAGGCCAAAAACCCAGGCTCCAGAGTGCCCTCCCCAAGCTAGTTCCCATCACCTCCCGAGGAAGTGAAATGGGCCGAAGTGTCTCTCTTGTCCTAGGCCACTGGTCATTAAATGTGAGTTCCTGCCCCGGCAGAAGTTAGCCGCGAGCAGAACGCAGGCTGCAGTGAGACTGGCACCTGCTACTCTCTCAACAGGCTGGGGCTGAGTGAACATGGTCACTCCACTAGCCAAAGCCCCGGGACCCGCAGCTTGTAGTGCTGCCCACAACGCAGAGGGACAAAGTCTTCGTGGGGCTCGGGGAGTAAGCCAGCGTGCCTCTTGGCAGGCTGCTTTTGAAATCCTGGCCTCGTCAACGGGTGGAAATAATTTCCAGAGAGATAGAGTGTGGCTGGGCCATGTGAGTCGGCCTGGAGAGCGCTCCACACCACCCCTGCACAGTGGAGCCTGCGGGCTGTGCCAGGCGTGGCCAGGGCCTGGGGGATGAGGGCTCCTGCCGATCACCCTCCAGGCACGGGCTGGAACACTCAGATGTTACTGCTGCTCTTGAGGTGCTTGTTTTTGATCACTGAGTGCGGCTCTGGGCAGGAGGAGATGTTTCTAGGGCACACAGAACCTGGGCAACTGATGACTCATGGGCTGCACTGACCTCTGTGTGACCACATGAGCTTGCACCACGTGACTCAAAATGGAGTCTGTTTCCTGCCTCGGAACAAACTACCGCTTTGCTTGGCTGAGTCAGATCCAGAAGGCAAGAGTCTCAAACACAAGTAGGACAGGGGGTTCCCCAGACAACTCTGACCTGAACTTTAATTTCCATACCGCCTTCTGCCCTCTGCAGGGGCTTGCCTGTGCCCACACCCACAGCCGAAGAGGCAAGAGCGAGACACGGGGCCATCAGGTGCACCGGGGTGCGTGCGTGTCCGGGCTGCCGGCAGAGGGCCGGTCTGGCTGGGCGGTGGGGCAGGGACAAGGCCTCTGGGGCCGAGGCTTTCCCCTGGAGGTGGGGAGAGGCTGGGGGCAGCCTAAAACATCGTATTTGATGCCATTATTTTGGGGCAGTATTTGAGATGTATTTTATAGCATTTTCATAATATGAGAGCTTAACTTTCGTTCAAGTTTCACAAAATCTTTGATAAGGCTCCATAAAATCTGTGATGACGTCAATACACCCTCCCCCTCCTGTGAAGAGCTGGAGAGCTGGGTGGGGGGTTGTTGATTAGAATCTTGGGGGCGAGAGGCGGTCCTGTCATTGTTTGGTTTACAGAGGCGAGGTGTCGGAACAACTCTCTAGAAGGTTCAGCTCTCTGAAGCCCCCAGGGACCAGCAGGCGGCCCTCAGTCTCAAATTAGGGTCTGGCACGGGCCTCTGGGACCAATGTTCTTTCCCCAAAACCAGAGCAGCAGTAACAGCTCAGCCTTCAGAGACAAAAGATTATACTGAGTTTCTCCCAGTGCCATGTAGTTTGGGGTGTGAGGAGCACCCCACCACTCTCCAACACCCTCCCTCTGAAAACCGCAAAATCTTCAGGGGTCAGGGTGAGCACTGAGAAGGCAGGTGAGTCCTATGAGAATAGGCACTTATTCACTAAAAAAAAGGGGGGTTTGGGGAGGACTACCATGTGTCAGTGCTCTTCTTGGGTCCTGCCCTTGGCCAGCAGGGGCTTTCCTGGTCCTCATAGGCTGGAGACCTGGGGATCCACTGGGAGGGCAAATGGCTCCTTGATCCCAGCCTGGACCCCCAAACAAGGCAGCTGGAGTCCTGCCACCTGCCCAGGTCCTGGCACCTGGACATCACTCTGTGCCTTCCTGGAGGGGCAGCACGAGGGGCGGGGTCACCTGCAGGCTGAGTGTGCTGACAGCCAAGAAGCTTTTGGGAAGGCTGACGTGAAAAAAGCGCCACTGGTGCGTCCAAGAGCCCCGAGTCACCAGAGGCCCAGAGGACACAGGGCAGGAGGAGCTGCGATGCTGAGATAAGCAGGGAGTCCCCAGCCACTTCCCCAGGGAGGCCTCACAGCAGCCAACAGAACACTTTTGCTGACAGAACCCCTCCCAGGGGCCTCGAGGCCAGGCAAAAACACCCACAGCGAAGTCACCCAAGAGCAGTAACCACGGTCCCTGCCCAAACCCAGGAGAGCTTCCCCAACCCATCCAAATGGAGAAGGACGATCTGCCAGAGGGAGCCTTTGGAGCCCTGGTGCTGCAGAGGCCATCTAGCCTCACCTTCCCCCAAAACAAGGCCGGCTTTGGGTCCAAGGCCAAGATGCAGGACCCTGAGTGGGTTACTTCATCTCTCAGCCTAAATTTTCTCATCCATAAAGTAGGGCAAATAAGCCATTTGTACCCCTTGTGTTGTTGTAAGGATTAGATGAGTCCATACGAGTAAAGCACTTGGTAGCACTGCTTGGTGCACAAGCGCTGAGTAAGTGGTAGCTGTTAGCATTGTTTTTATTGTCAGTGCCCCTGCATGGTGGCCCCTCCGCTTGCCTGTAAGCACTATGGCCCCACATCACCCATCCTCCCTCCCTCCCTCAGGTCCTCCCGGCTCAAATGGTGGGAAAATAACCCAATTCTATGCATCAACTCTGGCCTCCCGGTCTCTGTTACCCAGTGGCCCCAGGGCTGCCCTCTGGAGTGCCACAGGGGAAGACTGACACCCACATCATGTGACAGTTCTTTAAATACACGAGCTGTGCCCAGCAAACCCCTCCACTGAAATTCAGCAGACTCTGACCTCCAGCAACACCTTCTTCCGCCCTCGGAAACCTCACTCCCTTTTGCTAGGTCCACCTATGCAGCTGTGCCGCCTCTCCAGTCCCACCATAACCCCCCCCCACCCCCATATACACACACTCTGTTTAAAACCTGCTATGGTCTTCATCAGGACTCTCTCAGTTGTAATTTCAGGAACAAATCAATAAAACTTTGCTGATTATTTCTACGTGAAAAACACTAAGCCAGGTGCTTTCACATTCACAGACATTTTCTCCACTAACCTGCTCAATTTCCCTTCAACAGAACGCAAACCCTGTTCTCTGACCCGAGAGCTCACCTGCTCTGTTCCTGATGCTCACGGCGGGGGTCCTTGCCACCTGGCCAACCTCCTACAAGGAGAAGGCGTTTTGCCACTGCTGACTCTGGGAAAGAATCTGAGACCCTGGTCTCTACTAGACGAAGCAATATATTCTACCTTTATCCTCCATTCCTCCCCAGGCAGGTTGGTGACAATCCTGCAGGCCACAAGTTTGCCACAATGACTGTTCTCTTTTCTCCAAATGCCAACAACACGTGTAACCCATGTTATGATTTAGAGACTGATACTATGCTGTCATGTCTCGTCACGTGTGCTTGTCTGGTGCCTCCAACTAGTCTGAACTTTGCAAAGACAAGACCCAGACAAGCTTTAGAATTCTCCTTCATTCTTCCCAAGCCAAGCTCCCAGCGGCACTCAATCAATATTTGTTGACTGGCTGATTGGGCTAGATAGGCTGCCCTGTCAACACAACCATCCCATGTCCTTGAGAGAGAGACACCAGAAACAGGCTCACCTGGTCCGGGCCCCTTCCGTGCACACATGGGTCCTCTGAGGTTTCTGCCACTTTTTCCTTCCTTTGAGCTAGACTTGCTGAACATGAATTTACTCCTCCTACTCCAGCTTCTGGAAAGGGTCCCCAAACAAATATCAAAGGGATGCCTGATCTGTGTTTTCACAAACACCAGAGATCACTTCACCTTCTGGTTGGAGGATGGATGCTGAGGGCCGCTTGCTCTGGTGTGAAAACAGTGCAACGCCAACTCACAGCCTTGGTGATTGGTCATGTGGGTTCCTTGTCCAAGTGGCCCCACGTGAGGCTGAGAATGGAGGAGAAGGAAATCAACTGTCCTCATCTCATAGGTGGGAAGACACCATCAAACCCACTCTCACCTAGAGAATCAAGGACCAGACACTCTAATAGCTCCTTGTGGCTAATGACTACATCTGGACTAAGCAAAGAGTGGAATGCCTTCCTCAGCTGATACCGTAGCAGACAAAGGGGAGGAGGGCACAAAGGCGTGCCATGCACAGCCCTCAGGAGGTGGGTGGCAAGATGGTGCCTTGCCCGCCTGCGGGTGCCTCCGGGGGTGGGCTGGAGTTCTTGCTGTTATTATGAACATGCACCAACCAAGGAAAAGCCTTGTGCCCACCTCTCGGCACTTCACAGAGACTGATGGGGTCCTGACAGAAGCTCAGGGGCCTGAGACATGAGAAGTGGTGACTGCACAGAGAAGGCCCATGGTCCTTAGGAGGCTATTCTGGGGTACTGGCTCTAGTTAATCAACAAGCTCTTACCAAGTATCTGTGACTCTCCTAAATACTTCCCACACCTAAGACAACGCCAGGCACGCAGTGTTTGTTGATGCCGCTACTGAATCCAGGACAGGAGGAGAACGAGAATCAAAATTAAATATAAGATATGGTTCATAACCAAAGGAGTTCCTAAAATAGCTTCCAGAGCTAACATGATTTGGGAACAGTTATAAAACAGCCTAACTGCAAGGAAGCTTGTGTGGACCCGGGCTGCATCTCACAGCCCCCTGAGCCACCACAACAGCACATCCGTTCCCAGCAATCGTCCGCTGGCTGAATGGACAAAGGAGCACAGGAATGGGGGCACTGTGCGTCTCCTTTAGGGCCTACTTCTAAATGTCTGAAATAGCAATGTTTACCCCTCATTTTCAGAATCCTAAAATGCCCAGATACTGACTGACCACTACCTACCATGAGGATATACCCGGCATTATGATGTCACCTTTGTGCAAGAAAGAGATCGATGTGTCCCTGCAAGCTGCTTCCAACGTGAACCTCCCGTCCCACTCCGGGCTCCCCGGGCTCCTTTTACTCTCTCACGCACAGAACCAAGGAACAAGTTAAAAAGTGGCAGGAACTCTTGGTGAGCACACTTTGCTCCTTGGCCAAGATGTGGAAGCCAAGCTACAACACAGAATGCATCCCTGCTCCTGGTCGTTTGCAACCTGCTCAGGCCCAAGCTGGACTGTGGCCAGTGGATCTCTAGGGCATGGCCATCTATACCTGGGGCCTGTAGGAGGACTGCAGACAGAGGCTTCCTCCTGCAGTCCTGTCCCACAGTGCTGACTCCTGCTGACCCCCAGCTTTGGGAAATGAGGAATAGCAGAAATAACGCCTTCATTTGGCCTAGAGCCCTAGCAGGGGTCTGTGTGGCTTCATCCTAAGGTTGCCCTGTGGCCTCAGCCCTCAGCCCCCCAGACATGGACGTTCCCCTTGTCCTCCTTCTGAGACAACCTTCAGATCAGGCCAAGGCCCTAGAAACTGGAATGGCCCTTGCCTTTTAGCTGCCCACACAGCATCTCCATCATCGTGGACGGGGACCTCAACATCCATCAAGTGCTAAACACTCATCAGGCCTGATGCTCAGCCCTGTGCATGGACCACAGCTCACACCATCTTCACGAAGGTGCTATGAAGCCTGGGCTATCTCCACCTTCACTCTACAGGTCAGGAACAGAGCAGCTTACAAAACAACACACAGCCAGTCACTAGACTCAGCCACTGTGTGAAGCAAGCTAGCAACAACATCCTCTTTTAGGAGGCTTCCCCCCAACCCTGGTCTTCATTTCACACTTGACAACCCCTCATGTGAGGGGGAACTAACCACGTTTCCTTAAAAAGAAAAAAGGCAATCACACATGTGCCTTTGTTGTAAATAATTACTTTTAAAATACGTTCTTACTACTGACTCATTTAAATGAGGTATGATGTATGTACGACTCTTACAGTGTGCAAAGTAGTTTTATAAAAAGTTAGCCTATCTCCTCCCCGACCCCGAAGCCCTGTGAAGTACAGACTAGTGATTCCTATTTCACAGATGAACAGATGAGAAAAGTGAGGGCAGTCAGCCAAGATCACCCAGCCAGTAAGCAGCAGAGCAATAAACTGACCCCAGGATTTCCAAATGCTAACTCCTGTGTCCAGGGCGCCCACCGAGTGAGAGGCAGCAGAGCACTGGGACCTGGGGCCTGGGACTCAGGAACACTCCCATGTACTAGCTGTGTGACCCGGGGCAAGGTCATTAACCTCATCTTGCCTCAGTTTCCTCATCCACAAAACAGTACCAATAACAACTGTAACGTGGTGACCACGAGGATTAAATGAGATAACGTATGCAAAGTACTTAGCACACTGGCCAACACACAGTAAACACTCATTAAATGGCAGTTATTTTTATTCAATGCCACTGCCCAGACAGGAACTACGGTGGCTCCTGAACTCCCTATTTACCTATATATAGTGGAGACCAGATACGAAACTCTGTATGCGGCAGGTGCTTAACCCAGCTGGCCTAAAGCAACGTCCTTACATCCAGCCACCGCAGCCGCAGCCACCGCAGCTCCCAAACGGCGGTGGCCGGGATGCACGGGAGGCAGTCGGGGAGGACAAGCCCAGCGCCACAGGCAGGGCCGAGCGGCCGCGGGGGTTCACAGTGGCCAGGACCCGTCTTCTCCTGCAGGGAGGCTGGGGCCAGGCTCCCAACCACAGCAGCTCTGCAGCAGCAGCAGCAGCAGCGTCTGCCTGGACGAACACGCGCGGGGACTCCCAGGGAGCTAGCCGAGGCTGCGAGTGGCAGGCGTGGCCACGCTCAAAATGGCCGCGCTGCGGGCTGTGCCAGGCCGAGCGCCCGCGTGCCTTCCGGGGGCGGCGGCTGCCTTTCCTCCGCGCTCTGCACACTCCTCCCTCCCCGGGGGCTCCTGGTCTCTGCTCCCAGGGCTTGGGAACATGCCTGTCCTTGGTGAGAAGAGCAAATAAAAGCTCATGGCCTACTTCCAGCAACCTCACTGTTTCTCACTTTAAGATTAAAATAATAAACACACAGACATACAGAGGCTGGAGAGCGAGGGGGAAATTAAGTAGCATCGGAGCTGTGGAACAAGGACTCGTGCAGCACCGGGCTGCGGTAACCTGGCAACCTGAGAAAGGTGCGTTGGAGTGAGGAGGACACAGACAGACAAGTACCAGGGCTGGGGCAGTCAGCGCTGGACAGGGGAAGGTGGCACAGGCTGGCCTGGCCTGTGTGCTGAGGAGGGAGGGGACGGCAAATAGCACGCTGCTTGCCCACACGGCTCGTGACTCCCGGCTGTGCGTCCCCAGGGGCACCTAAGTAACTGGTCACCTGCTAACTCCAGGTTCTCTCCTCTCCAGTCCAGTCCAGATTCCTGTACTGGTACCTTCCTGGGCACCCTGGACCATCATGTTCTTCCCCTGCTCCCAAACCTGCCATGGCTCCCCATGCCTCACTGAAGCGTTCTCCTAGCATTCAAAGACGCTTGTCATCTGGTCCCAGTCTACCCCTCCAGCCTCGATGTTCTTGTCTCCCATACTAAAGCCTCTGATCCTGCTTCACTGCCCCTTCTGTATGCATCCCTCCTACATGCCTCTACACGTGGGAAATCGTCCCCTCACCTTAGTCCAAACCCAGAGAACACAGAGGTGTTCTCTTACCACCTATTTGCTGAATGCCCACCATGTACCAGGCACTGAACCAGGCACTGAACTAGGCACCACAGGAATATGTAAGACATCTCTTGTCCACAGTGAGCCCCTGGCAGTAGGGCCAACCAAAGAAGCCCATCAGTATGACACCAACGTGGCAGGTAATCTAGGGTTAACAGAGACAGGGCACTCACTATGAGCCACATACTACTTCAAGCCTTTACAGGCTCATTTAATCCTTTCAAAACCCTGTAAGACATGTCCAGTTATTACCAGCCAGTCCCGTTTTATAGATGAGGGAACTGAGGTACAGCTAAGGTCACATAAAACTTACTCAAAATCAGTAGTGCTTGTGCTTGGTGAGAGTTTGCCCCTAAGTGAGGGACAAACTTACATGGACACTGGGCATCCCCCGCAGAGAGGCTGATGTGGACTTTGAGGTCTAGTAGGGCAGCGAGAGCTGACCAGTCATGGGTAGAACCAGATGCAGGGGTGCCCATGGCCAGAGCACCCTCCTGTACTTCCCAAAGAGATGCTCTAGAAGTGCATCCTTCCCCTCCCACATAGAAAGGAGATATGTGGATAGGGCAGGGACCTCACCCAAGGCTGCCCTCCCTCATTCTAGGCAGCAGAAAGCAGGAAAGGGATGTGTGTATGAGCAACAGCCAACTATCATAACATGAGGCGATGGAAAACCCAAATCCACAGCCAGTCCACTCAGTATCTATATTTACCCAGGCCCCTCAGTGGGGGAACCTAACCCCAGACTGATGGAGGATGAGAGACTCCAGCGTCCTACCTCAGGCACGGGCTGGGGAGGGGGATTCCTGGGGTGTGTCAAATGGCCTCTTCCTTCTGCCTCTGCATGGCTGTGGGTTCCTACCTGAGATGCCATGCCTCCCTGCCAGCCAGGCTGCCCCTGTGCCTGTGCCAGGCACACCCCCACCAACCACACCCTGGGAGGGCTGGAGCATGAAGCTGCACGACTCCACTCACAGGTGGGCACAGAGCACTGGGGCTCTGGCCTGGACTGGGCCCCTCCACCTGGCACTGCTCCTCTTGCTCACAGGGGCTGTGTGTGTGGAGGGGGGAGGGTGTGCAGTCTCAGGGTCATGCACATCAATATGGCTGGGGTGGGGTGTGGGGTGGGGACTTGCTGCTCCTTTAGTCCAACCCAGGTAGCCTTTCCTCCTCCTCTCCTCTCATAGTGGAAATCTGATCCAGGGAGTCCCAGGCCCCACTCAGGCCACCAGGGCAGCCTCCACCCTGCTGCACCCCACCAGGTGGCAGGTCGCCTCTCACCAGGCACAAGGGACCCTCCCTCCCGCTCCCCCTCCAACAATCCTCCAGTTTCTTCCTGAAACTGGCTGGAAGGTAAGCTCCATGAGGACGGGGACTTCCATCTGCTTTGTAAGCTGCTGAATCCCCAGGGCATAGAATAGTGCCTGGAATATAGTAGGTGCTCAATAAATACTGTGGGAGGCATGCATTATCCTCTCCACCTTACAGGTAGCAAAATGTGTACATTTCCCAAAGCTATACAACTGGCATATGGCAGAACTAAGATTCATAGCCAGCATTTCACAGGCATGACACACACCGTCTCATGCAGTCCTCTGACACTAGTATTTACTGAGTCCCCGACCTGGGCAAGACGCTTGGGAGCACACGGACAATCCTCACAATCAAAACTTTACTGGGGCCCTTTTATGTACCAGGTACTGGAGCACACAAAAACATGGCCTTTTTGAAAAAGAAAAGCTGTGTGTGTATATACATATACATACATATATATATGCATATATAAGTAAAGGCATGTATACATACCCATAAGAGCATATGGAAATATGTGCTGTTTGTATATAGAGAAATATCATGCATATATGCGACAGAAACCGGGAGGGCGCAAGATCCACTGCAGGCACGAGGTTCCACAAAGGGCACAGAAGCGGAGGGGGCTCTGGCGCACCTGAAGCCTGCAATAAAATGGAAGGAGCCTGGCAGCCCAAGCGGCAGGAGTGATGTGCACAAAGCACGAAAGCAGCACCGTGCGGGCTCAGGGAACAATTCGCAGAGAAGCCTGACTGGCCTAAGGTTTTTCTTGTTTATTTTTACACCTCTGCTTTTAACTGTTTCATATTCGGTGCCTGTCAGCAATGTTTTGTCTGAAAGAAAAAAATGGTTCACTGCAGTAAAAAAAAATACTTTTTGGAAACCACTGCTCAAGTTTACTCTCATTATCCTACAGACAGGAAACTGGAATTGCCCCTGGTCCCAGAGCAGGCTTGTGACTGAACAGGGGAGACGGCCCAGGTCTCCGGGCTGCCCATGAGCTGCCCAGGACACTCAAATCTCACAGGGTGTAATGCAGAGGAGGTGGGCCGGGCCTCGGTGTCTGGACCTGCAAAACCAGGCCCTCAGGGTCATGACTAGGACATGACCTAGGACATTCAGGCCTCTACAGCACTCACTGGTCTCCTCCTGCTGGAGAAACGGCAGAGCTTTTTCTGCTGGAAGTCATGAGTTGTTTGTGGGTTTTCTTCCTGCTTGGCCTGTTCTGAAATGAGGAAGAAGCTAGTCCTCCTGGCAAGCCTGGGTAACCCAGAAGGGCAGCAGTCCCCTCCCTGAAGCAGCAGAGGCAGCCAGCTCCAGCAGGGAGAAACCGGATCCAGGATGCTGACTGGTCAGCAGCTGACCTCTCTCCTGGCCCCTGCTGGCTCCTACATATCCCACTGGGGCTATCTTCCCTGAAGAGTACAGGCTCTGGAGGCAGATGGGTTCATTTTCAGCATCCACCTGCTTCTAGCCGAGTGGTCTCAGGAAAGATACTACACCTCTCTGTGACTCAGTTTCCTCATCTGTCAAACCAAACGATCCCACAGAGTTACTGTGGGGCTTAAATGAGTAATTGCACAGAAAACACTTAGAACAGCACCTGGAACGCAGGAAACGCTCCATGAGTTTAGCTGTCACTACTACTTTTTTTGTTTGTACATAAGGCTCCCTGAAACCGGGTCTCTGAGGTGCCCAGCCAGACCAGGCTGGATGCTAAGGTAACTGCTGTGGGGTGCAGTAGACAGCGGTACCAGAGATAATCCAGGCACGAGCCTGGAGACATCCAAGCCTCCTTCAGTCTCCTGGCTTCCCTCTCAGCGTGTCAGAGGGCTGGAGGCATATCCAGTGGTCCCACCTGCTTCTCAGCGCTGCCAGGAAAGCCCTGGTACACCGAAGCAGGTGGGATTCCGGCCTCTCCAGCCTCACACTCTGCTGTGGTTCCTGCCCTGGAGGGGGTGGCCTCTGCCAGGTTCCCTGTTCCTGTTCCCCATGCTTGAATCCTTCATTGATATCCTGTGGGAATGCTCCAGGCATTTTCCTTGAGGTAAGTAATTCCAGACAGCTATTGCTTGAGATAAATCCAGTCCAAGGATTTGAGGGAGTTAGCCACATGTTATCTTTAAAAGCCACTGCTGAATATTTCCTTGAGATGTGAGGTCAACCTGGTTGGTGAGTGTACCTATGAATTTACCCTACTGCTTCTTCAGAAGGGGGCATGTAGGAGGGTACACGGTTTGCCTGGCCCCAGGGAGGGGCATCGGCAGCTGTGGCATCTACACTCTGCCTTCTGCCCACCAATGCCCCAGGTTCTACAGGAAGGACAGTCCTTAAGATTCACATTAGGTATAGGGGCCGCTCAGGCTCAGCTCCTACTTTCTAGGTTTCATCCTTTGAATCTTCATGTCCCAGCACCTAGCACCCGGTGGGGCTCTCAGTGGGAGCTCAGGGAACGCCAGGGACACTGAACGGAGGCTCTCCCTCTCCAGCGTCACAGCTCAGAAACAGTCACAGTCGTGTTACAGTCAGGTGTGTCTGTCACGTGCAGGTCTTTGCAAACTACCAGTGTCCCTGAGAAATACTCTACTATACCTAGAGGACAGTGGGTTGTCCTAAGGATTCTCTGGTGTCCAGTAATTATTAACATGACTACCGAGTTATATTAGATGTCGTGTTTAGATGTAGGTTACTCAACATCCCAATCACCGTCTCTTAATCAGCTTTAGAGAAAAAATAATAGAAATGCCACCATATTTCCCACTTCCCCCACTGATCTTTTGCCTCAGTGATCTGGTCTCTTAATTGTCCCCATGCCCACCCACTTCCTTCTACCATGCTCATTTTCTCACCATTTCCTTTATCTGAGGTGTCCTCCTCTCTCCTCTTTATTAGCACAGAGCCCAACCATATTTCAAGGCCACACTCAAGTTCAAAACTTCTATGAAGCCTTATGATCTATGCTTCATGGTCTTTCTCCACTGCTGCTTCACCTGTTGCTACTCCTGGTGTCTCCCCTAGTACCTAGCATTTCATAGCAGGCGATTTCAGGTATGCGTCCCCTAATCACATGTTCTGGCCAGTACCTCCACCACCACTCTATTGCAGTTTCTTTCCAAGGCCAACAATGACATCAGACAGAGTCAGGTTCAATTCTTGGATTTGCCAATCCCAGTGTTCCTTCCTCACTGACTTGGATATTGTGTAACACCTCCTTCTTAAATCCTCTGCCCTGTTTTCAGCCCGGAGCACTACCCTGAGACCACCTTTCCTGCTTCTTTCACGACTGCTCCCACCTGTGCTAAGCCTGGGCCCCTGCTCCTATCCCTCGGCCCTTGTGTCCTGCGATACCTTCACAACAGTAACTTCATCCCTCACTTCATCTTTGGTCCTCAGTCAGCTTGGAACACTTGTGGGGCAGCCCACTTGGCTGTGCTGTCACCTCATGTTCAAGATAACTAAAATCCTTTTGACTATTACTTGTTGAGCATCTACAAAGCCAGGATCTGTTCTAGTCTTTGGCCAGCAAACCACATGAAAGCTCTTGTTCCACGTGTCCATTGGCAAATGCATGGAGAAGTAAAATGGGGTAGAGCTACGTAACGAAGCATCCTTCCGCCTTAAAGGGAAGGGAACTCTGACACATCCTACAACGTGAATAAACCTGAAGACATGGTGCTAGGTGAAATAAGTCAGTTGGAAAAAGGCAAATACTATAGGATTCCACTTTTATGAGGTACAGGAAGTAGAATGGTGGTTGCCAGGGGCTGGGGAGTTATTGTTTGATGGGTACAGAGCTTACGTTTCTCGAGATGCAGAGACTACTGAAGGTGGAGGGCGGTGGTGGTTACACAATAGTATACTGAATGCCACACTGACCTGTACACTTAAAACTGGTTAAGATGGTAAATTCTATGTTGCGTGTATTTAACCACAGTAAAAAGTCCCTGGCCTCTCCCCTTTTCTGTACAATTTATTGCTCGATTAAAATGAAAAAGACACTGTCCTTCTGGATGTTACACTCTAGAGGCAAGACTGTGGCTGACATCCCAGCAGCAACTTCCCAGAAGCCCACCGCTTGCACTGCCGCTCTCCAGGCTTGTGCTGCGGACACTCGGTCCCTCCTCGCCCCCATCTCTAGGTCCCCTCCATTGTTCCTCTTTAAGCCTTTCACCTCAGTCCTTCCTCCTTCCCAGTGTCACAATGTCCGCCACCTCTCGATTTTTGATAGAAAAACATGAGGAAGGGGGAAGAAACTCAGGAATGAGTTTCCTGGTTCCAATGCCGACTTCACCAAGGGCTCTGAATAACCTTGCACGTGGAGCTCTAACTGCCCCACCCATTACGTGACCAGTTTGACATGACACTCGTGAAAGCTCCTTCCAGCTCTAGCACAGGATGTGTCTCTGGATGACCCTACCCAGCCCAGCCTGCAGTCTGGTGTGCTCCTTGCAGGTCCTCAGCAGCCTGAGAGGAAAGGCCTTTTTCAGGAAGGGAACCCAGCCAGGGTGACAGCTCCCACCCAGTGCCCCTTGGCTCTCTTTCCTATCAGCTTGAACTTTTACTGCTTGCAACCTTGTGACTTTGGATTACCTGACCTTGGATTCCACCAGGCCTGCACTGCTGCTGGGACCTCTTCTGACCTGACTGCCCGTAACTGGGGCAGCCTCGTCTGCTGACAGTGGGCCCTGCTCTGCTGCCACCAGCTGGGCTGCCTGGTGGCGGTACAACAAGGGTGTTGCCGGTTGGACTCTGGACTCTCCCTGGGCCATCACCACAGCCCCTGCTGACGTGCCAGTCCTGGCCCTGGTCCCTGCAGTGTCCTCTGAGTTCACCCCTGATGCAAGCTGGGTTTACAGTCTGTCTGTGATTGAGTCACTCACTCCACAAATGTCCACTATGATGTCTAGTCCATGAGCAGCACTGTCTCGGCAAGAGATGCATCAGGGAGGGAGCATAGCCGCTTCTCATGTCAATGCTGCACCCTCAGGACGAGCTTCCCTACTCCATGCGGACTTCACCCAAGTCGAACTCCTTCACGCAACAGGTATTCTGGAGCACTTATTATGTGCCGAGCCCTATGCCAGGCATCCTAATAAAATACCAATTTTAGGAAGTGTGACTTTCTACGCAGTACAATGGTTACAGAGCCTGAGCTACGTGACAAGAATCTCAGTTACTGTCCTTTAGTAATTACAAAACCTCCCTGAACCTCGGTTTCCTCACTTGAAAATGGGGGTAATAACAGTAACTAAATGATAAGCTTGTCTGAAAAATAAATGACAGAGTCCATGTAAAATGCTTAGAACAGTATATGGCACATAGCAAGCACCTGGATATTAATCATTTTTTATGTTTATGTAACCTAAATATGCCAAGAACTTCAAGAGTCCTTGTCCCACCCTACACATCCAATATCCCAATAGTGCATTTGTAGATGAGTTGGGGCTTCAACAGAATGACATCCCAATGTCAACATCACTAATAAAAAATAAAGATACCTGTTGGGATAGGGGAAAAGGCAGAAAACTGTATTTGAACAATTAAAATAATAATAAAAATGAATAAAGATACCTGTGCAAAGTAATACATACAGTCCTACTGCTTTCACATGGGTCAGCCTTGGGGATATCATTAAAGATATGGATACCGAAAGCTTTTGAGAGGATAAAATATTTCCGGCATATGTATTCAACAATATATAAGTAGCTTTCTACAAACCAGTAAGAAAAAGGCAACTTTATAGAAGAATGAGCAAAAGACCTGAATAGGCACTTCACAAAAAAAAGGCTACCCAAATAGCCAACATCATGAAAATGCAAACAGTGCAAATGCAGACCATAGTAAAATGCTACTCAATACCCACCAGAATGAGGAAAACAAAAAGGGAAAACCAAATCCTGACATGGACATGAAGCAACCAGAACTTTCCTCCTCTGGTAGAAAAGTAGAAAAGTTCTGTTACAGCTGCTTTGGCACTAACTACTAAGACTATGACCCAGCAGTTCCGCTCCTACATATATACCCAACAACCATATGTATATAAAATGCATATATACACTTATACACATGTGTGTACATATAAATATCCATTCAACAAAAGATATATTTAAACATATCCATAGTAGCACTGTTAGTAACAGCCCAAAATCTGTACACAGCTCAAATATCCACCAACCATGTCATGGATAATAAACTGTGATCTATTAATAAAATGGAACACTACACAGCCACGAGAACGGGAAACTACAATGACACACATCGTTGGTGAGTGTCACAAACTAGTGAGTGAAAGAAGTCATACCCAACAGAGAACACACTGTGTGATCCATGTTATTATATAAAGCAGAAACGCAGGCAAAACTAATCTGTAATTTTAGCAGCTGAAATGGTGGTTACCCTTGAAGGGCAGTTCGTGGCCGGAAAGAAGCACAAGGCATTTTTGGGGAGGCAGGGTCTGACAATGTTTGATTTCTGTCCTTGACCTGGAAGCTGGTTACAGGCTGTGTATACTTTGTGCCCAACACTTAGGATTTGTTCACTTTTCTGTATGTGTTATATGTCAGGTAAGCATATATTGGAAAAAAAATAGCTAATGAGAAAGATTTTTTTCAAACTAGAAAAAATACTCTTTTCCAAATGCATTGTTGCCCCAAAACCAACAGGTTTTTAGTGCCTCCATGTCTCCATGAAATCTGAAAGATATATACACATTTCTGATCGCTTTCCTATTGCCTTTCCATAAATGGCAGAGAAACTAGTCTAAAACCTCAAAACCATATAAAATAAACACATTTTCAACACTCCAAATTAATTTATCAAGCTTTATGTTCTATAAGACTGAATTTAAAAATGTATTTGGGTTTTATAGATGCATGTTGAAATACGGAGTAATTTTGAGAAACAAGGTTTTTTAGTGAGGAAAGAGTGGCGGGGCCAGTGGTGAAGGGAGTAAACACCAAGAAGACAGAGGGGAAAATGCAGCTCCAAACTAGCAACCCAGCGCTTACATTTCCAGTAGCTTCCAGAGCACTGAAGTGACTCTGTGCCTAGAAGCCAGGAAGTCCAAGCAGAAGCCAGAGACTGAAGACAAGGTCAGGATCTGGAAGCAAGATGGTAGCTAAGTTATAAGGAGGCTCCGAGACTATGGCAAAAGAACCCAGGGAGCTGGTAGATTACTATAAGCTGCCAAAAGGTTAGCAGAGGCGTGATCTGACTTCCTGACCCAGTGCAGGAAATAGTGGCTGGGTGTGGGCAGCCTTGGGTACATAAGGAAGTGACTTCAGCCCATCATGGAATAAGAGGATGTGACCCTGGGTGTGCTCAGACCTTCAGAGGGGATGAGCAAGCTGGTTCTTTCTCTATTGGGTGTGACTTTCTAAATATACACACATTCATCTGTACAATACAATCCATTCAAATGTTTACCATCACTGAACAGGACTTCAGAGGCTTTTGGTTTCAACTGCCCCAGGAGCCAGCTAGGGTAGCGGTAATCTAGAACCTGCCTCTTAAGCCCACAATCATCATCTTAGTCTCTTTACGAGAGAATAAGGGAAGCAGTGAACCTGAATTTCAAGAACATCAGTATTTGCCATATAATCCAGACCCCTCCCCTGTAATTTCCACCAACAAAAGGAGACCGAAAACTCAATATTTAAAATCAAATTAAAAAAATAGGTAACCCCACCATCACTTGCATTCATTCTTGAGCTCATCCAAAAATATACTGGTGCCACTGAAACACATGGGAATTGAGTGACTATGTCCAGCGTGAGGTTGTCAAATCCCCCCCCGCCCACCCAGGTTGCCTGGCCTTACCTTGGCTTCTGCCCTGCCAGTCTCCTGTGGCACCACTGCCACCACCTCTTCTCTCCCCACATCACAAAGTTTGGCTCCCATTTTCACTGCAACGTCACAACCAAAGAGTCCAGCAAGTGAGTTCACACAGGAAGAACCTTGAAGCTTGTCCTGAAATGTAAAAAGCCAGACTATTCTAGAGTCCACACACAGCTACTCTCCCCCACTATCTTCACTTTGGGGAAGACGTCTCACTTCCCTGTCCTGGCCGTAAAGCAGCCTTGCCGACTGCAGGAGGATGGCGTTGGCAGATGGCATGTGCTGGGCTGCTGAGGTGTCCGGCAACAGGCTACAAGTTTTACCTGGGAAGCAACATCATGTTCTCCAGGACAATGAGTATGTGTTTCCTACATTTCAGAGAACTCAGCAAGTGGAACTCAGTTCTGCAAGGCAGAGCAAGCGTCTCATTGAAAGGAGAAGGAAGGAAAACAGCTACAGGCTATACTCCCATCATTTCCACATATTTGCTTGGAATGGCCTTCTTGTTGCCCTTCAAGTTCATTTCAAATGTAGCAGCATCTAAATATGCCGACATAATAGCGTATTTAGGTGTCCCAGGGACACAGCTGCACCAAGCCACAGGCATGACTGAGCTGGAATACGTGTGCTTAATGGTGGGATTCTATGGCAAACTGAAATTAGTAGGAAGTTAGGAAAAAACTCCTAAACACAATTTTATAAGACACTGTAAATGCTAAGGATGGGGGAAATGGGGACGAAGGGACAAGCAGTGGCCAGACAGCCCTGAAATCATTCCCAACAGAAGCAAGAATCTGGATGAAATGACCTCTCAGGGCCATTTCCACAAGACTGTCTCCCTGTACCAGGGTTCCTCAACCTCAGCCCTATTGACACGCTGAACTGGACAGCTCTTCGTCATGCAGAGGGCTGCCCTGTGCATTGTGTATGTTCAGCAGCATCCCTGCCCTCTCCCCACCAGATGCCAATAATACTCCACCTGCTGCTCCATGTGACAACCAAACGTGTCTCCAGGTGTTCACCAAATGTCCCCTGGGGGCAAAGCTGCCCCTGGCTGAGAACCACTGCCTTATACTAACAGATCACGTCTCACACAGGCAAGACCCCAACCGTGGCCAAGTGTAGTCGTCCACTTTAGAAAGGGCTCAGACAACGTAGCCGGGTCATTGTCTCCTCGGTCATTCCCACGCAAGCTGCCACCATCGGATCTGAGAAGTGGGAGGAGGTCCAGCTGGGGATGTTCTATCTCCAGTTCCACAAAGCCCACCTCCTCCCACATACAGTCCACATCAGAAGACAGATGATCAGAGAAACCCCCAGCTATCAAAAGTCACTCCACATCCTAATTCATGTCAAGTGTTGAGTATACAAATTCCACGTACTTACCGTATTGTTTGGACCATAAGATGCACCTAAGTTTTAGAGGAAATAAGGAAAAAAATTTTTGAAGCAAAAAATGTGGTAAAATATTTAATAACATAAATAACATAACATTTCACCAATGTAAATGAAAACAGAACTCAACAGCAGCATTAACAACTATTATTCCTCCCAAATTTCGGGGGGAAAGGTGAGTCTTATAGTCCAAAAAATATGGGTAAATTTCTGGGGGGAGGGAACAGACATCTCAGTCCCTTAAAACCTTGTTCAACTAACCATCCCAGCTCTTCCCTTTCCTCCACTCAACAACCTTGACCAGAATGTCACCTAGGATACCAGATGCCCCCCCAAAAATCCACCAAAGCTCAGGTCTTGCTTTGTAGGCCCTTGAAAATCAAGGCTGGCACTCTAGTCAAGAGGCACAGAAGAATCCGCAGGCCAAGGAGAAGGAACTGAAGTGACAACTGCAGACATGTGAGGGAGGGACAGATGGAAGACCAAAACCAAGGGCAGTGGACCGGAGCAAAGTCTGGAAGGGGCAGAGCCAGGGAGATCCCCAGGGACAGGCCCACAAGCTTCCGGGCTGTAGAAAGGGAAAGATCCTGTGTAACCACAGACTTGCCCAAGCAGAGATGACGCTGGCTGCGTTGCCGACTATAAATCTCGTCCACTTGGGGCGGGCTTGGCTCACTACAGGCCGCCCCCCACCATCTACAGTTTTGCTAAATTTAGTGCCGTTCCCAAGCCACCCAAACGACACCACTCTTCGTGTCCATTTCAGGTTCACCCGGGGACAGGCACAGAGGAGCGGGACTTGTCAAGAAGAGATCTGCCCTCCTGTGACCTCTCCCTTCCCCACTGAAGCCAGGGGCCCAGGGGAGCAGAAGACGTGAGAAACCACAGTCAGAGGTCTCCAGGGCTCTGCAAGCAGGCTCTGGCCCACAGCGGCACTCGGAGAGAAAAGGGGGTGCAGGTTCCAGGGGAACACCCTCACTCGGCCCACCCCACTCCAACTAGGTTTCACTCTCCGGGAGTCACAGATGCTGCTGGGAGTGGTGATATGGAGACACACTCTCAGGACAGGTCTGGGTAGGAGATAAAAATGTGTTTGATCAAATAGCTATAGGCACTAAAATTCAGAGGTGAAGACAGTGGCTTCTAAACCTGGTTGCACACTGAAACCACCCAGGAAGCTTCAAACACAACTGCCGCATTGTGAAATGCTGTATGGTGCCAGGTGGGTCCTGGGAATACCGCGGGGAATACTTTGAAAGGTATATGACTGTCCAATCACGATGCTGTACACCTGAAACCAATACAAAATAATACTAAAAGGAAACCGTAATTGAAAATTAAAAAAAAAAAAGACTGCTGCCCAAGTCCCATCTCCCAAGACTGATGAGAATGGTCGAGGGTGTGATATCATTGGCCCAGCTTTGGAAACTCCAATGTTGAGACAAGTTCGGAAGTAGTGGGTGAAAAGCATGGCTTCTACCACCAGGCTGCCATAGGAGGGAGAGGGGCAGAGGGGGGACTTCTGACCCAAATGCTATGTGACCTTGGGCAAGTTATTTAACCTTCTATGCCTCAGCGGCACAACTATAAAATGCACGTGATAATATGTAACACCCACCTGAGAGCGAAGGTCTAAGCGAGGGTGTCCAAACTTTTAGCATCCCTGGCCTCACTGGAAGAAAAGTTGTCTTGGGCCACACATTAAATACACTGTGATATGTAATCACAAAAAAAATCTCATGATGTTTTACATAAATTTATGACTTTGTGTCAGGCCACATTCCTAGCCACCCTGGGCCCCAAGAGGCCCGTGGGCCACAGGCTGGACACCCTGAGCGAGACAATAAAGCACACAGAACAGTGATATGTAGGAAGAGTCACTACAAGTTAGGAATCATTGTCACTGTTGTTATAATGATAAAGAGGAAGAGAGGAGAACGGCAACCAAGAGCTGTCTCTGTGTTGTTCATGGACTAAGAGTCACCAAGATGGAAACTGGAACCTTTCCAACAAGTGGGAGGGGGAAAGAGGCTCCAGAACCACCTCTGCTTAGGAGAAGGACCATCCATTCTCCCTTCCTCTGTTCACACTGTTCCTCCCACCTTCAACATCCTTCCCTCTCCCCATCCGTCTAGATCCCACCACTCAGGGCCTAGCGCTGGGCAACCAGTCCCTTCTCGGGTCTCCAACAACACTTCCTGTGTGCCTATAACATTGGAACTATAGAATCTGCTATCCTGAACAGCTACCAGCTAAATAAGTACCTGCCTATGGGACAGATGAATGCTTTGCTATGTACTAGTCTGGTCTCCTTAAAGAGACAATGAGCAGTTTGGGGAAGGCCCTAATTCTCATGCTTCTGTTTGTCCCCTGAGGCACCCAGCACCCTACTGGACACACAGGCCTTGATTAATGAAGACTTTTTGTGGAATGAAAACACACACGTTGAGACAGCAGTGCTAACTGCACATCAGCAAGGAGCCAGGTTCAGTGCCCAGGAGAAGCAGGGTCAGCACCAAGGATCATGGAGTTCTGGACTCTCTACCCCATCATTATAAAGACAGATCACCACTCCTTTCCATCCCTAGAGACCTACCCCACCCACCCACTTCCAGGGCAAAAGGAATGCTGGGCAGACAACTCTGCTTCCCAGCACCCTGCTATTCCCAGGCCTCGACGAGTGAGGCCACGTGTCTAGTCGCTTCTGCCACAAAGCCACCAACCCCCATGATTCCCTAAACCCAAATGCAGCAGCCAGGCAAAGCCGAAGTTGCCCACGTGGATGCCCAGAGCAGCTGGGCACCAACAGGCTGTAAGCCTCTTACAGATTAAAGGTCCTAATTTAAACCTCTACTTGAGGTAGGACAAGCGGGTCAGGGCTCACAGACCAGTTGGCACAGCTGGTGGAAGGGGAAGCAGTGCGGATCCAAGAAAGACTCCTCTCCTTTTGGGGGAAGATGAGCCAGGAGGTAACAGGTCGGAGTGGGGTCACTGAGAGGGATCTACCAGGAAATGCTCCCTGGTTGCGTGAACACTAAAGTATCACCCAATGAATCTGAGACACAGAACAACACGACAAGATATAAGTCGGAATGGCCTTCCTTTCCCTGCCCTGACCTGGGTACAGAAATAGCTAATAAAGTCAGGAAACGGGAGAGAGAAGAGGCGAGGCGCCAGATACACTGCACTCCAAGAGTCACACCTGGTGACAGAAGGGGAGGCGACCTCTGCTTCTAGGCCCTGGGGAGGTTCTCCTGCCTCTCCCCGCCAGCTCTCTGCAGCAGGACATACCAGGCACAGGGGAGAGAGTGGGTGAGCAGCCGCATGCCAGCCTGGATCACGTTGGGAGAGCCTGACTCTGCTGCTCTTTTAAAAAAAAAACCCTCTCGCCACATCTGTCTCCACAGAAATGGCCTCTGGGGAAGTGGTTGGAACCTGCTGTCTACGCCAAGAGCAAAGAAATTCCTACAGGAGAGTTACTTCAACTCTTTGGATGTTGGCCCACAGTAAGAAATAAAGTTTATATGGTCACCCAGTACACGCATACATGAGCACTTGTGTATACGGAGATGTGTATATAACTGAAATAAAGCTTCCTGAAATCATATTCATCTTTACTACACACAATGCAATCTAGTATTTTCCATTACAAGTTTTTTTAATGTTTGTCTCAACCCACTAAATTGATTTCACCCCCCATTAAGGTATCTGGACTTGCAGTTTGAACTCAGTCTGGGGAGTAGTGGGGGACAGTTTTGCTTGAAAGAATTTTTAAAACACCCTCACAGACTAACCTCCCCACAAAGCAAAACTCCACGAGGCAGCCAAGTTGGGAGCCATAGCAAGGGGAGGAAGAGCTGATGTCTTCCTGCCCCCAGGAGTCCCCACACTTGTCCCCCACTGTGCTTGGGGTGCAGGAGCTCAGGGGCTCTGCCCTTCCACCTCCAGTGGTACGTCTGGTGTTGGCCAGCAAGAAACTCAGCCAGGCGCAGGGTGGAGTTTCAATCACCGCCTCTCCACTTCATTCATCCACTGGTTGAACTTGCCTACAGCACACAAAGGCAGGTGTGTCGGCGCTGTGCTGGCCACACTGGTCTTGTAAATCTCCAAACAGCCTATCTGTGTATCAGACGCATGACAAACTCCTAGAGAATAGGAAGTTTGCTTTCTTAATTAATTTTTTTAAATGAAGGTACACAGAACTCTTCATAGGAATTTTTGTGAGGACAGGAACAAAAACAATCCCATTTTAAACTATCCTCAACCTAGTCACTGTACTTTCCCAAGCAGCCCGTGAGATCCAGCCACCTCCTCCTGCAGGCAGCCCTCCCTCGTGCATCAGGACAGCTAAGCAGTTCTCCCAACACCAGTCTCACGTGGTGACGTGAAACTCGAACGACTCCTGTGCACACGCACTGTTCCCAGAAATGCAACACACTTCTTCCCTACCTCTGTAATTACTGCTTGGCTGAGTATCTCAGTTGGAAACCAGGTCACAGAAAGAAGATAGCATTCCATATTCTGAATTAGTAAAAGTTTTACAGATTCATTGTTCTCTATCTTGACGCAGGTACACTTTTTTGTTCCCTGATAAGCAGAGCAAACACTGGAGCTCTCCATTCACGCCAGTGCACAGAGACTCCCCATTCTCCATGGCTTCCCCAAGCTCATCAGAGCTGCTATAGTGCCTGCCATTCATCAGTGCCCTTAAAACCTGGAAAGCCTACACAGCGAACACTCCTCTGAGTCAATCCCCAAAGACTCCAGGGGAGAACAACTGTCTGATCCCGTTTTAAGAGCTGACAGCTCCCCTAGCCTATAGTGGGATCTGTAAATACTCTGATGGTAGATGCCAAGCCGTGCGGTTGTGATTCTTTTTTTCTTGGAGAAAAAGACTATAGTTTCCTTGCCATTTCAAATGAGAACTGGCGTAAAAAGAGGTTAAGAACCACCAATATCTAATTCTCGGGAATTTAGTTGGTCAAGGCCCTCCCAAGACCACCCTACGTTTGCAACACACGGCTCCCTCTGCCACATACACCCCCCTAAGAGAATGCGGACCACCTTCTCCCAACGAATCATTTCCTTCATCCCTGGGCCACTGCACTGCACTTTCGAGTGGAGAAGTCCCACTCTTTCCACGCCCGACTGTTAGCAGACATGTGTTTACGGAGCACCTGACAGAGACTATGCTGGCCTCTGAGGATGTGACAACAAGGTAGACGAGATGTTCTTGCATTCCAAAAGACACCCTCCAATTCCCAACTGTCCCTTGTGGCTAATACAACACTTTCTACACTCTCTCTGCATCCTTTTTTTTCCTGCTTTGTCTTTTGGCATGGGTGTCTGTCCCCCTCACTAGCCATAGCTTCCTGAGGACAGAGGCCACATCTTGTTCACATTGGCACGCTCCTTCCTTCCCCATCCCAATCCCCACTCCACCCAGAAAGACACAGAGCTTTGCACACAGGGGGCCCTGTACAAATGTGCTTCAACGAATAGATGCTGATTGGTTAGCTAGTGGTCTAAGTAGTGAAGACTGGCCCACTGGAGACAAGCCTTGCTCGTCGAGCAGGATCCAGGGCACCCGCAGGATGGCCTCTATGCAGCAGAAAATGCACAGGGCCTCTGCCCAGCCAGCCACAGCCTGTGGCTGTCATCCCAGACGTTCATCTTTTAAATTGTGCTTCTGGTCACGGCAGCTGAAAAATAACCCCAAGGGAACGTATTCAGCTGACATGCCTCCTGGACTGTCAAGGTAGATGAAAAGTGTATTTGCACAAGCATTTTCAGCACACAGGTGAGCTAATGGAAGACATGCCACAATGCTTCAAAGACATATCACCTCTCTCTTTTAAAACAGAGGTGGCTCCTGCAGCTGCCTGGGCCATCCCTCCCAGCAACCACTGCCAGCTCGCTTCCAGAGCAGTGATGAGCGCAGTCACCCACCTCCTACATCACATGGCAGTGCCTGCAGTAGATGCCATCTTTGCCACCTGTCAGATCCAGAACGAGGCACCAAGTTTGCAATGCTGTTTTCCCAAATGTCACCCGTGCTTTCAATACTACTAAAGATACGGTTCTAGAAGCCACTACAGAAATCTAGCTGCTGGACTTCACTGTCTAACAAATACAACTTTAAAGTACTGAGGTCAGAAAGTGGATCTATTCCCCAATAGTCTTCAGTCGACAAATATTGGTGAAAGGCTGGCCTTGGAGGCAAGGTTAATATGGAAGAATTGATTAGAGCAACCACCACTGATGTAACAGGTACATGATCCATTAGGATGAAGAATTAGAACGTCTATTTATCTTTATTTAAAAATAAGGAAGTAAGCTTTAGTATTATTTAATATATGAACTGACACGGCACACTGCTTCAGTTTGTGGCAGGTAGCCTCCATCATTTAAGGGACACCTTGTGTCTGAGGAGGAGATCCAAAACACACAGGACAGACAGTGGCTCCCCAGGGGTCTGCAGACTGTAGTAGTGTTTACACATGGCCAGTTCAGCACATTTAAGATAGCATCTTTGATGGATACAATAAATAAGTCGTAGTAATGAGAGACGAGCGAATCACCTGACCACACGGGCGCGGATGACCCTGTGGCGAAGTTCCCCAAAGAGCTGCTTGACTCAAAGATTTTCTTTTTAGCCAGAAAACAGGGCTCCAAAATTTGCTGACCTCTTCTGTGATGAGTGCCTGTCAGTAGGATGCTACTTAAGGAATATTTTTAAAGAAATAAGTAAATATTTAATCCATCCTTTTAAGGTAAAGGTGACATTTTAAAAATGGGTAAGAAAGCCTTTAGTTTTTGAAAGAGACGTGACAGAAAGAGCATTTCAGAAACAGGCACTTGGAAGTCATTTCCACCACTATGTGATGATAGTTCCAATTCAGTGCAAGGACGTCGTCCCTAAAATCCTGTATCTATGCACACACTTAAGACAGCATCCTGGAGTGAAGGGGGGGAATGGGACAACTGTAATAGCATAATCAATAAAATATATTAATAAAATTTAAAAAATTAAAAATAAATAAAATCCTAAAAAAAAAGAAACAAGAGACAGCATACAAACTTAAAAAAAAGTCTCAATGAAATGAATAAAATGCAGTGTTTCTGAGGTCATGAATCCATTTATACTATGAAGTGAACCCATAATAACATCTTTATAAAGAGGTCTCTTTCAACATACCCTGACTTGAACCAGACCTTCAAACTGCTATACTGCAAAATATGACCCCAATGTATTGTGAAAAAATGAAGTATATTCAATTGCATGTTCTTCCTGAAAAAGAGTAATTCTTAACAGTTCATTCCATTTAACTCTTCAACAACATCTGCCTACCTCTTAGTACAGCAGGAAACAAAAATGACAAAAAATCCTGCTCTCGTGGAGCTCACCTTCCAGTGAGGTAAGAGAAAATACATGACATAACAGAAATACACAGTACGTTACGTGACGATGGTGCTATGGAGAAGGAACACTGTAGGGAAAGGGTGCAGGAAATGCTGCCCGCGGCAAGGCGTGGGGGACGGGTGGGGCACTGAGAAGGTAGTGTCTGAGCACAGACCCAGAGGAAGTAGGAGTCAGCTGTGGGGCTGTGTCAGGGAACTCAGTCCAAACAGAGGGAACAGGAGGCAGAAAGGCCCTAAAACAGGAAATGCCTAGTTTATCTGGGGAACAGCAAGGAGGCCAATCCGGCTGGGCGCAGTGAAAAAAGGGAAGAGCAGCAGGAGACAAAGACACAGAAGTGAAGCGGGGCCAGACCATGCAGGCCTGCATTTCCGAGGTGGTAGCCAGCAGGCACATGAGCACATGAAATGCACCTAGCACAAAACGAGATGTGCTACGAGTGTAAGGCAGTAAGGTCAAAACAAAAACCAAGTAACACTTATCAGAAATGAAAATACAGGGACGGGCGAAAGTCAGGAAGGGCTCTGTGCCAAAGTGTGCTGGAGCACAGCGAGGAGACCCCAAGAACGTGTGAACAACGAAGGGCAGAAAACACAGCATAAACAGGACCGCACCTAAGAGCGCTGTGCCCTGGGACACTCCTGCTGTAAAGCCTCCGTAACAATCATAACCTGCTTGTCTTTTTCCATCTGCGCTGTGAACCTGTTTTCACCTACAGGGCACTCCCTGTAGACTTTACGTATTTCTTACATATTGGGGTAAATACATTATTCAAGTAAATTCCACCTGTTTCTCTTTCCTTTTTTAATTTGGCTACCAGAAAATGTTAAATTATGTATGTGGCTCTCATGGGTAACTCAGTTTGGGACATGTTAAGTATGAAATGTCTATTAACGTCCAAGGTGAAATGTTAACCAGGAAGATGGAAACCAGTCTGGTCTACAGTTCAGGCGAGAGGCTGGGCTTGGTACAAATAACTGAGGGTCATCAAATGTAGATTCCTTTAACTTTTCATTCTGGAAAATTTCAAATATAAATAAAATTTTAGAAGTAGTATAATTAATCCCCAGGTACCCATCACCTAGCTTCAACCCTTATCAACACAAGGTCAAGCTTCGTTATTTCCCAGGACAACTTTGAAAGAAACTCTATACATCATTCATCTATTCTAGGTGGTATGTAAAGCCTCAGGAGAGAGTCCCAAAAAGGGAGAGAGAAGATGAAGGGGGGGGGGGGCCTGGGGCCTTCTAATGTTTAGAGGTCAAAGAGATGAGACGCTGAGAAGGAACAGCCAATAAGATGGGCAGAAAACCAGAAGCAGGTGTCCTGAAACCACGTGAAGAAAAAGCTTCAAAGAAAGGGTATGACCAGCTGGGTCCAATACTGCGGAAGCTCCTACGAGGAAGAGGAAGAGGTGACCAGCAGGTTTAACACCATGGAAGTGATTACTAGCCTTGTCTGGAGCACTTTCCTCCAGAGTGGCAGGGAAGAGAGCAAGGGACAAAAACTCTTTAAGGGACAGAGAAATGGCCAGCGGTTGAAGTCAAAGAAGGCTTTTGTCAGATGATAACAGTAGCGTACAGAAATAATCCAGTAGAGAAGAGGAAACTAGTGATGTGAGGAGGAGAGGGGAGCCCTCAAACAGCTGCTGAGTGGGGAAGGACAGGGCTGCCCTCAGGCTGGACTTTAATGTTTACCTGGGAAAAGGCAGAGAATATGCCATATCACAACCTTTTGTGTGTGTGTGCTTTTATAATGTAGATAATGTGTTGGCAGAGCTATGCTATGCATAAATTATAAATACACACACATACATAAGGGGATTTCTCAAAAGTTTTAACCAATTCCTGGTCAGGGCACACATCTAGGTTGTGGGTTCAATCCCCAGTCAGGGCACATATGGGAGGCAACCAACTGATGTTTGTCTTTCACATTAATCTCTTAAAAAAAAAAAAAAAAAGATGCCCCGGCCAGTGTGGCTCAGTTGATGGGAGTGTCATCCTGTAAGCCAAAAGGTCATAGGTTTACTTCCTGGTCAGGGCACATGCCTGGGTTGTAGGTTCAGTCCTTGGTCAGGGTGCATACAAGAGGTAACTGATTGATGTTTCTCTCACACTGATATTTTCTTTCTCCCTCACTTCCTCCCTCTAAAAGCAATGGGAAAATATCCTTTGGTAAGGATAAGAAATAAACAGATAAATAATCTTTAAAAAAAGATTCAGACACTATAATCCAGAAATTGCAATACAGCTGCATTTGAACTGCAAACGAAAAAAAATACAACAGAAATCATGATCCATTATCAAACTCAGAGTGTCACAGGGACCAAATATGAGTCTGATTATTTATTTACATAGAGAAATGTAAATTACTTAATAGTTTTATTAGCAAGGGAGGCCTGAATTGCACCATCAGATTCTGCTACTGAGAGAGCAGTTACCCAACACCGTTCTGCTCGGCAAAGAGCAGCAAATCGAGAAAGGGGGCCTCACCAGGCAAAGTGCCTAATCAGAGCCAGCAGAGCCCCAAACCAACCCAAAGTGTCCACAGAGACACAGAAACATCCAAGCTGCTCAGAGAGCCTGTCAGCGCCACTTGCGTGTGCTGAGCCCTGTAACAGTTCAGGGCACCTTTGAGATGTTTTCGTTCTGCTTCCCTAGAATCCGGCAGTTAAGGAAGCTCTCCATTTTAACTTGCTGAGCTATAAAGACTCAACCCAAAGTAGCTTGCGTAAACGGACAGACACAGTCAGTCAATGACACTGCTAAAATCCCGGTCACACGGCCAGGAAACGGAGGCCTGCCACAGAAGCCACCCTGAACATTCCAGGGGCACCCCTTACCAACCACATAAAACAACAGCAAGAGAACATGAACACGAAGTCCTAGAATGTGGTAGACCTTTCGGCACAGCAACGACGGTCACGGTCACCCAGTGTTGGGGGAAGAGACAACCAGCAGACCCACAGCTGCTCTAACACGGCCAGACTGGAAGTTCCAGCACTGCAGGGCCCTGTCTGGTTTTTCAAAGCCGCATGCCCAGTGCCTGGCACAGAGCAGACTCTCAAGAAATACGTATTAAAGGAAGAAAAAAATGACTAGTTACATTAAACCACAAAGACAAGGTATAATGAAGAGTGCTCAAAAATCACAAAATGGTTCAGAGAGACTCAGGAAAACTGGTGATGGCAGCTGACCGGAGAGAGAAGGTGGCAGCCGTATAAACATAAAAGGCAGAACTGCAAAACATAAATTCTTTTAAGAACGACCATAATCTTCATTGACAGAGACTGAGATTAATCATCAACCAAAGGAAACGTGTGATTCTTGTGTGTAGCCTGATTCAAACAAAACCAACTATTAAAAAAATTGAGACAAGCAGGAAAATTTAAATACTGTTGGGTGACTGGTGATATTTAGAAAACACAGTGTTTCTGCAAGGGGCAACACTACTACTGGGGTTATGTCATTAAAGGGTACTGCGTTTTAGAGACACACAAAGGAGTATTTATGATGAAATACAATGCCCGGGATTTGCTATAAAATGCTCTCAGAAGGGAGTAAGAAATAAAGTTGGGGGGACACAGGCGAAGCGAGAGAGCCACGTGTTGATACGTTGAAGCTGAGGAATGGAAATACTGAAGTTTCTTATACTAACTCTTTCTACCTTCATATAGATGTGAAATTTCCCACAGTAGGACTATTTTTTTTAAAATAACCATAATCTCAAGCTGCAGTTAATTCCCGTGCACCTGCCCCACTGCAGGGCACGGTCATTTCCAAGGAGACCTGTGGACAGAGCTGAGAGTCCTGTCTTTTCTTTGTCACTGCCATCGCCTTCACCTGGGACTCACCTGCCCCGTTCTGCTTTTACTCGCAGCCTGGAGACTCCTCTGTGGGTTCTAGGTCGTTCCACCAGAAATATCTTTGCTACAAATCTTTTCCCTGTACTAATTGGCCATAAGACAATTTCACCACAAAAGATAAGAAAACTGGTTGACAGTTCAGTTTACATTTGGCAGACTTCATGTACTTAACCTAATTGTCAATGTGGTTTTATTTCTCTATGGACGAAGTGCTCATAGTTACTCCAATTTTTACATTATAAAAACCTCAGCCCTCGTAATAGTCTGCACAGCGATGAGGATGCGTGGTGGTCTTGAAATAGCGGATGACGATAACTACACATAAAGCAGACTTCGAAGCTCCGCGTAAGGCCAGACTGCACACTCCACCAGAAAATGACCACAGATCAGTTTGTGAGTCCTTCAGCCAGCCCAGCGAGCCCTCCCATCCACCAAAAGCAAAAGTTCGCCATGTTATGCAAATACGAAAGAGGCGGCTGCTAATTCACAACAGTCTTCCCAAGCATTCATCATCGATTCTTTAGTTAGAAACTTGACACCTCTCTTAATGAAAGAGGAAGAAATTTTAGTGGAAAAGAGAAAAAGTGCCACCTTGAGACAAATCAACAAGGAAAACAAGAAAATGTAAAATACTATGAATGGAAAACTTCGAAGACAATACATTTTCATTTTCCACAATAAAATCTTCTGAATTTTGTTATTAATTTGTTCATGTTGCATTATATCCTTTTAAATGTCCCTCTTTTATCTTTTGTTCTTTTATATTTTATAATGAAACTGCGCATTCGTTCCAGGCAAACATGCTTGGGGTGAGGTGTTGACGATGAAATGACCAGAGGCAGCCTGTCTCCCCTCACGCCCCAGTCTTGCCTTCCCTGACACTGGCTGGTTCTTCTGTCTTCCCCAGCCCTCTGCTTTACCCAATGACATGGGTGCCACCAACACACCTCTTTGTTCTGGGTCATTCATTCTCCTCCTCCTCATTGTCCTTGTGCCAAAGGATTCTCTCGCTCCCACCTAGGGTCAATCTTTCTTACCCTTTTCTCTTTAATGGCACTCGCATCACCAGCACGTCCAGGTGTATCCCATCCCCTCAAATGTGTCACACACACTGCTGTGACCTCCTCTCTTCCTCCACCCACCTCCTCAGACCCCTCCTGCTTGTTTCCAGAGCAGACCAAGCAGGGATGGGTGGTCCTTCAACATCTGTGTGCCTACTACCCAGTGTCAAGCACAGCACCCACGCTGGGTGGCAGCAATGAACAGGACGGTCGAAGACATGCATGCTTGAAGCTTAGGCTAGTGCAGATCGTCTTCTAATTGGATCAACTGCCCCTATACCTTCCAGACCAGCCTATGAACCCTTTATTTACTCTGTCCTCCCTGCATCACACAGCATGGGACACACAGCAGACCCTTAACCAATATTGGGTAAATGACTGATTCTCCAAGTCAGTACCCTTGTCTCCACATCAGTGCAACAGGAGGTCACCCTAAACTCTACAAAGAAAGGTACTCAGAGAGCAGTTTTGATGAGGGCCTTCCCCCACCCTCCTTTGATGGCTGATGGACTCTGGGGAAATGTAGGGGAGGTTCACATTAAGTAAGACTCCTAGCACGAGGCTTACTGTTACCAGCTAAAAGCGACTCCAAGTGTGCTTAGCTGCTGTTCTTTGCTATTCTGGGTTGTCTGCTCCCTCCTCGCTCTGTCAGCCTCCTCCCTTCCAACTGCAATGGTAGCAAACCTCAGGCACCCACCCCCCCGACGCCCGCTGCTCCCAGCACGGTTTCCCTTTGCCACCAAAGGGCCTCACTTCCCAGCTCAGCCCTGAACAGAAGCAAGCAGATTGTTGTGCTGCTGTTTTATAAAAGCAAGAGCTTTAAATCAGTCCTGTTCCTGCCAGGACTTTCTCCAAGACTCCAGCTTGAGGACCAGTCAAAAAAGGTGGAAGCCAGGACACAAGGGGACTCCACAAAGGCTGGTTACAAGGATAGTGAGTAGAGATTCTGGCCCCAAGCCAACACAGACACACACCCCACCAACTCCAAGCCACAGGGCCTCGTTCCCAGAGTGGACAAGCGCCAGGTTCAGGCCAACACACCAGGCTGGGTGGCAAGCCCTCACTGCAGCTGCACCTCCAGGGCCTTGGCACTAAAGAGACAACGAGGCCGGAAGTGACAGAGCAAAGACATCAAGAGAAACATGCTGCCAGACTCAGCAGAACCAGCGACCCTCTCCTTCTCCTTACCAGAGACTGGGTTTGGGTTGGTCCATTCTCTGCAGGGTCCTGGGAAATGAGAGAGAAAAGCCACCTTGTCACGCTAAGGCCATACCCCACCCCTGTGAGGAATTCAGGCCTCCAGGCCCAAAGAAGTGTGTGTGGGAGGAGGTTGGGGTGACACCTTCTGGGTTCCAGAGATAGGACTGAAAATGAAAGGGGTTTCCCAGATCCCAGATACTGTCCTTGGGCAGACTCCAGAAACCTACTGTCTCAACGGTCACACCATCCCCTCATGGGATCCCCAAAGCAGACCCAAGGCAGACTCTTCAAGAACTCTAGGAATCTGAACCGGCCATAGTAAGTATCCCCAGTGAAGATGCAAGCACTTTCGTGGTGGTGGATGGCAGGGCTAGCAACCATTTCTTAAAGGGCAAGATAGTAAATAGTTTAGGCCTACAGGTCATATGGTCTCTGTTCCAACTACAGTAAGTCCTCACTTAAAGTCACAGGTAGGTTCTTAGAAGCTACGACTTCAACCAAAATGATGTGTAACAAAACCGATTTCACAATAGGCTTATTGATATAAATAAGAGCTAATTCCTAAGACTTGATCACAATATCATTACCAAACTTTAAAGACCCAAAACACTTCTAATATTAAACACTGAAGTAAGTGTGAGGTATGCATACATTCAAGAAAGAGGAATAAAAACAAGAAAGATCATTATTTTTCAACCTGCTTATTCCCATTCAGGGTCATGGGTGACAGGAGCCTCTCCCAGAAGCTCAGGGAGCAAGGTGGGACCCCACCCTGGACAGGACGCCCTTCCACTGCAGGGCCACTCACACCCACACACACTCAGAGTGGGACAATTCAGATGCACCAGTCCATCTAAGGGTCACATCTCTGGGAGGTGGGAGGAAACCGGAGCACCGAGAAAACCCACGCAGACAGGGGGAGAATGTGCAAACTCCGCACAGGCAGTGGCCCCAGCTAAGAATTGATTTTTTTTATCCTCAAAGATGTTATGATAGAAACAACATTGAAGAAAACATTACTAGAGGACCTGCTATACTCAACTACACCAAAGTAGCATGAAAGCAGTCACAGACAAATAAACCATCAGCATGTCTGTGTCCCAATAAAACTTTATTTGCAAAACCAGGCATCTGGCCCACAGGTTGTAGTTTGCCAACTCCTGATCTTGTTTGTCCATTTCCAAGTCCCAAGAGGAATAGCGGTCACCTTCCACCTGGAGGGCTCCCGCCCACTCTGGAGACGGGGCCTTACCTGGGGACCAGGCCTCCATTTCTGCTACTCCCTCTCACAAGACACCAAAGAAATTCGGGCTGCTTGCTGGAAAAGAAATGCCTGGCTTACACCAGAAACCTGAGCTAAGGAGTTACAATAAAAGCTTTGGACATCAAATCCAAAGGTTTTAAAGCTGGAAATAACTGGACCTCCTACACCAGGCACTAAGGTTTGGAAAAGGAAGTGACTTGCCCAAGATCATGCAGCTGGCCAAGGCCTCCTGACTGTTGGGTGCTCTTACTCCTCTCGAGCAGTGACTTTCAACCTGTCTTTTCTCATGGAACACATAAACTAATTGCTAAAATTCTGTGGCATGCCAAAAAAATATACTTTCACTGATATGACAAAAATTAGGTATAATTTTTATTTACAAAAAAATCAGTAGTAATTACCTACCCTTTTTGCTCCACTTAAAAAAAATCAGGTACCTATACTTATATACAAGGACTTCTGGTATCGAGAATTAACCAATCAGATACTTTATTATGCAACATGACCAATAAGATACAACTCTATTACATGACCTATAGATGTATGGTTCAAGACAGAGCATTCCCACCGGACAGCTACTGTTGTGTTGGTTGTTGTCATTTCTTTAAACTTGACAATCTAAGGGAAAAGAGGTCAGTGCCCCTCACTAAATAGTCAGGTGTTACATGTTTTAAAAATTCTTGTGGCACCCCAAGAGTGGTGGCTGAAAAAGAACCAGAACCAACAGCCTTGCTGGTGGAGACCACGTGCAGAGACCTATGACGTGTCTCTACACCACATCCTGGGGACTCTCCGTGATTTCTAAGTGAACGGTAGAGCAAAGGTCAAGGAGAGAGTCTGGAGCGGGTAATTTTATGTATCTTTCCAGGACATATCCTCCTGGTCACAGTTATTAAGGAAAAGAAAACTTAAACAGAAACCTGAACTTCAAAAGGGGGTGTGGCTTGGTAGAAAGCGTAGGTGCGCAGAAACGGGTCCAGCAGTCTGGGCGGGCCCTGGGACGGCAAACAAGTACAGGGCACACAGCCTCACCCAATGCGGGCGGATGCCCCAGGCCGTAGGCTCTCTCTCTAGATGTCTTCTCAGCAACCTTACGCCTTCAAGGCTTCACAACGATTTCCTCCAAATCTCCTTCCAGAACTGACTTCCCTTGCAAACTTTATTTGCCTGACCATAAGCATATCTGTCCAGACACCCTGCCATCGTCTTGAAGGCAACATGTCTAAAACCAAAACAAACATGACTCCACCAAAGAAGTTTGAACCCTGATTTTTCTATTTCTCTCAATCATTAAGTGGCTCTCTGAACTACCTCTTCCTCTGCATCCCCATAGGCCCCACCTCATCCATCATTCCAGTCTGGTATACTGCCAGTCTTCTGCCTGGGGCTGAGTCTAAGCTTGAAACAAGGCCAGAATGATCTTCCCCCATATTCCCATCCTCCTCTTCAAGGTCAAGGTCCAGTCCTTGATCTGTCTTCCCAGCTCCTAGAACCTGACCTAACATGGCAGGTACCCAACAAATGATGAATGACTGAATCCTAGCTTTCATCAGGAGCCATGACCACACCAGAAACCTCAGGGCTTTCCTGTTCCTACTACCGTGAGCCCAGACTGCCAGGCTCTGCAGGCCTCCATCATCCCACCCACCCTTCCCAGCCACAGCTCCTACCATCTCAGAAACAAGCTCCATCCAGCTGATGGATGCCTGACCCTCCTCATGTGCCCGTCATCCCTGCATCCACATCTCTGCCCACGCTCTGCTCGCCTGCTCTGCAATGACGTCCACACCCTTCCCCCTCCATCCACTCCAACTCCTACACAACTGCCCAGCTCTGGGGGAGACAGGGAATGCGGGAAGTGGGGAGATCATTTTTAAAAATTGGGGAAAGAGGGTATGACGAGGATATGCTGAAGTCTCTGATCTCTGGAGCCATCACCCACCCAATGGGTCACAGGCGATTAGAGAAGGCAGAGGCAGGAGGAGGAGCCAGATTTTTCCACTGAACGAAAGGCATGATTTTCATCACTGCTTCTGTTGCCCTGGTAACCAGGGACAGCCCAGTGGAGAGTACAGTAAAAGAACACCATGTTTATCTTTGCTTTCTGATCCACTTCCCTGTACACCCTTCCCTGACTTTTCCCCAGCCCCAAGGCCTGCACCAAATTTCTTATAATGCTACCACTATCCTTCTAGTCACTCTTGCTCAAAACCTCAAAGGCAGAGCTAATTTCTGCCTCTCTTTCTCCAACACTATGAACCACATATTCTTCCTCTGCAACATTCTGAGGGTCACCGCACCCATCTGCCACGCCAGGGGGGCCCAAGAACAAAAAGCTGACCTCAAAGCACAAGAGTGGCATCCATTCCACCTGACAGTCCCTGGGGCAACAGGAACTGGAGAACAAGAAGGTGAGGAAGCCTGCCCAGCCAACCCCTCTTCCTCAGCCCCAGGCAGCTGGTGTGGAGTGGGCACCTGTGCTCCATTCCCCCTCCTATGCCCGAGACCAGGAGAAAAGCCAGGTCAGATTGAGAACAGAGGGAGTATATCCACCCACAAGCTTCCACAGATCCTGCCTCCCCCATGGACATGGTGTCTGTGTGACCTGAGAGCGGAGACAGAGTACTTGCCCTGGGAGATTATATAAGCGTTATATAACATGGTGGCACCAATAAGCACATAGCGCCAGGGACAGGCCAGGGGTGGAACCAAACCCAAGGGGCTGGAAGTAACAGCCCTCTTATCACCAATGCCAAAGCAACGCCAGGCCCTGGCTGCCCCAGCCCTGTCTATACCTGCTCCTTCCACCCCAGATGACATAGAGAGAGACTTGCCTGGCTCTGCATTCTTCTTCCCACGCTGGGCAACAGGGAGGGGCCGTGGCACCATCACCACCCTGGCCCATGGCAGTCTCTAGCCATTCAGCCTAAGGCGGCCAGGCTGCCCTTCCCACAGGGGAGCAGCAAAGGGGCCATAGGAAGGGGAGGGGGTGTGAGCCAGCAGCCCCCTCCTCTCTGTCCTTGCACTAGAATGGGTTTGTTTGGGGAAAAGTGCTGCAGCAGCTCCAGGATTGGCTGGGCCAGCCGTCCCTCTGTCCCTCTGTTCTGTCATTTGCCGTTCCTCTAAAACACAAAACAAATCGAAAGGGAAAGAAAAAAAATTGTACACATTTGGCAAATGATGAATCCCAAATTTTGGTCTATGGCTACAAATAAAGCTAAAAGGAGTGGGACTTAAGGACATTACCCAATTTCCATAAGCCCCCATCTCCCACCATATCTTGACCAACCCACCACCTATGGACTTGGGGCTGTAGGCCTGGAGGTTCCCCCTGGCCTCCCTTATCCCTTCCCTCTCCCTCAGTCCCTATCTCCAGAGCTGGCTCTATTGCTAGAGCTTGAATCTACGGCATTCCCGCCTCCCTACCCCAAGTCTCAGTACAGTGCTCTGAGTATAGGGCTCCCGGATATGCACGCAGGAGCAAGGCAGCTGGCTTGGGCAATTCGGGGCAATTCTAGGACAGATCTTAATCAAATTCCTCCACCCTCGCCACCACACCCACTTTATTATTATTTTGGGGGGCGGGAGGGGGTGCGGGACAGAGACAGAGCCAAACGGCATTTCCCGCAGCGCTTGCCCTCTCCCGAGCTAAGCCTCTGGCCTTCCCGCCTCCTCTTCCACACGCACCTCTGCGCCCCCTGAAGAAGGGGGGAGAGAGAAATACGCATTAGTATCACGAGCGCTTTGCGCACCATCCCTCGCCCCCTCAACCACCTGTCTCTGCGCTCTCCATCCCCCACAGCCTTCCACAACTCCGGGCGCCCCCTCTGCAGCAAAGGGGCACCACGCCCACTGCGGAGCGGAGCAACGCAAGGTGGGGACTGGGTAGGGGCTCTCGGGCCGCCCCAGGGGGCTGTCCCTCCACCTCCCCCGCCCTGCTGGCCCCGGCCCCAGAGCCGGGGGACCGCCCGAGGCTCCCCGGGCCCGGATCCACATCCCCCACGCGGCGAGGGCTGCCGCGCCCGGACGCCGCGCCGCAGCGGGGGTGGGGCACGGCCAGAGCACTGCCCGGCCAGGAGCATCGCCCCCTGGGGCCCACCCCTGCCCCAGGGCTCTACGAGCCCGCCTGCAGGCCCAGCCCGCGGTGCACCCATCCACCTGACTGAAGCTCTGCTCTCACCTCCTGCAGCGGCTTCCTTCCTGGGGTACTGCGCCACCCGCGCGGCCGTCCCGCGAGCGCCCCGCGGGAGGTGCGAGATGCGCAGCCGCTGCGGACGCCAGCCCCACCGCCGCCGCTGCCCCGGCGTGTGAGCTCAGCCCGCTCGCGCGCCCGCGCTTCCCACGCTCGGCGCCCGACGCCGCGCCACCCAGCGGCCGCGGTTGGGCACGGCACGCTGACGTCCGGGAAAATCTGACGCAGCCTAGCCGACTGATTTGGACATTCCCAGAACTTGACCATTGGTTTGCTGCGGGGTGGAGGACGTACTGGCCGTTCTGACCATCTCCAGCCTTAGGACAGAACGTCTCCTACCCACCTTGTCTCTGAAGGAGATTCCCTGATTCCCTCCACCACTTCCTTCGACCTTGCTTCCATGTCTCTCTCAGGGCAATGGAGACTTCGTGAGGGTGGTGACTACTCTTGTAAAATTGGGGTGGGGGTCAGGTGTGGCAAAGGTCAGGAAACTGGGGAAGCTGACATTCCAAGGCCTCCTTGGTCCTGTCTAGAAATATGAGGTGTGCACAGGTCACTTCCCCGGACAGCATTACTTTTTAAGTCCCAGCCCACCTGTAAATTCTAATTTGGGAGATTTAGAGTATTGTTTTTTAAACTTTTTTTTTTCAGATGTATACCCTTCGAGAACTGGAAAGGGGCTGTGGGCCCGCTCTCCAGGAAAGTGCACGTGCATACATCAGTACAATTTTGCAAAGTCAGAATTCTCACAGCTCAAAGCTCCATGGCCCCCAGCCTAAGAACTCCTCCTGTGCAGGTACCCTAAAATGGCAGGAGACTAAGCTGGTGATTACCTGAATCTGCTGCCATCTTTGCTCATGCTGTTTCCTCCTTCAGGAACTTCTCCTCCATACCCCAATCCTGCATTTCTGCCTATAGAAACCCCACCTCTCCTTTAAGACCAGCTCTCAGCCTTTTCCTCCCTGATTTTCCCACTCAGGAGGCCATCTATGACCTGGTTTTCTGGGAGCATGTTCTTTATGCCATTTAAGTCTATTAACGCTGTACACGAGGACCTATAGCTATTTTTGTGGTTGGTTTTCTTATTGCTTCTTCTAGATTATAAACTCTTTTAAGGTCAGTTTCCCCCTCTGCAGCTACTAACATGCATTACATGGTATACCCTTGACAAAAAGCTCTTAAATACTCAAAGAAAGTTGGGGTGCAAAAACAGGAGGTCCACGGGAGGCCCAGGGAGATAAATGCCTTTATTTTAGAGGAACCCAACACCCCTCCTCTGCCTCGATGCTCTACCACCACCACCATCTACCCACCACAGGCACACCGCGGCAACTGCCAAACAGAAGTCTCAAGTTGGTAGCATCTTTTTATGCATTCCTCCTCTTCTGGGCAAGACAGCCATAATTTAGAGGTCCCTGGATGAAGTTGGGCTACAAGTTCATGCAGGATACACCTGCCAGATACCAGATGTTCTACACCCAGTGTCCTCGAGTGCAATAAACCCACCAGTTGCACATGCCAGAAACAAGTTGGATATCACCCTTGACTCCTCCGTCTCATTTCCCTCTCTCTACACACATTCCCATCAATAGCCACAGCCTGATTTTATGAGTTTAATCTATTTCAAATTCTTTCTAGCCCCATGGTCCCACCCTGAGCTCAGACCATCACTATTTCTTGCCTGAATTTCTGCATCTGACTCTATCCTAACTGGCTTACCTACCTAGCTCCAGTGTTGCCAGCTCAGATCCAATCTGCATATCCCATCCAGAAAGATCTTCCAAAAATATTGATCACTTCCCTGCTTAAAACCCTTAGGTACCTCCACATTTACTAAAGATGAGGTCCAAACTCGTTCACCCAGCTCACTAGGCCTCCAAGCTCTGACCCTCAGCTAACCCTCCAGCCTCCTGTCTTGCCCTTTCTCTCTTACTTTTTATGCTTCCCTCATCCAAAACATCATGTTCTTTCCCACCTTGAGGTGACAGCCCTTCCCTGACTTTTAATGCAGCTATGTACTACTCATTCTTCAGGTTTCCCCACTGTCTCCTCTTACACTACCCTGTCTTTTCCTGCTATAACATTCATTGCACAGTATTATGCCTCCCTTATGTAATGTCTACTTTCCCTGTCACACTAGGAGCTCTGCAATAGTATCCTCAATCCCTAGCAAAATACCAGGTGCCAGGTAGGAGCACAGCAAGTAATTATTGAGTGAAGGAAAGCTTTGAACATGACACAGACTCAGATGAGAATGCTGAGGCAAACGCAGTGGTTTTTCTCAACTGAAAAATGGGAATAATAATACTCAGTTTTCCTCTGAAAGTTGCCAGAGATATATGTGGAAGCACTTGTAATTTTGAAGTTCTCTCTGTCACATATATGTATTATATATTATAGATAGCAGTATTATATTATTATATGTCATATATATTATATATAATAGCAGTGTTCTATTACTTCACTTGATCCTCACAATACATTTTGAGGTAGGCAACTGTCATTTTCCCACTTTGCATATGAGGAAACTGAAGGAGGACAATGTAAAGCAATTTACATAAGATCACTTAGCTAGTTGCCAGGGAACAGAGGCTTGTCACTGGGTCCCAAGCCCAGGCTCTCTCCACACATCACCACTGCCCCTCCCTTCATCGCCAAACTAAGAAGCAATGTTGTGACACATGCATATTGACATCCTGTGGATCATGCAGCTTGCAAATGTCACTGCTTACCATTTCTGAAGGGTTTTTTGGGGGGGAGGGGTGGTGATGGTTTGTTGGTATAAAGTAATAGCAACAGCTTTAGGGCAGAAAGGAGTGGGGCCAGAAGCAATTGACCTTGGGACTGACTCTCTACTCCTCATCTCTTCCCTTTCTCCCACCCTGGAGGGGTTACCTTGACTGATAGCCCTTTTCCACTATGTAATTGGACCTTTGCTGCCTCTGAGGTTCCCAGAAGCTGGACACCTTCTATTACCTCCATATTTCTGATACTGCCTGTCAGCAGATATTTCCTGAGCTCTTGCTAGGTGCTTTGTCACTGCCTGTGGAATCCTGACCAAATGACTTAACCCCTCTGAGCCACAGTTTCCCCATTCTGCAAAATAGGGTCAATAACCACATGGCTGCTGTGCGGATTAAACAAAATAACAGAACAGCTGCCAGTGGGCCGTTGGTAGTGGAGACACCTGCCTCCAACACCCCACCTTGTGTCTGCTAGTTTTCATCTGAGTACATGGGAATGTCCGTTTGGTAACTGGGGGAGGATGGAGAATAGCTGAGGGGCCAGAAAAGAGAGGAAGAGACTACAAAGGCCACAGACATCCCTACTGTGCCCTCCCAGGGACGTGGAGAGCTGTGAGGCTCAGAGCCTATCTGAACTGTTCAAGAATGACTTGTGAGTTTCTGGGCCCTTTGAGTTTGTATGACACAGTTAGCCCGTGATGAGAAGCTATTCCAAGCTCTTGGTGGGCAGGGGGCTTGGACCATGGAGAGCCAGGAAGGAGGGGAAGAGCAGAGCAGCCGTTTTTTTGCTGATCCCTGCTGTGAGGGCTCATATGAGGCTCCTTTTGGGGATCTCCCCGTAATAACACTAGGGCACTCTAAGAATGTCAATGAAATCATCAAACAGGATATTAGCAACATAAAAAGGATGAAGGTGGTGCCTGGCACATAGTAGGAACTCAGTATGTATTTACTCACCTAAGATGTGCACTCTTCAGCATCAGGGCACAGAGTCCCCGTGATCCTGGGTCTTCTGGTAACGCTGTCTTTGCACAAAGCATGTTTGGTTCTCGCTGTGTCCAGTGCCCCAGGGAACACCCAGTGGAACTGCCCTTCACAGGTCCCCTGTGTGTGGTTATGATGGTGCTTCTCTTTAAAGATTAAATCATTTTTTCCCTTTTCTGCTCAACAAAGACAACAGCCCTTCGGTTTTTGATAAACGTCGCTTTCCTAGTAGCAGGTGGATTTGCCCCAGGCACTAAGAGCTGTGCTTTTAAAACATACACAGGCCCAGCTGTTTGAATCTGCTACTTCTTATTTCTCTTATCTTCTGCCCTGGGGGCTGAGTTTTCTCTGCCTTAGCAGGCTGATAACTTGTGGAAGGATGAGAACAGTTTTAATTAATAGACTAATTAGTGATACAAGCCTTTAATAGCTGATTATAGGAAATCCATTCCCTACCCCCCAAGTGATTGATTTATTTATTGCTGTTGTGTTTCATTATAGCACAATAGTCAGCTTCTATTTATCTATTGGTTGGTTCAGTGGGACTTTTCCTCTCTTCCTTTCCCTCCTTCCCCTTGCTAATGGTCGGCACGGGCATTATGGGAGAACTCGGACCAGCTGACAAGGGGCTCTGCACAGAAATAAGTGTTGGGATTCTGATGCCACTCCATCTTGAGAGCCCATAGCTAGAAAGGGAATAGGAGGTATCAGAAAAAAGAAGGCAGGACAATCCTACCCATATTGTTGACTTATCTCCCCATGGCCCTCCTCTCTAGATTCCTCCCTGTTGCCGTAGTTCACACGCATGTCAGTTACATTCAAACACAGCCAGGGGTGGAGCTTAAAAGCATGCACCGAAACTGACTACCTAGGTTCAAACCTTAGCTCTCCCACTGGCTAACTATGTGGTCTGAGCAAGTCACCTAACCTCACTTTGCCGCAGGTTCCTCATCAGTAATGTGGAAATATAATTGTTCCTTCCCAAGATTGTTGTGAAGATTGAATGAAACAAGACCAGTAAAGCAGTTAGCACAGCACCTGGCATATAGTAAACCCTCAATAACATTGGCTATGATAATCACTACTGCCTGAAATCATTTAACTTACGTAATGCATAGAAGGAACTTGATAAATGTTAGTAGAATAAGTGAATGATTATATCATCATTTTCAAGTAGATTGTGAGCCCTTAAAGTTCAAATAGGTAAAGAAGGCAGGAAATTCCTCCCTAAATCATAAGAAGCTACCTTTAGTTGAGTGCTTATCCTGGGCTAGGCTCTGAGCTAATGGCTATTCTCTCATTTAGTCCTTCTATAATCTGATTTTTACCAGCCTTCTTGGATCATGTTTTACTTAAATAGCCCCAATTCCCACACCAAATTTTTAGAGATGTCTGTCTTAACCCTAGGATTTCCAAGGACTCTTGGGGGGTGGGCTGACATTTTCATGATCACTTTCCTTTATGAATTCTTTTTCTGAATTCCAGTTCTTTCACATGCCTCCTGACAATGCCACCCTTCCGTCCCATTAATGTCACTCATTGCAAGCTGAGCACCTTCCTTTGGTCCTTCCTTCTACCCCCAAAGCCCCCAGAACACAGGGCCATTTTGTGTGGGAGACGTTTACTGAAGATCCGAGGCTATAAGGGATAGTTACAGCATCACTTAGAGTGAGTGATAGCTGGAAATCCCCCCACCGCAATGCCCCACCTCCCTTGTCCCCGTGTCTGCTCTCCTGGCTGTTCCACTACTCAGAGCCCTTCCTATAGTCATTTTCCCTCCCAATGTTCTTCTCCTCCATCCTTCTGCTGTCCCCCACCTCTCCCTGAAAACAGCAGATTGCTATTACTTTATAACACATAACAATGTAGCTCTTTGGAACCAATGTCTCCATCCTGGGCTCTTTTCCCTCCAGGGTCAGAGAAGGAGCTAAGGAGATGGATAAATGTGAGGGTGCTCAGCTGCTTTTCTTAGCCACAAAGTTTACCAGAGTGTTTTCCTCCACAAAGGAGCCAACACCTCTGAGATGAGTTCTGTCCCAGCCTAGAATGAGGAAATATGGTGGGTCATATTTTTACACCAATTTTTCTTTCTGTTACACTTGTGGTAATGCTATGAGGTAGACATTATCATATTCCCACTTTTTATCCTGATGAGGAGACTGAGAATTGTAAAAGGTTTATTTTATTTTATTTTTTAAATAATCTACTCAGAATTACATGGCTCATTTCAGAGCTGGGTTCTCAATACAGGCCTCTCCGATCCCAAAGCCAGAGAGAATGACCATGACACCATGTGGTCACTTAATGCAGCTCAAGAGGGTCTGAGGTAGATTTTACTCACAAGGCAAAGCTTTCTTAGGAAATTTTTCTGTGGGGAAGGTGTTGTGGGTCATGGGAAAGTGAATTGATTGACTGAAAGCCAAAGACATTAAAACAGAGTTAGAGCTAGAAATAGCCACGTACCTATAGCTTCATGTAGACACCCAAGGAGTTGTGCTATTAATCATGACTGGGTGATTACTCTGCCTGTCTCATTTGTTGGTGCTGCAGTTGCTGGTTTTTGTTGCCCTTTACTCAACCTTGGGTAGGGGTCTCCTCTCTAGAAAAATAAAGCTGATTTCCTTTGGCTTGTAGACTGCTGACTTCATATGTAAAATATCACGTTGGTTGTCCATCCATGTTTAATTAAGAAGACTGGCCTGGTAGCTGAGGGTCTTACAAAGAGCTCAGTAAATAGCTGTGGAATAAACGAAAGAATGGCTCTTCACCCACTTTGTCAGTTTTCTCCCCAGAACCTAAGGCAAGAGGGGTGAGTTAGGCAGCACCAGATGAAGGTGCATCCTTCCCAGCTGGGCAGATGGCTGAGATACCAAAATTATCAGGGATGCAAGAACTTCCCTGGGAAAGGTGAGGTCACCAAAATGGAGGGGGAGGGGCATAATTTACCATAACATCGCAGTGTGACCTTGGTTATCTCATCTCTAAAATGGGGATTATGACCTTATCACATGGTTTTCCCCCAGTTGAGTATGGTAATGGAAATGTACCATAATGACTTTTATTATTACTTCTTCAGTCTACTATAATCTGGTTTCTGCCCTCTCACACTCGGATGATTGCTTTCACCAAAGTTTCCAACCAGCCCCTTTAAAAAAATTATTAATTGATTTCAGAGACCTCTCAATATTTTGTCCATAATTATGCACTCTTTGGTTGCTTCTTGTATGCACCCTGATTGAAGATTGAACCCACAACCTTGGTGTATTGCAATGATGCTCTAACCAACTGAGCTACCCAGTCAGGGCCTCACTCCTGTTTTGAACATTCCTTTCCCCTACTGCTTGGCAGCATTTCACAGTGTATGCCAGGCATTCCTCCATGACATGGTCTCTTCACTGGTTTCTCATGACCCCATTTCAGTGTTTGCATATCTCCATGACTGTTCTAAGTCTCCACTGAGACATCTTTATTACTTAGCTGCTGCTGCATAACAAATTACCCCCAAATGCAGCAGCCTGAAACAGTATTGATTACCTCAGGTGGTTTCCTACAGTCAGGTATTTAGGAGCAGTTTACTTGGGTAGAGCGTCTCAGCTGGGTTGTTTTGCTCTGAATCACTCATGAGATTATAGTCTCATTCATTCATTCACTTATGAAGGTCTCCATCCAAGCTCTCGCAAACTCCCTCATGTGGCTGTTGGCAGGAGGTTTCAGTTCTTCACCACATGGAGCTCTCCACAGGACTTCTCAGGACATGACTAATAGCTTCCCCCAAAGTGAGTGATCCAAAAAAAATGAGTGTATGTGGCCTCGATGAAAACCACAGTGTTTTTACAACCTAATCTTGGGAGTGACGTAGTATCACTTCTGCCCTTGTCACACAGACCAATGATGCTACAATGTGAGAGAGGTTTATACAAGGCTGCCAATACAAGAGGGCAGTACTAGGGGCCATCCTGGAGGCTGTCACCATGGCATCCTTCTTTGTTGACTCTTAAAAGTCAGTGTTCTCCAGGGTTCCATCCTCACATCTCCTCCCTTCTTATTTTCCACACACATTCTTGATACCACAGAGCTCTCCGGGACCTTCAACTACTATTGCTAGATTCTAAAGACACCTAGTCCCCATCTCCAGCACAGTTCCCTTTTGGAAACTTCAGCTTGTGCACTGCCCGTTGTAGCCCAACAGCACCTCAAAGCTCAGGCACACCATACTGCACTTGTCCTCATTCTTCTGATCCTGTTCCTCCTCCTGTGTTTCCATCTCTCCAATAGCGACACTGTCCACTCTGTTGTCAAGCAAGAGGTCAGAAGATCATTCTTCACTATCCTTTTTTCCTTTCTTCCATATCCAACCAGTGTGGTAAGCTTCTTTGTTTTTTTTTTTCATTGTTTTCTCTATCTTTTTCTTTTGAAAATTTTCAAACCTACAGAAAGGTTAAAAGGAGAGTAAACTGATCCCCAACTGGCTAGATGACTTCATGTAGATTCCCAGGTGCTGAATTTTTGGTGTCACCTTTGCTTTCTTTTCCCTTTCCCTCTCTCCACATACGTGCTTCTTTCCTAATAACACTGAGATGCTGCTTGCTTTTTCACTCTCATTTTCTCATGGATGTTACAACGTGTGTGTGTGTGTGTGTGTGTGTGTGTGTGTGTGTAGTTTGTATGTCAATATGCTGTATTGTGCAGATTATGACACTTGATCCCTGAGCACCTCCGAGCATATCTCCTAAGAATAAGGATATTTCCCTCTGTAACCACAATGCCATTATTACACCTAAGGACCAAGGCCATTTGCTTATATCTTCTCCCTGTGTCTCTGATTTAGCCACTTTTCTTCAGGACCTAAGCTTCCCTTTTCTTCCATAGTGCAGTCACCTTCCGGCTGGTTCCTATTTCAGTCCGGGCCCCACCTCCTGCCACAGTGAACTTTCCAAAATGGGTATCTGGTTATGACACTTCCCTATGTCAGACTTTAGAGTGGTCCACATTTCTGTTTATTACCTTTATAAAAAAAACACACTTCACCTGGTCTATGAAGCTCTCCTCATCTAGAACCATCTAGAGCAGCGCCACTCCCTAGAGATATAACATGAGCTACAAATGTAATTTTAAATTTATAGTAGCCCCATTGTGAAAGGTAGAAAAAAAGGTGAAAATAATTTTTTAAATACATTTTATTAAGTCCAATACATTTAAAATATTATCATAGCAACATAAACTACATATAATAAAAATTATTAGTTACATTCTTTTTTCTAAGTCCTCTAAATCTGGTCTATAGTAAACATGTACAGCGTACATCAATCCAGATGCTAAATTTTCAGGGACAAAAGTGAAATGTATTTTTACCAAACAATCAAGTTGTATTTAACAAAAAGTTTTTTGTACTGCTCCCGTTTTAAAGTTTGAATTAATTAAAATTAAACCAAATGGAAAGTTCTGTTTTCCTTTCACACTAGCCACGTTTCAAATGCTCAGTAGTCATGCGTGACTCCGGGCTACTGAAGGAGGGCGATTCCAGAGAGCTTCTCGAGGTGTGGTCCAGGGCCCCCCCAGGACCCCTAGACATTTCCAGGGGGTCTGTAAGGTCAAACTATCTTCATAGTAACATGGAAATGTCATTCGCTTGTTTCACTGTCATTCTTTCACTGGAGGCCACCTGACACGCAGTATGACAGACAACACACTGAACACAGAAACATATGAGAGAATCAGCAGTTTTCTACTCGGCCAGATATTGCAGAGATTTGCCAAAATGTAAAACAATGCCGCTCTTCTCCCTAATTGATTTGACTTTGGAAAAGCTGTTTTTTAAACGAAAATATGTGTTACTTCTATACTCACATAACGAGATAATATTATTTTTAATGAATATTAGTTTTAATGAATAATTTAAATTTTTCTTAGTTTTAATTTCAGAGACAGTAATTATTAATAGATATAACTTTCAAAATCAAAAGCTCTCTGAAGTCTTCAATAACTTTTAATGGTGTAAGAAGGCTTTGAGAACAGCTGGTCTAAAGCCTGCTTAACTCTCCAACCTCATGGCTAATAATTCCCCCACCCCACACCCCTCATATTTTTTGCATGAACTTCCAGTTTCAGACAAGATGAAGCAGATGCATTTCTCCCTATTTCCCTGGCTAAGTACTTCTAAAAACCCTGGGGATTTTCTATAAAGCAAATATAAGAAGACACTGAGAGGTAAAAAGAAGGTGGTTAGGGACCTCTGGACTCAAGGCATTACAGGGCACCAGGGTAGCACCAGCAGACACCTAGTGGGGAGCCTCAACTTTTACTCCGGCCCAAAAACTATGAGACACCCACCCCCCAACAGGTGCCGACTGCTGAGTGGGGGAGCCTGGCCTTCTCCCCAACCTGGTGGTAACCAGATGGTGCTCCACCAATGCAGTCTCAAAGTGACACTGCTAAAACAGGAGGCTGGAATAAGCTCCAGAGTCTCATAACATCAAACTCCAAATGTCCAAGATACAATTGAAAATCACTTGTTCTACCAAGAACCAGAAAAATTTCACCTTGAGTGAAGAAAGATAATTAACAGACACCACACTTGAGATGGCAGAGATTTTGAAATTGCCTGACAAGGCTTTTAAAACAGCTATCATACAAATGCTTCCATGGGCAATTATAACATGCTTGAAATAAAAGAACAAATAGAAAATCTCAGCACAAAAATAGGAGATATAAGAAGAGTCATGTTTTCTGCTTGGACCTTAAACGAACCACTCACATTTCTGGAAAGACGGCCCTCCCGTTGCTCCTGGACCAAGGCTCCTTTCTCTCTCTAGAACACCCATCTCTGTCCTCTTTTCCCTTTTAAATCCTGCTTGTCCCTTAGGGTCAGCTGAGATGTCACATCTTCTGGGAAGACTTCCTTTGCTTACATGCCTTTCCCACCTAGGAGCTCCCAAACCACAGTACTTACACTCAGTGCTACTTGTCTGGTCACCTGTCCCTCCCACCGCTAGTGTAAGGTCTTGACTGAAGGGATTATGTCTTATCCCAGGTGCCTGGCTATTAATAAGCACTCAAAAAAAAATTGTTGAAAAAATGAGTAAATCAATGAATAAATGGAAACTCTTCCGTGGCTCTCTCTTTCCTGTTGAATAAAATTAAACCTTGTGGCCTGCCATTAAATGCCCTACACAAACTGACACATGTGTTTGGTACTCAGATTCCCTTCACAACAACCCTCTTCTCAGCCATACTGGAAACACATCGTTTTTCAAAAGTGCCTTATGCTTCCCATCTCAACATATCATGTATGCTCTTCTAACAGCCTCAAATGTTCTCGCCATTTTTATCACCCAAATCTTATCCATTTTTGCAGCCCCACTCAGATGACCCAGCCCCAGATCTTCCCGGCTAGGAGGGGTCCTGCCCTCCTCTGCATATAAAGCACAGTAAGTCTTGTGTTATTTCTCACTTTCCACTTTGCATCTGTTTTTGTTTGTTTGTTTGCATTAGTGCACTTGTAGTATTCTAGATTCAGATAAATTCTTATCTTACTGATTTTTGCCTCTGCCACTGAGCCTCTAGCATAGCCCCTTCTTACTCTCTGAGTTTCAGTTTTTTATTCTGAGATAACAGTACCTACTTCATAAGGTTTCTGTGAATATTCAGTAAGGCACACTATTTAAATTTTGGTATAGCATCTCAATTTTGATACAGTAAGTACTCAATAAGTGTTAGCTATTATGATGATTATGATGATTATCTGGAAAATTAAATGGACTAAGCAAGTCTTTCAAATTCTACCTTTTAAACATCTTTTACATTCTGTATCATCTCCCCACTGCCATTATTATCACTCTGCCCCCAGCCATAAACGTTGCTCTTGCTATCACCACTGTAGACTATCTGCTCGCCTTCCTTCCACTCTTGCCTCCCAACCTCTATTCTCCACTAAGCAATCAGCATGATCTTTTAAAACAATAAAGCAGATTATATTACTTTCCTGCTCAAAATCCTGCGATGGTTTCCTGGTCTACTAATAAAATCCAAACTTCTTACCAGGGCCCAAAGGTCTAATGTAACTGGCCTGCATCATTCACGCCTTCACACATTCTGATGCAGCTGCAAGGGCCTTGTTGCTGCCTTCATCAACTGTGCTTCTTGCACTTGCCAGGCTTTGCATCACAGGGCTTTGAACTTGCTACTTCCTCCCCTCATTTCAAGTGAGCTATGCTCTCAGTTCTTACCTCCTTGAAAGTAACTACTATGTGTCAAATACCAATCATTACTCTCAAAATTTTTTATATTTTTCATAGCTCTTAATACATGTATATTTACTTAGAAAAATGTGTTGGTTTATTGTCTTTCTCTTCCACTAGAATTGTAAGCTCCGTGAGGATTTGTCCACTGCTCTGTCCCCCACCTCCAGAACAGTGTGTGACACACACTAGGTGTTCCCTCAGTCAGACTTGCTGAGTGGCTGAGTGCTGGCTGTGAGCTCTTCAGATGGGGACTTCAGGAACAGAAACAGCATTCTGTCGCACACAATTGTTCACCTGCCCTGGGTCTTTGTGAAGAGGAACAGTGGGGTGAAGGGGATGGGATAGGGAAGACCCATTTATCCAGCCTTAGAGGACATTCCTATTTATCCACTTAGATGAAAACCTGGCAGGAGGTACTCCCAGGTATGCATCCCATAAAGAGCTATGTGGTGCTCTGGAGTTAATTCTATGGGGTTGGCTGCAGGCACAGCACAGGTAGCTGAGCCTCCCAGCTGCCCGGCATCTTGAGCTTCTCCTTTGTCCCAAGGCCTCGGGTCCTGCTAGGCTGGCCAGGCCTGGAAGGGTGCACGTTGATGAAATGCTCCAGAGGTGAAGCCCCAAAAGTATCTGCCCTTGGTAGCTTCATGACATCCAGCTGGAGGAACCCAGAGGCCTGGCAGAAGCATGGGGTGAGATAATGAAGGGAGAGCTTTGGATTCAGGACACCGGAATCCAGGTGATCTGGGGAAGCCACATGCCCTCTAGGAGCCTTATGTCATCTTTACCTGTACTATAAGGGAGTTGAGTCGAATGATATTTGAAGTCCTCTCTAGCAGTGATTTTCTGTAAGTGAGCTTCACATATGAGATCAACTGGACTAGGCTGCTCAAGGGTGTGGTGGCAGGGGACAGAAACCCAACATGGAGGCAGCTGAGCTGAAGCTGAGCGGTAGGAGCCCAACAGGGCCAGCAGGTGGAGCCATTGCTGCACCAGGACGTTTAGGCCAAAGGGGGAAGTTTGGAAAGCCGCAAGACCCTTCAGTGCAAGCAGTCAGGCGGTGAAAGAGAACTAGCCTCCACCCTACCCCACCCCTTAAATACACACAAACACACCTCTTCTTCCCAAACCTTGTGCACTCTGACAAACTCAGGATAAAAAACCGTTTAGGTGGCTGGGCCTGAGGCTGGAGGCCTTTCAAAGACGCAGTTGCCTTTTCTCCTCCTCTCACATTTCCTGGGAGCCTGTACCTGTACCCACCCCCTCACCCTGCCTAACTGGCCAGGCCCTCATCTGGCCACTCTCACGACAGGACGTGTGACTAGACAGATGAAGGCCAACCTGACTCCTCTTTTCAGATTACCATTTTCCCTTCTCCAAGGTCCACTCAGCCATCACCTTCTGGGTAAGGCTCTAGGTCTGCCCCCTCTTCTCCTGGGGAGGAACCTCTGGTTAGGGCAGCTGGGGAAAGCAAGGGGGAAGTGGGGGTGGGGCAGTGCTCAAGGGAAAGGTCTGGCTCTGGTCAGATAAGAATGGAAGGATCCTTTGTTTGGCCCCAACTGCCTCTGCCACTGTTGACACACTTGGGAGTGTTTCCTGAAGCTACTCAGTTGTGTCCGGCAGCTCAGCCTCCCCCACTTCCTATGGTCTGAGGTGGGGGTGGGATGTCTGGGCAAGAGAGGCGATGGTGTGCCCACAGATTTCGCAGTTAGGCTGCTGTCTCATGCTGACGGTGGAGACCGCCCGTCCTGGAGTCCTGCACTGGCTGCCTACTCTCTGAAGCAGAAGCTCCCCACGGTTCCATTCCACTGCCAGCTAGGGGCAGGGCAGGGTGGGGTAATAGAAGGCTGGAGCTTCTCTCCAGAGGTGCACAGGTGGGGCTCCTTCACATTGTTTTGCATATTTTGCACACAGTCACCAAAATGCACCTCTTCTCAGAAAGGTATTCACGAAGGGTATGGCTCCTTCGCCCTCAGCACACCAGTCCCCATCCTGAAGGCCCCTGCTGCGTTTGGGTCTGCCTGTCTATGACTGGAGATGGCCAGCCTCCCTGTGACCCTTCCGGTCTCCCTGCAGAGAGGGGAGTCGTTGGTAGGCTTATCCCCAGGGGCAGCATCCTGGTGGCTCCCTGTGTTCCCTGAGATGGTCCCAGCTCTTCCCTGGCTGGGCCCTCCCTGCTACACCACTGCACAGTCCAGTCAGATCTGATGGAGACACAGACCGCTCTGGCATTCAGACACACCCATCTGGGTCACAGCCACAGAAAAAATGTGTTTCACTATCACTTTAATTACATTATTTACACACCATTTTTTATTCAGAAAAAAAAATCCACCCAATCTTCCTATCTCTGGAAATTTCTATTTCCAACCGTCATTGAAATCAGGATCCCTGCTCACCCCTCTGGAAAAAAAAACAAAAAGGAGGACCTGGGTCACCCACAAAAGAGGTGGCTTGTGGTGAGGGTCCTTTGGAAGACCAGAGTCTGGGTTCAGGAAGCTGAATGTGTGAAGGGCAGGGTTACCTGCCTCTCCCCAAGGTGGAGAGAACCCCTCTATGGTGCAGTGCTGGGCCCCAGGAATGGCCTGGGGGGTGGGGGGATGTGCAGTGGCAAAGGGTAGAAGGCAAGGGATGGCACCTCCAGCAGGGAGGCCACCTGCGGCCAGATGCAGGGAGGGCCCCCTTCCCGGATATTGCCCAGCTTTGTCCCACCCAGCTGAGTCACAATTCGGTATCAGCCACCATGTGTTGTCTCGCTGAATGGCCGTTTCTGGACGTGGCCTGGCCGGTCCCGTTCTCCTGAGCCCCTCGGTTGACACTGGCCTTTCCCTGAGCCTCGGGGGAGGCCCCAGGGCCTGAGCTATAGCCCTGGCCTCCACCGTTCTCCGTGTAATAAGGGTCTTCGCCCTAGACAGTGTATAAATAAAGGAGCATTATCTGGTAAGCAGGGGAGTGAGACACTGGTGGGGGAAGAAAGGGAGGAGGGGCATGTAGCTGCATGTGCAGACAGACTCCTTCTTTCCGAAGAGCAGTCAGGGTTCCAGCTCCTAGAGGAGAAAGGACAGAGGAGAGGCACCACACCATGCCACCGCAGCTGAACAGCCATCTCCCATGGGAAACCAGGCAGTCCCAGGGCATATAACCTCCCCAGACCAGAGACCACGAGTCAAGCCCCAGCCTCACCCTTCCTCATCCAGAACACTTCAAACATTGGTTTTCCCTCCACATGCCCCCTTGTGAGCCAAGTGGTACCGGTGGCCATTTAATGTTTGCAAACAAGTGGCTGCTTTAGCAGCCTGTTCTGGTTGTACCCAGATGAGCTATCCCAGTGAAAATAATAACCCTGTGACATGAATTATCTGTTACCACTGTAAGGTGGGCCAGTCTCAGTTAGTGTCCCCTCCCCAATCTGCTATATAAGGTGGGGCAAAGTAGGGTGACATTTGTAAGTACACAAAACACAGAGTTTATTTTTGTATTATCATGTATTAATTATGGTATTATTTTCCATACAAACAACTGTAAGCCTACTTTTGCCCCACCCTATATATTGTTTTGACTCGTCCAAGGACTTGGTATGTGCACACGTGCATATCTCTGTGTAAAGGCACAGAACAGCCTTTTCCGGGATTCTCACCCCCCCCTGCCCCCCCCCCCCCCCGCCAACATGACATTCCTGGACCTCCCCAGAAAACCACTCTCTCCCTCATTTCCTTTGGCCTGGGCCCCAGAACTAACCAGCCTTTCTCCTGTGGGGCTCCAACTGCGGCGGTTCATCAGGAAATAGCCCGTGGTACCCAAGACAGCCAGCAGGATCCCGGAGGTGACCAGAGCAATCAGGGTCTTGCGGGAGTGACTCTGGTGGCTCCCGACATTTTGTTCAGTGAAGCCTTGGATCCCCAGCTTGAAGAGAAGACACAGAAGAGACAACCTAGTCACTTGTAGAATGTGGGTTCTAGAAAGGAGGAGTCCAACCCACACCAGACTTCTGTGTGCGACCAAACAATGAATAGACACAAGAAGACATTGACCTCAGGGATTTTCTAAAACAGGATTTAAGATCGACATCTCTTAATTAAGCTGCACTGTAAAATTTGGGTTCAAGCATAGAAAGGTAAAGATTGTTGGAGAAGGTTGGAGAGGAAGGAAGGTCAGGTCTGGAGAAGGTCATCCTTTTCTCCCCTACTCCAGTGAGTACCCCTGACCCCTCATCTTAGAGAACTTACCTTTTTCAGGTCAGACTGGTGATTTTTCAGAAGTTGGAGCTTGCTGAAAAGTTCTAGAATTAGAAACAGGGGGTGCTGAATCTAGAGGCTGAACAAGCTCATCCTGCTCTATTCTCCTAAGCTGTTTCAGAAGATGCTCCTATGGCCAAATGGCTCATCTCAGGAAGGCCTCCCCCAAAGTCAGCCCAGCCCTGCTTCCCAGCACCTTCACTCTCTGAGCTAAGATGCCTGATTTCCACCCAGCATCCTCTACCCTCAGCCCCACTCCTTTCCTAGCCCCCAAGACAGATGTGCCCCTTACCTGTTTTGTTGGCCAAGACCAGCAGCAGGCAGTGAGGCCTCACCTCAGACTGTGCAAGGAGCAAGGAGCATGCCTTGTCCCCAGCCTCAGCCTGATCCTTCCCGCATAGGACTTGGATTAGTTCCTCTCCATTTTCCTTCTTAAAGTCCTCCTGGGAAGATAGAGAAAAATGATAAGCAAGAGATAAAAAATGACAAGCAAGAGATGCATCTAGAGTCTCAACAATGATTCTGGTTAAATCCTCCATGAGAAGGTTTCTTTTTTCTAAAATTCCAGCTGGAAAAAAAAATACTGTGAACTATATGTATGCAAGCACACAATAAGAAAAAAACACTTAAAAATTTCTCAGTACCAAAACGTGTATCCATTAGTGTCTTAGGTGTAAGATGCCAGAGAACAAATTTATGAAATACTATACCATCTTATCTAAGGATTGTCCATGCCCACATATACTATTCAAATTAAATTCAAAAGAGATTACCAATAACAAAAAAAGAATGCTGAGGAGAAAATGCTTTGTTTCTAGGTTACAACAGCCCCAAATGTTAAGAGAAAAGCAAAGTGGTGAGGAGTGGAGACCAAATTTATGACTGTAGACTCCACAAGATCCTGGGTCCCTTCCCTCTTACTCTCCAAGGGCTCTCACGAAGATCATGGCTCAAACAGAAATGGTCTTTTTTCATAGTCTTCCATCCCCTTTTCCCATTAAAAGCATTGACCTATGCTTTTGGGGTTCACAGATCTCCCTCCAGGTTGCTGACTGGCCTATACTCAAGAACTGGGTCCTGCTTGGGAACTCAGACACAGAAGACAAATTCTAGTAGCTCTTCAACACTGAGTTCCAGGAAAGGGCACTGGTTGTGCCCTTCCAACACCCTGTTCTCAAACCTTGCAGGATTTATTCCAGCAGCCTCCAGTCAGAGTGGCCTCCCCTGCGCAGGCAAGGAACAGAAACCAACTCTCGCCTCTGTCCGGATGGCAGATGGTTGAGGAGGAAATGCCTGAATAGCTCTGACAACTTTCCCGTTGGGGGAAAACTGCTGGGGCATGTGAGGGCCATCAGAACTGGGCCTACGTGGAGGAGAAAGCTTCCTGTTTGCAGGCAGGACTGCTTCTGTGGCAAGGCCAAAGGGCCCTCCCAGCTTGGAAAGCAGCCTGGGTATTTTCCTACCGCTGTGGCCCAAGGCAGGAAAACCCAGGCTCCTTTGCTCTTGCACACAGCAAGGTCAAGATTGGCCTCAGGCCCCAGGTTTCTTCCATCAGCTGGAATTGTTGGGAGCTGAGTGGAACTCACTGGGCTTGGATGAGGCCACAAGAGCAGGGCTAGCTAAGCTCCAAGTCACAGAGAGGTGAGTGAGTTCAATGGTAGCCTTGGAAGGCTGCCAGGAGCTGAGGTCTCTGAGAAATGAATTCTTAGGCCACTGCTGTTTTACCCCTCAGGAAATGGATTAATTCTGCAGGTGTCCCTTATTAAGTCCTTGGATAGAGGCTCTGCTTCTGGAAAAATCTGGCTTTTTAAAACAGCATTTGCTATAGGTATCTGGACTCCATACTGGATACAATCAGCACCCTCCTTCCTCTCTAGGCCTATTTCGCTTCTGAGAGCTGTACGTGGCTTTCGCCTGAGCACTACTCCATCCACCCTGGCGCATGCCTCCTGAGTGAAGAGGAGGGAAGCCCTGCCTGGATGACCAGGCTTCCAACATGCCTCTGACTGGAATATGTCTCCTTCCTGAGAGGGGCAGAGGAGCAGGGCTCCTGCACATCAAACCAAGCTGAACAAAATGGCACCGTCTTCAACCCACTGAGTCCTAAGAAGCTGCAGCTCAATCAGAGGCAGCTGTTCTGTGGTTTATCAAGCCCTAAGTATAAAACACGGTGTGAAAACTTCTCTGTGTGTGTCTCGTGTGTGTGTGGGGGGGGGGTGGCATGAATTCTTCATGTCCAAGCTCTCAGTTTGTGTGCATGGCAATGAAAGTAAACGTTTACTATGTCTCAGGTACTGTCTTAAGTGTTTTACACATATTAATTAACTTACATCTCACATAACCCTATGAGTGGGTACTATCATCCTCCCCATTTTATAGATGAAGAAGTTGAGGCGCAAAGAGACCAAAAGGTCACGAGCTAGTTTATCAAAGAAAGGTACAACTGAGATGCTATGACATTGCCCTGACCAGCGTGGCTCAGTGGGTTGGGCATCATCCCGCAAAGAGAAAGGTTGCCAATTCGATTCCCTGTCAGGGCACATGCCTGGGTTGTGGGTTTGGTCCCCCAGTGGGGCACATAGGGGAGGCAACCAATCAGTGTTTCTCTCCCTTTCTTTCTCCCTCCCTCCCCCTCTCTCTAAAAACAAAACAAGATGCTATGACATTCGAAGGAGGGAGCACACAGCTGGTTTGGGATTATCAGAAGCATCTCAGTATAGGCCTTGAAGAAAGTGTACAGGAGAGACTGGTAGGGAGAGGCCTCTGATTGGAGGCACCACCATGAGGAAGCTCGGGGGCATGAGAGCCTGTGACTGTCACAACCCTAGTCGCAGGAGAATGGGGAACACTGCCTTCTCCCTTGGATTCCCATCCCTCAAGAATCCACTCAAATCCCAGCTCTTCCATGAAGCTGGTCCTACCCCCTGCATCAGAATGGGCATCAACCTTCGCTCTGCTCTTTACTAGATTCTTTGCAGGTCGTGCAGCTTGTCTGAGTATCAGGTTCCTTAAAACACTGAAAACACTGAAGACCGAGCTGTTGAGGTGAGTAAGGAGGTGCTGTGTGAAGAGTGCCCAGCAAGGTGTTTGAAACCCCATGGGCACTGGAAAAATGGCACTAAAAATAGTAATTATTATTACTATTAATAATAGTAATCCATACCTAATACACAATAACATCTAGAATCCACATGTTGATGTTCAATCCTATTTTGCCCTACTGCTATCGCCATCTCTCTCTGAGTAGACTGTAAGACTCTTTAATGTTGACAGCAGGTGCATATTACATAATTTGGAACCCAGACTCAACTAAGCATAGCAGCAAACAAACAAAAGAACTCAGTGCATTGTTCAATCTAACATCCCGACTGGTTTGGCCTTCACATGGAGTCCCTCCGCTCCTTGCTTAGTTCTTGGACTAAATTCAAGGGAATAATAGCGGCCAGCCTCCCACTCTGGATTCCAGCAGCATCAGTGAATTGTGTTTGGGCCTGGGGAGGAGCAGGTGGATCCTGAACAAAGCACAATGCTTCTCCGGATGCTTGAAATAAACATCCTCCCCCAAGAGAGGCTGTGGGCAGACATCACGGGAGAGTGGGCAGGAGGAAGCCACAGCGTTGCTGTTTTGCTCATGAGAATCAGGTTTGTGAGCCCCTCACTATACCTGCTCACACAAGTTACTTGCAAAAATAATAACCACAATAATAAAACCATCCAACCTTTCTAGAGTGGCACCTTCAAACTTTGCAAAGACTCTTAACATGTTGAAGAAGCATGTTAAGCATTAAAATGGGGGAAAGGACAGGTATTTTTCTAAATGAAATGATCTTTAAGATATTTCCCAATGCTCAATCTCTTAATCTCTCTCTTCCTCCCTCCCTCCCTCTCTCTTTTTAAATAACCTTCTCTACTTTGCTGTGAGTTTGACAACATAGGTAAACCTCTATGCTCAAATAGCTTCTAACCTAATTAAAGGACCTGCTAAAAGTCCCATAACAAGTGGGCAGTGGACCAAGGGAGAGAAGTTAGGCTGTCTCCAGATTTCAGGCTCTTTCCAAGACACACGCTGTCTTCATCAGTCCTCCATCTGTAAGCTATTTTTTTTCCTGCATAAAAACTGACATTTGGTGCTTGGGCATAGGGCAAGGAAGGCGTGGGCTGGGGGCTACGATGTGGAGACTGGAGGCAGTCTGCCTCAGATGAAGTCAGTGTGACAGAATAAGGCTGATGTGAGCTGGCCAAATAAAAAAAAACCTCTGCATATAAACAGATGTGACTCTAAAGAACGGTAGTTCTAAAAACCATATTGGTGGGTAAAGAACTTAAATGGACATTTCTCCGATAAGGTATATGAATGGCCAATAAACACATGAAAAGATATTCAACATATTTAATCATTAAGAAATGTGAACCAAAACTGCAATCAGATACTGCTTCATGCCCATTAGATGGCTACTATAAAAAAAAACAACAGAAAATAACAAGGGTATGATGAAATGGGAACCCTTCTGCACTGTTGATGGGAATGTAAAATGGTGCAGCTATTATAGAAAATATAATCATACGACCCAGCAATTCCACTTCTGGGTATATAATCAAAAGAAATGAAATCAGGGTATTGAAGAGATATTTGTGAACTCATGTTCATAACAGCATTATTCAAGATAGCCAAAATGTGGAAGCAACCCAGGTGTCCATCAGTGGATGAATGGGTAAACAAAATGTAGTATATACATGCAATGGAAAATTATTCAGTCTTAAAAAGGGAGGAAATTCTTACACATGTTACAACATGGATGAAACTTGAGGGCATTATGCTAATTTATATAAGCCAGTCATAAAAAGATAAATAATGTATGATTCTACACATGTGACATGCCTAGAGTAATCAAATTCATAGTGACAGAAAGTAGAATAGTGGTTGCCAGGGGCTAGGAGCGGGAGAGAATGGGGAATTGTTTAATGGGAGTAGAGTTTTAGTTCTCGAAGATGAAAAGAGTTCTGAAGACTGGCTTCTCAACAATGTGAATCTACTTAACACTACTGAACTATATATTTAAAGATGGTCAAGTATATGTATTCTACTGCCATTAAATTTTCTTCAGTGGATTCCTTTGGACAAATGGGTATGCCATAAGAGAATAAAGTAATCTCACATTTTGGAAACAATTTGAGAAACCACAGCCACAAAAACTTAACCTGATATGGCAGCAGAGAAAAATCAAAGTCAGAATTGGAGTGACATGTTCTGTTCATGAGGGTTCTGAGATGGGGTACCAGGTGCCTGAGAAGACTGTGCAATTGCCTTACTTCTCCCGGGATGATATAGGTGATGTCTGCCTAGAGACGAAGGATGGGGAGCAAGTGAAGAGTGGCTGGGATACAAATGCCTACAGAATGCATGTACGGATGACAGGTCTAAAGAGTCCACATAGCAAGAGCTAACTTGTTGGATACTCAGTGTACCGGTGCAGAATGAGTGTCTGGTTAGCTGAGAACAATGCATGAGTATTTCTCTTTTGGGAATACAGATGCATGCCAACATTACATAAGTGCTCCGGACGTGATGTTAGGGGAATGCAAACCCTCATGCTTCTCATTAGGCTGTGAGTAGGGCCTAAGTTTCCCACAGTTAGAACCAGTACCTTAGCGCCTCCTGACACCAAAAGTACATATACAACCTCAGGAAAATTAATGCTGCATCACTCCACCTTTGGAGCAGACCGATCATCAGACAATCACATAGGACTCAAGAAAAGGGAACCTGGGACACAATCAAGACCTTGGCCAAAAAGTCTGGACCATGGATGGCTGACTGAGGAAGAATGACCTTGCAGAGTCATAGGAGGCACTGCTGCTTGGGATCTGGGGAAGAGGGGATCTCAAGAAGAAAGGGGGATCAATAGCAGTAGAATGACCAGGGAAACAATAGCACCACACAGGTGCTGCCATACAGTTGATTCATTGCAGGCAGAGCAGAAGCCTTCTTTATATCAGGGGAGCTGCTCTCTTTCCACATCGACACTCCCAGTGTAGATCTCCCAAATCTCCCCTGAGTCTCAGAGGAGAGTGCAGACCTTCTCAGCTGTGCCACAAAATGGATTGGACAGTGAAGACCACAGGGTGAAAGAGGCCAATGGCAATGTAAGAGGAGTTATTTCTGGGGTAGCAGTAAGTTTCTGGAACTTGTCTTGTATGACGATCTTCGTTAAATGTGTACTTTGAAGAGCAATGGCCAGACACCTAGAAGACTGTGCAACTAGCTCTAAATCTTTGGTACAAAGAATGAGCATTCTGGCAGACATCCATGTAATACACAGGGAAATAAGTGCTGAACCAAGATGACAGGGAAAAAAGAGAGACAGAGATTTTTGTCCCCTCACCTATAATTAGCAAAGTGCTTGGCATTAAAAAAAATGAGTAGGATTGAAAGTCAGCATCAGAAACACATGGAATATTACTTGTGTGTTTTATATTCACATCTAAGTTAACTATTCTACAAGTTGCACTTATTTGTTCCATTGTGTGAACTTATGTCTTCACAACTTCTTTTGTTTTTGAAAGTTCCAAGTTAAATAATTCTCATAGGAATAATTTTAAAAGATCTGTGAGTCAGAGTCCCTCAGCTGATGATCACAGGTAGATATCAGTAGTCAGAATGACAAAATAAGTAACTTAGTGCCCTCTACAGAACAGTTTTTCTAGCCTTCTTCCAGTCTACATATGCCACTCATCACATATATGGCTCCCTTAAGTGAATTCTCAACTTGTAGGAAAATGGTATTTTTGGGTGTGAGTAAATACCATTCTTCCTGCCATTCCATCTTTCATTCAGAACCTTATTACTGTCAGGAAACTGGGTTTACTGAAATAAAGCAAGGAGGTCTGTCATCGTCATTAAAAATTAACACCATGCTGGATGGTCTTCCCAATGCAATAAGACATGAAACTAAAACAAGAGGCATAACTACCAAAAAGGAGGAGAAAAACAACATCTTGTGGCAGATAACATAATAACATACCTTAAAAACAGAAAAGAATCAACTAAAAAGCTCCTGGAATTAATAAGCAAGTAAAACAAAATGACTAACCTCAATATTCAAAACTCAGGTTTTTAATATATCAATAATCAATTGGAATGAATGATGAAAAGTATATATTATAAACAACCTTAAGAAATCTATAAAGCTGATTAAAAATTTTTTAAAACTAAAAAATCAATATGCTGAACAATACAAGAGAAGACCAGAAAAAAATGAAGGAATTTTAGACCAGCTTCAATGAAAATTTTACTGTTTTTTTATCTTGACAAGATGTTCCTAAAGTTTTTCTAAAGTGACAGATAAAAAATACTTTTCATTTTGCATAGTGTAATGAGCAAAGACCTACCTGGCTAGATATTAAAAGTATTGTAATGTAAAAGTACAATAATTTTTAAAAATTTAAAATAGGCTTAGTATTTTGGGTTTCTTTGGACACATCCCCAGAAATGGAATCACTGGATCATAAAGCATTCCATGTTTAATTTTTTGAGTTATCTCCATGCTGTTGTCCACAGTGGTTGCACCAACGTGCATTCCCACCAACAGTGCAAAAGTGTTCCATTTAAGCACACCTATGTTCATTGCAGCATTATCTACAATTGCCAAAATGAGGAAGCAGCCCAAGTGTCCATCAGTAGATGAGCGGATAAAACAACTATGGGACATTTACACAATGGAATACAACTGGGCAGTAAAAAAGAAGAAAATTTTACCCTTTGCAACAGCATGGATGGACCTGGAGAACATTATGCTAAGTGAAATAAGCCAGTCAGAGAAAGACAAATACCATATGATTTAACTCCTATGTGGAATCTAATGAACACACTGAACTACCAAGCAAAATAGAGACAGACTCATCTCATAGGGAACAGGCTGACAGCTCTGGAGGCGTGGCTAGCAGGTGGCGAGATTGAGCAAAAAGGAAAAAGGACTCATGGACACGGACAACAGTGTGGTGATTGATGGGGAGGGGTACATAAGGGAGATAAATGGTAATGGGAAAAAACACAATAAAAAGCAAATTAAAAACCAAAATCTTTAAAAACTTTTTAAATAGGCAAAAAAGATGAACTGAACAAATAAACTATGTCAAGAATATGTCCTGTGAAATATCAGGACAATATAAGTTAAAAGAAGCATCCTGTCAACACAGAAAGAAATAATGTTAGGAAAAATGGTTATGTGGAAAATAGAGCTTTACGGAAAAAATTCTGTAAGGATTAAAGTTGTATGTAAATAAATATAATAAAGGAATTAATATTTTAGGTGACTTTTATATTTCATGAAGGACTTTCTTAACATAAAAACAAACTGAAATATGACTATGTATATTAAATGTATTACAGAGGAGCTAAAAAGTGACTACTAAATTTAAATAAAATTGTCTTTGCCTTCTTTGTCCGCCAGATGGGGCCTCTGACTCCCTAAACCTAAAGCTGGGTGTTTTAAGTAGCCTGACCCTGCTAAGCTCCCCGAAACCCCAACAGAATCTTATAGTCCAAAATGGCTTAAGGGGATTGTGGGAGGAGAGAGACGGGGAAGGAATGGGAGTGGGGGCAGGGGGGGGGGAGGGGGAGGGCTGGAGTTTGACTTACACAGCTGGAGGTCTCATTCAGTTCCAGGCAGATAGCTTGGGTCAATTTCACTTCTTTGACTCCAGAACATTTGATTTCTTTCTGTATTAAAACATAAGCAAAATAAATAAGCCAGCATTTCTGGCTCTCATTTGTTCCCCACCTCTTTTTCCAGTTTGATTTCTGTGAAGTTCTTTTCCAAGAGATTTTAGAGAAAAGGAAATTTTTTAATTTGTTAGGGGACTAGCGCTTTATAATAGTCATACTCTCTTCCTCCACCTTACCTCCTATCCCCAGCAGATAATTAAAACCTTTGTTACTAGCCTGGGCTTGCAGGCAAGTAGCTATTTGCAAACTTGGTAAACATTGGCTTGGGTGGTGCAGAGATGGTAGAGGACAGGATCTTATCCTGTTGGGGCTGCTTTTCCTCCAGTGAATTATTTACCTGCAATACCACCACACGTATAGGCATACAGATAATGGGGTGGCTGGGCAGATCCAGGTGACGTTCATTTTCCTCCTGGCCCCTAGGACTCTACAGATTCCTTTTCTGGCTCCTTTAAAAAACAGAAACCAGGCAGACCCCTAAATGCCTGCTCCCCGGTTCCATGGGATCGCACTATCCCTGGTCTACTCAGTTCCTCTCTGCCGCTTTATGCCTGGTACAACCACCAGGCCCTCTCACACAGAGGAAATGGTATTTGTCCTAAACATTTTGGGAAAAACAGCCCCATTAAATGGAAGATGGTTTCCAAATATAGCCAAAGGGGAATGGTACCCTGGTCAAAGCTCAGATCAGGGGGTACTAGAAAAAATCACTGAGGATTGGATGGATCTCAGAGAATTCTCTTTATTCTTTACTCCCTAGAAATGCAGTTTCCACGGCATAGGTCAGCTTCACCACCTTACTCCATCCCTGTGTTCCCCTTTCTACTCCTTCCAACAATATTTAATCTGCATGTTTTTTGTGCTAGTTCTTAACCACTCAAACCTCATTAATTGGAATGAGGAGAAGTTAAGGAAGCAGAGAGCTTGTATACATATGAAGCAAAGGAGCAATCTGGCATTTTGGCCTAATTCACCCACCTTGATACTTGGTATTTTGGTACTTTGGGTAGTAGAAAATGATGTATAAGGCTTAGTGGGAAATGTCACAGGACTGGTGCTACTGTTTAGGGAGTCTGAAATATTTCCAGGTGACGTGCTTGGCTCCAAGGTCATTGCTGAAGTTGAAAGGTTGGCTGGGGTGGAAGACATTGTGATGACTGAAGAGGTCTGTGTCTGGACAGAGGAGTTCGTGGTTGTAAGAACTGGGGTGGTCCCAGAGGTAGATGTGAAGTTGACTGTAGTCTCTGAAAAAGACCAAAACACCAGTGTGCATTTGGGCACATTTGCATAAACACACATGCACACACATTTCAGTTCACTGTCTTGAGTGAAGACTTTATAGATAACGACATGGGCATGGACTTCAACCCAGAAAAGGGAGTTTGGGGATTTAAGAGTTACTGTATGTCCTAACCCTTACCAAACTCATTTTAAGCCAGCTATTAGAGCCATAGCCTTCATCTAGAATGTGCTAGAGAGGCCCTTGGGGTTCTGAAACTTAACTGGATGCTGGTTCACCCTAGAGAAGTCAAAGACCCTCAATTTGAATCTGTACATACCTTCACTTAGAAGAGATCAGAGATCTAAGGAGTTCTCATCTAATCCTTATTTTACCACTAAGCTGAACTCATTACTGATTAGTATCAGCTGCCAAGGCATTGGCCTGAGAAAACTCTGTAGGAAGAATCATCTAGAACTTACTTCATGGAGCCCTAAACATGATGCCCAAGCCATTATTATAAGAGACTTTTATGTTTCCATCTATGGGGGCAGGCAGGGGCAAGAAGGGTGGTCTGCAAATGTCCTAATGCACCAGGCACCAGCAGCATCCTTCCGGGGCCCAACACAAACACCTTCTACCTGAGATGGCTGCTGTGGTCCCACTGCTGTTCTGAGAGACAGTGTACAAGGTGGTACTTTCCACAGTACTTGGTGTTACAGTTTCCTGGTTGTTCCTGGACACATTTGTAGGAACAGCTGACAATATTTTTGTAGTAGGTGACTCTGTGGCAATAGTCGTCGAGTTATCTGTATTTGTGAATCCAGAGGCTGTGGGGAAACAAGGAGGAAAAGTCAGAACCTAAATTGTCCTGGAGCTTCATGACATCACCTGATTCAATTTCTTGACTTCAAGTAGAATCCATCTAGAAGATCTCTCGCTCACTTCGGCAGCACATATATAAAAATTGGAATGACAGAGATTAGCACGGCCCCTGCACAAGGATGACACCCAAAGTCGTGAAGCGTCAGAACATCCCCTGCCTCCCTCCCCTGGCAAGGCGACAGCAACAAGAACATCCTCCTGGACAGGCAACTACTGTAACTTCCCACTACTAGATTTTTCTTAAGGAAATGGGTAAGGAAAAGCATGTATGCGCCAAGTGTCTGGGGTGGTATTATCTAAAGGAGCATTGTCTACAGGAGGGAGAAATTGCAAGCAACTAAATGAATTACAGTAGGATAAATGGCATATGCACCCAAGATGCCATAATCATTACAAATAACAAATTACAGAAAAACTATAGCAGCCTGAGTATATGAGCCTTTGTTCACAACATGTTAAGTAAAATATTAAAATACCAAATTATACCTGGAACAATATTGCAGAGATCTAAAATGTAGCTCTTTTTCCTTTTTAACGTATCCTCCCTTTTGTCACTCTCCACCCACCATGTTAATTCTTCGAATAATCACTAGGTTCACACCATTCTGTTTGCAATCCCCTTAAAAATCTTCCATTCTTCCTACGTTTTCCCATTCCCAAACTCCCCTCATTCTTCCCTGCCTGGCCTTTAAACCTAGTCTGCTTTCCTCCAGCTGAAGAACTGCAGCAAGCAACCCCAAGATTTCTTTCAGGGGGCTCTGCCCTGGAAACCCAGCTGATGACCTGGACAACATCAGGCCCAATTTCTCATCAGATGTATTAAGAGGAGAAAGAGCTAAATTTCAGTTTTGCCAGTAACTCTGCAATTATATGTGTGCGTGTGTGTGTCTCCATTTATGAATGTCTAAAATGAGGGGTTTTCCTTATATAGATTCTGGGGAGAATCAATGAGATAAATGTTAAATTGCTATAATATAGGTATTCCTGGATCTAGCTGTTCTTGGCAGATCTTCATGAGGGTCCTTGACCTTCCGTGTCTCCTGGGGAAACATCCTTAGACTCAAGAAGGAGAACTTTTCTGCCTGGACCCTGATCTTTAGAGCCCACACTCTGTTTCTCCTCCTGCCTGCCCTTCCCCAAACCATGAGGAGTCCATGGAACCAACAGGGAAGTATCCTCTCTTCCAGAAGAATATGCTGGGGACCAGAAGACCTCAAATGTCTCACTTACTTGAGGACCGGCATGGGCCTTTCCCCCGAGCCCATCCTTCCAAGGGTGAACTGTAGCACTAGAGTGTACACCTCCAAGGCCCAAGGACAGCCAAGAAGTGTCTCTTTGCAGGGAGAAAGGTTAGAGCATTAAGTGTGTGGGTGGGGTGTCCCTTACATGCATGCAGGATCCCTTACAGTTGTGGGCCAGAGTCGTGGTGAAGAAGAAGGAAAGAGGGGTGGGTGGGGGCCATGGGCCGTCTCTTCCTGCTCAGCCATATTGTGGAACTGAATTCCAGGACCGCGAGAGTCTCCAGTTCAAACCTGGCCTTTCAGGGGGCTGTGAAGATATGTTTTTCAAGGTCTGAGAATAGAAGATACTTTATCTATCAGTTAATTGGCCTGATTTATAATTTTGAAGTATTTAGACATATAGTATGTGGGCCTCCACTGTTCTCTTGGCTTGAATCCTGTAAGTGTTAGAGATGGACTTGGTATCCACAGCTCACACTCAGCAGTACCAGCCTCCAGAAAAAGCTCTTGGGGATCCCTAAGGCTTGTCTCTAAGTTTTCCTGACTGAGAGCAAGGTGTTTCTTTTTCAGAGGTTTCCAGGTAAAAAGCAATGTAAAATGACACCTACCCTTTCCCTCAGCAACAAGAGGGGAGTCTTCAGTTTCAAAGCAGTTAACCTGGGCCAAGAATGTCTCCCCTAGGTGGTAACAAGTCTCACTGTCCCATATATGCCCCCCAACCTGCTGCAAGATTGACATTAAGGGTGAGGACAACAATCCATGTCAGTATTATGAAGCAGGTGAGCAGGAGGACAAGTAGTATTGCTATCTCCGTGTCAGAGTTGAGAGCCTGAATCACCAGGGTCTGGCAGAGAGGAAAGGCCACAGTTAACGTGGGGGAGGGGCAGCAGGGCCACAGAGGCTTAGCTGACTCTTAAGTAGAGGCTTGGGGAGGTTAAACTGCTAAGGACCAGTAGACACTCTGGAGACAAAAGGAGGCACTCCTGTCTGCCTTAGGCAGGGGGTAAATTTAACAAAATAAGATAGATAGGGAAGTACATTCTGTCTTCTGCCCTTAAATAGGGCCCTCTCAGCAATCTGGTCTGAAGGTTTGGATTCCCTTTAGGGGGCAGGTGGTAGGAAATGAACTGAAGGGTCATCGTCTCAAGGTACCATTCCAAGGTACCACTGGAACTCCCTCTTGACATCACTCTTCCTGCCTACCCTTTCCTCTTCTTTCCCTTAATACATCAATTCCTGGGAATCCCATCTGGCCCAGCCTGGCCCAGCCCTTTTCGCTTCCCAGAGGAAGCTGGGCCTCGCTGATGTGATGTCATGCTTTTGAACCCCCTCCCTCAGGGCCTCCTTCACCCAGACAACGAGTTTTGAACTTTTCCAGATGTGGAGAGAGACCTGATGCTAGTTCTGAGGACAGAGGTGCCTGTGCCAGATGAGTGAAGCAACCCTGGGCCGAGGCCAGGTACCAACCCACCAGGGTCGGGCTCCCAGCTGCAGCAGCCTCCTCCCACCCACCATCCAGCCAAGCACTGAGGAACTTGGAGCAGGGTCCATCTGCAAATGACAAGGGGACCCCAACCTCAGATCCATGTCCCTGGGCTTAGGGTGAATAAGGAAGCTTCTGAGGCTAGAGAAACTGGACAGAGGAGGAGGGCAGAAAGGCAAGGCTGAGTGTGGGGCTTGTGTAAGCTGGTGCAGGGATAGAAGACACTATGACAGGGCCCTGGGAGACAGTCCTGGCCTAGTTGCTGCAGTATAGGGACTATCCGTGAGGGAGTCTCTTAGTTTCACAGCCTCTAGGGTTCCCTTTAAAGAGTTCATTCCCATGGACAGACTGGAGTCTTGAAGAAATGACCTTTATTACGAATCAAGATGGGCCACAGATGTCTTTTTAATACTACTTCCCACACACATCCATGGCATTAAACGTTCAAACCTGACCTTTCTTTTTCTGACCTTCTGATCCCCGCCTCTGCAGGGCAGGAACAGCGACCCCCAGTCAGATTCTAAAACGTGACTGATGGCACCTGAACTCCATTCCATTCTAGACCGACGGCACAGCCCTTATGGTAAACGCAGCAGACCACATGGCAGTACAACTTAAAACAGAAGGAAAGGCTCTCTTCTCTTGTTTTCTTTTCATTGCATCTGTATTAACCGTGGCTCCCTAAGAACCCAATTTAACCCTAGGTACCCAATTTGATCTCAACTCTTGAACTTGGAGCAAGGGGAGAAGACAAGGTCTCAGGAAGTTAGCAAAATGAGGAGCCTAAGAAGCCAAAGTAGATGCACACAATTTATGCGGTAAACATCTTCCATTTAACTTGCAGGTACTTACGCAGAAGCAATTATTCTTGTGTTACACATAGTGCTATCAAGCTTGGTTATCTGATATACTAGCTGAAGCTAAAAATGAGAAAGAATCTCTTAGGAACAAACAAGAAGGAAAAGCAGCAGCTAAAAACGAAGGAACAGAAATAAATGAAAAACATACATGAGTATGAAAACCCACGCAAGTCTGGAATCATTTATGGTAGGAGTAAACAAATATGCACACCTCAGTAAGTATTCGATGTCACAATGACCAAATTATTTTCATGAAACATCTGAGCCACAAAGGTTAAAGTCCCTTTTTTTTGGTACACTTAAGGAAGCAGAGGCTCATTAAATAGGTTCTTATAAGATTCCTACCTACAGCTAGCACACTGAAGACACTGTTACTCTTTGAAGTGGGGGTGGGGGAGGTTACAAATCCTCAGCAATCCAGAAAGGTCTGCTACCTGAATAACTCCATTTCTGTACTTTCAGAGACTGCATGTTCCTGTAGTTGGTCTTGCTTTTTTCATAGACCCTTAGTTTTATTTTTTTTACTGGTGTTGTTTTTTGATCTCCTAGCCAGTCAGCCCCATTCTACCTATCCTTTCTAATTCTAGCACTCAGTCCAAGAGGAGTTTCTTGGAGGAATTCCTAGGTGTCTTAGCCCATAAAGATGCAGTACTAGGAAGGAGAAACATTTCGGCCTCTCTGGAACCCCCGGCTTGTGCTGACGAGATGGCAGAGCCTGGAAACAAGAGCTCAGGCCCCGCTATTTAGCCACAATGGAGGGAAGGGTTCCTTCCCCACCACGCTCTAGCAGCATGGCCTTGGGAGTCCTCTTTCACGGTTTAAACCTCACCTGTAAAACAGGGATAAAAATAGTCCCTACTTCCCAGTTGTGTTGAGGAATGAAAAAGATAAGGGGCGTAAAGCAGTTTGTCTGGTAAACACTCAAGAAACAGCGGTTATCTGTAGTGCAGGCCCCTTTCCGTCTGCTTCCCCAAGACCTTAAGACGTGTCCCTGCATCACTTATCTGGCACAAATCATGTATGCTGTTTCCTGCGTGTAGAGCTTGTCACTTCAGTTCCATTATAAATTTCTTCAGTGCCAGGGCCATCTCTTCCACTCATTTGTTCTACTCAGGGGGCTTAGCACGGTCCTCTGAGTTCAGAATAAACACTTGGACTGAGTGGTGGCTGCCTCAGGCGTATTCATACCAACTACCTCGAGGTAGAGGGGTCTCACCACTCGAGGCTGTATTTTAGGAGGACATTTAGGGACATTAAATTAGGGAGCATCCATGGGAAGATAACCAGAATTAGGAGAGCTCCAGGAACCAAGTCATATGGTAAAGAGCCTTAGTGTTATTTCATCTAGATCAGGGGTCGGCAGCTACAGATGGCGAACCAAATCCCACCTGCAGGCTGTTTATTGTAGGGCCAGTGAACTATAAAAATGACTTTTATATGTCGAGAGTGTTGCAACATAAAATAAAGCAGGATATGCATCAGAGACCACCATGCCTTGAGAGTCTAAAATATTTACTATCTGGCCCTTTATGATAAAAGATTGCTGACCACTGATCTAGAAAAGAAGAATTTGGGGAGAGAGAATAAATAACTTGTTCAAGGTACATTTCACTTGTTTATTCATTCTTATTATCATAAGTACCAGTGATGTGCAAAGGACCACGCTCAGTGCTGTGGGAAGTACAAACTAAGAGAAGATGCCTTCCTATTATTAGGTGTGGGTGTCATTAGAATATAAACACATCCCTGTCCTCAATCTGGCCAGGTGGCTCAGTTGGTTGGAGTGCCATCTGGTACACTGAAAGGTTAGGGTTCGATTCCTAGTCAGTGCACATCCCTAGGATGTGGGTTCAATCCCTGGTTTGGGTGCATACAGAAGATAACTGATCAATGCTTCTCTCTCATGTAGATGATTCTCCTTCTCTCTCTCTCTCTCTCTCTCTCTCCCCCCTCTCTTCCTCTCTCTCTAAAATCAATAAACATATCCTAGAGTGAGGATTAAGTAAGTGAATAAATTCCATCCTCAAGGAGTTTATAATCTAGTGCAGTGACTAGAAAGTTCCTTAAGGATTGTCATGAAGAAACATAAGAACAATTCTGTGAATTAATAGAAAGAATAGAATTGGAATTAATGACTAGAAGTTATAAGAAAGCTAATTTTACTGCAGGACAAAGAAAAGCTTAAAATAATGGGGTAGTTTTTTAAAATTGGAATGAACTACTCTGGGAGACAGTGAGCCGCCATCTTTCCTGGGAGCATCCGGGAAGCATCCTTGTTACCGGGAGTTTGGGCCTGGTTGAATCAGAACAAAGAACTGGCCTGATGCCTTCCTGTGTGTCAGAGGTTAAGCTGAAGTGTGAGTGTAAACCAACTGTCTGTGGCCTGAGTGTGCCCAGTATACTTAGACTTCCCTTCACTATTCAAATAGTGTGTCTCGGACCCCATCCACTTACTGTGGAACCCCAATATCCTGAGTTTTCTCTGGGTTCTGCATTTCTCCCAGTCACCTCTCCCTCCACTTTCCTGGTTGCCCCTGACTCCTGGATGGAACTCTGGGCCTCCCCATCCTCAGGCTGCAGCAGTTCTTCCTCGTGGTCTTCCTTGTGGGCTAGCCAAGCACCCATTCCTTTATCCTTCCAGAGGACTGCTAGCACAGGGCTAGCATGTGCTTACTGAAGGTTGGAGAGCCTGAAGCCAGATCACACAGCACAGACCAGAAAAGATGACATAATTTTGGAATCCTAGACACTACTGTGTTAAACATCCATGCCATAAGGACTTTCTCCTAGCCAGGTCTTTTCCACCTTCCACTCACCACTGTCCCTCTGCTGTTCCAGGAACCTCCCTTCCTCTATCTTCTTGGGCTCCGGAGTCCTTCAGCCTTTGGCCTCCTGGGCCCATCAAAGACCAAGTTCCACTTTTATCATGCTCGGCAATTCAACCTCTTATTGAATGGCACATCCAAAGTTTGTCCAAGGGTCTAGGTTTTCTCATCCAAAGACTATTTAAGGAATTTTCTTACACATTGGAACTGTCTCCCTAGAGATGCTACTCCTGGGGAGGCATCAGTTATGGGTTCTTTAGGGATCCCTCACCCCAAATCAACAAAGAGCAGACTTTCTAATTAAGCCAGAAGAAGCTTTCCTTTATTTGCACCTGAAGGGGAGTGGTTCATTCCCAGGCTCATTCTCTGGCTGGAGGTTCCAGGATGCATCCCTACTCATCTGTCTCTCCTCCTCCCAAGATGCATGCATCCTTCTCTTCAGCAATGTCGGGGCCCTTGGGACTAAAAGTCGTAGATAATGTGTTTTTATTTCTTTGCTGAGGAGGGAAGAAAATGTTCTCATTAGAAAAGTCAAAGCCCAGGAAAATGTGGAAATACTATCCTGGCGACTCTGAGCATTTTCTTCCAGAAGGTGGTGTTTTTGTTCTGTTTCCATACCTTCACATTTTCAGTTCCCCACACCGGGCCATTTAGTTAGATCAAGCAAAGTCAGTGAGAGAGGGAGGCCCAGGCACCCTGAGGGTGGAGCTCGGTCACCATCCAGTCCTGAAAGTCAGCCCGGGATTGTCTGTCCAGGGTCTAAAGGAAATCAGGCAGTGAGACCGTAAGAAGTGGAATTTGTTCCTCCCATTTATTTGTTTTTGTAAGACCGTGCAGGAGTTTATCTGCTGCAGTTTGGCACTCTCTGCCCTGAGTGTTTGAAGACAAAGACTCAGGGGATGAAGATGAGGACAAGTGAATGAGGCTCCTGGGAGGAGGAGCCAACAAGGTAAGAAAAAGAGGCCACATGGCTCGTTTTATCAGTCAAAGGGGAATGCTGCAGAAGACTTGTGCTTGTGAAGGTTGTGCCAACAGGGTTGGCCCTACAAGCCAGAGGACTGGGGGCCTCTGTGTTAGTCAGAGGTCCCCAAGGCTGCTCCTCCTCAGTCGCCATGTGGCAGAGATTCAAAGGGTGGAGTCCTCTGGAAAATATCTGATAAAATTCTCTTTCCTTTTCTTTTTCCCCTCTTACATGGAGCCCCAGACAGGATATGGGTGTGGGGTCTGCATGCACAAAAGGACCAAAAGGAAGAAGAGGAATGTGAAGGGGTGGGGTTGGGGGGGTGTCACTGGGGAGACCAGAAGGACAGGCCACGGAGGGCTTGGAGGAAACCTTGAGTATGACATACGAGGTTCCTTAATGACCTCAAAGTCTCCTCTTCCCATTTGATGGCCTCTCATTGCCACCCTGGCTCTGGTCACCACCCACTGCTAACTAAAAAAGTCTACTTTTGGTTGGCTGCTATGCCCCTCCTCATGCCAACTTCTCACAGGGACAGAAAAAAAGAACTTCCCAGAACAAAGCTCTGTGTCGGGGTAAGTGACAAGAAGAACCACAGAACCCCTTTCTGCCCTAAATTTCACAGTAATAACAGCGCGGAATTTCTGTAATGTCCCTTGGTTAACATTTCAAGACACAGTCACTCATTTCATTTACTCCACAATATACCCCAGGACAGAAAAAGACTGCTGGTATTGAAAAAACACACACCCTAGGAACTTCTCAAGGAAGGCATAGAGCTGACAAACTGGACCACACAGTCTGGCAAGATTAAGAGTAAGGATCCATCCCTCCCTCATCCCCCACCCCCAGCTGAGATACTGAAATTCTCAACACATCAACCTGAGGTTGTGAAGAGGTTAAGTTGCTCCCCCCACTCCCACTGCTGCAGGGAGGCTGAGACCAGCCAGCTGAGGAAATAAGGGAAGGGTGGGCCTCGCTGGGCCCAGGACCAGGTCACCATCCCAAGCTGTGTAGTCAAAGCAGAGAGGAGCATCGGATCGACATCAGAGCCTCTGATCAACTCACCCCTCTTATGAGGGTGCAGTCTAGCACCCAGGGCTGTTCCCCCATTTCCAGGGCTTCAACACCTCAGTGATAGCTTTTTCCCTGCCAAACAGGTCAAGCCAGAGCCCAACTTAGAGCTTCCCCCAGCCAGGAATGAGTCGCTCTCCAACTGGGTGGACCCAAAGAAGGACAGCAGAGGAGGGTGAGAGCAAAGAGGCCTAGCTGGCTGGCCCAGACTCCTCTGCGGGCCCATGCTGGGTGGCCTTCAGTAAGAGAAGGGAACTGGGAGCCCTAGAGGGCTGGAAGCAGAATCTTGAGCAAAAGAGAGAACAACTTACAATGCTTAAAACCTTCTAAGTGCAATGAAATGAGTTCGAGAATTTTGTCCCAAATGAAAGCAATAGGGAATAAATATTTATTGAGTGCCTTTTTTTTTTTCTTAAGCCAAAGTGAGAGCAAGAACTTAGGAAGTTAAGATGATTGTGGATGAGGAGGAGCATCCACTAGTCTTCTGACCTGTCTATTACTTTTAGAACTTGGAGGTGACAGGGAAAGAAAACCCCCAAACCTAACACTCTTGAGTTGGTGCCAGGCAGAGGAGTTGTGGTGGAGAGGGAGCAGCGCAGAGAACAAACTCCATTCACCACCACCTTCTCTCCAGTGGAAGGGGTTTGGGTGTTGGAAGAGCGAGTAGTGACTTAGCTTTGCGATACTAAATGCAAAGATTTTTGCACGGATTGTTCTCCATTCCGAACTCCCCTGGTCACCTAACTCAGCCTGCCTCCTGGGCCTCGTCCCAGTTTGGCTTTGCTCCCTTTCCTTAAATGTCCAACTCTGGCTTCCCCCCATCCGGGTGGTCTGTGGACGCCTGGCCCCCTTCCCCACAACGCCCCGGTTTTCTGAGTCAACCACCAGCCACAAAACTTTGCTGCTTCTCTCCTCCCCTCTCCAACTCTGCGCTCCGCTCCTGTGGTAACGCGAAGAGACACTGGCACCTTCAAAGCGCTTTATATTAGAGACAACTCCAGCGAGTCGCGTTGTCCGATTCCAGAACGCCTAGGGCTAGCGGCGGGTTAACACCTGGGTTAGTTCACATTCGCCGCGCCGTCGCCTTCTCTTTCCCTCCTACCCCCGCCGATTCACAGGTGAGGGGGTCGGGCCATTCACACGGCCCTCGTCCCACCAAAGCCTGGAGCAGGCATGGGCGTGGGGGCGTGGGTTGAGGCAGGGGTCCCTTTCCTCGGTGAAGCTGGCAGAGCTCGCTCGGCCTCCGGAGGAGCCGCGACCCTCCCGGCCCAGCCGGGCGAGCTGCGCCCGCGCGCGCGCGGCGGGTACTCACGCAGCAGGCTCAGCAAGCAGAGCGCAGTCCAGCCCCGCGGCATCCCGCGTTCCGCGCGCGCGTTCCTGCGGCCCAGCATCCTTCCCGCCGCTCCAGAGAGATGCACAGAGCCCAAGACACTGCTTGCTCCGTCGGGGACCCGCTGCTCCCGCCCCTCCGCCTGGGATCGGGGTGGGCGATTCTTGCTTTTCCCCTCCCCTCCCTCTTTAGTCCTGGCAAGGCCGGCCCCTCTCCTTGGCTGCCACTAACGTGAGCTTCCCTGCTTAGTCCCAAAGGCGGAGGACATTGGGAGGGAGGCTAGGGTTGCCGCCTTGGAGGCCAAAAAAGGTGGTGGTTTGTGGGGGCCCCAGATGCCTTGTTCAACTTTATGTACAGGCCGCATATTACTTTTTCAAGCGCAACAGCCACTTCACTTTTAACCCCTTCGTGTCAGCCCCGAGGGTGGCCAGGGCAGGGTCCATTTATATATATGTTTATTTTAAAGTTTTAAGCTGAGAACAGTCTTGCAGAAGGAATCTGCTGTGAGGACATGAGTTTACAAGTGTGAACATTTTGCTAATCAGGTGAAAACACACGTCCAGTTGGATGCATTTAATGATAGTCATCTGGAGACAGCGCTGTATGGTAATGAAGCATAATGAGTGAGAAGGACACATAAATGACTGTAATTACGCCTTTTTTCCCATCCACACTATCCTTGTCAATTTTTCTTTTCAAATTTTTCCTGCAAGGTCTATTTGTGTTCGTTTGAGTGGTTTTTCCTGAGACCAGCCCTATTTTCCCACATGGTTACATTCTAAGTGTCACTATCTTCATGAAAACAAAGGACTCCTTTAGCACCTGGATGCTTTTCTCCAGGCATCCTCCGCCCAGCCCTGGGTCCCAGGCTCTAGGGACTTCATTCTGCTTTCCCATCAGAAATAGAACTTTCTCTGACTCCCTCCTCTACTACCTGGTTGATCCTGGAGCTCTATTTCTCACTAGTGGTTCAAGGCGTTGGTAAGCTGAACTGCAGAAAACGAGCTGGGAAGGCAGCCTCATCACAGATTGGACTGGGGAAGTAGAGACTGGAGGAGACAGGAGCCGGGAGGAGCCGGGAGGAGCCGATGACGGCAGCAGGGAGGGGACAAGATAAGCAGCAAGTCTGGGAGAAATGTGCTGAGATCCTGAGTGGAACCACAGAATTATAAACACCCAGTCCAATCTCTTTCATGGTGTCTGCACCACATAGCCCAAGGGGGGAGAAAGGAAGCCAGACCAGCACCCCCTGATCTTTTCCGATGTACTTCTCTGCAGACCCTTTTGCATTCCGAAAGTAGGTTTACTTTTACTTTCCTGGTCCTCCTCAGACCTACTTGGTTTGCATAGGAGAAGGGTGTCCAGGTCCAAAAACAACCCCCCAAACTCTCTATTCTGCTCTTGTTCCTCAGCTTTCCTTTAGATAGGAAACAAGGACACAATTTTACACAATAAAACCACGGGCTTAAGATGTGAATTTGATAAAACACAATGGTATGGTATGAATCTGTTTCAAAGTGCAAATGGTGATTCCAATTTGACCATATTGTGATCTCGAGGCTCGGCAGCGAGGGGCAGAAAGAGCTGCAAAATACATTTTTAAATCAGGCCTTTGTCCTTGGGACTCCCAATTTAGCTCCCCACCCCCTCAAATACATACACACAACTCAACTCACCACCAGGAGCTGGGTCTGCTTTGCACTGAAAACCTGTTCGGTCCACGTGGCTCTTCCTTCATTCTCCGTGATTTTTTTCTGGTTACTTCAAATGCCATTTGTCTCCCTCAGCTGGACCATTTGAAGCAGGAAAGGACTTGTATCTAGCTCCCAAATTTCTTAACTAGCTTTGGGAACAGAGGACAGAAAGAAGGGTCCTACCGAGCAGAGCTTCTCAAAGCATGGCGTTTGCAGAATCAAGGGGACGATCTGGGAATCTTCACTTTTAATAGGGGTGCTCCATGATTCTTATGCATACTAAAGTTTCAGAAGCCCTGGCATGTAAAGAAGACATGCTAGGTACAAAGTGGAGGTCAGACATCAAGGAGGGAAAACAGGAGTGGGGGGATGGGGAAGCTTACAGGTCTCTTCCTTCAAGACCTAGAGCTATTCTTTTCTGGCCTGCAGTGCTATGGCACCAGAACTATGACATTGGGTGATAACTGGCTATACTGCCTATTTTCTAGAGTCCCCGAGACTCATCTCTCCAAGCATACACAACCTATCTCCAACTGAGACAGGATAGTAAGAAGTCAGGAAAATTCCTTGGCAAGTGAAATGGGGAAACTGAGACAGACAGCTGATTCAAACTGGCTTTATCTGCCCTGACTCATCTGCCTCTTTCTCCCCTGCACAACCACTCCTTTAAGCATTAAGCCCTCAAGACAATGAGGTTCTGATCAGCATCAAAGAGTCCTAGCAAAAAAGCCTCAGGTCTGTTGACCACAGAGACAGAGTTTTGGGCAAACTAGAGATAACATCTAGGTCTTGGTTGTATTTCAGCTCTAGCCCCAGAAAAACAGCAAAATCAGATGAAATGAATGCATGGCTATCATCAGAACCAGATGCAATGACCAATGACCCCCTACCTTAGTGCCGAACAATCAGTAGAGACCACTGCGCTGAAAGGATACACCTGGAAAGCTGATGAATATTCTACTGAGATCCTTCCATAAAATTTCTGCCTTTAGAAAACAGATAAAAACTCTTGAGACAAAGGACCCAATGCATGGCCTCTCTCTGAAGCTCTCCCACACCTTTCTTCCTTAGGTGTATATCTTTGTTTTCTTTCTCCTAAACTCTTAGCCCCCACCTTTTTTTTTTTCCTCTATAGCTTGTTTCCTGAGTCCACACAGCCCAGATGGCTCACTTCTTCTGCCTCTGTGACTTTCTCTCTCTGAGCAGCCTGCTCAAATCTTCTCTTCAAGTGTACTTTCATTTTGCATGCTGAATAAACTTCCCCTTGCACTAGAGTTCTTGGCTCTGAATTCTTTCTTTGCTGAACTCAGTAACTGAGAGCCAACATCACCAGTAATACAACCACCCATGAACTCAGCTTTTGGCCACTGGATATAAGTCCATCCTGGGACCCCAGCCCTATGTTTCCTCATGGGCCATATAGTGCTCAATTAGCAAGTCTCTTCAAAGCTCTAGCCTTTCTTGGCTGATCCTCAGAGTCTCTGCTTTCCTACTTCATTACATAAGCTGTTGCCAGAATATGATATTAACTACACTGCACATAGTGGAGGGTGCAATAGAAATGTATAGAGTGAGGGGCTCTGTCAGGTTCTTTATGGATCTGCAGGTCATGACCACCCTTACCATTGAACATCCCCCCACCTCAGCCCAAAAATACACATACATCATATGGATCAAGTTAAAACAGATCCTTATCCCATGTTAAATATAACTTCTTTGATGTAAAAAAATTAAGTGAAATTATTTAAAATTTTTTTTAGTTTTAAGATATATTCTTCATTTTGTTTTTGTAATTCAAATTTTATTACACTTATACAGAACTGTTAAAAGTTGAGTTGCAGTTTACAAGTTGGCTAAGTTTACCATTTATAAGCATTTAATAAAACTTTTGTTCATTTTGAAATTTCAAGTTTACATCTTGGAACCAAAACTTTTTTCCCATGGTGTAAACTTATTTTGTGTCTTTGAAAGCTCTCAGGGTGTGGATCCCAGTTTGGCAGAGAGGGTCTTTGGCTACAGAGATGTTCAGACACTAGAGAGAAGCAAAGAGAACTTGAAGTTAGAAGTGAGTCCCTTCTTTCCTCTTCCTGCCTTCCAGTGTCTCTCTCTTGCCAGTACTTAACCAGAAACCAGCTAACAAGGGAGTCTGGGAAATGTGGCATGTAGGTTTCCAGCCCCAATGTCTTGTGGGAAATTAGCTCCAGGCAGTGGTAGCCTCTATGTACACTATAAGCAAGTTGGAGAGACCGCAGACCAAGAAGGCCAGATCAAACCATACTGGTGAAGGCACAAAAGTTTTTGAGTCTATTTAAAACACACAGCCAGAATCAAGAGGAAAGATTTAGGTAGGTTAACCTACTTGGGAAGGAGGCAAGCAGGGTGAAAGGACCACACTATCTAAATCTTGTGTTATGCTCTAATAGTGTAGTCATGAGGACAGAGTTGAGGTTAAATAAAGGTTCAGTAGGTGGAAGATGCTTGGAACAAATGTAAACTTGCTCTGTTGGGACGCTCAAGGGCATGTAGGCCTGGCCACAGGTCTGCTCACATAGCTCATCAGTGTTCTGGGCATCCTTCCCTTTTGTAGCATTTCTGGGACAGAGTGCACAGAGGCCAGAATGGCATCACCAATTAGTAGAGAACTTAAGGAGGACCTGGCTGTCAGCCCCAAGGTGGCACACACTGTACATTATAACTTGATTTTTCCATCCTTTTCTACCTGCAAGGAGCACTCTTGTTCACTCCATTCTTTTCACAATATATTCCATTTACTCTATTCTTCTGTGTTTTACAGATTACACACTTACGACGTATTTTTAGCACATCTGAATTCTGCCCGTGTCTGACATATGACTTGTTTATTTATAATCTAAAGTTAGCATATCTGATGAATTTCATCTATCCTGTTTACTTTTCTTGTCCTCTGTAGCAGAATTGAATATTCTCACATAATAGAGCAAACACACAGTACAGCCAGCATGATAGAGAAGAGTATAGAAGCTCGGGGTTGAGAATGAGAGACACTAGATTTATAATTGGACTTGATCCAGTTTCATACATTTTCATACAGATTTAACCACTTTTCTGACTCTGTGTATCAGTAGTCTGTCTTTTCTCTACTGATCTGAAATGCCATTGTTGACTCATGCCACATCGTACCTATATGTGACTGTTTCTGGGCTCTCATTCCATTGATCACCATGTGTACCCCAGTGCTTTCATCATTGTCTTAATTACTGCAGCTTCAAATCAGTCCCAATGTGGGCAGGGCAAGTGAAGGCTCTCATTTTCTTCAGGAAAGTGGCTCGGCTATTCTTGGCTCTTCTTCCTTCATGTGTGTTAGAATCTGCTTATCAGGTTCCTCCCAAAAATACCCTTTTGTGTTTTGATTTACAAAAATTTCTCTGTAGCCCTTACTGGTGTGGCTCAGTGGACTGAGTGCCAGCCTGCGAACCAGAGGGTCACTGGTTCAATTCCCAGCCAGGGCACATGACTGGGTTGCGGACCAGGTCCCTAGTAGGGGACATGCAAGAGGTGACCACACATTGATGTTTCCCTCTCTTTCTCCCTCCCTTCCCCTCTTTCCAAAAATAAATAAATTAATTAAATCTTTTTAAAAAAGAATTTAAAAAAATTTCTCTGTAGATTAATTTGGAGAGAACTGAGTCTTTCACTCACCAACTTGGCATAGGTCTCTACTGTTTGGGTCTTCTTTGCAGTTTATGACTGTCCCTGTAGTGGTTTTATTTATTTATTTATTTTTTGTTAGATTTATTTCTAGGTAATCAATGTCCTCTAATGCTATTGTAAGTAATATCTTCTTAATTATTTTTGTTGGTGGTGTATGACAGTGTAGGTTATTGTTTTATTTAATCTCATTGAGCTACCTTGTTGAATTTTATTATTTCTAAGTATTTATAAATTCTTTGGGGTTTTATATGTAAATATCATAGCAACTGCAAATAGTGATGATTTTATTTTTTCTTTCTAGTCCATTTCCCTTTGAATTATAATTGCTTTAAAGTTAATGTGCTGGCAAGAACATCCACTACAAGGATAAAAGATGTGATCTATACATCCTTGCCTCATTCCAGATTTTAAAGGTTTTTAAAGGTTAATATTCTAATGTTTCCCTACTTAAGACTACATTTGCTTAATTTTTATATGTGCTTTTTATCATCCTGAAGAGATTCTCTTCTACTCCTAATTTACCAGATTTCTTTCTTTAATAATAAATATAATTTTAAAGGTCTTATCTCTATCTGTTGAAATGATATATGGTCTTTCACTTTTAATATGGTAGTGTAGTGAATTGCAATGATCGATTTTGCTAAAATTAAACCAACTTTGCATTAAACCTAAATTTGTCATGATTTATTATCATTTTATACACTGTAGGGTTTAATTTGTTAATACAATCTTCTAGCTATGATTATTGCTTCTATATTCATAAATGAAATGGGACTGTATTTTTTCCTTCATCATCATGTCATTATCTGATCTTGGTATTGGGTTATGAAGTCCTTATAAACTGTTTGAAGAGTATTTCACTTTTATTCTATTCTTAGGAAGGGTTTTTATAAGATTTGGATGATCACTTCCTTAAAGTTTTGTTAGCAAGTGGTGTTTATGTGGGACTATTTTAAAAGATTGTTTTCATTTTTGTAATTGTTCTGAGACTTCTCAGTTTTAAAAAATTTACTCTTGGGTAAACTTTGTTATTTTTCTAGGAAATGATGTGTTTATCAAAGTTTTCAAATTGTTGATAAAATTCTTTTTATCTCAACCTGTATTTTATCTAGTCTGTTCTCTTTTTCATCCATGACTGTAGTTGTCTGTGAATAATTTGTCACTAATATTTAAGTTACAAAAGTTTTCAAATATATATATATATATTCAAATATATATATATATATATTTGAAAACAATACCAACTGTGTTGGAGATTATTATTCTTATGCTAGGATAACATCCCTATTTTGCCCTTGGCAGATGGGGCTGTTTCTTAGAAGGGAGTGAGCTTGGACTGATCATCAGTGCAGGCGCCCAAGATAATCTGCTGGCATCTTTCATAGGCCCCTTGGGATATTATTAAAGATAAAAATGTAATGATGTTCAGAAAAGAAGCAGAAAATGCAATGCCTCATTCAACCTTCCCCTTAAGCATTGGCCCAGATCTACCATCCCAGTTTTGCATCCTAGGGAACAAGTGTCTGAGTGAGACAGAAAGATATGGTATTTCAGCTAGACTTGCACACAGTCCACCACTTTTCTGTGCACAGCTATTAAGAACTTGTGATATTGCCCTGACCAGTGTGGCCCAATTGGTTGGGTGTCATCCCCCAAATTGAAAGGTCACTGACTCAGTTTGTGGTTGGGGTACATGCCTGGGTTGTGTGTTCAGACCTTGGTCAGGGCATGGGTCATGGAAGAGAGGCAACCAGTCAATGTTTCTTTCTCACATCAATGTTTCTCTTCCTCTCTTTCTCCCTCCCTTCCCCTCTTTCTAAAAACAACATAAATAAAATCTTTGAAGAAAAAGAACTGGTGATATGACAAATGAGTAGGGGAAAAGGGCAGCACAGTGTGATGCTGTTTTGTTGTGGGGAGAGGGAAGAGGCCAGGGTGTGACATGATAACAAGCATCACACACACAGTTATCTCTGGGGGGTGGTTACAGGTATATTTCCCTTCTTCATTTCTGTATGCAGCATGTCAATTTTTTTTACAGTAACTGCGTTACTTTTACAAACAAAACCAATAAATAATGCTGTTTTTATTTTAAAAGGAAAAAGGTGTGATGATTATTCGTTATTGTAGTTCCTTTTTTTTCTATTTGTGAAAATCTGGGCTGTCTGTGGGAGCAGTGGTATGATAACTGAGAACAACTTGGCTAACAGATGAAGAAGTCAGCAATGAGGGCAACTTGGGTTAAGAGCCCTTAAGCTTCGAGAATCAGCTCTGAGAATGGGTCTGAAATCCATTGTTTGTGGATGGGAGTGTGTCTGTAGTTCTGGTATTGTCCCTTCTCATTCCCCTGGTGTCTGCTCTAGGCTTTCAGTAAATCTTCCTGATGGTGCAGGCCTGTCTCACCATTGCTCATGAGTACTACCAGACAGCATTTATGTTTCCATGAAAGCCAGAGTATCAAAGGGGGCCCAGCTTGCCCTGGGGCTGGGGGAATAATTAATTCAAGAAAATTTCCAGATGAAGGATTTACTCAGAGAAACAAAAGTAGATCTACTTGACAAACTGTCTTTCCTCACTTTGAAATTCTTTCTTTGGTGCTACCTGAAGGTAGGTGTAGGGAAGGAATTTCCCTCACTGGTCCAGGAATCTGCCTCAAGGGACTGGGTCATCTTGTACCTGATACTGCACCTAATTCATGGACTAAAAGGCTATAAAATCCAGGAACTTATCAGTCTTTGTCTCTGGAAATCCAAATGTAGACCTTTAATGGCATACGTTTTATGGAAGTCACAGCAAAGAAGACAGTTATTTTTAACTTGGGGCAGGAAAAAGTGGCTAGAAAGGAAACATCTGTCCCAAACTATTGATTCTTGAGCTTTGTATAGAGGTCTTCTCTGTCTTGAAACCATCAAAAATAAAATAACATGGTTGGTCCAGGCCTGGTTCTGGAAGAAAAAACAGTGTTCCTTGCTTTTTGTGTTTCCCACTTCTTATCTTCTGACTTGGACCTATGGCCTGGGAGAGACCGCCTTGGGGGTGAGGGAATGGCTCAAGGACAGCCAATGCCTATGAATTTTTTGAACCCTTCCTAGTTCAGCATCTTCATCCAAGGTGGCACCACCCTTTAGGGTTTAAATTTTGTAGACTCCCATATTAAGGGTCACCAGAGGCCTTGTTCCAGGACAATAGGATGTCTGAGTTCCAGACACTTCCCTTGGCAGCTCTGGTGTCTGGTCTCTGAGCAGTCATTCTTTCTCCAGAGGCAGCAAGAAAGTTCCTTTCCTCTAAGACATACCGGCTTCCCGAGTGCCTGACTGGGGAAAGGGGGGCAAGTGTGAGCCTGCAATGTTTCAGAGGCATCTTTTTTTGTCTCAGCGGAAGCATTTCCTATCATTACTGAGCTCAGAGAGCAAGACTGAATTTATCCTGCAGAGGCTCAGGATGGATTACCTGAAGGAGGAGACAGGGTTGCAGCAGATAGCATTCAGGCTGTGCACTGCACAGATTCAGCAGCAGATTCACACAGATGTTGGGCTTGTCAGTGGCTCCCCCTTGAATGGCTGGAGGTGGAAAAGGAGGAGCAAGACAACAGTGTGCAGTTGGTTGAGGATCTCCCATCTTTGTCTTGGAATACTGACCAGAATAGTTCTGTGTTCCTTCTTACTCACGTCTCTCTCTCACCTCTCTCTCTCTCTCTCTCTCTCTCTCTCTCTCTCTCTCTCTCTGTCTCTCTGTCTCTCTCTCTCTCTCTCCTTCTTTCTCTCTGTTTACAGCCAAAGACTGGGCCTGGAGAGAAATGATTTTTGTTTTCCAGATTGAGTAAAAAGTTGCCAGGAGACATGACAAGGAAAGAAGAGAAGAAAAGAGCCCACACGGACCCACTCCGACCCGTTCCTGGTGCACTCCCAGCAAAGCAGTGTCAGAGCAGCAGGATTTGGAGGGTGTGAAACAAGGCTGCCAAATTGCATGAGTCTCTAAAAAGATCCATATGTCTGGGCTGCACCAAACTTCTGAGCTGAGGGAAGCGGCTGATAACATCATCTTCTGGATGGGAGTACAGCTCTTTTCCTTTGGGGAAGATTATATGTCAGCTTGACTAGATGCTGTCAGACTCATGATGACCCACGTTGGGAACTCAGGGTGCAAGTGTTTGGGGTGTGGAGGGAGGGAGAGGAGCAGGGAGTGGAGTAAATAAGAAAGATGAAGTTTCTAAGCTAGTCTGTGAAACATTTAGTAGGGAAGGACTTTGGAAGCTTCAGAACATTGAGTTTTCTTTGAAAATTCTTTCCATGCCAGAATGGTTTGGGGGGAGGCATTCACTTTGCAGACAAATGCCAGGCCATTGGGCTACTTCATGGGAAGTCGAGACTCTTTATATGCACAACTCACCCTCTAGAGCCGAGGAAGAGTCTGTCTTCCTCCTCACTTCTTTAACATTCAAACTGTAGTTTTCTCTGTGCTAGAGGGTAGCAGATGGTACACAGCTGTGAGATACATCTGGTCTTGCAGGGATCAGAAGAAGGCACAAAAGCCAGTAGAAATCCTAATGGCCACCCTGGAGGCATGTCTCCAAAGATTTGGGGTGGTGCCCCTGACACTCTACCCAGATCCCATCTTGGATAGGCTTCATGTTTTCCCTTAGTTTTCCACTCCTCCTCTCCATTCCAACTTCAACTGAATTAGATGGAGATGATTTTGTGAGAGTGGCCAGGCAGCTGCTTCCCAGATGTGTGCTTTCTCCAGAGATGCTCATGTCTAATCTAAGGAGCTCTGGAAGGATTGGTTGGGGACAGTGAGGACAGGACCAGAGAGATTCCTCTGAGCATATATTGACCTAAGAGGGGAAACACAGCAGTCAGCTGGAGACCCCATGCTAGAGTCAAAGGATTAGAACTGGAGAGGGGAGTGAGAGGGTCTGGAGTGTTCTCAGCTCTTTTCTCCAAAAATGTGTGCCCCAAGAAACATACAACTTTACATCTGCCAGATAACCAAACACATTTTTGTGTGTGCATGTGTGTGCATGAATGTGTGTGTGCGTGTCCATGCATGCATGTGTGTACACATGCATGCCTGCATATATTTTTGTGTATCTGTGTCCCATGTGTATGTTTCCTTGACAAGTAGAACACAGTCTTCCCTAGGGAGGTCTTGAGTCTACTACTTCTCTACATCTCCATTGCTCCTGCATTTCTCACCCGAAATATCAATGGCTCCTGTGCCTACTCTTGAGCTTCTCCTTTTCATTCTTCAAAGAGAGGCAGAGATGATGTGTTCAAAATTAAACTCATTCCCTTGCTGAAAACACTTCAATAGCTTCACTTTGCTCTAAAATAAAATCCAAACTGTTCCTCATGGCCAATGTGACCTGAAGGGGCTGGATCCCAACTTGCCTTTTAACCTCTCTTTTCTAGACTCACCTCCTTGCCCAGTCTTTCCACCATGCTGGCTGTTTTTGGTTCCACAAACATTCCCAAGGTCTCTGCCAACCTCAGGTCTTTACCAAGCTGTCCCTTTGCATGATTCCTCCTCTTCCTTGCTTACATTTTATAAACTGGCTCCTCATCCTGTGGTCTTCCCTAACCACCTAATCGAAAATAAGTTCCCATACCAGTCCCCTCTATTTTTTCTCATAGCATCCCCTGGTAAAAGCTTATTCATGGTGTGAATCACATTTTACAGTTGTATGTTTACTTGTCTGTTACTTGTCATCCCCATGTGACTGTGAGAAACACAACAGCAGAAACCTTTGTATTCTGTGCCTTATGTACACTCTGAATATTTAGTGAATGAATGAGTAAATGAATGAAGGTTGTCTAAATTTACTTTTGAGTATTCTCCACTCTACTGGTTCTTTTTTTTTCACACATCAGTATACTATCGTATACTATTACAGTCATTTAATAAACACAAGTTTATTTTTACTACATCCAGATAAGAACAGCATAAGCTCAAAAGAAAGTCTTTTCTATAAAAGCACAGTTGGTAATCTTATCCTACTTTGTTGTCACAGGTAGCCTATGTCTTCTGACAAACATTTGAAAGAGAGAGAGAGAGAGAGAGAGAGAGAGAGAGAGAGAGAGAGAGAAACATTGATGTATTGCCTCCAGTACATGCCCCAACTGGTGGTCGAACTGGACACCTAGGTATGTGCCCTGACTGAAAATTGAACCAAGATCTTTTTGGTGTACAGATGGTGCTCCAACCAAATGAGCCACTGGCCAGGGCATTCCTACAACTTTTATCCCCATGTAACCCTGGTTAGAGTTCTGCGTCAGACTCTCAACATCCAGTTGGACCTGCACAAATCACTGCCCCTCTCTGGAGCTCACTCTTGGTATCTGCAGAGTGACAGTGTTCTAAGACATGGTTGCTCAAGTGCCCTGAAACTCAAACTATACCCACAAACAGACCTCTAGGAAGGAGGCTGAGCCATGTTTACTGCTGAGGGGACCAAAGGGGCGGTCCATGTCTGAGCCTTAAGGGGTGGTCCATGTCTGAGGGTGAGGGGCATGTGGTGGTCATTTCCTCATGTGAGGGGCAGCCAAGGGAGAGAGGGGAAGCAGCCAGAGTGGGTGGCTAATTCCTGTCTCTGACCCTTGGGGCAGTGCCTGTGGCTCCTGCCAGGCTCCCACACCTTGGCTATGAATAGCTCAGCTCCTTCCTGCTGGTCTGCAGTCCTCCGGAGCCCAGAGGAAAGCGAGCTGGACTATCTAACCTCAGGCTGGGCTGTCCCTTCCGGCGATTCTCTCCTCCGCTCTGGGGATCAAAGGGCCGTCAGGGATTGCTGTTCTAGTTTCTGATGCTACCACCTAATAATAGTGCCGTGGTGTGCATTCAGGCCACTGCTGAAGGGCAGTGGGAAGCTAGGGGCCTTGCAACTGAAAACTACCGTTTCTAGGTGCCCAGGGTTGGGAGGATGTGCGTTTTGGGGAAGAGAGGGTTACTCAGGGCCTTGCAGATGAGCTAAGTTACAGCAGAGCATATCAAACTAAGGTTCTGAGGGAACGGAAGCTCCTGGTTCTGACCAAGTGGACGGAGGTTGTGCCTGGGCACCTTCAGGGCAGCCAGCCCCACAGCCTCCTGAAGCAGTTGGCCTGAAGAACCAATCAACCACGGATGATCACCAGTCCAGAAAGCAGATAGCTGTGTCAGGCACTGGCCACATTCTGGCTCCCAAGGTGACTTTAGGACCATTACTAGGCCCCAGTGACTGAGTGAGCATGTAGTGTATCATCCCAACAGGGATGACAGCAAAAGAGCACATTGTTAATAACTATGCCAGAGCAGCAGGCATAAATGAAGTGTGTCCCCAGAAAATCAGTGTCTGTTTTCTCCAGTCACTTGGATGTCCATACTTCCCTCTTCCCAGATTTATCCATAAGAAGAGATGAGATGTAGTAGATAAAAAAAAAAAAAGGAGTTTTCAAAATTGATGGACTATAGAAATCAAGGGATTGTGATCAAACTTGCCTTCATTCCGCAGGTCCTGTTTTTCATAAATCAAATGGTAGGTAACTATTGGGTTGGCCAAAAAGTCCATTTAGTTTTTTCCGTAAAATAAAAGACACATTTTCATTTTCACCAATAACTTTTATTGAGTATGTTGGCTATCTCCAGTGTGGTATAATGTTGATTGTTCTCAATCAATGTTTTGATTTGATCACTATCAACTTCAAGTGGTCTACCCAACCATGGAACACCATCAAACAGGAAATCTCAAGCATGAGACTTTGCAAACCACTTTTGATATATTCAGTCACAGCACTGTCTCCATGTACTGCACAAAATCTTTTTTGCATTTCAGTTGCATTTTTACCTTTCTTGAAACAATAAAGCATAATATGCTGAAAGTGTTGTATATTTTCTTTCATCTTCAATATTAAAATGGCTACACAAAAATTCACCAATTTTGATGTTTTTTTAATGCATGCTAATTGGACAGCTGTCACCATACAATCTAAGAAAATTATTTTGAAAGCAGCGAAAAACACCTAAGCACTACTAGAGCCAGTTTATGGAAAAGAACAAACTTTTTGGCCAACATAATATAACCTCAAGGAGCTGTGCTCCAGACCTGGGAAAGAGAGGAGGCCCTTTCTCAGGAAGTTTCCTCGCTAGGCTGGGGTGGGGGCTGCCTGGAGGGAGAGATAAGCTGCACTGACAAGCCAAGTGCAGCCTCCTTTGTTGGTTTCCTGCAGCTGAAATCCTGAGCTTGTAGCAAACCTCAGAGAGAACCCCAGCACCTTCTTCTATTCCAAAATAACGTCAGCTCCCAGCGAACAGTCCACAATCTCTACCGCTCACTTGAACAAATAGGTCCATTGTTGATTCATTAATGAGTGCGTCAGAAACAGATCCTATGTTATGTGCCAGCTTCTGTGCTAATTTCTGGAGAGCTAAAACCAAACAGGATGATAGTCCCAGCTCTTAAGGAACTCTCAATCCAGCAGAGGAAATAGGGCTAAGAAATGTGCCGCGTGATGCCCAATGCTGCTTTGGTGGAGAAACCTCTTTTTCAGAATCACAGAAGACTTGCCCAACATCCCTTTAAACAAATGACAGTTGTCCACATAGCAAGAGCCTTGTTAATGTGATGATGAAATTTACTAAGAGGCATTTCAGAGTATTTGTTAGGAAAGTAGCTTTTGGAGCCAGTCAGACCTGGATTCGGATTCTGGTTCTGCTAACTTGCAAACTGTGCACGCTTCAGCAAGTTTCTTTAGGCAGAGAGTAATAGTGTTGACTTCATAATGCAGAATATCTAAAACTTTAATGTGCATACAAATTGTTTGGGGATCATGTTAAAATGCAGGTTCTGATTCAAGAGGCCTGGGCTGGAGCCCAAAATTCCACATTTTTCGCAGGCTCCCAGGTGGTATGGATGCTGTTAGTCCCGAGGACCAGACTTAGAGCAACAAGGGCATAGAACACAGGTGGCAAACACAAGGCCTGTGGGCCTCACCCGGCCCTCCACCTGGTTTTATCTGGCCTGGCACCTTGTTTCTACCCAGTGGCAGAGCCGAGCTCCTTGCCTACTCATTAAGGAGAAGTTACATGTATACAGTCCTAAAATTATATTCAGCCCTTTGAAGGCAACCGTGAAGCTGATGTGGCCCCCGGTGAAAATGAGTTTGATGCCCCTGGCATAGAGCGTTAAAAGGTCAAACATAAGTGCCAAGCAGAGTGCTGACAAATGGAAGTCAAGTGCCCAATAAAGGCACTGTTACTATTCAAATAAAATGTTAAAATGTTCACTTATCTTCATTTAAATTTCTCCCCACAAATTACTCATTATCATAACTTAAAAGAAAATTACATATATGGGGGAAACAGTCCCTGTCACATCTCTTGGGTACCACGTGACACAGTCCAGTCTCTTCAACAGTGATGTGAGACAATCACATGACAGTGCAAAAATGGAGAGAAATGGAAGATTTAGAATTTAGGTCTAATACCACGCCTAAATTCTCTTGATGTGAAGGGTGATGGGAACTCCTGTTGAAATGTCACATCTCTGCTGCACAACTTGGATACTGTGAAGGCGTTGCTTTTAGATCCAGTACTAACCGTAAAGAGAGAAACAAGGATGAAGACATCAAACATGACTAAAGATTGTTTTCTTTGGTGGTTTTCAGTTATGGCCCCAAAAGCACTGACACCCCTACCACTGAGAGGCAGGCTCCACACCCCACCCCTTAAATCTGAGCTAGCTCGCGACTGCCTTGACCAACAGAGTACGGTGGCTGTGCCCCTATGTGATTTCTGAGACCAGATCAGAAAATGCTCTGCAACATTTTCCTTGTTCTCTTGGAATGTTTGCTCTTCTGACATGCTCCCTCCCTTGGACCACAGCTGGCACATGGAGGGCCCCACGTAGACCCTCTGGCTGACAGACTTGAGCCCAGCCTTTCAGTCATTCTGGATCACGCACCAGGCATGCAAATGAAGGAGCCTCCAGCCATCCCGGTCTCCCAGCTGAGGCCCCAGACACTGTGGAGCAGAGACCAGCCCTTCCTGCTGTGCCCCGACCACATCGTTCACACATACCATAAAATGCTAGTTGTTTTTATGCCAATTCATTCTGGGGCGATTTGTTACTCACTCAGCAATAAATAATTCAAACACAAGCAACATTTTAAAATTTAGAATAAAAAATGTAGATATGGTACTTAAAAATTAAAGTTTATCTTGAGCCCTATTTACAGATGTTAAATGTTATTTGCTATAAAGTTAATAATCCATTAGGTTTTAAAAAGTAAATATCAACTCCCCAGCACATTAAATTTAAATTTTGTGATTAAGGATTATGTCATTAGAAGAGGAGTAAGTAGTGGGAAAAAAATCAGGCTTTGGAATCAGACAGACATGTATTTTTTTAAAAAAAGATTTTATTTATTTAATTTTAGAGAGGGGAAGTGAGGGAGAAAAAGGGAGAGAGAAACATCAGTGTGTGGTTGCCTCTTGCGTGCCCCACACTGGGGACCCAGCCCACAACCAAAGCATGTGCCCTGACTGGGAATTGGACCAGCGACCCTTTGGTTCACAGGCTACCACTCAGTCCACTGAGCCAGAGCAGCCAGGGCTCAGTTATCTAATCTATTAAATGGGATAATAATATGTACTGACTAGGATTGTGGAAGATATTGGATAAAAATAATTATAGCACATAAATAATAGTTATCATTCCCAAAAAGATATTTGGAGAAAAGTGTGCCCTGGGAATTATAAGTGCCTATAAAATTGGAACGTAAGCAATTTGTGGTGGGAGAGATAGAAAGGTTTCTGAACAAGCTGCCCCCTAAATTAATTCTTCAAATGAGTAAAAGTAAGTAAGTTAGATTTTCTCCAACTTCAAAAATTAAAAAAAAACTTTGGGGACAAATCTAGGGGAAAAAACTTTGAAAAAGCAATTTTCTAAAATATATATGTAAATTCAAAGAGTCAATAATAGTCAAGATGATCTTGAAGAAAAATGAAGCTAGAGATCTTATATTGCTTTATATCAATTGTAAGATATAGTAATTAAGATCCTGTGATTTTGGAACAAGGAGAGGCAAAGTGACGAATGGAACAGAAGAGAGAGTTCAGAAATACACCCACATGCAGTTGGTTATCTGATGTGTAACAAAGGAGACAACTCAAAGATTATGAAGAATGCAGCAGAGGAAGAGACAGGAATGAGGAGAACAGGAAAGAAGAGTATCACAGAACCAAGGGACTAAAGAGCTTCAGGGAGAAGGGACAGATAAGTAGTATCAAGTACAGCAGATTTCCATTAAACTGAAAACTTACATTGAGCCCTGGCTGGCGTAGCTCAGTGGATTGAATGCAGGCTGCGAACCACAGTGTCACAGGTTTGATTCCCAGTCAGGGTACATGCCTGGGTTGCAGGCCATGACCCCCAGCAACTGCACATTGATGTTTCTCTCCCTCTCTTTCTCCCTCTCTTCCCTCTCTAAAAATAAATAAATAAAATCTTTAAAAAATCCTTACTTTGAATTTGACTTTCAAGTGACTGTTGTAACTCAAGTGCATATAAGTTCTATATGTATGTACATATAAGTTCTATATGTATGACCCATGGACATGAACTAAGTGCGGGGGGGGGGGTGGTGCAGGGTGGAGAGAGATAAAAGGGAGAAAAAATGGGACCACTGTAATAGGATAATCAATAAAATATTCTTTAAAAAAGAAATGCTGGGTTAGAGATAGGAAGTATTCGACTGCTCCTCCAGGAACTCTGGGTGGGAGGGAAGGCACAGAATTCACAGCAGGTATTCCCCATTTATTTACTAAGGATAGTAGATAACTTAAGCATGTCTAAAAGCTGAGGACACAGTGAAAGTTGCCAGGAAAAAGTAGAACGTACATGCCATGAAGATATATTATATTGCTAGTCCAGAGGAAATTCACTGGATTCCAGGGAAGAAAGAAAAATTGTGTCAAGAATAACATGAGGTTAAACTGTATTTTGTGAATCCTTAAATGTCTCCAGAAAACTATTAACATTTCAGTTAAAATAGCCTCACTTATTAGACAACCTCAGTTATATCTTAAAGGCTTTCTATCTGCTTAAACACATATTTGGAAATATTTCAGGTGAAAAAGGCTATAGAGTAATGTAAGGGACTTGCGAGCCTTTCACTCACTTTAAGAAATAGAACACTATCAAAACAACTGAATACCTTTCTGGACCCCATTTCTGATCATAACCCCTCTCCCCACTTCCTCTGAAGGAAATTACCATCCTGAGTTGGGTGCTTATTTGTTCTGAATATTTCTTTGTACTTAAAATGCATTTGTATTGATCTCTAAGTGATAGATACTGTCTTATACATTTGTATATGTTTTATTTTTTAAAGATTTTTTCACTTACAGTTGGCATTTAATATTATTTTGTGTTAGTTTCAAGTATACAACCTAGACGATTGTATAATTTACAAAGTGATTTCCCAATAGTTCTAGTATCCACCTGGCACCATACATTGTTATTACAATATTATGAACTATATTCCCTGTGCTATATTTTACATCCCCATGGCAATATTACACATTGTAACTACCAATTTGTACTGCTTAATCCCCTCACCTTTTTCACCCAGTCCCACAAACCCTGCATCTGGCAATTCTCATTTTGTGTATTTTAAGTAAATAGCATCATATTATATGTATTCTGTAACTTGGATTTATCTCTCAATATTTTTATTACATTTATTTGTGGTGATACATTTAGCTCCAGGATGTATCATAATTTATTCACCTTTTTTCTACTGATGAATATTTTCAGTATTTTCCAATTATAAATACTGATATAATGAACCTTCTTACCTGTTACTTTGTAAACATGTGCAAGAAATTATTTATGGCAAATACATTTCTGGGAGAAAGATTGCTGGATTATTGAAAAGTTAACATCGTTCACTTTAGTAAATATTAGCAAATGTTCTCCAATGTGATTGCTCTTATCTGACAGTTTGGGGGAAATCTTGGCTATTACCTCTGAATATTTGCTCAGTCCTTTCTTTCTAAAGCTCCAATTAGTTACTTATCAGAATTTCTTAACCTATTTTTATTTAATATTTTCTACCTCTTTGAGTATCTGAGCTGCATTTTTAATTTTTATTTTATCATTCAACTAACTTCATTAATTTTTCTCTTTAGCTGCATCTTATTTAACTCTATTTTTAAAGTTTTAAAAAATGTACTGGGGTCACGTTGGTGAATAAAAGTATATAGGTTCTGCATGTACAATTCTATGGTACATCATCTGTATATTGTATTGTGCCTACCATCCAAAGGAAGATCTTCTTCCGTCATCACATACTTGGCCCGTTTCCCTTTTTTAGCCCCCGATGGCTCTTCCCTCTGGTAACCACCCTACTGTTGTCTGAGTCTATGAGTGTTTGCTTGTTTGTTTTTCTTGGTTTTTTTTTTTTGTTCAGTTTTATATCCTACATAAAGAGCTCATACAGCTCAACACCAAACAGTCCAATTAAAAAGTGGGCAGAGGACATGAACAGATATTTCTCGCAAGAAGACATACAAATGGCCAATATATGAAAAGATGCTCAACTTCATTAGCTATTAGGGAAATGTAAACCAAGACTTCAATGAGATACCACCTTATACCTGTTAGAGTGGCTATTGTCAACAAGTCAGGTGGTGACAAGTGCTGGAGAGGTTATGGGGGCAAAGGGGCACTCTTTCACTGCTGGTGGGAATGTCAGCTAGCACAGCCACTGTGAAAACGGTATGGAGGCTCCTTTACAAATTGACTCGAGTTACCATATGACCCAGCCACCCCTCTTCCGAGTATCTACCCCCAAAATCTGAAAACATTTATTCACATAGAGCTACATCTTATTTTAAATTCATATAAATATAGATTTATATATGTATCTTTAACAATGTTAATCTTTTATTTTTATGTTGTAAAATACATCAACACACTGAATAATTGAGTTGGCTCAAAAGAATATTTTCAGGATATTAATTGCTTATTAGTTACATATCTTTCCCAGTCTATGACTTCTTTTTTTAATGGTTTCTTTTGTTGCATAGAACTTTTAATTTGTGAAGTAGTTGAACTTACTGATCTTTTTCTTTATCATTTATACCTTTTGCATCTCCTAAGAAGTTCTTCTTTACATTATCGTCTTAAAGACACCTTCCTATAATTTTGTCCAAGCATCTTAAATTTTGATTTTCACATTGAGTCTTTAATCTAATTGGAATTGATATATTGGTATTGTATTGATGTTGAGATGCAGTATTGTTATTTTGCATGAGGTTAATTGACCCAGCATTAATTAATTAATAGTCTATGTTTCCCTTACTTTAAATGCTACTTCAATCTTACATACATTTTCCATATTGTGTATTTCTGGGTTCTCTATTCCATCACTTATACAGGGTCTGGCACAAATAATGCCCCCCGCCTTTTTTTATTCCAAAATCATAAGCATGAAATTCTGTAACATAACAATATCACACTCAAGCACACCATGTGACATTTTAGGTGAATTGTTCACATTAAAACTATAAATTAGCCAGAGTGTGGTTGGTAGGGTAACTTTCTTCTGCCAGACCCTGTGTTTCTGTTCTTGTGCCAGTACCTCACTCTTTTAACGACTGTAGTTTTAAAGTAAGTTTTGATGTAGAGAAGGTAGACCTGACCCTTCCACTTTGTTCTTTTTCTTCAAAAACATCTTTGCTATTATTAAAAATTTACTCTTTCAAATAAATTTTAGAATCAGCTTACCCAGGAAAAGCTATTTTGGGTTTTTAATGATTTATTCTTTTTATATAAACATTTACATCAACTGTGAATATGACAGTTTTATCTTTTTCTTTACATTTTCTATAATATTTATTTATTTTTCTTCACTTGTTGCACTGGCCAGAATAGGAATTACAATGTTTAGTAGAAGCAGTGATACTAGACACCTTCGGTCTGTATCTGACTTTAAAAGAAACACTTCGGACATTGTACAAGGAAGAATCATTTCCTCTAAATTTAAACCAACAGTTCTCAAACTTCAGTGTGCTTTGGAATTATCTGGAGCAATCACAGCAATCACAGGCCGCAGGGCCCATCCCCAGCATTTCCAATTCAGCAGGTCTGGGATGGGATCTGAGAACTTGCATTTCTAACAAGTTTCCAGGTGATACTGACGCTGCTGTCCTGGGATCACGTTGAGTGAATCACTAGTTTAGACATAACTCTTGTCAGAGAATGCTGTTTGAGATCCTGTCATCTGTTCTCCCCTTCCTCCCTAGGAATGACACTCCAATTCTTAGTTGGGAACTTTGCAGCCCAGGGAAAAAGACTGTAACTCCCAGGCTTCTTTACAACTACGTGTTATCATGTGACTAAGTTTGGGACACAAAATATAAAGTTAAGCGTCATGTGAGATGTGTGGGAAAGCTCTTTCAAAGAGAAGTGCTCAGATTATACATTGCTGTGAACCACATGAACAGAGTGGGTTAAAGTGAACATTTCCCTTTGCTCACAGTTTTGTGGGTCAGGAACTTAGGAAGGGTTGGGTCTAGCAGATCTGGAGTGTCTACTCCAAGACGGTGTCTTCACTCATGTGTCTGGAGCTTCTGTGCTCCTTGGCCTCTCTTCATACAGTATCTCTTCCTCCAGGGAGGTTTGATGTGGCCTGGGCCTGTCACACCGTGGTGGTCTCAGAATAGACACACTGCATTAGGCTAAGGAAATTCACATCTTTTTATCATGAACCTGTGTTGACCTTTATTAAATTCTTTTCAGTATCTATTAAGGTGGTTATTTTTCTGAATTCAAACTTTTCCTCCTATACTGGTTTGGAAGTTTCAGAGTAGATTTCAATTATTTTGGAAGTTAACATTAAATATTTAACAAGTATTTTAACAAAGTGTAAGTACAAGCATTTCCTCTTTTGTCTTACATGTTATTATAGTAATTTAATTCTATCTTCATACATTTATTAATTTATTCAGCAAATATTTATTGAGTGTTTATTATATACCAACACTGTTCTAATACCATGAGATACCCCATTAAGCAAAATATTCCAAGATATGTGAGTAAATAAAATCTTCCAAAACAAGAATTCTTACCCCACATCCTTATGAGGGCAGACCTATAGTTAAGAGGTCTAAGGAAAGTTTTTGTTTTGGTCCATCCTACCCCTACTGCAAAAAGACCCAAAGTTCAGGGAAAATAGAAGAATTTCATTGTAATTTACCTTTGTATATGAGCTACTCTGTATATGAGTCTATTTCTGTATGGAAATAGAAGTTGAAATAGATCAATTAAACTTTACATACATATACACACTTATAAATGTATGTATATACTGACATGTACATACAAGTACAAACACATATATATTTTATCAAATTATATCTCTACATAGTTTAGAGTGCTGATATTTCATAGGGCTTATTGCCAAAAATAAACAAACAAAAAGGGGGGAAAACATACTTTTTCTCCTATTGCGCAGGCACGTTTCTCTCTTTTAGCTAATTTGGTATTTAATTCCCTATTTCTAAACAACATGTTTGTATTACTACTCCCAAATTTTTTATTGTAGTCATTATACATAAATTCCCTAGGTTGACAGCTGAGGTTTAGCTGTTTTTCACTTCGCCTCCACCACTATCCCATTCACTCCTTTTGTCTCTGCAAGGTTAATTCCAGGCAAGACAATGAGTGGTTTATTCTGTAGAGTTATATCCTACTGTTGGCCTATATAACTTATATTCTGTAGTAACTATTTTGTAACTAACTATACAAACTCTATTTCAGGCAAATAATGTCATATTCATTCATTCATTCACTCATTCATTCATCAAACATTATCCTGTGCTTGAAGCTACTCATGTACCCTGTTATGTATGTGCTCAGGAGGACTAAAGAACTGAACAGAACTGAGCAGTTTTGAGCAGTGTCCTTAGCACAAGAGGGTCTGCCAACCTGGAGCCTGAAATACACAAAGGAATGTAAAAAGAGGGCAACTAAACAGAGTGACGGTGATCGTTAAGGGAGACTTGCTAATGTAGTGGGACCTTGATCACTGGGAGCAGACATTTCAGTATGACACAAAAGGAAATGGGAAGTTGATGTGTCCTCAACCAGAAGCTATTATGATTAGTGTTTCAACCAAAAATTCTGAGAACTTTGTGCTGAACGCTGGGGCAGGGAAGGATGGGAAAGCCTAGAGGCAGAAAAACTGGCTGAGATCGACCACAACAGTCCAGTGACTTCCGTACTCATTGTTTTTCTTTTGGGGGCAGAGAAGGGTTTATAGAGATTTCCAAAATTTCAAATGTATTTTTTTAAATTGTGATTTAGGATTCCAACTCTATTTCAACATCACAGGATTGCTTTGAAGTTCTGTTATTGAACATTATCTAGAATTGTTTCTTTGCCAAATATCTCTAAGTAACATAAAAATATTTAGTTCTTTGTAGTTTAAAAGGTTTTTCTAGATATGGACACCTAACACAAATTTGTTTACAACACCATCTAACTCTGCTTTCACTCTGTGACCTCAGGCATCCTATATTGTATGAATCCAATTTATTCCTGAACATATTTTGGATATCGCAATTTCAAATAGCCTGAGCCCATATTTTATTATTTTAAGTGAGAAAAATTAAAAAAGTATTTCTTAAAATCCTAACCAGTCTCCCCCATATAGCACTAAAACACTCATAGAAATCTCTGTAATAAAAGATATAGTAATTTCACACATCAGTTACATTTAATGAATTCAGTGAGTTTAGACAAATGCTCTGTGCAACCATGTTGTTCGATATGCAATGCAAATTATGTTGTCTTCTCTACCTCCTTATGTTTTTATTCATTCTCCCCTCACAAAATACTTTTTCACTCTCAACTCTCTTTTTAGTGATCGAGTTTTTCCAGGCCTCTTTGGCATTCTCTTTTAACGAGGTGGGGGAAGATGTCAGCAATAACACAAGTCTCAACAATGCAAGCAAGAGAGAAGCCATCTTTCAGGGGAAACAGCTAAGATAGCCTGCAGGGCACCCCACGTGTGCTTGCCCAGACTTGTGATCAAATGATGAGTTCCACTGGTCCTGGCGTGTAAATGCTTTATAACAGGAATTCAGCTGAGCTAATGCATGTGGGGCAAAAATAGTTTCAAGTCATTACAAAGAATGCTTGAAGAGTGAGATTCAAGCAGTAAATTCAGTATCTGTAATGTGTCCTGTGTGCCCACTATCTCTTTTAAAACAAACAAAACTAGAAAAAGATTTTTATAATGAACAAAACAAATATAAACAGAATACTAAAAATAAAATTGATTACATTTATTAATTCCTTATAGGCTGCATTCTGCCCTCTGATTAGACAACAGACTTTTTGTGCCAGGCAGAGAGCTGCTTACGAGCCAGATGGAGAACCTCTGCTGAAGTTGTAAGCTTGCCCCAGAAAGTGTTTTCTCCCAGTTTCCATGTCAGGATTCCATGTATCTGCCTCTAGATAGATGGATTATTTAGCCATAGCACCCCACCCCCTTGAACAAACCAAATCTTTCCCTAACCATGACCAGCGAGCCAAAGTAGGAAACAATCTAGTCATTTATACTGATATTCCTCTAAAATGTGATTTTCAAAATAGGAGCATGAATTATTAGGTCATGGCTAATCATTCATCATTGTGCATGATTTGTGTATATTTTACAAAAACATAGAAAGAAATAAAAGGTACATAAAGGAGAATTAAATATCCTTCTCCCACTGAATTTCAAACTTTTAGCTTGAATCACTTCTTCACCTAACTCCACTTTTCTTATTTTGCAAAAACATTTTATTTTCTTAGATGAAGTTTCCAGTGCCCACAAAGTCCCTTTCTCTGCTTTAGGCCTTAGTTCTGGGGTCCCACGCCTATAACTATTTACTTACACTTACTAGAGAAAAGGCATTCTGTCTCACTCTTTGGTTCTCTGAATAGACTCTGACGTATTTAAACTGGCCAGCTAGACTTCCAGAGGAAATCTGGCTTTAGACTTCCAGAAGTGACCTTCCCCTTTCTTTTCTTTTTGTGCTTAGAAGAGGAAAGAGCAAGAAGACAATGGCAAGCCCCGACAGACACTCATACACCCAACAGGGCATGAAGTTCTCCCAGCACTCAGGAACCTGTTGCCCAGGCTGACTTCCTCCCTGCTAGCCCCAGTGCAGAGCAGTATTTATTGAAGAGGCAGGTTGCACAGACTTCCCTAGGCCAGCACTAGCTGAGAGAAAAATGTTGTAAGTCACATTTAAAATTTAATTGTAGTCACATTAAAAAAGTAAAAATCAACAGGTAAATTAATTTTATATTATACTTTATAAAACACCACACATTCAAAATAAAATATTATCTTCCAATATATAATCAATATAAAATATGAATGAGCTATTTTAGATTTTTTTCTTCTTACTAAGCATAATTTACAACACACCAAATTTAGAGGCTAAATTTTTATGGGGAGTAGCTGGAGTGTTTAATTTTATATGATTTATAGTTGGTACAGTGTATTTCCATACATAAAGTGTTTCAAACATACTTAAAATTTTTCCCATACTGAAAAATCATTTTCCATTACAATTTGCATCCATTTTGACAAAACTCTTCATCTTTTTAAATAATTGCTTTGACTTTGAAACAAAAGATACCAGTTTCAAATATATGTCTTAGCAAATTTATCAACTCCTGTGTTAATGCAGTATTATTAACATCAAACTCAAAATGGTACTGTCGGAAGAAAAGCAACTCCTTTTCAGTGTAGAGTTCTTGACATATTCCTTGTGGTTTTGCAGCCAGTTTACACAATGCTATCAATTACAGTTGAAATCTTCTGCATCTTGACTCATGTAAGAAAAGTTAGAAATCATTACTATTGATCATGTTATGAAAAGGTTCAATTTCAACTTAATAATCTGTTAGAAATAATCATGTTAGAAATCATTACTATTGATCATGTTATGAAAAGGTTCAATTTCAACTTAATAATCTTGTATCTGTCCAGCTAAGTCCAAGATAAAGTTTTCCTTTCATCGGACCTTCAAATTTAGCTTATTCATATGCGGTGTGATATTGGTGTGAAAATGTAAATCAGACGGTACCTTTTCTTTGATTATTGTATATTTGGCAAAAATTTATTCTTTTCAAGAAAATCTTGAATTGGAGTTAACAGTATAGTAGTACAGTTTTACAAAACTTCCATGACTCAACCAAAGAGCATTGGAGAAGTCAGGAGGCCATTATATTCCCTGTCTTCTATTTTTTTTTCACACTTGTAATGATTCATCCCATTTGCATGTATACTGTGAGTGATAGTAATAACTGCATCCAGGACAAATTTCATGGAGTCTACTTCAGAAAAATGAGCATAAATATTTGTAAGCTATATCACACAGTGAAACAAAGACATAAAGGAAACATTAGTTTCTTTTTAAAAATTCCAATAAATCTGGGTCTTTGAACTAACATTGTTAAAGAACTGTTTGTTGCATTATAAATTAATTTTTTAATATCTAGCCAAAATTCTTTCTTGACAGATGTAAAATATTGAAAAATACCTATGCCATGAGTTTGAATTTTAGGGCACGAATGGACAATATTTCTTTGTAAATTAAGGAGTCCTTGGAGACAAAACATACCCAAAGTACTAACTGGGCAGTGTCTCATGACTCACTTAAAGCTAAAAAACAAACCAAAAACACCCTCAAATTTTCTACAGTTTGAATTATTTGATCTTTGATGTTATTATAAAGGTCTTGTATTCTGTAAGCATTGTTTGGTGGCTTAGTTGAATTTCTTACTTTTTATGAAGTATCTGTTTTTAGTATTTTCCTTATAATTTTATAACAAAATTTTATAACTGAAATAATGGTTTGTTTTATCACCTCTCCTTCTCAAACTGTTTGTGTGAATCAAAGCAATCTTGTATGTGGCCAAAGTTACAAGCTCAGATTCTGTTAAAAGCCTTAAAAATGTGTGACAACATAGACCTAGAAGACAATATGGTAAGTAAAATGAGTCAGTAACAGAAGGGCAAATGCTGCATGATTCCACTTACACAAAATCATTTAAACTAGGGAAACTTATAGAAGCAGAAAATAGAATATTGGCTGCCAGAGGACTGGGGTGGGAGAGAGGGGGAGTAGTTCAGTGGGTATAATGTTATAGTTACACCAGGTGAGTGAGTTCTAGAGATCTGCCGTGTAAATATTTGTAAAAACAGTACAGATGCTCCTCAGTTTAGGATGGGGAACGTCCTGATAAATCCATCTGAAGTTGAAAATGTGTTTACCTAACCTGTGGAGCTTACTTAGCATAGCCCTCTATAAACATGCTCAGAACACTTACATTAGCCTACAGCTGGGCAATTATCTTGAAGTTCAGCTCAAGATAATTCATTTCAAGAGCAATTGCCTCCTTTTTCTTTGCACCAGAAGCAGGAGACACAGAGGGGTGTTTTGCAGACAAGATGGAATGCAAAAACACAAAACACAATATCCAAAAAAATGCTAGCAATACAGTGTACTCTCAGAGAATGGGCTGTAGGCCCTCATGGTTGCATGGCTGACGGGGACCTGCAGCTGGCTGCCATGGCCCAGCATCGCGAGAGAATATTCTGCATATTGCTAGCCCAGGAGAGAGGATGAACATTGGAAGTCCGAAGCATGGTCTCTGCTGAAGCTGTAACAATCACCTTTGCACCACTGTAGGTCAGAAAATCCTAAGTGTAACATGTTAAGTTGAGGACTGCCTGTATGTGTACTCACATTTTTGTTAAGAGGATAGATCTCTTGCTAAGTATTTTTCAAACATACACACACACATAAAGGGATGCAAGAAAACTTTTGGAGGAGATAGATAATGTTTATGATCTTTATTGCGGTGATGGTGTCACAGGTGTCTGCATATGTCCAAACTCATAAACTTGTATGCGTTAAGTACGTACAATTTTTAAAATCCCAAATGTACCTCAGTACAGCTATAAAAAAGAAAAAGAAAATAGATTGTCTACAAAGATGAAAAAGTTTTTTCTTAAATATTTAATTCTGACCTGACGTAACTAATTTCATCATTTCTTTTTTGAATGTTAAGAGGAAATTTATCAAATTTAGTATGTATTTGTTGAAAACATGTCTTAATATTGTACACTTTATTATCTTTAACATTTTTTAAATAAAAATAAAAAAATTTTTCTCCTTTGGTCCACTTCAGGAAATTGCGATTGCCATTTATTGTGAAGTTTACCACATTTCTTTTCCAGTGTCTCTTTTTCATGTGTCTTTCCATCATAATACTAGCTTTTGCACCTCTATGCAATTCTGCCTCAGCAGAAAGCAAAATTCATTTTAAAATTTGTTCATACTTATTTTTTAAGCTAGACAGAAAACTTAATTGTGTTACAACTAAAATATTTTTATGCAGTTATCAATTATGATTTACATAGGTATCACTATAACTTGTTCTGTCTGCATAAAATACTCAAATGAACACATTACATTGATGTATAGAAAAAAACATTAGACATGAACCAATATGTGGGCATGAACTAGATCAATGAAGTGTTTCCATGAAATGGTAGAAACATTGCATGTGCTCAAAGGCCCAGCACCATAATACAGGGGTGGGTTAAAGTAGGTTTACAGTTATCAGTGTGGAAAATAATACATACAACAGTTAATAAATAATAATACAAGAATAAACTGTTTCTTGTACTCACAACTATAAACCTGCTTTTGCCAACCTCTGTGTAATAACATCTTATGTGAGAAATCATGAAAGTGAAATACAGTCCTAACTAAGTGGTCAAAGTTGTGTTATTGGAAAACTATTTTATATTGCTTCAATTTTTAATGTAAGTTGTTACAATTAAGTCAACTGTAAAATCTAGTACCCCTGTAGCACTAGCCACATTTCAAGTGGTCAGTGGCCACATGTGGCTAGTGGTTCCCGTACTGGACAGTGCAGCCTCCAGCTGTGCAGTAATTAGATCTTGTAGATGCCTAGGTGATGTGTCTGTACGTATATGATATGTGTCTATACCAAACATTTCTATTTTTTAACTTACCACTTCTATTAAACCTTTGTGAACAGAAATGTTAAAGATCTATACAGTGACTGACTCATGTTTGCCTATAATACTCAGCATTTTTGCTGTTATTGCTATTGCTGAATTGAATGAACTATGTAATACTTTAAAATTAACCTTGAAAATTGCACTACCTTCTATTTTGGAAGGGACTCCAGAATCAAACATATTGCAAGAGAAGGTGATTAACAGTCAGGTCCTGCACACTTTACAGTGGAAGGATGCAAGGAAAGTAGACAACACTTAAACTGAACTGATTGGCATGCATGGGCAATAAGCTGGCTATAAGCTTTCTGGCAGTAGCAGCAAAAGCTAAACACATCGGATTGCATAGTTTTTGTTCCCTGACAATAAGAAGAATAAAATTCAGCTGCAGACAACTGACATAGAAATTAATGTATGAGTCTTGAAGTAAAGGGAATTAGGAAACAACATAGAAAATATCTAACTCTGGTGTTATGAGCCACAAAGAAGTCATTCCGATAGCCGGTTGTCATATTTTTTTAAATAAGAGCAGATGCCCTTACATACTAACCTGCTACTTGTTAAAGTATCTCCATGGGCTGAAAAAAATGTGATGCTGTGCTTCCTTCAGGGCTAAAATTACATGATTAGAACTTGGAGAATCTCTAATGGGTGATTTATATGTTTTGACTCTCTCAAAGACCAAATGCCTAAACAATCTCTGGGCAGGTATTATGTACCTGTAAATAATGACCAAATCCTCTAAACAAAATAGGGTTTTCCAAACAGCTTATTAAAACGAGAGCTCTCGCCTTTAGATACAACATGTGACAGCAATAAATATGTCATTCTATGTTGGAATATTAAGAGCTGGACTTGCAATTCTCAGACAGACTGCCCACTTCAGGGGAAGTGGGAGCCATAAAGGGCGGGCCAAGGGGAGAACTGGAAATAAAAGATGAATGATATACACTGTTCTAAATAAGTCTGTGAGGGCGATATTGCTAGTACCTACATTTTTCAGGTGAGGAAACTGATGCTCAGGCAACTCAGCCATACATAAGCATGGGCTACAGAGATCCTGCTCTTACTAGAGTGAAACTGACCTGAAACACTAAGAGCTCTAGTTCATACTACTTGGGGAAACAAAACTTTGGCTCCACAAGTGATCACGCTGGACATTACCACCTGTCTGCACTGTCTCAAAGCAAATTTCTTTATTTTTCTGTACTTTCTTTAGAAGAAAGTGTCTGTTTTGTGCCACATATAAGGAATAGTATGATATGAAAAGGGAACTTAAATAGCCAAATGTTTCCACGTGACCAGTTGGAGAAGACTGTATAAAATTGCCCTTTTACATTTTGATGAATGCTTAGTTATTTCTATGATTTAATTGTGGTGTCATTAATTTTAATTAATGTTCCTTCTGGCAATAGCTAAACAGCAAGTTCCATTGTTTCTTAAGCCCTCCCTAGTCTAAGACAATAAAACAATGCCACTGGTTCAAAGGAGTAAGGCTAGCCTTCCTGTTTTATAGGCAGAGGGACATGCCCCTAATTTTCCTACTATTATAAAGATTTAAAAAGGAGCAGTACTAGGCCATTGCCCCATTTGACACCCTTTACGGTTGGTAATGTACCTGCCATCGAATCTGACCACTTCAATGGTGCTGTCTTCTAGAGGCGCCAAAGAAACAGAGGCTGGCCTGGGGTCTGCGTTGTGTACTAAATGACTTAGAGTTGCCCAGGTGTCCTCGATGATTTCACAGTGCTGAGGAAAACGCATTCTTTAATAAAGCTTTGTTCTCACACAAAGCACTTTTAAATAGTAATAATGGAAATAGAAAAGTGAGTGTAAATGGGAGGCCAATTCAGTGGACTGAGGGACTATAGAGATTTGAGAAGCTATGGGAGAATAAATGACAGGGATTTTACATTTTTGTAGCTCAGCAGTAGGAAGGTTAAGAATGAGATAGGTTTGAATGGCAGAGGATCAGGGACCATGTGTGGAAATCTATTTGAAGGTGGATGGTTGGGGCCAGTGAGCTTTGGAAAAGACTAACAATCATCTTCCCTCCTTTGTTTGGGACCTGTGCTGCCACTTACCAAACCTCATTAATACTGGCACAAAGTCAGGGTCTTCATAACAGCTTGATAAAGGTCTGAAAGAGGCGAAAGATTTATAGAAGCTAATGTTGCCATCTTACAACCTGATGCAATTTATAGAACCAATGCCAGGCTGTCTATACTTTCACCCATTCAAGTTCATTCATCTATTCAACTGGCATGTGTTTCTATGAGTCAGACACTGTGGGTACTATGCTAGGTTCTGCAGATGAAGTGGTTAATAGCACAAGGAACTTATAGTCTTATTGGGGAGATGATAAGAAAACAGGCAATAACTTCAAAATGAGTATGCAATGGTAGGATAGAGGAGAGAGCACTATGGGATCTCATAGGAGAAGCATCTCACTCAAGCCTTAGTGCATCACAGAAGCCTGCCTAGAAGAGGTGATGTTGAAGTGTAGACCAGAAGGGTGGAGAAAAGAGAGCCAGGTAGGGTGGTGAAGTAGGGAGGCTTCCAGGAGGAGCTGTGAACAAGTCACCATGGTTGGAGAGGCATGGTGAGAGTGGAGAAGGAAGGATTTAACAGGATGGGTTGTGAGGTGCCTTGTAAACCTTACTGAAATTTGAACTGGATTCTAAGAGCAGCGGGGTGCTATTCCTGAAGGGTTAGAATAATCTCTCTGCCTAAAGTGAAAAGGATGGAGAGATCTGGAAGCAGAGCTTCAAGGAATACTTCGTTATCTTCCGATCATCAGTGGGTAAGAGCCCAGAGCAAAGATCCCTGAGCTCCTACCTCAGTGGGAGCATCTTGGGAAATCAGAATTGAAGGCATCAAGAGCTGTGGCCTCATACCATTGGGCACTCCACCCTCCGCCTCTACCTTCTGCTACTACTTTAACAGTGCTTATCAGGGAATAATGAGGACTTACTTTTTGCAAGGTCTTTCTTCACACCATCTCCTTTTTACAGAAGAGGAAACTGAAGCTCAAAAAATTTGAGTACCTTGCCCCAGATGGCACAAGTGGTAACAGACAGAGGGATGTTCTGATGCTCAGAGAGGCTAATTAATACAATGAGCATCTCACAAAAGATAACTGTTAGAGCTAAGCTTTGAACTCAGGCCTATTTCTGTTCTTAAGTTAACTCAAGATCCTAAACATGGATCTTCCCTGTGGCATGGGGCCACCGGGTCTCACTTCCTGGAATTAGTTTTCAGTTTTATCTATCTCTACAATGAGTACAAAATTTTGTTTGCTTGTAAAAGCTTTTAATTACTCTGTAGATTTATCTGGAATTTACTTCTTTCTGTGTGTGTTTTTTAAATGTTACCTGGGTTCAGTTTTTTAAAGGCAACCTCACTGTCAATGAACAATGGAACAGGCAGGAAACAAAACACTTTATTGTTACTGTTGGGTAAATATAGCAATAGTGCTTTTTTTTTTTCTTTTCTGAATCTTCTCCAAAGTGTTTCTCTGTATAGCGACTGTAATCTGATCCTTAATAAACATTCCGCTCATTTGGATGCTGTTTAGTGGTTGGAGAACTCATCTGATTTTCACATCTGTCTTTTTTGTCCTTCTCGGGTATGCTTATCACCCACGTCTTGTCTGATTTTCTTTGTTATTGATTGAATTTCCATACGCAAGGCCTGCAGCCTTTCTTTCCAAAGAACTCTTTCCTGTGTAAGACGTTTCGCACACCATTGTTAAACACAGGCGTGTTCTGTCTTTAGCCAATGATAACATTTCCTCCAAGAAATTTCCTTTGGCTTCTCCTCTGTTTTATACGTGTTTGATTTCATTCATTGGTTTTGTTTAATATCCTCATTACAGAATGTATTATAGTGTGGCTTCCTTTTTTTCTTTAGCTCTCTAAGCAATGTAGTTGGCCATTTTGGAATCATATTACTTCATTTTTCCACCTAGGATTTTAGACACTGTTTTTGACGATACTGAGAATTATTCTAGCATGTTTCCCAATATGTTCTCTTTTATCGTCCAGAATGAAAGCACACTCAACAGGAGGTATAGCCCTCACAGCCATTTCCCAATGTTGTGTCCTAGGGGTTCCCTTTATTCACTTTCTCCTCTCTATTAGATTTCTAGATTGTCAGGGACTTCCACTGCCTCTGGACCATCTGGCTGCCCTAGGCATCCTGCCGGTTGTTCTGGCTTCATATAAATGGTAACTCGTATTTCTGTACAGCTTTATGGCTTATAAAGCTCATTGGAATACACCATGTGACTTGGGTCTGACTTAAATACAGTAAGCAAGCATTAAACGGCAGAAGCCACTAAGCATTAAATGCAGACTTCATATTTTTCTTATATTTTATCAACACTTTAGTCAAATGCTTTCTATCTTCTAGTAATCAGATTGTGAATTTTCCAGAAAATAAAATTATAAAGAAGCTAATGGAAAACAAAGAGGGAATGAGACAGGATAATGAGAACCCAGGAAAATTCCTGGGCAAGTGGGACAAGGAAACTGGGACGGACAGCTGAGCTCAATGGCTGAGCAGTTTATAGCCAGGTGCAGATGGTCACCACAGTGGAAGATCCCGGCGCCCGGCTGCGGGCAAAACTAGAAAAACAAGGATCTCCCTGCTGTGGTAACCTTTTCTTCTTGGAGTTAACATCTAGGCCTCAGCTGTGCTTCAGCTCCAGGCCCAGAAAAACAGCAAGACCAGGTGGACAAAACCAGAACCAACTGCAGTGACTGAAGACTCTCTGCCCTGGCACTGCCCAGTCGGTGGAGACCAAGACGCTGAAAGGGCGGGCGCATCTGGAGAACGGATGCACATTCCGCTGAAACCCTCTCCTGAGACCTCCCCTAAGGTTCCCACCTGTGAGGAGGAGAGAGAAGCCTCAGGACAGAGGACACAGGGTGCGGGCTTATGCTCCCTCTGGGAAGCAGCCCTCACGATGCCCTTCTTCCCCTACTCCTTTCCTCATAGGCGCACGTCTCTTAAACTCTCAGGCAATGGGCAGCTGGCAGCTTGTCCCAGGCTGATGCCCTGAACCTGCCCCCAAAGCCCGCTTGTCTCTGACTTCCCGGTGAGCTCAGGCAGCCCAGCCTAGGCTCTCCTGCTGCTTCTTCTATGCCAAGCCCTTCCTTGTGTTTCAGTGTCCCCAGCCTTAATAAATGTATCCTCACAGTCACCTGGACTGTTGTGAGATCTTTCCTACACGAAGTCAAGAACCCACACACTACACCTGGCCGGCCCTAGGCAGACCCACTCAGGGACAGACCCCTGTCCGGGAACAGAAAGAGTGAAAGTGTAAATCAGATGAAAATAGACACATTTCTATGTCCTAAGTCTGAACCACGTGGTTCTTCATTGATCTGTATCTGTTTTCTACTGCTGCATAAGAAATTATCAAAATTTAGCAGCTTAAAACAATACCCGCTCATCTCCCAATGCAGGTTTGGAATCTGGTATGGAGTGGCTGGGCTCCTGCTCCGGGCATCTCAAGGCTAACGTCAAGGCATTGGCCAGACTGGGCTCCCATGTGGAGGCACCGGGGAAGGCTCTGTTTCTAAGTGCATTCTTGTGGTTGGCAGAATTCAGGTCCCACTTGTTGTAGGACTGAGATCTCTGTTTTCTTGCTGGTTGTCGGTCTAGGCTGTTCCAGGCTTTTATAGACCAAATTTCTTGACAAGGGGCAACCCTCATCTTCAATCCTGTGTGGTGCCTGGAATCCCTGTGTTTCAGATCACTGACTTCCCCTTCTGCTGCCAGCTACAGGAAACTCTCTGCTTTTAAGGGGCTCAAATGGTTAGGTCTAGCCCACCTGGATAATCTTCCTATCTTAAGGCCAACTGTGCTATTTAACATAAACAATGATGAGAGTGAAATCCATCCTCTTCATGGTTCTAAGGATTTTGTAGGATGTGTACACCAGGAGGGTAAAAAACTTAGAATCCTGCCTGCTGGAAAAAAATGTTTTCCAGGCACACAGGTCCTGTTTTTCCCCACTATTTAAAAATAACACCACAGTCCGGGGTGAGGCCTGTGAGGGGTCCCTAAAACCTCTCCAGCACTAATTATTGATTTCCTTCTTGAATGTGGCCTCAGGCAGCCATGCTAGACTTCTGAGTACTCTCAGATGTCTAATAGACATTTCGTGGCTTTAGTCTCAAGAATTCCTAAATATCTTCACCACTCCACTAAAGGTCCTTTGGCTGTCAAATCCTGAACACCCTCTTTTCTTTCCTGACCATCTCTTGGTACCCTGGGCGTCTTGCCTTAGCATCACTCCACTCACTGATTGATAACAGTGGCCTCTGTCCCATGGTAAACTTGAGCTTCTTGCCTAGGGTCTCGATGGTATGTATCAGTCCTGGTATCTATTCCCCACATAGCATTGCATGATGAATTATACCTGGGCTCAGCTCTGGACATTACTTTGGCTTCTTCTCCATTTCCTGGTCAGATAAGCATTAATGAAAATGTCTTCTTCCCGATATCCCACCACCCACTTGGCACCTTCTAGCCATTTCTCATTTCTGATCTGATGACCACATTGAATTAGAAGCTCATTTGTTCAGCTGGTGACAGACCTCACAGGACCCAATCAATACCCCAGTCTGGAGCTTCAGACTATGATTCTATCAAAGTAATTTGATTCCCCTTTTGCCTCAAGAAAGGGGTGTTTTAGAATGACAGCTTTAAAATGTTATAGTATTATAACATTTTCCCAGGTGCCTTACTGTGTATAAGAAGACAATGGCATCCCGACAAGGGAAGGATTTTACCAATGAAGACACATTATACCAATGGAGACACTGAGGCTCAGAATGTTCAAACAATTTGCCTAAGGATACAGAACTAATAACTGACAGAAACACCTCAGATGGCACCTCTTCCACTCCTGTGATTACGTGCTCTTAAGGAAAGGATAACACACACGCTATCAAAATGCCATAAACAGTAGAAGCATGTCACTTTCTCACTCTCTCGCTCCTAGGTGCTCGTATCCCGTCTACTTTTGAAAGCTTTGATTCAGGGAACACTCGGCTGCAGCTGGCACTGTCACTTCTGCTTCCAGTTCCATCCCCACTGCAGCAGCTCTCAGCTCCCAGCACAGCACTGTGTTGCAAAGGGGTGCACAATGACTAGCTCGACAAGCAGCTGTGGATAAATCATGTGTAGGGTGAGCAGTGGAACAGCAGCAGGGGTCTGCTTCCTGTATGGGCGGGTGCACCTGCTGTGGGGGCAGTTTCTGAGCAGTAGAGATTATGTATTTGGGGTAGATCCAGGCGCCAGGCCAACGTTGTGGCCAGGCGCCCCTGCCTCTTGGGCAGCTAACAGATCTACAGCAGACAGGGGCTGCGGTTGGAGTGGATTCCTTTGCTCCGACCCTGGCTGCCTCAGCACTGCCATTTCATTGTTCCCCACAAAGGCTGTGTTGGCAGGTCAGGAGCAGGACCTGCCAAGAGCATTGTCTCCTTCTAAGGGAACCTTCTCAGCTCACATCCTCTGCCTCAGGCTGAGTGGGGTTGGCTATGTTCTTTATCCACCCACCTTGCCATGGCTGATTACCCAGCAGTGGGACCCTCATCCAAGGACAGTCAATCTACAGAGTGACCAGCCACCCATGAGGTGGCCTGGCAGGAGTTCTCACTCTTGAAAATGTGAACTGGAGGTTACTGAGAGTGCCAGCCAGCTGGCAGAAAGAGAGAACAGCAGACAGAAAAAAGGGGCAGACAGCAAGAGTGGCAGAACCCATTAGCGGTGGAGCTGGGAACTTCTGAGACAGATGTGGCCGACAAGATGATCCGATGCCTGGAGTTGCCAGAGGTCCCGAATGGCCTTCTGATAGCTGCCTCTGATGCCCAGTTAGATTTTGTTTCTGCTTGTGTATCTCAGGGAGATTTTAGTTTTATTAATCATATTAGGATAGTTTGGGATACAACATAAAGCCCAGTTTAAACTGGTTTAACTAGGAAAAACAGCACATCTCAAGTAATAGGAAAACTGTAAGGGTCCCATACCAGGTTGATTAATTTAGTGCCTCGATAATGTCATTGAGATCCCAAGTGTTTGCTGACTTTGTCCCCTGTCACCCTCCATATGCTGCTTGTCTTTTTAGCTCAATTTCTTCCATTGTCTAGAAAGACTGTTGCAATTGCTGGAAATGATATCCAGAGAAAAAAGGGAAAAGTAGTTTCCTTGTGACCCTTTTAAAGAAGGAGGGAAATTCTCCATCAACTACCTTCGTCTCATTGGTCAGAATCACACCTGATGCTCATTCCTTAATCAATCGTGGGGCCAGCATGGAGGAGGCAGCCTCCCATGGGCTCTATCCTTTAACCCAGTCAGTGTCAGGTTTCTGTTAGCCAGGGAGAAGCACACAGTGGCATCTGCTCCATGCATTATCTCAGACCTAACAATTAAGATCTGGTTGCATCTGTTTCTTTTTAAAACTTATTTATTTATTTTTACAGAGGGGAGGGAGGGAGAAAGAGAAGGAAGGAAACATCAATGTGTGGTTGCCCCTCATGTGCCCCCTACTGGGGACCTGGCCTGCAACCCAGGCATGTACCCTGACTGGGAATAGAACAAGTGACCCTTTGGTTCGCAGGCCAGCACTCAGCCCACTGAGCCATACCAGTCAGGGCTACATCTGTTTCTTTCAACTCAAAGAGTCATCTTGCATCCAGACCATCCTTAGCAGGTTGAGGGGCTGGTCCACAGCAGGTACAAGTAGAGAGTGTTTGAGAGTCAAGTGGGTGTGTAAGTGCGATATTAAATGGGGCCCTAAAAGTCTCCATCACTTTCCCCGGTTTTATGGGGCCCCAGAGGTTTGCACACACATGCATAAACACTTAACAAAGACTGAAGAATGGACCTATCACACTGCTGCTAACCCCTGGTCTTCCCAGCTTATATCTTGCCTTCTCAGGCCTCCTGAGTAGTGTGTGGCAGTCTGCCTTTTTGATGCCGGGCCCACCTCTAGCCTAAACAGAGGCTTTTCTAGGGCAGGGCTTCTCAAAACTTTAGCTAGCATCACAGAATCAGCTGGAGGGCGCCTCAGAACAAAAGTTGCTGAGCTCTACCTCCAGAGAGTCCGTTTCAGAAGGTCCAGGGTGAGCAGATAGTGTGCACAGCTAACACGTTTTCAGCTGATGTTCCTTCCTTCTGTCTGGGGCAAGATATGAGAGTCACTGCTGTGGGGCAAGGCTCAGTCCCTTCCTTCCAACTGGAAGGGACACGCTTGAGGAGGCCACAGTTTTTCCTGTAATAAGGAGAACCTGCTCTCTTGTTGCTAGCTATCACCACCTCTCCAGGTAGCAGTGGCTGGGCAGCCACTAATTTTCAAAGAAATAGAGGTCATTCCTCTCCTGGAAGGCTGGAGGGTGAGAACTTGGCCTCCTGCGGAGAGGGGAGGGACTTCATCTCCTGTTGGCAGAGTCTAGCTAGGCAGACCAGCATAGAACCTCAGCCACCCCCCTCCCCGGGGGGTTTTCTCACCCTTAAAATGAACAGGTACCAGCCCTGTCCACTTTCCCGGGGGTTGCTGTCAGGATAAAGGAGTGATGGGTTGAGAGAGAGCAGTAAAATGCAAAGCTCTTTGTGATTGGCAATCTCATTAATCACAGTAAGGGGAATAAGTCAGGATCGAGTGAAAGGCCCCTTTCAGGGCTCTGCACGGGGGAGTGTTTGAGTTCCCCGTGCTTATCTTCTAAAACAGGTGTCCACTCTCAGGAAGTTCCGCTCCTCCACCTCCTGACTTAGGCGCAGGCATGAGCCCCGCATGTGGATTGTTTCGGGGAAGGACAGGATTTTCTAACGCCATCCACTCTGGCCCGTGGAACCCCGAGGTGTGAGTCGGGGAGGAAGCCCACGTTTTCCGCCCTCAAGTGCAGGCGCCGCGGTGGCCGGCCGGGGAACCCGTTGCAGACCGCTTGCCGAGTGGCCCAGGGAGGCCCGCCCGTCCCTCCAGCGCGTCTTCGCGGGGCCCTGGGGGCCGCGCCGGTTCGTCCCAACATTATTCAGCACCCCGCGTCAGCCTTGGCTCCGGCCCCTGGCGCGAGCCGCAGGGTTTGGCTGCCTCGGCCCCGTCTGAACCCTGCGGGCCGTGGGCCAGGGCGGGCCAGAGCAGCGCGCCAAGCCCCTCTCCTGACGCCTCCCGGCCCCGCACTGGCTCCTCCTGCCCGGCCTTCGGGCCGATCTTTAACGCTTGCGAAGCGAGGGCTTTGCTGAAAGCTTTGCAGACGTGCATGCGCCCGGGGCTTCCAGAGCTCCCCGCCGCCAGCCCCTAGCCGCCCCAGCTGGAAGAGCCTGCACCCCACGTGGATGCGCACACGGAGCTTCTTCAGCGACACTGCGTCTGGTGCCGCCAGGGGTCCGCCCTGACGGCCGGCTCAGTGCCTCTCTGCGCCCGGGCGGAGGTTAGAGCGGCAGCTGGAGGGAGGAGCCGAACGCAGCCGCCCGCCAGTCCCTACTGCAGAGGTTTTGGGTAGGGGCGCGCCCCTCAGGGCTCCAGCCGGGCGGCTTTCCAGATGTGTGTAGTTGTGCACCCTGCAGCTTCCAGCGGGTTCTGGGTGGGGGCAATTGGATGAGAAACTCAAGACTTGGGTTGAGGATGGGGTCTTGGTTCCACCAGTTACCAGCTGTCCAATTCTGGGAAATCCAGTCCAGCTCTCTGTTTTCTCGACTATAAATATAGCTATCATTTGAGTGTATTTCCCATGTAGTTTACATATATTATTTTTATCTTCCCAACGATTTGCAGGGTAGGTGTTATCCACATTCTGCAGATGAAGTGGGATCTCATCCAGGCTGAGTGACGGCCAAGGTTACACCCCATATAAGTGGAAACCTATGACCTGCAACTGTCTCTAACTCCAGTGACTGTGCTGCCTGAATAAGTGAGAATGAAAATGCACCCCGAAGAATTTTTTTAAATGAGAAACAGTGATAGATACCCTTCTCTTCTGACTTGCTCTCAGGTCAGTCAAGGTGGGAGGCACTGGCATCCTTCCCCCCCACCTGCACAGCAACCCTTCCCTGGGACAGCTGTGGTTGCCCAGGAAGGGGCTTAGACTGGGGACTACTGACAGGCAGCCTGGCCTACACCCCGGCCCAGAACCAGAGGTGACTCTCTTTGCTTCTTCCAGTCCACACGGATTGACAGCCTTGAGAAGCAGAATGGGGTTCACTGTTGTGAAGTTTTTCCTCTACTGCCAGTTGGGCAAAATGACTTCCTCCTGTGTTCAGAGGGGAGAACACAGACATCCACACAGTAGCTCTGAACCGCCAGAGCCCAGTCTTGGGATGCTGGGCAGTGCCTCGGCTTCCTCATATGTGGTCTAACATTCACTCTGCAGGTAAAATCAGTGCAATATGATGGAGAGAAAGGCCTGGGTGTCAGAGAAATTTGTGTGCTAGTCTCCTGTGAAATGTGTTAGTAATACTACTACTGGTCTTGCCTGAATCCCCCAGGAGTTGTGGTGAGGCTCAGAATGGATAATAGCTATACAAGGGTTTTGGGAAGTATGACATGTCCTGGAAATGCATGGTGGTGTTACACAGAGCCCTGGAAAGGACGGGGATATGAAGATGAATGCCATCATGGAATCCTTCAGGCTAGCAGGAGAAATAAAAGACTATACAAATAGTTCAAACATAAGACACAGCGCATGAAGGTGCTACACAAATCTGTCCCTGTGGTGCCAGTTATACTCTTTGGAATAACACAGAATATAAATCTGTCTATCTATCTATCTGGGTAACTTCTAACGTTCCTACTCCTACTGCAGGAGCTTCTCTTTTTAGTAGTTTTAGCTGAATTGTCTCCCTTCTTCATCTTATCCCTTCCTTTCCATTACTGTGTGTCTACGGCAGGGATTATTTTTCCTGGGGTGGTGTATGCATTTCCTAGTACTGCTGTAACAAATTACCACAAACATGTGTGAGTGTGTTAATACTGTTGAGTCAGTTCTGACGCCTGGAGGAGACATGTGAGTGGCTCCCACAGCATCCTGCAGACAGCCCTGCTCAGCTCCTGCAGACTCACGCCTGTGGCTTCTTCTGTGGAACCAAGCCATCTCATATTTGGTCTTCCTCTTTTCCCGCCGCCTTCTGTTCTTCTCAGCATTATTATCTTTTTCAAAGAGCCCTGCATTCTCATGGTGTGCCCGACATAGAACACGTCAGCTTTGTCATTTTTTTGTCTCCAGGGATGATTCAGGATTAATGTGCTCTAGGACCTACTTATCGGTCTTCCTGGGGGTCCAGGGTATCCGGAGAGCTCTGCCCAAACACCATATTTCAATGAACCAATTTGTTCTCCCATCGGTCTCTTTTGCAGTTCAACTTTTACATCTGTACACACCATTTGGGAATACCACAAACTTAGTACCTTAGCATAACACAAATTTATCATCTGACAGTTCTGAAAGCCTGGAGTCCCCCGTGTGTCCCCCTGGGTTAAAATCAAGAAATCTGCAGAACTGTGTTCCCTCTGGAGGCTCTAGGGGAGAATGTTTCCTTACCTTTTCTACCTTTAGGAGGATACTTACATGCCTTGGCTTACGACCCCTTCCATTTCCAAAGCCACCAGTGTTCTGCTGAATCCTTCTCATACTGCATCACTCCAGTCTCCGCTTCCATTGCCGCATCTCTCTCTCTGACCCTGACCCTGTTACCTCCCACTTGGAAGAACCTTTCCAATTACATTGGGCCTGCATGGATCATCCAGGATACTTTCTTTACTTTAAAATCCTTAACAGAATCACATCTGTAAAGTTCCTCTTGCTCTGTAAGGTAACATATTCACAAGTTCCAGGAGATAGGACCTGAGTAGATTTGGAGGGGGACCACTTAGGAGAAAAACAATCTAGAGCCCCAATCAAAAAGTGTTTTTAACAGAGAAACACAAAACTCTCCCCCTCCTTCAATTAAGAAGTAACATAGCAACTTTTCCTGTAAATGTGACAAATTCTGAAAAAAATACCTCTCATTTTTTTACTGTATTCATTAAACATCAGACTCCCGCTGTGGGGAAGAGGAAACGATGGGCAACAACAGACTCCGCACGAAAGGAGGGAGAAAGGCTCAGAATGTTGGCGGGTCGTGAGATGTGCCTCAGTGGGAAGGTAGGCTAAAGCCCTCTGAAATGATTAGCTGTTAACGACTGTTCGCAGCTCTTCAGCTGCTCTACTCTACAATCCTTTGGCACTGCAGACTTCAAAACATTCTTAAAGCATTAATAGAAAGTTGGCTCCTTTTTTTCACAAGAAATAACCTAAATAAAAAATAAAAACAGTGCTGCTCTGATGGAAGTAGGCACACGGAGCCCCTCAAACACTTCTGTTAAATTCTGGGAATGCAGTTTGAAATCCGTTTTTTCTCTCAGTAGAATAATTAGAATAACCGAAGTTAGAAATTATCACTCAGATTGCAGACCCAAGGAGAACATCCCTGCTGTAGAAACAAGGCACATCGTCTTCTCTAAGAATTGGCTCTCATTCTGAGACTTGGTTTCCCCACTTCTGCTGCATAGCTTAGGCTCTTCTATGCCACGACTCTGCTTACAAAGGGCTAGCGCACAATATGGTGGAAAGTACAAAGGCCCAGAAATTAGAGCCTAGATGGGCTGGCTTTGACCCATTCATTCATTCATCACATATGTGTGGAGTGTCTATGTGGGCCCAGGATTGGTTTAGATACTGGGGACATAATATTAACCAGGACCTAGTGTGGTCTTTCATAGTCTGGGGAGCGGAGGGGAACTGGGGTGGAGGTGACCAGAGGGGTCAACAAGCAGATAGGTTCTGCGTGGGCTACCTGGAACACCCGGTTGGGTAGAGGTCTAGTCAGGGGCACAGGGAAGGCCTGGCCAAGTTTTCCAGGGGAAATAGTGTGTAAGCCAAGACTTAAGTCAGCAAGAGTTACCGGCAGGGGTTGGGGCTGGAGCTGTCTGGGATCATGGAACCAAACATACAAAGCCAGGAGATAGAGAAGAGCCAGAGCAGAGAGATGGGCATGTTGGGCAGTGAGCGGGGGCAGATAAAATGCTGGCAGGTCCCAGCCTGTTTCAAGAGTTCTTTCTCCCCCGATCTAGGGAAGAAAGCCATTAAAGGGTCCGGAGTTGCCACTGACAAGGTCTGATGTGCTCCTGCTGGCAAATCCGCGACCCTGGTCAATGTACTTTCCCTGTTTTCTCAGCAGTGCCTAACTGATCCCTGAAGTGGTTGCCTGCTCTGACCTTGACCCCGTTTGAGCAGCGGGAGCCCATAGACCCCAGCCCCCTAGCGGGGCTCTCTGTAAACTGGATCTTGTCAGGAGTCCCCATGCCCCAGTCAATTCGATTTCTGAAAGGTCAAGGCGACCTTGCTCAAAGAGGCTCCCGAAGGACAAAGGGTGGCCCAGAGGAGGGGCTCTGGCGGCTCAGGAATCCCCCAGGGATTCAAGGCGAGGGCAGCCCGGCCCGCTCCGTGGCCTCCCAGCCGGCCGGGAATCCTTCCCAAAACTCCGGTCACAACCGCAGCTCAGGGTTCTTATCGCGTCTTTGGGGCCTCAGAGGAAGACCGCCCGGCCCGGACGACTGAAATCCGCCCATTGTTCCCTCCGGGGACAGCAGCACCACCGCTCCGGGCAGGAGGCCCACAGCAACCCCCGCCGTCCACGCCGCCGGAAGAGCGGGCTGGGGCTCCCGGCCCGGGGCCGCCGGATCTGCGCAGGCGCAGGCGGTGCCTGCCGGGGCGGGGAGGCGGGGGAGCCGGGCGCGGTCGGGGCTTCTGCGGCCCGCTGCTGCCCTCTCGTGGAAGTTGAGCGCCATGGCGCGGCCGCTTCCACCCAGCGGCCCTCCGGCGCTGACCGGGAGGGGACTGGCAAACCTAACCCTGGGAGCCTAGCCAAGCGCTGTGTTTTTCCAGGTCCGCACAGGGCCAGGGGAGCCCTGCGTGTTTGTTTGATGGAAACGGATTACTGGAAAACTGGACGGAAGGTACCCTGAACATCGGCATGTATTGTATTGTTTGGGAGTCAACAGACTGTTAAAGTAAATGTCAGGTGATAGCAGTTCTGGGAACCACCGCCCCCTCCTCCTGGCCTTGGCTGTTCCCTGACCTTGAGCAAGGGACTTAGTGCAAGCCAAATGGCTTAGCTGCTCAGGGTAGGGGGAGGAGGCGACAGGGGAGTGGAAACTTAGCAGTAAGAACTGATCCGGTACTGCCCACAAATTCCACCATCAGGGTCTCTAAACAAGGGGTATCACCTACCCTGTGCCCATCCCACAAAGGCATAGTATATGTAGACTAGGACTACTTTCAGAAAGGAGAGCTCTATGCAAGGCATGGGTGAGGGTGGAAGGGTAACTGGGGACCCACCCAGTCATAATAATATCTAAAGGGCAACCTCAGTGATGGAAGATTTAGCAAAGAGGAGTGAACCGTACTGTGGAATGCAAATTATGTGCCTTAGGCAGATTAAGGAATCACAGCACAAACAGTTTCTTTTAAATTCATCCTCATCAGCTGGGTGTGCTAAGTTCTCCCCTAAGTCCTGGTTCTTAGTTGCCCTGGTTCTTCTTGGGTGGTACCCTGTTCTTATCTCAAGAAGTCACTTCGGAATGTTTTCTCTCTTCTGAGATCTAAAGATGAGTCATGAAAGTCGTCACTGGCCTCTGCCCCTGTGTAATTCCACTGGCATTTCTAGGGCTGCTGCTGGGGAATGGCTTCTGTAGGGCGGACCCTCTGTTTCATGCTCTTCCCAGCTCCGGACTCCATCGGTGGCCGTCATCCGGTGCAACCACAGGGGCTTTTAGTGCCTGAGTTTTTCGTGGGAAGAGAGCAACTTCAAGGCTGAAGGTATGCACTGACAAATGTCTCCCCACTTTTGCAGAAGTCATGCCTTCCATTTGAGAATATTTTTCTCTTCTGGCTTCTAAATCTTCTCCCTGTGCAGTGCATGTGTGGTGGGGTTATGTAGCAAGCCTTAAGCCCACCACACCTGTACTGTATAGGTTATGGAAACACTTCATGGTGGAGATCACGGTAAGAGGAGGCAGGGGTCAGAACATGGGTCCTGATGGCTCACATGCGGCCTCCGTATGGTGACACCGATGTCCTGTGTTCTTCAAGGAATGTGTAGACTGGGTGACTTCATTGAAGAGCTTCTGGAACAAAGTCCTTGTCATACATGAGGCCAATTGAGACCCAGAGAGGGGAAGTGGCTGGCCAGGTCACTTAGCGAGCTGGTGGCCGAGCTGGAATTAGATCTCAGATTCCCTGACACCCAGTTCATTAATATGTTGCACATGTTTGTTGAGGACCTACTATGTGTGAGGTGCAATGCTAGGTGCTAGGGACAGCTGTGAATAAAATGAAGTGGCTGCATAGAGCTTATATATGTGGGGAGATTGTGGGTGAACAAACAAACACATTTATCTCACAGTGTCATGTAGATAGATGCCCTAGGAAGCTCTGTTCTTCTGTTCCTCTGTCCTTGGAGGGAAAGGTTTGAGGCTTGGAAGGAGACACTAACTCACACATTCAGTCATTAACTAAATATCCATGATGCCTCCGTGTGTGTTGGGCCCTACAGAGAATACTCACGTATAAGAGCAGGATCTGACTTCATAAGCTTGCCACTCAACTGGGCAGAAAAGACATGCCTCTTAGCATCATCTGTACATGTACGTCTATAATTTTTATGCTTACTGCTTTCCTCTCCTAATCTCTTCCAGAAAGGAGGCTTGTAGAAAATTCCAATTCCGAAATGGTGCACATCCCTTCCATCAAAGCATCTCAAATCCAGTTGCTGCTGCTGACTTATTGATGGACGTTGTCCAGTGGCCTTAGGGAGGCAGTGGGCAGCCCAGCCAGGGCCTGTAATAAGGAGAGACAGCCCAGCATCCTCCCTGCCGTGAATAATAGAACAAAAACTGCCGGCACCTGCAGGATCAAAGCGCAGAGGCAAGAGTGTCTCTGGATTAAATAGATCAGCAGGGTGGTGGTGGACTTTCTGGGAGGGAAGTCTGGGCTGCAGAGGAACCTTCAGCTGGAGAGGGAATTGCTGTGCCTTACACATGCAAGACCAGGGCTCCTTCTATTCCTGCCCAGGGCCCAGGGCCCAGGGCCGGGGTGGGTGGCCCTTCCCGCCGTCCTTCCTCTCCACCCCACCCCCAAAGGCTATAGAGCTGGAGTGGGAGAAGATACTGCACTAGGAGAAAGGACACAGGGATCCCTGACCTGAGGCCTCAGTCTCCTTTTGTGTAAAGCAAGGAAGATGAAATAGTCTAGAACTTTCTTCCAGCTTTCATAAGCTGTGCTTCTCTAAAAAGAGGCAGAGAGGATCTATTGCTTAGGCTCCCTGATCAATTACGTCGAGGCCCGCACCCACTTGCCAGCAGAGAAGCTAGCAGCAGTTTTAGAGTAGTTTTTTTTGGGGGGGATGAATTATCATGAAAAGATTTTCATCTTACAAGAATATTTTGAGATGCTAATGTCTGTGCCTTTAAATACATATGTAGTTCTGGAGCAGAAACCCCTGGTGGTATGAGGAGCTCTGGGCAGGCTTGCAGATGTGTCAGCGAAGAAGATCCCCAGGGTCCTTAATGCCTTTAAGAACCACACCCTGACCACAGCTGCCTTGTGAGTGTGTGTGAGTGTGTGTGAGTGTGTGTGTGTGGCGGGGGGGGGTGGGGGGTGCAAGTGTGTATGTGCTGAGTCAGCCCTCCTTTTGGGCTTTGTATTTTCCCTCCACAGTGAGCTAATGGACGAGGTAAGTGTATCATTAGAGGAAAAAACATGCCAGTCTGCAAATCGTTCTTTTTGCTAGTGGAGAGTCATTGAAAACCTTGGTTATTCTGTGAGTATGAGGGCCTGCAGACAGGTGAGGAATCTCAGAACAGAGTGGGGAGAAAATCAGACTCTTATTAAGTCAGAAACTCTCACGTTTTACATAAACCCAAAACTTGCATAGGGAACCCAGTGGGCAGTCCATCCAGACAGAGTGTGTACATGGGTTTACACACAAGTGCAGCTCCACACACGCACCACACAGACCTGTGTGATGGCACACCTGGGCACACGTGGATGCTGAACATCCTCACAGATACATCCAGTGCAGGACAGAGACCCAGTGTTATGGGTTGAACTGTGCCCCCCAAAAGATGTGCTCAAGCCTCAACCTTGGCACCTGTGAGTGTGGCTTAACTTGGAAACAGGCTCTTTGCAGCTGTAAGCAGGTTAAAACGAGGTCATACTGGAGCAGGCGGGCCCCGGTCCAATGTGACAGGTGCGTTGATATGAAAAGGAGCCTTTGGACACAGCAGATCCACAGAGCGACGACAGCCACGTGAAGGTGGAGGCAGAGATGGGAGTGATTCTGCTGTAAGCCACGGAACACCTGAGGCTCCCAGAAGCTGGAAGAGGCAAGGAAGTATAGAGGCTTTGGAGGGAGCATGACTCTGCAACACCTTGATTCTGGACTTCTACTTCCCCAACTATGAGAAAATAAATGTCTCTTGTTTTAAGCGACCCAGTCTGTAGTATTTTGTTCCTACAGCCCTGGGAAATGCCCACACCCAGGACGCACAGGACCTCTGGCACAGGCAGCAAGAGACACACACTCAGGGCAGCTGGACTTCCCCTGCTCCTCTGCTCCCTCCTGCACCCAGCCCAGCGGCCTTAGGCCACCCCACCAGCCCCACTCAGCCAACTCCAACTGTGTACTTGCCTCTCTGCCTAGCTCAATTCTCAATGCTAAGGTTAGTTCATTGAATCTTAACAACAACCCAGGGAGCTGTTCACATTCACAGATGAGGTAACGGAGGCACAACAAAGTTGAATAACTTGCCCAAGCCAGTGGGGAGCAGAGAACTCGGAGCTTGGTGTGATTCTGCTTTTGTCTGAGGTCCCTGGGAAATGACTCTTCTCTTGGGGTTCTATTCAGGACTGTGTCCCAAGTAATGCCTGGACTGCCTGTCCCCTGCTTCCAAGGCTAGGCCTGTGACACAAAGGCTCCCTTCCACCTGGGTCTGCTGGACCTGCACTGCACTGCTTGAAGAAATGAGAGCAGAGAGGGGGCAACTCAGGCTCAGAGCCTTCGTCACCCTCCTCCATGACTCTTTGTTTGACTGACAAATATTTCATTCATTGAGGAATACTTTACCTACCATCACATGCATACACCTGAAGTGCGCAATTTGATGTGACATAACAAATACATCTAGTCACACAATCACTACTCTGATTATGAAATGACCATTTCTGTTACGCTTGCCCCTATGCCCCTTTACAGTCAATTCCCATCTCGGCCCCAGGCAATCTTTGATCCCATTGCTAGCACTGTAGATTAATTTTGCCTGTTCTCTAACTTCATATGCATGGAAATATATGCTACACACGTCCGACTCCATTTACTCAGCATGTGTCTTTGAGACTGATGCATGCAGTTGTGCATGCCAATAGTTCACTCTCCTTCATTGCTGAGTACGGTTCCATTGTGCGGATGCACTGCAATTTGTTCATCCAGTCACCTGTTGGTAGACGTTTAGGTTGTTCAGAGTTTGGAGCGATTACAAATAAAGTTGCTGTGATCATTTGTGTATCAGTCATGTGTAGATGTGTGTTTTTCTCATGGGAAAATGCCTACTAGTTGAATGGCTAGGGTTATGTTTAACTTTTCAAGACACTGACAACTTTTTTCCAAAATGGTTGCATTATTTTACACTCCCACTAAAAAGCATATGAGAGTTCTAGTACTTGGTGTCATCTCTTTTTAGCTGTTCTGTTGGGTATGAAGTGGTGCCTCGTGGTGGTTTTAATTGTATTTTCCTGATAGCTAAAGATGCTGGCCATCTTTGAGTGTGCTTTTGGACATTTCTATACCTTCTTTGTGAGTTGTCTTATCAATTTTAAAATTGATTGTTTACTTTTATTATTGAGGTGTAAGAGTTCTTTACATATTCTGGATGCGAGTCTTGTATCAGATGATAAGTTGTGAGTATTAACCTGTCTGCAGCTTGCCTTTTCATCTTTTAAGACAAATTATTTTGAATTCTTTGTCAGGCAGTTGGTAGATGTCCATTTATTTAGGGTCAGTTGCTGCAGCTTTATTGTGTCCCTGGGGTGACGCCATGTTTCCCTGAGTTTTAGTGATCCTTGCAGCCTTGCATTGGTGTCTGTGCATTTGGAGACACAGCCACCTCCTCTGGTCTTTACAGAGTGGCTTCAGCAGAGAAAGCCCTTGGCTAGTCAGCCCAGTCAAGATTTGGGGCAGGTCAGTTGGTAGGGACCACAGGTGGGTGGGCTTGTGGGGCCTTTAAGAGAAAGAGTATGATCTTGGGGCCCCCAAGTGGGCTAGGTGCCAGAGCAGGACACACAATTAAGAAAGTAAAGGCCACATTCATGCCATTCTTGTCTGTATCTTAGCAACCACGTAAATTCCCTTGGTCCTCTTTTGGCAGAAGGTGGAGTCTGAATAGATGATAACCAAATCCAGCTTCAGTACTGAGTAGAACCTCCCAGTCTGTAAACTCAAGGAGTCCTATTGCTCAGATCTTTGGTATCTTTCCCTCTCTCTCTCCCCTTAATCTGTAGCATACACGTTTTTTTTGGGGGGGGGCAATCCCTCCCCCCTTCATTCTTACATAACTCCCAAGAACACAATTACAACACACACAAACATGCAGATTCCCTTAAACCACCAGATTCCATATCAGACCCTTGAGAACTTTGGCCCAGAAATTGATGGAACCAAAGAAGATGTGGAAGTGTTTGCTGTTTCTGTCTTCAGGGTGTTTGTGATTACTGATGAAGACAAAAATCATTAGAAAGAGGGTAGAAGACAATTTACAATACCAGCAAGGAAAAATGCGTCAGCACACACACGAATGACCACAGGGAGAGGGGGCTTCAATAGAAGAGGAGCATCCTGTTGAGGTACAGATCACTCAGCTCCCAGTCCTCCCTTGACAAGCACCTTGAGTTTGTGGGATAAATTTTGAAGATGAGGAGAAGGCGTTAACTATAGCTTATGCTAATGATGTTTTTAAAATATATTTATTGATTATGCTATTACAGCTGTCCCATTTTCCCTTTTTTATTCCCCTCCACCCCAACCCTCCCTCCCACCCGTATTCCCACCTTTCGTTCATATCCATGGGTCATGCATATAAGTTCTTGGGATTCTCCATTTCTTATACTATTCTTACCCTCCCCCTGTTTATTTTGTACCTACCATTTATGCTTCTTATTCCCTGTAACTTTTCCCTCATCCTCTCGTCTCCCCCTCCTTGCTGATAACCCTCCATGTGTTCTCCATTTCTGTGATTCTGTTCCTATTCTAGTGGCTTGCTTAGTTTGTTTTTGTTTTTTTAGGTTCGGTTGTTCATAGCTATGAGTTTCTTGTCAGTTTACTGTTCATAGCTTTTGATCATCTTCTTTTCCTTAGATAAGTCCCTTTAACATTTCATATAATAAGGGCTTGGTGATGATGAACTCCTTTAACTTGACCTTCTCTGGGAAGCACTTTGTCTGTCCTTCCATTCTAAATGATAGCTTTGCTGGATAGAGTAATCTTGGATGTAGGCCCTTGACTTTCATGACTTGGAATACTTCTTTCCAGCCCCTTCTTGCCTGTAAAGTTTCTTTTGAGAAATCAGCAGATAGTCTGATGGGAACTCCTTTAGAGGTAATTGTCTCCTTTTCTCTTGCTGCTTTTAAGATTCTCTCCTCTTTAATCTTGGGTAATGTAATTATGATGTGCTTTGGTGTGTGCTTCCTTGAGTCCAAATTCTTTGGGACTCTCTGAGCTTCCTGGACTTCCTGGAAGTCTATTTCCTTTGTTAGATTGGGGAAGTTCTCTTTCATTATTTTTTCAAATAAGTTTTCAGTTTCTTGCTCTTCCTCTTCCCCTCCTACCCCTGCAATTCTGATGTTGGAATGTTTAAAGTTGTCCCAGAGGTTCCTAACCCTCTCCTCATATTTTTGAATTCTTTCTTCATTCTATTCTGGTTGAATGTTTATTTCTTTCTTCTAGTCCAAACTGTTGATTTGGGTCCTGGTTTCCTTCCTGTCACTGTTCATTCCCTGTACATTTTCCTTCAATTCACTTTACATAGCCTTCACTCTTTCCTCCATTTTTGTGACCATGCTCAACCATTTCTATGAGCATCCTGATTACCTGTGTTTTGAACTTCGCATCTGATAGGTTGGCTATCTCTTTGTTGCTTAGTATTTCTTCTGGAGTTTTGAGGTGTTCTTTTATTTGGGCCATAATTTTTTTTTGGTCTCAGCATGCCTGTTATGTAATAAGGGGCAGACCATTAAGTATTGGCCAGGGCAGGGCAAACCACTGCGCTACATTTTGACACTGAGTGTGGGGAAGGGGCCCAAGAGGGAACAATGCCGCTTGCTTGGCTCTCAGCAAGCTTTCAGTTACTTTCTCTGCTACCCACAAGCAAATTGGGCTCTTCTGGTGCTGATTCCCAGGTGGGTGGATTTGTGTACATTGTGAGACCCTGTGGGTCTCTCCAACAAACTCTCCTGTGAGGCTGGGAGTTTCTCCCACCACCACAACCCCCACAGGTTTTTTCAGTCAGAAGTTTTGAGGCTTTATTTCCCTGCGCTGGAACCCTGAGTTGCGCATCTGTCTGGCTCCCCAGTTCCTTCTGGTTTATTGGCACTCAAATGTGGGGCCACCTAGTCTGCCAGCTGCTACCTTGCCCATTCCAAGAGCTGCTGCCTTGCCACAAGTCCTGTCTTCCCTGGCTGCCCATCTCCACCCCTCCTACTGGTATGGATGAATGTGTTTTCTTTAACTCCTTGGTTGTCAAACTTCCATACAGTTTGATTTTCTGGCAGTTCTGGTTGTTTTTTGTTTTTAAATTTGTTGTCCTTCTTTTGGTTGTGGGAGGAGGCACAGTGTATCTACCTACGCATCCATCTTGGCCAGCAGTTCCCTAATAAGGTTTTGTATGAGAGTAACACAACTCATACTCCCAGGAGGGAGTAAAAGGGAATATTTTAACTCAATGTAACTGAAAAGTCTGGAAGCTATGACTTCTTCAGTCAGGTCTGGGTTTAGGACTTCCATGATGTCTTCAGGGCTTTATCCCTTCATAGCATGGGCTGGTGGTCTCCTCATGGTGAGCTCATTGATTTCCAGTAGCCTAAGGCTGACATTTTACCAGATTAGCAAATCCAGGAGGAATAAAATTTCTTCCCCAGTAACTTTGACAGAAAAGTCCTATAGAAGGATCTGATTTGCTGGCTTTGAGGTCACATGACCATCCTTGATCCAATTACTGTGGCCAAGAACACAGGTATTCTGATTGGCCAGGTTAGTGTCTTCTGCACACCCTGGAGAAGGATAGTAAAATCCCCACCCAAACTACTTAGAGTGGATTTCCCACAGAAAAGAAGGTTCTTTTACCAGAAGAAGTAGGGATATTCCTTCCAGAAAGGTAGCCCACTATACAGTCCAAACCCTGAGGAGTAATTTTCCTGGTGTGTGGAATATTTACACATGGATAACATGAAGGCCAATGGTTGAGAATGCTCTCAGAGATGTAAGGGGATGTGCTATTCAACTGTCACCCATGGTGCAGAGGTTTGCTGGAAACCACAGAAGAGTTACTTCACTCCCTGAGCTGAGCTCACTATCTTTGTAACCAACTGAGGTAGCAGAGAACTGTCCTTGGAAAACAAAGGCAGAGATGGCCAGATAGAGCAGGCAAGAAGGAATGCATTCCACACCTCCTTTCTCCTTGCATGGGTCCCCATGACAACATGCATGTACCCAGAACACAAGGACAGGCATCAAGTAGGGGGAACCTGAGGATATACACAGTGTGGCCCTCTTCTTCCCACCCACTGCCACTCCAGAACAAGCAGCAAATGAGATTACAGAAGTCACGGAAAGCAGCATTTGGAAACTTAAATGATAAACATGCATGAGGTAATTGAATAGCATTCTGCTGAAAAACGAGCTCTCAGAGTTCATCATCAAGACTATGCTTTACGAGAAGGGCTCCCCGCTGCTGCTCTGTGCAAACCCAGCAGCTTTAATCCATTGGGAGTCTCCGTGGGAGGAATGCCAGTTTTGGCTTTACATGAGGACTCCTTGGAACAGTCTGATGTTGGAATGAGCTGCCCAAGTGGTAAGTAGGGAGCTCCTTGTCCCTGGCAATATTCAAGCAGGGGATAGATGGAAGGGGTGATCCCTGTGATCGCTAAGGGGCCTATCTGCTCATAGAGTCTGTTTCTACCATTCTGATTCTTCAGACTCAACCATCAGGTACCTATTGAGAGCATTGTTAGCTCCAGGGTCAGTACTGTGGGATAAAAAAAAAAAAGATAAAAATACAGCAAACAGTTTAGATTGCATTTAGTATGCACCGAGCACTATTTTAAGTGCTTTCAGGGATGTGCTTTCAAAACACTAACTAACTTGGTTCCACTGTCCAGATATTAGAGTGGACGAGACTGAGGCCCAGAGAATCTAAGTAACTTATCCAAGTTTGCATAGCTATTAAGGAGAGAACAGGATTCAGACCCAGGTGACAGGAGAAAGAATAACATGACATAACATAACATAACATAACATAACATAACATAACATAACATAACACAATACAATGCAATCTCCATTCACATGAATTTGCCATCTTGTTGGGGAGAGCACAGAGTCTGAAGGTTTGAAAAAGGGGGATAATGGTGAGACCCGGAGCTGAAGGGCCCTCCGGCCCTTTTCCTCAGTCCTTCACCTCTAAGGCCTGGCCTTTCTACAGCCTCCCTCAGAGGGTGCTGAGGATGGGTGGTGTCCCCTGGATCCATTAGTCACAACAGTGTGTCAACTGTCCCCCTCCAAATCCACCTCTCTCTCTCTCCTTTTTCCCTCTTTCTCTGGTTATCGCAATTATTTGGGAATTTACGGAATAATCTGTCACCAAGTCCTCCTGAAGAAATTGAATGTCAGGTTTATAAAACAACCTAATAAAGCAGATGGCATCACCCACTACTAAATCTCTTCCCCATTTCCTGCTCCATCCCCTCCCCACTCAGTGTCTCAGAAAGCTGACAGATTATCCATTTATAGGCAGATTAATCCTGAACAGTATAAACATGGGGAGAAAATTACACCTTCTTGTCTCCATAATTGATAAGAAGGATGCATTAATCTATAAAGCCAGGAGGAAAGGCCCATCTGTCTGCCTAGGCAGACATGGAGGTGTCTGAGACATGGGGGTGTCTATCTTTCTGTCTGTCTGTCTGCGTTCTTATCAGAAAGCACTTCCCAGGGGCGTTCCTTCCTCTCCCTGGCCCTAGAAGCTGGGCACCTGCAACCTCAGACAGCTCCATCCCCGTCCACAAGGCAAGGTCCACCATCACAGCATTCAAGCCGGGCACCTAAGCTCTGCCGCTGGCTTTCTTCTTTCCAGAAGCTCTGACAACTGAGGCATCTATTAGCCTGCCTCTGGTGATTCTGTAAGTTTGCCTCGGGTGTCTGCTGACTAACTAGACCTTCGGGGGATTCCAAGAGAAATCTGTACAATAAGATTTTGATTCACTTTCCTCCCTATTCGCTACTATTGCCTTAAAATGTTTTGCAAATTTACCCACTCTCCCTTCCTTTCCTCCTCTTGCAGCACCTTCCTTGGTAGAGGCAGCTGTGAGGCATTCATTAATTGTCTCCTTGAGGCCTGTTAGAGCTGTCGGGGAATGTCACACTCTCTCTTTGGAGGAGGCATGGGGGTGGAGGGAGAGTTTCTGAGGAGACTCCACTCCGGAAACAACTGTCCCCCTCCCAACTCAGACATAATGGACAACAAACCACTCCCCGCCCTACCCCCTTTCCATTTGAGGAATTCAGGGCAGGCCCCTTCTGTCACTGTGTCTAGAATGGCTTGGGGTGGGGATAGAGGGAATGTGGCAGGGGTGGGGTGGGTAGATTTATCTAGAGTGGGAGACAAGGTCCAGAGGAAAATCCTGGCAGATCTCAATTTGACCAGAAGGATCCCTTTGGCCAGATGGACCTCGAATGAGAGAGGGAGGACATAAAAATGAGGATGGGGAGTTAGGCAGAGAAGACAACCAAAAAACACCAAGAGGCCAGCAGAAAGGGAAGATGGGAAATGGAATAAAGGAGAAGTAGAGGAGTCTAAGGAAAGAGTTTGGAATGTCTGCCTTCTCTGGTTGGCAGAGGATGGGCGGGCGTCTCTTAGAATCTGGGAACCTGTGTTCCCACACTGCTCTCCCCAGAGTGTAGCGTAACGGTGCATTGGACCCCCTGAGTCTGAATGAATCACAGAAACCGCTCCCAGATGTATTGTGCTTCACAAGCACTCCACACCCGCCAGCAGACTGTACACTAGCTTGGCCAGGCTTCTCCAAAGAGCTGGACGGTGGGACGGAGTGCCAACTGTGGCCATCCAGGGCCACTGCCCCATGGTGGACACAGACATGCTCCAGAAAGGTGTTCCAGTCTTTGCCTTTGGACTCCAAGTTCTTTGCACAAATGACACGTTCTGCTCCTGGCTGTAACCAGGGTTTCCCAGACTGAGTCCCAGGGGTGCAGGTGGTTCTTGAGCTGTTCTTTGGGTGTCACAGTTAAACACACTTGGAAGGTGCTGGGTTCACAAAGTTAAACAGTGTCATTTCCTCCTTTTTCCTCTTTTTTTTTTTTTTGCTTTCCTTCTCTTTTCTATTCTGGCTGACTTTTAGCTGCTTCTTTCTTTGTTTTCTGCTAGCCCTCTATTTTTAAAACATTGATTATTGGTTTGATATAGTCCCGTTGAAACTGTAAATACTAGCTCATTTTGGTTTTCATGATTTCCTTTTTAAAATAAATGATTAAGTTCTACGCATATGTTTTTCTAAATTGACAATTATAATTTTAAAAGAGAAAAATAGTGACTCTGACCCTAGGGTCTTGAAAGCTTGAAGGTAATATCATTCCATTTTAATTTACTAATTTTAATAAAAAGTCATTGCAACATGAATAGTAAAGTAATGATATGTAAATCATCTAAAGAAACCAGCAAAACACTTAATTTTAGCCCCTTAACTGTAGTAATTAATGCTAGATGACCATCTAAGGTTTGAAGTGTTAGTTTTAATAGATATAAGTTTGGATTATTAAAATGATTTTTTTTTACTTATTTTGTTTGTAAGAGTCTCAAACTGCTCCAAATCATTAACTTGTTACTGTCTAAAGAGGCATTTTTTGTGCCTTTTTAATAAGGAATACTGAGTTTCTTCATTCTGCTCTTGTATCCTTATAATGTGACAAGGCAGAATAAGTCCCCCACATACTGTTAAGAGCAAGGAGTTTTCTTTTTAATTTGAAAAGTCCTGTGCTAGACTTCCTCATAAGATACAGGGAAAGATGCAAATGCTATTCCTGCCCTTAAGAAGACAATACAGAGTGAGAAAACATGTCTTTCCTGAACGTGTCATTACTGACTTCACAAAACAAGGACAGCTGGTTTTGTAAAAAAAGCTGACGTGAAGTGAAAAGGCACTGGAGACTGAAGAGCTGGGGGCTGTGTGTCACGTCGCATGCCTTTGCTCACACCGGCCCCGGTGCCTGCGCTGCCTCTCCCACACTCTGTGTACCTGCTGAAGTCCATTCCTGACATCTCCTTCCCTCCCCCGACTTGGTAGAAGTGACTACTCCTTTTCTGGGCCCTCACTGTGTCTGCTCCATGCTTCTATTAATAGCTTACTGAATTTTTATTTTATTCCATGTTGGCAGATTCAAGAGTCGAAAAGCTTAATGAACCCCAAACAGGGGTTCCAAGAAAAGCACCCCTAGACTCATCATAACAAAAATAGTGAAAGTTAAAGCAAAGAAAAATCTTTGAAAGCATTTAGAGGAAAAAACAACCAACTACATATACAAGGGAAAATAGTTCTAATGACTGGCGTTTTCTTAAAATCAGAAATCTGGACGTTCTGAAGACAGAAGGATAGTGTCTTCAAAGTGCCAAAAGGAAAGAACTGTCAGCCTAGGATTCTATATCCAGCAAAAACATCCTTCAGGTATGAAGCCCAAATTAGGCCATTCCTAGACGAAGGAAAACTAAGAATTTGTCACTAGAATACCTATTCAGTAAGAATTATTTTAAAAATTCATCAGACTGAAGGAAAATGATAACAGAAGAAAGTTAGGTCTTCATGAATAAAGAAAGAGCAACAGAAATGGTAAATACGTGGATAAGTATAACTGACCATTTTTTCCTTCTAAGTTCTTTAAAACACATATGGCCATTGAGAGCAAAAATTAGAACATTATCTGGTAAAATTTATCATGTCTAAAGATATACTTCAAATGATAACAAGGTCAGCTGAGGAGAATAATCAAAGAGTTTATATGGCTACAGAGCTTCTATATTTTACTTCAATGTGAAAGTATATATATATATATATAGTAATCTCTAGAGCAAACACTAGAAAATAATACAAGGAGGTTTAGCCAAAATGTCACTGATAATTGGACACTAAAAATTATTTAAGTGCTCTTAAAGAAGGGGTTGTTTTAATAATTGTTTAAATATATATTATTTAAATAATAAGTAATTAATTTTAAATAATTCCAAAGAAGGTTGGAAAGGGGGATAGAGGTACAACAAAAAGAGGGGGAAATTAAAAACAAATAGTAAAATGACAGAACTAAGTACAACAATATCAATAATTACATTAAATGCTAATGGTTTAAACCCTTTAATTCAAAGGCAGAGAATGGTGGAGTGGGTTAAAAAGTAAGTGTCCACCATGTGCTGCCTTTAAGTAACACACTTTAAATATAAAGGCACATACAGGCTTAAAGTAAGTGGATACCATGCAAGTAATAAGCACAAGAAAGCTAGAATAGCTATTTTAACATCAATTAAAATAAACTTCAACATAAATAGTGTCACTAGAGAAAAGAGGGGCAATTCATCAGGAAGACAATAATTATAAACTTATATGAACCTAACAGGAGAGCAATTCCAATCTTAGGAATAAAAACAATAAGATGAAACAAACTTCAATATATAACATGGATAAATCTCAAATCATAATAAATTGTAAAAGAAGCCAGGCATAAAAAATAGTACACACTGTGTAATACTATTTATACAAAAATCCAGAAAATAAACAGTAGTCTATCATAACAGAAAACATGTTTTTTCTTATCTTTTGCTGGATCCTTGCTTTCCACACAACCATAAGCTTTACTGAGAAATTTGATCATTCTTCCATTGAATTTCTCTTGCAGCACTTTTCTGTATTTGTTTCTCTTTTTATCTGAGTGCTCTTCTAAGAGTTTTCAAAATGAGATTTTATGTGATAAATCTTCTGAGGTCTGATTTGCTTAAATATATTTTAATAGCACTCATATATAAATGACAATATGGTTGGATATAAAATTTTAAGTTCAATGCTCTTTTTCTTTAATATTTTGAAGATATTTCTGTTTTCCTATATCCAACAAATGTACTGTTAAGAAATCTGATAGCCTGGCCAGTGTGGCTCATGTGGTTGGATCGTTGTCCCATACACGGAAAGGTCACTGGTGCCATCCCCGGTGTGGGCATGTATGGGCGCAACCAGCCGATGTCTCTCTCTCTTCCTCCCTCCCTCTCTAAAATCAGTAAATATATGTTTAAAACTATAAATATAAAATAAATCTGATGAAATGAATCTTTGTCATTTTAGATGACTTGCTTGTCTTTCTGGAAGCTTTCAAAAGTGTTTTTGTATCTTTGACTTTTAAAATTTTACTAAAATATATCTAAGTGTGGGTTTTTCTTTATCTACTTGGCACTCTATAAGTCTTTTCAACTTGAGGTCTTCTATCTTTAATTCTTATTTCTTGAAATATTTCATCCCCTCTGTTTTTCTCACTTTTTTGCAATCCTGTTATGTGGATATAAGTACCTCTATTTGAGAGGTGGCCATATCCTTAGTATATCCACCAGCTTTGATGATCAGGTGGAGAGTGCTGGGTGGATGGCTGAACACCCAAGGGCAGCTGGAAGCACACTCTGGCCCCATTAACTCTTATTCCAGCAGGGTTTTAGGATTTCCCTAGCAATACTTTTGGAATATTGGAAGCCTGGACTGTGATGCTGCTTGCTCTAGATAGGTGATGGTCATTGTGGATGCATGTGTACAAAGGTGGGAGAGGGTAGTACAAGACCAGAGCTAGAGCCAACCTAATTTCCCACTGGACCTTCTCCCCTCTGTTCCCATTCAACTGCCCACCCTCCCCTCCACACATACAACTGTTCACAGTTTGGGGGAGACTACTGACTCCCGGGGATTTCTCACAGGTTTGTGTTTAGATTTTCAGATCCATGACTTACTTTCTGTGCTGTAGTTTCTTCAAGATTGATTTGGGGGAGGAAGTCAGCAGCTTATGCTAGTTTTATCTTGACTAGAACTAGTGATTCCTTCTTTTGGAGTAAATGCTCAGTCTTGAAGATGTCTTCTCTCTCTCCCTGGTCTCCTTCATTGTGGGTTTACAAGATGCTGTGCTGCTACAGGGTGAAGGATGTCTTGGGTCTACACAACATCACTTCAAGTTGCCTACCTCTCCTGCAGAACAGCTGATGTGGGCTGGTGCCTGGCTCAGCGATCCCTGAGGTCCTTCCTGGATGCCCGGAGCATCCTGCTGGCTCCTACATTGGAGTCATGGTCCAGTTCTGTGAGTCTGGCTGGGAAACACCTGCTTTTTCATCAGTCCTCAATCCTCTGCTGCTCCACAAGCCCTGCAGGCAGCTAGCTCTGAATTTCTTCACTGGAGCATGGGGAGGTCCTATGTCATGCCTGCAGGCCTTCAGCAGACACAGCAGGGAGCCAAGGGCATAACCTCAGGCTCATTGATAGAGCAAACACCCTCTGCAATGGCTGCTCTTGTTCTCTGTGCCCTGTTGGCTGCCTGAGTTCCCTGCCCTGAAGGGGGTATTGTCATCTCTCTAATGTTCTTGATCTCCCCATATCCATCGAGATGTTTTCCTTGAACAGAATCCACAGAATTTTGTACAAACCTCTGTTAAACCTCTTTCCCTTTCATCCTAAGAATTTATGTTTCCATCTCCCCAGATGGAGCATGGGTTCCCCCAGGGCACATACCGTCTAATGGTTTTCCTCGTACTGCTCAATATTTGGCTTAGGTAGGGCTTAGCAGGAAATAAACAATGGATAAAATGTGTATTGAATCAAATTGAATAATATAAGTTAACGAGAGATAAGTGCTTTAAAAGAGGTATTTGGGGAAGAAAAACATTATTTATGGTTGAGGAGGTGGGAAGTTTTCTCAAGGAGGTAACATCTGAGGGTTTTGAATGATGGAAAGAGAAGAGCACTCCAGGGGTGGGCAACATTAGGAGCAAAGGCATAAGGACTGAAGAATGCAGGGTGTTTGTTTCTTTTCTTGAGCTTCTTTGCAAGCTCTGGTGCAATGCCTTGGACATAAGGGGTGTTGAGAATAAACTGCATTGAGTGGAACATGGAAGCAACCCAAGTGCCCATTAATAGACGAATGAATAAAAAAGCTGTGGTACATGTGTATAATGAATACTATTCAGCCATAAAAAGAATGAAACCTCATCATTTGCAACAGCATGGATGGACCTAGAGGGCATTATGCTCAGTGAAGTAAGTCAGTCAGAGAAAGACAAACACCATATGATTTCACTTATAAGTAGAATTTAAAAAAACAAAACAAATGAACAAACAAAATTGAAACAGGCTCATAAACACAGAGGGTAGACTGGTAGTTGCCAGAGGGGAGGGGCTTGAGGAACTGAGAGGAAAAGTTGAAAAGATTAAGTACAAATTGGTAGTTACAGCATAGTCATGGGGACGTAAAGCACAGCATGGGGGATGTGGTCAATAACATAGTGAGAACTGTGTATGGTGCCAGATGGGTACTGGAAATATTGGGGGGCACTATGTAAAGCATATGGTTGTCTGACCACTATGGTGTACACCCAAAACTAATACAAAATAATGTTGAAAGTAAACTGTAATTTAAAAATTAAAATAAAAAATCTAAAAAAATTCCTGTTTCCTCCTGCTCCTTAGGAAGGAGGATTAGGGTCCGGGGATGTCCAGTGGTCACAGAAGACTTTAGATCAGAAAGCCAAGGATTTTTCTTTGCTACAGATGTACCTAAGATTACGGTGTTTCACACCCTATATCAATCAGTTAAGGTCCTGGTAGGATACATGGCACACCCAGACAATGTGACTGAGGAGAACTGAAGGGAGGAGCTATTAGCCAAGCTGTGGGTTGTTAAAGGAAACCACAAGGGGTGTTCAGGTAGCCTGACACCAGAAAAGCCCCATCCTGAGGCCTGAAGGACCAAGGGAGGAGGATATGTTTTGTGTGAGAAGCTATCTAACAGGAGCACAGCCAAACTCTGGGTGTGCACGTGTGTATGTGCACCGGTGTACATGTAGGAGAGTGACGAGCCCTCCGACCTCTTTCTCCTCCTGTCCTCTGGAATCTCCTCCCAGAAACTCCCATTGGCCATACCTTGCTGGAAGCCTCCAGGGACACAGAGCAGGAAGTGGAAAGGTAGCGAGTCGGTCTTCGGATGCAGCATATCTAGTGCATACCCATCGTCTCATTTAATTCTCACAGTAGCCCATCAGAATGGTTTTTAACTATGGACATCTGTGTATTATTGTGGAAGAAAATAAGGCCTGAGAGGTTGATTTTTCCAAAAGCTAACCTGAAGAAGACTTGGGTCTTTATTGTTTAGAGGAGCAATTGTCTTTTGTGTGAGAGAGAGAGAGAGTGTGTGTGTGTGTGTGTGTGTGTGTGTGTGTGTACTGCAGTAGGTGGTGCGGACAGAGGGCACATAGCAAGCTGGAGCCCTCATAAGCCACCCTGAAATGACATCCCTAGAAGGGGTCAGGGGAGTCCGGGGCTGGCATTATGAGTTAGGATACAGGAGGAACACCAGGGCCCCAGGCCCAAGGAGAGAACGCAGTGGTGATGGGGAGCAGCGAGCTATAGAGGGGTCCTCAAATGTTTTTGTTTCAGGAGTCCTTTACACTTATAATAATTTTGAGGACTCCAACAAGCTTTGTTTATAAGGATTGTCTTCTTTTTTTATTTTTTAAAAATTTGTTTATTGATTTTAGTGAGAGAGGAAGTGGTGGGGGAGAGAGAGAGAGAGAGAGAGAGAGAGAGAGACACTGATGTGAGAGAAAAACATCAATTGGTTGCCTCCCATATATGCCTCAACCTGGGATTGAACCCAAAACCTAGGTATGTGCCCTGACCTTTTGGTATATAGGACAATGCTCCAACCAACTGAGCCACACTGACCAGGGCTGTATGGGTTGTATTTCTAACATAATATTTCCTATGTTAGAAATGAAAATGAAAATTTAAAAATATTTATTTTCAATTTACTTAATAATAACAGCAATTGAGATACTACATGTTAATATAAATAACATATTTTAATAAAAAATATGTTCCGAAACAAAAAGATTTGTGAGAAGAGTGGCGCTGTTTTACATTTTTACACATCTTTTTCTTTTTAATGTCTGACTGGATCCCATCTGTTTCTGCAACCAGTTTGTTGGGATATGTTGTTTTGGTTGAACTATGTAGGAAAAAAATCTGGCCTCATCTAAATATGTACTTGAAAACGTAGGGTTTTTTCCCCCCCTCACATGAGGACATACTTTCATTGCTTTTAGAGAGGAAGGAAGAGAGAAAGAGGGGGGGGGGGAGAGAAAGAGAGATTGAGAGAGAGAGAGACAGCAATGTGAGAGAGAAACATTGACTGGTTGCCTCCTGTAGGCATGTACCCTGACTAGGAATCGAACCTGCAACTTTTCCATGCAAGGAATGACACTCCAACCAACTGAGACACACCAACCAGGGAGGTAGGGGTTTTCCTGGTAATTATCCACAGATAATTGTGGATATTTATCTTTGATAGTACATTAAAACTCAATAAATGATAGTTTCCTAAAGGCTTTTTGCAATATAACATTTGAAAGCAGTAAATATTTTGTACTCTATTGTATATATTTATGAAAATACATGGATGATTCTTCTACTTCCAATGGCTCTTTCATTCATGAATGATCTTGTGGAATCATGCATTGGACACTTAAAAAAACATTATTTCACCGAGTTATTATGTAGATCTTCCAAATGCTGACACATTTCATTATATAAGACTTAAAAAAATCCCCAATTTTTTACTGTTACCACTGACCTCATCAGGAAAGATTTTAAGTACTGGGAAGCTATCAAATTCACGGTGGTGAGGACACATTTTCCATAATTCTAATTTTCAAAAGAAAGTCAACTTGTATCATTGGCCAGAAGTCTGTTCATGGTTTTCTTTAAAGTGACAGGCTTGCTTTGTTCATTTTTGGGAAGATTGGTGCCCAAAACAGAAATCTAAATGACCATCGTTAGTCAGTTGTTCTTCTTTTTTTTTATTAATTGTTGTTCTATTACAGGTGTCCCAATTTCCCCCGTTGCTCTCCCCTGCCCCGCCCCCCTACAGTCAACCCCCATCCTGTTGTCCATGGGTCACTTTTACACCTGCATGCTGATTAGACTCTTCCCCTTCTTTCCCTCCTTATTCCCCTTCCCCCGCCCCTCAGGCCGCTGTCAGTCTGTTCCTGGTTTCCATGCTTCTGGTTCTATTTTGCTTGTTTGTCAGTTGTTCTTTCAAATAAAAATGATGTCCCATGAAAGGAGTCACTAGTTCAGGTCATGACTCAGTCTCACACGCGCTTTTTACTTGCGATGAGGATCGAGTTTCCATATGCAGCAGTTAGTCACAGAGAATAGTGAAGAGGTACATACTCATGGGTTGGGATTTAATAAAATTAATGGTTCGTACTGCTTCATAAAGGACATTGAAAAGTAAAAGTGGATTTTAAAAAACTGTGAGTGTGTGTTGAGAGGAAAAAATAATTCCATTTGGTGGTATCACTGTATGTGCACACCAACACAAACAAAACCAGGGAAAAAGACAAATAGTGCCATAATATTATTCCAAACATATTTTGACCTTGTGGATCCCTGAAAGTGTCTCAGGGAACCCCAGGGGACTGTGGACCACACTTTGAGAAGTACTGAGCTAGAGAATTAGGAAGAGGTAGATGGTATGAGGACTGGAAGGCACAGCCCCACCTATTGGGGGAGCTGCCCCAGCCCTGTCCGCACTCCCTCCCAAGGTGCTGGGTATTTGCTGCCCACGTGGACTATCTCAGGGTGTGGGGTGATGTCTGAGCTGGGCGTGATGTGTGTGCCAGGGAGGGCCACCCCAATCTGAAGCTTATGTAGCTTTTCCAGGTGTGAGGACTCAGTCTCAGAGGAGAGTGGGGATGGACAATTTTTGAAGCAGAGATTGCACAGGCAGCAATTGCCAGAAGAGAAAGAGTCTGCAGGGCATTTAGGTGGGCTGCGTTTCTAGAAGACACTCCAGGGACACGACTCAGCTCTGCAGAGATGACACTGGGCTCCGGCCCTGACCCCTGCCAGCCTGCCCCATCCCTCACCCCACGGCCTCTTGGAGCCTTGAGACTCAAAGTTGTTTCTCCTTTAGGTGCATAGAAGGGAGACTCTGAAAGTGGAGGGGAAAACTCCCAATCTAGGCTCGTAGCTCCAAGAGGGGTCAGGGATTAGTTTTGAGGATCTGGGTTTGGTTCCATTTTAATTTAAAGTCCTCCACACATCTTACTCGTGTACCAAGCAGAATTCTCATATATATAACTGTTAGATTCTTAAGTCTGCTAACTCAAAGTTCCTCCCTCCAAAACTGTTTGGTCCATTCCTTCCTGCCTCCCACCAGAAAGTCCTGACACCCTCCTCCTCCACCCCCATGTCTGCCCACTTCACTCCTCTGCTTTAAGCTTGGCTCAAGATTCACCTTCTCCAGAAATCTTCCTCCATTATTCCTGCCCTCTTCTGCAGAAACTTCACTCGGACTCATTTCTAATTCCCGCTGTGCTCGTGATAGGTAAAGCTCCCATCTTTGAGCACCTGTATGTACTGGGTACCATGCAGAGTATCTTCCATATGTTGTTTTTAGCTCTTATCATAGGAATCATTGTACCCCCCCTCATGTTTCCTTTGTTTCTAACATCTAATCCATCAGCAGGCCCTGTTGATTCTGCCTCTAGTACTTCACTTGCCTCTGTTCTCTTCTCTTTGTCTTCAAACCGTTGCTCTAATCCAAGGCATTGTTTCCTCCTGTCTGCACAACAGCACATCCTCCTTTTAGTCTCCATCCCTGCCCCTCCCTTAGGAGACTATATGCTCCCTGAGGACAGACCTTGCATGTCTGTTCAGCATCTCTCGCCAGTGCCCAGCACAATGCTTGACTCATACTATCTGTTCAGTAGTAACTTATGAATTAACAAATGAATGGAAGGAGTAAATAAATGGAGGAATGACAGCCATTTCACACAAGGAAATATCGAGGCTTATTAAATAATGTGCCATGATCTCATGATCTCACCACGACGAGATTCTAGCTGTCCATGGGTCACTCGAGCTTGTGCTCTCTCTGCTGTGCACCTGCCTTGGTAGGAACTCATTTCATGCTGGAGTCAGATACGCACTCTCTGTCTTACCTGTGTGCATTTGTGAATGGCCTATGTTGACTGTAAAATCCCTGGGGAAGAGGGTGATAGCAAATGCCCTCTTAGGTCCCTGTGCCCTATGATTGGCCTGATTATGAGTTAGGAGACCAGGTTCCTAAGTAGGATCTGTCAGTATTCGTTATTCTTCAAACAAGTAATTCCACCACACGGGCTGAGTTTCCTAAATCAATGTATCGGGAATGATAACACACTTACCCGTCACTCCGTGAGGCCACAGGAGAGCAGAAGGTTTGCCTTGGGTGGCAGGTGGCCGTGGAGTCGGAGGGAAGCGAGTGGAAGGCAGATGGGTTCCGGGCCAGCACCAACGAGGCTCGCCAGCATAAAGGATGGTGGTTCTCATCTGCACTGCAGGCCAGGATGAAACGTCCCTTCCACCATTCAGTGCCTTTCCCACGTGGCCGTCGCCTCTGTTTCAAGGTGTTAATGCCACACTCCTGTTTTTCCATCAGCAAAGCCTCTAAGTCACCTTCTGTCCACCCATTTGTTCTCTCAGCCAGTGCACCTCCAACAGCCGCTGTGTCTTCCTGCGTGAGACCTCCTCCTCCTTGTTCTAGTTCTTACTCTGCTGCCAACCATCTTGGCCTCTGTCTCCGTGGGATCGGTCTCTCCAAGCCCCAGGACCTCCATGCCTTCCTCTGCCCAGCCGGACGAGGGCTCCCCAGGGCTTGTGGGTATTCAGACTCCTCAGCCTGGCCTCCACCTTACCCCCATCCTGGTCTCCTCGGTGGCCTTAGGGGCCTCTTCCCTCCTCAGGCCCCTCCACTGCTCCCAGACTGCTCACTGGTAACAGCTCTGTTGTCCTCACAGACCTTAAAACCTTCACTCTGGAAGAGACCTAAATGACACTGCACCTAACAAGTCGCTCAGTTCAGGTACTCCTTCTAGAATCATCTCTAATAAAATGCTTTCCTCTGGATGGAAATGGCCTCCACAGGTCCCTCCGCCCAGGACACGCCACTTTCTCTGGTGTTTTGCCCACTCCTACACCCGAGCCCTCCCCTTCTGGCCTGCCCTTCCTCCCAGGCCCCGTTCAGGTCCCACTGCTCCTGCAGCTTCCTCTGGCCACCAAGCCGCGGGGATCTGTCTTTCTCCTCTGCTTCCCTGGTGTGCTAGTTAACAGCCTGAGTTGTTTTGTTTTTGTAATTGTGGTAAAATACACATGACATAAACTTTACCATCTTAACAGTTTTTAAGTGCTCAGTGCAACGGCGTTAAGTACCTTCACATTGTTGTGTAGCCATGGGCCGCCATCCATCTCCAGCACTCCAGCACTTTCTCATCAAATCCAGCGAAACTCCGTCCTGTTAAACACGAACTCCGCTGTTTCCCCCAGGTCCTGGCGACTGCCATGTCACTTTTTGTCTCTGTGAATCTAACTGCTCTAGGTTATTCAGAAAGAGTCATATAACATTTGTTCTTTTGTGGCTGTTTTATTTCACTGAGCAGAATGTCCTCAGGCTTCCTATATATTGTAGCAAGTGTCAGGATTTCCTTCCTTGTTAATGCTAAATAATATATTTGTGTATGTATATATACACATAGTTACATGCATATTATATGTATATACTTGCACATGCACAAACACCTATATTCCATTATGTTGATCCATTCACCTGTACATTTGGGTTGCTACTACTTTTTGGTTATTACAAACAAGCAACCTGAGTTTTGCATATGACAGAAGAGTTTAAATCTCAGCTTTGTTAACTTTCCAACTTGGGTAAGATGTCTAAACTCCAGGAGTCTCAGATTTCTTGTATGTCCAATGCAATGGTTTTGTGTGCCTTTTAGGATTTTTATGGGCAATGAGGGAGAGAAGGATGCGAAGTGGTTGGTTGGAGAGCGTACCTGACACCTAGTAAGTGCTCAGGGCATGCTCCGAAGCTACTCATAGCACAGTGTCACCTATCAGTGTTGCTTTGTGGTGTTAGTCCTTTTTCTTTGTTAGCTCTGTCTCCATGACTCATGTTAGGATCTCAGGGGGCAGGAACTTGGGCATCATAAATAGTCACTAACTCTTTGTTGATTGTTTGACTTGGGGATGGTTGTGTGTGTGAGCACATAACTGCATGAGTACGAGTGTGTGTGAGTGTGTGTGGGGGCGTCTGTGTTTATGCACATGGGTCTCACTGGGGAGCACCAGAGTGGGTGTGAGGGTGTGAGTTTGTGGTAGACTGGCTTGGCATACAAATATTGCCCCTGCTGACAGCATATAAATCTGTGGGCCTCGGGCAGGGGCAGTGCAGGTGAATGCTTTGTGTCCGTGTATTCTGCATTTCCTTGCCCCTACCCCCTACTGGCTCTCCATGCTTCTCTCAGGAGGGTGGGAGTGTGTGTGGAGTGCATAAGTGAGCTGGGAGTTGGGAAGCCGAGTAGAGTAGCGGGGTACCCACTGAGCATATGCGATCGCAGATTCTTTGTTCTCTGGAATGATTCCCCTACCCCAACCCCCACTCCATACGTACCCTAAAGAGTTGTTTTCTGTGCCAGCCCAGCCTCCCGTTCCCGCAGTCCGACAGAAGGACTGTCCCCACTTGGCTTTTGCACACTCTGGCCTTGTGACAGCACAGTCGCCTTCCTGGCGCCTCCCCCTCCCTGGCCACTTTGCCTTGGCAGGTGTGAAATATTAATTGCCTCACTGGGGACTGGGCTCTTTCTGTCTGTCTTGTCTGACCAGAATATCATTCTCTCCTGCAAATATAATTACCGGAGTGGGGGGGACAGAGGGACGGGGGCTGCAAGGTAGGGAGGGGGAGTGTGTGTGGGAGGGGTGTTGGGTGGGGGCTGTGGCTTCTTTTCTTAATCACCTCTCGCCTGTCTGTTAATTAGGAGCTGAGCTTTGCTACATGCTGAGATATTTTGGTTAATTATGAAAGAGAAAAGGACAAATTTGTCACATCTTTTGTTTTTGTTCCGCCACGTCTTGTGGTGACAGCGGTGCGAAAGCTGATGGACTGCTCAGGAGGCAGCACCAGCTGCTCACGCACACCCCTCCTTGAGGGCTGGGGAGGAGTCTGCAGGACCAGGGGCCAGCGGGTGACAGAGCAGGTGTGGGCACGGGGCCTGTCTGGACGGGGTCCACGGAGGTCACATGGAGACAGTCACATCCTTAAATGTGAATGTGAAGTGGATGCCAGGGAGGAGCCCAGACCCCCTAGAAAGAAGGGGAGGGGGGCACTCCCTCGCTATCCAGTCTGGGCTGTGGGTCTTTAGCTAATACCTAATGGATCAAGGCTGAACTTGTGAGCAATCAGAGTGGACAGGTGGTATGAGGGGCCTCCTAAGGTCTTGAGGAAGTGGGGGGCATGTTCATGCTGGCGAGTGGGGGTGAGCTTAATACAGTGTCACACTCTATGAGCTTGTCATGGAATTGACCACCCAGGGGCTGTGGCAGGACGTGCCAGTTCTCTCGGCCACTCCTCACGGGGCCAAGGTCTCCTTCAGATGTCAGCGGTACTTCATTCCCTCAGTCCCAGAGAGGAGCTTTAGCTCTGTGGCTCACCGAGCTTCTACCAGGAGATGATTAATGTTATACGTCAATTCGGCTAGGCTGTGGTGCCCAGGTGTTTGCTCAAACACCAGTCTAGATGTCGCTGCAAACATAGTTTTAGATATAGTTAACATTTACAGCCAGAAGACTTAGAGAGAAGCAGATTACCCTCCATAATGTGGGTGAGCCTCGTGCAATCTGTTGAAGGTCTTAAGAGTAAAGGCTAAGGTTCCCTGAATGGGCAGACATTCTGCCTCAAGGCTGCAGGATAAAATTTTGCCCAGAGCTTTTCACCTCCTGGCTGTCCTGAAGATTTTCAGCTCGAGACTGAATCAACTTCCACCTTATTTTTCAACTTTGCCGGACTGCCCTACAGATTTCAGACTTGCAAGGCTCCAAAATTACATGTCCCAGTTCTTTAAAATAAATCTGTCTGCAGATGTAAGGAAATATAGATATAGATAGATAGGTATTTGTTACTGGCTCTGTATCTCTGGTGACTAACACATACCATTTCAGCCCTTAGCTGCAGCCTGGCCTTCACCGTGCCTGCTTCCCTGTGCATCTCCTTCGTTAGTCTGTGAGGGCAGGAGTTAAACCGGGTCCCATAACATCGCCTGGCTCCAGCATACGGTCTGACCGTAATAGGCCTTAATATGCATGTGTTGCTATTGAATGAGTTATTTGGGAAACAAGGAAGACCTACATCCCTGAAACCAATTGAATAACCATCCAAGGCAGCACAGGCAGTTCCTGACTTACAAATGGGTTGAGTTCCAAAAATTCATTTCAGTTAGTTGTCTGAGGCTTTTTCCCATAACAACAAGGATATCAGTGCTGGCAAGTCTCCCGGGCTGGCTGCCAAAAACCTATTTAACCCCCAGTATAGATTAAGTACTGTGCGTTTGCCATGAAAAATGGTAGAAAACAATACTCTTGCAAGGCTAGTAATTAAAAGAGAAATGTGATAGTATTGAATAAAAATAGGTTTTTAAAAAATTTTGAATGTTAGGGTTTAAGATCATGAATGAGTAGGTAAAGAAGACTTATGGAAACTCTGAATGAAATTTCTGAACCTTTTTAAGTGTTTTAGAAGTCAACGAGACCAAGTCTTTAGTTGATCTAATTTCAGTGCAAACCTCAAGGTTTTTCCTCCCCCTCATTATAAGGCATTCTAAAACTTTTTTTTATAATGAGGCCAGCTCTTATTGGCCTCAATTAAGGACCTTAGTTTGTTCACAAATGTAAGAAAATGGGAGAAAAGGAATCCTCCAGGGTTTGGGCAAGAGTTAGAGAGAGGTGGGAAGCCAGCACAGAGCCGATAACGGTGCATGGCTGTGTGGGAATGTGAGTGCCAGAGGTGAAATCCGCGGGCCAGTAGGTATGATACACTAGAAAGAAGGCAGGATGGAGTAGACGCCCAGGCTCTGATGGAAATAGGCAAAGTGGAGAGCTGCCGTGTCAGCAGTTCCCCACGCTAGTCACCAGGAGGCGCTGTTGTCCTGTTCTGAAAGAGAATGGGGGTGGGCAGCCTTCGAGGAGTTGAGGGGAAGGGGGCGAGTATCATGGGCGTTTCCAAGTTGGGAATTACTCCTGCAAACCCACTCTCCTGTTATACAGATCCGAACAGTGTGATGAGAACTACAAACACCCTAAGAGCCGGAGGAAGGAGTGTGGACAGAGAGGGAACCGCAGATAAGGTGAACCTGGGATCAGCCTGTGAAGGCCAGCATAGCGGGATCAGCAAGGAGGCAGAGGACAGGCTTCAGGGCCGAAAGGGCCAGTGTGAGCAAAGGTACTGCAGCAAGAGGAGCCCGCTGTGTTCAGGGAAGGGAAATAACTCCCAGGTATCGCTCTTGTGAAATAAAGCAATGTAAATGGGATGTTAGGATGGAGAGTGTTTTTTCAGGGTTTGGAAGGGGCCATGACAGTGAGTTCTTTTCTTTAAAAAAAGTCAATGAAAGCTTTTTGTTTTGAAACAATTTCAGATTCACAGAAAAGTTGCAAAGAAGGTACAGAGTTCCATGTGCCCCACATCCAGCTTCCCCTAATGTTAACATCTTGCATAATCATGGTACATTTACCAAAATGAAGACATTAACATCGGTGCAATACTAGTAAGTAAACTATACATTTTATTCTAAGTTCACCAGTGTCCCAAGTAATGCTTATTTTTCTGCTCCAGGATCCCTTTCAGGGTACACGTCACATTTGGTCATCCTTTATTCCCTCCAATTCGTGACCCTTTCTCAGCCTTCCCTTATTTTTCACGATCTTCACAGTTCTCAGTATTTTTGTCAGGTATTTTGTAGATTGTCCCTCAATTTGGGCTTGGCTGATGTGTTCTCATAATTTGAGTGAGGTTATGGGTTTTTAGGAAGAGTAGTAGCACAGAGGTGAAGTGCCCTCATCGAATGATCTCAGCAGGCACGTGATCTCAGCATGACTTATTACTGGGGAAGTGAGCATTTCACGGTGCTCTCCAAGGGTGGATTCAGCCTCATTTTCCTGAACAGTCCGGCATTCCTGCCTTTGAGTCCCTTATTATCCAGATGAACTAGAAAAGGTTTCGTGCTCTGAAAAAACGGTTTACTCTTCTGGATTCTTTATTAAAAAGCCTCTGTTTTCCCCTTCCAATATGCAGTTTGTTAGATGTGCGTCACAAAGTCCTGCCCACACTCAAGGGGATGGAAATTAAGCTTCACCTTCTGGAAGAAAGGGTAGCAAACCTTTAATAGAGGTGTGCTAAAGCCACCAAGTGTTAATACATACTTGGGTGGAAATGCTTTGAAGCTATGCAAATATCCTATTTTGATGAGTTTGTTATTGGATAGTTTGATTTTGCTGTAACTGTAGGACAGAGGACACAGCGAGGAGGGAGATAGAAACGCGGGACAATTCTGCAGCTCCTATGACTAGAGACTTACGATAGCCAAAGAAGTTCATTCTTTTCCTGTGGTCAGTTACCCAGTGACTTTTGTTCCTGGTAAAGAATTCTTGGCCATGTTTTACAGTGGAGTGTTCAGGAAGTCTTGTGCCCCAGCTCTCCCTGCATGGCCCTGGGTTGGGCAGAAATGGGGAAGATGCTTCTTTGACGGCCTTCTGAGTGGTGACAGAAGCTTGCTCCCAGTGCACTCAGGTGTTGGCAGCCTCCCACTTAGGGCTGCAACCTGATGCAGCCCAGATGCTGAGCCACTGATTGTGGTCTGCTCCTGATCAACCTCCGCACCCCAACTCCTCCTCAGATTCAGCGGGTCGGTGAACAGTGGGGGCTCACTTTAGCTCTGCTGGTGCGTAAGTAGCAGCAATGCCCCATTACAGGAGCTCACGTCCCAGTGCCTGGGCCCTTGAGGTTGTGCCCTCTTATGTTTTCTTCCACATCTCTGCTTTAAAGACAGGTGCCTGCATTAGGGAGTTGTTGGTCTCTGCAAAGCTGGGGTTTGCATCAGCTGCAGGGTGTCCCATGGACCAGTTAGAACTTCCTTCCTCCTTTACTCAGTCACCTGTCACCATTCAGCTTTTGAGAGACAGACAGACTGACTCAAAGGGCATTATCCTAAGATATCTCTTAGGATTAGCCGCACCTGGCTCCTGACATCTTGGTTTCAATCACTTGTTGCTTTAGATGGCGGTTCTCACTCCGTACATGTGCATGTGTGTGTGCGCACACCCACATTAGATGGACTCTGCATTGTCTCTCAGCATCTTCAGCCTGCCTTTCATTTATTTGATTCTATCTACCCATAACCTGGCTCCAACTCACCTCTTCCAAAAAGCCTTCGTGGATTAATCTTACATCAACCCAATATTAATGCAGCTAATTTAACCTCAGTTCTATGCTGTCTGTATTACTGAGCCATTTCAAATGTGAACAAACTTTCAGATGCCTCTTGTAGACTGTAAGCTCCTTGAGGGTGTCTTACCTCCCTAAGCCTGTATTGTTGACAGATGGACTAATGAATAAAAACTCAAGGTGTTTGATCTTATACGGCCCCCACTGACTTCTAACTCAATCTGTCATCTGGAATAGTTGAAGGTCTGGAATCTGGGGTGTCCTGTCCAGTCTTCTGCCTGTGTCTGTGGGTGCAGAAGTGGGGTGGGAGGGAAAAGCATCTCTTAGTCTAACTCCAGGGCCAGGCCTCTGTACTGTAGCTTCTCCATTTCCCCAAAGAAGTGAGCAGTCAAATGAATTACCCTTCCTGCAAGAGGTTCAAAGAATGCCCTCTGTGTGGAGGCAACGCCACCCTCGTCCCTGCAGAGAAAGGGCCAGGTACCTAGAGCGGGGAGGCCATGGGCAGACACTGCCCATCTGTCAAGAGGGGAAGCACGCTGCTTCTGCTCAGGTCCTTTGTTTTCCTCGTCTCGTTATTTGCATTCAGTAAGGAGGTGACACATTCTAGAACATAACCTCCTTTTCTTATTCCGGGAATCTAATTGTTATTTCTGTGTTTGTGAAAGATAAAGGATTAGCAAGAATGCTTTGCATCAAGGCACTCATTTGTAAATGCTTTATAATTATTTATGAAATTATCCTGCATTTTATAGCATGGGCGATAATAACTTAAATTGATGTATTAAACATGCACAATCATTATTTTAACAATATTAAATGCACCTCTGTAGAATAATCATTTCATAAATATGAAGGACGCATTCGGAAGTGGCACTGTAATTTAAGACGTTACAGGATTCATGACACCCAAATCCACGACCCTTTCTCTTGAAGACAGATGGAGTTTCTTATCTGGCTACAGTGTTCCTTTTTCTTGAAGTGAAAATGAATTCTTAAATTAAAAAAACATATTATCGAGGTAATTTTGGCAATGTGATGAAGCAATGGGAGAGGAGATAAGAAGCAGAATTTCCAGGGATCAGAACAAATTGGACAAACCTTTATTTTTTTAAGATTTTTTATTTATTTATTTTTAGTGAGAGAAGGGAGGGAGAGAGAGAGAGAGAGAGAGAAACATCAATGTGAGGTTGCTGGGGGTTATGGCCTGCAACCCAGGAATGTACCCTGGCTGGGAATCGAACCTGGGACACTTTGGTTCTCAGCCCACGCTCAATCCACTGAGCTACGCCAGCCAGGGCCTGATAAACCTTATCTTACCTTGTCTTCATCTTCCTCATGGCCAGGATACTGCGAGTCAGCCAGTTTGGGGGTATCCTGCAGGGCTCTGGGAGAGGAGTTCAGAACTGACAGGTGGTGAGACTGTTACATTATTCCCCTCTAGTGCCAGGGTTTTGGGAGCTGTTTTGAGCAAAGGAAACCCCAAAGCAGAAGATCCATTTTGCAGAGTGGTAAGTCTCTACAATGAGGGGGAGAATCCAGGAGACATGTGAAAATTGGGGAATAAGGGTGGGGAGAAAGAGGAGAGAGAAAAAACATAAATCCCAATCTATTATTTGTTTGAAGCTAGTTGGTTTAGTTTCTTTTTTAGGTTGGTGGATCCAAGGCCAACAAACCAGTCTCCCGGGCAGGTCTGCTCGAATCTTCTGCTCGTGGTGCCCTCTGCTGGTCACTGTCAGAATTTCAACATCATGCATTCAAGAATGTTAATCTCCACTAGGAATGAAGTGCTTTCCAGGGTCTAGGCCCTGTGCTAAGTGTTTTATAAACATTATTTTAAATTCATTGGATGAGAAAACTGAGCCTCACAGAGTTTTAAGTACAGGTCCAACCTCTTAACCACTGGATTATACTGAGTCAAAGACGAGGGAACCGACCTTGGATGGCCCTCTTATGTAGCCCCAGGCCTATGAATGAATGCAAATCTAGCCTGCAGTTAAAGGCTATACGCCAGAGTTTTAGTAATCCCATTTGGAAGTGCATCTTAGTCTCCAAATTAAACCCAGCAGTATCTCAAGTGCATGTCCTTCAGGGTAGAAGGGATCTTTGAAATTTATACTATTTGTTCTAAGATCTAGTGGTGGCCCTAGTTATGCTGGAAGTTATGCTGATTCTCCTTCACCTCTCACACCTTGTACCCAATCCCTGTCAGGAAAATCGGTCAACTTCACCTTCAAAATATGTCCAGAATCCAGCTTCTTTGTACACCTCCAACCATTACCACTGGGGTCTTAGGCCCTGCCATTACACTTTTGTGGAATCGTAGCAGCCTCCTCACCAGTCGCCCTGCTCCAATGTCCTCCTTCTGTCCCTGCACCATCTCTTCTAAACACAGTAATCAGAGAGAGTCTACTGGAACATAAATCGAATCGTGTCCCTTTTTCCATCTCATTCTAGGGAAAGGGCAAGTGGTCTACAGTGATCTACAGAACCATGTAAAGTCTGACCTCCCTGCCCACATCTGTCTCTTCTCTCTCCTTTTCTTGCTATTTGCTCACTCTGCTCCACCTGCGTGGAATCCTTTTGAATATGCAAGTCAAGCTCTGCCTCTGAGCCTTTGCTCTGGCTGATCCCTCTGTCTGAAATGTCTTTTCCCCAGATAGCCTCATAACATTCTCCCTTATCTTCTTTAAAGTTCTCAAACGTCACCTTCTTAGTGAAGCCTACCATGACCACCCTATTTAAAATCACAGCTTCCTTATCGTCAATCTTCCTTCCCTGTTTTATTTTTCTCCACAGCACTCATCACTTCCTGGCACATTATACAACATTCTTATTTAGTGTATTTATTCTTTGTCTCCCTGACTAGAATGTAAGCCCCCTGAGTGCATGTTTTTGTCTGCTTTGCACGCTGGTGGTTTCCCCGGGAGTCTGGAAAAGCACCTGCCATGTTGTAAGTACTTAACAAATGCCCATTAAAGACACAATGCTGCTCCCTTGTCCCCAGTTGGTAGCAGGCAGGATGATCACCCATTCTGGTTTGCTCAGTACTGGCCTGGGTTTAGCATTGACAGTCCAGCATCTTGGGATCCCCGAGTTCCTGGCGAACTCGGACTGCTGGTCGCCTGAGTGACAGCCTAGAAGAGAAGCAGGAAGGCTCAGTGTCCTCAGGAGCTGGTTGAGAGTCTGGAGCAGGCACCTGTCTTCCCCTGCATCATTGGGAGAATGGCTCCATCCCAGGTAAAGCCTCTTGAGTTATTGAAATTGCAGCTTATTATGAAGAAGAAAGTGAGTTTCTATTTCCCTGTAAGTGGCACAGGAGCAGAAAAATGATCGTGTAATGATGGTCCAGTGGAACAATTATTTTCCTGAGATGGGGCAGCACAAAGTATCACTGACTACACTCTGTCTGCTTACCCACCCCACCACCCTCCACCCCTCGTCTGGCTGAGTTCAGTGGCCAGTAAATCATCCCCGGGGCTTCCCCTGCCCTGTGGCTGCTGCCTCTGCAGTGACTCACTGGCTGTCCTGGTCTGGTCCTCACCTGCCTGACTGAGCCCTGCTTCTCCTAGCTGTGCTTTAGGGTGATTAACCCAGGGGAGAGCCAGGGGTGAAAGGAGACTGAGGCAAAGAGAGAGGGAAGCTTGAAGGTTCAGGGTGTGACCTTGGGTCAGGGACGAAGGTCCGTGATGGGGTTATGGTGGAGAAATGGAGAGAAGAGCAGGAATCAGGAAGAGATTTAAAAGCAGTCTTATCAGGATTGTTTGGGCACAAAGGCAAAGGGCAAAGTTCAGTTAGCAGATAAGTTTGGGTTTGAAAGAATAGAAAGCCCACGGTAGGGTTTATCTGTGCTGCCAGCCGAGGGGTGTACATGGAGACCTCTCTTTCTCTTTAAAAAAAATCTCGGTATTTATTCAGGTTGTTTGGTCTCCGAGTCTGCCTTACATTAGTCTCCTTGGGCTCCCATAGCAAAATAGCACATACTTAGTGACTTAAACAACGGAAATTTACTTCTCATAGCTCTAGAGGCTGGAAGTCCAGGATCAAGGTGCTGGCTGATTTGGTTTCTAGTGGGAGTTCTCTTCCTGGCTTCCAGACAGTGTTCTTGTTATGTCCTCAGGGAGTGAGGAGAGAGAGAGACAGATGGGGAGGGAGAGAGAGAGAGAGAGAGAGAGAGAGAGAGATGGAGAAACTCACTTTCTCCTTCAGGTGCATATGCCCACACATGCCCCAAGCTCTGATGTCTCTGTCTCTTCCTATAATAGCACCAGCCCCAGCAGATTGGAGGCTCACCATTATGGCCTCATTTAACCTTTATGTCTCCCCACAGGCCCTGGGGGTTACAGCTTCAACAAATGAATTGGAGAGTGGGGCACACTCAGTGTATAAGATTGCCTAATAAGACTTGGTGCTTCCTCTTGGCCCCTGGGATGGCCCATCTCTTTCTCAGGCCCCACCCCAGTCCTCACCCCAGACTTCAGAATCAAGGACTGCAGGTGTTTTCACAACCTCTCCAGGCACTTTTTTTAAAAAAGATTTTATTTATTTATTTTTAGAGAGGGGAAGGGAGAGAGAAAGAGAGGGAGAAAAACATCAGTGTGTGGTTGCCTCTTGCATGATCCCTACTGGGGACCTGGCCAGCAACCCAGACATGCACCCTAGACTGGGACTCAAACCAGTGACCCTTTGGTTCATAGGCCAGCACTCAGTCCACTGAACCATACCAGCCAGGGCTCTCCAGGCACTTTTGATGCAGAGTGCAGTTTGAGAACAAGTACTGTGAATACAAGAGTGCCTCCCCTGAGAACTATGGTTTTGAGCTTCTCAAGCTGTAGAGTCAGAATCACCTGTGCTTGGAAAAACACAGACAGTCTTTTCCTGCCTGCAGAGTTTTGGACACAGGGTCTAAGGTGAGGCTGGACAGTCTGCATATCCCACCAGTTCCCAGGTGATGCTGCTGCAGCTGGTCCTGGACCACTATTTGCTACGCACTCCTCTGGGAGCTCTCTCACAAAGCCACTCTTCTGGCCATGGTAGGACCTTCACTTTGGACCCCAGTTCCAAAGTGTTCTCTGTCTCCTTCACTCCAGATGTGGCTCAGCTTGGCTTCCCGAGGTGACACTGCCTTGGGCTGTTGCTCAGCCCCCCATTGGCCGTTGGGTACCTGCCACTCCCTGGCCAGAGCTCTACTGCAGCACCTGCGCCCTCTCAATTTGGGCTCAAACTGGAGGTGGGGAAGAGGTCCAGTAACGAGTGCCACAGTTGGTTCTCTGTCCCTGGCCAGGCCTCTGACACCCAGCCTTTGCTCTCAGGCAATCCCTAGCACCATGTCTCATGCATTAATAAATCCTTATTTTAATTTCTGCTGTTGACCCTGGATGTTGTAGCTAGGGCCCTCCTTCTAAGATCAGATTTCATTGATCCTCCTACCTCCCTGATTTTCTCAATGTGGCCAGCTGGAAGTGATTCCTGGCCACTGAGCTGTCCATATTCAACTTCCATCCTCAGTGTGTCTTGAGGGCCCAAGCTGCCCCTGCTGCACTTCCTTCCACATGCCTCCCCCAACCCCAGGCCCAGTCCTCAAGGGGCTGGACCACCCCAGTGGCCAGCAGTCCTGGCCCCAAGTCCTCTCTCCATTAGCTCACCCAGCTGCATTCTTCCCTCTAAGCTGGGTCCTGAGATACCATACGGCCCAGGTTTTTCCTGGGGCGCTTGGAGATGTAGCCTTGCTCAACTCCATGTTTCCGTGGCTATGGTGGGGTGGGCTGAACCTCTGGCTGGGCTCCCAAGTCCTTACGATTGGGGACAGGTGGTTGGCTTTTATTGCATTGTTATCAATTATAGGGGTCCTTCAGCAATTGCTGGCTTGGAATAAGAAGCATGAGGAAGCCTGTGGTTTTTGTCCTAATTTGTTTGGTTTGGGGCTGGACCCCAAGCTCGGGAACCACAGTAATTAGCCCAGCTGCAGAATTGGGCACATGTAGCACATGGCTGTCATTGCTCCAAGGGGTTGGGCCAGCACCAGATCCATTGGCTCTGACATGAGCTTTTGTCAGCTGAGGGGCTGGGGGTGTGATTGTAGCAGCAGATGTGGAGGGACAGGGCTCGGAGCTCTCAGACTCTCCTCTCATGCCCCCTCTCATCCATTTTGGTCTGTGGAGCAGCCCCCATTGGCTGAGTCTGGGTGGGGGTTAGGAAGGTAGAGGGCCCTGGGGTCAGGGGGGCAGAGAACAGATGGCATGGCCTCTGAGTGTCTTGGAGGCTCCTTGGACAGAGAGACTGGGTCTAGAGCTCACCAAGCAGGAACAACAGAGAGCAGGGGGCCATGCAGCCATGTGGGGGTGGAATTGTTCCTGGGCCCAGAGCTCTGGGGACAGCATGTGCCATTGGCCAAGCCAACCAGAAAATTAAAAAGGAGCTCTGGGTGGAAGAACAGAAAGCAAGAGTCAGAGAAGTGGGGGGCACTGGGCCTACTGAGAGGGGCTCCATGTCATCCACAGATGGCATGAGACTGGGGGCATGGTGCCATGTGGAACTCAGCATGTTGATCTGAAGCACATTTGAGGCCTGTGACCAGAGCCACAAGCTGTGGGAGACGTATGCATGGTACACATCCCACAGCCTCCACGGGGGCTCCAGGGCCACCCTGGCTTCCCTTCTGTCCCTCTCAAGTCCTACTTGAGATGCCCCGTCTTCAGCTCACTAGTGTGAATGGTGAGCGCTTTCAGGGTCTTGACTTCTGTGTGCTGTAGGATGTCCAGAATCTGACATTTTGCTGACTTTAGTTCTTTGCTTCTAATTGTGGAAGGAAATAATTGCAGGGAGATTTTAGGGTAGACATCAGGAAAAAACTCTTACTCATAAAAACAGGTGAGGAGCAGAAAATAATGCTGAGTTTTCTTCTCAGCTGTCTAGACAGACACATGGGTTCGTGCTGAAGGTGACCTCTCTGGAGGCTGGGGAGGAGACCACAGACCAGAAGCCATGAGGGTTCTCTGAGCAGCTTAAGGCCTGATGCATACCTGGGAGCTAAAGGCTCACCAACTACCATTTCCTTCTGTATTGTCTCCTTGTAGTGGGCCCGGAAGATCAGCCCTCTTGGTGCCACAAGGGAGCACAGTACCACTGAGAGACAAGGAAGGTGAGAAGGGACGTTGGGCCTCTGCTTGTTTTAGGCTAATGACCCTCGGCCTCTCCCATGTAGAGTTTCCTGGGAAATACTTTCTTTTGCTTCCTGTCAGCAAGACTAGAAAAGGTGTTCCATTCCCAAGCATGGCTAACGGCAGCCATTGGCTTTTTCTCTTGACCTTGCCATTCCAAAAGGGACTTCTGACTGGACAGAGGAAGAAGCAGGAAAAGGGTAAAAACACCCAGATCCTGAGAGATGGCTAATGCAGTGAGAGACCAAGAGGGTCGAACACGATCCTGCTGGGCTGTGGCTAAGGCTTTGGGTGAGGAAGAACTGGAGGAGCGTTTCCCTCAAGCTGGGTTCCCTGTGGATGAGCTGAAAGCCAGAGGACTGTGCTGGTAGGGTGACCTCAGCATCTTTGGACTCTGATGACCCGATATCTCTGTGGTGAGCCTCATTGCACTGGCTCCGTTTCTGTTCCCCCATCTATAGGGAATGCTAATTGAACAGCATTGATGTCTCTTTTGTTCATTGTTGTCTCCTTAGGGCCTAGAACCTAGTAGGGACTTGGTAAAGTGGATACATGAATTTACCCATGAGGGAGCTACAGATGATGGGCCCAGTGCTGGGCCTTCTGGCTTCCTACCATTTTTACTGTGGGCTCTTCCATCTGGTTTCCTTCTCTTCTAGGATCCCCTCCTTTCTTCATATTCTACTGCTGTCATTTTTTCTTTTTTCATATTCTCTATTTAATCTCCATAGATATGGCCTGGTCCCTGGTTATTCTTAACCACACAGGCCATGCATCTATAGCATGCATTCTGCATGGGACTTCTCCAAAGGCCCAATCCCAGTGTGAAAACTTGCAGAAACAGTCCCACTGTGCACTCCTCTCTGGGACCTTTCCAGGACCTCCCCTGTCTCTCCCTAAGACAATCTGAAAGGACCAAGCCAGACCTTACTCAGGTAGGCTGAGCAGGCCCATAATGCAACTTGATTGTATCACTCTGGCTGCACATCAAACCCCATGTTCTCTTCAACCTGATGACGTTTGCCATGTTTTTTAAAGGAGTAGAAGCCTTTCACACACCTCCATGAGATATAAACTGTATTTTCCCGATGTGACTGACCAGATATTGGAGTTCTGCTCCCAGAAGGTTTTTCAATTGAAGTAGCATTGTACGAAAGTACTGACAATTAGAGGTTATACAGAGCCTGATTTGTAGCACAGAAAATAATTGTAGAGGAATTTTTGACAAGGAGGGATCAATAGGATGGGGAGACAAATGTAGGATGCCATCAGTGATTTGTTCAAAAGGTCAACTTCTAGAAAATATCCAAAAATCAGTATATAGTTACCCTACCTATCTATACCTTCTATCTCAACATCAGTAGCCATGGAAAATAATTATCAAGGTGGATAATGAAGGAGCCAGAAATTCTGCAAGATTCTTATCCATCAGAAAAATTTATTCCACACACAAGTGTCAAGCCTGTAATGCCCCTTTAAATGAACCTGACTTGCCCACACCTGTAGTCCCACCTTAAGATCTCAAAAAGCAACCTCAGTGTGGTAGGTACCCTTTTAGATGCTCCCCAGTGATCCTGGCATCTTGGTGCTCACCTACTTATATAATCCCTTCCCCTTCAAAGTGGCCTGGATGTACTGATTTGCTTCTCATGAATAAAATATGATGGAAGTGATGGCATGTCACTTTGAAGGTTAGGTTATAAAATACTGCGGCTTCCATCTTGGGAGCTTGCTCTCTCTCAGTTTCTCACATTCTGTTTTTTTGTCTCTCTCTCTCTTTCTTTCTCCAGCCACAGCTACCCTGTTCCAAGAACATTTAGGCAGCCCTTGGAGAGGCCTGTGAGGTGAGAAATTGAGGCCTGCCAGCAACCACATCAGTGAGCTCAGAAATAAACCCTTCATCCTGCCCTATGCCCCAGTCAAACCTTTAAGAGGAGGTTACACCTCTTTAGTCTCCAGCTTGACTTCAGCCTCAGGAAAGATTTTGAACCAGAAGTACTCAGCTAAGACATGCTCAGATTCTAGATTTGCAGAAACGGTGTGATAGAAAATGCTTGTTGTTTTCGTCTGCCATTCTGGAATCTCTGACATTCCTTCAGACTCCCTCTGTTTACCACTGTCCCTACTTACCATTCTTCAGCTTCCTGACTCTATTCCCCCAGCCCTCCTCACCTCTTATTTTGACACTGTATCTTTAGATCCTTGTCTAGCTGCTTCGGTTGATGGTCATGTCTTGGATCTTATCAGGTGGCGTGACTTTGGTATCTCCACAGACGCAATGTTGGGGTCTGCCTTCTGACTTCACATTTCATAATCTTGTATAAGAAACAACCCCTTGAACTCTACCCTGGCCAGACGTGCCTCTCACCTGCTCCACGTTTGACTCTGAAGCAGGATTAGAAAAGCCAGTGACTTAGTGGAGCAGGAAAGCTTAACCAGAAACTCTGGAAAGATTTTTAGTGAAAGCTGAAACAACCTCCTTATCATGAGAAAATCCTTTGCTTTGTAGCTGTTCACCCCATTCTCTTAGTGTTCCTATCAATCTGGACTTTCCTGCATTTGTTAGCTGATGGATGGCAAATGGCTGGCTCATTACTTTGTAAAAACAAGATGTTGTTTTTGGATATTTTTCTTCCCTCCTTCCCCCTCCCACCCTGCCTCACTTAAAAGCTTTCATTCTTTAAGTCTAGTCAGTATTTCATTCATTATTATTATTATTTTTGGAATTTAGACATTGAAATGATCAGGTCTGGGTTCTGTTACAGGGCTCTAGTGACTTACAGCAAATAATATCTGAGACTGAGAGTGTATATGGCTACTTTTTCTCAGTCATCCTGGTCTCATAACAGTTCAGGCCTTGGAGTGAATCAGAGGCCAACCCAAGGTTAGGCATAGAACTGGACTCCAGATCGTTCTTACGGGATTGCCAGCAAATGCTGATGACTCAAGTTAAATTCAATGTTCCTAGGTGGGTTGAGGGGCATCTATCCTAGGTTAGAAATTGGACATGACATTCCTCATCTCTGTCACCAAGAAAATGATGCATAAATAGTTGGAAATGCTTGGTAACAGGTGATGACTGTCTTGCCTGTAGGAAGGGCATGGTAAATTTTTGCTGAAGTGATAAACAAAGATGAGGGCCCACTGAGGACCTGTGTGGCCACTCCCCCTGCTCCCCCTGGGTGATTTCATCTATACTGGGTGCAGTACAGATGGCAGACCCCAACATCATCTCCAGGACGTTATTTCTCTTGAGCTCCAGACCCCTGTATCCAGCAGCTCACTAGACAACTGCCTGTCAGTGTCCCTCAAGACACGAAAGCTCCTCATGTCCAAAAACCGAACTTCTTCTCTTCACCCAAAGTTTCTTCTCATCCTGTCTTTCCCATCTTCTGGAATCTCTTCACTTTGCTAAAGACAGAGAGCTGGGGGTCAGATGTGGCTCCCCCTTCTCCCTCACACTGTAATTGTGGTCAGTCACTGAGTTTGGCTCATTCCACCTCTCGCATATCTCTTGAGTGGGTCCATGTCTCTCTATTTCCATTGTTATCCTCGTGTTTCTCCTACCTGGCCCTTTGCTTTCAGGGTGACCTGTGGCCAGTTTCTCTCCACATTCCTGCCAGGGATATGAGCACAAAATACAATTTTGTTTAATCATTTCCTGTTTAAAACCATTCAAACACTTTTTATCACCCTTGGGCAACCTGCCCAAGCTGTGAGCAAAGGCAGCCAGGCCCTACCTGATCTGATCTGGCCCTGCTTCCTTCTCTGGCCTTATCAATTTTTCATAGCACACCTTGAAAGTTAGGTTTCAGGCACAGTAGATACCTTTCAGCCACTCTCTGATGCCTTTGTACACAAGACGTCCTTGGGAAATTGCCTGGGGACCCCCTCCCCCATGTCTCACCATGTGGCCTGTGTTTCTCCTCTTTGTCCTTTCAAACTCCACCTAGATTCTACCTCTTCTAAGAAATCTTCCCTACCGTCCAAGTTTGGGTTGGCTGTGTCCTGGTGTGCTCCTATAGCAGCCAGTGTTTGCTCTGCCACTGTAATACTTGCTTGCCTCTTTGAGAGCAGAAACAGTGCTTGGTCCACAGGAGGAGGTTAGTATTGATAAATAAGTCCCTGGGCAACAAAGGAATGTACCAAAACTACTGAGGAGAAGTTTTATGCCTTCTAGGTGCCAATACATAGTAAAGACCTTCACCTGCCCCACCAGTCCAGCAAAGAATATTAGCTGGTACTGCAATGCAATGAGTGTCAGATTCAGTGTCCTGAGGCTGCAGGTCTGAATCCAAACTCTGCCTCTTATTAGGAGAAGTTACTGAACGTAGATCTAAGCCTCTGTTTGCTCAGCTGCGAAGCAGGAACCATAACACATACCAGACAGAGTTGGTGTGAGGAGCATGCAAGGCGGCCACTGCTAAGGTGCCCATCTCTGTAAATGGCTGGCTGGGATGGAGCCGTCCCCTCTGTGGCCATAGAAGCCTGTGCCCAGGGCAATGAACTTGTGCTTTCAAAAGCAAGGTTGACAGAGCAGACTTGGTAAGGGCCTGGGTTGTCGAATATGATAATAATAGTCTCATTTATTAATATAAAGGCCCGCTAATAGAGGCGGCACTTTTAATTAGCCAACAGAGCCACAATATTAATTTTTACCCAGAGTTATTTAAGTCCAAGAGCCTTCCTCCCCTCTTCTGTTAGCACTTAGCTGGAGGGCAATTGAGAACATTTGTAATTGGATTTCTGTGCAGGACTTAATTATAAGGAGACAATAAAGCCCCTGAAATGCGGCAGGTCCGACCCTGCTAACTATTATTTTCCAGAAACACACTCAGGCCAACGAATGCACAGATTTATCTAAATTGTAATTTTAAAACTTCACAGAGCTCTCCTTCCCCCACCCCCAGGACCAGCTCAGAAGACTCGGCTGGGAGGACAGATTTGCTGGGAGGAGGGCGGAGGTGGAATCCTTCGTTTCTGCAATCAGGTCTTTTGCTCCATGGGCCACTGAGCGGCTTCCCCAGGCCCCTCAGGATTTCAGAAGTGTATTTTCTTCCCTTGGCCAAATGGCTTATTAATGGAATTGGCTTATTTATATCTCACCCAGAAAATCCCAAAGTGATACGGTAACAGGGAGATATTGAGCCAATTAGTTGTTGGGCTTATTGTCGTGGGGGGAAATCCAGTTATTAATTTACTGCCCTTCACCAGCGGCAGAATCGATTCAGAGGAAACCAAAAGGAAAAGAAGAGGAAGAGGGAGAAGAAAAGCCACATGTTTCAGACCACCTGGGAAAACTCAGAGACAAGACTAAACCTTTTATACCTTCATCAAAGCTGTCTCAGCGTAGGTGATCAGGGAGCCGAAGACTCTGGCCGAGGTCAGCCGGGTGCTGTCAGCATTTGCTGACCGTCAACTGTGGACCTGACTGTATACATTATTGCATTTGGTTCACACAACCTCTCTGTCAAATGGGCTGATTTCACCCACTTCACAGTTGTTCATTTATTCATTCTCTGTTGAATCTCCTCTGGAGAGACAACAATGGACTAGAGACAGCCTGGCCTCCGGAAGCATACCTTCTGGCTCAGATGGAGACACTTGCCCACGGTCATCAGCCAGCATCCATACTTAGCAAGACTGAAATATGAACCCAGGTAAGTTCTGGCAATGCCAAAGTCTGGCGAAGCGCTTTGCTTTCTCCTGGGTGCCAGGTTCTGTGGGTGGCATGGCCCGCTGCAAAGCATACGAGGTGAGGGGCCATCTACCTTCCCAAACGGACAGCGCTAGCGATGGACAAGAGATCACCAGCCAGTAGAGTTTCGTTTAGGACCTGGAAGACGAGGGTCTGCTGAGATGAGGTCAGGAAAGAGGACTTTTGCTATGCCACAAGAGTGGTTGTGGAGAAGAGGAGCTCAGAAGTATGAGTACTTTCCTTAAAAAAAAATCACTACATTTGTAGAAATTTAGGGTATGAGGAGGTGGGAAACAGAATAAGTGAGCCATAAAATAAAATTCACCCATGATCTCACTGCCCTGTTAAGATCACAGTTAACATATTGTGAACAATTTTCCCAAACATTAAAAATGCTCTGTGAGCATAATTTTAAGTGATAATATAATACTCCATCTTGTGGATATACTATAATTTATTTAACTTTCCAAAGCTTGGTGGATATCCAAACACGTGGTGGATATTTAATTTGTTTTTACTTATTAAATATAAATGGTACAAACGTGAACATTTGTCCTTATTTTTACTTGCTCAAAATAGAAGTGGAATTATTGCCACAAAGAAACTGAATGTTCTAAGGACTCTTGAGGCTTATTGACATGTTGCATTCTAGAAATATTGTACAAGTTTTTATGGTGCAGGCAGTGTGCGAGTGGGCTCATCGTGACACCACACCTTCATCAGTAGCCCGCATTGACTTTTACCAGCGTTTACTAATTCAACAGGGCACCGAATGTACTTCAGTAGTATGTTTTTTCACGTATGTTGATTGTTAGTGAGGTTTAACATTGCCTTGTGTGTTTAAAACATGATTTGTATTTTTCTGCAACAGCCTATTCTTGTTTCTTATATGTTTTGGAAGGGTTAGTGCATTTTGTTATGTATAAATACTATTTTATGTATCAAGAACATTAATTTTTGATGTTTTTATGGCAGATATTTTTCTCAGGTTGATTTTGCTGTTTACTTTTTACTCTCTTTGATTTTTTTTATAGAGATGGTTTGAATTTTTATGCAGCCAAATATATCTATTTCTTTTTTGGTGATTTTCCTAATTCCTTTTATGCTTAGAAATTTTATCTCCACACTGAGATTGAAATAATAATCTATATTTAATCTAACTATTTTATGATTTCACATTTTATGTTTAACTCTTTAATTCATCTAAATTTTATTTTGTTCTATGTTGTGTGATAATCATTTAAATAGGAAGTCATTTATCCCAGCATCATTTATTAAACAATGTTTTATTTCCCCTTCTACATGTATCACATGCTAACTTTTTAAATTTATATACAGTACATTATTTGAGTTATTCTGTTCAGTTGGTTCTTCTATTGTAATCACACTGTTATAATTATTGTATCTTTATAGAGTCAGACATTTTTGAATATGAAATGTAGCATTTTATTATCTGGTGGAACAAATCTTCTACAATTACTCAGTGTAAAAAAAATGGCTATTTCTGCTCATTTTCCAGATGAATTTTAGAATCATGCTGTCTAGCTTCAGGAAAAAAAAATCTCATTTGAGACTTTGAAAGGGATTAGATTCAACATATATCTTAATTCATGAACCATTTGCATCTTTATACTATGCAGTCTTACCATTCAGGAAAATGACATGTTTTGGCTTTTTCTCCTATTCCTTTGTTTTTGCAGGTTTAACTCTGGTCTAAGTGAAATTTTAGTGAATACCATGAGTTGAGGATCAAAACGGATTCCCTTTCAAACAGCCAGTTTTCCCGGGTCCCAGTTTTTACATAACTCACACCTTCCCCTGTGATTTACGGTTTCTGTTACCATTTATTAAATCTTTGTGTATGTGTTAGGGTCTGTTTCCAGGCCATCTAATCCCCCTGATCGGCCTATTCTTGTGCTAATACCGCACTATTTTAATTATTGTCTGGTCTTTCCCAGATCTAGTTGGAAATGCCACCTGCTCCAGATGGCTCTTGGAGCCGCTGCCTGCTTTTCCCAAACCAGGATGCATGTGCTGAATATAGAGCCAGTCCCTTGATCAGAGCCTCTGGTCAGAAGCTTTTCAGTGCTCCAGGGGACTTGGACTGAGCAGTTGGATGCCAGGGTTTGGTTTTCAGTTGAGCAAACACCCAGGCTGGTGCAGACTGAAGCCTGATCCCTGCCCCCTGCCCTTTTCCTTAGTTGAGCACAACCAGAGGCTGGGCATGGGGAGTTCGAATCTCCAGACTTCCCCAGGGAACCATGCAGGAGAATGAGTGACCTGAACATTCCAGGGAGGTGGTGCAAGATAATAATAATATTGCTCTACTGGAAACCTCATTTCTCAAGGGCCTACTTAGTCAGGCCTGTGCTAAGGCCACTGCATACATTAGACTAATTTTCACCAAGCCCCTGAGCTAACACCGCATTTTACACATTAGAAGACTGGCTCAGAGAGAGTAAGAAACCCCTAATATCACCCAGCTACTAAGCAGCAGAGCCTATTTTTCGCCCCAGTTGTGTCTAATTCCATATTCTGTGATTCTTACTGCTGTATGGTGGTTGACCCAGCAGCCTCTCCTCCAAGGACTCTTCTCACTGGGGAGTTTACCATTTGAAGGAAATCTCTGAGGTTCCTTGAGCTTTGGGGGGGTCTCTAACTCCAGCTTTCCTGGCAATATCTCTGGCAATATGAGTTCTAGGTGTTTGAAACTGTTCACTTGAGCCAGGGCTTGGTGGTCACCTCACCACCCAGTCTAGTACAGTCACCTGAGCATCTATGCCATCCTCAGCCATGGGGAACTCTACATCTCCCTCCATCCTTCTCCCAGCCCGCTGCTGTCCCTTTTCCCAGCCAGACAGGCAAGTTGGACTTTTTAGCAGGACCGTGTGTGTGGATGGGGTGGGAGGGAGCCTGTGTGCCCAGTGAGGGTGGGAAGCAAAGGCTGGGGCATGGGGAGAGTAGGGGGAAGCCCTAGTCAAAAAAGGATTCTGTGGACCTGGTCACATTCTGTCTGAAGCAGTGGCTGAGGTGGCTAGAACTGTCAGAATTTAAAAATAATAAGCATTCATTTATTGAGTCTCTGTTAATCAAAGAATACAATCTCAATTTGCCTCTGACTTTGGGTCAGTGAGCTAGCAATGAGCACACTCTTCCACTTATGTAGTGTGCATCCGTCCCCGTGGAGCTGCCTCTTTTCCACGGGGGTTTGTCCACGTCCACATGTCCATGTGTTGACACGGTTCCCACGGTCCGTTAGTCATGGACTACAGCATTCCATCATGTCAATAATCCATAATTTAAAAAAACATATTTCAAGTGCTGTCTTGAAGGGGTGATGGCTGATGGACTGAGGGAGAATGACCTGGTCATGGGAAGATGAAACACGTTTGCTGTGTGGGGATTTTGATTTTGGGGGGCATGGGTAATGCAGTAGTGCAAATTATGACTCATAAGACCTGCCTTTGATGCAGATGGAGCCCTGGGCTTGGAATCTAGGCACCTGTGTTCTGACCTTGGCTTTTTCTTTTATTGGCTTTGTCTGTTTTTCTAAGATATTTTCTTCCCCTCGTTCTCAGATTTTACTTGTTTTGTTCTGACAGTCAGAGAAATCATGAAACCACAGGGATGGAGGGGCATGAGAGACGACTTCACCTAACCCTTTTATTTTACAGATGAGAAAAAACGAGTGCCAGGATTCTAGTCACTTGTCCAAGGGCACAAAGTCAGCCATTGCCTTTACATAGGTCATCTCCACCGGCCTCGTGCTTCTGGGAATCGCAGCAGAGACGGAGGGCTCGGCACTCTTGAAGAAAGGTTTAATGAGACGCTTCATTATATTCATGCCAGGCCAGCTTTGCAACTTGTGAGAGTTTTTCCATCTAAGCTGTTGGCATGTGCCGCCCATGAGCAGGCATTATGGGAAGGAGGAGGAAAGGGCACCAGGCACTCCCCTGAGTCCTGAGGCTGTTCTGTTGCCCTTCAGGACCCTTCTTTCATGTCTTCTTCTTTTTAACGATTTTTATTAAATTTATTCGGGTGGCATTAGTTAATAAAATTATATAGGTGTTAGGTGCACAAGTCTATAATCCATCATCTGTATATTGTACTGTGTGTCCACCACCCCAAGTCAAGTCTGTGTGAGCTGAGCCATCCTTCACGTTGCTCTTGGAACAGGCTGAAGCAGTCACAGCACCACTGTTCTGCCCCAGCTGAGTTTCTTTCTGAACAGTTCGGCTTGTCACAATTATCTCACTGTCTTCCTATATTTCTGTCTCAGTTCACAGAAAGCTCAAAGTGAACAAAAACATGGGCACAGGGGGTAGGGTGGGCCTGGAGCCCCGGGAGCTCTGGCCTAATCAGAGAACCCACAGCTGGGGAGTCTCTGGTTCTGATGGAGCCTCTTCTCAGGAAACTGGCTGTGCTGTGGGGACGGGAAGGAGACTCCAGGAAAAGGTTTTGTCCACTAAAAGGTATCCGAGAGCAATAGTAAGTCAGCAATGTCACTGACACAGAGATAGAACAGGCCCACAAAGGGGTGAGACCCAGTCAAGGGTCAGCAGGAGGGAAGCGGTGCTGCCTCTGGTTTGCGGTCCCCGACCAGAGGAGGGGCCCCTGGGAGGACGTGCGCGTAGCCTGGGGGCAGTAGGGTGGAGCACAGAGGGAAGAATCATGTCATGGTTTTCCAAGTCCTGAATTTTCTAAAGACTAAGATCGAAGGCTTCTCAGGAAATTTCCTCAAAGGTGCTGTTTGGGGCCAGGGCTCTCTGAGTTGTGGACTTTGTCCTGTGTCTCTCTGGCTCTTCCTCGTGTCTCTGATGAACCATGATTTTAATTCAGTGCAGAGGCACACAGAAGAAAGAAAAATGGTAATGAGAGCCTAGGAACTGGGAGGAAACAGTGGTGGATGGGCAGGCTGGGCTGGTGGAAGGTCCTGGCCTCCAGCCTCCCTGATACTCACCATCCAGGGCAGAGCTTCTTGAGCAAGGAGGCGGAGTCCTTGCCCCCAGAAGTTTTTCCATGGCCTGGGTGGAAAGAGAGGTGGGAGGGGTAAAAAGAACAGGAAAGGTGGCAACTTGAGCATCCCCCCTCATGTGCACTTGCCATCCCCAAAGATCCTAAGTGATTTTTCCGCTTTCCTTTCTCTCTTTGTTTTAGAGCAGGGAGTTGGCCTATATTTCCCTCTCTCTATCAGGTGTCCTTCTTCAGGTCGCCTCTGAAATAGGAGCCTGATTCTTGAGGCAGCAGGATCCCTTTACATTTCTAAGATCCTCTCAACTCTCTACCACATCAAAACAGACAGAGTGTGCACTATAACAAATGCTGGGGTGGTAAAGGCTAAATATATCTCAAAGCCATACATATTGGGAAATCCTGGTCTTCATATTGTAAAAGGGAATTGGGTCCACCAATCTCATGGTCCCTTCTCTCCTTCCTCCTCAGGATCTCTTCCATTCATTCAATCACTCTTTTATCCCACGGGGAGGTGGGGTTGGGGGGGGCTCCTGCCACACCCAATCCTACCTCCATGCCTCTCTCTTGTTCTCAGTCTTCTAGCAGAACTTTTGTTGGTTCTCTGTTAGGTGGAAGAACAAGTACCTCCAGGCTCTGTGACTTTTGTTGCATTTATTGAGGTCAGAAATGTCCAAACATGTAGAGAATTTTTATGACAGTTTATTGGAGCCAAACTGACAACATATACCAGGGAGCAAGACCTCAAATGCTTCTGAAATAACAGTTTTGCAACTTCTTTTATGCATTTGAAATTAAGGAGGGAATTTAAGGAAGATTACGTGGAGGCAGGGGCTCAGATTACAGGATAGTTAATAAGATTCCGTCCTTTCTTAGGGGTGCCTGAAGTTAAGGGCACTTGAGGTAATGATCAGGAACTGGGAATTGGAGCCAAAGGAGGATGAGAGAACCAAGGAAAGATGGGACTTGGAAGATGGATTAAGAAGGTTAGAATTATGATGGATTCTTGGAGATTAAACAACTGAATATGTTTTTGTTTGTTTTACCAATTTTTGGTGTTTGCTTCTTAGGTGGAACTCTTATTAGAGCACTAGGACAGTGCAGACATTTATGAGTTCAATGGAAAAAGCAGAGGAGGAGGTGGTTTCATTTTTCCTATTTTGTTTTATTCTTCATGATGAGCCTCTCTTCCCTGGTCTGGAGCTGGAATCCTCCCTCCCCCCACCCCACCTCACCACCCCTGCCCCAATTCTTGGCATCTGGGGCACGTCACAATTTGTTGATGTCTGTCCCTTTTCTCCTTTGGTTACCTAGCAAAGGTTGGGATTTTAAAAAACATTTCTACTAGGAAACTAAGGGTTTCCTCGAGGTTGCCAGGGGTTGGATGAGGAAAGAATGGAGAATTATCATTAGTGGGTGTAGAGTTTCGGTTTTACAATGTGAAAAGAGGTATGCGGATGGGTGGTGGTGATGGTTGCACAACGATGTGAATGTATTTAATACCACTGACCTGTCTACTTAAAATGGGTGAGATGGGACTTTTGTGTTATGTGTATTTTACCGCAATGAAAGAAAAAGCATCGAAGTGAATGGGTTTATAGATTACACACACTGCACTCGGCTCCAGTATTTGATAGCATGTTGACTTCTCCTCACTGAGATGGTTAATTTTTTTGTGTCAACTTAGCTAGGTTATGGTGCCCAGTTGTTTGGTCAAACATCAGTCTAGATGTTGCTGCAAAACTATTTTTTAGATCAGATTAACATTTACATCGGTAGCCTTTGAGCAAACATATTTCCTGCTGTACTGTGGGTGGGCCTCCTCTGACATTTGAAGGCCTCATGATCGAAGCGGAGGTTAGCCTAAGAGGAAGAAATTCTGCCTCTGCGCTGCCTTCAGACTCAAGATTGCAGCCTCAGTGCCTGCTGCAGTCACTGGCCTGCCAGCTCGCCCTGAAGATTTTAGACTTGCCAGCTCCTAAAGTTATGTGAGCCAATTCCATAAATGCCCTAAAATCTCTCCACCTCTGTTGCTATCTACCCATCTTCCAAGGAACACACACACACACACACACACACACACACACACACTATTGGTCTGACTAATACACTCACCTGAAACTGTTGGCAATGGAGGTGCCCAGACTTCTCCCAGAAGAGACACAGATGAGGGCCCCCTCCCGGGTCTGGTGAGTATTTCATTTGCTCTCCTACTCGCCTTTGCTGGCTTCTCTCTGGGAATTGATCTTCCCCCTTGGGTCTCTGCCTTCTGTCTCCAGCCTACTTACCCTACTCCTGCTTCCCCTACCCTGAACCTGTGGGCCTGACCTGCCTCCTAGCTCTCCAGGTGAATGGGCTATCTTTTCTACCAGGCCCCAGATACTTTTTGGCCCCGGTCCTGGTCAAGTTTTCAGAAAGCCACCTACTGATTTTGTGGCCAAATGGACTCTGTCTGTGACTTGAGCACATGGAGAGCTGGCTTGATTCACTTCTCTCTGCTGCTTTATTTACCTGTAGCATTGTTTACTGACTGGTTCCAAGCTGGTTCTGCCTTTGGGTAAACCTTGATTCATCTCCTGTTTTCCTTGGTTGGCATCCATGCCTAGTCCTCTGAGGCTTACCTCTCAGGTACCAACTTTTACTTCCAAAACCTATGAGCATTAATTCAGCTTTGTCCCACAGCTAGGTAGAGACTCTCATCTCCTCTTGCCTGTATGTCCTTTGGAACTATCTCTAAAACAATAATTTATGACTAATTCTATCTCTCGTCTGACTTTTGTAATATCTATTGACCCCACTACATACAATATCTTATTTAACTTCTACAAAACCCCTATTTAAGACACAGCATACCCATTTTATAGATTTGAAAATTGATACACAGAGAGATGATGTAACTTGCCCCAGACCACTCATTTTTGGGATGGAATTCAATTGCAGGCAACTTACATCCAAGGCCTGTTCTCTTAGGGATATATGAAATACAGCAATTAGAGAAGAGTAGGGAGTGAAGACTCAAGAAAAAGGAGGCAGAGACATAAATAAAGGAAAGCCAGGAATCAGATCAGTAGTGCACTACTATTATCACTTACTATATATTATATGTAATATTAGTTAATATATATCATATTACTTAATAATATATTATTAACATGTAGCAGAAAGTCCTGAACATGTGCCACTGGTGGGCCCCAAATTAGGCTCCCAGCTTCTGGCAGCCAAACACAGTGCGACCTCATCTGTCTGTCAGCTCACTTGCTGAGCTGAGGGCTCGACAGCTCACGGTGTCAATATGAGCAAACACACACAGGTTTATCCACAACACCCACTTCCCTGAGTTCTCTCCAGTGGCTTATCATGCAGGCTCCCTCAAACCCAGAAGCCCAGCACTCTGAGATTCCTATTGCTACAGTTGGGCAAAATTATTTTGCATTTGTAGTAAAAATGAAGAAAACGTATGCATCTTTTTCTCTTTGAATAATGACTTGGTGTTCACGTTAGATTGTAAATTCTGAGAAAGCTGCAATTTAGATTCTCCACCCCTTTGTGTACCTGAGTCTAGAGTCACGCTCACTTCAAGCAATGAATCAATAGCAGTTGTGCTGAACAAATGTTAATGAATGCCCAAGAGTGGTCCATCACACCTGCTTGTTCTAAGAGGAAGGATCCATTTCTGGGGAAGACTTCCAAGGATTACATGACTGTAGAGACAATGAAGGGCAGGGTTGTACAGGATCAGAAGGGCAGATCCTGTGTAGGATCCGACCTCTGGAGTCAGACCTCAGTGGCTGTACCACTTAGTAGCTGTGTGACTTTAGGGAAGTCCCTTAACCTCTCTGAGTCTCAGACTGTAAAAATGGAATACTCCTAATCATATGAGATTAGGAGGACTAAAAGAGAAGACCTTCCAGGGCTTGGAATTTGATAGGTGCTTCAAGACATTCATTTTTCAAACCTGTATTCATTTGGAACATTGTTCCGGGGCGTATGCTGGGGGCCTGGCCCTCTGGGTGCTTCGTCCTGTCAACAGGACAGATAGGAACCTGGCAGACTCCTCCTCCCCACCTCTTCCTTCCGGAGGTCAGTAGTTCCTGCCCTGGATATTTAATAATAGAGGTCCTCCAAGCCCAAGTTGCTAAGGGGAGATGGACCGTGGCAAGGAACTCTGGGGTGCAAGGACCCCACATGAAGAAAGGGCCCCCTCTATCCGATCTGTGTCCCAGCCGACTCCAGGGCCCCTTCACCACCGACAGAGGCCCATCTCCTCTAACCAGACTTTTGGCAGGAGCTCGACAGGGTCACATATCAGCTCTGCTGAGAAATGATCACTGGTTTTTCGCTGTGGTGGAACGGAGCTCTTCCAGTGCTCCAGGGCTGCATTTAAAGGAGAAGCAGAGGATGGTTTCATGTCAGTAATGTTAGTCAAATGGCCCATGGCTCCTGCGCTCACAGGCTCACTAACTCCTTGTGCAATTGGAAACAATGCACTAATCCCACACAGGCTTGCTCTGCTCCTGCTCTTCAGGATGTTGTGCTTGCGTTTTCCTCACCCTCAGGCCCAGCATTTTCATGTCTCCTGTCTCTTAGGGAATTGAGAGAGAGAGAGAGAGAGAGAGAGAGAGAGAGAGAGAGAGAGAGAGAGAGAGAGAGAGTGTGTGTGTGTGTGTGTGTGTGTAAACACCATAAACTTAGGGGCTACAAAATAGGGACTGAAAAATCTTCACAGGTATTTTCTATTTGAATGTACAATCATTCTACAACTCTAGCTCGCATGATATCTATTAACACGCATTTGTTGACATGCCTTTGTTTCTCAAGTCCCGGGCCCCATTCTTATGGTGTAAGAGTCCACATAAGATTGGGCTGTCCATGACAGCGGGGTCTGTGTCTTCCCCGGCAGGTGGCAGCACGGTGAAGGCAGCAGCTACCTCTGCCATCAGAGCGCAGGCGCTCTGAGGGCAAGGGCTGTGTCCCCTCCTCCAGGAGACTTGACTCTCATTGCCAGGAACACAGAAGTGGGGCCTGAAAATGGTTCTGAGCTCGTTTTCAGGAAGGGAGTGAGCAGCAGTTAGTTGCTGGCCCATTCAGCTGAGATGTCCCATGGACAGGTTCGAGAGTTATCCACATCTGCCCTCTTCACCGGCTGAGAGTGGAAGTATCGCCCACACACTCTGGGGTGTGAGCAAGGAAATTAGACAAGCGGAGGTACCGACAGCAGAGGGAGTAGGATGCCCTCAGATCAGCCCACCTGCTTCATCTTCTTCCTGCCCGCTGTGCTGGGTCTGGAGGTGCACACTGTTTGGCACCTTCTCCTTGACTCCTCTTAATCCCTCAACTGAAAATAAGAGACAACAAAAATACCCTTCCCGTAGCATGGCAGAGACATTCCTTTTTCAGAATCCTTATGGTTTCCACCACAGTGTAAGCCTGGGGAGGGCAAGGACCTGGGCTTCCTCAGTTTTTATTTTATCCCTGGGCAGGTGCCACAATACCAAGCCATGGTAGGTGCTGAAGACAAGGTTTGTATAAATGAATGGATGTAATTTCCAGGAAGGGCTAGGAGCAGCCTCCTCATTCTGCAGAGGCCTCATTCACCCCTGGGCAAGTGCCTCAATCCAAAACGCCTCTGCCCTGTCAGTCTTTTGTTGGAGAAAAGCTATATTCTGTGGTCTTGGGGCTAGAGGGCAGTGTTCACCTACTGGTACAAGCTGGAGCAGTGTGTGTGTGTGTGTGTGTGTGTGTGATATGACTGGACCTTAATAAGCTCTGGCTCCAGAGAGCATTCCAGAAGTCCCTCAAAACAACTTAGCTCATCTGTACATGACACCCTGCTTCTCAAATATGCCGTGAAATATTCTTCTGCATGTATGCTGCTGAACAATCAAGTTTACTTGAAGATTTAAGGGTATTTTTTATCCAGTAAACTTTATTTATATATAACAACAGTACAAATTGTGTCCTTGGCTTGCAAAATAGGAGTGTTTCATATTTACAATAGGTACACGATAATATATTAGAATAACAAAAAACCCTATTTTTATTGGAACGTTTTAAATACTTAATTTTCTTGCAATTTTTTATTCCACAACACCTGTAAAAACAACAAAACCAGACAACTATCATTGCATTGTCTTAAAAATATATATAATACAGATTCCAGTGTGTCAAGAAGAGTGGGTTTGGGTAGGAGAAGTAGTGGGGAGAGGCAGGTGGGCTCAGGTCCCTCGTCTCACGGTGTAAGGAGCTTGTCCCTTCCTCCCTGACACACTTGAGGGCACCTGCTCTGTATGGAGGGGACTGGTTTCCATGTTACTCCCCACCTGGAATGCCAATAAGGAGGGCAGAAAGCCAGTCTGACTGAAAGCCAGAGGATCAACCCACCTTCCTTGAGCTTGGGCAGGAGGAGCAGGCTGCGCAGAGGGTAGAGCCCGGTCTGAAGGCAGAACTTCTTTCAGGTGAGGGGTGCGAGAGGAGGACGTCTGCGGAAGGCCGAGAATCTCTGGTTTGCTTGCTGGGGGTCGCCTTGTGTGACGAGTAGTGGTCTTGATTCTCTCCCAGGACTTTCCTGATTCCAAGAATGAAGCTCTATCCTTCATTGGTGGCACCACCGAACCCCAGTAGCTGACACCTCACTCACCAGGAAAGCCAGCAGGAAGGGGAGGGGAGAAGAGAGATTTGGAGTTATGAAGAGGATGCGCCATTTTCTCAAAGCTTGTTGTCAAGGCTTCTCCTGAACTTCACCCCCCACAAGCCTCCTTGTGGGATTCACTCCTACATGTACTTTTGTGTCAAGGAGGCTGCTTTGCATTTTCTCACCGATGGAGCCTCTTCTGCCCCCAGTCTCAGTCCTTTCCTGTCTGCAGCCAGGCCACAGGAACCACTGGCTGAGAAAAGACGGCTTCCCCCAGAGGCTCAGTATTTAATGGCTGTGGGTTAATGGGGCCAGGTGTGGCAATAGGAATGCACCTGGAGATCTATCAGCCAGAGATTTTCAGGCATTCTCTATATGTTCTGCCCAGGCCAATTTTAGTCTAGCACACCCATGCATTACTTCTGTTTCATGCACAGCAGGGCCAGGAGCCTTCACTGCTATTTCTTGTCCTAATTTGGTAGATATGAAGGAAGATCAGGAGCTCAAGCAGCAGGGGAAGTGTCACACACAAGAGACAGTGACAGTGGAAATGAAGGAGGCTCTATTGCCCCAGTAATGTCCCCTGAATAAGGTAAGGCAGTTGGGTTGGTCGGCTTTCCTCCTTCTTTTAGAAAACTCCTGCCCCCTGCAGGTGGGCACAGAGAACTGTACCTGCTAAGCTGGTGGCAGGAACCAGCAGTCTGAAGAATGTAAATTTGCAAGAAGGCCCTTCCTGGTCTTGTTGGTTGCTCTTTCTCAGCACATGAGCAGTGTCTAGAAAATAGTTGCAGGTCTGAAGATTCCCTGAATGAGTGTAAGAAACTGGTCCCTCGCTGATTCAAGCCTCAGTGACTGAACTCTGCAAGGAGGCGGAGAGCTCTGCCAGGGGTGGATTGGAAATGATTCTGAGAGGTGTGCTGTGGGGAGGGGAGGGAAGCCAGCACAGAAGCACGTGACACAACGCTGAGGGCAGGGAGCTGCAGCCAGCAGGCCGGAGTGACTTGCTCCACCAAGCCAGACATCTTGTCCATCTCCATGTTGCCCGTTAGCACACTGCTTGCCAAACACATTTCTGGGGTCCTGTTCCTTTTCCAGAGATTTGTCTCTTGTGAAGATCAATAAAACAAAATGAATCTGGATTGACTTCTTTCCCTGCCTCCCTCCAAGATCGATGGCTTCATGTGGGGGAGGAGCAGTGACTTTAATACTCTTCACTCAAGGTCAAAATATCTTCAGATTGGATAATAGTGAGGAGTTGAGGCCAGCCAACTTCCTCTCCTCCCTGTCCATAGGGCACCAGTTCTTGGTGGCCCAAAGTCACGAGCTGGTGCAGGAGAGATAGGTGAGAAGCCAGGGAGGAGGCTGCCCTGGATTGAATCCAACTGACTTTTCCTTTTTCTGAATTCCTTTCTCAGGGGATGCTCCTCTGCCACTTCCTTTGCCAATCCAACTTCCCCAACTCTCTCATGGTATCCTGAGAAATGGGGCAAAGCCACTCTTGCCAACTCTGGCTCTTCTTCTCTCTACTGTCCAATCTGTACCCCATCCTGCATCATTCTCTACACTCTCCAAAAACCTTCAAGGAAGCATCCTCAGCAGCAGCGGTCACCAGACGTAGCTGCTGGGAGATACCCAGGTGGCTGCAGGGGGGTGAGGGATGTTAAGATGCAACTGAGATGGCTAACTTGCTTTTACATCTTGGTGGAGCCAAGTCCGGGATGGCAGTTTGAGCAGTGGTGTGATCAGAAAACCTTAATTCAGAGTTCAGAAGTAAGACAAGGCGGGATGGATTTTTTTGTGTGTGTGGGTAGCACAGTTTCTTGCTCACATTCCTCTTCCCCACATCTTCTCTTTTCGTCTCCATAAGCCATAAACTCTGAGATGATAAGTTTTAGGTGCTGTGAAGAGTCAACACTTTGGCTTAGTGAGGAAGGCCAGTGGTAGTATTTCTTTCAGGCTGTTAATAGGGCCCAGAGAAACTTTAACAGAAGTGGATTATCAGAAGAAAGTGGCCTTGGCATGGCTGGTTGTGAATTATAATGAAAACAAGCAAGTTTCCTGAGTATTTTGCTGAATGCCCTTCTCTTCCCATTTGTCAGCTGCATTTAGGCAAGAAATCAGAGCTGAGAATACCAGGCAATGTCTGCTGTGTGGTCAGCTCAGCAATCCCAAGCCACACACCAGGGATGAAAGCCAGTCCTCAGAGCTCCCCCACCCCCAGCCCTTTCCTGGGAATTCAATGTGGTCAGCAGAGCCTCTGGAAGTTGGACTTGGTTGGAGGTATATCAGGGCACAGAGAAGCTGGGGCCCAGAGTTAGTTACAGAGGAAATGACCCTGGTCTGGTCTCTCTGGGGATGGCTGGTCCAGTTTCTCACAGCATTGCAGCCCCTTGAGAAGTAGGTAGACAGAGGAGTTGGTCCTCTCCTGCCTCCCCGCTTCCCATCCCTTTGCCTGTCTCTTGTCCTCCTTTGTCCACATTTTGGTGCTGCTTGTAGAGAAGTTGGAGCTGTCTGCTTGGGTCCTTGCCAATGTAGGAAGCTTGGAAACTCAGATGGCTGTCCTGGTCACCAAGGTCCTGCCCCCAACAGAGCCATTTTCCTCTTGACTCCCACCAGCTTCCCCGGGTCCTCTGGACTAGGGTGTGGAGCTTTGGTCTCTTTGTTTGGAAACTACACTCAGGAGAGTTGGTCATCATGGTTTTAGGTGTCAGCAGGAGAGAGCAGGGAAGGATCCCAGTGGGAAGCCACCCACTTGTCCTTCAAACTCTTAAGGACAAGAGAGGCAGAAGACAGTCGTGTGGGGATGCTAGTCATTTCTCCTGAGCAGGTGCTCACTCAGGAGCTTCCACATATGAGTGAAGGGTTGTCTCCCCTCTCCAGGCACGAGAGAATGAAAGAAAGCAAGCATAACAATAAATACTGCAGCTTCTTTAACCTATGCTCTTCAAGTATTGCTTGCTGTAAACAGTGTTTTATTTTTGCTTTCTGTTTAATTGAAAAAACCACTAGCAGACTGGAATGGAATCCGAAGCCAAACACCCATGCCCCCACACGGAACCTCCTGGAGGCCTGGCCCACATGCCTTCAAGCCCTTTCCCCAGGGTGCCTTGGTTATGACAGTGACTGAAGTAAGGCAGAGCTGCTCAGTGTCCTCAGGGAGGCCAGGCGTCTGGTCTGAGAGGCCCACCTCTCCCACACTTCTGTTAGTAACTTCAGGGAAATGAAAAGTACCAAAGATCAGCTCCTCATTGGTTGAGGTTTGGGATTAAATAAAACAAAACAAACACACATACACACATAAAAGAAAATAAACAGTAGCAATAAGCATTGGTACTCTGGAGACACATGTGTCCTCTCAAGAGATGAGAATATACAGGTGTGTGGTCTGTAAAGCTCGATTTCCCGTTGGCCAGGCCGAGCTGCGTGATGGCTTTGCAGGTGGTGTGAGTTCGATGGTTCTCACGCTCTTCTGGCTGCCGGGGTAATTCCAGGTTTTACTGGCCTCCAGTTTTGCAAAGTGTTTGGTGCAAACTTGTGCTCATTCTTCTTCTCCTCATTTATTATTATTATTATTAATTTCAAGGGAAAATAAACAATTGTTTTCCCTTCCATTTTCCCCAGCATCTCTTTGTAGTTTTTTTTTTTTTCTGGCATTTGGAAACAGGAGTTAGAGAAGGAAGGAGGGACAGGGGCGAAAGAAGGAAGTGGGGTAGAAACCAGAATTCAACAAAAGCTGGACGGGATTAACAGGGAGGTTTTTGTTTTGTTTTATTTCTGGTTTTCCTTTTTCTTAAAAAAAATTAAATAAAGTTCTCATTATTTCCCCAATATACATCGAATGAGTTTTCATGCAAAGCAGCAGTCACAGAGGCAGAACCAGCTCAGCTCGTGCCTCTCAGCTTGAAGAACCATCTCCTCCATGGCCCTGCATCTCCCCGGCTTCTCTCTTGTTCGCCCTGGGGACGGTGGACGCCCATGGTCTCTCCCTGCAGGAACCACCTGTGAGGAAACTTGGCTGGGTTGGGGAGAGGGGCCCTCCCCTCTCCCTGAGATGGGGTCTCAGGGGACAGCAAGCTCTGGCGTCTGACCCCCTTCACTTGTCCTTCCTTCTGAGACTCCCAGTGTGACAGCTTTCATGGGTCCCTCTTCCCAGGAACGGGAGGCTCCATCTCTCAGCTCTCAATGGACATAGCATTTATGAGCTGTTCCACCTTGTATGCCAGCCGCTGGCGCCGGGCCTGCTCGTCCTGCTCTAGTGCCCCAATGAGCTGAGGAACAGAACAAAGGTGGGGAAGACTTCAGGACTCAGCAGAGAAGACGCCACTTCCCAAATCCTCCATCCTTCTACCTGCCTTTCCATTCTGCTCTAAAGAACATAACCTTAAATAATGTATATGATTAACTCTATATATGTATGTGTGCATGTATGTTTATACAGGGCCCAGCAGAAGTAATGCCTGCTTCAGTGTGGTTGGTAGGGTAATAATATGGGTGTAGTAATTTATAGTTTTTTTAAAAGATTTTATTTATTTTTATTGTTAGAGAGGGAAGGGAGGGAGAAAGACAGAGAGAGAGAAACATCAATGTGCGGTTGCTGGGGGCCACAGCCTGCAACCCAGGCGTGTGCTCTGACTGGGAATCGAACCTGCGATGCTTTGGTTCGCAGCCTACGCTCAAAGCACTGAGCTATGCCAGCCAGGGCTGTAATATATAGTTTTAATTTGGACATTTCACCTAAAATATCATATGGTGTGCTTGAGTGTGATATTGTTATATTATAGAGTTATGTGCTTATGATCTTGTAATAAAAAAGGGGCATTATCGGTGCTGGACCCTGTATATGTATGTATATATGCATGTATATGTATGTCTACATATGTACTTATACACGTGTGTGTCTGTGTGTATATATATATATACACCCTTGAATAACACAGGGGTTAGGGGTGCTGACTTCCCACACAGTAGAAGATTCTCCTGAAATTATAGTCACCCCTCTGCATAGGTGGATTCCCAGCAGCAGAATTAACAATGCAGGTTTGACCTTTAACAATACAGATTTGACCTATGCAGGTCAACTGAACTGTGATCAATTGAAAAAAAATTCCTATATGAACAGACCTGCACAATTCAAAACTGTGTTGTTCAAGGGTGAACTCTCTCTCCAAGGTGTTTAAGACAATATTTGGCATATAGGAAGTGCTATGTAGGTGTTAGCTACTACTACTATTCTTATTATCATATAACATTAACTACTCTTAAGTATTATCAACATTATCACTAATATTTCTTTCAGGAACAATGCTAATGTGTGACTTGTGAATTCTCTGAAGCTGTTCTATTTAACCTCTACTCATGTTAAGGTCCCCCTGAATACCTGAAATGTAACTGACAGGATGTGCCCAAGTACAAAGAAGAGTCTAATTCATTGTTTAAGAAAGAATGAAGTGAATTGTACAACACTTTCAAATGGAAAACCATAACATTAATAAAAGTGTTATTTATTGCATGAGCAATGAGTAAAACACAATGCAATGTGTAAGGAAGTACCCAGCGAATCAGGTGAGGCTGCCTTCTAAGGCAATAGGAATGCCTTTTGAGCTTAGGTGTTTTGCCCCCATGTTTGTATTTTCTAAATTACCGTCTGATACTGTTATTCAGAGACTTGGACAGGTGTTGTGTTTAACTGCCTTGCTTGCTGCATGCTGGTTTCTGTCCCCTCTGGGGCCCTGTCTCACCTCTTCGCTGTACTTGCTGACGTAGGAGTAGATCTCATTGAGGGCACTGAGCATGTTGAACTCCACAGCGTGCAGGCGGGACTGCTCAGCGAGGTAGGCGTTCATGTCCTGGTCACTGATAGCAGGGAGCTTGGCGATGTCTGCATAGTATCTGTGTAGAGAGGACAGGCTCCTGGATGGGAACTCAGCAAATGTCTGCCTACACCTAACCTGAGCCCAAGCCTTTTGTGATCATGACGTGTCCCCATTTACTCGGGTCTTCCTATTTCTCTTCTGATGTGGCTTCCTCTGGCCTCTTCAGTGTGAGGTTAAGGCATGGAGACAGGCCCCACTAAAAGGCCAGAGTCCATCCAGCTTTGAGCTCCTGGCTCTAGTGCCCCCTAGAGTAGTTAAAAGCCCAGCCTTTGACCAGACTCCTTGTATTGAAATCTCAGCTCTGCTACCTGCTAGCTCTTTGACCATGGGCAAGTTACTTACCCTCTCCCAGTGCCAAAGTGTTCTTAGGGAGATGATAGTAACACCTACTTCACAACTCTGTTGGATGTTTTAATGAGATGGTACAGACAAAGTCTTTATTACAGTGCTGGGTACTTAACATGTGCTAAATAAATGGTAATTAGGATGATGATAATAATCTGAGTTCACAGGGCACCGAACTTCCCCTCCTCCCCACTGCAGGAAGTATAGACTAGGGGAAGGACCAGGATATGTACAAAGGCACCAAACACAGTTGCGATTCCTGGATGAGTGAAACTCACAGGGTGGGGAATGGAGCAGGCAGACATGGCATGGGCCTGTCCTCGGGGTGCTACTGACCTCTCCACCCAGCTCTTGTAGCTGGGAATGTCCTTGGCGTACAGCAGCTTATTGGAGGGGGAGTCCTTGCCCAGCCGGTGCTCTGAAGTTGAGCAAGAGTCCATGAAGGTCTGGGCCACCACGGAGAGGCAGGCGTCCGTGATGCTGCCTTTGTGGATGTCAAACACAAACTGGGGGTTCTTGATCACATTCACCCAGAAGCGCAGAGGGAGGCTGTTGGGAAAGACAGAGCAGACCCTGAGGGTTACGCCTTGGTCACATCCCTGACAGTGTCTGCTAATATTCCGCCCTGTCCCCCAAATACAAAATTCTCTCTCTGAAGGGCAAGAAAATAAAATCATAGAAAACTGGTCCAGCCAGCTCTGCTAATTTAGCTTAAGCTCTTCCTGATCCTGAGAGAAAAAGAGAGATGCTATGGTACCCTGATGGGGCACTGACCCTGCTCTCTAAGAACTGAGGGGTGGGAAGGGCGGTTCTGTTTCCTCCTGGCAGCCTTTTCCGAAGGCCTCCATGCCCCCAGGGCAGCCCAAGAACAGAGAACTGCACAATTTTCTCAGAGCTTCAAACAAAGCCACCAGGCTCCTAGAGTCCCTGCACAGTGCCCATGGCCATTGTCCGGAAGTACACAGCCAGCAGCCCTGAGCATGGCCTTAAAGAGGGCACAAAGGGCGCCACCTGTGTTCCCCGCCCAGCTCAGGCTGCTTCCCAGGGCAGGCCGGCCTGCCTGAGCTAAGGAATGGGCTCCCCTGGGGGCAGTTCTTTCATGGCTCTCCCCAGGCTTTCCTGTGTCTGCGCAGGGGCAGAGGGAGAAGACGACGCCATTGTTGGCACGCTGGAAATGACTCACTGCAGCTCAGTTTTTCCCACCCGAAGAGGAACTGATCAGCGCTTAGGAAAGTTCCTTCTGCGAAGTGGGAATTTATAATCGGAGCAGAATGCATTTTCTCTGCTCCTTAGGCCAGAAGGAGGATAAGCCCACTTATCCCCCTTCAAAACCAGAGCAGCTGCTGTTTCTCCTTCCTTTTCCAACTCTGCCTGCTCCTCCAGCTGCCTTCGGGGCCTTAACTCTTTGGGCTCCTCTGTGGAGTGAGCTCTGTCCCCTGGCTTGGCCCTCCGGCTTGAGGTAATGCTCCAGCAATCCAGCCTACCTCTCTCCTCTCCGGTTCTTCATCTTTTCCTGACTCTGAGGGACCCCAAAACTTTCCCAAATATCTCAGTCCTGTCAAGTCTTGGGAAAGGCCTGCTTTGCCCACTTGAAGCCCTTCCATTAGGATTTCTGCTTATCTTCCAAAATGCAAGGCAATCACTCATTTTCCTGTAAGCTGGGAGGAGCTGCCTCGCCTGAGAGGTGACTCATCTCTTCCACCCTTCCCTTCCTCCAGCAGCTTTGGGGAGCTTACGACACTCTTTGTTTAGACATTAGCTATTTGAGGTCTGGAGAAGGGGACTCTCCCCACCACAATAGCAGGGTAGGGAATTTCTATAACTTGAGCCAGGCTAGCACCAGAGGACAGACAGATGAAGATAATCCAGAATTTTCTTTTGATTTCCCTGAATCAGCCTACTCCCAATGCTGGGCTGAGATCCTCCAAAGCAAAGGAGACATCCCTGCCCTGCCCATGGGGACACAGGCAGAAGGCCTGTCCGGGTGAGGTGCGTGGTGGGCACCCAAGTCTCTCCATTTCACTCCACTGTGATCAAAGCTGCAGACTTTGATGGGCTCAGCAACCACAACACTCCAGAGAAGGAAGGAATTGAGGTTGGGGTTGGGTATTTCCAGAGTGTTTTTTGGGTTGCTAGGACTTTTGATTCCCAAATAACAGCCTGGGCCCATCTGTGTCGGCTGTTTTCTGAAGAGCGCTGACTCCAGACAGCTGTGTGGGCTGTTTGCCCAACCCAAATGCCTGGACCTCCTTTCTCCACTCTCTGTGCTCTTTTCCAAAGGAAGGTTTTTGACTCCAGCTCTTAGCCAGGCCCTATCTGACCTGCAAGCCAGACCTTAGCTTAGTTTTGGTTCTAGTTCAAGCCCAGGAGAGAAAAGTCTTACTCCAGCAGCCCATGGGAGCTGCTGCCCCACTGCTGGGTCTGTTGAGGTTACTTTTAGGGAAGAGAGTCATGCTTGCAGGACATCTGCCTGCTGCTTCCTGAAAGCCGTGGGGTAATAACCTGCCTTAAGGGATCAAGTTTGCAGTGACACCCTCCTAATAAGTGGGCTCAAGTCTACAGCAGGTGTGAGCTCTCCAGATTGCTGGCCACCTTCCCTGGGATCTCAGTTGAACTCAGGGCTTCCCGATCTCAGGAAGTGCCTTAGATTCTGCCCTGTTCAGGATGCCTGGCACTGCCTTGGCTTTGAGGCTCTGATGCTAGTTTTCAAGTAAGGCTCTTTGTAGGTTCCCCCAGCTCCCTCTTCCTGACTACTAGAGATCTCAGAGTCCAGGGGGAGGTGCGTCCTGGGGAAAGGTCTCAACCTAAAAGGGCAGAGCTCAGGTGTGTGTCCTAGTGCTGGGCCCTAAGCTAGGCAGGCCCCACTTGGTGGCAGACTGGGGACCGTGGTGGCTCTGCAGAGCATATGTGCGCTGTTTGTCCAAAGAGCCTGGGCCTGCCAGCCACAGTGAACAGGCTCCTCCATCCCCCTGGACCCTGTTGGTCCCAGCCCACACAGCTGGCAGTGTTTCCAGGCTACGCCTCCCTCTGGGCTCTCCAGGGGTTACCAGTTGCTTTTCCAGGTGTGCCGCACATCTGTGTCGTGGATGCTGTGTCTGTCTGCCTGCTCATCCAGGAAATCAAACATGTACTTGATGGCCAGCGGGAGAGCGCTGCCCCGGTGCACAGTGCTGAACAAGGTCTCAAATAAGTCGTCCACAAACTTCTGCAGGGTTCCCTGGGGAAGGGGCAGTGGGAGAAGATGAAGTGAAGGGTGGGGGAGGGGGATAGCAGGCAGCAGACGGGCAGACCAGATGGTGCCTTGGACCAGTCCTGCCTTGGAAATTTGTCTGCAACACCAGTGACACCAGGCTGAGCAGACGGCGTGGTGGGGGTGGGGAGGTGCCTGTTGGGGTGTTGGGGAGGTGGGAGGGCCTAAATGGGATGCAGATTCCTGGGAAGATCTCCACCAACTTGCAGCCACATGCCACATTTATGCTGTGTCCATGCCAGGAAGGAATCTAGTGCTCTGAGTCTAGGCTTCCTATGGGGAATGGGGGGCACAGGCCGATACAACAGGGTGTCTAAAGAACCAGCTGGGGGACCGGGGGCCTCCCAGCAGGAGCATGGCAGGACCACAGATGGTCTGATAGGAAGGTATGAAAATGCGTATGATGTTAGTGGCCTGGGGTAAGAGTGGTGTCTGGAGTGGGGCTATGAGTGAAGGGTCCAGATCCAAGAACACTCAGGCATAGCCCTGACCCACAGGACCTTTAGGGCCTCTGGGGAGGGACAAGACGGGCCTGGGTGCCACAGTTCACAGGTTCAAGGAATACCTCTGAAGGTCAGGAAAATGTCTAACCTTCTCTGGTGTCACTTCGTTGGTCTCTCACTGGCCTTTTGGGCAAAGCAAAATTTGAGACACATAGTTTGATGGTATCTTTCTGTGCCACTTCTAGGAGCAAGTCTGAGAGCTGTAACCTGATGCCACTGTATTAGAATTTCTGGGCATTTCTGCGGGGTCAGTGGGGGAGCATATTTGAAATCTAGCCCTGCCTGGCCTACGTGAGCCATATGATTGCCACACTTATAGGCATAGTAGTTCTCCGCAAGGGAAACTTCCAGCACTGCTGCCTCACTTCCCTCAGCGTTTGGGGGAAGATGGCATGGGGTGGGGGAAGGGCACTTTCTCTGGGATTATTGGCAGGACCAGGCCTTTCTTCATGCTTTCCCTCCTGTTGTGGCCAGAAAGTGGGTAGAAAAGGCAGTGATGGTGAAGGCCAGCCTATCTGTTCAGTTAATGCCAATAAGAAAAACACAGTATGTTCCTAAGGGGTTAGGGTTCCGATGTGGGGAGCCACTCCTCTTAAGGAGCAGGCCAGGAGCAACAATATCATTATGATTTTTCCTAAAGGGGAGAAAACAGCAGTGGCTGCTGGGGGACCTGGGCCTGCTTGTCTGGTCGGGTTCCCTTGAAGGTCAGGCTCTATGATGTCCTCCCGGGGCAGAGTAGAGCAGAAGTTACCTTGGTGGCCAGTAACCGGGTCAGGTAGATTTCCGACACCATCTTGCTGCCCCGGTCACCCTCCTTCTGGTCTCCGTGGTCGTGGTTCTTCACCAGATGCCACACCTTGACTCCACTCTCCAGGTCTGGGGTGATCATGGGGGCCCGTGACCGCAGGCTGTCGGGACTGCCTGTGTACCTGAAGGAGGAGTCTGAGGAGAAGGGGGCAGTGGAGGCCTGTGAGGAACTGATTCATCATCCTTGACTGACGAATTCTTCTAGAAGCTCACCTGCTACGCTCACTCAGACTAAACCAGTTCCAAATGGAAGGGGACCCCCGGGACCTCCTATTAGGGTGAGGGGTTATTTTAAGGATACTTGGTTGGCACGAGGACAGCCTGAAGCTTTTTGTAAAAAGAGGATTTAGAAATTCTGTGAGCTAGAGAGACCCTTGGGCATTTTGGAGTTCACCTCCCCTGATGCTCCCAGCAAAGAATGATCGATAGGTAAAATGTCAAGTGGTTATTTCCGTAAGGGCTTTGATAAAAACCTGGATACTAAGGAGCTGTGAGCTGTAATCCTTCCTCATTGAAGTTAATGAGGCACTTCTTACTTGGGCCCAGGATGTGGAATTGCCAAGGCCTTTTTGGAGCGGCTGGCCTCTGTCCTTAGGTGTCCTTAAGCTGGACAGCCCAAAGCCTTAGTGCATATATGAGTCCAGAAACAGAAAACAAGAGAGTGAAGCACTGCAACCTCATTGTCCAGACGGCACTAGGGGTCCTAACACTCCTCAGTGGTAGACAGTCTAGGATGGCTAATTTATTGCCCAAACTGGGACAGTTTTGAGAGTAACAGGGGACAGTAGTAATTTAGTTAGCTTAAGCAATAGGCATAGACTGGGATGTACGGACCGCCTCCATCCAGGTGCCCCTCTGGACCCCCTGAAGTCCTTCCCCAGGAAGGGCTGTTGAGGGAAGGGCACATGGTGCCACCTGCTCCCACCGCTCTGAGGAGGTGGGCTGCTCTGGGAATGACTGGGCTGGGGAGGGATGCACATGAGCGAAGGCCTTTCGCTGAGGCCGGCAGCAGCAGACGCTTCCTGCTATTAGAAGGGACAGTGAGTGGTGTCTGGTAGGTCACAGAAGACTCCCCTCCGAGCTGCCCAGGCTGCCTTCCAGTTCCTCACCATATCTGCTGATGGACGTCCGGGAGATGCTGGCAGAGGCAGGGATGTTGTAGGAGGATGTCTGTTTGGGGACCAGAGCCACCACTGATCTGTCTGACACCTGAGAAGGGTATGAAAGATACAGTACAGGTAAATGTCAGTGTTTTGGGAAACTGAGTGGTTAAGAACTTCTACAAGGTACCCAATAGATGTAGAGTAGAGCAAGGAATTCAGGAATACTCAAACTAACAGTTCCTGCTGTCCAACATGGCAGCTACTCACCACCCATGGCTGCTAAGCACTTGGAATTGACGGTGAGTCTGAACTGAGATGTGCTGTAGGTGTCTGCACGGAAGTGTGCTATAAATAAATGTTCAGTACACAGTGGGTTTCAGTGACTTAGCACGAGTTAAAAACAGCAAACTACCTCATTGGTAATTTTTATATTTATGACAGGTTGAAATGATAATTATTTTAGATCAGTTGGGTTAAGGAAAATATATCGTTGACCTGGCTGGTGTGGCTCAGCGGACTGAGCGCCGCCCTGTGAACCAAAGGGTCACTGGCTCAGTTTCCAGTCGGGGCACATGCCTGGGTTGCAGGCCAGGTCCCCAGTGGGGGGCACGTGAGAGGCAACCACACATTGCTGTTTCTCTCCCTCTCTCCTTCCCTATTCCTCTCTCTAAAAATAAAGAAATAAAATCTTAAAAAATATATATTGTTGACATTAATTTAATCGGTGTATTTTTACTTTTTAAATGTGGCTATTAAACATTTAAAATTACACATGTGGCTCGCATTATATTTCTATTGGGCAGCACTGGGCTAGCCCCGGCCCCCCTTCATCCTGGTGAGTCACGGACAATGATTACCATTTTACGGACGAGGAAATTGAAGCATCGAGAGGATAAGCAACAGCTTCTAAGGTCACACAGTACCTGGTGGAGCCACTGTCTGTAGCCAGGTCTGTCAGGCTCCAGAGCACATGTTCTCCTCATTATGTCCTAATTGGGACTTTATTTCAAGTCACAGTGGTCTGAAGTACATTTTCCCTTCTGGCTCTGATTTCTTTCTGGCCTAGGTCCTCTACAGCCTGGGCCACCTTGAAGAGTTTCTCAAACACAACAGCTGCTCTTGGAGTCAGAGAGAAAGATGGTGTCTTGCCCATTCTCGCCGAGGGTGCCCAGGCTCAGCACCTAGCCTGGAGGGCAAGGGCTGATGAATGAGGAGCCACACTGAAGACATTTGGGGCCATTGAGATTTAAGATCAGCCTCCATCCAATAAAAATGGAGAATCCCCAGAATTGTGGCGATCCAATTAAACCCCTAACGCACAGGGAATAAAACAGCTATAATAATGTTATGGGCCATAAAACATTCCTATTAAACCATTTTTTATTTTAACAATTTTTATGAACTTTATAAGTTTGATTTATAGCTGCACCAGTCGTAAAACCATCTTTCTGGGTCTTAAATTGTCAGTCCCTCTCTCCCACCAAAAAAGAATTAAATGTTAGGAAGTCGAACTGTAAATGAACATTAGCACTAACGAGATTCCCTGATAGTTGGGTTTAGTAGTGGTGTTTAATTTTACCCTCCCTATAAATCTATAGGAGCGCAGGAAGTTTTTTAACATCTCTTTGTTAATTAAGATTATGCAGATTTTCTCCTGCAGGAGCTCCAAGGACCTTGGACCCCAGGGAGGGTAACAAGAGGGTAATGCTTTGACCTGCTGACCGAGAGCTGCAGGGCTCCGTGCTCTGCACAGGCCTGGAAGGTGCCAAGGATCCGCGGTTCCCAGCCAGGCACTGCCCTCGGGACCACCAGCAGTTTGCACCACTGGCACCAGCTCTGGAACTGAGAGGGGGACCTCCACCCCTGTCTTTCAGGAACCCTCCTCGCGACTGACACCCTAGAAATGATCTTCTGAAAGACTGGCAGGGGCAGGGGTTTACATTCCCAGAAAGGACATGTCACCTTATCATTTATGGTTTGTCATCACCTAAAGGAAGATTCACAAGATAACTGGAATGACCACAGTTCAACTCAAGTCCAGGTCTTGTCCTTGAATCTCTCTCATCCTCAGTCTTTCTTTCTCTTGGCCAACAGGCAGTACAAATCTGTGGTCAAGATGTCTGGCTAGGTCTGACCTTGGCTCTGCCAATTCCTGGCTACATCACTCCAGGAAAGTCACTTAACTGCTCTGTGCCTCAGTTGTCTCATTTGTCAAAGGGAATAATAATCTTGTGTAGGTTTGTTGTTCAGAGTAAAGGAACTGGGGCCGGAAAGGCTGAGGGCAGTGCCTGTTGCCCAGCAAGTACTCGGTCAAGAGCTGGTATTAGGGCTGCTATTATGAGCAGCATCATCATCACTGGCTCCCAGTGGGAAGAATAATCCCTGTGGTCCCCTGTCACTCAGGGCTAGCATGTGGGAAGTGCCGTGCACTCGGTAAAACTCAGTAAATATTTGAGGAATGAATGAATATATGAATGATAAATGACATCAGGGAATTGAAAGCGCTTTGTATGATGAGCACTGTAAGAATAGAATATTCCATTCTTCTGATTGGGAGCCATCAGACGGACAGCCCAGTAACAGCATGAGGGCATCACAGAGAAGAGAGGCCCCACTCCAGCCCAGGAGAAACTAATAATTTGGGGGCATGATCCTATTCTGTTTTGCACTTTCTTCTCCAGCTCTAATTGGTTCATTACAATTGTTCTACAGAATATATTAACACCGTGAAGTGGGGGTGGGTTAGGATCAACACAGAATGTTCACGGCTCCGTGGATGTAAGTACGTATCCTGGGCACCTCACCTATTGTTTCTAATCCTTCCAACCACCTTCACAAGTCCGGTTGTTATTTCCATTTTACAGATGAGAAGTCCAAGTTTTCCAGAGATTAAAGTCATACCACCCGTGAGCAGGGACTTAATTATAGCTCACAATGTCCTTTGTCTTCCCACCAGAGCACATTCCTTCTGTCTGGGGTGGGGAACACAGGCCAGTAAGGGGATGCAGCCTGAAGAGGAGCGTTTCAGGGTTTCCCCAGTGCCCCCAGCTTCACTCGTTCCCTGGGAGGCTCCCCACCAGATCCTGTTGGCTGTTTGGGCCCCCAACTTCCTGGTCACTGGCAACTGGGTGCCTCCGAGCACAGCCTGCCACCCCCTGCGCCCTCCCTCGTGAGGCACAGACACAGGAGGATGTTATTAATCAGACAGTCCCAATGGGCCTTGCAGCCTTAGGCACTTCCTCTGGTTGGTTTAATTTCCCTTGATGTCTCTCATTTTCAGCTTCTACTTTATTATTTTTCCCGAATCCCAACCTGCCTACTGTGCTTACTCTTACAGAGACTCCCAGCCTCAAGCGGTTACCATGGAAAGGAGAGACGGAGTGGATAACTCCTGGATCTTTTGTTCTTTAGCTGGGATTTTTTTTTTTGATCGTTCATTCAACAGGCAGTTGAATTCTGTCCGTGTGCTAAACACTTTACCTACTATGTTTAATCTATCCCACATAACTTTATGGGGAAGGGATCACCATTAACCCCATTTTACAGAGAAGAAGGACAAGAGCTTAAATAATTTCCCCAAGGACACCAGCTAGCAAGTGGAAGAAAGACCTGAGGACAAGTCTATGCAACTTTCTGGTATGTTGCAGGTGAGAGCCTAAGCTGCATTCGTAGGATGCTGAAGAGAGAAAGCGGACACTGATGGCGGCTGTCTTTGAGGAGGGCGTTGCAACATGCACTTTTCCTGCAGGTGCAGGGCCGAGAGGATAGCAATGCTTCGCTTTACCCCAGACCCATTACATCAGTTTCTCAGGGTGGGTCTGGCGCTCATGTTTTTGATAAGTTCCCCCAGTAATTCTAATGTGCAGACATGGCTAAGAATCACTGCTCTAGAAAGAGGGAGGAGGGGAAAAGGAAAGGTAATAAAACCCCTTTTAGGCTTTTGAGGGCCTAGGAGACATTTGGGACCAAGGTCCCGATGCAAAGCCCCTTCCCAAACCAAGAGGCCCCACCCTCACCTGATAATGCATCAGTGTGTTGAGGCGCTTCCAGTCACCCTCGATCTTGGTGGTGATGTCCTCATCTTGCAGCACAACCCTGGCGATCCGGCCTTGACGCCACTCTGGGTAAAGGGGTGGTGCAGGTCACCATGAGGAGGTGGGGACTGCCGGCCAGGATCACCCAGTCCTTGCTCCTCTAGGCACCTGGCAACCCTGGCTTTTCTTAAGCTGGTACAGTGACAGTACTTAAGATGTCTAGGCTCCATGGGGCTGAGGTGGGCAGGAGTGTGGGCCTCACCAAAGGCGGCCACATCTGAGTAGGCAGTGCTCTGGGAGCAGTGTTTCAGGTGGCCCTTTCCTGGGCAGGACCCAGTCCCGCCCCCAGGAGGGGCCGTATGCAGGGCAGGGCTTCCCATCTTCCCATCCTTTCCCACAGTGCAAATGCCTCCCGGAAGCTGCCTTTCCACCCTTCCCCTCTCTCAGCCAGGCCTCCTACCCAAGTCCATGTCAACGGCCCTTGGCCGCTGAGAGTAGGGCACGTTCTTGTAGATGGCATCGAGGATCTTCTCCTTGACTTGTGTGATGGTGTCACAGTTTAACACTTTCACCGGGATCTCGGGACTGTTCTCATTGTCGGGGTTGACGCAGTTCAGGATCTACAAGGGGCCAGAGAAGGGGAGCAGGAAGGAGTTGAGGGAGAAGTTGAGGGAGAGGAATTGAGGCCTTGGAAGGAATCTCTCTTTCCATGGCCCCTCCCCTCATGGGAGATATGGGGTGCCTCTCTGTTTGTGCCTCATTTTCTCTCACCTCCCTGCCATTGGCCAGTGAGGGCCTGAGTCATTCTGCCCACCTTGTGTTTCTCAAAGAAACGGGACTCTACTTTCTAGCTCCTGGATGGCTCAGAGGAGCTGTGAGCCTGGAGCGAGTTGCCCGGGCTTCAGAGATGGCTCCAGGTGTGTCCAGGGGTGGCTTCCCCCTTCCCTAAAGCCTCTCTATCAAGATTCCACAGGCTCATGTTCTTTCCCATCATGTCAGTTTCCTCACACTTAATGGTGGGTGATATTTTTTCTCCACCCAATAATATCTAGGGCAAACTGAGGCACTGTGAGCTCTTTAGGCCCACCAAATGAGGAGGGGAGAAGGTACCCAGGTGGGTCTGCTTGTCCTTGGTACACTTGGACTTGTTTCCAGGCCAGTCAGTATGTTTATTGACCCCTCAGACTGGCTGTGTGGTCAGAGGGTAAAGTGGGGATAGGGGGCAGAAGGTTCACACTGTCCCCAAGCTTCCAGCCTCCTCACCAGGGTCTTGTACTCGATCTGCTGGCGGATGAGCTTGTCCTCACTCAGGGAGTAGCGGGCCTCGCCTGTGATGGCATCGATGGGGCCCTTTTCCATCTGCTGCTTGATGGCGCAGTAGAGCATGAAGAGCGGCTCCCCCGCGCACTCCTGGGGGCACAGGCAGGGCAGGTGTGTGGCAGCACCAGCCTCCTCCCTGCTCTCCTGACCACCTGGCCAGGTGGGGCCCTGTTCCTGAGGGGGTCCCCATGCAGCCCTGGTGGCCCGGCTACTCGGAGCTGCCCCCCACCCTGCTCTCAGCCACGGCTCCCATCTCACTCCCACTCACCTTCAGGAACTTGTGCAGGAGGAAGGCAAACCAATTGGTCAGCATCTTCTCAGCCACTGACTCTGTCCTGGGGAGGGAGAAGGGACAAGGGTCGGACCTTTATGAAGGGTCGCAGAGCAGGGCCTGGTTTGTTGTGGGCACTGAAGGACACAGGGCTGGGAGCCAGGACACCTGGTCCTAGCTGGCCAGTAACTGCAAGTGTGACCTTGGACCAGAGATTTCTTCTTTCTGGACCTCAATTTCCTGTGATACTGGAATGGTGCTGTGGCCTGCAGATAAAAATACCCAATACCCCATCCCACAGGGTTGCGAACAGCCAGTTCTCCCTTCTCCCTCTGGCCGCAGGGTGACAAGCAGTTTCCCTGGGCCTCTGGGAGTTTTTGCATGCCTGAATGCTGCACTCTATTCTGCATGTCCAGAATGTAGCTGGTTCCTGCCTTCTAAACACTCAGAGTCAGACTGCTTGGGTTCAAATCCTGGTTCTAACATGCACTGACTGTGTGACCTTGGGCAAGTGATTTCATCTCCCTGGGTTCAGTGTCCCCATCCCTGAACGGGGATCATCATCATCATCATCATTGCCATCTCTCCCACAGAACTTCTGTCAGGGTGAACGAGTTAATACAAGTCAAGTGCTCAGAATAACACCTGATATCCTGTCAGGTGGGGTCTTGGACCCCAGCCCCTCAGGTAGAGAGCAGTGTGTGCTTTTTGCTGACAGGGGATCTGCTTCTTCAAGCACCGCCCCTCCCCCACCCCCACTCCTGAGCTGTAGATCTGGGGACTTGTGAGGAAACAAAGCGACTGTGACAGATCCTCGGTGATGGGGATGCCGGAGGGGTATTTTAACTCCCTGCACGTGGTGCAAATTATACCCTCTGATTGCAGTAAATCCCAGGCACTTGCCAGGGCTGCAGGGCTGCTCATCGATCTGGGCCCGGGAGCGAGTGACAATGGGAAGAAATTGCAGCTTTCTCCCCCGGCCCCTCCCAGCCCCCCTCTCGGTGCATTGTGCCTGAGATTAGCTCTAATTTAAATACAACAGTTTTTAATGAGAGTTTCTAAGGCTCAGGTTGGCAGGATGGGGACTCTGTAGTCATAAAACAAAGCCCTTCTTCCTGCCTTCTCACCCCACGTGGGGCCTGGAAGCCTGAGCCCTTGCTCAGAGAAGGCTAAAGGGAAGGCCATGCAATAGATTTGGCTTATTCCAGAGCTGTGCTCGGCTCCCTGGGGCCTCCAGAGAGGGTGTGCGCTCTGGGGATGGATGCCAAGCTCCAACCCTCTGCCAGGAAGATGGCAGCGGGGGAGGGGACATGTGGTGGATGCTGGTGATTGAGATTCAGGAAGCTGGGTCTGGGAGGTATAGGTTGCATCAGATCTCTAGCCCAGTGCTGTCCAATAGAACCTTCTGTTAGGTGGAAATGTTCTCCATCTGTTCTGTCCAATAGGGTGGCCAACATGTGGTGACATTGGTGGAATGTGCCTAGTGCAATGGAGGGACTGAATTTTACATTTCACTTCATTTTAATTAAAGGTCACAGGTGGCTACATATGTGTTGGATGTTGCACAGCACAGCTTTAGAAGCACAGGGAGGGAGAGAGACTGCGGGACAGGCGATCTCAGTGTCATTTTGTCCACGAGGAAACTGAGCAGCAGTGAGGCTATGTCACTGGCCCACGTTCACACAGCTAGTAGGTGGCAGAGCTGGGGTTCAGGCCGAGATCTGAGCCAAGGCCTGTGCTCCTCTGTCACGTGTTACCAGCCGCAGACACCACACAGTGCCTGGCTGCGGGAGATCAGATCCTGTACTACAAGATGTGCGGACACAGGCCTTTCTGCGGAGGGAACCCTCTGGTGCTGTTTCCGGGACCCACTCTCGTGGCCCCGTGTCCCTGTGCAGGCACTCACTGCCCAACCAACCCTGGACACAGCTCACCTCCGGAGAAGCAGCTTGGGGTGGTTCTTGTTCTCCAAGTTCTTATCGATGAGGTCAGAGAGCAGCTGCTTGAGGACGTCGGTGGCATACTCCAGGCGGCCCTGCAGGCCAGTCATGATGAGCGAAGCCACGTTGCCACGGTCACGCATGGAGAAGCTGCGTTGCAGCTCCAAGGTGCGGATGAAGGTCAGCAGGAAGACCTTGTTGTTGATGAGCTGGGCGAAGAGCTTCAGGGCCTTCTCCACGTGCTGCTGCCCGTTCCCCTGCACCTGGGTTGGGCGTGATGGGCACACCCTCAGAGGGCAGCTCTGGCCTCCTAGCCCGGCTCTCACTGGGGGTCTTTGCCAGCAACAATACCAGTGGTAAGATTCTCACCATGAGGCCCATAACCACCACACCCACGATGATGTAGAAATGGCGGTCTCTGAAGCCTACAGTCTATTCTGACCTCCCTCTAGGTTGGCAGGGTTGGGGTCCAGGCCAGGCCCTCAGTGGGGATGCCATCCATCTGATTTTCCCAAGAATATGATAGGAGATACCTGGTAAGACCCGCTCAGCTTCCTCGTCTCCCTTTAATCTCTGACCTGATTTATCATGGACAAAGATTTTTGTCCATGATAAATCAGTATTTGTCTTGGTTTAGTAAAACAAACCAGCAAATGATCAAACCTCACAGAATCCTATGTCTTTCCCTAAGCCACCTTAAGTCCATTTGAGAATGAGGCAGAATTGCAGTTAATTAATTCAGTTATTAATTTGAAAGTGACAATGAGCCTTGCCTTGGAATCATCCCAGAGAGCCTCCGTGCCCCCCTTGGCCATGATCTTCCTAATTAGGAGTATGCCTGTCGTGGTGATGCCATTACAAGCTCTTTCTCCTCACTTTTCCGTCAGTTGCGGAGCCCCATCGGCCCACCCTAGGACACCTGGGCAATGCATCCCCATTGTGCAGCTGGGCCAGGGGGGCAGACGTTACCTCCAGCTCCCGCAGGACTGGATGGTCCTCGATGCCAGGGAACAGGACTCGCATGGCATAGGTACGATAGTCCAGGTAGGGGATTCCTGAGCGGTCCAGGTCACTGGTCAGCTCGTTGATGTCTGTCTGGAGTTCAGCAAAAGCTACAAAAGTGCAGTGGAGACAGGGAGGCTCAGCAGGGGAACCCCGGCAAAAAGGGGAAGGTGGGAGAAAAAGTTTGTGAAGGAGGATGGGGCTGGGGATACAGAAAAGGAGGGTTATAGGGGTACAAATCCAGAGGGATGGAGATGTCTCCAGGCTGCCTTTCTTAGGTGGTGGGAACATGGACAATATTTATATTATTTGCCTTTCTGTGCTTACCTATAATTTTGAATTTTCTTTGTATGTATTACAAGTGTAATTAAAACAAAGAAAAAGGAAGAACACCATGACCTGTCAGGCAGGTGCTGCAGGTGCTGGAAGCAGGTGAGAGAGTGGCCAGCAGGATCAAGCAAAGACTGAAACAGGCATCTTTGATCCACTTTTCCAAACCAGAGGGTAAATCAAGACGCAAAAACCTTGGGGGACCATAAAAATCAAAACTGTAATGACATAGGGTTGATATTACCAAAAAATGGAAAATAACAAATGTTGGCAAGGATGTGGAGAAACTGAAACCCTCGCACATTGCTGGTGGGAATATAAATCGGTGCTATCGCTCTAGAAAACAACTTGGCAGTTCCTTAAAAAATTAAACATAGAATTACCATGGGACCCAGCAATTCTGCTCCTAGGTATCTATCCAAAAGGATCAAATGCAGGAATTTGAACAGATACTTGCACACACATGTTCATAGCAGCATTAGTCACAACACCAAAATGCAGAAACAACCCAAATGTGAAAGATGAATGGATACACGAAATGTGGTCTACACGATCAATGGAATATTGATTAGCCTTAAAAAGGAATGACATCTGACACATGCTGCTACGTGGGTGATTCCTGAAAACATTATGCTGAGTGAAATACGCCAGAGACAAAAGGACAAGTACCATATGATTCCACTTATATGAGGTCCCTAGAGTTGTCAAACCCATAGAGACAGAAGGTAGAATGGCAGTTGCCAAGAGCTGAGTGAAAGAGTAATGGGGTTATTGTTTAGTGAGTACAGTGTCGTAGTTGGGGAATATGAGAAAGTTCTAGAAGTGGATGGTGAATGTACTTAATGCCACAGAACTGGGGGAGGGGAGAGGCCTGGGGTGTAGAGACAGTCAGGGTTAAAATGGTCAAGTTTATGTTATAGATATACATTTAACACGCACACAAAAGAAACTGAGAACAAAACCAAACCTAGCCTTGGGGCACCCTGGCCATTAGGCCCTTAGCTGACAAGGGCAGACTTGTCTCTTGGTGCTGTCCTCTGCCCACCCCCCCCACCCCCAGCCAGCCCTGGCACTGGGAGGAGCCCTTGACCACCTTTACTCAGCCCTGCTCTTCCCCTTCATCCAGCAGAGGGCTTGTTTCTGATCCCAGCGTTTGCAGCAAAGGGAGAAATGTTTTTATTCCTAATTGAAATGTTTTCCCAGAGAGCTCACTGGGTCCTCAGCCCCAAGGGACGCCAGATACACCCATCACCTCATGGCTGTGGTTGCGTGGGAGACGGGAAACAACACAATCTCCACTCCCACACACATCCACAACCAAGGACAGCCGCAAGCTCGGCTTCAGAGCGCTCAGCCTGCTGTGCTGAAGGAAAACAAACCCTGGGGAGGCAGGCAGGTAAGATGCTCCTGCCTTTTCTGTCGCTGCTGCTGCTGCCTCCACATGCTCCCAAGGCATTATGCAAAAGGAGCCAGACACTCACACATGAGGGATCTAGAAGCTGAGATTCTGACTGTGGGAGACGAGGCTCTGAGCGGGAGAGGGAGGCAGCTGGATTGTGGTATGACTCAGGGCACAGTGGACAGAACAATGTGATCGGCCCTGGGGCCTCCCTCTGGGCATTAACAGGACTTCTCTGGCCCTGAGGACAAAGGAGACAGAGGTCGAAGTGGAATACAATGGCTGAGGTGGGAAGGATGGGAGTAAAGATGAGCATGGTTGGTAAGGAGGGAGGTAATAAGTTTGCTAAAGAGAAAGGGGCCCGGGAAACACGGGAGTGCCTCCACTTACCTTCCTTACACTCCAGGGCCACACGGGACTCCAGGTTGTCCATCTGCATTTGGAGCCTCTTCAGAGTGAGGTCGTTTTCTCGAGACTTCCGCTTGTAGGCAATGAGGACGATGATGACAATGATGAGGAGGAGGCTGCCGCCCGCCGCAATGCTGACGATGGCTGGCAGGGTCAGCAAGCTGTCTGAGATGACACTCACCGAGCCAGGAGAGAACACCATCCCGCCCACGTGAACCTGTGCATTGTACACACACAGACACTGTAGAGCCCTGGCATGCCATCCAATCCTTATCATTTCAGAAAGCACATGAGAGACCACAACCACACAGTGCAGTCTGGATACAAAACAACATCCTGCTGATGGTCTGCCTCGCTGCGCTTGTGTTCTCAACTTCTACACATTTTAATTGTCTGACATGGAGATGAGATACGGAATAGCAGGAAGAGAGAGCCTTTCTTACAACAGATTGTGCATGCATAGCGAGGAGGGGAGGGAATAATGAAAAGAAGAGGGCTCACTCACCATGACCTTGTGCTGCCCCGTGAGGTTGGGGGGCTCGCAGAGCAGCTGTGTCTCGGACACAGTGACAGTGCACGGGGTCTCTCCAACCAGCACTGTGTAGTTGAGTTTGGCACCTCCAGAGGCAGGGGGACAGAGGTTTTTGCCCTGTAGGTAACAGTAATCTTAATAAGAAAAATTGGCATATACACTCAGAAGTTAATTGCCTTTTTTAAAAAAGATTAAGGACAGAGAACAAGGAGGGAAGGGTGGCAGTCAAAACCAATGGGTGACAACACGGAGTTTTTAGAGAGGACTTTGCCACAATTTGGAGAGAAAGAGAGAAGGCAAATGGAGGAGAGAAAGAGAGTAGGAAACAGAGAGGAAAGGAAAACAGAACACTAAACAAGTGAAAATTTGTGGGGGTTGGGGGGAAACAAGGCATATCGATGGAAGTGGTGGAGTAATAAAACACTTGTACCAGGGAGCTGTGACCCCCCAAAATATGTGCACAGGTTCCAGTGGCCACAAAGGCAGTCAGTCAGTTTGGGTCCCAAAGCTTACAAGAGTAAACAGAAATATTCAGTGTTTCTCAGGATTCTCAGGTATAAGATACAGGGTGGGGAAAGAGTAGGTTTACAGTCATTTGTATGGAAAATAACACAATGATTAGGAAGTAATAATATGAGAATAAACTGTTTCATGTACTCATAAGTGTAAAGCTACTCTTCCCCACCCTGTATATCACCCGATGGGCCAACACCTATAAACAAGCTCCCTTTACAGGGAAAGGTGAGAGCTGTGTGAGTCCATTATGTGTAGAAAGGAGAACAAGAAAGGCCAGGAGGGGATGCTCTGTACCATCCCTGTCCTCCCCACATTCCTACCTTCAGGATGATGGGGGATCCTGGCTTCTGATCCAAGACTCCAGTAGGGCTGAGTAGTTCGAAGGTTGGGTTGGGGTAGTAGATGAACTTGGTGTCATTGTAAATGAGCAAGGACTGGACATTATTAAAGACAAATCCAAACTCATCTGGCCGTTCCACAGTGTCAAGGCCAGGCCGGTAGTCCGTGGTCAGAGAGGGTGCCAGGCAGGTTAGTGTGGTGGTGTTCACAATTTTACACACCTAAGAGATCCAGAGCGCAGCATTGAAGCACTCAGCGAATGACCCCAGCCACCCCTCCTACCCTTTGCTTGCTTTGGCCGCCACTATTAGGTTACTTGCTTATCTTCATTAGGTAGTGAACCCATTGAGAAACAGGGTATGAAACTGATTTTGGAGGGGGTTGCATTTTAACCTCATTCATTCATTCATTCATTCACCTGCTTGAGTGCCTCCTTTGGGCCAGGCACTGTACTAGGTGTTGGGGTTATCTAGTAAAATAGTCATAGCATACAGGGGGAGATAAATGATTCAACAAGCTTAACAGAGTCCTGGCAGAGGACTGGGAATACAGTAGGGGCACAAGCACTGTTAAATGCGTGAATGGATGTGAGGAAGGCCCTAGTGGGGTAGTACCAGGTGCTGGGGGAGTGTCTGTGTGTGGCCATGAGTGTGTGTGTGTGTGTGTGTATGTAGGGTGAGGGTGACCCACAAAAGCTTTCCCTGGGAAGAAATGAATGAAATTCAATCTGAAGAATGAGTAGGACTTACCTAGACAAGGAAAGGGAGAGGGAGGGGAACACATTCCAGGCAGAGGGAACAGTAGCAAAGGCCCAGAGATGAGGGAGCATGGAAGGTTTGTGGAAAACTAGGACACAATGCTGGGTGTGAGTGTGAGTGTGTGAGTGTGGGGAGGGATGTGAGGAGAGGAGCAGGACGTATTGTGAGACAAGTAATTTGCCAGCACATAGTAGGTGTTCAGTTAATGTCTCTTGGCTACACTGATGAATGAAAAGGAGGCTTCAACTCTTTAAATGTTCTACTTAGGATCTCTCTCTTCTCCAACCAAGCATTCCCTAACTGCAAGGGGATATAACGTTGATATTGACACCGAGTGTAGGATATCCTTTCTTTCTTGGTGGACTCTGGTCTCCCAATGAAATTCTAGCTGGACCGACCCCTGCTTAGCATGAATTGTGTCATGTTCTTCTCTGGTTTAGATCTTCAGCTGCCTAAGGTGGCAGCCAGAATGAAGAAAGCACTACAGGACCCACATGAAACTTGGGGAGAAAACATGCACTCCTACTCCCACTGTCCAGTTTTGGCTTTGGGAGCCACAGTGTCCCAGCAACAGCCAAGGGCATCTGTGAGAACTCGGCCTGCTCAAGCACACACTGTCCTGGCAGGTCCACACACGTGTGTCTGGCCAACGCACACATACACGGACTTCATGTTCAGGAAACAAGACCGTGTGTGAAACTGCAAAAAGGCCAACCCTTGCACAGAAATTAGGTCAGCGTTCTAAGGCCAAGCATTAACCCTCCATGTCTAGAGGCGGTTTGAGTTGAAGCCAACAGCTCCCTGAGGGCTTCATGCCATGTTGCAGGTCAGTTCCCATTCCCACCCTTTTTAGCTCACACTTCAGCAACCCCTTAGAAGCCTAATGTCTGTTTCATGGTCCAGCTGGGGACACTCTGGCTTGAGGAAAATGCGGGGCACGGGGTGGGGGGTGCAGTCAAATGGTAGAGTTGAGCCAGGGAGTCCGAAACCCAGGCTCTGTGGGGCAGATGCAGCCTGAGCGTCTCCTTACTCCCCAGCCCGTCTCTGTCCCCACTCGTTCCAGTTCTCCCAGACTGGACTCATGTGTGAACAAGCAAATTGCTCCCAAACAAGCGGCCTCTGTGTGCTTCCTGCCCTGTGCTGCATCGGCACTTTGTTTGCCAAACATTCCTTGGGGTTTTGTGGCCTTCGCTCTAGCCCTTCTCACTTCTCACTGTGGCTGCCTCACGACCCGAAGGCAAGAAGAGGCCCCAGTGGACTGAGGCTGCCATTCGACTCAGGCTGGGCTGAGGAGCCAAGTGCTTTTCTCCCGCCCTCCTGAAAGAGAAGGCCCAGGGCAGAGTTCACGAACTTCCCACTGCGCAGCCAGGCTGGATGGAAAAGTACAGACTCCAGGCTTGCCAGCCTGCAGACCTCAGGCAAGAGGGCCCCCATCTCTCCAGAGGGAAGAACTGGGAACAACTCTCTAACTCCTTGAAGCCCTGCAGTCATGGTGGGTAGGCTGGGGGAAGCGCTGGGGAGAATCCTGCCTAGGGCTGCAAAGGCTTCTGGGAGGGGGAGGGCGCCCAGGACTGAGCCGTCTCAGAGATGAATGTCAGGTAGGGTGAAAACCTCCCCAGCCCAGCCTTCTCTTCAAATGGCTTCCCCAGGACTAATGTTCAGCCTCTGAAAGTGGACCTTGTCAGTCACATACTCATTTCCCAAAATCCCCTCTGTACCATATTAGCCATGTCTTTTATTTTCTGTATTCTGGTGCTTTAACATCTGGGGCCTTGCTGACTCTGGAGGGACTGCCCCTCCCCAGACTCACCAGTTCCTAGGGACAGTGAACAACTTGCTGCCCCCTAGAGCTGCTCTCCTAATGCAAATAACTAATCCAGAGCCCACAGGCCCAGCCGCATTTCCCACTGTGGACAACTATCCACCTTCCCTAACTACACCAGGGCTAGGTACCAGACAAGGAGGGACAGCCCCTCTGCCCCCAGCCCACTAAAATGAACCAAACTGGCCAATCCTAAACCCACTTACCTGGCCTTGCTAGTTCCTTCCTGTGGAAACCAATATAAAGGCTCTTGCCCCAGTTTTCCTTTCTCCTTCCGCTTCCTAACCTACCCTGGGGTTCCTCCTCCCCACCCCACCCCACCCCCACCCTAGCCATGGCAAGGCTCCCTTTTCTTGGGACCTCTATTAATAAACTATCCAATGGCAGTCATTTCCTGATCTCTTGGCCTTGTCACATGTAACAATAAAACCTAAATTTAAAAAATATACTTAAATTGTTTGGGAGTTTTATTCTTCCCTGAGTATAAGCTCATTCCCATTCCTACCCCTCATCTTCCTCCCTTCCACTTAGGCCTTGGAGTTGGCTATATGGAGGTGGTCTGTCAGCTACTGGGGACATGGGCGTCGGACTGAAAGTGGAGTTGGGGCATGGACTCTTTACCCAAGGATCAAGCTCTACACCTGGGATAAGGAGACACGTGCTCTCCCAGCCCAAAAAACTGTGACCATGGTGTGTGCTGAAGGTGTGACGCAGGTATCCCCACGTCTCTGGCGTGATGGAATGTCAAGAGCAGGAGCATCTCACATGGTCTAGTTATGCAGAGCTTGGCCCTGACACTGGCCACCTTCATGACTGGGGGCAAGTCCTTCATTTTGGGCCACCGTTTCCTCCGCTGTACAATGAGGGGCTTGAACCAGGTGGGCCCTGAGACCTTCCCAGATCTAGCCTTATAGTTCCTGTCACTTTGAGTGTTTCTGTTTCCTAAGGCACTCTGGGAATGTGTCAGAGATGAGGGTGGATATAAAGCCATCCTCCCCATCTCCATTTCAGCCTAGTCAATCCTCTGAAGGTCGAAGCAGTAATAATGGCAATTTATTTGAAAAATAATGGCTATAATTTATAATGCCAGCATCTGCTGAACTATAATTATAAATACAATAATGTCTCAGAAAATATTGGCTAAGAAGAGCCACTAGAACAAACTAAAAAATTTATAACATATCAGACATTCTGCCCTTATGTTGGAAAACTTCTTTAAAATCGCAAAAATCTATAATGAAAAAATTGAATTACATGGCTCTGCACAGAGGAATAAAGTAAAATGTTCAACCTGATCATCTCAGCAATCCAGATGGAACAATTTGCATGCAGTGACTAACGTTTATCAAGTGCCCACCTCAGCGGCCAGTGGCTGCAGGTGACAAATCTGCAAGGCGAGTCTTACCATCCCCAGGGGAGTGGGGGATGGCGGATCAGAGAGGTTAAATGACTTGAGTATGGTTGTTCAGCTAACAGATGGCAGCTTCCTGCTTCCTCCAATCCAGAAGCATCTGGATCTGGAGTGAGAATTTCTTCACCGTCTCATAGCAGTGCTTCTTATCAGACCTTCAAGTGAACATGCCACAGACGGGAGCCCCTCTGTGCTGTATCTAAGCTCAGAAGGCACTATGTTTATGCACTCATTATATAACCTTCTGAGAAGAAATCAGTATGCCATAATTATAAAAATCGTTGTCAGGCCCTAGTGTTTGGGGACACAACTCTGGGTTCAGCCTTGAGCCAACTTTCTTTTCAGATGCTCCAGTGCCCGACACAGAGCTCATCCCATCACAAAACACTGACACACAGCTGTGTTTGCCCAGCGCCAGGTGGACCAGCACTTACTCACATTGACAGATTCTTTGCCATTAAACTTGACTCGGATTCTTGGCTCCTGAATGACATCAAGGTTGAAGCCTGTGATGGTCAGGGGTGTGTGGCCACTGGGAGCAAGCAGAGACCAGGTTAGGTTAAAAAGCAAACTGCCACCACCTCCACCCCCGGGATCCTCTCAAAAGCCACACTTGGGCTGAGGGGATGATGCCATGGGGTGCGTTCCTCCACCCTGTGCCTCACCTGGCAATGCTCCACTCTGGCTCGATGCGCTGTACCCGGGGGTCATCTATGTACTCAAACTGCAAGTTGTTATCCACATGGGCTCGGTCGACACTCACAGAAACGGGGACTGGACCCAGTCCATTGGATGATGGAGGAGAGACACACACGATCTCATTCATCGATCGCCTGCCGGGGAGACAGCAGGAAGGTTGTGAAGAAAGGCATGGGTGATACGGGGTGCACAGTGCAGGACGAGGGGCTTTCCTCAGTCTGAGGGTGTAGCCAGAACGTGCTCTCTGTCCCGAGACACTGTACGCTAGGGAACACAGCCCTTATCAGTGAGGATCAGTGCCCTTTCTAACCGAGAGCCAACTTGGGTTCAATTAGGAGGGAGTAAATTGGAGGAGGGGATCAGAGAATGCGAGGCAGGGGCCCGGCTTCATGGGCTGCAACCTCTTTTCTGGACTTTTCTAGAAATGACTAGTCAGCTGGTGCTTAGAATCCAGTAAGTCAATTGATGAATATTTAGTGAGCAACTACCATTCAGAAAAGTGAACGCATAGTCCTTGCCCCGAGGGAGTTCACGGTCTAAGGAGTTGATTATCACGTATTCATCCGTGGATTCTCTCAGAGTTCTCTGAGGATGCGCTACATCCCCACTGAAGGTATGTGACAAATAGTAGGTGCTCCATTTTTTGGCCCCAAGAGATGTCCTGAAGATGAGTCTGCGTGCTTCCTGAGGACTGAGGCCAGTCCTCAGGTACCCACAGTGGGGACCTAATGACTGTGCAGTCAGTCCTGGTGACAGGACAGTTCTCGGGAGCCTTTCTCAGCAGCAGTCTCAAGGGCCTCACTTCTAAGTATGGGGGCGGGGCAAAGAAACCCGGAATGTATTTATAAAATATTGTGTATTCACTCTCACACGTTTAAACTTCAGTCACCTGCCAAGTACTCTCCATTTGATACAATACACCTATCAAGACGTTTTTCCACTGCTCAAAACAGTTTTTGAACTCGTCGATTTTTACTCCTTTTAGTGCTTCTGCTGTGTTTTGTTTTACCTCTTCCACATCAGCACAATGTTTCCCTTTGAGGACTTTTTTTCATCCAGGGAAACAAAAAAAAAGGGGTCTTGGGGAGAGATCGGGTGAATGGAGAGGGTGGGGCACTGGGGTCATGTCGCTTGTCGTAAAAAACTGCGGAACACTCAGCACAGTGTGGGTAGGTGCACTCATAAAACACCGTCATGAAATGGGCACCTGCATTGAAAAAGTCTTCAGAAAAATTCACTGAAGCCGGAGGCAGCCTCCCACAACGATGTCAGCTGGTACACTGATATAGATGGGTTCCTAGAACACGCCCCTAGTGGAGGAAGCTTGTACTACAAGGGGCCCACCCTCCAGAAGATTATTCTGGGTTTTTTGGGGCGCCCCTCATACTTGAAGAAGTGTCCAGCCCTTGTGATACATACGGTATACTAGTGGTATGTGTGTGTTACAGTGACCACAATCCAGGATGTAGCACATAACATGGACATGATGGCAGGCATATGTGTGAACATGCACAGGAACATGTGTACATAGGGCACGCAAGGACAGTCTTCTAATGCTCTTTCGAGCGCATCTCACCCATAGAACTCGCAGGTCTGGTTGCCCAGGTACACGGCCACGCTGCTCCCAGCCCCAAGGTAATGGCCTGTGATGGTCACCATGGTGCCTCCGGACTCTGGCCCACGAATGGGGTTGAGGGACAGCACAGAAGGGTTCTTTGGGAGGAAGCAGAGACATGCTCATAGCTCAGGTTTTTCTAAAGGGATGGATCTAGGCGAGACTTAAAGACAGAAGGAGGGACTGCATCTGTCCTCAGAGTGGAGGTACTTTTCCTGCGCCTTGGGATCCCAAACATTCTGTCTGCCTACCCTGAAGCTGAGACCCTTTCTAAGAAGAGGCACCAGGCATGTCCAGGAAAGACAGAAAGGTCACATTTTGGAATTAATTAACTCCTCAGGGAGGCTCATGCCCATAACACTGATGGGAAGGCATAGGTGACACTGACTAATCTATCAATTAGTTTACAAATTGAGAACAATTTGAAAATGCTTCTCTATCTAGAGCCTGTACTGATTTTTTGGGCACAAAATCGATAGGGCTGAATAAAGCATCCCTGCCTGGATTGGGCCACTGTGAGGCTAAAGTCCTCCATTAATGGCTCATGCGCATGTCCTTCTGTCCCTCCTAAGCATCTGAAGGCACGCCAGTGTGCCTGGTGCAGGGAGCCGTAAGTAAATGTTAGACATGGCTTCCCCGTTCTGTATCAGGAGGATGACCCATCATGGGCTGGGACTTTCGAGTAAGCTTATTAAGTTGTAAAATTAAGCCTGAAGCTTAAAAGAAATGTCATTTGGCCTAAACTACATCACGTGGCTGACCTAAATCAGAAAGGAATCGCTTTTGCCTAGAGGGCAGCAGAGTGGAGTGGAAAGTGCACTTAACTAAGCAAGTACACAGACATAAACTAGTCCCCATCAGCTGCTCACTTGCAACCAGCCCTGAATGGAGGTTCTGGGTCACCCAGGGCCTTTGTCTGCTCCTCTGTCTAGAGGAAGGGGGGCTAGAGTATCTCCGCAGCTCCTCCCTGCGCTGACATTCAACAGTTCTCCCTCCATCTAATCTTTCTGTGTTTGCTTCTCACAGAAGATTGTGTCTGTCTGTGTCGGAGCTGGGGTAGGTTGGGGACAGATAGGCCCTGGTTCTTTCTAATCTGAGAGAGAAGAATACAAGAAAAAGGTGCAGATGCCAGGATAAGAAGGCAGAGACTGGAAAACCGACAATAAGCAGGAAAAATGCCTCGGGGAGAATAGAATCTTGTGGTTTAATGATTTTTCAAAACTCGTAGCAAGGCTGGTTTGACCTCACCAGCTGGTGCTAACACTTTTTAATGGAGAATTCGATGTGGCAATGTAGGTAAGTGTCAGAAAAGGGACTCGAGGGCATAGAAGCAAGTTATTGATTCAGTAGGCACTTTAAAGAAAGTCTTTGTGATTTTACTGCCTGGTGCCTGTGTGTGAAGAGATGTTTTCAGGTGCGAATGTGTGCATACTTGTGTGTACCCACAGCAGCTCGCGTGTACACCTGGCTCCCGGGATCCTGTCCAGACCCACGGTCCTGCAGGATTTCAAGTGATGCCTCTAAATTCCTACTTACAATATCCTTGACAGAAAACAAAGCTTGCTGATAAATATAGACCTTTTTTAATTGGGTCCTCCAGGCACTCTGTCCTCATTAGGCTGGAATTAGAAGAAGATACTACGCTGGCAGAGGCAAAGGGCAGCCCCTCACTCCCTGGGAGGTGTTTCTAAGATTGGAATTCTACGAAAGGCCTGATTTTGCTTTATTTAGAACTCTGACCTTTGGCTCTGGGGGACTCAAGGTCTTCACAGCACTATTAGTCACACACCCATCCCACTTGGAAAGACAGGCTTGTAAAGCGAGGCCAAAACTTCCCTGTCCTGGTTCCTTGGAGATACCTGGCTTGGGAGGAGGTATGTGGAGAAGTCTGGAAGGAAGTGTGCCCTTGCTAGGAGCCTGTAGCCCTGAACCAGACCCCATACTCACCACAAAGGTGTACTGTTGGTGGGACTTGGTCATGAACTCTGGCTTACACTCGCCAATGCACAGGCGCACGGGCCCAGAGGTGGTTCCCACGAGGGCGTGGCCCATCTCACACACGATCCTGAGAAGAGAGGGAATCTTCCCATGAGAGGCTTGGCAAGAGCTGGTATCCCTGCCCCTACTTGCTCACGGTCACAATGAAATGACTCATCGCAGTCTTGCAATGGTGCTAAACTGAGAGTCAGTTCGTTCACCCATTCAGCTGTGCAACCTTGGGTAAGGGCTTTCCCTCTCTGGTTTTTAATCTCTCATCTGTACAGTGAGAGGGTGGAAGAGATCATCTCTAAAGCCCAGTAAATGCTATACTGCCTAAATCTCTGAACAAGCCTGTAGTACCCAGTACCTAGTGCAGTGCCGACCACTGGGTGGCTACCCAATATTTGCGGAATAAACCTAACATCCAACAGAGAGGTCTAGGGGCCACAATTTAGTGTCCTTTCCTATGTGACAAGCCAACACTGCAACTCTCCCTAAAAGAGGGAATGAGGGCCTATTTGCCAAACTGATTCAATTGTGGTTCGTTTCTTGCAGTGAGCTTTCAAAAGAGAATAGATAATCTGGTGAGACAGTGAGGGCATGAAGCAGGAGCTGAGAGCACAATGGGAGAGGTGGAGTCCTGTGGCAGCCAGTGAAGGGCTGGGAGGTGGATGAGTTCACTAGAACAGCAGTGGGTGCTGGACTCTGATTTAATCAAGGGAGGAGTGCACTGAGCTGGTGGATGAGGCAGTGACCCAGCCCTAGGGTTAGAAGTCATGTCTCATGTTAACAGGAGAGCTGCAGAGGAGAGGGAGTGCAGCATTCTCTCTCATGAAGTGCAGATCAGTACCCCAGTGATGACTTCCCTGGTGCCTGAGATGAGTTACTACAAGCACATTTAGAGACTGGTTGCCTTGGCCACAGCTGTAGGCTAGAAAGGGTGGCTAGCTGGAGGGATTGAAGAAATCAGGTTCTTGGGGGGGATCTCTTGCCTGGTACTGTAGACATGGGGTACACGGAAAAGGGTTCAACCAGGCTCAGCAAAAGAGAACCTTGGGGCAGAGACAAAGATTTTCCTTTCCTCTAAATACCACGTATAAGTTCAGAGCAGCCTGCAGCCTGGCACCCCTGGTAGGTTTGCTTAGTGGGGAGTCAGAAAAACAGAACCCCCTTGCACTAATCCACAACATTATCCTGGCACCATGGGGAAGATCCGTGTTTAACCGAGTGGTGTTTATCTCAACAGCTTCTCTAGGAAGGAAGGTAACTAAACAGAGATTTCATTCCGATGTAATAAAACTTGCATTAAACAAATACACTTGCACGCTCGCACACATGGCGTGCCACTGATCTCCATCTCCTTCATAACAGTTAATCCCAAGAAGCACTTTCACTGCTGGTGAATATTTACTTAACATGCAATAACTGTCTTATTACGTTTAGCATATTAGATTCAACAAGAAAGTACTGAATGCACAGGGAAGGATACTTTCCTCCTCCGTCCCTTCCTCCATGAATGAATAAATTAATCATGAACCCAGTGTAAAGATGATAGTGATGATCAATTAGTATTTTTCACATAGCTGTCTCCTTAAACCTCATTAGCAGAGCATTTGAGAAGCCTAATTTATGGTACTGTGTGTGGTTATCTCAATGCTGCTACCTGATTGGAGTAACAACTCTCTCGTTCTATCTCCTGGGTCCTAGTGCCTGTGGCTGTTTAGGGTCCTGGCCATCCTGAAAACCACGCCCTGTGCTCTCAAGGAGCTCCAGAGGAGGCACAGAAGAGGAGCGGGCAGATAAATCTCCTTCCCTCTGTTCTCATCGGGGCTTTCTTGTCCCTCACTCACCCCTCTTGGACTATCTGTGCCAAAGTGACTCTCAAGCAGAAAAGGAGGAGCTCATGGCAGGCTTGGAATCATTAAAAGAGGAAATATGAGAACATGTGAAGGTCATAGGCATATCTGTTCTTCTTTGGGCCATGCCAGGACCTGTCTAAGAGAAAAGAAAGCCTAGAATGGCCCGTCAGTTATGTCTACAGGGAGTTAACAATGCACTGGGGCCTCTTGGCACACTGTTTTTCTAGAATACTTTTTCTCCTAGGGGTCATGTCCCAAAAGATAAACCTTACACGTCAAGCACCTGTGAAAAGGGGGATGGGTGGCAGATGGGCTCTGCCCAGGTGTCCAAGGCTGAAGGGCTGCAGTTGGCTCTTAATGCTCTGCCTAGAAGGGACTGATGTAGAGGACCAGGGGCTGGGCCACAGTGAGGGCCGAGAGCTGGACGACAGGTTCCCCTCCTCAGCACTGCAGCTAGCCCTTCTCCCCACCTGTAGAATGAGGTTCTACTTTATCTTGTGAGTGGGAAGAGAGGCAGTGGGCTATAGAATGGGTTGAGGTTGGCAAGGCTAAGAAATAGACAAGAGTCCTAAGGAATCAGGCAGCACTGTAGAGGAACTCAAATGCCCTCTAACTCTTTGTCCTTTTTATTCCTGGGATGCAGTGCTTGCATCCTTGAGTATATCTGTTGTAGCATTTGTCCTCTGAGCTCAGGGATATATGCAGTTAAAGGGAAAAGGAAGGGCAGCTATGGGAAATGGAAGGGTTATACTGAGGAATGAGGGTCAGGCCATACTGAGCTGTGATTATGGCTGGTACTGGACAAGACAGGATCTTGGGCCACCCTCAGGCTCTCCTATAGGGAGAGTCTTATGATCTGCATTTTATAGACAATGAAACTAAGGCTCAGAGATGCTCAGTGACTCATTGCAGCCATAGTTCTGGTAAGCCACAGAGCCATGATTCAAATCCACATCAGATGACTCCAGGGCTCATGCCTTTGACCACTCCACTCTATTGCCTTTAGAATTAATGGAATGATCTGTGTGTCTTTTGGGAAAGGGACAGGGTAAATGGACATGGCAGCAATGCTTGGGTGGAGTTGAGGTTCCAGGAGTAGGGGTTGGGGGAGGGAAGACCTGGCTGGGTTCCTAGGGCTCTGAGAGCTAACCACCTGTGTCCCCCACCTTGCTGGCTGTCAGTGACCACAGGCAGCAGTGTGTGCACCACTTCTGCCTTCAGGTCTCACAAGTCAGCAAAGTTCCTGTGGTGTGATTTCTGGAGGACTCTTGCCTTACCTGCCTTCTCCCAGGGTCCCTGGTGGCTCTAGGCTCCCTATGTTTTATTAGGAAACAACAGCTAGAGATGTCTTTTCTTTATAAAGTAAGGAATTGGACTGATTAACTGACCAATAGTTACTTAGCTTCAACAGTTGAAGGCTTGACTCCTCCTGGTTGACAGGGGACTTCTGGAGATCAATTAGTGCGAGCAATATGCTTTCTAATGGTGGGAGGCACAGGTCCCATAGGGCAGACACTTCTTCTGACATACTCAGGACCACAGACATGACTGTAGAGATCTTATATTTCTATATACTCATTTTCCAGATGGGAGACATTTGAGGATCAGGGAGCAAAGTCACTTGCCCAGAGTCACCTAGCTCATCAATAGCTTAATTCTCAGCACCCAGCCAGTGCCCTCACTTCCACACCTGACCATCTCCCTCAAATTGGCATAGAGATGGTCTCTTTCACTCCATGAGTATGCACCTGGAGTGGGGGATACACGTGTCTAACATCAATCTATCCAGCTGTGGCTGAGTTCACAGGTGCAACAGATAAGAGGGAGATGATGTGAGGATGAGCTCAGTCCAGATCACACAGAACCCCAGTCCCAGGCTGGGCTGAGCTGCATCCTCAACCTGCATCCCACTGCCTGGAAAGCGTCCTGTCATGGAATCATCTGGTCCTCCACAGTCCTGTGGGGTGTTGATTGCAGGATTAAGCGGGGCCCTTTAACCAACATTAACCTAATTGTTGAGTGATAGATGGCAGGCACAAGCATATGGTGAGTCATTACTGTGCCCGATAATCTTGCCCACACCCGGGACTCTGCACTGCGCCCGTTTAGCCAAATTCATCTCTCACAGACATCTGTAACGATTGTGCCTGCTGCTCTCTGCCCGGGATGGAGGCCTTAATGATGTTAACAAACTAGGAAACCTCGAGAGCAGTAATGAGCCTGGCACGGCTGGAAACCGGGGCTGCCTGCAGCCGAGGTGCCGAGTGTATTGGCCGCCTCCGGCCTGCCCCGCGCCCGGAGGCGATGGGGGTGCTTTTCCAGGGTGACCATCAGCCTTGGCAGGGACCCCTGGTGATCGTTCACCTTTCCAGGCTCCTTTCATATTCTCACTTCCAGTTCCTCTCAGCACTTTCTTCTTTGTGGCCCCAGGCGAGTGTGGAGCATTTGATTTCACAGACAAAACTCTATTTCCTTACATTTGTATGGCACATCACAGTCTCCATTTTCTCATCTTACTGAATTTTCCTCAAAACTTGTGCAGCAGGAACCATGATTTCCATTAGGCCAATGAAGGTCAGAGAGGCCAGACAGTTTGCTAAGGTCTCAGGGCCAGTCAGGAGAGGAGCCAGGACTTAGAACACCTTTGAATTCCAAATCTCATGACATGTCCATCTAGCTGCCCAAGAGTTTGCTCTTCTCAGCTCAAAGCCTTACTCCTCACTCACCCCAAACCCTTTCCTTTGGAGTCCTGTGGCATCTCACCAAATTGGAGACTTAGCCTGTGTCCAGAGGCACAAGGCGGGTCCTGGAGGCCATGGTGGATTTGGGTCAGTGAGACCAAGTGTCCAGCCCAGTCTGGCAGGGTGCTGGCCTCTGTAAAGGATCAGCTGTGAGGATCTCTGCAGGCTACCCTGGCTTCTGCTCCCAATAGCTTTCACCCCCTCTTTTGGCTCAGAAGTGCTGCAATGTCCTGTCCCCCTTTGCCTCCCTCATCTCTTTCCTGTAGACCTTGCCAGGCTTCCCTCTGATGTGCACTCCTTGCAGGGATAAGGTAGCCTGTGAAGGATCTGAAGGTCTGAAGGGTCAGGCCAGCCTCTTCTTCTCCCCTGCTAGTGCTGGCAGAGATCACACCCAGCCTCAGAGTCTGGGAATTCACCCATCTGAGTCTGGTCCAGCTCTGGGCCTCACTGGGATTATGGCCCCTGACCCTGGAAGACACATTCGGATGAATCATGAAATTTCCAGGCCACTCCTACCCAGCAGTTTTGCTCCTCCATTGCTGTTAAGAGAGGGAAGAAGCCTAGAGGAGGAGTCAGGAGACTCAAGTTCCAACTCTGACTTGACCACTCATGCTCTGAGTGAGCTGGGAAAGTCAGTTCCCTTCTCTCGTGCTTTGTAAAATGATGATAACAATATGTACCTCTCAGAGTTCTTACCAATTAAAAGTGAGATAATGGATGAAAGTGAAGTTATTTTTATGGTTGCAACTAAAGGCTGGCTCTGGGGAGGTCAGAGGGAGTACCTGAGGCTCCCGGGGGGTAAAGGTCAGGGAGGGAAACCCCACCCCCAAACCTAGAACCCCTCGCAGAGCTGTGATCTCCGTGGAACCAGAGTGACTTGACCAGACTTTGTAGGATCAATCATGTGGAGTGATCTGGCTGCTCCCCTCCCTTTCTCCTTTGAAGAAGAGGCACCCCTCCTTCTACCCACCTGCCCCAGCTTTGTACCCATCTCCTGCCCACCAACTCCACCGAGCTGCCACTGCCAAATGGACACACCCCAAATTGGAACATATGTCACTCCTGGAGCCCCGTTTGCCTGTCCGCTACTACATGCCTATTTTCTAATTTCCAGCTGACATTTCCCTTAGTGAAATAAATGAATTTGCTCCGGCGGAGGCCCTGCTTGGATTAAGCTGCTGTCAGAGCCCCACAAGCCAAACAAATTGTTGCCCTCAGCCCACCTCGCGGGATGCATTCTAATGGAGTCTGGTAGGGGAGGGGCCGGGGGAGAAGAGGAGGAGCCTAGGCTGGTTGGGAAACTGACTCAGTCCTGCCAGTGGGCAGGCAAAAACTGAATGGGGGCAGCATTGCTCAAGGATCCTTGATGCCAGAGGAGCCAGGGAACAGGGACGAGAACACAATATGACCTTCTGGGAGTGGAGATGGGAAAGCACAGGGCTCTGGGTAGACTTCTGGGGTCAGGTCCAGGGGAGAATGGAGATGGGAGATGAGTCTTGGAAAAGTCCCAGAGAAGGGAGGGGAGGAGTCCCCACCCACCCAGAAGCTCCCCTGGGAAAAGGGCAGGCCAGAGCAGACTGGACTCACTGCTCAGCGATGATGTAATCCCCTGGCAGGGGTGTGCAGGGCACGCCAGCCACCTGCACATGGTGGGCGATCTCGGAGAAGTCCAGACCCAGGTTCACACCGTGGATGGTCACTCGAGTCCCTCCTTCAGGTGGTCCAGACACAGTCAAAATCTGTGGGAGGGAAATGGGATTAGCAAACCTATGGGATGGAGGCTTAGGGACTTTGATGGAAACCTGGAATTTGGGGAAAAAAGAGAGTGTCTTCTCATCTTTGAACTTGTCTAGGATCATGGAACCACCTTATTTTACACTCTTTCCTTGGGTTTTTAGGTCATTGACTCATTCATTCATCCATTTATTAAAAAGAAACCAGAAAGTACTGGACTTAAGGGAGAAAATCATTGTTTGAGATGTGTCTCTAATTCACCAGTTGCCTGATTGTCAGCAAGTCACATAATCTCACTCTACATCAGTTCTTCTGAGTTGTGATCATCATCTCTGCCAGCCTTGCCCTGGGAGCTCCAAGTAACAAGCAAAGGGTGTTTGGGAGAATTCTGTAAACCAGAGAAGGCTTTGTAATTGTGAGGTGCTATTACTGCCACTGCTGTGTGCTAGACTCTGTAGGGGATACGGTGATGAACACACAGGAAATTCTCCCTCAAGGAACTTATGGTCAAGAGGAGGTGATAAAAGAAGCCATAAATAAGGCTGATGTTGGCTCCCGAGTGACAAGGTGGATTCGGAGGGAAAGCTGGGAGAGCACAGAGGAGCTTGAGCTGAGGCCGTGCTGCAGGGGGGGATCAAAGATGGAAAGTGTATTTGACATTGTTCTGGAAAAAGAAATCTTGTGATGCATGCTAGGAGCAAAAGGCAAGGATCATTTACTTATTCATTTCTTAATTCAGTCATCAAATGATGACTGTCTCATTTGGCTCCGACCCAACAGGGGAAAGAACTGCAGAATCAGGCTCTCTGAAGGTATAAACTTCTATATGGGAACAGTTCAGGCTCAGGAAAAATGTAGCTCTTTGAGATCCCACATCTCCTAGGGAATAAGTGCACATTGTGTGGTTCACATTTTTCAGAAGTAGCAGGAAATTAGACTAGAACTCAATCCTAAGCAGGAAGAACTTCAGAACTGGAAGGGAACTTGAGATATCTTAGGCTAAGATACTTGTAGAACTGCCCTGACTGGTGTGGCTCAGTTGGTTGGGTGTTGTTCTTGCAAGCAAAGGGTCATCAGTTCAATTCCCAGTCAGGGCACATGCCTGCATTGAGGGCCATGTATGAGAGGCAACCAATTGATGTTTCTCTCTCCCTCTTTCTCCCTTCCTTCCTCTCTCTCTAAAAATAAATAAATAAAATCTTTGAAAAATTAAAAAAAAAAACCTTGTGTAACATATGCATACAATTGTAAGAAAGTCCAGCACTCTTTTCACTACCATAAGAAAGGCAAGATGGAGCGGGAGGGAAGGGGATTGGTCAAGGCCAGGAATCTACCAGACTCTCCCAGATGGGGCCTCTGGGCAGAGAGCTGCTCCAGCCTTGGTCCCCTCTGTCCTTGGGTCCCTCTGGGGAGTTTCTACGTACCCCCTTATGTGCTGGTGGAGTGTCCAGTGGGCAGAGGAGTCAGTGCACCTCAGGGCACAGAAGATAGGTGGGTATAGGTGGAAATGCTATGGAAGGCTCTGGAAACTCTTCCCATCTCCTGCCTCCCCTCAACTCTCCCCTGTTCTCTTCCTGCATGACATGAGCACCATGAGCTCTGCTACCAACTCAGTCACGAATCCCCAGGTGATCATGGACAGAGAGAGATGATGGTGGGGATGAGGAGGACCAGGACAGGCCTCCTCCCTCAATGCCTGGCCAACTGCCGGGCTCTCAGTAATTTGGCTGCACAGCCAAGACTGGAACCCAGACCTCCTGACTCCCCACCCCCTTCTCCAGCTCTGTAAATGATGCAGCCTCTTTCCTTCCTTGATAGACTCCTGAACACTCCCATCCTGGGACTCATTTCACCCAAGTCACCTGGTCTATGGCTCTAACTTCCTTCCTAGGAATAAAAATATCCCACCTTATGAATAAATCAACAAGATTTATGCAATGAGTCAACGGAAAGAGTTGAGGGGCTCACAGGCACCTCTGTCTGTTGGTGCGAGTGTGGGGGGCAGGCAGGAGAATTTGGAGAGAAAGGAGCTGGCATGAGAAACCATAGCCCACAGCTTTCCTGTCCCTGGGGACTCTAAAAATAAAGTACTTGATCTTGGCTCTTCCATTCTCCCCTGGCACAGTTTCCTCAGGTAGGGCCTCCTGGACTCTGCAAGGTGGACCCTTGTTCATGAGGAACAGGGAAGGGGCTGCTTCCATGATGACTCATGAGCTCGTCCATGGGAAAGAATTTGCTTTAAGCCAACCTGAGGTTCTCCTTTGATCCTCTCGAAACGAGCTCAGCTGGCCTCTCCCCTCCTCCCCTAGCCACCCGGATAGCAGGAACCCACCTACCAAAAGGGACTGACAGAACTATAGTGATTGGTATACTCTTCTTCCTCCACTTTTTATTTTTAAAAATACATTCTTTTGCTCACTGCAGTTAATTACAACCTTTCAGAAAAACTGTGAAATGAAATCTTTCTGGAAGGCCTAAAAATATTTCTGTTTTGCAGGTAGCATGTAGGAATTGTATTGTGAATGTGCAGTGGTGTTGGCAGGTTCCATGGGGCAGCTTCTTCCTGCTGATAAGTCAGTGTAGTATCCCCTTCCCATGTCTGAGGGTCAGGGTCAGAGACTTGGTTGTAGTACTGAGGTACTCAGAAGCATAAGCCAGATAATACTGTGTAGAAAAGGAAGATTTTCAAAAGAATATTAGGAAGTGTTATGATCTTGGGGTGTGGAAACACCAACTTGATCCCTTCTAACCCAGCTACCAGCTGCTGGAATGCAAGCCTGGAGAATCAGAGTCCTTCTGAGTCATTGGAAAGCACTTGGGGAACACTGGGTCCATGTGGGTCTTCTTTCCCACATGGCACACCCCATATGCTATGCTGCCAGCACCTGGGGTAAGAGGAGTTTGGGGGTCAAGGCACTCAGCAGCCATCATGCCCTGGGCTTACATCTTCCTTGCTTAAAACTGATGTGTGAAAGTCTGGATTTCCAAAACATAGATGGGGTGGTGAGCATTTGATTTGCAAGAGAATTCCCAATGCCTTCATTACTGATGACTCCCAAATCTGTATTTTTGGCTCTGACCTCTCTCTTGAGTCCCATATTCATATATCCAATTGCTGCTGGACATCTCCACTTTCACATGTATGTCCCTCAGGCACCTCAAATTTCCCTAGGTCTAAAAATGAACTCTTCATTTTTCCACCTCTCACCTGATTACCTCCCAGATTCTCTTTCAAGGTTAACAGGATCACTGTGCACTGAGCCAGGAATCTTGCAAGCATTTTCAACTGTTTCCTTTCCCTCACCTACCCTGTTCAATGCATATGGTCACCAGGCATGACCAGTTCTTCCGCCCAGGTGTCTTCTGAATCTGTGCTCTGCTCTGTGTTCCAGAGTAGGTGATAAACAGGGCTCCACCACCTCTCACCCACACCAACAGCCAGAACCCCATGTTCCTCCCTTAGATCTGACTTTCTCAGACTGCCAGGGCAACCTTCATGAACACATACTTGATCAGGTTACTAGCTGTTTGCTCTAAAAACCTTTAATGGCTCTAACCACTGTCAAGGCACTTGTCTTTCAGTTTCTGATCTTTGTGACTTCTTCAGCCACATCTGCCATCCTGGACCATGTCCTCTATGTTCCCCCAGATACCAGCAGTTCTTATACACATGTGCACTTAAAAATCTCTGGGCCTTTGCATGTGCCACTGCTCTCCCCCCACTTACAAATCAGAGAGAATCAAGGACACATCCCCTGACACCTGATGGCTTCCTGGTGAGAATAAGTGCAAGGGCCTTGATGTCTGGGTGGTGACCTGGGGTGGTAAAACCCACGCATCCTGCTGTCCTCACTCCTCCCCAGGACCGGGTGCTGGGGAGAGGCTACAGTGAGGACATGCAATGAGAAAGGAACTCTTCTTCAGGGAGGGTGTTGAGCAGGATTCCTTCAGGTACCAGCGCAGACCAGGCAGCTGTGGGTCCCAAGCCCACTCTGGAGACTGGCCCTAAGGACCACTGCTAAAAGCAGCACTGGATTGTGTGGTCCCAGTGTAGCACTCACAAAGCTTAGTTCTCTTGGGAGCCAAGTCTGGCCATTCCACCCCAGTCTATAAAGAGGGAGGTTGGTGGGGTTCCAGCCACGGCTTGCAGAACTCCAAGGAAGGCCTTCTGCCTTTTAGATCTGGAATGTGGTGTAGGGCTGCAGTGGAAGGGTGAGAGGGCAGCATGGACTTACATAGATTCCCTTGCTGATAGGGAAAAAGTATGGCTGGATGGTAGCCAGATCCACACGTCTTAGCTTCCATTTTCAGGTGGCCCTTGGGCTGCTGACTACACTGGGGTAGAGAAGAAAGACCATCCAATGCTCAGGCAGTGTCTGTGGTGGGAAGACAGTAGGCTCTGGCATCAGTTAGACTTGAATTTGAACTCCAGCTCTGATACTTATGGGCTATGGGACCTTCATTCTTGGTATCCTCGTCAGAAAACAGATAATGATGCTTGCCTCACAGGGGTGTTGTGAAGGTGAAGTGAGACAAGATTTGGAAGGTCCCTAATATGATGGTGGTTTAGAGAGCAGGCCTTGAAAACTGGTAGCTTCCTTCCTTGTGTTTCCCCTGCATTCCTAGATCATAAAAACCCAGGATGGTGGTGTCGGTTGGGAGCTTAGAGAGCTTGGGGGTCTCCCTAGGGATCTGGAAGGAGGACACATGGACCAGGTACACACTAGGGTGCCCCAGGTAGAAAGAGGTGCTCATGGGCTGACTGGAGAAGGCTGGGAGGTGTCCTGCGGCCTCGGCCTGGGCGGGGAGTGGCCGTGCTGCTGAGGGCAAGGCCTTGGCTCTGGTGGAATCTGGGTCCTTCACAGAAACGTCTTCCGAGCCCAATCCCTTCCTCTGGCTCTACCTCAAATGGTCTACATCCTTCCCTCCCTCCCTTCTCACCACTTCTTTTCCCCTTGGCTATTAGCCATTCTGGGGTAGGCATAGCACTTGACAACAAACTCAATGAATTCTTTCAAGAAACTAATTCCGAATGAGACACCCACACACACAAACAAATGGTTTGACAGTTTGGGCTGAATGTGTGTGCGTGTGCATGTGTGTGTAGTGGGGGTGTGGAGAGAGGGAGGAGGAAGATGAAAACCTGTAAAATCAACTGTCAAGAGCTTCAGATACTGACCAATTTCAGCCCCGTGCCTTGTAACAAATATTATAACGTGGACCAGAAATATGTTTAAATTCTCTTTGGCCTCAGGAGGAGAGCCAGAAGGGATAAGGGAGAGAAGGTCCCAGAAGCAGCTGCTGTTGCTGAGTGGGAGGGAAGGGTGTACTGAGGGTCTCCCGAGGTTCTGTGCTGGCTCCTGCTGGCGCCCCTCCCCCACCTGCCTGCCTGAGCTTTGGCTCCGCTCTCTTGTTTATGACATGTGCTCCCAGGCAGAGCGAAGGGTCCCTGAGGCTAGATGGCCTAAAGTCCACGTGCACTTCACATGTGCACGAAGCATGTCCACTGACAAATGCCTACCCCTCTTGCAAGGCTCTGCTTTAAGAGCCTCTGCAGAGAAGCTTTCTCTGACTCCCCCGGGTAGGTTTAGCAGCACCTCCTACATTCCCACTGCCCTTTGTGAATGTCCCCAGTCCAGCAAAGCCCACCGGGACTGTAACTTATTTTTTCTCATTGAGTCAATAGCTACCTTGGGACAGGGTCTCTGTTGCTTTTGCTTAGCAATCTAACTGAGCACACTGCCTCGATAAATATCCCCAGCTTTTTGTTACTGGGGAATGCTGGTCTCAACCAGATCCTGGAACAAACTGTTCTTTCATGACGACTAGAAGCACGGAGGTGCCGACGTGCTGCTTGGGAGTCATGTTGTCTTTTAACAACAGAATCATCAAGAAGCTATTTCTGCGATCTCCCTTACTTTCTCCCTTACTCCCTTACTTACTGTGCTGATGGTAGGACACTAACTTGGAGAGTCCTGTGTCTGCTGGTTCCTCTCAAAGCCTCCCGGAACTTCTGGTTTGGAGAGCCACTTCCCCACCTACCCACACCCACCTGACTGCTACACAGCCCGAGCGAGCCCGGCCCAGTGCCCAAGCACCCAGACAAATCTGTATTCACGCCAGACTGTGTCATGTTTGTTTCCCACTGTGGGTGCCATGACCTGGAAAACAGCCGCCGTGATGCAGCACTCGCCCTCATTCTTGCAGCCACTAATTGAACAGTTTGGAGGGAACTGTGCCACAAAGCCGCCAAAGGGCGAGAGCAGATGCAGCCGATTAATTACAGCTGGAGAGCTCCGATGGGCGTCACCAGGGGGCAAAGTGGGAGATGCCGAAAGCCCAGGGGCCCACAACCTAGGGAGCACGGGTGGGCCGTCCCTGGGACTTGGGGAGCCTTGCAGGAGCAGAGTTGGGGCCTCCTACAGGGTAAGGGCTTAAGGGGTCAGAGGAGGGCCCCTTGTTGGTGGGTGCCTCACAGAGCCCAGCTCCCACCCTGGAGCCTTTCTCTGGTTGTATCTCCTGTCTGACAGACACTGTGAGAGAAAAGACAGAAACCCGCCATAGGCTCCAGGTTATTAAAGATTCTGATAATGATGATGACTGCTTTTTCACTTTAGTACTTACCATGAATTATGCCAAGAGCTTTACATATTTTATCCCACTAAGAGCTCAAAACAAGCTACGAGGGAGCTACTATTATTACTGCCATTGTATGGATGGGGAATAGGGTCCTAGAGAGGTTAAGTAACTTGCTCAAGGTTGCACAGTGAGTGGCAGAGCCTAGCTAGGTCTATCTAACCTGTGCTTTTGGCCTCCACACCACACTGCCTGGGCTGGCCATCCTCCCACCCCGGGAGAGACCTCCCGGTCATCAGTGGTGAGAACTCAAGCCGCTGCTTGTCGTTCCCTCAGCTCAGGCCTCCCAGCCCCTCTCCCTCGGCTAAGGCCGTACTTGCTGCTTTCCAAGAAAATCGGGATGTTATTTGGCTTTGCTGGGCACCTCCATCTCCCCGAGCTTCTTAGCTTTCCTCCACCCTCCTCTCTACCTCTGTCCCTGTGAATGTCCACACTCCCTCATTGGCCTTGCCCCTTTGTCACCTCTCCTTGTGCATGTCCAGTCTCCCCCCAAAACGCTGGGAGTAGGGACTGCTGGCTTTCTCCCCATCTCTGCAGCAGGCTGATGCCAGAGGACAGCACCTGTGGGTTGCGAGTTCCATTTGCTAAAGTGAGCCCAGGACAGAGACTAAGGATAATCTCCTGGGCAGACGTGGGGCTCTAGAATCAAGTAGCTGAGGGTTAACTCCTAGTTCTGAAACTTACTAGCTCTTCCTCCCCGACAGGAGTCCTTGCTGGCTGTCTTAGCTGATAGTACATTCAAAACCTAATTGTTATCTCAGCAGAGTAACTCCATTATTCATCTTGACACCATCCCCCGTTAGCTGTTTGCTGCAGTGATGTTATATTAATGAGGCCTGCAAATAAATGAACGGAGATCAGAGTGCTGACTTGTTTCTCAGGAAAGCTGGCTGACTTATTTTTTATTTGTTGGGAACTTTGCAGTGAGTCACTCTGGCCCTGGGCAGGCGGCTTTTGGCCTTTCCTGCAGGGATTTGCGGCAGCCTTCCAGATAAATACTTGTATATGTCCAGCACCCCAAACAGTTGCACAAATGCATTTGCATCTGAGGGGATCCACGGGGAAAAGATCTACTTTAAATTATTTGGGCAAGAGGGAAGGAGGAGGAAGCAAGAGCGATGGATCATCTCAAATGCCTACAGTAGCGACAATGATTTAGGCTTGCTTTTGGAGGGCGGTGTACACGGTTTTCTACAAGGGTTTTCTTTCTGAGTTACATGTACCTAAGATGTTAAAGAGAATTACATTCCCTAAGCAGGGACTAGTGAGGTGTTGGGGAAGTTCCTGAAGTTGAAAAATGTATGAAGTAAAAGCTACAGGATGGTCAACAGAGAGACAACGGCAAAACCAGTACTTATGTGGCCCGGCATGAGTACATCTTTACTGGGCAATGCCGTAGGTGACTCGAAACACACAGGGACATTTTTTGGGACCCAAATGGTGGTAGGTTCCTGGTCAATCCCCGAGGACCCCAGAGCTGGGGACTCACCCCTTGCAGTTCAGGCCTGCTTCACATTATTTCGTCCCAATCTCTGTTCTCAGCTGCAGGCATGAACCGCCTGAGCCCCATCCTCTGGGCCCTCCCATTGGGCTGAGATGCTGGAGAAGTCAGAGACACCAGCCCAGGGAATTTCCAACTTTCACCTTAGCCATCATCTCATTAATAAAGACAACCAGAAAACAACCAAATGGAGTCTGGTGGCTTTAAGAAACACGTGATTAAAGTTGCATCTGCCCTACACTGGCAAGAAGTGATATCCCTGAGCTTAAACACACCCCAAAATGCTCTTCCTGTTTTTCTCCTCGCTCATAGAAGTATGTGGGGACCTAGTTATGCTTAGGAAGACAGGTGAAGTTTATTTTAAGGTTAAGTACAAATGGTAGCCAATGTTCCTAGTTTGGCATTTCCTGGGATCTTCCAAGAGGAGTGTGATCCTGGGCCCAGGTGTTTCTGATCCACCTGGGGTGGGGTAGGGTATCTAGCTAGGGAATACCCCTCCATCCCTCCCACCAAGAGAGGTCACATGGCATGGTGGGAGAGTCTGCTTTCTGGAGTCAGAGGCCTGGTCTTGATTTTGTTCGGCCACTAATCAATGTGTGACTTCCAGCAAATTGTTTACTTCCCTAAGTATTGCTTTCCTGACTCTTAAATAAAGATAATTACAGCCATGTTGGCAGAACTCTTAGGAGGAGTAGGTATGCCAAGTACACAGGTCCTGGCACACAGTGGAGTCTTGTTAAAGAAAAGCTTTATTACTAAGAATCCCAGACCTAGAGAGAAGCTCATCTGTTCATGTCTCTGGCCTGAAGTCTGTGTCCTTGTTAGGTATGGAGATGTAGGACCCTGCTGCAGTCCTCTTTCCAAACTGGAGACAACTACAAAGCATACAGATTAGAAGTTTCCGTCTCAGGTCCTTTGGAGGAAGCAGAGTGGCCGCAGGGCCAGCAGTTTCCAGCCTCTTCCGGTGGCCAAAGTGCAGAGATAGGTTGCAGTTCCACAGAAAGAGGCTGTGTTGTCCTGCTTCCTCACCCAGGACTAATTTACCCACGTGAGAACTTCCAGGCTTAGCACAGTGCGTGGCAGACAGCAGTCACTCACTAGATGAACACTTAATGAGTGAATTAATTCCCTTTAGAACTGTGGCATCTCCTCCTCTTTCTCAGAATGCTCTGTCCTGAGTTGAACTTTATCCCCTCCAGATTCACAGGGTGAAGCCCTAGCTCCCATTACCGCAGAATGGGATCTTATTTGGAGACAGGGATTTTGCAGAGGTCGCCAAGTTGAAATGATGTCTTTAGTGTTGGCCCTAATCCAACATGACTGGGATCCTTATTTTTCAAAACATTGGACACACACAGACAAGGAAAATAGCACATGGACATGAAGGCAGAGATTGGGGCGGCACCTCTATAAAAGAAGGAATGCCAAAGACTGCCACAAGCCCCCGAAGCTAGGAGAGAGGCATGGAAGGGATTCTCCTCACAGCCCTCGGAAGAAACCAGCCCTGCCTACACCTTGATCTTGGACTTCTAGCCTCCAGAACTGTGAGAAAATCAATTTCTGTTGTTCGAGCCACCCAGTTTGTGGTGTTTTGCAACTGCAGCCCTAGCAAACTCATACACTCACTTTGAGGTGAGACCTCTGTCACATGAGCCCTGAAGCCCCTTGATCCTTCCTAGGTTTCTTTTCCCCAGAACATATTGAGTATCCCTTCCTTTCTGCTGGCTGCCACCCACTTGCAGCTTCTTGGAAAACGTGTTCTCTGAGCCTTCCTTCCTAGTGGGTGGCTCATCACATCCTCGTCTCTGAGGTCCCAGCAGGGCCTCAAAGCACACACTGGGAAGAACCGAAACGTGACAGGCCAGGCATCTCACGGGCCTTCCAATGATCCACATGTCTCTTGTTCCTGGGTTGAGCAGGTGACATTGTGCGCAGACATCCAGGATGACAGCTGGAGTGGGAGCAGCCTGGGATGCCTCCCACAGGGGACAGCATCATTATCACAACAGGGGCTGGTTGAGAAGGAGCAGACGGTGAGTCCTGAAGGGGACCTAACCTGAAGTTTACACAAACTGGGAAATTCAACGAGCTCTAAGACTTGTCCTACATGAAGCTGCCATAAAAGATGGGTCGATAGGGGTGGGCTTGGTTGTCATGGAGACAGCCAGGTAAGGAGGGGTTAAGGAAGAACACAGCTGTTCATCTAACTAAGCTCGAGCCCACGCCTTTTCCTAAAGTAGAACTGGTTCGTTTAAGGGCATTTCATGGATTTCTCTGCCCGTGGGCAGGACAGCACCCATTCCAGCTCCATTTGTTTCCAGCCTTGGAAATTCCACTGCCCCCAGCAGCCTTTGTGGCCGTCACAGAATCTTCCCCTTTCCCCCCCTCGAGAAAGATTTTCCTAGGGAATGGCTTCTGTTTGCATGTGGGCTTGCACTGAGGGAGTACACGTAGGGGCCAGAGATGAGGGGGAGAAAAAAGGGCACGGATCTCACTGAGTTACAATTATGAAGGAAAAGACCTGTGCTCATGTCAAGGACTTAGCCAAGAAAGCTGAGGTAAAGGAAATAAGCTGATTCTTTTTAAAAGTTACTTTTATCAAATGATATATTTTGGGCAAAAAAAAAGTCATAGAATTGAGGTTGTGTTCTTCTTAGCATGTCCTATGGAGAGGCACATGAGGTTGATCTTTCCCATTTCCGGTGATGCTGTCTTTGATTATTTGGTTAAGGTAGTGTCTGCCAGTTTTTTTCACTGAGGAGTTACTATTCTTGTCGTAATTAATAAGTACCTTGTGGGGAGATAGCTTGAGATTATGTAAATACCTATTTCTCATCATACTTTCATCCACTAATTTTAGCATTCATTGGCTATTCTTGCCTCAAACAATTATCACTGTGAATTTTGCCAAATGATGGTTTCCTATTTCCATAATTCCTTCTACATTTGTGAGCTGAAATTCTAGTATAAATAAGAGCTTTCTCTCTCCCCCATGAATTGTATTTTTATTTATATCAATAAAAACCACACATTCATATTTTATTCTATTGCTTATTGTCCATTAGTTATTATTATCTATTTTCTTGCTAAAATCACCCCAGATTTGACCACTGGGGCCAAATCAAGTTGGCTCCTGTGCCCTCTGGACATGTACCCCACGTTTGCTTTATAGAACTCATTGCCAAAAACATATAACCCGAATTTAATCGTGAAGAAACATCAGGCAAATTCTAATTGAGGGACAACTACAAGATAATTGGCTTGTCCTCTTCACCAGTATCAAGGTCATGAAACACAAAGAAAGATTAGAGCACAAAAAGCACATGATAATGAATGTCACATGTGACCCTGGGTTGGCTCCTGGGCCAGAAACAGGACATCGGTGGGACAACTGGCAAAATGTGAACAAAGCATTTATATTAGGCGGCATTATTATATCAATGCTAACATCCTGATTTCAGTAATTATACTATGGTTATGTAAGATGTTAATTTTAGAGAATCTGGGTGAAGGGTATAAGAAAGTTCTTTGTACTATTTTTGTACCTTAATTATTAAGTCTGAAATTATTTCAAAAATTAAAAGTTAAAAAATTGAAAATGACTGTACAGGGAGAAGAGGATACGTTGGGAGTAGGAAATGCAAAAGCAACATTCCTGATAAAACAGTCTGGGCTGGCGTCCTCCCTTCCACATACCTTGTCCAGAATAATGTGCCCAGAGTGGCCTGAGACACACCATGGACTTGTCTCTCCAAAAAGACGCACTTTCATTTCCCCACGGCCTCTGCTTGAGAACACCAACAGGAGCCCCCACTGCTCGGGGCTTCAGGTTCCTGCTGCTCTGTTCACTGGGAAAATCAATTACAGCCTAATTACCTCAGGGGGTTAATTAGCATTGTGTAGCTGGGTGTCCTCCGTGAACAGAGCAGCCTGTCAGTCCCCGGTCAGTGAGCAGGGGCAACAGAGGCAGAGGTTCCCAGGGAGAAGCCTGCCTCTGGGCTGGGAGTGGGCTCCTGCCAGTTGGGAAGTAGACAGATGGGGCTGGGGCAGCAGCCAGGGTTGGTAGAGGTGGGAGGAAGCGAGTCCCCAGTCTAATTTAAGAGTGCTGATGACGCAGGCACAGAGACCTAGAGACCACAACTGCATCAACAAGAAGTGCAGACCAGAGCCAGTTATCAGGCCAATGGCTGCTGGAAATCATGACAATCGGGGCGAAGGCACGGAGCACTGAGCAGCAGGGAGCCAGCTGTCTGGGGGCAGAGGCTGGGGCAGACCCTGCAAGCACTCTTTCCCAGTGAGGCGCACACACACGGGAAAGTCAGTAGCCCCCGAGCGAATGGGACTAGAGAAGCCCAGTCTTTGACAGGTAGAGGCTATGCTCCCAGCACACCTTCCTACGTGGACACACGAGGACCTAGATGCGAAAGTCACTGTCCCACAGCACTGTGCTTCCCCTAGGATAGGCTGCCATGTGGCTGGGCAAGTGTCTCTGCTCTATACTAGCTAAGAAGGTTGGATATAAAGTATAAGGAAGCACCATTTCTCGTTTTATGTTACTTGAGCAAAAATACTAAAGGTTTAAAAAATGGTTTTATAATTACATAAATCTAAGCTAAAATTCTGGCTCTGGCACTTAATAGCTGTGTGAACTTGGGCAACTGAGCCTCATTTCTTCATCTGTAAAACGGAGGTGAGAATATTTACTTCCCATGGTGGCTGAGAGGATTAAATGCAAGTGACAACAAAGCCGTCTAAATAAATACGTGCTTCCTCTTCAAACAACCATCTGTAGGTTAACATATTCATTTTATCTTGAGGGTTTTCTTTTCTCTGATGCGAATCTTGGATATGATCATAAGGATGCTTCAGAAGTTTCCCAATATCCACTGACACAGGTGAGAGCCACAGTTGCTTTCTTTGGGCCAGTAGAGAAAACAAGGCAGGGAAAGTGACAGAGCTTCAGCTCACAAAAGAGGCAGAATGCAGCCCTGCCTGCTTTCTTCAACACACAGACCACAGTGGTACTTGCCCGGGCCTTTCTTCCTAGTCACCCGAAGGAACGTGCAATTAGTTTCATAGTACAAGTGACAGTCAGTGAATTGGGAGTACTGAAGAGTGATGAGTACATAATGCCAGCAAAGTTAAATACAACCATTCCTCTCCCAGGCCATTCAAAACCCCAGCAGCTGCATTTTCATTCACATCATGTATTCATCTTCCTTTGCAATTTGCTATTCAGGAAACATCATTTTTTTCCAGGACAATTAATTATCTATTTCTTTCCATTAAAATGCACAAACAAATTGGGACAGAGAGTAAACCCTGGGAAATGGCACAGTGGCTAATGTAGTGCTTGCCTTTACTTTCTTCTTCTGTTTTCAACTTTGCAACTCTGAGCTAATTTGGCTCCTGAAATCACATTTCTGCTGAGAAAAGTAAAATCTGCTTTCTGAAATGTTCACCCACCATGCAGCCAATTTCGCATTCCCCACCCTGGCCAGCCGGCCTGGCAGGGAGGCTGGGCTGGCTCTGCCTCCCTTGTTGCATGCACGCACATTCTTGCACAGGCACGAGGACACGCTTCCATACATTTGTCACTTACACCTGGACACGGGCCATCAAGACACCCACAAGAGGCTTTATACATCTCCACATTTATCACAACCTATGCCAAGAATCCTTCCACCAAGGCTCAAGATGCCCTCCTCACCCACTGCCCTGGGGTAGGCTCCTGGTCCTGCTCTGGACCTCGGGGGACTCACCTCGGTGATCTGGGGGTTGGAGCACTTCACATTGTGGCTGGACCAGTCAAGCCAGGGGCTGGCGGGGCTGGTGCAGTGCTGGTGGAGGGTGCACCTGCGCTCGCCACTGCACCAGCCACACTCAAACTTTCGGTCGGCCTTCAGGCACAGGCCGCAGCTCTCCCGCTGGGCTGCACACTTGTAGAGGTGGACTGCGGAGACAGGGCGACAGTCACAGATGGGGCTGGAGAGGACCTTGTACAACTTACCCTCTTCTTGCAGGTGTGACAGAAACCGTCCCCAGCCACAGATAATACCAATAATCATTATTGTCATTGCATGAATAATTGATGAAAAAGTAACAATATGTGGAGCATCTTAGCAATCATTTAAAGGCAATACAGAAAATATTATTATTTAAAAGTTCTGGCTCCAGACTGAATCAGATCAAGGCTTTAATTGAGGTGTCACCACTTCCTAGCTATGTGACAAAGAACCTGACCTCTTGGAATCTTGTTTACTTAATCTATAACATGGGATAATCATTGTTTTCTATGAGATTTGAATGGGATGTTATATATTAAGTGCTTAGCACAGTGCCTATAATATATTTGATGTTCTGTACATGCTTTTTATCTTTTCTTTGACTGCAAACTACATTGTTATGTTGCTGCCTCTCTGACTCCTACGTGTGGCCCTCATCCTAGGAGTAAGGACTAATTTCCCCATTTCACGTAGAAATGAAGCTCAGAGACATGTAGTGACTCTTGGAGCTTACTGAAGTTAGTGCCCTGAGCTGGGATCCCGAAGTCTATCTGGCTGTGCTGCTCGACTGTTGGTCCTGAGCGGAGGGGCATCTGGCCTGGCACAATGGGAAGTGGTGGGTCTGGGAGAGGAGTCAGCTTGGGCTTCAAAAAAGGCCAGGTGCCTGGTTAAGTGGAGGCAAAGCTGACAAGGAACAAAGGCTGGCACAGAGAGGACCAAGTGGCTACTTAACAGGTTACTTCTGGAATCTGCAAATTCATTGTCTTTGCACTCGTCATTTCCTGATATAGAAACCCTCGACAGGCCAGTTAGCAGAACTGTGTTGTGTGAGCCTGGGACTTAGTTTTTGCCTGCTGGTATTTTGAACTCAGAATCTCAAGTAGAATTCTGCAGAAGCAGAATACTGGGCAAGTCATTTTCCATTCCTCTGTCAAGCAGAAATAAGCTTTGAGGACTGGGCAGCATGTCTCCATTGGGTACATGACCTAGGGGACACATATTTTTTTTATTCTTCCATAGGTCCCTATCCTTTTCCTCTGCTCTGCCAGCATCCTCAGTCCCAGCTGTAGGGACTAGACTTAAACACCCTCCTTCCTATGGCTTCTTACGGTAGAGGGCAGGAGACGGGGTCTTACAATGAACGAGTATACACTGCGTATTTGTTACAATGCACAAATGGTCCATATCTAGTATCTCATTTAATCCTCATGATGACCTCGAGAGGAGGGCACCCCTTTCCCCCTTTCACGGATGAGGGTGTAGGGAGGAGCAGTAATTAGTCTGAGTTCACATAGCTGCAAGTGAAAGAGACAGGACATGAACCCCAGTGTGTTAGATTCTGGAACCCGAGTCCTGGAACACGATGGCCCTCTCCACCCAGCATAGTGTGCAGCCTCCAGGATCACTTGGGCCCTGGGAGGGAGACGCATGTGAAGATGGCGCCGCTTGCACACTCCAGAGCTGCTGAAAGTGCCGTGAGGGAGGGTTCTGATGCAACAGCTTGGATGTGACTGCTTTTCTCTAAGCTCCAGGTGCAAAGGCAACCTCTGGTGAACTGAGCCTGGATCCCCAATAGGGCAAATGTCTATTCTTAGTGCTGAAAAAATTTGGTCTGGGTATGAGGAGAAAGAGAAAAAAAAAAACCTCCCTGTTTCAGTTTCCCTCTCCCAGCCTAAGTAGCATGGCTTCTCCTGGCGGCATCTGGAACAGGGAGCTGTAGCTGCACAGACGCCGAAGCACTTGCAGGCCCCACTGTGGCCGTGGTCTCCCTCTCTGTGTCTCCCGGGTGACCCTTAGGATGAGGGAGAGGCTTGGGGCAGCCCTAGCTATGTGAACTGTGCTGAGGCATGTGGCCCACGGTCGGGGGCAGGGTTCTGGGAGGAGGAGGCTGCACATCCCTCAGCAGCCCGAGTCCCTGGGAGGGCAGGGATGTGGCTCAGCAGGCGCGGTCTGCAATTAGATGGCCTTCATTCAAACCCTGGCTTGTGCTATCTGACTCCTGGTCTGTTTTCGTTTTCTTCCCCCACAGCTTTATTGAGGTATGATTGACAAATAAAACTGTACTATATTTAAATCATGATGATTTGATACCTACGTACACATAATGAAAGGATTCCTCTCATCTAGTTAATTAACACACACATCCTTCACCATATAGTGAGAACATTGAAGTTCTACTCTGTTTTCAAATTTGAATTATGCCATCCAGTGTTATCAGCTAAAGTCACCACAACTGACATCAGATCTTCAGGCCTCATTCATCTCATGGCTGAAAGTTTGTACCTTTTACGAACCTCTTCCTCTTCCCCCACCCGCAGCCCTGGCAACCACTTTCCTACTCTCCGTTTCTGTGAGTCTGACTTTTTAAAAAGATTCCACATGTAAGTGATAATCATGCAGCAAATTTCTTAAATATATGAAACAATTCATTAATTTGCATATTTGTGCAGGGGCCATGCTAAACTCTGCATCGTTTCAGTCTCGTGTAGGTGCTGCCAAAGTGGGCACTCTTGGTTCATTTCTTAATTTCATTGGGTTTAGGTTTTTTAATCTATAAGATGATAATAATATTAGTGCATAGCTATCAGGATTGTTGCGATGATTATGAAAAATAATCTGAGATCAGTGAGTGCTCATCAAATTGGAGGTACTTGTGTCATTCTTGAGAGCATGATGGAATGTTGGTATTTGCTGTATTGAGGGTGGCGCCTAGCTGGCAGGCAGGAGGAGCTGCACATGTGCTTGTGGGGCAATGAATATGGGTGGCCCCCAGTGAGCCCCACCCTGTGTCAGCGTGGCTCCTTCCTGAGCTTCTTGGCACCAGCTGTGCCTTTGAGTCCCCATCATGGTCTCTCCCACCCACCCCAGAACTAGGGGAGCAGCCTTAAAAAACCTTCTTTGTGCAAGGATGGGGCCAAAGACGGGAACCAGAACTTGACTGGAAACAGTATCTCCATTTCCAGGGAAACTGGCAGGGCATCCCACCTGCTGCTCTCCTAGGTCGGGTTCCACAGACACTTCAAAGTCTCCGGGAGCCTAAGAAAAACGTGACCAGCCGGCAGCCACAGCGGATGCTCTGGCTGTAATAAAACAAGGTTCCCAACAGGACTCCTTTGATGGCTCCAAATGTTGGTTTCGGATCCTCTGAAGAGCTCCGCTGACAGAGGGAGTGTATTATTTGCAGCATAGTGGCCAGCAGGCTCTAGTCCAGCCAGCCCCGTCTTTCCCAGGGTCATGGACAGGTCAAAACTCTACCTGGAGGTAGATGCTTACCTTTCAGGTCCTGAGGGTTGTCGATGATGAAATTGCCATTCCACACCACAGCGAAGTCCACGGCCAGGTTGCTGATATCCATCCCGTCGTATTGGTACTGTGGGGAGAGGGCAGAGGCACTGACTAGTGAGCTTCTCTATCCCAGTGGGTCAGGGATGCTTCGGGTTTCTCAGGGAACTGGGGGTATAGCTGGGAAGAAACCAGTGACTCTGGTTCCTTGTGGGCTGAGTAAGCAGCAGAGGGACAATCAGAGGAACCCTACTATGCAGCTCAACTATCCTTGTGGCCCACCGTCCTGACTCCCAGTCTCTCATACCAACAGGATCCAGCCCAAATCTCTTAGCTTGGCATTTAGTGCCTTCCAGATCCAAACTTCTCCAACCTTCTCTTCCACTGCTCTCCTACTGAAATCTCTGAATCTACTTGACTGTAAACACACCCGCCGAAGCCCCTCTCTGTGTCTCTCACCAGGAGTGCCTCCCTCTCTCTATGGCATCAATCCTTCAACCCATCATGATCTTCCTAGTCCAGCTCAGACTCACCTTCACCAGGTGTTTTCTCTGACAACCCTGCTAGTGCTCCCCCAAACTCTCTGACCCCTGATGTTGCCAGTCTCTGTCTTTAACCTGGCACTTCTCAGGAGCTGCTTTGCACTGTTTCACGGGCAAGTCCAGTCTCTCTAGAAGTTCCGTGCATTGCTCCATAAACCCCACAGAGCCTTGAGCAGAGCACATGCATAACTAACGGTTGGCTGGGCGCTGCAGTGGCCCTTTATTTCTACATGTGAGCTTTACTTTGGTCAAAAGTCCACTAGGAAAAGTGCCCAGAGTCTTGTGGGCAGAGATCTGATCTGCTCTAACATGAAAGGCCTCAAGGTGTGGCCAAGAGTTGGCTCCCTCTCCTGTGCTGATCCCACAGGGGGCGTTTAAGCCCTTCACACACTTCAGAAACAGCCCCTCTCGATGGCCCACGCCCTGTCTCTGTGAAGGGGGGACCTCTAGGAATCCCCGCTGTGGGAAATGCCCCAGCCCTGGCCACAGCTCTCAGGGCATGTCCCTGTCAGCCCCCTTGCCCAGGCCCTTCCTGCTGCCTTCTTCCCTTTGTTGTGTTCCATTACTTTCTCCTCCCACCTTCCCCTAGAGCTTGGCGGCCTTCCACCCATTACAAATTCTATCACCCGCCTGTGACCCAGCAATCTGACAGCTCCCTGATAAGAGGCCCAGATTCTCTTTATCTCTCCCAGGCAAATTAGCTTCCCTCAACACCTTTGTCATGTCACCCCCCATCTCCAGCTGACCCCCCACCATCACAGACAGGGAGTTGGCAGATAGAAAGATCTTCTCTGGGCTGGTATTATAATTAAACACCTCAGGCTTTTTGTCTGGCGTTCAGAATTGGTTGACCCTTGCTGCTCTTGAAACCCACTGCTTCCACTTCCTTCCTTCCCCCTCCCCCATCCCATTACACTTCCTGCTTGTCTCTCCTATGTAGCACCCTGCCCTCCAGTTCACCCACTCTTTTGCAATTTGCACTCCCTGAATGCAGGCAGGGTTTGCAGTGGAGCTGGCTGGCTTTGGCTGAAGTTTCAATGAAGGCCAAGAGGTGCTCATAAAATTCAGAAAGGGCACAAAGCTCAAAACTTATGCCATTAGGGTCCTCATACCACTCCACCTCCTCTGATGCCATCAACTTGCTCTTTGCTTGCTGAGAGGCCTGGCGTGCATGCCTGCTCCTCTGTCCCTGGGCATCTGGGATCAGGCTGTGGACCTGGAAGGTTCTGGAAGCTGGAGCAGGCCAGACTGAGGCCTTGGCAGGGGTGTGAGACAAAGCCTCCTCCCGGCAGGATCTGAGCCCGAGTCTTCTTACCGAACTGTTCTGGCACTGGACGCTGGAGCTGTTGAAGCGCAGGGCGGGCACTCGGTGGACGGCCCCCTGGATGTTGAGGACACACTCGTAGCCTCGCTGCCCGGACTGAGGCTGAGGCAGGTTCCGAGCCTTAAGGGTGATGGGCTTTACCTCCCCGACTGGTATCAGGATCTCCTCTGTGGGCACCAGCTGGGGACAGTCCTGGGGGAGCAAGCAGAGAAGCTCCATCTGTCCCGGCTCATGCCTCCCTGCTCACCTGAGCCAGGGCAAAGGACAGGGCCCAACACCAGGCCAGACCCTCTGGTATCCAGGTGGTCTGCCCAGGAGAAGAATGTACCTCCTTTAAGGGGCAGGTGGAGTCAGCAGCGAAAATCAAGTCTATCTCTTAGCTCCTGGCCTTAGATATTATCATCCCCATCCCACAAGTTGTCCTGGATCTGGTGTGTGTGTTATGATTTAGGAATTAATTTTCCGGCACTGGTGTGGCAGCCTGAGGATTTTATCTCCTGAGACACAGGATAAAAAAGGCTCCATGTGTCCCTGTCCCCAGCCTGGAACCCCCATCTCTCGGTTTCATTCATCTGTTCCCCAGCGCCAGCCGCCTCGCACTGTCCCTGCCCAAAGCATTCCGTTATCAGTGGCTTCAGCTCCCTGCTCCGACTGCGGGCCTTTGCGGGAGGTGAATCAAGTCCTCCCAGCAATGCTCTAAACACTCGCGCTGGCTTTTTATCTCGTTTCATTACCAGACCCTGCATGAATGCCATGTTGCTTTGAAAAAAAAAACTGGAAAAAAAATCTTGATGAGCAGGGACTGTGAGAAGGACCATGAGAGAGAGAGAGAGGAAGTGATTGATTTTCCTCAGTTCTATTCCTAGATGTTACTTCTCCACCAGAGGCCAAATTACCACTTCCCCACAGCAGCCCCAATCCCCTGCCCACTTTCTCCTTCTCCAGGGAAGACAGAGCCCAGTAGCCTCCCACAGTGGCGAGCTGGCTGTCACCTCCACATGCAACCATTTCTTCCCATCCCCTTTCCCTCTGGCTGGGAGTGTACGGGGTTGATATTGTTACTCAGCAGAGGATGCTACTGGCATTAAGTCCCTGGGGATGGGGGACAAGACTGCGCTACTTCCTGCAAGGTCTGGGATCGTCTTCAACAGGAAATTGCCCCTGTCCTAATGCCAGAGGTGATATCGGAGCCTTAGAGGGAGACTGGAAGTACCAGGCTGACTCACGGTGTGGCTTAGGATCCTCTTTCCTCCGGACCCCAGGTGCAATCCCTTCACAACTTGGCCCCTGCCTACCTCCTACCCAGCAGTTCTTGTGCACCAGCCATAAGAATTTAAGATTGATTCTGGTGGACCAGCCTTACTCATTTACCTCTGGTCACTTGAAGATGCTTTTCTCTCTGCTGGAAACACTTACTCCTACCCACCCCCCACATCTTCCTCCAGCCCAGGGCCCTATTTAGCTGATTGACTTTTATTAGTCTGCAAACTCAGCATCTCCTTCTTTGGAACCTGTCCCTGACCCTCTCCCTGCACTGGCCTCCAGGCTGGGTTACAGATATTCCCCTGTGATAGCATCCAGCCCTCAGAATTGCTGCTTCTTATGGGCTTGCCTTTCTCTGTGGTCTGTGAGTCTCGAGGAGCTGGCTGGAGCTTATTTACTGTGTCCCCAGTCTTTATCCCAGCTCTTGACATGTGGTGGGTACCTACCTGGTCATTGCTTCCGGAAGGGTAAGTGAAAAATAAGAAAATAAAGCAACAGACAACATGACTTATAACTTTCCTTCCAGATCCTACTTTCCAGATTTTTTACAGAGGAGGGGACAGCCTTGCCTTCAAGACAGCAAGAGACTTGAGGAGTTTGATTCCCAAAGTTGGGGTTACAGATGGTCATTGTTTCTGTAATCACATGATTACCAAGTTGGCACGTCCACATCTATTAAGAAACCTGAGGATACATGAGAAGCTGGGTGCAGGGGAAATTCCCCATAGAAACCTAGCTAGGAGCCCCCGAATGACCCTATGGGGACCCTGATGCGGTCCCCCACCTACACGCCAGCTGTACAGAGGACACCAAGCAGGCAAGGTTTCCACGAGAGACAGGATCACAAGGCAACTTCGGAACAGATGGGTCCCTGTTCAGAAGCCAGTCACTCAAGCTGCCAAGTCATAAACTTGCTCTTTACCGAATTTTCACTTTCATTCCCTGCGGGTACTCTTCACGGCGTCTTTCATATATTTATAGGCAAGAAAAATATAGACACCACTTTAGGGAAACCCAGGCATCTCATGGAAAAGGAGATATTACTTCCTGTTGGTGGCTGAAACATCCCCGTTGAGTCTAATAAACTAGAATGTTAATTTAGACTAAAAATAAGGCTGAGGTATAATGAGGGGTGTGTGTGTGTGTGTGTGTGTGAGAGAGAGAGAGAGAGAGAGAGAGAGAGAGAATGAATTAATCTTCAGGCTCAAAACTCGTTGACACATTATAAATGATGACCAACTGTTTTGAATTTCTAATGAGCCCAGAGAACAAATTCAAATATTTCAATAGCAGAGGCTTAAAGATGTGCTTTTGGACATACAATGTCTGGGTTTAGAAAATAAGATCATAGAATCCTATTAACTTTGACAAAAGTACATATTTATACCCATATTTGTTTTTATTATATGTAATATTATATACACACACACATACACAGCCTCATCCCTTTGTTTGGGCTAAATCTGATTCAGTTTGGAGGATTAACAATCAAAAGAAGACACTTCAGCCCTGGCCGGGTGGCTCAGTTGACTGGAGAGTCATTCCACACATCAAAAGTTTTGGGGTTCGATCTCCGGTCAGGGAGCATACAGGAGACAATGCATCTAAGTTTCTCTCTCTCTTTCCCTCTCTCTCTTTCTCTCAAATCAATAAATCTATCCTTGGGTGAGGAGTAGAAAAGAAAAGAAACTTTATGAGGACTCTTCAGAGTTTGTTTTTTTCCTAAGAAATTCTAGAATTTTACAAAAATTTTTTATGGTCTGCTGTTTCAGACCTTTCGGCACTCAGTTTAAAGACAATGATTGGGTAGTTCCCAAATGCCTACACAGGCTCCAAATGCCCCACCAGATGAGGATGTCTTATGCTTTACTTGTGTATTTGGCTGTTTCTCTCAGGCCAGAGAGTGTGGGATTCATCCTTCTAGTCTCCAGGGCAAAGGAGAGAAGTGGTTGGTGCCCAGGTACACTGTCCTCTCTTTGGGAAATAGGGGTAGGGGAAGACGTAGACCCTTTGGGTTGTGAGATGGTTTTGGTGGATGTAGTAATGGGGGAGCAAGGCTTGGGTGGAAATGCAGAGGTGAGGGCTGAAGGCGGGTGTAGTGGAGCAGGCAGCCCAGAAAGTTGGCAAGTTGTTGGAACTTCAGTACCTCTGGAGCTTGAGGAAGGGGATGGGTTTCATCAGATACAAGGAGACTACTTCTGACCTGTCTGCTTCTGTGAGTATGCATACACACACATACACACTTCCTGTCCTAAGAACTGGAGAGCAAATAACCACACTATGCTTCTTCCACAGAACCTAAGGGCCATTGCTAACATTGCTGCTGCTGGTCCCCTCAGTGTTGAATGACCCCTCTAGGGGTCATTCTAGGGGTCATGACTGACCCCTCTAGGTCAGTCATCTTATTCTTCTGTCTCTAGGCAGCAGCATTGCCTCCTTGGCAGCCACTGAGTTTCCATCAAGATGAACAGATGTTGTATTTGGGAATATCCCAGGGGTGAGGGAGGCTGGGAGGAGGTGACGTGACCATGGGGAGGGCAGGACCCTGGCACAGGAGCCCCCCAATCTTAGGGTCGCATCGTCACCCTGGTAGCTGTGCATCGCCAGCTCTCAGTGCTGGGGTCCCTCAGCTCTCTAAAACGACTTCTCCCATGTGAAAAATGGCATTATCTTCACCCACCGGACTTCAAAGAGAGAGAGCAGTCAGCATCCTGGGAAGCTAATCGGATTTATTTGGTTCTACCTTTCCCCTGGGGCACGGCATAAAGAAGATATTTATGTATCTACATCTAACTAGGCCTGGCTTAGCCATGGAGGGAGATGAGCTTTTAAAGCTGAAAGCCATACACACTCCAGTGCACACTGCTTGCTAACACCATTGTCACAGCTGGATCCGGCCTAGGGATGCAGAGATTTGGGGGCTCCCATCAGAAATTTGCTGTACTCTGAGCGGTGGGAAGGTTTTTCATGCCCTAACAAGAGTTCAAAGGTGATTCAACTGAAATTCAGATTCCTCGCCTAGAAAATGGGCCAATAATAACTGCTGACACTGGATTACATGTGAGAAGAATATGTAAGAACGTGATAATGGGAATAAGTGGAATTAACAATGTTAATGTTATTACTGCATATTTCTCTTGTGCTTGTGTATCTAAATCTCAGTTTATTCTTCTAGAGTCCATTTCATAGAGTAGATTAAATGAGATATTAAAATGTTGCATATATAATAAGCACTAAATAAATGTTCACTAATGTTTTCATTTTTGCATTGCATTCACTCGAAAATGGCAGTTCTTTGTAGTCATGTCTAAGCATGGACTGGGCCATCAGCCCCCTGGCAACGGTGGGCAGATCTACCTCATGGCTGGCAGTCGCTGTAGCTGGATGTGGCAATGCTGACCTATCTGCCATGGGCACTGTCTCCACCTGTAGAGATGGATTTCTGCTGGTTCCTCCATGCCCGAAACCCTTATGACCAACAGCAAAAGGCCAGGTGGATGTCAATTCCTCTGCTGTGGCTGTGGCCATGCAGACACACAAGCTAACTGGCCCTGATTTTCTATAGAAAGCATATTGTACTCAGCTTTTTTGGATGCCTGAGTTCTCTGTAGCCTTGGGCAGAAATCCTAAATTTTTAGCATCTTGGTGACTATAAATATCAAATATGAATTATGTGAAACTGCAGGTCTGTTGCAAGAATCAATTGAGATGCCATATGCCAGTGGTTCTCAATCTTTAGGCTATCCTGGGATGAGGCCCCAGAATTTGAATTTCTAACAGGGTCCCAGGTGCTACTGCTAAGGCTGGCTTCCCTTCCCCCACCCACTCTCTCTGAGAACTGTCACAATTGAGAGAATTACAAATGTGTGATGCATTCATGTTGCTATGTAAATCAACGGAGCTAATCAGTTATATGTTGTTTCTAGGAAGCAGAGGGACAGAGAGACAGAAAATTTTGATTCAAAGTTAGGGGAGCCTTACTGGAAGTGCAATAGAGATATTCTAGAACCCAAGGAAGCACCTCAGAGGTTTCCAGTCCTCAGAAGAACCTGAGGCTGTCAGACTGGACTCCTAATGGAGTCAGGGGACCCTCTCCCAAGCCGCACGTGTGCACTTTGCTGTCCCTGCATTTTCAGGAATGGGGCTCCCTACAAACAGAGCTTTGGACAGAAGAGCACAGGGCTGGGAGCTATTTTTGGGAAAAGCTGTGCAGTGGCTGAGAGCTAAAGCAGTATCAGGAGGAAGCCGAGAGAGGCCCTGGCGACCTCATTGGGAGCCTGCACTCTATTTCCTTTCCTGAGAAAAAGCTGGAGCCAGATGGAGTCTGGGCTTCCCTCACCAGCCTCCCAAGAGCTAATCCCCGGGCTGCACCAGGCCTGTGCATATTAGCAGAAAGGGAGTGGTCTGCCCCATTCCTGGAGGTGAGAGGATACAAAGGCACTTCTCCTACCCCAAGGAACAGACATTAAGGAGAAAAGACAAAACTAAAAGGAGGTGGGAGCCTCTGAGTGTACCCCCAGGGCTCTTTCCTTATTAATTCAACCCTGAGTTGTAAGGGGGGGGAATGGGGTGGGGGCAGAGTATCTCTCAGATCCAGCTCTCTGCACTGCCTGAGTCTCATCCCTGTGGCTGAGAGGGGGCTGCGTTCCAGCGACTTCTAAGGGGCATGAGGGAGGCTGGCATGCTTCCAATTAGTCCTCTGGGGCTCAGCCCTCCCGGCCTCCACACCAGGCAGTTTATTTGTCTTGCTCAGTGACACTCCTGCCCTCCCTCCAGCTGCCGGCAGTGGCAGGCTTGGCTTTGGGTTTCTCTTGCCCGAGGGGGAGCCCCTAGGAGAAAAGGCAGCAGCTGTTCTTTCTTGTCCAGATCTGCACTTCACCCTCTGAGTGTGTGTGTGTTCTGTGGTCCAACTCGATTTATTTTGTTAAGGAACTTAGAAGTTTAGAAGTGGCCACTGCGAAGGTCAGTCTCCCAGACCGCTTATCTTGATCCTTAGTTACCTTTAATCTGAGCAGGTCTTCCTGTGGCTTCCATTCTTCCTGGCCCCGCCTCACCTCCCCTTTTCACACTTCTGTTAACTCCCAAGCTGGGTTAACTACCCCCCTTCATTCCCTCAGCTCTTGTGCCCTCTGCATGAGTGAGAACAGAGGCCTGAAAGCAGTTTCATATTCTTGCAGAATCCTGGGGCCGCGATGAATTTCCAAGCTCCACTAAGACCAATACAGTGCTTTCTGGTCAGCTATGTCAAAGCATAGCAGCTGGCTAGGGCAGAAACCTTTTCTCAAAGGTTTCAAGGGACTAGATATCCTACAGTGCTGAGGCACCTGTGGTGTGTCTGCCTTAGGTGCCTGTGAGCTTCATCTATGTTTCTCTACTCCAAGACTGGGAAATCCCACTTTTCTGGCTGAATGTAATACATATTGCTTCAGAAAGTAAGAGTTCAAGGTCAAGAATGTGTGTTTGGGAAACCTAAATGCCTACTTTCTTTTTTATTTTAATTTAAAGATTTTTTTAGCTTTATTGAGGTATAAATGACAGATAAAAGTTTTAAATATTTAACAATATTTAAAGTGCACATTGTAATGATTTAAAATATGTATATCAAGGCCTACTTTCTTACATTTATCCATGGAAGCAACCAGCACATCTATCCAAATTAGGAGACACATAAGACTCTATTTCTTGAAATCTTAGACATGCAGATCCAAGGAACCCTTTCTATCAATGGTATTTGACTAAAGCAGTCATCGGTTTATCCATTCTTTCATGCACGTATCCCAGAAACATTCACTGACGAAGGCACTAAGGATTTAAAAAGAAGAGGTAGCCTTTGCCTTCAAGGAGCTTGTGGTCTAGCGGAAGAGGGAGACATGCATAGAAAGACTACAGCAGTATATGCAGATTCTGCCCTGTCACTTATTTACGTTTGTGGGTTTTCCAAAGGCTGGAATAGGAGGGGATGTAGATATATGCCCTGTGTATTTGTATGAACACACCAAGTCTCTATATTTGTTCAAACCCAGCCAGTGGCCACCCTCAGGTGTGAAAAACATTAGCCACAAGAAAGGGAAGCTGACCAAGCAGGCTCCATGGTCCTAAAGCATGCTGTGAATATGTAAAAGAAGTCAACATCAATGAATAATCATTGGATGGAATATTTACTGGGAAGATAAGCAATTTGCTTTTTCACTGTGTTGATAACAAAGGTGGCTCAGGCCTTAGGGATGAAACATTGATATATAATAAAATGGCACTTTTAGCCAGGCCTGGTTCTTTTCACTAGCTGAATTTCTCTCTCTTTCTATAAGGCCACCCACTCAGTCATACATCAGAGTCAAAGAATCATTGAATTTTACACTTGGAAGAGAAGTTGGCATGAAAGAATGGTTGAGAGTGAATGTTCTATTGAACTAGACTATGTCTGCAGCCAAGCAAAAGGCTTAGACTCAAAGAATAAATGCCATTCACTGCACTCTTCTAGACCATGGTGTCTGTTTGGTTGGAAATGTTTCCTCTAGACTTTCAGTTTCAACTCTCAGTTCCCCTCAAGCTTTTGAATTCATAGAGTCTTAGGAGTCTAGTAGATACAGTGTACTTCTCTACCTCTGGGGTGTTTCCTGCCACTTTTTGAGCTTTATAATAACATGGCTTTCTAACATGTAGAATCTCTGAGAGAAGACCAGGATGGGCCAGAGCCAGGAGGTGGCCAAGCTGCTGGAATGACCATCTGAAAAGGTGGGCCACTCAGATTCAGTGGGGACATTGTCATGCCAAGGGGAGCCCTGCTTACCTCTGAAATATTGATCCGGCCCTCCTGGAAGGAGCAGGTGGTGGGGTCATGAGTGCAGAGGTTGCGGTACTTGCACCAATGGCAGCGGAAGGCGCTGTTGACACAAGACAGGCACCTGCAAAGGTGGAGACGGTAAGAGGCAAAGAGAAGGAAGCAGAGATGGAGGATAAGGGTGCCAGGAAGCCTATGTATCCTGACGTTAGTCTGTTTATCCTAGTCTCATGTTCAGGAGGGTAGATAGTGGGGCAGCCCCCAGCACTGAGAGCTGTGGATTCCCTCCCCAAGATATTCACTGGACCAGAGACCTGAAAAAATAAATGAGTCCAGAGTGGGAATACTGTAATCTATAAAGCAGTGGTGTACTAGAGCTGGCCTGTATCAGCTCGTGAGAGCTGACTATTTATATCTTCAGGAATTTTGCAAATGGGTTGACATCATGTCGATAACTTGAAAGTTGGCCACAGAGGAAGTATTTCCACTGTAGACACTGGCAAATGAAAATATGGGGATTTCCCCCCCATTGCTGGTAGTTAAACATTTCCCAGCATACCACCCCTTATATGACAGAAAAGCTGAAAGAGCATTGGGGTGGAAACTGGGCAGATCTGATTCCAGTCTTGCCTCTGCCACTGCCACTGGGGTCGCCCTGAGTAAGTCACTGCACCTTCTGAATAGGCATTTCTTCCTCTGTCTGTAGTCAAAATTTCCTGTCTACTCCACAGTGCTGTTTAGCATCAAACCAGATAATGCATAGGAAATGGATTTGAAAAATACAATGTTAAATGTATTATTTTCAAGTGCTTAAATTACCCGTTATTTGAAGATCTCAAATCACATTTGTTAATGCTTGGCTCATATCACCTGTGTTCCTGAGCTTTGGGAGCCAAATAGTATTACAATGGAAACTTTATCCCACTCTCCAAGTAGTCTGGCATAGGTAGCAATAGCCTGTGTGTGTGGTTCCTATGCATTTCTTGCCAGGGTGAGTGCCTCCCTCCCTCCTGTCTCACCTGGAGGCTGTGCGTATTGTTTTGACTGTGTGTGTGATCAGACTGGTATAATGGAAATGGGTTCTGTAAGGTAGGACTGATCTTCCTGCCCCTGGACAGCTTCTCCAGCCTAGTGTTTCACAACTGGACAACCTGGAAGGGACACAGCCCTGTCTACAATCTGGCGCCACCTGGTGGGGGCTCTCATTACATCTGGGCATAGGGGACTCCATCCTGAGGAGCCATCGGTAAATAGGCACTTCATCTCCCCCTTCCTGATCATTTCTATTCCCTTTGTGTATGCCCAAGTTATTTCATATCCGAGCTTGGGCTAGACTGCCTGAGTCTTGCTAACATTTTATGATTCAGTAAGTAAATAAAGAAAATGGACCAAGGATGATGAGATGGGGTTCTAAGCCCGGCTCTTCCACTGGTTAATTTTGTGACTTTCATCGAAGCATTTGTCCTCTGCAGGTCTCAGTTTACCACATTTAAAGGAGAGGACTGAATAAGCACAAAAATTCTGTGACTTTTTACTATGAATGCCAAGCTAGATAGTGTTTGGCAATGAAATGATACAATCTGTGCTGTCAAGGCGACCTGCTTTTTTTTTTCTCCTAAGACTTGCTGTTTGTGACAGCATCTCTGTTGCCACAGCAATGCATGGTTGAAAGTGGTGGCATCACACTGGACTGCCATGGAGATGAGATACGCTCACAAGCAATGCGGTCCATCACCACTGTGCTGGAGTCTGAGAAGGTTGTGGGGTTCTTTGTTCTAAGGTGTTTGCATTTCCCCAAACTGGGCTGGCTGGGATTGGAATGCAGTGGTTACTGGGAAGTTTTGTCCATTTGGACTTCAGCCACTGGCTTCCCTGCCCTGACTCCTTCCCGCTCCCCGGGCCAGTTTTACCACTTGTCCTGTCTTTCTTATCACATCTGTTGATTTGGCCCAATAAGGCACAGCTATGTCTCCTTCCTTAACTACGGTGGAGGCCCTAGAACTCTAGCAGATGGTTGTAATCACCAAAATCAATTATCAGAGAAGGGGAGAGAGGAGGATGGCTCATTTGTGTATTTTAAAGGCTAAAAGATTCCTCTCAGGCTTAGCTGTACACAGGCCCACTCCCCCCATGGATGCTGAGCCCATTGTGGCCACAGCTTAGATCCTAGGGACTTGATGCCTTGGAGTTCTGTCGATTATGTAGACCTCAGGCTGTCCCTGCCCCAGACAATGGGAAGAAAGAGTACATAGAGTTGTCCCAGTTACTGTTCCCTCTGGTATGGAGGTGTTGTTTGATCTCTCTTTTCTGAATGTTCAAGGTCATTGGTCCTGTGACCAATGTTCTCACTTTGTAGGGAAGAAGTCCCAGTTTCTTTTCCAGAGAGGATCATCAGAAACTAAATGTGGGTCTCTCTCTCCACTGCTCTCCCAGCTTCCTGTGCAGCTATAGGATCTTGTGGCTTGTGGGCACCCATTGGTAGGCATTCTGCTGCTGTAGACGGCCAGTGAGGTCAGCTGGGCTGTATTCGAGCCCCCGTTGAGACTGGGGTTTAGTCCGGTTTCCCCCTTCTCTTTAAAATGTTGAAGGCTGGGTTTGGACTATGGTGGAGTTAAAGCCTCCTCTCCCCGTCCCAACCCAGGTCCTTACCCTGCATGCTGGGAAAGGCTGTTGCCCCACTCCTACCCCTCCTCTGGGGGTAAGTGCATGCATAACTGATTTGTATCACTGAGTCCCAGTTCATTTAGTCATGGCTGGCATGTCTAAACTCTACTCACTGTCAATCTCTGTTCAATGCCACCACCAATTTGTCAAGAACAGGAAACTTTTCTTACAATTCCTGGGCCATGACTTTTGTCTTTACTTCAAACCCTCTTTTTACTCTTTTAGCTTGAGAGTTGAGGGTAGGGTTTTGGGGAAGCAGGCAAGGGAGTCAGAATGGAATCCAAAACTGTGGAGAGTGGTTACCATTCAGTTTAATGTAACTGAGTAAACTGCATAGAACTGAAAGGAACATTGATGGGGAGGGAGCTCACTCTGTTCCAGACAATGTGCCGGACTCCAAGAGCAAACAGGGAAGTGAATGTGATACAATTCGAGCTTAGAGAGACCCCACACCCATATCCAGACCCAGGGCAAGACTCTGACAAGTGCTTACAGTTGGTGGGCACTGCAGTTGTAGAACTTGAACTCGGTGCTGACAAATATCTTCCCCGTCTCCTTGGATCTCAGCTGCAGTTCTAGCCCAAACCAGTCTGCAAAAAAGAAGAAAGAAGGAGGGAGGGTGACAATCTGGGGCCCAGTGGTTATCCTGGGGGTAAATCATTCAGCCACTTCAGGGCTCTCGGGGCACAGATAGTAGGTGGGACCTGCCGGAATCGCCTCTTCACCGGAGAGTCCTTTTCACCCTGCGGACACCCCGATACTGCCACACTCTGGCTCAGGAAAGAAGGAATCAATCAGATCCCACAGAGCACCTGCCTTGGTCAGGAAAGTTCAGTTACTGAAAGACTTTTATAAGTGTTAGGCCAGAACCCCTCAAGCCTCCGGTTCTGTGGCGAGAACCCCCCTGAAAACCACTGGCCCAAGCCACGGCCATTCCCAGAAGGGAAGTCTAGGAAAACTCGGCACACCGTGCAGCCTTGACCCAAACGAAAGCAAGGGGTTTCCTTCCTCCTAAATTTCACTTTGGCGCATGACAGTTTGTTTCCAAACCCAAACAAGTTCCGTAAGCCCATATTGGTATTAGGTATAAGGAGACTTGGTCGGGCCACTTCTGTGCTGGTATTTGTCACCCCCATCCTGCGTCCCTCTGCTCCTGGTCCCCCTTGTAGGGCAATTCCCAGCCTGTGACTCTCATGACAGACACTTCTTACCTTGATCCAGAGGGATGACAGGGACATCCTTGGGCCCAGGTGAGATGCAGATGACTTGGCTCCCAGACACCTGTCCCTCCACCTCCGTCAGGTTTCCAAAGGCACATGCGATGCCCTCAGACAGATCTGGAGCATCACTCACAACCAGGCTGAGCTGTGGGAGGAGTAAAGAGGCTCAGGAGCACAGGGATGATGCCCTTGGAAGAGCCCTAGGGGCCGGAGACCTGGGCCCTCCCTAGTCCTGGCCCTGCCCCTGCTGTTGCCCACTGGCCCACTAGTCTCCCCTGACCTCATCTGTACAGAAGGGTGTTGATGCAGGTGTTCTGACTTTGACGCTGTAAAGTAGTGCTGCCAGGGTGTGCAGGGTCAATGTTGTCATGAATTTATTTTGCAGTCTTGTCCAGCACCAGAAAGCACTGGAATGTCGGGTACTAAGGGGAAAGGTACCAAAATCCCTCTCAGACACAGCTCATTTTGACATGAAACCATGTAAATTTTAAAGCAGGGGTGTCAAACCCATTTTCACCCAGGGCCACATTAGCATTGCCTTCAAAGGGCCAAGTAGAAACAAGGTCCTAGGCTGGATAAAACAAGGTGGAGGGCTGGATTCGGCCTGGGGGCCTTGTGTGTGTCACCTGTGCTTTAAAACAAGTCATGAGCCAGGCCCTTCACCTTAGCCCTAGCTCATGGGAGAGTAAGTAGCACCAACCTGGAGGTTCCCCAGGAGTTCACCAGGTTGGTGGAAGACAGCTAGCTCCTCATTCTGGCTGTTATAGGGGCTGCTTATCAGTGTGGTAGAGGTGCTAGAGTTTCTGCTTCTCTGTCCCTCCTGGGCTCTCTGCTCACTGACAGCTCCCCTGGAGGGGGGCAGTCACTTCACAAGGCGCTTACAGGATGAGAGAAAGCAGGAACGAGGACACCAGCAGTGTGGATGATGTCAGCCGTCACCTATATCAGGTTCCAATGATCTAGGCCAGTGGTGTCCAGCCTTTTCAAGTTGGAACACTCTGCTTTTGAATGGTAAAAGTATCCTACACTGTCAGAAGAAACTGCTGATGGAGAAACCAATGGCAAGATGCTGTTCTAAAATGAGTTTGTGCTCAATTACTGCATTATAACATCTAAGCGGTATTTAAAACAATGTATAAAAATTGTGACTGGCTCCCTCTGGCAGTGGGGAGTGCCTATGAGTGGTCATGGGGACAACAGCCCTGTGGGTCTCCCTTTGTCTTCCAACAGCACCTGGTGGGATTTATTAGCAGCGGGTTTCTCAGTCACAATGGGTATCATCACCTCGCCTTCCCATACATTTGCTTGCTGCTGAATCTCTGTCCCAGTTTCGTTTCCATGGGGCCCAGAGACTGAGGTACAAACTCTGCTGTTTGTTCCTCAGCTCCATGCGAGCCAAAATCTCCCTGTGGGAATGAATGAACGGATATCTTGGAAGGTTCATTGACTAATTAACATTCGTGAATGCTCATAAAACTTCAGAATGAAATAATTGTGCAGGGCCTGAGGACATGAAATATTTTGGGTTGCACTTCGACAGGTGGTTAAGGGCTATTTCACTCTCTTTAATATTCTCTTAAGCACCCACAGACTGAATTAAGTCCCCGTCTCTGTCTCTGTCTCTGTCTTTCTCTCTCTCACACACACACACGCACAATTGCAACTCTCAGGTTTCCGTGAGAGGCTGTATCAGTGAAGGATTGTAAACCTAGCATACACCAAAGAATGCATTGTTTGCTATCAGATTGCATGATTGTTGTAGATGTTTGTTACTAAATGCAAAATCTAGGCTTATGAAACAAATCAATGAGTAATGAATTTACAAGGAGTATGGAGGATGGCTGTGCCCTTTACAATAGGAGTTGCCATAGCTTTTCTATAAATATAGTTTCCTTGGAGCATATAAAGCACAATCCATTTACAGATTTCTGGGTAAGTGTTAAAGGAACCCGCCCACACATGTGCATGCTCTGTGTCCTCACCATGTCCCTGGGTGAGTTACTTACCAGCCGGCTGTGCTCAGACACTGAGATGCTGCTGGGATGCACCTCGAGGCTCATGCACTGGCTGATGCTGGCAGCAAATCGATTGGGTTCCCAGGCACGCTGGCACTTGTCCCTGCGGGAGCACCTGCCACAGACACAGATTCATAAGAGATCAGGCCTCTGAGACCCATCTGTTGAGCTCCATTGTCCCCTATGTGTAAGTAAGAGAGGTTTGCTGCTCTGAGGCTTATGGCTGGTCTTCTTGTTATGACTTTCTCTTATTCCAGAGGCTTGGGTGCCTCCCAGATGGTCTCCATTGCAGTTAAAGACAGACTAAGAGGAAGTGGGATTAACTCCCAGAATGAGAGATGTGGTTTAGACATAAAGCATAGCTCTAGTTAGCATCTTTATAGACTTCTCAATGAGCAAGGGAGGGGAGGCGGGAAACACAAGAAGCACACGAGAGGCTAAGCAATAACCTTTGGAGCCAGGCTATCTGGGTTCTAACCCAGACCTATTGCCTACTGGCTATGGCCCCTTGAGCAAATGACTTAATTGCTCTGTACCTCAGTTTCCCCAATGTTAAAATGGTGACCATAACTCTTAGGGTTGCTGAAAGGATTAAATGAGCTAGAGGCCCTGGCTGGGTAGCTCTGTTGGTCAGAGAATTGTCCGGACACAACAAGGCTGCAAGTTTGATCTCAGGCTAGGGCACATGCAAGATGCAAACAGTGAATGCATAAATAGGTGGAACAACAAATCAATGTTTCTCTCCCTCTCTCTCCCTCCCTCCCTCCCTCTCTCTCTGTCTCCCTAAAGTCAATAAATAAAAAAAAATATTTAAAGGCCCTGGCTGCGTAGCTCAGTTGATTAGAGTGTCATCCCAATATGCCAAGGTTGAGCATTTGATCTCAGTCAAGGTACCTACAAGAACTCCCTCCTTTCTCTGTAAAAATCAATCAATTAAAAAAGTTTTAAATGAATTAATGCTGAGAAAATGGCCTGTTAGCCCTTATTATAATATTAATGATGACTATTAATATTATTCATCTCCAGGCATATTTAAAAATCTGGACAGGGTCTCAGCCATATGGGATAGTGTAAATGTGATCTTGTGGCTGGATTAATGGCCTTCTGAAGGCAGGTACTGTGTTTTATTCACTAAGATATTCTACCTGTCACACCATGTCTTTTAAATAGATGTTTGTGGTGTGAAATAATGCCTGGAGACAGAGAGACAGACGAGGAGTCGCAGCCAGGGCTACCTCTGTCAGAAAACTGTGTGGCTGTTTCTTTCAACGTCTTCATCTCTGGCTCTAGGCTCCTTTGCCCGTGGTCGCAGGTGGGAATGGTGGCTCCTACACGCAGGAGCATTTGGTTGCCACTGTGTCACATGGGAACACGCTGGTGCTTTCCCAAACCATTAGCCAAGCATGGGACACATTCCACAATAGGGCAGTGCTTCCCACGGAACTCCCCCCAGCTCTTCCTCTTCCTTTCCAGGCCCATAATGTATCTAAATATGAATGCTGTCAAAGAAAAGAATTATGGAGGTTTAAGTGAATCCTTAAGATAGCTCTAAAGTGAGCTCTTGACTGGAGCCTTTATCTCATTGACTCACTGAAATGGCTCTTTTTTATCATACTATTTATGGCAACAGCCCTAACAGAGATAAATAGCCCTGGAGACAATAACGCACTTGCGAGAGCAAGGCACACAGAAGAGACAGGAAGGTTGCAAACCCCTGCAGATCCAGAGGTTCTTTAGCATTCTCCCTCAGCCCTCTACCTCCACTGAACTTCAGCGTGTAGGCCCGGCAGCTGGAGGTGGGCCCATCACCTCATTCCCTCACCAGGCAAGCTGGTGGTGGCAGGTCGGAAGGATGGCAGGAGGAGCTGGTGGAGAAGAGAGCAACCAGAACAGGAGAAAGCTCTGGGTATACACAGGAAAAAGCTTGTTCCCCACAGGCTCTTGGAAGGCAGAGTTAGCTAGAAGGAGAGGTATGCCCTGGCGTTTAGCTGGGAGTCTCTGAGGACAGGTAAGGAGTTTGGCAGACAGAGGAAATCCAAGACTCTGATGGTGTGGCTTAGTCATTCCAGTAGCCACATCTGACCTTGACCAGGAGGCTGACAAGGGTGGTCTGGGGCCACCAGGAGACAGGCATTGCAGATAGGTTTGTAGGCACAAGTACAAGTTGGGGAGCACGCATATTCGTGCTGTTGAGTGAGTGAAAATCCTCATCCATAACTTTGGTGTGAAGTGATGCTGGCAGAAGATGGGTGGGCAGGGCAAGGAGCAGCAGGGAGTGGGTGGTGCGGTTGGATGTGCCCATTGCCCAGTGAGAGGGCAGGTAACCCAGGACATGGAGCCAGGGTGGCTGTCAGGTTCTCTGGAGGAAGAAATCCTCCTGAGAAGAGAGAGAACCCGCTGGCAGGCAAGTCAGCCTCACTGAAGGGAACCCAATTGTAGCCCCTTCTGCCACTCCTGGGACACAACAGGAGTGCCATCAACATCTTTATCATTTGCCTGACCTAAATGGTGATTCAGTATCAGTTTCTGGTAAGAGCATATTTTGCAAAACTTTTTCAGGAGTCTCTTCCCTTCAAACCCAAGCGGGAAACCCAGTATTTGTGGGCTCCAATCCAGTCCAGATTTTGCATCTGTGAGGCGCCTGCTTCCCTCTCTCCCTCTGTAGCCCTCCCAACACCTGCTGCAGAGGCTGGAAGCCAAGAGCTATTGTGCGGGCCCCTGAACTCTGGCCCCCGCCTCCGCCTCTACCCCAAACCCAAACCCAGAACATTTCATAGAGATGCTTTGCTGGCTGGCATGGAGCCATGGAGTTTCCAATGCCATTGGGGAACAGAATTCCTAGTCAGCTCCTGCCTTTCAGGGTTTTTATCCTTTTCTCTCCTTCTGAGGTTCTTCAAATTGGGAAGTTTAAGTGTAATTTTGCATTTCTATCAAGGTGGTATTCAAGGGCAGGGGATGTTTCCGAATTGGAATGTGAGGCCAGTGGGAGTGGGATGAGGACTTCTTGGAATCCTCAAATAATGAGGCCAGAAGGGTCATCCCGAGTTCAGGGTCCATAGTGATTATTTTGATTTGTGTAGCCTATTCTGGGCTTCTTTATTTCCAGAGCATTTCTTATTTCATTTAATCCTCACAACTCACCTGCAAGGTAGGCATTATTCCCTATTGAACGATGGGGAAACAGGGGCTCAGAGTAGTCAGTGTATCATGCAGGGTCACACAGAGGCTAAGTGGAGTCCAAACCTCTGACACTAGTGCAAAGCCACTACCTGCTCGCAGCAGAAGACACACCCAGAAGTTTCTTGGGGAAACTAGAGATTCTACAGCTTCCCGCGTGAGTTCCTCCAATACCTCTACCATTCCTGTACTGACAAGGTACAGCCTTGAGAGTGGCTGGGAGGGCAGACTTTGCAAGTGGAATGAAAGACAGAGAGGCAAAGGCGCTGAGCTAGGAAGGAGGCCCACCGCGACCGTCTTCCTTTCGCTGTTCTCAGTGCTCCTGCTGCAGCTGGATGACAGGTCAGCAGAGGCAAAGGCCTCTCCCTCTGCCAACCGCAGTCACAGCCTTCGTTGACACTCCCAGGGAAGTACCTGGCCCTGTGCATTCCGGCCCTGTTTCAAAATGGCCCCAAACTTACATGTTGTGCAGGGCACACCAGCCACAGTGAGGGTCCCCTGAGCTCAAGCACTCCCCGCAAGTTGTATACTGTTCGCAAGATTCCACGGGTACCCTGGTGATCTGGTGGAGAGAGAAGACATCATGGTTAGGTCAGGTGGTGACACCTTGCCGATATGCATTCAGACTCCTCTACAACCTACCCATACTTGCACTATCACCACCCCTAAAGGGGTGACATTGGGGGATACGTTTGTGGCCTCAATATTCTCATCTGTTTGCCTGGCACAGGTAGGTACAGCTAAGTAGGAAGTGTTTCTCATGTGGCCGGTCACGGCTCCTTGGCTTCTCAGACGTGAAGCAAAACCTCCAGTGTCCTGCCTCCACTACATCCTCGTGAGAGCTGGGCCTGTCCTGGCAAGTGCTGAAAATGGTTAACTCTCTTAAAAGGCTGTTGCGTGCCACCAACTTGTCTCTGAAGAGCTTTCAGCTGGGCTTGGGCTGAGACATCCTGCCTGCATAGAAAACATTTTAAAAGGAGAAACTTTTCCTATCAAATAATACTCATCATATGGTACAGTCTCTTTAGAGCCGAACGAACATACCACCTGGATCCAATTATCCCATTCTCTGATGTCTGAATTCAGTTCCTTTAGTAAATGTCCCACCATTTGAAAAGTCTGGTTAAATGGGAACATCCACAGAGACAAGCTGCCTGTCTCATTCTGCCTTGCTGGGGAAGGTGGGAATTTTCAGATCGAGCTCCTGGCCCCCCAGAGAGTACGGCCCCTTCCTATTCCTCCCGGCTTCCTGGTGGTGCCCGGCAACACCTGAGCTGGGCCCGTTTGGACATTATTCACCCCTACCTGCCCAGCGTGTGTGACGTGAAGGCTGGACAAGAAGGTCAGCAGGTTGAAGTTTTCCATTTGATAATGTCCTAGGTACCTGTGGCTGGCTGGGGCAGGAGGCTGCTGGGCAGCAAAAACATTTGCTGGGCTGGGAATAGCTTCTCATTTGTTAGGGCATAGAGAGGTTCCCCACCCACTGGATGTGTGAGCTCAAGTGAAAACGAAACCTGTGGTCCAGCGGCACGGCGTTCTGCCTCTGCCAGGGGGGCAAAAGATGTGCCGGAGATGCCTTCACAGCACCCTCCCGAGAGGCTCGGCGTGGAGTCTACCACCGCTTGTGTAGCACATGTTTATTAGATGTCACTGCGTGGAGGCTCTGATGCTACGCTCGAGAGAAACAGTAGTAAACTGGACACAGATTCTGCCCCTGCAGAGCCTGTAGTCCACTGGAAGTTGGTAATCACGAACTGAGAGTTGCTCTCCATTATGCCTGGGATGGGTGTGTGCCCTGGGGGCCTTGGGAGCCTAAAGAGGGGCACCCAATACAACCTGTCAGGAGGAAGGACGTAAGGGTGAGTGAGAGAAAGACTGGGGCCTGGAAGGGCATTCCAAGCTGAAAGATCACGATGCACAAAAGTAATCAAGCTCAGTATACACAAGCGTAGAATGCACCGCGGATGGGCAGGATGGAGATGAGGCTGGTGGGATGTCAGCCAGGGCCAAACGACCACAGGCACCTGCCTCACCAGCTTTCCTTTTCTGTTTTGGGCACCACCCTACTCTTACAGTATCATAACACTTAACGTTCTGTATTTCAAGACCTTTCTGTAAGTGAGCGGCGTCATCAGCTTTAAACATCCTTACCCTTCTGTTAATAATAAAAATAGAAAATGCAAGAAGAAGTTTTAAAACCAAATACAATTTTGGTTTTAAAAATTCATACTTTAAGTGGAGGCTGAGGGATAGCTGTTTTGAAATAGCTTGTGCGTAACAGACCTGTGGGTTTGAGTGGACTCCACGTCCACCTGACTTGACGTGGTGATGGAATCGCTGGAGGGGCTAATTTGCTCATGGGCTACAGAAATAGATGGCATGTCAAGATTGAGAGGGGCCACCCCACACTGGGGATTTTCCCCTCTCAACTGTCTGCAACCTACCCAAGAGGGGTGTTGCTCCACCAGTGACCCTTCCCAGAAGGGAGCTCACCATGGGGTGAGACCCAGATGCAGCATCTGAGGTACAGCTGATGGACCTGGCATGTTTATTTGGCTCAAAAAAGATGACTTTCAAGTTGGCCACAGGGGCTATTTCCAATGTTTGAAGGGCAGCAGTGTGGCTGCAATAAGACTCACAGGTCAAAAGTTTCAGGAAAGCTCAACAGAAGAAAGTCAAGGCTGTCCAATAATGCCCCAGACCTCGATTCTGGAAGGAACTCCCACTGGTGGGATGTGTAGGCGGAGTCTGAGCGAAGGGTGTCTGGGAGGCTGTGAAGGGACTTCTGCCCCCAGAGGAAGGCGGCACTAGTCTTTCCACTTCTGACATTCAGGATTCTGTTTCCCACAGTTTACCTAACTCCTTCCTGAGGCTGTTTATGGCATTTATCCTGTATAACTTGTACAGTTTAAAGATAACATCCGGCCATAGCCACCAGCCATGATATCACATTGCCTCGAGGAGTAACCCCTGACCCCCGACTCATGGCTTGTCATTCTTACCAGAAGCACCTTTCTGACAGGTGCCTGCCATACACTCTCCTAGTGTACCTCTCCGGACCTGGCACGCTCAGCCCTTGAGGATATCTGTGACCCCAGCTGCCCGCTTGGCTTCCGCTGGGCCCCTCCAGCCCACCTTCCGAGGCTTGAGAGCAGCAGCCCCGTGCCTGGCCTTCCTTTCTTGGGTTTCGGGCTCTGTGTGAGTGATGTCTGCATCTGGCTAGAAATTAAAACAACTGTCTGCATTGCATTCGGCCCGTCTGTCAAAACACAGCCCGGCTCTCAGCAGCTGGGCAAGGGGGCCCTGAATGGGAGCAGTGTCTCCAGCAATAAAGCCCACTTTCACGCCAAGTGCCACGGAGATAGTGAGAACCCTGTTCTTCTCCAAACATGAAACCAACAGCACAACTATTTTTCCTATTTCCTGGGCCCTCCTGGTGGGAATTTTTTTTTTTAAAGCACTGAGTTGAAGAGCAAAGTGAAACAGGAAACTTATTGGGGGTGGGTGGGTCCTAAAACTTGAATTACTCTCTCCTCAAAGGTCTAATAACCATATACAAACCAGAGGAGAGAAATGTCACAGGGACTGGGAGGAGACCCTCGAAGTCAGATGTTACCACGGGCTCCCTGTCTTCGCTATATTCATGTGTGGCTACATTCATTCATCATTCATCAGCCAATATTCATCGATCATGTCCCACAGACAGGCCAGCACTAAGCACTTCAGTGGAATAAAAACAGCAGCGGCATGAAAACACAGCCATCATCTTCGAGCTGCAAACAGACCAGCAATAAAAACAAGAGACTGATGTGTGTTCTACGAGAGGTGTTAAAAGCGGGCCGAGGGAATTCAGAGCAGAGAGAACACACTTCTGTCTGCGCTGTCCAACATGACAGCCACCAGCCCGTGTGGCTGTGCGCATCCGAGAGGTCCTAACTGAGAGGTGCTATAGAGACACAATACACACGGGATTTTGAAAGTTTAGTAAAAAGAAAAGTAAAATTCACGTTAATAATTTTTTACTGACACGTTAAAAAGATAAAAATGTAGTAAATATTGGGCTAAGTGAAATTCATTATTCCTTTCGACTGTTTCTTCTTGATGTTTAAAATCTGGCTGGGAGCAAAGTGAAACTCACACGCAAAGCTCACATCTGTGGCTCGCCCTTTACTTCTACGGGACAGCACCGCTCCAGGTGGGAGTCTGAAGAAGGCTTTGTGATGGACATGATGGGTGTCTGGGTCTTGAAGGGTGCATGATAGTTATGCAGACGAAGAGGGTTCCAGGTGGAGAGAACCGCATGGACAGACATAGGAGAGCAGAGCGTCTTCAGCAAACCTTGCGTGAGGGCCAGGGGGGCAATGGGTGTGCACTGGTACCCGCAAGCTTGGGTTAACTGGGGGAGGGTTGAGAAGAGCATGGAACCGGAATATAGAGGACAGGGCAAAGTAGGTATACAGTTGTTCATACGGAAAATAATACAATCATTAATAATAATATAAGAGTAAACTCTGTATACCTCGTACTCACAACTGTAAACTTACTTCTGCCCCACTCTGTACGAAGACTCTTAGCTCTCCATCCCGTCACTTCTTGGTCAAAAGAATGTTTTCCAAAAAGAGGTGGCCGTGTGGCTCTCAAGGAACAGTGACTCTCAATGAGTGGGTCTTGTGCCAGCACCTTTGGCATTACTCGTGAGCTTATGAGACAGAAAGGCCCGAGTTCACTGGCCCAGAAAGTTTGGGGATGGGTCCGGAAAGGTTTAGCTCCCCAGCTGATCTTACGAACGCTGAAGTTGAGAACCACTGATATAGACGAGCGCACACCTTGGGACGTCTTGTTAAATGTCGGGCCCCTGGAACCAGGAAGAAATGGAGTGAGACTGTGCCGTAGGGCTATGTAAGGAACTGGACTGATCTGGGGGGAGGTGGGTGGATGTACTCTGGGGACTGCTTTATATCCAGGGAGAAACTGGTTTTAATAACTCCGAGTCTATGGAGGCCCTAAAGGACCAAGTTCAAGCCTCCAGTGTCAGGACACACTTCAAGCTGCACCCCAGGTGGCAGGTGGGCCCTGGCTGTAGGATACGGTGGGGTGGGGTGGGGTGGGATGAGATGGGGGGTGGGAGTTGTCTCTGGAAGCTCTAGAAGGGAGGGGAGCTTTCTCTTGAACAGTGTCCACCATATCAGGTGGCACTCTGTCAGGGGCTGACTCAGAGCTTAATAGGGCACTCTATGATGCTTTAATTAGTGTTTGTTTATTATGATTATGTTTTAATTATGCCTGAATCTCCCCACCCCTTTCGCCGAGTGCTGGGATCTAAGGGTGGCTGGGTCGGCCAGCACATGTGGTGAGGAGAAGCCCACAGTCGGAGGGCGCCCTTCCCCTGCCCCCTCCATGGCCTTCTCCCCAGGACCGTGGAGCCGCCTCAGACTAGAGTCCACCCTCACACTCTGCATTCTTCCCTGCTTGATCTTATGTCTTGTAATTATGCCTCTAATGAATATAACTGTCCTATTAAGTCATTTACTTAAGAAATACTCTTAATTAAAGGTGACTCATACTGTGTTCTTGGCTCCTCTGGCCCCGGGCCCCGCATCTCATACCTTCTTTGACCTGATTCAGTGGGGGCTGGAAATCTATGCTGGCAGCGCTCCACAGGGCTTGCAGAGTTTGGGGTGGCTCCCCGCCGACTGTCTCAGCACATTGGGTAGCCCAGGGGGTGTCACAACCAGAACAGCATGGAAAATTATACAGGATTATTTTTGGCTGTAGGGACAAGTCACTGAGGAAACTGTTGGAACCAGCCTCATCCCTGGAGATTCTGAAGAACACAGCAGACCTGCAGGGCTTGGCCATCCAGGTGAGGGTAGGCAGGCCTCTAGGGCCTGTCGTCACCAGACAGAGGCCCTGAGCAGTCAGCCGGTGACATCAGGTGCAAACCCATCCCTCTTCAGCGAGGAGTGCCCACGGAGGAGTGAGGAGCAGGAGTCCTTTAGTGTGTGCACTTGGGGGCAGAGAACCGGTGCTCCATCTCTGCCCCTGAGTGGACACCTGCAAGGAACAGCAGGGTTCTGACAGCCTGGAGGGCTCTACAGCAGAAACGTTGGAGTTGAAAGAACAACACTTAGGATCCTGACAATGGATTGCGCCCGGGGCCCATGTAGTCCTTAAACATTTACTGAGCATTTAAGTGTGTCAAGCTCTCTGTTCGGTATTGGGCTGCATTCTCTGCCCTCCTGGAGCCCATGGTCTGATTGAGGACAAAACTAAGGAAACACGTCATCTTAATCTGGTGGGATAGATGCCACAGTTGAGGTACAGTCAAGAGACAGTTTCGGATCAAAGGACAGAGAGCAGAGGTTCGCCCCGGGGCTTTGGCACGAACACTTGGTGTTTCAGAGGCCTGCAGCATTCCTTTGTAATCGTGCAAGAGAGTCATGGGGTTGCAGGGGAGGGGGGAGGAAAAGCTGTTCCCCAGGCTGGAGGGGGGGCCCCTTGGGCACTGAGCATTTAATCCCCCCTCCTCTGGAATCTGTTCCCCCTCTGCCAGATAGTACACCTGTCCCCACACGTGTCCCCTGCTTCCTGACACAAGGAAAGGAACAGAGCCCTTCTCAGTGCCGAGAGCCAGGTGGCAGGGGTGGGAGGTGACACACATAGCCTGGCTGGAGCGTGCAGTTGCCCTGATCCACAGCCTCCTGGTCCCCAGGGCCTGGGGCAAAGCGCAGAGCAGCTGAAACACAACTGCACCCCCACCCTCTCTTCTTTCCTTTGTACTTCCCCTGGTGGTCCCCCCCTACCAGCATACCCTCGCTCCCTTGGAGCATGTAGGTCTCAGACCCACTTCTCCTCTTTTCCCCAATGCAACCTGTTTTCAAGAAAAGATCTGATGCTCATGTGCACACATGGCTGAGGGCAGACTGAGTGGAGGCCCCATGGAGACCCAGCACACAATCACAACACCGGGAGAGGCTTTTAGCATTTTCCAGGTGCTTTGACACACATTATCAAACAGGCCTGCACGGCTCCCCAGGGAGGAAGAAGGCGAGCTATAGGCATGTTCCACATGATCCACCGGGAAACAGAGGCCGCAAAGGGCTGGCTTAATCCTGGTCTTGATCTCGCAGTGCAGAGAGAAGTGGCCAGCTGGAGGACAGTCCTCCATTGCCCGTGATGGTGACATACTGTAATCCTCTTTTCGGGGGTGAGGAGGGAGAGGAGGTTCAGGGGTCAGTTCCAGGAGACAGAGGCTGAGGCCAGACAGGGAACAGGAAGCGGAAAGCAACCCGAGGGCGAGTGAGAGCAGGCGAGGCTTTCTTTCACTTGTCTGACTCCACAGCCCTCAGCAGCTTGCTGGCACCCAGCAGTTGAGTTGTTAGTTGATGGACTGGATGGGCAGCTGGAGTCTCTCTTTTCAGGTTTGTCCTTTGCTCCAGATGGGGCCAGTGTTCCGAGTCCTCACAGGGACACGAACATAGGCAGGTGGTCAGTCAGGGAGGCCCAGCCCAGCCTCCTACTCTGGCCAGATTCTCTCAGGCATCAAAGCTGGAGTGGACCCTCTGGGGATGGGCCAGGCTCCCTGCCTCCTGGTATGCCTTGAACGCTACCCCTTTGGCTCAGCGTCTCCCCAGAAAAATACCCATCCTCTCTCCTGTCCTTAACAGGGAAAGAGCCCGTTGTCTACTGGGGGCCTGAAACAGCATCTTAACCTCCATCTCTCCTGCAGGGAGTGGGTGGGGTAGGGAGTGCTGAGGCTCTGCTCCTCAGGATTGGGGAGGGGTGTGATGGGGGCTGAGGTCTCCTGCTGGTGGTCGGCAGGCTCCTGGCTGCCACCATCTTGTTCTGAGCTGGGCAGTTGACTGAGTTTGCTGAATGGGATGGAGCAGCAGGGATAACAGTAATATTAATAATAATAATAACAATGATAATAATAGTGGCCATTTATCCAGCACCCACTGCATGCCAGGCACTTCACCTATTTTATCTCATGTAATCCCCACACCAACCTTGTAGGAGAAGCATTCTGAGGCCCACTTTTTGGAAAATTGAGTCTCAGGTTAAGTAACCTGCCCAAGGTCATAGGCCTTGTGGGTGGCAAAAACAAGACTTGGAGTTCAGCTGTTTCTGACCCCCAGGCTGAGGAGTGAGGTAGAGACAGAGGCATACTGAAGAGGGAAGGCCCCTCTTCTGGGGTGGCCCCAACAGCTGGCTGTCAGGTCACCTCGTTGTCTTAGACATCGGGTGCCAGGTGTGTGCTAAGGCTGTTGGGCAGTGCAATCACACCCCCCCCCCCCCACACTGCATGCCTCTTAGCTCATTTTACTCTTCTCTGCTAACCACAATTCACCTGGTGAATCTGAGCCAGATGAAGAGGGGAAGCGGGAAGTAGGCTGGTGGGGACAGAAGATCCCTGCTACATGTTTCTAAGCCAGGCAGGACCAGAACATTAACGGAAGTGGCTCTGAGCAGGTTGCACGGTTCCATCCAGAGCCTCCTAGGAATGCCACGGAAACCTCAGGGAACACAGTGAGGGCAGTGCAGGTGGCAGGGGCTTTCTGTCCTGGTCTTGCCAGCAGTTCACTGTGTGGCCTTGGATGAGCCTCCATTTCCTCATCTTTAAAGTGAAAACAGCAACACCTGTCTCACCCATCTCACCTGCTCATCAGGGAGCACACCTGAGCATACATTTTCAGCACCGGTCTTTCCTAAGGATCAGCTTCCCAGTAATTAATGTGAACTCACTATTGTTTGTTCCCAGTGTTAGATCCAGTTCTTTAAAAATCAATAGTCATGTATGACATTCCCTTAAATCCTCATAAAATAAACATCAACCCAGCCCCCTGCCGGTCTTCTGAGCTGTGACAATCATATGACCAATGTCATTAAGAAAAAGAAAGCACAACCCCCCAGAAAACCAGCTGGAGGTTCTGGAGCCTGTGATTTCTGCTACAGCAACATGCAACCTTCCGGCCAGAAGATGACCCTGGGGCTGTATCCTGAGAACTCTTTGACTATCCGGAGACCTGCTGGTAGAGTGGAGTTCAAACGGAAAATCTATTTTTAATGACTTGGGGAGAAGAGTGGAGTGGCTGAGTACTTCAGAGTAATTAAAGCTATCTATCACTCAGAGAAGTGGAATCCAAAGTTGTTGAACTTTTCAATGACATTTTTTCCCCTCCTCATTCATAAAACCCAACAGAGGGTCATGCTGGAGTCAAAGGGGAGAGGACAACGAGGAAAGAAATGTCTGGCCCCAAAGAGTGGAATTTATGTTTTTCATGAGTGCTAAGGGAAGAGCCCCTCTTGAATCTATTTTTTTTTTAGGTAGAGGTCAAATTTTGTTCTGGTTGCGAAGGTAGACTTTGAAAGAGGCAGTCCCCAGTTTCAAACCCAACTCCTGTGCTTATCAGCAGCTGTATGACATTAAGTTGTCAACGTCCTTGAGCCTCAGTTTTCTTCTTATGAGGTGATGACAATGCTGATACCAACTTCCCTAAGTTGTTTTGAGACTCAGGTGACATCTGTAGTCTAAGAGCCTTGCACACAGTTGGTGCTCAATAGTAGTAGTAATCATGCTCAATCTCTATACACAGGCCCCACTGAAGGTGGCAGTATTTGCACAGGAAAGCTGCAGGGGGCTCCTGCTCAGGCTCTGCACTCGGGTTGGGTGACCTTAAGCAAGCCACCAAGGCTCTTTTGGCTGACACTGCTCATCTGTCGCATGGGGAGAATTGTGTCTGCCCTTTGCATGAAGGTAGCACAACCCCTCCAACTGTTGTCCTTATTGATGACATCATCCCTCCTGGAGGGTGAAGTGCACTGAAACTCAGGATCCCTGGCTGAAAGAAGTCAAATTAAGCATAATCTCCTAAGGAAGAAGGTAAAACTTGGACAAGGAAAACACACAAAAATGAGAGGAAGCTGAATGGGCAAAGCAGATATTGCAGATACCATACTGTATTTTCTCAGACACAACTCCGGGGCCAGACACACTAGGGAGTAAGGAGTAGGGCCCTTTCTAGTGCTGGTTTTTGGAAGGATCTATGAAGAAGTAGAGGTGCTAATACTCTGTTGTCTCCATGACAACAGTGGATTTATTCAGTTAGGAAAAGCAGGTGGGGTAGGAAATGGGAGATGAGAAGGACTTGGGAAATGGACCTAAGAAATAACTAAAATAGATCTCTCATCTGGGAACCAGATGCCTGGGATTATCCAGGTCCCACAAAACTCTATAGGTTCAACACCGATTCATCTACCCCGGGAGGGGAAAAGTGATACTGTAATGGCAAGGGGACAGAGTAACTAGGCAGCGATGCCCATTTACCCACCCATCCCCATTTATTCATTCCACACTTCTATTTGTTCAGGAGATTCTAGTGAGGCCCCTGGGGGCACAGAGCCCAAGTCTACCCTTAATTCCTGCAGCTAGATTTTATCTGTGTAATAGACCCTGACTTCCGGAGCCCACCTTGTCAACTTCTGGTTCCCCTGCCTTCCGGTCACCAGGAAAGCAAGATGAGAGGGTTTGGAGCTCCAGTTGATCCCAGATTCTCTGGGAAGCATCTGTGGCCTAGCAAAGTGAGGTTTGAGTGGGAATTATCAGGGCCCAATGAGAGGTTGGTCACAGACCTAGGGTAAGAACATCTTTGCTGTGGTCTGGGCAACAGGCAGGGGCTAACTCCAGTGTTGTTTGAGATTAGGACTCAGGGAATTGTTCCAAGAGGAAAAGCGGGGCCTTAGGACACCACTATCCCAGAAATCCTGGCACTGCCTCCCAGCCGAGCTATAGTTTTTGCCTGCTGGTGCTCAACTTCACTGCTGGTTCTGATGTGGGCCCTCATGGGTATTGAGATGTGCTGGCAGGTTCTCTGGGAATTCTTGTGTGTTACACCTTTCTGTTCTTATTACCTTCCCTGAAATCTGCTTCTGGAGATCTGAATGAACCTCAGGTTAAATCTCAAGGTCATCTTGATCTGGGGAGAACAATCCTACCAAGTGATACATAAGGTGGAATTGGACTTTGTCAAGCCCAACCGCCCAGGTCCTTCTTTAGGGCACCCCAGTCAGCAGCAGTGTAGATAAGAAAAATTACAGCTGGCCCAGTCCTGTCCATAGGTGCTGGATCTGAGATGGCCCTTCACCTTTCTGCCTAAACCGTCTGCCTTATAATTCTAAGTAGACAAGAAACCGCTGGAGCCTACTGTTGTAATTCAGAATTCTGGTTTCCAGTGGACCCCATGGAGCACATTTTCTCAACCATCTCTCAACTTTCCTTTTTAACCATCAGAAATGTAGCCACCTTGTCTTCCCTGACATATCACATCTGAAAATATTCTGTCTCATTTTCCTTAGTATGCTAAGTGGCTAGCACCCTTGGGAAGGACAGAACCATTTCTTGTCAGTCACAGCTTCCTGGGACAAATTACTAGGTGTGTGTGTGTGTGCGTGTGTGTAAGAGAGAGAGAGAGAGAGAGAGAGAGAGATGGAGAGTAACAGTACATGTTAAACCTCTAAAGTGAAAAAAGTCTCCTACACGTATATTAGAAATTTTTAATTTCCTTTCTGTATAGAGCACATGTATTCCTTCATGCCATTCATTCATTCCTGCAACCTTGGCAAGGTGCAGATGGGTAAGGCAGGGAGGATCCATGCTTTGCTGAATCCTGTCACACTGTGCTGCTTTGGGAACATGTATAGACTGGTCATTTGTATAAAAACCACTCCACTGAGGGAGCCGTGACTGCAGGGACACAGTGCTCTGTACCTGAGAAGTCATAGATATGGGTTGATTGGCCTGGTCTTGTGAATTTGCATTCATGTAGACTTGATTTTATAACTGAGTACAGTATTTTTCGGACTATAAGACACCCCCCCGATTTGGGAGGAATAATGGTTGTTAATGCTGCTGTTGAGTTCTGTTTACATTTACATTGGTGAAATATTATGTTATTTATGTTATTAGATATTTTACCACATTTTTTGCTTCAAAATTTTTTCCCTATTTTCCTCCTCTAAAACCTAGGTGTGTCTTATGGTCCGAACATATGGTATATCTGCATATGGTTGAAATACACTCGGTACTTATAATTTGTTCTTTTTCTTGTTTATCATTGATGCACTCACTCATTAGTTCATTTAGGTATGAACCCTTCATTCATCTGTTCATTTATTCAACAGACCAGGTCTCAAGTCTTGTACTATGGGGGTACAAATAAGTTAGCCATAGTCTTATTTGAAGCACACCCTCTGGTGGGTGAGCTAGAAAGTGAAAGATGTGACATGAAACTTTCTAAGCTAAGTGTGATCACTTCTGGCTGAAGGAATAAGGAAAGTGTCATCGTTTGTGGCAGTCTTGACCACTTAGTGATATTTTGATAGGCAGGAATGGAGGAAGGACATTCTATGAGGAGAGAAGGGCATCAGCAAAGAGCACCCCTGAGAACTGAAGGAGAATCCCAGGAATGGACTTGTGTTTGGGCAAGATAAGAAAGTGATCTGAGGGTAGATCATGGAAGGCCAGGACCATGGACGCAGACCAGGACGAAGCAAAAGGAGAACTTTTGCATTTCTCCTTTCACGATGCATCCTATGTCTGTCCCTGCCATTGTATTCCTGCAGCTTCCTCTGCCTGCCCCAGCTGCAGGCCTTCATTCTCACAGCGGGAGGATAGACGGAGGCCTCATTGGTCTCCCTTCTATTCTTTCCACACTGGATGTGTTCTGCACAACCTCCTTTTTCCTTTTCTTCAAAAAGGTGTAACGGGTGAGGGCATGGATCTTAGAGTCAGACTGCCTGGGTGCACACCACAGCCTCCTTGCTCATTAGCTGGGTGAACTTGGGCCCATTTCTCAGCTCTCAGCCTCATTTGTTGATTTGTAAAAAAGTGATAGTAATAGCACGTGCTTACATAAGACTTACTATCTGCAGATGAGGAAGAAAAGGAGGCAGAGAGAGTCTTAGTGAATTCACTTAAAGTCACATGGCCAGTAAGCTGTGGAGCTGGGACTCAAACCTGAACAGGCTGCCTGCAGAAACCACACTCTGAACTTCTACACAAAATTGCCTCCTAACATGAAGGGTGGTACAGGTTAGCAAAAACTTAGCCCAGTGCCTGGCATGAAGCTGTTCCCTATTATTAATAAATATGTATTAAGCTCTTTCTAAATGTTCTGTGCAGCTATGAAGTTCAAAAGATGACTGACCTGGCTCTGATCCTCAGGTACTCAGAACTTTGTCAGAAAGATAGACAAACCTCCACAGTACAAAGAAATATCAGCACTATGATTGAGATGTGGTATAGCTGGCTAGCTACAAAAGCAAAGAGAAAGGGCAAATCAGGGAAGGCTTCCAAGAAGCAGTGTTTTGTTATGGCAACTTCAGCTAAAGAAATGAAATAGTAACCCGCACCCTCCAACCCCACCAAAATCAAAACAACAACAGCAACAACAACAACAACAACAACAACAAAACTGCCTCTTGGATGAGGTTTATAGTCCAAACACCCCACCCCAGCCTGATGTTTCAGCCTTTTCACCTCTGCTCCCCACCCAGCCTGACGTTTCCACTCTAGGCCTCTTCCATCAGGATCCATGCCCCGCTCCTGGTAGGCTGGCCTCCTCCCTGGCTCTGCACAGTCCCACCTCCCTCCTTCTGTTCACGCATCCCAGCCCATCAGAGCGTCTGCCCCTGCCCTGCTCACGCGCAGATCCCTGGGCCCTCCCTTCTCCACGCAGCCTTTCTCGACCAACCTTTGCGACCTCTCTCTGAATTTTGAATCAGACTCCCTGCCCAGCTGGCAGGACTCGAATGCACTTTCTAACTTTTCTTGGGGCTCCATCTTTTTGGGTTACTCATGGGGCTCTGCTTTTTATTTCTTCAAGTGAGATATCCCTGTGTGCCCCAACCTCAGTTTCTTACACAAAATAGGTCTATAAATACCTGCTGAGAAGCTAATCACACTTGCCCAGTGATCCAGGTTTTATTTTAAGCTCCTTAAGTAAATGAACTAAATGATGTGAAGGTTCTCTAGGTGTGGCTGAGGCCCCTGGCACTCTGCTGGGATTCATTAGGCGACGTGAAGACATTTATTTTTTAATGGACTTAATGTTTATAACCCAGCAGAGGTGCGTGGTGTCAGGGAAGGGACACGACTGTTCAAGTCGGAAGAACTTGGCGCAGCCTCACCCTGTACTCGACTGCGCTGGGTAAACCACTTAACCACTCTGAGCCTCAGTTTCCACATTTGTGAATACGATTGGATGTCAAAAGTAAGGCATCCTCCAAGGCACCAAGATGCAAGGAATGCTGTGGGCTGAGGTAAGGAGGCGGACTGTCTCATGGCTTTTCAGAGTAGATTCTCAAGACCCAGGTTCTCAGTTCTTCAGTCTTTCATCCTGGGTCCCCTGATCCAGATCAAAGAAATAAAAAGGTCCAGGAATAAAAAAGGGGGTGTTAAGAGATGTTTGAAGGAAGCTCCTGGAATGCTGTAACCTAGCCACCCTTCAGTCGACCACTTGGAAAGCTTGAGCTACATACCCTGGACTGGAGGGGACAGCGCGAACAGGAGAATCCAGAAGGCAGGAAAGCCAGTGGGTGGGTTGGTGAGCCCTTCGGAGGCAGAGTGAAGGCAGGACCTTGGGAAGGCACTGGAACCCCCACTCCTGGGACAGTAACAGGTGAGGGCATGGAAGCGCTCCCTCGCACAAGATCCAGATGTGGCCGCCTCGGGAGGGAGAGCTGGCTGGGAGCACTTGAAAACCTGCCCAAGAGGACTCTCTGGAGGTGGGGTTGAGACCCTCCTATGAACGTCTCTGGAGGGAAGTACCAGAAAATCAGGGCTGAGGGGAGGGTGGCCAGACAGCAGGAGGCACTGCCCCCCTGCTGCGAGCTGCAGCCAGAGCGGCTCAGCACAGGGGTGTCCAAGGGCCATGAAGAGCGCAGCCCAAAAGAGGTAGAATCATCAGCCTGCTCAGATAGCGTGAGGTGACCTTGTGATAATTCCAGTTCAAGTGAGAAAGGACCGTTCTGTCCCTTCCCCTCCCTCTGAAGGGGACAGTAAGGACAGATCCAGTGGGGGAAGAAGAGGGAGAGAGAGAGAGAACACAGGCCTCCCAGCCCTGCGTGGCTGCAAGTGCGCAGTGCAGCGGGCCCAGGCTGGGCAGGGGAAAGATCTGAGCTTCGGTCAAGTCCAGAGTTTTACCTCTGGATGGGAACTGGACATTGCAATCCTTAAATGAGATAAGACTGTGTTTGAGACTTGAAGGACTCTGTATCATCCAACAGTGAGCTGCTGAGCGATGCGGACTTCCTGGGACACGCACGGGGAAAAGGGGTAGGGGCAGCAAAATAAGTGGCATTTTGATTTTCTCTCCCAGAAAACTGATTGGGCCCGAGAATGCTACGGACCACCGTTCCTGACACTGTCATGAGGGTCACATGAAGTAAGGGCATGGCGCTGCATGGTTCCAGGCCAGGCTCATTGCACAAATCTGAGGGAATTGTGGCTGTTACTTCTGGAGACAGATTGGTATCTTAACGATAACATAATTTAAAAAATAATCAGACTCTGGTCATCACTCTTAGATAGCTCAGCAGAGCAGTCTTCCTGAAACCCTGGGGTCCTTCTAGGGAATGAAGAGTTGTGCGGTCTCTCTTCAACCCAGTAGCCCCTGGGTGAAAAGAAGTTGAGAACTGCCACACTGGGGAGCCTGTTGACTCATCTGCCCCGTCTTCCAAGAGACGCAAGCACAGTCATCGGCGGTGCCATCTGAAGCTGGTCTAATGAGGACAGAGTGCTGGGAGGAACTGGCTCCTGGTCAGAAGCCCCGTAGTGCTCCTGCCCCTCCCAGCCCAGTGCCCAGCCTGAACAGTCAGTGGGGAGTAGAGCTTTGCAGCCTTCCCCCGCCTGGAGGCTGGTGGCAGCGACTGTTCAAATCTTTACCTTCCTCGCTGCTTTCTATTTGTGGCTGCCTTCAAGGGTGGCCTCAAATGTACCTGATGTCACTGAGCCTCCTGAGGATAGAAAGGGGTGGAGGGGAACCTGGGGAGATGGAAGAGAGACAAAAGATTTTTCCCTTTTTAAAAATAGGTGCTTAGGAAATTAATTAGAACAAATAATCACCGCCTTGTCTGAGTCTCTATTTTATTTGGTGCACGCAGGGTCTGGTGGAAAAAAAGGGGAATTTTAAATAATTTTGGAGTTATAACTGATGTAATTAGGTGCTCAGTGAACACTTAGCATCGAGCTATGCTTATTAAAATTACTGTTTTAATCAGAACATTCCCGGCGAATCATTAATAACACAATGGCTCGATTCCCTGGAACTCTAATTAGACCTGGACTTTTAACCACCTGAGCGTAATCTGGATACGCACCACGGGTGATGCATTATCATCTCAGGGCCTGTGGGGATGGAGCATCTATACTGCTATTTGGTGACAGCCTGAATGTTTCATTTTGGAGTGTGAGAGAGTGCTGAGGGGGCATGCGACACAGATGCTGATCGGGGTGGGATCAAAGTGGAGGGAGTCAGGCAGGGGCCCAGACCGGAAGGTCTTCAGGAAGGAAAGGCAGGAAAGACTTCTCCTGCTGCAGCAGGATAGACCTGCCTCGTGCGTTGTTCTGCAGGGGAATGCACAACCAAGCCATTATGTCACGGAGCCAGCTAAAGGCCTTTTCCCAGGCTGCTCTGCCTTTAGGCAGGGCCCGCTTCTCATCGCCTGTTCAGGAGAGTAAAGCGTTAGTCTCCACCAAGCCACTGCTGGCCAGCACCAAATCAATCAGTCACTACATGATAACTAAAGGTTAATCTGGTGAAGGGGCTACTTAATTTTTCTATTCCAACACTTCATGTCACCCTAGAGAGAGGCCATGAGATGGGCTGAGTTTTTCCAGAACTTTTGAATCCTTAGGGACATTTTGCAAGTAACTGGGCCCAGTGCTTAGGAAGGCTGAGTGGATGTGTGTGCCCCTGAAATGCCCCTGAGCTCGTGTTTGCGGGAGCGGGGGCTGATGCTCTGGCTTCTGGCTCTGAGCACTGAACTTTGGTTTCTCGGCTCCTTCAGTGGGTGGCATAGTCTCAGCAACACTGACTTGGCCACCACTGCAGGGGCAGGGGACAGAGTCCTTGGGCAGATGTCCTCTTACAGGTGGCCAACTAGTTGGAAGGACATAAAAGAGATGTGAAAAGAAGATTTAGGACACTAAAAAGGCAGATTCTGGGAAGCGAAAATTATGCTGGAGCCAGACAAGGCACGTGGAGTTCAGTGGTGGTCACAGTGCAATGGGATTAGTCCGAGAGGGTGTAGAGGCCTTCAGAGGATTGTGGGGCTAGACTGCGTCCACTGAGGCCGGGGGAACGGCAGCAGCACCTCCGCCCCACTGTCTCTCATTAAGCATTCTTCTGGCTGCTACAAGGGCCTTCAGATAATAAGATTGAACCCTCTGGGGCTCCTTTCTGGGCCATTTGTAGCTAATACGGCACTTTTGCGTGATTTGAAAAGGGCACCCCCTCTAGGTGCACGGGTGAGTAAGAGGAGTGAGGACCCACTTGCCCCTGAGCCAGACCCCTCTGTGCAGTATACAACCTGGACTGTTATATCTGGCGGCCCTGATGCCCAAAGTCTTCTTTGGCGGGCCGAGGCGGGGGGGGGGAACAGGGAGTTGAAATGCATAGTGTGAGTCTACCAGAGTTTTAGGTGTCCCACAGACAGAAAATTTTGGGGTACTAAATTGTGACTTTCCTAAGCCCTCTGGGGGACAGAGAAGGTGAGAGGTGAGGGTGGGCTGAGGAGCAAGGAAGGCTCTGGGAGGAGGAGGCACTTGAGGAGGGGCAGGGTGAAGTGTCCCAGGCAGGGAGATGTCAGAAACCAAAACAGAATGAGCTTTGGGATGTGCTCTGGGGACAGCAAAGGACACAATAAGGGATGTCCCCATTTAGATTTCTTTTCTTCTTTGTGAGTAGACATCTTAACTAAGAATTTAAAAAGTAACAGAACTCCAGGATTCCCTCAAGGAAGACTAGCCCAATGGAAGAAATTTCCTATAAACCAACAACTCCAGGAGGGAGGGAGAGTTCCATCCCTGGACATTCTCAGCAAAATCTCACTGTCCATAAGAAGTGAGAAGCTGAACTCCAGAGTCCCTCCAACCGCAAGTCTTCTTAGGGCAGAGAGGCTGGCTCGGGGCAGGGTGTGGGGTGCAGGAGGTGGTGGGAAATAGCCCCTGTGCTTTGGAAATAAATGGTTAGGTCTCAGCTTAAGAATTCTTGTGCTTCTGAAAAAAGAATCTATGAATGATCACTCCCTGACACACACACATTCACCATCACTCCACAAACTCATACTCTTGTACAAACACACTCACGAACACAAACATACATGTATACCATACACTCACATGCCACACAAACACACTGATACCACACACACGTCACACATACATCACACGCTCACAATGATATCCCACACATATTCATGTCACACACGCTCATAACACACAGACATTTCTGCCACACTCATAGCCCACCTCCCAGCCGCGCCGGAACACCATCATGAGAAAGAAAGAGCCATCAGGAGCTGTCTCCCTCTGGCCAGTAGTGAAGAAGGATGAGGGCTGCCCAAGATTAAACAGAGGAGTTAAAAATGACAAACAGACTTCTAAACAGGATTAGAGTCTTAATGAAAGCCATAATGAATGAAAGAGCCGCACTGATATCACCCATAAATGGCCATAAATATCAGACCAACCGATGAGATCTTAGATACTGCAGTTTTGAACCCCATCAAATCACTCCTGTTATAATTCATCAATAAATAACCAAGCTCAGCTCATACTTAAGGTCTTCTTGTGCTTCAGAGAACAGGATTTGAGGCGAGACAGACCCGGGTTTGGATTGTGGTTTCCCCCCCATCAACCTGGGCACTCCACGGCTGCTTGTGGAGTCTCAGTTTCTTCACCTATAAAATGGGGACATTATTCCCTAAATAGTGATGCTGTGGAGACTAAATTAAGTCCCATACAGCTCTAATCATAATTTTTAATACTAATTATTCTACTATCAGAGTTACAGCTAATTTTCACGGTCTCTTGTCCCCTCCTCTTTCAGCTTCCTGGGGTCAAGGAAAGCCCATTGGCGGGTGGGACCACTAGGGAGAAGAGGAAAAAGGAGGAGGGAGACAGGAGCAATAGGCAAGAAGACCGAGGCAGGAGAAGAGCAGGGGAAGGAAGAGGCAGAGAAAATGAGGATGGCAGGCCCCCAGCTGCCACGTGCTAGCATCAACTGTGGCGGGTGCCCATGCGGTCTCGGGCGGTGGTTCTTTCGGGAGAAGAGGCTATGGAGCGGCCACACAGTTATGGCCCAGCCTTCCTGAGATTGTTCAAATAGTAGCTTTATGGAGACATAATTCACATACCATAAAATTCACCCACTTAAAGTGTACAATCAATGGTTTTTAGTATATTCACAGAATTGTGCAACTATTACCACAATTGATTTTTGAACACTTTTATCATTCCCAAAAAGAAACCCCATATCCATTAGCAGTCCCTCCCCCTCCCATGTCCCCAACGAGTCCAGCTCTAGACAACCACCAATCAACTATGGACTTGCCTATCCTGGACATTTCCTATAAATGAAATCATACAAAATGTGGTCTTTTATGGCTGGCTTCTTCCACTTAGTACTATGTTTTCAATGTTCATTATGTTGTAGCACATCTTAGTAACTTCTTACATTTCTTTTATTTTTTTAAAGGTTTATTTTATTTTCATTTGAGAAAGAGGGGAAGGAAGAGAGAAACACTGATGTGAGAAACATTTATCTGTTGCCTCCTGCATGTACCCCAAATGTGGATTGAACCCCCAAACTAGGCATGTGCCCTGACCAGGAATTGAACCAGTGACCTTTCAGTTACTGGATGACATTCTAACCAACTGAGCCACAGTGGCTAGGGAACTTCTTGAATTTCTTAATTCCAAGCCAAGGTGTGAAGGAACAGAGCTTATTATACTCGCACATCAGCAAGTGTCATAAATAATAGAAACCATCCAATTGTTTGCTCTAAGAAATCTCACTGAACCAAGTTAGTCACTAAGGTATCGACTTAGAGATCAGACAGTAGGAGTCTTCGTTTTTATCACTGGGACACCAAAGTGCAGTGAAATGATACATTTTTCGAGCCTGTGCTTTTTGGCACCCTCCATACGCTTCTCCTGAAGAAAGAAAAACAAAATAGGCTCCAAGTGGAAGAGTCTCTTGTTTATGGTTTTACGTTAGATTTAATGTTAAAAGACAAATGAGAGTCTCTTGGTATTCTGTCCGTATGTGTCTCTCTTACCTCTTAAAAGTGGCAATTCCCAACTCTATTTTTACATTGTAAAAGGATGGCTCTCCTTTAATGGTTATCTGTCATTGTTTATGTTTAAAGTAATTTTATATGTTAAGACTGAAGTATTAGGAAGCAGAAAAGAACACCTCTGGGCCAAAGGTGGTCCCTGAAATGGGAGGGGCTTATCATTTGCATTGAAAAGCACTAAGCTACTCATTGGACTCAGGAAATGTCAATCATTTTTGCTTTATCACTGATGTGAGTTATGTCACTTAATGAAGCAATACTGAGAGTTTCAGAAATAACAGGGTATATGTTCCGTCCAGTTGGCCCCAGAGTCAGAAAATATGTAAAGGTTAAATTGTGTGTGCACAATTGTCTCTGTACTGATGCCTCCCATCATTACCCCATGGCCACTAGATATTAGCCTAGGGCCACGGGTAAAGAAATTGAACTTCATGCAAAATATAACCAGACATACCACTGACTAACACTCATGCTTTAGGCCAATCCAACTAAAGAGGGTTATGTGAGGCTTTCTTTCTTTACTATAAATTCCAATACAGATTTAGCTTGAATTACAGGGAGAGGAAATTGTCCACAGACAGGCCAAGACAGTGCTATGAGCTACCGTGTCCTTTGATGCCAGGCATGGGGGCAGTGATAGCAGCCACAGCAGGAGACCCAGGGAAGAACTCAGATAATGAGGAGTGGCCATGAAGTTCAGGTGTCACTGCTGGTCACTTCCTGTCTGGGCTATTCAGAGCCCAGTATCTCTGGTGATCTCAGTGAATACTGTGAGTCGCAGAACCAAATTTATTTTTAGAACTAAATTTATTTGAAAATGGAAAAATAACTATACCAAATGGCCTGTTGTATAGGACCATTTTTCATGAAATAAAATGATATAATGTTGCCACTCTTTAAAAGGTCAAGCATTGTTTATTAACAATGCTCTAAAAAATCTCATTAAATTCAGACACATACAAGCAGAACAAACTAATGTCATACATGTGAAGTGATTTGCAGACCAGCGAGCTTGCCCTGGGACCAGAGTGGCAGTGTGGGCCTCCTGTGGTTATGCCCAGACGTCCCAGTGCTCCTCAGAGGGCTGCTCTCCAGTGCACAGCATCCCTCTCACTCCATCTAGCATAAAGGAGATACTGGTTCCATTCACACAGCCCCGGAGTTCCTTCCTCTATTGCAATTTAGTCCTTAATGCATCTTTGGCAAATAAACAGGTAATTCCAGGTGAAGGAAATAGGTTTCTGGAAAAAGTGAGGTGACTAGAACTTTCTCCATTAATCTAGCATGCTCCAATTTGCACGGAGAACATAAATTTGCATGTTGAATTCTAGAAGGTGGAACTCTAAGAATGTTAAATAAAATAAAATTAATTCTTGTAATCCTCTGTGATCATATTCGAACACGATATTCTTAGCTTGGCACACAGAATAGGTTTGCCTGCTTGCTTTCCTATTATAATTACTTTCTCAAACACTGAGTTCTGGCCGTACAATCAGTGCTGGGAGGGAACATATACCTCTCACCTGCATCTAGTCTCCTAGTGGCTTAGAGCCTAATGGGGAAGACACCAAATAGATAGTCACCAGCTACGTGGCTTTTACCATAGTTTGAAGAAGCTCCGCGAGTAGAATTCATTCTGATTGGAATGGATTGGGATGGTTTTGAGTTCTGTTGGAGGCATAAGAATCAAGGACATGTGAAAATGGCAGCAAGCAGATACATTTGTCTTTCTACAAGTTCCAAATATCTGCATGGTTCCTTAGCCTGCAGTCTGTTCCCTCTCCTTCTAGGGAGGTTGTTAGTGAGAGACAGCTCCCTGAGGTGAGATGGCTAAAGGCCGAGCCCAGCAGGCCTCAGAGCTTGGGAGAGGCCTATGACCATGGGAGGCTGCTGGGTGGGCCTGAGACCGTGAGTGTGGCCAGCCCACGGCAGAGAGCAGGACGCCAGGCTAGCCTGACTCCCTGCCGAAATCTGCTGGACGTTGGGAAGCAGTCTTGACACCAAGGAGTGGCTTGGCTCTTTCTGGTTCCTCCCTGAACTGAAGCTTTTCCTGAGGTTCTGGAGATGGGATCAGTCATGAACTATGCGGGCTTCCTTTCCTCAGAGAAACCAAAGAGACTCCCCATGTACCAGTCTCTAGGGGTTAGTGAGTTAACCACTGCCCAACACTGCAGGGCATGTCCAGGGCAATTCCAGATCTTGTTAGAAAGATGATGTTTTGAATGTTTGCTGTGTGCCCAGCACTGGGGCTCAGTGCTCTACATGCATCTCCTTGTTTAACCCCACAACAACCTGATGGAGAGTCTATCATTATCGACAGTTTTTCTAAGAGGAAGCTAAGGCCTAATGAGAATAGATAATTCGGTGAAGGTCATCTTAGTAAGAGGCGAAGCCAGGATTCCAGATGTGCTTAATGCAGAGCCTGCCCTGCCCTCCCCCTGTGCCATAGGCCTCCCAATAGCTGGCAGGTGGCGGCGAGTGGGTGTGTTCAGACATTGTGGCTCCCCCTTGCTTGCCCTGCCTTCCTGGGGAGCCAGTGGCTCTGCTTTTGCTGTCTTCTCCCTGCTGCTCCCCCACTGCCCCCCCCCAACCTCCAGAGCACTCCTGGAAGGAAGCTCATGAGAGGAGATGCGGGCACAGTGTCACACTGTCCTGGGCCTGGCGACAGGTGACCTTTCCAATTCAACATCTTTATAAATCTTACCTAATGAAGTTAAGGGGGAAAAAAAGAATTAATGAATAAATGAAGGTTAAATCACTCCCTGCAGAAAATTGATGCTGACAGCATGGGCCAAGAGGAGAGCTTGGAAAGCAGGGAGCCGACTCCTTGCACAAGAGGCTTTAGGGTTCCTCCCCCTAAATCCAGGGGAGAAGAAAGGTCGGCCACGTCTGACATGGGCAACAAAGTTTTGGGACGTCCAAGGCAAGTGACCTGAAGACGATGGAGAAAAAAGCTACATTCTGTCTTGGATCAGTTTTTCCAGAAGCCAGTCTAGGGGTGGTACATGTACCTGTGCAGGCACATACACGCTGTTTACACAATTAACTCCTGCCGCCAGTCAAGACTCAGGTTTGGGTCAGCTGGCTCATTCCTGGCCTCCTGGGACCCCTTGGTGCGTCTTCTCATCAGTACCCACGTGTTAACCATCTCTGTCTCCTTGTCACTATCCCCAGTGGCCTCCCCTCACCCCTGGAGGTGCACACCTCAGGCCAGTTGGCTCAGAGGAACTGTATTTGAATGCATGGCCGGGCCCATTGGAGGAAGAAGAAAGGAAAGGGGCAGGCCGGCCAGCCAGGACCTGAGGTAGGGGTGGTGGAGGTTTTGGGGAAGTGGATGAAAAAGAAGGGACACAAGGAAAGGGCTCTACAGGCAAAATCTGGGAGGAGGGGTTGGGGGAAACATGTGGTCTCCTGGGAAATGCCGCGACCTCCCAAGGAACTCGCTGGCCTAGGTCTCGGTTTAGCCCTCCAGTGAAATAGGATGGAAGAGGAGATCTACAGGAGGGGATCAGCAGCAGCAACCCCTCTGGTGAGAGCACTGCCAGGGAAGATCAATAATTCTGGTTCCTCCTCCTCTCCGCGCCCACAGGTTTTTAAGAAAATGATCGTGAAGACAGGGAGGCTCGAGGGGCCTGCACACCTTGTCCATCCCGCAGTGAGATGGGGCCTGGGAGGCAGGAAGCCAGCACTGCGCTGATGAAGGGGTGGGGACGTGCGGTAGGCTGGAGGGGCAGGCAGAGACCCGGAGCCAGAGATGACTAGATCAACCGGTAAATAAAAGGTCACAATGATTTTTCCAGGCACCCAGGGAGAAGCAGACAGAGAGCTCTGCTGACAGCGTGAGCTGACAATTGGCAAATGAGCCTCTGCAGTTATCTGTTTCCCTTCCTTATTCTTGTCTCATAAGACAGAGGCTAGAAATAGATGCAACTGACAGATGACTTAAAGATGAAAAATGAGCAACATGTTAGTGTGGGGGCTCCGTGGCAGCGTAATGGGGTGCTCGCAAGGGAACCAGAGAGAAGGAGCAGGGCTTTGCTAGAGGCAGTTTTGGAGTTTGGCTCTTCCTCTGTTCCAAGTACTTGTCAGGGATTAGCTATTGAATCTTCTCAGCAACTCCAGAAGGCAGGTATTATTGTTATCCCCACTTTACAGAAGAGAAAACTGAGGCTCACAGAGGCTATGGCAGGCCTTACTGAAGACTGGCAAAGCCAAGATTTGAATAAGGCCTAACTGCTTCGAAACAGGAACTCTACACTACCCTGCAATTCCTCTTTTTCATAGTCCTCTCTTTTCTTGTCTCCTTTCTTCCTCTGCCTTTCTCCCCAACTTTCAACAAGTGTTTATTAAGCACCTAGAATGGACTGAACACTGTACTATCTTTTGGGGAGATAGAAGCAGCCCAGACAGGCAAGGTCTTCACCACAAATAAGGGCTGTTGAAATGATCAAATGAAAGGATTAGTGAAATGCTACACGATCTCTTTTCCTCTTCCCGTGAACCAGCGATGTGCAGAGGTTTTCATATAGTCAGAAGTGACTGTCCCGGGGGAAAGTGGATTGGCCTGATCACAGAGGGACTTGGTGGTGGGCTCTGCCTAGCCCTCGACTCCTTTTTTCCTGACTGTGCCGTTTAAACCCACAGCCTGTGCAGGGGGCCTGTGGGTAGGCTTGCTGCCAGGGAGGGAGAAACCCTGGGAATTGTGTGTGTGCGTGTTTTCCCCCAAGTTCTATGTTGCAGCAGCTGGAGCTGAGGGAGCCTGAAGCACCATCTCTTTGGCCTGAAGCTCCTTTCACCTTGGTGAGGGTAGGGGGGTTGAGTCTACCTGAAGGCTGCTCGCCTGGGTGCTATGAACATTCTGTGAGGGTTGATGCCTTCTAATCCTTGTCTTCAGCTCCAACAATAGTGAAATCTGGGGAATATGCCCTGAATATGCTGAACTCTTCCATGCCTCCACATGCCCTTCACTGGAGAATTGTTCCTTTGCTTTTTATTCCACTTGGTGAAATTTATTTATTTCATGATTCACCTAATGCACCTCCTCCAAGAAGCCTTCCTTGCTTCACAGGCTCTGTTGGGTGGCATCTTCTCATGCATTCCCAGTGTTCTGCAAACTGCATTGAAATTCAGCACAGACTGGTCTGATTCCCCTGTGTATGTGTGATTTTGTGAGGACAAGCTCTGTGCACCCAATAGGTCCTCAAAGGCTCTTTGATGAATTACTTGGTGACTTAGTGGTTAACTAGACATTGTTCTTGGCTCTGTCCATTTTTCTCTTTCCAATCTTCTTTCTGCCTGGTTCTTTTCTCTGCTCTTCTCCCTCTTTTCATCATTAAACATTACTTGAGGGACAGAGGCTGAACCCAGACTGTTTGCTAAGCCATCGACTGCTGAGGACACAGCCCATTCTCCCTCCACCTGGTGCAAATTTCAACCCCTAAACTGTTTGCAGAAGTGGGGAGTGGGAATACTGGGAAGGGGAGTGAGGAAGATTACTCTGCGCTGAGTGGCAAAGGCTCGGGGAATTTGATGATGCAGCATGCAAACTATGAAGTGGACACTATGGCTGGGATGCTGGGTCCCTGAGCTGGGTGGGTTACAGAAGGATTACAGGGCCAGATGGAAAAATGCAGCCAAGTGGGGCCCTGAAGACAGAGCAAGCCCTGCTTTCCCCAGTGAGCATGGCCCTGCCCTGTTGTGGAAGACAGCTGTGTGAGATAGACACCCCGAACACACAGGAGTGCTTGCCCCATCTCACTCATCCCCGGGAGAAACTGGCCCAATGGCCAGCCTCCTCTCTCACAGGAACCCTGTGTTCGTGGGACATCTCCTGGATAAAAGGCCTGGGCCATCTGTGTGAGAAACAAGCTCAAGTGGAGACCAATTCCTCTCCCTTCCCTCCTGGGCACCCAGGACCCTAGCCCACTTAGGAGGGAGCCTCACCAACTTGCCTGAGGCCCACGCCCCAGCTCCACTCTCTCTGGGGGAAACCACTATACTCAGAACTTCCCATCGTGCTTCATTCCAAGGGTTCGCTGACTTCCCTCTGTCCCCTCCCCCTCCCCTGATGCCTGGTTCTTCTCTTGGCACCTCAGAAGCTGTGTCTTCACATCACAGCAACTGTCCTAGTCATCAGCAGATGGAAATAACTTTTCACGACGGCTCCTCTGATGTTGCCATCTTTTGTGTGGATCAAAACAACAAAACGAATCAGACTCTCGGCATCTGATTGAAGCCTAATTGGAAATCCAAAGTGGCATTAAATGTTATGGTCTAAATAAAACACATTCAATTACAGAAACTCGACACAGGGAGCATGAGGGAAAGCTCTGCAGCTTAGAAAGCAGGCTGCAGATTTCTGGGGTGTCACCATGGGGCTCCGGGATTTGGCTGGATAAGTAAGACTCAAGGTGGCAAACACAGGAGCTTTCTAGAATCTGAGAACCCCTGGTTGGGGCCGGCCACTGAGCAAATGCCAATTTGCCTGGCTCACACTGTTGTTGCACCCAAGAGGTTGCATCAGGGCTTGGGGGCAGTGCCTCTCATGAGTACTGCATCTGCTCCCTTGCAAAGGTTTTGTTTTGCCAGATAGGCCAGGCTGTGGATGGGGGTCGAGATTGTGCTGAGGAGTCACGACATCACCCACTGGGGTCCCTCAATGGGTCTCCTTGGTGGTGGGGGGATGGCTGGCGAGGCAGGAGCTTTTCAGCCACACAGGTGGCAGCCTGTACGCCAAACCCGGCTCTGCCTATAGGAGTGGCATGAATGGCCTGCTTGGGGCACCTAACCTTGCTGAGCCTCTCTCACATGTCAGATAAGGCTGATAATACTTGTCTGCCAGGTTGCTGTAAGGAGCTGAGAAAATGCCTGTGCGGTGCCCGGCCCACTGCACAGGGTGAACAGCAGCAGTAACTTCAGGCACCTCCCTTTCTCCCGACTCCGACCACCCGAGACAGTTCCTGTGGCTGTTCCTGTAAGGCCCAGGGCGGCACTCACTATCTGTTATCGGGTTTTAACACAAAACAGTTCACTGTTCCAGTCTCCGTGTGGGTATCAGATGAGGAGCTGTGAGTCTGTGCTGGTCTCCTGGAGTCCTGAAGGCCACCTCCGTGCCCTTTCTCTTAAAACTGGAACCCTTTGGAGGTGACTTCTACAGCCATGCGGCAGCCAGGGGGCGCCATCTCAAGGAGCCAAAGGTGGGTTTGGCCTGGGAAGTATGGGGTGGAGTCCTGGCCCTGCTTTTTGCCAGCTTGATGGTCCTGGGCAAATTTCTTAGCCAGATTGAATTTCAGTATTCTTATCTGTAAATAGGGCCAGGGTGATTGTTATATTAACTGAGGTCCGTCTGTAAGCTAAAATAAGAAAAAAAAACCTGGCTTACATGCTAGTTAGCCGATTTCAACACACTTTAAGGTAGAGTTGAGAGGCAAGGTGGGGCGGTTCAGTTTCTTCGTTAGGTGTGGCTACACACAGAGCATGATCTGCAGGGCTTGGCCTGATGATTATGCGCAGTGGCAAAGCCATAAAAATATAATTACTACTGCTAACATTTATTAAGCAGGTAATAGGTGCCAGGTGCTTTTCAGAGTGCTTTTTATGTATTCCTTCAATTAACTTAACCCTCAAGCAGACCTCATAATTACACCCATTTTGCGAAGGAGGAAACGAGAGCACAGAGAGGCAAAGCAACTTGCCCGAGGTCACATATCAATCGGGGGGTCCGACCTTTTGGTGTCTCTGGGCCACATTGGAAGAGGAAGAATTGTCTTGGGCCACACATTAAATACATTGCAACACATAATCATAAAAAGGTCTCATAATGTTTTAAGTAAATGTACAATTTTGTGTTGGGCCACACTCATAGCTGTCCTGAGCGGCATGGGGCCCTCGGGCTGCAGGATGGACACCCTTGTGAGTAGAGTCAGGACTTGAGCCTAGGTAGGTGGGCAGAGTCGGGAGTCCATGCTCTTCCTGGGCTCAGGAAACCACCCATCAGCAATCACTATCTGTTTCTTTACAGTCCAGCTTGGTAGACCCTCCCTTCTCAAGAGTCACTTCTCCCTGAGGTCTCTTGTCCTCAACTAAAAAGTAAAGCTACTTTTCAAGAGATAACCTCTGAGGCTCTACCAGCTCTGGATTGCTGTATCAGAGACAGAGTGAGTGCTCTGTCTGAGTGACTCCAAGAAGGAGGGACAAGGACAGGTCCCCCACTGGCTGGTACGAGTTTCTTCCATCACTGAATGCATGGTGCACACCTGTTATGGCAGTGCTAACTTCACACTGTAATTTACTTATACACCAATCTTCCCATCTGAATGTGACCTCCCGAGGGCAGGGATTCTATTTTACTTATCGCTACACGAAATCATACTTAACGGTGTGGTTGTTGCATTGGAAATGAGCAAAAGGAATCAAGAAGGTGCCTATCTTCAGGGCAGCCATATTTATAAGATCTTGGCTGGCAAATTACTTAGAAAGACTGCTCCGTCTATATCTGCGTATGCAAATGACTTGTCAGGTGGACAACTCTATGCATTATACATGGTAGACCCTTAAAGGTCCATTAAATAAATGAGTCTGTGTGTGCAAATGATGTGCAGATCTTTCTCTATTTTAATTTGACCCTTGGGGATACCTTTAGGGAATCTCTAGAGTCCAGGTTGTTGTAATTTTTTAATTGAAAGTCTTTTAACGTACAACCAGTTTTCTCTCTGGCCTGTCCCAAGTGAAGCTGTTATGAAACTGGGGAAAGGAATGCTGGGCTGGACGAGGTTACTTAGTATTAATTTTGATTCTTCTGGAAATTAAGAGGATGGCCTAGGCAAGTGCCTCCCCTTTCTGGGCATCAGCTTCCTTATCTTTAAAATAAGTAGGGGGTGGTAATAGTAAAATAAGTGGGGGGCTGGGAGTACCTTCTGGTATTGAGGCACTATGGTTTCCCATCTTTCAGCCATGGGAACCGCATCCTGGGCACTCAGCATTCAACAATACCTATCCAGAAAGAGAAATCAAACCCCTTGCTAAGGATTAGAGAAAGAGTCCCCAGCCCCCCCCTGCCCATTTAGAGAAATGAGTTTTTTGGCATCAGTTCTTTCAGCCTGGGCATTGTGTTCGATCACTTCTTTCCAAACCAAGGGATTTTAAAATAGGAAGCTGGAGTTTTCTCTCTTAAACACAAGCCAAGCATCTAATTAATAGGGTGGGTTTGCATTTCCTTTCCCTGGTGTGAAAATATTTATAAAAAACTGCTCCAATGAGAATATTAATCGCCAAGGAATAAGCTCAGTGTCAGCCTCTTTGAAATAGCAAGAAAGTTGGTGGAAAAATCAAAACCCAGGCTGGTGGTGGCCACTGTTCCCTGGGCCCCCGCCCCCAGGAGGCAGGGCTCCGCCCTTCCTTTGGGAAAGGCACTGAGATGTGCACTCAGCTCCTGGCCCGCACTGGGGGCCATGTCCTTAACCAGAAACACATGGGCATCAAAGGCCTGGATTGAAAGTGACACATTTGAAAACAAAAGTGCAGCAGAAATTCGCTTATCCTCACTTTCCTAATCCGCAAACTCTGTAATTCTCCCCCAAGTCCCCCAGGCTCCACTGTAGCCCCTACCTCCTCACATTCCCTCCTCCCCCGTGACTCAGCCCAGGCCTCCCAGCCCAGGCGGCAGGCAGGGCTCCTGTTACTGAGACTTCCACCGCCTTGTAAAAATATACCTTGGCACGCTCGGCCTGCGCCCAGGGAAGCCTTATCGTCTGGACTAAACAAATGTGCACAATCAAAATAATAGTCTGAGATGTCAAAATAAATGAGCAGGGGACATCTGGAAGCATGGCTCCATATTTTTTCTTTCCCTTCCCCAAGTCTTTAGATATCTTTCAGGTTTGGCAGTTCGGTGTCTTTGGCCACAGGTAAGAGACTTACTATTACTCTTGTACCACAACAGCACTTCAAAAATGCTTCTTAGCTTTGGCCCTAGGTCCAGACTTATAGTCGACAGGCCCTCCCCCAAGGCAAAGGAACCCAAATGAGTTCTCTGGTGAAGTCAGCTGGATACCGCTGGGGTGACATGCTTGGAGGGGACTGGTGTGTCCTTCCCGGCCCCACACAGGATCTCCATGCAATGCAGGGCACTGGAGGGGTCTGTCCTGTGCTTGAGACCTTCAGAGAAGTGGCGGGGGCTTCACAATCTTTTCAAATAATGTTTGTTTCTAATAACACCAAGTCAAGGTTCTTTGTGCCCCTACTCTCTTAAGTGACTTAAAGTGGGGGATTTAAAAAGCCAGTCTCCCTTAATCCATGAGGGTAAGTTTCCTAAAACCCATTGCCCTTCGTACCAAAGGTGGACCACCAAGGAAGACACCTTCGGGTCGTGGGGGGGTTGATGCAATGTTAACACAGGAGCTGTGATGCTCTGTGGCTCCATGACCCTGGGAGACAGGAAACCACGTGTTTATCTTTCCTGGGCCTTGTTTCTTACTGTGCTCATCGGCCACAAGCATCAGAATCACCCGGGGTGATTGGCTGTAGAGAGGGAGAGGCAGGTGGAAAGAGAACTATGTGACTCTTAAGACTAAGTCATAAAAAAGGCAATAAAGTTTCTACTTTACTCCTGCAGCCCTGAGCTGCTATGTCTGCCATTGGCTGATGTTCTCCAGAAGGTTCACTGTCTTGAGGCTACCATGCTGTGAGGAAGTTCAAGATACATGGAGACGGTCCCAGCTGATCCCAGCCTTCTAGTTCCCAGCTGTCTGACATGTGAGAGGAGGAGCATTTGGATGATTCTAGTCCCTAGTCATTCTAGTCACTCCACGCCATTCATGTTGTAGAGAAGAAAAAAAGCTCTTTTTGGTGCAACCCATCTGAATTCCTGACTTACACAATTTGTGAACTTAATAAATGGTTGTTTTATGCCCCTAAATTGTGAAGGGGTTGGTTATGTAGCAACAAATGCCCAGAACATTGTGCCAACTACAGACAAACATCAGGGCTTTTAGAACTGGGGGCATAAGTGTCCACTGCTCGGAGAAGCCAGGCCATCTTTTGCAATGAGTTTGAGACTTGGTTTGCTTACCCGAAGAGGCCAGAGATGAAAAGCCCCAGGGACGCCCCTTTCTGGCCAAGTCTCCACACGTGCAGCCAGACGGCCCTGCGGGTGGGTGCATGACCAGGGCTCTGGATCCCCTCCCTCCTCTCCGCAGATGCTGCACTACTGGCCTCCGGGGCCTCACACATGGCCCCGGGGCTGCCTCCGCATGTATCAAGGGGAGCGGGACTGTTTAGTCTGCTGGGCACATTCCTGAATTTTAAAAATAAATAGCAGATTATGAGCAACTCAGCCTGATGCTGTCATTCAGCCAGGCCCGAGACTTCGGAGGCATCCCTGGGGAGGGAGCCGCAGGAGTGGCAGGTTGGAGAGGCTTGGCTGAGACTGGGAACTCTGGCTCAGCCATAATTTAAGTGGAGATGCTGCTAGCCCTCGCTGGGGTCCTCGAGAGCTTCTAATATGACTAGTAACAACAACAACAACAATAATAACCACTACCACTATTTGATGGCACAGGGCTAGGTCATTTATGAATATTCTCTCAATCCCCCAGTAGCTGCCATTAGTAGGCCTATTATACAGATGAAGAAACTGAGGTTTAGTGAAGTGAAATTACTTTCTCAAAGCCACATGCCGAGTAAGTAGTCATAGGTTGAGTGAAAGGCTGAGTCCCATACTCGAGCTCTTAACCACTGTGCTATATTGCCTCTCCAAGCCTTGAAATAGACAGCAGTATCCCATGCCTCACCCCACCCCACCCCACCCCACATACACCCATCGCCAGCCTTTCTGCTGATCCCAAGCCCCTTTCCAGGCTGCACACAGCCGTTCTCCACTGCCACTCTCTTTTTCCATTTCACCCTTCGCTGGATCATTTTATGCCTCTATTCCCTCTGCTAATTCAAACTAATTAAAGTATAAAATAGAATAATTGCTTCCATCCTTAAACTCTGTTTCTATCTACCTAGAGTACGGAGTTAGATTCCCTTTCTAGGAGTGGCCAGCCTAAGAAGTTGGGTGGAAACCGGGACTATCAAGTTTCTTTTCATCTTGTCGCTTGGTTTTTCACTTGGCTCGCAGCCTGATTTTCCCTGGGCTTGCTGTCTGACTTCCATGAGACACCGAAGATATGGGAGTGACTTGTAGTCCCTCCCCTAACATCTGTCAGTCGCTGTTGAGGAAGTTGGGGGGGCTTTCTAGGGAAGAGTCAGGCATCTCGTCAGTGGAGAGCCTGGACGTTTCACGGGAGTGGGAAATCAGTTTCCAGATTTTCCCCTGGGACTGGCTGGCCTTCGATCTATTAACAGTACATTAACTTAAATTGTTAGGCGGTGGCACTAAAGACCCAACACTTTTGACGAGTCCTACTCTATTTCTTAATTACATTTAATTCACACACACACACACACACACACACACACACACACACACGAAGAGAGAGGATGAGCTGTATTGAATTGTTCTAGCTCTGTGGGGAGATGAAAATCTATCTAGGCAAAACTTGAGACCTGAGGCTTGGATCTACTCTCATGTGGTGTCATGAATATAATCGTTGCTATGTTTGGGGGTGGAGGAGGGGAACAGAGAGAGAAGAGTTGGGGACAAGGTGAAGGCAGGGATGAGAGTAGGCTGCCCAGAGATTTACTATAAAGTGATTCCCATGATGTCTTACAAGGTGTTAGGTCCTTTTAGAGAATTTCAAAGCCTTAAGTCACTTCCTCAAAACAGAGGTGTACTTGTCCATAACTGGCCAGCATTCCGGCCCCTCTGAAGCATTCACCCTTCAGGGAGGAGTTCATACGAATACACACAGCCTCAGAAACTTCCAAGGCTGTTTCCTGTGATTTTGGTGGTGTCTTCCGGAAGGGAGAAGAGACCCAGGGCTAAGACCTTAGATCGGCCTCTTCAAGATCTCAAAAAGACTGGAGAGGTGGGTTTATTATCTCTATCTTTACAGGTAAGGAAACTGGGTGCCTGAGAAGTTAAGGGCCCAGGTCACCCAGCTTGTGAGAAGTGGGACCAGGACTAGAACACAGGCCTCCTGGGTGTGCCGCCCTGCCACTTCACTTCCTTCTGAGCACACTCTCAGTCACTACCCTCCTGAGTCGTGGAACGGTCACGTCTGAGACCCGGAAGGGGGCTCACAGAAAATCCTCACGTCGACTCTGTGTGGTGCTTGAGGCAGCGTAGATCCACTTCCCATGTGTTGTCTCTGCTGACCCCATGGGACACTGAGGCAAAGTGACTTGTCTAAGGATGCCAGCTCTAAAGTGTTGAGATAGGATCCAAATCAGAGCTCTGGACTTCCAAGACAACCCTGTTCTCTGATGCAGCTCCTCTGTGTGTAAGGGAGGTAACTGAAGCTGAGAGAGGGTCACACGTCTGACTATAGTGACCCCTGAATGAGAACCCAAGTCATGGGACTTCATTTCCGTGGACTGTTCTGATGATGTACATTAAAGAGTTTCCTTTCAGAGGTCCGAGTGGTCCGTGCATGTTCTGCACTCATAGCTGCTCAGACTCAGACAGATGGGCCTTCTGAGCTGTTCTTGGCCCTCGCTCCTGGCCCCAGCCCCTGGTGAAATCACCTGGCTACCTATTTCTACACGATTTACAGTTCTCCAGGTGACAGGCCTCAGAGCTCCCCCACAAATCCCCCTCAGACTCTGCCTGCTGCTCACAGCCCCACCTCGCATAGCGTTTCCCTGGACAAATATGTCACCTCCTAGAGACAGCCCCGTGGCACTCTACCCAAATTTTTCCTCTATCTGCTCATCATGATTGGCTACTACTGAACCCCTCTGTCTGGTGTAGACTGTAACAAGAACTGGCAGCTGAGGCAGAAGGAGAGGACATTTGGAAATAAGTGATGTGAGCCCTGGTTGGTGTGGCTCAGTGGACTGAGCATCAGTCAGTAAATGAAAATGTTGCCAGTTCGATTCCTAGTCAGGACACATGCCTGGGTTATGGGCCAGGTCCCTGGTTAGGGGCCTATGAGAGGCAACCGATCAATGTTTCTCTTGCACATCAATGTTTCTTTCCCTCTCTCTCTCCCTCCCTTCCCCTCTCTCTAAAAATAAATAATCAAAATCTTTGAAAGAAAGGAAAAGAAGAGAAATAAGCAACATGGACACTTGGTTTAGCCAGGCCTGATGTTGGCAGGGGTGATGTCACATACAGTCTTAAGAGGTCATTATATTCCCTAAAGGCCTCTCTTTTGTCTCCATCCCTGGCCCAAACCCTCTCCTTTCACCACAATTTGAATGCAACTTCAGGAAGCATCCTATTTGAGAAAAATATATACAATCAAAAAATGCATGCCTTGAAAACTTCTCAGTTCTACTGAAGTCTCATTGGTCACCTCTATTTGCTTTTACTGCTTTTCCACTTTCCTGGGTTCACAGAACCCAAGAAAATGCTTTTACCCAGGGTTACCCACCTGGTTCTCCACCAGGCATAATGTCTTTTAAAAATACCATATGTAATATGGGTCTATTTGATCCCTTAGATCATCCATTTTTTATGATTTTATTTATTTATTTTTAGAGAGGGAAGGGAGAGAGAGAGAGAGAGAGAGAGAGAGAGAGAGAGAGAGAGAGAGAGAGAGAGAGAGGGAGAGGGAGAGGGAGAGAGAGAGAGAGAGAGAGAGAGAGAGAGAGAGAGAGAACATCAATGTGCGGTTGCTGGCAGCTGTGGCCAGCAATCCAGGCATGTACCCTGACTGGGAATCGAACCTGTGACACTTTGGTTCGCAGCCCACACTCAATCCACTGAGCTACGCCAGCCAGGGCTTCTCAGATCATCCTTTTATCCACCTATCCAGGTTGCCATCTATCCATCCATCCTTCTCTCTGTACATATTCTTGAGAAGTGTCTGGAATGGTGTTTGCCAAATATTAACAAGGTGCTACATTTTGGGTAGTGGAGTTTAGGGACTTGTTATCTTCTTTTTCATACATAGTGTTTAAATTTGTATAGTGAGCACCTACCAGTTTTTGTTTAAGAAATAACCTTTTGCCTAAGGAAAGGAATATGGAAAAAAAGCAGAGGATAGAACTAAACCTGATGTTATAGATTTCTGGGCATATATCTCTCCCTCTTTAGACTGGAAGCAACTTCAGGGTAGCGGTGAAGTCCCATGCACTTTGATGTTTTCCAAGTACACTGTTCCCAACAAACATATTCCAAGTAATGGGGTTTTATAGGTCCCCCCGACTGTTTTATTAGAATGATAGGTTGGTGTTTACTTCCCAGCTGTCTTTCCCACTCTGGGTCAGGCAGAGCCTCCTCCAGCTCCACTAGGTTCCCATCTGGGCCTGTTTATACATCAACTGCAGGGGCCACATGAAAGGAGGTAAGAGGACAGGTGGGTTCAAGAGGATCTGGATGTAATTTGCATGCAATTAGCATATGATTTGTGTCATCGATTCTCCAGAAGTAATTTTCAAGTTAGAGCTGCATCACTGCTTCCCTCATGCTGTCATGTGCCCATTTGCCTCTTCCTTCCTCCTTGCACTCATCCATCATTCCTGGATTCCGAATTATTATATCTTTCAAAAAGAAAGGAGGGAAAGAGAACTCTGGGTGACACTGATGAAGGACATCTGGCATCTTGACAGTATTTTGAGAAAGACACACGAGTTAGGAGGCACCTCATGAGAGCTTGCTGGTCCTCTATCCCAGCACACTTGTCTAGCCTAAGTCATTGTCCTCAGCACCAAGACAGATTCACATCCCTTCTTCTCCATCTTTGGCCTTTATCTAGCTTACCGTGTTCAGGTCAATGCCAAGACCACTGCTTCTGTTGAACAACTGAAGACTCACCAACTGAATACAACAAAAAAACCCCCCCAGCATTCTCCCAGGTCTTTGCTTTCTGCATCTCCATTCATTTGGAGACTCTCCCATCTTCCCTGCTTCTCTTGCCCTTCACCATGGCTCTCCCTGCATTTGCCTTCTTTCTGTTCACACATATTCAGAGCAAATATAATCCAGAGCAAATACAATCCAGAGCAAATATAAGCTCCATGCCAGAAGGTGGGGAACCTTGTCTGTCATTACCCAGGAGAGGGGAGAAGTCTATTTCTCAAGGCTCCCCAGCTCTGCAGATGGAGCTCCAGCTCCTCAGGGCTGGTAGAAGGGCTGAGCTTTACCCTGCCTCAGGCGAAGATGCAGGCTGAGATTTTCATCTCCTGAGGCCCTCTCTCAGATCTGTCTCTCCCAGGATTGGGCCCAGCCTGGGGCCTGGATTATTTACACTTCTTTGGCTCCCTTGAGCAGCAGACTTTGTGGGCCCAGGAGCAGTAAATCTACCTCCTAATCACACCAAGCTGCTCTGTGTGGTCTGGCCCGTTCTTGAGGGGCTGTTCATTATGCACTGAGACAGGGGCTGTGGTCTAGAGAGAAGCCTGCGGGAAATGGCTGGCCCCTGTTGCTTCTCTCTGGCTCCCTGCAAAAGCGTCCATGGACTCAGCCTCTCCCAGGCCCCTGAGCAGTAAACCCAGAGGTCTCCCTTGTTAGGTAGAACAGCTTCTGAATAAAGGTCACAGGTTATCAGCTCCTCCTCGACTTCAGAAGGGAGAGAAAGGTGCTGGCACTTACCTGTCTCTCTGACATGATGTACAGATAGCGCTGATCAATGGAGAAGGCCATGTCCCTAAGGATGGGGCTCCCATCTTTGAGCACAGAGATTGTTTCATACTGGACCCCACCGTGGGGGGGACCATCAGCTCGAATCTGCAAAAGAAACAAGTGCATCCTCAGCATCCACACTCAGCAGTTTCCTGTGGCTACTGGCCTCAACACAGAGCAGGTAGCTTTATAGAAGATGATCACCCCATGCCACCCCACCACCAGTTGCTATTCTGAACCATACTAGGCTGCTGCAGGGAAGACAGAGGTGCCCCCTAGCTCAAATAGACCAGTCCCACTAAGAAGAATCCTTTCGCAAGTGGTCTGAGTGTACCAAATTTGAGATTTCTAATAATGGGTTTATTTGTGTGTGTATATAAGCCCTTAGGTGTGAGTTTTAAATATCCCTATGCAGTCATTCTTGTGTGTGTATAGTACAGTGTGATAGGTGTGCGTACAAGTGAGTATGTGTTTGTGTACACTTATTTGGGTTTTGGGTGAGAGAGTCAACATCGGCACAGTCTCAGGCAAATAAGGGGGAAGAATGGTGGGACACTCACAGAAACCATCCAAAAGCTGGTCATTAAGAGATTCAAGATTTTCAGATCTCAGGAAGGTCTTTTTTGCCCCAAACATATCCCCTGAATGTCTGCAAATCCACTCGGTGAGATGTGGTAAGCCGGGAGTCTCAGAGCCCAGCCCAGGGCAATAAGTCAGAAAGGACTTGAATGTCAACTAGTCCAGTGCTTCTTAGCTCGCTGCAAATTAGAATCATCTGGGGAATATTTAAAAATATGGATGTCAGGACTGGGTCCATTCATCAGAATCTCTGCGGGAGGGGCCTAGGCATCTTTTTTGGGTTTCAAAGATTCCCAGGTGAGGCTAATGAGCAGTCAGAGTCTAGAAGCACCGATATAGCCGGATGGTTCTCAAATCAGCATGCCCTGAGAATCACTGTGGGGGTGGGGCTTGGTAAAATGCATTGCTGGGCCCATGCCCGGAGTTCCTGATTCACTGGGGATAAGGCCTGAGAATTTTCATTTCTAATAAATTCCCAGGTGATATGGATGCTGCTGATCCAGGGGGTCTGAGAAGCAGTAGGTTAGTCTAAGCAGTCTACATATAGAATACTAAGACTCAGTAAGGAGAAGTCCCTAAGGCCATCCAAAAGTTGGTAGATGAGAGTCCTTGGTTCCAGTGTATCCCCACCCCCAGGTTTCTTGTTCCCAACATAGCAGCTGACAGTTGACCGACATTCCCGACCTGGGCGTGCATTTCTTTGTCCTGTTCTCATGGAAACCCCTCTAGCCCAAGCTCCACTTCCCCCGTGAAGCCTTCCCCCATCTCTTTACCACACTAATTGCACATCACCTTGATGCCTTCTTTTCCCACCAGACATTTTGTCCTAGGATTATAATCAATTGACTTGTTCATTGTACGTGTATAAGCTAACATGTATTGGTGACCTATTTAACTTGTTTCCTAATTGCTTCATATGTGCAACCGTCCGTCAACATTGTGGAGGCAAGGATATATTTTCTATTTCTCCTCTAATCCTCTAATCCTGAGGATGAGAACAGGGCTGAGAACATAGCTGGGGATGGAAGGATAAAAGGGAATGCTTGAGAAATACCTGCTAAAAGGACCTGAACTATGAGCCAAATTCTAAAGTATTGTGGTCTCCTTGGTGCTAAATCAAAATGAAGTCAACAGACCTTTTCTTTGGAAGATTTTAAGATCAAGACTTCCTGTCCCAATTCCCATGCGAACCATCCCCTTCCATCTGCCCATTTCTCCCATCACAGCAGTTTTGAGCTCCTGGGCACAAGCACCATGGCTTGTTCATCCCAAGGACTCAGCCTGGTGCCCAATGTCTCAGTAAACATGTCAGAATAAACAAGTGGAGGCATTTTTAGTTCCTATTGGCCAAGTAGGGATAGTTAAGAGCATTATTTATTGCAGAATTGGGGAAGTAGGACCAGTAGGGCACTTCCATTCATATTTCTCTACTCTCCTAAAAATTGCATACTGGAGGGGCCTGAGCCAGGTATGGCCTGTGCCTGCTGGGTTGGGCTGAACTGGAATGCATGGGGGGTAGACTAGGAGCCTGCTATGGGTGGGGAACTGTGCGGCCCTGGGTTTTCTTGTGGCAGAAACAGCAGATTCCTGCCCGAGGCCCTGTGCCCAGCCTCAGGAGTAAGAGCAGTAAGACAGGGCCTGGAGTCTGGGATATTGTGTTCTCACCTGCTTTGATGATTGAGTTGGGGGCTTCTGGGCTTGAAGATGAGGAAGTAACCTTAATGGAATCAAAGAATTCTGCCCTCAGCCATTCCTACCCTAGGAACTCCCCTTGTGGGCTAGACTCTCCTGTTTCCCCTAAGCTCCTGTTTTGCCCCCCTTTTTGCCTGGCTTATAGCTTCCTGTTGTTCAAAGCTATTGCCTTGGCAACTGTTACCAAGCCCCTCCTTTCAGGGGAGAGGTCAGGGCACCATTTAATTCATCCTCACAGGTTGGAGGAAGGCTCTGGGGTGAGGGATGATGCTAAGGGGCTGAGGCTACTACCCTCCACCCTGGGCAAATCTGATTATGGATTCAAGTAGAGTGATGAGTTGGGGTCTTCATCTGGGAAAACACCTTACATTAAATTGAATTCTCTTAATATTCAACGCACATGCTCCCAAAGCACAGATACCAAATGGACAGACAGAGATCCTTCCAGAAGTGTAGCTGCATTTAGTCACACAAGTTGTCCCGCTACTGCTAGAGGAAAGGGGAAGGCTTGATAGTCAGGACTTCTGCTTGACTTGGCCTCAGCTTTCTGTCTCCATGAAATGGGAACCCAGGCTCCGCTTCTTCCTCTGAAGTGGAAGTGTCCCAGCGACTGTCACCACCCTCCCTGTGCTGGCTGCTCCTCTCCTGTGAGAAGTAAGTCTCCTCCAGGCACAGGCTCAGCCCCCGGAGCTGTGGAACCTGCCTCTTCCTCCAGGCCTGGCCCAGCAGCCCCCTGCTCCAGGAGGCCAGTTAACCCTCTGCCAGGCAGGGCAGCCTCCCTCCCGAAAAGCCGAGACACTTGCCTAAATTCCCACCAAGGCCTTACATGAAGGGTTGGAAAGAGAAACCCCACGAGTCTGGCCCTCCCTCTCTGGTTCCTGGGATTAGTTGTTACCCACAGCCAAGCTGGAGCTGGGACTGAACCAGAGACAACTTGTCATCATATCCTCTGCTGCATCCCATTTAGGACCAATCCCAGACACCCACTCACCTTTTACTGAATCAGAGACCTAAGCAGATTTTTTAAAAAAAATTCCATCTGCAACCCCAATCTTTTAATAAACCAGTTAAAGCCAGAATCAAATCTACATAACTCTCAAATGTCAGAGCTAAGACCAAACCAGAACAGAGTATGTTCTTGGAACTGAACCTGAACTAAGCTATCCTATTTCATTCAGGCTGAATCCCCAGAGAGGAGAGCAGTACTGCCCAGGAAGTCTGAGCCTCTCTTCTTACTCCCTCATTCCATGCTATCTGCCTCCAGCTCATGTAACCCTCCCAGGAAGCTTCAGGAGGGCAGAGAAGATGGAAATTAGGACCAGGAGACCAGGGGGGTCAAAAAAATGAGGTGGGGATTGGGGGATGGCAGGCAGAAGGCAGGGGAGGCCAACTGGGCAGCAGAGGTCTTTCCCCTCCCTAGTTCCCTTTGCTCCCTCTGGCAACCCACCAAAGGTTTCTGGGTTTCTGGTCTGACTCTGTTCTTGTCTGGGCTTGATGTCTGCCTAATGGTATACTTTTAGGTCAGTTACCTCATCTCTCTGAGCCTCAGTTTTCCCCTCTGAGTAACAGGAAGACATAATTGGCTCAGTGCCTGCCACTGGAGAATCACGGACTTGTAAATACTGCTGGTGCTACAAGGGCTTTGGAGCTCATCTCATCGAAGCTCTTCCATGCAGGGCGCGCGGCTAACAGCAGTGGAACTGGGCTCACACGGACTCCCGGCCAGTGTGGTCCAGAGGAAGTGCATGGCTGGTGCAGACTAGGGGCTAGGGAGGAGGGCCCTGCTGGGGGGTAGAGAAAGTTCAAGCACACGATTGCCCAGATTGTTCTGTCTTGGATACAAAGGTTTGAGTTTCAAAGTTGTCCCCGGTCCTTGCCAGACCCAGGGTGGTAGTGAAGCGACTGTCAGGGAGTCCCAAACAAAAGTGGGATTTTGAAATCCAACTGATTGTGTCTATTCTGTGGTGTCCCACAAAGTCACAGTTCTATTAAGCTTTTAAGCTTGTGTCCCCAGGGCTAGGTTTCAATGACTACAAGGACAACAGCAACCTGAAACAGGCCATGAATGCAGTCCAAGTGAAGGCCATTATCAGACGGAGCTGCACAGGGCTCCGCATCCAACCAGGCCGGGGAAGAGTGAGGAGGTGGGCCTAGAAGGGAGCTGACGCAGACAGGTGGGAGGAGTCACTCAAGCGTGTCTTTCTAGTTGGGATCCCCCTCTCCTGGGAGGGCCAGACCTCAGTGGACATGCAGAAGCTGTCCATTTTGCTTGGACAAAACTCAGAGTTGGGATAGGAAGGACACTGTGCCACAGTGGAGGGTGACGGTCTTGACTGAGACCAGAAAAAGGCAAAATGTGCTTACACTGTTGCACAGGGAGATTTCGGCTAGCTCTCGTACGAGTTCCTGTCGTGGGGAGCCCTCTGCAGAATGAATGACCAAAGGAGGCTGTCACCATTTACTCAGAACAGGTTTGAAGCCAGGATAACCTCTTTTGCTTCATGGGTCAATGTGGCTCTGCCTGAAAGGTGGTAGGATGGACCTGGTGAATTTTCAAAGAAAGGATCCTGTTCTCCTAAAGTATTTCATAATAGCTACCACTCTACCACTTCTATAATGTGCTAGATACTGTTGAATGTACATAGCAAAAATTAACTCATTTAATCCTTAAAGCACTTCTGCAGTAAATACTACTATTATTTTCATTTTGCAGAGAGGAAATTTGAGGCATGGGAGAGTTGGGTGACTTTCCTAAGACTACGCAGCTAAGGGTGTCAGAACAAGGATTCATGCCCACCTGGACCCTGATTTCTCAGTCCTTCTGTGTCCCTCTTAAGAGAGAGTAACAATGGACGAATATAAATATTCCTTGTGGCTGAGAACAGAGTATAGCAAAGGTCCAAATTCTCTCTTTACCCACTCTTCCTCCTTCAGACCCCAAGGCCAAAGTGGGACAGTCACCTCTTTCCGGCGGGCAATGATAAACTCAAACCTAATTTTGGGACACCCTGGTTGGCAGCTAAAAAAGTTATTTTCTCAGGGCTAGTTTTGGGGCAGGAGAAATCCAGGGGAGATTTATGGTCCTTTCCCCAGATGGGAGGGGCCTCTTAGAAATGAGAATGAAACGGTAATCCTATTAGGAGCTTTCCTTTAAATCACAGCTAGGCCTGTGCAGAAATTAGTGACAGCCTCTTTACTTGAACATCTAATTCAAATCAGCATATCCAGTTAACTAGCTTACCTGCAGGCCGCTCCAAACTCTTTCTCTTGTGCATCAATTCATTCTCTAGTTAGTCCTACGTTATGGTGCTTTTGCTTGGGATTTGGCACTTTAATATCACTTTAATATTATTATTATTATTATTAATAGTAGTAGTAGTAGTCATAGTAATTTTTTTTTTCAAAATTAGCTGAAGAGCAACAGAATGGGGAATTCTCTTCTCGGGCCTCTCAGTAGGAAACAGATTGGTGTGAGAGGCAGCCCCACATGGTGGGAGGCACTGGTTCCTGTCTGGAGGGCTGGAACCTAATTTCAGCTTTCTCATTAACTGGCTATGTGGCTTAAGGCAACGCGCTTCACTTGTTTGTGTAATAGTTTTCACAGCTGTCAAATAACGGTGGTAACTCCTGTCCTTACTAGCTCAAAAAAGATGTCGTGAGAATGAAATCAGTTACTAGCTATGAATTTTAGCATTGTCCCATATGCATGTAGTACATGCCAGCTGTGAGCTAGGCCTATACTAACAGCTGGGGGCACTGTGAGAAAGGATCTTCTTAGGAAGCTGGAGGAATGGGGAAATGGACACTCCTACCTGTGTTTGCAAACACATGGGGGAGCCTGGGGAGGTCATCATTGGGGAGCACGACAGCACCTCACCTAGACGGAGGAAGCCATGAGGGGGAGGCTTCCTGGAGGAGGTGGCACATCAACTCAAAAGCAGAGGTGGAAATGTGAGTTTTTGGAAAGTTTACAGCATGATGTAAATATGAAAGAGTTATGTTCGAGCCCAGACTTCCTGGAAACTTGGTGTTGCAGACCAAGTTTGGAGAGGCTGAGGCTTCTGACATGCAGTTACTGAGGGCTCAGCAACAATAATTTCAGTGGATCTTGTCACTGTACATCCTAGAGGCCTTTATGACTTGATTGTATTTCTGCCTCAGGACGCTGGGCTTGCATGGCATATGAATGTGTGTGTGCAGGTGTGTGCATATGTGCGTGTGCATGTGTGCACATTTAGAGAGGGTGGAGAAAGCCTGGCGCTGCCCAGACTGAACTCCGGAGTGAGTTAATGAGCAAGCGTGTCTGCAGCTGTGCAGTTAGTGCTTTGAGAGAAAGGACTCATGCTGAAGTTTATTTTTGTACAGCTTCATGACCCGAATTATTTATAGATTGAAGTCTTTAGTAAGTTCAGTCTCTGAGATGCTTCTTCCCTTTATCCCGTGCACACACGTGCACACACAGAAGCAGCAGCAGCAACTTCCAGGGTGCCTCTGGCTCACCGACACCCCCCCTCCAGCTTTGGGCTGTGCAAACATTAAATAACTGTGCAGAGTCACAGCCAAGCAGGCTGGGGCTCCCCTGAGGACAGCTGGGAGGCTGGCCCTAGATGCTTGGCTAATTGGAGAGGGACAGAGGAGCCTAAAAACTTGGCCTGTGGGATGCACTGATCCAGGAGGGGAGAGGGTCCACCTGTCTATGAAAAGGAAGGACGTGACTACGATGTACTAAACTTGAAGAATTCTGGCTGCTCCACCTATACACACATGCACACACACGTGCACACACCCTCCCCAAGGCGTGCAGATGCTTCCAACTCTGATCCTTAGAGTTATCGGTCAATGTCGGGTTTTGACATTGGAGATTGACATTTCCATGTACAATTACTTCTATTTCTGTGCATGTTATGAATATGCCCTAAATATGAAACTGGGGGTGAAGGGCTGGCAGAGGGGTGCATGGAGCAAGAGGCTCCTGGACCACAGAAGGTCAAACCACAGAGGGTTTTCTCCTAGAACATGGGTGTGATGGGGGCCACGGTCCTAAGAAGAAGCACTTCTCTGGAATTCAGCACCTTGGGACAGTCTGAGTTCAAGAGCCTGGCCTATAATGACAGGGGAGAGTGGATGTCATGAATATTTATTGAACGTCTACTACAAGTAAAGAAAATGTTTAGGAGTTAGGTTGGAGAAATTGGCTGGAATGGAAGATTTTTTTTTAAATTTTTTCCCCCTAAACTGTGGCTTCTTTGCTCCTCCTTGGTCAGGGGTGGATGGCCAAGCAATCATTGGTCCTTGCAGCCCACAGGCCTGCGAGGAGTGGCCTCTGCCTCCCACCTGCCTGTGGTTAATGACAAACTGTACTTCACAAGGACACCGACTCCGCTATCCCAGGGGCCTCTCCCTTTACAACTCAGGGGAAAGTGACATCAAGACCTGGAAGCAAAAGAATCCAACTCCTGGGTCTCCCATCGTCAGGGCGGGCTTTGAGCTCCAAGGCCACGGGAGGGACAAGAGCTTGTACAGGCGAATTAGGTCGGGCAGTTCTGGGGCACCGGGCTTGGCCTCAGAGCAGGCCCACCTTTCAGTGCTGCTCTGGTTCAAAACCGGGCAGGTCAGGAGGTGCCGGCAACAGGATGAAGCTGCCGGGGACAGAGGAAGCACTTGATTGTTCTGGGAAACAAATAAGATAAAAACAGCGAGGGACAGCCAAGGCATTAAGCAGCCTCAGAAGAAATCAAGTCACACAGTGGCACACCAAGAATTCACAGGGAGTGTGCCCATAGTTGGGGGGAGCATAGTGGGGTGCAAGAAGGAATTCACAAAGAATAAGGAGCAACTTCTGCCAAAATGGAATCTCTGTTTTCCCAAAGCTCTGATATGTGGGCTCTCGAAATCTCCATTTGAGCATGGCACACAGGTTCCTGTTTGGGGGTGCCCTGCCTATTTCAGGATTGAATTAATGATTTAGAACCAACCTTCAGAGTCCACCTCAGGACGGTACAGCCTTCCTCACCACGCTCAGGAGTAGGGTGTGGTGAAAATTACGCACACTGACACACGGGCTAACTGCCTGGGGAGGAGCAGGTGGAGGAACCCAGCCCTCCCTGGGACCGGATCTACAAAGGCTTTCGATGTGCTTCTCTTCCTTTATCAACTCATATAGCTCAGTGTATGTATTGAACATCTGTTGAACATGGCTATCAGTGTGCAAAGGGCTAGAGATATTAACATGAATAATTTTGAAAACGCTATGGGATAGGCCCCCTGTTTCATGGAATAAGAAATGTTAAGTGTCCAGAGCAGGATCACGCAGCTAGTACACAGCCCAGGAAAGCTCACAGCTGGTCTGTCTGATTCCAAGGTCTGGACTCGGTGTCTTTCACCCAGCCTCCCTCTGGGGCCCCCGTTTTTCGTAAGTCACACAAGAGGACAATGCCTGCACTGGGACTCAAAATTACATCCAAGCTGCTGGGTGCCCCTGGAGATAAGTCCTGGGGAACAAAATAGATCTTATAGCTGTCTCCTCCAGTGTGACAAAGAAGGCCACCTGCAGCCTGGAAAAAGAGCAGGGGGCGAGTGTTTAAGAGGGCTATTACCCTCTTTAATTAACTCGTTCTTTTCACTGGTCTAAAATTGCCCAGCATTTTATAATCTGGAATAGGAATCTCTTGCTTTCATTAACATTGAGGATGGCATTTCGGGCTGTAAGGATGAGAAGGGAGGTTGAGAATTGTGCACGCAGCAATCTGACACTGGGCTGTGCCCGAATGCAGGGACTCCTTGAGATTTTCGAAGGAAAAGTCATTTAAAAAATGCATGTGGAATGTGCATACCATGGTGCAGAAAATGCATGGTACCTGAAAAAGAAAAAAAAATGGAGACTACCTCCGTGGCACTGTATTTCTCTTCCCATTGCTCATGGGCTAGGTCTGAGTCTTCACTGACTCTCATCTGTGCTACTGCGTAGCCTAAGAAATCTCCCTGCCTCCAGCATAATCTATTCTCCCAAACACAGACAGATTAATCTTCTTACAACACTTATTTGATCCTGCTTTTTCTGTATGCAAAAACTTTAACTTTCAGGTGTTTATAATTTTCTTTCTCTTATGTATCTCAGGCTACACAGTAGCACAGATGAGATACACAGATGAGATACATGAGATACCTAGCCAGCAGGGTGGCTAGGTACAAAAGTGCAGCAGGTTCGTTATTTTAAAATAATTTTTAAAAATTATTTTAAAATAATGAACATTCACTACTTTTGGGATGTGAAAAAGAGTAACTAGTTGCATGTGTCCATGCCCGCACACACAAAACACCTTTAATTGACCCCCCTGGTGATTTAGAAAAGTTCACATTTCTCAGTCTGTTATGCAGGGGCCTAGCTAACATGGCCTTCTCACCATTTGCCAGTTATGTCTCCAGGTTTTTGGTCTTTATGCCTTTGCTTGACAATTTATTCTTCCTCCTAGATCCTAACCATCCTTCAAGGCCCAGTCCAAATGCCACTCCTCCACAAAGCTGTCATGATCCCTCCTTTGCATTCTCAAAACGCCTAAGCCTGTCTCTTGGCACACTTACTTGCGAACACATGCAATTGTCTTTTCTAAGATGGGAAGATCCTAGAAAACAGACACTGTGTTTTGTACAGCATCATATGCCCTACTGCATTTGGTACCACTGTGTACATAATAGGGCCTCAGTAACACATGCTGATGAAATGAATGGGTCCTGTTCCTGAAACTGGGCGGGAGTGGAACATTGGCCACAGCTCACACTTCTTTAACCCCTGTGAGTGTTAGACATCATGCCAAGGGTTCTATTATTCCCACGTTACAGATGATGAAACGGAGGCAGAGGGGGGTCAGATGCAATAATTCCTCAAGGTCACTGACAGCTGGTAGGTGGAAGAATCCGAATCTCAAAGCTTTTAAGCCTTCACTTTTCTAGGCATCTCTTTTTCATCTCTAGAAAAGAATGGGTAGAGGAAGAAGGAATCTTGCTCGGCCATTCCTCCTGCCCCCCACCCAGTCTTCTGGGACTGGCACAGGAACATACTACACACTTCTGTTGAAATGATTTTTTCCCTTCCCATTGGACCTGTAAGAGCCCTTAGGGAGAAAGGACTAAACACTTGAGGTGTCGGTATGAAAAGAACTCCAGAGCCATTCAGCTGGAGCTGTGCTGGCTCAAAGGCAGATGGAAAGCAGAGGTTGAGGCCACAGTGATGGGGTCAAAGCTGGGGTCTGGGGCACAGTGTCACAGGAAGAGACCTGAGGCCAGAAAGAGGTGAGACCAGAAAGCCTCCACGCTGAAATCTCGGGCAGCAGACACAGGGCTGCTCGGCGCGCCCCGTGGGCTCTGCTCCGTCTGTCTCTCTGGCAGAGAACCCAAGGGCAGAGCAGACAGCTGGGGGGAGGTCTAGCTCTTAAAAAAGATCCTGTTTGAATAGCTGTCCTCTTCACACCTTTCCCTATCTCCCCTCTCAGGAGAGCGACTTTAATAATGAGCTGCTCTGTGACAACAGACTCCTAATTAATTCATTGCTATTCTTCTGGGGCCAGATCATTCTAATCAACGTGGGGTAGGTAAGGCGTGGTGAGCAAGGACTGCTTGGTCTTCTTCATCTACCGTTGACTCTAGCTCTGCTCCCTGGTATCAATCACTGCTTGAGACCATTCCTGGTCTCCTTGTTCTCTTTGACTGGACACTGTTTCTCCTTGATGCCCACCCCTCCTTGCACTGATGCCCCAGAGCTACAGGGCATAGTGACAGCATGCAGACCTTTCTGGGGTGGCTAGGTACAAAAGTGCAGCAGGTGCCAGGATCTCCTTGGAGAGGGAGAAGGAGGGAAGCAGAAGCCTTGTGAGGAGCAAACTTTGTGTTGCCTTTCCTCTGAGCATCGGTGGAATATCCAGTGAGCTCACCAGTCGGTACAGTACTGACTGTTCCACCTCCTCACATTCTCTGGGCCCCAGAGGGGCTTCCACTACCCAGGGCACATGTGCTTCTGCAGCTTGGCACATCAACCACACATCACTGCACCTGAGGGGTGGCTGCATCTCTACAGCAGGCGCAGTTCTCTGTATAAGGATGTGAGCAGACGCCAGGAACCAAGACTACAGAGAACTGTTCTAGAGATGGTACGGAACAAAGAGTCTTAGAGAAATCCCCCACAAAGCTGAGTGACACTTGGTGATGATGGAAATTAAGGGGCACACGGGTCTATCTTCACAACTACTTTTTAGATTTTCTGTTTGCTTTCTGGATCTTCTAAGCCCCACTCTTCAATCTTCCCTTCTGATGGGTGTTGACTATCCATCCAGTCAGGGCTGAAGTCTTAACTCGCTGGGGTGGAGGCCAGGCCATTCAGGGGCACGTAGCCAAGGGAGTTAATTCTCACTTTCCTCATCTGCAAAACTGGTAAAAAACAATACTGCCTACATGACAAGGCTGTGGCAGGAACAAATTAGATAAGGGACATGAAAGCATTTGGGACAGTGGAAAAGGCTGTGTGGAGGCAAAGAATTTTTGACTGATTTACTTTCAACCTAGAGAGTTGAATGGGAGCAGACTGAGGAGGAAAATTGGGCAGGGGCAAAATTCTTCAGGGGCCCATTGGGGCAACTGGTCACTCCCGCTCTCTGTCCTTCCAAGGGAACTAGCTGGGGAAGGAGGAGGAGGGGCATGGTGGAGGAGGAGGAGGAGGAGGAGAGAGAGTAGAGGCCAGAGGAAGGGGAGATGGGAGAGGACGGGGGCCGGGGAAGGCGGGGGGCAGCAGGGGCTCAGAGCAGGAACCCGTCACACTGTGAGAGGCTGCAGCCTGCTTTTGATGGCAGCCTCTCTGAGCGGGTGAAGGAGTGGTTTGGCACGGGCCTCCACTGGACCTGTGCTGGGGACACAGAAGGCTGAGGCCACAGGGGCCACAGGGATGGCAGTGTTCTGAGTCAGGCCCTTTTTACTTTGTGCAAAAGAGAAAGTGAAGGGGAGGCTCCAGTCTATTACCCACAGAGAGAAGGCTGCTCAGGGCAAACCTGCCCACTTCTAATCTGCTCCTTAAAAAGAGCTAGAAGGAGCTACAGCTTAGCTTTTGTGTAAAGTACTAAAGCATCCCCCTCTTCTGCCCCTCCCACACCCCCACTCTTCTATATTTTTTTCTTTTAAAAGAACGCTTCTCCTCTCCAGGGACTGGAATCATTAACTGAACAGCACTTTGCCTCTCATAGCTTTTGACAATTTGGCAGTGAGCTGGAAAGTACCAGAGAAACTGCAAAGCAGCAGAGGGGGAGGGGGTGGGCAAAGGGGATGTGTCTGAAGGGCCGGCCTGGTATGTGTCTGGCCCCTGGCCCAACACCTGGATGTCTGGATCTGCCTCTCCTTTTCTGCCCGCCTCCGTGGCTCAAGGGAGTTCTGGGTCCCCAGCTGTCAGGGAGGTGTGGTGTGGGGCAGGCAGGGAACACAACATGGCTTCCTGTCCTCAACTCCTTGTGCCATCACCTGGAGGCTGCCTGGGGCTGATTGATATCCAATCTGGACAGGGGATGCCTCGCGGAGAGGCAGGAGTGAACACCTGTCATCCTACCTGTTGCCTGAACCACCCCATACCAAACGGGGGAGGGGCATCTGAGGGCTGAGGTGTGGGAAGACAAGGGGGCTGGGCAAGGAGAGATGGACCTAAAGGCAGCAAAACCCAAGACCTGGGCATTTCTGAAGAGGAAAGAAAACAGGTGAGAGACAGCAGGCTCAGGGATTTTCTAGTCAAGTTGTGACAGGAACAGAGCCAAGAGGGGGAAATCTGGGGTCTCCTGAGAAACAGTCTATGTTGGAACATCTGCAGAATTGGCTTCAGACGGTCCCAACCCTTATTAGCTGATGGTTTCGAGAAGATTTCTGAGAAGGGGCACTGCGTGCTTGGCCACCCTTGAGAGGATCAGAGAACTCCTCCTCTTGGTGCTAGTCACCGTTCCACCTTAGGAATCTAGCCTTATTTAGCATCCTTGAACAGTGTCTAATTACCACTGATGGAGCTCATATTACATGTTGGACAGGGCACCGGGCGTCTTGTGCAAAATATCTATGTTAATCCCCCAAACCCATTTCGCTGATGAAGAAACTGCATCTCAGAGAGAGAGGTTAAATAACTTGTCTGAAGTCACATAGCCAGTAAGTGGTAGACAGATTTGAGCCTGAGTCAGTTTAATTGCCTAAATTTTTATTAAGCCACATGCCTCCCCAAAAGGTATTCTCCTTTGTCTTGTATATGATGTTAACATCTTACTATCATTTTAATGCCCTTATTCTGCTGTCTGAGCCCCTGTGCAAGTGCCAACAAAAATGATAAATTCCCAGATGTAGAAGCTGACTCTATATAGTTCATTTTATTCAACTTTTGGCAGAATGCCAAGCATAAAGGGGTGCTGCAGAAAGTTGCATGTTATCCTTGAATCAAGTTAGAGCTCCAGGAAGCCACAAACTGGGATCACAAAAGCTTAATCATCAAGCTTCACTTTCCTTAATGGCCTTATCTACTTGCTTTTTATTGTTGGCTACTCCAGGAGGGTAATTTATTGAATGCTGATTGTTACATGGATGTCACAGCCTTGGCATTTTAGCATGAGTTATTATAAAAAATTTCCATATAAAAGATGCTTCTGATTTTGATGTCCAACTTTTGTCCTGGTTTCTATACAAGATCTCACCCGATCAATCATTTATAGAATGCAACGTCTGGAAATTGTGTCTCCTGCAAAAAAGGTATACTTCTATCAGAGAGTTAGGATTTCTAATTCATCCCATTTCCCTTTTTGTTTTGGCTGCCAGGATACTCAAGCCAAATCTGATGTTGGGTGATGGTTCCTATGTTGGCTTTATTGTAAGCATATGTATTTCTACTCCCCTTTTGTGGCTTGTATTTTCTAGTTCCATGCTAATTTGCATTATATGTGTTTGCCAAATCTTTTATTATATTACCCAACTCCTTATTTGAAAAGTGGGTAGAAATACATACAAATAACTATGCTCATATAATAATATACAGTGTACACTGATGCATTTGCACTCTGTTGTGTGTTGCCTTGACGTATTCTCAGGTCTTTGCACTGTGTGCTCATATCCTTTGTCTCTGTGGGTAGGAGTAAGACAGTGGGGGTTTCTGAGGTCCTGGACTATTTCCAAGGTGGTTAAGTATATATATGATGTGTTAGAAAAGAGGAAAGAGGTGAGGAGACAGATACTACTTAAAATCTAGAGCCAGTGGTCAATCTGCCTTCTATTGGGCCAATAAAAATTCTTAGCTCAGCTATGGGTCTGGCCCATAATAATGCTCCTTACCTGTAAGTAAAATGAAAGAATGAATGAATAAATTAATGAATAAATGCTTCTCTGAGTCAAGAGTTTCTTCTCATAGAAGAGAGGGCAAGGACTGTTTGGCAGAAAGCCCCATCTTCAGGCCACAGAGAATACTCAAACTCAAAGATGGGAAGCAAGCTCTCCACCCTACCCTTGTCCCCCGGCCAGGCCAAAAGCATCGGTCACGTGCGCTGCATGTAGCAAAACTGTGTCAGTGTGCTGGACACTAGAAGGAGAGAGGGAAGAAAAGGGGGAAGGCAGGGAAGAAAAGGGGGAAGGCAGGGAAGAAAAGGGGGAAGGCCGGGAAGAGGTCTCCTTCTTCTGCCTGTCTGTTGTCCTCCCCTTGAAAAAGAAAATGACAGAAATGCTAGCCTATAGGAACCGTGAAGAGAAAGAGAGGTCTCCAAACATGTCTATCTCTGTTTTCACTAGCAATCTCCTTTGTACTCCTATCCCTCCCTCCTTCCTTCCTTCCTTCCTTCCTTCCTTCCTTCCTTCCTTCCTTCCTTCCTTCCTTCCTTCCTTCCTTCCTTCCTTCCTTCCTTCCCTTTCTTCTGTCAGTTCTAGTTTCTCTGCATGTCTATTATATCTCTTTCTCTGGGCTGTCTCTCTGCCTCTCTCTCTGATGCATTCATGCACCCTTCTCCTCAATCCTCAAGAGAGAAGCTCTTGAAGCCCTCACTTCCACCTTCATCCCAGAGACAGTCAGGAGCAGAAGACCCCAGCCCAGAGCATAGGGCACCCCCACCTCCCCACTGACCTGTGTCCAGACCTGGACTTCATTCTAATCCCAGTGGCCTTGCTGACATGAGTCGGGCTAATTTTTTTCCTGTAATTAAACGGGACCCTACCCCCACCCCATTCCATCTCTAATCCTGGATAATGAGCTCGCTGATTGCCAGTGCAGGGCAGGAAACCTCATGTTTGGAGAGGATTTTGGGCAGACAGATTAGGCAAACACTATGCAGGAAGCTGCACTGGGAAAACAGGCTGTTCTCAAAGTTTGTTGTTAAAAGAGATTTGTGGTGGGCAAAGGGCCTGGTTCTCTCCAGGTGGTCTGGGCTGCCTCTGACCCTGTCAGGTTTCCCAACAAATAGGTAACTTTTCTCAGCTGGCTCTCAGGCTCCTCCTGCTAAGGGTGTTCTCTCCAGCACACCACTCTGAGGGTCTCCCCCGGGAGGGTGTTCCGTGTTGCTCACAGAGGGGAGTGGGCACATCTGCACGCGAGAGGGAGGGAGAGCCCACTGGTGTCCACTCATGTACAGGATGCGTGGTGGTCAAAGGTTAACAAAACATGGTAGGTGACAAGACCACTATGACTTCTACTGACCCCAGGGAGTGGGAGAGCTGCCTGGGAAATGGGGAAATAAAGCCCTCTCCTTCATGCTTTGGGGAGGACTCCTTGTCATGGTGGAGGATGGGGGCCCTGGGGGGTCAGGTGCTCCCAGCTTAGGCTGCCACTTGTTGATGTAACTGGCATCGCATTGCCCTCTGCTCTCAGAGAGTGTGCTCTGATGATGACATTCCCTTCTTCCTTCTGTCATTTAAATTTTTCTTCCACAAGCCTCATGATACTGGGTAGGGGGAGGCAGGTAGCCTATTATAGAGAAGGAAACTGGGTCCCTGAGAAAGCAAACGATTCCCACAAGGTCACAAAGCAAACCCCGAGGCAGCAGAGCTGAGGATGTGGCGTAAGGCCCCCGGCAGCTGGTTATACCTGTTCTTTGCACTGTCCCATGCTTTCCAGTTCCAAGATCATGTGTTATGAGTGCTTGAGTCCTTAGAAGATTGGAAAGATGGGAGATTTGGGGCCTGGAGATGTAGGATGCTGCCAGCCAAGGAGGGCTGGTCAACTCCTCTGGGAGGATTCTGAAAGCCCAGTGTTATACTAACACTGGCCATCTAGACTTCTTCCTCACAAGAAATGGGGCTGCATTCCCAGATTCCCTGGATAAAGAGCCCTGAGGCTCCTTCCCCTTTCCCCTGCATGACTTAAAGCCTTAAGATCAGTTCATGCTGGCTCTGAGAAGACAGGGCAGGAACTGGAGCCAGGAGCTGGTGTATTGTCAACGTGTGCTTTCAGAGCTGGAGAGAGCGGTAGGGGCCCGTGGGCTGGCATGTGGGGGATTGCCCAGCTGCTAGGGGAGGCACCTGGCCCTGCTTCCCCGCTGTGGCTCCTCCAATGAGCTCAGGGCATGGGGGAGGGAGGCAGGCTGTGGATGGATCCCAGATGGGCTATCAGGTTTGTCCACAGTCGACTCTGAGGCTCCTCTGGTCTGGGCAGCTCCTGGGCTCTGAGTCAGCTGCACAGCCAAAGCCCACTATGGAATGCCAGTGATACTCCACTCGCTCTGCCACCAGCCTTCCCCGCATCCCTCTGCACCAGAGACACTGCATTTTTTTCCTGTCCCTTCTCTCCTGTATTCGCACCCCCTCCCTCCTGGGGCAGAAAGGGTTAGGGCTGGAAATCTAGATGAGGCTGAGCTCCTACCTCTACCTGAAGATTATTTTTGCCCAGGAAGAAGTAGATATATAAGGTTCTGCATTCAAACTCTGGATATTGGAGAACAAGGTGCCTACATGGGGACCCTGGGGCTAGGTGGTAGGCAGGTAGATGGACATAAGCAGAGCGAGGATGATGGGCCAGGAAGAGAAGGTCACCAGGGCAGAAAGCCCCTAGTGCCTAGCAAGGGACAAAACTGGGAAAACAAGGACGTCACCACAGGGACAACATTTCCTCCCCTAGCACTTCATGGTCATGTGGTTCAACCCCCTAACTTTTCTTCCCTAGAGATACATCTAGGCCTCAGTTGTATTTCTGCTCCAGGCCCAGAAAAGCTGCGAAATTGGACAAGCAACACCATGGCTGCCTCCAGGACCATCAGCACTGACCAATGGCCCCCTGTCCTGCACTGAGCAGTCAGTGGAGACCATGACCCTGAAAGGACACACCTGGAAAGTTGATGAATATGCTATTGGGATTCTCCCCTGGGACCTTCCCTAAGAATTCTGCCTGCAAGAGAGAAATAAAAATGCACAAGACACAGGAGCTATTGCATACTTTCCCTTTGGGGAGAATGCCTTCACCATTCCCTTCCCCCTTTTCCTCCCTTTTTCTTCTTTCTAAACTCTTGCAACCAGGGAAGCAATGGGTGGCAGCAGCTCGCCCCGGGCTTACCCCCTGAGTCTGTCTCCAAGGCCCCCTTTTCTCTGACTTCCCAGCGAGCTAGAGCAGCCCCACCTTGTCTCACCTCTTTCCTAGAAGGTTTCTAGAGAACCAAAGCAGCCCGGCTTAGGCTCTCCTGTTACCTCTTCTGTCCTTGGCTCTTCTTTGTTGCACCGACTTGAGTGTGCGTTTGCTGTGCCCAATAAATTCTTGCTTCCTTTCCTGCACTTTTTCTCTTGACTGAAATCTTCCCTTCAAGAAGACAAGAACTGAGGTCTTGTCCTATCACCAGTAACAGGTAGAAGAAAGAAACTCCACGTGTCCCTCTGATTACCAGGCCTGTGCAGCTGGCTCTGACCCAGTCATGGGCAGGGAAAAAGGAGGACCAAGAACCGGGCAGAACAAGGCAGCCAGCTATCTGGCATTACCACGGCATCACACAAGGCATGGCTTCCAGACTAACAGCAACATCTCATTCAATCCACTTGACAGGCTGGAGGGAAGGGGAGCTTCCTTCATCCCCATCATACAGATGAAAATACTAAGGCTCTAGGGGGTTAGAGTAAGAATCTGAATTTTGAATTTGGTCTCCTGAGTCTGGCCACAAACATTTCCAAAGACCTATCATATGCCAAGGAGAGTGCTTTTGTTTTGGGGATGCAGAAACAAATGCAACACAGATCATGCCATAGACACCAGTGCTGTTTTCCTTATGTCACATAATTAATAGATTAGTTATTCTCATAGAGGACCTGCAGGGTGTCCTAGTGTAAGACACTTTCACCCATCCTCACCCATTCACTGCTGTTCCAACAGAAGATCAAGTCCATTTCTGCCTTGTAGAGAGAAGTATTTTGAGTGGCATGAGGGGATTACATGAGGAGCATTGTGCCTCGGTTTCCCTTTTGGTGTCAAGCTTCTACTCAGTGGAGATTTGATCCTGAAACTTCTGTAACCTTTCATGTCATCCTACTGCACTCAGGGCAGGCACTCCTCCTGTCTCAGGTCCTCCCTGGGTCATTTGTTAATGAGTGGCCAGCTACAGGTGACGCTGCCTTGCCAGGGTCGATTAGCTGGGCTGAAATCTGCATTTTGCTTCAGAAAACCAGTTTGGGATCAGAAAGCAGTAGGGCTCCGCTCCAGCTTTCAGAGAGAATGCCCCTGAGGCCAGACATCTGAATTAACCACAGAAGCCTTTTCTCCCTCTTCCTTCCATTCCTCAAGCTTCTTTCTCACCTCTCCCTGCGCACCAGAAGGCTGGTTAACTGCAGCAAAGGCTCTCTGAACATGCCTGCAGACGGAAAAGCCTTTTTTTTTTCCTTCAAAGAAGATGATGCGAAGCTCCCTCCCGCCTCTCTGGAGAGGCAGTGAGGGAACAGGCTGTCTCCAAATGCCATTAAAACGTTTCTCAAATTAAAAACAGTCTTGGAATGTGCAACTTTACGAGTGGTTCGGTGATGCAGGGATGGTGGGTTTCCCCTGCCTGAGAGTGCGGACCAGGGTCAAAGGTGCCGGCCCAGGCACAGGTCCCCAGCTCTGTCCTGTGGCTCGAAGGGTCCTTGGGCAATGTGTTTAGCCTTTCTGAACCCCAGTCCCACCCTTGTTAATAAAAATGAAATCTTTATCTTTCTCCTCCCTCCCTAGTATCAGAGAAGCGGCTCTGTTATTATCAGGGATAACGGACTCGGCTCTCTTCACGTGCCGCCTTCTGTTCCCCTCCTTCCCTTCCCCTCCCTCTTCCCTCAGTCATGGTGCTATTTTAAGTTGAGGCTTCCAGCCAAAATCTGTACTTTATTAATTACGCGTCAACTACTTTGTGTAATGTTTAATGCAATCTCCAGATTGTATCGAATCCACAGCGAAGGGAGGAGTCTGAATCTGCTCTGGGTGCCTGGCAGGGCGGGTGCTGGGAGGGCTGGGGATCAGGGGTCAGCCCGAGTCTGCCTTGACTCGGTCCCCCCTCCTCTCCACCCCTGCAGTCTCTGTTAAGGCCAAGCCTCAGTCTGGCTCCCAGCTCCCTATTTAAAGAACACACAGCACCTGACTGGAAGGTAGGAAAACCTGTCTCATTAGGAAGGGCCAAAGTGTTCAGGACAACTGAGATCATTTGCAGGGAGGGCGGAAGGCTGAGCGGCTATTTGAAAGTGTGGCTCAGTGATGTGCCAAGAGAAGGATGGGGAGGGACTGACCATCTGTTCTTCTCCAAAGAGGACATAGAAATAGCATGTGTGCTGGAGCAGGAAAGCTGTGAGTTAGACCCAGGTACTCCATGCCTCGCTGCTAGGCTTCAAGTGCTGACTAGCTGTATGAATCGAACAAGACCTTCCTTCAGCTCATCTGGACCATAGGTTACTGATCTGGAAAAGGCTCAAGATGATCTCTGAGGTCCTTCCTCGCTTGAGTCTTTTGTGCCTCTTTCTGAGAGAAGGTACAGGAGATTATGGGGCAAAGTAGAATCTCCTTGAGGGAATACAAAGATGAATTCTGTGTGCTTCCTCAGGAGTTCACAATCAGATGGGGAGGCAGACAACAATAACACATGACATACAAATAACAGCAAGCGGGCACTGTTACATGTGCTTCATCCAGAACACATGCCCTCAACAGCCCTATGAGATAGGCTCAACTACTATTCTTGTATTGCTGAGGAGAAAAGTAAGGCACAGAGAGGTTAAGTAACTTGCCCACACTGGACTAGGTTTGGAATCCAGACAATCCACTCCAAAGTCAGTGACACTCACCACTGTGCACACAGCCTCGGGAAAGGAATACAGGAACTCGCATGCAAGGCCAACTCTGCTGAGTGCTGTAGCCAGTGATAAGGACCTTGGGTTTATAGAGAGAGCAATTGAGTCTGAGTGGGCAACTCCTGGAACATTCCACTGAGGAGGCAGGAACTAGGTGGAGCCTGGAAGGTAGGGTGCGAAGGTGTGGCAGGAACAGCTTGAGAAGCGAGGTGAGGGGAACGGGCACAGCTGGAAGAAAGGGGCATGGGTGTGGCAGAGATGGTGCGGGGAAGGAAGAGACAAACTGTTCCTGGCCGTGGGGTGCCAGAACCTTGCTTAGGATTCTGAGCTATGTCTTAAAAGTTGTGGGAGCCACTAAAAGGGTTAAATGCTATGGACCCTAAGTTGAGGGATATGGGGCAGAAGCTAGCACAAGTTCAGGAGCACATGATAAAAGTCTTAGCTAGGGCTGGGGGAAGGGAGGGCAGGTGAGGGCACCTGAAGGAGACAAGAAGTACTAGTGTGGGGGATGAGGAAGGGGGAGGAGTGGAGGAGTCGAGGGGAGCGCACCTGTGCCTGAAGCGGCCGGTGAGGAATGTGGACGGAGGCCCCAAGGGGCGTGGGGCAGGGGTTCTAAACTATGCAGAGAGGCTGATGAAGCATTTTTATTCAGCTTACATACCACTTGCTCAGGGAAGCCTTTTCTGAGTCCCCCACCAGGCCCAACCCCAACAGTTCTGGTTGCCTGGTCACAAATTCTCAACCACTTGTAGAACCTTGTCCCCCTCTTTAACATGGTCACCAGCTGCTACTTGCTTGTGTTCTTTTCCCGTCAGCCCTGTGCTTGTTCAGTTCTGCGCCCCAGCACCGGGCCAGCGCTGGGCATGTCAATGTTCAGTAAACACTTGCTCAGTGAACCGAGCTCTGCCTCTCAGCCGGGTGCCCTTCTCCCACCCTTGGGCATCATCCTGTGGCTCCTCATCACCATTTCCCCAGGGCCTGTGCCTCCCTGCACAGTGCATGCAGGGCAGGAGGAGATGCATTCACAAGTGCACCTGTCCACGCTCCCCACGCTGATGCATTCTGACACTTCCGTGCAATTTGCCGGGTGGCAATAATGAACAGTTTAGCATGGAAATTGGTCTTAGCAGGAGGGGGCTGGTGTGTGCGTCAGGGATTAGAGAGCATGTGGCTAGGGGACACCTTCAGCCCCGCAGCTCCAGTGGAATGGATATCTGATATCCCTGTCTGTCCCTCCCTGGACAGCCCTCCCAGGGGATACTCCTCTGCCCTTTCTGTGCCCCCCAAACTCTTCTGCTCTGTCACTACCAACATCTGCCTGAGGAGGGGGTAAGAGGGAGGAGTGCACAGCTTTGTTCCCATTTCCCAGAATGCTTCTCAAGGGAGTTTCTGTTCCCTGTCCCCTCACAATCCAAAAGGTAAGAGAGTACAGGTGGGTCTGCCTTCCCCCTTCTTCCAGTTTACCACCAGTTACTTAATGGTGGTGTCGTCCCTTGAGGACCAGTTCTAGACACTGTCTAAGAAATACTTTCTTACCAAATCCCTGTGGGACATTGAGGGAAAGGGGAGGGCAGAGCATCTGATCCTCACTCTCAGAAGTGAGGTAACAGGGCTTCCTCAAGGAGCATGGTCAGGGACCATCCTTGAAAACTCCTAGGGAGGTAATGCAAACTTTTTTCTGGGCCGCACTAGAGCATCCTTCCTGGGCCCCAGAGCCAGCCTGCCTCACCCTCAGTGTTCCTCTATGCCACCGCCACTGCCACCGCCACCACTCAGAGGGACTTCCTCAGGACTACTTAGCAGGCACTGCCTGATGCTAGCTAGCGGCACTAATGGATTCTGTTGATTCTGTTATCTCTCGGGGAACCTTGTCTGCAGATCGGCAAATCGGAAGTAGGTGGCAGGTTAAAAATACTCTGTTAGCAAAGAGGCTTAGGTGGGGGCCGTGCCATGGGAACTGCGGTGATGAGAGGCCTCTAGGACAAGGAGTCAGGAACAGAACCCAGGGTGCTGGACCAGGGGGCTGGCCTGACTGCTCTTTTGCCTCCAGTTTGAAGTGGCCACAATTTTGAATTTGCACTTGCAAAGGAGTGTGAAGAGGGAGGGATTCATTTAGCCTCTTTCATAAGGTCTGGACAGCTAGCGACTTACTGGGTGGCCCTCTCTGCTTGGGGTAGTGGGTGCCCAAGCTCTGATTCATTTTACAGTGCACATTCTTTCACCCAGGATAAGGAACCAAGTCCTGGGTGGGGGGAAATAACAATGCCCTACATTTATAGGCTGTTTTTATTGCTTCTGAAGTGCCTCCACAAACAGTACCTTACCACATGCTCACAACATGCCTGAAGTGAGAATTATTACCCACCCCATTTTTATATATGGGGAAACAATGCTCTGAGAGTTTACGAGACTTGTCCAAGGTCACTTATCTAGAGTGGCAGAGTGTGGACTTGAATAAGGGTTTTCTCATTCCTTGTTCACGACTTACCTTGCATCCTCTATTTGGCTTTCCTGAATTCCCCTATCAGGGAAGAACCTGTGGGGCTCCCTGCAACGGCCCGGGGCAAGCCCTCAGTTCATTTCATGAGTCTTAAAAGCGCACAGGTCCAGCTGCCTCTACCAGGTCCGGGGCTGGCCTCGTGCCAGGTGGCTGTCAAGGCCATTTGTTTCAATCCCTTGAGACCTGGAGGAAAGCTTGTAGCTGTGGCTTTGCTTCCCTAGCTGAGGGCTGCAGAGTCCCAGGAGAGAGAGGAGCCCCACGCTTCCAAGTGAGACTCCATCCTCTTTGTAGGCTGGGGATCTAGGTCTCATTTTTTGACCAAAGAGAACAAATGTTCTACAGTTCCCACTGGCCAACTGAGTCAATGCTTTTCTGATATTCCCCCCTCCTGCTCAGAAAGTCCTCTGTAGGGGTTACCGTCCAGCCATAGCTGTTTATTCTGTTCACTGAGGGTTAGTTACTCCCATTGACAGGGCAGGACCCAACTCTGATGGTCCAAGGAGAGAGCACCCTGAAAAGGGACCCATTCACACTACCTAAGATAAGGGCACATCACAGTTCTCACATTTAACAAACGACATGGGAAGAAACCGACCCCAAATGGCAAGATTTTGGAAGAGAAAGAAAAGAAATCTCAATCGGTTGGGGACTCCCACAGGAGCACCAGCAGTGGGTCACTCGAGTTCCACTCCCAGTCGCACCCTCCCCTGGTGAGGTGTCTGGCTCAGGTAGGTGTCCTAAGAGCTGATATTGAGGCTGGTTGGAAGTAAAGCTGCCCAAACCCTTAATAGGCTCTGCCCACTAAGCTGGGAGCAGGGACTTCAAAGGACAAGGACATGATCCCTGATCTGTGGAGACTTCAAATGTCACTCCAATGCCTGCTGTGCGGAGTGTGGTGCTCGGCACAGAGAGTTGGCTGTGATCTGGGTCTTGCCTCCAGCCACTTGTACCAGGAGGGAGCGACATAGGCTTAATGACAATGCACGTGGAAGGATCTGAAAAATGTTCTGGGAGTTCAAAAGAATGAGAGATGAAGTCTATAGGACAGGGGATGAGAAAGGGAAAATCAGCACATGTGCAAAGCATCACAGTAATGAGATTTGCAAAGAACACAAAGTAAGGGCGTCATGCACTGACATGATAATTAACTCAAGTCAGGAAGCAGGCATAGTGTAGACGGAGGGTAAGGGCACAGGCTGGCAGGAACTTAGGAGAAAGCGGCTCTCCCTGTTTAGTGTCTGAGTGGATGGATTCCTAACCTCTGGCTTCGGCTCCTGGCACCTATCGGGGCTCACACACAGCGCTCCTTCCTCCTCACTTCAAACCCCTCCGTTCCCAGGCCAATGGGATTCTGTGCAGTTCAGCACATGAGTCTGCGTCTGGAACTACAAATGGGAGAGGGAGTTCCCAAAATAGAGAGCAGAGCTTGGGGCTATGATGGAATGTCACTCGGAGTCTCTAGGTCCCTGGGGACTGGCATCAACTAGACAAAGGAAATCCACAGGTAATTTCCGAGCTTCATTTACTTACGTTGGTGCAGAGCTTTAACCCTTTTGCTCACTAAATCTTGGACCAGAGCTCCTAAGGAGGGCTGCCCTGACTACTGAGAATTTCACGGAGTTTCTGGAGGAAAAGGGCTTGGAGGAAGAGAGAAACAAGGGAGAGGAGGACACCAGGAAAATATCTGGTGTCCTCTCTCCCACACCCCCTGACAGCAATGTGAGCCGCTAATGCATTAATTAACTAGTAGTTCTGAATGTACTCCATTGTACCTCATTGTCTGCAGCTGCCATTCCCTGGAGGAGCCATAATATACTCAGTGCACACTATATAATTACTTAAATATCAACACATGTGTCCCCTGCCCAGCGCTGGGACGCGTGTTTACTTGTGTTAATGAGAACTCTAATGGCCATACTGATGAGAGGCCCGTGGAGGTAGGAGGGGCTGAGGCACAGGCCGTCTGAAGTTGAGGTGCATATGCCCCCCGATTTCCCTCTGTTCTCACTTCTCCACCACCCGCTCCTCCCCACTTCCTGCCCCGAGAAGCACTCTTAGGACGCTGGTGCAAGCTTCTCCCCAGATCACAGGCCAAAGCGCCATTGGCTTCCCTCTTCTCTGATGCGAGTCAGACGCAGCCGCCTGCACGTGCTGCATAATGACTATGTTTTTGCTTAATACAAATTGTGGTTATTTAGCAGCCCAAGTACCAATTCCCTACTGAGATCCCATCATTGAATGCCCCCCCATGTACACACACACAGACTTGACAAATAAGCGCAGCACCTGTGTGCTGCCCCTGCCCCCACGTGCCCCCTCAAGCCATCAGTGAATTACTCTGTGGCTTTGGGGATCCAGTGTTATTAATACTGAGATGAGTGACAAAGTGAACTTGCTGTATGAATCCAGACTGGTGGAACTGGAAGGGCACGACTTTAGAGTCACAAGGCCTGGGTTCAAAGTCTGGGGGTACTGTGAAACCCAGGGCAAGTGACCAAGACCTTAGGAGCTTTGGTTTTCTTCTATGGAAAGTGGGCACAGGGTCACTGACATCACAGGCGAGGGTTACAAGGTGTACTTGATGAGAAATGTGAGTGCTTCTCTCCCTCCCTTTCCCCTCTTTGTACATAGCTGTGTGTCTGGATGGGGAGTGGAGTCATCCATCCAGAGGAGGGGAAGAGATTATAGAGACGTACCAATATCTTACACTCAGATTTCAGTTTAGAGCGTACTCCTTTGAACTTAAAACAGGTCACTAGAATGCAACAGACACTTGTCTGTGTTGTTCATGGATATGTTCCCCCTAGAAGAGGAACCACATGGACTCAGTGCTCAGGAAATACTTACTGAATAAATACATAAATAAATGGCATTCTCTTATTTAATCCTCATAACATTCCCATGTGATCAAGTGTATTGCCTCCATCGTGCAGAAGAATAAACAGGCTCAGAGAGGGTGAGTGCCTTGCCCAAGGTACAACAGCTAGCCTGGGATAAAAGCAGGGTCTGAGTTGAATGCTCTTTCCGATGCCTTCAGCAGGCTCTAAATAAATGCTTGGTGAGTTTTGATTTTGCGGAAAAAGGAAAATAAACACAGAAGATAAAGTATGTGTGGTTTTTAAGGATGATAGATACTGCTTCTGAGAGTTTTATGGCCCTCTCACACTTCTTAATTTACCACCTATGGCCATCGAGTGGCATCCCTTAAGTCCCAGTGTCAACCAGGACATGAGAGCAGGGAAAAATAAGTTCTCAGCAGGCACAAGAGGCGTGACCTCTGCGAGGCAGAAGACCGGGCTCCTCCAGGATCGTGAACTCTAGAGTTTACCCTCATGTTCATTTCAAGAGATATCCTGCCCTTCAGTGGTTTTCTACTAGGCTGAGTGACCATCAGCGCATCTTGCGCTTTTAGAGTGAACTCCCTAGAGAGGGTCCTGATGTCCTCACTCTGGCCTGAGGATGCTCCCAGACCAAGTTACTGGGGGTGGGACAGCTGGGCTGGGGTAAAGGCTGCGCTACCCCTGCACTGTGCTCTCTCCTTACGCTGACGAGACAGCCAGAGGAAAGAAGGGGCTGACCTTTGGGAGTCATGGGCAGTCGGACGACCGGCCACACACTCCAGACCCAGACATGACACATACTAAAAAACTGATAAACAAGTGCAGATTAATGGAGTGACGACAAGACACAGGGAGAGGTCAGATGGGTTACACGTGATTGGCAAAGTCTTTGACCACCAGCCTCGTGTGCTGGTAGAACTTCACCTCATTGTGCATATTGCTCTGTCTCCCACAGTGAACTGGCTGCTGCAGGGCCCAGTCCCAGGGCAGATTGGTGCTGCATCCAAAAGCATATTTTAGATGCATCTAGTCCTGTCTGGAAATAAGACAGAGCCCCTATCCCAGAAAAATAAGAGTAGCCCCAGCCTTGTGGGCAAGTGTACAAGGTGCTTAGAGCTCCAAGGAGTCTGAGAGGCAGGGACTTGGACTTGGAGGTTACACTGGGGTGTGCAGGGGCAGAATGTGGGGAAGCCCAAGGGAAGGGAAGCTAGAGGAGGGTCAGGGCTCGGGGGTGGGAGAGGAGGAAGGGCAGAAAGAACTTGTGCAGCGGGTGAGAAGGGGACTTCAGTCTGCGGAGGAGAGAACGAAAGCACAATGCCAAGGAAACCGAATCCCAGCCCTGGTCTGCACCCCAGTCAAGTGTGGCTTTGAGCAAGTCACTTCCCTTCCACGATCATAAGTTTTTTTAATCCCCTTACGCTGGATGAACTCTACAATCTTTACTGTTTTTAAAATTCTAAAATTCCAGACGTACTACTCCCTCCTGAAATGTCTGGACTTTTCTGGTCACAGCCAACCACTGAACCCAGGATCTCCAAGGTCTTTTCCAACAAGCTGTGGGGTGCCCTGTGCACTCCTCATTAGATATTCACTGCCTCTCCTCACTCCCCGGCACCCCCCTCATTTCCCCATATGCAGATGGCTTTGTTTTCCAAACCTGATAGATGATGACAGGTATATTGTCTCAGCATCACCAGACTGCCAGAGGCAGCTTAAGTCAAATAATTTCCTTTCTCCTAATAACTTGGAGGATTTTTTTCTCTTAAAAGGCAAAAAAAAAAAAAATAGAGGCCTTCCTTTTAATGCCTCTTTTTTACCTTAAAGAGACAGTGTCATTTATCTTCCTCTTGAGTCCAAAGTCAAATGAAAGGAGTGTTAAGCAAAGACCAGCCTGCCTTGAAGCAGTCATTTGTGACTGGAGTCTGGGGAGAACAGGGATGGGCCCTGGGGACCATCTCTAGGGCCTCCTGATTGACAGGCTGAGGGGAAGTGGGTGGGTGAGATCAGAACCCCACAGCCAGGAGGAAAGAGACAGCCATCCACAGAGGCAGGGGAGCAGGAGGCCCTGTGAGGTTGGATGCCTGCCGGAGGCAGGGTCAGGGGCTGGCTAGTAGGCAAGAGCTATCTGTGAGGGTGCTCATAGCTCATAAAGGGCTAGTTCAGCCAAGAGCACTAGGAACAAATCTGGTGTGGTCAGAATCAAATAGACTTGATGATAGAATTCTATGACCCCCAGAATTATTTTGGCCTTTGGAATAGGACGAATGCTGGCATTTTACACTATAATCTGCTTTTTGCCTTATAGCCTAAATTGTTCTTAATGAACAATTCACCATGATTGGATGATATGCCAGCCAATGAATTCTTTAAGTTCCTCCTGAGTGATAAATATCCTGGCAGCATAAAGATAAATAGAATACACTCCTTGCTTTTGAGAATCCCAGGAGCTAATGAAGAGCACAAGATAAGAAAAGCAAAATGACAAGGAGCAATGCCAGTGAGCAAATGCCAGATACAGATGACAGTTATGCAGGAATTCGGGGATCAGCTGGGGTTAAAGGGGAAGGCTTCCTGGAGGGGGTGTCATTCCCAGAGGTGCTATAAGGGGGGCGCCATCTCATGAAGGGCTGTGATCTGACTGCAGGCTGGAACAAGGGGACACAAATTAGAGGTAAGTAGGTAAGTTTGCTTGGCACTCGACGAAGTTGGAAAGAGGCAAACTGTCCACGTGAAAGAGGAGAGTGGTGGACGTGGGGAGGGTGCCATGCACTGGCACTGAAGCCGCTTGAGCCTAAAGGGCAAGTAAGATTGAAGTGTGCTGGGAATGGGGTGGGTGCTTTTAGTCAAACTTAATGGTAATCATAATCATAATTGTAGCTAATGTTTATTAAATGCCTATTATGGCCAAACACTATTCTAAATGTTTTATATGCATTATCTCATTTAGTCTTCAAAATAAAATAATGAACTGGTTCCCCGTTTTAGAGGTGAGAAAACTGAGGCGCTGAGAGTTTAAGAAACTTGCCTAAATTACCTAATCTACTCTTTAATTATCGGTTTCTTTAGCTATTAAATGACAGTAATAATAGCTCCAACCTGAAAGGAATTTGTGTTGAGAGGATTAAATAAGAAAATGCATGGGAAGCACTAAGCGCAGGGCCTGGGACACAGTAGGTGCTCAGTAAATAGTAGCATTAGCATTATGAGCAGTGGCTCTGAAGGAGAGGTGCAGACCTATGTGAAAGCCACTGTTTGGAGCTTCGGTTAACTCATGAGGTTAACACTTTTTGGCTGAAAGAAGTATAGGAGGGGGGACCCAAAAATACCCCGGAATTTATTTATAAAAAATTATTTATTGTTACAAGTTTAAACTTCAGCCACCTTCAAGGTATTCTCCATTGGATGCAATATACCTATGGCGATGTTTTTTCCACTGCTTAAAACGGTTTTTGAACTTGCTGATTTTGATGCCTTTGAGTGCTAGTGCCGTTTCTTGTTTGTTTGTTTGTTTGTTTGTTTCACCTCTTCCACATTGGCAAAACATTTTCCTTTGAGGACTTTTTCATCCAGGGAAACAAACAAAATTTGCTCAGGGCGAGGTAGGGTGAATAGGGAGGGTGGAGCATGGGTGTTAGTCAAAAACTGCTGAACACTCAGCACTGTGTGGGCAGTATGCTCATAAGTCACCCATCATGGAATGTGCAAATGCATTGGAAGAGTCTTCAAAAAAATTCACTGAAGCAGAACACAGCCTCTCACAACAACACCTGCCTGGTACACCGATACAGATGGGTTCCTGGAACACTCTGTATCAGGGAAAACCTATACTACAAGGGGCCCACCCTCCCAAAGATAATTCTGGATTTTGGGGGTCCCTCCTCATAATCATAGGAAAGATAGGAGGAATCATATTATGAAAGGTCTGGGATACCTGGATTTTGCCTTGTGGAAGGGTATGTTTTATTCTTTCCCCTATTTCTAGCTCACCAGTTTGTCACTGCCTTAAAAATACCTCCCAAGAACCTGCAACTTACTGCTGGCCCCTCTTCCTCCACTTCTCACGCCTCTGCCTCCCAGACATGCCCACAGCACTGCCCCCGTCTACAGGGGCGCACAGGGCCTGAGCTCAGCCTGGGCGGGGCGAGCAGAACACATGCCCTGACACTTACCTCACCGCTGGGGAGCAGGGCTTTGGTGCTCTTGGGTGACAAGTGTCCCAAGGAAGCTGTCTTCTCTTGCTAAAAGAACCTGGAGGGCAGAGGGAGCTGACCTCACTGTGTCCTCAGAGAGTACAGAGTCCACTGCCTATCTGTGCAGGAGGGTGGGCTGGGAGGGCCCCAGCCTTACCTGGACTCCCCTTAGAAGGCTGCATGAAGCTGCCTTTTGTGTCCAGGAGACACTTTATAGAGCAGCGGAGGACAAGGGTAACTGAGTTGCTCTGGGAGCAGCTGGCTGCAGAAGATGGGTTCCTGCGGTACCTCCTAAAGAATGTGGCCAATCAGCTTGATGCCATGGGAAGAGCCCTGGCCGAGGAAGGAGGTTGACAGCTGGTGACCCTGAGCAAGTCCCTGCCTTCTCTGGGCTGTAGCTGCCTCACTGGCACATCTGAAGGTAGTGGAGGGCAGTGGTTGAAGGTGAAGCCTAGATCCCTTCTCTTTAGGGTTGATTCCTGGAGCTGCATGACCTGGGGTGAAGTACCTGATCTCCAGGAGCTAAATGTCCTCATTTGAAAAATGAGATGGTGCAGGATTACGAGTTAATACACATACAGAACAGAGAATATGCCCTGGCACCAAAAACATTCGATTATTGTCTAGTGCTACTGCTGCCACTGCCCCTGAGCTCTGGGTGTTGGGTTCAATTCGTGAGCCTTTGTGAGGGCTCTGAGAAGTCTGTGTGTGTTTCTAGCACCATTTAGATTCAGACTTAACGAGCATTAGCGGAACGAGTACTACATGTGAATATGTTATTATATTTAATCCTTGAACAAGTCCTGTGAGTCCTGTGTTATTATGCTCATTAAAAAATGAGAAAAAGCGAAGCTCAGATAACTTGAGTCAAGTTCTCAAGCTCACACAGTGAGCACATGCCAAAGCCAGGATTCGCACACAACCCCCAACCAGCCCTCTTCCCACTCTGATCTGTCTGCACTAGGACAAAGGGTTGTTCCTTTGTACGAAGCTGTCATATCTGGCTAAGATTTGGGGCCGAGGCTCTGGTTCCAGGCAGCTCCCATTCTGGGCCTATGTGCATATGCTAAGCCCGTCTCAAGGGTGGGTAGGGGATTTGCCAATGGACATGCTACCGGCTGAATTGGCATTAGCCAGCCATACTGGGGATGAGACAGAGGGGAGCTGAAATTAATCCTCTCATTATGGGCCTGACCTCCAGAGGGATGGGCAGCCCTGAGCCAGAAAGAAGAGCTCCCAGAAACATCTGCTGCTGCAGTCTGCTCAATTTTCATTGCCTCTGCCCCACCAGGGAATGCTGCCTAAGCACCCGGATGCCAAGGCATGATATGTGCATACGGGCATGCATGTGCATGCATGCACGTAGACATCCAGGCACAAACCCACACCAGAGGCGGAATGAGGGGCTCAAGGATTCAGAGCCTTGGAAACAAATGAAGTGAGTAGGTCTTCTCCCTTATGCCAAGTGCCCTCTGAGGGGGGTGGTGGGGTCAGAGGCTGGAAGCTCAGAGGCAGGATGAAGACGGGCCCTATAAATGTGTCTAGGGCCTGCCCGGTAACGGAGAGGCCTTGCCCACTGCCGAGCCTCAGTTCCTGTTGGTGAGACAGGCTTCCAAATGTAGGAAGGAGGGGAACGGGGACTTGACAAGGGTGTTGTGTGGCGCTAGGGGATGGGGAGAGAAGGGATAATTCTTTGGAGAGCCTGTATTCTTATTCTATTCTTGCAGGGCACCTGGGGGAGGCAGCAAAGAACACAGATGGTAGAGTCCTAAGGAGACTCAGAGGGTGGGGCGGGGGAGGAGGTAAGGGCTGCTGAGTGCTGAAAGAGGGACTGGACAAGGGCGTTGTCAACCTCTCTGGATGGTCATCAGCCAGATGTGCAGACCATACGGAGACAGCTGGAGGCAGGGGGAGGTGGTGAGGAAAAAAAGATGAAATGAAGGGAAGATGGCTGGGAAGGGCATCCGTGGCAGGTAAGAAAGGCAGTTCACCTAAACTGGCCAGCCCAGCGATGCGGTCAGAGTGAGAAGTGGGAGGTGTTCCCATGCCTCCTGTTAAACTGGCTGCTATGAGAGGACCACAGAGACCGCCAGGCACTCCTGCTGAGCCTCTGCCCAGTTCCTCTGCTTCAAGTTTCCTTCACGACTCGATCCACAGTACATCCCCTGCTCTGTTCTAGAACCGACGCCTCCTCTCCTCTTGTAAACCTCCAGTTCACTGCTGCAAAGTGATGACATTCCCAACACCACAGTGGTGGACACAGGAGAAATCCCTTCAAGAAAATAAGCTGGAGTTTCCTGGTCATCCTCAGTGTCTCAGGGATGCCAGGAAACTTGGATTTGGCCCCTGCTGATCTGACCCTTCCATGGTGCTAGGAATCTCTGGCCAGGCCCAGCCAATTGCTATCTTTGGGGCAGCTGGGGCAGCTGTGAGCCAGCTGTGGTTGAACTTTGCGCACTGGCAACTCTGTGGGAGCTCCCAGACCACTCAGAAGACAGAAGTCAGTGGCATATCCACTGGCCAACCAGCAGTGAGCAGATTGGCTGATCCCACAGAAATCTTTAGGAGGAGGTGTATGACGAGGGGGCGGAACACCTGGAGACCCTATACTTGGAGACAACTTAGAAACTAGACTGAAGGAGCGTGGAAAAGAAGGCTAAGGGGTGAGTGCAGGGGAGGAAGGGGATGTGCAAGGTCAAGAACAGAGTGTGAATCTCCCACCCAGGTCCACTCATCTCAGCTCAGCCTCTGACAGACAGTGCAGTGTGGGCTCAAGTACGGAATACAGCCAGTCACTGGACAAGTGGAGCCATTCCTTCTGGGGGATCCATGCCTCCTTTCTCCCCCACTGGACCCCCTGGGGCTGTTGTGTCTGCCACCCAGGAGTCCTCTGAATGGGAGACACGAGGGGTCTAGGATCCAAGTAGGAAAGATTTGAGGTTACCGGCTTGAAGGCAAAGAGAGAGGTAAAATGAACCCCGAAAGATCCTAGTAAGGTGGACAAGGCCTAGCTTTGCTGGTATCTCTTAAAATTCTACGCATCCTGAGAGGTCTATATCTTCCTGCTTTGTTATGTTCTCTGCTGGGAGCTCTGGATCCAGCTGGCTTCATACCAGTACTAACTGGTCTCCTGGGGAATGCGCTGGAAATCTGGAAAGGTTATCCACTGTCCCAGTGGGGAGTGAGAGCTACAACTAAAGGTCCTGGAGGAGGGGGGAGCAGAATCAGCCTGGAGAAAGGGTACAAGAAAGGCAGTCTTTTTAAGACAATGCTTAAGAACACCTGACAGTTTGAGATGGAAGACCCTACAGTTCAAAAGATAGTTAAAAAGTACCTAGGGACTCATTGACATGGTTATAGGGTTGGACATGGGTCAGCTTCCCATTGAGTGGTATCTTGGGCTTTTGTTTGAAGTGAATTGATGGATCGCTCAATTTGGCTCCTGACTGAAGTCTTACGTACCAGTCTTACGTACCCTCCTCTAGCTCATATTAATCTGTTGCTTCACAGTTTACAAAATGCTTTCAAAGTCAGTCTCTATTTAAGGTCACACGAGCTCGGTCAGATAAGTGGGTGAGGACTTACCACCATTTCATAGGTAAGGAAACAGGTTGAAGGATGCTGATGATGACGGGAGCCTGGTGATGGACCAGGCAAAGCCTTTTAAAGGCAGTGGAGGGTCCTCATGGCTGGGAATTAACTCTGGGGTTCATCGATTTCCTTGGGTATGGGCAGGAGGGAGGCCTGTGATCACTATAGTTCTTTAATTCTGCATGTATCCAAATGCGCCCTTACCTGACAGAACAGGAGCCTTGGTCAACCTAAGCACAGGTTTGTAGGCTCTATATCAGCATGACTTGGAGTCATGGGGCCATGAGTGAGAAGGTCAGAATTAGGTTGATACAGGTTGGAAAAACCTTATGAAGGATGGGAAAGGTCAATTAGAAAGAGTCCCAAAGTAGGAAGCACAATCAAGGGATGTTGTCTGGGCAGAGAGAGAGTGCCAGGGAGAGAGTGCTTTTATTCAAGGGGATGTAGGTCATTGAGGAAGCCAGGGGAGGTTAGCTCATGCTGGATCAAAGGCTAAAGCCTGGAGTTATCTTTCCCAGCTACGTTTTATGTCCCTGACTTGATCACAGACCTTAAATGGATCCCCCTTGGTTGCCAAAGTACAAACCTTGAGCATGGCATTCATGGCTCACCACCTGGCCCCAACCCGCCCCTGCAGAAGCTTGCCCACTCCATCTACTCCCTTCCTCCTCATACTCTCAGTCCTCGAGTCACAAGCCACTCACAGTACCTGTGCTTGCAGTGTCTTTGCACAGACTCTTTTGGCTGCTGCTGAGGAGTGGCCGTTAGCCTTTTCTCCAGCTTAAAATTCCTTATATGTCAAGCTCAAATGCCCCACTGTTCTTTGATACCTTCTCCAACTTTTCTGAGCTGAGCCATTCATTTTTTCTGTCTTAGGCCCTCAGCACTTGGTGCATATATATTTTTAATATTTTTTTAAAAAATTATTTATTTTTAGAGAGAGGGAAAAGGAGGGAGAGAAACATCAATGTGTGGTTGCCTCTCATGTGCCCCCCAGTGGGTGTGGGGGGACCTGTCCTGCAACCCAAGCATGTTCCCTGACTGGGAATTGAACTGGTGACCTTTGGGTTCACAGGCCTGCGCTCAGTCCACTGAGCTAAACCAGCCAGGGCAGCATATTTCTTTCTTGATATTATCCTATGGCATTCATTTGTTAACACAAGGCAAAATGTATTCATCTGTGTATTTCTCACCTACTCTATGTCCAGCACAGTGCCTATTACCACAGACAGCGAGTTGAAGATTGGTTAGGAGTACAGATTCTAGAACTATACTGCCTGGTTTGAACCCCTGCTCTGCCTCTGATTAACTTTAACTTCTCTGTGCCTCAGTTGCCTCATTTTTAAAATGGTGATAATCATTACAGCATCATAGCATCATTATGAGGGTTAAAAGTTTTAATATGTGCAAAGCTTAGGACATTGCTGCTTAGTAAGCACTATGGAAGCGTTTACTGTAATGATTATTATCTTTTGAAAGGATGAAAAAACACCATGGTATTAGCAAGCTGGTCACCTGAGAACTCAGAAAGAGTATCATGTGGTGTAGCGGTGGAAATCAAGTTCTGATGGAGTATAACATGGAATTACAGCCAGCAAAAGCCTAATCAATGGGCTGCATAACTAGTACAGTGGTTCTCAAAGTGTGGTCCCTGGACAAGCAGCATCAGCCCCACCTGGGAACTTGTTAGACATGCAAATTGTCAGTCCTCACCCCAGCCCATGGATCCTGAACTGGAAACCCCGGGGCTGGGGCCCAGCAGTGTGTGTTTGACAAGCTCTCAGGTGGTTCTGATGTACACTCAAGTTTGAGAACCACTGGGCTAGACTTTGCTGGGGTCTTATTATCTGGGTGGAGTGCATGCTCTGAGCTTTCAAATCTGTTGCTGCCAAACAGGTTTGGGGCCGTACCCTGAGGACTGGAGTGCGTGTCAGGGAGACGACACTGCTGCTGACAGGAAACGCCATGCAATGAACCCAGCATGGTCTCAGCCAAGCAGTAGGAGCTCAGCAAGTGTCAATTCCTATGCTTTCCTCCTTTCCCTGCACAGTAGTGGTACCAGAGCGATGACACAGAAAAAGCCATGCTCCCAGGGCCCTGCTTTTGGAGGAGAATCCCTGAGATCTCTGTAGCAGAGGGGAGGGGAAAGCCACAGCACAGACTTGTGGGAGCCTCACGTTGAGAATTAGCACACACAATGTGCACCTTGGGTGCCTGTTCTCTCACGGGTGTGGGGACAGTGTGTACAGGGAGATTGTCACTCTGCTGGAGCCTATAGCTCAGCTAGAGGAACAGGTGGAGAAGAATGAGGGAGGAGATCTTGGCAGGGGCCCAGCGTTCCCCACAAAGGTTTGCAGCGTGAGTCAGGCTGGCCCCAGCCTCCCCCTGAGGAAGGCCTGAGATGCCAAATGAAGGAATAAATCTTGGGGTGGGTGGGAATGGGGGTGTTGCCTGCCTCGGCCTCCTCTCCAAGGGGTTTGTCCGTGTGCGAGCTAGCAGCACTCCCTTACCTCGCACTGCGCCTGCTCCCTTGGCCCCCTGACTGGGAACCCACTCTTGAGAGTGTTGAATGAGGCACAATGTAAATACCTGTATCCATAAGGATGAGAGGGAGAGGGGAGTTCAGGGACTCACCCCTTAAACAAACCCAATTTAAGATGATTTGGGGCAGTGGTTTGCAAAGTGTGCTCCCCAGACCAAGAGCATCAGCCTGACCTGGGAACTTGCAAAATCAGCATCTGGGAAATGCACATTCTCAGGCCCCATCCCATATCCATTAAACCCGAACTTCTGCAGGTGGGGCCCAGTGATCTGTAGTCTAACATGCTCTCCAGGTGATTCTGATGAATGCCCAGGTCTGAGACCCACTTGTTTAGGGCATGGATTAAAGTCTTTGTCTTGTTTGGAAGAAGGACATGTGCTGCGCAGCATCCTGGGGGCCTCCCTCCAGCCCTGGCATTTGGTCCTGCCACACAGTATTCCCCTCCCACCCCCAAGGATGAAGGCATTCTGGGTCTGGGACAGAGAGAGTCCCTGGAGACAGGACAGGAGGAGAGACCCTGTGGGTGGTAGTGGGAGGAGAGAGGCTGGGAGGCTGCCACAGCTCATTTTCTCTTCACATGAAAGCCCAAGGGAGGCCCAAGCCTCCTCGCCATTGAAACTGGCAAATTACAGGATGATGATGGTAATATTACCAATAATGATGATAATAGCATTAATAACGTGAGGTCAGACGGGCATTTTCCCGTCTTCGGTCAAGGGGTAAGGTTGTAGCTTTTGTGCATTTGCTTCTGATTTGGAAGAAAACCTGGATCCCAGCCAGCTCCATTTCCATGCCAGGGGGTGCAGCTGGGGGCTCCTCGCCCTTCGTCTCCCTCACCCCTTCTGCTGGGGCCTCCCTCTAGTCGGGCAACTCCCTCCTCCTGGCAGAGGGATCTGCCTGTTTCTGGGCAGGTGAGGGGCTGGGGAAACAGCCAAGAGGCAGGTGGTACCCACCTTCCATGCCCCAGTTTGCAGACGAGGCCCAGCCCTGAGGAGGCACGGGAGAGGTTCCCCCTGCATGCAGCCTGCTTTGAGAAGATGTGGGCCCTGGGCTCTGCTGGCCTCCATGTTGCTCGGACAACCACAGGGAGAAACTGGAGGCGGGAGCCATGCGTGCTAGGGCAGGGGCTTCGGCGGATCCATAAATACTCAGAGCTAGAGCCTCCCCTTAGAGACCGTCTCCTCCACCCCCTTGCCCAAAGATACAAGACAGAGCAGAGTCAGGATTTCAAGGAGAGAAAAGGTCACCTGGTAGCATTCCTTCCACAATAGCCCCGCCACACACCCAACCCATGTTTCTTATTCCTCAATATTTCCCGGGATGAAATTTTTTCCTAAATGCTATAGTGTTTCTGAAAGGATCAAAGGGAGCAACCAAATACCCAAGTCCTCTGTCTCTTCCCTCTTGCTGCCCGCCACCCTGCCCCCACGCTCAGCTTCAAACACAGGAGGAAATTAGCACAAGGCCCCCTGTCATCACAAGCAGTGACTTGTGAACATGTGCTTGGGCTGTTTCTCCTCCACTACAAGAGGTTTGGAGCAGCTCACTGGGGGCTTGTATTTTTTTTTTAAAGAACTGTGTGTATGTTAAAGTCATTAAGGCTTGAAAAGGGGGTGGTAGGTGGGGGAGTAAAGGCCATTATATGGGAAGAGAAGAAAAATGACCTGTCTTCAGGCTGTCAACAGAGGAAACGCCTCTGCATCGGGCAGAGGGAGAGGGCCTGGCTCGGGGGTGGGGGCAGGCACCCCCGTGCCTGGGAGGCTGGGGCAGGGGAGGCAGAGAAAAGGCTGTGGCTGCCTGGGGATGGACTGTCCCCATGTGCTACAGAGAAGGGAGCTGGTAAGCAGAACAAGAAAGAGCTAGTGAGCCCTGATGAATGCATCCTGTGGATCAGGCATGCGGGAGGCACGGTTATCATCCGCAGCCCATGGAGGAGGACACGGAGAGTCACAGAGTCACACAGCTAGCAAGTGGTGGACAAAGCATGGAGACCCGGGCCACATGGCATCATCATGGACTGAGCCTTTGGAGACTTAGCTCCAGTTAAGATCAGCTCATCGTCTGCATTCCTGCCCCACCTCAAAGCAGCCAAAGGGAGTAGGGACACAGGCTGGGGGTCTGGGAAAGAAGGTGGGGGCATCAGGGCAAAGAATAACTGTGGCCTTGGTCAGTTCAAGCTTTTCATGTCTCCCTTCTGCCCAGGTTCGAGAAAGGACAAAGGGGCCTCCTCTGGAGCCCCAGACTCCCAGCATTCCAAGGCCCCCAGCACTCACTCAGCAGGCAATCTCCAGCCTCCAGGCCCTGAGCCTGCGGCTTCTCCCTTTCTTTTAGACCTTCATTCTCCTGCCCAGGAGACAGACTGTCACGTGTGGTTCTCTGGAGCAGTGCAGCGATGTTGCAGGGCACCCGCCCTGGCTGGGGCTCCGAGGACCGTTGTATTCACATGTGTCCTCACCCAGGCCTGCCAGACTGAGCCCGGCCTTTGTCCTCCTGAGCAGCCCTCGAGGAGAGGGGGCTGCCACCCAATCCCCCCCTGCCCCCAGGTAGCTGAACTCTGAGGGGGATGTCCTGGTCCCCGGAGCACAGGCTCCAAATCACTGCTCGAGTGACAGCCTTTGTTTTCCAAGTTCAGGCAGTTCGGGAAGGATGAAAGTCCGATCCCACTGGCTGCTCCACAGGCCTCCTTTGCCAAAACATACTGTGAAAAGACCCCTGACCTTCACCTCATCCTTTCTCTGCTCCGCCTCCCGTCAGCCCTGATTGCCTCCCCTCCACCCCAAGAGAGGGCTAGACAGCTCAGTAATTTAGGGATCACTAGCAAGAAAGGTGCAGAGGTCAGAAGTCAGTGAGGGGCTGGGAGGGGAATTTCACCCCTGCTCTCTGGCGGGACCCCTCCTCCCAGGGCCCATGTCTTCCCACCATCTGTATTCCAGGCCCCCGTGGGCCTGGGCAGGGGGGACAGGCCCTGGAGGTAGGAAGTGGTGGTGAATAGATAAAGCGGTGGGGAATGCCTATTTTTCAATCATGCCCTGAATCCTGAAAAATAACTTTCAAGATGCAAATGGACCCCTCCAACATTCTTATTTGGACATTTTTGCTAGGAAAAGAAACGCTCTCTTTTCCCTGAGAACTCAGCTGCTTTAGAAAGTTCTTTCTATGATCTCATGTTAACTCCTCCCTGTTACAGCTGTTTGACAAATGCTAATTTACTTAATATCTGTCTTCTCTCTGCCATCATGGCCTGTTCAGCCCAGCTCAGCCCTCAGCTCGCTCCAAAGTGCAGGTCGTGAGAGGCAGAAAGTGACCCAAACTCTGTCAGGGACATGAGGACCTGGCTCACCTCTCCTCCAAAACCATCCAAAAACCTCAAGGGGATTTCACTGCATTTCCATAGCTAACAGAAGTTCCTTGTTCGGCCCACATGAGTGAAGTTTTGGGGAAATTACATTCATGGAATGCTGGTTCTAGAAGGGCTTTACAATGCCGTCTCCCCGTTTTCCAGATGGGGAAACTCTGAGGCGTATCTTGATTTGTTCTGTTGGCCGGTCACTGTCCTCTGCAGTTATGAGAAAGGAAAGGGCCTTGAAGAGCTAGCTGCCTTACAACAGAGCAGGTGGAGGAGGGGTTTGTGGCCAGGATGCCTGGGTTCTCTTCCACCCTGGGAGGGGCTCACCCTCTCTGGGAAGAATCTGGCTGCTGGGCCACCAGGTGAACTGCAGCTTCACAGGTGGTCACCTCCCTCTCTGGGGAGCCAGCAGGGGCCATGGGGCCAGGCTCAGAAGAAGGAACACTTTCCTCCCTGTGTGCTTTCTCCACCTGTGGAATCCAGCCTGGGCTGCCAGCCTCGTGGCCCAGAAAGAGAGCTTTCTTCTCTTCCTCCTGGGTGCCCGGAGGAACTGGGAAGGTTGAAGTCAGGGAGGACGGTGGAATTTTCCAGTCCAGGGTAGGGAGTGAAAGCTCTTCTGGGGCTCCCTCCCCCTCCAGGGGTGAGGTCAGAAGAATAAAGGTCACAGATGGACCCGCCATGGTCTGGAAGAGGCACATGTGTTTTTTTGCACGGGAGGGCAGTTGGGGTGGGAGGGCACCAGGGTTTGACAGCTCAGACAGGGGAGAAGCCACCAATGGCTCATGAACCAGACAAGGTTCGTCCTGAATCCGGAGGGAGGGCAGTGAGAGTCCTATGAAGTCACCTTCTTGAATGTCACTGACATTTCATTTCACCCTCATTCTGCCTTCCTGTCTTTCTTTTCCTCCTTCCCCCTTCACCTTCCTCAGCAGGGGATGGGAGCCGAGGGAGGCAGGAAGAGGCCTGCGGGGCCTCTCTAACTCTGGTGACGGTCAGCGGCCGAGAGGGGCTGCTGACAGAAAAGAAATGAAGGGGCAGAGATGGAGGGACAGCAGATGTCTGCAGCTGCAGCACCACTCGGGGAGGTGCCCCCAGGGCCGCTGCCTCCTGCCAGGGGTCTGGGCTGCGGATAGGGAGCCACCAGGTGCAGAGGAGGGCCAGGGTGGGTCTCAAGGGAGGGCCGGGCCCCATCCTGCTGGCTCCATCCCTCGGTTCTTTTGTCCGGGGTCTGGTGCTTTAGGTGGAAATTTGGCGCACTCTGGGGCAGATGGAAAATAAACTTCACGGAGGCATCCTACAAATCTTACCCTTTTCAACTGCGACTGAGAGAGGGAGGACACTCCTTTAGACTTTACCCACATCCTAGACTCCAAGTTGTTTCTACTTCATATTCTAGAACTGCACTACCCAGTACAGTAGCCACTGGCCACATGTAGCTATTTCCATTTAAATTAAGTAAAATGAGAAATTCAGTTCCTCAGGTGCACTAACATATTTCAGTCTGTCGATAGCCACTAGTGGCTACTGTGCTGGACAACACAGATATGAAAGGTTCCCATCATCACAGAAAGTTACTTTGGACACTGCTGTTCTAAGAAAGTTGAGGCTTGAGTCATACGTTCGTTCTTGATTTCTTCAGATGTTCACACGCCAGCCTGCTCCTTTGGCGTGAGGGAATGACTGGCCCTAAGGATGGGTGTGGGGTGGGATGGGGCGGAGGGAAGGGAGATGTAAGAATGTCACAACAATTATGTTCGTTTTGGCAACCTGTATGCTTTCTTTAGACCTGGAGCCTCTTTGCTGATGCTAAGCTATTCAGTTTGCCTGGGGAGGAGGGGTGGCTGTCTGCAGCGGAGAGGAATTCAGGCGGCAGCTAGGCCAAACGGGTTTTGCAATAATAATATCCTGCCTCCGGTCCCCACCCCTGCTTCAGCTTCAGAACCTTCAAGGAAGGTATACCAGGGCAACCCCAGGTTAAGTGGGTGTAGTGTCATTAGATGACTTACTCTCACACCCCCTGGCCTCCACTGGGGCGGGTGTAGGCAAGAATGGGGATGGGGACACAGGCTGGGGATGAGGCAAGTGGTTATGCTTCAGTCAATTTAGAAAACTGTTGACTTGATGGAGATGGAATGAGAGATAAAGAGCCAGCTACTGAGCACGCCCAACTAAGCCTCCCACCCAACTCATTCATGGTCTGAATGCTTTGCCCACTCTGGGAGGTCCCTGCATGGAGAGAAGTCAGGAAGAACACACCACACATGAGCATGCACCCCTCCCCACAGCACACATGTGGTGCATACATACCACACCCCACATGTATGTAAGCACACACAAACACACATGCACACACATGCACACGTGCTGCACATGTATGCACCGGTACTGCACACATAAACATGCACAGCACGTGCATATCACACTATACCACACATACATGCAGGCACGTACACACAAACACACATACGCACCACATATACCATGTAATTCTAGGGAGATCTGTGGAAAGAATCTTTAGCCCAGTCTCTCAGGAAGCTTCAGCCATTTCTCCAGGCTGCAAGGGGGCCAGCAGATGGTCCCAGCTAAGAAGGTGAGCCTCCCAGTGCCTCTAACACCAGGGTCCGGCCCCTCTAACACCAACAGTCCAGTTAAGCTTTGTTCCCACGGGGAAAGCACATGAACTCAGAGGCAGGCCTTCCCTTCTTGGGGGCGGGAAGCCCTCAGGCCGCCCAACACCCCTTCGGCACCCCTGCACTTGCCCACGGGGACTTGCCTCTCACCCTCTGCTCTGAAGACTGCGTTACTCGGAGACCACAGACCCCCAGAAAGATTTCCTCCCAAGATGTCCTCTGGCCCTCAGGGACCCGCCTGAAGAGTTCAAAGGGAAACTCTGGGCTGAGAGGCATGGCCTCCATTAGGAAGTTCTTCTTCACTGGATCCAGGAGCTGGAGTCCCGGGTGATTAAGGCCAAGGATCCCGGTGTCTTCCATGATACTATTTCCTTCTCCCAAGGGCCCGAAAGAGCTGCAGGGAGATCCTGGGGCTCTACCCTCCTTCCAGAGGCCCCTCCTCCTCCCTGCAGAGCTAATTGGCACGACTGGCATAAATATATCCATATATCTCTCTATAAATATACACATCTTTAGCTATATATATCTTTTCTTCTAAAGACTTGGCAAAAATTCCCTCGAAGCCTTTTCCATGACACAATAGAAAACCAGTGGAGTCATCAGTTTGATCGTTCCAGCTTCAGGTTGACCTCTGCAAAGCTCCGTGAACCCTGCTTCCAGTAACTAACCCCTCCAGGCCGCACCAGCTCCCAGCCCCCAGCAATTACGAAATAAAACTTGGTTTCCCGAAGTAGCCACTTTAGTCCTCGTTGGCCTTTGTCTGAAAGCAAAAGAATCCACTGCTTTCAACCTATCATTTAAGAAATATATAGGCTTTGCAGCTGAGCTCCAGCTGGCAGCAGGAGGAAGTGAGCAGGCAGTGGGACCCCATGGCACTTAGGGGTAGCGTGGGCAAGAGTGGGGTGCTGGTGGTTTCTGAGTGGGTTACAACTCTGTGGGCAGGATGGGGTCGTGCTGAGTAGGCATCTCTCAAGGCTTGGCAACCACTTGGGCAATAAGCAAAGTCGTGGCTGGGCTCCTCATGAGGTTGCTTGGATAAACAGGAGAGACCTCAGGGTACCAGTGAGAGCTGGAAAAGCCACCTGGGTAAGGACTTTCTGAGAGAGTTATTACCATTATGCCAGGTTCTAAGAATGCTATCTTCATCGCCCTGCATCAGCATTTCTTGGAAGGAGGCCCAGGAAGACAGGAAGGAAAGACTGGTTCTTCCACCTTCCCTCCTCCCTCCACTCTTAAAGGCTGGGGTGGGTGGAGATAGCCCCTGCAAGTCTTTGAGGTATTAAGATCCTAGCCACATGTTGACATCAAATCAAATCCCCAAACAGGTTTTCTTTTCTTGATTTTCAAAGTGGGAGTTGGAAGAGAGTATTCACAAGCAGAGAATGGAAAACGCAAAGGAACAGGAGAATCAACAGAGAAATGCAGAAAATGTAATTTGACAAAACAGAAAAAAAAAAGCTCAACCCCACACCTACACCTGCTAGAGCCTTTCTTGTTTAGTATTCTTTCTTTTTAAAGTTAGTTTGGTATCCTTATAACGGAGAAGTGCCAGCAGGTGTTGCTGGCAGCTGTTTAATGACAGTGTCAAGAATGTCTTCCAGGAAGGTAGGCTGGGAGGCAGGAGGCCGTGATGGAGAAAACGGGATGGGGGGAGGAGTAGGTGGGCCCACATCTGCAGAGGGGCAGCTAAAGAATGGAGCTCTGGGAATTGCAATGTTATTTTGTACAAAATTCTTCCTGTAGGAAGTAAGGGGGAGGGAGGAGAGACATATTTCAGTGTTTTTCAGACCTAAGAATGTAGAGCTGGAATTAAGAGCAGCTCACGGTGTCTTTTGGCAGCTCTCTTAGCTCTCTACTCCGCATCTCCCACTTTCTTCTTGATTGTTAGTGACTGTCATGAGGATTAAATAAAAAGACCTGCTGTCCCTTGGAGAGGGATCCCAGCAGAACCAGGGGTGATTAGCCCTGAAATTCTTCCACATCTGGAAGAGGTAATGGCTCCCAGACTGGCAGGGGCGTGTCACAGACCAGCGAGGGAAAGATGGTTTTTTGGACCTCGCTGGTCTCAGTTCTATAGTGCGTGACGGAGGCTGTGGGAGGCCGGGTTCGGAAGGGAGTGGGGCCGAAGGGACTGCGCCTTCACAACAAACACAAGCCTCGGGAACACTCAGAATTTGAAATTCTCTTCTGCTTGGTGCTTACTTATGGCTTGTAAAGACGTATCCTCAAATCATTTAAGACTGTGAGGCTGGGAGGGATCCTCACTCAGCATGTCCTAATGACTGTCCTCACCCATTGCCCTTCTCGTTTGTCTCATGGTAGAGGAATTTTCAGGCTGCCCAGAGACAGGGGGGAGCCCATTTGCTGAGAGCCTACTGTGCACTAGAGCCAAAGCCCACAATTGACCTTGTGAAGGGCAAACCTGAAAACCCCTGAAGTCAAATTCTTCCTTGAAGAAACCACAGCTGTAAGAAGATGTCCTCAGGGTACTGTGCGCCCCCCTAACTATCACTCCCCTACCTGTTGGGACGGTAATCAAGATCGTATGAAAGTTCCTGGCAATTTTTTCCTCCACCTGAAGGGCTCTCCCAGGCCTCCAGGTCCTGGGATATAACCTGTGTATTTCAGGTTCTGTCTCTCAGGTCCTGCTTCATTCTATGTGCTTTTATTTTTTTAATGGGAGAGGGTTGTACTTTAACCTGTCATCACATATGTAACATCTGTAATTGATGGAGAGGCGGGTGTAGACTTTGGGTAGCAATTAAAGAACACAGCTGTACTGGCCCTGGTCAAAGGACATATGGTCAGGGGACAATGGTGATTAGCGCAGAAATGTCTTCTGAGGGTCTGAGGCTGCTCATAAGATGGGGAGGGGGCAGGGAGAAGGAGAGCACTGACCCCTCCATTTGCTTCCCAAATGCTTTCACACGTGTTATCTCACCAAATGTGCCCCTTAATCCTGTAAAGCAGGACCCAGGATTATCGATGTCTCCATTTTAGAGACAAGGGAGCAGGCTGCAGGGTCGGGGCTGGAGCCCATGAAGTCTGGTCTTCTCTCTCCCAGCTGCACAGCCAGGCCTCTGGGAGAGGGTACACAGGGAGGCAAGCACAGTCCTTGCAGATGGCTGAGGAAAGGACCCTTGCATCATCCTTTACATCTCCCAAGGCCCATGAGCTAGTGTTTATACATAATGGATGCTCCAATAATATTGTTTGAGTGCCTACTTGAGGTAGGATATGAGGAAGGACACAGCAAGGGTATGAAGGCATTATGGGGGTTGTGAACCCTGAGCCTCGGAACTAGGGTTTATGTCTAGGCTCCAGGGCCTCTCAGACTGAACAATCCACTGGTGTTTCTGTTTACCTCATCTTCAAAATGGAGATAAACATACCCACCACAAGAGCTGCTCTCTGAACTAAGTGGAATGAGAAATGCAAACACTGAAACTGAAATGTGTAAAGCTGGATCTTCCTGACCCTGAGGTTCAGGAGGTCACCAAACATAGGACAGCAGAGAGGTAAGGAAGCTACTCTTCAGAAGGTTCTTAGAGCAACACTCCTGCCCTCCTGCCCTAGGCAGGTTGAGTGTAGCGTGTCCAGGATGGGGTGGCCGGCTGAGATAGGGTGACAAGGGGTCTAGTGCACAGTAGGCTCTCAGCGAATGGGCTCCCCTCGGTCTCTGGGCAGCCTGAAAATTCCTCTATCGTGAGACAAATGAGAAAGGCAACGGGTGAGGACAATCATTAGGACATGCTGAGTGAGGATCCCTCCCAGCCTCAGAGTCTTAAATGATTTGAGGAGACTTCTTTACAAAGGGAACTGGCACCACTGATTAGCTTTTCCATGCCATTCCTTGGGTCTCTGCTGTGTTGAGGGATAAGTATGGATGACTCTTGCTTGCATGATCACGCCAGGGGAGGTGGCGGCGGCTGTAGTTTAAGTCACCTGACTCACCACAGAGGCAGGTCAAACTGGCAGTCTTGTGGTCAGTTCAGGGGCCTGGCTGACCTATACATGGGGCCCTCAGAGGAGGCCCAGAGCAGGTAGGGAAGTAAGGTTTACTTCCTCACCCACTGGGAGGGTGTACTATGTCTCCCATCTCTTTGAGCCCCTAGAAGTTTGAGTCTGGGGCTGAGGCAAAAGGATGTTCAGACCAGCTAGCGTTTCTAGAGTACTCACCCTTTGCCAAGCGGCCATGCCAGAAAAATGAACATACCAGACTGCATTTAATTTTCAAAGCACCCTGCAAAGTAGGTACCATTATTCTCATTTCACCGATGAAGAAACCAAAGCTCAAGAAGGTTAACTAATTTTCCCAGTACCATCTACCTAGTAAAAGGCAAAGACAGGACTTGAACTAACATGGTCTGATTCCAAAGTCCATATTCTTCCCATTACACATGCTGCCCCTGAGCAAACAGCCCACCAGTCAGGAGCTACAAATAAAATACCACACCTCCTACAGTGTGCACTAAATCAGCACAGGAGAAGCTGGGGGCTGGCAGAGAGCAGATCTTTATCAAGACAGTTCGGGAGCCAGAGAAATATCTCTGCCCTCCTCCCAGCGGAAGGGTTGGCTGTGTTTGTAAGATGAGAAACATTTTGGGGGGGAGGGAAAGGAGAGTGCAATCTCGAGCTAAAATCACCACCCACACAAAAAATAAACCTGAAGGCAAACTGGGGCCTCAAGGATTTTGTTCAATTGCCTGAGTGTGTGCCTGTGTGAGCGTGTATGAGGCAGAGGGAAAAAAGGAGGCAGGAAAGCAAAAGTAATATATATTTTTTCATACCCAGTGGCATTTATCAACTACACTCTTCCTCCAAAGCTAATGTTTCTTCCTCACTTACTTATTTCAAGTTTTCTTCCTGACCTTGAGCAGAGATTTAGTGGATGAGCACAGACAGACTTTGGGGCCAGCAGAACTGGGTTTGCGCTCCAAATCCACACCTACTGGGATGTCCAACAAACATATTTCACGTGAATGAATGGGAGAATAATTTAACCTTTCTAAGCCTTAGTTTTCTCATCTGGAACAATGAATAGTCACAGGACCTGTGCTGCAGTGCTTTTATATGGATTAACGAAGTGCTTGGCACGGTGGTTGGCACAGAGTTGCTGCTCAGTAAGTGTTTCTTGCTTTGGTGTGTTTCTCAACCTCAGTACTATTGACATTTGGAGCAGGATAATTTTTTTGGTGTTGGCAGCTGTCCTAAGTATTGTAGGATGTTTCATAGCACCCCTGGTCTCTATCCACCAGATGCCAGGAGCTCCTCCTGCCCTGAACGTGAAAATCAAAACTGCAGACATTGCCAAATGTGCACAGAATTGCCCCCGTTGAGAAATACTGGCTTCATGTAATTAATGGCGATATTAGCAACAAGCAATGCATTTGAAAGCATACAGCAGGCACTCATAGTAGTATTTATTTTTTAATTGAGTGAGTGAATGTATGAATAAACACACTAAGTAATAACAGGTAGAGTCTGCATCTTCAATACTTGGTGGCAGGAGGAGTTACAGTTACTGTGTTCTGGACTCCAGAAAGTGGAAGCAATCAGAGCGGGGCTCAGAAGGGCACCACCTGGCCCCGTGGTGTCTCCGCCTCCAGCTGCCTTTCGGTGTAGAGCTGGCATCTGCTGAGATGCACAGATGGAACACTGACAGGTGAGTGAGGCTGGGAGCTAACTGAGGATGAAGGAATTTTCCCTCTGGGAAAGGGCAGTCCCTGAGGGATTTGCCTGCAGCAACGAGGGCTTGAATTTCAGTGTGTGAGAGGTGACGGCTAGAATCACATGCGCTCCTCCAAAGAACCCCCTTCCTGCCCATGACCAGTCAGAGACACTGGGTGGAACCCCTGAAGTCCTACACGACCCAGAGGCACAGCCCACACCTGCAAGCCCCTTTGACTCACATCAAAATGAGGCTTTGCAGCTGGGGGAGGGAGATGGCTCCTGTCCTAGGATTTCTTCCCTCTCCCACCCCGCTTCCTCCCTCCCCTGGCTTTCTTTTAAACATTTATTGAATGTCTGATGCATTAGTTGGTACAATAGACACAGAGATGAAAAGTGCAGCCCCTATCCTAGAACTGCTGAGTGTACTGAGGGACAGCGAAAGGAGAGGGGAAATTATGATAATCATAGGTAAAATGGAGCGAGCACTTATTCTATTTTGGAATCTGATCCATGTGCTTTATACACATTAACTCATTTATTAAGTCCCTCACAACAAGCCTGTGAGGCAGAAACTATTATTTCCAATTTGCAGATGAGAAATCAGGTAGAGAAAGGTGAAGTGATTCTTACTACACTGGCCAGATTTTAAGGGGCAGAATCAGGAGTGGAGCCCAGAATGCTTTGGCTCTTGGGCCTGGACTCTTCTGAACCACTTTGCTCTTCTGCACTAATAGCCATGTGATGGGGTGCCATGAAGTACATAAAGGGGGCTTCCTGGAGGAGGTGATGCTACAGAATCTTGAAGTTGGGAAGTGATAGCTGGACGAGGGGAAGGGAGAATATTCCTAATCTGACTGAACAACACATGCAAAGTCCGGAGGTGAGGAGCAAGGAGACACATGGAGGTTCCCTGGGGGTAATTCTTACCCTCCCCATGTGAACCCCTCCCCTGGCCTCTTGACTGGGTTAGGGTCCACCCAGCCGATAGGACTGCTACCTCCTGGCCTGATCTGCTTCTCTGGACACTTATGTGGAGCCACCCATTTGGCCTCCTTTCCCTGCCGTGCTGCCTGATTTAAAGGCTTTACAGCCAAGGAAGGGGGACCTATCCTCTGTCTCCCCCAGGTGTGGTCTTCAACAGCCCACTCCTCCCCCGTGCCTAATCTGTTCTCCCTGCCTTGGTCCTCTGGCTCACCTCTGGGCCCTGATCTGGGTTATTTCAGCATCGCCTTGTTCTGCTGACACCAGGTCTGGGAGAGTGGGAGTGTGTGTATGTGTGTATGGCAGGTGGTGATTATGGTGCACGCATGCCTGTTACAAGGGGCACACACCACATGATAGGCAGGCAGCCCCAGCATTTCATCATCTCTCATTCAAACCTTTTTCTTAACAACAACAAATAGATCACATTTACAACCCTGATATATACATATTACACAGGGGTCCAGCAGGAGTAATGCCTGCTTCAGTGTGGTTGGTAGGGCAACAGCATGGTGTAATAATTTATAGTTTTAATTTGAACATTTCACCTAAATGTCATATGGTGTGCTTGAGTGTAATATTGTTATGTTACGGAATTACATGCTTATGATTTTGTAATAAAAGCTTTTGTAATAAAAAGGGGGTGTTATTTGTGCTGAACCCTGTCCATATATTTCAGAGGCTGGAACTGGGGAATTAGAGGGGTCACCCTAGAACCTTAAAGGCACACTGTCTAAACACTTGTCTCAAAACCATGAGAAAGCGTTTTAACATTTTAGAGTTGTAGACAGCTTTGAGAATGTGACGAAAGCAATGGTCTCGCTACACAAAAATTACAGATATATAAATGTTTGCATAACATCTTTCTTTAGGAGATCATGAAATTCCCTGGATCCTGGAATCACATTTAAAATCCTGTGCATTTAACTTCTGCCTTGTCTTCTTACTGGATCTCCCTGCCCCTCCAACTCTGCAAAGGAGAGCCATAAGATGTTGGTGGCTGCAGCACAGTAAACAGTGAAACCCAGGCAGTCCTGGCATTGCTTCAAGTGCTCAGACAGAGCAGAGGCCTAGGGTTTGGAAAACCCAACCTTCTCATGCTCACATTTTTGCGATGAGGGCACTGATGTTGACATTGTTCCCACGACGCCAGCTCTAGTGGGCCCCGGTGTCAGAGGTGATTTATGCCTCAGTTTCCTCACTAGCTTAATGCTAGCGAGCTCACCTATCTGGGCTAGGATTGGAACAGACAAAGGATGGGCATCCAGTTTCCTATTTAGTGTCATTCCTGGGTGATACTGGGCAAATGGCTTGATCCCTATGGACCAGTCTCCTTACCAACAGGATCATAGCCCATGGGGTTGTTAGGATTACCAGATGAGCTCAAGGTGGGTGATATATACATGAAAGCTCTTCTTATAACTCAAACCACCAAACAACTTTATGGGTGTTATTATTAACTTGGCATTCAGAGGCTGACTGGGAGATATACCAAGTCAATTGCTTTCCAGACTGGAAACCAGGGAGTTTAATGGAGATCATGTTTACTTAATAGGGTCAAGTTGAGGCCCAAGATATGAAATAATCTGTTCAGCACCATCCACGCATAAATCCTGGGGGGAGCAGGGGGACTGCAGCTTAGAGCACTAGGTTCTAGAAAATCTCAGCAGCACCCAGTGGCTGAGTCATCTGCTCCCCTGTGTAAGGCTCCTTCCTACCCTTCAGCCAAGGAAAAAGAATCTGGCAACATTCTCCCCTGGTCCTTTGTGCTCAGGTTGTGTCTCCTGCCTGCTACCAGATGCAAATCGACTTCCAAGTTCACAAAGACGAGAAAATGAGAAACTTCTTCTTTGGGTCAGCCTACTGTTAAAGAGCTGATCTGCGGAAAAAGACTGAGTGGAAATGACCAGTATCCACCAGAGTCACTGGAGTGCTTTGTGCAGTCTGCCCCACATATGTGTTTTATGCAGTGTTCAGGCTGCTGGTGCCTGGGACCTGCAGCAGGTTTATGAGATTAAAGCCCAGTGCCCAATAAATAATTGAGCAGCTTACTGCAAAAAAAAAAAATACACGCAGTATAATAGCTACTATCTGCACAGTCTGATGTGTACAGATATTTTAAATGAACATCACTTTCATCTGTGTGTTTCCATTTGATGTGGAGTCCAAAGCAAATAAGGAGGAGAAAAAGAACATCACCTCCATCCTTTATGTACGTCCTGCCTCTAAAATGAGGTTGATGAGAAAGAAAACTCTTCAATGTACTAATGACTCAGGGCCTTGCTGGCTAGCCTTCTGCACTCTCCATCCACCCTCTCTATTTTTGCTTTATTCCTTGCTCTCAGTTGCTGTTTATATGTGTAGGAAGAATCTGAAATCTCCACTAGACCAATTATTCATTTGAAAGTTGGTTTTTTCTCCCGTGGGTGCCTTTTTGGAGCAAAGCTGGGTCCAGGTACTGTCTTCTACAGCATCGTGAGCAGTAAGGCTTGATCTTGGGCATGATGAAGGGGAAGAGTATAGGAGAGAGGAAGAAGAAGAGGTTGGGGTGGTTGTCATAGGGAGAGAGGGTGCAAGAAAGCAGAGAAATGTTTGGGAAGATCGTCCAAGATCTATTGTAGAAGATTCAATGGGAGATGAGTGGCCTATGGTGACCTATGTAGCACCATGAGCTAGCAGTAAAAAAAATGTCAAAGGGAACCGTCCTCTCCTTTACTGGAAAGTTTACTGGTTATGACTGCAGTTAAGGGACAAGTGGTCTTAGTGGCAGAGCCAGGCATGAGAGAGGGTGATAGGACTTCCCTCTAGCTCTGGGGAAATCTGGAAGGACGGCCTCTGCTTCTGCACCAGCCTTTGACTCCCCTTCTGTAGGTAGCATCTACCCTATACCCACTAGCCACTGGCCTTATACAGACACCAGCAAACTTATCCCAGCCCCCCTCCCCACTCTTTGCACCTCTTTGGCCTTGGATACATTTATTGCCAGTGGCTGTGGTTTATCTCTTGTTGTTTATGGCCTGGGACAGGCTGTCTACAAATGCTCCCCAAAGAGTAGGGAAACAGCAAGCATCTGCCATTCTGTGATGCTCTTTCCAGAAATGAAAAGAACAGTCATAAAATGTTGCATTGGGGGAGGGAGGAGGAGGTGTTGGGTGGGTAACATGCATCATAAAAAGTGTAATGGACTAATGCTAATACCCAGGCTGGCTGCAGCCAAGGGGTGTCTGCTGAGCTCACACATAAATATTGGGGAGGCACCAAGGAGACAGATTTTTTATTTCTTTGATTTGATGGTAGCGGAGGCTGGGCATATTTTTTCCTCTACTTCCCTACAGTCATTCCTCTATCTGTCTGAGACTGAAGCCACTCAGTGTTTTACAGCTCCCAGTGCAGTTAGATTCTTGGAAAGACAAAAGGTACCAGAGGATTTGTGGGTGCATCCCATTGCTGATAGGGTGAGTCAATTTAGGGGGTTTTGTATTACCCATCCAAGATTTTGCAAATAACAAAAGAACAAAACAGGGTGAAGATAATTATGTTAAGTGTGTGCTTGGATTCATGTATGAGTAACTACGCACTTGCCCAACATCAGGCTAATTTCCAACATTAAGAGGATTGAATTATGTTCTCTGCTTAGTGGGAATCAAAACAGGAACATTACCAACAATAACCCAACAATAATCTCCATTCTACTCAACTCCAGGTATGAAGAGTAAAATAGTTGTTTAGTAATTAATGAAACATTCAGGTTGAGGACTTATCCACACATTTTTTCCCTAGGGTTTTATATGGTGAAGTGCCCACATTCTGTGGTTAATATTGGCCAGTTGCTATATCCATGTGTTTGCCTTGAAATATGCACTTGGGTAAAATGGGTAAATGTACAGTGTGGGGGGTGGGCAGAAAGAGGCAGAGTGAATGAGAATCTTATATAATATAACAGCATCCATTCTGGATGATGCTAAGATGCTTTCACCCTTGTCTCCATACTCGTGAAGTGCTCAGCACCTAAGAGCCATCCTGGAGTTCTAGGCCCGGAGCTCCAGGGTAAATTCAGTTCACCTAGGACTGTGGACTGCTGGAGAATAAGGAGAAACAGCAGAAACTAGGGTACCTACAATCAGGCAAGAAGCCCCTATTCAGCCTTTCAGTTTGTGGTGAGAAAAAAATCTGAAGGCATTTGGAATTCATGCTCCTGTTCACCACATGTTTTGGAAGAGTTACTTTTCCATGTGTTGTCCCTGAGAGTGGGAGGAAAGTAAAGTGGCATTCCCCTGAATGTTGTGGTGCCAAAAGCCAGCCCATTGTCCTTTTTGACGGGGTACATGTAAGAGGAGAAAGACACAGGGATGGGGAGTCTTACTAGGTATAAAGGACCCATGATAAGCAATTGAGATAATTCTTCAACCTTACTCTAAGCCTTATAAAGTAGACACTGTTGTCTCTGTTTTAAGGATGAGAATTCTCAACTCTAAGCTTTCAAGGCGGGGAAGTAACTTAACCAGGTTCTCACCCTTAACGCATAGTAGGGTTAGGATTTGAACTCATACCATTGTCTTCTCACAATGCCTTAAACATATGAAAGGAAAAAAAATCAATAAATGATGATTTGGAGGGAAAATTATTTCCAGTCTGAAGGTCAAAAGAGCAGGGCCTAATGCATCCCTTATGCCAACTGGTATGTATTATTATTCCAAGTGATGAACGGGCAGGGGTGGGTGTGGGCACCACATGTGCTATTGGAGAAGGGTTAGGGAACCTGTGTGCACAGTGACACGTGATTACTCAAACTGGGGGTGAATGTGGCCTCGAGGGTCTCCAAAGCTGAACTGTGGCCCGATGATAATATAAGTCTGGGCTCCCCCGTGAACAAATGCTGCACATTCACCTGGAGAAGCATCTGGCTATGAGAGAGCTCATCCTTTCCCATCACATGCAGTGGTAAGCTCATTGGTGTGTGAGGTTAATGGGTGCTCGGTGGGCCACGGAACTCTCTTGGTGGGGGCCCTTGGAATCAGTTGCAAATGCAGGTCTTACCCAGTCATCTACCCAGAAATGAGGTCAAATTGGCCTCAGCCCTGTCCAACCAAGCTTAGGGCATAACAGGATGTTCCTCTTCCCTTGGTTGGCTCATTGCTGCTTTAAAGTCTGAGAAAGAAACCATTGTAGTATCTAGTCTCTGAGGCTAAGCTGGCTAGTGTTAGGCTAGACTTAAGGAAGATCTTCCTGTCTGAGGCTTGACCATGAGCAACCAACACTGGCTCTGGCATATTCTTTCCGAAAGACGTCTTTTTAAGAAAGTTTCTTTGGTTTTTAATCTTCACCTGAGGATGTTTTTCCATTTTCTCACTGATTTTGAGCAAGAGGAAGGGGGAGAGAGAGAGAGAGAGAAATCAATGTGAGAGAGAAATATCGATCTGTTGCCTCTTGTATGCACGCCAATCAAGGATCAAACCTGCAACTTAGGTATGTGCCTTGACTGGGAATTGAACCTTCAGCCTTTCAGTGTATGGGAAGATGCTCTAACCAACTCAGCCACATTGGCCAGCACCTTCCCCAAAGACTTTAAAGAGCATGAGAGTTACCTAACTGCTGTCCACAGCACTGGGCAGGAGAGAGCCTTACCTCCAGCCTCACCTTTGCTTGCTGGTATTTTAATAAAGGCCCAATACCGATATAGAATGTATAATTTTCACATCATTCTTGGCAAAGCCCAGGTGCACCCCATTAGCAGAGTTCCAAGGATGCCATTTTCTATCAAGAAAAAAGACATGCTGCATCGTAGTGCTTAGCTTAGGGCCCTATTAATAGCAATCCTAATTATATGGCTGCAAATTTAATTCATAGCAATGATTAGTGTCAGAATCAAAGACATCAGGCATCAATATTGATGGAATTGCATAAGCCCCATAAACAGAGAACAAGCGTTCTGGCCCTTCCCCCCAGACGTGGTTTGCTGTTAACTATTGCATTAATGTCTCTTTCAATTTTGCCAGACGAAAATGACTCCATTTTTCAGTGTCCTCCTCCCCTTGAAAACCTTGGCCCGGCCAGCTCTGAATAGGTATGACTGGCACACAAAAGATCCCAGACAGTATCTTTGAAGAAGAGCCCTGGGGCTCCAAGGAATGCAAGGATGATGGGCCCAAGCCCCTCGCCTCACACAGCAGCTCTTGGCCTGGTGGGCAATACTCCTTTGTCTCCCCTTCAGAAAGCTCACAGCAGACAATGATGCCTGGAGAAAGGGGAGTCAGCTGGGACTGTGTGTGGCACAAAAGGCTGCCACCCCATCCACTGTGGCCTGGGCTGAGATGGGTGCAGAGGGGGAGGAGGAGGCCTGAGGGAAGTGATATGAGGCAGCGTGTGTCTAGGTGACAGCTGCCATGTCCTGGGTTTCCAGAGCATCTTTGTTAGAAAGAGTGCCCTTCCACTCTCGTCTTGGCATCTCCTCGTAGCTCTCTGTTGGGCAGGTGGTAGGTTATCGATGGATTAGACAGAACCTTAGAGAAGGCCAACAGAGTGCAAACATCTGGTAGCTAACAAAACACAGGTCTGGAATTGGAGAGATCTGCATTCAAATTGCAGCTCTCCATTCGGTAGCAATGTGACTCTGGAAAGCTACCTATCTCTGAGCTCAATTTGCTCATATGGAAAATGGATGCAATATTAATTCTTATGAGAGTAGTTGTAAGGCCTAACTGAAATTAAAAAACAAAGCAAACAAACAAATTAAAAAACACTTATTCCAGGGCTTAGCACAGAGTAAGTGTTTAATTTTTAATAGACCCCCATGCAGCCAAAACTGTCATGCCTAGACAGAGAATTAACATGTAAGACTTTACATTCCCAATTCAGTTTTCTTCTGATCTGTCAAAACTTCTTAGCCCCATGGCAAGAATTCTGTGGCTAAATAGGTCTCCTTGCTGGCCTGGCTCTAGTAAGATTCTTAAGACATATGGGGTAAGGGCTCAGGGAGGCTGGTTACCCAGAGCAAGGCTCCACGGTCAGGCCTGGGAGAGGAAGCTCAGTGAGACTCTTGCCCTGGGTACAGTGATCTCCACACCAGTTTGGGTTCTGCTTAGGGAATGTTTGTATTCTAGGGAGAGGCAGAGGTTAGTCTGATGTTTTGTGCAGAGGGAACATTCTTCCATTCCATATAGAAAGAAGAATCCAACAACTGCAATCTAAAGATTTGGATTTTAGTCTTGCCTCTGTTGCTAAGACTCTTGGTGATTTTGTGTGGATCACTTAACCTTTTTTAGGCCTCAGCTGTCTTATCCATAAAATAGAATAAACATCCCAACTGCCCAAAGTCTATAGGTTAGATGAGTTTTCTGAGGTCCTTTCTAGCTTTAAAATCAGAGGAAGATTCCTGACCTTGTGAGAGGGTCTGCCTCCTCCCTGGGGACCCTACCCCTCTGCTGGGTCCCAGCTCCACGGCCTCTCCTCCTTCTTTGGCTGTGCTCTCGCCCACCCTAACAGTGAAGTGTGAGAATCCCAGATTTGTTACTAAAGCCTGTGGATGCCACAGGTTAGGCGGGGACAACCTGGTAGTTGTGGCCTTTGAAACAAAAAACCAGAATGTGGGTATCAAAGAGTGATGGCTAATTGGGACAACCCCAGAGACAAACTTCTGCTCCACTTTGGAGTTCAGAAAACTTTCTGGAAGCTAAGACCAGGAGAGGGACCAAATCCCAAGAAAGGACTCTGAAAGACAGACCTGATTTGACCTTCACCACCTGCATCTCTGTAGTGCTTCCCCGGATAGAAGAACACATGATAACAAGAAGAAAAGAGAAGTTCAAGTAGCTGCAAACTTTTAGCTTTGCCATCTTTGGACTACACAAATGACCTAAGTGTGTGCTGGGCCCATCTCCACCTGAGATATTTGTAGCTACGGTTCCAATTCCCACATCTTCCCTTTATTTACCCTGTGACCCTAAGTAAGAACATAATCTGAGTTTCAGTATTACCATGTGCAACAGAGCAGAGAAATAACCCAACCCTTCCTGTTCATTTGAAATGTTATGGGATTAATGAGATAATAAAAACCAACAAATCTGGCTGGGCCTTTGAAAGAAAAGTGTGATAACAGCAATACTAGTGAGAGTCATGCTCACGGTGAGAGCGGTAATAGCAGCAATGGCTGCTGTTTATTAAGCACCTACTGTGCATCAGCCTATGTATTACGTAACCTTACATCCCCCCATGTCTGACATGCATAGCAGTCTCACAAGGTAGCATTAGTAGACCAGCTGAGGAAACTGAAGTCCCCCAAGATCACACAGTTAAGCTAAGGTGAGCTGTGCAGCACTAGGATGTTATGATTGCCGCGGGAGTATGCAAAAGGCACAGAATGGCCCTGTTCTAGTTAGTTTTGTAAAGCTGCAAGAGTGGAACCCCCACTTCCCCGGCCCTGCCCTGGGGGAGGGGCAGTACATATTGTTCAGTGATAGGGGACTGGGAAAGCTCTCACTGGTGACTAATGCAGCTGGTGCCAAGGTCCAGCAGGATTAGATTAGTTCGGCTCAGCTGGTCTAGTCTTCTAAGTATATTTTCCCATGACTCAGGGCAGGGGGCAGGGGGCAGGATTCTCTTCCTCCATCTGACCTTGCAAACATGTCACTAAAAAGGAGGCTGCTACGACAGCTCCACTTCCCCAGGGAGCCAGAGTAGAGTGGGCTTTGGGGGTAGAGGGAGAAAAGCCTCAAAAATGTTGGTGATAATCATGAAGGCACCTTTGTGCCAAGCACTAGACTAAGCGCTTGATTGCATTTACAATGACCATGCAAAGTGTTCATTACTCCCCACTCTACAGACAAAAAATGTGAGGCTCACAAGTAGCAATGGCGGTAATATTTAAGTACACATATGCCCCAGCTCGGCACCATGCTTTCATTCTTCTCCTTTATTTTAGGTTTTATTTATTTATTTTTAGGCAGAGGGGAAGGAAGGAGAGAGGGAAAGAAACATCAGTGTGTGGTTGCCTTTCATGGGGATTTGGTCCGCAACCCAGGCATGTGCCCTGACTGGGAATCGAACCAGCAACCCTTTGGTTTTCAGGCCGGTGCTCATTCCACTGAGCCACACCAGCCAGGGCCATTCTTCTCCTTTTAAAACATACTGTTTTGTGTTTACTTATATATTTTTTGTCTGTCTTCCCACATTAAGATATAATCTTCATTAGGACAGGCAATTTTGCCTTTTTTGTTCACCACTATATAGCCAACAAATGGCACATAGTAGGTACTCAATAAATTTTTGTTCAATAATGGATTACTTCATTAAATCCTCATTATAGTCTCATGGGGCAGGTGTAACTGTCCTCATTTTACACTGGGGAAAACTGAAGCTCAGAGGTCACACAGCCAGTTGGCTGGAGTTAGTAGGATAACATCCCATAACCTCATACGCTCTTCGTCACGGAAATAATTCGTACTCGAAGGCAAGAGGATGCCACTAGCTGGTCTTTGGAGGTCCCTTCCCACCCTGCTCCACAGGCAGGTGAGGCTCGATGGCCTAAAAGGGAGTGCACCCCTGTGGCTTGTGTCTTCCCAAAGCTGAGAGCACTGTAACATTAGTACCTTGGCCTCTTGGAAATTCTGCACAGCCTATTTGGGTCACCTGAATTCTGTGAGCTCCACCCCTCCCTCACCCGTCCCTGAAACACACTTCCCTGTGTTTCACCTGTCCTGTGATTAAAGCCCTGAGGGGTAAAATCCTGGATGTGAAGCAGCCTGCTGAGCACACAGACTGATGGATTGTCCAAGATTGAAGCTTTTTAAAGAGCTGCACAAAAGGCGCAAAAAATAAATGAATCTTCAGTGTCTCCCTTTGAGCATGGCTCTGGGAGATCACGGCCTCCTCCCCTGGGGTCAGCTGGGGACCTGGATAGAAACCCACACCCCCTCTCTACACCTGTCATGGTCAAGCAGGGGGCAGGAGAGTGGGGGACTCTGTAAATACTGTGCCTTCCCTGTGCCAACCAAATGCTGCCTTTCCCAGCTTTCAGAAGACAAGTTCTCTGGACTCAAGAGGGCTATAAAACAACAAAACAAACAGCGAGTTTGGCGGCAGGAGCCTGGGCAGGGAGCCAGACTCATTCCTAGGGCTGTGGTGGTTAAGTTCCAAGCCACCACCGGCCCCTTGCATCAGGTTCTGGGGAAGGGGGAGAGGGTGTCTTCTCCCAACCCCTGCTCCCCCAACCTCAGCACTGCTGAGATGCTCAGGGAGTTGGGGCATCAGTGCTCACAGGTGCCAGGAGAGCCACGAGGTCTCCTAGAACTGGACCCGCAGCCCTGGCTGTTTACAGGATCCAGAGTTCACACTGAGAGACGAGTGAATCATTTCCACTCAGAGGAATGAGTGGCTATTGTTTGGTGGGGTTGGCACCAGGAGAAAGGCATGATTCTCAGCCCTTCATCCAACTTGGCCTTCTGTCTGCCAAGACAACTCCACCCCATGAGGGAGTAAAGTCACAGGTTAGGAACTTCTTTGTGTGTTTTGGGAGGGAAGTATAGTCGCCAATGTCAACATCGCCAATGGAGGAGCCATATAACCTTGGGCCAGGTACTTAACATCTCTGTGGCTCAGTTTTGCACATCTGTAAAATGGGGCAGAGATGCAGACAATGGACACCACACTTAGTTGGAGCATTTAGGGGGAAGATGGCAAGGAGCTTAGAAAGGTATCTTGTAAGTAATCAGTGTTATCAAATAACAGCAATAATCCCAGGGCCTGAGAGAGTTAAAACCTTCATGCTCTCAATGGATTCCTTCCAGCACCCAAGCTGCTACTACAAGAAGCTTACAGTTTTCCTGGCCTTGCTGAGCAAATTGTTGGTGAGCTTGCAAAGAGAAGAATAGGACTGGGACGTCAGGGCTTCCTGTGGGCTGCAGACCGGGGAGACCTTGGATTGCTATGTCCCTTAGGAAAAGACTGAAAGAATTTTCCTCAAGAATTTCACAGGCATTTCTGCAGCTGACTGTTGGCTAATGGGAAATAAGGTGGTGCCAAAAGAGGCCAGTCCTGCCCACACTGCAGAATGTGAAAAGAGCTGTCTCTGTGGATTTGCTGACATGTCCAGGAGGTCTATACACAGAGGCCTAAAAGGGGAGTGGTCTGCTGCAGACATGCCAACCTCTGATCCAGGTGAGGTGATAGCCCCCCATGTTTTTCTAGGGGTCTGCAGTAACAGCATAAGTGCCAGCCCCTTCTTCCACCCCAGGCAACATTTCTGAGAGTACCACCCCTCCATCTCCCAAATGTTGTTACCCAGCAAACTCATTTCCTATTACGCATCAGCAGTTCTCTTGTTCCCTGGAGTCCCACCGCCACCCAGCCTTCCTGCCTCCTCCTCGCCGTCCAGCCTATCCAACACACAATAACTTCCTTCCTTTGTGTGCCAGCCACGTCAACAGGAGTCACTCTTGGTGTCTGATCTATTCTAGTCTGTGCAGATAGGTGTCTGGCAGGGAGAAGATACCCAATAACTCAGATAAATTTAATGAGCACCTAATGTATGAGAGATGTTGGATTGGACATGGGGGTGGGTGAAATGAATACAAAAGAAGGGTCCCTGTCCTCCAGGACCTGTGAATCTCAAGTGAAGTGGACACATTTGTACTTGCTCCCATGTCAGGTGCTGTCAGAGCAAAACTACGTGCCACGAGGAGCCTGGGGAGGGTGCTACTCAAATGCTCCAGAGGACAGTGCCGGACACATCGCCAGCCCTTGGGCAGCAGGCAAGGTGTCCAGTGGGGAGAAAGAAGAGAGAGCCTACACTTCCTGTTGCTGTGCAAGGTCCCAGGGGGCTAGAGGAGGCCTGGACTGAGGCGGCAGTTTTAACAGCCGCAAATGGAGAGAAGGAACCATAGGAACTTTGCCCCAAAGAGGAAGGAGGGAGGGACTCCTTCCTCTCATGTCCTGGTGGCTTCTACCTTTTCCTGTGCCCCATGGTTTGTGTTTCAGTGGCCTCCTGGCTTCCTCCCTTCAACCTGAGATGCTGAATTAAATGAGTTTACAGTTCCTGTTGCCACTGCTCATCTTCCATCTGCTTTCTTATTAGCTCCCAGCACCCCTTCTCTGGCTTCCCACAGCCTGCTCTTAGCCAAGAGGGACGTCATCGTAGTCAACCCTGCCCAGCACACCCTGCTGTCACTGCCCGAGTTCCTGCCCTCATCACCTTGGCGAAGCCTTTTCCTGTCTGTGCCAGGCACCTACTCCTTGACCCTGAGGGCCTTTCCACCACACTCTGAGGGCAAGCTCAAACCCAGTCATGATTTCAAAGCCCATACCTAGGGGCCTTGGCCTCTGTCTCTGCTCCTGTGCCCTGCCACAACCTGCCTGCCTTTCACCTACTACTACCAAGGGAAGCAGAGAAAGATCATCAGCAGAACTGAAAAGGTCATATGGTTAGTGGAGGAGCCCCCTCTACAGCTTCCCTGATCTGTGACCATCCAGTCTCTGCTTGAATATTTCCATTGACTGGGACCTCACTCCCTCTTGAGTCTGCTGTTTCCATTATGGAACAGTCTGGCTGCAAGAAACTTCATTTTTTTAACTGGAACTCTAATCTACTGTCACTCCTACCCATTGGCTCTGTTTTGCCCTCTGGCCCACACCAAATAAGTCTGATTCAACCTCCACAGCTTAATGACTGAGCGTGTAGGTTGTGAATCCTGGGTCTGCCATTTACTTGGTATGGGATCTTAGAGGCGTTCCTTTACCTTTCTGGGCCTCCACTTCCTCATCTGTAAAACAGAGATAATAATAGCACCTACCTCATGGAGTTCTATACATATTAAGTGATTTAATAGATATAAAGCTCTTAGAGTAACGCCTGGCAATAATACATGCTCAATAAATCACAGTATCTGAAGAAAACTGTCTTGTCTCCTCTTTTACTCTTCTTGCCTTGGCTTAACATCTTTTTAACAATATTCTTTGTACAGCACGACTTCCACCTCCTTCCAATTTTTGTTCATCTCACACTTTAGTTGGCTTAAGGTCCTCTTACAATGTTATCTCCAGTGTGGAGCCACCACTTCTCATGACCTGGACATTGTCCTGTTAGTGTGCTGAAGACCAATTAACTTCATTCATTTGTATCACACAGGTGACTCCTGTCAACCCTGTGGTCAGTGAAAATCCCAAGATCCTTCTCACTTGCTTCCGGGTTCTCACAGCACTCTGCCTCTGCCTCCCACTGTAGCAAGTCCTACGAGCTCCCCCGTGCACACTAGGCCCTCCTTGCAGATGCGTTGAGTCTTCTCAGTGTGGCCCCCAGGGTCTAGAGGGCCCTTCTCTCATGCCCCCCAACTCAGCCATTGATCTAGTTCAGTCTTTAGGCAAAGCCTGGTAATCTTCCCCTCTGATAAAGCCTTCCAAGTTTATCACTCTATTTCAGCTGGTTTCTCTGGAATTGTTCCATCTGTGTGAAGCTTCGCCTATCTTCTTACCACCTATACGTACTGACCCTTAGCCTCTGCAAGCATTATATGTCACCCATCTTGGTTTTGAGGTCCTGTCCTTTTCCTGCCTGTTTCTTCTGCATGTTTGTGGCTCAGAAGGGGGTGACCTTGAACAGTCAATGAGTAAGTACGTGACATAGCGCCTAACAGTACCTCATGGTCATGTACTCCTCATGAGTCTCTGCTTCCTCTAAACTTCTCCACTCAGGGACATCCTATTCCTGTGCACTGCAGTGGATGAGGGCCGGGCAGTCTGACAGACGCCTGGTCAGGCAGGGAACAAGTGCGTCGTTCTGACACAGCCTGCTTCCCTCCCCTCTCTACACTCTTAGCTATTTTTTTACTTCATTTTCCTTCCTGTGTTGAAAGAGCCATGGGGCCTGGACCATGGAGAGGTTTCCTGGGGACATTCCATAAATTCCTCATGGGCCATTTCTCTGGAGTGGGATGGGTGGGTAAGTGGGAGGCCAGCAGGAACCGGGGTGTGAATGCCAGGTGCCTCAAAGAAGTGTGGGTGGAAAGGAAGGGCGAGTTGCACAGAGAAGAAAACGGGGTACTATGAGCTCATAGAAACAATCCAAGAAAGGCAAAGTGAAGAGTGAGAAGGAGCTGCCAACTTGCAGGTTGGAACAAGCTGTGGGCAGCCATGCTCCCAGACTTGCCCTCGAACCCGCGGACTTGCCTGCATTGCGACTTGTCTGCCAGGGTTTGGAGAACTTTCCCTGCTTGGGTGTGTGGCTTGGAAAGATGCCCCAAGTAGCCTCTGAGTGTGCTGTGTAAGATGCACAGAGATATGGGGAAGGTCATCACAGGGTCCCTTTGAGTCTGGCTGGGTTATTCTTCCTTTATTCAGTCCTCATCCAAGCACTCAGCAAACACTAACTCCTTAACCAAGATCTAAGAACAAAAGGAGTGGAAGCACTAGCCCCCGGCAAACTCTGTGTGAAGCCTGGATCCAAAGGTTGTTCTCAGCGTCCATCCCTGGGTTCTGTGCCTGCTTCTTTAAGTAAAAATGATGTCAAATCGGGTGTCAGGGCAATAAGCAACTTGCCCTAGTCTCTAGGCTGGGACAAGCTACTTTTATTCTCTGGGCCTCAGTTTCCCTGCTGAATAATGAGAATATTGAGCCAGACGATCTCTAAGTTTCCTTTGAGAATGGTTCTATTTTTCAAAACATTTTTGGGTCCTATCCCATGGGTAGCCACACAGTGAAAAAATTAGGTAGAAAGAAGGAAATGAGTAAGAAAAAGGCATGAACGCTGCTTTTAATAAAACTTTCAAGAAAATAAAGGAGACAGAGTTATATGAATGACCCAGAACACCTATGGCTACTGCTGGTCCCCAGAAAGCCTTTGTGCGGTGTAGGGAAAGGTGGTCTCTATAGGCAGATAGATTAGTAAAAAGGGCCCTTCTGGCTGAATGTTTATACTCCAGGGTACCTGCCTTGACAAGGATAGCTGAGGCTGGATTTCAACTCCCATAGGCCCCTTGACCCAATGCCCCCATGCAAGGACCAGTCGACCCAGCCGTACAAGAAAGCCTGCTGAGCAGGGAAGTGGCCAACTTCAGAGTCCTATCCTGGCAGAATATGCCACTTTTAAATCTTAGTGAAATCTCATAAGGCAGCTCCTTTCCTCCTACATTTTGGGAAAGCAAAGGCAGAGACCACACTCATTCTCTTTCATGTGCCTAAAAGCCAAGCCAGGGTCCCCAGTCCCAGGCAGAGTAGACGACCCAGACCAGGAAAAGGTAGTAACCTCCCCACCAAGTGAGAAAAGGGTTAATGGGCATTGCTGTCATGAGAAGCCGAAGAGGTCTGGAGGGTTCAGCACCTCTCGTAAACCCAGGCCAGTTCTTCTCGCCTCCCCTGGCAGCAACTCAGAAGGAGCAGATGATGGAAATTCTTCCTCAGACTCCCTCTCTGCCCTCCTCCTTTCACATCCCAAACAACTTTTCTCCCAGGCTCTAACTAGATTAGGAGGAAAGAGCTACAGGGGTGATGTCAACATCAAGTGTGAGATGGGGTGAGGTCTTGCATGTGCTTTGATCCACAGGTGGAGGGACTGGGGAAAGGTAGCAAGAGGGTAGGCTTGGGAAAAGGGGATTAGCTGGGACCGGAAAGAATGCGGCCGCTGTAATCCCACATAATGAACCAGACTGTGCTCCATCTCCACATCCTAAGCACTAGACAAGCAGGTACAAGCTACTGGCTTCAGCCTGCCGCACAAGAGGCCGCCCGTGCTGCCAGCCCAGACACCCCATGCTCTCCAGCTGGCAGAGGGGCCTAGGGCAGGCATGGGTAAGATATCTACTTCCTCTAGGAAGCTCAGGTGTTAGGGGTGGAATGGGGAAGACGTTGTATTTGCAGGAATAGGAAAGACAGAAGCATGGCTTCTTAGCCAGGCACCATATGCCCTCAGAGAGCAGCCCCACCATTTGCCTATGTTCTTAGAAGAGAGACCCATAATCTGCTTCAACCGGCTGCTTTGGACTCCACAAAGACTTTTGACCATCACAATCAACTCTCCAGGTCGTGGGAAGGAAGTTGTGATGTTTGGGATTTATGACAGAGAATAAAAAAAATCAAGTTGTTTTTATTAGACTTGGAGATAAAGAGTGAAGTACTTTTCTCCCTTAGGCAAATGCGCCTTCCTACTTCCTTGAAGTGTGGGCAATATTGAAATATATTTGTATTTCCTTGACCACTCATTGACAAATGCTTGGGGGAAACAGCTAGAAGAGAAGCCACAAAATTAATTCCTACCTACTTCTGCTATCCAACACCTTCTACCAAGAAAATTAAGAAAATTAGAGTTGCCTGTAGTTAAAACTCCACCAACAGCTACCTTCCAGAAGGGGCTCCCAGCTGAGGAGCTGAAGGGCATCAGTGCATTGGGACTCACAGACTCTTACCTTTTTCAGCTTGCCACTCTTAGTCCCCACAAAAACCACGCTGTAGCCATTGTAGACGTACGAGGCCACTGATGTCATGCGGTCCCGGCTGGTGGTGTACAGGGTCAGGCCCTCCACTGGAGTGGAGCCTCCAAGTGGCTGGTTGATGTCTAATCCACAGAAGTTGTCATCGATGGGAACGGGCTGGAAGGAAGAGGAGGAAATTGGGATGAATAGCAGCAGAGTCATGGCGGTCAATCTATAGCTCACCCCTGACCACCAGCCCTGGGACATTAGGCTTCAGAGAAGCGTGACATGGGTGCAGGGTCCTTACACATGCTGCAAACAATGTCTCTCCACCTGATCCACGAAGCCCACAGAGGACCCTGTGAAACCAGGGAGAGGAACAAGCAGCCTCCCTCACTTACCTATTCCCTTTCTATCAAGGGATCCAGGGGTCATTTGTAAAGCTGGTTGCTTAAATTCATCTTCTGATTATTTTAATGTCCCCAGGGACCATGCCATTTTGTGGCAATCTTTCTATTTAGACAGCAGAGATTCAGTTTAGAGACAGCATCCCAGCACTTCCATAGCCTGGAGAGAATTTCTTATTTATTTCTTGGGATACAAGGCCTCCCTTTGGGCATCAAGACTTTTAAGCCAACTATTCACCACATTTTATACTAGGAATAGGTTGAAAAGGGTCATCCTAATATTGAACAGAAACTTATACTTTGAAAAATTTACTTAATGTATATAAACCTCAATTTTTCCATTTGTCAAACTATCTGCCCACTTTTCTGAGAGAATCATTGAGGAGCAAATGAAATAATACATGTAAGAGAGTTTTAAATTATATAACGATTTCTGCTATTGTATGGTACAGGTCTTCAGCCATGCTCAGGCAATGTCCTTCCTATTTATTACCAGACTTTTGAAGAGAGTGGAGGTGTGCCTCTGTGTGAAGAGTATCTTTCAGGAGAGACTAGGGCACTTTTGAAAGAAGACCACCTTCAGAAAATGAAAAAATAGCTGGACAGAAAGTAGAGAAGCTTGAATTCTAGCTTCTCCTTTACTGCTAAGTATCTCTAAGCATAAATTGGACCAGTAACATCCTGCCTGGGGGCTGTCGGGGGGGATGTTAAATTGATTATTTCGAACATCTCATGCAGTTAATAAATAAAAAAGACTATGCCTCCTTAGAACAGGGGCTGGTAAAAGGCTTGTGTTCTCTGTGGAGTACCTATTGTGGGGCAGGGCTGTGATGGGTCCTCTGAAATGCCCCAGCTGACTGTGCAACTGGAATCCTGTGGGCAAAGGCTGCAGACTCTGGGCCAGAAAGAGCCCTGAGTCATGTTTCTTCTGGGTCTGGAAAGGCATCCCAGAGGAGGAAGGAAATGACTGTTCCAGCGTAGAAAGCATCATGGAGAAGAAACCTGCAACCTATTCCCTTCAACCTCCTCCTTTCACACTTACCAGGAAAGAGCTGGCTGGTGCATCACTTGTCAACAGCCTCATTTCCTTGGAATAACTGGTTTGTAAGCCAGGGCACGTAATTGTTAAGCCAGGGCCTTCCCTTCCATTCCTCTCTGAGGTCCACAGAAACAGAGACTTGTATCTTGTGGTCCCTTGGTGTTTTGTAGAGAGCTGATGCTCCTGCTACTGGTAGGAATAGAGGTGTTGCTTTTGTATGTGTGAGTTTACATGTATGTGTACTCTCTAAGAAGGAGAAATAACTTTTAGGTTAAGGATGACCTTGAACTCTGTGAACTCTGGTAAGATGGAGCCATCACTACCCCCCAAACACACCCCTCACCGCAGAAGGGATGAGCTTCTTAGGAAGGGAGTAAAGCAGGGGTATTCTGGAGCCAGCTCACGAGGGATGACTGAACATCTCTACATTCAGTGACATCACACTGGTGGTGTGAAATCAGCTATGATGGGAGCATTCACATCATGGAAATTAGCAAATGCTTCTAGTCAAGGCTCCCACGACCACTACCACCACCGTGGCCTGCATAGAGCTAGTTGTTTAATATTTACCAGCACATCCCTGAAGCCAATGTGGAAAGTTCTTGTTCCCTAGGAAGACAGGCCAGAGGAGCAGCTCCCACCTTTTGCATTTTTTTCTTGTCTTTCTTATCCCTACACCACAGGCAGCAGGTGCCTTGGAAGACTCTGAAGATGTAGTCCTGTCTCCAGGACCATCCAACCACATGGCCTGTGTCACATACCCTCTCTGGGCCTTAGTTTTCTCATCTGTGACGTGAAAGGATTGGACCAGGTAACCGTCAAGTTTCCTTTCAGCTCTGAAAGTCCTCAATTTCATGGTTGCAGTTTATTTCCCACTTTCTCCTGGGGCCAATAAGGCTGCAGAGTCTGGACACAGAGATAGACCGAGCCAGATTCTGAGAAATGATGACAGAAGCAAAAATCTGCTGATGATTGTGGATTTCTCTACATCGCTCCTGAAAGTGGAAATGCCAGTCCATAAGGAAAATAGTTTGTTCTGAGCCTAAGCTCTTGGGACTGGCTGACATTTTTCTCTCTCCTCTAAATTGTCAGATACTCCCAAACACCTGATGTCCCTTCACTTTTCCTCAAATGATGAGATCTTGGAGTATGGCTCTCCTTAAAGCAGCACAGCTAGACAGAAATAAATCAGAATTGTGGTAGGCAGTTAGACATACATGAGCAGAGCAGGACAACAGTCAGATACAGAAGGTCACCAGAGCAGAAAGCCCTGGGTGCCTAGCAAGGGACAAAACTGGGAAAACAAGGACCTCTCCCTGAGCGTTACCTTTCCTTCCCTAGCATATCACTAGTCATATAGTTTAGACCCCCTGACCTTTCACATCACTGGCCATGCAGTTTGGACCCTCTCCTGACCTTTTTGACCTTGGCATGTTGCCAGTCTTGCAGGTTAGACATCCTTTAGAGGGAGAACAAACAAGGGGGCTAGAGAATAGCCCTTAAGCATTAAGCCCCGAGGCCCAGAAAAGCCGCAAAATCAGACAAGCTACACCATGGCTGACATTAGGACCAACTGCATTGACTAATGACCCCTTGCCCTGGCACCAACCAATCAGTACAGACCATGACCCTGAAGAGACACACCTGGAAAGCTGATGAATATTCTACAGGGATCTTCCCCTGGTACCCAGATAAATATCCTCAGGATGGAGGGCCCAGTGCCAGGGGGCACGCCCTAACCTTTCCCCACCCCCTTACTCCAGGCGCATTTTCTTTGCCTCTCTCTCCTAAGCTCCAAGAGCCCTTCTTTTGCCTCTGCAACTGGTTCCCTGAGCCCATTTCTTCTACAGCTGACTTCTTCTACCTCTGTGACTTTCTAAATAAACTTTCTCTTATAGTTTGAGTCTCAACTCTGAATTCTTTCTTAGCCAGAACTCAAGCACCGAGGTTGCTGAACCAAAGTCCCGTTTAATTCTCTGCTAAAACCTGGTGCTGTTTTCGTCCCCATTGCCAACAGACTCAGAAGTCATATGGGCTGAACTGAATTCAAATCCTTGTTTTATCATTTATATTTGTGTGGATTGAAGCTATATCGTTTTTATGAGCCTTTGTTTTTCCATCTGTCAAATGGGGATGATAATCCTTGCTTCATAGAGTCATATGGAGGATCAAAGGACATCTATAATAGCATAAACAATAAAAACATAAAATAAATTCTCAGAACAATCTTTAATACATAGTTGCTATTTAATGAATGATAGCCCCCTTCCTACTCCCTTTTAGGAAAGATTAAATTGTTCATCTGAGTGTTCCATGTTTGTCCAAAGATCATGCCAAAATTAAGCCCTGGGACCACAGCTTCTCTCACCAATGCTTAGCCCTGTCTAAGGCCACCAAATGCTTCTGGATCCTCGTCTGGGACTCCTTGGGTTATGAGGGGCCCCTCCCATAGCACCCCTTCTCACTGGGTAAAGGCTGCACTGGAAGAGTGTGATGCTGAGGGAAGGAAGGTTGGGGATGGTGATGAGGGGCTGTTTTCTCTGAGGTCCTGGTCTCACCTGCTGTCACCTCTGTCCCAGGGCCTTTGCTGCTCTTTGGTCATTAGCCCGGGCTTGTCTCTCTGCAAGTCACTGGAGCCAGAGAAGGGTGTCAGCTTCCTCTTCTCTCTGGCTCAGAAGCAGGCAGGAATCAGCAGTTTCCTCCTGACAAGCTCCCCTCTGGGCAATAGGAACCAGTCAGGACTCTGCCAGGGGGGTTAACCCTTTCCTTTCCTCTGCACTTCTCCTGATTGGTTGGAGCCATACGTAACAGAATTTTAGTGCCATAAAAACCTGGAGATTATCTAGTTCAACCTCTTCATTTTACAAAAGTGAAATAACAGCAAATAACTGGTTGTTATTATGATTAATATTAATAATTACAGCTGCAATTTATTGAATGCTTATTATGTGCCAGGTATTATGCTAAGCACTTTATATACATTTTTCTATTTGATCTTCATAAGAGCCATAAAACAGAGTGCTATTAGCTCTATTTTAAAGATGAAAAATTATAGTTTAGACCAGGTGCACAGCTTGTGCAAAGTCATACAGTTTTAAGAGGTAGAACTGATCTTTAACTATAAATCTGTTGGACTTCAAAGCCTATAGCCTTAACCAATATCCTATCATACCAAGCAAATGACAGTGGAACCAGAAGCATAGAAGAAAGAGGCATCTGCTTCCTTGCTTTAAGAAGTGTTTTTTGGTCCCAAGAGCAGGCACTTGCAGTTTCAGGTCCTCAGAAGGCAGCCATATGGGTCCCTTCATCTCAGACATTTCCCCAGGCTGCAGATCCAGAGTCAACAGCACTTTGCAGAGAAATCTGCCTTAACATTTTTCACGTGGCTTAACAGTTAGCTAATAATGGTACACCCCACAGGCCAGGCAGGGTTCAGATATGCTCATGTATTATCTCACTTGGTCACCCCATAAGGTAGGCATTATAATTCCCATTTCACAGATGGTAATGTAGAAATGAAAATGTTAAATTACTTCTGAAGCCAGAAAGCAGCACAGATGAAATTGGAACTGTGGTCTTTGTCTCTAAAGCCCAGACTATATTATACCATGAGATATTTCTCTCTCTTTCTCCACCCACCCCCAACTAGATTATGAAATATGTGAGAGTAGTGATCTTGTCTTTTCATGTTTGCATCTGGTACAGTGCTGGGCACATGGAAGATCTTCGATACTCTCTTTTTGAATAGATGGAGGAACAGGCTGGTGGCTGGTAACAAATAGAAGAGATGGATGAGTACACGGATGAAGGGGTGGGTAGGCAGGTGGATGACAGATGGGTGGATGGATACTGGGTGGGTGTGTCATGGTGACCACTTAGATGGCAGCAACTTGGCTCTCCGACAGGACAGTGCTCACCACCAATTTTCTTATCTCTGCTGTCCTCTGGTCTGGATCCTGAGTTCCCTTTCCTCTTCTCTTTTGCCTTTACCCAAACACCTGATTATGTTTCCCCAGTTTGTAATCTACCAGTCAACTTAACTCCCTTCCCTCTCTTCCTGCTTCCATATCAGCCAGCCTAATCAACACCCCAACTTGGCTTCACCGTGGCCTACAAGGCACTACATGGACACTGTCTGGTCCCTGTTGTCTCTGACTGGCCTCATCTCCTTCCTCTCCTTCTCCCACATGCTCCAATCCAGCTGCAGTTGCCTCCTTGCTGCTCCTCACACACACCAGGCATGCCCTGAAATCTTCGCACTTGCCACTCCCTCTCTATGAAATGTTTTTCCCAGGTCCCCACATGGCTCACTTCCTTACCTTCCTCAGTCTTTGTCCAAAGGCCACTTTCTCAATGAATCAACCCTGTCAGGTACTGCCTCTTCCCTTTCTCTGCTTTATTTTTCTCTGCAGCAATCATCACCATTCGAGAGGCTACATATTTTGTGTATTTATTTGTCTTGCTTCACTAATGAAAGCTCCATGAGAGTGGAGGGGCTTTGTTGTGTGGGTCACCGCTGAAGCGGCAGCGCCTGGTGTGGTGTAGACACTTGATGTACGTATGTTAAACCCTGAACAACACAGATCTGAACTATGCAGGTCTACTTACACATAGTTGTTTTCAATAAATACTGTAATTGTGTTTTCTCTTCCTTATGCTTTTCTTAGTAACATTTCTTTTCTCTAGCTTACTTTGTTGTAAGAATACAGTACGTAATAAATATAACATACAAAATAGATGTTAATTGACTGTTTATGTTAGGGGTAAGGCTTCTAGTCAACATCAGGCTATTAATTAAGTTTTGGGGGAGTCAAGAGTTATAAGTGGATTTTTGTCTACACAGGGGGTCAGCAACCTGACCCTCATTGTTCAAGGGTCCACTATATTTGGAATGACTCAGTGGATCCACAGACACACCCGAATGCCTGGTATATGTCAGGCTCTGTGTTACTGGTTACCGCCTGATAACGTGAACCTGAAAACCTCTCTTATATCTGGCCCTTGGTGGTCCAGGAACAGGGTGTGCAGTGGGGCACAAGACGGAGAGTTGGAGCCCGAACTCTAGAGCAGGAGTAGAGTGCAGCGAGCACCTCCTTACCGCCTTGGTGCACTGGACGTCCTTCCCCAGCAGCCAGTTGAGCTCCAGGTTGCCCTCGCCCTGGTAGCAGGACTGCAGGCGGTACTTGATCTGTAAGTTGATGGCTCGGATGGGGAAGGCACAGAGGGCAGAGTCGTCAGGTGGGTGGTGGTACTGCTTCTGCCCTTTGGAGAAGATGGCGAAGAGCACATCATCCTGGCTGCTGATATTGAAGGCCTGGGCCAGGGAGTCCCCGGGCTTGGCCAGGTAAGCAGCCTGCAGGAGGCGGTACTCCACCCCAGCCCGGGTGCAACCGAAAGGCAGGGACACATAGGAGTGGAACTTGGGGTCATCCTTGCAGAGCCTCACGATGCGCGAGGTGTAGAAGAGGTCTCCGGCCGAGTTGATGGCCACACCCTCGGGGGTCTCGGGCTGAACAGTGAGGAAGTAGACAAAGCCTCCGCTGGCAAAGCCATAGATGTAGAAGATGTCAAAGTGGGACACCAGAGCCAAGGTGTCCGAGGGGATCTTGATGAGGGAGGAGACAAAATCACTGTGCAGCTCATAGTCAAGCATGGCGGAAGACTCGGGGTCACGGGGCAGCTTCCTGCTGGACAAAGTGGGAAAGTAATCCTGCTTTCCATCCACGGCAGTGCCAATGAAGAGCTTGCCATCCTGCCCCTCAGAGCGCACAATCACCCCATACATTGTCCCCGTCTTATTAACGCTGGACAGGTAGTGTTCCTTCTTGTGGGACGGCTCCACCAGGATGAAGAGGTCATCCAGCCGCAGCAGCTTGCAGACTCCCTGGTAGAGGCTCCCACAGGCCAGCAGGCGGTTCTCAGGGTAGTCAATGATGAGCAGCTTGTTGACGTTGTTGGTGAGGGTGAGGACCTCACTGCAGGGCTGCACAATGAGGGGCGGGTAACAAGACTTGTTGTCCTCTTCCGGCCCAGTCTTGTGAGCCACCTGGATGGTCAGATTGCCTGTCAGCTTGTACACCCGGTTGATGGCCCCCACGTACACTGACCCTGTCCCTCGGTGGACGGTCAAGTGGTTGAATGTCCAGTCTCGGTTCTCAGAGTGGAAGGTGCTGAACTGAGGCATGCCGGCTGCCGGGTGGGCCAGCAGCACCCAGACCACTGAGAGCAAGACCACAGACCAGCTGTCAACCTCTGTGGCCCATGGCCAGGGCCTCCTCTGTTCCATGCTGAGAGGGGCAAAGACGAGGAGGCAGATCCGCTGAGTGCTCATCCACGCCGCCTTCCTGCGTTGGCCCTCACATGGTTCTGGAAAACACAAGGCAGGGAGGTCAGACGGAAAATAGTCCTGAGAGGAGCGAATTGAATTGCTTGACCCGGAGTCCCAGGCCTGGCTAGCTCTGTGAGTCTCTTCCTTCTGTATTTCAGTTTTTCTATTTTTAACACACTTTCTCCCTCTTGGAGTTGCTCAAGGAATCCTATTATCTATTTTGGTCTCCAGCTTTACACTGTAAATTCCCTCCTTTTACTTTACAAAGCATCTCTATTTCTGTCCTCTTAAAACATTGTTTTTCTCTCTCAGAGAGGTTAAAAGACTGTTTAAGTTCACCCTGCCAGTTGATCCCCTGATCGGGAGAGTAAGGCAAGTCTTTTCTACCCAGGAGTCACTTCTGTCCTCTCCCAGTCAAATGAAAATCTCCTGTTTTTTAAAACCACTCCCAGAGTCTGATATTTCAAATAAAATTCCTTTTTGTTTCAAAATTATATCCCCTCATGCAGCTGCGTTTCCTTACTTTCTCAAGCTCTGTCGTCCCCAGGAAAGGACTTCAGCCTCCCCCTCCCCAGAAAGAAGACTCACTGATGTCAGCCGTTACAGCTTGTTAGAAAAGAGACACGCTGTGGCCAATAGGGCTGCGATCCTCAGCCGTGCCATTCAGAGGCCTGAACAGCCCCAGGGAAATGGGTAGACACCTCCCACCCGCTCTTCCCTGGGGCAGGAGGATGCTAGTCTCCTCCCCGCTTCCCAGGGAGGAGGCTGCCAGGTCCTGGGGACATTGCTTCAACTTCTGCTTCTCTGCAGGTGGGACTAGCCTCCTTGCCAAGAGGGACTGGCCATCTGAGTCCAGCTTCAGCCACCTGGACACAGGTTCTGGGTTTAGAAAATGTGGGGAGAGGCAAGTTGAGGGTCTGTCTCATTCCGGCTACTGCTGGAGCCTAGTGATTTTTGAAGCTCCATGAAGTCTCCCCTCCCCCGTGACCCCCGCTGGCCTCATCCTGCTCTGCCCTGTCCAGCCTAGTCTCCTGCCCCGATTCCTTTGCTCCTCCCCCCCCCCCCCCCCCGCCCCACTTCAGATGCCCAGGCCCTACAGCTTTTCTGTTTTCCAAGGAAGCTGCCTAGAGGAGCAAAATGTGGCTCCTGCGGAGAGCTTCTGGTTTGCCAGGGCCAAGGGTGTGATAGAGGCGCCTGTCCCCTCCCTCTGAGAGCGCTGCTCCTGACTTGTGTGGAATGGGACAGTGGCAGCAGCAGGTAGCAGTAGCAGTAGCAGAAGGAGACTGAGAGCCGTCTCGCAGAAGAATCTTTTCTCTTTCAAGATAAATTGCCCGGCACCCTTCTCTGACAAGTCCAGACAGCTCTGGGCAGCGAGGCAACAGGGTGGACACACCCTGTCTAAGGATGGAGAGCTGGCTCCAAGGAAGCTTAGCAGGGCCCATCTCCTTCTCCCCTCCAGTCTGGCTGGACAGGGTTAGAACCAGAACAGACGCCACGTTGGGAATCCACACGGTTTTTGGCTCCGTATCTTTAGAAACTTCCCTTCCTCCACTTCAACCCTGAGTGCCAGAGGCAGGCCCCACCTGACCACTCCCCTCCAACCAGGCTGCACCGGGAGGTCTGAGGTGACTCAGAACCCCAGGCTTCCTTGGAAAGAGGAAGGCAACAGCACAGGGCCCCGGCTGACCTCAGGGACTCCAGCATGGCCCTTCCGGCCCCACGCCTGCATCCACCGCAGAGCCTCGACAGACAGACGGAGCTTTCGGTTTGAAACCAAGTTATTTTTAGCTATGTCCTGGGGCCGGTAGCAGGACGTGAATTCCTCATGAGGAGCTGCAAAGAGGAAATAACAGAATCTTTACATTCCCCAGCTGGACAGGCAACTACAAGAGACCATTCTGGGCATGTCCCTGGCTCAGCTGGTGGAGGACAGTATATTCCACAAGGAGCCACGAGGAGGAATATAATTGTCACCATGCTGTGCTGGGGTTCTGCCTTGTAGAAAGTGCGCTCTGAGACACTGGCACTGCATTTGTGGACAGCACACTCCTGTCTTCTCCACAACATATATGCATTTATATGTTTAGCCTGTGGCTACAGGAAGAAGGTCCTGGTAGCAGAGATAACATCAAAGGACATGATGTGAGGTTAAGATCAATCACCTCACCTCCCTACCCAACATCCCCCTGAGATTAGTTTGATCAGTAAGTGGCTTTGTTGTTAGGCAGAGTTTGGAAATACTCCAAATGTGGGACTGCGGGCGAGTCAAGTCTCATCTCCCTTTTTGGTAGAATGGGGATAACTGCAGTACCGACCTCTCTGGTTATCCCGAGACTCAGTGAGATAATGCAGGGAAACCTCTTAGCCTGGTGGCTGGCACATAGTGAATGCTCTAGCTTCTGCTAGTTACTATTTTCACTGATGCCTCCCCAGGAAACTGCACTTCAGGAATCCTGCCAGAGCTCTTGACTTTTCTTTTTGCTCATATTCTTCCTTTTCTTGGGAATGAATATTGTGGGAAGAGCTTTGATCCCCAGCTTGCCCTGACCCAGTGAAGGGGTTCAACTTGGGAAGCATGTGTCAAAGGAAAGAGAATAGATCTGAGGTGACCTTCCCTATCATGCTACTGCACAAGTCCCAACATAGTCTCTCTGCAACCTGCAGGGAACGTGGCAGAGGTTAAGGATCTTGAGAGTTGAGCTATGAATTGGAAAATTGCTCTAGTAGCTAGAAGGCATGAAGTCATGGGGCAGGAGGAAGAGTAAGGGACTTAGGAGACCTTGATTCAAATTCTGCCTCCGTCAACCATGAGTCATATGGCTTTAGACTAGGCTAGCATTTCCCTGAGCCTATTTCTTGATTTTAAAATAAAGGGTATTTGAATTAGCCAGTTTGTAAGAAATTCTTTCAGATGAAATAATACTTTGAGGCTTGCTTCCTTCAGCTTCTAAAGTCTGTGGCTGAGATAGATGCTGACATTCTTCCACCCTGCCTGGTTAGGTCAGGAATTCCCAACAGATCACTACAGTAGGGCTATTTGCCTCTTACTCCTCAATCAACATCCACTTTGAGACAGACAGCTTTTGGTGACCAGCCAAGCAAATTCATTCCGTGGGGCTCAAGGGCCACCCATCTGGGAGTAGCAGGCACTGGCAGAGTGGAGTCAAGAGGCAGCATGGTCTCCTGCAGTGCAGGGGTGGCAGGGAAGGCTCACACTCTATCTTAGGAGTGTGGCTTTCACAAGGACAATTGACTTCAACGGCGAGTTGAGAGTTTCTGCCTTTCCATGCCAAGGCTGACGTAACTAAGTAGCTGTTCCAAAGCAGGGCCCAGCTAGCAAGGATCAAGTCTCCTATCTGAGTTCAGAGAAACACCCTTCTTTGCACATCTGATGAGAAGCTGGGTAGTGCAATGGTTAAATGCTTTGACTCTGAACTTAGATGCTTAGATAGCTGTGTGAAATTGGTCAAGGTCCTTAACCACGCTGTGACGCTATCTATCTACATAAAGTGGGATTAGTACAAGCATCTGCCTTATAGGATTATTATGGAGAAGTCACTTAATACATATAAAGCACTTAAAACAATGCCTGGCCCATTTTAAGTGTTTACCATGCATAGTCTTTACTAGTAGTAATTTATTTGTCAATATGTCTTGCTCTTCATTTCCATCCATTCCATGATCTGTCTTAGAATGAATTATCCATCCTCAATTTGCTAGAAGCCAGTGAACAAATGCCTATGACCTTGCACACCTATCATTTTCTCCTAATTCTGATTTTCTGCTGGTGTCAGCCACAGGAGTTTCCATTTAAAGATGCCTCTGTTTTTCTGCCACTTCTCCTCTCTCTGTCTAGTTTGTGAAGTCACTTTGTCACATGCTTTCTCAAGAGCCAAAGCTTGCCTAGTCACCATTCTCTTACCAGCTTCCCTCTCCCTCACCCCAAGGCCCAAACTAGGACATGGGGCTCTGGGACGCTGGCCCTATCAGAGGAGCCTCCCAGGACATCTTACTCCAAGCTCTTCCGATGCCAAGCGGAGGCCACACTTGTCTGTTTGGGAAGCAGTGTCACTAAATATTTTATTTGGAGGGCATGGTGACACCATCTCCTGATCAGGATTCAGGAGGCAGGTGTGGGTGACAGCGAGTGGAGGCATCTAATACCTTCCTGATCAGCTGCTGTGGGCGTCAGTGGCAAAGGAGGGAGGAAATGACAATCAGGCATTTCCAGTTCAGCTCAGTGCAGGATTCTCTCCACCCTGCTGATCTGCTCTATAGCGTTCTTCAGGAGATCCCGGCACTTATGCTTTCACTTGGCCTTTCTTATTGCGAAAGGAGCTGGTAGGAAGAGGAGTTAGAGTCGGGATATGATTTGGCCAACTGAGTCAAAGTTGATGATAGTAGATGGCACAACCTTGGACCCACCTGTAGCTCCACCATCAGCACTATCTCCATTCTGTCCTGGCCATCACCACCTTCATCACCATCACCATCGCCAGCAACATCCTGGCTAGGATATTTTTCATAACAACAACAGTAACAGGAACCTATTATGAGTGCACCTAGCAAGTGGCTCACATGGCCAGGATCCCAAGGAGCCAGACGGTGACAGAGAAAAAGCAGGCATGGTGGTGAGGACCATGGAAGGGGTGAGCAGCTGCACTAGAAATTCTCCCCACTCTCCTCCCTCTCCCAGGGCAGCGGGAAGTCCAACCTCTCCTGCAGCTCTCCTTTCCAATTAGCAGCGTCGTTAAAGCAGCAATTCAGGGCCAGTGCTGAGATTATAAGATTACTCCAATTCATGACCTATTTTTAGATGAAGAAACAAAAACCTATGGGAAGGAAACAAATTGTCCAAGCTAACCCAAAATGAGTCAGGGACAGGCTGCAATGGGAACTCTGCGTAGAGTCTGGTGCTTCCTTAGTCACAGGTAAAAGGATCCTGACAGTCAGTGATGTTCTGCCTCAAGGCTGCCTGCTGGGGGAGAAGAAGGTGCCTTGGGAGGCGGTGGCCCTGCGATGGGCAGAAGTGAGCCTGGCTCCAGGACTGGGTAGGGAAGTGGTGCACGGGGCGAACCTAAAGAGGTGCATGCAGAACTAAGGCGCAGAGGGAGGGAAAGAGACGCTCTCCATTGGCTCTCCCTCTGTGTTGGGGAGAATGACCCCCTGTGACGTACTCTAGGCCCAGGCAGAAATCACACACAGGAATGAAATACATGCTGTGACTGGGGAGCTATGGTGTCCTGTGCCTCATCCCTTGGGTTATAGGCAACCTCACAGACAGGTCAGATGGAGGCTAAGCACAGGAAGCCTCTTCTCCCCAAAGAGTTAGAACTGCAGCAGAAGGGACTAAAGTTAGATATTAAGGGGGATGTCCTGGAGAGGATCCCTGGGGCATACTGCCAAGCAGATTATGGAATTTTCCAACAGAGAATGTTCCTGACAGGTGTCTGGGAGTAAGTTTACCCAAAGGCAGAGGACTGGTCCCAATGACTTCAGAAGGCTTATGTTGCTTTAAGATGCCTATGAGGATAAAATGTCTAAATGAGAGATTATGGGGCCCCAGCTTGTCCCCTGGTGGGTGGAATGACCCTGAAGGACCTGACATAATGTCATTTGCGTGGTTGTACATGCAAACATTCCAAGCGTCACTGTCTAACACCGACCTCGGAGGTAGTCCAGGCACGTTGGTAGCACAAGGTGAGCGAGAGGGCAAACGGAACGCAGAGGCCCTGGGGAATGCCGGCAGCTGAAAGGCCTCAATTAGAGTGAAAGGAGTTATCTGGTATTTAAATAATTATTAGATTGAAGGAATAATCATGGGTTTGAGCTGATTTTTTCCCCACTGTCACCCTGATGGCGTCTATAATATTATTATTCAAATGCCCACGATGCTCACTGAGAAGAGACCATGAGAGAGAGGAGAGAGTGGGGGAGAGGGGTGGGGAGCGGGGAGAGGGAGAGAGACTCATTTAATCTCCATGTGACAGGGCTGCAGGAGGTACGATTAGTCTTTTTCTTATTTCAGCTGTCACTCATGCACAGACACCGAAGATTGTTATTAGCGTATTTTATGCACACGATTTAAAGGGAAGAGAGGGTGGGCTGGGGAGAGGAGAATTTCCTACAGAAAATAACAGGAACCAAAGGAACAGTTTAGATGTCACTGCTATACCAACTGCGTTTGCTTCATTAATCGAATGTCATTTTCCCCCCAGACTCTGTGCTGTTATGTGAAGCCGAGTGGCTGCACCTTGCCCCAGAGGGAGGGAGAAGGAAGATGAGAGGAGGCAGAAGAAAACGGGCTGCCTCTGTGCCCCCCTGGCACCCTTCTCCTGAGAAGGGGAGCCAGATGAGACTGTGGACCCCCAGCACATGTCAACACAACTCTTGGTGACCATTTCTATCCCGTCGCCTTCTTTCACCGTGAGAAGAGAGATCCCCTGCTTATCTCTACATGCAATCCCTTTTACAGGTGGGTAAACCAGACCCTCTCTCCAAGGAGAAAGGGAAAAAAGGAAACTCAGAGAGGCCTAACAGTCCAGCTCCACAGTGAGGGAAGAGGTCACGTTCCAGGTGGCAAAGCAGTGAGGACAGTGTGGTTGGAGCTGCGTGTGGCTCTCTGCTCTGGAAACCAGCCCTTGAACCCACACAGGCCCAGGACAGCGACGGACTCTACTTCTCAGACACACAGTGGGCAGACATGGGGTGACATGCAGGGGCTGAGAGCTGGCAAGAAAGGCAGGATAGCAAGTGTTATGGGTTCAAATGTGTTCCCCCAATTCATAAGTGGAAGTCCTGACCTCCAGGGCCTCAGAGTACGACTGTTTTGGAGATATGGGTTTAAAGAGGGAATCAAGTGAAAATGAAGTCATTAGGGTGGGCCGTAACCCAAATGACTTGTCCTTATAAAAAAGGAAATTTGCACACAGAAATAGACAGTCACAGAGGGAAAAAGATGCAAAGAGACACAGGGAGAGGATGGCCACTTACAAGCCCAGGAGAGAGGTCTGGGATGGACCCTTCCTCCCTAGCCCTTGGGCAGAGCCACCCCTGCCGATACCTTGACTTCTTGCCTGCAGAACTGTGAGACAATACATTTCTCTTATTTAAGCCACCCGTCGGTGGTACTTTGTTACAGCAGCCCTAGAGATTAATAGGGCATGGAGGAGTAACATTCTCTAGCATCTTGGCTCAAGGATTGCTCTTTTAGAGAAAAGAGGTGTGTGCGCAGGCACGTCTAAGCACGCCTGCTTGTGCCGAGGGGGTGGGCATGAGCCAGCCCGGGGCCCAGACACTTAGAGAGGTAGATGTCTCACTGTCTCTGTGAGAACCAGGGCAGCATGCAGACTTCCTCCTCCACCAGCCGAGGACCTTGGCCCGAGGACCTGCTTGCTTTGCCTCTCCTGCCTTTATCCCTCTGGGATTAGGATTTGGGCATTTTCCCACAGAGTGGTTCTTGCCTTTTCGCCTCCCCTGTCCTGTTCTTCTGCTCCTGCCTAGAAGAGTCCATGTGTCACTTCCCAGACCCAAGAACCATATGGATATTTTGGGACTCCCATAGAGCAATGTCCCTTTAGTTCCACCCCAGCTACTGCTCCCGCCTTCCTGGGACTACAGCCTTTTCATGCTGGGGAGGCTTTTCTGTTACTTTTTTTTTTTCTTCCAGATCTCCCATTGGGCTCTGATCGAGCTCTGGAAGCCACACCGGCTCTCACAGGGCCTTAGCAAAACATCCAGTGTTTGTCCTTTCCCCTCACAGGCTGTAAAAGTTTTGAGTTGTCTCCTTGAGTTATGAAGGGTTCCAAAGACACGCACTCACTTGAGGGGTGGTGCAGGGGAGGGGGCACTGGCCGGTTGGCTTTGCAAAGTCAAAACAAGATTCATTACCCTGGGGCCAAGAGCAGGGAGATACATGCCTGACCCTGCAGACCTGCCCATATGTCATGGGCCTGTCAGAAATCTCCCAGAATTCCCTTTATTATCTAAAGGTCGCCACCCGGGCAGTGCTGAGAGAGCCCAGGGTATAAACTAAACTACAAGAGCAATCAATTTCAAGCAGCTGCCTTCCCCACCACCCTGCCCCCTTCCCTTTCCATGGGCTCTGCTCTCTTCAACCCCCTGTGGAGGACGGCCAGGGAGAAGGGGCGCCTTGCCACAGCCACCTCACCCCAGGGTGGAAAGAATTTCTGCAGGTTAAGAGCAGTGGACCCCGGGAGGGAGCCTGCTCTGGGCACGACAGGGGGCTCAGAAAACTCACCCCACTTCTCCCCTGACTCTGAGCTGGACCCTACTTAAACCATCCTGGGAGAGGGGTTGCTGTTGGGAGGCATGATAGGATTTAAAGAACAGGAAAAGGAATTCTCAGGCTCCCTCAAAATCAGGCAAAAGAATAAAAGTGAGGGTATTTGGCTTTGCTAAGTCAAGTCCAAATTCATGCCAGGAGAGCTCATAGGGCCGTGAGACGCATAACAACAGCAATTTTCGTGTGTTTCTATAACAAAAATAATAAATAAGGAGGGACAGCTATTATTATTAATTACCTGCTACATGGCTCACTGTGCATATGCAAGGAGAGATGTTGTGATCATCTTGCAAGATGAGTATTCCTCTCCCCATGTCACAGATAGGAAAGCGGAGTCTCAGGAAGGTTGACAATTGGACCAGTGTCGTTCCGCTGGGACACAAGACCTCCCGGTGCTAGTGCTGCCCCCACTGTTCCACATTGCCCTGATACTCAGCATTTATTTTTCAACCAAACCCTCTTATCTCTGGTCTGGAAAGACTCACTAGAATGTTAAGTAAGACTTGGCAAGTATGTTATTTTAGAGGTCAAAACTGGAGGCTCCCATTTTGGTAATGGAGTAGGGCTGGGGGTGTGCTCAGTTCTGTGTTACCAGGTGTAATCCAAGGGTGTTTCGTGCCAAGAGGGTTGCTAGCTGGCAGTCACCTTTCAGAGAAAGTCCAAATAACCTCTCCAAGGATCCTGGAGATACATCTCCTGCCTTCTCGCTTGTCCTTACTGTCCACGGCAGAGCCAGGGAATCTGAGGCAGAACCGGCAGGAGAGCAGACCACAGGGTAGAAAGTGCCCAACTAAATCGTTAAATAAATTACAGTTACTCCACATAATGGCATATTATGCTGCCATTAACCACCCTAATGTTTTCAAAGAATAATGACACAGCTTCAGTTCACAAGCAGTGGGAGGTTAAAGGAGGAAAATAAAGCGGGGGAGGGGAGGAAAATTCAAACCAAACATCAGGCATTCATCTCAGCCCTCAGGCAGCGGACCAGCCCTAGACCTCACTTACTTTTCCCTGAAGCTCTCCCTGTCTTTCTCCTCTTGAAAAAAAAATGGTAATGGCCTCCAGGAGTCCCCAGGTAAGAACACTTCCTATTTCCCTTGCGAACCCTGTGTTGTTCTGCTTCCAGTGGCTCCCACGGCCAGTCACTGAAACAATCTAGGGACAAGGCGCACAACCCATCATGCTGTTCATCCTCACGTCAGGGAAAGCAGCTTTTAGTGCCAGAGCAAGGTACATTTTTTTAACACTGTCCATTTCCAGAAGTCGGGGTTCCCCAAAGTTCAGAAGAGTGGGCCCCTTGATCAGCGAGTCTGGTGTCGCCTCCCTGAAAATGGTCCGTGTAAGACTGTCACCGGAATGCTCAGCTGAGAGACACGCTGGTGAAAGCCATTGGCAGCTGTACATTTCCTGTCACATGTGCCTGGACTGCTTCATTCCTTGTGCCTCAGATCCCTTGTCTACTTTTGGCAGGCACAAGGCCAGAGTGTGATATCTACCCAGGGAAACACCTTCTGTTGCCCAGGTGGATTCCAGGATGGACTCCTAAGCACCCAGGTTCATGTCCTTCCCAAACTCGCTGGCTCTCCTGTCTTTGTCCGGCTCCCCTTTCTCTCTCTCCAAGTCCCAACACACCAGCCCATTTGTTGAGTCCCCAGAATGCCTTGCACAATTTTACCTCTGTGGTCCCCTCTCCGGAACATCTATCTTTACCTTCTGCTTTGCCTACTCAACCCAATCCATTCTTCAAAGCCTCCTGGAGACTCTAGGGCCTCCCTGCTTCCAATCGCCCATCTCTCCTTAAAAGTCAATTAGAAACTGCCGTTTTAGCACATACTGCATTGCAGTGTTGGCTCTCATATGTTATGTGACTCTGTCCTAGCTCCCCATTAAATTGGAAGCTCTTAGAGGGCAGGGACTAGCCCAGTGCTTTTCACTCAGTCTGTGCTTGGTCTGAACCATGGAAAGCAGAAAAGGGAGACAGGGATACTCGCTGCCTTATCATAACTACTAGCCTGACCTAAGACATGGTTTGAATGACCACACTTGGCTCCGTGATTTGTCATAGCTGATCTTTTGGCATTCCTCTTGAATCCGCTAGGTAGAGAGCGATATCATTGGCTAGGTGGACAAAGTGGGATGATGGATGGGGAAGAACAGGAAGATATCAGCTCTGCCTTTGAAGAATGCCCAATGCAGCCAAGGTTTGTGCAGGAGAGCTCCGAAGTTTTGGCAAGAGAGCTTCAAAGCCACAAATCATATAACATCATAGATCACCTAAAAGTACATAATAATAAATGGTCAACTGATAACATGAAGTGATCACGAGCAGAGTGGGGGAGGGTGAGATTCCCCAGAAAGGTTTCAGAACAGGGCTTGTCTACAATGAGGTCAGACTCACTGTGGTGCATGTACCTAGGCAGTGGGTGCACAGGAAAGACTAAGGGATTTGGAGACACACCGGGGCTTAATCTTGCTCCATCACATAGGCTGATGACCTTGGTCATGCTTTTTAACCTTTCAGAACCTGTTTTCTCAGCTATAAAAGGACACCTCCCAGGGTTGAGGTGAGAAGCAACAAGACAATGGTTGTGAAAGTGTTTCTGTAAACTCTGCAGCTCGGAATAAACACCAGTTACTCGCGTTTCTGTTTTCTGGAGAAACAGTGTACAAGGGCATCATCTCCTTGGCAGTCACAGCTGCCCTGTATGATGGCAACAAAGGCTGAGCCAGTTTCACCCAGGTGAGGGGTGATTCTATGTCACCACGTTCCCCAACTCCCAGCTCCTAGGAGAGGCCGAGAAGACACTGGGTGCAGCTGGTTTCTAGTAGCCACTCTCCCTAGTCCCTTTGGCTCCACACTGACCAGATTACCACCCAACATCTCTCATAGCCTTGAGAGTGATTGAACGGTCACTTCTCCTGCTCTTGGTGGTTCATCCAGGAACCCTTGCCAGGAAAGAAGGAGAGGAAGGAGGAGATGCTGAAAAGTTTCACAGGCTAGAGATCCACATCCCTTGGTCTCTATCCATACTGGTCTGGCCATCGAGCTGGAAGAAATTCCTCTCCTTTATCCGTCCCTGCTTCCCCTTCTGTCCTGTGCTTTCCTGAACTGACAGCCGAGACTCTGAATAAAAAGCTGTAACTCCTTTTTTATGAGGAAGCTTTTTAAGCAGGCTGTGTCCCTACCCTGTGCCTTCCCACCTTCAGTTTCTATTATTTGTCTCTCTTTGTCTGAAACTTGGAGCTCCTGCAGAAAGATCCTCAGCTGTCAGGCAGCCTCTCTTAAGGAACAGGCGAGCTCATAGTCACACACTCTAGCAGGGGAAGTGCTGGGGAGCTGGATAAAAGGGACATGTGCAGACTGCGAAGTGGTAGGCATTCAGGAGAGGGGCGGAAGTCTGTCCATGTAAGGGACTTGTCTGTGACAAGATGCACGCACACTCCACTCAACTGGAGACACATAACACCTGGGTGGCATCGGCCCCTGGGTGAGCGTGCAGAGAAGAGACTTTTGAGACCCTTGAGGCCCTATCAACTCTGGATTTTGAGGACCCCAGCCCCACTGTGGAGGGAAAGTGAAGGGAGCAATTATCTGAGGCTGAGAAGAATGTGCTGGAGGGAGAGCAGGGGGAAGGCAGGCAGGCCAGTGCAGCACGGAGACCTGGGGCAGAGAGATGAAAAGAGCTTCCTGAGTGAGAATCTGGCCCCGTGATGAATGGGGTGTGAGAGAAGAGTCTGGAAAGGGGTAAACAGCCAGGAGGGACGCAAGGGGGAGGGGGGCTGAGGAGAAAGAATGTTGAGGTCAAAGAGCAAAGCAAATGCTCCTGGAATGATTGAATCAAGATCCAGCATGCTGCACACACAGATGGGATGGGATGGGTGCTCATGTGCACCCAGACATGTGGCCCGGTCCTCTCCCCTCCCCCCACCAAGGTGTGAACGAGTTAGCTTTGCTCCCAGACCCATCTCATGCCCTCTGCAAAACTTCTCCTGTGATGGTTTGTTCTGAGGTCCCAGGGGACCCCACTGTAATATAAACTAGTATGTGTGCGGTGACTAAGTTTTACTGTTCACTAAGAATTTCGTGTCTGTTACCTCATTAATGTACCCCTCACGCAAGCTGGTGAGGGACAGATTAGCAACAGCGTTGCCATTTCACAGGTGGGAAGACTCGGGTGTATTGGAGGTGAAGTATTTTGTCAAAGGTCCCACACGGGGAACTAGACTTGGATGTAGGCTCCTGGAGTCAAACACGTCACCCTACTTCTCTGTGGCCTGGGTCTGTAGGTGCCACCACTTGATATGCCCAAGGAGAGATCACTTACTCCAGCGATTCCTCCCTGCCTCCAGGAGGCAACGCTGCCCACACTCAGGGATATACCATTACCACTCTTTGGGAATGGGGCAGGGTATTAGGAGCTCAACTCAGAGTTGAGTCCTTGGGGACCCCTGTGAAAGAGGAAAAGGCCTGGTGCTGGAAGCTTGTGGCCAGCCACCAACTGCCATTTGGCTCCCATCCAGACCTGGCTGGTGGGAAGGAGGGCTGGGGGAGGGCTGGGGAAGGGCTGAGGGCTGGAGCTGGCCCCTGGCCTGGCCCTGGTGGTGGCAGATGGAAAGAATCCAGAAGCAGGACTTTGTAGGCAGAGGCTGGGGTGCCAAAGTCCCCTCCCTAACTAACCTGCTGTTTTCTGTGGGTAGAGAACTAGCTGCCCACTGCTCCTCTGAAGACCATTTCCACAGCCCCTGCAGCTGATCCCAGAGCACAGGCAGCTCCTACTGCCGTCTTTCTCTCCCCCACTCATATTCTCCCAGCTACCCTGGCCCTGCTGCTCTTCAATTTCCAACCCTGGCAGATCACTGATTAATTCAAGGCTGTTTAATAACCCTTCTATTTCGATGAAACAAGCTGTCTTGTTTTCTTTATTTTTAACACCGACTTTCGACTTTCGTTTCTTTGCTAAGCATCTTACTGTCATTTAAATTTCTCTGTCTCCAACCAAGCTGATAATAGACTGGAGTGAGCAGCTGCTTCCATCCCGTTTATGACAATGATTAGAAGTTAGAGCTGTGCAGAGGGCTGACCAAGTCTCGGTTCAGAGGGGTCTGCCCCTGCTTGTAGAGGGAGTGCTCATTTTAACGTGATTAGGAGAATTCCGGCTCCAGGGGAGACCAGGGCTTACTCTAGCCTAACCTTCCTGGCACCCTGCTCCCAGGGGAGTGGTGAGGGTGAAGGTGTGAGAGCAGCTTTATTTACCGTGGAATTAAGGCCAGCAGCTGAGAACCTGACACTCTCAACTTCCCTTCTCAACTTTTTCTTCCTTGAATTTCCTGAGTAGCAAACAGGGAGACTCAAGGTTAGAAGATCCGGAGGTGGGTGGTGATCTCAGCCATCAGCTATATACCTTTCTGTGCCACAGAGGAATCCCTTCTTGAGACCCGGTCAACAGCTTCCATCCTCTGCCTGAATTCCCCAAATGACTGTGGATGGAGCACCTTCCCTTCCCCGATGGCCCTTTCTAGGGCCGGGTGGCTCTGGTTAATTTCTCTTCTGTTCTGGGTACTTCTACTTGACCTGTGTGACAGTTATTTGTGTGCAGACCCTTCCTTCCTTGGCACACTGTAAGCTCCTCAGGATCCAGCACAGTGACTTGTCTCCCTCCCTTAATACTTGGTGCATAGTAAATATTCAACAAACATTTGTTCAATCACATAAAACAACATTCAAAAATCTCTTTGTAAGCATTGTGTTCTTCTACCTGGGCAGGCTCCTGGGGAAGCTTCCCATGTTCCTCTATCTGGACAAGTGATCTGCCTCTTCCTGCGCTCAGGCAAGAAATGGCTGCTTCCACAGGAGCCAGGCCCCTCCGGTTTCTCCTAAGGCCCTCAGGGACTACACAGCTAGTGGAAAGGCTGGCCATGGAAGCTGGGGGTACAGGTGGCAGCCAATTAGGTGGCCTGGACTAGGCTGTCTGCGTCCCAATGCCCCCACCATTCCCACTGGGTTGGTTGTGGCTGCCTGAGAATGCACCCAGGTGCGGGGTGCCCAAACCCTGGCTGGCCCAACTCTCCCGGCAGCCTCCCAGCCGGCAGTCTGCAAACAGCTGCTGGGGTCATTGTCTCACCCTCTTCAAGTGTGAATGCTGAGTCTATAGAGACCGAAACACAAACAGTGCCCACAGCGCCTCTCGGGAAAGGAGCAGCGGCTTGGCCTTGCCAGAGCCATTGACTGTGCAAATAGCAAGGCTTGCTGTGCATGGGGGAAAGCTGGTTGGGGCTATTTAAGAGGGGTGCCTCCCTACACCACACTGCTCAGCACCGTGGAGAGGCAGTCGGTGTGTACTAAGGGCTAGCAGACTGGCAGAGAAGGGGAGAGGTCCCTTCTCCGGGAATACCACTTTACTGTAAGGTGCCTGCCTGCTCAAACAGGAGAGGTCTCTGGGCATGAGTTCAGGGAATGACAGCCTGGAAAGAGAAGGTGGCTCAGTGGTCAGATCAAGAGGGTATGCTGAGCTAGGCTGGGGCAAAGGAGCCTGCTGAGAAGGAGAGCAGTGCCTGGCCATTCACTGTGTGACTCGGGGCAACCTGCTCCCCCAGAGTGGACCTGGGTTTCACATCTATGACGTGGGCCTGGGAAGAAGCTGTGATGAAATGCTCCGAAAACACTTTCCCCAAGTATCCTACACAGAACACCTGTTCCTTTTATAATTCAAACTGTTTTCTTAATAATATCTTCGAAGAGAAAACGAGGACACCTTGTCATGCCCATTCTCCACAGCCGATGCTGAGATAGTACTCTTGAACACACAGGGCTCTCTCTTCCGAGAGATGCCTTCCCATGCTCTGCACTTCCAACCAGGAGTAGGGCTCTTGTGTTTCAGCTGAGAGGGTGGTGGGGAGCTTCTTGGGCTAGCAGAAGACAGCTGATGTGGCTCCCAGGCCTCCTGCTACGTTCTGACCAATAGCTAGAGCTGGCTGAGGGTCTCATCCCTGAGCCCCAGGGTCTAGCTTGGGCTCTGGGACCCAGCTCCTGCTAATATTTTTCATGCCATGCCTGCCTCGTCCATACCCATGCTCTGAGGAGCTCTGTCTGCAGAAAGATGTGGGCCTATTGCAGGCAGACAGGCGGAGGCCCATGACATCCGCCCCTTCCCCTGCTATGGGAGGTTGACTCCCAGAAAAACACCACTTCCCCAGTTCTTTGATAGTATCGTTCATCCCACTCTTAGACCTGAAGGCATGGGGTCTAAGAGTGGCATGAACCAGGCTAACAAATTCAGAATTCAAATTCCAGCCCCCTGATCAAATGCTAACAATGAGCCGTGCACCAGTCGCCTCCCTCTGTTTCCAGTCTCCACGCAGTCCACAGCCTTTTATCTATTTTTGCATATGAAAACCTCCAGCACACACATCTTCTTTAAATAAAGTCTTATTTTTCTCACAAAGTTCCAAACAAATTCAGGGCGAGAGAAGAAAAATGTCCCTGGCTTGGCTTTATTCCTGCTCTCAGTTTTAGAATAGGTTTGCAGGTTTGCAACCATTGTCCTTGCTCCAAATCCCCTCACTATCTCACCGTGCCCGGCTCCAGACACAAAGGTAAGAGAGGGCCCTTGGGGAGACCTGAAAAGCAGCCATTCCCACTACACAAATGGAGAAACTGAGGTTCCGGGTGAGGAGCCAGCTCTCCTAGGGCCTTAGGGCTCTGTCTTGCCTCCCTCCCGGGACCAGGGAGCAAATGGTGGGAAGGTGAGAAATCTTGAGGGAGAAGCAAGGGCACAAGTGTGAAGTCAGGCCCTTTGTGCCGGCACATGAGGGCCCTGTTCTGACACCACTCTTCCTGGCCATCTGTTCTGACGCTCTTGGTGGGACTGGGACCGAAACTTCCAGCCCCAGGGTGAGGGTGTGGCTTCCCAGCTTCACAGGCTGGTGGTCTGATGATCATGTTCTTGAAGCCTCTCACAGCTGGGTCCTGAGCCCAGAAAGCTGATGGGTTTCACACCGGGGGCTGCTAAAAGTGGGACATCAGACTTAAATTTTCCTAATTTCCTGGTTAAAACTAGGGGGTGTTTGCCTAACAGAACCATTAGTGCTGTGGGTTTTAATTCCGCAGAGAGTCAGGGACTTGTCAGGATGGTCTAGGCAGCTGCGTGGGGGTGGGGGGCAGTCTTATCAGGGGACTGGGAAAATCTGATCACCTCTCTCCTGGAAACACCACCACCCACCATTGCCACTGGGGAGCAGGGACATAGGGAGAGTTCCCTGACCCAGAGCAGGGCCTTCCTGGGGCGAGGACAGGCAAGGAGCCGGGGCTTTCTGTCTAGCTTTGAGCTGGGTTCCCACTGACAACCCCCAAGTTCAGAAAACAGGCTCTTCTCCCTCGGGTATCTTTGTTAGTCAGGAGAAAGACCAGGAAGCTTTGGGAGCAGCCTGGGGAGGTGGAGGTCACAGGTCAACGTAATATTTACCCAGCCCAGTGAGGCTTTTGGCTTTTATGAAGCAGGAAAGTGCTTCAAAGCAGCAACATCCCCTCCTGCCACTTGTCTGCCCCTGTCCTCCTGCCTCTCAGGGCAGGCCTGGCAGTTTTACCCACCCCCTCCTCTCCTCCTGAGCCTTCCACCCTCTCTGCCTTAAAGGGAGGTGTCCCGGGCCCTGCCTCCTAATCAGAGAGGGTAAATGACTTGCCCATAGTTGCAGAACAATTACAACCACTGGGCTCCCCTGGCACTCCTGAGCCTGGTCTGCATGTCTCTTGTTTACTCTTCAAGTAAGTCATCCAACCCATGGATGGAGATGAGGGCACTCCTGGGTGACAGCTTTTCACCCGAAGCCCCCATTGCAACCACCAGAGCAGGGAGCAGAAACTGAGGGGTGGGCAGAAAATCCTGGAGACTAGAGGGTCCTGGTTCTTTGCATTGAGGGTGGGTGACGGTCATAAACTACTCTTTAGAAATACATATATGTGTGTGTGCACGTGTGTGTGTGTGTGTGTGTGTGTATGTATATATATAATCTCCACATAGTTCTTGAAAGCACAAGCTTTCAGGGGTTTCAAAGGCCTCCTAAAGCCCAAGCATGGCCCCTGGTTCTGTCCATCCCAGTACAGGGATCTCCCCCACCCCAGACTCTTCAAGGAGCAAGGACAACACTACCTTCCATTATAAGGTTAGAGGTAATTTTTAAATTGAGTCGAAGTCTGCCTCCTCTGGAACTTCCTCCACGAATCCTCCTGCGCCTTCTTTCTGCGCAGAAGCTTTGAGTGGTTCCTTCTCCAGGCAGCGGGCGGCAGATGGCAGAGATGGCTGCTGAAGTGTGCTCTGCTGCTCTGCCAAGGGGTAAGGGTAAAACCCGAATTTTCTCTCTGGTGGGATCCACTTAATGTGTTCATTCAGATAAGAGAGGGTGAATTAACAGCAGGATCCTGGACACCAACATGTGAATACAGATGAGTAACAACATTTCCTGATGAACCACACTGCCAACTCCAGGGACCGGAAAGGGATGCAATTTACATAGAATACAATGTGAAACCCTAGGGAGCGCGGGGGGACGGGGATCCTGGGGTAGGACGTGGGCTGTTAGAAAACAAACCCAGTGCTGTCAGTTCACAGTCTGCGAGGAGAATGAGGGGCAGCTCAGGGGTAGTTTAGAGGCAGAGGAATGAGCGAGGTTAGTCATTCTCGGCAGGAAACTGTGACGTTCTCAGGCACCTGAGTCTGTCTCCTGGCCTCTCTTTATCAGCACTACAAGTATTTGGCTCCTCTCCAAGGCGCCTTCCATGGCCTAGAGCAAAAGCTTCCAGAAGCTTCTGTGTTTTCACTTCCTGAGTCCCCAGCCCACTCTTAACTCCACTCTGCCTATACTAAGGTTCTTTGGGGGCTTTTGGCGTATGTACTTCTCCCTCCCCCCAGGACACTGTACATTTCTTGAAGGTAGAACCTATTACTTTTTCATTTTGTACCAGGCGCTAGTACATCCTTAGCACTACGTAAGTGATCAATTCCTATATGTTTAAACTGAAATGGACTGCAATTCCTGCTTTCAGTGTCTTCAGTTCACTGCAAGGACAAGAAGTGTGGTGTACATCTCAACTGTGAAGGTTAAAGTTGGAGGGGATGTTCATTTCCTCTGTCTCTCCATCTCCAAACTATGGGAGGGGAAGGGAGACCGTTTACTTACAAAATGAGAAAGCCCATGAGTTTAATTCCCTGGACAGTGCGGACAGCACAGGAGTGTCTCTGACAGAGCCGCTATAGTCTCTCAAAGCTTCAGACAGAACGTGGGCTGGGTGGGGCTGGCGGTGGGGGCGGGCGGTGGGGGGGATGCAGAGGAGACAAGTTCATTCAGGGGCTAATCACTTGGAGGCCCAGGACCCCTCCCCGTCTTCCTTCTCAAAGGCAGTTGAACTTTCCAAGGGCAACTCAGCTGCCTTTTATCTCTCATACCAAAAGTAATTTTAGCTAAGGAAAAGCAGGATTAAACTTTCATAACTCGATACATTTATCTTGTTTTCCTTTTCTCCCTCCTCTTTCCCTCCTGCCCCCACCCCGTCCTGACCCCAGGTAAATTTGAGCCAAAGTGAAGCCAAGATTAAATATCAGGAGTTGGTATCAGACCTGAAGAGATGCTACTTTCTGGCCCTCTGCCAGCCCCACAACTTCAATATTTTTCCATACCCCCTTAGACAGTTATTATCTCCTCAGATGAGAAAAGCCTCTGGACTCTGCTCTCTCTCCATATTGTCCTCTGCTGAAATGAAAGGGGGAATTATAATTCAGAGAAAGGCTCCCACAGAGAAAAGGAAGACAAAGATTAAATCAGCGATACAACTCTGACATGCCTTCAGTTCCTGAAAGGTCTCTTTAAAACAGTCTCCTCAGGAACAGTTTGGCCACCACCTGGGAGGGGTTCTCAAGTCCTCCTTTAGGGAGGTGGGAGGAGGGAAGGCATGGGAAAGCGCTTGGGGACGGGCCAAAAACTCGTATTGCTAATAAAGAGAGGCCAGGGCCTCTTGGCGGGCCAGCCTGCAGAGTGGACTGCCTGCTAACTTGAGAAGGTATCCCTCTCCCTGCCTCACATCCCAGAAGCATCCTGTCGGGGACAGGCCTCTTCCTGAGCTGCTCCCCACCCTGGGGAGCCCTCCTTAATGCTGCAGGCGCCTTTCTGCTCCCCTGCAACCAGACAGGGGCCCGGAGGTCCTACTGGCAATAGGACTCTACCAGTTGTGGTCTCTGGGTAGTGACAGCTGGTGGTTTCTAATATAACTCATCTATTTTTTTCTTGTCTTTAAAAAAAAGCACAAAAACCACTGTTTAGAGCCAAGTCTGGTTTTCAGGAGCCCCCTCTAGTGGAGATAACCTGCTACTTCAGTCTCCCAGGTCAGCCCAGAGGGGACCTCCCTTGCTTGCCTGGGAAAATGGATGAGAGGCTCCTTCTGCTTGGGAGGGTCTTTTCCACTTGCTTTATGTTTTAGCTCTTAGCTCTTTCTGCCTCGTTCACAGTGTCCAGTCTCTCTGCCTTCACCTCCCCTTTCTGTCAGCCTGCTTCCCTCCGTTCATCTGTGGCTGTTTCTACATCGTGATTTGGGTCTTTCCATGTGTGCCCTGGCTCCGGCATCTTGGTCTGCATCTTTGGTTCATCTGCTGTTTTTTTTCCCCCTGAAGTTCAACATATCAGGTCTGATGAGCTGAAAATGCTTTGACAAGGCCTTTGATAGAGTGGCCTGATCTCAGAAGGCCAAAAGAGGAACCCATAGGCCAGATCCACAGTGAGAAACACTAGGAGAACTGAGTGATCCTGGAGGAGAAGGAGACTTGGGCAAAAACTCCCTTCCCCACCTCCATCCCCCAAGCAAACCTGGGTGTCCTGGGGTGATGCATATGTTCCAAGTGGTCTAGAACCTGAGCCTGGAGTTCCTGTGCTGGAGTCCAGAGTGAAACCGGCTCCCGTTCTCCCTGCTGCCCTGCCTGCTTCCTGGCCCTGACACGTATCCTGCCATGAAGACAACTGGCCATGCCAGGGTGAAGGGACAGCTGGCAGGGGGTGGGAAGAGGATGCCAGTGCCAGGGAAGAGGGAGAGAAAGGGGTAAGTGCGAGCCAGGACTGCACCTGGGGCTAAAGCTGGCAAGGGGAGGCAGAATGAACACTCTGCTGGGGCGAGAGAGACACACAGGAAACACTGGCTGGTCCTCTAGGGTTCTGAGAGATACCCTCATCCAAGCGAGGATGTGACCAGGGCAGGGCAGGGGGTTAATGGTTAACCAACTGTGAGAGCAGGGAACTTTTGTACTGCTCAGGCCTAAGCCTTTTCTTTCAGCCCCCCTCCTTACTCCCCCTCCTTTATTTACACTCTTACCCAGTAGGGACCCTGCTCCTGACAAAGAACTTTCTCGCCTCTATTTCTGCCCTCAGTTCCAGATGGAATAGTGTGGAGCTAGATAAAGAAGTTCCATATGCCCCATGCCAGGGAATGCCCCCGCCCAGTGCCTAAGGGCTAAGCCCAGGAGAAAGGGGGGGTCTCCATTCTGACTATCGGTCCCTCCCTTGGGACCAGTTGTTTGACCCTGGGAAGAACTGCCTTTCTTTCTGTCTCTGCAGGGCTCACCTTTAGAAATGACCAAAAAAGAAGTAGACACACACCCACCCTCATTTACTCTAATCGGGCATGAAATCTTTGTAACTAAGTGAAAAAACTGTTTCCCATAAGGGAATTGGTTCCATTCATCATTGTTTGAACCGAGCATATGTGCAGGGGGGAAACAGAATATTCCCATATAATGAATTCATAGCAGACTGCCCCTGGGTGAGGGTGGTAGCAATGGGGGGGATTGCACGTGAGCTGTAAAACTACGGCACCTCAAAGCCTGTTTCTGCATTTCCCTGTGGACGGTCCTGAATTATTTGTAGTTAACAGACTGTAACACAATGCTCCAGTCTCCCTATGACCAGGATGGGGGTGGAGACGAGGGGCTTGGCTCAGAGTTCCTTGCCTGTTTGCTATGATGGACAGAAGTATATTGGGCCCCAGTCTGTGTGTGGGGGGACAGCTGTGTGGCAACACTGAGAGACAGCTGGGGGTTGGGGGGCGTTGTTGCTGGAGACAGGAATAGCCTCCCGGACCCCAAACCCTATATCTTGGGGACGCAGCCATAGAAAAGGAGGCAGGAGAGAGACTATAAAACCCCCAAACAGTGACAATCCCAGAACCATAAATATTTCAGAGTACCTGAACAGGCGGGTCCAGGCTACTGCCAGCTGCTGCCCTGTATATTTAACTGTGTCACTGGCTTCCCGTCCCGCTCGTGTGTTTTCTTGTAACATGCCCATGAAATAAAGATTAACGGAATCATCAGAAGTGTTTGTAGATGGAAGAGAGGCCTAAGAGAGAAGTAGCTGTTTTTTGAGGGTTTTCTTTTCAATCTCATTTTGAGCACAAACTCCAGCAAGACGGATGGTGAACTTTTACATTTCCCACATCTGCAGCTTTTGATGGTCAAGAGGTCGGAGGGTGAATGTCCTTTGGGGACAGGGGTAGGTATTCAGGCCAGCTCTGACAGGGGCCACCAAGCTTGTAATGACATGGTTTCTTCCAGGCAATGAATGTGCAGTACCACCACTTACTCTCTTCATTTAGACCTGGTCTGAAAGGCCAGCCAGCCTCCTGTCCTGCTCCAATCCAGGCTTTGAGAAACCTTGGTTCTTATGTCCTATCAAAGGAGAAGACCAACTGGGGCTTTCTTGCCACAGTTGGGGTCCCTGGGCAGAGGAGACTTTCTGGGACTTTACCAGGTCAGATCTTGCTGCTCCTCAGCACCACCTCCACTGCACATCATCCAAATGGCATCTCCATTTAACTGCTTTGTAAGTCAATCTGCCCCATCCTGATGCAATTTGCAGAAGACAGTGAGGGAGCAGTGAGGGCGCAGGGAGGGCAGTCTGCACTGCCCTCTCTTTATCATTGGGACCCTGAAGAGAGTCGGCTGGGGGTGGGGGGTGGTGAATGAAAGGAACACTGGCAATGAGGGCAAGTTCCAGGGTGAGGAAGGGTTGGGGTGACAGACGGAGATGCCAGGTCAAAGAAGGGAATAGAAAAGCAGCCTGGCTAGGGTCGCTTGACAGAGGCTGTCTCAGTTTCCTAGGTTGCCTCCCATCTCTCCTCACTCCTCTACCCCTAACCCCCAGGCCAAGGAGGAGAGATCACAGGCAATTAGTTCAAATGGTGCTGTTGTGAGGTGAGGGGGGAAGTTCCCTCTTCTAGCCAGGAGGTCAGACACAGGCGAGAGGGCTGCTAGCAACTCCAGGAGCTTTCTAGGATGAGCGCACAAAACTCGCGCATTTCAGTCAGGAAGAGCTGGATTCGTCCAGCCAGAGCTATCTCTCCCCCTTGCTCTCTTACTCCCGTGAAGGCCCCAGAATCCACGGTCTGCCCAGAGGGAAGAGGGAAGTTTCGAGGTCCGAGAAAGAAGCCCAGGGGGCAGGAGTGGGTGGGGTGGGCTTGCCTCCATGCCAGGAGGGGAGAGCTGAAGCTGACTCTGCTCCCTAAATGTCCGGCCCAGAGCAGATGCTCAGAAACGTCGTTCACTGTGCTCGAGAACACAAGGAAGAGAATGAATGGGTCCCCAAATATCTGCAGGTTCCTACAGGCTGCTGAACCCCGAAGCCCCTGAAGCTCCAGCTGGCAGCCCCAGTCCCTCAGGCTGGTTGTGTCCTAGGTCTCTTGCACAGCCACGGCTGGTGTGTCACTAGATCCCCACAGGAGACCTGCCCACATTTCCAATGCCCCCCTCAGCGGGATCTCATTCTAGACTCTTAACTGATCTAGAACCCCAAATCTTTTATCTTCCCCCTATTATCTCTATCCCTCTGAACCTGAGTTTGAATAGGCAGCTCCTCCTAGGGCAAGGGTCATGCCAAATAGGTAGACATTTGTCTGGGATCTGAAATGACGGTTCTGGTGACTCTCTCTTGTTAATCCAGCCCATGATTAACATTTAGCGACTACCTGTAGGATGGATCAAAAGGGCTAGAATTTTCTAAGATGCCCACATCACTTGTGGGGTGGGGCAAGAAGGGGCCCACAGTGGAGCCTCTTGTATCCCGAGCAAGCTTCCACTTCAGTTCCCACCCCTCTGCTGCTGCCCAGCCCCAGGGAAGGTGGTGATGGGTGTGTGACCACGAGGAGGGACCGAGAAGGTAGGGAGCACCTCTCCCATTCAGCGCCTTGGACCGGCTCCCTGAGCCTGTGGAATCCGCGCAGCATTCCTCTTCTATTCCTAAATCCGCGGGACCCCAGGAAATAGCCAGTGGCCACCAGGGACTCCGGCACTGGCACTGGAGGGAACGCCCCCAAACCGAGCCCTGGCCACAGTGGCCCTGGGCTCTTTTGCTCGTGCCCAGTGTGCCCGCGTTGGGCTCCAGCTCTCGGGACACCTCCGCCTCCCAAATGCTCTCCAAAGCCGCAGAGCGCCGGCAGGTGCGCGGGGGAGGCGCGCCGCCGAGCGCCTCCGCCAGCGGCAGCCAGTGGCAGGGAAGCCGGTGGCCGGCGGGGAAGCCCGGTTGGGCAGGGGCTCCGAGTCCGCCCGTGAAAGTGGCCGAGCCCGCGCGGGGACTCGCCGCTAGCAGCCGAGCCCGGGAATCAGGGGCCAGGACCCGGGAGAGGCGCCTGGGAGCTGGAGGAGCCGCGGCGGGGAGTGCGGGTGTCTAGGGAGAGGGCGGAGGGAGCCGGCGACCAGAGCGCAGCTTACCCAGCTCCGAGACGTCTGTCTGTCCTCGTGTCTTTGGTCCGTCAGCCTCGGCCGCCGGCTGCCGAGGGCGGCGCGCTGCCCCTCTCGCGGCCCACAGCTCGCAATCACGGGGAGAACCACATCCACATGGAGTCGAAATTCATTAAAATCCACGTCAAGCCACCAGCCACTTATCTGTATTCCAAAAGTGGCCCCTCGGTCTCTCGTCCGCGCGCCCCTCCGTCCCTATCGCCCCGCAGCAGCCCCACCGGGCGCTTGTCGCCGGCTCGCGGGGGGATCTAGGAGGCACCGAGGGGGCGTAAGGGGGTGGCCGGCGGTGTCTCTCCTGGGGAAGCAGCGGAGCCCCGGCTGTCTTCAGATTTTTCCAGCGCGACTTTCCGGGCTCCTCTGACATCAGCAATCTCGGCGCTTCCTTCCCTTCTCTCTCCCGGTTCGCTCACAGTCCCATTTCCTCCGGGAACCGGGCTTTCTCAGTCTATGGGGAGGTCTGCTGCACTCGCGCTCCCCAGCCCGCGGGGGCTCCCTTCCGATCGCTTGCCCTCTCGGCAGAAGAATTCCCAGCAACTGCGCCCAGCCGCCCTCCTGCTCCAGACTGGCGAGGACGCCGCTCCTCCCGGCTCCGGCTCCCGCGGTGGCGGCGGTGGCCAGGCTCTCCACGCCGGCCTCCCTCCCTATATTACCAGGCAGCTCATTATCATAGAGGCCGCGCGCCTTAACCCCCTCCCTGCCGGGCGCGCCCGCCGCGCAGGGGCCGCGCCCGCAGCTGGCACCGCCCGCCGCCGCCAGCCCCCTGTCCCCTCCCCCGCCTTCCCTGACTTCCTCCTTCGCCAGCTGTCAACAAAGAAGAGGCACGTTTAGCTTCGGGAGGCCGCCCCCCCTGCCCTCCCCGCGCCCAGCTCAGCCCGGACCCACCGGCCACCTTAAGTGGCTAGGGGGCACGAAAATCCTCTAGGGCCTGGGAATTCGGGTGCAGGCCTGGTCAGCCCAGCTGGCTTAGCCCGGGTGCGGGGAGAGCTCAGGACCTACGCAGTGGGGGACGTGGGCTCCCCCACCCATGGCATCACCTGTCACCGCGCACGGCCTGCACACCTCACTCTTCATCTTTAATTTGAGTGTGGGGTGAGTGGGGCGGAACCGGCCTTGCCTGACGAGGTCGACACGGGGGTCTTGGAATCCGTGGGAGCAAATTTCTTCTGCTGGTGAATTTCAGGAAGCCAACAAGCTGTCAAATGAGATTTGAAGTTGTTATTAATTATTATTTTCATAACGCAAAGATGAGCCTTGCTCGGAATCTCACGCTTCCAGCTCTGTTAGGGATACTGGGCCTCTGGCAAGCGGAGAAGGACCAGAGGGGAGCTTTCTATACCCAGACTCAGTGAGCCCGCCTGGCAGGGGAATCAGAGAGGTGGCTGTAAGATAACTTATTTTAATAACCTAATGTGAGAGGTTTCTGGATCCGGATGGCCATGCTTCGGTGCCCTTGCGACCACTGATTAAACAACATAAAAAGTCGCGGTATCTCGGTAGCCTCTGGATGTAGCTTTCCGAAAGGGGCCTGGAAGCCAGACCCCAGCCAGCTCAAAAGATCTGCGTAGTCCCTGTTGGAGATTAGTGCACGGAGAGTTTACTCTACACGTCCAAGTATTCTGATAAACTTCCTCTACTGCCCTCTCCTGGCCACAGTCTTCAGTGATTAAAAACAGGAAAAAAATTTACTCCTGAAACCCTGAAGGGAGGCACATGAAATTCTCAAGAGTAGTAGGGGCCTTAAAAAAAGAAAGAAAAATAAATTTAGACTCATCCATCATCTTGCACAATCGCCCGTTCAATACAGAATTGGGGGAAATTTCAGCTTTACTTCATCTACAGAAATTATCTAATTCTTCAAAAGTTCTTTCTTCATTAAAATTAGTTGAAATTTGGCTCCCTGGGACTTTTTCAGGTTAGTCCTGCTTGTGTCCTGTGGAGCCACAAAGAATCAAAGCCGTGATCCACACCCATTCTTTTCTTTGAACTTCTTTAGCATTTATTGTTGGCACCCCTCCATGCAATTGTTGTAAGTTACCCTATATTATTATTGATTTCTTTTTATAAGTAGATCTTGTCTCCCCATATAGGCAGTCTAGTCTACCTTCTTATTTCTGGGTAGGCCACATCTAAACCACAACTTGTTAAGAAAGATGATTTGAAGAAGGTGCTAGAAGCTTTCGGAACAACATTCTCCTATTTGTATGATACTTGGAACATCAGTCTGGCCAGCTGCACCTAAGACAGCCAGTGGTCGGGTTGGAAATATCGAGGTGATAAAGCTGGAAGCTGACCATTAGGGCCTCTGGGTCTAAATCAAATGCTGTGTGACCCTGGCAAAGGTCACATCTCTACCCCACACCTCGACTTAATTGCATCTTTGGAATATTATAGCATAATTTAAATGCTTAAATTGCATGAATGCACTTGTGTGAATAACCACCCCATGGTCCGGAAATAAATCCTGAATGAAGAGCAAGAGAGGATAAAATGAAACAGATTCCTTCACTTCTGCCATCCCTCTCTCCGAGCCTTTCCTTCCCTTCCCTTCCTGAATAAGGGGAGAGAAAGAGCGAGGGAGAAAGAGAGAGAAGACAGGCAGCAGAGCACAGTGCAGGCAGCATGGCAGTGACACAAGGCTACCCAGTTTCCATACCGCCACTGAGCGGGCTCCGAGATGGGAGTCCCGTGAGATTATGGCAATGCCTGTGGTCAAAAGACAACGGAAAGGACCCTGACCTGTCTAATGGGAGAGACCCTGGATGAAGTAGCCTTAACATCTCTGGACCTTAGTTTGTCCGTCTGTAAGATGGGAATGTCTCCCTCAATCTTCAGACAGTTAGAGGAATTAAAATAGACATATTCTATAATGTTAGAAGAATTAAGGGTATCATTAAAATGGAAATTATTTGTTTATATTTTTAGTCCTAATAGGCTAGAGAAAATATGGATCTTATTAGTTAAGCACATAATTACAACAATACATCATGAGAATAAAGAAAAGAACAACTCAGGTTCACGGTGGATATTTAGATATAACATCCTCCCAGACAATGGCAATGTACATGAGCCTTGGCCTTTCAAAGTGCTCAGATATCTTAATTTCTTTCTCTACTGGATACCAACTCATTTATTTATTTATTCCACCAATATTATTTATTAAAAGTGAATCTATTAGATTTCTGCCTTCGATGAAATTATATATGGTACATAATTATTCCTTCCACACATTTTTTATTTTTTTAAGAAAAACATGCTAATAATCGAGCAGGTTCTCTCCCTTTAGGCTTGTCTGTGTCTTCCTGGGATTTGAGTTTTCTGGTGTCTGTTGGGACTTTGATGTTCTCTTCCCCATCCCATCCAGCTGATGTCGAACTGCAGCCATTGGGGGACTCACCAAGCTTTTGCACAGTGAGGTGCAAAAATGAGACAGACTATCCTCATTTCCATTAGGAGGGACAGACACAGCCCGGTCCAGTTCTGGGAAAGTCATGGGTAATGATAGATATTTATCAAATAGATGGATGGATGGGAATATCTTTGTCTTACTGGGTTGGCCAAAAAGTTTGTTTTTTTCCCATAAGCCGGCTCTAGAAGCATTTAGTTGTCTTTTACTTCATTTGAAACAATTTTGTTAGATTGTGTTGAGAGCTGTCATACCAGTGCACATTTAAAAAAAAATTATCACAATTGCTGAATTTTTTGTGTAGCCATTTTAATATTGAAGATGGAAGAAAAGACACCACATTTTTGGCATGTTATGCTTTATTATTTCAAGAACAATAAAAACGCAACTGAAATGCAAACAAATGCCGTGTGTGGAGATGGTGCTGTGATTGATCAAATGTGTCAAAAGTGGTTTGTGAAGTTTTGTGTTGCAGATTTCTTGCTGGACGATGCTCCATGGTTGGGTAGACCAGTTGAAGTTGATAATGATCAAATCAAGACATTAATTGAGAACAATCAACTTTATACCACACTGGAGATGGCCAACATACAAGGACTGTCTGGAAAAAAGTCCAACCATTATTAATATAATGAGAACAGTTTGCATGACATTGATGTAACCCAGCAGCCAAGGAGAGTGGATTGGAATGCGCATGTGTGAACAATGACAACCTCACTGTACTAGTCAGTGAGAGCGGTAGATACTGTTCAGTGAGCATGTGTACTGTGTGGCCATCGCATTCCAAATGACAGAGTATGTAGAGCAACGGATGTGCATCAAATTTTGTGTTAAGCTTGAACATTCCTCCGTGGAAACTGTTTGGATGATTCAGAAGGCCACAGCTATGGGCAACTGGTGATTGGTAGCTTCGTCATGACAATACGCCTGCTCATGCATCATGTCTCACGCAGAGTTTTTTGGCAAAACATCAAATCACTCAAGTGATTCAGCCCCCCTACAGCCTAGATTTGGCGTCCTTCGACTTCTGGCTTTTCCCAAAACTAAAATCACTTTTGAAAGGGAAAAGACTTCAGACTGTCAATGGGAGAACTGTGTGAGGTCCCAAGGTGCCTACTTTGAAAGGGGGCTGAGGTGTCATCATCCTATGTACAATGTTTCTTTTATCTTGAATCTTCTTCAATGAATGCCTCTATTTTTCATGGTACATGGCTGGATACCTTCTGGACAGACCTTGTACTCAGAATATCCAAATCAATAAAGTTATTGGTGAAAATGAAAAATGTGTCTTTCATTTTACGGAAAAAAATTAGGGATTTTTTGGCCAACCCAACATATAAAATCATCATTTGGGGCAAGTCCTCAAAAACTCAGCAGGGTCCTTCTCCACCCCAAACTCCCCACCTCCACCAGTCACAGTGCTCCTGGAACCCATTCTTACAGTCATCTGTGGCCCCCAAGCCCCAGGTCTCTGCTTTGCTTGTCACTAGATGGGTGGCTGGGGGAAGGGGCTAGAAGTGGGAGAGAACAGAGCAACAGCATTCTGGAATGGAGCTGAATTTTCCCTGGGAGAGATGAGTACGAATTTCTCCTGCAGAGGGCAAGTCTGGCTGAGCAGGCCTCCTCAGGCCCTTGTCAGCAAGCCCAAGACTTTGGGGAGAATAGGCCCCAATGGGTAACTGGCCGATGCCAGGGTGAGTCCTCTCTCTGTCACAGCAGTAGCTCCAGCCCCACAAATAGATGCCCGTACGGGTAGCCCCTTGGATCACAAGAGGTATTTTTGGTGCTGGAAGCTGGCCACATTCTGGCAGGCTTTCAGCATTAAGTCTGCTTGCTTAGGGTAGGGGGGAGGTGGCAAGCCATCAGTGCTCAGCATGGGAATGAATGCTGTCTGCGAGTGTGTGTGCATATATTTAGGGTGCCTGGAGCAGAATGGGGGCTGGGCTTGGGAGATTATGTGCCTGGACCTGTGGCCTGGAGGCCAGTGGGCTTGCCAGTGTCAGCGTGTGATCTCTGAGGGAGAGATCTCTGTTCCCAGGCTGGCATCTGGCTCTCAGAGCTGAGACCATGGATGCCACCACCAACTTGATCAATCTCTGCTCTAAATTGCACATCATCTTTCACTTGCCCTGACCCTGAGATTGGCCCTTGTGGGTGGGCCCTCTCTCTCCCATGCCATACTTCTCCTTCTCCCAGCAGACACTGTCGGGCGGCTGCAGTGCAGAAGCAGCAGTCTCCTTACCCCCCACATTGTTGGGAACAAAGAGATTTGGTCTGACGGGCCAGACAGGAGTGTGTGGGCCAAGTCCCATGAATGGAAGGGAGAGCTGCTGGGATGCCAGCGTGGCGGGCCTCAGCCTGGGCTAGAGGGACAGGGGCCCAGGGCACACACAGCAACAGAGCACCTGCTCCAGGATTCTCAGCACCATTCATAAAGATGTCCCCCTCCTCTCTCCTCCCTACTCATCCCTTCACAAATCCCACTTTCCTATGCACTGCAAACAGCAACAAGCCTGTTAAGGCTCCAAATACAACAAGGCAGGATTTTATTCCTTTCTTGCTAAACCTCCCAGAAGTGGAGCTTATGTCTCTGTATACCTCTCCCTCTTTCCCTAACATCCCTCCCTCTTTCCATCCATCTAAATTGTTGCTTGGGAAAAAAGATAGTAGTCTCTGTGAGGCCCAGCTAGCCACGGCTCTAAACCTACTTAAATGTGTCCCTGGAACAATTGCAGAATCCTGCAGTGCAAGGTAAGGTGGGGGCAGGGGAGGCGAAGGGTCTCTGGACTCAAATGGGCTTCAGGCGAGGACTGTGAGGGCTGAGTGACAGCTTGTGACTTTTGTCTCTGCTCTACGCATAGCAGTGAGGGTCTGAGGAAGGGTGTTCCAGCCTTATTTTTTTAAAAAGAGATTTCTGAAATGGAGACATCATCCCTTTGGTCATGTAATCCCTCGCTAAGTCTCTTAGTGCCCCAGTTTCCTCATCCATAAAGTGGAAATAACATTCTTTGCCTTGCAGACTCTGCTTCACAAAAATCAAATAAGATACCGGCTGGGAATTGGAAAGCATTATATGATGCATGGGGGTGTTGTCTTATCATCTACGAGTTTCTTCCAGAGCCAGACCCACTTCTCTACTGCCCTCACTTCAGTTCATTCTCCGGTTCAGTTTTCAAGGAAAAATAGTTGACTCGTTAGATATACTGTTTGCATCAGGGTGGCTGCATCATTTCCTTGTCATTTCAGGGTCCCTCTTTCTCCTCCATGCCTCCACTGGAAAATGCTACAGACCTGAAAAGACTCTGTCCAGTTACCTTCCCATATGGACTCACAAAGCACGTTCATGTTGGAGCTGGCTCTCATCGCCAGGCAGTCCACACGCACCCCCCCCCCGCCCCCCAGGCGGGCAGAGAGGAAGAGGAGTGCTCACAATGCCTTGGAGAACACCCTTCTACTGAACAATAACTACAATGGCACAGCCCCTTGTTGCCTGAGATGCATTATGAAGATGCGCTTTTGGGGTCGGCAGCCCCCACCAGCTAGGAAGACCCATCTGTAACTTCGTGGGTTCCATGGCTCAGCCTGGTTCAGATGACAGTTGCTCTCAGAGCTTCAGCTGGGGCTGCGCTCCCAGATTTCTGAGGATTCAGTGTGTCATGGGCAGGCCTACCCAGGGCCGTCTAGGGTGGGAGTGAGAAAGACAGGATAAAGATGGTCCAGTTTATTCCTTTGAGATCGGAAACTTTTAGAACTGGTAGAAAGGAATAGTTTTGTCCAGGTTTCTTCCTTTAGATAAAATGATGCCTTCCCTTCTGTGCTTAAACTTATCATAACAATGGTAAGTACTAGAAACTATTGGGTGCCCACCCTGTTTCAATCGCAGTGCTTGGTGGTAGACCAATAGGATGCCTAATCCTCACCAGTATAATCTTACAAGGTGGGTGTTATCACCCCATTTTGCTGATACAGAAACCGATGAGCAGAAAGTCAAGTGACTGGTTCCAAGATCACCCTGGTAGGAGGCGGTATGGTCGGAGTTTGAAACGAGGTTTATCTGACCTCACATCCATTTTCTCTAGCGTTTGCCCTCTTCTGAAGGAGGAGAAAGTGATGACAAAGGGGAGTCCATACTTTGAATGCCAGAAAATGGTAGGCAAGAGCCGCATCCTTCTTCTTAGCACCCACCCAGCTGTCGGCCTGGAGCCCCTGCATCAGGAGGGCCCCCCAGATGCATCCGTGTCCAGCAAAGCCTCCCTGAGCTTCTCACTGAGGGTCAGGGGTGTCATTTTCTCTTACAAAGGAGTGCATGTTACGATCATTATCATGATTGTTATAAGCAATCATACTAATGAGCTCAATTCTCGTCTACTTTGCAGGGTGTATGTGTTTAACAATGAGAGTTGGCCCAGAGAAAGAAGTTGCCAACCATGCAGATCTCCACTAGCTTATGTCACCTCTGCCCTGCACAATGCCACTTACCACATATGTGACCATGCCTGCCTTTCCAAATTAATGGGATAATTGGGTGCAACGTGCTCCACCCTTTAAAGACAGCATGCCAGCCGGTATATGTGAGGGTCCACAGGGAGCAGAGTGAGCAAAACGCCAGTGTCTGCCATCTCCCTGATTGCATTGGTGCCCTATAAACCCCAACAGAATTGAACTTACATCTCCTCCTAATTAGTGAAGAAAAAAAAGACAAAAATGATGGCAGAAGAATTTCTTCCTGTTTCTGACTGCAGGTTCTTCAGGGACAGAATGTGAAGCTCTCGCTAGCCCCAACTCCTCTTTCCTCACTGATATCTGGAGTCCCTAATAATAGTGCCAGGCTCTCCCCGGGCCTGCAGCCCTCTGAGATGAGAGTGACGAACAGAGGTTGGTAGGCATGGCTAGACAGGCTGCTGAGGCTGTGCAGAGCACAGGGTTGGGAGTCAGGGGCAGTCTGGGAGGCCTCAAACCAGACAGGTGGGGGCTGGTCCGGAGCCCTGGGGAGTGAGTGAGGCCTTGCTCAGAGACGGGTTGCCAGAGAGTAGAGTCCATTGCCCCGTGCAAAAACAAATAAGCACACTGTTGAAATAAATCAAATACCCTGACGTCCAGGTGCAAACCCAGTGCCTGCTTCAACACTGTGAATTTAGGGCAGGGTGTGAATAACTTAGGTCTAAAAAGAAAATCCAGAAATGGCACAAGCTCTTGGCAGGCAGGAATCAACTGCGTCATCACCAACATCATGAAGCAATTAATGGCCACAAGAAAAAAAAAAAACACTTTCATATTGTTTTCTGTACTCTGAGTTTTGAATTCCTAGAAAGAAATACCCATACTTTCCCTTCAAAGCCAGTGTGGTGTTGAGCTCATTATTGTTCCCTTTGTGAATCACTCTGTTGCTGGATGATCAGGGTCGTACAGGAAATGGGGAGAAAAGATCAGCGAGAGAAATTCTGTTTCTGTCCTTCTTTTCTGACTGTCTTCCTCTTTCTCTGGGGTCACAGTATGGTTTTTCTAAAATGGCTTCAATTCACTCAGAATCTATGTTTCAATGAGAAAACTGCTATTTTCATCCAAACACAGAGGTTGGAACCCCCAGCTTGGGTGTCAGGAGACCTGGTTTCTAATCCTGCCCCTGCTGTTTCCTGGTCTGGCACAAGTCACCTCCCCTCTTTTTGGCTCTGATTTCCCCATCTGTAAAAAGTAGAAATCATGCCGGATCTTCCTCTCTCTCCCAGGATAGTCGCACAGTCATCTCTCCAAGCCTCTCCTTGGAGAATGGAGGAGGGACATTGGACACACTTAAAAAAAAAAAAACAACAAACCACCAAAAACAAAAACAAAAAACCCTTAAAAAATCGAGGCAGGAGTGCAGTCCAGGGATAGAGTGGAGATTTCACCTTTAAATTGTCTCAAGTTGGATGATTGTTCTCTCTTTGCTTCCTTTGACAAACTCTTCTGATCAGGGTTCTGGTGTTATGAGTCTTTCTGAGTCATAGGTGGCTCCAACCCCTTCGATCCATTCAGCTGACAATATTTCCTGATGTTTCAAAGGCCAAGAGTCTGGAATGATCAGGTATTGGATATTTACCTTCTCCCTTCTTTTCCCACTCACCTCGCCCTCCAGCCTCCTCTCTTTCTCGTGGAATTCCTATTCTGCGCGGTTCCACAAGGTCCTGGAATGAGGGCAGATCCCAGCCCTTGCTACTGGCCATGATGCGTGAGGCACAGATCCCGAGCTCCGGAAAGAGGTGAAGAGCAGAAAGGCTTCTATGGTCTCTCGAGGACATCAACGCCCCCTGGTGGAATGACGGGGAACTGTCCTGGTTTCAGAAAACCTGGGCCTTCAGAGACTGGCAGCAAGCGGTACCTTGTCTCCGCAGTTTTCAGTGTGGCTAATAATTATTACCTTGGGTTAATCACGACAATGGAAGAACTGCAAGGCACTATTTTGAAATGATTGGCTTCATTCAATGATGACTTATGACAGCAAAGGGGAAACCTCAGCGCCGGGGAGTCCCTGTGTATTTAGTTCCATTTTCCTTCCTAAAAGGGCCCTGTCAGAGTAATTTCCCCTTCCGTGCAGTAAACCTCGCCATTATTTACAATATCTTCTTGAGAGAATAAAACAAAACTGGACCCCTCCTCCTCCCTGCCTCGCCCTCTCCCGCCCCCGCCCCCCCCATCAACTGTGTCTCTTTTCTGGAGTTTGGCAAACACAGCTACTTCCTCCTGCTGTGCTTTCAGTGGAGCTGAAATGAATGTGGCTCCAGTTATTTTTCCCCTTAATCATTCTTTTTCTTTTTTGCTGGAGAGCATTTTCACGAAGCACAATCACAGAGGAACAGAATGTCCTGATGTTTGGGTGAGCAGCATGCATTCCTTTTCTTTTTTCTTCCCTTGAACAAAAATAACACCCATAACCATAATATCAGAGGACTTAAAGGCCGTCATTCAAGGTTTTTCATAATCTTGCCTTGCCCTCTGCACTCGATCGCATTTCTAACAACCCCTACCCACCCACCTCAGGCACATGGGTCCCCTCTCAGTCTTTCGAGATCACTGAGCCCATTGTATCCCCTGAACTTCTGCCTGGTATTCCTGCATCCTGGAACGTGTCATTCCCCTTCTTCCTTTCCCACAGCCTGAACCATCTTTAGGACTTTCTGAAGACTCATCTCTCTTACAATATCGTTTTCAATCTTTGCTAAGGGTACTTTATGGTCATACTGTGTTTAAGAACTTGTGAACTTGTTCCTGTCTATGGTAAGCTTGGCAGAGAGAGGTCACTTCATAAATATTTGCTGAATTACCTTTATTAGTGGCATCTGCCATTTTTTTTACCCATTTTAGAGCTGAGAGTTTCAGTAATGTGTGGATCACATGTCCAGGAAGCATCAGAGAAGATACTGGGGCTCAGGTGTTTTAATTCCAAGTCCAAGGTCCTTCCCATTCTGCTGTGCTGCCTTATTTCAACCCCTTCTAACCTCTCTTGTTATTCATCAGAGTGCTTAACTTGAGCACATCATTGTTCTCATCAGATTGCAGATTCCTCCTGGGCAGGGACCATGCCTTATGTTTCTCTTGTACCTTACATGGAAAGTAAAAGTTATTTATCAATCTCATGTAACTCCAACTTTTCTCCAGCCCATCAAAACTGGCTAAAACATTATGGAACCAAACTTGGAAGGTCTTGGTTCTGACACTGGGGTCAGACTGCAGACCTGGACTGGCAAACACACATAATCCTGTCCAAGACTGACACCAGGAGCCATCCAGCGCTGCTCAGCCGATCTGGGTCTCTTTCATACAGGAGCATGGCGACACAGGGGATGTCAGGAGACCAAGCGTCTCTTTTGAGACATTAGAAATATCTTCAGTTTCCTATGAGTTTTACCTTCAGGGACAGCCACTAGCATCTCTAGCCTTCTTGAAACAAAGTACTATCCTCTGATTCCTGTTGACTGATGAGCTCAGAAAAGACCCTTTGACAGAAGAACGTGCCAAATTGCTTTGCAATTTTTATATCCACCTCATCCCAGGACCTATGAATCACCTCTGTGCTTTTGATGAGCTTCAAAGTCCAACTAATTCCCACTTCTTTTTAGCACACTAACATTTAACAGTTAATATTAATAATTAATGTAATAATATGTACAGCAGGTTACCATTGGTAATGTTTTCACGGACATTTGAAGCAGGCGTAGACTGAAACAATTGCGGGTTCAATCGCAGCCACTAAGGGAATAGGGTCCAGAGTGGGTTTGATTCCTGACTCTGTCACTGAGTCATCCGTGGTCTCAGCAAAGTTATTTAACCTCTTGCTGACTTCAATCTCCTCAATGGAGCAACAGGAAAAGAATGTGCACATCATAGTGTTGTTATGAGAATTAAATGAGAGTCTCGTAAGCCATGGCATCTGGCACAAGAAAAATCACCCCTTACAGGACAGTTATTCTGTGATAGCCCCTGTCTGTCACTAACTGGTGGTGTGGCCTTGGGGAAGTCAGGTCACCTCTTTTCCTCCTCCGTAAAGCAGGGAGCACTGGATCCTGATACATTTCCTTCTTCAGAACAACACAAAAAGATAGAAAGTTGGATAGTTGTCCCAGTTTCCAAAAGAGGAACTGGAGGTTTAGGAGAGTCAGTACTTTGCCCAAGGGGATGCAGCAGATAAATGGAGAAATGTGTTCAAAACAAGATCTACTGAGTCTTGCCCGATGCACCATTCACGGAGACACATGGGCTCCCCTGCAAGTCTCTGGATGAATCCGTGTCTTTTAACATGCACCATCTTTACTTTTGGCCATGGCTGCCCTGGAGGATGGCAATGGTGCCTGCCCCTGAGAACGCTGTCGTTGCTTCAGGACCATCTGTCTCAGGTAACTCAGACTAAAGACCACAGTGATCTTGAGACTGAGCCCACTCTGCTTTGTCCCCCATCTCCTCCTCCCCCCACAGCCCTGGGAGATTTTGTCTCTAATGGCATTAGCGTGTGTGCTGTCTGCAACGCTGATTGGATTATCTTAATTGTTTGGGAGTGAACGGCACTCCTGAGTAAGGAATCCTACTTGACAGCCCTGGGGACTGGGGTCTGGTTCCTGTCCCCGAGATTGAGCACAAAGTGTGCAGTTGTTTTTCACAGGAGGATGAGGAAGGGAGCATGTGTGTGAGAGTGTTGTAGTATGAACCCTTTTTTGTGGAAAGGAGAGTCCGGCTGAGGTTCTCTCTGCAGGATCTACAATAGCTTTTGCAGTTCCCTATATCTCAGTTACAGATGTGCTTTCCTCTGTCTCACGATAGGATGGTGTGGAAACCAGTCCAGAAAGATGCTTCTGTGTCAACTCACAACAAAGAAACCCCCACGAATTTAAGACTGTAGCCTACTGCAGTTGAAAGAGATCCTGCACGCCACTTAGTTTCACCCTGTATTAGTTTCCTAAGGCTGTCATAACAAAGGACCACAAACTGAGGGGTATGAAATGACTCTCTGTTCTCTCAGAGGGTTCCACTGGGGCTGTGGATTTCTTGAAGGCTCTAGGAAACAATCTTCTGTGTTTCTTCTAGCTTCTGGTCATTGTCCATAATCTTTGGCATTCTCTAGTTGATAGGTGCATCACCCCAATTTTTGCCCCTGTCTTCGCATGGCCATCTTCCCCTCATGTGTGTTTGTGCATGCCTGTGTGTTCACATGGCTTTCTCATAAGGACACCGGTCATTGGATGTGGGCCTACCTTATTCCAGTATGACCTCATCTTAGCTTGATCCCATCTGCAAAACTATTTCCAAATAAGGTCACATTCTGAGGCACTAGAGATTAGGACTTGAATGTATCTTTTAGGGGACACAATTCAACCCCACTACATTCTCTATAAAAATATGTCCTACATCAACTCAGTAAGTGGTCATTTTTTATTTCTTTGTATCCATTCAATAAGGCACTTACTGTAACAGGGTACAGCCCGGGGGCGGGGGGGTGTTGCAAATAGGGATTTGTAATGGGGTCCAGAACTCGGTGTGCAGGAAATATTAGAAAAAATATATATAGGATGTCCTCATCTCCACAAGTCTGAGCTGGGGGATGGGACACATGGAACAGGGCCATTGAGAGTTGTTTTGAATAGAAACAGTTTTGCAGATAACCTCTAGAATGGTCATTTAACATATCTATAACCTTAGACTGGTTTCATAGATATGTTAAATAGCTGTGGCCAAGCTTTGAGCCAGGGGGATAGAAGTGACTTCAACCCATAATGTAACTGGTAGGCAACTCCCTCTGGATACAGCACCTGCGTAAAAGCTTGCAGATGATTGCTTCCATGCCATGGGGCCACACCTGCCCAGACTTACTATGACAGGCCAGTAAAGCTGGAAAAATATGGTAATGTTGGCAGCTGTGGCCAGTTGTGGGAGGAGTCAAAAATGGTATGGCAAAGGAAGATTGGTGCTGGGATTTAAACCCAGCAGTGGTAGCCATGTGCAGTTTTTTTTGAGACCACACAGCTTGGGCAGAGAAGAACCACAGATTTCTATTTCTTTTTCTGAGATAGAGTACCCCGGACTGGGCAGAGGGGGAAGGAAGGACTATGTGTTTGTGGGTATTCTAAAGGACTTCGGGATCTCAATTGAAGACATTAAGTCATTACTCTTAAGTTTGTATAACTCTTTAAATAAATAATCCCATTCCTTTTCACCAGTCTTTGGCATTGAGAGACGTCTTTCCCTGGCAGCGGGCAAGGCGAATCTAGTGCAGGGACACCCCCAGAGCACAAGGGTGGGTCCATTTGGTAATAGTATATCATTTGTACCCTCCTGGGTCTGTCCCGTAACATTATCATCTTGCAACTTTTAAGAGGTCTAGAGCATATTACCGATACTCCTGCTGCCTGTTACAGTTTTACAGTACTTTTAGCCTCGAAGATTCTTAAATTCTAGTCTAAATTTTTCTTTCATGCTTCAATCCAGTGAAAGCAATGATTTCCACAAAAGCCTTGGACAGAGGCTCTACAGCTAACCTCTTTTTCAATGGCAATATTGTGAGCATCTGGGAGGCTCCTATCCCACATCTAGTTTTGTGTGCATCCCAGTGAGAAAAAGAGACCCAGAATTATCACGCACACACACACACACACACACTAAATACTCATGATTAGCATTGCTATGAGACTTTTGCCTTCAAAGACCGTTGGCCCCCTTATCTGGCACACGTTCAAGTTCAGCAGCATACTTGCCTACCCTCTGTCATTTCCTACATCCCCCACCCCACAACCTCAACCTTGTGGCTCGAATACTTTCTTTGCTTTGACTCACACTGTGGAAGCCGGGGAGGCCAGAGTGAGCTCGGGAAAGTCCGCTGAGATAGACGATTGTATTAGTGTGTGCTGTGTGTGTGCACACTGCTTGTGACTGAAAAAGATCTGTTGTGTTGAACTGATGCATCTGATTGCTGTGATGACTCCCTCCCTAGAGCTTTCCAAAATAGCCAAGGGGACCACGTCCAGTTTTTGTCTTTGGTTCAAGCTGTGGCCAGGAGACAGAGAATGGCAAGGATTATGTACATTGGCACAATGGAAGAAAAACCTAAGCCTTATTTCTATAGAGCTCAGCCCCCATCTCTTTTCTCCACGACACAAATTAGACTGTCTCTGGCCTGTAGATCCCTGGGGATAAAAGTGAAAAGGCAGACTTGGAGGAAGCCAACTGTGAGGCTCCTTCTGGGGGCACCATCCCCAACCATCTGCCCCCTCCCCACACTAACTCTTTTCACTGCTAGATAATCAAGAAAAAGCAAATGAGAGAGCTCATTTAAAGTTATTGGAGGAGGAAAAGATAATCCTTTCTCAGCCCACTCCCCCCTCTTCCTCACAGCTCACTTTGGGTGTACTTCCTGGATACAGATCTAGCGACGGCTTTTGTCACCAAAGCTTAGACAAGCGGAGTAGGGTCTGATTCTTGCTTTTGCATAGTTGCAGAAATGTGACATTAGGCTGAGACTAGATGTCAACAACTCTAACTTAGCATCATTCCGACCATCTGCTTCAATTCATTGGCTGTTAGCTATGGTGGTGCAAGAGCAGATGAGTCCATGCAGCAAGGGAAACAAAGAGTCTGACCAACCAGGAATGTGCCTCAGATTCTAGTGTAGCCCTGCCTTTGACTGCCTTGCTGATCCAGGCCACAGGTTCCTCACCTTAGGGATTGAATTAGATCTTTAAAACCCTGCTGGTTCTCAAGTCCTGCCAGGGAATGGGAGTGCCTGTAGAGGGCCAGGAACATTTATGTCATCTCTGCCCTTGAGTGATGCTAAGATTGGTAAAAGGAAGCAGCTGTTTGTTGATAGTGACAGAGCTCTGGGCCAGAAGGTCACACAGCCAGCTTCATTCTAGGTGTTGATACACTGTGACCTTAACAAGTAATCAACCTTTATATGCAACCAATTTTTTCTCAAAGGCATAAACCCAGTCTCCCCAGTTCTTTGTGAAAATCATCAGGGCAAATGAAAGGACCAGCTAAGTTTTCCTTTTGAGGAAAGGATTCTGTATCTGCATTGCCGATACAGAATCACTCCATCTTAAAGAGCAGAGGGGAGACTACAAAGAACCATTGACTGCAAGTGCTATTTCTGTTCCACCTGGGTTTTTGTACCGAGTGGCTGCTGGTCAATGGCTACCACACTGTTTGTGTAATTGAGTCATGCCTTATTATTTAGTTAAGATTCTCTGTGATCACTTTTAGAGATTCTGATTCAGTGACTCTTGGGTTAGATCTTTGCAGCCTATACTTTTAAAAAACTGAAATGGCTGGATTGGTACATTGGGTGCTTATCCAGGGCTAAGAGGCACTGATTTGTGCATTCAGTTCAACAGGTTTTCATTGAGGTTGTGTCTGTATGGAAGATAAAAAATATGTAAGGGCTGGTCTGGTCCTGGCTTTCAAGGAAAGCCTAGCAATTTTTCCTACCAAGGGAGACAGATGTGAATGCAATGAACTGTAATCAGATAAAGCTCAGACACCAAACGATTAAAGCAGAGAAGTGAACAATCAGAATGAAGGCTATGTACAGTTCATGTGACCATACCGGTATATTGTCGGGCCAGATACACTTCTGGCAGTAATTAACTTGATGAGCACTCTATTTTTGGTGCTGAGGCCTAGAGAAGTAATATTGGAGCTGAGCCTTGAAAAATGAGGAGAGTACAGATATAGGTTTGTATTTTCTTAAAGTAATTATAGCAGGATGAACCAATGAAGGATAAATTGCAAAAACAACATGTTTTACCTCCAAAAAAAGAGAGGGAATAGCGTGGAGAAGACCATGATAAGCACAAAACTTCTTTGAATATGCCACATTTTATTGATTTGTCCTTGGAACTATGTAAATATTTTTACAAAATTTTAAAACAAAATACAACAAAGTGGTTTCTAGAAATTTAGAAACTAAATTTTTTTAAAAAGTGAATGTAACTGTATATCTAGTTGGAGCAAAACCACAAAAGAAAGTATTTTAAGTAACTTAAAAAAACCAAATATATAGTTTTTTATATTCTTAATAGGATATACCCTAAAAACAAAAATAAACACAAGATGAAACAGACCTTAAGCTATTTTTAGCAATCATATTGTTTGTGGTAGTGTTGATATTGTTATTCTGAGGTTGTAGTATACAGCAAGTCCTCACTTAATGTCATTGATAGAACTCCTCCATAGGCTTATTGGTATAAATAAGTGTTACGTTCCCATGGTATCTCATTAATGTTACAACAAAATGATGTTGAATGAAATGACGTTATTCGAGGATCTACTATATATTTGAGGATCTGCTATATATGTGCTGTATATAATTAGCTATGTAAATGTTACTGAGAACAGGAATTTTTATTCTGGGAGAAGAAACACAGATGTGAAATCGATGAGGTGAAGAAAAACCTGTGATTCTGCATTTGTATTGGAAATACCATAATGAACTCATGATCCATATTGTCTTTTAAAAATACATGTTTATGGGCTCTATCTCTTGAAAAGACCTAAAAATAACAAACAGTTTGTAGCACAGAGTACCCCTAGCTCTCAGATTATGTTTTCTAAATACCGTTTTCTCCTAAAACACAAGATTTCTTAAAGAAGTGTCTGATTCCAGATTCAGGGCAGGAAACATACAAGATTAGTCTGGAAAATCTTGTCATACCAGAATAAAGACTAAATTTCAACCACTACTGGTATCATGCCAAAAGGACTCAGGAGCTGGCCAGACTGGATTCTTGCTGACTAGAGATGAGAGCATGTAAGCACCAGAGAGGGTAATAACTACAAAGGACTGACATTTACAACCAGTGTATTCACGTCTGTGAATCTATCATACTACCTCTATTGGTACTGAAGGGAGTATCATTATTTTGAAACTGATAAATATTGAATACAAGAAAAAAATCAATCATTTATTCTGCTTTTCATGTATGGTCTGTATTTCAGGGCTATCTAAGAGATGAGGGGAAGTTTCTCTTTACTGAAGTCTTCTAGCTAACAAATGCAAAAGGAATCATATAATTAGAATGTCATCATTTTGCAGCCCCTACTTAGGGTTGCTGGATTTAGTAAATAAAAGCATAGGACCCCGAGTGAAGTATAAATTTCAGATTAAAACCAAATAATTACCTGGGTAAATACATTTGGTATATTCTTACACAAGACAATTGTTAGTTTTTTTTTATCTGAAATTCAAATGTAACTGGACATTCTGTATTTTATTTGGCAACCCGACAATGAGTTAATAAATTCAGACAATGATCGTTGACACTGCTAACATCACAACAAAAGAACCAATCAGACATTGTTGATGTCCTGATAGAAATATTTACCATGACCCATGAAGTTGTCTCATCAAATTACTGAAACTCTATCACTCAATCCTGCAGATCTATCAATTTGCAAGAAATGCAGAGGGACAGAGGGACATATTAAATGATGTGCAATCAACAAAATGCAGACTGTCAGAGACATCATTCAATACATTATATAATTTCATACCAAAAAAGTTGCAAGGGGAAAAATAGTAAAGAATAATTTAAGGGGGAAACCTACAAATTAAAGAGACTTGAGACTTAAAAACCCAATGTGTACACCTTTTTAAAAATTATTTTTTAAAGATTTTATGTATTTACTTTTAGAGAGAGGGGAAGGGAGGGAGAAGGAGAAACATTGATGTGTGATTGCTTTGCATGCCCCTGCTGGGGACCTGGCCCTCCACCTAGGCATGTGTCCTGACTGGGAATCAGACTGCAACTCTTTGCTTTGTAGTCCGGTGCTCAATCCACTAAGCCACACCAGCCAGGACTGGACTTGTTATATTATATACCTATATATAAAATATCTGACAGAGGAGAAAAGAGAGGGAGAAAGAGACATAATGATTAATATTTAATTTTGTAGAATTTTTTAATAATTCTGGGGAGTGTGATAATGCTATAAATTTTGCAGACAGTCCACCTTTTTAGAGATATATACCAAAATATTTAAAGATGAAATATTATTTGTTTCAAAATAATAGAGGTTTGGGATGAAAGGGTAGAGTTAAGATAAAGCAAGAAGGACCATGTGTTGATCATTGTTGAAAATAGGTGAGGCATTCATTATGCTACTTTGATATGCCATGTTGATATTATGCTTTTGTGTATATATAAAGTGACCTACAAGAAAAAGGTTTCTAAAATGAAGATCTCAGTCAGCCAATATTTGAGGTGTTTCACAAATACCAAAATAAGGTAGGTATTATCATTGTCTCTGTTTTACAGATAAAAAACTGAGGAAGACAAGTCAAGCAAGTTGTCCAAGGTCACTTAGGAGTAAACAGTGGAACCAGAGTTTGAACTCAGAGAGTCTAACTTCAGGCAGTCTAAGCCCCTGATCCTGACCACCCCTCATCCCCTACACTGGCAGAGTTGGTTTGTCTGCCTCGGTGGCTGGTTACCCTTGAGATGATGTGGCTCTGCCAAGCCCTGCAGCGCGAGCTATCCCATTGGCCATAGTTGTATTGCTGGTGGTGTACTGTGTTATGCAGGTGTTCTGGCATATAGATAACCTGACTAAATGGGCTTTAAGGTTATGCCTAATTATGAGATTCTATGATTCTAAGTTTTCTTCCCCACTAAATTGACTGTCCTGAGAGTGTGGTGAGGCAATAGAGTCTTCACTTCCAGGAGCTGCAAAGGCAACTAGCAGAGAAACAGGAACCTAGGGTGAGGCAGCACAGGGCAGAGGATTCACAGAGCCTGGAATTCCTCAAGAGAGGCCCTGTCTCCCTTATCCTGCAGTAGCCTGTCTAGGGGTGGCATACCCTCTGTTTTCTAGGTCAGATAACTGGTTTGAGTATTTGCAAAATGTTTTCATTAGTTTGTGGGTATAAACATAGTTCTCTTTATGAAGACTCACTCTGCAGCTTCAGGAGGTAAATGATGTCCACAAATGCCCTGTTTGTTAACACTGCAGAGAGAGGTCAAATAAGTTGTCCAGGGTCACCAGGTCTCCAAAATGGACCAAACCTTCCCCAGAATGCAATCTTGCAAGAGCTGGAATTCAAATGCCTCCCCTTGAAGAGTACAACTAAATGTCTCTGTACCCCAGATCTTCCCTTTCACTGAAACACCTCTTGCTCTTTTGCCTCACAAGCCTCATTTAATGGAAAGATTTGGGGGTCACAGTCAGAAGAACTGGAGAGGTGGCTGCAAAGGGCCAATTAGCTTGGCTCTCTCTGAAGTGGTTACAGGTACATTGTCTTTATCCATTCACAGGAAGGAAAGATGAATTCAAGTGCAAGGCTGCTTTTTTCAGATTGGGGACAATCTCATAGATTGCCTGAAACATGTGTACTATTTTTCATAACTTAGAACTATCTTTGGAACTGCCAAAAGTCAATTCCAACTCTGTTTGGATAAGATGGGGTTTTCAAAGGAAAGTTTTCCTTGGCAAAATGTATGTCTTGGCTCCAACAGTCCAATGATGAAAATACCCAAGACCAAAGGCAAGGCAGGGCTGCTTCCAATTACAGGAGTTGAGCTCGTTGGGAACAGGCCTCGTGACATGCCTCAGATTGGGAGCAGACAGTGTTTCGATTGGCAAGTCAGGGGAAAAATAAAAAGATCATTTCTCTGCTATTTGGTGGACTTTCCCAATTATGGAAAGGTAATTCAAGTCTTTGGTGATTTTGGAAGTCTTCCTATTGGAATATTCCCATTGATTTTTAGTATGTGACTTATTCTGGAGTGTTGAGAATGGTCTGGAAGAAATGGAGTCTAAGTGGCCTGGGGGCTTGCAAGGAATTCTTGGGCAAGTGGCATCGGCAGAAGTGTTGCCTGGGACTTACCTAAATGCCTCAGAAGCAGCTTCTGGCTTTTCATGTGAATTGAACTCATTACCAAAAAAAGCCTGGGCTGCTGGCAAAGAGCAAATCAGAAATCTCTTCAAGGCTAAGGACCCCAATAAGCTTAAAAGTAAAGTCGATAGGAAATGAGCACAGACATGGGGAGGGTGAGGAAAGAATGATATTTCTTCCTTTTTGGATTGCAAACTGAAACAACAAAAACAACTATGTTGAGTTGCTGCTGAGGTATTTTACAATATGTCAACCCTCTTCATACTCGGAGTCTGGATACTTAGACAAGAACTTGATTTTAGGACTGATTCCTGCCCCAGGCTCTGCCTTTGGTTTTCCTAGGGGCACCTTTCATTGTAAAATAACCACTCAGAGTTGAGTCCAGAAAAAGTTAGTGACCTCCACCCCAACCACCTAGTAAGAAAAAGGTGCTGCTATCCCACTTGTGGGTGACCTGGGATGGAGGACTACCCTTCCCCCAGCTCATTGCACACCCCCCAGTCTCCTGTTACTGGGATCTGTAAGGTACAAGTCTAATTACTTGACCTCCTCTGTGTGAGTGTACTGGAACTGTGCCCCAATCCAACCCTGGGGTTTTCACTTCCCCAAAGTGGGAGTTTGGATGCTGAGGGATCTATCTGCCAACCCCATGTGAATGGTTTATGCCTCCTCCTTCAGCAGCTCATAACCTACTTATTCTTAATTTAATCCACTAGCTCCGACTTCTCAACACACATGCCCATGCAAGTTTTTGCTGCGCTGATGATCCTCAGCTGATGATAAGGAAGCTGATGTGCTCTGTGTGGGCAACTCATTTCATGAAGGTCAAAGAAGTTAGGGACAGGGGTATCCAACCTTTTGGCACACTGAAAGAAGAAGGGCCACACATTAAATACACAAACACTAATGAAAACAAAAAAAAATCTCATGATGTTTTAAGTAAATTTACAATTTTGTGTTGGGTGGCATTCATAGCCATCCTGGACTGCATGTGGCCTGCGGGCCATGGGCTGGACACCCTTGGACCTTGTCCAGTGGTCCTTGACCCCACTCTGCCCTCCCTTCTGAACTTCATACTTGCTGAGATTATTTGAATGGAGAGATGAGAAAATGTTGACTAAAATAAAGAGCTCCCACTTTTAAAGTTTTATTTTATTTCTTCTTTTTTGAACAGTTGCACATGGCTCCCATCCCCCATCCAGGCCCCCATTTTCTTCCAAAGTTACAGACCTCCCCCACGGGTCTAGACCCTGGGGCCTTCTAAATACATCTGTGTGACCCCGGACAGGCCTCAGCCATCTCAGCTGTAGAGGAAGGAAGCAATGCATTAGTGCTTTGGAGCTCCCTTTCCCTGTAAATGAATACACGAATGGTCATCTTTAATAAAATCTAAGATACATCGCTGGTAGGAGCAGTACATATTAAGAACACAATTTTCCAAGTCCCCCTGCAAGTGGAAAATGTCCAGGTGAGTTGTCCTGACCATTTTCACATGGGCCGTGAATGGCCTGATTATTACCTGGATCACAGTTCCCAGCCCTGCCCTTGGAGCAGTGGCCTCTCAATCAACATTCCCAATGAAGATCTCATCACAGCCTCTGCCAGCTGGATGAAAAAGCAGAAGGGGCCTTTGGTCTGCCCTTCTCCAGCAACCAGACTTCCACACAGAGGGAGGTGTGGGGGGACAGAGGTACTGGAATCCATCTTATCGTGACAGCTCCACCCACGACACTGCCCCCACCCCACCTACCTTCCCGCCTGCAGCAGGAGGGGGGAAGTGTCTGTGAAGGATCAAACAGCAGAGCAGGGCCCAGCAGCTTCAAATTTAATTTCCTGAAAGGACACCATAAACAGCAGCATTGTGGTGACAGAGCACCCCTCTGGAGAAAGATCCTGAAGGCTACAGTCTTTTTGGTACAGATGGGAAGGAGGGAGGCCAGCGGGTCAGGCTCCTCCCAGCACCAGTGTGAAGAGCACACCCAGACAGACAACTCTGTCCACTCCTTGCTCCACAACTCATCCCAGGCAAGGGCTTAGAAGATGATGGCCTCTTCTACACTCTTTGCCTTTCTTCTCACTCTTCTCTAGGGTCCGAACACTTGAGCTGTTTGAGCACGCTGGTTGGGACTTGCCAGGTCGTACCTGGGAGCCTTAGAGAGGTTGAGTTCTACATTTGGAATGCCACTGCCCTTCCATTTTATCAGAGCATGCCCTTCCTGGTTCTAAAATCTACCTTTCTTTTATTTCCTCCTAGAGTTCAGATCGCTCTTGAACATTTGCAGCTACATCAAGGCCCAATCTGTCATAGTGTCATGAAAAGTGTGAGCCTTCGGTGGCCTTGGAGATCAAGCAACTGTCTCACTTTCCTTTGGGGAAACTGAGGCCCGGAGTAGGGAAGGATCTTGTATGGCTGTGTGACGAGGGGTGGTAGAGCCCGGCTTGTAACTCAGGGTTTGTATCTCTTGGTCCAGGGCACTTGTTTTCCATGCGAACTTGTCTTGCTTCTTCTCCTTGTGAATTTGACACAACTTCTCCATTAATCTTTAAACTTTCTGAGGGCAGTGGCCTCTCTTTCTCCTTTTAGAGGTTTCACTGAGCCTGCCACAGCCAATACTTCATGCTTCAGGTGCATTATATGTTTTTAGAAGTTATCTAAATTATTTCACTCCATTCTCAGAAAGATACTCTCCAGAAGCAGCAACAGAGATATAATTGATCCCCTTGAACAGGTAATGAATCTTAGATGCAAAGAATTCAATGACTCATTCAAGGACACCTAAGTACCTCGGCTCCCATGGGACGGCAGAAGATCCTGGCACAAAACAACAATGCTGGCAGTGAAACTGATTGCTAACTAACAGGACCTGTAGCCAAGGGAATCCTGATGCCCACAGAAGATGATGGAGTTCTCATGGATCAGTGCACTGACCAGTATTTCCCTGAGGTTCTCTGCTTGCAGGATGCCTGACTCTGTTGTGTTATGATTTAAAAATGACAGTGCTCAGAGGCATCGCCAGGGAGGAGAGGGGACTTGCCATTAGCACTGCTTATTTAAACAACTCTAATTCTTCCCTCTCGGTGCCCCTACTCCCCAGCCTTAAATAAGCTTGCCTTGTGCAAATTTCCCGTGGATTCCTAAGGGAATGCCGTGATCCTAGACAGCCAGGCCTTTCCTCCTCCCCCCACCCCCATCCCATTTGTGCCGGAGGGGAAATGTAGTCACATCATTTGCATTTATCATGGAGAATATACCGCCTTGTCTGTAGCCTTTAGTCTGACTGAATTGCTTTTCTGCTTCACGGGACACACGGCGAGGCAGCCCAGCGCTCCCCTCTCCTCCTCACACTTCACCAGCGTCAGGCCATAACCCACTTTGCTCTGCCTCGCATTTATCATATTGATCGTATAAGAAATAGATCATAAGCAGAATGAAATTACCGAATGCAATGATCTGGGGCATCCTATGGACCAGATCAATCTTGGGGCAGCCAGGGAAAAAAGTCCCTTGCTGTGACGTTTTCCAAAGTTGATTTTCATTGCAAATAGAAATTTCCATCAGCTGAGGCACCCTGGAGGGAAACGTCTGCTGTGCTGACAAGGTGTGTGCGCGAGTAAGAAAATGGGAAAGAGAGTGAAAAGGAGAGAAAGAGAGAGTTTGATAAGCCTCATAAGGCTCGTTCATTAGGAAGGAGACTTCCTTAGCTAGAACTCATTTGAGATGGATGTTTGAGGCTCTAGTTGTGACACTATCCCTTTTCTCTTGCTTATCTCAGATTCTCCAAATTAAATTGTTCGTGTGTGTGTGTGTGTGCGCACAGAGGAGGGTGGGTATGGAAATTGGTAAGACTTGCACTTGTTCAGAAGACACATCAAGGATCTTTTCTAATCTCCTGTGAATGCCTGGGAGAGAGCTGCCTGTCTTTGTCACCCTGGCCCAAGTCTGTGAATTTGCAGTGTCAGTGGGAGGTTGGAGTTTTAACAGTGCAGTTTGTACAGGGGTTTTCTTATGAACCACTCCTTGAAAACATAAGCTTGAAGCAGCAGTTACCCGCGCTACCCCCCTTAGACTCGAGGCTCCAGACATGACCTCTGCCATAATAAGAACTTTCTCTCTGTCTGGAGACAAGGCTGGTGAGTTCAGCTGAGACTGGAAACCCAAGTGAACAAGGCCCCTGGCAGCCTGCCACCACCCCAGACTGCAGCAGAAACCCACAGTGGGAACGTGGTCTGAGGCCCCGGTCACCCCCTTCCCACTGTGAAATCCATCCCCAGACACTGAGACTCAGCGCTATTGGCTTTGGCAACATTCGTCATGCCAATAAACTCATTGAAACCGAAGAAACCAGAGGGGAAAAGGAGAGCAGGGAACAGAGGCGGCAGGAGGGAGAGAGGGAGGGGGTGTGCAAAGAACAGCAGGGAAGAGGAGCTGCCCTAAACTCTCCAGTGAGCTTAAAGGGAGAGACGTCACGGATGCCATATAGTTGAGTTCATAGAGAAGAGAAGGCACAGCCACTAACAGATGCCCCCCAGCCCCCAAAGTCATCTCTGTCTGCTCCCAGCCTCTGCTGAGGCTTTTGTACTCATGGAAATACCTCTGGAAACCTTCCCATGGGGCAAATGGCCAAGGAAACGCACGTGCACACACATACATTGCTATCAATGAGACATGAGACAATGAAAGAGAAAGCATCACAAAATATATCCACCAGGACTACAGGGAAACACACCAGGCACTCAGAAACTGAGCCAAAGGTGACCCAGGCTAGGTTGAACTGCTCAGCGACTGGACAGAGTCAGGCTCCTGCTGGCACCACCTGCCCTCATCCCACCCGATCTGGTGCTACCTTTGTCCTGGGTATAGCCTCTCAATTCTCATAGCTGCTTGAAGTTAAAGATGCTCCTAAAAATTTATCCAGGCTAGCTCAGCATTGTTTTCCCTGGAGAGAAAACTGCCCCTCCTAATCTCGAAGACGGCTCACATATGGTAAAAGCTGTTTTTCACAGTTCTTGTCATCAGGAAGGCGCCCTCCCCCCCATTAGCTGATATTGTTGCCTTGGCTGTTTCCACTAGGTCGTAACTGGGCCCAGTGGTGTAGTACCCCAGCACCCGGCTGGCACTCAATCAGGGAATAGCTGGGCTGCTTTTTTGCACCTCTTGGTGAAAACAACTTCTCCTTCCATAATCCCTTCCTCATCCTGTCCATTTCAAAGGGTGTCTGTACTTCCTGGCAGTCCTGTGCTATCCTTCTGGCACCTTTCTTGCCTCTTGCTTGAGATCTTCTTCCACAGTCAGCAAAGAGCTAGCTTGACTCTTGTCTATGCCTGCTGCATTTTCCCACTTCCCTTCCTTTTGTAGATATATATGCAAAAAAAAAAACCCCCAAAACAAAAACAGGTGCATCTGTTAAGTAAGGAGAGGTGAGAAGACCATTAGAGGAAATGCATACTAATTTTAAGTTAGCCAAAGTGAAGGCAGGGTAGAGAGTTATGATGGAAATGGAGGCCACCCAGAGCTATGACCACAGCAGCAGGTGATCCAGAAGCGTGCAATGGAATTTTGAAGACCTTCCTGGCTTTTTGAAAACTGGGTTGGGTTTTGTTGGATCACAGTTTTAGGAGAGGGTACGAACATAGCAAAGAACCATAATTTGAATTTAGAAAGGGGCTGCTTACTTTGCAAAGAGAGGTGTGTGTTTTTTTAATCATCACAGATTATTCTGTTGATTCCCAGTCAATGACCAGATTTGTGTTCCTACTTGTCTCTGTGCTGGTCAAACGTGGGGATTTCTTAGGGCAACCCTGTCCTGGCTACTGACTGCATGGAAAAGCAAGGCCCTCTTGGCCAAGGGTGAGTTCCTAGATATGTATTTGCAAATAACATCATGTTACTGAGGGAAAAGAGCATCCTATGCAGGGACTTTGGGGGGAATCAGGGAACATGCATCATGCGCGTAAGAAGACAGCCATGTGTAGTGTTTGCTGGGTGTGAGCCAGCTGAGAAACGCTGCATACTCAGAGATGAAGAGCAGGAAAGGATAGGAGGTAGGGTTCAGAAATGTTCCCCAGTGATTCCATGGGAAGGTTTTTTTTTTTTTAATCAACTGGGAGTTAATTTGAGACAAAAGGCTGGTGCAGTGAGCATGGGATTCCCGCTCTGTCCTGGGCTGATGGATCCATTCCCTTAATGAAATGCACACAGTTTATTTTACCAACTCTAATTATGTGAAGAATGAGTGTCAGGTTTCTTTATCCTTCTGCCACCCTGAATCCAGGCCAACGTCAGAAGCCTTACGTGCTCTGAGGCTAATGGAGCTTTTATTCCGATGAGTTGGGAGCCAACCCACCTTTGTAGAGAGAAGAATATTTTTTTTAAAAAAGAAGAAAGAAATACTTAATGCTCGTCTAGTGGATGAAAAATTTCACAAGATAAATTAAAGTGTTTTCTGGCTGAACGGAGAAACAGGGGCAGGATGGTGGAGATAATTTTCCCAGGACTCAAAATGATTTATCTTATCTCTGTGTTCTTTAGACAAGAGCTCCCATTTATTTAGTCATTTATTTTATTCGTTTCTGAAGATGTCCCCTCATGGCCCCATCACCAACACAAAGACACTGCGCTTGGCACAGGGGGCATAGGTAGGATTGGGGAAGGAGGATCAGATCCAGCTTGCTATTCATTCCATCATTGATTTATTCCTTTAAAACTTGTGCCAGGCACTGGGCCATGGGCTGGAGACACAGCAATGCTCAGATGCAAATGGTTACTGTTCTCACAAAACTACAACCTAATGGGAGGTACAGACTCATAAACAACCAATCTCGTTCTCTATGATGAATGCTATGCTGTTAGAACCCTCTCTGCCATCCACATACCCCAATCATGGACTTTGAGGAGACTTCAGGAGATCATCTAGTCTGGTACTTCTCAAAAGGAGTGATTTTGCTCCCCAGGGGACATTCGACAATGCCTAAAGATATTTTTACTTGTCACCTGAAGAAGGGACTGCTATTGACACATAGTAGATGGAGGCCAGAAAAGCTGAAAAACATCCTATAGTGCACAGAACAGCTCCCCACAATGAAGACATACCCAGCCCCAATGTCAAGTGACATGGGATGGTAACAAACTCCACCCTAGTCTATCTGCCTGCCTCCAGACAGTCCGGCGCTTCTAGGGGGGTCCAACCTTTTGGCATCTCTGGGGCATACTGGAAGAAGAAGAGTTGTCTTGCACATTAAATACACAAACAGTAATGAAAACTGATGAGCACAAAAAGGTTTTAAGTAAATTAACAATTTTGTGTTGGGTCACGTTGATAGCCATCCTGGGCCACATGCAGCCCACGGACCTTGGGTTGAACACTCCTGGGATTTACGCCATGGTGGAAGCCAGCCTGCTTCTCTCAGCTTCTCTGTTCTACATGGAGTTTGTTGCTGCTTAGACACTGCTATTCAGACCTGGGAGAGGGAATTTTTCTCTGCTCTGCTTTCACAACTGGAAAGAGAACTGTATTTTATTTTATTTTATTTTATTTTATTTTATTTTATTTTATTTTATTTTATTTTATTTTATTTTATTTTTCACTTATTTTTATTTTCTCAATTATAGCTGACAAGAACTGTATAGTAAAAGTAGCATTAATGAGTAAACTTATTTATTGTGAGATGGTAGAAAAGTTTTCAGGAGAGCATTTCAAATTCAGAGTGGAGTAGGTAAAAAAGACAATCCTGCCTGGATGCCTCACACTCCTTGTTTGTGGGACGTCTTACCACACATGGCATTCCTCACATGCAGAGTCCTTGGCAGTGGAGATAGTTTGGGACCAGGTTGAGTCCTTAGTTTCCCTTTTGCAAGCCCCAGCTATTATCCTGCATGTTTGTTAAAAGACTGCCAAGGCTTTCCTTTGGATCTGCGTGTTACGTACCATGGAGTTATTTTTGAGCAATTAAGGCTCCCTGTGCCAGGTTTTCTCATCATCTACCACAGGCATAAAGAGGGGCCTTGTGTCTGGCTTTCCCGAAGAAGCAGATGGCACTTGGGTCCTGGCAGGAGACAGGTGTGAAGTTTCAGGGGCCGGAGGGCTTGTCTGGCATACTATGTAAATCTGGCTTCATTTTGCATCCCTCCCAGGAGCTACAACCGAATGGAGCCTGCTGTGTGTGTGTGTGTGTGCATGCATGAGAGAGAGAGAAAGAGAGAGAGAGAGAGAGAGAGGGAGAGAGAGAGAGATTGTGATAGAGTTCTGTGTGTATGTGTATCAGTGTGAGCAAGACCAACTATGAACTTTGTAGATGAGAATAAAGCAATTCTTTGGTAGTAAGAAAAGCTGCCACTTTATCCTGGTCTAAGCTGTACAAAAAGGAGATGGATAACCCCTCAGGGTACGCTCTCTGGGAGGACAGTGTGTAATTCTCCCATTAACTTGATTAGCCTCTGAGTCTGCTCCCATGGCCATACTGGCCAGAGTTTCATTACATCCTGATATGCAGAGATGAAGCCTCCTTTATGTGCAGGATTCTGAGACCTTCAAATGACTAGCCTGGCTGCTGAGAGTCCTGAAGGGGCTCAGCTGACCATTGCTGATGAATCCTTCTTACACATGGACCATGGGTAACCAATAGTTCTAATCAGTAATTTGTGTAAATTGGCTTATCTTGGATGATACATACTCTATTCTTCTGTAAGGCCACTGTGTGAAAGTGATCATCTGCCAAAGATTTTTCAAGAAGAGCCCAAATTTTAAATGCCTTTTAAAAATATATTTTCCAAAGCACACTCATACTTGTCAAATCATATGCCAATTGTTATATTTTAAAAATATCTTCCTTGTAATTATCAGATTATTTATTTTGCTATGGATATATTCTCTAGTCCCTGATTACCTAGAAACCAGCGTAACAAAGCCTCACTTCTACTGACTTCACAGTTTTTGCCCCAGTTCCACCCAAGCCTATGAATCCAGAGATTTCAGGTTGGAGAAGAATTTGAATGTAATTAGCTAAGTAACAATAACTGTATTTCCCTCCTCTGTAAGAGCAAGACTGGCCACACCACTATTCATCTTGCCTTTCATGCTTAGGGTTTACTTGTTTTCATTCAAATGCCCTTACATGGAAAGAATGGGTTACTCACGTTACCATTTGGTCTGGACAAACGAATATGCATGGCTCACTGGAAACCCATCCCCATGGTTTTTGGTCAATATCAAAAATTTGCAATGAAAATGACTGCATGTCAGTAATGCATTCTCTTGGGGGCTCATCTGTCAGTGTTCAACATGTAGTTGAGTATTTGGTACTGAAGGCCCTCACACCAAATTCAAGGCACCCAGAGAATACATAGTATATAAACCATAGAGGCAAGAAGGACTTTCCCCATTTTTTAGGAAAAGAATTAACACCATTTTCTCTGCAGGGTGGTTACTTCCTGAGGTGAGGACACAGGTCTCAGGAGAGCCAGCAGGGACCTAAACAGATCAATTCACTCCTCAGAAGCCTTCAGCGGTTAACCCTGCAGGCACCACCCAATGGACACTCCAGGCTTGGCATTCACACCCCACCTGTTTTGTTCCTCAGATACTTTGCTAACACTGCTTTCCATCATCCTCACTTATTTGCTCCTTGTTAAGCAGCGTGGAAGTATTCTTCATTCCCTAACATGTTCTGACTGCCCTTATTCCCGGGGAATGCTGTCCTCCCCTGCACAATTTCTTACTGAAGTCTCTGTGTTTAGATTTGATATGAAGACTGGGATCAGGGTTTGGCACAGGGGATCCAGCTTGAAACTAAATATTAAAGAGTGTAAGATGGTGCTGATAAAGGGGGGGAAGGGTGCTGCAGAGTGATCTCATCTAGACACTGTTCTAGGCATTTTATATTCAGGCTTTTATTTGATAGCTTGAGTCCTCACAGTGGCTGAGTGAGTTAGCATCATTCCATGGCATGCTTTAGAGGACCAACATCATTCCGAGTGCCCAAGTGGGGAGAAGCCTAAATCCATAACCTTTGCTCTTTGGTGTCACGGTTGACTTTACTGCTCTTGGGGGAGTTTATTAGTCCTGTCTGAATTCATCCCTAAAGCAGAGATGATGATGGTAGAGGGGTTCCACACAGAGACCTATGTAGCCACCTGAACTGGCCCTAGTGTCATCTTCCTGACCCAGCTTAAGTCACACCTGCTCCACCAGGGGTTCTGATCCTCTTCCAGTGCAGTTAACTTCTCCCTTCCCTTAGTCCCACAGCATCTCTGTTGCTTGTCGCAGCACACCACACATTCACAGCCACCTTGGCTCGGCCGCCACATGCCCAGAGTTTCCATGCTATGGAGTTGGCGTTTTCGGCTGCTGACCATTTAATAATGGCTGCCCAGCTTCAAGATTGAGTAGCCAGAGAAAAAAATGAAGTACCATTTGAGTTTTGATGTCAGCAAGAAGTAGACCAGGAGAGATTTTCTATAAAATGCATGTGGAATTTAAGGGTAGTTTGTCATTACTGTGGCTTCAGGTTATTACATGTTTTTTTCTTGCCTCATTTATATACAGATTCAAAGTTCATTCTGACATTCTGAACATGGAGAGTCATAATTATGTGTCATACTCTTTATTAGGCTTGTTTCCTGATGGAGCTGAGAGCTTGTTGCTATTGATCTAAATGTGTTCTGATATTATTCAAAACAGTGAATGAAGATACACTCCAGCATGTTACTTCCTCTCAGGGTCTGAGTTTCCCTAGAAAAGCATCTCTGAGCCATGCAGGGTACTTGTGGGGGCTGTTGCCAGGCAGAGGAGCCAGTATCCAAGCAGAACCAGGTAGCACAGGCAGTCCCAAGACACTGGAGCCAGACAGCAGGAAGAAGGGCCTGAACTTCAGGCAAATAAGAAAGCAAATTGAGGGGTTATGGGCACTTTACATCTACAGTGGGGATGAAACAGAAGGTTGAAAAGTGAGAGGATTCACTTCAAGTTTGGGTTAGGGTGTGGAATGAGCAAAGGAAACCAGACCCAAGGAGACTAAGGATTGAGGCTGGGAGGAATAGAAGAAACATGGAGGCTCGCTCTTCTTTGGAGCTTCTCTGCATGTTGGGGTGGACCTGCCGCCAGAGTACAGATAGAGGTGGATATCCAGTTCTAGAGTATTTGAAATTCCTCTCTTAGATGTGGATTCTTTTCACTCAACATTCATCCAGCCAAGATTTCTTGAACATCTATTATGTTAAAGGTATTATTCTAGACATTTGGGATACATTGATGATAAAAAGCTAAAAATTCCTGCTTTCATAGAGTTTACATTCTAGCAGGGTATGAGATAAAGGAAAATAAACAATAAGTATAATTAAAAGTGTGCAGTATGCTATAAAATGATAAGTGCTATGGGAAAAACAGTACAGGGTAAAGAGGATTTGGGGAGAGCAGGGGTTGGGAGAGTGGTACAGGGCAGGTGGGATTTACATTAGGATGCCTAGGGAAGGGAGAAGACCTCTTCAAAAGGATTTGAGCAAAGACTTGATCTAGTAAGGGAGTAAGCCAAGGGGATTTCTGGGGTAATATTATTGCAGTAAAACAAAATAACCAGGACCCTGGCTAGCTTGGCTCAGTTAGTTGGAACACCATTCTGTAAACTGAAGTGTTGTGCATTTGATCTCTGATGAGGGCGCATGCATGGGCTGTAGGTTTGATCCCTGCTCGGGGTGTGTATGGAAGGCAGCCAATCAATGTTTCTCTCTCACATCTGTGTTTCTCTCTCGCTGTCCTTCCCTTCCCCTCTCTCTAAAGGCAATGAAAAAATGTTTTCGGGTGAGGATGGAGGAAGAAAGAAGAAAAGAAAAAAAATATTAGCTAGGGCAAAGACTTAAATGGGAGATTCAGTAAAGAGACCATTTGGCTGGAGGGAAGTGGGTAGGGAACTAAGAGGAAGATCAGTAAGAAATGAGGTCAGAGATGGGGGAGGGAGAAGCAAATTGTTAAAGGGCTCATAGGACACTATAATAAGTAGGGACTTTGGCTTTCACTTTGAGGTTAAGCACTGACTGGTTTGAACATCTTTTCTTAAGTGCAAATGCCCCTATGGCAACAATATACCTTGGGTGATTAAAAGCTAATTATAAAAGCGTTTGTCAGAAAACATGAATTGTTGCTCATAGCATGGAACTAGACTATTCAGGGCTTTCTGCCTGTGCTACAATGATAAAGAGTCTACAGTGATGAAGAGGGCATAGAAAGGCAACTCTGGGATATCTAAACCTACATTCATCTAGCGCACCTGCATTCATATCCCTGGAATAAAAGTGTTGAACTCCTGTTTAATTTCTTTTCATTACTGATTTGCATATGTCAGGATCCTGATTGATGAGATGTTACACGAGTTGTCCTCTTGAGGCTGTTCCCTTCTCTCCTCTTTCTTTCAGGTAGGGCAGCCCCAGGAGCACCCTGGGAGGGGAGGGGAGTGCTGGAGCACCTGAGGAGGGAACTGTATCCAGGAATGGAGTGGGTTACCACCACTCTTGTCTTCCTCTACTGGAGATGAGCTCACTCTCCACAACAGGAGGGAAGAGAGAAAGACAAATAAAGGCCTTTACATCTGCTGTTTGCTTTCAAGGAGCTGTGTTTGGTAGCTTGTCAGGAAATGATTTTCAATAAGGGTTGGTCCAGGAGGACAGAAAGTCAACTGGGGTTGGGAGATCTGGATGCCTGGAGGAAGGTGGCAATTAGATCCCCAAATGTTATTGGCTAGACAATTTATTCTTGACCCAAATCTGGAAAAATGTTTTTCTTTTATGTTGGATATTTCTTACTTTGCTTATCTAATGTTATTTTAAGGGCAGAAATGTCAACCATATGTGTGTCTTTAGGAAGTCCTGGGTGATAAAATTAAATACTCAGAGTCAAAGTTAAGGGTTTCAAGTTGAGGCTAAGAGTTTTCCTGGGAAATCACCTTGTTCATCCTTCTGTGATCAGGTAAGTAGGACCGAATCCCTCTTAGCGTGGGGCGTGAGAGCTGAGTACATGTCCTATAGTCATCTATGAAACTTCCATGAATCACTGGGAAGGCTTTCCTATGTGCAAAGAGAATTTCCTTTGGTTTTAACCCCCAATAAGCAGTTTTTACTGGAATAAACGTGAAGCATAGCTTCAACCTTCCTTCAGATGGGCCTGGCTTCATTATATGGAGTTGAGATAGACAATAGTCTACACACTGTTATTTGAGATATCTCTGACCTCATGTATTTCCTCTGTGACCTATTACGGTGTCCTAAATAACATTACAAGCAATTCATTTCTTTGCTCATTGAAGCCTCATTAGGAGATAGGCTATTAAAATGTAAATATTTCTGAGGCAGAGGGCTTCAGGTAATGCTTCAAAAAGCCAAAGCTCTGTTATGACTGCTAGTTGAGATTGACAACATTTTTTAGGGATAAAGGCTTTGGAATTCTACAGAGCTGGGTTTGAATCTCGGCTCTGCTATTGAAGAACTGTGTGATCTTGGCAACTTCTTTAACATCTCTTTATTCTCTTCTGGAAAATGAGGAAAATAATAATACCAGCCTTCAGTTTTGCTGGAATATTTAATGAGAAAATGAGTATAAAGATTTTTATACAATGCTCAAAACATAATAAACACCAACAAATGAGTATCTTGGCCAAGTGCTCCGGAGTTGAGTCTAGAATGACTAGGAGCAGGATTATTGAGAGCAGTACAAGAACTCCTAAGGAGGAAAAGCTCTCCAAGCTCTTTATTCCTTTTCCTTGGCTGGCCCTTCTCAAGACCCTCCTTTGGAAACTGTATGCAAGAAAATTAACGAGCAAAGAAAGAAGTATTCAATGTTTCCTCCAAGATCCTCAACTACTTTTCCTCTGATGATTTTCCTTTTTCCTTTCTCCCTACTTTGTCTTGCATTTCTTTACCTACAACCCAGGGTGCAACAAAGAGAGAAACTTGGCTTTCAGAAACAGAATCTCATGATGTGGGCAGTGGGGCACCCAGATGCCAATCTGAGTACTGCATCTGAGCGGGTGAGACTTGGGCATCGTGGCCCTGGCACAGCTCAAAATCCATCCTGCCAAGGCTCATGCTGCGTGATCATGCCGTTTCCTCTTCTGAAGTCTGCTGCATCCACAGATTTAGGAACCAGCTTGATGGAAGGGAGTGGGCACTGGGGAGTTTTGGAGCACCAATCCATGCCTGCCATCTGTAGCTAGCTTTATATAGTGCAGGGAAAAGGGACAGATCAGGATGGAATGGTTGGCTTTGTTTGACTTCGATGGGAGGGAGGGGGACAGGAACAATGAGGATGCTAAAATTGCCTGGGACTAGGTGATGACATTTCCCCAGCAACTTTTCTCCTTTACTACCTTTGAACAAAATTAACCTGTGGTTTTTCTGGAGAGGAAAGCAGAGGCAGTCACATCTGGTTATCTGATGGTCACAGGAGCTAGAGATGCCAGTTTGAGCTTATAGATTCTGAAACAATAGAAGAGGTTGCTATTATTGCTGGATAATAGGGACAAAGATAAAAGGAAAGATGCTACTGGTAGAAGCCATTAGTTCATCCTTTGTCTCCGTAGGTATGAAATGAATCCTTACTGTGGAGAACAATTGTGTAGAGATCTCTCTTTTTATGTGCTGTAGGAAAAGGGCTATCCTCTGTAGGTATGCATTTCAAAGTATACTTTTCAGTCTTAGGACCACTGAATCTCATCTCTACAAATGAAAGTGTTAATTCTCTGCCACACAAGACATAAATACCTTGCCTTTTTTGGTCAAGAGATAACCCAAGAAAAAGAGTTGCAGGAACATGCTTGAGATTCAATAGACAGAGCTGAGCATTACACCCATCCTTAAAACTCATCTCTGACATCTGCTTTTCTACATGGTTTTCACCACTGAGAGTACTAATTGCTTTCCCCTCCTATTCAGGCCCAGTTGCACGCTTCTATCTGTTTGTGAGACTGTGAGATCTTTGAGGATAAAGTCTATCTTATTTATCATTGCATCTTCTGTGTCTAGCTTTGTGCCCGAAAGAAGACAAGTGATCCTCATTCCAAACATTCCCTTTGAGGTGGGAGGTGGGGGGGATCCAGGGCAGAGGCAGCTTCCATCAGATCTTGAAGCAGCTCACTGCTGATGACATTTCAGTATTTCAAGAACATTCTCTGTCTCAACAGATACAGAGTCAGAATTGAAATTGTTGTTGGTAAGTAATCCAGTGATGGCTTCTCTGGGTGATTATTCTAAAATTGAAGGGTTTTCCTGGTCTCCACACTATAGCCCTCACCAGGATCCAGACCTGGATGGGAAAAATTCAAAGTTTAATTTATTTTCAGAGGTGATGATCAGATTATTCTTATAAACTTCCAAACCTACTTTGAGAAGAAGAACATTACATTATAACTTGATGAAGGGGTTCCCCCTCTCTGTCATTGCTTCAAACAAGAATGTTGCTTTTCTTTGTAAGTCTGCTTTCTAACATCCCTTTCCTTTTTAGAAACATTAGTGAATCTTTAAGCTGTGGTGTGTGTCTTCTATTTTAGCAGGTTTCCAAAGGAGATAATGATACGAAAAGTGCAGCCCAAGTTGACATCGGTGAAGGTATTTAGTGTCTAGACTGGTATAGGTTAAGCAACTCTCTTCTTTTCCAAACTTGACCCTTCTGGGACCATCAACTTCCGTGCCTGGTTGTGAGGAAACTTGTATTTCTACCCAGTAAGAATAAATTGTATCAGCCTGCAATGACTGCAATGACTCCTCTTGGGGCCTTTTTGTATGAACTTGATGCTCAGTCAGTATGGAGTAAGAAGGTGGTATGAGAGTGAGAAGAATTTGTTCATAACTTAGTACCTTCAATTACTCCCCAGGTGATCTTGGCCAAGCCCCTAGACCCAAATATCCTGTGTCTAAGAAAAAGCAAAAGCAAGTGCTATAACCCCCTTGCAGCACTACTGGGGGATTAAATTAGGTGCTTCCCCCCAAACTCGTGACTTCTCAACAGAGAGGAGACAGTGTTATTTTGTAGACAGTGTGCTATGGTGTACTATGCATGTGTTTTGAATTCAGTTGTTTAGCCATAAATTCCAATCCCAGCTCTCCCCTACTTATTAGTTTGGGAAGCCAGTGATCTTCCTCACACTTCATTTTCTTCAGCTATAAAATGGGGATAATAATACATATCTCTAAGACTTGATGTGAGGATTAACTGTGGCAGCACATGCCCTCAACAACAGTTTCTTTTCAGTACCATCCTATTTGCATCTGGTACTTTTAAGTTGAATTCCTGAAATTAAGTTGAATTCCTGTTTGGTGAAGAATAACCACAGTTTCAGTTTTGCAGAATAATTTATCAAAAGTCTGCAGGGCATTCAACTGAGTTCTTTTTGCATTCTTTTAGAAAACACATTTTCTTGGACTTACTATTCTTCCATAAGTCTAAACTCATGGATCTTATGAATCACAGGGATCTCAAACTCATTGACTTATAGGGGCCAGGCAGCAGTATAAATGTGTGAATTGGCCTATGTGTAAGATGTTATGGAATAGTGGGGCCTACAGTAGACAAGAGTGTATCTCCATATAAAAGCTTTCAAAGCCAAATTAACAAAAATTAGTACAATATTTTGTAAAACAAGTAGCTTGATTTGGCCCAAAGGATGCTAGTTTGAGACTCATGTTTTATAGTTCTTAGTCATTTGGGTCAACCCTATTGGTAAAGAGGACATGGAGTGATGGGTACCCCTGTACTCTGCTGGTGGACATGCTATTTGGCACAACCATTGTATAAAATGGACTGATATTATTCTTGAATATTAAAATTCACTTTCTCTATTACCTTACAATAAACACTGCTATGTGAATACTCAAGAGATACTTCTGCACATGCATAGCAGGATATATACATAAGGATATTCATAGCAGCACTGTTCAATAGCAAAAATGTAAACAACTCGATTACTCATTGAGGGGGAAGGGGGTAAGTAAACTGTCATCTAGCCAGTCAGATAATGGAATATTATGCAGCAGGCAAAAAGAATAAACCATAGCTCCATGCAACAATAGTCATGAAACTCAGTAGTATAATATTAAGTTAAAGAAGTAAGGTACAAATATTTTCTGTTGGATGATGCTCACTTCATAAAATTTTTAAAAGTAAAATGAAAATATGCTTTTTAGAAATAAATATAAAGGAAAGCCCACATTCTCCTTACCATGCTGTTATGCAGTATGGGATGGGGGAGTGGGCGGGATAGGAGAAGACCACAGCATTGATAGTTATGAGTTTTTGTCAAGGTGTTAATTTTTGTGTTGTCTGTGGGTACATGGCTGCTTATTATATTATTCAAAGATAGGAAAGGATAAAATATTCTTCACTGCCTTCAGAATGTTGTCAGAAACAAATGGGAACTTTAATGTAAAGGTGCTTTGTAAACTCCGACATGCAACATGAGTGTAAAGGGTTTTATTATAAAGAAGTTGTGGACATTGATAGCTCATTACTAAATTCCCAGGGTATTGTGGGTTATGCATTTGGAGGATGGTACTATGCCTTTGGGCAGTACCTTTGCAGTACCAGGCTCATGTTTTCTGACTTCTTGCTATTTTCTCCTCTCATTCTCCTTGTTAGTGAGCATGCTCTCAGGGAACAGGCACATTTATATGACTAGCAAACTAGAAAAAGGTCAAATTGTAAAAGTCAGTCTCATACACAATTGCTCATGGCCCTTCCTACTTCATACACAACATACACACATGTATGTATACCATAATGTCATGTGCCCCAAACCAACTAGAAATGGCTTCTGGATTGTCTATTGATTTGGGTTATTGATGCCACTGTATTTATCTGATAAAGCAGATGATAATAATTTTAAGAGTAATTAACTCTGCTTCCCTGTTTTTTTCTAGGTTGTAATTAACCTAGGCTGTGGTGTATTCTTTTTGCCTGCTGCATAATATTCCATTATCTGACTGACTAAATGACAGTTTACTTACCCCCTTCTCCCTCAATGGGTAATTGGGTTGTTTACATTTTTGCTATTGAACAGTGCTGCTATGAATATCCTTATGTATATATCATGCAAGTAGTTATATATGCATATTCATGCAAATAGTTATATATAAAATTACTAAAGGAAAGGGGCCTACTTTATGTGAGAGAGAAGAGCTTGTTAACTACCTATCTACTATGAATGATCTATTAGACATTTATCATGTGCCAGGCACTGCACTTGGGGCTGGGGATATGGACATCAATATTCCCAGCTTCTGCCCTAGGTGGAGCTCACAGGCAGGTTGGCAAAGGGATAACTTACAGGTAGTGCAACTTCCTGCCTAAGGGGTCTCCTCAGTGTCCTGCAAGAAAACTGACAGGGAACCTCATTCAGCCTGAAGGTGAGGAAATGTATCCTAGGGGAAGTGATACCTGACTTTGGAGGGATTGAAAGTAGAAAGGTGAAGTGGATGGATGGCAGTGTGCAGTATGATCAGCACCTCAGGGAAAAGAGGAGAGAGACAGAGTCTGGCCAGTGGGGCCTGTGAAAGCTTCTGATGGATGTAATGTAGAGTGTGTGTTTTGGGGGGTAGGAAGGGATGAAGCTGACAAGGGAGGCAGGAGTTGGTTAATAAACAGCTTAATTACATGGCCTTTGGATTTTATCCTAAAGTCAATGGGGAGTCATTTAAGGATTTAACCAGGAGAGTGGCAAAGCAGATTAAAGTTTTAGAAAACTCTGTTTTAGGAGAAGTTGCCAAAAGCAGTGAAATCAGTTAGAAGATGGTTTCTTTTTTCATTCTTTCTAAAATATTGTCTCTTCTTTTGGTCAAGCAAGGGAATTCACAAAAGATTCTATGGGAAAACATCTTTCTTCTTGCTTAAAATATCAAGTAAGAGGCTGCCTGAGTAGGTGGGAGTGCAACAAAGGAGTTGAATTTCAAGTCTTTCTATTGCTTTATAATCTTGAATAAGTTCTACTTCTGCAGACCTCAGTTTCCCCTTCATTAAATAAGGAAAGGCATTTGCGAAGTGTTCCCCTCACCCCCAATGTTTCTAGTACTCACCTGCCACCATACATAGTTATTACATTATTATTGACTCTATTCCCTGTGCTGTACTTTATATCCCTGTGACTATTTTGTAGCTACCAATTTGTACTGCTTAATGCCTTCACAAGTATATAATTGTCTAACCACACCTGAAACGAATACAGAATAATATTGAATGTAAGCTGTATATGAAAAATAAAATTTATATTAAAACTGGAAAATTAAATAAATTCTTATTTTAAACAGCAAGAAAAGGAGAGGCATTTGCAATGCTGTTTCTGTGATGTTGTAACATTCTGGGATGAATAAGATGGCAGTTGTTCTTGAAGGTCTCTGAGTTTGTTAGAGAAAGGACTCCCCCACATGCCATATATTATTCATATTTTTAGAGAAAAATTCAACATTGTATGAAGGGAAGGAAGACTCCTGAGTGTGCTCTAGCTCCCCAAGCCCAGTCACGAAGTTGATGTTGTCTTCCCGCCTCTCCCGTCAGTCTCTGCTCCTGGCCCTGAGAACCATGGTCCCCAGTGCTTTGGGAAGTCGTGTCTCTTCTTTTTAATGAAACTAATGGTTAATTAATGAATCTTCGGCTTTACTAAGTAAAACAAATTTGGGAAGAGATTATTCTGCTTCAAGAGTCCCTGGAACATTGATCAGGGGACGGGAGCTTGAGCTGGCTCTTAAGGTCACCTTCTGATGTTTGAAAACAATCCGTCACTGTGATCTTCTGTCCGAATGCCTGATTTTTTGAGGTTGGCCTCATTGAAGGTGGCTGTGGTACCCACAAGTTTTCCTAGTCAGAGGGGACTTTCTGGTGATAAGCAAGCCCACCAGCTGCAATGGTAGTCATGGAAATCAGACACCTCAGGGTGCTTCTCCAAATTATGTGGGATGGCACAAGCTCTCATCTCTCTGGGATAGCTCAGGCAAAGTTTCCATGAATGTAGGAGACTAGACAGGATGACTGCAGATCATCCTGGGAGCCTAAGGGCCCTCTTGTTGAATTTTTAGGAGCTTGAAATAATGGGATGACTGGTATAGAAGACAGTTTTCTGAAAAAACACATCTAGTATTTATGGAGCAATAACCATGTGCCAGGCACTATTCTAAGCTGCTTACTTGTATTAACTCATTTAGTCCTTACAATCTTATTATGATCCGCACTTTACAAATTGGGAAATTAAGGTACAAAAAAGATAAACAACTTGTCCAAGGTGACTTAGTCAGGACATGGCAGGGTTGAGGCAGAGACTTAATTTCCACCTTGCATTCTCTACCATGGTATGATATGGCCTCCTGGGCAGTCATAGACCCCAGACCTTGAAATGACTTCGTATGATCATTTGGTTCACTCCCTGTCTCCAGGCAATTAAGGTTTTATCATGTGTCTTCCTTCCCCTTTCCTTTTTACTTACAAAGCAATGAAGACCCAAGGGTTAAGTCACTTGTCGAAGCATGGAGGCATTCAGTGCTTGGAGAAAAGGGGTCCCCTCTGTCTGTGGTCAGAGGAGCATCACCCCCTGCTGGCTCACTCCCTTCGACGCAGGCCACATGACGAAACATGCCCGTCGGTTCTCTCTTCAGTGCTCCTGCTTTTCTTCCCATCTAGGATTCTACTTCATTTCCTCTGATTTTCAAAGCTGATCACTCAGGCCGGTTTAGAGTGTATATTTTATTTTTTAAAAATACGTAAAGACCTACATCTCCCTTTTTTTATGGCTAATTGACTTTGACTAGGGCACACAAGACAGCATTTCCATGATTAACGCTGGCCCAGACTTGTCCTTTGTGAAGCAGCACGCTGGGGTCAGGAGGCGCCCGGGGCCTGCTCGGAGAGGGGGCAGTGCTGTCAGGGAGGGAGAGAACCTGAGTTATAAAATAATGTTTTGGCCAAATTTGTACCACCCTCTCCCATTTGTGCTGCAAGTCAGAGACAATCTCTGACAAGTTCAGAGACATTCAGGATTCAGATGTAGTTGTTTTCATTCTGTTAGTTCAAGGCAGCTAAGGAACACCCTTCCTATTTAAGACAAAAGCAAGCCTGCCTCTGCCCTCCATTTCTTCCCAACTGCAACACACACACACACACACACACACACACACACACACATTGGTGCTCATCCTGATTTTATTGCTCATTCCTCTTTAACAGGATGAGGTAGATCTGAAATGGCTGGCAAGGCCATTTTCCAATGTTTTGTGCCCAGTGGATTTGCATCATTTGCTTCTTCCAGGTGCTACTCCCCGGTCAAAGCCAGCCCAGCAGCTGGTCATGCCGGAAGGCTGCAAGTCCAGGTGGTGGGGCACTGAGGCCCTTGGCTCTCTCCCCTCCCTCCTGTAGTCTGCCTTTGGTCATACTCATCATCACAAGAAAAGAGCAGCAACGACTCAGACTGTTTAATTGTGTTTCACCCCCAGGGATATCTATATTGTATGAAGCTGAATGGAATTCATGAAGAAGAGCTTCAAGTACAGAAAAATTCTGATATAAGGGCACAAATACTCCCTTTGACTCAATCCCACACCTAATTCATTAGCAAGTTCCATCAGTTCCACCTCCAGGATAGCTCTCAAATCCATCCACTGTTTTCTAGCTCCCCTGCCCCCACCTATTCCAAGTCACCATCATCTCCCACTTGGATGACTATAATAGTCTTTTATTTGGTCTCCCTGCAACTATTCTGGGACCCCTTAACTCATTCTCTACACTGCAGCAAAGTGATTTTTTCCTAAAGCAAATCAAGTCACTACTTAACAAGAGTCACTTGGTCTTAGTGTACAACCTCTCTCCTTAGTGTGATGCACAAAGCCCTCTGTGATCCTGGCTGCCCTAGCTTCTTTTCTCACATCTTATCCCAAGCACGTCTTTCATTACCCACCAGCCATGATGACTACATCTTATGTCCTCGAACAGGTCAACGTTGCTCTTGCTTCAGGGTCTCTTCCCTCCTCCTAGCACTCTCTTTTCTTGCTCATTGCATAGATTCCATCTCATCCTTCAGGTCACTTCAAAATAGAGATCTTCCCTGACCATTGTATCTAAGGTGGTTCCATCTCTGGCTTTTCTCCATCAGATCATCCTGTGTGTGTCTTTTATAACATTCCTCATCACTTCAAATGATCTTGTTTAACTCTTGGTTTATCTACAGTTATCAGGCTCTTCAATTATTTTCTGTACCTAGAATAATCTTGAGAAAGGCAAGGTCAACTTTTATTTGGTTCACTGCTAAATTCCTTAGGCCTGGAGCTTAGTGGGCATTCACTAAATATTTGTTGAATGAATAAATGAGTCACTTTGACTCTGAACAAGTAGAAGTGCTAAAATTCTGGTGCATTTATTAAATTTTGGGTTATCCATTATTTCAGCCAAAAGATGGCAAGTGGTTTATGGAGACTTATTTTTATATAAAGTTCTATAGAGTGTGGATATTGCAAATCCACACTCTAGTGTCTGCTGGGTATCTCTAGCACTTTCCCTTAGGCACTTCTCTGCCTCCCTCACCTGCAGACTTGACTTCCTGCTTGGTAACACTCTTTACAGAAAAAAAAAAGAAGTTATTTTGGACTTCAGCAATGAGTATAATTAATGTGTTCTTTCAGTTCAGAACCTCAAATTTAAATCCTCTCTTGTTCAACGCTATCAGGAAACCTTGCATTCAGGATCTGAGCTGAAACGAATCCCTGGATTCACAGAGTCAGTTATTCCTTGTGTCTTGAAACCTCCAAGCTGAACGGAGCATCCCCATGCAATGCTGAGTCTGGGTCTGTATGGGGCCACCGTCTGTTGGTGTTATCAACCATGGGTTGGAGAGCTTGCATTGGCTCTCTGTTGCTATTGCCCATGAGTGTCAAATGGATTTTTTTCACTGTTACCACCTGTCCTTAGGTTGTCTGCCCCTTATAGTCTGTTAGCACACAACACATAGCTGGTTCAGATACAAAAATATCTGAGTCATAAACTCTACAAGATTCAGGGTATTTATAAGAATGTAATAGAACATTCCAACAAGATGTGGCCACAAAAATTTAGTTCAATTTCCTACTTTCAGTTGTGTTATATTTTAATCTGGAGTCAGACTGCCTGGGTGTAAATCCTTGATGTGATAATTTGGGAAAGCTACTTATCCTCTCTGAACCTTAGTTTCTTCATCTGTAAAATGGGTATGATACTAATTACCTTCTAAGGTTATTGTGAATATTAAATAAGATGCTATGTCTGACTCAGAGCAAGCTCTTAACATATGTAGCTATTATTGGATGACTATACAAGAGGAAACAGATTGAAAAATCACCAAAAGTCATTCTATTAAGTGGAGGCATGACTATTAGGATATAAGCTCCATGAAAGCAGAAATAGTCTGTCTTTGTAAATTCTTTGCCTCAGTTTCCACATCTGAAATATGAGTATAAAAGCACTACTGACCTCAGTAGATTGTTCTAATATTTAAAGTACCCAATAATATGAAGTATTTAGGATAGTACTTAACACAAATTAATCACTCACATATTATTATTGGCATTACTAAATTATATACATTTTATTATTTTTTATTTTAATTAAGTTTTCCAAAACTTAGCACAGGGTTTAGAACCTTGTAGACTCTCAGAAATTTGTAATGAATGAGTAAATAAGCCAGAAGGAGAAGTCAAGAATCCTGACTCCCAGTTTCATGGTCTTTCCTCCAGATCACATGGCCTCAGGCATTCCAAAAATGGTACTACCCCATGGTTCAGTTTGCTTAACTCACATTTGAAACATTAGACACCCTGAGCCCCCCAGGCATTTATCCTTCTCTTATACTCTAGCTCAAAATCAAATCTTTGCCTTTGGATATACTGCTGCCAGCTTCTGGTGGGAAACAAAATTGGCAGCCATCTCCCTTCCCAACTGCCTGCTACTCTCTGTCTTCTAGGAAATTTGCTCTCATTCTCCCTTATGCATTTGGTTGGAGGCTCTTGGTTGGTTCTTGCCCAATATTGTTAAGACTCTTGTTTTCTTTTCGTCTTTTTTTGTTTGTTTGTTTTGCCTCCCTCTGGCTCATCCTGTACCAGCATACTTCGAGAGCTTCATCTCCCCTGTAGGTCTTTCTAGAGGGAGGGATATTGTCTAGGCTATCTGGCTAGCTCTAACCCAGCTCCAGTCTTCTCAGACACTCACCTGGACCCTTGTTGTCTTCTCTCTGTGTCTTTATTACTCTAATCATATACCCATTAACTTGATAATTTCACCCCCAGCATCACTCAGTTCCCTGACCCAGCCCCTTTCCCCCAACCTAAATATCAGTTATCTACAAAAGTCACAATATGTCATGTGCACAGAAAAAGAGTAATCTTCATCTGGCTCTGGGAAGGTCAGAGATTTTCAATTAGAATATGTAAATCACTTAAAATTCCCTAATTCAAAGTCACTTTGGGTAGGAGGAGAATTTTTCTATTCAGTGCTTTCAGTCTTTATCTTCTACGCTTGCTATTCAAAGAGTGATCTGAGGACCAGCAACAATGACATCGTCTGGGAGCTTGATAGGATTACAGACTCTCAGGCCTACTCTGGACCTACTGGATCAGATCTGCGTTCCAGCAAGACCATATGTGTGTGAAAATGTCTTTTTTCTTTTTTTAAATTTTATTTTAATTGTTGTTCAAGTACAGTTTTCTGCCTTTGTGTTAAAGTTTCTTGAGTGTTGCTACATCCTGTCTCTCAATCTCCAATGTGAATGAGATCCCCAGGGTTCTTGTTAAAGTGCAGATGACTGGGTTCTATACCCAGAGATGTGACTCAAGAGCTCAGAGATGGCACCCAGAAACTGACCTTTTATCATGTACTTTTAAGGTGCTCTGATACAGCTGAGAGCTGCACTCTGAAAAACACTGCTCCCATCTGAAAGCATCCTGAGTTTCCTGCCCAGGGTTTACGCTTGGTGCAAGCAAAAAGTAGGCATTTGTTTTGTTTATCCCTTTTGTTTTCTTCTCTGAGACTGTGAAAGGGGACCTAAAGGTGGCCATTTTAGTAATCTGGCTATTAGTTTAGTATATTAATCTTATATATCTCAGTAATGAGCCAAACTACTGGGGCCTTCCTGAGATCATAATTAAGCACCCATTTTTGTCTGGATCCAATGTTCTGCTGAGTTCTCTTGTCTTCTGGAAGAGAGATAATATAAAATAATGTGCCCATTTCCTCAACTTTCTCTGTTGAAAGCCTACTCCAAAATTTAAGTGTGTGAAGGGGTTTCTACTTCCAGATTCCGGGGTGTGGCAGACAGACTCAGAGTCCCCCCCAGAGAGTGTGAGACCTGCAACTTCCTTCTAAATCAACTAAATACAGCAAAAGTGATGGAATGTCCCCTTTTGTAATGACAAAGCACATCATGTGATTATATTCTGTTATGTAAGATCAGAAGACCCATGTGGCAAGGAACTGTGGGTGGCTTTTAGGAATCATGACCCATAGCCACACAAAACAGCTGCAAGGAACAGAGTGCTGCCAAAACCGCATGAGCAAGAAAGCAGATTCTTCATCAAATGAGAGTCCAGCCCTAGTTGACACTTGAATCACAGCCACCTGAGCCCCTAAGCATAGGACTCAGCTGAGTCATGCTCAGACTTCTGACCTGCTCAAACTGTGAGACAATAAATGTGTGTCGTTTAGCTCTATATGATTCTGGTGATTGGTTATACAACCATAGGTGACTAATACTTCTTAATGGCCACTAAGCTGGCCAGCAAGGAGACAGCTCCATCAGCTGGGTTAGCAGAAAAGGACAACCCATAGGAGTGAGAAGGCCAGAATTACTGTAAACTGTACTTGGTTTGTTATCTCCATAGTAGTTCTCATGAAATGAGTGAGGTTGGAGTGGTCCATACGGAGGTAACAGTTCCCTTAACTTCCTCAATGACTGTTTTTAATCCATCCTTCCACATTGCCTCAGTTTTCCCACCAGTACTAGTAATCAAACCTGATGTTTTAGGGTTAACAGAACCAAAGTGACAGGTGATGTATGACAATATTTAATTAATAACCACAACCTGTTTAGAGACAAGGATAAAACTGCTATATAAGTGAAAAGTAGCTTTTTTCTCAACTATTTTCTTCATGTGACACACATCATTTCTCTAAACCTGTCAGATGTGTTAGCATTCTTCTGAAATATGCTGATTCGGACTTTCTGGAAAACCAAAGAAAGGAAGATACACAGGGATGTAAACACATTTTTTATTTGTCAAATAAATAGAGTTTAGAGCAAAGAGGTAATCTTTCTTAACCCTGTGAAGACCCCACAGAATGCCATCACCCCCTGGCTGGGAATGCCAGACCCTCGTACTAGTGTACGTGTAAGAGAAAAATCTTGATCAATAATTCATTATGAAACACTTCCTCTTTCTTGGTACTCCCCTTGCACATCCTTTCAAGAAAACTCCAGTCACCATGGTATGTATATTTAATTGGTTCCAAGACAAGACTTGTTCACCTTGAAAGCAAGTGACTTTCAGAAGTGAAGGTCAGAGGATGGGGAACGAAATGGAGTCTGTCTTTAGCTCTGCCTACATTTGCCTGAATGAAAGGGTGGATGTTGCACGTGATCCCCCTCTGGTAAGGCTGCGGAGCTGTGACCTGACTTGACAAAAAAATAAACGTACAGTCTTCTTTTCAAGTTGAAAAGATTAAATGGTGCATAATGCCTGGCAAGAGGCAGAAACATATTTGTTCCTCTCCCATCTTTTTTCTGCAGTTCAGGAACAAGATGGTCCGAGTGGGTCTTAATCTCCTCCCTACAACTCCCTAGAATGTTCTGCAATGAAGCCTGGAAACAACTTAAAATTCAAGCTTTCCATAAATAGTTTTATAGCTCCCATAGTTACCTTAGAACTTCAGGGTGGCATTTTACATTATGAGTTACAGTTTAATGACACAAAGAGGGAAATTAGCTGGTAGATTTTGGGAAGGAGAAGTTGGAAAGAGTGAGCCACTGACATAGCCATTCTCACCTGCCTGAGAAATGTTTTCCAGTTGCAAATATGACCCACTTCCAGCCTCAACTCCGACTGTTCCCCATCCCAGGAGCAAAGCAAGTCCTTGCTCTGACAGCATCCACAACTGCAAATACACTCAGAACCCCCATTCCTCACTTTCAGGCTCAGAATTTCAATTGCAGCACAACAAATATAAGGGTGGTGAAAAAGCAGCCACCCTTCACAGGCCTCAGGCAAATTTCTGCCTGTATCACTGTGGGAGTCCTTCAAGGTCTTGGTCACATCCAGAGCCCCAGGCTCAACAAGGTTTTGTGAGATTGTGTGTGGGATGAGAGAGAAGGAGAAAAGGGAAGAAATTCTCACAGCATTAGAATGTCCTGTGCAAATTGGGGTCTGTCGATAATAATAGCTCATTTTTTTTTCATAAAATAAACTCCTTCAAATAAGAAGGAATGGCAAGATATGATTGAATATTCCTTTCCATTCCTCAGATGAAAATACTGAGTCTCATTTCCCCACTGTTACATTTTTTCCCTCTATAACTTAAGAATTTGTACCATGAGAAATTTTTCAAGTTTTCTCAAAGAGTAATCAGCAAACAGGTATTTCTTGAGCATGAATTGCTTATTCTAAATTGTCTGAGTTGTTTTACAAAAGAGCAACATATGGTATGGTATACTCCTTGGTACACTCAGTTTTTACTCTGAAGAATCTGGGAGTGTTGGGGTAACCAGATTAAACAAGGTAAATGGGGACAGTATCAGACAGAATGGACTGGAGACTGGGAAGATGCTCTATTTTCTCACTCTAGTTATTTTTGAGGTTCAGGAAGGAAAGAGTAAGACAGATGGCAAGGTTTGTGGGTTATTCCCAGAACCACTTCTTGTAGTCAAGAGACAGACTTACTGGTTTTTTGGGTTTTTTTTATTCTTTCTCCACATTTTGTCATTGCCACTTTTGTTCTCTGCTTCCAAACAACCTTTGACTATTAGTTGCCAGCAAGTTTAGGCAAGTCACTTCCACACTCACTGAAGAGTCCCTTCCTTCCTTCCTTCCTTCCTTCCTTCCTTCCTTCCTTCCTTCCTTCCTTCCTTCCTTCCTTCCTTCCTTCCTCTCTCTCTCTCTCTCTCTCTCTCTCTCTCCCCCTCCCTCCCTCCCTCCCCATCTCTTTTCTTTCCAGGTATACAATTCTATAATACATCATCTGCATGTTGTATTATATATCCAGCACCCCAAGTCAAGTCTCCTTCCATTACCGCTTATCCCCCCCATACACTCTTCTACCTGCCTGCAACTCCCTTTCCCTCTGGTAATTACCATGCTGTTGTCTGTGTGGGCAGTTTTTCTTATCTGTAAAAAGAAAGGGATTAACTGATTTTCCAACCAATAGGCTGCAAGTCTCAAAAAGCAGGATCAGGTCAAGAGAAAGGTGAACAACCAGAATAATGCTAGAAAGTGCAGTTTTGAAACAGAATGTCCCTCTCCATGCCCCTCTCCCTTCTGCCCTCTTCCTCCCTCCTCTTCCAGTCTGGGTAGTAAGTATTTAAGGCTTGGTTGGGCTTTGTAAGGTGGGGAGAGGTGTGGCTGAATCTAGGGTTATAGAGAACTCAAGATAAGAGTCACAAAGTCTCCATATGCATTTGTCACTAATGAGCTATGTGACCCTGGGCAAGTCATTTATGACTCCCTCTGGACTTTGTTCCTTACAGAATGTAGATGTCCCTGAGACGCCCAGCTTTCAGAGGTTTCTGAGCCTTCCCCTTTCACTCAGAAGCAGCAGCAGCCCATTTTCCACCTAACTTAAAAGTCAAGCCTTCTTCCAGGTTCCCCTCTCTATATTTTTGGAGGGAGGATTATTGGAGGAATATGTACGTATTTCACAAATCCACCCTGGTTGACCCTCATCATCTCTGAAACTATTTTGCTCTGGATCTCTGCTGTGCTGATCCTTCTTACCATCTTGTAACTGTTAGTTTCCCTAGACTGCTCTCTCTCAGGCTGACATGTTGAACAAAACTGAGGTTTTAGGGTAACAGAAGGAAATTATAGCTGAGAATAGAAAATTTAAAACCGGGTGCTAAGCAACTTATCTTCTGTTGTTTACAGCGCAGGTCTCTCTCTCTCTCTCCCTCTCCCTCCCTCTCTCTCCCTCTCTCTCTCTCCCTCTCTCTCTCTCTCTCTCTCTCTCTCTCTCTCTCTCTCTCTCTCTCTCTCTCTCTCTCTCTCTCTTCCTCCCTCCCTCCCATCACGTTACCAGGGCCAGGTATCTGCCTCCCACATAAGTGTTTTTGTCCATATTCTACACTAAGGTCCAGGCCTCTCAAACTTCTCTGTGGTTTCAAGGGGAAACAAAGAAGAAATCTATTTCCCTTTCATAACCTCACAACTGCCCCTAGAAATTACCGTTGTAGTAATTTCCAGAAATACAAATATACCCACAATAAAGGCAGAGCTTGAAGTTATTTTGTAGAATAGATTAAGTTTTTCTGTCCCAAGAATCTCCCTTGGCTTTTTGTGTACATAACCAAAAGTTTAATAAAGTGTCTGTTTCCCATCAACAAAGAGCTCTTAGCCCCCAAATATGAATATGCACATATCTAATTTTTATTTAATATAAATAATTTCTTACCGTGTTGAAATATTAATTCTTCCCCTTCTGGCCATCAATGATTCAGAAATATTAGGGTCCTTTCACAGAAAACCCCTTCAGTTCATGGCTATGCATCATTCTCAAATGATCTTTGCAGCTCTAACAGCTTATAAACTCTTGGGTCCTGTGAAGGTCTCTACTTAAAAGTGTCTCCTTTTGTCTATTTATGGTGAGGTTCTTTTCTTAGGGTGTCTAGGAAAGTATAGCATATGCTTGAGTCGCTACTGACTAATGTGCTCAAGGTCAGCTTGAATGACATGCACATGTCCAGGGTACCACTGGTGACCATCCATTCATGGTTATAGTGGTGGAGTAGTCACATAGAGGCCTTGGGTGCTCTCTTCCCCATCACTTGCCTGCTCTCATTTTCTTTACAACTTTACCTATTCTGGGAGCAGTCAATTTTAGCCTTTATTTGCAGCCCCAGCAGGGAGCCCATTTCCATTGAAGAGAAGACTCCTTTAATAAATCTAGCTCATTTGTGCAGGAGTAGTGCAGCCATTGATTAGAGAGGGCTGATTGGAGCTGTGACTTTCCTTAGGAAGAAAATTAAGAAAGCAGATTAAAGGCAAATGATGGGCAGCTTTGCTTTCTTGTCTCCTTGTGTTCTGCCTCACCTATGCTGATGCAAGGTTAGAAATATTCTGCAAGATGAATTAACTCCTTTAGGTCACTGTGTGCTATCCTATATGGCAGAGGATCACAGAATCTTAAAGCTGAAATGGACCTTGATGGCCATTTGCTGCAGTCCTTTATTTTATAGATAAGAAAATATGGTCAGAGAGGGAAAACGACATGACTGAGGTCATGCAGATCTTCTGTGTGTTCTTCCTCCAGGCTATAACAATTCACCATCCGTGATGCAGAAAAATCTAAAGTAAAATCAGACTGGGTCTAAGGGAAAAATAGAAAAATGGCAGCTCTTCAGCATGACACAGTGGCCTCTCCCATCTGGGCTGTAGCACCAGAGAACAGATGGAGAAAAGGGGGTGAGCACCTTTTGGTAAGAGGGGTGTTGCCAAATTGTGGGGGACACCTCAACCTTGTTCTACCCTCACTTTCTTTCTGGAACTTTCCCCTTGGGCCTTTTATTTTGCCATATTCATGGTCTTCCTTCACTGATGCACTTGTTTATTCTTTCTTTTGGAACACATTATGGAAGCACCTTTTACTTTTCAAAGCATTTTGTAGGCACTTAGGAGGCTCAAGAAGCTTCTCGAGTTGCTCTGTGCTGCCATTGTTTATATCAGATCTAACTATAAAGTAACAAGATAAGTAAAAAGTAAATGCTTGATGTCTAGTCACATTTCATTGTAAACATTTAGACTTGGTATTCCCTGAGCCTAACAGGGTTCAGCTCTTTTCGGTACTCAAGGAACATTTGCAGACTGACTGATTGAATGGGTGAAATGTGTAGACATGAGATTGGCCATTTACAGTAGTTTCCTTGGGAGCTCTACAATGATATTATTTCTGCTCCCATTAAAATGGACTTTTAAGTTTCACTATAGGAACTGCCTTTAAAGTTAATTAACTTATCACCCCACATATTTTACTAAAAAAAAGCAAAACAAACAAAAAACTTTAACAACTTGACATTTACACTTTATGGCCCAGAGAATGAACACTTTTATATGTATTATCTCTTGATATTCATAAAATTCTATGAAGAAATTTGTATTCCTATTTTACAGGTGAGGAAACAAATCTGAGAACAGTTTATACACTCACTTAAAGTCACAGGACCTATAAGTGTCTGAGCAGAGAATCAACCAAGATCTTCTGACACAGAATCTTGAGCCCTTTTTATGACATCACCCTGCATCCTCGTACCCAAAACTTGGGTCCCAGGCTTGTTTTCAACGTTATCCTCCAGAGCTATGAAAGACATTTGGTTGCTATCAATGATCAAATCATTCCACACTCAGAAAATGAAGATTTGCTACTGTCAAAGTTACACTGGCATTGCTGTGGCCTCTAATATTCACTGGGATGAGTCAGTTCTAAAAAAAATAGTAATTAAATAGTGACAGCTCTATTGTTGAATAAATGTAATTTCCCAAACATCTGTATTGTTTTTCTTGGTTATGAATATATGAGGTTGTGTGTGAGGGTATGTTTATGTGTGTCTTCTCTTTGATTAGTTTGGGACCTCTCAGGCATAGATGGCAGGAACCTTGATAATGCACTGTATTTCAGGTCTTTATTTTCTATTTAATCTCTATTTCCATTTAATCTCACATCACTGCAATAAGTTAATGAGACTCAGGGAGGCTATAAGGGAGGCCAGTCTTCCCACTGACTTTTTGCCTTTGGTTCTTTCCTCTGTGATGTACCTTATGAATAAAAATTCCATCTTTATTTCCACTGGAGGGTCTGTGGAAAGAGAAGAAAGGAGGGAAAGTTAAGCGCAACTTCTTGCTTGCATTGGATGTGTGCAGTGTCCCCAGTTTGGCCAGGATGCCTGAAGTCTATTTGCCTTCTGCTAATTATGCGAGGGCTGGCACAGAGCCTGTGTGTATGTGTGGGAGAGGAGTGAGAGGGAACAAGTTACCCTGATTCTGTTTATATTGGATAAAAGCTTCAAAGCTTGAGAGTAATCTGTGTCTCAGCTCTATTTACTTTGCAAATAAAAGAAAAGCCTTACTGCTTGTACATAGGAAAGATGGGAACTGGGCAGGGGAGGGTATGGGGAAGTAGAGGGTGGAGAAGGATTTTGGTGTGGTATCGGCAAAAAAGTGTTGGTCCATGAGCCTTGAATTTCAGCTTTGCTTTTCTCACTATGTATGTGTGACCTTGTGCAAACCACTTTCCCTCTCTGGGCTACAGTTTCACTGTCTGTAAAATTCTGGACTAGGATCAGGGTTCCCATATTGGCAGCCAGCTGGTAGAATTTGACCTAAGGACATTTTTAAGCATTTCTAAAAACAAAAAACAAAAAAACCCCAAAACCCAAAATCAATGTTGGGTTGATCTCACACTCCACAATTCACAGGCTTCCTTGTACCTTGCTGTATTTATACTTAGATGCTATTCTGACCGTGGAATTTAACAATTTGAGAGATAGAGACAATTGGGCTAGTTACCTTAGAAGGATCCTAACCTTGTTCAATTTTATTGTATAGTAAGCTCGTTTATAGTAGAATTTTGGTGAATGTAAATGTCAGAATTACTAGTGTCCTGCTAAGTGTCAGGGCCCCAGAACCAGCCTGCCTGAGTTGCAGTCTGTGCTCTGCCACTTATTTACACGTTACGCATCTGCCCCGTTGCGTCAATTTGTTCGTCTGCATGATGGACATACTCCTGTGGGGATCAAGTGAATCAGCTTCTCTAAAGAGCTCAGAAATACTACATACATCTTAAAGGGTCAGAGTGGTTAACTATGATTATTATTAGGCTTTTTGAATGAAATATTTATACAGTCTTGTCTTCAGTAGCAAATAATCTTAAAACGTTTGACTAAAATTTTTAGGATAAGACTGAGTGTCTGATATTATGAAGTGTGGATATATTGAAACCCAAGGGCCAAACAGAGACCATTTCTGAGGCTCTCTAAACTAGCCGTGTATTATAAATAAGTATGAAACCAATTTTCCCGTAATTCCTTTTATCCACAAACTTTTGTTTGCTAATGTCTCATTCAGTCACTGAGGTGTGGGAAAAGGCTGGGTACCTAGAGCCCTCCTAGGCCTGCCGGCTGACCTGGTGAGTGCCCATTCCTTACTTCCAGGAGAAGCTGGCCCCTCCACTCCTTCTGGGCTATGGCTCTGTGGCTGGCCTGGCCTGATGGAAGTGGCTCTGAGAAGGCTGGTGTCACTCTCATTGAAGCAGCAGGTGGGGGGACGAACACTCAAAGAGAAAACCAATGAGCAATAGCAAGCAGCCCCTATTCATTTTTTATGTGGCATAAAATAAAAGTAGATAAGATTAGAAAATAAAAGTGAAAATGAGGTGCATGAGCTTTCTCTGCATGTCATCGCATCTCTCTCACGGCTTCAATAATAAGCTTGTTTATTTAAGTAGTTTGCCCAGCACACTCATCAATTCTAGACTTCAGACCCCTACTGGACATACTTATAACCCTGGTACTATGGCATGACACAAGCAATACCTGCAGGAGTAGATGCTCAGCAACCATTCCAGGCATACTTGCTGCAGTCGGAGCACTGTAAAGGCCAGTGCCAAGGGAACACCAGCCTCTTTTGAAGACATGAAAGGAGCAAGGGGGTGGGTGTATGAGTAGCATTAGTAGAAATTCTTCCTCTGACGCCCCTGGTCCTTAAGCAGAGGGAGCTGACAGAAAGACTCCTGGACACAATGATCGGCAAGCAATTAACCTTACAGAGAAGAACCACAGTTCCCAAGAAAAGAGAGAGAAAGGGGAAGGAAGAAAGGGTGGTGAGAACTCCCAGGGAGCTGACTGCGGCTTTCAGCAGAATGACCTGCCGCTGGCCCAGCTGCCGCCTCTGCATTGTGCTCCTCTCTCAGCAAAGGCCACAGGCTTCCTAACTGCTGCTCTGATTCTGGAATTAGGAGCTCTGTAAAGTGTAGGCACAATGCCTGGCTCTATAGGGTCTGCATCTCCTGGGTTTTCCAAGATTGTGAAACTGGTGTTCCCCCTCCCTGACTAACTCTGCTGAAAATCTTGTGCTTTGCAATCTATAGGTGATCAACAGTGTGTGTGCATGACTATGAGAAGTCTCCAAGTTCTCTGCCTTTCGTTTCCACATAGAGGGACTTCTGTTTCCCACCGGAGCACCATCGGCATTTTGGGTGGAATGTTCTTTGTCATACGGCACTGTTCTCATGTCATAGAATGTTTAGCATCCCTCACTCCTGCCACTACATGCTGGTCATATCTTCTGTGGGTTTAAATGCCCCCCCACAACCCTGGGAAACCTAGTAATGATTGAAAAGATTCAAGAACATTTTCCCCATCCCTCCTTCTCTCAAGCAGTGGTTTCTTTCATTAATAAACTTGGGTGAAGAAACTTTGCTCAGCACCTTCCCTTCTCTTGTTCAGACCTGCTTGCCTGTAGAGACAGCACAGTCTTCTCTGCTCCCCACTGGGCAGGGAACTTCATGAGGCCTAAGGCTGGACCCATGGCCTCTTCCTGGGTCAGGGATATAGCTCAGGGCTGATGTGTTGGCAGAACTTTTGAGGGAAGGTCTTATTTTCTGTGCAGCTTGTCAAAGATGCCAGTGATATTTTGATCTTCATCCATCTGTTTTAAAATCTTCTTTCTTCTAAACTTGAGAGTGGCAGCAAAGAGTGCTAATTCCTGAGCCCCTTGAACCTCAGCACATACACATCTGATGTTGGCCAGCATTCCCTTGCCCAGTTTTCTGCCTGAGTCTGTTTTTCATCACCAGTTCATAGGAAAATGGATTGGGGTGGGGAGTGGTAGTGGGGAAACTGCTAATGGAAAGAAGCAGCTCACGACCCCTGCCCCAGCTGCCACCGAGGAGGGAGGGGTTCGAAGAGATGTCAGGACAGTTTAGTATTGTGTACAAATGATTTAGGTGGGGTTTGGACTCTATTCACACAGACAGGAGAACTCCACTTTTCCCTGCAGACTCTCCCTGACTCAGGAGCAGGAGGAGTAGCTGTGGTTTAATCAGGTTCAAAACCCCTTTCCTAACTCTGATGGTGAAGGTAAGGGTAGACTGTTTGTCCATCAGAGAACACAGACCTGATGGAGTTAAAGGAGAGCCAGCCTCCTCTGGAGCCCTCAGTGGAGAGTTTTGGGTGTCGCCCAGACTAGGGCCCCAACATAGCCTCATCCAGCAGGGTCAGCAGAGCCTGGTGACCCTGGTGACACTGGTGTTGTTCCTGAGAAGCAGATGCTGAGATAAAATCCTCTTCAGATGATTTCTTCCAGCTTTCCTGAGGCATAATTGACATATAACATTATGTAACTTGAAGATGTACATGCGTTGATTAGATGCATTTATGTATTGCATTATAATCACCACTGTAATGTTAGCTAACACCTCCATCTTGTCACATAATTACCATTTCTTTTTGTTGTGAGAACATTTAACATCTACTCTTTCAGCAACTTTCAAATATATAGAGTAGTATTGTTACCCATAATCACAAAGCTGTGCATTAGATCCCCAGAACTCATTCATCTTTTAATTGGAGTTTTGTGCCCTCCAAACTCTCCCCTTTTTCTCCTCCCCCCACTCTGTGGTAACCACCATTCTAATCTCTGTTTTTATGAGTTCAGTTTATTTATTTACTTATTTATTTATAATCCTCACCCAAGGAAATATTTACTGACTCTAGAGAGAGAAGGAGAGAGAGAGGGAAGCATTGACGTAAGAGAGAAAACTCGATCAGCCACTTCCTGCATGTAACCCCAAACAGGATCAAACCTGAAACCTAAGCATATGCCCTGACTGGGGATCGAACTCTCAACCTTCTTGATGCACAGAATGACACTCCAACTAACTGAGCCTCCTGGCCAGGGCATGAGTTCAGCTTTTTTAGATTCCACATATTGGTGAGAACATACAATATTTGTCTTTCTCTGCCTAGCTTGTTTCACTTAACATAATGCTCCGAAGTTCCATCCACATTGTCACAAATGGCAGGATGTCCTTCCTGCTCATGGATGAATAATATTCCATTGCATATACAAATATGCACATTTTTTGAGGTGTGCTCTTGGGGAAACAGGAGTGAGAAAAGTAGGATGGAACAGGGGGAAAGCTAAGCAATAATATGTTCTTCTCTGGACACTTGTTTCAGTTCTAATCCCTCATGGAAACTTTGAAACACAAATTATGTACAAAGCATGACCCACTGTGATCAGGTTTGGGTTGTGTACCTCTGGAGGTGGGGGAGGGGGAAATCTCAGAGTTAGCAATGCTCCTGCCTAACCAGAGATGGGAGCTGTGAGCTGCTATATGATTATCTCATGGCAGCTAGGGATGGCTGCACCGAGGGGTAAAGAGATCTGGGCAAACACGAATAGAACCTGTTCTGTGGGAGTTGTAGCAGTATTAGCAGTGGTGGCTCAGACCAGAGTATGTCTTTTTACATCAGGCAGTCCCAGGAAGAGGGCCAAGGCTTGTTTTTGGTGGAGCTGTAAACTGGATGTAGTTACGGCTCTTATCAAGAGCAGCCAGGCATTTATGCCTGAGCCACATATGCACACATAACCCATCAATGTTTTCAAACTGCATCTCTAAAATCCTCTCTCACACTTGTCATTCAAACATAGCACTTGCACTTAAACTCATATCATGGGACTCATAAGTCAATTTGATTATTTTGTTTGCAACATAAACCCTACAGGCTTTACCCAAGTCAGGGAGGGTCTGGTGACTCCCAGGAAGAAGAAGTCTTAAAAGCTAGCATTTTCGTGAAGGGTATGACCCCACAAGGTAGATCTTCCCTAGAATCTTCACTAATATGAGCAGACCCCTCTTTTGTGTTTACCCGACTAGTATAGATACCTAACCCAAGTGGTGTGAGAAACCTAGGAAATTTTGCCTACTCTACTAGATTCATGATATTTCATAGATATTCTGTGTTTGTAACCTAATCAGATTCAGAGAGTACCCCAGGTGCTCTGTGACCAATGACATCTACAAGGATCCCATTCCAATTATATCTTTGTCTAATTCTCTTTTATTTGTTTTTAGAGATAGGTTTATGGTGATGGTATTTTCAGGACCAGGCTCAATAAAAATTGGCAGCTCACTATACCTTGTTTCAAACAATGTGCTCACTGCCTCAGCCCCCTTCTCTCTGTTAGTGTCCTTGGGGTCTCAGAGCTCTTGGGTGGTTGCCATCCCACCCCCACCTCCAGCAGCTGTGTGGCCCCCTCATCTGTTAGCTGCCTTATACAAGGGTGCCACTTACCCTATCAAGGCTGGTTTGTCTTCTGTCCCATTCCCTTAGGGTCCTGCTCTCTGCTAATGTGATGATATGTGACAGTGTAGTTGCATTTGAACAAGACAAGCTCCCAAATAAAATGCTCCCTTAGCCCCATGCTCAGGACTCTTACCTTGGTTAATGTTCTGTGAAAGTGGCTGTGGAAGAGAGATATGCAAATGTAGTTGCTTTGCAAATGTGAATAGAAGGAACATACACATAAACATAAAATTTTCATTGGGCCAACCATTGCTCAAGAAAGGAAAGGGGGAAACAAAATGATTTCTTGTGAGTTTGGGAGGTGACATTGGAGCCTAGTGTTTGGATGGTGAAGTCTGATGTGGAAACTTGTGTAAGAAGAGGGAGAAACAATGTGAGAAGGCTTACTAGAGGAACCAAAAAGATTTGGGTACATGGATATAATATGTGTAAAGGAAAAAGCATGACTTTGAATTGAAGCTGTGTGATCTTGGGTAAGTTATTTAACTTCTCTGAGGTTCAGTGTTCTCTCGTATATTAACAATACTAATAACTGTTTAATGGGCTATTAGGCAATTGGATGACATGACATATGTGAAACATATGGAAGAGCGGCTGACACATAGAAGGGACTAAATAAATGCCATTTTTCTCCCTATCTGCCTCTCCTCATTAAGTTCAGGAGTTGTAATGATCCTGGTTAAAAAAAAAGTTATATTAATATAAAAAAAGGAATGCTACATATAGGAACAGGAGAGAAAAGATTGTCAATTCTTAGTATTAGATCATTTAAGAAAAAATAACTTCTGCTTGAATTTGGGGTTATTTTTGGAAATTACCATTAAGGTGTTGCTCCTTAAGAAAGGATGGATTAGTTGGGAAGCAAAGTGGAACTAAGGTCACATGAGAGTTAACTGGCAAAGCTGGTGCCTGAAGCTAAGAAAGATAGTGAACTCCAGAGATTAGGTGACTGAGTGTTGGAATTACACTGTTTGTTTCAAATATTTTCTCAGCAATTAACTTCCATATGATCTTAGAAAAAGGGCTAACTGAGGTCTCTGTTCATCTGCAAAATGGGGACAATTAAAATCCCTTTTTTGCAGGAATGTTGTGAAGGATAAATTAGACATAAACTTCATGTTCATTGTTCATTGCCTGACATATTCTACAATATATTAGCTATTGTCACTACCATTTGCAGTATACTTGTACATTGATGAAACATATATAATTTTATCCTTTGCTGCATCATCAGGCTACAGAATGATCCATTCATTTCAATGTGCTAGGTAAGTGTAGGACCTGCTGAAAAATCACCACGATTTGTTCCAGAAATGAGAGTTTGAGGTGGGAAAGGGAAGGAATCAGAAAATAGGGTAGTAGAGAAGTAGACAAGTAATTAATTTTTCATTGGACAGCCAAAGTCTATCTATCATCTCTTTAGGCATTGAGTCAACATTTATTGTTACATACATATTATGCATGAGGTGCTGGAGATGAAGCAAAAAATAACAGAGGTGTGATCCTGAGAAAAAAAAGAAAATAAAACCCTGTTTTATTTTAAATTACATCTTATTGATTATGCTATTACAGTTGTCCTGATATTTTTCCTCTTTGCTCCCCTCCACCCAGCATCCCCCACTGCTTCAGGCAATCCTCCCACCATCGTTCATATCCATGGGTCACGTGTATAAGTTCTTTGGCTACTCCATTTCCTTACTGTATTTTACATCCCCAAGGCTATTCTGTAACAACCTATTTGTACTTCTTAATCCCCTCACATCTTCACTCATTCTCTCCTATTCCCTTCCCATCTGGCAACCATCAAAACGTTCTTGGTATCCATGATTCTGTTTCTGTTCTTTTCATTTGTTTAGTTTGTTTTTTAGACTCAATTGTTGATAGATATGTATTTTTTGCCATTTTAATGTTCATAGTTTTGATCTTCTTTTTCTTAAATAAGTCCCATTCACATTTCATATAATGGTTTGGTGGTGATGAACTCCTTCAGTTTTTTCTTGTCTGGGAAGCTCTTTATCTGCCCTTCGATTCTAAATGATATCTTTGCTGGGAAGAGCAGTCTTGGCTATAGGTTCCTGCTCTTCATGACTTTGAATATTTCTTCCAATCCCTTCTAGCCTTCAAGGTTTCTTTTGAGAAATCAGCTGACAGTCTTATGGAAACTCCCCTGTAGGTAACTAACTTCTTTTCTCTTGCTGCTTTTAAGATTCTCTCTTTACTTCTAGCCAAGATAGAGGCATAGGTAGATACACTTTGCCTCCTTGCACAGCCAAAAGAAGGACAACAACAAATTTAAAAACAAAAAATAACCAGAACTGCCAGAAAATTGAACTGTATGGAAGTCCAACAACCAAGGAGCTAAGGAAGAAACATTCATTCAGACCAGTAAGAAGGGCAGAGACATGCAGCTGGGGCAGAGATGGGTAGCCAGAGTTGAGAGGACTCACAACAAGGCAGCAATTGGCGAACTGGGAAGTTCCACATTTGCGTGCAGATAAACCAGGAGGAAGAACTGGGGAGTGAGACAGACCACACAACAAGGATTCCAGTGTGGGAAAATAAAGCCTCAAAACCTCTGACTGAAAAAACCTGTGGGAGTCGAGGCATTGGGAGAAACTCCCAGCCTGACAGGAGAGTTCATTGGAAAGACCCACAGGGTCCTAGAACATACACAAAACCACCCACCTGGGAATCAGCACCAGAAAGGCCCAATTTGCTTGTGGGTAGTGGAGTAGTGACTGAAAGCCTTCCCTCTTGGACCCTTCCCCCACATACAGTGCCACAACATAGCAAAGTGGGTTGCCCCACCCTGGCAAATACCTAAGGCTCTGCCCCTTACTACATAACAGGTGCACCAAAACAACAACAAAAAAAATATGGTCCAAATGAAAGCACAGATCAAAACTGCAGAAAAAAATACAACTAAGCAATGAAGAGATAGCCAACCTATCAGATTACACTGGTAATCAAGATGCTCCCAGAAATGGTTGAGTATGGTTGCAAAATAGAGGAAAGTATAAAAAGTGAAATAAGGAAAATGTACAGGGAACCAACAGTGAAGGGAAGAAAATCAGGACTCAAATTAACAGTTTGGAGCAGAAGGAGGAAATAAACATTCAACCAGAATGGAATAAAGAAGTAAGGATTCAAAAAAATAAGGAGAGGCTTAGGAACCACTGGGACAACTTTAGATGTTTTAACATCTGAATCTTAGGGATTCCAGAGGGAGAAGAGGAAGAGCAAGACATTGAAAATGTATTTGAAAACATATTGAAGGAGAACTTTCCTAATCTGGCAAAGGAAATAGACTTCTAGGAAGTCTAGGAAGCTCAGAGAGTCCCAAAGAACTTGGACTGAAGGAAAGACACACCTGGGCACCTCATAATCACATTACCCAAGATTAAAGATAAGGAGAGAATCTTAAAAGTGGCAAGAGAAAAGGAAACAGTTATCTACAAAGGAGTGCCATTAAGACTACCAATTGATTTCTCAAAAAAAATCTTGCAGGTAAGAAAGGGCTGGAAAGAAGTATTCAAAGTCAGGAAAGGCACAGAACTACATCCAAGATTACTCTATCCAGCTAAGCTATCATTTAGAATGGAAGGACAGATAGACTGCTTCCCAGATAAGGTCAAGTTAAAGGAGTTCATCATCGCCAAGCCTTATTATATGAAATGTTAAAGGGACTTATCTAAGACAAAGAAGATGATCAAAAATACAAACAGTAAAATGACAACAAACTTACAACTATCAACAACTGAACCTAAAAAAGAAAAACAAAACAAAAATGAACTAAGCAAACAACTAGGACAGGAGCAGATTCACAGAAATAGAAGTCACATGGAAGGTTATTAGTGGAATGGGGAGGGGAGAGAATGGGAGAGGTACAGGGAATAAGAAAAATAAATGGTAGGTGCAAAATAGGGAGAAGTTAAGAATAGTATGGGAAATGGAGAAGACAAAGAACTTATATGTATGACCCATGGACATGAACTAAGGTGGGGGAATGATGTTGGAAGGGGGGGTACAGGGTGGAGGGGAACAAAGGGTAGAAAAAATGGGACAACTATAATAGCATAATTAATAAAATATATTTTTATAAATTAAAAAAATATTTTTATCTATACAAATATATATATATATATATATATATATATATATACACACATAACATTTTGTATATTTAGGCTTTTTCAGCTTAACAATAACCCACAACCTTTGGACCAACTTGTTTAGGCTTTTTCAAAAGCTCACTTAAACCCACATAATTAATAAAATGATACTCTATGTGTTAATGTATCTGATGTATAGTGGTCATGTCAAAATAAAACCTTATTGTATTTTACCACCCCCCCCAAAAATTATTCTCTCTTTATCTTTGACCTTTGTCTTTAATTATGATGTGTTTTGGAGTGGGCCTTTTTGAACCTATCTTGTTTTGGACTCTGTGCTTCCTGGACTTGCATGTCTATTTCCTTCACCAACTTAGAGAAGTTTTCTTTCACTATTTTTTCAAATAGATTGCTTCTGGCACCCCTGTGGTGCAAACATTAGACCTCTTGAAGTTGTCCCAGAGGCTGCTTATACTATCCTCCTTTCTTTGGATTATTTTTTCTTGTTCTGATTGGTTGTTTTTGCTTCCTTATATTCCAAATAATTGATTTGATTCTCAGCTTCATCTATTCTATTGTTGTTTCCCTGTAAATTGTTCTTTATTTCAATTAGTGTATCCTTCATTTCTGATTGGCTCTTTTTTATGCTGTTGAGGTCCTCACTAAGTTCTTTGAGCATGCTTATAACCCATGTTTGGAACTCAGTATCTGATAGATTGCTTGTCTCCATTTTGTTTAGCTCTTTTTCTGGAGTTTTGATCTGTACTTTCATTTGGGCCATGTTTCTTTATCTCCTTATTTTGGCAGCCTCTCTGTGTTTGTTTCTATGTGTTAGGTAGAACTGCTTTGACTCCATGTCTTGGTAGGTAATGTGCCCTAATGAAGTGGTGTCCTGTAGTGTCCAGTGGCACAGCCTCCTCTATCACCCAAACTGGGTACTCACCATGAACCTTTTGTGTGGGCTGAATACACCCTCTTCTTGTAGTTGAAACTTGGTTGCTGTTGGAAGGTCAATGGGAGGGATGAACACAGGCAAGTCAGCTGTAAGGACTGACTGTACCAATGACCACCAATCCCTTCCTTCCATAGAGGACCAGCTGTGCAGAGGCAGGGTGGTGGTGCTCCTACATTGTCTGTAGCTGTCCACTGGGTACACTGGCCCTGGGGTTTCCCAGGTGATGCAGGCCACAGTCAGCCCCCACTTATGTTTTCCCTGAGGCACCATGCCTGAGCAATAAAGCACTCTGAGATGGCTGCTACTTGTGGTGGGCTTGGAGATTCCCAGGAATAGCCAAGGTGTGAATCTAGGCTGGCAGCTGGTAGTGCCGAGTTGGGGCTCACTGAGACCAACTGCTGCTTGTTTGAGAGGATTTAAGAAGTTATGAAGTATGAGCCAAGACCAGCCATTCATATGGAAAAGCAGCTTGGGTGGGCCCATAAGTTGGCTGAGGAAGAGTCTCTGGGGATCTCCAAAGTGGGTGAAATAGTGTTAGCCAGGTTGATGGAGTCAGATATGGCACCAGCTTGCTGGCTCAGTCTGGAGGGATGTGGTTTCTTTAGTTCCATAATCGTCAGACTTCCATTCAACTTGATTTGTGATAGTTGTTCTATATTTTAGTTGTAACTTTGATATGGTTGTGTGAAGAGGTGAGCTATGTCTTCCTTCACAGCCATCTTGACCAGAAGTCTTGGGAGGGAATGCTTTGTAAAGTATATGACTATCTAACAATTATGCTGTACACCTAATACATAATAATATTGAATGTAAACTAGAATTGAAAAAAATAAATGGTAGACCTGGGCTTAAATCTGGATTGACCTGGTTCTTTGAATATTCCTTCTATTCTGCCTCCCAGGTGAAAAAAAGAGACCAGAAGGGTAAGACACATAGAGTAAGTATGGACTTGTACCTAGGCCACATTAAAAAACAATAAAAAGAAACAGGTAATATTCATATTGCCATACATTTTATTTGACCCAATGATTCTAAAATATAATTTCAATGTGTAGTCAGTGTATTTTAAATTCATTTTTCACAATTTCTCTCCAAACCTACTGTATACTTATACACTTACAACAAGCAACACAATGGCCTAATCACATTTCATGTACTTGACACATGGTAGGCACTTTGTAAATTCTCTCTGACTTCTACCCCTCAATCACATACCTGGAAATCTTTTAATTATCCATATTAAATTCAGGGAGCTTAATATGTATGATTAGCAAATTTATTTCCATTTTGCTTTTGTATACATTAGATAGTCAAGGGGCAGCATATTTTGTTATCCAATTATGTTCTATAGATGATAATTCAGAAACAATTTTTTCTCTTCTTACATGTGGCAGAAGAGGTCCTAAGGTCACCTGAATGGTGGGGTGAATCCAGCTGGGGAAGCAGAGAGGTGTGTTCCTTACTCATTGACATCAGGAGTTGAAAGCACATCTACCAATGATAACAGAGCAGATACCACTCAGATCTATGTGTATCAAGAGAACAATTCATTGATGGTATGGATCTTGTTAGCAGAACAATTGGTGGGGGGAAAGCTAATTTCTTTGGGAGAAAGAGTTGGTTCCAAGTGAAAGAAAGAATGAATAGGCAATTATCACTTTTATTCAATGATTTAGATTCGGGCTTTTTTTTTTCTTTCAAAATCATAGTGGAAAATCAAGATAGGAGATGGCTTAGATTGGACACTAAGCTTGAAAATGTTACCTTGGTCTGTCTATTCATATTTCTCTGTGCAACATTTTTCATCACCCTTCATTCCTTCATTCCTCTTCAATTTTCTTCCCTTTGGAACCACCTCCACTTCATTTGTGAGCTGATTTCATGATGGAGCAAAAACGCCAATCAATCGTTTAGTCATCAGTCAGAGAGCATCTCCAATCTGCATTAGCCTGCTGGGCTGCCTTCCAGAGCATCATCTACGATACATGAATTATTACTGAAACATTACTGCTGTCAGCACATTCACTTTATACAACTTCCTATTATTATTTTTTTGGCGGACAACATTGAAATTTTAAACAGTTTAATCTTGCTAAAGTAATGTGAATTTGGTGGCTCTAGAAACAACTTTTTGCCTCATCAGTGAGAATCTACTCACAACAGTGGTTGGGTTTAGAGGAGGGTAGGGAGTGGGCTCTAGTGCAAATGGAGACCTGGCCACACCTTCAATTTGTTTTCCCCTTTTTGGTTTCATCCACTTTCTAGCATCACTGTCAATGGCAAATTGAGCCGCTGGGATCCTGATGATTTGGTAACAGAGTAGAGGGAGCTGGGGATAAATCAGCTTGACATCAACAGGGTCATAGAGCATTGCTTGGGTCTTCTCTCACCAAAGAACTTATGTGCTGAGTAGCACTGAGTATAGTGGGGCTGTCTCTGTGATTCATATGCACTCTCTACTATGATGGTGCTAATAGATCTAGTTTGGAGGCTCCTGAAAAGAATTAGACGGTTTTTGTCTCTTTTAAAACTTGATGGCAAAATGGGTCATTTATCATTCTGGAATGTGTGTGTATGTATAGTTTGGAGAGCAGAGGGTCAGAGTTGAAATTTGGTTGCTGATACTCAGAAAGAGAAGGCTGTCAAATCAGGTGGGTCAGCCAAAGTCAGGTTATACCAGATAAGATCCCAAAGGAAACTGAAGACCACATTGAGTCTCATGGGAAAAATGAAGATACAAAAGGGACAAGGGAAGAGAAAATGTCTTCAAAATTAAAAAAAAATTTAACTGCTTTTAAAACATTTTGTTTTTCAGTTATAGTTTATATCCAACATTATTTTGTATTAGTTTCAGGGGTACAGTATAGAGGTTAAATAATCATATACTTTACAAAGCATTCCCTCCAATATTTCCAGCATCTACCTGGCCCCATACATAGTTATTACAGTGTTATTGACTTTTCCTATGCTGTGCTTTACATCCCCATGACTTTTGTAAACACCAACTGAAAGAGAAAATTTCAAATCCCAGGCAAAATGTTGCAAACTGGTAGATGCACTAAAGATCAGACAGAGATGGAACCAGAAAGGAAAGGCAGGGACATGGGAGCATGGTTCCAATCATAAGGACTTTAGTTGCTGAGACAATCCTCGGCCTTGATACTGGAGCTATTTATGCCACTTCGGTGGGGGTGGGGGTCAGGGTAAGCTGGTCTCAGACAAGCAGAAAGATGCTGTGAGAATAGCCACCCAGGGCAGAATGAGGAGGTGGAAAGAGAAATGATACTTGCTACTGGTGTTCCCTCCAGTTTGAATTCTGCCACTACCACCCAGAGGACTGAGGGTTTTGTTTAACACTAGGCAAAACTTGAGGAACCATGGCTTTTCCCTTGATTTCTCTTTAGTTCCCACATATTTAGCATTTTTCTATGAATATGCTTAGGCAAACGTTTGGGTTACAAAAATATTTTCTATGGGGCTTGGTGATTTTGCAGTGCAATCTTTATCTTGCAGTCTCAGCCCTATTCCTATTCTTCCCTTTCCTAGACAGTTTTAGATAGGGAACGGTTTCTTTTTGAGTTGAAACCACTCCAATCCTTGAGCCAATTTCAGGAATGTTAGATAGGACCTGTCCAAACAACTTTTGTCCTGGATTGAGTTGGGAATAGAAATTATCCATTTTATGAGAACTTGTATCAAGCAGTTCACCGGCACAAAGAATCCTGGTTTTCCATGGGTTCTTTCTCCTGAGTGGTCCTTGGATCCCATGACCTAGGAGTCATTCCTGGGACACAACTCAGCTCTTCTCCAGTGTAGAGACCTTCAGAGGGCAGGCTCTCTACCCTGTCAGGTCGGTCCCTGTGGCTTCCCTGAAACCATCCTCATTCTCACCGGTCACCTCCAGGGCTGTCATTGGGAAAAAGGCCTGGATGTTGAAGGGAACTTTCCCTCTGGCAGTTTGCACTGGGATGTCGGGTAGGATTGAGGGTTAATACTGTTCTCTAGGTTGGCCCATACTTTAACCCACAAGCCCAAGGCAAACCATTGATGGTCATCACTTTTAATAATTAGTTAGATTCTGACTATGGATATTTATGTTTTCTAGTCAAAAGCATAAAAACACTCTGCCAGTTTATCTGGTTATTGCCTTGTAATCCTAGATTCTTTGTCTAGTTCTGCCCTGGAAAACAAATCTTGAAGCCAAATTTATGGCAAATGTTTTATTGTGTGTGGGAGAAAGAGGCAGTCCCAGGGAGGTAAGACTGCAGTGTGAAAGAGCTGAGACAGGGCAGAAAGAAGGCCAAACACAGCAGTGCATGGTCAAGCGGGCCACAGTTTCACCAGAAAACACAGTGACCCATGCCAAGCCAATCCTAGAAACTGAGAACACATTTGTCTCAGAGAATTTACATTCTCCAATGCTCACTATAAGGCAAAATACCAATCCTTTATCTGTATTAGCTGATTTGCTCTCCATAGTAGTGTTGTTAGTAGCCCTGTTTCATGGCAGAGGAAATGGATGTACAGAGATGCTTGAAGGTAGTTGAGACAAAGTTTGAATCCAAGAACTTTGGCTTTAGAGCCTACGTATACAACCACTCCATCATGTTGACTTTCAGTACAATGAAGCATTTTTGTGCGTTAAATATTCCTTGGGTATCTATCCAAGCTGACAGCAGTCATGATAAGAGGATTCAGGACACTTTGATTCTCTTTAAATCTACTGGAGGTTTGCTTCAGAGATTTTATAAAATTAACATGCTTAGGAATTTAGTCTTACCAGGAGGGTAGGTCTAAATTTTGGCTTAGGCATGAACAGGTTGGCAATGTCCCACAGGTGTTCTTACCCACTGTGAGGATTGAGAGCCATGTTGAGATCTTCCCATGAAGATCTAAAGTAGGAATAAAGGTAAAATAGATATCCAAATCTGCTTTGAATGGGCTGGAGAGGGTTCTTTCTAGCCTACAGCCTTTTTCTTAATCTTCTTTTTGGCAGCAGTCTTTTGGTAAAGCTGATTGTGTGTGTATCTTTCTGGCCCCCTGTGTTTTGCTCACTACACAGCAGTTCCATTTGGATATGTCCTGGAATATCTCAGGGAACATGAATGCAGTATGTTGGATTTGACAGCATATCACTAAATATTTCTGTTCACATTGTGTTTCATTATTCTACTTAAAAATATATATGTATGTAAGTACACACAAACCCCCTCGAAACTTACTTGTGTGTGAAGTTATTTGACAATGTTTCTAAATTTAATAAATGTTATCTAGATCCAGTGCTGTTTTCTGGTTACATGTGACAAAAAAAAGTCTTAAAAGGCATTAGTAATACATTCCTGACAGATGATGCTGCAACCAGCTGTTCCTAGAGCAGATTCATTATAACTCAGAGATAGTGCTGGAACAATGGATTCTATTCTCATCAAATGCACACACGTACCAGCAAGAAAAACAAGTAATGATTGTGGATGCTGGTGTGTGTGTGTGTGTGTGCTTGTATCCAGAAGATAAATGAAATTTAATAGCTGTTTAAACCTGCCAAAAAAGGATCCTTGTATGTAAATCCAGCTACCTATTTGGTAGCAACTAACCTCTTAAGTTACTAAAACTTAGAATAAATTATATCATTTTCCAGATGAGGAAGCTGACGCCAGACAACTAGTTGTTAGTTGAAGACAGAGCTAGGATTCTACTTTATTCTAGGTCTTCTGGCAGCTTCTCAGGCCTAGATGGTAAATCCTTATATGTTCAGGAAGTTTGAGCCCTGCTTCTTTCTCTGGCTAAGAATTATGTTTTAAAGCACTGATTCTTCAATTGTTTGGACTCTGAGGTCAATATATGCTTATATATTCTTGGATGGTCTTGGTACTATCCTCTGTAATTATGAGGACTTGGAATAACAGGCAAATACAGTCTTAATTTTACAAAGAGGGGAATGTGAATTATAAAAACTACAGGGAAGTGATCTTGATGTTCACTTTTAGAAATATCCTAGAACAGGGGTGTCAAACTCCTTTTCACCGGGGGCCACATCAGCCTTGTGGTAGCCTTCAAAGGGCCGAATGTAATTTTAGGGCTGTATAAATGTAACCACTCCTTAACTAGGGGCAAGGAGCTCGGCAGTGCTGCCCCGGGTAGAAACAAGGCGGCGGACTGGATAAAACAAGGTGGAGGGCCGGATTTGGCCCGCGGGCCTTGTGTTTGTCACCTGTGTCCTAGAGGATGTAATTAAGCAGGTGGTCTGTGAACACATAAGAAATAACGAGGTGATCACTAGAAGCATCCACGGTTTCCTACAAGCCAAATAACCTTAGTTAAAAAAAGATTTTATTTATTCATTTTTAGAGAAAGGGGAAGGGGGGGAGAAAGACAGGGAGAGAAACATCAATGTGTGGTTGTCTCTCATGTGCCCCCTACTGGGGACCTGGCCTGCACTCCAGGCATGTGTCCTGACTGGGAAGCAAAGCAGTGACCCTTTGGTTCACAGGCCACACTCAATCCACTGAGCTACACCAGCCAGGGCACCTTAGTACCTTTTTTGACATCTTTATTAGATGGGCAGACTTGGTGCTAGGGTGGCTGGCTAGTGGCATAAAGAGTAACAATATACTAAGGCCTATGACAGTTTCTCCTGATATTCTCTGGAATGACCTAGAAAATACAGGCTGTGTGTGGATTTGTGGCTGATAGTTAAATGCTAGTCAAAAGGGAGTCGATTTCTGGAATGGTATCTAAGGGGAGGGAGCTCTCTAAGCAGCAACTTAAAGGATGTTTGCCTGTCCCTGTCGTGTTCCAAGTATTTATCAATGACTCAGATAAAAACATTGACTATGTGCTTATTGAATTTGTGATGACATGAAGCAGAGGTCAGAGGATATGACAAATGATATAAACAAGTTTCAAAAGATCTTGATATTGGAAAAGATGGCTTGAAACTAACAAGATAAATTTAACAAAGATAAAAGCAGAGTTTTGGTTTTTAGGTTTGAAAGATAGCTTGATTTCATAAATAGAGGATGGAGAGGAATTGGCTTAAATGCAGTTTATATAAGAAATATCTGACATTAGACTTTACTAAGCCGTGTGTGTGTGTGTGTGTGTGTGTGTGTGTGTATGGTTATATATGTTTTATCTACCGTGCAGGTTATTTGCGTATAAATAATGTGAGGATCCTGTCTTCGGAACCTACTTAGAGGCTCCTCAGACCTCAGAGCACCATAGTCAGTTCGGGGCTCCATGCTCAGGAGGGACACTAACAAACAGAAGAACATAGACCAGAACACTCTGAAAGTGTCTGGACATTGTCAACACGAGATTGACTGAGAAAGCTGGCAATGCACTTAGGAAGAGAATGTGTTGGGAAGTACTAACAGCTGGCTTTTGACGTTTGAAGGAGTCTCATGGAGAAGATGAAGGATTATTCCATTGTGTTCTAGAGGGTAGAACTGGGACTTGTGAATGGTGTGACAGGGAAGTGGACATTCGTTCAATGTACAGAAGATTAAAAAAGTACTCGGCAGTGGCTATATAAGGCCGACTTCCAAGATAGACGGCTCTCGATTACGGGTAGGGTTAACAGCAAAGGTTAGGCGACTGCCTGGGGGCCAGGATGCTGCTGAGAAGATTCTAGCATGGAATAGGTGGGTGGGCACAGGGATCTCCAGCATTGCCTGCATCTCCCAGGCTGCAATCTGTTCTCTGGGTCAGGCCACTTTTACTGGACCTAAATAGTGCTTGGTCCAGATTATGGAAGTCCCTGTTTATATTGTCTTCCAGCACCCACCCCTGATAAGATCAAGAAAAGGGAAATAAACAGCTTTACAGAGGATTGGGGTTGTCAGAAAGTTCTGTTTGTTCCAAGGTCTGCACTCTGAGACCTAGAGAAAGCAGCTGCCCCTCCAGACAGCCCAGATGCCAGAGAAGATTCCTCTACTTCAAATGAAAAGGAGAGCAGCCACTCCTTTGAAGTACATATATCAAAGCTTCGATGAGAGCTAATAAAACTATTATGTTGGGTTCACTTCTCCTGAGAACAAGTCAAAGCCTCCCTGAGGAAAAAAAACTGTTATATAACAATTCTTTAAGTTTTTTTTCTCCCCAAATCAATCTTTAATTAAAAGACCACGATAATTATTTTGGATTAATTATAGAATATTAATTAAATCTTAATTGATCTGTGCAGATGTTTGTTTTTTCAATAATTAAGATATTGAGTAGAGGCTAAAAACTGAACCCAGGATACAGCCACCTGAGTAAGCCCTAGGCTTTTGGGAGTCCTTGCTGTCCCAAAGCTTCTCTCAGTGGCTATAGTGAAATCTTTTGTTTGTGCAGGGTTAAAATTTCTAGACAAGGACAGGCCAGCTCGGGGAGCCCCAGGTGCACTGACCGCTGTCTTCGGAATAAAGGATTGCCTATGGATGTGAAGATGGAAGGTGAAGGATGCAGTGTGCATATCCAGAAACAGTGATGGTCAGGATACCTGGTACGCAGCACCCAGCCAACCAGGAGAGGTCTTGTGGAACAAGGGGAATCCTAGGAAAACTGACAGGTTATGTGCCAGGTATCATGCTAGGAGGTGGGTACTATTATTTTAAATTCTCAGATGAATGACTCAACGAAAAAATTACATCCAATAGTGGCTCAAGGTCACACACATTTTAAATGTCTTTCCTGGGATTTGAACTCCAGCCAGCCTGACAGAGTCTCATGACACCACATAGCCTCTAAGGGTATATATTTTCAGATCGTGAAAGTGTGGCAAATGGGATTCTTTCCAGTTTGGGGCATATGCACTCACCTGTGAAGATGTCTCATACACCAAGCTGCCATCTGCCATTTCTGGTTCCCTGAGGAGAGAAGTCATGCTCAGCCAGGCAAAGAGGGGTTAAAGCCAGAGAGCCCTGGGGAGGGTGAGTACTCAGGGGCAGAAGAATGTGCTCACAGGCAGCCCACAGTTCTGGAGGAGCCTCAGGCAGAAGGGCAGTGTGGGGGAGCACGTGGCAAGGAGGGACAAGATTCCGAAAGCCATCTGGAGAGTTGGAGACAGGGAGGGCCCCTTCCTGGTCTGAAGCACTCGACCAATCTATCAGTGACGCAGAGACCCCTTGCCCTGAAGGGCCAGGTCTCCCTGCCAGCAACCTCCCTGAGTCCAGGGAGCAAGGAAGAAGAAGAACATGGGGAAGATAGAGCTGAATGAGATGGTCATGAGTAAGCATGGGGACACACAATGAATCCTGCTCTTTCCATAAAGGAATAAAACCACTTTTGGTTCTATTTTTAAGTCATGGGGAAGTTTTGAGCTTATCGCACTTGCCTGCTTTCTGTGACTAAGAATTTACATATTGCTCTGTCCTTGGGATAAAACAGAAATACGGGTAGTGCTCTTGCACAGTAGTCAGGGACCCTACAATCAGGGCAGAGGGAGAAAAGGGTTCAAGGAGAAAATCTGAGGCAACTTGAAACCTTGTGAGCCCATCTTTTTGCCCTTGGCCAGGATGTAGCTACTGCTCCAGTCAGAGAAGCATCTGTGTCTGGGAAGGGGGTCCGAGAGTCTGCATTTTCAACAACCTCCCAGGCACTGCTGTGGTTCCTGGAGCATATTTTGAGTAGCAAGATGTCAGTCGATCCTGCAGAAAAGGAGTGTATGTTCTGATCTCACTGTATTCAGGCAAGAAGTTTGTCTGGCCAAAAGGCAGGGAGGACAACTTGTGCTTTTCTTTCCCTTCTGCTTATAGGAAAGTTGCAAACTAGCTGGTGAGCCCTCTCTTTATGTCAATACCCCTAGTCTTGCAAATGCCCTAAGTGCTCACCTGGGATGCAGGGGGTGGTACAATTCTTGAGAGTCTGGAAAGTGTGGGTTCCTGAGTTTTGCCTGTGTGTCTGGCCTGATGCCACTCTAAATGACTAATCAGAAGGACCAAGGTAATGATCACTGGTTTTCGGGACCAATATGGGTGGAAATAATGATGAAAGGGAAAACTTTGGTAAAAGTTTCCAAGTTGGGTCAGCTTTTTGCAACATATGTTTCTTCTGTGTGTTCCATATTCTTTCCAGAGGGCCAACTCCTGTGCTGCTGTTGGGGGAATACAAACAACCATGCACATCTGTCTCCTGGGTTGTTCTTTGTGCTCAGTGGCCTACTAGTCAGACACAGATTATTCTCAAGCAGGTCCCATGGTGCAAGTGGGTAGTGTATCCTTTTCTGTGAAGGATCCCCAACCAGGTCTAGTAGTGTCAGATGGGCTGTGAATTAAAGGCCCATCTGCCTGAGTGGAACCATTTCTGTGCTAATTTAGAGCAAAGGCTGAACCTGCAGAGCAGTTCTTGCTTTCTAAGCCTCTTAGGAAGAATGGGACAGGACCTTCCTCCCTTTGACTCTGCCCCGCATCCCATAACCTCAGGTCACGAGGATTTTCCTCTTCAGCCTAATAACACTGTATATCTTCTCTCACAGGCCTCAGTCAGACCCTTCTTAGCAGTTGGCTTATGTGTCCAGTAAACGTGACAGATTCTGCCAAGAAGAAATGCCTGTCTGCTTTCCCGGCACAGAAGGACTTCTTGGCTGACACTCCTCCAGTATGGGCAGACCATGACAACCCCGACAGCCTGAGGGGTATGAATATGCTGGGTAGTCACCATGCAGTAGCCCCTGCCTCCCAGCCTTGGGGCTCCCCTAGCCTTGACATTTGTTATAGGGTGGGCAGCTACTTGGTTCTCAGCAGGTTATCCTTAAAATTCTTGAATTTCTAAACCTTAATCCTAGGATACAGCCAGGAGAGGACTCGTGACTCGGTATAGAGAGCACTAGAGGTAAGGATTCTAGACCAGACTTGGCCTTTAGTAAGCAAGTTATTTAATTCTTTATGACTCAGTTTCATTTCCTGTGAATCTAAAAGTTCTGGACTCCATTTATTCACCCACTTAATATATGCTAATTTAATGTATATTTTACATCCAGGTGCTATACAGAGCTCCATAGCAAATACAAAGGGAAAAACAAACAAATTTTTAAAGCATCCAATCAAAATATGCCTTTTAACTCAAAATATGCCAAGTACCAGCAGTGTTGGCATCCTTTGGAAGTCTGTTAGAGATGCAGAATCTGGAGTCCTACTTCAGACAATGAATCAGAAGCTGCATTTTAACAAGATCTCTTAGGTGATTTGCACACCCATTAAAGTTTAAGAAGTACCAACTACACAGATAATACTGCATTCTCTGCTTTAGCATACATAGGTGCATGATATGCAGTCCTCTCTTTAAGAAGCTCATACTTAAGGTTAAGAGGAAGAAACTCCGATAAATCCCTATTCTACAATGTGGTGGATGTCTTTAGAGAGTGGGAATAGAAAACTACAGAAATTTATAGGAGTGAAATGATTGTTATGCCCATCCTTCATTTTAGAAATACCTGAACACTTGCTATCTGCCAGGTGCTCTCCTACATGCTGGGAAATGCAAATAATACTGGAACCAAAGTGACTTCTTTCCTGTAAAACCGGGATCCACTGTGTCTCTTCTTGTCAACCACCCATTCAGCTCTGTTTTCATGGAGCTTACCTTCTAGTAAGGAAAGATAAGTAATATCTCTATTTATCTCTATCTCTATAGCATCTATATCTATATAATCTATCTCTATCTCTATCTCTGTCTATATCTCTACCTATATCTAATTGATATCTATCTATATCCAAATAGTGATGAATAATGTAAGGCAATAATCAGGGTCATGTATTAGTAATAGGGTTGGTGGTGGGGGTGGGAGCTACTTGTGGTGGGTTGCTCTAAATAGGCCTCTTTGATGAACTGGGATCTAAATGATGAGTGACCTCTCATGGGAAGAGCTCATCTGTGGGGTTCGAGAGGTGAGGGTTATAGAGAGCGAGGCCAGGAAATGGAAGGCCCCATGCATCAGACGAGTCTGACATCTTGTTGGTGCAGCAGGAGCTCAGGGGAGCTTGGTAAGAGGAAAGGTATAGGAGCTATCAGGAGTTAGCTTGTGTAGGGCTGAGCTGGTGATAGTTAGGACTGAGACTGAGTTTTATTCTGAGTGTGATTGTGGCAATATGCTCTGATATCTGCTTAAAACGCTTCATTTTGGCTGTTGGGTGGAGACTAGACAGCAGAAGGTAAGGCTGTAAACAGAGGGACTAGGTAGGAGGAGGCCCTTGCAGTAGTGCAGCTGAGTGATAGTGGCGACTTGGACTAAGATGTGTGTGAGGGCATGGAGAAAGGTGGATGGTGTGAGGGTATATTTTGGGCATAGCATCAAAATACCTGGGAAAGACCTTATAGGGGAGATTATGAAATGGGCTTAGAAGAATAAGTAGTCAGACATTCAAAATTCTAGGTTTCAAAGACCAAAAGTGTGAAATGGTGGATTTTGGAAGCATAGGTTTGGCTTATGGTGTTCTTCTGAAAGAACCGAGGGAAACAAGAATAAAGTGCATATTTCTCATGAATATGCAGTTCCTTTTGCAATGGCAGCCCTCCAATGTGTGGTAACCTTTCTGATTTCTGAGCAAGGCTTTCCAAATCTGTCTACCAAGCTCCCCATTACAAAGGTCTAACTAATCACTTGGGAAACAAGAAAGGTCCCTCTCTTTTTTTCTTTCAGCGGATCAGACATTGGTCCTGGATCTGCTCAGGTACACCTTCTTTTAGAGAAGACTATTTTGGTCTTCTGAGAAGAATGTTTTCAGCCTCAAACTCCAGAGCTGCCCCAGAAACCACTCCATGCAAGCAGGAAAATAAATGTGAATATCACTAGCTCAGCAGCCTGGCAGCTGCAGACGATCCCATTATGTCAATCACCACCAGCAGTTCACTGTAACTGGCGGGCTGTCATCCTCCTGGAGATTAATTGCTGGGAACCTGTTGTATGTATTAATAGATCATTTATTCTGATTGATCTTTCACTCATTGATCGTCAGTCTCTACACATGGCCAGGTACCTATCATTCTTGTGATCTGACTTCTGGGGCCAATATTTACTCTAGAAGACCCTCCTGGGATTTCTTAGCGAGCACGCTAGCCCCATGAAGGCTTCAGGTCCACACACCACAGCTGCAATCAATCTCTTTGCATCTCCAGAGAGCCAAGGTATGCTGCTGCTACCTACCCTCCCACAATGTGATTTTTAATCTCTTAAGTTCCAAATCTGCAACCAAAGCACTGTTGTCAAACTGTGATCTGAACCCTCCCTTGAATAGCTTTAGCACCTTGCCTCTTAGAAAAAATGAGCTTTCTCATTCATCCTCCTGCCTTTCCTGTGTCAGCTCTCATCACTGGACCAGACAGAGAATCTGAGGTCACCCTAATCCTTCAACTGGATAACTCTTATCCATCTGTTATGGGCTGCATTGTGTTTCCCAAAAATTCACATGTTGAAGTCCTAACCTCCCAGTACTTCAGAATGTGAAAAGACAGGGCCTTTAAAGAGATAATTTCAGTAAAATGAAGTTATAAGCGTGGGCCTTAATCCAATATGGCTGGTGTCCTTACAAGAAGAGGAGACTAAAGGATACAGGCCTGTGTGCACATGCGGGAAAGACCATGTGAGGACACAGCAGGAGGCCGTTGTCTATAAACCAAAGAGAGAGGCTTCTGAATGAAACCAGCCCTACTGACACCTTGAGCTGGCACCTTCCAGCTCCAAGCTGATAAAGAACTAAGTCTCTGTTGTTTAAGTGTTGGCCTTCCATGGTCCTCCTGGCCCCCAGTCTGTGGTCCTTTGTTATGGCAGCCTTAGCTGCTAACACCCCATCTTTCATGTCTCACCACACAGAGCACTTTTTCTGAGATGATTTCTCCAACTTCTAGATTAGTTTAGGTCATGCTACTGTCTGATCCTATTTCTCTGTCTTTTCACTGCCCTAACATTCACCAATCATAACTACATATTTAATTATTCTTTTTTTTAAGGGTCTGTCTGCTCCACAAGACTCAGGACAATTCTATCTTGTCCACTGCTTTGATATGGAAAGTAACTCTAGCTTCTGTAACAGATAAATTTCTAAATCTCAATAATTTAGCACAATGAGAGTTTATTTCTCACCCATACCACAGCACAATATGGGCCCAAAATTCAAGGACTCAAGCCTCCATCTATGGCTACATTTGCCTCTAGTTCCCTGAAGTGCTCTCAGTTTAGCTGGTGGATGTGGCATGAGAAAGTGATCATTGGTGGGAGGTGTCTATGAGTCACACCTAAAGGTGGAGCATCTCACTGCTGCTCACATTCCAGCTCACTGGCCAGAATTCCAGTCACACGGCCTCACCTTACTATAAGGGAGGCTGGGATATATAGTCCAGGAGCATGCCTAGGAAAAAAAAGGAAACACCAGCAATTTATGTCATAACTGCTATATGTCCAGCACCAATCATAGTGCTTGATACATAGTAGGTGCTTAATAAATATTTTAATTAATTAAGTCATTAACCTCCCCAGGTCATACACCTAGCCTCAAGTGGAACTGGGATGGAATGGATGGTTTAGAATCATAGGCCCTTTTTTTTTGTATCTGAGGGACTTAAATTAAACAACATTGCCTCATCTGTGGACACTTAGAAGATGAAATCTCCCAGTCTCAAAAATCCTCTGAAAAGAAACAATTCAAACAGAGGAAGTTGTTTTATGTCTAACATCTTAACAAAAACAGGCAGCTCAGTATTTTTTTGCCATCCTGCTATAGTTATTTGATTCTAAGTTATTAGACTCTACTTTCCTGGAGAGCAACACATTAACCATCTGCTAGCCTTACGCCTGGTGCCTGGCACATCTTCAACTTCCTTTCAGCCAGCATTCATTGAGCATTTACTATATGCTGCGCTAACTGCTTTACATCCATTAACTCATTAAATTGTTCCATGATGAAGCAACAATGATTGTCTGGTTTTGATGTATTAAAACCCAGTGCTTGGAGAGCCTAAAATAACTTGCCAAGTGTCGTCGAATTATTAAGTAGTCAAAGTAAAATGCAGAGTCAAATATGTAGGATTTCAAAGCTCATGCTCATAACCAAGCTGTCTTTCCTGTGTAAACTCATTACACTGAATGGAAAGTGGCCGTGGACTTTAGAGCTTAATTCACCCATCTTGTGAGGGAACAAAGACTGTGCTGCCTGGCCATATTCTCATTTTCAAGAGTGTATATCTCTTCACTTCCTTGAGATCATCTAGCACAAAATCCCCTGCATAGATCCTCAATGTCTGTCTGTATTCTCTATAAGGTTAATGAACTAGGACCCAAGGAAGAAAAGGGGTGGTCAACCTGTCTTTATTGGTCAGTACCCTTCTCCAATCACCCATTCACATATACCCTTCACCCCCAGCTCACCAACTTCACCTCCATCCAAGAGCTCTTCGCAGAAGAGCGAAGGGTACAACAGGAGCAGGTGGTAGGTCCTAGTGTCTTTTGGAAGTCAGGGGCCCTTCTTTCCCTGAGATTGATGGTGGTGGTAGGTGGAGGGAGCCACAGGTTTCTGATGGAATGCCATCTTGAGGACCAGATGGGAAGGAAGAAAAATTCATGATTAGTCAAGTCATTGATGAAAATAAGACAGATATATCTTTTCCTCCAGTCACCACCCCCCTCCATTCTTCTGAACTCAGTTGCATTACAGAGTCCTGGGGTGCTCTTCTTCAAGGCTGTGGAGTCCAGAAGCAGCAGTGCTCAGATTCTAGTTCTACTGTTACAGCTCCCAGGAAACAGAGGCTGAAGGCTTTTCTAATCATCTCTCAAATCCATCCCACAGGCTGTTTAAGAATTAAAAAAAATCATTTGGATGCATGTAAACTTTCCTTAGCTCATTATTTATTTATTTGTTTTTGTCTCTAAAGTGACATTCCCCCCAGCATATTTTGTCAGTGGGCTTTCCTGACATTAAAAGAAAGTAAATAAAATAGTGTTCTTTTTGCATGTTTTTGGCACAAGTGAAGACCCCCTCCTGAGTGAGCACTCAGTTGAATTATTTCTGCCTCCCAGCTTTCCTGTGCCTATGATGAGCAAGGCTGCACAGCTCCAGAGAGCTCCGTTGTCTCATAGATGCACATGGCTTTCTCTTCTCCTTTAGGTGGGTGGGATATAACTTATAGTAAATAATGGAGGGGTTTCAGGTAATGTGGTAGAGCCATGTGGTAGAGCCATCTAATGATGGTGACTGTTGTTATTGGTGGAGTGAGAAGGAGGATTTTTTTGTTCCTCTAAAGGACACCTGAATGGTCCCCTAGTGACTCAATGAATAAAGAGAACGGCCACCATCATCCTCAGAAAAGTTTCCAATGCTACATGAATTCAAGTTTTGCAACTAGACTCCTACAACTGGCAGGAGTCCCGTGGGGAGAGCAAGTTCAGACTGGGCTGAAAAAAAGACATTCTCCAGTCACCCCCAAGTTCATTTTCACTTCAGGCTGAGGGCCTAAGGGAAGCTCTGTCTCTTCCGATTTGATTTGAATTGAGGCCATCCATCCTGAGGGAGCTACATTCCAGGCCTTTTTCTTGCTGATGTCAAAAGGCTGAATGTGGACTTCAGGAAGGCTTGAGGGCTGTCTTGCCTGCTAACACTGATTTTATGATATGCTAAACATAACATTCAATAGCTATTACTTCCACTGTCAGGGAAACAACTTCAGCCATCTATCTTCCTTCTCAGACTATATTACATTTCTCCATACAAATGACAATGCATTATAATATCTTTTATTATAATAGTACTTATTTATTGCCAAAGGTTTTTCAGCATTAATGCTGAGGGCTCTCATACTTTATCTGCTTTTTGGTTTGTTTGTTATGAATGTCACATTTTATTTATCTAGATGACTTTGTTCAGAATTTGTGGACGGGCTCCTCTGATTTACTTCTTGGGCAAACCTGGGCTTTTATCTCATTTGATTTCTCAGCAGGTTAGGAAGGCGGGGTGGACAAGACATTCTGCCCTCTTGATCTGTCAAAGGATCCAAAGGAGAAAGACCAGGACTCAGGATTCTGGTGCTTGAGCCTTGGAGGAGAGCTCCTGGGGTCACCTGTGCCAGTGCCTCCTCTCTTTAGGTAGGTCTGTAGCCTTGACCTTTCCATTTCGGTAGATCTCCACAGAGGAAGCTCCTAAAATTGTTTTTTAGTTAACTTGTTCTGAACTTTAGCAGTCTTCCTTTATAAAAAGCTTTCCCTTTCCCCCCAAGTAAACCTACTCCCTTAAATTCAGTCAAAAATGTAACATTGTACTGAGATCTTATTTCTCTAATGAGGGTACTTGAGAGCCCAGTATAGCAAACACTTTAAGTGGCATATACACTTGGAGGCAGTTATTTGCTTTACAAAGAAAGAAAATGCTTCCTTGAAGAAGGACCTCTAGTTCTCTTAAGTGACTGTGTATACATCATTAATGACTAGACAGAAAAGCTCTTTTTCCCAGTTGGGGGTAGGTAGATGTACAGGCAGAGAAGATAAAATTAAAGTGCTAGCAAACTAATGTTTACCGAAAGCCTGACAAGACTTGCTGATACAGTCTTTGTAAAAACTAGAGAGTCTTTACATTGATACATAGGTACAGAAACATCAATTCCCATTCTACTTTTTTTAGAAAGAAATGTGTTCCAGTTATACTTGACAGTGAACCTTTACCCTGCATTTCTCTGGAAAGTTCTCCAGCACCTAAAATCCAGTGGAGATTGTGCCTGGTATCAACATTGGCATTGAACATGAGGCTTATGAGGGATAGAGGAATTGTTTCTTATCTTTGTTTATCTACTTAGTTTCTTTGTTAATGCTCCTTTCTATTGTGAAGTAAGACTTGTCCTATCCCATCTTTCCTCACCTGGCACCCATAACTAAATAACCCTAGCTATTTTTTGACCTACTCCATATAGCTCAGCTTTTCTGGGTAAAACCATAAGAGTCTAATGGCCAATAAAAGCCAGAATCCAAAATCCTTACCAGGTTGGTTGATGTTTTAATACCAGACTATTGGAAAACAGTATTCGAAGAATGATACTGTTATGGTGGATGTTCAGGCATCATAAAGAATTGATCTGGGAGATATTTTTGACAAGTCTGAAGGCAAGGGAGACTTATAGGGAAGTACCTCAAATCACTCCAGGTAAGGGACTCAAAGCCTTCTGTCCATGAGATTAGACCAAAGTGTCCAGTTGGGCAATTCCTCCCCTGCCCTACATCCTGAGGCTCTCTTTTCCTTGGCAACATGCAAGCACAGGGCCAAGGCAACAGTGCAACACCTTGACCACGAGAGTGGTGAACTTAACATCCACACAAAACAAGACTGCAGGTACTTTCAGCTATCATCCCTGAAATGATGAGATGCCAGGCTTGTGTCTGAGTGGAAGAATGCCTTGGAAGGTTCCCAGCTGCCATTCTTGCACCCATGCTTGCCCCCTATTGTCAAACGAAAAGAAAATGGTGTCGCTGAGAAGTCCTGCCTGACCATATAGGATTTCAAAGAAACACTGCCACACGAGGTGAGGTAGAGTGAGGGTGAGGTGGGGAAGGGTGGGGAATAGTTACAGGGTGGGTTGGCTGGTTGGTGAGTGCTTGGGTGTTGTTGGAGATTTAATCTCCAGAGTCCTGCACTCTTCTTTGAGCCTTTTAGCTAGAAGCCAGTCTCTGGGGACTTGAGAAGGCTCTGAATTATTCACAAGGCACAGGGACTCTTCAAGCTGTGCAGACCTGTTTCTAAATTACAAATGTAGACTGGGAAAGTTGAAAACGGGAGGTTGAGACTTTACATTTTATTAGACCTGACTGCCTATGCTGTATCCCATCCTTCAGTGTTATTCTCATCACCCCCATGCCCTTACCCCCAAATAAAGATGGTGAATTGAAAACAAGAGTTCTATATCCATCCAGATGAATGATGTTTCCTTGAATTTCTCCTTTCTCCCACTTTTGCCCTAGTCCAGCTGCTAGGTTTTCTTCTCATGCCCATTTCAATATGTTCACTTGGTTCAAGTAGATTTGTTACTCAAACCAGCCGAGTCCCCTTTCCAATCCAAGAAGCAAGAGAACAGGTCTAGTTATCTTGTTCCTGATGGGGCTTGGGCATCTCCTGCAGTAACCGTGGCCCTGAGATATGAGCTCCTCAATGCTGCTGTGGTTTTAGTAATGTAATGAGTTCAGGATGTCATGGAAAGAGTGCAGTGCTGAGCACTGTCATTATTTTAATACATTGTTTAAGACAAAAAAATCATTATTTATGGACTATTATTTGTGAAGTGGTGCAACACCTCTATTTGCACATACCAATAGAGGTGTTGCACAACTCCTGCTCAAGTTCTGTGAGGCTACTGGTAAGCTCTGTGGAGCTAGAGAGAAAGATGTCACTAAGTGCCCTATCCTCTGAGTATCAGAGTCTACCATGGGTACAGTCCACCTGACTCTTTTGGATTTTTGACCAGACAAGTTGCTCAGCCCTGTTATTTGAGGTGCTTCTGAGTGGTGCTGAATTGGCTCCTTCAACACCATGTAATTGATAACTCCTAGAGAAATGAGGTTGACAGGGTACAAGGTACATGATCACCAATCAACTTTAGCCTCTCCGTGTAGTTATTCTCAGAAAACCATTTTAGTAGCAGGGCCCAAAGAAGATAATAAATAAGATGCTGTCTCTACTCTGATCCAAAGAACTCCAGGTCCCATCTTTCTCCTTGCCAAGTACCTGTTTTCCCCTAAGTAACTGAATCAGGCTGGGATTTGTTGATGCCCATGTCTCCCTTAACCAACACAGATTCAGCCAATACTTTCCATACATTTTGGCTGAGTTACTACAAGAGCCCCTGACCACCCTCCACCCTGTCTCTTCAGTCCCTTCTTATAATTTAGCCGCAGTAAATGTTCTAAAATGGGAATCTGATCATTAGGTTCCTTGCTGAAATTCTCTTTATTAATCTCAGGATAAAATAAAAATTCTTTTGAAAGCTGAAAAAGACCCTTTATGAACTACTTTCCAGTTTTACCTCTTACCACCTTTCCCATCTTAATAGCATACTCACTAACTGGAGCACTCCTCCCTCACGTGGGAGTCATTTCAAATGTGTTCCCTTCTCTCTGATATACCGGTATTCTCCCTAAAACTACTTCCCCTTATTTGGCTAGTCTTTACTTACCCTTTGGGGCTGGCTCAGAGATCCCCTTCATTTGAACGCTGTTCATAGTTGACTGCCATGGATGAGATTTTAGCTTGGTGTCTGTTCTTAGTGTGCCCATAACTGTTGGGTTTGTTTCTGACACAATGGTATCTTCCTGTTTTTCTGTTTGCTTGCCTGTGCATCTATAAGACATTGAATTTTTGAGGCAAGGGTTGTGTCTTAGTCATCTTTTTAACTCTGGTACTTGATCAGTAGAATTGGTGCTTAGCAAATGCTGGATGAATAAATGCCTGACCTACACAATTAGCCTTCCTTCCTTCCTTCTTAATTTTTTTTTTCTAGTTTGGGACATTAATTTCTAGTGCTACATATGGTACTTTACTGGATTTAGCAGAGGGTCAATTTTTTTTCTTGGGTGTGGGAGAAGATAACACCTCTGCTATCTTTCCCAGGTAAACATGTTAAGAGGTTTAGAGCCTTCCCAAGCCCTCTCCTAGATTTTTCTATTCTTATCACCAATAAGATTTATATTTATAACTGTATCTGTATATTCTGTATCGTCTACAGAAGACGGGCTCATGTCATTGCCTAGAGAACTCTTTTTCTCCCACATTCTGTAAATATTCCAGTAGAAATATTCCAGTAGACTTCCAGTGGGAAGTCTTTGCTCCTCCTCTCCTGACCACAGCAGCATCAAAATCCTATATGTGGCTCCAGTGGAGTGGAGCACTGGTGAGGATGGGGCTGGAGGAGTGGGAGTGACCCTAGAATGCTACATTCACTAGGTAGAATCTGGTGGGGGGGCATTCTTTCCCTCTCTATTCCTTTTCCTTCTGAAGCTGGGGAATTGGCAGAGTCTTTGGTGGTCATTAGTGTTGTTCATGAAATATTTCTCAGACTCATGATAGGATTGCATGCACTTGCCTAAAGAGAAGTGGAAGGGTCACTTCCAGACAGAAGCTCTTAGGTCTGAGACATGGTTCACCCCTCTCAGGTGGCTGCTCATCAGCCTGGTCCCAGAGTTAGACAGTGATGCATAGAAGCCCTTGTCAACCAATACTGGATATGTCCTAGTACTGGGAAGTAAAACCTCACATGCAAAGCTGCTGAGATTTGTAGGTTGTTGGTTACTGAAGCATAACCTGATCTTCCCTGGCTGATGCAGAATCACCAAAATATAATTTTCTCTTCATTAAAATTATCCTGCTTGGTATTCCATAGAGAGAGGTGGCTCAATACTATGTATACTGGACTTCTGCAGCTCCCACTCTCTGTGATCTAACTGACCCCTTGGGTGGAGGGTCATAAACCCTGATCGTCACCAGATTTGCCCATGGTGCTCTCATCAGGAGGACCCTGAATCATGGCTTCATGATGGTGGGCATCCCTTGTTTGATCTCTGTAACATCTTTCTCTCTTTCTTCTGCTAAAATCAATTCCCACTTATTTTGGGGAGATCCTCCTGCCCTACACCAACCTTAAGATTATAATGGGATGCCAACTATAGCATCAAGTGCCCCTGACAACAGCAATGAGCACATGATAAAGGCTTGACCATTTATCATTGCTCAAGTGGCTGGTACAGGAGTAGAAATATGACTCAAGTTGGTCTGATTGGAGAACTTTTCTGCTATATTAACACGGGAAATTAAGAGGTCTTCCTTTCCTTTTGATTACAAGATAGAATGACTTGAATGCAGACTACTTTTCTTCTGCATGGAGAAAGTCCATTGCCAACACACACTGAAGCAGAGAGAGGAGCTATGTAAGAGAAACCTGCCAGTTTCGTGAGTTGATAAATCCTCCCTTGTTCTTAAACTAATCTAGGTTATTTATCTGACAGCTATAACAGAAAGAATTCTTACTGATTCACCCAACAACATTAAATCTCCTATTCCTGTGTGATCCTGTTCATCTGTGCCTCTCCCCTCTGGTCTTTGGTCATGATCTTCCTGGTAAGCTGGCACTCTGGCTCTTAGAGCCTTGGAGCTATACAACCAGTTACTTCACTAAACCAGAGGTTAGACACAGAGCCACCTCATCTTCTTGAGCAGTGCAGGAACCAGAAGTAAGTAAAAAGGCCTCTGAGCAGATAAGATATGTATAGCTCACATGCATGCTCATGAATATTACTTCAAGATCATTTTTTTACAAAACCTCAGAGTTGAGTTCCTTTCATTGTACTATTGGTTGTAGGACTTTCTTAATTTTCTTCTATCTTAGAACTAGTATGTAAGAAATGGTAAGGGCAGGAGGGCTTTATGTCCTATTGGCAGGAAGTGACATTTGGTAGTTTTTTAAAAGACAAGTTCAAAAAACTACAAATGGCAAGCAACACACCTCAAGCTTGGGGACTTTAAATGTCAGGACAAGTGTTTGACACCACTGGAGCCCAGAGTGCATCATATGCATCAATGCGCTGTACCTCATTGCTTCTATAGCTCCGTGCAAAAGCAGATGCTCCTGACCATTACCCTGAGTCAATACAATCTTATGTTTTGGTTCTTTGGTTTATTAAGGCAGGATGTATATAATCAATTCAAAAAAACTATGATTAATTATCTCAAATGCTTAGCATTCAAAGTGTTAAATCCCAGTGTTTCTGGCAAATTTGTTTCTGTAGAACAACCTTTTATTTGACAGTGCTGGATCGATGAGGTGTACTGTATTGTTTATCAATATAAATAATTTGCAATATGGACATATTTGTGTTGTTTGTATGCACACTCTTTAGTAGGCAATAATGTTTGTGAATGCATTTTTTTTTGAACAGTGAAACACAATATGAATGTTCTTTATCACCATGCTCTGTGGAAGTCCTGAAAGACACCTAGACTTGCTGGTTCATCCTTAGGAATCCTTAGACTAGAGCCATTCTCAGAATTAAGTGTGCATTCATTTCCTCTGGGGAACTTGTTAAAAATGAAGAATCCCAGGGCCCATTCTCAGATATTCTGACTCAATGGCTCTGGGGTAGAACTCAGAAACCTACATTAAAAAAAAAAAGGGTTCCCTACTCCAGTGACTCTAACACAGGTAGTTCAAAGTCTACCTTTTAAAATGTGTTGTTCTATGCATTCCCAATTGCCCTGGAATGCTTCTCTCTTCACATGGGCCTGAGAAGAAATTCCCCCTTCTGTACTAAGTCTAAAATCAGAACCCAGACCTGAATCATTGAACAGAGGCTGGAAGTCATAAAAATAAAACAAGACCTGGTTGAGGTGACTGAAATAAGTTGGAGGAAAAAAAATAAAGACTTCCTAAGTCAACCAAGTCAAGTTTTAGATGGTGGTATAATTAGAATTACTATTCATTTTTTATGTGGCAGATGACGTTCATAAGATGTGTGATGACTCTATATTAATAGGCAGTGTCTTTGCTGAAAGGGAATGTGACATTGGTCTATCATTTTTCTCTCCTGCTTCTCTCCTGCTCTCTTCTATTGAGCCCCGACCAGTCCTGATAGTACTTTGGGTTTGACTCCTTGCAGGAGTTTGTAACAGAGAAGTGAGGTACAAAATCAAGAGTTTTTGATGTAGAAACTGGTTATCATCTTTCTATATTGTGCCTGTTGTTTGCTAAAGGTTATGAGTGCTATTGCTATTCCCTCCTCACCCTCCATGCATTAGGCACTTGTCATAGGTGACCTCATAAAATTCTCATAACAGTCTTCCAAGTAGACAGTGTCTCTTTAAAGATATAGAAGCTCAGGTTCAAAGACGTTATATGACTGGTTCATGGCAACACAGTCAATAAATAGTGGAACCAGGTCACCCTGAGTGCAACTTCCAAGGTCTTTCCATGCTCCTCTGAGCCCTCAAAGGGAAGAGAGTGTGCTAGGGCTCTTCTGTCTAGGAAGGTCATTTTTTAGTACAGTGACATCAGTCTTAACCTGAAGGTTTCCAAGAACAAAAAGCATTTGGTACATGTTATCTTAGCTCTGGATAAACTGGTAACTTCCCGATTGCCTTTGCTGTGACAAATTATTTTTTTCCTTCTTTCACTTGGGTACCGTCTTTCAAGAAGTCAAGACCTATTAGATTAGGTTGGTATGTCCTAGGAGAAAGGAGAAACACTTAAGCATAGTTGGTCAAAACAAGGGGTAATTGGACTTAAAAAATGCCCCCTTTTCAGGGGTAGTGATAGCTGGTTTAGTGAAATGAAAGTTCTCGTGCCCAGTGTCCTCTAACAGTCTGATTTTAATGGGGTTACAATAGCTGGGGTAAAGCATTTTATATGGAACCAGGTTTACATTATCCTACTCTTTAGAGATCTTGCTTGCAATGCTGTTCAAATCCTTTAATCCATAAATAGGATTCCAGACAGTGCTGGGCTGCCTTCCAAAACTGTAATCTTCCAGTATATGAATTATTACCAAAAGATTAGGGTGTTTCTAGTAATAACATTTCAAATAAATCAGCTTTCATGGAGGAACAACAAACTAATATTGGAAATAACAATATAAAGACATTTATATAGCCACTTGCTAGAATAACTTCCCTAACCGGGGGCTTCTTTTCTCATTTACATTTATTCTGTTTGAAAAGTCTTTTTTCATTTATCATTAGCTCTGGCTTTGGCCTTAAAGTGTGCCACATTTTCCCAAGTCTTGGGCCTCCTAACTTCCTTCTCTGAAGCCTGTGAAAGCCCCAGATCTGTTTATTCAGGGATGGTCAAAAGTGTTGACTATTGTCCCCAGAAGCTCCAGACCCCTTTGACCTCAGATCCTGGGTTCTGAGCAAGTGCACAGGAGAAAAGTATAAGTGAATTTCTGGTTGGAAAATACTCTTGTGGGGTTTTGTCAAAGACCATGAATGAGACTGTGGAGTAGAAGAGAAGATTCCTTTCATGGCCTTGGAGAATGAGTCTTTTTGGTGATTAACAGATCTCTGCTGATATAAAAATTCACCCTACATGCGTGCACCATAGTGATGACCCCAAGGCTGTGTAATATGAGGTAAGAGGACTTTATAATCAGATGAATTCTGGCTTGGTCAATCACCAGTCTTGGAAATCTTGGGCAGATTCCTTTATCCCTTTGTTCCTCCATTTCCTTATCTATAAAAGGGGGATGCTTACCACCCCATGAGATTATTGAAAGGATTAACTGAGGTACTAGTGGTACCATCAGAACTAATTTTTACTGTTCTTTTAAACCACTTGAGTTCATGGTAAGGTGGCTGATGGACAGTAAGGAGGCTCCCTCTCCCAGCCACAGACGACTGCTTTGAGAAACTCCTCCAGGCTAGAAGCAGAGCTACCTGGTTTAATTCCCAGTTCTGTGGCTAACCTGCAAGGGACCTTGCTTGAAATGTCACACTTCTGGATTTCCATTTCATCTTCTATTAGAAGAAAAGTTTTTGGCTTCTCCTTACCTTATAGGGTGAGAAAGTAGAAAAGCCAATATACTTCGATGAGAGCACATTTTCAGGATACGTGTCATAGTCATAGAATTTTAATGCTACATGAAGCTATCTAGGAAGCGAGGGAATTAACATTCATTAAAAGTACTCACCATGTTCAAAGCTTTATGTGTTTCATCATATTGAATCCTAATAACCCCATTAGTGAGGTGGAGTTATGTCCAATTTACAGAAGAGGAAGCTGAGGAGCAGAGAGTCAGTTTTAGGTAAATTACCCCAGGTCACACAGCTAAAATATGACAGACAGAATTCAAGTTGAGATCTGTATAACTCCAAAGCCATCGTCTTCTCATTGTACCACGTTTTTACCATTTGTATTTTTCATTTTATAGGTGACAAAGCTAGGACTCAGGAGATATTAAATCATTCATTAATTGACTTAGTTGATTAGTGGAAAATTCAAGAACACAACCCAATTTTCCTGATTGTTATTCCTGAATTACCTCTCCCTTAAAACTGGTATAAATCACCTAACTTAACCCTCTGTCTTCTGTCATTATCTCAAAGAAGTTTGTTTCCATTTAGATAGATTGTGAATAGATGGGAGCTCCTAACATTTTAGCTCTCAGACTCCCTGTTTTTTTTTTCTTTGAAAAGGTTGGAAGAGTTGATGTTTTTGGTTCCTTCTAGCTCAAAAATTCTATTATTTCTATGACCCTCCATTCCCCACAGTAGTTAATGATCTGTAAAGAAACACTTAAATGCACAGGTTTACTACCTTCTTGCTCTGCAAGCTAGCGGGAAGTCAGCTATTATTTTTCTGCTTCAAAAGGGAGATCTGAGACCCACATTGCCTGAGCATCTAACTCAAGGACACAGTTGATCAGTGGCCGAGCCAGGCCTGGAATGCTTGGGGAAGATCCTGTTTTATTCACCTTTTAAACTCCATGCTTAGCAGAGGGTCTGGGATACATTCCGTGCTTATTTAGAGAAGGGCCAATTCACTAATGCATTGATGGCTGAATGAGTTGAACCCAGGCTTCTCAACTCCCAGTCTAGATTTGCTTTAGCAGTTCTCCTTTTATTTTCCAAAACCTTTTGAAATTGGGAAAATTTGCCTGTTTGCTTCACATATTGGACTTTCTTAAAACACACTAGACCTGTACCATGCATTTCAAAAAGAGAATGTCTTATCTGCAGATTAGGAGGGTATCTGGTCTAAACACAGACCCCGGAGGGTAAAGGAGTGAATTCACTCACACCACCCCAAGTCCTTGGACTCAGCTGAAGGCAGCATTAGTATATACTTAATGGAATGGGAAAGGGGAGGCCTGGAGAAGAGATACTTCTGAATTGTCTCCTCAGATTAAAGGATCTTTGAAATGGAAAGCATTAGCCCTCTGAGTCCTGCACTTTACATTTTGGACTTTTAAATGAAAAGGCAAAGAAGAGAGGAAAACACCACTGTGTTTTTGAAAGCTCGTGTTATTGTTTTTTCTGCTTCCAGCCCTCCACTTAGCCGCCCCAAAAGGCTGTGCTGAATGGCGGGTACTACAAAGGGGAGCCGGGGGGCACCATGGCCGTGCTGTTTCTGTCAGAGCGGCTCAAAGGGATGGCAGCACCACACAACGAGACCCCCTTTCCACCCTAAACAAATGTTGTTTTTACTGAAGTGTGACGATCTGATTTAATTATGGGAGGAAGAAAAAGAGCATCCACTCTTGTGCTCAGCAGAAACGTGAGATTGGAAGGCTCAGAAGGATGGAAAGCAGAATTCACCAGTCCCCAGGGCCCCTTCTTCAATCACTCTTTCTGCCTTGGTTTCCCCATCCGTCAAAGTGGAAACAAAACTTTCCTAGCTGTCTGAGGGAGTGTGAAAGAACTGCTTTTAACAAATTGATCTGATGACAAAAAATGTGGGAAAGGGGAGAAAGGGGCATGAGAGGGGCAGTGCAGACCAGTAGTGGCAAGTTCATGCATTTGTTTCCTGACAGTATGAGAGGTGGGACACGGCTGAGGATAGGGGAGCATTGGGACATATATTTCCTTGGGGAGTTTATGGAATACAGCAGGTGCCACTCTCCATTCCTTCAATCATATATGCAGATATCTTTGTTTAGACATTATGTAAATTCATGAAAGCAGGGGGATGGGCTTCTTGACCTTCAGAAGACCTTTTGCAGATCACACTTCTGGGATGCAGATTTTTGCAAGCAGGTTGTTGCTTGAGGAATTGAAGACAATACATCTTCACTGAAAAGCACCCCATCCTCCTTCCAGCCTGCGGCATAGGGATGGTTCCACTCATTAGTGGATAGGCCTATTTCTCAGGGGCTGGCCTGCTCTCTTTAAGCAACTATTGTTTCCTTTCCTATTCAGCTGTCAGCTCATTTCCCATCATGCAGCTGACTTTTAGCCTGAAAAGAGCCTTTTCCCTGCTGGGTAGTGAGGCAAGTTCCATCCAAAGGGAATGGAACTTTCCTCCCCTCTGCCACAGAGAAAGAGCAGGCATCTACCTCATATTGTGCAGTGATCTCAGCTGGCCCCAGGTCTGCAAAAATAAGAAGAAAGAAGAGGAGTAAATTAATAACTCTTATTTATCTATATTCCTAGAACCTCTTGGGGTTGGGCAAAGAGGTTGTATGGAGCCAAAATATGCCAGCCTAGGAGTTGAAAAAAATTGAGTACTTAGGCATAATTGATTTATGCATTTAGTTTCAGAAGTTAGGCAAAACCCCAAGATATCATGTAATGTCACCTGGGGGAAGTGCTAGGTACAGAAGTCCAGATATTTAGTTTCTGGTTTCAACTCTAGAGCACACAAATTAGCTTATCTGGATTTAACATGCAAGGCTAGTGAATGATAGTAAATCTCTTGACCAGAGGGTGAGTGTAGTTGACTATTGTTTCTGCTTGAAAACAGATCTTCTCCTAAAAGTGTAGAGTTTTCTCCTAAATATGTAGAGTTTTATGATACCTAAAATAGGGGTAATCTTAAGTTTGGGAAATTGTGAGTATCTCTATTGACACCTCTCATAAGTATAAAAGTATTTATGCCAAAGTTTAGTTTTTGGGTTCCAATTTATATTAAGACAGAGTAAAAGGAGATGAAGTAAAAAATACTGTAATTTTGTACAAATTGGAGTTGTAATGATCATTATTAAAGAAATATCCCCCCAAATGAAAAACTGATACATGGCACCCCCAACGCCAGTCTTTGTCTTTACTTCTGGAAGTTTTCAGAAAGGACAAGCCAGCTCCAGAATTGTTGTGGCATCTGTCCTGGGGTCGCTGGTGATGGAGAGAAGCAGAAATTCTGTCTTGGAACTGATGGAAAGGTAAAAAGTTCAAGAGAGATTTGAAGGTGAAAAAAAAAATCAAAATTGTATATCCATTAGAGGAAAGAGAAGGGGGAATTTCTGAAATTGCCAATGGGACTAATTTTCCTCTTGTCCCTGGAGAGGCAGGTTCATCCTACATTTCAGGATGTTGTGGATCTGTTGTCTTTTTCTGCTGTCTTATGAATTTTTTGTCATGTGCCTTCTCTTTTCTTCTTGGTTTTATGCTCTGGCACCCTGTTTCCTCTTCTCCAAGCTTCTGGATAATCAGCCCCATGACACCAGGTGACTTGCTCCTGTTCAGCATAATTGAGTCTTCACATTCATGTGAAGTCTGGCCCCTTTGGAGCTGGCCAAGCCTGGTAATTAAAATGTCCCCTTCATCTTTAATTGCTTCATTTAACATCTAGTGCAATGGTTTAGGAGCGCTCGTGCCCTCTGCGGTGAGCTGGTCTGCCCTGGATAACTGACAAGCGGTACCTCTTGCCCTTGGCTCAGGCACATTTGTCTATTGGGGGCTACATTTCCTTGAATCCAAGCCTCCTTTGACCCCTGTGCTTTTCTCACTTGGTTGGGGGCATTACGGTAGTTTTCATTTTCTTTGCCTTTCTAGATGTCAGGTGGGGCCATCCCTGCTCTCCAGCAACCTCCTAAGAAGGCATTACATCTTACAGCAAACCTTATCATCACACAGGCCACATGTTCTTACCTGAGTCAGGGTCAGGGTGTGGGGAGAAGGAGAAGGGCAAGATCAGAGTTTCAGTCCCAGCTCTAACAGTCCCTAATTTGCCAGTTTCACTGTGACGCTGACATGTCCTTGACTGACCTCCCTCCAGCCTCACTTTTCTCATTTGCAAATGCCTAGTGATATCCATATCACAAAGTTACTGTGAGGACATGAAGAAAAGTTGATAATGTCTTAAATAAATTATGAAGAATATAAGTGATGATTGCACATAGAGACCATCCTAGATCCTGAGTGTGGCTAAAACAGATGGCATCTCATCTGTATCCTCTAACTCTAGCTGTGGGAGAGGGGGGTAATGAGTGAATACCCCATACATGAGTTGTATATGGCAAAGGGGGTGATGATGGTTATGAGGAAAACACTGCTGCAAGAAGCCTCAAGGTCATTATCCTTTGTCTCCTTTTCCTTACAGTTTTCTATCCCCCCAAAGCATCGCTGGATGGCAGGAGTAAATACCTCCCTGCCAGAGGGATTCTGGGATGTCACAAGAGTCCTGTGAAGAAACAGTGAGTAGCAATAGCTGTTGCTCATAATTTTAAGACTTGGTCAATGTAGCAGATTAGGGTTAGATTTGCTGAAACACTTTCATGTGTTAGGAAATGTCTAGAAAAGTGGTCTTGAGTATCCCTTGGGAAAAAAGGAAGTTATGTTGGTAATACCAAGACCCTTCACCACTGAAAGTGAAGAAATAAAGTGTCAAAGTATTGCCCGTGTCCATCTGAATTTTTGAATGGCTTAACAATGCCTTGAATCTTGTGACTTCCACCTCTCAAGCATCAGAAAGTATTAGGGCCTCATTTTGAAAGGTGTGTGTGTGTGTGTGTGTGTGTGTGTGTGTGTGTGTGTGCATACACATATGTAGCTGTGCACTTGTGGTTGGGTGGCATAGAGGAGCAGCTGATCCACCATCTTTTGTGTAGAGTGAGATGGTATGAAAAGACAACCCCAAGAGCTAAACATTTTGAAGTAGCCTGGTTATTTTGGGGGGAAAATTGATCCTTGGTGATTGATCACTAGATTTAGCAAGTGAGAATACAGGATGCCCAGCTATATTTAATTTCAGGTAAACAAAGAGTTCTTTTTTAGAATACATATGTATAATGCAATATTTGGGACACACAATAAATAATTATTTGTTGCTTATATGAAATTCAAATTGAGCTGGGCATCCTGCATTTTGAATGACAACCCTTCTTAGGGTAGGGTAGTAGACACACCAGAGTTTCTTTGGATTATGAAGGAAGCACATAACTATTATTGCTCATTCAAGTTTTATGGTGTCTATGAGAGAGCCAGAAACTTGGGGGTAAGAGGTTCAAGACTTTGTGCCCAATCAAGTTGTTTAGAAAAATATTCTGCTGTATAGCTGAGAATGGTAGATAGGCTGAGAAAATTACATTCAGCATAGTGTCTGTATTTATTCAGGACCAATCTTTCTTTTTATAATTAATTTTTTATTGTTGTTCAGTTACAGTGGCCCCCATTTTTCCCCTTATTGCTCTCCCCTGTGCCCTCTAACCTCTGCGCTCCCCAGGACAATCCCTACCCCTTTGTCCTTGTCCATGGGTCCTTTGTATGTGTTCCCCTTCTTTCTCCCTTTCTCCCCCTCCCCTCACCCCTCTGGTCACTGTCTGTTTGTTCTTTATTTCCATGTCTCTGGTTGTTTTTTGCTCTTTTGTTTGTTCTGTTGATTAGGTTCCACTTATAGGTGAGATCATATGGTATTTGTCTTTCACTGCCTGGTTTATTTCACTTAGCAAAATACTCTCCAGTTCCATTCATGCTGTTGCAAAGGGTAGGAACTCCTTCTTTCTGCTTCATAGTGCTGCATTGTATAAATGTACCACAGTTTTTTGATCCACTCATTTACTGATGGGCACTTAGGCTGTTTCAAGTACTTGGCTATTGTAAATAACATTGCTATGAACACAGGGGTGCATAGGTTCTTTTGAATTGGTGTTTCAGGATTTTTAGGATATAATCCCAGCAGTGAAACTGCTGGGTCAAAAGGGAGTCCCATCTTTAGTTTGCTGAGGAAATTTCATACTGTTTTCCACAGTGGCTGTACTAGTTTGCATTCCCAGCAACAGTGCACTAGGGTTACCTTTCCTCCACAACCTCACCAGCGCTTGTTTGTTGATTTCTTAATAATGGCCATTCTGACCAGTGTGAAGTGGTATCTCATTGTGGTTTTAATTTGCATCTTTCTGATGGTTAGTGATGTTGAGCATCCTTTCATATGCCTATGGGCCCTCTGTATGTCCTCCTTGGAGAAGTGTCTCTTCAGGTCCTTTGCCCATTTTTTAAGGACCATTCTTTTTTAATCTTTCATTTGAAAGCATTTATAGAACACCTACTGTGTTCCAGTCATTGTGCTTTGTCCTTGGGTAATGATGATAATAAGCCTATTGTAGCACTGTTTTGGGCTACTTATATTGCAAAGGAAAAGAACAGTTGCACTGAAGAAAGTTTAAGAAAATCAAAGAATATGTTTTTCTCTTAGATATTGGATATTTATCTCAGATTTTCTTTAAATTTCTATTCTGTTCTCCTTTCCACCAACAATTTTTTTCTTACTTTCTCATATTCCTTATGGTTCCAAATGGTTACTCTGGCACCCAAGTTTATACAGTTTGAGTTCCAACACTGACCCTCAATATTGGCAAGTATCTCTAAGTATCTTAGTTTAAATCCTTGGAGACAATTTGATTGACTAGCTTGTTTTTTAGGTACTAGTCATAAGATGCTCATCAGCCTATGTATTTATGGGTTTTGTGTCATGTCCACCTAAGATAATCAGCTACGGTCAGATGGGGGGATAGGCAAGAAGAAGACCTTGCAAAATTGCCTAGTACATTCTGTTCCTTGTTTTCTGATTTTCTTACACATTTAGTTTCAAACAGTCCCTAAATAAATAATTATTTTTAAAGCTTAGTGATGAAGAGTGTTCAAATTTTGGAGTCAGAATAGCTAAGTTTGAATCTTGGCTCTACAATTTTAGTTTTATTATATTCTTATGAAAATTACTTAAACCTTACTATTTTTTAGTGTATTCACTCATGAAAGTGGGAATAATTATAGCAACCACCTCATACAGTTGCTGTAGTAAATACATGTTGAGCATTTAGATTGGATCAGGAAGTGAGCAATTATTAGTAGTGGTGCTCAATATACAAGCACATGGTTACTCAGTCTTTTTGCATCAGAAGACAATGTGATGTCTTGACCTGCTATTGCATCCAGAGTTAATGACAAACGGCTCATTTCAAATGCATATCATCCATCTCCAGGTGATGTTCATTTCTCTCCTGGTTGTATTACAGTAGACTTAAATGGTAAACAATATAAAAATTTTATATTAAAATTTTTAATATAAAAAGCAGAATGTTATAATAATAAAGAAATGTTATAGTAATGATTTCTACTCAAAAGAAGAGAAGGAAGAGCACAATAGGAGATATACCCTATGTTGCAGGCTAGCCCTTCAGCCTTACCAGTACGGGGTGTCACTTCTGGTCCTTTAAGTACAGCTACTTGTATGTGCAGGTGATCAGATGTTGGTGAGGCCTGAATAGTCAGTACCTCCTTCTAAGACTCATTCAGTTTGTGTATGAAAATTCCAGCATTCATTAAAATAGGCCTGAACTTTTGCAAGCACCTTTAATAAAAAACAGCCACTTGCTCATAGACACAGCCACAAAACGCTGCTCTGTCCTACAAAAATTAGGACTCATGTGGTCTTCACTGGCCAAAGCATGGGCATTGATGCCTCTGTCCCCACTGCCAGACACATGTTTCTCCATTTGTTACTTTGAGTTCCAAATGCCAGTCTGTGTCTACCTCAAGGTTTCTCAATCCATGCATTGAGTGTTGGTGTTTTCAGGGTGATAATTGCTCTTATCCCTTAAGTCTTAACTTAGTGTAAATCAATTAAGGAGCAGAAAGTGGAATAAAACATAGAGGTCAAAACTTAAGCTTTTATTGGTAATACTACGTTGAAAATAAGGGGTTTGTATTTATGGTCAAGGCTTACCTAAATCACACTTTTGTTTAGCTTCATTCTTTTGTTTAATTTTATTGTTTTGCATGTGGCTTTCCATTTTTCCTGGTACTTACTGAAGAGGCAAAGAGCTTCTTGATCTTCCTCAGTCCTCTTCTTCATGGACAAAGGAAATGAGGACACAATACCCTTCAAATTCCTAAGGCTCAATAGTAGACCTAGTGGGGAATAACCATTGGCACCTGGGTTTTATCCAATAATCAACTAGCCAACCAGCTTTTATTGAGACCTACTATATATTTCAAGAGTCCTCCCTCTTAGACCTCAAGAAATTTTGGTCCCAATGGAAAAAGCATGCATGTCCCCCCCCACCCCCACATACAAGCACACATATACACACAGCATGTATGTACTAGGGAACATAGAACAGACCTTTTAATGCAGTGGGAGAAAATGTGGGTTTTGCAAAAGCCGTCAGGAAGGTTTAATGGAGATGACAACATTGCAGCACAACACTGAGTGCTGCTAGGTGTTAAATTTGGAGAAGAGTATGAACATTACAGGCTGGGAATGCGGAGAGAGAGCAAAACCATAACCTGTGACCTGACTGAGAAGAGAATAAACATGTGTGTGTGTGCATGTGCAACCATGTGTGTATTTGGTGAGGAGGGAGTAACGAAGGAGGTATGTAAAAGATACCTAACTGACCTGTCCTGGGTGTCTGTGGTATCAGTAATAGAATTTCCATACTTAGAGAGAACATAAATTCCAAAAATGCCTTTTCTTTACACATGCAGACTCTCCACACCCATTCCCAACCGCAGAAAATGCTGCATTAATTTGATTCAGGAGCATCTTTCATGATAGCATCTTTGCAAAACACAAACAAATAGTCTCCATCTCCTTTTCCTCCCTTTGCTGTATTAGTCTAGTGGGACTTACAGGAAAACAGACCACTCTGCAGTCTCAAAGGCCCCTTTTCCATTCCTTTGCCTCTTTCTCATTTAATGCCTTCCTTCCCTTCTCAAAGCGGCAATTTCAACTTTTTTCCCCCTGTGAGAAATACACTTATTTGTCCTTATCTGGAGAAGGGATTTTTATGCGACAGACACATTCAAGTAGGTTGTATATCTCACCCCTTCACCCCACCTCCTCCTGACACACCCCAACTACTGGCACTACGGTTGCATCTCTGCAACTCTGGCTCTGCTCTGGAGGGGACATTGGCTAGTGAGAAGCAGGACTTTGTGGTAGTGACCATAAGTGAAACAGATTTCAGAGAAAGGAGACCAGGGCAGGTAAAAGCTAAGGAGAGCTACAAGGGGAAGTGGGATCTGAATTGCATTTTTCAGGCTGTGAGGATTTTGATTAGTTGTTAAAGGGAAGAGTGGAGTGCACAATGGAAGTTTTGGTAAGCGTTTGGGCCATTGATGATTCAATATCAGAACAGGTCAGTATTGGTTAACAATGCATTTCCCTGCCAAGTCCTTGACTCAGAGACCTTGAGTTTTAAGGGCTTCTTGGATAGGACTTGTTCTACTGTTTTCCATTCCCTATTAGACTACACCACATCACCAACACCAGACTTTAAAAGGATTTCTTTCAGCCAAGAAAACTCTTTCCTAATTCTAGTCCTTTCTAAAAAGGCTGCTAGTGATCAGCCCCTCTCCTCTCCTCTCACCTCCCCAGGGCTTCTCCCCATGCCAGGCTGATGGATTCTCTTGATGTAAGAGGGAAAGCAGACTGCACGAGAGTTGTGTGCTGCATATCTTCATAGATGTCTGGGCAGGTGACAAGTGAGAGGCTGACTCAATTAAGTGGAACACTGGTGGTGGGATGGGTTTGGTACCATATTAAAAGATGGTGGAGCTAAATCAAGCACACAATTTCCAAGGAGTCACCAGTGAAAATCATCTCTAAACATGTCTGTGGTACATTTTTAAGAAAAACATTTTCATGATGAAATGACCATCTTTGAAATTATTTTGCAAGTAATTGAGTAAAATTCCCTAGTGAAAAATGTTTGGCATCAAGTTCTGGGCAATGCTTCCCCCTCTTTGTTCCCTAATGGACAGAAGCACAAACAGTCTCTAATCACATGAAACACAACTCTACTTCCCAGCCTGTAATTATGGTGGGGACCCAGAGAAATGCTAGTTAAGGACTCTGTCAACTTGTCCATTAAAAGACCTGGAGTTTTGTGGGGGTTGTGTGTGTTTTCTTTCTTTCATTTTTCTTTCTCTTTCTCCTGAAAGAGTTCAGATCACAGTCGCTTCCAGTGAGGCTGAAACTTTGACATAGATTGTCAGCAGGGAAGTAAATTATCATCAGCCAACTTCACAACACTTAAAAGGAAAACGAATGCTGCTTTGACTTGCAGGGGATCAAACTGGTTCTCTGACCTTTGTGTTTTCAAGGCTCCTGCAGTCTTGGAAATTGGGTTCATGCTTGCTTCAGAGTCACCAGGGAAAACAGAGGCACTTGGTCTTTTGCTTTGAGGTGACAGGGAAACAGACTCCAAGGTTTCTCTCTTTATGGAGTTAATTCACCACCACTCCACCCCCAATTCCCTTGCTTCACTGTGCTCCTTTTTCCCATCTGGGTTACCAACAGTCCTCAACTTGGGGGGCAATGCCAAGTTTTCATCAGAAATGTTTCTAAATTCAAGAAAAATGACAATCCGAATGCCAAGGATTATTATTCAAAAGCATTTCTCCTTCTGTTCTTTTCGATTAGAACTGCTTCTGTTTTAGACCCAAATGGGGAACTTGGGCACTTTAAGAGGAAAAGGACACAGGAGCAGGTTACAATGGGCTTTAGAAATCGAATAAACTGTGGTTGCTCAGGGCAAAGTGTCACTTCATCAATGAGGCTAATCCCAAGGCAAAAGTAAAACCCTAAAATTCCTTTAACAAGTAAAAGGATTAGATAACTGGTTATGAAAGGAGGAAGAACCAGCTCAGATCCTGGGGCTTATGCAATGCCTAACTTGTTTCCTTCTCAAACTTCAAGTCACCCCATGTCCACTGAGTGGAAGCTCCTCACCCTGGTGGGGTTCCAGAAAATCAAAGGTGTGGCCCCAGCCTGCTCTTCTTGGGTAACTTCCTACTGCTCCCCTAGTCGTGCCCTGTGCATCTGCTAAGCCGCAGGTGGCAAACACAATGCCTGGGGGCCGAATCTGGCCTTCCACCTTGTTTCTACCCGGTGACAGCACCAAGCTCTTGCTTAACTATTAAGGAGTAGTTACATTTACACAGTCCTAAAATTACAATTGGACCCTTGAAAGCAACTGTGAGGCTGATGTGGCCCCTGGTGAAAAAGAGGTTGGTACACCTGCACTAAACTAACTTCATTGTATGTCCTGGCGCAGCCTTCCCCATCTTCATGTCTCTGTTCAGGCTGCTCAATCGGGTTAGAGTGCTTTCCTGTCCATTCCTACCCAACAGTTCTGTTGAATCTCAGCTGAGTGTGCATCCAATATCATCCTGGTATTAACCAGATACCACCTCATGTACGGTGTGCTTTCCTGATCATCCCTACTCTAACTTCCTCTCCCTTTTCTGAAGGCTCGCAGTACTCTGTTCCTCGTTCATGAACAGTATGAATATTTGTGTTTGTCTTACTTCCTTTTTATATCACAAGAGTTCCGATTTACATTTGTGATTACAGCACTGATTAATTCTCGAGGCTTTGTCTGATATTTTAGTTTGGGAGGCCAATTCATTTTTTATCCATTTTGAGGAGTGCTCTGATTTCTTCTCACTTTCGATAGGGGTCAGTTGTAATGGATTAGTTAGACTGGAATAATCCTGCCTGAGAAGCAGGTGGAACCAACTGCCTCCTTCATAATACAGTTTCAGGATATAGACAGGTCTCTTCCATACAAAATTGCCCTTCTTTTTTTTTGCTGGTATTTTGAAATTCTTTTGAGTGGAAAACCAGACCTCTGGTTTCCCCTGAGAGTGACAGTTTATATACACATACAACTGGAAGACACATAAGAAGTAATTTAAATTCATACTAAGAGTAAATGACTGACATAAGTGATTTGTTAAAAACACATTTTGATGGTATCTGTGGTTCTGGATGTCTAAAAAAAGAAAGAAAATATGGGTATCAGAGAGGCTACAGTCTCTGGGGAGAGGGGCGTCACTGATGAATAAACTGGGCTACTCACAATTTAGCCTGGGGCCGGGTTGGACTGAGTCATTCCTTAAATCAGCAGGAACTTCTCATACATCCTGCCCATTCTCCAAAAGCAGCTACATTCTTAATTCTCTAGGTAGGGTTGTGTTGAATGTTACACAGGACCAGGAGCTACTTTGTAAAAGGGGCCTCTGATCATCTACCTCTCGCTTTATTCACTTATTAGAAAGCTTTCAGTCATATTAGAGTAAAAACACCTCAATTGTTTTTAACTTTAGTGGAAATAAAGAAGCAGCCTTTCTCTGGAAAGAGGTGAAAATAAGAGAAACTCTAAGTCCATTAGGCACCCACAGGGAGTGAAGAAATAAAACCTTATTTGTCTTGGACAGAGTGAGTCCCTCCCCACCCCACACTCACAAAAATCTCATTACTCACATACCACAACCCTACTGTCTGTCTGCCTTACAGCCCTCATTGGCTATGCTTCTTCCCTTCTGTCAAGTTCCTGCTCCCAATTCAATTTCAAACTGAATCCCTCCCACTTTCTCTTATTCAGACTCAGAGGAAATGAAGAACAGCTGGTCACCATCTTCCTTATGATAACCCTTCATATGGTGTAATTTTATTTCCTTAAATTAATGACAGTGTGTTGGGTGTCTTCCATCCCAGACACATTTTAATAGATGCTTTTAACATACGGAGGACTGAGGGAGAGAAAACAATGCCTCAGTCATGTTTGGGCACATCCTAGATTTGAACACAGCTGAATCTCAACAAAGCTGGTGTCTCTGGTTGGAGACAGAATTTAGAGGAATTTACACATCCCAGAGTCCCTATGAACAGAGGGACATAACCCTGTGTGCTGTGCCCTTGGGTAAGGTGTAATGGATTATACAACTTCAAAACCTACTTATTCATCTGAGATCAATCATGTACTAACTCGATAATGTTGCTGCCATAGTAGGTGAGCCCTACAGTGAGAAAAATAATTCCTCATTTCCCATTTGCCAGCATTGTTTTTATTCTATTATTTTTTTAATAAGACAGGGAAAATTTTGTTTTGGGTGGGTTTTGGAGACCTGTTTATAATCGGTGGCAGTATTGGGGAATGGAATCATATGCTTAGGAACATACAGATTTCTAAACTACTTTCTTTCTTTTTTTTTTAAAGAATTTTATTTATTTATTTTCAGAGAGGGATGGGAGGGAGAAAGAGAGAGAGAGAGAGAGAGAGAAACATCAATGTGCGGTTGCTGGGGGTCATGGCCTGAAACCCAGGCATGCACCCTGACTGGGAATCGAACCTGTGACACTTTGGTTCGCAGCCCACGCTCAATCCACTGAGCTACGCCAGCCAGGGCTGCTTTTAGACTTTTGAGTAGCTTCCTAAGTAATTGCCCTTCATCTGGGAATTTTTTGGAAAGTTTTTCTTTGGATTTTTGTTTCTCTTTCTTCACTTCTCTCCCTTTCTTGTTTTTCTTGCCCTCTGTCTCTTTTGCTTAAAGTACACTCTGGTCATTCAGCATTTATATCTCAGCCTTGATAGTTACTAGCTAAGGGAGTTTGAATAAATTACTGAATCTTCCTTTGCATCAATTTCTCATCCATACGATGAAGAGGTTGAAGGGTGACCCTCTAAGAAACCTCAGAGTTCGTGTTTTTGGAGAATAGCTTTCCTTGCCTAATGCCTGGCTCCTGAAGCCTTTCAATTCTCCATGATCAAACTCAAATGTCACCTCTTTCCTTACAACTTTTCTAATGGGTCAGTTAATGAAACCTTACCTTTTTCTGAATTGTGACTTCCTTTTTTGTGTGTATCTTCCAACTCTTTTCACTTTCTGTTTATATTATATTCTGTCTTCTTGTGGGCTAGACTCTACATCTTCTCCATCGTATAGTTTATTCTTCCTCTCCATGCCTGATCCCATGACCTACTAGTAGCTGTCATTCAAAATATGATTACTGATCTTTACATGGATGCTTGGCAGTAAGCTTGGGTTTTGGGTTTAAACTTCAGCCAGGGGAGGGAAGCAGAGTCCATTGAGAGTAGATTCATTGGCTTGGGCCATGGCCAGAGGCCTCCTTCATGTCTGAAGGGGGTGAGATAGTGAGTTTATCTGGGGCACCTTCAAAGAGGGACTCCATTCTATCAACATAGTACCCAGTATATACAATGTATTCAACAAAATGTACGAATGAATGAGGACAGCAGAGATGCACAATGCCTAACATTTGTAAGTCATTGTCATTGTGCATTTCCAAACAGTTTCTAGTTTTGCTCTCATATTTTATCATCAAATACTAAATTGGATCATATAATCGGGCATGTATTATTATCTCTACTTTGTAGACTTGGAAGTTGCATATCTTAGAAATTTGAACAAGGTACTGTGTAGCACTCATGTGCTGGATACTGAGGCTACAAAGAGCATAGAAATACCTGTGGCCATTTGTGAATTTACAGTCTTGAGAAGAAGGAAAATAGAAAAGCAGACAAGAATCAACCATCACCATGTAGGATTACATCACAATACCTGCTGTACTGGCAGTATACCAAGGGAGGACAGATTGGATGCATGGATGAAGGAAGGATTCCAAGAACAGCACTGCTTGAGGTAAGTCTTGAAGAGTGAATGGAAGCAAGATCTGAAAGTCAGAAATTGTCCATTCCCAGACTAGTAATCTTTCTTTTTAAATAGAAAAGTGCCCAAACTCAAAATTGTTTTCTAATTTGCAGCTCTGTGTCACCCTCCCAGATGCAAAAAACCAGTAGGTTTAGTTTTTATGTTCTAGAAAAAGGCCAGTGCCATATACCGAAATATTTGAAAGCACAGGTAACTTTTCACGTAAAATTCATGGCACAACTACAGAGCCAGGAAGGTTCCTCCCAGGCCAGTCCTCCTTTGCAGCCCCTCCAGCCTTTGGTGCTGCTGGTTTGGAAGCCAGCCGTTATAGGCTGGGCTGCAGATGGTGCATTTTTCTTTGTAAGGTCTGTGCTGCTGTGCTCTGGGTTGGTGAGACAAAGGGATGAATGGTCTGAGGTCTGGGAAGGTGGGAAAAGGGAGGCGGGCAGAGGAGGGGCTGGGTGGCCGGGTGACTGACTAATTGCTTTGTTAGGTGGTGGAGGCCTTTCAGCAGCAACAACAGCTACTTGAAGGCCCATTGCTTAAGTGCCTTTAATCATCATTACCTCCTGTCATTATTCCCATCAGCTGTCTCCATCAGCTCATTGCTAGTCAGGGGCCATGGCATGTCGGCATGTCGGCATGTCGGATACTCCCTCTTGTTTGTGGCTATCTCTCTCTGCCTTCATCCAGAGCCAGGCCCTGTTTCTCCAACCTCTCTTTATCTTGCCATTGGTGCTCAACCTGTTCCTATATTTCATGGGTCCATCTGTTAGGAGGCTGATGGCTGTTCTGGACATTTGTGCTTTGACTATCTGATTCAGGGAGGAGTTAGATCTGTTACTGCCCTGCTCTGGGCCCAGTGCCCCTCTTCTGAGTGGTGACTCCCATTCTGCCCTATTACCTGGCATCATATGTCATCAACTTAGGCCCCTGCTGTGCCCTGCTTGGTCTCACGAGGACCAGGAGGGGGCTACTTTCTCTAGGGACCTCAGAGAGAATGACCCTTTAGTCCAAGTACGCCTAGGCTGTATCAGGACTGCTACTGGTTATACTGAGAGTCATTAACTGAGTGCTGGTACGTGCCAGACAGTGTGCTGGTACCTCTATGTCTATTTAATCCTCCAACCACACTGAGATAATGTTATCTCCATTTTACAGATGTGAAAACTAAGCTTCAGGGAGGCTGAATAACTTAATTCAGATCGCACTAACATGACCCCAGTATTTATGACTTCAAGCTTGTATTCAGAGGTCAGTTTGTGTGGCTAATTAGTTTATCCCTTAATTAGACCTGTGGAAGAGTGATATGAAGAGTGTTTGGAATCAAACAGAGTAAGTTAAATTCCTGCTTTGAGCACTTAATAGGTAAATGACATTTGGAAAATCACTTAACCTCTTAGGTTCTTCGTTTTCTTATCCATAAAATAGAGATTTAAATCTATCTCAGTATAATTGTTGAAAGGATTAAATGAGATAATGCATGAAAACTGTCTAATACAGAGTCTTCAAAAAATGGTAGCATTGTGTAGACTATAATTGCTAATAACGATCATAGTTGGGAAATAAAAGCCCACTGGGGCTTATAGAAAGTTATTTCATTTAAATTGTTCTATTTGAATTGCTGGCTGCTTAATTCATATTTCTTTACTCTATAATACTTATATATCAGTCAGAATAAACTGGGTTATACTGTGGTGGTAACCAATGCCCCCCAAGTCTTCCTGGCTTACAACAATGAAGGTTTATTTCTCTGTCTGTGCTAGGTAACTATGTGTTGAGTCCTTAGGGTTCTGCTCCCTGGTCATCTTTACTCCAGAGCTTTGCTGAAGGAACATTCCCTGGCTGGGGTACTCTTAGTAGCAGTGGCAGAGGAAAAACGACATGATGTTCCTATGAAAGCCGCTGCTTGGAAGTGACACCCATCACTTCTGCCCATATTTCATTGGCCAAAGCAAGTCATATGGCCTCTGAGGAGTTCAACAGTGAGGGTGTGTGCAGTGCTCTCACAGGAAGATGCACTGCAGGGGGGCAAAACCACAGCTGTTAGCAAAGGGTAAGATGATCTGTTCTGAATGGGGCAGCAATTGATTGTGATAGTTTCAAAACTTGGTTTGGTCTCATCTTATGTACTCTGCAGATTTGCCCAGGAATGTTTAGGAGTGTTTGTGTCAATTTTGATGAACCAATATATTGCCTAAAATAACAAAAAGACATTTAGATCCTAGTGAAAACATTTTTATTGCTGAGATTCCTGGAGGAAAAATAGCTGTTATTACACATCTAAAGACTCTAGCCTTTTTTCCCTATTAGAATAAGTGTTTTTGTAATGCTATTTCTAATAATGTGATATTTCTTAGAAAAGCAACCATTGTTTTATAGTCAAAAATTATGAATGTTTTTATTATTCAGAAATGTGAATTGGTGTTGCTTTTAGTTGTTCCATGTTCCAGAAAAAGAAAGACGAGAAATACCAGACACTGCCCCCATAAATGTAATTTTCCCTGTGCATACGTCTCTTTGCTGCCATCTCTAATGTAGTGTTTATCCTGGTTCTGCTTTGTTTAGAGTGAGTTCTTTATTTATCTTCTCTCTCTCTCTCTCTCTCTCTTTCATAGTCTGCTCCTAGATTGTCAGTTTTTAGAAGCTAGTGACTATTTTTTCTCATGTCTGTGTCCTTTCTCTGGTAACTGGGCCTGCTTCACATAAGTTTTCTTGACTTGAACTAGGGTGTTTCCCTCTATTCCTCAGGTAAAAAATTGAAAGAATGTTTTTTCCTCCATAAAAAATAAAACAGGGTCTTGCTAACTGGGCTTAAGTCGCTCTTTCAAAGCCCAATGTCAACTGTGCAAGTTAGATGCTAATGTGTTTTTCTTCCATTCTCACCCCGTCAAATATTTGCCTGTGCATTCCACCTATCTGTACTCCGCAGGGTGGGGGTTGGCAGGGATAAGAGTGAGGAGGGAGGTTTGTGGGAAAGTCATGGGAACTGCAAAACAAGAAAAGAATTGTATACCTTGCTATTTGGGAAAAAAATGATAAGGAATGTGAGGTTCCAATATGATAGAGTCTATTTTGTTAAATTGAGAGAAAAAATTTCTTTCTCTGCTTTCTCTGGCTGAGCGCTGGTGTACAGAAGAGAGCATGATGTTGGCTGAGAGCTGACTGAATATTAACTTTTGCCTAAATACAAGATTGAGAGACAAAAGCTAGGACAGTACTGCACAAAATGATGCTATTGCCTATCTCTAAATAGCAGGACACAAAGGAGAATTCTACTTACTTAAATGACAATGAGTTTGCTACAATTTATCTGTCTTCTTTACCTTGTTTACCAGTTCTAAGCACTAGGTGGGTATACGCAGGTCTTTGAGGTGCTTCACCTGGGAGCTCACTTACACCTCCTGCCTGGGATTCCAGGGTATTCAAGAGATCTGAGTTCTCTGCACATGTGCCCAGACTGCTGTGCTGTTTGCTAAGTACACTGGTTCTCCTGGCACCTACCTTCACAGTACTTCCCACAGTCATGAACACACACATACTCTGTAGGAGACCGTTCTGTGTGGCGTGGGCCCAGCTCCCACTTGGAGATGCACATGACCCAGGCCCACGGATAGGTTCTCCCATGGGGAATCAGGCCTGCAATGTACCTAGGCCGCTTTGAGTCTTGCTTTCGCTAAAAAAACTCCTTCACCCTGAATTGAGGACATTTACTGCAAAGTAACTTCTTAAAATCTGTGCTAAACCTTCCAAGGATGAGTGTAATCAGTTCAACCACTTTTGCCTTTTTATTTGCAAATAGCCCTCTTCTGTGATGTGATTAGCAGCATTGGCTCCTTTGTTTTCTGTAAAAGGTAACCACCTAAAGCCAGCAGGGGCATTGTAAGTGAGGACCATCATGTAAGGTGACCAAAAAAGAAAGGCCTGTCATGGTGGAGGCCATGGCTTTTTGTTCCCCTTGAGAACGAAGTTGCTCGCCCTTTTCCTCCACAGGACTTGGTAGTCCGTGTGAATGTCTCTCCCCCATCCACAATGTCTTGGACACCACGAGCCAGGGTCCGCACCAATACTCTTTATGTTTTTGGGTTCCTGAGCTAATAAAGTAGACAAGCACCGCTGATAAGCTTCCACATAATAAAAAATTATTTTGGCAATAAGAGGCAGGTGGGAGATAAGAGAGGGACTCAGAAAGGGGGAGTTGGGTTGACACATTCTACCTTCCATTCACATGGTATTTTGTAATTGCACAAAGCCCTTGTGTATTCATGTTTATCATGATGAGATGGAAGCAAATAACTGCTCCGTGACCCATACACAGGCCTGAATTCCAGCACTCCTTCTGACTTGTTTAAATAATTTATTAAATACATTTTGAGTGCCTCCTACATTCTGCAAAACTCTGTGGGATACAAGGATGAAAAAGCCCTTATTCTTGCCTTTTAGAGATTCACCCTTTAAAAGAGAAACATTTAAACATGTAAAAAAAGTGATAAAAGTACATAATAATGCATGTAAAGGCACAGTACATGGCTTTTCATGTATGGCCAGTCAATGTGCACTATTATTAATATTATTGCTGTTATCATTATTAAGTGCTAACAGAAGTGTGTTTGGTACACTACAGGATCCCTGAGGAAAGTCTGTACCTGGGGTGTTAAGTGGGGACATAAGTGAAGGCTTCAGTGGAGAAACTGCTTTTGACTGGAAGAGAAGACCCACAACTGAGCAAGCTTGGGATGGGAAGCTAGGTGGGGGAGGGGGAGGGTGGAAGGACAATCCACATGGAGGGAACCATCTGCCACATGCAGGAATGCTGGGAGACTGGGTGTGTACATGTGTGTGGAGTTTGGCTTGGCTAGAGTGCAGAGGGAGATTGAGTGATGAGGGCTTTGTATGTTGGTTGAGGAATTTGGATCTTACCTTCTAGGTTACAGGAATGAAAAGCATGTCATATATTTTAATTAGATTTTTATTTCAAAAAGCTAACTGTCCCTGGTTAATCATTTGTCATTTCACAACCAACAGACATCTATAGACCTTGGTTTTCTCACATGTCATGAGCATAATGACTCATGACCTGCTTACCAGTTACACATGTTGCTTGCATCAAGATGATTTCTCATTTAAGAGATGAAAGGTCCCTTTTTTAATGATGTTATCTTAAACATATCCTATCATCTGCCTAATTACTTCAGGGCCTTTGCTTGTATTACCTTCCTTTTTCTTTCTCCCAGCATAACTGCCTCTTATCTTCTTTGAACTTCTTGAAGTTATCACCTTCTTCTGGTCTCTGCTAAAGTTATTTCTGCTTTAAGAAGCCTGTATTCATTTTCTATTGCTGTGTTAAGAATTACCACAAACATAGTAGCTTAAAATAACACCTATTTATTATCTCACAGCCTCTGTAGGTTAGGTGTCCAGGCATAGCTTAGATGGGTTCTTTATTCAAGGTCTCACAAGGCTGAAGTCAAGGTGTCACTGAGGTCTCATTCTTTTCTGGAGCTCCGGGTTCTCAGCTCAGAAGGCTGTGGGTGTAATTCAGTTTCATGCATTTGTAGGATGAAGGTCCCTACTTTCTTGCTGGCCATAAGCCAGCCAAGAGCCTCTTGCAGCTGCTAAAGACTGTCTGCCCTTTCCTGCCATGTGGCCCTTGCTACAACATAGCAATTTGCTTCTCAAAGCAAACAGGACAGCATCCACTGCAGCCTGGAATCTCTAACTTCTTCTGGCTCTGACTAGAGCTTGAAAAAGGGCTCACCTGATGAGTTCAGGCCCACTCACACTCAAGAAGGATTACACAGGCATGCACATCAGGGGACAGGAATCTTGGGGGCCATCTTAGGGAGTCTACCTACACACCTTCCTTATTATCCTGTAAAAGAGTTCTTTGCCTTGACATTGTTAAATTTCCCATGTGGTCTGTTACCATCTACTCCATGTAAACACTCAAATGTATTTTGCTTCACATTGTACATGAGCTATTGCTAGACTAGTTTCTTCAACTTCCAGAGCCAGGAGGATGCCTTCTTATTTTTTTAAATATCTATTTGTACCCCCACCTATTGTTGGGGAGACTAGAAACCATAAAATGTGCTGGCATTTCTTGTTTACTTTTTCATCTTTTCTTGAAATTTACCATACATATGTTCTCTATTGCCATGCTAATAATACACAAAGCAATGACCTTGCAATGAAAGAATGCTCAAAGACCCCAGGAGAACCCACTGGAATTCCATGCCACTTGATATCTTGTGGAGGCAGTCAGTACAGTCCTGTAGACTAGAGGTACTGAATTTTGGAGCCTCGAGGTAACTGGATAAATAGCCTTATTTGTGAACAGGAATAAACTTTGCTTTAAAAAAATCTTACTCACTTTAAGTTAATGCTTAGCAGAAGCTTAACTATAGCTTAGGTTCACTCTGATGGGTGATCTACCTTTGAACTCAGTTCCTGTTTTTCTTTTGGAGACTGGGTTTTAAAAGAGAGCAACTTGGTAAGCCTCAAATCAACCTCCAAATATTTTATCTCTTGGGATAAGCCTTCCAAAGAAGATGTAGTGTGTTTGGAAAACAAATGCATAGCAAATCCTTTTGAGTCAATCTATGTCCACCCAACTAACTGGGCTAGACAGGTCCTAAGGGATGATTAAGCATACAAACTACTTTCCATGCAGTGAGTAGACCTTAGAGCTTCTCCTTTGTTAACACTACCTCTGGCGATTGCACAGCAAGATCACTCAATAACTTTTGATGTTGAGTTTGAAAAAAGAAAGTCTTGTCCCTGTTTATTTTGTTCACATTTGCTGTAATGGCAGATTGTTAAGACAGGGCCATTAAATATATGTGGGTGCATGGTCTTGTCTTGGTCAGGTCCAAATTCAACCCACCCACATTGTGTATACAGATTGGTGTTTAAACTTGGAAGATGGCTGTGTATATCCAGGGCAGACAGATGTGCTGTGAATAGAGGGCAAATGTATACAATAGACTGCATTTCAATGTATACACTTAGAAACACACACTAGACATGGTTGTTGCTTAGAAGAGCAAGGCTGAGAGTGGAAGGCAGAAAATACTTGGTGGATAGAAATCTGTCAGCAATTCCTCCTACACTTAATAGTTTTATTATCTTCCCAGGCCTCCTAATAAGAATCTAGACAATCTAAAGCAGTTTGTGACCAGCTCCTAGTTGGTCATAGTTATAATATTCACTTAGTTCAGACCCCCAGACTACATGTCACCCAGGCATGAGATTATGCACATTGAACAAACATCAGTGTGCATATTGGTTGACTATGGAGAGAGGTGGATGGACCATCATTTCTTGCCATAGAGACTTTGTTAGAATTCATAGGAAGTTAGAGATAATCCTAGCGATTATTTTCAAATGAGAAAACAACTAAGATCAGAGAAGCTAAAAATAGCTTGTGTAAGGTCTAACCATGGAATGGTAACTAAGAACAGCCTGGGACCCAGATCTTCTGATTCCTAGCTTATGCTAATATTCTTCCATGATCACACACACGAAAAAGACCTTAGAACCTTCGCTCTCATGTAGATATTAAACACTCACTGTTCATTGAATAACTGTTGGTTGTGGAGCAATGTGCTGAGCATGTAGGAAGTAACCAATAAAGACACAAAAGACTTTTCTTGCTCCATATGGAGAAACAATTTTCATGGGTTTAATGAGGTTTCTTCTACTCCCTGGTATTGCCAGAAATACTGCTATATTCCTTAGCTTAAAACTTAGGTATCTACTGACATGCACTCAACTCCAGGAGGGGCAGGCATCACATTCAATCTACCCAATTTACCTTCAGGATGAATGATTTCACCAGATTCTCTTCTGATATAGAAGAGGAAGGCAAGGAATGCCTCCTGGGAGTTGGAGAGAGAGGGGAGGCACAGAAAAAGAAGATTGGTGTGGGGATGAGGCTGAAGAATAAATTTTACTGAATCACAGTTTTTCCGGGGTCTTAACCTAATAGTGAAAATTGTATTATAGGGATTTCCCTGGGGTGTGGAAGTGGGAAGAAGAATGACTATAAGAGATTGCAAATATGGACTGGTTTAGTGACTAGCTTTGGTCAATAGAATATGGCAGGAAGGATGTTGTGCTGTATTGAGCTCAAGCCTGGAGAGGTCCTGCCTTCTTCTTCCTTCTTTCTTGGGGTGTCTGGAATTCCTGTCATGTGAACAGATCTAGGTTAGCCTTCTGGAGGAAGAGAGACCATGTAGAGCAGAGACAAGCCATCCCACCTCAAACGTCTTAGATGCCCCAGGTAACTACCAGCTATTATGGGTTGAATCATGTTTTATTCAAAATATATATGGTGAAGTCTTGACCCCCAGAATCTCAGAATGTAACTGTGTTTAGATATCTATCTTTAAACAGGTAGTTAAGGTAAGATGAAGTCTTCAGGTTGGGCCCTAATCCAATATGACTGGTGCCCTCATAGGAAGAGAAAATTTGGACAGAGACATGTGTGTACAGAAGAAAGACCATGTGAAAATAAGGGAAAAGATGGCCACCTAATAAGCCAAGAGGAGGGGCTTCAGAAGACATCAACCCTGTTGACACTTTGGTATTAGACTTCTTAGCCTCCAGAGCTGTGAGAAAATAGAGTTCTGTTGCTTAAGCCACACAATCCATGGTACTTTGTTATGGAAGCCCTAGCAAACCAATGTGCCAGTCTAGAAGCTGACCATAGATGCATGTACAAGTTTCACCAAAATTATCCAAGCCAGGCTCAGGTTAGCAGAACGAATAAACTGATCACAGCCCCAATTACCCATCCACAGAAATGTGATATATAAGCAGGTAGTTGTTCTGTTAGGTCTCTACATTTCAGAGTGGTTTTTCACACAGTAGTAGATAACTAATAAAACTGTTAAGAACCAACCAGACATCCTGCTGCAAATTAATGTGTGTTGATTTAGCCCAGAGAACCCATGGCATTTCCCCCATTGACCCATGTTGGGGTGAGAGCGTGTATAAAAGCCTTTTATTAGAACAAAGTTTGCTCTGTATTGATTTAGCCTGACCACTCTTCTCATCCCAAACACCTACACCATCAGCAAAAGCTGAATTATTATTGCTGCTCTACTATTCTCTATCCTTTCTCAATTGTATCCCTGTCATCTAGTATAAAGAGCTTCCCAATAGGGAGTCACAGCTTACTTAAGTTGTGCCAGAGCAACCCTCAGAAGCCAGGTTATTTATTACCCGTGAGTGCAATGGGAAGAGTGGCATGACATGGTGGTGCAGGAAAGAAAGGCTGTGCAAAATTGGCACTAAATGCTTCTGGGTTGGATTTCTAGGTCTGCCAACTTGTGTGTCTTTTGGGAAGCTCTTCAAGTTGGTATTTCCTTATATAGACAATGTGGATTATAATATGTGCTGATAGGGTTGTTACATACAGTAAATTCAAATGATTTCAAATAACCCAGAATTCTCTCTGTAGTAGACAGTCAATACATGTCAGTTTTCTTTGTTTTTTTTCTATTGTACTATTGTTGGGAGGTTTACTATTAATTTAATTAATGTTATTTTAGTGCTAACAAGTGGGAGGCATTATCTTAGGTTCTAATAAGATAGTGGTGAGTGAGATAGATAATGTCCCTGCATTGAAGGAGATTGTGTTGGGGATATGAAAGAGTTAAAAACTCTATCTATCTATCTATCTATCCATCCATCCATTCATCCATCCATCTATCATCTATCTATCATCATTATCTATTAACCATGGAGGGCTCATAGGGTAGTGGAGGCTCTGCTCCCATTCCATTTTATTTTAATTAGAGCAGTTTCTTTTGTATCTGTTTTAGAAATTGAGCTTTTGAGTAAGACTTGGTTTGAAGAAAGTTCTCTAGTTGAAAAAAAAAGTTTGAAAGCCTCTCCATTGGTTCATTTGCCACCAGGGAATTCCATGTTTTTTCCTCACAAATGATTTTACAAGTTAACTTTAGCATGAAAATGTTGTAAAAATATATAGCATATAAAAAGAAGATTTTAAAAAATATGGCACATATCTCCCTAGAATATGTTGAGCATAGAGTATGTTAAACATAATACACACTTTTCTCAATGGCTTCAAATTCTCAGCCTCTCAGAAGCATTTGACGACAGTGACAGCCCACTGTTTGAAACTTTTCTAGGCATTCACAACATGAATTCTTCAGTTTTATTTGTTTTAAAGATTTTATTTATTTATTTTTAGGGAGGGAAGGGAGGGAGATAGAGAGAGAGAGAGGGAAAGAGAGAGAGAAACATCAATGTGCGGTTGCTGGGGGTTATGGCCTGCAACCCAGGAATATACCCTGGCTGGGAATCGAGAATTCTTCAGTTTTCTTCCTACTTTTTGGATCATTTTCTTCTCAGCTCCCTTAACCTACTCTTGTTCTTCATCTTACACATTAAATATCACAGACATTCTCCTTTTATTTTCATTGTTCTAAATCGAAATGATTCTATTTCCATGGTCTCAATGATCTTCTCCTTGTATATTGCAAATGACCTGTGGTTCAACAACATTAAACCCATTTCCTCTTAGAGAAAAAAACATTTCAGCTTGTCAAGGGACAGGTGTGACTACCTAGAGGTTCCAGAGACCTCAAAACACATGCCTAAATTCTGACTCATATGTTCCTAGAAGCAGCAACTCCTCTTACTTACCTTTTTGAGCTACGATGTGGTGTTATTAGTCTGTCAGTCACCCAGTTTAGAACCTCAGAGTCTTCATCATCTAAACTCACCCCTTCATCCCTAACCTCCCATAGTTTTAAGACCTGTTGATTGAGTCCCACAAATTATAACTTATTTTTATTACTTTGGTTCAGAACCCAATTTTCTCTCACTTGGATTGCTGAAATTGTCTCCTAACTGGATTCTCTACTTTTATTATTGGGCTGTTAAAATGGTTATTTCTATTGCTTTTAATACATTTTCTGCAGTAGAGCTTTGATTATATCAGTTGCCTATTGAAAAAACTTTATGGTTTCCCACTATTTGTAAAATAAATTCCAAATTTCTGAGCCTATCATCTTCCTGACCAAGTTGCTTATCTACCTTACTGTTCCATACACCTCTAACTCAGAATCCACCTTGTACTTAAAATATTATTTTTGTTTTCTTTTTTATCTTAATGCTTATTTCACCTTTTCTAATTTTTCTACATTCCACCATCTTTCTTTGAACAATTCAGGTATTTCTTTAGGGAGAAAGGTGATTGATTATTAAACAGATTATTAGACAATTGTTTCCCTGTAAGCCACAGACTGGGAGAAAGTATTCATACTACACATATCTGAAAAAGGACTTCTTTGTATCCAGAAGAACTTTTAAACTTAATAAAAAGAAAGTGAGCACCCCACTATAAAAATGGCTAGAAAGTTTTATTTATAATACATACAAATGGCCAAAAATCACATAAAGTTTACTCAACATTATTAAAACTGCAGCACAATACATATTATATTCCAAATAGAACAGCTAAAATGAAAGCTGACAACCCCAAGTGTTGGTGAGGCTGTGGAACACCTTGAACTCTCAGACATTGCTGGTGGGAATGTAAAACAATATAATAACTTGGGAAAATGGTTTGGTAGTTTCTTGTTAAGTTAAACATATATTTAACTTGTGCTCCAATAATTCCATTCTGAGCTCTTTTACTCCAAATAAGTTAAAACACATGCCCTTACTGAAATTTGCACCTAAATATTCATAGCAGTTTTACGTACAATAGCCTCAAACCAATAGCAACTCAAATATCCATCAAATGATGAATGGATAAACCAACTGTGATATATATTTAAAATGGACTTCAGCTAAGCATTAAAGGAACGAACTATTAATCTATACAATAATATGGATAAATGTTAAAAATATTATGCTGACAGAAATAAACCAGATATAAAAGACACATTTGATATGACTCCCTTTACATAAAGTTCTAGAACAGTCAAAGGAATGTATAATGAAAGAAACAGATCTGTGGTTGCCTGGGTTCTGGAGGGACTGGGACTAACTACAAAGCAACCTGAGTGAACTTCTTGGCTGATGGAATTATTCTACATTTTTGGGGGGATGGTGGTTACATGAGGTTATACATTTGTCAAAGCTCATTGAATTGCACACTTAAAATGAGTGCATTTTCTTGGTTATTAGCAATGGTTATTTCTATTGCTTTTAATACATTTTCTACAGTAGAGCTTTGATTATATCAGTTGCCTATTGAAAAAACTTTATGGTTTCCCACTATTTGTAAAATAAATTCCAAATTTCTGAGCCTATCATCTTCCTGACCAAGTTGCTTATCTACCTTACTGTTCCTTACTGTACCTTACTGTACATAAATTACATCTCAATAAGACTGATTAATAAGTAAAAATGTTATCATAATTAATTTATGACATTTGCCTATAGAGAATCCTTTAGGCCCTCACTCAGACACTATTTTAGATATACTAGAAAAGTATGTATTACATAATTTCCTGGCCCTGACAAGATAAATGGATAGTAGCATGAATTCAAGCCAGGCAGCTTGGACTTGAGGACTCTGCTGTTTTAATGACTCCAAAAAAATTATTTAACTTTCCTGTACCTTAGTTTTCTCACCTGTTAAGTATAAGAATGAGAATACGACCTGCCCTATTGGGTTGTCATAGGATTAAATGTATTAATATATGTAAAATACTTAATACATTGTTTGGTATATAGTAATCACTGTTTCATTTTGTTTTTCCTTTTGTGGAGTACTCTTTTCAAAATGTTTGCATATTCTGACTTCAGTTTGAGCTCTATCTTTATGTCCTGTTCATTTGATTATACGTCACTTGAAAGCGAGGAACACATTTTATCTTCCTGATATGTCCCAGAGTCTACCACAGCCTTTTGGGCAATTGGTTGAAATTATATTTCACTAGTAAAATATGTCCAAATAATAATACTTAGGAAGTAATAACTTGTGAATGTCTATTGCATGTGAACACTAATCTTTAATTTTCAAAACAACCTGGCAAGATAGGCATAATTATTATTTCATTTCAGAAATGTGGATGCCAGGATCGGAGGGGTTAAATGACTTGCCCAAGGCCCCATGACTAGGGAGACAAGCTAAATTTTAATGCTTCTCGGGGCTTTGTAGCTTTATACAACCATTTGCTTCTATGCTAAGATTGATATGGCTTTATTTTGCATCTTCTTGGGTCTGATTTTTATATTTTTGTCTTTTTCTCTCTATTCTCTGTACCTCCTTTTTTTAATGCCAGATTTTTCACATTGTTCTTGTACTTGAAACTAGTAGAATCTCCCACTGCCCTCTCCCTACATCTGATAACTTCCATTTTATGACAACTGTTGAGGGCCAAGGAATTATGTATTTCTCTTTGCTTGAATTTTATCTAAAACAAGAATAAATAAGACTGAGGGAGGGAAAAAGGAGTTTTCCTCTATATAAAATTTTGTAATCTTAGAGCAGGAAATTTTTTGTAAACCTAAAAAAAACAGAGATAAAGTACACAAATCATAGGTGCATAGCTCCATGAAGTTTTACAAAGTAAATATCCATGCAACTATCCCTTAGATGAAAATACAGTTAATCACCAGCAGCCCAGAATCTGCCTTTGTTTTGGGCAAGGCCTTTTTTGACACATACTATGATTCAGAGTTCTTCTTTGCTGATGCCTGTGTTCTGGATGGTTGCACTTCTGAATAAGTAAGCTAATGTTATTCACCAATTTTAATAGTCTTATCTTTCGACTATACTATATACCCCTGCGGTACACAGATAATGGAACAATGCCTTAGGCTTCTCTTAATTCTGAGAAGCATGCTGCACAGTGGTAAGGGTGGAGGGCATGGAAAGTAATGGGGTTGCTGGCCTCAGTGCTCCCAGAATTGGCTCTATTCTGCAGAACCAGCTCACTCAGGTCAATAATGGCCCAAGCTCCAGAATGCACAGTCTGTTTGCTGACTTCTGCATCTCCAAAGGAGAGCTTCAGGCCACACTGTTTCCCAGTCTCCAAAGCATCCCTGAAAGCATCTCATCTTTCTCTTGGGTATCACATCACCTGCTCCTGCCCTGTGACAGTTTCTTTCATGTTCACTATGTCCCTTTGATCTGCTGAAAATGTCCTTCTTTATGCTTCTGATGAAAATGAAATTAAACCTGGGGAGTAGAGCAGGGGAGGTTGGGGCTGGAGCAAGACTGTGTTGTCTGAGGCCCTGACTGGGCTGTCTTCCAGCAACTGAGAGGCTGCTCTGGCCAATGGGCCCTTGGAGAGGCAGCCTCAGGAAAGGACTGACTGATGAGCATTGAGAAAGCCCCCAGCTCCCAGTGCAGCAGGGGCTGGCCATCCTGGCTGCATTTAGAAGATTAGCTGTCAAGTCTACAGGACCTGAGAAAGAGGAGAGTAGCCAGGGGGCTTCACGAAGACTTTTATCACCTGTCCTGCCCTTCTATAGATAATGGCCCTGAAGCTTCTTTCTTTGCTTTTTTTTTCACCTGATAATTAGGTGATGAGGCAAGAAGCTCTTAGCACAATCAGGTATGTCCTAGGTAAACCCTAAGAAATAGTTAAATTTTACTCAGATGTTATCTGGAGATACATAAGTGGAAAAACCCGCCTTATGAATTCAATCTCAGCCCTTGGGGAGGGGGAGGTCTTCATACAGAAGGGGACACAGGCCAGGTGCTGCCCACATCGTCATACCTAGAGTTCTCTTGCTTTGTGGTTGCCCAGGTGTTGGCCCAGTTGTCTGGCTTGCTCCACCTTTCTTCTTGGGCCTGAGCTAGGCACAAATGCCTTCCTTGGGGCCCCTGCTTCCATATAGGCAAGATGGGCCTTTGGAAAGGCTTTACTAATACTAAAAGAGAACCGGAGTGAAAGAGCCTGGGGAACACAAGACATATTTTAATATTCCAGCTCATTTCCCATTCCTGATACCACCCGTTCTAAGGGCTGCAGCCTCTACCTTCTATCACCAAAGGTCCTGCAAACTTCAGGTAGCCCTTTGCCTGGGATTTCTATTTCTTATATCTTAGCCTGTATCTGCATGTGGGTTTGTCGAGGAATGAGGAGGGAATGCCAGCCCTTTAATAACTGCTACTCTGTGCCAGGCACTCTCTAAAGTATTTGACACACAATATTTTATTTCCCCTTTCTAGCAACTCTATGTGATAGATAGTATAAAGGCCACTTCACAGGTGAAGAAACTAAGGCTCATACATTAATTAACTAGCTCAGGGCCATGTGAGTTACTAACTACTAGAGTGAAGATTAAAATCCAGGGTTTATGGTGCTGTACCCTATCCTTCTCTCTTAAACACTACCACACCTTTATGGCAAAGCTGAGAAAAGACCGTTCTGTGGTCTTATAGGACTTTAAGCTCAGCTCTGGTCTCTAGACTGAGACAAGGCTCTTTTTTTTTCTGGAAATTACCCTAGGAGGGACCTGGACCCATGTGATAAGTGTATAATTTTGCTCATAGGTGCCAACAGTATAATCACATTATTATGCATTATCATACTTCAGCATTAATAAAAGAACTACACAAATTAAATAATGGGGGGTCACTACTTCACAGAGTGATTTTATGTTTTACAAAAGGCTTCTACATAAGATTCTTTTATTGAGCAAACATAGCTGTGCATTTCAAGTATCAACTGATTTGCATGCAATCACTCAATAATACATCTACTTTGCATGAATAATTCATTATACCAGTAAAAGCAGCTACAACTTATTGACTACCTACTATGTACCTTGTACTTTATACACACAATTTCATTTACCCATCCAAGCTTGGCAAAAAAGTCTTATCATTCCCATTTTAAAATGGAAATAATTGAGGCACTTCCACACACTCACAGAGGTAGGGAGGAAAGGAACATAAAAGCTTCACCAGAATTGAGAGACGAGGCTGCTCACCATCCAGGTGGTCATGTTAGTAAGAACATGTCTATACCTTAGCAATCGACTTCACCACTTTATAATTACCATGGATAATAGTTTTCTTTCTTTTTCTGAATGGGACACTAAACTTCAAATACTGGCCAATCTCTGATAAAGATCTCTTATTATTTGAACTTGTTTCTTCTTTAAAAAAATATTTATTTATTTATTTATTTATTTTTAGAGAGAGGAGAAGGGAAGGAGAAAGAGAGGGAGAGAAACATCAATGTGTGATTGCCTCTCACACACCCCCTACTGGGGACCTGGCCTGCAACCTAGGCATGTGCCCTGACAGGGAATCAAACTAGCAACCCTTTGGTTCACAGGCTAGCACTCAATCCATTGACCATACCAGCAGGGCTGAAATTGTTTCTTATTTTGCTTTCACTATTATCCAAAGTCACCAAGCCCCCTTCATACCTCACTTCCTCTTTAGTCAAGTCCTTTTGGTGCATCGATCTCTTTCTATTCCCCTCATTATTCTTGGTCAGGTAAATTCTGGTAGGTAGGTAGGCTTTGTTGACTTCACAAATATTCCTTGATGGCTTAGTCCTTGCTGGTCCCTTAGAATATAATGAGGAAGGAGAAGGACTCCCTTAGGCCTTTAGGGATCTTATATTTAATTAGAGGTGCCATGATTTAAATAATTGATTATATAATTATTTAGTAAATTAAAATTGTGATAAATGCTACTATAAAGAAAAGCAGTGCCCTGGCTGGTGTAGTTCAGTGGATTGAGCGCGGGCTTTGAACCAAAGCATCACAGGTTCGATTCCTAGTCAGGGCACATGCCTGAGTTGCGGGCCACGACCCCCAGCAACCGCACATTGATGTTTCTCTCTCTCTCTCTTTCTCCCTCCCTTCCCTCTCTAAAAATAAATAAATAAAAAATCTTAAAAAAACTCATAATTATTTAAAAAAAGAAAAGCAGTAAAAAAATGGATACAATCTCAATTTATTTCATACCTACGGAATACCTGGGTCTGTTCAATGCACTTTATACATTTTAGCATACTTAATTTTCTCAATAATCCTTTGAGGTAGGTCCTACTGTCATCTGTGTTTAGCAGGTCAGTAAACCGAAGTACAGAGAGATGAAGTAACTGTTCAAAGCCCCATGACTAGAGAGTGGTGGAGCCAGGATTTGGCTTTAAGAAATGTGGATCCAGAGCCTGGATTATTAATGGGAACAGTGGATAAATAATAAAAGTAATAAATACAGAGAGTGTTGACCTGAGGAGGTGATGTTTCTGTGGACATTGGAATGGAGGAAAGGGGGTGATAGGGGAAGAGTAGGAGAGCATGTCTGGCCTCCGCCTCCACTCATCACTTACCCTCCCTGACCATGTGAAAGACTGTTCCATTATTCTTCTCCTTCCTCATATATTTCCAGAATTTTCCCCTTTTCTGGCACTTCACAAAGCCTATAACAATTCTGTATGTTTCAAAAGCAAACAAACAAAATGTAGAAGGAACAGCAACTTTGTCTTGTATCACTTTCCATCTGTGGTCACTGTGCCTCCCTCATGTCCAAGTTCTAGAAGGATTGATTGCTCCACCCACTCTTTCCACTTGCTCACCCCTCCTTCATCCCTGTATGTCTTGTGTCCTGTGACCAGGCTCTGACTTCATGTCACTCCTGAGGAAGGGCTCTCTCAAATCTCACCAGGGACCTCCTCATTTCTAAACAAAATACTTGTCATTTCTCAACTCTTTATACCTTTGTGTAGCAGGAGACATTGTCCCAAAGTCATTCTTTCTGAATCCCTGCCCTCCCCTGGCTTTGGAGTTTGCATTTTTGTTGAGTATTCATAACCATCTTGATATGTTGTTCTTGATTGCAGTATTACATTTATCTTTCGTGTTCTCTTTCTTGGTCAACTCTGAAAACATTGGTATTCCTTAGGTTCTTACTTGACTTGAAAAATGCATCAATTTCCTGGTTTCCATCTGTTTTCTCTGTCTTGGTTTTTCATACACGTATGTCTTGAGCCTGGATCTTTGGCCTGGGCCTCAGTGAGGTACACCAGATATCACCACCTGGATACCTCACAGGTCTTTCAAATTCACCATGTCCCAAACAGACCAAATAACATTTCCTCCCAAAGTGGATTGTCTTTTTTTTTTTGGTCTCTTTTGAATAAATCATTCCATTACCTGCTGGTTAAACTTGAAATCTAGGGTTCATTGTATACTCATTCCTCTCTTTAGCATGTCACTCTCTAAGTGAATATGGACTTCTGTAGACCCCAATTTCAGCCTCTCTCTCTCTTCTTTCCTGGTATTCTAACTAGTTTTTATTCTGGTTCAGGCTGTTATTCTTTCTGATCTGGTCTTTTGTGATAGACCCCTGATTGCTCTGCCTGCCTCCAGTCTGCTCCCCACACCCATCCCTCACACACTCTGTTGCTTTCGGGATAATTTTTCTGAAACGTAAACTGGGTAGTTCCCTTGCTGACAACTGAAAAAATAGCAGTTATAGAATGGGGTTCAAACTCCGCAGCATATCATCCATGGCCTTTTATGCTCTGGCCTCCACATTTCCGCACACAGTCCCCTTACGTTATGCCAAACTCCCTGCCATTCTCAGAACATGCTGCATTTCTTTATATCCCTGGGCCTCTGTTCATGCTGCTCCTTCTGCCTGGCGAGCGCCTCCTCAGTCCAGAGTCTGGTCTTCTCCCTTTCTCCTACACAAGCTTCTATTTGAATGTGCAGCACTTCATACTTTGCATTTATTTGTTTGTCAACCTCCTTTAGTCCCACTCATGCAGTGCTTGACATGTGACAGCTGCTTTTAAATTATGTATTGAATGAGTGAATGAACAAATTTTGAATAAGTTAAGAATGACATAATTTCCCCACATTACAATAGGCATTCTAATGTCAGAAGCAGGAGACTGTGACTTTTGGTAAATTAATGAAGCTCTCCAACATCAGTTTTCTCATCAATAAAATTTGGATTTGTATCAGCTTTAGGGTTGAGAGATGGGGTAGATGGTATTTTGAAGTGTCTCTAAGATTTAGAACACTTTTAGTGTGCTGTTCACTAAAAGCATTTAAATACTGAACAGTGTTTACTGTTCAGGATATATTAGTCCAGATGCCTCTCCTTGCCTGAAAGTGTTTTATAAAGTACATTTAAATACTATCAAGATTTATCGAGTATTAGTTCCATTATGTGCTAAACTATGAAGTGCCTTAAAAGGGTAATTGTTGTCTTATTCTGACAACAGAGATAGAGGAGGGATTTGCACTATCCCCATTTTGCAGGCAGAGAGACTGAGGCCCAGGGTAACTAGCTAGTAGGTGATGGAGCCAGGATTTAAACTCAGTCATTTCCATTATGATTAACTTCTTATTTAATCCCTACTCTATACTATCTGAATTTCTGAAACCATGGTTGAAGAGCTGAGTTTCATTTCATTATAATATAGGCCAGGGTTGGCAGACTTTTTCTGTAAAGGGTTAGGCAATAAATATTTTGTGTTCCGTTGTTGAAAATTCTTTTTTTTTTGGAGGGGAGGGATACCTTTCTGTTTTTCTTTTTATAATCTTTTTAAAATGTAAAAAATAATTTTTAAGCTCATGGATCATACAAAAAGAAGTCCATTGACTTTGTCCTCATTAGAGTTTGCCTTTTTCCCGCTGAGCTTATCAAGTCAGGAAAGTTTCTCCATTAGACCACTAAAACAATATATAGAATGAGCTAATGTTTAATAATTCTTCTTAGATAAAGATCAAGTAATGTAATTCCAGAGTTCCAGCCTCCCTTATAGCAGCCTACAAGGGTTCCATTAAATGCTGACCAGCCAGATCAAAAATGTCAATTGTCTGCTCTGTGAACAGTTCTGTTTTATAGAATGTCAGATACTATAAGAAGCAAACAGCTTAACTTCCCTATTCGGATCTCAATAATTTACATCATAGCTCTCCCCCAAAAGATCTGTGATAAGGCATGGAGAGGACTTAAGGTTGTTGACTGGCTGTTCTTAAATCTAAATCAATCAAGAAATTAAATATTTATTCAATACCTCCTCCCTAATGTCTAGCATTATATCTGAGACAAAGGAACAAAAGCTCCTTCAAGAAATTCACATAGAGGAGAAGAAAAAACTGGTGGTTCTTAATTTTGGGGGGGGGGTGAGAGAACGAGGCCCCTTTAAGTGTTGAAAAACCCTGTAGATCCTATGCTCTGAAAAATGCCTGGGCGAATATACACAAGAGTTGGCATTCATTTTCAGGGAATTCTTACTCTCCCATGAGTCTAACCACAGGCTCAGTTTAAACTGCTCTGTTTAAAACAATCGGAGAAAAATAACATGCTTAAGTTTGTGGTGCTGATTGGAAAATCAGAACTCTGCAGAACCTGGGATTGTTCTGGAAGCACGTGTTCCCAAGCTGTTCGCCCACCTGTTTTCGGGTCAAGACCATCACTTAGCCACCAGTAAAAAAGATCCATTTCCTTGGCACTTCTGTCTGTGTCATTCAGGCTGATGAGAGACTGAGTGTGGTGCCCCAGAGGCATGCTCCCATTGGTCTCCTGCTCCTTATCTCTGTGTGGCATGTTTTCCACCCAGCGTGTCTAATGGGAGGTCATGGTTCCCGAGCTCAGCATTTCCTTCTGAGTGTTTTTACCACCAGCGGAGGACAGCCCTCTGGGAAGAGGAGTACATGAGCTGTCTCTCAGAATCCTGCTCAATGGAGCATGTGTTCAAAATAAATTTTATTCTCCCTTCAAAATCATGACTTCTGGAACGCACTCACCTGATCTGTCAAAAGAGGCACAACCAGCAGGACTGACATGGGGGTAAAAGGATCCTGTGTGGCCCCAGAGTGGGCATCTGGGGCTGTCATTGGTTATGCCTGGCATCAAGGAAGTGGCGGCAGAGGTGACTGCTAACATTGGCTCTTGCTTTTTTGTTCTCATGGTTACTGTGGTGGGTTGGATAGTGTTCTCCAAATATTAGAACATGGAACCTCAGAATGTGACCTTATTTGGAAATAGTGTTTTTATAGATGTATTAGTTAAGGATATCAAGATGAAATCATCTTGGGTTTTGGGTGCCCCCCAAATCCAATGACTTCTGCCTTCCTGCTTGAATTCCTGCCAGAATTTTAGAAATTCTGACAACTTAGTGAAGAGGACCACGGAAGTTCCTCCATGGAAGATGGAGATGGAGATTGGAGTGATGCTGCCACAAGCCAAGAAGCACCTGGAGCCACCAGATGCTGGAAGAGACAAAGAATAATTTTTCTTTATAGGCTTCAGTGACAGCGTGGACCTGGTGACTTCTGGCCTCCAGAGCTGTGATAGAATAAATTTCTGTTGTTTTAAGCTACCTAGTTTGTAGTACTTGTTTTAGCAGCCACAGGAAACTGAAGCAGCTGACTTCTAATTGCCTTAGGTGGCTGACAGTCCAATCTCTTTGTGGGTAGAGATCCTGATTCCTGGTGGATCCTGAATGATGTCCATGGAGAAATTGTTGTGGCCCTGGAGCCTCTGATTTGAGGGGTATGTATTTCTTGGATGTGTAATTTACTAAAAGTTTCAGCAAATCACTTGTGTTGGTGTTTGTAGTCTGACATGGAACCAAATCTTCCTTACTTCTGCCTACCTGCCTGAGTTCCTGCCAGAATTTCAGAAATTTTATAATAACTGACAACTTTGTAAAGAGGACCATTCATTATAATTCAAACTTATCTCCCTCTTTTTTTTTCCTCTTTCAATATTTTTGCTCAAAATTTCTTCTTCATTTGGGATAATCCATTCCATATTCATTACACCATATATTAAATCCACAATGAGTTAAATATTGTCTGTTATATCTCCTTAAGTAGACCATAAATTACTTGAGGTAGGCATCATTCATGGCCACTCCATGGCCAACACAGGGCACAGCATTTTGTAAGTCCTCATTTGTAATTCACGTCACACATTATCCAATATAAAGAAATAGTTTAAATCCAATGCAAATGCTAAGACTAATGTGCTCATTTCTGGTATTTTTAAATGGCAAAGAGCCATGTTTTTCCTCATAAGATTTTTCTCATCAATCTCTTCTTAAATGTCACTGAGTTTGGTTAAAATTACAGAAGATCTGTAGCATGTTTTTGTGGGTAGAGTAAGGCTTAGAAGATAGATCAACTGGGTTTGCATCTTTGCTTCACCACCTACTTGTGAATCTATGGGTTCAGCTAATGTTTGATATGCACATGGATTCAGAGATCATAAAACCTACCTCACTGAGTGTTTAGAGGTTGTATAATCCTTGTTAGAGAGATGGTAGTCATTAGATGTTAGCTTTTTACACCACAATCTTTTTATTGGCTCTCTTTTTATTTCAAGATGGCAGACTGACATACATTTGATACAAAGTTTTTCCTGAGATCTAGGAATAATAATAGTGAAGACATAAGTAATTTCTACCATGTGCCTGGCAATATACTAAGTGCTTACATGTATTAACTCATAGAGAGGTACTATTGTCCTTCCCATTTAACATGTGAGAGGAAACAGCCATGGGGAGTTTAGACAACTTGCCCAGGTCATCTCAGTTAGTTAGAGGTGATGCCAGGGCTTAAATCCAGGAAGTCTGGCTTGAAAGTCAGAGATTTTTAATCACTACACATTTGCAGTCAAGTTATTGAGATAAACAAGCAAAAAAAAAACACATGGACCTCCTGAGTGGCCCAGTTGGAACCCAGTCTGCTTTTTAAAAATTTCAAACAGTGGTAGAATTTTAATAGCTGACCTCGCTGAGGCTTCCATATCAATAATGAGAGTAATGGCAAAAATTCAAAATAACTTAGCAGTGGTCAAAAGTGCTTCCCTTTTGGACTCCTTTAGAAAAATAGGTACTCAAGAATAATGTTAATTGCAAGGGTTCTGGTAACAGTACTGCTTGTGAAACCTCTCATTAACCCTAGGATTTAGGGCTGGACAGTTAACCTCTTTCTGCCTCTGTTTCCTCTCTGATGAACTCCTCATAGGGTTACTGAAAAGATCAAGTGAGACAGTGTACATAAACTGCCTGACATAAATAACACCTGGTAAATGGTGTTCTACCATCATGAAAACCAGCTATATAGTGGTTCCAAGTCTCTTGTCATGATATCCTGGTGTGCAACACTCACTTGCCAAGTATATAATTTCTTTTTTATTTATTTATATTTTTAAATCTATTTCATTGATTATGCTATTACAGTTGTCCCATTCCCCCCCCTTTATTCCCCTTTGCCCTGCACACCCCCTCCCACCCACCCACATTCTCCCTCTTTAGTTCATGTCCATGGGTCATACATATAAGTTCTTTGGCTTCTACATTTCCTATACTATTATTAACCTCTCCCACTGTCTATTTTCTACCTACTATTTATGCTGTTTATTCTCTGTACCACTTCCCCCTCTCTCCGCCTTCCACTACCCCACTAATAACACTCTACGTGATCTCCATTTCTGTGATTCTGTTCCTGTTCTAGTTGTTTGCTTAGTTTGTTTTTGCTTTTGTTTTAGGCATGATTGTTAATAATTGTGAGTTTGTTGTCATTTTACTGTTCTTATTTTTTATCTTTTTTTTTAGATAAATCCCTTTAACATTTCATATAGTAAGGACTTGGTGATGCTGAGCTCCTTTAACTTGGTCTTATCTGGGAAGAATTTTATCTGCCCTTCCATTCTAAATGAAAGCTTTGCTGAATAGAGTAATCTTGGATGTAGGTCCTTGCCTTTCATGACTTGGAATAGTTCTTTCCAGTCCCTTCGTGCCTGTAAGGTCTCTTTTGAGAAATCAGCTGACAGTCTTAAGTACACTGCCTTGTTGGTAACTGTCTCTTTTTCTCTTGCCACTTTTAAGATTCTCTCCTTATCTTTAATCTTTGCTAATGTAATTATGATATGCCTTGGTGTGTTCCTACTTGGGTCCAACTTCTTTGGGACTTTCTGAGTTTCCTGGACTTCCTGGAACTCTATTTCCTTTGCCAGATTGGGGAAGTTCTTCTTTATTATCTGTTTAAATAACCTTTCCACTTGTTGCTCTTCCTCTTCTCCTTCTGGTGCCCCTATGATTTGGATGTTGGAACATTTAAAGATGTCCTAGAGTCTCTGGATGTTCCTAAGTCTTTCCTCATTTTTTTGAATTCTTGTTTCTTCATTCTGTTCTTGTTGAATATTTCTTTCTTCCTTCTGGTCCACACCATTGAGTTGAGTACCAGTTTCCTTCCTATCACTGTTGGTTCCCTGTACATTTTCCTATATTTCACTTAGCATAGCCTTTATTTTTTCATCTAATTTGTGACCGTATTCAACCAATTCTGTGAGTATCCTGATTACCAGTGTTTTCAACTGTGCATCTGAAAGGTTGGCTATCTCTTTGTTACTTAGTTGTATTTTTTCTGAAGCTTTTATCTGTTCTTTCATTTGGGCCATATATTTTTGTCTCAGTGTGCCTGTTACATAGTGAAGGGTGGAGCCTTAGGCGTTCACCAGTGTGGGGCAACCCATGTCTCTGTGTTGTGATGTTGTATGTGGGGAAGGGGTCTGAGAGGGAACAATGCCTCTTGCTCCACTCTCTGCTGGTTTTCAGTCCCTTCCCCTGCTACTCACAAGCAAGTTGGGCCCTTCTGGTTCTGATTCCCAGGTGGGTGGGTTTGTGTACATTCTAGGACCCTGTGGGTCTCTCCAATGCACTCTCCTGTGAGGTTGGGCGTTTCTCCCAATGCTGCCTCAACTCCCACCAGTGTTTTCAATCAGGGGTTTGAGCCTTTATTTCCCCACACTGGAGCCCTGAGTTGTGCAGCCTGTCCCACTCCCCAGTTGTTCCTCCCAGTTTATCTGCACACAAATGTGGGACCACCCACTCCACCAGCCACTGCCTTGCTGGGTCCACCAGCCTCCACCTTGCCTGCCTCAGTCCTCCAGCCACCACCTTGTTTTAAGTCCTCTCTGCCTGCCTGCCCATTTCTGCCCCTCCTACTGGTCTGGATGAATGTTTCTTCTTTAACTCCTTGGTTGTCGGGCTTCTATACAGTTCAATTTTCTGTCAGTTCTGGTTGTTTTTTTTTTTAAATTGTCATTGTCCTTCTTTTGGTTATGTGAAGAGGCACAGTGTGTCTACCTATGCCTCCATCTTGGCCAGAAGTTCCCCAAGTATATAATTTCTTTAAAATAAAAATAAAAATAACAATAACAACACTCATACTTGGCAATGTTTTTGTTTTCTGTAGATTAAAGTACAATAAAGGTTATCTCTTTGTTAATGTCACTCTTGTTTGCATTTTTACTTGGTTTTATGAGATGGGGCAAAGGAGTAAAGATAATTGGTCAGAAGAGAATTGGGAAGAACCTAGGTATGTGCAGGTATATGTCAGATGTCAAATGGAAGGTGGGAGAAAAACAAGTTGAGGCCCTTGCTACTCATCTGCTTCCCCACTTTAACTGGTAAAGAATCTGCCTGAGAGCTATGGTCAGGTGGGGAGCTGAAGATTAATCTAGATGCAGTATGGTAAGCAGTGTTTACAGAAGGAATAAAATATCTTGTTCTTATTTTTACAACTTATTTTCAAATATATATGTGTATAAACACACATAAACACATACAACCTCTGTCTGGAAAAAGTTCAGCAACTGTTAATTTAACAATAATGGTTTGAGTGACATAGATGTAACTTGGCAGCCAAGGAGAGTGGTCTGGAATGTACATAAATTAATATTGACTACTTCACTGCACTAGTCAGTGGGGTGGTCGATGCCAATGAATGAGCACATGTACTGTGTGGTTGCACCAAAAGGACTGAGCAAGCAGGGCAAAAAATCTGCAACAAATTTTGCATTAAGCTTGAACATTCCTCCACGGAAATATTTGGATGATTTAGAAGGCTCTGGGGGACAATGCAATGAGTGCAGCACAAATAAAAGTGTAGCACACATCATAAACAAATCAACAAACAAGTATTGGAGAGGTTGTGAAGAAAAGGAAACCCTAGTGTACTGTTGGTAGGAATGCAGATTGGTGCAGCCACTGGGGAAAACAGTATGGAATTTCCTCAAAAAACTAAAAATAGAACTGCCTTTTGACCTGGCAATTCCACTGCTGGGATTATATCCTAAGAACCCTGAAACACCAATCCAAAAGAACCTATGCACCCCAATGTTCATAGTAGGACAATTTACAGTAGCCAAGTGCTGGAAGCAACCTAAGTGCCCATCAGTAAATGAATGGATCAAAAAACTATGGTACATTTACATGATGGAATAAGGAGCTCCTGCCCTTTGTGACAGCATGGATGGAACTGGAAAGCATTATGCTAAGTGAAATAAGCCAGGTGGTGAAAGACAAATACCATATGCTCTCACCTTTAAGTGGAACCTAATCAACAAAACAAACAAACAAACAAACAAGCAAGCAAAATATAACTAGAGACATTGAAATTAAGAACAATCTGACAATAACCAAAGGGGAGGAGAGAGGGGATAAATGGGGGAAGGAAGGAGGGGGAGGATTTTCAGTCACAGCTATAAGGACACATTAACAAAACCAATGGGGGTTGGAATCAGGGGAGGGAGGTGGGGCTGTCTGGGATGGGAGGGGAGTGGTAGAGGGGAAAGGCAGACAACTGTACTTGCGCAGCAATAAAATAAAAAAAATTGTGGCACAAATGCTTCAAAGTTGGTAGAGAATATGTTGAAAGTGATCTACTTTCTGGAAGGCCTGCAACAAGCAGAACACCTAAGAATGATGAATATGTATGGGCTGCAATCAACAAAGATCATCGACTGACAATGCAAGAACTAGAAGCTTATCTGGGGATTCCAAAAACTACTGTGTCCAAGGTTTTTTATGCAGGGTATTGGCATGAAATGTGTCATGGTAAAATTTGTTCTGTAGCTCCTGATACTAGAGCAGAAGGAACATTGTGCTGCAGTTGCTAATGACTTATTTCAAACTGCTACCAATGAACTAAATTTCCCCAAGGTCATAATCAGAGATGAATTATGGATGTATGGTTATGATCCAGAAATGAAGACCCATTTGTCCTAATGGAAGTCACCTGGTTCTCCACGCCCAAAGAAGAAGTAGCAAAGTCACAGCAAGTACAAGACCATGTTAACTGTGTTTTTAGATAGGGAAGGTGTTGTCCATCATGAATATGCCCCCCCCAGGCTAAACAATTAATGAGTACTACCTCAATGGTCTTCATTGGATGAGGGGTGCAATACAGTGAAAACAACCATAGTTTTGGGCAACTGGTGATTGGCAACTTCATCACGACAATGCACCTGCTAATGCATCATATCTAGTGCAGAGATTTTTGGCGAAACATCAAATTACCCAGGTGACTCAGCGCAGATTTGGTGCCTTGCAAATTCTGGCTTTTCCCAAAACTAAAATCACCTTTGAAGGGGAAGAGATTTTGGCCCACCAATGAGAGTTAGGAAAATATGTTGGGGCAACTGAAGGTGATTTCAACAAAGGATTTCCTAGAGTGTTTTGAACAGTGGGAGAAACACTGAGAGAGCTGTGAGGTCTCAAGGTGTCTACTTTGAAGATGACTGAGGTGCAATTGTCCCATGTACAATGTTTCTTGTATCTTCTTCAATAAATATCTCAATTTTTCATAGTATGTGGCTGGATACTTTCTGGACAGACCTCATATAAACACATGTATACTTATTATATAAACATATATTATATATTTTTATATATGCACACACACATGCTGTTGGGATTAGTCAAATAAAAAGTCATTTAAAGACATAATTGAATTCCTAGTTACTGGGAGCAATTAGGAGGCTGTGTCCTAGCATGCAGTGGGTCCTGGGAAGAAAGTCTGTCTACTCTAGACACAACTGACACCGTTTATCTGGGGAGTATGCTCCTGTGGAATTCCAGGGTGGGCTTTCTGTTTCAGAAACTAGTGGTGTTGGGTCTGCAGGAAGCCAGAGGTTACTTCTCACAGCTGGGCAGATCAAAGACAGTTAGAAAAAAAATGTATCATTTTCCCTCTCCCAACATCCTACATGGGTGGTCATCCATTCTCTGCATGTACATCTTTAGTCATATCAGTCCCTTTAGGGGTGAAGTAGGGTCGCATTCCACTTAAGGGAAGATTGACCTTTTTTTCTTTTTAATTAGATATAGAGTCCCAATGGGATGTCGCTACTTGTCCCAGATGGCTATTTGGAAGGTGGCAGGGTTATGATGTTGAATTGCAACTTTGTGAAGTTCCAAACCTAGGACATAATTATTTTTGCAGAAGATTTTAATTGCACATTTTAATCTAATTGTTATATGGGGAGTGTGTGTGTTTGTGTGTGTGTGAGTGAGAGAGAGAGAGAGAGAATCAGATTGACTAGGGAGGAGAAAAATTCCTTCTTAAGTGTTGAAAAATATGATATCCCTTCAGGAGGCAGGGCCTAGAGTACAAAAGTTTCTTTTCAGCTCCATATTTCTGGAATTTTTTGTCTTTCCTTTTTGTTGATTTTTATGATTTTTTAAATCTACAAATCATTACGTAAGTGCCCTGTGTCAGACACGGAGCTAAGTGATTGATACAAAACTCCTAATTCTAGTGAAGAGGTAGTATCATCCCCATTTCAGGTGAGGAAAAGAGGCTCAAATTCATTAAATGACTTTCTCAAGGTCATTGATTTATAGGAGGTTGAGCAAAAGTCATACCATGTTGGGACTAATTTGAAAGCCTTGTGCATAGCCCCTAGCACACTTCTTTCTTTCTGTACTTTCCTCCTCTTATTAGAGCTGAGAAGCTAGAATTAGAATCTTAGAATTACTGCTCAAACCTTCCTTCCAAATTGTGTGTAATGAGATCACAAATTTTACTTCCAACTTAACATAAATGTGCAAAAGAATAAAATATGATACTTTACTTTTGTCTGTAATTAACTTGGTCTTTTTCCTAAACTTCCACTTAATGGAAAAATAAATTAACTAAATATTCAGTCTGATATAACTTTAGTCCAATTTTAAAAGTTAAAAAGTTAAATAATGCCTTCAGGTAATTTTTAATTTCTCGTTAGGGAAAAACAAAGTCTGATATCTCACAGTATCTCTCTCTTTGGCGTTTGGGCATATGGGGGAGGAGTGCATGGCTTGGTGTTGGGCAGATATATCAGTCAGGACAAATAAAGCTAGCTTTTATAACAAACACCCCCATCCCCCAATCTCAGTGGCTTAACACAGACTATTTTTTTTTATGTCACTATTTTATGTGGGAAGGCAAGCTTTTCTCCAAGTGGTGAATTTTATTTTTTTCTTCAAAACATCTCTCTTTCTCTCCCTCCAATACATGACCTTAGTGCTTTTCTGGAATGAAAAGGCATAAAGTAATTGTGCATGGTGGAAGTTAATATTGCTTACTTTCCATTTATCAGTACCTGGTCACAGGGTCTCAGTCTAACTACAAAGCAAGCTAGTAAATGTAGTTTTCCTATGTGTTCAAGAAGAGAAAACAAGATTGATGGGATCTAGCCAGGGTCTGTTGCAGTGAGGAATTGCTCCCCAGCCCTCCTGCTAGTGCTAGCTGCCCACTCCCTCGTCTGCCTAGTCACTGGGTTAACGTGTATCTGATGCCGAAGTGGGTGGCTGGTGTCAATCAGCATCATGTGTCTTTGCTAAGCCAGCAATTCCAGTGAAGCTCCAGCTGACTTGGCCTCATCTTGGCTCCCACCAGCATGTTACTCTTGAGTCTCATAGAATGTCTCTGGTCAGCCTGCTGGTCAGAAGTTTTATGCCTCCTCCCTACTGTGGGGTCATCTGGCATTGCCGTAGGTACCTCAGTACTCATACCTCACCTCAGTACTCATACCACCCAGAAACTCCATGTGGTTCAGTCAATCTGAATTCAGGGCTGTCTTCTACTTGATGACACTTGAGGGATTATGTCTGGCTAAGGCCCAGGTTGGTGGAACCTGCCTATTAGCAAGATTCTGCTCAGAGTACCAGAAAGTAACAAAAAATGGCTCCTCCTATTAGTTTTTCTGTCTACTTATCTAATTTACCTTCTCCTTCTCTGCACCTAAATCCAGAGAGGGCAGGTAGGGTAACTGTGCTGTTCTTTGTGCCTCATCCCCTTACTTCTTACCATACTCAGGGTCCAACAAGGGTTGGGCATTCCTTCCTCCTCCCTCTGCCACAGCCTCTCCCTCACAGAACAGGCTTTCACACCACAGAAAAACAGCTATAATTGAGTACAGGTGTTGATTGAGACCAGGTGTTGATGTTCGAAAGGAGATAAAGAGATTTGGATAATGCTTTCTGAAGACAATAGCTTGACTTGCCAGTTATTGCACAGTTTCAACAATCTATATTTTGACTTTCAAAAGTGAATACTACTTCAGGGTTTTTTTTTCTTTACATTCACTCTATAACAATTTCTAATCTTCTCAGGCAGGCAGATCCCTAGCGCGAAAAGCAAGGGAATATGTACTCAGACAAAAGAGAAGCCTCATTTAATTGAAAATGCCTCTGTATAATGAGGATCCTCTTAGGATTATGGTCCAGGATGCATTCATTTAACAAATATTTATTGATTACGTCCTGAACACTGTTCTAGGTAAGTGGGAATACTGCAGTCAATGAAGCAAACTGCCCTTAAGAAGCCTGTATTCAAGAGGTGTGGAGGGACTCAGAAATAAATGCTAGGGAAGTGAATATATAGATTATGCTACATTGTGGTAGGTGCCATGGGAAAAAGAAATTCAGCAGAAAAGGGAATATGCAAAGCCAAGTAAAATGCCAGATAAGAGGAACAGGGAAGTCCTTACTGAGAAGGTGGCTTTTGAGTAAAGACCCGAAGGAAGTGAGAGAGTGAGCTCTGCAGATTTTTAGAGAAAGAACGTTTCAAGCAGAGAGGATTTTATGTGCCAAGATCCTAAGCAGGAGTATTCTGGCTCCTTGGAAGAATATGAGGAAGCAAGGGGCTGGAGCAGTGAGAGAGCAGAGTGGAAGGAAATGATACCAGAGTCATGGGCATGAGCAGAAGATGTTGAGTGCTTATCTTTTACTCTAAATGAGATGGGAGATTCTGAGCAGAAGAATGATGTGAGTGACTTCATTTTTTTGAAGTGCACCAGCTTTTCATTAGGGTTAGAGCTTGAGTGGCCCATCACTCTCTGAATTCTCATAGTAGCAAGAAGGTGTTCCTCCATAGGGAAGTCTGTAGAGGTTGGCCAGGCTTCACTCTCAGGAGAATCTTCTCTCTTACTCAGTTCCAGGACAGAGGTTGGCAAACTACTGCCTGCCAGCTGTATCTGCACCACTGGGTTTGTAAGTAGAGGTTAATTGGAATATAGCCACGCTCCTTTTGTTGCCATATTGTCTATGGCTGCTTTTGTGCTACAAAGGCAGACTTGAGTGGCTGTGACAGAAACCATATCGTCTACAAAGCCTAACATATTTATTAGTCAGGCCTGTTAGGAAAATATTTACAGATCCCTGTTATAGGAAACAAATACTGGAAAAACCCAACTAGGAAAGAGAACCAAAGACCTATAAGCTATTGAGATAAAAAAGATTTGAAACTAAAATATGTCAAAATGATGCAAATGTAGTTATACTGAACATATGCCATAAAATGAAAAGAGAATAGGAATTTAGCTATAATACAACTTCTTAGAAGTTTGGAGATTTTGGACTACCAGGAGTGAACTTAGTAAGATTGCTATATTGTTAACAGCACTGGTGTAAGAATTTATCTGTTGAATACCTGCTTGCCTCATTTGAGAACCTGGTAGATCGCAAACTAGGCTGAAAAATTCCATCAAGTGTTACATTGGATGTAGCTGCATTTGACCTCATTTGATAATTGCCTTGCCTTTATTTTAAGTGTTTTGCTTAAGTATGTGCCAATTTAGTCTAAGAGATCATGAACCTCTTTCCATTATCAACTCCCATATACTAATGTCAGATAATAGCTAGTAATATCCTTAGTACTTTTATAAGTGTGTTTAATTTTGTAAAAATAATGGGAGCTTTCTCTTTCTCTCAGACCCTGTTCCCTGCTTCATTCCTTTCTGGTTCACATCACTAGCTCAGGTTAAGTCAGCCTCTTTTTGCTAATGTAGGACTGCCACGCACCTGGTGGACAACTCTCAGTTCACTTCTCACCTGAGCTCTCTGCAAACTGCCTGCCTCCTGAGTGTCTGACTTCACCAGTTTAATTGGTTCCACTCAATGCATGCATAGTCACTAAGACATTTTCCAAATTACTTGTAATTAATACTCTAGTCATTACAAATGAGTTGTTTCAGGCCAACTCCAATTCCCTATTCAATGGCCCGAACAGGGAGCATAGCTAGAGCTGGGGTCACAGGTACATAGTCACCCTAGAGAAGAAGCCGTTGCCCAGAGTTATGTCTGTGACTGCTAATAAAGTCATATTAGTAAATGGTTTGGCATAAATGGAAGTTTCTTAAAATATTGTTTGTAATTTTGCATAGATGAGGACTTAATAAGCTACTATATACCTTAGGACATATTCAAAGAATATGCATTGTTACTGCAACAGCTCATAGGCCCTATACCCTGGAATCCCTTGGCCTCTGGAAAGTTAACACTATCACCCAGTTCCCTGAGCACATAGGGTCCATGCAATGACTTTGTAGAATTGTTTTAGCCCTGTGAAAGTTGAGGCTGCTGGGCTATCTCTGGCCTTGACTAATGAACCTTGTAGAAGCTGTAGTGATACCATCCAAGAGCCTCCTACCTAGAGCTGAACTGAGTGAGAAACAGTGAGTGGTTTCTTTCTTTAAGAGACATTGTGTCAATGTCAGGGAAGTTGGTTTCTGCTTCCTGCTCACCCCCTGGTCTTTCCTAGTCTATATGCCTATAGGTTGGTAGAAATTAGAGTTCAGGGGTAGGCTGTAGGTCCTACCAGTATTTATATATTTACCCTTCAAGACAAATAAACCAATCAGGCAGAGAGAAATAAAAAAAAATTTAGGGTTGTAACCTAGTTCATATAACCTAGTGTCAAGGACTAAATCTGGCCCAGGGCACACTCCATATTCAATATTGAAGCTACCAGCTAGGATAAGAGCCTATTGTACCATTGTGGTAGTTGGGGTTCTCTAGGGAAACAGAACCAATAGGAGATAGATAGCTAGAGAGTAGATACATATATACATACATACATACATACATAATAGATAGATTGATAGGAGGAGGTATATTATGAGGAATATGATCACATAATAATGGAGACTGAGAAGTTCCATTATTGGGTGTTTGCAAGCTGGAGGTCTAGGAAAGCTGGTGGTATAGATTTAGTTCAAGCCTGAATGCCTAAGAACTGGGTGAGTCCATATAGCACTGTGGTAGCAGCAGGGTTCACTGAAGCAGTAAGCTGTGCCCTGAGTGATGTTCTAGAGGAGATACTATGTGCACTATAGGAAGTCCCATACCTCTAGGATACCTCTAGGTATCCATTTAGGGTGATTGGTGCTGTCACAGTAGGTGGATAGAAGAAATGAGGTCTAAGCTGTGATGGTTAATTTTATGCATTAAAATTGAGTAAACCATGAGGAGCTCACATATATGGTCAAACAATATTCTGGTATATCTATGAGGGTGATTCTGAATAATATTAACATTTGAATTGATAGACTGAATAAAGCAGATTGCTATCTCTCATATGGGCTTCATCTTATCAGCTGAAGACCTAAACAAAGCAAAAAGGCTGAGTATGAGGGAACTTTCTTAACTATTTAAGCTGGAACATTGATCTTTCCAGCCTTCAAACTTAGAAAACTTAGGCTTTTCTTGGGTCTTGAGCCAACTGGCTTTTGGACTAGAACTCACACAATCAGCTCTCCCAGGTCTCAGGCCTTCAGACTCAGACTGGAATTATACTATTGGCTCTCCTACGTTTGCAGCTTGCCAACTGCAGATACTGGGACTTCTCAGCCTCAACATTGAGTGGGCCAATTCCTTATAATAAGTCTCTCTCTCTCTCTCTCTCTCTCTCTCTCTCTCTCTTTCTCCCCTCACACAGACACACACCCTATTTGTCCTGTTTCTCTGGAGAATCTTGACTAATACATAAACCCAGCTGCTGTTCAAGAAGAAGACATCAGTCTTTTCAAATTCCATGGTATAGTGTGTTCTCAGTTCTGAATAGTTTGGGGTGTATCTCTTTCACCCTCTGCCTGGCTTGGAAGTCAGAAAGTTCTTGTTGTAGAGAGATGAGGTAGAGGTTAAGAGGACAGGAAGTCCCCATTCTCTGTCTCCTGAGTCCCTTCAGCCACCTCTAAGTCTTTGGAGCTTCCTCACCTCAGGCTCCTCCCAGGGGAAAGCCATGGCTTTAATTCCCAGGACACAGTGGGTCATCTGGAAACAGGCCTTATTTTGTGGCGCTGCAAGAACAGCTGCCAGATCCACACCACCACAGAGCTGCACCAATAAAGGGGAGAACCATTACCCTTCACTTTTTCTCTTTTCTCTCTCACCCAAAGACTTTTGCAACTAACAAGAGATTTTTCCTTAAAGATTTTCACTTTGTGCCAACTGCAGTGAATGATGCTAAAGTGAAAGAAACCCACCTGGTGCAAAAGTGTCATTGGCTCCTCATATAGCTCTGGCTGTTTCTGCTGAGTCCAGCTGGCTTTGTTCATTTGTGGCCCCACTGATGCCCATATACAGGTATACATGGAGAGGTGTTTCTATACAGTGTCAAAACATGTGGCTTTTATCCAGCACAACAGAGGGTTACGAACCCTTTGTATTTATAAATTCTTTATCTGAGTCCCAAGTGCCACCCTGTATCTACTTTATCTCCCATATCTTCCCCCAATCCCTGAAGTCAGAGCAGTAGGATGACCCCTTCATTTGAAATTTGAGGAAATTTAAGACTAAATGGGTTAAATAATTTGCTGTCTGTCACACTTTGCAGAAAGTGGGTTAGATCTTGGTTCCTTTCTTTTTTCTTCCTCTATCTTGCCTCCTTCTCTCTTTCCTTCCATCCCTCCTCCCTTCCTTTTATCCTTCCATCTTCGTCTCTTTCCCCTTTCATAAAATGTTTGCAGGGAGTATGGAGGTGCTTTCCTAGGGGCTGGTGATAAAAGAATGAGGAGCACATGGCTCCTGCCTCTCAGGAGGCATTCTCAGTGAAGCAGGAAATACATTAACACAATCAGGAGAAGGCAATTTTGAGAAGTAACACTAGACATTTAAACGTGGCATTGGGGATATCTTGGGGAGGCTAAATCCTCCTGGAGGACTCACAGAAAATTTTCCCTGGAAGTAATTTAAGTTGAGGATGGAAGGACATATAGGAATTTTATAGATGAAAGAAAAGATGTGGGCAGCTTGTACAAAGGTCATCCTGTGGTCAGAGAATCATAAGACTGTCAGCATTGTTGAAACATAGGGAGCTCCCTTTTGAGCAGCCAATGCTGACTTCTAACAGGAAACACAAACACTCTGATCATAGCTCAGCTCACTCCTGAAACCAGAAGAACAGAGTCCAGGCAATGTGTCATAAACACTGCCTGACAGAGATTAGTCCACCTGTTACAAGCCTTTGATGGCCGTTTCTCTTTCTTCAGCAACGAAAAGAGCTGTGCCAGTCTAGTGACTGTCACATTACCTCCCATTAACTTCATTATTGGACAGTGTTTTTAGTAATAATTCATTCACTAGCAATGACTTGGTGTCCAATTCCTTGATAATTAATGTCACAAATGTGAGCAGACAGGTGCTCTGGGTTGCTTTTTCCATCTGGGATCAGGGCACAAATCAACTGAGAGTTCAGACCTTGTAGGATATTCTTGGATTTGACAGAGGAAAGTCACCTCATGAGTGATAGAAACATAGGTTCCTGATGGCAATTCTAGGAACCAGGATAGATTTTTCACTGCCCTTCTGCTTTTGGACAGCCATAGCAGGTCTGTGCGCATGTGTGCACATGTGTGTGTGTGTATGATGATGTGCAAAGCCATTGCTCACTGAAAACATCAGGCCTTTCTCTCACTTTAGGGAAACAATTGACATCTGGCCAGAGTTTCTGTGGATTAAATTTTATAAACCATAACATTCAGAGGCCTAGACTCCAGATTACTCAAATCCTACACTAGTTATCCGATGCATTTGTAAGTAGAGATATGCTGCTTGTTTGGAAGGCCAAGAAGGAAGTTTCTGAAATTGTGTGTGGTTGGGGATAATGTTAGAAAGAGAAATGGAATCTGTCATAGAATTAATGGGCCAGGCTGATGTGAAATTTCACTGTGCTGAGAGAAGGAACCAGAATCAAACTAAGAAAGAAGCGAAGATGGACAGAGGTCAATGAAGGAAACTCATAAGGGGCTAGAGACTTGAGGTCAGCCTTTGCGCCCTCCAGCCAGCATGGTTGAGAAAGACAATTTCTAACAGACAAAAACCCTCCAAATCCTATAGGCTGAGAAAATTTCCTGGACAAATAGTTACTAAGATTTTTTTCCTGCATAATATTTTTTTACCTCAATTTCACAGAACTGAGCTAGTCAGTTGATCAACATCCTCAACTCATGACACAATATTAATATCAGCCTCTGTTATTCTATTGTTACTTTTTGCTGCTCTTTTCCCTCTTTTCATGTCTCTACTCCTCTCTCTATAGGTACCAACTCTTATCAGTGTTATATATATTCTTGTTGACTTTACTGCTGCTTTAACAATTGCCACTAACATAAAAGCTTTAAACAACATGAACTTCTAATGTCACAGTTTCTGTAGGTCATAAGCCCATCACATTTGGCTGGGTTCTTTGCTAAGGGTCTAATGGGGTTGTCCTTATTGGGAGACATAGGGTATACCTCATTTTTAGCTCATTCAGGTTGTTGGTTGCATAGAGTTTCTTGCTAGTTGTTGGTAGGAGTCATTCTTTGTATCTAGAAGCCACCCACCTTCCCTGGCTTATAGCTCTTTTCATCTTCAAGGCTAGCAATGATGTCTCAAATCTTTTCAGTACTTAGAATATCTCCTATTAGAATCTCTCCAACTGCCCCTTTTGCTTTTCTCTCTGATTTTAAGGGGTCACTGATTCACCCCAACAACTAGAATAATCTCCCTACTTTAAGGTAAAGTGGTTAGAAACCTTAGTTACATTTGTAAAGTCCCTTTTGCCATACAAGTCAACATAGTCACAGTTCTAGGTATTAGGGGCTGAAATCTTCTCAGAGGTCATAATTTTGCCTAGCTTTATGACTCAGATTTCATTTACTTACTGATAGGAATAAACAAGCAAAGATAAAAAAAACTGTGTCACTTGCACATACTAAAAAATTACAAAAATAGTTTTATGCTATAATCTTATTTTTCTTAAAATAATATTTTGAAATCTATTCATTATTTCTGACCAGTATATAACCTTCTATCATGTATATATGTTAAATGTAGTACATTTTATTCATCTATTTCCCTAGCTATAAATACTGACAAACAGAACTGCAATGAATAGTTGATTCTATGAGGGGAGACACCCCAAAACATGAATTTACTTATAAAAAATTGTGTATTTATTCTTACATGTTTACACTTTAGTCACCTTTGAACTACTCTCCATTTGATGCAATACACATATTGAGATTTTTTTTTCATTAATCAAAACAGTTTTTGAACTCATTGATTTTTATGTCTTTTTGCCTTCTCATCTTTCTCTTTCTTCCTTCCTTCCTTCCTTCCTTTCTCTTTCTTTCTTTCTTTCTTTCTTTCTTTCTTTCTTTCTTTCTTTCTTTCTTTCTTTCTTTTTCTTTATTCTTTTTAAATTGTTGTTCAAGTACAGTTTTCTGTCTTTTACTCCCATTCCAGCCCATCCCCACCCAGGGTTCCCCACTTCTCTCCCATTTCCACCCCCCTAGTGTTTGTCCATGTGTCCTTTATACTTGTTCCTATAAACCTTTCCCCCTTTCCCCTGAAATTCCCTCCCCTCTCCCCTCTAGTCATTGTCAGCCTGTTCTCTATTTCAGTGTCTTTGGTTATATTTTGCTTGTTTGTTTGTTTGTTTTGTTGTTTAGGTTCCTGTTAAAGGTGAGATCATATGATATTTGTCTTTTACTGCCTGGCTTATTTCACTCAGCATAATGCTTTCCAGCTCCATCCATGCTGTCACAAAGGGTAGGAGCTCCTTCTTTCTTTCTGCTGCATAGAGTTCTGTTGTGTAAATGTACCATAGTTTTTTGATCCATTCATTTACTGATGGGCACCTAGGTTGCTTCCAATATTTGGCTATTGTAAATTGTGCTGCTATGAACATTGGGGGTGCATAGGTTCCTTTGGATTGATGTTTCAGGGTTCTTAGGATATAACCCTAGCAGTGGAATTGCTGGGTCAAAAGGCAGATCCATTTTTAGTTTTGTGAGGAAGTTCCATACTGCTTTCCATAGTGGTTGTACCAGTCTGCAATCCTACCAACAGTGCACTAGGGTTTCCTTTTCTCCACAACCTCTCCAATACTTGTTGTTTGTTGCCTTGTTTATGATGGCCCTTCTGACTGGTGTGAAGTGGTATCTCATTGTGGTTTTATTTTGCATCTCTCTGATAGCTGGTGATATTGAGCATCTTTTCATGTGTCTCTGGATCCTCTGTATGTCCTCCTTGGAAAAGAGTCTGTTCAAGTTCTTTGCCCATTTTTTAATTGGTTTGCAATTTTGATGTCTTTCAGTGCTTCTGCCTTTTTTTGTTCCACCTCTTCCACATCAGCAAAACATTTCCCTTTAATGACTTTTCTCATCTAGGGAAACAAAAAGTGTTGCTCAGAGATTGGGTGAATAGGGAGGGTGGGGCACGGGGTTCATGTTGTTTTTGGTTCAAAACTGCTGAACACTCAGTGTGGTATGAGCAGGTGCATTGATAAATCACCCATCAGGAAAGGGGCACATGCATTGAAAGAGTAAAACAAAAATTCACTGGAGCCAAAGACAGCCTCTCACAACAATGCCAGCTGGTACACTGATACAGATAAGTTTCTAGAACACTCACCTAGCAAGGGAAGCTTGCACTACAAGGGGTCCACCCTCCAGAAGATAATTCTGTTGTTTGGGAGGGGAGGGGTTTCCCCTCGTATGTCTCATTATGGACCTATGTGCAGGTTTTTGTATACCCAGAAGTGGGATTGCTAGAAAATGGTGTGAAGCATACCTAAATCCACTAATGATTTACAAACTGCATTCTAGAATTTAACTCACCAATTTAACTCACCACTAGCAGAGCATCAATATCCCACTTCCCATACCCTTGCCAGTGCTTAATATTAAATCTTGGCTCTGTTGCTTTGTTTTGCTATATAACCTCTGGTTAAGATATTTAAGAACTCTTGCCTTCAGTTTTCTCAACTGTAAAATAAAGCAATACTAGCATCTTCATCATAAAGTACTATGAGGATTAAATGAGTTTTGCTCAAAACTGGGCCTGGCATATAGTAGTTGCTAACATTATTATTATCATAGTTATTTTATTTTCAAATAGTTTAAAATATAATAGACACAAAATATCCTTTTTTAGTTTTGATTTATGTCTTTTGTTATTAAGTAGGGAGAGCATAACTTTCTACAACTAATGAGCAGTCCTGATTTTCCATTCCCATTTTGTGACTTGTCTATTGTATCTCCAAAGAATAATATTTTCTATTATTTCATGGCCTGTGTTTATTCCCACAAGTATTATAACCAAGTCCCTCAAAATGTCTAGTGTTAAAACTTGTTTACATGGTGTGAGCTCTGTAGGGCGGTTCTGCCTGTAGAAGAGAGTCAGTGATAAATAATAGTTCTTGTTAGGCACTGGTGTGTCTTATAAGCATCCTTACCTTGCAAGTGGACCCCATCTTGAGCTAGTTTTGTTTATTCCTTGTTCATGCTTAGTCCCACTTCTTTGAGAATATCACTGTCATTAGGATTGTAGATGTGGTTCTGGTCTGGTGTAACCTATTTGTACCATAGGAGAAAAAAGCCTCACCATCGCTTGGTCCCAAAGAGGAAAAATACTGGAGGGGTGAGAATCTGACTCCTGTAACTTCATCTTGGCCACCAGAGAAACAACTGGGGCATGGGTGAGCCACACAGTCATTTTCATGTAAGACAAGGAGCACCATAAATTGGCTAGTCTATCTGCAAGTTGACAAATGGAATTTTCTCATATATAGAGAAAGTATGACTTATAACTTAAAAACAAAAAGGATTTAATTTTGTAAAATATTTTATGGAGTTGGAAATCAGTAAGTTCATTATTTCTTATTTTTAAAACTTGCTAATTAAAAAAAGATGGTTGAAATATTATTTTAAACCTTACAAATGGGCTGTAGTCTCTGTGTGGTTAGTGACATACCCAAAGGGTAAGTATATTCTTATTGTTGTTCAGCAGTCTTTTTCATAAAGTTTTAAAGTTAATGTTTATGGCTTTCAAAATCTTTAATTAAAAATGACCACATGGCACAGTAGTCAAACTCCCTGGAGGCTGGGCCCTGCGGGTCAGATTGGATGATGCTGAAACAGAAAACAGGATGTGGTTTGCTGGGATGGGGAGTCAAGGTCTGTGGTTTGAAAAGGCCAGAATAAAGAAAGAAAGAGAAAAAAATCTGTTGTGTTCAAGAGCAAAGAGAGAGCCTTGCTAGACCAATTGCTCTTTGGAACCAGAGTTTTAGCTGCTTCTGGGTAATTGATAAAGAGGGTCCCTTCTCAATGAGTATGAAGAGCACAACACTCTGCTTGGAGTTTGAATGGTCTTCATGGAACAGTCTCTGACTTGAAGTTAAACAACAGAATTGTTTTGACTAGTGTTGTTTTTCAAACCCATGGTGTATAAGAAGAGTTTTCCTCCCAGATTATAGTATTTGGGAAAAAAATCTACATCTATTGATCTATGGACACATCTATTAAAATAGTTATATATAATAATCAAGTACTATGGAGTGGTAAATTTTTTCTCATCTCACCCCCAAATGCCACAGTGAGTTGTAAAAAGGTGAGTTTGTTTTCACCTGAAAGGAGAGGAAAGGCATCTGTAGCAGGGCCCACCACAGATTCCTCTGAAGATTTCTCTCTGTGAGCAGCTAGCTAGGCTGGTGAGTTGTCTTAGCAATTAACACCTGCCCAGTATCTATGAGAGTGGGTCCTACAATCTATGCCATGGGTTTTCCCATTAATTAGGGCAACATCTTGAATTCAGGAGCCCTGTCCTGATCAGGAAACTTGATCATTTCTGCTCAGGCCTGCCTACTCTATCTTGAAGTATTTCGTTATATCATCATTTTGCTCACATTTCCCAGAGACATTCTTCTAAGCAAATGTAGCAGAATATAGAAACAGAAAACTCCTGCCTTATTTGCCATAAATTCAACCCTAGTTACAATAAGTTCTGGAGTGGAGTCACTGCACTACCTCAGAAGGGTCCAGTTAATAGAGCTGTGAGTAGCAGGCCACAACCCAACAAAGGGAGTGTCCATAAATTATAATCAAGAACAATCACAACAATGAACACTAAGTGTTACAGATACCTTTGAACATTGTGCTAAGCCCTTCACATGCATTATCTTATTTAATCCTTTCAATGACCCTTTGAGGTAGAGGTTATGATCATTATTTCCACTTCACAATGAGGAAATTGTAATGTGGACAGGATCACTAACTTGTCCTTGACTGTTATTTTGTATGATTCCTGAGCCCCAGCTATTAACTGCCACTACATTAACTGCCATCCCAAATGAGAGAGTTTAGGTTATGATCACTTACTGTGCATAAAGTGCTGTGACACAAGGAGGATAGCACATGTTTATAACAAGAGCCAAGACAGTGATTAAGACTATAAGGAAATCTCTGTGGCTGGAGTTGTCGGGAGAGTCATTATGGAGTAGGAGAATCCAGAAAAATGGAAAGGATTTAAGCCTACCTTTTAGAGAAGAAGGTGCTTTCCAGATAGAAAGAAAAACTAAATCCTCCTTCATTCTGGACTTACCTGAAAACATTATATGTATACACACACACACACACACACACACACACAAGAGAGCCATGTAATTAAATATCTTCTGATTCATGGCTAGGGTCTTATGTTATGAAGTCTTATGACAGCCTTTGCTTTCTCAAGAGAAGCTATTATTTCATGAGACAAGGAAAGATCTATTTATGAAAGACTTGCCCCCAAAGACCTCAATATAATGAAGCTAGTCAGATACCAAGATTCTTATTACTTTTCAACATTTGGAAGAATTCCAAAATGGAAGCTTTCTTGACAGACCCATGAAGTATTAATGAAATTTTGTGTAGAAGGGAATAATCTACTTAGGCATATCAACTCAGAAGCAAGGATCAAGGAAAACTTGGGTCGCTGGTAGGGCCATTGCTCTCTTCTTCTGAATCATGGAAAGATGAGTTTTCCTTTGATTGTTGTGTCCTCTGGTCCTTGGCATGGTCTACTCCATTCTGAATTATTGGGTGATATAACATGCACTCCAAGAGAACACATTATTATTATTCAAAAGTGAATGACTTGAAATTGAAATTCTCACACAGTTGTGAACTCCAACAGTGTTAAAAATAAATCCTTTTATCTGTTCTACATTCCTGCGCTGCTACTCTTTTCCACTGGAACCCCCTTTAAAAGATGTGTGGACTGCACGTTGAACAAGATCGAATGTGACTTTGCAAAAATAGAATGCCTGGTCTCTTCTCTTTCCCTTTCCACTCGACAATGCAAGATAAATTCACTCCACAGGAACCTTTTGTGGGCTGTACAGCTCAGGCAATTTGCAGTTTGCTGGGGGAAAGGCAGCTCACGCTACATTTATCACCCCCTGCCGCCGGCTACAATTCAACCCACTTTGAACCACTGAGCAGAGGTGCTGATGGGGGCTTTGGCATTAGAATTGCACATCATCATGGAAGTGCAGGGAAGCAAAAGACACATGCATCAGGGCCACTCCAGGTCTTCACTAAGGAAGGGGTCAAATATATGACACTGGGTGATGGCAACCCAAGAAGAGTGTTTTACAATAAAAAAATATATGGTTGCTTTCATACCTCTCTTTTATATTTTCCCTCGGGCGATCCTTGCTAACCCAGCGAGTTTTGTATTTTATCAGAATCATCAACTCATATTATGAGTGGTAGCCTCAATTTCACTGCAATCACTGCACACTTCAACATAGCCAAACAAATAAATAATAAAAAGATATAACCGACCTTCCTTTTTTTCTACTTTACCCAGAAGCTTGTTCTCTAAAGAAGCAAAAAACAGGAAAAACAGAGAATGGGTATAGCTGGGTGGTTGGGTGGAGGTAATATTTTAGTTAAGATAGGTTAGATTATGCTGCAGAAATGAACCCTAAAATCTTCCAGAACCAAGTATATTTCTCTTGAAAGTCAGTGGGGGAGTCTACTTTACATGGCTATGCAAGGATCCAGGCTGATGGCAACTTTGTTGCTGCACCATCTAGAACTCATGGACTTGTCAATAGTCCATGGCAGAAGAAAAGGATGCTGAAGGCTCTCCCACTGGCAATGAAATTCTTTGACTCAAAAGTGAAACACATCCTTTCCACTCATAGTCTATTGGCCAGAACCAGTCACATGGTTTGCCTAACTGCAAATGATCAAGAGAGTATCAGTCTCTTGGGTGCCTTGAAGAAGAGGAGAATTGGTAATGGGTGAGCCCCAGAAGTCTGCATACTGTTGTATTATTTCTCTACTATTGGTTGGTTTAGTGAAGTAGAACTAAATGAAATGATAGTGGTTTTCAAATTTAAATAAACCCAATATACTTATTATTTTTTTATTTCTATGGACAGTGATATTCACAAATGGTCAAAGAGTCATAGGATTTTGGCCTTAAAAGAACTAAATAACCCCCTGATTGAAAGAATAAGAAAACTGATACCCAGAGAAGTGGTGAGTTGTTCGTAGTCTTACCATTGTTAGCAGAGCCAGGTTGGTTTCCAGGCCAGTACTCCTTTCACTTTGTCAAGTTGCCTTTCTGTTATATGCATTGGATGGCATCAGAAGGGAGTGTGACATCAGGAGCTTATGTAGCTCAAGTCTGACCAACCAAAAAAAATGAGACACTATGAGAATCAATGACAGTGGACAGCATACAATTTGGTATGTTCAGTGTGAACACCCAAGGTATTCATGGCTGTTTAGAACTGTTATATTTTAACATTATTCATCCATTTCTCTATGTGTTATTGTGTTTTACTTGTTAATCATAATACTAAAGACGATTGTATTTTTGAAATTCACCTCAGGCTCATATGCGGCCCTAGGGCCATTTGTTGATCCATGACACTGCTGCCTAATGTTTTGATGTATGGCGTACATAGAAACTATTAATATTGGACAGACTAGTGGGGTGAAACTGTTGAGGCTGTGCAGTCCCTGAGACAACAGCTCATGAGTTCTGGCTGTGTCAAGTCCCAGCCTGACCCCTGCTAAGAGTTAAGGATCAGTTTCTTCACACACCAGTAACTCAGTCCGAACACATGGGTTGGGAAGCCCAGGCAACCAGAGAAGAATATTAAGCTGGACTTAAGTTTCTTCTTCAGATTGGCTAGATTTGGTGTTAGAACTATGTACATATGTATCTATGCTGATTAAGTATTTTTAAAAGTTCTGGAAAGGATGTGGAGAAAAGAGAACCCTAGTGCACTATTGGTGGGAATGCAAACTGGTGCAGCCACTGGGGAAAACAGTATGGAATTTCTTCAAATATTAAAAATGGAACTGCCTTTTGACCTGGCAATTCCAGTGTTGGGAGTATACCCTAAGAATCCCAAATCACCAGTTTGAAAGAACTTAAGCACCTCTTATGTTCATAGCAGCACTATTTACAATAGCCAAGTGCTAGAAACAGCCTCAGTACCCATCAGTAAATGAGTGTATCAAAAAATTGGTACATTTACACAATGGAATATTATGCAGTAGAAAGAAAGAAGGAACTCCTACATTTCACAACAGTATGGGTGGAACTGAAGAATATTATGGTAAGTGAAATAAGCCATTAGTGAAAGAAAAATACCATATGATCTCACCTACAAGAAGAATCTAATGAACAAAATAAACTAACGAGCAAAATAGAACCAGAGGCATGGAAATATGGAACAGACTGACAGTGACCAGAGGGAAGACAGAGGGGGATAATGATGAAAAGAAGGGGAAGGGACTAGTCAAAGAACATGTATGAATGACCCGTGGACATGGACAATGGTGTGGGGGTTGACTGTGAGAGCAGGGGGTGGGCTGGGTGGTGGAAGGCAAAGGGGGAAAATTGGCACAACTATAATATAACAATATTTTTTTAAAAAAGTAATTGTTAAGAGGAAGAAAAGTCATCTTATCTTGACCCTACCTGATCAGGGAAGGCTTCTTGGAGAATTAGAAATCGGCAATGTATAGGGTGTGGGAGAGGATAGCCACACAAAGTTAGAATTCATAGACAAGCTTATAACCCTGAATTGCTGTTTGGAGCCATTGTGGATGTATAATGAAGCCATTTTAAATAAGGGATATTTTTAGCATAAAATGCTTAACAGATCAAATGCCTCTGGGCTTCTGCAGGTTTCAGAGGAGGCAGAATGGAAAGCCACACTGATGAAACACTGCTGACAGGCAAATGTTCTTTTTTGCCATGAGGTGAGCAGCTTGCAGGGTTTAACTTAGGTGAGAACTCTTTGGTGGCTGGCTTGGGTAATGAGCATCTGCTGGGAAGACCCTCTGAGCATTATTTGTGCCAGTGTCGGTGCAAAAAACCTCTCTCCCCTTTGTGGTGTGGGGTTTGAAAGAAAAATGTCATCCCATTGGAAAAAAAGGGTTTGATCACTGTCTAGCCCTATCTTTCGGTCCTTTATAATTCTTTTCTATGTCACTGTTTGACATCTATCATTATAATGCTTCCAGACAGTTTTCTCCCTCCCTTTTTACTACATGGAGGTCTTTTTGTTAAAGGCAGGAATGCTAATGTTTCAACTGTGAGTTTATGTGTGTGTATGTGTAGTGAGTATGGACATACTCATCTATGGATCATGGACATACTTGTCTATGAAACATGGACAGAAGGCTGGGATTTCATTCTAACATATTCACTGACTCTCTGCTCAGCAACTCAAATTTTGTGAAATAGACAGAAGTAGGTCAGATGGGAATTGTCCTATCAGCATATTACAAGGTGGGTGTGACAAGTGAGTGAGCTGTCAGTTCAGAGATAGAAGTAGGAAAAACCAGAGATTGGTAGGGTGACCATATAATTTATCATCTACATTACAACACTCGTGAGAATGAAAGGGGGTGCTATTAATAATTACACTGAGACAATGAGTGTAAATTGGGACTGCTCCAGGCAATCTGAGCCTGGGAATGGGCTAAGTGTCAAAATGCCAGGAGAGGAACAGCCACATAATAAAACCTAGTCTTTTTATTGGAAAGAGTCAGAAGCATGACCAGTGTTACATACTGGAATAACAATGAAAAAATGCAAAAACTGAATGGGGGGATGAGAGAACCAAGACCTTCTATGGTTAATGCAGACTTAATAGTAAACAAGACCTGACAAGAATTATGCTTGGAGAGTGTGAGCTACTGGGAGCTGAAGTAATCCAGGGCAGTAGCTCCTCTTGAAGGCCAGGACCTGCCTCTCTTCCCCTATAGATATTCTCTGTCCATCTAAAAGGCAGAGTTCCTTACACTCAACATTTGTCAGAAATGGGTAATCCACAGTAGAAAGAGGCAGTCTAGCATCGCCATATGTGAGGCTGAAGGGCTAAGGGTACAGGGGATTTCTGGTAGCAGACTGTCAGTAATGGATGGGGGCATTCCATCTGGGGGAGACACCCCATCTTCTGTTCTGATTTGTATTCTACACACAAGACTGATATTGGAAGCAATAGAGTGAAAAGTAAAAGCCCAAGAATGTCGATAAGTGAAGTCTTTTTTTTTTCAAGATCATACATTAGATGAGAGAAGAGTATTGTTGAAAATCCTAGGAACACAAAGCTTTTAGAGGAAAGCACCTGACACTCAGCAGACCTCAGATTCATTCATTCATTCACTTACTTCTTCATTGAAGATCTACTAATAACTAGGCACCATATGTGAAACAGGGGATACAGAGATAAATGAAACATGATCCCTGCATTAAAGAAGCACTCATCTAGTAGGAAAATTGTAAGAAATTACACTATAATAGTAAGGTGGCAAAATAGAAAGGGATAATGTGTTAAGGAGAGTCAGGAAAGTAACCTTTTGGACTCAAGCTTAAAAGGTGTGTAACAGTTTGACAAGCAGCTAAGGTAAAGGAAAAAAAATCCAGGTGGAGAAAGTAGGTGGAAAAGGAACTGAACTATAATGAGGACATAAAGGTTTGGGAAAGAGATAAAAGCTTAGCCAGCCAGAAGGGCCCCATGCAGGGAGAGAAAGAGTGAGTGGCAGAAAATTGCACGTGGGCCCTGTTGGGCTGCTGGGTCCAGATGTTGGAGTGCAGTGATGGTAAAGGAGGAGAAACTCTAAGGACCCGAGAGGAGAAAGGAAGGGTATAGGGAATTAACAATCCACAGAAAAAGAGAAAACATAGGAGAAACACAGAGACACAGATACCAATGGGGGGAGAGGAGTAAAATTCTCAAAAGTACAGTTACAAGATCTCATAGACACACAGTCTGATTTCCCTTAACTGCCTTTCTGAGCCTGAGTTGTGGCTGACGCTCATAGTTACAGGACCGCTGGGACACAGCACAGATGTTAGGGTAATGACAACACAAAGTCTTCCCATAAAGGGACAAACTCAGCCTACGTCTTTCCTCAAAGAAGCATGGGTAGACAAATCAGAGTGCTTTTTTGTTTGTTTGTTTTTTAAACCCTACTCTTCAAAGCAAAGAAAGGGACCTAGTACATGAGGAGGGTAAATGAGGCTCTGTGAGGTCTGAGGTTTTCTGAGAGTCCAGCCCCCACCCTGGCAAGTTCTGTGGCCAGGAATGAGGGGATAGCCAAGGAAAATGCTGGTGCTGTACTATTGTACATGCCAGGCTATCTGCTGGCACAGATTAGTCTGAGCTAAGGCTACTTTTATGTTAGAAAAATGTGAGCCCCTAGATCCTGGGCCATGTACTTAATAAGAGGCAATCATCCCTGCTGTGGTTCCACTCACTAATTGTCCCAGCAGGCTGGCTCCCAGGCGATCCAGATAAAGATGGGAACTTGGCTCCAAAGCTTAGCTCACCCCCGTTATTATGGCAATGCGATACACAAACCCAGATCATCAAACAAACATGCAGACACAAGGGTATATTTCTAATTTATTCATTTTGCAATTCCACTTCTTTGGGGAAAGTGAAGATTATTGTTCTCATCCCAGTAGCATGTGACTATGCTGAAGGCCACAGGGAACACCAACCAGCTCTTTCAAGCCCTATTCAGGCAGCAGGGGCTGAGAATGCAGGGAGAATGGTGAGAGATGTGGGGCCAGAACCCTACAGCCCACAGGGTTTGTTATTTTGTTATTTCTTCTCCATAGAGATGTATCTGTTAAGAATGGGACTTCGGTTACTCACAGGTATATGAGTTAAACCTTGTGCTCATCCTTCATTACCAGGGTAGGGACAAGTGTCCCATTCATTTGTTCAATAAATGTTTATTGTGTAATGATCCTATGCCAGGGACAGTACAACACAGTGGGCCAATGTCTGTCTAGAGGTTTACATTCTAATAGGGATATGAACAATGAATGAATGGCTAAACATAATAATTATAGATTGAATTATAATAATTAACACTTCTATATAGAGCTTATTAGCATATATGTATAATGTTATAGGGATTACATACCTATGATCCCTATAAAACTGTTTATAGTTGACCATTTTTGATACCCCTCATGGCAATTTTATAGGTTCAACCTAATGTTAAATCAGTGAATCTTCACAAGAACCATAGGTGGTAGATAGTATTATGACTATTTAATCAATGGGGAATGGAGGCAGGTAAGATTAAGTAGGCTGCCCAAAATCATGGACCAAAATTATAACAGAAGCAGCTTAGCTTCAGGTTCATGCTCTTCCCTGCTATGTTTTGTACACAGGATGAGGATTCAGAGAGGAACTAGAGAATGCCCTTTAGAATAGATAGTGAGGAAAAATAGTTCTGGCCAAGATGGAGGTGTAGGTAGATACACTTTGCCTCCTTGCACAACTAAAAGAAAGATAACAACAAATTTAAAAACAAAAAATAACCAGAACTGCCAGAAAAATCAAACTGTGTGGAAGTCTGACAACTAAGAAGTTAAAGAAGAAACATCTATTCAGCCCAGCAGAAGGGGCAGAGATGGGCAGCCAGGGTGGAGAGGACTCACAGCAAGGTGGTGGCTGGTGGACTGGGCAGTCCTACATTTGAGTGTGGATAAACAAGGAGAAAGAACTGGGAAGTGAGACAGAATGAGCAACTCAGGGTTCCGGATTGGGGAAATAAAGCCTCAAAACCTCTGACTGTAAAAACCTGTGGGGGTTGAGGAAAGGAGAAACTCCCAACCTCACAGGAGAGTTCATTGGAGAGACCCATAGGGTCCTAGACTATACACAAAACCACCCACCTGAGAATCAGTACCAGAAAGGCCCAATTTGCTTGTGGGTAGCAGAAGAAGTCATTGAAAGCCAGCAGAGCTGAACAAGTAACATTGTTCCCTCTTGTACCTTTCCCCCACCTATAGTACCACAACACACAGCAATGTGGGTTGCCCTACCCTCGTGAATACCTAAGGCTCCACCTCTCACTATGTAACAGGCACACTGAGACAAAAATATATGGCCCAAATGAAAGAACAGATCAAAGCTTCAGAAAAAATACAACTAAGTGATGAAGAGATAGCCAGTCTATCAGATGCACAGTTCAAAACACTGGTAATCAGGATGCTCACAGAAATGGTTGAGTATGGTCACAAAATAGAAGAAGCGAAGGCTACGAAAAGTGAAATAAAGGAAAATGTACAGGGAGCCAACAGTGAAGGGAAGGAAACTGGAACTCAAATCAATAGTTTGGAGCAGAAAAATGAAATATACAGTAAACCAAACAGAAAGATGAAACAAGAATTCAAAAAATGAGGAGAAGCTTTGGAACCTTTGGGACAACTTTAAACGTTCCAACATCTGAATCATAGAAGTACCAGAAGGAGAAGAGGAAGACATTAAAAACTTACTTGAAGCACAAGGAAACACACACCAAGGTACATCATAATTACATTACCCAAGATTAAAGAGAAGGAGAGAATCTTAAAAATGAGTAGAAAAAGGGAGATAGTTATCTACAAAGGAGTTCCCATAACACTATCAGCTGATTTCTCAGAAGAAATCTTGCAGGCAAGAAGGGGCTGGAAAGAAGTATTCCAAGTCATGAAAGGCAAAGACCTACATCCAAGATTACTCTATCCAACTAAGCTATCATTTAGAATGGAAGGGGAGATAAAGTGCTTCTCAAATAAGGTCAAGTTAAAGGATTTCATCATCACCAAGCCCTTATTATACAAAATGCTAAAGAAACTCATCTAAGAAAAAGAAAAATACCAAAAATACAAACAGTAAAATGACAACAAACTTGCAACTCTCAACAGCTGAACCTAAAAACAAAAACAAAAACAAACTAAGCAAACAACTAGAACAGGGATAGAATCACAGAAATGGAGATCACATGGAGGGTTATCAGCAGGGAGGTGGAGGGGGAAGAATGGGGGAATAGGTACAGGGAATAAGAAGCATAAATGGTGGGTACAAAATATACAGGGGGAGGTTAAGAATAGTATAGGAAATGGAGAAACCAAAGAACTTACATGTATGACCCATGGACATGAACTAAGGTGGAGAAATGTTAATGGGAGGGGAGATACAGGGTGAAGGAGAATAAAGGAAGAAATGGGAAAATTGTAATAGCATACTCAATAAAATAAATTTTAAATAAGGATAGATAGTGAGGAAAAGCCTCCCAGAGAAAGATATTTGAAGCAAGAGTAAAAGGATGAGAATGATCCACCCATAAAATGATCTCAGAAAATGTGACTATCATTTGTCAAACACTCTCGAAACTACAAAGACACCTCCTAATTTTCTCGTACCAGAAAGGCAGACCACATCCCCCAAAGTGGTCCTTCCTAGTGACTACTGCTGGTCGATGGCACCCTGTGCATCTCTCCTTGGAAAGAGTATGACCTGGAAACTGCTGATCTCTGTGAACTGAAGTAGTTCTAAGAATCCACCTCAAGCCTTCACATCCCTGGCCCAAGGCAGAAAACCCTGGTTGCAACACAGGCCTGGCAGTCCTCCTTCTGTTGTGCATATCTTTGTACAAAAAACCACCTCCTTAAATGCTCCCAACTCCTGTGGGTGTGAACTTGTCACCATAGCCTCATGGACTGGACTGCTCTCAGTGCCTAGAGTCTTCCTTTGAACCTTTGGCTCCATTTTCCCCCCAAGCTCTGTAATTGATGCAAATATCTCCACTGAGTTTCCCAAAGTAATCATGATAGGATACCTGGGGCAAAGAAATCCTCAAAACCTCATTTCCACTTTTCCACAGCTGGTCTTATGTCTCTCTTCCTCTTAGTGTTGTTCTGCCAAGGTTATGAGATCCTGCTCTAGAACAAGAAGGCCTTAAACCATTTCACAATGTCTTATGATGGTGTTAGCATTGAATCATTTTTCCTGCTACTCTCACTGAGGATATAGTGCCCTGTACTGATTCTGGCACTTCATTTTCCTCTTCCACCTCCCCCTTATCAGTGGCATACCTGTTCTGAGGAACAGGCTCTTGGCTCTATCTTGAGCCCAGTTATACTTCTGTGACCAGTATTGGAAAACAGTAGTTTTATTTTGATATCCATCTAAATTTCTTTCCAGCTTGATTTTAATTTTACCAAGTTTATATCAAGGATGGGAAGTCTTCCCTTGAATGGCTGTCCTGTGACTGAGGGCCTGCTTTCTATTGCACATGTTTGGATGGGACTGCTTACAATTTCACTTACTTACCGGGATCTGAGGCTACTTATTTATATCCCTTCCTTTTCATTTTTCATTGCTTGAGCGAGTCAGAAGTAAAGAACTAACAGAGTGTCTAACTATGGATAGAACGGGACTTCTAGTGAAGATGATTTTTGATTGGTCATGAGGTAGGCAAGCCCACAAGTATCATGGCATCACAGAGGTAGAGAAACAAGTATTATGATGGCTTTGGTGTCACAAAGATCTAGGTATGAATCCTGAATCATTAATTTAAGACCTATACATACTTAAACAAGTCTAACCACTTTGTTTTTCAAATTATCTTTCCATAAAATAAGCACAATTTCAGTACAAGCTTAGTACTTATCAAAAGATTGTGAGATCTGAAAGATAACCCAATTAGAGACTTCTGTTTCTGAATAGCATGGAACCTACAAAAAGGCTATTAGAACTAGTGAGTGTGTTTAGCAAGACTGTAGGATGGAGGAAAAATATATACAGATCAATTATATATTTATATAGTAGAATGAGTAAATGGACATTGTAATGCACTCACTGTGCCATTTACAGTCACATCAAAAGTATAAACTACTGAGTGGCAAATATGACAAAAGATGTGAAAAACCTATACAATAAAACTATAGACATATAATTTATCACAGGTCGATAGACTCAATATTCTTAGGATATCAATGTTTCTAAACTGATTTATAGATTTAGTATAATCCCAATCAAAATTCAAGCAGGCTTTTTTTTGGTAAAAGTTGATAAGCTGATCCTAAAATTAATTGGAAATGCCAAATAACCTATAATAGTGGAAACAACTTTGAAAATAACAAAGTAGGAGGGCTAACACTACCTGATTTCAAGACTAATAAAGCTTATACTAATCAAGGCAGAGTAATATTGACATAAAGATAAACAAATATGTCGATGAAAATAGGAGTCTATAGACAGATCCACAAAGCTGGACAACTTATTTGACAACACTAAAAAGGCAATTTGGTGGAGAAAGGGTAGTCTTTCAACAGATGCTGCTGAACAATTGAATATCTGTATCAAAAAAATTCTTTAATCTATAACTTGCACAATATAGAAAAGTTAACAAATGGATCTTAGACCAAAAATGCAAAACCTAAGCTATAAAACTTCTAAAGGAAAATATGGTATTAAATATTTGTAACCTAGAACTAAGCAAAAGTTACAGAAATAATATGCATATACTAAAAGCATAATTTATAAATAAAAACATTAATTAACTGGACTTCATGAAAATTAAAACTTCATGGGGGTATGTGTAAGAAGCCTACAGCAAACATTTTCACACTCCTCACACCTGTTTAACATAATACTTGGAAGTCATAGCCAGAGCAAGTTGTCAAGAAAAAAGATCACCTGAAGCAGAAAGGAAGAAGTAAAATTAGGTCTGCAGATGGCATGATCTTATGTGTAGAAAGCCCTAAGAACTCTGCACACACACACAAAAACCTGTCAGAACTAATCAGTTAAGTGTAATTTCAGGATACAAAATCAGCATATAAAAATCAGTTGTGTTTTGATACACTAAAGAAATTATTTGAAAAGGAAATTATGAATAAAGCCCCATTTGCTCTTCCAAAGATATTGTTAAGAGAAAGAAAAGACAATTCAAATTGGGAGAAAATATTTGCAAAGCATATATCTGCTAAAGGATATATCTGTAGCATACATGCACATACCTAGAACATGCAAAGAGCCCTTACATCTCAATAATAAGACATCAACAAAATTAAAACCTCTTTTTTTCCAAAGTATACCATCATGAAAGTGAGAATACAACCCACAAAATGGAAGAAAACTTTTGCAAATTATACATTTGATGAAGAACTTGTACCCTGTGTATGTAAAGAGCACTTATAACTCAATAATAAAAAACAAATAATTAAAACTAGGCAAAGGACCTGTTGGAAATTTCTCCAGAGAAGATATACGAGCAGCCAATAAGCACACGAAAAGATTCTCAACATTATTAGCCATCAGGAAAATGCAAATCAGTGCCACAATAAGTTGCCATTTAGTACCTACTAAGACAGCTATAATAAAAAAGAAAGATAAGTATTTTTCAGGATATGGAGACATCAGAAACCTCACACACTGTTGGTTGGAATTTCCGAAAAAAGGTTAAACACAGAATTACCATATGGCCAAGCAATTCCTTTCCTAGGTACATATACAAGAAAAATAAAACAGTTGTATTGGAAATACCCAGTCTTCCCTCTTGTGTCCGCGATACTTTTATGCAGAGGACTTTATTTCTGCCACTTTTGGTCAGCAAATGTGACCATACCAAGCAATTCTCCATGACACCAGCTGTATGTCCTATAACTCAACTCAACTCTGATACTGTTCTCCTAGAGAGAGCATCAGATTCCACAGGTTAGGGGCTCAGTCCCAAAAGATTGCTCCCACCCACATTAGATGCCTGTCACAAGTAGCAGCTCCCCTGGTTACAGAGAACTTCTGCTCAACTTGGACACAAATCTAAGGCTCCCATGGGTTTGTTAGTTTGCCAGAGCTGTTCACAGAACTCAAGGAAACACATTTGCTAAAGGATATGATAAAGGAAACAGATGAACAATCAGAGGAAAAGATACATAGGGTGAGGTCTGAAAGGGTCACTGTTTTCCTGGAGTTGGGGTGTATCACTCTCTCAGTTTGTGGCTATGTTTACTGACCTTCTTGGAAGCTCACCGAACCTTGTACTATTGAGTTTTATGGAGGTTTTTTCACACAGGCATAATCAATTATTACCTTCATTTCTGGTCTCTCTCCCTCTCTGAAGAACAGAGAGTGGGGCTGAAAATTCCAAACTTTTAATCATGGCTTGATCTTCTGATTACCAGTCCCACCCAGAGTCACCTTAATAAAACAAAAGATGTTCCTAGTATTCTTATCTCTTAGGAATTCACAAGAGTTTCTAGATCTCTCAGCCAAGAACTGAAGGCAGAGATAAATATATGTATATATTTTCTCTCATATTGTTATATTTTCTATCAAATTGTTATTGATAGAAACTTAATACACACAAAAATTTATACACAAATATACATAGAAGCATTATTCATAATTAACCAAACATAAAATTCTAAGTACCCATCAACAGATAAATGAACAAATAAAATGTGGTCTATCCATACAGTAGAATATTATTTGGCAATAGAATGAAATAAACTACTGATACGTGTGACAATATGAATGAACCTTGAAAACAGTATGCTACATGGGAGAAACCAGACACAGAAGTGTATGATTAGTGTATGATTTAGTTGCTATGAAATGTCTAGAATAGGTAAATCTATAAAGATGGAAAGTAGATTCGCAGTTGGAGATGGCGAATAGAGGGAGGAAGTTGGGGAATTGGGAATGACTAATGGGTATGAGGTTTCTTTTGAGGTGATAAAACTGCTGTAGTGTTGATTATGATGATGATTTCAAAATTTGTGACATCTAAAATCCACTGACTGTATACTTTAAATGGTTGAATTGTTTGATATGTAAATTATATCTCGATAAAGCTGTCATTTAAAAAATCAAATTTGAGGGAGAAGGATGGGCCCTCAAAAAGGACGCAGGCCTTTATAAAGTGATGGAAATGTTCTATTAATTGATGGTGTGGGTAGTTACTTATACATACAAGCTTTTAGGCCTCATTGAAATGTATGTGAAATCATATCAATAAGAAAAAAACCTAATTTAAAAATGTGCAAAAGATTTGAACACTTACCGTAAAAGATACACAGATGGCAAATAATCATATGAAAATAGACTCAACATCATTAGTCATTAGAAAAATGCAAATAAAAACCACAATTATGGCACTACCTGTTAGAATAGCTAGAATTAAAATGATTGACTGAGTCTTGGCAAGGATGTGTTGGACTGGAACTCCCATACACTGCTGGTGCAAATGTAACATGGTACAAACACTTTGCAAATTGCACAGCAATTTCTTAAATGTTCCACATACATCTACCACCTGATTGAGCTATTCCACTCCTAGGTATTTACTCAACAGAAACGAAAACACATGTTCATACCAAGTCTTGTACATAAATAATCGTAGCAGTTTTATTTGCAATAGTACAAAACTGGAAACAATCCAAATGCCCATCAACAGGTGGATGGGTAAACCAATTTGGTATATAATACTCAGCAATATTTTGGAATGAGCTATTGAGTATAAACCATATGATTTCATTTATGTAAAAATGTTAGAAAATGCAAACAAATCTGTAGCAACAGAAAGCAGGTTCATGGTTGCCTGGGGAGGAGGGTATGGCATGGGGAGAGGCAGAAGGGAGGACACAGGACATTTTGGCAGGTGAGGGGTATATTCATGATCTTGATTCAGGTGATAATTTTATTGGTCTATACATATGTCAAAGCTTATCAAATTATGTACTTTAAATATGTGCAGTTTATTGGATGTCAATTATACCTTAATAAAGCTATAAAAACAAAGATAATGCACTTACAGCCCTGGCTTGCAGTGAGTCTGTTTTCTCTAATTGCCCTTTGGCTTCATACACTGAAATTATGAGCAGGAGCAATGTCCTATCCTGGCCTACATGGGTCCCTGGGACCCAGCTGTAGCTCTCAGGTTTGCCCAGGCCACTCCCAAAAGACATTTGTTAGAGGAAGGAGGTCAGCAGTGACCTCTCTCTATGTTCTCCAAGAAAGGCTGGGTTCTTCATTCCATCACAGATTGTGTTTTGCTCACACTAGGCCCTCCTGGTGTTCTGGCTTTAACAATAATTTCTTATTTACTTATTTATTGGAATTTTCTTATAGCTGCCAACATAAGTCAAATCCTCTAACTCAAATTAATTCTACCAATATTGTTTTTTAACATAGTCTATGTAAGACTCATGGCAGATATGTATGAGAAAGAACCTATGTCCAGACCTCATAGCCTAGGAGGGTGAGGGGCTAATGTGAGAGCACAAGTGATTTATTAAGAGGCAGAATGGAATTGATGTAAGTGGGACTTGCAGATAAGCTGACTTGGAGGTTTACTGAGAAGAGAACATCAACTGATACTCCCTCTTTGAGTTTTGTGTGCTCCTCCTGAAACCCCAAATTCCCTTTTCCTTCCACTATGAAGAACGCTGAAGATCCAACCAATGGAGGAAGGAAAGGGTCACCCTGCTGACTGCCTTGCCTGCTGCCTGAGCCTAGGGCAATGGAGAGCTTCTGAGCCAGCACATGACTTGGGCAGGTCTGGTAATTTCCACATTTCCCTGCCCTGCTATCTGCCACTTCCAGAGATGCACTAGCTGAGCTTGTAGATGTGATTTCCAGGGGGCTCACTGACAACTTTCATCTGTGTATTTGTATGCAGCTGTGTGTGTGGGCTACTCAACGAACATGCAGATTTAGGGGGAGAAGCATATGCATCTCAGAAGGAGGCAGATGCTGCATAATCAACAGTAATTTAGAAGGAACAGAGAAGGTAAGAAAAGAACAGGCCCCATTTTCACCAGCAGGAGGGTTTGAGCCACTACTGTCCCCTGTCTGGGGCTCCTGGGTGGTGCTTTTTGTGTCTCTAGAAGGTGCACCAGAAGCCACAGCACCTTCCTGATGACTTGCTGTGAAGTACAAAAGAAGCAGACGTTAAGAGGTGCAGGTTATGGGAGTGTAGACACTGCCAAACTCACACACTGCTGTGGAAAGGGTCATGTTGTTAGCAGATGAGGCAGAATAGGCTATCAGAGAAGTTCCTAATCCCTAGTCAGGAAACAAATGCAATGCACTGCGGCAAAGTGTGAAGATCAAGGTCTTTGGAGTCTGAGAACTCTGAAGATCACTCAAAGTGAGATTCTATCTGGCTGCTTCCTGGCCTTGGAAATGCTGCAAGCTCACTTGCGGCCTCATTTTATCAATCCTAAAATAAGGATACTACCAATAATGCCTGTCTTCTCACATTTGTTTTAAGGATTAAATGGAATGATGTGTAAAGTGATAAACTGAGGAATATACATGTACACACAAAAATAAAATATTGGGTGGTTTTAAATATAAGAGGCAAGGTATTTGGTTGAAAAAGGAATTTTTTCATTGCCAAAGATATTTCCTTGGATCCAAGACTGATGGTTGAGTCAAGGTGGTAAATGATCTCACAGTCCATGGTCTCACAATGAATGGGGCCATCCTTTTAGGCCTAAACCACAGCTAATTGACAGTCCATCATTGAGGGCTGTGAGGGCTGCCTCCCTTTCCTACTTCACCTCAGTGAAAATGAAATGCTTGCTGGCTTGGAAAGAAGGGCTTGACCTCAAGCAAAATAAAAAATCACAACTTCCAGGTACACAAAATGACTGTGTTCACCACTTCTCTATGAAATCTGAGGTTTCTGGGTACCATGGTCTTTTTAGTCAGCAGTTGCTGGTGGTGTAGAGTAAATGTCACTTGAACACCATGCTGCTCTTGTCAGGATGCAGAACATTTTCCTTCAGTGACAAAGAAATTGTCTCTTTACAAGACCCTGAAGGTCCTATTAGTAGGTCATGCACCTTTTCACACAAGAAAACAACAGTTGTTTTTCTCCCTCTACTCAAAGAATTATGGCAAGATTTAGTCCCTGAAAATCTCTGCTTGAGTGGGAAAGGGGAAATCTCAGTGGTATGTTGGAAGTTGATATCTTCTCCAGCTTTCTGGGGAGTTTCTAACTTCAGATATGCTGACAAGGTAAGAGTTACCCCGGTCCTTCCTCTTGTGGTTACTGCTCAGTGGTTTTGTTGCTGCCTAGTATTCCCTCCAGCCTTGGCCACCCCCGCTTGTCTTCATGCTTGTCCATTGAATGTGATATAGCCACTTTCACTGTTGCTGGTAGTGCTCTGATGGGTACTGCCTGGACAGTTGCTCGTTTGGACATACCTTTTCCTCCTTTCACTGATAATCCAGAGGCACAGAACAAGGGACATGGTTAGCAGGTAGAGAGAAAGGGTTGCAGTCCTCTCCGTGTGATGGTGCTCATATTAATCTTTACTTTTGGTTTGTGTTTATCAATGAACAAATGTTAAAGTGTCTAGGTTAGTACCTGACACAACATTGTACAAATATTTGCTATTATCACCATCATCATCATAACATAAAAAACAGAATTACAACACATGCTTCACAATGTGCTTAAGTGCTTTCATGGACTGTGCTGTTTCATGTTCTAATGTTTCCGAAGCACATCACTTTTATTTTCTTGTAGAATATAGAATGTTCCATTGGACTATTGGGGTGGTATAGACAGGACCTCTAGTGTAGATGGGGTCACTTGGTCTGTGAGGAGAGCACAGACAGGCCCTTCCTTTCTAGATGCAATGCTTTGAAATCATGCTCAGGAACACTCCCAGCATGCCTGGAACATGGTAAGTACCTAATATATGTTATCAGAACTTCCTGATTTGTCCTCTGCAGGAAGGAACTAAACGTGGAAGCTAACACCCTGGGCCCCATCAAGCAGCCCTGTTCTGAGAGGCCTTTCTCTCAGCCACACTGGAGCTTCTTACCTTTATGCTCACACTCCTGGAGGCAGTGAGTGCAGTTGTGCCCGAATCAGCAGAGACTGTGCCATTCTCCTCTGCTTCCTGATCCTACCCCCAATCTAGGTGGTTATTGTTTCGCTCCCTCAGCTGGCTTTCTCTCTGCTTGATAAGCAGTTTGTGCTGATACGCTCTTGTTTTCCAGATAATGATCATGATGATAACAATCTTTCTTGCACAGTGTTTCACAGTTTTCAGATCAGTGCCTCTGCCATTCCCTTATTTTTCCCTCAAAACAGCTGGGCTGGGTAGACAGGAATGTGCCATTATCAGACCAGGATGTGACACTCAGGGCTGCTCATGCCTTTCTAAGCTCATATATCTGGTAAGTGGCAGAACCGGAACTAGAATCCAAGGCCTCACCTTCGGGTCCTTAGTGTTTTCACTGTTGCATAGTATTCCCGGGAGTGAATGACAGGTGTGGAAATGACTGTGAGCTGTCATTCACAGAGCTGGAAATAAATGAGCCTTAACATGATGAACAACAGCAGTGGCTACTGTGGCCGTGTTGTGCAAAACAGCAGAGGATACAAAGGAGAAAGCCAGCATTGTCAGGCTTAAAATGGATAAGGCTAGGAATCCAGAAATGAGAATTTAAATAACCAAGAAGTATAGTGAACATCCAGTAAGAATTCCATTAGTTGAATGAACAAAGGAATAAATAGTATCAAAGAGAAGTACATTCTTTAGCTTCTGAGGACATGCACATGAATCTATAATTGGTCCACTCCCTTTAGATAGAGGGAATGTAGTCTCCTAGAGCAGCGGTTCTCAAAGACAATAATTTTGGCTCCAGGGGACATTAGGCAACATCTGGAGACATATAGGGTTATCACAACTGGGGAGGGAATGCTACTGGCATCCAGTGGGTAAAGACAGGTGATGCTGCTAAGCATCTTACAATGCACAGGACAGCACCCCCGGCCCTCAAACAAAGATTATCCAGCCCCAAATGTCAGTTGTGTCAAGGTTCAGAAATTCTGCCCTGGAGTAATAAACATTTCCATACTTGTCCTAATTGCAGGGTAAAGACAATCTTGGCATTAACCTTTTTTAGGGGTCTATGACTATTGAGTAAGGGAGTTCTTCAGGGAAATAGAAGGGCTTTAACAATTGTATTTGATTTCAAAAACCAAGCTTTGGCTCAGCTGAATATTTGTTTCCTCTCTGCAAAATTGTTCATCCCCTCCTGTGTGGATAATAAAGAAGCGATGGAATAAGTGCCAAGTGATGCTTTACGGGGATAGAATCCCAAGAGTTGTCAAAGTAAGATCTGAACTATTGATAATTCATCTATACAGATCTTGAGGATGGAGAACTCTGTTGAGAGTTGAAAATGTCAAGAAAGAATTGATTTTTTTAAAAAAACAATGTAAAAGGATGAGTGGTTCGCGGAACGTCAGGGCTGCAGGAAGTCTTAGAGAGTCTGTACACTGTTCCTTTTCCACATGGGGAAACTGGAATTACATGAAGTTTGCACTGATAATGGCATGGTGGGACCGAAGCCTGTAGTTCAGAGTTATTGAACCTGCAAAAATACTTCAGTGTCATTCCACTTTGCACAGGGCCACCTCTTATGGGGATATTTCTTTGGTTTACTCCAACAGGGAGAAATCTGAGAAATGCTATTCTGTGAGCTTTGGGTCCTTTAATACAATATTGACAAAATGATACTAACACTCTCACTAAAAATATGCACATCATTTTACCTTTCCTGAAGTTTCTTTATATATGCTCTTTCTCACCTTCGATTCTCTGCCATATAGTCCCTTTTTGTCTGGATGCTTCTTTTCCTTTTCCAATCACCTTTTTGTTAGCAGTCTGTCCACCTTTCTTTAATCTTTCCCAACTTACACTCTTTCCACACATACCCCGTATATAGTAAACTCTTCCATGATGCATATGGCTTCTATGCTTTGTTCATACTTCTGCAGTATAATAATCTGTATCATGTTGGATTTTGTGAAAACCAATAAATAATACTTCCTCATTCTATTGATTCTGAATCAATTGAGAAATAAGACAGTTGTCAAACAAATGGACATAAAAACATAAACTTTATTGGTAAAATTTACTAGAGAACATGGCTTAGATCTGCAGCCAAGTATGGCTCCCTAACTTCCTCCAGAGAGGAACTCAGCCATCCAGTCCCAGGCAGAATCAGAGACGTGCTGGGGGGAGTAAGACGATGCAAAGAAAGAGGCTCCACAGTTTTTCTTCCTGTAGATTGGTAATTGTTTCCTTTCTGGGGACTAAATATTTCAGAGTTGACATCAAAATACACAGCCTGTCTCCTCTGTTAGATTGTTGGCAACTTGGGGTCAGAAACACCATATGGCCTATCTTTGTTTTCTCAACTCAAAGTTTAGTGTCTGGTACATAGCAGGTCTGTTAAATAAATAATATTAGACATACTTTATGTCTCTTTCTTCTGCCTCATTTCATGTCTTTCAAACAAAATTTGCTGTTGCTGATCCACTCCCCCACTCCAGCCAGCCTCTACCCCACCCCACATGTTATACCAACCAAATTTACAATGCCCCTGTGGGGTAGTATTGCTCCCTCCTTTACAGAGCAGGGAAATGAAACTCAGCTCTTTTATAACCTGTTTATTAATCAAGCCAGCCAGAGAGCCCGTGGTAAAGCCTAGTTCAATGCCTGGGCCTCCTTCGCCCTCATGTGCCATGGGGTTGCTCACTCATTACCTCAGAGCTGGCTCCTTTCTCCATCTTTTCCAAAATTCTTAGTCAGTCCTGACTAAGGCAGGGTTTTGATAGACTTGTAATTTTAATCTTGTGAGGTTTTAGGCTTAAAACTTACTGGGTTCAGTGGCCCAGTTCCATAGATTCCTGCCTTCCCAAACATAATGGGACATCTCTGCTCAAAGAGACCATTGAGCTCTGTGTAGTATCCCAGTCATGGGTCACCCTCAGGTCAGGAGGTCTGTTGTGAATTCAGCCGTGGTAGAGAACTGGGTCTCAAGTACATACTCCCAAATAATGACTGCCTGTTTGGCTTCACCTATAATCATGGCTAGTGTGTTCTGTCTACATGGTCAGGACCTCATTGTCCTCTCCTGGTAGACCCATGAGCTCACCTAGATCTTAGACTCTATTTCCAGCTTTCCCCAGGTGTCACTTCAGAGTTAGCATCTGGTACACAGTGTCTCCAAACCAGTATCTTCCTGTCCTCATAGTTAGGGCTCATGTGAGATCCAGTCCACTCTTTTCTTTTGTCAAGTCCTCGCACCAAGGGTAAAGCATCATGTCTTAAACTAGGACCCACCACTTGTTAGGCAGGTGGAGACAAGTAGATTTCATTAATTATCCCCATTTAAAAAAATGAAGGCACTGAGATTTACAAAGGCTCAGAGGCCTGTGCGAGGTCACCTGGGCCTGACAAGCTGGGAAGGAAATAACTTGGAAAATGGTCATTGTATCTTTGAATGCTCAATGTATCTTCACTATTCAGCCACACTCTCCCTCCTCACTTCCATGAGCTCCCACTCGCCTTTTCAATCAGGAAAACATAAAATGAGAGGAAAGAGAGAATAAAGAAAAGGCAAAAATCTCTCACAATTCAATATAGCTCTATTCTGACATGACAAGGCCAAGTCCATTTTTTTTACGGTGCCAATTACTTAAAGGGCATTGATGCCATGGTACCATTAAAGTAATAGCAAAGACAGATTATAGGACATTGTGGATCAATGTGCTAAGTGTTGTTCAACTTGTTCAATGAAATAAAGCATTGGATCATTAACCTTACCAATGTCAATGTGTTGTCACTATCAAATTCAGCTAAATGAATGTCCATGGCCCTCATTAAAGAGTGCACTTAGAGGCAACTAATGTATTAATACCTTATTGGCAGAGAGTAGAAGACTCTCCATGGCAAGGCAAAGAATTTGGACAGAAGCTAAAAGTATTTGATTGAGGAGGGAATGGTGACAGATACAAACACAGGAATGTGGAGTGGATCAGTAACTGAGAGGGAAGTAGAAGGATGGAGAAAGGAATGCCAGGACCTGTATGAATACTTACCCCCTTGATAAGAATGTCTGGGGTGCACAGAAACTGATGGTGAACTGCAATGAAAATTGCAATTCCCCATTTTATTTTCTTTCAGGATACCTGTCTAGTTTAGAAGGGGTAAAGTCATTATTATTATTTTTTTTACCTAACTCCAGCTCAGAACTTCAAAGAAATGAGTGCCTATGAAGAAAATAGTGAGTAGAGGCAGTGGCACTGGATGACTAGTCTAAGAAACATCTGCTTCCTCCCCTTGCCCCCCTGCCTCACTGCCCTGGGGTGGTGAGAACCCATGGAGGAGCCTTAGCTCCTTGGGTAAGGCTGACTTATTGATATGGAGGCAAGGACAATGGGTTGGGATTCAAGATCTGAGTTCTGCTCTAAGTTCTCTGCTGTTGGCAAGAATTCTGGTAGGCAATTCCAATCTCTGGGCCTCAGTTTCCTCAATTGTAACACAAGGGGCTTGGAGGATAATTGACCAGCTTTTTTAAAGAGTCTTGGGCACCTATGGGGTGACTTAGGGGACACTGAAGGAAACCAAGAGCAGGGAGAAGCAGGAATTTCATCTCTTCTCCTCATCTATCCAGAGCAGTTCAACTTGTATATATCATTCATTAGGCTCTGAATAATATTTCATTGGAAGAATAGACCTTATTGCCAAACAAGACAAAATAAACAAGCAACCAAACACATTTGAAACAAAAACTCTGGACCATAGTATCCTCAACATTTAATAATTTTCAATACAAAAATGTTCTAGTTAAAAAGCAGTAAATTCAGTCCCTCATTTAGTCTTTGTATCTACCAACTGTCATTTACACTGATTTCCCCCCCTAACAATTTCTCTGATTATCCTGGCACCATGTAGAAATAACTTTATTGTTATTTCTACCACCAGTACATGCATTAATGGTCTCTACCATCAGTACATGCATTAATGCCTCATGGAGTGATGATAATAATAAGCTGCAGAGTAGGGTGAGTGCATTTGAAAGGTAGCCAAGCCTAGTGGGTGGAAAAGGGAGGCATCCTCTAGAGGGACAGGAGAAAGGTGGCTAAGGAGGCAGAGATGCTGATACAGACAGGGGAGGGAAGACATTGGGCAGCCAGCATGGTGGCAATGCACATTTTACAGCCAAATAGGATTTTGATTGTCCAGTAATTTCTGAGAACTATTTGCCCAGCTGCTCCAAGTCCTGCATTACTGGCTGAAGCTGTGTAATTTTTTTTTGTCTCCATAATGTGTACTAAGTGTCTCATCTATCAAAAGCTTCTGCTGGGGTGACTGATTTTTACTTTTACTTGTTCTCCAAACTGCCTACAAATGTTTCCCAGAACCCAAAGAGACTTTTTCTGTATATAAATGTTTACATTTTTGTTTCCTGAGGAGCTCTTCTCTGCCAGGGGTCTTTCAGTTGGGCCAACATTCTCAGTAGCTAGTCTGAAGTCCTCTCCTTGGTTACCTGTGCCCATCTGGAGATTTTCAAGTCAGTCTCTCCAAGAAATGCTTGCACAGAAATCACACAAATAAGTACCATGGAGTTAAAAATGGAACTCTACTTGTTTTCACATGTTTTCTTTAAGTGAGTGTCCCATGAGTCAGGAATAATCATTTTAAAGAATATTCTTTTACTTCACTATGTACTCATTGGAGGTGGGAGCCATTATCTTTATTTTATTATTAATATTATTGTTATCATTGCTATTATTTATCTCCACAAGTGTGTCCCAAACTTCTTTGATCGTATGAATTCCTTGGAGAGCTTGAAAAAAATATAAATCCCTAGGCTCCTTCCTTGTAGTTTAAGTCAGCAGATATAGAACGGTTTTCTAGGAATCTGTAATTAACCAAAAAAAAAAAGTACTTCAATGATTCTTAGGATCATAGGACTTTGGAAAACACTGGTCTATAAAATCCAGTGCCCAGTGCCTGATACCAACAGCCTCAACAATATTTGCAAAGAGCAAAGGACCTCCAGGATGCAGGATTAGTACCTCAGACCTGAGGCTAGCCTAATGAAGAAAAGAAGGACTCGTGGATCAAGCCCAACCAATTGTCTGGATTTTCTGAGAGCCCAACCCTGGGTTAGAGACTGAGGATATGTCATAGAATTTTTCCACACTCCCTCCCTACCTACATCCTCAATCTAGCCGCATGGAACCTGGATTTGCAGTAAACAAATGGTCAGTTGATTCAATAGGCATAAATTTAGACCCCTGTCCCCCCCACAAAATAGTCCTTTTCAGAGAAACAAGCTGTAGACCCCAAGTAGACATCCAGACTGCTATCCATTCTAGGTTGTAATTAGCATCTATGTTCTCCTGCTGCTTCCTGCCCCCTCTCTCTGCTTTTCTGTACAAGTAGAGTCACTTTCTTCTCCCCTAGAATGTACTTCACCCTAATGAGCATTTCTGCTTCTTGAAGGAGTAAGGCTGTCAGAGGCTGTGCTGTGCTCACCTTTCAGGAACAACTTTTGGCGATGACTTCCCTTCACTACTCTGTTTTTCCAGATTGCTGATGAATTATCTGGCTTGAACTCCTTTGCAAATATGTCCCCTTGCCCTTGTCATGCTTCTTGGATCAATGAGACTTTGCATAATTTGATGATATCTGATTGGATACTGTGCACTGGGCTAGGGGCTGGGGAGACAAAAGGGAACAAGATGCATCCTCCTTAGCTTACAATCAGAGAGAGAAAAAAAAGACCAGAAAACCAATGCTGGCTAATCAGTGTGAGAAATGCTAATTTAAGATTCAACAAGAATGCTATGGGAGCTCACAGAAGGGGGCTTAATTTAACCCTGAGTATTATCAGGTAAGGCCTCCTGGAGTAGGTGTACCTTGATCTGCATTGTAAGGAGTCTGCCAGTTAAAGAACAAAGCTGGTTGGGCATTCCAGGAGGAGGTGGCAGCATCGTAGAAACAAGTACTTGGTTAGTAGGTTCTCTGTATTACTTGAATACTATGGTTTTGGCCATTATTGCATTTAGGGAAAAGAGTTATGGGATCAGGAGTCAGGAAACTGTATTTTACTTACTGTTCCCTTTTTAATTAGTTGTAAGACCCTGGAAAAGTTACTTCTTTTCTCAATGTGTCAGGGTTACCTTCTGTAAAGGGTTTGGAGAAAATGACCTTTAAAAATCCCTTCTAGTTATTCTACTATGAATTTTGCTGCAGTACATGCTTTGTCACTTAGCATAATGAATTGTTCTGCCCTCCATGGAACATAAGTGTGTGTGTATGTATTCATGGGTGCACACAGGCACTGAAGCATGTATGTGTTGGTAAAACTCATCTATGCATAGCTGCCTTTGTTGTGGAATTAAACAATATGTCAAGGAGGAGGCACATCCTTTTTTTTTTACTGGGACATAATGCAGTACATAAGGGTGCCACACACATCCTCTTTAAGTAGACCTCCCAGGAGGGGTAGGGGGAGAGGAGGGTGGGTGAAGGAGAGCAGAACATGGGGCTGTCACAGCCCGTGGCTTAAAAATGGCTTGAGTTGCAATTAAAAAAGGCAGAGGCCAAAGGTTACTCCCTGGCATTTCACTCAGGATGGATAATTTTAGAGGGCGATGTGTCTCAGCTTGTTGAGATATTCTTGGAGACTTGCAGCAGCTTAAGTCTGGCCAGCCTGAAATAAAAATCAAAGAGGCCGACACATTCAAAGACACTAGAGAGAAGCAGCACATTGGCAAACATTAAATGGGGAAAAAACTCCACTTGATTGACGCTGCTCCTGGATCTTTATTTCTTTATTAATAATAGAGATTGGATAATTTTAAATTATTATTATTCCCAGGGAGCGTGCATGATATCAGGTAGTCTTAGGCAGTCCTGTCACTGGGAAGGTTAAATACTCTCTCTACTTGATAATTACCTAATCACCATTACTCTTTTACATTAATTCTGCCCCAGAATTCATTATGACTGGGTTGGGTTATTAAAGCTTGTGTGGAAAGACATAAAGCACCCTGTTGTTTGCACTGATTTAACAGTGAATAAAACATCCTACTGTACCAAACTTATCCGAAACAGCCTGGAATAGATTCTCTTCCTAGTGTGTTAAACTCACCCAGTAACCTTTGTGTGCCCACTAGAAAGAGTGCAAACAGAAAAGCAAATGAGCCCCCACCTAGGGAAATCTGAGGCCAGGAGAGAAATAACCTTCAGCAGAGGAAGGTGAAAGCAATTAAAAAAGAGATCTCCTCTCTCCAGAATGTCCTGGGAGCTTTTGGAGAAGCTGCAGAATCCCTCTTAAACCCTCTTCATGGCCCACTGCTAGCGGGTCCCTTGAGTGAACACATCCCTTAGCTTTGTCCTTTCGGCAAAACTGTTTGCTGAATCAGTCAGTGCAGCCCAGTGAAGCCAGAAACCCCTCACGTGGCCTTGGCCAAGACAGGAATTCCTGGGAGCTGCAGAGGGGTACAAATAAAATGCATTTACAAAGTAAGCTTGGCTTTCACAAAGGCTGCCCTTGGCTGAGATTACAATGAACGATAACCCCTAGTGTGAGTAAGGGAGCAGGGAGATAGGGAAACTTACACTCAGCCAGGGGCTATGGAAATTGGTATCAGCTTTCTGGAGGGCAGTTAGGCAAAATGTTTTAAACAATCTGAACAAGGTACATATCTTTTGACTGCATATTTTTACCTTTGAAAATGCATAATGATATGTTTCTAAATTATTAAAATATTAGTAATAAACCTACATGTTGAACCATAGAGATGCAATCAATACACATTACCTTTTAAATTACAAAATACACACTAAACTTTACACTTGTCTTTGGGTTTTAAGCTTAGAATGCCCATCAAATGCCCCAGTAATCTTTTAAAATATCTGTAAGAGTTAAACGTAATCTCAATTATTTTGAAAGTATCCAGATCCTCTGAACAACAGCAAGTCTACAGTTCTGAAGGTTCTGCTAGCATGTGCCCATTTTAGAAGTGCATCAGAAGAATTTCAAGGGTTTCTTATTGCAGAAAAAATGTAATTGTCAGTGATTAGAGATCAGTGGCCTTCCATTTGGAGAAAGCTTCAGGAGGAGCGGCTAGGGAACTGAAACTCCTTACCCTGACTTCCAGTGGGGTTGAGTTTCTTTACTTGTAACTTGAATAATCGGCATCACATGATTTTCCACATTTCCCCAATTCTAAAATTAAGGATACTGTGGGTTAAGTCCACAGTGAGAGCCATGTTCAGTGGTTTGAAAGTCAACTTTACTTTGCACTAGTAAGATGCTATGTCAAAATTGAATTCTTCTAAGAAACATACAATGACAGTACATTTTTAAACTCAGACATGATTTTCTTTTACCCATAGAAGAATCAAGATTTTGTATTGAATTACTTTGATTTCCTGAACTAACCCCTCTATTCTCCTCCCCCTACTCTGGTTTCAACTTAGAGATCATATTAAAATAGAAAACAAACTTGGAATATTTTTAGTTCTCTGAAATATTACACTTTTATAGTATCTGAATTCCATCATAGCCCCCTTTTTCATTACAGAAGACCCTATAGGTTTCTCACCCAAATCCACCTCTTCTGGTCTTGGCTGTGTGAGGAGGTGATGTTGGAAGTGCTATATGCAGGGACCATGGACAATCAAATTTAGGGCATATGCCAGTAATCTGGAAAAGTGGAAAGAAGTGAATCTGAAACCTTACATCTATGAGCAGCTGCATTAACTAATTCTGGACATGCCTGCCTATAGATTTAATATATGGGATAATGAGCATTTATTTTCAGTAGAGTTTTCTATCACTTGAAACCCTAAAGCATCTTCATTGACCTCTGCCTTTCTAATTACTTTTGGCCTACTTGGGAAAGATAGTTATGGCCAAAATATTTTAAAAGGCTTCATGTTAGAGTACTAAAAAACTACCAGAAATCAAAACACACTCTAGAGCTGCAGTATTTCAACAGTGTGGTTCTGTGCATAATAGGCAATTAAAAATCCAGATACAAAGCCATGTATATGTGATAATTTGGAGCAAAGAGGACCTCAAAAAATAATGATTTGAAGTACACCATCTGGAATTATATTGCCTGGTTTTGAATCCTAGCCCCCACTAATTATTAACTGTGCCAACAGAAGAAGGTTATTTACATTTTCTAAGCTTTAGTCACCTCATCTATAAAACAAGAATAATAATATCTATGGCAGTGTTTTTGTGAAGGTTAAATATGAAAATCTTAGCATGTCATAGAAAATTCTAAATTTTCCCTGGCTGGTGTGGCTCATTTGGTTGGAGCATTGTCCTGTAAACTGAAAGGTCATAGGTATGATTCTTGGTCAGGGAGCATGCTCAGGTTGCAGGTTCAGTTGTCATTGGGACGTGCACGAGAGGCAATGGATCGATGTTTCTCTCCCTCTGTCTCCCCCTCCCTTCCCCTTTCTCTCTCTAAAAATAAATCAATAAATCAATAAGCATGTCATCAGGTGAGGCTTAAAAAAAGAAAGAAAATACTAAATTTTATGTTGCCTGTTACATCATAAATGTTCTACTGGCTCCATTTACACATCATTTCAAAGTCTTCTTCATCTGCCTGTTATTCCAGACCCATGATGTTCTTCAGTTTCACTAGTCGCATTTTAAGAGTCAATAACCATATGTGTCTAGTGGCTACCATGTTGGACAGTGAAGGTATAGACCATTTCTATCATTGCAGAAAGTGCTAATTGGCAGTGCTGTTCAACAGCTTTCTGCAAAAACCAGTTGTACACATTACAAGATTTGACTGGCTTCATACATGTGAAATCAGATAACACTTATCTCTGGTTCCCACCAGAGACATTTTCTGCTGTGGGTTATCATGTGGAATGTAGGTGAGAATGTGTTTTCCACTCATATATGCCCAGCCTGAAATTGTAGGGCAGTTAATGTTCATGGAGCGATGCTCAATCAAAGAGAAATAGTGGTCAAGGGGGAAGTGCTTATCCCCTACATTCCTAGTATATTTAGTAACATTCCCATAATATGTAGTAAAGTTTTTCCAAAGATCCAGGGAAGTAGACAACACTTGCCCATGGGGTAGCTGATTTGAAAGCACATTGATGTATTGACTTACCCTCCTGCCATGTCTCAGTTCCCACTTATGAATTGCTGTAATCCTGGGATTACATTTCCAAGTGCACACAAGCTTTTGTCTTAGGTTCTGTGTTCAGGGAACCAAGGTTAAAACAGAAAGTATACAACCAAATATTAGCTCATTTCTCCATTGCTAACTAGCAGGAGAAAGGACAGAATAATTTGTAAGTGGTATTTCAGTATCAGGAGACCATTTTGAAAAAAGATAAGTGTACATCAAATGCATACAAATTCTATATGGATTAAAATTAAAATGCAAATAAAACCTACCAAAATTACAAAGTAATAGAAAAAAATATCAGAGTACTTTTTATAATCTTGACCAATGGAAAGATTTCTAAACAGATATTCAAAATAAATAAGAAAAATATAAAGAGGAGTAATTTACCTAAATTTTTGTAGTTTGCACAGGGCAGAAGATGCCACAAACAAAATAAAAAACAAAAGTCTAGGAAGAGAATTTAAGACTATTATAGCAATTAGACTACGAAGATCCTCATTACGAAGATATGAGTTAAAAATTGTAAACCAATAAAAAAACCAAAAAATTATCAACAATAGGGAAGCCCTCTGACTGGCACATTATGGGTATTTTATAAATATTTATTGGATGAATAAATAACTCCATGGAATAACAGGTAAACTATTAAAAAATCAGTTCGCTGAATTAAAAAAGTCAAATGGATTATAAGCATGTTATACTAGGTTTCACCAGAGATCAGGGGCATAGCCATGAGACAAGATACAATTTTGTTTTTACCCATCAGATTGGCAGAAGTATAAAGAATTGATGATGCTCAGTAATAATGGAAATATGTGTGGGGAGGGGAGGCACTGCTGTACACTGTTGGTGGGTGTAAACATGAATTTAATTCTATATACAACAATTTTTCAGCCTATCAACATTTAAGATGTACATATCCTTTGATCCAGAAACTTAACACCTAGGAATTCATTCTAAAATAAGAAATGTAAAAGTATACAAAAATATATGGGCTATGATATAAGATTTTTTATTACAGTTTGGCACATCAGAAAATTTCAAATGACCTCACGCTCATCATTTGGGGAATGGTAAATTACAGCACAATAAAACTCTGGAATATTAAGTAACAATTAAGAAATAAATTAGATTCAGGGGGCCCAAAAGCTGGCCTCTCTTTGCAGCCACGGCGCAAGAGCAGAGTACAAACTGTGGCAGCTGGAGTCATTGCAGGGCAAGCATTTAGAAGGTTTCTGCCCCTCTTTGACCGTGTATTGGTTGAAAGGTGTGTTGCAGAAACTGTAACCAAAGGAGGCATTATGCTTCCAGAAGAATCGCAAGGAAAAGTATTGTAAGCAACTGTAGTAGCTGTTGGATAGAGCTCCAAAGGAAAGGGTGGAGAGATTCAACCAGTTAGTGTGAAAGTTGGAGAAAAGTTCTTCCAGAATATGGAGGAACCAAAGTAGTTCTAGATGACAAGGATTATTTCTTATTTAGAGAGGGTGACATGCTTGGAAAGTATGTAGAGTGAAATAAATCACTATTGAAATAGCATCGTGTGATGCAGCTCATTCCTTTGAAGTACTGAAATCTTTCATCATATAAATAGTTTCCATGCCTTTTTATAATAAACTGATAAACAAAAATAAAAAATAAAGTAGATTCAAAAGAATGCCCATTGTTAAGGGTTGAAGTGTGCCCCCCCCAAAAAAAAGATATGTTGTAGTCTTAGCCCCTAGTACCTCAAAATGTGACCTTATTTGTAAATAGAATCTTTATAGAGGCAATCATTTTAAAATCGGGTCATTAGGACTGGCCCTAATCCAACATGTTTGATGTCCTTATTTTTTAAAAAAAGAAAGAAACTTTATGTACGAGACAGGCTCAGAGGGAAGAGGATATAAAGACACTTAGGGAGAAGAGAGTCGTGTAAGTGGAGTGATGTGTCTACATAAGCCAAGGAACACCAAGGGTGGTAGGCAAACAGCAGAAGCTAAAAGAAGTAAGAAGGACTCTTTCTTGGAGCCATCAGAGGGAGTGTGACACTGTGGACATCTTGATTTTGGACTCCTGCCTCCAGAACTGCGAGAGAATACATTTCTGCTGTTTCATGCTACCCAGTTTTTATTATAGATGGCTCAGGACTTACAAGGGTTTGACTTAAAATTTTTTTTTGACTTTACAATGGTGTAAAAGCTACATGAATTCAACAGAAACCATACCTGGAATTTTGAATTTTATCTTTTTCTTGGCTAGTGATATGTGATATAGTACTTTCTTATGATCTTGGGCAGTGACAAAGATATGATTTTTTCCACCTGTAGGCTAATGTTAAGTGTCCTGAGCACATTTAAAGTAGGATAAGCTAAGTTACGGTGTTCAGTAAGTTAGGTGTATTAAGTGCATTTTTGACTTATAAATATTTTCAACTTACAATGGGTTTATTGGGACATAATCCCATCATAAGTTGAAGAGCGTCTTATTTTGCTGCAGCAACCCTAGGAAACAAACACACCCATTATCTATCGTGGAGCAAAATATGGAGTTTTAGACCAGTAAGTATCATGTTAACTTAGTTTATTTAAAACAAATGTTGCTGGATTTATTCTCATGTACTTATGTGCATATGAAAAGCTTCTGGAAATATATCCACATGGCTATTTTACAAAACTCCCCTGAGAAGGCAACCTGTTGGGTTGGGCCATCATGGAAATGATTTGCTTTTTTCCTCATAAATTATTTATTTCATTTTTCCCCTACTGAACATGTATTACATTTGTAAATATCTTTCCCTTCCAAAAAAACCCAAGTCCCTTGAAAAATTATGGGGCATTTTCTGGAGGTGGAGAAAAGAAACAAGAGCCACAGAAAGAGGAGGAGAAACCTGACACAAGGGGTCAAATGTGGGGCTCCAATGCCTACCCACCTGGGTCTCTGAACCTTTTCAGAGAAAGAGCTAGTTCCTAGTGAATAACATGTGCCGTTGACAGAACTCTTAATGTCTTGAAGCTGCAAAAAAGAAGAAATCAAATATCAGCACAAAGGGCAGGACACCCTCTTCTTTTCCATGGGAGGTGGGAGCCTTGCTTCTCAGAAGCCTCTGGCTGGCAGGTTTCGTCCTCCCTGCCACTCTCCACTGAGCACAGCTGTAAGAATGCAGCTCAAATGTCAGTGTGAGCACCGTGTTAAAGCATGTTCCCAGGCTTACTTCTGAATATCTTGTATCACCAGCAGTGCTCAGTGCTATGGATGGTGGCCATAAAAATCACATGATATCGCATCTCCTCCCACCACTTTCTTTTCCTCTAAGGGGCCTCTTAGGGGACAAGGCAGTGGGGACCTGGCAGAGGGGAGAAGAGGAGCATAAGGTAAGACTAGATACTGGAGTTTCTGATGGCAGATGGAAGGGGAGCTCAGTCAGTGGGACCAGAGAAGCAAATCTGTAAAATCAATGAAGACTTTGTGGATATTTAGGCAACTCTGTTTTGGCCCTGTCTTTTCTTCCTGCTCCCAGTTTCCTCTCCCCTGTCTCCACAGCACTTAGTGCCTTTCTATTTTCTTCTCTCTTCCTTTCAAACAAAGACAGAGTTTTATCTCACCAAGACAGTGAGATAATCACTGATAATCACTAGCTAAGTAACCTTTCTCTCTGCAGCAGCAAAGACTGGAATTAAAGTTCAGATGATGAAGGGATAAATCCCTCAGGTGGTAAAAGAGGATTTTAAGAGCTGTAAGACTATAAGAATCTCCCCAGTAGCACCTGACACAATATACCTAGCCATAGCCCACTCTGATGATAACAGAAAAAACACAGGTTATATCTATATACAAAATCCTTTTCACAGCCTGCTGAGGTGAGTTATATTTGGTTACTCATTTTACACATGGGGAGACAGAGTCTAAGAGTTTAAGCAACTGATCAAGGTGTGACAGAATTGGGGTTTGAACTCAGATTGTAGCTGGGGGTCTGGATGCGTAACAAGCTCATCTACTGATCTCAGTGCTGTGGTCATGTGTGTCTACAGCACTGACCCCCTAAAATCATGTGTGAACCTCACTTGTGTGTTTTCAGAGCCAAGATATAACATGTGAATCAGAGACATTTGGAATAGACAGAATCAGGCAATTCCCTAACCATCTGGCAAGAGGACCCATGGCCAAGTTCTCATTAGACGATTGAATATGCCTTTGATTTTGAACCAGTATGCCACAAGAATTTTTAAAACATGCAATACCTGACCATTTAGTCAGGGGCACTGAACTCTTTTCCCTTAGATTGTCAAACAAAAAATATGACAACAGCAGCACAACAATAGCCTTCTCGTGTGTGAATGCCCTGTCTTGAACCACAAATGTATAGGTCATATAATAGAGTTGCATCTGTTTGGTTATGTTGCATAATCAGTTTGTGTGATTGGTTAATTCTTGATACCAGAAATTCTTATATACAAGTATAGACACCTGATTTTTTTAAAAAGTAACTCTGGGGCAAAAAAGGTAGGTAATTACCACTATTATTATATTTTGTAAATAAATTAAATTTATAATAATTTTTTCAGGCCTGAAAAAATATTTTTTGGTGTGCCACAGAATTTTAGTAATTAGTTTATGTGTGCTATGAGATGGAAAATGTTGAAAATCACTGGAATATGCCAGTGTAACACTGTAGAGACATGACTTGCTTGAGGGTAAGTGGAATCCCAACAGCAGGTGGAATTGAATTAGGTCTCTGGGGATGAGGAGACATCTCTCTCTCTCATTTGGCCCAGTTCCATTCAGAATGTGATATCCAGGAAAACATTACTTTGACCTTTAGAGAATCAGTGTACCCACACACCTCGCCTCACTTCCACTCAAATTTGCATTTCATGGCTGGACTGGACAAAGTCTGTGACTTTCATCCCAGGACCTATTGCCCTTGATGATTTCAGCCCATGATCTCCTGTTATCATAATGTTCCAGTACATTTATTGCCTCCTAAATGCTGGTGGATGGAAAACCACTTCTACTGTGTAGTTTTTACAAGTTTAATATTTTTACAATTTTCAACCCTGTGGCAAGGGGATCAAACAACACAGTTGCAAAGGAAAGCTGAACAAGGAGATTTGACTCTGAAAGGTGTTTGCCTGTATTAAAATATTCCATTGTCCTCTGTCCTCTCCATAAGAGACTTTGACTCTCCAGATAGCCTGAATGAGGTTTATGGACAAGACTGATATTTAAGATGCTGGCAAAGCATGACCTACAGCTTCCCAATAAGCAGCAAGGACGAACTGCAGTGCACTGGACTTGAGACTTTAATTCCCACCAATTGCTTCTCTCTAGCCCATTATGCATGATAAATGCAGCTGGCTCAGCCCTGGTAATCCAGGGGTGCCTTCAAATCATAGACCCATAGAAGGTTACAGCAGGAGATCACCTAGAGAGTCCAACCCCCCCTATCTCACAGATGAGGACCTTTCTTCAGGTGTGTGAGCCTTGAAGGCTTGGCTGCTCTGCTCTCACCCGCTCTTTCCAGTAAACAGAGAGCAGTAAGACTGTGGGGTTCTTGTGCCTGCTAATGTTGCTAAAATGTGGGCTATGTGGAAGGGGAGTGTCAGCAGCCAAAGGCAGGCATTGCAGATGTGGGTTTCAATAATGCTCAGTGTGGAGTAATTGCTTGTTGCTATTTAAGTGGAGGGGAGAACGCTGCCTGTGGGTGAGGGGCATATCCTCCAGAAGTTTCTTTAAAAAGGGCAGGGAAGGAGAATCTTTTTGTTTGCCCTGCTTACCTCATTCATTTTTGGAAGAAGAATCCTGAAGTTCTCCACATTCCCACCAACCCAATGAAAAGATTAGTTTCTCTAGTTTTCAGACTTCCCCCAACTAGCTGGGAGCATGATATTGACAGATAATAGTTACTGAGCATGTACCATGTGCTGGGCCCCAGCCTAGGGACTTCACATGCTTTAGTGTATTAAATGCTCGCAAAACTCCCACAAGGTACATGTGAATATTAGTTCTCTTTTATAGGTGAGAAAATGGAAGGAAGAAGATTAAGTCACTTACCTTAGGTCATATAACAATGTCACAGAAGTCCTAGAGAGTGAGAAATACTTCATCAAGAAGAGCTTCCAGCAAAGACTAACTTTCTCTAGGAAGTGTGTGCTGATGGTTAGTGAGGTAAGTTAGACTGGGGGTCTTGCTGAAGCAGAATACCCCCGTTGTATACACATGTACTCCAATTGAGGAACACTGCATTGCAGAAGCAATGTGGGCTTTAAGAGTCAGATTTAAGTCACTTAGAATTCTAATTCTTGCTAGCTGGATGGTCTGAGGCAAGATACCTACTGTCTCAGAGCCTCCATTTTCGTATCTGTGATGTAAACTTAACATCGGTGATGATGATCTTGAGGATTCTGAAAACATATGCCTTGCAGAGTTATTGTTAAGGTTAAAGATATCATGCAGGATCTGATGCTGTTGGGTGCTTACTCAATAGTAATCCTCTTTAGGAGGCCACCCCCTTTTCTTTTGCTCTTGTTTCCAGGTAGATGTGTTTCCATTGGTATAACCCCTCTATCTTTTCCCTTCCTTAATCTTAGTAATGGAGGCTCCCAAAAAGTTACGTAACTTTTCAAGGTCATCCAGCTAGTAAGTGGGGAGCTGGGATTTTAACCCAGCCAGTCTGGCTTGACAGCCCACACACTTTGATGCTTCACCATGCTAACTCCTCATAAGACAAAATATACATGATATCAAATGTCTTTTCTGTCCTTGGCAGCAAGAAGGCCGAAACCACCAGCTCTTTGGAAAAAGGCAACATGATTCAGAGTTGATGACTCAAACCGCTCTTTCTTTGATCTTGCTTTATGTCCCTATACTCTTGTTAACTCTAGAAGTGGAAGGCTTAAGAGACAGTGTGTACTCATCCTCAGTTTTACCAGAAGTCTTCATTTATACCTATTTTGCTTATGTGACTATTAACAGCTCCCCCTTTCACTTTCAACAGTTTGGAGATAAAGAATATGGCTGTTCTATGCATAAGATGTGGGAAGTTGTTAGGCAATGGAGAGCCACAGGTGGTGGGCAAGGTTGTGGCATTCTTCAAGGCACATTCTCTTTCTGAGGGTTGAGCTAGTTGGTGCTACAAGAAACTAAAACCATATGCCTTCTTGGTATACAAGCTTTGTAGTCTTTGACTTGTCTGTACTATCTTTGTTCTGGCTCTTGAATGAGTCTCACTAATACATATCAAGGGCCATCAGATCCCTAAATGACAGCTAAACATCAGGCAAGCACCTCATGCCTCCTCAGCATGGTCAGCAGAACCCCCACAGGCAACCTGTTGCAGGTAACAGGGATAGAAAACCTGAAGAAAGGAATGACCTGTGTTGCTTGGGTCCTGGAATTAAATTCACTGGCATAATTGCCAGATGTAATTTCCCTGCACCTTTTCCTGCTAAGTGCTCTTTAAGAGCAAAGCACTTAGTAAATCTAAGGAGGTAGCAGCGCAAAAGTGCTTACAAATAAGAATTATGGAAACTCAGAAGCTAAATGCTCACAACAGCAAATTTTTTTTTATTTAATCAGAAACAGAGTCAGAACCGTACAGGAGGGTGAAGTCTCTCAGGCAAATGATAACATAAGCTGTTCATATATTTTAAGATCCAATCTATCATTTAAAAATTATTTTATTGCAGGGCAGTTTCATTAAAAAAAGTCTATGCTCCAATATTTCACACTGGGTACCCCAAGGGAAGAAACATGAAGGGTAATAATAGAACTGATGGGAATTAACTTTATGGCATTAACCCACCAGGCTGAAAGAGCAACAGGCATAAATTGGTAGACAGGGAATTCAACTACCAACTGGCCCATGCCAATTTTGCTTGGTAGCTGTTTCTACTGGTTTTCATTTCAGGGAAGGGAGTTAGTCACACAGAAGATGGCATCTGACCTCAGCCATAATGATGGCAGAAAGAAACAAAGCCCAGGCTTTCTGGAACCTTAGGCAATCCCACAGGAAGACTTTGAGTTTCTTAGAAACAGAGCCTGGAGGAGCCAGTCATCTATCAAAGTGATTGTGCTTTGCCGGCTCCACATCAGTCACCTCCTGGGGGCAGAACATCAAGCACTGTTGGGCACACATTTTTTTCACGTCTCACCATCACAGCTGGAATTTGAAACATTGGGTTTGTGAAAGGATATGTTTAGGAAAACAGAAGATCAGGCACTTTGAAAACCACAGATCACATATATAAACATGCCTAGTACAGTGCGCAGAAAACAATGGGCACAAAAAATGTGAGCCCCCAGTTTCTTCTCCCCTTCCCGCTGTGTCTCCAGAATAGCGAGATAATGGAAGAGGACTAGAGACAAGACTTTTGGGGCTCTCTGGAGTTCAGTCCATCTCTCCAACTCTGTACAATTTAAAATTAACTCACCCAACTTGGGAAGCTCAGTTATTCTCATAATGAAATTTCGTCAAACTCATTTCTCTGTTTTTAGCAGCATCCACATGTGTCTCTCATGTTCCTAAGGTCATGGCCATCAGCACACTGTAGATGATTTAAATTGGAATTGATCTGAGAGACTTCTATTTAACTTTTAGATAACAAGAGCTTCCTTCCTAAAAAAAAAAAGTCATTTCTGCCCTGGATAATTCTTTTGCTGGTAAATCCAACAGGCAGCTAGGAAGAAGGAATGAGTCACAGAGAATGCACTATGCTCTCACTACCCAACAGGATTCCTTTGTCACAAATAGGAACTTCCTAAATTGCAAGACTTTAAATCCAAGAAATTTCTCTCTCTCTCTCATATTTTTTTTTGCCAGTTGGAGATTCCTTTCCTACCTTCATCCCAGAGTCTCAGCTAGCATTAAGTGTGTTTAGCAGCCTCATACACAAGAAGACTCCTGATATACAGTCTAGAGGTTGTACAGTTGTAGACTGTGTACTCAACCCCCAGAGATGGAGAGTCTGCTTCTAGAGATAAGTGTGCTGCTGACCCCAGCTACCAGTGAGCTGTCCCTTCCCTGCCTCCATTTTCCAGGGAAAAATTCATTAAAAAGCCAGTGTGTGACAGAATGCAATTGGGAGAGAATGTTATTTGCCTACCATCCTTTCTCTGCATCATCAAAATCGGTCAGTTTGATAACACTTCATATGGCGTTACAGTGTCAGGTAAGATACATTGCAAATGTATGTGGCTTAACAAATACATGGTAAATAAGCATTTTTTCCTGTCCTTTCTATCGATAAAAGATTCTGTGGAAAGTTGAAGGTGGAAGGAAAGCAGCTTTGTAAAAATGATAGATATGATATAAAACTCCATAGCTTATACATCTAACTTGCTGAGTTTTAATGGGGCTGTCATCACTGGACTGTTAGCTTAACTTATGAAAATCAAGAAAATGCCTTTTTGCTGCTTCATAAATCCTGATAAACAATAGTCCGACAACAGAAAACAAGCTCTGATTTTGGAATGATTGCTTTTCGTGTATCGCTAGTAATGAAGTATGAAGGAAATTGAAGACTTATTGCTTACAGATATTAGCACAGACCCAGATGGCTCAGTTTTTTTTTTACCATAATAGATAATTCTTGAATTATGTGCCTAACAAAGACAAATTCTAAAACTAACGGAAGGCATTTATTATATTAACAAGTGTGTTTTCAATTCTTTCAAAACAGACTGTAATTTAATCTCGGCTTCAGAGACAGATTGGAAATGTTAAATGTCTGCTTTTCAGAAGTGATTTCTGTAGGGAGAAAAGTTTTCACCATCAGTTTGAGCTGTGTAACTGGAAGAAAGGATGTTTATCTTAACAGCACAGAAAGGGAGAAGTTGTGGAATTTTTTTCCATTTTCTTTTTCATTTTTAAAATATAGAGCAGAATATATATATCCTAGTTCTTCCCCAGGGCAACTTCTGCCTTGCTGAACATAACATATTCCATTGTGAGAAAAAATAATTATCTGATAGTCTGATAGTGATGGGGACCTTTCTTAGTGTTCTGTGCATATAAATGAAAACTCAAGACCTGCCCAGTAGTGTTCACAGTCTTATTTGTTATTCCAGGGACTCAGGTGGATGTGGCTAGGGTTAAGACAGGAGGTTTAAGATATTTTTGGAATACCCCAATCAATAATTATCCTGTGCAGGGGTGTCCAATGGCCAGCCTGTGGGTTGCATGTGGCCCAGGATGGCTATGAATGTGGCCCAACACAAAATCATAAATTTACTTAAAACCTTTTTCTTTCCTAATCAGTTTTTGTTCATGTATATTTATTTAACATGTGGCCCAAGACAACTCTTCTTATTCCAGTGTGACCCAGAGGTGCCAAAAGGTTGGATACCCCTACAAGGATGGGAGAAGCTGTGAAGAGGTTGGAAACTATGCCACATGAGAAATGACAGAAGGATCCATGGTTGTTTGGCTTGAAGAAGAGAGACAATCTCAAGTGGGGGAATGTGGGAGAAGAAGGTCATGGTAGGAGTTTGCCCCACATGGAAGGAGCATGTGGGTCCAGAAGACACACCAGAACTAAGTTCTACATTTCACCAGAGAAAATAAGTAATGTTCCAAGTCACCTTCCAGAGGACAGAGCATCCAGGGTGCTGCATTCCATTATTAAAGGTTCAGAGACTTGAGTCTGGGTATGGAATAGGGATGATGGGGTCAATGGAGGAGATGTGAAAGACGGTATCGGGGGGTGAATCTAGAAGTGAAGGTGGGGCTGTCAAGAAGGGGTAGAAGATGGGAATCTGACATGAGGCAGTGAGATAAAATCAGGAGGCAGCAGGACTAAGCCAATGACTTCAGAAAGGAATCAAGAGATCCCACGTAGGAAGGTTCCCATTCATGGTGAGGGGGCTTATCATAGAACATCTATAACCTCACCTATGGGTTGAAAGGGAGCAGTTAGGGTGTTGAGCCAATTAGGATAAGGAAGAACTTGGTAATAGTTAGAACTGCCAAAGGAGATCATTAATAGCCTTGTGAAGAAATGATGTCTCCATATCTGCTCCTGTTCACATGGAAGCCACTTGTCTCCCTGTGTGGGGGATGCCAGACTTGGATGGAGACACTTGTCTGGGTGATCTCTGAAGTACTGCCAATTCCAAGTTCATACAAAAACATCTTCCTTGCCACCAAAATTTAGTCATTCAACATTTCTTTATTGAGCATCTGTTACATTCTAGGCAAAGTGCTAGGTCTTAGAGACACGGGGGTTAACACACAGACATAAATACTGTTCCCAGGGGCCATTCTGCCTATGGGGCAGAGAGAGAGTGTACACAGTGGTTACGGGTGTGCTCGTTGTTATGAAGAAGTGCATGTGCTATGGATGTGTTTTAGGAATATCATCGGATACAGTGAGGACAGGCTGCATGGAGGAGGTGATTTTAAAACTGACCTAAAATGTGAGCAGGAGTTAGTTTGGTAAAGGGAGGAGGAGAGATTGGGGGGCAGAGGGAGAAGAAGGAACAGCATGTATGAAAACATTGAGTAAAGAAACAGCAAATCCCATCCCTGGAATTACTCCATAGTTTTGATGTCTGGACAAAGTAAATTATGATACTCAGGAAAAACCTTATGAACTTATCTGCACAGTTTAATTAGCTATGTTAAATTGAATGTTGAGGTATGGGAGGGTGGAAAAGGAATGCATACATTTTGGTGTGGATTAGAGTGATCTGGAAAGGATTAAAGAAACCCCAAAAGATTATATTTTGAAGGCAGAGTTTAGTTGAATAAAGCAGTGGAGTTTTGGGAGGTGACTAGGGGAAAATAGCTTTAGCTGGGACATGGTAGATCTTATTCAGAGGTAGCAAAGCACAAAAATGTAATGGAGTGATGAGGAGGCCCCCACTCTGCTCTCAGCCAATAAGAAGATGCCCAGACTAGATTTTCTCCCTCAAAGTTCCCTCTAGAACATAACTCTGTCTTGGGTGCCTTTCAGGCATGAAGACCCCTAGTTTTGCCAACATGTCTTCATGCTCAACAAGATCCTACAGTACAAATGAACTGGGGATTTTAGAAGAATAAAAACATGCATTTTGAGGTTTCCCAGTACTTCATAACTTGCAATGTTTTCCACATGCATTTGAAGAGGCTTTGATTATCTTTGCTCTATAGAGAGGACCTGAGTTTCAGAGATGGGAAATGACTTACCCAAGATCATGGCTACATTCAGTGACAGAGCCATTATATTCTTGGTCTAAGGATTTTTACTCTGACATATAAGGGGAGACCTCCCCCTGCAAAACCCCCCCGGGGTTATCTTCTGGAGGGTGGGCCACTTGTAGTTCAGGCTTCCCCCACTAGGTGAGTGTTCTAAGAACCCATCTGTATCAGTGTACCAGCTGGTGTCATTGTGAGAGCATGTGTTTACTTCCAGTGATTTTTTTTAAGGTGCTTTCAGTGCATCTGCCCATTTCACGATGGGTGGTTTACGAGCGCACCTGCCCACATTGTGCTGAGTGTCCAGCAGTTTTGACCCAGAACAGCATGACCCCCATACTCCCTATTCACCCAGTCTCACCCAGAGTGGATTTTTTGTTTGTTTGTTTGTTTCCCTGGATAAAAAAGTCCTCATATGGAAAAGTTTTGCTGATGCGGAAGAGATGCCACAGAAAACAACAGAAGCACTAAAGGCATCAAAACTGATGAGTTCAAAAACTGTTCTGAACAGTGGGAAAAATATCTCGCTAGGTGTATTGCATCGAATGGAGAGTACTTTGAAGGTGACTGAAGTTTAAACATGTAAGAATAAATGCACAATTTTTTGTAAATAAATTTTGGGTTTTTTTGCCCCCCACCATACAATTCCCATTGATGGTGCATTAGAAACAATGGGTTCTTTCCAAGAAAGACTTCCTGAAGTGGAAATAGGTAAAGAAAGAAATGGGGGGAGGTTTCTCTTCGGCACAGCTGTATGCCCTTGGAGAGGGTAACAAGGATTTTTCTGAGTGAAGGAAAAGCAAGGAACCACCCATAATAATACTTCGGAATGGTTGATAAGCATGTGTTCTTCTATTCTGGGTATTTTTTTTCTTCCCTTTTTCTTCATTGCATTGCTTGGAGTTGAAACTGGCTGAATCAGCACTGAATCAGTTAGCAGGAAATGATGAAAACTGTCATTTTCCTCTGTCTGCACAGTAACCCACAGCAGAGAGAGCTGAAGACAACGGAGGGGCTGCCTAACAATGCCTCTGGCCTCAAATTGAATCTTGGGTGGGAAGAGCCCACGGTCTAATCAGCAATCATTCCCTGGGGTGGGTTGGGGATTGTCAATGTGAGATTGTTCCTGCAGCAAGGACACCTCGTTGACAACCACACAGAAACAGCCCTGGTGATGTGAGGAGGCAGTAAGACAATCTGCAGATCCAATGGGAAATTTTGCACCAGGAAACAGACGACCTGATGACGAAATGACCTGAGACCCTTCTCGTGCTCACAGTAGCTCTGTGAAGGAGTGCCAGCCAAGAGGGCTTCCTTGTTGGCCAGGGCTTCTCTTAGTTCCAACAAGTAACATGTAACTTTGCTAAAATGCTTTCCCATAACCTCATTCAGGGGGCAGATACAAGGTGCTTTCAACAGTCACTCATTTGAAAATGCACTCAGCATTTTTCACAAAACAACAAGGCTCTCTAATATTTAACAAGCCACTTTTTCTCTTTGAGCCTCAGTTTCCTCTTTTGTAAAATAGAGATGTTAGTACCTAGAGCTATAGCATTATTGGGCTGAATAATGACATAATGAACATGATGACACTTTGAGAATTATGCATCATCAAATTATTCAGACTCCAGAGTCTCTGGGGCACTTTAGAGTCCTTATTCTAGCATTCATCAGAAGCAAGCAAACACACAACTCTCTCTCCCGCTCCTCCTCGTCCCCAGCTTAATGGTTTTAATGCAACTGTGGACATAACCACTGACCTATGTGCTCCAATTTGGCAGAGAGATGTATGGAAATGAAACAGTCCCCCCAAATTCTGAATAGCTTCTGCTTCATTTTGAGCTAAGAGACTCTATAGCTATGACTGGGTATCATTTGGTATCCAAAAAAAAAAAAAAAAGTGAGCAAGATTGTTAACATCTACAGGTTTCTGAATGTCCAGAGTTTTGGCAACATTCATATGACCCCTTATAAACAATGTTCCAGAAGGGAAGGAGGAGAGAGCAATGAAAATTGAGTTTGATTTTTTTTAATTGAGCAGCAGATGTACAGTCAAAGTAGCTCCTAAGAGAAATTGATATGCTGTTAGAGAACATGGAAGGCCAGTGGAAATTCTGGGTGCTCACTGGGCAATTATGCAGTTGAAAGCTTTTTTTGGAGTAAAGATATATTCACTTATGATTATCACTCTAGGGAAGTTCCACCCACCCAATTTTTCTGTCTCATTCATAATACGACCAATATTTACCCAATTTCTACTCCTTAATAGTGTTTTGAAAAGATAACTTTAGTTTCTGTGTAAGAAATGAACTTTGGAAAACAGAAATAGAAGCAAGGGCCAGCTGGGATGCTGCTGTCACTGAACTCTGATGATGACCTAAGCGAGGGTGGTGGCAGTGGAAATGGAAAGAAGATATCTATTTTTCACTAACAAATAGATTAGCATGATTTCCCATAGATGAGATATGTGGAGGGAGGGGGAGAGAGAGAGAGAGAGAGAGAGAGAGAGAGAGAGAGAGAGAGAGAGAGAGAGAGAGAGAGAGAACCAAAATGCATAGGTTTTGGCTTGGGTAGATGGAAGTATCATTTACTCTGATGGGGAGACCAGGGAGAAACAAGTTTTCATGGCCAAAGTAGAATCAAGAGCTCTACTCTGAACTTGCTACATTGGAGATTCCTGTAAGCCATTCAAGTGGAGGTACCAAGTACTGAGTTGAGTATGTAAGTTTGGAGCTTTGTTGGGGGAGAAGTCATGGCTAGTCAGCATTTACATATCTATATCTAGGGAAGTGGATAGGATTACTTAGGGAATGAGTGTTGGTACAGAAGGAGACCCAGGGCTGTCATTCAAACATTTAGAAGATGGGCAGAGAAAGGGAAATCAGAAAACGAGTGGAGAAGAAATGGTTAGTGTGGTAGAAAGAAAACCAAAGCAGTGTGGTGTCATGGAAAGGGGGTTACTCTAAATAATTGCTAAGGCTCCTTTCAGTGCAAGCACTCTGTGATTCTTGTTTCTCTTTGCATTACATTTTCTTTTCTTGATTGCACAGGCTGATAAGTCCAGGAACTTGGACTTCTGCCTGCCTCCGGAAAAGGGCCCCAGGCTGTACACAGTAACAAATTATCTGCTTATCGCAGTTGACACTACCACCATTCTACTTTATTATTTCTTGCTATTATTTTCTCTGAATCTGGGGGAGTCAGCTGCAGCCTTTTATCTAGATGCTCATGCTCCATCACCACGCCACCAATTCCTCTACTTCCCTCCCACCTTTCTGCAGTGGCATCCCCGCCATCTCTACCCAATGAGTCTTTATTCACTTCATCTGGTTCATCTGCTTATAGTTCTCAAGGTTCAGTTGTTTCTCTATTGCTATTTGCAATTTATCTGATTTTCAGCCTGACATTATATCTTGCTGTGATATACAGTTGTCTGGCTGTTGTTTATCCAGTGTAACTATATTATTCTGCATCAACTTTTCCTTTCCTCTCTTCTAAGTTGGGGGCTGTGTTTACAACATCACAAAATCTGACATCTGCAAATCATCCTCATAACCTCATAGATAAGACAGATTTATTTACCATCCATGTTACCCTCACTTGGGGAGAATTTGGTTCAAATTACTTTGCCCTTGGATGATGCCTCACTTTAATTGTAAATCTGTTCTCTTTTTCTTTTCCCCCCTCCCACTCTCTTTCCTCCTACCCCCTCCCATCTTCCTTGGACTGAGGCTTTTCATCCCACCCCACTGCTTCTGTGGTAGGAAGATCATTTATGCTGATGGTGGGCATAGTGTAAATATTTTATTTTTGTGATTTGTTCAGCAAGGTCTATTTAGAATGAAGACAGAATGCCAGCTAAAGTCCCTGTGTGCAAAGAACATAGTGTTCAGCCTTTTACTCCCAAAGCAAATTATTTGCTTAAGTAAGGGTTTCTTCTTTGATTACAGCTCTTATTATTGAGATCATGTCTGAATTTCCCAGGTGTGTGGTGAATCTCACAATCTTGCACTGTACCCCACAGAACTAGTCTCAGAAAATATATTCACATGTGCTTCCAGGGACAGAGTCCTTACCTAGACAAGTGGCCCTGGGAATATAGGGCCAAACAGAAACACAGTATCTGAGCATGCTAATGATTTTTCCTGGCTGAGACCATTGGCTGGCTGTTAACTGTAATAGATACATCTATTGGGTGTCATACTGTTTGTTTCAGGAGATTGCCTCTCCTGATTTTCAAGATTCTAGAGGAGAATGAGGTGAATAGGTGAAAATGAAATTAATTATATTTGATTCATTCATTTAAGAAATACACATTGAATACCTAGGGTGTGCCAAGCAAAGTGCTAGGCATGAGAATTCAAAGATAACCAGGAAAGGAACTCTGTGTAGCAGCAGGGAGAGAGACATGTAGACAAGCAATTATAACACATGATAAGCTCTCTGACAGAAGTCTCCACAAAACGCTCTGGGAGCCCCAGAGATAGAGTTACAAATTGCTGAGGGGTAGTGGGGACAGTGTGACAGAGAACAAGCTTTCTGAATGACTGGGAGTGTGTCAGATAGGGAAGGTGGTGCACGGCACTCCAGGCACAGGCAGCTCTCAAGTGTGGAGGAGTGCCAAGTGCTGTTGGGCAATCAGCAGAGGCGTGAGTAGGGCTGAGGGCATAGACAGGCTTCCTGGGAAGGTAGATGGAGGCTGACAGTATCAGAGCTCCTTCAAGTTCCAGGTGCCTTCTGGTAAGACAAGGGCAGGGGAGATCACAGACCCTCCAAAGGGGCAGCAGCAAAACATAGCGCATCCACATGACTGAGCCACTCCTTACACAGCCTTCCAATTTTCTCCCCTGAGAAAATGTTGTGGCTGACTGCCAGCTCAGATTTCCTTTCCTGGCTTTGCCATTCCCACCAGGCTGCCACAGATTTGGGGATTTGATGATGGGTTTGGTCACTGACTTTGCTCCACAGCATCCCTGTTTTGCTTAGGTGACTCTTACCTGTTTTAATTAACTAACTTCTGCTGATCTACTCAGGTCCTCTCTCATATCTTCTTCTAGTCATTTGCTCCAACTAAGCACTGACCAGCTATAACAGTGTTGGGTACCCTTCCAGAGAAATCAGACAGGACAAAAAAAGTCCTCTCTTAAAAGGGCCTATTGATATTTACACATGAAAGGAAATGGGATGTGGCTTATTTAACCTCCTCAAAGGTCATCTTATTCTAGGATAAAGAGAGGTGGGAGCAAGTGAGGTGATAACAGGAACTGCACCTGATCTGCAAGTTGCACGAATTACTACTGCCAATTACTACTGCCGACAAACAGCTTGGGACAGGGGGCTATTCGAGACTCTGGGAGCTTTTAAAAATTACTGGATATGAATGGTATTAGGAAATTAACTGGAATCATTGTGAGTAGCATGAAAGAGAAGCACAAGGTCGGGAATGATAGGTGGTGAATTTTGATATTTAGTTTTTTTTCCTCGGTCGTCCCTGCTCCTCCTTCCCACCCCGGGTCATATCAAATGTGTCAAGAGCAGGCATGCAGAGAGCGGGATGGGGGTGGGGAGACTGGCACTCTCACCATCTCTGGAACCCAAAGAATGTGAAAAATTATAAACCAGCAGTTTGCTCACAGAGACAGAAACTGACTGTGGGGTGAAATTGCAATAGTAGAGGACAGAGGCTGGACTTGAGGCAATGGGGTTACAAGGCCCTCAAATGACAGGAGGGAGGTAGATGTCTCTCCATGGAAATTGTTCAAAGAGGACAGAAAACCATCTGTCAGGAACAGAGTATATATAGTCCTGCTTATACCTAGGGGATAGGGTTATTTTTTTTTGTAAGCAATTTCAACTAAAAGTTTTGTGAAAAACTATTAGTATTTATTTTCACATGGTTACAACCACAGAGTACTTTGTATTATGCTCTAGCTTATCATTTTATTTTCACTTAACATTATGGCATTAGCATTTCCTGAAGTTCTACTTGGTCTTCACAGTTTTTTAATGCTTGTGTAATATCCTAATATATCTTTGACTTGACAATTAACAATATATCTGGGACTTACTCTGTATGTCCCTTTTGGACTAATATTTTAGTATTTTGTGGTCTTCTTTAATCCTTCTGTTCTATCCAAATTAATCAACTTTTTCTTTCTTAAATATTCTTACACTGTCCCTTACAACCGCCAGTGGAATGCTGACTAAATTTCATTTCCGCTGACCTGTAGCGAGGAAACATGAGCCAGAAATCAAATTTTCAGTTATTTTGCCACTTATTACTTTGGGATCCTGTGATTTGAACAAGTTAATTACCTAGTTTTGTGAGTTCTGATTTCTTCTTCTGGAAACTGTATAACAAATATGTGTTATATGTATCTTGAATGGTTGGGTAAGGAGTGAACATATTTGTAAAGTGCTTGCTACAGAATAGATGCTGGAGACTCTGATTACGCAGGTCCCTGTGGCAAAATCTTTCTTTGAACTTACTGCCTGCTCCATACAGCACTTACCACATTCTGTGCTGTACTCTAAGCTATCTTATGTGAGTAGGTTCAGTTCCATTCAAGTGAAAGAACAAAGAGGGCAGGAATCTTATTTACTCCTGAGTTTTCCAATCGTGCAGAGGGCTTCATAGAATCCATGCTTATTGTTTCATTATATAGGACATCTTTGCCGAACATCTGACATCAAGGCCCATGTGGCTGTCTTGCTATATGATGAATGTGGGTGGAGGAGGCAGGGCTCTCAAGCAATGCCTTTCTCAGTTCCTGAACTATGGCCCCTTGGCCAAAGGCTAACAAGTTCCACAATGGTGGCAGCCCACCGTTGTCCCTTTAGGACAGGCAATTCATGGAAGAGGCAACTGACAGTTCTAGGACACAACTACTGGTTATCAGCAGCATCATGGACACCCAGCATGAGTATTCAAAGTATATTTCATGCTGTGACAATTTTAGAGACTGGGTGCACCAAAGATGCACAGATTGATGAGAAAAGAAAGAGAGAGGGGAAGAGGAAACGCACCCAACAAACAGACTTGATTTTTCTGCTTCGCACAAAACTTTTGCCTTTTACAAGTACACAGATAAATCCCAGAACAGAGGGTGCCAAGAGAGGGAAACTGGCATGCATGTGGAAGGCTTGCAGTATCAGCTAATTGGTCTCAAACCTAAGTCATAAGAAGACCTGTAATCATGCTGCTCAGAATTAGCATGTGGTGGTGGAGAGAAGGAGGGGCAACGATAGGGGGAGAGTTCATTTTTTAAGTGAATTTATACTATTATAAGGCCTGTCGCGGGTGAGTAATAAAAATGGCGATGCTAAGTTAAGCCTTGTGTTATCCTGTTTGCTCAGATGCTGCTTATGCCAGCTGTAGCTAGCAGAAAGCACTTTTCAATTTATTTTTATGACTCTTCTCTAAAAGCATTCCATTAAAGGAATATTACCCTGGATGAAGTTTTGAGGCACCAATGGCAGTTTATTCGCTTGTTGTGCAGGAAAGGAATAAACCATTATCTGTACTACCCATTATTTCGGTTTTGTCTTTCTCACACTCCAGTTAAGGGTCAAATGTGGACTCCGCTTTCTACTCTTCTATTGAGTGCCCCTCCCCCATCATGTATGGCCAAATCTCCACCACATTTTGGTCCAGTCTGATTATCGAAACTGCTGAGTCTCAAGTTTGCAGCATGCTCGGTTAATTTCCACCATCCCATCGATGAGAACACTCTTCAGCAACCTTCCTTTATATTTGGAGGGATAAGCTAAGCGAGGCAGGGAGAGAGCTTCTAAGGTAGAGTCTGTTCTATATCTCCTGGCTTCCCAAACTTGATTATTTTGTTCCTTTGATAACATATCCCACAGAGGCTGTGATGTGCAAATATGGGGACTGTCTGTCTGTCTCACAAATAAAATGGATCTAGAGGGGAAACATAGCCAGTGGTTGAGAGTACAGGTTTGGGAGTCATAGTGCCCAGTTTTGAAACCTGGCCCTGCCATGTGGTATCTGTTCTCTTAGGCAAGTTACTTAACCTCTGAGCCTCTTGAAGTTCCCTAAGTTATAAAGTGGAGATGTAATGGTTCTCACCTAATAGGGTTTTTGAGGGCTAAATAAAATAATAGATGTACAAAGCTTACGACAGTGCATGTCCCATAGTAAATACCATATATATAATTATTAGTCATTTTATTAGTAATATTATTGCTGAGATCTGAATAACTCTGAGGGGAGACTGGATTCCTGGCTCTGGCTTCACTACTAATGTGCCATATCACCTTACACTCATCACAACCTCTCTGGGATAATAATTCAAGTCATCTTCTCATTCATGGAGGGATATAACGACTAGGGAAAAGCAAAAGTCAGGATATGTAAGCAGATTTATGACTATTTATGATGTTTTATTAAGCCAGATAAATAAGATGCTAACTCATGGTGTCAGTGTAGCTTTTAATGTCTAAGCATTTTTTGAAGATCTAGTGTTGGGATGTGAATTTCCTGGTACTGCAGATTTTTATTTAAGTAATAGAATCTCAGAGTAGGAAGAGGTCTTAGAAGCCATGGACTTTTTATTTTTAGGCTGGAATTCCTTCTACAACAACTGCAATCTGTGGCTGGTCACAGCCTGTGCTATATAATCAGCCCTGTGATGATGGGTTCACGCTCTGGCAGGCTTATCCTTCCCATCTCTAAGTGACAGAATGCTCACCTTTACAGTCATCTGAAATCTTCCTCTCCGTAACTTTCATACAATGGTGCTGGTTCTGCCCCATGAACCCTCACAGAACAAGTCTAACTCCTTTCCACATGACAGCCCCCCAGGTATTCACAGGCAGTAGTTCTCAAGCCTTTTCTATTCCTGGCCAAGTTCCTCCAGACATTCCTTATATGCCCTGATGTCCAGACCCTTGTCATTCTGGCTCCACAGGATGGAGTATACTCTTGACAAGATCCCTAATAAACTGTTGAACCTGCAATTGACCACAGAATTGTGATTATTTTTTTTCTACTCTCATCTGAGGACATTTTTGTTTCACTGCTTTTGGAGAGAGAGGAAGGAAGAGAGAGAAACATCAACTGGTTGCCTCCCATATGCACTCGGACTGGCGATCATACATGCCCGACCAGGGATCGTCCCTGCAACCTTTCAGTTACAGGGCTGTGCTCCAACCAACTGAGCCACACTGGCCAGGGCAGAACTCTGATTACTTTTGAAACTCTTTGGTTGTGATGTCATCCTTTAACCACTGGGACCAAAGATTTTTTTTGATTGATTAATTACCTTGTTAAGTTCCTGATGCTCAGAGACCATGTCCCCTCTTCTATTTAGTGGGAACAGTAAAACTTTCCTGATGCAGTCCTCATAGTTTTATGTGGGCTTCCAAGGTGATTGGGTACATGTACATTTGAAATAGCATCAAGAGGAACGTTTGGGTTTAATTTTATGTCTTTTGGGCTTCTATAGTCTGCTGCAACTCTTGTTTCTTCCCATTAGTACTGCCGTTAACCTGCTTATCACTCCACATTTATAACTGTATAGTTGCATTTTGTTAATTTTCTAGTTTTATTTTATTTCTGTAAAATTTCAGCTTATAAAACTACTTCAGAATTTTTTTCATTTTTAAAAAAGTTTTGCTCAATCCCTCCACCCCCCACCAACTCCCCCAACTCATAAGATTTTACTCATATATGGAATCTAATAAAAAAAATAAAGTAACAAGCAAAATATTTCAGAATCTTGATTTTGCTAACCAGTTCCCTGGTTGCCATATCCTGCTTTGTATTAACTACAAACTTTAGAAGCTTGGCTTCTGTGGCTTTACCTAAATGATGAATATAGATACTGAAAATTTCCCTCCATGGGAACTCCTTAGTTAGCTTCTCTCTACCCACAACATGCAGAGCTAAAAATAACACTGTCTCTTCTTTTTATTGCTTATGGTACTAAATATATTTCTCTCACAGAAACAATCTCTCTTTTGTCTGAAAGATATCTGGGTAAATACCTTATCTTCTCTTACAGATGATAAACTTCTCAGGGACGAAAAATGTCTTGCATTCACACTTGTAGCCCCCAAAGGCAATGATTCCACCTTGCACACATTTGTAGTAGGCAATCACTGGTAAGGCAAAAAGATGGAACTTGGGGCAGAGTTTTGATATCCCCCAAAGGAGGCTACTAACTCATTAAACCATTATTAAACTCTTACTTATGTAGCTTATTCAATTAATGCCCAAGGATGTTATAATTATTATTATCTTCTATTAAGTCCAAAACTGTGATAGGCCTGAGAAGTTACCCTACTTGCAGGCTGATAAGTTAATCTGCTGTGCTGTGTAGCGGGGGGTGTGAGTAGATATTGTACATACCAGTCGTGTATGTATACAACACTATAACAGAAATACCAGGCCTTTGTATTAGACAGCATATCATTTATTACTCATAGAGCATCTTAACACTGGTTCCTTGTATTCCAATCAGCCACAGATGGTGTGACAGGGGCCTGATATCACCTGTGCAGACAGAAGGGTTTGTACCTGTAATATAGTGATTTACAATAAATATATATATTTGGTCTTCATCATTTTTGTGACAAAGCTCCTAAAACACTTGGAATTTTCTAAGGAATGAGAATGATCAAGGTATTTCTTATTTTGTTAATGAGGTGATTTTTGGGCCCAATCTAACAATGGAGACTATTTGCCAGGAGAACCAACCATGTGATTAGAGGGTTGGAACTTTCAGCCCCACCCCCCTGACCTCTGGGGAGGGGGGACAGTCTGGAGATTGAATCAATTACCAAAGGCCGATAATTTAATGGATCATTCCTATGTAATTAATGAAGTCATAGAAACCCAAGAGGACAGGGTTTGGAGAGCTTCTGAATTGGGGAATACATGGAGATTTGGGGAAGGTGGTGTACCTTCGAGGACATGGAAATTCTGTTCCCTTGTCCCCATACTTTGTCCTATGTTTCTCCACCTAACTGCTCCTGAGTTATGTTCTTTCATAATAATTTGGTAATCTAGTGAGTAAAATGTTTCTGAGTTCAGTGAGCTACTCTGGCAAATTAATGAAATCCTGGGAGAGGGCTGTTGGAGCTCCAATCCATAGCTCATTGGTTAGAAACGCAGGTGACAACCTGTAAGATAGGGTATGTGGGAAAATGTCTGTAACTAATAAAGGCTACAAGGACTATCACCAAGATAGTAAGACTAACCCCTAACAAATTGATAGCTTAGAATCAGCAGAGGCCTGCTGGATCCAACATGGTGACTAATTTCACCTTAACCCCTACCCTCATTTATGTGCTCATTGGAATACATTAGCATACTAAACAACACACCCTGAACTAGCATGATCAGAAATAGTAAGTCCATTAAAAGGTCACAAAATGACCCAAGGGACCCTTCTAAGAAGTCTCTACCCCTTTCCTGGAAAAGTCCTGAATATCCCTCTCTCTTATTGAATGACCTACCCCTTGATTAAATGAGTCTCAATAGAAAAGTAAATCCCACTAGGGAGCATTGCTCTGTTTGTGAGTTAGCCTTCTCTCTGTCCCACTACTTTAAGGTGAAACTCTCTTTCACCGTAAACTCTATCCTGACTCCTTTTGAATTCTGTCCTGCATGAAGCCAAGAACCCACAGTGGGTCACAGACCCTCAGGTCTACAAACCCCTTTATCACCTGAACTTGGATTGTCATCTGAAGTATATGTATGTGGGGGCAATACTATAGAACTAAGCCCTTAACTGGTGGTATATGATGCTATCTCCAGGTAGATGGTATCAGAGTTGAATTGAACTGTAGGCTATCCAGATGGAGCCACAGAGAATTGGTTGATATGGGGAGACTCCTCCAACAATGGAATTGGGGGCGGATCCATTAGTACCATAGAACAGGAACCCCAAAATTATAAGACTTGGGACTCCTACCGGGTGTCTAGCACATTTACACTCACCCTAACCCAGGGAGAGACATGCACATAGAGAGAGATAGAGACAGAAAGAGACAGAGAGAAAGAAACAGACAGAGAGACAGAAAGAGTCTTTGAGGAGAAGAGAATTAGCAATCTACTTCACTACTTTTAAAATGTAAGAAAACAGCAAAACTGCTCTGTGGGAGATGAGTCTCTAAATCTCTCTGGAGCAATACCCTATCTCCAACTGAATATAGAGGCCACCTTTGGCAGCCATATAACTACTCTAAAAAATTATTTGTGCTCAGAAGCCTTCATGTTCCCATTTAGGGATGACATTCAGACCTGCTGTTACATTATTTTTACTTTGGTAGGTGTAAATTCTTTTGCCTGGAGTCAATCACCAATAGTAACTTTTGAAGTCATCAAAATAATAATTTTGAGCAAGTGGGTAAATAAAGCTGTCAAGTTGAGTAATATAAAAATATAGGTCAAAAATAACTAATAACAATGTGTCAAAAATTATGATGGACTGTAAACAGATATATTCTGAAAAAATGGTATTATTACTTTATAGTATTATCTTATAATATTTCCAGTGTCTTACTGAACATTATGTTTAGCAGATGTGGGAAAAGCAAAAGAAACAGCATTATTGGGTATATAGGACTACTATAATCTAATTCGGAACATTACAGTATGACAGAGAAGATGAAAATAAATCTATGCATGAAATGGAAATATGGAACATAATAGAAAATATATAGGTTTGGAGAGGGTCAGTAGAAAGAAATTATCAGGGCTGCTTTTATATTGAATAGGAAAGAATGCATAATTGGGGACTGGAAATGTCAGTGTGCAGAAGAAGCCCAAATTAGGCACCTTTTCCATTTACCAACAGAATGGAGGAGGAGTTCCTTTTTCCCATGGGCATTACATTTTCCAAAGTCGCAAGATAGGGTTGCGTTCATACTTTGCCTTGGATCTTCATTTCCACACTCCAGAGCAAGCTATTGCTGAGACAGGTAAAACATGGGAAATTTGGTATGAGATTAAATGAGGGTTAAAATAAGCAGAGGTAGGGGTGATGTGAGGGTCACAGGAGAACAGTGAACCATGAGAAAAAACAAACAGAAAAAAGTCAGAAAATGGAGGGATGACTCTTAGCCAATACAAAGTGGTGCAATAGTAGGTTTACAGTTGTTCATATAGAAAATAGTACAATAATTGATAAATAATAATATAAGAATAAACTCTGGTGTTTTTTACTTGCAACAGTAAACCTACTTTTGCTGTCCCCCAATGGTGTTTCTTTGTTCAGATACAGATGAAAGCTTACTTGAAGTAATTGTTGTCTGATGAAAGTTAGGAAAGCATGGAGAAAATTGTTTCTCCCAGACCTTTCAAGTCCTTCGTGCCTGATTAGCTTTTCCCTCTGCATCACCTTCACGGTATTTCCAGCTTCATGTTGTTATGTAAAGTTACCCTAAGCCCTGGCTCCCCTCTTCTATTACCATTCAAAAACAAGCTCACACAATTGGAAGAAGAGTCTGGAGATTCATCTCTTCTGGTCTGTAAAGATGACAAATCTCTCTCCACTCTTTGGTTAGAAAATACAATTAAGTGGACTGGAGTGGGCTCTCTCCAAAGAAAATTGGCTGGATTGAGATGTGAGTATCCTAGAAGCTGAACCAATAAAAATCAATCATTCGAATCCCCTGGGGAAATGACACTGGGGGGAAAGTTTGCTTTGATATCTCTGTGCTGTGGATAAAAAAGTGTGTGATTCTTACCCAATCAATATAAATCTCTGAAATGAAAGATTGAAGCTGTCAGGGGTTATAATGTCTCTGAGATGAGAAATGTTGGTGAGAATTGTCTCCACTCAATGCCAGCCCCTCTCCCTCAGCTCTCGTTCAAGTCTTTGCATAGGTTGAGAACACTGCATGTTGTCTTTTTGCTCAAGATAAGAAGGCTCAAGGAATCTCCAAGTCTGTATGAGACACTTTGAAAATGACACAACAACACATAGCTAAGTGACCGCTGGGATCCCAAGGCAGGAAGGAGACTGCTGAGTGACGGCATCCATTCCTTGCTTTTTATCTTAGCTTAGAAGACCTGATGTTATCCTGTGCCTAAGTACTTCCAGAAAACAAGACTGCATACTCCCTGAAGCACTCAGTGCCAAGATGAAGAATTCGCACCATGAAGAAATTTGTTCTTATTTTTAGTCATGCTATTTAATTTCTTAATTCCAATTATAGGTGCCTTTTCCTCTGATGTCATGCTGGGACCAGAGGTGGCTATGTGCTGTACTGAAGGTGACATTTCTTGGGGCGATAAATTAATGAATTTGCTATCAAATTAATGAAATCATTTTGTTAATCTCCATGTCTTTGTTATAATGAGGTGGGTCATAGCATAAAAATCAGCAACCACATACCTGTAACTTTTGTTCCCTGAATGCTGGCCTCTTTAAAATGATTCGTTGGACTGACTTTTGGGTGAATTATAGCTGGTGAATTATAGGAGGTGAATTATACCTCCTCACAACATACCTGACACAGAGTGAGAGAACTTGCCTTCAACTTCCAAATTCATGCTTGACCACTTACTTTTTAAAAATTGCAGTAAAATAGGCATAACATAAAATTTACCATTTTAACCATTTAAAATTGTATTCCATTATATTTACTATGTTAAAACACAGTAGTTGTTTCCTGTTGCCATTCAATTACTTTTAAGTGTACAGTCCAGGGGAACTAAGTATACTCACACTGTTGTGAATATAGTCACATCACCACCATCCATCTGTAGAAATTTTTAACTTCCCATATTCAAACTCTGTATCCATTAAACACTTATTTTCCTTCCTCCTCTCCCCCGTGCCTGGAAGCAACCATTCTACTTTCTGTCTTTCTCAATTTGACTATTCTGGGCATCTCATATAAGTAGACTCATACAATATCCTCTTGTATCTGGTTCATTTCACTTAGTATAATGTCTTCAGGGTTCATTCATGTTATAGCATGTGACAGAATTTAATTCTTTTTAAAGCTGAATAATATTCCATTGTATGTATATGTACACCATTTTGGCTATCTATTCATCTGTTGGTGAAAATTTGGGTTGTTTCCATCTTTTGGTTATTGTGAATAATTCTGCTATAAACATTGGTATACAAATATGCTGGAGTTCCTGCTTTCAAGTCTTTGGGGTATATACCCAGAAGTGGAATTCCTAGATCATAGGATAATCCTATGTTTAATATTTTTGAGGAATTGTCATACTGTTTTGTACAGTGACTGCACAATTTTACATTCTCATCAGCAATGCACAAGTTCCAATTTCTCTGCATACCCACCAGTACTTGTTACTTTCTTTTTGGGTTTTTGTTTTTAAATAATGACCAACTACTTTTTTACTTATGGGAATTCACAAATCCTGTGGCCTTTTCCTCCTCCTTTTATTTGTTATTTCTTAGATAAATTATATATTCTTGGTCAGGTCCATGAAATATTCTCCCTACTTTGCCTTTTCAGCCTCATGCACTTGCCTTGGAACACTGTTAAGGCACAGCTCTTGGTGGCATCTCCAGGCAACAAAGTCACTGCAGTGATACCTCCAATTAATTTTTTTACCTCATTTTGCCAAATTTCATTCTCACATTTCTTTTGTGATATTCTGATACCATCTTAACATGCTTAAAACTGACCTCGTTATTCTGGCACCATCACTTACCATCCGTGTGACTTCAGGCGAATGGTTTACTCTAAGCCTTGGTTTTCTTGATTGTAAAAGAAAATAATAATGTGTAAAACACAGAACTTTTTGTGAAGATTAAATTATGCAGGGTCTGTAGAGTACTTGATACAGTGACTGGCACATAGTCATATTTCAATAAATGATAGTTGTGATTGTTGTTAACATTTCCCCTAACTGAATATCTGCCTTTATTTTTTCATCTAAAAAAAATTAAGGATACCGGCATTGTCCAAGTAATGTAGGCTATACACTTCAAAGTAAACTTTTTTATTCTACTCTATATTCATTCCAAAGGTTTATATCAATCACCATTTTCAACATTTCTTGCATTATAATAACATTTTTAAAAGGTATATTTTATTGATTATGCTTACAGTTGTCTCATCAGCCCCCCTTTATTCCCCTCCACCCTGTCCCCACCCTCCCAACATCATTCCCCCACCTTAGTTCATGCCCAGGGGTCATACATATATGTTCTTTGGCTTTTCCATTTCCCTTACTATTCTTAGCCTCCTCCTGTCTATTTTGTACCTATCATTTATACTTCTTATTCCCTGTGCTTTTTCCCACATTTCCAACCCCCTCCCCCGCACTGATAACCTTCAGTGTGATCTCTATTTCTGTGAATCTGTTACTGTTCTAGTTGTTTGCTTAGTTTGCTTTTGTTTTTTTAGGTTCGGTCGTTGAGAGTTGTATTTGTTGTCATTTTACTGTTTGTATTTTTGATCACCTTCTTTTTCTTAGATAAGTCCCTTTAACATTGCATATAATAAGGGCTTAGCAATGAACTCCTTTAACTTGACTTTATCTGGGAAGCACTCTATCTGTCCTCCTATTCTAAATGAAAGCTTTGCTGGATAGAGTTATGTTGGATGCAGGTCCTTGTCTTTCATGACTTCTTTCATACTTCTTTCCAGCCCCTCTTCTTGCCTGCAAGGTCTCTTTTGAGAAATCAGCTGATAGTCTAATGGGAACTTCTTTTATAGGTAACTGTCTTTTTTTCTCTTGCTGTTTTTAAGATTCCTTCCTTCTCTTTAATCTTGGGTAATGTAATTATGAGATGATTTGGTGTGTGCTTCCTTGGGTCCAACTTCTTTGGAACTCTGAGCTTCCTGGACTTCCTGGAAGTCTATTTTCTTTGCCAGATTAGGGAAGTTCTCCTTCATTATGTTTTCAAATGAGTTTTCAATTTTGTGTTCTTCCTCTTCTCCTTCTGGCATCCTTATGATTTGGAAGTTAAAACATTTAAAGTTATCCCAGTGGTTCCTAAGCCTCTCCTCATTTTTTTTGAATTCTTATTTCTTCTTTTTTTGAATTCTATTCTGGTTGAATGTTTATTTCTTCCTTCTACTCCAAACTGGTGATTTGAGTCCCAGTTCCCTTCCCTTCACTGTTAGTTCCCTGTACATTTTCTTTTATTTCACTTTTCATAGCCTTCACTTCTTCCTCTATTTTGGGACCATACTCACCATTTCTTTGAGCATCCTGATTACCACTGTTTTTAACTGTGCATCTCATAGGTTGGCTATCTCTTTATCACTTAGTTGTATTTTTTTCTGGAACTTTGATCTGTTCTTTATTGGGGCCATATTTGTTTGTCTCAGTGCGCCTGTAACAGTAAGGGGTGAAGCCTTAGATATTCACCAGGCAGGGCAACCCAAGTCACTGCATTGTGGTGCTGTGTGTGTGGGAGGGGTCCGAGAGGGAACAGTGCCGTTTGCTTGGCTCTTGGTTCATTTTCAGTCACTTCCTCCACTACCCACAAGCAAATTGGGCCCTTCTGGTGCTGATCCTCAGGTGGGAGGGTTGGTTTGTGTACTTTCTAGGACCTTGTGGGCCTCTCCAATGAACTCTCCTGTGAGGCTGGGAATTTCTCCTGCTGCCTCAACCCCCACAGGTTTTTTCAGTCATAGGTTTTGAGGCTTTATTTCCCTGCACTGGAACCCTGGGTTGCATGGTCTGTCTTGTTCCCCAGTTGGTCCTCCCAGTTTATCAATACGCAAATATGGGACTGCTTGCTCCTCCAGCCACTGCCTTGCAGTGCATCCTCTCCACCCCAGCTGCCTTTCTCTGCCCCTCCTACCAGTGTGGATGAATGTTTCTTCTTTAACTCCTTGGTTGTCAGACTTTCATACAGTTCAATTTTCTGGCAGGTCTGGTTATTTTTTGTTTTTTAAATTTGTTGTTGTCCTTCTTTTGGTTGTGTGAGGGAGCAAAGTGTAATCTTGGGTAATGTGATTATGAGGTGCCTCCACTTCCATCTTGGTGGGAAGTTCTATATAATAACATTTTAATGGATTGATAGTTTAGCAAAAGTTTGCTGAATCCCCAAGGCATGGACTCCAGCTTCTTCCTTCCTTAGTTTATTTATCCTGTACTTTACTAATACATTCATTTTCTAAAGTAGTCTTTTCAACTGATCATTCATATTTTCAAAAACATTTATTGACCTCTTCTAATCTTTATTCCCTGTAGGTTAACGCACATGCTCTGGCTCTCTGATCACAGCAGAAGCTTTTGTGTGAATCCACCAATCCTAAGAAAGGAGATTCTCCAGTTCTTCCCCCACCTCCTCCTCTCTTGTAAGTTTAATGAATTCTTAATTCTTTTCCTATCATTTGAGGTAGCCAATGATTCTCTTGGCTTTGTTAAACCATGATGTTAAGTGACTATCTTTTCGCTTTTGCATCACTATGTCCAGGGCTCCAGGCTTAATTCACTATACCTGTAATCTCCAGGTGTCTTTGAAAGTTCTTCTGTTATTGCTGTGTGGCTCCCAGGCTCTCAGGTCATTGGAGAGCGATCCTTGGCCCTGAAGAAGTGAAAATAGCTTCTACTCCCTTCCTGACTATACTCTGCTCCTAAGTAAGCCTCAATGCAGTGGTGCCTTGTTCTCTTCTTACAGAATTCTGGTTGAACAACACAGGAGAGAGAAGTCATGTCACATAGTAAGAGCATTGTCTCTGCAGTCAGGTAAACCTGAGTTCTAATCCTGATTCTGCTACTCACTGACTGTCTGAGTCTGGGCAAGTTACTTAAACTTTGTGTTTCTTAGATTCTCTATCAGTAAAATTAGGGCAGGACGCAAACATTTTAGAGTTGTCAAGATACAGGAAATAAAAATAAATCCTTCATTGGTTACTGGGCATAGAAGGTGCTCAAACAAATGACGTTGTTGCTGACTTTGTTATTTGATAGATTTTCTTCCTAGCTGTTTGGTGTTGATGAGGTTGAGGAGGACAAGAATAGCAAAATAAGGTGAATGATGTGAACCTTGTGATGTTGAATGTTGTCCTTCCTTCCAACTTTCCCTTTATGAAGGAACCCAATTCACACTTGAACTAACTAGAGAGAAGAAGCCCCCAGCACAGGCAGGCAGTGTTGTTCTCATGAGGATATCTGGGCTCTCTTCTTCTTCTACATTTTCAGCTGCCTAGTTCATTCTAAATCCCAAGTGAGAATACAACATATACCCTTGCATGGTGAACCTCACTGTATGTTTTTTTTTAACATTACTAATAGTTTATACTTTAGTTGGGTTGATTGAAGTTTACTTACTTCTACCTTTGGGAAAAAAATAAAGACATTATTGACTGGAAACAAAGCCACTTGACTGAGTACTTAAAAACTGGATAATTGCTCATGGCAACATGCTGGGCAGTAAAAGATTAAGTATACATTTTATTTACCTGCAGTGTTGTCCTGTGTAACTCAAGCCACTACTCATTTCTTCTTTGCTCAGTTAATTCCAGAACCTCACTGTTTTTAGTAGCTCTTTGATACTTAAGTGTGTGATTTGTACCACTGCCTATTTGTTTCTCATTAAATTATTTTTGCTTATAGGCCCCCAAATAATTATAGGCTCAGTGAAGATAATAAAAGAGTCATACTCTTTTCTTTACATTGTTTAATTAATTAATTAATGTATTTTTTTACCATCTTTCAAAATTGTTTTTCAAGTACAGTGTTCTGCCTTTTCCCTCCACCCCTCCCTCTTTTATTCCTGAAGGACCCAGGGTAGTGCCAGACACTTGAGTTCCATTCATTTGAAATATATTGAGGGCCTACAATGTGCCATGCCCTATGCTGGAGACTGAGGATGTGATGGTGAGTGATGTAGAGAAATTTGCATTTTAGTAGACACAGAGTAAATAATTCCTAAATTTATAACTGAGAGGGAGCTGTCAATCAATATACCTCAGAGTAGGTTTGGGAGCTGGGAGCTTTTAGGCCCAAATAATTGGAAGCATCTTGAAGCCTTGACTTTTGCAAATTCAGCCTGAGCCCATGACTTGACTTATTTTTATAAATGGGCTTGGTTATTCTCTTGTCTTACCATATTTGAAAAGATTTTCTCTCCCAGTTTCATCATATATTATCACTCATAAAATATATGTGAAAATCAATGACATTAGATCACTGTGTCTTAGTCTTAAGAGTTCTCCCTGTCTCCCTAATGATGTAGTGAATCAGAAAATAATTAAAAATCATTTAGGTTGCAACCTCCCCTATTCTTCCTCTGCCCCACTCCCCCCCCGTCACTTGCAAAGAACAGTGAAATATATGTCTCATTCTGCACCCTGATTGCTCTAGATTACTCAGGGCCACCTTCTTGGATGGAGAATTCTGCCAGAGCCCAGTGCACCCAGCCTTGCCTGGACTTTCCACAAGACAGTGTGTGGGTGCACAGTGGCTAGCACTATGAATAACCTTCCACTTTTAGGGTCACTGCTTATTTTTCCTAACAGTATACAACAACCACAAAAAACCACAGATGATATTTTTATAGCAATTTACCATTTGCAGGATGCTTGCCCATCCATTACTTCATTTGATGCTCACAAAAGCCTTATGACACAAATATTACTCTTATCCTGCTAAATATCAGCAAACCATGACTTAGATAAAGCTGGGGATTTTTCCAAGGTTATTCTTCTTGTGAGAGAGTAGAAATAGGATTACAGTCCTAAAGCCATTTCCTTTACTTCAACCCCAACTTCTCTCAGAGAGAGGAGGGTGGCAGGAGAAATCGGAAGTGAGGAAAAGGTTAAGGAAAGTGAGAGAGGTTTTAGGCAAATTTGGTAGACTTTTATCCATTCTTGGACAATTAGCAGGATTTTCCTACATTATCTAGTTCTATATTGTACATGAACCAAGTGACAATATGAGTTAAGATTCCTACATTCATGTAAAGTTCGCTTAAGTAGTAAGAAATTTATTAGATCACATACACCTATAATTAAGACTAATTTCAGGGACTTCTCCTGATATCTCACTGACTTATATTAGGTGACATGCATATTTCTCAATAACCACTGGCCACAGGGTGGGGGTCATGTAACCTTTGGACATCTCAGACTCACACCTGGGGTGAGAAGTGGGGTCAACTTCCCTGAAAGCACTTGGCCTATGTGTTTGGATTGAAGGTTGATTTCTATACTAATTGCCCACCAAAATATCTAACACAGAGGACTCAATAATTACTGAATGCAGCCACAGAAGTAGGGTTGGTGATCAGTATATATCAACCTTGGTATATGTGTACATGTATATATGATTCCCAACCTTGGGGAGATTAAAAAAAATACTGATGGCTGGGCCCCACCCCTAGAGATTCTAATTTCATTGATTTGGCATAAGCCTGGCATTGGCATTTTTAAAAGCTTCCAAAATTATTCTAATCTGAGGCCAATATTGAGAACCATTGTTACAGATCTTTGCTACTCAAAGTGTAGTTCATAGTTCAACAGCACTGGTATCACATGGGAATTTGTAAGAAATGCAGAATCTCAGGCTTTGCTCTGTACCTATTAAATCAGAATCTGTATATTAACAAGCTTCCCAGGTGATCCAAGGTGCACTAAGGTGCACTAAGTTTGAGATGCTCTGATGTAAGTAATAAAGTCCAAGGCCTTGCTCCTAACTCATAGCTTTACTCCAGTTCTCAGGTCCAGTCTGCGAGTCTTTGTCAAATGACCTTGTTGGTGGGTAGTCCCCAAATAACTGGTTTACTCCCTAGTTTTTCCCAAAGGGGACTTTGTAAATCAGTGATAATGATAGGTGTGATTCAGAATCACTTGAGATTTTATTGTACATTTACAATCTTGGTGCCCACTGTAGAACAAGTGAAATAGAATCCCTGGAGATGAGTTTGAAGCACGTGTACCCTAGGCAAAAACCATTTTTGGGTTCAGATGGCTGTTGTATCTGGAGTATGAGAAAACATTGTGTTTTCCCAAAATGAAAACCAAAGGGAAATAAGTCAGTTGGGGATTGAATGATAATATAACAAAGAGTATTGTCATAACTGAACTCATATCTAGATCCTTGCTGTTGGTCCCTGGCAAAGAGAAGAGATCAGAGGCCCCAGATGCTGGAGGCCAACCAGAAGTGAGGTGGTGGGGATGACGAATGGGATGCCAGTGCCATAGATAGTTGCTGCCTCAGCCCATCCTGCAGCTTCCCAGTGTAATAAATCCTGAAGGGGTCACCAATGCATTCTTGATAGCAGAGAGAAGTCCCTCTTAATGTGGGCCTGATAATGTCACTGAGCTCAGTCTTCCTAAATTTAAATGATTAGTAGTAACTAGGCTCACTCCTGTTTGATGCATCGCTTAACCTGGTAATCGGGAAATCTATTCCACTTGGCTACTTAGATTGATGATGTCATGTACACGGGGGCTTGCTTTCTCCCCATAATGGGGAAAGACCATGTTAGGATGCACTGGCCTTATGCATTCTGGCCTCAGCCTCCTGCCATGAATTTGATTAATATCACAGGCTTTATGGGCACATCTCAGAATTGCTGAATTTGGCATATCCAAAAGGACTGTGTTTAGAGAGCATTGGGATGTTACTAATGGAGTCTGCATTGGATGATTCTATTCATTTTCCGACTTCTGGACTTAGTGAGAGTATCCTTTTATAAGAAAGAAAAATGTATGGATTTTGGTTAGATCCTATCAAGTAGGCAACAAACAGGACCTATCCTCTCAAGTAGAGCTTCTCACCTATATCTACCTGTTATGCTAGCGAGGGAATCCCTAACTATCAGGAACGAACCTTTTTATAGGCACTGGAGTATTTTCCGGTGAAGCTCAAAGCTGGTTGTTATAATAAGTTTCTCCCCTTCCTATGCAGCTCCCCTAAGGGGGCATATGAAGAACCTTGTTATCTTTCTCTTCCCTTCTACCCCACTGAGAGATTTCACGGCTCCCTACACTTTCCTCTCTCCAGTGATTCCAACTGATGTCAAAGGACTAAAACAATAGCCTTCTACCTAGAAAATTGGGGGAACCCTTTATTAGGAAACTCCCATGGGAGTCACTGGCAGACATAAGGCCAAGGCTGGAGATGGAAAGAAGGAAAGGAGTTAACTAACAAATAATGAGAATGGAAGAAGGACTAGAGAAAAGTGCCCTAACAGGGGAATGGCAAGACCAGAAATAATAGTCTCAGAGATAAGGAAATGCCCAAACTACCATGGTGGCTGGGGGAAGGAAAATGAAATTTAGAATGAAATTCTACTTAAACAAATATTTATTGATTGCATGCTATGTGTCAGGCACTGTACTGAGTGCTGAGGATACAGCACTGAATGAGTCTGTGTCTTGCCTTCAAGGACTCACATTCTAAAGGAGAAATATCCAATCAACCAAGAGGTGCAGTGCAGGGTGACAAATGCAGTGGCACAAGCAGGTGTGGGATACAGAGCAGAGAGGAAAGGCTTCTTTAAGAAAGTGATATCTGAGTTGCATTCTGGCATAGGACTGGTTTCCTAACCAGATTTGTGGGCGTGGAATGAGATACCACTGAGTACCTAGGATGTATAAATAAAGTTCTGTAAATAAAGTTCTTTAAATAAATACTAGCCCCTTACATTTGTTTCTCCCTCAGAATTGCCAGAGGAGCAAGTAGATGGTTGCATCTGTGTCTTAACTGATGTTTTCCTCTAGATCCTGGACTTCAGGCTGGGATTTTGTTTGTATAGTACTGCTGTTTAATGCTGACAACTCATGCACACCTTGCTGCCCATTTTTCTATTAAGGCATCCATACTTGGTTCATACTGGGTTCTCTGATGGGCATGTTAACCCACACGCAGGGATCATAGCTTGGAGTCTCTTAGGCCCCAAATCTTCATGTAACTATGGATAATAATTCTAAAATCAGAGGCCACTTGGAGCCCTCCACAGACATGGGCTCATATTTTTTTCTTTGCCTAGAAACAGGCTATCTCTTGAGCCACTTGATCATCAACTCATCTCTCCGCTGGCTTTTAAAAAGCCATTTGTGTTCAAACTGTGGACATTACCATCTGCAGGTGCCACGGCTCCCCACTGCTCTGCTTGCAGCCCCTTCTTGGGGTGGGGAGGCCTGCGACTACAGGAGAACTGCTCAGCAATTCACGCGAAACAAAGCATCAATTCTGAGTTGTGGAGAGGTACAATTCTCCGAGCAGGGGCAACCCCGCTGAGATCTCGGCACTGTAGATTGAGGTGAACAGAGTGTCATGTAATAATGGAAACCACTGAAAAATACATGGAGGAGAGAAAGATATATTCCCAGGCCGGAGGAAGATTGAAGGGTTAGAACCCAGGAAAAACATCATTTTAGAGGGAAAGAGTTTTCTTGACTCCATGAATAAATCATTGACCAAGGCAGGGACCCCTCTCCTTTCCTTTCTTTATTTTGAAGTCAGCAAATTGCCTTGATTTGGAAAGGCAGTAAGAACGCCTTGCAGTGGTGCCTGACACACAGCAGCAGCCATTTTAACTTTTCATGAAGATGTTTATTAAGCTCTGCACTGTTCCGGTCTAATATTTCTTTGTTTGTGGTGATTCATTTTTCCTCTCGTGCAAAGCATCGAACGAGTCAGATACAGCCATTCTTACTTTGAACACTCAATTTTATTTGCAGACTGACCCAGTCTTAACCAAGGAGATGGGTGTCTTATTGATTTTTTTAATCTTATGTTCTGAAAACAAACTACAACTTAGGGCAGCCCCTATGCAGATGAGTGAATATTAAGTTTGCTATTAGTGGCCCAGGAGACTGGAGATCTGTCATGCCCCACATCACTGCCACCAAGACCCGCCACAGCACAGTCAGTTGAAAGATCCAACCTTCTTTTTCATCCTTTCCCTTAGGTAATGTCACTGTCATCAGGAATGAAACTCCGTCTTTGGGGGATTATGTAAATTGAAATATCGTTTTAGTCAACAAATATTTGTGATACATTTTTAATACTGTGTAACAAATGTATTTGTATCCCCCTTTGTCTTTATATGTCTGGCTCATTATTAAATATTTATGGAAATTACTGGTTACATATTTTCTGAGGCACTGAAATACAGCCCATCACATTCACTAACACATTCCTATATTTCTCTTCCTCAAAGATACTGCAGCCTTGTGTCTCCGCCACTGCTGAGCTTCCAAGGGAAAGAACCATGATTGGATTCAAGATGCTAGGAATGTTTCCTTCTGCCAGTTCCTGGTGCTCCTTTCTGCCCTTAACCATGAGGTCAGTTGTGCAGGTAACTTACTGCTCCAGAGGCCAGCCAGTGTGGTCATTGCCTTTGAAACCTCTATAACTCTATACTCTGTGAGGGAATAAATTGTATTTAATCATTAAATTAACCTATTACAGAATATACAGCCCAAAAATCAGGCTGACATGGCAATTTTTATAAACCTACACCAATCAAAGCCACTGGAACTCATACTCATGTAACTTACATTTTTGTTACAAAACTTTCCATACTCGAGTCTGCTTAGGCTGAGTCGCTACCATATTGGAGTCCACTGGGTCTATGCTAATGAAACTTTTGGGATCATCCTGCTTTGTGGTCAACAAATTGAGAGAAAAAAATAATTTCCTTCTGGTTATGGTTTATAATGCTGAAGAGCTATGTATAGTTGGTTTTGATGAAAGTCAGTTCGAGGGTCAAAAATGAATGTGCTGGCTCATCTGAAGCAATGGATTAGTACTCGAATGGGTTTGCCTTCTGTCCTTTAGAAACACACTGACTGGGCGTGTGGCACCACCAGGACTGCTGGGTATAGTTGTGCACATTGTGCTGTGTTTCAAGACGTGACATTTGTATAGTCTTTGTCATAAATGATGCCCCCTGGAGGTGTGTAATATATAGCGTATGTGGCCATTCATGACAATCCTAGCTAGACGATATTTTCTTCCCCCAATAAGTGCAAATGCTATAGCTCGTTCAGCTCTATAACAGGTGCTTCTCCCTCTGACTCTGAGTACTGGCATATGCTATTCACCATCATCTGGGGTTCTAGTTAGATGTCCCAAATTGACAGCTTCTGGCTATGACCATTCCATAGACATGTTTTCCTTGGCCCACAAAATGTTGAAAAATCAACAAATTAGGTGCCTATACTTTAAAATTAGATTGTATATAAAAATTCTAGTTTCCAGCTTCATTTGAACAATCAGATCTGACAATATGTAAGCTATATGGCAACTGTCAGAGCTGAGAATCTGCTGTTCTCTTAAACAGTCACACTCTCACTCCAACATGCTCTCTATCTCACTGCTGGCCTAGTTCACTAACTTATGCCATTTGCCTGCCCCCTGCAGCTGTGTCAGTCTGTGACCCCTGTATGGCCTACCTCCAAAGGGGTCCTCACCATTCTAGGCTCGGAACAATTCATTCTCATGTCTGGGAAGCATATGCAACATTTCTTTAAGCAGCTTTCTCTGTCTTCAGGATTCTAAGAATTCTTACTTGCTTTCACATGACTGGGATGGAAGTAACTGGCCTAGATCTGCTGCTAACCAAACATCAGAAAGCACAGCCTCAGCCTCTGGGAAGCCTGTTGGACTCCAGGACACATTGGCTGTCACATCTCAACACGGCTGCTGGTCCATAGAACAGCCTTCCCTGTGGCTTGTCCCTCCCCTCAAAGCCTCTATTATCATCAGCTTTTATTCTGGGTGGAGTGCGGTTTTAGTTCCACAATGAGATTCAGAGGCATTCCCATGGAGAGTGGTGCTGTGAGGAGGAAAACCAACAATATCGTACCTCCTGCTTTAATGAGTTTATCTTTGTGTCTCCTCTTTAGAGAATGAAATGTCCTTACCCCAAATTCCGCTCAGTATTGGATTTGCAGGGCCCCTCTCCCCCTGTTCTGGGCTCATTAAATTTTTGTTGATAACCTTTGGCCAGACCCATCGTAAGGAAGACTCTAATGCATGTTAATAAGGCAGACTTTAAAGGCAGCAAGATCTCCAGACCCGTGGTCCCTTTCATGCCTCAGCAGCTTCTGTGGCAAAAGGATGACATGACTTTTATCAAGGTTCTGGCTACATTCATATCTCATGACATAGAATTTTTTTAAAGCAGAATTTCAAAGAGTCTTCTTTATCACAATATCTTTAGTATTCCTTAACAGTTCATATGGATATTTTCTCAGAAGTTGTATAATCAAAGTCATAAAGTCATTTGTACATTTATATAATTTTTTTTATCTTCAGGGACTTGCACAGTTGGGAGAATTGCTTCCTTAAAAGCAATTGCTGATATAAAGACCAACTTCAAAATAGCCCTGACCTTTTGTTCAACAGCTCCTCCTGTTATAGAACACATTCAAATAGCTATTTAGATATCGGTGGGGAGAAAAATCCATTGATTTTCCTAGTTAGGGGGGTTGGTTGTTTCTACAGAAAGGCGGGGTGCTGTGTGGGGGTCTGGGCCCAGCTTTTTGCAGACCACAGTCTAATTGAGGTGCCAAGCCATCATGCCTGCGGGATGGCAGGGGCACCTGCCAAGCCCTTTTGGGTTTTCTCAGCTCCAGCTGAGGAGCCGGCTTAGAACAAAGTGCCCACAGGTATATAAATATGCCTGGGTATGAAAAGAGGGCAATTTCAAGAGCTCATTAGACCTGATATTGCTGGGAAATGGGGTGGTACCATCCAGGGATGTTCCTTCATTCTCTTAGGATCCAGGCATCCCACTCCCAGCTCTGTCCTAGAAACATCCCACTCTACATTTCTTTGCTCTGCTGTTTAGAATGTGTAATTCAGCAAGCTGTTCATTGAGTTCTTGCTGTGAACCTGGCACCACGATCTGCACTTTTACATGTATTATCTCATTTAAACTTTGTACTCATTGAGGAAGATGTCTTTACACCATACACTAATGAGCAAGCTGAGACTCAGAATGGTGAAGAAATGTACACACCGTTGGTCAGCTTGGGAGTGGCCGACCTGACTGAGTCTGTAACCAGGTCTCTGCTAGTCCAGTCTTCTTCCCATCAGATTATGTCCTGTCCACTTGGGAAATTAAGAGGTTCTCTCAACATTTGTGACCTAGAGCTGTGGACAGCATGTGTTTCAGATTAGTAGAATTACTTTTGATCAGCTTTTTTCTGGGTTGCCCTTTGCCAGAAAACCCTTTCTGACATATCTACCAGTCAAGAAACTAAGAAGTGTTCATAAAGTGCCTAGAAGAGTGCCCAGTCTCCTAGCTGCCACACAGGTATGGTAATTACCACAGTGATCATTCTGGGTTTATTGCAGGCCCTTGCACAGAAAGCTCATCGTTTCTTTAGCAACTTCAGGCAAGTCCTAAATACTGATTGCTCCATGATTCTCTCTTTCTTTTTTGCTAGTAAATTCTCATTGATTAGATAAAGCTTTCTTCCACTTACTGTTTTCCAAGCTACACTATTCACATATATTATTTTGTTTAATGCTCCAACAACTCCTGCTGAAAGGGTGTTTTTTCCCCCACCTTCATTTTACAGGGCAGAAAACTCTGAGAAGAATAATCACTCAGAGTAGGCAGTGGTACTGGGATTCAAACCTAGGTCTCTGAGTTTTAAAGGCCCTACCCCTCAGTGGTCGTCAGCCTTGCTAGGAACATTCTTTCTCCAGATTCCAGGATTTGCTATGGGACTTTCATCTACCTTAGACCTTGGGTTTGGGTCACAGACCAGTGATCCTTAGATTTTGATGCATGTTAGAACCAATGTGTCAGGTGGGTCTTTAAAAACAATCTCAATGCTAAGTTTATACCTTTCTTAGTCCATTTGGGCTGCTGTAAAACAAAACAAAACAAAACAAAACCCTAAAACAAACAAGCAAAAAAAAAACCCATAGCATAGACTGAGTGGTTTCAACAACAGAAATTTATCTTCATAGTACTAAAGGCTGAGAAATCCCAGATCAAGGTGCTGGCCTAATCAGTGTCTGGTGAGGACCTTGGTCCTGGTTTGTAAATGTCTTCTACTTGTATGCTCACATGGCAGAAAGAAAGAACAAGGAAGCTCTCTCCTGTCTCTTCTTATAAGGACACTAATCTCATCATGAGGACTCTACCCTCCTGACCTGATTTCCCCCCCTAAGTACCACCTGCAAATAGCATTACTTTGAGGATTAGGGTTTCAATATGAGTTTGGGGGGAGGATACATTCAGCTCAAAGCATACCCTCTATAGATTAAATGCTTGGTTGGGAAACAGAAATTAGTTTTTAAAAGATCCACAGTTGATTCCAATGTGTAGCAAACTTTGGGAACCGTTGCCACAGACTGTCAGGGGCCCTTTAACTCTAGGACCCCAAGTCAGCTTAGACAGTTGTGGACCAATGCACACATCTTCAAAGGAGCTGTCCACCAGGGACAGAAGATCATACTGAATCAAAGCAGCATCCCTCCAGTTGGAGTGCAGGCTAATGAATTCATCAGAAGTTCCCAAGCACTTGCTGCCTGTCAAAGCTTTAGCACTCTACTAGAGGTGACTCCAACTCTGTCATGCAGAGCCCAGAGGTGTAGGCAACAGCTGTCTGCCAAACAGAACAGTCCCTGTGGTTTGCATTGCATAGGGGTAGGTCTTTGCTGCCACTGAGGGCGAACATGTGAAGAGGCACGTCATTCACACATTCTTTACAGCCATCTGCCCTGTGCCCATCCATCTACTCCAAATTCTCCTTTCTTTTACTGACTGTCACCATATGGCCCTTGCTAATGATTTATACATCATACCCTTCATTAACTGATGGGAAAGATCCTTGTGGTAATTTCATTCCATCAACTCATTTCTCATAAGTTCTCAAATAATTTCACAAAGTGTGGCCTTTTGGTTAAGTTGTTAATGAAGCAAGCACTAATTAACATTAGGGGTGTCCTTCATACACACTCTTAGAGACTGGCAAGATCTTAAAAACCTCCATCATCCTTAAATTAGTAAATTATTATTGCAGCAGCCTATGTGCTCTATGTGCTCTAACTTTTGATTTAAAAATTATCATAGTAGGTTGATATGTTGTGTTTATCTTCTGCTAATTGAATGCTACCTTGCATTTAATCACAGTAAATTGGTCTTCCCTTTAAATAGATCTAAGAGTTTTTAACACTTGTTAACTCTCTGAGAGTAATAGGGAAGAGTAGGGAGCAGAGGAGGAGGCTCTGAAGGAGGGGTGGGACCCAGCCTGGCACCATCAGGCTCCACTGCCCCAGGCTCACTCTGTCAGAGATGCTGCTAAATGGTCAAGCCTTTGGTTCTGGGTGAGATGTGCCCAGGAAGTCCAGAAAAGGGTAGTAGTGGACTCAAAAGCACAGAGATAAATTCTTTGAATTAGATAGACCCTCCTTTGAAACAGGAGGGTCCAAGGGACTGCTAGGCATCAGAATTGCCCTTATCAGTGTCTGCTCTGGAGCTGCAGGCTTGGAGGGCCTGCTGTCACTTAGGTAGTGACAAGGAATTGACTGGTAAGAGCCAGGCTGCTGGCTGCCGCATTGTGTCCAGTGGGAGATGGTTGATTATTGCTGGAATGTAAAGTGGGATCAGAATGGAGTTTTCTGATGGGAGAGAAGATAAGAATGATATGTTAGTCTTTGCCATGCCAAAACAGATTTGATTTTTTATCTGTAATGCTGTCCCTCGCTGCCTTGGCTGACTCCCATCTTTCCCTGTTGGCTCCCTTTTGCTGCCATGGTTGCCATTTCTAGCATAGCCTATCCATTCCCCAGTGTGTCTGTGTATCTTCTCCATTGCAAGTTTTGCTTGAATCAGCTGCTGTTGACTTTGATCCTGTATAACTCTCATACAATTTCATTTTCATTATAGAGGGGGTCATCTTTACTTTGGGCTTCAGATATAGTTAACGATGATGATGATGATGATGGCCATATTTACTTAGCGCTTATATGTGACCAGGCATGTGCTACAAGCCTTTACACATATTTTCTCATTTAGTTTTTGCTATTAACCTATGAGTTATCACTGTACTTTGGCCAAGGTCACACCTACAATGAGAGGAACAACTGAACTCAGCCTGCCTAATGGAAAATAACCTGCACTTAAGGGCTCTTTCATACAGACACTTTCTACTGAAAAATGTAATTCCTCTCTGCTCTAACCTACCCTCTGGCCTAATAATTCTCCTTCTGCATCATTGTTATCACCATCATCAAATGCTTACTGAAGGTTTTTAAATAAAGAACACAAAGGGAGGTGCAAAAAGTACATGACATAATCACAGAGCTCAGGAGACGTTTGTAGTTGAGAGAGAGAAAGAGGGAGGGAGGGAGGGAGGGAGGGAGGGAGAAAGGAGGAGAGACAGAGAGAAAAAGAGAGAGAGAACAACTACTACATTTTAAAAAGTTAAAAAGCTGTGTACTTTGACCCCACAATTCCACTTCTAAGAATCTATCTTGAAGAAACATTGCAAACTGCAGCCTGAATTTTATGTACAAAAATTATTATCTAAGCACATCTATGATAGTAAAAACTTTGGGAACACTGTAAATGTTTTACCATAGAATAAAGGTTAAAACAGTATTTTCCAAACTTGTAGAAAATGAGTCCCAAGAGATGCTTGTTTTCAAAAAGAACCAGTTGTTAATACATTTTAAAATTACTATTTCCTATACTCCCTTTTTACTTTTTACTCCCTTTTTACTATAGAAAATTACTATTTCCTATACTCAAAATGTGTATTTTGACTTTTCAAAGACTTAGAGAGAATCTAGAAAAAAAGAAATTATTTTAACATGATTTAACCTTTTAACAAATCTTTCATTAACTTCCCATAGAATTATACTTGGAAAATACTAGGTAAAATTGATATTTGAATATTCATAAACTGGAATATTATGCAGCCATTAATAATAATGCTTTCAAGGAATATTCAGTGATGTGGGTTTATGCTCATTATACCAGCAAAGAGACAAAAATGGGATGTAAAGTTATATGTAATCTTATTTCAGATGTGTAGGGGAATATATGTGTGTGTATGTATGTGTGTGTGTATATATGTATACATATATATGAGAGAAAGGATTTAAAGATCAACCCAAATGCTAACTGTGGTTATTTCTGCATGATGCACTTATGGCTAACTTAAATTTTCCTGCCTTTCTATATTTTATAAAGAGAAGTTTTATAAAGAGAAAAATCTTTGCTTTTAGAAACATATTAATAGCAATTTAAAGAAATGCATAGTTGCATATGCTAAGGGGTCTAGTTGAGTTTGTTCAGATCATAAAAATTAAAGGAAATCAGAGGAGACCAAGAACTAAGGACACTCTTATATGCATTTCAGCCAAATCTCTTACATTTCTTCATAAACTCTACTGTAAGCCCAGCCAGGCTGTGCTGCTTCTCATTTCTGTGTTTCATCCTCACTTCCCTACTTCTGCCCATTGCTCAGACGCCTCCGTTTGCCTAGTCTTTACCCTTCCCTGATGCCTTATGCCTCCTCCCCTCTCAAATTCTTTTATTGATTTTACATTTTACCCCTTTTATGGTTGCTGATATACACTCTCCATCTCCTTACTCAACCTTAAAGCACCTGGAGGGCAGGAATCCCATGTTGCACTTTGTAGTAAAACAGGGCACAGAGCCTCACATCAGAGGGTACTCAATGCTTGTCTTGAAAACTGATGTGCCTGAAAGTTGTAATTGAAGTGAGCTTTGAAGGAAGAGTAGGACTTAGGTGGAAACAGAGTGTTTCTGGAGGAGGGTAGCAGGAGCAAGACTTTCAGGTAGGAGCTTGCCTGTTATACTTGGGAGTCACGAGCATACTTGTTGGGGTGGTTGAAGGTGTTATTCATGGAGTAGTGAAGATAACATTACAGACAAGGAATAGAGGACAGATTTTTCATGAAGAGTCTTGGAAAGACCAAGTATGCTGAACTTTCTATAATAAAACATTTCCACATTTTGAATGCCCTGCTCTGCTTTCTAGAAGTGGAGAATGCCCCACTCCTGGAAATTGTGATTCACTGTGTGGGCAGGGCAAAGGGCTGAGCAGCTGTACCATTGGCAATGATCACAAGAGAATCTTCCACAGGGGCCTGAACACCACACCTGGAGAAGCATGGCTCAGTTTAATGGCAATAGGAGGAGCAGAGGGATTCCACAAAGACCTTGTTCTCAGAGGAATGGCACAGTGGACTTCAATGGGGAGACACAGGGCAGTGGGCAAAGGGCGACTGATGTGCTACAGACCAGCTGGAATAAGCATTACCGTTTAGACTCCCCAGATTTCTTACTCTCTGCTTCTGCCTAATGGTGCCCCATGGTGCTGGAGGACACCTCTCTAAATTAGGCAATGTGGAGGCCCCTTGCCCTAACTTGAACAGGACTACCTTCCAAGGAGAGAAAGTTGGTCATCTGGCATTTGGTTTTATTTCTCAGTCTTGCTTTGGAAGATTCAGCATACCTGGAGAAGCTTAGGAAGAATTTGTGTCACTTTCATTTGAAAGAAAGTATATCAAATGGCTCTTGACTAAATATCCCCATTTCACTTATTGCAGAATTCCTACCACCTGTTTTCCCAAGACAGTCGTATACGACTTTCTGGACTCCTTTGTGCCTGTGGGTCATGTACAGACAAGACAGAGGTCTGGAAAGGTGGGGCTTCCCTGTGCTCTTCCAGGAAGCCAGGCAGGCCCAGAGAGGAAAGGGAAGCCAGCAGAGAAACAGGTCAGGGGGCAGAATGATTTCTTCCAGATGGATGTACGTAGGAAGGTGGCTAGGAGAAAGCAGTTAGTCCCAAGGAGAGGAATTCAGGGAATATGGTTGGGTTGGAAAGAGACAAATTGAAATGACTAAAACTCAAACAGCATCTAACCCTGTGCCATGGAAGGGGTTTCTGGTTACTATTATTAGTTGATATTTATCTTTGTTAAGGGTTTGATTAATTTTTGTGGTCCTCACAATAACTGTCTCAGGTAGGAAACATTATTATTATCTTCCCTGTGCATTATTATTATCCTCACTGTGCAGACAAGGTGATGGGGCTCAGCGTGGTTGTTAGGCCTGCCACCAGTGAGTGCATCAGCTAGGATTTTGAGTGGAAAAGGGGGCCAGGTGGTGAGTAGAAAAAGAGGGCAGGTTAAAGAACCCTTTAACCAAGACCCAGTGATCTGTGGAGAAATTATCTTTACTTGGACTTGTAAGCGGGAGCATCAGGTCCAAGTAAATGTGACTGACAGCCCAGCAGCCAGGGCCAGTCAGAGGCACTTGTCTTCAGCACATGGGAATGGGACAGATGTGAAGGGGAGGCAGTGAAATATAACTGGAGATAGAGAAGGACCCAGATGCATGAGTTGAGGTACACGCAATAAAGACCGTTTGCCTCAGCTTACCTGTTTTTGTAAAGAGAGTGCTATGGTTTTTATCACATTGTAGTAACATAGCTTTTTGCATCCTGCCTGGTTGAGCCTGCTTTATTGCTTTATGCTCAACCATCATCCATGAGCTGAGTGAAGAGGACAAGCTCAAAATTGCAGAGGTGTGGCTTAAATGACATACTCTTCAGCCCATTGAGAGTGAGGTTCATTTTTATCACAGTCCCTATTTTCAGAGCCTTCTGCTCCCCACTCAGATTTTTCTTATGATTAGAGGGGAGGTAGGAAGACAAGGAAAGCTCTCTTCTGGGTGAAGTTGAGATCCCAATGGAGTGTCCTAAATTGCCTTTTCAGGTTCATACTTTGCTATTGAACGGCCTCCCAAACACATAGTGTTCCACCCTCCCTCATTTACTGAAACCCGAGTTAGGTAAGCCTTGAGCACAGTGGAAGACATAAAAATGGATGAAAAACAGTCCCTCCCTCCTGAAGAGCCCCAAACAGTGAGGCATACAAGTCAGTTGCAGATCAATGCAATAAGCATTATGATGCTACAGGCTCCACAACTCAGAGGAAGGAGCTATTAGCCATGCATAGGGGTCAGTGTCTCTGAGGAGGAGGGTACTGGGCTGGGTCTCGAGTGACAGAAGATAAGATTGACTGGAAGAGCACTTTCTGCAAAATGAATGCCACACAGATGCAATGAGGGAGCAGGGCATTTTCAATACAGTAAGAAGTAAGATACATCAGACTTCGTAAAGTATTTTGCGTCTGCCAAATGACCAATTTGCTATCTAGGACATACTAGCTACTTACCACCCAGCAGGTGTTGCTGCTGCTGCTATTTTAATGGGGCTGTCTTAGGGTCAGAGTCCCTGCAGACCACATGGAGTTTGATCCCCTTATTTTTTGTAAAGATTTTATTTATTTATTTTTAGGGAGAGGGGGAGTAGGGAGGGAGAAAGAGAGGGAGAAAAACATCAATGTGCAGTTGCCTCTTGCATGTCTGCCACAGGGGACCTGGCCTGGAATCCAGGCATGTGCCCTGACTGGGAATCAAACTGGTGACCCTCTGGCTCTAGGCCCTTGCACAACCACTGAGCCACACCAGCCAGGGCTGGTCCCCTTATTTTTGTGGAGACAAGTGAGGGTCATTGAATTTTTTTTCCCATAGGCTTCATGATTGCACTTGGGAGTTTCATGATCACATTTTCTTATTTGGGAACTCAGTGGCAAAGCCACGAATGGATTTTCAAGAGTATTACTGGCATAGAAAGACCAGTGGAAAGGCTGTGCTAACCCTTTGGAAGGGGGTGATGAGGGCTGAGAGGCAGCGGGCAGGGAGAGAAGTGGGCAGGCAGACTCATGAAAACTTTAGGAAACCGAACTAACAAGACTGACTTGGTGGCCAATCGGAAAGGCAGTGAAGGAGAGAAGTCAAAGACATCTCTCAGATATTTCAGAAGTCGGGGCTCCCATAATCTGAGGTCAGGAGGATGAACTGTTCTGTTCATGGAGAGAAACTTGCCTGAGCAAGGAAAGGAAAGCAAAATGAGCCAGGAACTCCTGGCCCGTAGTCTTTGCATCCACTGCCTCTGCTGGCTGGAACGCAGTGTTTAGACAGTAAAGTTCTTTGACATTCTCCAAACCCTGGTTTCAGCAGGACCACCCACAGGACAGCCAAGCAAGCAAAAGAGGGAGGCTTGGTTAACAGGACACAAGATCCCAGGCAGCAGCTTATTTGTAGTCCAGCTTTGTCCTGGGCTTGACTAGGTGCCACCTGCCTCTATTTAACCTGTGCCCCAATTCAATTCTGACATGATCTAGTCATCACTGACTTTTCCTCTCAGACCAGCATTGGGAGGGGCTGAGAGAGAATGGAGGCATCCCATCTATAGGAAACAACAGAGAGTAAGAGTGATTTTTACATCAAGTGACAGCCTGACCAGGACCACCTAAATTGATCCCCAGTAGACTCTGAGAGCCCACTTGAAGCTGCAAATTAATTAACTGTGATGTTCAAATTGTTCTCCACCTGAATAATTGTGACTGACAGCCTGGACAGTATAGCTCCATGGGTCCTGGGGAAGGGAGCTGAGCACAGGGTCATGGGCTCAACCTGGCATGCAGGCACATGTTAACTGACATATGCTCACATGAGCCAGGGAGAAGAATGTCTGGGGGTGGGGTGTGTGGGGGCAGGTATTTTATTCTTGAAGCCTATTTGGGAGAGGAGAATTAGAAGTAGAGGGAAAAAATGGGAAGCCCTTGAAAGTTGTCTTCTTTTTAAAGATTTTATTTGTTTATTTTTAGAGAGACGGGAAGGGGAGGGAGAAAAAGGAGGAAAACATTGGTTGCCTCTTGCATATCCCCAACTGGAGACCTGGCCCTCAACCCAGGCATATACCTTGACCAGGAATTGAACCAGTGACCTTTTGCCTTGTGGGATGACACCCAACCCACTGAGCTCCACCAGTCATGGAAGTTTTTATGCCTGTGTGTGAACTATAACAGAGCCTGGCGTATGAACGCAACTTGAAGAAAAATCTAGTCTAATTCCTTCATTGCACAGAGCTACAAGCTTTTAATTGTTAGAGAGGGAACACAAACCAGGCTTTCTGACTCCAGTGCACTTAGACTACAAGCATTCTGCCTCCTTCCCAGACTCAGGAAGTGGACAGTTGAGCAACAGTATGGTTGATTTCTTCAGAATCATTGTCCAACCTAAATAACAGCCTTGCAATCCCTCAGAGAAAATTATTGTCCTGTGGTAGCTGACTCTCACTCCCCAGCCTTCTGAACCTAGTTTTCCTGCTGGGAACCATCAAGATTATATTCTTTATCTGAGGACAAAGCATGGAAAAGTCTTTTCTTTTAGTTATTCATCCTTACTTTCTCCCAACCAGAAGGCATTTCCCTGTCAAGTGTCAGGGTCCCAGACAGGTGAGCACCTGTCCATATCTTCCCAATTAATTCCCCAGCAACAGCCTGACCAGGACCACCTAAATTGATCCCCAGTAGACTCTGAGAGCCCACAGGTGGGCTCTTTCTTCTGCATACCCCATTCATTTAAAATTTACCTGTTCAGGAGTTTCTTTTCTCTGAGATAATGGTCATTGTGGAAAAAATAGTGACTAATGACTAACACCTGCCAAAATGTTAATGATGACCAATAATAATATGCAGGAACTTTCAAAAAATTTTAAACACATTTTTACTCAAAAATCAAAACATGCTCAAGGTTAAAAAAAAGGAGGGAGAAGATAGTACAGACAAGAATACAGTGAAATGTTACTTACATGTATACCCCAAACTCCAAGTCGAAGTTCCAGGTAAGATGTAATAGGCCTTTCCCAAAGTATTCATACATGAACAATATATATATGTGCACATTATAAACATATTTAGAACTAGCCCATAATTTTCTCTTGACTTTTTTATTTAATGATGTATCTGTATGTGTTTACACATTGGAACATATCAGCCTCTCGTCTTTTTTAACAGCTTCATCAACATTTCATTGCATGGAAGCAGCATAATTTAGGATGATGAACATTTAAGCTGTTTCCAGTTTTCTTTCATGCTTACAAATAATTTTTGACATTCTGAAGGTAAAGCGACTTTTCTATGAATGCTCTGCATGGCAACTCCTACATTTCTCAGGGGGAAAAAATCAAAGTTCCTCTGACAAAGCTGGTGGGATTGGTGGACTGGAGGCCTCAGTGAGTCTCACCCCCTCTGGTGGGCCTGGGGAAATGTTCAGGGGAACTGTGAGGGGTCCTGGGAACTCAGTGTGGAAGCCTTTGCTGCAATTATTTACTTTGGCAATGGCATTTATTTACATTTAAAGACAAGGTTTCTAAAGAATGAATTGCTAATGGTAGAGTTTGAGGCACTACATCAAGCTGTTGTTGCAGCTGACTTTGAGTGATGGTGCCTTTCCTTATGCTTCTTGAATCAAAGTGTCCATTAGACAGATTGGCCCTTTAGATAGTTCTCCAATTCCCATTTCCAAACCACATCAGGGACACTCAGTTTAGCAGTAGGGGACCAAATAGAAAGAACCCTGAGTGGGAATAGGGTGTCAGGGCCCCTACCTCCGCCTCTCCATGCTGGTGGCATGTCCTTTTCCAGCCTCTATTGCAAGATGTTCAGAATGGCCAGACAACCCTTGCTCCTCTACTGCCAATCATAGAACATATAGGTAAACTTTTAAAATATTCTAGTCCATGGCATACAGATAAAAAAAGAGAGATTCTCATTTTCTTTCTTGATCCGTTGAAGAATAATAATTTAAGAGGAAAGTTAATTTGGAGATAAAAAACTGAATTGTACTTTTTGTACATCATGTTCTCAAGAGGATTTTTAGGTATAGTTTGTAGATTCAGGAGCAAGATCATAGTTGGAACAATAGAAGCAGGAATCATAAGCACTCAATACATAAATAAATGACTACCTGAACGAATGGATGAGAACAAGGGAAAAATGGAGTATATTTGACTCATTTTTTTTTGAAACCTACACTACCTCATTTAGGGTGGCTTCATTACCTAATAGTCAAGAGTGTGGTGAATTTGCCTTGTGTTCCAAGGTTCAGACTCATAGTGATGAACTATCTGGATGCTTGGACCCAAGTCTTCCTCCAATTAACTTTCTGGGTGACTTGGTTCCTCTAGTCCTGGAGTCTGCCTTGCTGCTGTGTGTCTCTCTATATTCAATTTTTCTCAAGAGTAGTCTTCTTTTGGATGTTCTGAGACCCCATTTCCAACACAGAGGGGGCTGTTTCCTGTACCAACAAACAATTCTTACACATCAGCAGAGTGTCCAAAAATTCAGCTCAATTCTGACATTACCTACCAGAGGACATAGCATGAGATTCCATTAAGTGCTCAGTCCTACAAGACTGCACTCTCCCTTCAGACTTCAGTTGAAAGTCCAGGTGTCACCAACTGGCCGCAAACAAGAGGTTTCCATGACCCCTGCTTAGTTTTGAATAATTTGTTTGCCAAAGTGGCTTGTAAGACTCAGAAAACATACACACCATTCTCCTTTTACCTCCATGTGTTCACCAACTTGGAAGCTCTACAAACCTTGTTCTTTTGGGTTTTTAAGGAGGTTTCATTACATAGTTATATTGATTAATTCATTAATCATTGACAATTGATTTAACCTCCAATTCTGTTCCCCTCCCAGAGGTCAGGGGTGGGGCTGAAAGGTCCAACCCTCCAATTATATCCTGGGGGCAACTGGTAACCAGCCCCTCCTTGCCCTCAGGAGCTTTCCTAAAGTCACATTATTAACGCAACAAAAGACACTTTTACCATTCTCCATGCTTAGGAAATTCCAAGCATTTTTGGGAACTGTGATCCAGAAACTGTGGATCAAATGTGTATAAAAATATATTTTGGTCATCTAAATGACCAAATATATATTTCTTATAAATCACTATATCACAGGTCCTCAAACCACCCACATCAGAATCATCTAAAGAACTTGTTAAAAATGTCCTGCCTCTGACTTAATAATTCAAAAACGCCATTTTTAATTACACTTCATGTCATTCTCAAACACATTAGAATTTAGGAATGACTATTCCATGCAGTTGGGAACTGAAATCCGTATCCCTTTCTCAGACTCAAGAGATTTTCATGATCCCCTTGTTGACTTCCTGTCTACCTACCTGCTAGTTTGGATCTCCATGCGCAGCCTGATGCCAGCCAGCTGCTGTGATTGTTTCTGGGTGGAGCGTGCGATCTGCTGGGATGCACCAGCCCTGTCTCAGAGACTGGGAGCTTGAGGTGTCCGTCCTCCCAGGGCTGGTTCCTCCTCAGTTGGCTTGTTCTCCTTAGGTTCTGACGCTGTTCAGTTGACCCATTTCCCTTCCTGCTGATTCAGGACTTTTAAAAAACAACACTGCAATCAACATGTGTTGTGATTATCATGTGTTATTATCTCATTTAATCATAAAATCTAAGTTAGGTATTATTATTTTTTTTACATTTGGACATATTCTCAGAAAGGTTAGCATGTGACCTCTAATTTGATGAAAATGACATATGACTCGGTGATTTTTCTTTTTGTGTGTCCCCAAATGGTCGTATCTGAGTCTTATCCATTCCTTCATAATCAAAAAGCCTGCTTAAAATTGATTTGTGGCTAGCTTAATAAAAATACTTTCAGAGAGGTTTTTAATTTTTTTATTTTTATTTTTTATTTTGGTAGATAGATAACCAGTGCTGGTCCGGGCAAAAGGCTGGCATCTGTGAAATCTGAAATGTGTAATGGACTAATGAGGGCTCCCAGGTCAGGATGTTGAGGAAGTCAAAAGCAAGCAGGGTAGCAGGCAAGCAGTTGGCAAGAGGGAAGGGTCCTAAGTTATAGAACTCTGATCCCTGCCCCAGAATTTAAGAAGTCAGCCCTGTTGACGGAAGTGGAAGCCCAAAGCACTCCAGATTCCAAGTTCTATAGGAACTTAGTCACAAATTACTCAGGGTAAATGGTCACAGCAGGGAATATAGCCACCAGAACAGTAGTGCATGGTGATAGATCTTCAGAAATAAGTCTGAGTGATCAGACTTTAAGTTTAAGGACACAGCCAAACTGGTACCAAGGACAACTGAATGGGAAGCTGCCGCATAAAGGTCTAGCGCTCCTTAAATCTCTACTGAGGCTGGCATTTGAGGTGGGAAAGGTGGGGTGGGTTAAGGGGATGAATATAGTAGTTTCAGGTATAAGGGTCTTCAAAGACTAGGACCCAGGCAGCCTAGGTCAGAGGCTTTGCAGTTGCAGCAAAGCAAAGTCCTTTGTGTTTTGTAAAAATCCACAGCAATTTTTGACTTGCTCGGATTTAAAACCAAAATCAATTTGTATTAGATTAGCTGTATGTCAATGTAGGCCAGTCTTTCAGCCTCCACCAGTTTTAGGTAAATTGAATTGGCAAATCAGTATCCTTTTGAGGTCTGAGGGTCACACCACCGCTGACTCTAGGGAAAACAAAAAAGACAAACAAAAAATAAAATACACAGATCAGACAAACAGGTAACAGAGTCAGAGGACCATGTCTTCACCAGGGAAAACCAGTAGCTCCTTCAGGTAGAATCCCCCAAGGCCGTCGTGTCCAGTCCCCTGCTTTCAGAAAGGACAGACTCACAGAAGATCTAACAGCTGTGAAGTTAAGCTGTGTTTACAATTCGCAGGAAGAGGGCTGCCCCTTGATGCTGACTAAGAAACTTCTTGATGTACCAACTATCGTCAACCATTAGTAAGCACTATCACTGTGTTAAGTGATCTGCTACACTCTATGACAGATATCACTTCCCGTAAGCATCACTGTGTACGCGGCAGGCGCTATCCTGTATAGTGATAACAACATTGTTATCACTATACAGATGAGGAAAGCAGGGGTGAGGAAGGATAAGTACGTTACTCAAGGTTATTACCCAGCTGGGAAGAGAGCAAGCAAAATCTGAGCACAGTTCTTTTGAGGCTGACAATTTAGCTACAGCACTCTGAAATCCGGACACAGAAGCCTGATCTCCTTTTGTATCCCTTGTAGAGACACTATTTTCCTAAAACTATCTTTGTCTTTCATTCCATTTTTTCTGAAAATCTGGGCTGTTTTTGCTTTGTTTGTTTTGTCTAGAAAATAATATATTTTACTTGCTTTAAGGTTATTTTAACTACAACAAGTAAATATTTCCTAAACAGAACCTCTCTCGTAAAATATTGCTGCAACTCATTCCCAAATCCAGGGAAAACCAGTTGACCTAATTGGAGGCCTTTGAACAGGAATTTCTCTACAGTAAATAAGAGCATGGATACATAATCTAGTGTCTCTTTCCTCTCTTTCATACCATCCCAAATCCTCAGCAAGGCAGGAATTCAGCACACAGAGAATCCAGAGCCTTCTTCTCCCCACACATAACTGCTGCTGAGCCCATCACCCATCCACAGGGACATCTCTGCCACTAGCATCAATTATTATTTCTCAGACACCCACTGGGTGCTTGGCATATCAGAAAAGAAATGGATTGACTCTGCTGTCAACAATCACCCTACAAACAGCCAAATAATTTTGATGTTCTTCAAACATATTATAATTAAAAAATTACATGCTGGGAGAAAAATTATAAGCATTTAATCAGAAAAGAGGGTCAAGCTGATGCAATTAGGGAGGGAAGATGAGCTGCCTTTTATCAGCAGAGCCAGTTTCATCACTATCCTGGTGAAAGCAGTGGGATTGGAGGCTAAGATGTTTCCATCAAGTTACTTTTGATTTAAGAAAATATGATTTCGTTTTGTTTGTTCAGAAGTGTCTTTAACCTCTATGCTCCTTTCTGAGGTCACTCTCCTTTTGCAATCCATTTACATGGCCATAGCTCGCTTCTTACTGCGGATCTCAAGCAAATTGTGGCTTAATACGTAAATGCATTAAAAAAAATCCAGCCCCAGTGGAAAAAATTACAAATGCAGAGCAGCTCCCAGATGGCAACCACTGAAGTATTTGCCAGAAAGGAAACCTATTGGTAAGCTGAAGTGCTTTTAAAAGAGTTGAATTATTCAATAAATCAGAAAATTGCCCAGGTCTTCAAGCTATAACTGAGAGACTCTGGGAAACCAAGAAGAGAAAAGCATTTATGAGTTTTCTTACTGCTCCCTTTAACAGACCTCTCTGGGCTGGCTGTATAGCAATGAGGTGGGTAAATTACGGGTGTTCAGAGAGGTCTGCTGCTTTCTTCTCTTTGGCTCAAGCCAAACACCTCTCCCACAAGTCACTAAGATGGAGAGAAACTTAGCTGGTTGCTCTTTCCTTGGCAGAGGAAGCCCAGCTCCTCAATCCAGAAACAAGAGGCCTGGGTGGGGGTGGGGAGAACTATATTTTTCCTACCCATGTCCTGGCCTTCTATCAGAATAGTATAGGCAGCATGATAGGGAGGAAAAGTCCTGGAATAGGAGCCAGGAGACCTGAGTTCTGATCTTCTTCAAGAGCTGTCTTAATTCCTAGAATTCGTAATATGTTATATATATATATACATATATATATATATATATATATATATATATATATATATATATATATATATATATATATATATATATATATATATATATATATGTTATATATACTTCAGTAAGGACAATCCTGATCTTTTTTGATTTTGCAGTGCTTCATGACTTCAAAAACTCTTTTATCTTTACTATCTTATTTGAGCCTTATCAAAACTGTGTGAGGTGGCTAGACATGTATTGTTATATATACTTTTTGTAACTTAAAAGGTAGGAAAGTGATAGGTATTATGTATTACTAGGTTAGAGGTGGGTGAAAAAGAGGGTTTGGGCTGTAGGTGACTTGCTCATGGCCACACTAGCAGAGAAGAACTCAAACACAAATCAGACCCAACTGGTATTTTCAAAGTCCTGATGTTTTCATGGGATGATACCTGCCTTAAATTACCCTTATGAGACTCAAATGAAAAAGTCTTTTTGAAATGCTTTAAAGAAAGCAAACTCACTGGATAGTTTTAATTTTCTATGGGTGTGAGAAACTCAACCTGATGGGTATGAGACTATTCGATTTCCTGTGTAGCTGGTAGGAACCAGTGGTATAAATTCCTAGCTCCACGAGACATCCTATTCTCTTTTCTGAAAGCAAATGCTAAGAACAAGACCTCATCTAAAGATGAATGCACAGAGAAAAATATAATAAAAATGACAAATAGATATTGGGCAAAGACATAAATATGGCTCAAAATCAAATTGTTGCTGCTGCCCTCCTCTTAACAGAGAGAAAATGCTGAACAACAAAAGAGGAGAGATTGGAAGGATGGAGACAGATGCCAGAGAGAGGGATGGAATCTCAGATGACACTCTAGATTTGCATGGCTGATATTAAACACAACAGTTAGAGAGATGATGAGCTGGAACTACTGACAGCTAAAGGCAACCTCTCCTAGGATTATGTTTGATGCCACAGAGAAGTCTGGCCCAAGGATGAACCTCCAAGGAACACAGAGGGAGTCTGTGTGTGAGTTTGTGTGTGTATGAGCTACTGTTTGTACATGCATGTGTTTATGTATGTATGTGTGAGCTACTCATCTATCAATTCATTTACCCATTTACCCATCCAATTATTCATATCTCTTTATTCTTTCATCATTGTTTTCTGTGTGCTGGACACTGGGTTAGGTACTGGAGATACAAAAGTTAAAGACAAGGGTCCCTGCCTTCCAGAGCTCTGGTCTAGTGAAGAAAAGAAATAAACAAGTGATCATTACACATGCATGTGCTATAAGATAGATAGGGTGCTATTGGTGTTCAGAGGAAGGCTATCAAGGCCACATTGGGGTGAGAGTAAGACAAGGGATGGAGAAAAGGGATGAGGCCAGAAAAGGTCCAGTGAGAAGCACAGATTACATGCTGGTTACTTGCAGCATCTAGGGGCTTGTTTGTGAATCACTGCTGTCACCCAAGAGTATAAACGGGGATGTTTCTCCAACTTACACTGTGCTGATAGCCACTTGCTTCTCTAGTAGACACTTTCTCCATCTTTGTCCTTACCCCACAGAACTCTCTCCTTCGACAACAAATCAAATATTCAAAATAATTTTTATTATTGATAATTTCAATAATCAGACAATTATGGCAGTTTTCTCCTGGTGCTCTCCTTCACTACTACCCATTAACTCAAAGATCTTTAAAAAAAAATTACTGACCTTATTGGGGTGACATTGTTAATAAAGTTATATGGGTTTCAGGCGTACAATTCGATAATACTTCATCTGTATATTGTATTGCTTGCTCACCACCCAAGGTCAAGTCTCCTTCCATCACCATTTATCTCCCTTTACCCTCTTCTACCTCCCCCAACCCCATTTCCCTATGGTAATTATAATGCTGTTGTCTGTGTCTGTGAGGGATATTTTTTTGCTTAGTTACATTGCCTTTTTTCATACAGCACCCCCGATTCCCCTCCTCTTTGACAGCTGTCAGTTTGTTTTCTGTATCTATGTGTCTGGTTTTTCTTTTTTGTTCATTTGTTAGTTTATTTTGTTCATTATGTTACCAAGCAGCAAGTGAGATCCTGCTGCCCACCGCCACCCTCTAGGCAAAATTCCAGAGTCAAAGTTTTGGTAATAAAGGAAAGGAGTCTTTATTCAAAAGCCTACACAATTTTGAAATAATAGTTTTTCACATACATTAGTCACTTATAGCATTAATCACTTAATTAAACCTATCAATTAAGGCTGAACTCTTTAACACCTGAGTTCTCCTATCATTTTCCCACTGTTAGTTTTAATTATCTTATTTCTATAAGGTTAGTGTACAAACTAAAACAACATAAGATACAAAAGCTACCCAGTGGAAGAATGACAGGCTTCTGGCTCAGAGCTGGTCTCCTCTAGAACACCCAAAAATACAATAACCCTGCCATCCTCTGCCAGGCCAGCCAGATCCTAGGCAGCGCCAGGGGTTTCTTCTCCCATCCAGAGTACTGTCCATTGGGAAATGAAGGCAGTGGCAGCACTACCATCCAGGCATCCTCGAGGAAGAGAGTCAGAGAGCCCTTCTTTTATTTTAAATCTTCTGGCCCATAACTCCACACCCTCTGGAAGCATTCAGCTTCTGAGCCAATTAGTCCTAGGCTGTTTACCATTGCTCCAGGCAACCTCCTCCTATGGTCCCTTCCTATTCCTCCCCAGTGATCTGAGCAGATCTCTCTGTATCAATTAGATTCCACATATAAGTGAAATCAGGTGGTAATTGTCTTTTTCTGACTGGCTTATTTCAGGTAACATAATACTCTCCAGGTTCATACATGCTGTTACAAAAGGTAAAATTTCCTTCTTTTTTACAGTCCAGTAGCATTCCATCACAGGTCTTATTTTAAGACTCCAGCATTTTGGGCATCTGATCCACCCACTCTGATCCAGCCCACTCATATTCAACCCACTCATCACAAGATCACGATGACCACTTAAGATACCTGTTCTGGTCTTGAGGAAGAGAAGATAATCTTTTCTGTTTGGGCTATGGACCACAATTTTGATTTCTGGTCAAAGCCATTCTAAATTTGCAGGCACATTTCCTGCCAAATAGCTAAAGGCAGTGGGTTTGGGTCTGCTTCTGCTTCCTACTTTTTCTTCTTTGTATCTCATGTAAGTGATGTCTCCTTTCCCACCTATTTCTCCTTTCTCTGATCCAGGGTATCCTGATGGGCTTTGCCTCTGTGTTTGGGATTTCCTATCTTAGAACACTTGAGCTTTCCTGTTATCCTGTTTGACATTCATTCTGAATTCTTTGCTACTTGGTCCTGAGCTTAACTTTTTTCTTTCTATATTCTCACTTTGATAAGTGAAAAAAAAAAGTTATATCTCAATTCTGCCCTTACTTGGCTCAGCTGAAGGACCCCTTTTCTCTCTGGCCTAGGGGTTTCACATCCTACCTCTCTGCCTGCTACTCACATACATAATACATTAAACTCTATTACACTTTACAAAAGCTAAAGCCCAATATTTGTAGCTTAGAAAAATGTATTACTTTGTCCATGTTGAAATAGAATGATGACCAGTTTACCTAAAAGCAATTTGGCTGAAACCAGTTCTCTTGATAATCATTTATCTAGTTTGCCTAAAATTTAACTCTTTTAAAAAGCCTATTTATATCTCTTAAGGATCTCATTTTATAGGCATATTTCTGCCACAGGTAGTAGTATTTGAAGTAATTTTAACCAATTTTCAGAAAAGGTGTTTCCAATTTAATTTTTTTATAAACATGTATCACATTTAAATAATTTTTGAATGGTGAAAGTATTTCTGAGTCCTTGAATAGAATTTTACACTGATTTTATTTTTATATATCGGACAAATTTTAACCAGATTTCCTAAAGACACCAAGTTTTTTTCTCACTATAAATATACACTAAATCTGCACAAAACTGATTTTACACTACTTTTTGATACTGATAAGTCCCTGGTAAAGAATCTCTCATCTTGCAGTCATTAGCATCAGGGGTGTAGGTGGTGAAATGTATAATTTTCTCCAGGTACTTATTCTCGATCCAGTTTATGTTACCAGGTGTCAACTTTTCCACATGTTATATGGGGACCTAAAGTGACTTTATAAAGAGAAACAGACCCAATCCTGGATTTTGGTCAGATGGACTTAGACTACAAGTGTAAGTCATTTAAGACCTTGCAAAACCATGAGACCTATTGAACCTGAGTTGAGATACAAAAGAAAAAATAATTTTTCTTTAAGAGGAGTATTTTTAGATGGGTTTTCAAAGTAGGTGTGCAAATTATCAGGGCTAAATTGTCATCCAAATACATGTTAATGGAATCATTTGTGTCCTACTTGTCACAAATCAGAGGAAACTTGACATTTATTTTACTTAAAGCTCTCCTGTTGTGTTGCTCCTTTAAATGATTCTCAACTTCCCTTAAAGCATTTCCCAGGTTTAGCAGCCCTCCCCCAACCCCTGTGGTCCTACACAGGTGAGTCAACTTTCCACAGTCTCCTGTTTCAGTGTACAGAAAATCAGATATGGGGACTCACAAAGAACTTTCTGTGGTTGGTTGCAGAAATTAATCTTCTTACATTAGAACAAGGTTGAATTAATAAACTTGAAGATACAGTGGAGGAAATTGTCACAGTGATTCATGGGGAGACAAAGATGAAAATATGAACGAGAGGTATAAGGAGGAAAAATTGAGATAGTATAAAGTCTGTGTATCAGAAATTCTAGAAGAAAAGAATGATGGAGATGAAATAATCAGGGATAAATCTCTGGACTGAATGAATATGGAAATTTGAAGATAGAAGAAGAATTCAGAAACCAAAGTGAATAAATTGAACATCCTATATCTAGGTACATTGTAAGAAAATTTCAGAACACACGCACACACCTCTTAAAACCAAGTAAAAAAAATATTAGATTACCTACAGAGACATAATAATGACATTAACAGTGCTGTCCTATCAACAACAAAAAATACCTGAAGACAGTGAAATACTGTCTCCAAAATAATGGTTATCTTATCAGATACAGAAAATCACCCACACATATGATTAAAAACTTTTGCAAATTGAGAATAAAAGGGGAATTCCTAACTTGACAAAAGTATAACAAGCAAACATTATATTTAATGGAGAATTTTTAGACAACACATTTCCTTTGAGATCTGGAATTCATACACAGATCACTAATGGTCTTGGCTAATGCTATATGGAAAGAAAAAAAATAGAACTTAAAGAATTAGAAAGAAGGGGATAAGACTATTCACAGACAACATGATTGCTTATATAGAAAATGAACAAAATTAACAGACAATATTTTGTAATTAAGGTGAATATAAAGGAATATCACTGGGTAAAACATTTAGAATAATACCTTTCAGAATAAAATATAAAGAAATTAACAATAAGTACATAAAATCTTGATGAAGAAGATTGAACTGTATTAAAGAACATAGAGGAAGTTCTGAAAAAATGCAGAAATCTTATATACTCTTAAATGAGATGTGATAAAAAATATTGTTAAAATGCCGATTTGAACTTAATTTGTAAATTTAATTCCATGACTATAACAATTCCAACTGCATTATTTAAGAAATTCGATAAAATGCCCTGGCTGGTGTTGCTCAGTGGATTGAGTGCTGGCCTGCAAACCAAGAGGTCACTGGTTTGATTCCCAGTCAGGGCACATGCCTAGGTTGTGGGCCAGGTCCCTACCTGGGAATGGGTGAGAGGCTACAGATTGATGTTTCTCTTGTACTTCATCGATGTTTCCCTCTCTTTCTCCCTCTTTTCCTCTCTCTCTCTCTAAAAATGAATAAATAAAGATTTTAAAAATAGATAAATTCATTTGGAACTCTCACAAAGAGCTAAGGAAACTTTGAAAACAACCAAGGGAAAGTGATTTTCCTTGCAAAGTATCTTGTAAGTACCCTACAAAGACACATCAGTAAAATCAGTATGACGGTACTGCAAGAAAAGCCAAGTAGACAATGGAAGAGAATAGAGCCTCAGAGACCTAAGTACAAGTGGAACTTGATAGACAATAGTGGAGGCTGTGAGGGTAAAGTTGCTGACAAATCTGGCTCGCATATGAAGAAAAACTGATTTTTACTTAAACACATGTACAACGTACAATGAGCACTTCCGCATCAGTTAAAAATTTACAAGTGAAAGGCTTATCACAATTATCTTTGTGACCTATGAGTTACTAAAAACTATTAAAATTTTAAAGGTTAAATTAATGAAGCCAAAATTGAGAGCTTTGATTACGCAGATTTTAAGAATTTCTGTGATGCCATGTGTCACATGTGTGAAGTTAATAGGTGATTGATTATGAAAAAAATGTCAAAGGATTAATGTCTAAAATATATAAAAATGCTTATAAATCTGATAGATAATTACTGAAACCCAAGGGAAATCAGATAAAAGATATGAACAGAAAATTCTTTGAAGACATGGGCATTGTTATCATAAGAATAAAATGATTTATCACTTTACATATATAAGAAAGGCAAATACTTAAAAGCTGAATAATCTTGAGTGTTAGCAAGGATATGAGAACAGGCACACCTAACCACATACATGGTTAGTGCTTGAAAACATAATCCTGAGGGAAAATACAGAATACAAAATGAAGTCTCGCATAATATCATTTATGTAAGTTAAAAATACATGTACAATAATTATTTACCTTTTATAAAAACACAAAATCATATACATCAAACAAATTACTGTGAGAATAGGGAATACGAATTAGGAATGAGGATAATGAATGCATACATATATGCATCAGACATAATAAATAGCAAAAATAAGGGCCTTGTGGATGCTAACGGTGATGCTCTTCTGTAAAATAAGAGGTACTATTAACACACTGGGCCTTTTTCTCCCCCTTCTTCTAATGAAGCAACAGCCATATGAAAAGAAACAGCACAATTCATCACTACTAAAAGGAGGGCTAGAATAAAAAGGGCTAAAGAACACTTCATAAAAGATGAGAAAGGAATGTGAAAGAACAAATTGCAAAGCATGGCAATTTGAAAGTCCAAGATAAAGTAATAAAAGTATATCAGATTAGTAAGAATAATACATATACATGGACTAAATGCTTTTGACAAAGACAGATTTTTCAAAAATAAAAGGAAATCCAGTATACCTTGTTTACAAGAGACATACCTAAGACTTGTGAGATATAAAAATGGAAAGTAAAAGGGGAAAAAGAGAATTAGGCAAAATCCATATGAAAGGAAAGATGATGCAATGATTTTTAAACAGCTATATTGAGATGTAATTGACAAACAATAAACTGCACCTATTTAAAGTGTATAATGTTATAAATTTGATATATGTATATACCAATTAAACTACCACCATAATCAAGATAGTGAACCTCCAACATTTTCTTGTGCTCCAGTGTAATATCTCCCTCCATCCTCTTCACCTCCAGACAACCATTGATCGACTTTTTGTCACTCTAGATTAATCTGTATTTTTCTAGAATTTTGTATACAATGTAAGTATATATTATATTGGGTTTTTGTTGTTTCTTTCTCTCGGAATTTTTTCAAAGATTCATCTATTATTGCTGAAATTAATTTATTTGTATTGCTTCATATTATTCCACTATAGTTTATAGCACAATTTGTCTAGTCATTCACCTGGTATGGATATTTGGGTATTTCCAGTTTTTAGCTATTACATATAAAGCTGTTAAAAATATTTATGTACAATTTTTTGTCTAAAATATATTTCCATTTATTTTGGGTAAATCCCTAGAATTGGAATGACTGGAATGTTGGTAGGTGAATGTTTATCATTTTAAGAAACTGAAACAATTTTCTAAAATGCTTGCACAGCTTCCATTCCCAACAGCAGTGTATGAAAGTTGCAGTTTCTCCATATTTTTTAAAACACTTGGTATAGCCAATTATTTAATTTCAGTCATTTTAATAAGTAGGTTGTGGTATCCTATTGTGGTTTTAATTTTCATTTCCCTAAGAACCAATTATGTTGAGCATTTTTCATGTGCTTATCTGCTATCTACATATTTTCTTTGGTCAAGTGTCTCTTCAATCTTTTGCTATATTTTAAAAATTGAGTTCTTTCATTATTATTGAGTTCTGAGAGTTGATATATATTTCAATATAAGTCCTCCATGTTTGGCAAATATTTTATCCCAGTCTATGGTTTGTCTTTTCATTCTCTTCAGTGTCTTTTTTAAAGTAGATTTTAAAACATTTGATAAAGACTAATTTATTAATTTGCTTTTATATATCATGGGTTTGATATCATATTTAATACATCTCTCCCTCCTTTCCTCTTCCTTTGCTTTCTTCCTTCTGCTCTTCCTTCCTTTCTTTCCTTCCTTCCTTACTACTTTTGAGATCATTCTCATTATTACTGGCTTAGAGAAATTTCCTTTTGATGTGCTATAGTGTAGTTTTCTTCACATACTTTGTGCTTGGGGTTTCTTGAGCTTCTTGGGTCTGAGTTTATAGTTTTCATCAAATTTGGAAAATTTTAAGCTATTATTTCTTAAAATAGTGTTTGAGGAATTCTGTTCTGTCTCTTCTCCTTTAGGGAACTCCAATTCAACATATATTTAGGTCGCTTATGCTCATATTCATTTTCTGATGCTCTATTCATTGTTAGACTTTATTCCCTTTACTCCCTGCCTTTTATTTTGGGTAGTTTCTATATTTACTATGTTTTTAGAATCACTACTTGTGTAATTTCCAACCGGCCATTAATCTCATGCAATGTACTTGTCATTTCACTAGTTGTATTTTTATCTATATAAGTTCAATATAGTTTCTACATAATTTTTGTATACCTCTCATGATTATATTTTTTTGAACATATGGAATGCAGTTATAATTGTTCTGATGTATTTTCTTCTAATTCTAACATATGTGTCATGTTTTTAGTTGGTTTTCGTTAGAATGATTCTTTTCTTTTGGGTTGCATTTTCTTGCTTCTCATGCTTACTGATTTCTTTATTCTTAGATGCCAGATACTATAAATTTTACCTTCGTTCTCAGATATTATTGTACTCCTAAAATAGTCCTGAACTTTGTTCTTGAATACATTAAGTTACTTGGAAACAGTTTGGTGCTCTTGGGTCTTACTTTCAGTCGTTGTTAGGAGGGGCCACAGCAGTGTTTGCTCTGGCACTAATTATTTTTCACCACTAAGGAAAAATCCTTTATAATACTCTACCCAAAGACCTAAGAACTAGAAAATTTTCCAGTCACATTGGCGGGAAAAGGAACTATTCCCTATCATTCTGATTTGTGGTCACCATTCCGTCTAACCCTCTCTGGGAGGTCTTTCCCAGCCTCAGGTATTTTTCTCACATTCTGGCACATACGAGAGTTCAGCTGAATACTCAGAAGGAACCCTCTATTATCTGTGGAGAGTTTTTTTTTTTCTGTCTAGTTCTCTCCTTTTGAGTATTCTGTACTGTGAGCTCTAGATACCTTGTTCTCCTCTGACTTGTAGCTCTGTTTGGTTTACTCATCTGCCAGGCTCTCCTTGGATTCCACCTCCCTGGGTTCCTCCTCCCTGCAGCACATCCAGGAACTGTTAGGTCGGCAACCTGGATGCGTTCTCAGTTCATTTCTTTCCTATCTATCAGGGACACAACTTTTTCATTACCTGTTGTATAGTGGTTTGAAAATTGTCTCTTCACTTTGTTGTTGTTGTTCAGGAAGAAAGGTAAATCCAGTTATTGTTACTCCATCTTGGTTGGAAGTAGAATTTCTGGTATCATATTAATAAAATTAAAAATAGACTCTAAGACCTCCCTGTTTGAAGAAAGAATTTAGGAAATAGTTTGGAAGATAAGAGGGTTTTTTCATTTTTTTAGGAGTGCAATAACCATTCTCCCTCTGATTTTTCAAAAAAATTTTAAAATAAATGAATAAAAATAGGCCATAAGAAAAATACATATTATTTAGAATAAGTAAGGTCGTTGTATAAAAATTTAAAAAGCAATATACCAAGAAATGTGAAATTCAGAATATTAAAGAATTGCTGTCCTAGAACATAAATTCTATAATACGATAGATTTTAAAATTACTGGAAAAAAATAGCCTCACAGAATTATCCAGAATATTGGGACATGATCTGGGAATTTGAGGATAAAGATAGTTGTTTGAAGATCAAAGGATTAATATTAAGAATATATAAATAATTTGTATAAATTGATATTAAAATCACCTACAAAAATAGGCACAGAATTTAGCAGACATTTTATAAAAGAGGAAACCTAAAGACCAATAAATGTGAAAATATGCACAGTTTCACATTAATTGAGGAAATGGACATGAGAACAACAGTAATCCTATGGTGTATCTAGCATATCTGACATGTAAAACTTATAATTTTAACACCCCCCATGTAATATAATAATTTTTCAATGACAGTCGTGATAAAGTCATAGGTGATGGTGAAGGCACTATATATTTCAAAATAGATATAGATATTTCCAATATATATTGATTCACTGCCCCTTCTTTGGTGTTTTTCTGTTGTTGAACTTCACAAATTTGATATCCTTTCATGTAGTTTCTCACTTCAAAATTCTTCACAAAATTCAAGATAAATATAAATGAATACTGTCATTATTTCTCATTCTTTCATGTTCCTGCCAGATGATAAGAGCATCATATAAGATGCTCTTTATTATCATTATAAGATAATAAATAGTATTATTCAATACTTTTATATCTACCTAATATTTTGAATTTTGATAATAGTCTGATATAATATTTAATGTAAATAACTGTATAATAAGTGAATTTTGTTAACCTATATTTTAGTTTTAAAACTGTTATCAATTAAAATGAATAAATTTTAAAGTTAAGATATTATTCAGTAAGTCATCCTATATATGAACAAAATTTGCAATTACCAAGCAAAAGTATTAGGCCTTGTAGTTTACACTGTTTCATTGTTTTAAAAATTAAACATAAATAAATACCCCAAGTGGTCACATAGAATAACAAAACTGAAATTACTCAAATTCTCTCTCTTTGCTTTTTCTGTCACTGTGCTATCCCTGTTTACTTCAGATACACTGTTTAAACATGAAAATATGTAGCTCCACAGGGGTTGGAGATACAGTTTGTGCAGAAGCCAATGCAAACATTCAGGCCATTGTAAACTGCTCTTGGAATGAAGGCAGGTAGATGAATCCATGTATATTCAGGACCAACAGTATAACTGACACTTTTCCAATTTAACTTTCATGTAAAATATAATGTTTGTTGAAAGACAAGGATTAACAATGTGCCACTTCTAAGCTTACATAAAATATTATTCTATTTCAACAATAATTGTCACAGGGTAGGTTTCCTCACCTGGAAAAAAGGGTGGATATTGGTAGTTCACTGGACATGATCCAAAGCTGATGCTTCGAATGTCTGTTGATGCCAGGAGGTAGTAGATGGCTTGTCTCTCTGAGAAGACTAGTTCCATGGCCAGAAAGGGAAGGCATAGCTGGGTTTCAGGCAGCCGCGTCAGCAAGCACATGCTGTGATGAGAGAATGAATGAGGCTGCTCTGGCAGAGATCGCTGCAAAATAGTTAGTGCCTCTAAAAAGCCATTTAGGCATCTAGTTATATGACATCTCCAGATGGGGGACACCAGCATTCTGATTCTAAAGAACACATATTTTAAGTAGATTAAGAAAGGAAATGTTTTAAATGTGGGGAGGTATAATTAACCCAAGGACCCTGGCTGCAGCAAGATATTGAGGGCAATGACTTAAAGAAACTCAAAACACATTAGGCATGGGCTAAAAACCAGGAGAGCTCCATCTCCATGAGAGTATTGCTCTGTGAATAAATTTCAATTTGTGGCACAACAAAGCCTTGTGGAGGCCATGTCCAGAGAAGGCACATGCTTTTTCAGATGAGGTCTTACTAAAAGCACTACCAGTATGTGTATGCACAAGAAATGGCTATTTCTTTGCTTTAAGATACTTGAAAATGATTCTTTCCATTTAGATACTGGAGACAGGTGCCAGAGCAAGCTTTGTGTAAGTACCAGTCACAGACTTTTATTGGAGTTCTACTGCTGGGGCATGGAAAAAACAGAGTAAAGGGAACCCTTTCCTGGGGAGCTTGGGGGTCATCAGATTCAAGGGGTAGGCTTGGGCATATGAACAGAAAACACAGCCAGGACAGTTGGGGACCAGAGAGACTTTGTGCGTAGGGGGCTCAAGGGTTAGAGCAGAGTGAGAGCAGAGCAGGGAAATGGACACCAGGAAGAACACTGGACATCACTAGGTCACCTGGATCCAAGAATGTGGACACAGCTGAGTTCAGTGATATCCTCTTACCAGCTGAGCATTCTGGAGAAGATAGCAGCCAGTGAGGAGTAGCACAAACAGATAGAAATAGGGCAGGGTCCCAGTAGATGGGTAGCTTTTACTTCTATTGACTACATTGTGAACTTTTCTTCTCCACTTATACATCATCATCGTGCTTGTCATCACCTGACCTGTTATTTTTATCTCCTTATTTATCTAGCAGAGTGGACAGGGGTGTTTGGTCAATTTTGTTTACTGTTATATCCCCAACACCTAATAGACTAGTGCTTGGCATTTGTTGAATGAATAAATGAACACATATTACACTAACTGGAGATATCTAATAGCTCAGCTGGCATAGAAGCTGACCTACTAGTAGGTTAAGGGTTAGAACAGAAAATTACCAAGTCCTCACCAATTTAATTCAATGTATTTGTGGTATAGATTCAGTTCATTTCCTTACAGTGTAAGGTGAGAATTTAATAGAAGCAGGTCAGGAAGATTAGGCCAATAGCCACATGCTACTCATTCTCCTTCTTGGACATATTTCTTGAGAAAAAAAAAACTTGGTTAACTGCAAGAAATTTTTCTTTTTCTTTTAGGTCTTCTGTAATGTTGGTATCCTTGGAGGATAGATTCTGTGAAGAAATAAATCATAAGATGGTTATGGGGACACCAATGAGAACATTCCAAACCCAAATATTATCTCATTTACTGGTCTGCAATTCATTGCATTAACAGAGAGTTTGTTCTCAAAAGAAAAAAAATAATATATATATAGTTGATTAGTGGAAATGTAGTTTAGTCCAATATAGTTCACTCCTATTTTCTCTCCTTCTTACCCTCAAATAACAGCAGACATAGGCGGAACCTGAAATGCTGCATTTCTGAGGTTACCTCAATCTTGTTTTGAGACAAGCAAGTAAACAGTTAAAATGGGGAAAGCTCTTTTTCAATTTGCAGGAGGCATTTTAATAGAAATCTAAGAAAATATAAAGAAAAGCTTAGAGTTGTTTGTATTTTGCATGGCAGTTGAGGATACTGTATTGTTTTGTCTTCTCCATATTCCTGACAAAAGGAAAGAAAAGAAAGGAAAAAAAGAAAGGAAAGGAAAGGAAAGGAAAGGAAAGGAAAGGAAAGGAAAAGAAAGGAAAGGAAAGGAAAAAAATAACCAAAACCCAAATTAGGCAGTAAAGAGTCAAAAGAAACTATAAAGAGTTTAAGAAGTGGGAGAAAGACCATATTAAGAGCACAAGATGTATTAGGACTTGATCATCTTAGTATCTGTATTGAAGCAGTGACTTTCTCCAGAAGTGGATAGTGCGGGTTTATTCCTTTGACTTGGAATCTTTATCTCATTGACGGGACAGGGTATCCAACATGGTACAAGCAATAGTGGTACAATAATTAGAATCATCAAGATACAAACCTAAGTCCCAGCTGTGTCCACTCAATAGCCATGACATCAGGTAGTCAAAAAGATCTCCTGGGCATCAGTTGTTTTGTTTGATATTTTAAGATTTTGCACCAATTGGCCTGTAAGCTCATCTCTTTCCCTGGTGAAGAGAACATTGTCCTGTGTATAAGACCTGTTTTCCTGGGAGAAAATTAGATGGTAATTTAAAGGAAGTGAGATGCAGAGGAAAAGTGATAAGCTTTGGAGTCATTGGATCTGGATTCAAATTCTCACTCTACTTCTTCCTACCTGGGTCATCTTTATAGCTGAAATAGAGATGAGGATTCTATCTAAATTACATGATGGTTTTAAGGACCAATTGAGATCAGATGCACTATCACAAATGAAAGTACCTAGTACAGGACTTGACAAAATGAAGGGGCTTAATGAAGAGACAGGACCCAGTTGTAATGGAGATGAGGCATTGTGTTGACACAGGCCCCTGGGCAGGGTGACCACACTGTAACTGCAGCTCCCAAGGCAGGGGCTGTCTGATGCTGGCCTGGTTCAGGGCATACAGGTGGTGTGGCCTGGCAGCAGAGATGCACTTCTGAGCGACTCCCCTGAGACCTCTGGCCAATGACTGTCCACAGTCCATGAGAGGCAACTCTTTGGAGTTTTGAATTTCAAATCCAGTCTTTAAGTAATTCTTCAATATATCAGGAAGTGTTCTGGGGGGAGAAATGTTGGTAGGAAAAGAGAGGTAAATGTGAACAAAAGAGAGACAAGAAAAGCATTTTTTGAGATCATGTTGAATAAAGAATGGAATTCAAAGAAGTAGATTTCTATGAAAAACCATTTGAGAAACATGATGTAAATTGGCCATATCTTGTTTTGTTACTTGTTCAATTGAAAAATTGATCAGATCACTGCTTCTGTCTAATCAAAAACAAGATGTACATCTGAGGAAAAGAAACAGTCTGCTGGTGAGTGAAATGTTTTAATGTTTTAATGTTTTAGGGGTTTGATTTTGGTTAGTTTGCCTTGTGGTGCTTCAGGATGAGTGTATGCCTCCCCCCTGCAATGGCCAGGGCTCCCCTCAGCTACCCTGGCATGACTAATATTTGAGGTCAGCAGATCTGTAGAATGCTAACCCGGTTTCATATAAACAATTTTAAGACTTCCAGGCAAATGAATGCTCATGTGCATGCAGTGGTTAGATACGCACACGAGTGCTCCAGAAATGAAGGTTAAGCATAGCAGAAGGATTGATGTTGTAGCCTAAAACTGAAGGGTATTCAAAGCTAAACCCCACAGAGCTATGGTGAATCACTGGGGCTGCACAGGATTAAGATACATAAGAGAGCCCTCACTCAGGAATACAGAATAGCACTTTCAGTACAGGCAACCTGGGAAAAATTTATGCTAATATGAGATGATCTCAGCTGATTGTCCCCAAGCATCCCAACAAATAGAAGATGTATTCACCTAAGTATTGACTTGTTTTGGAAGTAGCAGGTAGCTGGATGTTGGGAGTTGCCAGTGGAGATCATTTTTTAGTCTCATAATTCAGGATATTGGTAAGAATAGACTGATAATTGCTTTTTTTCTAGAAATACTTTTCTTTTTAAACAAAGGCTGTATTAATCAGAACTTCAGATCACACATGGCAATCAATTGAAGCTGGTTAGGGCATTTATAGTAATTGATTTGCTGTAAGTTCTTCACAAGTGAATTGCACTACACATACGTACGTACTTTTCAAAGAATTCAAAAGCCATTAGGATGTTCTCAACTCCTATCTGATCGTCTGAGGGCCATTGACTGCATATAATCATCAGAAATAAGTTAGGCTAGCAGCAGGGGGAATTTTGATTAGAAACAAAGATGTTCCTCTGAATGAGGGCTGTGTATCCTTGTTGAGGAAGGCTGAGCAAACTTTATCATCATAATCAGGGAAGTTGCCACAATGTACCAGCTATTTCACATGCAGTCGTTATATCATTTAAGACTTACAAAACCAAGTAAAGGTTTTAGTAGTCTTCACTTTGAGATTGGGAAACTGAGGCTGAGCAGTTAAGTGTTTTGCCTAGGGCAACACAATAAAAGCTGGAATTGTGATCGGAACATGTGTCCAAGACCCAAACCCACGTGCACCCAACCATGCCACATTGCCGTTCATCTAAACAGATGAATGTTTCTGAAAGATTCTAGGACAGGCCTTCCTGGAGGCTGGGGACATGCAAGATAAACATTTTTGATCTTTGATCAAATCTACAGTGAATTCATAAGTCTCTTTCTGGATTGTGATGTGGGTGTCTTTGTTAGATGAATATATCCAGACATAAACTGGTAGTTGCTCCTTGAAAACAGAGGTAGAGAGGTGGAGAATCTTGGCAGGCAGAGAACAGACAAAACCATGGTACATCCAAGTGAGTAATAATCTGAGTGGCAAGAAGAAGAATGTAAGGGAGGCATTTATCTAGATTGACTCAGAGAGCAGTGAGAGCCCAGCAGGGAATTGACAACAGGCGCTATGGGAGATACCAGTGGCTTGATAATTTAACCTTGTTTTTTTTTTTTTTCAGTATTTAGCATAAATCACTCCTGGCCACCTTTCCTGGATGATTTAGAATTCCCAAGCTGAGACTTCTTGTCTCCCCAACCCAGAATCAATGCTATAGCCCTGGTGCTAATCTTAGCATTGCTGATTAATTGCTCATTTAATTGAGAATCCAAAAGTATAAGTAATCACCCTGTGTTACAAGTTAGGATAAAGAAAACTCACTCAGACTCAAGGCATCTGATGTCAGAGCCTGAGGTTTAACTACTCCCTCATGGCACTGGCTTTCTCTACATTGGTGAGCTGATTGTCATAAAAGAATAACTCCTTGAAGGGGTTAAGTCAAATCTCTCTTTCTGCCTTGGTATCTCTGTCTCTAAAAGACAACCAATTAGAAAAGAAGCATGAAACTCAAAACAAACGAAAGACTTAACTATATAACTTAAAATTGTAAAACTTCTAGAGGAAACATAGGAGAAAATCTGGGTGACCTTAGGTTATGCAGAGTTGTTAGATATGGCATCAAAAGCATGATCGATGAAAAAAAACATGGATAAATTGGACTTTATAAAAATGGAAAACTTCTGTTCTTCATGGAGAAACTGTCAAAATAATGAAATCATAAGCCACAGGATAGGAAAAAAATATTTGCAAAACATGAAGGTTTTTGAATCCAGAATACATAAAAGCTTTTCAAAGTCAATAATATGAAAACAAACTACCCAATAAAAAATGGGTAAAAGATTTTAAGACTTTACCAACAAGCTATGCAGATGGCAAAAATGCAGGTAAGATGGTTGATATCATTAGTCGTTAGGGAAAATAAAGTCAAAACCACAGCTGAGCCATACACAACTTATAGAGAAAATGAAACCTAAACCAGGGGGAGAGCTGGTGAGGATGCAGGGCAACTGGAACTCACATACGTCACTGTGGGAATGCCAACTGATACACTTACTGTGGAAAACAGTTTCTTATGAAAGTAAACATACACTCATCATAGGACCCAGCAAGCTCACTCTTAGGCACTTACCTAAGAAAAGTAAAAACTTAGGTTAATACAAAAGCTTGCATGTGAATATTCACAGCAGCTTTATTCATAATCCCCTCAAACTTGAAATGAGCCAGACACCCTGTGAATAGTTAACAATGTTACATGCGTGTACTAGACTACAATTCAGCATAAAAAGGAAGAAAACTACTGACACATACAATGACATGGATGAATCTCAGGTGCATTCTGCTAAGAGAAAGGAGTTAAAATTTAAAAGCTACACCTATAATTCTAATTATTTGACATTCTGGGGAAGGCAAACCTATAGAGACAGAAAACAGATCAGTGCCCGGTGGTCCTGAGGTGGGGTGAGGTGTTGATCACAATGGGCATGGAGGAATTTTTTGCTCTTAAGAAAATGGTCATTATCTTGATTATGGTGGTGGTTACACAACTGTCAAATTACAGACCAGTAGACAAAAAGTGAATTAGACCTCAGTATAGAAGAAAGAAAAACAGGAGGAGGAGCAGCAGTACCAGAAGCAACAGTATTGAAACCAAGAGAGGTTCTGAGCAGAATGAGACATTATTGCAGGTTAGATTTGGAGGCAATTCAGGATGGTGGCTGAGCCAGCAGCCCACATATATGAGGCAGGCTTCTTCCTCTCCCCAGGATTTTCTTTTGTCTCACTCCCAAAGTCTTAATTTATTTAAGTTGTCAGTAAAGGGAATTTCAGAGAAAATGCAGAGAGAAGCCAAGCTAATTCAAGGCATTAGTGCTTCACTCTCTGAATTAATGACTGGCCATGGAGGGGAGAGCTGCAGTCTCCCTGACATTTCCTTTAGAGGTAGAACTGGGGTTACTAAGGCCCACATTGGCAAGAAGAAGAAATAAATGTCCACTGGCCTGGCCTAATGGATTCCCTATAACTTAAAGCAGTAACCTCTACGTGATCCATCCTCTATGCTAGGCAAATGCCATTTCTTTTTCTTTTATAGCTTTTCTCCTTTTCTGTTTAAGGGACACTTGGTATTTTTTTTCTTATCAGTTACCATTTGAGAAGGGGACCAAGAGAGGAGATAATTCTCAGTATTGCTGGTAGGTGAGGTGAACAGACAGGAAACTTCTTTGCAGCCACTGGAAAGATTGCAGGCTCATAGAAATGGAGGGACATCATAGGTGGTAAATGAATAATGTACATTTGCTTTGGAGCTAGAGGAGAAAGTGAGCTCAGGTCTAGAGTAACATGGTCCAAGGATCATAGGTTTGCTAAAGTACTCTAATGTAAAATTCTTGGATGTACTTGCCAATTAGGTAATTTGTCATCCATGGGGGGGGGGATCACACTTTCAAAGAGGTAGAATAAGTAGCTAAAATTTGGGTCTTTGCAGTCAGAAAAATATGAGTTCAAGTTCTGACCTCATTGTTTCCATGCTACATAACTACTCTGAGCCTTGATTTCTTCACTGCTTGATGGGGGTCCAGAGTATGTATATTCTAGAGCTGGTACAGGGTAGATTTTCCAAGTCTAAAAGTGCTACTACAGTACCAGGCATGTGGGCAGGCTCAATAGCCTTTTCAAATATTCTTGACACATAATTTTATCTTGCCTGTGTCTATTCCTGCACATGAAATGTAAGGCTGCACCATAAATTCAGGTAATTCAGGTCAAGTACGCAGCCAACCTTATTAACTCATACCTCAGCTTCCTTTTATTTTCTTTGTCTTTGCATGTTTAGGATTTAACCTATCTATAGACACATTTGAGAAACAATCAGTGTCTAAATTGCCAAAGTATAAGTTATCTTCTGGTTTGGTGTTTCTGGGTCTGAGCAAAGAAAGAAGATACAGAAATTTCTAGTTTTCAAATCAGACTGTCCCAAGAAACTTTACTGAAGGCCAAAGTAAATGGATTCTCTAAGTTTTCTGAGAGATCAAGGTGGACAGTAATAGGACGAGTGCCCACTGAGATTCCCTTGGAGGCTGTGGGGAGCAGGAGGTTTAGATATGAGTTTAGGAAATAAGACTATAAGGCCCCAATTCCAAAAGTCTGTGCTGACATATTCTAGAGTGTTGTACTAAACTCACAGAGATGCCACAGGATTTCTAATTTTCTAGGCAGATACACTAATTCTCAACATCTATCAGACACTGCAAAATGATTGCTCGTCGTACTCTACAGTTCCAAAATTTTTAGTTCCTTTAGAGCATATTTAGTAACTAAATACTTAATAAATAGATCTTTTAGGTATTTTTTTTGGCTTATGGGTACTGTGAAAACACTAAGGCTTTAAGGATGCCACAAATAGCAAAATCTTAAGAACCTCTGCTCTAAAGTATCATAAAGATGTTGTAGTACATAGTAGTGGCTGATCACAGTACCTGGCCCAATGCCTGGGAACAGCTAAGTATGAGTAAGCTAGAGAACCATAGAATGCTAGAGGTAGAAGAGATCTTTAATACCATCCAGGTTAGCACCCTCATTTTACAAGTAGGCAACCTAAGACCTTGAGAAGACTTGCCCAATCCTATTCTTCTTGTGTCTGGGTTGTGGAGGGGTCGGGGGCAGTAGGGAAGAGCATATGTGTGTGAAGGGGGTAGTAGTGGAGAGGTATAATCACTAAGGAAGCAAGCAGCTGACATAAGAAGAGGGTACACTGACCCATGAAAACTAAACACTTGCTTTCTCTCCTCTACCATTTGGGTGGGTGGTCAGTGGATGAAGCATAGTTTAGGGGAGCTGTAAGGACATCTTAACAGAGACACTTCTTAGTTCTTCACAAGAGATAGAGGAAGACAAGGCAGCAGTAGGAATCTGGCATGTGGAGACTATGTGGCTGTGTTCCAGCGTCTCGCTGCAAGAGGCTCTTGCCTTGTTTGTTCCTCAAGGGTAGGCTGGAACATCCGTATTGCTAGAAATCATCTCTATCTAAATTAAATCTCCTCCAGTCTCAAAAAGGCAGGACTGGGATCTGACAGGGGAGTGGTTTGGCCTTTGTATTCCTGCGTGCTTTGCATGAAGTCAGCATCAACATCATCAACGCCTCCCTGAACACAAGTGAGAAAGGGGAGGTGAGCAGGGTGTGTGGGGAACAAAGCAAAGGATTCAGAACCCTGGGACAGGTGGTCCAAGTCAGGTGCGGAGGCTCTGCGATTTATCTAAATGTTACAAGATGGTCAATTTCAGATACTGCAAACTCAATTATTTTGGAAGGAATTCTAGAGGTCGACTGAGCTTGGGCTTGTTACCTGTTTGCAAGATAAAAAGCAACATCCAGACAAATTACTATTGAAAAGGAGTTATGTAGACCTCTACCCAGCCACCTAGAGATGAGTACATGGAAAAGAAGCACTTATGGAAGTTCAGGGCTTAAAGGTGGCAGCCTGGTATAGCAGAAATAGTGCGGGATTAGGCATCAGGCATTCTGGGTGTTAGTCCTGCCTGGCTGCTAATTAGCTGTGTGACCTCTGGTAACTCATTTTGCTTTTCTAGAAGTCAGTTCCTCATCCGCCCACATACAGGGCTGCCGAGAGGCCAGTGTGACATAATAAATGCAACCATTTATCAAGTGCTTTCTAAGTGCCAAAAATAGTTTTAAGCACCATGCATAATTCATCTCCCTTAACCCTCACGATGCCTCTCTGAGGTAGAGATTAATATAATCTATAATCAAAGGTATAGATGTGAAGACCAAGGCCATGTTGGCATGGATGAGTTCATAGCATGGGCTTCTATCCATCATGGCAGAGCTGGGAGCCTTGTGTACTTAGAAGATTTTGATTTAGTAGACCTGGGGTAGGGTCCACAGATTTGCAGGTTTAATAAGTGCCTGGGTAGTTTTGATGTGGGTGGTCCATAAACTTCAGTTTAAAAAATGCTTCCCTCAGCTACAGTTCCCCCTTCTACTCATACACATGTGTTAGTAAGAAGGCACCTCAGAGATCAGAGATAGCCCAATGCAAGCTGTAAGAGGAACATTAAAGGAATGGGTGGTCTCCTGACTCTTGCAGGTCACCCCTGGCAGCCTGCGAACTGTGAAATAAATCTAAAATGACAGCATAGGGGTTGGGTAATTCTGAACAGGAAGGTAAGTAGAACACTGTTTTAGATGAAGACCGGGGTCATTATCACTACCCACTCAGTGTATCATTAACTATGCTACTTCACAGGGGCACAGCATTCTAGAACTTTTGCCTGTGTTATCTTATTCAATCATTTCACAAAACCTTGATGGAATGTATATGGTTTTCGTTTTTATATACCAGAAGACAGAAGCTGAGAAAAGTCCCATGCCTAACCTCAGAGGTCTCATAGCTGGTAACTAGCAACTGTGGTCTGGAAGCCTGGTCTCTTGTCGTTGTCAAGTGCTGTTTTAATACCTCATGGCTGCTGACCAGTGACCCAGTGGGTACCCAGCACCACCACAGGCACAACAGACAAAAGGCATGAAGGTAGCATCCTTGACCTTGAATGGTTTACAGTTGTGTTGGATAACCAGAGTAACACAGCTAGAGGATAGCATCCAGTGGTATGACTGACCCAAAGAGAAAAGATTGAGTTAGCCATAACCTTGCCTAATAGGGTATATGACTGTCTGTGACTTAGAAACAACACACAGATGTGTGAGCTGTTACAATGGCAGTCCTTTGCTTGTCGTCCTTCTATGGATCCCAATCTTAGGATCAAGTCAATAATCCACCCATCTCTCTAGCCTCATCTTGTGCCACACTTCCCATCTCCTACTTCCCTAGAATACTTCTCCCCTGCGACACATCTGCCACCCCCATATCTTCTCACTGGGAAACTTTCACCCACCCTCTAGGTCTCAATTAAACTTCTTTCCTCAGAAAGTCGTTTATTGAACTCTTACTCTATTGGATGCCCATATAGCATATGGGGCTTTTTCTTTGAAGCAAACATTGCAAATCTAATTTGTATTTCATATTTGTCTTCCCTACTATATTATAAGCTCTGTAGATCAGCTATTGTAATAACACCTTCACCCTCTACATCCCCAGTACCCAGTGACCAGCACATAGTAGGGACTAAGATATCTCACTGCAGAAATAAACTAATAAGTAGATGGATAAGTGGTTAGTTTAAAAATCAAATGAGTGATAGAAATACAAGACCTGTATTTCATGGTTGCAGGCCAGTATACCACATTTATTTCAGTTCAGTGGATTTTGACTGGCACTGTGCTAAGTAAGAAACAGAAGGATGGATAAGGTCTGATTTCTTACAGTCATGTTAAGAAAAGGGAGAAGTGCAAACAAGAGAGAGCAGCATATGTGGCTTCTTTTTAGAAAATTGCTGCATTTCACTTTCCCAAAGATCACAGTCTGGAGCCATGTCCTCATGGTTAAACATCCTTTCCAATGGCCTTTAGGATATAATTGGGAAAGGAAGATCAGGCCCTAAGAGAGAGTATGGAGGATGGCAAAGCCTCCAAAGCCAGAGGAAGCTTCATCAATATTTGGTAATCATGTGCTAGCAGCATCTGTACCACCCAGGAACTTGTTGGAAGTGCACAGTCTCAGTCCCTAACCTAGATCTGCCAAGTTAGAGGCAGCGGTGCTGGGGCTGGCTGGTATAAATTTCAGAGCAGATTGTGCCTCTCTTCTCAATTTCACAGTAGCTTGAAATGGGCTATTTTAAGAGTATTTACACCATAGAAATTGGCAAGTGCAAAGCACATCTTTTTCTTTCTAAAGGGTTGTTAAACAGTTATCAGAGCACCATTTGACCCAGAAATCCATGTTTTCACAAGCCCTTCAGGGGACTCTGATACTTCTAGTTCTCCCTCCCCCATGCAAATACATACAAAAGTCAGGGTTGTGCATTCACGAGCCTGCCTTTGGATGGCTCCAGGGCTGCATGTCCCTGTTTGTGACAAGAGCATCAGCAAGGGAACAACTGTTTCTCCTCCAGAGCCCAACCCCACCATACAGCAGGAGGAGGACAGAGGGTGCGAAGTAACTGTAGAACTGCTATTTTGGTCCCCACACCCAGCATTGTTGAAAAGAAGGCTGATTTACAAACAAATATTTCATAGCTGTGGACCTCAGCAGGCTAAAAACAGCCACATTCTGACTACGAAGCAAATCCAGGCTTTTTCTTTTATTTTTTTTCAGAATTCAGAACCACTCAGGATGACAGTGATGTACTAAAATAGCCAAATCCAGATTTCTGCCTGTATCAGCACAGTACACATGACACACCTGCAGGAGCTCCCTCAGCATACAATCACAGGTATTAAGCGGGGGGAAAAAGGAACATGGAAGTAAACAAAGCTTCTCTGAGCAGGTAAATCTCCCACTACTGTGGGGGGTGCCCATGGTGGGTGGAAGGGGGTCTATTTTTTTGAAGAAATAATGTTTCATATGTTTAATCTGATGTATTACCCACTGAACCAGGTATATCAGCTAATGAACCTGGTAGTTCCCCTAATGAGTCAAACAGATCACCTGCTGAACATATTTCCAAGCCTAATTCATTCCTCAGCTGTGTTCCATCTTCTGAACGCAGGGGTTTAACCTGGGCCTCGGTTCCAGCCCCAACCAAGGCTTCCAGGAATTTAGTAGTCCAGTTGACCACGTGTAAGGAATTTTTGTATGCATTTGCTGGCATAAATAATATTTTTTGTTACCAGGAAATAGAAAAGCGTGTCAGTTTCATTGATGTTTGTGCTCTATTGCCTGGCATTTAATTAGCCCCTGATAAATGTTTGTTAAATACATGGATAGGAATTTGGATAAATGAATGAAAGCATGAATGAATGAACAAAGGGTTTTAAAATATGGGCTTGTAGATTTTACTTTTATTTGCCAGTCATGTAGATTTTCTCTCAAGGCCCCCTCTGCCTTGCCTGTCTTAAAGAATTGCAGAAGTTTGCTGCTACTTTCCTCACCTCTACGGAACCATTATGGTTGCTGCTGTTTCTGACATCTTCATTAATGACTGTTGATTTATCAGGCTGAGGATTTGAAATACAGAGGGCATTGGCTTTCCATTTTTGTTGCAGTGGAGACAAAGATGGAAGTTCACTGAGTTGGGACAGGTGGTCCTGCCCATTCAGTTACATGAGCCATCCAGGCCATATTAATTTCTGTTGTGAAAAGAAGTCCCGCTGTGCACCTCCCTACCCCCAGGGACACAAGGGTCTTCCACCATACTCCCTGAGAGGCCTAAAATATCTTCATATCTCATAGGGGTATTCTCACAGAACAGGGCTCATATAAGCACAAACTCTATGCTGGATATTATACTATGTGTTTCACATAAATTAGTTCATTTAATCCTCTTATCAATCTTGTGTGAAATAAGAGTTTTAGTAACCCATTTTACAGGGGAGAAAATGAAGAGAGGATTAAGTAATTTACTCAAGATCACATTGTTCAATAGTGATAGAGCTGGGATTTGAACATGGTCTGGATTCACATTCTTAGACTTAAGACTAGACTTTTCCAGGTTTCTCTTTGGCCCTTGAGAATTCAAACTATAGCAAAAACAAACAAACAAAAAAACAGTATACATCGGTGTGTATGTAAGAATGTGAGAAAGCTAAACTTGAATACTTTGTTAAGCATAAAAAAAAGATATTAGTGCTGCTTAAGTGGCAAGAGAGGAGGAGTTGTTAGTGGTTGCAAGGTGTTGACCACAAATGGTACCAATTCCCAAGTTCATGAGCACCTGCTGACAGGCCAAGGGTCCACCTGCTGTTGGGCTTTCCCCCTTGCTTTATGCCAACTGTGAGCAATTTCCTAGTTACCTGATGGCTGCAAATCCCATTATAATTACCACTGTTAGTGGCTAACATTTACTGAGTACTCAGCTATGTCAAGACCTCTGCCTCAACTTCCCTTCAATTAGTGTTTTCATTGTGCATCTGTTACCATCCTTTTAATTTAACATATCTATGTCTTATTATATGATGTGGTTTTCTTGTAAGTAACATACATATAGAGATCTGACAATTTCTGTCTTTCAGTGAAGGTTTTACACTTTTCACATTAAATATAGATATAAAATAATTACATTTAAATGCACAGTACTGCTAGTTCTTTTCTATTTGTCTGTCTGTTATTACTCCCCCCTTGTTTTCTCTAAGTTTGAATTCAGTTAATTATTATAATTCCACTTTATCTCCACCCTTGGCATTTTAGTGATACCTGCTTTTTTTTAAAAAAATTAATGGTTGTTTAAGAATTTGCAATGCATCTTAGCTTTTCACAGTCAATCTTTTTTAATTAAAAAATTGGGGTGACACTGGTTAATAAAATTATATAGGCTTCAGGTGGACAATTCTATAGTGCATCATTTGTATATTATATTGTGTGTTTACCACCCAAAGTCAAGTCTCCTTGTTACAGAAAAGACCTGGGGCGGGGGTGGCACAAATGATATACTACTACTGCATGGACCCACCCTTGTGCTCTGGGGGTCTCCACCCCATACTAGGTTTGCCTTGCCCACTGCCAGGGAAAGAAGTCTCGCAATGCCAGAGATTGGTGAAAAAGTTTCTCAATGCCAGAGATTGGTGAAAAAGAAAGGGATTATTTATTTAAAAAGTTATACAGACTTAGAGTAATGACTTAATGTCTTCATTAAAAATACTAAAGTCCTTTAGAATGCCACAAACTTATAGTCCTTCCTTCTCCCCTTTTCCCATTCTGGGGTACAGTATCTCAGGAAAAGAAGTAGAAGTCCGTGGTTCAGGCAGCCCCTTGGTTCCAGCACCATCAGCTGTGTCACCTCCGCTGTCTCCAGTTAATTCAGAATCATTTGGCACCTGCAAGAGTCCTTTCTCCCCTTATCTTCAAGGCAAAGTCTCTTCTGCTTCTTAACCACATGGCAAAAAAAGGGTGCACCCTAAAGCTGCATGGTCCCATCTTTCACCAAAGCCATGTGGCCCCCAAAAGCCCAGCATGGCTGCTATCCCTGGGTTTAATCCCCATGCCAATCTTCCTTTGCAGAACCATTTCCAATTCCTCCCACAATCAGTTACAACTGTCAGCATTCCCTATTCTTCCAGCTTTAGTGGGCTGCCATAGTAAGTCAGGGCAGGCATGGTCCCATGGCATGGAGCCCATCATCTCAAGCTCTCGTGCAGGTGCTGTAACCAGGGGGAGTTGCCTCCCAGTTGCAGCATGGGTTGAAGTCACTCCCATCCTCCTGGCTCAAAGCGTGGCCACAGCTATTTAACATATCTATGAAACCTGTTAAAGGTTATAGATATGTTAAATAACCATTCTAGAGGTTATCTGCAAAACTGTTGCTATTCAAAACAATTCTCAACAGCCCTGCTCCATGTGTCCTATCCCCCAGCTCAGACTTGTGGGGGTGAGGTCATCATATATATATATTTCTAATATTTCCTGGATACACTGAGTTCTGGACCCCATTACAAATCCCCATTTGCCTCCCTCCTCTTGGCTGCACCCTGTTACATCTTTCCATCATCATTTACCACCCCCCCCATACTCTTCTCTCCCTCCCGCCACCTCCTACCCCTCCAGGAATCAACATGCTGTTGTCTACAATATTCGGGGTTTTTTTGCTTAATTCCTTCATTTTTTTCACCCAGCCCTGCAACCCCTGTCCCCTCTAACAGCTGTCAGTCTGTTCTCCATCCAAGAAGAAACTCAAAACACTAATTCAAAAGAATATGTACACCCCTATATTCATTGCAGAGTTATTTAAAATAGCCAAGATTTTAAAGCAGCCCCATATCCATCAGTAGATGAGTGGATAAAAAAGCCATGGTACATTTACTGTATTTTGCTGTGTATAATGTGCACTTTTCACCCAGATTTTTGAGGGAAAAATAAGGTTGTGCATTATATATGGGCGGTGTTAAAACTTGGGTGTACATTATGCACAGCAAAATACAGTACATAATGGAATACTACTCAGCTGTGAAAAAGAAGGAAATCTTACCCTTTGATAGCATGGATGGACCTGGAGAGCATTATGCTAAGTGAAATAAGCCAGTCAGGGGAAGAAAAATACCATATGATCTCACTATGTGGAATCTAGTGAACCAAGTGGACTAACAGACAAAATAGAAATAGTCTCACAGTCTATTACCTTAAGATAATATATATATGTAAGAAGCTTTCAATAGTCTTCCATTTTCTCTTGCCAATCCTCTGTCCTATTTTTTTACACAGTTTGCTTTTATTTATGTTATAACTTGCAAAAAGAGACTATTTTTGCTTTAGATCACCAATTTTCTTTTAAGTGATTAAAATAAGAAAAATACAGTCTTCCATTTTTTTATTTTTACCATTTCTGAAAGTCTTCATTTATTTGTGCAGATCCAAATTTTCTATTTGATATCATGATCCTTCTGTAGGAGAAATTCTTTTAAATTTCTTTCTATTTTTTTTTGTAGTGCAGTTCCACTTTCAATGCATTCTCTCTATTTTTGTTTGCCTTAAAAAGACTATTTTGCATTCATTTTTAGAAGATATTTTTGCTGGGTATATAATTTTTTAGTGATCATTTGATTACTTGTTCATTACTGAGAATGATTGTGAACTTGTTTATTTCTATTTAATTCTGCCAATTTTTTCATTTTATGTATTTACAAGATTTGTTATTAGGTGCACACACATTTAAGATTGCTGTGTCTTAGATAAAATTGACCCACATATATTTGAAGGTTGCTGAGAGAATAGATCCTAAAAGTTCTCATAATAAGAAAAAAGATTTTGTAACTATATGAGGTGATGGATGTTGACTAAACTTATCGTGGTAATCATTTCACAATGTATGTATGTCAAGTCATCATACTATATGCACATTAAACTTATACAGAGCTATATGTCAATTATACCTCAATGAAACTGAAAAAAGAACTTTAAAAATTGATCGTGTAAATTTACCCTTTCATTTTTCAAAAATATTTTTATTTGTCTATAATAATTCCTTAAACTTAAAATCTACTTTGTTTGATATTAATATAACCATACCAGTTTTAATATGCTTAGTATTTGCATAGTATATTAGCTATTTATTGCTGCATCACAATATTACAACATACTCAGTGATTTAAGGCAAAAGACACTGATTTTTCACTTATCTGAAAAGTTACAATGACTGTTATGGGATAGGGCTGTGCTCTCATCTTAAGGCCTGAGGAAGTATCCACTGCCAAGTTCATGTGGTTTCTGGCAGAATTTGGTTACTGATGTCATGTTGGACCAAGGGACTCAGTTTTAGGCTGGCTATTGACTGAAGGCCACTCTCAATTCCTAATGGACTGATTGCTGAAAACCACTTTGTCTTTTGTGATACATGCCTCCCCAATATGCTCACTGGCTTCATTAAAGCAAGCAAAGGAAATAGTCTCCTAGCAAGGTAGGTGTTAAATATTATGCAATATAATCATGGAAGTGACATCCCATCACAATCGCCAAATTCTGTTGGTTAGAAGCAAGGCACTAGACCAGCCAGCAATAAAGGGGAGGGTCTTATACCAGAGTGTAAACATCAGGATCAAGGATCATGAGAGTCACCTTAGAGTCTGGTCATCAAAAATGGTAGGTTTTTTTTCATCTTTTTACTTTTAACTTGTGTCTCTTTTAAAGTATACTACTTATAAGTAGCATATGGGATCTACTTTTGCTTTACCACCTGCCAGTCTCCACCTTTCATTGGGATGTTTAGTCCATTTAAATTTAATGTAATCATGGGCAAGTTTGTATTTAAGTTTGTCAACTATGTGTTCTAATTTATTTTTTCCTTTAAAGTCATTAAATTTAAAAATTTTGTATTGAATTTATTGGAATGACATTCGTTAGTACAATTATGTAGGTTTCAGGTGTCCAATTCTATAATACATCATCTGTATATTGTGTGATTACCATCCAAAGTCAAGTCTCCTTCCAGCACCATTCATCCTCCACCCCTTACCCTCTTCTTTCTCCCCCCAGCCCCTTTCCCTTTGATAATCACCATACTGTTGTCTGTATCTGAGTTGTTTGTTCTTTGCTTAATCCTTTCACCTTTTTTACCCAGACCCCCAATCTCCCTCCTCTGCAACCACTGTTAGTCTGTTCTCTGTATCTATGAGTCTAGTTTGTTTGTTAGTTTATTTTGTTCATTAGATTCCACATTTGAGTGAAATCATATGGTACTCATCTTTTCACTTAGTATTATGTTCTCCAGGTTGATCCATGTTGTCACAAAGGGTAAGATATCCTTCTTTTTTTCATAGCTGAGTAGTATTCCATTGTGTAAATGTACCACAGCTTTTTTATCCACTCATCTACTGATGGGCACTTGGGTTGCTTCTACATCTTGTCTATTTAATATAAATAACATGACAATGAACATAGGGCTGCATATAGTCTTCCAAATTATTGTTTCGTGTTTTTTCAGAAGTATTGCCAGAAATGGAATCACTGGGTCATAAGGCATTTTCATTTTTAATTTTTTGAGGTAACTCCAAACTGCTTTCCACAGTGGCTGCACCAATGTGCACTCCCACCTGCGTGAGGGTTCCCTTTACTCCATATCCTCACCAGAGCTTGTTTGTGGATTTATTGATGATAGCCATTCTGACAGGTATGAGGTGATATCTCATTGTGGTTTTAATTTGCATTTCTCTGATGATTAGTGACACTGAGTATCTTTTCCTGTGTTTATTGGCCATCCGTATGTCCTCTTGGGAGAAGTGGTCATTATCCTAATTTTAACAGTGTGTTTTTAAAATTGGTTCCATGTGTTTTTTGTCATTCACTTCTCTAATTCTTACTTTGGTAAATAAAGTGATATTTTTTATTATTCCATTTTATCTCCTCTATTAATTTTTACATTATGCCTCCTTGTATTGTATATATAAATGTATAATTGCATAAGAAGTTATGTCTTTCTAATGTGTAAGAGTCTATCTTTAAAAAATATTCTACTACTTTTTAAACTGCAAAAACCTTGGAACAATGTACTTCCAATTAGATCTCTATGCCTTTGTGCTCACTCTGTCATGCATTTTACTTTCACATAGATTAAAATTTCACAACTTTTTGTTATAATTTTTACTTTAAACAACAACCCATCTGACTTACTGTTACATTTACCTTTTCCAGTATTTTTTAAAATTTCTTCTTGAAGAACAAGGTTTTGATCTGTTGTCATTTCCTCTCAGCTTGAACTGTTTTTTAAAATCATTTTTCATCATGTACATCTACTAAAACCAAATTATGTAAACATCTGTCTGTTCACACTTGTCTTTATTTTGCCTATACAAAGCTGGGCAAAAGTAGGTTTACAGTTGTGAGTGTGGTGTGCACTTGAGTTAAAAACCTGCATGTCTTTCCCCATATGAATAACTGTAAACCTACATTTCCTACCCCGTATGTTTGAAGGATGTTTTCTGTAGGTATGGAATTTTAGGTTGATAGTTTCCTTTTCTTTTCTTTTTTTATTTCAGTCCTGTAGTGTTATTCCACCCTTTTCTGGCCTGCACTATTTCAGATGAGAGAGCAGCTGTCATTCTCATAATTTTCCCCTGTATGAATTTTGTGTCTTTTTATTTTCTTACTGCTTTTGAAATGTGGTTTTCTTTGTATTTATTTTTCTTAGGCTCACTAAACCACTTATACCTACATTTTTTGGTATTTCATTCATTTAAGAAATGATCAGTCTCCAAACATTTCTTCTGCCTCATTATTTCTCCCTTTTCCTTCTGGGGCTCCAATTCCACGAATGCCAGTTCATTTTATAACATTCCACAGAGATCAAATGCTCTGCTCTCTCTTTTTTTTTGCACTCTTTTTTTCCTCTTTATGTTTCTTTTTTTTTCAGGCTTTAATAAATGTTTATTATACATAATATTCAGTTTTGTTAAATCTTTATATTTGGTCATATTTGCTTTAGCTCTCTCTTTTTTAAATTTTTATTTTAATCATTGTTCAAGTACAGTTTTCTCCATTTTACTCCCATTCCAGCCCGTCAACCCATCCCTCCCCACTTCCCTCCCATTACCACCCTCCCCCTAGTTTTTAACCATGTGTCCGTTAAATTTGTTCCTGTAAACCCTTCCCATTCTCCCCTGAAATTCCCTCTTCTCTCCCCTCTGGTCACTGTCAGCCTGTTTTCTATTTCAGTGTCTTAGACTATATTTTCCTTGTTTCTTTGTTTTGTTGTTTAGGTTCCTGTTAAAGATGAGATCATATGGTGTTTGTCTTTCACTGCCTGGCTTATTTCACGTAGCATAATGCTTTTAAGCTCCATTCATGCTGTTACAAAGGGCAGGAGCTCCTTATTTCTTTCTGCTGCATAGAATTCCATTGTGTAAATGTACCATAGTTTTTTAATCCATTCATTTACTGATGGGCATCTAGGTTGCTTCCAGCATTTAGCTATTGTAAATTGTGCTTCTATGAACCTTGGGGTGCAAAGGTTCTTTTGGATTGGTGTTTTAGGGTTCTTAGGATCTAGTCCCAGCAGTGGAATTGCTGGGTCAAAAGGCAGATCCATTTTTAGTTTTCTGAGGAAGGTCCATACTGTTTTCCATAGTGGTTATACCAGTGTGCAGTCCCACCAACAGTGCACTAGGGTCCCCTTTTCTCTACAACCTCTCCAACATTTGTTGTTTGTTGCTTTGTTTATGATGGCCATTCTGACCAGTGTGAAATGGTATCTCATTGTGGTTTTAATTTGCATCTCTCTGATAGCTAGTAATATTGAACATCATTTCATGTGTCTTTGGATCCTCTGTATGTCCTCCTTGGAGAAGAGTCTGTTCAAGTCCTTTGTCCGTTTTTTAATTGTAGCTTGTCTTCTTAGAGTGGAGTCGTGTAAGTTCTTTATATATTTTAGAGATTAAACCCTTGTCTGAGGTATCATTGGCAAATATGTTTTCCCATACAGTTGGTTCTCTTTTTATTTTGATACTGTTTTCTTTAGCTGTGCAGAAGCTTTTTATTTTGATGAGGTTCCATTTGTTTATTCTTTCCTTCATGTCCCTTGTTCTAGGAGACATGTCAGTAAAAAAGTTTCTGCATGAAATATCTGAGATTTTCCTACCTATATTCTCCTCCAGAACTTTAATGGTGTCACGGTTTATATTTAAGTCTTTTATCCACCTTGAATTAAGTCCATTTCATCTAGGGTATTGTTCAATGTCACAATATCTTTGTTGATATTTTGTTTGAAAGATCTGTTCATTTTTGACAGTGTGTTGTTAAAATCCCCCACTATAATTGTGTTGCTGTCAATATCTTTCTTAAAGTCCTCTAAGATTTTCTTTATGTATTTGGGTGCTCCTATGTTGGGTGCATATATATTTACAATGTTTACGTCTTCTTGGTGGATTCTTCCCTTGAGTATTATGAAGTGACCTTCTGTGTCTCTCTTTATGGCCCTTTTTTGGAAGTCTATTTTGTCTGATATGAGTATTGCCACCCCGGCTTTTTTTTTCCTACCCATTTGCTTGAAAAATTTGTTTCCAGCCCTTCACTTTCAGCCTGTGCAGTTCTTTTATCCTGAGGTGGGTCTCTTGGAGGCAGCATATGTGTGGGTCATGTTTTCTTATCCAATCCGCTATTCTATGTCTTTTGATTGGAGCATTTAATCCATTTACATTTAAGGTTATTATTGATAGGTACTTATTCATTGCCATTTATGTACATGTGTTCCTCTCTCTCTCTCTTTTCCTTCCTTTCCTTAAAGCAGTCCCTTTAGCATCTCTTGCATAGCTGGATTGGTGGAGATGTATTCTTTTGGACTTCTTTTATCTGGGAAGCTTCTTATTTGGCCTTCTATCTTGATTGAGAGCCTTGCTGGGTAAAGTAGCCTTGGTTGCAGACCTCTGGTTCTCATTACTTGTATTATTTCTTGTCATTCTCTTCTGGCTTGGAGTGTTTCCATTGAGAAGTCAGCTGTTAGCCTTATTGGGGCTCCCTTGTGTGTTACTTCCTGTTTCTCCGTTGCTGCTTTTAAGATTCTCTCTTTGTCTTGAAATTTTGCCATTTTAATTATGATGTGTCTTGAGGTGGGCCTCTTTGGGTTCCTCTTGATTGGTACTGTCTGTGTTTCCTGGATTTGTTTGACTTTTTCTCTCATCAAATTAGGAAAGTTTTCCATCATTACTTTTTCAAATAGGTTTTCTATCCCTTGCTCTTCTTCTTCTCCTTCTGGTATCCCTATTATATGGATATTATTACGTTTCATATTGTCTTGCATTTCTCTTAATCCATCTTCATTCTTTCTGAGCCTCTTTTCCTTTTCTCGCTCTTTCTGGGTGCTTTTTCTACTTTGTCCTCCAATTCACTGATCCGATCTTCTGCTTCATCAAACCTGCTTTTCATTCCTTCTACTGTGTTCTTCAGTTCAGAAATTGTATTCTTCATTTCCTCTTGGCCCTTGTTGATAGTTTCTATTTCCTTTTTCATGTTGATATAGTTTGCAGTGAGTTCATTGTAGTTTCCCTGTAGTTTCTGGTAGCTCATTGTGAGTTCATTGAACTTCCTGATAATTATTGTTTTGAACTCAATATCTGATAGTTGAGTTGCCTCTATTTCATTTAGCATTCTTTCTGAGGCTTTCTCCTTTCCCTTCATTCGGGGATTGCTTCTTTGTCTTCTCATTGTTCCTGAGACTCTTCTTGTTAGCCTCTGTTTCTTAAATTGATCTGTTCTGTTTCCCTCTGTTTATGGTGTGAACTTCTGTGGTAGAAGACCTGTGAGATTCAATGGTGCAGTCTCCTTCATGTATCCTGGTATTCACAGCTTCCCCTTACTCTTTTTTGTGATCAGTTGGAGGAGTAAGGCAAAATGGTTTAAGACAGCAAGACAGTATTCTATGATATTTACAGTATCAGCCAGTAGAGAAGAGATGGGAGATCCTTTGGCTATGTATAGTGTTAACCGTGATCTTCCACCCCACTATCCATGTTTTAGAAAGGATGGAAAGAAGATAAGACTCTTATTGGGGAGGAAAGGATTGTTAGTTGGATCTAGAAAGCTGTGAGGCTGTGGGAAGTCAGATTCTGAGGTAGGGTGGGAATAAAGAATAGTAAATAGGAGTAGTGTATAAAAGAATAGAGACAACCCCCACAATAATAGAGTTCAGGAAATTGCAAAGTGGTCTGAGATCTGGGAGGTGTGTTGTGTAGTAGTTACAATTGTATGAAATAGGTGTTATTTACAGTAATATTAAAGCAACAATCATGTGGCAGAATCTATGAGATCTAGATAACAAGAATAAGGAGTATAGAACCTTGAGAGGTGTACTAATGGAACACAAATGAAGGACAGTAAATTATCAACACACTGTGAATGAGATAACAGGGGGAACCTATCAAACAACAGTACAACCAGCCAAGCAAAGAAGATTATACAGAAAGAAAAAGAATACCAAAATACTATTAAAATAAAAAATGTCGGAAAAGTGAGAAAAAGATAATACAAATTTGCAGTAACTTGCAGGCTCAAAAAAATGGAAAAAGAGCAGAAGATGGAATGCAGGAGAGATAAAATTGGAGTGGAAGGAATAGCACTAGGATGAAAGAAAGAGAAACATAGGGAATTGAGAGATATAAAAGTAATAAGAATTAAAAAATAAAAAGTTACTTAAAAAACAAGATAAAATCAAATAATCAAACAACAGCAGCCAAAAAAAACAAAACAAAACAAAACAAAACAAAACAACCCTCTTGTTGGTTTCAAACCAGTTTTTATGGTCTTGCTGGCTTCAGCAGGCTGAGGGGCGATTGGAATGCTTTTCCCTCTTCCCAGTCAGAACTCAGTCAGTCTCTCTCGTATTGCCCCCAGGGCTAGCAGCACGCTCTCCCCAGAGCCGATCTGATGTCTTCCCAGAGGTCCCTGGGTATGGGTTTGGGCACTCCAAAGCATGCTCTCCAGAGCTCACTGCCCAGTCTCCCGGGCTCCGGGGCCCCGCAGAGCTCCCGTGTCTTTTCCAGGTTCACTGTGTAAGCTCCAGAGATCACAAGGGTTCGAGCCCTTCTCCCAAATTTCAGCAGCAGGCTCTATGTTCTTGTGAAGTACTCGCGTCTTTTCCGGATTTACGATTCAAGCTCCAGTGATCTCGAGGGGTTGCACCCTTCCCTGAATTTCCCCGCTGCAGGCTCCAGGACCCTGCAAAGCTCCGCATCTTTTCCGGTTCGCAATGTGAGAGTCGGGAATCCCGAAGGGGCGCACACGCCCCCAAGTTCACCACTGCAGGCTCCAGAAACCCGCGAACACCCTTGCCCTTTCCTTGCTCAGGGCTGTGGGGTCTGGGTCATCCACAAAACCACATTCTCACTGGGTTGGGGGCATGGGCACATGGCCGGGCCACCCTTGTTCACGCAGGCTGGGGCACTCTCCCTTCCCAAGGCTATGCATGAGTGCTCGCAGCTCCTGTCTGATTATCTCAGTCTCACCCTCCTCTCTGTGCCTTCAAGCAACAAGGCCTCCCGTGATGCTGCTCAATCCCTGCTGTCCGGAAAGGGAGCAGCAACTCCACTCTCCCTGGTGCCCTGAGGCAGACCCAGGAGCACCGGGCCTGGATGCTGCAACCTCCCAGGTCCCCGTGCTGATCCCTGGGCCCTTGTTATCCTAAAGCAGTCTCCTTACCGTCTGGTTTTTCAATGTCCGCTATAATTATTGATGTCCTGATTTCATAAATGGTGCGATATTGTAGGCCCCTTGCTCAGCTCCTCCACAGATCCATGAGCTTCTCTCCCGTGCATAGAGGAAGGGGATTACGCTCCTTCCAGCAATGCCGCCGTCTTCCCAACTCTCCCCTCTTTATGTTTCATTTAGGATAACTTCTACTGACCTGTAATCAAGTTCACTGATTCTTTTCTCTGGTCTTGTTGATAATGTATTGAAAGAATTCTTCATATGTTCCATTACATTTTTCATCCTTAGCATTTCTATTTGGCTGTTTTCTTTCACAGAAAGTAGAAATCTCCCTGCTGAATTTTCCCCTCTGTACTTTCACAGTGTCCACCTTTTCCATAAAATTGTGTAATCTATTGGTCATACTGATTTTAAAGTTCCTCTCATAATTTCAATATCTGGATCATCTCTGTGACTGTTTCTATTGAGTCTTTACTCTCTACATATTGGGTTATATCTTCTTGCTTTCTCTTTATGTCATGATGTTATTTTCAAATTTTTAATTTTGAAATAATTTAAAACTTGCAGAGAGATACAATAATTATTTAGAGAGTTTCAGTAACCTTCACCCAGATCCCTAATGTTAACATTTTAAGTGACCATACAATACAATGATCAAAACTAAGAAATTAACTTTGGTACTATATTATTCACTGGACTACAGTTTTTATTCATGTGCCCCTAGTTTTTCTACTAATACCACTTTTCTGTTCCAGGATCCAATACCACAGTGCATTTATTTGTCGTGTCCTCTACTCCCCTCCAGCCTGGGAAAGTTTGTAAGTCTCTCCTTGTCTTTCACAACTTGGACATTTTGTCTCTTGGTTTTTGGTTGAATGTCACATGTTGTGGATAAAAATATGGTAGAAGTTGAAGTAAATAATGTTTACTTCAGTAGCAGGACATCTTTTCCTGTCAGGCTTCTGGTTTGTGGCGTTGAATAAATCTGGTTTGTAGTTGAGCTGGGTCAGGATTTGATTGTTGCTTTAATTAGATTAAATTTGTTTCAGCTTCAGATGATTTGAGGAAAGGGTTAGAACCTTCCCTTTAGCAGGGCTATGAATATGAATTCCTGGAGGTTTAAATGTCTCAATTCTTCTGCTCTTTAGGTTTCAGCAGATTTCATCTGTTTGCATTACAAGAAGACTTCTGCAGCTTCCCCCGCCTCCCCATATAATTCCCAATATTCTGCATACGCATTAACAAAAGACAATGAATAGAGTTAGTGAGTGGGTTCAGGCTTTTTACTTCTGGGCTCCTACAGATTCAAAACCATTGTTCCTATCTAATTTTGACACTTACAAATTCATTGAAACTAGCTCATTTTCTTCTTACATGGGTCTATGGTGGGTTCCTCCTTTCTCCATTATTTTATAATGATGAAAACCATCATCATAATCCTCTTCTCTCCTAAAAGGATTATGAAATTTTCAAAATTTTATTTCATTAGTTTGTGTGTTTGTATATGCATCTTTGGCTCTTTGGCTTAAATATTATGATTTTATAGGTTATCCAAATTGTTCTTGTTGTTAGAGTGATAGCAACATTTTCTTTTGATTTTCTACATCTTTAATAGAAGTTGAAGTCAACTTCTGTTGTTTTAAGGCTCTGAACTTTTTAACCCCATAATTATATATAGTATCTTGAATAATGCATTGGATAGTTACACTTTTTGGTCATCTATGCCTTTAACTCTTTTATCTACAAATCTAATTTCTCCTCTTTATCATATCAACACAGCCAATTATTATACTGGTTTCCATAAGAAATTAACTCACATCAAACTTTTAATAGGGCTTCACTAATATTTTAAGTGATCATTGGGAAGAGGGTTATTTTATAGAACTTTGTCCTTTTACTGTTTTTCCTTCTTCATTCTCCTTGGAGACTTTCTGTTTTTTACCCTTGTCCTCTTGACCTCTCCATTCCGATGACCATATTTTCTTTCTCTATTACACTGAGCAATCTATATTAGCTCACATTCCCATACTGGCATCCTAAGGTATTCAATAAAAGGAAATATATCCCATAGAACAGTACCTATCCTCTTAAGGAAACTTTGGGTTTATAATGATAAAATCTTCTTTTATTATAAAAGGAATGGATGTCTAGATGGCATAAAGGATTGGATTATATGACTCCTAAGACTCTTTCAACTCTGAAGACCATAGAAAAGCATATAGATAGGGCAAGAAAAGATGAGAGTTGAATATGTCTGCTACATATTCCATGAAAATAACAATAGTTATATCCCTGAATATTTATTTAATGTTTTTATTTTCTAGGCACTCTACCTAGCATTTACATAAGTTATATAAATTTAACCTTACCTCTGACATAGGCCCTAATACCATTCCATTTTGTAGATGAGGAAAACAAAGCTTGGAAAGGTTAGGTTACTTGTTCAAAGATGCCCACTTAGTAATTGGTAGAGTGTTGAGCAAGATTTGAGTTCTGAATGGCTTGACACAAGAACCTCAGTGCTTATCACTATACAAAATGCCAAGCACTTCTGTGTATTCATTCACAGTTCTAATGACCCTGTAGGGTAGGTATTTTTACCTTCTCATTTTACAACTGAGAAAGCTCGGGGATAGTAAAACTGATTAGGCTTTGGTTGTACATTCAGTAACTCGCAAGGAGCCAGGATGACTATGAGACCTAATTATATGTAACTCTGAAGTTATGCCCTTTTCACAGTACCCAGGCCACTCCAGCTAGGTGACACTGCCTAGCCAGGAGGGAAAGCAGTTTACCAGGAAGTTGTGCCATGAGGGAAAATATCAGGTATTCTGGGCCAGAACCCACTTCTGTGGTTTCCCTGTTTCTGTAATTTTAATTCCCCGCAAAACAGCAGTTTCTCCCCTGTATCTCAAAGCTGGCTGGCAGTTCTCACTTCCTTACACTTCCCTTGGGACAGATCATTTGTCGATGGCCATGCTGGCCGCAGGTGCAAAAAGCAGGAGACGTAAGAGCATTGATGAAGTCAATACCAGGCGTGTTTCAGTTAATGTAACCCTGAACCAGAGCAGTGACTGTGGAATCAGTGGCTGAGTCTGCAGCGATGGAAGGTGGAGAAACAGATGCACCTTGACTGGAGTCAGCACGACATCTGCTGAACCTGGCCCATTGCTTCATAATTAATCTTGGTGTTGAATCTAATGACATGACGGGACTGAGAAATTGAGCAATTTGATTGGACACATTTTGATAGTTTAATTTTCAATAACACATGGTCAGAGCTTGTTCACATAATTACTAAATAGATTAATATGCCAATATCTCTGACCAGCTGGAAGGAAAAGATGTAGGCCTTCAAAGATCTTTGACGGGCCTTTAAATTAAAGTTGATGTTCTGAAGAGAATGGAGGTGCCGGCCTTCTGAGACTATAAAGTCAAATCAGGGCTAGTGATGCAGGCCCTGGAAACAGCCATTTTATCATCACCCTGAAAAATAAACCTTTTGTGAGTTGGCTGTATGTGGAATGTCCATTTGTTTGCAGAGACACTGTTCCATGAGTTTCAAGACTGTTGGGAAACCTGTCATCTCTTCCTAAGGTGTTTGAAGTCATTTGTGCTATGCTCATAACAAAGGCCAAGAAATACCGCACAAATGAATTAATAAGTGTACAGAACATGGAATGGCACCAATTGTCCCTTGATCCTTGTGGTCTCTTCTTTCAGGCTCTTTCAGACACAGTCCAGTTGCAATTGTCTATAAGCACAGAAGAGAGAAAGCTAAGTGTCCCCACACTTACAATTTTCAGCCTGTGACTGTAGCACACCGGTGTCAGGAAGGTGATGTTATATTTTCTTGTGAAAAAAAAAAAAAGAGAGAAAAGGTTTTACACTGAGAGGGTGACTAGAACCAATGTAGGTTCAGTGAGACAGAAAAGCAAGCGAGTGGATTCTGAAGCTAGATGGCTTAGGTTCATGATCAATAGGAATATGTTATTTAACATGGATGACCCTGTCTTCTCATCTTTAAAATAGGATATTTGTAGTACTCATGTCATAGGTAAGGCCCATAAAATGCTTAGAGCAGCAAGTGACACACTAAACACCTTAATAAATGTTAAGCAGGTTAAGGAGACATGATTCAGGAGAATCATAGACAATTTTGATTTAGTGACTAGGGAAAAGTAACAGGAGGTAAGGGTGATGTATTTTTGGGGGGAGGTGGGGTGGAGTGGTATGTGTGTGTGAGCAGGGATTCATTTCAGAGATAGCTGGGAGTCTTTTGCCTATTTGCCATTGTTCAGGGTCATGTAATTAACACTCAAGTCCCTCCAACTCTAGTTGGAACATCTGTTCATTGAAAGTTCTGGTCAGTGGCTCTGACAAGGGCAATGAGAAATGGTAGACTCCTTGAGGATAGAAGCTGGGTCTTATTTATTTCACCAGTGACTGGGACATAGCATGATATCAATGACTTTTAGTGACTCTCATTTGTTTAGACCAGTGGTATTCAACTTTTTCATCTCATGGCACACATACACTAAATACTAAAATTCTGCAGCACACCAAACAAAATTTATTTTTTTCCAATTTGATAAAAAAATTAGATATCATTTTGATTGGTTCACATTGAATGGTTATTGTTGTGTTGGCTGTTGTCATTTTTTTTTATTTGACAATCTGAGGAAAAGGAGGTCACTTCCTCTGACTAAATAGTCAGGTAGTGCACGTTTTAAAAATTCTTGCAGCACTCCAGTGTTCCGTGGCACACAGGTTGAAAATTGCTGGTTTAGACAAATAGTCTGAGCATTGCAGTTGGGCATGATCTTCAGGTTTGGCCCCTCTCTGTACCCCAAGAAAAAAGCATGAACATGAACAACACAGACTCAGGAAAGACGATGGTTCTTGCTTAAGGTCCTTGCTTTAACTGGGTGTTACCTGCTGGCATCACAGGGGAGCCGAGGATGTCCTGGAACATGTGGCCTCCCTGGAGGCCCATAAGAAGGGCTGAAGATAGTCTGTCCCACCCAGGTCAAGCTGTCTGTAGAAGATAAGACTGTTTCTCTTTGCCCTGTTCCTCTTGTCCCTCAGGGCTAGCACTGCTCAGCACTCAGAGTGTTGTGGATACTTGAAAAAGCTTTCAGGGGAAAATAGCAAATAAGTGGAAACAAAATTAGATGGAAAATGAGGCTGTCAAAAAAGAAAGATACCCAACACCATCCACTCCTGCCTGTAGCCTCCCCCTGCCTTCCTGGCCCCCTCCCTTGGCCCCCCCTTCTCACATATGCTTCAGAAATCCGGACTGTCATCAAGGCCATTAGCAACATCTATTCTGGGGATGTGCAGTACAAAGCTTAGACCTGGTATTTACTGCTGACTGACAAGTGAAACGTTTTAGCTGTCACTGGGTGGCGAGGTGACAGAGGCTGGAGAAAGTCTGCTCCTGTTCTTCCATTTGTTAATTTAAAAAAAAAATGTTTTAAGTGAATCTGGTGCTTGGGGAAAGGGGTGTGATTGGCAGCCCCTAGGGAGTTCTCCCTTTGAAAGAAATGGTGCTGACATGGGCTTGGTCTCTTAAGAACCACTTAGTGTCTGCCAGGTCTTTCATTTCTGCGTCACCTACCTGTTCAAGACCTTGGCAGCCATATAATAATAATAACAGTAATGACTGGGAGAATGAGATCCCGTGTCTGCCTCTGAGGTTATCACACTGCATGGGTTATCTACCTCTGGGGAAAGGATTATTTTGTGAATTTCCACCTATCTATGAGAAGAGCACAAAAAGTCATTTTCTTTCCTTGGCAGGAAATTCAATCCAATTGAACAAACATTTATTGATTTATTGAGCACCTACTATGTGAGAGGCTGTCCCCCATGCTAAGTCAATGGAAGGATCACTTTGAGCCATGGGAATGTGGCCTAAAGCGTGGAAGATATGTAGGAAGAAAGGAAAAGGGAGAAATGTGTTAAGTAGTTGTATCAGATGGAGGTGGATTTTAGAGTAAAGCAAGTTTGAACCCCATCTTGCCACTTACCAGACATGTAATGTGGGCACATTATTTTCTCCAAGCCTCAGTCTCCTCCATCTACGTTACACACACACACACACACACACACACACACACACACACACACACATCATCTGCACGGAGTCATTGTTCAGTAAATGTAGTGTTGTTGTGTATACCATATGCCAGTGCCAACTCACCCCAGAAAGTTGGCAAGGAAATCCAGCCTCTTATTCAAAGAAGTGTCCCTGTCCTGCAGCTTTGGGAGGTCCCTGAGTGCTGCCTGCTGCACATGTGGGTGAGTGACCCCATCTCTGAGGTCCACCTCCTCTGCTCCATGAAATATTCAGAGTCAGTGTTATCAGCTGACAGTCATTAACTCTGCCTCACGTTCCTCTCACCACAGAGAGGAGGCGATTCATTAATATTTATTCATCTTGATTTGCTTTGTTTTTCTTTTTTGTAAAAACTCATTTCAGGATTTATGGGATAGTTTTGCACAACGCTTCACTCATGCTCTGTGGATCTGGGCAGTACATTGCCTGAAGCTAAATCCTTCCAGGGGTGTAGTGGGTCAGGGTTATTATATGTCCAACCACTCTGGGTTTCATCAAATCCTTTTGCAAAGGCATTTAGGAAAATCTTTGGCCTTTTGCATTATGAGCTTCCGTGCTTTCTCACTGTGTCTGGGAATAACCAACCTGTCCTTAGCCCCACATTCTCCCAAAGCTTTTTCCTGTGTACCAGAGTCCCTGACAGAGTCCCAGCAGACACTTGCAGCCTCTATTGATTCTGCTTGCTTCCAGAAGGTGAACCATTTGTGCCAGACTTGGAGACTCCGGACCTACAGGGACCAGTTCCTGCTGCATTCTGCCTATAGACAGCATCCATGCAGCCTGACAGGCAAGCATGTGAGGAGATGGGTTCCAGCCTCTAACACAGCACTTTCCTCTCTCCTTTAGACTGCGGAGAGCTGCAGGGTGTGAATCAGAGCCTGACCTTTCTGTCAGGCCAACCCCCAGGTGTGCAGGAACGGGGCACATCTGCCTAACAGCCCCTCCCCCCTCTTTCCTGGTTGAACTCTCTTCCCTAATAGCTGCCTCTGGCTGATGCTTCCACACAGGCGGCATCCTGTCTGGCTCTGGCATTCGGTGCTGCATCTTAAGTTAGATGAGAAGGAATCAGATTTGGGGGAGGGAGAACACATCTAGCATAACTGGATAGGTGTTTTTCACCCAACTTCTGCACATCCCTGGGTGCTGACATGTGCTGCACCTGCAGCAAGCCTGGGTGAGGGTCATCTGAGGGATAGTAAAGTGAAGTCCATCAGCACCTTCAAAAGGGTGGAAGGAGAGTTGGTGTTCCTATAGCAATTATAGGGGGAGAACAGTTGCTGGTGAAAATAAAACCTGAAAATGTGCCCTGACACGTGACGGCTTTTTTACCTGCTCACATAGAGATAGGGGGATTTTCTCTGCTCACATAGGAAAAGCACTCTGCTCTGTGCTTTGTTGAGGGCTTTTGAAAAGGGAGGCAAACTGACAAACAGGGAGAGACAGACACGCTGAGACAGACACAAGACACAGAAGGAGACTTGGAGTCTGGAAAGAGAAAACGGCTTACAAATGGGCCGTGGTGCCAGAGGCTGCAGAATTTTTTCTGTTGGCTATTTAAGCAGTTTGCAATCTAGCACTCTACTGCCTCTTCACCCCTTACTAGTGGGTGAAGTGGGAAGGGTGGCTGATGTAGCTGGACCAATGCCCCCTGGCATGGCTCCTTCTCTTTTCCAACAAACAAAATCATTGGGTCCATCATAAAGGGTCCCAGAGGTGATGCCCCTGAGGGCAATGCACTGGAACTACTGCTTTAGGATGGGCACAGCAAGGGGCACCAGGTGGGACCCAGGTGAGGATGGAAACGGGACTGTGCTTCACTCCAGCTGGTATTTGCAGAGCTTGCTGGAGCAGAGGAGGGAGACCCCGGTGTCTGTTTTAAATATTCTATATTCCATCAGCAAGCCCTGATGAAGTATTTCCCCTAAGGTGTGTTAAATATCCTGTGAGCAAAGGGAAGGGCCAGGTGTACTTCTTACCCTAAGGGAATTTTTGGCTAGCAGTATTATCATCTAGATAAGATTACAGATGTGATAGGAGTTGAGATAGGCAGACAATGAGGAAGACTAGAGTATGCAAGAAAGGCTTTCCAGAGAGAGTGGGGCTTAATTTGGGCTGTGGAAGGTGGATAGAACTTAGAAAGGCAGGGAAACATTGCCAAGGAAAGAAGCAGCATGGGCTAGGGCACTGGGGCAGAAATGATGGAACAGGAATTCATAAGACAGGAAGACCAGGCTGCTCGAAGGGGTTGGGGAAGGAATCATACCTTGTGGGGAAAAATAATGAGAGGTAATATGGCCTAGAGAAGTGTTTCCTGAAATCCCTGGTCTGGCATGTTGCATTGTGAGGGAGAAAAGGAATTGCACATTTAAATAAGCTTCAGTATTCTACCTGAGAGTCACAGATTGTATCTGCATTCTCATGCGGAGAAGTCCTGTGATAAGGAAACCTTTTCATTTGTTTTTTTCCCCCCACAATTGTTCAAACATGTATCATGCAGATCTTTAAAAATATATCTATTACCAAACCTGGGAACTAGTGTCCTACGACACACATACTGGGAGACACGGCACAGAAGCCAGTGTGTCTTGGGCTGTGACATCAGATGAACTCTGTTCCCAACTTGGCATTTACTAGCTGGTGACCATACTCCGATCACTTAACCTCATTGAGCTAGCCAGCAGCTTGTTCTGGTGACAGAGCAGAGAACGAGATAGGTCTACAAAGTCTTACTGCAGAGCAAGCCCGCTGCTCTCTGCCGCCAAGGAGTACAAGAGCAGGTAGACTGGCTTCTGACTGAAACAATAGGAACTGGGAGGCTGCTGAAAAGCCTAATTAAAGGGGTAATGCCACGGCTGTTGATAGATGTGTCTAATAGGAGTGGCAGGATGGATTGGGGGAGTGAAGGAGAATTGCTAAAGGCTGGAACCCACGCATGTGATTCCTAGCCTACTCCTTCACTAGCATACTCTTCACTCTTTCTCAGGATCTCCAGCTGAGCACAGTTGAGGACTCAATGCTATAGGCAGAAATCTTAGGATCCAGCCAAACCTGTGTACTGTTCTTTCCAAAGTGGAGGCAGGAGGGGCCAAGGGCCTGGGAAGACTCACTTCCCCCTCCCCAGAAGGCAAGGCCATTATGGTGCAGCTGCACATGACTACAGGGGGGTCAGGGAAGTGTGACACTGACAGCATGAGAGCCCCAGCTCCCCAGGGGCTGATGCATTAAGATCCAGCACAGATTGGTATTCTCTGGGCTCTCACACATCATGGACTTGGGGAGTGATTGACATCGTCCTGGGGAATGATTGACAGGGACTAAAGGGCAAGCATGCCTGCATATCCTGTCATGCCCTGCCTCACTCCACAAGTCCCCTTTTTATCTTGCGGCCCAACCCCACCCCATTTGAGGGGCTGCAGGTATGTGGGCCACCTACGTAGTGGCAGGGGTGTGTCTCTTTCTGCTGGAGCTCATGCATATTCTCTCTCTCTGTCTCTCTGTCTCTCTCTCTCCCCCCCTTTCCCTCTCTCTGCTTTTATCTTATTGACTTTCAAATTCAAAACCAGCACATATTTACTGAGCACTTACTTTACACTAGTCACTCTGCTGGTGCTTTATTTATTTAGCAAATGCTTATGAGGCTGTTTGCAATATTCCAGAGACTATTCTGAATACTTTTCAAATATCAATTCAATCCTCCTTACAATGCTTGAAGTATTACTACTATTATTTCCATTTCACCAATTAAGAAACTGAGGTACAGGCAAGTTAAGTAGCTTGCCCAATGCCACTTATCCCAGGGACTTGGCTTTGCCATTTATGCTTTTAACCACTTTCTTTATATACAGTATATATATATAAATACTGTATGATTGACATATTAGCACAGGTAGTTTTTACAGCTAGGAAAATTACAGCTCAGAGAAATGATGACCTCTCTAGGGTCACAGAGCAGTCAAGTCATCAATTTTAACCCAGGTCTTTTCTCTTCAGGTCCGGGGCGCATTCCCCTCCACGAGGCTGCCTTTCTTTCCCACAGCTCCTCCCCTCCCATAGTCCTGTATCTAAGAGGGAGGCTGTGTGATGAGAGGCTGGTCCTGGGGGCCCAGAAATCGCCACTTCCAGAATGGAACTATATTTCCCAAGCCATGGAGAGTGGGGGAGAAGAGGGCAGTCAAGACAGGCCAGCTGGGGAGAAGCGGGACCAGGACTCTGATGTGCTGAGATTTCCTGATTGGGACTGAGAACTGTGAAGTCTCTGGTCAGCACAGCTTTCTCCCCTGCCCCGTCAGGCTGGGAGGGCAGAGGAGAAGATAGGCCTGGAGCCTGGAGAAGGGAGTCTGGCAGCTTGTCTCTGCCCAACTTTAATATGCATACGAATCTCCTGGCTCTCTTTAAAACCAGTTCTGGTGCAGTGGGTCTGGAGTGCAGCCTGGAGTTCTGCATTTCTAATAAGCTCGCAGATGCTATTGGCACTGCTGATGCAGGGACCACCTTGACCAGGTGTCCTGGGATGATATTGTCTGGGTTTCAGGCCTATGTTCGTGGTAGGTGAAAGGTGGTGATTTCCAGAGATCTGGATTGGTGCTACCTCCTGTTCTGTCTAGGAGGGCGGGTGTGGGGATCGGGTCTGAGAAGGAGCAAAGGCTCTGCTCTGCCAATTTTCTAAGGCACCTTTGCCCTCTGCTCTGTTCGAAGCCTCAGTGCCCTGAAAAGTTTGCCTGAGACTCTCCCCTCCTGCAAGCCTTTCCTGACCAGGTGAAGCCCCCAAACATCTCTCCATAGCAACGTTACTTTTAATCTCTCCTCATCTATTCTCATTTATAATTGCCTTCGATTTATTCTGTAATGGCCCCATACACATGTCCTTCCTCTCCAGCTACAGCATGAACTCCTTATTCTCCCATCCTCAGGCCTAATACGTTGCCTGGTGTCTAGGATATGCTCCAAAACATGAAATAAACAAGTTAATGAATGAAGCGAGGCATCTTTCAAAATTTGTATTTCTATGGATACTTCCTCAGAGGGATGTTTAACAGTCGCTCCAAGTGTTAGGTAAACATTTTTAATCTGCCTTGTATTTCAGAAGTCTTTCCCAGTGGCCTAAATTTTAGGGAAAGAAAGCAGCAGGAAGGGCTGGCTGGAGGAACCCCACAGGGTGCAGAGAACAGCAGAGGAGGCTTGTGGATTTACCCGGTTAATCAGAAGGATGAAAAGTATGAAACCAGGAACTGTTCTTTGGCCAGACCAGAGCCTAAGCCTGCTTTCCCCTTGGCTTCTCTAGGGTCATATCTCAGCCTCAACAAACTCCATCAACTCCTGCTCGCACTCCCCTTTTCTTCCAAGACTGTGATCTCAGATTCCCTACAGTATTTGTGAAATCTGTGAAAATTTCCTTCTCCTGTCTCCTGAGGGGTACATCACTAGGGGGAATCTGCGAGCTCATAAGCTTTCTTGTTGCTGAATCCATCGCCTAAGGCAAACACTGGCTCCCACGTCACGTGGCAATAGAAGCTGACCTGGCGCTGCTCACTGCAGAGCCTGTGCTCAGAATGCAATAGGCGAATTGCATCCTGTTTGCTTGCTGTCCCTGGGCAGTGTTTCTCTGTTACTCCCTGGGACTTAGGTGTCTCTCGCTCTGCACCCATGAAAGAGACCTAGGACTTATTCAGTTTTATTTTATTTTGAAAGACCACCAGTTTGGTGGAGAAGTGGTGGGGTGGGGAGGGTGGCTAGGCTTTCTTAGACCTTCCTCTTCTTACTGCTGCCCACCACGTCATCTTTCCCCAAAAGCTGAGGCAGGGGCATATGCAGGAATATTGGACATTCCATAGGTTTGTCAGACTTACAGTTCCAGTTTTGGCCAAGGGGTCTGTGCCACGATAGACATTAGGAAAGTCTGGGGTCTCATTATAGTGAAGGGGGTTGGGGAATGGTGTTTCTTTCTGGGCTGACACTTGGTTGCAAGAAATGTTCAAGACCCTATTCTAAAGCACAGAATGTCGGGCAGGAAAATGCATATCCCATCCCTGACCTTCCTGTTGACCTCTCAGGCCCCTGCCCCACTTCCCTTAGCTCTGCAGTTGGCTAGCTTCCTCACTGCCAGCCAGCCTTAAGTGGATCCCTTTCTGCAGGTACTTCTGAGCCCATGTGTGGCTTTTGCATTCATCTCCTTCCAGATTTCCAGCTTGATGAATCCTCAGATAAAGAGTTCCAGAGAACAGATGGGAGGCTGTCATTACATGTTACTGATACGCAGAGCTGCTTTAGCTTCACGCATGCCAGTATGCTCAACCACACTCGTAATTCTTCCTCTGCTCCCTAGCCTGAGCCAGGAGCTCAGCCAGTTTTGGCAAAAGGAATGGAAGTATGAGCTTTCTAGGGGCATTTTTTATAAAACATGCCAGGATTAATGATGAACTAGGGAATAAAATCTTTCTTCTTTTATTGGGGGAGAAAATACTATTTTTCCAATTCCCTTGCAAGACCTAAAATCAAAAAGTGAGATTTGTGCTAGCCCAACGTGGTGCCATTACAGTTGGTTCATGTGGGAACCTTCTGGAGATGGTCTTCTTTGTCTGGTTGGCGAGCTCCCCAATGACCACAGAAGGTACTTGGTAAAGAGTGTTCTAGTAGCTCCAACAGAGTCACGGGCCTGTAAAAATAAAAGGAGCCACAGGAATCTTACATTTCAACTTCTTTAATTTGACACAAGAATGCAAACATTGGCTAGAGATGACAAGTGACTAGTCAATGACTACTCAGTGGAAAAACTGGGAACTGAATTTAGGTCTAGTTCAATGCTTTCTCGGGAAAAGACAAAGGCCCTAGGTTGTAGCATGAGGGATGCTTTTCTAGAAGTAAGGAAGTGAGGAGGGCTTGTTTACACATTTTACATGAAGGCCCAGAATTGTTCTTTAAGCACAGCATGATTTAAAATCTTACATTAGGACAAGACATCAGTTACCTCCTGAAAAATTAATTCTTTTAATAAAAACTCCATTTTGCCTCTCTTTAAGTGGTCTGCAGATAGAGAAAAAAAAACCAACATTTTCCTTAAGCTTCATTCCTTTATGAAACTTGGTCCTAAGACCTTTGAAACCTTGATAGAAAAAATAAGCTTGAAATCCTCACTGGAAAGCTGGCCCAGAGTCTGGGTTTTCCTTTTCCCATCCTGCGCGAAGTACAGACTTGCACATACAGTGTTCCAGGAAATCACCACCTGGTAGGGAAACGTGAAACCCAAGCAGGAATCTGCATGTCGATGGCTGAGAAGTGTGTGCTCAGAGGAGCTAGACTGTTCCCCACAACCTAGTGAGAAGTTTGTCTATGTGGTGAGCAGAGCTGAAGCTCCCCAGACTCTTTGCCTTGACGGAATATCTCTTTCCTAAGTATGAATTCAGATTGAACTGTGCCCACAAACCCTTGCTTTTTCTTCTGAAGTTGTCTGTGTTTTCTTTTGAAATGATGCTCACAGGAGATGGAAAGCTCAGGCCTAGGAGACAACGGGAGGCAGCTGCAGGCATGGTCTTTACCCAGGCCTGGAGACATGACCATCCACAGGAAACGAACAGGAATTGGAAAACTCAGCCTGCACTATGTTGGCATTTGTCCACCACAGCATGCCAGGAAATTAAACAAACTAAACTTTCAGAAAGATTGAGAATGAAGGGTAGCAGGTAAAAGGGATAAAAGCCCGTTGCAGATTTCCAGACCTTCAGCAAGGAGGACCTGGGATGGGCAGGACTGGATGCAACGAATGATTACCAGGGTAGGATGGGAGGATAGGATGGGAGGTAGCTGAGACAACCCTCAAAAGCAGGGTGACCTCAGAGTTGTGTCTGCTCCGAGACGTGATTTCCAAGGAAGAAGAGGTGGCAGACAACATCTAGGGGATTAAGGAAAGGGAGTAGCTGACACTATCTCCAAGAGTTCGAGCCTGCTTTGCTACAGATCTGTGGTGCCACTAACTGAATAGAGGGACTTTGTGAAGGGGGTCACCTGGGGTCCATCTGCTTCTGCTCTCTGAGGCGGTGGGAACTCTCCTTTCCAACACAAACAGTCACTCCAGGGTGTTGTCATGCCCCGCTCCAAACTCATGAAGGCAGGTATTAACTGATTTGCTGCTTCAGGTCTTTATATATATAATTTTTCTGTGGGTGTACCTTTGATTTCCTAAGGAGTTTTATGTATTTTGTAAAGTAGCCATGCAGAGACAAATTATGTACATTGGTGTGTAGAGGAAAAAAATGAAATGAGAAGATAAGAGCTGCCAGCCACTATGCCAAAACTAGAGAAATGAGAGACATACTTCTATTTATGGAGCAGATATTTTCTTGATAAATTTTCATAAATTGATTTTTTAAAGTTTGAAACCTTTCTCCCCATTATTCTTATTTTTTCTCTCCAATCAATGAATGCATCTCGCTTTGATTTTCTATAATCAGTGCCTTGCCATAAGCATTTTATGGCAATTTAAAGACCTGCAAATAAACACTTTAGTGCACCCAGGGGAATGGGTGCTTGAAGGTATTTGACAATACATGTGATCAACTTTGTACAGGTTCCCATTCTGATGTAAACAAATCTTTTCTAAATTGAGCTATTTTTCAAATGGTGGACTGATCCTTCTGGAAGCCCCTGTTCAGCCCTGGGCTCAGGTACAATGCCAGTTAGGCTTTGCCTTTTAGGCTTCTTGAAAACAATGGGCTCTTCCCTCAATGGGCACTGATCAGCCTCTGGGAACAATGAATTCATACACCATCAACCAGTGTCAGGAGTCAGTCAGTACTCCTTTTGACCTTGTCTTTCAAACACTGATCCTTATTAACCACTAGGATAGGATGGGAGGTAGCTGAGACAACCCTCAAAAGCAGGGTGACCTCAGAGTTGTGTCTGCTCCGAGACAATATAACCCCAAAGCTTGGGGGCTGTGAGGGTAGTGATTTAATAAATCATATGTTTAAACAACATAATGGCACAGAGCTCTTTGAGAGGTCTTTGAAGCACATTTCTAAATAATGGGGAAAATAATGAACACCTCTCACATATGTATTTAAATGACACATGCATTAGGAGGTGGTAGTGGTGGGGGCTTTCCTATTCCTGCATGATGAATTTTTTTCCTGTTCTTTATCCTGCTTTCAGTTCATGTTTCAAAAATGGTAGATCTCTGGGCCCTTTGAAAACAGGCCATTCACCAGCCTTTTGGTGAGCTCAAGCTGATCCTATGATGAAGGGAGAAGCAGGTAGTGGACAGCCCAGCACCTTTCTGCACCCGCAACTCATCCCTCACCTGGCACTGAAAACATGTTCCCTTATTAAAGGCATTGCTTTTTACAGAGGAGGTGGCGCAGCAAGCTGCTCATGGGCAGTAACACTCAGGCACATATTCATTATCCAGATTATGTTCTAAGAAAAAGATTAGCTGGGAGGGAATACAGCACAGGAATGGCAAATTTTGATTTAGATTAATTGATCAATTGAGGCCATGGAAGGGAATAGTCTTACAGTGCCATGGTGGCTATTGGCCCCTGGCTGTTGAAACCTCGTGTACTCATTTTTCCACATCAGTTATAGGAAAAATGGGAAAAGATCTAGAATGGCAAACACTGACCAGAGCCAGTCGGGACCAAGATGGCACTGGATCGGACTTCCAAAGACCCTGAGCCTTTTATACCTCAATTAAAACACTTTAGCACGCCAAGTAACATAAGTGCTGGAGCCAGGACAGATTCCACTCAGACCATATAAAGGAAGGAAAGAGGTGGTGCCTCAGTTCTGAGAAGAGACTGGCCCATTTCTGGAAAACTAATGCATATGCTTCCCCCTCATTATGTTGCTCCCCTAACAGTCTCCCCACCCAAACTTGTCTAGAAGGAGAAGTTGATTTGTCAATTAGTCTCCTGCTTCTCAACTCCCTGCCCATTGAATTAAATGCTTAGCTTCAGTGTTGGTTTTGTCTTGGTGACACAGAATGAAGAAAGGACCCTTGGAAGGACAGATGGTCTTTCCAGGGAGCCTAGACAATCGAAACTGGTAATAGCAAGACTAACTCCAGGTCTTTTGTAGTGCATAAGGCTCCCTCTACCACTTCTCTGCCTTTACTATTTAGTCTACAAGTTTTTCCCTACCATCACTGGGTTGCAGGTGATGACACAGTCTTATGCTGGTCTTGTTAGTAGCAAGTCCACTCCACTCTTCCCATATTTCCTATCTCCTACTCCACCCTGAAGTTACCTTGCCTAGGCAGGACCACCTTAGGACTTCCATTGGCCCTAGTCAATATGGTTCCTGTGAGCATTTCTTCAAAAAAATTATAAATTATATTTTACAACTGCATTGCTATAAAGGCTGAATATATTCAGTCATATATTCATTATAATTATGTTCATCTTTTCTTCTGTTTTTAAAACACTTGAAAGTAAAAACTTTTCATGGGCTTCTGAAAGTATCCTGGGTGCTGGCCTGAGTCTTCTGGTCCTAATGGCTAAGTCAGATCTGCACCTAAGAGGCCTTTTCTGGGTCCCTAGCCCAGTTAGGCAACCCTTCTCCACTGTTCCCATAAACATCCTTCTAAGACTGCCACACCACTAAACTGGGTGATACTTGAAAAGAAAGAACTAGGCTTTATTCATGGTGATCCCATACAAATCTCAGGGCCTACCCAACACATGGCCACTCCTCCCATTCATGTTGTGCTGGGTGACTGAGGAAGACAGCTGTGAGGTGCTGTCCTGAAGGGCCGGCCACAGCAAAGAAGGCACTAGTCAAGACTGGCCAGCAGAGATAGCACCTGTGGGATGAGTGGGAGGGAAGGTTTTGGTGATTTGCCTAGCCTGTTCCACCCATTTTCTGGAGGCCTGGACTGCCCACAGGTTGTGACAGAGCAATGGCAGTGGTCAAAGCTACCTAGGATCCAATCAGACACAAGGCTCAGTGGAGGTGGTGCCCACGCGTTCATGGGGGCCACCAGTCCAAACACAGCAAAACACCCTGCCTGTGCGGAGGGCTCTGTGTGCTCCCAGAAAACACAGAAACAGAAACATAATACATAAACTTGAGCAATCTCAGAAAAATTTTTTGGGGTCAGTGTGGCCGGAGGGGAGAATTTAATTGCAAAGCTCCTATGTCTTAACGGCCTGAGGCTAGAAATTGGAGCTGTGGAGGCTGAGAGACTCAAAGGTCAGTCGTAAGCAGGAACTGACAGTTGAGGGTATAGGAAGGTCTGCAGAGGACTGAGGTTAAAATGCTGGGGATAGACGCACTTTAGGTCTGTGCTTTGAATTCAGGTTGCTGCTTCGAATAGCCCCAAAGGTGAGTGATGATCTACATTGCATTTCAAACTGTGTTCATACAAAAATTAAAAGCCCAATAGAGTATTGTGCCAGCAACTTCCTAGAATATCATTTGGTATAAAAGAAAAAGAAGTTTAAGATATGGCCCCTATCATCAAATAGCTTGGAATCCAAACTGCGCAAGTCAGGTCATGTGCAAATCTTTCACCTGAGATGACAGGGCAGAGTCAAAAGCCAAACTGACATCGCAAGGGGCAGAAAGCAGGTGAGCAAGTGAAGCAAGAGTCTCTGGCCCCGCTGCTCAGAGGGGCTGGTCAGTGAGCTTCTTTCCCCAGCTGACCTCACCAAAGGGTGTAAGGCTGGGACTGTCTAAGGTATGATTCCTAAATGCGTATCTTAAGAACTTGTGTCATTTCTGAGCCCCGAGTCCATTTCAATCAAACACTGGGACATGATTTTCAAGAAAGGGCTCAAATCCTGTCCCCTAGACAGACCCCACCATTCTCCCCTTCCCCCACAATTCTTCTGATGTCCCTACAGCTATTCAGAGCACCATTATTATTCAAACAGAATCCACTCTTCAGAATTTTCCAAGACTCCATTCTTCCCCTTGTGCTCCGGTTTAATTGGTACTGCAGCCTCGCAGATTCTTCTGTCACGGTCTCAGTTGAGTCAGATCCTGTCTTGTCTTCTCTGTTCATGGGCTACCCCCTTAATTTCATCAACTATAACCTTTTTATGGACCATTGAAATACTCTCCTAATTGTTTCCTGTTAGAATTATTTCAACGTATGCACTGGCATCAGAATAATTTAGCCTACACTGTCCCACCCCAATATCTCCAGAAGCTTTTTATTGTCTCCTAAATAGTCTTCAATGAGGCATTCTAGAGAAGTGGTTAAGAAGAAAGGGTTTGGTGTCAAACAGACTTAGTTTGAGCCCTGGTTCTATCATTTATTAATTATGTGACATTTGCTGAGTTAACCACTCTAACCCTGATCATTAAAATATGGGTAATAATTGTATCTACATCACGGTGTTGCCGAAAAGATAATAGATACAAAGCACTTAGCACAGTGCCTAGTGCGTATAAGTGCTGAATAAGGGAACTATTATTAGAGCTATTATGATATTTCTGTTTCTCATCAATCTGACCACATCTATATTTAAAAAATAGCTGACATTAATTCCCCTACGCTTGTCTCTGTGCCTAACAAGGGAGATTCTTCTCTTGGATCTTACAAGGTTTTGCTGCCCTGGGGCTGGCATCCAGGATGGAGCAGGGATGACAAGGATTCAGTACCAACTACCCCCTCAGCAAAACCCACCCATACCTACTCCATGTTTCCCAAGCCGTGGACTCAGGGTTCTCCTTCAGTCGTTGATTAGCTCTGATGCTTTCTGCAGCACCTGGCCCTTTTTCTGAATATCCATCAGATAGGCTGTTCCTGAAAACCATCTTCATTGGTGGCCTGGGGTTTCCTCTGCTCTCAACAGAAAGGCCCGTTCAGACTGGAAACCCCGCCGCCTGTCGAATTCTCAGTATGAGGCAACAAATTAGAGCAGTTAGAGTCGTGGTCATTGTAGTCAGATAAACCTAGGTCCCATTTCTGAGCCCATTGTCATCTTGGATGATTTATTTAACCTCTTACTTCCTTGTCAATAACATAGGGGTAGTCATATTGTCTAATACCATATTTCCCGTAAAGCAAGGCCTCCTAAATATACAGGAAGTTTATTTAGCAATGTGACTGTAGGCAGAAGGAACACATGGCACAGGGAGCAAAACAGGGTAGAGGGGACAAGGAGGAGTTTTAGAGTTGGATACTGTGCAAGAGGCGGCACTCAACCCAACAGGAATTGCAGAGCAGAATTGCAAAATCCAAACCAGAACTGACTACCCAGGGAAACAATAGGAGAAATGTTTATCCATCATTTTTAGCTACCTTTTGGTCAAGGGCGACCCCACTGAGTGTTAATGGCTGGCATTTCCAGGTCAGACTCAGGAATGCAGAGCTGGGACTCAGAGAAGCTTGGGCAGGTAGTGAGAGATGCATGGGGAGGCTAAGATGCGGTGCTGTCAGCCTGTGCCTAAGTAAAGGTGGGGCAGGCCCTTGTGTGACAGGCCCTGCAGAAGGGGCGTGAGTAAGAAGAGATGGACTCCAAAGATAATTCTGTTCCTGTACCTACATCCCAGAGGTGTTAGGGTAGTTGGTGATGCGAGCTGTGAAAGAATTCACAAAGAGAAGAAAGTACAGAGAATAAACGTTTTCTGTTTTTGCTTTCTCAAAGGGGAGGAAGGGCTAGGTGCGGAGATGTGCACCACCACCAGCCCTGAGGGGTGTCCAACCTGTGGCTCACGAGCTGCATGCGGCTCAGAATGGTTGTGAATACAGCCCAACAAAAAATCATCAATTTACTTAAAACATTATGAGATTTTTATGTGATTACATGTTCCAGTGCATTTAATGTGTGGCCCAAGACAGCTCTTCTTCCAGTGTGGCCCAGAGACACCAAAAGGTTGGAGACCCCTGGAGGGCTTTGAGTTTTTATCGGGTGATGGGATGGTCATAGAACAGGATGTTTCAGTTGGGCTGCAACCTGTTTCGATGTTATCTTTAGGTGCAGGGTCTGGTGGTCACTGTGGTCTGGTATGTCCTACTTTGTAAGTCCCTGGAGCCTCTGCACATTTAGGGCACATCCAGTAATGTTCTAGTCCTAAAGATAAAGGCTCATAAAACAACTAGGGTCAGTCATGCTTTATGGGGTCCATCCAGCTTTGGGAAAGAGGGCCTGAGAAAGGGGCTTTTGTCCTATTAAGAGGTACAAAGGTTTTGCGTCAAATTAGAATAAAATTCCAAGTCCCTGACCTCACCACCAAGACTGTACACGATCTGGCCCTAGGCTACCTTGCAGACTTTGTTTCCTTCACTCCCACTTTGGCTCCTTCCTCTCCAGCTACATCCCGCTGCGCACTCTAAAACAAAACACTCTGAGCTGGTTTGGGCCTCAGGGCCATTGCCCTTATCATTGCTTCTAATGTTCTTTCCTCAGATATTTGTGTGGATTTTCCCTCCCTTTATCCAAGTCTCTGTTAAATAGCACCCCCTTGAAGAGGCCTTCCCTGACCCCACCACCTAAAATAGCACCCCTAATGCTATAAGGAAGTGTAGCTCTTCACCATTGCCCATACCATTCACTATTCCTGAAATTATATTGTTTTTTTGTAAATTATATGTAATTTGTTATTATCTATATCCCCTTTTTAAAATAAACACTCTCTAAAGAACAGAACTTTGTCTATTTTTTTCATTGTTCCATGTCCAATGCCTAGAACACTATCTGGTAGATAGTAAGTAACCAAAAAATATTTGTTATATAAATGAACAAACAAATAAATGAATGAGTGATAAGTACTATCACCACAGTATCTCCCTTCGGATATAGCCATGTAGACAAATCACCATGGTCTCCTGACCCTGCAGGGGCCATTCCACAGGGACTCGTCCTCCGCCTCCCACTGCAGACCCTGCCCTGACCAGACTTGCTCCCTGTGCTCCTGAAGACCTGCAACACCTTTCAGCAGATTTGCTTAAATTATAACAGGTGCTGCAGACAGAAGCCACCTTCCATCTTCCTTTGTCACACATACAAGTTTTCCTTTAGAGACAAAGTTAATTTTAGACAGTATAACCTTCACACTGCGAGGTCAAAGTGATCATTATTTAATTGGTATATAAAAATATGTAATAACCTAAGCAGAACCAAATGGTGCTATAGGCTCCAGTGAACATACGCATTTCGGTACATGTTCATGCGCTTATGACTGTACACATAAAAACACGCATACCCCTGCTCAGCTCTCCTCACAAAACTGCCCTTACCCCTACCTATCAGTGTTTCTTTGTCCTCTATGGCCTGTCAGTACACAACAGTTTTTAAAGCAAAAAGTTTATGAGATGTTGGGTGATATGACACTGGATCTCTGGAGTGGTCTGGTCCATAGAAAGTTGATGTGAATTCCTGGCTACTGGGGCAACATACATTCCAAGGTCATCTTTCCCTTTCAACTTAGGTGTGGAAGAGGTGCTGTGGCCTGAATGTTTGTGCACCCCCCCGCCACCACAACCCAAATCCATATGTTGGAATTTTAACCTCCAAAGATGATGGTATTAGGAGGTGTGCATTTTGGAGGTGGTTGGGTCATGAGGGTGGAAACTTCATGAATGGCATTAGTGCCACCTAAGACAGGCTCCTGAGAAAGCCTTAGCCCCTCCTGTTATGTGAGGACACAGCAAAAGACACTGGCTATGAACCAAGAAGAGGGCTTTCTCTGGACCATGTTGGTGCCTTGATTTTGGACTTTCCAGCCTACAGAGATGTGAGAAATAAATTTCTTTTATTTGCAAGCTACCCAGTCTGTGGTATCTTGTTATGGCAGCCGAAAGGACTACGGCCAAGGCTTCCTTCTCATTCTGTTGGCCAGCTGCTTCCAAATTTCATCTATCCTGAGTAACAGTGTGGGAACTCAACCAAAAAACCTGCTTATTTTTGATATTTAAAGTAAAATAACCTGGGAAATGTATTCTGATTTCTTCTATTCCTATACTCTCCCATCATCCAATTTGCCTTAGAGGACTTGTCTAATCTTTTGGGTTGATAGCTGTGGAAGTGATAGGAGGTAGTGGTGGTGGTAGTGGAGGTAGAGGTAAAAGTGGAAGTGGAGGTGGAGGTGGCAGTGGAGGTAGAGATGGTGGCAGAGGTGGAAGCGGTGGTGATGGTAAAAGTAGATGTTGGAGATGGTGGTTGGGGTGATGGTGGAGAAGTAGTAAAGTTGATGGTGGTGGAGGTGATGGTAGAGATAGACGTGGTAACTTTGACACTCAAGGGATGGGTTGTCAACATGTTCAAAATGAAAACACCTCTTGTCTGATACATAGTGTATTGCCCACTAAAAAATAGCTGTCCCTTCTATAGCAATTGGCAGTTTCCTGAATACCAAAATGTTACTATCTTAGTTATCAATTAGTTTCTCTATCTTAACACTTGCCTATTCTTTCCATTATATTTAAAAAATACTGCTTTGAAATGTCACATAAGCAATTACAGTTTTAATAAAATCTATGTTCTTTATATTATAAGCAATGAAGGATCATTTTAGAAAATTTGAGGAAACAAGAGATTCTAAAAAAAAACATAAACAGGTAGGCAGAACTACTCAGAGATCACCACTATTTATATGTTGCTGCATTTTTCCTATTAGATCATATTTCCTCTCTCCCTCCTTTCTTTCTTTTTCCTATCATGTTTTTCTCTTTATATTATTACACTGAAATTACATATCATGTTTATATAAAATCATAGATATGAAGCAAGTTTTTATAGTAACATTTTCGCATGTCACTAAAAATTCCTTCAAAATGTTTTTAAGATATGAATAACATTATATCACAGCGATAGTCCATTATGTATTTATAAGGTTGAGTATTGAGGTTATTTCTAATTTATTTTTCTTATAAAAAGGTCATTTTTCCCAGGGCCATCTGAGAGTTGTACTTCAGGCAGGCACACACATTGCTCTAGCTGCTTCTGTGCACATAGTTATGCATATGTGATCAGAGGGGGTGCCAACAGAAAGCAGAATCGCTTTCTGCTGCCTCTGGGGAATTTACATCCAGTTCGAGAGAGAGAATGAAATGAAGTCATAACATTTATAAACTATCATATCATCAAGTGAGGACTACTGTGTGGTGGAGCCATAATACAAAGCTGGCACCTGGGGAAGGATCAAGATCAAAGTTAATGGCTAACTCTTGGGCATCTAGGAGGAATGTCAGGGACCATGGTTTATCCCACAATATTCAAGGCCAGGCACAAGCTGAGGTGTGACTTACTGCGACATTGTATGTGTAGAGGAAGGTGTATTTTTAAACTAAACTTTGAAAGGCAATGAGGGGCATGGATTAGTAGAGAGACTGGGAGAGAACATTTTAGGCCAAGGACATAGTACATAAAAGTTATGAAGGAAAATCATATGCAGGGCTTGAGAAGTCAATACACTTGCCCACAGTGGAAGGGAGCTGTGAGGAATAAGGAGGCATGGGATTGGTGAGGCTGGAGGCAGAAGGGGACCAGAGACACCGAAGACCCTTGAGATGGAAGATGATATGACAAAAGCATGGCCTAAGGAAGATTATACTGGCAGCTGCGATAGATGTATTTGAGTTGGCAGACCCTGGAGACATCTGCATGAAAGGTGCTGAATTAAATCAGGCATGAGCTGACGAGGGCTAGATATGGAATGGTGGCAGTTGCACTGAAACAGAAATAAAAGGCAAGAGAAACATTTTGGCAGAAAAGAAGGCTCAACATGTAATGGACTGATTAGGCAATGGGAAGTGAAACAAAGAACACTTAAAATTGGTTCCATTGGGTTGACTCTATGGGACAGAGCCTGTTGGTTGAAGGAGATGAAAAGCTCATTCCTTTGCCTCTCCTTCTATCACTTGAGTCCCCTGTGCTTTACAGCCTCTGTGACCCCGTGATGGGGAAGAGGGGATAGCTGTGCAAACCACCAGTAGGTGCTGGTGAAAATCTCTCATAGGACAGCCAGATATTTAAAGTCTTCAGTACATACATTCTTATTCTGACCAACCCATCTCCTCTTCCTAGGACAGAAAGTAGAAACTAATTTTTTTGTTGTTGCTGTTAACTCTGACTGCTTATGTTCTTGACCTTCACTTTCTTTGGACTATAGGGCCCTGATCTTACTTCTGATATCTTCCACTGCTAGATGGTATGTCTGGTGCTTCTGAAGCAGGGCAGTGGCTGAGGTGCAATTTATGTGATGACAGCACTTCTGCAAGAAGGGCTCAAACCTCTTCCTTCCAAAGCTCATTGATGATGATGATGATGATGGTGATAATTTTAGTACTATTGTTATTCCTAACTTTTATTGAGAATAGTTTACATTCCTGGCTCCTATATACATTAACATCTTCAATGTTAATATTATTCCTTCTATTTTACAGAAAGGAAATAGTGATTCAGGGGAATAATATTCATCTGAGGTCACACAACTGGTAAGAGAGCTGGGAATTGATAGTAAATCTGTTTGATAACAGTCTCAGTTTTGCTTGTTTGTTTTAACTGTATCACAGGGACTTTAAAAGTTGACCAAGCCTATAATGGAAAAAGTACCAGGGACCCAAGGATGTTGTGCACTGAGCTAAACAGTTGTGACCAGTTCATCTCACAAATACTGTTGTTTGCTGCCCCACTCATAAGTCCTGGAACTAAGAGGCACCGAAAACACAGGCTGAAAACTTGAGAATCTGTCTCTTCTCTTTCCTATATCAGAGCCATTGGAGACATTGATCTCCAGATCTACATGGTTTATCATTTTTTATAATGGTTTCCTTTTGTTCCATGTGTTATACCAGCTAATTGCTTTAGGAAATCTTGTTGAAATCCTGCATTTTCACCATCTATAGTATTTAACTAGCCTCCTTTCTGATGTGTAAAATTGAGATATCTTGGAATCTTCAAAGCACAAGGTCTAGAATCAGAATAGTTTCATGGAATGCCAAAGTAGGAGGTGAGTCCTGAGAGGGGCCTAACACCAGAGACTTTCCCTCAGGTCTGCATTATTAATGAAATGTGTATTGTCATGGTGATGGGAGAACACGTGGAATTGGGACAAGACTTGATAAAATATGGTAACACCGGGAGCTATAAAATCTATGTGACAGTGTGATAAGCATGGGACATCATATCACTTTCTCCATGACATGTCTCAACATTATAAGGTCAATATAATATCCTAGGATTGTTTGAACCAGATGGATCTCTGCCTTTCCTACACTGGCTGGGACCCCAAGAGGCCACAGTCAGGGCAAGGAATTCTGATACCTGTTGTTGGTAATAACCAAAATCTATATAGATTATCTACAAAATCCAAATAGAAGGCACATTGGAGAAGGTGAGAATATTTGTATTGATACACACTTTGTTTCCATACAACCTTTTTTTATACTTTTATACAATGTGCTTTATATCCCCTTTGCTCTCCCCCTACAGAGAACAAAGAAAAGTGTGGCTATATTAAGTATTATATAAACATAGATCACAAGAGTTAGTTGGATGGTAAGCATATGTCTTGGTTTGCTCAAGATAGGCATCATTTATACTTTTTGTCCTGGTATAATTGTTAAGAGTGGCTTCTTTTAGTAAAAACAGTGTCCAGAGTTGGATGCTGTAGGGTTACCTTGTTGAACCGGTGTTGTGTTATGGGATGTGCCTGGCAAGGTTTGGTGCATCAACAAAAAAGGGTACCGTTGAAGGCCCTTCACAAGGCAACACTCCCGTGAGCAACACTCATGGCAAAGTGAAGTCAAGTGGCCCATAGGAGATCACCTGGTGGCTACAACTCCGCATGACTCCAGAGACCCAGGAAGCCACAACCACCCAGGGGCTGAATAAAATTTTAAAAGATGCTAATAATTTCAAGGAATGAGGGCTTGATAAAAGGCCATTTCCCAGTAGAAAGAAAAACATAGGCAAATGCGTGGTGGTTAGAACATTTGATAATATGTGTTTTTGGGTCATTTGTCTCTAGAATAGGATGTAAATATAGGATGTACTAGGGGTTGACTTTAGGAATGTATATTATGGCCAGAGTGTGGAGGACCTTGAGTGGAAGGTAAGAACTTATGGTTTATTTTAATACCTTTTGGGATACCAGTTAATATATTTTAAAGAGAAGAAGGGTGAGAGTTTCATATTTGGAGGATTAATAACAAGAGAAAGATATAAGCAGTAACTAGTTGACTATTGAAAATATTTCCTGAGATAGTAAGATAAAAAATATCTTCAAATGTTTTCATTATTAAATAGAAAGTCAGAAGCATAACTGGTAGGCACAAAATAGACAGGGGAGGTTAAGAATAGTATAAGAAATGGAGAAGCCAAAGAACTTATATGTACAACCCATGGACATGAACTAAAAGGGGGGATGCTGGAAAGTGGGGAGGGTGCAGGGCAGGGGGGATAAAGGGGAGAAAAAGTTGGGACAACTGTAATAGCATAATCAATAAAATACACTTAAAAATGTAAAAAAAAAGAAAGTCAATGAAAAGAATAAACAGATTAAGTAGTCAACAGATTAGAAACAAACCCATTTCAAAGGAGAAATGAAAAATAAAGAAAAAATCAATAAAAATATATTCAAGAGATAGTCTTTTGAGAAAAATAATTTAAATTTTTTAAAAAGATTTTATTTATTTATTTTTAGAGAGGGAAGAGAGGAAGAAAGAGAGAGAGAGAGAGAAACATCAATGTGCAGTTGCTGGGAGCCGTGGCCTGCAACTCAGGCATGTGCCCTGACTGGAAATCAAACCTGCAACACTTTGGTTTGCAGCCCATGCTCAATCCACTGAGTTATGCCAGCCAGGGCAAAATAATTTAATTTTTTACATTTATAAGTAAGAAATAAAAAATATAAATATGTAAAATTTGCAATGAGAACAGGGATATTAGATCAGTATAAAGGGCATTTTAAACTCCATGAACAAAACTATACTTGTTAATGGTAATACATTTGAAGTTCTTAATGAAATTGATGGTTTGCTGGAGAAAGTAAAACACTAAATTTAGGTTAAAGTAAAAGGAAGAAAAAAGCTAATAACTCACTTTCAGAATTCTTCCCCCTTCAAAAAAATCAGTTGCACATTATTTTATAGTTGTCTTCTGTAAATTTTTCAAGCAACAATTTCCATAGCATGTAATTGACTAGTACATCTAGAAAAACATAGAAATCTGAATTCATTTTAAGAAGCAAGCATTACCATGATACTAAAACTTGATGCTATCCTCACAAAATGAAATAGAGCAGAATACTGGCAGGACAATCTGAGTTATAAATATTGATGTAGAAATCTAAAACAAAAGATCAGCAAATCATATTCATAAGTATATTAAAAAAGTGTAGTATCATAAAAAAGTACAATTTATCTCAAGATTGAAACACAATAAATATGAAAAGTCAAGAGCTCAAGCCTTAATAGAACTCATTTGAATTAATAAGAAAGACCTTAAAAATCCTAGTAGAAAAATGAGCAGGATATGAATGGACAATTCACATAAAGAATAAAAATGGCTGATAAGCATTTGAAAAACTATTAACCCTGTTAGTTATCAAAGAAATGCAAATGAAGCATCACTTTTTGTAAATCAAATTAGCAAAGCTTAAAAATAAATAATAGTAACACAAATGCCAATAAACATGAAAATATGTTCAACCTCATTAAATCGGGAAAATGCAAATTAAAACCACAATGAAATGCCATTTTATACCCACTAGCTTGGCAAAAATGGAAAATTCTTTCAGTGTTTGGGAGGGTGTTTAGCAATTAGGAGCTCTGTAGCTCTGATAGGGCTGGACAACTTAAAAACAAAGTAATATTTTCTGGAAATACTGAATATGTGCACACCATTTGATACTACAATCCCGCACCAGAGTGTATACCCTCAACTAGAGGTTGTCAGATGTTTTCACCTACACACCTAAAAGAATTCTGAAACGCTATGTGCTGCTTGCATAATTTTAAATTATCATCTAAGCCTTTCACTGGCAACAAATATAATTTTCTGTGTATTGAATTTAAATTAAAAAATATACGATCAAGTTCTTCTGTAATGGTTTAAGATTTTAATCACTTCTTTTGTCCTTAGACCTATATTTTTTATTCCATGTCTTCTTAAATAACCTTATCCAAATTCAATATAGTTATATGCTTGAAACGCTTTAATTGATCATCCTCTCACACATCTTTAGAGCAAAATAACATGCATATATTGAATTTTTCAAAGGTTTTCTATAAGGCCATAGGGTTCTAAATATCAAAAAGTTCTCCTGGAATGAGTTATTATAGTTAGGAATAATAAACAGTTGATTGAAGTGATGTGGATAAATCACAAACTTTGTTAGATAATTACTAATTATGAAACTAAAAATTTATTGGAAACATATATTTTATTGAAATGGTTAGAATTTCTCAATCAGTTTTATATATCTAAGGATACATATTATTTACAGCTTGAGTGAGACAGAATATAGCATCAATTTTATTCCTATTCATTGTTTTTACAGACGCAAGTGGTATGAATCCTTGTTCTTGCAAATAAACGGAGGAATAGGAGGAATTTTGTTTAGCAATGTGACTCAGTTCTCTGAATTCATATCCAACTGTGTGCCAAATATCACCTAGTGTTTTATGATTGATTGTTTTATCATAGCAAACTATTCTAAATAATCTACTAGCTGAAAACTTGTTGTTCTGGACAACAAAGAATTGGAAAGCATCTGACTTCCAACATGATTTGTTATCCATTCATTAAAGTCATTTGCTTTCTCAACGCCATCATAAAATTTTAAAATGTCCCTTTGTTTGTCATCCTGCAGTTTTTTATACTAATTTAATGCACTAGCATAAGAATCTGGATGAGTGAGAGGTATGCTTTCCTTTAGTAAAGTGGGAAAAGAGCTATTAAATATGGGAGGTTAGAAAGGATTGCTTTAAGGAAAATGTATGAACAGAAATTGCTGACTTGCAAACTGATTCCCTGAACATAGTCTATGCCCCTGTGCCTCTTGAAGCCTCATGTTTCCCCAGGGCCACACATACTCCAGTTTGTAAATCATTGCCTGGGAGAAGCACCCCTGGCGATGGAAGCAGGAGGCATAGAGAAGACTTCACAGCAGCACTGTCCATAAATAGACCCAAACTAGAAACACCCAAATATCCATCAACAGGAAAGAGGACAAACCATTATACATTCACATTAAAAAAAAACACACTATAAAGCAGTGAAATAAATGAGTAAAAAAAGCAAGTTGCTGAAAATACATATAGTATCATATTTATAAAGTTCAAGACCAAGTTTAATTACATTGTAGATTATTTAGGTTATGTACACATATGGCAAAACTATGGAGAAAAGAGCTGACCAAACATTCAACTTTGTGTTGACCTCCTGGAAGGTGGAAGGCCCTGGGGTACGAGGGGAAGGAGCACACAGGCAATGCAGACTCTCATTTATGTTCTGTTTGTTAACCTGGGTGGCAGGGTTTAACGTGTCCCTTTAGGTTTTAAAACTTTCATAAGTTACTTTAAACTTGTATGAATATTTGATAACTACAAAGTATAATATAGTCTTTTGTATGTATGAAATTGTTTAAAATTTTAGATGGAGAAAAGTATATGTAGTAGTCCATGTTTGAGATGGTTTTAGTGAAACCAATACATTTTTTTTGCACTACTTTTGAAAATAAGAATGGGCACCATGTTTCTGGAAAGCAATTTAGAACTATTTATAAAAAGTTTTAAACTATCCACACTTGGTGATTCAATAATATTACTCCTAGAAATATATCTTAAAAATCAATGAAATGTTATCAAAGATTAATATTAAAGGTATTTATCACAGTACTATTTGTAATAGAGAAAAAATGGAAATGATATAAACAGGCAATAATAGGAGAATGTTTGAATGTATTGTGGCAAAACAATCTGATAGCTCATTCAGCCATTAAATTATATTTTAAAATAATATTTAATTATCAGCATATCCTCAAAGCTCATGCTTTATTAAAAGAATAAAATTGAAAAACAGTATGTACATCATTACAACGGTGCCTGTGTGTGTTTGAGTGTACAGCTGATATACTTTTGTTTACTTATTTATATTTCATTGCTGTTCTAGTACAGTTGTCTTTATGTCCCCCCCACCACTCTCCCCTGCTGCACCCTCAATCCTTCCTCCTTTGGCCTTGTCCATGGGTCCTTTATACATGTTCCTTGATGACTCTTCCCCTTCTTTCCCCCAACATTCCCCTCCGTCCTCCCCTCCGGTCACTGTCAGCTTGTTCTTTATTTCTATGTCTCTAGTTCTATTTCGCGTGCTTGTTAGATTTGTTGATTAGGTTACACTAATAGGTGAGATCATAGGGTATTTTTCTTTCACCACCTGGCTTATTTCATGTAGCCTAATGCTCTCCAGTGTCATCCATGCTGTCACAAAGGGTCAGGGTTCCTTCTTTCTTTCTGCTGCATAGTATTCCATTGTGTACATGTACCAATGGTATGCTTTTATATTATACAACAATTGAGGCCAAGAAATGCCACTTTACCTTGCTAAGAGCCTGCTGTATCATCCTCTGTCTGACCAAGAGGAAATCCACTCTCCACTGAATTCTCTCTTCAACCCTCTCTACCATATTCCTTCTCTGGCCACAGAGCCTGACTTATTGGGAGCCTGGGAGTATGTGAAAACCGTATGTTTGTAAGAGTGCCACAGTGCAAGTGGTACATGAAGGAAAGAGTCAGGCCATTTGAAACCCATCCTCATTATCTAATTATGACAATCATCATTACTAAATAAGGAATCTTCTCTTTGCTTGGAATGACTTTCCTTGACTATTGCTACCTACATTCTACCTAATCTCCAGTTCCCTATCTCCCCACTCCTCCGTGAACCTGTTCTTACTTTGTCTAGCCCTCAGGACCTCTCCCCAACTCCAAGCTGCAGTGCTGCTGTCCCATACCAACTTTACAGTTATACTAGTTACACCAGTGTTCACAAATTGCTCTCATTTATCTGTACTAATAGACGGGTCTCTTTTTAAAAGAAATTCTTTTTAGTCTTAGAGTTAGCAAAGTACTTAGTACAGGGCTTGAAACCCAGTGTCACCCACCACTTAGCGGTTAATTGATTAATTGATTACATAATAAGAAGTTAAGCCTAGATTTCATGTAACTTTGGTATTAGATCTAAGATCCAAATCCGTAAACATCTGCTTCCCCTTCTCCCTTCTAAAATGGTACCATCTTTTCATTCAGAGGTTGGGCTGAAGACAGCTCAGGTACTGAGAATGGAAAATAAAAGAGCAGAGGGAGTTAGGTCCTTTGAAGTGCTTGCTGCACAGAGAACTAAAGAAAAATGCAAATGTTCCCTTCAACTGTGAGAACCTTATCAATATTAAGAAGTACATGGAAAAGAAGAAAGAGTGAAGAAAATATACAACACTTAACAAGGGGATAATTTAGCTTGTTGGCAAGTACTTAGGAGTCTGGTTCATGAAAAATTACTCACACAATTGCATAGCAGACTTCTCCGGGCTTTTGTGTGTGGATCATGGCATTGATTTCATGCAAATGATCACATTTTGTTGGGTGTTAGGCCTCGGAAGGATGGGGTAGAGAGGGAGGGGAGCTGAGAGAAAGATCAAAGAGGGTGGAGAAGGAGAAGCTTGTTGCTCTCCCAGCCCTGCTGCAGCGACTGGCCTCAGGAGGGCGCCCACACTGCCAAGTGAGCAATAGAAGTCTCTTCCTTCTGCCTTCTTTTCTCCAGGGTGGCTCCAGAGAGACACTTGCCAAATGAAGCCTTTTATTTTCCTGTTTTGGTTGGGTTTGGATTATTGGCAGGGAGAAGAAAGGAAGATTGTGGACATACCTTGGGGATAAAAATAAACTTGATTTTCATTGGAAAAAAAAACAACCTATGTTTACAGCCATGGCAAAAATGTGATAGGGACTTTTTGGCTGAGAGAAACCTACTAGTTCATTTGCTAGCTGTCCTGTTGTGGTGTCTTTCCAGAAGTGATGGAGTTTGTTTTTTAAATTAAAAAAAGAAAAAAGAGAATTAGTTTGTCTCTAACAGCTAATAGAGAGGAACATCTAGGAGTGCTCAAGGTAAGATAATGAAGTGAGGATAGCAAAAATATTTAAGATTTATTGGGTGTTCACCATTTGCCATACACTGTTGTAAACACTTTATATATTTCCATTCTCGTAATTCTAATACCAATCCTATGAGGTAAAGAGTTAACCAGTGAGGAAATGTTAATATTCCAGCTTTACAATGCATGAAGGCCCTAGAGCTCACTCCTGTTCATATATGTCTCTTGAGCCCAGAAGAGTGCTCATGGCTCTAATCACAGGCGAGAATGCAGGACATCAGCATAGGGTAAGGATTGTTAATAGTTGAAGTTGAGGAGGAACTGAGGATGGTACCCAAGAGTGAAACCCCCAAAAGAACCAAAGATAGAGTGAGAAAAGCAGCATCGTAGCCAGAAGTCATGGGCCAAGAGTCTCAGATCCTAGGTCCCAGGTTATACCATGATGTTCACAGTGGGACAGCTCAACACAGCAGGGTACAGAGCTTGGCTGGACACAGGCGGAGCTCTGGAGAATACTGTGGGCTCCAACACTGGGTACCAGGCCCAGAAGTGGATGCTGAATTATCACTTGCAAGTCTAACTACTGACACTGAATGATGCCAACAGAAGTCGGTCAGTGGAATCAAATATTTTGGCCACTAGCTGAGAAGATTCTGAGGCTATTTAAGTTTTAGTTAACACAGTGGAACAAAACAAAACATAACAGAGGGGTGCCCTCTTCTTAAGTCTGGTGGTTGTCAGTTTAGAGATGAGACTGTTGCTTAGAATAAAGAAATAATTCTGTTTCTCTTTCCTGGAGAACCACTGTTCTGTAGCTATAATAATTCATTTTGGGGATAAGTTGTCAAAATCAGAGATAAACTCTTCTCTCCTTTAACTTGTGTTTGCTAATGCTTTCTCTCCCACTGGACCCCTTGGAAAGTTATTTCCTTGTGATTTTTAAATCATCGGTGGTTTAAAGATAGGCTAGCTACACAGCTAACTTGGGCAGCCAGTCCAAGTCTCGCTGCCTGCACTTTGGCTGGGGAAGAAGGAGCTGGCTTGATGAAGTTGCTGCAGAGTTCCTTCGGGCTTTGAACAAATTACTCCAATATAAGAAGTCACCACTTTGCTTCCCAGTGTCATTAAGGAGCCCCATGTGAAGGAACGATATTAGTTTTCACTTAGAGAGTGAAGGCCACCAACAACTGGAGGAAAGAAAACTGAAATGTGGTTAATGGGCCAATTTGGTGACTCAATTGGGAACCCAGACATTTTGCCCCTGCCAAGCTCCCTTGAATTTGTATGATACAGAAACAGACTGAAAAGAGACTCACAGGGCTTGGCAAGAAGAATAGATCAATGTATTTGTTCATTCTATTAGGGAGAAGAAGAAAAAAACATAGTTTTATTTTTTTCCTTCCAAAACCAATTCCTCTACCCCATGGGCATTAGAATTATGTAGCACTATCTTCTGTTCAGAAAGCTGGAAAGGGTTCCAGCAGGAAAAGGTCAAATTTTATGTAAAGAATTTTGAACCAATAATCAGCCTTTCACCCAATGATGTCTGTTGTATTTAAAACTTAATAAATATTAATTATAGTGTTAAACCTAATTTCATTTCATTTTACAGATCTAACTCACCTGAACCTTTTTTTTTTAAATCTGCAAAAGAGGGACCATTTTACTCTTATATGAAATCCCATAGTATGACCTCCCTTTCAATTTGTTTTGTATTTTCTTTCTAATTCTGAAGTTGCAACAAAATTTGACTATGTTTCAATATCTCCCTGAATTGGTTTCTTTTTACTATGGACAGTGAATGAAGGCAGAGCACATGCAAAGAATGGTATTTTGCACAGAGCTAATATCTTCTTTCATCATAGGGGAAAAGGCAAAACCACTCAGTAACCAACATTTCATCTTCAATTGCCCACCCTTCGACTCACTTCCTTCTTTCCAGACTACTAAGCCTTATCATCTAGTGATAAATGGGGACTTACCTCCTACGATGGAATTTTGTTTTTACTGTCCCCCATCTGTTCTTCTTTCTTCTGACTATAAAGCCATAATTTACATGGGGAAAACCCCTTGCTCATGACCCCAGTTGCTTGGACAGAGCATCAAATGCCCTCACCTTATCGACAGGCTCAGGGATGGATGTACGAACCAGCTCCAGCCAGTCAGCTCAATCCCCATCTTGTAGGCAATGATGAACAGTTTAAGGAATGGTATATAACTAGGTTAGTTCCATAAAAATAAATTCCAGGTAATCATTTGAAAGAGAATCTCTCATTCTGATAGGTTCAGAGAGACCTCATAGAGAGGCCTTGCTTGCGAGTAAAGCCAACATGGAGTAGAGAGTCAAGTGTGGTAGTGGGAAACCTGGTTCTGATGGGCCCCTAGCTCAACCAAGTCATGGACCGATTTTATCTTTGGAACTTCCAGATATTAGTCAGTAAATGCCTTCTTTATCAGTCAGTTTGAATTGAGTTTTTCTCATTTGCAGATTAACACAGAACCCTCTTCCAAAATATAATTAATCTGCTCAATAAGCATTCTTTTTTATCTCCTATTTTTATGATATTGCACTTGATTTGAACAAGGTCTGGTTTGTTAAGTTGTTTAATGTGTATTTAGGGAAATAACATGTGAGACAACTGGAATTTATATGACAAAAAACATATGCACAAAACATATGAGTAAATGTCTCAATAAATGTGCTGAGAGAACTCCAACTCAGAGAACACTGGAGGGGAGAAGTGATCTGGAAAAACTCCACTTGGGCAATGAGGTTTGAATTAGACCCATAAGAAAGTATGGAGTTTAGATTGGTGAAGAGTAAGAGAAAAGCATTCAAGTGAGAGAAAGAGCATTGGTGGATATCTGGGAAGAGGAGAGTTATGGTGAAAGGCTGAAGCAATGTGTCGAGATAAGTATGACTAGAGAGATAAAGGATAAAGCTGGGTCTAGAAAAGAGTTTTAAATTTGTATGTGACTCAGTTGGTGACAAGGAGGCTGTGGGCTCTTATGTAAAAATTCAGATGCTGAAATAATATTTTGCAGAGTTTGTGTCAATAATATAGAAATTGGGGTGGGAAATGGGAGACAACTGTGCAGAGGAAAAAAATGGGGAATCTGTTGCAAAAATCAAGGGATGTATTGATAAGGCTGTGTTGGCTGAAGGATTGGTGAGCAACAGAAACTCTGAGTCTTTGTAGCAAGACTGGCAGTCTTCAGGGACTGATGAGAAATGCCTGGAGAGAGAAATAAAATGGTGATGCCTTGGGATGTGAGAAATAAAGGATGAAAAATCAGTTTGAAAGGAAAACATATTAGGCTTGATTTTAGACAGTAAATTTGGGGCAAGTTTCAGTAAAAAAATTGTATATATACAATAACTGGAAATGTGGAAGTAAACAACAGGTGAAGGGTTAGATTTAGGGTTGAAATGGAGATCTGAGGATCACTGTCGTGGAGTCTTTGGCCAAAGTCCTCAGAAGGGAAGAGTCTCCAAGGAAATGATCATAGGTAAGAAGGAATCCAGAGTAAGCCTTGAAACTCAGGGGTACACAGAAGCAGGACTGAGAGGTAGAAAGAGAAATGGTAACCAGATCTGAGCTGGAGGGAGGAAGGTTAAATATTACAGTATTTCTAAAAGTTGCAGTGAAGGTCTTGTTAAGATAGGGGAGGGAGACTAAGTTGTGATTACACACGAAAGGGTTATATACAATTGAGAGAAGGCAAGTAAAATCTGTGAGATAGGATTAACTTACTGTGAAAAATGCTTTTTCTTGGAAGAACAGATACACATATATAGAGGAGAAAATTTATATGAGCAAAAAAGAAACCAAAATCAGATTATAAAGAACACTGTGCTTAAAATACATTTCCACCCAAAAGAGTGAATATATATATATATATATATATATATATATATATATATACATACATACATACACACACTCTTTTATATATGTGTGTGTGTAAGTGCGCGCGCACACACACACACACACACACACACACACGGTCTGTCCAGAATGTATCCAGCTATATAATATGTCTCTACATTTACTGAAGAAGATAAAAGATACAAGAAACATTGTACTTAGGAAAATGGCACCTTAGTCTCCTTCAAAGTAGGCACCTTGGGACCTCACACAGTTCTCCCAATTGCCATCAGCTGCCTTGTCATATTTTCATGAATCTCACTAACATCTGAAATCTCTTCTGTTTCAAAGGTGATTTTATTTTGCAGAAAAGACAGAAGTCGCAGGGCGTCAAACCTGGGCTGTAGGGGAGCTGAATCACCTGGGTGATTTGATGTTTCACCAAAAAACTCTGCGTGATGTGATTCATGACTGGGTATGTTGTCATGATGAAGCTGCCAATCACCAGATACCCATAGCTGCAGTCTTCCAAATCATCCAAACAGTTTCTGTGGAGGAACATTCAACCTTCATGCAAAATTTGATGTGGGTTCAGTGCTCTACTAGGCCAGTCATTTGGAATGTGATGGTTACTCAGTATACATGCTCACTTAATGGCATCTACTACCCCCACTGACTAGTATAGTGAGGTCCTCATTGTTCATGCATGCACATTCCAGTCCATTCTCCTTGGCTGCCAGATTCCACCAATGTCATGCAAACCATTTGTATTATATTAACAATGGTTGGACTTTCTCTGGACAGACCTTGTGTGTAGGTGTATATGTGTTTGTGTAAGTATACATAAATATAGATATATAAGTACATATATATACACTTATAATTTTATAGTTTGTAGACATGTATAGGCACACAAACACAAATGCATTAGGAGAGTGTCTATGTGGTGAACAGAGGGAAAGTGATGCTATAAAAGCAATCTAGACAGAATTACTCTGTATAAATGACAGTGTATGTGGCTTGTTGCCAGTGCAGCACAATGTGTGTTGAAAACCAAATCAAATTTTTATTTCGGCTTCTTATCTCTGATCTCACAAGTAACACACTGAGAAACCTGCACTTCCCACTCAAATACACCCCAAGACATCCACTGAGACTTCTAAGGAGAAACAGTTTGTCTGAGCTTAGTTAGCACTGTGGTTTCTGAAGAGGGGGATATAAGGACAGAAGCTGATCTTAGGCATTCATTGAGGGATGACTTCACAGAATTTTAGACAGATAAAAACATCTAGACATATATTCACATACACTGCCTACTCATACACACATGGAGAGCATCAAGTTTAATAAGATCCAGACTGATTTGACTTTATAAATATATCTGTGCTTTTAAAATAATCCATGCTGGCTTTGGTTCAACCCTTCATATAGTAACTAAAGGCAGCCAGCCCATCTTCCAAATGCATCTGTTTTGCTCCCCTGAAATAGAGTCCTTCAGTCTCCTATGATAGAGGGGTCTGTGAAACTAAAGCTATGGGATACAGTTTCTTGCATCTTGGAAAAAATTATCTGGTTAGAAAGTAGTTGAATTTCCTATGTTCTTCAGTGTGGCCTGTCCCAGCTGCCTTATCTCAAGGAGGCAAGTTAAAGCGATACATTGCTTTCCATTGATTTGGGTACAGTAACTCTTTGGGCCAAAAGCAGAGTAGATATGTTCTGTGACCCTGGGATGTACTAAGAGGACTTTTGGATTCCAGCCCACACTTTACAAGAAAGAATCTTAATGCTTTTTGTGCCCCTTTTCCTGCCAAGACTCAACTAAATGAAAATGGACCTTAAGAAATAAGCTAGAAGAAGAAAAAGAGAAAGATAAGAAAGACAACTTGGAAAAAGGAGAAAAGTAGGAAGGGAGAGATAACTGAGGGATAAAAAAAGGAAATAAAAAAAGGAGGGAGGGAAGGAAGGAAGGAAGGAAAAAGGAAGGGAGGGAGGAAGGGAAGGAGGAAGGAAGGAAGGAAGGAAGGAAGGAAGGAAGGGAGAAAGGAAGGAAGGAAGGAAGGAAATAGGTCAAGGAGTAGGTAAGGATTTCATGAGACAGGGAGAAACAGAGAGCCCAGAACTGAAGGTCATGGAGGGAGGGGGAGGAGAGGTTGCCTGAAGTCACTCATCTGAACAAAATCAGACTTCCCACAGGCAGCCACTTGGGTGACCAATCCATCTTTCACATCTCAGGCTCCCATGAGCAATGGGCAAGTCAGTCATTTGACCATCCTGGAAACATCAGAATCATTATGAACCAAACACCACAGATTAGTGCATTGAACTGCATTAACTGTTTGCACCAGGGGTAAGGAATGCTGAACCAATGGGCTCCACAAACTGCATTTCAGGGGGTGTGTGCTCAGTTTTGAATTGGGTCACTTTTGCGGGGAGAGCCCTAAAAAGTCCTATGACAAATCAGGTTTTTAAGAGATGACTTATCTGGTCACTCCCCTGATGAAAAGAGTGACTTCAATGCTTTCCCATGGCAGGTCAAGTCCAGAACCTACATCACAGCATCATGCCTTTCTTTAATCTGTCTCCAGTGAATCCCTAATTGCCAATCCAATAGGCACTTCTCAGGTTTTGTCTGTCTTGCATTCGATGCTGTCGATCATTCTGTCTCTGTGGAACTTTGCTTGCTTTGGCTTTAGGAAAGCACACACCCCTGATTCTCTTGATTATACTGACCAATGGCCCTGTTTTGCCTAGGGCTGACCGGTTTCTGGAACTCATGACTTTCAGTGCTATGATCAGAAAGTCCCAGACACACTGGTACAGGTTGATCACCCTATTCCACCCCGCCAATCTTCTGTGCACAGCACCCAGTAGGCACTCCTTCTTGCTTCCCAGCCTTTGGAAGTGAAGTTCTAACCTCTCTTTAGACCACATATTTTCTGGTGTATCTTTTTCACTGGGTGTCCAACTCTTCCTCTGAATCAATGTGCAGAAATACCTCAGATTCACAGTCCCTCACAGGGTGAATTTTCACATAGGCTGTTCTCCCAATGCCTTTCTCAAGTTGTCCTGTTTACTTTTTCAGGTCTGACCTAAGTTTGATCTTCTCCATATACAATAAGTCCTCACCTGGTGTCATCAACAGATTCTGAGACTTTAAGCAAGATGACATAAAAAAAACTCAATATTATCAGGGGCTAATTGATATAAATAAGACTTAAGTTCCTATGACATCTAACCAACATTATAACAAAACAACCTTGAATATAGCAATGTTATTCAAGGACCTGCTGTAGTGCCACCTGGTTTCTCAGGCCATTTCTGGCTTTTCTCTTTACTCAGAATTGCTTTAATAGAGACTATACTCTATGTCTTAACACTTAATTATTCCATGTCCTAAAATGTTATATGATTTTGTCCACAGATCATGTTAGAGACAAATAGATCTGGGTTTTGAGTCCCAGGTCAACCAATAATTCCCTAACACATCGAGCACTTACTATAAGGAGCCAATATTTCAACTGCTTTACATTGGTCTCATTTATAGTTAGTTTACCAACTCATGGCCTCATTTACAGATGAGGAACATGTGACTCAGAGACCCTGAGTAGCATGCCTGGGGAAATAGTAGGTAGGTTACACTTCAGCTGTCTGAGCCCAGAACCTTGCTTTTAGTTACTAATTGTTGTTGGTTTCAGTGAAAGCAAGATTCTGTGACTATTTTCAAGAAAAATCTCTTAATACTCTATATGATTAGTAACCACATCTTTCCATATATTCTCTTATTCTCTCATAGTCTTCCCAGAATGTTTGAACAAAAACACCTCTAGCCTTGAGAGAGAGACACCAGGTCCATTAAAGCCTGGTGCTAATGTATCCTGTATCACTCCTGCCGTATGCCACACTCACAAACTCCCCCTTTGGCCTCAAACCATGTGTAGCCAGCCCCCACCCCAGTAAATATTTTATCTTCACAAGCAGCTGGAAAGAGAGAGGTGCACTAGCAGCAGGCTCGGTCAATCCTGTTTAAATATTGATCACAAACATCGTTAAAATAAAAGTCTATCGACTCAGCTGGTGACTTTGCAGCTTCAACACTTTGCAGAATGCAATTTTCCATGTGCGGTGACTCCAAGCAACTTGCTTGAGTTATGATGTTAATAAGTGAGGCACCTCCTTTGGGAGAGCTCTCGTGTCCTGGAGACAGCTGCGGAAAGGAACCAGCCCTTCAGTTTAAGGCAATTTCAAAGTCCTTCCCCTCATTTTCCCCATAGGTCAGTGTTCTGGATGCTACCTTTTCACCTTTGGAAGCTGAGTTGCATGGTTCTGAAAGTTGGAAGTGTGTGTCTTCTGCAGCCTTGAAAACATAAAGGTAATGTGATAGGAAAGGGCATCTTAAGGGATCTGGATAAACTACATTGAGTCTATTCCTCTGCAGCAGTAGTCTTCAAATTTTGGCATCTATCAGAATCCCCTGGAGGACTTGTAAAAACGTGGACTGATGGAGGCCCCTGCCCTGGGTTTCTGATCCAGTAACTCTAGGGTGAGGATGCGGATCTGCACTTCTAACCAGTTCCTAGCTGATGGTGATGCTGCTGGTTCAAGTACATTTGGAGAACAGTAACATCACTCTCACCTGTGCAAACATAGCAACTCATCCTTCAACAAGAGTGCTCTCAGAGGCTAGGCATTCCTCAAATTTTTCAGCTTAGAGTGTGTCATCTAGCCCAATGGTTTCGAACTCTTTTATTGAAACTCTCTATAAATAAAAATCCCACACAGAGGTCCAAGATTAAGAGTGACAGACAGCTATGCTCTAGTTAAAGTGACAACAGAAGAGCCCTGTGGCTCTGAGGAGCATGATTTGCTTCAAATGCCCTTATTTTACAAATGAGGCAACTGAGACCCCAGATAAACACACGACTTATCTGTGAAGAGCCAGGACTGGAGCCTACATTTCTCTTTTTCCCAAAATAGCTACTACCATTCTTAGGAGAACGTTGACAGTGGATAAAGGTACCACCAAGGGGAAAATTCATCTAGTGATCACTCCTGTGAGAGATTCTGTATCTTTCACACTTATTGGGTAGAAGAAAGGGCATCCAGGGCCTGAGTTTCTGAAAGCCTTTCCAAGTGGCCTCGCTGTGGGAATTACGTCTGTTTCAAGGGTGTGTCTAGCTTACCCATGACTCTGAATTCTACACAGAGACTATGGCAAAGGTGGTAACCAAATGGCAGAGTAAAGAGGGGGTGGTGGTAAGAAAGCAGCAGGTGTATCATACTTAGAGCACTTAGCCCTAATTGACAGAAATGTGGCAATAGATTCTAACAAGGAGGAGATTACAAGTTGGTCCACTTTTCAAATCTTCCTACGTGGAAATCTAGATAATTGGTAAGAAGTGACAAAGAGCAGTAAATACAGACCAAGAAGAATTCAACAGAGCAGCCAAGGAGAAAGGCTCTGTTCATCTCCTTTTCTTGCTCTGGTCTGTTACCCTCTTGCTGACCCCTTGGATTCCTGGCAAATCCAGGGATCCTAAGTAAGTGCATTAGCTAGTTGCATTCTGGCTTCCCAAGAGGAAAAGGTACTGTAAATAGAATCTCACGCATGACAGTTTTTATCTAAAATGGAACATAAAGACAAGAGGAGGGTCCCCATAAACTAGTTAAACTACTTTAACATTGCAGCGGTCACAAGGAACTTCTAAGACTGTTCCATGTCCTTTGTTGCCAGGTGACACTGAGCTGGTGACAGAGAAAAGCAAGGATAGCTGAGCTTCATGTACATTTACTCTGGGAAGCAAAGCTGGCTGTTTATGAAGCTCTCACTCTCACGTGCAGAGTGATGAGCTGTGCGTGTAGATTTCCATGACCTGGTTCGGATTGGGGTCCACATATAAAAACAACTCTATATGTTCCTCCCCGGTCCAGCAATGCTCTCTTCCCCTCTCATTCTACAGCTGACTCTTCCACTGTTGGCAATTGTCAGGAGCCCTGCAGTGTGGTGATGGGGCTTTCCATGGTTCCTTTCACCACGGCATTAGTAGGACCTACTACTTCTTCTCACTGAACTCTGAAGTTAAACAGGGAGTGCTGGGGCCTCGGGAGGTTTCATCAGGATAACCAGTCCCAAATGCTCCTTCAGAGTTCAGGGGCCCTACTCGAAACAGCTGACATGCTCAACTCAGCCAGCTTGGGCTGGAAATTCCATTGCACTTGAATGCAAAGTTTATGTTGCTGCTACGTTACCCGTAAGAGTGGATAAGTAATAATTAAAAGACTGAATCTCTTTCAGAAAGACAGGAAATGCTGGAAAGGATCTTGAGAAAGCCTGTAGTCTGAACAGGGGTGGGTCTCAATTGTCTTCACACATGCCAAGCATATTCTTGACTTAGGGCCTTTGCACTTATTTTCATTTTGGAACAATTCCCCCCAAATCCAAATCCATATATGTGTCTCCTTTCCTTCATTAAAATCTCTGTTCAAATGTCAATGCCTAAGAAAGTCCTTCCCTAACCATTCTTTCTAAAATGGCACCCCAGAGTTATTCTCTGCATATAGTATAGTGTCTATCATCATTTTATTTTCCTCATAGCACCTGACATTCTATTTTCATGTTTTTTAATTCTTCCTAGACAGTCTCTTAGGGGTATGTAAGTTTCACAAAGACAGGGATTTGCTTGCTTTCTTCTTTACTGTATCCTGAGGGCCTCAACGTGACTTGCTTGTGGTGGAAGTTCAGTAGAGATTTACTGAGTGAATGAATTCTAGAATTGTTGCTACCAACTCTACTGGTAGACACCTTCACAGAAAAATAACCTTCCTTTGTAAACTCTTACATGCCATATGGATGCATATTATTACTAAGGTATTGGTCTCCATTTTCAAGCCCTCTGTGTTGAAAAGTATTCTCCTTCGACTTAAAATCTTCCACTGAAAAATTGGGCTTTTTATTTCATACTGGAAACCAAGAGTGGCTTTTAGTCAGTGCCTTCAAAGAAAACAAAAGCTGACTTCCATTTGCTTCTGAAAGCATATTTACTGGCATGCCCCTCGGTATGGAGGGAGAGAGAAAGGAGCCATATTTCCCCTAGGATTCCCAGAATTACCAGTCACAGAAAATATCTAAGTCCATTGTGTCTAATGAGTAATTAGACACCATTTGCCCTGTTTTCCATTGTGTCTCATTTATTGTATCATGGAAGTGATCTAATTCCATTTGCGTATTACTAAGTGATCCTATTTACTCAGAATTTCCAGGGAGGATTTCATGAGAGCTTCTAAGAGCTCTGAGAGAGGGATTGTGATTGTTCTTACTTACTGAGGGAGAAAACAGACTCAGAGGGCTTAAGCGAGTTGCCCAAGGTTGCAGAACCTTGACAACTACAAACAGAACCAGTTGCTGGGAACAAGTAAGTTTCAAACTCAGAAGTTCAGGCCCCAAGTCCAGGGTGCTTCCTCAACCATGCTTCCTCCTCTGGATAATGTGATTTTCCTCTACATTTCCTACCTGGGCAGTCATCTCCTAAGTTTCTGTGCGTTTTTGTAGCTGCCCTTGCGATGAGAAACCAAGTAAACATTTCTGTCTCCTCACACCAGCCTCTGCAGCCAAGTTCCAACAGTCCAGAAGGAAAAAAGCATCCAGAAATCAGAGAGTATTAACAGACTGTGCTTGTTAATAGTCTAACAACAAACAGTAAATCCTCCTTTCAGCCCAGACTCACCATGCTGGCCCAGCAGGGTTGATTCCTAAGCCTGGGGTGGGTGTTGGGGTGGTGGTGGGAGGTGGGGGACTTGAGGCAGAGAACAATGGTCCAGAGAAGAAAGCCAGCCACAGCCTCAGAGAACCCAACAGCAACAAGGATGCCTCCCCTGCAAAGGTGCCTTTCCTGCCCACGTGCTTCCTGTGGGAAGAGCGTGAATTAACCAGGTGAGAAGCACAGGATTCAACTCAGCCCCGCTGGGCGTGAAACTGTTGCCCTCTAATTGCCTGGCTCGGGGCTTGTGGCCAAGGAGGAGGTCAGGGGCCCCAGGTCTTCTGCAGTTGAAAAGCATAGTTATCACAGGCAGCTGCTGCTTTCCCAGTGGGTGATATTCCTCTTAGGAAATGGTTTATCTGCTGATACCCCAAACAGTCAGCATGGTGCTGTTATTCCGCTCCTGGTCTCCAATATTAATCAGGCAGGTGGAGCTGGGTGATGGCTCAGACCCCAGAAGGGACTCACAGGATTCCAGTAAGGGACAGGCTAATTTACTGAGGAGACTGTGGTCTTCTGAAGGTAAAATCTATACAGTGGAAAGAAAGTGAACACCATGTCGTTTGAATAAGAATCAGTGAATTAAGGCCTCCTAAAGAACTTTCAGGTACCCAGGGAAATGAGTTACATACTACAGGGCATGCAAGTAAGGAGGTAACATGTCCCCGTCCTCAGGGAGCTAGGAGACTAGGTGGAGAGAGAAACTAAAACCATATGTAAACAAAATAGAATGGAACTGAATGCTAAATTGAATTCGTGGTAAGTGTCAGATTGACCTGCCATAAGTCGACATTTCACACATTTAAGAAGTGCCAAAAGGATTTAATTAATAATCAGAAAAGGGATGTTTCATGTGCTAGATGGAACCTGAGCTGTGCACCTTGAACTCTCATCGATGAAGGTTGACTAGAAGCAGGGAGGTGGAGAGCATCCAGGAGAGGGGATGACAAAAGAAGACAAAGAGAAGCCATTAATAAACAGTTCCAAGGTTCTTCATAGTTTGCAACACACCTTATCCCTCATATCTAAATTTGACTTAGGATGGTTGGGTTAGATGAGAAGTCTAAGGCTCAGACAGTTTAGAAAAAACCACAAACCACCCAACCTTACTCAGTTAATAGGTATCAGAGCTGGGACAAGAATCCAGGTGCATGCCTTTTCCTTTGGAATTCAGAGGACATGTAAGCCTTTTGGACTACAGCCCAGAGCAAGAAATGCATTGCATATCACGACCTAGTACACACATGCTATAGCTTCATAAAACAAGGCTTATCCTTACTGAGTGACATGTTTCCAGATCTGCCCTATTCTATATCAGATAGTTTCAGTTGCATAACAGTCAACCCCAAAACGTAATGGCTTGAAACAATAACCATTTATTTTGCTCATGATTTTGTTGGGTAATTTTTCTAGATGAGTGGTTCTCAACCTCTAAGCAGTGATTTTGCCCCTTAGGGGACATGTGGGCACATTTGAAGAAGAATTTGTTTTTATAACAGGGGTGATGATGTTACTGGCATCTAGTGAAGAAATGCCAGGCATGCTGTTAAATACCCTACAAAGCATAGAGCAGCCACCAAACAAAGAATTATCTGGCCCCAAATGTCAGTAATGCCAAGGTTAAGAGCAGGATTGGGCTAGGCTCAGCTGCCCTCAGCAGGGTAAACTCATGTACCTGTGGGCAGCTGGTGGATTGGCTGTGGGGTAGGATGGTTCTGGTGGGCTTTCCTCACACATCTGGTGGTCAGTTTGCAGTCTGGCATACAGACACTTGAGTCCTGCGTCTTTTCCCCCCATAGGCCGGCCCAGGTTTCTTCACAAAGTAATGGACTCAGAGCTCCGAACTTCAGCAAGAAGAGGGCAAGTTTCGATGCTCAAGTATTTCTGAAATCCTTGCTTGTGTCATGGTTGCTATTATTCCATTAGCCAATAAGTCACATGAGGCAATAAAAAATTGAGGACCATGACTGTAGCAATCTACCACAATTTCATTAAATGAAAATATTAGTAAGGGCCTACTAAATTTATCTCCTGAACTACCTGAAACTGAATGGTACCAGTTTATACCAGGTCCTTTGCAAGCTATTCAATGGGATTGCTCTTTAACTCCCAGAATATCGGGCAAGGTCATATGCACCATAATTTTATGAATGGGCATGTGGAATGGGAGGTACCAGTCTGACCTGGAATGGATACTCTGTAAGAGAAGGTTAGCTTTTTGAAGTGGAGCCCGGGTTTGGCACCTCTAAAATGCCAAGCAAGAAAATATTTTTAATTCAGACATTAGGGTAAAGACGGAAGCTACCAGATTCTCAGTCAGGTCTACTTCTCCAGATTTGTAGGATCTCTTATAACTACCTTTCCCCTCTAGTGCTTCATTCCCTTTTACCAAGTTAAAACTCCTAAGTCTTCCCTATCTCCTAGGACAGAAAGGAGGTTGTAGACCACAGTGCTTAAAGATGGTTGGTCGAAAAAAATAATCATGGGACAAGAGGTTGTGAGCCTGTCAGTTTTCTGAAAGAAAAGTTTTGCTTCTCCTTGAAGAATACATAAAAACCACATGGGCATAAAAATCAAAGAATGCTGTTTTATTAAAAGCCCAGAAAATTTGGTTTGGGGCTAATGGAATTAAGCGAGATGTCCTTTGTTGCTATTGGGAAGTCGAGAGATTCTTGGAAGGTGAGAGATGGGAAAACCAGTCTGCTGCATTCTAGTCCAGCTCTGTTCTGCTGGGTGTTATAGGACAAGCTGTTATCCCTTTCTATGCCTCAGTTCCCTCCCCTGTAAAGTGGTGGGACTGAATGAGCACAGAGGTCCTTTCATCTGTCTGTGTTTCTTGTGGCTATGAGTAATTCTGGCCCCACTCCTCCCTGACTGCATTCTTTCAGGCACCATCCATCCGTCCTGCCCTGGGAGCAGAAGAAACTCTTGATGTCAATCACAGGGTGACAGAATGGGAGCCTTCCTGTCTGTCCCCTGCGGGAAATTGCAGGCAGAAAATTAATCCAGAGCTTTCCACCAGATCCCCCTCCGCACAACATCTGACAGGGAAGGGCTCTCGCTTCCCTTCTGGCTCCCACATGTCACAGAACCTGTTGCCTCATGATTCAATCCCTCATTCCCATTAAAGTTAACCATCCCCTTGGAAATGAATGCACAGTTAACAAAGTGATAAGTTGATGCTTAAACTTTAAGCAGATTGCTTTCAGCTAATCTCAGTTAAGTGGCAGACGAAATCATAAGCACTCTCAGCTCCACATAAGCCCCAGCACCCAAGAAAATGAGTGGGCTCTGTAGGGAAAATCTTTGCAATGTTTCTTTTTCCAGGAGCTGAAATGGAGCAGGCATAGGGTGGGGGCAGGGGAAAAAGAACAGGAGTGGATGTACTGCTATACTGAGGACAGAGTTAGCTGTGTAGCCTCAGGAACTTCACTTAATCACTCAGAGAGTCAATTTCCCTATCAGGAGCAAGTGAGTAAAGTGATTTACCCAATCCTTGCACATCCGAAGGTCTGGATAATAAGGGGTGGGAAGCACTGGAATTTGCCCAGTCAGTTCCTTATCATCAGAGGAAATCTAAGACAAGAACTCCTCCCACACCCCCAAACTGCTGCTGATCTTTCTACATGGATGTTAATACAGAGAAGAAGCAGAGGCTTAAGGCAGAGGCTTATTTATACTTTTGGAGAAAGGGAGGGTGAGTGGTGATTTTTTTTACTAATCCAAAAATACTTTTTACATGTATAAGTTGTCATCTTTTTGTGCCTAAGAAAAGATAGAAAAACTGTTCTCATTTCCTTCAAATTAGCAAAACATAATGGCACTTTCTCATCATCCCAAACTAAAACTCTGTACCAATTTAAAAAAAAAAACACAAAAAAACAAGCCCCCATTCTCCCCTCCCGCCAGCCCCTGGCAACCACCACTGTACTTTCTGTTTTTATGAATTTGATTACTGTAGTTAACTCACATAAGTACAATTATGCAACAGTTGCTCTATTTGTGCTGGTTCATTTCTTTTGGCATTGTCTTCAAGGTTTAGCTGTGTTGCAGCATATGTCAGAATTTTCTTCCTTTTTAAGGATGAATAATATTCCATTATATCTAGATACCACATTTTACCTACTCATCTGTTGATGGACACATTTTGGCTATTGTGAATAATATTACTATGCACATTGTATACAAATTTCTATTTGAATCTCCTCTTTCAATACTTTTGGGTCTATACCCAGAAGTGAAATTGCTTAATCATGTGGTAATTGTATGCTTAATTTTTTTGAGGAACCAACATATTGTCTCTGCAGCCGCTGCTCCATTTTGCATTCCCACCAGCAATGTACCATGGTGTCACATGAAGCTGTGGTTCTGGTCATTACTATGGTCAAAAGCAAATACTACATGAAAACCAATGTGGGACAGGAAATATATAAGAGTGGCAGCGTTCAATCTGATTTCAAGATACGTATATCCCATTTGTAAGTAATTGTGTTCATTTAAGAATACAATACAAATAATTTTTCTTTCAGTTATTGCATATTACATTTTTTGAATGACTACTATGTTGTTAGGACATAAATATTATTATATAGTTAACCTAATTTTAGCTAGGCGTGTAACTAACATACCATTTAACAAATGGAACAGCTAGGAATTTCCTTTGGCTTAGGGATATCATGAAAACAGTGACTGGGGTGCTAAAGGTGCCATAAACTGAGAAAGTCTGGAAACTCCTAGCCCAGAGGGTGAGCGTGAAGGAGAGAGTCCTGGACACCCTGGTGTTCCTCACTGTTTTCTCAACGGTTTTTGAGGAGGTGCTGCTACCAGAATCTTCCAAAACAGGAATGGTTTCTTTCCCATTTCTTTCACTTTTCCCAAAGAGGTATGAAATTGAGTGATGGGTTACTTAACCTCAAACCGGGGTTGGGTAACTCAGTCTTTTTTTATTTATTCATTAGGTTTTATGAGTTAGTAATAAATAGCTAATAGCACGGGCAAGTGCATCTTAAAAATATATAATTTCTGGGTTAGTAGCACTAGCTTTAAGTATCTCAACAGCTCAGATTTACTCAGAAACAGTATCTGTCTCCCCAAAATAAAGCATCAAATTAAACTAATAAAAACATAATTCAGAAGCCCCTTCCTTTGTGACCTTGTCCTTACTCTCTCAGTGGAGATGGCCGTTTCTTCCACCGGGGTCGCACAGATTTTGCTCATACTCCTTTAAATTACAATATTTCCCTGACTGTATTTTATTTGTCTATGTTTATTTCTTTTTCCTCTAGCATGTAAACTGAGGACAGGGACTTTTGCTTATTTACCACTGAGGCCCTCGTTCCAGCAAGTACTAGTTTAATTACCTGGCACAGTAAAAATTTAGTAACTTAAGACCTAGGAATTCTACTTTTTAATTTTATCCCAAGAAAATGAGAGTAACCGTGTAAAAATTTTATGGGCAAAGATGTTCTTAGCAGTATCATTTCTAATAAAAAATATTGTACATAGCTTTGTGTTCGACCATGGGGAAAGGTTTAACTGAGCTATCACACATCCGTATAATGATCAGAGGGCCATTAACATCATGTCTACAAATAGTAACAAGAAAAAGCTTATATTAGTTAGCACACAAGTTTTAAAAAGGAGGACTTAAAATTTTGAAAATAAAAACAGTATTTAGAAAGAGGGGGAAAAAAAACCTTGGGAGAAAATAGAGTCAGACTAGTTTAACAATTATTATCTCTGAATAACTAATACATTTCTTCCACTCTTGTTATGTTTTCCATGACTTGTCTAAGTATGACCTTAGCTTATGCTGTCTCCCTCTGGGAATGCTTTTCCTTTTTCTTTATATTTGTGGATGGCTGATTCTCAGGCCAGAACAAATTCTAGCTTTTCCATGACGTCTTTCCATCTACTTTTCGGACCTCCTATAGCTTCCATACAACAACATGTAGAGCTAAAAAACAAAGTCTGAATCTGGAGGCAGAGTGCCCAAGTCTGAATCTTGCCCTACCACTTATCCCCTGAATGACCTTGTATGAATTATTCTTTCAGTACCTCAATTTCATTATCTTTAAAAGAGAGTCTTATATCTAGAGGTAAGCTTCTTAGAGGCAGAGACCAAGTCTTACTCTAAGGCTTTGCTGTATAGGAAAAAATATGAATTTCATTTAATTACATATGATTTACATTGGGGATGTCATAAGACTGGTAGTAAACATAGTCGTAGACACAAACTACTTTGCAATAAAATAGACCAGTAATAATTGTTACTGACTGTGCTTCATATGATCTTATATTTCAAAGGCTATTATTTTTTATTTACTTACTATAACTCATATAATTATAGAGAGGCTTTCACTGGTTTATTTCCTGGAAAAACTTTCCACTGAATTCACATTGTGCGACAGTCACTGTTCTAGAGTCTGGGGACAGCACTGGTACAAAACAGTTTCTGCCTTCAAGGAACTTTTAAAATGTAGTGGTCATGGTGGTGATAACTACAGACAAGATAGCATATAATTACAATACAGTGTGATTGCATACAGTAAAACTATGTGTAAGATACATTGGAAGCACACAGGCAAGACAGCTAGGTAGGTGTTAAGGGGAAGCAAGAAAGAGCAGAACCTTTCCAGAGGAAGAAGTGGCGCTTGAGCTGAGTCTCTGAGAATGAGGAGGAATTGTCCAGGTGAATTGGGTTCAAAGATGCCACTCAAGGAAAAAAAGAAGCAGCAAGTTCAAAGGCCTGCCATTTATTTTTCCTCTGACACTCTGTTTTGGGGAGACAACTGTAATTTCTGGTTGAGTCAGAGCTTTTGAGATATTTAATGGTAGTGGTACTGACCCAGAAGAAAGAGGCTCAGAGATTGTATATATTTAAGATCGATTCTCATTGTGAAATCAATTGTAATTCAAAATGTCTAGGACATGAATTTCAATTGAAAGCAGAGAGAAAACTAAACCTGCAGAGGTGGGCGTGTGTGCCATGATGGAGCCTGAATGTGCAGAGGTGAGCCCGTGACCTGTGCTAAGAAGACTGATGCTATGAGGAGATCATGACCCACATGAAGGGTCCTGAAACTGAGGAGATGAGCATATATGTACATTTTGCCCTATGACCTTAGTCTGAGGATGTAAGCTTTGAGTGCCAGATTAAGGGGCCTAAAGCTGGAGAAGTGATCATGTATACCATACTAAGGGGGTCTGAATTCGTCCTCACAGTGAGGACAAGCCTGGGAAGAATTTTAAAAAGCAAGTAGCACCATTGGGTTAATTTTTGAAGGACTAGATTATAGAAAGGAAAACTTACTAGGTAGCACTTATCTGAGAAATAGTATATCATGGTCAACAGAATGGTAATGCGTGCAGTGTGGATAGTCAAAAAGTAGGAAGTGTCTGAAGTTTTCCCAAATACGTGGCTTGGGAAAGTGAGTGAAGTGGTGACATTCAGCAAGACAGAAGTGCAGGATGATTGGTCTGTTTTAGAAGGAAAAGTAAAAGCATGATTTTGAATGTAGTCCTTTTACTGTTATTAAGTTTTTTAAATTATAGTTTACATTTTTTAAAGATTTTATTTATTTATTTTTAGAGAGGGGAAGGGAGGGAGAAAGAGAGGGAGAGAAACATCAATGTGTGGTTGTCTCTTGTGCATGCCCTACTGGGAACCTAGCCCACAACTCAGGTATGTGTCCTGACTGGGAATCGAACCAGCGACCCTTTGGTTTGCAGTTGGGCACTCAATCCTCTGAGCCACACCAGCCAGGGCAAATTACAGTTTACCTTTAATATTATTTGGGATTAGTTTCAGGTATATAAAATAGTGGTTAGACAATCTCTACTAAGTGTTCCCCCTGATATTTATAGTACTTATCTTAGTTACATAGTCAATAAAATATCATTGACTATAGTTCCTATGCTGTACTTTACATCCCTATAACTACTCTGTAACTACCACTTAGTAACTCGTACTTCTTAATTCCTTCACCTTTTTACCCAGCTCCCGAGCGCCACCTCCCCTCTTGCAACCATTAATCTGTTCTCTGTATCTATGAGTCTGTTCCTGTTTTGTTTGTTCATTTTTATTTTTCTTTAGATTCCACATATAAGGGAAGTAATATGGTTGTTTTCTCTTTCTCGGACTGACTTATTTCACTGAGAATAATACCCTCTAGGTCCATCCATGCTGTCACAATGGTATGATTTTGTTCTTTTTTATGGCCTAGTAATATTGCATTGTATATATATACCACATCTTTTTTATTCACATGTCCACTGATGGGCACTTGGGCTGCTTCCACAGCTTGACTTTGTAAATAACACTGCAGTGAACATAGGGGTGCATGTATTCTTTTGAACTAGTGTTTAGGGTTTCTTCAGATATACATGTAGAATGTAATCTTGAGCTTGAGTTTTTTGTGAAATATCCAAGCAGAACTACATAATAAACAGCTAGGTATTTGAGGTTTGGAGCTCAGGAAAGATATCTAAGACATGTTTCAGAAATTAATGATAAAATAAGGCTTGAAAAATAGAAGTAGAGCCCTGGTTGCTGTGGCTCAGTGGACTGAGTGCCAACCTGTGAACCAAAGGTCACCGGTTCAATTCCTAGTTGGGGCCACATGCCTAGGCACATGCCCAGGTGGGGGCCTCTGAGAGGCAACTGATTAATTTATCTCTCGCACATTGATGTTTCTCCCCCTTTCTTTCTCCCTCCCTTCCCCTCTTTCTAAAATAAATAAATTAAATCCTTAAAAAATAGAAGTAGAAAATAAAAATCACACACAAAAATAGAGGAAGCAAAAGTTCTAATAATTATTGAGGTTGAACATTTAATACAGTTTGAAGTTTCCTGGAAGTCTGGACAAAATGAAAACTGTTATTCTGTCCATATTACATTTTCATTTGCCAGAGCTGATGAAAAATGTGAGTTTTCTCAATAGAATATATTAGAAAAATTTGGGAAATGGCTAAGTGCTAATAACATTCTGTGAAGTAAAAAGCCAGAAATTGCAATTTACACTATTGGCATTAAAAATATTTCCCATTAGAGGACAAATATTTGACCCTGTCAGAAGCGGTAAAGAAACATACCACTATGCTGTTTAAATACTAGTGAAGATTTGGTATCCTGGGGAGGGGGGGGGGGAGGCAATTCCTTAAGAAATGTCTCATCAAATAGCATTTGGAATAGCCCTTGTAATTCTCAGAAGACTGGTTGCCTCAAGCTATTAGAGTTTTATCTGGAACCCAATGAGCAGCAATCAGGTTTGCCTACCATGTTCCCTACCTTTTCAGACATGCTTTCCATGCCTGATGCTGACACCATAGCCACAACTGAAGTCTACACCCAGCAAAATGTTTCTGCAGAAGAAACTCTTGGCCCAGATTTCTCCCATCACTTCACTGGGTATGTTTGTTGAAGACACTTGAATATCTCAACTATTATAAATATATGCCATCCCCCTTTTCCTCACCTGGGTGGGGCTGAATGCTTCCCCCAAGGAAGACAGCTCATCTTTAGAGTTGCTTAGTTTTACACATATAGTGTGCTTTGAGCTCAAAAAAAAAGAGAAAGAAATATCAGAAATCTCAGCAAACTTCATTATGACCTTATTAAATAGAGCCCAGCTCTGATGCCATCTGTTTACTTAGTCCCAGCTACATGCCGGACCCTTGTCAAAGCTGATGTACAGGACTGCCGTGTTCTTTGCAGAAGTGGTGATTAGTTTCCAAAGCTGCTATAACAAAGTACCTCAAAATGGATGGCTTAAACAACAGAATTTATTGTTTCACAGTTCTGGAGCCTAGACATCCTAGATCAACATGTCAGCAGGGTCGATTCCTTCTGCATGCTGTGAGGGAGAATCTGTTCCATGCCTCTTCCTAGTTTCCGGTTGTTTGCTGGCAATCTCTGGCTTATACATGCGTTGCCCTGATCTCTCTCCACCTGCCCATGGCGTGTCACCAAGAACCTGTCTCTCCCCCATGCCTGTCTCTGTGTCCAAATTTCCCCTTTTTATGAGGACACTAATTGAATTGGATTGGGGCCCATTCCATCTACCTCATTTTTACCTAATTACCTCTACAAAGACCCCCATTTCCAAACAAGGTCATATTTGCAGTACTGGGAGTTAGGGATTCAACATATCTTTTGGGGTGGGGCACAATTTAACCTATAACATGCAGTCTGCACTTTCTAAGAAAGGGAGGGTCTCCCAAACTTTGATATGCATTAGACTCACCAGAGCACAAGTTCCTAAACTGCATTCTCTAGCTGCCAAGGCAGCCTGACCCTTCTCTTTTCTTCACATCACTATGCTTCATACAACAGCCAAGAATAGTATGAATAATTTCATATTTTTCTATAAAGAAACATTTCCCAAAGTGTGTTCTGCAACTTTAGTCATGCAAGATGCTCTGCAATAAAAGATTCCACAGTCAATTTAGTACCGGAAGGATGGTCACAAATTCCACAGTTAGAACAACAACAACAACTCTTTAACTTTATTGCTTTTTTTGGACTTGAAAATCTCACTCACATCCCATGGAATTAATGTTCTACAGAGAACATTATGGGGACTGCTAGCTTAATGTGTTACCATTTACAAAACATATTCACAGTTATTGTCTCATTTGATTCTCAAAACAGGCTCTGGTAGAGGCAGAGCGGTTATTATGGTTTTATTGTGGAGAAACCACAGTTTATAGCAGCCCGGTCATTGGCCAGCAGCAGGTGGCCAAAAGTGATGATGGTAGAACTTGCATCTATGCCTCTTAAGTCCAGGGTTATTTCCTTGGTCCTAAGTTTCTCAAGATTGGAAGAATGTAACACAATCTTTCCTCCTTCCTTTTTTGCTATCACAGTGGAATTCAGGTAATGCTTTAACCTTTAGTGACAAGCAACTCATCCATTTCTGGGTGAGGGTAAGAAGGACAAAGCGGAGAGTAGGGAGCAGCCTACACCCAGAGAGCCCTGCCTCCTGCTGCCCATCTCCTCTTGTCTATAACCTGCCTCCAAACTCAGCACCCATTCTCTCTCCTCCAGTGCCACCCTTCCCTCTCTGACCTTGACCCCACTTGACATTCAGAACACACCTTTCATTCCTTGGATGCTGTCAGTTGCTATAGAAATTTATCTGGAAGGAGTCTTCAGGTTGTTGAAACATCAGCTCTCAGGCACTGATGGGGCTGGCTAGTCCCAGACCCGTTATCCCCTGACCTACGAATGGGGAAATGCTCCGCCACTCTGCCCACACCCCTCGGAGGGCCACTGCTCAAAGGCAGGGGGAGGAACAGATGCTCCACGTGTAAGGGGTAAAGGAAGAACATCTGGAAGAACATCTGTGGGTGCTCTACTACTTAAGGGGCTTGAGAAATGATCCTCAACCATTTGGGGAGTGAAAGGGGAGTTTACGTGACAGAAATTGTTGGAGGACAGATTTGGTGCTACGGGACTGTGAGAATTGTTGCCTGAAGTTCCACTCATCCAGAAGTGGAACTCTGGTCTTTCTATGATGTGAAGGACGTGGCTCACCTTCTTGGTAACAACCTCAGCATCATCCCTGGGCGGGTGGGGCTGGGGGGATTCAGCAGTAAGCCATCCTAAGGAAGTATGGGGAGCTGGGCCTGAGCCTGACTGCAGGTAGTGAGGTGCCCTGTGGGGAGAAGCAAGCACTGCAAAATTGAGTCTCCAAAGGGGTCTGTGCACTCAAACCCTTTCGGAGCCACACCAGTCTGAAGGATGTCCTGGGAAGTGCGTGTGAGGTAGACCCAATGTCTGGCTGCAGTTGCCCAGGGGTTCATCTATTGCCAGGAGGTCTCCAGGTGCTGTCTGGGGTTGAAAGAGGTTGCGGTGATTGGGGACCACCACACCAAAGGGACACTTGGCAAAGTGTCCCCTTAGCAAAGGCCTTATGTTTTCCATCCTGCTTCCCCCTGCTCTGCCTCCTCTCTGGCACTTGGTGCATTATTTTCTTTCTATATTACTTTCCCTCTAGAGTAGGGTTTCTTAACCATGGTGCTCTTGATATTTTGGGTTGAGTGTTCTTTGTTGTGTGTCCGTATGGTAGAATGGTCAGCAGCAACCTTGGCCTCTACCTACTAGATGCCAGTAAAATGTCCCCAGACATGGCCAACTGTTCCCTGAGGGTGGGGAGGAATTATTCTCACCAACACTACCACCATAGTGGAGAAGCACTGCTCCAGAGAGAAGAACTTCAGGGGAATTGAAAGGAACTGACCAGAGCTAGACCCTAAGCAAAGAGCCTGGGGCAGAGGGCTGCACTCCAGCCATCACTGGGAAATGGTGGCAGAGAAGAGCCTGGGGCTCTGGCAGCTCAGTTACAAATAACAGCTATTCAGGAGAGATTCACAGGACCGAGCCTGGGGCCCAGCTGGTAGGTAGGGCCTGTAGGGCTCAACCACTCCAGCATACTATGTACTGAACCCACAAATTGTCTTTTCTAGGCTTTTTCCAGTGCTAATTTCCTACATGTCTCACTCATTTCTAAAAATCTCTCCAGCCTTGCCCACTGTAGCTTGGTTTTCTCAGCTTCAGTGATCTGCTTGGTTTTCTCAGCTTCAGCTTGGGGTGGGCGAAGAAGGCTTCGGTTTGGGGAGAATTTCACTCCTGATGTGACCCTGTAAAAAGACTAAAACAAACAGATGAGCTGTTTTCCTCCTGAAATGTGGCTGATGGGTTTCCCTCTGGAGTTCCTGGCCTCCCCTTTTCTGGCTGCCTTCACTCTGAAAGGTCATTTATAGCATTGTCCTCAGTTTGGAAGATCTGTTTCCTATTTTCTTACCAATTTCTTCTCCAATCCACCTCTCTCTGTCTGTGTTGGTAATCCCTCCTAAGCAGCGTCCCCTTGGGGTGCCACGGCCCCCACGTCCCATGGATCTCTCCTCTGATTTTGACAGAGGAGATGCCGAGGCGTGGATACCCCAAGAGTGAGGCAGGTTGAAGACTTTATCTGCTCTTTGCAGCTGCATCTTTTGTGAGTTGCATTCTCTGGCTCGTCAATACCATTTCCCATTAAATTAAATAGCTTATTGACTGGTGTGCCACATGGCAACGGGGTTGATGGGATTCGCCGGACTCTTCTCTCCTCCTGCCCTCCCCCCAACAATCACAGGTCACTGCTCAGTAAATCAGCTGGTAATGGAGTTTGAACTCTCAGAATCAGCTTGGTGTACCCTTTTTATTTGTTTTTAATTTGTATCAATGGTAATTCTGTCTGTTTCAATTTATGTCATGGTACAGGCTGCAGAGCTGAGAAAGTGTCCTTTTCTTACCCCATTAACCACAGAGGGGGCAACATCCTTTTCTGGCTGCTTCTTCTTTTTATTTTATTTATTATTCTTTTTCTCATGGCAGACATGCTCCAGTGGGCAGGAAATATTTTCCTTTCAAGGAAGGTCCCCATTTGTGGGGTGCAGCAAAGCACCTCCTACTATCTCCGCCAAGTCCAAGGCTGAGCCCTGAATTTTATTTCCCCCAGGACATACCCGCTTGCACTTCTTCATTCAGATGAACTATAGAATGATCATAAGATGGAAGTGTCTGGAGGGAGAAGCTCACACCTCATAACCTCTAGGACCCTGTGGCTGACAAGCTTCTTTCTGCCATGCTGGTTATTTTAGCAGGGGTGATTTTGCACATCACTCCTGCTAGAAACTAAGTCCACTTCTCTAGTCTAGCTCTGCCAAGCCATTAGCCTGCAGCCAAATGCCATTTAGAGCTTATTAGTGTCAGGCCATCATCATAAAGTACATATAGTTTGCTTCAGTGTCCTTTAACTTCCCCTGGTGGTCCTCTTTTCTCCCCTCTGGCCCTGTAAGAAATACAGAGATACAGAAGGAAGATGAAAAAGCACTTAAGAATGGTCAGAATGTGATGGAGAAGGTTGGAAGGCGCTGGTGTTCCCCCAAACAGAGTGGCCAATGTTGGGAACTGTTTAGGGCTATGACAGGTACACTGGCTTGACTTGGCTGTTCCCAGTATAGAAACAGACGGGTCCATGTGCCATAGGACGGGTCATATTCTGATTCCGTGGGATTCTGAAAGGAGTAGAGCAGAGGGCAGGAGAGGGTCAGCAGTGAGAAGAGAGGAAGCCACTGAACTGTGACCCCACCTCCACCTCCTGTATGATCCCACAATTCTTCAAAGACAATTTTTTAAAAAGTGAAATAGGTGACATTGAACTCCAAGCAAGAGACAAAACCAAGAATGGCTGCCCAGGCTGCAGAGCGCCAGGAGGAATTCAGCCCAAAGCTTTGAGGAGGCTAAAGAACCAGCTGACCCTGGGATGACTTTTCCAGTTTCCAGAAGTAAGATTCTGCTCCCACAGGAGTCCCTGTGTCCTTGGAGCTCTGTGGCTCCCCTGTCTTTGGGTGACCTGTTCTAAACCTTGGCAGACAAGTCCCACCTCAGTGTCCTCAGGTTCCTCCTGTTCCTCCTATTTATGGGCTCTTTACACTGTCTTGTCCCTCAAGTTCTAGAAGCTGGTTCTAACTGCTTCTAGGTTTTTTTAAATCCAATTAACTTTTCCCTGAATTTCAAACCTCTTACTTAACACTTTGTTCTCTTTATAAAAAGGGCCATTTTAAAATGGAATTTAAGACGGTCTATTAGGGTACAAACTCACTGTCTTCTCAGATTGCTGACTGTTGCGCGTGGGTCACCGGCCAGCAGTGACCACGGAACGCTGTGGATGGCTCGATGATAAACACGCGAGAAATAACAACATGCACAGAGACAAACTAGTTTCTGTGGGGAAGTAGGGACGAAATGGCCACCCCCCTAGTGGGGGAGCGCGCTGATTTACCGTCCATACCTGCTTTTATTAGGCTCATTTTGCATAATAATTCAGGTAAAGTACAGTACTCATTAGGGGAAGTAAGGAACTATAGAAAACAAAGAACTCTGCCGGTCTATTGAGTTGGGGGGTCAAAGAGCTGTAAGACTGAGGAACAAACTAACTTCCTCCTAAGACCCTTCTCATTCAACTGAGAGCATTCTAAACAAAGAAGGTTTCACAGTAATTTACATATTCTTTCTTAGGCCTGATCACCCCGGGAAATCCGCACTTCTCAGTACCGAGCTGCACCACCCTGTCATTGTTTTAGGCTTAGGTGGAGCAAGGGAACTAGGTAACCAAGAGATAAGGAGATTTTCTCCCAGACGATGAGAACTCAGGCTATGTCAAAGGCCGAGGAGCGAGGGTCCATCACCCCCTTTTGCTGCAGCCCGCCAAGTCCTTCTTTTGGGGGCCTCCCAAAGTGATCGTGCCTGGCTTAGGTCGTTCCCCCCGTGGGGAATCTTACCCGTCTTTGGCTAACCGACCAAGCTTTTTGGGGGTTCAGCAGCAGAAGCAGCATTCCTGCCAGGGAGATAAGCTTTTGTCTCCTTGCTGGCTTACGGTTCCAAGGGCGTTCCCTTAGCCTTAGCCTAGGCGGGGGTTTCAGCCTCTGACACCAGTCAGGGCAGTTCCCAACAGCTGACCATCTGAATAAAGTGCCCATAAAGATTCAATCCCTATCTCTGTTTATTGGGTCTGGTAGGTGACAGGCAGCAGGAACACCGGCTTTTCCAGTTACGATGGTATTTGGAGATAATTTCTGGAGAAATGGTGAGAGAATTTTGGACAGTGGAACATGTCCATGGAGGAATATCTCAGTGTGGTAGACACTAGTACATGGAGAGCACCTACGTCTTGCTGGGCTCTTCATGTGCCTTACTTGGTTTACTCCTCCTATAATCCTTCAAAGCGGACCTGATGAAAATCTCCCTTTCCTCATCTGTAAAATGGGGATGATAATAATAGTGTTTACTTTATTGGTTGCTTTTGAAGAACAAATCAAATATAGCATATGTGATAAGAAGTTGTAAGTCATGCACTTTACAAATGTCAATTGACACTGTTGTTATCTTTCAAATCAAACCCCATGGGCAAGTGCTAATTTCAGGTCTCTGTAGAGTTTGCTGCCTGACTCAGACCTAAACCACTCAGCTCTGTAGCTGAAGTTGTGAATTTGATTACCTGTCATTGCTTTGCTCTTAGGCACCAACATTTCTTTTCTACATTAAAGAAAGATGTAATAAGGTGAGAATTTCTCTTAGCTCAAAGTCTGAAGTCCAACTTAGTTTCCAAAGGGAACAGTTTGACAAAACCTTGCAGGGAACTGGCTGGATGACCCTCAGGTAGACTGAGTCTTCCCTCCAGCTGAGGAGGTTGGCTGTGTTGGAAGTGGCAGGTTTGCCCATTTGATATTCTTGCATCCGACTCCTGGAAGCCTCTAGCTGCTTAATGGATTCATTTAAGTGATAATATGAGCCGATTGTCTGTCAGGTTGTTAAAATGGTGATAACATATTGCACTAGCAGAGCATTATCTACAGTAACTGCATTATAATGGTTAGGGAATGTCGACAGAGCTCCATATGATATTCCCATAAACACTAAATGAATTCAGAGTGACTAGGCTATTCATTGCAAGTGTGGTCAAGGGAAGAGGTAACACTTCATCTTCCAGGCCCTCATTTTCCAACCATTGCATAAGGAGGCATATTCAGACACGTGTTGACACATCAAAGCCAAACAAATTTACATGCTTCTCTGATTCATAACCACTCTGGAAACCTACTTACTCAGTCTCAAGGGAGAGTGTGAGCTTGCAAAATGTGCTCCTGTAAGGAACAGAGTGAATGAGAAGGAACAGAGAAGTAAAGCTTTAGGGCTCAGAGAATGTGGGAGCCATGGGTTCCACGAGGCCAGGTTCTACTTCACTTGCCCAGGGAATTAAAGGGGGTGGTGAGCTGCACAGTCAAGCAATGAGGCACCCTGAAAGAACATATTGAAAACAATAGTTAAGTCAGTAAAATTTATCTTTGTCATCTCCAGCCCCCAAGTTTCAGTCCTCTTCTGTATTTCAGTATCTTTCCAATACTCAACTCTGTTACTTCTGTTCTGATGTTACAGTCTTAAATTGTCCCTGGTCAGGCATTTACATTTTCAAAGAAGATACTACCAGAGCAGAGGGCTTCTTTAGGAAATGCAGATGTGACTTTTAGCTTTGAACTTCAAAGTGGCAGTTATAATAGTTACCTTTCATTCAGCACTTACTATGAGCCAAGCAATATATTTACATTATCTATAAATCTCAGAAACCTCTGCAAGACAGGGTTTACAATTCCCATTTTAGAGATAAGTAATTGTGACTCAGTGACATCACAAGCAAGAGACAGACCTAGCATTTAAATACAGTTTCGCAAAGCTTTTGTTTTGAGCTGGCTTTGCCCAGTAAACTGCCTGATGTTTCTGAGTCTGTTTCCTTATTTATTAAGTTCTAAAATGGTGTGCCTACTTCACAAGGCTATTATGAAGGTCGTTTTAGACAACACAAGTGAACGCCCTTTGTGAAATGCAAACCACTGTACCAATGTCTGTGAGCACCTGTGCCTAGTGAGAAGCCAGGGTCTTGGTTTCAAGTGCCTTATTGAATAGTATCTGTCCCTCAGTAAATCACTTTATATCTTTACAGGCTTAAGCCCTGTCTCCTTCCTATAAAAAGGGGTTTTGAGCACCAAAATCTGTTACTGTCTGCCTACTATGTGTCCTTCAGTGCACTGTGTCCAGAGGCTCCATAGCAGCTCATAGTCTAAAGGGGCAAACAGATTGTGTAAACAAATAACAAAGCTTCTAAGTACTTTAACAGAGGTAAGGTAAAGTGCTTTTGGAGCACCAGGGAGACAAAGTGCCTCATCCTCAACAACATCGTTACAAGGCAACAGACAGAGAATGCTCCATCAAAAGGAATAGCATGAGAGTTATTGAAAGGCAATATGTTGCCCAAGTGCTTGGTAACTTAAAGCACTAAAACACATGGACGGAGATTTCATGATTCGCCCAGAGAATTAGCATCTGAGGAATTCCTGTGCTGGCAGGTGAATGCTTTTAGGGGGAGATCTTGCTGGTGGCTCCTACAGGAGAGACAGTCTGGCTCCTTGGCTCTGCTGGAGGCCGGGCTCCTCAGCATCACACAGAGTCCCTCTTCTCTTTAGTATAACCTCCCTCTATTCTAAAGGGTAGAGAATTGTGACCTAAGATGCTTGTAGGCCTGGGGCTTTCTCCTCACCTGGAGCACTGAGCCCCAGGGAACCCCTCGGGGCTGGAAGGAATGGCCTTTATGCTTTTAGAAACTGATGAGATGGGGAGCTCTGCAACCCTGAACACCCCACCCCCACCCCCACCCCAAGAAGGCCTGAAGCCAGGGGGCATTTCTGGCAGCCCCTCTAACACTGCAATTATTTCTCCCCGCTTACCTAGCTGTGATTTGGGGTCAGAGCTGTTGCTTTTCACTGCTCACTAAGGAAAAGCTTTGCAAAACAAAATTGTAATGCATTCCTTTGTTAAAATGTTTTGTCACAAAAGACCACCTATTTTGTAATTTCCTGTACATGAAGTACCCGGAACAGGCAGATCCACAAAGAAAGTGGTTGCTTAGGGCCAGGCAGCAAGCAAGGTGCAGGGTGAAAGAGGATGGCAAGTGACTGCTAATGCATATCGGGTTTCTTTCTGGGGTGCTGGCTGCAGAACCTGCAACTGCACTAAAACCATTCAGTTGTACAATTTACGATGGTGAGTTGTATTTTATCTGAATTACATCTCAGTAAAGCTGTTAAAACAAAACAAAAAAAAGACACAGAAATGCTAAGATTTTATCTGTGCTGAGAGAAAACTGTACAGGAAGCTGTGTTCTGCCCTCCAAGTACCAGTTTCAGAAAAAAAGGAGTTTGGTATTGTCATTCTACATCTTACCCACCTCACACTTTCTAGACCTGACATACTGTTCTCATGTGCCCAGGATATTATTTCTTTGCAAATTAAAAGTATGATTGCCACCCACCCAAAAATTTCTGTGTTCCTAAGTTCATCCCCCACAGTTGCCCAAGCCAAGAAACCACAAGGTTTTCTTTGACCTCTCCACTGCTGCTTAATAAATCATCAAAAACCTCTTAATTCTAAGTCTATGGTCTCTCCTGAGCAGGTCTGCTCACTCCCACCTACATGGCCTCTGCCCCAGTCTGAGGCACTGTTATCACTAATCTAGATTCCTACAACAGTTTGGCTAAGTGGTATCTCCACTTCTGCCCCACCCCAGCTTCATTCTTCAGGCAACAGCCAGGGTAATCCTTTCAGATATTAAATCAGGTTAAGTTGCTCCAGAGCTAAAGCCTCACAGGCTAGCCATCCCTGCTAGAACAAGCTGCCTCCTGTGGCCTGCAGTGCTCTGCACCACCCACGCCGCCTCCCTGCCTCAGTCCTTCATGTCACCTTCTTCCTGGCTCTCCAGGTTTACTGGCTTTTTTCAATTCTTTAAAAGCCCCTAGTTCTTTTCTTGGCTAATTCCTATTCGTCCTTCAGTTCTCGCTTAAATATCACTTATGCAGAGAGACCTTTAATTAATTCATTTACTACTTATTCATTCAATAAATATAAATCTAGCACATACTGTAAGGCTATGCACTATACTAAACTTTGAATCCCTCTTCCCATGTAATTAAGGTCGCCTATTATATTCTGTCATGGCACCTTGTTCTTTTTCTATATAGTATTTAAGACAAGTTTTCATAATACATTTATTTGTTTAATTTTTAAAATGTCTTTATTCCTATAATGCACTAATGTTTTTGAGAGCAAAGACTATTAACTCACCATTCTATTGCTCCCACAAATTATAGTTATTTGATAAATATTTGCTGAATGAATAAATGAATCTGTTAATAGAGGTCTTTTTTTTCTGATAGCATGTGGCATATGGCAGGTTTATTGCCTTTATTCTCTTCATGACTTTCACCACATCATAAAATAAGAGCACAAAATGCTGAGGGTGGCTAAGTGAGAGAAAGGCTCACCAAATCTTCCTAATGGGAACGAGCATTGGTTAACAAATGACAATAACAATGGCTAACACTTGTTTGAGGTTTCACAATTTGCAGAACACTTTCTACATGTGTTATCTTCTTCATTTTAATAAAGACAATCTAGCCTTTGGCTGCCCTATAAAAATTAAATATAGGAAGAATAGACTTAAGGACAATAGAGATCAGACTGTTATGGTAAGTCTATTAGTAAGGTACTGGTGAGTTAGAAAAGAAGATACACCCTTCTATATGGTTGCTCCTTCCCAATCCTGAGGCGCCCTGTGCATTTGTTTGCAGACACAAGGGTACAAAGTTTAAGTTCTTTGTATCTGTGCCCTGTTTAGGGCTTTGGGGTGCCCAACACATGGATTAGATCGCCTGGTGCAATGAATGTAACATAACAGATTCCACCTGATTTCCCGTTAGAATGAGGAGTCCTCCCAAAAGTCAAAAAAGCAGCATCTCTGCAAGTAGAAGTTGGAGACTAGGACAACTTTGGTTGCTGCTTAGAAGGAGAGGGAGTGTTCCTTTTATTGAATGCCCTATCCTTGCAAGAGTGGCTATATTTGATGATTACTTAAGTTGACCTATTCCCTCACTTCCTCCTTATTTTTCTTCTTCAAGTGTTTTTTTTAACCTATTCTATGTATAAAGTGGGCCTTTTCAAGTGCAGGGACCATGATACTCATGAGAAGCAGATATCGGAAGGTGACTAGGGTACCAGTACAAATGATAATGCCCAGGCTTAAGGAAAAGATGCCCTTGGATGCATATCTCTTTACAGTTTGGCAACTGTCTTACTCCACAGAGCAGAGGTCGAAATATCTTTAACTCTGGCCAGTAAAGTTCTAATCAGTTTACTTTTATCAGTGTAGGGTGGCATTTTCAAGGATTCTTCCTGGCACTTTCAATCTTTTTCTTTTAGTATTAATTCTCCAGTGTCATGACCAGCAAAAGACCAGCCTGGATGGGGTACATACCCCAGGGAGGCAGAGGAGAATGAATTGACAGACAAGATAAATCTATTGCCTTGAATTTACTCTAGCTTGGCCAGTCATGGAGTTGACCAAGATCAGGCTTATATAATGTTTGGATGGGAGACCAGTTTGAAAGAGCAGGAGCTGTGTAGGTGGAGAGACCAGATGCTGCAAGACATTGGCACTGCTTTACCAGTTGGAGCCTTGATTTTTGGCAAGTCACTCTTTCCCCTCACCCCCAAAGTGAGGGCTTTGGTCTGATGGTCTGTAGGGTCCTATTTACTCTAACATTCTATGATCCTAAATTATACTTACTCATTCTACAAGCATCAAAAACTCAGGACATAGTCAATGATGTCATAGATTAAAGGAAGATAGAATAACATAGAGAACAAAATGTGTCCATTGATTTGGGAACTTGGTGAATGGCATGGTTGGGGTGAAAGAACATGCTGAATTGAAGAATGAATAGAAAGTAAATGGAAATAGATTGTAAAGGAGAAAAAGACACAGAGCATTAGCCACTGCTGAGTCTGGTAAAATTAGGAAAAGAGAAACAATAAAAATAAGAAACGAATCTCATATAAGATTTGTAAATATAGTTGAAGTGGTCATATGATACTTAGCTTATAGGATACTTATTGGTTCTTAGAAAAAATATCCACCAGTGTTGAATAAAAAATGAGATTCCTGAGAGTATCTGCTTTTGTTTTAGAATGACGTGGTATAAAGAAACCCATGCTGATGGAAGAGGAGGAAGAATGAATTGTGCTCAATGAAAGTATGACAGAGTCTTTCTTCTTATTCCCTGAAAATCTAGCTTCAAGGAATATAAATTTCCTGGACATAGCAGATGTGAGGGGGTTTAGGGGAAAGGGCATGGCATTGGACGTGACAGGCCTGAGTTTCCAAACATAGTGATGGGAACAGTGTCAAACGGAGACTTATGGGCACCTAGGCAGACTCATGATTTAGCCCTTATTTAATATAATATTTTTAAAAACATGTGTTCAACACATATTTATGGGCAAAGCTGATTGAGAACAGGGTTAAGAGAGAAGACTGTTGGAGGCTGCAGCTCAACTCTGACCCACGCTGGTGTCCCTCATCCAGAAAAGCAAAAATTGACATTTACTCTGTCTTGTCATTAAAGGAAGTTCATTAGGTTCCTCAGAAGTCATACCTCCTATCTCAATAATTTTCAAAGTCTTCTGTTCCAGTAGTCTCACTGAAGATAAATTTGTATATGTGTATGGTGCGTGTGTGTATACACACACACACATATACAAATGACCTGGAAGTAAAAAATATACTGAATTCTCATTCACTGCATTCATGTTCCATAATGTTGCCACAAACCCACAATTAGTGAATACTGAACCATCACTCCTAGAGGAAATATAGGGTTCGGTTCCTGTGAGCCTTGGTTATGACATTTTCATCAACTAATGAATATGTAACCTTTATTATGTGCATTTATGTTTAAAGGTACCTTATTTACTATATGTAGTTGATTCATTAACATTGAACTTACAGCCAAGAACAGTATAACTCATGCCTGAATGAAGCTCATCTAACACATGTGTTTTCTTCTTAAAACACATTCTTGTGCTTTGGAAAACCAGACAGGACTTGAGCCCTATGTTCAGGCCACCTTATACAGTGATATCATCAGTAAAAAAGCATTGAAATGTAAAAAATGTAGCACTAAATAGACCATAAAAAGGACACTTGTTTACAATATGAGAGCTGAAACAAGAAGGGAGAAGTTCGCCTTATTCACCCTTGTCTGCGAATGTCCATGTTGGGCAGCTCAGACTTTTTATCCATATGCATGTCCTTGAATGACTGTGAAGGTGTCATGACTACCTATTTGGGATTGCAAATAAACTATAGCTAGTAATTCACAAATACAGATTTCGTAAATAATAAAGAGCAACTCTACATGTACACGTATATTGGCATTGGAAAAATTCTCTTTAAGCCAAACTATAAAATAAGATTAATGATACTTCCTTATAGTGTTATTGTGAGGATTAAATATAATAATCTATAAAAAACACCTGCAGAATATAGAGTATCCTTTCTGAGACACTGAGGAAGGAGGACATTGCACTTTCCCATTCAATCCCCTTTTTCTTCATTTGGGATCCTCATTTTTGTTGCCATATTACCCATGATGAGCAGCTCTAACTTTTAATCTGCCTCAAACATTTCCCCCTTGTCTTAAAACTATGCTGGAAAACCATTAGGTTGATTTTCAATCATCACAGCTAATATGTCTCCTATTGCAAATGTCAGGTATTCAGTGCTTGCTTCAGTTTCTCAGATCTTCTCTTTCACATTTTGTACTTGAAGGTGAAATCCATGCCTAGTAAAAACAGCCCTTTTGTATCCAGGCCAGATGCATCTGAGACTTGAATGCTTTTGCTTTCTCTGCTTTTTTTATTTTTTGTTTCGTTTCTCTTCTCTGCCTGATCAATACTTTCCCATCTAAAGAAGCAAAACATTCTCTCTGTCCTGTTCCCCCTTGCTGCTGATTCTGACTCAAGGGGATGGGGGTGGGCATAGGGGAAAGAGAGACAGAGTCTATATATAACCACACAGATAATTCTTTCTCCTTGACACGTCCAGCAGCCCCAGAGAAAATTTGACATTTGAGGGGACTGAGTAGCAAGAGTAATTCTTATTTATCTGGTTATTGGAACAGAGGGGATTGGGAGCAGAAAGTGAACTGCAGGAGTGAGGGATTTATTTGGGGGAGGGAATATAGGGTGAGTAAAGAAGTAATTATTTATCAACAGTGATGGAAGGGCAGAGAGCAAGACTTCTGAAGTAGCTTACCTAAGTACTACACTAAATTGACTCCAGGAGGATTGGACAGCTTGAAGTGGGGACAGGTGGCACAGATGGGAGAAGTGATAGTTGCCCAGCTGCTTTTAAATACTCTGCATCCTAGATCAGCTCTTCTCAATCTTCGATGTGCATATGAATCACCTCTGGATCTTGTTAAAATGAAGATTCTAGTTCAGTAGGTCTGGGGTACTTCCCAAGATTTTGCATTTCTGGAAAGTTTCTAAATGGGGCTGGTGCTTCTTGGATCATACTTTGAATAGCAAGACTCTTATAAACTGTTTTGGGAAAGCACAGGCAAAGAAAAACAAGGCAAGGTGTTTAGACAGCCATCTCCTCATATGCCTGTTTTTCTGTTGCCTTTTTCAAAACTTTATTTTGCATTTACCACCCCCCCTTTCCCCATCGATACTCAAAGCACTTGGAGAACAAGAGACTGAGTTTTGTTGATCTTTGCATGTAAGACTTTGCCCAGAGTAGGCACTCTATAAATATTAAAGTTGTACTTTAAAACACCCCTCTTCCTCCCATGAAGCATTGCCAGATCATTCCAGTCCTACAGCACTTATTATTTGTATCATTCATTTGGCAATTAATCTTATACAGCCTTTTGACAGTTTTTGTATTGTTGTACCAGACCATTATATATCTTTTGAATTGCTATTTATTTTTTAGCCCCTTTATGTATTGACTCTGCAGCTAGATTGTAAATAAATTGTTTGAGTTGAGGACTGTGTTATCATTTATTCATCAATCATTTAGTTCATACCTACTTTGTGCAAGGCAGTGTGCTAGGGTCTTGACACACAAAAACAAATAAGGTGGGGTCACTGAGGGCAAAGCAGTGTAATGAAAAGGGCTCAGCTTCTCAGAGCCAGAGGGAACTAGGTTTGAATCCTAGATCTGCTACTTCCTAGCTCTGTGACTATAGACAAAACACTTAAAACACTCCAGCCTTGATCTTTGCAGCTGTTAAATGGGCTAAAACCATCAATCTTGCAGAATTGTAGTGCCTGTATTACAATAGTGCCTGTAGTACCTATAATTCTGTATAGCACTGAATTACAATACCTGTAATAAGTAGTGTATGTACATTCAGAAAAAATTCCTTGCTCTTCACAAAGTCACCACCAAAAAGTTTAGAAAAACAATAAGCCCACAAATTAGCCAAACCACCGAGAAACCATATCAGTGGAGGCCCTCTTGTAATTCCCACAGGGTCTAGCATGAAAAGGCTTAATAAATGTCTATTGTCTGATCAAAGGCAAAAACACCATCTTCTACCACAAAGGTGCCTGAGAAAGTTAAACAAATTCAATCCAATTTATTAATTTCAATCCAATTGGTTTATTGACTCTTCCTATGGTCAGGCCACCAGCTCGGCTCTGTAAGGGTATAGGCATCTGTCAGAGACTGTCCTTGGCTTCATGGAACTCTTAAGGTGAGCTCTGCTTACAAAAACAAAAACAAAAAAAGAGTAATTAAAGGATGTATGACATAAGCAAGAACTTGAAATGAAAAAAATTAAGCTAAGTGTAAATAACTATCTACTCTGATGATGGTGAGAAGACACAGGGGGCATTGGAGTGAAAGGAGGTCCTTAGCAGCAGTGCAGAATGTGAAGGGCCAGTTAAAATAGTGTGGAAGAAAGTTAGAGATGGCAGAAGGCAACCTATATGTTTCCTGTTGCTGTGACACAGCAGACTGAATGACAACATGCCAAAGGGCCCTGGGGCTCCCCAGTTTTGGCCACATTTGCTCTGACACCCTCACTGTGAAGGACAATCTCTCCTTTGGTCCAGGTGAGGAACCTGAAGAGGAGTCAAGAAGGCAGCTGACCCACATAAAGGTAAGGCTGTGGGAATGTCTGGTATACCTGATTGCCGGTCTACAGATTGGGTTGGGTCTACAGCCTCCTCTACTTTGAAAGAGCTAAAAGGAAGAGCAGCAGGGCACAAGAGCACAAAGTTTCTTCTGGCTTCTGGGCCAGATTATTTTCCTTAGCCGTCCTCTTGGACGAAGACCAAATATTTCTTCCACCCTAGCCTTTGTGTCTTTCCAAGACAGCCCTGAAAATTTGAATTGACTAACTATAGCCTCTAGTTTTGGTCAATCCAAGAATTTCTGGTAGTGGCAGCTATCTGGAGACAGTGAGCCCAGAGTGATTAACAATGTAAGTCTGTCTGACTCCTAATGGTGCTCGATTCTTAGCCCCTAACTAATCCCTGGTTCTTTAATCTTGCTTTCGGAATCCAGACTAAAGCAAATCTAAGATTGACTTATGGCCAAGGTCCCTGCCATGCCTAGGGATGTCACCCAGAAGGGCTTTTGATGGGTGCCTTTAACGGTGATACCTTATCCTGGAGAAGCTTTGAAGAATATTTGTCAACTCAGAAAAGTCATTTGGAGAGATTTTACTTAATTTAATCTAAATGAGAAATACTTTTAAGGGCTGGGTAGCCTTCTCTAAACACACTTAGAAACTAATGTATCTTGGGCTCACTTCTAACATCCTGCAAACAAGCAGGGACCATGAAACCATAAATTGCAGTTAATGGATTTTCTCCTACATGCTTCAGCCCTTGGTGTAGTTTTTAAATTTGCTTTTAATTTGTATTAGTCTTTCCCTGCTTCTTCAGTCTTCTAGAATCCTCAGGTGAGAGAATGCTGCAGTGGCATGCTGGTCCCTAGTGATCTGGGGGAAGGAGAGTTGCATGCCTGTATCTTCACACTCAGACATCATCATCCATAACTTAATGGCAGAGTCTGGAAAGGGGAAAAGATAGGTGTGTTTAGTGTTGGGAGACAGGGAGGAGGAGGCTCAGAGCTGGCTGGCTCTCCTCACGATAACTTAGCACAGCAATAAAGAATCTGCCTTGCCATTCATTGAAATCAGCCTCCAGAGAAGAAGGCTGGGTGAGTGGTTAGAAACATACAAATTAGAGCTAGGGAAGCTTTCTGATTAAAATGGGCAGCCAGGTGACCTGAGTGAGGCATCAACTGAAAAATTCATACCCAGTACCAGGCCTATTAAAGACCAAGGGTAGAAATTAACCTCGCTTAGCACAATGATTAAGCTGCTGTCAGTTGAGCCCTTTTCCACTAGCGGTAAAAACTTACTGATTTTTCTTTTCTTTAATTGGATTAAAATGAAGGGAACCCAAGACCTCAGGGGAAAGAAAGCTAAGCAGAAGCCACCCTCTTTCTCCAGGGGCTCCAGGTTCTGGCAGCTGTGTTGCTCCAGGTGGAAGGTGCCATATGTGCCTTTGATGCCTGGACTCCGCAGGCTAGATATGTGACTTTCATTCCTGGCAGGCTAACTATGCTGCTGGGTCTGAAGTGGACCTGCTTCCCATGCTGCTGGCCACCAGAGTCAGAAAAGGAAGTGAAGGGTGTCCTTCAGCCTACAGGCAGTTTTACCGTGAGGCATTAGGAACCTCTGGCTAGTGATGAGCACCCACTGGATTCAGGCCTGTCTCTAACAGGCCTCTTGTTTCCATCAAAGGTCTGTGTCTTGCTCTCGTTGGCCTGGGTTGAGTAAGAAGAATAGGTAAGTGGTAAGGATGATGGCACTGGGGTGACTCCTGAAGAAGACTCCCAAGGCCAATGCCAGCCTATATAGGGTGGGGCAAAGGAGGTTTACGGTTATTTGTACAGAATATAATGCAATAATTAATAATTAATCATATAAGGTAAACTCTGTATTTTGCATACTCACAACTATAAACCTATGTTCGCTCATTCTGTGTAGTAGTAATATCTTTGGGTGAATCAGAAAAAGGTGGCCCTCTGGGTAGACATAATTGCTGATCTTTACTTCTTGGTGACCAGATGTGGAACATGTGTACAAAGAAAAGTGTGGTCCTTCATGAGACTGAAAGTTGGGTAGCGGGACTCCACCACAGCCCTGATGGTGCAATCAGAATGTGGGTTGGATTTCAGCCATCCCTCCTACCTCAACTGGGCACACTATGTGGCAATGGGAGGCACAATCTTCAGAACTATAAGTGGTGGCCCTGGTGACGATCTGGGAATAGAAAAAGCAGAAGGGGACACCCGTAGGCGTCAGGGCTATAAGTGGAGGATGAGAAACCCTTTACTTTTGTAGAAACATCTTAGAGTCTATTGGATTTTGCTGTTACTGGGATCCACTAAACAAATATTGATTAATAAGAAATACAAGGCTCTTCAACTAAAGCAGAGCCAAAGCCACAGACCCGAAAGTGGTGGCGAGGGAGAGAAATGGTTTGTGCTTCTCTGATACACTCATGTGTCCTGAGCAGCAGACTCCCCTTTCCTGTGGACTGGCACCTCCGGGCTTCCCGGCGGTCTCTGCTGCTGTATATTCACAAAGACACCTATCATGTCCCTCCAGCCTTTACCACAGATGGAATCAGGACACACCCTCATACACTGACAACTGTGCACACTCAGGTCTAGGTGTCACACTCTGTTTTTTCAAGTTGTGTGATTTTTCATGTCTCAGTTCCTAGCCATCCTGAACTTGAAATGAATTTGGTAGGAGGATGTCGCAAAAAAAATATTTCTTTTTTTAAAAGATTTTATTTATTTTTAGAGGAGAAGGGAGGGAGGAAGAGAGGGAGATAAACATCAATGTGCAGTTGCCTCTCATGCACCCCATAATGGGGACCTGGCTGGTAGCCCAGGCATGTGCCCTGACTGGGAATTGAACCTGTGACCTTTTAGTTCACAGACTGGCACTCAATCCACTGAGCCACACCAGCCAGGGTGGAAAAAAATTATTTCAACTAGTGACTTGAATGATTGAGAGGAATTTCAGAACCAGACAATGATCACTGTGCAAGAAAAAAAATCTACTGGGAGTGATCTGAAAGTGACACTAGACACATATATACTATCTATACTCAGATTCAAAGAACAAGTAACTCTCTCCCTGTCTTTCTCTCATTCCATTGTAGAAACAGAAACTAATTGTTTTCTTCTTCCTAAATATTTTTCTTCCTGAATACTGCCTCTTCTTTAATATCCTAAAAAAATACATTACCATGTGAATAGGTTTCAGCCAGCACAATCAGGAGCCTTTTCTGGGGTTTGCCAGATGCTTACAACAGACCCCACTCCTGAGCACCAGTTAAAAATGTAAAGCTGTTTTTCATCCTCCGCCACCCCCACCCATCTGGAAGCCTGTCTCCTTTTCCTTTATACTATGGGAGTACACGTCTTTGCATGAATCCGGATTCTGGGTGCAGGGGGGTCCCTACTGAACCTTCCTCAGGGCACGTGCACACTTTTTAACCCCACGTTCACCTGGGTGGGCTCTGGACTTCTGAGGAGCTGCCACTACCCTGCCCCTTTGCCTGGCGTGCCAGCTCTCCTGTGGTCACAGGGGCCCCTGTGATTCCAGGGAAGAAGGAAGCTTTGGGGAGACTCTCTAGCCCTCCCTCTGAACTAAGAGCATCTTCCTCCCTTGTCCTGCTCCTCACCCCAGGGGCTGGGGGAAAGAGTGGAGTTTGCATGTGGTCCTGTATTCAGATGAGGGTGCACGCGAGGCCCAGTGCCATCTTCCATGGACGCTATGTTGGCCTAGCAGGTGCTCAGCTTGGAAATAATAGAAACTGTCTTCTTTTCTTTTCTCTTTTTGTTATCAGTAAACGAAGGAGATCCACTGCCAGTGTGCCACTGAGAGGGACAAGATGTACACTGACAAGGTGCCCAAGTGTGTGTTTTTCTGAACTATGATGATTTTTTTCCAATGGAGTCAATATTCTGACCACTGTCCCACATTGACACTTTCATTATCTGTAGCTCAATTTCATGGAGCAGATTTGGTTTCCCTTTCCAATCGTAAGATTCTTTTCAAAACAAATCAGCCTCACTCTCTGGTGGTACCTTTGTTTTGTCCCTCTTGCTAGAGGACATTTCTTGAGAACTGATTTCACATAGTTTTGAGTGGAATAAAATCACTCATTTTCTCCAAGAAGTCTTTAGTTTTACCCCCACTAGTTTCCAAAGAAGCAGGCCTTCTTTTTTATTATGACAATAAAAAAAAAGATAATATTTATGGAATGCTAACCCTATAACAGGCACCTACCACTTGGCTCCATACACATGATGGCCTTTGGCTTTTATCCATCACAATAGCCCTATGAGGGAAGTGCTAATATTAGCTTCATATTACGGAGAAATAAGTGCAGACTCAGAGAGGCGTAGGAAATAACTTGACCAATATTCTGAGTTCATAAGTGGCAGAGTCAGGATTTGAACTCAGTCCTTTCTGGCTAGAGAGGATGGGTTCTTGCCCACAACACAATGCTAATGCTGTAGATACAACCTCATTTTCCCTATCTCATATCACATAACACTCCTCAGCTGCCTGGATACTGAAGGTGGTTGACACAGCAGAGGACACAGAAGGGAACCTGTTTGTGCGGATTACTTATGTGTTCACTTCCCTCAGAATTAGTGACAGAGGGAATCATGACTGAACATGGGGTCGAGGAGGGCACATCACACAGTTCAGCATGAGGTACTGATGCTTCCTCCCCCAAACCCAGGGATCCCTCCTGCTTGGGTTCTATTTGGGGATGTGTAATAGTTATAGCCCCACTGTACTGCCTACAGTCCGTCTAGAGAAGATGTGAATTTAATAAAATCTTCAAGTGGCTTTATTGGCTGTACATTCTTTCTGAGGGCTTATCAAGAGAAAGAAGCTTTACTCAGCACAAAGATATTCAACCTCATCAGGTCTGTAGCTGTGATAAATTCATTATGAGTTTTTACCTGGAATCAAAAACTTTAATTATCAAGGTGAGGGTGAGGATTGTACCTCTGAGATTCTACTAAATAGCCAAGAATATTTCATCAATTTCCACAGGGAGGACTTCTCCTTCCCTTAGCTCCCCTTCCTGGCTTCACTTACTCACACTTTAATCAAGTTACAGCCTGGGAATTGCTTACCTGTGTCTGTTACACAAGCTTATTGAAGGTGGTGCTAAGCTGCCCAGTACCAGTTACCCCATCATCTCCTGTGGAGTTTGGTCAATGGGTCCGCATAGATGCAAGGGAAGAAGAGGTGCAAAACTACCTAGAAACCACATGACTGGCCTCAGATGGTACCACCCTGCACCTGCATCACCTAGCTCATTTCCCCCACTCACTCATTCATCTGTGCTGCAAACATTTATTCAGTTCAACAGACATGTACTGGACATCTAATGTAGGCTAGGCATCTAGCTAGGCATACAAAGTGATTAAAAATGGTCCGTGCCCTTAACATGCTCAGAATCCAGGGGAGCTAGCAAACAATAAAATGACTGGTTAGGGGAATGGACAGCACTTTGGGAGCTCCTAGGGCACAGGTCAGAGTCACTATGGCACCCCAGGCAGAAGGAATTGTCTGTGCAAAGGCTTACAAAGATGTGAGAAAGCAAACATATAAGGGCAGAAACTCCCTACTCTTTGTTACTCAAATGCCGCTTAGGCCAGTATCTTCCCCAGGTCCTGGAGGTGAATGTTGGTCTGTTTAAGTCAGTTCCAGTCCCCATTGCCAGTGATGCCGTCCTGGCTGATGAAGGGAAGTCTGCTGGGCGTTCTGGGGACATATCTCTCACTCGTAAAAAGAATCACTGAGATATACCCTTTTTTTCCCTTTGAGCTTCATGTGAAGATGGGATGCTTAGAGTTCCAGAAGCCGTCTTTAAGCTGTGAGAGGGGAGGCCAAGAAAATGGCACAGAAGCCAACACCAAACCCTGATACTCAGTTGCTAAATACATCAACCCTGGGACCATTTTCTTGATATGAGAAATAATAAATGTCCTTATTATTAAACAACTTTTCATAGATTTTTCTGTCACTTACAGCCTACAGAACCTTACCTGATGGAGTTGTGAGAAATCACATATACACCCCTGCTCCTACCTTATCGCCTTTGCTCTTGAACTTCCTGCTACCATAGGTACTTTCTTACCAACTCCATCTGTTAAAATCATACACACCCTATGAGACTCACCTCAAATATCACCTACCTCCACTCAAACCAGTATGATTCTCCCTCCCATCTGACCTATCTCCATTGTAGAAGGCCATGACACACTGTTCCTTGCATTGTGGTTATTTTTGTTTGTCTTATAGGAATAAGATTGGAAGTTCTCTGAGGACAGAAGCTATATCTTATGTTTCTTTACAAACCCTGAAGTGCTTTCACAGTGCCTGAACTCAGTGGGTGCTCAGTAAATACATGATAAATTTAATGGGATGGGATGGGGGTCTGGGAAAAGGTAAAATATACACGAAGGAAAGCTGTGATCTGGTGAAATATAAAGTTGAAGAGAGACCCAGCTGGGCAGATAAAGCATAAGGCCTGGGAACCATGTGATTTCAGGGCATGGAGAATTGTGAAGTTTAGAAAGTCAAGGCTAACAGCATCATGTTGGGTGGAAGTTGACAGCTGAGAAGCTAAAAAGTAACAAGCATGGCAATAAACTTATATACATAAACTTACAGCTCATCGCAAATAATGTATTTGTTCATTAATAACGTAGGAAAGACAGCCTGACTCTGAAATGAGGGAAGGTCGGTGTGACATGTACCTAACAGGTGAGACTTATGGTAATAGAGTGACCACTCACTGCCAGGTTCCTCTCAGCCAGGCCTTGGGATCTCTAACACCACCTCACAACAGCTGTTTGGACCTCAGAGCAGCTCCTTGTTGGTTGATGCTACAGTGGCTTTGGAAATCCAAGGATGTGTGGGAGCTGCAAAGAGGGTGGTAAAATACATTTGCAGCTGAGCAAATTTCAGAACTTTTGTGACATTGAAGGCTTCAGGCGAGTGGGCCAGACATGACACATGGGTAGGTGTGGAAGATGCTGCTTCTGAGATTCGAGCTGGAAGTGAAACGATGAGGAAGTGAGGGCTTTGAGATTTATTTTGGGTGGAAAGAAATGAAAAGCAAAACTTCTTATGGTTGGGACTTAGAATGTAAGAGAGGCACCTAGATGTCAGTGCTGAGAAATTCTGTCTAGCGGGCTGGACTGGGTCCTTTTTATTCTGGCAGACTAGAGCTCATTGATATCCTCCTTCTTTACTCCTGCCATTTCCTCCTTGCTTTTTCTCTTCTCTCCCCTCCCTTTCTCCTTCCTGCCCTCCTGAGAAGCATGGCTCCTGCATCTGCGAAGCAGCGCGGTGGCTTCAAATGGATGAATTAGTGACCAGGTTAGTGTATGTCTGCATGCACTTATCAGACACTGGAGACTCAGCTTGTGTGCAGAGCCAGCTTGGAATTGTGGGAATGGGCTATGGGGTGTCCATTTTTCAAATGCAAACTCAAGTTGGGCTTCTCCAAGTACTCATCACTTATGTTGGCTCTTTCCATGATGTCTTTGGCTGTTTATGGAATATGTCTGTGTCTGTTTGATGGACTGATGGACATGCAGATAGACAGACCTGATAGAAGAACACAGGAGAGGAATGCACATGGAAAATAATGACTTAGTGCTCTCCTAAAAGAAATTGACTCATAGTCCTCCTCATTTTATAAAGACCACAGGACTAGAAGTCAAGCCAGTCAAGTTCTAGTCTAACTGCTCATATGTCACCCTATGCTGAGCATGCCTCTTCTCTTGCTTGGACTCACCTTCTTTACCTGTAAAGTGAAGACATTGGACTAAATGAGCCCTAAAATCCCTCCCAGAAATTTCACTTTGTGTTTCTGTGATTCCTGGCTCTGCACTCCTGGGCTTGCAAAGCAAGAATGAGTAAGGGCAACATGAAAGCCCTCACGGACATCACAGTCCATCCAGGGAGCCTGGGCCCATGGGGCTCATGGGGAGCCCACAGGCTCTAGACCTGCTGGTCTGTGGGGAAGTGCTCCACTGCCCAACACGCAGGCTGAGGTGAAGTGCAGTGTGGATTTCTATATAAAGAGAAAAGTTTTGTCTTATAAGCATGTATCAAGTTCAGTGATGCTGAGTGGCCTTAATGGTATGCTGATACCTTATAGTTATTTGGAAAGCCGGTGAGTCAAACATGAATCATACATCAAAATGTTTTATAATTCTTAAGCTGCATTTTTTTTGCTGCCATGTTTAGAAAACTGGCCCTGGTCCCTGCAAATACCTCATGTCATGTGCTGTTTTTGCCCCTATAACTGTGTCCAGATGATGTCTGTTTCATTGTCCCACCCCAGCTCCTCTCCTTCCCACTCCCCAGCATGTCCTGCCCATCTTTTCCTCAAGTCTCAGTCTCCCAAGCTCCGTGGAAATGAATCTTAAAGGAGTGCCATTCATCTGATTCACTCTGGTTCTCATTAAACCTGCTGTCTGATTTCATAATGTTCAGGGTTTGTGAGCCAGTGCTGTTTTATAACTGTAATTTGTTTAAGTGTTAGATGGAAACACATATACGAACATCAAGCAATTCACATACTTATTCCAAGTACTGATATAAGCCCACAACTAAAATGAACAGTGGCCTGAGGGATGAGCCTTGCTGACTGACCCAGCTGCACAGAGCATTCAGGAAGACACCCTCTTGGTCCTCTGGGCCAGCCCTCTCCTTGCCCAGAGCACAGGAACCCATGAATAACCACTGCCATCCTGGCACAAGAGGGGAGAATATTTACGTGGGGCCTGCTTGTCTGAACACAAAATTCACCCTTAATCAGCAGCAACATTTGTGCAAGTGCCAAAAAGAGTGAAGGGAACAAAATAGCAAGCAGTGCATCTACATAGCATTCTACAATTTGCAAAGCACCTTGACACGGGTTTTCTCCGGGAGATATCACTCCTGAAACTGAGGGTCTTTATGACTTGCATTAAATTTAGCTTTAAGTCCTAGCTCTAGAAATTATACTTCTCTCTCTCTCTCTCTCTGAGAGAGACCTCAGAGATTTAGCCTTTATCCCAGATAATCAGAGACCTACCCTTTCCCCAGGATAATCAGCAACCCTCCAGGCAGCTGAAGATAGTAGCTGAGGCCTGAGTAATGATCTCAAGTTCCAGACTTCTGCAGGCTAAAGATAACATCTTGACCTAAGTTATGTTTCAGTTCCCAAGCCCTAAAGTAGAACTGCCCCTGGCTACATTCCCAAGAGTCCAGACAGAAGGACAACAGAACAGACCTCAGAACTGTCCTTAAAATCTTAAGAAATTATTTATTACCCTTATCTTACCTCTGCCCATCAGCTGCCAGCATAGCCCTGGACTCACAACCCATGGTGTCTTGTGATTTTGCCCTATATAATGCATAACTTACTTGCCATTGGGAGTCTGGGCTCTTGAGCATTAGCTTCCGGTTCTCCTGGATGGCACCATGCAAAATAAAGTAGTCGATCTTTCCCTACTGCAGTTTTCAGTGTCTGGTGTTTGGCTCTGCTTTGTGTCTGATAACACTCCCACCCCCAGGAGGACATATGTACTATCTCCAACACAGGAGGAAACAGAGGCTCGGTGAGTGTAAGTTATTCTCTAAGGTTTCCCGGTTATTAAGTGGCAAATTCAGGATATGAATCCGTATTTGCCTCCTACAGAGCCCATGGAACTTCCAAGGTTTGAAAATGATGTGCATGATAGAAAACTGTGGCCTTTAGAGAGACTGATAAATATTTTAACTGAATTTGTTAGACTAAATGTTAGTATTCCTTAGAGATCAGTTACCCTAACAGGTCTACTACGATGGGTAACTATAAGCTACTACATATCATAAGCATTCTTTTATTTATTCATTCATTCACCAACATTTTTAAAATCCATGTTGAGTTCAAGATCTTATTCCAGTTATCACCGTGTAAACACACATGTTCATACACAACTGTGTGTACCACTGGGCATGCGCTACTATGCTATCTCCATCCCCAAGAGTCTTCTGTCATGGCCAAGGTCCCTGAACACTGATCTTCATAAAGTCTTTTCAAGCTAGTTCCCAGTGGCTAACAGGAAGTAACTTGAAGGGCTTTCAAGACCCTGACTTGATGGCAATTTAAAGAAGACGAACTGAGAGTGGACCGCCTTCCTATGGACCTCTCACGTCACCTCTTCTGTATTCCTGGGATCACGTCTGTTAGCTTTCATTATCTACAAATAAGGACAATTTATTTCTCCCTCAAACTGTTTTATACATTCCAAGCCACTCTATAAGGCTGCAATACTAGTTGGTAGACTAAAACTACAATCTGGACTGTCAAGCTGCTAGTCAGCACTGTGCCTGGGGAGGGAGGAGAAAGGAGAGCAGGGAGCCAGAGAGCCGGAATGCCAGGGAGGACTGGGTGGGGGTGGCAAGAACAGCGCTGTCCTATCCCGCTTTGTGCCTCACGAACGGTAGGAGATAAGGCCATTGTGTCTGTTCAATGGCTTTGCTTTAGGTTCCCTCTTTTCCCACACTGACAGCCCCTGGGCAGGGGGCTTGCTTCATTGTTTGGGTTCTCTCCTCTCTGTGTTGTCAACAGCACCCATCTACAAAGAGACAGACAAGGAATAGTTTTTTGTTTTGTTTTTTTTTAAAAAGAAGATCCTTTTGTTTCCTGTCTGGTTCTCTGCAGCCAGGAAACAGCCCTCACAGAGAAGGACTTTTAAAGAAATGCTACATAATTCAGAGATAGGTCAGTTCATTTATCTCTGACCCCTTCCACTTTATGATCCAGATTTTTTTCCAGTGCATCTTGCCCACCACCAAGGAGAGCCACCTAAAACCTGGTTTCTGAAAAACTGTAGATAGACACCCTAATAAGATGGGCTTCTGCCCAGCACCACCATAATTTATTAATTGATGATAATGGGTGGAAAGATAGGTTATTTACAGCAGAGTTTACTGAGCTTTTATTGATGCTGCTAATTCTTGGCAGCCAGAAGGGAGATTTGGCAGGTTTAGTAATCCAAAGAGAGGCGCTATGAAGATCTATTCTGAGAACAGCACCAAAGAAGAAAATGATTTGTGATACTTAGAAGCAGTTGTGAATATTCAACTAGTTGAGAGTTTAGGTGGAGGTTATTTCACAAACAAATCATCATAGAAGAAAGGTTTAAAGAGAGAAAAGTGGAGAATAAGGAAACGTATTGCTAAACGGTATTTACCCTGGGGGCCACACTAAGTCCATGCAATTCCAAGAGATCATAATGTGAGTTTAGATCAATTAAAACAGAGGACATTTTGTAATTTGGATGTCACATCAGTTTTACTAGACAGTGTCCATTTGGTGTCATTCACTATATGGAGTTTTACACTTAAAAATTAGAGAATAAATTATTAATCTAGAACCTGACATATGGCTAGTAATTGCAAACCATCCAAGCTGGTGGTTTATTGGTGGTTGCCACTATCAGCTGTTGGTTGGTTACACCTACTGTTGACTCTGGGGATTGCATCTCATCACAGACTGTTCTTTCATTTAGGGACATAACTCACTGTGTTGTGCTTTACTTTATCTTACTTCATAGATGTTGCATATATTTTTTTACAAATTGAGAATCCTCTACCAGCAAAGAGATTACAACTTGCTTTATTATGATACTCACTTTATTGTGGTGGTATGGAACCAAACCCACAATATCTCCAAGGTATGTCTGCAGTCAGTATATCCATCTAGTATTTATTAAGCAACAATATGTGCCCAACTTTTTTCTAGGCACCAGGACACAGTGTAGATTGGCACACTTTCTGTTCTAATAGACAGGGAATCTAATGAGGAGAGACAGAAAATCAGAGAATAACTAAATGGGTAAGATTATTTTGGACAATAGTAAACGCTACGAAAATAATAACACTTGGTAATACAACAGAAAAAATAGCTGTGGGGTTGAGTCTGAGGCTGCTTTACCTATAATTGTTAAGGTAAGCCTGACAAATGAGCTGAGGCCAGAAGGAGAAAAGGGGAACCATTGAGAAACCTACAGGAACAACATTTCATAAACTTGGGATGTCAAATGGCTTTTAATTTTTTCTCATTTTTAATTGAAGTATAATTAATGTAGAATAAACTTTATATATTTAAAGTTTACAATTTGTTTCTTTCCTTGCAATTTAAGTTTTGATGTAAGCATATACTTATGAAACCATCACCATAATCAAGATAATGAACACATCCGTCATCTCCAAAAGTTTCCTCACGGTCCTTCATGCCACTTCCCTGCCACCCTTGCACCTCCCAGTTCAGTCCCAAGGCAACCACTGATCTACTTCTGTCATTATAGATTGATTTGCATTTTCTAGAATTTTATATAAATGAGATCATACATTCTGTATTGTTTCTATCTTGACTTCTTTCACTCAACACAATTATTTTGAGACTCATCCATATGTTGTATGTATCAATAGTCCAGTCTTAATTGCTGAGTAGTATTCCATTGTGTTGATACACCACAGTTTGTTTAACTATAACTGTTAATGGACATTTGGGTTGTTTCTAGTTTTTGACTGTTACAAATAAAACTGCTAAGAGCATTCTTCTAAAAGTCTTTGTGTGGACATATGCTTTCATTTATGTTGGATAAACATGCAGACTAAATGGATGAATCTTATGGTCAGTACATGATTAACTTTGTATGCAACTGCCAGACTGCTTCCCAAAGTGATTGCATCGTTGTAAACTCCGACCAACAGTGTATGAGAGTTCCAGTTGCTCCCGCACTTGGTGTCATCATTCTTTTTAATTTCAGCCATTCTAACAGGTATGTAGCGGATTCTCACCTTTTCACATGCTGACTTCTTTCTCTGAAGTCTTGAAATAATTATTTGACTTTAAGCATTCATAAGCTTTTTCTAGGCTATTATAAATAAATAAGTAGATAGACGATAGGTAGGTAGGTATGTAGGCAGAGCTAATTTGAGAGACTCCCATGCACCAGGCATGATTCTAGGTACTGAGAATAGAGCACTGAGTAAGACAAAACTCTCACAGAGTTTCCATTCAGGCGAGACAGACAGTGTAATATCATGTAAGGTATGTGAAGGTGCTATGAAGGAAAATAAAGCAATGCATAGTGACAGTGAAGGGACAGGGCAAGGGTGGAACAACATTCTGGGATGACTTCAGATTGTCACACTACTGCCTTTATTACATTACCAGGTTCTTCAGGGCCCTTTACAACACTTCCTCTCTTCAATATTTGGCACCACTGATATGCTCAAAGCATATTTGTTAATTAATTATTCTTATATCTATGTCCCCAAAGATAGAGATCCTCTCTTCTGTCTTTCTTGCTTATAGTTGAATTCCCCAGACATAGCTTGGGGTGAGAAACACAGTAGGTATTGTTTAATAAATATTAATTAGACAAGTGAATGGAGGATGGGAGGAATTAATTCTACACAGGAACACTGTGATGTGCAGGGAGAGCTCAGTGAGTGCCAGCACCGAGGCAGGAATCCAAATTTATAGCCACAGCCAGCTGAGGCCTCTTCTGCCAGCTTCCTGTTCCTGGCAGACACCTGAGCCACAGCTCACCCAGACTCTTGTCTCCATCCTGTTTGGCACCAGTGCGATGCAGATGCTCTCCCAGGTATCCTTGTCCCCACCATGGAATTACCTGGTTCCAGGTAAATCAATGCCTCCAAATCCTTCTTGTTGTGGCCTTAGTATGGCATTTACCACATTCTGCACAATTAGGGATGTGAGAACCTTCCTCCTTCCCTAGACTGAGAGCTTCTTGAGAGTAGGAGGAAGCCAGTCTTAGCAACTCTGTGGCCCTCTCAGCCCCATTTCAGGATTAGGTAGGTATGCAGCAACTCAGTAAATATTTATTGTATTTAATTAAATCCTAAATTCCTCTCAGTAATTCAAGATGTCAGTGAAATACCCTTCACCACTCCAGAAGGCAGAATGAGAGGAGACAGTCTGTATCCCTGAAAGAATAAGTGACTAAGGTTAAACTTAAGGAAACTTTTTTTTTGGTCATCTAAGTTGTTAAGATAAACTCACACACTATTTTATACTTGACACTTTTTGAAAACAGCAGAAATTTTCAGTCTGAAATGCTTTTGAAATGGTTCAAAGAAGAGACAGGGACATGGTTGGGATGACCTTTAAAAGTTGTTTGAAACTTGTTCAAATGTGCCATTTAGTCTTATCTGTAGGCAGCATCCTCCATGAGGTCAAGCTCAGTCCCAGGGAGCTACCTGGGCCACTTGAGTCCACCGAGGCTCCCTCTCAGAACTCTGGACCTTGTCTCAAAGTTTATAACTGCTACAGAGCTCAGTAATGGTGGCCCTTGCAGGGCAGGGAGAAGACAGCCAGACAACAGCAGGTCTGCCAATCAGCGTTCCCTTGAGGATCCCAAGTAAAACCTCCATCCAAGGCGTGTGGCCTCCACCACAACCTGCATTATGCAGTGTGGAGAAGGTTTATGGTGGCCTTGCCCTGGAGCTATAAAGTTTATTCCTGCACATTAACTGATCCATTGGCTCTTGCCCCTGCTGCCTCTTTCATCTTTTTTGGTAGACCTGTCAGGATCCCCTTTCAAACACAAGCCCAACAGAACTGAGGGGTCAGGGCAGCCCTATCAACACCTTGATAAAGGCAGCCATGTGGCACCCACTGCACCCTGGCGGGTCTTACATTACTCACTTATCTGCTGTGCTATGAGAATCTAAATAATCTCAGCACCCTGCTTCTGCACTGACTCTGAGGCTGCTATGAATGAATGATACGGGGGACAATTGCAGACAAAAGGAAGCATCTTCACATCAGGTGGCAAGTTGGGAGGATGGGCAGTTATATTTTTGTTTGCAGTTTTACTTCTAGGAGAACCTGTGCCTCTTCTCATGTTATTATCCCTGGATTCATGGAGAAATATCTTGATGCAATAGGGGAATATAATAGAGAAAAGCTATGGTGGCAATATTGCCCATAAATTGGGGATAATAACATTATCTTCATTATTTTAGTTTTTTAGGACTAAAAGAGACAAGGCACACACTGAGCTCAACATGGAGACTGACACCTAGAAAGGAAACTGTAAGTGTCACATTGGATTATTATCTGCTATGGCTCACCCACTTTCTGAGAAGTCAGTCGGGCGTCTGTGGAGGGAGAGGGTGATGAAAAGGTAGAAGTCAAAGTAAGACGAGTGGGAACACACTTCTTGCTGAGAGGCAGTGCGGAGTAAGTAGAGAAAGTGCCAACAATGAGTGCTGCGCAAGGTGGTGCGATGGGCATGAAAGGTATGCCAACAGTCTTCCACAGAGGGACACGCAGTACACGCCGCTTCTTTTGTCTTTCTTCCTTCTTTTCACCCCCCTGACTTATTTCTCAACAGGAAATTCTTTCTGTCCAAAAGTACTTTACAGTTCACTCACAGCTAGGCTCAAATCCCACCATTAGAGATTATTTTTTATTTGTAACCATCCTGGTTTCCAATTCCAGCTGTTTGTTAAGCCTGTGGGCCCAGGTGTGTGACTTAACTGTGTGGAGGGTTAAAGTCCCCTTCTAATAAAATGAGGATGTCAGTCTCTCTACCAGAGGACTATTAGCATCATCACATGAGGTAGCACACAAAGAGTACCTAGCATTCAGTGACACTCAACAAATTAGAGCATTGGCAGGTGCCCATGAACACAACTCAACTGCAGGAGAGAATCCTAAAACAATTATATTGGCTAAAATATATCTAATTTTTACTAACAAAAAATAAATTGCTTCATCTTAAATATTGATAAGTGAACTCTGAAGGAAGGATGTGCCAAGGGGAGGAACACTAAGAAGGGCACTTAGCTTCTCTATAATCATTCCTGAAAATCTTTTTCATTACCTCTTTTGATAGAATGAAAAACATTCGTATCCATTGACTACAATACTACAGCTTCTGTCTGGCTTGCTTGTGGCTTCTTATGGAACTCTATGGGGGAGTATCACGCCCCATTTTACACACATGGTACCCACTCCAGCTTAAGTCCTTCCCTCATCGATACAAACCTCACACAGGAGGAGCTTATGGCAGGCGTTTACTTCTCATGAGATGTGTTAACCACAGGCCTCGTCGCACTGGTACTTAATATAATTTGGTAGATTGAAGAATCTGAAGCTCACAGGTTATAAGTAAGTAGGTTCAAGCTCTACTAAGGAAATAACGCAGGAAGACAGTGAACTTCAGGCTTTTTTCAAACTGCAATGGATTTTTCTTTTTGTTTTGTTTTGTTTTGTTTTGTTTTTCAAGTTATGAAAGCGGTTTGCATTTATTGTTCTAAGACATACAATGTAGTTCAGTACAGGAGTAGCTGAAGGGTCCAGCCCTGGTGTGGAATGCATATGCCAACCACCAGCATGACAGACCCTGTCTTACCCTGAAGAACCATTATAATTGGAAAAACTATCTATATCATGTTTCTGCTGAATGCAAGGCTTTAATTATTTTATCTCTTAGAAGTAAGATCTGCATGACATTCTGGGCCTCACTGACACAGACCAAGAAGGCTTCTTAAAACCTCTGCAGATGGCAAACTGTTCCATCTGAGGAACAGTGAGTGGTTAAACCCAGTTTTCTTATTTCCACCAGCACCACAGAACCCCAAGTGTTGTTCAACCCCTCTGCTTGACTCCAGTCTTTCCACATATGCCATAGAATGATCCACTTTCCCTGCTTGAATGGTCTGTTTTTGCTTCCGTCCATGTCCCTGCACAGTTGGCTAGCTACCCGCTAACCTGGGCTAATAGCCCTTAACTCTACACTTCGCCTGCTCCCTCTTGGCTGGCCTCACATGTTAAAGTCTGAACTTGGCTTTCTTCCCTGGGTTCATGGTACGCAGGTGCCCTTTCTTCTTTATTAACTGCTCCCCTGATTCTGACCTTAACGGCTCTCCAGGTCCACCCTCTTGGCTTGGTCCTGGGTCCTGGACCTTCCTGAACAGCCCAGAAATTCCTGTGTTGGATTCCCCTACACTCGTAACTAATCATCTCACAGAATTTGTCATCATTTCATGCCCTCACATTACCCATAAGAAGTGACTGCAAGAAGGGTGAACAGTATAACAAGAGTATTACCTCCATTTTGCAGACAGTTTGACTAAATTCCAAAATGATGAAGCACCTAGGTCAATTAAACCGAGATCAGCTTCAAGATAGAGCCCAGTTCCGCTGACACTCATTTCTGTTCTCTTATCTGCCAACGTTCTCAAGATTTAGGAGGATGATCTTGTTACAACATAAGAGGTGTGATGCAAAGTAGAGATAATAAACTGCCAATTTTATGCCCATCCTGGGCCCTATGACATGACCTGTTAGGGAAAGAAACAATTCTGTTTCCACATAGCCAAGGTCCTCATGTGAAGAGTTACGGTATTAATTTCCTAGGAAACAAAGGAGCACAAACTGGGTGGCTTAACACAACAGAAATTTGTCTCACAGTTCTAGAGGCTAAAAGTCTGAAGTCAGTAGGACCATGCACTTTAAGAAACCTGTACGGGAAGCCTTCCTTGGCTCTTCCTGATTTCTGGTGTTGCCCTCAACGTTTGGCCCTCCTTGGCTTGTAGAGGCGTCACTGTAATCCTCCTCCTTACAAGGAGTTCTCTCTGTGTCCCTGTCTTCACCTGGTTGTTTTCTCATAATGGCATCAGTCAAATTGAATTAGGATCCCATCCTACTCCTATATGACCTAGTCATAGCTAATTACATCTGCAGTGGCCCTATTTCCAAATAAGTTCAGATCTTGTGTTATTTGGCCTTAGGACTTCAGTATCTCTTTCTATGAAGGATAGACTTCAGCCCACAAAAATCATTCATGTAAAAGTAGTTGTATTCACTTTCAGGAGAAAGGAAATGACCCAAAAGACACTGGGACCACAGACATTGAAGAATAAACTCTTTTTAAATGGGTTTATGAGGTTCAAATCAAGAAGCAGATGTTCTGTGTTTGGCACCTTCTCACAAGGCAGGAAAGGCCCATTGGTATCAATTTCCTTCTAAGGTCCTGGTAGGAAGACTCTGATGATAGCTGGGTCTCCCCATCAGATATGTACCATATGGTGGCATGTAGAGGCATTTCCTTTATTCTCTTGCTCCTGGGAAAAACCCTGCATTTTAACTTTCCTTGATACCTAACTCACTCCTGTACTCAAAATTTCTAAGATCCAGAGGCCAAGATGTAGGTTCACTTCTTGGGCCTCTCACTATTTCAAAATATAACTTAGAGCACAACACAGACTCCATAGAACCTAGAAGGTGAAAAGAAAATTGAGGTAATATTATTTTTCTTCCTCAGTGCAGGAAATACTTTTATTGCTTGCTTGAAAGTGGTCTTCCAGCTATTGTTTTATTACTTCAAATACACAGGAATTTATCACAGAGCATTCCATTTCTGTATAGATCAGTTTAGTTACTAGAAAATTCTTCCTTATGCTGAATCAAACTCTAACCCTTGATTTCAATCATCCTTTGGTTGATCCTCGTTCTAGATTTCAGTGCATGTTTTTCAAACAGTGAGCCATTCAGCTGTAGAATTTCTGGGAAGCCCCTAACATCTGTCTGTGACGGGGAGGAGAGAGCTCGCTCTCTCTGCCAGAACATGCCTGCTTCCATTTGAGCATCTCTCTTTCACTCTGTCTCTCTCTTATTTTTCTTGTTTCATTTATAAAGAAATGCTATAAAGAGAGTGACACTGAAATATAAAGATTTTGGTTTTCTAGGGGCTTAAGTCAAAACCAAAAACAATAATGTATAAGAACTATTCTACTTACTTAAATGGTTCTCTAAGTGTTTGAAAGTAGCCATTATTTTCTTCTTCAGAATAAATGTCCCTGATTCTTTCAACGGGGACTGTAGTTTGATTTCCTAATCCTTCAGATTCTCCAATCTGTGTAAAGAACTAATCTGGACCATCTATTCTCAGTGCAATAAACACGATGACACTCTAACTGGAAGGTAGTGTAGAAATTACATAATTGATGTTCTCATTTGCTTGTGGTGCTGAAATGGAGGCCATGACCTGTTTGGGTCACTTCTTGTCTAAAGTGTCTATGATATTGAATTTCAATTGTCTAAGAAGTGAGCATAGGGAAGTAATTCCTGGTTATGCAGGTTTTCCTTGTCTCATATTTCCCATCACAAGGTTGGTACGAGTGATTTTTCCCATGGATCCCAAATAAGCATCTCTTGTCAGCCTACTCCACACACACACATCTAGCTCATTCTTAAATCCATAAGTGTAACCATCGTTACCCCTCAACTAGGCCTGACTGTATCTAGCAGGTGGCAGATATTGAAGGCAAGGATTCTGTAACCATATACCCTAGCACAATTATTGTATTTACAGCAGTAGGGACTCTCAAATGTATGTTGAATGAATGAATGATGCATTCTTCCATATTGTTTCATTTGTGTTATTCTTGGTTTATGGTCTCCCCCCCACCCTACCTCCCATCTTGCAATAGCAGAACCTTTAGGGAATGCTGAGCACTGGAGAACAACAGAATAAATATTGGTGATTGATGACTAGAGGTGAGTGGGTCAAGCAGTGCCATGTCAGTCCAGGATCCATATGCATAGGCATGTACTTATTTTTTAAAACATAGGTTTTGACTCACCGTAGTACTCTGATCCAGTTTCCTTCAGCTCAGTTCCTCAGTCCATGCTCGGGTCATGGAAATACATCACGTAGATGCGACAGCATGCACATTTTTTATGAGCTCTGGTGACTTGGGTTGCACCTTGAAATTGCAGAAATGAAGGTTTGTCTAATGATTTTTAATTAATTTTAATTACTTACATTTTGAATGGTGGTTTAGCATTCTGAATCCCAGCCCTTCAGATCACTCTGGGATGCCTGCCAATTTCCTCATTATACGCTCATTCCCCTAACACTATTTGATGATTAAAGGCTCTAAAGCAAACCCCAAAATATTCAATATGTAATGGGGAGCACCTGGGAGACAGAATGTATTATAGTGTAGGGTATGGACAATATAGCTCATTGTACCTGAATTTATGAAAAGACTTTTTCAGCTAGAGAGCATACTACCTTTGACAATGAGGCAGAATTCAACCTCTTTTCAACCTTGCCCTCATACAATGTCCTAACCCTAATTCAATTCTAATTGATGCCTGTAATGATGGGATGATAGAAGCAATAGTCCCAAAAAGATTGGATGGCATTTTTCTAAATGGTTGAAATGTCACTTAATTTTTAAAAATGTATTGGAGCTAAATCAGAGGGGAGAGGGAAGTGGGGGAATTAACTATTAAGAGTTTAGACAAGATATAAGACAGCACTTTTTGGTTTTATTTGGTAAGGCACACAATGGCATGGCTTTCCAAGCAAGACAGAATTCTCTTGGGGCAGAGATCACAGCATTTCTGAAAGCAATGACACAAAAAGCATGGACTTTGACATGATACCATTCAGGTCGCAAACACTGGGACTTTTCAGGTGTAGGACGAGAGAAAATCACTGGGCTCCCACAAATTCAGTCTTCACTTCTATAATCATTCCTGTTTCACTGGTCAGGGTGAATATTTTACGTAGCATTTGACACATATTGGATGCTCAAAAATATTAATCTCTTCTGTCTTCATTTGTCTAGGCTGCTATAACCAAAATGCTATAGACTGTGGCTTATAAGTAACAGAAATTTATTACTTACAATTCTGGAGACTGTAAGTCTGAAATCATGGCACTAGCAGATTCAGTGTCTGGTGAAAGCCTGCCTCCTAGTTCATAGATGGCTGTCTTCTTGCTGCATTCTCACATGATAAAAAGGGTAAAAGAGCTCTCTGAAGACTCTTTTATAAGGGCATTAATCTCATTCATGAGGGTTCCACCTTCATAACCTAATAACCTCGCAAAAGCCTAATTCCCAAATACCACTTTGCTGAGGAATAGGTTTCAACATATGTATTGGAGGAGAAGGGGGCACCCAAACATTCAGTCTCTAGCACTCTCATGCCTTTGTTTTATTTTTAAAGATATAGAGAGCTCTTATTTGTGTGAGGTCATGCAGGGGCAGCTCTACTTGGAGTCAGGATGAGATAAAATGATTCTTGAAATCATCTTGAGTACTGAAATATTATAAGGCAGTGATAAATTAACAGGCACGATTTCTGTCTCCACCTACTCTGTCTCTATCACTTCTGTCTCCATTACAGAGAAAAGCAGTGTAGGAAAAAGTTGTATTTGCTGGAAACATCATAACAAGTTTGATCCCAGAGATGGTAACCTGATGACCTGGTTTCCTGAGGCTCCTGAGAATGAATAAACTGTGTTCAGAATGCTGCTTCTGGTGACCAGCCAGAACCAGCTGCCTGTTCTTGGACTCATCAGACTCATGCAAGACTCATTAGTTACAGAGCTACATGCAACTTCCAGCTGTGGCTGAGATACTCAGCTTAATATCCGAGTTGACATGGGAGAGGGGACAGATTACAGTATTTTGTGGAAGACATGGTTCACAGAGAAGTGGTGTATGTCTGAGAGATAGTCCCTCATGTTTATTCAAAAGATTTAGTAACAGCTTTTTTTAGGCAGCAGCTGAATTTACTCTAAATCCAGATGTTTATCCAAGATATTTACTGGTTATCACATAAGCTATTTCCATGTCACTCACTTTCCTCTGTCCACTTCTTTTTAACTGGCCACTTTTCCCATTTTTCTCCGCGCCCCCCGCCCCCCGCCCCTTGGTTAACAACTGGGATTTGCAATTTGAAGTCTCTGTCAGGAGTTTTGAAGTGGAAATCAGTTAGGTGATTTGAAATTAAGTATCAAGGGAAAGAAATTTTAAGAATTATATGAGTTCACCAAAGTCAAGGATGTTTTTGATCTTAGCAGGCCTCTTTTCCTGGACCAACTGCTCTTTAATAGATTAAAGTAGATATCACGAATGCTGCCTTGCAGGAGTGAAGGTGAAATTGGCAGAGGTGAGTCAAGTGGGAAGTTGCCTATCTCTTTTCTGTCCACAGTCTGTGCATAATTCATAACACAGAGATTATATACAATCTCTTATTCATGAACTTTTAAACAGACTGGTTATTACTGATGGCCTATTGAAAGAAGACTCCCTCTATATTTTCCCCTTTCTCCCAGAATCAAGGACACAGCGAGAGGCACTGACATTCTCAGATCCTTAAAGACGAAAGCCATCGGTTCCTTCAAAGTCCTTAATTTTGAACCCTTGCTAAGCTGTTGCATATCCACTTTTGAAAAGACCTTTTATACAAAAATAGACTCGACTGCCAGCAGATGTTAATGCAAGTGTCACTCATGGGTACGGAGGGCTGAGGGAGGAAGGTGTGAAGAGAAGTGTATGAGGAACATACACTGGCTAGAAAGGAAGGATAAATTGCAGGAGTGAAATTTTTTTTCTCCCTCATAACAGTTGAAATTAAACAAAAAGTGAGCAGGGCTGGGAGGGGGGTTTCCTACACTAAGGTTGAATTCTCTTCCTTCCTTTAGTCCCATGTGTCCTATGTCCTCATCCACATCAGAAGATGGGCCTAAGTGTCTAGAATTGTTGAGATGAATCACAATTGGTATTTGAAGTAAGGGCTTAGAGTATCACTGAGTGCTCTTGTGTTTCCCACGCAGCCAGAGTGAAGAGAAAAGTGCCAGTGGGAGGGGTGGTCAGAAGAGCAGTGAAGGCGAGCGAAACAGCATGGCAGAAATTTCTAGAGCAGGGGTCATTGTCATCAGCGGCCTCACACAGGCATGCCCAGAGGCCACTGAGGCTGACCTCTCTTCTTTTCTCAGTATTTTTAGAAGTCAGCACAGTGCTTGAGTAGCCTGGATCAAATTCCCTCCTAAGTTGTTCTGCTCCCAGGTCCCACCCAGACACATTTTTGTGCCCAATGCTTTGGCATCGGAGTTAAAAAATGCCATTCCTGTCTACAGTTTAGAAAATTTTTATGGGTGTTTCATCTCTGACAGCCACTTTATGCTTCTCTTACTAAAGATTGGGAGGCAGCTGAAGCCAGTTCTTAACACCTTTGAAAAGAGAATTGAGTTTCTCTGAAATCGAGAGCAAGTTGTTTACAGCTTTGGCTCCTCCAGTGCTGAGCTTGCTCCTTGCCGGCGACTCTCTGCTGACTGACACTGCCTCTCTCTAGCAACGGGGACGTGCCTTTGTTTGTTCATCTACTGAGTATGTTCTTTATCCTTCCTTTCTGCCACTTAAATAATTTTTTTAAGAAATAGGTAGCAAAAGGCATTTTAAATGAGTGAGGCCCTGAGGTGCCAGACTTGTGGCTTCTGTACCTTGGTGAGTAATAATGGGATTAAAGACATTCCCTAGGTTCCATTCAGGTAGTTAGTTACCCAGGTACCTCAGCAGGGGCGGTGAAAGCAATAGAAACCAAGCTCACAGGGGAAGACAGTGCTGAGCCGTGTTCACACAATCCCCATTACATCACTTTCTTCCCTTCTCATCCAGCTCCCAAGGGACAGAAGGAGCTGGTATGAAAAAGCCTTTCATGGAATGAAAAGCCAAGAAAACTACACAATTGCAAGTGTCTTGGAGACAACAGGAAATGGAGTGTGACCCTTCGCTAATTAAGTGATCAAGGCAGCTACCTTTGGAAACAGAGTTTGCATTCCAGCCCTCCTGATTTCAACATCACTGCTGTCAGTCCCACCTCAGGGCTGTAACTGAGCTTTGCCTCCAAGCAAAGTGAAAAGTAATCACCGCGGTTCACCTGCTTCTAAACCTCACTGAAGTTCTTTTTTTTGCTGTTCTTGTTTTTTGAGTCTCTTCTCTTCCACAGTCATGAAGCGTGACGTGTGGGAACAGCACTGAGTCTGGGATCAGTAGTCTTGGATACCAGTCCTGGCTCAACATATTTCTAGCCATAGCTTGTTTTTCCCTCTGTAAAATGGGTTAACTGTAATCCTTACATTACAGGGCTACTGAAAGGATCCAGTGACATAGATGTGTGTTTTATCCATTATAATAGGTTCTATAATTCCATTGTGACTATTCCTTACTGGGCTGGCAGCTTTCAGAGAAAGGTCGATTAAAATGACGAGAAAGGAGGAGAGGACCAAAGAGAAGGGAGTGTACTGATAATAATGTGACAAAGTGTTCTCCTATGTTTAATGTCATACAGCTACAGGTTACACATAACATCTTACAGAAGTCTATGAACGCCCCAAGCACCTCCTACTGTGCAGAATCACAATTAAGTTACTCTTCCCTTGTGTTTTAATGTTCCTCTAGCAGCTGTGTAGGTTCGTGTTAGAAGAAAAGAATAGAAACAGAAAGGGTGATGAGACAAGAAAACCCATGGAGTAGACAAAAATGGAGACCCTGCTGAAGCCGCAGGCAACTCTCCTCCCCACTGATGGTGTGCTTGTCCTTGTCTGAGAGGCGGCTGGTCTCTCAGGGCCTCTTTAATCTCCCCTACAACCTCTGGCTTCACTGGCTTTGGCTTGGCAAATGGACTTAAACAGTTGTGTCTTTGGATTTGTCTGAACAATCTGAATCCAGTGTCTCGGACCTCTTTGCTCATAATGGCTGTGTCCGTTTTCCCCCAGAACCTAAATTCAACTTCCCCTCTCAACATCTCTACCCCTAGACTAACAAATCAATCTTTCCTTCTGATTGGGCTCAACTTGATTTGGTCGTGTTGACACCATTAATCTTGTCAGAGCTGCTCAGTAGAAAGTTTTGCTTTCTTTCCTTGACAGACTCTGAGAGTATTTATTTTTTTCTTTCTAATGGTACAAACTTTCTCAGGGTGTCAGAGGTTTCCTATTACTTACAAAATAATCTGAGAAACTCTAATTGAGAGTTTATAATGTGAAAGCATATAGTCAAGATTTCTAACAGTCTCCAAATGTCCACAAATGTCCTCAGTTTCTTCACACGCAAAAGGTGGCGTTGTATGGCAGTAGTGGCCCTCCCATTCTGCTGCAGTCTAGCAGTCTCAGATTAGCAGGGGTGGCTCAGTACCACAGTTGTTCTTATGAAGAAAGAACGGGTGGTAAGAAAAATAGCCGATGCCCTTTCTGGGTTGGACTAGAATTTGCGGGGAAAGGAAATATACACCCAGGATCCTTTGGTGGGAGCTGAACCCTGCCTGGCTCAGGTTAAAATCATGAACTAACCATTGGGCTTACTTCTCAAAACATGGAACAGGAGTCACCATTCCATGGCTTTCATCATTGGCTTTGGAGCCATAGTTTTTCCATATCTGATAGTTAGAACTTGGTTTCAGCCTTGCTCCCAAAACCAGAGCACAAACTCATCTTTTTGCTCTAGTGACTTATTTCTATACTGTTCAGTAGAGCCTCAATCTCTTTTGGTCATTGTATTGGGTTGAATAGTGTCTCTCCCCACACTCCACCCCCACTTCTGCCATCCCTTATTCCTAAATTCAAGTCTACCAGGAACTTTGGACTTTATTTGGGAATAAGGGCTTTACAGATAAATTAAATTAAGTCACACTGAATTAGGGTGAGCCTTAATCTAATGACTTATGCCTTTATAAGAAGAGAAAACAGAGGCATAGCTGCATGCAGGAAGAGTGATACGTGATGATGAAGGCAGAGATTATATAGCTGCAAGCCAAGGAATGTCAAGGATTGCCAGCAACCACCGGAAGCTAGGAGAGACATGGAACAGATTCTCCTTCAGAGTCTCCAGAAGGAACCAACCTTGCTGATATCTAAATTCCAGACTTCTAGCCTCCAGAAGGTTAATGAATAAATTTCCATTGTTTTAAGCCACCCACTTTGTGGCACATTGTTATGGCAGCCCTAAAAAACTAATATAGTAGCTTAATCAACAATTGCCCTTTCTCTTAGTGATTCCCCCTCCACACTCTGAAGTCACCCAGGACAGGTGTGCTGATTCTCAAAACCACCCTGGGACTGGGACCTACCTGCTCACTCCAGCAATGTGATCAAGGTCCTCTGATCTCACTCCTCACTGTCTGTCTTCCATGTTGACAAGAAATTGCCTACCTGGATCTCAAACTAATGCCTGCGCAGAACACTCTAATGCTCTAGAATAGGTCATCAAAGTCTTCTTGCTCCCTTCACAGGCACCACCTGACAGTTCGCATTCCCACTTGCTGCCTGATATGCCCATATCACTGAACAGCCATCCACTTGGCCGCACAATGCCTACCCACACCCCTGTGTTAGGGAGGGGTCTGTTCTAGGTCTGATTCCAATATTTTACCCCATTTTAGTTAGATGACCTTTGTTCTGTCTGTGTTACCAGGTAAGGCAGGAAAGTCAGTGTTTAACTTCTCTGCAGCCTTCCTCCTCCCTTTCATTCTATTTGTGATGCAGCAAGCAGAGCCCCTCTGTCTGCTGGGCACTTGGCACCATCCCATAAATGTGCTGGCAGAAGATCCTGTCTTTCTGTGGGGACCTTCTTTTGTTCTTTCATCCTTTTAACGTTCTTCTTTCTTTCTTCTAAAGTGAAAACAAAGGAATTTTAAATGAGCCAATTCATTGCTTATAAAAATGGTCTTATCCGTATCTTGGTGAGTAATTAGTAGCATCAAAATCCTGCCTGAGTACATTTTTTGGCCTCTCTTCTCACCTCATAACTTATACATACTGGAAGTTATAATCTCCAGAATCAGAGTGTTTTTCAATGCACAAAAAATGGGAGAGAAACACACACACATACACACGTACTATTCAATCACAGTTAGGAGGACTATGCGACAGGAATAGTTACAAGAAGCCAGGCTGGGTTGGTGTCGTAGGTACCTGCAAAGGTCAGATGCAGGAAACAGATACACTATCTGTGACACTGTTTTAGTGAAGAAGAAAAATGCCTAACTTTGGGGATGCCTGTGGAGAATGTGGCTAAGTATTTATGGAGTGTGTTCATCTTGTATTTAGTGGTATGTGAAATCATTAAACTTTAGAGCTAGAGGACCTCTTACCTTAAAGGTGAAAAAATGGAACCCAGAGAGGTTATCCACTCCATGAGCCACAAGCAGTGAAGTACGGCCCCTTACATCTAGAAACACACTTTCTATGCTGAATCTGAGCCCATGAATCCCTGAAATAAAAGGAAGGTTCATGAGGTTGTTTATTGGTCAACATCAATAGTTGGATCTTGGTATTTCTGGTCATTTAAGTTACTCACTGGATTCCAGGTTACTTAATGACATGTTACATTCACAAAGTTTGCCCATGCCTAGTGCACCATGAGATGGATGCCTGGTCTCCTCTTGTCCTGCTTGGTCTTTATGTTCTCAGATAACGATTATACAGTGCATATATTAAAGGGAAATTTTACAGATAATTGAGGATTGCCAGAAACCATGCAAAGGTCTTTGAATAATTTTGCAGATAGGATCAGAGCACCTCTCACATACCTTTGGGCCATTTTGTTGTTTACCATGTTTGTGCAATGGATTTCAGGTGTGCTTCCTCTCACAACAGCCATCCACTGATTCTCAGTCAAAGGGTGGTTCTTGGGCTCTAGAACTTTCTTTTCTTGTGTATGCAGAGAAGCAGAAGTGCTGGAGAATTTACATCTCTCAAGGGCAGCCCTTAACGACTGATGGATTTGAGGATATCCAGCTATTCCAGTTTGGAAGACTCTACGTTTACCACTTACTCTATCTGCAGCGCTCCCTTGTGGGACTGAGCTATAGTTTCTTTCACAGAACTTGGTTTCTTGTTTGGCTCTCTTCCCTTCTTCAGCCCAATTTCTCTGTATCCTTACCTGTTTAGCTTGGGATAACCTTCACTATAATAAGTCACTTTCACACACATCATCATCTTGGGATCTGCTTCCAGGGATCAGAACCTACAGCACATGAGGTAAGTTTTTAGAGACAAGAAACAAGAGTCTCAGAATGTTGGAGCCATATTCCCCATTCGGTGTCCCTGATAGTTGAGTTCAAGTGCTCAGCCCTGTGCTGTACTGGGTGTAGCAGTGCTCCTGCTTCTCTGGCTCATGTTCTGGATGTGAAGAGTCTTATTAACCCACCCTTCTGCCTGAATATTTTGGGCAAAACCCCCCTGTCAGTTTTCTTGCAGATAATCTCATCTCCACTACAAACTTACTATATTTTTAACAATTCTTTGTAGTTTCTTTCCCGAGTCTTCTTTCTCTTTCTGAAATCCTATGCATCATGACTTCCTGTGAGCAGTGATGAATGATTTAGACTCCAAATGGAAAATCTTGCACCCACATCCATGTGACCCTAGAGTTAGATCCTTTGCCCTTGTCATTCAATGTGTGGTCCATGGACCAATGGCATGAACATCACCTGGGAGCTTGTTAGAGTTGCAGAATCTCTGCTCCCACCCCAAACCTATGAAACAGAATGTGCATTTTGACAAGATCCCCTGGGCAATCTGTATGCCTTAGACATGGAGCCCACACTCCCATGGACTCAGTGATCTGGATTCTAGAGCTGTTTCTCAGATCACCATCCTCCCTGACATGAGCTCCCAGAACTCCACTTGGCCAGAATCATTTGCGTTTGTGTCCATTCATTGAATTTGTTAGTCTCTCTTAAAACTAAAGAATTTAGCCTCCCTTCTCACAGCAATCACCCTCTGAATTAATTTAAAGTGATTTTTCCTGGAGAAAAATGGACTCTTACCACCTTGGGTAGGAAAATAATGGTCATTGGCCTAAGAGACAGATAAACTACCTATACTCTTAATACATAGATTACAGCCTGCAGGACAGACTAACATAGAAGGTTGAAGATTAGTCCTGACTTCCTACTTTAATGAAATGAGCCTGGTGGCTTGACTAGAGGGATGGTTTCTGAAGAAGGAGTCACAATCATGAGTACTTCAATGTCATTGCATCTGTGAAAAGTGGTTCCTTAGGGTTCTGCTGCATTGAGGGTAGACAAAGATTGCTGCCTTCAGTTGCTCTCTGTGAGAATTTTGAAGAAGCACCTGGTTGGAAACTCAAACCTTCTCTGTAGGAAAAGGAGAGAAACTGGTGGGAAATAGATGGAAGTAGTGAGGAGGTTGCTCCATAGGTTTATTTTGTAACCTTTATGAACAGTTTTATTAAAAAGCCTTCTAGCCATAAAAGGGCTGTTAGTGATGTTAGTTGAGCAAGAAAATAATTGGTAGATTGCTAGTTCAGTGTGCAGGGCTTAAGCTATTGCAACTACAAAAAGGTCTGAAGATGTGGAGTTACTACAGGTATTTCTAATGGAAAAATATCAATAAGCATGGCTTCTTTCCATAGTCAGTTCCTTCAATTTAGCAAGGCTGTGGCTGTCTGGGTTTGCTTCCTACTCAGTTTCCTACACAACAGACTGGGTTTGCTTCCTACACATCAGTGTTTCCTCAGTTCACAGATATTCTTAACTCTTCCATTTATGGCTACAAACTGCTGAAAGGGAGAGACCTCCATCATATATCAAACAGAAGATTTTTAAAAAACTAGAAAAAAATATTGAGCAGGTAAGTTGACTAACTTCCACTGTACATAAGTATACCCTTTGAAACCACTGTTTAGAGCAAGACACAACAGATCCTATAAAGGTCCAGAAAGTAAATATTATAGGTTTCATGGGCAATATGATGTCTGTTGCAATTACTCATGTCTTTCTCATTGAAGGCAGAAAGCAGCCATAGACAATATAAAAATGAGTGGAAGTAGCTGTGTTCCAGTAAAGCTTTATTTACAAAAACATGCAGAAGGTTAATTTTACCCAAACCCTAGTCTACAGGACACCATGACCCTCTCCGTCACCATGCCATCCTGGTCCAGGCCGCGTCATTCCTTGGGAATGTGACAGTAGTTTTCTACTTAGTATTTTTCTTCTTCCATTCTTGCCATTTTCCCCACAACAAAGCAAATTTTAAAACGTAAGTTAAAATAAGTTACTTTACTAGGTTTTCATTTCACAAAGCATATGTATTCTGCTGTCACCTCATCACCACCTGCATTCCATCTTTGTTCCTTGTGGCTACACAATTTGTCTTTGTCACATTGCCTTGCTTTCAGTTCCTCAAACACACCAATTTTTTTTCTGTCTCAGGGCTCTGATACATGCCATTCGACCTCAAATAATGTCCACTTTCTGCTGCCTGGATAGCTCTGCTTTTTTCTAGGTCCTAGATTTGGCCTTATATCCCCAGACTAACTCCCAGCATAAGTAGTTTTTCCTTTTTATGCTTTCTCATGCAGCTTTTTTTCAGAAGATATTTGATGCAATTTGTAATTATAAGGACAATTGAGTTTATTTGTTTATCACCCATCTCCATGTGCAAGATTGAACTCTGTGACAACAGAGACTGTGCAGTTAGCCACCGTGGGCCTCCTGTGTACCCAGTGCCTAGAACAGGGTCTGCACAGAGTAGGCACAGACTCTAGATTTCTGACAAATTAATAGCTGAGTGAATGTGTAAATTAAATAATAATTTGTGGTAGTAAAGAGGCTCTCTAGGTGGACACAGAGCAGTGTATGATGACAACACCAGAACAATCATGTTTTGGGGAAACAAATGAGCCAACAAGAGGAGCCAAGTACAGACTGAGATAAGATCTGAGTGAGAACAAAGGAATTAGCAAGGAGCAGGCATAGCTGAAGGAATGCAGGGCCCTGAAGGCATGATCCAGATTTCTTTGTTTATGTCAGCACAAAACAGAGTGCTTCATAAGTCCCAATATAAATTCAGCAAATGAAAAGTTGATTGATTAAAGAGTAGAAAGTCATAGAAGGTTTTGAGGATTCCAGTACAGTATTAAGATACAACGACTCAAATTAAGTCAGGAGATATTCTATTTGGCTAAGGACTAAAGAGACTGGATGATCCTGCTTTTCTTTCAGGTTCTAGATTTGGCATTATGTCCCCAGAGGGGAACAGAATATAACTTATTTATAATTATCAGTGGTGATAGAGATAGAAAGTTTTGGTTGGTGGGAGTGTGGTAGGAAATAGCATGAAAGAGAGAACTAATTTTATCCCCATATTCCTTTTCCCTCTTCTTTTCAGTAATAGAATCTTAAAATTTTACTTGGGCATATGAAGTCCCTGTTAGAAACTACATTTTACTGCCTCCCTTGCAGCTAGATATGCACATTACTGAGTTTCAACCAATATAATGAAAATGGAAGTAGTGTGTATAACATTGAATCTAAGACTTTATAATGCTACAAAATGAGTTTCCTCCACTCTTTTGTTTGGATGTGTTGATATCTGGCAAAGACACCTTGAATCCCAGTGTAGAAGCCCCATGTTGAGAATGGAAGTACTGAGCAGCCAGCTTAGGTTCCTACGTGACTGTTGCGGAACAGTTTCCTGTCCATTCTGTACCACTTAATTTCTGCCCTGTTTGGTTCAATGTCATTTAAGGTTAGAGTGGATTGTCCTATTACATAACTAAAATAGCATAGGAGAACTAGAAAGAAAAAGTGCACCTCTCAGGAACCATATAACAAAACGTTCTGAGCTGGGAAGGACTGAGCTTGTAGTACTAAGACAGTGAGATCTTCACTCAGTGCTAAACTTGTCTATCTATAAATTTAATATAGTATAACTATATTTAGTTATACTAAAAGGATGTGATTAACAGACCTCCACACAGTAGATTCTTATACTATAAACTTCTAAATCAAATTAATTTATTCTCTAGATGGATATGAAAGGACTGGGATTGGGCTAAGGGTGTGACAAGATAGCAATAAAAAAGACAGTTTCTTCAGTGACTGTGACCATGGATTGCCTAGTATGTGTAGATTACCCTGTACTGTGTGTGTTATCTGTCCACCTAGATTATGAATTTCTTGAGGGAAAAGTTAGGTCACATTTGTCTTTATATTTTTCATGGCATGGAATGCAGTATTTCACACACAGTAAGTGCTCAGCAAAAACATTTTCAATTGAATGACTAACCCTGTTATTTACTTCTGTTATAAATATTTCCTCATTTCCTGCACTAACCTCATCCTTCTTCTAACCAAACTACTCCTACATGGCGACCCCAAAAGTAACAGAAGCAAGGAGAAAACCCTTGAATTTCCCTGCAAGCTAAGAGCCAACCCTGAATATAGGTATAAATTTGAAACAGACCACCTTCAAGGTTTCAGAAATATGAAGCATTTGAATTCACCTCAATGTCTTTCCAACATTGCCTCCTTAGGAGAGGGAGAAAGGAATGTCAGGGTAGGTGAGATGAGATTCAGAAACAAGAAATAGAAAGAGATGAAGAGGCGGGCAAAGAAACAACACATTCCATTCCCGAGCTATGAACCCAGCACCCTTCACCACACATCAAATTCTCTTACAATTTTTCCCCTTAAATTGCAATCCAAAACACACTGAGAATATGATATAATTTTCCCTGATAACTGACCCTCCGAGTTAATGACTTTCCTTCCTTCCAGCAGGAAAACAATTTCATTTTGCTTAATGTAATAATCTATTGTAGCCCTTTTCTGTTCACCACTCTGACCCGAGGCCCAGTTTCAGAGTCCTGCCTCTGCCATCCAGATGCAAAAGGGAGCGTGATTGTTGGTATTATTCTATACTTTGTGAATTGCGGAGAAACAGCCCACCCCTGACCGGCCGATGACCTCCCAATGACAATACCCGGGGCTGCCAGCAGACAAAAGGGCAAAGTACAGAGAAAATAGGGAAATAGAGAAACTGCCTCAAAATCAAATGTGCCTACCCACATGTTCCGTGGTCTGGGGACAGAGTCTGGGAAATATGAGTATCCTGGTTCTGTCATCTACCTGAGTCACAGGTAGGCTCGGACCGTCTCCAGTGATCTGTACTGCTACCCAAAGGAAATCTAAAGCAGACGTGGACTACCAGCGATGTGCCCTGGCAGCCTTGAAATAATTTGGATAGAGACCACTTTGCTAAGTGGGAATGAGCAGCTCCGTGAGAGACAAGTGGGAGCTCCTGTAAAGAAGCTTTCTGAAACCAGAGGCAGCCACCCACTCCCCCACTGCTGACTCAGGCAGAGGCTTGATGTCTTCACCAACGTAGTTGACGAATGGGAGGAAGGCTAATTTGGTGCTGTTTGTTTCCCATTTCCAAGCTCTCATTAAAATAATCTGCTCTGATTGTCTAGGGAAGTTATTTTTTGTGCTTTTTTTCTCTTCACTCTATCGGTAAAATTTCAGAGGCAGCAGATTTTGTGGTGGGGCGGGGGGTGGTCCAGACAGCTCTGAAGAGATGCGGGAGGAGAGGAGGGGACTTGAACTACCAGGAGCAAGTCAGACCTTTTGGCAGCCAGTGAGATGGGAATCCCAGGCCCTGCACTGTGTCCTGGACTGGGTCCGTGAAAAGCATTATGCTCCTGGTGTTGAAGGAATCCACCTCCCTGGGGAATTCCTTTGATCAGTGAGTAAAAATGAAGAGAAGTCTTCATTCTGGGTATTATAATTGGAAAAGTATTCTCCAGGGAGGGAATGAAAAAGTTCAGAATAGATTTCAGAATTTTCATTCTCTCAGTCACCCACCCACAACAAGATTTTCCATACTGAGATGATGAAAAGAATGACTATTTATTAAATTAGGGTTTGTTGAGCACCTGCTATGTAACTGCCACTGTTATAAGGTGTCAGGGTTACAGAGATGGTGCAAGATAGTCCCTATATCTTCTTCTAGGTCTGACTGCTTTCTCTCTCATCTGGTCCTATGTACACGAGTGCTTGTCCAGTGAGGTTCTCCTGCCCCAGGCACATTGCTCAGGATCACGGCAGCTGCCGTTAGTAGCTTCTGTCAAAATTCAGTAATGTGGTTTGTTTCTGGTTTCTATAATAGGACAATAACACTTTATTTATTTATTTATTTGTTGCAATTGATTGTGATTCTGATTGTCAAATTTATTATTTATTTTTTATTACTAGAAATTGCCCCATACTTCATGTCAGGCAGTGAAAACACGAGATCTAGTCACCACCATCAAGGAATCTACAAAAACATATGGTGAAAAGGGCCTTTAGTTTCTGAGTTCACTGAAAGAATGTCTCATATTCGGGGTAGAGAGGAATAAAAATGTCTTTCTCTGCCAACATCCTTTATCTTCATTCTGGTGTCTGCACTGCACTGATGTTCCCCTTTCTCCCTTCTCCACCCACCAGCTTCCTCCTATCTGAAAGCAGAGATGCCTCTTGCGTGCAAGTGAATCTGCATGGTCTTCAGGCACTTCATATTTCCACAGTCAACATAGTTTAAAGTCTTAGGGTAGACTTTTAATGAGCTACAATGCTGATTGCTGTAACAACTGGCTCATGAACCATCTGGTGGCACATGCAGCATTTATTTATGAATTTAACTGCCATGCCCTATGAAGTCTAGTTTCTTCTTAAGGACAGCATGGGGCCCATCTTTGGAGAATGCAAGTTCTCTGCAGGAGTTTGAAAATGGGTCACCAAAATGGCAAGAGAGAAGCCAAAGAAAGAAATGACTTTCCATTCTGGGGCAGGTATACATTTGTGTCAAATGGAAGAAACAGTGGTCATGGGCAATGGACAGGGTCACCCAAGGAGGAGAGGATGGAACAGGGTTCCAAGGTAACTCTCCCTATATTCTGCACTTGAATACAAAATGAACTTTCAACAGTAATTTACAAACCACAGGAATTTGTTCTTCCTGAATTCAGGCAAATTTCCCACTCTTCTAGCTGTGATTATCAGACCAGAATTTGGAGACACTAAAAATATGGGTAACACTAGTACTCCAAATGGAAAGGAGTGGGGTGGATGGAGTATTGTCTTTTTTGCAGTCAGTCCCTTCTTTCCAATTTCCCTCCTCTTTCAGGATAAATCAGAAGCAGCTTCTCCTTCCAAGAAGATTAGGAAGTTCTCTTTTCATTGTTCTCAGGACCTAGAAACTGGGAAGCCACAGCTATGTGAGAAGGAGTGTAGGATTTGGAGGCAGAGAGACCTAAACTCAGACTCTAGATGGACCTCTCACTAGCACTGTGACCTTGAATAACTGACTCCTCTCTGCCTTGTTTTCTTCATGAGCAAAATCCTGAGCAGATGAAAATCTGTAAATATGTTTGTTTGTAGGAGGAACTAAAATGATCACTTATCTTCCGTCCCTATTCAAGGTGGGTTTGTGTGTGTGTGGTAGTAATGGCATAGAGGGAGAAGATTCCTATAAAAATAACACATGTGAAAAAGGGGAAGAGGGTATAAACAGTCAATGCAAAGTGGGGGAGAACTGAAACCCTTAACAGGACCTGAGCGTGAAGAGAGTCCTAGAGCTAAAGACTTGGAAGCTGACCAAAGAGATTCTTATACAGAACATCAGAAAAAGTGATTGAGTTTTTTGAAAGAAAGAAAGAAAAGAAAGAAAGAAAGAAAGAGAGAGAGAGAGAGAGAGAGAAAGAAAGGAAAGGAGGGAGGGAGGGAGGAAGGGAGGAAGGGAGGAAAGAAAGAAAGGAAAGAAGGAAGGAAGGAAGGAAGGAAGGAAGGAAGGAAGAAAGGAAAGAAAGAAAGAAAGAAAGAAAGAAAGAAAGAAAGAGAGAAAGAGAGAAAGAAAGAAAGAAAGAAAGAAAGAACGAGCACACACAGGTGCACAAAAACAAAACACAACAGAAATCAGTGCAAGGAGGAGGTGGAGGCAAACCAAACAGGTCATCAGGGTCTCCTCCTTGGTGTGTAGGTGGATTTTGACTTGTGTGGGTTTTGGAGTTTGTTTGTTCATTGCTTTCTAGTTATATTTGCTCTAGGCAACACTTGAAAAAGATATAAACACAAAAGGAAAAAATCATATACTTGGTGGCTGGCTTAAAATTATCCTCCAGGCTTCTACCAAACTGGACAACAAAAGATTTCAATCTCTTCAGGCTCTTTGTTTTCTTCTCTTCCCCCTACTCCCTTCCTTTCTTTTTTCTCTTTCTCCCTTCTTCTTTGTTTATGTCTTTTTCTTTTTCATGGTCTCTCCCTACACACACAAACACATAGCCCAGCAATAATATAAGAGAAAATACAGGCAAATAAGAGATCCTCTGTCTGTCTCAGGCAGCCAGCCTCCTGCCCAGCATAATCTCCGTCTTTGCCATCATCCAAAGTCTCGTCCTCAGTCCCTGAAGAATCACACACCTCAACTGCTAACTTACAGTGGGGACTCTAAAGGTGTGTACTTTCTTAAAGATAATCCTAGGCATTTGTACATACCAATCAGTAGGGGGAACCTCCTCCACAAATTGAAGGGGTTGAGGCCTCAGTTTGGTGGGAATCATATATATCTTTAGTGTGTGGTGGGGGAAGGGTAACGAAGGGGTAACCAAAAAAGAATGGAGAAAGCCCAACCTCATTTAATTAAATCCCCATGAATATGCAAAGGAAGACTAATTGCCCTCTTCAAAAACTAATCATTCTGAATTTGACAAGCGGAATTATAAAACGTAACACGTTTATTTTTCTCTTTTATTATATTTGTAAGCATTACTCCTTCTGCAAAGAAAATCAAATCCTATTTTTTATCAGTTGCCACCATCTCCCCCTTTTGTGCTCCTGACCCTGTTCGCCCCTCCCCTTTTGCTGAACACTGCAGCATTGCCATGTGTATTAATTGCCCTGTGAAATGCACTTGAAGTCATTAGAATCCCCCATTCAAAACTATTATCTTGTGCCATTATGCTTTTGCATTATATTTATTTAAATGTGCCTCTTCTGAATTAGCTCATTTTTAACAGCCAGCCATGCTTGAAATATCGTTCCCATCCAAGCTGCTCTCATATCATTTTTCTCTCCTCTATGGAAGAGATGTTTGCACTCCAGCCTCCTGTCCTGACAGGGGCAGCAGCTTTGTTAGAAGGCAGACACTGCTTTTGTGTAATAGGCTCCCGTGAAAGGGGCTCCTGGGGGTAAGCTATTTCTTCCTTCCGTGAGGAAACCCAGAGTCTGGATTAGGTAGAAACTCCTGGGAACAGGTTGCCCGCTCCTGGTTGTACCTGATCTTCATCTACTCTAGGGCACTGACTGAAGAAATGAAGACAAACTCAAGTTGCTGGTGCCTTATTTGCCTTGTGCTCTGAACAGTCCCATGGTGCTGCCACTCGTCACTGACAATCACCCAGGAGCTATCCAATGTCCACATGGTCATCCTTCTCTGGGGCAGAAGGAAGAATTAGATGGCCATAAGAATTTTTTCAGGGACCTGAGTTTCTCAGAGTAGCTAAGGAATTTCGGATATCACTTCTTTGACACTGAGCTTTCTTTTTCTCTGCTAATATTAATACTATATTGATGTGCCATTTATCAAACAGCCCCTTCACTTGTCCACTAGAGAATTCCCATCTTGATTTCATTCAGAGCAGAAAATATACTTTACTCAATAAGCCGAGCTTAGAATTTATTATCCTCATAAGTTCATAACCTAAATTGGATTCCACTAGATTGCTTTTGTACACAGGTGTACAAAGCACAATACCATTGGCACAACACTTCCCCAAGTGTGTCATAGACGAGTTATTATACTCTTATTGTACCCTTATGAGGAAATCGGAATAAAGCAACTTGACCATAGTTACCCAATAAGTGAGTGAAGAATGGATTTAACTTTATGTTCATTCTGGATTCTGACAGAGACAATCGAAGAAAAACATTATGGACTAAGGTGGCCAGAAATTTGACTTGGGGATGAAAAGTGCTTAATGATACAAGGAGCAGGATAGAAGTTTCTTCACCTGAAAAAGAAGTTCATATGTCAGCCCTCTTAAAGCTTCTTGAGAAGGTTCAATTAGGTAAGTGGCAAAATCCTTCGTGAACTATCAGGAAAACGCCTTAAGTGCAGATAGTTTGCCATTTTGTTCCCTGATGAATTTCAAGTACCCAGAATGATGCCTGGCACATAATAAATTCACCAAAATAATGGAAAGATCTTGGATTGAATGAATACGTGACATTGTTATTATTGTCAATGCTCTTGGAGGTGTCCTTGCTGCCATTGTTATTAACAAAGTATTGGACACATAAGCTGCAGGGTTTCAAAATCTGAGTGTCCAGCCTATCCACCAGCACCATTGCCTGTGACCTACCTCTGAACACCTCTCGCTGAAGTGCAGTGAAGAGATTCCGCAGAGGATGGAGCTTTGTAATTACTGTGGGTTGTTTCAGACTATGGAGGAGGTAAGACCAGCACAAAAAAGACAAAGGAAACTTTTGGTCTTTCATTAACCCTTAATGTCTCCTACTCAAGTATTTGACATACATAGTGGAGACCTACACCAGACCTCCTGAATTTTGCGAAGAAAAGGAAGCAACTGGGAATTAGGAAGTGCAGAAAATTGACTGAAATTCTTCATTGAGAAAGGGACTCAATGTACTATTTGAGCTTTTACACATAAGCACTGGCTTAGTGATTGGGCTTCAGAGGAGATTCTCCGCTTGCCCTCATGGGGTTATGTATGAGCAGGCTGAGGCATAAGGGTTGACTGAAACAGGGTTGAGAATACGCTGCATGTTTCAGTCAGTTTACCGTATAACCCCAATACTAACAAACACTACAGATCTAGTCTAGTGTTATCTGTGGCTTGGATTTCTTTGTTTTTGCTGGGGCATGATAACAGAAAAGAAGGCAGAATTTTTAGGGGTTATATCCAAGCTTAGTTTCCTCTTAAGGCAGAATTTTCAGGGGTTAGATCCAGCTTAGTTTCTTCTTAAGGACTCATCCGACACAATCTGCAGCATCTTCCTTGAGGGGAAGACATGCCCCTTCCCTCATCATGTGAAAAACTGAAGCCCACACAGCATGCTCAGAAGAGAGGCCCTGTTGGGGGCTGGGGGATTTATACCCTTATCTGGTTTGAATCTTGGAAACCTCTCTGTCAGGGACCTTAGGGACATAGAGATGGCTTTTCCCCTTCTCATAAATATATTTTTTCTCTAACAAGTACAAGCCAGAAAAAGCAAACACATCCCTAGCTTGCTATTTCAGTCCATAGGTCAAGACCTCCATTAGCAATGCCTTCTTTCTAAAACAACCAAACCACACAAGATTGCTTCTCTTTCAGAGACTGTCCGGTGATTGCACAAGCTGCTAAGGGCTGTTCTTGAATGTCCAGCTACCAGGAGACACAGCGGGATGAGATGAAAGTCAGAGTGGGCTAGAGTGACAGTAAATGTGTGTGTGGGTAGACAAGACTAGGAATACCCCCCCCCACCTATGACACCGTGTGACATCAGCCCCTCTTCAGAGGAGTGGCTGTGTGAATAGGTGGGATAGAATATATACTTTTTAAACTTTTCAAACCCTTTTTATTCATACTACTGCCAGATGACCCGATTCATTCATTCATTTTTCTCCCTGAAGACTATTGAATATTTAAACCAGAGACCTGAGATGTGCCCAGGGATTTCATAGCAGGGTGTATATCAGGCTTAATTTCCTTTTACAAGGATTTTTTTTTGACACGACCAGCAGCCTCTTCCGTATTCTGGGAGGGCCCCATAGTTCACTGCCATCTGGACACAGCAGCCCCTCCCCATCCACTGCCAGTCCATGGCAAGCCTGCCTCAGCCCTGCTGGCCAGGACTGTTTGATTCGTTCATTTGCTCAGGGGAAATTTGGAGGTGAATTTGCAGGTGGAAGAAACTCTCTTCTAATTCCAAAATTTCATCTATAATCAGTTTCAAGCACTGACCCAATCCTGGTGCACAAACTGGGGCGTAAGACTGCTGATGAACCTCTCTTTTCTAAGTCTCTTAAGTTTTCACATATTTTCTTGGTTTGATAGATGGGTGATTTCAAGTGGGAAGGTATGTAAGGAAAGCCTGGGTTTAAGCTCCTAATTCATCTATCACTTTTATTGACGAAACTTAAATTATGGCTGATCATCTCATTGTTAAACTGGTGAGTATCTCAAAATTCACAGGGCTGATGTGAGAATTAAATATGATTATATTTGTAAACATGTTTTATACAACACTGTAAATGTAAGATATATTATTCGTGTTGACTGGAGGCAGATTTCGTGACAGAAAATCTCTGGAAGTTGCTCCCAATGTGAGCAATCTATGATTCTTCCAGCCTTGTAGCCGGGGTTGAGATACACAGTTCCAGCTGCTATCCTTGGTGATGGCCTTTTTAGTGGTAGGCTGCTGATCATTACAGGGGCCACTAGGTGGCACCTCCTTTTAAAATCTCTCCCCACTTTCCCAAGTGAATCTGGATCCTTGTAGAAGCAAAAAGCACTCAGGAGGGATTCAGCGAACCCAGGGGAACTTGGAGTGCTGTCCCCTCCTCCTCAGTGGTAACGGAAGTCTTTTGCGAGGATCAAAAGTACTCAATTTAAGAAATGTGCATTAAACGTGCTTCTTTCTTGCTTGTTCCCAGTTACTTACTTTGCAGTAATATTGTGAGTGGGTTTTCATCCTTGCCTTTTGTAATCTTTTCAGAATAACTATTGAACCATTCCAAGGGGTCTGGAAGGGGGGAAAAACAACAGTGACTTTATCTGAACTCCTTGGGAAGGAAAAAATGAGCGAAATTACCTGCATAGCCCTCCCACCCCACCTTTATTTTCCACAACTGGAAGTGGATCTAACCTCACCACCAGCACCCTCTGTATCAGGGAGCTCCTGCTCAGGTTCCCTCACACACCTCTAGCCTGAGTCCAGAACAAGACATTTGGTAAAAAGGCCATGAGTTACAGGAATTTTCACTCAAAGTTAGGTGAAAGAAGACTTCAAGAGGTCGTAGAAACATTGAGTTGGGAATGGAGATCCTGAGGGTCTAGCCCAGGCAATCCACACACCAGTGGGCACAATCTTAATTACTTTGTTTTCCCCGTATCTGTTTCCTTATCTATCAGATAAAAGATTTGAGTAAGGAGATTGCTGAGGTCCCTTTCACAAGTCAAAACACCAAGAAATCACAATGTTACATCAGATAGTAGCTAACATTGACATTTGTTCACAATGAGATACCACCTCACATCGGTCAGAATGGCCAACATAAACAAATCAACAAACAAGTGTTGGGGAGGATGCAGAACAAAGGGAACCCTAGTGCACTGTTGGTGGGGATGCAGACTGGTGCAGTCACTGTGGAAAACAGTGTGGAACTTCCTCAGAAAACTAAAAATGGATCTGCCTTTTGACCCAGCAATACCACTGCTGAGATTATACCCTAAGAGACCTAAAACACATTCCAAAAGAACCTATGTACCCCAATGTTCACAGCAGCACAATTTACAAAGCCAGGTGGTAGAAGCAGCCTAAGTGCCCATCAGCAAATGAGTGGATCAAAAAACTGTGGTACATTTACACAATAGAATTCTACACAGCAGAGAGAAAGAAGGAGCTTATACACTCTGCATCAGCGTGGATGGAACTGGAGAGCATTATGCTAAGTGAAATAAGCCAGGAGGTGAGGGACAGATACCATATGATCTCACCTTTAAGTGGAACATAATCAACAAAAGAAAAAAGCAAACAAAATATAACCAGAGTCATTGAAATTAAGAACAATCTAACAATAGCCAGAGGGGAGGGGGGAGGGGACAGTGGGGAGAAGGGTTTCCAGGAACTACTATAAGAACACAAGGACAAAACCAAGGGGGAGGGTGGAAACAAAGGAAGGAGATGGGTTTGGAGGGGGTGGGGGTGGGGGAGAAAATACAGACAACTGTAATTGAACAACAATAAAATAATTTAAATTAAAAAAAAAATTGACATCTGTTGCCTGTTGCTTTCTTAGAGCACTTGACAACGACCCTTGTCAATGTAAGAAACTTGATGCATCCATCCATTTATTAAACCATGTTCTTGCCCAAGCAGATCAGACACAGCTGCTGCTTTTCTCCTTTCGGGCCCCTCAGAATGGTTCAATGGTTTTTCTGGACAGATTACAATGGACAGTGATTTTTAAAAAACCGACTCCAGTTCTTATTATCACTGAAAGGTAAGAAGAACAAACAAGGAGGTGTGGTGTTTCTAATGGAGGCATGTTTGTTAAGTTTGAGGGCCCTTTAGTCCCTGTTTGTCTTTTCACGTGCGCTGTGAGTGATCTCCTGAAAGCAGAGGCTACGATGTTAGTCTACCTTCCCTGCTCGGCGAACATGCACAGAGACACCAGCTCAGGGGTCTGTACTCTGTGGTTACTCAGTAAGTACAACTGGCTGACAGACATTAATTACAGAAAAAAAAGACTTTAGATAAAAGTTCTGGAATACTCATATTTAGAAAATGATAGTAATAATAGGTGATATTTATTGAATATTAGGCAATACATAGAATAAGGATAGAGAGAGATATGTCTGCTTACTAATTTCTATATCCCAGAACCTAGAATAATGTTTGGCACATAAAAAACACTCGGTAAATGTTTGTTTAATAAATAAATGAATACTTACCATGGGCTTCCTTTTATAGATTGTCTTGAGTGGTGTTAGCATTATTTTAGTCCACATTAGGGATGAGAGACCTGAACCTTAAAAGAAAACATAAATAACCTGCCAACTTTTCAAAGCTACAATGAACAGCACTGGGATTTGCACCAGCTTCTCTGGTTTCAAACTCTACCTTAAACATAAAGCTAAATACTCTCTGAAAATACTTTTTTATTTCTTTTGATAACTCATTTGAGGCAAGAATATATACTGTTTTTTATGATTCATTAATAGATTTTTTCCTCAAGAGAAAAAGGTAAGAAATGACCTGTGTCCCCCAAAACTACATACTAAAGAGGTCAAAATGTACATTTCCTGGAAAGGAAGGCTCAGCACCAGCCAATTTGCAAGTTCCTACACTAGGTGGTGAATAGCAGATTAACATTGTCTCATTAAGGATTTGTACCAGGATTAAGCATGGGTTAAGTGCTTTGATTGTATTGGTTGAAGGATGGAGAGGGGATCACTGGAGATATACATGAGAGAAAAAACTTTGGTTTCTTACAACAAGGGGATGGCAAATGGGCCACAAATAGGAAGACCTGGACATAACTGGTTTTTTCTCTACCATTCATGTATTTGTTCTCCGGTATTTGCTGAATGTCCATCTTATGTCATCCACTAATTCTCAGTGCTGAGGATACAGGTGAACAAGACAATGGCCTAGACCTTACCATGGAGCTTGCATGTTATTGGACACTATGGATTCTAAACAAAGACCCGTCTTTCTCTTAACTCTGCTAACTGAGGTCAAAGAGATACTACTGACAGGTTTGCTGGGATCTTCCCAAATCTGCAAATGCAGGAGCATAAATTTAGTTCTCCCCTTTTAGTTATCCCCAACACATGAAAATAACTCCCATAAGTTACATGCATCCTGATTTTATTCTATTTTTCCCTTTTTGTTTTTGTAATCATTCATAGGAAGGAAAAAATAGACACTGCAAAGCCCAAATACTCAAACAAAATCAGATATTCTTAGACTATCTTTTCTCAAAATTAACTTGCACACAACAAGAACAATCATGTGCACATTGCCAACACTTCTGGGAAAAAAAAAAAAGCTCACTAAATGTGATGCTGAAAGAGACCTTATAGATGATGGATTTTAACTTTAACTTTTCTATTTTACAAATGAGTCTAGTGAAGCCTAGAAAAGGAATGGGGCTACTTTATCAAGGTCACAGAGACAGTTTGAGTAATAGGCCTAGATCGCAGGTCCCTCATTACCTAATCCAGGATGACACAATTGCAAGGCCTCCAGTGGAGATGCAAAGACCAGGCAGGAGCATTACAGAGAGAAGGCCGTGCAAATGTTCTCCAGTACACTGGGTGTTAACTGTATGCTTTGCTGCAGCTTACATTGACCTCTCTGTAAAAGCTGTTAGTATGCACTGGTGGTATCCCTTCACAGAGGTCTCTGCTTCACATTCAGGAGGACTGCAGGAACCCAGGTAGGCCAGTAGATATTCACCATCCTCATTACCACACACCTAGACCTTCAGCACCACATCCAGGAGGCTCTCAAAACCCTTATCCTCTGCATACTTAATTAAACTAAATTTCAAAAGCCCACAGTATAGTCTTTCTCCTTCTTCACACCTATAAAGATACTATGTCCTCTGTCAGATCAAATCTAGCCATTAGAATCTGACATCTAAGGACTGACTCAGTGTAAACTGCCATGGTTTACTGACTTTTTGTGTCATGTACCAGACACCAATCTTGATATTTAGATGTTACTTCCAATTTGCTGCCAAGCCCTGTGAGTTCAGTGTGGTAGCTATGAGTACTGTTTGCCAAGTATATCCCATTCTTTTCCTTCCAAAAACAGTGTAAGACTGGATTTTCCTGAAGCCTTTGAGGTAAAACATGCTTGATTTGAGAGTAAGAGCAAGCACATGATTCACAGGGTACCCCTGCCCCTGTGACCCAGGATAGGCATGAAGCATGAGGGGACAGGAAACCTTTCCTAGCTACAGAGATTCGTGGGTTGTTTGTTACTGTAGCATAACCTAACCTGTTCTGACTGATACAGCCACTCTTACTAACCTCAGTTTACAAAGCAGAGCACTGAAACTCAGCAAGGTATTATCATTTGCACAAGATTTTTGCATCTAGAAATTAATAGAGAAAGGATTCAACTTCAGGCCATGATATCTGATTTTAAAGTTTGTAATCTTTCCACTACAAAGAGATGTCTACCCATGCAGCCTGAGCCTCATCATTGGCTTCTCTGCCTTCCATCTCTTATGTTTCCAAGATTGTTTATTAAAACCTTTATTTTTTGTCTTTCCTAAATAGCACTTTGATCATATTTTTCACTCACTCTAAAGCTTCCAAGGCTCTATATTGCCTCTAGAATTAATGGAAGAACAACAGGAAGCATAAGCTAAGGGCTTTCCTCTCAAACCACTGCATGCTGCTGCTGCTTCTTCCAGGGCTCTGGCATAACATGCATGGTGTATGAATCAAGACAAACTAAGAAAAGGGACGGTACAGGACTCTAGATCCCTTTGCCTTCTGGCTCCAGGGATCCAATGGATGAACCAGATCTTTTAGAATCATGTTTATTTTCTATGCCCAAACTCACTCTTCAGAATGTATCAGGATAAGCTGTTCCCACCTTATTGGAAGGTAGATCCATTTTGGATCTTTCTCAGATACCTTGATCACTATAAGAATTTTTCTCTCTTTTCTAGTTTTCAGGAGATCAGGAATGGCCCTGGTCTCACTTGCAAATAGGTTCTGAAAAACCCGCATCAGATCCACTTGGAGAGATTCCACAATTCCACCACCTGCCTTAGGTTAGTTTCTGACTTCCCATTGCACCTGTGGGCTCTCTCAAACTATTTCTCGGCATTGATATTTACAGAAAAAATAATAAACATAATCCACATTGACGCACATATTGATTCCCAGATTTCACTGACATTTACGAATGAATGATGGATTGCGTTTTTTGTGAGGCTGGCTGAGCTGACCTGTGTGGCCTGTACATAATTTACTTTTGATTAAAGGAGTGCTTCAACATTGAGATTCTGTTTGGGAGCATGAGGCAGGATCGATTCGTTTATGACACAAACTTTCAAACAATGTACTCTGAGCGAGAAGGCTCCACAGTCAATTCATCTCACATTTAGTGGGGGGTGGGGCTGACGGGGGAGGAAAGGCTTGGAATCTCTGAGAATTTGGCATGGGGCACCGTTCAGAGCCTGGAAACAGAGTGGCTCTGCTTTTGTAGCATTAGGCCTATGACTTTGTCTGGAAGGACTGTTTTGAGGAATTTTAAAGGCCCAGATCTTCCCCAAACACCCTTATAAAAATAAGAAGAAAAAGTAACAGCAGCTGATTAGAAACAGCAAGTCTTCAAAGTTTTGCAGGTTCGATTCCCAGCCAAGGCACATACCTGGGTTGCAGGCCATGACCCCCAGCAACCGCACATTGATGTTTCTCTCTCTCTCTCTATCTTCCTCCCTTCCCTCTCTAAAAATAAATAAATAAAATCTTTAAAAAAAAAGAAACAGCAAGTCTTCTGCAAGGACTGGCGATTTTCTTACCTAATTGCTGCATATTTTTACCCATCTTCCTGAGACAAAGTTTGTTTTACAAACTCTATTGTTTGTTTTCAAACACTTGCAGTTGAATGCTTTAGTTTGCCACATTCCACCCCACCCTTTCCCTCAAATCTGGCCTGTTTTAGTAACTTCTGCTCCTGTCCCTTCCCTGCAGGCACATCCTGATACTATTCTTGCTCAAGTTATGATTTTTCTGAGTATCCTAGCCCTAAATTGTCTCTCTATTTTTTCATGATTATATCATTGATTAGCTATACAATAATAACAAAAGTTGCTAAAATATATGAGACACAGGCTCTCTTAGTTCATTCAGGCTGCTATAGCAGAACACCATAGACTGGGTGGCTTCCAAGCAACAGGTATTTCTCATAGTTCTAGGCACTGGCAAGTCCAAGGTTATGGCACCAACAGATTTGGTGTCTGGTAAAAGGCCTCTTCAGGGTTGTAGACTTCTGACTTATTTCTGAGTTCTCATATGGTAGAAGGAGCTAGAGAGCTTTCTGGGGTCTCTTCTGCAAGAGCACTAATCCCATTCATGAGGACTCCATCCTCATGACGTGAGCAATTCCCAAAGGCCCCACCTCCTAGTACCATTGCATTGATTAAGTTTTTAACATAAAAAATTGGGGAGGGGGACACACACGTTCAGGTCATAGATCATAGACACATCTCATTTAATGCTCACAAAATCCTCCCCCTTAAAAAAGGGAGATAATGTCATTATGTATCTCCAGTTTCAAGATGAGAAAGTAGAGGTTTTGAAAGGTACAATCACTTGCTCAGGGTAGCAGAACCGATGACCGAGAGACACTGTGCTCTAAGGAGGTCTGTCTCCCTTCCAGGCTTTTTGCCCAACCATTTTGCCTGCTGCCACTTCCCCAGTGATAGAATAAATTTCATGAGGACAAGGGCCATGTACAAACCACTGAAGCCCTTGTGCCTAAAAATTTTAAATACACACTCAATCAATGTGTGTTATTGTACCTGAAGTTCAAGGGAGTCCTGGCCCATCCAGTACAATTGTATCAGATTATACTTTGTACTTGGCTGGGAAGGTAACAGGAACAAGGGGCGGGAAAAGAGTAAAACCCAGTTCACACTCCACTCACCAAGCTGAGCCTCCTAGCTTGTAGCTGCATCCACTTAGAAGAAGGAACAGCTATTTCAAATTTATGCAAAGATGTCATACATGCTAATGGTGGCCTTGTTGGAGCTCCAGGTGATTTAGACAATTGGGAAGCCTGGGGGTGAGCCCACTGAGAACTTACTAGAAGGATTAAGGCATTTCAGGGTGGGCAATGGAGGAGAAAGCAGAAGGCAAGCCTCAGTAGTGACTTAGTCACAAAAGGAATGCTCTCAATGCCCAGGGTCAATGGAGGTTTCCTGTCTCATATTTCCATTTTTAGTTCCCCATGTTTTCTAATTCTTCCCTTTGTGTTCTCTATGCTTGAGCCCATACCCAAATCTTCTGTCTCTTCATGAGTCTTCCTTTCTTCCTATTTGCCTCCAACAAATATTTATCAAGTCTCTGCTATGCACCAGGCACTGTAGTAGCACTGATCACAGAATACTAAAAAGAGATCTGGTCTCTGTCTTCCTGGAACTTGCGATCTAATTGGTGGGTTGGGGTAGGATGGGCATTAAACAGTTAATTATAATGTTAATATGCTTTTCAGGATAATAGCAACTAATAGTTGCCACTTATTGAAGGATTACCATGCAGAAGGAATTTGGGTGAGCACCTTTAAAGCATTATCTCATTAGCCTTTGCAAAACGTTATGAATTATGCATCATCTCCTTTCTTTAAGTACTTTACTCCAGAAACCCCATGTTAAAGATAGGATGAGAGGTATTTCAAACATTTATTCCTATCAAATGCTCCACTCCAATCATTTGGATATTTTATGTGTTTCTCTTTATTTGCTGGAATTTTAATGCTGATATATCTCCTTTATTTTCTTCTATTTCCAAAGATAAGCCTGAGAAACTTCAGCTTCCAAGTCTCTTTAATTTCCAAAAGTCACAGCTTTTTATTTCATGTCTCTGCTTAGCTTTTCCCAGCTGTCCCCTTAGGTGTTGTAGTCACTGATGACCCTTCTCCTGGATGCACACGCCCTCAGTGCGTATGACTCATGTAGGACTTAGTAAGGAATAACCCTAGGACCCTGCTCTCTAAAACAGAGCCATCCTTCATTGGCATTCTCTGCTTAATGCTGCAGATATAGCTGTCATTAAAGTAGAATCTACTCTTCCATTAGCATGGTTTATGACTTTTTTTCTCATGACTTCCGTATGGAAATAACATTCCTCTGGGCTGAGCAAGAGAATGGAGACTAACAGACGCTGTATTTGAACATAACATGTCAACATAATACATAAACCATTGTTGTTTACATGTTATGGCCACTGCACTGCTCCATTGCCTATCTTAATGGAAAAACTAGTACAGCCTTACTCTCTGTATGAGGGTGTAGGAAGACTCTCACCTGAAGGGGGTCCCATTGTAGGAGAATTAGAAAACTGACATGTCCAGAATGCATATCATAGATCAGATCCTGTGCTAATGACTTCATATTTTTAATCTATTTTTCTTCACACAAACACTTGAGAGATAATATTATTGTTGCTGTTGAGTCCCAGTGAGGTTAAGCAGTTTGTTCAAGGTCACTTGGTTAACTAGGGAAAGAGCCAAGATTCAGAGTCAGACCTAAAAAGCTCTGAAGCTCCCCGAGCCCACCCCACTCCCAATCATCCTGCAGTGACTTATAGAGGACAGCAGGAGAGGGTGGGGCTCACCTCCTGGGCTTCATTAGCCTCCTCTGTGGTTCTCAAAATGAGGGAGACTTGTCCCTTAGCGTGTTTACCTGCAGACTTGCTAAAAATGCAAATTCTTGATCCTTATCCCAGACTACCTGCAGCTGAAACTCTAGGAGGTGGTCCCAGCTGTCTAATTGTATCAGGTCCTGATTAGAGTCCACCATCAAGAGTTTGCATAGTGCTCGTAGGATAAAAAGCATAGGACTAAGGAAAGCTAACCAGAACCCTATTGGATTCTCAGATTCAGAAAAGTTACTCCTTCCTTCCCATCTTCCAAGTGTTTTTGTCCTTAAATTTTAAACCAAGTTATCTTCTAAATGCCAGCCTCATATTTCTACTACAAAGAGTCAAGAGGAAAAGATTTGCCTACCTTTGGGCTGGGTGTTGATAGTAAATATGAGAGCCCCTAGGGTCTGGAAAGAAATGGCTGACTAAAAAGGGGGAGCCCCTAGGTTTCTGCTTCTTTCCACATTGACTTTGTTCTCACTAGTTTTTCTCTCTTCAAATTTTGTCTGTGTGATGAATGTGTGTTTGTGTGTGTGTGTGTGCATTTTGCATGGTGAGCCCGAGGAGGTGGGTACTATTTATCTTCATAATGGAGCCTATTCCTTAGAGGCTGATCTGGAGCTGGAAAATGAACTTCATTAACAGAACAAAGCTGAAGTCCCAGGCAAGCCAACTTTAAGGAATTTGGGGGTCTGGGCTATGGCAAACCTATCTACGTGTGCAGCATCACCTCATATTTAACAAGCAGACATCTGATTAAAATCATATGAAATATAGCCTTTAGCTCAGAAATACACACACACATAACCACACACTCAGGGTCACCCCCGTTCTTGAAGCCTTGAAGGCATAAAAATTTCACATAAAGGCACACAGATTTAAGGGAGTATTATAATATGTTAGAGAGTCAAGCAGCTTATCTCTGATCTGTTCCCTGGAGAACTTTGTTACTGGATCATCTTTTCAAACATTCATGAGATCTCATCAGTTCTTCCTCAGAAATCTTTAATGTTTTAACCACCTTCAGAGTGCAGTCCAAAACATTGAACAGGACACATACCGCTTATCCTTAATAACATGATCCTCCATCCCACCTTATGCCACAACCATACAGCAGAACTGCCCTGACCATTCCCCACAAACTCTGGGCTTTGCCCATGCTGTTCCCTCATGCTGGATGTTCTGCCTGTCTTTCCTCTTCTCTCTACTGAAATGCTACTCATTTGTCAAGGCCCATCCAAAATGTTACCTGTTACCTGGTTCCTTCCTGATCACTCCCAGGCAGAAAAAATTGCTTTACCATCCCAGTCCAACTAGTGTTGTTTTATTTGACTTCCAGTTTAACTTCTTACTAGCTTTTAAAAGGGCAGGTTGTTAAATCTGGCTAACACTCAAGTTTGCTCCTTTGTATTATTTTTTTAGTTTAAAATATTTCTTAAAATTATAGTTTACATTCAATGTTATTTTGTATTAGCTTTAGGTGCACAGCATAGTGGTTAGACAACCCACTGAATGGGAGAACATGTTCATCAATGATACATCTGATAAGGAGTTAATATCCAAAATTTATAAAGAACTCAGACAACTTAATGCCAAAAAAATCCAATTAAAAAAATGGGCAAAATTCTGCCCCCGGCATCTCCACAAAAAAAAAAAAAACTGGGCAAAAGACCTGAATAGACATTTCTCCAAAGAGGACATAAAGATGGCCAATAGACATATGAAAATATGTTTAATTTCACTAATCATTGGAAAAATACAAATTAAAACCACAGTGAGATATTACCTCACACCTGTCAGAATGGCTATTACCAATAAATCAACAAGCAACAAGTGCTGGCAAGGATATGGACAAAAGTTTATGATTGTCCTTTGCATTATTGTTACCTCAGAATGTTGTGCAGATTAAATGAGACAATACCATGTGTAACACCTAACACAGCACAGTTCAACTTTCCTTCCTCCCAGCTTCCTGTTCCCTGTTCCCTAATATTACTTTTTTACTCCGGCCATTGGTTTTACTAACTCTTGGCCTGGGTATCATCTTTTCAAAACTGAGAGTGCCTGCATAGCATAGGCCATCTGATTCAGCATTATTTCCTCAGAATGCACTGCACTGTTCCTGACATTTAGAGTGGAATTCAAAAGATGCTTACTGAATTTGTATTAAAGGAACTCCAGATCCACTGAATGATGTTGACTTTCTTGGCTTACATGCCAATTTACTGAATTGCCCAACACAACTTCCCCAGTAATGGTGGGTAGAGCTAGAGGGTCACCCTGTAGTTGACTGCATTGCTCTACTGTCTGTAATCTGTCTATAAATACATATTTCACATCTCCGTTATTGACATGCTCAGCCTATGCCATGCACTGGGAGTAGATTGGGAGTGGATAGGAAACGCACACTTCTGAGCGGAAGTGTTAAGTGGTCTTGGGTAATTGGTCTCAGACCCTTCCACCATGACAGCAATGTGTCTCAGACAGAGGCCACTCTTCCAGTCTGGCTTCTGAATGAGAAGATAGGTGAAGCTGACACCAGCCCACTCACAGCAACTCACAGTCCTCATATAACATGAAAATGAGAGAAAGGTTGCTGTTATAAGCCCCTTTTAAACTGGCATGTTACTGAAGCAAAAGCTAACTAGTCCACACCCCCAAATTTCCATCTGCAGGGTTGGCTGCAGTCCCAGGCATTCAGACTTCCTAGGCCTTTCCTATGCATCCTCTTTTCCCTGAGATTTGCTTTTATAAAGCTCCACACCTAAATAGCAGCATGTACTGTAACTAAATGTGACCATAAAGAGGGAAAAGTTATAATGTTGTTTCAGAAAATTGTTGTTCTCATTACCTACCTTATTGCCATATGTTCTCATCTAAAACACTACAATATGGGAAATTATGGTGACACAAAGATGAAGTGATGTTCTGGCTAACGATATCCCCCAAATATTTATTCTAGTTCCCTTGCCAGCGATACCCGCATGCAGAATTGATGCCAGCTTCCTCAATTAGAAGTCCAGAGCATAAAGAAAATGAGGACGAGGCCGTTTGCATTTCTGAAGCCTGACAAGGAAAGATTAAAATCTTTTATGAGTTCTCCCCATCATCTGTGGAATATGGCACTCCCATATTTCATTTTCTCAGGAAAAGAAACAGTGCTTGCATTATTTGGAGGAAATCATTACGAATGCAACTAGTCAGCAACCGTGGTTGGCCCTGTTACATTACCATTTCTGAGTTATGTTTTGTACTTGGCTTTCTCCACATCTTTTTTATTTTTTTTTAGAGATTGTGCATAAGGAGAGGGATAAAATGCAGTTGCTCTAGTACTGTGTGTGCACTAGACACAGAATCACGGAGAAGCCCATCTTGCAAAGCAGAGACCACTGGGAAATGAAAACTGGGGCCTCTTGGAGTGAGAACCCAGCCATCAAAGTGTTCATTAAATTGCACCCAGATTTCCTCACCCTCTTTCCCTAAAATCCCTCTCCACCCTTAATCTGGGGTATCTCCCAGGGCAAAACAAATCAAACCAAATAATGTGGTTTGGTTCTATTGCATTAAGGGAACAACTGCCTTTTGGTGACATCTGTGTCAAAGGTACTGGGTAACAAAGATTAAGGCCCATGTATTAAAGAGAAAGCATTGTGGCATTGTATGACAATCATGCATGGGCACTGGAGCCACACAGAACTGGCTTGAAATCCCATTTCTTCCAGTAATGGCTAAGTAACCTGGAGAGAACTATAGAATCTCTCTCAACCTCAGTTATTGCATCCATAAAATGGGGTAATGATTGGGAAAAAGCAACTTGTGAAAATTAGTGAGTGCATATAAATAACTAGGCATCATAGGCATGCATTCAGTGTTATTTACTGAAATACTTTATAACATTACTTCATATGAAGGAGTTCTTATTTGGTTATTATTTTTAAACAGAGAGAAAAGCACTCTTTTATCTCAGAGATAGTTGCACTAAATTCATTCTTGGCACTAATCACAGGGTAATATATTTATGAACCTACCTGCCTCTTCTTTCAATGGTGATTCCCAAGAAGGTGGAAACTGTGTTGTTACATACCACTGTAGCTCCAGTGCCCAGTGAGCAGTGTCTAGAACACAGCAGTCACTCAGTAAAGAATGAGTGAAAGAATGAATGAATAAATGAATGAATAAACTTGCCCGATGCACTTTCATTGGTAGTGTTGAAACTGAAGCTTGAAACTAAGAGGGCTTGAAGGCAAAATCTATGCTGTTTCCACTGGAGCTGCCTGTGCCTGTCTCTCATTGCCCAAAAGTCTAAGGGAGAATTTAAAGGGCTCAGGTTGCATGTCCAAAAGACTTGAGGTCTATTTCTCTGCTTCATGTGATAAACCATATTATTCTCAAAGATCAACATAAAATCAAGTGTGTTACAAATACACAGCAACTGTGATCTGGTTAGTTTTTGCTTCATCAATTTGAAGTACCCATGAGGAAATCTGATGAAAGTTGTTTTTGGCTTCCTCCTTTTAAATCTAGTTCTCTTGGTCCAAGTCAGAATTGGAGATGTTTTACCCAAGGTCATGTGTACTCTGTGATTCATACTCAAAGGGCCCACCTCCAAATTTTGTGCTCCATCCATTATACTATGTAGCATGGGTTGAAAGGTGTTATATAGAAACCATTCTGCATAGGTTGGCTGTCAAGAAGAGTTTTGGACCCACAACTGATTAGGTTTGGAAGAGAACTTACAGTTCATCAGACCCAACTGCCCCATTTTGCAAATTAGGGAATGGAAGCCCAGTAAGGCGAAAAGAGCTTCATAAAGTCTCACAGCAATGACTCCCGGTGAGCTTGATTTTTGATCTTGGAGCTTCTTCCTCACATTCAAAATGGCCTTTTATTCTGTTCTTTATTGAAACCAACAACTTCCAGAATCTTTTGGAGAAGGCAGACAAGTAACCCTTCTTTACCTCCTGAAAATCTTTAACTTTTAAATAATAATCTATAAAATTTGTATGCCAGGATTCAACAAAATCAAGCCTACATTTAGGCAAAAAGGGCAAATATTTCTCATTTCCTTGTCATGTTTTTTCAAATAGGAATAGGGGGAACTTGATATAATTTCTCTTTATACTTTGAAGACAGATTTGTATACTCCTTAGACTTCACTCTTGGCTTTCTTCCTGGGCTCCCCATTCTTTCCTCTTGCCAGAAATTTAACTCCTGCTGGGCTCAAGTTTCAGCTCTGAACTCAGTGGCTGACTGTCCATAACAGAACCCCAGAAGACACTTATGTCAATGAGTGGATGGATGGAGGGTTATGAGTCACTGGGGCTCTACCTGGGCATCTTGGAAGCCCAGCATTGGATTTTATTCTGTCTCTTTTCAATGTAACCAAAGGCAATGAAATCATTTACAGCCAGAGTTTGCCTGCTAATTTAAAGGGCTTTCAGGTCATCTCTTCTTGAACCAACTCAGCACCTGGTGGGCCTATAGCGGCAAACTCACTTTATGTCACGTAATGTCAGCATCTGAAACTACTCAAGAGAGAAGCCCTGATAGGGTGCTGGACTCATCTATTTGCAGGCTTGTGATAGATGTTTTAAATATTTTAAGCATGTCATTTTCAGTAGTTTCAACTCAGAGAAACGTAACTCAGAGTTGCTGCAGAGTCTCCTGGCCAGACCTAAGTCACCCAGGGTATAATTTATACGCACACACTGGGCCGCCTGTGCCAAGCATTGGCATGTTTGGTTTATGTGCTCCAGTCATGAGGACCTCAATACATTTTTAATTAAAAAACAATTGTTAGGGCTGGAGCTATAAATCCCTTTTTGCTGAAGGAAAAATTACTGTGAGTTTTCAGTTTTGTAGAAGGGATGGAGGTAGAAATATTCTTGGCCAATGAACAATTTTTTCTAATTCCTTCATTTCTATGTAACTGTTCCTAGACTTTATGGTTGTTTTCTAAGGGTAATATTGTTAAATTACTGCCAAGGCATATGTGATTCGGTACCAAAAAGTTCCAACAGGTTTTCTTACAAGGTTAATGGCCTGCTCACAGGAGGAGAAGAAAACTGATGTAGGAATCTGAATACTGGAACCCTATGGTAAATAGAGTCACTACTGTCACTCATGATGTCCCATTATTGGACATGCATAGCCACACCTTTGGTCTTGTCACTTGGAAGTAACATCCACTAGAAGAGATGGAGTATATGCCTCTGATTTTGGATCCTATCCTCTGTGACTTGAGTTAGGTGATACAATGGGGGTGGAAGTTGAAATATTCAATTTCTGGGCTGACGTCTCAAGAAACATCACATTTTTCTGCTTATTCTCTTGCATTTTTAAGTGCCACTATAAGGGGGAAAAATGCCCCTGGCAGCTGCTTATCCAAGGGTGAGAGGCATAGGTAGTAAGCCTGGAATCAACAGAAGCTTGAAGCCTAGATCAGCCTAGACACAACTGACCCACAGGCCTGTAAGCAAAACATAAATTCTTATTGTTTTAAGCCACTGAGTTTTGGGGCTGGTTTGTTACACAGCAAAAAATGAGAAATATAGGCCTTATGTCAACCCTATCTATCTCAATAACTTACTAATCCCAACCAGGTCACTTCTACCCTAGGACTCCATTGTCTCCCGTGTAAAATGTGACATTAAGCCACATGAACTCTAAGACCTCTTCAAGATTTCTTCATCTTCCAGAATTTAGTGTCATCAATGGGTGGCATGAATTCCTAGGAAAACTTTGCATAAGTGGATTCTGTTGGTTACTAAGGAGAACTGAACCAGAGACTGAGTTTTTATTTATTGTTGTTATTTGTTCTTCCTCTTGGGGCAGGTTAAATTAAATGTGAGAATAGAAATGCTACAATTTACAGTTTATCATAATTGATGTCTATTCCACTAACTCACAATCTGAACAAGTGTCTCTACCATGTTGGCTGTTAATTCCTCCTCAGTGAATTGCTGTACTTAACAGAAATACTGCTTCATACAACTAGAAATTCATGAACAATATATAATATGTGGGTAGTTAAAAGAATGCATCAAATTTGTTCAAAATAAGTTATTCCCAATTATGAGGACAATAATAATTCCCATTTTGAGTTCCTGTTGACAATTGGAAAACATTCTAAACAATTATATGTACATTATGTTATTTAATTCCCAAATAGTTTTTTGAAGACAGTCTTATTTTGATACATGAGGTAACTGAAATACCAAAATTTTAAATGCCTTGTCTCAAAGTACCATCTTGTAAAAATTAAAGGCAGAGATTTGAACTCAGGCCTATCCAACTCCAGACTGAAGCCTGGGTTTCAGGTGGTGCTGTTGCTTGCCTCAGAACCCTCAGCGCACCGTTAGGTGTGAGACAGTTACCTCTGAGAGGAAGCTGTACCTTTTTTTTAGCCCTCACTTCAGGATATGTTCATTGATTTTAGAAAGAGGGGAAAGAAGTGAGAGAGAGAGAGAGAAAGAGAGAGAGAGAGAGAGAGAGAGACCAGCATCAGTGTGGGAGAAAAACATCAATTGGTTGCCTTCTGTATGAACCCTGACTGGGGATCTAATACACAACCTAGGTATGGGAAGCAAACCCACAACCCTGCCGTGTATGGGATGATGCTTCAACCAACTGAGCCAACTGGCCAGAGTGAGATAGCTGTACCTTTTGCTGTAACATCATAAGATGTCTAACTTCTGGTTATGCATTACCTTAAAAACTTCTGAACATCCCTTTAAATATTTGTAATGAGTAAAAATTTGATGTCATAAACTAATGAGAGAAAAGTAAAATTTTCTTTTTTTGAATTGATCTTAATTTGTTCAAGTTCTATTTCCCCCTGATTAAAAAATATCCCAAATATGGACATTTTTATATGATCTCACAAAATTAGAATGAGCCATTTGGGTATACACTCGGCCATATTAACAATCCATCCCACATCTCCCTTTCTATCCATATGCCATCTAATATTTGGAAAAGAGGCAGAGTTTATGTGCGTACAGGGAGTAGTGGGGTAAGAATCAAGGAGAGACCAGATTTTCCACTCTGTCCTCTACCCTCTGTGGGTACATGATGCCACTTGATCTTTGGTCATTAGCTTGGATCCCAAGTGCATCTGCTGTTGTCAACAGTCCCACTGTGCCCGCTCATCATCAAAACTCACAGGTACCTCTCTGTCTTAATCTTGACTGTCATGCCCCTTTATATCTACCAGGTATCTATCAAGTGTTTCTACCCCTTTCTGGGAAACTCAAACAATTCTATATGCTCCATTTTGTGACTTCAAACTTTACAGTCCATTTCACACAAGTTTGTTCAACATGCCCTGCCACCTTTTTGTGCTGGCATGCCGCAATTCACCAACACAATGAAGTCTAACTTTTCTCTAGTCTGAGACCCCTCGACTTTCAGGACATGGCCCAGTGGGAGCTGGAAGAACACTGGGCCCCTTGTTGACTATTATCTAATATCCTGTCATGTCCCTTGATCCTTGTCCACATCCTCCAGTGCTCCCAAGACTTCCATCTTTATCTTGTCCACATGATTGCACAAAATGGCTCTTCTATTCTTTTCCCAGTCACTTGTTTATGGTGGGCACTTTATGCCATGATTCCTTAAGGGCTTTACCTCTATTACTCAAAAGTGCCTGGCTCTTGCAAAGCAGCAGCTATAATTTTAAAAATCCATTTAGAAACTCAAAAGCCCAGAATTTCAAGTGTTATAATTTTTCTTTTTGTACTACTGCTCTAATAATCTTAATCTTCCCTGGGGCAAAGGGTGTCACTGATTTAATAGACAGAGAGGTGAGGAAGGCACCGGTGGTGGGGAGACTCTTGCCTAATATCTCAAAAAGTCATCAGTCTATAAAAGGATGTAGATGCTAATGAAAGCCATAAACACTCAATCTCTGAGGCTTCTCACTCTTATTCATTCATTCATTCATTCATTCAATAAATATTTGTTAAATACTACATGCTGTCCTAGGAACTGCATAGACAGCAATGAACACGGCAAACAAGGCTGCTGCTTTTATAAAGCTCTTGTATTCTAGTTGGAGGAGACAGACAATGAACAAGCAAACAAATGTATAAGGTAATTACATATAGTAATAACTACTGTAAGAAAAGAATACATTGATATATAGAGAGTAGGGCAAGAGGTGGGGTAGCTACTTTAGATAGGTGGGGTAGGGAGGGTCTCTCTTGTTATTAACACTTAAGTTGAAACCTGAATGATGACAAGGAGGAAGCAATGAAAATCTCTGGGGCCAAACACTCCAGGGAGAAAGCATGGGAATGCATGAGTCCGTAGTTGGAGAAGAGCTGAGCATAGGAAGATGATCATGAGTGAGAAGAGGAGGGGGTGATAAGTATGAGAGGGAGTCAAGGGCATGCTCATGGTCCTGCTGGCCATGGTGACGAGTCTGAATTTTATTCTAAGAACAGGTGAGGTACTCATTTTAAAATTATAAGCAAAAGAATTACATAACCAATTTACTTTTTAAAATGTTGTGTCAGCTGGGTAAAGAATAGGGTCTGGAGAAACAGGAGCAGAAGCAGAGCAACAAAGCTGAGGATTAGTCACAGCAAAGCCACATTCATGACCAGCACTCCATGCTGACACTGTTTCACTTGCCATTGTATACAAGGAAGTCTAAAGCTCCTCCTCAAATAATCTTCCAATGAATGGTCACTAGGATGTAGATAACTGAACTTCAGCTTTTTGTGCTCTTCCTTTGTATTCAACTGTAACCTTTAGATGGGAGCCCAGTGAATGTGTGCTCTGTAGCCACTGTTAGAGACCACCGTAAATCTAATTATTTTCTTTTATCTAAACTGAAGTTCTTCAAGGTTAATGGGGGAATGGGGAGACTCTTCCCTCCTAGCTTCATTGTTTCCCCTACAGCATTTATCCTAGTGTGAGGGACATGCCAGGGAATCAAAAATGTTTGTTGATTCAGGGATTGATTGATTCAGAGGGACTTGAGTGCATTTGTAAATATCTTTTGAGGATCTTGCATCCCATTGGAATAAAACCCTTCATGTTTTATTCAATTCTTTCCCTATATGCAAATGTGCAGGTGCTTTGATGGCATATAGATAACACATTACACATACACACTCACACTTGCACACCAAAGAAAGGACTGCTCACGCAGAAGACACAATTAAAGGAACATTGTGTTTGAGAAATCTATTGGGGTTAAATGCAAGAATGATTGCAAGTGTTCCTTAGATACTGGTGGCCTCCTCCTGCAGGGTGAACTTCCCTGCAGGCTCAATGAAACAGGAAATATTTAACTTAGCCTGACTTAGAGCTATAAAGACTAGACAAGAAGTCAGGACATTTTGGAGTTCCAGCTCTATGGTTTCTAGTTGTGTGTCCCAGAGCAAGTCACTTACGCAAACCAAAAAATTCTATAAAATTCAACAAAAATACTTGTTTTCAATAACCTTTAAGATTGGAATAAAGCATCAAAATCATGAAAATGGAGATGATTTGCAAACTGTAAAGTGAAATGTGTGATTAAGAGCAAGCTAGTTTCACCAGAGCCCCAGTCAAATTCTAACAGCCCAACCCTGCAGAGCTGGAAAAAAAAATGTCAGTATTTTTAAACTGTGGAATCAGATCACTGGGTCCATTTCAAATCGCTATAAAAAGCATATAATTAACTTTCAGTATTTTACATTCCTTGACTATTCAACAACAGCTGTCTCCATAGTTCTTCTAAGGTATGTGCATTTTCCTCATATTTTATGCCTTTTTTTTCAATAATTGGATGTCCCCAACTCTACCATCTAGGGATATGTTGATGCTTTTCAATATTATTTATGAAGATGCAAAAAGTCAGTTTTATCTTCTTTATTTACTCTAGTGATTTAAAATATAAAGAACATGTGTGAATGCCCTAGACTCATACATCAAGATATAATTGTTATACTATATTTCTTTTCATTTTGAAACTTAGATATTACATTATTAAAAGATGTCTACCATTGGCTATCACAACCATATAAAAGTAAGACCCTTTGAAATATTGAATAAAATAAAGATTGGATGAATTAACTTTATGGAAAATTTCTTCTGCTTTTTAACTTTGTTTTAATTAATATTTTACTTTTTATAAGCAATACAATCAACATGGCTTAGCATTTAAAGAATAAATGAGCATACAGTCAAAATTCTTCCCACCTTGATCCCTTATAGTTCTTAGCTCCCTTTCCCACAGTCAATTGCTACCAGTTTCTTATGAACACATCTAGAGATTCTATCCATAGACAAAGGTTTGTATGTGTATGTGTGTGCTAGCCTTTACTACGCAAATTGTACCATGTCAGATACACCATCCTTCACTTCACTTTGTTTCTCTGTGTCAGCTCATGAAGAGTTTCTTGTTCTTGTTTGTGCCTACGTAGTATTCTATCAAATGAGTCTTCTGACATTTAGGATGTTGCCACTCATTTGTTACTGCAGTCATCAATGAGTGGTCTTTTGTAGCCACCATTTTACTCATGCGCAAGTATATATTTAGATTAAATTTCCAGTAGTGAAATTATAAAGGTATGTTTGATACTGTCAAAGCACCCTTAATAAATATAGCTTTAATTTACACTCTCCCAAGCATGATAGTTCATTTCCCCATACTCATTATCAGAACAGTAGGTTATGAAACTTTGCCTTTGAAAATATAACAGGTGAAAATGGTATCGCTTTGTAGATGTATTTCCATTTTTCTTAATGTGAATGAAGTGAGCACCTCAATAGGAAATTGTATTTTCTTTCTCATAAACTGTATATTCATGTTTTTTATGCATTTTTTCTTTTGGGATATTGGTCTTTTTGTTATTGATTAATATGAACTCTTTATATAGCAGGTAAATTTGCCCCTGTCTACAGTAAGATTTGAAAATTATTTTTTTAAAGTTTATCATAAAACTTTTGATTGCATGTGAGGATTTACCATAAGTATTCTGTTTTCTAATTTACTGTGGTTTAATGTATTGATCTTTCCTTTTAGCTCCCGAGATCTGCAACATGATTAGAAAGACCATCAGCACTATGACATCATAAAATAGTTTTTGATGGGGGTGGGGGTTTCTTCTAGCACTTTTATGGTTTTATTTTTTACCCTTAAGTCTTTGATCTACTTTTAAAACTTATTCTGGTGTGATACTTAAAGTATAATTCAACTTAAATTTTTTCAAGATAGTGACCCAGTTTTCCAACAAAATTAATTGAATAATTCATCTTTCCTCACTGATATGAAATGAAAATTTATCATATACTAAAGTTGCATAAATCTTCAGGCCTATTTCTAGACTTCCAATTCTATTCCATTGACTGCCAGTTAATTCATGTACCAGAACCAAACATTGAATTTTTGCAACCTGGTAATGTGTTTTAATATCTGGTAATGTTAGTCTTTCGCCTTTTTATTTTTTCATTTTCTTCCTTTTCTATTTTTTTTAATTTTAAAATTATCTTGTCAGCTTCCACAAGTCTTACTGATTTTAAAAAGAAATTAGGATCATGTTAAATCTATAAATTGAGCTCAGGAATAAAACTGATGGTCTTATGTTTTTGAGTTCTTTTATCCCCAAACACGGTGTGCCTAACAATTCGTGTAAGTTGTCACATATCCTCAGTAGCGTCTCTCTCTCACATACATATTTCTTATTAGATTTATTCCTAGGGATCTGGTGTCTTTTCTTCTATTGAAGCTTTAACAAATCATTGTTATTACATAAAGATATTGATTCTCTTCCCTTTCATCTCACCAAAATCATCTGTTTGTAATAGGTTTTATTTTATCATATGCACATAATGATGACTTTAAAGTCCTGAAGATGTAAACCTCTAATTTCTTCCTCTATTATAATGGCATTTGCTGGTACTTCTAGGTGATGTTGAAGAGCAGTGGTGATTAGGACATTTTGGGTCTCTTCCTGATTGTAATGTTTTCTGACTGCTAATGTTCCTGCTGTTTCCTTTTGAGCAAGGTGCTGGCTTTGCTGTTGAGATACATTTTATCACATTAAGGAAATTCCACCTATTTCCATCTTACAAACTTTTTCTTTGTTTTCTTTTAAAAAAGTAAATCTAAAAGGTAAAGTGCCTTTTTTTTCAAAGCTTAAGGAGAAGTCTATCTGATATTCTCTTTTGTTCCATAAAAATGATGAAATGTATTTCCTAAAGACCATTTTTGTCTTCTTGGACAAAACCTCTTAGAGTAGTTTATATTATTAATTTATTTAGAATTTTTACATCAATATTGGTACATGGGATTCATCCATAGTTTTATTTATTTATTTATTTAGTTAGTTAGTTAGTTTTATGTTCATCTATTTATTTAGTTTTATGTTCTGTGCAATCCTTATAAGGTTTTGATGTGAATTTTCAGAAAAAATTTTCCTCAGTGTTTGTAAGCTTTCTTCCAGCCAACCTCACCCCCTGTCCATGCTCCACAATGGTTTAAGTAAGTTTAAACCTGCTTTTTAAAGTTGTGATGTAATTTCTGAAACTGGGTTTTATGCTATTTGTGTGTAAGAGAGAGAAGTGTAAGTCCTTTTCCTGTTTATGTATAGTAACTGGTCTGTTTAATGTTTCTAATGTATTTTCTAGTGTGCTTTCCATTTTACCTATGTTTCTAAGTTTATTTCTATTAAATTTAGCTCAGTAATTTCCTTTATATCTTTAGTGCTATTTTCTATTTTCATCATTTCTTATTTTCTGTATTCGTATTTGAATTCGCCTTCCTTGCTATGATCATTTCTCACATCATTTTTATTGTGTTCTACTGGATAGTGTTTCAGCTCCTCCTGTTTTCCTGATTTCCCATACTTTATCTGCATGTGTGTGTGTGTGTGTGTGTGTGTAAGTTCTTGTTTTACAGGGACAATCACCTTAAGTTTGTGCCTTTTTTATTTGGGCAAAATAATTTCCATATCTTCTATGGCTCCTTTTGGATTCTTCATCTTAGAAGGAGATCCCCCCTACCCAAACCAGCCATTTACTGGAGGTTTATTTTGGGAGAAGTTAGGACCATGTTGTAGGAAAGCAATGTTTACTTAATGACCAGGGCCTTATGCGTGACTTCTGTAGCCTTGTTTTTTTTTTCAGCCAAAGGATAAACAAAGATGTGTACATTTTCACAATTTAGAGTCTGCTCCTCTGCAAAATGCTATGAGGCAGTTGACTGGTCTAGATGCTTCCTTGCACAGCCTCACTGCCTCTCCCTGGGACGAGACATTGGTGGTGTTGCAAGCTGGGAACGCTTGCCCCACTATTGCATTCTTCAGTTTTATGAAGCATAATTGAAGGCTTTTGTGGCTGAAATCTGAGCCACTTCATCCTCTTCAGGGTCTTTTTATACCCTCTGCTTTGGGCAGCATTTCCACATACTTTGTGGTTTCAGATTATAGCAGTCACTTCATTTTATCTAAAATGGTATTTGTATTTTTATTTACTATTTTTGTTGTGTTGGGATAATTTCCAAGAAGAAAATGCTGGTTTACGTCCGAACAGGAATAGCTTTTCTTAATAACTTACACAATGATATGTTATTCTCTTTACTTTTAATTAAAAATCATTGACACTGCTTTTAATATAAACTAACAAATAAATATGCATAAATATCCTAAACTCCAGGTCTGTGTCTTTTATTTTTTTCCATTTGGTGTCAATCCCAGCATTTGACATAAAACCTCTTGATATATAGGCATTAGATGTAGGTTATGTGGTATATTTGACAATTGCCTTAAACCAGGGGGTAAACACAAGTACAATATGGCCTGTAAATGTGATGTTTGGCTAGGATAGTATTTGATAGGCAGGGTGTGCTCTCTGCAGACTGTCCTAGTTGTTCTTACACTCCACTGTTTTTTCCTGGCTGCTTTACATCATACTTGACCTCCAAAGTCGTTTGAAATTGGGACCTCTGCAAATATTTAATTAAACATGTCAGATCATATTATATGGACATTCTTTTTTTTTAAGTGTTATTATACACACACACAATCTAGACATTAGCAAAGTTTGAGCTGGCCCTGAGTAAAGACTAGACACAAGTTCCAGAGGTTATTTAATCCATTCACACCCTCAGGGGAAGATGATGCTTTATTAGTTAGAGGCTTCTGCCTTCTGGACCAGACATTGCACCTTGCATACAATCCAGGAGAAATAAATAGTATAAAGTGGTACCTGAGAGTTGTCGGTATCTAATTACGGTGTCTCATCTTTCTATAGTGTGATCCTATACCAGATACACAAGAGAACATGCAGAGAGTGAGGAGCTCCATATGTGCCTGGAGTGACCCTTATTCCTGATTAGTGATCTGTAGCTCATCTCTGTCCAAGAAGCTTAGCCCAATGGCTTAGATTGTACTTGAGGGTGTGAAGTTTCCCTTAAGCGTTTAGGTTCTCTGAGAAGTTTCCTTTGAAGTAGTTCCCAGAAAAGAAAATTCCTGAAGCAGGATGAAGCATTCCTGAAGCCCTGCCTGACAACTCACATTATCCTGTTCCAGGTGTCTCCACCCCAGAAACCTACTGATTGGGTGCATCCAGGAAGATGAGAAGAAAAGGAGCATCTACCCAGGATCATTGTCTGAATGATAAAGCCTGATTATGTCATCTGGATCTTTGCATCTTTTCAGCTCAGACTCCTGAATCAGATGCACGACCTTGACTCTTGATCCCCATTTCCTTGTTTTTGACCTTACAAGAGTCATTGTCTATCTCCTTCAGCAAGTATGAGGCAAAAATGCTCCACTGAGGCTGGAATCAATAAACAGCCTAGGAAAACAGTGTTCAGGACAATCAGGAATTGAGAGCCCTCTACTAAAGGCAGGCCAACAGGCTTCTAGTCTTAGGTTTCTCTTTAGGAATTGCTCAGCCTTTCAACCTGTGTGGATTAAAAAAGCCATAGGAAAAATTGAGAACACCAGCACTCTAAAGGATCTTTTAAATAATCTATTACAATCTCCATATTTTATGAAACAGACAGTAGAATTCCAGTGAAGAAATGTTTCCCAAGATCACAGAACTGGTCAATTGCTCTTCCTTAGGTACTACATTGCCTGACTTGACCAATTCCACCAAAGTTTCCTATACATGTATTGATATGAACAGATATGGTTAGGGGCTGTCAGACACGGAAAAATAACACAAGTTCCTGCTTTTCAGAACTTTAAGGGTAGTAGGAAAAAAAGATAATTTCAATTGTATGTTCAAATGTTTTAGGTGGTACAAATTTAGGGATATGTTTTTCTGTAGAATAAAGTGCTTTCTTAATCTTTTGATCACAAAGAGACAAAGAGCATGCAAGTGGCTTCATTATTTTTAATTTTTTTAATTAAAAATAAACATAGAGACAAAGTAATATGGTGGTTGTCAGAAGCTGGGGGAAGGGGAGAAGGGAGAGCTATTGTTTAATGGGAATCAAGTTTCAGTTTTGTAAGATAAAGAGTTCTACAGATGGATGGTGAATGGTTGTACAGCAATATTAACGTAGTTAATACCACTGAACGATACACTTAAAAATAGTAAAGATGATAATCTTATGTTATGTGTAATTTCCCACAACACACTTTTAGTGGGTTCATTCTTATTGCTCTGCCCACCGAATACAATTGCAAGAAATGCACAGAAACTGTCTGTGATGCTGACAGCAATTTTTGATAGAGTGAACAATTCTGGATCCTGGATTCATGTGGCTCCCAAATGGCCACTGCTAAGTGTCTGCAGGCACAGCTGGGTGACTGCTGCCACAGAGGGCAAGGGAAGGCATTCTGACTCCTGGGGCAGAATTGAAGGCCCAAGGTGATGTTCAATCACAACTAATTTTTGCCTTGTTAGAGACATACAATATTGCATAGTTGGTGTATAGCAACAGATTGAGAAACAAAAAAATCATATCTTATCCCAAGATCCTTTGAACAGCAATTTGCCAGTCATTAATTATTCACTTCTTTAACACAGAAACATGGTCTTTTGGAAGTGCTCTTATAGCCAGTGGACGGTTCTTTCATACTATTTGCTTCCCATTAGAAGGAAACAGTTTTCACCCAATGTTGAAAAGAAAATGTAACCCTTCTGCCCACCCCACCCCTCAAAGATTATCACAGCTTTCCTAGAACAAGACAGCAATGCACAGAAGGGGCAACATAAGTGGGACACTGAGCTTCACAAGAGCCATCCAGGTGATTTTGACCTGTGCAATGAAGAATGGTAGAAAGGCATGCTTACCAGAGAAAAGAGTGTTAGGTAAGAGAAAAAAGCCTACAGAGAATGGTGTGTGGGGGCTCTCAGCCAATAGCCTCATTTTAAAGATGGGGAAAGTGAGACAAAAATACTTAGGGCATGTCAGAGATCAGTGGTTAGTGAGTCACAATGTAAACGGAAAGCCCAGGTTTTCTGGGTTTCCGGCCTGCGTGCTTCTCCTTAGCATTCCTGTCTCTGATTTTTAAGCTCTAAAAGGCTGAGGGATTGGGCCTTGGGAACTTGGACACTCAGAAGAATATATTGACAATACTTTTAAAAAACTTTTTTGAAATATTTTATTTTACTCTGCTACTAGCACCTAAAATACCCTTGTTCTAGAAAGGCAGCTTGTTTCTTTTCTTTTTTTTTTTTGCAAGTTTGATTAAAGCAAAAGAAAGTGCTGAATTTCCAATATGCAAATGAAATTAAAGGCCACCCAGGGATAAAGGAGCCCTTCAGGAATGCTTTATTGACTGCTGAAAATTTACCCAAATAACAACTATTTTTTTTTAAACAAAGAAATTGAGTTGCAACCTCTTTTGTTCTTCCCCTTAGGAGTCACATGTTTTTCACCTCTAATTTCATATCATTCTCAGAGTGGTGTGTTGTGCATTATTTATGGATAGAATATCAAATGAAGGTGGCTATACAGAGAAACTAGAATTAGATTACTCATACAATGTGTGGGTATTAGCCATTTGCCCTTTAAGTGTTTACTTTTGGTGGGTGTAAGCAGGGAGTAGAATTTATTTATTTATTTATTTTTGGCTAGTGTTAGCTGAAAGTAAATATAGAAAATATTCTATATTCTTTCTAGAGTAATTTCTGGAGTGTTTATGCAATTATAACCTTTCCGCACCAGGAAATCTAAAGCATGGGGTCTGGTATATAAATTGATGTTAAGGAGATTATATTTGTAAAGCTCAGGAAATTAGGAGTATCAGAAGAGTTTTAGGTTAATGTTGTGGTCCTGCCTTAACTGAGTAAGGCTCAAAACTTCTAAACAAATAACAGACTTAATAAGCCCCATTGCATGGTGTCTAAATGTGCTGAAGCCATCTGCATGTAAAAGTAAAACTAACTTTAATGAGGATTCTATTAACTAATCTATGCTCTTCCCTCAGAGCATTTAATTAATTAACAATTAAATATGTATTTGTACGATTTGCTTAATAGCTATCTACTTTACCAGATTTAGTGCCATGCAGGCAGGGGTCAGTCTTGTTTTCTTTAGTACTTACTCCTGATATACAGTGGGTACTCAACAGTTGCATGCTAAATGAATGAGTGGACCCATTGTTTATTTCTTAGTGTTCAAATAACTTCATGAAAATCAATCATCTTCTTCCTTGGGGGAGCAAAAATACTCTGGAGCATGAAGAATATTTTTTCTGTATTACAAATGGAGAAACAAGCTTAGTGATCATCCACGTTATCAAGAAGAACTCCAAGCGTGTTTTTGCAACTTCGTCATTTCCTAAGACGCTTAGAATTCTCACGGGTTCATGTCTGAGGAACTGCCATGTAATTTCAGTCTTGCCCTTGCTGTTTTTGGAAACTCACCAGTCAATTTTCAAGATCACTACCCTTTGTACTGGAGTGATGCTTATTCTGGGAGCCCCTGTGATGCCTTTATCACCTTCATTTGGAGTGTCGACGTGGCACATTTACTATGTGCTAGTTTTTAAAAGTTTACAGAGCTGGGCTCCTCTACAGCTTTTCAGGAAGTCATTTGTGGTTCTAAGCACCTACCCTGGAATCATCAGGCAACAAATTTGCTTGGAAATTTCTTTCACTGTGTCTCAGTGGAGATGAAATACGGTCACTTGCTGGGGAGAAAACAACAATAAAGGGAGAGTGAAATCTCCCTAAGTGCTCCCTAAAAACAAGAAAATCTGATATGCAGCCTGTGTGCTGATACAATTATGAGCCTTCTAGCTTTGAGCAGTAACAGACTGGAGTCTTTTCTCTTTCTTTGGTGATAAGGTGAATGGTTTCCCCAGGGATGTGTGTGTGGGGAGAGCTGCTGAGTTGGCACTGTTGGCGCCAAGCAGCTGGCTGCTGACAAGATGATAGGCAGAGATTGGCACTTAGGGAGGAGGGTCTGACAATGTGGGGGCAGAAGGATGGAAAGTAAAAATTGCACCCCTTTCCTCACCGTCCATAAACCTGGGATTTGAAGCAACTCATTGTGAATAGTGAATGGAGTATCCAATAAACGCTACAGAAGAGAATCCATTCAGTCATTTATTCATTCAACAGCCACTTATTAAGTCCCTGAAATGTGGCAGCTATTGTGCTGGAGGCCAAGATATGAAATCATTGATAAATGGATTATTTCTACCCTCAGGAGGCTCCCACCTTAGTGAAGGAGAACACTGAAAAAATAAGCTTGGTAAAGTGTGACTGTAAGCAGGAAAGGCTTCATAGTTGTTGTGACAAGATAAATATTTTTAAAAATTGTAGGTGTTCACTATAAGGGTATAAGGCCTGTGAGGAAAAAGAAAGTATGATTTAGGCAGAGAATGCATCAGGAACAAAGAGGACCTTTCTAGTCCTGTCTCTCTCTTCACCCTCCTTTGGACCCCCACTGAAGTCATATCCATTTGCAGGCAGCTCCCTTATAAAGCCTTTGCTCATGGTGACTTTTCTACCTGGATTCCTCTTCCTTCTCCTGGAAGTGCTCCTGAAATTGTGGAGGATGTAGAATATGTTAAACAATTTGAACCTTATCAAGAATGTCTTGGGCAGTCATTAAGAAATTTTTAAGCAGAAGAGATAATAATCAGATGTGTTTTTTAGAAAGTTCACTTTGTTGTTTTGGAAAGTGAGCTATTAGAAGACATGCAATTGTCTGCCTAGAGGTTTTGAGGGCCTAAACTAGAGCAATAATGGCAGTCACGGAGAGGAGCCTGGGTATGAAAGATGTTAAAGAGATGAAGGAAAACACAGTACCTGATGGGGTAGGAGATTTGTTTTGTCTTTTTGTTGGTCAAGTAAATGTGCAAAGCATCATGGTATCATGGAGAGAAAGTTAAGAAGCAGAACTTGGAAAAGATTATTGATTCATTTTGAGCTGGTGATGTTGGTTTGGAATTTGGTGTTAGAGGTGCACTTTTGACATCCAGATGAAAACATTAGGGGGTTGTGTAAAAGGGATTTGAATATCAAGGGGCAGAGGTCAGGGCTTTGTCAGTCAGAATGAAGTAGGTTATGATGTGGTAAAAATAAAAATCTCAGTAACTTAAAACAAGTTACTTACTCTACCATCTATTGTAGGTCAGCAGGGGTCCTTTGCTCATTGCAGTCACTCAAAGACCCAAGCTGAGAGAGCAGCCACCTTTTCAAAAGTTGTCAGCTATTGAACCAGAGGGAGAAAAGAGGTCTGGAAGGTCTTGCCCTGGCAATTAAATGTTTGACCAGGAAGTGACACATGGCACTTCTACAAAGAACTATTCAATGGCTGCACCCAACCACAGAGAGCCAGGAGTGCATTTCTCCTGGAGGGTGGGAGAGCTGGCAATAATTGGCAATGGCAATGGTGACTATTACAGGGCCAGAAGTGAAGATCTGGGAATGATCAGCATGTAGGTGACAGTAAAGTTGTGGCAGTAGGTAATGCAGTAAGACCTACATTAAACTTGAAAAGAAGGGGGCTACCTATGTTGTCCTAGGAAAGTACTTATGTTTAGGTATTTTGTATAGAGGAGATAAAACTACAAATAGAGGATGAGAAGAAATGATAAAACAAAAAGTATCAAGAAAACAGGAATGGCATTTCAAAAGAAAAGGAGAAAATTCCAACAAGGGGGTAGAAACCCAGAAAAGCATTTCAAAGGTAACTGACTGAACCTTCCTTTTAGGTAGTAGGTAGGCTGTCCTGCTATAGTGGTGAATACATAAATTTGTCATTTTTTAAAATTTGATGTATCAGAGTTACTGACTTCTTGAGTTGACAGGGTCATCAGAAAACACCCAGTTTTCCATCCCATTGAATGTTGGAACCCTCACAATGACATGTTATGCAGCTCTATTTTATATTAACCTGAAATCTTTCTCTTTGTAGTTTGTACCTAAGGCCCCATTCCACTCCCTGAGATCACAGTCAAGAGGAGGCTTTTTCTTTTGTTCCCCATTCAATCTTACACTATCATTGTACAGTACTTAGGTTGTTACTGATTTCTAAGTCACATTTACTTTGCATAAGAAGCAACTGGAAGAAAGGCCAAGGTAGTAAAAATTTAGATGTTCTGATTCCCAGGTGGGAAAACAGACATCCAAACCACATTTAATTAAAGTATAAGGCAGAACAAGAGAGATAAGATCATATAATATAATTTCTGAAAAATTTAAAGATCATTAATGTAGAGGAATGCATACTGTATTAGGGGTCCAACTGTGTGAGCCTGGGAATTCACTTAATATTTTTGAGCAGAAACTTTTGTATCAGTGAAATGATACTTCACAAGGTTGTCATGAAAAACAACTGAAGTAATGTGTGTAAGTATAATACACATCTTAAATACAAGAAATGAAAAAAAGATAGAATAGGGAAGATGATGATATAAGGTTTAGCATATACCAGTCATTGGCAGGCATGGGCTTCCCACCATAAGAAACAAGTTGAAGTGTCGCAGGTTCGATTCCCAGTCAGGGTACATGCCTGGGTTGCAGGCCATGACCCCCAGCAACCGCACATTGATTTCTCTCTCTCTCTCTCTCTCTCTCTCTCTCTCCCTCCCTTCCCTCTCTAAAAATAAATAAATAAAATCTTAAAAAAAAGAAACAAGTTGAGCTTGAAGGACAATACTTGTGATTCAAGGAACCTCCTCATGATTCTATTGCCATGGTAATAGTACACAATAATAACAAAACTCCTAGGTGAATAATGACATCTATTTTAGCTCATGAAACCAAGGAGTTGATGCATGTCCTTCTGTTTTTGACAGAGGTTAGGCTCATTTTCACTTTACTTAGTCATATGTCTGCAGTTGGCTGGCAGGTCAGCCAGGGACTGGCTGGTCTAGAATGGCCCCATGTGAGACAACTTTCCTCTAAATGGTCTCATCTCTAGCAGTCTAACAGGTGTTCACAGGTGTCCAGGAGAAGACCTTCTGAAACTTAGGCATATATTGGCATGCCCATCACTTTTGCTGCATTGTATGTTATCCAGAACAAATCATAAGACCAAACATAAACCCAAGAAATAGGAAAACTGACTTTATTTGTCAATTGTCCATTTTTGTAATTAGTACAGTAAATCCTCACTTGCTGTTGTTGATAAATTCTGCAACTTTAACTGAAACAACATATGATAAAACCATTTTAATGTAGGCTAACTGATATGAGTAAGAGTTAAGTTTCTATGGCATCTTATCAACATTATAAGAAAATGACATTGAACAAAACAACAATATTTAAGGATCTTCTGTATACTATGGTCTTTCTCTGGTAGCCAATAAGCAGGATAAGAAAGTTGTTAAGTAGAGGAGAAGAGCTATAGAAATGGAAGGACCCCCATGAGGGCACAGCCAAGAGCCTCGTGAGCAATGGTCTGGGAAGCCACTTCCAGGCAGCAGTACTGGGGCCTAATCAAGGAACTCCTCGCATCTGAGGAGTGAGGGAAACCAGAAACATTTGCTCTGCAGTACTTCAGAACTGCTATGGACCAGAGCTGGGCTGTTTGCCTTCTCTCATTTCCATTTTTGAATGGAAGTATTTGCAATAATCATTCCATTCCTATTTACCACCTATCTTTGGTGTTTGGGGGAACTACTACATTTTTTCATATATTTCATAGGTTCTGGACTATAAGAAGCTGAATGCAGACTTGATGACAAGCACAAGATCTTGGACTTCCAGTGTGATATCATGATTATATTAGGTTTGTGTAAGTCTTGAGAGAGACTGAGGCTTGAGAGAGATTTGGGAAGGATATAATAATTGTGACATATTGCAAAACTGCCTGCAATTCTTCATGCTTCCCTGAATTCATGTCCTCTGCACTGTGACTCAATAAGTTGGTGGAAAACTATTTCCCCACCCTGTTTTTTTATTTTATTTTCTTTGGCCAATAGAATACATAAAAGTGACATTTGGGTCATTTCTAACCCTAGACTTCAAGAGACTTTGCCTACTTCTACTTTTCCTTCGGATTCTTGCCTATACCATGATAAAAAGCCTAACTGGAATGCTGGATAATGAGAGATATGTGGCCCAGTTGCTCCCATCTGACAACCAGGCACGTGAGAGGCCCTCCCAGTCTAGCCAGTTCACAGCTTACCCACCAGGTAATCAAAGATGAATGAGGAAGCCTAGCGGAGATGAGCAAAACCTGGTCAAGACTATGCAGCTGACACGAAAAACCATGAGAAATAATAAAAGCTTAATTTTTAAGCTACCAAGGTGTGTAGCTTATGAGTGTGTGTGTGTTATTCAGCAATATCTAATCGATACACTTTCAATTTATTTTTTATAATTTGGAAAATGTTTTGTTCTCAGTAGCAGAGCATCTTACCTGCAGAGTGAGGAGACCAGAAAAAAATCTGGCCATATGTGCAATCTGTTTGCACATATTTCATGGCTGTCTCTTTCGAAATAAGCCTAGGTTTGCACAGTTTCTTCAAGCCACTGTTTTGTCACCCCATCTTCTCTTTGTCTCCGTCTCTCCCAGTCACTGACCATCTTTCTCCCATGAGTGTCTAGAGACATGCCTAACAGAGAGAGAAGGCACATAAAACACCAGTTACTCTGAGCTTTTGAAATAGTAAGATGTTATTCTGCCAGCTTCATTTCTTTTGCTTGAGAGAGAAGGGGAGAGTGAGAAATGGCTGTCTGGAGAGTTCTCAGGAACTGGAAGCCCCCAGATACCATAAAAATGGGTTCTAGTATATCAAAGCAAGAGTGATTTTGCTGTTTGGGGTGTTTGTTTTTAATGTGAAAGCCAAGAAAGAACCTTTAAAGACTTTGAAGCAATAAGCAGAACCAAATTTCCTTTATTCTCAATGCTGACAAATTGTATGTTTGGAGTAGGAAAATTTGGATATAGGAATAAAACAGTGACAACGTCTTCCTAAAAGAAGTTAAGAAGTTGCCAGAGAGGGCAAAGTTGCATAAAGAAAGAGGCCTGGGGTCAGAGTTGCTAGTGTTGACCTTCCTCCCACAACATGCCCTCTGTCTACCTCTATTGGTTATTTAATTGTGGACTGACTACTCCACCTCAGTATCCTTACCATAAAATAAATATACTTAATATCATTAAGACAAAGGAATGTTGTATTGATTAAATTAAGCAATGTATGTGAAATATCATGACAAACCAGGATTTCCTTTGGTCCTTAAATACCTGAGGCAGCCAGTTTCTGGGATTCAGAGATTTATATTATCCGTACAATTTCAGAAACAGTGCTCAATTTATTTGAATTAAAGTAGACTTGTAACAGGGTGCAGCCAAGAGGGGAGCCTCAAATAGGGATCTGTAATAAGATCCAGAAGAACCTGGAGGCAATTGGCTCCACACCACAGGGCCACACCTGCCCAGAATCTGGCAGCTGTAGCCAATTGTGAGAGAAGCCAGAAATGGGGCTTCAGAGGAAGATTGGCGCTGGGATTTAAACCGAGATGCAGCAGCCACTTGGGGGGGGGCGCGGGGACCACGCACAGCCCTGCAAGAGAAAATCACACAGCTTTAGCAGAGTGGAGACTCTCGCGGCCCTGAGGGAGAGAACCATGTGGCTCTGGCAGAGTGGGGACTCCCGTGGTCCGGGGAGGGAGGACAACATGCCTTTGCCAGAGTGGGGACCCCTGCAGCTTTAGGAGATACAGTACTCTGGACTGGGCAAAGGGGGAAGGAAGGAAGGACTGTGTTTGTTTGTGGGTGCTTTAAGGGACTTTAGGGAAGACATTAGGTCCCTACTTTAAGTTTGTATAGCATTAAATAAACATTTCCTTTCCTTTTCACAAATTTCTGGCATTGAGAGACGTCTTTCCTCTGGCGGCAGACATAACGGACCTGGGGGCTTCTTTCAGTAATAGTATATTGTCCCAGGCCTCCCCTTGTTTGTTCTGTAACAGACTCAGACATCACTAGAAAAAATTGACATGGTTTGTTTCCCATTTTTATCAATAAGCTTCTGCTCAGGATCTGTGCTCAACACTATAAAGGAGAAGGGGAAGATGTTCCTGTTCTTGAAAAACAATGTATAAAGAACCAAGACAGGAGGTCATTAGGTGGTCATTTTGTTGATATAAACCACACTTTCTGTAGGTATTGAAAGAAGGAGGAAATCAGAATATAGCAGATCAGTCAGGGAATTGGATGCAGAGCTTTATCCTGAAGGATGAAAGGTAAATGGGGAAGGTGAGTTGGGCGCAAGTAAGACAAAGGTGTGCCCATGTGCTAGACATGGCACTAGGTGATTTACATGTATATGATGCCTCATTTAGTACTCACAACAACATAAGAAGATATATTATTTTCCTTATTTTAAAGATGTGAAAACAAACATGGATTTAGAGAGGTTAAGATATTTATCCAAAGTCACACAGTAAACAATCATCCTAGCTAAGAAACTAAGTCTCTTTAACTCCAGAGATCATGCTCTTCCTGCGGAACCCTTCCCATGGACAAGAGTAAACATTCTGTGTTGCAGGTGACCCACTCAAGAGCACGGAGAGTGCATGCTGAGGAGCCCAGGAGATAATGCTAGACAGGGAGGGTGAAGCCTTTAAAGTTTCAGTGGTCTTGATAAAGCCAGAACACCTAAGAATAATTCCTTTGGAATAAAGGGTTATTGATTTATCTCAACATGACACTGGAAATAGAGATGGTCAATCCTCCATTTTTTTGTTTTTTCAGAAAAAGCCTTCATTTTGCCCCTCTGTGAGGAGAAACAAATCATTAAAAAGCCCTTTTTTTATCAGAGAGTTTCCCTCCTAGTTTTTCTTGATACGTATAACACACCCAACATGTGGGCTCTGAAATATCCCTGGGCCCATCAGCTGACCTAATGCAAACACAACCCACTCTTTTTGTAAGCCATCTTTACCTGGACTTCTATAAAAACAAGGAGGTGTTTTCATCATCTGTCAGACTCTGTGTTAAAATCTTTTTTCACTTTATTCTTATGGAGTATATGCATAAAACTCTTCATGAATATTTCAATAATCTTTTTTTTCTGTCATTTCTGGAGTTTCAACTACAATGGGGAGCAGAATTTGACCTGCTCAGGAAGCTACTCCTGGGACCCTCTGTCATAATGTGTATGTGGAACTGAGAGCCTGAGAAACCATGGTCTGCCCTGGGACTTGCGGTCCTTTATTTTCAGCACTGAAAAGCCTATTTGATCAGATTCCAGAATGAGTATATTTATGGAATAAAGAGATATAAACAAAAGAGGGTGAGTGGGAAATATATCTATTCCAGATTTCTAATACTTCTTTATCGGTGAAAGAGCCAGGGGTATAGAAACCCCAAGATTAAAAACCCCAAGTAATGGGGCAATGGCTCCTTTATTTTCTGTGAGACAGTCAGATTGGTGTAGTGTTTTTATGTTGCTTCATGCTTAGAATTTGATTATCTGGCATCCTGTGTCCTTCTCAATCCATTATCCTTATTTCTTCTTCTGTATAGCACTTGTTATTACAAGATGTTTTATTTTGTATTTATTTGTGTATCTATTTCACAGATGCCCCATTGACATATAGGTCTGATGATGGCAGGGGCTCTACCTGTTTTGTTTACCATTAAATTCTCAGAGCCTGGTAGCAAATAAGTGCTCAATTAGTATTTGTTGAGTAAATAAAACTGTTGATTCTATTTGTCATTTAATTTTTATTTGTGGACTGATCACTGTGGTGAGACTCTGTGCTAGAAATAGCACAGTTCATACCCCCGAGTGAGACACAGAAATATGGTCAGACGGAATCTGAAAGGTGCAATGACAGAGAAATGTGTAGAATATCATGGGAGTACTGAGAATGGGGTATCTACCAGGGGAATTACCTAACCCAGGCTTTAAAGAATGAGTAGGATTTTGATTGGACTAGGAATCAATGGACCCATCTGCATTTTCCCCCTTCCTTGAAGAGATTTGAGGATCCCAGGGACTAGCAATGAATGAGGAAACCAAAAACATGAATTTTAGAAAGTAGAAATCCAAGAAGATTTTAAAAAAAGGTGCATAATGAGACACCAGACAAACATGCCAGAAGCAGAAGCAGATATTCAAGGCAATATGGGAGCACAGAAATCCAAATTAATTGGTGCAAAAACAAAATAGGGGGGAGCAAGTGAATAAAAAGTGGCAAGGACTTTGGATAGCTGTATAGAACAGACATTAATGTTAGAGTTTGATTACACAGGCAGCCTGGAAGTCAGAGCCGGTCCAGCCAAGAGAATCAGGATCAGAGAAGACTTACCTAGAATCCTGGGACCCTCTCCCACAAAGGCTGCATTCTGGACCCCATGTTCACCCCTACACAATGTTTCTTTCATCCAATATGGGTATAAGAGGTAATGTGAGGGAAGATGAAATGTAAGAAAGAGAGGAAAAGGAAGAAGAATGCAAAGAATGTGAAATAGAGGAAGAATAATTTTAATAAAGGGACATAGGGAAGGAAATGGAAAGTTGAAAAATAGGAGAAAAGAAACTTTCCAGCTCTTATTAGGTTTGAGTGCTAGTGGTTATTTAAGTGGTCCCTTTGGATGGGTAGACATATTGAACATTTCACTTTTGGTTTGTTTATATTTATAAACCGTAAAGTCAAGCTCAGATTCCTGCTAGAAAAGCACTTTTGGAAAGCAGTGAAATCTTATCTTTCATTTTCTATAGATCAGTTTTGCAGCTTCTTGAAGTATTTATAGTTTTAATACATAACCATAAATGCCCCCTAAACAAGGAATATTACACCTTTCGATTACTATTATTGCTTTATTGCTCATCACAGCCATAAATTAGCAACATCCTTTGGCATTGCTGAAAGAGCACTGAATTAGGTTATAACACGAGTACACAAGAACCTATTAAAGCTTTGCTATTTCTTAAAAGTCTTTATGGTTTTCTAGTGTACCCCATAAGTGTTTCAATTAAAGAACTACTTACCTGCTTAGTAATAGCCCTCCTGTTTGAAATAGGGCAACAGTATCAAGAAAGAAAAGTAAGATTAAAAGAAAGAAAATTGGAATATAAAACATTAAAAATAAAATTGTTATTAAAAAGAAAGGGATTTAAGTTTTGCATATTAAAATAATTTACATTTCTTAACTCTTTATTGGATGCAAGCCTATGTATATAGCATATACGGAGGTGGCAAAAGTTGTTTGTATGGAAAAACATGCAGGTTATGTTTATTATAATAGCTTTATTAACTCATAAGAATAAACTCTTTCATATATTCACAACTGTAAACCTAGTCTTGCCGACCCTTTTATACTACCTGTATTGAGTTTATAGCTAAGTGTATGTTCAGGTTTATATTTACATATTTTATTCTCCCAATGAGTTTTTAGTGCCGTCTTTGATATCTTTTATCTTTTGGTCATGTGGACAAGAACTCCATTAAAATATCAAAGATAGCACAAAAATCTCACTGGGAGAATAAAATATATAGATATTGACCTAGACACAAGTTTGATGTCTAGGAGATGAGGATGATGATGATGATGATGATGATAAAGCATCTTGATGATAAATACCTCATAGAATATTATTAGGATTACAAATCAAATACAAGAGAAAGAAAGTATTGGAAGCCAGGTGATCTACATTAAATAATAGCCTTACTAATAACCTTTATCAATAAGTTTACCTTTTCAATTCTGGATTTCCTTGAGCACCAAGCAGTTGATAAAATAGATAATATGTGAGGCATTCATTTTAAATATTCATGTAAATATGTAACTGCTGGGCATTGTGGGAAATTAAAAAAATTATATTGCTTTCCCTCAAGGAGCTTAGAGTTTATTTTAGGTAAAAAAAGCATACACTGGTTATTTAAAATATGAATGATACTGCTCTGCTTAGTGTATGAAAATTCATTCCCATCTTAATAAGGAGAACAACCCAACAGTGTTACAAAAACATAGGGTATGTGAGTGTGTGTGTTTAAACACACTATGGTGTTGAGAATCCAAAGAAAGCTGAACTGCAAGAAGTGATGACCCCTTCTTAAAAGGGAAGAGTTCTACAGTGGCTCTCATTCCTGGTGAATGGCAGTCAAGAAATTGGTATTCTTTACTTAACAATGAGAAGAAGCCAGAAAAACCACAAAATGTGTGGGGTTTATTTTTTTCCAAGGCCATCAGAGAGATGAAAATGCAAAACAATCTAGATTTCAGTAACTGGCAATCTCTTCCTAAAAGAGAAGAAACCCATGACTGCTTTTGTTTCGGCAGTGCAATAGGATGAGGAAGAATCCATATGAAACTGGGGTAAAGGAGGAACCAAACTGATGTTTAATTTTTTCTCTTGAGCCTTCACTGAGGACAAAGAGAAGTGTGCCAAAGGATTGGGCAGGGAAGGAACACTGAGAGAGATGCTCCATTTGGGCATGTAAGGTCATTATCAGGAATATTGTGGCAACTTTCAGAAGGTTATGGATGGGGAAATATACATAATAAAAAATCCATCTAAGATATCCCAGCCCTATACATTGTATAAGACAGCTGCCCTCTAACAGTGAGTGGCCAGGCGACTAGAGGAAATAGATTTTTCAAGGTTTAGAGATTTTAGGGTAAAACGTGAACAAAGAGAACTCTCTAGTGACCCCCAAAAGCTGGCATCATTCCTGAAATCAGAGACAAATTTCTTATAGTTCATAAAACTAGCAGCAGAGATGCTAAGCATAACATGACATGTAAAGTTCCTGGGGGGGCTCACATCTTAAGCCTGGCTAGAAGCAAAGTTCTGGTGCAGTCCTCAAAACATCTGAACTCAGTGGCGAACTGAATCTACGTTGCAACAAAAGCCATACAAAGCTCAACTGGAGATTAAATAAATTAACTTAATCCCCATGAACCACACACAGTCTGACAGAAGGATAGATATATTTGATTTAGAATATAATGTTATTATTTCAATATATACAAACAATTTCAACAAACAATACAGGCAAACAACTTAAAAATGCACAAATGGGCAAAAAATAATGAAACCCTTCGGCCAAGAGAGAAGCACTCAAGGCAAGTAGATAAAGAGATGAGAATTATCACAAAGTCACTTTAAAATAACTATAACAGATATATTAATGAATTTAGGGTCAATGTTGGATACAAGTTCGAACAAACAAAAATGTTCCCAGAGAGCTGGACACTATGAAAAGAGGCAAAGGAACCTGCACAGGCTCTGTCTTGAGTTCAGCTGAATAATGATCAGCACGTGTGTGTGTGAGGGAACTACCTGAAGGCGGAATCACCTGAAAGGAGCAGAAACACGAATCCTTGGAGCTCACACAGAGCTTGTGTTCCCAGCACCCAGAGAGGAAAAACCTTACAAATTGTGGGATACTAGTAGAATACTAAGAAGGGTATTTCCTCAGTAGTAAGAAAAAATGAACTTTAGACTAAAGACTGCTCTGGTCCAAACTAAGAAAACTTATAAGCAAACCTTTAAAAATCAAACAATTTCCAAATAACTATATCCCAGAAAAAAGTTTAAGAATATTTATAAGAATTAAATAAGGTATTAAAAAAGTCAAAGTGCAGAATTAAAAGTCCAATTCAAAAAGTAGCAGTCACCTTGGCTGGCGTAGCTCAGTGGATTGAGCGCGGGCTGAGAACCAGGCATCGCAGGTTCGATTTCCAGTCAGGGCACATGCCTAGGTTGCAGGCCATGACCTCCAGCAACTGCACATTGATATCTCTCTCCCTCTCTCTCTCTCTGTCACTCTCTCTTTCTCCTTCCCTTCCCTCTCTAAAAATAAATAAATAAAATCTTAAAAAAAAGTAGCAGTCATATAACAAAAGGAAAAAATATGTTTCATAATGAGAAAAACAAATACTTCAAAAGTAACAAAGATAATATAAAAGAGAATTAATAAACAAAAGCATTAAAGTAGTTATTGTAACTATAGTTTATATCTTAAAGAAGATATAAAATACTTATACACATAAATGACAGATAAGGAAGATAAAAAATGAATCAAATCAGATTTCACAAGATAAATAATATAACGGCTGAAGTAAAAAAATACACTAGGTGGCAATAATAGTTAATTAGACATTGCAGAAGAAAAGATTAGTGAACTTGATAACATATCAATAGAAACTATACAAAATGAAATATAAAGAAATACCTTTAAAAAGGAAACAGCATTAGAGACCTGGGAACAAACTCAAATGGCCTAATCTATGTGTAATTGGAGTCACCTTAGGAGAAAAAAGGGTATGCAGAAAAATATTCAAAGAAATAGTGGCCAAAAATTTTCAAAATATAACTGAAACTATAAACCTATAGATCTAAGAATCTAAATGAAGCACAAACAAAATAATCATTAAAAAACTATACCAAAGTACAAAGCAATCAAATTACTTAAAAGCAGTGATAAAGGGAAAATCTTAAAAGCAGGGAGAAGACACATATGCACAGAATATCAAAATTAAGAAAGAAATAAATCATGCTGTCAGTAATAAATCTGGTCAACAATAAAGCCAGGAGACAGTGAAGCAACATCATTGAAGTAGTGAACGAAAAATTTTTTAACATAGAAATCTCTATCCAGAAAAAAATATTTTACAAGTATGAAGACAAAATAAAATTTCTTTTCAGCTATGCAAAATCAAAAAAAGATACTATCAGTAAGATCTGTATTTAAGGAAAAAAGTAATAGCAATTGTATACAATTATATAACAATTTGTAGGATGCTGCAAAATCAATGTTAACAGAAAAATTTAAAACACTAAAGGCTTACATTAGAAAGAAAAAATATCTCAAATCAATAATATTAGCTCCCACTTCAACAAACTAGAAAAATCAAAGAATAAACCCAAACCAAACAGAATAAAGGAAAAAGAAAATAAAGAGCAGAAACTAATGAGATTAGAAACAGAAACCAATAAAACAAAAAATCTTACTTTGAGAAGATCAATAAAATTGCTAAATCTCAAAATAAAATTTAAAAATTGCTAAATAGCTAGATTGATCAGGAAAAGAAAAGACACAAGATACAAATTACCTATATCTAGAAAGGAGACATCACCAAAGAGCCTACAGATATTAAAAGGAGAAATATTATGAAGACTCTTTTGCCAATAAATTTGGTAATTTAAATGAAATGGACAAATTATTTGAAAATCACAAATTACCAAAGCTCATTAAAGATAAACTAGATAACCTAAATGCCCCTATATTAAAGACATTAAATATGTAGTTAAAACCTTTCCTGCCAAGAAAACTTTAGGTCCAGATAGATTAAGTAGTAAATTCTATTAAATATTTTAAGGAAAAAAATAACACCTATTTTGTACAAATTCTTCCAGAAAGTTGAAGAAAAGTGAATATCTTGGCATACTGTATGAAGCTAGCAGAGAAAAACATGATTATCTCCATATTTGGAAAAAAAATTTAAATCATCAGTTCCTGGTAAAAATTCACAGCAAATTAGGAAGAAACAGCTTCTCAATCTGATAAAATATATCTCTGAAAAATACTAATAGACAAAACATACATAATTATGAAAGACTAATTTTAAAAATATATCAGGAACAAGATATATCTTTATTCATCAGTACTTATCAATATTATACTTGAGTTTCAGTCTGTGCAATAAGACAAGAAAAAGGAATAAAAGACATCCAGATCAAAATAGAACAAACTTATTATCTTTATCCATCTATGTAGAAAATCCTATATAATCTATGAAAAAGCTACTAGAACTGAGAAGTGACATTAGCAAGGTTATAGGATATATTAATATTCAAAATGCTTAAAGTGAATATGACTAAAGAAATGTAAGATTTACTACATTGGAAAATATAAAACATTGTTGAAAGAAATTAAGCACTGAAATAAATTGATGTCATGTTCATGAGTCAGAATATTTAATATTTTAAGATGTCAATTTTCCCCAATACTATACCAATTGTCAGCATGCTTTTTTCTTTTGCTAAACACTAATATATATTTCTAGGAATATTCTGAAAGTTATATGGAAATATAAAGACCTGAAATAGCAAAGCAAATTTATAAAACTACAAAAACAGCTTTAAAAATAATAAGGCAAATCTGATTCAGTCTTATTGTAAATCTAGAGTAGTTAATTCTGCATGGTTTGACAAAAACATGGGCATGTTAATCAATGGAACAGAACAGAAAATTGAGTAATAGACTTGCATATATGTAGCCAATTAATTCTCAGTAAAGCTCTCAAGGCAATTCAGTGGAGAAAAGGTAATATTTTCAAAATATGATCTTGCAGATATTGGATAGCCATTTGCAAATGAGCTTCAATCCTTATCTCCCAAAATATATAATAAGGAAATCAAAACAGTTGATTAACCAAATGTGAGAGCTAAAAAGAATATAACTCATCTAGAAGAAATCAGTAGAAAATCTTAATATTTGTGGATTTGGCAAATATTTCCTGGCTCAAAAATTATGGACAAAAAAAATTCAATAATTTGAAATTCATGAAAATTCTAAAACTTTCTCTTCAAAGAACTATTATTAAAACTAAAAGGCAACCCAAGTCCAAGAGAAAGTGTTTCTAAAATATATACCTCACAAAGAACTTCTATTAAGAATATATATTCAGAAATCTTCCAACTCCATAATGAGAAGAAAAGAATGTCTGAATTAAAAAATGAACAAAAGATTTGAATGGACATGTAACCAAAGGAGATATACAAATAGCAAATAAATACAAATTAAAACAAATTCCATTATCATTAATCTTTAGAAACAAAATTGAAAATGAGATATCTTTACATTCCCACTAGAATGCCTAAATTTGAAAGATTGATTATACTAAGTTTTGGTGTGATTGTGGAGCAAATAGAACTCTCAATTCCTGATGAGATGTTCAATATTAGTCATTCTGAAAACAAAAGTTTTATAGTTTTTTAAACTATAGTTAAACATGCCTGCTATATAACATAGCCATTTCATTCCTAGGGATTTATCTTAAAGAAGTGAAAGCTATGTCCATACAAAGATCTGTACATGAATATTCTTAGCAGACTCATTTGTAATATTGAAGAACTGGAATCAACCTAAATGTCAAGCAGCATGTGAATTGATAAATTGTGGTATTGCAACAGTAGAATACTACTTGGCAATAAGAACACACAAACTATAAAAATAAGCAAAAACAATTGATTTACTGATACAGGCAACAGAATGATTGAAAGTCAAAATAGTTGTTCTGAGTGAAAGAAGCCAGATTAAAAAGAGTACACACTATAATGATTCATTTATATAAAATTTGAGGAAAAAACACCTAATCTATGGTAACAAAAATCAATTTAATTGTCACTTAGGGATAGGAGGAGAGTGACAGATTATCAAGGGTCATGAAGAGACTTTGAGGGCTATAGAATTGTTCACTATTTTTATTGTAATGGTGTCTTCATAAAGGCATACATTTGTCAAAATGGACCAAATTTTACAGTTTAAATACATGTTTATTGAACTACAATTACACATAAGTAAGTTTTTTATTTTATTAATAAACCTCTCAACAAGATAAGAGTACAGAAAATTTTCTAACTTTATAAGGATCATCCACCAAAAAATTACTGATAAATCATGTTTAATGATGAATGATTGAATATTTCCCCCTAAGCTTAAGTAAAATCACAGATATCCACTCCCACCATTTATATTCAATATCTTTGTGGAGATTCTAGTTAGTGTAAGAAGGCAAGAAAGTGAAATTAAAAAGCATACATTTTAGAAAGAAAGAAATAAAACTATATTTATTCATGGGTAATATGATCATGTACAGAGTCCTCAGGAATCTGCTAAGAATAACTGGAATAATAAGCTAAAATTTTGTTAGCTGACAATGGAAAATTGAAAATCAAAATAGTAAATATAATACCATCTATTATAGCATCCGAATATAAAGCATTTGGAATAAATTTAACAAAATATATTTAAAACCTATGCACTGAAGACTATAAAACATTGTTGATAGAAATTTAAAAATACCAAAATAGATTATGAAACAAAAGTGTCCAGAATAAAAACACAAATTTATGGTTAATTGGATTTGACTAAAAGGATAATGTAATTTATTGGGGAAATAGAATTTTTCTCACAACTAACCCTAAAACGACTGCTCATTCCTAAGGAAACACACAAACTTCAATTTAAACCTTTCATTGTAACAAAAAACTAGTACAAAATGAATCATAGTCCTAAATTTAAAAGTAAAATCCTAAAACTTATAAATGAAAACATTAGAGGATTTTGTGTGACCAGCAATAGTAAAGTCTTCTTAGGATACAAAAAGTATAAAATGTAAAAGTTGGATAAATTGTACTTTATCAAACTCACTAACTCTGCTCTTTCAAAGACACAATTAAGAAATGAAGAAGCAAGCTTAGCCTCGGAGAATACAGATAACTGACAAAGGACTTATATTCAGAAAATATATAGAACTCTTACAACTTAATTATAAGAAAGCAAAATAAGCAACTAAGACCATGACAAAATATTTGAAAAACGTTTCAGAAAAGAAGATGTATGAATGATCGAAAAGCACATGAAAACATGCTCAAAATTATTTGTCATATAAGTTAAAACCACAATGGCATACTGCTTCATGCATATTAAAATGGCTAGTTTACCAAAAAAAAAATCTAAGTGATAAAATATTAGAACAACTGAACAGCATTACTGGTGGAAGTGTAAAATGGTTTAACCACTTTTAAAAAAATCTATCAGTTGCTTAAAAAGTTACACATACATATTGCTTAAAAGTTACTTTAAAAAAATCTATCAGTTGCTTAAAAAGTTACACATACATAAATAAAATTTAGCAATTTAATTTTAGATATTTACCTAAGGGAATTAAACATGTGTCTATACAAGAGCTTGTACTCAAACGATCACAGTGGCTATGTTTATAATAGCCCCAAGCTGGAAACAAGCCAAATGGCCTCCAACTATGGCACAAGTGTACAGTGGACTACTACTCAGCAATAAAGAGGAGCAGACTACAAGTACTCACAATACACATGGGATGAAAACATCATTATGCTCTGGAAGAATAGACAAAAAAATTAATATTATATGATCCTTCTATATGAAACTATCAAAGAGAAATAGAGAAAATCAAGAAATTCAAGTTTATGCCTTGGAAATATTAATACATTGATAAAACTCCTTGCAAAGATTATCAAAAATAAAAACAAAACAAATTAACATAAATTATCAATATCGAGAACATCACTACAAAGCCTAAAATATTAATAGAGTAATGAGATATTAGGTACAATTTTATGACAATAAATGAAAAAACTTAGATAAAATGTACAAATTTCTTGAACAACATTAAAGTAATATGAAATGGAATAGAGAATTTAAATAATCCTATGTCTATTAAAATGGTTTACTTTGTAACAAAAATATTTGCATAGAGAAAAGTTCAGGTGCAGTTGTCTTCACTGGTAAATTCCATTAAACACGAAAGAAGAAATAATACCAATCTGACACAAACTCTTTCTGAAAACAGAGAAGGAAGGAATGTTTTCTAACTCCTTTGATGAGACCGACATAAACCTGATATCAAAACCTGACAAAGATATTACAAGAAAGAAATGTACAGACCAAAATTTCTCACAAACACAGATATAAAATTTCCTTATGAAACATTAGCAAATATGATCCAGAAGTAAATAAAAAAGACAATAAATCTTAACTAAGTGGAGTTTATACCAGGAAAATCAATCAATGTAATTCGCAATATTAATGGAACAAAAAAGGGAACCCATATGATTTCTCAGTAGATGGAAAAAAACGTTGACAAAAATCAATATCCATTTATAATATAACTCAAAGCAAACTTGGAATGGAAAGGAACGATCTCAATCTGTTAAAGTAAATGTGTAAAATATCTATATTTAATATCATTTTTAATGGCAAAATACTAAGCTATTTTTCCTGCAGTCAGAAAGAAGACAAGAGCCTACCATTTACATTAGTCTCAAAAAATATTGTAGTCTTAGGAATAAATCTAACAGAGGCGTTCACAATCTCTACATGAAAACTAAAACAATATTGAAAAAATTAAAGGCAAATAAATTGAGAGATTCAGTATTGTTGTCCATTATCCTTATATTTATCTACAGTGTGATCTGAAGAGAAAAAAAAGACTTCTTTGAAGAAAATGAAAGACTATTTCTACAGCTTATCTGAAAATGTAAAGTTATCTAGAAAAGCCAAAACAATTATAAGTAAGAAGGGACTGTCGGACTTATAGTACTTGATAACAACACTTCCTGTAAAGTTCTAGTAAGCAAGACAGGGTGATAGTGCCACAGGATCAGGAAATAGATCAACAGAACAGATTAGGTAGTCCAAAATAGATTCACATATGTATGGTTGATTACTTTTCAACCCAATCACCATGCCAATTCAATAAAGGAAGAAAATGCATTTATACTAGAAAGGCAACACTAATTTTAAATGGTGATGGAACACCTGGATAAAAGTATGAATCAAACATGATCCTGAACTCCTATTTTACCATATGCATTCATTTTAAGATGGATCCTAACATTAGCTAGACCCCTAAACTGCTAGAAGAAACATAAGAGAATATCTTTGCAACTTAAAGAACTTTGTTCTTTTACAGGACATGAAAAGAAATAACCAGAAAAGAATAGGCAAGACACAGACTGGAAAGAATATTGACAGGCAGATAGATTAGACAGAAAGATGATAGACAGATGATAGATAGATAGATAGATAGATAGATATAGAGGACTTGCATAAGGAATATGTGAAGAACTACAAACAAATAATAAGGAAATAACCCAATAAAAAAGAAGGCAAAGTATTTGAACAAAGAACTTATAAAAGAAGATATATAAATGGACATTGATCACAAGACTGATGACATGAAAAGGGACTTAACATCATTAGTTACTGGGAATATGCAAAGTGAAACAAAAATGAAATACTATTATGTGTCCACCAGCATGTTAAAGAAAAAAATGCCAGTGATTCTAAATCTTGACAAGCATGTGAAACAACTGGAATTCTTGTACATTGCTTTGGCATACTGTGCCAAATTTTACTAAATGTTACGGCCACTTTTGTTTACTGTTTCTTTTTTTTTAATAATGCTAAACATATCAGTACATCTATTCATGACCCAGCAACACATTCCTAAGATACTTATTCAAGAGAAGTTAAAACATATGTCCAAAAAAGACAGGTACACTAATGCCATGCCTTATTCATAGTAGCTGAAAATTTGGACATAGACCAATGTTCATCCACAGAAGACCATGAAATGGTAGTATGTTCACACAGTGAATACAAGTAAGAAATTTTTAAAAAGTGAATTATTGATAGATGCCACAAGGGTGAATTTCTAAGCATTATTTTAAGTGAAAGAAGACAGACACAGAAGAATACACAAGTATGAGCCCATTGTAAGAAATCCAAGAACAGACAAAACTAATGATAGTGAGGGAAATGAAGCAGTATCTGCCTCAAAGGGGTGGAGAATTGACTGAAAGAAGCATGAGCAGTAGTATCTGTTAAAGGCTTAACAATGAGCTCTGGTGGGGCGGGATGCAAGTCTTGATTTGTAGCATTTGCTGATTTTCATGCTGTAAATACTCTCAATTTCAAGATTTCTAGCTTCCAACGTGACATGACTGAATGAGGAGTGGGAATTCACATACACAATTGCCTCTCACGAGGCATTGTGAGCTGACTCCAGCACACTACTACGTGGGTGTGAGGAAACTTTTGGCAATGAAAATATTTTATTTCTTCTTCTGGGATGTGGTTACAGGTATATAAAATTGTCAAAACTCCTCATATTCCTTGAAATTTGAGGTCTCTGCATTTTGGTATGTAAGTTAGATCTCAATTTTTAAAAAGTGGTAAGTGCCACACCCTAGGTACACAGAAATACTTGTCACTGGGATTCTTCCCATCATAACATTGTCATATCTCAGTATATCCCAGATAACAAACAACTCTGAAGTTGAATGCCTTAAATCAATAGCATTATTTCTTTTGCTCAAGTTTGGACAGGGCTGGACAGGAATAGTCCATCTCTGCTCTATTCAATGTGAGCGGAGGCTGCTTGAGGCTGGGCACTGAATTATCCACTTTCAGTTATACGTCTGGTAGTGGATGCTGGGCCGTGGAGGGGAATACTTACACATGACCTCTCCATGTGGTCTGGGATTTCTTACAACATGCCTGTGTTCCAAGGGTGTATACACAAGAAAAGGAGAGCCAAGCAGAAGCCATATCACCTTTTCTAACTTAACCTGGGATGGCACATTGCATCACTTCCATCACATTCCATTTGACAGAACAGCCACAAGCCTGCTCAGGCTCAGGAGATGAGGAACTAGACTCCAGCTGTTGATGGGGCATGGCAAAGTTCTGAAGGAGTGCCTAGAACTGGAACTTATGTCCTGGAAGAACGTATTTTTGAATAGTAGTCGCCAGAGACTGTCATCTGGCTTAATTCAGCTCTCTCCCACATGCAAAATACTCTTCCCTCCCTCAAGACTCTCCAAAGCCTTATTCAATTTTAGTATCATATTCAAGATGAAGGTCCAGAATCCCATCATCTGAGTCTGATCCATGGGTAGAGAAGACCCCTTGGATATGTTCCTCGAGTATAGCGCCTTGAAGTTTTTCTCCATGTGAAGACATGGAAAGACATGTGAAGAGATGAATTATCTGAACCCTACACACCTAACACAAATTGTATGACAGGACTTAAGATAACCATAATGCATCTACCATTCATAAAGTGGGAAAACTGAAGCATCCCATACTCACTGGTTCACGGCAAACGTGAAACCTTTGCCAGCCCTTGATTAGAGCTCAGCTGTATTTCCTGGGGTTGACTCACCACTGCTTTTGGCTCCATCCTCTGGAATTTGCTTCTGCCCTCTGTGTAATTCTCCCCCTTTTCTTAGAAATGGCGAGTTTTGGTCTGCAGTAGTTCAAGAGTCCAGAGGCCGCTTTGTCTTATCTTTTTAAAGAACAAAAACTATAGACTTTATTCAGATTTCTTCAGTTTTTTTCATTAATGTCCCAAAATTTCAGGATCCAATCTACAATACTGCATTGCATTTAGTTACAATGTCTCTTTAGTGACACTGATCTGATCGGTGACAGTTTCACCATCTTTCTTGTCTCACAATATTGATACATTCTTATTTTTAAATTTTTATTATTGTTCAATTATGGTTGTCCCCATTTCCCCCCATTACTGTCCCCCTCCTTCCCCTCCCCCTCCTCCCACATTCAATCATCCTGCCCCCTGCCCTGATGTCTTTGTCCAGGGGTCCTTAATACGTGTTCCTTGATGACCCTTCCCCTTCTTTTCCCCATTTTCCCCCTCCCTCTTCCTCCTGGTCACTGTCAGTTTGTTCTTTATTTCCATGTCTCTAGTTCTATTTTGCTTGGTTTTTTGTTTTGTTGATTAGATTTCATATATAGGTGAGATCATATGGTGTTTGTCTTTCACCACCTGGCTTACTTCATTTAGCATAATGCTCTCCAGTTCCATCCATGCTGTCCCAAAGGGTCAGGGTTTCTTCTCTCTTTCTGCTGCATAGTATTCCATTGTGTAAATGTACCACAGTTTTTTGACCCAGTCATTTACTGACGGGCACTTAGCTGTTTCCAGCACTTGGCTATTGTAAATTGTGCTGCTATGAACATTGGGGTACATAGGTTCTTTTGAATTGGTATTTCAGGATTCTAAGGGTATAATTCCAGCAGTCTTATTTTTAAAAAGCTTTATTAAAATATAATTCACATGACATACAATTCAGCCATTAAATAGTTTAACTCACTGGTTTTTAATATTTCCAAAGAGTTATGTAATCATCATTATAATCTAATTTTAGAACATTCCATGAAACCCCTCAAAAAACCTCACCCATTAGCATTCATTCTCCATTCCTCTTCCCCAAACCTCTTCCCAGCCTTAGGCAACTGGTATCTAGTTTCTGTCTCTTAATACTTGTATTTTCTGGACATTTCATATAAATAAAATCATGTAATATGTGGTCTTTTGTGTCTGTCTTCTTTTACTTAGTGTATTGTTTTTACAGCTCATCTGTGTTGTAGCATGTATCTGTACTTCATTTTTTTTATTGCCAAGTAAAATTTTATTGGATGGATATGCCACATCTAATTTATCCATTCCACTCATGAGATGAAAATATTTGAGTTGTCTCCACTTTTTGGTTGTTATGAATAATGCTGCTATGGACATTTGTGTAGACCCTTTGGGTGGAAGTGTGTTTTTATTTTCCTAGGGTATATAACAAGGGGTAGAATTGTTGAGTAATATATTAACTCTATATTTAAGATTTTGAGAATCTGTCAACCTGTTTTCCAAAGCAGCTGCACCATTTTTACATGCAACCAAGCTATGTATGAAGGTTGGCATTTTTCTGCATCTTCATCAACACATTACTATCTGTCTTTTTGATAACTAACATGATTGGGTATGATGTGGTATCTCATTGTGATTTTTTAAACATTGTTTTATTATTGTTCAAGTACAGTTGTCTCCATTTTCCCACTACCACTTTCCGCCACCCCACCCACCCCACCTCCCTCCTTCAATCTCCCTAATTACTAATGATGATGAGTATCTTCATATCTTTGTCCATTTAAAAATTAAATTATATTTTATATTATTAAGTTATATAAAGTCTTTTTTGAAGCTTTTTAAAACTGAACTTATTAGGGTACATTGGTTAATAAAATTGTATAAGTTTCAGGTGCACGATTCTATAATACATTGCTTGTATATTGTTTTGTCACAACAAATATCTAAAGTGGCTTTGGGATCAATGGGAGGGTAGAATTGGACAACCTGTTAGCTAAGAAGGCCCTGAAGAGAGTGTTCTATTTACTATGGTTCCATAACAAGCCATCTTAAATCTTAGTAGCTTGAAATCAATGACAGAATTTACTTTACTTATGAATCTGCAATTTGAGCAAGGCTCAGCAGGGATAACTGATCTTCATGCCACAGCAGCTTGAAGAATGAGAACTAGTCATATGAAGTCTTGTTTACTCATGTTCAGAGTTGATGTTGGCGTTCATTTGATATCTTAGCTGACAATGTCAACTAGAACACATAGAGGCACCTCTCAATGTGGCTTGAGGATGGCTTGGTTCAAAGGTAAAGCATGAGAGAGAGAGAGAGAGAGAGAGAGAGAGAGAGAGAGAGAGAGAGAGAGAGAGACATTAGGTGGAAGCTCTGTTGCCTGTTCTAGGATAACTTTAGAAGTCACTCAGTAACACTTCTACAACACATCACAAACCTGCCCAGAGTAAAGGGAAAGGAAATAGCCATTACTTCTTGATGAAGAGTGGCAAAATTCAGGAAAAGCATGTAAGATGAAAGTACTATTGAGGCCATTTTTGATCATTGCAATCTACCACAGGAATCCATTGGTCTTCCTTATGGAATTGTTGTGTTAAGATTATCCTTGAAAAAAAGGTAGAGTTCCATACGAATTGATGAGAAAGGTAAAAGATATATTTTAATACATTTAATATATATATCTGTGTGCATATTTTAAAATATTTTTCTAGCCCTGACCAGTGTGGTTTAGTTAGTTGGGTGTTATCCCACAAAGCAAAAGATTGGTTTGATTCCCAATCAGGGTACATACCTGGGTTCTGGGTTCAGTACCTAGTTAGGCAGTATATGAGAGGCAATGGATTAATGTTTCTCTCCCTCTCTTTCTCTCTCCTCCTCTCTCTAAAAATAAATAAAATCTTTAAAAACTACTTTTCTACTTTTTAATGCTCAGGTTACATATTAGAAGCTGGGTCAGGCTGAGTTCCTTTATAATGAATTCCTTTTTAATTTGTCCTTAATGTGCATCTGATTTTTATCTGTGTCATTTCTATGGATCTTACAAAAGTAATAAATTGGATAGAGACAAATCACTGAAACAGTCAGAGAGAGTCAAGGTTTTGGGGGTTTTAAATGAGATTGGTCAATGCAATATGACTTCTTTACCATGGATATAGGACTTTGAACAAATGCCCTTGCTTACACAGGAGGGAAAAAAAGCTGTGATTGTGTGGATAAATAAGTCTCCACGCCTCCAGTTTGACTTATTGCAAACCTTCAGGATTCGTGGGCATGTATATGCATTGTACTCTCTGCCCATGACCAGCTTTTCAAGAACTAAGTACCAGTAGGAAGGAAAGCTCTGCACGGTAACAGGCGAGCTTGAATCAAGGCCACACTGGGCTGCCTCCAGTGGAACACATGTCTAACAAGCACACAGAGAGGAGAGAATAGAAATCAATCTGGTTAACGTTATTTGGCCTCTGTCAAAGGATGGAGAGATGTACTTATGCTTTGAAATGTAATACAAACTTGGAAATCAGGATGGTGGACAGAATACAATGGAGAGATCTGATTGTCTCCCTCCTCCAAGCCCCTTAAAAGAGCCAATATCCCACTCAGCAAACCAGGTGAATAAAGCTGTGCTTTCTTGTTATTTGTTGTCATCACAATATCATCATTATTAGCCTGTTATCACTCTTACAGAGTGATAGGCATTTCTTGTCACTGGTACTGTAACACTGTGATCCTTGTGCACAGAAATTGGCCCTGGCCAGAATGGAGACACAGTAAGCATGAAAGCAATCACTTCAAGGAAGGCTAAGAAAACCTCTGATGTTGGTTATGTAGGTAGTGGCCAAGGGATCAGATTCCATAAGTGTATCTTCCTATTTGGATCAGCACAATGATATTGGCTGGGAAGTGACAACATGAAACTGGAAGTCAGGAGATTTGGTTTCTATTCATGTCTCTACCACTAACTCAAAGGCCTCATTTGTACATATGTCAAATGAGGAGCCTGGTTTTCATGCTCTCTGAATTATTCCCTAGCTCTGATGTTTGATGTGCTTCTCCCACATAGTTCCAACTTTGCTCATGTGAAATGTGTGCTGGCTTTTATCCAGGCTCCCTAGCTAAATAAAGTGAGACTGCCCAAGGTATTGCATCATGTGCTATATATGGTTTCTATTTTTAGGGTTCTGATCTTACTACCAGAAATAGACTTCTTACAAAATAATTCTACTAATAGCAAGCTACTGTCAGAATCAACTGAGGGTAATTCATGGGGACAGCTAAACAGACAGAGGAGGGCTTGGTTTTCCACAGAAAAGTGGCTAATGCAGAGGTTTCTTGGTAAAGAAGTTGCTGTCTGGTTCGATTCCGAGTTAAGTTGCAGCCAGGTGCCCAGTAGGAGGCACTTGAGAGGCAACCACACATTGATGTTTCTCTCCCTCTCTTTCTCCTTTCCCTCTCTAAAAATAAATAAATAAAATCTTTTAAAAAAAGAAGAAGCTGCTGGCTGAAAGACATGGGCCCTGGAACAGACCTCCCCTGGAAGAGACAGGAATATCAGAAAAGCAGTGCATTTGACGTAAGGCTTGGAGATCCCACGTTCACTCCAGTGCTCGCACATTGTTGTGATTCAACTCCTTCCCACCCTCAGTGTGTAAAACACATGAGATTGCCAAGGAAAGAGACAGTCAGTTCTGCTTCCTTATTCCCAGTGCTGCTCCTAGCCACCTTGTGGTCTTGGACAGGCTGCCCACCTCTCTGTGCCTTGATGTGTAAAATGGGACTACCTTTCCCACAGAGTGAAATATTCAGTTACATTTTAAAATGAAATCTTACATGTAAAATTATTTGAAAATGGGAGAGCAGAACACACTTTTAAAGAACTGCACTTACTTGGTTATTTGACTTCTGTGGAAACTCCTAGATTAGTTTGGATCAGCTTTGGGGGTTTCTCAGGTACAGATGAGATAGAGAGATTCAAAGTCAGAGATTTTTTACTTCCAAAGCAACCCAAGCACTTAAAAATGAACTGTATGAAGCTGGCACCACGGAGGGAATGACAAAGGTGGGGACAACCTGCAGACTCTAGCCTTTTTAAAAGAAATAATGAGCTATTCAGTTACTATTCTGTGGACATTAAAAGAAATTTGGAAAATGTTAGTTCAGCCACTGCTACTGAAAAGTCTGCCTCCTGCAAATTAAGCTGCCAAAAAATTCAGAGCTGCTGCAGATGCTGGAGTCAAGAATGTCTTAAAAGCATCAGCTTTCGTAGTCACCACATTTTAAAAATGAAGCTTCTAACCCAGCTCCAGAGCTGTCCTTTGTATTCTGAGCCTTTCTTTCTTCAATGGCTTGGACACACAGCCTGGAGCTACTTAACCTTTGTCTAAGGTTGGTTTTGAGCATTCTTTCTTTTCTTCTGGCACTTAGAACCTAGTAGGTGAAAAGTGGTGAGCTTGGCTGGTCTAGATTTTAATAAGAGCCTCCCTCCCCTCTTTGCACTGAGCACGGGAACAACTCAATTGTCAAGTACAGGAATTGGGTTCAGTGAGCATACAAAAAAGTGTTTATGAAGTACTCATTATCATTTCATCCCTGTGCCGAGTGAGTGTCATGGCTTTTGTTGTAAGAAGTAATAAGGTCTTTTTAAGAACAGGAAGGATTAGCTGAAGGTCCTAGATGAATTTTTCAAAAGTCTTTGGGAAATATGAGTCTGTGTCTTTGGGTAAGCTGACCTATTTTCCTGTTTTTGATCACCTTTTAAAATTGTACTGGCATTATCTATACTTTGTCCCTGTAAATGCAGCATCTAATTTGAGCTGCATTTTCCTTTCCCTCTTTAGCCCATTTTCCTCGCACATTCTAGCAGTTTAAATCATGCACCTCTCTTCTTTGCTTCTCCAATACATTGCAGTTTCATCTCTGGTTTGATCATCTTTGAATTTCTTTCTCATACCTCTGACTGGGGGCTTTGTTACAGCCCCTCCTGGGTTCTATTGCATTGCCCATAGGACAGGGGGCTTCCTTGCTCATTGGTTGTTTGATATCATCTCCTTCCTGGTAGCCAGGTCCATGGTCATTAGAGTGATTCCTGATACCCAAGCAGGAAGCTAAACTTTCATTCATAACTATCTGCTGGTGAGAATTTCCAGTGAGAAGGTAATTCAGCATTATATATTAAGACATTAAAATGACTAAACCTTTTGGCCTAGAAATTCCACAGGTAAGAATCTATCCTAAAATATTGTTTCTTAGTAGGTAATTATTTTATTGGTGAAAATTTATGGGTGAAGATGGTTAAATAAACTTTTAGAAATATATTTAAACTTTAATAAGTTACTCTATAAATGTTTATGTAATGAAGGAATAACCTTAAAACTGTCAAAAGGGTCAGATGCCCATACCTGATTTATTTCCTTCTAGCCTCCTATGGAAATACCCATGAAAAGGTGGAAAACAGACCACCAAAAACCAATGACATCCTTTAATAATGGCATTCAACTAATGTGAATTTCTTGGAGGAAATACTCCCCATTCTAGTGGGTCTGGGCAAGACAGAAAAAAAAAGTTGTGCAAAATAAAACAGCCCATCAAAAAGAAATGAGAGCAAGTTTTTAACCACTCATGCATTTACCTCTGCATTTAAGATATAGAGTCCAAGCTACAACCAAATAGCCTGGTAGTCTCTCTCCTGCTATAAGGGAACTGACTTCTCAGATGCATAAAGATACTATTTCCCTCAAAGTCCCTTCTCTCATCAGTACTCATATTGTTTCTGAAAGTGTTTGGAAGTCTCTAACTTCCAGCAATGCAAAATGGCTGGAGATGAAAAAGGAGTTTATGAGTTGTGGCAGCAAAAATACATTCTCGTATATGTAACAGCTCCAAAAATATTATACTCATGTATCTTTCCTGAAAAGGTGATTCAAAGGTATAACCCTGCTGACAAATATATGAATCAAATTTGGGAACCCAACAAAGAAGTTAGAAGATAAAAGGACTATAAGTACAATGAAGTTAGTTGAAATATTTAATTATTGTACCGGAAATAAGTGCTAAAGCCCAAACTATCTGGAAAGAGTAGCATATAACAAAAACAATATCTAGTTTTCAAACTTTATATTATGTTAGATTATATAATGATGAGTACAGAAGTAAAATTGTACCAAATTTCTTATTTTATAATGAGTTCCTTTTTTGCCAAACTATTGAAATTACGAGGATAAAGTGAAAAAATGGCAATTCCAGACTTTGAGAATAGCACAGGTTTTAAGTAATATAACTAATAAAAAATTAAAAGGAACTTTAATGACTGTAAACCACACTAATTTCCAAGTGTCCATGTACCATTTACCAAAGCTGACCATATGCCACTTTGAAGAGAATGTTAATAAATTCCAAATTGCTGTTATCAGAAGTTCTTTTAGCATTTATTTTCTTTTCTGCCTGTAAGGATAACTACTGATGGTATTCAAAAACTCAGTGAGCATATGTCACCTCATTTTTACACCCATTGTGATTCCCAGCATTAGTAGTTTTAGATTTTTTTTAGTATGGATACAGCTTTGTTAAAAAGAATACACTAGAATATCAAGCTTTCACTTAGGATAAAGAAAGCTGGAAGGAATGTTGCTCCCAAGTTAACAAGAAAAAGATGAATAATCTAATAATCTATAAAATTCACAATTTTTCTTGAATACATCTGAGAGTTGAGATTCAACTAATCTAAAATATAGGGAAAACATACCTCTTAGCAGGCTCAGGAGGCAAGGACTGGCTCTCTTGGAGAAGAGTGTAGAAGGGAGTTGGTGCTACCATGCAAGCAATGAAATATCAGCTAACAATTTTAACAGTTTGCTCAGAAGAGTTTTTAGGATAGAGCCACAAACACAAGACAAGTTTGCAACCATTTGAAGGCTCTTCTTCACTGACTTCACTGAGCATTCATTAGAAAGTTTAGGGTTAGGGTATTAAACCCAAAAAGACTTGTGGTAGGAGTGTAGCCATTGCTGCAGAAAAGACACAGATCGCTGTTCAGATCTTTCTCCTTGTGGAACAAAAGCCTTAAGCCTGGAGAAGAGGATGGTAAACCCTGTCTTCTCCAGAGCACAGGAAGAAAAAGGAAAGAAGAAAAAGCCTTCCACACCAAGGGAAATGACAGGAAACCATTCTAGGCTCAGATAATAGAGATCTTACAACTTCTGAGTAGGGAAAGATCGCTTAGAAGTCCATCCATGAGACCCAGGAGCTCTAGATTTCCCCAAGATGAAAGCTGAACCGAAACCACAGAGGAAGCCTGCTTGGCACTCACCACCAGGAGAGTAAGAAGGAACAAGTAACAGCTGTTTACTGCTCAGCAGGGCAAGACCATGAAGAGAGAACCTCTTTGAGGTGTACATTTGCAGGGAAAACCTAAAGTTAAAGGTGATTTAAAAAAAAACTGGTAAAATCTACCAGAAACCAAGATTCCCCTTCTAAGTATAGACTTCATCTAAGCATGAAGTTGGGTGACATGGAAGCCAATATTTTACTGAGGGCAACTTTCACAACAAAACCCAAACTTTGACTAACTCAGCACTTGAAGACCCTAACTCAACTCCCCACACTCAAAATCTAACAGCAAGTATGCTCATTTCCAGGCAAAATTCTATTTACTTGAATCTCAATGGTCTTGCATTAATGTCTAACTTTTTATGTATATATATTTTAAAGATTTTATTTATTTATTTTTAGAGAGGGAAGGAAGGGTGAGAGAGAGAGAGAGAAAAACATCAATGTGTGGTTGCTGGGGGCCGTGGCCTGCAACCCAGACGTGTGCCCTGACTGGGAATCGAACCTGCGACACTTTGATTCGCAGCCCACACTCAATCCACTGAGCTATGCCAGCCAGGGCTGCATTAATGTCTAACTTTTAAACCAAAATTATAAGAATCACACAACAATGAAACCCCGCCCCCCCAGAATACACAATACTGTCAAGAATCACAGCAATCAATAGAACCATATATAGATATGATCCAAATGATAAACTGTCACACAAGGGATTTAAAATAATCCTGATTAATATGTTAAAGGATCCAGTGGAAAAGGGGGACAGCATGTATAATCAAATGTGAGAATTTAAACTGACATATGAAAACCATAAGAAAGAATCAAATAAAATGCCAATAATAATAATAATAATAATAATAATAGGTAAAAGATAAAGAGTGACTTCTACAGACGCATTAGGACAGGTGGTCCCCAAGTTGTGATTGTTTGGCTAATGAGTTTTTGACTTTACAACACTGCAAAAATGATACACATTGGGTAGAAACTGGCTAGGCTAAGCTATGATGTTTGGTAGGTTAGGTGTATTAAATGCATTTTCTACTTACAGTATTTCCAACTTATGATGGGTTTGTTGGGACATAAATTAAGTTGAGAAGCATCTTTACTTTTGGCACAGCTAAGGAAAAATTATCAGCTTGAAGATAGTTACATCAAAATTGCCCAGGCTGAAATAACAAGAACAATAACAACAACAACAACAATAAAATGTGGTGAGAGAAAGTGAGAGAGAGACAGAGAGAACCAAGCATTGTGAAATAGTATCTGATGTCTGACATACATGTAATTGGGCTCCCAGAAGGAAAAGAAAGAAACAATAGAAGCAAGAAGAAATAGCTCAAAAGATAATGACAGAATTTTTCAGAAATAATGACAGATATTAAATCACAGATCTTTTAAAACAGCCAGAAAGGGAAAAACAATGTATTAGATAAAGAGGGACAAAGATAAGAATTACAGCAGACATCAGAAATTATGCAATTTAAGTGGCGTCTTTAAAATGCTGTGTGTAGGAGGGGGACTGTCAACACAGGACTCTATAGTTAGTGAAAATATCTTTTAAAACTGAAAGAGAAATAAGAATTTTTCAGGCAAACAAAAATTGAGAAAATAAATTACCAGTTGACCTATACTACAAGAAATGTTAAGTGAATTCCTTCAGGCAAAAGGAATGTAATATCAGACAGCAACTTCAATCTATACAAAGAAATAAAGAATGCTAGAAATTCTAAAAATGAAGAATTCTACACTGAAGGAAGTAAAATTTATTATATATAAATTATAATATTTGAAATAATTGAAATAAAATACATTATTACTCCTATTGTCAACTTTAGTTATTTGTTTAAGGTGACAGCCAGGTTTTTCTACTCTTACTATTTTTCCATTTGTCCTTAGTAAGTATCATGCGGAGAGATATATTGAAACTATGCATTTTTGATATCATCATACCTTTGCCTTTGAATTTTAGTATCTACTGATGATTCTTACCTAAAAATAATTTTACTATGGCAATTGCCAAATGGTAATTTTTTATTCTATTATTTCCTTGTATTTATTAGTTAGAATTTACTGTGAGGAAGAGCTTTGCCTTTCATCTTCCTTCCTTCTCTTTTCTTTCTTCCTTTATTCATTTATTTTTGTAAGAACCCATAGATTCACATTTCATTCTGTGAGATATAATCCATTACCATCATTTTTTAATTTTGTTCTGAATTTCCCATACTTGGCCTATGAGAGTCCCTTTAATCTGGCTATGCTCTTTTTGGCTATTTAGGGTCTTCTGTGGTTCCATACAAATTTTAGAATTGTGTTTTCTTATTTTTGGGGGCAGGGCAGGAGATTGAGAGAGTTCCTTTTATATTTTTAAGTATATTTTATTAATTATGCTATTATAGCTGTCCCAATTTCCCCCCTTTGCCCCCTCCACCTGGTACTCCCCTTCCCTCCAGCAATCCCCTTCTTAGTTCATGTCCATGTGTTGTGCATATAGTTCTTTGGCTCCTCCATTGCCTATACTGTTCTTAATATCCCCCTGTCTATTTCGTACCTACCCAATTATGCTTCTAAATCCCTATATCTTTTTCCCCATTCTCCCCCTTCCCCCTCCAAGCTGATAATCCTCCAAATGATCTTCATAACTATGATTGTATTCCTGCTCTAGGTGTTTGCTTAGTTTGTTTTTGTGAACAGAACAGAACCCCAGAAAAGGAACTAAGTGATGTGAAGATAGCCAACCTATCAGACACAGAGTTCAAAACACTGGTGGTAAGAATGCTCAAAGACCTCGTTAAATATGGCGAAAGCATAAGGGAAGAAATGAAGGCTATACTAAGGAAAATAAAGAAAACTTCACAGGAAACCAACAGTGAAGGGAAGGAAGCCAGGGTTTAAATCAATGATTTATAACAAAAAGAAGAAATAAACATTCAACCAGAAAAAAAAAGGAAGAAACAAGAATTAAAAAAAAAAACAAGGAGAATTTAAGAAACCTCTGGGACATCTCCAAAAGGGCCAACATCTGAATCATAGGGATGTCAGAAGGAGAAGAGGAAAAGCAAGAAATTGAAAACTTATTTGAAAAATAGTGAAAGAGGACCTCCCTAATTTGGTGAAGGAAATATACATCAAGTCCAGGAAGCACAGAGTGTCCCAAACAAGTTGGACACAAAGAGGTCTACACTAAGACACATCATAATTAAAATGCCAGAGGTTAAAGATAAAGAGAAATCTCAAAAATAGCAAGAGAAAAACAGAGTTACCTACAAATGTGTTCCCATAAGAGTATTGGCCGATTTCTCAAAAGAAACTTTGCAGGCAAGAAGTATTCAAAAGCGAGGACCTACAACCAAGATTACTCTGCTCAGCAAAGCTATCATTTAGAATTGAAGGGCAGGCAGATAAAGTGCTTCCCATGCAAGGTAAAACTAAAGGAGTTCATCATCATCAAGCTCTTATTACAAGAAATGTTAGAGAGTTTTATTTAAGTAAAAGAAGTCAAAACTATGAACATTAAAATGACAATAAACAATTATCAATAACTGAATCTAGGATTGTGTTTTCTATATCTGTGAAGAATTTTATTGGTATTTTAATGGGAATTGTGCTGAATCTATAGATGGTGTTGGGTAGTATGGGCATTTTAACAAAATTCATTCTTCCTATACATGAACACAGGATGCCCTTTCATTTGTTTGTATCTTCTTCAATTTCTTTCAGCAAAGTCTTACAGTTTTCAATGTACAGATCTTTCACTTATTTGGTTAAGGTCATCCCTGAGTATTCTATTATTTTGATGTTTTTATAAATACAGTAGTTTTCTTTATTTTCTCTCCAGGCTTTTCATCATTAGTGCATATAAATACAACTGATTTTATATGTTGATTTTTGTATCTTGTAATTTTACTGATGCACCATTTTCTTAACTTTTAAAGAATAAATTTCAAAATTAGAAATTAAAAAAATATATAAATATAACACTGAAAGCTTCCAATGGTGTCTCTGCTTTTCTCTTTTCTCTTTATCCTCACCTAAGAATATGTTTACTGATTCTCAGAGAGAGGGGAAGGTGGACACTAAGAGAAAGAGAGAAACATCTATGTGAGAGAGAAACATTGATTGTTTGGCTTCCATACACACCCCAAATGAGGGTCAAACCCACAATTTAGGTATATGCCTGACTGAGAATTGAACCAGCAATGTTTTGGTATATGTGTAACACTTCAACCAACTGAGCCACCTGGCCAGGACATAATATTCTTTTCTTTATGCTAAAGAAAAAATATGGCACCCTGGCTGGTGTGGCTTTGTGTATTGAGCACCAGTCTGAGAAACAAAGCGTTGTCAGTTTGATTTGCAGTCAAGGCACATTGCCTGGGTTGTGGCCAGGTCCCCAGTAGGGGTATTTGAGAGGCAGTATTTCTCTCCCTCTCTTTCTCCCTTTCCCCTCTGTCTAAAATAATATTTTAATTTTATTTAAGAATAAATAAAATTAAATACAATTTTTTAAAAAGAAAAAATATGGTATCTAAATCTAAATCTAAACTCTCAATCTAAAACAATGTGCTCTTTCACACTGGATAGTACTCAATCTCTATCTCCATTCCTTCTACTGGAAAGGAAAGGTAATAGAGATATCCTATCTCTTTTCTTTCCCATGAGCCTAATGGGCCACTGGCAAAACAAAAAATCAGTGGTTTTATTTTATTTTTTATTTATTGATTTTAGAGAGAAAGAGAGGAAAAGAGAGAGAGATTAGTAGTTCCCCTTATATGCATTCATTGGTTGATGGTTATATGTGCCCTAACTGGGGATTGAACTGATGAATTTGGGGTATCAAAGATATTGGGACAATGCTCTAACTAACTGAGATACCTAGCCAGGGCCAAAAGTCAGTGATTTGAAATGGTCTTTCACACTCATCCCCAAGCCTACTGCAACAGACCAAAGACAAGTGCATATAACATCATGACAAGTCTATACACTTTCAGTTGCTCACCTAACACTTTCCTAAAACACTGATTCTCAGCTTTACTAAGAATTATTGAAGGGCTTTTAAGAAATATGAGGAGTGCTTAATCCCCCACCCTAAAATTCAAAGTTAATTGTTTAGGATAGATGCTAAACATTGGTACTGCTTGAAAGTTATACAGAGGATTCTAATATGCATTGAATAGAGAGAGCTACTGTAAAATATCATCAAAATGATACATCACCCAAACCTTCATCTATTATCCATACCTGCTATCACCCCAAAACAAACTGCTCTGTACATCCGTAATGTCACCAATCTCTTCCCTCTCTCTTCCCTCTCAATATTTTCCACTGTGCCTTGTAAAAGATGTGGCCTTTATCAATTGTCTTTTCTATATCCCTCACCTCTTCACTGGTTTCTTCATCTTGCCAAATTAAAAAATGCTCACTTTCTCTCAAAGTCTATCTGTTCTCACACTGCATGTATTGAGAAAGGATAGGTATGCTCTTCACTCTTCAATACTTTTTTTAAAAATACTCTTTCTTCCTGCTTTAATTTTCAGGCCATCAGATTTCACCACTTGCCCATCTTCCTTTGTAATGTCATTCCTTATTCCTTGAGGTTTTCAGTACCTGACTCGCTGTTTTTCTTCCTTATCTTTGCCCTTATTGCCATTTTTGGTGATGTCAGTGTCTATTTGCTGCTCTACCAGTAGTCCATCATTTTCATTCTTACTTTATTACCCCTCTCCTACCACACACACACTAGTTACTGACTTCCATTTTCATGTTTGAAGCCAAGTCCTAGTACCCAGTGGACTTAGGAAATATAACCTTGTGTAGGCATAGAGAGCCAACTTTATGTATGTTTCCTCTTGCAATAGCTTTCCACCAATTAGTGTCTTACCAAATTTCAAGTCTTGTTCCACCCCAATGACACCTTTGAGAAAGACTAAGGGGGAATAGGCCTATACTGCTATTTGGCAAGGAGGGAGTCCAGCCCTTACAAGGAAGAAGTTTCCTGCCAAGGGCCCTTGTATCTCCAAGCACTATGTCAGAGTAAATGCATATAACTGGGTTCTAATTGTTCCTTTCTTTACTGAAACAGATCTGGTATTCTCCGAAGCTCATCTCTATATTTTTCTGTACTTTTAGACATTGATTCAAATGTTTTATTGTCTCTCAATTTCCCCAATACTAATGTTATATTATTATTTGCCATTATTGTGGCCTATACTTTATTAGGAAACATTAGCTAAATATGGCCATTTGTTCTAAAGAGAAATAAATTAAGCTAACCTGCATGATTATTATTTTTCTTTTTTTTTCCTACTGAGAAAAGGTGGGGCAGTCTTCAACTTCTAAAGATTGTAGAATTGCAGTTGGAAAACAGGAAAAAGGTACAATTAAATTTGTGAGATTTTGTTATATATTTATAATGAAGCATATTGCAGCTAAAAAAGTGTTTAAAGTCAGAATTAAACCAGGCGTCAAATATTTGCATTGCAGCATTAACTTCACCATTACTAATTGTGAGCTCTTGGGCAAACCATTATACTCATCTAAGCCCCAGCTTACTATCTGTACAACAGGAAAAGTAATAGTTCTTATTGCTTTTTGATAAAATATGAGGTGGGTCCTGGCTAGTTTGGCTCAGTTGGTTGGAGCATCGTCTGGTAACTGGAAGGTTGCAGGATCATTCTCCAGTCTGGTGCATGAAATCCCTGGTCTGGGTGTGCACTGGAGGCAACCAGTCGATGCTTCTGTCTTGCATTGATGTTTCATTCTCTCCCCTCCTCTCCCTCTCTGTCCAAAAGCAATGAAAAAAAAAGTCCTTGGTTGAGAATAAAATTGAAAAGAAAAGAAAAGGGTAGGAGGAGAGGTTTTAGCAGAGACCAAATAAAATGCCCCAGAGAGTGCTTGGAAAAACAGAGTGTTTTATTTGAATAGTTAAGTGCTATTCAAATAAGGGGTTTTTCTGAATTTCTTATTATTGTCTTTAAACAGAAAACTGGAGTCTCATTGGTGTATATTCCTGCTCAGAGTTAGAGCATGCATTCAGATTTTCTTTGCTTCTTCTAATATATGTATTTAAAAGGTGATAAGAGTCAAAATACCTAAGGGGTTCTGCCTTCCCCTGTTTCCCTGTTCTCACTCACACTCTCTAGTTCACACACCAATGCTATATGAGCTTTCTGTCCCTAGGAGCAGAGCAGACAATGACCATCAGTGTACGCTCCTCAGCTTCCTAAAGCATAACCCATTCTTGGGTAAACCAGTTTCCTCTCTGGCTATTAAACCCTAATATCACAAACAAATCAAATTTAGAATAAATTTAAAGGTTAAAATTCCTAAGCAAACCAATTAGCTGTCTTTACCATATGTGAAAATGTTCAAGATTAAAATCATCTGTACTCAATTATACTCAATTAGCCCTGTTGCTCGTAGTTGCCACCTATTACAGTCAAAAGCAAGGATTTTCCTACCAATGCTGTATTCACTTTTAGCCCAACAGGAAAAGACATTTCTTAGCCAGGAAGCTCCTGTTCTGTAGTGGCTGCTTTGGGTAATGTTACTCTAAAATGTTTTAACTCAGAGATATTAGCCATCTTATGTTAAAAAAATGTTATAAGATGATATTTAAGAAGTCTATAAATTAGTATTCATTGTGGCACTAAAGATGCTAATTTTTAAGGAGGAAATAATGGATGGCATTCTGCTAGAATTCCATATGACCATTTTACTGCAATACAGTTGCAGAGATAAAAAGAGTTGCTGCCTTCATTGACTCTAACTCTTATTTATGAAGGAAAATACACTTGCATGTCTCTTACCAGAGGAAATGTAATTGTTATTCATGTTGAGAAAGAGGTTTATGAGCAGTTTTATCATAGAGATTCACATAGAAATAAAGGCATTTGGGTTATTACAAGATATTAATTATGAACATCAGCCAACTGCTGTAGTGGGTTTCTTTATGGTATAAGGTACAAAATTATCTGCTGATTTGGTGAATGCTATAAGCACAGCCATTTTGGTCTGAGCTTACAATTTTCATCACATGTACAAATGTGATATTCAGGTTGCTCAGATTATGCTGGTTTGTTTCTAAGTCACTTGTTTTCTTTAAGGAAGCCACAGCCAAGTTTCCCTAATTGTAGGCTATTCCATAACATTTGTCATTACACTTTTGGTTTTCTCTCAAGTAGTAAAATAATTTTAGAGAAACTATCCTTATGCAGTCACTCACTACACATTTATTGAATGATTTCTATAGGCTTGGGACTCTGCTTAGATCTGGGAATAAATTTATAAAGAGAGAGATGATGTTTGCTCTTTTAAAGCTGGAAAGACAGACATGACAATCATAACACACTGCACTAGTTCTTATGATATGGAGATGTCATAAGAGTATTAGTGACCACACAGAAAGGGCATCAGGAATAGGTTTGGGGGATCAGAAAACTTTCCAACATGAAACTGCATCTAAACTGAGTCATAGAGGATAAGTAACAATTGGCCAGGTAAAGAGGGAGAGAGAACACTGTTTTAAAACAGGTAGATGTAAAAATGCGAAGGAAGGCCTGGAGACCAGAGAGAGCTATGCAGCGGGCAACAAAGGAACTAAAGTTCAATATGGTCAGAATGTCAACTTTGAATATTGAGGATGGGAAGAAATGAGACTGGTAGAGGTAATAGGAGTTGATCTTGCAAAAGAATGTGCATCCTGTTAGGTGGTTTGTGCTTCATCCTAAAAGTTTGAAGGATGTCAGGCAAGGGAGTGGGATGATCAGATTGGCTGCAGTGTGGAAAATAGATTGAAATGTGACCAAACTGGAAGTAGTGAGGAGGTTACCACAATAATCCAGTTGCAAGTGGTAAATTTTGTGGCATGAAAGTTCATGGCTTTATTTTCTGCATGAGTTAAGAAGAGAGCATCTGAGAATGAGATGAAAGGGAAGGTGGTGTTCAAATATTTGAGAATGGTGGAAAATCGGGAGGTCTAGTGGGCAGCAGTAAAGGACCTGTTGGTGACAAGGACATAAATTTATAGTGGCAATATCTATGGTTGTATGATTTTCTCCATGCTGCTCCAAAACACATGTGTGATACAAAAATACATTGTTCATGGGCAGCTGAACTGATCTGTCAAAAGACTGGATCAAGAGATGAACAATAAATCTAAATTGGGTAAGAAGGTGAGAAAATAATCAGGGGACTAAAGAGAAGAAGGGATTATCGCGGTCTGGAGACTCAGAACCTGAGATCAGACATGATTCAATTAAAGGGAGGGTCAACCAAAGAGCAGCAAAATGCACAAGCATTGATCTATCACAGAGATGAAGACATCATAACTGACTAAAATATCACTGGAAATAAACTAGATGGGGGAGACTTTAAATTTCAGACTCCTCTCGGGGAGAATGCTAAATGTATTTTGAAGCTACTGCGAGGTAGAAGTCTACAGAGTGAAGGAGATGTAACCCAATTATATTTACCCCTTGTGTCCCTGCCTTGTCCCTTGGTCTCTCCTCCTCCAAGACACTAAGGTTTCTGACCTCTTCAGGATTAATGCTGGTAAAGGAAAGAATGATAAGGGAAGAGAAAAAGTCTTACTAGGCTGGTACTCTGGAAAGGTAGTATTGCTGCTTTCTGACCTTAGCAGATGTGTGTTTGTGTAATGTATACTTACCAATATTTTTCCTACAGGATACTTTGTGGAAGTTTTTAATGTACTTCCTCTTACCACAACACTAAAGTTCTCTCACCCATACTTCCCTTGACCCAGTTAAATGCCACTCTTTTTGTCGGTCAATAATCATTCCTCCCTCAGCTCTTGAGCACCCAGAGGTACCAGAGATCTCATTGTGCCCTTAAGAGTCTCCCAGATAACATCACATATCTCTTATGTGGTCATGTCTAGTTCATGAGCAATGCACAATTTGGGATGTCTGAAATGGCCATGGAAATGTTCCACTCAAATCTTCCTGAAGAGAAACTACTATAGAGAGCACAGCTGAACTGCTGCAACTTTGGATAATCAAAGCATTTATCCCAGGCCACACTCTCCTGGGAATCTCTTATACAGTGACTGAACATGCAAGGGTATTAGAAAACACCCAATACTGCCTGATGCAGATTCTTCCAATGGGCACTTCAGCTCAGTGACTCTCTCTCCATCAGTCTAGCTGAGTCTTGGTCAGAACTAAGCAGCAACCTGAAGCCCTTTCTATTTAATTCTTCCTTCTCTCTTTTTGTCCACAGGTATTAGACCTTCATCACGGTGGAAGGTTCTTCTTGCCTGCTCTTGCTTCCTCTTTCTTTATCCTTCACAGGGATTCTCCCAATAAACATCTAGCACTTTTGATTCCACCTTGGCATCTGAATTGGGGGGCCCCTGAATGGCACAGTGGCTTCCCAATACCACAGTTACCACAGGCTACATCATCCAGCCTCTTACCTTTTAAAATGTATAGCCTTATCAAGTTTCCAAATGGTCTTCTCTTCTAAGGACACCCAGGATTTGTTTTAACCAGGTATGGGAGGATACGAAAACATAGAAATGACCATTAGGAAGGAAGAGATTTATGATAATTAGTAGATCATTAGAAACAGGAGGCACAGCATGCCATGTAGGGTCTCAGGGGGAAGAAGCTATAGGGTCAATTAGGAGACAGAGGGAGTGAGAGGGAACAGTGGGCAATGACATTTGTTGTGGTTTCTGCTGGATGAAATGGGCCAGGCAGAGCAAGCAGGCTCAGAGAATCTGCTAGTCTGAATGATTTAAGTGGGCCCTGGGTGTGGGGGTTGTCCCTAGTTGACTGGTAGCTGGCACTGCTATGGTTAGGGGAAGGGAATAGTGGCCTGGAATGTGAGAGACCCTGTAAAGAAGGTAGTTGGGGGAATAGGCTCTGGATTGGTCAGTCTACATACAAAAGGCTGTTGCCTGGTGAGTTGTTTGCTCACCAGAAATTAGCTAGCCCTAGGAGGGACAATCCCTTTAGTGTCAGCTAGGCCCCAAGGATCAAAATACAAAAAATAAAAAGCCATGATTAATACACTCTCTTTGAGGTTGTCAGTAGTCTTTGAGGTAAAGAATGAGTACTCCCCACACCTACTTCCTTGTGGGGAGGGAGCGCTTCACAAATTCTCTCTCTATATAGGTCCTTTCAATTTCTCTCAACCTCTCCAATTTCTTTTATAGACTGAAGGTACATGTAATAAAATACGTTTCTTGAAAATATTTTTTTTCATAAAAGCAATCTTTGACCAGCTTTTATGCAAATTTCATATAGACAATCTAGGACCTCTTTTTCGTCTTAAGCCAAACTTGACTGAATTCCATTTTTATATCCTGTTACCACAGCTTTAATCATGTTTTGTTTTGTTTTTTAGATCGGTATTCTGTTTTTCATTTAATGTGAAAATCTTGCCTATTTTTAAAGTTTCAGCTAAAATATTACCATACACAAAATCCTTTTTATATTGCCTCACCAGATATAATTTCACCTTCATAGATCTTTACTTCTCATTTTCAACTCTACATCAATTTTCCTTAGGATACTTACATTTGCTTACTTGATTTCATTGGCTTTGTATTAAGTATTATAATGTCATTGCAACAAGCCATGTGCTGGGAGCTTAGTGAATAGGTTTGTCCTGGAAATTCAGGCTGATTTCCATGGTGGTCTCTAGATGTCTTGGAAGAAATAGCAAAGAGATCTTTTGGTGATCAAAATTCAAGATGCTAAGATTCAGATTTAGATTATGGCATAATGATTGAAGAAAGATTATTTTTGACTGATAAACGAAGATGTGAACAAGAATGCAGAAGAAATAAAAAAGAGTCAAACTTGTGTGACCTATTTCAGGACAAAGACAATGAAGCAGAGATACTACAACAGAAAAAGACATTGTCATATTTTTTAACTGTGAAAAAATTAGCAGAACATTCATAAACCCAAAGTTATAATTTAGACCTATCCTAAAAAATATAAAATATTTCAATAAATACATAGAAATTAATTTATGATTCAGACTATATGGCTTAGGTGTAGTAATGGAAAAACAGTCAATGTGATAGAATTAGGATTCCAGAAAGAAATTTAAACACAGCTGAGACCTTGATATATAGTTAGGAAAGGCATTGCATCCACAATCAGTTTGTATCAAAATATTGGTGAAACAGTTGTCTTTTCATATAGAAAATAAAACAGAATTAGATTCCCACTTTAACTAAAAACAAACATTAAATGTTTTAAAGACCTAAATGTAAAAAAAAATTAAGCTAGTAGAATACAATGCAGAAGAAAATACTAAAACCTTGAAGTAGGAAAACATTTCTTAACTGTGACAACAAAAACAGAAATGCTTAAAATGCAAGCTTTCTGTGCAACAAAAGAAAGCAAACAAAAACACTATAAAGAAACTGGAAAAAGAGATTTTCAGCATATATAACAGACAAGTTATTAATAGCCAGAATGTAAAGAAATTCTTAGAAATCAATTTAGAAAAAAACAAATAGAAAAATGAATGAAACATGGAAACAGACAATTCATAGAATGTGAAACCCAAATTGACAACAACTACGAAAGAATGTTCTGCCTAACTTTCTCAGGAAAATGCAAATAATGACAATGTTATACTCTAACTGCATCAGACTAGCAAGTATTCTTAAGTCAGACTGTGCCTAGCTTTGCAGGGGAAGAGGAGAAATGAGAACTCTCAAATCTGCTGGTGATAAACTGGCATAATTGTTTTGAAGAGCAAGTTGACAATATCTAGTAAAATTATTTGTGTGTATAACCTATAACCTGGCAATTCCATTTCTAAACATGTGCCCTAGAGAAATTCTTTCTCATGTACAAAAGGAGAGGTCTTCAAAGGTATTCAGTGAAGCATTGTTGTATGCATAGCAAAAATAAAATTAAAAAGTAGGAAAAGTCAAATATCCATTAGGTGACAAAAGAATAAAATGATTTGTAATATATTACATAGTAGTTAAAGGAGATAAAATAGATCTAGTAATCATAACACTGACAGAAAAAGCAAGCTACAAGAGGATTTTACAGTATAACTTTTGAAAATAAGAAGTACACTGTGATATTATGTATTTTTATTGTTAAACTCACATGTAGTTAAGGTTAAAAATATGGATGTGATACCTACATACCAAATTCATGGTAGTGTTAACTTCTGTAGAAAAGTGGAGGACATTGAGACATGAAGAAGACTGGGGAAACTTTAATTTTATCAGTAACATTTTCTTTTAAAGATGAATTTCTTATTCAACTATGAAAAATATCTTTTAAAAAATTTATTGTGGAATACTATGCAGCAGAAAGAAAGAAGGAGCTCTTACCCTTTGCAACAGCATAAATGAAACTGGAGAGCATTATACTAAGTGAAATAAGCCAGGTGGTGAAAGACAAATACCATATGATCTCACCTTTAAGTGGAACCTAACCACCAAAACAAACAAGCAAGCAAAATATGACCAGAGACATTGAAATTAAGAGCAAGTGGACAGTAACCAGAGGGGAGATGGGAGGGGAAAGGGTGAAGGGTTTTCAGGAACAACTATAAAGGACACATGGACAAACCAAGGCAGAGTGGAATCAAGGGAGGGAGGTGGGCATGGCTGGGGTTGGGGGAGGGGCAGGGGGAAAAGGCAGACAACTGCACCTGAACAACAATAAAATTTTAAAAATGGAAACAAAATTCATTGCATGAGCAGCTGTCATGCATGCAGGTGGGGACTCCTCAAAGAATCCTGGGCAAATTCTCACAATTCTAGGCCACTTTCCTGGTTTACCTTTGCCTTTTTCATGAAGGGCCATTCATTAATCATCTAGGTGACTGAGAAAGATATTAGCACATGAGTGGTACAGTATCATCTGCAGTCTTCTACATTTACATTTTAAAAACAATAACTTACAAAGCTACTAAGGTGAAAAAAACTAAAATAGATTCTAAGAAGAATTACAAAAAATAGAGAAATGAAAGATACAGATTGAGGATTAGAATCTAAGTAACAAAAGTAATTGAGGATTTAAGTACAAATGCCACTAAAATCTTGCTCAAGCCCTAGATTAAGGGCTCAGTGTGTGGCCCACATATCTATCACCCACAGCACCTAGCACAAGGCCTTGCACATAAAAAGGAATCACTAGAAGCATGTTTACTGAATCAAATGAATGATCTTCCCATTAGACTTCAGAAAAGAGGAAAAAACAATTTCCTCAGTCACTTACAGGGTTAGTTGCCCTTTTTGAAAAACAGAAAGGTAAACCAGGGAAGTGGCCTGAAGTCGTGGGAATTTGCCCAGGATGCTTTGAGGAGTCCCCACCTGCATGCAGGACAGCTGCTCACACAGTGAATCTTGCAGTCAAATAAAGGAAATTAGAAAACAGATAATGGGCCAAATCCTCCCCAATGAAAAGCAGGCAATAAAGATATCCTCATTTAACTCCTCCTGGCATAGATCAGTAACAGAATCTTATCTGTGAATCACCGATGGCTGGGTGTGGAATGCCAATCAACATTAATTTGGTACTGTGAATGTCCTGGCAGGAGGGACAGGAGGCTATCCTGCTAAATCACATTTAAATTATCCAAGGTGGGCAGCTGCCTCACAGATAATGCTTGTGGAGGACAATGCAAGACAGATGATTTACCAATTAGTGAAGACTGCTTCCCAAACACTGATGGCCGAAGACTGGAGTGCCATGTGTTTCTGCCAGACACAGATCTGTTTCCATAATCAAATTAGTCTTCAAGTTTAAAACTCGTATGTCTAACCCTCCCTACTTTGTCTCACGCCCTTTACACGCATACAAAGAGGAGTGCATGTTAATGAACAAAGTCCAGACCTTCTCCTCTTTTCCACTTGTCAAAATCTCTTTCACCTTTGCAACGAACAGTAAATCACACATTCTGCTTGAACAGGCACTCAGACAAAACCCCCATCAAATGGCTATCATAGGAAAGAGGCCTTTGTCAGAGCACAGGCATTGTGTTTTAAAAAGGGAAAGATAGCTCATGTGCAAAGGGAAATGGTTGTTCTGGCCATTGTTTTAAAAATGCAACATGTCTGGTGCAAACAAGATAAAAAATGAATTTAAGCACCTGTTTCTAAGGGACTGCCAAGCCAATGAGAAGAGGAGAGGATTGTATAATAATTATAACCAGCATTTGGTTAGAAATGTTTGCAGTGTGCTTTGTTACCATTGCTTCTGTAGTTTTCAGAAGAGTGTTTAGAATTTTTATTATAACTTTCCTTTTACAGATGGAGAATCAGAGAAGTAGTGTTCCAAAAGTCTCACAATCTAAGACTTATGAATAAAAATTTTGATTCTCTTTCTACTATAACATATAACTCTGAAATGTCTTTCTAATTTGGAAATTCGGTGAAGAGGGAGGGAGGGAGCGGGGAGAGAGAGAGAGACAGACAGAAAGAGAGAAAGAGGAGGGAAGGAAGGAAGGAAAGAAGGAGAAGAAAGAAAGAGGAAAGCAGGGAAGAAAGAGATAGAACAAAAATACAAAAAAAATAGAAACAAAAGTAGTGAAAGAGAAAAAAGAACATAAAAAGAAAATTATGTTCAGGAATTCAAAGAAGGGGTATTTGTTCACATTGTTTTTTTGCTCAAAAAGGAAGGCATGCTCCAATTTATCTTTTTCTGTGGAGAGGTAGAGTCACACAATGAATTTATAATAAATGTGCCGACGCCAAGCATTAACTATGAACGAGACAAGGGAAAGATCTCAGACTAGCAGATGTTTTGAAAAATGAATACTGAATGTGAAACTGTGGGCCAATACAGGTTTTAGAATTCTTGAAATAAGAAAGATGAAAAAGGAGGCTTTAAGACAATTGATTGCAAGCACCTGGTTTACAAATGAGTAAATGGAGAGGAGAAATGACCCATTAGTATAAGTGAAGATCCCAAGTCCTTGGGTTTTCTGTTAATCCTGGCACCATAGGCACCCATCATAACCTGAGTTTCGGAGGGAAGAAATAGACAGCTAAGCCCTATTAGCACTGCCATGTCCTAAGCACTGCGCTAGATAGTTTTTAGGGGACTGCAGAGCAGCCTGGGTAATTATTCACCGTAGGCAGCTAGACAGTTCTATAGTATGAGGAAGGCACACTGAACCACACTACCTACTATGATTCTAGAAAAGGAAATCATATTTCTCATATTTCTAAAGGAGCTGTTTGAAGACTTCGGTAAATATTATACACATAGAAAGCCAATGGGTATATTTTTATAAGAGTTTTCGACAATATTGTCAGTGTTTTGAATGATGTTTTTAGAGCTTATTAAGCATAGAGTAGACAAGGGGAAAGGCTTCATTAATATGTGTAAAGTACTGGTAAAATATAAGAAACAATAGGGAAAGTGAAAGAAATGCATTTTCCATGTTATAGCAATAACAGAAGAACCTCGAGGATACTGACACTGCAATGTATCTTATGTTATTTTTTAAGGAATTATTTTGAAAATGGCACACAATGAAGTTTGCAGTTGGAACGAAACCTTTCCATATAGTAATCCACCAAGCCAATGTGAGTGAATTACAGGCTGTGAAACTGGGCAGATATCTAGCCCGCGAGGTTGAATGTGGGCTTGTATAGGAAATGCATTTAGAGAAAAAATAAATATTTGTATGATGATGGGTTCACTACCAGTTACAATCCAAAATAGGAATGTTGAAACCCTTATATTCTGCCCCTTAAACATCTGTTGCATGTGCTTCTGTTGCTGGAAAAAGACGCACAGTTACCTGGACATGATCAGAAAGGAGGCTGGAATGCATAGATAGTATTATTTTGGGTACAAAATCATGATGTGCTGCAGCTGTAATACTGCATGTAATCCTGATGCACACAGTAAGAAATATGCATGGCAGAAATGAAGTCCAGAGAAAAACATGAAAACAATAATGGGAAAGAAGAAGAATTAGCATGATGATAAACTAAAATAACACAGTTTGTCTACATAAGTGAAGGTGATGGGAATGTGACACATAAACATGCAATACGAAAGGCAAAAATATTGAGATAGAAAATCAGGACTAGTCTCCAACACTAAGATTTGAACTTCAATGACAGCCTGTCGAGGAAATAAAAGTATTATTGCTGGCTCTGCTACCAACTAGCTCTTTGACCTTGAGTGTTTCCTTTTCTCTCTCTGGACTATACTGTCCATCTCTCAATAAAGGGCTTCAGATAAATTAAATCCAACCTCAGGCAACATGTGTTTTTTGAGCAACTACTATGAACATCTGAGAGCTAAAAAGCCCTATGGTGCTAGATCTACACCATTGAAAAGCTCACAGTCTGGTCATAGAATTAGGATATGCTCTAATTAAAAAAGAAACACAAAAACAAACAAACAAAAAACAGATTGAGATGTGTTTGGTTTAACTACAGAGGACCAACACCCTGAGAGAAAAACCTGAAGGGGGAGGTTTGCTGAATGAAGCAATTTCTAAAAACTCAGGGGCCATTAAGGACAAAAGACAAGTCTTTGTTTCTGTTTTCAATATGAAACTCAGTGGCTTATACTTAAAAGGAACTCAATAAATAACTGTTGATTGTAGAGGGTACCATCAAGAATAAAAGTGGAAAGATTAATAAGATCAATAAGACTGTCTTTCTGTCAAAGATAAATTTAGGGAAATTACTTATGTTTGAGGGATTTACATAGACAAATGTCTATACATATTTATAGAAGGAAGAGGCACAAAGGATTGTGGGAAGGGTTAGGAGCTGCTGGTAGAAAGATAGATCAGGGACACATGAAAGAGGTGCTTGAATTCCAATGGCATGAATTTATACCAAAAGCTATTTAATGTTTATAATCAGAAGATTAAAATTAATAATATAGAGTTTTTTTTAAGATTGTTCTGAGGATGGATTAGAAAAACTGGGACTAAGAGGCTATTTCAATAGCAAAGTTAATGCTTATGAATCTTCTTATTAGAGTTGTATATTTACTTATTCAATTTATCCATCCATTAATTTGCCAGCAATTGCACGGATAACTGCTAAGTAGTAAGCGATACATGAAAGGGTGAGGATTTAGAAATAATGAGAAATGGTCCTTGACTGTGAGGATCTCAATAAGCAGAGATGTAGTGGACATTTGTTTTTGCCTGTCTAGCACTTATGCTTCTTTTCTTTCTTAACAGTGCCCTGATTTGGGGAAAGGACTTACCCTCTCCCTGTTGGATATAATCACTCTTGGACTACAAATGTAGGGTGTCCTACATTTTGAGAACCAGAGTAAGGAAAGAGTTCATTTAAAAAGAAAGTACAAAGGATTTGGATGGAGGATGAAATTGCAGCATCCCTGAAATCAGGGAGAGTTGCAAGAAGGAAGAAATGGCCCATAGCATCCCATGTTGCATCAAATTTCAGTAGGATGAGGACTGCAAGGATGGCACTGGTTTGGCAGTTAGGATATTGGTGACCTTCATAAGAATCACCTGAGGAACTTGTTAACATAATTCTCAAGAATCCTCAAGGATTCTGATTTAGAATTAGGATCTTAGGATCTACATTTAAAACAAGCAGTACTCATAATTTTGATGCAGGAAGAATGCAGACCACATTTTTAATAAACACTAGGTGAGTATGATTTTCATTTACATGATGAAAAATATGAAATTACCTGATTCAGGGATCATTCCAAAGACCAAATCAAATTAATAGCTTGGTTGATCTGATCAACTGTGTAGAAGTTGGCCATTACTATGGTAAAGGGGGAAGAAACATCCAATTAAAAAAAATAACCTACTCTTTGTTCATATGGAAGATGAATGCAGACATAAATTTTGTTTCAAATGATTTGGATGAAAACCAAAAAATATTCAAACTCTGAAGAAAAGTATGTTTTCATTTTATTTTTTCACTAACTCAATTTCCATTACTGTTTTAATCAAATGAATATAAAACACAGAATAGATACTATATATCTCTGTTTCTCCATATAGCCCTGCTATAGCTTTGGCCATACTGTTCCCCGATTTAGTACAGTTGGAGGGAGATTGATTAATTTCTTGTTTTCATTGTTGCCACACTCCCCTGCACTTCTTGATTGCTGCTGGGACTGGAACTAAGAAAATGACACCAGGACGAATGTTGTTGTGGCATTTCCCACCCATTGGAACTAGAAAGTATTTGAAATCTTGCCAGGCAGCTGATCCTCAGTAGACAGTGCCTGCCTTCCTCTTTTAACTAAAAAAGTCCTCCATGTTTTCTTAAAATCATGTTTCCAATATCTAGCCTTTAAAAACGAACACTGAGATGGAATTTTCCTAGTGTTCAGGATATCCTAAACATTAGCCAGAATCCATTTATACACACAGAAAACTAGAAGACTTAGGTTCTAGGCACAGCTCTGCCCTGAATATAGTAAGTACTTGAGGAAAGAGGTTTCATACTTGTCAAATCATAGGAAATTGTGGACAAAGAATATCAGTGCTGAATAGAACCTGAGAGATTATTTGTTTTACAGTTGAGGAAACTAAGGGGCTGGCCAGAGAAATGACTTTTCCAGGGTCATTTGGGTTTGTGGCGGTTCTTACTGGAACTAAAACACAGACATCTTGACTCTTCAATCCTATCCTGTTCTTTCTGAAGCTCGCAGTTTTTGCAGATGCACTAGGAAGCACAGCAATTCTCATTTTAGAAATGAGTAAACAAGTCCTCAAAACAATAGATAATATTTCAATCATCATATATTCTATACTAATATTAATGCAAAAATAAATACTGACATCCTGGCAATGGAGCATTTTCCATGTGTTACAAACATTGCCAGACACTTGATATGTATTCCCTAATACTCCTAGTCCTGTGGTCCTTTTATATACTACCCAGTTCATGTACAAGAAATCTACCATCCTTGTTGGATAATCTATTTAATAGTCTCAAAATTCTTGACAGATAAGGACCGGGAAAAAATGTCTTCTGATCTCTATCCTTGTGCTTTACTCACGACACACAGCATGCGAGTGCTCCCTGAAACAGGAACTGTCAGGACTTGCCTTTGGGATGTTTCCCTGCCTGGTGCTGAGGAAGCCACCTCCCCTTCGAGATGGCAGAGTCCTTCCATGAGTATGATTAAAGCCTCCAGGGAAGCTGTCATCAGTCAGGTTCTGACTAAGACCCACACCTCTGACCCACTCTGCATTGACATAATAGTCTGCTCTCAGGACTGGGATGTACTTTCCTATTTCTGAGCTTTTGGGGAGCACCCTATGAGTGTGTAAATATCTCTTTGAGACTCTGCTTTCATTTCTTTTGAGTACATACCCAGAAGTGGGGTTCCTGGATAACATGGTAATTCTGTTATTAAATTTTGGGGAATCTGCCCTACTGTTTCCCACAGCAGCTGTTCCACTTTACATTTCCCCTAGCAGTGCAAAATGGGTCCAAGTTTTACACATCCTTGTCAACATTTGTTATTTTCCATTTTTTTAAATAGTAGCAATCCTATTGGGTATGATGTGGTACCTCACAGTTGTTCTGATTTGCATTTCCCTAATGATTAGTGATGTTGAGCATCTTTTCTATGCTTACTGGCTAGTTGTTTATCTTCTTTAGGGAAATGTCCACTCAAGTCCTTAGCCCATTTTTTAATCACATGGTCCTTTATTTTAAGTTGTTGAGTTTGGGGAGTTTTCTCTATATTCTAGATGATAATTCCTCATCATATGCAGTATTTGCAAATATTTTGTCTCAATTTGTGGGTTGCTTTTTTACTTTGTTAAAACTGTCTTTGATGCACACATTTCTAAAATTTTATGAGATCTAAGTTGTCCATTTTTTATTTTGTTGCCTGTGCTTTTCATGTCATATCCAAGAAATCATAATCAAATCTAATGTCATGAAACTTTTGTCTTATGTTTTCTTTTAAGAGCTCTGTAGTTTAGAAATACAGGTCTTTCTTATGATCAATTTGAGTTCATTTTTATGAGGTATAAGTAAGGTTCCAATTTATTGTTTGTGTGTGCATATCCAGTTCTCCTAATGCTATGTGTTGAAAAGGCTGTCCTTTCCCCATTGGATCCTCAGGCCATACTTCGAGAACTGCTGCCCTGCAATACCCACTCTTACAATGTCTCCTTGGCATAGGCATCACAATCACTTATTACTATTTCTATTTTAATTAACTATCCCTAACATAGGATACACCATAATGCCATTTTCATGAAGGTACAAATTAGTTCCTTAGAGATTAGTGCCCTATCATTCATTGTAAGAGTAAACCCACTTGGGTTCTTGTTCTCTGCCATTATTCAGCTATAAGAAAATGGGTGTTGCCCTGGCTGGCGTAGCTCAGTGGATTGAGCGTGGGCCGCAAACCAAAGTGTCGCAGGTTCGATTCCCAGCCAGGGTACATGCCTGGGTTGCAGGCTATAACCCCCAGCAACCGCACATTGATGTTTCTCTCTCTCTATCTCCCTCCCTTCCCTCTCTAAAAATAAATAAATAAAATCTTTAAAAAAAAAGAAAAGAAAATGGGTGTTCATTTCCCTCTCTGCACCTAAGTTTTCCCCTCTGCAAAATGACAACATCAGTGACTCTGTAAAGCAGCAGAACAGTTTAAATATACTAATAAGTCCTCCTTACATTACATTGATAAAACAGAAGATTCTGTGATGGACATAGAAGCATAGCAATGAGTGGCCTGCCTCTTAGGCAGTCAATGAGATATTTTGTGCAATACGAAGGGTCCTAGGAACACGAGAACCTAATCCCTTTCTAGACCAAACATTTCATAGGTCTGTAGTATGTAGTACACTACATAGGAGAGGCACTGACAGATTTAGAATAAGGGCAAGAATTTTTGGTATATCAGGATATAGAGCTGTAGGCACAGCTAGATGTAATGTTTGGATGAGGGAAATGGGAAAGTTTGAAAATCCAAAGAGGAATAGGCAATGCAGTCTGATGTAAGCACAAGGAAGCAAAAATAACCAACAGAAGGAAGGTGAGTAAAGGAAGAGGGGAAGCAGATTGATGGTGGAAGAGAATTTCTGCTTTGTGGATTTGCACGGGGCCATCTGACCTAGGAGAGATACCCCTAACAAGCCAGTTGGAGGATGTCATGGGGTCATGGTGTTTTTCAAATAGGGAGAAATCCTTTTTCTGTACAAAGATAAATTGGTGGGAACCCAAAACCTAACTATCGCTAATTTGAAAACTAAACCTTTGCCAAGAAGTCTGAGACTGGGTTAATCATATTCCTAATCAGTAATCAAATCCTGACTCCCTTTAATCATTCAATTCTTCTCCCGAGAAAGCCCACTCCATCCTTAGCTTCTGTTCTCAACTCGATTTTCCTGTGCCTTCAGTATGTGTTCATATGCAAGCACAAATTTCTCTCTTTTTTTCTTTCTACGTTATGTAATCCTCAAAAGAGAGACGTGTATATGGATTTTTAAAAAAAATGCTTTGCTCAGCTTTGAAGGCACTAACAAGAGCTGGGTAACGTGGAATAATTAAAGGTGCTATGATCTTTCACGTTTCAAAAGCCTTTTAAATTCGTGTCATCTTTGGTCAACAACTTTACAGTTCTAACAAGCAATTTTCACAGAGCGCTATTAAGGGCTGTAAACTTTATTTTCTTCTATTCCTGCTTAAATTTTTTTGGTTGCTCTGTGGTGAAGAGAGATGGAGACAATATATCTTTAAATAATAAAGAAACCATTTTAATATTCTCGTAAACATCATCCCCTCTGCTCCCTGCTACAAACTTTAACAGCCCGGCAGCCAGAGAAGCAAGTAGGGCAAACAATACAAGAAGAGTCATTATTGTAACTAAATTAGACCGTTTGTTTTCTTTCCCTCAAATCAAATTGTGTAGGAGCTGCTTTATTGCAAAACAGACATTAAAATTCCAGCAAGACCTCAGAGAGAAAGTAATTTCTATTTTATCAGTGCTGTAAAGCTGTCTTTATGTTCTGAAGTAGGAAATATTGCAAGGATATTTATAGCTTCGGCTCCAAAGCCAGTTTGAATAGAAATGTTACCACGGTCGCTGGAGCTGTCATACTGCTCGGTGGAGCAGGGAATTTTAGTGAATTTGTGAATTACTGTTTCAATTCTTGACAAGTCTCTCAGTGAGGCTGGTGTGTGTCTGGAGCTCTTTGGTGGTTTGGGAGATAATGATTAAAGACTTGGATTTGCTTTAAGAGGAGGTTTAAATGATATTCTACAGCTAATCAGTTTTGCTCGTCAAGTCCTCCCAGAACAAAGGCAAGGTTTCCAAACTTTGCCATCCGTTGCCTCTTAGCACTTAGTGGCCAGGCGGTGAGCATTTCCCAGCCCCTTCCCCTCCCTTCTTGTCCTTGACTTGACCTTCAGGGTATCGCTGCTTCTCATCTGCCTGAATTGTTTACCAAGATTTGACAGTTATTTACCATCCTGCTTCTTCCCTGGGGTCTGCTGGAATGATTCATCATGGTATCTTGCATTTATCTTCAGCCTTCTTGTGCAATGTGCCAAGATTGCACGAATATGATCCTCACTATCAGGTGGGAAGAGTTTTACTTGTTTTACACGGGGAAGAACTGAAGTCTAGATATGGACAGACATCTGACGGAGGTTACACAGCACTTCAAGAGAACAGATGGGCTGAACATTCCTTTTTCTCCTTTTAGTTCAAGTATTTCACCACTGTCACTTCGGCATCGCACCAATAAAAACAGATCTCTCGTGACTGAGATCTAAATAGACAACCATTTGAGCAAATTTATCTGAAAGTGGGGCAATGAATAGAGACTTTTAATAGCTCCAGGGCCACCCCAGGCAAGGAAGCCAGACAAAGCTCTGCTGTGCCCCAGCATATTATTGGTCTGAAAGTCAATGCCGGTGGGGGTGGGCAATGGCTCCCCATGACTTCAACCAGTCCTGGGGGTGAAAAAACTGTGGAAGTGTATGCAGTGTTCCTTTTAATAAAACTGTACAAAAACTAATCAAAAGGGCTTTGCTTTCTGTTTGCGGGTCAAGGGTTTGATTTATGCCATATTGCTCATTGCCTGACCACTCGGGTCAATAGCAAAGTTTAATTTCCTATTAAGCAATCCCTACACTGAGATTTTCCCTGGAAACATATCCCAGGGGATCCCTTTGCTTTTATGGGACAAAGACTGTGTCCTCTGCTCAGAACCTACTGTTTGGGTGAAATATGAAGGAAGATACTCTTTAATTGTCCTAAATTGAGATACAAAGAGCAAAATAATGTGGGGCTTAACTTGAGGACGATCCCAGCTTCAGAGCCTTTGCCATTCCCATCAAATTTTTCAATGCACCCACATTCACTTGGCATAGAATCAGAGAACAGACGGGCTAAAAAAACCTCTAAAGCCAATAAAGTATAATTCATCATTTAAATATCAACTAGAATACATATCTTTTTACTCAAACCTGTGATCTTTCCTCTGCACCTGCAGTGACCAGGACAGTAGACAGCGACATGTGCCTACTAAACACTTTAATGTGGCTGGTATAAATTAAGGTGTGCTGTAAGTGTGTTGAATATATGCCAGATTTCAAAATGTTGTGAAAAAAATGTTAAATAATTTTGTTATATTTATTACATGTTGGAATGATAATATACATTGGGTTACAAAAGACACATTAACAATCATTTCACCTATTTCTTTTTTGAATGTGGCTACTTGAAAAATTTAAAGTGTTCAATACATATGTGGATGACTTTTTATTTCTATTGGATGGTGCTCTGTTATACGTCTTCCCATCTTGAGTATGGGCTCACAAGGAGAGCAATTAGAGTGCCCAAACTCTCAAATCCTTCCATGAGGTTCCAACTCAATTCTGGTCAGGCTTCCTTTATCCTATGAGCTATTTGTTCTAATGTGCATAAAACCAATGGGGAATGGTCTGTCCTGTGAACCCGTGCTCTACAGAGTGGTCACCTCCCTGCTAAAGTTCAGAAGGGAGGGGGTAGTTGAAATTTATTACCTTTGATCCCAACTTCAAATTTCCAGTGTGGACATCTCAAATTAGACAGAATTTAGACCATAGAATTTTACTTTTCTCACATCTAAGTCTAGAGTTTTCTAATTTCTCCACTCCTGATTGTTGGGATAAGCTTTTTTAAAAAGGATATATTCAAACATAGATTATGTGGGCACTTAGTTTAAGGAGCAGAACTCTACCATCAACTGAAATCTGCTTTAATATCCTTTTATTTCCCTTTGGATAGCACTCTCACAATAGTTAAGTTGCTACCCACAGATAGCCTGTATACAACTTAGATTTTCTTTTTCCTTTATAGTAAAAGGCAGAAAACTGTACTTGAACAATTAAAATAAAATAATTTAAAAATATTCTTTTATTATTATTTTTTATTGTTGACATTATTACAGATGTCCCCAACTTTCTCCCCTCTCCCCTCCTTTACCAAGCTTCTACCCCCATGCATTCACCACATTGTTGTCTGTGCCCATGGTCTTTGTATACATACATATATGTTCTTTGGCTAACTTCTTCCAGTTCACCCCTTGATATCTACCAGTCTTTTCTATGTGTCCATGACTGGTTTTATTTTGTTTATAAGTTTATTTTGTTCATTAGATTTCACATATAAGTGAGATCATATGGTATTTGTCTTTCTCTCACTGACTTATTTTGCTTAGCATAATATTCTCCAGGTCCATCCATGCTGTTGCAAAGTGTAAGAGCTCCTTCTTTTTTGCTGCTGCATAGAATTCCGTTGTGTAAAAGTGTCATAGCTTTTTTACCCACTCCTCTACTGATGGGCCCTTGGGCTGTTTCCAGACCTTGGCTATTGTATATAATGCTGCTATGAACATAAGAGTGCATATATTCCTTCTACTTAGCATTTTGGTATTCCTAGAATATATTCCCAGAAGTGGGATCTCTGTGTCAAAAGACAGTTTCAAGCCCTGGCTGGCGTAGCTCAGTGGATTGAGCTTGGGCTGTGAACCAAGGCATCGCAGGTTCAATTCCCAGTCAGAGCACATGCCTGGGTCGCAGGCCATAGCCCCCAGCAACCGCACATTGATGTTTCTCTCTCTCTCTTTCTCCCTCCCTTCCCTCTCTAAAAATAAAATCTTAAAAAAAAGACAGTTTTATTTATAATTTTTAAGGAAACTCCATACTGTCTTCCATACCACACACAGGGGTAAACTCAAGATGGATAAAAGACAAATATACGTCATGGAACCATAAAAATCCCAGAAGAAAACACAGGCAGTGAAGTCTCAGACATATCTCTAGCAATTTCTTTGTTGATATGTCTCCTAGGGCAAGGGAAATAAAGGAAAAGAACAAATAAATGGGACAGCATCAAACTATAATCTTCTGCACAGAAAAAGAAACCATCAACAAAATGAAAAGGGAATCCACCGTATGGGAAAACACATTTGCCAATGATACAATTGATAAGGGGTTACTTTCCAAAATATATAAAGAACTCATACAACTTAACACCATGAACGCAAACAACACAAACAATCCAATTAAAAAATGGGCAAAGACCCTGAATAGATATTTCTCAAAATGACATACAGACGGCCAATAGATATAAGAAAAAATGCTCAATGTCACTAATCATTAGAGAGATACAGATTAAAACCAGAATGAAGTATCACATCACACCTGTCAGAATGGCTACTGTCAAGAAATTAACAAACGACCAGTGTTGGTGAGGATGTGGAGAAAAGGGGCTCTAGTGAACTGTTGGTGGGAATGCAGACTGGTACAGTCACTGCATAAAGAATTTCTTTTTCGTTTATAGATTTTATTTATTTATTTTTAGAAAGATGGGAAAGGAGTGTGAAAGAGGGAGCGAAACACTGATCAGTTGCCTCCCATATGTGTTCCATCAAGGAACCTGGGCATGTGCCCTGACCTGGAATCAAACCTGCAACTTTTCATTTTGTGGGATGACAATCAACTGAGCCACACAAGTCTGTGCTCTGTTGTCATTTATAGTTTAGATACATTTGTTATTAGGGCATTGTTAAAGATATAATCCTTCACCTTTCAAAATTGGCTATTTTGGCCTTATATAATTGATGGCAGACATTGGAGAAGATGTGTACTGTCTGGACAGCCTCTCTGGCTCTATGAAATTAGATAACACTGATTCAGATGGACTTTGCAGTGATGAATGGCTGGTTCCTATCCTGGGCCCACAGATGTAATCTACAAATTTGTCTGCATGTTAGAATCACCTGATCATCTTTTAAAAATTCTCAAGGCTGCTGGCTCAACACAAGCATCAGTAGTTCTTGAAATTTCTCAAGTGATTTCAATGTGCAGATGAGTTTGGGAAGTACTGGCTTATCAGACAGTGGGATGAGAAACCAAGCAACAAACACCTGTCAGAGTACAAATCCATTTAAATGGTTAAGGTTATCTCCCCAGAGGGTCACTATTCCTCCTTTCTTAACAAGCCCACACCACTTATTTTCTGTTACTATAATGGAAAAGAGTCTGAATTGGGAAGAGAATAGAGCAGATAATGCACAGGAATAAGAGTACAACTTCCAACCACTGCTTTCTAAGGGATATTGGCTCTTACAGTGTTGGGAGAAAACATAAGTTGAGAAAAAAAATTAAAAAGAAGATGAAATATGAAAGAAGTCATTATTTTTAAACACAAATTTTAAATTGTCTTCCTTGAGTTGTACTTCAGGTCACATTGCTTTCTCCCATGGTATCTATGGACAACATGAATTGAGTAAAATTTCTTAAGCTTCTATTGGCCACACCGGTCTTTTTTCTCACTGAGGTGCTTAGAGACCTCAGATGGGAACCCAGAGGCAGTAATAGCATTGGCATCAGGAACCGCTGAGGGAAATCATTCCCTATATATTTTCCCCAGAAGAGGATCTCTGTACACAGAGTTTGGAGGGCAATCATGAAACAGCCCAAGAATATCACACCTAGGCATGTGTCAGAATCATTTGCCAGGGTCAATACATCTGGTAAGATTCTTAATAAAAATTTATTTTAGCTGACATTGAAATTGTCTGAATTCTGTAAAATACAAAACAGAACCTGGATGACAATTTAAAAATCATTTACAATGCATGTTTTAGGCAGAAGTGTTAGGCCTTCCAGCATACTTTAAGACAGCTCCTATGATATACCTGTGTGTTCTCAGGACATGGACCCCAGTTAGTTAAATACATATGGGAAAGAATGAAGTAACACTAAGCTATAAGTCTCTCCTTTTTTGTCAACATCTATTCTCCTTACACATAAAACTTAAACCCTTTTAAGAAGTATACATTAAATGCCAATCAACTGTATATGTGTGTGTGTATGTATATATACAAATATATGTGTATATATTATGTTTTATGTATATACATATATACACACATACATATATATCTATAGTCTGTCCAGAAAGTATTAAGCCATGTAATACAAAAAAGACATTTATTGAAGAAGATATAAGATACAAGAAACACTGTACATAAGACAATGACATCTTAGCTCCCTTCAAAGTAGGCACCTTGGGACCTTACATACTTCTCCCAATTATCATCAGCTGCCCCATCATATTTTCCTGAATCTCATCAACTGTCTGAAATCTTTTTTCTTCAAAGGTGTTTTTACATTTAGAAAAAGCCAGAAGTTGCAAGACACCAAATCTGGGCTACAGTGGGGCTGAGTCACTTGGTGATTTGGTATTTCACCAGAAACTCTGCACAAGACAGGATGCATGAGTAGGCATGTTGTCATGATGAAGGTGCCAATCACCAGTTGCCTATAGCTGCAGCCTTTTGAATCATCTGAATAGTTTCCATGGAGGATGTTCAAGCTTATTACAAAATTTGATTCAGATTTGTTGCTCTACTCACTCAGTCACTTTGTACTGTGTACACAGTACACATGCTCACTCAACAGAGTCTACCACCTCCATTGACTAGTACAGTGAAGTTGTCATTGTTCACGCATGTGCATTGCAGTCCACTCTCCTTGGCTGCTGGGTTACATCAATGTCACACAAACCATTCTCATTATATTAACAATGGTTGGATTAATATCATATACATTATATAATGCATTATATACATTGGCACTTGATTGTAGAAAACCTACACTCTACACCTCTTGTTTTTTTTTCTACTTTACTCTCACACTACTGCACCATTCACAATACTTCTGACATCACTTATGTGAGGAGTCCTTCCATAACAAACAATTCTGTGATGCCAGCTGGGTATCCTACAATTTAGTTCTGACACTATCTACTTAGACACAGTAATGAATCCTACAGGTTAATAGCTTGGTTCCACAAAACTGTACCCCACTTCAGATGCCAATCATAAGCCCACATTGTCACCTGTTCTTCTGACTGATCAGCTGTAAATCAGAGGTTTTTATGACCCCTCCTTGATTTAATTAATTTGCTACAGCAACTCACAGAACTTAGAAAAATACTTACTTAAATTTACTGATTTATTATAAAAGGATAAGGTAAAGGGTACAGATGGGCTTCCAGGAGGAAGAAACGCATAGGGCAAGGTATGTGGGGAGGGGCTTCCATTTCTTCCCTGGGCCCACCACTCTCCAGCACTTACATGTTTTTGCCAACCCAGAAGCTCCCTCAGCCTTGTACTGTAGGGATTTTTAGGAAGACTTCATCATGTAGACATGATCAATCATTAACTCAATTTCAGCTCCTCTCCCCTTGCTGGAAAATTGGGGGTTGAGCTAAAAATGCCAAACTTCTAATTATAGCTTTCTTTTTTATCTGGTGACCACCCTCACCCAGGAACCCACCCAGAGTCTCCTCATTAAAATAAAAGACACTGCTATCACCCAAGAAATTCCAAGAGATTTATGAACCAAGAACAAGCATCAAAAACCAAGTATTAGCCCTGGCTGGCATAGCTCAGTGGATTGAGCGCGGGCTGCGAACCAAAGTGTCACAAGTTCCATCCCCAGTCAGGGTACATGCCTGGGTTGCAGGCCATGACCCCCAGCAACCGCACATTGATGTTTCTCTCTCTCTCTCTTTCTCCCTCCCTTCCCTCTCTAAAAATAAATAAATAAAATCTTTTAAAAAAAACAAAACAAAAAAAAACAAGTATTAGAACAAAGGATACTCCTAGTACTCTTATCGCTAAGGAATTATAGGAGTGTTAGGTGCTCTGTACCAGGAATCAGGGACAGAGACCAGTATATACATATTTTTTCTATTATTACATAGTACTTAATGCCAATAAAATTTTAAGAAGCATGTATTAAGTGCCAATCAAATATATAGTATGTAGTTATAATATAATTTAATCTTCACAATTATTCTACCAACTATATTTTTCTTGCTTATCCTGGAAAGGAATTTCACTGAGGCTCAGAAGGATCACGCAAACTGACCAAGGCTCTGTGGTTAGAAAGTAGTATGATCACAATGTGAAATCAAGTCTTTCTGATTTCAGGATCCATGCAACTTTTCCTAGGCTATGCTTTCTACCAAAAATAGAAAGTGCCTTAATAGGGAGTATGTATAGGTAAAGGTAATGTTACCGTACAGCCATGTGGGGTTCTACTGCTTGCCACCAATAAACCCCAAAGGTATGTTGCACAGAGTCTGTATGGGGCTGAAAAGGTCACAACACATGTGTAACAAGGTCTGTGCCCTTGTGCAGCTAGAAACTCTCCCTCTTTCAGATCCAGGTGGCCAGAGGAGGAGCAGAGATGCTCAGATGAGTGTGATGGACTCTGGCCTGGATGAACAGCACATGTGCCAGTCTAGTAAAGTGTTTGGACAGAGGAAAAAGGCCCTCCTACTGGCTTCTAGCACATGTGGGATTTGGGGCCGGAACTTTAAAAATGGAGCATGTGTGGAAGCTCTCCCTCTTTTCTTCTCTGTGTGAGCTCAGTCAGGGGTCGGGGGCAGAGCATTCCTGGTCCAGTAGGCCCTAGAGACTGCATGGCCAAGTGCCAAGCCCTGTGCCACTCCCTCACAGAAAGCAACAGCTACATGCTGTGCTGTGAGGCCCTGCTCGACCAGGCACACAGATTCATCAAGTAGCTGACAGCCTGAGGGATGAATGCAAGTGCTGGGCTAGTGGGTAGTGGTTGGAAGAAAGGGGATACACCATGAGAAGGACATCAGAGTGCACAGATTCTAAAAGATGCCTGGAGGTGGACTCTGACCTGAAACCCACCAAACCACCTGGATAATCATGCTGTAGCCACCTGTGCATTGCAAAGGACAGTATTTTTAAATGGGAGAAGGGATTCCAGGTATATCCTTACACTAAGCTGGCTAGGGGTGGAGGGATTATTTGCCTTCAGGTGTTTTAAAGGGAATGAGCTTTGCAGCGGAAGCCCATAATACTTCCCCAAATTGTATAGCATTTGAATAAACAACCCCTTTCTTTTTTCACCAATTCTCTGCTTCTGGAGTTTATTAGTGGCAATCAGCAGAATCCCACGTGGCTGTATAGTAACAGTCAGACACAATAACAGAGCATTATTGGGTGGGGACCCATAAACAGATACTCAGAAGTGTTTTTTTTATTTCCTATTTCTATTTTGCAATTGCATGCTATACAAAAGAAATAGGATCAGTACTTATGTTCTGTATTTAAGCAGCTGTGTGTAAGTACTTTTATGGTCCATGACCTATCAGGTTTCTGAGAATTAATGCATTGTCCTCTGAGGTCTAGGAATATCATGTTGGGATATTGGAGGAATTTTCTGATACATGAATATATTAGGTTGTAAGTTGGTGCAAATACTCCTCAGCATCTCTCTGAATCTGCTTAGGCTGCTGCCTATTATCATGCTCCATGCCTCTTCCTGTTGTGCTGAATGCTTTCGCTCCCTCCCTCCCACTCATTCAATCAATGTTTTTTTTTTTTTTTATATCTCCTATGTTCCATTCTCTTTTCTGGGGATGCAATGGCAAGCAAAATAGCAAAAATCCTTTCCTGCTTCATTCTTAGTGCTCATGTTACCAAACCCAAACAGTAGGGGGAGGATCATACAGCTTGCTGCCTACCAGGCAAACCTCCAAAGACAAATTCAGTGAAAAAGAAAAAAATCTTTTATTTAATGGCAAGTTTCTGCCTAAAATATCTAGGTAACAAATTAAGGGGAAAGGAAAAGTCAGAGTATGTCATCAAAAATAGCTATTTAAATATTTGTCATTACAACGACTACATAGGTTCAAGAACTGAAAATAACACAGGAACAAAAATCCTTTCACAGTGACTATTCACAGCTGACTATTATCACCAAGGTCTTTGCAAATAACAGCAAGTTTCTGCCTCAAAGCCTGTTCCCTCTAAAACACCCAAAGAAAAATCACCCTGTCACCCTCTGCCAACTCAGTTCAAGGTTGCGCCAGGAATGTTGAAACTCCCATCCAAAGGTATCATGAATGTAGGTGGCTTAGCTGGTTTTCAGTCTCTGTCCAGCTTCAAGCATCTTTTGAAGTCTGTGTCCCCAGGCTTCCACTCACAGGCCTGCACTGGTCACCATTGATACACACACACCTGCCCAGGGGAGGGGAAAGAACCAACTGCCTTTTTTGCTTTCCAGTGCACTCTATATCAAAAGTCCTCTCCCAGAATGCCATGTGCTCCAAGAGCCAGTAGTAGTGCCCAGCCTTCCAACCAATGAGGGCCAGTATTGGCCATGTTTGCCTTTTCCCCTCTTTTGGCCACCATGCAAAGGAGCAAAGTCTCCAGTAGCACATGTGCAGCTCCAAACCCTCCCCCATATCTGGCAGGTGTGTCCCTCTGTTACACTCACACTTAAAAGGGGAGAAAAGACAATTAAAAGGTATGTAAGTTAAATATAGAATATGCCAGACAGATATAAATACTGTGGAGAAAAATAGAGAAGGATAAAGAGTTGAATGTGTGAAGACAGTGTGTGATTTAGGTAGCATGGCTAGGAATGATCTGAAAAAAGTGAAGAAGAAGTGATCTAGATGTCGGTGGAAGTATGTTCCAAGCAGAGAAAATGGCAATGGCGAAGTCTTTGGGGTAGAAGTTTGTGCTTAATGAGGTTGGATCATGTAGAGCTTTGTATAACCTTGTAAGAATACTGTCTTTTACAGTGAGTGAGTGTTTACAGTGACTTAACCTTTTATGAGGTCACTTTGGCTGCTATAAGCACAATAGATTGAAGGAGGTACAATTCAGACCAGAAAAGTAACTTGTGATAATACAAGAGTTGACAGTGAATTAGGCCAAGAGGATAGCTATGGGAGTGGTAAGATGTAGTCAGATTACAGTCATTTCTGAAGACACAGCCAACAGAATTTGCTGACAGACTTACTATAGACTGTATGAGAGCACTGAAGATGATTCTGTGGCTTGGGGTCTGAGCAACTGGAAGGGTGGGTTGCTGTTAGCTAAGATAGAAGATACAACAAGGGGGCATATCAGGAGTACTATATTAAAAAGCTGAAATTCGAGATGCTTTTGAACATTGAAAAGGAGTTTTAGAGTGTTCAGGAGGGTACTCTGGGCTACAAATCTAAACTTTGGTGTTGTCATGATGTCACTGAAAAGATTAGATTGGATGAGCACATCAAGAAATGAGTGTGGAGAGAAAAGACAAAAGGTGCAAAGACTGAACTAAGAATACCCCAGTGTTCAGGAGTCTGTGGGCTAAGAGGAAACTGAGAAAGTGCTGTCAATGAAATAAAAGTAAAACAAGAAGAGAGGGCCATCCTGGAAGCCAGGTGATGATGCTAGATGTGATTGACAGGTCAAGTAAGATGCTCACTGAAAATGGACTATGCTCATAATGTTAATAACATTGGAATGAGTGAGAAGACAGGAGTTCAAACACTGACTTTGCTACATATTAGTTGCTGACACAGGGAAAGGCACACCTTCAGGAAACTCAATTTCCTCAACCATGAAAAATGACTGCTGTAAAGGTGCAATGAGATTACATGACAACTACATACAGGAATAAGAAGCTAGCACATAATGCTACCCATAGGCAGTTAAGTGTGGGAGCAGGTGGCAAGATGAGTGCAGCCCAGCAAAAACCACTTTAGAAAGATGGGCCACATGGGGGCCACATAGAGGATGTGGGTGCACCAGGATCCAGAGGTGGCCTATAGACTCCAACCCATTCCCACTGATGTGCAGGTGCAGTACCCAGTGTCAGGAGGTGGGCTGAGGAATGTGGTATCTCATGCTTCTTAATGGGGTCCTGTAGCTCCCTTTCACCAGTGACCTTAATACCATAAACAGTCAGGGAGTGTTAAGGAGTCTCCTCCATTGGCCATGATGGCTCAGGCAAATGTTCTTACACTGAGCCTGCCAAAGGCTAGAAATGATAGGGCTAGAGTATGCCAATAGCTAGCAAGATAATTGGATTAAAAAAAAAAGCCCTCCCCTCCCTATTCCTGTAACAACCACAGGCTTGAACAGGAAGGGGAGATGATCTTTGATTCTACCATTCTCCCAGGTCATGGCACCTGAATAAACCTTTCCTTTTGCACCAGCACCTGTCTCACAACTTAGACTGTTGTTGCAGCGGACAGCTGAACCTGTGTTTGCAGTTGCAATGATAGCTGCTCAACAAATGTCAGTTGACTCTGAATTGAACCTAACATATTTAGAGTTAAATTATTTGCTTATTTCACTAGTAGGCTGATTTTCCATACTTCTGACCTGGTCTGCAGAATCCAATCATCATTATTTGACTACTGCTTGCTACCTGAGTTGAAACCTAAGCACTTCTCCTAGGTTTCACCCTGACACCACATTGTTCCCTCATTCTAAGTAGGTTGATTACCCTGGATTTATAACTTGTTCATTTAACAGTATTTGCCTCCTGCTATATGAGATCCTGTGTTAAACACTGGTCATAAGCTCTTACAGCTCTCACCTTACCAAGTTATCCATGAGCTCTCTCTGATAAACTCTGACTCCCATTTCTGGTTTCCAGAGGTTTAAATAAATCCCTAATTGACACTTACTAACCATTTGATATTGAAGAAGTTATTTAATTTCTTGACCTTCAGTAACCTTGTCAATAAACTATAAATGAAAATTGCTATATTGAGAGATAGGTATAATTACTCACATTGTAAAAAATGATACCAAGTATGTAAAGTATCTTGGTCTTTGTCAGTTTTATACTATTAACATGAATATTAATTTCCTCCTTTCACCCCACCCCACACTGATGCCTCCCAAGGTGTGTTACTAAGCTTCTGCTATTATCCAAATAGATCTTAGAGAGTGAAAAATGGTGTATTGAAAATATTAACACACTCTGTTAGGTTGAGATTTACACTGTTGGATTCACCACATCCACTGAGAACAAATGTACTCTTCAATTAATGTATCTTAGTCATGTAGATAGCCTGCATGCATGTGCACAGACACATAAACACACGTGAATACATGTATATGGACAGATAGGCAGACATCTAACCCTGGCTGGTATATTAACAAAAAGCTTGGAAGAAAAATTAGCTAATTATTCAAACAAGTTTTCACTTGGAACTTAAGTGAAAAATCATGAGGAGAAAACCATGCTCCACCCTTAGTTTAGTCCCATGTTTTCCTATTTCATTACTTTTTCCCTTGGCTCTGGACCTTGGACAAAGGAAGCTACCAACTGCAAACCAGATCTATGCCAAGTCCTTGCTCACTATGTCTACACGTTCTGGGGACAACCTGAAGATAGCTTCAGAGTGAAAGATGGTGTGTGCAGAAATATATTCAAAGGAGAAAATAGTTTTGTTTATACATAGTGATAAGTCATACTGTCGCTGAGGAAAGGCCCTAAATTTTACTGCAGTGTATTTATATAAGAGTATTCTAAGGAACTAATAAAATACAGGTTTTTTTAATAATAGGATAATATTTTGAAAATAAATCTTGATGTTTTAAAGTTAATGATATTGTGAATTCCTGATCAGATTGACTACTGTTGATTGATTTGGTCTAAAAGTGAACTTATGGAGACTTAATTATACTGTGAGATCAGTGTATGCTTATTGATTGTGCCTTTGACATGATTAGCTACATTAGATTATGATGTCCTCATTGCTCAAAGATCAAAGCTAGGATTGAACTTTCTCTAAGGGCCATCAGTCATATGTTCACAGAATGTGCTATTTTTTCATTATGTAATGGATAGGGGAGACTGTAAAAGGAGCATTAGCTTTATGCCATTCAGAAATCTATCTTAGAAATGTGCCTGATGGAAACAGACCATACCTCTCCTAACCCCACAGGTGTTTAGTTGACACGAATGGAATTGAGAAGGGAGATTTCTATGGGGCTATTTCCTCTTTACCACCGACCATTATACTGTGGTGGATTGGGGGCCCCTTCACAGGTGACCCTAAATCTTATATCACCACCATTGATCTAAATTTTCTGGTCAGCAAATGAAGACAAGAGCAAATGCAACTGTGATGTTTTTGAATATAGGCTCCAGCAGTGTGGCTGATCAAATTCCTGTGCCCTGCAGCCAACTTGGGATTCCATCCATTTTAGTCAGCACAGCATTACCAATAACTCTAAGAACAGCTCAGAAAATATGAGAGCCATGGCCAAAGTGACAGGGGAAATGAGATGCAGAGCTATGCATGCTGGGAAGTCTTGGCCTTAATTAGAATGTACATGTACAGTATTTATCTTTCCCTCGAACCTATAAATAAGGCGGGTGCTTTGGCTATTACTGATGCCTGCCGTCATTTCACTAGGCCTATGTTTTGATGGAGCACCAGTTGCTGCAAAATAATATTTCTTTCTCCTCTAGTCTGCATCTGCTCCTGTATGGAAACCTCTCAAAGGCTTTCAGAACTGTGACTGGAGAGGATAAAAGGGGTGAAATCTAAGTAACCACTTCTTTTTGGGGACCCTTTACTGTCACCAGAGATCATAAGATGTGAAAGTAGCTTACAGACAAATAATCAGCACTCTTATCCCAAAAGCGGCCTCATCTTCATCATCCCTGAAAGCATTTTTCCTTGAATACTTTCAGTGATGATCCATTCGCCATATCCCGAGAGAGTTGACTAATATTGGACACACTAAAACCTTCTTACAGTTGAATTAATCTACCTCTCTGCCATTTATCCCATCCATCTAAATACATGAACCCCAAATGGACACTTTCTCAGTGTCCCAGGTGTTTGCCTTATATGAGCCCCAATTTTTTACATGACTCATAGAAATAACTTTAAAAAGTACTTGGTACATAGTCTTCTGTGAATTATTTTTCTTTCTTACAATAGGAATATTGAATCATAATGAGTCTGCCTTTAGTAGTCAACAAAAACAGTGCTGATCATCTCACGTAAAGGAGAAAAAAATATGACCTCAAATGACTCTCATCTCTGAAGTAATAATTCATAAGATTAAATGATACATAGGAAGGTAGTTTAAATTTATTATATATGAGTATCCTCTGAACCAACTGGAAGGTTAAGTGAAACCACCGATGTTGTTTCCTCTTTGACTAAAAATAAATTGTAAACTCTGTAAGGGTAGAAGCTGTTTTTTTTGTTAAGTTGAGCGTTTCCCAGTTCATATACATAGTAAGTCTTCAGTAAATAATGAATTGTAATTAAATAAATTTGTTTAATTGTAGTAGGAAGTAGTTGTCTTAGAACCTCACTTCCATATGTTCATGTCTTCGTGAAATAAACACTTTTGTCCTGTAGCCTGGTTCTTTACACATGAGGATGTGATGTTGAAACATACTCACGTCACCTTCAATGAACGGTTGTTCAGAAGGTTGCAGTTCTGTGCCCAGGATCAAGCCATCTATCTGCTTCCTATACCTGTGGAGATACTACAAATTCCTCCTTGGAAGACACTTCAGGTCATTTTCTGTCCAGCTCCAGGAGTGTCAAAGCCATTTTCACTGGAGGCCACATCAGCCCTGTGGTTGCCTTCAAAGGACTGAATGTAATTTTAGGACTGTATAAATGTAACTACTCCTTAACAGTTAAGCAGGAGCTCAGCGCTGCTGCTGGGTAGAAACAAGGTGCTGAGGCAGATAAAACAAGGTGGAGGGCCAGATTCGGCCCAGCCTGGCCCTTGGGCCTTGTGTTTGCCACCTGTGAGACTATGGAAGGATTTATCTGCCATCCCCATCTCTCTTCCATTGAAGAGAAAATAAATAAAAATCCAACCAGACCAGCCAGCAGCATGCTCTCAGTTCCAAGTTCATTCTCAGTGGGTGCTTCATTCCCAGTCTCCTGTTTCCATTAGCCAATTGATGTACCTTGAATGACAATAGGCCTGCTGTGAAGTCCCACAGGGTGGAAACAATGGCTGACTGAGTCTGTAGAGGATTTTCCTTTTCCCCTTTACTGCTGCAGGTAAAATGGGTCCTTTTGCACAGAAAAATGGGATTATAGATACATCTCCAAATGCTGGAAAAAGAGAGTTAACAGAATTCTCATGGAAGACTATATATCTGACAGCTAACAGTGATTATATATGAAAATAATCTACAGAGAGAAAGAATAACATCTTCAAGCTTTCAGATGACATTAAATGCTTCTTCTGGGGACTAAAACGTCAAGCAAAAGTACATAAACTTCAGAAAGCCTTTTGAGGCAGCTCTAGAGCAGTTCAAAGTGCCTAGACTTAAAAGTCGGGAAATGGGTTTAATTATTTACTAGCTGTGTCCTCTTGAGCAAAAGCCTGAGCCTCTTTGAATAAGACTTGTCTCCTCAGTTGCAAAGTGAAGCATTTAATACCAATTCACAGCAAATGGGTAGAGCAGGATTTGCCCTTACCTCCAGCAGTGTTCAGGAGTTGACTGTCTGAGGTATTGATGCTGAGAAGATGAACCAATACAGAGATATATTTTTTCTTTCAGGAGAATGAACATCATCCCATCCTAGATGTCACACAATATGAAAGTGGGATTTGAAATTGAAGCCTTGTGAGATGATGCAGAAGTTCCAGATAAATATGAGGTTATAGCAAGAATGAAAAAAGTAAAGAGTAATACATCCTACAAGGATGAGTCAGTTTCATAGCAAAAGGTATTTCTTACATGAGAATGAAGGAGTAATGGCTTAGAGAAGGAAATGCATCATTGAAAGGATGTTGAAAACATCCAACAAAACAATACTGAAGTATGTGGAATGCAGGCAATGCAGGCTGGACTGACTAAATACTACTTTTATTAAAGTCATCTAACCTTGGCCAGGTAGAGCAGTTGGTTAGAACATCATCCCAATATGCCAAGGTTGTAGGTTTGATACCAGGTCAGGATACATACAAGAAGCAACCAATGAATGCATAAATAAGTGGAACAACAAATCTATTTTTTTTCTCTCTCTCCCTCCATCCCTTCCCCTCTCTCTCTAAAATCAATAAATAAAAATGTATTCTAATATGATAGAGACCATCCTAAGTGCCTCATATAGACACTCATTTAATCCATATAATTCCCAAGAGGGTATTTTCCTTCTCCTATTTATGAATGTAGAAACTGAGGCTAAAAAAATGTCAGTACCTGGCCCATGATGGCATACACAGTGAGTGGCAGAACTGGGATTTGAACACAGAAACTGAACTCCTAGCACCCACACCAGACCATACTATTCCTGAGTGATTGCCAGGATCCACTAGAGCCAGGGAGAAAGGAAAAAGTGTGGAAAAATTGTGGATACAGAGGATTTGTTTACTTTGGAGCAGGGGTTCCCAATGGCATTTGGAAGAATGAGTGGCAGAGGCAGAACAAATTAGTAAGAAAAACTGCACAGCAGTTCATAATGAGAAGCCTGAAACAAGCTGCTAAATAACCAACAGAGCCTGAATTTTTGGGCAGTATCTAATTATGACAAAAATATGAAAGATGGTGAATTCAATTAGCATTAAAGCTTGGAATACAGCTTCAGTGCAAAGTTACTCTCTCCTGACTCTTACTTATCTTTTGTTCTAGATCCAAATAGAACTCTGGCGAACATTTGCAAGATACTGCAAAGAACCCTTAGAAAGATGGAACTTGGGGTCTTTGCAGCTGAGGACAACTCAGGTATTTCTGATGGTCATGGTGGCCATCAGCAGGAGTCAAGCCACCAATGGCATTCAAAATTTGTTTTCTTCTGTGATATTGGACAGAGAGAAAAAAAAACGCACAGAATACGAATTCAGAGAAATTGTAGGACCAGCCAAACAAACTTGTATACAGTTGTCCCTTGGTGTCTGTGGGGGATTGGATTCAGGAACACCAAGGATACCCAAATTCAAGGATGATAAAGTCTCAAATATAAAATTGTGCAATATTTGCATATAACCTAGTCACATCCCCCATATACCTTAAATCACCTAGATTATTTCTAATACCAAACACAATGTAAATGCTATATAAATAGTTATCATACTGTATTGTTTAGGGGAATAATGACAAGAAAAACAAGTCTGTATATGTTCAGTACAGAAGCAACTATCATAAGCCCCATTTACATAGTACACGTCAGCAACAACATTACATTTTTTTCAGTATCTTTTCAATCCACAGGTGGTTTAACCCATGGATGCAGAACCATGGATAAGGAGAGCCAAGTGTACTTTGTAGTTTGCTTGGGATCTTGAAGCAGCAGTTTTTGCTACTAACATCAATGCTACAGTTTGCATGATGATAGAAGATATAGTATGAAAAGCTACAAACTTGGGCTTCCTCAAAACCAGCTGATTTCTTTAGGTCAGAACACTGTCTTGTGTATTTACCAATCTCCCATTGGCAGAACTGGGAGAGAAAGCCAAAGAGAAAAAGGAATGAAATAAAATGTGTACATTCCACACTTTTCTTATATCACACACACCCTCTCCTAAATATATATACATACAGAGTAACACAGAGATATTTTTACTCCCTCTGTATCTTTAGCTGAGAGCAGAGCAATAGTTAACTTTGTTCCCATTTGTTGGCACTTTGGAGCATTTACCTTGGCTCTGTTGTTTCATAGTGGGTAGTAAATTGCAGAATTCTTATTTATTTACTTATTTAGATTATTGATTGCTTGCATTCTTGTTTGATTGATTTTAATCCTTTATAATCTGAATGTGGTTAGAAAGAAATTTAAAAAGGTAGAGAGGAATTTATGGATAAAACATCTATTATAAATTACCATAGGGATCCAGGTTATTTGAGTGATGCTCTCTAAAGCTAATTGCATACTGAATATTTAGGGCTTTCCACACCCTCACTGTGAAAGATATGTTGAGTCTACCTATTCTGGTGGACAGTGGCCTTAAGAAGAGAATTAGGACTGAAGAAGAATAAAGGTCCACCCAGGGTATCATGTGTACAAAAGGCCATCAAGACCAGCAATGTTTGTGATGAGAATTGGAATCAAGATTAAAAGTCCAGCAGGGCCCTGGCTGGGTGGCTCAGTTGGTTGGAGCATCATCCATACACCAAAAGGTTGCGGTTTCACTCCCTGGTCAGGGAGCATACAGGAGGCAACTGATCAATGTTTCTCTCTCACATCAGTGTTTTGTTCTCTCTCTCTCTCTTTCTCACTCTCCCTTTCTCTCCCTCTAAAATCAATAAATATATCTTCAGGTAAGGATGAAAAATAATCATAATAATAATAAATGCAGCAGGGGTCAGATGATGGAAGATGCTAACATTAAGTACCAGGTGAGAACGGGTAAACTGAAGAGGACCTGACTAAGCTCCAGAGATGGCAGTTCTGCTCATGCACCAACATCATTTAGAGAAGTCAAAAATACAATGCTAAAAAATAAATACTTTCCTTGATTGGATCATAAATATGACCAAACTTAATAAATCCCATTTTTTAATGAAACCAAGCCACGTACTAAGCCCAGAAGGGGCTAACCAAAAAGGCCACTGCATGTTAAAAATCACTAAGGAAGTTAGAGAAAAATAACATGAAAAAAATCTCTGAAAAATTGTCTGTGATCACCTCAGGTGGTAGTGGGCAGAGATGGCACAGGAGAAAGAGGATTCAGAGCTCTGCTACAGAAGAAATAGCCGGAAAAAAAACACCCTAAATTAGGCAAGGGCAAGGAAAGACCCAAGGAGTCAGTTAAAGTAGGGTTCAGCAGGGGGGACGATGCCAATGACAAGAATCCAGCCTTTGTGGGGCCATTATGGTTTACAAAGCAATTTCACATGCAGTTTCTACCATATGTCAGCATAAGCCAGTATGATTTCAGGGCATGGTAGAGCAGGAAATGCAATGGTATAAAAAGGCAGAAGGCCCACGTTCTCATCCCAACCCTGCCACTGTGTTATGTTAGACTATTTCCTTCTCCTTCTTCCTTCTCAATTTCTTCATTTAAACTAGGGCTTCTAAACCTCTGTACTATTGACAGTTTGGACCAGATCATTCTTTGTTGTGCAATGTAGAATATTTAGCAATATCCCTGACCTCTACTTGCTAGACATCAGTAGCATTTTCCCAGTTCCCTACCTGTGACAACCAAAAATGTCTTTGGACATTGCCAAATGTTCCCTGAGAGGGGCAAAATCATTCCTGACTGAGAAGCAATGATCTAAACAAATTTTCAAAAATGTCCCCTGGTTGTGCTTGATGGTCTCTGTGCTCTCTTCTACCTTTCAGAAGATCAGAAGACCCCTTAGGTCATATAATATTTTGTAATTGCACAGACTTTGGTTAGGGTCAGGGCAAACTGAGTTCAATCTTGAGTCTGTCACTTGCTACAAGCATAAGCATAGGCAAATCGCTTAATCATTGTGAGTCTCAGATTCCTTGTCTGTGAAATGGGGATAATAATAGGACCACCTGAAAGGTTGTAGTGAGAAAATGATATGAGACAATTTCTGCAGAGTTCTCAGAGAGACAGGAATATGGTAAGTGCTTAATCATTGTTAGTTATCCTTATTATTGTTATCATTATAATAGAAGGCATCTGTCCCTGACCATTCAGTTTGACACCTTCTCCCTCTTGTGGGAACAGGAAGATGAATAAGACAATTGCCTTCCCCTTGGGAGTCTGCAGTCCATTAGAGAAGATGAGCCTGTTCATGAATCATGGTAATGCAGGGTATCAAAACGATTGCCAGCAATGAATGAAGCAGAGGTGGCTGCTGCTGAGTGGAGAAGCAGAGAAAACAGAACCACCTCAGTACATACAACTATGGGGCAACATCACCTGGAACACTCTTGGAAGTTCTGGAAGCCACATCTCAAGATGGAAGAGGTCTGGAGAAGCCCCAAGAAAGGACATGATAGGATTCTACTATCTTAGTCTGGAAAGATGAAGCTAAAAAGAGGTAAGAATTGAAATCTGCAAAACCATGAAAAATGCATATTCATCAGCTGTTGTATTTCATTAATAAAAATGTGTAGAGTATGTTAGAACATCTTGGCTCTGAGCTAGGGTGATAGAAATGAACGAGGGCAACACTGCATTCAAGGAATTCAGATTTAATGAGGGAGACAAGCCTGTACGCAAGTATTTCCAGGACATCGATAGAATATCTAATGGCCTTTTAACCGAATGGTAGTAGGAGATCAGAGTGGGAGGAGGCAGGGCCAGTGAGGCTTCACGGAGGACAAGATGTCTGGTTAGTGCCTTAAAAAAATGAGTGGAATTTCAAAGAAAACTGAGGGAGGGCACTCAGGGTTGAGAGAAAGAAAATTTCAGTAGAATATTATGGAGACCACAGCAGGTAACCTAGGAACAGCTAACCTGGACAGTTCCATAAGAATGTGGGCTGACCTTACTCTGCCCTTTGCATTCCAAGGAAGAGCTTGTTCACATCTTCACATCTGCTCCGTGAGCACCCTGCTCACCCTGTGCACAGTGGACATCGGAAGTTCAGAGAGCTGCCACCACCAGGGTCAACCCTCAGCCACTGGAAACATGTGCTGGTAGGTTAAGCCTCTGTAGGGTGCGTTTGGCAGGAGGCATTCTGCATGCTTCTGGAGTGAACCACAGGACTGAGCCTTCACTGCCTACGGCAGCAACTTGATAATCTTCTCTCCCTGCCACACCCTCCCCACTCCCTCACTCCCTCACTCCCTTTTCTCTGGATATTATTCTCCCAATAAACAGCCTGCATGCAAGTTTTTATCTCAGGCTCCACATTTTAGAGCAACACAGATTAAGATGGGGCAAAGCATGGTTATAAAGACACCATCATTTTTCACCAATAATTGAATTTCTAAATCTATAACATATACTTTGTAGTTAGAGAAACTTTTTAGCATGGTTGCACCAATTACTAGTTTTGTGATTCTTGACAAGTTACTTAGCCATCCTGAGACTCAGTTTCTTCATCTGCGTTTTACCTCATATAGTTGGGAAAATACATGAGATAAGTATCTCATTAACTTACACAAGATAAAGCTGTCAATACATTTTAACTACTATTATTGTCAACAACAATAATAAATTGAACAAGGGACAAGAGCATCTTCTTCCACCCCGGAATAACTGTACGTGAGGAGGTACACCATCACTTTACACAGCAAGTGCTTCTTACTGTTAGTATAACAAGAATTGTCTCTGGCTTGAAAAATGCAAACTGCAGCTGAAAAAGTCTAAAAAGGGATGAGATTATTTTAAAGTTGGCCTGATATACAACAATGTGCTTGGCCAAAGGAAGAATCTTTTCCTTCAAGGCAGTTTTCATAGCTGTCGGTACTCAAATTTGAGGGGAACCCTGTCTTTGGGCTAGGCTTTCGAAGTGAATTTACATGACACCTTGAGAAAACCAATCTTATTAGTTTATGGTCACAGCTCATTTTAGAACTAAAATGCTCATAACCAGCTTGATCAAACACTAATCCCTAGACTCAACTCTTAATGATCTTAAGCTGTTCCAAATCAAATTTGCTTTCAATGGAAAAAAATAAAACTTCAACCACCAAGGAAATGCAAAAGAACCCATCATAAGGGGTAGAAAGCAATTTCTAAAATTCCCCCCAGGTTTGTGACATAGAAGCCATAGATTCATATAATTTTAGAGCTGACAGATATTCGAGGGCTCATCAATCCTCCCCCATTATAAATGAGAAAACTGAAGTGGGAAAGAGGAAGTTGTTTGATGAAGGACATACTTTCTTATAGTAATGGACTCACACCCGGGAGCCTGATTGCCTACCTCACAATCTAGCATTCTTCTGGCTACACCATCAATTAGTAGCATCATAGGAAAACGTAGCTTTTCACAGTAACTACTCTGAAATGGATAATGCTCATTTGAACACATAAGTTCATAAAATAGTATTATCTATAGTCCTAACTTGGAAATGGGTTGAAGGAGAACTTAAACACACTTGTCACTAATAAAACCATATCAAGCTCTGAGCACAAGGGATGAATGTTTTGCTTTGTGGGTTGGAATCAAGGATAATAACATTGTTGATCCATAGCACGACCCTCAGGATACAGATGGAAAGTGGAATTCCGGGCTGCTAGGTTAGGGATCTGCTGCAAAATGGCAATCCCTTGTTCCTATGCTACCATACTTGTAACACACACACACACACACACACACACAAACACACACACAAAACCTGCTGCTCTTCTCAATGAGGGGCATCGCTTTCACTTCGACAGAGAAGGAAAGAACAGTTACTTCAGATTTTAAGTTTTGGATGAAGCTTCATGAAAGTGCAACCTTTGGTTATCACTCTTTGGAGAAGCTCAGACATATACACACACAAATACACACAGCTTGTCTAATCACATTTCAAGAAAACTCAGTCCCACGTGCAAAGACAGGGAAATAATTGATTATTCTAACCATGGTAATTTAAGGTAGATATGCACAAATTATAAAAAAAAAAGATGATTGTGTTTTTCTCCACTGGAATTCTTTAGGGAAAGAAATGTTCTGTAAAAAGTGGAGGTGGGGGAAGGTTAATTACTGGCTAATGATTTGGGGATACAAGTCTAACCATCTTTCTTTCCTATTAATTCACCAGATTAAGTCAGTCATCATTTTATTTCCATGCTTTCTTTGTTTCAACCACAGATCTGTTTTCAGGCCATAATTACCAGTTACTCAAAGACTCATGCAAATTCATCAGAAATCACACCATCAGCCCAATTAAAATTGGCTCACTTAAAAAATAAACATAATAATTATATAATATAAAATATTTATGAAATTACATGAATATGCATTATAAAATATACAATGTATCTTAAAATGTTTATATAATTATATATGAAATGTTTTAATACCAGGTATTATAATAGGTGTCAGGGATATGAAAATTAAAATGTCACAGTCTAAGTGTCTGAGCTGAGTCTCCTCACCTACGGCCGGATTGTGAATGAGCCAGGCATCCTTGTGAGCAGGCTGTCTTCAAGAAAGAATACACTTGCCTCTGCCTCCTCTGAAACCCCCTCCTCCAACCAATGCACTCTCTAAGCCATGAATTTCCCGTGCCTAGTGGAGCCGTTTATGAAATAACTGTCTCTATTGATTTCTTCGTCCAGTACAGGTATGCTTGCTCAGCTGCCCATCTATTTCCTGCCTAAGGCAGGACCATTGAGAAAAATCAAGGAAAAAGGAGATGTGTGTGGAGAGGAGTGATAAAGGGAGGAATAGGGATTCAAATCACTGTTTTCTCTAGGAGGCATGCTCAGCAGCGGCATGGCCTATGATGTTTCCCCAGAAAAGTCAAGAGGGAGCTTTTCTTTCTGTTCAAGGGCTATGGGGCAGCAGAGTGCACTGGACTCAAGGTCAGAAGACCCTGTTCTCCTGTGGCCATCACTTGCCATAGCTATGACCTTGACGAAATTGTCTGACCACCATCATTTTTCTCATCTGTAAAGTGGGTTAATGGTTCATCACCCCTCCCACTTCACAGAGAGGTGTTCAGAGTCATGTAAGAGAACTCCTAAGAGATCTTCAGAAAGTATAGAGCAATGTATAATTAAAGGCTCACATGTCTTAGAATATATGAGAGGGAGGCCATGTTCTGAGAAGATGATCAAGGTCATGATCATCTAGGAACCAGCAGAATCATATGGCTCTTTAAGCTGACTCTGACCTCTGACCCAAATTCTCCTAGGATTGTTCCCCTCTTTCTTCTCAGGTGACTACTACTCTTGCAAGTCATCTACTTTACATTAGACCCCAGAAGCTTTCTGCCTCTGAAGGACTCCACAGACACCATTTCTCCAAAAGGCTTTGAAGAATGATCTATGAAGGGCACTGCAAAACATCTCAAGATCAATTGCTATAATTATCCTCTGAATAATTTTCTGCCATTATTCAGGCTGTACATATTGTACATGAAAGGCTATGTTCAGCCAAACCAGAAGCTTGCTGGGTTCGGGATTTACAGCTCCCTGTGTAAGAAGATTTAGAAGGCAACCCTTAGGAAATCCATCTGGAGATTGTTGAGAGGATAAAGGAAAATATAAGTTCTTTTAACCTTAATATCCTTTATGCTCTGCTCATTATGATTAGATATATCTTCTAGTTAAGCCCTCAACAAAAATAGAACTGGCAATGAAAAGACTATTTATTTTCTTTTCTATTGCTAAGGGAAAATAGCATGCATAAAAATAATAATAACAATATAAATGCTCCAGTGCTTAGCTATTTAGAGAGCCATCCAATGTCTCTCATTTACTAACTTTAGGGAAAAAAAGAATCCCTCTCTAAACTAGAACTAAAGAATGGAAAAACACGAGTTGACTTATTGTCACTTCCCACACTTTAGAGGCATTCAAACACTGCCTTTCTTTTTGACATAAGAGATACAAAACCAGGGAATTTTCCCTTTCTGTCTCTTTCAAGCTCTCATGGGGAAAAAGTTGTCTGAAAGAGGAAGAAACACAGGGCCTCTGAGAAAGATCATGAGAGCCTCTTTTCCCATTATTAAGATTATTACCGAGGCAGGTTAAAGGGGAAAATAAAATCCAGTATATTTGCTGCTGCATCGATCATTAATGTAAACCAGCTTTGGCTCAGACGAGATAGTAAGCGTTCCTTTTCCTGACCTTCAGCACCCTGGTGACAGGCCATCAGTGGCTGGACAAGGTGCATTTCAGCAGCAAATTTTCTTTGAGTCATGGTTGATGGTTCTCTCCTTGAAAAAGCCATAGAAAATTATATCAAGGCAAGAGTTGGAAAATAACTAAGGTTCTTTCTGGTATTTTCCAACCAGATGCAAAGAAAAAAATTAAAAAATCAAACTCTACATTGTTTAGGTAATAACAAAAAATGATGTTTCCATTATAAGACAATTAATTTCAAAGGTTCCATTAGTGTCCATAGGGATTATTTAGTTGACAACATAGGTGTAGGCAAGATTGCTCTGAAATAAAATGGCTTAGATATAGCAGCTACGGGTCATTACTCTGCAGCCAGAGATGTATGTTCTGGGTCTAAGTTCAGCTGAGTGCGCTGCTGTCAGTGGAGGAATGAAATGATCTGGAACACAGACACAGGTAGCAACTGAAGGTTTAAAATGCATAAACTCAGCTCTCCCTAATCCCTTTTTCCAGGCTCACAATGGACAACTTCAAGGATTTTAGTGACTAAGAATAAAAAATGGAAGATTGTGACTTTCCTACTCTTCTCCTGGAGGGTAGAGTTAACACCACTCACTTTATCTGGATTTAAGCATCTTGGCACTACATTCCTTACCAAGGTGTTTACATTCCCTCCTTGCTTCCTGAAAAGGTTTGGAAGTGACAAAGGGAAAGAGAAAAGTGTTTCATGGTAGAATCACACAGCTGCCTAGTTTGAAAGAATCAAGAAAATCACTTAATCCAATCTGGTTAGACAAAGCATGATGGGCTGAATCTTATGCATTCATGGTGTCTCTTAGTTAGCACAAGCCCAGCTCACAATAGGAGCTTAAAACACACTGGCTAATTGAATGGTCTTTGTCATTTTATAAATATATAAGTTCAGTACAGAAGAGGTTAAGTGCTTTGTCTAAAGTCATGAGGCTAGATAGTGGTAGAATTGAGACTATGGCCCAGAACTCTTGATTCTTTGTAAAAAAGAGAATGGATCTTTAAAGGAGCAAAGATTTTATATTATTTCCCCCTAGAGGTCATAACTGTCTATCATATAGACATTTTTTTCTGGCTTTTTTTTTGTATATTTGGCTAATCCTAGTTAGAATTTTTATCATGAAACTCGTGACTTCAGCCAAAATGGAAAGTGCTGAAAGTACTTTCAGATTTGATTAGCTAGATTGTATGTATATGTGGTGTGTGTGTGTGTCTATGCGTGTGTCCGTGCGTGTGTGCGTGCTTGAGAAATTGCTGGCACTAAGAAAGGTTTTAATAGATGGACCTCAGATAATTCCATTGCCAAGTGGGCCGTCATGCTCTCCTAATTTGAAAAGATTTGGAAATTTTTCTCAACCTCTCAAAGGACCAGAATACTCCAAAGCATTAAATACATACCAATGCTATCAAAGTGGCGAAAAAAAGGCCCTAAAATCTGAGGATAATTGCACATATCAAGCTAATTACCCAGAAGCACTATTAGCTAATGAGATTAGCCAGAAGGCCTATCCAGCATTGATTAATCAAAGAATAATGCCAATGCACCTGCAGTAAAAAAGTACCTGATCTCTAAGAAAAGAAGGGTTTGTCAATGTTTGGAAATGCTACTTATTTTTTGCCATCTTCTTACTTTATAAGAAGGACAAGTCTCCTTAGGCTAATGCTCCATGGGGGGCTACAATGATCTGAAAATCCAATAGTTGTCACTCTGGACAAAAATGTTCAGCTCATGACTCAATTCCTTCATTTAAAAAATGGAAACACTCAGCATCTATGCTCTTCATGAGACTGTGAGAATGTATTTGTGAAGCTATGCACGGACTTAGCTCCAAGCAAAATCTTTGGTGCTTAAAAATAGCAAACTAGTCAAATGTCCCGATGATGAAATGTCTAGCTAGTATTTCCCTCATCTTTCATCAGGGAAAATGTACACATTAAGGAGAACAGCCATCAGTCGATAAAATACAAAAGTCAAAAAATGGCAAATAATTAAATAGCAAAAAATGCAAATAATATTAAAAATACTTTACCTTACTCTTAACTTTAAAAAATGTAAATCAAAATTACAAAAATTCTCTCACAACTAGAAAGAGAATATCACTTATTAAACTACTTACTAGGCAGCAATACATACTATAAAGATGCAAGAATCATTGTTTCATTTTAAGAAAATTTAAAAATCACTATTTAATTTAAAAATCCCAATGAAATTGCATTTCATTTTTTTTTCTGGGTGAGTCTGCTCATCCTAGGCCCCATGAGGGGGCATTTTTGATATGCATTCTAAAAAAATCATCAGGCTGGCTCTGTTACGGGGTTGTGGTATTGATGTGCCAGTTAGAAGAATTTCGCATCGTAAAATGCTGTGGGAAAGAGTTTATGTTACCACTTTTTGGAAAGTAAATTCAAATGCTTTTGAACTTCAAAGGCTCTTTGCAAGGAGAAATTGGCCAAGTTTCCTTTTCATTGTATGAGGGATTTTATTCTGTACTGTGAGGGGCAGGGTGGATAGAGCTGATGCGTGGACAGCCTGGTGCAGTTCTAAGTTCTGCGGAAAAAGCATCAGAGTCGCATATCTCTTTTAGAACTCAAAAAGACTCCACAATGGGGACCTGTGTTTCTCTATGTTGGGGGGAAGCAGAAGAGAAATGCCATCTCAGAAATCTTTTCCCCAAGAGCCAATTATTATAGGTGTATTCTCAGAGTCCATTATAAAATGAATTTTATCCTAGGTAGAGGAATCATGGGAAAACATTTTAAAGCACTTTCTTAAGGAGATAATTTGTGCATGCTTTTTCTATGGTCTTTATTACACTGTTGTATAATATTCCACTCACTTGTATCCCTGCTAGAGTCTATTTTGTTAAGAGTGACAAACTGGTTCTATTGGTCAGTGAATTTCCAACAAAAGGTAGTGCCTGGAACAAAGTTGGATACGTGAGTGATTGATACCTAGAAGCTGTCACTGAAGGTTATCAAGTCCTTTCTTTGTCTTTGTTATAATTCTACTTATACATTCCTTAGCAATTTCTAATAATTTGTCTATTTGTTCAAGATATATTTACTGAGACCTCTGAATCCACTTCTATTCTAAGTGCTGAGAATAAGAAAATGAAAAAGCAAACCAAAAGTCACTTCATTTATGTAGGTTGTGTTCTGGTAGAGAGAGACAGATGGGGATCAGTGCAATGGAGAACTAAAGCTAGGATTAAGGAGTATAATAGTTGGGGGCATGCGTGGTGAGCAATGAAAATATCCCAGTTTCTTCTATTCTTCCTTTAATAGAAAAAAAGAAAGGCTTGAAAATGTAGACAGATAAAAATAAGTTCTTATTAAAAGGAAGTAGCCAAGTATGAAGACAGGAGCAGCCTGCAAATAATATCCTGAAGAAATGTGTGAGCTATCAAACTCCTGTCTCTCCTTCTGTTGTCTTTATACCTGGCCAACTTCCTTAAGTTATAAACTGATTTTATCCATTTGGACCTGCAAGTTGCCTCTTTTGCCTGGAATGCTCCTGGTATCAGTTACATGACTGCCTGGCTAAGCTTCTAGCACATCTTCCCCCTCATGATCACAAGCACTGCTGGCTCCTGAGCAAACTCCCATGACTAATGCAGCATGCCCTTGGTTTCATTTTTGTCACATTCCATCATACCAGGAGACGATGTCAGCCTCCTCTTGGGAAATTGGTAATATTCGTCTAATTTTTCTTAGATGTGGAAATAAGTCATGAAGTGTAGGTGTGCAGTCTGATGGTACAAGAGCCCATGTTCAAATACTATCCATGTTAATGTCAAAATTCATTCTCTGTTCACTGCACTATACTTCTTTACCAGGAATTTATAGGAGCAGTGAGTGTGCAAATTATGCAGAAAGGAAGGGAGGGTGGAATAATCCTAAAGATGCTTGGTCCATTTACATTTATGCCAAAGGCTAGTCCTATATGAACTTGTCTACCTCACTTCCGCTTTCCCACTCTAGAAGCGCCAGTGATCTTGCAACTTCATGTTTATTCCCACAAACTAATATATCCTTAACTCTTCCCAATAAAATAAACAAGACACTTGATATTAATTTACTTTATGCTTCTTATTTATAATACAATGTCTTCTTAACAAAAAAAAATCTTGAGCTTAGAGACATGTCGGGGACTTTTCTAACTTAAGAAGGGGGACATTTACAGACTGCATGGCTTGTCTGTGCAGAATCTAAGCTTTGAAACAATCTGTGATGACAATTGTGAACATAAAACAAAGGTATTTTTTTATTTATTTGACCCCATCCTTCAGGTCTCTTCAGATACTTTGCTCAGAAGAATTGGCTTCTGCTTACTTTTGATCAATCTCTCACCACTATTGTATGTCTCTAACATCTGCATTTACTGTACCTGAAGATATTAAAAAACTGGAAATTAACCTGCCAGAAATGTAAGGTAAATACAGTAGAAAGTAAAAGTAAGCAAAAAATAAAAATAAAAAAAAAGTCAAATAATAAGAAAAGAACAGACCATACTGGGATTTTGTTGCTGCTTTCAAAAACTTGGAATTACTATTTGGAAATGTCTTCAACAAGAGCAATAAAAACATGTCAGAAATGTAAAACATCAGCCCGTTCCCCATACCTACTTTTAAAAATTGCTCTTTGATTGAATCCACAGGGAACAGCAGAGGCAAGGCAACGGGCCTTATACAATGAAATACTCAAATATGATTGAGGAAAGGCCAGTGTTTGAGGCTCTTGTACTGAGGAATTTATTCACAGTGTTTTAAAGAGTAGATAAGGAGGTGATGTGGCTGGAGAGGGGGAAGGGAAGGAGAGGGAAGATAAAGGCTGGCAAAGGGTGGGGTAGGGGGGCATACAGGAACAAAGAATAGAGAAAAACATTTTTCAAATAAAATAAAATGCCCTCAGGCCGTATTCCTTTATGTAAACCTTTAGGGACTCAATAAAAAGCTGTGACTAAATGAAAGTGCTACCAAAGCAGGTGGAGAATAACATCAGAAAATCAAATGACACATTTAAAAGGGCAAAACATCAATATTACCTAAAGAACTGATCAAATGTGTCATTTTGAAATGCACACCAAAGCAACAAAATCATGAAACACATTAAAACGGTGAACTGGGGAATGGAGAGAGGGCGCTTGGTTGACTCCCACCATGCAGAAAATCAGACGTTATGTGCTGGAATACATGAATATAAAGGGAGGCAGGTTGTTTCCATACACATTTAGAAATTGTCAAAAAAAAATCAAAATGACAGGCCATGCTAAGAGATGCATTTGTTCCAGCCAAGGAGACTTCAGCAGGTTTCCTAGACCGACATACTGATACTCGTCCTTGCCAAGTATTCTCTGCCTCTGAGCTATGGTATCTCTTTGGAGGCTTCACAGGTGGGAGGATCCCAGGCTAACCCTAGGAGCTCAGGGTTAAAAATGTGATTTTAATAGTGGGTGCCATTTGATGACCAGCTTATCTGACGGTGTCTTTCCAGCCCTCGTAGACTCGTCTGTAGTAAAGCTCTAATGATGTTGACCAGAAGAGTTGGTTCAAAGCAGCTAAATGCAAGTTCTGTGTTTTCTGAATTAAGACAGTGACTATATGTTAAGCCAGCAAGCCAGCACCAATTAAGTGTACACATTCTCTGACAATTTTGAAAATGTCGTAAGAAATGTCCAATGGGGCTCAAAAAAACTTAAAGAGGAAGAGGGAATGGGTGTCCAGGTTTCATTTTCAGGCTATGGTGTACCTTCCTCTGCCCACAGAATGCAGGAGATAAGGGCAAGGGCTCTAGAATCAAACTGACATGGAGTTTAATCCTCGCTTAGTCTCTTAGGAGTATGAGGCTGTTAGCAATTTACTAAATCCCTCTAAGTCTCAGCCTTCTCATCCCTAAAATAGAGATGATAATAGTATCTCATGGGAATCATTGGGAGGATTAAATAAAATAATGTACAGAAAAGATATAACAAGTGCCTGGAATTGAATAAACTCTCAGTAAAAGCAAGCTATGAAATTAAATCATAAGCTGTGGAACTAAAAGGGATCTTTTCATTTAATAGCAACTCCTTTATGAGGGACTAGTAAGAGGAGGTCGGGAAAGCTGAGATGACTTGCCGAGGCAACACTGCCATCATGGACCAGACCCTTCTTCAGGGCCTCCTACTCTCTCCATCTTTATACGCTGACCTCTCACATTCATTCTTTGTTTTTCTGCTGTTGCGAGAAGGCCAGAGTTTTCTTTCCATACAGTTTATTAGTTCTTCCCTTGAATCTCCCTCTTCCTCAATTAAAAATTTTTCCCTTACTTAGCAAGAATAAACTGATAGACATTTGCCAGGTGTAAATGACGAACTCTAGTTTACAATTTCAATATGAATGCTTTCCCCAGAATATTTCTATTTCAGAATAGAATGCTAAATTCCAATGGAGAGGATTTCAAGCAGTGATTGAGTGTGGAGGGGACTGAGACATGTTGGTTGTAGGTGGAAGGTCTTTTCCCACCCTCTTTAAAAACTGTAGGATCCCTGGGTAACTCAACTTCAGGGTACACCGCTCACTTCTCTGTGAATGGTGCCCTGACAGCTGTTCAAAACAAAGCCCATGTGCAGCCCACACACAGGTTATATAGAAAACAGCGAGACACTGCCTCTTTGGGGACTATCTTTCCACCCACAGAAGAGTGAAATGACTGTCTTCAGAAGTATTGAAATTCATTAAATTCCCCAAGGAAGATCCATGGAATCAAGGGGGGAATTTTAACTACTTTCCATATAAACTAGAAATATTTGAGAGTATTTTTTTCAAAATCTAGGCAAAAATAATTTGAATGTGTCTGATTTCTTAACAATAAGAAAGGTTAGGAAAAGTGAAGAAGGAAGAGAAAGAGAACACACATATCTGGAAACCCTAAAAGAAAAGAACATTTCCTGTAGAAAGGAAGCAGATGACCAGTATCCATCAAATTTCAACCTTCTCTACTTTCGAAGTTGTCTGAGACACCAGAGGACAGAGGATTCTATGGCCATTTTTATGAGTTTCTTCTAAAAGGTTGAATCTGTAACTCTGGGTGCTCCAGTCATTCATATTGAGAAATATTGTCTGATTGAGATGTTACTGGCCTTGATTCATGGGTTCCCCAAAATAGAAATTGAGAGAAAACTCCAGAGAAATTTCCAGACAGATTTTATTAAGCTTATGCCCAAGCACAAGGAAGGTAGCAAAGAAGAAAGAAAGGTCCTCTGAACTGGCTCGGAGGCTGGCTTTTCCTGGCTGCTTTTATAAACTGGGGACAAAGCAGGTTTTCCTGAAAAGGTGGGCTTTATGGAAAAGGCAGGCTGTGGAACTTTCCGTTTCAGGGTCTGGTGACTTCTTCTTCCAGCTGTGTTGCCTGGTAACTATGTTGGAGCCTGCCACTGTTGGGGGCAAGACAACAGACTGCCCCTAACCACCACCCTAGAAAGGTCAAGATCATACAGTGGTCAAACCTCCATCAACTGTGCATGCAGGTCAGCAGTTTAAGCAGGCAGTTAGAAGGGAGATCAAATCAGCTACCTCTTGAGTTTTTGAATAGGGAGTGGAGGGGTGGTGACATTTTTGTCATCCAGTGGTCCTTCTGGCTACTTGGCTGGTATCCTTGGGGTACCATTCTTGGGTCCCTAAGCTGTCTCAAAGAAATTGAAGCAGAAGTTCAACAACACTTCAAAACATGTTTAACCAAAATGACTAGGCACTTAACAGGAAACCAGGCTGCAAGAGAGCAAAACATTGTATCTCTGGAAATATGGTGTCTTTGCCTAAAAGATGCTTCCTCTACCCATTTGCAGAGTTTGCTTCCTCCCTTCCTTCAGCTTCCTGCTTTAATCAACATTTCAGCATATTAGTGAGGCCTTTCTGATATGGAATCTAACACAGTAACCCCACACCCACTCCAAACATCAGTCACCCTTACTCTTCTCTAGCAGTCAACAATATCTGACACATTATGTATTGACCTGGCTACCAATTAACTATCACTCTGATAGGTGGAAAAATGGCTTCCCCAAAATACAGTCACATCCTAACCCCTGGAATCTGCAGATATACCCTATATAGAAGAAGTGTCTTTGCAGGTAAGATTAAGTTAAGGACTTTGATTTGGAGATTATCCTTGATGATCAGAGTGAACCCTAAATGTAATCACATGCATAAAAAGGCACTAGAGGAAGATTTGACATGCATAGAAGAAACCAGGAGAAGACAGTACAGGAGGAGATTTGGAGACAGTGGCCTAAAAGGCTACAATGACATGGCCATAGGCCAAGGAATGCAATCAGCCACCGGAAATTGAAAGAGGCAAGGATAGAGTGACCCTGCCAACACCTTGACTTCAGACTTCTGGCTTCCAGAACTATGAGAGAATGAATTTCTATTGTTGTAAACCATCAGTTTGTGATCATTTATTATAGCAACCACAGGAGGTTAATATACTGTTCTTCAATAAAATGTAAGCCCCAAGAGAAAAAGGACATTCTCTCTTTTGTTCTCTATATTATCCTCAGTGTCTACAACTGGGCCTGGTACCTACTAAATGTTCAGTGTGTTTACATTTGATGAATGAATGAATGAGAAAAAGGCTTTTTCTCACTTGGATCCGAAGTTTCTGTCTATTTTCCCATCTAAAATAAAACAATTGTGAACCTAGCATTTACCAACATAATTCGACAATTCACTCAAGACATGATTAGGCCTACCAAAAGAAATATTTCCACTAAGCCTTTAACAGAAAGAATTAGTAAGTGGTACAGCTGGATCTAGAAAGGAGGACTTGGGCTCTCAACCCTCCTATTCTGTTCAACTTGATTCAGCTAGACTCATGTAGACACATTTTTTGGAGGAACTCACAGTGCTGGGACAGAACCAAGACTAGTTTCCACAGGTAACATATACTAACCAGTCTTATTTCTTTTTAGTCATACTTCATTTGTCATTTTTCCAACAGATTTCCATGGTAATAGTCACGGCCAGCTGCTACCACCCAAGGCTGATTCTGCCAATAACAGATTATTATAATGTATGTAGCTAATAGGACTTAGGCTGTCATTATGTGGCAGGATTAGATGGATCTTTGTAATAGAAACTAAGAATCTCTTACATTTATATATTGCTTTTACATTCTAAGAGCATTCACATCTGTTATGTCATTTTCTCATTCCAATACCCCTGGGAGAGATGGATCTATTTGGGATAATGCTCCTTTTATTCAGATGGAAAAACTGGCAGCAGGACTGAAGAGTGCTCCCAATGGTACCCTCCTGGCAAGTGGGCCTCATCACCCACCTAAGTCACAGGACCATGTTAGGATCCAATGTGTCCGTTGGTGTCCTAGAAAAGTAAAAAGAGGATTACCCCTATGATGGGTTACTCTTATGAACCAGTCCTTGGTTTAGAAGAAAAATGAAATCCTGGCACTCTTGCCTGATAAATTGTAATTGCCTTCCCCACCTCTCCCTAAGCTCTGTGCCCATCACTCTTCTCTCCTTTCCTTGGCATGTAAACTTAATGTTCCCACCAAACAAGTCAACCAGAATCAGAACACTAATTTATTAAGCAAATGTGAAAGAATGCCAGTGTTCTGTAGCTGTTAAACCACCATGAAAACAAGAACAGCAACACAATTTCATTGTTATAAGCTGAAGCCATCATAAAGAGAAAAAAATAATACATCTGCAGCTATCAACTTTTTCTCCAGTCCTTCCATGATCTGCACAGAAGGGGGAAAATACTCTCTGAATGAATATAACTCAAAGTCAGCAAGGATAACCAAACCCAGACTTGAGGGACGTGGAACTAAGTCTACATAGTTCGGGAAACACGCTGAATGTTGTTTGGAAAATATGGGAACCATGGCGATGAGAAAATTTTAGTCACCAAACTTATTAAGTGCAATTATTCCAGAATTATATTCCTCACTTCTCTTTTAGTGCAAATTGGGCACTTTTAAAATGGAATACAGAACACTTACCCTTTTTAGAACAAAATAAGATAGTGCTTTGGAAGCCATTTATTCCTAATTACACAATTACTTTATCCTGTAGCACTTGCTGGGGGGAAAAAAGCTATATAAGGCAAAGAATAGGCTGATTTAAGGTATCTTGTTTCTTTTTATTGAAAAAATAAGTTAATGATGCAATTTCTTTTCCCCCTGGAATTCAAAAATGTTAAAGCATAACAAGTGTTTCTCATTTCTGGATAATAAAATAATGATGTAATTAACAATTAAATAGCATAGCATCATAAAAAACTGCTAAATCTACTTGCAAACAGAAGTAAAAGCCAAGCCATTTTAAGGAATTTTAGAACTGGAGATAATTACTATCTAGCCTAAAGTGGGAATCAGTTTCTTCTGGAAGTGCATGCTACTCTTAGGGGCCTGATTGGCACTTGTAAAACATTGCCATGACTCTGAGGCCACCAAGGCGTGAGTGGGGCTGGGTACAGTCTCAGGAACCATCTGCTTCCAGAGCTTTATTTTACATCTACTCTCCTTACCTGCTCCTCCTGCGGTCTTCCCCTGACACTGTCTGCTCACCACTCCTGCTCTAAGGACAGGCCAGGGAGTGCCAAGTGGGCTGGGCAGGAATGGCCTCTATCTCTCCTGCAGGGGAGTCCAGCACTATCCCTCCTCTGGAGTCTCTTGATGACCCCCTTGTCTTCAGTCTTGCCTCCTTTCAGCTGGTCCTCTGCAGAGAACCTAAAGAGGCCCTGCTAAAATACTCATCTACTTCACTATTAAAGCTCTTCGAGAATTCACCTGTTCTCTAGGATCACCATGCGAAAGCCACAGGGTGGCATGCAAGGACCTTCTCCATTTTGCCCCAATCAGTTTTCCTACGTCCCCTTTCACCATTCCTCACTAAATAATCTTGTGCCCAAGTCACACCATGGCAAAGATTTGCATACCTCTACTCCCTGCCTGGGAACAGCCTTTTCTATGCTCTCTCCTGGTGAAGCCCACTCCTCCTTCAATGCTAATGTCATCTTGGAGTCTAAGTCCCCCGAGGGCAGGTACTGCATGGTCTATCTCTGTGTACTTCACAGTGTGCAAATTACGTGGCTTACCAGATACTTTTTCATTAATCACGGCGAGAAAAGAACCAGCATATTTTACAAGAGTATTCTTTCTCTGTTAATTTACTTTTCCTGCTTTTTACTCATTTTCCCATTCCTTTGGTCTTTCCCCCCCTTTCCTTTTCTATTTCCCTTTAGCAAGAGGCAAGAGGATGGGAAGGGACTTGCAGTGGGGGAGCCTGCTGTGAAACCAGTTGCTGTATCTGCCTCTACTGGAATGTTCCTTCACACCCTATTGAATGCGTCTGCCTCAGGGGCCTGGATTGTGACAGCTGTTTAATAAACCACATCAGCAGTGCCTGAGGCTTAAGAAGGAATGAAAGTGAGAACCTCATATTTCATTTCGACTCTGGTGATAACCTCTGAATTCTATTATTCACCGTTTTAATACAGCCTTTATTATTTCCCCTGACCCCCGCCTCTACTTTCCTTCTTCCCTCTGGTATAGTCGAATGGCCTTTTGCTCTGGACTTGGTGGCTTCATACAGGCATTCGCTATTCGTATGCATAAGCTTACAGCTGCTCAAACACTTCAGAAATCTGATCAGCTCCCTTTGTCTGGCCCCCTTCTCAATGCTTTGTAAAAATCTTTGCTTGCCAGAAAAAAAGGTCACATCTCTTAGCTGCTTCTGCCCTGCCGGTCCCCATTCAATTGCAATGATGCATTCTAGTCGAGTGTGGTAGGGTAGCGGTTATCCTTTCAAGGGTCTTACATACCCCCATTCATTGGAAAGGGAGCTGCATGGTGGAGGAAAGAAAGGGGTGGTGCCTGCCATGATTGAACACGGTGGAAAGCCGAGCCTCAGAAGCGAACCTCGCCCACAATGGCAGTATCTTCCAGGTGGTGAGAAATGCCAGCTCACTGTTTATAACAGCAAGAGACAGGAAGCTCATCTCAAGGCATATTATTACCCCCAGGAAGTGTTTCATTCTATCTGGGTACATAAAGGTAACTGTGCTGTCCCCCGCCCCCTCCAGAGGGGCCAACAAAGCCGAATGCCCCCAGGCGGAGAATTCCTGCAGGAGTAATGTGCAGCTTTAGCAAACACCTGTTTCCACTGCCCCAACACGGACCCTAAGCTACCTATTTTATCTTTCAGATCGCAGCTGAACTGGCCGGAACAGAATGCCAGATTGCTGGTGGAGGCCTGGATCCAGTCACGGGCTGGCATCTCATCCAAAGAGGTTGAAATTAGGTTTCAAAACTACCTGTGAGAAAGAAAGATGGGGTGGGAAACCGCTGATGCGGGCAAAAATCCTGCAGCGATAGCTGACGGGGAAGGGAGTGAGGGCAGACTGAGCTGCTCGGAACGTTTAAAACGCGCTATTCTTGAAGCCGCGGCTCCCTTGCCTCCCCCAACTCTCTCTTTTATTAACTTCGCCTCTTTTATGTGTACTTTAATAAAACAAACTATTTTCTACCCTGGGAAGGGAAGGTCATAAACACTCCTGCTTTAGAAAAGTAACAACTTAAGATTTGTTGGATACCCAGAATAAAGAAGGGGTTGGGGAAGAAAGGGCAGGAAATGGTCCCACCTGAGGGCTCCCGTTACCTGGAGGTACATGTAAACTGGGCCGGAGGGTTTTTTCTGATAGTCCAACAGGACAGCACATGAAAGAAGCTATACTTTTTTAGGCCTAGGAAGGAAGATAATCCTTTATGACTTCTAATTTAATGCGTTTATATCCAGTGATTTATCATCTAATCCCTGTGCTTTGCCTGGGGCCTCAAGAGCTCCTCCTTGTGTGCAGAATGGGGTTGGGAGGGGAGAGGGAGCCTCATCTGCAAGCTAAGGATCTGGTCTGAACCGGCAGACCACCCAAAGACCCTAAGTCCCCTTGAGGGGGTTAGCAAAGGAGTTGTTCTCTCTTCCTGATACTCCTTATCCAGTCTAGCAGCAAATCCTGTTTGCTCAATTTCAAAATATATTTAAAATCAGTTCACTTTTATCATCTCTTCTGTAACTGCCCCCACACCATGTGGTCCAAATCACCCATATCTTTCACCCATATCGCTGCAAGAGCCCTGACCTGCTCTCCCGGTTCCCACTCTTGGCTTCAGCCCCACTCCACCCCTCTGTATATTCTCCACAGCAGAGCCCAAGATGTGTAATGGGGTCTCCCACTGCCACCACTGCCCTGCTCAGATCTCTCCCTGCACTCCCCGCATGTGTGCACCCACCCCCTCATGCACTGGGACTCAGCTACCCTGGCCTCTGCAGCTGTTGCTGGAGGATGGCAGGGCTGCCTCTACCTCTGAGCTTTTGCCATCACCCGTCCCTATGCCTCGAACACCCTCCAGATGTCCTCATCACTCACTTCCTTCAAGTCTGCCCAAAGTCACCTCCTGGGCAGTACTTTTCTTGTTTATCCTGCTTTAATTTGCAATGCACATGCCAGTTTGTAAGGCATGTAAGTCTACCTTACATACTTTATTTTTCTCCATAGTACTTGCCACAGTTTAGCAATCTATACATTTAGCTCACCCCGTTTTCTCTCACCTGTATGTTCCAGGAAGCCAGGGATTTTGTCTGTTTTTTTCATTAATTTATCCTCAATGTCTAGAACAGTGCCTATCACATAACACATGCTCGCTACATATTTCTGGGAAGGATAAATATTATGTGTATTCCTAGGTCAAAATTCTGAAAGATTAGGAGTAAAGGTTGCTTCAGCCAGCATGGGGAGTGTTCAGGTTTGAAGTGGGCTGCAGAACCTTGGACATGGGTGTGTGATTGTTGGGATTCTCATGGCTTTAGCAAGAGGGATTGGGAGTCAACGACGCTGCATGAAATACCTTGCCATGCCACTTTCCCTTAATGCTCATGCATAAAATGTCTCACATCCACGTTCTATCATCTAGGTCCAGCGGTGATCCTCACAGCGTTAACAAAGTGGGTGCAATAGAGATGTCTACATCCTGGACTTACCCTTGACTTGGGATACACAGTGGAGTTTTACTACCTGCTATGCTTAGAAACTGGAACAAAAGATTGAAATAGTTCAAAGTTTCTTTCCATGTCAGTACAAGACCTCAGCCTCTAATCCAGTCTGGCGTTCCAGAAGTCTACACTGGATACAGGTATGGTATGGTACTGATCCTTCAGAGCAGGGCTTAAAAATAAGAGCTACACAAAAACACAGTGTCCCTGGGTGGGTATGGTGACCAAAGAGAAGGTCCGGATGCAAGTGGTCTAGAGGTGACAAAGAGCAGTAAGAAGCAAGTAGGTTTTGAAGGGTGAGTGAAGAAGACAGAAAACCTAGAGCCTGGGCCTCCTGCATCCCCTCTCTTGGAAGGTAAGTTCCCATTAAAAGAACTAAGACTATTCAGACACTTAGTCAACTTTGGAACAGATTCAATGGGGACGAACTATAGGGCCTTCATTACTGTAAAAAACGAGTGAAGGTAAGTGTCCATAAAAATAACTCGCCTAGAACCCAGCTCAAAGTCTCTGTTTTTATTTTTTTTAAGGTAAGTAGACAAATTGGTGCACCAGCTCGTGTCCCGTTCTTGGTCAGCTCTGCCAGGCCAGACACACTCATGGACTGCAAAGCCATGGCTACCAGCCCTGTACGTGGTGGACAAACATTGGAACAGATGCATTTGGGAACTTGAGCTAGCTGGATTTTAAAGCTACCTAAATCTTGGCATATCATCCTTACTTTTAAAATGGATTATTCTGCTACTCTCGGCAGATTTCAGCCTATTTTCTGAGAGCTTTGAGAGTCTACAAAGCACTCTCACATACGTCATTTCATCTCATCCCTGTCCCTCTGATAAGCAGTGGGTTAAAAGAAAGGGATTACTTCAAATGAATTCCAAAAAACATGACCTATTTGGTCCCCATTCCACGATATTGATTGAACTAAACATTTGTAGCTCAAATAAATAGATTCACTTATTTACAAAATGAGGTGTAATTCTAAAACATTCATTCCTACTTTCTGGTCATAGGATAAAACTCTTCTGTTAAACAGCAAAGTCCTGGGGGCAGGAGGTGGAAGAGAGTATCGCAAGAACGTTCTGCTCACTCCTGCAAATTCAGTCTCTTCCTTCTCTCGCCCCCAACCCCAAACACCCAACCGATACTCAGAGGGCATATTCCAGTATGTTCTTATCTTTCCTCTTTATGCACCAGACAGGAGCTAATGGATGCTCCCCTGATTGAATTTTGTGCTTATAGTTCCCAGGGGAGATTATAAGAAAAACATGAGTACTTTGAAAAAAATACCACCTCAGGTGCACGTGCCACGATTTGATGGGATGTCAGAGGTTTTACAGACTTAAGTCTACAGTCAGGCGATGGTGCCTCTCATTCTTGCGCCCCTCCTCCCTTTCTCACCTCACCCTAAGACTTTCCTGAAACCCTCCCCACTCACCACCATACCTCACAGGAGGGTGTGACTCAACTCTATCTTGTGAACACACCTGTAGGCATCTGTTTTCCTACAGTGCCCTCCAGATTTGTCCAGCAAATGCAGGCTTCTGGATAGCTCCAGCCACCCCAGAGTGGCCTCAGTGCTCGCCCTCTTGTGCACCTGTGTGCCTTGTCAAGGTCCTTAGTTCTGCAGGCCACTTCATTGCTGTTTCAGATGCAGGTATACAAGGAAGAATGCCAGCATCTGTGCCAGAGGCTTTCTTCCCAAGCAAGGCTGAGCCTTGCAGAAGTAGGACAATGCCTTTCTCTTGCATTTACTGTCATGCCTTCTTAGCTGAGGACACTGAGAGTGCTTTTTGTCCCCCCCTCCCCTCTGAGTCTCAGAGCCCACATCAAGTGGTCTCTCTGGACTCACACACAGCCCATGGCATTGGGAAGAGGAAGCACACTACCAACTGCTACCGCATGGCCAGTAGCCCTCAGCTCTGATGCCAAAACAGCTTTCTCCTTAATAGGCTTCCCCTTTTTTCTCATCAAAACACTCATCAGAACTGCTGCCTGAGCAGCCACTAGCCCCGTACACCCAGTCTCAGAGAGCCTGCTTGCTCCAGTGCCTTCTCAGGGTTCCAGCAGTGACTCATATGCCTGCAGACTGCAGTGTTCTTTACTCCCAAAGATGATGAACAAGACTACTGAGCACCTGGCTTCAGGCAGGTGATAGAGAAAGGGGACTCCAGGTCATCAGAACTTCCCCACCTCTATGCCCCACAGATGATTCATATATTTCTGAACCATCAGGCGTGGGCATCAGACCACCCCCCACATCCAAGATTTCTCTTAAGCATTTTCAGAGCTTTGTTGATAATCCAAGTCACCGTGGCCTCTGACTGGTCCCTTTCTAAAAGGATCAATCCAAGACCTGGGTTTGGACTTGCTTAAAGTAGTAAGTTCCATCTCCTGGAACTAAAGGGTCTGAACAAAGGCAAACCTATGTACTTTCAGTCCTTATTTGTTGCCTCATATTTTGCTTGAGTTTCTTTTGAAAATCTTCCACAACTCCTGTCCCAATCCCTTGTAGGACATTTATCCACTTTAAGATTTTCCAAGACTTTGAGAATTAATTATTTTTGATGTACACAGGTACACACAAAAAAGCTAGGGACAAACTAGGCAAATAAAAAGTTCTGGTATTGCCAAAATGGAAACTGTAGAAAAATACAAAAAATAATCTCATCGATGCCCATGCATCTTCTGACAAATTCATACCCCTCCCATCCACAACACGCCTTGGATACAGGATAATGTGCAACAATGATATTGCTCATTAGAGGCCAAGAGGAAAATAGATGGGCCAACAGTGAGCTGAATAATTAAGAAAGGCTCCATCCTGGAGGTTCTTCAGAGGGACACAGTCCTACTCAGTGTGGCTTTTTCATATAGATTCATTGTTACATAGAAAAGAGGCCAGTGGGTAGGATATCATCATTTCTATGAAGAAGAAAAAATCTGCATATCAATTGTCCTATTGCATCTTTTCCTTTTGCTTCCCTATGAAATCAACAGAAAAATGGCATTCTTTATCCTTCCCTACAGGTCATAGGAGGCCTCCACTTCTCAAATAGAGCTGCTGTCCTTAAGTCCAATGTGAAAGTCATTCAAGAAAGCTGTGCCCTTGATTCTGATCCTTTCTCCTGTCAATGCGATGGTGACATTAACAAGTGTGCACAGAGGGGGGCTTTGTGCCAATTAACAATTTCTCATTAGCTTAATTAGGGGACACATGTTTTTAATCACAGTTAAGAAAGTGGAATGATTGAAGAATTGATTCCGAGCTTTTGAAAGCATCCCTCTCAGTGCATGAAATTTAATTCTGTGGATGTGCTTTCAAAGAGACAGAGGTAGAGAGAAACAGCCATAAATGACACGGCCTCACTGAGCATAATAGGAGAATACCAGATAAACAGAAAAAGTGTTTCCATTTTGGATGCAAGACAATCTTTTTCAAGCCATCAAGGGTCTTGCCCTCCCTGTTATGTTATATGAGATATCTGAGCGGGACAATTTTCTTTTCCTTTCCACTAACCCTTTATCCCTACGTTTTGAGTGAACAGATCTGATTGTTGTAGAGATGTTCAGATAATGTGGGTAGTTTAGATGCAGCTGTGGGGAGGGGGTGCTGATGGCTGTTCTAGTTGAATTGACTGTAAAATTTGGTCTTTGCGGATTACTTGGGAAGTCTGAATTTGTGGAGCCTCTTCATGTCAGAAAATTGTTTAACTTCTGGTTTTACATGCTTCTAACTTGAAGACAGGTAACTGCCATAGTCTATATACCACCCAAAAGGGCTCTCATTCAGATCATGTAAATCCATGTGATTGTTGAAAGAATCTGTACTATAAATGACAGAGATTACAGTGTCTATATAGATTTTGGCTCTTTAAAATGCAGTAAAGTCATGATCCCTACCTTTTAAAAATTCCCTGTAGGAAAGTTGCAAGAATATTTCCAAGAATAACATTTTTTTCTCTCTCTCAGATAAATAAATAAATAAATGTAAAAATATAAATAAAATCTCACTAGGCTAATGCTTCATTAGTTTTGATATTATAATAAGGTATGTACACATATTTCTTCTTTGTAAAATGCAACCTTTACTAGTATAATCCTTTTGAAAATATTTTTTTCTGATTGCAAAAAGCAATGTGTTTAATTGCAGAAAAACTTAAAACTACAGCAAAAACACGCAAAAAATTCATATATAACTCCACCTATTCAGAGAGAAACACGATTTGCATTTACATGTATTTTTACTCTACATATTTTCTAATAATTAGGAATTATTTTGCATTCTGTCTTTAAAACATGCCTTTTCACTTACCATATCATTATTATCTTGCAACATCATTAAATATTCTTCTACAACTTAATTTTTAATGACTGCATAATATTTCAGCTTATGAATTGAATTTCTCATATTTATTATAAGACATTAAGGATATATCCATTTTTGTTATTATAAGCAATGATAAAGTGGTTATGCTTAAATATGAACTCTTCCAAGCATCTGTGATCATCTTTTTAGAATAAAGTATCAAAGCTGACTTCTGGCCAAGATGAAAGCATAGGTCTATAACACTTTGCTCCTCACACAACCAAAACAAGGACAACAACAAATTTAGAAACAAAAGTAACCAGAACTGCCAGAAAATTGAACTGTATGGAAGTCTGACAATCAAGGAGTTAAAGAAGAAATATTCATCCAGATCAGTAGAGGTGGTGGAGGCAGGCAGCCCTGGTGGAGAGGACTCACAGCAGGACCAGGGCGGGCAGGGTGGCTGGTGGACTGGGCAAGGTGGCAGCTGGCAGCTCATGGCTGGCAGAATGGGCTGTTCCACATTTACATGCAGATAAATTGGGAGGAACACTGGGGAGCAAGACAGACCACGCAACCCAGGGTCCCAGCATGGGGAAATAAAGCCTCAAAACCTCTGACTGAAAAAACATATAGGGGTTGAGGTGGCAGGAGAAAACTCCCAGCCTCACAACAGAGTTTGTTGGAGAGACCGTCAGGGTCCTATAAGGTACACAAACCCACCCACCCACCCAGGAATAAGCACCAGAAGGGCCCAATTGGCTTGTGGGTAGCAGGGGAAGTGACTGAAAGCTGGCTGAGAGCTGAGCAAGTGGCACTATTCCCTCTCAGACTCCTCCCCCACATACAGTGTCACAACACAAGGAAATAGGTTCCCCTCCCTGGCAGATACTGAGAAAATAAAACATGGCCCAAATGAAAGAACAGGTTAAACTTCCAGAAAATATACAACTAAGTGGCAAAGAGGTATCCAACCTGTCAGATGCAGAATTCAAAACACTGGTAATCAGGATACTCACAGAAATGGTTGAGTATGGTCACAAAATAGAGGAAAAAGTGAAGGCTATGAAAAGTGAAATGAAGGAAAATATACAGGGAACCAACAGTGAAAGGAAGGAAACTGGGACTCAGATCAATGGTTTGGAGCAGAAGGAAGAAAGAAACATTCAACAAGAACAGAATGAAGAAATAAGAATTCAAAAAAATAAGGAGAGGCTTAGGAACCTCTGGGAACAACTTGAAACATTCCAACATCCAAATCATAGAGGTGCCAGAAGGAGAAGAGGAAGAACAAGAAACTGAAAACTTATTTGGAAACATAATGAAGGAGAACTTCCCCAATCTGGCTAAGGAAATAGACTTCCAGGAAGTCTAGGAAGCTCAGAGTCTTAAAGAAGTTGGACCCAGGGAAGCACACACCAAGGCACATTATAATTGCACTACCCAAGATTAAAGATAAAGAGAGAATCTTAAAAGTGGCAAGAGAAAAGGAGACAATTACCTCCAAAGGAGTTCCCTTAAGACTATCAGCTAATTTCTCAAATGAAATCTTGCAGGCAAGAAGGGGCTTGAAAGAAGCATCCAAAAACGTAAAAGGCAAGGACCTACATCGAAGATTACTGTATCCAGCAAAGCTATCATTTAGAATGGAAGGGTAGATAAGGTGCTTCCCAGGTAAGGTCAAGTTAAAGGAGTTCATCATCACCAAGCCCTTACTATATGAAATGTTAAAGGGACTTATCTAAGAAAAAGAAGAAGATAAAAAAACAAACAGTAAAATGACAACAAACTCACAACTATCAACAACTGAACCTAAAAAACAGAAACAAAAACAAAAACGAACTAAGCAAACAAATAAAACAGGAACAGATTCACAGAAATAGAGATCGTTTGGAGGGTTATCAGTGCGGAGTGGGAGGGGAGAGAATGGGGGAAAAGGTACAGGAAATAAGAAACATAAATAGTAGGTACAAAATAGACAAGGGGAGGCTAAAAATAGTGTGGGAAATGGAGAAGCTAAAGAACTTATATTTTGACCCCTGGACATGAACTAAGATAGAGGAATGATGGTGGGAAGGGGACACAGGGTGGAGAGGAATAAAGGGGAGACAAAAATGGAACAACTCTAATAGTATAAACAATAAAATATATTAAATAAATAAATTACTGCAGCTGAAATTGCTAGTCAAAATTATATACATTTCAAAGACTTTTGAACATATTGTCAAGTTCTCCCCAGAAAAGTCATATTTACCACTTTACAGTGCCAGAACCAACAATATGGAAAAGATGAGTAAGTTATTTTTTTAGTTTAAAAAACCAATCTCATTATTTTTGCCTGTAGTTTTGGTTACCAATGAGATCAGATATTGTCTCGTATATTTACAGATAATGTTTCTTTCTGTGAATTGTCAAATCACCCTTCCCTCATTTTACTTCGGGGATATTCATCTTTTTATTATTTACTAATGAGAGTTATTGCATATTAAGAACATTAAACCATTTTCACATATTCTTAAAAATATTTTTTCCTAGCTTGCTATTTGCTTTTCCCCTAACTTATGGTATGTTTTGTTATTGTTATTTATATAAAATTTTAATGTTAGATAAGTTATATCTATTATTCTGTCATAGTGCTGCTATTGCTATAATGCTGGGAAAATTTCCCATGTTCTGAGGTTTTATATGCACCAGAATTATATATTTTCATTTCTTACTTTTAAAAATTTATCAGTAATTTAGTTTCATATGCTACATAGATAGTAATTTCTTTCTATTTTGTTTTTCTTTGCAAACTGCCAACTGACCCAACATTATCTATGGATTTATTTAGCATTTCCCTGTTCCATGGAACAGTAATACTTCAGGATTCTGGAAGGGGGGGAAAGTCAGAACATATATATTTGTGATATCATAGAACGCATGGTATCTGACTTGAAAGATCAAGAAGCCATCTTTATCAAATACTACTCTTGGAGTGTCGGAAGAGGCCCAGTATGTTTGTGGTAACCCTCTTGCTTATTTGTGTTCTAAATAAATTGAGAAATAAGAACCATAGGGCAGATAGGGGTCAAAACATTACTTTTATTATTGTTAATAGTTGTGTTAAAGAATGTAACTGGGAGAATCAAATGGGCCCTGCTAACTGAATGCCAAATTCAAAGCAGTCATGGGTAGTTCCTCTCTCCAAGGACTGCCTTCCCGGCTGATAGTTGCAGACTAGAGGCTCAGAGGAACATTCTGACTCCTATAGGTAGCAGTCAGTACCCAGGAGAAGAAAAGGAGCATGCTTAGTCTAGCAAGTTTGGTTTGTCCTTTCAAAATCTACTAATCAGGAGTAGTTGGGGGAAAATCCCAGGAGGAGGGAAAGGATGTTTCTCTGCCACATTGCTCAAGTTCACTCTTCCAAACCCACTGGCTCCATCTGTAAAGAGTAATGGGTGTGGCTATCTCTTCAGGAAAAGACCTCTTCTACCTTCTGAGGGCTACTTTCTCCAACACCGGCCATTGCTCTTTTGGATGTCTTTTCTGGATAAAGGTTAGATTTTTATTTCGGAAAGCTCTGAAATGGATCAAAGTAGTACACTAATAAAAGTCAACCCCAGACCCCCTTGCTGGATCTGAAAACTCTCTATTCTATTTCTCATTCTAAAGTATGTCTAGCTCCATTGTTCAACATATATTATCAGAAATTCTGCCATGAGATTAAATATAACATAAAGACACTCCAATAATAAAACGAGTAGAAAGCTTCAATAATAAAATACCAATCACATTTACATGGTCCAAATTTGACTGTAAACCTTCTCCCATTTTCAAATTTCCAGGGAGTTAAATCCCCTTGAAAATGAAAATCAAAATAATGAAGTCTAAAATAAAGTCACAAATAATCTTCCATTGATCCTTTTATTCCTATGCCATTATCATACCATTCACTAATTAAATTTTATAATATATTTATATATCAGCTAGTTTAAACCTACCTGTTCTTCAAACACTCTTAGCTGCAATTCTGTTGGCTCTTCTAGAAAAAAATTGGGTTACTTTTATCTAGTCAAATAGTACAATTTTTATTGAAATTGTATTAGTTTCATAAATTAATTGGGGAACAATTGACTATATTGGATCTTTCTATACAGCAAGATAAATTAACTTTCAGTTGAGAAATGTCCAATTACCTTAGATTATCTGATGCATTAATTCAAATTAATGTGTTAATCAAAAAATAGCATTCCCAGGTCTAGTTTCTTTTGTTTGTTTTTAAAGATAAAACAAGTAAGTGGAAATGAAAGCCACTAGATAGGGTTGGCAGCTAGCAAAGTTGTATCTGCAGCAATGTAGAACCAGGGCAGTGATAACTTAGCAGCACAAGACAAAAATCAGACCACAGTGGTGGCTAGATGGTCGGTCCCAATTATAAGATTAAAGAAAATTAATTAAACTTAATTCCATTTATATAAAAGGGATTGGCTAATTGAAATAAAATACAATCACTGACATAGATAACATACGATCTAGTACTTGACTAAAGAGACTGTTATGGGTTCCTTGATCTGCTTATCTGCTTAGCTACGTAGCCAGACTGTCACACTAATCTCTTTGACAGATCTGTCCGTCATGACCCCTGTTAGGTATCTACAATATGAAGAGTTGGGCTAGATGACAGTAAGTGGTTTTTACTATCTTCTGATGACACCAAACTAGACACATCTATGGGGGGTGGAGGCAGTGAGACCATGGATTCTAGACTGTGGCATCCTGAATTTTAATTCCAGCACTGTCACCTGTTAGTTCTAAGACCCAGAGAAATTCACTCAGCCTCAGTTTCCACATCTGTATAACTGGAAGGGGAAGAGAAATATAACCTATTTCATGGGATTGTTGTTACAATTAAATAGATTAATCAATGTGATGTGCTCACTTAGAACACTAACAAGCATGGAATACATGCTCAATAAATGTTAGATGTTATTTTTATTTTTATAATTATTCTCATCTCCCAAGAGGGAAAAACTTTTTGTGCATTGCAGCAGCTGCTGAATATTATGATACATTTCTAAAATAATTAATAATTCCTGTAGTATTTTTCCCCATTACCCTCAGACAAAGGTGACTCCCCTTTCAGGTCCCAGCTCTCAGTGCAGGATGATGGATGCGTGGTAAATATGGGGCTGCATCTAGAGTAGTTACTCAAATGCTTAGGATTTATCACACAATGAGGGACTTGGACAAACTTTTATATTTAGAGAAACATTCTCAGACAAAGTTTTTGTATTGACTTTGGGTGTGATGATGATTGCTGTCTAACAAGTATAGACATTGGAAACCTGTGATCGGGTTATAGCTCTTTTGGGTGCTAGTATACTTCAGAAGAATTTACATCATCTTTTTTGTCAGAAGGTCTGATGTAAAGCTCAGGATTTTAAAAATTGCTGAAGAATATGAGGAATTGGGAGAGAATATTGTACTGCATTGCTAAATATTTCAACTAGATCAGAGATCTCAACCCTGGCTGTACAACTAGACTTACGTGAGATTATTAGAAATACCCATGTGGGGCCCTAACCCAGATCAATGTATGACTTTTGAATACTCTCTTGCTTCATTCATGCTTATATCTTTGACATTTCTTCTGGGGATATTTTCTCCCAAACTCTAAATCCTTTCCCATGTTAACTGTATAAATGTCTAAGACTCTTAGAGCTAGAAAACCCCAAAAGGTAAACATATCCCACCTCCACACAGGGAAGGGACCTGATAATCCTTGGTAGCTTGTCATTGCTAAATGATTGAATACCTTGGGTGATTGAGAATTTACCACCTCTCGTGCTAGACCACTCTATTACTGGATGGTGCCAATAGTTCAAATCTTTGAACTAACTAGTTCACTGTCTACAAATTAATAAAATAAACCTGGTCTCTTCCACTGGTACCACCTACAAATATTTGAAAGCATCTCTCATGTCCTTCCTGACTTTCTTTTTCAAACTAAGCCAACCCAAATCCTACCACTGTTCCTAGAAAAACAAGATTTATAGACGGCTCCTAATCCAGATCAACTTCCTGCAAATATGCTGAAGTTTTGTCCAAGTCCTTCTTAAACACAATACCTTAAAATGAAGAAAGCATTCAGAGCAATCTGTATATCTAATACTCACTCAAAAGTGAGTGGAGCATCTTTTAGATAAAAGGCTTAATACAGGCCTTAAAGAATGTCAAAAGCATATTCCAAGCGTCTTATCTCTGAGAATATAGTATGTTCATGCATACATGCATGGGAAAAAAGGACATGTTTAGAGAAGGCTTAAAGAGACTAAATTAAATACAGATTTATTTAAAATATGAGTTCTGTCCAGAAGCTATCTGGCCATATAATATGAAAAATAGAGACATTTATTGAAGAAGGCACAAGATACAAGAAACATTGTACATAGGACAATGATGCCTCAGTCCCCTTCAAAGTAGGCACTTTGAAACCTCACACAGTTCTCCCAGTTTCCATCAGCTGCCCTGTCATATTTTCCTGAATCTCATTGAAGGTCTGAAATCTCCTCCCTTTCAAAGGTGATTTCAGTTTTGGGAAAAGCCAGAAGTCACAGGGTGCCAAATCTGGTCTGTAGGGTGGCTGAGTCCCCTGGGTTGCCAATCTCTTGATTGTAGCCTGCACATATTCAACATTCTCATATGTTCTGCTTGTTGCAGGCCTTCCAGAACATGGGTCACTTTCAACAGATTCTCACCCATCTTTGAAGCATTTGTGCCACACTTTCATTTGCACTGCACTCATTGCACCGACCCTGAAAGACTTCTGAATCATCTGAATAGTTCCATAGAGGAAACTATTCCATCTGAATAGTTTTCAATAGTTTTCCTCCATGGAAATTCAGACAAACTTGGAGTGGTCAAAAAGATTAAGAAATTTACAAGCTATTGATGGCCTCCTCATTTGGTCTAGTGTTTAGCTTAACATTAAGCTTTGTGTTCAAGCTTAACACAAAATTTGATGCAGATTCATTGCTCTACTCGCTCAAGTCATTTTGAATGGCAGAGGTCACACAATACACATGCTCTCTCAACAGAGTCGACTGCCCCCGCTGACTAGTACAGTGATGTCATCATTGTTCATGCAGCACATTCCAGTCCACTCTTCTTGGCTGCCACAGTACACCTATGTCCCACAAAACCATTCTCATTATTTTAACAATGGATGGACTCCAGACAGACTTCAGTTTATGTGAGTGCATTAATTTGCTGGGGATGTCATAACAAAATACCACAGACTGAGTGGCTTTGACAACCAATTTGTTTCCATGTATTCTGTATGTTAGGAGTCTAAGATCAAAGTGTAAGTAGAGCTTGCAGACGGCCAACTTCTGCTTGTGTCCTCACATTGTCTTTCCTCTGTGCTCCCACATCCCTGGTATCACTTTGTATGTCCAAAACTTCTTTTCTTATAAGGACACCTGTCAGATTGGGTTTGGGTCCACAACAACAGTCTCATTTTAACTTAATCATGTCTTTAAAAGCTCTATCTCCAAATACAGTCACATTCTGAGATACTAGGGGTTAGGGCAGGAGGGTCAAACTAATTTTCACCGAGGGCCACATCAGCCTCATGGTTGCCTTCAAAGGACTGTGCAAATGTAACTACTCTTTAACTAGGGTCAAGGAGCTCAGTGCTGCCGCCGGGTAGAAACAAGGTGCTGGGCCAGATAAAACAAGATGGAGGGCTGGATTCAGCCTGTGGGCTTTATGTTTGCCACCTGTGAGTTAGGGCTTCAGTGATATATTTTGGGGGGGACACAGTTCATCTCATAATGACTAACATAGATATACATTTTATGTGCATATGTAGATTGTTATGATAGATGATGATAGATAGATGATATATAGATTGATTTAACTAGATAGATAGACTTAACATGTGTTGTTATTTGGGATCTTTGTGATTTATATTCATGTTTTAAAATCTCAGGGCCACTTCTCAGACTATGATTGATGCTTGGGGCTTTCTCTGTTCTTCTTGCTATTGGCCCAAGTATCTTGATGTATTTTCCTATCTTCTCTAATGCTTTCATCCTAACACTGACAGAAAATTGGGACTCATTTTCTGTAGTTTTCTCTATAAACAAACGTAAAAGAGCTTTGAGCTTTTGTTTAAAATCTTTTCATTGTAAAATGACTTTAAATATATAAAAGTTACCAAAATTATAGCAAAAATGCCCCTATATCCTTCACTCAGCTTTCCCTAATGTTAACATCTTATATAATCCTAGTGTTATGGTTCAAAACAGGGCATTGGCATGGACACAATACTAGTAACTAAACTGCAAGTTTTAGAATTTCACTATTTTTTCCACTAATGCCATTTTTTTTTGTTATAGGATCCTTATAGTATTCTACATTGCTTTTAGTTGTCTCCTTCAATTTGAGATCGCTTCTTTGTCTTTTACAATCTTGATGCCTTTGAAGAGTACCAGTATTTTGTAAAATGGCCCTCAATTTCAGTTTGTTTGATATTTTCTCATGAAAACTTCAATAGAATGAAACTATACATTTTTGACAAGAATACCTCAAAAGTGATATTGTGTCCTGCTAAGTACATCATATCAGAGAAAGTATAATAGCAATATGTCTTGCTGATGGTGATGTTAACTTTGATTACTTTGCTAAAGAAGGGTTTACCAAGGATTTGAATTGCAATTGGTTTTTGGGTTTTGTTTTGTTTTTAATCACTCAAGTCAACAGCTAGGGAGAAATTCAAACAAACTTGGAGTGGTCAGAAAGATTAAGAAATTTACAAGCTATTGATGGTCTCCTCCTTTGGTCTAATGTTTAGCTTAGCGGTAATAAGGGAAAATCTCACTAAACTATGCTTTTAGCTTTTATTTTTCAGGATGGGACCTACCAACCTGAAATTACACTTAATATATCTTTAATAATAGACCCTATCAAGTAGGCAATTTGTCTTCTTAGCTGATAATTTTGGGATGGGCTTTAACTTTCACCATAATCTCTATCACCATCACCCCAAATAGGCACATACTCGGATTAAAAGGGGTGTCCTTGTTGTACTAACACAGCTTCAAGACAAGTTTCTGGGGACAACTACTCACTTCTCTCCAAGCAGATTACTCTTAGTCCCCTCCTGCACCTACATACAAAAGACCACCACTTCCTCAGTCTAATTGATTATTTTACTAGACTTCTCTCCCAATTGAACAGATCCTTAAAGGTTACACACACACACACGCACACACACATACACATTCACACCCCTCCCCACACGCAAATCCTATTGCATTTTCTTTCCATCTTTTTTGTTTGTTTCCTCCCTTCGGAACTAGGGAGAAGCTTATATTAGGGAAACTAAGGAGAAAAATTTTAAAGAAACTCTCCAAATCTTGTGTGTCCCAGAAATTTTGTTGAGAAACCAGCTACTACCTGTACTCTTTCCTGAATTGCAAGTTTAAAAACGTTAGAATTTAAGTTCCACATCTCTAAAAGGAAGGATGAATCCTAACCAGGCTCGCCTGATATCTAGCAGGGTACTTTTTTAAAGATGCAACCCTTCCTTTAGGTCAACAGGTATAAAGTTTACTTTCTTTGCTGTAGATCAGTGCTTTGCAAACCTATAGTGCATTAGAACCTCTTGACATTTTGTTAAAGCATAGTATTGAATGCAGTAGGTCTAGATGAGGATTGCAATTCTACATTTCCAACATCCCAAGTGATGCTGATGCAATGGTCGGTGGACCACATTTTGAATAGTAACACTGTAATCTATGGGAGATTTCCAGCCTGGTGAAAGGAGACGTGCAAAGACTACCACTAGCAATGATACCCGCCCAGCTGGGATGGTGACAGCTGTGATAAGGATGCAAAGGTGGATCATCGGCCACAACTTTGGCCCAAACTTTCTATTACAAAAAGCTTCTTGTTTGTTTTGTTTTGTTTTGTTTTGTGTTTTTGGTAGTTATTCTCAAGAGAAATTTAGTGAAATGGAACCACTTCAGACTACGCCACTGCATCTGAAATTGGATATTTAATGTGATAAAAAAAGAAATTCCCATCTAGAGGTTGTAAGACAAATTCACAGGAAAAGTTGAGGGTATAGAATATCTTTTTTTGTAAACTGTCCATATATTGAATATTGTTTAGATCCATACAATTAGGTAAAAATATGGGTAGAAGTGGGAAAGAGAATGTTGAAAACAGAAGAGTTGGGGATGACAGAAACAGGCTATAAATGACTGCTTACTATAGGCTAGACTATATGGAGCACTTCATACATATTAACTCCTTGATTCTATAAACAGCCCTATGAAGGAGGAAAGGTTCTTATTACCATGTTACAGATGAGTAGTGAAGTGGAGAGAGATTTCTATGCCAAGGGACACAAAACTAGCAAGTGATTGAACCAAGATTCAAACAGGGGTATTCTGACTCCAGAACTCGAAAGCTTAACCCCTGAGCTGGACTCAAAAGGACTGAAGCAGAGCAAAGGCATCTTAGCCACCTTTCAGCAACCCACTTCTACAACCAAAATTTAAACTTTGCTATCAGATGGATCTAAGAAAACATCAATTCTAACACCTTACTCTCTGACCAGAATTTCTATATTTCCATTTTCTCACTTTATTATTTATGTTTGTGCTCTAAGACCTCATCAAGACCACCAGTTCTTCAACCCCACTAGTCCCCCTCACCCTTCAGCACCTTCCTCACTTCAATCCCTTTACTATCTAATCACTCTCACACTTTAACCCTTGCTCTCATGGGCTTTTTTTTTTTTCATCACCCACTCTGCAAAACCCTAGCCTCAGACAACATGTGATCAGAAATGAGACATACCACTTTCAAACTGGTTTCTAAACATGTTTACTGAAATCTTTCTTATTCACTTTTCCTGTATTTACCAGCCAGATGTCAATGACCAGAGTGATGTTGAAAGCAAGATGGTGGAGACCCCTTTAGCCTGATATCCTCAGTGACTGTGTACTGGAAACCCCAGGCTACCACCACTGAATTTATGAAAAAAGAGAAGTAAATACCTGTTAAACAATTAAGATTTCAGGTTTGCCTATTATAGAAGCTGGAGTTACTTAACAAAGAGAGAAATTGTGACACATTTGAAGGATAACTGGATAAAAACTTAAAATATATGCCACTGATTTAGTAACTGGGGCAAGAAACTGATGCTGGAGGCTGGGCAACTTTACATAGGAGCAAAATTTTTAGCAAAACACTTGATAAAACATGGAAATAAGATTTTATGCCATTAAGTCAGTGATTCCAAGGAAAATGGATGAAAGAATCAGAAAGAAGTAGTTATGATTATTCACTAATAGAAAGCTATTATAAGAAAGATCATTTCAGGATACAACTGGCCGATTTTCAATTAGAATAAAAGGAAACAAAGAGATGCCAGAAATCTGGGGCTGCAAAAGGTTGGAAAAGCCCAGTGCCTGCGGATTCAAACTTGACAAAGATGCTCAGTGACAAAAGCTTCATAAAACTTACAAGTTGAACAAAATGACTCTTCAAAGATGAGATAAAGAATATGATTTTTCCATCTAGTTTTCCAGGTGTATCAGAGTAAACTGATATTAGGTTAAGAAAGAAGACATGATCAAAAAGTAAAAAAAATACAGATTGAGAACTTTCCCTTGGAAAATAAATTTGGGATGAGTTTCTGACATAAGTAGCTGATTAGAAAAGAGTAAATTAGGAGCTGCCTAAGATGTTGGGGTAATTGGATTGGATTAAAAATACCATGAGTTCAAACTAAAAATTCTTTGTGTGAAATTAAAAGCAATTACTGGGCCCTTAAGGATCACTAACAAAAAATAGCCAGCACAAAGCTATGCAACCCTCAATAAACCTTCAGGTTTAAATAGGTAAAGAACAGGCTCTCGGAGGGTGGGCGTCACCAGGGGCCACGGAGACTACACACAAGGTAACTCCTTTTGCAAGGAACAATTACAAACTAATCGAAAAAATCTCCACAACTCCAGGCTCGAAGACTTCACAATGTCTGGCTCACAAGAGTTCATTATGCAGGAACCAGTTACTGCCGTGGTCCGTTCTTTCTTTTCCAAAACCAGAGGATTTTGACAGTTTTCTGTCCCTATGTCACCATTGTTTGGGAGGGCAGTTTACTTCTTAGTTCAGATTTCTGAAAATAAATGGGCATCTGATGGAGAGGATTGAACATCGCCTGAAGATCCTGGACTTTGAGCTGGATGCAGGGATTAAACAGGGTTTGGGGTTGCCTCCCTTGGATGGCTGGATAGTGTGTTTTATGCATGAGAAGAAGAATGAAATGGTTATTTGGTGACAGGAAGGATTAGTGCAGTATAGACTGTTATATTTTTAGCAATATTTTCCTTTTCCTCCCAGACACCCAGCTAGATTAAATGTCCCAGTTTTACTTGTAGGTCAGTAGAAACACAGGACTGTCTTTTAGCCAAAGGAGTGAGAGAGAAATGATATATGCCACTTCCAGTCTTGGTCCAAAAACACCAGCTCAGTTCCTCACACTTGCTCTTCCTCTGGCTGCTGGATTTCTGCCAGTGCCCAGGGTGACCTTGGACACCATGTATTGCAGATGGCAGAGTCTACCAACCTGGGTTCCTGAATAACTGTGTGACACTAAGCTCCTGAGCTCTGTTGATTATATGTCAGTGAGAAATGAACTTCTTTTGTGTTACACCACTGGAATATGCGGCTATCTTTTATAGAAACAAAAATTATTTAACAATACCTATGGGGAGAGCATTTTAGGCAGAACAAAAAACACATAAATAACTATTTCCCCTGCTTCTCTGCTAATCTGTGTTTCAGAAGAGGTGCATCTGTTCTTCACAAATCTTTATTTGATCCCATTGCCCAGAATAGATCTCACTGCCCACCTCTATAACCAAAGAAAGACCAAATATGGATTTTCCTCCCATCCTATAGAAGGGCTAGATGTTTTTCTTCATACTGATGTATGTTCAGTAAGATCTGGGTTCATATACCAATTTTCCTTTTACCTGCAATGTAACCTAGAGCCATGTAAAATAATTTTCTGAGCTTCAGTTTTCTCACTCCTAAAGCTTGGTACATTAATAAGTGCAATATAAGTTTTATAACACTCTGTATTAAATAGAGATCTAAGTCATTTAACAAAACAAAGGTTTATTCCTATGTACCAATATTCACCTGGCCCTGAATGACTTTTTAGGGCAATAATCCTTCATGTGGTAATTTAGAAGTCCAGGCTGATAAAGAGCCATGCTGTAGCTTCAGCCTGTGGAGCATGTAGCCTCCTTGGTCAATGCACTGGGAAGAGAGATCAAACAGTTGCCCACGGTCAGCTCATTAGCCCCGCCATATGAACCCATGTCACGTTCTTTACCAGCCTATTGGCCAGAACTCACCACCTGGCCAGGCCCAACAGTGAGCTGTTGTTCTATGGGCTACAAGGGCACAAAATAATATCTACCTCAGCTGGATAACAAATTTTTTTCCATAAGAATGTGCTGAGAACTTTCATGGGATAAATTTTAAAGTTTGCTTATAGATTCTAGAAGCTATATTTATCCTATAAAACTCTGGTTTCTTTATTCCCCAATGGGGATATAGAAAATTTGTGAAATCTTGGAGTATATTTAGAGAGCTATTTCCAAATGATATTCCCTTGTGTTTTTACATCTTTTGCTTTTGAAACATACAACTAAACCTTAATTCAATTCTATGAACACATATTAAATGCCCACTATGTTCAAAACACTTTTCCCAGTATAGTCGAGTCAGACCTGGCTAATTAATGCTAACAACAGAATGGATAAATAAGCCCTTTGAAGCATACATGTTGAGGTTTTGCTTTTACTGGGCTCTGACAAAGCCCAGATGCCATATTTCTGAATAGTACTTTACATGTCATTCCCTACTGCCCCTGACACAGAGGAACTGTTGTTTTGAATCCAGAATCTTCATTATTTATTACTAAGAATTTATATAGGCTAGGGAAAAACAATACTTTATCATCTCTCTTCTATTTTTTCCAATGTTCTATGCTATATAAAGCATATTATAACTTTAATTTGTCCCATGTGTTTCCCTTAAAGATCGGTGATTATTTAATATCCTATGGATTTCTAGTAGCTTAGCTCACCATGCGCTGAGATTTTCTCTGCAAAGTTTGATGTTACCTTCGCGTGTATGTGCCTTTCTCTTTGTGTGGCTCAAACTTTTCTAAAAGGAAGTCAAACTGTCCTCTGTCTGCCTTATCCCCTTTACCCTAATCCGTCTATTATTATTCCCCTGGCTTTTCTGAGCACTAAATGTCCCTAAGTTAATTTTGTTGAAGCTAATGACATGGCGATAAGAAAAAAGACAGAGGGAGAAAATGGTAGGCTGTGGATTGCCATTAGTCTATACATACATAATTGAAGATTTCAAGTGGGGAAAAGTTGGATGCAGCGTTGTTAGAACTGCTCTTCGGGGTGCAATTGCCAACCAGGTTTCAAAATTGCAGCGTGGGAGAGCAGCCTGACATCAGGGAGGTGGGTAACAGGCTGCTGAGCCTCTTGCCAAGATTTAATAATTATGATGAAAATGCAGTAATCTGATGGCAAGAAGCAGAGGCTATTTAGAGCACCCCCACCCCCACATCTGCTCTGTCTTTGCTGATGGGGCCTATTGTTCATTCACTTAATATAACCATAGCTTTCAGTTTTCGAATTGCTTCTTAACTTAACCCTCTTTGTCATTTTACTTGAGTCTTGCCTTTGAAAAATGGAACATAACCCAGTCATAACATGTGCCCATGGTGAAGGAAGATGACACTTACGGCACTTGAACACAGATTAATAAAGTGCTTTCAGGGCTGGGCGTGGGTGGTGGGTTTCATGAAAGTTCTCTGAGCCCCAAAGAGCTTTCATCAGTAAAGGCACAGGTCGGAAGTCTACCACTGGATGTTATTTATTTTCCTGGAAAAGTGGATGTTCTTTTAACATCTTTTGCTACAAGTGGTCTCTGTTTCTTCACCCCTGAAACCACCCTCATCCCAAATACTGCTCTTCTATTTCCAGAACTTGTGGTCATTTACAAGGGTCTGCCCCACACAGCATCTCACTTTTTTATATCATTACTGAAGGAAGGAAACTTCTCCATACCAAATGTATTCTGGGGGCCAGGCCCTGTACTGGTTAACAACATTAGTTCCAAACATCTTTAAGGTATTTTAAATATATGGATACATAAAATGTAAGATTACCCAAAACAAAACTGAGACAAAACAAAAAGAAAAAAAACAAAGGCAAAAGTTTAAAATATAGTCAGGAATAATGCAAGAAATATTATTATACACTCTTGCTATAGAAGCTGTAGGTTTGGTTTCCAAGTTCAGTAACAGCCAGTATAAAAAAGGGAAACAATTTAATAACAACCAATGTCAAAGAGGCAGAAGATTATACAATTTATAATATTCAACAGATGAAAGCAAACTAGTGGCTTGGGAAAAACATGTGTATTCTTGGGACATATAGACAGGAATTTTCCTGGAGTTTCTCATACACGGACCACTTTGTGCTGCATAAAGAGCACTATCTTCAACTACATCCCCGAACAAGAACATGGAATCAGGTTTATTCTTGTTGAAACATAGGCTAACACCACATGGCCAGAACTAGGGAGAGGTGAGTGAAGCTCCTAAGGCACAGAATGTAAGGAGGCACTCACTCTTGGGGGCGGGAGAGAGTGTCTCCTGAAATTGTGTGACTTGGGTCCTGTTGTGATCATAGCACTCAGAGCCATATTCAGTGGGAGGCAGTAGCTCTCAATAGGGAATAATTTTTCCTTTCGGGGGATATTTGCCAAAACCTGGCGAGAGACTTTGTCACTACTGTGCAGGAAGTATTTGTTGGTGTCTGTTGGGCAGAGGGCAGGGATTCTGCCAAACACCCTGCAATGCACAGGATGGCCACTGTGACAGTTAATTTTATGTGTCAACCTGGCTGGCCACAGGGTGCCCAGGTTGAACATTATTTCTGGGTATGTCTGTGAGGGTGTTTCTAGATGAGATTAGCATTCGAACTGATGACATCAGATAAGTAGATACCCTCCCAGTGCAGTACCATCATCTAATCCATTGAGGGCCTGAATGGAACAGGCAGAAGAAGGTTGAATCTACCCCCGCTTTCTTTTCCTGCCTCGCTGGTGGAGCTGGAACATCTCATCTCATCTTCTTCTGTCCTTGGACTGGAGTTTACACCATGGGCTTCCCCAGCCTCAGGCCTTCGGACTCAGGCTGGAACTACATATCAGCTATCCTGGATCTGCAACTGGCAGATGATAGATCACAGGGCTTCGTAGCTTCCAATCACATGAGCCTGTTCCTCACATGTAGATTCTGTTTATCTGGAGAACCTAACACAGCCACCCACAAAAAATTACCACCCAGCCCAAGATATCCCCTGTGCCTAGGCTAAGAAAATGTCCCCTGTGTCTGAGTCTGCTCTCAGTAGAGCCATACTTTACTCATACAACCACCTTCCTCATGCAGCTGTTGGTTTTATAGGAAGACCCCTCTTTCCATCCCCATGTTAAATGCATCCATCAGCCCTGCTGTTGAATCACCAATGCCTACTTCTTTCCATTTGCCACTTGGATTGTTGCTGCAGTCTTAGGGGCAGACACTTTTGATTGCCTACCTAACAGCATCCCTGCGGCAATAGCATCTCTGCTCAGAAAAGTCATATTTGACCTTGGAATAAAAGGAAGAGCTCTCTTGATTTAAATCAATCATGTTGACCTCATTCCTTTTTGTGAGCAACTGACCTAAATATCAATATTTCATTCTGGCAATGAGATACAAGGGAAGCCTGCTGGAGGGAGGGGCTTCTGGGAAAGATTTTAATTTTTGATAAAAGGGACAGACAAAGCTAATGTTCTCCCCTTTTTCCTCCCTTTCTCCAGCCCCACTTAAATGTGTATTCAATGTCAGGAGCTGTGGTAGCCATCTTGCCACCATGGGGTGATAGGAAAGAGTAAGGAGAAACCAGAAGCAAAGAAAGGGGGGAGGGAGGAATACAGTCTTGCCACACAGCCTTTTTGAGCTTGCTTTTCCTTTTACCTCCTTCCTTGAAGTGGTTAATTCCAAGTCATGCTTGGCGTGTCAGTTTAGGGGTCTGTCCTCTAGACAGCCTCCTCTGACCGCTCCGATTCTGTATGATCTTGTTATGGGTTTGTAGCAGCATGTAAACCTCCTTCACAGCTTTGCCACAGTTGCAGTTTTACATTTCTTTGTGTTATGATTTTGTTGTTTTTTCTGCCTTCCTGACTAGACTCCCAACTACAGGATCACTCAAATCAGCACAGTATCTCCGCTTCTTGACATTTAGATTCTCAATAAGCAATTTTCTTTTATTTGAGTGAAAGAAGCTTAAAATATCTGAAATTTAGGTTGTCTTTGGTCTTTTACTCAATCTTCCTGGAAAATTATTTTGTTCAACAGAATGTTTGATAAATAGTGAGTGGGGTATGAGCACAAGATTGTACTTCCTGGAACATGTCTAGAATCCAGACACTCTGCATTACCAATTAAATATAAACCTGATTATTTAAGAGACCATTGAGCTGGGGTAGGCAGGCCTAACTAAATTCCTCTCTGAAAGCTGAGGGGCATACAAGGAGAATGCTTAAAAGGAGATGCTCTACCTTCCATCAAAGATGAACTGAGGGAGAACTACCCGCAGGACCAAAATATTCAGCAGAAGGTCATTTTGAATGCTTTAGTAAACAGGCTAATGGGTGAATGATGCTCTGAAATCATATATTCTATAGTTAAAAATCCAAGTGTTTTACATACAGAATTTTATGTATTGCTTCACAATAATGTAACGACGTGAGGTGGGCATGATTATCTTCATTTTATAGAAGAGTAGACTCTGCTGATAAGACAGAAAGATAGCACTGGAACTCAGGCTTGTCTAACTCCTCAGTTACTATTCTTTTCTTTATATCATTGCTTTTTCAAACCTGGCTTACCCTGTGATCACCTGGTAAATTTTGTGTTTTATTCTCAGAAATTCTAATTTAATTTTTCAGGGTTTATTTTAGCTCTATAGGTAATTCTGTGGCAGCCTTGTTGAGAACCACTACTCTATCTCATCTTAAAGCAGATTATTAGGCTGGTAGTGGGTCGGCTAATGACCCTTAGAAAGGTATGTCCAAGTCCGTGACCCAGAACTTGTGCAACTGATCTTATTTGGAAAAAGGGTCTTTGCCAATGTAATTAAGTTAAGGATATTGAGATGAGATTATCCTGGATTTAAGATGGGCTCTTAATCCAATGACAGGTGTCCTTACAAGAAATAGAGAGGGGGAGACTTGCGACAATGAAACAGGGGAGAAGGCATGTGAAGATGGAAGCAGATATTGGACTCGCATTCCCACAAACCAAGGAACAGCTGGAGCCACTTGGAAGAGGCAAGCAAGGAATCTCCCTCAGAGGCTTCAGAGGTAACTCAGCCATGCTGACACCTGGACTTTTTTAGACTCTCAGCCTCCAGAACCATAAGACAATAAATTTCTGTTTTTCCAAGCCACTAAATTTGTGGTAATTTGTTACAGAAAACCTAGGGGCATAATACATGGCCCCACATCCAGAGTTTCTCAGTCAGCAGGTTTTGGATGGGACCTAAAAAACATGCATGTGATGAGTCATCCAGTGGTACTGATGCTGCTGCTCCAATGACAACACCTGGGGAACCATCCTCTATACCAGGCAGCCCTTGCCCATCCATCTGTGCTTCAGCTATTGTTCCACAGTCTCTTTCTAGAAACTTTACAGAGAAGAACGTGAGGAATAACTAAGGGAAAGAAGAAATCTGTAGGCCCTCTAGATTTCATCATTGTTACCAACTTCTAAAAGTGGACCAGGACTTAAACGTGAAATGCTTTTCTTCCCCCTTGACAATTATCACAAAGAATTACATAAGTAATGATGTAATGCTCAAAACAGCAGGAGAAGCCCCTCAGTTTCTGCCTCCAAACCTGTATATGTGAGTTTACACTCACCATTTCTGCCTATCTCTTGGTTAGTTGCAGAGAATGAGGTGATCATTTTCCTGCCCAGAGTTCTTACCTCCCGCACTATTAGAGGTCAGGTTGACTGTTGCCATCCTCAGAGCTGTTCCCTAGTTTTTGTGGCTCTTAACCATTTCCAGGAACAGATACTCAAGACTTTAATATCTTTAAAAATGCTTCTCTTTATGTCCATGTTCTTCAGACACCACTATAATATTTCCTTTCCCCTTTGCAGGCAAATGTAGTAATAGAGTACACTGCCTCTTGTTTCTTCTACTCACTTACTTCTCTACCCCAATAACTTGAACATGCTGGGAGGTCCATGTTCCTTTCCCTACTCCTTAATCCTTGGTGGTCCTCAGTTGTCTTTTCTGGGCAAGTCTCTATTCCTGGGTTATTCACCTACTTACAGGACCATCTCTTTGTGGAGAAATCCTTGGTCTTTATTTCTAGTACAGATCGATCTCTCTCTCTCTCTCTCCTCTGTGTTCCATTGGTTACTTCTCTTGGACACTTATAAGTCAAGTCCATACCTGAAATCCTCCTCTTCTTAGATCCCAACCTGTTAGGTAACTAAGCAGAAAGAAAAGAAGTCACAATGAAAATTAAAACATTTTAAACTGAATGATAAAAATAAATGGTATCAAAATCTGTGAGATGCAGCCAAAACCAATCTTAAAGGAAAATGTATCACTTTAAATGAGTTGTAGAAAAGAAGAAAAACTAAAAATTAATTTTCTAAGTATTTGGGTATTTTCTCAGGTAGATTAAAAAAACAAACAAACCTGTAAATTAAACCAAAAAAGAAGATAGAACAATATAATAAAGATAATAGTGGAAATTATTAAACTATAAAACAAATGTAAAATTTAAAAAAACAATAAAGCCAAAAGATTGTTCTTTGAGAAGGCAAAAAAAAATGGGAATTTTCTAATAAAAACTGACAAAATTGTTAAAAAGTACAAGTTACAAATAACAAGAAAAATAAATGGGATATGAGCATGAATCTAATAGATGATAGTATCTGACATCAATATATGTGTAAAAAACCAAATAGATTTGTAGGAAAATATCAACAATAACCCAAAAATAAATAGAAAATTCAAAAATTGAATTTATAATCAAAGCCTCCTATTTAAGAAATATTCAGGGCTAATGCCTGAACCAGTGGATTTCTCCAAGTGTTAAAAAATTATTGATAAAGGAAAATCAGAAATAATTAACAAAGAAAATATATCTCCAGTTTAATTTAAAGAAATTGACTTGTGTGGGTGGAGGATGAGAAAGGGATGTTATTCAAAGGCAAGAAGATAAACAGGTGTAAAAGCACATAACTGGGGAATGGTGTGTAAAAGGGGACATGTATTTGTTGAGTATGGGGACATTAATCTTACTGAATTGAAGAAACCAGATTGTTAAGTCCCAGAAATAAATTGGATAGATATTCGGATGCCAATCGATAGAGAGCTAAGAATGATAGAATGAGAAATGTTGATTTGGACTGATAAGTAATAGCAAATCTCTGAGATTCATCATCTAAGTAAGCAAATGAAAGCAGAATGTGAGATAAATCTTTATGTGAGATGCATTTGTGAGAACCAAGAGGGGCAAGGGTTGGTGCTCAGAGGTGGTTGCAGTAGTTGAGGTATGAGGTACAGGGATCCTGGTCTGGAACAGTACTGCAGGGAAGAGAGGAGTTTTGAATCTGTGGGTTTTTCAAGAAGGAGCAAAAGACTCAGGAGACAGAAAGACACTAGGAGCAGTGCGGGGGTTGGGGGGGATAGTGAGAGGGAAGGGAAGGGGTAGGGGAAGGGGAGAGTGTCCAGCCCCTGGGAGTGATGTTGGGTTTCTATTACACCCTGATGACTCCTCTGTGGAAGGCAAGTCACCCCAAGATCACTGTGAATATTTTTATTTGATCTGCACAGAGCTGGTGAAGTATCCCTTCCTCTGCACAGGCTTTTCTCTTTATCCCATCACTGCCAAACCATCTAAAACAAGACAGCTGTAGGACATTCTGCTTTGTCTGCTATAACCTTGCCACAGCTGATTCCCCCAAGTAGGTTTTGGAAGATTTTCCAAAATGAAGCACAGTTTTGTGTATAATAAATGCACACACAGATATCTTTATTAATCAGTGAATTGTTTTTCCTAATCCAGTAAATATTACACAAAGGGCAGGGTTAGAGGGAGCTGGAGTCTCCGCACAGGCAGGATGGGTACAACGCAGAGTGAAGCCAGGGAAGGCGAGAGGAGCACAGATGATCTCCCTACTTTATATCTGTGTTTCTTTACTAATGCTTGCATTTTGTAAAACTGAAGCACAAGACAACTTTTTCAATTTATGAGCAACAGGGAGCAACTGGAGACGATTATTCATGAAAATGAGAAAGGTTTCCAATGATTGGTGACATTTATCATTAAACCCTGCAAAGCATGGTTTTCCGGCAATGTTTTAGTCGGTGTGAAAATGTTACTGATCATTTTACTTTTGTGGCAACATCATGGGACAGAACTTTAGAAACTTAGCATCAGAAAAGGTTTTGAAGGTTAGTTTTTTCAATCTACTTACTTTTACAAATGGTTCCCAGATGGCATCAGCGACTTGCCCAAGGTCTCCCAGGTAAGGGCACCTTATAAAAAATAACAGCCCTGGCTGGCGTAGCTCAGTGGATGGAGCGTGGGCTGGGAACCAAAGTGTCCCAGGTTCGATTCGCAGCCAGGGTACATGCCTGGGTTGCAGGCCATAACCTCCAGCAACCGCACATTGATGTTTCTCTCTCTTTCTCTCTCTCTCTCCCTTCCCTCTCTAAAAATAAATAAAATCTTTAAAAAAAAGTAATAACAGTAATATTTAATAGCAAAGAATTATTTACTTCTTGCTATGTGCCAAGTATTTCCTGAACATTTTACAAGCATTAACTTCCTTCATACTAGCTAATGCTATAATATAGTTACTCTAATATCTCCATTCCAGAGGTAAGAAAACCAAGGCCCAAGATGGTGAAGTCACCTGCTCAAAGTGACTTACATTCCTAGTAAGAGGTAGAGCCAGGACTCAATACAGACACTCCGATTTCAAAGCATGCATTAGGGTATAGATATTTTGTGTGAGGAGTTCGGGAGAGAAAGTCTTTTTACTGCCCCTGTTTAGGGCCAAGATAATGCTGGACACACAGAAGAAATAAAGCACAATGAGAATGTACAGGTATTTCCAGAGTCATCCTAGAGACACAGATATTTTTAGTTCATTCTCTTGAGATATTTATTGCTAACAGTGCACATATATTTGACTCTGCTTTTCAGAATTTCTCCTTGTACAAGAAAGAAAACAAAGAAGTTGTTCATGTCATGGTGATAATGTCTAAAAGGCTCTTTCTCCTCTCCAGCCATTTGAGAAAAAGAGAAAATCTAAATAGATACAGACCAGCAAAGGACTGCTGCTGTCCTTTTGTCTTTGCTTTAAAAAAAAATCTCCAACCCCAGTAACACTTCTGGATCTCAAATCTCTTCTCTGCAAAATGAAGCAGCGGGAATAAATGGTGTCCGAGGTCCCATCCATCTCAGACTCTATATTGTCATCCTCTCTTGTTTCACTAGGAAGAGAGGAAAGTGCTTCGCATGAAGCAACTGATTTTCTGCCAACTCAGGGGGCCTGTGGTGGCAGAGCAATGGTGCCTGGCAGTCGTCCTGGTCAATCGTGATGGGCACTTTTCTTTTCTCCTTTATGTGTTTTAGCCTGCATTTCAGCAATTCCCAGGTTATGCAAGAAATATGCTGATCCACTGCCCCGTGAGCTCTCCTCATAGCCTTCCTCTCCCCACAGATAACCAAGAAGACTTTGGGGTTGCCCAGCACAAGGTTTGGGACAAACTGGGCCTTAGCATTTTACCTCTTATGCTTTGAACTTGGCCCTGCCTTTCCTTTGCATTGTAATGAATGTGGAGCTGCTTTGTTTCCATAACCTGAACCCATCTTACGCTCAAATGTTTTTGGTTTTTTACCTGACTCTCCATCCTTTTTCTCTGTGTTGAAATTATCATCTGATCACCAGCAGAATATTTATCACTCTAAAGGACCTAGTCCTGCTTGTTCTTATGAGTGTCTCACCTACCACTCACCTCCACCGTCCCCACCCCACCATCCCCACGAAATGGCGTCTTTGCCCTGAATCCCAGCCCTGTGTCTGGAGCTCTGCTACGACGAAGGCATTTTCCCAGTGTCCTACTGGTTTCTCTGGATCACCCAGCACTTCCCAGAATTCCCTCTGGCATGCTCTGTTCACCTGTCCCATACTCAATTTCAACTTTCATCTTTCTGGCAGCGCTATTTTTACTGGCTGCTAGCCTGAAAATATAGCCCTCCTCCTATGTCCTCCGGGTTCCATATTCCTCCTGCCTCATGGTTTCTCCAACCCCAGAACAGGCTGAATGAGTCTCCCTCTTCTGTGTTTTTTCTGTCTTGTTCACACACATTAGGAATTACTTGAGGATGGGGGTTGAATTTTGTTAACTTTTTCATATTCAGTCTTGAACCTGGAAACTTCCAAAAACTGCCTGCTCATTAAACACAGGTGGAATGGATGAAGTCATGCCCTAGCACTTCCCATCCTGGGCTACCCAGGGCTGCTGACACTGCCGTACCTTTTTATGTTGTTCAGATCGGCATCTCCCTCTCTCCTTCAGCCCTTCTCCTTCATATCTCTCACTCAACGATAACACAGCTATTCCCAGCAACTGAGGATACTTCAGAGACTACACTTTTATCGTGCCTCCTGAAATTTTTTATTTCTCCAGATACGGTCAACTAGCCCTGAAGGAATCAATTTAAGTTCATTATCTTTCTACAGCAAAGCAAAAAGCAATACATGTGCAAAGTGGAATGAAACTAAATGAAGAGGTATATGTAAATAAATTGTTCTCTGGCGCATCAGAGCTGGTGCTGGGTGGTACAAGTAGAGAGAAGCTGTCACTGTAAACTAAGGATGGCAATCAGCATGAGTGCAAGTTCTTGACAGCACAGAGCTAAGGAACAGCTGCATAAATAATAAATATTAAACACAACGCCTTCCCCACCGCTCCACCTGAGTTTATCAGAACTGAAGTGGGCTAGAGGAGTAAAAATAATAATTGCCAATCAGGAGGTACTTTACATACATAATTTCATAATGCGAGTTAAATCATGTCCGCCCTCTGTTCAAAGCCTTCCGATGGCTTTCCCTGCCCTGCAGGGTACAGGCACAGATCTGAGGGTGGTCGGAAAGACCCCATGTGATCTGCACCCCATGCCTCTCTCACCTCGTTTTCTGTTCCTTGCTCCCCTGGCTCCTACCTCTCCAGGCACACTGGCCTCTTTGTTGTTCCTGAAAACATTCTGGAATATTTTCATTCTGAACTCCTGGCTTGAGCCTTTTATACTGGCAGTAACCTCAGCCCAGACAGGCTTTGCACTGGTTTCCCAAGGCTGCTGTAACAAAGTACCCACAACTGGGTGGAAATGTATTGCCTCTCAGGTTTTGGAGGCTGGAAGTCTGAAATCAAGATGTCAGTAGGACCATGCTCTCTCTGAGGGCTCTAGGGCAGAATCCTTTCTGGCCTCCTCTGGCTTCTGGCCTTTGCCAGCAGTCCTTGGAATTCTTTGACTTGTAGGGGTGTCAACTCCAGTCACTCTTCACTCATTCATTTTCTCCCTGTGCTTTACACCATCTTCCCTCTGTGAAAGTCTGTGTGTGTCTAAACTTCCTCTTCTTTCTAAGGACACCAGTCATACTGAGCACCTAATTTCCACTTGATTACCTCCATCAAGACTTTATTTTCAAATAAGGTCATAGACTGAGTGAGCAGGCTCTAGGATTCTAACCTGTCTTTCAAGGGGAACACAATTCAACCCGTCACACCCTTCTCCCAAATATTCCCAGGACCCTCTCTCTCACCTCTATCACCATGTTAGTGAAGCTTCCTCTGATGCCTCATCACAGATTCCACCTCTGACCCCACTGTCATTTCCTCTTCCCTGTGTTATGTTTCTTCTACAGCTCTTACCAGCACCTCACCTACTATTTATCTTCCTTACTAATGTTGTTTTTGTCTGTCTCCTTCCTCCACCAAAGGCCATCAGCTCCACAAACAGAAGTTTGTCTATTACGGTTACTGCTGTTTTCCCAGTGCCTAGAGGTGGTAGGCACTCAGCAAAGGTTTATGAAATAAATACTCTTTAAAATCCTCATAGCATCGTGAAGTTATCAGAATGATTGTCATCCCCAATTTTATAAATAGGGCAGCACATGCTTAAAATGATTAAGTATCTTGCTCAAGATAATATAGCTAGTGAGTTTTGGAACTGGGGTTTGAACCAGGTCAAACTGACTATAAAACTCATGCTCTATACATTATGCTGTGCTGCCCAGGGCAGAGAGGGACTTCCTGCAGATGTGCAAGGAATTCTGCAGCTGCTTAAATTATTGCGTTTTCCTCTAGATAAAATAGCTCTTGGAAAACATCATCAAAATGTAAATCTTGGAAGTCTAGGTAAGTTGTCTGGCTCAGCTTGTAATGTCACTCAGACAACTGCGACACTGGAATCTGCTTTGTGTATCTCTAAAGTTTAAAAAAAAATCCAATTAAGCAAACTGTTCTTTGGCTCAGGTGATGGTTTTATTTCTCTGTGCAGATTAGAAAACCAAGAAGCATATGCAGTCTGTGTTCCCAGACAGCTGGGAGTTCGGTATGTATTGCTGCTTTTAAATTTTAGGCACAAGGGCTTCCAAACCAGAGTGAAGCTTGAATGTCAAATTAACAGATGCTGTGGTTATAACCCCCAAACCCTCACTTAACCAGCAAACACATGTACTGTATTTCCACAGGCAAAGCAGTTAAACAATGATCTTACTAAATCAAGCCCCAAACCTGCCAGGGAGGCAAAGGAAGTTGTTTCTATTTGAATTATCCAGATTGGCTGTCAGCGTGGATCACATCTCCTTGATAATTGCTCGTCTCCCTTCTTTGCTCTGCTTGCATAGCCACGGTCTAGAAGTCATTTTCAGAGGAAATCACCCATTGCTGACAGGTTCCTGTCACAGCAATGATCCTGCAATAAGCCAGGGACGTTAACCAGAGCTGATAGTCATGTGAGACTGTGTCTACCATCATCAAAGGTGGGGCTGATCAATGGTGCATGGACAGGGAATGGTCATACTGGACACAGGACATGCTCCCTAGCTAGAGGTCTATATTTAAATAATAAAAAGAAAATTTTAAAAAGGGGAGACCAAGTGCCAGGACCCAATGTAATGACCCAACTAAGTCAGGAAAGAACGAGAGAGAATAATATTTCCAGGCTTCAGTTAAGAAGGTTTGGAGGAACCGTGAGCATGAGTGCTTTAGATAGGCTAGATATGTCAGTCAGACTCTCCGAATAGTTACGCAGGTTTGGTTCATTTGTGTGTTCATTTGCCTCTCTTAGCCTGTCGTGTGGGGATGTCTTTAGTGACAATAAAATTGTGCATTGCTGCCATTGCATCATGGGAAAGAACTGATGCTCTTACACCCTAAACTAAACTCCATGGGAAAGAAAATCCTTGGTTCTTGCATGGGGACCTTGTAACCTGCAGAGATCCTGAGTTTCTAAGGATGGCTACAAATCTCATTTTGTATAGCAGATGGAACTCAACAAAAGGGAAGGAAAGCTGCTATTGGGGATACTCTGGGACATTGTTACACTAACGCTGACTTCTCATTGGTTCAGCCAACAACGGACCATCACTTTTCTTCCTGACATGCTCTTTCTTAAGTTCCCCCAGGGAATCAGGCCTTGATATTAGTCATATTTCCCAATTCTGTGTGAAATTGGTCAGAGGCTGAAAATGACATTTAGTGTGGCAGGTGTTAAATTTTTCTTTATAACTCTCACTTTGCACCTCTCTAGCTCGGGTAGGCCTTAGAGATTACTGTGCATTTAAGTTCAGTTTCATCATTGCCATATATTGCAGTTCCAGGAACTATTGCTTTCTTAAGCCTACAAACTTTTATTACTCTATCCAAAGATGAGGATAAAGTTTCAAAATTTATCGCCCAACCTAATTCTGTGAAATACACCCACATCCTCAAGCACACAGCGGAAAGCACCCAATTTCAAGGACATGAGCCAGTCAGTCAGTCACCACCTGTGTGACTATGGAACAATTGACACGTTGTGAAGAATCTGAAGGTTATGCGTGGTTACATATTACAGCCTCCTTTTAACAGAGCAACCCCGTTCAAACAACAAGCACCATGTTACAGACAAAACATTTGGACTAGCCTCCGTGTTCACACAGGAGTTCCACGCTGTTGCCCTTCCTGGGCAGCAATGTTTCCAATCCCTTTTTAAAGGCCACTCGCAGGCTGTAGAAAGGTCTGGTAAAACAAAAGCAAATAAAAATTAGTTACAGAACTTATAGTAGCTTTTTCTATTTCCAAGTGATATGCAATGGTATAGAAATGTTATGCACTAAAGTGTTTTGCTTGGACAATACCTGCATTGAATTTCTAACATCCATCTTTCCACCGGCAAATGGAGTTTTTAGTGACTCGCTTTGTAGTTGCAAACGCTGTCCTCAAAAGTAGAAATCTTTTAAAAAGGCACAGTAATTCCATTCAGAACATTAAGTAGAATTTTGTTATGCCAAAAGCACCATTACATATGAGCTAAAACATATTCTAATGTGCAAGAACACATGAGCTATGGAACTTCATAAGAATTTTAATTTACATTGTTTTAAATAAATACAGATTGGGTAAAAGCAACAGTTGTGTATCAATACTCTATTTAGAATAATCTTGACCCTTGAAAGGGTACAAGAAGTGGGCCAATAGGCTGGGAGTTACTCAGTGAAGCTGGTTGAGGCTCCTGTGGCTTCTGACCCTGTATTTTACCCCTTGAGTAGCAAAGAATTTGGCCACACCTTTTAGAGGTCCAGTCTTTGTACTTAGCTCCTGAGAGGAGTGATTTTTTTGTTTGTTTTTTTAATTCATGGTGCTCCCCCCCACCCCCCGCCCACACACTCCCAACAGTTCATCTCACAGAACAAGACTCAGGGTGGGGCTGGCCACTCCTCATTCTTAGGGTGGGGACTTGACTGTTCCAGAAAGGACAGCAGTGTCACTAAAGGGTGGAGACTTTCGGTCTGGATGTGGAGACTGAATTCAACCACAGGAGCAACCAGTCAATCAATCAATCACGACTTCAATAATGAAGTCTCAATAAAAACTCTGCAAACCCAGCCGAGTGAGCTTCACTGGTAATGTGCTCTGAGGATGATGGAAGATCAGGTTTGCAACCTTCCAGCCTCCATTCCATGATTCTCTTCCTTTGGATACTCTTAGCTGGTATCCTTTCCCTGGAATAAATGTGATCACGAGTGTAATAGTTTTGGTGAGTCATTGAACCTCAGGGTATGTGAAATAATAAAAAATACATATTCATCTCTGCCCCTGCTGATTCCTGCTAATGTTTGGTCTTTGACCCCAGTTCTTGACACAGAGTTCCTAAATCGATGGGATCTCCTGGGTTATAGGAGGGTCTTTTGTTCTAATATGGTGACTCTTTGTGGGAACCTAGATGAGGGCTGGTCACTAGAAACTTTCATGAAGTCTCACCTCCCATCCTCCAGAAAAGTGGAGAGGGGTGAGAAAATGAGTTAATGGCTATGTGATGAAACCTCCATAAAATCCCTGGGCTATGGAGGTCAGAGAGTTTCTGGGTTGATGAGCACATCTGTATGTGCCAGGAGGGTGGTGTACCCCAGCCCCATAGAAACAGAAGCTCCTGCACTCAGGACCCTCCCAGATGTTGGCCTATGTATCTCTTCTTTTTTAAAATATATTTTATTGATTATGCTATTATAGTTGTCTCATTTTTCTCCCCTTACCCCCCTGTGCCCTGTACCACCCCTCCCTTCATTACCTCCTTTCTTAGTTCATGTCCATGTGTCATATATATAAGTTCTTTGGCTTCTACATTTCCAATACTTTTCTTAACCTCCCCCTGTCTATTTTGTACCTACCATTTATGCTTCTTATTCCCTGTACCTTTTCTCCCATTCTCCCTCTCCCCGTACCCACTGATAACCCTCCATGTGATCTCCATTTTGTGATTCTCTTCCCATTCTAGTGGTTTGCTTAGTTTGTTTTTGTTTTTGTATTAGGTTCAGTTGTTGATGGTTGTGAGTTTGTTGTCATTTTACTGTTCACATTTTTATCATCTTCTTTTTCTTAGATAAGTCCCTTTAACATTTCATATAATAAGGGTTTGGTGGTGATGAACTCCTTTCACTTGGCTTTATCTGGGAAGCACTTTATCCGCCCTTCCATTCTAAAGATAGCTTTTGTCTCTCTTCTTTAAAATATTCCTTGTAGCCCTGGCTGGGTGGCTGAGTTAGTTGGAGCTTTGTCCCACAGGCCAAAAGAGTCCACATGTTCAGCCCCCAGTCAGGGTGCACGCAGGAAGCAATCAATCGAGGTTTTTCTGTTACGTTGATTTCTCTCTCTGTCTCTTTCTTTCTCCTCCTTCCTCTCTCTCTAAAAATCAATAAACATATCCTTGGTTGAGAATTACAAAAGCAAAAAACATCCTCCTAGTAGTAAATTGGCAATGGTAAATAAACTGATTTCATGAGTTCTGACAGCTATTTCAGAAAATCATTAAACCTGGGGAGGGGACCATTGTGTAGCCAATGTGTAGCCAAGTCAGAATGAAGTTGTTGGTAACCTGGGAACCTACAACGTGCACTTAGCATCAAAAGCAAGAAGCAGTGTTGTGGGACAAAGCCCTTAACCTGCTGGGTCTGCACTATGGTTAGTGTCAGAGTTGAACTGCAGTGTAGAATACGCCGCAGGTGTCAGAGATTTGGCCAGTGTGGGAAAAACCGACACATCTGGTGTCAGAAGTGAGAGTAGAGGAAAACGGTGAGTGTTTTTCCTAGACAGGCTGGGTTTTTGGGAAACTCCCAAATTTGTAGTTGGTGTTAGAAATTTGGGGCGGACTTGGCACTGTGCCTTCAACCTCAGAGTCTGGCTACTTCCTAGGTATCCCTATACATCTGGACGTCCAGAACTCAGCCAGGCTAACAAGACCTATTCAAAAGACATTATTTTCAGGACTGTGATGGAGGTCATGTCGGAGACTCACAGAGGAGAGGCCTATGCAGGTGAGGCTCGCATGGGAAGCTGGTGCAGTGGAGCCAGAGAGAAAATTGCTCTTGTCATTCTCTCTTTTTTCTTTCACCCAAGGCCCGGGGAGCACAGGACTAGCTACACCCTGGGTGTAGAAAAGGGCCAGACTTTTCTACAGGAAACTAACACAGAAGATAGAGCAGATGACAGAAAGGAGAGAAAAGAAGATGGGGAGAAAGATGAGTGACTCACTGCCTTGAGTGATGCTTGAATTGCCAAATCCCCCCAAAAGCTAGAGAGATTTCATCTGCTCACGGCTCGCAGAACCTCCACACCCACGTTGAAGGAAACCCACACGGCCCATATTTTATTTTAATAATATTTTCACAAAAATATTTTCTATGGCATATTGATGGAGACAGTATTGTGCTTCTGAGTGCTGAAGATAGAAACAGAAATTACACATTGCTTTGTGGGCAGAGGAAATGAAGTCCAGCAAAATTAAATCACTTCTGGTCATATTCTCCTCTGCAGACAGAAGTTTTGGAGAATAAAATATCCGAAGAAATTCCTCATCACAGAAAACAGAACATTCCAGAGTGAAGCTAGCAAATAGGAAATGAAGTGATGTGAGGAAATCAATGAGGAACAATGTTTTTCCTTTTTCTTTTTAATTAAAACCTGAAATATATAGCTGCTGAAAAGGGGAAATTAAACAAACACTGTATGGTGGAGGGTAATAAATGAAAACATTTTACCATGAAAAATTTGGGGGATCATATCACAGTGTTCCTCTTGAATTGCTAAAAGTCCTTTTCTTCATTTCGTCTCTTTCCCTCCGAAACCTGATCCTTTCATTAGAAGTCAGCCATGTGCAGGCCTTATTGATAGCTGCAATGCTTCATCTTGTGTTTTTTAATCAGTCACTGCAGTGCGTGTGCAGCTCACGAACTCTGCTATGGTTGTAAGAAATGTTCTCAATTGCTCGGTGCAGCTGTTCCACGGCTCAGCCCCAGCTGCGTTAGCGATCTTAGGAGAATAGGGTGAATTGCTAAGAGTTAGCTTCATTTGCTCGTCACTGAGGGAAAAGGGAAAGCTGAGGAAACTTTATGAGCCAAAATTTTAGCCTTTTACAGTTTCCAAAGCATAAGCACGCGTATTTTCTTATTTGTCTGCATGACAACCCTTGAGCAAGGTAGTATTCTTATGACTATTGGACAGATGAACAAATGAGGGCTTCGGAGATTTACCCAAAGTTACACTGGTAGCAAGGGCAGAATTTTTACTCAAACATTCTGCCTCTACCCATTGCTTTCCAGAACTCTTGGGTCCCTGTACCTGCAGATGGGAAAAAAGAGGCGTCACTCAGTCTTGCACTGCCCACCACCAGCTCTGAGCAGAGCAGACACTAATGCCTTTTATTTTACTTTAGGGTAGCAGTTTCTTGGTCATATGCCAAGGATCTCAGTGTAAAAGCTAGAAACATGAGCAAAAACAACAAACAGAAATGAATAAACAAACAAAAACCTCTCCAAACAAGGTTAAGCATGGTAAGGTTTACTGACCTCCTCGCCACCCTCCAAACCCTCTGCATTCCTCTGCTGGAGCCCCTCTCTTTGTTTCCGGGGCACCCAGGTGGCCCTTCTTCCTCCTGGCTTCATTTCCAAATCTTTTCCTTAGAGCCCAGCTGAAATTTCACCTTTTCCCTGAAACCCTTTCTGAATCATTCAATACCTGCCTTTCTTCTTTTTTCTCTGAATCCTTGTCATGTAAAATGTAGCCATTTGTACAGTGGGAATAGCATCAGGCTGAGAATCAGAGTCTTTGCTTCTGATTCTTTTGTACAGTCTCAGGCTCTTTAAGCAAATGATGTACCTTCTCCGGGTCTCAGTTCTGCCTCTGCAGAGTGGAGGTGTTAGGGTAGATGGTCTCTAAGAGCCATAATTAAAATTAATAATACACAGCTTTACAGATGGCTAGATATTATCTTGACCTTTATCAAGATTGCTTTGTTTCTATGTTTTGTTTCCACAGTGAAATTTTTGAGCCGTATTATATAGTTCTGTCATAACTCCGTTAGGCCTTGTCCATTAATACATTAGATTATTCTTCACTTCTGATCACCTGATTGGTTGAAAAGTCACATTGTTAATCATTACAGTCAGTCTTCTGAGGAAGTGTCTAAATGGAGTTCAAGATGACCATGGACTTGTAAATGTATTGTCTCCTAGACATACACAGTATGTGTATTAATTAGAATCATCATAATAGCTAACATTTACTTGAGACATATTAAATACCAGGCTCTGTCCTGAGTGCTTTTTTTATGTATTTATTTGCTTAATTTCCACAACAGTCATCTGTCCTAGACATGATTGTTACCTCTGTCTTACTGAAAAGAAAATGGTAATGTACAGAATTTCAGTATGTTGCTCAACATTGCAAAGCTAATAAATGTTGGGGTGAAGGTTCCAACAGGTGGCTGGACTCTGACACCTGTGCTTTCCTCCTGCCCTGTCCTCCCCTCCTATCCTTGTGTATGTAAAGGAGTGTCGTGTGCACAGTGGAGGGGGTGGCCATGGCAGATTCTTTTCCTCATCGGTGGAGTGGGAAAGAGAAGTGGGGTTTGAATAAATGGTTCCCAGACTACTTCAATCTGTGACATCTTGTGAATATTTCACTCCAAATTGGCAATGGCAGCATTTCTGTCACTGGGTAAATGTGCTTTAACGTCATCCCGGTCTTTGCCATAGTCCAGTTGAAAATGTAGTGTACAAAATTATATCAGTACTATGACCTTTCCTTTTTATGAAATATATCACTATAAATACATTTCTATAAATATATTCCATAAATTTATAGACTGCTACAAACATTCTATAAAATACATTTCTATAAATATGTTTCTATAAAACATATTACACATCCACAATGAAAAGAAATATAAAATCTAAACAGTGAGTACACGCGGAGGTGGGATTATATTGTGGCATCATTTTCTCTCTTTGTAATTTTCTCTGATTTTCAGATTTTCTAAAATGTGAATGTATATTCAAATGACCTTCATTTTGAACCATCTAAAATAATGCAGCCCCATTAAGCCCATGTTTAGTTTTAGCACCCCACATGTGGAAGCTTGCTGCTTTGGCTTTTTCAAAGCCATTCCCAAGCCTGCACTGAGCAGAATGTGCTCAGCAGAGTAAAACGTCCTCCAGGCCTAACTCATGCCTCACCCCTCTCAGAACTGGGGCTGCCAGGGCTTTGGAGAGGGGCCTGTGAAAAGACAGGGAGAAGGACAATAGTCTGGTGGTGTGTGGGATTAAACAGGTGGTTTAAAAGACCAAGTAAGATTTGTCCTTCACCCAGGACATCCCCCTCTGTGACAGCTATGTTTAAAGAAAGATTAAGAATTTTTAGGAGAAAGGCTATTGACATATAAGTCCAATTAGCTGCACAGATTTCCACCCCTGAGTTGTACAACATGAAGGTCATTTTACTCAGTAATTTCCTCTCCCTGAAAAGAGAGAATCCAGGGTCATATTCTGAGTTCTGGGCTCTCCTCTCAGCAAGGATGTCCTTTGCTAATAAAGCCTAAATGTCTGAAACCATCTCTCTCCAGTTGCTTAAAAATGCCCAGTTTTTTAAGGCCGGCACAACTGGGAAAGCCATCCTTCAAAGGAGAAACACGGTATCTTCCCAATTTACTCAAATTTGAGATTACAGGCTAGCTCAATGGAGCTGGGTTATGCTTCATTCATTCATTATTTCATTTATCTACTCAACAAACATTATTGATCGTCTACTGTGTGTCCTGCCCTGAGCCAGGCATTGGGCACACAATGGCAAACAATGCTTCCATCCTGATTCATGGGGCTGAGAATCTAATGAGGGTCTACAGTTAAATACATAGGCAGTTGCAGTGTGACAAGCAACTGCAGTCCTGGATTTGTGAACCAATTTCTCAGATAGATACCAAAATATTTCAAGGTGTACAAGACTTTGCACCAAAGTATTGGCGCACAAGTACTACAAATGAGTTTGCCTAAATGAGTGCCAACTATTATCGAGATCAATTTATTTATCTTCCCAAAGGGCTATTCTGTTTTCTGTTGAAAACAGGCCCAATGTGCTACCTACCTACACTCAGTAAGTTTGGGCAGCAGATACGCATTCTAAATAATAGGAACTTTATTTGCGAAGCATCTTTTATCTTGTTAGTGCATAATGTGCTTTGCAAACTCAATAAATGACTGTAATATATTTTTATAAACATTGGTTAAAACACTGACGTTTTAATATATTTCATGTCATAAAGTATATTAGTTTTCTAAAAAAGCCCTCCAGCAGTAATTTTGTTAGTACTTACATTAAAGGCTGTCACTTGTACTTCATAAAACATGTCAATCTGCTAACTGACATAGGATGGTGATTTTTTTCTCTTGACAGGAGCACAGTTTCCTGTTTTAGGCATAGGTCTTTTTGAGGTCTCTACTCTGATCTTCCCTCACCTAATTTTATAAAAGTGGAAACTGAAGAAATGACGAGAACAGAAAACAAGCACACGATCACCTTTCCGGGTGATAATTCTACTGTGATCATAGTGTAATGATAATGGGCCAAAAATGTGTGCGATGTTAATTTAGTGACTTGTGAGAAAGCATCTGGAGTTTAACGTAGCACTGTCGACTATGCAAAAATGTAATCATAATGCCGGCAAGGCTCAGTGCTCTGGATGAAGCCCAAATTGTTAGCCAGCGCCATGAGGGCATTTAGAGCCTAGCTGCAGAAGGGGAATTCACAGGAAATTTCGCGACATGTTCCTCCATGCCTCCTATCAGCTACCATTTGGTTATAATACAAAAACAACTGGAGGAGAGGTTGGCCAAAACAGAAAAAGAACACATTCTGGGAAAAGTGGAGGGAATAAGGAAGAACTTGGTTTTTGCTTTTCGTTCTTTTATGTCATTTTACATGTGTCTCATCTGATAGGTCATAAAGACATGTAAGTAAGTATTATTTTCATAGAATTGATACTCATTTTGCACAGTAACATCACGCTCGGAGATATCTCTAGACGTTTGATAGTGGAGAGCACTATGGGTAGGAACAATGGCTGGAACTTGAAATTCAAAATTGTGGGATGGGTCCTATCAGCCACAGTTATAATGTATTTTTGAAAAAAAATGTCATTGTGGTGCTAGGTCTGTTGTAGCTATTACGAGCTTCTGTACTAAATCTGAACTGGGCTTCTGCAATGTTTGTTTTCTGGAAAGTAAGTGGGATGAGGGAAAGACAGACATATGAGTGTTTAGAGCTATATTTTTCTGTCTTCAGAATACAGAGAAGTTAATAGCAAGTATTTGGCCATTTGCTTGCTTACGTTATGCCTGATATTTTGACAGTCACTTTTGCTGTAGACAAACAACTTGATATCTAAATTATGTATGTATTAGAATGCCATGTAGCTAATGGCTGAATATATTGAAAGTCAACATCACTACAATTATTTATTTGGCCTAAATTTCATTATAATTGTATAAGGAATAAGTTTTAAAACTTCACAAACCACTCCTATTGGGCTTGCTGTGAGAAAGGAGTGGTAAGGCACCCCTCACTTGAAGGGCAGGGGTTATGTTAACATGTGTCTGAGCCCAGGGTTCTACTATCTAAATATTCTCCATAATCTCAGTGTATTTCTAGACCTAATTCCATCTCCAAGTTTATTTGGTAACCTTAGACAAGTCACTCTGACACTTTGCATGTCACTTTTCCCATCTGTAAATTGGGGCCACATGACACTCACCCTGTATATTTTTTGCAAGATTATAAATAGCACTACAGGAGAAAATGTATTCAAGGCTATTTTGAAAAGTACAAGGAGTTACAACATTTAGTAGTTTGTTGTTACTCTGCAATGATTTCAGTACACCAGTTCCTTGTCCTAAAGGGCCTCTAAGAGTTATGAAAGCTCATGGAGGAGTAGTTGCAGTGACTTGCTAGAGAGGAAACAGACTCCCCTGGAAGGGACAAGCAGAAGTGTATAAATAAGTATGTGGGCAGAGTTGCCAGCAGCCAGAATAGACTTCACGGCAATTTATTCTCTTCCTGTAAACTGCAGGAGGGTGGGAGAGAAACTGATTTCAATGTGTCTTTTTTTAACCTTACTCGACACACAATGACATTATTTCATCATACGTAATGATATGCCTGCATGCAAGTGATAATTTCCAGCCTATTTTAAGGATCTCTGCCTACATACATAGTTATACATCATTCAATTTGTCAGAATCCTGATTGCAACAATAATTGATGTCTGGTCAGATGTTCATTCTCATGTTCTCACACAGACCATATGTAATAGAAATATAGGAGGCAGATGGGTAAAAAGGAACATGAGAAGTTTCACTCTTTTTTTTCTTCCGTTCCCTATCCACCCCAGCCCTCCTCCCATTAACAAAAGAGTATGGGGAGCAAGGGGCATATAAACTAAAAGGGACTTTTTCAAATTGCTTTTTATTGTCTCAGAAGTTCTCACAGAAGGAAATCGCAAGACTCTGAAGAAGAATCAGCATCTTCCCCTACCTGGTGGCATGCCTCCTCAAAACCCAACTACACAGAGAGGAAACACTCTCTCTCTAGGAAGAAGTGATGGATTGTGTCAAGTTGACAAATAACCAGGGAAGGAACTCAGGGCATAACTACCAGTGTTCGATACAGTCACTGTAAAGTGGAAAATTGAGGCCATTGATGGAATGATTTACACAAAACAAAATGGAACTACCAAATATTCCTGAGGAGTATAGCAGAGGAGCTATCAATTCACCAAGACATTTTCCTGTTCCCTCGTAGGCACACGGCTAGACTGCATCACTCTCTGTCCTTTCAGCGATACGTGCCACTCCTGGGCCAAAGCAGTTATGAAGCGCATTTCCCCTTTCTCTCTTTTCTATCCACCGCCAAATGGAAAAGACTCCAAGGACTTACAGAAGGACAGAGACGATACGAGAAAGGGCACCGAAAAGGGATTTATGTTGGTAAGAACACAGTCTATCCTGATTGATGGAAAGGGAAAAACATTTTCTTTCTGCAACACTCTGAATTTATAGGACAGCTCGGTCGGCCAGTAAAAACACAAACTTGAAGCTGTGACCTAAGGCACATCTAAGCCCACAGCAATGATCATTAAAGCGTGGTCTCCAAACATCAGCAGTACCTGGGGAAGTGTAAGAAATGCAAATTCTTGGATCCGATCTCCGACCTACTGAATCAGAAACTCTGAAAGTGGAACCCAGAATTTAAATAAGCTTTCCTGGTGGTTCTGAGGCATGCAGATATTTGAACACTATTGTTCTGGAGATTGCGGCGTCAGAATAGATCGTGAAACTTGTTCACATAAGTAAATGGCTCAGTGCTCTCAATTCTGACATTTTGATATATTCTTCAGGTATATTTAACAAATATTGGAAAAACACATTGGAACAAAGATATTGCCAACACTTTGCCCCAAAGCAGAATCAAGTTGAGAAAAGGAAGCCTGGCATCAGGTTTGAGTGCATCAGACATGCTTAGTGACTTGTGTGATCCCAAGCCTGTGCACGGCCTGGTTTTGGCCAGGAAGATGGGTTAGCTAGAGGATTTGTGTGGGGTGGGAAAAGATAGGATAGTCCAGACATTTAATAGAGAGCAGCCTTTTCTAGAGCGTAGTTAAAGTAGCTGAGACTCCTCCCAGAAACTTAAGGCTTAGAAAAGCTTTGCAGAATTTCCCAAGAGCATCCCAAATGTTTAGGGGAAGTGGATTCAGCACTAGGGTAGGTGGTTCTATTAGCACAGGAGCCTAGAAGCCAATATGGTCAGCCTCTCATGTGACCAAGAGCTGCCCTTTCATTCTTACATCAAAAGGACTGTAAGGAATAAACACTGTGCAGCCCCTGCTTCTCCATGGGGCACAGCAGAAGATGCTCATGAAAATGCTTAATCCCAAGGGCAGATTCTTTCTCACTTGGATGAAAATAAGAAAGGAAAGCCTATGCCATTTGAATTCTGTCGTCTGACCCTTCCATAGGCACTATCTTGCACCCCGAGTGTGAAGTTCATAAATAACCCCACCTCCAGGATGGCCCCTATTTACCTCCTATCAAGGGAGGAAAGTCGAGATTTCATGGATCAGCTGAGAAAATCTGAAAGCCTAACCTCTAGGTCACGTAGATCTCAAATGTGTTGTCCTGCTTGCCTTTCGTTTCGTGCCTAGTTCTAAGAGATGTTCCCTTCTGGGTAAAATTAGCTCTCACTTTCTGCCCTCTGCACGGACCAAGGCCAGGTGGGCAGCCACTGAGAGAGATGCTGGCACAAGGGCCCACCCAGCCTGAGAGGAACAGATAGGGAGATGGGGGAAATTGACTCCTGTCACTGAGAGAGAGGGCTGGGGCTAAGGCAGGGCAAGTGAAGCCCACGATTCACCTGCACAGACTAAAGTGTTGTCAAAATAATCAATATGAATGATATTTGAATGCACTGTTTTTAAAACTCTAAATTAAAGCCAAAACATCCACAATGAACAAAGTATCAACATTTAAATAAAGACAGGACAGGTATTAGTGAAATTTCCTTTTGCTTCAGGCTCCAATGGTTCTCCAACAGCACTGCCCGTGACCATCAGCCAGCAAGTGGAAATATGTTCAGTTCTCTACAGAGCAGATGGGTGGGTGATTAGTAAAAGCCAGTCCTCTGTGGTCAGAATTCCCTGTGGTAAAAAATAAAGGCAAGAGGGAGATGAAAAAGAGACAAAGGAAGAAGAGGGGGAAAAAGAGGAAGAAAAAAGGTCTTGAATCTTTATAAAGTGTGAGGCATTGTAGTAAGCACATTGCAAGGGTTAATCATTTATTTTTCCAAACAGTATGCAGGAAATATGATTATTATCACCACTCCACAGACAAGGAAATGCTAAATTAGTTGTTCAAGATCACAGTCAATGGCAGAGCGGGGATATAAACTGAGGCTTGAGAGCCCCTCTTTTTCACCAGCAGGAAGACAAGGAAGAAAGAAGGGACTCGAGCAGGACGGGAACGAGCCGAAAGCAGCCCGGTGTTTCAGGTCCTCCGCGTCCCCTGCCCCAGAGGAAACGCGAAGAAATGGAGGCTGCTTGATGAAGACCAGTTTAGCATGTCTGTGAACAGGAGACAAAAGCACATCTGAGGCCCTTGCTGTTGTGCTGGCACAAAGTATCTACTTAATGTTGGTTGTTTTCACATCCTGACATCTTCCAATTGACAAAGAAATGTTTAGCATGCCATGAAATGAACAGGAGCGGAGTGGAGCAGAAGGCGGCGGATGACGGGAGCTGCAGCCTGTCGGTTTATTTGGCCCCCTCCCTCCAAAACGGGTCTCACTCTGCCTCCTGGTCTCTAAATCTTTTTCTGTAGAGCTCAAGAAATAACAAAGGGAGATGGGTATATTTTATTTATTTATTTACTTATTTATAGTGTATCTATGTGTATCGTGTAAGTATTTAAAACCTGACTCGATCCAGTGCAACAAGAATGATGTCTCAATTCCAGGAGGGAGCACGTTGCACAGGTTTAAGCATGATAGATGGGCCGGCCTCCCTTGCTTAGTAAACTGCAGTGAGAGAAACTGAATAACCCTGAAATTAGAATGGGGGTGGGAGGGGGAGGGTCACGCTGCTGTAATATTACTGGAACAACATGCGGAGGAAAGTAATTTACTCTGAAGTGACAGTCTGAAGGCAAAAAATAAACTAACAGGAGGGAGTTTAGGCTCATTAGCAGCCTGGTCTCAATATTTCATTATTAATGATAATAAAAAGAAAGGAGGGAGAAAAGGCGTAAGAGCCGCTGCACCTCCCTCCCTTTATCACCAGTCCCCACCCCCCAACACACACACACAGGGCCAGCTCAGAGGCTCACAATACCACAGGCTCCAGGTCTCAACAAAAGGCCCCTCTAGGAGAAAGGAAATGCCAGGCAGGATGAAGAATGGGTTAGCTCTGGTGCCGGTCTACTCTCCTCTAAATGTTTGAATCAGTGGAGCCCCTCTGTGGGATTCCGCCTGATTTATGAGAACCTCTGCCACAGGCAACTGAGGCCAGCCTGGACGAGCGGCAGTGAGAGGGGAGACCACCCCGGGCTGCCCCTGGGATTGCCCCAGCGACACTGCCCTGCACGGGGGTGGGGGGGTGGGGGGGTGGGGGGGTGGGGGGTGGGGGGGGGGTGGGGGGGTGGGGGGGTGGGGGGGGGGGGAGGGGGAGGGCAGCCACTCCTCCCTGAGACGGCATACTGTCTCCACTGAGGAAGGGAAGGAACAAAAATATGGGGAAGCAAAGCTCTGGTCTGGATGCAAAAAGAAACAGGATATATCGAGACTGTAACTTAAGCCTAAAAATAAGATTCTGCAGTAAGTAACCATGCTGGATTCGATTCGATTTACAATGGCAAAGGAGCTAAGGTTCTACCTGTTGCCCAAATAAGAAAATGGGAATTGTCTTCTATGTCACCAGGCTGCCTCTTCTGACAAATAATTTGTTGTGAATAAAAGATACATTTTCTTTTTGACATTAACTTTCAGAACCCAGCGAGGCTGGCCTGGTCCATTTTTCTTGCGCCATTTCTGAACATCTCAACATTGGTTATATTAATGTTAATAATGTTGGGCAAAATAATAGCTGCCTACCTCCACTTCTGTCACCCAATGGCACTGAGCAATTAAAAACATTCAAGATCATCATTTCTATTGTTTACATCCTTTTCAATTATTAACATGATAGAATGTTCCATTTGACTAACAGATACATGAGGGTCTACCCCTTTGCTGGGTGCAGCACTGGGCTACAATGAATGAACTAACACACGATCCCTTTACTCTTGTTGCGTACAGACAATTGAAGGAGACAGCTATGAAGCAGTAAACACAGAAATAACCATATAATAATGAGTTGCATTAGGCGGCAGGAAGAGAATGAGGTAGGAGCTCTGAAAGAGCCTGAGGGGTGGAAATACTACTTTCTGTAGGGTAGTCCAATTGGCTTCTCAGAGGAAGTGGCATTTAAATTGAGTCCTGAAAGAATTGGCAGGTAGCCTGAAAATCCGAGGAAAAAAAGAATTTCAAGCAGAGGGGCCATCCATGTACAGAAGGCCCAGAGTCAGACAAGAACTTCCCATTTCTTGTTTGAAAAGGAGGGAGGCCAGTGTCCCTGGAGCGTGGAGCTAAAGGGAGGGAGAGTGGTACCTTCTGTCACTAGAAGAAGGCCAGGGGTGTCATGAGAGCCTCAAGTTCAGTGAAAGAGGTGGGATTTTATTCTGTGGTTCAGGGAAAGCTTTCAGATTATTTAAAGCTAAGGAGAGATATGAACAGATTCACTTACCTTTTAAAACAGTCTTTCTGGCTGCCATGTGCAGAATTAATTGAGGGAAGAACAGGCCCAAAAGCTGGAACACCTGCCAGGGCACTTCTCAGTGGGGCAGGAGGAAGGTGGAATCAGGACAGAAGGATGCAAGGAGGTCCAAGGTATTGTTTTAAGGAAGAAGATACAAGATGTGGTAAGAAATTATGTGTTGGGCCCAGGGAGGGAGGGAGGTGTTGAGAAAGTCCATGGATGTCTGGCTAAACCCTCTGAAGCTAGTCTTTAGCATAACAAAGAACATGGCAGGCAGTGAGTGTAGGCACAGACACACATTCTTCCTGAGTAAGGTCCACACAGGGTCAAATCTGCGTACTGTCTTGCCTTCCAGTGCACACCGAGGCCCAGGCCCGGGAGACCATCCTACCCGACTCCAGCTAGGGGGTAAAGAAGACGAGATTCCCGCTTCTACTTGTGGTTTTTTTCCTCCTATATTCCTGAGCCCTCTTTGCTTTTCTCTTTTATGTCCAGAACCTAACGCTCTCTGAGGTGGGTTAGAGGAACCGGCAGAGAGCATTGGTTCTCAGACTGTGGTCCTGGGACAAGCAGCGTCAGCATCACCTGAGAATGTGTTAGAAATAGAAGCACGTGGGCTCCAGCCCAGATCTGCTCAGTCATCTGTGCTGGAGCGAGCCCTGCATGCGACTCTGATCCACGCTGAAGTTTGAGAACCGCTGCTCCACCACCACTCCGTAGCTGCACCAGCCAACGCAGCGGCCACTTACCACATGCGCCTCCCAAGTCCATGAAGGTGTGCGGACGGAGCTGAGATGTGTCATATAAAAGACACATCAGATTTCAGACTTAGTACCGACAAACAATATAATATTTGGGGTTAGATTTAGTATTAAAACTGAAATTAATTTCACTGGTCTTTTTAACCTTTTTAGTGGCTATAAGGGAAGTTAATATGACATGTGTAATACCTACTTTATTTTTATTGGACAGCACAGTTCTAAAGTGCATATTCTGATTCAGTAGCTCCGGGGTGAGGCAGAAGTTCTCCATTTCCAGTGAGCTCCTGGGGAGGCAGGCTGTTGGTCTGTGGACTGCACGGTGTTACAGCACCAATATGTGGCAGAAAAGTTTCAACAGTATGAGATCAATAAAGCTGGTTTTAAGTCTCATCTCTGCTTCTTATTGGTTATATGACTTTGGAGTATGTGTCTGCATGTCTGTATGTCTATGAGTATATGTCTTATATGTCTATATGACATTTAGAAAATAACCAAGTCATTTTTCTAAATGAAAAAAAATGTAGATACTAGAAATAACCACACAGGGTTATTGTTATATTTAATAACAAGTATAAAGGACACATGGACAAACACAATGGGGAGGATTGAATGTGGGAGGTGGTGGGGGTGGATAGGGCAGGGGGGCCTAATGGGGGGAAAATGGGAACAACTATAAATGAACAACAAAAATTTTTTTAAATCCAAAAAATAAAATAAAGTGATGTTGATGTGATTATTTTATATTATCAAAGCCAAGGAAATCTAAATAATTATTCCACACCACACACATGCGCACACAGTCGAGCACTAAACGGACTGGAGTGAGGGAGGCACGCAGCCAGTTTTCTCAGTTTCTAAGATAATTCAGGGCTACAAGTAAACATCACAATTACTTGGCTATTCCAAATTGTTTCTAAATTATCCCTGCCTGCATTGTCTGAATCACTGTGCCCAAGCAGTTGCCTGAGAAGGATAACAGTATTTGGCCATAATCCTTCTTAGGTGCATGTGGGCCCAGGTAGAGTGGGCTTGGTTACTTTCCAAAAGGGGGAAGCCCCAGAGCGGGGGCATTATCCTAAATATCCAGCTAAATACTCAGTGCCAGGTCTCGGAGAATCAGAGCATTCATAAGGCTAGGTGGACTTCATCAGATCAGACAGCATAAACAATTAGCAAGTAACCAGGCTCCTAGAAGGAGCCAGTTTGGACCAGAGGGAAAAGAGAAGAGACCCACCTGGCAACTCTGTCATCATTAGAAAGATGGGGAAGGCAGAGAACGATACATAAAGCAGTAACAGCTTAAAGAGTAATTGTCTTGCTGTGAGTGGCAACATGCACATGGTTGAGATTAGCCCAGCTCTCCCTCTGGGGCTGTGGTGCTGGGAATACAACACACAGGAGAAGACAGGGAGCTGCTCAGAAACTGAGCCTGGGTGGTGCCAAGCACTGTGCTAGGTCCTCAGAGAAGAAGATGCTGCCATTAGCTTTAACAGGAAGAGAGTCTGCTTTATTACCTGCTAGCAACCCATCCTTTCTCTCCTCGCCATACACATGCACACACACGCACTCCACTTGTTTCATCCCTGCCCAGCAAGGGGAGTTGTAGAATACAGTTTCTTCTTTTATGAAAGTTGCTGATACATTAATTTGGGATTTGGGGACAGAGAGGGCAGGTCATCCTGAAGCTTTCTAAAAGCAGCTTTCTCTGGAAGGGGAAAGCTAAGCGGCTTAGAGCAAGATTCTTGCCCTGAATGTCCACTGGTAGCCTTCTTGGTGGCACATCTCATGCACAGCGGAGAAAGCTATGTAATCTGGCACAGCAGCTCTGAGCAACAGTGGATTCAGAAGACCCAGCTGTATTTACAAGTCCACAGTATAAGTGGTGTCTCCTCCCTGGGCCCTAGTTGTAACATTTTTTAAATTCATTGCTACATCTCATCATGGTCAATGAGGTCCCCCTCAAACCATAATATTCTGCTATTCCCAAGAGTGATTTCGCTTACATAGGATGAGCCCCCTGTGGGGGTGGAGGGGACCTCCTCGCTGACCAGGTGCAAGCAGTGCCCTGTGGAGAGCAGGCACTACTGCAGGAGGGCTGCGAGAATACAAACACCATGAACATGACCTAAAGAATCAGTGTCTGAGCAGCCCAGGGAGTAGGAGCCTGTGTGGGGCAGCAGCTGCCTTTGCTGCCCACTCCTTTGAAGTGAGACTTTCAGCACATGAGGGTTAAGGCACAGGTGGCTTCCAGTAGAACAAAGGAGGGTCTAAGCAAATGTGACATTTGTCATCAGGGCCCTCCCAGTGCCCTTACTTGTCCCTCATATCCCAAACCAAGGGCTATAGGTTTTGTGATCTCTTTGCTCTCTTATAAGCAACTGTGCTCTCCAGGAAAAAAAAATCACCTTAGTTTCAAGAAAAAGAAGAAAATTTATATTGAAGAATCTAATGTCTGCCAGGAACTTAAATAACAAAGCTTACTTAACCTTTTTTACTGGGGCAAAGACCAGGATAAGGCTAGCGAGGCACCTGCTTGCTTGGGTTGCATAAGCAAGCAAGCAGTGACTCCCAGGTGGGAAGCTCAGGGCTGACACAGGCACCTCCTGGGGATCTCCTTCGGTTTGACACCTAGGCACCTCCACTGCCTCGAGCCAGTCTGGCCCTTTTGGCTCTATTCGTGCATGTATCCTCATGTCATGGGCATGGAACCCGCCAGAGAGAAGCCCAAAGTCACAGCCCCAGGGCTGACTGAAGACCCACTTGTTTGCTCTGCTCCAGCAACATGGTGGTTAATGGCTAAGGCCCTGGAGAGTTTACATGAGCCTGGTGGTGCAGAATTCTGGGGCTTTCTTTTCCCAGCGGGTAGCCTTGGTCACCTGACTTATGAAATATTCTTCCACTTTTCTCATCTACAAAAGAGCGATAATAGTGGCACCTACCTCATGTTATAATGAAGATTAGAGAAGTAATCCATCAGGAGTGTTTAAAACAGTGCCTGGAACAAATACGTGTCAATGCACATTAACTACTTGATGACGCTGATGGTGGTGATAATGAAGATTGCAGTGGTCACGACCATGACATCTTGATGAAAGTTGGTTGTTATTATTATTGTTATTATTATCACATTAATCACTTAGAATGCTCAGTGTGTTGTCCTTCCCATGGGGTTTTTGTATATTAGGAGGAACAAGTATTGAATCTAGGCAAATTATTTTTTTGTAGGAGTTACAGGAGTGGCCTCAAATCACACAATAAATGTCATTTCTGGCTCTAATGACCGAACCTGTGGTTTTGCACATTAAAAAAATGGCTCTCCCTTCAGAACCCAGAACTTAATCCAACAGGGAGGATCTGTCAGACGTTACAAATTGGGGCCATGTGCACTCCAGCACCAGGCCAGCATTTCCTAAAGTTTTGCCCAATGGAAACTGAGATGTGTCTCCTCTTCAGCTCACCGACTGCTTGCCCAGGATGTAGTCCAATCTCCTGGGAGGCCCTGGCCCCAGGAATGTAGGGTTGAATGGTCCCCGCCACCCTAACTGGCCTCCTTTCACAGTCAGTTACTTCCCCATTAATTGTGTTGTTAATAATCCACAAAGCACCTTTCTCTGGCAGTGCCAGTGCCTTGGGGAAGAAAAGCAGTGGCTGGCGTTATTTAATTGACCTCCTCATTAGCCGTGCTTGTGAGCGTGGTCATGGAGCCAGGATCACACACAGACTAACTGCTGGTCCCTGAGCACAGCTCTCGTCCATCAGAATCAGCTCCTCAAAGAGTGTTTTTTGCAGAGCTGCACAGGGTGTGAAAAAGCTGCAAAGGCCAATTGAAGTCCTGGTGGTGACATGTGGACTTGGCCTTCAGCCTGCAGAGGAGTGGCTGGCTCACTTGTTCCTCTGCTTAACTGTCTTTAGGAAGGACAGATATAAAGCAGGTGACAAATGAAAAATGAGTCACTGCCCTTGGGGCACAGAGCCTGGCCCCCAGTGAGACTGCCCAGGAGAAACCATGTGCTATGGCTTTACCTCCTTAGGCTGGTGTTCCTGGTCCCTGCCACAGCTGAGCGGCTTGTCTCCGTGCTGACAACTCTCATTTCATCAGCCCAAAGAGGAGCTGAAAGGAGCACTTGATGTATGTCACTCTGGATGTCACACTGGATGATGCCCAAACACTTACTGAACCCATGAGCTGAAGGGAGCCTCGAAAGGATCTGACATTAAAATGTCACCCCAGGGGTAGGATATTGAAGTGTTGGGGCCACTGGCACCAGTACTGATGGGTCTCATGGCCCAAATCCCTACACTCTTTTGCTCTTACTCTCTCTCTTCCTCTGCTCTTCCCCACTTTTTCGGTCTAATCTTTTCCCTGTGGTAAACTGCACACCCCCACCTCCACGCACATACACATTCACTCAATCCTAAACCCGTGAATACGTGATACCTCCTATGCAGCATGCCATAAAGAGGACAGAAGCACAAATAATGCATCTGCTTGTGACTTAGAAAAACAAGAGCCTCCTCCCTGCCTTTCTGAAAAGAGCCTTCAATACTGACAACTCCCTTTGTACGAAGAACAAAGACAGTCCATGTGGTAGGCCTGTGGAAGCAAAAGAATAGAGAAAAGGCTTGAAGAACGTGATGAGACCAGACTGCTGTAACCAAAGGAAGGCAAGCTCAAAACCAAGACAGAAAGAGATGACATGGAACCCGGATGGCAGACGGGCTAGTGGCTGGGCAGGGACCTGCAGAGAGGGCTTTGGATGAAGGAAAAACTGCAGGTACTACCTTCCACTTTTTGTGTGTCTCAGCTGTGATTTTTACCAATGACAGTTTCTTGCCTAACAAAGATCAGGCGTTGTGATCACAGGCCACATGATGGGCTGAGAGTTTACAATGACCTGATGCCTTAAAATAAAGAGAAGGAGGAGGACAAAACTGGTGAGGATAGTGGCTAGATTCTGAACTTCAGGGCCAAGATCACAGAGGAGGTCCTTTCTACAACTACAAATACAAAGAGGCAGCAGTTGGCCAGCTGTGGGCCATCTTATTATACTTGCACTTTGCCCGGCTGCTAACTACAACTTGTACGACCACCCCCATCCTTAGGCACCCTATGTCTTCCTAGGTACCTTTTTCCCAAGTGATAACTCACCTTTGGGTCTATACTTGTATGTGCAGAATGAGCAAGCATTCAGCTAAGTGAGAGGAGAACAGATTACAGAGGAAGCTCTTAAGCATGAAGGGCCTGCCATGCCCACAACCCTTCTGAAGGAAACTGACCCTGCAAATGGGCGACTGGTACCTCATCTGGCTATCAGCCATCCTGGCTCAAGAGCTCTGCTCACCAGGAGTAATAAGGGCCAACTGAGCAGTGAGAGCCTGTCTCAGGGAGTTTGTATGTAAGCCAAATGAAGATAAAGAAGAATAAAAAGAGGAAAAAAGAAATAAAGAAGAGGGCTTCTGAGTAACTCTATCAGTGAAGCCTTACTGCAGATTACAACTTTTCTGTTGAATCAGCAGGCTTTTGGGGGACGGTTGGAACTGCTCAGAGTCTTTGCCGTGCTGCTTCCTCTTCCTGGAATACCTTTCCCTCATTTGCCTAGGCACTGCTGTCATTCCCAAAACAGTATAACCTGAGAAATTAGGAGAGGTACAGGTGGGAACACCTAAAGAGCACTCACTGAATAAACAGTTCTTGGAAAAGTTCAGAAGGATAAAGAGAAGGTAATGTCTAACCTGGAGATAGCAGACCTTAAGAATCATCCCCAAGGCCCTGGCTGGTGTAGCTCAGTGGATTGAGCACGGGCTGCAAACCAAAGTATCGCAGGTTTGATTCCTAGTCAGGGTACATGCCTGGGTTGAAGGCCATGACCCCCAGCAACCTCACACTGATGTTTCTCTCTCTCTTTCTCCCTCCCTTCCCTCTCTAAAAATAAATAAAAATAAATAAAATCTTTTAAAAAATGTCTCTACAGCTGGCTGTGATGCTATTCAATTCCCATTCTTTAAAAAAAAGAAAGAATCATCCCCAATTCTCACCCATGGGTAGTCTAGATCCTTTATCCTAACTACACCAGAGGACACTTTGTGTTGACACATCCTCTCCCAAGGTCATGGTCCCCTGACTGGTTGGCTGTCTTAGCTGCAGAAACAGCTGAGCTTTAATCTAAACAAGCTCCAATCTTGCTTTTAATCTTTTAACAAGATTACTTCTAACCTATCTGAGGCCAAGGTGAACAAACCAGTTTCAGATAAGAAAGAATAATAAAGTAGGAAGAAAACTAACTTAGATAAAACAGTTGGTTTACATTTTTTTTTCTTGCTGGACTTTTCCTGGGGAGACACGGGACTGAGATGGAAACACTTAGGTTCTATTATAAGACGAGACAAACCGAGCACTGAATGCAGCCTCAGCAACTTACTAATATGAAGTCTTGGATAAGTATTTTCACCTGTCTGAGTCAAATTTCCTCAAGTAAGATGCATATATTAATAGCTGCCTCAGAGACGTGTAAGGAATAAGTGTGATAATACCTAGTATAGAAAACCTAGTATATTTGGTTGTAAATAAATGTTTGTTTTATGTGCTACTCTATTGAGATCTCAAAATATATTTTTCCAGCCTCTATTTCCCCTATTCCATTTCCTATTCCTGCAGGTAATTGTTTTGGGGTCCCTTCATTCAATAAATATTTACTGATAGCCTACTGTATGACACGTGCCATTGTAGGTATTGAAAATATTGTATATAAAATATATGAAGGGTTATTTCCCTGGAGTGAGAGACACTAAAGTGTGGGAAATGTAACCAGCAAAAGAAAAGCAAGCACACAAACAAAAATTGCAATGGGCAATGGCTTTTGCTTTCAAAAGCCTCAGCCACCAGTAGGAAACAGGATTTAGGTCTAGACACAGCGCTCTGGCAGAAGCAGTGGGGCAAGCTTGACTGCCAGACTAGAGAAAGATGGCATGGGCAAGGATCAGGGAAGCAGAGGTGGACAGTGTGGCAGCACAGTCCTCCTTGTTCCTGGGAGGCAGCAGAACTCCAGAGAGACGACTGAGCGCACCTGGGACAGTTTGCAAATTGGCCACCTGATTGTATGTCTTGTCTGGCCTGAAGTATGGCCCATGCTTTGTTTTTTGTTTTTTTTTTAAAGTATCAGGGCCTGAAACACTTGAGGTAACTGGGTCTACGTCTTCATTTATAGAGAAGGAACTTGAGGCTGAAAAAGGTGAAGTGACTTGGCCAACTCACATAGTAAGAGAGTGGGTAATTGTGTGCATAAATAGATGTAGATAGTACTGATCATGGGAAGCCAGACTCTGAAAGATGGTCTAATTCAGGGTGCATAAAAACTACCTGGGGAAAACCAAAACATGTTTATTAAAATGCAGATTGTCAGGCCCCACTCTAAGCTCTTCTGCTTCAATAGGTCCATAATGGAGCCAGAGGAAACTGCATTTACTAGGCACCCTGTGATGCAGGTGGTCTGAGGACTAATTGCCACCCGAGGCCTCTCCACTGCTAATTTGTATGAAAACCCACAACCTCTGAGATGTAATAAGGTGATCTCAGTTCCATAAAATTCCTGGCTAATGCAGCTCCCTTATATAGGTGTAAGCTGAACCTCTTCAGCTGAGTTATGGCGTGTATTTGCATAAATTACCATGCAAAACTTGTTAATATTTCCTAGATATCCTTTTTCATTGCTCCATTACACAAGGCTTTGTGCTTTTGTTTGGGGGCTGAATGTCAGCCAATCTGAATCCACAATTCTGATGGCAGAGAACTTGAGGTGGTAATTTATTCCCCTCTGGAGCTCTGTGTCACCTATCTGTCCTAAGAAATGCTATCTGAAATCAGTTGAATTTTATCATGCAAATTACAGGAAGTATTATCATTAGAAGCAGCGGGAGGCTCCTGATTTGCTATCATTTACGAGTTAAATGAGGAGGGCCTGCTAGGTGGAAGGGAAGAGTTTGGGGGAAAAAAGAAAGGGGCACTGAAGGGAGGGATGCCACCCAGGGTTGAAGCCCTAAGGCGTTGTGCCTTCAATAAAATGAGGCTTCAGAAAAAATGCTTGGATTTGCTTGATATAAATGACTCAGAAGAGTTTGCTTTTTAGAGAAGAGGCATGTGAGAGAAGAGACAGGACATGAGGTAGCTACTTTGTGGTTACGCCAAGAGAAAGTTATGCCTGGATGGTTTCAAAGTACAACTGCAATGGTCAAGAATTTTAGCTTCAGTAGAGTTAGATTAAGTCGGTACCTTGAGATAATCAGGCCTGTCTGCCTATTTTACAGGTAATGATACTGGGACCTACAGAGGAGAAATCCTATGTGCAAAGTCAAATAAGTAATTTGACAGTAAAAATCACACCTCATGATGCCCAACCCTGCTGTGCTTCATGCCCTCTTGCTGTTAGTCTCTCTCTGATTCTCCAACCCATCATCAGAGCTTGTGTGTTCACACTGGCTCCTAGAGAACCTAGTTCCAACGAAATTCTCTAGTCCATTCCTATTCCTTTTCTTGAATCAAAACTTACCTGCATTCTCTTGCATCTGTACTAGAATACTGAACCAAAGCTGGAATACCCTTCTCCTTAAATTGTGTCATCCACCCACCTTGTCCACAGATTGTTCCTCCCCGGGCTCTTCTTCGCTGCCCACATGCTCTTTCCTTCCACATGCCCATCTCCATCTTTTGTTGTACTCCTGCAGCCCACTCAGCAGTGCAATCTGGGCTGGGAAGTACTGCGTGGAGAACTCCTTCTTGGATACGTTCTCTCCCCACTGGTAACTGCAAATGAAAGGAAGTATAAAGGAAACTATGATATGAGTACTTTAACCTTTGATACTGAAATTTCAGCCACAATTATAGCAGGCACCTTAGAACGTGTCAAGAAAGAACTGCTTCTTAAAGACTCCCCTCAGGCCACATTGGCAATGAATGCAGAATTTATTTTCATTCCCCCAATTTTTGTCTCCCTAAAGGTGACTGAATAACAGTAACAGTGGGGAGGGTGTGTGGAGAGGAATCATGGTGGAAGAAGACACAGAGATTGTAGACAGAAATATGGATAAAAAAATCAGTTGCAAGATCCTCAAGCAAACACAGAAAAGCTGAAGTTTTATTGTGGAGTAGAAGCAGTAAAAATAACTGGTAGAGAGCTAAGTGGTCAGAATGACCAGTGACCCAGGAGTTAGAACACTGTGATTCTCATCCCTGTTCAGCCACAGTTATCCTTTTGAACCTGAATAATCCATACAGCTCTCTGGCCTCTGTGTTCCATTCTATACACTAAAGTGTAGAAGTGAATGATCTGTATCATTGTATAATTCTAAATGACCTTATACCTATAGGAGTCACTGGCAACAGGCCTGTACTAACACTAGGATTTCTGGAAGAGACACAGCCCCTGTGGTGGCTAAAGATTTCAGGAAACTGGCCAAGATAAGGAGAGGATCATTAATAACTAACAGTAAGCAAGGCAAAACTGCATAGGCAGATGACAGGGACAAGAAAAGAACAGGTGGAAAAAGGGTTTGCTGGTTGCATATCTCAGCCTCCTTCAGAAGTGATTCATATCATTGCTCAAGAAAGTGAGAAAGTCACCTTTGCCTGTCCTGCAGGGTGACAGAGCACATGGGGATAGGATTCACCGAAACCTAAATTACAGTGATCAGGGTCCATCTGAACCAGATCAGTTGCCTCAGTCCCCAAGGTCTGTCATTGCCCATCATTAGCTTTAATAACAATGATAAGAATTTTCCTTTAGATGGGACCACTTCTTTTCCTCCAAAAGAATTTTGAGCCCAGTGGCCCATGGAAAAGGAATACTTATTTGGGGAGTGCCACAAGGGCATGAGGCCACAGGGAGCAGGGGAAGGTGATGGGATTGGAGAGGTGAAACACTGATAACAGGAGTGTTAATACCTCCTATTCCCAACCTAGAGGCCAGTTTTAACTCCGACATGCTAAGTTGGTTAAAAAATATTAGTGGGATCCACAAGGGATGTGGGAGGTTTCTTCCCCCAATCTAGCTACATTTGTGACTGCATCATAAGGGAGGAATGAATCTCTCTCTCTTAAGTCTATAACAAAGAAAATCAACTTATGACCTGTAGTCTTCTTTTAAGCCTTAATATTTATCATGAACTAAGCTTTAGGACTGAAAGTCAAAAGTTCCTGAGAATGAAACATTCTTCTAAATCTAACTTGTTGAATGATAAGAAACGAGGACCTAATCCCATTTGTGAATTCAATGGGCTGATCCTTCGCTGTCAGTGGCCAAACCCCCCGTGTGTTCTGATGGTTCCAAAAGCTACCATCATTTGGTTACTTCCTACTTGCTTCTTCCTCATATTTCCTGTTGAACATCTGGTCCAGGATCTTTAATCCCTGGATGTGGTGGAGAGTATGTCGTATGTATACAAGGCATCCAGCTGTTTTTTGAGGTGATAACATATTTAATTACTGGGAAAGCACCACTCAAAATAAAGGAGGTGAGACAGATAGAGTCTTTTGCCTCCTGCCAACATCTTCTTGGCCAGAGAGACAAAGGTGAGGAGCCCAGAAGCTAGCATGAGAGTGGATCTTGGTGCTTTGTTTCTGTGATGATCTTCATGCACGGGAGGCCTCAGTGTCTAGTAGCCATCCCCTGGCTGCCATGTTTGACAGTATCTCAGACACACATTCTGAACATGGGCTGTCCCTGGAGAAGCTTCAGTGCTTAATCCTGTCACTGGGAAGCATCCATGCACAGCCAGGCTACAGGCAGACCCAATGTTCTCAGGGAATGGCTGTCAGTCATCAGCAATCTTACAGCCAGCAAGATCACGCAATGAACCAGCACATGGATGAGCTGGAGCAGAAGTTGGAGAGGACTCAGACTATAAAGGGTTCAGCCAGCCCAGCCCACATGAGATTCTGATGTGCTTTGAAGAGATTCAGATGGAAATGATTTCCATGATGTTGTCCTTTCAGGAATTTTGCTACCATCATGCTTAGAAAAGTCACCTCCACTGTCTCTGAAATATAACCTGCTAGGGTTGAGCCATCACTTGGAGAAAAATATCTAGTGGCTCCTTAAGGGGTGGATCATTCATCCATCAATTTATCTCCCATCTAACCTTTAATGAGTAACTGCTACATGCATAGCACAGACTATATAAAGTTGAGTTTGAAACAGTGGCCTCATAAAAGATCAGATTTAATGTCCTTGGCTTCCAAAACAAAAGCCTATTTTTAATAACCTTGTTTAAGGTCTGGGTAACTGTTCTAAAGCCATCACTCTAAACACCATTTTCCTGTCCCACACCCACCCTACAAGCTCCTTTCTCCTCAAACAATGGGAGACCTACGTTAGACAACTGTTTCTTAAAATATATTATGTTGCTGAATACTCTAACACAAGCTGTCTTAAATATCCCAATGCATCCATGGGTATATGTTATAATATTAATAGCACTGTTTAAAGATAATATATCTAAAAGTGAATGAGCTTAAATGACAAGAGCAAATTCCCAGCTAAAGCCCCGAGCCTTGTGCTTCAGAGTCCAGCACTGGAGTCCTCTTCCCACACTGCAGTGTGACTATAGATCTTGCCAGCTGCCTATTTGTCTCCTGCTGGAAGAGTGAGTCATGTGCTTGGTTAACCAAGGGTCCCTAAGAAGCAACCTGGGCTGATGACTGTGTTCCCTATCACAGGACTGTATGCACCGTAGGAGGGGAATTAAAGTCTCTTTAGAAAGTTTCTAACAGAGAACATGAATCAAAGATTGTTGGCAGTTTCTTTGCAGGAATTGTCTTCTGGCAGACTCAGTGTCTTGAACTTATCAGGTGACAACAGGAAGGGACACAAAAGTGACTCGAACAACTCCTTATGAAGCACGTATCCTAAAAGCTGTCCAGGAGATAAACTCTCTCAAGGTTATCATGTCTGTTTTTCTTGTCTCAGTCACTGTTGATTGGAGATAGAGGGCATTTATGACGGTCTGACCTTTTGGTCTCCTAGGATTTGTGTTTGACATTTGACTGAAGGGCAAAAAAAAATGGTGCATATACTTCTACAGCTGTGAACTTTTCACCAGGTTTTAGTGGTCCCTGGCAGGATGGTGAAGTGGGTAAGATTTACTTCCTGGCTCTCCATCTGCATTTTGCTGATTTTACCCTTTAAGCCTCCAGCTCCATTAACACATTCCTAGGCCTTTGTGAGTAGGATGTTGTGTAGCAGAGGAGTTAAGAGTTCTTTCTTCTAAGAGGCTACCAAAGAATGTATCCATAAAGGTGAGTACTACCTGGATGGAAAGAATAAATCTTGGTGCAAAGAGAGTGCTGGGGAATTTTCTCATACCTCCTCCCTCATCTTCCACCTCATCTTTGAATCTACCACAGGCTTAAGTGTATGGCTGGCCATGCCCTTCAATCCCAAGAGCTATGTGAAAATATCTACACAAATATACGAGGTCTGTCCAGAAGGTATCCAATCATGTAACATGAAAAGTAGACATTTAGCAAAAAAGATACAAGATACAAGAAACATTGTACATAAGACAATGATGCCTCTGTCCCCTCCAAAGTGGGCGCCTTGGGACCTCACACAGTTCTCCCAATTGCCATCAGCTGCTCCAGTGCATTTTCCTAATTTCATCAATGGTCTGAAACCTCTTCCCTTTCAAAAGTGAATCTAGTTTTGGAAAAAGCCAGAAGTCACAGGGCATCAAATCTGGGCTGTAGTGGGGCTGAGGCACCTGGGTGATTTGATGTTTTGCCAAAAAACTGCAGGAGACATGATGCATGAGCAGATACATTGTCCTAATGAAGCTGCCAATCACAAGTTGTCCATAGCTACGGCCTTCTGAATTGTTTGAATAGCTTCTGTGGAGGAATGTTCAAGCTCAATGTAAGATATGAGGCAGATTCATTGCTCTTCTTGCTCATTTTGAATGTAATGACCACACAGTACACATGCTCACTTAGTGGTAGCTACTGCCCCCAATGACTAGTACAGTAAACTTGTCATTGTTCACACATGCGTATTGCAGTCCACTCTCCTTGGCTGCCAGGTTACATCAATGCCATGCAAACCGTTCTCATTATATTAACAATGGCTGGACTTTTTCTGGACAGACCTCATATATTTCATTACTGTCTGAGGGATATGCCATGGTCTGAGGGAAAGACTCAGCTCACCAAGGTCTTAACGGAAAGACTTCCTAAACTCATTGTTGAATTGTTTTCCTGATGGCAGCATTTCTAAGAAACATGGGAAAGCTGGAGAAGCAAAACAATGTTGAAAAGAATGGAGAATAATATTCCCAAGGAGAGATAAAAAAGATTTATCCTAAACAAGGGATCCTTAAAGGGCTCAATAATGGGCTTTAAATATGTGAAGGTGTATCATGCAGAGAACAGTGACCATCTGCTCCCAGTTTCTCCTTCGTCTGAAACCCTACAGCACATATTGTCTGTAATGTTCTTTCAGCCATTCATCATACCTGGCTCCATGACGTGTCTTCTGTTGTTGCCTGAAAAACCATTTAATTTTATCACAAGCTTCTCTTTCTTCTCCCCAATTAAGAACATCTCCCCTTGAGGGCAGGAACTAGTTTTTATTTATCTTTATATGTATTTTAGTTCTGAGCACTAGACTTCACAGATAATAGATATTCAAAAAACAAAATAAATACGATTTTTGATTGGTGACTGATACTGAAGGGGAAAAAAGATAAGCTGTGCTACCACAGACCCAAGTGAGACATAAGAATGTATAATCTTGACTGAGATGAGTTCAGGAGGCAGAACGGTGGGAGAGAAAGTGAGAACTCTTCAGGACTGCAGTACACGGCCCTTACTGTAACACTCTGGTACTCTGTAAGCCCGAATAAGGCCAAATCACCACTTCCTAGCTATCTTATCTGAGTCAAATACTTAACTGTTAAGCCTCCATTTTCTTAACCATAAAATGGAGATAATAATGCCTACTATGAAAAATTGCTCAGTGATTAAATGAGGTTGACGTGTGTAAAGAATCAGCCCACAATAGCCACAAACACGAAGAATTTTGAGTCAACAATTTGAATTTCAGTCATGGTTCTATCCCTTAGAAATGGTGAGACCTCCAGCATGTGACTTCAATAAGTCTGTTTCCTGATAATAACACCTGCTTCACAGGACTATTGTACGTGTTAAATGAGTTGATGTATATAAAACACTTAGCATGGTCTTTGCCAAACAATAGGTTTATAGCAAATATAAAATATCACTATTTACTTTCACAGACATTCCTCTGGGACAAAGCTTTAAAAAGAAGAAAAAAAAATTTTGTCTCCCTCTTCATTTCTTTGCATATTTTTCTTATTAAGAACAAGAAGAGGAATGATGCTGCCTCTCAAAGTCCTTTGCAGATTGAAGTAAAGTAAATTCTCAGCTCCTATAAAAGTGCCTTGAAGTAGAAAATCAAAAAGACGTCAGGGAATTCTGATACACAGCCACAAGTAGCTAAGAGTAAAAGCAGGTCTGGCTAGTCTGGGGTAGACCGCTACAGAAATGACAACCTGGTTAGAGAATGTCTGTCGTACCCACAGGGTAGTGTCCTTTTTGGATGGTTGCTGGTTTTATATGATGCTTCCTGCTTCCATTTGAGACTATGGAATTTATGGTTTTTATTTATGTTTCTTTGGACTGGCACAGTATCTTGAAGAAATAGACACTAAATTATTATTTCATTGAAGTGTAAGGGATTGTGTGGTCTGTGGGGCAAGATGATCTTCCACAAGACCAAAGGCCAGATAGGAGGGAGAAGGCAGTTCCACAGAGGGAGACATAATTAGAAAGACAAAAATAATACAGAGGAAGAGAAATAAAATCAGAGATAAAAGTAGAGGTATAAATAGGGAGAGATAAAGAAGGAGACAAAGAGGGAAAGTAGCTACTTCTTATGTTTGAGGTTATGCAGTTCCCTTCTGGAAATTTTATTTGTCTTTCCTTTTAGTTACTGAAATGTTTTTAAGCAATACCTTACTTGTGAACTAGTACCAATATCACCTGCACATAACCTTCTGAGAAAAAAAAAAAAGAACTCTCTGGTTACTTCAGAGTCTTTGCTGAAGCCCATTAGAGTTATAATTACACTATAATCGTCTCAAAAGATGCAGTGTGCCATTGTGATAGCCTCCAAGGTTACAGTCCTCATCATAAACAAACCTGTTTATGACAATTGCCAAAATGCAATCTCTCTCTCAAAGGTCCATCACTTCATTAATGAAGCTGTAATACCATGCACACCTATTTACCTGATTTATAGATGTTTCCATCTATTTAACAGACCCATACATTTCCATGCCAGTCTCAGGAATATTTTTACTTGTCTAAGGATAATAAGGTTGAAATGGCCCACCATTATTCTCCATTTCTACATCCTGAGACCCATAATACCGCCTCTGGGGCACTGGCCACAGTCCTTTGGGGATTAAGCAAATGTTTTTGACACATATGACTATTCAAGGCAGCCCTCAAGTCCCCAAGAATCAGAGTAGTACTCCCTGAGTATGGTCACACTGAATCAATCTGAGGCCAGTCAAGATAAAGCTTGTGCTTGATGATCTTGGAGGCCAGCTACTGGAGATGGCATTCCTAGAAGATCATGTGCATTGATGCTTAGGGGTGGGGGTGGGGGAAAATGACCAGGAAGAGCCCCTCAAGTCACATCACACTGTGACATAAGCAATAAGTAAATATTTACTTTGTTAAGCCCATATTATTTTGGGGTTTATTTGTTGCTACAGTTAACATTACTCTGAACAATATACCTATCCATCCTTTAGAGTTAATATTTAGTATTACCTGTCTTAAGAGATCTTTTTCTAAATCTGTAACCATCTAAACATTCACTCCTGCCTACATCTAATACTTAGATTTGAGTCACTTTGCTTCATATCTGACTGTTTGAAGGATGACATTTTAGATTCATAATTAAATTTTAAGCTCCTGGGAAATTTTCTTTAATGTCTGTTAAGTATTTTATATTACCTACATATGGTCTATTAGATGAATAACAAAGATAGGACAGAAGAAAGGAAGGAAGAAAGGAAGTAAGGAAAGAAGGAAGGAAGGAAGGAAGAAGGGAGGAGAGAAGAAGAGAAGGAACTAATTATTTGACAGTGGGCACCAATTCATTGACACTGATTAATTGAGCAGTCCAAGGTAAATGATTACTGTTGGCTTAGCAAAATGCATGGAAAACAGAAAGCAAAGGTGCAAACACCTGAAGGCAAGAAGTAGAATGGGAAATGTGTAAGAAATAAATTTTGCAATTTGCAAGAAATTTTGGTAATCTCTTTTCAGGGAAAATAGGTTCAGTGAATATTTATTGAATGCCTAGTGTTGCAATAGGATATTTTCCTGCATTAATCCTCACAACAATTCCATAAATTACATTTTATTATATAATTGAATGGGTGAGAAAAATGCAATTGTAATATTCCAGAGACTTACCCAAAGTCACACAGGTAGTATATGGCAAAACTTTTTGTGAGACCAAACCAGGTTCTCATTTATTCAACAAATATTTATTAAACACACATGCTAGATGCCAGGCACTTTTCTAGGTAAAAAGAACCAAATAGACAAAATCCTTGCTCTTGTGGCACTTGCATTGTAGGAGAAAGAGGTATAAAATAAATGAATACATTTTTATAACATTGTGATGTGTTGTTAACTGCTATGATAAAATTAAAGTTTGCAAGGGAATAGGTAATAGGAGGAAGTGGGGGAGTGGTGGCTACAGTTTTAAATACAGTTGTCAGTGAGGACCTGAGAAAGTAAAATTTGAGTAACTTGCTTATGTTGATAAGGGGGTGAGCTGTATAGACACCAGAAAGGGCAAAAATGGTAAAGTGGGATTCTAGCCAAACCGAAGAATAACGAAGAGATGAGTGTGGTTGCAGTGAAGTGAGAAAGGGGGAGAAAATGTGAGGGGGGAGATGATGAGGTCGCAGAGATAATGAGAGGGTTAGACCATGCTAAGGCACGTAGGATTTTACTGAGTTCTGAAGTCATTGGTCAATCTTTAACAAAGAATAACATGTCTGACTCAAATATTAAAAGAATCACTTAGGCTCTGGTGTTGAGATTAAAATTTACAGAAGCAGAAAAACAGAAGGCTGGGACAGTAATACAGGTCAGATATAATGGGAGCTTGGACCAGTCTGGTTGTTGCTTCCTGTATATAATTTGAATGTTGGAGCTTATAAGATTTGCTAATGGATTTGTTATAATATGTGAGAAAAAGATAGGAATACAAAAGGCTCCAAGATTTTGGATTGAACAGTTGGAAGTATGGAGTTTCTATGTATTTGAGACAGAAAGAAAGAAGAAAGAACAAGTTTTGATGAGAAGAGTAAGTGTTTGGGTTCAGGTATCAGAGATTTGTTATTCCCTTTGGGTATCTAAATAGAGCCATTAAGTAGGAGATTGAGATATGATTCTGGAGATCAAGGAGAAGTTTAGACTAAAGATACAAATTTGGACTTTCCAGCAGATATATGGTACATACAGCCATGAGTCTGATTAAAGATATGAGTGTAAATAAGAAGTAGATGTTGGATTTCAGTATAAGTAGAGAATAATGGTGGTGACAAATCGAGCCCCGGGCATTTCCAACCTTAGAGTTTGTGGAGATAAGGAGAAAGACTGAGAAGAAATCAATGAGGTAAGACAATAACCGTACTTTCCCTGAAGCTAAGTGAGGAGCATATATCAAGGAAAATAATGTGATGAACTGACCCAAATGTGTGTAAGAGTCAAATAAGGTGAGAAGTGAGAATTAGCCATTGGATTTAATAGCATGGATGTTATATTGGCATTTACAAGAGAGGTAGTAATGAAGTGGTGGCAATAGAAGTTTGATTGGTGTTGAGGAAGGAGATAATACAAGGAGAAAAATCACAAACTATGTATAAGTAAGTATTTAGAGTTTTACTACAAAGGGGTGTGAAGAAAAAGGGGTGGAAAAGTTAGAAGGGCATGTGATCTCAAGGTGGCATTTTTAAAATGGAAGGAATACCATGTCTGTGTCTTGATGAACATGGTCCTGCCCTGGCTGGTGTGGCTCAGTGGATTGAGTGCTGGCCTGTAAACCAATGGGCCACCAGTTCAATTCCTAGTCAGGGCACATGACTGGGTTGTGGGCCAGATCCCCAGCTGGGGGCATGTGAGAGGCAACCACATATTGATGTTTCTTTCCCTCTCTTTCTCTCTCTCTTCCCCTCTCTCTAAAACATAAATAAATAAAATATTTTTTTTAAAGAACATGATCTAAAAGAGAGGGGGAGGAAATTGATGATGTAGACGAAAGAGCAAAGAATTGAATATGTTCTCAAGCAGGAAAGGATAGAATCTCACACACAACCAGCCCTTGAGATGTGGCCCAGAGCTGCTTATGCAGACTAGCAGTACCAGGAGGTGGCAGATGCAGGAGGGAGATGGTTACTGCGGGGGGAGCTTGGAAAGTTCTTTACTGAGTGATTCAGTGTCTCAAAGTAAGAAGCAAAACTATTAGCTGAGTGTGGGGATGGGTGGATACTGGAGGTGTAAAGAGAGAGAAGGTGGTGTGAAGAAAACCTGGGTACATGCACAGATTAGCCAGAAATTTAGACATAACTAAGGAATGGAATTGTGCCAAGCTGATTTTTCTTTAATAAGTGTGCATTATTTCTGTCATGTAAGCTTAAAAAACAACAATAACAGGTTCTCTCACCCCCAGCCCAAGGTACCGCGTCACCCTGGAACTCAGAAATCAAACATCTAACATTGGGAGAAATCCTTGGTGACCAACGGTCCCAGTTTGCCCTTGACTGAGGACTTCCTGGGATGCCATGAGATTTTCAGGACTAAAACCAGTGACACAGATGATCAGTCACACTAGAAAATATTTATACTCTTTTCTCCCTCCTTTCCAATAAATGGACAAGTAACAGAATATATTGGAGTCTGGAAAGAAAGGCATGATAGAAAAGGAAAACATCATTATTATTCAGGAAACATACATTTTTTGCTGCAAAGATCCAGGGATGAAATCAACACATTCGGCTGATAATCCCTTTCACGTGTGCATGCTAGTTTGGCTTTCATTTTCATCTGCAGGGAGTCTTTAACAGCTGTTACTGTCAGGTCTTTGCACTCTGTTTCCAAATGTCTAAGAACCACACAAGGGCAGGAATATACTGAGAATGAGGTTGGAGGCACTTAAGGAAAGATAGCTCACCCGCATTGTTGCTTAGAAATTGACACCCTCCCATTCCCTCTGTCTCAGTCTCTTGCTCTCCTGGTTTCTCCCCTGGGAGCACCAGGCAGAGCTACTGGGAGGAACACCAGCGTGCCTGTTTGGTATGCACACCAGCAGCCAGGCCAGACAGGAGCCTCTCACTTCATTGTTCATTAGTGCTCTCTGCTAAATCATGTTTAATGTTATCTAAGGAATTTAATGAAACAGTTACTGGAAATATTACAAAGACAGAGGGAAAAGAAGTTATTCCTCTTACATTTTCCAGGCCTGTCACAAGTCCACTCATCCCAACACCTGAAACCTTTAGCTAGAAAGGCTTGTTCATTTTCGTTCCTTTTACCTAAATTAGATATGCTCTACTTCTGTCCTGAAAGAACTGAGTTGCCCATATCTCCACTTAAAGAAGGCTCGCAGCCCCTTTTCAAACACACATGTGTGGTGCTACGGCCTTGGCTGAGGAAAGCCTAAGGGAAGCCTAGATGCTAAACGTTGCCATGTGTAGAAGACACCAACAGCAAATAAGGAATACTGATGTCTGAGCCCTATCCCAGAACAATTCAATAAAAATCTCTGGTGTGGATTCTAGGCATTCCTATGCATAAATATTCCAGCTGATGGTTTTAACATGCAGTTTGATCCAGTCTTTTCCTATATCTCAACTTATTACTTGATACATTCATTCATTCCTAATTAATGCATTGGCTATCCTCTACGAGTCCAGCACTATGCTTTGCCCTGTGGAAGATAGAAAAGAAGTGGAAAATGCAATTACAACCCTCAGGAAAGTTATGAATAAACAAATGAATGAAAAGTTAAAGTGCCCTACAAAAGATGAAGTCAGTGTTAGTGAGACCAACCAGGAGATATTTTATGTAAGAGGTAATGTTTAACAATGTAAAAAGGTAAGTCTTATAGCCAAGGGCCCCAGATCCTGACTCGAACATACCTAGCTCTGTAAACCTATGCAAGTAATTTTCTTCTTTGTACATTTCCCCATTATTTACACAATGTTCCCCAAAGTTTATAAAGATCAGCTCAAATAATGTATGAGAATACACTTTTGTAAACATTCAAGTGTTACAAGATGTTTTCATTGTTATTGATTGTATAGTTAATATAGGACCATATTTCATATCATCTGTCCCCAACCCAGCTTTTTAAATTTAATGCCCAAGTTTCTGGCTTCAAAACCTAGGCTCTTTCCTTTATTTGTGTATTCATCTATAGCTAGACTGCCTAATCTATTCTACATTCCTAAAACCTGCCATATTTATTCTCATAATCATATCTTTGCTGATGCGATTTCTTCCTGGGCTTGTCTCTTACCCTCAACTCCCTAATTCTTACTCAACTTTTCCAACTCAGTTTACTAGAACACCAAGTATTTTCTAACTATGCTTACTCACCATAATCTCTCCCTCCTGGGAACTTGTGACCAATAATATATTGGATCAAAATATGCTTCGATTGTTTTATTTTTCACATTTGTATTTTATTTCACAAACTAATTTCTAAATCCTTAAAGAACAAGCATCTTGTGTTACATTGCTTTGCTCATTTACAAAGACTTGTGACAAACTGTCTTGTATCAGTACATACTTAAAGAAAGCAAAGAAAAAAAATGAAAGGAGGAAGGAAGGAAGGGAGGGAGGAAGGGAGGAAGGAAGGAAAGGAGAGAGGGAGAGAGGAAGGAAGGAGGGAAGGGGAAAGGAGGATTGAAAAGAAGAATTGCTTTTCTTCTCCATGTTCTGAGATTTCTAAATTCTTAGCTCTTGATGTAGTTGCTTTAGCATCCACAGTTTAAGGCAGTGAACTCAGAAACAGGAATGGCTACGTACTGCCCTACACATAAGATAAGAATAGCATCTTGCTCTGAAAGTATTTCCCAGTTCTTTCCCCATCTGAACCTCGCTTCCTCCAGTGTGATAGTTTAAGCTTCAATTGTGCGCTGGCTAAACAAGGCTTATTTCTTCTACCTCTAGTCCTCTCCCTTATTTTGAGAATGTGTGCCACAATCTCCCCATTAGACAAGTGATCCCTGGGACCAGAACATGTGTGCTCAACTGGATCTAATATCCCCCTTTAGATCACATTCCGAGCCCCTATAATTTTCTGCCTAAATGTCCTCAAGCCTATATCCAGGGTCTTATGTGCCTCTTCCCAGGGACTATCTTTCCAAGAGTGAACTGCACTCTTAGTGTGCACCTGTGTAGGAATGCCCAAAAGGCAGTTGTTTGTGGGCCACGTGGATAGAACTGGGACATAAATGTTGTGATGTCCACGTGCATTGTGTAAAGCATAGGGAAGGAGAAAGAGAACTGGGGTGGACCAAAGGCTAGAAGTCTATCCAACAATGCTCCAGGCTCTGGAGGTCCAAGAAATTCAAAATCTGGCTTCCAGGTATTCAAAATTCAAATCTGGCTTCCAGGTTTTTAAGTGAAGGTAGGTGTTGGGAACCTCCCTGCCTGGTTTCAGAAGCTGTAACCCCCGCATGGCTAAAGCTGAGTGGGCAACCTTTGGACCAGAAACCACTAAGGAGACAAAGCTTACCTCCCTGGCAGGAGTGCCACTTCGGCTCCTTTTACTTCATCCGTAACTGGCCCCCAATGCTTGGTCGGTTAGCCAATGCTGGGTAAGATTTTCCACAGGAGAGAATGACCTAAGACAGACACAATCACATGGGAGGCCCCAAGGGAAGGACTTGGGGGGCTACAGCAATAGGGGGTGATGGACACTCGCCCCTTGGCTTTGACAAAGCCTGAGTCCTCATTCTGCCTGAAAGAAAACTCTTAATCTCTTGGCTGCCTTGCTTCCCCTGCCTGACTTAAGCCTGAAACAATGACAGAGTGTGGTGCATCCCTGTGCTGGAAAGGGCAGGTTCCCTAGGGCAATCAGGCCTAAGAAAGAATATGTAAAATCCTGTGAAAACTGCTTTGTTTAGAATGCTCTCAATTAAATAAGGGTCCAAGCAAGAAGTGACTTTGTTCCTCAAAGTTTTACAGCTCTTTAGCTACCTGACCCTGACTCAAAATAGGCCCTCGGAGTTGTTTGTTATCTATTGTTTGATCCTTATTGCCTGACAATGATTAATGAGCTTCACCTGTATTCTTGTACAAACAAACGCAGTAAAAGCCCATTGAGGAAAAGGCTCTTGGTCCTTCTCCTTTGAGAGATCAGCCACCTTTCCTCCCCAAGCAGATCATTTGTTGGTAGACTTATGCTCATCCGAGGCAGATGCAGGACTCTGCAGGCAAAGCTCCCCCACAGGTAGGAGGTTAAGAACATATTTTATGTAAGACTTTATCATCTAGATTTGATACTTCCTAAATCCTTAGAAATCCAGGAATGTCTGTTTATGCTTTTGCCAAAGGCCCCACAAATTAAGGAGAAGCCTAAACTTAAGAATGGTCTTTTTAAAACCCCTTCCACCCTTCACTTTTTCTCAATTTTGAAATCAACCTTAGTGAAATATCACTTAGCAACTGTGAAATGCTTCAATTGAAAGTGCACAGTTCAGCAAATTTTGACAAATATATAAGCCCATGTAATTATTATGCATGGGTTTGAATAAAGACATCATATTTTAAAATGAAGACATCATATTTCCCCATCGCCTAAAATTTCACTCTGCCTTTTTGTTGTCAATTCTTCCTAACTCGTGACCCAGAAATCCACTGATTTGCTTTGTGTCACTATAGATGTATTCTGTCTGTTCAAAAATTTTATGTAAATTGAACCACATGGTATTTATTCTTTCATATATGTCTTCTCTCATTCAGCACAATGTGCTTAGATTCACCCATGTTGTTTCATGTTTAGTAGTTCATCCTTTATATTATTGTTTGGTATTCCATTGAATAAGTATACCAAAAATTGTCTCTTCACTTGTTGATTTTCAGCATTTGTCTATTATAAGTAAAGCTGCTATGGACATTGTTTCACAAGTCCTTGTATGAATAAATGTTTCCATTTCTTTTGAAAGAAAGCCTAGTAGTACAATTACTCAGTTATATAAGTATATATTTAGCTTTATTAAAAAGTGTTATGGGTTTTCCAAAGTGTTCCTGCCACTTTATTCTCTATATGTGGAAGTGCAGTTGCTCTACATTCTTGTCAAAACATGATGTTGTCATCCTGGCCAGGGGGTTTAGTTGGAGCATCATCCCGATACACCAAGGTTTTGAGTTCAATCCCTAGTTAGGGCATATACAAGAATCAAACAATGAGGACATAAATAAGTAGAACAACAAATCAATCTCTCTCTCTCTCTCATTTCTTCTGTCTCTAAAAATCAATAAATAAGTAAAATTTTTAAAAATGTGGTATTATTGTTAGTATTTTTTAGCTTCAATAGCTAACTCTGTATGGTGGTTTCTATTTGACTGATGTCAAATGATGCTGAAAATTTTTTCATGTATTTAATGGCATTACATAACTTCCTTTGTGAAGTGTTTGTTCAAATATTTTGCCTACTTTTAAAACTCCATTTTTTTACTACTAAGTTGTAAGAGTTTTTAAATTATTTTTCTAGATACAATTTTTTTTCCAAAGTATGGGCTACAAATACATTTTCTCATTGTGAGGCTTATCTTTTAGTTTTATCAAAGGTATATCAAAAAGCAAAAGTTTAAAATGCTGATGAAGTGTAAATTACTATTTTTATGTATGTTTCAAGATTTCTGTGACTTGTCTAAAGAATATTTGCCTATCCCAAAGTTAAAAACACTTTTTCCTGCATTGTTCTAGAAGTTTTATAGATTTAGTATTTATATTTAAGTCTACAATCCATTTTGAATTAGTTTTTGTATAAGGCGTGAGGTAAGGGTTGAGGTTTGTTTTTGTTTTTGTTTATTTTTTTCTAGAGTTGTCTACGTGCACCAGGACCACTTGTTGAAAATATTCTATCTTATTGGTCTGTGTCCCTATATTTATGTTAATATCATCCCATCTCAATTATTGTAGGTTTACATGAGTCTTAAAATCACACACTGTCTGTCCTGAAACTTCAATCCTTTTCAAAAGTGGTTTGAATATTCTAAGGTTTTTAAATAACTGTATAAATATTCAAATTAGCTTATAAATTGTTATTTTAAAAGTCTGGTGGAAACTTTACATATAATTGAATTGAACTATAGATCAATTTGGGGAGAGTTGCCATCAGAACAATATTGAGTCTTCTGGTCCATAAATGTATTAGTCTCTCCATTTATTAGGCCCTTTTAAATTTTTCTCAGCAACGTTTTCAATTTCTGGGGTAGAATTCTTGCACATATTTTATTAAATATCTTTTATTTCATGTTTTTGTTGCTATTCTAAATAAGATAGCCCTTTCAATTTTGTTTTTTCACTGTTCATTGTTAATATATAGAATTAACATTTATTTTTGTACGTTGATCTGAAATCCTGAAACCTTCGTAAACTTGTTTATTAATTCTAGTAATGTTTTTATAAATTCCTAAGAATTTTCTGTCCATGATCATGTTATTTGTGAATAAAGGCAACTTTACTTCTTTTTTTCCAATATGTATCCCACTTATTCAATCTTTTTGTTTTATTGCATTCATACGCCCACTGCGATGTTGAATGAAAATGGTGAGAGCATTCTTATCTTGTTCCTGTTCATAGGGAGAAACTGTTCGGTCTTATACCATTAAGTATGTTGCTAACTGTAGATTTTTTCAATAGATATCTTTACCAGATTAAGAAAGTTTTCTTCTATGTTAGCTGAGAGGCTTTTTAAAAAATGTGTTATGAATAGGTGTTGATTTTTTTCTAAATCTATTGAGGTAGTCATATGGATTTTCTCTTTTATTCTGTTAATACAGTGAATTGCATTGATTTTCAAATGTTAAACCAATTCTACATCTCTGGCATAAATCTCATTTTGTAGGTTATATTTACTTTTATATGCTGTGGACTCGTTTGCTGTTATTTTGTTAAGAACATATATACCTATGTTTAGGAGGGATATTATTGGTCTGTAGTTTTCTCCTGCCATGCCTTTTTCTGGCTTTGGTGTAAGAATAGTATTGGTCACATATTTGAGTTGAGAAGTTATCAAATTAGTTTTTGTTGGATTAATATTATTTCTACCGTATATATTTTATTACTTTTTCTTTTAAAATTTTTTATTGAATTTATTGAGGTAGAAATATATCCAAAGAAACCTAAAACACTGATTCGAAAGAGTATATGTACCTTCATGTTCCCTGCAGTGTTATTTACAATATTCAAGATTTGGAAGCAGCCCACGTGCCTGCCCATCAGTAGAGGAGAGGATAAAAAGCTGTGGTACATTTCCACATGGAATGCGACCCAGCTGCAAAAAAAAAACATCTACCTTAAATATTTTATGTAATTCATTAATTTGGGCATGGAGTATAGAAGGATTAATAATTATTAATTCAATTTTTTAAATAAATGTGAGCTTTTCATGTGTTCATTTCTTCTTGTATCAATTTTGGTAAAATAAGTCTTTCAAGAAATTTTTTTCATATCATGTAAATTGTTTAATTTAGACACATGAAGTTTTTCTAATATTTTCTGATTTTTTTCCAATGAGGAAATGTTCAGAATTTACTAAGCTAAAAAATTACACCTGATAGTTTTTTTTAGTGTTTGGAGAACCTGTAGTACTATTCCCTCATTCATTTATGATATTGGTGAACTGCTTTCTTAAAAAGTGCTTTTCTTGCTGATTCTAGCAAGGCATCTAGTAACTTTATTAGTACTTTGAAAGAACTAGCCTTTGGCTTTACTAGTCTTTTTTTTATTTTTAATTCTTTATTTCATTTATTTCAACTATTATTTTATTCCTTCCTTCCACTGAATATAGGATCAATGTTTTTATTATTTTTTAGTTTTTACATGAGATTATCGATTTTGGACTTGTTTTCTAATATAAACATTTACAGTCTTCCTCTAAGCATTGCTTTAGGTGTTCCCTCCAATTCTTATATATTATAATTTTATTAAGTTCAAAATTATTTCTAATTGCCCCTATGATTTCTTCCTTGGCACACAAGATATTAGAATCCTGTTGTTTATTTTCCAAATATCAGAGAATTTTTCAGAAGTATTTTTTTGTTTTCAGTTTAAGTATATGGGGCCAGAGAATTCCCTGTGAATGATACTAATCTATTTAAATTTATCATGACTGTTATTTTTGTCCTGTGCATGGTCTATCTTGCTCATTGTCTGTATGCACTTTAAAGGACACATATGCTTTCACTTTGTGTATGTAATTGTACATTAGGTTCAGGTAGTCAATAATGATGTTCAAATGTTCTCTCTTCTCACTGACTTTCTTTTGACTTGGTCCCTAAATTGCCAAGTGAAAAGTACCGAAATTTTCAGTATGCATGTCAAATTTTTCTACCACATTTAGAATTATTATTTTCCTCTTTACATCACTGTAAAAATATCTGCTTTTGTCTGCAATAAAATTTCTTGGCCTCATATCTACTGCATCTTTTATTCATGTAGCCATTGTAGTTTTTTCTTATTCTTTTTTAGCATAGTAAACATTTTCCTTTTTTTCCCTGCATCTTCATATCTAAAGGGAGTTTCTTATAGGCAGAATTTAGTTAGGTTTTGCTTTTCCACCCAATAAGACAATCTCTATCTTTCACTTGAAATATTGTATTTAATATATTTATTGATTTGTCTGAGTTTAACTCTGCTATGTTGATATTTGTTTTCTATTTATTCTTTCTTTGCTATATTTTTCTCTTATCTTTTTTTAAAAGACTTTTAAAAATTTATTTTTAGAGAGAGGGGAAGGGAGGGAGAAAGACAGGGAGAGAAACATCATTGTGAGAGAGAAACATCTATCAGTTGCTTCTCATGTGCACCCAACCAGGAGCAAACCAAGAATGAAACTGGTGTCCTTTTGTTTTGCAGGATGATGCCCAACCAATTGGGTCACACTGGTCAAGGCAGACTCTTTTCTTGTCTTTGCCCCTTTTTTATTACAAAATCTTTTATTACAAATCATAAGCATGTAATTCTGTAACATAACAATATCACACTCAGGTGCACCATATGACATTTAGGTGAAATGTTCAAATTAAAACTGTAAATTACGACACCCATATTATTACCCTACTGACCACACTCAAGCAGGCGTTACTTCTGCCAGACCCTGTATTTTACTTTTTCATGTTATATAAGCCCACATACATTGTTAATTTTTTTACTTAAGTAGGCAATTATGTTTTAAATAAGTTTAAAAATGTAATAAATTACTCATACATTAACCATTTCCAGTGTTCCTCAGTCCCCTGCATAAAACCAAGTTTTCTTTATCATTCTTTAAAAGATATATTCATTGATTTTAAATTTCTAGGTTGAGAAGTTAACTTTTTAAACTTTTTGTGTTTGTTTTTGCTGTTGTCCCTTCAGCACTTTAAAGATATTTGCATTACCTATTGGCTTATGTTATTTCTGATGGGAAGTCTGCAGCTTTTTGTTGTGTTTTTCTGTATATAATATATCTTTTTCCCCTTAGATGCTTTTTAGATTTTTCTTTATTTTTTATTTTCAATAATTTAATTATAATGCCTTGTGGCGTAGTTTCTTTGGGCTTATTCTGCTTAGTTTTGTTGGGTTTCTTATGTCTGTAGATCTATAGTTTTCAACAAATCTGGAAAATAATGAAACTTATTTATTCAAATCTATTTTATTTCCTTTCTCTTATCTCCTTCTGGTATTTCAGTGCCACATTAATTAGACTATTTAATATTTTTTTCATAATATTTGTCCTTTATTTCTCATTCTTTTTGCTTTCTATGCTTCATTTGGATGCCTTCTGTTGTTGTTTTCAAGTTTATTGATTTCTTCCTTCTGAAATTTATAATCTGCATTTACTCCCACTCAGGATTTTTTTATTATACCTGTATCATCTACCTCTCGACAATCATTTGATTCATTTTTATACACTTTATTTACCCTTTCATTATGTTTTATTGATCTTTAAATTCTTCAAAATATTTCTAATAGCTGTTTCTTTGCTCTTTCTGTTATTTCTGGATCTGATTCTGTTGATTGATTCTTCTCTGCATTATGAGTCACAATTTCCTGTCCTCCCTTCTTTTTGCATATCTGGTTATTTGTATGGGATGTTTGGCATTGTAAGTATTACATTTTTGAATATTGAATTTTGTTGCCTTCCTTTGGAGAGTTCTGTGTTACTGGGCAGGCAGTTACATGAACTCCTCATGATCCTTTTCAAAGCAAGTCTTTAAGTTTTGTTCGGTGGGGTCCAGGCTAGCTTTACCTCTGTCTAGTTTATTCCTCCTGTTAAAATGTGGTCTTTCTGAATTCTCTTTAATTTGGCTGACTGGAAGTAGAGCACATTCAGTTTTTAGCTTCCCATTTTAGTTATTTTTCATAATATTTGTTCTCTGCTGAGCCTTACAAAGTCTTACCCAACAAGTATATCACAAATATTTAGCAACTAGTTCAAAGGAACTCTCATGCTGATCTCTAGAGTTCTCTGTGCTTAGTTCCCTCCATTTTGCTGTTCTGTTCAACAAATTTAAGCCTCCTGATCCTCACCAAACTCGGACTAGTGTATCTTCAACTTCACAAGACCACTGTGTTCTACATGTTTTCCTCTTTGCATTGTGGTCCAAAAATTGCCTCTAAGTCAAAAGCCAGGTTAATTATGTCTCACCTGCTTGGTTTTCTTTCCTTTACGGATCATAGTCCTCTGCTGCTTTTTATCTAATGTCTGAAAGAAGTTGTTTATTTCTTCTTTTTTTTTCCTAGCTGTTTTATGCCAGGAGGATAAACCCAGGACTAGTGACTATATCATGGCTGGAAATGAAATTTGCTTCACTTGATTCCTTCACACTTCTGTGGTCTGGCAGTGCCTATCCCTTGCATTTTGGAAATCTTCTTTGTAACTTCCTCCACAATTGTGCCAGGAAATGAAATAAGACAGGGTTCACAGGAATGTTGAGAGAGAGACAGAGAGACAGAGGCAGAGAGAGACATAGAGAGGGAGAAATGAAACACACTTGAATAGAGTGTTTAATAAATATTTAACCCCAAGATATAAAAAATAGGAATTCATGTCTTTTCAGAATCCAGAACAATATTTTAGCATGGGGCAGAGAGGCAGGTCAGTTCTAGGTTAAACGTCATAAAGTTTGGTGAAAGCTTAGTGATTGATGCTGTCAATTTCTGGGCTTTTCCCCCACACTCTTTCCCACTTACTCTGGAACCCAGTGTTCTCGGACTCTTCTCAGCTTTCTGGCTCAAATTCTGTATCTAGTAAATGTGAAACTTCTTATGAAATGCTAATGACCCGCAAAACTCAATATGCTGTTTTACTAAAAATTTCAGGACATCTAAAACCTTAAATTGAAAGAAGAAATCACTAATTGTGGGAGTGTAGGCCTCATCCATAAATATGGAAAATAAATATGGAAGGACCCAATCTGTCCCACACCCCTTATATACACTACAGTGTGGGCTATTCTTCCTACATGAGGCTATAGCTGGGAAAGGGGGACAAAAATAAGCATTCTAAGAAAAACCTAAGAATAAAGGAAGAACATCCACTATTTCGTCCCTTCAGTAACCCCACAGCCATTGCAAAGCATGCTCTAGTCTTGCAATATCCTCCGCTCCTCCCTCCCCTGCCCATTAGCTGGTGCCAGTGAATTATGGTGAAAGGCAGAAGCCCTCCAGCCTCTAGAGAGCAAATGACTTTAATCTCATCAGAGCCCTGGAGAAGGGACTATTAAAAGAGTTAATGAAACAAACTTCTGAATAGATGGGTCAGACCATGACAAACCAAAGTCATTTTTTGATTTAAAAAGGTAAAAAGAAGAATAAAGCTGGTGATACAGACCCTGTGGCTATGACGGCCTCCAAGTCTCCCGTCAAATCAATCCTAAATGCAATAGGGTCCTGATAGTTTAATGAAGGATTCCAGAGGTGCGGTGGTGAATTTGGTCACCAAGGTGAAATGAAGAAGATGTATAGTTCACAATAAGAAGTGGGGGAAATGTTGCAAGCAGGATACAGTTGTTGGAGTTTGAAAAAACCCCCAGTTAGAAAGTTCTCAACATGCAAAAATAAAAAAGAACAAATTGAACTGCAGTTTAGCAAATAAAATAACCAGGCTGAGTAAGAAGTGAGAGAGGTATAAAAGGAAGATATTCAAGTCCAGTCAGCAATGAAAATACAGTGTGGGACCCCCCAAAGTGGAATTATCTTCTGGAAGCCAGGCCCCTTCTGGAGTACAGGCTTCCCCCCAGGTGAGTGCTCTAGGAACCCCTCTGTAGCAGTGAGCCAGCTGCCGTTGTTGTGAGAGCACATGTTCAGCTTCAGTGAACTTTTGTAAGACTCTTTGAACTCGTTTGCCCTCCTCATGATAATGTACCTGCCCACACCGCACTGAGTGTTTAGCAGTTTTTGACCAAAAACAGCTTGACCCCAGTGCCCCACCCTCCCTATTCACCCAATCTTGCCCCAAGCAACTTTTTTCTGTTTTCCTGAATGAAAAAAAATCCTCGAAAGGAAACATTTTGCCCTTGTGGGAGAGGTGAAACAAAAAAATGGGGAATTTCAGGGGAATTTCAGGGGAAAAGGGGAAGGGTTTACAGGAACAAGTATAAAGGACACAGGGATAAAAACTAGGGGCGGGTGGAAATGGGAGGGAGGAGGGGAGGGCTGTGTGGGTGGGTTGGGATGGGAGTAAAAGATAGAAGATTGTACTGCAACAACAATTAAAATAAAATTTAAAAAAAAGTCTGAGTTTCTTTTAAAAAATGGCAGAAGCACTAAAAGGCATCAAAATCAAGGAGTTCAAAAACTGTTTTGAGCAGTGGAAAAAAAGTCTTAATAGGTGTATTACATTAAATGGAGAGTACTTTGAAAGTGACTGAAGTTTAAACATGTAAGAATAAATACACAATTTTTATAAATTAATTCCAAGTTTTTAGGGGGTCCCCCCTTATATGTCCACAAAGTGAATTTTCTCCAGAAAAGAAACAGTAAAATTATCAAACTGTCATATTTCACACTTGCCAAAATCTCTAGGATATTTGCAGATTTTGTTTGTGTCAGCAGAGATAAAAGAGTGTAAAATGGGGTTTTTTTTGGCCATGCTTATTCTGCAAAGGATGCACGATTTGGAGAACAAAATTGTGACTATAGACCTAATTTTCTTTTATAATGAGCCCAAATGTAGATCTTCCTGTATATCTTGGAAATAGTGATATATATAGTCACAGGCCCCTAGATGTGGTCACTAAGATAGTTAATGGGAAGAGCTACTCTATCTTAGCCAACTGTAGGAACCCCAGCTGTGAAAACGCGCGCCTTAGAAATCCTCAGACTCCTCTTCAAGGACTGGTATCCAAAGCCCTTTTATTAGTGAATCGTGTTCTCACTCCAGGAGCATGGAACTGAGGCCTGGGCTTCTGCCACTCTTAGACATTACTGGGCTAACATCAAAATATTACAAAGTATTACCTAGAATCCCAAGTCAGCAATACCCAAATGAGGTAGAAAAGTGAGATGAAATGACATATATTGAGTAGTTCAGGATCAGGCATGCTGTACACTTTGTCTACTGGAGACATTTTTGTTTTATGGTAACTATAATTGATAACATACAGGGTCCAGCACAAATAACACCCCTTTTTTATTACAAAATCTTTTATTACAAAATCATAAGCATGTAATTCTGTAACATAACAATATCATACTCAAGCACACCATATGATGTTTTAGGTGAAATGTTCAAACTGCTGTTCATCTTGTGTGAGACATTCATGTACCCACCAACCCCCCTCAAGCAAGCCTTGCTTCTGCTGGATGCTGTATATAGTATAATCGCAGAATAGAGCTTGTGTCCTCACACACACACACACACGAAAAGGTAAATATGCAAGCTGATGGATATGTTAACTCAATTGTGAGATTCCTTTTGTAATGTATGTGTGTAGCAAATCAACAATTTTATTTGTTAATAATACCTCAATAAAGTAGAAAGAAAGGGAAGACGTTTTTGGTTTGAAATGTCTAGCACTCGCCTCTCCTTTCCAATAGTATCCTATTTTTCTTAACTGGAATACCTCTTTCTCACTGAATATTGTCCAGGGGAGAAACTGTAATCAGAGATGCTTCTGATTTCTGAACAAGAAGAGGCCTCATGACCCAGTCTAGACCAATTAGGTATTTCCTCTCTGATCTTTCAAACAAGATCAGAGAGTCAAAAAGTCTGACAGTGGTGAAGTTACATTCCGTTTGATTGAGTGTGTGTGATTGGTCTAAAGTTTCTGTTACAAAATCATTGCTATCTTTTCTGCTCCTGAACCAAGTTTGCTTTGGTTCAACCCCATTTCCATGCCTGATTCGTCAGACTCTCATGGATATTGAAAAACTCCAATATCCTTCCAATAAATTATTTTGCTTAATTTACCCCACATTGATTTTTTTGTTTTGCTTAAAATCAGAGTCCTTAACAATATACCATCTCATTTAACACATAATTTTTCTTCTTACTTTAACAAATGTTTGTCTGTGTCCACCGTGTGCTGAGCACCATAAACCAGAGTGACCGCCAACGACCATTGATGGCACTGAGTGACTAGGGAGGCACAGAACAAGGCAGAATTACAGACATTTCCTCCTCTTACTTTATGCAACCGTTTAACAATACTAGGGAGAAGATGTTATTATAAAAGGAACTGAGTTTCAGGTAGGTTAAGAGACTTGTTCAAGGTGTTTTGGATTAAACCATAATTATTCTCAGCCTTCTGTGGCTATTTGGGGTGTATATACACTCTCCCCATTAGACTCAATCAACACATGATTCTAAGGTATTACAATAACACACCATTCTAAGGTATTACAATTATAACCAGTTCACAAAGGAGAAAAGTGTGGCAAAGAAAGGTTAAGTGACATGCCAACAGTCACACAGCTGGTGACTCAAATCTAGGTGTGTCTGACTCTGAGTTTCAAATTTTTCATCTATTATATACCATACTGATTCTTATCTGTAATTTTCAAACTCATTTCCAAAGATCATCAATATTCCAAATGCTGATTCAAAATTTTGGGGGGCTGAAATTGAAGAATGGTAGTCTTGCCAATTTGAAGGAAACAATCATTTAATGGAAAAAATGTTTTCAAGTTTCCATTTTCCTTCCATAAAGTTTTCTCAAAACTTCAGTGGTTTCTACTGCTTGTCTGTGAGGAAGACAACAAAACGAATAAACAAGCTCCAAATGAATATCAAAGGAGAAACTCAGAAACAACAGATTGTGCTTCTTTCAAGAGCTTGGTTTTTACATGCTCATGTGTTGTGATTTTATGTTGCATACCTATAATATAGTCATTTTCTGCTAGTAAACGTGTTCTTAGTTTAAATGCTGAAATTAAGCACATCCATGTGTCACAGTATTATGCAAAAAACCCTATGATTTTTTTTAGCTGTCTGCCAAATCACAAAGTTTAAGCTTGAGCCTATGACAGCAAAACATTCTGGGTGGCAATGGTAATGTCACCTTTAGGAAACCCAGCCTTTTATCTATATCCAAAGCCATCAGATTTTGAGGATAAGGATTTTGGCACTTGCTGGATTCTACAAGAATAATGTCATTTGTCAGCCTAACTGCAAGACCCAGAATCAGTTTAAGGGGCTTGAAATCTCATTTTAATTCTTGGCCTAGACACCAAGTAAAATGCCTTAGGCCTTGAGCAAGGCCAGTGTATGGTGTATTTATTGGTTGTGACTACAAATCTGGTTAACTTGATGGGAATTTATAGAAAAGGGATAAAGCAAAACCATATTTTGCCTTTGGCCACAGATGCATCAGGTTAATAAGACACAGGAGAGTAGCCTGGTCTTAAGTCGGAATAGTGGCCCAGACAGACTTTCCTGGGTTTGTTGATTAATATAATGAGAGTGGAAATTGGACCCCTCGAGCAGATTTTCAGCTTCTCCTACAGCAGGATCAGCTACCACTTCCCATGCTACCTACCATTTGCCCTCAAGTCACCTCTCTTCCAACATGTATACAGCTTGTGAAATTTTCTGTTCTCCACAAAGCCAAATCAAAATAAAATTATTTAAAATTATTTACTTAGGACCAGCAGTGAACAGCAGAAAGGATAAGGGATACACTAGTGATCAAAACATAGGTGATCCTGAACACACAGCAAAAACAAACAAACAAACAAACAAAAAACACTTTTTCCCTAAAAGGTAACTATTTACTACCCTTCCCATCCTGAATATAAAACTTCTACCATTTTAGTTATGCTGTGGTTCTTTTTTTTAGCAGATGGGATATGTAGTAATATAAATATGGCATCAGTCTGTTGACTCTGTGCTAATTTAATTCAACTTTGCATTGGTACCACCTTTCCAACACCTGTACAAGTATCGTCTCTAACTGAAATCTCCCCGATTGTGACAGACTGGGTCTCATCAATTTAGGGAAAGTACATTTTTCAGTAAATATATATACAGTGAGGCTTCAGGGAGGAGTCCAGGTATCATGCGCCCTTTGTGAGACATTCCCTTAAAGAGGCAAAGCTGCTTCTCGCCTTTCCTGGCACATAGCTGTATCGACTCCCATATGGTCTGAATGTTCCTCTATTTTCCAGGCTTATACCACCCACAGAGATTAAAAACTACTTCTGTGACATCTAGAGATGGCAGGGGAGCCCTTCCAGCCCTCACTGCCGATCTTTATTGCCTCTTGTCACCAGGTAGTGCACTGGGCTCGTTTTGTTTACTTCCATCAACCATTTATATTGAGGTATAATCCTGGATCCTAAAAAGAAGAACACATTATGCCCCAAGTGAGTGATTCACACTCAACACTATGTTGACACATTCTATGGGAGGTATAAAATCTCTGTTGTGGTGATTTCAGCTCCATCAGCATAATTTTCCTCCACATGGTACAGGTAAATCATGGTTAAATATTGTATCATTTATCAACTGGTGCTTTGTAAGCTAGATCTCATAAAATCTCAGGAATAGATTGCACTAGCAAAGCAACTAGCAACCAAATATGATTATCAAAATTTTCCTTCCACAACCTGTTCCTCGTGTAAAAAGAAAATACTAACAAAATTAAAAATTAGTAAGCTTTACCCCCCCTCCACTGGTAACAAAATAAAAAACTATAATAATCTTATTTAGAATAAAAATCTTATTTGGGGGAGTTTATAATAAAAGGGAAAGACTGGAATTCCTGAGTTGGATTGCAGTTTGCTATGAAAGCAATGCACTTCAGAAAGTATACGCCCATCTTATGTTCCCCAGGCTGGAACTTAAAGCCACAGGAAATTCAATGGGAAAAGTTTATGATTAGATAAAGGGGTTCAGTGGCAATCAGGAAAGTTAACCTTTAGACATTCTAGTAGAAAAATAATAGTGCCTGGGTAAAGACGTTTCAAAGACAAACCTCTCTGCAATCAAAGCTCATTTACTTCTCAAATGGTACCACCAATTGCTTCGGTGGGAAATGCGATCAAATCAAGAAAACATTTTCTAAGACCTTCGGTTTGACTTGTTCATTGCTTGGCTCTATATATTTACAAACAGGCACACACAGAGAACAAGTCAAGAACAAAGGAAATAATGGGTTCCTACCCCTAGAATCCTCTGTCAATACTTGAGTATCACATACCTGATTATGAAAAGGAAGACCATAAACTTGAATCTACAGAGGGCAAAGCAAATGATGAGGAGAGATGACTTCATGTAGAAATGGAACAGGGCCTGAATATGTAAAAGGTTTGATATGATTTTAAAAGATAAGATTAAAAAATTTTAATACCTGTCACTCTGAACATTCCTTTCCTCTTAGAAATGGCAAATCAAATGTCATGGTTTTACAAAGAAATAGCGACTCCACTGAGGTTACTGTTATTTTAACTCTTGGTGACTCAAAAAAAAAATGAGGTTGAATAAACAACTCTATCATTTTGTATGTGGAATGCCCAGCCCACCATCTCCTTGCCTTTGGGGATTGCTTTAGAAACAACAACATACTAACAATCCCCTAAAATAGAAAGTGTTTATGCTTGTACTGTCAAAGGGCATTAAAGCAAACCCTAAGCTCTCTCCCACACTAGGACAAGTTCCAGGCAAAACTGGGAAGTAGTGCCCACCTATAATGAGGGGAATTTGCCTATAGGCACGATAGGGCAGGAGAAGTTACCTGAGACCAGGAGTCCAAGCAGACCCAGAAGGTCGGGTAGGAAGGAGGCCACTGCAGGAGCATGGTCAAGAATATGTTATTTTTGGCAAATCAGAGGTGAGAGTCTAGAAAGTAGATTCCCCAAAGAGGTAATTAATTTGAGGCATGGAAAGAGAAAGTAAGTAGGGAGGAAATAATTGGGTATTTCAGTAAAGCTGTGGAAAGTAAATCATAAAATTCCAAGCAGACTGGGAATCTGCACTAGGGTGGAGTAAAAGAATATAGAGAAAGCACAGGCACGTCCTCTGGGGACCAGGCTCACCAAGCAATGTGGTGGTACAGAGCACAAGCCCACTGTTTGCGGAAACAAGGAGGACCAATGACTGGTTTCTTGGACCACCAGAAATCACTGATGCCAACTCCAAAGCAACTGAGGGAAGGTGTTTCATGCCACCAGCCTACAGCCAGAATTTGTGCCAGATGAACCTGCAGGGGAAGATAAGTAAGGTGCTATTATCAGAATTAGAGAGAGAACTTCTGGAAATCTAGCAGGCCAATGCAGGACTCCCTCAGCAGCCACAAGGGAAAGAGCACTGGCTTTAGCATCATAAGGCTTAGTGTGAATGTCAGCTCTACTGCAGGCTGGCCATAAGCACACTAGTTAGGAGTGCAGGATCTGAGACCCCACTGTGTGGACCCAAAGCCAGTTCTGTTAAACTGAGTAAGTTTCTTAACCTCTTTTCGCCTCAATTTTCTCATTTATAAAAGGGGTGATCATCATAGTCTTTTCTCAACAGTCACTGGGAAGATCAAATGAGTCCACTCATGTAACCACTTAGACATACATCTGAATCTAAGTGCAGTCAATGTTAATCATGGTCATTATGAAGCCCTGAGCAAGGTACTGGGGTACTGTTCATCTCTGTTTTTTCACCTGAGAATAGGCACAACAGTGTTTGTCTCACAGAATGATTATAGATATTTAAATGAGATAAAGTACAAAGAAACCACGCCATGTTTGGCACAGAATAGGTGTGTCAATTAAGAGGGGTTTTGTATCCTGATAACAGAACACCCTGTGAACAATGTCAAACATATAAAGAATGCATTTTTATCAGAGACTATTTTTGTCAATAGTCAAGAGATTGCCATGTTCTTCACATTTAGTCAGAGGTTTCATGAAGTCTGAGCTCTAAATCCACATTTCTGCAATTATTTTGACTGTCCCAGTCCTTAATTAAGACAAGAAAGGGGAGGGGACACTTCAAACTGTAAACAAAGCAAAAATATATGCATGGATAAGGTTGCCAGATAAAATACAGGAAGTCCCATTAAATTTATATTTCTGATAAACAATGATGAAATTGTTAGGGTAAGTATTTCCTAAGCAATAGTTAAGACTTACTTATACTAAGTATTTGCACTTTTCCTGAAATTCAAATTTAACTGGACATCCTGTATTTTATCTGCTTAATCTGGTAGCCTTATGCCAGGAACTCCTAACCAATTACTGGTACAACTTCACTGGCTGGGCTCTGTTACACTGTAATCATTAGCTGTAAAGAAGCCTTGAAAAGTATTTGTTTTCATTCTTTACAGTTGGCAAAGGACAAAGGGAGTAGGGAATAATCCTATGTTGGTCAACTAACATTATGTACCTCAGTAGGTGTTTAAAAAATGATCATTTCCTCTTCTGACTCTCCTCTTAAGGGCTTGATTGTGTCTTTACACAGAAGAAAATATATAACCAGACTCACCACCCTAAAGTATTATATAATGGATGTCAACATATGAAATCAGTCATATTCTTATTTTTTAATATATTTTATTGATTATGCTATTACAGTTGTCCCATCTCCCCGCTTCACTCCCCTCCACCCTGCACACCCCCTCCCACCCACATTCCCCCCCTTTAGTTCATGTCCATGGGTCATACACATAAGTTTTTCGGCTTCCCATACTATTCTTACCCTCCCCATCTATTTTCTCCCTACTATCTATGCTACTTATTCTCTGTAACTTCCTCCCCTGGTTTCCTTCCCACCCCCCTGTTGATCACCCTCCATGTGATCTCCATTTCTGTGGTTCTGTTCCTGTTCTAGTTGTTTGCTTAGTTTTTTTTTGTTTTGTTTTGTTTTGTTTTTGTTTTAGGTGTGGTTGTTAATAATTGTGAGTTTGCTGTCATTTTACTATTCATATTTTTTATCTTCTTTTTCTTAGATAAATCCCTTCAACATTTCATATAATAAGGGCTTGGTGATGATGAACTCCTTTAACTTGACCTTATCTGGGAAGCACTTTATCTGCCCTTCCATTCTAAATGACAGCTGTGCTGGATAGAGCAATCTTGGACGTAGATCCTTGCCTTTCATGACTTGGAATACTTCTTTCCATCCCCTTCTTGCCTGTAAGATCTCTTTTGAGAAATCATCTGACAGTCTTATGGGAACTCCTTTGTAGGTAACTGCCTCCTTATCTCTTGCTGCTTCTAGGATTCTCTCCTTCCTTTTAATCTTGGCTAATGTAATTACGATAAGCCTTGGTGACGCATGCTCACCGGCCTGCAGTGAGCACGGAACACTGCAGATGGCTTGTCGAAACACGAGAAAAACATACACAGAGACAACCAGGTCCTGTGGGGAAGTAGGGACGGAACGGCCACTCTCTCTAGTGGGGAGAGCCCTGTTTCCATCCCCAAGCAGATTTTTATTAAGAATACAGACTTTGTTTGTGGATTTACAGTCTGGCAGAAAAGATCAAAAGAAGTAGGTGACTTACAAAGGTTCAGACAGAACCCCCACTGTGATTCTGGGCAGAGCTTGGAATTTTAACATATAAAAAGACTACATGGCTGAAAGGGTAGTTTTGGTTTCCTGTTTGTGCCTTCAAATTATAATCTGATAACATCCTCCAGCAAACAGATCTCACAGGATCTTGCATATTCTATGTCCCAGGCATGATTACCCCAGGGGTCCACCGTTTCTGGTCTGGGCTGCACCGCCTCTGCTATTTCCTCAGGCCTGAGTTGGGCAGAGAAGACAAAGGCAGCCGGGAGACTTGGATTTCTCACATCTAAGAACAAGGGCTCAGGCTTTGACAAAAGCCTGAGGGGGCAGGGGTTGATGTCCATCACCCCTTCATTTCCATAGCCCCAAATCTATTCCCAGAGGCCTTCTAATGATCATGCCTGTCTTAGATGATTCCCTCCATGGGAAATCTTACCCGTCATTGGCTAACTGATCAAGCATAGGAGATTTAGGCACAGAACAGGCAGCATTCATGCCAGGGAAATGTTTTGTCTCCTTAGTGGCTCCTGGTCCAGAGGTCTCTCACTCAGCCTTAGTCACAGGGGGCTACAGCTTCCTGAGACCAGGCAGGGCAGTCCCCAACACCTCGGTGTGTTCCTCCTTTGTTCCAGCTTCTTTGGGACTCTGAGTTTCCTGGACTTCTTGGAAGTCTATTTCCTTTGCCAGACTGGAGAAGTTCTCCTTTATTGTTTGTTCAAATAACTTTTCCACTTGTTGCTCTTCCTCTTCTCCTTCTGGTACCCCTATAATTCAGATGTTGGAACATTTAAAGATGTTCTGGAGGTTCCTAAGCCTTTCCTCATTTTTTTGAATTCTTATTTCTTCATTCTTTTCTGGTTGAATGTTTCTTTCTTCCTTCTTGTCCACACCATTGATTTAAGTCCCACTTTGCTTCCCATCACTCTTGGTTCCCTATACATTTTCCTTTATTTTACTTAGTGTAGCCTTCATTTTTTCATCTAATTTGTGACCACATTCAACCAATTCTGTGAGCATCCTGATTACCAGTGTTTTAAACTGATCTTTTGATAAGTTGGCTATGTCTTCATCACTTAGTTGTATTTTTCTGGAGTTTTGATCTGTTCTTTTGTTAGGGCCATTTTTCTTGTCTTCATGTGCTTGTTACATAGTGAGGGGCGAAACCTTAGGTGTTCACCAGGGCAGGGTAACCAGTGACTCTGGGTTGTGACACTGTATGTGGGGAAGTGGTCCGAGAGGGAACAATAGCACTTGCTCTGCTCTCTGCCGGATTTCAGTCACTTCCTCTGCTTCCCACAAGCAAATTGGGCCCTTCTGGTACTGATTCCTGTGTGGGTGGGTTTATGTACATTCTAGGACCCTGTGGGTCTGTCTCTCCAACAAACTCTCCTATGAGGCTGGGAGTTTCTCCTGCTACTGCAACCCCCACAGGTGTTTTCAATTAGTGGTTTGAGGTTTTATTTTCCTGTGCTGGGACCCTGGGTTGTGGGGACCATTGGCTCCCCAGTTGTTTTGCCTGGGTTATCTGTATGTGAATGTGGGGCCACTCAGTCTGCCAGCTCCTGCCTTGCAGGCCAGCTGCAGTCTTCTGCGCCCTGTTCCACAATCCGCTGCCTTGCCCGGTCCTCCAGGCAGTGCTTTGCCTGGAGTCCTCTCCGCCCCGGCTGCCTGACTTTGCCCCTCCTACTGGTCTGGATGAACATGTCTTCTTTAACTCCTTGGTTGTCGGACTTCCATACAGTTCGATTTTCTATCAGTTCTGATCGTTTTTTGTTTTTAAATTGTTGTTGTCCTTTTGGTTGTGTGAGGAGGCCCATTGTGTCTACCTACGCCTCCATCTTGGGCAGAAGTCCCCCCAAATCAGCCATGTTCTTATTTTTAAAAAAGGGTTCTGAAGCTTAATTGGAAAATCCAGGGATTGACTACATGGATACACAATGAATTTTAGCCATTTAATTATATCTCTGCTAACAGGTCTCCCTGACCCACAGGAAGGGTTTTTTTTGGTTTTTCATCGTTGAAAGTAGGGTTGGATAAAGATGAAGTGAATGAGGCACTTAGGGAGAAAATTTTAAGGAGACACTCTTGCTCACCCTCTTTTGTGCAATCTCCTTAAATTATGCATCCTCAGAGTCTCATTTGCCTCACCCTAGCCTACGTGAAACTAACTATTCCTTTGCTTAAGAAAAAGGATAAACCATTAATTATTGTTAGTTCCTAACTCCAGTATTGCCACAGAATAGGAGTCATCTTCTATGGTGGTTATCCTGTAGAGCAAGCTTAGGGTGACTTATTTCACCAGTTTAGTTTAGTGAGGCTGTGCTTTCAATGCACACCAGGGGTGTTCTATACCCTACTCTCTTCCCAATGCACAGGAAGATATAGATATATAGTATAGATATAGATAGATAGATAGATAGATAGATAGATAGATAGATATAGATACAGAGATAGATATATAGATATATGTAGACATAGTCTGGCAAAAGTAACACCTGCTTCATTGTGGTTGGTAGAGTAATAATTTGGGAGTAATTATTTATAGTTTTAATTTGAACATTTCACCTAAAATGTCATATGGTGTGCTTGAGTGTGATATTGTTATGTTACAGTATTACATGCTTATGACTGGAATAAAAATTTTTGTAATAAAAAGGGGGCATTATTTATGCCAGAATATATATATATATATATATGTGTGTGTGTGTGCACACGCAGGTAATATATATTAATATATATATATTAGCTTTCATTGTTCAGTGGATATATATATCTTTTATATGTATATATATCTTTCACATATATAGCTTTCACTGCTCAGTGGATAACTCTGTGCAGAACCCATCAAAACATGATGACCTGGTTAAAACACTTCTCTAACTGTAGACAGCCTCTTTCTACCAGATAAAAGTATAACCTCAAGGTTCTGATATGATTTGACTCTTTTTTTATATGCCATAAAGCCTTGTAACATTATTATTTCTGTAGAAAAATTTATTGTATTTTTTTTTCTATTTTCACCCTCCACTTTTTCTTTTCTACAATCATTACCAATAAGGTGGTAACAGGATTAACTGACAGCATATCCCCCACCACAACCCTTACCCCAAATTGAGGTAGAAATTTGGAGGTCACAGAGCAACACCTTGGTATAGTACATTTCACCACAGGCAGCTTACACAGAGGCATTCTTAGCTAATGTAGAGACCATATGAAATGGCAATGAGTTTAAGAAAGGCAGTATGCTACTTTAGCAAAATACAGATGGTGTTTATTATCTTACAAAAAGCAGAAGCATTTCAATAGAAAGAGTATTATGTATATGCATCTTATGTGAGATTAGACTTAGAAGAAAATTTACATTTCTGGTTCTGAAGAGTGTCTGCCTTTAAGTTATTCTGTATACATTTAGCCATTGCTATTTCTGGTGGAAGACCAAATTTAGGTTGAAAGAAACACCATCTCTGTCACTTATCCCATCAGAACAAAACCCACTACCTCTCTTTTCTGGTATCAGGAAGAGACTTGGGAGAAAACAATCCCAGTTCCCAACAATGTATATGGATAAGACCTTCAACCACTGAATATTAGTAAAGCCTTCCAGTAAGGTTTATAGATCAAGGCAAATAGGTGTAGTTGGCAGTTAGAGAAGAAGGCATATGCACCTGGGACAGTTCCCCAAGGCCTGTACTATGTGGCTCCTTATATGGCAGGTAGGAATTTGTTAGCAGAATCAAGTTACAGATGGCCATCCTCTGAGTCAACTTCCTTAGAACACTTATTGACCCTTTGGAAACAGGTCTGTCTAAACTCTAACTGGAGTCCAGCATGCATTTAATTTTGGATGATGTATAAGGAGATACCTTGCAAAATAGGTAAGTTCTGCTTTCTTCTCTTGATACCCACTGTTCTGAAACAAGGACAGTCAGATGACTTCCTAGTGTGATAACCTATGGACTGCTTTCCCTGCCCCCCACAACAGAACAAGAGTCATTCTTGTGCAAGGAAGAACGGAGGAGCCTGACTATATGCATTGCTCTGCTAACTGAGGCGTGGAGGGAAGGAGAGAGATGTTATAGTGGTGGGCTTGTCGAGAAAATACCCTGAAAGCCATCAGAGCCAAAACAGAAAACAGAATCTAATGGTAGATAGAAGGTCAACTTTGATTAACAGGCAGCAAACCGAGTGCTGAGAGAAAGCAAACCTACACCCTGTCATTTGAGATCAAATATTTTTGCCTTCTCTATTTCAACATCGTATCTTTCTGTATCCTTGGCAAATAAAAATAATGTTTGGGTGAGAAATAGATTTACAAACAAACCATCTTTCTGTTTGGGTACATGCTCACACAAAGGAAAGGTTTTGTTATTTTACAAAAATCTTACACAGAAAATGCATACAAATGATCGCAGCTGTCATGATCACAACTTAGAGAAAATGCAGATGGCATAAAATAATAATTCACAAATGGCTAATAGAATTTTAATAGCTACAAGAAAGAAGAGAAAATGAAAGCACTGAATCTACTTCGGATGTGAAGAGAATGAAATGGTTCCATGAAGAGTCTAAAGGCAGAACAGCCCTTGATTCTCCCCATGTTTAGAAGTGGCACTCCCTGGTGCATTGATTTATGTGAGGATTAGGCAGCAATCATAGTCTCTAGACTAGCCTGGAAGGCATGTGCATAAAGTATGATATTTGCAATATGCAAATGTCATGTATGATGAATGAAATGCTCAGTATGTCTCGAGGACACACAGATGCTAACCAGCCACTGCTCCCATGCTGCAAATTGTAAAGGAAGTTGGAGTAAAGGTATTCTTTTATAGCTAATTGATTTTTTTTTAAATAACATGGTCTTTGGGTCTAAATACCAGTTACTAAAGCATAAGCCATTCTACCCATGTTAGCTTTGGGGACTTAAGATATTTCTTAATGGTAATAACTATCAGAAATGGGGTTAAGCAAAAGAAAGTTGAGTTAACCTATTTACATATAGCACATGTAAGACAAAGTCACAACAAGGTCAAATGAAGATTAAAGAATTGACACCAGGAGTTAAGTCCAACAGTAAAAATTTAAAAACTTTTCTACAGTGAAGAGAATGAACAGGTCACAAGTGTCCTCAGCCAAAGTCCAGAGTCACAATACTTGTTAAAAAGAAACAAAAACAGTAAAAGATAGAGGGCCCATAAAGACAAAGATCAATGTATAGATGATTAGATATTAACAAATATTGAAAGAAGACAGGTTTAAGAGCAACAATCCATTCTCCAGGTAGATATTATGTCACTGTGGAAAGGAGAAAAGAAGATGGAATCTAGTCAGTGCAGACCTAGGAATTCAAAGTAAGACCAGGAGCAACACTGATTCTGGGTTGAACTGAAGGCAGCCACTTGACCTAGGAATCATTTCTCTTCCTGTGCCAGAAGGGATCTTATGGTCTTTAGACTCTAAGAGTGGTCTGATTCCAACTATACAAAATAAACAGACATAGTCTACAGATTCTGGCTGATCATCCACATAGCACCTATGTGTAACACATTTTATAGGCTCCAAATGGTTTGTTGATATGCATTCTGAATCTCCTGTGTGTGAGAGTATCTTTCTTATTATCATCTGTTGTCTCTTCTTAGACTAGAATTAAATGTTCAGTTCTGGAAAACCACCTGAACCAAATGCAGGAGTCATGGTGAGCGGGGAAGTTTCTGAAGCATGGGGATAACTAAGAGACTAAGAGACTTTCTGTAGAGCAACAGTAGAACCCAAAAGGGCATCTTGGGCCTGGAGAGCCAGGGTGTGCAGCAGCAGTGGGGCCTCTAGAGCCACGCAGTCCCATACAGCAGTGCAATAGCAACATGGGACTATGAAGCTCTTGTGAGTCCAAATTGAGATGCACTGTAAGTATTCAATAAAGACCAGATTTCAAAGGCTTAGCATACATAGTAACAATAATAATATAATATAATATAATACAAAAATATAATATAAAAATATATCTTATTAATTATTTAATATTGATTACATACTGGAAGGATAATATTTTGGAGATAGTGGATTAAATGTAGTATTAAAATTAATTTCACTTTTTATTAATGAAGCTACTAGAAAAATTAGAACTACATATGTGGCTTGCATTCCATTTCTTTGGACACGGCAGCTTTAAAGGGAAAATCAGAATTTGGTGATCCATGTTGGCGCTAATCCAAGTGTGTTCTGTTGACTCACAGCAAACCACACATCGTTATTAGTTGCTGAGGAGATAGTGCAAAAGTTGAGAGAAAGAATCTGGAAAATTTTATATTAATTTGAAATGGTCATGACATCAAGGTGTGTGATATTTAGTTTTCTGTAAATATCAGATTATGAAAATTGGGAGAACAACTATTTTTTTCATGTTTGAAAAACACTGAGGATTTACCACAAGCCTAGGGCTGGGCTTCAGTGGGTCAAAGAAAGCTGTCACATTTTAGAACTCAGAGGTCTCCTGAGTGTGCTCCGAAGTTTGCCCCTGGACCACACAGAGAAGGAAGTAGGTACCAGTTTCCCATCATTTCCAGAGACTGCCAGTTCAGAGTCCCTGTATGGAGTTCTAAGATTACTGCCGGACTAGGGAGTCTTAGAAGGCATAGTTGTGAGGGTGATGGGTGCCAAACTTAGAGAATATGCAATCCAGATGGTCATAAACAAGTGACCTCCTGCTTTTCAAGACAGAATCTCAAAATGTCATTCTTCACAGGGCTAGCGAGGCTATATTTACTAATTTGCTGATCTATTCAATAAATATTTACTGAGTAGATATTCTATGTACCAAGAACTCTTTTAGATATTGGAACTATAAGAATGAATAAGAATTCGTGGCTATCCCCAAAGATTACACAATGTGGTAGAAGAAAGGAACACATACTAGCATGACTAGACATGGCATATGGGCTCAGAGAAACAACAGGCATGATATGTCCACCATTGGACTAAAAGAACTCTGCTGAATCTTGGGAGAGAAACAGGTAATGCCACCTTGATAGGCAGCTTCTCCTTGAAAGAGGCAGCAAGACATTTGAGAAAAGACCAATGGTTTTAGATTCAGATAGAATAGGTTTGAATTCCTGTTTTTCTGCTTGTAGACATATGGCCTTGGAACTCAGTTCCCATCCCTCTAAAATGGAGTTAGATACATGTACTAAAGAGATAGTACACATATGAAATGAAATAATAAAATTTAAGTACCATACACATTATAAGTGCTCAATAATGGTAAGAGTGCATAAACTTTACATTCAACATAAACTTTACATTCAGCATTACATGGGAACGAGCTTTTCCTCAGAGCTTCTTGTAAGGCTGAAAATTTAGGTGGAGTTAAGCAGGCTGTGCTCTGAAGATCAGAGAATCACGAGGTCACAGAGCTAGACAAACCACTGAAGAGAGAGTGGGGTGACACCACTTCCAGGCTAGACTGAACAGAAACCTATTTCAGCTGGGTGTCAGGTAGATAAAATGATGTAGTTTTAGTTATTGAGGGTGCTGAGTTGGGGTCTGAAAAAACTATGAGTATCCAAGACCAGGTCACTAGCATGCCATAGAATTGCACGTGAGTTGAAAAGACTTGTGTGCATTACAAACCACGGTAATAGATGAAATGGATGTGCAAGTACTCTGGGAAGTAGAGAGGTCTAGTCCATGTAAGGTGTTATTATCATTAATAAGTCTGTCTATCTAGAAAGGCTTAGGCTGGGAAAAATGGATACCATTCAAGTTCAAAAAGCTTGTCTTATATAGAGCCAAACAAATGGGTAGTCCCTCCTTGAAGAAGTTGACATCTGACTAGTTGTGGAAACCTGTGCTCCAGCTCTGGGAGCCAATCCAGGTCCAAGAGAGTGGACAGCTGCCAGCCCTGGCAGAAGAGCCAGCTGACTCAATGAAACATCAGTCATTTAGTGGCACGGGCAGAAGGTGGGGGAAACAAGAGTTTCCTTTGCATCAATAGCTCCTGCTTAAACAAAAACAGAATGAAGTGTCTTGGCATTTTTCTTCCAGCACTGTGCAGTTAGCTGGGGAGGGGGGGCATTCAATCTCATTGACAATGTCTTTGAAAAATACACTATCATGGATCACCACATTCTCATGCAAATGTGGTGCCAATCTTCGGAGTTCTAATTGATGTGTATTTGTGTGTGTGTGTGTGTGTGTGTGTGTGTGTGTGTGTGTGTGTGTATTCAATCAGTTGTGCTTGAGGTAGCACTGTAACCAAGAGGGTTTGCTTTTTGTTTTTTGTTTTAAATACAATGACTGTTATTAACTGGACTCATGGAAACTAAGATACTAAGCTGAGAAAACTGTATTCTATGAATGTGCTCTGTTACCAGAGCTGAAATAAGAGGGACGCCTCTGCAGTTGCACACTAACATCCTCAGTATTAATTGATTCAACTCCCCTGACTAACAGTGATACACACTGAAGAAAGAGGTTTTTAAAAAAATCCTCCCAAACTTGATTAACCACAAATTTAATTAACTTTGGGTTTTTTGTAAGTTAGCTGACTTTACATAACAGTAAGGGAATCGTGCGTGTGCATGTGTGTGCACATGTGTATCCAGACTCCTTGATGTCATGCGTGTAGAAGTGTATATACAGCTGCATGAGATATGGACATTAACAAGTTGAGATTCTGCAGACATTGTGCTTTGTTATTTGGATATTGAAAATCCCATTCAAGAGAGAAAAGCACAGAGTTTAAAGTCTCTTTAAGAGAAAGGATCAAATATATGCATGATTGCAAAAGGTTTTCTGGGAAAATTATATAGAAAGCAGCGTTCTTTTGTAATAAGCTTGGGTGGCCGACATGAATATAATGCAGACCACATGAGGCAGGCAGCTTGCCGGACAGCTACACACCATGCAAACACATCTGGGAAAGAAGGGTTATGTTAATCGAGGACTGGGTTTCTATATTTTATTTTATTTACTTATTTATTTTAGGAAGTGTAATGTGGAACACAGGCATCTACATTTTTAATAAACTCCCCAGATTATTCTGGCGCATCCAAAGGTGGAGAATCTCTCTCTTTCTCCCTCTCTCCCTCTTTCTCAAACACACACACATAAATATTTAATAGCATTAGAAAAAAATTAGAAAATAATTAGGAGACAGTGGTTATCCACAAGTCTACTACCCTAAAGCAACTACCTGTAGCACTTCGGGATGTTTACTTTCAGATTTTTCCCCTCTGCGTGCAAGGAGTGTTGTCCTTTTGTTAGCAGAATTGTTACCCGCGTGATCACTATCAGTTGGATTTTATGTGGAGATTCTAGGGACGTCTTTTGTGAGGCTCTCCCCTGCTAAACACGTCTGCCAATCCCGAGCATTACTTTCCTCTCTGAACTCTGCAGCCCAATTACCCTCCTCTGGGATTAAGCTCAGGGATCCCGACTGCCTTTGTATGAATTAAGGTGTTGTCTTGGTGAGTGCCATCCTTTCAGTAGCAAAGTATTTAACTTAAAGCAGCAACACAGGGGAGCGGGTGAAGATGTTAACCTGGGTTTATCCATCTTTTCCGCTGTGCTTTCTACGTTTGTGTATACGGGGGTATGTAAAGCCCTGCATGGAATTCCTTGCCTCCCACGAGTTCATGAATCTCTCCCTTCCACTCACACTGCAGGGATATTAAACACATTATTCTGTTTTGATTGAATGTCAGTAAAATTAAATTCTGTCTTTCCATCTGCGGCACCACGCAGGGCCCACTGGCTTGTGGAAGAGGTGGAGCGTGGCAGTGGCGGAGGGACCCCTTCAGGACACTCCGGAACACGCCGCCTTCGGTAGACGAGATGGATCTCTCCTTCCATGGCACAAATCTCAACATCTGCTGTCTTTACCTCCCAGACACCCTGACAGGTGTAGCCGTCTTTAAAACATTGCTTGGAAGGAACATATGGACTGTCGGCAGTGAATAGAGGATAAAACCATGCAAGGTAGGGGAGGGGCGCTACTTCTGCTCTCCGGCCTTACTATTATATTTCAGTATGGTTTTAATTTCTCCAGACTTTCCTGGGTGTCCGTCTTTCACTGTCCCACTGACACACTTGGCACAGAATTCTGATTTTCACTCTTGCCGCCTCTTCCAGCTGTCTCTTACCAGTTTAGCCCCGGCCCTGCCCCCCGCCCCCCTCAGGGAGAGAAAAGTTAAATGATGTTAATCTGCCAAATATTTTTGATCATTAGGAGGCCATAAAAATTAACATAACCATCAGAGGAAATTAATTGTCAAAGAAAACAAGGTTAGAGCGGGATGCTGAGGATTGGGGAGAGGGAGAGGGTGCAGCAGCGGGAGCTTTGATCCTCTTTGTGGTTTTGAGAGTGGGGCTGCAGCTGCAGGCACCCCGGAGGCCCAGCGCAGGCCTGCTTCTCCACCCTTGATTATGAGAACACCCCAGAATAGCAAGTGGCGCGATGCTGAAGCGTAGGGAGGGATACCCTTGATTTCTTCCTTTTTCTCCTCCCACTCTTCTGGGGGAGATTTTGGTTATTTTTTAATTCCAGTTCAAAACAGAGGCTGGGGGAGAAGAAGCCTGTGCAGGCCTCCTGCAGGAAATACCATTAATAATTAATACCCAATAATAATCAAATCCATGGGAGACTCGTTACAAGCAACGTCTTGACAGACCCGGGGATGGATGCCCGTTGCTGCACTTCTTCATCCGCTTGCAGGATTGGGTCAGCGGGGATTTGAGCGCACATTAAGCAGTGACAAAAAGAGGATAAATAGCAGGTTTGTTCACGGAAGAGGCTTATTCATCCCTATAGGGTTTTTTTCATTTTAGGTTTATGGCTTAGTGGGGAATTTCCCTTTAATTGGGATTGTAATATAAGGATGGAAACTGTCGACATTTACAAGAGAGATGGTAGGGCAATTCTTCCTAACTTATTTGTTATTATTGCAACACTAGTTCCTTTAGGAGGCTTTGAATAAAGGAAGCCCACGATCAAGCTGCTCAGAGACAAAGAGAGAGAAGAGGGGGACGGGAGGGGGGGGCGGCAGAGAGAGAGAGAGAAAGAGAGAGAGAGCCATTACCAGCCACAGCACAGGACCTATCTGGAGTTCATGACTCCTTGTAAGTCGGACTTTAAAAGGTTCAGTGCAGTGTTTACACTTGATTATTCAGAGCACTTGGCACGTGGATTGCTTTGTTTAATATTCCCAATAACCCTGTGATGTGTTCATAATCCCATTGTCTAGGTAAGGAAATTGAGGAAAGAGAGGTTAGGTATTTTCCCCAAGATCTCACAGTGAATGAGCGCAGTGTTGGGATTCCATCCCCAGGAGGCTGGCAGGAAGGTCAGCTCGACTGCTCCTTTCTACTGGCTTTATATCTAGATGTGAGAAAGGATGACTCCACAGGCAGATAAACACCAGGTGCAAGAGATGCCTGGCCTTCGCAGGCAGGAATTGCCCGTCATTCTACCCTGTGTTCCGTGAAATACATAAAAATATTAGGGCTTATTGTCCAACATCCTCACAGAGAAGCAGGTGTGGTCACAATAGGAAAATAAAATTTTACTCAGATGATTCATCCAAGGAGAAATTAATGCAGGGACTGTGAGTGCAAAACTAAAGAACCAAGCGCAGATTTAAGGAACCCAGGTATAAGCAACCGCAGCTGGGACCACTAAAGCCCAATCCTAGGGCAAGGTCCAGCCCTCAACTCAATGAAAATCATGAAACATTTCCTTAACATCTAAGCACAATTCTACAAAGGCAGACACTGTAAATATTTGAAGGACCTCTGCAGTTTGGAATTTTGTCAGTTTTACTTGAAAAAAAAATGGAATCAACAAAGAATACTGAAAATAATATAAAAAGCCCAAGGAACCCAACATCCAAATTTACCAAATGTGAATCCATTAACAAATTCACTCCACATCTTTTTTATTTTTAAAGAAACTTAAAGTCATAATAAAACTAAAGACCTAACTCCATCAATCTCATTTACCTTCCTTTTCACCATGGGCAGCCACTATTCTGGAGCTGGTGGTACATCACCAGCATGCTTTTTAGACTTTTAGTACCTGTAATACTTATCAATGTGTCTACAATCATATGGATTATTACTGTGTGCATTTTTAAATGTATTCAGATTGTGTTTGTACGTGCAGTTTGTATATAAACTGTATGCATTTGTAAGCAACTTGCTTTTTTAATTTAATATTTTAATTCATATCATTACAGATACATTGAGTTTATTTTATTATCTGAATGGCATTTCAGTGTATGACTACACTACAGTTTATCCCTCCTTTGCTGATAATATTTGTCTATAATTTTTCTCTGTTACAAATGATGCCACAATAAACATTCTTGTGTATATCTGCATGAACATATTATGCAAGAAATACTCCAGGAGTACAGTCTCTGGATTATAAAGTATCCTATCTTTAATTTTATTAGATTGTGCCAAATTGCCTTCCTCAATGCCAGTCTTTATACTTACTAGCACTGAATGATAGTTCATATTTCCCCACATTGTAGTTTTAATGTACACTTTCTCCTTCTAATTTATATATTTTTATTACAAATGAGGTTGGACTTCTTTGCATATATTTACTGGCCATCAGATTGTCACATGCATGAACTTCCTGTTTAAATATATTTTCCCATTTTCTATTGGTTGGGCTTTATGTCACTTTTTAAAGGAGGGCTCCTAATTCTGGCCACTAATCTTCAGATGTGCTACAAATGCCTGTCTTTTCAGTATTTACAACACTGTTAGTTGGGAAGGCTTTAATTTCAATGTGCTCCAAGTTATCCATCCCTCCCTTGCAGTCTGTTGCACGTGCTCATATGTGTCTTGTTTAGGAAGTCCCTTCTCTACTGCAAGTTTATAAAAATATTTTCTATATATTTTTTGAAAGTAAAGTTTGTTTTTTTTATATTTAAATATATCTAGAATTCATTTTAATGGTGTGTGATAGAAATATCATTTTTATATATGTATGTATATATGTATATATTTTTAGTGATCATAACAGTATCTATTAATTATACTGTGCTTTCTTCACTAATTTAAATGCTACTCTTTAATATGCTTTATTTATATAGGCAAGAGTTTGTTTCTAAGTATACTCTACTGTTTCATGGTTTTTCTTTACTATTCCAATACCAGTATCCAGTATCTCACTGTCTTAATTAACATATTTTTCAAAAAACACTGATAAATATGTACAGTGATCCCTCATATCATAATCTTCTTAGATATTCTTGGTCTTTGCTCCGCCATTTCAGTTTTAGGGCTAGTTTATCAACTTTCATGAAAACCTCTGTTAATATTATATGATATTTGATATAATTGCTCAAAAATTTTATTTTCATTTGGAGAAAAATTTTATTTTATGTAATTGAGTATTTCCACTCACAAATATAGCATAGCTCTTCATTTATTTATTTTATTCTATTATTAATTTTCTCTATTATAAATCTTCTATATTACAAATATTTTCAAACAACTTATTTTTAGGTTACTTACTGTTTGGCACTTACTATAAAGAATCTCTGACAATTTTCACTTTCCATGTGTTTTTTTTTAATTACAGTTTATAATATTATATTAGTTTCAGGTGTACAACACAGTGATTAGACATTTGCATGCCTCACGAAGTGATTACCCTGATAAGTCTAGTACCCATCTGTCACCACGCAGAGCTATTACAATATTATTGACTATATTCCCTATGCTGTACTTTATATCCCCGTGACTATTTTTATCACTGGCAATTTGTACTTTTCATTTGTTTCTTGATGGTATTTAAGAACACTGTGGGTTCTTGTTTCATTTTTTCTAATTGAGATATACAGTAATTGGCATCAATGAGGACATCTTTTTTCTGCTTTTTCTGCTTTCAGAGAGAGGAGGTGGGGGGACATCACTGCAAGAGAGAAGAATCAACTATTTGCCTCCCATGCACCCAACCGGAGATCACACATGCCCTGACCAGGAATCAAACCTTTTGGCTGTGGGACAACCTGACAACCAACTATACCACACCAGCCAGGGTGTAGTTTAGAATTACTTACATAACATGATGGCATTGAGCACACAAAGTGTTCTCATCGCTCCAATAGATTTCCTATGCCACTTCCTGGCCAATCTCTCCTATGGAGCCCCGAGATATCTGTCATTCTGTTACTACAAGAATTTGTCTTTTCTAGAATTTTCTGAATGGAATCATATATGTATACTGTCCTGTCATTTGCAAATCAGTTTTGTACTTTTCACTTCTGCTCAGTTTTCCATTTATTAATATTTTCTACTCCAACTGCTTCACTATAAAGATAAAAAGAAGAGGCAAGGGAATTTTTTTTTGTTCCTAATCTCAGGGAGGGAAGCATGCAGTATTTCGTTAATTGTCACGTTAGCTGTAAGTTTTTAGTAATAACTTTTATTAGTTTATGGGAGTTCCCATGTATTCGCAGTTTCATTTAAGTTTTAAAATGAATGCATATTAGACCGTGACAAGTGCTTGTCTGCATCTAGTGAGATGATCGGATGGTTTTTCTCCCTTATTGTGCCAATAAGACTAATTTTATTTATTGCTTTTTGGGTATTAAAAAAGTTAGCATTCTTGAGGTTAAATGAATTGACATGAGGCATTATCTTTTGTATGTGTTGTTGGATTCAATTTGATAAATTTTATTAAGAATTTTTGTATCTATATTCATCAGATATGTCTGCAATTTCCTTCATGCAATGTTCTTGTCTGATTTTGTAACAGAGTAATGTTGTTCTCATGAAAAAATTAGTTGATGAACAAAGTAAAACCAGAAGCATGGATACATGGAACAGACTGACAGATCACAGAGGGGAGGGGTTGGGGGTATGGAAGAAATTATTCAAAAAGATACATGCATATATGCAAAGGCCCTGGACACAGACAACAATGTGGTAAAGGCCAAAGGCCAGGGGTCTGGGGGCTGGACAGAGAGGGGCAAAGGGAGGGATGGGGCATATCTGTAGTAGTGTCGATAATAAAAAATATATATCTAAAGACATAAAAAATTTGAGTTGAGGACCTATCTTTTCTTGACTTTGTAAAAGAAAAGTTCCAATACTGATATTATTTCTTTCTCAGTGTTTGATAGAATTCACCAGTAAATTCATTTAGGATGATGGGCTTTTTGTAGAAATTGTGAAGTTGAAATGTCAATTTGAAAAAGGAAACATGTATATAGCTAATCTGATGTTCTATTTTCTCTTCACTCAGTCTTGGTAACTTTTCTCTTCAAGGAATTTGTACTTTTGATCAGGTTTGTTTAATTTCTTGGCATAGAGTTGTTCACAATATTTTCTTAGTATTTGTAGCAGTTGTAGTAATGGCCCTTCTTTCATTCCCAATACTGGTAACTTGGGTTACTTTTTTATTTTTTATCCACCTACTAGAAGTTTACTAATTTTATTATTTTCAAAGAGACTACTTTTGGTTTCATAATTTTTCTATTTTCATATTATCACTTATTCCTGCTCTGATCTTTATTGTTTCCTTTATTATATTTACTTGAGCTTAATTTACTCTTCCTTTTCTTGTAAGAAGTTTCCATCATAAATTTTAAAGTGTTCTTTTTAATGTGAGCATGTAAAGTTATACATTTCTCTCAAGCACTGCATTACCCGTGTTCTACAATTTTTAAATGTGTTTTTATTTTCATTTAGTTCAAAATTTTTCTAATAATACTTATGATTTATTCTTTGACCCATCAGTATTTAGAATTTGTTTAATTTGTAAATACTTGGAGATTGTCCTGATAGCTTTCTTTAATTCATAGCTAATTTAATACTTCAATGAACAAAGAACACCCTTGTTCTATCAATATTTTAAAATTTATTAACACTTCCTGTGTGGCTTAGTATATGGTATATCTTGGAGAATGATCTATGCACACTAGGAAAAAAATGTATACTCTGCAGTTGCTAAATCAAGTATTCTATATATTAAGTCAATTTGGTTGATAGCATTTCTATCTTCTCTGTTACTATTGATTTCTGGTTACTAGTTCTATCAACTCTTCAACTATAATTATGGGTTTGTCTATATTTTCTCTCATTTCTGTCCATTTGGCTTTAAATATTCTGAGATTCTGTCATTAATGCATGTATGTTTAGAATTACTATATCTGTGGATGAATCAATCCTGTAATAATTATTTAATGCACTTCTTTATTTTTGGTAACATTCTTTATTTTGAATGTGACCTTGTCTGACATTGTCATTTAAGTCTTCTTTTGAAGAATGTCTTAAGTTGTACCTTTTTCTGTTCTTTAACTTTAAGCTTATCTCTATCTTTGTATTTAAAGTCAGTCTCTAACAAGCAGCATGTAGTTGTATCTTTGTTTTTTTATTGAATCTAACAATCTCTGCCTTTCATCTGGACTTTAGACTATTTACATTTCATGTAATTATTGATGTGATTGGTCATTAAGTCTATTATCTTACTATTTTTCATTTGATTCTAATTTTTTGACTTTTCTGTTATTTTTTAGATTGACACTATTTTAAATTCTATTTCATCTTTATTATTGACTTATTAACTTTTTGTTTTGTTTTAGTGGGTGTTCTAAGGTTAAAGTTTGCATCTTTAAGATAGCATAGTCTATGCTCAAAAATATTATAGCATTTCCATATAATATATAAACCTTAAAACTGAATACTTCCATTTCTTCCTTCTATTCCTTGTAGTATTATTTCATACATTTTACTTCTGTATATGTTTTAAATTACAAAATATATTATTAGCATTTTGCTTTAAAAAGTAAATTATTTTTTAAATAAACTTTTTCTAAAGTGTTTGGAATACTTTTAGATTCATAGAAAATTTGCAATGATAATAAAAAAAATCCCAATTATACTTTATTCAATTTCCTCTAATGTTAGCTCCTTAGAATATCATTGGAACATTTGCCAAAACTAAGAACTAACATTATTATTAACTACATGTAAACATTATTCAGAACACACAAAACTTCTACTTTTTCTAAAAAGATATTTTAGTAAGTTTTTTGAAATAATTAAAGATTTGCATGCAGTTATAAGAAACAAGAAATGAGAGAGCCCATGTACCTTTTACTCAGTTTTCCCCAATGGTAGCATCTTGTGAAATTACAGCACAATATCACAGCAAGGATATTGGCATCAATACTGTCAAGAAATGGGACATTTCCATCACTGCAAGGATCCCATATGTTGACCTTTTACATGCATATCACCTCCTTCTTGTTTCTCCCATCATTAGTACCCCCAAACCCCATTCTTTTACCTCTGGCAACTACTAATGTGTTCTTCATTTCTATAACCTGTTATTTCAATGTTGTTACAAAAATTAAATCATACAGTATGTAACCTTTTGGGACTGGCTTTTCACTGAGCATGATTCTCTGGAGGTTTATTCAAATTATTGCATGTTTCAAGAGTCTGTTCCTTTTTAATGCTGAGTAGCATTCCATGGTATGGATGGATGTACCAATTTGTTTAATCATTCACCTGTTGAAAGACATCTGCAATGTTTCCAGTCTAAAGCATTTATGAATAAAGCTAGTACAAATATGTACAAGTTTTTATGTGAATATAAGTTTTAATTTATCTGGAATAAATGCTCAGTAGTGCAATTGCAGGGCTTACGAAGTTGCATGTTTAGATTTTAAAGAAAATGCCAAATTGTTTTTCAGACTGGCCATACCACCAACAATAAATGAGTGAGTGAATTAAGACAATGTTAACAACAATGATCAACTTCTCACAATGCAGACAATGAAAACTAAATCAAGCCTGCTGGCTAGATGACAACTCTTTTAGAATGCATATACAAGGTGAATGCCCTGTCCAGGTGAGTCAGGTTGTTGGAGCATTATCCAGTGAACCAAAAGGGTTGAGGGTTCAATTCCTGGTCAGGACACATGCCAAGGTTGAAGTTTGATCCCCAGTAGGGGCACATACACAAAGCAGCCAATTGGTGTTTCTCTATCATATCAATGTTTCTCTCTCCTTCCCTCTCTCTCTAAAATTAACAAAGATGTCCTCAGGTGAGAATTTTTTTTAAGTTAAAAAATATAAAAGGTGAAACAATTTATGTCTTAAATTTGATGAAATGTGGCAACTATTTCCACCATGGGAAAATTTGGCATTCCTGTAGTGTCAAAAAAGTAGACGTGAGGTCTAAGGTCTGAGTTCTGAGACATGCCTGCAGAGAAGACTAAAGTGGAGCAGCCAATGAGGAAGAAAAAAAGAAAGGAATTGTGCTTTCTGGTAAGTCAAGGCAGAGAGGGTGACGAGAAGGAAGAAGTGAACTGCAATATCAAGTTCTGCTGAAAAAATATGATGAGGACTGAAAATTGTCCTGTTTGTCCTTCTACAGAAGATTCAAGAAATAAAAGGAAAATTCAAACCCAGACTAGGAATGCTAAATAACCAAGTATAAAACGCATATCTGACCAGAAGAAAATGAAGGGAAGGTATAAACAGTACACTGAAAATCTCTATCAAAGAGCCAAAAGGATGACAGATACCTTTGAAGATTTCTATGAGGAAGAACTTTTAATTCTAGCCAGTGAAGTGAAACCTCCCCTGGAAGTATGGGGAAGAAATAAATCAGCAGGGGTAGATGGGATACCAATAGAATTATTTCAAGCCATGGAGACTAAATCTGTCAAAATGCTAACAAGAATATTTCAACAAGTATGGAAAACAAAACAATGACCTACAGACTGGAAATGTTCAATATACATCCCAATTTTCAAGAAAGGAGATAACAAAGTGAACAGTAACTACAGGACCATTAAGCTAGTTCCCTGCACACATAAAGTAATATTCAAGGTGACACAGCAAAAGCTTCTACCTGTATGAAGCAGAAAATGCTGGATGTTCACATGAAATTCATAAAAGGAAGAGGCACTCAAGATCTAATTTTGAACATTCTTTGGATATTGGAGTGTTCCAAAAATTTCAGGAAGTTATTCTATGTTTTATAGACTACAGTTAAAGCCTTTGACTAAATGGATTATGAGAGCCTATGTATTGCTTTAAAAAAATTGTGTTTCTCAGCACTTGATTGTCCTATGCATAACTTGTATTATAAAAAGAAGGCCACTTTCGGTACAGAATATGGACACAGAATGGTTTCCTAAAGACAAAAGTGTCAGAAAAAGTGCATTTTATTTCCCTATTTGGTTAATCTGTATGCAGAATATATCATATGAAAAACTCGGCTAGAGTCAGAGGAACGAAGACCAAAAATTAGGGAAGAAATATCAACTTAAGATACGCAGATGATATCATCTGACTGTGAGAAAGTAGCAATAATTTGAAATGACTTCTGATGAAAGTAAAAGAAGTGTCAAAGACTGCATTTAAACATCAAGACAAAAATTATAGTTACAGAAAAAATACACAATTCCAACCTAAATAATGAAGATATTGAAATTGTTTAAGATTTTGCTAACTTGATTCGGTCACCAATTCCAATGAAGACTGCAGCCAAGAAATACAGAGAAGGCTGAGGCTTGGAAGGGCAGCAATAGAAGAGTTAGAGAACATCACCAAGAGCGAAGATGAGCCATTAGAGACCAAGGCTAAGACCATCTACACCCTCATACTTCCAATGACTAGATATGGATGCAAAAGTTGAACAGTGAAGAAAGCTTATAAGAAAAAACTTGATTGCCTTGAAATATGGCAAGAGAGATAGTAAAGACAACTCCTTCAAGGTTGGTGTGTTAGCTTTTAGTTATTTGTTAAATTTTGTTTTGTTTTTATTAGGGGGAGCAGGAAAACAATGGAAGCAGCTAGAAGGGGACAAGAGGTTAAAATATTTTTTTATATTGAGATTTTATTTTATTATATATATATATATATATATATATATATATATATATGCTAATGAGAATGTTGATAGAGAAAGAAAGCTTGATCATGAAGAGGAAAGAAGGACCAATGTCTTTGCTTAGACATGAAGAAATAGGATTCAGTGAAGTCTAAGCCTCTGTCCTATGTCCGTGTCATGCAATTATAAAAAAGTCTAAATCTCTTAGGCTAAGAATTCCTTTATGGCTGAGACCATGCTTCACCTACCTTGTCATACCCAGCTGCAGCAGAATAGCATGGTGTTTATTATTGTGCACTTTGGATACAGACTGCCTGCACCCAGAGTCAGGCACTTGCTTGCTGTGTTCCTGAGTAAGCTATATATAAAATCATCTATAAAATGAGGATAATAATATTATTTACCTGTGTAACAAAGAATGAATGCATATAAAGTGCTTAGAGTAGTCTTTGACATGTTGCAAATGCACAATAAATGTTAGTTACTCCTACCCAGTATAGAACCTAACACGCAGTCCATGCATTCAGGCCATGAATGAATGAACACTATTTTAAAATATCCTTTTAGTATAATTATTTCATAGTATAGCCCTCTCTTGGTCCCAGATCTGAACTCTGTTTTCCCTTCAGGTAATATTATCTAACCTTCACCTGCAGATTCAGCTCCTACTGGTCTCCTGAGACCACTTCTGAATTTAGAGAAGGATTTTAGGGGCCTTTGGCTGGATGTTTATGTTTAAATCTGACCTTGTGCAAACTCTTGATCCATTTATGCAAACTCAGTGGGCACCTGCTTTTGTTTTTTTCTTATGCTCAAAACCCCATCTTTCTTAGTCATCCTTGCGTATCTGATTGCTTCTATGTCTGTTTCTCTTTCTCCTTTTTGACTCCATATAATCTGAGCTTGCCTTGCTGCACTTCTGAGTTTGTAAACTGTGCTTAGCTCCACACATAACTTTGGAATGGGCATTAAGTTCCCAGGACTCCCCTATAATTAATGTTCATAATTAGTGTAAATACGCTGCAGAGATTTGCAGCTCAATATGCCACACATAGACCTAATGGGGTCCAAAGGACTACTAGCCCCAATTCTGAGGCCTTTAGGATAAGGGAATTAGGCATCTAAAGGGTTCTAAGAGGGCTAATAAGGCACAGAGGATTAGGTAATTAATGGATCTAATGCTGCCCTGGAAAATCTTGTAAAAGGGATTCTCACAAGTCCTGCTCCTCTGAAGGCAAATTTTTTGATGCAAGATGATTCCTGTTTGTGGGGCTTTCCCTCTTGGGAAACATGCAGGGAGCATATAGCTTTAGTTTGCATTTTCTTATACTTGTGGCCTTGGAAAATAATTAAAGCTTTATCAGCAAGGTGCCTCGAAGTACAGTATTGAAGCAATTATCTGGATAATCCACATTGAGGAAGAAGGAAATCTTTATTTCTTGGCTCAGATTATTCAGCCTGGTTTTATTTTTGTGATTAGTAGCACAACCAAGCAGAAGGAATAAGGCATCTAGTAAGAACTTATTAAATATTTGCTGGATGAATACATCTTTTGTGCAAAATATCAAGTGATATTAATAGTTCTCAGTAATTCTGATTTTTACCTTAGTAATTAAGGTTTGCACCTAAACTTCATATGTCCCCTCATCTATTTGTTTGGTGAGTTAATGGACAGGGGTAAGAAGGCCACATTCCATTCCCCAAATGGCCTTAGTTTACCCAGCTGTAGACAAGAACATGGTTTTAACTGGATGGTTTCTTATAAAACATTTTTTAGGTATAATTTACCAGACAATGTTGCACCTTCACACTTTCCTTAACCTGAGCAGTTTAAAATTGATGCTACAATGGCATTTGAGTTTGGTGGTGGTGCAAATCGGGTAAACCACTAGTCTGCCTCCCTATAGATGAGTTAGTAAGGTGATAGATTGGTTTGTTTCACTTGTCTAAAAATGTTGCAAGGGGTTGTGTTCAAATCCTTCATGCTCTGGTTAGGGCACTAGTTTCTTTTTGATTTTTTTCCTTTTTAATTTTTATTGTACTTTTTTCCACTACCATTTAACCCCCTTATACCTCTCTCCCCAGGACACTAGTTTCTGGGTCCTGTACCTTCTGTATTTCCTGACATTGGTGACTCTGAATTGTAGTTATTATCACAAGACCCTCAATTCTTGACCAAAAACTTTCACAGCTTGAAAGATACAGATTTTCAAACCAAGAATAAGAAATAGAAAAGAAGAGGAAAAAAAGACAAAGTTGATAGACATGGAGTATCAGAATTTTGAGTTTATCCTTTTTTAAAGAGAATTTTATATTGTTTTTGGAAAAATGCAATTAAAAGTTGAGAGATGAAAGCCTGGGTTGATTTACTTTGTGATTTTTCATCATTTCCTTGACTTTGTTTTATTCACCTGAAAAAGAAAATCATTATATCAACTTAAAGGATATTAGTAAAAATCATGTAAAAGGTATGTAAAAGATTTTGAAAATTACTAACCACCTACAAATATAAGTGTAATGTCAGAAATATCTTTGATGTAAAAAAAATCTTGATTTTTGCATTGTGGGGATATTTCAAAACCAGAAACTTAGAAAGCTAATTCCATCAAAGAATGTGCTATGACAATATCCATGTTCTAACTTATAAATGAACTAACTTATAAATGAGGAAAGAAAGTGGTATCCTGTGTTAAAATGAATTTTTATCTTATACTAGACAGGCACATGGGACCTTGTACTGGATTAGCCTTCAGTGTAGCTAGCAAAAAGTAACACCAAAAAAGCATTTTACACAATCAACAAATTATACTTCACAACAGGTAAAAGGTCATCTTCTCTCTCTATTTACCCCTACCCCACCAACCAGAGCATCCCATGGGAGGGCAGAACCTAGCCCTGGGGACGCCCTGACAGATTTTCCTTGTAGATCACAGAGAGGAGTGACAGATTCAGGAAAACTCTGTTGAGGACCATTTCCTCTCTATACAGCTTACTTCTCCAGCCCACCCATTCTTTTGCAAGGTCCCCTGAAGTAACAGAAAGATCCTAGGTGCTTGGAGCAAGAAGGACTACATATAAGAAATCAGCTCAGCTTCTCACTGGTTGTATGGCTTTGAACAAATCACTTAACTTTTCTGAATTTTAATTTCCAATTTTCCCTAAAATGTGGAAATAAAATCTACCTCCTATGGCTGCTGTTCAACCTAGTTCATTGTGGGTGGCTTTAATCCGTGTCGGCTTCCTTCACAGTCCTCTCCCCTGTTCGTTGGCTGAAAAGGGCCAAGTGAATTCACAACTACTCCAAAGTCTTCCCTCTTCCTTCTCTTTCTTCTCTAGATGACAGATTTGACAACCAAAGCAAATGTTCCCCAGTTATTCCAATTTTGTTCTCAATAGACACTAGGCAGAACAATCACAGTCCCCAGCACTCTCTGATAGTTCAATAACAGTTCAAAGACACACTGTTCCTGACCAAACAAAGCAAGGAAGGGAGGAAGGGAAGTAGGAAAGAAAGAAGGAAGGAAAGAAGGGAGGGAGGGGAGATGGAGGGAGGAAGAGTGGGGGGACGGAGGAGGGAGGGAGGAAGGGAAGAAGGAGAAAAAAGAAAGAGAAAGGAGAAAAAGATAAAGGAAAGGAAGGAGGGAGAAGAGGGGGTGAGGGAAGTTGATTGACTTTCTAAACTCTGCACTTGGAGGCATACTTTTAGTTTTTCTGGAAGGAATTGGGAAGAGGGAGAAACTGAGAATGAAGCATCATTACAGAGAGCCTAAGGGTGGTGGGAGACACAGGGAGAAAAGAATTGAGCTGAGTCTTTTCTTGCTGAGCAGGCTATATTAGGCAGGCAACAAATCCCCACTGGGTGCTGGGTGCTGGAATAAGAAAGATGAATGAGACTCCATCTACTTCAAGTCTGTCCAATCTCATGTTCTTTGTTAATGGAAATGTACTAGTCTACCTCTGTCCAATAAGGTAACAATAGCCATTTGTTGGGACTTGAAATGTGGCTAGTGCGGTGGTAGAACTAAATTCTTAATTTATTTAATTTAATGTAATTTAAATGTAAATAGCCACATGTAGCTAATGGTTGCAGTATTGCAGACGTCATAAATCTAATCTGTTGTTATTAGAATCACGGATTTCTGAGTGGTAGAATAGATAACAATGATTTTAATCTATAAACTCTCTCTTCTGACACTATCAGAGCTACCAAAGTTACTGCTGTTACGTAACTATATCGTGGAGAATGTGGGAAGGGTGAGGACATATTGGATATATCCAAATCTAGCCTCACGGATAATAACTGCCTATCAAGGGCACTGACTAGGTTTCATTCAGACATGGTGAATCAGCCTCTGTCTCATGGATGACTGTCCAGATTGTGTCTGCCAGTTGTCATTTGAGGAGCAGGCAGAGGGAACTCCTGCTGCTGTGGTGGTAAAAAGCATTCGTGAACCTGCTGCTGATTCTTAACCTTCTGCTTCCTCTGTAAGGGGATTCCTTGCACAGAGCCAGTCCTTCAACATCTTTTCTTTAATGGCCTGTTGAAACACATCAACAACCATTTAACTCTGAGCCTGTCATTTCCAGAGCTGAAGAAAAGTATTTCAGAATTAAAGTAAGATTATAAAGACAACAGAGATTTAATTGAGGGCACACTTTATTGTTACAGTGATATTAATTATTGAATGGTACTTACTAAAATAAGTTAAAGTTTTATATATATATATATATATATATATATATATATATATATATATATATATATATATGTAGTCCATATATATATGGACTAGAAACCCACAGTTAGAAAAATAAATGAAATAAACATATAGATTATGCAAAACAGCTTTTACAAATGCTATCCAGTACTGCCTTTTTCCGTCTTCTGTCGAGATTCTTCACCCTGGTTTCTGCCATCACAGTCCTGACTATACCACCTTTGACCAAGGCAGGGGCCTCTCCGCAAACCTCTACTCCACCCCCAGGCTGGGTCCATGATGAGTTTTATTATCACAGATCTTGCATCCAGGGTTCTTAGTGTCTGTTCTGAAAATAGTTTTCTGTGTAAACAAATATCAGTTCTCTAGCTTCTTATAAGAATTCCAAATTCTTTGGCCAGCTGTATTATAGCTGCTTAATTCTTGCTCATCTCCTCTACTGGTAGACTGAACTTTGTGGGTGTTTTTTTCTCTTCCTCTTCTTCTTCCAGCTGAGAGCTGGGATTTTTCTCTAAACCAAGCCACAATGCCATCATGTGTTTAGCTTAAAGCTTTCCCACATCCTGGCCATGCTTACAGTGGGACTTCCCAGAATGTAAGTGGTGACAGCAGCAAAAATAAAACTGGACGCTGCCAGTCCCCGTCCTCACTTCCCCCCTTCCCATTACTGCCCACCCTCCCACACCACATGCTAGCTTAGAACTGGCTCCTCTGTGTAAGGCTTCCTCTCTTCCACTTACCACTCTAATCCTAGCAAATCTTAGTCCCGTAACTAAGCCCCAATGCTAAGTATTTCAGGGATTCTGGGAGCCCACTTCAAGTTGTGCTAATGCTTGACATTTGGTGGTTTGGTACAGTTTTCAGTCAGGTACAAAACCCCACAAGGCCTTATTCCAGGGACTGCCCAATGCTGAATTACTCCAGCACTTGGAATGTCTGTGACATTGAACCAGTAAAGGTCATTCAAACACAAAATGAATCATTCTTGTGCCTTTAAGACACATTTTCCAACTCATTACGATAAGATACCTGTTAAGTTTTTCTCCCCCTCCGTAGAGATTAAGCCCCATGTGTGTTATCTGCACTAATGAACCACTTGCTCTTATATCTCTTTTCCGGATGGTTTGTCACTGGCTCTGTCCTGTCCTATAAAGCTCCAGTGACAGTGAGCTGTTGACAGAGTATTAGAAAGAGCTCAGATCTTTAAAGCCAGGGATGTGACAGAGAATTTTTTCAGTTTTCCAATCTCCGTACTCTCTGTGCTCTAACACGATTCCATTAAATCATAAAGATTAGAGCTTGTCAGACCCTTAGCATCTTTCCTCTGATTTGCAAAAATGAATGTGAGATTTGTTACTGATCCTTGTTGTTGCAGCTACAGAGCAGGCACCATTAACTACAGCTAAGCCATTAACCTGATTGGTATTAATCAGAAGTGTCCCATGAGTCATATTGGTTGGAGAGGCCTGGATGTTTTTCAGTAAAGAGGCTTTGTGAAATCAAATGAGAATTGATTGATGATCCCAGAGTTCAGGTACCAGCTAAGGATCCAGCCACATTCTGAGTATTTCCTTGTAATAAAAGCACTCCCATCTCTGCAGGCAGAGAAAGCAAGTTGGTGGAACTGACCCATCATAAAGACAGTCTGTGCTTTGAGTTACTTCTTTTCAGTGGGACTGAAGAGAGAGAGAGAGAGAGAGAGAGAGAGAGAGAGAGAGAGAGAGAGAGAAATGCTGAGAGAAAGAGAAATGAACTGGCAAAAAATGTTTAATAAGTGATCATTTTGGCATCCTGTGTGCTACAAAAGGACGACTCTGGCCCAGAGATGCATTAGCCCTTATAGAATATCTTTCTTAGTGGCTCCTGTGGACCACTCAGCCACATGTTTGAGGCAGGTGTCTGGAAGTATAGTCTCCAGCTAAGGCACAGAAACAAAGTCAAGGAGTCCACTAAAGGATTAAGCCATGACCTTGGTGTCATAGGCACTGTATTCTAATTAACTGAGCTAATCAGACACAGAAGTTATGGACAGCTGAGCTAAGTCTCTATAGAAAATGCCAAAACAAAAAGAGCATTCCTTACAGTTTTTAAACTCTACTTTTCCTAGGCAACCTTATTAAACATTTTTGCTGAATGGTTGCCCTCAAAAAATACTGTCATGTCTATGCCATCAAAATAACTTAGCCATTTAGGTAACTATCCAGATTATTAAGTAGCATTTACATTGAATAACTTAAGGGATGTTTTCAGTTGGAAAAAAATAAAATTATGCCAGCAAAGTGTTTCCCAGAAACTTAATTGCAATTAATTTGCCATTCCCGTTACTGCTCAAATATATATGGTCAAGATCCAGAGAGCACCAACACAAATATGGTTAGCAGGTCTCCTCTGACCCTGCCTTCCTACAGTGAATTCTCCCTCTTATGAATGCCACAAGACAGAGTTTAGTGTTTTCTGGTTGGTTATATCTTGTTTTAAAAAAGGACTTGAGGAAAACCATGGAAATACTTCATGCAATATGTGGAAGTATATACACCAATATGATAGTGTGTGAATGTAAACAAATGGAAATACAGTGAAGTAACAAACAAGAATAGGAAAATAAAATCAAATCAGGAACATGGTTAGTGTACATAATACAGACCAAGAGGTCCTGCAGAGTTGCCAAATGTGTTTTACAAATTTAGTTGTTCAGTTGAATTAAGAAGCACAATATTCATAAAATGCAAACACTCGTCCCCCAGAAGCTGCATAGTGTTCCTGACAGCAACACCTGAAATAAAAGTATGCCAAGGTTTCTAATAAAGGGAATGGGCATCTCATTATAGAGCATGTAAGGTCTTCACCCATGACCTCCCTAAGGGTATGTAATAATGAATGTCTGTGGCTATTGCTTTTAGTGTTGATAATACAGGACATGTAACACCTATTGTTCATTCTGGTTACTGATACTTAACATGTACTACTTGGATTGTAGATTGTGCTTTTTCAGGCCTAGGTCTTGACCTTTTATCCAAACTCTTTCTCTCTCCTTAAAGTTAAATTATATCCCTTTGTATTACCTGAAACATAACACAGAACTTTGAGCAAAAGAGGTTTCTCAAAAATGTTTGATTAACCAAGTTATTGATGAATGAACAAAGATATGAGACAGCCATCATTCTGTCTGTTCAATACTTCTCAACACCTTCTAACTCAAGACAATGGTCTCTTAATTCCCATCATTACAATGGGTGGGAGCAGCCATACTCATACACTGAAACACCAAACACTTGACCAAATACAAAATGACTTGGGAAGGAGCTAATCTAAGCTGTGTGAATGAGTGTCCTTATCTTTGGAAATTTGGAACTGAGACCCTGCTAGTCTAGTTAATCCAACTTAACTATTCAATAATTATCTGTAATATCAGGCATTCTCGATACTATTGAGAATATAGTGATCTTCTGAAGAAATGTAAAACTGGTCAACTCAATGAGAAATAGAGAAGAAAAACTTACAAATGAAAGGAAAAGGAAGAAATGAGAGGCAGAGAGAAATTTTGCAGATTCAACTTAATGCTTTATTCTCTGAATAAAGTCCCTTGGTTCTTTAGACACCTGTGTATTCATATGATAAAAATGTTTTCATTTAAGCTAGCTTAGTGACTCTCTGCTATTCTCTACCAGAAGTGTTAACTAATATGATAAACCATGGTCATCTAATTTGCCAATGCTATTCATTAACTTACTCAATAGATATTTTATTGAGCACACAACATTTCTAGGCATTATTCTTTGAGTATAAGATGCATCATTGAACAAAGTAAAGGTTTCTGCCCTTTTCAATGTCATTCCCCTCCATATGCTTGCCCCCCAAAATGAGTGATGTTTATCAAAAAGACAGTATTCAGGTGTATTAGCATGGTTATTTTCAAACACTTGAAAACTAAACAGATGAAAAAGGGACTTGACCTAAAAGAATTAGGGAGGCAGACGCTGCCAAAACTACTACAGTTTGATAGAAAGAACATTTAAAGTCTAATGTATTGCTTCTCGAACTTTTATGGATCTTGGTGAATGAAACTTCTAATATAACATGTTAACTTCAGTGGCTCATGTATAGATCAATACCTAGAAAGGAAACATAGACACATAGCATATTTAGATTCTTATAAATAAAGAAGTAAATCCTGTATCACAGAGTATTTATATGAGTAAAATAGCACAAATCACTGTTTTAAATTATGGGCTTTGGAGCCAGACTCCTGAATATTAAACTTGGCTCTGCCACTTACTTGCTATGATCTTTTCAATTTATTTAACCTATTAGTTCCTCAGTTTTCTCATCGGCTTTGTGGTTTCCCTGAGACTAATAATACCCACCTACTTACAATTTAGGCTTGTTATGATGATTAAATGACTTAATATCTCTAAAACACTGTGAGCAGATTCCTGATACATTACATAAGGGTTTGTAAGTAAATCCTTGGGGTACAATTTGGATAACTTCCCCACAAGGATGTCTACTTAGGAAGCATATGCTTGTGAAAATGGGGTAACCCTTCTAAATTTCTCCTTTTCTTGAATGGTTTCTGTTTCGTTAACCACCTAGGCAAACTCTTAATTAGTCTACTTTCTAAGACTTAATGGAGAACTGGAACTCAAAAATTGATTTTGATACATAGAAGTATGATTATTTGTTCATTGGTTGAAATATAAAATACATTAATTACTGTGCTCTATCTCTTAAAGAGCCAATAAGAGAAATGAAGCATTTATCTTTTCTCAAATTTCTTTCTTGCCATAAAAATATGCCTTAAGAGTTATGTGTAGTAAGCTCCAACTCATTTACTTCTCAGATAAGCACTACAATCTCCATTTTACAGACAAGGAAGTCTAGTCTCAAAGGATTTAAGTGACTTCTGCCTGGTCTTACAACTAGCGAAGAGGGATGGAGACAGGATTTAAACCCAGGGCAGTATAACTTTGACATGAATGCTCTTCCTACTCTCTTTCATTCCCTGCTTCACTTACAGTGATCTATCATCCATACATTTTTGCCTTTAAACTTACTTATATTTTCATGCTGTACAAATTCTTGGTTGTGAGTTCCCTAAACTGTAAACTATTTCACTGGTTTGCCTCCTTCAAGCTACAGAAAGAAAAGAAAACCACAGGGGAGAAAGGGAAAGTTCATGTGGCTATAGAATCAGCCACCCCATGTGCAGGGTGAGAAGACAATCAAGGTTGATTGATTGTCTTCTCAATGACATGATTCTCAAGGTTGCCTTCTGCAGTTTCGCCAGCCAGCCAGCTAGAGTCCATGCCTAAATTTTCGCTTCTTTTGACTGCTTTTGGGGGACCAGATGGATCCTTGTCAAGCCTGAGTGATTGACCCTGGATCACTCATTTGCCTCTCTTCAAGAATGCAAGGTCCTTCTTGCCTTATCCAGAGACATTAAAGAAGGCTGCTTGACATTGGACATCAAATTGATTTCATGCCAAGATTTCACTCAAGCACGGGTGACAACCATTGACGTGTCAAAGCCATACAAGAAAAATAAACATGTCTGATGCAAAGAGCCTTTTGTTTTTGATGTCAGGTTGAATTATGCACCTTGTCTCAGATCTGACACTGGCTGTGACTGTTTGCTAGGAGGCAGAGATGAGGCATGTTGGGTCTCAAATTGGAATGTTGGAGAAGGGCAAAGGACAGCCGATCCAAAGGTAACTATAATTTAATGCTGGAGAACACCTTTCTTTCTGTATCCTCATCTCCCTTTTCTCATTCAGCCCAATGAAACCCTGTGGAACACAACACGTCATACTCTGTCTCCTGCTTCTGAATGCTTGAAGTCACTTACTTGTCTGTCCTCCCCAGAGAGTACGCCTGCTGCTTAGCAAGGGCTTAAAACCACAACAATAGTCCTCCCTTCAGTCATGTCTGCCCAAGGTGACATATGTTTTAGGACAAGCATTTCTGCAGACATCTCAGCTGTTTTGACTTGACTAAAGGCTGCCCACAGTTAGAGCTTTTGTCTGCGGCTATTTCCTCTCTTCCTATCTAGCCTGAAGGATGCATAATCACTTTTCTGATGAGTTTCCTAGCTTTGTGCTTTCCCTGGAATCTTTTTTATACAGCTGTGTTTACTCTTTTTATTTTTTTATATTCTGTCTGAAGAAGACGGAATTTGCATAATTAAGAATGACCCGAGCAATCTCTACTAATGCCTGCACTAAAACCTCTGACTATGCCTGTTAACTAATTACATCTATCATTGTGTCAGACAGGTAAAAGACTCCTTCAGTCTGTTGAGACAACATTATTCACCTGGGATTATCAAAGGTTTCAATTCTGGCCATTAGCTAAAATTGCTTGGGTCATTCATTATGGCAAATTCTGCATCCTTTCCAGACAGAGCAAAGTAAATGCAGAATCAGGAATAGATTAAATAGCCATGCATCAGAAGCCTAATTCAAAACCTCAGCCTCTTCTTTCCTTAGAGCTAAACGATGAAAAATGAACAGAGAAACACCGAATTTTCCTCCTTCTAAAGCAGTTTTTGCTTCATAAATTTGGAGGTGATTATCATTTTCCCTTTTTTTCAGCCTATTAAATATATGGTTTAACAGAGAAATAAAGAAAAAATGTTCTTAGATTTGAAGTTAAATTTTAAAGTGGGCTAATGTCCTATATCCCTTTCACAGGTTCCCAGCTTCCAGCATTAACCAGCTTCCCGCATGGATTATAGATAGGGCCTTGAATTCATACTGAGAGAGAGATGGGTAGGGCATATGTAGTCTTACAGTTAAAACTTCTCCACCTTAACTGAGAACAGAGCAAAGGGAACAAGAAATCAAAGATAAAACCTAGACATAAACAAGGAGTGGGAGATGATCAAAACATCTCTGGTGGACTTGAAATTGAAATATAAGCATAATTGTTATTGAGTTGAGTCATTACCAGCTAGTGTACTTAATTTTTTCTGTAATGCCTTTCATTTACTATGCACATGGTTCCATTTGTCCTGTCCTCACACAAAATTCAGCATTCTTTTCAATGAATGTATTTTTATATTGATTAAAAATCCATTATGTAAAAAAACTCTTTTGGGCTTAATAAAAGGATATCAAGTAATACACTAAAATATAAGTAGTTTATGTCCAATTGGAAAGATAAGTCATATAACAATAAAGATAACTAGCAATTAAAAGCTAGCTAATAATATTGTTCATTAATAGTATGACAGTATGACTTCTTGAAAAGACTGACCATCTAATCATGATTTCCAATTTATCTTTTTTAGACACATGTTCATGTAATCCACATGTTTACCATATTCATTTAAATGTATTCTTGCCTTGTAGGGAGAGTGAGCTCAGAAATCACAGAATAACTAGAGAACCCACAATATTGGTTAGTGGGAACATCTATATAAGTGACTAAAATCTATTTTTTCCTTCAGCTTTTTGAAATCTCAGGTAAGGTTTATTTTCCTTCCTATTACGCAAAGAAGTTTTCTGTCAGAGGGAAAATAAAGGAAATTTTAGGTGAGCAGGATGCTGTCTTATGTATAACAAATATATATTTGTTATGAATTCCTGTGCATAATAGAAATTTGAATTCCCATTATGTATCAGGCAATGAACAACATGCTAGGGACATATCAGTGAACAAAACACACAAAAACAACCTCCCTGCCCTTGTGGAACTTATTTTTTATTATAGAGAGACAGATATCAAATTCTAAACATAATAAAATAAGAAAATAATACATGTTGGAAAGTGATGACACTGGTGGAAACAATAGAGGAGGTTTAGGGTGCTTGGGAAGACTGGGAGGTGTAGGTAAACATAGTTGTGAAGAAAGTCCTCATTGAGATAATGACATTTGGTCAAAGACTTGAATGAAGATGAGGAAATAGACCATGTGCATATCTAGAGGGATAATATTTCTGGCAGAGGAAATAACCAGGAACAAAAGTTCTGAGGTAGGATTGTGTCTGGCCTATTCCAGAACTGGCAACTAGACATGTACAGTCAAGTAGAGAGGAGAGAGGGGGAGAGTTCTGGTCGAACATAAAGTCAAGATCATTTGGGTCCCTTCAAGCCATTATCAGAACTTTGGCTTTTACTCTGAGCGAACAGTGATAAGTTTTGAGCAAAGGAGTAAAATGCACTGATTTACATTGCTAAAGACTTACTCTGGCTGCTCTCCTGAGAGTATCCTGTGGCAGATATAGAGAGGCAATAACAAAAGTGTGGAGAGTGTTGTAGTATTGTGGGTGAGGTAGGACTGTGGTTTGAATTGTTTGGATCATGGATGCTTTCTAAAGACCATGTCAACCTGATTTGCTTACAGACTGAATGAAGCATGAGAGAACAAGAGAGAAGCCAATGATGACTCTAAAAGTTTTGTCCTGAGGAATCAGAAGCATGGAGATATCATTAACTGAGGCAGGCAAAAGCCCCTGGGTTGATCTGGTGTGGGTAGTAAAATCAGAAGTTTGTTTTAGGATCCATTAAACTTGAGATTCTATTAGATATCCAAATGAAGATGTTGAGTAGGCATTTGTATATTCTAGTCTGAAGTTGTCTGCAGAAAATATGCAAATTTGGGAACCGTTAGTGGATAAATGTTATTTAAAGTCATCAGATTGGATGAGATCAACAAAGGAAGTGAGTGTTGACAGAGAAGAAAAGAAGCCAAGGATTGAAACCTGGGGTATTTCAACTTTAAGAGATGATGGGAAAGAAAATAAATTTTTTAAAACGAGAGACTAAAAAATTCATTCAGTAGAGTGTTTCAGACAAGAGGGCATGGCAACTATGCAGAAGCTGGGCGGGTAAGATGGGGCCTTGGACTTAGCCATGAGTTTAGCAACTGGAGGCAACTAATGACTGACAGAAGCAGCTCCGGTAAAGTGGTGGGGTCAAAACCTTGACCTGAGTTAGTACCGTAAAGAATGTGGAGTGTGGAATTAGAGATAGAAAGAACAGCAACATTTTTATGGTGAAATAAATGATCAATAAAGAAACCTTACAAACATAAATGTATGCCTTAATGACTTGTTATAAGGTGAACACCCTTTTAACCACAACCCAGAGCAAGAAATAAAACTTTTCCAGCCATCCCCAGAAGCCTGTCTACATCTCATATCCCTATTTCAATCACTGTCTAACACCCAGCATCCTGATTTTTGTCATAATCCCCTCCTTACGCTTCTTTATGGTTTTATGCATTTGGGAGATAATTATATATCCGTTCCTGTCACAGGGCTCCTGAAACCCTTATAGCTTCCTAAGTAATAAGAGCACTAAGGAACATTTTTGTTCTAAGGAGGTAATTCTGGGTGATTCCTGAATGACTGGATGCAGAAAGACGAAGCCATGATTAAAAACTTGGAATTTTCATTCCCATCTTTATTCTCCAGACAAAAGAGAAGGGTTGGAGGAATCAATAATTGAGCATGCCTATGTGAGGAAGCCTCCATAAAAATCCAATACTATAAGGTGTGAAGAACTTCTAGATGGGTAAACACAACCACATTCAAGGAGGGTGAATCCCCTAAGCTCCACAGGAACAGAAGTTCTTATGTTTGGGACATCCCCAGACCTCATTCTATGTATTTCTTCATCTGGCTGTCCATCTGCATCCTTCATCATATCCTTTAACAAACTGGGAAATGTATTTCCCTGAGTTCTATGAGCCCCTCTAGCACATGATCAAACCCAAGGAAGGGTCATAGAAACCTCAGATTCATCACTGATTGGTTAGAAGCACAGGTAACAACCTGGATGTGTGATTAGCATAGAAAGGAAAGGGGGCGGACTAAGACTTTAACCTGTGGAATCTGGTGCTCTATCCAGGTAAATGGTGTCCAAATTGAGTCAAATTGTAGAATGCAAAGCTGGTGTTGTAGAGAATTGCTTTGTGTGGGGAACACTCCCACACACGTGGTGTCTGAAGTGTTGTGAGTGTGGTAGCAGTGTGAGAGTAAAGGAGGCTCAACGGAGGAAGTAAATTAGGGTTTTTCTGCTCATGATCAATTGTGCATTCCTAGAAGCCATAGTTTAGTCTTCTCCATTTAAAAATGTATGTCTTCTAAATTTCTTCTAAACTATAAATTTCCCCTCATTCCTATTCTACTGAGTTCATGCCTCTGGGCTTTGAACATCAGTAGCTGTCAGGGTCACCAAAAAATAGACAAATACACATTATGGGCCTCCTGCTGAAAGAATATGCCACCACCTGGAGTCTTGGTGAAGGGATGAGACGTGAATCTGATCAAGCCACTACACATAGATGCCAATTTTCAGGAAAAGCAAAGAACAAGGGAAATGTTGAACTGCGCTATGAATATGCTATCAATAAAATCCAGACTGCAGAAAACCACAAATCAGGTACCCTGGGTTTTATTTTATTAAGATACTAGCCAGTCTGTAAGCTAATGACAATGGTCAGGCAGAAAAGGAAAAACTAATAATACAGGAGAATTCCTGGAGCCTTGTTTCTAAGTACCCAAGAGAAACAGAATGCAGGCAAAGGGTTTAGTGAGGAGGATGAATATACAAACAGAAGAAAAGGCAGCTTCATGGGTGTAGATTTGTATAGGAAACTGGCTGCCAGAGTGGGAATCTGGGACATTTGAAATGCTTTGACTTCCTCAGTGAAATAAAAAGCTGAGATTAAGGAAGACTAGGAGATTATGTAAAATATCCATCAAGGAAAGTGGAAAAGCAAATGGATTAGGAAAGTTCAGTATGATTTTTTTACAGAATTAATTATTATTTTTGGTTACAGTTTTCTGGACATGTATAGCCATGGGTACCTTATATTGACAGCAAAATTATTTCAGCCTAAAGTCTCAGTGTTTATCATAAATTGGGTCTTTATTGAACACCACCTCTTATCTGTCCTCTGCACATTAGAGCTTACCACTGATATCAAGTAATTCTGTTTAATGCATAATACTTAGGACTGGCTATAGTGTACTGTGTCAAATTAAGTATACCAGAACATTTCCCAGAATTTCCTTCCCTATATGGTTCCTGGTTACTGTTAGTTGTAGTGAATCCTGAGATTTGGAAAGTAGACATGGAGAAGTGCCATTTTTACTCTCTAAAGGTCAATGAGGGTGTCAGGCACTGTAGCAGCTTTTGCATGTTGTTGATTAGTTGGCTTACCTTCTTGACCTGGGCATCTCCTGAACCTGCAGCTCCTCCGCAAGCAGCTACATCCCCTTCTTGGTTTCCCTATGTTGAGACAAATATGTATACATCACTGGCAAAGGGCACAGACATGTCCTTTTGGTTAGCCATGATATCAAGGCTGGAAGTAGTGCTAAACAGAGAGAAATTCCAGTTTGTCCTTATGGGTCTCAATTTGTTCCTGTGCATTCCAGTTTGTTCCTGCCCTCATTCATGTCCAGTTTTTCTTCACTTCTACTCTGGTTGACCTACAGCACTTCAGACCCAACAGCAGTTGAGGACAGGAGACTTCTCTGCCAGCTCCTCTGAGAGCATCAAATCGAATCCCTATAGTAGACCCCTTATTCTTTATCACTCAGCTGTTTGGATTTTCTGAGCAAACCCTGCCTGGTACACTGGCTGTTGACTACTCTTTTGAGTCAGCTCTCCTTGCAGTGTACCGACCTGTACTGCTGGCCTCCAATAAAGTTATTCTGGCCCAAAGGTAGAGGGCTCCTATTGCAGCTAGCAAAACGTGAGAGATGGCTGGTCTCCCCAGTCTTCACATTCTGTAACAACAAGAGGCCAGGGCCTTTGTCCCTGTGGATGTTTCCTTTCTCGGATGAATCAGACTTACAAATCCTAATAACAGAACAACGTGTTAGCCATGCTGGAGCCTTAGATGAAATGCTTTTTATAAGAGCTAATCAGATTCTACATTAATGAGAGAAATATGAAGCTAATCAACACCACAGAAGGTCTCTAGGCTCAGGCCTATTAAACTTCATAAAAAATTAATGACTGAAAGAGCAGACTCTTTTGTAAGGGGTCTCTTGTGGTTGGATAAGGGCCTGAAGTCCCATTCACCTCTCATTACATTGAATTAGCCTCACTTTCCAACCCAAAATATAATCCATCAAGTAGCATTTTCCACTGGGTTTTAGATGGCCAGTGTTTGAAAACACTTGTAAAATATTTATTACTTTTTCTCCTTCCCTTTCTTCCCTTCATTTCCCTCCCCCTTCCTCTCGAAGGCAACACCCTTGCCTCACTCACCGTGGCTTTTCCCATTTTAATTAAAGAAATTTGTACTCCTAAAGCCTTCTGGGAAGTGTCTTCAGTGATTATGGTTTGAAGATGCCTCTGGAGCTGCTTGGCAGGAAGCCCCTAGCCCCTTGCTCAATGCATGTTCAGCCTCTGCTTGCAGGAGCCAAGAAGGGTGAGGTGAGGATTTAGACCCACCGGGTTGAAAAGTAATACTAGCACGCCCTTTTCTGAACTCAGGTGCACTTGTGTGTGTGTGTGTGTGTGTGTGTGTGAGAGAGAGAGAGAGAGAGAGAGAGAGAGAGAGAGAGAGAGAGAGAGAGAGAGAAGAATGTTGGCTGTAATCATTGAATAGATTCAAAATAAAAGACATTTACCTACAAAGCCGGTGGCCTCAATTCCAATTAAATCTAAATGCACACCTCCCCTTCCCTAAACTTTTGCCCTAAACTATAATTCACCTTAGCCTGGTGGTTGTTAGCCTGGTTCACCTTAGCCTGGTTAGAGAATCAGCACTATTACTCACCCAGCAGATCCAAAAGGCACGTGGTTCTGGGAGTGAGCAAGTAGGTACTTATACATAATGGGATGAAGAGGGGGTTTCTTTGTTGACTCTAACCACAAAATTGACCATTAATGGGATTCCTTTAAATACTGAAATCTTTCCCACTTTGAAAGGATGCCAATAAAAATGGTGCAGCCATTTGGGAGGCATCCCACCTTAGGGGGATATTAGGTAACACCACACAGTGGTGTTCCTGAAGTGCTGAGAACAAAGTTCTAGGGAAATGGGCCACAGCCTGATAACCCTGGGGAGCAGTGTGTTGGCCAGAAACACTGAAATGAGTAGAAGGGAAATGAAGTGAAAAATGGAGGCAACCAAAGAAAATCTCATACCTTTGGCTGGAAAGCCAACCTCAGTTTCACAGCTTCCTAAAGGCCTCCTTCATTTACCCACCTCCTTCCTAATTCATCAACCTCCAGGCCCTATCAATGTAGCAAAACTGCCCAGCCCTCCCTGGGTGTTCTTTCATCATGTTTTTTCTGAAGATTCTAAATGTGGATGCAGCTCTGGGGATTCTTGTAATACAAGCTATTAACAGGCTCCTGCAGCATATACCACAAGAGGTGTGAAAATGGGGTCAGCCTATACTGCCTAGAGTCTGTCAGGATGTGTGTTTTGCTGCTTGTGGTGTCAGTTCATATTTCTATTTCTCTGCTGACATGTGCAGGGGTCAAAAGTAAGAGTAGTTCAACACATGGGTTCATATTCATGATTGAGGAAATACTGGCTTACTCTCGAGTTTAGGATTCCTCTCAAAGGAGTTCTGGGAATCAATGGAAAATATCAGTATTTGGAATAGACAGCTGGATAGGACAGTCCCTAACACTATGTTTAACCATTCTATTTGCCATATAAATTGTCTTGTAATCATTTTATTCATGAAGTACAAAAACACCCTACTAACCCAGAATATAACTGTTAACCTAGACATAATGAAAACACACAGAAAAGTGTCACGAAGACCACATATTTTATGGAGGATACATTGGGTTACCTTCAGAGAACTCACTTAAAGAAAATATAACCAGCCTTTACAGCCTGATTTCCTCCAATAATGCTTAACTTCTTAAGAGCTACAATCTACAATAGATGTAAAATAGTTAAGTATGGAGAGTTGGAGGTTCTTAGAAGCCAACGCATTCTGAAATGACTTCTGAAAAAAGCGATGGAGGCTCTGGAAGATTCACCAAGTTTTGAACGTACAAGTGAGTGTGGGGTAATTAGAGAAGATAAACTATGCCCTCTGTTGTTAAAATAATTCTGAGAAATATCTACCCTAAGGCATGGTACATTAACTGGTATATGTATTCATGACTGTCTGATTAAAAAAAAGGTTTAAATTGCTTCTGCCTACTGTGTTCAGTAAAGCAAGGGATTTTGTTAGAGTTGTCCATAATTGTATGCACACACACAGGAATACTTTGAAAACACAGTCATGTGCATAAATATTATGAAACCTCTGTTCCACTCTTGATCAAATGTTCAAAAGCTTTTAACCCTGTTTATTGCAACCCCTCTGTGCCCAGAGATCCATGCTTTTCTTACAAGTTGGCTAAGTTCCTGAACGCCTCCAACTGGCAGAAATCTTTCTTTTTCCTTTACTAATAGGATTGTCTTTGTCCTGAGATAATGGCCTGCCTTCTCTTTAGGAGAATTCCTGTCATCATCCACAGAAATAGAACCCTATCTTCTCAAGAACACAATGGTTCAATAACAGTGAATTTCTCAAAATCCAAGTTATCTTCTATTTTATATCAACTTCTCATGTTAATTTGAACTTGGGAATATAGAACTTTAGGCTATTCCCAAAATTCCTCTATCTCAGCATATGTTCCATAAACAATATTTTTTAGGCTATCCTTTATAAAGCATGTACAAGATGCTCATCTTTGGTCTGAGTATTTTTTAATATATTTTATTGATTATGCTATTACAGTTGTCCCATTACCCTCCCCTTCATTCCCCTCCACCCCGCACACCCTCTCCCACCCACATTCCCCCCTTTAGTTCATGTCCATGGGTCATACATTCTTTAGCTTCTACATTTCCCATACCATTCTTGCCCTCCTCCTGTCTATTTTCTACCTACCATCTATGCTACTTATTCTCCATACCTTTTCCCCCTCTCTCCCCCTCCCACTCCCCTTTTGCTAGCCCTCCATGTGATCTCCATTTCTGTGGGTCTGTTCCTGTTCTAGTTGTTTGCTTAGTTTCTTTTTTGTTTTTGCTTTAGGTGTGGTTGTTAATAATTGTGAGTTTGCTGTCATTTTACTATACATGTTTTTTATCTTCTTTTTCTTAGATAAGTCCCTTTAACGTTTCATAAAATAAGGGCTTGGTGATGATGAACTCCTTTAACTTGACCTTATCTGAGTATTTAACATATATTATCTCATTTAATCCTCACAATAGCCATGTGTTCTATATAGTTTATATTCTTTTAAAAATGTTTTATTGTTGTTCAATTGCAGTTGTTCCCATTTTTTTTAATTGATTGGAATATTAATACTTAATGGGATTAAATGGTTTATCTGAAGTCAGGCTTTTGGGGTTTTTTAAATTTTTTTAAGTTGTCAGTTACAGTTGACATTCCATATTATTTTATATTAGTTTTAGGTGTACAGCATAGTGGTCAGACATTTATATGATTTATGAAGTGATCCCCCCAAAAGTCCAGTACCCACCTGGCCATCTGTGCTAGAAGATCATACTTCTAAAAGTAGTAGAATTGTGACACAAGTTCAGCTTTTTCACTTCTCAGAATTAGGAAATTAGTCTCAATAACATCTTGAAGTTTACAGACCAGTGTAATATCAAACCCACATAGAAAAATGAAGGTGTTTTCTCTCTCACTGTTTTTCAAGCAGCAATAGGCATATCTCTGAGTTCATTATGCAAGGTAGTTTATATCACCGTGGTAGCTATTTTCCAAAGATGCCCCAATGAACTTGATATGCAAGTCCTTGTATAACCCCCTCTCTCACTGAATCAAGGATGGCCTTTGACTCACCGTAACTACCAACATAACAAAGCCTAGGGCCATGGAACCACTTGCACAGAGCAAGAATGACCCCTAGCAGGGAAATACCAACCTGTGTCTAGGTGTGAATCAGGAACTGTAAAGTACTGCCTGCCTCTCTCCACTTTTGGATAGGGAGTATCTATTTAATCTTTGTCGCACCACTAGAGGTGGGTGATGGTGGAGGAAAAATAATGTTTCTCTTTAGTTTTAGGTAATCAGACTGAGAAGGACCTTACTCAAGGAAATTCTGGCTCATCAATGTCCACACCTGATTTAGATGATGAGTTTCTGGACCTCAGGCTTGAGCCTGATGCCACAGCATGATGAGAATCTGGGGTATTGGAAAGGGAAACAAGTATATTATGTACACAGGAAGAATGTAAATTATTCAGGGCCAGAGATCTCTAAAGAAGACTCCCAGTGAGCTTCCAGAACTTCGTTTCTAGAGGGTGCTCAACTTTAATTCATTGTCTCCTCAGCTCTGTGACTCTGTCCTACTTTTCAGTGGGTTTCAGTGTTGCATTTTAGCATAAAGCTTTGCATAACTTCAAATGTTGGGAAATGTCTCAAGGAAGAACCTGGCCAAGTACTTTAAGGCCCCTCAAATCTCCAATTTAATTACCCTTTCTTTTTTTATTTTATTTTAATCATTGTTCAACTACAGTTTTCTCCCTTCGACTCCCAATCCAGCCCACCCACCCAACCCTCCCCTCTTCCCTCCCATTACCACCTGCCTCCTAGTTTTTGTTCATGTGTCCTTTAAATTTGTTCCGTAAACCCTTCCCTTTGTCCCCTGTTATCACCCTTTCTAAAGAATCAGCAAAATATTGGCTGATTTTTTCAGTCATCTGTCAGTCACTTTATGTCTGGAACAGTATCAGTTACCTGCCTATGGCCAGATTTAGCAAATACTCTCAAAGAAAGAGCAGACACAGATCATCAGCTCACCTCTAATAGGTTTCCCCTATCTGGAAACCCTAGCCCCTTCATTCTGAATGGTTCCAGCATCTCCATTGTGCTGCTATGCAGATGATTTTTTGTCTGGCAACTTTTCTCCCTCAGACGGAACACTGCTCTGCTGCAGACTACTCCATCCTACTAGAAGCAGTAGTGTTCTTGGACATCTAGTCTAAGGCTGTTGACTCCATTGCAATTCTCAAAGAACTATACAGTCTTCTTGAAACTTACGACTAGCTTAAATGATCTTGCCTGGTTGGTGTTTTCTCATTTTTGCCTCTCTTTCCATCATAAAGTATCTTTTTCTATATTTTAAAAAAATGCAACTTGTCTTTTTTGTTGTTGTTAACTGTTGAATATTCAAATAAAAAGAGAACCTGGCACACGGTAAATTCTCAGTAAAGAGCTAGTGAATGAATAACTATCAAAGGAAAAACACACAGAGCCCCTTAAATCAAGATCTCTGCTTTTCTATTAGTTTGGATTCTACCTATTGCCTAAAATAAAGTTCCATACCCAAATACATATATGCATAAAAATATTTTCAATAATTTATACTGGAAGGAATTATAAATAAGGGTAATTGTATACAACAAGAACAAATTCATCTTCACTGGATACCCAACTTCTCCAACAATTTGTCTTAAAGTCAAACAGCATTGTTTTGTATATTCTCCTTTAGGTTTTTCCTTGTGTTGTTGTGTGTGATCTCATTACCACTGAGGAAAAAAAATAACATTATCAAAAAAGGAGCTTTATCCACATCCAGCTCTGGCTAATCCTGGCTCAGTTATATTTCATCCAGAAAGATTGGAAATCTCATAATTTTGTTTTGGTTTTATTTACTTATTTTAAAATAAAGTTGTATATATTTAAGGTATACAGCATTATGATTTCATATATATGTAGTAATTATTACAACCAAGCTAATTAGCATATCTTCTCCTTAATAACTTTTTTTGCAATAAAAAATACGTAAAATCTGCTCATTTAGCAAACTCCCAATTTTCAATAGTGTTATTAACAACATCATCATGCTGTATGATCTCTAGATGTATTCATCTATGTAAGTGTAGAAAATATAATGATTTTGGAACTCTACTATCTACCTAACTTATCATTTCTATGTTACCTATGCTCACAGAATTCTCTGCTAGCCCTTCTTGGTTTCATCCATCATGAGTAATACCCCCAACTGATCATCAATAATATTATAAAGAGAAACCAGAATCACCAGTATGATGGATGAAACAATCTCTGCAAACTGAAGTCACTATTAGTCAGCCTTCTATCATTTTTCTGGTGATGAAAGAAGCTGCAAGGACTAGAGGATGATTTGCAAGACTTATAGAGTCCTGATGGCCATGACTTTTCTTGTACATTTAAAAATCAATAATTGACTTGCAATGAATTCTGCCTTTTGATATCACTTTCAGATGGCATTCACGTTCAGAAATTATAATTTTCTATGTTAAAAATAAGATGGCTCCTAGTAGCTGGCTACGTATTTCCTGGCTATAATACAAAGATAATAAAACAACTCAAGATGTGATATTGCAGCATTTCTGCTGAGAAGTGCTTAATCTTTGCATCATCTACTCTTGCTTCTCCAAGAACAATCTCTTGGGGGAAATTCCATACACCTAAGTCTGGCTCATTTAATATCCTAGTGAGCCAGGACACTGCAGAGTAACTACGATATTTCACTTGCAACTCTTCTTTAAAAAATTTAATTTTATTAGTTGCTGAACAGTGGAGGCCAATAAACAGTCTTAGTCTCCAACCAGGCCCATATCATTTGAATTGAGAAACAGTTTATTCTTTCTATGAATCTCCATAACCACCAATAGGAGGCATCCCCATGGTCCAATATGTCAAGACAAGAAACGGGCAATAGTTGAAGAGATAACAGTTGGAGATGTAAACTGATGATCTCACTCCAGTCTCTGAAACAGGCTCTTCTTTAAGATATGCATTTAACTTTCTCTCTCTCACAATTCTGTCCTGAGAGCAGAAGCCCTTGGGAATCAATTTTATTGCACGGCAAAGAAGCTTACCTTAATAGAGGTGACAGGATGAGTTTGGGCATTAGGAATGGGCAACACAGATTCCTACGGTTAGGTTATTTCTAAAAGGAAAAATTTGGGGCTTCACTGACCAGGTGTAAGGTTTGCTTTGTTTGTTTGTTCGTTGTTTTTTCACTTCATATTTCACTGATATATGTCTCACATTTCAGGAAAGTTGGAATCTTACCAATTAGATTGAAAAAGCCTGTTGATACTTGTGACATTTCTTTTAACAGAATACTTCCTAAGGAGAAGAATTATGACCCATCTTCAGCATGGGTACCAGTGGCCTAAAGTAGAAGCCCACATCCAAAGGCAGAAGTATTAAATTTAACTCCTGACGTTCTTGAGGATTGTAGTAGAAGATCATTGTGAATCCACAATTTAGCAAATAAGACTGAAAATAAATATATGTATTAGTGATATTAATATATATTATATATGTATATATATAAAACATATAACATATATATTTATAAACTCAAATCTTAATTAGTTATGAATATGGCATTTGTTATAGAAGAATAGTGTAGTATTTCACAGAAGTTTGGAATCCTAGAGAAGAATCACATGTTAGAGCTTCTAGAAGGCATCTTTTGAATTTTCCAATTTATTTTTTTACATGTGAAAAAAAGTTCTGAAGTTAAAGGATTTATCCAAAGAATTTCAGCTACTTGGTAGCACAGCTAGGTCTCAGGTTTTCCTATATTATATCGATTTGTAAAATGTATTCAAAATTCAATTTAGTTTAGTATTTATTAAGCAGCTAATATGTGCCTCATAAGATATAAAAGAAGTCTGTGTAATTGTCATTATGTATAAGATGTTTACAATCTCATTTTTAAAAGGGAAGTCCGGCTCCCAGAAACAATGAAGCTGGCAGAGCTTAAGCAACTTGACTATATAGTTTCAAAGTCAGAGTCAGGATCAAAGGCAGAATTCAAGTTCAGGTCACTTTGACCCTAAAGCACACAGTCATTTTATTACTGTACACTGAAATGCAAATGGTCTGGATTCTGCCATGTATTTAGAACTAGAACCACAACAAGTTCCTCACTGGAGCTCACTTTATATTTGAATGAATAAATGCAGTAAATCTCAGGCAGGGTTTTAATAATGGGTGAAGTGTGACTAGAAGAAAAAGTTGGGCAACTATACCATGTCTGGGATCTTGATTACTACGTAGATTGGTGATTCATGGAGCAAAACAAAGGGAAAGGAGTACGAAGTTTAACGCTAGGTGAACTCCCACTTCTAGGGTTTCTCCAGGGCTTGTGGGCCTCTGCTTTCTGCAATGCCTTTCCTCCTAGACCAACTGCAGGGCCTCTCAGCAACTCTGGCATCTCGTGACTAAAGAAAGGGAATAAAGCAGAGACACTTGCAAATCCTCTCTTGATGTCGGTAGTTTGGCAGTGAGTTGGACAGGGAAGCCCTCAGGAAGAGTTAGTGAGAACAGGCAGGAACAAGTGGTGACGAGCACAGAAGGGGTTAGAGCAACTCTAACAAGTGTCGCACACATTCCCTAATTCATTATTTGCTCCGTCTTTTCTCAGAGCATGTACCTGTGGCAAAGGGCACCATAATTTTTCAAGAACTTAAAGGAAAGGGATACTGCAATGAGATGGAGCACACCGTCTTACTAGAAATTGCCTAATTGTTGAAGATAATGCACAGGTTTATGTGGGCAACACACACGTCCTCAGACAGACAAGCAATTCAGTTGAGCCCTGAAAATAACACTGACCCTGAATCTGGAAGAAATCAGGTCTCAAGCTTATAAATTAAATATCCCTTGCATTCTCTTTCTATTCAATTTGTGTTTGGTGTCCATGGAAAGTGACAACTAGGTGGTGGAGGCAACTGATGTTCTCTTTTTACCTGATCCAGTTCCGCTGACTGGCTTAAAAAGACTGTATTCAGTATTATATAAAAGAAAGTCACTGCTATTTGTCTAAGTAATAGCAGCAACATCTATGGGATTTTTTTCAATAAAACTGGATATTTAGAGGCTTATCTATGACAGATATTAATATGTATATAACTCATCTGAAAATCTTGTTAAAATGTAGGCTCTGAAATTCAATAGGTCCAGGGTGGGACCTGAGATTCTGAAGTTCTAACAAGCTCCCAGGCAATGCTGAGACTGCTGATTTATAGGCCACATTTTGAATCAAAAGCGTACACAAGAGGATCCTTGTAGGCAACACATATTATGACATCGAGAGAGGGAGGGCGCTGCCAAATGGTTTCTGACATCTTCTAAAAAGATGGTTAACTAGGAGCCCATTGATTTGCTCAGGAAGAGTCCTTTCTCAATATTTAGAGAGCTTATTCCCTCTCAAGGGCGGTGAATATCATCCTACCACAGGCAGTGCTGTGAGAACTCCTCCACCCCTTTTCCTCATCCTCAGGTGACGTGACTGTATCTAATGGCAGCTTGTGCTTCATTGCCCACTACTGACATGCTGTGAGCTTGTCACTGCCCAGAGTGACAACTGATCGGTCCCTCCATTCAACCCTGCTATGAACAACCAGATTAAATTTATACACTCCTTCACCCTGTGGAGGGGTGTCCTGACATTCTGGGAAAATTGAGGGTAAGGAGGTCATTGCTGCTTTATTTGAAGCCCACAGTCTTTTCTTGATGCTGTTTGACATTATCCCACATACATTTTTAAATCTGTAACAGGAGCGAAAGATTGTAATTGGTTTGATGTACCCAGAGACTTCTGGACAGACAAGATCTATGTCATTGCCCCTGTAAATTACCAACAGCTGAGGTATGGAAAATAGAAAAGGAAGCTCTCTATAATGGCCAGTGAAACCAACTTGTGCCATTCAGGGAGACTCAGGCTTCCAAGTTCAGGGACACCCTTGCATGAAAATAATCTTTGTTTTCCTTGCAGACCAAGTCTGTTAGCACCCAAAGGAGCCCATCTCATGTTCTAGTTCTTTTCAGTGTCCCGCTGCCCTGCTGAAGGGAATAATCTGCAAAACTATCCTCTCAGTCCTTCCTTTGTGGTAGAAGGAGTTTCTACTCAGCAGCACAAATCTTCTGAAACCCAAGGTTTGTTAAGGTCAGCAGGCTTCAAAGTCTATGCCACATGTAAACTATTTAGCTTCCTATCAAGCCTGGCTTTCTTTCAGCAGGAAAAGTCCGGTTTTTTTTTTCTTAGTGTTACCAGTCACCCATAAGCTAAACACAACCTCTTTCCTCAGAGGTTTTCTCACAAACATTTTCTTATGGAAAATAAGAACTTTTGTGAGCTGTTTCTTTGATACCAGGCAAGAGATATCCAGAACATTGCAAACAATTATCCTTCCTTACTCTAAACTCTGAAATCTCTAGCAGGGGTACCCAATATTTGGCATCTCTAGGCCACACTGGAAGAAGAGGAGATGTCTTGGACCACACATTAAATACACACACACTAACAAGAACAAAAATATCTCATAATGTGTTAAGTAAATTTGTGATTTTGTGTTGGGCCACATTCAAAGCCATCTTGGGCCACATGTGTCCCCGGGGCTGTGGTTGGACAGCCCTGCTCTAGAGCCTTATTTCTAAAGACTGCATTTCATTGGCAGTCTCTTCTTCTCCAGGTCTTACCTTTGACTTCAAATACTCATCCCTTTCAGTTCTTCAATATTTTTCTTTTAGATTTCTGTCTTCCTTGTGTCTCTCTCTCCCTCCTTCCTTCTCCTTCCTACTTATACACACACATACATACACACACACACACACACACACACACACACACACACTGATTTGAACTTGCTGTTAGGAGAAAGGACATGTGCTATCTTGAATCCAGGAAGTATACGAGCCATATAATCAATAAAATGCATTATATGAATTGCTTTTGGAGTTTTTTTCTTCTCGGAGAAACTCTTAATTCCTCAGTAGCATGAGACCAGCTGTTGGTCTTTCAGCACAGTTGGAGTAGGCAGAAAAAGAAAATTAGTTTCTAAGAAGTTATAATCTCTCAAGACCTCCATCATCTTCCTCGTCCCCCTTTTGCTCAAATTCCTCTCCTATCCCTGACTCATGACAAATTAGTTCTTAAAAGTATCCACAGTTACCATGAATACACACATGAGAATTCCTGTCTGGAGTAAAAGAGAATAGAGTCCAAGTGAGGGCAGCTCCCAGGACACATTGAGTAATTTGAAAGTGAATCTTGGTGGTCCTACTGTAATACATGTTCTTAGGCCTGAGCCACTTGTTCCAATCCTCTTCTAAAACCACATTTTATCCCATTCCCCTTATTCCTGATTTCTGGTATTATATGTGTCATTCTCAGAATGGGCACCCAGTTCCAAATTCCTAGATACTTCCTTGGATTCTCACCTTCATTATGGTTTCCATTTTCCCTCTGGATATCTGGGCTATGTGGCCATTCACAGATGACCACCATAATTGTTTCGGCTAGTCTTCACTGAAGTCACCATCACCATACTCATCCTGTATATATTAATGAAAAGCAGACATATAGAGTTTATTTAATTTGAGTGTTGTTGAACACATTTTGATTTTTACAAATATAGGCAATTCTTGTATACAGCCTAGTTTGGATTTATAAATAATAGCTTGCTCACTGATTGTAATGCATTCCCAAAATCAGGTATCTTGTTCATTTTAGTTCTATGGTTTGTATATTTTTCTGATTTTTAACAAAGCTGGCTTTCCAAGAACAACAGAGAAGACCCAAGGGATATTTCTTCAAGGACATTGCTATGAAAGATGATATAAATGAGAGAGAGAGAGAGAACAGAATCCCCCATGAGGAGCCAATGCTTTTTAGCTGATGGCTTCATAGTCATATTTCCATTTAATTTTGAATTTCTGTAAAGATGCTGTAAGTGATTTGAACTTGCCTTCAAGAGAACAGACATGTGGTGTCTTGAACTCATGGAGTAAATGTGCCGTACAATCGATAAAACACATTATATGAATTGCTTCTACTTTCTCCCTCTCATGAGAAATTCTTAATTTCTTTTGCTGCATACTGTACCATACCAGCTGTTTGTATTAAGAGAAGGGAAATAGGGAGAAAAGAAAATGAAATTGGTTGCTGAAAGATTAGCACAGACTAGACCTCTATTCAGCAAGTTCCACAAATGAGGGATGTTTCTCCCTTTTTGAACAGAATAAGATGTGTGGATTGTATACCTGATGCTTACTGAGTGCATAGCAGAAATAATTTAAGCATCCTTTGTGGTTAAGCATCTTCTTTCTTACAAAGGGTAGCTGTATTACTGCACAGTGCTCAAATCAGAAGTCAGAGTATCCCAGAGTCTGGGGGGAAGAGTTGGGAGAAGAGTTTCCTCAATAGAAAAGTAGTTTACTAAATAACCATCCAAAAACACAGAAATTTCATAGGTATCATGATAAAGGAGCTCAGAGAGACAAGGACTCATGGGAGTGGTTAGAGATGAGCTATAGCCACTGAAACATGAGAGGTTTCACAGTGGAAGGGCACCTTGCAAACACTGGTTGGACAAAAATAAAGTTAAACATCAGAATTTTAACATTACAAGATATCCTGTGGTAAACCTTATACTAATTAACATGTATGATTTCATTAATCTTGTCAGGCATGTACTTTAATTTACTAGTCACATTTTACAGATAAGACAAGCACGACATAGAAGTAGACCTCCCCTGGTCCATGACTGACTCAGTGACAAAACAAAGATCCAAACCAAGGCAGTTGTGCTCCAGAGTCTGTGCTGTTAAACCCTACTCGACACTGGAACTAGCAGGAAAGGGTACCTTTCTTATTTTCCTTCTTGAACTTCAGTCTTTTATAACATGTGGCTTTAATCTAGTCTGGTAAATTCCATCTATATCAAATGATGTAGGCAGATACTCTGGTGAAATTGTTCAAATAAGCACACTTCCTGAAGAAACAGAAACCAAGGAAAATACAGTCAGGATGGCCTTTTAGATAGAGAGGAGGCTATCTAAAGGCCTATCTTGTCTTGTCAGAGGCTGAGGGCACTCCTTACTCCCACCCTACAGGGGAGAACCAAGAGAGATCTAAGCAGAGACCCCCTTGACTCCCTTGGACATTGATGGAAAGATGCCAATTAGTCTGAGACTGGCATGTTGTTCCAAACAGAAGGCTCTGAAAATGCCATTAACGTAGACAGGCAGGGGGTAGGAAACAGGGAGGAGGGAGTTGACTGCTGGAATTCCATAATTAATTATTTGGCATTTAGAGTACGTAGTGTGGCATGAAGTTTCCATTCAGCCTCCACTCTCTAGGGAGATGTCATTGCTTAGAATTCACAGAATGCAAGAGTTGAAGAACTGCAAAGATCATTTAGCTCAGACCCCCTTAGTTAACAGGTGAGAAACAAGCACCCCAAGAGAGGATGAGACCAACACAAGGCCACAGAGAGAGTTAGTGGCAGAGTCCAACTAGACCTCGGAATGCCTGGCTTCTACTCCAAGTGCCCTTTCCACTCCACTCTTATGATACAACAGCACATCAGAAAAAGACCCCAGAAGACTAGTCACCAAATAGTAGTGCAGTTTTATTAAAGCAGTGGAGAGTGGAAAGGCCAAAAGAATAAAAAAGAAAAAGCAATACCCCATTCAATTATTTTAATGATGAAAAATTTCTAAACAACAGAGGTACAGAAAACCCATCTGCTAAACTAAGATTAGAAAACAGCCATTAATTGGATTGCTGACTTTGGTATTTCACAGACCTTGTCAGAGTGTGTAGTTGTATTTGGACATCATTGATCCCATCCCTCTCTTATATAGATGAACCAAAGTCCCTGGGAAAGAGCAATTACCCCAATAATTCAGCTAGTTAATGGTAGTGCTGGGCAGAGGAGCTGGAGCCTCAGTCTCCCACTCAAGTATCCCCTCAGTTATATCACAGTTTCCCTGCATGAGCTGAGAGTGCTGAGGATGCACAGGGAGTTGGAGAGGCCAATGAGAGATCGTCCAGCTCAACCCCATGCACTTTCTTTAAGGAATAACTTGAAAAGTTTTTCTTCTCCAAGTAGTTTATAAAGGGTAAAGTGTAAAGTGAGAATTCCCAGTGTGAACTCTCCTAAAGGAAAAAACATCTTCGTTGTAGCAGAGCAAATGGACTTATGTGAAATCTTTTTGGCAGGGTCACGCTTTCAGATAGCAACTTGAAAATATTCCTCAGGGCAATAGAGATGCAGTCAGTTTTGTTGAGTGCCTATGACCAAAGCCTTCTGTTAAACCTGTGGATATAAGAAACCTAAATAGCATCTTTGAAGCAGCTCACAGGCCATTTAGCCATAGAGAGACAAACTTTTGGAGAGGAAGTAATGGACTCAACCTGGGAGATACGGGGAAGGTATAACAGAGGAGGTAATGTTCTAGCAGGAGTTTATTTAACAGGTATGGGGGAAGATACTTTCCAGAAAGAGCAGCATACATAAGTACTGAAAATGTCCTAAATTGATTTCATGTTCAAAATTGTCTTTCTTAAACCTACCTAGTAGGTGAAAAAAAAGGACACAAATCACCACCCTTTATTTGGACTGAAAAAAAAAAATAACCAAACCAGCATTTCACCTAGTCCCGTGAGGCTGGTGGTATCTGTGACTTGCTTGGTGAGCCAACTTGTATCTTGTTTACCTGGCACTTTGACCTTCCCCCAGAGACTCCTCAATTGCGCTGCAACCCAAGTTGCTGTTAGCATCACAGGAGGCTGTGGCTTAGTCTTGTAAATACCACAAAAAAGTCATGGGTGAAATCCTAGTCCCAGAAAGCCAATTCTTCAATGCCAGGATCATGTTTTAGCACAACACGCTCCACTTGCACAAGACATTGCTCCCTCCCTTTATGTCAAGTGTAATGTGACTCTGGGGAACTGCTGTTAAAGACAGTAAGCAAAAGTTTTAAATCCAAAATTATTTTCCAAATCACCCACCATACACTAACCAATCTTTGTGTCCCTCACCCAGCCATCTGGCAGCACTTAGATTGCTCTGGGGTCCTTGTCTGCTCTAAGTACTCTCAGCCTCAAGAACACAGGTTGCTAGAGGAGTGTTTGCTTTCACTTCTCATTATTGTATTATCTTATGCTGAAACAACTGTTAATATGAAAGGAACCTGAACAATGCGTTTATTTTTTTCCCTGGAAGAAGTATGAAAAACAGGAGAGAAAGAGAGAAATTTAATGAAGGACACACCTCATTTCTATTTTCAATTTGCCATTTCTCCATAGCGAATGAATGTGTTGCAAGGAGCATAACATAAGAAAAGTTGCATGAAGTCATGAAGGAAACCCTACCAAAAGGCCAATGACCGCAACTATATTTTGACTTTCTTCCTCCAATTCCTACATTTTATTCTCAGTCTCCTCTTGTGGTAGACTTACTCAAATTTGCACAAAGTGTTACTGCTTATGGTTGGTTCATGATTTCTTGGCACACCATGAAAAAATAATACTTCAGTGATTGTATTTAAGAAAAAAACCAAGGGCTAGAGTGTGACATTTAAATTGAAAGGCCTGAGGAGAAAATGGGAATCTGACATTTAGTGTGTGTTCTAGACTCTAATTCTGTCTCCAGTCTGAGCCTTCGGGCAAGTTCTTTTTCACCTCTATTTACACAGATCAGAATCGGTTTCCACACTACCATGTATGGCCCTGGGGTGTTTCTAAGGATAAAGAAAGTCTAACAGAAAGCTATCGAAATGCCAACTGTATCTTCATTTTTATTGCATTAAATGAACAGCCTGGAGGAATATGGAGCGGCTGGAGCCCTGACACATCTCATGCCAACTTTGGAGAAAGCACGGGAAAATACGTGCAAGGTCAATTTCATAGGCCTTGCTTTCTGACCCAATGGGTAAAGTATTTGATAGGAGCATGAAATGCTGCTGATTACCAAAGATACAGTGATTTATCTGTGAAGAACATGTCTCTTAGAAGTGAGAATAGACCCAGACTGGGAAATCTTAGGACCATTTGGATACAAAGTCCCCACTGGACATCTGCAAGATGGCTGCATTATGTTTCTTGATGTCAATGGGAAGTAAAGGAAAAGCCCAGTACTACATGACTGAGTGTGTTGTTAAGAAGTTTACAAGTCAGAAGTGTACATCTGACTTGTAAAAAAAAAGACAAATAAATGAGAACAAAACCCTACGTTAACCCCTGAAAAAAATTTTCCTGGAGTTCACTGTTTTGTTCCTGATGGAAAACAATTTGTTAAAGATCAATGGAAGGATATTACAATGAACAAAGAGAAACACATGTACATTTATAAGCATTATCCCTTTACACATACTGGATACTCAAAGGCTCTTTTCCTCTCCATTTCTTTCGGCACTTTCCAATTCCCTACTTCTGCCCCAAAATATGTTTGCCCAAAGGAATTGAATCAGAAGTCATAATTTGCAGAACTATTCCATGACTCACAAAACAGATTGACTATACTACAACATAATACAGAAGAAAACTTTGTAAGCTCTAATTCTTTTTTTTAATACCAGCTCATTCTGACCCATGTACTCTATATGACTACCGGAAAACTGACCTTATGGTTATCCTGCACAGGTACAGGTGTTCTAAAGATTAGACCAAGCAACCCCAAGCAAACAACCCTGTAATTTATGAATTCTAACCAATCTCTGCCAAAACCATCATATGGATAACTGCCCCTCAAATCTATAAGAATCCTCCTTTATCTGCTCCCTTTTAAGACACCACACAGCTCCCCAATAACATCTATTCTCCCTTGCTGCAGCAAGCCAATCAATTCAGCTTTGACTACAGGTGTGTCCTGCCTGGTAGTCTTTAACATTAACACTAATGGCTCTGTTAACTGACATAAGGACTCTTCTTCACAGGAGATGAAAGGTCGAGATTCATTCTTTTTTCCTTCCTTCTCATTCTCCCAGGCTGTTTTCATGGCTGGACTATGTCCTAGTAAAAAAAAAACTTTCTGGAAGGGAAGTGACTTCATCTGATCTAGGCAAGTTCTTCTACCAATTATTCCTAAGCTGAACTCAAGCCTATATTACCTGCCTAATTTACTGGTCTGAGAGTACATTCTCCTGTCTGAGTTTTAATTTAATATTTTCTTTTGTTTTCTGAAAGAATTGTTGACATTTTCAAAAGAAAAAAGTATACACACTGTCTCTTTGGGACCTCTGATTTCTAACAGAAACATGGCATCTGGAGCAGCCCAGGGTTTTCTCAGTTTGGGAGCACGTTCAGATCCTGGCTGCTCAGAACGCCGGGATGCTGCTTCTCTGGACTGACATCTGAAAATTCTGCTTCATGCCCCAGGTCACCCAGCTCATCACCAGTGGTGTCAGCTCAAACACTCCATGTATTCAACCACTACATAAAAAGCTAGGTAAGATTCTTTTATTTTATTTTTTTTCATTTTCATTGAATTTATTAGGCAACACCAGTTAACAAAATTATACAGGTTTCAGGTGCACAATTCCACAACACATCATCTGTAGTATAGGGGATAAATGGTGATGGAAGGAGACTTGACTTGGAGTGGTATACACACAATAGGTGAGGATCTTTCAAAAGTAATTTTCATCATTTCATCCTCATAATATGTGCTGTTGAATATTTAGAATATAGAGATATTAATATCTATATTTTATGTGAATTGATGTAAAACTGCATTTATGTAATAAAAGGAAAGAATAATTTAAACTTCTATTACCATGATATAACCACAGTTGTTATTTTGTTGTATTAACCTTTTAGATTTTCTTGTATTGTTAATATCAAATTAAAAAGCCAAAATGAAAGGCAACAAGTGTTTATTTGGGATCAAACTATTGCAATCCTGGAAGCACCTATTAAGGTAGAAACCCAACCAGTGTCTTGATTACAGGGTGGAGGAAGGGGATTTTTTTTTGAAAAGAGGAAAGGAATACTTACATGAAAAGAAGAAAGAATTTTTGTTGGAGTTAACAAGCTGAATCACTCTTGGCTGGCTATACATTGTTGTTTACTGGTTCTAGCTTCAGAAGGAGAGCCCATAATCATCAGTCCCTGTGGTCAAGATGTCCATTTTCCTGCTGGTTTTACAAGCAGTTGTGGTTGTAGCTCAGTCCCAAGGTCTGTCCCAGTCTGAAGATTCATGGAACAAGTGTTACAAGGCAGCACCTCTGGAGTGGTGGTTCTGACTCCATTTTGAAATGACTTTGTTTATGTCATTTTTCATAATGTATCTATATGCATAGAGTTCATTTTAGAATAAAAAATATATTTGTCTACAACAGATATTAAATCTAATCTTTACAGTACATACAACATGGCTTTAACAAATCTCTGACTTTCCTTTTACCTAGATTAACTCTTATCATTGTTAATAAAGCAATGCCTTATTTTCCACACCATTTCAACATTTAAAGTTACTTTAATATATATTACACATCTGATTTTCATACTACCTGTAAGAGACAGATAACATATCAGGTATTATTCTGACTTACACAGTAGAAAAACAACAGCCAAGCAGCAGGCTAGGGGTTGAACAGGATGTTACAGCTTTGGATAGAAGAGATCAATGTCACATGGCAATGCAACATCAACAGCTAGAAAGAAAGTCTGACAAAGAGACATTTGTCTTGTCCAAAATTCACTATCCCACATCCACAGGTTCATAGGCCTTACCCTCTTAGTATTTGAGGCTGGATTGATCTCACCTAGGGAAACTAGCTCATACAAAGTTCACTTAGACTGATATTTAGAATCCAAGTTTCAATTACTTTATTATTATAAGAAATAACATTTAGATGGGCTACATGTTCACATTGGCTGATTAACATAACCATTCCCTGTGAGTTAGATATATTATATGCTGGCAGTTTTTTAATGTTATCTTGAAAAATATTGACTAACAACAACAATTATTGTCAGTTGTGTGATTAAAATGTTAACCCCAAATCAACAATTCAAAAGAACTTATCCACCCCTATGTTCATAACAGTGCTATTTACAATAGCCAAGTGCTGGAAACAGCCTAAGTGCCCATCAGTAAATGAGTGGATCAAAAAAACTGTGATTTACTTACACAATGGAATACTACACAGCAGAAAGAAATAAGGAACTCCTACCTTTTGTGACAGCAGGGATGGATGTAGAGAATACTACATCAAGTGAAATAAGCTAGTCAGTGAAAAATGAATACCATATGATCTCACCCATAAGATGAATCTAATGAACAAAATAGACTAACAAACAAAATACCACCACAGGCATAGAAACACGGAACAAACTAAAAGTGACAAGAGCCGGGGAGGAAGAGATAATGGTGGAAAGAAGGGAAAGGGACTAGACAAAGAACATCTGTGAATGACCCATGGACGTGGACAACAATGTGGGAATCAACTATAGGAGCAGAGGCGTAGGATGGGTAGAGGAGGGCAAAGGGGAAAAATTGGGACAACTATAATTGAATCACAATAAAAATGATTAAATAATAAAAAATGTTAACCACAAACCTGTCCCACAGCATCCTTGCATACCAACCCACCCCCTACCGATGCACAGAGGGCCATTCTCACTTTTGCTTCCTTCACCTTGCTTATATTGTTCACTAGACTGACGTATCTTCTACCCTTACCTCCTTTCTCCAAACAGTCTAAAACAGAAAATAGTCTATGTCAGTTTGTTAAACTATCATCACACCCATGTCTGTATCCTTAAGATTATAGTCAGGTCACCTTGATTTCAATCAGAGTATTCTCGAATTCATTAGTCACACATCTTCGTGCAGTCCCTTAACTTACTCCTACAAATTGTTCATCTTATACCTACTGTGTGGATTTTGTTAGTTTAGACTAGTTACACTCTCCTTTTGCCCCCTTATTTTTCTTGGAACAGCCATGCTCCCACTTAAGGACTGTTGTCATTTGCTATCTCCTCTGCCCAGAGACCCTTCCCCCACCTTCAGGCCACCTAGGGATACTGTGCAATATTGCAATACCACCCACCTCCTATGTGATATCTCCCTCCTTTTATTTTTCTCCTCAGCACTTATCACCAACTTATCTACAATGAATAATATATATTTTTATTTATCTTGATTTTTCTCAGCCAAAACCCATTAGCACATAAACTCTGTAAAGGCAGAGATTTTGTCTGATTTGTTCACTGCTGTATCCTCACCTTCTAGAATAGGGTCTCACATAAAAGAGGTGATGAGCATGTATTTATGAAAGGAAGGAATAAATGGTTTTCAGTCCTGGCTGGCATTAGTATCATCTGGGAATCTTTAGAAGTATCTTGACTCCACCTCCTAGAGATATTAATTTAATTTGTCTGAGATGAGACTCAGGCATTGGCATATTTTAAAAACTCAGTAGATGAACTTAAAGTGTAACAGAGTTGAAAAGCATTATTTAAACTCTCAGAACACAAATCTACCTCCATCTTTTTTTGCAGAAAGCATATACCGTTATCCCCATGTATTAATAACACTGAACCACACCCGATGTCTTTGGACTTCTCTTCACAGCTGACCTAACAAAGAACACCGAACACAATTTGAGGAGAGTATACATTTTATTGCAAGAGTAACCCATTCATATGATATAATTAAGGTGAGACCACTGAAAAGATGGAAATTTTCTAGAAATATTTGATCCTGATAAGAACAACCAATACTTATACATAGGGAATTTCAAAGAGGAGTAAAACTCCCTAGACCTAGAAAAGTTTCATAATCTTAAGACTCTACATGAAGATATTCAGGCTCATAAAAAAATAATAAAGCTGCATTTGTAGGCTGAGTAAACAAATGGAATTTTATAACCTCTTGTTTCTGAAATGTAGGCCTCCTACTGGTCCCCCCAGAGTACCCTCCTAGCAACCCTAATTCATACAAAACTCATTTATTCATAATGACTGTGCAGCCTGGTGCTCAAGAAGGTGCTTGAATATGAAACAAGAAGTAATTCTGATCCTTACCAGTGCTCCCCTCTGGATGGAAAAAATCATTTCTTGGCCACCCCATGCTGAGCAGAACCCATAAGCAAAAACTAGGTTTACAGAAGCCAATGTGTGGCAACATCCTTTGTTCATCAGTTATTTGCTCTCAGAGATCTGACAATGTCTTCAGAGCAATTCTGTTCTTGGCACATTTAAGAGGCAAAAAGGGGCATGGGAGACTGTATCGAGGTAGTAATTTTCTAGGTAATCATCCTAATGTCTTCATCCCGAGTGCATTTGTATGAGCAAGCTAATTAGGGAAGTTAATTTTCACAAATGGCACAAAAATGCCCATTTGCTGGTGATACTGCCTTGTGCCAATGCCTGGCTCAAGGTAACCAAAAAGGATATGTTGATGCTCCGCATCCATCACTGAAGTCCAACTTGGACCACAAAGAACCACATTGCCAACTTGGCAGATGTGACTAACATTTGGAGCTTTCTGAAGGTTGTGGGAGAGACATTTTCTCTCTGCCACCAGCAGCTGCACATTGTGGTGAGCTTGCTTCATATATCTATCTGACCAGCAGCCTCTGAGACTTGGTCTGAGAAGAATGAGAAAAACTGATCCATACGAGTGTGACCTCAGACGGAGAAGGTCTGCATGCTGCTGGGCCTGGTCTGACCACCTAGATTCCTTCCTGAGTGACGATTTCCTCTCAAGGGTGCTCTGAGGCTGGGGTGATAGGAGCCACGCATGACAGCAAATGGAATCTTTGAGAGCTCTATCTTTTTAATTCCTGCAATATGGTGACTGGAATGGGACCAGATGGTGACAAAGCTATCTTTTCTCTCCAGGAGAAAACATGTTTTTTTGTGTGTGTATGTGGAGGTGGAGGAGAAAAAAAAAAGAAAGGAAAAGGATCCTTCCACACTCTTAGTGAGCTGTGGGTGCAACTTGGCTTTCAGGAAAGAGAAGAAAGGCTGGCAAGGAGGTCTGCATTGCCAGGGATGGCAAGAAGCCAGTCTGCTACAGGGACGATAGACACCTGGAGCTCACAGCAACCTGAGACATTCATGTGAGGTATTCTCTGCGGGTCTTCTGGTCCATTCCACTCTGGAAGAGAGTATGCTATACTCAGAAAAGAGCACCCTGAATTCCTGCCTTGATCCCTACTGAGTTCATTACTTAATGTATATTTTCATCTTGCTGGGCTACTTTCTTAATTTTGGAAATTAAGCACTAACACCTTCCTCAGAGGACCAGAGAGCAGAAGGCATCAAATAGTTTGTCCTCAGTCCCCTGCACACAGTAGGCATCAATAAACATTACTTCCCTTTTGTGGCAATTCACCCTTCCCAAAAGAGCATGGTTACTCTAATGAATTATTCAAATGAAGAATCTCCAGCCTTTTCCCCAATTTCGACGGCCTTTCCTGTTATAAAGTAACATTTCCCTTTTGTCATATCTAAAACTTTAATAGTCTTGCCTTTGAGAAAAAAGAATGAGCTTCTTAGTCACTAGCATTAACTAGTGAAGATTGGGAAGGACAGATTTTTCTAAGACTGCCAAAGGGCTTTATGAAAGGAGAATAATCCATTTCACCTTCATGCAGGGAAACACTGCAGACACTGGAACAAATGACGGATTGACAGCTGTCTGGAAACATGGTGGAGGGCAGGTGGGAAACCTGGCTGAGTTTGTTAGAAGCCAGACGCATCTTGCCAAGTTCTGCTTTCCCAAACACCCTGTAATCTGTGACATGTTTGAAATTGCACAACTCTAGTGCCCACAGTTTGATCTTTCATCATTTGGTGACTTACCAACTTCAACAAGACAAGCAGAAAAAATTTGTATTTAGAATACATACCCTGAGAAACATATTCTTCTATTATGTGATAGGATAAACTTTGAAAGCAGGACAAACAGGGAAAGCAAAAGTTTGCCTGCTCACCACATTCTCAAAATAAGTCCAAGCAAATTTGGGAACAGGTGATTTCTCTGCCTAACCTCAACATTCGGAACTATATTCCCCTAAATACTTTCTGCCTTGAGAACCAAAGATATGGAAAATGATTCCATATGTGTAGGTGCTTTAACACAGCATGTTTTTTTAAAAGCCTGCACAAGTTCTTGATACACAGATCGTGAGGTGTCACACCAGGAGTGTTTTCTTCTGAGTTAAGCATCATTCTTTCAATGGATCTGATTTAAAACTGCTAATATTCCTGAAGAAATGCAATGAATATCTTAGGAGAGATTTATTCCATCTTTTCTGTTCTAAGAACTTTACATATCTTTTTTAATTTCACCTTTACAACAACCTTGTGGAGGATAATGTTTTCTCCATTCTGTACAGGAGGATATTTAGGTGAAGAAAGATTTGCTAACTTCCCCAGGGTGGTCCAGCCCATTAGTGTTGGAGACAACAGTCAAATCTGAGTCTGTTAAGAAATTATACTTTTTTTCTCAATATTCAGCTCCCGTGGGAATCCTAAGTGCTTAATAACGCAGGAAAGATAAGGAAGAAAATCCAGCAGGAAGGTAACAAAGTCAAGTTTGCCTACAGTCATTTTTCAGAAGAGCTGCCCAGCTCCTTGATGTGATTATTCCTAAGAAGGGAACAACTTCAGTGAAGAATTTCAGAGGAACTTTGTGGTATAACATGATAGCTCATGCTCAAGTCTCAGAGCACAAGAAAGTTAGCTGAAGAAATGCATTCGCTTTATTCTTTGCAAATGTTCCAAATGATGGCAAAATGGGATACCTCAAAATGTGCCTCTCACATTTCCAGGAGCAAGAATTGTTGCAACTGTATACATTTACACATTTGCCCAACACTTATTGTGTAAGTGTTCTTTTTCAAACACTGTTAGAAGCCATGAGCAATTCAAAGATGAATAAGATATGAATCCATTCCTTAAGAATAGAAGAAATAACAAATTCATCAGAAAATGTTCCTGCGGAAGACACACATGCATGATTACAATTTGAGATATAAAATGAATAACCACAATAAGAAAATAGTGTATCAAATGTTATATAGTTCATCCCTAGCTGGTGCAGCTCGGTGGATTGAACACTGGCCTGCCAACCAAAGAGCTGCCAGTTTGATTCCAGTCAGGGCACACGCCTGGGTTGCAGGCCAGGTCCCCAGCAGGGGGTGCATGAGTGGCAACCACACATTGATGTTTCTCTCCTTCTCTTTCTCCCTCTCTTCCCTTCTGTCTAAAAATAAATAAATAAAATCTAAAAAAAAGTTATGTAGTTCATAGAATGAAAAGATTATATCATATTTAATATATCATATATATCATATATCATATTGTACATACTATATTATATGTAGTTCAGAGAATGAAAATATTCATATCATATAATCATATTTGCAATGATTAGAAATGGCTTCACAGAGGAGATGGCATTTAACCATGGGCTTGAAATGTAGGTAAAATGTTGATGAGGTACAGTGAAACACTCTAAGAGAAACTTTTATAAGTAATGCCACAGAGACAAAAAAAATCTCATCCAGTAATTAATTATTCTGCTCTCTGTCTGAATTGTTTCTAAGGTCTAGAGTCAGTGATCACTAGTCCTAACTCAAGAATGCCTTCTTAAGTGTTCTTTCCTTCTCTTGGAAAAACCATTAAAAATATGGGTACATTTTAGATATAAGCAGTTAAAGATGTCAGATATCAAGACACAGACACACACAGACACAAGCAAGAGGCAAACACATAAGGACCATATTCAGTGAATGCAGGACATGTGTTACGTCACAATCAGAATATATACAAATAAGAAGTTTATGAGTAAAAAATAAATTTGAACTCAATTAAACTGAAATAAAATACCAATGAGATATAAGCCACCTCATCCTACAGAAACCCAGAAAAACTCAGAATAGTAGACAACAGATTAAAAAATTGGAATAAGATCTAGAGTATAAACCAGGGAGACTGGATGAAATTCTGTTTCTGTGCTAGGTCCACACCTTGATCCCACCCAGCTGATCAACTTCTTCAACCCTAGTAGCAGTTAGAAAAATCTTCTTTAGAGTAAATCTATAGACCAAGAATAAAAACTTCCAGATATTAATATTGCATAGAGGTTACCCGACAGTACAGCCTACCACAAATGGGCATAAAATTCTTTGGCAATCTTAGGAAAATCTTTTATTTTAAAATAAACTTTCAGTGCTAAATAATAAATAGAAGTTGACAGAAAAGTATCATCTAAAATAAAAGATATGAAACAAGCAACTCCATACAGGGGTGGGCAAAAGTAGGTTTATAGTTGTTCCAACAGAAAAGGACATGCAGGCTATAATTATTACAGTGGCTTTATTACCTCAAAATATGTCTTGATGGCACAGTGCACTTAGGTACAATCTCATAGGTGCTCAAAATGCCAACCTTCATTATTTATGCATTCTTGTAGTCTACTTCCTACACTGAAGGACAGTTTGGCACAGTTCTTTAACTACTTTTGCCCACCCTGTATAAGGAGAGATAAAACAAGAAACATTCAATAAAATATAATTAATATTCCCAAAGGCATAAAGAAACATACTGCCTCCATGAAAGCAGAATAGATAGTATAAAGGAAGGAGAAAAAGAGGAGAAGGAGGAAGAGAAAGAAGAGCCCTAGAATAAGAAAGGCTCCTAGATATTAATAACTTAATAATTCATTAGAAATTAAAACTTAAATAGAAGGATTGAAAGACAGAGTTGCGACAATCTATAAGAGAATAGAACAGTAACACAAAAGAGGTACCTGAAGAAGTGCTACCTACCCACTGAGAACAACAGTTTCTGGTTTGGAAAAACTGAATGGGGGTTTCTTAATTTCTAAAATTTAGAACACATTTTAAATGTTACTTTGTTTTGTTCGAGCTCATTCTTGTGTTCTTTAGCTAAAGAGCACCTATTAGCATTAGGGAAGACAAAATTTGATTGAATGTTAAGTAAATACATACAATTGAACATTACGTGAAATTAAAAACTTATCCAGTAAGTAAAATGAACAGTTATAATAACGTTAGACCCTGAACACTGAGACTTTTGTATTTTTTTCTTTTTAGATTGTTTGGTAAAATAAGGAGTCAAAATGGTTCCCTAGTAAGGGCATGCTCAAAGATTTAGGTCCGAGGACATTTATCTCAACATGGATTACAACAGTTATAGATCAAAACTACCAAGGAAGCTGTCAACGGACCATGGGTTGAATAATGTGATGCATTTTTATAACAAAATATACCCACCTGATACCCTCAAACATTATTGGCAGTAGAACAAAAAGATGTTTAAAGAATTTTTAAGGAAAATAAGTGATCCTTTATTTATTTCATTTATTTTGTTTATATATTGTTACATTTTGCTTTAGTTATAAGCCTGCTCTTCCTCTTACTAATTATGTGTTTGAAAGTTATTCAAATTCTTTAGATTTCAGTTCATTCTGTAAAATAGGAACACTAATAATATCTATACCACATGGCTATTATACTAAGTAAATTTATACATATAAATTATTTTTTATAAATTTATATATATATATATAAGTTCATTTTTGAGTACTTTCTGACATGTTGTAATCAATATGTATCCATTGATGACGTTGTTAATATTAGTAGCTATAGAAGAAGAGATATTATGCCCTGGCTAGCATAGCTCAGTGGATTAAGCGCGGGCTGTGAACCAAAGCATTGCAGGTTCGATTCCCAGCCAGGCCACATGCTTGGGTTGCAGGCCACGGCCCCCAGCAACCACACATTGATGTTTCTCTCTTTCTCTCTCTCTCCCTCTCTCTCTCTCTCTCTCTCTCTCTCTCTCTTTCCCCCTCACTCCCTCCCTCCCTTCCCTTTCTAAAAAATAAATAAAATCTTTAAAAAAAAAGAAGAAGAGATATTATTAGTAAATATACTATCAATGATTATCCTTAAAAATGGGATTCTGGCAGCCTTCATTTCTTTTCTTGAAGAAATTTATAAATGACTTTTAAATTTTCTATAATAAATATGTTGTTTTATGTGAGAAAAAATAAATATAGCAATAATTTTTAAATAATATATTTAGTGATCCCCCAGAATAGGATGATGCATCTCTGTCTGACAGACTTCCTTGCAAAGAAAAAAGGATGCTTCCAGTTTTTTTTGCTTTAAATATGTAATTCTTCTGCCATTAGTGTGTTGACAGTATGACTCCACCAGGGATCTACTGATAGATTCTTGATGGCCTAAAAACTTGCTTATAGAATATTTTAATTTGAATTTCCCATTCTAAAAAATTAACATAAGCATATCTGGATCCCAGGGAAGACCCCATAAACCCAAACACTGCCAAATGATTTCAGCACATCATGACTTTGTCTCAGGTAGTAAGAAAACCATAGCCTTTTTTTTTCATGAGGGGTGTTCTATTTTTATTAATCTTACAGATAACTTTCTACAATATCCCAAGGCAAACTGGAGAATTTGGCCTCTTGAATGGTGGGAGTCCACTAGGAGATCCACAGGCCGAAGGCAAGGGCGTGGAGTGTCCAGGTTCACAGTGCAGTTTGTCCCTCCTGTCCATCCCGCAGGTAGCTTTTTCTCCACATCACATCTGGCGTCCCAAAGAAAATGGGGGTGGGGACTTCCCCAGGTTCTTAGGAAATTTCACTCCGCTCCTGCTGCTCAATGGTCTCTGGTCGGCAGGGCATTCTCCTGCGTCTCCATCTTCTTCAGCTTGGCCTTGTCAAAGCTGGTGATTTCCCCCATGTCCAACTTGTCTGCCATTTTCTTAAAACAGTCTTTGGCCTTGGTTCCCAAATTGGGGTCCTGGCTCCCACTCACCACAGCAAGAGACCAACAACACCCTTAATAATAAGAATGCCATTTGGCTAAACGAGGCCCGAGTGACCTGACACCCCACTGCACTGATGAAGGTTTTGCTGTCCTGTGCACTGAACCGAGCCAAGAGTGGTGAAAGATGAGTCACACCAAGCCCAAAACCTCAAAAAACTTGAGTCATTATTAAGTTTTATCAAACTAGCAGTCCCATAATCTTTGGTGTCATTTGCCTGTGGCAAACATTGTATACATAGCAAACTTATTTATACTGTTAATTTAAACTTTACAGTATTTACACTATCACATATTTAATTTTATAAATTTGTTTGGGTTCTATAGTGATTTAAGAACCTTAAGCTTTAATTAGTTTATACTTAGTTTTTTTTTATATGCTTAAGGGCCATAATAAAAATAAGCATTGGTTTTTGTGAGAAATTTTTTTTCTACAAGGGTTCATGTATTCAAGAATAATAAATAATAAACTGTGTAAACTCTGATTAGAATAGAAATTTGATTTAGTATAATTCAAATATCTTTATATCCTTAATATATGCCTAACATCAGGCTAGCACTCCGGGTAACACAGAAAGTATTTACTGTATGATTTTGGTACTTGATGTGTTCACAATTTTTTAAAATATTACCTAGGACAGTATTAAGTGACAGAATAAGATAGAATGTGATCACATACCTGGAGTTATTCAGACAGTAAGAGTATAGTAGTTTAGCTCAGTGGGAAAGCTCCCAGAGCTGGAATGGAAAGAAGAAGCTGGGGGGAGGTAGGACTTGAACTTCTAGTCATGAAGAAGCTGTGAGGGATTCCAGCTGGAGGAGTCATTGGAGGAAGACTAGGAGGTAGAAATGAAGGTGTCACATTTTTTCTGGTTTGGGGTTAGGGAGAATGTGAACTGTGTGTAAGACTTGGGGCAGGAGACAGAGAGCTATCATAAGTTTTTTTATAAGTAAAAAGATATAATAAAAGTAATATTTTGAAAAAGTTTCTTCTGATAGAGGCATTGAAGGAGCTCTCACCATATGCCAAGCACCGTGTTAAACATAAACAAATTACCTCAGTGCAAAATGGACTCAAAATGGAGGCAAAAGACCCCAGATGTCACAACAATTCACATTCATGAATTACAATCAGGTCTGATCGTCCGTCTTGCTTTGGTTGCCCCAAACAAATAAACAAACAAACAAAAAAGGGAAAATGCAATAACCAAAGTCATTGCTGCCAGCTAAATAATTATTCGGTTGTGTCATTACAACATACCTGGTGCCCTGCTCAGCCTAAGGAAAGAAGAGTCGCAGAGAATCAATGAATATGTAAATGTGAGCCCGGGTGTAGGATAAATACCTCAGTAAGGGTAAAACACATACAGGCGTAACAGGATATGTGAGCACCTGTGTGAGTGTGTGCATGTGTTCATATGTGCATGAAAGTGAGTGAGACTGTGTGTAAATTTGTGTGATTGTGTTTCTATGAATGTGTGTGTGAGAGTCTGCCTATGATGTATATGTATGCTTATGTGTGCAAGTGATGAAAATGTATGTAAATTTGTATGTGTGTGTGTGTGCATGTATGTCTATGAATGTGTGTGTGTGAGAGTGTGTTTGTGAATGTGTATGTGAATGTGTCTGTGAATGTGTGTCTGTGAGTGTGTGTGTCAGGGAGGCAGTCTGCGTGACTATTTATCCAGCTTGTCTCCAGAGGTCCGCCAGCACCCTGGCTGCCGTGCTCTTCGTCTCACAGGCTCACCAGGCCACATGTGGTGCAAAGTTCTACCTGCAGAGCTGGATGAGTCTGGGTTTAAATGCCAACCCTGCTTTTTACAAGCTCTATGACCTTACACAAATCACTTAACCACTCTCTACTTCAACTTCCTGAGCTGTAAAATGCAGATCATTTTACTGCACAGAATTGGTGAAAGGAAGAAGCAAGGACTACCCTGTGGGTGCATTACACAGTCATCCTTTACCCTCCTGCTAAAGTTTTCCTTTAAAACAGTCTGGGGTGGGGATGAGGGGCATGAGGCTGGCACTAGGTGGGCACAGACAGGCACTGGAGAGGACAGCTGTGGTGGATTCCTGCCCTGACCCCCTGACAGCAGCACATGGGGTAATGTCAGAGCATTGGGTATAAACACTGAGCTGCAAACCCAGCCCACCAGCTGCCCCTCATGGCTCCTTCAGTCACAGCACAGAAGTAAAGGCAACAGACTGCTCATTCTCACTTAGGAAATGGCAAGGGACTGGGATGGAGGTGTGTTTGGCAGAACAGGCTTGGAGAGCCACACGGAGGAGCCACTCTGGGGTCTTACCCTTGCACATAGTCTTCCTGTCCCTTATACACTTTCTCACAGGCTCCCAGACTAAGCAAAGCACAAGCATGGCAATCAGAGGTCTGGAGTGAGATAGCACAGCCACACTGTGGGATACTTGCCCACAGAAATGAAGTAAGATCGTCCAGGCTACCTAGAGAAATGAATTCATGAGTGTGTCCTGAACCCACAATGAGGCTGAGTATAAAGCACCCTAGATTTGGGAAAGATTTCCCAAATCTTTCCTTTACATTCACACTCTGCCTTTCTCTCTCCCAATGGTATGTTTGCAATAGTCTTCCCTATAAGTCAGCTGGGCAGCTGCTTGACTACCTGCCTATTGAGCAACCCAGCACCAAGGAATAAAGAGTCATACAAGGTTACTATGCTATTCACTCAGGTTTTAATTGAATTCAGGTTCACTCAAAATAGAATATTAATATATATTAATGTCCTACTCATACTCAGCAATCAAAGGGGAATAATGAACCCAAGTCCAAGAGTCTAGTCATCAGGTCCAGGAGACAGCACAGTGGGCAAGGGAGCCTTCAGCATCTTGCACGGAAGAATCTCTGCAGCCAGGTGGGCAGCAGGGCAGAAGAAGTCCTCAGTCCAGCAGGGCAGAACCTCTGAAAACTGATGACAAGGGAGATCAGCATGGCATGGAGCAGCACTCAGGTGTGTGGAGTTCAGCTGTCTCAGCAGTGACCACTCCAGCAGTGGTCTGGAGACTGCCTCAGTTATACCCTTGAGAGTGGTGTACTCCACCCTTCTGTGTCTCTTGATAAGGGTCTTGGCACCCCTGATGGCAAATGGGGAATTTGCCCAGGAGCCTATCTATGGATGGCCCTGCTCTGCAGACAGGGCTCTTATGGTCACGTGTGCAGATATCTTAGGTGTGTCTCCTTGCCCAGGGTATCTAGTGTGACTTAGGTAGTTTCCTTCTTGAACCAAAATGTCATGGCTGATGGTCAGCCATCTTGGTTGACATGAGTGACTCCATTTTGTTTTATATTCTTCAATATCTTGATTGAACCAATGCCATTGTATTGGTCCTGCTTTCCACACTCTCCCACAAGCAGCAATTTAGAGCAGCAACAATTTCCTTATGCCTAGCTCATAGCCACTCATCCTCCTGCCTTCTTGCCCATCTACAAAAGGTCACCGACTATATTTGGCAGTCCTTCCTTTGGCCCTTGAATTAGCCTGATAAAAGACTTATTTTCTAATACCAAACACAGAGATTAGAGCAGGTTCTTCTAGACATAGATGAACTTTTACACATACACACTTGCACGTACAGGATATAATTAAAACATGAGATAGCTTGAATGTCCACTTTAGCTCTTCTGAAAACCTGCTGGAGAAAAACAGGTAAAGCTTTCAACCATTGAAGTGAGTTGAAAGGTTCTCACCATTTCAGTGGGCCATTTTCTTTTCTTTTTTTACCACCCCTTCAGATTCACGATCCTTACCAAGTACAGGTTGAAGAATCTACTTATTCTGAATGGAACCAGGTGTTTAGAGTTCAGAGTTGGCCAGAGTAGAGACTTCCCAGCAAAAGTAAGACTGATTTTTTTAAACGTACACAACTGAGAGTAAAGCACACCCTTAGATTTCAAACATAGCTTTAGCCTCTGCATTCTAACAATTAAATTATAAGAAAATTGTGTCAGCCAGCTTTGTAATAGGAACAAAACTTCAGGCCCCCAAAGAAGATTGTTACATATCATATGTATGGTATGTAATTCAACCAACATTAATTGGACATCTCCTGAGCAGCAGTGATTTATGTGTTAACAGCAACTTAGTTCAGCAGTTAGTGCAAGGTAATCTTAACTTCTTCCAGCTGAGTTTAACCAGTTGTCCTAAACCCTTTTATTTCACTATTCTTATCAAACACTATGTTCATTAAACTAGCTCTTCACAACATGATACATATCCTTGCATTCTTTCTACTTACAATAAGAATGAACACATGGTTTTCCCCAAATTCCTTGAATATATCATCCTACTTTCATAAGGATCTTCTAAAAGAATGAGTATAGACTTCTCCAACACATACCAAATTTTTCAGTCTGTAAGATGTTCTGGACCATAAGATGCACCTAGGTTTTAGAGGAGGAAAATAGGAAACAAAATTTTTGAAGCAAAAAATGTGGTAAAATATTTAATAACATAAATAATATAGGCTGCCCCCCTCCTACAGCAAGCCAAGTCATCTACATTCAGATTATAAGACGCGTCCCCCTTTTCCTCCCAAATTGGGGGGTGCATCTCATAGTCCGAACATACGGTAGGTCTGAGAAGCCCCATGCACTTCCTCAATATCCACACAATCCATATTGTTCCTGGCCCCACACTGCCTGGGCCAGAAATAGAAAACATGCTTCCTTACCTCCTTTTGTGTAGGACTGAATTGGCTGGGGAGGGAGTAAGTCGCAGAGCTAAGAAGAGAGTGAATCCCAACTCTACTGCCTTCCTTCAGAGAGCAGCATCTGCTCACACATCCTCCACCTTTGCTAGATTTAGTGGAAGGTAAGTGGTGAGAACTCCTACTTATGCAGAAGTGTTGGGAGAGCCCCAACTCCACAGGATGTTTCCCCACTCCTCCTACACTTGGTCGTGCAGGCGAGTCAGCACTGATTTAAACCCCTTAGTTTAGCTGTCTGCTGTCTACATTTCTTAGGAAAGTGGCTCTGGGGTGCAGGGGAGGGATAGGCATGCAAGAAGGTAACAAAGCTGTTCAAAAGTGTGACTTCGAATATATTAAGCCAGTTTTTCACAGAAAATAATCTGAGAAGAATAATAACAAGGGACAAAGGGGTACAGAGGAGAGGGTGTTATAAAACAAACCATATTGGCCATGCACTTTGAAGATCTGTACTATAATTTAGCTGTAGACTTAATGATTATAATGATTCATTGTGATCTCAAAACAACAGTTAAGAAAGAAATTCATCATTAACACTATTATGGTGTTTTGCTTCATTTAGCAAACAGTGGTGGGTTCAGGGGCTTGAGTTGGATTTTTTGCTGTTGTTTTGCTGTGAAAACACCCCCATTTAAATAATAAAAATGAGCTCCTGAGGCCCAGGAGCAATTGGCTCCGAAATCCTTTGCAGGCAGAAATGGAAAGATGTCCTTTGAAAACTTAACCCAAAAGTTTGCTGAAATGCCTTTTCTGTGTATTCTGGGCAGAAAGCAAACAAGCACAGAAAATTGAAAGTTGATTGTTTTTCATCTTGGCTTGAGGCCTCAGTCCAGGAGGAAAGACTTCTTGTTCCCAGCCCCATCGTGCTCTGGGGAAAAGTCGGATCATGCTTCTAGAATGAAAAGTCAAAGACCATTCTGACTGTTGTATACACAGAGGGTCTGGTGTTTACACTGTTCTTTATGTACAGAGGGCCCAGAACTGTCAAAATAGCAAAACAGTACACCTGGCAATTTGGAGCTCTCTATTAACTGCCACTTAAGCATATCTACATTACAATGACCATCAAAATTTAAGTAAATGTTCTGAGGCACAAAATATTTTCTGAAATGCTCCTGGAATAATCAGCCAAAGCTCCTATATACTGTGTCTCTTCATTGAACCTTTTGCCTTTTGCTTTTTTACTGAATCTTGCCTAAAATACCAGCTTCTCTGCAACCACCTAAAGTGGTTTAACTCAGAAAAGCCTAGAAATCTCTAGGACCCCATACTACTAAGTACACTACGTATAGGCAGACTATCAGTCATTCATGCTTCTGTCACTTTCAGAACTTTGGCCCTTTCTCGCATGTCCATCTCTTACTCCTCCCTAGCTTTGATGATCATGCCATCAAATTATATGAACCCCTACTGCTACTTTTTATCTATAGGTCCCCAGGTGGGTTAACCCTCATTTCTTGATGATTTTAGCTCCTGGCTTACTGGTACTCTTCCCCTATAACACTTGCTCATGATTTCAATGTGTCTGGAGATGATCGTTTGAATACCCTGGCCTCTCAGTGACATGATTTATTCTCCTCCAGTGTCTCAGCCATCCAAATCCCATGGTCTTTCCCTTGACTCTGTTTTTAACCAATAACTGTACCTACTTCTTAATATCAATTTTAAGCATCTTATTGTCCTACCAGCAACTATTGTCTTTCCTCTAGGAGCCACAGCTCCCAATAATTCTTCCTCCCAAACCTGTCAAACTACACCTACAAACCTACTAATTCAACAAGCTGTTCAAAGTGCCTCACCCCCTCTATATCATTATTTCCTTTACATTAGAATAAATTTTGTGATGAATAATTATAATCATTTTCTTTTCTGCAGTCTGGACACACTTGACTTTCTCTTGTCTTTTTTTCCCCCTTCAACACAATCACCCAACAAAATTCCCATCTAAGCATTTAAATGTGTTTAGAGAAAAACAGTTTTGCTGAATAAATCTGTGGCCTCAAATAAGCCCTTCACTTTGCCAGACAATCCTTTTATTCTCCCACTTTTCTAGTGACCAATTCATACTTATTCCTGTCTCCTCAAACTTCCATTATCTCCTCCCTACTTATCACCTTCAGCTGATGACCTTGCTTCCCATTTAACCAAGACAGTAAAGGTAATCAGAACCACCTATCTACATCTGTCACTGGATAATTGTCCTAACGTTCTGCTTTTAAGGATGAATTGTCTGTGTGCTTGCTAAGCTTTCCCTCATGCACTACACCCCATCCCCTCTCACTACTCAACAATGTGTCTGCAGCAATTCTCTGATCTCCCTCTCATGTTATTATATTTTCTCTCATTACTGAATGATTCCTGTAATTGCACAATCATCCCATAATTGCCAATTATATTTAGTTCGGGCCAAAAACTTGGGTCATCTTTGACTCTATTCATATTTTATTTCCCACCTATGATTCATTGACAAATACGGTAAGCTCTATTTTTAACGTATATTCAAATCCAATAGTTTTTCACCACCTCCGCAGTTATCACCCTGGTCTAAGTTATACCACCTCTTGTGGGATTATTGTAATAGCTTATTAACTAAATGTTCTGCCCCTGCCCTCCAGTTTATTCTCAACAGAACATTAAGAATGAGTCTTTTTAAATGTGAATTAGTCAAACCACCCCTATGTTGAAACGTCCAATGTCTTTCCACTTTCCCAAGAGTAATATACAAAGTTACTTCAATGGATTCAGGTCTGTTTCTTCACCACCACATTGATCTTGTCTAATCCTCTCCACCTTGCTTACTGCTCTCTGGCTATTATACCTTAGATTTTCTCTGGACTCAACAAGCATATGGCCAGAAAAACTATCTACAGCCAATAACTAGATTAGAATGAAGAAAGAAGAGGAAGAGGAAGAAGATGATGGAGGAGGAAAAGAAAGAGGGGAAGGTGGTGGGGAGGAGGAGGGGGAGGGGAAGGAGAGGTTACATAATCCCTTTTAAGGACCCAGGCATTTGTCACTCCATCTGCCTGAAACACCCTCCTGCCAGCCCATGTCCTTATTGCACCCACAGCTCTTCAAGTCTCTCCTCATATATTATTAACAAGCTTTCCCTAAATGCTCTTTTCAGAATAGCAATACCCCCTTTCCAAGCACTCCTTATTTCTGCAACTCCAGGTTTTTCCTTAGCACATATCACCATTTCTCTTGTCTGCTCCCACCAATAGAAAAAAAACTCCATAAGAGCAGGGATTTAAGTCTGTTTTTTAAATGTTTCCTGATTTATATAAGTGTGCTCGGCACATGATGGGTCCACAAATATCTGTTGAATATATAAGCATATGACCAAATAAATGAAAAAATCAAAAAAGTAGTTTTTTATTTTAATTGTTGTTCAAGTACAGTTTTCTGCCTTTTACCCTCATCCCAGCCCACCTTCCAGCCCTCCCCACCTCCCTCCCATTTCCACCCCCCACCCCTTGTATTGTCCATGTGTCCTTTATACTTGTTCCTGAGAACCCTTCCCCTTCTCCCCTGAAATTTCCTCCCTTCCTCCCTCTGGTCACTGTCAGTCTGTTCTCAATTTCAGTGTCTTTGGTTACATTTTGCTTGTTTGTTTGTTTTGCTGATTAGGTTCCTGCCAAAGGTGAGATCATATGGTATTTGTCTTTCACCACCTGGCTATTTCGCTTAGCATAATGCTTTCCAGTTCCATCCATGCTGTTGCAAAGGGTAGGAGCTCCTTCTTTCTTTCTGCTGCATAGAATTCCATTGTGTAAATGTACCATAGTTTTTTGATCCATTCATTTACTGATGGGCACCTAGGTTGCTTCCAGCACTTGACTATTGTAAATTGTGCTCCTATGAACACTGGGGTGCATAGGCTCTTTTGGATTGGTGTTTCAGAGTTCTTAGGATACAATCCTAGCAGTGGAATTGCTGGGTCAAAAAGCAGATTCATTTTTAGCTTTCTGAGAAAATTCCATACTGTCAAACAAGGATTTATTAAGAATTGATGATGTATCCAAAACTCTGCTATGCTCTATGGGCAAAATAAAACAAAACAGATATTACTTCCCAGTTCCTTAAGGCATCTAAAATCTAGTTAGGTAACAAGATTATTATCAGACTATATGTCAATATCATTTAACCCACAAGACCTTTAACCTACCACAGCCTGCAACTTTGGCAGACAGGGAAATGTTTGATAGTGCTACATAGAAGACTCTTTTGTTTCAAGTTGGGATTTAACAAACAAATGATTCTTCTCACTAAAGGGAGCAAATAAAAATATTTTTTAAAAAACTGTCACCTTCCCTTTGGAGTACCAGAGGTATGGAGAACACAGAAGCTGTGTCAGGAGACCACAGTGTGCAGATAAAAATCTACACAGATGACAGAGAGGGGAATTCGCAGAGCAAGCAGCAAGCTCTGTACAGAACTTGCTGGAGAAATATAAAACCTCCATAAAAATTTATGTACACCAACTCTGTAAGCCAACACAGGCAAGACTTTGTAATAAGAGCACCCCAAAGGAAGTCACTAGCCATCTGAGAAGCACACAATCTCAGATGTACCAGGATCATTCCCAATGGGATGCCGAGAGAAACAGATATTTTTTAAAATAAAATAAACACCTATACCCAACACAGAACAGGAAGAAGCATCCAATTGGCCCAAACTTGAGACTCTTCTCTTGGCCACACAGTAAAAGTTTCTCAAGTTATTCTTTTTGGTGGGAAAAAACTAGGAGTTATTAATAAAATTACACACTGTAGGTTTTATAGATTTTTTAAATTTATGTCTAGGTAAAAAACTCAATATGATTTCATGCTAGAGTAGAGTACAGATTCATCAATTCTCAGTTCATACTTGGTTCTGCTCTTTCATTTATTTATTCATTCACTTAAGAGCTATTAATTGAGTACCTGTTGTTCCTCAAGCACTATGCTCACCTCTATTCTGATGGAAGAGGCAGACAGACAATGAATGTATAAGGAATGCTATGGGGAATGCTGTGGAGGAAATTAGGAGAGGGAGTGCCAGTGAAAGCTAGATGGTCATCAGGTTAAATGGGTTGGGTTTGAGAAGTTCTCACATAGTAACATGAGAGCAAAACCCAAAGGAGATGAGGAAGTGTTTATCTGGAAATCTGAAGGGAAATGTTCCAACCAAAAGGACCAGCAAAGAGAAACACTCTGAGCTGGTGGCAGGCCTTTTTTATTTGAGGAACAGTGGAGATGTGAGTCTGGCTAAAGCATCATACAGGGAACCAGTGTGGGAGATGAAAGCAGAAAGGTAACTATGAGTTTGGTCAAATAAGGTCTTCTTAGCCATTAAAGAATTTAGACTTTTATTCTGAGTGACTTGGGAAGCCACAGGATGCTTTTGAAGAGAGGAGTGCCATGATCTGACATAGATTCTAAAGCATCACTATGCCAATTGTGTAGAGAATGTGCTGTGGTTGGGTACAGATAACAAGGGCAGAATTGGAGAGACCAGTGAGGAGGCTATTACAATAAACCTGGAGAGAGATAATGGTAGCTGCAAAGATGATGAGAAGTGATTGCATTCTAGATGTAGTGGGACATTGAGCCTAAAGGATGCACAAGTCAGTTAGATATGATTGAGAGGGAAAAAGAGGAGAGAAGGATGAGCCCAGGGTTTTTCCCCAGGGTTACTAGAGGGACAAAGCTGCTGATTACCGAGATAAGAATGACTACATCAGAAACGGTTTGGTGGTTTGGGGAGGAAAGCAGTTCAGTATTGGACATACTGTGTTTAAGGTGTGGGTTAGATATCTGAGTAGAGATATGCAATCCTGGAGTTCTGAGATGAAGAAACAACCCCGATGTTATTTTTATTATAATGCTTGGCAATGGGCTGAATCGAGTCTTTCTATCTATAAGAATCACCATTCTGAAGTCGAGATTGGGCAAAACTAGAGAAACCGTTCTCCTTAGAATATTTTCTCTTAAGGTCTATTTCTTCCAGGGTGTGAACTGTAAGTACTAAACTGTGTGACACCAACTGTAAATGCTAAGCAAATGTAGAGTAGAGGGAAGTCCATGGAAGTTAGGGTCACCAAGAAAAACTTCAAAGGATGTAACATGATACCATCACTGTGAGCAAGAGGTAGCCTGGAAAGCATCCTCAAGGCCATGATGGGAATTTTCTAGCAGGAGAACCAACAGAAGCCAAAGTGCAAGCATGATGAAGAGCAAGGTGCAGGGGTAGACATGAAGAAATTCCCTAAAGGAGGAAGAGTTTTCTCCCAGTCTAGCATCCCTCAGACATGTAAATGGCCCCAGGACATGACTTACTATGACAATAAATTCTTCAGGCAATTCCCAGAGAAATGGAATCTTCAAGAAGGAAAAAGTTAGCATGGGTTTCTCAGAAAGACATGATTAATGGGTTCATACTTTGATAAATATTAAAGTGATACATTTTAATATTATTCTCAAAGTGCTTTCCCCTTGCAACCTTCCACCTCCAAAACTATTCTGAGGTAATGGCAGGAAAGGATGAGAATCTGAGGAGCAAGACAAAGCTAGGAAACCAGGTATTTATAAACTGCCAGTTAGCATATATTAAAATAGGCCCCACAATTGTACGTGAGAGTGATCTGGACAAGAAAGTTGGTGTATGTGTGAGGAGGAATGGGTGATATATTATTATATTAGAGTGAATACATTCTGACTATTTAAAGCAGAAGTATTAGAGGATATCAGTTCATGGAATTTCCAGATATTCAGAGAACCTGGCCCAGAAGCAGTGTCAGCAGGAGCAATTTGTACAGTATTCCACCATAATGTATATAAGAGTTTTCCCACTGCCACAGAGCACAGGCACAGGGTGTGTGTGCCCAAGATCTCCATAAGCTCTGTGTGCATCTGCTGTGTCCCACCACACTCACCAGGAAATATGTGGCAGAGAGCACCTTTTTGTCCACACTCTTTCTTCCAAATCCATGTCTCATATGGGTGGTGTGTCTGATCATGAGCCTAGGCCACGGGTCTGCTGTAAGTGCAAGGGAAACAGAAAACCAGCGAAGTACTGGCTTTTACTTTGGATCTGGAGGATGGGAAATACTTTTTTTAAGGTGCTCAAAGATGCTGGACATCCATGAAAGGTAGAATCCCCAAAGAAAGAAACAAAGTCAAACCCATCAGGCCTCTGAACATGGGGAAGGGGACAGAAGGAGGAAGCAGGGTGACACTGTGTGTCTCTCACAGTTCTGCTCTCTGAATTTGGGCTTGGAACGATCAGCTCCTGAGCATAATGTACAGAGAGAGCACATCAGGAGCCTCTGCCCCATTCCCTGTTTCCCTTATATTCCTCCTGTAATGATCAGGACCACAGCCATGCCAACAGGATACAGAGTTTGGTCAAGGAGCCTCAGGTCTTAAGATTTAGCTTCCCTAGGCCACTTTCAATTCAGATGGACAAATAAAATAATTTTGTCTTGCTATTCTGCAAATCGGAGCCTTGAGAGAAGCACCGCAGGTGTTATGGACAAAATAAAGAAGATTAATTTTTCCAAGTTGTTAGAAGAGTTGGTTTTATGACTCTATCAGAACAACCAAAGAGGGAGGTTTGCAAATATCACTTTCAGAAATCATAACAAAGACATAATCATGGGGAGGATGGGGAAGTTATGGATCAGAGATCACATCTCTAAAAACTGTTGTTGATTCTTATAGCTCTCTGCAAGAGGGTGATGTCCCTGAAAGATGAGAGGAACACAGACCTAGTGCCCAGAAGTAGAAGCAGTATGAAAAGGAAGAAATAGCAGAGAAAGTTGCTCAAATCTAAGAGGTAGGTCTGGGGCACGGTGATGAACTGGGTGAAGAGGTCATGTGAAGCAAGGTCAAAAATACTCTGAAAGGAGGAGAGGGGGTGCCCTGGTGGTCAGATGAGCAACAAGGGAGTGGGCCTGGGAAAGGGCTGAAGTGGAGGAGTTGCAGAAATTCTTATAGGCCAGGGAGAGGAAATTAGACTTGATGAAGGAGAAAATAGGGAGTGACCTGGGTTTTTATATCAGAAGAGAATCAGGAAAGAATAAGCATGAAAGAAGGTTCTGCTGCTGTGGATTGAGACTGAAGGGTCTGTTACAGAAACCCTGGACAGGCTGATGAGAACTTGTGTAGGGTGGACACTGTGGGAGTGGGGAGATGGTCACATAGATATTTCAAAAAAGACATGATGCTGTAAGAGGGTGGCACTCAAGCAAAATGAGTTGATAATGTCTCCTGGGATTTTGGTACCCTCAATGGACAGGAAATTGGAGATTTTTCATGTGCCTGGAAAATTATAGTGTTGAGTTTGTAGTGATGGTCAAACATTAAATTTTAGTTGTAATGTAAATATGTTTACTGAGCATAGAAGGAATATGGGACACAGTCCGTCATACACGTGCAGGCCACCGTCATCCCCAGATATGCTGGATTAGATTCAGTAGCATGCTCCTTCTGCCAGACTCACTAGGATCCCTCTGCCATTTTTTCTACCTTTATTCTTTGTGTAATCACTTATGCATAGAAATCTGGTGGAATTACTAAAACAGTTTTAAGACATGGCAATCCAGAGACTTAGAAAATGCCATCTATTTGCCCTAAATCACACATAATCACAACTAGTATTACTTCACCTTCTATTACACTCTTATAAGGTGAACAAAAATATCTTTATCATCTACATAGCAGAAAGAAACTTGGAAAGAAAAGTGTTCTTTTGGCCCATTTCTGTGTGAATGAAGTACTTCTGACCAGAAGTAGAGTCCCTGCTCAAAAGAGAATAGACTCAGAATGGGACTAGGTCAATGAGGCATGGGTTTAATTGTCTCTCTTTTGTTAATTGTCCCTTTTACCTCTGTAAGTGTTGTTGTTTCCTCATTTACAAGGTGCAAATTACTCACTGGATTAAAGGATAGAGTATCTGAATCTCTATTTCTTGATGTATCATATGACCATCACCTATTGCTATACAATAGCCCCCAGAGGAGTAAAGATTGTATTCACCTGGCTTTTGGCTGCTGTTCAGCCATGACTAGAGATTCCAAGTTTATCATGAACTTAAAGCTGTCTGCGTGAGGTGGCCGACTGGATCAGCTGGCCCAACATCAATGGCATATCCATTTCTGGGTTGGCCTGGACCGTGGCAAGTACTCAATAAATGTTGGTTGAACTGGAAAAGAGGGTCCTGTGTGGCAGATGTTAGGCTGAGTGTGTTAAACACACTATCCAATGGGATCTTAAAGTCATGAATCGAGTATTATAACACTAGAGAAGCTTTACACAAAAGAAAGCTTAAAAACACACAAAATCCACCACTCAAGTAAATGCAGCTATTTTCATTTCTTTATATTCAGGACTTACCCATTCAAAACATAAGTTTATATAATTTAAAATATGGTACAGGTACAATGTTATTGTTTAACCTAAAATTATATAATAAATATTTTCTATGTTTAAAACTAAGCCTTGCATTTATCATTTCAATAGCTGCATAATATAGTATTATATTGCATGATATTTCATTATTTAAATATTTTTATACCGTTCAAATTGTTTTCAATGTCTCACTATTGTAAATAGTGCTATAATGGATCATCTTCATATATATAACATTTTCACTCTTTAAGATTATTTACTTTGCTTATATTCCCAGAAGCAAGATTATAAAGTCCATTTAGTATATATATTTTGGAATTTTTTATTCAAATGAGGTATTACTTTCAAAAAATATTCTACTAATGTAGCATTGCTGTCATTTGAATGTATATAACAATTTCACCAAGATCTCACCATTACTGACATTGTATTTTCTCTTTTAAAATCTGGCTGGTATAAGACCTCATTTCTTTTTCATTCTTTGACCCATCCAATTGGACCTTAATTCTGACCACTTGTTTCCCTGTGACTTCTGGCTTACATCTCTTTACTAAAATACAATTTTGTCTGAGCTCCTACAATGTAATAGGCATTGTACAAGATACATAGAAATAGAAGAGCAGAAAAAAACAGGTTTTCTGCCCTCAAGTACCTTTCAGTCTAGGTGCAAAATCAAATAATATTTTTTGAAAAGAAAATTATGATACAACATAAGAAGGCTTTATTGGGAATAAATTCAGGGACCAAGGGAGGATGGTTGCCTCGGCCCGCGAGGCAGTCAACGGGGTCCGCCGATATACCTGTAACGGATGAAAGGGGATGGGACAGGAGGCGCGAAAGAACGACAGCAAGTCAAAGGATTCTGATCAAGCTGCCAATTTTATTTTAAAATGGAGGGAGTTATATAGAGGAAGGTAGTGAAGGAAGTGCAGTGGATAGGTGGCTTCAAAGCGTGCTCTAGCCTGTGATTGGCTGGGGGGCGCATGGCGGGCGCATGATCAAGGCACTGATTGGTGTGCCGCCTGCATGTTTAGGCTAGGCGGATGCATGGCTCCTGACCGCAAACGTCCTGTTATGCAAGCCAACCTTCAGGTTTGATTGCATCAGCCTGTTTCAGGCTTATCCCAGCCCCCAACAATGGTGATGGAGGGGCTAAGCCAAATATTGAAGAGGAAGAAGTAACGTCAGAATGGAAGTTTGAGAGACAGGTTGGAGTTAGACAGATGAAGAAGGGTGTAACTGAGGGGACTGAAGGGAGCTCCACGTGGGGGCAAATGCATGGGCACAGGCTCAGAAGTGAAATAGAACAGCCTCAGGGCAAAAGGGAGTAGCTGAATACGGCTCACCAGAGCTCCCAGTCCTCGTGTACAGTGTGATGACTCCCAGATCCTCCCTCTCACCTCTCAGCCACCTCCATAGATGCCATCGCTACTTTCGGTGACAAGTCTGCACCGCTGTTCACTTTCTCCCCCTCACCCCCCCCGCACAGCAGCCTCTGCTAACTTTCCATTGTTCCTCACAAGTAGGAAAATTAAAAACCTCTGTTGCTCCTGGGTTGATACAGAGCGATAAGCCGGGGAGCATCTGGATCGGTATGTTTTTCTTTATGTGTGAGAACAAAAAAAGAACACACATGGATAAGCACTGCACAGAAACTCACAGACCCAGCAGTGACAATAAAAGCATGGTCTGTCTTGTGTCTCCACCCCAGGCAAGCCCCTCAATTCGTTTCTTTAGACATCATTCAGAAATTGTCAGAGCGGGTTCCCGCTGCCAGACACCACCGCAGCCCTGTCTATCTCTCCACTACAAAGGGAGAGATGAGACAGAGACAAAGGGAGAAATGAATTTAGAGTGCTGGGGAAGTTAAGCACACACTGGGCTGGAATTTCATTTCCACTGAATTAGAAGCTCTGGCTCAGCACGGATGACACAGTGATGCTCCTTTAATAACACAAAGTAAATAAAACACGGAGAAGTTTTTCCCGTTTGCTGTGGGGGACATCCCTGCATACATGCTCTGCCTCTCTCCTATCTGTATTTCAGTCAATGCTCACAGTACACATACCTCTGAATCATCTTTATTCATTGAAACAATCATAGGATTGACTGATGGGAGTTGTGCTTGGTGCTGGGAGAGCCAAAATAAAATACAACCTGGTTCATATTCTCAAGCAACTCAATTTTAATTGGGAAATGGAGAAAACTCAGGCTGTCCCTAGGACAAACTGTATCTGTACAATATATCCAGTGGTGATGAGGACAATGTACAGAGGGCACATCAGGGATGTCTGCCTTTGTTCCCTGTTTCCCTTACACTCCTTCTATAAGTATCGGGATCACAGCCATGCCAACAGAGTGGAGTTTGGTCAGGGAGCTGTAGGTCTTAAGACTTAGCTTTCCTAGGCCACTTTCAATTCAGGTGGACAAATAAAGTCATGTTTTTCTTCCTGTTTTGCAAGTTGGATACTTGAGAGGAGCAGTGGCCCCTCTCTTACTGCCTTTGTGCTACTACAAAGCTGCACCAATTGACCTCACCCTTAAATAGTTACACAGCAGTTACATTCCTTGGGACCAAACCTGAAGCCTCCACAAATCCACAGTTTTATCAAGTCCCAAGACCTGGCAGAGCAGACAATACACCAAGCTTATGGAAACTTGGACTGAGTGACCACTGGGGTAATAGCTGCTGAGTGAGAATAAAGATATACCTTAGACTAGTGTAAGTCCTGGCTAGCAATATTCTCCTGCCAGCCTCTAGGGAAGCTTCTAGGGCTTCCATTCAGGGCAATGGCTGTCATGATTATGTGGCCTGGCACATTGTAATTTCTCACCTTCACCTTTGCTTGCTGCTGCCCCAGAGAAGTCACCGATTTGCAGCTGCCATGACCCCACCTCAAGCTCATTCTCTCATTAGCAAAAAGGTTTTCAAAAGCCCTGAAGAGTACAAGGGTTTTCTAGTTTGTTTGTTTTAACTTAAGACATGTTTTAAATATGTGTTACCATTAAGAGAGTATTTTATGTAAGTGATGTCTCAAAAACCCCAAATCCAACAACTTCTACCAAAATGTGTACCACTCTATGTCTAACCTATTCACCTTCAGAAAAGACTCACCTTTTTTTCTTTTTTAAAATTTTTCCTGACCTCATTTTTTCCAGCTATGATTGGTCAGGTGTTCCACTACTTCCAACACATGCCGCTATTTTAAAGCTATAACCCTTCCTGCATTGACGTGTTTACATGTCTAACTTCCCTACTGAACTACTATAAGCTACCTGTAGCAGGTTGCATTTTCTAAAATGGCCACAAAAATATCTCCCATCATACATGTTCTTGTACAATGTGACCTCAACACACCTTCCATCAAGAAATAGGATCTGTGTATACTTCCCCAAGATCTATTTGGGTATATGGCTTGCTTGTAATCCACAGAATGCAGTGGAAATGATACTGTCTGACTTCTTAGGAAAGGTTGGAAAGGTGACACAACTTCTGTTTATAGCTAAGGCAGTATCCTTTGGAGTCATATTAGAAGTCTATCTTCTAATGTAAGACTATCATGTAGTGAGAAAGCCAAACATATACAAAGGCCACACAAACAATGGTCAACAGCCCCAGCTGAGGTCCCAGCCAACCAACAGAATCTACTGCCAGACATGTGACTGACAAATGTATCTTCAGATGATGTCAGCCTTCAGCCCCACCCGCAGCCTTGAACTTTGTCAGCTGAGGCCAAAGACACTGGTATAAAGTCAAGGCATCCCCACCATGCCCTCTCAATTCCTGATCCCATGAGTCTGTGAGCAACATAGAAAAAAGCACAACATGTTGGAGAGGTGGGGGTGGGAGGGGGCTCATTATGAAGTAAAAGTTAACCAGAATACTACTAAAGATAAGAGCTTTACAATTCATGTTTATTGTTTCAAAGTAAGTTTAATATATGTTGATTGTAGGAATGAAGGCACATAGTTTTTTTTAAAGTATATCCAATCATGAACCTAGTTGTGATATGTGGCACAAGTGAACCTCCCCCAAAAAGAACATCTTCTAAGATGCTGAGCCCCAAGAAAGAATGGGAATAAAAGATAAAATATTATCAAAATGAATCAAACAAATCTGCCTACTGCTGGTTAGAAATGAGCCTTGCTTTAGGATGATATGGATTTGCAAGCTGGAAGAAAATATTAACTGTTGATATTTAACAATTTATAGGCTCCTTACTTTGCAGCTTACGTTATGGTTTCTTTAATTTGGGCTGGGAACGCAAAGGAGCAGAGAGAAGATCATCCCTCTTGGATAGGTTCCCAGAGGCTCAGACGGGAATGGCTCAAGGTCTTTTCTTAAGTAAAAAATTTTGAAACAAATGACTAAGTGTTTGTTATTCTCTGATTAAACAACAAAAAAATATGTTTCCTTTTCAAAACAAAGAGAGAAAAGAAGAGAAGAGGAAAGAGAAAAAAACGATGCAGTCAATTATATTAGTTTCTGAGTACATCCCTGTGGAGTGATGGAGGATACGACAATGAAGAAAAAACCGTGAAAAAAACATTAAAAAAAGTCAACAACCACAAGCATGTTAGGACTACAGTTTTTGTTTTTATTTTTTCCTTATTCCCTTCTGGGCTAATTAGAAACCAAAGTGTACCTACTGGGAATAGGCCAGAAGACACTGTTTTACTTGGGATTCTGAGTTGGTCCACTGTCCCTACGTAAATCTTGGTAACTGGGCCTGTCAATTCTGTGATGTTGAAGAACTATCCCTCTAGGTAGAACAAATGTTCTTTAATTTGCTGCATGGAAGTTTTGTTAAATAAATCATATATTCATGGAGGCAAAGGAAATTAACAAGAAACTTTGCCTGGGAGGCAAGGCATATTGTACAGGACTTCAAATAATTTGGAGTGCACTTTGCAATTCCAAAGATGTATAAAAGATTTTAAAGGCAATACTGTTTTATGTATATATATACAGGGGTAGCTGTATACAGATATCTGTGTGCAGATATGTATGAATACAAATTTAACATACACACACACGCATATATATATATATATATATATATATATATATATATATATATATATATTTCCTTCTCTACACTGCATAGCCAAAAGAAAGTCTGTATTTTGGTGAATGTTCATAGTACATATACCTCTAAATCATCTTTATTAATGCAAACAATCACCTGACTGACTGGTTGGATTTGTGTGTGATGTTGGGAGGGCCACAAACATGGTTCCTATTCTCAAGCAACTCAATTTTAATTGGATAAAACTCAAGCTGTCCCTAAGACAAACTATATCTGTACAATAAATCCAGTGGTCTCAGAGTTACACTCAATTCAAGTATATATTGAGCACCTATCTTATGCAAGTCTCTGAGCTTAGTGTTGCAGTTACAAAAAAAGAAAATTGAGGCACCATCCCCTGAAGAGATTATAATATGAAAGAGGGAGGTAAAACTACAAACAAATAATTATAACCCAGTGAGAGATGTGCAAAACTAGAAGTGTGTATAAAGTGGGCCAGCAGCATTCAGAAGGGAGCAAGTCACTTAGACTGGGGTGTGAAAGAGGAAAAGGAAAGTGTTAGAAGCATAGAAAAACTTCACAAAGACAGTGACATTAAAGCTGGGTTTTGAAGAATAAATAGGAGTTCCCATGAGAAATCATTAGTGAAACATTCCATGTTATGTTTATCAAACAGGGCATGAAATGCCATAGTGATATAAAATAGCACAGTTTGTTTAGGAAACTCCACATATTTTATTGCTGTTAGAGGGAAAACAATGTATGACTATGGCAAAGGGTGAAAGCAAAAGAAAGAATGGATAAGGGAAAATGCAGAAAGTGGGGAAAGGCTGCAGAGGTGCACAGCATGAAGCCACGCCTGTCTTCTAGCTGTAAACAGCTGGATGGTTTAAGCAGCAGATGGCATGTTGACAGTGATCACCAGGAGCACTCACTCTCCCTTGCCTTCCAGTGGTGAGGAACTGGAACACATTCTGGGGGGCAGCTGCAGAGGCAAACACAGTAAGCAAGGAGTAGAAAACCAAGCAATTCTAAAAGGGCTGGAAGAACTGACAGTGTTTATCAAGAAGAAAAAAAAGATGTAGCTTAACAGTCATAGCTGCCTTTCAATGTTTTCAGAACAGCAGTTAGATTTTTTTTTGTCATGAACCTTTAGAAGACTGGGCTGGGAATAGTGAGGCGAATGTCACAAGCAAGCCTATTTTGACTCCTGAGAAGGCAGAACTTTCTGAAAGGATCCAGGCTACTATGTTCAGAGTTGGTAAGCTTCCTACAATGTTCCAACACCAACACATCACTCTCGTCAGGAATGCTGGTGAGGGCACTAGTTCGTTAGAGCTGACTACACATCGGTGACCTTCTCTGAGTCTAAGATTTCATGATGACAATCACAAATGCAGGTATGTTAAGGGTCCAGGAAGGTAACATCAGTGAATAAAGTGCCTACATGAGAAAACAGGGTGACAGAGAGGGCCTGGTTATGCAACCAGTTTATAATAATATTCACACTTATTTTTAAAAATTAAACAACATATGAGTCCAATAAAACCTGCCTGTGGACCTCATTTGTCCTGCTGGACTTCAGTCTGTGCCTTCAGTCTGTTTTATAAGTCCTGATAGATTGGGGTCTAAGTCTATGTGTCACCTGTGCACACTGACTGTAGGCCAGTCCTCCCACTGTAGGTCTCAGTTCTCTCATTTGTTCTAGGAGGGGCTTAGGCTGAGCCTTGCTTGAGGTCCAGTTTATTTCCCCACTGCAGGCAAAAGCAGAGCCCAGGAAGACAGAATACAAGCTCGGTAGACAGGAAGCCTTCTTCTCATTTGTCTTTATTACTTAAAAGGGTACTGTTCACTTACAGAACTCTGTACCAGGATGAATAGAAATGAGCTTTTTGACACAAGGACTATGTCATAATCAAATTTCTTGTTTTTTTATTCCTATCTTAATATTAAAAATATATTTAAAAGTACAGAGAGTAATCAATCTAAAATCCAAGTACCCTAAAGAGAATTAATAAATTTTCTATGGGCACATATATCTTTTTTTATAATAAAACATTAAAGGTGTGACTAAATCTTCTCATTATGACTCTGTGGTCCCATTCATCTGTAGAAGCAGCCACTATTGTGAAGTTAGTTCGAACTCTACCTGTTGTGTATTTACACTTTGACTAAACTGTATGTATGTACCACAAATATAAACAATACGTAGTCATTTTATGTCCTAAAAGCTTACATAAATTTATTATACTCTGTACAGCTACATGTACTACAAAGTACTGTCACTCAACAGTGCAATCTTATGGATTCATCTAAGTTGATACACATACATTTACTTCATTCATTTTAATTGCTAAGTGACATTACATGCTATTAATATGCAATTTATTTTCCCATTAATTTAAATTCTTTCCAATCATTTACCTTAAAAGTGCATTGAAGTTTGTTATGTAAATTTTGTTTATGTGTGACTATACCTCGGACTATGCGGAACTGTTGGGTTATCAGATACCCGCAGTGGCAGTTGCACCAGACGTTGCCCATGTGCTCTCCAAGCTTGTGTGACAGCTGCCACTGCATCCCACAGGGTATGGGTTTCTGTTTTGTCAAATATGGTCTCCATTTGGTATTCTCAGACTTTTAAAATTTGGCCAATGTGATATGTCAAGAAATGTCATTCAGGTTTTAAATTACGTTTCTCCGATTAATAAAGTTGAGCATATTTTCATTGTCATTGTCAATTCAATTCCTTTTTCTTTTTTTTAATTATTTTTTTAATCATTGTTCAAATACAATTTTCTCCTTTTTACTCCCAATCAATTCAGTTCCTTTTTCCATGAATGACTTGTTTGCATCTTTAGCTTGTTGTTCAACTGGATTAGTTTTCTCTTTTCAGGGGAGACGCAATTCTACATGGTGGTCGGCAACGAGCACTTCAGAGCTGATCAGCTTGAGTTTTAATTCCACATTTGTCGCTGAGTGTTGTGTGTACTTGCGGGTGTTACTTAACCTCCCTGTTGGCTCTGTTTCTTCATCTGTAAAACTGAGATAGGATTATTCTTGTGATTAAGTTAATGTACAGTAATCAGTGAGAGCAGACCTTGGAGTATAGTTATCTTACAGGCGGAAAGTACTCCTTATATATTCTGATAAATTCTTTGTCTATAATGCATTCTGCAAAAATATTTGTCTTCTGGCTTTGTTAATTCTTGTTATGCAGACTTTTACATTTTTAATGTAAATTTATCAGTTTTCTTTATAATTTATGCTTTTCCCCCAAGTATAGAAATATGTTTTCTTCACAGATTCATAAAGTTGTCCTTTTATATCTTATTTTAAAATAATTTTAACAAAGTTAGGCCTTTAATTTACCTGGAATTTGTACTTATATAGTAGAATTAATGCTCTAATTCTCTTTTCTTTTAATACATAGAACAAATTATTCCAATAAGTTCTGATTTTTGAGGGCACCTCTGTTGTAAATTGAATTTCCATATAAGACAAGGTCTATTTCTAAGCTCTCAAGTCTGTCTAATAAATCTATTTTTAACCCTGCAAAATACCGTATTGTTTTAATAATTTAAATACAATTAAATAATTAAAATAAGTCTTGATATCCAAGAGAGTAAATTCTCCTAGTTCTTCTTAATTGTCCTACATATTCCTGAACATTTACTTATACACAATAATTTTAAAATAAGTTAATCAAATTTCTTATAAAGGATTTATTGGGAACTTCTTTTGCAATTACACTAAATTTGTAGGTCAATTTGGAGAATAATTTACAGCATATGTTCATGATGGTGACCTTCGTATATGCATAAATAAAATATTTTTGACTCTGCATGGTTTTAAATTATCTTCCATAAAAGCATTAAATACCATTTGTTAGATTTTTTTCCCCTTAGCAACCATGTAAATTTGAAAGCAATCATCAATGGAATCTTTTTAAAATAGCATTTTCTATGTACTAATTACTGGCAAATAAAATCTCACATTATAATCATTTTTGTATGTTGATCTTATTTCCAGTAAACGTCCCCAACATTTTTATTCTAAATGGTTTGTCTGAGGATTCTTTTGTATTTTGTATGCAAACAATGATATCATCTGCAAATAACAGTTGTGCCTCTTTCTTTACAATAATTATATAATTTAATTCTTTCTTGCATTTTTGAACAAGCTAGAGCTTCCCATAATGGCTATATAAAAGTGGTTTGAGTAACTAGTCTCTTCTCTTGAGTTTAATGTAAATGCTTCTCAAATTTGACCCTTAAGGATAGCATTTCTGTGGGTTAGGTGCTCTTAATCAGATTAAGCACATTTCTTTCTGTTGTTGATACCCTGGGTTTTTCCCCTTAATTTACAAAGAGCTATTGACTTTTACAGAATATTTTTTACACCCATTGAGATGCTTACATTTTCTCTATTTTCTGTTAATGTGTTGACTTATATAGATTTTATTTTTATCTATTTTATTTCTACTGTTAGTGTATCTTTATATTCTTGGAATATACTCTTGTTATCATGGTACAATCTAAGTCCAATTCTGGATTTGTTATAATGTTATCATGGTTTGTTCATCTACGCCATAGTAAGATTGGACAATAAATATCATGTCTTGTGCTCTCTATACCTAATTTGACCTCACTTGATAGGTGGTTTGCACTCTTCATTCAATGAAACACATTGTATAAGGTAGGGATATGAATTATAATTTTTGGAAAAATATCTCCATAAAATATGTAGGCTTAATGTCCCTTGTAGGAAGAATTTTTTACCACTGATTCAATTATTTTTACCATGGATGGTTATTTTTCCAACAAATGTTTAGCAGAGTCCAATTTTATCGATGCTATTGTACTGTAGTGAGGTAAATGTTTTGTATGATATCAATTATTTAAAAGTTTTTGTGACCTTTTGTGAACTCATGTATGATTAACTTTCTAAAATAAAGCATGCATGTTTTAAAAATGTATGTGCTCTCTACTTCTTGGATATAAAAATATAGCTATTCTATGTTATGTATATGACATTATGTTACATAAGTTATGTCATTTGAGAAAGAATGACTGTTTTCAAATCTTTTGCATTGTTACAATATTGATCTCCTGATCGATTAGTTTCTAAAATGTGTTAAAATCTTTACACAAGTATTTCTAGATTTCTTCTTGTAATTTTACCAGCATATATATATATATATATATGTATATAAATTCATGACAGTTACAGTTTCAGCTATATTATCAGTATATTATGTTGGTACAGCTTGAATTCTCTAAGAAACAGACACCCAGATAACAATTATCTGCAAGATGTTTATTAGGGAGGAGTCCTGGAATCAAAACCTGCAGAAGGGCAGGGAAGGAAATGGGATTGTGCAGAAGGAGATGTTAAGCTGTGATATAGTCTCAATAAAGACCTAAGAGGACCCCATGGGGAGCTCTGGAGGTGGGTAGTCCTTCAGAGTTATCCCAGTTAAGGCAAGGATGCCAGGACTTAATTCCCTTGGTCTGATCTGATTGGATTCAGGCTACCCTGGAAAGAACTGTGCCTTTGAATGAGATGGGATTTCAGAAGAGGCAATTAATTCTCCAATAGAGGCTTATCGTTGAGAGCTGTCTTCCATAGCACTACTAGGAGCTTGAGAAGTAAGTCCTTCATTACTAAAGAGTTATCTGGGCAGAACATTATAGTACTTACCACAGTCCACCCCTTATGCTGCTCAGATGCACTTTATCATTTGGATTCTGGGGCACTCTTCTAGCATTCCAGTGGGCTTCTAATCCTGGGGAGAAGCATTAGTGTGATAAACTATAGTCCCCCACCCTTGGAGCTTATCCAGGACCAATAACTTAGCCTTATTATCTCCTTTCTCTAGTAAAAATTAATTCCTCTTATCCTCACCTACCACCTTTTGTGGCTTGGGAAATGTACCTGGTGAGGTGAATCAGATCTTTGTTCCTTGGGGTTGAAGTTCTTCCCTGATTCCCATGAGGTTCTCAGGTCAGGGTTATTACACTTGTCCATTTACTGTCAAAATTTGGTAGAGGAGTACTAAAAGCTATCCAAATATATCATCTGGTCGCTGAGTATATTCATCCTTCTTTCATTACGTAACACCATCCTTATCTACTCCTGCCAAAATGGTGATTCATATCACCTGCTGGTGTCTTGACATGAGCTATTCTAAGTGCCCAGGCACCAGCCAAAAGTAGAACCCATTTAAAGCTGACAGTCTTTCACACCTCCTGGTGTTTGTTTCAGAATAGTATTCCCAGATATGTTTCCCAGGTATGGAATATAGTCTACAACCCAAAGAGTCATACCAGACATTGTGCTTCCTTTTTAAAGCTCAGAACTAGAAGTTTCAATTACTGGTATTTGTTTTTTCTTGGGGTAGGAAGGATGATTCTCATCATGCAGTGAATATTAGACACCTAAAATTTTACTCAGGTAGAAGGCCCTGGATCTTCATAGGCTTCATCTCCACATTCCTGAAGCACATACTTCTTAACAAAGCCTTCAACTAGCATCTGATTTTGCTCATATGGTTTCATTAGCCTTATCCTGTTATCAATATAATGAACATATGTTACATTTTATGTGTGTGTTCAAATAGTCTACATCTCTTCAGGCTATATTTTGACTGAGGGCCAAATTACTAAAAAACAGACTTGTATCATTTTTAAGTAAATGAAACTTTTTCTTCTTTTCCCAAGAATGGTAAAAAATTTGTTTGCCTCGTGAATGACTACAGACCCTATATCTGATGTGCTCTTAGCCTATTCTAGCAAAAGCATCACATCTGCCATTAGGTCTAATGGCTGGCTGTGTTTGTAGGAATCCACTCTGAATACTTCAGGATATGTTTTATACTTTCAGTGTCCAGATTGCTGCATTAAATGGAGACCTTGGAATCATCATTTCTCCATCTTTTAGTGGATTTTAAAGGTGGTACTAATTTCACCCATTAACATTGGACTATGATTTCTTTTTATTTACTATCTTGAAACAGGGATGGGAGATGAGGTAGTTCAATAAGTTTCCACTTGGCCTTTCCCACTAGAAAGCCCTTATTCTTCAGACCAAAGAGCCAATGTGAGGGTTGTGCCAACTCCCAAATACATCTATTGCAATTGTAAATTGGGGTCTGGGAAAATGACCACTAGCTGGGTTTACAAATACTGGGGATCCACTGCAAGCTTAGCTTGGCTATCAGACGTCCCCATTCTAACAGTGGGACCATGATGATACTTCATCATCATTATCAATTTGGACTCTGTATCCAGCAATCCTCAAAATGCTTGAATAGTCCTCTTTCCCTAATAAATGGCAGTAAGTCCCTTTGGGGAAGGTGTGAAGAAGCAATTACCATGTGTATTTGCCATGATGCTGTAGGGGCCTTTCTCTAAAACAGTCTCATTAGTCAATGGGGTCTGAGTCTGCAAACTGGATATTGGACAGAGGATTATAATTTTTATCAGCATGATTTCTCTTAGCCTTCTGATCATCATTCTCAATTTTTTGTAATTTTACAGATAGACTAGCACTCATATTGGTGCCCACATATTTTGTCCCTAGGGATTCCACATTCTTTTGATCATCCTCATAACTTTCTCAAAATCAGGCCCCTGGCTGATCTTTCAACCATGCCACTTAGTCTAATAATTCTGCTCACCTGGCTTCTGAGTATAAAATACTGCCACGTGGCTTCTATTGTTTGCAGTCAAAATGAACTAGCATCTCTTACTCTGTGTTAATGGAGCCTACTTCTGTAATGGCTTCTCCTACCATCAGCCCTGACTTATAGAAGAGAAGCACTACCAAACATCCTACTGAAGCTGGCACTTTTCCCACCAGTGCATTCCTTATTGTTCTGGTAAATAATGTATCCTCTTGGCCCTCTGTGAGATATAGTCATCTAATGGGTTTTCTGATCTTTTACTGCATATCCACTCTAACTGGTCCAATTCTCTGAGCCTTTTAATTTCTTTTTTCCACCTCCTGTCATGACCATTCTGGCTTTTAGTCTTCACTTAATGTAGAGTATCACTTTCTCCCTGTTTCTAGATGCCATTATACCTGCTTGTTCACAGCTTCTCCTGAGGTCCTGGACAAGATATTAATTTCTGCACTCCTGTAATGCACTCCCATATTGATGAAGTCTCTTTCATCTAAATTTATGTTCCTTTTTCTTGGTCTAACAGTTTCAGAATGCTGTCCCTAGTGCACTTTTCTAGCTTCTGCTGGTCCTGAAGTTCCTTAGTTAGTCCCTTTCCCATCTCTAGTAGACTCACATATAAGAGGTCTATCCAGAAAATCCCAAATATTGTTAATATAATGAGAATGGTTTGTATAACATTAGTGTACCTTGGCAGCCAATGAGAGTAGACTGGAATGCACATGCATGAACAATGATGATTTCACTGTACTAGTCAGTGGAGACAGTGGACGCCATTAGGTGAGTATGTGTACTCTGTGGCCATCACATTTAAAATGACTCAGTAGAGCAACAAATCTGCATCAGATTTTGCATTAAGCTTGAACATGCTTCCACAGAAATTATTTTGATGATTCAGAAGGCTGCAGCTATGGGCAACTGGTGATTGGCAGATTCCTCATGACAAAGCACCTGCTCATGCATCACATCTCATGCAGAGTTTTGTGGCAAAACATCAAATCACACAGATGACTCAGCCCCCACTACAGCCTACATTTGGCAGCCTGCAACTTCTGGCTTTTCCCAAAATTAAAATCACCTTTGAAAGGGAAAAGATTTCAGACTATCAGTGAGATTCAGGAAAATATGACAGGGCAGCTGATGGCAATTGGGAGAACTGTGTGAGGTCACTGTGTGAGGTCCCAAGGTGCCTACTTTGTAGGAGACTTAGGTGTCACTGTCCTATATACAATGTTTCTTGTACCTTGTATCTTCTTCAATAAAGGTCTCCATTTTTCAGTGTATGACTGGATACTTTCTGGATAGGCCTTGTACTGTAACTTCCTATGGCCAGTTTATGTTTTGACTTAATCCTGGCTATTGGCTTACTGACCAAGGGGAGATGGGACAGAACCTAGGGGCAGAGTGGATGTGACATATGTTGTCTCTGCATCATCTTCAAACAAGGAGGAATGCTAGCTCTTTATAGGGAAGGGTCACTTCTGACAGCTCATTGTGTTAAGCTGTGTTTGACGATTCAAGATTTTCACCGTCATCAGTCTGGATGTCCCTGTATCACATACACCAACTAGAGTCTTGACTATAGGAGAGCAGAACTTCTTAGGTTAACCTTCTTCAGAGCTTGACTACCTTTACAATTAAGTTTTCAGCTTGATCCTGAAATTTTGTAGCCATCCTGCTACAGATGACAGCCTCTTTGTCTACCAGTAAGGATGCTCCCTCGCTTTCCCTTTGGGCTTTTACTTGCTAATTAATCACTCTCAGCTTTTTGTTATGTTTTTGGGAGCAGTCAATTGAATATAGAAGTGACTACCAAATTCACCCCTTAGAGTTATGATTTCCCTCATACTTTTCCAAATCCCAAACAATTCCAACTAATGTAGCTAACATTATTATTTCTTTTGAGTAGTATTTGCCTGGTATGTCTTTTCCTGAATTTTAAAGTTTATTTTTTTTAGCTTTTATGTAATTCTATGTTAAGCATTTCTGCATATAGCAGAATTTTTTATTTCCAATTTTCAATATGCCTCTCAATAGGTGAATATAATTCACTCATATTTATAGTGATTTCTGATATATGTATACTGGTAATATATACCATCTTTGACATTTTCTACTTACTACACTTTTTCTTATTGGATTAGCTGCACTTTCATTATTTCCTTTTTTCCCATTAGCTGTTTTTGAGGTTAAACATTCCATTTCTCTTCATATTTACATTTATAGTTTTAATGAACAAAATTAACCAAATGTAATACTAACCCATACTACTATCATGCTACCAAGCAAAATCAGAAATATATATTGTTTTAACTATGAATTTTCCCCTCATATCATCCATGATTGTTGTAGTACAGTTTGGTTCTACTTTGGTTTGATACCATCACCCTACCACCCCACCACCCTTAGGTATATATTTGCTTCATTATCCCCACCCACATCTGAAGTCTACCACTCTGGCTTTGAATTTCCATTTCACTTCTAGGACTTTGTAATTTCTCCCCCTTCTTGTTTTCAATTTCAGCTATTCTATGTGATTCAGCTTTTGCATATGTTTGGAGCAGGATAAGAGGTTTCCCATTCCTGCTTAGTCTACCATATTGATTGGACATTTCCTTTTATTAATTTTTACTGCTTTTCAACCCATGAAAACTATCCCATGTGTGGAAGGTCATCAAGGCTACTCATTAATTCAATAGTTATTTTATTGAGCACCTACTGAGGCCTAATGCTATAAAACAGGGAGTTAGGGGAACTTGCTTCAGTCTGAGTGATTCTGATGGTGAGGAGAGGTCATGCTTTTCCCAGGGGGCTCTTGTAATTATCTCTTTTTGTTAAATATTTCTGGAAACAAATGGACTTCTAAAAGGAGGTAAACTAAATAACTAAGAATTTTCACTCTGTTAGAAATAACAGCAAAGGGTTTTTTCCATTTAATCCTCACCTGAGAACATTTTTTTATTGCTTTTAGAGAGAGGAAGGAAGAGAGAGAGAGAAAAACATTAATTGGTTGCCTACCATACACACCCAAACCAAGGATGAATGTACCCTAACATTGGATTGCCTGCACCCAGGCTGGTATCGGACCTACAACCTAAGCATGTACCCTGAATGGGAATCGAACCCATACCCTAAGTTTACAGGATGATGCTCTTACCAAATGAGCCACATGGGCCAGGGAAACAGCAGAGTTTTGAATCTCTGAAGTAACCGGACTCAGGAAAAGCCAGTTTAATTGAGATTCACCAAGAAATTGAAACTTTATTTCAGCCAAGAGATTCCACCTCACTTTTCATCCACCCTTCCTCTCCCCTATCCTCTAATGCACCAAGAATTTCAGCAGAGTTCTCTATTTCTCTCTCGCTGGGAAAGCTCTAGGGAACCAAGAAATGGTTAGGAATTGGCAGTGGTGGGGCTCAGGGCTCTGGATGTCCACATGAAGTCCAACAGTCAGACACTGGCTTTGAAAAATCTCATCCCTCCACAGCTTTGATGTGGCCCCACTTAGCCCTAAGGGATCTGTGCCTGATCAGGTATGAAGTCAGCTCAAGTGTTGTTTTACTTTCATGTTATATTTCTCATTGCTCACAGTATCTGTCTCTCCCTCTTAGAGGCCTTCGACCACTGAGTAAAAACATGCAGGAAATCAATGTGTCTTGAGTAATATGCTAAGCCTCTCTGGGAGGTGCAGCAAAGCAATTAAAAACAAAAACAACAACAAGGAGAGTCAGTCTGTCAGTGTATGTTTTCCTCTCTCAACACCTTTCTCCAGAAACTCTTGACCTTCATCAGACTCCTGGAGCTGGCCCACCGGCTCTCTGGAGCTCCCTGACAGGTCCCAGGTGGTGAATACCATTCACTTCTTATTAAAGTTCTGCTCTGAGCAGGAATTGGATATAGCCTCTGCGAGCTTGTTTTCTAACAGCCCTCTGACACTCTGTCCTTCACAGAGGCCCAATAATTGGGGCCTCATGGGTCTTGAACTACAAACACTTCCCCACTTACTCCCCAAAGATATTTTTTTCATTTTTACAAAACAAAGGTTTGTGACTAAACTTTTTCTTTCCCACACCCAAGATAGGCATAAAAGCTCATTTTATCTTTTTTCTGGTCTTTGGTTGAAAAATAAGTGTCCTTCTAAATATTTTTACTGCCCCCAGCTAAGTGTCCAAAAGAACTTTAGGTTTACCAAGTGAATTATTTCCTTGTGCCATGTTGTTTGGAAAAAGATTATAATTTAAAGATATGAAATAAAATGTCATTGTAACTCTCCTTCCACACTAATTTGTTTGATATTGTGATAAATAATGATGATGATAATGACATAATAACAATAGCTATATATTAACTATATGTGTACCTAGACTTGCAAATTTTTCACATGAATTGTCTACGTTCTACCTCACAACAACTCTATGAAGTAATTACTACTAATTTCACCTGGTTAAAGATGGGAAAGTAATTATTACTAATTTCACCTGTTTGAAGAGGCTGACTAAGATAAATTATCTTACCACAAGTCACACAGGTAGGTGGTGATGCTCAAACTTGAACCTCGTAACTCGTATTTGTAACCACCATATTTGCTACCTTCTGAACATCCAGAAAATATTTCTTTAGGCCAAGCTCAGTACCCGAGTCACCACAATTAGAGAAACAACTTCACTGGTGGTGGCAAAGGATTTACACAAAAACAGACCAGAGACTTAGGAAATAAGGCAAAATTTGACAAAGTATTTCCATGGAGAGACTGAATGAGCAAAGGCAAAGATCATAAATCAATAGCAGCATGATGTCAGCAAGGTGTTATACTAGGAGGCTCCAATGTTCATCCCTCTCACAAAAACAATAAATAAGCAACTATGACCCAGTGAAAATAGCTCTAAGAAAGCTCCAGTCTACAATGAAGAAGCCATAGAAGTAGAAGTAGAAATCCTATAAAGCTCAAACAAGAGAGGATGGCCACCTAAGAAATTATAGGAAGCAATTATCTGTGTCACTGTGCTCCTAGTCCAAGGCATCTCAGTGCCAAGAAGGGTCACTTGGAGAAATTTCACTGCATGGAGAAAAGGAGAGCAAGAGAACCCCAGAAAGCTTTATTAACTTTTGTTACTGAGGACCCCCTGCCTGTCTTCACAAATATTAAATCTATAAGACCAGAGCTGCTACTACTCTGCACCCTGACCTCATGTCCCAAGTCATAGCTTTGACTCACCATTACCTGGTATGGGGTAACTCAGGACATGGCCCCTCCACAGCTTCAGAAAACAGGTGGATGACTGGCCAGCAGCCATAGGGAATAAGGAAAACTGTCTGTATCTAGAGGTCTCATGTCTCTCAAGGCCCCCATGTCTCAAGGCTCCTGTGTTTATTACAAAAGTGTAGAATTTTCACACGGTACTCCCTCCCTAACACTATCTAAGTAGCATCAAGGCTGGAGGCATGGCAGTCTTTCCTGCATGGGTCCATTGCCATTGGTGCACTCCCCTGTAATGTGAGTAATAAACGGCATGTTCACAGCATGTACACATCTCCTGGCTCTCCAGGTGGTTTCTTTCAGAATACCATGAACACAAATACAGATCCCCAGTTTGTAGCTCCTGCATTACACCAGGGCTGAGCTGCTCTGTTTCATTGGTGAATTCTACCAAATATTTTTAAAACATAATACTAATACAAATCCTTATCAAACTCTTCCCAAAAAACTGAAGAGGAAAGAATACTTTCAAACTCATTTTTTGAAGCCAACATTATCCTGATACAAGGCCGGACAAGGACACAACAAGAGAAAAAAATTATAGGCTTGCAATATCCCTGTTGAACATAGATGCAAAATTCTCAAGAAAAAAATAGTAAATTGAATTCAAGAGCACATTAAAAGGATCATACAGCACAATTGAATGACTTTATTCCTGGGACACAAGGATGATTCAACTTCTGCAAATCAATAAGTGTGATACACTACATCAACAGAATAAAGAATACAAATCATATGATCACTTCAATCTGATTATTTCCACAGATGCAGAAAGAGCATTTGAAAAAAATTGAAAATTCTATCATAATTTAAAAAAAAACTCTCAACAAATTATGTATAGAAGGAATGTGTCTCAACATAATAAAGACCTGCTATGAAAAGTCCACAGCCAACATTGTACTCAATTGTAAAAAGAAAAGCCTTTTCTCTAAAAATAGAAACAAGACAATGATGCCCATTTCCATTCAGCATAGTACTAGAAATATTAGCCACAGCAATTAGGTAAGAAAAAGGGATGTCATCAAAATTAGAAAAAATAATAAAATTATCTGTTTGCAGATGACATGATATTATTTTTAGAGAACCCAAAATGGCACCCAAAATATGTTAAAGCTAATAAACAAATTCAGTAAAGTTGCAGGATACAAAATCAATGTACAAAAATTAGCAGTATTTCTGTGCATTACTAATAAACTATCTGAAAGAATTTAAGAAAGCAATCTCATTTGCAATTGTCAGAAACAATGAAATACTTAGGAATAAATTAATCAAGCAGGTGAAATATCTGTACACCAAAAACATCAAAACATTGATGAAAGAAATAGAAGAAGACATTTATTTAAATAAAAAGAAGCCTGCTTTCTTGAATTGGAAGCGTATTGTGAAAATGCCCACACTGTTCAAAGTGATCTACAGATTCAGTGAAATTCCTATCCAAATTCCAATGGCATTGGTCACAGAAAAAAATCTATCCTAAATTTTGCATAATCACAAGAGACCCAAATAGTCAAAGCAATCTCAAGAAAGAAAAGCATAGCTAAAGTCATCACGCTTACTGATGAATCTATAGTAATCAAAGTACTGTTATGTGGCATAAAAACAGACACATAGACCAGTGGCACAAAATAGAGATCCTAGAGACAAATCCAAATAGGTCAACTAATTTGACAAGAATGCACAAAACATACAAGGAGGAAAGGACTCAGCTGATATAGTTCAGTGGATTGAGTTCTGGCCTGCAAACCAAAGAGTCACAGCTTCAATTCCCAGTAGGGGCACATGCCTGGGTTGCAGGCCAGGTCCCTGGTCAGGGGGCACATAAGAGGCAACTACACATTGATGTTTCCTTCTCTTCCTCCCTCCCCTCCCCTCTGTCTAAAAATAAATAAATAAAATATTTCTTTAAAAAAGTAGGAAAAGATCGTTTCTTCAATAAATGCTATTGGGAAAATGCTATATCCACATACAAAAGAATCAACCTAGACCCTTATCTTCCACCACTCACAAAATATTAACTCAAATTGTATTAAAGACTAAATATAAGGCCTGAAACCATAAAACTCTTAAAAGTGAACATAGAAAAAGCTCTTTCACATTGATCTTAGCAATGATTTTTAGGATAAGATACCAAAGCACAGACAACAAAAGCAAAAATAAACAAATGGGACTATATCAAACTAAATAGCTTCTGCACACCAAAGAAAACAATAGATTGAGTGGAAAACATACAGAGTGCAGTTCTAAAGCGTGCAGAAAAAAGTATGGCAGTTCTTCAAAATATTAAAAATTGAACTCCCATATGATTGATTTATCAACCCTTCTCTTGAGTATATAGCCAAAAGAAATGAAAACAGCATAGAGATATCTGCACTTCCATGTTCTGGCAAAGATAAGAAACAACTTAACTGTCATTCAAAGCACAAATAAAAAATGCTGTTATGTGACATTTATATAAATTCATATATACATGTATATAAATTATATAATTCACAATATTTATATAAACCTTACATAATATAATTTAGTCATAAAGAAGGAAATTTTACCATTTGGGACAACATGGATAAAGCTGGACTATAGGATGCTAAGTGAAATAAAAGAGAGAAAGATAAATTCTGTATAATATCATTTATATATGAAATCTTTAAAAAAGAAAGCTGATTTTACAGGAACAGAATAGAATGGTGGTTTCCAAGGTCTGGAAATAGGGGCAATGGGAGATATAAGTCAGAAGATACCAATTTTAGTTATATGAAGAGTAAGTTTTGAGGATCTAATATACAGCATGGTGACTATATTTAATAAATGCTATTAAAAGTTGCTTAAAAGTTGCTGAGAGTAGAACTGAATCATTTTCACTACACATACAGAGGGTTAACTGTAATTGTTCTACAGTGCACATATTAAATCATCATATTGTACAATGTAAATACATATACAATTATATTTGCAAGTTATTTCTCAAAAACATTAGAAAAAATAAACAAATAGGAAGCATTCTGAAAATCACAAGGAATTCAGTGTTGTGTGACTGGAGATTTGGTTGGAAGAATAAATAGAAACAGCACAATGAAGGTCCTCACCTGCCTTGCTGGTCCCCTGGGAGTCTTTGAATATAATTAGGGCATTGAAGTCATCCCAATTCATATCCTGTTAAGAGAAAGAGCTATAGATGATTCAGGAGTGCATACAACTAAATTGGGATATGCTTCTACTATTCCAAAATTAGCTCTCATTTCTGTGGCAGAGAAGTTCCAAGTCTTATCCTGAGATTCTGCATCATCCTCCTGGAGGCTGGAAAACTGTTGGTGGCTCCTTGCCTTTAACAGAATGTAAAATGACAGTAAGAGCAGAGTTCTAGACTGGACTTTTTATTCAACAAACTTTTAAAAAATGTGGTTACAATGTGTCATGCTTAATGAGAGTTGCTCAGGATATCATGTCAAATAAGAATGAAAGCTACCATTCAAGAAGTTTAAGGACTAGTAGAGGATGCAAATACATAAATGAACCATAGACACAGTGTTCTGTGATAAGAAATCAGTTCGATGATGAGAAGCAAGCATAAGGCAGTTCCATTTTTAATTGTTTGAGGTAATTCCATACTGTGTTCTACAGTGGCTGCACCAGGCTGCATTTTCACCAATTGTACGTGAGAGTTCTGTTTTCTCCCCATTCTCTCCAACACTTGTTTGCTGATCCATTGATGGCAACCATTCTGATAGGCATGAGGTTTTATCTCACTGTAGTTTTAATTTGCAGCTGTCTAATGATTAGTGACAGTGAGTATCATTTCATATGTCTATTGGCCATCTTTATAGTCTTTTCAGAGAAGTGTCTATTCAAGTCCTTTGTCCAATAATTCTACTTCTGAGAATATATCCAAAGAAACCAAAACACTAATTTGAAAGAATGTGAATGAATACTGCACCCCTATATTCATTGCAGTATTCTTTACAATAGCCAAAATCTGGAAGCAGCCCAAGTGCCTGTCAGTAAATGGATAAAAAAGTTGTGGCACATATACACAATGGAATATTGCTCAGCTGTAATAAAGAAGGAAATCTTATGTTTCACATGAATGGATCTATAGAACATTATGCTAAATGAAATAAGCCAGTCAGAGAAAGACAAATACCATATGATTTTACTTATATGTAGAATTTAATGAACAAAATAAAAAAAAACAAAATAGAAACAGCAGCATAGATACCTACAACAGACTGACAGCTGTCAGAGGGGAGGAAGGCTGGGGGTCTGGGTAAAAAACGTGAAGCTGTTCAGCAAAAATATAAAAAATATATAATAGAAAATAAAATAGCACAGACCCAGACAACAGTATGGTTTTTGCCAGAGGGAAAGGGGGTGGTGGGAGGTGGAAGAGGGCAAAGGGGGGATAAATGGAGATGGAAAGAGACTTTCCTTTGGGTAGTGAGTGCATGACGCAGTATGAAAATGATGTGTTATTGAGTCATACACTTGAAACCTGTATGGTCATCCAAATAATTCAATTTTTAAAAAAGCAGTAAGCAGAAGTAGTATAGGAGCAGAAAGGAGGGACACAGCAGAGCTCCAAGTAGGGGCCTCCAATTCTGCCTCTGACACTAATTATTAGTTCTATGACTTCAGGGAAAAAATGTAATTTGGGGGGTCCTCATTGCCTTTATCAGCAAAATGAAAACATTGGATGATATTCAAGTAAGCTCTCAGTTTTAAAATTAAGTGATTAAGAATGTAATCATTTTATGATTCCAATGACTTAAAAAATTTGATTTACAAATTTCAGCCCATAGAAATATAAACTAAACCTTAATTTCTTCTCCCCAACCCCTACCCACTGTACAGTGTCAACTTCTTTTAGTATATTTAAAAAAACTAATCTTAAAAGAAGTTTTATAGGTTGAGGGTTTGGGACTCAGAATTCAAAGTTGCATTCTCCTAGTCTGGCCCATAGAAGTGTAACATATTGCTTTAAAGCATACATTTTAAGAAACCAACTATTCTTGTGACCATGGAAAAATGATTTAACCTTTGTGCTTTGATTTCTTTATTGGTAAAATTGGGATAACGATTGGATATATTTTTTAGTGTTGCTAAGAGCAATAAATTAGTTAATACATGTAAAGTGTTTAGAATATCATCTGGTATATTGAATATAATAGGCATTCATTGTAAGTTATATCAACCTATATAAACTCAGTGGTTTCCATCTTTTCTTTTTAGGTGTGGATATTTTTTGCAAAAATTTTAAGCAATTAAAGTTGTATATTTTAAATCCATTAAATATACATTCCATTAAATGTATATTATTGTAGTGTATATGATATTATATATTAAATGTAAATGTATATTATATTAAATGTATATTATTGTAGTATTTTAATGTAACCATTAAAAATACTTTTAAAATAGTATAAGTAACATCAACTAAGCAAATAAAATGGAATCTTAGAAATGTTTAATTAACCCCAGAGAAGGCCAAAAAAAGAAAAATAAGGACCACATGGAAGAAATAGAAAATATCTACCAACATAATAGATTTTAATTCAATCATATCAGTAATGACATTAGCCCTAGCTGGCATAGCTCAGTGGATTGAGCACAGGCTGTGAACCAAAGGGTCTCTGGTTTGATTCCCAGTCGGAGCATATGCCTGGGTTGTGGGCCAGTTTCCCATTGCGTGCCACATGACAGTCAACCACTTACTGGTGTTTCTCTCCCTCTTTTTCTCCTTCCCTTCCCCTCTCTAAAATATAAATAAATAAAATCTTTAAAAAAAATAATGGCATTAAATGACTGAATGAACCAGTTTTAAGATTTAGATTTTTTTAAAAAACTAGTCCAAACTCTATGCTCTCCCTGAGAAATTGACCTTAAATGTAAATGTGTAAATACAAACTTAAATATAAATGTAAATATATAAATATAATATAAATTAAAAGTAAAAGAAAAAATATACTATGTAAACACTAACCTAAAGAAAGCTAATGGTTATCAAACAAAGCAGACTCCAGCAAAAGGAATATTACTAGTGATAAAGAGATATAACATAATAAAGGAATCAACTTTTCAGTAAGTTATAAAATCTCAAACATGTATGCCCATAACACCAGAGCTTCAAAATACATGAAATAAAACCAAATAGAACTGAAAGAAATATAGACAGATACAAAATTGTAGTTTAAAACTTCATCCTTTCTCTTTCTTTATTTTTTAATTTAACCTTTATTGTATTTATTTTTCCATTAGTATTAATCTCCTTACCCCCAACAATCACCACACTGTTGTACATGTCTGAGTCCTTTTTGTTTTCTGCTTAGTCCCTCAACTTCTTAACCTCCCCTGCTTAGCTGTCATTTTGCTCTCCATTTATGAGTCTGTCCACATTTTCCTTGTTATTTCAGTTTGTTCACTAGATTCCACATGTGAGTGAAATTATATGATATTTTTCTTTCTCTGACTGGTTTATTTCACTTAGCATAATGTTCTCCAGATCTGTCCATACTGTTGCAAAGAGTAAAATTGTTTTCTTTTTTTATGGATGAGTAGTATTCCCTTGTGTATATGAATATGTAGAGAAAAACTCAATAAGAATATAGGAGTCCTAAACAACATTATCAATCTATTAGACCTCATTGACATTTATGAAACAATCCATCCAACACCAGTACAACACACTTTTTTAAGTGCACTTGAAACATTTCACCAAGACAGAACATATTCAATTCACAAAATAGACCTCAACAAATGGAAATGAGTTTAGATCATACCATGTGCTCAGACTGTAACAGAAAACTATTTAGAAAATCTCAAGATATTTGGAAATACAATAATATCATATGTGGAAAAACAACACAATTTTAAATAACTGTGGATCAACAAGGGAGTCTCAAAGAGAGGTAAAAAAATATTTTGAGGTGAGTAAATGTGAACATGAAATAGCACAAAATATGAGATGTGACTAACACAGTGATTGAATGAAAATTTATGGCAAAAAAATGTCTAAGCATAAAATGATTATAATATAATCATAAAATGGTTAAACAAAAAGAATAAAAATCTCAAGTCAATATTCTAAACTTTTACTTTAAGAAATTATAAAAAGAAAAAAGCAGACAAATACAAGGGGGGGCAAAAACAGGTTTACAGTTGTAAGTACACAAAACACAGTTTGTTTTGTATTATCATTTATTAATTATTGTATCATTTTCCATACAAACAACCATAAACCTATTTTTGTCTCACCCTGTTTAAATAATAAAAATAAGGGCAGAAATCAGTGAAACTGAAAAGAAGAAAAATCATGATCATTGACAGATGCAAAAAAAAAGGATCATTTGATAATATTCAATATCCATTTATGGTTAAAAACGTCCAGCAAACTAGAAATAAAAGAGAAATTCCTTAACCTGACAAAGTGTACATGGAACGTTTAGCAAGCTGCAGCTATATTATATTTCATGATGAAAGACTGAATTGTTTCCCCCTATTATCAAAAAAAGTAAAGATGTCCTTCCCCTCTCTTTTTTGACATCATACTGGAAGTTTAACCAGTACAATAAAGCAAGAAAAAGATATAAAAGGCTTACACATAAAAAATAAATAAAAGAAATAAGTGCAAATTTACAAATTCCCAAGAAAAGGCAACAAACATGGTTCTAGAAGCAGTAAAAGAGGTTAGCTAGGTCACAGGATGCAACCTTAATAATTGGAATTTTAACTTAAAAAATACAATTTAACATACCAAACCTTAAAAAACCTTAAAAAACCTTAGATATGAATCTAAACAATTATGTATAGGATTTGTATGCTAAAACTCTAAAACTCTGACTCTGAGTAATTTGAAATTCAAAATAAATTTAGTGTCACACCATGTTAATAGGTTTAAGACTGACTACTGCTAAAATGTCAGTTATCTCCAATTCACTCTATAGATTCAACAAAATTCCAAACAAAATCCCAGAAGGCTCTTTTATAAATATTGACAAAGTGATTCTAAAATGTATATGGGAAGGTAAGGAACTAGAATAGCCAAAACAATTTTGACTCACTTTTTTCTATTTCAAGATGTACTATAAAGTTACAGTAATCAGAGAGTGTAGTATTGGTAAATCAATAGAACAGATAGACTGGAAATAGATCCACACGACTAAAAATTGGCAACTAATTTTTTCTAAAGTGCAAATGCAATTCAATGGAGAAAGCATAGTTTTTTTCAATAAATAGTGCCAGAGCAGTTGGATGTCTATCTGCCCCACCCCCAGAAAAAGGAATCTGAGCCTATACATCAAAAATTAACTCTAAACAGATTATGAATACAAACATAAAGTGTAAAAATTTAGAAGAAAATAGGGTAAAATCTGTGTGAACAAAATGATTTAGTTTTGTTGCCAAAATCATGATCCACAAATAAAGAAAAACTTGGTAAACTGTACTTCAACAAAATTGAAAACATTTACTTTGCCAAAGACAGCTAGAGGATACAGAAAAAAATGGCAAATTTCATATCTGATGAAGAACTTCTAACCAGTATATAAAAAGAACTCTCAAAACTAAACACTAATAAATCAAACAAACCATTTTAAATATGGATACCTATATGGTGAAATATCTGGATACCTTTGGTGAAATAGCTGAACAGACATTTCACCAAAGAAGATATCGTTATGGCAAATAAGTCTACCAAAATATGTCCAATGTCCTTTTTATAAGAAAATGCAAATTAAAACTACCATGAGACACCACTACACAACAACTAAAATGGTTAAAAATATTTTTAATGGCAGCACCTGCCACTTTATTAAATAGTTGGTGGGAATGCAAAGTACAACATCCTCTTTGAAAAACAGTTTGACAATTCTTACAGCTAGATATATACCTACCATATAATCCATCAGTTTTACTCCTAGGTATTAACCCAACGGAAATGAAAATTTAGGTACCAGCAAAAAATATGCCTGTGAAAATTCACAGCAACTTTATTCAGATTCATCAAATTTGGAAACCATCCAGATGTCCATCAACCAGCAAACAGAAAAACAAGCTATGGCACATTCATATAATAAAATACAGCAGTAAGTCAGAACAGACTCTTGACTTATAAACAATGAATGGATGACTCTTAGATACTTTTTGCTAAGTGTAAAAGCAAAACTCAAAATTCTACATATTATTATTCCACTTATATGATACTCTTGGAATAGGATTACTCTAAGGAAGCAAAATTAAGACAGTGGTTTCAAGGGGTCACATGGTGGGAGGGGCTGTTGTCTATAAGGAGACACAAGGAAATTTAGGGGGTGATAAAACTACTTGTACCTTACTATGGTGGATACATGGATCTATGCATTTGTCATACCTATAGAGCAGTTCACCAAAACTAATGAGTTTTACCACATTATTTTGGGGTTTTTTTTTAATCCATCAAGTTGTTGAGAAAGAAGGATAGATTCAGGGCATGGCAGATGAATTTAAGTTATTACAAATAAATCACATAACCTCATTGAAAGGAAGGAAGAAAAAAGATGACCTAAGTAACTCAGGAAAACAGTGTTTTCACTGGGTACTTAAAAGTTAAAGACTAAAGAACCATGCAGACATCATACTCTAGTTTGTAAATTTGTTCCTTACAGAAGTATGGGTTAATAGTTCTGAAAATACTTTATTAATATATAGGTTTGAACAAATAAGCAAATATAATTTGACTAGTCAGAGCTAGATTTCTCACTGTCAAAACAAGTTACAAATAAGAAAAGGAAAAAGGCAAAAATAAACCCTGTGGTCCTGGATTGGAGTCAATGTTATCAATATAAATTCACTCATTTTAAAATTAGATAAGAGATAGATAAGTAGATAGATAGTATATGGATAAAAACAGATTAGATAGATATAGATAAAGCAGATAAGATAGATATAGACAGAGAGATAGATAAAAACAGATTTATTTATGCATTAATTAGTATCCATACATCTATTTCCTCGCTCTATTCACTCGACTAGAAGCAATGATTCCCATAGCAATGAGAACAACTAGATCACAGATCTTAGCTTCTGGTTACCATTCTCCAGTAAAAGAAATTGGGGTTCCATGAAGACTGGTTGATTCAAGTTTGGAAAGGGGAAAATATAAGATAAACCAATCTTACATCCCTATGGTGAGGAAGAAAAGAAGAAGAGGAAAGGAAAGGAAAGGAAAGGAAAGGAAGGGAAGGGAAGGGAAGGGAAGGGAAGGGAAGGGAAGGGAAGGGAAGGGAAGGGAAGGGAAGGGGAAAAGGAAAGGGAAAAGGAAATGGAAAGGGAAAAGGAAGGGGAAAAGGAAAGGGGAAAGGAAAGGGGAACGGAAGGGAAGGGAAGGGAAGGGAAGGGAAGGGAAGGGAAGGGAAGGGAAGGGAAGGGAAGGGAAGGGAAAGGAAAGGAAAGGAAAGGAAAGGAAAGGAAAGGAAAGGAAAGGGAAAAGGAAAGGAAAGGAAAGGAAAGGAAAGGAAAGGAAAGGAAAGGAAAGGAAAGGAAAGGAAAGGAAAGGAAAGGAAAGGAAAGGAAAGGAAAGGAAAGGAAAGGAAAGGAAAGGAAAGGAAAAAGGAAAGGAAAGGGAAAAGGAATGGAAAGGAAAAAAAGAAAAGAAAAGAGAAAGAAAGGAAGAAATCACTACCAGATGAGGTGCAGATGAGCATGTGGATAGGAAATCTTTCTTAATCTTAGACATGGATTAGACAATCCAATCTAGTTCTTGGAATAAATCCTTACTGTACCATCAAATTCCTTATGCTCTAAGAGAAGACAGCCAGGGTCTTAAAGTACTTAAGAGTATGGACACTATACTGTACTGCTCAAGTCTAGATTCCTGGTCTGCCTCTTACTAGCTGTGTGACCTTGACTTCTACATACCCCCATCAACTGTAAAACACAAGTAAGAGATACTGACTCAAAAGTTTGTGGTAAGGATTGAGATGGTGCATATAACCCACTTATAACAGTGCTTAGTATTCAGTATTTTAGCTAATATGATTCACAATTATTGTACAAAGACCTCTAGCATAGGTTCATCTACCAGTCAACACATTTTATTGAATTTCCCAGAATTAAAGAAGTGAGATTTGGGGGATGATGTGAGGCGTGATAAATATACAGTTTAGGGCTTCATTCCTCCCTGGTGACTCTAAATGGGTTTAATCAAATTTAACTTTAGACCATACCCTTTGGTCCTAAAACACCCTTTCTGATGGCTTTCCTATACCGTAACTCCTAAAATGGGGAACTGAATTTTTCCTCACATAAGGATATATTTAAGAGGCAAACTTTTGTCACTGAAAGGCAAACATTCACTAATGGGTATTGGTGAGCAAAAACAGGCCATTTTCTTCTTTCATGATGATTTCTATCTAAGGGCACACAGAGTAACAAATAACCACCCAAATAAGGGCAAAAGTGACACTGTGATGAATATTACAGAACAAAATTACAGAAGATGAGGAAAATACCATTCCCAGCATTTTATATCAGCTAAAATGTATCATACTAAGTGCTGAACACCGTTATAACAGTGCACTGTTACGTTTATGTGCATCATCTCAAGCCTTACCACAAACCTTTGAGAATAATACCGCTTACCTTCATTTTATAGATGATGGAGACACATAGAAGTCAAGGTCGCAAAGCTAGGAAGTGGCAGGCCTGGAATCCAGAGTCCAGCAGTGCTGCTTAGTGTCCCTACTTGTAAGGATTGCAAAGCACAGGCTGTCTTCTCTTAGAGAAGAAGGAGCATGATGTTCTAGCAAGCATTTCTTCCAAGAACTAGACCTGCTCTGTCTAAGAGTAAGAAAGGTTCCCCATCCCCTTTTGCATCTGAGCCCCATTCCCATCAGAACCCACTCTTCTCTCCTGCATCCACATGCTGCCAAATGTATACTTTATGTTCACCGTCCTGTTAAAGAACACAGCCTGAGTGCTGGGGCTAAACCACCGAGATTAGAAACCCAGCTCCACCACATACAGGCTATGTTACCTTGTCAAAATTACCTAAAACTCTTTGAGTATCCATTCCCTGTCTAGAGAATGGGGTTGATATTTCTGTGGTGGTGTTGGGAATATGAAATTAATTTCTGCAAATAAATGCTTTAGTGTAGCACCTGCTATAGAATAGGCACTGAATTAGCTGCAGCTCTTTCTGGCAGGCAGAGATGTAGTTAGCATTCAGTGGCATTTTTCACCCTATAGACCCATTTGTCTGGTTTATAGAATATGATTTTGGTAATATCACATTGTTGGGACATATTATTTTATAAACATAAATATTACTGTGAAGAAATATATGTGTGTTCATTACCAGAGCTAATTTTCACTCTAATTGTTGAGTTCACATACCCTTTTATCAGCTGAACCCCTGAAGACTTGAGGGACTTCAGAGTTCCCCACTCCAAAATACACAGCTCACACATAAGGATTATTCTGAGATGAAAACCATTGAAACAGGACAAACTCTACCACAAAGGAAAGGATAATTCTTAATTACTGGAGACAACTGGAGACTCTTATGAGTCCAGAGAAGGCACCAAACACTTCTTCTACATAGCAATCCTTACTAAAACAACCCTTATTTTCTCATTTCCCTCATATGTTTACCTTGCCACAGTTTACCACCCCTAAATGCCTCAACCCCTTTCCTTCGTCTTGTCACTTCACAAATTTATTGTTCTTTCCAAGATGCTATATAAGCCACAAGTTCTAACCACCCCTTTGAGTTACTCATCACTTGATTCCTGCTGCATGTATGTGCCCTGCTCGTGTTATAACTTCTGTTTGTTTTTCTCTTGTCAGTCTGTAGTTTGTCAGTCAAATTGCAGGGCCCCAGTCAGAGAATCTAGGAGGGCAGAGAAAAAGTTTTCCTCCCCTACAGGACAAATCACAATCCTGGTATCACTGCATATTTTTATTTTTAGAAGTACATTTGCAGCTTAGAAGTCAATGACTTTCCTGATCATCAGTGTTGAAAGCTGCCAGCTGCCAGCTAGGGAGCTTGCCTGGGCCAGTCCCTTTCCATCCATCTGGTATATGAACCCTTCCTGGAACAGGGGACCAACATCAGGGAAAGGTTATGGAGCTCATTACTGTGTGCAAAGCACCTTGCCATCCCTGACTGAAAGCAGCTATAGAAGTGCAAAGACTTCTGTGTGATCTTATCTGCAGAGTAAGTTGAGGTCACAACATCAGGTGGGGTGTAAGCCATATCTCTCGCTTCCTTTGTTATTGTGGATTAAAGTCAGTCCATTTTAATGTTCCTAAAAGGTAATTTTTTTCTGGAAATAGCTAGACGTGCAACATTGAGAAGGATTTAATTCATTGCATTGTCACAGAGATGATGATGTTGGCTCAATTTGGGATGTGAGGATAAAGCCATAGGATACTAAACTCTCCCACTGTTGCAATTCTCACAATGCAATATAATTAAGGGGAAGCAGGAGGGTACCTGAGAAAAATGTTAGAATGCTGGACAGTTTGAGACTGGGGTCAGAGAAGGTTGAATTTAGCAGAATGGCTCCCTGGTGGGGGGCGTTATCAGGCCAGAATGGATGAGGAAAAAAAAATAGACAATCAGCCAGAGGGTTAAGGAGTGTGGGAGTGTGGTTTACTGCTGAGGGCAATTCTCTACAAACCACAAAGTATTAAAAAAGGAGAAAAAGACACCCTGGGATTAATTGTCATTCCACTGGCCTGTGAGGCAACTGATACCAAATATAATTGAATTACTTTGTAATTATTTCTGCTGGAGTATTAACCTAAGCTAGGCTTTGGAAATGGAGTTTTTTCTCTCTCTTGCTTTGCACTGCAAATGGTTTTGCATTATGGATATTTTTCTGCTTTGCTGTATTATCTTGTGCAAACTACACTGGTTTGTTTTCCCCCCTCTTCCTTGCCAATGGGGTTGTTTACTTATCAGAATTAAAGTCAGAAGTGAGCATCTCCTGCCAGCAGGACAGAATTTCTAATAAATATGTAAATAATGCCTCTCTCAGCCGTGGCTGCGGGTGCTGCTCTCACGTGGCCTGCCCAGGCCACGCAGTCTGGGGCTCAGGCAGGCTTGGAGAAGATGAGAGATTTTCATCAATCTATGAATTAGAAAGAAATAAAATTAAATCTAGCCCGAGAGGGCAAAGGAACAAAAGTGAGGTGGTAAGGAAGGTCATCTGTCCTTGTCATTATAGAGATAGGTCATTTTCTTTGGTCTGTGGGTGAAAGTGTCTGGAGGTCAACACAGCCTATCACAAGAAAGGGACTTACAACACTTGGGGTTGGCTAAGGGTGGAGAGGAACAAATGTCGCATCTGCAGGCGGGCCATGGTCACTTCAATAACAGTGGTGGCAACACCACAATCAATCACCAGCTACACTGGCTCATACTCCAGTTCTATGCCAGTAGTAATTAACACTGAGTCTCTACATTGCACATTGACTTCAAAAACATTTTCAAGGCATTTGATACACTTAACCTTCTGCAAAGAAGGAAATAAAATCAGCTTCTGCAGAGGTCCCTCAATGATGCTTAACAGCATGAGCTCTGGAATCAGAATTCAAAGGACTGAATTTTACTTTGCCACTTACCTGCTCTGTGCCTTAGTTTCTCATGTGTGAAATGCATATTCACCCATTCAGCAAGTATTGACTATGTACTATGTGCCAGGCGAGTTTGAGGGGACAGAGATACAGTAAGGAACAAAACAATGGCGCTACTGTTGGACAGTCCAGCCTGGTTAACAATAGTGGCACCTACCTGGGTGAGTTAACATGAGCATTAAATTAATATTTGTCCCTGGTATGTAGTAAGTTCTCAATAAATGTGAACGAAATTTAAATGTAGTATTTAAACTCACACACAGAGGCACACTACAAAGTAGCAGTTTCCTCAGCCCATGTTCAAATCGCTGAGCCATGTGCTTAAACAAGGCTACAGCCAGATCACAGAAAGACCTGTGTTGGAGTTTGGGGATGTCAGCAGGCTCCAACAGAGTGGTGGTTAGGGTTCATGTAGCCAACCAAGTCATGGACTGAGAAGATGTATAATACACAGAGATGTGCCATGGAGAGTCATTGGACTTTCTGATATCCTCTCCTCTTCCTCCTGGGGCCGTCCTCAAAGGCTTAGGAGTCTAGATTATCTGCTGCTGCTGGTGGGCCTGCCTGGCGCAGTTACACCTTACTTACTTTCAAGTCCAAACTCGGTCCTCCTGAAGGAGATGTGGCCTCAGTTAAATGGCACAGTCAGATTTGTTTTCTGTAAGTCTCTTTCTTCATGAAATAAAGCTGGGTGGTAGGGGGAGGAATGCCTTCCTCTCTAGCGCTCTGGATCTTTTGCCAGCTTAATGGGTTTTGCAAAATGAGTTCCCGGCAAGGAAATCCAGGGGCTGAGTGGAGCAGTGTATCTGAGCTTTGTCAGAGCGGCACGCCTGGGTGAGTCGCTCTCCGTGATAGAGGGAAGAATTAATTAGAGCCATAAATTATGGATTACTTACTAATCATTGTGCATGGTAAGGAAAAGATACGCAGCTAAGTTTGGGTCGAAGGCCACATGTGTGTGCCTACTGTAGTGCAACCTGTGCCCTCTTTCCTTCTCTTTGGGTGTCTGACCTGAGTGACATCCTAGAGGCATTCATTACTGGCTTATCCACTAGAAAACCAAGAGTGCATTAGCTTTAGAAGCCTCAAGGAGTAAACACTGTTAGGAAGTGCTGAAATCACCAAGCAGATTGGCTGCTACTTTTTGGATCGAGGCCATGGCTAAAGAGAGAAGTGCAATTTTGTTAAATACTTAAACAGCAACCTCCAAGTGCCATCAAGTCATGGAGACAGATCCCTACCACCCCCCACCACCATTTACCCCCCAAAGTAAAATAATTTGCTTAATATTAGGCAAGAAGAAAAATATTCAAAATGAAATTTCTAATATCATAGAATGTTAAGCAGCTATTAAAATGATATTTACATAGAGTTTTTTAATGATATGGAAAGAATCTTATAACCTGAAGCACAAAAATGGAATAGGAAATTACATTAATATACAGAATGATCTTAATAAGGTTTAAAAGCATAGGGGGAGGTGAGGGAGTTTGAATGAAATAAGCCAAAATTTCAGGATGGTAGATCAAAGATAACATTTTCCTGCTCTTTAAAAAATTTATGCCTTTTTCCAGTTTTTAAAACATGAGCATGTATTACGTTTAAAGGCAATGTGAAATATGAAAGTTTAAAAAAATAACTTCAAATCAGCAATAACAATCAAGTTGATCAAAGGCCACTCTCCCACCCCAAATGGTGGCCTTTGGAATTGTTCAGGGCAAAGACCATGAGCAGTGTGGAGGAATACACTCTCCCCTCCATGCATTTTCTTTGTTGCTCCTGCCTTTGGGGGAGTTCTGGCCCTCTGGGGCTCCCTGCCTGAGCTCCTAGCTTAGAACTGGTGATTAGAGAGTATTTCTGAAAAGATCATCCTGACAGCAATATAAATAGTGTATCAGAGGAATGCCAGTCTGGTGATTACAGGCTATCCAGGCAAGAAAAAATGGTAGTTTGGACAAGTGTGGAGACAATGAAGGTGAGAGAGAAGTGGACATACCTGAGAGAAATTTAAGAGCTTAAATCGACAGGTCTTGAAAGAGATGGACAGTGAGTAATTCACCAAAACAAGATGCACAAGAATATGATCTGGTTATTTATGGGGGGAGGGGATTATATTAACTATGATTTCAAAATAGATTGTCCTAAACTTAGTGCCTTAAAATAATAAAAATGTATGTATCAGTTTCTAATCATCAGACATTCAGAGTAGGTGTGTGGTTTTGGCTTAGGGTGCTGCAAGCAAGATGATGGTCAGAATTGCATTCATCTGAAGGTTCAAGCAGGGCTGGGGAATCTTCCAAACTTTCTCACATGGCTCTTGGCTGGCCTTCCCTTCCTTACCATGTGGACTTCTCCAGGAGGAACATTGCAGTTGGCTTCCCAAGCATGAGTGATTCGAGAAAGAGAGAAGAAGCAGGAAGCTGAAGTGCTTTTTATGTCCTATGCTCTGAAGTCACACACTGTCATTTCTGTTTCTATTCTATTCAGGATGAGTCGCTAAGTCCAACCCACACCCACATCTGAAGGGTGGGTCAGATAAATTGTGGACAAATTTTAAGCCTCTATGAGAAGTGGGTGACTTATATTTTTTTACATACTAAGTTTGAGGGGCCATTAAAAAGTCAGATCTCAAGTATAGGTAAATTTGAGCTCAAATAAGAAACTAAAAATGAAAATATAAAATCGTGAGTCTCCTAGATTTATATCTTTGTGTACGAATGAGATTGCTTAAGAAAGGACTGTCAACTGAGATAAGAAAAAAATAATCAAAGAATAGGGATTCTAACCTTGAGATATCCATTGAATATCTGGATAAAGGAAAACGCATTGGAAAGGAGACAGAGAGAAAAGAGCAGCTGGGAGAAGGAAAACCGGGAATGTTGTACCCTGAAAGCCAAGTACATGGGGCTTTGAAAGAGCAGGAGCTGAGTCCCAGCTAATTTGGTGGTTACGAGACTGGAGGCCAAACTGCAACAGGTTCAATGTATAAAGGGAGATACTGGTTACACATTTTTTAACTTTTTATTTGAATTAAATTTAGACTTATGTAAAAATGCAGCCAGCCCCCTTACACCACTCACCTAGCTTCCCCTAATGTTAACTATTGTACTTTTACAACTGAAGTATAATGATCAAGTTCATAAAGTTAACCCTGGCGCAACACTATTAACTAAACTACATACCTTATGCAAATTTCACCGGCAGTTTTACCAAAAATACTTCTGAAAGGGTGCTGTGTTCTCTTCAAGGTCTGCAGGCCTTGTCACTGGTGATGCTAACTTCAGTCACTTGGTTAAGGTGGTGCCTGCTAGATTTGTCCTTTTAAAAGTTACTTTTTTATACTTTAACAAACATCTTTAGGAAATACTTGAGACCATGAAAATATCTTGTTTCTCAAACATCATCCCACTGTTTTTAGCATCCATCAAAGGATCTTGCTTGCAACAATTATTACTTTGGTGTTGCCTTATGATTCTTTTCTGTTTTCCTATTTCCTTCTACATTTATCCATTGTATTTTTTCCATTTGTTGATTTATTTATTCAAATAACTGTATCAATATGTCTCATGGATATTTATTTTATTATATTGGTAAAACCCAATACTGTCATTATTTATTTTTAATGCTCAAATATTTTCAACTTTAGTAACTAAGAGATATTTTCAGTTGTTCCCTCTGTCTTTTTAAAATGTCCTAATGCTTTTTTGAGTACCTCCTTACTTTGTGGTACCACAAGATGCTCCAAGTTCATCATTCTTTTCTGTTTTGTTTTGTTTTTCCTGTTCCAGACCCCTAATATAAACTATTTCTCAAAGAATGATGTTTAGAAATCACTATCTGCACACTAAGTGCATTCATTGGGATTGGAGCATCATTATTTGTAGACCTTCTCAGCGAACAGATGTAGGAAATGTATGAATGTATACTGATCCACATATACACATCTATATTTCTCAATCTGCATATATACACACACACAGGTATATGTGTGTATTTGTGTGCATGTGTGTATGTGGGTTGACATATGTATATTTGTTTATAAATGTTTATATGCGTGTCTATATATACATGTGTATTATGTGTATACACACAGAACCCATGAGTTTATTCTGATAATTCTGATTCTGATTCATCTCCAAGAATTTATTTCTAACTTATTTTTCCAATGGCAAGGAAGCTGACTTTCATTTATACAATATTCACTTATTAACTGATTCTGCTATACACATAAGGTTGTTTTAGAGTTGTCAATCCATACCCCCTGTGATAAACAAATTAACTGAGGAAAGTCACCATTTGCACATAGTTCTTTTTGCCTGCTGTCTTACAGTATCCAAGAAAAAGTTATTTCTTTTTTCTCTACCCTCTTTACTGTGGTCATGATATTCATTTGCTATAGAGTTAGAATTATATGTTACTTTTTGTATTTCATTTTATGTCCCTCATCCCCATCCTGATTGGCTTGTTTATTTCAGTGGAGTTTGAAAAGTGTGTGAAACATTGCTATGATTTTAAGAGCCAGAAATTATACTCAGAGAAACAACTTCCTCCCTCACTCTTATTACCCCATTTCCATTTGTTTTTCATTTCCCGTCTTTTCACCTCTTTCTCATTCTCCTCCCCTCCAGTAGGAAACCACCAATTTCTTTAATTTGTTATTTACCTTTCTTTTATTTCTTTGTACAAATGAGTAGATATGCGCAGACTTTCTTATATCCTTTGGTACACGAAGGTAGCAAACCTCAGATACTCTTGCACTTCAATCTTCACTTACCAGCATGTCCTATAAATCTTTCCACACCTCTTCATAGAGATCTTCCTCATCCTTTTGCAGTATAGTTTATATAATCACTTTCCTATGGGTGGCCACTGGGTCACTTTCAATATTTTATAAATGCAAACCATGCTACAATGACAACCTTGTGTGCATGCATTTTCCAGTTATTGCAGGTGAATTCACAGCTGTGGGGTAGTGGGCCAAAAAGCAAGTGCATACACAGTTTTGTCTGACACACTCATGTGCAGAGTAACAATGCTGTCAACACCAGACTGCATACTGTAAAGAGCTTAGCAGAAGCTTTTGCAGAGCTCAATTAGCTCCTTAAAAAGTCTGAAAACATGGACCCCAACACCTAAAAGTTTTCATTAATAGGAATTCCATGGTGCATTATCTGCTTACAACAAAGCTATGATAAAAAAAAAAAAAAGAAACCATCATGGACACATTTCTGAAAAGAGTGACACCTCCCCAAGCAGAGCTTCCGGCAGGTCCTTCAGGTGGTATTCCAGAAGAACATATTGTTCTCACAGAAGACAACAGCTCCGTGCCTGTTACTGCCCCTGAAGACCTTCCAGTGGAACAAGATATACATACAGGGGGAAGACAGCGATGTGGATACTCCTGACCCCGGATAGGCCTAGACTAATGTGTGTGTTTGGCCTTACTTTTGAACAAAAAAGTTTAAAGGTAAAAATAAAAATAGAGAAAAATATCTTTGCACATCTGTACAATGTATTTGTCTTTTAAGTTATGTGTTGTTACAACATCCTGGGCCTTCACATTCACTCACCACTCACTCACTGCCTCACCCAGAGCAACCTCCAGTCCTGCAAGCTGCATTCATGGTAAGTGTTCTATATAGGTGTACTATCCTTATCTTTTATATCATATTTTTACTGTACCTTTTCTATGCTTAGGTATGTTTAGACACACAAATATTTACCATGAGATTAAACTTGCCTGTAGTATTCAGTACAGTAATATGCTGTACAGGTTTGTAGCCTATACCATACCTAACCTAGGTGTGCAGTGGGCTATACCATCTAGGTTTGTGTAAGTACATTCCTTCATGTTTGCACAATGACAAAATCATCCACCAAAGCATTGTTCAGAATGCATCTCAGTTGTAAAGTAGCACATGGACTATATTGACAAACTGTCCTCAGGAAGAAATGAGAGTGCCTATTTTCCTACAGATGTAATAGAAGAATGTGTTGTCATATTTTTTAAAAATTCTTGCCAGTCTGACAGGTAAGAAAGAGCATCTCAGAGTTGCTTTAATGTGTGTATCACTTATAATGAGTAAGTTTGAACATTTTTTGTTATCTGAGGACACTTTTTGTGAATTGCTTTTTCCTGTCTTTTATACTTCTGTATCAAGATTTTGGTCCTCTTCTCTTCTGCTTTAAAAGTTCTTTATTTATCAGAGATATTAGCTCTTTGAGGATGTTACATGTTGTGAATTTTTGTCCAAGCTATAAGTTTGTTTGTGGTATTATTTGTGATGCAAACATTTTTTTAAATTTAGTTATAAGCCCTGGCTGGTGTAGCTCAGTGGATTGAGCGCGGGCTGGGAACCAAAGTGTCCCAGGTTCGATTCCCAGCCAGGGTACATTCCTCGGTTGCAGGCCCTAACTCCCAGCAACCGCATATTGATGTTTCTCCCTCTCTCTCTCTCTCTCTCTCTATCTCTATCTCCCTCCCTTCCCTCTCTAAAAATAAATAAATAAAATCTTTAAAAAAAATTTAGTTATAAAATTTACCAATTTTTCCCTTTGTTACCTCTGGAATTTTAATCACTTGTTACATAGTTATTGGCTTAATCCTGCCTCTATCTCCCAATCCAAGTTTATTTTTCACACTAAAAACTCTTAACCATCCGAGGAATAAATAGCTTATATTTAGTTCTTGAAATCCTTTTCCCACCTTCTGTAGAAATAAACTAGAATTTTCCTTGTCTCTAAGCAGAAGATTTATCGGTTTGCTATCTAACCATTTCTCACTTGCTAACTAAGCTTAGATTTCTGCTCAGATAAATTTTCTGGCTCTGTTTAATATGTGATTTCACCTGTGTTCAGAGACCTTTTATCTTCTGGAAGAACAGAAATATTCTAGCAGTTAACTGCCACCCACCTATCTAAGAGCTGACAAAACAAATGTCCAACACAGATTATAGCCAGTAGATTCTATGATGTATATATGCACATGTTTTATAGAAGGCAATAGTGTCAGCAACAATCATTGCATTCCAGCATGACTGATTTTTCTGCTTAATAGTAAGCTCCGTGCAGGTGCTATAGATCCTATGAGAGAATTGTAACATGGAGCCCCTGCCCTTATGGAACTCAGTCTCATCAAAAAGCCAAAGTGAGCCCACATGAAAGCAGTAGATTCAACAGAACATTGTCTACAAAGAAGAGCCTGCCTCTAGGCTGAAGAGGTTGGACACTCGGCACAGTAGACATTAATTCAAACGAGGGAGAAGTCACTGAGGGCTGAAGTTATGCAGTGAATCTTAAGCTGAAAGAATGGGTAGGATTTGGATAGGTAATGAAAAGAGGGAGCAGGTCAGAAGAGTATTATTTACTCAATGCATTAAATTGTGTTGAGCTGAGTACCTACTATGTGCAAAAAATAAAAAATGCAAAAATATTACAACTTGACTTCTTCCTTAGAAAGTACATATACTACAAGATTTCTTCATTATTTGAATATTTCAAAGTACTTTTTCCTAAAATTTTAAAGATGAAATTTATCCAAGCATATTCTGTAAAATGTTAGAAGTCATCTGATTTGTTGTATTTGCAAAACCTATGAAAAATAATTCCTATGATTTTTTACTACTCTTCAAAAAAACTCTTCCGCATTTGTCCTTTCCCCTTCCCTTTTTCCTTCTTAATAACATCGTAAGTGATGCGGGCCCCAGCTCATGGGGTCCACCACATTGAGGATGGGGGAGAGACATTCACAAGGACTACTGAGTCCAGTAGAAATAAGGGGGGAGCATAGCTTTTCTCTCAAGGGGAGGAAAAAGACATGGCCTCTGCCATGACAGGCCTTTATTTCTTTTCTGAGCACATTACATGATGGTCCTCATTTACTATGCACAGGTTGGCTTTAGGTGGTTACCTTTTATAGAAAACAAAGGAGCTGACGCCGCTAATCAAATCACAGAAAAAGGATATTGGCAAATAAAAAGGGAAAAGTTGTTGATCTGGTTACTCTCCATACTGGGGAGTTTTAGCATGGATTTTAGGAAGTTACAGTAAGCACTTGCTGTCTCAACTCAGGGTGAGGGAGTTTTGGCAAAAGCAAGTCTCATAGCAGTACATTGCAGGTCTGATTCCCCACGGAAGAACCTATCCATGGGTGAGGGTCCTGTGCATCTCCAAGTGGGAGCTGGGCCCACTCCAGGGAGAACAGTCTCCTACACATAAGATAGTATTATAATCCTCATTTCCCTAGTGAAGGAATTGAGATCTATGAAGCCTAAAAATTTTTGAACCAGGGAGATAAGAGAAATGTCCAGGGCCAGACTTACAAACTCCGAGCTCATGTTAGTTCACCTTTTCTCTACTTGAGAAGTTGATTGTGAAACTGCGATGAGTTTAGACAACAATCTCCAAGCACTAGCTGTGATGTCTATAGACAGCCTAGCACAATCTTGGCTTGGTCCTTAACTGCCTCTGTGACATGAACACGTCCTTTCCTTTCCTCTCTAGGTCTCAGCTTCTCCATCTGAAAAGTAAGGGGTTTGGACTGGACATGCTGTTAATGCCCTCTAAGTGTTGGCAGTCTCTGCTTGTAAGCATCCAGCCACATCATGCTGCCTTCTGCTCTGCTTGACCATCAGAATGTTCAGTGGGTCCCAGTGATGGGAAGGTGCCAGGGCTAGTTGACCTGTAGAACCTCCCTCCCCCGCCCCCATATCTGTGACAGGGAGTCTCCAGAAAAATGCTACATTCACATAACTTCCCAAGCCTTTGACATAGTAACTGGAGGGCTGGGAGCGGTGGGAGGAGGGGTAGGAGCACAGTGAAGGAAAGCATTTCAGGGAAGAATTTGCCTCTGTTGTAGATATCTTAGGTCAGAGATTTTTGTACTCAGGTAGCAAGAAATGTTAGAAAAGAATCACTGGGGATAGTGAGGTCTCCTAGCCCCTGCTCTGAGCAGCACTGTAAAAAATGAAGTGGAAAGAGCCACATTTACAGATCATCTAGGGAAACAAAAATCCAGCAGTAGGATATTAAACACAAAAGAGCTGAAGTTAACATGAAGCGTTATTGGTTTGGGGAGAAGGACTATTTCCCTCAGGTCCGTAATTAGAACTGGGAACCTTTTGCATGTAATTAAGAGTAAGAGATTGGTTTAACAACCACAGCTGAGCAAGTTGGAAACGTTTTTTTTCCAACTAGCATTTGGGATTAGGATTTTATTTTCTCTCACTTGTAAAACGTGAGCATTTCCTGAGTATTTAAGAAATGGAGGCTAATTCTACTTCCACAAGCACTTTTGTTGCTAATAATACTATGTTTTGCATATGCGATGTGAAATCAACAAGGTGCCCTACGGAAACCAAATGGCCTTTAAGGCACTTCCCCCCTCGAGGAAGTTGTCACCGAGCTGCTGATTAATTACTGTAATAATCATAATTTTAAAAAATTAAAAAATTATTAAGTACACTGTAGAAAGATGCCAGAGGTAATTATTGTCTAGAAGTACTTCCTTATTATCTTTTCTAATACGGCCATGCTGACATTTTTGAGAGAAAAAAAAGTGTTTTGTCTTTCCTCTTATGAACGGGGTGACATTTGAATATGCAAACAGTGTCAAGTCTGCCCTGTGGATGTTTTCTAGAGGTATGATTTATGAGGCCAGCCTATTGTATTTCTATCGCACTAAGAAAAAGGTCATTAGACAAGGAGCTCTTCCTACTGGGGTCTACGGCTCATCTCGTGATATTTTAATTGTTGCTCTTGTGCTGACTTCCAGGCATGCCTCCTGGGAGGAACTACATGGACTCTAGTTTGCTTGGGCTTTGCATATATTCTCTAATGTTTGTGGTATGGTTTGTGCCGACTCCCAGCCACTCCTGGGATAGATGAGGGACGGTGAGCATAAGGGAAGACCAAGAAAATCTAAAAATCTCATTTTATTCAGTGACTTGAACTTTCTCCCCAAGACAAATAATTGTTTCTGGAGTATACAGTATAGTCTAAACTTGAGATAATAAAGAAGTGAGCTATTTGTTGGAAGTCATCTTTAGGGAGCCTGACTACATGTAGCTTCTTTGTAAGGGCTCTGTGGTAAATAGAGCTGAAGTTAAACCATTCAGTCTTAGAGTTGTAAAGATCTCAACTGTCATCTTCTTAACCCACCTTATAACATGACTCTCCTCTCTGATAACATTCCAAGAGTGGTCATTCAGTCTCTGCTTAAATATCTCCAATGATGCTGTATTTACTTCCTAGCTGACTGGAAGATCCATCCATTTTTGGACAGCCCCAAAAGGATAATTTTCTAATGCACTGAAACTTGACTCAAAGTCAGTTTGCCCTAGCTCCAACACCTAGAACTATGTGGAAGAGTCCTTCCCCTGTACTTCAAAGAAGCTCAAGGAAAGCTATCCCTCAGTCTGTTTATCTCATGGTTTAACGTGCTCAGCTGAGAATGGTTTCGCATCCCTTTTCAATGTCTTAATAAGTATAAAAACACCTGTTTTAACTGCCGCAGTGAACATAATAAATTATAGTCATATTAATGTGCCTGATGTTACATACCCTTCCTAATATCCTAGATACAAGTCTACTTCTTTATCCCCCACTTGGAAGGTATATTGAAAAGGATGGGGGAGAGAGAGTGACATCATTATAAAGATAGTTTTTAATACATTGGTGTCCATTATGATGATTTTAACTGCAAGTAACCAAAAATTCAGTAACTCAAACCAGTTTAAACAATAAAAATAAATATTAACTCACATAATAAGTAGTGTAGGAGTAGGGTGGGGCCCCAGGACTGGTTGATTTGGCGACCAAATGATTTCTTAAAGGACCCTGGTTTTCCCAGAACTGTATTTGTCCATCTACACTGTCAACTTTAATTGTAATTCCTTTCACACTTGCAGAGTAGCTGCGTTTGCTCTAGTTTTCTCCTACTGATGTGCTCATTTTTTAATGCAAATCTTTGTGCTGTTTCTTGCTTCATTGCTTCTCTGTATTTATTATTTCTGTTTTCTCATAGTTTAGGTTTCACTTGACCCCTATAATCCCAACTCCGTTGGTTTCTACAGTATTTCTCGATGTGCATTCTGGAGAACACGAATCTGATTGGCCCAGTAACTGTCTCTTTGCCAAGAAATACTAGAGGCCTTTGACTAACCTGGATATGAGCTACCCTTAGGTCAGATTCTACATGTGGTCCAACCAGCTATGTCCCAGGATAGGAGGAGGGTACTTGACCTAAATAAAGCCCAATAGCTTCTTTTACACCAAGGAGGCAGAAACAATGTTGACATGTTCACTATAAGCCTCAAAGTAGATGGAGCATTATTTTTCCTGCTGTATACTAACTACACAGGACACAAGCTGAATGTTATGATTTGTAATTTTTTAAAGACTGGCATATTAATGTATATAGAATCTTTATAACATAAAGGCACATAGGGATTACCATCTTTGAACAATTAAACATTTTAGGACATGTTCTGGACCTCCTGTCTCAATAAATAGGACCCTGTCTGCAGATATTAGATATTTATTTGACAATGTGGAATAGAAAAATAACCCAGAATCATGCAGATCAGGATTAAAAATAATAAAATATTATTATTCTTAAGTAATGCTTTATATGTTAAACCACTGAAATATACAATAGTTACCCTCATTGATGCTCATATCTTAGTTTAAATGGACAGACATATAAAAGTCTGTCTGGAGAAATTCCTACCATTGTTAATATAACGAGAATGGTTTGTGCAATATCAATGTAGTCTGGCAGCCAAGGAAAATGGACTGGAATGTACATGTGTGAACAATGCTGGCTGTACTAGTCAGTGGGGGCAGTAATGCCATTGAGTGAGCATGTGTAATGTGTGGCTGTCAATGAGATTCAGGAATATACAATGGGACAGCTGATGGCGATTGGGAGAAGTGAGTGAAGTCCCAAAGTACCTACTTTGAAGGGAACTGAGGCATTATTGTCCTATGTATAATGTTTCTTGCATCTTGTATCTTCTTCAATAAATGTCTCCACTTTTCATGTAACATGGTTGGATACCATCTGGACAGCCCTCGTATAACATAAATGATATATTTCTATGTTGAGATAACAATCCCATATTGGATCAGCTTTTAAAAACTAACTTCATCATAAAAAGAAGACATGCATGATGCACTTAAAATTTCTTAAAAGAAACTCTATTAAAAAGTTATTAAATTTATTCCATTGTTTATTTTTTATTTTTAACATATTTTTAATTGATTATGTTATTATAATTGTCCCATTTTTTACTCCCCTTTAACCCCCTCCACACTGCAACTCCCATCTCCCCAGCATTCCCCGCCCCTCCCCCCCACCACCCGTTAGTTCATGTCCATGGGTCATACATATAAGTTCTTTGGGTTCTCCATTTCCTATACTGTTCTTAACCTGCCCCTGCCTATTTTGTACCTACCAATTAAGCTTCTTTTCCCCCCATTCCCCCTCCCTTTCCCCCTCCCCACTGATAACCCTCCATGTGATCTGCTTTTCTGCAATTCCATTCCTGTTCTAGTGTTTTGGCTAGTCATTTTTCCTTCTGTTTTTGTTTTGAGGTTCCATTGTTGATACTTGTGAGTTTGCTATCATTTTACAGTTCTAGTTTTGATCTTTTTTCTTACATAAGTCCCTTTAACACTTTGTATAATAAGGGCTTGGTGATGATGAATTCCTTTAAGTTTACTTTATCTGGGAATCACTTTATCTGCTCTTCCATTCTAAATGATAGCTTTGCTGGATAGAGTGATTTTGGGTATAGGTTCTTGTCCTTCATGACCTTGAATACTTCTTTCTAGCTTCTTCTTGCCTGTAAGGGTTCTTTTGAGAAATCAGCTGATAGTCTTATGGGAACTCCTTGTAGGTAACTCTCTGCTTTTCTCTTGCTGCTTTTGAGATTCTCTCCTTATCTTTAATCTTGGGTAATGTGATTATGATGTGCCTTGGTGTGTTCCCCCTTGGATCCAGTTTCTCTGGGACTCTCTGAGCTTTCTGGACTTGCATATCTCCTTCACCAGATTGGGGAAGTTTTTCTTCATTATTTTTTCAAATAAGTTTTCAATTCGTTGCTCTTCCTTTTTTCCTTCTGGCATCCCTAAGATTAGGCTGTTGGAATGTTTAAAGTTGTTCCAGATGTTTCTAAGCCTCTCCTCATTTTTTTGAATTCTTGTTTCTTCATTCTGTTCCAGCTGAATATTTATTTATTCCTTCTGTTCTAAATCATTCATTTGAGCCCCAGCTTCCTTCCCTTCACTGTTGGTTCCCTGTATATTTTTCTTTATTTCACTTTGTATAGCCTTCACTTCTTCCTTTATTTTGTACCCTTACACAATCACTTTGTGAGCATCCTGATTACCAGTGCTTTGAACTCTGCATCTGATAGGTTGGCTATCTACTCACTGCTCAGTTCTTTTTCTGAAGTTTTTATCTATCCTTTTATTTGGGCCATATTTCTCTGTCTCAGCACATCTGTTACATTTTAAGGGACAGAGCCTTAGTCCCTTACAATTCAGTATGGCAGGGCAACCCGCTTCACTGCATCATGGTGCTTTATGTGGGGGAGAGGTCCAAGAGGGAACAATTCCACTTGCTTGGCTCTCCCTCTATTTTCAGTCAGTTCCCCCACTACCCAAAAGTGGATTGGACTTTTATGGTGCTGACTTCTGGGTAGGTGGGTCTGTGTATGTTGTAGGAACCCGTGGGTCACTCCAATGGACTTTCCTGTGAGACTGTGAGTTTCTCCCAATGCCGCAACCCCCATAGATTTTTATAGCCAGAGCTTTTGAGGTTTTATTTCCCCAAATTGGAATGCTGGTTTGCACAGTCTCTGTCACTCCCCAGCTGTTCCTCCTGGTTTATACAGAAGCAAATGTGGGACCACCCAGTTTTCCAGCCGCTACCGTGCCACATGTCCTCTCCACCCTGACTACCCATCTCTGCCCCTCTTACCAGTCAGGATGAATGTTTCTTCTTTAACTCCTTGGTTGTTAGATTTCCCTTCAGTTTGATTTTTCTAGCAGTTCTGGTTGTTTTTTGTTTTTTAATTGGTTTCTGTCCTTCTTTTGATTGTGTGAGGAAGCCAAGTATATTTACCTACATCTCCATCTTGGCCGGAAGTCCTCCCCATTACTTATTTTTTAAACCTACAAAAAAATCTAAAGAAATCTTGACCTTCAGGGTTGTGCCTAGTCAATTTATCTGGAACTCTGATACTTATCCTCCTCAAGTCTATTTCCTGCCACCTTCTTACTTGAAGGTTCCTTCCCTTGCTTTTCATCCATGTCTCTAAATACCTCCTTTCCTAATACCTATTAGCAAACTCTGGTACCACTCCCTGTCTCCTGGATTGCTTTAGACTTTTCCTTGTTTCCCTTTGATTTCAGTTGTTCTGTACTTTGCCCCACCCAGTGGCTGGTTTGGAATACAAAAATATCACTGGGTGCATGAGATGCTGGAAGTTGTTCCAGTAGATGTGGAGACCATCAAACTGACACCAGTTCACATTTAAAGTACAGCTTCTGGGCCAGCTCTGAGGAGACCTCTTTAAAGATGCTGATTGAAACTAAAAGCCAAAATTTTATTCAGGGCCTGGGCTTTGTTTCTTGTGTTGATTTTAGGGGAACTTTATTGTATTCCTTTTCTCCATTCTCTCCTTTGGGATTTTACTTGCACAAAAAACAATTCAAAAATTCAAGGTAAAGCTCTCTGAGCTAGTTTCCAATTCCACCATGCCCCTTTCCTTCCAACTCAAGGCTACCACCCATTTTTAAAAAGAATTCTGATATCTTGCCATGCTCAGAAGAATAAACAATCTTTTTCTATTTTCAACATTTTTCTTTGAATTTAATCAGTATTTGATTTTTTTTCTTCTCACTTGCTTTTATTCCTCTCTCTGAACATTGGCATATCCAAATCATTATCTCCTTTTTTTTTAAACTGAAGAGAAAAAGTGGATGTTTTTTAAAGCAATGTAAATCCAACTTCCTGGTCATTCAATTGAGATCAATTTCCACCTAGGAGACTGAACACACTATGTCTATGGGCCATGCAACATCTGTCAATAAAAATGAGGTCGGCAATCTGTAAAGCGGCAGACAGCATGGACTGATGCCACAGACAGAACCCTTGGGAAGCCAGCCCTCACATGCTGTCTCCCCAGCCTTCCTTCCAGAGCTGCAGTCTATTTACATGTTCAGCAGACCACAGAAATTATTCCTGTAATCCAAACATAAAGTTTTTCCCATAATCCATTAAGTAACTAAAACACAATGGCCCCACTCAACAAAGAACTTCCACAGGAATGACTCTGTGTTTTGTCAAAAACTAAAAACGACACACTAAACTGTGTCATTCCCAGGGTGGCAGGTTGGGGCTAAAGGGAAGAGGAGAAGGAGACTGCCTAGTGTGTGGACAAGATCTGGGTGAAGACCTTCTTCATGGAGAACAGAAACCCAGAGCAGCGCCATGGGAAGCGTAAAGCCGGGAGTCAGGCAGACTTCCTTTCTGGTATGTGCCCCTCAGAAACCTCTTCTTTGTGCTCTTGCACACGTCACCGAAATAGGAAGCAAAGATCAAGCACTTGGAAACATGTTTATGTACAGGGACCTTGCATTCATTTATCTCTTCATTCAGTCAAATATAATTTACTGAATACCTACCATATGGCATACACTGTTCTAGACACTAGAGATAAAACAATGAGTGAAGAGAAATAACCCCTAGTCAAGAGGACAGACAATAGATAAATAAATAGAAAAAATTAAAAAGGTGGGAGTGGTCACTTGAGACAGGAGTGCAGGAAACCCTCTCTGGGTAGTGGCACTTGAGTAATGAATAGAAGATGAAGGGAACAATGCACCCATTTAAAAAAAGCATGCCAGAAGTAGGATGAGAGAGGGCATAAAGCAGAAGTGTGCTTGCTGTGTAGGATCTGCAAGAAGTAAGTGTGGTTGTGCATGGGGAATTCTGAGTAAAATAATGGCAAAGAATCCCAGGGGCAGATGAGACAGGGCCTTATGTGCTTTGACAAAAAGTTTGGATTTTATTCTTATTGTGTTGGGAAACTGTAAGATGTCAGCACGGAGGTGTTAAGATGATGGTGATGGGGGTAACATAGTGATGTATGTATGTAATATTTAATATGTACCAGACCCGACTCCATTTTTATAAAAATGGGACCATACAACATTCCTACCCTCTGTGCTTTTATGATGATTAAATGATATTGCATGCGAAGCACTTGACATAGAGCTCAATAAGAGTTATTACAGTTATTATTATGATCATCAGGGACTGGGCTATTGGGCCTCATCATTTCAGCCTCATTTTGGCCCCTGCCTACATTTAAAATACAAATATGTTAATCAGAATTATGCTAACATCAATAAATTTTTTGTGGAGAAAGTATTTTTCCAGTGAAGTCCATTAAGCCAATTTAATTCCTTGATCAATGTTCCATATTGCACAATTTAATTATTCGTATTTTTCCCATTTTCATTAGCATTATTTCTTTTCCATTTTAATTTTATAGTAAGATGAAATATCTCTAAAGTTTAAATGATGGAGTCAAATGGCAGTTTCAATTTAATGTGGTCACAATATCCTGCTACTTAAGAATCCTGAGATCTTGAGGCTCAAAAAGGTTAACTGATTTTCCCAAAGATGCAGCTAGTAATTGACAGAGGTGAGATCAGAGCCTAAGTCCATTTAATGCTGATACCAGGGTCTTTCACTATGGTACTTTCTAGGAGGGGAGTAGAAGAGAAAGAGAGAGAGAAGAAAGAAAAGAAAGTAATAATGCCAATACCTACTTACCATGGTAAATGTAAGGCTAAACTGACATACTATGTAAGAAAGCACTTTTTAAAACTGTGAAGTACTGTGTTATTATTAGTAACAGCGATAAAAGTAAGATCCATTTCTAGGTCTAGAAGAGCATAGTGAAGACACTCATTGCTAGCCAAGTGGGGATAGGAGAGTTTCATTTCCTAAAGGTCTTGATTTGTCAAATGCATCCCAGACTCACTTCAGCACATCCTGAGAGCATCCACCAAGAAGGATAGATTTAGGAGCCCATTTGGATTGGCCTGGGGCGGGTCTAAGAACAATTGATTACAATGGCAGAGGTGGTCTTTAAGAGGAGCCCAGAGATCTCAACTTCAAGTAGTGCTCTGAAATCCATTTGGGGCCCATTGTCTCTTAGAGGGTCTAATTCAAAGAATTCAGCAACAAGACTTCAGGGACCTGATAGTTCTTGGCTTAAGGGCCACTCAATAGTCCTTCCTGTAGCACTTAATATCTTGAGGCTCTATGCTAGAGGCCAAGGTACAAAAAAAGGCACAGTCTCAGCTTCAAAAAGGTCACTACTTCCTAGAGGAGGTAGGCTTGCCAGAAAACAAGCATGACACAGTAACAAAGCTATGGTGGAGGCATAGGAGAGGAACATCTACCAATATGAGAACACTTTCTATAGAACATAAACCTTGATGATAATTTTTAAGGACAAATAGTGGTAACCAGATAAACAAGGTAGGGAGTGCATTCTGGAGAAATAAGATTGTACATACAAAGGAATAGTGATGGGGAAAAAACACGCTGCCAAGGGAATATACGCATGGCTTCGGTGCAAGCGGAATGTGGCAGGTGAAGCAGGGAATGGCACAGGTCCAGAGAGAGGGAGGCAGGTGGGGCAGAGAAAAACAAGTGCAGAGGGAATGGATAAGTAAGTCAGATGGCTTAGATGCAAAGAGAGTAGGCAGATGAGGTAAGGAAAAAGGCTGAGTGTGAGTGCTTGCAAAGCAGGGTGGAGGCCAGAGAGAAGCAGACACACGTCTCAGGGAAAGAAACTGACAGCAACCAGGACTGGCTAAAATCCACAGCAGACAGTAAAGACAGAGACAGTAACCAAGGCCACAGCTCATTTAGAGCAAGCAGGTAATGCAATTATTACTAGACTAACCAGGTAACTAAATCCATCCCAGGACACTGGGAAATGAGCCAAGAGGTGCCAGTTGCTCCTGAAGGCTACTATCTTGGTCACAGACTCTGAATGTATGGTCCCACACGGAGTGCAGGCTTCTTGAAACATAACTGGCACATATTTCCCTGATGACTGAGACAGTTCCAATTGACACTCTTTATATCCCGGCAGCATCTGTGGGCCCTTGGAACTAAAATGATTCCTGATGCATTAAGAGTAACAGTTACTATTTACTGACCCCTTTTTTCAATCTTTATTTTGAGTCTGTGAAATAGTCGTTATTAGTCCTGTTCTGAATAAGGAAAGTGAGGCACTTACTTGAAGTGAATTGAAAGATGTGCTCATTTCCTAAACCTCAGGGTCTGTGAACATTACCTTACATGCCAAAAGAGTGAAAGTTACCATATGTGGTTAAAATGAGATTAAGCTAAGTATCTTGAGAGAAGAAATTTATCCTGGATTATCCCAGTAAACCTTCAATGCAATCACAGGTAACCTTATAAGATACACAGAGGAGAAGACACAGAGAGAAGAGGAAATGTGATCAGAGCCAGAGCATGTAATGATGCAGCCACAAGCTAAGAAATGCTAGGTGGCTAGAGCATCTGTGTAGAGTGAAACTCTGCCAACAGACTGATTTCAAATTTGGACCCCTAGAACTGTGAGAGAATACGTTTCTTTTATTTCAAGCCACTAAGTTTGTAGCAATTTGTTACAGCAGCCCCAGGAAGCTGATATATTTCTCAAGGTCACAGTGCTGAAGGTGGAGCCAGCATTCATACCTAATTGCCTCAAATTCCAAAACCTTTGCTGTCTCCTATATCATACCATCCTACAAGGGCACTAAACTGGTTCAAAGGTTCGACAGACAAAAATGGAAAATGGTGCATGGAGAAGCAGAATCTTATGGTGAATGACTGGAGGAGCTGATGCCAATCACCCTGGACTTGGCCATCAGGCTAAGGGGAACTGCAACTTGGCAGCAAACTAGCGTGGAGAACTGAAGTTGGAGGCAGGAGGCAGGATCTGGAGGTGCAGGGGCTGGAGGTCAACCCAGACTATGGGGCCAAGGTGGGAAAGAGGTCAAGGAAGTAGGTCAGTTGTGCCAGAGCTGGGAGACCATGAAACTGCTGGGAGTCCTTCTTTACACATCTTTGTCTCTACAGCACAGAATAAACATGCTCAGGACACCAGTGTCAGGCAATAATAAAATAAATTGGAGGTGACAGGAGGATAGAAAAGAATTTGCTATTTGCTGTTTTATTTTATTTCATTTTAAAAAGCAACAAAACAATCATCATGGGAAAAATAAAAACTTTGTTGGATTTTTCTATCCAAGTCTTATTGTATTTATTTTAAAATTATATATAACTGGGGAACAGGCCATAATTCTTTTCAGTATTAATCCATTCCTGTGTTATGACAACTGTGAAAGGAAGAATCAGAAAGTGGTGCCCATCATCCATGTCCTCAAGCCCGGGGAAGCTGGGAGGAAGGGAGAAAGCCCATTTGTTGTGGATCCTGGGATCAAGCACAGGGAGGGTCCGATGCGGGGAGATGGGGGAGGAATCCCTGGGCACGCTTGCCTTGCACATCTAAACGTGGTCTGAATGAGGCTGAGACTGAGCAAGAGAATGGCTAACATGGGGTCCATGGAGTCACAAGGATGCTAGAGCACATACGTAAAGCCAAACATGTTCATTTGCTAGGGCTGTCATAATAAAACACCACAGACTGGATGGCTTCACAGAAATTTATTTTCTCACAGTCCTGGAGGCTGGAAGCTTAAGATCAAGATGCTACCGGGGAGGGTTTCCTCTGGGGTCCCTCTTCTTGGCTGGTAGGCAGCTGCCCTCCCGCTGCTGTGTCCTCGCCTGGTCATCCCTCTGTGCATGAGTTTCCCCGGTTTGTCTCACGCTTCTTATAAAGACATTGGTTGTATTGATATAGGGGCTCACCACAATGGCCTCATTTTAACTTAATTAAAAGACCTTATGTCCAAATACAGTCAAATTCTGAGGAACTAGGGATTAGAGCTTCAATGTATGAATTTGGGGCAGAGGGGAGAATTCATCCCATAATACCAAGAAACAAAGCTCAATGTGGATTGTCAAACTGGGCCGAAGGAATATGAATGTGTTTACTTAAAGGACACAGGGTAAACCTAAGGCACAGGTACTAGTACCCTCGGCAGAAAAGCCCCCAATTCAAAAACAGATTTGGTGATGACGATGAAAATTACAAGCATGTAATGAGAAGCACTGTGCAAGTTACCTTACGTATATTCACTGTTTAACCGTCTGAGATAGAAAAGACTATTATTCTCATTTTGTAGATGACATAACTAAAGCACAGAGAGGTGAATTAGCTCACCCAAAGTCACACAGCTTAAGGAGATGGAGCAGTCAGTTGAGCTCAGAGAACCCAAATCCAGAGCTCCTACATGTGGGCACTCACGACTATGACAGAAGGCATCCTGTCAGAGAAGTTTCAGGATAAGCCAGACCTGCGTTCAAATTCTGCCTCTGGTGGTAATTAGCAATTTGATCTTGAACCAACTGTTTAATTTCCATGAGCCTTGGTTTCTTAACCATGTAATAGGAATAATACCTCCCTTTCAGGGCTATTTTGAGGAATATACAAAATAATAACAACAAATAAAGTAATGTAGTCCTATTTCATGCCAGAAATATTCTAAATGCTCTACATGTGCTCTTTCAATTAATCTTTACAACAACCTTATAAAGTACTGTGCCATTACAATCCCCACTTTAAGAGGAAACTGAGGCCCTCATCAGGTGGCCTGATTACTTGGACTGTCATCCCGTACAGTACACCAAGAGGTTGGGGGTTTGATCCCCAATCAGAGCACATATCTGGGTCGCAGGTTCCAACCCACTCCCTCCTCATCAGGGTGCGTACGGGAGGCAACCGATCAACATGTTTCTCTCACATCAATGTTTCTCCCTCTCCTACATCCTCTCTCTCTTAAATCAACAAATATATCCTTGGGTTAGAATTAAAAATAATAACAATGAAATTAAAAATAAAGATGAGGAAACTAAGGTACATAGAGGTTAAGTGATTTGACCAAATTTTTATAGACAGTAAATATCAGAGCCTAAGTTTAAACTCATGCATTTTAAACCCAGAATCCTTGCTCCAAATCCCCTCATGTGAGACCAAAGAGGTCAGTAAATAATAGTTATTATTATTATTGTTGTTGTTGCTGTTGTTATTATTATTAAGGTTAAACCCATGATTTGAGGACACTGAAATACTAACTTGTGCCACATATTCAATTTATGGTCAAGAATAGATTCAATATGGAGACTAATATTTTAAAATATTTGTCAACATTTACATGGAAGAGAATCTGAATGCTACCCTGGGGAGTATGGAGAAGTAGTACCAAAGATAGCATCACTCAGCTGTCTTCTGTTGTCCAGGGCAACTCAACTCTGGTTCCACACTTGTGTGAACCAGCATGCAAGGAAAAGTCCTGTCATCCAATGAACCCGTATGTCAGCTGTCTGTAGTGCTTGCCCATGCTCATCTCAAGCGTCATAGTCATCTTCCCTCCAAGCACGTACGATGCTACCTCAGAAAGGTGTTTTGTTAAATACCATTTATCCATCTAGTCACATTTCCAGGAGGGTTTTAGGGCCCTTTACATAATTGCTGCCTCAGCCACTACCAAGCTGGCCTCACCTTAGTACAACGTGAAGTCGCTGAAGCTGCTCTGCCCCTCTCTCGGCCCCCAGGTGGAATCAGAGTGCATCCAAACAAGGGAAGACAGCATCTAAAGCACACACAACACAACCCTGGGGGGAGTAGCTTTCTTCATCTCTAATGAGGACAGACAATTCACTAGTTTGTACAGAAGAACAAAGTCAAATGTTTGGATGGGAGGGAACTAAATGTAACACTAGGACAATGGGGCTGGAAAGCCCTAAACATTGGCATTTTTTAAACACTAGATGTGATCATTTTTGGTCTAGGAATTAGAAGTTATTATTTCACATTTTATGCAAGGCTTTTAAAATTTTCACATCTCTCTATCCCACTTGCCCAAAGAAAGAAATGCTGGAAGCGATCATATGACAGAGATTCCTTCTATGTCTTCAAGGCCTGGAAAGTACCAACGTCAGGGCTGTCAGCAAAATCTAATTGAGTCCAGTTTTCATAATGTGGATTTGTTGGCAAGCCCATCATGGTGGGCAACGTGTGTGTGATCGGAGTGACTACAAAGTCTTGAATCATGTCTCTCTCTGTTCTGAGTCTTACTCACAAAGGGGATTCCATTTAAAATTGGAAAACTTTATTAACTGAACATACCATAAATTAAAGATTTCTTTTACTTCCAGGCATTCAGAAATTAATTCTCATGTGCTCAAGTATTTTTATGTTTATGCTACATTATAAAATAAAAACCTAATTTTACTAACTTAACTCTTTGGCTTATTAGTACCAATTTTCTATTAATGGATACTAAGCTATGTAATCCTTGGGAACAAGGGACACATTGAGTTTTCTCTATCTTGAGGGACCCACGCATATTAGATGCTCATTAAAAATCCATTGGATGAAAGGAGGAATGGTTTTGTCTTATGTTTCATGTACTGTATTTCAAAGTGGTCAAACTATAATCCTTATAAAATATTGTTATTAAAACTTTTCATGAAGTTGTATTTTGCTCTATTCTGCACTTTAACCTTTTAATATTTCCAAAGAGCAAACTTTTATAGAATTTATATGACTGCTTCAAAATTTAGCAATTTACTTTACTTTTATTTCCATAGCCTTTTCTGTGGTCTAAACAATTTGATAAAGCCACAAGGATGCCCTCCCACTGTTAGCATTACTCAGGTAGAATGAGTGTCTTCGGTGTGTTTTGCTCCATGCAATGGCCCCCTCCATGGGCCTGCATGCATGTACCAACCCTCAGTAAAGGGTTAAGGCAACAGTTTTTCTTGGAGCATTTGTTTTCCCCAAGACTTCCATTACTGCTATAAATTTTTCAGTGTAGCTTTTATGTAAATGTAGCAAGAAAGGCAAGCCAGAAAAATGTATTTGTAAGCTTTAGGGGAAAAATAAGGAATCTGAAATTGTTTATTGAAAATAAATGAATATGGATTATACAATAGAAGCCAAAGAAAAAATGAATATTTTGTGTTAAGTACCACGTAACAAATACCTAGAGTAGCAGAAAGAGGTGGAAGGGGGCTGTGTCTGGGGCAACCAGGCGAGCCCTGTGTCCTCCAGCTCCCAGGTCTCACCCACTCTAAGAAGCCAGGGGTCCCCCTGGAAGCCAGGTCCCGGGCTGGTGGTCAGCAGAGCCTGAATTCGAGTTCTTCTTTGCTCTACAATGTCGTGTGTCCTGAAGCAGATCATTAAAAAATGCCTGTGCTACCTTCCCATATCTCCATCTGCCATAGAAAAATTTCCATGACCCACCCCCACTTCTGATTGGTTGCTATTTCCTGTACTCTTAATTAGGTTCCTTGAGCAAAGGAACTAAGTAATATTCATATCTGTGCATCCAGGGACTTCACACATAATAAATCATTAATACACAATGTTATATTAAGGAATTTATGTGAGGTGTTTTGTCAAGCACACTGTTTTAAAATATGGGATTTATTATTATTAAGGTATAATGAAGCCAACAGATCAGGAGATGAAAAAGAAAGCTTGTTGCCCCTACTGGCAAGGGTATGTTGGTTGAGCATTGTCTCACAAAGTGGAAGGTCGCTGGTTCGATTCCCAGTCATGGCACATGCCTAGGTTGTGGGCCGTCCTGGTTGGGGCACGTGCAAGAGGCAGCTGATCAATGTCTCTCTCACACATGGATGTATCTCTCCCTCTCCTTCTCCCTTTCCCTTCTCTCTAAAAATAAATAAATGAAATTTTTTTTGTTAAGATTTTATTTTTTTAAAGATTTGATTTATTTACTTTTAGAGAGGGAAGGGAGGGAGAGAGAGAGAGAGAGAGAGAGAAACATCAATGTGTGGTTGCCTCTCACGTGGCCCCCACTGGGGACATGGCTGGCAACCCAGGCATGTACCCTGACTGGGAATCGAACCTGCGACATTTTGGTTCACAGCCCGTGCTCAATCCACTGAGCTACGCCAGCCAGGGCTTTTGTTAAGATTTTATTTATTTATTTTTAGAGAGGGAAAGGAGGGAGAGAGAGAGAGAGAAACATCAATGTGCGGTTGCTGGGGGTCATGGCCTGCAACCCAGGCATGTGCCCTGACTGGGAATCAAACCTGCGATGCTTTGGTTTGCAGCCTGCACTCAATCCACTGAGCTACGCCAGCCTGGGCTATAAATGAAATCTTTTTAAAAATAAAAAGATAGCTTGTTACACACAGATCCCAAGGGGTTGGGGTAGGGGTATGCCGTGCCCTACAGGCCACAGAAGAAGGCAGAGGAAGGGAGGGAAAACATGGGGAAGTGCCTTTAGTGTGGTTTCCACAGGAAAGAACTGGACAGGCAGGTTGAAGATTGACTAGTTTGAATAATTGTGTGAGGTTCTGGGGCCTGGGGGCTATTCATTTTTGTCTGGCACCTGGCCTTGGAGCGATTATGACAGGAGATTAGAAGCCCAGAAACTGTGAGCCCAGTAAAGGAGGCAATCAGCTGTGGTCTCTGGATTGGTTGCTTTGCAAATGAAAGGTGTTAGAAATTGGCTTCCCCTGGGAGGGGCAATCCCTCCAGTGTCATGGAGGAAGCAAGGTATCAAAGCATCAGAAAACAAAAGGTGCCCTGGCTGGTAGCTCAGTAGATTGAGCACAGGCTGCAAACCAAAGCGTTGCCCTGTTCAATTCCCAGTCAGGGCACATGCCTGGGTTGCAGGCCAGGTCCCCAGTGGAGGCCATGTGAAAGGCAACCAAACATTGATATTCCTCTCTCTCTCTCTCTTTCTCTCTCCCTTCCCGTCTAAAAATAAGTAAAACCTAAAAGAAAAGAAAAGCCATGGTTAAGATATTAATTCTGCATATATTCTTTCAAGATAAAGATTAAACATATTTCACTATCACTTGCATAATCATTTCAAAATGATTATGAAACTAAGCTATGGTCATGAAGTGAGTGGAAAAATTAGGATTCGCAACTAGGTTTGTCTTCATCGAAAGGGAACGTTGTTCTAACTCTGACATGCTGTCTCCAGTGTTTCCTGTTATCAGCCTGGATTGCTACAGACTCTTCTGTCTATAGGCACATAATTAAAAAACACACATGCACACTCATATACCAATCCAGAATTCCTAGGTCAGCCAAAATTATAATAAAACAAACTTTAGATTTGAATGGTGGAATGAAGAATTGCAAGGGAATGAGGTCATTTAGTGTTTCATTGTACCTGTCACCAAAAGTCGTAGGACCTTAAAGAAATCATTCGATCCAGAGGGCCTGAGTAGTCCTTTAAGCGTAGATGATCAATAAATATTTGCCAAGTTTATTTCAGTCTCAATTTCATTCCCTACAATAGGAAGGAGTAAAAACAGATAAGTTCCAAGGATCATTAAAACTAATGATCCTCTTTTGTGTTACAGTGCTGGAAAAACTTAGTATTTAGATTACCTGAAAGAAGGTTCAACCAAAAATTCCATTATCTCTGCTAAATTATTCCCTCCTGTATACGTACACAGATCAGCAAGCTTTGGTCAGCTGGGGGCCAGCAGGCCAGAGACGTCATGATCGTGGGCATGCCAGAGAACCTGTGAGAAGCGAGCCACAGGGGCAGACAGCATCCTGAGGGGCAGTGTCACCCGGTGCCCAACACCCTGCTTCGGCAAGAAGCGCTATTGCAGAGGCAATTACAGGAAATCATTTGGCGCTGAGCAGTCCTGTTGAGTCATCACTCTTATTATACAAGACTGGATTTTTTTCCTCCCTTTAATTAAAAAAAGAAACACACCGGCATTCCATAAATAACATCATTGATGATGCAGAAGTAGGAAAGGCACAAAGGACGGAGAAGCTGGAGCAACCTAACCCTAGCACAGTTTGTCCTTCTTACACTGTCTCCCTCGTCCTCTGCTCAGCACCGCCCAGGATGGCAGTGTCCCTCTGAACATGCCCTGCCCTCATGGGGGAGCGGGGGAAGGGAGAAATACATTCTCTACTGTAAAGGACAAAAGAGACAGGTTTTGTTCACATCATGTGTTAACAGAAATAGCAGACAGACAAGGCCGCTGATTATTTGAATTGAAACTTGAACTGTGTCTGTGTTAAGTCATTAGGATGGCTATGGAGATGAACAGAGTGAGAGGTTGAGTTTGGACATTTCTATTGCTATTTAGGAGTCAACATACAACATAATCCAGTCCAATCTGTAATCATTCTTGTAAACTTTGTCTTCATGTTTACTGTGTGATCTTGGGCCAACCCTTTCACCATTCTGAGCTTTGTTCTTCCTACCCATTACATGGACCGCTAATCCTGACTCACTTCATTGTTCATTCAACAGATACTCTTTTAACATCTATGTGCACAGCGCAGGACTACATGCTTCCTTTGGGAACTCATGGCCCAGAAGAGATAGGGCCTATCCAATGAGACTTTGTGTGTTTTCACATCATGAGCCATAGACCAAAGCTGCTTTCTCCAAGTAGCAGGCTGATTCTGGCTGCTTTCAGATTTCATGGTCTGTCATTTGGGAGGTGAGTAACTCTTGGGCTTCTGCAATGTTTTGAAATAGCAACTCATTTGATCACTGAATCTCTTTGAAAGAAATTCAACTTTTCTAATAATAGAATCAGAGCTAGAATTCCAATACAACAAGCTTTGAAAAGTGAAGCTGCTCTGGTTGAGACAGAAGGCCTGGGCTATGCCTCGCTTCCCTGGAGCGCCTTCCTCTTAGTCCTCGGCAACTGGAGAACACAACCTGAAAACCACTCCTCTATTACCTTTCAAAGAGACTTGTAAGTTGAACAAAGGCTCCAAAAATAAACAGAGCCTCGACACCTGAAGAGGAACGAGTTAGAGCAGAGTACATTGTTTTCAGGCCATGCTCCTGCCTTTAGTTTCTTTGGTACATTGGTGGCAGGTCAGTAATGTGTAGACTGTGGTGCATAGGACCTCCAAATGAGCCATGGGCTCAAAAAACAAATGGTAGAGGATCACCAAGGGATCTGTCCCTGAGCCTTGGTCAGTGTGGTACCTGTTCTTCCAACTTAACACTGGACTCCCACATGATGAGGGCAAAGCACCAAAATGAAGTTGCTGCCTTGGTTTTATTGAGAAAATGACCAGGGAGATGTTTACTGAAAATAGCATGGAGGTGCAAGAACAAACCATTTCCTACATTCTGAGTTCTTTGTGGGCAAGATTGGTCTCAAGGCCACTGTTGCATTCCCCATAGCTCCCAGGACAGGCATGTAGTAAATGGATACTTAATAAATACTGTTAGCAGAATGAATGAATGAGCTAATTAATAATATATGTACTATCTGTTTCAAAAATGTTACAGGAAATCATCAAATACAGATGGTATCTACCCACAAGTTTGGAATAAAAAGCACTGTAAAATTACAAAATTAGAACCATGACATAATCTTTAAATGCCAATATCTCACATAGTGTCTAGCACACAGTAGACTATTTTAGATCAGTTAGGCTGGTACAGTGCACTTTAATGAAACTTTCTGAATTCTTTTGGCCATTTAGCTTCCAGGCACCTGGGAGGGTTGCACTTCCAGACTTTGAGTGGGGCCATGTGACCGTGGATAACCAATGAGTTGTGGGTGGGAGTGATGTGTGTGACTCTTGGTTACTTGTTTAATGGCTAATAAAAAACTCTCCAGAACTCTTTTTTCTCTTTCAGGGTGACCAGTAATGATCCTGACCATGTTGCTCCACTAGGATTGACCCAGAGAAGGGGTGACAAAGTAAGAATAATGTGGGAGAAGATCCTGCTGACAACCCCCCAATAGTCAACAGAATAAGAAATGAACATTTGTGGTTTAAACCACTGAGACTTTTTTTAACCCACATAATAACCTAACTCATCTTAGTTGGTTATAGCTAGGCTACAATAATAAATAGATCCAAACACTTAATAGCTTAATAGAATAGAAGTTGAATTTTTGCTCCCTAACTGGCAGATCGGTGAGATGGGAAGAGAGGGTGCACTGGCCAGCAGTTATTCACAACCCAGGGTGATGGCCACTTCGCATTATCACACACATAGTTTCAAGGTCACTAAGGGGCCTTCTCCATTCCTGTCATGTCATATTAGAGTCTAGTCACATGGTTACATGCAATTGCACAAAAGTTGGAGGAATATATAACTATGCCTAAGAATAAGAAATGGATTTTAGTACATAGTTAGCAATCCCTGATGCACAGGTAGGTACTCAATAAGTATTTGTTGAACGACTGAATTGATAAACAAACATTGCAAAAGAACGACTGGATTGACAAAAGGATTTTCTGAGTTTGCGCTCCAGTGAATCATTTTACCTAAACAAACATGTAAAACCACCGATGGCACTACAGGGCCCTCCAAAGCCCTGTTCCCCAACCTAGTGGTTAAGTTCCTACTTTTCTGAACCCAATCTACATTCCCATGAATGCCCTATTCCTAGAGTGATATTCAAAACAGGTATCAACTTGTATGGCATAGGCTCTGCCCAGTCAGGAGAAACTTTTCTCAATCAATCAGCACAAATGCCCATTGTAAACAGCTGGTATACCAGTCACTTCAGGTAAACAAGCACTTGGCCTCTGACTCTGGTCACTGTCCAGACCAAATGGCAGGGTCAAGACTTGTGGTCTGACAAGTGACAAGGTCTAAATATTAAATTCATTCTATTAAAAAAGAAATTACAATGACATGAAATTGAAACTGTCCAGAAAAATCTAGGATGAATAATAATGGCAGGAAGTACTTTCTAAGTAGAGACTTTTGTGGTTATTAGTCTTATCCTTTCTGCTAAATTGTGATATTTTTAAGGGCGGGGAACTCTGTTCTCTCCCTCTGGTCATTTTCTGCAAGGACTTAAAAATTATAGGTACCTATTGAGTATCTATTGGCTGGATAATAAAAGTTGGAATCACTGATGAGTGAATACAGCAAATTTAAAATATAGTAGCACAGTATCAACAGGGAAGAAAACATAAGTAAGCTCTACTTTCAAAAGTCAACCTTAGAGATCCATGCATTTAAAGAAGATGCAAACCCTTAAAAATGAGGTCCTAGCTCTTTAAAATAACCACTCTTAAGGAATCTGCCTCTCCACTCCCTGGGTCTACTATTAAGGAACGTCCTCCCCACCACCTGTGTTTACTTTCTACTCTTCACTCTTCCTTTTCCTGGTCTGTCTACTGATCAACGTATATCTGACTATCACTGGCAGCCAGATCTACTCTTCATGCAGCTTGGCCCAGCTACTTGATTCTTGTGGTGTTTCTGAAACAATAAACTGAACTTAGCAAAGTAAAATTAAGAGATGCAGTTATTTCTATTTCAAAAAATCCTTTGACTAAATTATACACTAAGCAATTTTTTTCTAAAAACATCATAGAGTTAAAGAGATTTTTTTTTACTTCATAGCTAAGGAAATGGCACAGATGCAAGAATAAAAGGATCAAAATAAATGAGTATTCTGTGATGAAATGTTAATAGTAGGATCACCAAGATGTTAGTTTCTTGATCACTTTTATTTAAAAGTTTAGCTTGTGAAGTAGAAGAAGGAATATCTAGTGAAATCTCCAAGTTTGCAGATAACATCTAACTTTTCTTATGGGAAAAAAACTCCTATGAGGTTCTACTGCAAAACATCAGGAGAAACCAAGCAGAGGTCAAGAGGTGGAGGTACATTCCCACATGGACAAGAATAAGGCAATGACTTTAGAGGAAAAAAAACCACCTATACTCAAAGGACACTGGGCTCTGAGTGATCATTAGAACTTGATAAGGGGATTCAGGAGACATTGTAACCATTTCCTGAAGAGAGCCTTTGGCCTTTAGAGGCAATAAGATATTGTAATAAGACAAAAAACACTGCTGCACCTTTGCACAAACCATAAATCTTCCATTTTTGTAATCCTGGATTCAGCTCAGGCTGCCTAACCTGTCCTCATTGTATAAAAGATGAAAAACACTGCAAACCTCCAGGAAAAAAAAAACAAGTAAAATTATCAACAGGATACAATATATGAAAATGAATTGAAAATGTTAAAACCATCTGGAAAGAAAAAAGCTGAGGAGAATGTTTTGAATCCTTTAAAGACTACAGAGTAAAACAATTGTCACATAAACTTTCCATTGACTGTACATTTATATATATATATATATATATACACACATAAACACACACACACATATATAATGTAGAATATAACTTCTGAATCTTAAAAATAAAACTGAAACCAGTAAAAGATATAGTGTTTGTCAATATTTGACTCTTCTTGTTTCTTTTCCTAAAGATTTACTGAGCACCTACTATGTGCCAAGCACTCAACCAGACCTTCTTACCCAGATAAATAGGATGTGCCCTTTTGCTTGATGGGAAATTTAACAGAAAAGAGAGAGAGAGAGAACTATAGAAAAAGAGACATGATTACATTATTGTAAGTCTGTGGTAATAAGAGAAAAGAGTCACTGGATTTTACAGTTGAGGTGACATTTGATCTTATCTTTGAAGAATGAGTAAGATGATGTCATCAGGCAAGGTGGAAAAGAACATTTCAGCCATAAAAAAAGAGCATAAGTAAACATACAGGGATATGAGAATAGGTGACCTGTTACAGGAAGTGTGAGGGACTGGTGGTGAACCTGCCCAGGTGGGAGAAGACTTTGAAAGTAATACCAAGGGGTATTACTTTCCAGTGACACAGCCACTGGAGTTTGTAAGGGAAATGACACAAACTCACAGTTCAGAAACATTAGCTCAGCATTTATTTCAAAGCAGCCTTGAAAAGAAATATGTAATTTCAAAACGTTTTGATGAATTAATAGGTAATAGAAAATTAGAAGAATTCATAGTATGTCACAAATCTTTTGAGGCTGACACTACCAGAATGCTAGGACAGAATAGCTAATGTCATGACTTATCCTTGCCAAGCAGAAGCCGGGGCCTGAGCAGTACTGAGTGTGCAGTTTTCTCCACCTTAATCACAACAAACAGAGCTGGTTGGGCTGGTGTCTCCATGAGTGTAGTCGAAAACTAGAAGGCCTCTTTCAAAAGGAAGCGTTGCCCTTTTAGGCACTGAGCATTTGCGAAGCTGAGGGGCCTTTGCCCAGCCTGACAGTATCACCTATGCAATTTTACGTGGATATGCAGCTCCTGCTCAAACCTGCCAAAGTGCAGGGAAGACAAGGGCAGCAAATGAAGGGTCCCTGAAAAAGAACCTACTGGATGACGTTGAGGCTGGCACAAAGGTATAGAGTAAAACCATCTGGCTACTAATTGAGGTCCTCTTTTTATGAAAATGTGGAACATATTCATGTATTTAGGATGGAATATAATGGATCCTAGGTGTGTTTTCACTAACATTTGCAGGAATGGGCGCACTTCTACATGAGTAAAATGGAAGCTAGAGAGAACCAATGGATTTTCATCTGCTGAAGAAGAAAGTCACATTTAACAGATTTTTTATCCTTGGGTTGAGTTCAGAGGAGAGGTAGCAGAAGGAGGAGTTCATGAGGAAAATGTTAAATGGGAGCCAGAGCCAAGGCCAATGATGGATCATAGAACACATGAGTGAGAGCCAGACAGAACCAGCTGGAAACTCTTCCCAAAGATAAAATACTTGTTTGTCACTAATCTTTCTTATAAATGCAGTTTTTCTGTTTATAGCCTACAGAATGCTTTCACATAGTTTATTTCATCCTTACAAGTTTTTATTATAATCTCCATTTCACAGACAGGTAAACCTGAAACTCCATGAGGTCATGGCTCAGACAAGTTTACGCAGCTGGTCACCAGAAGAGCTGGAACTAGCGAGCAGGTCTTCCCGGTCTCACCTTTGTATTCTTCCCTGAGCACTGGCCCCACATACAGTGAGACAGCTGCGATTCCTCGTGTTCCGGGGCACTCATCAAGACCGGCCTCATTGTGTATCCCTGTTAAGATGTCTCACTACGACTAAGAGAACAGTAATAGAAGAGCCCTCTGTTTCTTTGGCTCAGAGCTGATAGAGAACTTTTGAAGGTTCTCAGGTGGCAGCAACAAAGCCAGAACCAATAGCTTCAAAGCCCCTTAAATTTCCTGAAGGATAAAAGTATTTTTTTTGTCTTGAAAATTGTAGGTTTAAACCAACAGTCACTTAAACTTGGACAAGTATACTACTAATCTCAGACCATATTCATTAGTCGCCATCCTACTATCCCTGTGAGAAAGGGAAAGGACATTTTAGCAGTGGGGAAACCACAACAAACAGGTGAAAAAGTTGATCCAGAATCACCTAGAAGATCTCTGGCAAAAATAAGAATGTGTCACCTAACATCTCATATCACCTAGATCTCTGTCCACGGCTTCTTATCTATGTCACTTACGCTCTGTGCTCTTCTCAAACACCGTGCCTGTCACTGATTGCGTGTAGATGGAGGACAATGGCGAAGGGTGTTGGATAATGTTCCTTTACAAGATCAGAGGGTAGCCCTGCAATGATGGCCAGTGAACATAAAAATCAGTTTTTATCCACAGATGAGTTTTAACAGTGCTGTGTGATAATGTCATTTTAAGTGAAAGCAGTATGAGTTGCCTTTATTTTGCTATAATAAGCCCAAGGGTACCAGCTACCCAACCAAAAGGAATCCTTTACTACAGAGCATTCCCTGCATTGAGAAAAGGGACATTTAGAAGCCACTTTGAACGGGCACTGCTTTTTGTATATATACATTCATACTTAGAGCGTTTGGTGGATTTAAACTGCTTTTTGCACCAGTCGAAGGGATCAATATTTCTTAGGCTCTTTAAGGGACAAATAATATACAAGATGGACATTTTAAGCTCTTTATAAAATATATTCATGAGGTCATCTCGTTTCCCCTGGTACCCAACTTTGCTGGTGACATTTATTAATGCTTTTGCAGCAAACAGGGGGTGGAGTTCTCCAAAGGCTCTCATCTCTGTTCTTCCAGAAAATATTGATTTTTTTCTATGATTTGAGGAGAGAGGAAGGGGTAAAAAACTGCTCAAAGCAAAAAAAGAAATCTCACAAAAGAATAACTTAGCTCAGAGCTGGCTTGACAAATAATTTTATCTAAATAGCTTTGTGCTTCTTGATAGAGACAATTTTTCCTGATTTTCTCTTTGAACAAATTTCATAGTGTTCATGAGAGGCAGGCTTTGAGAATATTACATTTTTAATGGTAATGCAGGACTTTCTAGTGAATCTTCCTACAAGTGAAAAAGACCGGCTTTACATTACAGTAAATTTAGAAAGCAATTTAAAATTCTAATTAATTGGGGTTAATTAATTACATGTTTGGGTAAAAATACTCTTTGAGATGCCAGACTGGGGAAAAAAATAACTACTTTGTGATGGCGGCTGGAGATAAAAGTCTGGAATGCATTAGAAAGTTCAGTCTGACTCAGAAAATCCTGGAAGTGATTGGGTATGTGATTAAATTTGAGATAAATCAGGCACTGGAATTTCTTCGTCCAAAAAAGGAAAGAAAAGTCGATTACACCGCCTCTCTTCTGTTAAGCTGGTTTTGTATAAGACTTTACACAACAGATGACTAAGCATGTTTGGATGAACCAAGCATGACGGTGGTTAGAGGATGGAGTACACAGGTATCTGTTCACCTATGCACATTACAGACAACTAAGTACCAGCACCAGGGGAGGCCGAAGAGATAATGGTGTACAAAAAAGGCCCTGTTCTCACCTTCACATTGCTTTTGGTCCTAAGCTAGACTGCATGAGCGACTCAGTGATTCACATGGTCTACAAAGGGGTATGTTTTCAGTTCACCAAGTGTATTTTTTTTTATTTTGCCATTAACATTTGGAAATGAGTAAATTTCACATGAAATTCCAGAAATTTAGCTTGTCTTGAAAAATGATTATAAATGACAATGCTAGGCAGCATTTCGGAGTGTCCTGGAACTCACTGATGCCCTCCTCGGATTGTTTACACAAGCTCCAGTCCCCACATCCAAGTTCATATACTACCTACTGTCCCTTCTTGAGGCCTTGAATTTGTCACCATTATAGACACACATATAGAATGGGGAAACACCTGTGTCCAATACACAGAATGAGGACTGAGTGAGACTTGTGTCTAAACATCTGGAAATCCTTGGTTAAGCTGTTGCCCCTGGTTTGTGCATTCCCAAATTTCACCTGGTCTATTTTGCAGACATTGTTTCAGGACTATTGAAGACCTTCTTTCTCCTCAAGCATCCCCTGCACCCCCAAGTCCTCTCAAATCACCATTTATTATTGATCATTATACTCCAACTAAGGTTCTCCTGGGCTCTAAATCTGGAAGCCTCTTTTGGAAAAGAAGACAACGCTCCCCCACCTGCATATGCACACCTGTGTTAAGCAGTAGTGAGGGGTGTGGAAGGGTAAACAGTGCCGCATAGGTTCTCAGGGCGTCTGCTGCTCTTTGCCTAACTGGCTGTTCTTACCCTTTAGGCTTCAGCTTGAGTGCCAGCCTCTAAAATAATCTGTCTATGGCCGTCATACTCAAAGCAGCCTCTGCCCAGTTGTTCACTCTCACAAAGCCATACTACTTTAATAGTACTTGATATAAGATACAATTGTTTCTTTTATTATTTTTAAAGAATTCCAGTGAAGGAAGAGACCATATTTGTCTTGTTCATCACTGTCCATATCCTCCATGCAATATTGTGAATGTTGACAGGCTCTTCTGGCAATCATGGGAGAAAGTCAAAGAATGCTTGTGGTTTAGCTCTTGACTCCCAGGAACAAAATCCAAACTGAAGTGTATCTGAGCCATTTTATTAATGTGGAAATGGTACTCTAAACCTAAGTCAGGATCGTAGTTGGGACCACTTGGCAATATTCTTGCTCCAGCCTACTTGTCACTGAGGATGTACCTTCTTTAGACAGTTAGAAGTGATTAGGGGTCTGTCCGGAAGATGCCAACTGTGGACACACCAACTCACTGGTTTTAAATCATCATTCCCAGCATGCTCCTATTATTTATCCTGTGATGCCAGCTTTAACTCACTGTGTAAATCATAAGGAATGACCCAAGTATTTGAAGACAACCCCCATGCCCAGCAAAACTTAATGAGATTTATCTTCCTCGTACTCAGCTTGTGAAAGACAACCACACAGTACTGTCTTACCACATTCTATGCTCTATATTGGAAAAATGGTGAGAAATTTGGGCTGCTGCTTTATGGTTAATAGATCAAAGAAATAAACCAGTTTCCCATGATCCAAAAATATAATTTCCTTAAATGGAAATAATCCTGCTTTTCTTTATGCCTATAGGGAGAAATTATAAAATACCCTAATATTTTACCTCCTTTATTGTCAAACACTATCTCTTCCCTCTTTCCCAAACAATTCAAGACACTACCTAGGAATCACATTTTTTTCCAATTCCACAAGTATTTCAGGATGTTGGGGTTTTTTTCTGCTGCTAGTCACCAATAAGTATACATATGAAATTCTATGAACTGTTATTGTCCAAAAGAACAATAATCCCCATGGGTGGGGAAATACAGAGTGGCTTTTCAGTGTGAGTCTGGAGCGCTACAAGGGGAGAACATGAAAGCACCTGAGGTATCAGAAAATCTGCTTTTACCCCAAACCTTGAGATTTTCTGAACAAAGAAGATGGGGAAACACAGGTGGGAGGCCAGCTCCAGGCTGTAAGAGAGAAAAGTTTGTAATTGCTACTTAGAACTGAGGATTCTGTGGAAGATCTCTGGTACATGAAAAAGACCCTTAGGTAAGAGGAAAGGATATGGAACCAGTCATTACAGGCACCAAGCAAAGTAGCCAGCCCTCCTCACAGGCCAAAATGGAGCTCCATGTGGCCCCATTATCTCATTCCTGCCTTTAAGGCCCTTTCTCACTGATGCCATGCCACTGTCCCAGAGATAAGCTGGAACAAAATTACTTTTCTCTCTAGAATAGACAAGTTTTAAAAATCAAAGGGTGATGAGTGTTTCTTACATTCTTTGCCAATTTTCTCCAGAATAATCTGATATTTTTGTTGGTGGGGCATAGTTTGCAGAATTCCTCAAAAACAAAAGAATCCTTGCCTTTCAAATTGCAGCCAAAATCCAACACATCTAGACTCTCACCTGTTAGGTGCACACAATAGAAGAAACTGTCTTGTAGAAACTGAAGAAATGATTCTTGAAACGATTCTTGTCCTGGGGATGAGACAGCAAATGTATGCAACTGGTAGATACGAAGCAAAAAGGTCTATATACTGTTGGAAATTCAAGGACTGTTCAACATGACCCTGCTGCCAAAGAGCTTATAGTCTAATTACAGTCAAAAATAAATACAATTATAATACACTTGATAACACCTGGCTTTATCAAAGGGATATTAGACAAGTCACATATATGTAAGTACTATGGTCATAGTAACATAAACATGGGGCAGTTCATCCTTGAACAACCTGGGTTTCAACTGCACAGATCAGCTTATATGCAGAGTTTTTCAGTAAATACTATAAATGTATCTTCTCTTCAGTATGATTTTCATTTTTTAGCTTACTGTATTATAATATAGTATATAATACATATACATGCAAAATAAATGTCAATCAACTGTTTATGTTATCAGTAAAACTTCCTGTCATTAGTAGGCTATTAGTAAAGTTGGGCGTGGTCAAAGTTATGTGTGTTTTTTTCACTATGAAGGAGGGAGGTGTCTGTGCTCCTTATCCCCATGTTGTTCCAGGGTCAATTGAACTATGGAATAGTTACATAAACATAAATATGATGAACATTTGAAGGGGAAAGTAATTAAGTTTAGAGGGGCAAGAAAGGCTACATTAAAAAGAAGAGAGATGAGCAGGTCACTGGAGTATGGGGAGGATTTAAACAAGTTTAAAGTTGAAGAAAGTACAGTAAGAGGACAACATTCCATGAATGAAAGGACAGAGTGAGGGGGGAGAAATCACAGCAGAAAAGCAGTAGATATGTTATAGCACCAGCCAGCAAGGGTCCTACCACTTGCTGCTGAACAGACAAAACTTTGGAGACAGAGTTCGGTGGAAAGGAAAAGGAATCTTATTTAATGATGATACAATTTGAAATAAAGGCAGGTTTCTGCCTCAAAGCCCATACCTTCTAAAATATCCAAAGAAAAAGAACCCTGCCATCCTCTGCCAGGCCAGACCAGTCCTAAGCTACAGCCAGAATTCCTTTTCCCATTTAAAAGAACTGTCCTTGGGAAAAGACAGGCAGCTGCAGCATGCTCCTGGTCATGGTCTACTCCAAGTATACTTTGGAGTGTTTGCACTCTGACCAAAATCCCTTTCATAGCACACTGCTCCTTCCTTGGCTTCTTCCTGCCAGTCCATCACTTACTCCCTGTCTCTTGCTGGTGCAACTGTTCTCCTGGTCAGGCAGGCAAACATAGTGCTTGCTCCAGTGTTGCCCATGGCTTCCCATGCAGGAGAAGGGCAGGGGACTTGCGCCCAGCCACACAGCCTCCAGAGCTCACCATCCCAGGCTTCCTCTTCTTCTGCCCTATCGGCCCAGCACCTGCTGTGCTCCTGGCTAGGCAGGCCCTGAAGTGCTCAAACAGGGGATCTGGGAACATTCCAGGTCCACACAGTCCTAAGGTCCACCGGTCCAGGAACTCAAGCTCCAAGAAGCTGACCAGACCACCAAGGGGAGTAAAAAAGCAAAGAGCACCGCATTTCTGCATTCTCCACTTTTTAAAGACAGCCCCTGGAGTCCCCTACATGGCAGAAGTAGATAGAAGGATGTGTCCCTTCATCTGGTCATCTCTATAGCCTGATGCATGCTCCCTACGCACTTCTTTCTGCTGAGTCTTGAGGCATTGCCCCGATTGCTGGGGCAACACACACTGGTTTGTGTAACCACACTGGGGCTGTTGCTTGTTAATAGTCCTCGGCACTTCCCAACCTCTCCCCTATTTCCAGGGATGGGGGTTGTCCCCCCAGTTACATATTCATGCCTTTTCTCTAGAGTGTCTCCAGGAGGCCCTGGTTCTGCCTCCTTATTACCAGCCCCTGAAGTACTCCATTACTTTATTAGTTCCCCATATAAATTATTTATTTGCTAGATTATGATGCTAATCAGCTCTGGAAAGGAATGTCTTCTACGGGAAATGCTGCTGGAGGGACTGAAGTCTCCAATGGCTGCCAAAACATTGAAGATCAATTTTAATTCTGTGTGTGTGCATGTGTGTGTGTGTGTGTGTGTGTGTGTTTATGTGTGTGTGTGTGTGTGAAGGTCTTTGAGGATGGGGGTGGTTCAGATGATGGCTGCCCTATCTGTGGGTCTTCATCAGATCCACATATTAGATTTCTGGGGGCAACATCAGTACAGTTGCCTGGGGACACTATTCATGCTGTTGTTTGCTATAAAGCAATTCATAATAACTTGGCTGGGAGCACAACATTAAAAGGTCACCTCATTTTATCTCCAATATTCTTCTTTTGAAAAAGTCACCTCACAGGTACATTTAGAGAACAATTTGTTAGTGTAGTTTCCTTCTCGGTGTCATTCAGGCTGAGCTTAGCAGTCACAAAGATTATCACTTTCTAGACTATTTGGAAAGGCTCATAAAAGTTTTGCACAATTACTTTTGTTCCTTTACCAATAAATGCCTCTATTAACTACTCAAATGCTGGTGTTTTCCTTGATGTTCTATGGGGCCACCTTGCCTGTTCTCAAAGACTACAAATAATTGCCAATAACGTGCCCCTTTTAAAAAAACATGAGCTATAAATATTTACAAAGCAGATATATAACTTGATAGAGGGAAAGTATAAATTAAATAAAATGAAGGAGAGGGTTTGATTCATTTTAAAAAATATTTTTTATATATCTGGCATGCTTCCTTTGTGCCTTTCAAATTTTACTTCACTTACAAAATTAAACACAAGTTGCCTTCCACCATGTAAAAGCAGAGATATCAAACAGACTTCACCAACCTAATGGCAAGTTTGCCCCATAAAAGCAGTTAATGTCAACATGGGTGCAGTATTTTACCCTGTTGTAATAGAGTGCTGGTTCATTTTTTCAATAATCAGATACCCTTGTGTCTTCAAAGTATATATGTATGTATGTATGCATGTATGTATGTATGTGTATGTGTACACACACACACATATATATATATATAGAGAGAGAGAGAGAGAGGAGAGAGTAATATGTCCTGAATATTCTAAAGATACTTATCAATTCCACTGCACCTCACAAAATGTTGTGATGTGTCTACTGTGTGCTTAACATAAAAATACCTAATAATGCTTCTGAAGCTGCCATCAGAGAGGTGTGACTATCTTTCTGGGGTTTTCCCAAAGATGATGGAAAAGGGCTTAGATCTGGGGTTTTAACCATGTGTGTGAACTTGAATTCTATTGTTCTATAGACCATCTCATCCTGTAGGTTAATTGGGAAGTCTTTTAAACATTTTCAGGTTAGTTGTTGGCTTGCCTGTCTAATTCCAGTAGAGACATAAAGTAAAGGTCTAAAAGGAATCAGCCTTTCCCCCGTGGTACTGCTGCCTTGGGCTGAGGGTGCTCAGATCCAGAGAGAATCCTAGCCACCAGTGTGGTTCCACCTGTGCATCCCTCAGAGGAAATCATGGTGAACTTGCTAGGGGGGATATGCCTAATTATTCTCCACATGCATCTTGAAATTAAAAATTACCATTCCATCTGTTAGAACTGGCTTCAATGGACAAATTCACAAGACAGTAAAGGGTGAATGTTTCTGGTGAGAACAGTAGTCCTGAGGTAGACTGCTGAGGGATAGTGCAGCAGCTCAGATATGCCAGCAGAGACCAGGTGCCTTGTGTTTCTGCTCAGCCATTTCAGTGATCAGCTGTTATCCTCCCAGTTACAAGCTTCCCAGCTTCAATTCCTTAGAGGAGACTAGAAGAGCAAAGAGCAAGTGTATGGGGAAATGAGAGCTGGATGAATCTCTACCCTCCCAAGATTTTCCCAGATGTTCAATCCTGTGGCTTCCATGTACACCTCCCTGGCAGGATCTGTTCCATTCAGCACCCACATGTGCAAGGAGGGGCTGGGAAATGACTAGGCTCACTGCCACCCTAAACAAAGTCAGAGTTCAATTATTAAGGAAGAGGAGAGAAGGCGTGTTGGGGACACAATCTGAAACACCAGCCACAAAGAGCAAGGGTCTTTTTCTTTCTTTAGACCCAAACTACAGCATGAAAATTAATATATGTGATCTGTCCAGAAACTATCCATCCACGGGCTATGCAAAATAGACATTTATTGAAGAAGATACCAGAAACATTGTACATGGGACAATAATGCCTTAGTCCCCTTCAAAGTACCATCTTAGGATGCATCTCTGGTTATGACCTTCTTGAGGAAATCTGGTTTATTGGCAGCAGTTTGAATCAAGTCACTAGCAACTGCAGCATGATGTTCCTCCTGCCCTGGTAGCAGAAGCCATGGAATGAATTTTGCCATGACACTTTTCATGCCAAGATCCTACATAAAAACTTGTACAGTGAAGTCATCATTGTTCACACATGTACCTTCCAGTCCACTCTCCTTAGCTTCCAGGTTACATCAATGTCACAAAAACCATTCTCATTATGTTAACAATGGCTGGAATTTTTCTGGATAGACCTTATATATTACATAGGCTTCAAGTGACAAATAATCACATTTCTTATAAGGACAATTAGAAGTTTCCATCCCCTTGTTTTTGCTCTGCTGGCCCTGCAGATTTCTTACAGTTGGTATTTACTGTGGCCAAATCTAATTTACTCATTTATGAGGCTATCTCAGGCACCAGCAGAAGTCATAAACTATTCATCTCTGGAATGTTTATATTTGAGAAGGTCACAGTATTGAGTGTGTCTATATCCCAAGGCCCCCTCTTTCTGTTTGAGCCTCTTGTGGCCTGGGCCTGCTATTTTTCTTTAAACGGTGAAATGAGATGTACACAGCTCAAAATACAATTGTGTTTTTCCACAAGCTCCAGAGAACTCCCAGCAAAATTGGTGTGGACCTTTTCTGACTCTTGGTTTTTCCTCTGCTTTCTTACTCTCCCTACTGCATTTGGCCATGAACAAATGTCTGATGATTAGGACAGCTTTACTTTTTTGTGTGATTATTTCCCACTATGGATATCTCTGGAATCTTAACTTCAAAATGCAGAGGAGGAAAGATTTCATCTCCTCACTTTTATTCTGAAACTACAAATAAAATGGGAGATTAAAGGAGAGCACATCAGCTCCTTGAGGAGGAGTGGGCCTGGGATCCCCTCTTTATCCTTAACCCTTTTGCCCCTCTGCTCTTTGAAATGATTTTGCAGCTGAGATGAGTATGGGGTCCAGCGCAGAGAGGTGGCCAAGTTTCTACACTGATGCTGGTACAGATGAGCTTGAGATTTGAGACTGCCTTTGAAGAGAGCTAAATAATGTGTTTTTCTATAGCATTTTAACATATTGTATTATCACATTAAATCAGAACAATAACCTTGATAAATATAACTGAACATATTTTTACCTGAAGACACTGAAGTTCATCAGTTAAATGATTAAACAAGTACCCAAAGTAAAGATCACCTCTGATACTTATCCCACAATTTCTAGTTTCCTAATGCAGATCTAGTTTTTCCCACTTTTCACCACATGCCCACCATCCCTTCAAGTATTACCTTCCCCCAGTAGGTTTGGTTTTGTGTCAAGTCTGTCCTTCCTGGGTCCCACGGCTGCCCACTGCTCTGTTGCCACCTGGCTCTTGGTCATCCCTGCCCTCTCTCCCTGAGGCCTCCACTTGCTTGTCAGCTGCCAGAATCCTGGGATGCAATTCTCTCTCTCTATGATGCTGCTCTCACTCGCAGGCCTCCAGGCCTCCAGGGAGGTGACATGGGAAGGCCGCTCCCCTCTCCACTGCACAGAGACACCCATAACGGCTTTCATTCCAACCAACACCATTAACACTATGCTCTGCTGTGAAACATGGCCCTTATAGAAGGCCAAGGGGGATAATGTCAGAGAAATATCAGACATTCTGCCCGGTAAAACTCCAGAATCCCCTGTACTGCAAGAGAGGCCATTGCTCCCCTCTTTGTCTCCATCTATAGAAGCCACAACCAATTCTCCTTCCATCTAGTTAATTCTCCCTCCTATCCACAAGGAAAAGACTCACCAGAACTCTACTCCAGAGGCAATCTGCCCCCACCCCAGTATCTCCTATCAGAACACATCAGAACCACCTCTGTAGCCCCAAGGAGATTGCACTTTACTGTGTAGTTTTATACAGTTGACTTAACTTCTCAGAACTGTGCCATTTATGACCAAAAATGCCATTCAAGTGTGTTCCTAAACAAAGGAATAAATTTTCCCCTGAGGTAAATTCTGTGACTCCCCTGGAATAAAAAAGAAAAAGTACATCTATATTTAGTTCCTTATTTAATAGTAAGTTCTCCTTCACTGAGTCTGCCTGGGAGCAGTGAGTGTGCATTCAGAGGCCCAGATTCCAATTCAAGTGCTGTCACGAGCTGTTTGATTTGGGACAAAGTCTCCTGTTTCTCTGGCTCCTAGTTTCTGTGAATAGAAGGGGGAGAAGGACTAAATGATCTCTCTAAAACTTCTAGCATTAAAATTCAAAAATTTCCAAACTTGGTCATAATTGAGGAGTTTGTTTTTTTTTTCAAATCCATATTCCTGTGTCTCAAAGAATATTCCTGGCTTGGGAATAAGGCTAAATTTGCCTATGATTCCCCTCAGGCAGAAGGACAGAATTAGAGGGTTCAAACTCAATTGAACACAAAGCTATTTCAGCAGCTGTGGGTTCCAGCTGAGAAGCCCAGCAAGCAGGCTTCTGAGAGCTGCCACTGACCCCACGGAGAGTTGCCTTTGCTCCCTGGGGTGATGTTAGAAAGCTGATGCCTTGCAGGCAGCACAAGGAATTTTATTATTATTGGTTTTTCAATTTGTTCACATTTTGCTGTCATTTGCCTTAGTGGCTGTGGATCTCTACATTAAGATTTCGATTCCATTCCCCCCGGGCTCCCATGTTTTATGGAGATCGCTAGTATTTGCCGTCTTTATTGAAGTTGGTGTACAGCCCCTGGCTGCTGTGTTGAGCATAATCAAATGTCATTTATGAAGTCCTCCTGCCACTGGAGGACTGCAGGAGAGCTGTGTGGCCTGTGCCTGAGCCACTCAAGGAGACAGACAGCCTCAGAAGCATACTTCCAGGTGTTGATAAATTACGTGACTGAGGCTTGATTATTTCTGACCCTGGCTTGCTGGTTGTGAGTTATAGGTCACTTAAGTCCGTTCCAATGAGTTCCTTCTACATGGAAGTGTCAGGTGCTGCCTGACAACTGAGCCCTAGCCCTCTCCTAAGTCTCTTGCCTGGAATAAGCAGAAGGTGGGAGACAACATAGATAAGAGAAAGAGCCATGGAGTCAGGTGCTGGACAGGGTTCTTACCCTGGCTGGCCACTCTTTCACTGTGTGACCTCAGCAGTGTCATTTCTAGGGCTCAGCTGACTCATCTAGAGAGTCAGGGTTTGATTAAATAACCACTAAGGATCCTTTTACTCTACATTGTTCTTTACGACTCTGGTGTAGCATTTTGCACTGGCTTGCTTTTGTATGCTTGATTATTGACTTATGTCCCTTCCCTACTTTCTGAATCTCATTTTCTGATAATCTTATAATGAAATCTGTAATCCCAGTATTTAATCTTGAAATGATTGCTACCCACTTAATAGCTTTTTTTTTCCAGCTCTTTTTCCTCTGGCTTCTGACACTACCATCCTCCCCCCTCTGAATGTTCTTAGTAAGATCAATAATGGCTTCTATATGGCAAAATCCAATGGATGCATTTTAATTCCCTTCCTTACCTGATATCTCAACAGAATGTAAAGCCATTGTCCACTCATTCTGTGTATTTGTTTTCATAATGCCAGATGCCCCTGGTTTTCCTCTCACCTCACTGACTACGCTTCCTCTCATATGCAACTTCTAAATGGCAAGTATATGCCACCTGTTTCCAGATTTTTATCTGCAGTTCATACTTCTCTTCTGAGTTCCCAATCCATATATATTGAGTTGGCCAAAAAGGCCATTCAGTTTTTCAGTAAAATAAAAGTCACATTTTTCATTTTCACCAATAACTTTATTGATTTGCATATTTTGAGTATGTTGACTATCTCCCACGTGGTATAACATTGATTGTTCTCAATTAATGTCTCAATTTGATCACTATCAACATCAACTTGTCTATCTGACAGTGAAGCTTCACCCAGCGAGAAATCACAATCATGAAACCTTGCAAACCACTTTTGACACATTCAATCTGTCATAGCATCTTCTCCATACACTGTACAAATATTTTTTTTTGCATTTCAGTTGTATTTTTACCTTTCTTGAAATAATGAAACATAATATGTTGAAAATGTTGTGTATTTTCTCCCATCTTCAATATTAAAATTATTACACAAAACTTTACCAATTTTGATGTTTTTTTAAAGGTATGCTGACATGACGCCTGTCACAATACAATCTAACAAAATTGTTTTCAATGAAGTTAAAGACAACTAAGCACTACTAGAGCCCTCTTAGGGTAGAAACCGTATGAATTTTTTGGCCTACTCTATACAACTATTTATGTAGCATCTTTGTTAGATATCCTAGATTCCTCATATGTGGTGTGTCTTAAACTAAACTCCGTATCTTCCTACCATTTAAAATTGGCCCCTAATAAGAGTTCCCCTTATCAATAATAAATTCTCTGTTTACATTCTGCCCATGCCAGAAACCTAGGAGTTATCCATAGCACTTTCCTTTCCCCCATCCAGTTTAATTCCAAGTCCTTTTGTTTATATCTCCAAAATATATCACAAACAAACTCTCTACTTGTATCTCAATTACCATACCTGGTCGAAAGTTGTCTCATCTACACAAGAGCTCCAAACTGGGGAGCTGCTTGAGTGTTCCCGATATTCTGAAAAAACCACCCAGAGGACTAGCACATGTGGACTTGCTGATTATTACTCACATTACAGGGGTGTGCACTGACAGTGGCATGTCTGTGGGAGAGAAACTGCGCCTCCTGTAGTCCGAGGCTCTATATAAGGGATCCCAGACAAAGGAGGCACGTGTCCTACATGTGACTCTAAACTACATTACCTCAGTGGGTCTGTGCAGAAAGAAAAGGTCAAGAGGCAGTCTCTGTACAAAAAGCCACTCCCAAAAGGAGATAAGGAGGAAATTAGAATCCACTCCCAAAACAATATACATTTCTTCTGGCCAAGAGCCAGCATTTCAACCCCACAATTCTCTTTGTAGCAATAAATTTAATCATTTCTAAGCACAAATATGATCCCTTCACTCCCCTCTTTAAAGTCCTCTAATAGGATTCCATTGCCCTAAGGATTAAAGTCCACAACTTTCTACATTCTTCCAAGGCGCTGCATGACTAATCTCCTCGGGACATGCTCTGGTCTTCTGTTAATTCTCCACATTTGCTGTGCTATTTATAGCCTCACGGACTTTAGGGATGGTCTTCCTTTCTCCCAGAATGCTCTCCTCACAAATTTTAAGCTGGCCACCCCCACCTGCTAATGACTTTTCCTTAAAACACTCCAATCTAAATCAGAGATATCTTTTACTCTCTTTTATAGCATCTTATAATGTTCCCTCATATAATTATCACTATTTTTAATTATTTTCTGTGATTATTTTTTTAATATTTGTCTTCCTTACTGGAATTAAGCTCCATGAAGCCAATGACTATGTTTTGTACTTTACCTCTAATGCCTTTTACAAAAGTTGTTATATAATGAAGACTCAACAAATATTTGTTAAGTGAATTAACAAAACCTAATTTCTGTGCATTGTCTCACTAGCTGCCTACCTGCTGAGGCTCTCAAAACTTTACGCCCTAGTATTTGACATGTAGTTCACTTAACCTCTTTGTTGCAGGATGTAAAATTGGAAGTTTTACCTGAGTTACAATTATATTGGACACCAGCTTCAGGTATACAATCAAGATGCAAATTTTTAGAGGCAATTCTAAAAATCAGTATCATGATTCTTGGACCTCTTCATCCACATTAAAGATCTACAAGGATTAAGAGAATGAAAAAAGAGAGATCTGAGGTGAGTATCTCCGTGAGGATAGTGGTACTATGAATGTCCCACCTTGACCTTCACCTAACTTCAGAGATTAAATGGGAACACTCAGGGGGCCTGATATGCATCCCAGTGGCTGGACATGGTGGGCGAGAGTGCCACAGTGAATGGATATCTTAATCTTATACTGGAAATCAAGAGAAGAAAAGATAAACTAAACTAGCTAGCTGCTTTGGTGGCAAAACAGCAGAGGGTTTATGTGATTATTGACTATTCATCCAACCAGCAAGAAATAAACTTTGATAGATCAAAGAATAGCAAAGAGTCGGAATTGGAGTTTTTTTCAATGTTTCTTAAAATAGCCCACCTGAAAGGATGCTGAGAACTCAACAGAAATAATCTGGAGGTGGATCGTGGACCATTAAAGATCAGGAGGAATAAGGTTGAGCTAGAGGAGCATATACACAGACCAAAGAACTGGAGGAGAGACATTGCCCGTGGTGGGAAGTCTCTGAGAACTGAGAAAAGACCCTCAAGAAAGAAACAGATTAAAAAAACCTATATCTCAGGCCTAGCACTGACTATAGGTAATAACTTTTCTGCTCCCCTTATCCTCATACCCCTAACAACACTACCCCATACTCTATTTTACCCCAGGAGGCTCAGATAAAAAAAGAAGAGAAAACTACCACACCATTTTACCCAATGCAGGAGACTCATGTGCAGCAGGTCCCCGGCAGGGAGAAGATGAAGGAGCAAAATTAAGTGGGAAGCCATGGTTATTAAAAGGAACAGATATATCTAATCATGAAATTGAATCCATCTTTGGCTTTTTCAGTAAACATAGGACTTTGTCCTTCTTAGAAGTGACCAGAGAAATTGTGAGGTTTACTCTAGTTTGTGTCCATGGAAAAGGAAGAACTTCTACCACTGAGCAAGTATAAAGAAATAGTGGAAAATAAATGTAAACGTGCTTTCTGATAAAAATCCTATGGGTCCTGCTTATTCACTATAACAGCTTAATCTATAACACTATGAGAAAATAACCCTTTTGAAGAATCGTGGAAGAGGTGTTTTATGCTTATAGACAAGCTTACAATATTTGAAGTATATTAGGCTAACTGCAGTAGCAAATAACCCTTCAGAAATGTGTAGCACAAACACAGTACAAGCTTATTTGTTGCTGGCTGGGTGAACAGTTGGCAATTATTTAAGGACTCAGACAAATGGAGGCTCTGCCATTTCAAAGATTTGGATGTTAGTCTTTACCGGTGTTCTTATTCTTCCCACCTCATGGGAAGTTGTCATGGCCAAGCTTGGGTGTGGCACACATCATTTTCATGTCACACTCCACAGGCTAGACCTCTGTCACCCAGATGTACCTACCTGCAGGAGAGGCTGGCATCGCGTTCTGTCTGTCCAGGCAGAGGAGCAAAGCATGGACTTTAGGGAGGAGCTAGCAGTTCTGCTGCACGGCACATTATAAAACTGTAATGATATGTTACACTGATAGCACACAGGCGTCATCAGCCTATGGGTATAAATGAGATTGCATTAATATTTATGTCCAAATTTGCAAAAACTTTTATCAGCTGATTGACTACAGATCCTCAATGGCCCCTGTAAAAGCTTATGCAGATTGTTTGTGGGAGCTTCAGCAAGATATATAATGAGCTCAAAAATAATTCCATTGATGGTACTCTACTCTGAATTTCACATAGCAACAATAAAATCACAGCAATCCAATAGTAACAAACACTTTCTGAGAACTTTCTACATGCTAGTCACTCCTCTAACCACTTTACATGTATTTGCTCACTTCCTTTTCAAATATTAGACCCATTTACCAGGTGAGAAAATCAAGGCACAAAGAGGTCAAGTAACTTGCAATGTTGTAGAGCTAGTGAGAGGCAGGGCAGGATATAAATCCACTCAGTCTGGTTCCAGAGCCTTCCTACTGAACCTCTATACTCTACCCTGCCATGCCTCTGTTGTCTGTCTGTGATAAGGGGGTTGTCTTAGTTTGCCTGGGCTGCTGTAACAAAATAACTTAGACTGGGTGGCTTAAACAGGAGACATTTATTTGCTCCAAGTTCTGGAGACTGGGAAGTCTGAGATCAAGGTTCTGACAGGGTTCCATTCCTGGTGAGAGTTCTCTTCCTGGCTTGTGTGTGGCCACCTTCTCACTGTCTTCACAGAGCAAAGAGAGAAAGAGCACACTCTCTGGTTTCTCTTCCTTTTGCATGAGGACACCAGCTCTATCAGACCAGGGCTTCACCCTTATGACCTCAGTTAGCCTTAATCATTTCCTTAAAGACCTTACCTCCAGTACAGTCACAGGGTTGTTAAAGCTTCCACTGATGGACTTAGGGGTCACATCCACTCCATAGTAGGTGCTCTTTCCTGGCACTTCCCAAGCCATAAATCCTAGAGGTGCCTGAACTCCAGAAATAAAGAGAGGCTCTCTCCTAAATTCTCTCTGATCCTTTAGCACCTGGATTCTATGCAACAAAACTCACGATTAGAAGTTCACAAGGCTTCCTCAGAAAATTAGTCCAGTAGCATTCTGTCCAGAATATCGATTTCAGCTCATCATTTCAGTCTAAAAAGTAAGCTTGCACACACCTTTTGTTCTCACTCACTTCTGTCTTTTCCCAGAGGCAAAATTCTTTTCTTTTATTCCACAAATAGAGTCTCCGTCCCCACTCCATGAATGTTATAGCTCATGCAAACAGGCTGGAAGAGAAATTGCCAGCCTGCCACAGTCAGAGTTTCAGTGTGGCTAGGCTGGTACAAGAGGTTCTGGGGTATATCCCCCTCCTACCATGTACTGACAAGCTGACCTGTAGACATGGGTAGAGCTGGGTACACAGCTTGTCAGTCATCCCTGTGCTGCAAATAAGCTAAAAGCAGGGTTTATTCCTCTGAGAGGAAATAGGGATTTCCTAATGCGGTAACCCCAAACAGGAAGAGACAGGCTATCTCAGACCATCAAATGAAGCTGTCACGATGCAGACAGGCTTCAGGGAAAATAATATGTGTTATCTAGGCCACTTGGCCATTATGCATGACAGCCGCATGTCCTGAATTTTCTAGTTCAGTCCAATTTCAAATATTATATCACCTTGTTAGACTGTGTATTCCAATTTTGCATTTAGAAAATGTAGCCACCAAATCTTTAAGACACTAGATCAGTACATTAGCTTAGGAGAGCAAACCAGCCTTAATAATACTGATGAATATGCTTTGGAAAATTAAGCCTTTTTTCAGGGACAACCTTAAAGTTTATAAACTAAAGCCACAGAGACCTCTAGAAAGAAAAATGTAATGACTGTTAAATCAGTGTAAAAGGTTTGTCTACCATGAGAGTTATTTATAAAATTAGATAGGATGGGACCATCTCCCTTGTCGAGGGAGAGAGGACACTCTGAGGAAGAGTAGGCTCAGAGTGTATGTATGTGGTCAGTTTCCAAACTTCTAACCCCACCCTGCAAAGCCAAACAGGATGATCTAAGGGGTATGTCAGGGCAGCTGGCCCTAGACATAGGTTTGGAGAGAGAAACTGAGGACTCCATTGTAACCCAAAGTTGTAGTAACCAAAATCTACCACAGGCCAGAAATCTGAACATCACGATTTAGTATCCATCCCAGAGAGATAAGAATGGAAATAAAGAAAGTGGTCTTTATATACTCTGAAAAATGAGCCATCATTCATTGGATAAACAGTATATAAAACTATGCTCAGATATCCAGTTCTGCAAAATACCTCTATGATTTTCTGTGGCATCTGGTTTTATTTTTCTAATTGCTATCCCTTTTTAAAACTCAAAAAGAGGAGACTGTGTTTTTCCTCAACTTGGCCAGAATAGATAGAGGGCTTGGGTGTCTCTAAAAAGTCTGTGGTGTGGCAGTGAGTTTGACAAGCACAGGGGGCTAGGGAATGTGACTGAGCTTGGATGGATCAAGTAAGTGTGCATGTGCATGCACATGTGTGCACATGTGTGTGTGTTATGTGTGTATTATGGAGAGGACCATAGGAGTACAAATGGAAAAGAGTCAAGGACATTCGGGGTGTTGATCCTGTATAGGTCCAGTCTGAAGTAGACCTAATATGTGAACTCCAACCCCTGAACTACTACATACTCTGAACAATGAATCTCCAAACCCCTTCAGATCATAGTGAAGGTGAGGAATTTACTGAAATCAGCAGTTCTTCAGTACATCTATTCCCCCTTGTCTTTAGGTCAGTGTAAAACTAAACTATTTTGAGGATATGGCCGTGTTCTATTTGTTAAAATTTCTATAGAATGAAAAAGCACCAGGATGTCAATATCTTGATTTCAAAGCAAGAAAGTGCTTAGGGCTATCTACTACCAGTACTTTCTGCTTTAGGCAAAACCCATACCAAGGGCCTCTGAGAGGCTATAGGGAGCTTTTGTGCAAATTAGATAAAAGTATCTCTTCCTCTCAATGGTTTGGGAGGGGACAGCAGGCTGAAACACAGAGCCACCTCTTCCAGCGCCTTGTACAACCATGTGCTGCAGCTCTGCCCATAGCCCTCCCGTATTGGTCTCATGGTGGTGGAGGTGGTCGATGGTCACAATCCATGCCTTGGGCATTTGTGAGAACATTCGTCAAATCCAAATAATTTAAAACAGAATCAGAAAACCACCTCTACAGAGGTATATGCTCTGTAGACAGAGAACCTGCAGGATGGACTGTCTTGTTTAAGGGTCAATTGTTTTCTAAGATCCAGAGTCTTGCTAGGTTTTGATGCTTTTAGACTTACCACAGGTATGCCATTGAACATGGCTGCATGTCCCCATAGGGGACCTCAAACATGCACAGAGCAAGTGTGTGCCCTCTAGAATCAGAACAGTTTTGTCTGGGTGATGAGACAATAAGAATGGAAAGCTGTTTAAGCTCCAGATGAGTGACACTGAGCTCCATTGCCAAAGTTCAGAGAAGGGAAAGAGAAAACATTATGGGCCAGAGGACTCAGAGAAGTCACTGTGGAGAGTCCAATATGCAAAATGAAGAAACGGGAGTGGGGAGTGATGTGTTTGAGACAATGGAGAAAAAATACAGACAGCAGAAGGCAAAGAGGATGACATGAACAAAGCTTAAAGATCTAAAGTGAAGGCCTGGGACCGTATCTGTGTTTTTAGAGAAAAAAGTGATGAATATTGCATATGCATAGCTGAGAAGTTAATATTCAAAAGATGCAACTTATTTAGAAAGTCAGCTTGATGAACTGAAGAGATTGGAGGCCTACTAATAGGACAAACACAAGGTCAAAGTCTGGCTTCAATTCAAATTAAATACATCAGTATGAGCCTGTTACTTAATCTCTCTAAAACCCATTTCTTTATTTGTAAAAATGGAAATAAAGATGCCAGCCCTGCAAGATAATTGCAAGGATTAAATACAATAAATGACCTGTGTATCTGTCACCTAGGTGCTTTTAGGATTATGACAGCTTCAAAGTCCTCTAGACATGGGTGACAGAAGGTGAAATAATTGATTTTATTTTGACTCATAAGACTATCGCAAAAATCACTAGTATGCATATGCTTCAACAACAATCAGTTGTAAACTTCAATGTTAAGAGGATCCCTTGCCAGGGTTATTGATTATAAACAACAGAAACTAATTCTGGCTATCTTACGCAGAAACAGAGTTTAATGGGAAGGTATCAGGTAGACCAATGAATTGGGAGGACAAGTTCAAGCAAAAACCAAGATAGGCATTGCAGCATCAACATCATAGCAGACAATTTGCCTGGCAAGCTGCCACTAATGCCACTACCACTGGACACATGCTGCCATGCTACTGGACTGCTCTGTCCCCACATACTCACCACACTGCCACTGAACTAAACTCTAGCCTCCAAGTAGTTGCTACACCAAAAATGTCCCTAGCTGACCCTTGTATTGTTCTTTTAAGGTTTAAAGTTCTTGGTAGTAGCATTTCATTCAAGTTCAAGTTATATGTCCATTTTCTCACTGCCAGAAGTGGGGAGATAAAATGTTTCCTCTGTTTTTTCTTCTATAGTAAGATGTAGATAGGATTCTTCCAAAATAGAAAGGAGTATGGATGGCAAAATAGCAAATATCCAATATGCAACCACAATAAAAATTCATTAAATGCATGTGAGCAAATCTAACAAGAAATGTGCAAGACTTATATAAGAAAACTATAAAACTTTCCTGAAGGAAGTAAAAGAAATCTAAAATAAATAGTGAGGAATACTGTTTCTAAATGAATAGCATCACTATTGCACATATCAATTTTCTCCAAACCTACAAATTCACTGAAGTTGTAGTCAAAATGAGAGTTTTTATCTGTTTCTTTGTTTTAGAGTTTAAAAAAGTGATTCTAAAGCTTACATATAAAATAATACATGCAAAAGAGCAATAACAATTTTGGAAAAAGTGAGGGGATATTTGCCATAGCAGTTATCAAAATATACTATAAATCCATAATCCTATATAGTATGACATTGACCCAGGAGCAGACACACAGCTCAGTGGAGCAGAAGGGAACTCAGAATCATTGCACAGACATTCAGTATATTAAAGAAGGTATTCCAACTCAGTAGAAAATTGGGGATTAGGAAAAAATAAATAAATAAATATGTGTGGTGATGGATGTGTTAATTAACTAGATGGTAGAAATCCTTTATATAGGTATATATATTCATCAAGATGTACACTTTAAATCTCCTACAGTTTTATTTGTAAATTATTATACCTCAATAAAGCTGAAAAATTAACTAAATTTAATTTTTGTAATCTTGTTCTTTCTGTAAAGGATAAAATTGTAGATATTATAGGCTTTGTGGGACATAAGTTCTCAGGTGCAACTACTCAGCTCTGTCACTGAAGTATGAAAGTAGCCATAGACAAAACTAAACAAATGAGTGTATCTGTGTTCCAATAAAACTTTATTTACAAAAACAGGTACTAAGCAGAATTCAACCTTTTATACAAACTATGAAATAATAGTGTTGAATCAGTGGCTATTCATTGGAAAACATAAATCTCAACTCTCACACCAGGCACAAAAATAAAACCCATTTAGATCAAAGATTTAATGTAAAAGATATAAAGATTAAAACTGTAGAAGTATAAGATATATAAGATCAAACATGAAAAAATTCTTAGATGTTATTACATAAAACCTTAAAACTTCAGAACACAAAAGACCATAAATAACAATAAAACACCAGAAAACACTAGGAGGAAATATTTGCAATGATCATATAAAACAAAGGATTGATATTCAAAATATATAAATCATGCCATAAATTAATAAGAAAAACTAAATAGGCTGATAAAATGTAAAAAATATGAGAATAAAATTCACAGAAGAAATTAAAAAGCCAATAAAGATATGAAAGTTGGTCAACATTACCAATAAGGGACAGGTCCCCCCATCAAAAGATAATTTTTCCTATCAGATTAGCAAAAATAAATGGGCTGTTAGTGAAAGAATGAATTGATAAACTAATTTCTAAAAGATAGTAGCATATAACAAAAATGTTAAATGCATACCTTTTGATATGGTAGCACCACCTATCCTGCCAAGACCTATTCTAAAGAAATACTTGTGCATGTGAGCAAAAGCTTCTTGCTGTACAAATTTGTTAGCCAAAGTTTGCTTATATTGGTGAAAAATGGGAAACTAATTGCAGATCAAAAGAGGAATGACTAAGAATAAGGTACACCTGTATATGCTGACATGAGATATCAATTGAAAAGAAAGTAACAAGGTGGAAAACAACACAAATAAATATATATTATATATATAATATAGCATGAACCCATATGTATTTTTAAACTATATATATACATGAATAAATAAAGAAAATCAAAAATTTTAAACAGGTCTGCAGAAAATCCTTTAGTGGTAGTTACCCCTGAGAAAAAGAAGGGACCAGAGAGATAAATGTTGTTTTAATCTATGTGTGTCTGGTGTCCTTCAGTGCTGGGACCTTTTCTAAGACCCCCTGCCATTCACCTTGGGAGGAACAGGGCCCATGTTGACCAGACGGACCTGCCTGCAAGCCCCTTGACCTTTCACCTGCATAGCTGCCTCTTCCTCGCATTAGCCAGCAGTGTCTTCTTTCTTGTGGCTGAACTCCAACATGTTTTAATGAAAATATTTTTATTTCAATTCTATTGATCACAGTTGTGGGTTGAATTATGTTACCCAAAATGATAATGATCACATTCTATCCCCCGTACCTGTGAATATGATCTTATTTAAAAATAGAGTTTTTGCAGTTTTAATCAAGTTAAATGAGGTCATACCAGATTCAACTGGGCCCTAATCTGCTGGCTGGCATCTTTCCAAAATAAGAGTGAGGGAGATTTGGACACATAGACACAGATTAGAAAGAGATAAAAGAAGGAAACTATGTGCAATGGAGGCAGAAATCAGAGTGATGCATCTACAAGCCAAAGAATGCCAAGGATTGCCAGCAGTCACCAGGAGCTGGGAGAGAGGACTGAACAGATTCTCCACAGAGCTTCTAGAGGGAATCAACCCTGCCAACACCTCAACTTTAAACCTGGTCCCAGTAGTCACCATATACCAAACACCATGTACCAAAAGCTATGTTTTTTTAAACCTCACTCAAGGATGTATTTATTGATTTAAACAGTGAGAAAGAAGGGGAAAACAGAGAGAGAGAAGCATCAATGTGAGACAGAAACATTCATCGGTTGCCTCCTGTACATACCCTGACCAGAGATTGAACCCACAACATTTTGTGGGTTCAAACAGGATGGTGCTTCAAACAACTGAGCAGCCCAGCTAGGGCCAAAAGCTATGTTTTTTGATTCACCGGTTATTCTTCGTGTGTGTGTGTGTGTGTGTGAACAACTACAACCAAAAGTATGCCTGGAAATTGACAAAATTGAAGAAGGGTATTAATTCTCCTATCATGGTAGGGTTCAGAAGCTAAATGACTAGCAGATAGGACATTGCAGGGGACACTTCTGCACTGAAGGGTGGACTACATGACTTCCTCATGTCCATAATCGCTAGAAGCTGATGAGTCTCTGAGGTAGAACAGCATCGGGCTTAAGGGCAAGGATTGGAATGAGAAAACCCTGGATTAGCATCCTGGTTTCATTATACAGTAGATACTTGACCCTGAATAAATCTCTTAATGCTAAAATAAATCCCAAAATAAAAAGGTTCCTTTAATGAGTCAGCATTCTTAGATGGAAGAAATTGACACCAGCTGATAATTTAGGGAAAAAGTAAATTATTGGAAGGATATTGGGTAGTTCACAGGAAGCACCAGTAAGCCACTGCTGCCTCCAATGTCCCTAGAAACAGAGTTGCTGATGTTACAGCCACTTAAACTATCTAAAAAGGATATTGGGGGGTTAACTTCTGCTTTTTTGTCAGCTGTGAAGTGAATGTATCTGATTGGTGGAATGTAGGTCATGGCCCCATGTCCTAGCTGCAAGGGAGTCTGGGAAAGGAACTGTAATAATGATAGCTATGTGCCAGGCACTCGTCTGTATTAAGAGAATTAATTCACTTAATCTTCACAATACTTCTGTGAAGTTTGTATGTCATCCCTATTTTCACTGGTTAGGAAGCTGAGGTACAGTAGAGATGAGTAACTTGCAGAGGTGAGTAACTTGGCTAGTACAGGCATACCTTATTTTATTGTGCTTTGCTTTACTGCATTTCACAGATATTGTATGTTTCACAAATTGAAGATAAAACCATTCACCTGCAAAAAAATTACAACTCATTTTATGTCTGTACGTGCTTTATTGCATTGGTCTGGAACTGAACCCGTGATATCTCCAGGGTATGCCTATACAAGCAGAGCTAGAATTAAACCTCATTATCTGGTTCCTGAGCCTATTGTATTATCTTTGGAAATATTTATTTTGGTTCTTCACCTGCTACTTCCAACTCCTACAGTGAAAGTCACTGTCCACTTCTAAAAGCAACAGACTCTTCAGACGAAAGAAGGTGATTCAATTCTAAGTCGCCAAATTAAAAATAAATAAAATAGCCCTAGCTGGTGTGGCTCAGTGGATTGAATGTCGATCTGTGAACCACAGGAGTCTCTGGTTTGATTCCCAGTCATGGTGCATGCCTGGGTTGTGGGCCAGGTTCCCAGTGGGGAGCATGCGAGAGGCAACCACACATTGATGTTTTTCTCCCTCTCTTTCCCCTTCCTTTCCCCTGTCTCTAGAAATAAATGAATAAAAACTTCGTTTAAATGTAAAAATAAATAAATAAAATAAAAGTCCATTACAACTTACAACTTACCCCACAGAGCTGCCACCTGTATTAAAGGAGAATAATGCATATATAATAATAATTGCTGCCATTACTACATTATTCTTGACTTTGTTCAACCACCTCTTGGCTGCTTATACCATTTTTTAATTGTTTTACACAACTCTGTCAGTCATTCACTCTATGACTCCAGGTAAGTGACTTTACATCCCTGGCGCCTCCTCACTTGTAAAATGGAGTTGAGTTTGGAAAAGGACAAAAAGTTTAAACCCCGTGATTTCCAGGGCTCTTTCAGTTTCAACATTTTTTTCAACTCTGATCTTCCAGCCCACTATGCCCAAGCCCTTCCAGTGGACTCATGTAATTCACATCATCCATAACTCACTATTTCATTCCAGGTTACATTCCACATTTTACTGTTCTGTAATTGTTTCCTGTTGTTTCCGTCTCAGAGTGTGTTGCACAAAATGGCATTTCAGAACACACAGTGTTTTTTGGAAAGTGGATCCATTTTATAAATAAGAGCTCAGTTGTAGCAGCCTTTTCTATGTACACACACACTCTTACATGGCACCTGATACGATGCGCAGGTGGGCAGTCCCAGTGGAGCAGTACCAGCATTGTCTCCATTTCCCTCCTTACTCCCCACATGTATCTCCCAGTTCATCAACCAGCAAGAGGTGCTTTAGACTCTGGTCTTCAGTGAGATTCTTAGATTGAAGATTTGTTTCTTATATCTTGTAACTTTTAAAGTTTTGGTATCTCCACTTGAACATTCATCCAACTACACACTCAAAGTACCTTAAAAAGTACTATATTAGTTACTTTGCCTTAGTTAAAATCCTGCCATGTACTGCTCTGATTATATTCATTATTTTGGTGACTGACACCACCATAAAAATAATTGCCCAAAGCAGGATTCACTATTCCTTCTCCCATTTCATCGCTACATTCTAATAGTTCAAGTCTTTTATAGCCTACATGTTAAATATCTTGTTAAAAATATATGCTTTTCTCTTTTTAACAACTGATACTGTTTTATTCTGGATACCATCTGGATCACAGCAATAGCCTCCTAACTCATCTCTCAGCCTAGAGTCTGGTCCCTTTCCAACACATTCCCCTCCCTATAGACAGAGTAATCTGTCTAAAACATAAATCTGTTCCTTCCACTCACCCCTATTAAAATTTTTCAATAGCTCCCTTTAGTTTTCAAGATAAAGTTCAAACTCTTTAGCCTAGCACATAAAATTCTTTGTGATATGCTCCTTGAATAATTCTCCAGCCTCTTCCCTCCCTGCCTGTACTCCTCCTTCACACACACCCTTTACTCCAACAATATTGAAGTAAACCCACCATGCTAGTTAATGCATCCAGGCCAGGGTACATGCATCATATACACTCTGCATTAAGTAAATGCCCCAGGCATCCTGCCTCCATCTCCAGTTTATCCAGAGTGCCCCCACTCCACTTCAAAATTCAACTAAATGGCCAATTCCTCTAGGGTTTCCTACCTAATCATTTCCTTTGATTTACATTTACTTCTTTGGTGATTCTGTAGAAACTCTAGAATGAAAGTTTTTCCATGAGAGAGTGTATGGACAAATAGGTGAATGATTTTATTTTTTAATTGAAATATATTTGACATAGAACACTGCAAATTTAAGATGTAAAATGTTAATTTGATGCATTTATATATTGTAACATGATTGAAATTATAGTGATAATTAGTGCCTTTATTACTTTACTTACTTATCCTTTCTTTTTAAGTGGTTGGAATTATTAATTCCCAGTCTCTTAGTAAGTTGATATCTATAATACAATATTTGTATCTATATTCACTGTATTGTTCATTAAATCTTTAGGGTTTACTACTCCTTACAAGTTTGAACCTTTAAACAACTGTCTTGTCTTTCACACCTACCTCATCCTGTGGTAACCAACATTTATCTTCTCTTTTTACAAGTTTGTCTTTTCTTTAGATTCCACGTATGTGATATCATACCATACCTGTCTTTATCTGTGTGATCTCCCTTAGCATAACATACTCAAGGCCCAACCACATTGGTACAAATGGCGGGATGTCCTTCTTTATCGAGGCTGAATAGTATCCCATTGATTACATTGACACCTACTCATATTATATCCTCACTGCCTAACACAGTCCCAGACACACACTCAATAAAATATTGTAAGAGTTTATTTTACCTGAGAAATGCTTTTGTTCAGTTAATCAAACTTATGGTGTACTTTTATGCATTTTTTCCTTGTGTGCATTCTGAACCTAACAGTATACATAGTCCACCCCAAGGAGTACCCCAGGCAAGTCCATGTATATGGACCTACATGTACACATGGCATGATTTTCCTCTGCTTAGTCTCTCGTAAAAATGCAGAATTATCAGCATACGAGTCAGAGCCCTGGAAGATATTCCAATATGGTAATGAGCCACCTAATGTAAAACAGTGGGAACTTACTGACGGGACCCTCCTAGGACCTCCCCGTGCATGTCAAGACTCTTGATGGCCTGAGTTTGGAGGACCCAGGCAAAGTGGGGACTGCAAAGCCTCTCAATAAAAACACAATATGCCAGCCAGCTGCAAATCCTTCCTGCAATTTCTTTTCTTCTTTCTCGATCCCTGGGAAATATGTCAGTGGATGCTGTCAGATAAGAACAAGCCATTGATCTATAGGGCGTGAGGCAAGGCTAAAATATTGATGTCACGGATCCTCTCTCTCTGTGTATAAGCTGCTCTGTAGTAGACAAAGTGCCTTGAGAATTCAGGCTTCTTGGACCACTAAACAGCCGAGGGCGTGAAAATCACCAGCATGTTCTGCCTCCACAACGGGGGCCGGTGCCCACACAGCCAGCAGTAACGTGGGCCTATAAATTGGGCTTTATACAATTAAAGCAGTCACCTTTCCCCACCTTGACTTTCCTTCTTTTCCTGAGCGTGGTTTTTTATCAGTATACAGTTAGTTGAGTGTGACAGACCCCACCAAATAATAAAATAAAACCAGTCTAAGATTTGAAAGGCCTTGGTTCTAGTTCCAGGTGACTGACCAAATGTTTTCTTTCCCCCTCTCTGGGTGTCAGCTTTTTCATAAGTAAACTGGTGACTTGGACCAGATCAGGGATTCTCAACCTGAGGCTCATAGATTGGATTCAAGGCTCTCTTAACCCTAGAAATTAGATATAACATTTGACAATCACATACATATTTTCCCAGGAGGAAGGAGCACGGCTTTTGTCGGTTCACAAGTGAGTCCATGGATCCCCAAATTTACAAAATGGAGTTATGCTAGAGTTCACCATGTTTAATTCTTTGTGGCAAAGTACATTTTAACATGGGGAAGACAGCTGAAGTTAAGGCAGAGAAATCGAAGTTGACAGTCAGATTGGGGTTCAAATCCTGGTTCCCCCATTTACTTCCTGTGTGCTTTTGCCGAGTCACTTTACCTCTGGGGCTTCCTTTCTACAAAACTGCAATGATAATACCCACCTCACAATGTTGCAAAATGAAGAGAAACAGTGCATATGAAAAAATATGTACTAACATGCCAGAAATCTACAAGGAATGCTTATTCAATGTGTATTTAAAGAAATAATATTGAGAGACTACTTCATCTTGCACCTAACATTTTTGCCATTATAAATTGATACTTTCTCAGGTGTGCTTACGGACTAAAAGTCTTCAGAGTTTTGTTTTGTTTTTCTTTCACATAGGGGAGACATAAAACAGGCCTATATGATTAACATGTTTCCGCACAAATGGAAATCGATTGGAACTAAGGTAAACATTCTAAATCCTCTAACAAAAAGGCAGAGCCTGGGTAAAAGGGCTCAGCTTGGATCTGAACAAAGGCAAAAAGGTTCCTTCTCTTGAAAACTTAATCTGAAACTGCACCTGTCCACAAAACCCAGTAATTCCAGGCAATAACTCTGGACCTTGCAATTGGGAGTGGGGGAGGCATCAGTGGAGAAGACTGGGGCTCGCAAGAAGGTAGCCGCCCAGCCTACCTGCACCATCACAGGCCTGGCACGTAAACATTTAGAATCAGTCCGTAACACCCCACCACCGCCTCGTGTATTCATGGCACCAAACGTGTGGCCGCTCTATGTCAAAGCCTTCTTCTCTCTTACAACTCCCCTCAACCTATGTAGCTGTTGGGATATCTTCTCTTCAAAGACGGTCTTGATGTTTTGTGAACATTCATTCCTTCAATACAAAATAAGCTATAACAATATAAGAAATATATATGTGTATCAAAATTCTATTAACCTTCAAGACGTTATCTTCATTTCGAAAAAGAGGAAATAAAATTCATCAGGATAGAAAAGAACAGAATAGGTTTGAGTCCAGATGTCTCTGACAAAAGCTTTGAAACTAAACCCTCAGCCCTCCAGACAGTGATGAATAAAACGTGTTCCTTGCTCTCACGGGGGAATGGGAAACACAGACATGCAAATGGAAATCTTTGATACAGTCCTATGTGTTCTCTGGGTTGGAGGCAAACACTGGAGGCTGCAAGAGCAAAGAAGATGTTCAACTAACCAGAACTGGTGAGGGGAAAGATGTATGTCTGAAACCTGAAGATCAGAGATGATTTTTTTTTAAGAATTCACTCTTTAAAGATGGAGGGAAGACAAGCCATTTGAAACAGAAGAATGAACTCATACAAAGTCACAAAGGGAACATGTCAGGATGTCAAGAAACCTAAAAGCATATGTCATTTAGATGTAAATATCCCTGACACTGCCTTGCAAAAACACCTCCAGTTCTCTCAGCTCCCAGAGATGGGATGCTGCCCTTCTGTGACAGATGAATTTGGAATCTTAGCTCTGGTGCTCTGAAAAGAGATGTAGGGGTGCCCAACATTTTGGCATCTCTGGCCCACACTGGAAGAAGAGTTGTCTTGGGATACACATTAAGTACAGAAACACTAACGAAAACTGATGAAGAAAAATGTGGTTTGGAATAAATTTATGATTTTGTGTTGGGCCGCATTCATAGTCATTCTAGGCTGCATGCGGCCCAAGAGCTGCAGGTTGGACACCTCTGAGTTTTATAAGAGGTTAGGGGACTCCAGAAACTGTATTTTTTTCCTTCCCCTTTCTAACTCAGACATCCCAATCTCAGCACAAAAGGTTACAATTTCCCTGAGAAGAAATTGTGCTGACCTCAGGTTTTCACAAAGAGTGTGGTATTTCTGCTTGGCTGCACAGCCTGCTGAAACACTGCTAAAATTACTTGTGAGCCAGATGTCCCAAAAGTAAGCAGCTGAAAAAGGAGGAGCAAGCCGAGGTCTGCCTGTGGTTATCCACTTCGCATGAGGAAGAAAGGGCGACTACTTTCTGAGAAGTCAGAAACATTCCAGGACCTCACTCACTGCATTTGGCAACTCAGCTCCACCAGCACCAAGTCCTCCTCCAGCTGCAAACAACAGGGAGTGGTCACTGCATGGCTGATAATCTAAACAAGGAGAGGTCCAGGACCGAAAAAAAAAGGTCTAGGAATAAGGGTTCATATTTGCGTCCTGTCTCATCAATTAGATGGACTCAGACTGCAGGGCGGGCTTCACTGACCCCTCTCTAAAACAAAGCATTTCTCGCTGCAGCACTCTGAACTTAGTCGTTATAAACGTTTTTGAAGTATTTGACTTCTTACGGTTTTCAACAAAGGTGATGTTAGACCTGGTTGTTTTGACTTCTGGCAGTTGTAGAAATTAAACCTGACCTTAATACAGATTTATTCAGTCCTTAAACTGATAAGCCAAACATGCCAGAAAGTATTTCCCACTGCATTTTCCTAACTCGGAACACTCATGAAAGAGATGGCCTCTCCCCAATCCACGCTTGCTAAGGGCAAAGACATTTACAGTTTAATTCCTTAGGGTTAGTTAGCAATCTCTTTCTTTAAAAACAAAATCTTATGAAGAAGGGAAATAAATTACCCCTTAGTATGACTACTTTCTTCATTTTGCTGTCCCCTAACACCACTGATGGCACAGAAAAAGGAGATGTCTCAAAATAAAAGGGAAAGTTTTTAAAGTAGTTTTGGAGTTTGGGATGTGCTTAAGTGAGGAATAAGTTATGAAGAGTATAGAAAAATAATACCCAATCCATATTAAGCATTTATGATGGCACAAAAACTGAATATAATAAACCCAGGTAGAGGATCTCATTTCATCTATATTTGCAGCCATATGAGGCAAATGAGAAATGAGGCACTTGGACAGGAGATAGGATGCTAAGAAAATGAAACACCGTGCTTTATTCAACAATAAAGGATCTGTCTTTCCTGAAGTTGTCCAACTCCAGTTTAGGTTGCAAAGGGAGAAAGGAGAAGAGGTAATATTATAAAGGAGGGAAAGACAGAGACAGAGTAGGATAGAAGCATTAAAAGAAATGCTTTACCTAAGTGTTCTTTATCCACTCAAAGTAAAGTAGAATTATAACTTAATTCATTCAACAGTACTTTGGTACCATCTACACATTGTTTAAACAGTACAAGATATGACACTTAATTCCCCTTTCTAGAATATCCCATGCATCTTCAACAATCTCAGTACCTTTCTAAGTAGTTCTTTATGGACAAGCCACCAGTTTGGTAGTTCATATCTATGACACATGGTTACATCATGTAACTGGGGACATTCTACCTTCATCTGTCATGACATCTAAGCACACTGTAGGATTTTCACCTTGAAATACGCCCTTGAAATATTTAAGGGGAAATATCCCCTTAAATAATATAACAAAATTCAACATCCCCCAAAATAAAATGTCAATGTCTGCATTCAGTTAAAAACAGGAAAACAAATAGGCAAATATGAATCATAGCCAGGAAAAACTCAATTAATTATAACAGACCCAGAATTGATGTGATAAAATTATTTGACAATGATATTAAAATAACTGTCATGAATATGTTTCATGTATTGAAAAAGGCAAAAGACAATATGAACATAATGAAGACAGAAATGGAAAATATTTTTTAAATTCAAGCAAACTTCTGGAGATAAGAAATATAATGTCTAAAATGAAAAAACAGTGGATGGAATTAACAACATATTAGACAGAGCAGAGGAAAAGGTTAGTAAACTTGGGGATAAAGCAATACAATCTACCCACTAAAATAAAGCACAAAGAGAAAAGAAACTTTAAAAGAAATGAACAAAACATCAATGTTTGTGGGACAATATCAGTATGAATGGTAATTATAAATGGATAATGGGAGGGATGAAAATGTACTTGAAATAATGGTAAAAAGTTTTCTAAATTTAAAGAATTACAGAAACACATGGATATAACAAGTTTGAAGAAGCTGAAGCAGAAAAACAAAGAAATCCAAGGTACATCAAAACAGAATTGCTAAAAAACAGTGATAAAGAGAAGATAATCAAAGAACTAGAGGAAAAAAGAAGACATTACAAAGTAAATGACAACACAGCATAAAAGCCTTGGCCTGGTGGCTCAGTTGATTGGAGCATTATTCTGTGCACCAAAGGGTTGCAGTTTTGATTCCTGGTTGGCACGCATATGGAAGGCAACTGATGGACATGTCTCTCTCACATCAATGTGTGTGTGTGTGTGTGTGTGTGTGTGTGTCTCTCTCTCTCTCCAATCAATAAATATGTCCTCGGATGAAGACTGAATTAAAAAAAAAAAACAGCAAAAAAGACAAGAGAGGGGAACTCGAGCATTGTAATATTCTTACACAACATATGAATTAATTTTATATTACTTCAAGGCAATATTGCAATTCCAGAGCAACCACCAAAAAATAAAATAAAACACAGAATTTTGAACAATGAATCCATGGTGGACATAAAGTAAAATTATTTTTTAAAATTCAATTAATCTAAGAGAAGTCATGAAAAGGGAGAAATGGAATAAAGAACAGATGTTAAATATAAAAGAAATAGAAAGATAGTAGATTTAAAGCTGGCTATATTGACAATGTTTTAAACATTACAATTAAAAAGCAGATATTGTAAGAATGGATAAAAGAGCAAGATCCAACTGTATGCTGTATATTAAAAAACCTACCTTATATAGAGAAACATAGGTTTAAAGTAAAAGGATAAAAAAGATGTACTGTGCAAACACTAATAAAAGAAAGTTTGAATTGCAATGTTAGTTCAAAGTAGATTCAGAACCAGAAGTATTACTAAAAATAAGGAAAGATAGGTCATAGTGATAACAATATCAATTTGTCATAAAGGCATAGTTTTTCTAAATGTGTATGCACATAACAGAGCTTCAAAACACATAAAGCAAAAATGGATAGAATTGAAAGAATGGGCAAATTCAAAATTATTGTTGGGGATTTCAACATTCCTCATTTAGTAATTGATAGAATACCTAGTCACACACACAGGAAGATGAGAATATATAACACTTGAACATCAACATGACCTAATTGGCATTTGTAGAATACTGCACTATATAACAGTAGAATATTCCCCTTTTTTTTCATGTATACATGAAATGGTCACCAAATAAATCATATTTTGAGCCATAAAACATAGACATATTTAAGAAAGTTAAAATTATATGTTCTCTGACTACAGCAGAATAAAAATGGAAATGAATAATAAAAAACTATCTACAAAACCCAAAAATATTTAGAAACAAAAATACATTTCTAAATAACAGATGGTAAAAGTAGAAATCAAAAGGAAGATCAAAATATACTTTGAAATATATGTAAATGAAAGTGAAATATATCAGAATTTGAGGATAAAGCTTTGCAGAAGAAAAAAAAACTTCTTATATGAAATTTCTACCTTAAATAAGCAAGCAAAAATAAAGTATTAAACCCAAAGTACCAGAAAAGTGAAAAAATAAAAACAATGAGAGCAGAAATAAGTGAAGTGGAAAAGAGCACAGCAGTAGAGAAGATTAAAGAATTATAAGCTGACTCTTTGAAAATATCAATAAGATTGATACACCTCACATCTTGAACTGTCCAATATGTATGGTTACAACTAGCCACCTGGAGCTACTGAGCAGTTAAAATGTGGTTAATATGAAATATAATATATCATAGATGTAAAGTATATGCAGGTTTTGAAGACTTCTAGAAAAAAATAAGAGAAAATATTTCATCACCTTAAATTAAGCAAGAATCTAAGGACACAAAATGTACAAACCAAAAAAATTGATAAAATAGGTATTATCAAAATTTTAAAAGTTTACTCTTCAAACTTTTGCTCTATAATTTTTGCACATATTTATACTTTCAACTATTTTTTCTTTTCTTTTTTATTCATTATTCTCTATTCTATTACCATTGTCCTAATTTTTCTCCTTTTGCCCTCTTCCACCCAGCCCACCCCCCACTCCCACAGTCATTCTCCACACCATTGTCTATGTCCATGGGTCATTCATACATGTTCTTTGTTCACCTCCTCCCCTTCTTTCCACCATTCCACCCCACTCCCTGCCTTCTGGAAGCTATCAGTCTGTTCCATGTTTCCATGTCTCTGGTTCTGTTTTGCTTGTTAGTTTATTTTCTTCATTAGATTCCTCTTATAAGTGAACTCATATGGCATTTGGCTTTCACTGACTAGTTTAAGTCACTTGAAATAATAATCTCCAGCTCCAACCATGGTGTTGCAAAAAGTAGGAATTCCTTCTTTCTTTCCACTGTGTAGTATTCCATTGTGGAAATGTTCCACGGTTTTTAAATCCATTCATCTACTGATGGGCACTTAGTCTGTTTCCAATACTTGCCTATTGTACACAGTGCTGTTATGAACATAGGGATGCATAAGTTCTTTTGAACTGGTGATGCAGGATTCTTAGGGTATATTTCTAGCCATTGAATTGCTGTGTCAAAGGGCATTTTCATTTTTAGTTTTTTGAGGAAATTCCATACTGTTTTCCAGAGTGGCTGCACCAGTCTGCATTCCCACCAACAGTACACTAGAGTTACCTTTCCTCCACATCCTCACCAGGACTTGTTGTTTGTTGATTTATTAGTGATGCCCATTCTGACAGGTGTGAGGTGATATCTCATTGTGGTTTTAATTTGCATCTCTCTGATTGCTAGTGATGTTGAGTATCTTTTCATATATATATATATACCATCTGCATGTCCTCCTTGGGGAAGTGTCTATTCAGGTTCTTTGCCCATTTTTAATTGGATTATTTGTTTTCCTAGTGTGGCGTAATATGAGTTCTTTATATATTTTGGAGATTAAACCCTCATCTGATGTATCATTGACAAATATGTTCTCCTGTATGGTTGGTTCCCTTTTCATTATAATGATGTTTTCTTTAGCCATGCAGAAGCTTTTTAATTGATGTCGTCCCTTTTGTTTATTTTTTCCATTATTTCCCTTGCCCTAGGAGATACACTGGCAAAAATATTGTTATGTGGGATATCTGAGATTTTATGGCTTGTTTTCCACTAGGACTTTTATGGCATCATGACTTTTCTTTAAGTATTTTATCCATTTTCAGTTTATTCTGGTGTATGGTATAATTTGATTCTAGATTGGGTCTAGTTTCACCTTTTCCAGTTCAGTTCTCCAAACACCATTTATTAAAGAGGCTACTGTTATTTCATTGTATGTTGTCAAATATTAATTGACCACAGAGACATGGATTTATTTCTTGGCTCTTTATTCTATTCCATTGATCTATGTGTCTGTTCTTATGCCAGTATGAGACTGTTTTCATTACAGTTGTCTTGTAATGTAGTTTGATATCAGGTATTATGACGCCTCTAACTTTGTTCTTCTTTCTCAAGATTGCTGAGGGTATTCAGGGTCTTTTTGGGTTCCATATAGTTTTTTGAAATATTTGTTCTAGATCTGTGAAATATGCCATTGGTGTTGTAATAGAAATTGTTTTGAATGCTTGGGTGGTATGGACATTTTAATGATGTTAAATCTTTCTATCCATGAACACATGGATATGCCTCCATTTATTTGTATCTTTGTCAATTTCTTTCTTCAGTGTTCTATAGTTTTCTGAGTACAGATCTTTTACCTCCTTGGTTAAATTTATTCCTGGGTACTTTATTTTTCTTCTTGCTATAGTAAATAGGATTTTTTTCTTAGTTTCTCTTTCTGATAGTTCATTGTTGGTGTACAAAAATGCCATCAATTTCTGAATATTGACACATATCTCCCTATTTTGCCAGATTCATTTATTAAGTTGAGTACTTTTTTGGTGGACACCATAGAGATTTCTATGTACAGTATCATGTCATCTGTCAAATAATGTCAAATAATGACAGTTTTACTTCCTCCTTCCCAATCTGGATGTCTTTTCTTTATTTTTCTTGTCTGACTGCTGTGGCTAGAACTTTCAGTAGTATGTTGACTAAGAGTGGTAAAAGCTTACACCCTTGTCTTATTTCTGACCTTAAGGGAAAAGCTTTTAGTTTTTGCCCATTGAGTATGACATTGGCAGTAGGTATCTTATACATGGCTTTTATTATGTTGAGGTATGCTCTCTCTATTCCCACTTTGCTGAGTGTTTTTATCATAAATGGGTGCTGGATTTGATCAAATGCTTTTTCAGCATCTATTAATATTATCACATTATTTTTGTCCTTCATTTTTTTATTTGGTATATTTATTAATTTGCAAATATTGTACCCAGAATACATCCCCAAAACAAATCCCACTTGATCATGGTATATGATTTTTTCAATGTATTGTTGGATCTTGATTGACAATATTTTGTTGAGGATTTTAACATATGTGTTCATATTGGCCTGTAATTTTCTTTCTTTGTTGTGTCTTTACCTGGCTTTGGAATTAGGATAATACTGGCCTCATAAAATGAGTTTGGGAGCTTTCCCTCTTCCTGAATTTTTTGGATCACAATGGCTTGAACAAGCAGGGGCTTTTTTTACTCATTGATGTTAGGGAGAACACATATCAAGGGAAAGTTTGGGGTACCTCAGTAAAAGAGCATTGGAAAGAAATTGTTATAGGATTTGGACTCTGGTTGGGTGATTTGGAGGGCATCTGAAGAAAGTAGGGGTTGATTCTAGATTGTGGTTGTCAAAAAATGAAGTCCATTCCAGGATTAGTTAGCTGAATACTAAATCTACAGGGATGGCTGTAGTGAGACAAGAAGTAATAGTCATTCATTTCATTCCCACATTTAGTATTTTTTGAAAAGCAGATAAGTTTGTTTTCATCTGCACATAGACTGTTATGAAGTGGACCTGCTTTGAATTTTTATCATGGTCTCAGAATAGTAACCTTGTCCATGATTTTTATTTTGTGAGATCCTCTACATCCTATAGGAGAATAATGCAACCAAGTTGTGGGTCCCAGGCCAGATTTCAAATGCCAGGGAATTCTCTTATTTATTTATTTTTTCCTTTCTCAATCAAAAAAGGGAAATAATACAAATGTCTATCAAACTGGTAAATGAACAAACAAAATGTGGTGCATCCATATAATTAAATACTACATAACAACTTTTTTAATGGACTTCTATGATATGCAACAACATAGAAGAATCTCAAAAGTGCTAGAAACTAGATACAAAAGCCTGTATACAAAAGATACTATATGATTCCAATTACATAACACTCTAGAAAATTCAAAACAATAGCAGCTAAGAGTTGATCAATTGATGGGATCTGGAGGTAAATGCAGGTACTGACTTCAAAAGGAAGGAGAGAAATTTAGTATATGAAATGGTCTATGTCATGATTATGATAGTACAATAGTTATGACTATAAACATGTCAAACCTCATCAAGTTGTACTCTCAAACTGGTGAAGTTTATTGTATATAAATTTTACCTCTGTAATTCTTTAAAAATATATATTTATCCTCTTTTGGGGGTGAGGATGGCTTAGTTTTTAGAAACACAATAACTAGTCTCATCCTTCTAGAGTTAAGTGAAAACATTTCCAGTCCTTCTAGAAGATTAGCTAATCTCTGCCAAAAACCAAAATTTTTCTAAAACAGGGGGAAAATACGAGTTGACTTGTTAGTGGATCAATTAGGCCAACTAGCCACTGGTCAAGGGACATCTGAATACTGTCCCTTCTCCAGAATTGACCCTATCAGTGTCTCTAATATTTCTGTTTTCACAACCACAGTGAGGTCTAAAGAAATGAGGGTCAGCAAACAAAATACTGGCATGTCACTTCCCTTCTCTTGACCTTAGCTCTAACCCTCTATAAAGGGAAAGGGGTGGATATAAGCATTTCTCAGGACATTTCTAGCTCAAAAAAGCATCCTATATGAGTTATACTTGCAAGGCTTAATTTAGGTTAAAGTGTGCCTCTGATATTCAGTATATGCTTGTGTATGTGAACATATTTGTGTTGTTAGTGATGCGGGCTGGTTCGAATGGGTATAGAAGAAGAGGAGATGCTATAGACTTGGTGGATTGTTTCATCCAGCTAAATAGCAACTCTTGAGAGTGCATAATGCTCATTCATTTAATAAAAATGGTTATTGCTTATCATAATGGAAACTACCTAACAAATATAAGATGAAAATATCCTTAAAGTAATAATTTGGTGTCCGCTCTGATTCTCTCATTAACTCCTCCAAATTCCACTGAGTTTCCATATGGTAACAATGCTACCATATGACCCCACAAGAGGAGCCTCTACCTGAAGCCCCACACTTTAGAGATCCTCCCTTTGTTACACTCCTTCAACTACTCCCCGCCCCATGGAGTAAGAAGTCTGTGGGCCCAAAGGGACACGTCAACTCTGTATGTGTACCCCAAACCACATCTATCTAGACAACACTTAGAGTATTTAGCCCTATCCCCCAGTTTGCTACCCCATCAGCTTGGAATTCATTTCTAGAACCTAGGTAAGCCTTTTTCCCAGGTCTTTTGTTTACCCACACTTCAATGTAAGGGGTGGTGAAGACTGGACATAGATTGGATGAGTAGACAGGGATGTTCAATGAATGCATGCAAGGTCTCTTGCAGTGCAAATCAAAGCTAGGAGTAGAAGAAAAAGGAGGAGGAGTATAGGCCAGGTACCAGGCCTTCCCATGCCCCCATGCTACCATGTTCAAGATCAGAACTCTGAGGCATCAAAAAATTCTAAATGTAAACCTGGTCTTCAGGTTATAATTGTCAATGTAGGCATTTAGAACATATTTTGTTTCACAGATTTTAGCTGCATTTAGAACATTTAAATGCATAGACATATGGCATGTGTGTCTCCATTTGGTAATTTTGTTCTGGGATCTGGTAAAAGTTAGGAGCAGACTTGTCCAGAATCCATAAACAATTTCAGAAGAATTTATTCACTATAAGGCAACTTACTCAGACTATGCCAACTGAGAAATATCTGAAGGTGCACAATCTTGATGCAATGACTCCTGCCCTGTTCTTGACTGGGAGAATTTAGACTATGATCTTCAAAGCTTTGAATCCATCCCATCGATTATTCCACTTAATTTCAAATAAAACTAATAAATAGAAAGATTCTCATGATAAACTCTGGTGACATATTTAATATATATTGACCTTAATTTGCTACCACAGAGATTAGTTTAGGGGAATGCTAAGTCTACCATGAAGGGATTAAGAAAAAAGAGAAGGTTGAAATGAGTTAAAGGAAGCTATTAAAAGTAATTTTCAGCTCTGCCAGTGAAATTGTTGGACAACTCAAACAGAAAATAAGCAGATAATGAAGTGCTTGGAGAACTTACAGGACACATTACCCAGATATAGGAAAAAACATGGGAAAAAAAGATGGCAAAGCCTATCCTTGATTAGTTTGCAGACTTTCCACTGGAGGGTGCGTGTATGTGTGTACGGTGATGAAAAAGGAGACAGGAGGAGAATGGCTTCTTTTGTTAATACCTATCATGGAACAAATGGCCTTTGTTCCTCCCTAAGGGGAAAATGTCCTTGTAAATAGCTCTTTGTTTTTGTAGAAAGTGACATATTAGTTATCCACTATGGTAGTCATAGTTTCATCTAGCTTCCTCACTGTGGGAAAAAAAATCTCAGGAGGCACTCTCAGACTTCCCGAAACTTTTGGTGACATTAATAGACCTTCAAAGTCCTGTAAGGTTAAGAAGGATATGTGGTATACTCTTCCTACATTAAGAAGAGTTTTCAGTTAACTGTGAGATTGACAGGTGTCCAAAACACCTAGAAATCTTTATATTCTGTTGTCAAAATAGACATAGTAGAGAGATATGTGGATTTAAGAAATATGTCCACATGGTATCTGCTTATTTCATAAGAGGAGTTATTTATATGATCTGGAGTTAAGTTTCTGAAGTACTTAAGTCAAAAGATGAGACCCACTCAGACTCGGCACACCAATCCCAAGAGCCCACAGGCTGGAGGTGGGTCCCTGGCTTGGGAAGATCAGAGTAAACAGGCATAAAGCAGTTAGAGTTGAGAAATCCCATGTTCCATTTAACTCATGAAGCATGTAAAAAACCATGACACTACTCATTAAAAACAACTTTAATTTGATGGATATAAGATTCTGTGAAATGATATTAATTCACTCAACCAGAGGGTGTAATACAGTGAGAAAGCACTGCTGGGATTAGGAGACTCAGCCCATCCAGCTGAGCAAGTCACTTCCCTTCCCCATGCCCAGCTACCTACCTAGAGTTAACTTTAGAGACACTGAGTTGCACCCTTGGAACAGAACAATGAGGTAGCTGTTGATAACTACACATTCCACACAAAGTGTATCAAAGTAGAAATATCTAAAATGGTCTTAAGGGGTGTGGGAAGGGGGGGAACAGGATGTTTGTAATAGCATAAACAATAAAAAATCAAAAAAGAAAAAATAATAAAATAAAATGTTCTTAAAAGATCTCTGGTTTCCAGAGTAGTATCAATTTAAAAGGTGTGCAATGGAAGCATAGAACATAGAGAAGCAGAGCCGTGTATCTGAGTGCTGTACAGGGAAGAAGGTACTCTGAAGAGTTAAGTGAGGGTTTAACCTCTGGCAGTTATGCCCTGTGACAGACTATTGAGGCACTAGACAAAATTAACCATTTAAACTACATAGAGGCTTCTTTATTCTGAAGCTATTCTCTACAAAAACACTTGTAATTACAGATGGCTTCCATGTAGCTTGTCCAGAGAGACTATGTTTGCTGGAGAATGTGAGTGTAGTGTCTGTTTAGTTGTAGTTTTCTTTGTGCCTTAATAAAAATTATTTTATGACTTAGTCTCTTGTGGATCTATTCTCATTCTCTCACTCTTGGGGTGTGCTTGCATAGGTTACCTTCTTCTAAAGCTCAGTTTACTCATGTATAAAATAGAAAACACAACCTTTGCATCCTCCTGGAGTTGTGTGAGGGTTTAGTGATCAAAGCATGTAAAAGAACTTAGCACAGTGCTGGGCACCTAGTGTTGTCAAATAAATGTCATTTAGGTCCATTGCTACCTTCCTTCCCCTTGCTCATTCTCTCTTCTCTCAGTTCATCTCTCCATCCATCTACCCCATCTATTCTCTGCCTCATCTATCAAACCAGCCAGCTGATCACTCGGTCATTGAGCTATCTAACAAAATGTACTTAGGGAGCATGCACTAGGCTGGGCATTGAAGCTACAAGCATAAAGAGTATCCAGAAATCTTCTCAAGGGCTCACTCTCTCTCATTGGCACTGGACTCTGCCATCCCTTCACATTGTAAAGGACATACAAGAATAAGCACAATTGTATTGAACACACTGATATTATATAGATGGTAAATATCAGTCTCATTGAGAAACTCTAGAAAACTGACAAAAGTGAGTCTCTGAACCTCTAGAGTTGAAGGTCAGTATCTAGACTGTGGTGATTTCAACAGTTTTTGCAGGCCTCCTGGAAGCCAATAAATGGTCTCTTCTGGTGAACTGCTTCTGCGTTTCCTTTTACCATGATTACTCTCTTAGCTTCTACTCTACATAAAACAATACAAGTTGTTTGCACATAATAGAATCTAGATTATTAGCATATTTGACTTTGGTGTCCTTTGGGCCAGACAAATCTTATGTGTGACACTTATCCAGGTCTCATTATACACTAGATTATTCCCCTTGAGTCAGTTTTTCCTTAGCAGCATTGTTATCATTCCCTGTCCAGGTAGCTGGAAATCATAAAACAACATCTATTTTAAAGATATTGCAGTGCTGAGTTAGAGCATTTGCCTTCCTGAAAAAATATTAACATACTCAGAAGTCCTTGAAAAAAATTGTGTCAGTGGTTACCACTTTTACTCATGTTCCTAGAATCCCTGAAAGACAGGGTGGGAGGGGGTGGAGGGATTGAGCGAAAAGGAAAAAGGACTCATGGACACGGACAACAGTGTGATGATTGTGGTGGGGAGGAGGATATAAGGGGACTAAAGAGTAACAGGAAAAAATACAATACAAATATTTTTTAAAAGACAGACTGGGAAGGGTTTATTTTTTTTCACAGCTATAAATGAATTTGAAAAAGCCAGAGAAGAAAATCATCTGCTTCCATGGAGAGCCAGGCTGACATGACAGGTAATTAGCAGGACGACCCGTTTCTCTGAGATGGAAAGCTTAGCCATATCAAGGACTTAAAGCCCCCAGCACTTCTTATATCCCCTAGTGAATTTCTCCTCTGTAAACAGCCAGCTCTGCCAGCTGACAGTGACTTTCACCTTGAATCCCTCAAAGGCACCTTTCTTAGAAAATCCCTTTACTGTGATGCAGAATAGCAATAACTTTGCCATCCTGGCTACAGTTCACAAAGTATGTTGAGGTGGAAGTGATCTGAAACCCAGAAGAACTGACCTGTCCCATAGAATCATGCTTTTCATATTAATGTGCCTCACATACTGTCTTTCTAGATGTGCAATTTCTCATTTTTTCCCTCTAAAGCAGGGAAACTGAGAAGGTGGGAATTCCCCAGATGCCTGTTTGAAGCGAGAGAGTTTAGGTCAAAGTGAGAAAAATGTTTCTCTCCCTGGAATGTTACACTGAATTATTTTTGTGTTGATGTGCAAAGATGTTTTGTGTAAGAGGAGAAGAGAAACAGTTGATGTGCATGCATAGTTGAGCAAAGAGGCAAGTTACCCAATCTATTTCATGAAACCTGAGCTGATCACTACTGAATTTTGAGGTGTTATAATTTGTAATCCATAAATGTTCCCCTTGAATGGCTTCATGAGCTTGTTTTTAGTATATACCACTCCGCAGAGCCTGTACACTCAGTGGACAGGTATAGACCAGGTGGGAGCACCACCACCCAACCACCTCCACAAGCAACACAGTCAAGGGGCAGTCTCAGCAGGCACCAGAGCCCTGCTGAAGTAAGTAGTGCTCTGTGCAGTGGGCCCCTATATAGCTGATTCTTCACAGTGGTCGGAGATTGGCAGTCAATGGTTACAGCCAGTCCCTGCAGCTGATCATCCTAGGTAAATCACTCCCATTGACCTGCCAACAGCAATCAAGGCTCAACTGCAAGAGAAGGGTGTATGCAGCCTATATGGTGAGCCCATCTCAAGTACCGAGTTTGGGTGACTGGGGAGGCCATGCCACTGGAACCTACAGGACACCTCCTCTACTATATTAGGCTACTCTACCAGGCCAGGGAGACATAGCAGCTCTACCTGATACATAGAAATGAACACAGGGAAGCTGAAAAATGGGGAGATAAAGTAGCACGTCCCAAAGGAAAGAACAAAACAAAATTCCAGAAAAAGAACTAAACAAAATAGAGACAAGCAAGCTACGAGATGCAGAGTTCAAAACACTGGTTATAAAGATTTTTAATGAATTAAGGGGAAGAGTAGATAAACTCAGAGAGAACTTTGACAGCATGAAAAAGAACATGGGACCCATAAGAAAGAACCAGTCAGAATGAAGGATACACGAATTGAAAAAAAAAACACAACAATTTATAGAGAATCAACAGTAGAGTGGATGAAGCTGAGAATCAGATCACTGATTTAGAATATAAGGAAGTGAAAACACCCAATCAGAATAGAAAAAAAGTCCAAAAATGAGGATACTGTAAGAAACCTCGGAGACAACTTCAAGCATACCAGCATTTGCATTATGGGGGTGCCAGAAGGAAAAGAGAAAGACCAAGAAATTCAAAACCTCTTTGAAAATATCATGACAGAAAACTTCCCTAATTTGGTGAAGGAAATAGACATACAAATCCAGAAAGCACAGAAAATCCCAAATAAGATAAACCCAAAGAGGCCCACATCAAGACACATCATAATTAAAATGCCAAAGCTTAAAGAGAAAGAAAGAATCATAAAAATGGAAGGAGAAAAGCTGTTAGCTATCTTCAAGGAAACTCCTACTAGAATGGCAGCTGATTTCTCAACAGAAACTTTGCAGGCTTGAAGGGAATGACAAGAAGTACTCAGAGTGATGAAAAGCAAGGACTTACAACCAATATTACTCTACCCAACAAAGTGATCATTTAGAATAGGAGGACAGATAAAGAGCTTCCAACACAAGAAAAAGCTAAAGGAGTTCATCATCACCTACCAGTATTATATAAAATAAGAAAGGCTCTTCTCTAGGAAGAAGAAGAAGATAAAAAATATGAACAATAAAATACCAATAGACACATATCTATCAATAATTCAATCTAAAAATTAAAATAAAAGAATAAGCAGAACAGAGACAGAATAAAAAATACAGACCCATTTTGAGGATTGCCAGATGGGAAGGGGGTTGGGAGATTGCTGGAAAAGGTAAAGGGATTAAGAAGTACAAATTGCACAATACCTGATATCAAACTATACTACAAAGCCACTGTAATCAAAACAGTCTGGTACTAGCATTAAAAAAAAAGACACATAGATCTATGGAACAGAATAGAGAATAGAGAAATAAACCAATCTCTATGGTCAATTAATATTTGACAGAGGGGTATAAGTATACAATGAAGTAAAAATAGCCTCTTCAATAATGGTGTTGGGAGAACTGAATTGGTACATGCAGAAAAATGAAACTAGTCCACCAACTTCCACCATACACCAGAATAAACTCAAAATGGATGAAAGATTTAAATGTAACTTGTGATACCAGAAAGGACTAGAGGAAAACACAGACAGGAAAATTTCAGATATCCCACATAGCAATATTTTTTGCTGATATATCTTTTAGGGGAAGGGAAATAATGGAAAAATAAACAAATGGGACTATATAAATTAAAAACCATCATCAAAAGGAAAAGGGAATTGACCATATTGAAGAACATTTGTCAATGATACATCAGACAAGGCTTTGATATCCAAAATATATAAAGAATTCATACTACTCAACACCAGGAAGACACATAATGCAATTTAAAAAATGTACAAAGGACCTGAATAGAGACTTCTCCAAGAAGGCATATAGAGGGCCCATAGACATATGAAAAGATGCTCAACATCACTAGCCATCAGAGAAATACAAATTAAAGCCACAATGTGATATCACCTCACACCTGTCAGAATGGCCATCATTAATAAATCAACAAACAAGTGCTGGTGAGAATGTGGAGAAAACGGAACCTTAGCACACTGTTAGTGGGAATGCCGAGTGGTACGGCCACTCTGGAAAACAGTATGGTATTTCCTCAAAAAACTAAAAGTGGAACTGTCTTTGGACCCAGCAATTCTGCTGCTAGAAATATACCCTAAGAATCCCAAATCACCAATTCAAAAGAACTTATGCACCCCAATGTGCATAGCAGCGGTATTTACAATAGTCAAGTGTGGAAACAGTTTAAGTGATGACTGAATTTAAAAACTGTGGTACATTTACACAATGAAATACTATGCAGCAGAAAGAAGGAAGGAACTCCTTCCCTTCCCAACAGCATAGATGGAACTGGAGAATATCATACTAAGTGAAATAAGCCAGGCAGTGAAAAACAAATATCATATGATCTCACCTATAAGAGGAATTGAATAAACAAAATAGAACCACAGGCAGGGAAACATGGAACAGACTGACAGTGACTAGAGGATGAAGAAGGGGATAATGGTGGAAAGAAAGGGAAAGGACTAGTCGAAGAACAAGTATGAATGATCCATGGATATGAACAACAGTGTGGGAATTATGTGGAAGCGGGGGGTGGGATCAGCAGAGGAAGGCAAAGGGGGAAATTTAGGACTTCTGTAATAGAATAACAATTAAAAAGTAATTCTAAAAAGGAAGTACAAATTGGTTGTTACAGAATAGTCATGGGGATGTGAAGTACAGCATAGGAAATGTAGTAGCCAAAGAATGTATGTGATGACCCATGGACATGGACAAAGGTGTGGGGATTTCCTGAGGGAGGGGTGGGGGGAGGGAAGAGTCTGTGTGAAGAGGGACAAAAGTAGAAAAATTGGGACAACTATAATAGCATAAAGAATAAAATATAACTTAAATTTTTAAAAAATAAAATAAAATATGCTCTCATAGTAAATTGGCATACATAAAAGTCCTCCTTTATCTTTTTTTCCAGGAAGTAGTAATTGCATTTCTCTTTCCCAAGGTTTTATTTACTTTTTACCCAGTCATCAAGCTCCTCCCCCAAAGTAAATTATAGGAGGACAAAGAAGGCTTCTCAGAGACTTCACAAAAGAGCCCCAGAGTACCCTTAGAAGGGAGAACCGGAAAGTCAGCAAGGATGAATAAGCAGTAGAGCACCAGCATCTGCAACTGATGCAGCTGGAGTAGCCACCACTGGCATCAATTCTCAAAATTAAAGTTCAGCTTATTCTCTCGACCAGTTCACAATCTTTTTCTCTTACTTGTTCAGCGACCTTCCAAAAAAAATTGTCAGTTTGTCATCTTCTATCTCAGTATGCTTTAGAACATCTCACTCCACCAAGATAGCATTGGACCAATGTAGCTTAGATTACTAAACGTGACAAGTAGCAAATCAGGTAAAGAATTTGTGCTACCCAGACATCCATTCTATATCAAGCCATAAGCACATTTTTTTCTTCCTACTCTCATTTCAACATTTTCAGAATAAACTATGTGTCAAACAAATGCTAAATACCTAAGGTATTATCTTGTATGATTGTCCCCAAACTCTATAAATACGATCATTTTCATATCATCATCATCATCATCATCATCACCATCATTATGGAGATTTTTATCAACTTGCAAAATTAGGTGGAAGAGTTAGGATTTGGATCCAGGTAATCTGAGCCAAAGCTTGTATACCAACACAACTTTATATCTGCCCCACCCATTTACTTTAGCTCTGTTTAGCATGTTGAGTATGACCAAACTACAGCACTCTAATTATTGTAGAAGATATCAATTGGTTAAAAGCATCAAGTTTTGTTGTGATCAACTAGAGGGAAATAAACTGAATTGCAGCATAAAAATGCAAGTTAGCTACATAGAAGGACTTCTTGAATCAAGGCTTAAATTGCCATCCCATTATCTTTTTGGATCAGAAGTCATGAGGAGCAGAACATTTATACCTATGTTTTTAGAGTTGTTTAAACAGTGATACCTAAAGCGGAAAATAGATTATTTATGTAGGAGTTTTCTAGACATGTTAAATTACTGCTGAATGAATGCCTGATATTAGTCATTCTTGGCTCTCCCCTTCCCTAGTACATGCATGAACATATGCCCTTGGCCAATTAGTCCTCCAATATTTTTTATTTATCTCCTTGCTTTTTGTTAACGGAGAGTTCTTAAAATATGGAATGACTTCCCTTAAGTGCCAACTTGACGATCAGTTGGTAGTGATGGCCTGTTTTACTGAACAAAGAAAGGCTGGCAAGCCAAAAAATGCCAGGACCCATTCCCTGTTTCCTTTTTCAAAATGTGTAGAAGGCACAGAGCAGCACAGTGAATACCCAACTGAGTTCAGAGCCTGTGGGTGTAGGCTAGTGAAGTGTGGAGTTGTAGAAGAGCTTCAGGAGTTAGACCCACTTGGGTTGAAACCTTTTTAAGTCATAAATTAGCTGTGTGACCTTGGATAAATTATTTTTTTAAAGTCATTTTATATCTACCAAAAAAAAAGCATGCAATGAACATGCCTATTTGGGGGGGGTCAGAGAACCTGAATAGACATTTCTGCAAAGAGGACATACAGATGGCCAAAAGACATGAAAAGATGCTTGTCATCACTAATCACCAGGGAAATGCAAATTTAAACTGCAATGAAATATCACCTCACCCTGTCAGAATGGTTATCATCAATAAAACAATGAACAAATGGTGAAAAGAGAACCCTGTTGGTAGAAATGCAGATTAGTGAAACCACTATGGAAAACAGTATGGAGGTTCCTCAAAAACTTAAATATAGAACTACCATATGACCCAGCAATTCCATTTCTGGCTATTTATCTGAAGAAATCCAGAAGAATAATTCAAGAAGATCTATTTACCCCTATGTTTATTACAGCATTATTGACAGTAACCAGGATACAGAAGCAACCTAAGTGTACATCTTTGGATATATGGGATAAAAAATATGCGGTGCATATATACAATAGAATATTACTCAGCCATAAAAAAGAATAAAATCTTGTCATTTGTGGCAACACAGAAGGACCTAGGGGGTACTATGCTAAGAAAAATAAAACAGACAGAGAAAGACAAATAACATATGATTTCACTTAAACGTGGAATCTAAAAATACAAATAAATAAATGAACAAACAAAACAGGAAAACACTCACAGACATAGAGAACAAATTTATGGTTGCTAGATGGAAGGGGAGTTGTGGGGGGGCGGGCAATGGATGAAAAAGCTGAAGGGATCAACAAGTAAAATTTCCAAGTTATAATAACAGTCACAGAGATGCACAGTATGCAGAATATAGTCAATAATATTGTAATTAGTGTGTATGATGTCAGATGGGTACTTGACTTATTTGGTGATCATGTTACAGAACTAACCAATGGTGTTCTAGAAAGCTGTGGAGTTCAATTGCCCACTGCCAAGAAGCATGACTTCCAAGGGAAGAATTTGGTGGAAAAAGAAATGGGTTGTTTATTTAGTTATACAGGTTTAGAATAATGGTAGATTTCTCCCATTAAGTCCTGCTCACTTTAAAAACACCCCAAACAATAGTCCTGCCTCCCTCTGCCAAACCAGGCCAGTTTCAGAACAGGCCACTCAGAGGTGCCATCTTTCAGAAAAGCAGAAGTCTGCAGCTCGGCATTCCCGGTCGGAGTTCAGCTCCAAGTACCTGTCACATCTCTCGGTGCTTGGCCAGCCAGGTCGGCCGCAGCACTGCCAGTTCTGCCCTAGTCTTCTCCAGGCAGGCCTCCAGGCAGACTCTCTGACCTTCAGACCTCCCGCCCTAATTTTAAATACTCGGCTCAGAACTTCCTGCATGATCTAACATCTGGGTTTTTTTGTGGCAGGTTACTGTCTGCATTTTTGTCAGCTCTCCAGTGTCTTCAGCCCCATTTTGCCCGCCATCTTTAGTCAGGGTGAGAGTTCCCAGTGACACACAAGCATCCAGGTGGGCATCCATCCCCTGTCGCTCACGCAGGTGCTGCATAAGCTTCTGCCCTGGCCAGGTCCCGAGTGACTGCACTTTCTCACAGTCACATACACAACTCTGCAGCTTCCGAGATCTTCCTTTCAGGAAGACGTGGCTGTTAACTTACTTTTATTAAGTAATGTGTCAAACGCTGTACTTTTTGCTGTCCCCTGCTCCCCATCCTACCTGAAGGCAGGATTGTGGGCTGTTCCCTTATTATCAGGGGACCCATGTTCTGTATTCCGTTGCAATGACTTAGTAAGTTGTATAAACATGTAATCCCTATACTGTATATCTGAAACTAATATATTATTGCATGTCAACTGTCATTGAAAAAATTTAAACTTTTCTTAAAAGAAAGTGTCTCGTTTATATTTTTAGAATACTTTCTTGCCTAATTTTTAATTATAAACTAGACTCACTTTATCTTTCTCTGTATATTCTTAACCTACTCCCTCCATTGTAATCAAACTGGAATATTCAAAGTCTTTTCTGTCTTGTTTTTTAACCTAGAATGTTTCTCTCACTCCACAAAATCCCCTCCTGAAGTTTTGTATTGATCCTTCTATCATTTCAATCCTATAATGTCTAAGAAACTTTCGGCCAGACCAAATATTCAATATTCTTCTTTAAGTTTCAGAAGCACACAAGATTCTTTGTAATACAACTTCTACTTCCTTCCCCAGCCTCATCTCATGCTATGCACCCTCAGTTTAGGCTTCAGAAATGCCAGAAGCCACCGTATTGTTTTACGTGTCTGTTTTTGGAACAGGTTTCTTTGTCTAAGGTGCTTGTCCTTGTGGTACACTCCTACTCATCCTTCACATCCTATGGTGGTGTCGTTTCTTCTTTATTAAGTGTTCCCCCAAGTCTTCTCTGGCTGGCCCACCAAAATTCATCACCCATATTTCTTCATTAATTCCACAACCTGTAAATTTGCTATTATTGCTTTTATCACTTGATATTATGAATCACTTATCCACATATGTCCAAATATGAACTCCTTGAGGCTAGAAACTATGTGGTATATATTTTGTATGTCCGGTCATCATGGCTGGCATGTAGTTAAAAGGTACTCAAAAATATTTAAAGGGTTGAACTAAATATCACATATAGTCTAAAATACTATTTTGCATTTGCTTACATATTCTCTTATTTTGTGGTTATGCCTATCTGTCTAGACTTCTCAACAGATTGTGAGTTCTTTGGAGGCAGAAAGGACCCGAATTACTCTGCGTCTCCTACAGGGCTGAGCATTTACTAGATAATCATTGTGGAGTGAAACACTGCAATAGAGAAGAGGGTAGGGGTGGATTTGCAGCAAGAAGTGAGTAAATCCCTGTAACTCATTCATGAGGCTGGCAATGACCCTTCCAAATACAGAAGAGCACATGAGGTTGACCATGCACTTGCCCTCCTGAACAAGAGAGCCCGAAAGTCTTATTAAGTAGGATGAAACTCATAAATAGAATGGGAATAAGGAGAAGGTCCAAGTTCTAAAGTTGACCTCAATTTTTATAAACCTGTCCCTAACTCCCTCCAACAGACTACTGTCTAGCCTACTATGGAAAGGTATTTATCTTTTAGCAATTACACATATTTTGGAAGTGCTAATGATTCTGTGGTGGAAAAAAGGCCAGAGGGGGGAAAAAAGGAAAAACAAATGGGGAGGTGGGGGTAAAGGAAGGGAGGGGGGACTGGTTTGAAGGAATTTTATCTAATTTCATTTTAATTAGATCCTTTTTCTAACTGAGTTTCTAATTTTTCAATTAGCAATTAGCAGCTGCAACTCATTCTGAGCATCACGAGGTGCCAAAGACACTAATTACACCGCAGGAGTAGGAGGCTGGAAATGAGAAATAAAATTATCCATGAATGTTATTAGAAGAAAGGAATGATTACTCTCTGTAATAATATACTGATGTGAGCCTAATTAGATTGAAGGATTCAAAAGGAAAAAATGAGATTTAAAAATGGATTACATTTAGTTTTCTTGAGGTCATAATTTGCTATAAATATTGGTTTAGCACATCTCACTTGAAAACACGTTTGCAAGCCTGATAATGTTTATGTCAGGTTGTTCAGAATGACCCACATCTCTAGTATACAATAACCCAAAACATCAATGACTTCTGAAATGCCAGTACTCTGTTTCCAATACCCTGTTTCTGAACTCTTCCCGACAGTTTTCACCATTTAATTTTAGCTGAAGTTTTCATCGGCACCTTAAAATCGACATTGGCAGTAGCTTTCACATTTTTTTATGCTCTTCATCCACACTCCAACATGCCCATCAACCTGCATTCTAGATGTCTGTCAAGGGTGTGGCCATCCTCCCAAGAGCTCAGACTCCAACCCTTGAAGTAATCTTTGATTTCTCCCTGTTTTTATCCTTATCTGTAGCTCTCCCCTGGGCCATTCAATCAGCTCTGCAAGTTCTGCCCCAGTAATTCTGCCACCAGGCTTTTTTTCATTCCCAGTGCTAGGAGTAAGCACCCCTAAATTTCATTTCATAACTCCTGGAAAGATGCCTTCTACCCTATTCTCCCAGCTTCCTTTTTCTGCAAAACTGCCTGGATCATATTATTTCCCACCAGAACTAGTCAGTGGTTGCCCCTGCTTTGGGAAAGAAAAAATCTCAAACTCCTAAACCTTTATGTATTTTCCTCCAGCCCACATTTTGAATATAATTTTTTCCTCTTCTGTTTCACTAGTCTATGCTACAGCCAAACTAATGTATGTGTTTAATGCCTTGCTTGTTCTGTATCTTTTAATTGATATCCCTCATATCTATTTCCAGAAAGTTAAATCCTACTTATTCTGCAAGATCCAGCTCAAACAGTGATAATATTCCTAATCCTCTGCATGCATATGGGGCTTTTAATTTTCAAAGCAAGTCCACATCCATAGGGTTTATTTAAGCCCCACAATAGCTCTAAGGGAGGCAGGAAGGAGCAGCATTATTAATCCTCTTTAACAGAGGAGGAAACTGAGACCCAGGCAGGGTAAGTGAATTGCCTGGTAATCAAGGATAGACCAGAAGCAGACCCACTGACTCTCAGCTGACACACTTTTCTTTGGAGCACAAGCAATTCTCAGACTGTGTTTGTCTTTGCTTTCCAATCACCTGGATGGAGTCTTGCAGTAAAACAACTGTCCTCCTGATGGAACATAGAAAAATTGATGAGCTCCCTTTCCCTGGCCTGCCTATCTGTCTTTATATTTCTCACCACATTTGCCACTAATTATATTTCTCTTTATAATCTGAGCTCTCCAGTTAAGTAATGCAATTGATCACTCTTGAAAAATATCACTAATTCCAAAATGGCCCCAGAAGTATTTTATCATGCTGTTTCCTTTTTCATTTTTCCACCCCTGGTGTTAGAATTATTAAAATGTCACATTCATCATAGGAAAAAACAAAACAGTACTAAGGGCCTAGAAATGTAGTATCTGTAGATGTCAGGTGAGAGAAGAACTTAGAGAAGAAATTTGATCTAGTATCTTAAGACAAAAAAGGACAAAAGTTAATTTAAAATACAAAGTAAAAAAAGAGACAGATCTTTGTTAATCTGAAGCTTCCAAGGGATACAACACCTACAAGGAAGAGAGCAGGGTGCCGCCTTTACTCTGTAAACTAAGCATTGTGTTTCACCTGTCTCTGTCATGGCTAACGGGTTGTGGCAACTCTGTCCCTGAGCAAATAGGCAGGATTGGGTTGAGATCATGCTGGATTGGGAAAGAAAGAGGTTTCATATTGGAATCTTGTCCCACCCTAATACATGCACCTTAAACCACTCAGCTCTTTCGTTGCATTTAGGAGAGTAAAACCAAAGAACTAGCTTGCGTGGAGGAGGTGGACCAGGGAAGGCATGACTGACGCCACCTCCAGGGGGTGGTTAAAAGGCGGAGCAGCCCTGGAGGCTTCTGTGCGCTTGCTCTTCTGTTATCCCCCACCCACGTGGGCAGAAAGTCAGGTAAAGTAGAAAAGGGAGAAGGAAAAATGGCAATGCTCAGAAACTCTGTGCCCTCCCATTCCTCTTCTTTCCCTAAAGTCTAAGTTTTTACCCTCAAAAGTCCTCTTCTAGATCTTAATGTCCTGTTCTTACTTGAATCTATCAACACTTCTTGATCTATATGGGTTATTTGGTCTAAGTGAGGGCTAGGACTCACACCCAGTTCAGCACAATATAGACACAACATAGAAGGAATGTTTATAGGCATCATGCATTGAGAACCTATCATGTGTCAGACAGTGTGCTAGAGACCTAACTTATCTCATTTAATTTTTATGGCACATAGTAGGATAAATGTTGTTAACTCCATTATCATAGCTGAGAAAACTGAGAAACTGAGTGATGAAGGATCTTGCCCAAGTCCCCAGGGGTAAGAAATGACAGATCTAGAGTTCCAACCCAGGCCTGTTCGATGGCAACGCTTACGCCTTCCTGCCGACCTGCTAAGTGTTACCCTGCCCATTCTCTGGAGCAATGAAAAGAGCATGGCTATACAGTCATCCGGATCTAGCTTTAAATCCTGTTCCTACCACTTACGTGCTGAAGAACAATGATTTCTATCTTAAGTAACTTTTTTAAGAACTGCATTAGATGAAGTGGTCTCTAGTGCATTGCCTGGTAGGTAAAGATGAAGGAGACACTTTTGTGAGTGCCTTTTCCTACCCTCATGATTCTACCTCATGTGTGAAAGGCAGCAACACAGAATGCCAGTTATGCCACTCAATAGCTGTGTGACTTTACACAAGTCACAGGTTCTCTGAACTTGAATTTCCTCTGTCAAATGGGCGTTCTAACATTACAGGATAGCTTACAAGGTTGTCATGTGCATCACATCAAGTGTAATAATAGATATGAATGGACCTTTAAATATAAAGCATTACGCAAATATTTTCAATATTGTATAAATATCTCATTTAAAATCAGATACATGGATATACATATAATGTATACACATGTGTACATATGACATTATATGCATGTGAGTATATGTATTTATGTATTTATATTTTATATATAGAAAATACGTGTATTGTATAATATGCTTAATATGATTCATTTTCTGCTTCCTCCACTCACTAGGACTTTTTTTTAGACCTATCTCTCCTCATCCAGGTAGGAAAATGCCTCAAAAGCCTCAAGTCAGATCAAAAAGTCAGACCAGCAGTTAATGCAAAGAATGACTAAATGGCAATCCATGTGACTCTTGTTTCTGAGCAGGCTGGAGGAGGAAGAAGTCTTTCATCTTCTGAGCTGTGCGGTATGAGCAGCAGGAAGAAGCTCTCTGGCTTGGAGTGTGCAGTGATCTTTCAGGATGAAAAGTTCAGTCAGAATGCAAGCAGGGATGATTTGCTAATCAAGAGTGGGACAGCACGAATGGCATGCGTGGCAGGACAGGGACATCAATTTCTATTTCTATTTGACATTCTTGAAACTTGGAGAGGCCAGCCCCTCCAGAAAGACCATTTCAGCTGCTGATGCAGAAACAGTGTCCCTGAGGTGGGGACGGTGAGCAGCAGGCCCTGCTCTGAAACTCACTGGATCTAAAAATCCTCCCCTCCTCTTCCTTCCCTGCTTCTCATCCCTCCCCCTCCTCCTCCTGCTGTCAGTGCCTGAAGGAAGGAAGCATGGATTGACACCTAAGCCACCATGGATGGACAGGGAAGGCTAAAAGATGGGGAGGCAGGAGGAGTTCCCCAAGGTCTTTCCCATCTTCTCGTTTTTCCCAGGTCCCGGGCTGAGGCAGCCGGGCAGGCTTGCTGAGCTTGTCACAGCATTCCCGGCCTGGAGCTGGGGTGGCAGCTGTCCACGGCAGACCAGACTTTGAACATTTCGTCAGAGCCTTCCTTGTTTCACAGCCCCCACCCCAAAGCTAACACCCTTTTGTCTCCAGCTGGTTCTTGGCTCCCCGCTGTTCTCATTTGTGATTTCATTTTGCCCAAATGGGGGGAGTAACTCAGAGCTGGGCTCTTGTCCAAATGGTCCAGCACCATCTTTCTCCTCCCGGGCTGTTTGCTGGCTCCTCTTAGAGAGGATTCTTGCTGGGTCTGCCTTTCCTCTCTCCATCTGGTGCTGCACGCGTGCTGTGTGGGGCCTGCGGGGCTAGAGCTGGCCAGGCAGGGTGGCCAGCAAACAGCAAAGCCTTCACAGCAATGAACTGGGAATCCAGACTGCCTAGGTTGCTCTTCCAGTCAATGTCAGAGAGACAAAACACCTAGAAGATTTTAAAACACTCAAGAAAAGGAAAAGCAAGTGCACAGCATGAGAGAGATTTGTCCAGCCAGCACTTTTATTAGCAATAAATCTGCTTTAAAAAATGTACAAAAAGAAAAAAAACTGGGCAAATCACTTTAATGGAAACCCATTTCTCCCACACTCAGCCATTTTCCCACATCAGCTCTTTCACTCTCCCAGAGAGAACCTCCAGCCACGTAACACGAGAGTCTGAACTAAACTCACCCCAACCCCCCGCCTGGGTGTGCTACAGGGCACAGGATGGTGCAGCCCAGGGCCCAGCAAGAGGGTTGCTGTGGCCAGCGGGGCCCACTGGGTTTCTGGTTCTGTGCTGACCCTTGTGAGTGTGCTTCAGCTGGAAAAATCACAGACCTATCCATCTCCGTGTTGAAGCCCACAGCGGGGCCGTGGGAGACGAGTCCCAAGTGTTTCATCTTCCCTGGTCCTGAAGACAGGGATGGGTCCCTGAAGGGGTCCAGGATGATCTCAACCACGCTGCCAGGAAATGAGCCTTGAAGGCTCAGGAACAGAGCCTTGAGTCTATTCTCCATGGCTGGATGTACAGAGATCAGAGGAGTTTGCTTTAAAAATAACTCGGCATTACCTTTCAGGGTTTCATCACTAGCTGTGCAATTGTGGAGCTCAGGTTCTTACAAAGTAAAGGGGACATTCAATGGGCAATACTTGTTACACATATCTCTGAATGCTTGCCACGCATGCCGGTACTAATGTTCCAGGACCATGCTCCTACTCATCTGCTATACCCATTTACCTTTGTGATGGGAACCACACAATGTTGGCACTACTCCAAGACCAAAAAGGCCTCCAGAGCAGGCCAGACCATGCATCTGTCAGCATCCCTTGGGAGCAAGGCCACCACCTTCTCCAGGAGGTTCTGCCTGATTGCTTTGGAGGTTTGAGTCTCAGTGACCACACTCTGCCCTGACCTGTAGCAACCTAGAGGCAAATGCATGACCCCAAAGTGAGTAATTATGTCATAACCAATAAATAAACGATCGCTGGCACAATTAGTGCTCACTCTTTTGGAATTTACATCTTACCTCAAGACATCCTTGCTCTCTGACCCTGTCAATACATTGATATGTTATAAATAAGTGGTTTTACTAGGGGTTAGATGCAAGCTGCCTTGCAACAAAGTGTGACTAGAATAACAATCCCTCACTTCCCCAAAATCCACTTGCCTTCAGATGCAAAATGATGCTAGAAGCCCAATCCTCACCATGGTCCTCAGCAGCAATAAGGAACACTGACCGGGTAATGGGCTAAGTAATGTTACTACTGGTGATCCTGAGCAAGAGAAAAGGCATAAAGAAAAGGAGGAGCAGATAAAGGAAAAAGACAAGCATTACCTGGGAATCTGGTATGATGGGGGTGGGGAGGGAACATCAGAGTAGAAAAAGAAAGAAGTCACAAAAGACAGAAAGAAGGACTATGACAGGGTGCAGTAGAGGGCCGTTTACTGCAGTAGGAGGTCTCTCCCTCCGTGGCACTTTTTGTCCACCCAATTAATTCAGTACAAATGGATATGGCACCAATTACAAGCCAGGCTCTCTAGAAATCCTCAGGGATGAAATGCAGAGGTAAACAAGATATATGGTTTAGAGTCTTAAATTGCATGCCATAGTTCAGTTGGGGGTTAAATTATAGACAGAAATACCAATACTACGAGTCGGACATTACTAAGTTTGCCACAGAGGTATACGTTAGTTTCAAGAAGAAGAGATTCTTGGCCCGGGGTGAGGAATTTCAGAGAGGAGTTGTAATTTGAACCTCATCTAACTAAATGAATGCACTCTTTCCTGGCACTAAGAAATGTTTTCTTTCCAGGGATTCTTGGTAAGAAGATACAATCCTTAATCTCAGAGGAAATTATAGTACAAAATGACAGATGAGTTGATGACGAAATGTAAGACTGCTTCCAGAAATTTCTAGGTGTAAAGTTTGCCCACATGATACATCCACTATCAGGCATCTCATTCATTCCCACACTGTCTTCTGCATTGATTTCTGGACCCTCCTCAACTCCCTGAAGCATTAAGAGCCTCTCCTTTCCCTGTAAAAGCCATAGTTTCTGTCCATGTCTGCAACAAAGTCTCCTGAGAGCCTGCTAAAAATGCAGGTGACTAGGCCCTCACACCAAATACTAGAATCGAGACCACAACCTGGTTTTCTCATTTATAACAGGATCCCTGAATGAATCTAAAATGATCGTATCTGTACATTGCAGGGCCAATGTTAGCTAATGCTGTTTCTTCTATCTGTTGCATTGCAAACACTAACATTTCCTGATTATAATGTAGAAATATGGTGACCTCTCCTTCCGAAAGCCAGCACATAATAATGACAGGGATTGCTTCACCTGTTAAAATTTCATTTGTTTGTTTTCCAAAAGTTCCAGACCTTCTTGCAGAATGTTTGGAAGTGGGGCAGGACCAGGAATTAAGCCTCAGGATTCCTTTGTCCAGCTTGGCTACAAAATCCACCTGGGACCTGGGTTGAATCTCAATGCACCAAGTCACCCAATTATTCTCTCCTGGCTGCATAAACTTTGGGCTGACAAGTCTCGGGTGAAAGGTCCTTAAGAGTACGAGTGCAAAAACCTCCTTTCCCTCTGCAAAGAATTCTCCCTTTCCAGGATGTTATTTCTTTCCAAGAAACACAAATTAACTAGCTGCCACTTATAACCTCCAAACCAACACAAACACCCATTTTCTCTTGAAATTAACCTTCTATTCTGAATCTAAACAATGTCTAATTAGCCCCAAGCACTGGTGAGCTAACTGAAAGAGAAGTCTATAAGAAGTTAAAACAAGGGATAGTTTTACCCATGGGGTGGAGGGGAATAGCAAAAAACCATCATCCAATTATTGTTCTTGAAACTCCACCCCCTGTTCCTTATCCTGCATCTTCATCTGTCTTCCTTTCTTACAAACCTTGTAAAAGAGTCTGCTTTTCAGACAAATACTTTTCCTATCTCATTTGACACTGAGAAGGCAGGAAAAATATTGCCCATCATGATAAATATCAGTATAATATTCCAATTTTCCAGCATTTGACAGCAATCAAGGGAAGAGTAATGTGTTTCCTCTGTGACTAAATCATTTAGAGACCAAGGTATTCTGTCTCATTCTCATTAGGAAAAAAAATATTCCAATAATCTCATTATCCCAGTGTGAATAACAGTAAAAAAGCACCAAGACTAATGGCTTCTCCTGCACTCGCTTGCACGGGTGCCGGCCAGGCTATGCTTTGATGGGACATGCCCCAGTAATGGGGGCTCCTCCAGCAGTGAACCAGCAGCATCTGCTGCTCTCCAAGTCCTGCCTAACACGCCCTGCTTTGTGTGTGGCAGCCTTTACACACACCCCTGGATTCCAAAGACTTTTTCATGTACTTTAAAACAGAAAACTAACTCCAGTGGAAAAAGAATGTGGCATAGAATATTAAACTTTATCAAAATTCTTCTTGAGAATAACATACTTTCATGGTGCGTTGCTCTGAAATGACCTACTACTTGAACAATTAAATCTTAAGAAATAGCCTTGACCTCCCTTTGCTGTATTTGACCCTTTTCTGAAATTGTTAACAATGCCAAGGGCTGGACAGTGAGTTGGGAGAAGAGGAGAAGCCTGAAAATGAATCCCTGTCCATTGTATTTTCTTTGATCAGACATAACGCTCTCCTCTGTGGTTCAAAATGAAAGGAGAAAACAGCAGTTACTCTCATTGGGGCACTTTATAAGCAGCACAGCCTGCTGAGAAAACAGCACAGTCGAGGAGCCGTCAACTCTGCATCTTACGTCTGCCACTAATCTACTGTGTAACTTTGGAGGAACTTCTTTTCTTCTCTGGGCCTAAGGTGGGGAAAGCAGGGTTCTTCCTTCTTATGCACCTAAAAGGAATCCTGTAGTGGTAAGCAGATAGATATAGAATGTCCTCTGGCCTCCTTAGACTAAAAGCTCAGAATTTCCCCAAATTATTTTGGTTGTTTTTTCTACAATCTGTTTCATTCTCCCCACTTGTTTTATCCACCTCCCTCTCTACGCCCACTCCTTTTCCACATACACACAGAGAAGCAGAGACGTAACAACCAACAACATCTTTCCATACTCACATAAGACACTTTAAATTCATAGGAAAATGCCATGGTACAGTAGTTAGGGGGAATACTATAAAGCATCCATCTGAGTTCTTTCATTAGGAGGGGTGGGAAGGACTCAGAGGAAAGATTTTCCCCAAGGTCACATAGTTGTTTATTGGTAGAACCACCAATTCCCAGTCCAGCTCCCTGCCCTCCGGACCAAGCTGGTGCCACCAGTATGGCTTTCTGTCACAAGCTCAGGATTCACAGAGGCAACCCTGGACTTAACAGACACAAGCATCAGAACAAAAGGATCCTAGGGTTTGAAAACATTACTGAGGCTGACTCACAGGGTGGGTGAGCAGACATCTACCTTTGCCTGGGACTGAAGAGCCATTTGAGACATGGAGCTTAAAATCAGGAAAGTCCCAGAAAAACTGAGATAGCTTGGTCACCATAAGGCACCTCCAAATGATGCTTAAATTTATTCTCCAGTCCTTAGCATCCCAATGTGTATCTCTTTAGTGCTATGGCATTTAGAATACCCTCATTTAGTCAATTACATTGTTAAAAGTGAAACCTACAACTATTGGTCTGTATTCCGCCCTTTGGAGTTCCACTGAACAAGCTTGGATCTGAAGACAACTGCCCACCGCCATTCTAATGCAGCTCCTCCCTCCCGAATCTGGGGAGACAATCGGATTAAAAGCTATGTGGACACAGCGAAGCCTTCTAAATATGTTTTTCTCTCTGCTAGGCTTTGTTTCAGGAAGACAACCTCTTCTTTCTTCCTGACCACTTATCAGAAGCATTATTAACTGACTATAGAACAAGGTTTTTTGCTTTGCTTTGCTTTGCTTGTTGCTTATCTGAGGTCCCAACGTCCCAGGTCTCACTTTGAGGCAGTATTCCTTGTAGGGGCTGGCCTCAGGGTGATCAGATAGCATAGGGAAACAGGCTTCTGAGGCAATAGTACAGCAGAATCTGTGGCTTTTTGTGAAATCCTTCTGGACCTAGATGACTTTGCAGCCACATCTATCTAATAGGGCAACCCTGCCTCTGGACGAGAATGTTATCAAATGGGGCACTGCTGCAGCCTCACCACTCATTCCCTCGGAGCCATCTTGACCGGGCATTACTCCTGTTCAAGGGATTAGTAAGCACCTTCTTCCAAAGGCCATCTGGGTGATTTTCAAGGGCAGAAATGCAGATAGCTAAGTCCATTAAAAAAGAAAAAGTTGCAAGAAGCCAAAAATTTTGTTGGGCTTTCTCTCCTCCTATTCTTCAACTTCTCCCATCCTTCTCACTATGGTAAGGGCAGCGTCTTGCAGCTGCCCCTCAGCTGCCCCTCAGTGTCCTCATTCTCTGAGTAGGTACTTTCTTTCCCCTAAATGCCACGTGCTCCACGTAACCACCATCCCCCCCCCAAAAATAATTAGAAAGGAAAAAAATAACTCTCATAGTTTGTGATTCAGACATATGTTCAAAAGAAAGCGATTTAATCATCTGACTAAAGAAATTTATACTAAGGTGACAATGTTTTAATTTTCATAAGGGTCTTAAAGGATGTTAAAAGTGTGTAGAGAGAAGAGAGGCCTTCCCTAAGCCTTGCCTTCCTGACTAGGTCCTCCCTGCTGTGTCTTGCCCTGCTGAAGCTTCCCGCTTGTGGACTGAACCAGGACGGAAGCTGGCAGTTCATCTGACTGCTTCTTTCAAAATAAAATCATTGTTATATACAGTAAGCTGTTTTGTAGAACAACCATCTGTTTGGGTCTGTTTGACATTACCTCATAATTGTATTCAGATTATGGTCGTTCTGTTTTGTTTTGTTTCTTCAGAAATGCCATAAAAGTAATGCTATATTCTTCTCAATGAAACATATCAGAAAGCATAAAAAGTGGATATGTCTGCTACTGGTGGTGTTAACTTTCATCTTTTGATTAAAATAAAGTATGCCATGTGATTCCACTCTAAAGTTAATTACTAAGTATTTTGTACTTATTAATTAATAAGTAATTTATGGGAAAATGCCCTGACAGTATGTAAATATCTTGCTCTTATTCAAATTTTACCTGATAGTTTTAATGTCTATTGATGATTCTTGCCTGAATTATTTAATATGATGATGGTACTAAAATGGTGATTTTTTTTCTAATGCTTATACTACTTCCAGCTTTATTAGTTGTTATCCTACCATAAGGCAGAGCTTTCCCTTCCGCTCATTTATATTTATGTTAACTTGAAAACATGAATTCTTATTTTATTCAGTGGATCATAACCTGTTACTATCAGTATTTATGTTAATGCTCAAATTGCCAGATTTAGCTAATAGGAGTTCACCCAAGCAAACTCTCACATATGTCTGCCATATCTTCCGACATTCTTTGAGCACTCTTACTTTCTGACACGGGAAGATGATGTAGTCTTATGTTGTATTTTCCCTGACCTGCTTCAGGAATGTATTATTTCTTTAATAAGTCCTGTTTTCTTTTCATAGATAATGGTATTTAGAAAGCAAAATCTAGTTGCATTCATTTCTCCTGACATGTCATTGATTCTAGGTCTTCTCAATAACAAAGCTAGGAAATACATATATGTGTATACACACAAATACTTATACTTATTTCTATTTCTATATATATATTATACACAAACATATACATATATATCAATCGGTAGGTAGGTAGATAAATAGAATGCCATGCATTCACACCAATACCTCCTATTCTAACCCAACACCCCAGGGTTTATTTTGCTTCCTCTCTTTCCATATTTATAATGCTCATCTTAACGGTAAGAAACTGGCTCCCCCACCCTCAACTTCTTTGTTTATTTGCTCTGTCTCCCGGCGTTTAATAACTTCAGGTCCTCTCCTTGGCCACAGCCACACCAATCCTAACCACACAAATATCCTCATTGGCCTTGAACCTGCTAGAGCATATCACCCCAAGTGAATTTCTGTCCCTTGTCCCACAGGACATACCAGACAACTAGTTAAATCTTCACACTCAGACTATATTGCTAAAAGTTTTGTGTTGATAGTCAATAGTCTATTAGGAAAATGCAAGTAAAATACAAAGATCTTTTATATTTATCCATGGTTTTGCCTTTTGTGGCGCTCTGCATTCCTTCCTGAAAAACCAGGCTTCCATCTAGTATCAGAAAAATATTTTTTATTATATTTGTAGCTCAGATCTGCTGAGGAACAATTATTTCTGCTCTTACTTATCTGAAAAAAAGCAAGAATAATCTTAGTGGATATAGAATTTGAGGTTGAGAGTGTTTTTCTTTCTTTCAGCACTTAAAGATGTACCATCCTCTTCCCCATTATTTGCGATGTCAGTCATCCTTCTCACTGTTATTCCACACTACCTGTGTCTTTTTTTAATCTGACAAGTCAATACTTCATTTCAGTACTTAGTATTGGTAAGTTTGATTATGAAACGTTTAAGTGTTATTTTCATTGATTTACCCTACTTGGAGTTTGCTGAGCTTTATGATCTTTGAGCTGACATCCTTCAACAGTTTTAAAAACTTCCAGGTCATTAACTATTCAAATATTTCTTCTGTCCTTTCTCCCCCTTTTCTCCTTCTGAGATTCCAATTATATATGTTCTTGACCTTTTGTTATTATCCCATGGGTCTCAGATACTTTGCTTATTTTTTCTATTATTATTTTTAATTTTAGTTTAAATCATTATGTTGCCATATATTTCAATTCATGGATAATTTCTTCTGCTATACCCAGATTTCTTTCAAACCATTGAATAAATTATTTATCTGTTAAAAATATTTTTCATTTCTAGTATTTCCATGTAGTTCTTCTTTATTTTTTTTGCTAAAATATTTAATGCACTTATGATGGTTAATTTAAAGTCCTTATCTGCTAATTTCAACATATGGACCATCTATGGGTCTCCTGTTGACTTCTTTATAGCTGACATTTTCTTGCTTGACCTTGTGTTTTATCATTTTAATTGTATAAAGGACATCATATATAAAAGAACAGTAAAGACTGAAGTAAATAATATTTAACCCCCTTCAAAAAACATATTTCTTCTTATGTCATGCTGCTAAAAATTGTGGACAGAGTAAATCTAATCTGCACTTGAGATGGATCTGGACTTTTTTCAACATTAGTTATATTTACCTTTCCAATTGTTCCAAATATTTTGAAGGTGGGATCAGGTATTTTCTTTCAGCAGTTCTTGGAATCAGTATACTTGTGATAATCTTGAGAATTCTCTAGGCACTATCATTCCAGATTGTGGTGTATCTGTCTCATTTAGTCTGTTGGATTTGGGGCTCACTGGGAGTATTCTTTACTTCGAAGTTCTGATGCTGACTTTCTGTATCTTGAAAGAAGTGTTCTGAAGGCCTGTTCCTAGCCTTTATTGGGCCACTAAACTGAACTTGGTAAAAGCCCAGAGGAACTTAAAGACATTTCTGTCACTACTTCCACCTGCTGGACTGCCGCATTGCTCTTAGAAACACCTGGACACCAGAGGGAACTCTCTCAGTCCTTCTACCCTGCCCCCTACTTTTGGCACTCTGCCCAGGTATGGTGGGTGGTGTGGAGAAGGTCCACGGAAAAGAACTGTTGAGTGTATGAAGAATCACTCTTCAAAATTTTGAACTGTCATATCAGTCCATATGCAACCATGAAATGCTCATTAAGAGTAAAGTTGGCTTCTCATTACACTCTTTTACAGTGGGTTCACTTCCCTTTCCCTTATGTCTCCAGCAGTTAAACCAGCTGCGAGACTACTCTCTTTTAAAAAGGGTTCACCTCTTTTTGTGTTTAGTTTATTTAGGATTCTTTGAATCCTCAGAGCTGCTGGATCAAAAAAAATCATGATTTTGTGGTTCATTCAGCTTGTCCTCATTGTTAGGATAAAAATAATTGTCTTCTCCCCTGGCTGGTGTGGCTCAGTGGGTTGAGTGTGGCCTGCAAACCAGAGGGTCACTGGTTCGATTCCCAGTCAGGGTTCATGCCTGGATTGCAGGTTGGGGTTGTGCGAGAGGCAACCAAACACTGATGTTTTGCTCCCTCTTTTTATCTCTCCCTTCCCCTCTCTCTAAAAATAAATAGATAAAATCATCATCATCATCATAATTGTCACTTGCACCAACTCTATTTTTTATATTTTTCCTTTCCCTTAATTTCTACAACTCTAAATGTATCCACTTCTTTTCTTGTTTTTAGTTCTTTTTTTTTGTCTGATCTTTATATGAATGATTGGAAAAAAGCACAATTTGTGGGATATACTCAAAATGCAAATTTATATTGATTGGTTTGTCACTATCCATTTATACTTTTTACTGAGAGGTATTTATTTTTCCATGTCCCTGAATAAAAGATAAAAATTGATAATTGAACAATGAAAAATAATAATAAAAAATAAAAGTTGGTAAATTACACTTGGGAAATACATAAAACCAAAGAATGACTTAAGCCAGAAAGTCTCAATTTAGAAATTAGAAATAACAACTCAATTTCTCTTCTCATAACTCAAAGGGCATTGTTGAAAGCTGATAAGCTACCTTTAAAAAAGGAGGCGAGGTTCACCTTTCTCTCATTCTTTCTTACCTCCTCCTAATTGCTGTTTTTAAACCCACTGTGGTTGAATTGGGGGGTAAAATGGAAAAGGGAAGGAAGAGGAATGAGAAAGTTCTGCCTTCACTGGCACTGCTTTAGGATGGTTCTGTTGTCTCCATGTTTGACAAGAACATAAAACTGGCTCTTTCTCTCAGAAGCAAAGTAGTGGGGGGTTTTGGAGGCTTCACTACTAAAGCCCTGACTAGAACTCCTCTGACATAGGGTCTTCTTGATCGAGATCACTTTTACAATTACACCAAACTATCATATCATGAGGCTCACATTATTCTCTAGAATTAAGCACCTTGGACACACCACTAGAAAGAGATGCCATTATCTCTCACTGTACTGCTACCACAGGCCAGAAGAGATGACCTCTCCCTCACAGCGGGGTGTACCTTGAGCACATGCTACGTACAGTCACTTGTCCCTCCAACTCTAAACCCAAAGTTTGCATGCCAGCCTCTCCAAGTGATCTCCTTTGCAGCTCCTCTAAACAGACTTGAGTAAGAAATCACAGGAATCTTAGAACAGATTTTTCCCGAGGAAATCTTCATCATAAATTCTCCTGTAAATCCAAATAGATGCTTTTACATTTTTCTTGTTAACATGAGAGCTAGCAAAATGTTCTTAGACACCTACTTTCACATTTCTGCCTGGTAATCTGGTACCTCACTTTGTAAACTTGATATCTATTTTCTCTTGTTGTCTCAGTGAAAACTTCCGATTTCATATTCTGTTTCATGTTCCTTTCCCCATCCATTAAATATTGGTATTCCACAGGTTTCTGTTCTTGAGCCAATTATTGCTTCACTCAATACACTTGCCTTCTCTAAACAGGTTTCCAGTCTCATGGCAACAATTATGTACATTCAAATTGCTTCAAAATCCTTATGTCCTCACTTGAGTCTCTAACTACTAATTCAGACCACTTCCTGAATAATAACACTGTGGAGGCTCCATTGGAATTTCAAATTTAACAAGTCCCAAAACAAACTTATTATTCTCTTCATTCTGTTTGTAGCTTCTTAGTTCTGCTCTTTTATCTTCTTGGAATGCCTTTGGCTTTCCCCTCATATTTTCTTTCTTACTATGCACTAAGAAACCTAATGTAACAGGGTGCAGCCCAGATGGGGGGGGCCCAAATAGGGATTTGGAATAGTGTCCAGAACTCAAAGTGTCTAGGAAATATTAGAAAGATATATAGAATGTCCTCACCTCCCCCAACAGGTTTGAGTTGGGGGAAGGGACACATGGAGCAGGGCCATTGAGAGCTGTTTTAAATAACAACAGCTTTGCAGCTAACCTTTGGCATGATCATTTAACATATTTGTAATCTTTAACTGGTTGCATAGATATGTTAAATAGCTGTGGTCATGCTTTGAGCCAGGGGGATGGAAGTGACTTCCACCCAAGATGTAACTGGGAGGCAACTCCTCCTGGTTACAGCACCGGCATGAGAGCTTGGGGGTGATTGGCTCCATGCCGTGGGGCCACACCTGCCCAGACTCACTGTGGCAGCCCAGTAAAGCTAGAAACTATGGGAGTGCTGGTAAGTGTAGCCGATTGTGGGAGGAGTCGAAAATGGGGGTACAGAGGAAGACTGGCGTGGGGATTTAAACCCAGACACAGCAGCCATTGAAGAGAGAATCACACGGCTTTGGCGAGCAGGAGAACCATGTAGTTTTGGCAGAATGGAGACCCTGGAAGCTTTACCAAGAGAGAACCAAGCAGTTTTGGCCAGAGTGGGGACCCCCCGCACCTTTGGTAGAAGAGAGCCATGTGGCTTTGGGGTGCTCTCTTTGGCCATGTGGCTTAGGAAGCAAGAGAGACTTTGCCTGGAAGAAAAGGAGTGAAAGAATCTTGTTGGTGGGCCATGAGAAGGTGTCATATGACTTTGGATTAACTGGAGATCCTGACAGGCGACACAGCTGATGGTTCCAGGAACCTGAGCCATGGACTTCTACCTTTCCTGAGATATGGTACCCCAGATTAGGGCAGGGGGATAAAAAAGGACTGTATGTGTCTGTGGGTATCCTAAAGGACTTTAATATTTTAATGAAGACATTAGGTCACTACTTTAAGTCTGTGTAACTTTAAATAAACATTTCCTTTCCTTTTCACAAATCTCTGGCATTGAGAGACATCTTTCCTCTGGCAGCAGACAATGCGAACCTAGTGGGGGGTACTTTCAGTAATAGTACATCATACTCCCTTTGGCCCTGTTCAGTAACACTAATAGCCTTCTAGCTTAGATGTCAACCCCTCATTTCACACATACAGAAAAACTGATTGCTTCTCTTCTGGATCCCCCAGATTTTTCTGTCCTCCACCAATGGCATTGTCTGCTATATAGTCACGTGTATCTATCTCTGTCTTCATACTTTGGGAGTTTCTCAAAGGCAAGGACTATGTCCCAATCATCCCCAGTGTCCAGGTCTGCCCTGGTATATAGTCTGCCCCTATTAAATATTTGTTTCATGTTAATTTTTGTTTAGGCACATTATATCATTAGACTCTTGTGATATATCATTAGATGAAAATTATTACTATCCTCATATCCCAGATGAGAAAATTATGGTTCGAATATATTGTCATTGGAAACAAAGATTCACAGAGAGGAAAGTTGAGTCAGCACTTTAGAACTACATTTTACTCACAGCCTAGTATTCCTCTTTTCTGGGGTGTCTGTTTTCATGCCAACCCAATAGCATCTGGCCTTTCAGGCATCCTTAAAGATCTTTTAATCCCTAAGCTTTTGATACATATTTTTAAATTTTAAAAAATTATGAGGACTGCGCCTCTGCTCTTCTGACTCCTCTTAATTCCTTCCGAAGAGCAGACCTAAAATACAGCAATCAATTCATTTGACTAGGTGATATGTCATAGGCTTTCTACTTTGTTTCTTCATGATACCCATATGAGCTGTTTATAATGCTAGTATAATGTCACCCCCAGGCATTTCTGCCTCTTATTTACCCAAGCATGTCATCAATAACCTGGCCTGCAGTTAAAAGAGTACTATAGAGCTAGTATCCACCCAGGAGCCAGGCATTGTGTTTGCAGATGCTCCGGGATGTTTTTTCCAGCCCTGGCCTATGGCCCATAGGTGGGTATAGTAAAGAAAGATTAACCTTTGTTTCATTAAATTTTTTTGACTCTGACAAAGGTTTTCTTCAGCTCTGCCAGAGAATATAGTTGGTACATGTCTTAGGAGAACCTGAGATAGAAATCCCAGGTAATGTATCATAGGAACTATCCCAGGGAACAGTAGTCAGGGAACCAGGAGGATAAAATTGGAAAGGGCAAAAAAAAAAAAAAAACAGTACAAGGGTGTGTTGTTAAGCTGGTGGACTCGTGTGGACAATTGGACATCATATAGGTGAGACCCTCTAAGGAGCTGATAGAAAATACACTTGAGAAATGTCCACCTCGAGGAAGAAAGTAGAAAGCGTTTATCACAAGCTCCCATTTTCCCGTGGTCAAAGGTTGTTCCATGGAGCCTTATTCCCACTCACTTCTAAGTTGTGGATGTGGATGTCAGTGAACTTCTCAAGGATCCCCACCACGGTGACACACAGCCCAGAGGCAAGACAAGGAGTGTCGGGTACACCTGTGGGAAGCTAGCTGCCCTAGCAATGACTGGGACGAAGAGTGGGCTGAGTGAATATGGGACGATGCACGATGACAGAGCTGCACCAGGTACCTGGAGGGGCAAGCTCAAACCAGCTCTGCCCCCAAGGATTGGAGAGATACATAAGCATATATTTTTAAAAGTCACAAATTAAAGAAGAAAAATCTGCACAGGAACCAGTACTGGGGTTAGGAAAACCCAAACTATTGTGAATGAATTGCTGGAGACTGGGTGTGGACATCTGAGAGTTACAAACTCCGGGGAGGCTCAGCATTTGGAGGTGCACCCCAAATACTTCTGCAAGCTTTACTTCCAAGCTGTACCAAGTTCCCATGATAAATATTGAAGAAAAAAATCTTCTTGCACTATCAGAAGGAAAAATAACCCATCTTAAAATACACCAGTCTTCTGTTATTCTTAACAAGGCCTGTCTGATTTTTATCAGAGCTTAACCGACCTGAGGGAAAGGAAAACCCAATTCCTATGCAATCTAATCCTCCTATCTGACCTAAAGAGGAAAAAAAGACAAAAAATACTGAGAAGCTCCTGTGAAGTTCACAGTCTAGGAGAACAGGCTCGCCAAAGACTAACATTTAATCATAGAACTATAGATTACTTCCTCTCCCCACCCCCACCACCATACCTTACCACCAGATCAATGAGTTCTGCTTTATAATAACAAGAAAATACAACTAAAAAAACTTTAAAAGAAACTGCATCTCTCAGATTTTTCTTAAGAAGTATATAGGGAAACCAAAAACCATGAGGGGAACAAAAACAAAGATACCAGAGTATATTTTAGCCTTGACATTTTCAGTTACATCAAACAGTAAAGCACAGCCTAACCCCATCCAGATAAACACGAAATTTCACATTAAAGTTGGATTTACCTCAGATCGTGTATGGCTTTCAACAAAAAATTGCAAGGCACACTACAAGACAAAAATACAGTTCAAAGGTAAAAAGTAAGCATCAGAATCAGACTCAGATATGGCAGAGATGTTGGAATTATCACACCAGAAATTTAAAATAAATATGATTATTATGCTAAAAGCTCTAATGGAAAAAGTGATCAACATGCAAGAACATATGGGTAATGTAAGCAGACAGATAGAAACTAGGAAGGAGTCAAAAGCAAATGGTAGAAATCAGAAACACTGCAACAGAAATAAAGTGTTAGGTCAGAGTCGCTCAAGAAACCAGACAGATGCAGCGAGCTAAGGAGCAGGGTTTATTAGCAGGGAATGAGAGGGAAAAGTGGAGCCAACCAAGGGAGGTTGGAGAGCCATCCAAGGGAGGTTAGGACTCATGGGGGAAAGTGGAGCCAACCTAGGGAGGTTGGGGAGACAACCAAGGGAGGGGAGGGCTTGCTTAGTTGTTCTTAGGGCAGGGTTTTTAGGCACAAAAACCCTTGAAGGTTAACTGCTTGGGGTGTCAGAGTCTGATTGGCTAGAGCTGGTTGCTGGGTACCATTTCTGCTGACCATTGTTCTTGATACATCTTGTCAGGCCCAAGTTAAAGCTGCATCCTGTTATGCCGGATAGGCCAACCCCAGACCCTAGTCTTAGTCAGGCATCTGGCTAAGGTCGGCAGGCAGTTTCCTAGGCAGGCATTTTCCCAGGCTCCAGTTTCCCACGGTACAGTTTTCCTGCCTGGTGATTTTCCACTCCTGCTAGGCCGACCTAGGTCTGTCATAAAGAATGCCTTTCAGACGATCATCAATAAAGTAGACACAACCGAGGAAAGAACCAAATACAGGGCCTGGCACAAATAATGCCCCTTTTTTTATTACAAAACCATAAGCATGTAATTCTGTAACATAACAATATCACACTCAAGCACACCATATGACATTTTAGGTGAAATGTTCAAATTAAAGCTATAAATTACTACACCCGTATTATTACCCTACCAACCACACTAAAGCAGGCGTTTCTTCTGGCAGACCCTATAAATTGAAAAAAAGAAAAAGATATCAATACAAATGTCCAAACTGAAAGGCAAAGAGAAAAATACATAAAAGGCATAACAGAATATCTAAGAAGTGTGGGACAATTACAAAAAGTATAACATAAACCTAATGGGAACACTAGAAGGAGATTAGGGAGCAAGGAAAAGAAGCAATATTTGAAGCAATAATAACTGAGAATTTCTCAAAATCAATGATAGGCCCCATATTGCATATCTAGGAAGCATCAGAGATCACCAAACATGATAAATGCTACAAAAAATCTACACCTAGGCATATCATATTTAGACTGCAGAAAATCAAGGATAGAGAAAATCTTGAAAGAAGTTGCAGGGGATGAAGGAGGGGAACAGAAACCATACTTACAGAAGGATAGAAGTTATACCATACTTCTCAAAAATCATGCATGCAAGATTGCAGTAAAATATTCAAAGTACTGAAAGAAAAAACACCACCCTAGAATTCTGTATCCACAAAAATTATTCTTCAAAAGTAAAGAAGAAATAACTTTTCAGTACAAAGAACATTGAGCAAATGTGTCACCAGTAGATTTGCCTTGCAAGAAATGTTAAAAATAAATTCCTCAAAAAATAAGTAAATTTGTATCAGTCAAAACTCAGATCTATATAAAGAACAGAAGAGTGTTAGAGAATAAAGGTAGAATAAAAGTGTTTATTTGTCTTATTTTTAATTGACTAAAATATAATAGTTTCAGATGTCAAAATAATAATAGCAGCAATGTATTTAGTGAGGATAGTGTATGGATAAGTAATAATAATATCTAATAGTGTTACTTTTTAAAAGATAGCTTTAAATACATGGCAGCAAAAGCAACAACAAAAAAAAGCATATAATCTATGAGGGCATAAAACGTCTTCTACATTTCTTGAGTATTCTAGAGAAAAGTAAACATATTGATTAATTTTAGATGTACACATTTTAAATTCTAAATTCTCTAGTAAAAATAAAAAATCAACATGAAAACTATATATTTAACATTTAAGCTTATAGCATGAAAGAAAATACAATGGTAAAAATTATTAATCCATAATTTAGGATAAAAAGTAAAAAATTAACATAGAGTAGGTAAAACAAACATGAAGCACAAAATAAAATGCTGGATTTAAAACTAAAATCTCCAGGAATTATATTATGTATAAATGGACAAAATATTACTAGATAATAGACTGACTTTCAAAAAGCATAGAGTTGTATGTTGTTTAAAAGAAACATATCTAAAATTTAAAAATACAAAAAGGTTTTTAAAAATGATTGAAAACTTCAAGCAAAAGGAAGCTCAGGCAGGTATATAAATAGCAGTCACAACAATTAAATAAAAAGCATAGCTAGAGATAAAGATAACTCTGTAATGATGAAAGCTAAGCCGTAAAGTATAACAATTTTACATTTACATGCATCTAATAAAATGACCTCAAAATATATACAACAAAAATTCACAACTAAAAGAAATTGATGTAAAATAAAATTTAAATAAATAAATAAATAAATAAATAAATAAATTGATGTAACAAGAAAAATTTTTTTTGTAAAGAAGTGGAATATTTAAACACCAAAGTTAACCTCATAGACATATGTAGAAGACTCTAATCAACAACTATAGAATATATTTTCTCAAGCATACATCAAATATTTTTAAAAGAAATTAAATATTGGGACATAAAGCAAAATTTATATTTATTTTAAAAATAACTTATTGATAGCCCTGGCTGGCACAGCTCAGTGGATTGAGCACGGGCTGCGAACCAAAGTGTCGCAGGTTCGATTCCCAGCCAGGGTACATGCCTGGGTTTCAGGCTATAACCCCCAGCAACCGCACATTGATGTTTCTCTCTCTCTATCTCCCTCCCTTCCCACTCTAAAAAGAAATAAATAAAATCTTTAAAATAAAATAATAACTTATTGACTGTGTTCTCTGACAGCAATGCACTTAATCTAAAAATTAATAGTAAAAGATAGCCTGAAAAAGCCCTGTTTGGCAAAGTTAAGAAGTTTACTTTTAAAAAGATAAAAAAAGGCATAATAGAAGTTGTTAAATATTTTGAATTAAATAATAAAAAATATATTTATATATGATGATGTTTGTACACATCATATTACATTATGATGTACATAATGTACATCAATGTACATGACATTAATGTCTCCATGTAATATTAAAAACAGAGATATCAGTTGAAGAAGATACAAGAAATATTGTACATAGGACAATGATGCCTCAGTCCCCTTCAAAGTAGGCACCTTGGAACCTCAAACAGTTCTCCCAGCATCTTTTCCACTGTTCAAAAGACTGCAGAATCCATTGTTGGAATCACCATCAGTTGTCACATCGTGTTTTCCTGAATCTCATCAATGGGGTGAAATCTCTTCCCTTTCGAAGGCAATTTTAGTTTGGGGAAAAGCCAGAAGTCGGAGAAGTTTTTGGAATCCCCAGGTCAGCTTCTAGTTCTTGCACTATCAGTCACCATTCTTTGTTGATTGCAGCATGTACACGTTCAACATTCTCAGGTGTGCTTGTCAAAGGCCTTCCAGAATGTAGTTCTTGGAAGATCTTTTCTTCCAGAAAGGGTAGATCACTTTCAACAGATTCTCTACCATCTTTGAAGTGTTTGTGCCATAATTTTATATGCATTGCATTCATCACATCATCCCCAAAAGCCTTCTGAATCATCTGAATAGTTTCCATGTAGAAATATTCAAGCTTAATTCAAAATTTGATACAGATTAATTGCTCTACTCACTCAGTCATTTTGAGTGCAATGATCACACAGTACACATGCTCACTTAACAGTGTCTACAGATTCCAGTGACTAGTACAGTGAAGTTGTCGTTGTTCACACATGCTCATTCCAGTCCACTCTCCTTGACTGCCAGGTTACGTCGATGTCATGCAAACCATTCTCGTTAGATTAACAATGCAATGGCTGGACTTTTCCCAGACAGACCTCATTATATATATAATACCTTGGATGAAGCTAATGAAATACACAGACATTTATAGCCATAATTATTCATCTTAGAAAAGTAGAAAGATTAAAAATCAATGAGCTAAACATCCTTCATAAAAAATTAGAATAAAGACACCAAAATAATCTCAAATAACAGAGGGAAAGATTCATTATAAGTAAGAGCTAAAATTCAATTCTAAAAAATATAAAAGAATGCAGCTCTTTATGTACTATTTCAGGGTGATATCTAAGACATATTGTTAAGAAAGCACTAAAAATAAGTGTTATCCCTGACTGGTGTGGTTCAGTGAATTGAGCACTGGCCTGAGAAACAAAGGGTCTCAGGTCCGATTCCTCGTCAGGGCACATGCCATGGTTGCAGGCCCAATCCCTAGTTGGGGTTACATGAGAGGCAACCATACACTGATGTTTCTCTCCCTCTCTCTCTCTCTTCCCCTCTCTCTAACAATAAATAAATACAATCTTTTAAAAAAATAAATAAATGTTATATGCAGTTTCCTACCATTTGTGTGAAAGGAATATATTTATATTTTGAAATCTTTTAGTTCTTATAAGCCCTTTGTAACTTCTGAGTTTTAAAAAAGTTACATTTTTAAGTAAATAAACTTTTAAATTTTTTTAAAAAGTGATTAGCTAAAGCCCCCCAAAGAAAACTAGAGGAAAAGCAGATTCACAAATACCTAATTCAAATATAAGGGAAATGCCATTGCCTGCTGACCTTAAGTGAGTGAGGAGGTAGTGCCTGTAATGGTGGAGATGGAATGATGGTGATGGGGTTGGTCAGGATGGCAGGGGTAGATATGGAAGTGGTAGCATAGTTATTGATGATGAAGGTGGTGGTCGAGGAAATCATGGTGGCATTGGAGGTGAAGGTAGAAATGGAGGAGGTGGAAGTGGAGGTGGTGGTGCTAGAAGTCATGGTAGAGGTTTGGCAGGGACTGTGATGGTAAAGCTCCTGAAGCTGTTTTGCCAAGCTTGATGGCAAGTAGATAATCCTTATTCATCAACATGAGCCAAAAAATCCGAGAACATTCTACTACATCTCTCCAGTTGAAAATCATCATGCGTTCTATCTTCTTTCCTTTGAGCTCTATTTTGATCCATACAATTCAGTCTCCTCATTAGTTCCCAGCCCTGTTCAGAGAGCTGAAGAATATAACTGATCACGAGGGAGTTGATCGTGTAACATAAGGGATTTGAAAAGAGGTGAGATGTAAGATACCACTTGTGACTCCTGTTTGGACCATAGAATCTGAGACTGGTTACCAAACGGACGGTTAGTCATCCTGTGCCTTGAGTAACATCTGCTACGTGTTTGAACAAAGCCATGTCCCTGGTGGCCAAAGGAAAACTGAGAACTGCTCTTTAAAGGGGAAGGGGAAGTTCCTGTGTGACTCTGCAGTAAGGACATGTGACCAAATTGTCACAGAGGGACATAATTAGTAACTTCAGGAGAAACACTAAATAAAAACTTTGTACAGTCCGCAGGTTTGACTTATTCCTTCTCCTCATCAGAGGTGCGCTGGCTCGAGGCCACAGTTGAGGTTGATAGGGGACTCAAGACTTGGAAAATTTTAGCTTAAGGTAAAAAGCTGTAAATCTAGCAAGTAATGTGTATGTTAAGCTTTTGTTTCAGAAACTATAGATAAGGCCCATCCTGGCTCCTTGGAAAAGCAGCCGACCCCCTGGGGCACTGATAGAGGATTACCTCCTGGGGACATCCGAACCTTTGTTCCAGGGAGAGCAGACAACCACCCCTCCCCCTTGGAAACAGCTAACTGCCCAGGACAGGAATGTTGCAACTTCTGAATCTCAAAACCCTCACCGCACCTGGTTTGTCCTCCCCCACCCCCTTATAAAAGATCTGGCCAGGAAAGAGAAGGGAAGATGGTTTGTTAGGGTATGAACCCGCCATCTTCTCGGATCGCTTGCCATCTGATTAAAGCGCCCATAAAAGATTCAATTGCTGTCATTGCTTATTGGATTTGGTAGTGACAGGCAGCCCGAATGCCGGTGTCTTTTCCCGTTACAAGGTGAGTGAATGAATTTCCAGTCCCAGAGAAGAGTCTGCCTCCTAAAGAGACAAGTTTTCCCTGCATCCCAGCTAGCAGCTTCAATTTCCCTCTAATCATGCCTCTTAGTTGGTCCATGACAAGGGGGCTGATTGCTCAGACTTGAAAAATAGTGGATGAAAAGCAGAATCCATATAATAACACTTTATCCACATCCAAAAATCATTTTTCACTCTACACCTCCCACAATCTTTACTTAGGCAACAACACAGGAGCTCTCTGATTATCCCACTGGGTTCTACTATTTGCTCAAAAGTTTCTCAAAATCAAATTGTTCTTATTCACTTTTATTTAAAAAGAAATACAGAGATTGCTTTCTACATGATGATGTTAAAAGGAGAAATACAGTTATAAGCATTAACCAAACAACTGGAATTTAAAAAGAGAGGAGGGAAGAATGGGGGGAGGAAGGGAAGAGAAAGGATGCAGCAAGTAAATGTCTCAAAAGTCTGGGACTTTTACTGTCATAGGATAGTATTACTCAAGAGAAGCATTTCTGCCCCTCACTAATTTGGAGACAAAATGAAAACCATGTGAAAAAGCAAAACTGAAGAGGTCCTGTCTCCACACACAACTAGGTTTTCTCAAGACTGAAAGTGAGTGACATTCACCGCTTCAGGAGGAGTTGGTTATTAATAATATCATTATTGTTATTCTAACTTATTCCTGGTCCCTTCTTTAACAGCACAAAAACCTCTGAAAGTGACTTCTGTCTCTTTGGCCCTTTCTATACCCTTGTGGCTTTCTTTGCATTACAATACATAAGATAACAGTTCTATAATTTCCCCCCATTGAAATGTATCCTCTCCCCCCACTCCCAGAAATAGACCAGTGTGATTATTGAATGGGTCTGGATATTCTGTACGTCATCTTTTCTTGCTGTAACTAGACAGCCCTTTTTTATTCTTCTGATAAGTGAAACATTTGAACAATCATTGTCCTACAGAGGAGCTGATCTTGGAGCAATTGTGCTTTGTACCACTCCATCCCCGTTGGGAGTAAGATCGGTTTTTAAAATAATGACTTCTCTAGCAGTTTATTACCGGCCTGGAGTCATTTTCACACCTCAGAAGTGAAGGCTTAATGAGCAGAGAAATTAAAGAGCAAAACTCTGCTAGTGTCTTCTTAAATGGTGGCATTTTGGCAGCTCAGAAGAAGATGCAATTCCAAAGGGGAATACATCGCATTCATCTTGTTCTCCAAATGACCTTTAGGTAATGAACCTCAAAGTTTCCTCCTCCCTGCCCCACAACTCCACACCTTTCTTTTTATTCTTGGAGAAGATGTCTCTCAGGAAGATCAGGTGTAAAATAATGGAGTTGTGTTGGTATGATGAGTCACCTGGCAGAGGTCTGAAAATATGGTAATGGCTCAATACAATCTTCCTAATTGAGGAGTGACCACACACTCTCAGACCCTCACCACCACAGCAACTCCTTCCCCAAAGCTGCAAATTCTTAGGCATCTTTTAGAAACACACTCAGAAATATTTTGTTCTTGCATTACTAGTGTTGGTGTTCTTGGGTTGCTCGAGACAGAAATAGAGAGGAAGAAAAATAGAGAAATGTCCAGGCAGATTTTATTAAGCCTATGCTTAAACTCAAGGGAGACAACACAAAGGAAGGAAAGATCCTCTGAACTGGCTCCAGGGACTGACTCTTCTCAGCTGCTTTTACAAGCTGGAGACAAAGCAGCCTTGCCTGAAAGGGTGGCTTTTTGAAAAAAGGCAGGTTTATGAAGGGTTCTGGAGTGGAATTTTCCATGTCATGGTGGGGATACTTCCTCCTTCTTTCCAGTTGCTTGACAACTCTCTCAGCACTGGCGCTGTGGAGGTAAGATGGTGTTGTTGCTCATTACCATCACCACAGGATGGTAGGATAATGGCCAAACCTTGATCAACTGCATGACTGGAACCGTAGTTTCTCATCTTCTGGCCACCTGGCCTTAACTTGGCTTCCCAGCCACCCGGTATTTTTCCATTCCGGGGCCAAAGTCCTTATACTGTCTCATTTATCTTTCATCATTCTCCCAGTTACTTGCTCCCTCTTCACTTCTCTTCAGGGTTCTTATGTCAATTTTTGTACATTTTATTGTGATTATTATCGTTTTAATAGTCTGTTTTCATGTCTGTTTTTTCCAATAGGCCTTGCGTTGTGCAAGGAAAGTGACAAAGCAGCGTGCTTTTTACATCCCTAATGCCCACTATAATGCTTAGCAAAAGTAAGAACTTAGTAAATATTTGGTGAATGAATAAATGATTGAATGATTTTAATGATTCTTTTCAAATGAATGATAGTCCCAGGGATCACAGCCTTTGACTCAAAATAGAGCAATAAAGACCAGTAGGTAGATGTAAGAATTGATTGCACTCTGCGCATGACTGCCCACTTTAGGTGAGAGGAAAAAAAAGAATCCTCCAGCCTACCTCCAACCTCTTGAATAAAATATTCCACATCACTGCTATACAAAACAGATACCCTGGGAAGCATTTATGCCAATCTATTGGCTTTCCCACCTGGCCTGAAAAGATCAGAAATCCCATGTTTGGATGGCATTTCCCTCAAAACATCTTTGGGGATCTGTTTCTGGCCAAGAAATCCTCTGGGAGGGTACGATCAAATTGCCCCGAGTAGGCAAGTCAAATTAATGAAGTAGTAGAAATCAGTCTATCTCAGTGACTGCTGAACTAGCCTGCCTAATTGCTTATTTTGCTTCGTTGGATTTGAAGCTTTTATTGATATTTGAAATGTTTTTCTCATTCTGTTAATATTGGTAGTTAGAGTGCAGATTTTGATTTCCAATGCTTTCATTTATTTTCTCTCGCTGGTAGGGAAAGCCAGAGAGGAAACAAATGAAGAGAAAATGACTGTTGGGGTGAGTGGGAATATTGGGTAAGGAAGGGAAATGAGGAATATGAGAGTTCTACCCCTGAGAGGACTTGGGATGGTTGAGATCCCTTCAAGATGATCAGCAGCCAATGCTATTAATCGACACGGAAAGCATTTCTGTGCAATATCGGTTTCCGCACGTTGTTTGTAGAGTGGGCTTATGATCATAAGTGGCAGGAGAGTCACCCCTCCTCAGCAGTAGATATGAGAAATGAAGCTGTTTGCTTTAGAAAAGCCAATGAAATTAGGCTGGTGTTCGCTGTTTCATGAAGGAAGAGTGAACAAATTACCTACCTAGACCATACTGGGTAGAATTGTTAGTTAAAAATGACAACAGGCTTGTACTTTACGCTGCAGTTTGGAAATTTAAGCTGGGAGGCTCAGAGCTCTCAATAGTGCATTATAAAACTTCTTTTGTACTTCTGGCTCTTTTTGTGCTGGGAATCATTTAGCCATTGACTTTAACTGCAAATACAGTTCCATCAAATACCAGGTATAAATCAAAATTACTGGATCATTCAAAATCTGTCCGCAGAGTTGTTTATACGTATTTTTTCCACCATTACTTCCATATAGTTATAAGCGAAGCCACTAAATTATGATATATTGTGCGTGCCTTGTCCCTATCTTGCTATAGCCTCTTGCAAATAACACATAATCCATGACAAGTTATTTTTCTAGTTACACTAAATATAAATATTGATAATAAAAAGAGAATCAAATGATGAAAGATGAGGGAGAGAGAGGAGAAATGTTTCTGATAAACAGCTCTTCTCTTGGTCTTGGTTGTTCAAAACAGATGGAAATTACAAAGGAGGAATTTTGAATCTAACTTTGTCACACAAGAGCCTAAATTCCTGTCTGTGTAGTCCAGCCTACTAGAGAGGGATAGGAAGCTCATTGGTCACATATACAACTATTTATCATTTTTATATTTTCATGATAAACATCATTTTATTAGTTTCAGGTGTACACCCCAGTGATTAGACATTACATAATGTAATAAGTCTTCATCCTGATAAATCTTGTGCCCATATGATACCATACATAGTTATTAGACTTTTATTGCCTATGTTCTCTATACTGTACTACACATCCCCATGACTATTCTGTAACAACCAATTTATACTTCTTAATCTCTTCACCTTTTTCACCCATCTACCCAACTGCCCCTCTCATCGGGCAACCCTCAAAACATTCTCTGTATCCATGATTCTATTTCTGTTCTTCTCTTTTGTTTATTTTGTTTTGTAGATTCAATTGTTGATAGATATGTATTTATTGCCATTTTATTATTCATATTCTTCATTTTCTTCTTCTTCAAGAAGACGCTTTAATGCAGCGTTATCAAAACTCATCTTCCCCAGGGGTCACATCAGCCTGCAGTTGCCTTCAAAGAACTGAACTAATTTTAGGACTGTACAAATGTAACTACTCCTTAACTGTTAAGGAGTGGAAATTACATTCAGCCCTTTGAGGGCAACTGTGAGGCTGATGAGGCTCCCGGTGAAAATGAGTTTGACACACCTGCCTTAATGTTTCTTATAATACTGGTTTGGTGGTGATGAACTCCTTTAGCTTCTTCTTGTCTGGGAAGCTCTTTATCTGTTCTTCACTTCTGTACATTAGGTAGATCTGCAAATATTCTGTTGCAGATTTGTATCAAATGCTGCCTGTGATTGGCCCTGGGCAATCTGTTTGGAGCTATCAGAGATCCACAGCTTGTGGCTCTCTCTGCCGGGTATGGGTATGTGCAAAAAGAATTATGTTACGCATGAAAGTCGGCTGTTTTCTGGCACCAGGCACAAAGGAGGGTCAGCTAAAGTCTCAAAGTTCACCGAGATCCACCTTCACCGGTAGGCTTTCTGTTAGGCTTAATCAAAGGTTAAAAGGTAAAATCAAAGACTAAAACTGCCTCCACCTGTACTCCTCAACAGTCCCACTTAAGCTCCACTGGGTGGGGCTCAAGGGACTCCTATGCGTGGGACTATCACTTCCCCCAGGCTATTGTCGCTTGGAGGGGAGTGGTCTGCCTGAGAAAGGTGTCTTCTGCAGTATAGGAAAATGACTCAGAGTAGGGATCCTGGTGGCTGGCCCTTCATCTCTCTCTCCAGAACCACCAACCCCAGACTCTCCTCAGGTAGATCTAGTCTGTTCTGCCCTCCCTCTACTTGGAGCCTAGGGTAAGTGGCTGCTGGCAATGTTTTGTGTGTTGGCCTGCATCTCTAGCCATCGCTCCCTGGCAGACATAAACCTCACAGCTTTCACAGCCAGATGTTATCTGGGTTCCTTTCCCAGTTCTGGTGCTGTAGGCTGGGAACCCCACTGGCTGCTGAAATATCCGTCCAGAAGTTCAGCTGCTGCCTGTGGGAGCACTGCCAGCCCTCTCACACCTCCACACTTCCTACCAGTGGTGATGTGGTGATATGGTTTCCTCCCTAAGTCCCTGGTTATAAGGCTTCTCTCCAGCTAGTGTTCAGTTCGTTAGTCAGGATGATTTCTCGATAATGTATTTGTAATTCCAGTTTGGTCCTGGGAGGAGGTTAGTGTAGTTTCCACCTACTCTGCCACCATCTTAGATCCTCTTTTGATTCTGTATGCTAGCTTTGCTGGTTAGAATAATCTTGGTTGTATGTCCTTGCTTTTCATCACTTTGAATATTTCTTGTCGGTCCTTTTGAGCCTGCAAAGTTCGTTTTGAGAAATCAGCTGACAGTCTTATGGGGGCTCCCTTTAGGTAACTAATTGTTTTTCTCTTGCTGCTTTTAAGATTCTCTTCTTGTCTTTAACCTTTGGCATTTTAATTATGATGTGTCTTGGCCTGGGCCTCTTTGGATTCATCTTGTTTGGAAAGGAAATAGATACATAAGTTCAGGAAGTACAAACTTTCAGCCTTATATATAGAAGTTCCATTCATCACTTGTAAAATCATTCTACCCAATGAAATATTTGATGTGCACAAGTCATCATGGATCGTGAAGATAACAGTGGGAGATGCTCAACCTAGTGAATACAGTTTTGCTAATGTTCATTATGTGTCAATAGACCTCTGATGATAAAAATCACTGGAGTATTCAATTTGAACAAATCTGCTATTCTGCCTGAATCTTTGTTTTATGGCTTTTTAAATTGTATCTCAAAGGAAAAGTGGGTAAATAAATTAGCATTACCTTATTCACAGTGGATTAAGAAACATTATGGCAGGAAGAAAAGTGCTAATGTTTTAACATTGTCTCTCTGCTTTTCCCCACTTTTACCTATAAAATTTCTGCCAGTCATGCTTGGAGAATTATGAAATGTACCTACAAATGTTAACAGTGCCATGTTAATTGAAGGACTTACCCCATCTTCTCTTAAATTATTATTTTCTGTCTCAAACCATCTTGGTCATTAATCTTACATTAACACAGCAAAATAAAAGTTTTTGGAATGGGAATTTATCAAATTATACATTCCCCTGACTGATATAACAATACAAATATAAAGCTGATAAATGATGTGTTAATTTAATGCTGTATTTTGCCATGTATAATGTGTACTTTTTTGCCCATATTTTGTAGGGCATAATAAGGGTGCACATTATACATGGGTACTACCTGGAATACCTTGTATCTGTTCTTGCGTTTTGTAATTATTTGTTACATAAATTTTTTTGTACCATAATATGTTCAAAACTAAATGCCAAAATTCTTTTATAATACAAAAAAAAACCCCAAGTATCTAAATATAAATAAATACATAATTGAAGTAAAAAATTAAAACAAAAGATTTTTTTCCTGAAAGTTTGGGCCAAAAACATGGGTGTGCATTATACAGGGCAAAATGTAGTAGTGCATTATACAGGGCAAAATGTAGCTTCAACAAGGACCATTAGAATTGTATCATAATAATGAGACATATTTATTCCAGATTCCAGAACTCAAAAGCATCTGTTTTTGAAGGAAGTTTCAAAAAGTGTTGAGTCTTGAGAATTTGCATTGTCACTGCTGTATCCTCCTAGGCATCAACAATCAGCTGCTGTGTCAGGATGCTGGCTCTCCAGGACCTCAGCTCGAATCAGCAAAGCAGTTTAGAAATCCAAAGAGAGAGAAGAGACTTTGTAATTAAGAGTGCTCTGACCATTTATACAATAAATTTTCCAGAAACACAGCTTAGTATAAACCACATTTCATGAACGTTTCAGCATAATAGAATAAACACAAGCATTTCAGTGAAGCAGATAGCAGAGCAATTTGTTCTAGCAGATGGTTCACTGTGGGATCAGAGCAATTATCTCCTTACTCTACACACAGGGGTAGCAGAAGATTCAACAATTGACAATTCAAAGGAACTTAGTGATACAAGTGAATTTCTGAGATATTAAAATGAATAATGTTTGTATCGTCCTCTCTCCACAAGCATGTCCTGGAGAATGCTCTGAAGAATAAGACATGATTGCTTTGCTGTATGTGCATGGTCCTCCTGCTAAGTTATATTAAAGAGCTAGACTCAGAAGATGAGAGGACTCAGAAAACTACTCACCATTCTGCCACCCCTCGAAGTCTTATGCCTCTTTCTTGTGACTATTGCCTAGGAAAATGACTCTCCTTCCCTTTTTTATCTTTCCTCTATGTCATTCTGGACCTATGGGCCAATGAAGTTGCTCTAGCTAAAACAAATCAAGAATTCCCAAAACAAAGTTTGCAATCCACACTGCAAGTGGTGAAGAGATATGAATTTATTTATCATTTTCTGATATGAAACTACAGAATAGGAAGCCAGGGGGTCTATACCAGCTAAAAAATTGTTTACTTGGAAAAAATGGTTGAATACATGATATTTTGCCTAGATCAAAATATTAGTTCAAATCACCTGAGCAATCAAAACTTTCATCAGTTCTCTTGAGTTGTGGTCAAACATCCCCAAATATTTTATATCTCCCTAACTCTGGCAGTAGAAATTATAATATAAAGATGGAATTAACATATTACAAATGGCCTCAGGCACTTCCGTACAACAAAACAAAATCTAGAAAAAATTAAATAAATAAGCAAAAAACAATTGATGATAGTGGGTTGGAGGTTGGGGGAAAATTATAAATCAGGCCACCATACAGATTTGAGAGTGACAGGGAAATACCCACCTAGGAAAGACTTCTGAAACAAAGAGATGGTATAGAATTTATGACTTGAAAAAAAACATTTACAAAGATGGTCGGAAATGAAAAAGCAAGGGAGCAGGGACATGCAGAATGTTGAAGGCTTCCTAGATTACAGAAGTCTTGTAGGATCCAGCCAGAAGCCAGACACGACAGCTGCCTTCATTCTCATGGAAACAGAAAAAGGTGGCACCTACTTTGGAGTAGAGTTAAAAGCCAAGGAAAAATTAGGAGATAAAACATAGAGGCTACCCTGAATCCAGAGCATGACTTTCAGCAGTGTTTTTGGGTTCATTGCCTCCTGAAGTCTATAAATTGCTACCAGGTATGATCAGGTAAGGTGAGTGAAGTAGCTTCACATGCCCCATGGTTGACTGAACAGGCCTAAGTGCTTTCTGTATTTAGGACGTAGGTGTCAGAGAGGTATTTAAGAGAAAGTTTACACAGAGACGAAGTGGAGCCTGGCATGAGAGCTCCCTGGGCCTGAGAGGTTGAGTTAATTTTATTTCTTCAGACAGGACAGTTTCTGAATCGGTGCTTTGCTCTCTGGCTTCTACTCAGAAAAATCTGAGAATCTGTAATGTCCATTCTGGTCTCCATGAAAAAATAAGAACAAGAATGAAAATTTAAAAGTAAACATTTTATTTTAAAAAATTGTTTAAAACACTTCAGCAACTGTCAAACATTGTGCTAACTACTTTGAAAATATGTAATTAGATACTCATTGCAGTCTGTGAACTAGGTCTTATTATTCCCATTTTCATGTGAGGAAACTGAGGCTTTTGGGGGTTGCAAACTAAAACTCTAATTATCCTTTTGATATTTTTTAAAGATTTTATTTATTTATTTTTAGAGAGGGAAGGGAGGGAGAAAGAGAGAGAGAGAGAGAAACATCAATGTGCAGTTGCTGGGGGCCGTGGCCTGCAACCCAGGCATGTGCCCTGACTGGGAATCGAACCTGCAACACTTTGGTTCGCAGCCCGCGCTCAATCCACTGAGCTACGCCAGCCAGGGCAGATATATTTTTATTATTTAAACCAAAGACCATTCTGTGACTCTTAGATCACCTACAAAGAACTTTTTGCCTTTTTATAATTAACTTTTAAGCTCTAATAATTTAACTTAAGATTATTAGGACAGAAAATTCACATGTTGAGATATCGGTAACCAGATGGAGATGAAGAGAGAGAAGAGAAGGGAAGAAAGTTGTTCACCCACCTCTGGTGATTATATTTAACAGACAATGTAGGTTCATTGTCCAGAGGATAAATTACCAACCCTGTGGTAATGACAACAATAAAGAAAACACCATTAGCAGCAACAAAAAGTATTTGTAATAGGAGGGCTTACTAAGCCCTCCTACTTGTGGTATTCATTGTTCTAAGTGCTCAATGTAAATCATTTAACAAATTACTCATTCAATGTAAATCATTTAATAAATTACTCATTCACAAGATTAATGAAGCACTCATACAATTATCATTTCTATGTTCTTTTCTTTTATATAGTCACAGCTGTGAAGAATTTGTCATATAATCAAAAACCAGTAATTTATCTTTTAGAACAAACATATTAATGATTGTGGAAACCTAAAATGTAAGTTTCAAATATTTTTAACATTATAATTATAGGTTTTATTTTTTCAGCCACACCAAGAAAGAGTTTATTTTGCTCTTTATTTTTCTGTTGAATGAGAGATATATGAGCCAGTTTATAGTACAAGACTACAAACTTTTAACTTGAACCTGACCTGTTTTCTACTTTAAAATTCCATTATTTAAAGTAATCCCTATGCCTGTTCTAAAAGGGCTTAGTTGGACCTGATATAAGCTGAAGTAATGTCATCTTATTTAATGATTTCAAAAGCATCAGGCATTATGTTTTCTTGCCGACTCACTAGCCCTCTTCTTCATGATGATATTGGTTAAAAAAGTACAACAGATGCATAACAGCTGGCTCATGAACTTCAACAGCTCAGCCATTTCTTGGCATCACTATCAATGTTTTTCCCTGAATACCAATCCTAATTGCTAGTGTTGTACAATTCTGCGGTTTGAAGTCTTAAACATACTACCTACTTATCGATTTTCAAATTATGTGATTTCACACAATAGGTGGTAGATAGTTAGGCACTTACAGTTGAGCATTGCTTTATTTTCCATGAGCATAACTTGCAGGTTACAGGACTTTTCCTTAATTAGTGAGCCTAAAAAGACTCCTGGTTTTTTTCCTAAGTTTTATCCGACAGTATAATTTTTTATGGTTGAGTTGTAAAACCTTTGAAAATAGAATTTTATAATAGGAAGTGACAAATCCTAGCTCAGTTTAACCATCTGCCTGTAATAAATACACGTTCCTTTCCCCCTGCAAACCCTGACATTTTCTTCCTGTGACCCAAGGTCAATTAATCAGAGGAGAGACGATGATAATTAAAAAGAGACTGTTAGTAACACAGCACTGTAAAAATAGTTGTAAATGAACTGTCTGTCTCTCTGAGCAACAGCACAGTCAGAGCCTTTCTTTCAAGCATGCTTTTCTAGTATTTGCCACTGTCTTCATGAATGGCTCTCCCACAACTGAAGTCAGTCGACGGCAGGCCTTTTTAGGACCACGGACAGGGACACACAAAGGAGGCAAACTCCTCTCTGCATATGGCAACATTGCAGGTTCAGAATTTTGAATGACAATTACATGCATTCATCTTAATTTTGGGGGGCCATCTGGTTTAAAGGGACGGCTGGGTATTCAAAACTCAATGAAGATCGATATTGCCCAGACGGCTGAATCCTTCAGGCAGACCAAGGGCAAATATGTCTATCCAATAAAAAAAAAAAATCTTAAAAAAAAATCTTGATGTCACCAGATTTACTAATAATTAGGTTGTATTTAATTCAATAATTTTACATTTGAGTAGCAGAGTGCCAGGATCCATCAACATTAGGTGTCTACCTTGTTCCCTCTGGGAGATTGATAGAGCTCAGGCTGGCATCATCTGTTACTATTTTACAATTGGATTTGTTTTGTTCCCTTCAGTATACTACTTTGAGCACTATGGAGAGACATTTGCTGTAAACTAGGTGACAAAAAGGGGCAGGAACTGAAATGTGCCAAGTGGGCAAGTTAGAAAATGAAATGTAGACTCTTAGTTATGAAAGAACTCATGAGAGGTGGAGAGAAAGATATCAATATAAATATGGATATCTAGAGAAAATTATCTTTATGTCAAATAAAAAAACTTAATGTACAAGGGGATGAGTCAAGAAAACAGAGCGAAGGATATACTTTCCACTTTAAGATTTTATCACTTTATGCCTACCTATAAAATTTCCCTTCTAATCCTCTACTTTTGAGAAATGCATCACATTTTTATGCTGGTTGGATAGAAGTGAGGCATTGTGATTTTAAGATATTTATCCAGAAATCATTGTTCCTTGCCATCATAAAGTTAAGATTTTTTTCTTCTAATCCAAAGAACATTCATTCAAAAGTTTCTTCCTGGTTCTACCAAATAAAGCAATTCATATGCTTTACTCACTGTGGAATCTCTAGCACATGAAAGAGTATCTGGCAGATACTCAATACATATTTGTAAAACAAATGAGCAATTCTGCCTTTCAAATTTATATATTCATCCTTAAAAGATTCATCTTTACTCGTTCATTCATTAAGCTTTCTCTGATCACCTCCATCCCTGCTGAAGGGGGCAGGCACTTTCTCTAAACTCCCATAGTTCCATGTGTGCCCTCTTGTAGAACTGTACCATTCTGGCATGGAGCAAAGTAAGTCGTGCGGGTTCCTTACTTTCATTCTCTGAACACAGTCTATAAGACCAGAGAGTGCTTAAACTTGGTAGATGCTCAGTGAACATTTTTTCAGTGAAATTGTTAGCCTCAATCTTCTGAGATGACCACCTTCTTTTTGCTTCTGAGCTTCCTTCTGGAAGGGTGCAAAGCTCTGCTGTCCATTTTTTAATAATAATAAAAATAGCTCAGCATTTACTATTGAGCACTGGGCTAAGTGCTCTAATTTCATTATCAAGTTTTCTCTTTGCACTAAGGACTGTTATTATTCCCATTTTACAACAGACAAAACTTAGCCTGAAAAAAAGAAATAAAACTTGCCCTAGGTCACATGGCTTATAAATAGCAAACGAGGCTTATATAGGGGCTGAAACCAGCTCTATCTGATAGAATGTGGGCCAAAAAAAAAAGATTTTGAAATCAATGTCTAATTTGAAAACTAAAATCCATACCCTTAGGTGAACATGTTAGAATCTAAAATTGTCAAAGTTCTAAACCAAGTGTCTTTAGAGTTACTCAGGATACTTTTCAACACAGCAACAACAAAAAAATTTTTAGCCAATTTAACTTACTCTGATAATTTCATCATGCCAAAAGAAAAGAAGTAATTTGTGCAATTCTTGATTAAATGGTATTATTTGTTCTTACATCATTCTTTTATTTATTTACACACACACAGCACCATTTCAAGTGAGACAAATAATAATTTTGCCTAGTGTCACCTAAATGTTTGGAGCTATGATTTCCAAGAGAGAAAAAGACTAAGGGGACAAAAATCTTCAAAGCCTTCTGAAATGAGATCTCTATTTACAAAGATATGTTGCTGCATAACTATTGCAGTCAGATTTGTACCCAGTGTATTTGGAGGCTTACCTGGACTTTTTACTCTGGCCTTTGATCCCTCTTTTCTTAAAACGCATGCACTTACTCTCATCAGCTCGCTTTAGGATTTCAGTTCTGCCTTGGAGATGCTGTCCAGACAGTCTGAGTCATTGGTCCTGTTCTCAATAAAGTGTAGAAGATGGATAGCTTTAGCGCTTTCCTTCAGCTCTTATAAATCTAATAAATGACTTCATCTATATTGCCTCTTTTGGAATCCTTCACATTGTCTTGGTTTCTGTTACAGATAAGAAAGGAGAATGTTTGCCGACCTTGATATTGATGAGACTGAAACAGCAACTCTAATAATTCTACATTTATACAACTTTATTCTTATTGTTCAGCTGGCAATAAATGGCATTCCCTAAGCAAAATAAAACAAAACAAAAACACAAAGTGGTCAAAGCAATAAAGAATCAGATATTGTCAGGTCATTTGGTACCTAAATTAGACTGAGCCAGGCAACTCTCGGGAATTCCTGAAGGTTAGAAATACACATGACCTCCTGGCAGTTGGTAGCAAATATTAGTGACAGCAACATTCTCTCCAGACAGATAAATAAGATTAGAAAAACTTTCAGAACTTGTCCAATTTCTTTGTTAAAACAAGAAAACTGATTCATCAAAATGAACTTCCTGTGAATGATCAAGTTTCTAAAATTAGGAGACACAATATGCTTCCACAGAAAAAATCACAAGCACCAGACCCTGAGCAAGAAATATTTTTCTTTGCTTACCCCAAATTTCATGTATCTTATATTTTGTTTCAGCATATGCTTTGGAAAACCAATTTCTTCCCCACTCTTCCCACGAGGACTCTTTGCAGATGGAAAGATGATTTTTCAACTCATGAGACTGAGTTCAATTATTTTAGACCAAAAGTTTTTGGTTATTTTTTTTTAAGGCAAGTCAGAGAAAAACAAAAAAGAAAATGAAAGAAAGTGATTTATTAAGCTGTCCTGATTGAATGATAACTGTAAGGATATAATGTACAAATTTAATCATGCTGGAAAATACTGCAAAATCTTGTCATGCGTTTAATAGAACCTTCACTCCTAATATGATTGCTTTATTGATATCCTTCTTGATCATTGTCTCTGAGATTTTCAAAGCTTTCAAAGAGATTTTTTTCATGGCCATTGTGTTTAAAAAAATATTAAAGTAAGCCTTACCAGGGTTGCCCTGCCAGCACATCTTTGTGCTGTCCTGAACTATTCGACCGCAAGCACCCTTTCGAGAAGCCCAATACACTCACATTTGCCACTTGGTTTCTCACTGACAACAGTCACACAGGCCCAGCTGTTCCCTGCAGCTGTTCAGTGTAGAACTGTGTGAACTCAAATGCCTTCCAGCTGATGGTGGTCCCCCCGAGTGCTCCAGGACAATCACCATGACTGGGAATGGAGGCCAACCCCAAAGGGAGACAAATCCAAGGCTGAGCGAAGAAAGCCACCCCCATCCTACCTCTGCCTCTTGGAGAGGAAAAAAATAACCATAAACCGTTTCGTTCCCAGCCTGCCCTCCCGAGGGCTTCACCTTTATAATGAGCTAGACTAGAGAAGGAGATTCCATGCCGCTCCAAATGAATTATCATTATAATAGGCATCTAGGCTGCCCATCAAAGATCCCAGAACTGGGGTAGCAGTAAAGTGGAGGGGGTAAGAAAGAGGAGGGGGAGGAATTTACATACAGAGATAAGCATGGACAGTCATTAAGAGAACAGGCCTTCACTTCAAAAAGACATGAACTCGGCACAGGTCTCCTGCCTGTTAAATATGTACAGCGTGTGCTTATTTGATGATGAAAATCAGACCATGGCTATTTGAATGGAAATGAATTTTAATAAGCGTTGGAGGCACAAGAAGCAGAAACCCTCCATTCTCCCCTCTATCACCAGGCACCTTCTTGACCATCATTACCACAAAGGGAAGAATGCAGGCATGCTAATCATCAGCGAAGAAAGCGCGCTCTCTTCCTCAGTCTTTGTGGGTGTTCATTAACCTTGTGGGTGCCTCAGCTGGCAGAGGACAGCTGTCCCAGGGACATTTCCATATCCCCTAAGAAAAGCAGAATGTTGAGTTAGCCTATAGAAAAAAAAGTGGGAGAAATCTCCCTTAGGAATGAAAGCAAAGGACTATTAACATTTAGCACTTACATTGCACTATTTAAAAATTTGCAAAATTTTGCACTTACTTTGCACTTTTATAAAATTAAGTACAATATGGTTATTACTCATTTCTTACCCTGACAGACAAACGAATTGCCTTGGTACTGTCAATCCTAATCTCCACCTCCATTCGGAAATAAAAATTAAACATACTCTTGAATTACTCATTTCTTGTTTGTATTTAAGTACAGCCCAAGAAAACAGAAGTATTCTGGTGACTTTAAGAAGTTATGAAATATTTCCCTTTACTCCATGCAAAACCACATAAAAACCATCCCAACATAACAACAGAATGATCTTGAAATTCTTTCAAAGGAATTTGGCTCCTACATGGCAGAGTTTATTTTGGAAACCGTGGATTCTCTAGTAACTATCTTCTTCCAACATTTTTCACACTAATCTATGTGGTTATTGTTTGTATCTCTCAGCACAGGTCCTACCTTTGTAAGGTCATTGACCCTAAGTTAGTCCAAACTCATTAAGCCAGATCTTAAGGTACCATCATCCCACTAAACCTTTTGGCAAAAACCCTGTAAGATCATTACTGGAGGAAAACCAGGCCGGAAATAGGTCCTTCCATGGTATCTCGGGAAAAGCATCTCAGAGGCACACGCCTAGAGGCTTTTAAACAATGGCAAGAGGTATTAGAGCACCTTCAAAAGGCTCCTGCGCTCTATGAGGTATTTCCCGGCACTCGGCTGGTAGATGGATTCACTAGCCCCAGGTGCGCCTGCCCAATGTCTCATCCGCAGCCAGGTGGTTTAGCTCCCTCTCGCTGCAGAAGTCCATTTCTGGGGCAGCTGCCCACACTTAGGCTCACGAAACCCAGGAGGGTCGACAGGGCCCAGAGCTGCCCTGCCATTAGCCCAGCACCCACCGCTCCAGCAGCCTAGCTTAGTCTCTGTTCCCATCTCGCCCGTGATTGGTACTCGGCTTTGACCAGCGCGGCTGCTAAACAGAGACTGGGGCCTCGGTTAAGCTTCCTTGTAGGTATTTCCGTGAGGTCGGGAGAGAGCAGGCTCTCTTTCAAACTGTCCTCTCTCTTTCCGGACTTGCATCCTTATCTGATCTTTTTCCCGGAGTTTCCCAGGTTTGCCCCCTTTATGGTCACCATTTTGGCTTCTACTGCATATGCGCTCAGTAAAGGACCTTCCCCCGTAACTGTCTCCTTCTCCCAGTTAATCCTGGGAAGTAGTCGGTTACCTCCTCAAGTGATTTGAAAGTTGATTTTTACCCCCTGCCCATTCAGACGGTAATCCTTTTGGCAGAGCCACTGGGCTATTTTTTGGAGTGTCTGTGAAACTGTAGTTTCCAGACTTAATCAGACTGAGCCAGTCGTCTCCCTCCTCTTTTGTTAGTACCTAACTAGCTGCCTGTGCTAACAAGGTCTCATTTTCCCACTGCCATCTCTAATGGTTCATTAAAGTCAGTACGATGCTTCTAGTTGATTTCACACTAAACCAAACAAATTACGCATTTTTGCAAAGGAAAGAAAGAAAATACATTGCCAAAGTAACAGACTATCTGATACCTTTAACATCTAGAAGTAAATTTTGTCATCAGCAAGAGCTCTAGCCTTTCTACAATGTGCGTGTCATGGCGTCAGACATGCTGCCACCAACGCCGCTCTACCCCAAAGCGTTAGGAGAGGAGCCAGGCTGCCCCAGCAAGCCTCTCCCACTTCCAATCCTAAAGCAAGCACTGTGTTCTTAAAAGTATTTGCAAATGAATTTTTACTGATATGTGTCGACTATATATTTTATATTTGAGGATTTGCCTTCTGAGGATTAAGACTTAATCTCTGAGATTTTCCCATGCAGTCTTTAACATGCTATAATTTTTTTTACTAAATTTCAATATTTAATGAAGCAGGAGAGAGCAAACACAAAGAGATTCTCTCTCCCGCACACGCAGGTACTCGCGTGTGCACACACACACACACACACACACACACACACAATTGTCCCCTACGCTGGAAAACTAAAATTAACCTCTGTATTCCTTTTTGCTAGAAAGGTGCATTTTAAAATTTTAATGATGTGTTTAATGAAGTTTTTTCTCTTCCACCTTTGTTTCCTCCTGAGCAACAATTACCAGCCCCGCCTCTGGGTCCCAGAAGTAGATAGGATAGAATAGCAGGAAGCTGGGGCTGGGCTTGCAAAGGTCGCAGCCATTTTCTCCCCATTATCACCCTGTTAAACTGCTCCAGGGACAGCCTAACAAGGTGCTAATGGGCCATACGTTCTAGCCCGGTTCACAGCAGGTTGTTTCAGATGGGTTGAGGAGGTTGATTTGCATTCGAAATCTTCCCTCTCCCACTTGCTTTTTTGTTGGGTCTTTTGATTTCTACTCCCCAGACACTCTCAGGGTTGACTTAGAATAGCACAAAATCACATCAGTTCAGAATTTGAATTGCCTGAGTTTGGGTTTTAAATGTGCCCCATTATTTCATCAAGTTGTGGTGGGAGTGGGGGAGGAGTGAGGAGAAAGAAAAGAAAGCAAAGAGATTTTAAAATGAAAGGGAGAGATAATGACAGATGGATGCAAATGTTCCTTTTAAGTGGAGAGGAGCAGCTGATGTTGAGGCATGAAATTAAATTAGTACATCTGTGGCTGGATGCATGTCATTCAGCCTCGTATTTTCTCTTCCAGAGGAGTTGGGCTACCTCACGATTAACCAGCTTACTTTCACAGGGCCATGACCAGTTCCCTCCTGCAAGACTGAGGCCCCTCTTCATAAAATGGGGGTGCTTGTAGAGAGTCCTATCACACCGGGCAGCCCTCTCACGTTGTGGTATACCTACCACGCTGGGAAAGAGGAGTGGACTTAGTTGAAACTCTAGTTTGTGAAGTCGAAGGGAGGTGGGAGGGAAATGAAACAAGTCAGCCCATTTCCAAGGAGACAGTGTTTACGAGTGGCCTGCGGTGTGCTGGGCAAGTGACAACAATCTGCTTTTGAAAACCCTGCCTGCACCTGCCAGAAGTTCTCCGAATGCGTAAATGTTTACAGCCATTTCTACAAAATAACCAGAAGGGACTGTTTCTTCAGAGCTAGGCTCCAGGGGTGCTCAAGCCTCCACTTCCCTCTGAAAGCTGAACAGTCCTCCAGTGCCTAGCTGCTGCCAGGGAGGCTTAGGCACAGACCAGCTCCTAGTTCTCTTGTTTTCTCCCCGTCGTCTTGTGTCTCAATCCCCAGTTTCTCTTTCACCCAAAGCTAATAGTCAAAGCCAGTTGTCCCCCAACCAGTAAGGCCTAGGTGACATGCTGAATTGACATAGTCCTGCTTTGTAACAAAGGCCAATCAAGGCCCCAAAGAGTCAGAAGAGTTTTCTAGCTCCCCCATAACTACCTAAAGGGATTTAAATAGAAAGCCTGGTCCAGAAAGAGAATTAACAACAGAAATAACTACAAAGGATACGGACCAGGGGTGGGGGCTTCCATTTATTTGTTTGTTCAAATTCTCCACCCCATTGCCTCTGCATGGCATGGGGCATATTTGTCTGCCATTCGCCCTTCCCATCTTCCTGTTACGGCTTCCTTCCTTTAAAGTCCCAGACCCCTAGCCTCTTCCCCTAGCTCAGGATGGTACAAAAGCCTCAACTGCCTGCCTGTTAGCCTGTCACGTTCATGTGAGACTCCAGTATGTACAAAATTACGTTCGTTTTTCTCTTATTAATCAGTCTTATGTCAATTTAATTATTAGACCAGCCAAAAGAAACTAGAAGAGTAGATAACATTTTTCTCCCCTCCTATAAAAGCCAAATAAATGGGGAAGCCACATTACTCAGAATGAGTTACGTAAAACTTAAAAAAAATTTCAGAAAAAGTTAATTCCTGGGTATTTACAGCAGATCCTGTAATCACTGTTGCTCACTGACCATGGCAATGGTCTAAGACTGGTTGTCAAAACGTGTCATGGATCTGCAGGTGGGATTGCAAAGTTTTTGGTTTGGGTTTTGTTTTAAGAAGGACATTATCCAGTGTCAACTTGAATCTATTTAAAAAAATAAGAAAAACAATGAACTTAAATGTATCATCATGATGTTTTCTTATCGAGGTAAGAGAGTCATTAAAATCTCCTTTCATACACCAGTCTATTTCATGGACTGAAAAATGAAGTTAAAAACACTCACTGTTTCTTGTTTCTTCTCTCTGCAAGGGTGGGGTCCAGAACACACTACCCCAAAATATGCTGCTTTGTTATGTTGAATATTTTAAGCTGAAGGAATTTAAGAAATGGTAAGTTTAGGAAGGGCTTTCTGACCTTCCCCTGAAAGAGGTCAGAAGACTCATGCGAGAGGTGCCCTCCCTACACGTGGAGGAAAAGTGCCTCCTGTCTGCAAGACAGAGAGACTTGGAGAGGAATCCAAATGAACGGGCGGGCCTTGCTAAGTTTCCCCGAGTTTACCACTCTTAGCTCCTACCCTGCCTGTCACGTTTTCCCACTGCTGGTCACTCTCATCAAACCTAGCCCATAGGTTGAACCATTACTTTGGGTTTACATTTCCATGACATCTCCTGTATCATATAAAACATATTAAGTACATTTGTATGCTTTTTTCCTCTTGTTAGTGGGTCTTTTGTTACCGAGCTTCAGATGAGAACCTAGAATAGTAAGTGGAAAACATTGATTCCTCCCCTACAGCAATCAAAAGAGAAATAAAGGACAAGGCAGCTTCTTCCATACAGACCCAGGCATTTTATGAAAAAGGCTTTCTCTAAACAGTGGCCGCCTATCAAGGAGCATAAACATGGGACGAGGCCCAGGTGTTGCTTATCACATCATCTGCTTAGGTTGACAAGCACCCTGTGGTCTTTCTTCGGGCAATTTTCAAGTTGTCTTTTTAGATTTCTTACACTGGAAAGGCACACACAAGATGAGGAATGTATAACATCAAGGCAGACACGGGAGAGAGAGAGAGTCCCCCATAGACGCATCCATGCAAGGGCTTTTTCCTAGATACTCTCTCACCTTACATTTGCTCCATTTCATGCCTTACAGTCCAGGAAAATTCCTCATAGCACTTTGCCGGCGAGATCGTCCCCATACTGCTCGGTTCCCCCATCAGAGGTGATTAGCCAGCCAGTCCATATTTAGCTCCTGTTGTTACTTGTTTCCCAGCCAACTCCTGTATTCCCTGAAGTACTGCCGGCGTGGTTCTTGGAACTGTCTCCAATGTGCTAGGACTGATCTGCCCCGAGCAAAATGTTTCACCCATCTGTGCCAGAAGGATGCCTGTGTTGTTTTCCATCAATCTTTTTATCTCCAAAGCAATTAGATTAAAAAAGCACATCTTATTTCATTGTTGTCACTATCCAATAACAAGAATATTTAGGATGGTTCTCCCTAAGGGAACACGGAACCTCAGTTAGGAAAGTCAAATTGAATTGCTTTGGCAACGGAGCCCAGGTGGGTATAAGACTGTGAAGTGTGTGAGGTGTACCTGGAGTTCTTTCTCACTTCCGCCTGCAGAGCATCCCTTCCTGCTGTAGCAACTCCAGTTCCAGCATTGTCCCCACAGACCCCCACAAGCAGCCTTGACTTTTTCCTTTTTTTTCACAGTCTCTGCTATCTAAAACCTTTTTCATCAAATTCACATAACAACACTTTATCTCATTGCCCCCCACTGATGTGGCAAAGGAATTAGAATCCAAAAGAATGACCGTGACATAATTTTGAGGCCCTTGTGGGCCACTACTGAGTTATTTTTTTATTTTTTAAGATTTTATTTAGTTCTAAAGAGGAGAAAAGGAGGAAGAATGAGAGGGAAGAAAACATCTATGTGAGAGATAAACATTGATCAGTTGCCTCTTCTACAAACCCCAAACGGGGACCAAACCTACAACCCAGTCATGTGCCCTGGCGGGGAATCGAACTGGGGGCCTTTCACTTTACAGGATGACACTTAGCCAACTGAGCCATGCTGGTCAGGCTTTGAGTAGTTTTTTAGAGAAAGCAACTATATTGACTCCTCACGCCACAGTACTTAAAGAAACACCTATCAGCTGTCCAATAGGGATTCAACCACTATTTGCCAATTTCACTTTAACAATAGGAGATAAGACTTCCACTGATACCCATTATCTCAGGTTGAGCTGTGCCTATAGATACCAACATTCATTTGAAAATAAAACCACTCTGGAACAAGCATCAGGTAACATTTTAGATCACTGTTTCTTAAACTTTGCTGTGCCTAGGAGTCACCAGAGAATCCTGCTAAAATGCAGATTTTTATGCATTAGGTTCAGGGCAGGTTCTGAGATTCTGCTCGGATGTGATCCCTGTGCCACCAACTTTTGTGAGTCCTTCTAGCTACTTATTCAACCGGGTGGTCCTGGGGACCCCAAACTTGCCACTGGTGTCAGAAGTGAGATTGGTCTTGCAGACTGTTCCCTCTAACGTACCAACTTTGAAAACTTTATGCCAAGTGAATGAAGGCAGACAGAGAATGCCGAATATCGTATTAATCCATCTTTATTAAATGCCCGGAATAGGCAAACCCCTAGCACAGGATGTAAATGAGTAGTTACCAGGTGCTTAGAAAGGGGAGAAGGGGAAGTAACTGCTCATGGGCATAGGTTTCTTTTTGGAGAGATGAAAATATTTTGGAATTAGACAGTGGTGATGGTTGCACAACTTTGTTAATATGTTAAAATACTAAATGTACTAAAACCTGTGGAATCATGTACTTTGAAATGGTGAGTGTTACAGTGTGTAAATGTTGTCTTTCACAAAACTGTAGCTCCGTTTTGGAACTCCATAGGTTACCCTTGAATAGGCCAGAGATGAAGAAGATGCTGAGGAATAACTCAAGCTGGTGATTCAGCTTTCCCAAGTGCACCCACGAGCCTACATCCCTGTGGGAGGGATAGCCCTTCAGCACCCCTCCGTGTGACTTCGCATTAGCTACTCCAGGGGGAGGAGCTAAGGGAGTAGCAGTAACTAACTGAGGTCAACAGCCCTGTACCCTTTGGATGGGCAGTAAAATTCAGCACCAGATTCTCCATAGGGAGGGCGGGGAACTGTTGTTTAAAAAACAAATGCCTTTTCTGCTTTTGCTTCTCTTTAAAATGCCACTGTTGAGTCACTTAGAAAGGGTCCAGTTGGGTGTTGGCTCTAAAACATTTGACAGCTACTGTAGTCGCCTAGAGGTCCACTGACAGTGATGGCTCTCGCAAGTTCAGTTGTGAAGTTTCTGCCAAGCAGTTAGCATGTAGCCGGAGTCCAGAAATCAAAGGAAATGAGAGATGAGGGGAAAGCCAGCCTCCTCTGTCTTTGGACTGCCACCTCCTCCCTGGGCCGGGAGCAACTTTTCCTTCCAAGTTGCTGTTTGCTGACATAATGAGAGAGGAACCCTGGGATCTGATTCCTAGTCCTGCCACTAACTAATCCCATGGTCTCGGGCAAGTAATTAGACATTTTTGGTATTCTTAAAAATGGGAGACTGGTGCCTCGCCTGCTCGGCTCTCTGCCTCAGCGCCATCTGGACAGGACACTTCTGTAGGTAATTTCCACCGAGCGGGGCAGGGCGAGAGGTGTGTGCTCGGGCCCTCCAGGAACGCCTCAAAGGGCATCAGTGGGCTGAAGGTCAGGTTGGGGAAGCTTTCTGCGCAGACACAGAAATGGATTAAAATGAAACATTCTATCACATTAAGTTGGTCCCTTTTAGGGAATATGAGAGAACACATCTGAAAAAAAAACAAAACGTTTTTAAAGGGTGTTCTGACTGATTATGTCTCAAGCGTCATGGTGGCACTGTCACCTCCTCCACGGCCGGCTCATCACACTGAGTCCTTTTCTTCAATCCTTACAGCAAACCTTCCAGAGGCTAATGTCCTCTTCATTCTTCAGATGACAACACTGAGCCCACAAAGTCTTCATAAGTTGCCTAAATTTCATTTGACTGGTCCGTGACAGAGACGGGTTTTGAACCATAGTTTTCTGATGACACCCATGTTCTGTCTACAGAGCAGTGACTCTGAGATCTGATGATAATCAAAATTGCCTCAGGCATTATGAGGATTAATAAGCACAGGACCAACTGCTACATCCTGTTATCCATCTACTCTATTCTTCCAGCAATCACCACACTGTTGTCCATGTTCATGAGTCTTAAGGGACTTCTTAAAATTTCATTTTTAATACAGTGTTGCATCTCTCATGTTCTCCCTGGCTATTTCTTTCCTAATAAATCCTCTGGATCAAGTCCGAGAGGCAGCATAGTGTAGTGGGCACGTATACAAGTTTGGAGCCAGTGTCTAAGCTGAATCTTTGCTAGCTATATGACCTTAAGCAACTTATTTACCTTCGTGATGCCTGTTTACTCAACTGTGCAATGGAAATAATGCCTCCTTCAAAGGCTTATTACAAAGATTAAATCAGTTAATGATGTAAAACGTTTAACAAAGTGCTAGGCACAGGGCAAGTGTGCAATAAATTCCACCATGAATTGCTTTTTCTACCCTATTAAGAGAAGAAGGAAAAGACATAAAAGGAGCCAAAATCCAAAAGCACTTAAAAAGCCTGCCCCTGACAAAGGTACCAGTTGGTGCCAGCTTGTCCCATGTGCCCTTCCATCCAGCACTTGAATATTTCCTCAACAAATACAAATGTTTCCTGTGAATTTTGTTTTTCAAAAGTACTTAGAAATAACAAAAGAAAGTTTATACTCCTTCACAATTAGAAATCTAGATGCTAATGAAAATCCAATTCAATCACTGTTTAATGATCACCTACTATATACTAGTCGCTGGGAGATAAAGAGAGATTAGCAGAAAACAGTCCCTGCCCTTGAACTTGTGGCTTATTCCTAAGGGTTAGATGAGACCATAAATCACAATATAAAGCACAACAGAAACCCCACGAGGGAAGAAAAATATCTGAGAGCTCCAGGGAGGGAAAACGTCACCTCCATTTGGATAAAAACTTCATGAAGAAGGAGGATTCACACAACTCTGAAAGATAGGTAAGATTTTTAAAGGGAAGGGAGCAGAGCCAGAAATGTCAAAAGGACACTCCAGGTGGAGGGAACAGCATAGGCCGAGGCAGGAAGATGGAGTGAGCTCTTGACTGAAGGACACCAAGAAGTCAGCTTTGCCCACCACCAAAGGGAAAAGCACGCATGTGAGTGGTGGGAGGAAAAGCAGGTGAGGTGGGCGGTGGCCGTGTCGTGGGGGCTTTCCATTCTGGGGAGGAGGAAGGACAGCGGTCATCTGAAATTAAATGCAAAGAGCCAATGGAGCACTTTGAATAAGGGGCAGTATGACTGGAGTTTGATCAGTGTTCATTAATCATGCAGTAAATAATAATGCCTCTCAGGAGGCGATAAGGATTAAATGAGCCCAAATCAGTAACGCACTGAACAAAAGTCTAAAAGTGCAAAATTGATTCTAATTCTCTTCTTCCCTCTACAGCACCCAGAAAACCTATTGTTTCGTGAATCTGAGTGTCTGCAACTCACAAAATGGGCCTCGGGTCCCCTTGAGACTTGGCTGGATGTGAATTTCTTCCTCCTTCCCAGCTAAATAAGGAGTCACCCTGTGACCTGGGGCTGGAGAATCTCCAGGTGGAGGCCAGAGGACACGCTTTTATGACCTTTCGCTGTTTACTTCAGCCCAAGGAACTTAGAATCCCATGGCTCAAACCCCGTCGACCTCACTCTCCCTGCTCCAAGCCCACCTGCAGGGAAGCTGGCCCTCTCTCATCTTTTTTAATATCTCTCGTTGGAGGCTCAGTTTGACTGGCCAGCCAGTGTCACTTGGCATTCCGGAAGCACGCCTCCCTTCGTCCTCTCCACCGCACTGAGCCTACAGGATGATTCGGGGGTTTGTGGCCTTTCATTTTTTTCCCCTCTCTCCTTCTCCTGCTGCTAGGGGCCTTTTCTTTCTGATAAGAACCTTCTAGCAGCTTCATCAGAGCCATTGTTAAGAGAAGGCGAGTCTCGGAGTCTTCTCACAATGGATACCTGACGACTTCTTTCCGCAGACAAATCAGTCCCAGGAGAAAGGTCTCATTACTGCTCTTGTGCCATTATTCTGAATATGCCTGCTCAGGCCCCCCACTTGTCTCTGCAGGGGAGGGAGGGCAGAGGGGAAGAAGAATCCTGTTCCTTGCCGTTCGCTTTTTTAAAATGTGGCTGTGCAAATGCTTTCCCCACTAACGGGGCTTGAAGAGGACACACGTCCCGGCACTTCTCCCCCTCACACAGTCTGGCAGAGTCTTTTATAGATTCCGAGGTGAGCTGTGGTTTTCTGAGGTTCCTCCTGCCTTGTCCAACCTGCTGTTTCATCTCCCAGAGATCAAAATGCGCTGACCTTTCCCCTCTCAAGCATTTCAGTATCTTAAAATCAAAAAGCCAGTCTATCTGGCCCGTCCCCCTACATAATTTCCCTCTTTTGCTCTCACACCTGCAGGCTGGCTCCCACCAGCGTGCTCAGAAATCGTGAATGAAGTGTCCATTGTGGCTGAGGCACTGTAATAGGCCCGGTCGGGGATAAATTACCCCCCACCCTTCTCCGTTTCACACTCTTACACACCCGAGATCAAGGACGGGCACTTTCTCATTCAAGGCCAATCCTTCATGTGGCCTATGTGTCCTTCACCCGCCTGATTTACTTGTGATGTCCTCTAGGTCACAGACACTCGGCAGAGGAGTTATTTAATTACAGCTACTCATTGTGGGAGGTATTTAAATCTCCATTTCCTAATGCAACTCTTTCTAAAGTTCAAGACTAAACCCTAGTGAATTAGTTTCTTGTTCAATCTTTGCTTGCCTGTTATAAAAGGGGAAATAAACTATTTCAAGTTAAACTGAGAAATGAAAATTTAGATACTCATTGATAAGGGAGGGAAAAGGAAAAATGTAGGTCTATATACAAGGTGAAAAAAAACAGGTTTAGTGTTATAATTGAATCATTTGTTGGAAGAAAAGCAAATACTGTAGCCTTCACTAACAGCAACCTCTAAAGCACAGAATCTGAAGGGCAATTACATGATTTTAAACACAGGCTAAAGGCACTGACTTTGGTAAATGAACATGAACAGCCACCATGGCTTTGACAGTGGCGCCACATCCCTCTCCCGGCCTCCCTTCATCTCTGTCACCTTCAGGAGTGAGCAGAGCCAACTCTCAGTTGCCTGTGCCAAGGGAAGGGGGCACCAAACCCTCCTGAGACTCTGAGGCCTTCTCTGTAGGAACTAGTGCTTCACTTGCATAATCTCTCCTTTCCAACAGTGGGATTTAGTTAGTGGTGCCTCTTTTCACACTAAAGGTCTCATTTACTTGGTTCCTTATTCTAGGCTACAATTCAGTGAAGCTGGGGTCACTGAGTAAATAACATTTTGCCTTAGCTCTATTAAAGATTAATATCTACATGCTAAGGGAAAAAGCAAGAGCAGGGATTTTCCTTTAACCAAATGGGCCATTTCACAGGAGGCTCACATAGATTCACACAGAAGTTCCTATAGATTCGCTAGGTGTAAGTAAAACAAAAACAAGCCTAATGCCACCCCCTAGTCTCCTAGCCCCAGTAGGGAGAAAAGGGGAACCTCTAGTCTACAGCTGTAACACTCACAGCTCCAAACAAGGCGAGGACAATGCTGATGGTAGACATTGTCTCTGCAGCCTGTGAATTCTGAAAAAGTGATGCACCCTCTTTTGGTCAGGGAGTTCCAGCTGGGTGCTGGCATGTTCCAGCAGGGACCAGTGTGCTAGGATGCCCCAGAGGCACATGGCTACCTGGAAGTTGGCATGCATGGCCCTTAGGAGAGATGGTTCAGTATTAGTGTGCTGGGAATCCATGCCAAGCATTGCACTAGTTCTTTCAAATTATATCCTTCAAAGTCAGCTACATCTTTGCAAACCGAACGTAGCATTTGCACCTAAATTAAAATAACAGCACTATAATACAGTTGAATCTTTTTGCAACTTGGTTTCTTCATTTCAAAGATTGATAAGAAAGTGCCTGCTTCTTGCAGTGATGCTTAAATGAGATTGTCCAGCTAAGCACATGGAACAGTGCTTGACATGCAGCCAGGACTCACTAAAGGTAGTAACTATTGCTGTTACTACTGTAACTACTGCTGTAACTGTTGCTGCTGTTGTTGTAAGTTAAAACCTATAAGCAATAACTTATTTAAGGTAGAAGCTGGGGTCTAACTAGAGAGTCATTTCAAAGCTCAGTCCCATGAAACAGGGACATTTCTGGGGCATCCACAGGACGTACATCCAGAGAAGTGAGGCCATGCACTTGGATGTCTTCCTTCAGAGTCTCAGTGAGACAGTGTTGGGCGGGTAGTGGGGGGAATCAGGTAAAGGTCCTGCAACCCAGCATGTCATTCTTGACAATAAGTACAAGTTATTTCCCAGCCAGTCTTGCAGTTGGGTGTGTCCGGTGGATGAGCTCTAGCTCATGGAATGTATGGGGAAATGCTGAATGTCACTTTCAGGCTCAGAAAAACTCCCACACTTGATCCTCCGTTCTGTCTTTTTCCTCATTCTGGCTGAATGGAGAAGACTCCAGATCCCTAGAGGACAGTGGAACTCTCATGCAGGACATCATCCAGGAAAGACGGCATGGATGTCGCACTGTGACATGAATGAGAAGTAAACTTGTTGTATTAAAGCCACTGAGCACAATGGCCCTTGTTGTTCTATTTTCAACATAGCAAGCTAATAGGAGAAACAATGATGCACATAATAAAAATATAAGATAAGAAGGAAAAGTCATAAATCTTTTCCATTAAAAAAACTATCCTTGCTTAGTGGTATAAAAGCTTCCAGTAAGCTGACCATAGCAAAAATGATTGTTAAGTAAATCATATTCCATAATAAGAAAAAGACACTCCCCTATGTGGTAAAATTAAATGTTTAGAATTATAACAAATATATGAATTGAATTTATGGAGGGAAAGCAGAATAGTATATCACAATGTTATACTACCATCAACTGTACAGAAATTAGTGATAACATTGTATATCATTCCAGACTGCAAAAGAAGTATCTGAGTTATACCAATAAGTAACAATTACTAAGCAGCCAGAACTTCACTGTAACAACTTCATTGGGGAGATTCTGCCCCTTTATCCAGTGGTGGCAACAAGCAAAAGCCAGCTGAGCCTCTGGCAGAGATGCTTGGTGGGTATGTTACAGAACAGGGCCAAGGAGGGTATGATATACTATCACCAAAAGGACGCCTACTAGGTTCACATTGTCCGCTGCCAGAGGAAAGACGTCTCTCAATGCCAGAGATTTGTGAAAAGGAAAGGAAATGTTTATTTAAAGCTATATAGACTTAAAGTAGTGACCCATGTCTTCATTAAAATATCAAAGTCCTTTAGGATACCCACAGAGACACACACACACACACACACACACACACACACACACACAGTCCTCCCTTCTCCCTCTGCCCTAATTTGGAGTACCATATCTCAGGAAAAGAAGTAGGTTCAGGCTCCCAGCACCATCAGCTATGTTGCCGTCAGGATCTCCAGCTCTGGACCCCAATTAATCCAAAGTCATATGGCACCTTCTCATGGCCTACTGGCAAGAGTCCTTTCACCCTTCTTCCAGGCAAAGTCTCTCCTGTTTCCTAGGCCATGTGGCCAAAGGGAGCACCCCAAAGCCACATGGTCCTCTTCTACCAAAGGTGCAGGGGTTCCCACTCTGCCAAACCCAGGTGATTCTCTCTCACATGGTTGTGGGGGTCCCCACCCTGGAAAAAACTGAGTGGTTCTCCTCCACCAAAGCTGCAGGGGTCCCCACCCTGGCAAAACTGTATGGTTCCCTCCCCAGTGGCTGCCATGTCTGGGCTTAAATCCCCATGCCAATCTTCCTCTGTACCCCCATTTCCAACTCCTCCTACAATCAGTTACACCTGCCAGCATTCCTGTATTATTCCAAGTTTCCTGGGCTGCCATCATGGGTCTGGGTAGGTGTGTCCCCATGTCATGGAGCCAGTCTTCTCCAAGCTCTCACGCAGGCACTGTAACCAGGGGGACCTGTCCCCCAGTTTCATTTTGGGTGGAAGTCACTTCCATCCCCCTGGCTCAGAGCATGGCAGAAGCTATTTAACATATCTATACAACCAGTTAAAGGTTATAGATATGTTAAATGACCATGCCAGAGGTTAGCTGCAAAGCCATTGCTGTACACAACAGCCCTGCATGTTCCTGCTCCACGTGTCCCTTCCCCCAACTCACACCTGTGGGGAGGAGGGGGGAGGACATCCTTTATACCTTTCTAATATTTCCTGGACACCTTGAGTTCTGGACCCCATTCCAAATCCCTACTTGGGCTACCCCTCTGGGCTGCACCCTGTAACAGGTATGCCCACCCTGTTACAGGGCGGACAAGGCCTGGAGGACACCTGAGTTCCCTTTAAATCCTGAGGGTTTGTACCCTTGGAAAGGAGCCAGATGATTTTGCACAACCTCCAAATTCCTTGAGGTTTTCAATTCCTGTTTTGAAGCTTCCTGGAATATAACTTATTTTGTAAAAACTTCCAATTCTAAATTCTAAATAAGGAAAGAAAAGAAGACATATTTGCATGTAATAAGGCTTTCCTGGCTGATTCCCTGATGCTCTTTTTGGAAATAAAATTATACTGACTTTGCATTACCTGAGCTCTAACTGGGGGATAAAGGACCGGGTGGGGGAGGAGTGGGGGAAGGAATGTGGATACTCTCTCTCTCATCCTGAAGAGGTATCAGCATTTCAAAAGCAGGAAGGTCAGTTTGCAGCTTCCTTGTATATCTGACAGAGAAAATAAATTTGAAATAAAGTAAATGATTAAGAACTAGTGTTAATTGAAGATCAGTCAGAAGTTAACCTATATTACATCTGAAATTATAGTGCTAATTGATGGAAAGCTAGGATTCAATTTAAAAGCAGATGGTTCACATGCAGATTTTCACAACTCAAGTCAGACAAAAGAATGGATATCCTGCCATATTTGTTTACCCCTTCAATACCCAGAAAGGAACCCCTTCAAAGACACACAGGTGAGAGGGAGAAATTCCTCCTTTGTTTCGTTGGTTTAGTCGAGGGGATGCCTGTGCTGGGGACGGAGGTTGAGTAGGGCAGGGTCTGGGCACTGAGTAAATACATACATGTTACCAAGCATAAATTGCCAGTAAGCTTTCTGTTTAACTGCTATTGCACACGAAATCTCTGTTCCCAGCAATGAGGAATTTGCAGGCCGGTCACATTCATCAACAGGAAAAGCCCTGGATTTTATGCTGCTGTTGTGTTTAGTGGCTTGTTTTAATTAGAGACTGGGAAATTGATCAGTTTTAGCCTACCAAGCACGGATTCAGGCTTAGGTTCTTATTCCTTTTGCCATTTTCAGAATTAATTTCTACAATTCTTCAGCTGCATCAGCACTTGACCCTGAGTTCACACAAATCCAAAACAGCTGGTTGAGTTAGTCAAAGCAAACAAGCAATTCATAAAGTAAAAAAAAAAAAATCACCATTTCAGTCAAAAGTTGGTTTAAATGCAATAGGAAAGCTTAAAGTCCACCCCTTCAATAAGTAGCAAAAAGCTATGAAGAGAATTCATTCTGAAGGCATCTTATTTAAGGCAAAATTTAGGATAAAACAAATGATTTTTATTTTTTATTTTATTTTTAATATTTTATTGATTATGATATTACAGTTGCCCCAATTTTCCCCTTTGCCACCCTCTGCCCAGTACCCCCTTCCCTCTAGCAATCCCTCCCTTAGTTCACATCCATGGATCATGCATATAAGTTCTTTGACTGCTGCATTTCCTATACTATTCTTAACATCCCCTTGTCTGTCTTGAATCTACAAATTATGCTTCTTAATCCCTGTACCTTGTCCCCCATTCTCCTCCTTTCCCCTCCCAGCTGATAACCCTCCAAATAATCTCCATTTCCATAATCCTGTTCTTGTTCAAGTTGTTTGCTTAGTTTGTTTTTGTTTTTTAGATTCAGTTGTTGACATTTATGAGCTTGTTGTCATTTTACTGTTCATCATTTTGACCTTCTTTTTCTTAGATAAGTCCCTTTAACATTTCATGTAATAATGACTTGGTGATGATGAACTCCTTCAGCTTTACCTTGTCCGAGAAGCACTTTATCTGCTCTTCCATTCTAAACAATAACTTTGCTGGGTAGAGTAATCTAAGTTGTCGGTCCTCGCCTTTCATCACTTTGAATGCTTCTTGCCAGTTCTTTTCTAACCGAGCTTACAGGGGCCCACTCGCATGGCTCCTTGGTGCATGACCCAATAATCAGTGTTGGGGAAAACAGGTTTTTATTTACAAGATTCCAATCTTCATGGTGCCAAGAGCACTTATGTTTGGAGCCCTGTTCTTCCCCAAGACCCAACATTTCCCTTGCTCCCCAAAAGGCTGAAAGCCAAAGCGAAGACCAATAGTTTCCCATATCCTTACCTTGAGCCAGCTGCACAAACAGTTCTCCAGGCTCTCTCAAAAGTACACTCATGGGTCTCAAAGTCGCCATCCCCTCACAGCAGCTCTCTCCATTAGGATCTGGGGTATGTTGTCCTCAGCCTCCATGTGATGGTCCAGGAAAGTGTGTGCTGTGTTGTACCAGATCATGGGTCAGCATGGGTCACCAAGAGTCAGCATCTTGCAAGGCAGAGTCCTTGATGGCTTCTGAGCCAGCTAGAGTGGGCATGATCAGAGCAGCAGCAGGCCGTTCTCTCCCTGACCACACTAGGCCACATGGCCACATCCTGACTACAAACTGCCTAGCTGCTACATCATGGCTCCTTCTCCTCTACAGGAGGAGATGCCGCCCAGGTGGCTCCCATCTCACTGCCAGCAGCATGGCTGAAATCACTCTCACATTCACTCCTAATCAGCACCACTGCTACCTACTCTCTCAGCCCTCGTGGCTAACCTGTCTCTCTCTCTGCCCGCCCTTAGTTTAAATCCTGTCCTGGAGCTTTCTGCATGTCCTCCTCTGCAGACCCTCCCACGATGAGCTACATCTGCCAGTTTCCCATATCATTTACATTCTCTTGGCTGCCACCTTTAGTCAGGGCAAGCATGGCTTAATGACGCAGAGGGAACTGCCTTTCTGCCCCTTGTGTAGGCACTGTACAGACCCCCGGCCATGTCACAAGTCACCATTCATTCTGAAAGTGACACATTTACGTTTTGCCCCAGGGCAGTATGCTGCACAGCTACTAGCTAGCTATCAGCTTGCCATTGTTATGAAAATTATCTTAATTGCCACATCATGCGTTTCTCCCCTTCTCCCACCCATGGGTTGTGGGGGAACATGATCTATACTGGGGTCCCTTTTGCTTTGTACCCTATTTCACCTTCTTGCCTGTAAAGTTTCTTTTGAGAAATCAGCTGAGAGTCTAATGGAAACTCCTCTGTAGGTAACTGTACTTTTCTCTTGCTACTTTTAAGATTCTCTATTTTTAATCTTTGGTATTTTAATTATGATGTGTTTTAGTGTGGTCCTTTTTGTGTCCTACTTGTTTGGGACTCTCTGTGCTTCCTGTACTTATATGTCTTTTTCCTTCACCAGATTAGGGAAGTTTTCTTGCATTATTTTTTCAAATAAGTTTTTGATTTCTTGCTCTTCCTCTTCTCCTTCTGGCATCCCTATGATTCAGATGTTGGCACATTTGGAGATGTCCCAGAGTCTTCTTATTCTATCCTTTTTTTTAAATTCTTGTTTCTTTACTCTGTTCTAGTTGACTGTTTATTTCTTCCCTATGTTCCAAATCATTGATTTGAATCCTGGCTTCCTTTCCTTCACTGTAGGTTCCCTATGGATTTTTATTTATTTCACTTAGTGTAGCCTTCATTTCTTCCCTTATGCATTTGCCATACTCAGTGACTTCTCTGTGCATCCTTATCACCAGTGTTTTGAACTTTGCATCTGGATAGGTTGCCTACCTTCATTTCATTTAGTTATTTTTCTGGGATTTTGTTCTGTTCTTTCATTTGGGCCATATTTCTTTGTCTCCTCAATTTGGCAACCTCCCTGGGTCTGTTTCTGTGTAAGTAGATCTGCTTTAGGACATCTGTTAAATTGTCCTGTCTAGGGGTGGAGCCTTAGATATTCACCAGGGCAAAGCAACCTGCTTCACCACTTTGTTGGTCTGTATGTGGGGGAGGGGTCAGAGCAGGAACAATGCCACTGTTGGATGTTGGAGGCTTGCTCAGCGCTCACCCCATTTCTAGTCTCTGCGCCCACTTCCCACATGTGATTAGTGCCCTTCTAGCTGTTGCCTTGGTGGTGGTTCCCAGAGTGGGTAGGTTTGCATATGTTATAGGACCATGTGAGCCCTTTAAATGGGCTCTCCTGAGAGACCAGCAGTTTCTTTAGCCACCCCAACCCCCACTAGTTTTTACAACCAGAAGCTATGAGACTTTATTTGCTCAGTGCTAGAACCCTGGCCTGTGCTGTCTGGCCTGGGCTCATCTCCAAGGTATCCCTCCTGATTTGTACCCACCACATATGAATGTGGGACCTCCCCTTCGGCTGGCCACCACCACTGCCACCATGCTGCCTCCTCTCCTCCCCAGCTCACCATCTCCACCCCTCCAACCCATTTGGATGAATATGGCTTCTTTAAATCCTTGGTGTTGGACTTCCATACAGTTTGATTTTCTGGCAGTTCTGTGTCTTTTGTTTTGAAGTTACTTGTGATCTTTCTTATGATTACATAGGGAGGCAAAGCATGTCTACCTATGTCTCCACCTTGACCAGAAGTTCAAATCACATGTTATAAATGCCACTATCTCAACAACCTAAAGAGCCTATAGCAAAATGTCCACATGTGTCCTTTTATCAGTGAGACAATTTAGCATTCTGTAAATACTCGCCCATATTTCTTCTCTACACACACACACACACACACACACACACACACACACACACACACAATAAGACAAAGCCACTAGTTTTTCATGCAAGGTTTGCATGCTTTCCTTAACAGATATATTCATCATTTAATGGAACCCACTATTTTGGAAGTAAATTAATCCTTTAGTTTTTAAAGTAACATCAAGTGTATAACATTAGCTTGCCTTTAGAAAAAAAAAAATGATCCTCATGTAGCCTAGATTGAAAACAAGAAAAAGGAAGAGGAGAAGGAAAGAAGGCTTTGAGAAGAAAAAGTCTCACCAGTGATAAGGAATGTTCTGTAAGAAATAAAAGCCACACCACTACAGAGCACAACCAAGTACTACCCAGTTGACTGCTGAAAAATGTGAACAAACATGAAGTAAGTGAGCCATCCCTCAGTTCCTCCTGGCATATTAAAGAGAACAGTGGATGAGGAATAAGGGACACTCATCTGCTCTAAGTACTAACCAGCCGCAGAAGATGCTGACTAAGCCCCTTTCACTCTCTGGGTCCCTACATCCTCATCTACAGAATAAGAGGATTTGTACCATTCAGAGTAGCCCAAAATGAGTTTGTCCAAACTCTAATTCCACAGGTGATACTATATGGTGATAAAGCAAAGATATTGGTTTACATTAAATTAAATGATTCTATAGTCAAAGAAATTAGGGAAACACGGAGTTACACAAAGTCAGGCAGGTGTCTTGGCTGCAGAGCCTTCCGGCCTGCTGGTACTATTTACCAGAAGCACTGTCACCTCCTTCCGGGCACATACTGATGTCCTTGACCAAGGCTGGGTTTGGGAGTGTGTGACCTGAGCAGTCCTGTAGGACCCTGTGCTCAGATGGACCCCACATGTGGACGAATGCTCTGTGGTCACTGTAGTAAAATTCTTAATAATTTTTTAACAAGGCATCCCAGATTTTCATTCGTCACTGGGTCCCGCAAATTACAGAGCTTGTCCTGGTATTAACTAAGAGCAGACTCCAGATAACTGACTAAAGCCCAGTTCTGCCACTTACTACCTGTTCGGTTTGGGGCAAGGTAGTTTGACCTCTGTGACCCTCAGTTTTCTTATCCATTAAGTAGGGGTGATAATGATAGGACATGCTCATGGGGCTGTTACCAAGTTTAAATGAGTTAGTGTAAGTAGGACACTTTGAATTGGGTCTGGTACGTTGAAAGTATCATATATACCTTACATATCAACAGCCCACTTCCAAACACCAGCTTAAGGTTTAGTGTAGAGTGACACTATATAAATATTTATTAAATTAATGAGTACATATGCCACCATGTTCATGTAAATCTTTCCAAACGGAAAACACAACACACATTTGACCATTGTGTCATTTTACTTCAAAAATTATGTTCTTGCAAATTGTGTTCCAAAAAGTATACATTGAAGGTTTCTTTTTTCAGCCCTTTCTCCTAGCCCACCCCACATGTCCTTGGAGACAACCAATGCCACCAGTTTCTTAAGTCTATTTCAGATAATCTATGCAGAAACAAGTAAATATATACTTTTAAATTTTTACAAAAGTGATAATATACCACCTGTGACATAAAATATATATATGTTTTGCTATATATGTATTCCCATTTATTTGTTATATACATGAGGTCTTTCTGGAAAAAGTTCAATCCTTGTTAATATAACAAGAACTCTTTGTGCAACACTGATGTAACCTGGCAAACAAGGAGAGTGGACTGGAATGTGCATGTGTGAACAATGGTGACTTCACTGTACTAATCAGTGGGGGTGGTAGATGCTACTGAGTGAGTATGTGTACTGTGTAGCCATTGCATTCAAAATAATTGAGCGAGTAGAGCAATGAATCTCATCAAATTTTGTGTTATGCTTGAACATTCCTCTACAGAAACTATTTGGGTGATTCAGAAGGCTGCAGCTACAGGCAACTGGAGATTGGCAGCTTCATCACAACAATGTGCTTGCTCATGTATTATGTCTTGTGCAGAGATTTTTGGTGAAACATCAAATCACCCAGGTGACTCAGCCCCTGTACAGCCCAGATTTGGTGGCCTGTGACGTCTGGCTTTTCCCAAAACTAAAACCACCTTTGAAAGGGATGAGATTTCAGACCATTGATGAGATTCCGGAAAAGATGACAGGGCAGCTGATGGTGATTCAGAGAACTGCGTATGATCCCAAGGTGGCTACTTTGAAGAGGACTGAGGTGTCATTGTCCTATGTACAGTGTTTTTTTGTATTTTGTATCCTCTTCAATAACTGTCTCTATTTTTCATATTACCTGGCTAGATACTTTGTAGACTGACCTTGTACGTGTGCATGTGTTTACACCTTGGTTTTTTCACTTAGTATATCTTGGAGATAGTTGCAAGATCCTTGACAATCCACTTATGGATATATTGCATCACATTATACAGCTGTACAATTTACTTAAGGATTCACCTACTGATGAATATTCAGATTGTTTTCAATATCTTGATATAGAAAACATAGCCTTACAGATTTATCATTGTGTGACCACAAGTATAGAATAAATTCCTAGAAGTAGAATTGTAGCATCAACATATATTGTTTTATAATTTGATATATTTTTGCTAAATTCCTTACCAACACTATATGATGGAACCATTTTCATACACATTTATGAAAATAGTGTATCCTCAAACTTTAGAACATTTTGTAACTGATGTTTGAAACCAATATCAATTTAGTTGTAAAACATTTATTTTATTTTATTTAAGATTTTATCTATTTATTTTTAGAGAGGGAAGGGAAGGAGAAAGAGAGAGAGAGAGAGAAACATCAATGTGTGGTTGCTGGGGGTCATGGCCTGCAACCCAGGCATGTACCCTGGCTGGGAATCGAACCTGCGACACTTTGGTTCGCAGCCCGCGCTCAATCCACTGAGCTACGCCAGCCAGGGCAAAACATTTATTTTATTAAAAAGAAAATCGAGCATCCTTTCCAATATTCAAGGGCTCCATTGTTTTTTATTCCTTTTTTCTTTCTATTTCCCTATATCTTGTTTTGTTTTTTTTCTTTTTCTGTGTGTGTGTGAATTCTCTGTTCATATCCTCTGCATTGAGTTGAACTATTTAAAAATAAATTGTGACTTGATTATTAAATTGTGGGAATTCTTGATATACTTAGCAAATAAGCCTTTTGTGGTATGAATTGCAATAGTTTACGAGTTTATTGGTTTTTTTACTTTTAAATTTTTGTAACGGTTTATTAAATGCACAAACTTTCATTTTCATGAAGTTAAATTATGAGTCTATGCTTATAATTATTTTTATTACACTGCTCACCTGAGCTTATACTGTTGGGTGTATTAATAAATCTCATGTAACTTCATCTTTTTACATTATTTTATTGTTATTCAATTACAGTTGTCTGCACTTACCCCCCACCACCCCTCCCAGCCAAACCCACCTCCCCCGCCCGCTTCTGCCCACCCCCCTTGGTTTTGTCCATGTGTCCTTTATACTTGTTCCTGAAAATTCTTCCCTCCTTCCCCTCATTATCCCCTCCCACCTCCCCTCTGGTTACTGTCCACACATGGTGAGATAGTGAGTAAAGTGGCAGGCCCAAGATGTAAACCCAGGCCCTTTCTTTGTCAGTGGGAATCAGACTGTTCCACGGGATCTCGAGGAAAGCATTCCAAAGACCCATGCATGGGAGACTGTGGTGTGGCAAGATGGTTTATTCGGGAGGAAATCTGCCCCTGGGTTTCCAATGTCGGCTGCCCCTGTGTCTCAGCTCTGTCCATCTCACCATGGAAAAAGTCCAACCATGTCCTCAGCAGTGCCAGAACAAAACCAGTGTCCAGAGTATCCGCTTCACATGAAAGCTCAGTCTTTTGGAGCCCGTGCCATCTGCTGCAGGCCCTGGTTCCTGACAGACCCACAGGCTGCGTGCTCCCGGGTAAGAGAGGACGTGTGAACACATGGGTGAGTGTGTTACCATGTGGGTGAGAGAGTGAGAGTGCTTTCCCCCTGAGATTATATTAGTCTGCATTTGGGACAGGCCAGGTGCTTTTTCAAAAGAGCTGGTCCCAAGCTTTTGTGGGCTTTTGATAGGTGTGACCCCTAGTTAGACTGATAGCGTCTATGGTCCAGCACATTCCCCTGTGCCCGCAACAATCTGGCACCAGAGCGGGAAGGGAGGAGTGGTAATCCCCTTGGCAGAGAAATGCTGTAATCCCCTGGCATGTAAAGCTGTAGCTTCCTGGTAAAACCAACAGGCTCATGCACCCCAGTTTATTAAAATCATTGTCTAATTCCCTTTGTGCTCATTTTCTTATTAATGGTTAGCTAACTACTTGTGGTAACACTTTGATTAGAATCCCTTCTTTTAGCTTCCTTACTGTGTTGCCTCCTCAAATACCTGTGAGATCCATGAGACTTGGACTTGCCTTTATTTTCTGTAATCAAATAGTTCCTATCACAGGGTTAGGCACACAGACAATCACTGATCAATAGACTGTTTGCCTTTACTTCTTTCTCTCTCCCCCTTCCTCTGTCTCTCTCCCTCTCTCTCTGACTCTCTCCCTCCTCTCTCTCTCTCTCTTTTAGTGTAGCTGTTCTGAGTGGCACATGCTAACTTCCTTTCAGCCTCTTATATTGATTTTTAGGAAATCCACAAAGTCTCCAGATAAGAGAGAATACACAGGAAGACAAACATCAGACACAAAATAGCTAAAGGACATTTGCTTTTAGAATAGTCTAGGGTGGCTTTATTTGGCCAAATAAACGTTTTCACTTTAATGGGAAGCAAAGACTCCAGCTACTTTAATGGGAAGCAATAGACATCCAAGTCCTCAAATAATCACAGGTTCAACTCTGGAAAGCCAAAGGCCAAGTGGGAAGCCAGAGTCATTTCCCAGCCACAAGGAGGTGTGAGTCAGGAATCGCTGGATTTCAGCCACTACCCACATCTCGTGGGAGTCAGCAACTCTCAGCCACAAGGCATCCCATTGCTGGTAGGCTGTCTCTGGGATCACAAGCATGGGGCTCCCATCGGCACCCCTGAGGCATCCCCAACATGGGCGTTTCCTGCAGCTGCCTGTAGTTTTCTAACACTCCAGGAGTGTTAAGAGGCAGCAGCACTTCACGGTGCCCAGGAGATCAGCAGTGAGCAAAGGGTGCTGTGGTGAGCCCTGTGGCTGCAGCTGCTCCCACCATCAATCAAAAATGGAAGCACAAAAATCAGATCAGTTAAGGTTTTACCTAAATTTGACATGATCAACAAGCCTGTGTGCTCAGGCAGCATGCGAAGCGAAGCAAGCACTGGCTCCTGAATCATATGTACTTGACTTTTTATAACCACAAAATAAGAAAAAGCAAAAGAGGATGCTAATGTTCTGCACATCCTTTTTTAAAAGGGGGACCAGACAGTTTCTGAAAGCCAGTCTCTTGTCAAGCCCTTGTTCCTCCATGTGTCTAGATCATGTGAGCCAGCTCCCTCTTCTCCCCACCCCGAGCCCTTTCCTACTCCTGGCTTCTGCATCCCGCTGAAGAGGTTCTGCGGGGCACAGGCTGGAGAAACACCTGGAAGGCCTTTTAATGGAATCTCCACACCTCAGTCACCGAGTCGGAGTATAAGAGCGGGGAAGGGGATCAGGGCTAGAAAGGGGTAATGGGGGAGGTGATCTCAGAAACTTGTTTTTTTGCTTTGTTTGGTTTTTTTAAATCATTTTCATATAACCAGTGAAAAACAGAGTCAGGCAACCACTGCTATAGAAGAAACACCTACCTTGGGGTGACATTTAAAGCTCTTTTACACACTAAGGTTCTGATATTCAGCGTGTTGGGCAAGTAACCCAAGTCTGTAAGGTACAAAGAGTGCAGAGTGTGCAAACAGGGTTGGATCCTGGCTCCATTACCTACTGTGTGCCCTTCGCTAAACTCCTCTCAAATCCTCTGTTTCTCCAACAGTAAAGGGGGCTTGTGACTGTGCTGACCTTACAGGATCATTGTGAGATTCACCACCGGACACTGTGCACAGAGAGGACCCAGTGCAGAGGAAGTACTCCATATGCGTCTGTTCTGACCCGTGACTTCCAATTAATAAGTCACCGAAATGCTTAATTTTAAAGGTTTTTCTAAAAATTGAAGCCTAACAACCAGTGCTTCATCTGGTTGTTGCCGCTGTTTTCTTCCCGTGGTTCTCCAGACCCTTCATCGGCCCCTCATTCCTATCAGCTGCCCTGGCTGAGCCCACTGCAGGGAGAGAAGGCAGTGCCTGGCCAGCAGGGGCTCCAACTGGGGACATCCTGAGCACATGCCTGGGAAAACTGAGAATTGCAGAAGGGGGCCCCCTGTCTTCAAAAGCTGCGGGTGTCCAAAGGCAGAACTGTAGCTCAGCAAACTCTCCTGGAAAGAGGAATGGAGGGAGGATTTTATAGCCCTTTTGCAGCCTCCTGGGCATCCTCCATCCCCCACTTCAGTCCTTTGCACGTTTGCTAATCAGAGCCCAGAAAGGAACAGTGGAAGCAATCTGCTATTATGATTATAATTGTTTATGCTTCTTAATATTATCATCACGCGGATCATTTCTGTTGTTATTCTTACTTAATGTCTAAACAGCCCACAGGCTCTCAAGGTTCACTCACTGGAGATGCCAGTTAAAACTGGGGCAGCGCCTGAGGTCAGGCTCCTGGGCTGGCGGAGGCAGCGATGACAGTCGCTCTCTTTTCACTCACTGCGCAGTGAGCTTCCACTGACAGCTCCTCATACATCTGCCAGCCCTTCTCAGAGACAGTCTGTAAGTCATTTCCCAGGGCCTTGAGGGAATTGCAAATTTACTCTCCTGCCACTAGATGGCAGGCAACACGATGTGCACTTTCCAAGTAAGATATTAACAGCAGTCATAAAAGATCCCCCTCTGTCTCCAAGCATTTATTCCCTCTAATAAAATCAGTAAATCTCAGGCTCATTTCTGATTTCAAGCCTAGCTTGCTCCATGTATGAGAGCACCCTGGGTTTGCCTGTTGTCACACTCTACCCTTCAGGGATTCATAATCACGCTCCCTGATAATTGCAAACCCATGTGTCTACAGCGTTTTATAGTTCGAAAAGCACTACAGGGCTGCAAGCTCTTTCGCATGCAGCATCTGATTTGACAAGCAACTGTACATCCATACTGAACCAGCCATAATGCAGCCTCATTATACTGATCAACAATGCGCACAGAGTAACCCACTGATCCACTTGCATCCACTTTATATGAAAACAGTTGCAATACAAAGTCTTGAAAGGAATGGCAGTGTTTTAATGTACTCAACAAGTGAGAGGCATCCCTTTGCCCAGTCCCTGGAACGTGAAGCTTCCCTACTGTGGGGCGGCCGGCAGCTGAGGGCCAAGTTTACCAGGCTGTGAACCTTGGGAGCAGCATTCCCCAGTTTGACCTGGTAATGCCACACCATGGGGGTCTGGTCTATTCTCTCCTCACAAAAAGGCACCAGCTACAGCTTGTCATTTGCATACAAGCTGGCATGAGTTAAGTCACCCTTGCACTTCAGAAATAAATGAGTTCATTACAGAAGAGAACAAATCGTATGTGTGTGTGCACGTGTTGGGGGAGGTGCACTACTTTCATCTGCTTTATTTTTATAACTCAGCCTGGAGAGGTCTGATTCCTTTTATTAACAATTGAAAGTTTTCCTCCCAGCCTGAAGTTCAGAGCCGCACTGACTCTGCACAGGCAGGTAATCATGTACTGCAGAACTCCTTGCTTTCTGGTGTGAACTGTAAATGACACACATTTGTTTCAGAAAATCAGCATAAAAGCCAAAAACATATTGGTTTGGGGAGTGAGTTTATCCATCAGGGTAATATTCCTATTAGTGCAGCTATTCAGCCATGGAAAAGAAAATCATTGTGTTCCAATAATTAAATAGGGCAGGTGACTATTATGGCTTCCACCTTAGAAACTCAGCTATTTATATATTGTACATATTTTATTATGGGGCTGGAGGAAAATGAATTCTGCACAATTTTCAGAAAATCCTGGTGGCAAGTGGAGGTTATAAAAAGCCATGGCTGCACTCCCACCAGCCGCCGAGATGGCTCTGTTCAGCCTCCGAGGGTCGCCCGCTGTCCTGTGCCGCCCAGTGCTGGTCTCCAGTGCCTCGTGCGATGTGACTTGCTACTTCTGCATGCAAGCTGCATCGTAGGTGCAGATTCTGTGATGGTACTTGCAGAGTGGGCAGAGCAAAAACCTCACTGGTTTCATTTCATCTGTGCCCCGAGCAGACTTTATAAAGCAATAAAGACTGAATGTCTAAGGACTTAAAAGAAATGTGCTGTGTTATCATCATCAATTTATGAAACTCCCGCAAGGAAGCAGACATGATACAAAACATACAAATTGTACAGTTGCTGCCTCCGGAAGTTTAAACGGCAAAGAACAAAATGTTGAAATCGGATATTACTTTTCTCTCTCACCTCCTCTCCCCTTCTTTTCTTCCCTTTTTCTTTTCATTTCCTTTTGCCTTTGAGTTGGGGGAATTCTCGCTGGTGATTAGAGCTGGGAGAAGCTCCGAAGCTCTTGGAGCTCTGAATGTAACAGTTCGGAAGATACTGAACTGGGAGAGAGTTCTAAACACTGGATGGGGGCCAGGGCAGCCAGGAAGAGTCGCAAGGTGGGGCGTGTGGGTGTGTGCGTGCACGTGCGTGTGCACTGAAGAGAACAGTGAGAGCTAAATGGGGATAAGAAAGAAGGAAAAGGGACAGAGATATTTGCTATGCCTCGGTGTTCAGTCTATTGATGTTACATATTCTTCCTTTTTACCTCCACGTCACCACCCCGATCTTTAGGAATTAATGGCCATAAAGACCTTTTCAGGACCTAACCTCCTGCTGTGGGCAGGACTGCAGGCCTGCATTCAGAATGCGTGAGACGTTATGGAAACAAGGCTGACCGGCCATGCCCTGCCCTCCAGGATGTTACAGCCTGGTGCCCGAGACAACTCTGTAATTGCAGCACAGAGGGACATGTTCTAAGAGGGTTGAGCAAAGTGCTATGGGAACAAATCAATCTTCCCTGCCTGTCTGGGGCAGCTTCAGAGGAGAGGGGACAGCTTCTATGAGGCTGAAGGAGTAGAGGAATTCTGCAGGATTCTGGGCAGAGACAAGGGCATGCACAGAGACAAAAAGCACAAGATTGCACAGCCTCGTTCTGGTGACGACATGTTCTGATGAAGAACACTGGAAGTTGAAGTCGTGAACTTGGTTAGGGCCCGCAATTAGCTGGGTCCTTTTGATTGCATGTAACAATAATGTGACTGAAGCTGGGGTTTAGGGGGAGGGAAGTTTTTTTTTATTGTTATTTTTAAGGGAAATTTTTACAGAAGTACTAAGGCATCTCAGGGAACTCAAGAACAAATGTGTAGCTGGGCCTCAGGAAGAGCCGGAAGTCAGGACTGGTGTACCCTCAGTAACCCAGGTACCTCCTGTGTCAAGTGTCTGCTTTTCTCTGTTTTCTCTCTGTCTCATTCTCTACCTGGTGTGCATGCACCTGGTTTACAGGCCTTGTCCTCTGCTTTCCTTGCCCACAAGATAAAAAACATGGTACCAAGAGCATACTGTCTTCCATCTTACTATTTTGGAACTCAGAAAGATGTTGATTTCCTTTTCCCAATTTCAGTGTCAAAATTCCCAGGGAAGAATTCATATTGACCCAGGCTGTGTCGATGTCCGCTGCGGAACCATCTGCTAAGGCCATGGGCACCACAGTGTTTGAACCAGATGGGGCCACACCCCAGCCCCCCAACCAATGCACCATAACTGGGGCGTGAGGGAAGGGCTGTTTTCATGTGGCTGCCTCTACTGCAGCCACCTCTGCTGCAGCCTGTGGATGGAGAAAGTGGTACACCCCTGGGCGGGGGAAAGCGCTACTGAGCAGAGAATTGCAGAGCTGCCCACTCCACCAAGAACTTCATTCTCAAACAACAGGGAAGTATCGCCAGCTTCGGGGAGACAAGGCATGGTCTGACCCAGTTTGCTCCCAAGAGATTGACAACAACTCTCCATGGAATTCATTACAGCGTCTAATAACTTTATTGTTAGAAAATACTTCTTAATAATAAGCTGCTGCAGTCTCAACTCCCTTTAGAGAGCATGAAATAGTCATTTCATGACCACAGACATAAAGGCAGCTGCTAAGTGTTCCTATAATTTGTCCTCTGTGATCAAGTGACTGCCAACAGCACCCGGTTGACTTCCAGCGTTTTCACAGAGAATAAGATGGAGTCTGCACTGACAAGGGATTTGGCCTGGTATCTAAGAAGACAGCAAAGAAAAAAATCGACCCTGCATCAATTCGTATTTGGGAATGTTTGTCTGTTTTCTCCCGAAGACCAGCTCTGCAGGAAAAAACACACCCTCCACGCCTGTCTCCGCCCCAACCCCAGCAGCTCCTGTGCTGCTTGCACGTTTGAACCAAACGTGGTCATCCCTGGACTGAGAGACCTTGTCCACTCACTGTGGTTCAGTTCCACCACCAGAGAGGCTCTCTTTTTCTCGAAGCCTGCTGGGGGCCTGAAGTAGGGAAGCAGACCCCTGCGGAGGAAGCGGGGTCCCTCAGACTCCGTGGATGCCCCATTGCCCGGAGGAGGTCAGTGCCCCGAGACTTCAGTGCCCTCAGCAGGGCCTTAGTAGTTCCTGAAGAGTGGGCAGCCTGTAAACCAGGATACCATGGTCCCAGACGCAGGCCGGGAAGGAGGCAGTTAAACACTTCTGGGAATTAGGGGACCAACGTTAAAACCACCACGATAGGGCGAATCGGCTACAACTGCAGAGACACAGGGCCGAGGGGGAAAAGCCCGACCGAGTGTCTGGGTGGAACTACGATGTATGTTGGTGGCACATGAATGAGGATTTGATGCCCCTTCTGTGACTGGTGACTCTGCCCCAGGGGTGTGACACGGGTCTGAGAAACACAGGTCTCAGTACCCCAACCCCAACCCTAACCCTAAACTCTCAGCTTGGTTAAAAACAAAATCTTTGCTCTACGGAGGGGTGGGGAGTGGGGTCACAGGTTGGCATTATTTTTTCACGCAAATTGTAGTCCGAAAGCTTTGTTTTAATGGAGGCTGAGGCATCTGCACCAGGGACTAGGTTGGAGTTGGGGGAGAAAAGCTGCCCTTGCTCAATGTGAGCTCGGCGCGCCCTCTGCTGGCTGCCACGTCCCCTACGCATCTCGAGAAGCAGCTGGCCACCCCATACAAATGGACGCCGCATAGTTAAGCTGTCAGTTCTAATGTATTTATTTGACTCTCTGCTGTTAAAATGATTTCTCTACAGCACTGCGGTTATTTACGACTATTGTCAGTACAAGGCCATGAGAAGGCAGCAGCAGAGCAAAACAACAACAGCTGAAGGGACGGTTCTGTCTGGGAGGGCTGGGGGCTTGGTGACAGCCTTTCCCGTGGTTTCGGCGGCTGTTGTTTACTTACTGTGCAGTGGGGGCTTTTGAGCTCACTCATCCATAATGCAGAACACACTGCCCTTAGCCTCAGCCCACAGCCAGCCCGGCTGGACTCCTCAGAGACGCTCTGGCCTGGGATGGGCAGCCCTAGCCCTCTGCTGCAGGAGACATTTTCAGAGACCCTGTGAGTGGACTTGCAGATTCTCTAGGGTCCAGACCCCGTCTTCCTCATTCAGACGATATGAGTTCTTAGAGGCTGGACCTGGACCACAATGTCCTGTAGTTTATTACTTCCTACTTTCTAGGGCTGTGTTTCCCAAAATGTGGTTCCCCAGATCAGCAGCATCCCTATCACCTGGGGACTTGTTAGAAATACAGTTCCTCAGGTCCTGACGTCTGGAAAGGAAGTGGGAGGAGGGGCCGCTCTCTGAGTTACAACAAGCCCTCCAGGTGGTTCTGATGTGTGCTTACGGCTGAGGACCACCGCTCTAGGCACTTGAGCACCGAGATGTCCTGGTGTGCTTACGCAGGAAAACGCTCCTGCACCCCAGGGCTTCCCCCTCCACCTTCTTATAAAGCCTTTTAGAATTTGATTTGGTCCCATCCTCCCCTGGAGCTGATTTGGAAAAACGTCTTCTGTGACCTGCAGCAGCCTTACAACCCCTGTGATCTTAGAGAGGCAGGACAGGTAGTGGTTAATGGCACAGGTTCCTGCTGCCAATCTGCTCAGATTCAGCTCTGTAAGCTCAGCTAAAGTACTTAATCTTTATACAATGAACATACTAATAACAGTCATATAGGATTATTATACGGGTTTAATGGGTTAATATAGCAAAGTTCGTACGGAGTGCTGGCATCTACTAGGTGTTCACAAATGCTAAGTGTTATTATATTGTGTAATACTGGCTTCCACATCCATGTGTCCAAGCCTCAGCCATCACTCGGAGCCGTGGTTCATGGATAGATCACTTGCTGTCAGAAGACTAGTGTTTATATATGGCTTTTGCTGCTTATAAGCTACAGCACTTAGAGCGAACCACTTAGGTTCTCTGTGTCTCAAATTTCTCATCTAAAAATCAATGCCTACCTCAAGTTTTCATATAAATTATCCTGTTTACTCCTCACACAAGCATTTGTGCTGAGGAGAACAGGTCTGTCACTGTGCCCCTTGTACGGATGAAACAAGGACTCAGAGAGGTCATGTTCCGTGTCCGAGATCACACAGGGAGTAGGAGATGGAATCGAGACTGGAATTTGTTTCCTCTGACTCCAGGTCTCATGCATGTGTATGAGGTAATGCATGTGAGAGCAGTATACAAATGATAGTTATTATTTTTGTTGCTGTGGAAGAGCAATCAGAAAAAAAAGCATCCCATTTCCTGAATATGAATTCAGGAAATTAAAATAACAAACCATAAAGTCCCTCTGGAAAAAAATCAATAATATCCAAAAAGAAGCAACAACAACAAAAAACTGAGCACAACATTCTGCTACCAGATTGAGAGTAAATCGCAGAAATAAATGGAGACACAATACCAACATGTTTCCCCTTCTTGGGAGATCCGTGTCTGTGCTCATGAAAGGTGCGGGACTGACAGCAGCAGCTGAAGGTCTGTTTATCCCGGGGGCCGGCAGGGCCTCGTCTGCTTAGCATTTAGATAGTGCTTGTCCCTCATCAGCATCTAGGCGCCAGGAAGGAACGTGGAGAAAGGGTCATCACAGGGAGCAGAGGAGCAGCACGGGTGCCCGGGCAGAAAGACCCTGAGGACGTCTTGAGGGTCTCCCAGCCTCACCCCATGCCATCTGGAGTAGGGAAGGGACCCTGAGGCTTGAGACCAGCCCTGCTGCTCATTGGAGGGGATTCATGCAGGTGGAGTTCCTTGAGCTCTCAAAGGAACAACCCTCCTGGAAGGCAAGAGCTCCCCCTGAGCAGGAATGGAAGTAAAACCCTGGCAGCCTGCTCCCTGCTTATATCACACCCCACTTCCCCCCAAACTGTTCACCCACACTCTTTGTCCCCCCCCCCCCCCCCCGCACATCCATTCTCAAGTTCTCTGCATGACTTCCAGTCCTTCTCCTTCTGTCCAACCTTATTTCCCTGGGATCCCAGGTACAGCGTTCACTTCAGGTGTGCTGGGGCATGGTGGTGAGACAAGGAGGCCTAGAAGCCAAGACCTGGCCTGAAATTCCAGTTCTGTTCCTGTGAACTTGGGACCGTGAATACCTCTGCTAACTTTTCCACACCTGGGCTTCCTCTTCTGCAGAACGGTGCGAGGCTCCTTTAAAGAGGAAACTTGTGAAGCACCTGTAATGTGTCTCGAGCCCAAGGAATCGCTCTGCCTGGGGAAAGGTAAGGATTTGCTGTAACAGAAGGAATGTGCAGAAAGAAAGAGGGAAGGGTGAGCAGTTGTCATCAGAAGCCAGAATTTACATCCAAACAAGTGAAGTAATTGTCTTGAGATGTAATGTTTCAAAATTTCTTGATGTCCCTTTTAAGTCTAGTTAGAATTCAGCCCGTTCTGTAGTCTGGAATTCTTCTGTAGTCTGGACAAAGCAACCCATGGGCCCAAGACAGCTAAGCCATGAGACTCTTCGCCCTGTGGGAGAAGGGATTTATTTTGCAGAGGATGCAGGACGTGATGAGGGAAAGAAGGCACAGCAAGAGGGACAGAGGAGGGAGAAGGAGGCTGGATTTAGCCGAAAGGCAGTATAGCGTGTGCCCTCCCTGTTTCTCCCGATCACGGTGGGGGCTCTGGCCCTGGGAGGTGCTTCCTGCACAGGCGCCCCTCGGGCTACAACCTCATCAGCACAGACGGTCGTGGCAGCACAGTGAGGCACCAACTCCCACTGCAGCTCAGCTTTTCTAAGCCTTCTTGAGTCTCAGTGACACAGAAGGGGTGCAGAAGCGCCCACAGCAGCCCATTCGCCCTCTCACCAGCGAAGCAGGGAAGGCAGCTGAGTGGACATTCAATGGACTCGCCCCGAGGCTCACTGTGACAGGGAGCCTCGGGGCAGCCCAGGACAGAGATTAGCTGATAAGAAGACAGGAGGATGTGACAGAAAGACAAAGCTTACCCTGCTAGCCAGAGCGGAGATGGGGAGAGTCAGCTACTGGCCTTGATCAAACCCAGAGAGGGACACCAGCCATTGGCCTCAGCCCCACAGGCCAGCAGACCACCCAGCAAGTAGGGGACTCAAGGGACGATATAAATACATACATAAATGCTGCCTCCCCGTGCCCCATAAAAGCCAAGTGAGCCCCCCACTCCACCCTGTAAGAGACTGTTCTGCGTGGCATGGGCCCAGCTCCCACTCAGACATGCACAGGACCCATGCCCACAGATAGGTTCTCCCGTGGGGAATCAGGCCTGCATTGTATCTAGGCTACTTTGAGACTTGTTTTTGCTAAAACACCCTCACCCTGAAATGAGGCAGCAAGTGCTTACTGTAACTTCCTAAAGTATGTGCTAAAACTCCCCAGTATGGAGTGTAACTGGTTCAACCACTTTTCCCTTGGCATTTGCAAATATCCTCCTTCTGTGATGTGATTAGCAGCAACGTCTCCTTTGTTTTCTGTGAAAGGTAACCATCTAAAGGGAACCTGGGCATAGTAAATGAGGACCATCATGCAATGTGCCGAGAAAAAGCACTGGAGGCTGGTCTAGGCAGGGGCCGAAGCCTTTTCTCCCCTTCAGAGAGAAGCCACGCCGTCCCTTTTCCTCCACAGGACTCAGTAGTCCGTGTGAATTTCTCGAATCTCATCCACAATGTGGTGGACCCCCTGAGCGGGGTTCACATCACCACCCCCACACACCCAGGCAACATTCAGAAAACAGCAGGAGAGAATAAGGGGAGACTGAGTAATTGTCCCCCGATTTTGAGCACCACTTCTCCTTGGCATCCTCCTCCGGAGACAAAAACTCCCCACGTGAAAACGACTTGAGCACATTCCTAACATAAAGCTTAACCTCCATTTATACCATTAGTATTTGGATTTTTTCATAATTCCAGAGAGTTCACATTAATATATAAATCACTGTCTAAACCGGGAGCAAGAAGATGGGCACGAATGGCCTGAAGCCATGTTTATGAAACTCAGTGAGGCTGGCCTTCAGGACCCTGCCTTCTGCCTCCCGTGTCTCTCTCTCCACGCAGTAGCACCTTCACAGCAAGGTCACCAGCCCCTAGGCTCAGGTCCCTCTTTGTCAAAAGAAAACAGAGGATGCGCTCGAAGAAAGCTCCTCCCAGGTCTGACTATGAATCTACAAGTCCTTGACCATCAACAGCCACAGTATTAGGCTCTCGGCATCCTCCCCAGTCACACCCAGGGGCAGATGCCTAAGAATGCTTCTCCCCTCTGGGGAATGTCTTTTTAACAGAGATCACGTTTCACATATCAAATAAAGATTCATGATGGTGAGACTTCAGATATGAGCCAGGCTGACCAAGGAGGAACCTTTGGAGGCATCGAGTCATCCTAAGGGCCCTGAACCTCAAGTCACATTCTTTCCTGCAGGACTGTCCCTGGCTTGTGGAGCAGGACAACCCCTAATGCTCAGTTTAGCCCCTCATCAGATGTTTGAACACCTCAGGTGTGTAAATTCACAGTTATCTCGTGCAAAGCTGGGAAAGTCCCATAGAATCCCCAGCTAGAGCGGAATTCCTGATATGGACAGACCTGCTCATAACAATAAACAAGTAACTGCTATTACATCTGCAAATCAGCCATGAGCTCGCTCTATTAGACTTTAGGCATATGCTGCGAACTTTGTCCCCATACATTCAATAGAGAGGTATCATTAGTATAATTTACTGATGAGGAAACTGAGACCCAGGAAGGTCAAGTATCTTTTCCAAGGCCATATCAGCAGTGAAGGGGGCACTACGATTGTTACCGGTCTAGGACCTGCAAATCCCGGGGTCCTCCTTACACTCTCTGGCCAGAAGCATCTTCGGGCAGGAAAAGTCCTTCCAGAGGGAGAAGGGCAAGAGGACTAAAAGCAAGCGTGGGGCTGCTGCCAGCTTGGACAACCTACAGTGTCTCTGTTCCCCTCCCACATTGCTCTCCCCTGGGCAGGAGGGCTTGGGACCCACAGACAGGCTCTTCCCACCACGGAAACGCTGGCCAAAATGGTTTTTTGTTAAAATACACATGTATTTTTAGAAATGTTCTGGAGTGTAAGTCTATAAAAGGCTGGGTCAGACAGTGCCTGGGGTGTGGGTGGGGAGGAGACCGGCACTCCAAAGAATGCTGGGGCAGCAGCTTCAAAAAGTGGTTTGATATTTTTCCTTCTGATTTTGATCTCAGAAATGTCTGGAGCCCCAGACAGCCACGGCAGCTTTGGCCAACGGGGTCTCTGACCCCCATGACTTCACCGCCTTCCTGCAAAGGCATCTAGTTAACAGAATTCTTGTGTGTGATGGAAAGCGGGTGAGAGAGAGACAGGAAAACGCTGGGGTTGACAGAGACAGCTGGTCACTGCGGCGAGGCTTCAGAATTGTCAACTGAAAGCACAGTGGAGACAGAGGAGGGCTGAGGCGATCCGCATGACCCAGCAAGCACACTCCTCCGCTGGCCCGACACCTGGGGGATTCCAGTTTGATGCCTGAGCCAGTTGCCTTCTTCTCTGACTTGAAAGCAGATGACGCAGCCACTCAGCTCCTGATGTCCCCGTGCTCTGTCTTTGACCAGTGAGAACATGGCATTGATGAGCTCCCAGAGGAGTCTGGCTTCTCTTGGGTGATTTCCCCCACTTCATGCTTTCCCTTTTCTGAGGAGCTTTCCATGAACAAAGACAACAGAAGTAGACACCATGGTTATCCAGCCCCCATTCAATTATACTGTTTGCATCTGAGTAACAACCAAAGGACAGAGTAATGCTTCCTGCATGAGGCTGCGGGCATCCGCTCCCAAGGAGCTTTCGCCCCCCGGGTCCTGGAGATCTTCGGCAGGCACCATGCTGTGGGGCTCCAAGGGGGTGGGTTGGGCACACTACCCTCCCCCCAATCTCACCTTCTCTCTGCCTCTCCCACCCCTACACACACGCACACACAAAACATACTCACCGTATAGACATTCCCAGGGCCAAATACTCACCAACATGCCTGAAATTCAGGCCCAAACTCTTATTCAAATAGCTGCATAGAAGAACACAGAACAACAGGAAAACAAGGGCTAAACAGAGATAAATAGATAAAAAGAGACTAAAAGGAAACTCTCACTAAAGCATTAAGAATGGTTATCCCTAGATAAAAGAACATAACTTTCTTCTATTAATTCTTTTTTTAAATGCTTTTTTTAAATAAATGGTTTGTGCAAATGACTCTTTTTATTTTAAAGATTTTATTTATTTATTTATTTTTAGAGAGACGAGAGAGAGAGAGAGAGAGAGAGAGAGAGAAACATCAATGTGCGTTTGCTGGGGGCCGTGGCCTGCAACCCAGGCATGTGCCCTGACTGGGAATCAAACCTGCGACACTTTGGTTCGCAGCCCACGCTCAGTCTACTGAGCTACACTAGCCAGGTAATTCTTTAATAAAATGCTATAATGAGAATATATTCTATTTTAATGGGTGACACTTGGAGTTGTTTAAAAATACAGAATATCTACTAGAGGTAATATATGAAAACTTCATCAATTGTCCTCAATTTGCAAACTACCTGAGAGAAAGACTTTATAAAAAAATGATAAGGGTCCTGTACCCTCAAAAGAGTAGAAATGTCTGGAAAACTAGGTGTTAAAAGGAGTTCTAGAAAAACCACAAAGATAAATTAATCTTTTAAAAATAAATAGCCTGGGGTCAGTCCCTGGGCTTCGGTTTCTTTATCTGCAAAACAAAAGTGTTGCAGAGTGAGCATCACTATTCTTTCCGGTGTTTGGTGTGCTACAGCTCTGTTTAGTCAGCCTGGGAGTTCCACCACCTCCCTCTGTTCTTGCCTCCCCGCTCTTTGAAGCCTAGAGGGCAGGACTAAGTCCCTTAGATCCAAATCACAGCACTTCTAGAACTGTGCACACCACAGGGAAACTGGGGGCCTTCCCATTAGGTTGTCACGGACCTAAACAGAACATCCAGAACTCGTCTAGGCTGTTTGCCTGACTCTCTCTAATCATGAGTCCATATCACAGCAATCCCCACATTTCCTTCCCTTCCACCATTTAAATATACAAGGTCTGCCCAGAAGTTATCCAGGCATGTAATATGAAAACTAGACATTTATTGAAGGATGTATGAGATACAGGAAACATCATATGTAGGACAACGATGCCTTAGTCCCCTTCCAAGTAGGCACCTTGGGACCTCATACAGTTTTCCCCATCGCCATCAGCTGCCATCATATTTTCCTGAATCTCATCGATGGTCTGAAATCTTTTCCCTTTCAAAGGTGATTTTAGTTTGGGGAAAAGTTTAGTTTGCATGGTGCCAAATCTAGGCTATAAAGGGGGTGAGTTATCTGGGTGATTTAATGTTTCACCAAAACTCTGCACAAGACAGGATGAATGAGCAAGCATGTTGTCATGATGAAGCCGCCAATCACCAGTTGCCTATAGCTGCAGCCTTCTGAGTCATCTGAATACGTTTCCATGGAGCAATTTTCAACTTAATGCAAAATTTGATGCAAGTGCATTTCACTACTCACTCAGTCATTTTGAATGCAATGGCCACACAGTACAGATGCTCATTCAACTGAGTCTACCGCCCCTACTGACTAGCACAACGAAGTCATCATTGTTCACGCATGCCCATTCCAGTCCACTCTCCTTGGCTGCCAGGTTACATTGATGTCACACAAACTGTTTTCATCATATTAACAATGGATGGACTTTTTTGGGATAGACCTCATATTTGCAGGAGGCTATCTCACAAAAGTTTCATATCTTTTTCAGATCTCAGAATCTAGGGAGCCAAGAGTATAGTAACAAAACCATAAACTTTGTCATTGGTCAGACCTGAGACCCAGGTCTGAGTTTGAATCCCAAACCTGCTTCCCCTGAGCTGTGTGATTTGAATGAGGTTATTTGATTTCTTTGACCCTCTGATTTCTCTTGCTGAAAATATGCTGATAACTGACATAAAATTTTGTTGGCCATGTATTTAAAAAGATAAATGTTTTTTGCATGTGGCAGTTTTAAGATACTTTCCCTCTTCCTGGGATGTTACTCTCCTCTTGGTTTCACAAAACCCATTTCCTCTTGCCCTAACTTCAGGAAATACTGAGAAACAATGCATAATTTCCCAGCAAAATGATTTCATTTTTCCCAGGTTCAAGTCTTGGGCATCAACATCAACAATGAGGATTGACATCCGGCTCCTACAACTCTAAGAAACATCTGCCAGAGAGACCTTTCCCTGCTACTTAGTTTCTTCTCTCTCCAAACTGTACACATGCACACACACACACACACCCCAGCCTTCAATCATATCCACTTTTCTCTGGCACAAGGTTGACTAAATACCTAAAGATATGCCCTGACCTTTCACCACTAGCTAAATGTCTTCAGATGTTGCCACTTTGATTATAATCCCTGCCTTCTCTTCCTATTATCTCAGATGCCAACCCCACGAGACACATTAAATACATAATGCATTTTGACTTGCATCTGGGCTATGCTGTCTGGTGTGGGAGGTTACAGCAGGAGCATATGCCTCCTTCTTAAAATTCAATTATTCAAATTCAATTTCTTCTCTAGCTCCCAGTCCTCACCAGCATCCAGTCTGGGACTTTTCATCGGATCACTCAAACTGCCATCGCTGGAGCCAGAAGTGATTGCCTTCTGTTCAATTTGATTCAGCTGCCATTTGTCGTTGTTGTTGTGACAATGCATTGTTCTGGGCACTGGGGGGTCTGAAGATATAGAAGACATAGCAGAAACCCTTAAGAAGTTCATGTTCCCAATAGCTAGAAGCACTTATATATGCATTTATCCCCAACAATGCATGACAAGGGCAATTTTTGCATAAAAGATAAAGCAATTTAAGAGTGCAGAGGAGAAAGCAATTAATTATTTCTGCAGTGGGAGGAAGGGATCAGTCAGATAAGATCTCTTATCTACAGCATGGGTGATGAAACATTATGTGCTCACAGGAAATAGAGATTCAAGTCAACCAAAGCAAAATCAGGGTGTCAAGCACTGTTCAAAGTGTAAGAGTGGGGTAGGGTGTGGGGGCAGTTACAGTGAGAATAGAAATAGAAACCGCTGTCTAAAAATAGCTAACAGCCCTTCTCAGCATCTCTGCTCTGCTCACGAGGGTCCCCTTCCATTATGCCCATGTACTTCCCATTTGCTATCCGAAACCCCATTAACTCTTCAAAGCTCCAGTCCTACCTCCTCTGTGGATTCCTTGCGTCTAACAGAATTGCTTGCTTTTCCCATATTATTATTTTTTTTGCATTTGTTTTTTGTTCCCATAGCATTTTTGGCCCAACTCTGATGGCGTTCTCCTGTGACTGCCTTAGGTCGTGGTACATGGATGCCTGAGAGCAGAAAGCCTATCGTAGTCACATTTGTATTCTTGAGCAACTCACAAGCTCTTAGCACACTGTAGACAAAGCAAGAAATGCCCTTGGCAAATATAAACCCAGTAGAAAATATATAATGAGATACTATGCATGTGTTTGACCAAGTGTTTACCACTCTCCTGAGCTATAGAAATACTTTTCCAACTGCCTGCTCAAAATCATCCTGGATAGTTTGAAAGTAACTCACACTGAACTCATTAATACCTCCCACAGCCCTCCAAATTGGTTCTGTTTCAATTGTCCCTAGTTCTGGGAAGGGCACTCTGGTCCATGCAATTCTGCTAGACAGAAAGAAACCTTGGGTAGTTTTTGATACCTCTCTCTCTCACCCAACATGTTACACATCATGGTTCACTTCTCAATTGTCTTTCAATCTCCATCTGGAAAGCCAAGACCATGTTCCAAGGGGCCAGAGGCTTTCACCTGGAGCCCCTGCATCTCCCTTGGGTCCCCATTCAACCTATTCCAAAGTTCCCCCATGCTCCGTTTCAATCACTCCCCATTGCCCTGGAGTAAAGACTGACACCTCTCCACAGATTTCAAGGCCTTGCATGCTCTCGTGCAGCAGTCACCAAATTTTTTTCATTTACAGACCATTTATAGTAAATATTTTAGGCTTTGCAGACCACATGAACTCCATTGCAACTATTTAACTCTGCCATTATAACAAGAAAGCACCGATATACAATATTTTTTTAAAAAAATAGCATTCATGTGTTTCAGTAAAACTTTATTTCCAAAAAGAAATGGCAGGCTTGATTTGTCTGGCCGGTCATGGTTTGTGGACCCCTGGGCTAGTCCAAACTGACTGCTCCAGCTTCATTTCTCTCCATTCTTACCCCCTCTGCTCTCTGGTTCTAACGTCGTCGTCATGCCCTTTCTTCCCATAGTGCTTTGCTCAGGCTGTCCCTCCTCCATCTGCTGTGCTTCTAATCTCTTACCTCTCTCCTTCTTTACCAAGTTATTCTTATTCTTCCTTCAAATCTCACCTAGATATCACTTCCTCGGGCAAACTTTCTTAGCTCTTCAGCTAAATCAAGTCCCTAGCTAAATGCTCTAAAAATGTTTCATTATTTTTCTTCATAGGATTTGTCACAATTTGCAAATACATTTGTTTAATGTCAGACCCTTCCTCTTTGACTATGAGTTCCATAAAGACAAGTCCTGTTTTGCTCAGTATTGGTCCCATACTTTCCTAATACAGTGCCTGGCTCATCATGGGCATTGCTGATGAATGAATAAATTGATGAACACATACCAAAGAGGGAATGCATGCATATGAACAATAACTGAGGGACTGACTGAAGTTGCCATATTAAGGTGAAAATTGTAAATTGCTACAAAATTGCTGAAGAGAAATGTGTCACTCTATCTCAAAACCCTTAAAAATGTGTATGTTATTTGACTTAGCAATTCTCCTTCTTGGCATTTACTTAAGGAAATAACCATGGATGTATATAAAGAGTTATGTACAGAGATTTCCTCATGCCATAAAAACCAACTGATTTTAAATACATTGTAAACCATTTAAATGTCCAAAAGTAATAGGAGGTAACTGTAATGAATTCATCAATTGAAACAATTTACTATGCAGCTGTTAGTAATAATCTTTTAAAATCATATTTAATGACTTGAAAAAATGATCACCATATATGGTTCAGTCAGGGCTGGCTACATAATTTGAGTCCAGTAGAAAATGAAAATGTTGCATTAATAAGCAGGATAAAATTACATTCCTTCTTTCATGGTCTCTCACTTGCCACGGCATTTTTTTCTACTTAATGTTATTCTAAGTAAGAAAAAATCAGAATTTAAATTATTAGCATGAATTTCATACCTCATCTTTATATTGTACAATGAAGTTTAAAATACAAATAATAAAAGCATTTAACTCACTTGCGAATTACCAAAATTACACAATTCATATTTTGAAGTTCATACGCACATATTTCTTTCTTGCTCAAACTGTGGAAATGCTGCACAAAATAGACTCAACTGTTTTTATTTTACTTCCTGATACACACACAATCTACCAAACGCTCTGTACATTTAACTTCCTGACGAGTAAGGAAGACCTGTAAGGAAGAAGAACAATGGGTTGCCCTAGTTTTCAGTTTCCTTCAACGTCATTATTTTTGGCATAATGATAGGCTAATAGAGGAAAGTCGCATGAGTAAGAAAAGATATAGTAGGGTTTCTTGGTCATTCACATTGCATAGAACATCACTGTCTTCCTTTTGCACTAGAAGCAAGTTCTGGTCCAATGGAAAGCATGGCCTCTCACTACCGTCAGCACTCCTGCTTGCTCAAAGACCCAACACACTTACCTGGCACTTGGGTTCAGGCTCCTGCAAGTCCCATTGTGTCCCCACTGCAACTCAGTGCTCATGGAGTCCAGTGAACACTATATGCAAATGGGGCAGCAAGAACTGGAGTCACCCCGATTGCATGGATCTGCTCTGCTCACTTGCATGTCCCAGTGGACTTCACTTACAAAGCACAAGCTCTAAGATACAATTATTAAGAATTTCACAATGGCAACAGCAGAGCATTAAGCCAAGCACAAGCCACACTCTCATGAAGCCAGCCCTGCATTAAGTGGAAATAATTACAGCATGATCTCAATTTGGCTTTGAAAATACAATGCACACGCTCACATGAACACGCAAAAATTTTTTAAAGATTGGAAAGCTATACACTGAAATATCAATATTCTCTATCTCCTGGTTTTCTAAGTGACTTCTAATTTTTGCATGTGTCCTACTGTGCTTTCTATAGTAAACACATTGTGTATTTGTAATACTAAAGAAAGAGTGTGTTTATAGACTGATGATTAGGAAGCCATCTCTTTAGGCAGCCACAGTGAGCAAAATGTCAGGTGGGTGAAGGGGCCCTCCTCAGTGCGCATTCTCAAGGTTGCAGCCAATTTCATTTCACCACTTGGAAGCACTCTGTTTTCCCATTCCCATCAGGGTGGGGAGAGAGCATGCCAGATGGTGACATGGCTTTGTAGTCCATTTTAGATAGCTTTCTCTATTGTTGGTACAGTCTAAGTGTTCAAAATTGTGCCACCTTCTGGTCTTTGCCAATAATGTCATCATTTGATATGGAAACGATGCATACTATTAAAATGGCAATATGATTTTTAAATACGCTTCAGCATCCAGCTTGCTCTGACTGAAGTATTTATCTTGCTTTCCAAACTCTTTCTTCTGGAGCTGCAGTAAGAGAGTGGCAAGGATTAAGTTCAAGTGTGTGTATATCTTCTTCTCTATCCTTGGCATTTTTTTCTTTCTTTCTTTTTCTTTTATAATGAATAGAATGGGTTTGGCAAATATCCCTAAATATTCTTAGCCTAGAGGAAGTCAGGTAGGACAATCAAACTCTTGTTCAAATTTCACTGCCTGAAATGCTGCCCTATCCATCATCTTGTCCAAGGCACCTCACACAGCCTGAAATAAAATAGGTGCTCAGCAAATATCTGTCCAATGAATGAGTAAATTTCTGTGTGGATGCACATGTATGAAGTGAGTGATTTATTCAGGCAGCATTTCTAATTAAAACTTCACTTTCTGTCCCAGCTGGCATAGCTGACTTTATTTAGGGACAAAATAGAAAATGATATACATTGTAGTGTTTAAACAATAGGGCCATTCAGCTTGAAAATTGTCTACCAAGGTGCTTAGAATTCCACCAGAGAAATTCATTCCTTCAGGTTAAATAATTTTTGCTTTATTTTTTTAAGCAAACAGGTAGAATTTTTCTTCTTCCAAGCTTTATTGAGATATAATTGGCATACAACATTGTGTAATATTAAGGTGTACAACATGCTGCTTGGAACACATATGTTACAAAATGATTATCACCATGTAGCTTTAGCTAACGCCTCCATCGTGTCATAAAATTACCATTTCTTTTTTGTGGTTAGAGAATTTAAGATTTACTCCCCCAGTGAGTTGCAAGTACATAATACAGTAGTGTTAATTACAGTCACCATGCTTACTTTAGACCCACAGAACTTGTGTGCCAAACAGCTGGAAACTTGTACCCTTTGAACACGTCTCCCCTCTTTCCCCACCCCCCAGGCATGGTAACTGCCATTCTCCTTCCTGGTTCTGAATTTACCTTTTCTGGATCCCACATACCCTTGAAATCATACAATATTTTTCTTTCTCTGTCTGACTTACTTCAGCTAATGCCCTCAAGTTTCACCCATGATGTCGCAAAAGGCAGAATTTCCTTCTTTTTTTAAGTCTGAATAAAATTCCATTATACATACCACTATATATGTGTATATACCAGTATATATACATATGTGTGTATGTCATATCTTTATCCATTCATCTGTTGTTGGATACTTAGGGTGCTCCCTTATCATGGCTATTGCGAATGATGCTGCAATGAACATGGAAGTACAGATGCCTCTTCAAGTTCCTGTTTTCATTTCCTTTGGACATATACGCAGAAGTGGGGTTGCTGATCATATGGTCGCTCTATTTTCAATATTTTGAGGAACCTCTATACTGTTTTCCACAGTGGCTGTACTAATTCACATTCCCACCAATAGTGCACAAGGGTTCCATTTCCCTCACATCCTTGCCATTTGGGTTCATTCATTTCTGAAATTTCCTTTTAAAATTTAAAAAATCCACTAGAGAGGATTACATATTAACCTTTTATTCTTCAGTACAATCAAGCTTATCAGTTAACTAGTGTTACCTGAGGAAAGTGGAGAACTGAGGTTTATGACTATGGGAAGGATGGGAGGAGGGGTCAGGCGTCCAGTATGTTGCTACAGAGAGGTGTCCAGGACAGCAGGAGAGTGGCGTGAGTGCTCTGGAGGCTAGAAAAGAGTAAGGAGGGGCTAATAAGCACCGTCTGAGGGGAGAAGAATGTTGACAGAAAGGAAGATTAAATAAATGTAAATAAATAAAATTCACCAATTTCAATTTTTCTCTTGGGTTGATTCTCCTTCACTGATGCCCCAGTACTCTAGCCATTCACCCAGGTTCTGATCTCTTACAGAAATATATTCTTGTTTACTCTATGTTAAATGTCTGGCAGAGCTGGAGGAAGAGGGTTGAAAATGGGGCAGTTAAAGGAATTAAAGCCTTACAGGGATTTAATCCACACCTTTGAAATGGAAGCTTGGTAATTGATCCGGGTATTCATAAAGGGATTAAGTTCCAGGTCTGACTCCAGTGATTTCTCAAATGAAATAAGAGAAAAAAAGAAACAGAATGGAACAGAACCAAATGAAATGGCTTGGAGTTGAAAGGATGTTGTTGAATTTTTGCACAGAGAATATATAATTTCAGCCATGAAAGAATTAAGTATATCTGAGAATAAATCATGGAAAAGAATCAAACATTTAAAAAAAAAGATGACTAAGCTTTCCTTAAGATTTGGCCGTGGTGAGATTAAATAATGTTTCTCTCATTCAATTTGTTTGTTTGATGCAGAAATTGGCTGGGCAGTATTACTATGGCTTCATGATAAATATAAGTTTGTATTCCAATAAACAAGTCACCCATTTCCATGAATCCATGTCCAGCATCCTTCAGTCAAGATTACTTCTTCCAAAGACATGAGAGATGGGGCATAAAAAAATGAAAAGAGTAAAAACAAGAAGTAATTTTCTTCCTTGTTTAATCATGAAAAGCTTGCTTTACTATCCTTCCTTTCCACATTGTAAGCCTTCAGGGAGGAGTAAGAAATTTTCATCCTGCTTACCCAAGTCATTATCAGAGTAGATTAGAGCTAAGTGCCTTGCATGCAAATAGACCAACTTGGAAAAAAAAATTGGAATTTGGATAGCAACAAATAAACTGGATTGAAGGCTAATTTTGGTGGCTTGTGTTGTACCAGTGGAGCTGAAACTAGGGCAGAATTCTTGAAAGGCTTAGCGTCTCTCTCTCTCTCTCTCTATCTCTCCCTCCCTCCCTCCTTCTTTCTCTCTCGTTACACAGAATTCCTCTCTCTCTCCTTCACAAAAAAACACACACACCCCAGCACACATGCTCCTTCTACTTGAAGCTAATACTTATCAGCCCATATGTCACAATATCAAGAGTCTTTGCCTATGTTTTCAAGGCACACTCAGGTACCGTAGGTTACCTGCCAGAACAAGTCATCTCTTAGCCACATACTTCCCACCTGTGTGCCTTCAGAAAATACCCCCAGGCATTTATTTTCTGGATGCATCATTCCAACCACACTCCTCAACTCCTTCCTATACCTTCTTACCTCTCACCAACTCCTTGGTCTATATCTCTAAAGATAGCCTGTAGCAAAATTTTAAAGTCAGTAAGTGTGTTTTTGAGTCATCCTGCCTGGAACTCTCACCATTTCCCCATTCCTGGTATCACCATTAGTCATTCAGTGCCCTCAAGCTTCCCCTTGTCTCCCACCAAAACCTGCTTCTAGAAAAGACTCACATTTATCACTTATAGTTTGGTATGACAGTATTTTATCTAAGACATTTGGGCCTTAAGACCAATGAGAAGGCTTCCCTTGGGACCCCAATAAGGACGTTTCAGTTGTTAATGACTGAAATTATACCTTCCAAAGGAGTGTTCCTCAAAGTACGGTCTGAGGACCGAGCATTAGAACCATTAGTGCACTGATTAAGCATGTAGTCCGCTGGACTGCTTCTTCACCCCAAATCTAAATAACACCTGTTTCAGTGAGCCCCCAAACCTACCCTCTAATAAAGCATCAGATGATTCTGAAGCCCAACAAAGCTTATGAACTTCTGATATTAGCACAGTCAACGTAAAAGGCTGTGCTTGCCCAGAAATTCAGCTTCCTTGGTGATCACCCAGCCCTCCTCCATTTTCCAGACATGGAATTAGCCCAGAGCTGCTGCATGACTTACTAAAAATTACACTCCTCATTAGCAGAAAAGAGAACATTTTAAAGTAAGCCTCCTGACTTCAAAACAAGGATGTCCCCCACCCCAGCACTTCAGAATGAGTTTAAGAGTGACATAAACTAGGAGCCTTCTCATATGAAGGAACTGTTAAAAACTGCCCAAAAACAGAACAGCGTCTTTCAAACAATCTTCAAATTTCAGTTTATCACATGTCCAAGGGTTCAGTAAAAGATTTTTTAGACCTGACATGGAGACTTCAGGGAGAGATTCTAATTTCCCACTCAGTGTTGAGACACTCTACTGGCCACATCCTGATTCTATTCCCCTGGTTGATCATGTCACACTGGAGTTAACTCTCAGAGTCTCTTGATTTCAGAAATTCTTTTACCTTCAACTACATAAGTATATTGGTCAGGACAGAGGAAGGTAGCCAACAGAATGTAATCAATGCTGAGAGAAGAGGCTACATCATAAAAAAGCAAAGATTATAGAATTTGAAGGTGCTGAACAGCCCTTTCAAGCCAGAAGAGGCCAGGATAAACGTGGGAAGAGTAGAGGAAGATTTTTGTAAACAGAGATCATGGTCTTGATGGCTTGTGACAGGAATGAACTATTTATAAGTACCAGGGTGCTCAACTCTCCCAATAAGAAGGGATCTCTGGAAAACGTGTGGTTGAAATGTCCCTTCGGAGCCTAGACTCTCATGACTCAACTCACCCAATAGACCACATAGGAACTTCCGGTAACTGAGCCTCAAGATGATGCATCTCATGTGTGAATCTTCCAACTTTTAGAAAGTTTATCTTTTTTGATCAAACTGAAACCAGACCAGATCCTCCTGAGAAAACTAAAGTGATATAAAACTCACATGGGGCGAGTTAACAAAAGGAAAAGACCTTTCATTGACTACTGACAGATCACATTATGGAGCAGGTCTGGGCATTTTGTGCTTTCTGTAATATGCAGAGAGTGTTTTCCACTCCTGAAGATTTTACTCCTTGCTAATTCTAACCATTCCCCAGAGGGCAATTTCCCCTGACTAAATGAGGTTCCTCGGGTGCAATGAACTGCAGAAGAGATAAATAGGCTCTTCCCCACTTGTAAAACTATCACAGGCAAAGAATAGCTGAAGCATCTTGCTTTCTTTAGCCTAGGAAACGTGACGCAGAGGGTCCCCAATATGGGACTGGCTTTGAAGTCCAACTCAGGAGTACCAGGCTTCAAGGCAGTAGGAAAGATTGAGCCATAGGATCAATGCCTCACCAGTGTTCTTCCTGTGTGTGAGAAATTCTAAAAGGAACTCTTGAAAAGGGCCTCTAAGTCATGAAAGCACCTCTCATTCAAGAAGTGTTCTGTGAGATAACATTAACTTGCCTGATCCATCATTTCAGAGACACAGGGTCCATTTATAATGAGTTAGAAACTCCATGTAGGATCTGGTGACCTCTGGAAGTTGTCTACCAGAGTGTGGGTCCCACAGATATTTCTTCAAAGATAAAAAAAGACTTATTTTTCTTTAAAAGAAATTTGAGCCAATCTCCCACAACTGGCCTTGGGAGTATGCATGAGACTCTGGGCCTTTTATCTGGGCAACACTGGCAGAGGAAGAAAAATATTCATACTTTGTAGCTATATTATGAGAATAAATTATTTCTCATGATATATATATCATGATACACACACACACACACACACACACACCTGATTTAGAAAGGATTAGGGTATTTATAACAGGTCTTTCTGAGCCTGGGAAATAAGACCTAAATGGCAACTAAAAAATATTATCAAGCTAAAAATGTATTCTGAGATAGGTTTGCTTCCCTATGTTTAAATCATTTCTTAAAATAAACAGCACTCCCCACCTCCACACACACCACCACCACTTTGCATTGATTCTATTAGACAGGAAGCTGTATTTCCACAACAGCAAAGATCTGCATGCCAGTCTACAATGCTGCTAAAAACCTGGATTTTAGAATAATCTGGATAACTAGCTGTATTTTTCCTTTTTTCTTTCTCCAAACTCCCTAAAATGATACTTAGTGAAAGAATATTAAAAACTAACTGTAAAGCACTCTAGAAATATAAAGTGTAGTCATTACTGAAGTCTCATTTCTCTAAAAAATTGCTATGAAACCTTTTAGAAACATTTCGACTATGAAACAATTTCTTGACTATCAATCAATGGTACCTTATATTTCCCCAGCACCGTCTCTCCCACTCTGAATGTTATAGATGAAGCTTAGGAAAATGAGAGAATAACAATAAATGATATTACAATGTTGCTTTGAAATGAGAATTGGTAGTATGAGGCAGGGGAGAAACAGATGGGAAAGAAATGTACCCAGAGAGGATGATTTTTGTTTAAATAAGTTCATAATATGTGAAATGCGCGATGGAAACTGACAGGGGAAGTGGAGGATCATTGTTTGAATAGCATCAATATAAACACAGATGCAAAAGAAATTGGCTTGGGAGATGGAAGAGCCTAGCCTGAATAATGTTGTATACCAATAAAAAGCATAAAAAGGAGAAAAATATAGAGAGTAGGTGATTATTTCTGTGATGCTTGAAGATGCACATTTTCACAGATATCAAGGGGAAAGGAAAATATGTCTTAGCTATTCCTGAGTTGGCCATTTCTGCTACAGTTCATAATTCTTCCAGGTTTTACCAAATCACAGCCTGTCTATCCACTTCACTATGTCCTAAGCAGACCTCTATCTTAGAATGAAAGCGGCTGTACATGGGTCAGTCCTGAAAAATATAAAACGTGGAGCTGTGAAATGTTCACAGGTTCAACCCACCTCCCAGTTCTTGTTGACATTCGCTCTAGGTAATGAGAATCACTAAATGCTTAGGGCAGGCAGAGGACAGAGATGCTGTCCTTCCTCATGCTCACCTGACCACCCACTCCTCTCAGGCTCTAAGGAGCCCCTCACTTCCCTGCCTCTTTCTGTTCCTTCACTATTTGCCAGACCATATCATCCTGGGGAGAGAGAAAGAGATGAGTTTGTTACATAGTAATACTTACCAAATATATCTGTGAAAAGAGCAACGACTCCCCACTGTCATTTCTTAGTGTTCCACTACCCTATATGAAAATATGTTGGTTGCATACATAAAAAGTCACCGAGGATTATAACAGTAATAGTTTGTAAAAAGCACAATGTGCCTGGAAGGCATTATGGAAGTGCATTGTCTACATCATCTCATTTGAGCCTCACAATGATCTATGAAGCAGGATGATTACATCCATTTTACAGATAGGGAATATGGGTCCAAGATACATTTATAAGTTGGCTAAAGTGACATTAGAGAGAGCTATTAAGGAAAGCCAGATGCAGGTCTCCTGAAGTTCATAGCTGACTGCCTTGACTCAATAGTCATGATTGATTTTACAAGCATGACATTATTTGAGGGATATGGACAAAGTTCGCCCTAGCCCAGTCTTTTTTTCAGAGGTGCCTGAAATGTCACCATTAATAATTCAACATTTTGTATTAAGCATTGCTCTCTGCTTGCAGGGCTCATTTTGCAAGAACCTGTGTCAAAAAAATAAAAGAAGAAAAGAAAAAAGAAAAACCCTTAACCTATGACAACTAAAACCCCCAAAACGCTGAGAGATGGAAAGAGCAGATTTATAAAAAGTGAGGAGGATGGAAGAAAAAGCACCAATAACAACCTTTACCTACTTCATCATTTTCCATAGGCAATACTTATAAAGAGGAAAAAAAATAAAAACTGGTAGAACAGATTTTGATGAGACATAAAGGTATTCCTAAATATAAGATACTGGTTTGGTCAACATCAAGAATCTAAGGAGTGTCCTTCCTCAGAGGTTTCCAAAGTGAGAGACTTTTCTTGGTTGAGTGGAAGAACTTCTTGACAGAAGACAGAAGGACCAGGTGATCTCAGAGGGAGCTTCCCACGCTGCTGTCCAATGTGCTGGTGCTGAACTGACGGACAATCCATGCGGAGCTCTGTGAGGGAGGCCCATCACTGCTCCATGTTATTTCTGTTATTGTGAACAGAAGAAGCAGCTCTTCTCTGTGAGCAGGGTCACTGTAGAAAAGCAATTCCCTTCCGATAAGAGCCAGGAGGAAGAATAAGCAGGAAAGAAGGGTAAGGCTCTTTGTTGTTGATCACCAAAAGGGGCAGGTGCTTCCTTAAAAATGACAAGTAATAGTCTTTTCAAGAGGGTAATCATGCATCTGGTTGATCTGATGTGTGGCTGCTCTGGTAGTGTTGTCTGAGAGAGAAAACTGCATGAAGAGATTCATGACATGCTTAGGAGAAGGAGCTTTTTGCTTCCAAATCAAAATATTATTTCCTTTCACCAATTGCAATTTGTAGTTCAATGAACAATGCTGGGGTTTTATTTTAAATCCTTTTATTTATTTTTTTGTTCTTTGAAAACTCTTAGAATGTGTCACTCTCAGACCTAAGCCCCCAAGCATACAGACTCATTTTCTTCTCAGTGAAGTCATAAATTTGAGATAAAAAAAATCAGAGAAGCATTTTTTTTCTCTGCTCTACAGAAAACTTGCCTGAGATTAGAATTCCCTTTGAGGTGTCCACCTATTTATCTACCTGCCTTTAGACAAGAAAAACTAACAGCATGGCTGGCTGAGTCCCGCCTCATGGGCCCTTCCAGAACTTTGCCTTGTTTTCTGGCCTCTGTGTTGTGGGTTCTGGCTGGTCCTCCTTGGCACAAACACTCGAGATTCCATATATTTCAGCATTCTCAGCCTTGGCTCTGATGTGAGAAAGGTGTGACAGGAAAACACATTAAGATGTTACCTGGAACATTATTTTTTTTATTCCCTTGTGATCACCACTGCTCCCACTGTTGACAAGGAGCCACCTTTAACTCAAGGGCCAGAGAACATAGATGCTACACTGTCAGCCTCCAAGACAAAGTGCTGAAATTTCTGGTGTAAGAGAGAAAATGCAAGAAAAACAATGCTCCTAAGTAAACCCTTTCTGCCCCCACTCTCTTCCCTACATGTTAGAAAGAGAAAAGAATGGGAGAGAACCTTGGAAGCAGAGATGTGGGTCTATCTTTGTATCACACCCCACCCCCAGATAATTTGGAAGAGGGGAATAAACAAAAACCACTGATTTTCAAGAGTCAGAGAGATCTGTGTCTTACCAGTCCCACCTGGGTTTACAGTATTCAACATCCCTTTCAGTGACCCTTGTGGTTTTGGGCATGGGAACAATGAAGTGGACAGTCTATAAGAGGGCATGTTAGACAGAGCAAGGACCCCTGAGAGCCCCTTGGTATTTCTATGATTACATAGTAACTCAGGGCTAAGTGATCCACAAACTCATGATAAAGTTTAGGATGGGCTGAGGAAAGGCAGATGGATGCACCAGACCTTGGAGGTTGGAACAAGAAAAATGAAGAGCAATCCTTATGAACCTGGGTGGTGGAGGCTACAGAAAAACCCAAAATACCTCAGTGAATGAGGATGACTGAACACCTTGTCGTGGGTTCAGGCTGAAGGCACTCCTTCATGGACCCATCATTGATGTTATATCCCAAAGGATGACAGCTGGACCAAAACAGTCGGAACTTGGAAAGTGGGCAGCCCCTGCCCAGATGACACCATGATGGGGGTGGTTGTGAAACTGCCTCCCTCCTCAGTTATAAACCAGTTTCCAAAGAAGAGGGGAAAGGAATAAAACTAAAAGAGAAGACATTTCCCCAAAATCTATAATGTAATTGAATTATAATTTGATTTTCCTGAGAGGATACTACACAGAACTACATTTAAAGTGACTGGATTAAGCTACTGCATTTGGTGAAATGAGGGCTCAGATTCAGAAAATTAAATTGGCTTTTAGGAAAATGAAGACATTTGTTTTTGCTCACCTGACCCTGTGTTAGTAAAAATTCATATCCAACAATAAGTGATGTTTCATGGGGACACATATATTATGTATTGTTAGGAAACAGTGTAAATAAGGACATGCCATTGGAACCACATGAGACCTGTATGATTAATGCTAAGCCCAGAACTTTCTGCAGCACTAAACGAATTTGAATGGCTCACATACACTCTTCCACTCTGAGCTGGGATTGCTATAGGAGATAGCTGCAAGGCACCATCCCATTTGGATACTTTCCCCAATTAATTATGCAAATAGGTTATTAATTATTAATTAGGACATTTAGTAATGTTATTAAGAATTTGGAAGATAAATCTTTTTGACTTGTATTTAACTGGTAGATTATATAAGCAATAAAGAATACATGAGCAATAGCTGCATAATTGCATTTTATGAATAGCAGAAACCTGTGAGGGATGTGGAGAGATTTAATTGACATTTAACAAGATAACTACAGCAAATTAATTAGAAATTATCTGCTAAAATATAAATTAACTTATAATAATATTTTAACCAGGCACTCTATGGTGCTAACGTCTTCTTATTGTTGCTAAAATACCTAAATAAAATATCCTGCTAGTTAAGATGATAGTGCTAATTTGTCTCCCAAATAATCAATCAAGTTTTATTGTGTAATCAGGACATATTAGAGAGTGAAAGGAAGTATGTCATGCACTCCTTGCCACCACAAGACTCACAGCAGAGCCAAGGCAAAGAACTGAGCAAAGAGACTGGTAGGAACAGCAACATGAACGGGATTACAAACCCTGACTCACTTTACCTCTTTAAACCTCAGTTTTCTCATCTCTAAATGGGGATGCTTATACCTAGCTCAAAGTTTGTTGAGTAAACATATATCTCAGTCCTGGTACTTGGAATCTTTCAGTAATGATCAGCTTTGTTCTAGTCTTACTTTGTGATTCTGAGAAGAAAATACGATTGGCAAAAGCAGCCGCCACATGCCAAAGGATGTGTTTTCCAGTTGTGGGGTGAAGCAAGTTTGTAAACCGAAACCTAGAACAGTCTAATGCGAGTCACAGATGCAATGGCAAATAAATGGTGATGGATTCAAGCCACCAAGTAGTACCCACCAGGTAATCAGAGTGAATCTCATCCAGGTGGGCTAAGAGTAATTTTACGAAATATAACAGTGCGATGCCATTTATATTACAAATGGCCACATGCAATGTAAATATTACATATCTTCTATGAGCACATACATGTGTATATAAAAACACTGAAATAGATTTGCATATATACCTTAAACACTTAATCATGCTACTTCTGTACAATGAGGAAACAACCAGGATGGGAATATGCGATCAAAGGGAGCCTTAGCCTTGTCCACAGAATTTCATTTTTAAAGGCTATGTAGATTCTATCACCTGTGTAATTAAAATTTAAATTATAAAAAATGGGATCAGAATGTAGATGAAGCAGTCGAGTGCGGTTTGGTGGGCTGAGAAGGGCGGGGGCGCGAACGGGGAGTAGGGAAGATGGAGGACGTTCTTTGAGTCCGGTGCGTGGGCTTGCCAGCACGGAGGTCACTGCACACGGGGCAGAGCGGCTGTGAAGAAAGAGGCCCGGCGGGCTGGAGCCAGAAAACAACTGAATGGACTGCAATGCGAGTAATACAAAAACCAGGCAGATGACTTTAAACCTGGGGAGGAGACACTGAGAGGTATCTGTGGGGTCTGGAGCAGGGGAAGGCCTACACGAACAGGGTAATTTGACGAAAGACAGTGAGAAATAGGGTGCTGCCCGGAGGCTGCGGGAGGCATGCGTGTGTGCAGGGACAAACACCTGAACAGTGGCAATGGAGGGGAAAGGGTAGATCTCAGAGACATTAGGGATTAAATCATGGCAGGAACTGATGAAGGGGAGGGATGAGTTAAAGTTGATTTCAAACTGTCAAGTCCAGAAGCCTGAATGTCCAGGGAGTGGTGTAACTCAGGCAAAGTGGTGGCTTGTGGGCAGATAGCAGCTTCAATGATTAAAATCAAAATGTTCAATTTTAAAATGTAGAAATCAAGACGGTGTTTGAATCTCTAAGTAGGAATGTCGTATTGGTGCATTGCACGCATGAGCATGGTATTCTACTTTTCTTCTGAGAGGTGTCAGCAAAACCCACGAGACCAACAAAGTCCCGAAGGACACGAGTGAAATGAGTGTGAAAAGGGAAAAACAAAAGTCCAGACTTGGGGACTGGGTAGGGTGGAAGGAGGGAACCGGGACACTCACTTGCCCAGAAGTCCAATGTTCCCATTTGAGTCTCCTCCATTCAGATGCGGCAATTTACCAAGTGCAGGTGCCTCTAGAGGAATATTATAAGCACACCAAGAGACCTCTTTCTGTCTTCAGGTATACTCTGTTAAACTAAGGGATGCCCCAAAGCCTGGCCTTTCAGTCAAGATAGCAAGTCTGTATGCAGTCTATTCTAAGAATGCCTTGCCCTGGGGATCTGCATTCCACTCTGCTTTCCTGTTTGAATAAACCCAGAGCTGTGCCAGAGAAACAACACTGTTTCCACTGGCTAAGCCCCTCCTGAGAGGGCCCCTGTGGTCTCCCCCAGAACTGTTCACTGACGGAAGGACTGCATCTTTGCATTGGTCTGCTGTTCAGCAGACTTGACCTCGTTATGAAGCTCAGTTAAGGGCCTCCCCATGCACATATGCATGGGCACGTTTACTCACAAAACCTAATTTCTCATATCCAGTTTGACCTCACAACACCCCTTGAGGTTTTTCTTTTCATTTGTGAAAAAGATAGAATACATTATTTTACCAGGATTCGTTGGTTGTTTATTGATGGGAAGCATCTAACACCTGATAAAAATAATAGACACTAATTGCCAGGTACTGTGCAAGGTAGTGATGAAGAATTATATTTGCATCATCTCATTTATACTTATCCTCATTTGAATATGAGGATACTGAGGCTTCCCATGACAAATAGCGAGGAGGGAGCAAAACCAGCACTAAAGCCCAGGTCATCGGACAGCAGGGCTGCCCATGTCTAACTACCGTGCAATGTTGTCAGGACTCCCGTGTCACTGCTTTTTGGTTTACATTCTCCTGTTTAGTTCACCCATCATGTCAGTCAGTTCTCCAGACAAACAGAATCAATAGGAGATGTATAGTTGTAGTTATAGGTATAAATATACATTAAAATAAAATATAATGGTTTAATTTTTAAACATAGAATTCTAGATAATGGTTGGACATCTAAATGGAATTGTGTGTGTATATGTATAGTACATACATATACTATACATATATATCAATGTGTATATATACACATTTTATACATATATATCAATATATACATATATACATATATACATATCCCAGGAATTGGCTCACACAGTTATGTGGTTAAGGGGGCTGGGAAGTCCTAGGATGTGCAGTCAGCAAGCTTGAGATCCAGGGGAACTGGTGGAATAGTTCCAGTCCAGTCAGAATCCAGCAGGCTTGAGAACTGGAAGAGCTGATGTCTTAGTTTAAGTCCAAAGCCAGAAAAAAAAATAATGATGTCCTAATGCAAAGGCAGCTAGGCAGAAGGAATGCCTCCTTATTTGAGAAGTAAGCCTTATTTATGGTAAGCCTTTTTGTTCTGTTTAGGCCTTCAACTGATTGGATGAGGCCCACCTTCAATGGGGAGGGCAATCTGCTTTACTTGGTCTGTCGATTCAAATGTTAATCTCCCTCCAAAAACATCCTCACAGACACACCCACAACATTTGACCAAATATCTGGGTACCCGTGGCCCAGTGAAGCTGACACATATCATTAACCATCACACCCATGCTCTTCCCTACAATTGCTTTCATAGACAGGGAATGGGGATTTTCCCCTAGTCTCCTCCCTCTGGACTTTTCTTATTGGAGAGGAAGGTGACCATGGGGAGACAGAGAAGGAACCTTGTCAATTTGGCAACCTGGTCTCAAAGTGGTACGGTCGAGACCATGTCATTCTTTTTCAGGGCTGTGCCAGGGAGAGCCCTATATTGGATGGGAAGCTGGACTAGATGGTCAAGAATTTTCTGTCAGATTCTATGTACCTTGTAAGTCTGCTCTTCCTGGGCACCTTTTTCTCATCTTCTAGTGATGAAGGAAGCTTCAGAGCTCAGTGAGGGCAAGATATTGTTTTTGGCTATTCAACTTCTTCACCAAATGTATAGAGTATTGTGTGAAGGGTACAGTAAAGGGCAGCGTCTAAAACGACAGCCTGTGGCATCGGAGCTGGGGGCAAATTTCAGCTCTGCCAACCACCAGGTATGTGACCTGAGACAAGTTAGTTCCTTATCCTCTGTAAAGCTCACAAGATTGTGCAAAGATAAATACTCTAATGTATAAGCAGCACTTCTGATGACTCCTGCCACATGGTCAGCACCCAATAAGTTGTTGCTATTGACACTGTTAGAAAGTGGGACCACGTCTCGTATATCAGTCACTGCCTACACCCTGTAATCATGCTAGAAGGTCATTTGCTGCCACCTGGTGGCCCCTAATCACACTACCCAGAAAGGTCAACCCATCCAAACAGTAGAATTACAAACACGGGCACATTTAGGTGTCAAAAAGGGGCGGTAGGGGAGGCGGGGGAGGTAGAGAAAAAATTATGTACCAATGAAATGTGACCTTCGCCCCCTGAAGTTTTAGCTTCCTGCTGCTGCTGACAGGAACTGTCTCATCAAGAAAGCACTGATGCATGTGCACTAAAACGAATGTTTCTCTTATAAATGGAAAAGAGTGTCTAATTATTTTTTAAGACTCCATTTACCAGATTGGTAAAATGTATGGAAAGGTGGGTACACAGATAAGCGTGTGCTCTGATAAAACGGAACACAGCCAGTGTAGCGTGGAGGGAAAAACTTGAGCGACTCTGATAGTCTGGGGGCCCACGCAGGGTTTTCAATGAATCCAGGCCAAAGTGCCTTAGGCACCGGATGTTAAGGTTTTAGCAAAGCCAAGCAGAAAGCAGGCTTCAAACTCACCTCCTTCCTTTCCTCCCTGAATCCAGAACTCCACAGAGACATTGTTTAAAAAAACAAAAAGTTAGGCAGTCTCCTTCCATTTCTCCAAATGTCAGAGTGAAGTCCAACAGAAAGCAATTAACAGATGTCTGCCCAGCAGATAGTGTGGGAGTTCCAGGCAGAAATGAGTGCAGGCGTATCACAGGCTGGCCCCATTTACTCCCCATTACCCAGCTAAAAATAACTTCACTTCCTCAGCTTTCTGTCTTTATGCATATCAGTCCCAACAGGTTAGCTCTTTCCCCTTGAAAGCTTCCTTAAACAAGTGGCAAGTGAGAAAACAAAATTCTTTTGGCTCTGCTCAAGTGCAAATTCCCCCAGGGGAAATTTGAGCCTCTTCCTCCAATCAGAGGTGCAGGTCAGGCACCACCAAATATTCCCACCACTTGCTCCAGACCCGCCCGGCCCCCCTTCCAGAGGCAGGAAAACAACCAACTCTCCCTCAGAGGATGAGATTGTGTGTGGCTTATAGCAAGATCTTATTTGTGACATTAAATGAGCAAATCACAAAGCATCTAAAATGATTAATTTCTCACTGGGCTGTCAGAGCGCTGTCACCAACTGACAGTTCTGTCATAAGTGTCATTTATAATGTCACAAGTCTATACCCCATCAATGTCATTAAGCAATTATACTCGGTTTAGAAAAAGAACGGGGACGTGTGGCAAACCATGTGTAACACTTAAGCAATTATATACTTTGCTCTTCCTGGGTGGCAATCCCTGCCAACAATTAAATCTTACTTGATTCGTTCATTTAGGCAAACTACCAATTATTTGGAGGCATCAGCCTGGTAATTTTTCCTCCCCACTGGCAGCAGCCACCGTGCCCTGCCAGGATTGATAGCAACAGGGTGGACGTGAGCTGTGGTAATTAGCCCTGCCAGCGCCGGAGCCCGCGGCTCGGCTCTCCCCTTTTGTGTGCACACTCCTCGGTTTCCTTGGTCGGGGCTGGGCCATGGGTGAGACCACAGATTCTGAGAGCTGTTTACGTAAAGATCGCTCTTCCAATAGTCTGCCTGTTTTTCTTCCTTCTTTAAATTTTGGTAAATGCCACCGTCGTGCAGCTGTCTATGCCCTGTTTTCTTCTCTTCTATCTCTTTTTCATGTTATGTGGCCACTTTGTTAAACTCCCACTCACGACCCCAGGTACCCGCTGCAGGTGTGGGAGAGTATGTGGTCTGACTCCGTGGCTGGGTTCACCGGAATGCCGTGCCAATGATCCTTTCTGGTTACAAGTTGCATCACTGGAAAAACATGGGTAGGTGTGTGGGGAGGGGACTAGAGCTTGTGGAGGTGAACAAGAGAAAGACAGATGGATACTTTTGAACTCCATAAGGGATTCCCTTTGGAATGGGGTGTCTGAGGTCTGGCCTGGAAAGGGCAAGTTTCTTCCACGAGCAACGGGAAGACAGCCAGGAAGGCCTTGAACCAGTTCAAACAAGGATGTTTATACCAAGTGTGGTGTGGGCAACTGTCACTGAAGCCTTGAGTCTTCAAATAGATCTGACCTATTCCTGGTGGGTTCTCAGACCTGGTATGCAACTGCACTTGGTTCAAGGTTTTAGGACTTTGGCTTTCTTTTGGCATCTGTGGTAGACACCTATTGTTTCCTCCTGCTCCAGAAGAAAAAGGAAAGAAACACTTTTCTTTTCCATAAAGAGGAGCCCTAATCTTTTTAGCAAGACTATTCCTTGCCCACTCCAGACCGTGTACTTTAGGTGGGGGCCACTCTCAGCTCCAGGGGGTAGCACCTGGCCATGGCAGGATCAAGGAGCGCATCCCGTCTCCTCGGCCACAGCAATGCGTCAGTCCAGAGGGAGGATGAGCCAAACTGGTCCCATGAAAGCCCACACTGAGCTTTTTCTGGTGCCAGTGAGATGGAGTTTGAGTCTGGAAATGCCGGGGGCTCTTCTATGACCACCAGGGCAAAAGTGTGCCTGAGAAGGAAGCCAGCAGAGCAGGGTAGAGCTCGGGGAATGGCTGTTACTGGAGCATCCGGTCCAGGGTGCCTGAAGCTAATGCCCCCTTGTAAAGTGTAATTGTATCGACCAATAAACTTCCTTTCCACCTAAACTTGGTCAGATGGGCTTCTATTATTTGCAGCCAGGAGGATCCTGATTAATCCCGATTCTCCCTTCTTAGTTCTCCTGTTCTTCCCTTCTGTGACCATAGACAGTTTGTCTGTAGGTGTCTGTGCTCTGTCTCCTGATTACTAATACAAGAGTTTCCATGTTGTCCCTTTGTTGTAGCTTCACTTTGGTTTGGTAAATTGTCCAAACTCTCTTGCTGTCCCCACCTATTGGCCCAATAATAGAAGAGTCTTCAGATTGTCGGAGGTGGGTAGGCACAGGCATCCAGCTGGCTCTTCAAAATCCCATCCTGGAATTTAGAGGCTTTCTCACTGGCTGGCTGGATTGAAACCAACTCTTTCAATTTAACTCAGTGCAGCTAAGACAAATGTAAGTATTACTCAAATGTTCCTTTCCAGTCTTAGCGATGATTACATGAAGAGAGAGTGAATGAGAGAGCGAAAGTGAGAGAGAGAAGGGATGAAGGCATGGAGGCAGGGAGGGAGGGAGGAAGGGAGAGGAACTGACAGTTAACAGTAAACATGTTTGTGTTTAGAGCACTGAGTCTAAAGATGTAGGTACAAGCTTTAACTGAAGGTTGCAATTGCTTTGGTTGTCACGCAGCTTATAGTCAAAGTGTAAGAAGTACGTTAGTCATGTTCTGGAGACCTGCCTGTAAAGCAAGTTCCAGAAAAAATATTTAAAACTATACTTTGCTTATGATAATAGAAAAATGTAGCTAGTTAATCATAAGACAATGATAGCTTAAGTAATAACAAAGGTTACACGATGTTTAGTTTCTGCTTCCTGCTTTAAAGATAACATCGCTGATGCACAATTGCAGGTTTTTTGAAGAATCTTAGTTTCTTAGCCCATCTAGATCACCTGACCACAGGACGCAATGACACTAGGGGCTAAATTAATCAGACAAAGGAAGACTGCTGATGCTTGCACAAGAACTGACCAATCAGCTTCACCTGCAACCTCTAACCCTCAATTTTTGCCTTTGAAAATCCTGATTAAAAACCATCAGGTGTTTGGGTTTTAAATGATAGCTTCCCATTCTGCTCGCTAGGTGCTCTGCAAATAAATCACCATAATTTCTCTGCCGTAAGACTCCATGTTCAGGGTTTGGCTCTGCTGCACATTGGGTGCGTGGATTCTCATTTGGTTGGGTAACAGAAAGAAGAAGAAACAAAGGGAGAAGAGAGATGGTGGGACAAGTCATGGACCCTTGACTCCTACCCCCACATCCCATGCAAACGCTGTGACATGATGTCATTCTGCCCTGTCGGGAGGGTACAGGTGCTTAAGAACCTTCAAGCTGATCTATTAAGAACTATGTGAGAACTGAGTGACCTAAGCCACTATCTTAAGCATGGCTTAATTTGAATGCTCTCAAGTTCTCATTCTTTACAAATATTCTTTCCCTGCTTAGCCCCATTCATGGAATATGGATTCTTGTTCCCACATACTTCTCTAATTCTCCCGCTATGTCAGCATTGCATCACCTCCTTTTCTCCCGACACTTTGGACAATTTAGCAATTGCTCCTGACACTCTGCCTCAGGCTCCAGGGAGTCTCCAGCCTCTATGAAGTGGCATTTATAATACCACCTGTTAGTACTCAACATGGAGGTGATTGTTTATATACACCACAGGGCACAGGTGGAAAGAGATCCACCCAGGGGTGGAGAGGATTATTCATCGCACCCGTTATGGCATCTGGACAGGGCCTATTGGCTGCCAAAGAGAAGCCTGGCAAAAAGTGGGAAACTGAGTCCATCAGCTGCCTGCCTTGTCCACAATACCACTCATGCCAATGATGTTCTGCTAAACTGGCAGGCCTTCTAGATGAATCTGTTGTTTCTTTTGTCATCTGGTTGACTCAGAAACAGTTATCCCTTGAGGTCTTCAGTTTACAGACGATAAATACACATTGACCTGAAAGAACAACTGTATAGAATAAACTTGTGTGATATCTAGTTGCATTTTGTAAGCAGAACGGCGGGGGAGGGGGTGCTAAAAAGGAGTCACAGAGAGAGAGAGAAAGAAAGACAGGGGTGGGCAAAGGGAAAACAGAGAGAAAGAATGGCACCCGACAGCACCTCCACCTGGACCACCCAGCTGTGCTGTGTGGGAAGCCCAGGTTCGCCCTGCCTCAGTAGCCCTGCCCCGGCAGCTGTAGTTGGGACCCAGGCATTTTTTGAAAACTAAAGTGATTCTGTGGTTCACATCAGAACTAATGCCAGGGGGGAAAAAATCTAAGTTACATTTAAAGGGAATCTACCTTTTTATCTTTTAACCTTAGGCCTTCTGCAGCCATGCAGAAAAATCAATCTTGGCTAATCCACTGACCAAGAAAAAGGGAAAAGAACACATGAGAATCTTGTATTAAACAGCTGCTTGATGCTTAAAGAGATATCAGAGGGAAGGTGATCCGAGAGCTCACCAGCAGGAGCGCAGGCTCAAAGGGCTGAATTTGGAACTTCTTATCCATATCCCACGGCTGGTCATTAGCCAGAGAGGCAAAGGAGACAGTTACCTTACATTTTAGCTCATAGATTTTTAAACCAACAGCAAAGTATTGCTTTGCTGGGGCCATGCTTTCTCAACACCTCTTTGCTGAGGGCTGGAAAGCTGATTTCTCTTCTATTTTAGATAAAATATAGCCAACTATATGACCATTACATAAGCATTGGCTGAAAAAAATGTACATAGAGTTACTGCTGTCTCTGGTGTAATAAAGAATATATCTGATCTTTGTCCCCAATTCCTGACATAGAACTTCAAAAACTCTTAAAATTTCCAGAGTGACAGGAATGCCGTTTGTTATTCAAAAGGAGCCTCTTTGGCTTATCTGAGTTTATGCTGAGAAGGAAAGTTCGCAGTGGGCCCTGAGACAGTTTCAAGGGAGGGGCTGGCCACTCCAGAAGGACTAAGCTCGTGATTATTGAGTTAGAGCTTACCGACCCACCCCACACTCTGAGGAGACGAAGGACTAAAGGTGCAGTTCAATCATGTGATCAGTGATTTGATAAATCGTGTCTCCTTAAAGAAACCCCAAATAAAAACTCTGGACACCGGAGCTCAGGGGAAATGCTGGTCGATGAACATATCCATGTACCAGGAGGGTGGTGCACCCTGACTCCTTGGGACCAGAAGCTCCTCCACCCATGACTTAGACCTGCCCAGTGTATCTCTTCATCTGGCTATTTATTTGCATCTTGATAATAAAATGGTCATTATAAGCATGGAGCTTTCCTGAGTTTCATAAGTCATTCTAAAGACTTACAGAACCTAAGGAGGTTGTGGGAAACCCTAAATTTGTAGTCAATGGGGCAGAAGTGTGGGTAGCCTGGGAACCCACTCAAGGCTGGTATAGAAAAGAAGGGCAGTCTTCTTTAGAACCTTGACCTTTAACTCATGGAATCCAGCCCTAACTCCAGGTATTTTAATGTTGCAAACGAATTGAATTTTGGGACAGTCAGTGTCAGAAAACTGGTGTCTCCACATACGACTTATTGAATATTTCCAAGTAAATAAACCACAAAAGGGACCATGCAGGATAAAAACACATGGTCTCTGAGACTGTTACCACCTTACATTTTCATAGCAGTAGGAAAATTGGTAGGACATTTACTTGGGCTCAGGGGCAAAGCTGATAGAATTTTGGGACTGGAAGCACCAGGAGATGAAGTCCATGCTACCATCTGTAGCAGAATAGCTCTGCAAACTATCTCAGGAGCATAGTTTCCTTGCAAGTCTCTTTCCTGTATGCCTCAGACCCTTGCCAGACACCTATTTAACAGTCACCTACTTTACTTTTAGCCTGAACTCTTATTACCACTTAGCGGGAGGTGGATTTTATTTACTTATTTGTCTGCCTCTCCCAGTAGAATGTAAACTCTCTGAGAGCATGAACTTTGTGTGTTTACTGCCATTCCTTCCAGGGCCTAGGACAATGGCTGCACTTAGTAGGTGTTTGATTCATGCTTATTTAATGCACAAGGGTCCCTGCTCACACAGAAACATATTCTAGTGGGGTGCTTTTTTACCTCTTAGCCCAGGAAAGGTGAATCCAGTAGCTACTCTGTCTATTCTTATTGATAATTATACATATATTGTTATGTTCACTGCCTCCCAGCACCTGTTTTCTACTGGTTGAAGCTCACCTTATCTCTTAGGGTTTACCTCCTTAGTGAAGCTTTTCCTGACAATCCCAGTCCTTACTGGTCTATCTTCTCTTAATCTCTAGCAAAAGTATGAATGTGTCAGCCCTGGCTGGAATGGCTCAGTTGGTTCGAGGGCTGTCCCATAAACAGAAAGGTTAAATTCCCAGTCAGGGCATATGCCTGGGTTGTGGGTTCAGACTCCAGTCAGGGAGCATGTGAAGCTGATCAATGTCTCTCTCGCACATTAATGTTTCTGTCCCTGTCTCTTTCTCCCTCCCTTCTCCCCTCTTTAAATCAGTAAGTATGTCCTCAAGTGAGAGGGAAAAAAGTAAAACTGTGTCCCATGTGATTATATACTGCCATATTTTCTTTTCTAACTATTCTGAATATAACAAGATGGAAGCTCCCTGAGGAATGGAATCGAATCTCACATATATGTTATCTGAATCACTCACAGAAACTAGGTCAGGGCCTGCATGTAGGTGTTCAAAAATACCTGTTGGTTAGAATTGCTGTAAGACCTTGATCTTCCTAAGTTCATGAAAGTCAGGCCTGAGAAATTCCACACTCCCCCTCTGTGCTCCTACGGTATCCTGTATAAAAACCTACCTAATTGTTAGTCAACATGTCTCTCTGCCTCCATTGACTGTCAAGTCCTTAATACCTAGGACGGTTCCTTTTTCTTCTCTGTACCTCCAGGATCTAGTACAGTGCCTGAAACACAAGAACCTGTTTTTGTAATTAATTGAATAAACTGAACTAAGCAAATGCATCTTTTCCATTTCCATGCCCCACCTTTTCCTAGCACAGTGGGAGGTCCTGAGTAAGTCTGTAACAAACACTTAGAGATGCTTGTCTTCAACTGCTTGCTTGAAGAGAAGTTGAACGTTCTCATTTACTGAACCATCTACCCATTGCTCCAAGAGTGTGCATGCTGAACTGAGTGTTCGCTGAGGTCTCAGAAAGAGAAGAAAGATGGACAGACTGTAGAGCTCATTATCTCCCAGATATGATAGAAATGGGCATTGTGGGTGTAGCCATCAATGGGGATGATCACAAATCTTTCCTATCTTTTTTTTAACTGTGGTAAAATATAGGTAACATAAAATTTACATTTAACAATGTTCAGTGTACACTTCTGTGGTATTAGGTACATTCACATCATTCTACACATCAACACCATCCATCTCCAGAAACTTTGAATCTTCCCAAACTGAAACTTTATACCCATTAAACAGTCACTCCCCGTTTCCTCCTCCCCCTGGCTCCTGCAGCTGCCACTCCACTTTCCATCTCTGACTGTGACTACTCTAGGTGCTTCACGTAAATAGAATCACATTGTTCCACTCTTCATGACTGGTTTATGTCGCTTAGCGTAACATCCCCAAGGTCCATCCACATTGTAACATTTCTGACAAATGTTGTAAATGCTAAATAATATTCCATTGCAGGTATACACTACATTTTATTCCCCCATTCACACATATGGACATTTGTGTTGCTTCCCTTTTTGGTTATTGTGAATAACGCTGCTATGAATGTAGGTGTGCAATATCTGTTTGAGTCTCTGCTTTCAATTCTTTTGGGTTTATACCAAGAAACTGACTTGCTGTATCATAAGGTAATTCTATAATATTTAATTTTTTGAGAAAACACCATATTGATTTTCACTGTGGCTGCACCATACAATATCCAGATGATATACAAAACTGTACCCCTGAAACCTCTATAATTTTATTAACCAATGTCACTAAAAAAAGTGACATTGGTTAATAAAATTCAATAAAAAATAAAATTATATTAAAAAAGTAAAATTTATATATTTTTATTTGTATTCCAAATTGGTTGTATATTCACATGCTACAAAACAGAAGGTTAATAGCAAAATATCTATTTCCTACCCCTGTCTTCAAGCCAGTTAGTTCCTCTCCTGGAGGCAGCCAGTGTTACTACTTACCATCAGCCAGCCTAGCACCCCCAATTCACCTCAGTATTCAAGCAAGTTCAAGATCCAAGCTGAGGTAGGCTCTCCTGACAGAAAGTTTTTGAAACTATCTGCAGCCTGCTTACAGAAGAGGCTGATGGAAAGCAGAAGTCTCAAATGCACTGAACATAATGAATAACAAATACCCTTTTAAGATGAATATTATCAAAGCACCAACATGTTATTATCCAAAATGTATAAAGTGTCTTCTTTTTCTTTTTTTTTTGCCTTTCTTACTACATTCAAAGCATTACCTAATGCCCACTCTAACAGATTAGATTTCTCTGAAAGAAGAGTCAACATGCATAGCACATCACAGTGCCATCCTGCATCTGTTCCATTTGGGCTCGCAGTTAGACATTCCCTGGTTTAAGAAAAAGAGCATTTGCAAAATGACTCTTGGGGTTTAATTGGTGTTTCTTGCTTTTGCCTGCTGATATAATGCAGGAGAGGAGACTGCAAAGCAATTTAAAAACATTAGCATTGTTCCTAAATACCCACGTCCAAGGTTAGTGAATACAACCGGAAAAGATCAAAGAGCACCTAGGGAGATTAAGGGAGGTTTTGAAGCAGAACACATGATTCTAATGAACTTGGGCTCTGCCTCATGGAAGAAGAATCTATCTAAATACATTAGAGCTAACAGAGCAGCAGACGGGAGGCAGCCACCTAAATGTGAGAGACATTGTTCTCAGTGAGTTGCGAAACACTGCAAATAGACTTGGATAGGTTTGAAGCCCAGTGTCACTGCAGGGTGCATTCTGATTTCCCTGCTGTTGGCAAGAGAGATGCGTCCCCAGCAGGGTGTCAGAGCCACCACATGTGCACTCCAGCTGTCCTGGTGAATGTCCCCCTGGTGGCCCTCACAGTGTAGGCCACTGCTTGGTTTGCTCCCCTCACAGTGAAGACGATTTAATTTGTTCAGAGACTGGAGAAGGGTTTTTGGAAAGAAAAAAAAGTGTACGATAGGTTAGTACCACATATCAATAATTTTTCAGTTTTGTTTAACTTCCATATAATTATTATTACCTAAATGATAACCTGGCTGATGTGATCACATTTAAACACTGTGCATAAAAAATGAACTAGAAATAAAAATATAAATTTTAAACAAATCTCCATTTTGAGTCTGAAACTGCAAAGTATGTACCTTATAAAATATTGATCTCCGTGTTAAGGTTCTGGGTGAAGGACACAGCAAGACTCTGATACCAGCTCCCTGTAGGGGAGGTGGGCAAAGCCTCACAGGTTAAGGACAAAGTCTCCTACACAACTGCCTTCATCATCCACCAATTGGGATCCCCAGGCCTCCTCATTTCTGACCAACTGGCTACAAATTCAGGGATTTCCACTATTCCCTTATGTTCAGTAATGTGCTAAAATGGTGCACAGAACTCAGGAAAGCACTATTCTTATGTTAACTGTTGTATTGTAAAAAAAAGGATAGAAATCAGAATCAGCGCACATGTCCAAATAGGAAACCCACACAGCATTGTCTTGGAGAGTCCCAACCATGGAGACTCCATTGTCCTCCGCCCATGGAGTCAGTAGGCATCACTCTCACAATTGATATGTGTCTATACACAGATTATTGCACAGTGAGAAAGATCACCTGAGTATCTATGTCCATAGTTTTTATTTGGACTTCATTCCATAGGCATGGCTGATTAAGTTACTGGCCATGTGACTCAATCTCTAGCCCCCAATCTGGGGATTGGTATGATATCAATGTGGCTCAAAGCTCTAAACCTCTAATCCTATAGTTGATCTTTCCAGCATGGACAGTTTGAATACTAAGTCTTTTCCTTATCATAAACTACTAGTAAAAACAACCTCCCAGGATCATATTACACTGAAAAATTCCAAGAGGCTACCTCCCAGAAACTAGGGACAAAGCCCCATCAAATTCTTTATTATACCAGGCAAAAGATGACTGAGGGCATCTAAGGGGCAGAAGAATAGGGTACAGTGGGAGACAATGAGGTAATCCATGAAGCAAAGACCCAAATTCTAGTTAGATTTCATTATGCCCTCTTGAGCAAGTCAATCACGTGGGTCATAGGTCTCATTCCCTTTACCCATAACAATAATTTCTGATACCATTGAATCAGTGTTTACTATGTGCCAAATGCTGTACAGAGAACTTAGCCTACGTAATCTTATTTATTCTTCACAATAAGCCTGCAAGTTTTTTCATGTCATTATCTCTATTTTGTAAAGGGTGGAAAAGTGACTGAGATCTCAGGAGGTTGAATTAGTGGAGGAGCTAGCCCTGAAATACAAGTAGGAGTCTGAGGTTCCCATTTTTAGTTTCTATTCTTAACACTATACTGGCAACCTTTTCCTTGGCTTACAGATGTATTGATGAAATAAATGAGACTGACATGAATTATTATAATCTGAAAGAGGAGAACCTTATAATTCAAAGTTATAAGATTACCATTATTATAGGTCATTGATTATTACTATTAGCAGTATAATTTTATTTTTATACTTCACATGAATCTGTCTACTTTTAACAAAAGTGTTTCCACTTCCTTAGGAGATTCTATTGTAAAGAAAAAACTCAGAAAGAAGGTGGTCTTTCAATTATATTAAGCAAAACTCCATGTAGTTGCCCCAACATTTCTTAAGTATAACACCTACAATACACCACTGTACTCAGCAGAAAGATGAGTTAAGACATAGAGTCTACCAGTAAGACAAGTGTGCATAGCATAAAGCAACATAAGGCAGAATATGTCAAGTGCCCCAAAAGACACAGAACACTTTGTGTAGGTCCAGGAGAGACAGAAAGAGCAGGGGAGAGGGGGGGAGAGAGAGGAGAGAGAATGAACATAATCCTCTCAAAGGATCAAGAAGAATGTCATATCCAAACCTTGAAGGATGGATGAAATTTCAAGGAACTTGGAGAAGGGAGTTTGGTAGCAAAATCAGGAACCCTAAATCAGAATGATCTCAGGGATTAACGAGTACATAGTGTAGTGGAAACCTATTACTGTTTGATGAGCACAAAATTCAAAATCAAAATTCTGGTTTCACTACATATTAGCTTTATGGTGTTGGGCAAAGCTCTAGCTCCTCTAGCACCACTTAATCCACTAGGAAGAAAGGCAAATAATGTCCAGCTCTTAAGGCTTTTGTTCCAATTAAATAAGAAATATATTTAAAAACTTATATTCAGGGTAAGGGAAGTGGTGGTGGGAAAATGGAGACAACTGTATTCGAACATCAATAAAAAAAGGAAAAAAAAAGAATTTTTGAAACATGCAATACCTGACTATTTAGTCAGGGACACTGACCTCTTTTCCCTAAGATTGTCAAATTTTAAAAAATGACAACAACAACAACAACAACAATTTATATTCCATGAACTAAAACAAATTAGGTTTTACAATTATTTTATTTCTGTTTGTCTGAATAACAGGAAATCAACAGACATATATGATAGAAAGTGTCAATGAAAAAATGCATTGAAGCCGCACTATGGAGGGTGAGGATTCTAGGGCCAGAATGCCAGGGTGAGGAGGCCGAGCTTTGTCCACTGGGAACCAAGAATTCAGCCCATGTCTTGCTTTGCGTTGTTTTGTTTTGTGGAAGGTAATCATAATAGCACTAATGCCTGTTATTTGAGGAAAACAAACATTAACTACCCTCCAAAGTAAAATTGTTTGTCTTGAATTTTCAGTGAAGATAAACATGGAATGTTGTCAAGGTTTTTTAACATTGTATGAGATTTATCTTTTCAATAGTAACACTCCAGAACACTGAACAAAGCCTAAAGGCAGTATCTTGGATTTCACATTGCTCCATTTAGAAGAAAGATTCAGAGTAAGAATGCTCTGTGAAGTCCCTTCTAGCCTAAGACCTTGAAGAACTTCTGTCAGTTCCTGAAACATTTTGTGTGATTCTCTTTCTGCTTCTCAGCTCATCTTATACAGTCCTTGGAAGCAGAGGCAAACAGAAACATGATTCTTTACTTGCCAGAGTTAGGGCAAGAGTAGAAAGAAAGAGCTATCACTTGAAAGTACCCAAAGCACACATGTGCAATCAGTTTTCCGATAAGCAGAGATTCCAAAGAGATTTAGCTTAACTAAGTTTGACTGTAAAAATCTAATCAAATCATTTTAATTAACTCACAGTCATCTAAGTATGTTTGATAGAATGGAGCTAGAACCTAAATACCTTTATTTTTAACACCAGAATTAACCATTTTTAATTAGTTTATTTTAAAACTTTCAAATATATAAGAAAGTAGAGAGGATAGTGTGTGATGAATTTCAATATACTCTGTACCCATATTCAGCAATTTTCAAGATTTTATCATATCACTACATTGACAGTATAGATTTCCATATGTTTAAATCAACTTTTGTATCTTTTAAATATGCATGAAAGCTTTCTAGATATAAATTTTACAAATTTTGATAAGTTTATGCCTAGGTATTTTTTTCTATTTTGTTTTTATACATAGAATTTTCTCTTTCATTAAAATTTCTAATTAGTTATTGTTTGTATGTGACATGATTATTGATGTTATCACTTGATTTTTATCCCACTATTTTATTAAATTCTATTATTGCTTATAATAGTTTTGTTCATTAGTTCTCTTGAGTTTTCCAAATATATAATGTCTTCATTATTATTACTTCTAGAAATTCTAAGATTTTGTTTTATATTTTTCCTTCTACCCAAGAGTACTTAGGAGAAAGTTTTGATAATTTGTTAATTTCTTCTGGTTTAATTGCATTAAGGCTGGTTTATAATTTCCATTTTCTAAATATAACTGAAGTTTTTCTCTCTGTTCTTTTCTTAACTTTTAATATTTTAATTTTTATTGAACTTATGGGGGTGATCTTGGTTAATAAAATTATATAGGTTTCAGGTGTATAGTTCTAAAGGCATCATCTCTATATTATATTGTATGTTCACCACCAAAGTCACATCTCCTTCCATCACCATTTACCCTCTTTACCCTCATCTGCTTACTCCCATCACCCCTTTCCTCTGTCAGTCAGCGTACTACTTTCCATGTCTATGAGGTGTTTGTTTTCCTGAATCCCTTCACTTTTTTCACCCAAGCCCCCAACCTCATCCCCTCTGACAGCTCTCAGTGTGTTCTTTGTATCTATGAGTCTATTTCTATTTTGTTTTTCTAGTTTATTTTGTTCATTAGATCCCACATATAAGGGAAATCATATGCTATTTGTCTTTTTCTGACTGGCTTGTTTCATTTAGTATAATACTCTCCACACCCATCTATGCTGTCACAAGAAGTAAAATTTCCTTCTTTTTTACAGCTGAGTAGTATTCCATTGTGTAAATATACCACAGCTTTTTTATCCACTCATCTATAGATGGGCACATGGGCTGGTTACAAGTCTTGGCTACTATGAATAACATTGCATGAACATGGGGGTGCATACATTCTTTTGAATTAGTGTTTTAGGTTTCTTTGGGTATATTCCCAGAAGTAGAATTATTGGTTCATAAGGCATTTCTATTTTTAATTTGTTTAGGTAATTCCATACTGCTTTCTACAGTGGCTGCACAAGTCTGCATTCCCACCAACGTGAGGATTTCCTTTTCTGTATATACTCATGAACCCTTGCTGTTTATTGATTTATTGATGATAACCATTCTGACAGGTATGAGGTGATATCTCATTGAGGTTTTAATTTGTATTTCTCTGATGATCAGTGATGTTGAGCATCTTTTTATATGTTTATTGGCCACCTGTATGGTCTCTTGGGAGAAGTATCTATTCAGGTACTTTGACCATTTTTAATTAGATTGATTGGTTTTTTTGGTGTTGAGTGATATGAGTACTTTGTAAATTTTAGATAGTAATCCCTTATCAGATGTATCATTGGCAAGTATATTCTCCCATTCAGTAGGTTGTCTTTTCATTTTGTTGATGGTTTCCTTTGCTGTACAAAAATATTCCAGTTTGATGTAGTTCATTTGTTTAATTTTTTGTTTATTTCCCTTGCCAAAGGAAATAAATCAGAAGAAAATATTGCTAAAAGAAATGTCCAGGATTTTACTACCTGTTTTCTTCTAGGATTTTTATGGTTTTGAGTCCAACATTTAAGTCCTTAGTCAATTTGAGTTTATTCTTGTGTATGGTGTAAGAAGGTGGTCTACTTTCATTTTTTTTTTGCACATATTGGTCCAATGTTCCCAACACCATTCATTGAATAGATTCTTCAAACCACTGTATGTTCTTGCCTCCTTTGTCAAATATTAACATATTGACCATAAAGGTGTAGGTTTATTTCTGGGTTCTCTATTCTGTTCCATTGACCTATCTGTCTTTATGCAAGTAATATGCTGTTTTGATTGGCCTTGCAGTATAGTTTGATACCAGGTAGCATGATTCCTCCAACTCTGTTCTTCTTTCTCAAGATTGCTGTAGCTATTCTGGAGCTACAAAGTGATCCACAGTTTGTGGCTGCCTCTGCTTGGCCTGGGTATGCATGGGAAAGACCAAGCTGTGCACCAAGCCTGGCTTTTACCAACACTAGGCCCAGCTGCAGGTCAGAAAATGTCCCAAAGCACTCCAAGATCTGCCTTTTCTGGCCTCCACATGTCATCTGCCTGTTAGGCTCAGTCAGTGATTCACCTCAGTCAGTGAAGGCGGCACTCGAGTTGTGTCAGGTAGATTCTCGGCGAGTTACCAGGTAGGGGTGAGTGGTATTCACCAGATCAGTACAGGTTTAAATGTGGTGCCAATGCTGGGTCTGAGGTCACTTGGCAAATGTCCTAGGGTATATACCAAGTCTAGCTGCCAAATGGTGGGTACTCACACACCTTTGTGGTGGGGTGGGGTCTCAGAGAGTTGTTAGGGTAAGGCCAGCAGAGTTTACCAGGACCAAAGAGACCAAGATATGCTACATGAAAGGTGTGTTCTGCACCACTCAGGTGTGCCAGGAAAAAAATGGTCCCATTCTAGAGCCATACAACTCAGTCTTTCCCAGATTCTGCCAGGAGCCTCATCTCATTAGGGTAGGACTGCTGGAGTAGGGAGGGTGGAGCTAGTGGGTCTCCCATAAGGCACTGGTGCCCATCAGGCTTGGGTAACGGTGAGGGGAGTGCCCTCTCCACAGAGCCATACAACTCAGTCTGCCCCACCCAGATTTTCCCAGACCTGGGCAGGGCAGAGCCACCAGGACTCTGGAAGGTGGAGCCACCAGTAGCATGGAGTTGGGGCTAGCTCATCTCCTGTGAGAGGGAAGAACCAGTCAGGTTCATGGAAAAGTTGGGGGAATGGCCCCTGCCCCAAAGCCACACAACTCAGTTACACACCCTGAGGCTGCCCAGACATCTATACCCCAGCCCGAGGAGCTAACTCCTCAGAAGTGTGCAAGCTCCACAAAGTGAGGTAAGAGGGATCAGGGTGGCAGTATTGCTTTCCCTGAGGCTGATGCCATATGGAGGGTAGTCCTTCACCCAAGAAAGATAGCATGTGTGTTGTGAAAGAGTCACTCGGCACAGGAATCCTGCCAGCTGTCCCTTCAGCTCTGTCCCCAGAGTCACAAACCCCAGTCTCTGCTCAAAGGACTCCTGTCTGTTCTGCCCTCCCTCCACCAGAACCCAGGGTGAGTGGCTGCCAGTGGTATTTTGTGCACTGGCCCTTTAAGAGAGCACCCATGTCTCTCATAGATTCTCCTCTTTCCCTGGCAGATAGAATTCCTGCTGATTTTCACTGCCAGGTGTTATGTGGGCACCTCTTCTCTGGGTCCTGTGCTCTGGGCTTGGGGTTGAGACTCTCTATGGTTCTCAGAGGGGAACCCCCGGAGCTGATATATCTCTCTGGAATCTCAGTCATTGCCATGGAAGTGTGGCTAGTCCTTTTTTTGTCTCCTCCCTTCCTACTAGGCTTGTTGTGGCTTCTTTCAATCATCCTTTTTTATAAGACTTCTCTTCAGCTAGCCTTCAGTTGGTGATTTAGGGTGATTGCACAATATCTTAGTTGTAATTCCAGTTTGGTCCTGGGAGGAGATAGTGTAACATCCATGTGATCTGTCACCATCTTGGATCTCCTTCCTTTTTGTCTTCACGTAGAAATGTTTGTGAATGACCCAAGTGAGTTTGAAAAGAAAATATATTCTTTATTATTTGGATACAGTGTTAAATATGCCACCATATGGATTACCCCATTAATTTTTAAGGTTCTATACATTCTAAATAATTTTTAATTTCCTAGTCTTGAAAGAGATGTGGTCAAAACCTCAAGTTATTAGCATCAGATCCTTTATTTTCTGTTTATAAAATTATAGTTTTACTTTCTGAATAGATGTTAGCAATTATACTTTCCTGTGAATTTTACTCTTTAAACAATATATTCCTCATCTCTTTCAATGTTTTATTTGACATAAAAATCTGTATTTTCTGATATTCAGATTATGTCTTCTGCTTTCTTCCTATTTTCAATATATTGGTTTATCTTTATCTATAGTTTTATTCTTAACCTTTCTGAGTCACTTTATTTTCTTAGTATTCTCATGTAACAGCATGGATTTTACTTTGCTGAGATCAGAATTTTTTTCTCTTAATAGGTGAGTAAAACCCATTTGTATCTATTGATACAATCAGTATTTTTCTTGATTCACTCCCATTGTTTTATATGCTGTTTCTCTGTTAAATAGTTGTAAAATTGCTGATAGGCTATGGTTTAAAACTTACAAAAATGCCCATTTTGTGTTTCAATCATGTATGTACCTATATGTATGTATATACATATGTATGTATATGTGTATATGTCTGCGACTTTTTATGTCCACTAACATATATAACACATACACAAAGTCCTTTATTTTGTGGTTTGTTTTTTGTTTCTTTTGACATCTAAAAATGTTCTTATTTATGTTCTAGTGGTTATCATTATTTAATACTTATTCCTTATATAACTGTCTCAGCTAATAATCACTTTTTCTTTTGTTTTCTTCCCCCATCATTCAATTTAAGTCACTGATATTAATTTAATGATAATTCTTAAACAGCAAGAAAGTTCAAGCTTAACTACAAGAATTATCAGCCTCCATTGATAGTCTTTTACTCCAGCCTAATGCATAACTGGCCACCTCTACAATTACTCTTTCCATTTACTCTCCCTCTTCTACTCCCTTTTTTGATAGTTTTATTTGACACTGCTCAAGTATGTGTCAACACCATACTACTTTTTAAACTTACCTCCAATTTTTAGTGTTGTTCTACAGTTTAATATATTCATGCTTACCTCTGAGAACTTATAATAAATCCTATGATTATAAAATGCACCTTCTTTAAAAATCTTGAAGATCACAGAGTTGAACACTCTCATTTAATAGGAAAGACAAGGCCCAAGGAGTGAAAATAACTTCCTCGAGTCCAGTTTTAGAAAGCAACAAAGCCAAACATGAAATATCCCTTCCACAGAATCTTTGTGTTGGAAGGGAACAGGGGGGTCATGTGGTGCATCTTCCTACCGAGTGCAGAGACCCGCAGAAGAGAAGAAGCCAATATTCCTTTGAATACCCTACATGCCTAGCTTAAACTGTTCCCCACTTTTTTCTACTTTGAAAAGTATAAGCTGAGACAGACAAGGATGAATCGATGCAGGTGCTATTTTTTGTTGTTCCCTATTCTTCTCAGGTTAGAAACTGGCTTGGAAGCACCTCCAGGTTAATTCAGTCTGAGTTAGAAATTATCTTCAAGTTCAAGTAGTCTAACATGATTCATTATTCTCTGCTTACACATGTCTCGCAGCTCATTCTATTACCAATTGTTTGGGAGTCTTTCCCAAAGTGACATGATGCACATGAGAATGCATGTGCAGTATACAGCATTATATAAATGTAAGAGATTGTTAGAATTTTTAAATATTGAATCAAATTTCTTTCTTTGTAACTTTCAACCATTGTCCTTGGCACTGCCCTCTGAAGGTATGTATGCAGCATCAGTCCCATACTCCTGTACTTTACAACTCTTGAAGCACTGCAAGACAGCTACAGATTCCTTCCTCATGGATAAGGCTTGTGTCTCTTCATGATTACAAGCACAGCCAGCACCTGTTCCTCTTGTGGCATTGTCTCCAGTCCCCCCAGCCATCTAGTTAACCGCCTCTGACTGAGCCTACTTGAGCTTATCGATGTTCCTCTCAAAATGCCAGAAATTAATAGAAGGAGACTAAACTTTCCATGTCTTTGCATTTTCAAGTACACTAGATAATACCAAGTTTTTCCCAAGACACTGATGCCAATTTTTAACTTCACATGCTGTGTGTAAGAGTCCTGGCTGATCCACACACATGCTTGTCAAACTTGATATGGTCAGACATTTTAGTTTTCACTGATATTTTGAATGTGAAATATTTCATTATTGTTTCAATTAGTATTTTCCCACTAAAGAGGTAATTTTTTTTCTAATTTGGTGCTACTCAGAAGTGACTGCCCATTTTTTTATTGGAATATTCATATTTGTTGTCTTATAATTTACTCATTTTTATGGACATTTGTATTGTTCCTGAGATGCTTTTTATAAATTCTGCATATGAATCCTTTGATAATTAAGTTATAAGTAACATTACCAAGCTTGTATGTTATCTTCTTAACTTTCTTCCTGTTGCCTTTTGAAAACTAACACTTAATTTTAATCTAGTTTCACTGGATGGCCTGTACATGCATATTTCCACAGTCTGCGTTTGCTTATTCATTTATATTACAGTTTATTTTGGTGAGCGGATATTTTCAATTTTGATATATAATTTATTAGTTACTTTTAAAAAACTGCTGCTTTCAGTGTATGCCTAAAAACATTTTTAACCCCAGGTTGCAAAGACATCTTCCTATATTACTTTCTAAAACTTTACAGTTTTAACTTTTACTTTTAGATCTATGCATTAATGTTTTTTGCATGGCAAGGTTTGAGGGTTTTGTTTTTTCTTTCCAAATAGACATCCAGTTGTCTTAGTTTTGTTGAAAAGACCTTCCTTTTCCCACTTTATAGCTTTTGGTATCTTTGTCAAAAATCGACTGACTCTATGATTGTGGGTTTTGTTTTTGAACTGTCTATTCTGTCTTGGTAGTTTTCACCCAATATGTCTTCAAATATTTTTTTCAGCTTCTTTCTCTACCTCTTCTCCTTCTCCCCAGTTACATGTATATTAGATTGCTAAATATTGCCATGTAGGTCTCCGGAGCTTTTTTAAAGTTATTCAATATTTTTCTCTGCTTCTCAGTTGTGTCATTTCTATTGTTCTAGCTTTATGTTAACTGACTCTTCTGCCATCTCCAATCTGCTGTTAAACCCATTCAGTGATTTTTTTCTTTCAGTTATGGTAGTTTTCAGCTCTAGGATTTCCATTTTGTTCCTTTTTATAGCTTTTAGTTCTCTGATTATATTTCCCATCTGTTCATTATGAATATATCTTCCTCTAAATCCTTGGACATGTTTACAATAGCTGCTTTAAAGTCCCTACCTCCTCATTGCAAAATCTGTATCATCTTAGAATTGGGGTCTATTCACTTATTTTATTCTTGCTATGGGTCACATTTTTCTGTTTCTTTCCCATGCCTATTAATAACTGATTGATACTGGACATTATAAAAATTGTAGAGTCTGGATTCTGTTATTTTCCCCTGAAGAGTGATTTTTTTTAAACTTAACTGGACTCAAACTCCAACTTTTGTCTCTCTTGCAACGGACAGAAGCTCAAATCTGCCTTCAGTTCTCTTGGCTTCCACTGACTTTTCCTTGTTGTATTTGTTTTTGCCACACTTCCTCCGGAGCCTCCTCTGCGCAGGGAGAGTGGCATCCAAGGACTGCGGTGGATTCCATGTGTAGATCTGGGGTTCACTCTTCTCTGGGTTCTGATCACTTAGGATTTTCCGCCTAATTTTCTACTTTTTTTTTAACCAGTCTCAACTTCTGCTCTCTAACACATTGAGTCAATAAGGCTGTGGCATTCTACCCAATGAGCCACAAACTAAAGTATCTAATTCACAATTATCTTTCAAGGGTTGACTCTCTACCCATTTCATTCTGCTTTTGGTAACTACTGTTTCTCCAAAATGTGGATAATTCTAAAAATCTTTTTCTATACTGTCTAATTGTTACCTGAGGAAAGATTAGTTCAGCCAAGCTACTCTACTGTTACTAGAAGCCAGAACAAATAATGTCTTTTTAAAATTACATTTTCTAAATGTTTGCTGCTGGGTATAGAAATGCAATTAATTTTTGTATATTGAATTTATATCCAACATCTTTGTTTAACTCTTTTTTATTCTAACAAATTAGATCATTGTAGGTGTTCTGCGGTGTTCTGCATATATAATAATATAACTGTGAAAAATCACACTTTTGTTTCTTCCGTTCTAATTCTTCTACCTCTTATTGTGTTTTCTTACCTTTCTATTCTGGCTAGGAGTTTCAGTGGTGAGAATAAACACCCTTGACTTGCCCATTTTATTAACAATTTTTTCAACATTTCACTACTAAAATATCACCGTTGCTTTAGGTGTCTTGTAGATTGTATTTAACTTATAAAGAAATTTCCTACTTTTGCTACTTTTTATGTGTTTTTAAACTAATAAACAGGTACAGAATTCTAAAAGTAATTTTTCTATGCTTATTGAAATAACCATATATTTTTTATTTTAATTATAATTTGTTAACCCACTGAATTATAGTAATTGACAGTCTAATGTTAAACTGATCTTACATTGCAGAATCTAACCCAAATTGGTCATTAATGTATTACTAGCTATTATTTGCTAATATTTTGTTTGGGAACTTTGCATTTATGTTTATAAAATATAGTTACCTATAATAATTGTTGTTCAGCTGTTGGTATCAAATTTTGCAAACTTCATAAATGAGTTGAAGAGTGTTCTCTTTTTACTATATTCTGCAACAGCTCATGTAAACATAGAAGTATTTCTTTGAATGTTACAATTTAGCATAAAAGAAAAGAAAAAACTTCTGGGCTTGATAATATTTTTATGGGATGATTTTACTACATTACTTTATTACTTCATTACTTCATTTACTTCATTACTTTAATTGTTGCAGAGCAATTAGCTTTTTGTTTCTTCTTAACTCAGATTTAATAACTTACTTAGGGATATTCTGTTCATTTCATCCACTTTCAACTTTATTGGCATAAAACTGGCAAAGGAATATTCCTTTATTATCCTTTTTATCTGTGTAACACTTGCAGTTTTGTTTTTCATCCCATTTCTAGTATTACTTATTTGGACCTTGTCGCTTTTAAGTTGGTTACTCGTTATAGTTGTGTCCAGTGAATTGATCTTTAAAAAAAATAAGTAGTTGGTGTTGTTAATCCTCATTATGTATCTTTGTTTTTATGTTGCACTGATGTCTGATTTACTATATCATTTTTTCCTGCTCTTTTCTTTGTGTATTTTTTGTTGCCTTTCTCTTCTAATTTTTAAGTTGGATATTCATCTTATTAATTTCCAGACATTTTCCCCTTTTATCACTTAAGTATTTAAGGCTTAAAATGTCCACCTAATTACTTTTTGAAACGAATTCTACAAATATCCCCAGATCCCATGCTCTCCTGGTTTTCCTCTTACCTTACTGATCACCTTCTCCCTGATACATTTGTTGGTTTATCTTTTCGTTAATCTCTGGAAGCCTGTGGACCTCTTCTGTTCTTTATCCTCACACACTCCCTTGGTAATCTAATTTGGGGTTATTGCTTTAGATACATCTACATGCTACTAACTCCAAAATTTTTATCTCTAGCCTAGGCCCCTGTCTTGAAATCCGAAGACATATATATATATACACACATCCAAGTACTCTACTTAGATAGCTAATAAAACTTCCCCACATTAGCATACTTATGGCAGTTCAGACTAGTTTTCACAAAATATCCATTCCATTCCCTCACTGTGGGAGAACATACTGCCCCACCCAATTGTCATTGGTTGGGTTTGGCCATGTGACTTGATTTGCCCAGTGAATAAATGTGATGTGAAAAAAGGCTTAAGTTGTGTCTGTTCCATGGGGCTTATTCACCTGGACTTTTGCTATTGCCATGGGAAAAACATGCCTCAGATAGCTCACTGGTTCAAAAAAAAAAACAAAAATGTGGCACACAGAGCAGAGGCTAACCCACAGGCCTTCAGCCTGAAGCAAAGCCATCAGTTCCAATCTGCAAGTACACAGTCTGAAGCAGAGCAGCCAGGCTGACATGCAGGTTTGTGAGCAAAGTAATAAATGGTTATTATTGTTACATGCCAATGAATTTGGGGGTGGTTTATTATGCGGCAAGAGCTGACTGATACAGAAATCTGTGTTTATGTTAGCAGAAACCTAAAATATATGAGCCTGGCTCAAGGAAACTATTAAGTGAAGCTGAAGAAATGGGGACCTGTGCCACATGGTGGTGAAATATTTGGTAAAACTGCCTCCTGTGATCATCTGAAAGACAGAAAATATACTTAATGAATTGGTTGAGTTGAGTGAGTAATTTTGAGGAAAAATGAGAACATATGAGTTGGCTTCTGCTGACTGTATTTAATAAGACACTACAAGAAAGGTGTGGATTTAGGCAAGAATTGCCTTAGGTACAAACAAAATTAAAAGGAAATGTGGAAAGTTTAAAATATTCTATAACTCGCAGGGTTGGAAAATAAAACTCTTCCTCGCCAAATCAAAGATCTCAGAAAGAAGTAAAAATCTCCCTGACTTGTTGTAGGTCAGTTCCTCTCGGCTGCCCACCCAATCTTACCAGCTTCTGAAAGGTTAAGAACAGCAACCTGGTCTCTATTGCTTTGGGGCCCAGTCATTTCCATTGCATTAATAAGCCAAGTGCTGTGACAGCCCTCACCTGCAGAGGGCAGCCACCCCTGAACGTGTTAGTGATGCTGTGGCCGCCTCTTCAGCACAGTCTGGATAGCCTTGGGAACAGAGTGTCCTCTTGGCCCTCTCATGGAACATAATCTTCTGGTGGGTGTTCCAGCCTCTGATAACACATATATTCCAGCTGCTCACTTCCCTGAGCCGGAGTCTCCTAAATCACTTCTGCACCGTCTTTTATAGCAACACAGGCATTTCGGTTCTGCTCAGCCTAGGCTATAGTTTTCTGCAGGCTTCTAAGATTCACTCTAGTAGTAGTTTTTCCCAAACCCTAAAATCTTTTCCAGGGCATAAAACCACATCCTGAGAGAGCACCCCAAATAAGTGAACACCCCCGATTCAGTCTCACATTCCAGCCTCTGAAGACTTTCAGTATCCACCTCCATGGGTACTCCTCTGGCATCTGCCAGGAAATGTTGGCTAATTCTTGCATCTCCTATGGGATATGGGCCCTTTCCTTCCTCCTTAGGCTTAACACTTCCCCAGGTAGGTTGTGTTAGGATATAACCCTGATAATTGTCTTGGCAACTGGCAAAGGAAGTGTGGGCAGCTTCTGATGGAAGTCCCTGTTGCCTTATGGAGGAAAGTCGTCTGCAATGTCTTCCAAAGCAGGAGAAGTGCTAGCTCTTAGTGAGGAGGAGGAGTTAACCTCTGCATGCTATGAGGGGCCTGGAAAGTCTGCAGAGGTACAATCCCCATGGCATCCAGAGGCCACCCAGATGTCCTTATAACCATATTTTGGGGTCTAATTTTTTCCCAACCAGGACTCTGACCTGAGCTTTTGCTGAGGATTTAGTATTTGAAGCTCTGTGGCCCTAACTATCAGAACCTACATTTGCTCCTCAGCTGTATATAGTCATCCACTGCAGGAGGTAATGACCTTTTTAAGCTACTAGAAATGCTTTCTGGCCCACAGACTTTTGTTTTAGCTTTTTTGTTAACTACCCTCTGTTTCTCATTGTCCCTCTGTAGGGAGTCAAGGCAACTTAGTAATAACCAGCCAGTTCCATTGTCCTGGGTGCATTGTTCCCCTATACCTTACCAATAGCAAAGCAAATAGGACTTTAGAAAAGCAAAACAGTTCAGGGTCTTGCAAAGAGGAATCTACTTTAGTAGAAACAAATTTACCATGAAAGGAATGAAGCTCAAGCTTCTGGGCTCACCACACCAGGAAGGGTATTCCTTCCACTGGGACATTTTCCAAAGCCACACCAAGTGGAAGTTTATCAGCTGGACTGCCATTTTTGTCCCAAGAACTGTCTTTGAAGCACATACCACTCTGGCCAAGATCCTTTTGGACAGCCAGATGGTGATCAGGGATCCAGTTCCCAAACCCCATCCTATCACCTGACTTGTTTATTACTTCTAGTAACAACTGTGTCTGTTGGGTTCTCAAAGAAACAGACAGCAAGATATAAATACAATAGATTTATTTAGGGATAATACCTAGGAAATATAATGAAGCAAGGAGGGCAGAATTAGCAGGGTGGTCCTCAGACCATGATGCAGGTCCACTGTCCTTGAAACAGGAGAAGGAAGGAAGGAGGAATGGGTAGGAAGAGCCTCAGACTGCAGTGCCACTCTGAGAAAGTTCTGACCAGCTCCATGTTAGGCAGAAATAGCTATTTCCTCTTACTGCACCCACACACATACCCCTGTGCTCAGTCATTGGCCAGAACAGCTGGAGGAGTATAAGTCCTGTGCTGGAACACCATGACAGATCCCCAAACACTGCAGCTGGACACTGTCAGCTCTGCTCTCCTGTGGGAACTTCGTCCTGAAGGAAGATCTGATCACATGCACATCCACAGTTGTGGCAAGCTTCTAGCAGAAGAGGTCCAAACAGGAAGAAAATATACATCAGTGCTGCCACATTTATTGTGGGCCTACTATGTGTCAAATAATCTTTTAGATAATGGTGATACAAAAGTGACTATATCACCAGCACTGTCACTCCGAGTCCACTGAGGACTCAGACACACGTTAGGTTTGCCACACTGTTGAGGTCAGTACAGTGCAAGGAAGTATGAAGGTTCCTCGGAGCACAAATGAGAGATTAATTCCTCGGTCTCAGCCAGTCAGGGAAGGCTTCACAGAGATGGGCCGTTAAGTGAAGAGCAATGTCGATATGCAGGTCATGGGATCAGGGCATTCCAGGAAGGGCAACCATGTCTTCAGAGCACCTAACAGTCCCTGGGCCATAGTAGAAGCCCCAGTGACTATGCGCTGAAATAAACAGGGTATTCAAAGTGGGAGTCTTTAGGTTGCCAGACACAGAGCTAACTCAAGCAAGAAGACATGGACCCAGAAATCTTGTATCCAAAACACAGAAATGTAGAGAAGTACAGCTGGGCCCCCATGGGAATTATAACTGAGTACTGGAAAAAAATTCCAAAGCAATTTCTCTCTCCATCTGTGCCCCACAATGGTCACAAGTCTCTGGTTTTTGCTACATGTCTGTTCCATTTCCTTCTCTGTGAAAACTGGGTCTATCGCTTACCAGCTACCCAAGACTCAGACGTCTTCACCCCCCAGTGTACATGACCTTCTAGCTTTAACACTCTCCACCAGTTGACAACCATCCCTATACCTTTATGTCTCTTAGTGAAGTGATGTTTGCAACTTACTTTGACATGCATTAAAAAAATAAGATATATTAGTGGACCACCAGAACAATGCCTAAATGAATAGCTATGTGAGAGAAAGTGAAATGTTAATTTTAGAATCTAGTAGTGGGTTTATAGGTATTTAATGTATAATTATTTCAATTTTTCTGAATGTTTGAATTTTTCATAATAAAATAATCCAAAAAAAGTTCTCAAAATAAAAAATCTAATTGGCCCAGGTTTTGTACATTCTAGGCCAGGTCACGGGATGGCTTTTTTTCGGGTCAGGAGTTTATTACTGGTTCAATCAGCCATGGCCGTGGGGGCAAGAGGCCACACAAAACAGAAGGCTGCTCCCTCAAGGGGCTGACACAAGGCTGACACTGCAAAACATGCCTCCCCGCAAGGTTTAATGGACAAAAGGGAACAATAAACACGGGGAAGTAGATTTTTACCATACTCAAGGTGAGAACACTGTATCTGTGTATGTGAAACTTGGGCACAAGTGAAAAAGAAAAACTGTATAATTACTCTAAGTGCTGCTCAGAAAAGGGAGCATCTTCTACTCCTCCTTTTGCTTACCTCCTCTGCCTTTCTCTCCACCACAAATCCCACCACCTAGAGGGAATGCATCCTTAGTCTCAGCAACAGGCATATTGCTTTTATTTGCCAAGAAGTGGGAGGCCTTGATTTAAGGGGTCTCTTAGGTAAGGAGTAGCATGAGATACAAGCAAGGCCAAGGTGAGGAGAGAGGGTGGCAGGAGGTAGGAGAGACATGTAGGATAAAACAATTTCTATGCACTGACAAAATATAGATGGTGAACTCAGAAGTTTCCTGCCATAATAAACAAGAAGAAGAAGTGCAAGAAGTGGACATATAACTTTATGACCTGTGAAATTGAATTGCTTCTTATGTATTTTTACCTTTCGGTGGACAATGAGGAACTTTGTCATCTCGGGCAAGGATGGGTCGTAAAAGCCACTGGAAGGAGAGGAATCGGGCTTGTCTGATTAGAATCCAGGAGGCCTTGGTTTCTAGTCCAGCCTTTATATATCTGAGCTTCACCCAGTGGAAGTTGTGAGCTCTGTGAATTACAGCGTTCTCTGCCTCAAGAGTCCATGTGTCACCCGTCATAAACACCAGTGAAAGGCGAGGCTGCCCTCTTAAATCAGTAGCCTGAGAGAGAGAGCAAGCCTGTGAGGCACAGCCGGCCAAGGAAGACAGCGGGAGCCATGCAACCATGGCAGCTGAACCAGGTCTGTTGCTGATGAGGATTTCGCATCCCCCTGAGTGGTATTTCCTTCACTCATCTCCGATCTGCCATGGGTTATATTTGGTAACACAAGTTGCCAAATAAACACAGTTAATCTTACAAAAAACTTAAGCATGTGTGCCTCCCCCACTTTCTTTCTGGCCCAGCTAGAAAAGAGATGAGGTAGAGCAAGATGGGCAGGACAAATGTGGACCTTGTGTAGTCCTGCCAGTGACTGTGTGACTTAAAATTTCAAGCTCTGATATATTCAGTTCTACTTACTTTGTTTTCTAAACATTTCCTTTGTCACTTCTCCCTCCCTGCCAGCACTGTCCTAGTCTCTCACTTTGGATTGCAGTGGTTGGCTGGTTCTTTTCCCCACCTTTAGTGTGGCTTCCTCCAACCATATTCCATGAGCTGCTAGCAGGAGATTTCTGAAAGGAGGACACTCACCAGCCTGGCCAGTGGATTCCATCTTTCCCAAAGATAAAGTTCAAGCTGGTTGACTTGGCATTCTTAGTCTTCCATGACCTCCTCATGGAAACATTCTGGAATTCTTAGGGTGGGTTTGGTTCCTTTCACCTGTGTTCCCAAAGCCACCTGGACACACCTGAGTTATCAAATGATACAACAGGAAGTCTTTGTCTGTACATAACATGAGATTGTAACAGTTGTTAAAAGGAAAAAGATATTTTTTCTATTGTGGTGGGAGGAGCTGGCATATGACTAAAAAGGCTGATGGAGACAGGTCAAAGGCTTGACCTGCACTCTGTTTTGGGGGGGAGGTGATTATTGAATTTATTGGGATGATATTAGTTAATAAAATTATATAAGTTTTGACCCAGACTCTTTATGGATAGAACAGTCTAAAACCTCTCCTCCATTTATAACTAGACAACCAGATCTGGCCTATCTAGATACTACCTCCAGGAATGAAATTTGGGTAGAATTTCGATTCCTTGGGGCTTAAAGAACAATAGGAAATTTCTACCTGAATCAGAAATGTAGGGAAACTTAATCCAGTCTGGAAAAGGAAGGGTCAGAAGTGATAAAACCCAAGGATAAACCAAAGTGAAGACCAAGATCGCAGGTACCAGAAGCTGGAACCAAAATCATGAGCCAGGGACAAATATGACAGGACAGCAACCATGGGGTGGCCTAAACAACAGGCCTCAAAGCCAAATGGCAATTCTCCTACCTTTAAGTGTAAGCACGTTTGTGCAAGTATACGATCGAGGGTATTGTAAAGAACTATAGCAAAGTAAATAGGACTTGAGAGAAGCAAAATAGTTCAGGGTCTTGCAAAGAGGAATCCCCTTTAGTAGAAACAAATTTACCATGAAAGGAAGGAAGCTTAAGCTTCTGGGCTCTGCACTTGCTTGGGTCCCTTCTAAGGCCTAGCATATGATGTTTTATTTGTAAACTTAAAGTCACTTTTTAATAGTAGCTGTAGGCCCCACAAAATCTGGATCATGTCTACATTTTAACATTGCCAAGCTAACTAATAAGGTTAGCCAAAGATTTCTGTCTCAAGCATATAAGTAGTTACTCTCCATTAGAATAAATCACAAGGTAGTAGTCAATAAACTCTCAACTTAAACTGTCAAGCAAAGAAGGAATGTGTACATCTTAGCAAAGGAAGAAACAGGAAGAACTTCAGGATCCAGGAACAAACAAACACCCTTTCTAACCATGAACAATGATCGCCTCCCATAGGGTAACCATAATTTAATAGTTCATCAAGTGTATCACTTAAGCATCAGAGCTTATGGAACATGGCAGGAAGAGTTATTAATATAAAAAGCAAACAGATCCAACCCAAAAAACTGATTCTGTGTGAGAAAGAGAGTGTGTGCAAGAAAGAAGAGAGAGAAAAAGGAGAGAGAGAGAAAGAGAGGAGAAAGAGAGAGGAGCAATGATGAGGACAGGAAAGTCAGAAATAGAAATACAGTGAAAACACATGTAAATAAGTGATTCAGAGAGGAAAAGGTAAAAGAATAGAAAAATGACAAAACAATAAACTGCACCTGACAAATAAATTTCTCTTTCCTTCAGTGGAGAGCCAGGCAGAATAAAAATCAATATCTCAAAAATTCAAAGAGGAAGAAGAACTAAGCTTAATAATCATTTATTAATAAAACAAAGAACTCTTGCCAGTCTGGGCCAGTGTGATATCAGTCCAGGCACATCAGGCAGTGGCAAAATGGGAAGAGAATCCCACCCAAGGCAGGGACGTGTGTGAGTATGTTTAAAATCAGGTTGAAATATAATTACAGCCACATAACTAATTCCATTTATGATTTGAGAAACATCAGGTAGATACCTCAGAGCAAATATATTTTCCACAGTCGGATAGTAGACTCCCTGAAATTGCATCATGAGAGAGCATATTGGAGGTTAAGCATACTTTTCATGTGGTCTTCATTCAAATACCAACTGCTGTTGATACAGTCAACACAATAAATTATTAGCATCCTTGTATAGATTAGGACATCTGGTTATATTCTTTTTGCCGGGGCAGGGGTGCAGGAAGAAGAAACAATACATTCAGCTTTAGTTTAAACACACTACGCTTACAGTTCAAGGGAAGAGGCCTCAAGGCATCAGACGTCCCACCACCTCCTACTTGGGCCACTGCAGTGGACTGAGCTGCCACTCATTCTACAAAATCCACTCTCCATAATTTAGCACAAGATGTTGACTTTCCGTCCGCCATATTTACACACCGAGTTTCAGGGCAAAGTTTCTCATCTGTGTACCCCACCAGATTGGCAGGATCATCAATTATCTCATTTTATTCATCCAGCCTATTCCCAATCTCTTGCCCCCATTTGTTTTTAGCAACTTATGATAGAAAAAAAAAAGGCATCAAGGACTGTGTCCTGTTCTTGGATGATTTTCTGTTGCTATTGCCAGATTTCATCAGAACCCAAGCCTCTGGTCTCCTCTGGCTCCTCAGATAGCCAAGGACGGGTATGCCTTGCTTGGCCCGTCCCATCATCAGGCTGGACCTCAGTTATATTTTCACCATTTCTTTCTTACTGGTCTCGTTGAATTTTCTCAGCAATATTTGGTACAACTTGGCAAATAGAAGCGTATGTGGAGAACCAGGGGTCCAGAGCCTGATTATATTCTGACAGTGGTTGGAGGGTTAAATTATTCTGAAAATACAGGGAAGTCCAGGAGGAGATGAAAATTCAAACTGGTTTCTAACATTCTTGCCTCCCCTACGTATGAGCACGCTATACGCACCCATGCTATTTAGAATGGTTTAGCTCCCAGACTGCCTCACAGACTTCACAGTTGTAAAAGCTATTTAATCAAACTAGTCCCGGGGCATTGGCAAAACCGGCACTGAGAAAACCCCCAGGTTGCCCATCTGCCTGGTGACGGAGCTGCCATCATCACATTCTCGCCCGTGGGGAGTTGCTGGAGCTTGTCCCCACCGCTCTTGGGTTAGTAGCCACTAGAAAATTGACAAAGAAGTGAAAATCAAAAGACAAAGTCTCATTTTTATCTGAGCACTAGGAGAGAAAATGGGAAATATGAGAAGCAAAGGGGTTTTCATTTGAGATGTTTGATTTTGAGGAGGGAAATATAGGATATCTTAGTCCCCTTTCCAGCTCAGTGATGGTGAAAATAAAGCTCCAGGATGATCTATAATGTACAAGTTTGGAGATGACTTTGTTTTAGGGAAGGGAAAAAAAAATCCTCAGCTCTGGAACTTATGAATGTCAGGCAGTCTCTCAGATTGCTCACAGGAGAGAAAGGCTGGGCAATACAATTGCTCAGCACTTGACAGGATTAATGGCTGGGGAGGAGGAAGATGTACACTTGTATACCTGACAGGATCCTTTATCAAACACTGGACCACCATGTGGAGAAGTGAGCAGCATGGGAGGGCCCTGTACTATGGAAAGAGGAGAGTCAGCAGAGCAGGTTACGTAACAATTGGCCCTGTGGTTGGGGGAGATTGTGGGGACCCCAAGCAGAAGAAGATGGGAGGAGGAGATGACATAGATGCCACTGTAGAAAAAGCAACGTTAAATTCACAGACTCTCAGTGCTGAAAAAGATCTTCTGTCTTTACCCAATCTCCTCATTCTACAAATAAGAAAACTAATGACAATACCGAACACGTAGAGAATACCTACTATGGTACCAGTGACTATCTATGCAACATGCATCAATTATGCCCCTTAATCCTCACCATGCTTCTATAAAGTGGACACTGTTATCAAAATTTTATGGAAGGCAAAACTGTAAACTTAGTTGCAGTGGTCTCAGTAGCTTGTACGAGGTCATTCAGTTACTGTGGTAGACCCAGGTAGACTCCAACATCTGTGCGTCTATCCTCTATACCATGAGGGCTGAGGAGGCACAGAAAAGGTTGTGCCACAGCTAGCTGGGGGCTGAGCCAGGCCCAGACTGGAGTCTTCCAATCCCTGATGTTGAGCCCTTAACCACAAATATAGACTGCTTCTTCTGCCGCTGGAATGAACAGAGCCCTCAGTTATTTTTCCCAGGTACTGAGGATACAGTGCCACCCAGGCAAATAATTAGTACTGAATCTCTCAACTCAGAGTTGCCTGGGGATCTCTCAGATGTCTGAGGCAAATGGACATTTACTCGTCCCAGTAATAGAAGATTCTGGCATCTGGGAGAAGGTGCTCTGGTTTATAATGAGGAGCAGCAATATGTCACTGAAACCTGGAGAAACAGTATATTTGAATTCTTACTTGGAAAACTGCACCTAGATGGTGTTTATACTTTCTGGATATGTGGCTATAAAACCCCTTGCATTCAGAAAGACCTTGAGAAGTCGTTTAGTTCGTTGCCCTTCCTCCAGGCAGGATGTCACTTAAACTATCTTTGGAAAGTGATTTGTTTTCCTTTCTCTAAAAAAACAAAAATATCCACAAGGATTGCCACAATCCCCTTATGTCAAAACTTTCACTCCTCTTCAGGGTCAAAGGGTCTTCTAAATATCTAACCTAAGTCTTTTTAAAGGAATATGAACCTATTTCCTATTTTTTGTTTTACTGAGTTTCTCCTCAGGATAAACATTAATTATGTACATAGCACAGTCCCAAGATTGGAGATGTATCTGGCTCTGGATCTCCTTGGGATAATAACAACTTTCAGCCATCTTCGAATGTATGGAATAAATGTGGGCGGGGTAAACTGCCTAATTTAGGAGTTTAAATTGGGATCTACAAAAGTCAAATAGGAGGTCATAAGGGTCTAAAGTGGGATCTGCAAAAGTGAAATAGTCTTTAACCTTCTTATTAACCAAAACCAATACAGGATAAATCTAGACCTCCAGCAGGAACAAGTTGGAGGGAGAATGCCAAAAATTCTAACAAATGGAATTGAGGCAGGGCTTGGCAGTGTTAAAATAGAAAGATCAAGGTTTAGGGAAGGACTCCATAAGAAAGCACTGATAAACAAGTCTCTGGCTAGATTATGTATATGTATATGTATATGTACATGTACATGTGCATATATGTATTCCATATATGTGGAACAAGATTATATATATCATATACATACATATTGTATATGTAACATACATATAAAACTAGATCCAAAATCTGTACTTTCTAAAAGCATTCATATCTATGTTTTGGGGATTTCTTTTCCACGCTTTGGTTTCCTAGAATAATTGAGCCCAATGCTAAATTCCAATTTTGTCTTAGGTTAAATCAGGGAGAATGGCTGATAGAGACAAGCAATTATATAAACATGTGGAGTCCAGAGAAGCATGAAATGTTAGAACCAGACCAAATCGGGGCTATGATTCTAGTCAGATCACCTCCTCAGATTTCATCAACCTCATCAATGTGCAAAGTTTCTAAGACCATCCACACGTCAATGATTCCTAAATCTCTATTTTTTCCCCATACCTCTCAACTCAACTTCCAACTCATAGAGCCAACTCTTACTAAATATCTGTACTATTGTATTATACACACAAAATACAACCAATCGAGAACTCAGGAAGGAATATGATCTTGGCAATCAGAGAAGAATCAGATTTGAGTCATGACACCGTCTTTATTGGTCATTGGTTTCCTTAGAGAAGTCACCTAGTTTTCTCAGATGTAAAAGAAGTGTTGTTTTAGGGGTCAAATTATATACTATAAAATACAGTGCTGCCACATGAAAGCCACATACTCAAACATTGAATGCTTATTGATTAATGACTGAATGGATAGATGGAAATGGAGATCTACTAAGACATAATTACTCTACTAGAGTCATACCTAATTGTAATGGACAGATATTGGTATACAATGGAAGAAGCATGGAAAAATAAAGACTTCCATCTGCTTGAAGGAAGAGTTGTATTGATGAATGGAATGAGAGACCTCACCAAGAACTGAAAAGACTGTATCACATTTTGGACAGCACATTTCTCCAAAGCTGCTAAGGACTCTGACACTTCACTCAGTTCTTTGGCTGGGGGAAGACTAGACATTAATGGATGAATTGCAAGGCTGACCAAGAACTGTTAAAACAGCAGCTGGCAGGATTGGAAAGGGAATAAGGCCAGTGGATTAGTCCTTGCCCAAGACACCTGCCATCTGTGAAAACTTTCTACATCAACAGCAGATGTAGATGACAAATGTGGCCTTTAACTGAGAGAGTATCACAGAGATACAATGGAAACTTTAGACCTAGAAGTCTCCCAAACTCAGAAGTTTGAACATTGTCACTGAGATTAAAACTTTTAGATATAACTTCCCCTTAAATGTTTCCCTGTAAAGGATCTTTAAGTATGAGGTAGATGGTGTTTCAAGGATGTTTAGCCACCTTTAAAAAGCAGCATAAAGAGAAAACTTTGTAAAGAAACTACGTCTAGATTGCAGTGATGGTTTACCCAATTGTATATGATTATAAAAGTTCAGCAAACTGTGCAGCTGAATGGGCAAATTTTATTGAAAAGTAAATAATATCTCAAAAGCAGCAGAAGTGTGGAAAAATGAGAAAGTAAGATATTGTACCTACCCTTATAACTAGCCAGAAACTAACCCAATGGGAACAAACATTTAGGGTTCAAAGATGTGGAAGGCTGGATATAGTGGTGAGGGTAGGGGAGTGATAATAAGTTGACTCCCTCTGAGAGGTATATTAGAAAAATAAAATTCCAATATCTGCATCTAATTTCTAATGTGGCCTAAATGAACTAACTGGCTGGAGTGGGGGCAATGGCCAATACCTCAGAGAGGCTGGGAGATTTATTATTTCATAGGCAGTTAATCTCAGACCCCCTTGCAGAATCACATTCATTCATGTAGGAACATGAAACAGAAATTTTGGAAAATTTTGCTTGCAGCAAATTTTTGCTGCACTAACAAACAGGTTCTAAGTCAGACAGAAGTCCCTCTGAGGGCCAGAGGCAGGGACTACATCCACTTTCCAGCATTGAAGAAAATGACCTCAATTCCAAAATAAATTAGCCCCTTAAGGTAAGTGGGCACTGAAGCCTTGGCCAAATAGGTTTGTATTCTGGGAAAACCAGACATCAGACATTTGGGCTCAGTGTGTCCCTTTGGATCACAGGTTTTCCCAGAGCCAAAGGTGGCCTGAAAACAGCTGCTGCCCCTGTAATGATAGAGGACATGGCACACAGTAGAGGCTTCAGACATCAGAGAGGTCTGACTGGCCACGGAGTAGAGCAGGGTACATGATGGGAGAATCTACAGAGAGAAACCAATGTTATGAGGACATAGATCATTCCTGGAAAAAGAAGGGAGAGAATGGAGACATTGTAGAAGAAATTATGACTCTGCAAAAAGTCTCACTTGTTGAGTTCACCTCCAGGCAGACCAAGATTAGATGATGGCTCATGTAAATGAAATTCACAAGAGACAATGTGTAAATTACAATGCATGCATTTAGAATGGAAATATTCTTTGGTAAATTACCAGATTACTGGAATCCAGTGTTTAGAGCTCCCTCTTCCAGGCACAGTGCTGTCTAGATGAGGATACCAAGTGGGAAGTGGGGAGCCTTGAAGGATAGGTCCTAGAGGCCACAGGAAATCCTGAGCAGCTGCACCAGCCCCTCAAGAGTTCACCTCCCCAGAAACCTGAACACTCATTTCCTTCATACTTGGCGTCCATGTCCTCTGGATGTGTTAGATGAACAAGGATGAATTTTGGTATGTTCATGTGCTCCTTTTTTCAGCTCCATGCAGCCCCACTTGTTAAATGTGTAACACACTCTGCTAAATGCTTTACACCTCATCAATCAGCACATGACCCCAAAGACATGTCAATCATCTTCATTTAACTGATGAAGAAACTGGTTGTCATAAAGAATAAGTGGTTACACAAAGTCACCTGAGGCTGGCAGGCAAGCCAGGTCTGTATTCCCAAGGTCATGTTCTTTAGTACCACACTTGGTCTCTTTCGGAAAGGAGCTGATTCATGCCATCAGGCTTTACTGTCTTGAGTCATTTCTACTTTAAGCCAGTCCACCAAAGCCTCCCCTCCATTACTACCCCCATATGTCACTCAGCTGCCATCTACAGAATATCTTCCAGGATCTTCTACAAGTGGATAATCACATGCATTACTTTTCAGTTTTACTATTGTAACTCTCATAGGAGGATCATATTTTCAAGACTTTGGTCGACAAAAATGAGGAATAAAATGGAAAATGTATTCACCCAGGCAGGGCAACCCTCTTTGCTGCATTTATTTGAACAAATAATGAAGGAAAACTTCCCCAATCTAGCGAAGGAAATAGACTTCCAGGAAGTCCAGGAAGCTCAGAGAGTCCCAAAGAAGTTGGACCCAAAGAAGCACACACCAAAGCACATCATCATTAAATTACCCAAAATTAAAGATAAAGAGAGAATCCTAAAAGCAGCAAAAAGAGGGGAGACAGTTACCTACAAAGGAATGTCATAAGACTATCAGCTAATTTCTCAAAACAAACCTTGCAGGCAAGAAGGGGCTGGAAAGGAGTATTTGAAGTCATGAAAGGCAAGGACCTACATCCAAGATTACTCTATCCAGCAAAGGTGTCATTTAGAATGGAAGGGCAGATAAAGTGCTTCCCAGATAAGGTCAAGTTAATGGAATTCATCATCACCAAGCCATTATTATATGAAATGTTAAAGGGACTTATCTAAGAAAAAGAAGATAAAAAATATGAACCATAAAATGACAAAAAACTCACAACTATCAACAAATGAACCTAAAAGAAAAGAAAAACAATGAAAACAAAAACAGCAAACAGCTAGAACAGGAGCAGTATCAGAGAAATGGACATCACATGGAGGGATTTCAGTGGGGAGGGGGAAGGGAGGAATAGGGAAAAGGTGCAGGGAAGAAGAAGCATAACTGGGAGGCATAAAATAGGCGGGGGGAGAGAAAAATGGCACATGAAACAGAGGACTCAAAGAACTTACATGTACAGCCCATGGACATGAACTAAGGTGGAGAGGATGCTGGAGGGTTGGGGGTGCAGGGCAAAGGGGGGATAAAAGGGGAATAATTGGGAAAACTGTAATAGCATAATTAATAAAAATACTTAAAAACATAAAAAATAAAAAGGGAAATGTTGCCCTGCAACTGCCCGGTGCAGGAAGGGGTCCAGGAAGCAAACTCTCCCTTCCCTTCCACTCTGGCCCTGTGAGCCACGTGGTGGTGGGAGGAGGCTTGCTGTTTGTGGGATCGCACACCTTTCTTCCCCAACTTGTCATGTCACCTGGGGCTGTTGTTGCTGCTGAGAGCAACCTGCTCCTTCCAGGGGCTGCAGTGTTCTTGCCAGGACAGTCACTTTATTGTCAGGAAGGAGCCAGCCCCTTGGCCCAGCAGGGGCTAGGTGTGAGGTCTGGTAATAACAGCAGGAGTAGGGCCTGCAAGACCACCTGCCCCTCCAAATCTCCCTGCAGGGGCCCCAGACAGGGCTCAGGAGCAGCCAGGCCAAAGCTGCATAGGAGCCTCACAGAACAAAGAGAGGCCTGGCCTGGGGACCAGAGCCAATAAATTACAGTTAAAAACAAAACAAAAAAACAAACCAGCAACAACCACCTTCAATTCAAAGACACAGACGAAGAAGGTGAGGGTGCTTTCCTGCAGACATTCAGCAAAGGCCACGGGACAGGTTCCAAGGTACCAGATTTGAAATTGCTCCACTCTCTTTGTGGCTGAGGCTGAATATGAAGCTTTTGCCGGAGCCAATGGATTTTTCTTGGGTAAGGATGACAATATCTAACTGGGTAGAGCAGATAGATCCGTAAGGACATGTCATGCCTATTTCTGGATCTAAGGAGCATACAGAATTGGATAAGACTGAACTTGCAACAACATTAACAACTGCAGCAGGATTACACACCCCAACCCTAGAGAGAGAGCAGGACATAAAGAAAGAGCACAGTCTGTCCTTGTACCAATATTTCCGATCTGTAGGCTCATAGCTTGTAACCACCCCCTTTCTGCCACGTGCAGTTATCGCTCCTTCATTATCTCTTCATCTTGCCAAAGAATTTAATTCTTTTTGTTTTTTACCTTTTCATTCACTCAAAAATTATTTGCCTACCATGTGCCAGATTCTAGGGAAATATAACTGGACAAAAGTAAAATTTACATTCTGACCACTGTTGTCATTTGCCTCAGTCACTTTGTTCTGTTGTTTCCTTGTGGTTGCTTCAGGAAGCTTAAGTGAGGAGAAGAGATAAATGTGCTGTTGATCCACCGTATTTACGCAGAAGTCCCATAGCCAGGCTAAGGGTTTACCTTTCTGCCTTGGATATAGAAATATAGAACTGTCTCCGAGAGTACTTTGGAGCCACATGACTAAACATATCAGGCTAACACCCCCAAACTAACGGACTAAAAGCAAGTCTTAAAGGAAAAGGAAAAGTTAAGATTCTGATTTATAAAAACCCTTCCCAGTAGAGGTAGCATGTAATACTCTCCCCCTTCTCTTTATTTCAAAGAAAATTTCCCAACCTTACCAAGAATTTTCTCCCATTGACTTGATATTTGAGGGGCTGCTCCAAAAGTCTCTCCTTTGTGAAGGCACACCCCTGCTGACTACAGAGTGAAGTCCAAACTCTCGGCCACAGCATCCTAAGCCCTCCATGAATTGACTGCAAACAGCCTTTGAGCCCATCTCCCTGGAGCATCCCTCCAAACACTGACAGTCACACCTCACTGCTTCTTCCACACTAAACATTGTATTTACCATTATGCTTGCTCACGCTATTTCCTCAGCCTGAAATACGCTCTGCTCCTTATCCTATAAAACCCCACTTATCAGCTCAGTGTTATTCTTCCCTGCAACCTTCCTTTATCCTTGGTCAGAACCAATTCTTCACCCCCATGCATGACTGTAACACATCTTCCTACCTCTGTTCAGAATGTTTTTATCCTGACTTGGCTTGTTGTTGACTGCTAACATCTACTGCTAATTTTATTGTTTGATAGCTTCTTGAATGCAGGTAGGAATCTAACTGGGTAGGCACAAAAAACATTTTTGTTTAAATTAGTTTTTAAAAGAGACAAACATAACTGTCGTGGAAAATGACCCAAGCGTGAGATGAGAGTTGAGAAGTATGGGGAGTTTGTAGTAGAGAATTTCATTCCACCCAGGAAACAGTGATACCAAATTGTACAACAAAATTGTTGGGCTTCCATAATTTGATGAACGCCCTTCTCAGCTTTGGATTCCTGGTGAGAACCCATCTGTTCTTCTCCTCCCCACTGAAGCATCACCTCCTCTGGTGACAGAGGTTTGCTCAGAAATAGCTGTGCCTCTCTGACATTCCCAAAACTTTCTGGACAAAGTTCCATTTGAGAAACAGCTACTCTGTGTTGTAATGGCTTCTTTACCTATTTGCCTGTCCCACTGAACTATGACCTTTGATTTGATTTGTTTTGTTTTCTAATAGGACCTCATGCACACAGAATTTGATTAAGAAAAATACTTGGTTCATCATTGAGCTCTGCCTGGGCCCTCCATTTGAATATTTTGGGTAAACAAAGCCCTGTGTGACTGATACTGTGCTAAGTTCTGGAATCCAAAAAAGTAAAACATTTCCTGTCCTCAAAGAATGTAAAGCTAATGTCTTGACTTCTTTGTGTTTCTACCACTTAGCTTAGTTCCTGGCACATGGTAAGTGCTTCCTCTAATGAATCTATTTCTTCTGCTCAATTCTTGGGTGAATTTAGTTTTTAGAATGCTTATTGTCTCCATCAATACATTTCTGAGATTTTCATCCAGTCCCAAAGCCTTAAGTGACATCTTAAATATGTATAATTAGTCTCAATTTATACACTGAACTCTAGACATATACATCCAACTTTCTCTGAAATTCTCTACCAGGATATTTTGTAGGTACCTCACACCAAACATGTCCAAAACAAAGTTCTTGATTCACTTCCTGGTCTGCCTGCCACCAAACCTGCTTCTCCCTCGAGCTTCTCCTTGTCTGTACATTGTTTCTTAAGCTAAATTCCCTACTCTCATCCTTGACTCTGTCTTTTTCTAACATCCCCACAGTGAATCCATTAGAAATTTTGCTGGTTTCACCTGATTGTGTATTTGTTTGTTTGTTTTTTTCCTGTGTCTCCAACTAGGAATAAGTTCCATGAGTGTAGATGTTTTATTCATTTTGTCCATTCCAGTATCCCCAGCACTTAGTATATAACAGTTGCTCAATAAATATTTGTTGTATCAAGTTTAAACAAATATTGGTGAGAGAAAGAGCAAATGAAGGCATGGCATCTCACACCTTCCCTCTAGATAAATAATAAAGAACAGCAGTTGCTATGCTTTCACAGAAATCAAACACATAAGAAGAAGAAGAAAACAAGAAACAAGAGTTGTTTTTCAACTCGTCTGTGTTGTAAAGAAGTAAACTATGTCAGAAGCATTCTGCCCAGAAGGATGAAAGAAGGCACAAAAGATAAAACTTCCCTGATTAAATATACTGGTCAAATATTGGCTTCTGCTATAAAATAAAACACTACCTTTCTCAACAAGATTTGACTTTATTTTTTCCAGGAAAAGATATGAGAGAAAAACAGAGATTGAAAACCACCAGTCTATCTACATATTTCTTGATTCATGCAAATGATAATAAAAAGTGGAATATTAAAAGATATATAGTAGAGCTAGAAAAATACTGGAACTTTTTCTGTAGGATTTGAACCAGAATTGGGTTATGTATAATATGCAAAAGGTAAAATGATGCTATTAGAACTTGTGCATATCCAAGTGTACCAGATGGAAGACCTACTACAATCCCTGGAATCTGTCCAGATCATTTCAACTCTTGATCTAAGGAAGTATTTCTGTTAAATAAATTTGACCCCAGACGGTAGACCAGGATAATGTTTTCATGACCCTACAGTGTTTGTTTGAATTTACTGTTCAACTCACCTCAATAGCGAAAAAATTGCAGCCTCTTACCAGCACTTGTAAGGTAATCTCTTGAAAGGGAGAGGAGAATCATAATTGTACAAATAGATAACATTGCCATTTTAAGTCTGTATGTGAAATTACATCTGAGACATTTACAGTCTCCCTCTGAGTGATTCAAGAAGCTAGTTTAACAATAAATGTCAAGTCCTGTTACCGGGAGTGCCATACACTGATCACATGATGAGGAGTTGAAAGGCAACACATTTCTCGAATACAGTGAATTCTGCACACAGATGGAAGATCCCAAAACCAAGAGAAAATCTAGGAGTTCAACAGGTTCTTTCGGCCCCGTTTTATATTTCAGGGCCTTACCTTTAAATTCTTAATGAATAATGCTATCTGAACTCCTAGAGAATAGAACTTCAACCAATTAAATCCTCATCTCCCAGAGATACACTTCCCTGGTGCCTGTGACTACATGTGATAGTCCAGTCCTCTGAGAAGCAGATTCCAAGGTAAGATCAAACATAGTGAGGGGATTTTTCTAGAGAGAAAATGAGAAGAGAGCTGAGGAGGCTTGGAAAGCCATCAGACCACATAGCAAGTCTGAGACTTTTGAAGGAAGGAGGGACAAAAAAGTTGTCCTAGACCACCACCATGCAGTCTCATGAAGGTTCGTTTGGGTTATTATGAAGCCATCCAGCCAAAACCAGGGCTTGGTCTATTTTAGTTTCCTTGCCAACCTCAGTCAGTGGCTGGGAGACACCTATGGGAGGTGTGGCCTCAGCATGAATGTAGTGAAGGAGCTCAGAGTCCATCATCTGGGATCCTTGGTCAGTTACATTCCCTGGAGTTGAAGGTTTGTAAGGGACGTTCTCCTAGCTGCTACATGAAAATTCTCATGGTGCAGGGATTATACGAATGCAGAGTAGTAAAGAGAGTCCTAAATATATAACTATTGTGAATTACTTTTCCTGAGGAAGAAAGGAAGATCCCAAAGACCTAATTAATGAATGCTAAGAAGAAACTATCTCCCAACTTTTACTTCTAAAAGAAAAGGGGCAATGCATCCCAGAGCACTAGGTACTAGAGAGTACCATAAAACCCTTCAACTTTAAGCACCAGCATGAGCTTCAGACCCAAATCCCTGATTACAGTGTCTGAAAATCCTTCAATGTGATGGCAAATGCACTTCCCAGGAGTTTTTGGATTAATCTATTGAGGCAGGAGATAGTCAGGAAGGAAGCTCCAGAGGCCCCGCAGGGCTGAGGTAGAAAACCTCTATACATGACAAAGACCCCCTAAGATGGGTTGTTCCTGTTTTCTGGGATAACTTTGAATCATAGAATGCACCTGCACGCTACCCCTGATTCATTATAATATCATTATAATGAAATAACATTGTGGGACTCCCTTCTCCAGTAGCCAATCAAGAAAATCATGGGAAACCACACATGTGCAGTAGCTTTGTAATCCAACTCCTCGTACCTGTGCAGGAAAAGCCCGCCAAAGACTAGCCAGGGAGCTTATGCCCTATAAAAATAGAATCCCCCCAGCCCATGTGTTCCTTCTCTGCTCAGAGTTGGCCCACTCCCATGTCCTGTGGAGTGTACTATCACTTAATAAATCTTCCCTCTTTCTTTATGCTATAAACTTTGTGTGTTCAGTTCAATTCTTTGTCCTCGATCACTAAGAACCTGGTTACCTGTGCACACCTGTGACACTATGTACCCTAACATTAAAAGGAATGAAATGCCACCTTATTTCTAAAGGCTAGAAGAACTTATGATGTTCTGGCTATTGGAATTGCCCTGCCAACAAGAGTTCATCAGAGTTCCTGATGTACTTCTGCTCTTGGAATATGAGAAGTGACTGAAAAAGTGGGAAGAAGAATCCCTGAGACTCCAGAAAGGGTTCTTTCAGGTGGGGTTTCCCAGACTAAGGTAGAGGGGAGGGAAGGAAACGACATGCGTGTTCCACAAACAGAGCTAGTTTACTCAACTTTGGAAAGCTGTGAGATGGGAGACAAGAAATCTGCACACTGTTATTTTCCAAGTGGGCATTTGTAGAAGTGGGTGGGGTAGGGAAGAATGCATTTCAGTGGAACAGAGTACTTTTCCCTTTACTTCCTAAGACAAGACCTAAGAGAAAAGGAAATTGACAAGTTCATCTAGGAAGGACATCGATGTACATCTAGATGCTAGTTTCAAGGCCAGGAGAGAGCAAGTAAAACTGAGAAATCACAGGACTGAAAGAAGACCATGCACCAGGTTTTAATTCTATTTCCCTGGATTGTTCTTCACTCACCCTGCTGGGAGGAAAAGCCAGGCAGGGAGGAGGAGCTGGGAACAGAGAGAAGACATCACAGTCTCTCAGCAACCAATCTTGGGCTGGGGTTCCCTTGCTCCTCCTCTTCGGGAGTCAGGGGCTCCTTCCAAGAGCCAGCCTTTTTGACAGCAGTCAGAATTTCCTGGATTGGTTCTGCCCAGGGTATCACAGGGTTCCAGCCCTCAGAGCTGAGGGATGGGGGCTGGAAGGTGGGGGTGGGGAACACATGAAAAAAGTAAACAAAGCAGAGACTCCGCAGTCTCTCAAATGGCAGCAAAGAATGAAAGGAGGCAAAATGGAGATGCAGAGGCAGGGAGAGGCAGAATGGAGATGGCTCATACATCACCTGCTACTGCTGAAAGGTTTACAAAAATCTGGTTATATTTTTTAATCATCTTGCATTTTATACTTTTAAAGTACAAATATGGATTTCAAACATATCAAGGGAACAAATTAACTTAGAAAAATGGTAATGCTTTCCAAGGTTGCACCTGCCATGAAATTGCTCCAAGTTTGCATTTTCCCCAGGTCCCAGGTGTGTCATTAGGCCAGATTGATTGCCCTCCTCCCCTGAACAGCTCCCCCATTAGAGGGTTATTGTATGGAAATTAATGGAAGGTTGGGAACATTTTTTTGCAGCTGCTGTAGTTGGAGTCACTTTTGATTAAGTGATAGAAACCCAGCAGAGGGGGGGAGATCTCTGGTTTTTAACTGCCTCCTTTATTATCACTGAGTAGAGCTTAGCACTTGCAGCCTCTCCATGGGTGGATGTTCCGCAGCCTTTTGGATGGTGCTGTTTACACGGACTCATCTTTGAGTTTTTTAAATGTTTCCCCATTCAATTTCCCCATTATTACTCCAATGCGATATGAAACTTAAAGCCAGTCTATTCATTCCTCATTTTCTGTTTTCCTGCCTATGATCCTCTCTCCACACCCCTACCACCACTGCTCTTTAGAGATATGGGAAGAACGCGATAATATTCCCTATCCTCTACCCTTCTACTCCACTTATTTCCTAAGGGCAACTATTGAAGGAGCCTAAACCAGCAATCAGAGCTCCAATGGCCCCAGGGAATTTCAAGGTGCAAATTAAGCCTTGGACAGGCTGCTCAAGGAATTGACAAGTGAGGGCTGACAGTTTCCTCTCCTCCAGTTCTGTCAGGAGCTTTCAAATATCCCAGAAAAACTGGGGCTCTTGCATATTAGGAGTTGATCTGCTTGTCATGCTGGGTCAATGTCAGACTAAAGCAATTGAGGGCAACCAAACATGATGGAACAGAAACGTAAAAGTGCAAATTGCCAGCAGAGGGTTGGAGGAGGGGGCTGGTGGGGCACAGAACGGGATGACCTTCTATAGGTCTTTCTACCTATAAATTCTAAACCTCTGTGTCTGTACCCCACTTTCTACATTCACTCAAGCTTTCGTTCATTTCTCTTCCATTAAGTATTTACTAAGTATCTCTCTGCTAGGCATTGTGCTAGGTTGTAAAGCTGCGGTGAGGTAGGGGAGGGTGGGAAAGTAGATGAGAATAATCTTCCAGTTCAGTGGAGAAGACAGATGTGTCAATAAAAAAATACAATATAAATTGTATAGTATGGGTAAGTGTTCTAGCAGAAATCCATCAAAAATGCTTTGGGAGAACAACAGAGGAAACAGAAATCTGCCTGAATAGGAAAGGATGGGGCAGGGGGTGGCCAGAGGAGAATTTCTCAAGTGAGGTAACATTGGAACTGGTTCTTCGGAATCCACCTGCCAGAGAAAAGGAAGAGGAAGCAGGATTAAGATTGGAGGAGCCAGCGTGAGCCAAGGTATGAAGAAGGGCATAAGTATAGAAAAGCAGGTGCATTCTGGTGGCTAGAGTAGAACCCACAGGGTGAGAAGTGATAGGAGATAAGGCTGGACAATGAAGTTGGAATTGGATTATAAATAAGGTAACAGACATGCTAAGGAATTAAGACTGCATTAATGATAAAAACAGACTCTCTGAAGGTTTTTAAGTACAGGCATTTCATTATTGTGCTGTTATAGAAAGTAGATTGACAGCTGTGTAGACTACAGAAGGCACTGATGTGGGGAGACCTCGGAGGATAAGGCCAGTTGAGGTGGGCGGAAGGGTGGGGATGGGGAGAAGACCGCAACTGTCTGTGTGAGAATCGGTAAAACCTGTAACTCATCCATCCAACTGAAGGCCCTGGCTAGGGCTTCCACCTCTCAGAAAACTATCCCAAGACTCTCTCAAAGCTCATATTTCAAGGATGTGTTTAAATTAAAAGTTAACTTTAAAAAACTGTCATCTAGTAGTTTAATAATTTTCCTGATGCTTTGAGTAACATCTCCTGCCTCCAGCAAGTCAGGATGGGGTCAGCTTAAAATAGATATTTGCAAATGGTCGTGACTGGACTGCTGGCCCCAGGCTTGACTGACGCTTCAAGGACAGCCTCTGAGTAGCCTGCACCATTGACCCCATGAATCTTCTTAATCCTGGGAGAAAAATGAGCTCCCATCTTTGAAGAGTGGCATCTGCCCCCAGGCTATGTCCCTCTGCTAAACAAGAGCGGGCCTGATCTCTTTTCCCAGGATTTAGATGCAGAAGCATCCTTGTTTGGGTGCTGAGATGATGCTTGTATTCCCCAAACCTGTTCCTCCCTCTCCAGGCACCTGCACTCCTTTATCATCATGCCCAGGTCTAAGGCTCCCACCTTTCACATTCCCTCACCTGGGGATAAGCAGCTATTGTTGAGAGCACTGGCTATTATCAGGCAGAAGTAAAATTCCTCCTGCTTAAATCACTCTGGGGATTAATGCTGGACAGCTCCAAAATGATATAGTAGAAGCCAATTTCTCTCCCCACCTTGGGCAGCCGCCTTCCACCTGGCACAGTAATCCTTAAAGCTAATTTGGAAATCCTGCTCATCTTGGCCACTTTAATAGCCTTAAAGGGACAAGCTGATTCCTCAGGGATGATAATTTATGATGCTGATAGCTTCCTTTTAGAAGAAAAGGAAGGAAGTTGCATTGAAGGGTTGCCTCCTACTGAGAGCTTTGGCTACAAGTCCTGACTCATTTCTCTTTTATCTTCCCATCTAACCCTCCTACAAATAGTGAAATACAAAGACTGAAAAGTCTTATGAATGTCTAGCCAGTTATAGGTATTATTATAAGAAGAAAGTTGTGATTACTTCAGCTCCTGAAGTGCTTGGAGTGCTGATACTGTTTTTAGTTGCTCTAAAAGTAAACTGTTCCCTGATGCTTTGAAAAAGTAGGGTAATGCCAGGTCATGATATTTCAATCCTGGAGAAGCTAGTTCCCATGTAAAAAAGCACTATAATTACATCAGTTTGATGAAATGCTTCACAATTAAAGACCTCCATCACCATTCCCACTTTGAATATTGTAGTTCTATAATACCCTAGCTTAATAAAAGCAACATGGGTTCAGGGTGGCCTGATTTGAGGATTCTAAGACTTGAAAGGATAATCTTAAGTATGTTTTCAACCCAAGATGTCCTTAACATAGCACCTTTTTTGCTCAGTGCCCCTCTGAGTGTAATTCTGAAGGAAAGGACTCAGGTGTGTGTTTGGGGGCCTTCTGTTGCTTGCCAAAAATAGATGATCTAAATGGCAAGCGCAGGCAGCCTGCCTGAAAATGCATAGTGACACTGATCACAGGGACACAGATAGACCAGGAAATAAGCATGAGTTGGTAGACTGCCCAGCTGACAAGGGACAATAGTCACAAAGAGGATTCCACATCAGTAAAGCCCAGGCTAAGGCAGGAGGGTGCCAAGTCTAACTAGTAAGAAAACAAAACATTGAGTCTTTTCTTTTAAGATATAGTAACATTGGAGAGTGGTTTATTCCTACCTAGGCACCCCCATCCACATCCTTCCAGACTGTGGTATTGAGACACTAAATATTATGAAGTCTCATCTGAGCAAGAAGACACCTTTAGCATCCTCAAGGTCTTCTTTTAAGGGGTCCTTAAATCTAGGTGAGTGTGGACTTGTTTGAAAACCTTGGTGGGGGGAGCTATAGGCTCTCCCTTTCAAAAAATCTCACATATACAGAATCTTTGCTTATAATTTCAAGAAGCTCATAAGATCCCTGAAGCCTTATGACACACAGCAAAATAAGCCCTAGTGTAAACTGTAGCTATAATGCCCATCAGAGAAATGCATCCATTCATGCTTTCATTCAGTGAAGTTATAATAAATGTTGACAAGGTTCCTAATCCTATATTGAATGATAAAGGAGGAAAATGTCCTCTATGAAGTTATAATTAGGTATAAAAGTGCGAAGAGGAGGTCTTGGTTGAATCTAAATAGAAATCGCTTGTGGGAGGCTGGTGATGTTCCTTCCCTAGAGTTCATGTTACTTAGGGATTCCAAATAACAGTTATTTACTAACCACCATGGAAGTTTTTTGATATCTTAACATTTGGAACCTACTGACTAATTATCAACTCTGGACAAAGTTAACTAAAAAATGTAGAGCACCACATGAGAATTTAAAAGAGCTGAATTCATAGAAACAGAGTAGAAGGTTGGTTACCAGGGGCTGGGGATGGGTGAATTGGGAAAATGTTGGTCAAAGAGCACAAAGTCATAGTGAGAAAATGAGTAAATTCTGGCAATCTAATGCACAGCATTGTGATTATAGTTAACAATGCTGCATTATATACTTGAAAGTTGCTAAAAGACTAGATCTTATAGTTTTTACCACAAAAAAAGAAATGTGTGACATAATGGAGGGGCTAACTAACTCTATGGTGATAACCATATTGTAGCAAATGAGTGTATGAAATCATGTAGTGCACCTTAAATTTACACAATGTTATATGTCAATTATACCTCAGTTAAGAAAAATGGTGCGAAGGAGTTCTTGTGGGAGGTGGGTAATAGAACTCTTTTGTATCTTCTTTATTGTGGTAGTTACATAAATCTATGCATATAGATTTATGTAACTAAATTCATGGGATTAGAATTCATGGGATTCTATGCTGAAAGAAAAGTCAGTTGTATTATATGGTCATTAAAAATAGAATAAAATCACTCCCCCAAAAAATGTCAGTTGATAGGCCTGGTCAATATATACTACAGGATCTCATCAAGAAGCATCAATACATGCTATAGAATCCCAATTGGCTGCAGAGGAAGACTGAAAGAAGATTGTATGTGGAAAAGAAATGCATATTGTCCTGGAAATCAGAGATCTGTGTTCTGTTCTGACAAACCCCTTACCTAGCCCTGTGACCTTACACATCTCTGTTCAAACGGGAGACGGTACATCAGGTAGAATTGCCTTGGCAAAGTAGAGATGGATCTAACTATGAAGACTGTGAGTGCCAGGCCAAGAAGTGTAAACATTAAAACCATGCTGTGGTGGAAGGCAACATCTCCCAGGGCTGTGGGATAAGAATGACAGAAAGAAGGAAGTCTTCAAGTTCCTCAGTAACATATTTCCTGAGCAGGTGTTTGGCTAGAGAACTGAGTGTTGTTATTGTCATGTGGCCAACAAGAAAATGTCAATGGCAACATTTAATAGCTTCTGGTAGGAATAATATAAGAAATCTATGCAAAAGGAGAAATAGCAGTGGTTTGAGTCCTATCCAAGTGGCTGCCACCTGCCATTATGCAGAAAAGGAAAACAATGAGGGAAAAAATAACAAGGCATCATAGGAATACAAATCGAAGAGATGGCAATCGATGGGCTTGTATACAGCCTGGAAATGAACACAGAGCAAGAGGAAAAAAGAATGGCCACATCCCCACAAAGCAACAGCTGCCTCAGGTCACAATACTGCCTAGCAGATGATAACTACTCATTTTAGTACTGGATCCAAGCAGGAAGTGGCAAAGCATACTTAATGCCTTGGAACTTGCTTTCTCTTCTCTATAGACTGGAAGAAAGACATTTGATGTAAATAGCACTGATTGAAAGACAATAACAAGGGAGTGACAGTGATGCTCAGGTCTATATATTCCTGTCTTTCTATAACTTTGCTGCAGGTGGCCTCCTGATAGGAATGTTCCCTTCAAAGATCTCTTCCTCCCTGAAGCCTGCCCCAAACACACATATTCAGCAACATCAACTTCTGAGCAGTGATAGCACTTAGAGTCCAATGTCTGCGTTCTGACACTTATCTGAATACACTCTTGTATTGTTCTTGAGTTTTGCTCTTTGTCCTAGTTTAATTCCTCTACTAACCTCAAAATTCCACAGTGACATTGGATGTGACTTTTTGTTGTTGATGTTAATCTTATTATTCTTGTTTTTGACAAACACTGCCTTGTTTTCTGCTGGGCACATAGATAGGAGGTAATTAATTCAGAATCATTGAAATTTATTAAAGTGAAATCATTCATTCAATAAGCATTTATTGAATGCACCTGATGATCCAGGTGCTGGATCAAAGCAAGAAAGAGTGTAGACAATCTAGCACATGGCTACTCAGTACATCTATGCTCTGATATTGGCAAACACGTGGTGCCAAGAAAGTATATGGGAATTCCTTACCCAGATTTTCCAGAAGATGGGAAGCACAAGAAAGCAGTAATTTCTAAAACTGTCTGCACAGAATGTGTTGCTCCTGGAAGCAATAACACCAGAAGCCATCATACCATTTAGAAAAGCATTCAGGACCACATCAGTAGAATTGTCAACATCAAACCCATTTTCCTTCACATCTCTGACTTCCTCCAACCTTGGCCAAAAGTCTCTGGAGAGATTTAAGGAAATATCCCATCTACAAAATCAAGGACAAGACTCTATGAAAAAGAAACATTCAGAAATTACTAGAAATTAAAGCATGGAATTATCTAAAAAAACTATAAAAATAAAAACCAAAAAAGACATGGAAAAGATGAGAGACACAGGCATTCAATCCAAGAACTCCAGCATTTACTAAGGGGAGTTCCAGAAATTTAAAGCTGAGAAATAGAGGAGTAGAGATTATCAACTAAATAACAGATGATTTCCCAGAAATGAACAGACATATTAATTTCAAATTTTAAGTGCAAACAAAATTCTAAACAGCTGAACTAAAAAATAAAAACTTATGCCTAGACAGACCTCTTTGAAATTTCAAAATACCAAGGCTAAGGAGAAAAATAAAATCTTACCATAAAAAATGCAAGAACAAAATGAAGTAGGTCACTGATAAAACAATAAGAATCAGATAGGCATTAGACATCTTATCAACAACACCAAATGCTAGAAGACAATTAAGCAATATTTAAGGCACTCATTTTATTTTATTTTCATGCCAAACCTATGAAATAACTGCTGGGAGACACTTCTTACTTCTGGTGCTTCCATATGGAGTTGCCTCCATGTAGCTCACATTCCTGAGCTCTGCCCTCTCTCAGGGAGATACAGTGACTTAATCTGAGCTGCAGTTCTGGAAGAAAGATTTAGATATGTATAATCCAGCTTATTCTGTTCCCCTCCTCTTGGGAGCAAGCTTCCACAGGAAGCATAGTTCTTTTCTGCCTCTACAGACTGTAAAGTAGCCAGCTCTCATCCTCATGAATAAGTCAACTTAGTTCTATGGGTCAGTATTTGGGAGTATTTGGAAGCCTGCATGATTGAAGATACACTGTACTTCATCTCATGGAAGACACCATTGGCTGGAAGGCAGAACCATTATTTTATGCACCACAGAGAAAGAAAACCACAGACAATCAAGCAACATGTTCCTTTCCATGACTTTCAATTTTTCAATACTTATTAAGATTGTTTTTTTAGACATGTTTATGACATCACTCTTTTATATACACAGAAAGGAAAATAAGTTGGATACCATATTTCTAAAAAATTTACATTCAGCCCTGGATAGTGTGGCTCAGTGGATTGAGCACTGGCCTGTGAACCAAAGGGTCACTGGTTTGATTCCCAGTCAGGGCACATGCCTGGGTTTTGGGCCAGGTCCTCAGTGGGGGGCACGCAAGAGGCAACCACACACTGATGTTTCTTTCCCTCTCTTCCTCCCTCCCTTTCTCTAAAAATAAGTAATGAAAGAAATAAAATCTTTTTAAAAAAATTTACATTCAGATTTCGACTTCTTGCCAAGATGGAGGTGTACATAGACATGCCTCCTTGCACAACCATAAGAAGGATCAGAACTACTTCAAAATAAAAAACAGACTTCTGGCCAACATGGAGGCATAGGTAGATACACTTTGCCTCCTTGCACAACCAGAAGAAGGACAACAACAAATTTAAAAACAAAAAATAACCAGAACTGCCAGAAAATCGCACTGTATAGAAGTTTGACAACCAAGGAGTTAGAGAAGAAATATTTATTCATCCAGACCAGTAGGAGGTGTGGAGATGGGCAGCTGGGGTGGAGAGGACTCATGGCAAGGTGGTGGCTGGCAGAGCAGGTGGTCCCACATTTGCATGTGCCTAAACCGGAAAGAACAACTGGGGAGACAGACCACGTGACCCAGAGTTTCAGCATGGGGAAATAAAGCCTCAAAACTCTGACTGAAAAAAACCTGTGGAGGTTGAGGTGATAGGAGAGACTCCCAGCCTTACAGGAGAGTTCGTTGGCGAGACCCCCAGGGTTCTAGAACATACACAAGCCCACCCACCTGGGAATCAGCACCAGAAGGGCCAAATTTGCTTTACGTAGCACAGGAAGTGACTGAAATCCGGCTGAAAGCCAAGCAAGCAGCATTGTTCTCTCTCAGACCCCTCCCCCACATACAGCACCACAATGGCAGCAACTTGGGTTGCCCCACCCGGGCCTACTACCTTACCTAAGGTAAGGCTCCATCCCTAAGGCTCCATCCCTTACTATGCAACAGGCACACTGAGACAAAAATATATGGCCCAAATGGAAGAACAGATCAAAGCTCCAGAAAAAATACAACTAAGAAATGAAGAAATAACCTATCAGATACACAGTTCAAAACACTGGTGATCAGGATGCTCCCAGAAATGGTTGAGTATGGTAGCAAAATAGAGGAAAAAGTGAAGGCTTTGAAAAGTGAAGTAAATGAAAATGAACAGGGAACCAACAGTGACAGGAAGGAAACTGGAACTCAATGGTTTGAAGCAGAAGGAAGAAATAAACATGCAACCAGAACAGAATGAAGAAACAAGGATTTAAAAACATGAGGCGAGGCTTAGGAACCTCTGGGAAAACTTTAAATGTTCCAGCATCCCAATCATAGGGGTGCCAGAAAGAGAAGAGGAAGAGCAAGAAATTGAAAACCTATTTGAACAAATAATTAAGGCACACACAGGAGTAGAGGAAGTTACAGGAAATGGGGTGAGAGTCGAGCAAGAATCATTGTCCCCTCTCTGACCCCTCTTCCACATACAACATCACAAAGCAGTGAAGAGGGTTGCCCCACCCTGGCAATTACCTAAGGCTCCATCCCTTATAACACAACAGATGTGCCAAGACAAGGAATCTAAGCAGCTCTACCTAATACACAGAAACAAACACTGAGAGGCTGTCAAATTGAGAAGACAAAAAAATATGGCCCAAATTAAATAGATCAAAACTCCAGAAAGAGAACTAAGGAAAATGGAGATAAGCAATCTATCAGATGCAGAGTTCAAAATACAGCTGATAAGGATGCTCAGAGAAGTCATTGGGTATGGCAAAAGCACACGGGAAGAAATGAAAGCTACACTAAGTGAAATAAAAAAAAAACATACTCAGGGAACCTACAGTGAAGGGAATGAAGCTGGGGTTCAAATGAACAATTTGGAACATAAGGAAGAAATAAACACTCAAGTAGTACAGAATGAAGAAACAAGATTTAAAAAATGAGGAGAAAATAAGAAGACTCTGGGACATCTCCAAACACGCCAAGATCCGAATCATAGGGAAGCCAGAAGGAGAAGATGAAGAGCAAGAAATTGAAAACTTATTTGAAAAAATAATGGAAGAAAACTTCCCTAATTTGGCAAAGGTAATAGACATATAAGTCTAGGAAGAGCGGCCCAAAGAAGTTGGACACAAAGAGCAACATACCAAGATACATCATAATTAAAATGCCAAAGGTTAAAGATAAAGAGAGAATCTTAAAAGTAGCAAGAAAAAAGGAGACAGTTACCTACCAAGGAGTTCCCATAAGACTATCAGCTGATTTCTCAAAAGAAACTTTGCAGACAAGAAGGGGGTGGAAAGAAGTATTCAAAGTCATGAAAGGCAAGGACCTACATCCAAGGTTACTCTATTCAGCAAAGCTATCATTTAGAATAGAAGGGAAGATAAAGTGCTTCCCAGACAAGGTAAAGTAATGGAATTCATCATCAGCCCTTATTATGTGAAATGTTAAAGGGCTTATTTAAGAAAAAGAAGATCAAAACTATGAACAGTAAAATGACAACAAGCTCACAACTATCAACAACTGAACCTAAAAAAAAACAAAAACAAACTAAGCAAACAACTAGAGCAGGAGCAGAATCATAGAAATGGAGATCACCTGGAAGTTTATCAGTGGGGATGGGGAAGAGGAAGACTGGAGGAAAGGTACAGGGATTAAGAAGCATATTTGGTAGGTACAAAATAGACAAGGAGATGTTAAGAATAATATAGAAAATGTAGAAGCCAAAGAACTTATATGCACAATCCATGGGCATGACCTAAAGGGAGATTGCTGGAGGGAAGGGGGGTAACAGGCAGAGAGAGGCAAAGAGGGAAAAGTCTGGGACAACTGTAATAGTATAATCAATAACATACTTAAGTACAAAAAAGTTACATTCAGAATCTGAGTGTTTTGAATCATATTTTGACTCAAAGTTATCTATATTTTTAATTTACAAAATAACATTCTCCTCTTTGCCATCAAGATATAACACTAAATTCATATTGTTTTGGGATTATCTTCCAAGCTGCAGACATCCATTCTGTACATTTTAATGTTTGCATTTTACCTTTCAGATGGTATCAATGGAAGGATTTCAGTCAACACAAGGACTTACATTCCTTCCTTAAATGATCCTTAATAGTTTATTGACAGAAACAACAAGAGGCACAGTGGCCTGTTCTTGCTACCAAAATTAACCTAAGTTTACATGTGTGTAGGCACTAACAACTATATCATGACTGCCAGCTAGCCAGCAGCAACTGTAAGATGCTAAGGATTATATGAAACGCACCCTTAACTTAGAGATGTTAAATGTGAACAGAAAGTACATCTTTGAATCAATAAAATACAGTAAGCATGTTCTTTAATACCAGCTTAATCACTAATAGAAGGGATGTTCAGGGTCTCATCTGCTTTATTATTTTGTCATGTTTTCCAATTTGTTTAAATCTTGTGTGCAAAGGAGGGTTACCCTTTATTGGGTCCCTTCAAATTTCAATAGTAAGTACTGTTATGATCCCCATTTTGCAAGTTAAAAAATGAGTATCAGAAAAGTAAAATAACTCAGCTAAGGATTAACTCAGGGGCAGAATCAGACTTAATCCTGGTCTACTAGGCTACAGCACTAACTAGTGCTGCCTTCTGGAAACTTCCTAATGAAAATAGTTTTAAAGGATGGATAGGATTTGACTTGTGAAAAGGATACACTATAATAAAAAGGCTCAGAGAGAGAGCCTTTTTAGCTCATGAGAGCCTTTTTAGAGCCCATGAGAGAGCATGGCCCTTTCAGGAACCTCTCAGTAGTTCCTCAGGGCCGGAGGGTAAGAGGTGAGAGGAAGGGGTCGTGATATGATACTGAAGAGGCAGCATTGCTCTTTGCAAGAATAATGGGCAATTTTGTGAAGTAGTTTCTTTTTTATTTTCCAGCTTAAATATTGTTACCTTGGGACGCCTTCCCTGCTCTTGTAGTCTAAATAGTCTCTGCTATCTGCTCCCATGGTAACTTGTACTTCTACCTTAAAACTTATCACACTTTACTGTAATTACTGATTTAACTGCCTCCACCACTAACTATAAATAAGCCCTAGGAGCAGAAGATTGAGCCTATCTAGGTCACTGTTGTATTCCCAGAACTCAGCATGGGGTCTGGCACAGAATAGGTGCCCCAACACTGCTTGGCATATGAATACACAACTTAATTAGTGGTCATTAAGGGTCAGCCAGCAAATGTGTTTGGTACACAAACACAATGGGGAACCACTCGAGAAACTTAAAGACTGGATCAATATAATCAGTGTTCTATTTTAGAGAGCTATCTTTGGCTGCAAGAACAAGAATGGATTGGAGGGAACAGTGTGAAGACAGGGAGCAGTCTCAGAGGTCCAGGTATGAGGTCCTATGACCAGAAGGTGGCAATGATGAGATATAATTAGCATTTAAGTACTACATAGTTAAATTCATGAGAAACTTACAGGAAAAGAGGACCAAGACAGAAACCTGGAAACACAAACATTTAGGAGACAATGGGGAAGAGGAGTCAGCAAAGGAGGCCAAAGAGAGAAATGTCCAGTGAAACATGAAGAACAAGAAAGCATCATGTCAGAGATGCTCCAGGAGGACAGAATTTGGAAGAGAAAAAGGATCCGATCAACAGGAGCAAATTCATGTAAGAGTTGAAGTAAGGTCTCCATGGGATTAGAAATAAGGGGTCACTTGTGAGCTTCAGAAAGCAGTTTGCTGTGGTGGAGACAGAGGCTCACTGCAGGGGGCAGAGCTGAAGCTGGGGGCTGGGAGTACACAGGATCACGTTGCAGCAAGTTAGTTTTCTTGGAGCTTCAATGCAAGGGAAGGAAGTGATTAGGCAACAAGGAAGGAAATGTGCACTGCAAGGAAGGCAGTTGTTGTTATTGCTGTCTTATGATTGAGTCTGTAAATAAAGTGGGGGTGAGAAACCATCAGAGAGGGAGAGAGTGAAGAACTGGAAAGAGGGATGCATATAATGCATTGAGGTCTCTAAGGAACAATGAAGACTGTTAATGACAAGGGACAATCCAGGCTCTGCATGCTGACCCTCATGGGAATAAAGGTAGATGGAATGTGCACTACTGGAAAATAGAAAGAGAGAAGGAAAATGAAAGAAAGGAGAGTGAAGAGGGAAGGAGAAAGAAGAGGAAGACAATGGAGTGGGAGTGGACCTCACTTTTATCAATCAGATAAATATTCCACCATGAAGTGCAAATAAAGGGGTGACGGAGGGACTAGAAATGTCTCCCCTTATTGCTTACTTCAGGGAGGTACAGAAGAAATCCCCTCCTCATCCCTAGAAATATGAAATAAAACACCCTCAGGGCATTTCCCCCAACCCTCAACCTAGTTAAGGCCACCAGAAGAGGCTAACAGAGGATCCTGGTGTTGGGTTACTTTTCCAAGATATGTCAGAGCTTGACAGCAGAGTGTAGTGGCTTTTGGAGGAGGATGCTGCTCTATTCCCTTGAACAGGCTTGGAGAGAACATCTCTGTTTTGAATATGTGGGCCTGAGAGCAAATCCAGGGTGCCCTATCAAGATCCAAGTGTCACTACTCATAAGCCATCCACAGGCTATGCATAAGGCCTGACCATTGAATAATTTCACATCCCAAACACACAAAACATTTATGATTCCCAACACATTTGTGCAAACCATTTGATTTCACCTGGAACAGACTGCTGTCAGAAGGAACATTTTCCAGGTGGGGAGTTCCCCTTTGTTTCATCCTTGACAGCCCTTCATGACATTCTCTGGCATATATCCGCATCCTTATGCTGTGAGCCTTTTCCTTCTAACCTCTTTCCTGGGCTAATGGAGCCCTTTTCAGCAGCAAATCATTTCTTGAACCTGTATTACCTCTCTTCTTCTTGGGATTTGCTCCATGGGTATAATTGGCTGCATTCAGCTCTCCTCTGTCCATAACACCATAGATCATGCAGGCAGAGATGGATCCCCGGTGAACCAAAGCAGGTTTATGGCTTCAGGAAGGCATTATGATATGCATATTTTATTTTAACATCCTCTGGGTATAGGGCAGACAAGGTTTGTGTCTTCCTAAACATCCTCCCTGGCTTAACAGTCAATAGCTAAATAATGCATTGTGGTGTCTAATAAAAACCAAAGGTCACTTATAGGGACAAGCAAGGCTGAAATTTTCTTTTCCTCTGACCCCCCTTCTTCGAGTGATGGATGAAGCCTGTGTTTCTGTTGCAGAACACAAACTCAATTAAAATAGTTCCTATACATTGCTGCTGGAATCACTTTTGAATGTTCCCATCTTATAAACATCTCATATTATAATATTAATGTGGAACCTGCTCACTTTATTGCCTCAGTTCCTTCACAGTTCATTGATTAACCAGATGCCAAGCATACACCCCTTTACTATGTGTGTGTGTTTTATCGTGGAGGATGCATTATCAATCCCATCCAATGTTCCTCGTTGAGGCTTTTCCTATCAATTGTTTTCTTATGGTTCACAGCATATGGACAGTTTATTCTCTCATCAATCCTCAATGGGCCATTCGTGTCCTTGATAATAATACCAGCATTAATGGATGTGTTCCCATTTCAGAATTTACCATTATCTTGAGCTAATTTAATTAAGCTGCATTACAGTATTGTATCCCTGCTTCCTATTGTGCATCATGCTCTCCCACACCCCAGAAGAATGTGTTCTTGAGCCAATGAGGCTCATTTTTCTTCTCTGAGAAATGTGGAGGGTCCTTAAGTGAGAGTTCAAGGAGAGCAGGATTGGTTAATGGGAAGGGGGTTGCCGGGGGAGACAAGAAAGGATTATGAAAAGGAATAAAGATCACTCTTTTGGGGAGTTCCATGGTCTAATAAAATGACAATAGACAGAGATTCAAATAACAGCTCTTCCACCTACAGGTTTTTTGACCTTGGAAAATTTTTACTTCTTTTAGTTTTTATGTCCTCATCTATAAAAGGGGCACAAGAGTAGACTCTATATGACTCTTTAGAAGAATCAATAAAATAACGTATAATATATTTCCCTAGCACATGTTTGGTACTCTGTTAATATTAGTTCCTTCAATGTCTTTCTCTTTTTCAACTTGAGTTTCTACAGTGGATGCTATTAATATACGAGTATATTGCAGGTGTGTGCTGTTTACAAAGGTGTATTTCTAAATAAAGGGTGTAAATTAGGTTGGCGAAATGAGTCATATTTTAAGTGTAGTGGAGGCTATGCTGTTTAAAATTCTCTTGTGCTGCATTCTTTTGTGAAGCAAAATTACCTTCCCTACCCATAACAAGTGTGTATAAAGCAATAGATTGCTGTACAAGAGAATTTCTGTAGTTGAATGATAGCCTTCCTCTTCCATGTGGTCACTGCCATAATAATGTTGCTGAATAACAGTTACTGAGAGCTTACTCTGTGTACCGTGCTAGTACTGTATACATATTTCTCACATCCTCTATAAAATAGACACCATATTATCACCATCTGATAGATGAGGGAATCAAGACATAGGTCATACAACATGTTCAAGGTCACATGGAGAGTGACAAGCCCAGATTTAAACACAGGCAGTCTCTCTTTCCTAAGTCACTTCAAGTGAGGAGCTCAATCTAATGGAAATCAAAAAGGAATGCTTGAAAAACCTGCCTTCCCAAAGAAAATACATCTTAAGGACCTAAAACATACTCTCAACATTTCCTTTAAAATTGCAGTTGCCTCTGGAGCTGTGGCTGAATCTGCCACCTGGCTCCTCATCCTGCCAGAGGCACAAGACGAATGGCATTCTTGAGCTCATTTTAACTGTGTCATTCTTTGGGCTCATTCTAAAGACCCAAAAATCTCACTCTCTCCATCCACACATGGACTGATGCTGGGCAGGACTTTGAGATCTAGAGGAGAATGGGAAACATTGATGGGGTCTGGGGTCCAGCACAGAGGGAAGGGTATAAATGGCTCTAATCAATTTCATTAACTGAGATGGAAGAAAGCAGGACTCTGATTGCTGATTATCTACACTGTGCCAAATGTCATACCTGGTATTTTTTTATTAAAGATTTTATTTATTTATTTTTAGAGAGGGAAGGGAGGGAGATAGATAGAGAGAGAGAGAGAGAAACATCAATGTGCGGTTGCTGGGGGTTCTGGCCTGCAACCCAGGAATGTACCCTGGCTGGGAATCGAACCTGGGACACTTTGGTTCCCAGCCCGCGCTCAATCCACTGAGCTATGCCAGCCAGGGCATACTGGGTATTTTTAACAGGACAGAACAAAAGAGGCGCTTGGATGCACTTTTTATGAAGACTCTTCCTTCCAAGGTTGTGCAGGTGTCAACCCTGGTTTTATATTCTCATTTTACTTAACTATTATGGAAACCTTTAAGGGAAGTGTTAACAGCTTAATATATTTCATCCCATCTGAAAGGGGAGATAAGAACTGAATTCCAAAGACAGATCCATCTTATCAGGCTTGCTCTTAGAAATTCAGATTTTCAGGTACACCCCTCTGTTAACTCAAATGTAGCCCTCCCCCAAAGGTACATGATTCTTAGCTTTATAAAGTCATTTATACGAGATCCACTCAAATACCTTTCTACTCTACCTGTCAGTCAGAGTGATGCACCCAAACTCTTCACTGCAAAGTGGATACAGCCTTCATTGCCAAAGAACTGCAATAAGAACAGGCTCCACGATGTTATGGAGCCCAAGGATTGCAAAGATTTGCCAGGTTGCACAACGTTATAAATGCTTGAAGAACCCAACTTAGTGATTAATAGTCCCTTTCCTCAAGAAAGGGTGGAGAAGCCAGCCCTCAATCAATGTTCAACTTCCTAGTTTACAAGGAAATTTAAGAAGCTGAATGAATGATCATTGGGAAATCTGTGATTCCTAGGGGATGGGAGGTCACGAGACTTTTCTCTAATTGGGCTTCAGAGGAAAGACCAGCTGTTGCGACCAAAAGCCCTATATCCCCCACCTCTATCTGTATGTCCTTCTGGAGAAAGACCAGTGGCCAAGGCAGAATTTGAACACATAACTGGAAAAGCATAACTCAAGCTTCAGCCATTCTCATAACCTTAAAAAATTCTCCTTACCACTGATACTCTCCTCCTTTTGATGATTCCTTTAAAAAATATGTTCAATTTCCTACAAATAATTTGGTATATGTTATTTTACCTAGATGGTTTGGGGCAAGAAGGAGTTACTCATTTCTGAAGCTTACGGTAGTTGGGATCATGCTTCCTGTGTGGCTCGCCCCTCTTTCCCTGTAAAGAGTCTCAGTGCTCACCTTGGTGTCAGCTATGGTCAAGTGCCATTTTCAGTGACAAGCCACATGTTTTAAGCAGTGCTTTCAGTTCTTGTGAGGATTCTTCTCCTTGTCATTGGCAGCAGCCTAGTTAGTGCTTCTCCCAGCAAACTGCCCCGGGACTGGACAAGCCCACTGTGACCAATATCCAGAGCTGGCCAGGGTCAAATGCCCAGCTCTACAGTGAGTTTGAAACTCAAGTTACATGGTCTTTAGGAGGCAGAGCCAGAGGTCAGGAGACATCATTGAAAGAATGAATGAAAGCATTTTTCTTGGGGCAAGCTGGAGAGGAGCACATGTAGGACACAGGAGGGCCTGAGCTGAGGAAGTGAGGCAACTCTTGCTCTGCAGAAGCTGCTGTTATAAGGGTGTCACAGGGTGCATTTCACTCAGACCTTCTTTGAACAGGGACAATGGTCCCATTGGTCTGGTTCTCAAGGTCAGCCGTCAGACACAGTCATCAGAAGTGGGGAATTGTCTGAGCCAGCTGCAATGTCCTACTGAAATCACTTGTATATTCTCATGACAAGCCTAGTGCCTGGCACATGATAGTCAACAAGAATCCATTCCTGATCACAGACCCTTAAACTTTATTGGTTTTTCTTTGCTTCACTTTCAACCTCTTGCTTGGCCCCATTGATATGGCCATCAAGAAAAGAGACCATCTACAGGTATAGATACATATTCCTTGACCAGGTATCCTGATGTAAAATCTCTTGGAAGATATATCTGGTCTAGAGCTCTAAGAAATTAGGCCTTAAAATGTCTTTCAGTGGATTATTAATCCCCCTGAGAACCTTTCAAAGATATGGAAGCAAGAGAATTTCAGAATAAAATACAGGGTTCTCTTATCTGGCTAACACCCAGCATGCTTATTGTGAATAGCACTAGTCTGAGACCAGGAGTGTTGGGCCAACCCAGCCTATCTGCCCCATTCATAAAGCATGTCTCACTGCTCTCTACCTGAGAATGGGCAACACAACAATACTTAGTACTCATCTTCTTTCTGCCCCTTTGAAATATGCCTGCCATTGCCCTGAACGTAGCTTGGGAAAGAGTTAAGTAGCTGCCAAAGGAAGCCCATGCTTAGCCTTAGGTACTTATCTGTGAGGACAAGAGGCACTGACCTGTACCCTGGACTCAGCAGCAGTTGAACTAAATATCTTGGCTCTTGCTGAAAGTAGATGGCAGCTCAGTTTGGACATGGCTGTTGAACTAACTTGGGACATGACTTCCCATGTTATGTTTATCCACTGGCCCCACATACTGCAACTGAAGATAAAAATAACATTTGTATTACCAGGCCTTCCTCTCACCTGGCTCAGTCTGACAGAGGAAGAGACTGAGCAATTACTATGTGCTAGTTCTATGGCAGGAAACATGCAGCTTTCAAATGTATCAGCCATGGTCCCTTGTTTTAAAGATCTTGCAATCTAATTGGAAATAAGACTGATGCACATTAATATAATAGTCACCATACAAACAAGGATATATTTAAATGCTAAGTTGTGAAGTAAAGACTGGTTCTTTAGAAAAGTTCTCTTATCTCAAGGAGATAAGAGAACAATATAAGCAAGGAGAGCAATATAAGCTAACTCTAAGAAAACATAGTCGTTTGTTGTAGTTATTCTGACAAAGTATCACATGTGGGTGATTTAAATAGTAGAAGTTTATTGTTTCACAGTTCTGGAGGCTACTAGTCCCAGATCAAGGTGTTAGCAAGATTAAGTCCTTCTGAGGGCTGTGGAAAAGAATCTCTTTCATTCCTCTTCCCTCATTTCTGGTGGTTTAATTCAATCTTTGACACCCCATGGCTTATGGATGCATCTTCCTGATCTCTGCCTTCCTGTTTACATGGCATTCTCCTTGCATGCATGTCTGTCTCCTAATTTTCTCTTTTTATAAGGACACCAGTAGTATTGACCAGGGGCTACCTTAACAATCTCTTCATAACTTGATTATCAGCAAAGACCCTATTTTCAAACAAGATCACATTCAAGAGTACCAGAGGTTAAAACTTCAACATGTATTGGAGGGACACAATTTAACACAACAGAAAAATTTATGGTGGAAACGAAACTTGAGATGGATCTTGAAGAATAAAAAGGATTTGTAAAGGAGATAAAGAGACAGATTGGTTGCATTCTAGAGAGAAACTGGCATAAAAAAAGGGATGTGAAGTTTGGAGTGAACAAAAGCATGTTTGTGGGACAAGAAGGAAGCCATCCCATTCAGGAGGACATCCTTGAGAATCAAGTTGAACAGGGAGGGTGGGTCTGAGGATGAACGGTCTTGGCTGACAGGTAGAGGCTTTTCATGTAATGTGAGAAAGGAAGCAAAGGACTGACATGGTGACAGCAGTATTTTAGGAAGATCAAGAGGTAGAGGGATGAAATAGAGAGAAGAGATGGAAGAAGTGAGACCAGTTTAGGAAGTTCTTTGGGTGATCAGGGTGAAAGTGATGAGGGCTGTTAGGATAGTGATGCTGGGAATGAACTAGCTTGCCTTAAATTTTTCTCAGAGTGGGTAGGATGTTTTCTGTGTATGTGAATGTTCTACAAAGCTCCCTGTATGGCACTTTGTGGAGATGATGAAACATTTCCTGTCCCAGTCATCAGAAACATCATAATGGTCATAATCTTTGTGTTGTTGACAGTCTTCACCCTGGGTGGTTCACTTGCAGACTCAGCCTGACTACAGCAGAGAAATGAAGTGGATCCATTTATTCACCTAATATTGAACTGGACTCAGTTAATGCCAGACACCAAATCTACATCCTGGCCTCGTTTTGCAGCCGGCATGGCCACAGCAAAGCTTGTGCTCTAACCACAGTCACAGACCCCAGCAGCTCTTGCAGCCATTGACACTGCAACACATTGAGAAACTCTTCATGCAGGCATGACTGAACTCCTGGGCCCACTATCAATGACAGGACCAAGAAATGCAGAGGCCCTAGCTGGTGTGGCACAGTGGACTTGGTGCTGGCCTGCGAACCAAAGGGCCACCGCTTGGATTCCCAGTCAGGGCACAAACCTGGGTTGAGGGCCAGGTCCCCAGTAGAGGGTGCTCAAGAGGCAACCACACAATGATGTTTTTCTCTCTCCCTTTCTTCCTCCCTTCCGCTCTCTAAAAGTAAATAGATAAAATCTTAAGAAAAAAAAAAGAAGTGCAGGAAAGTCATGCCTCATGAATTGAATTTTGACTGATGAAAGGCAAGTAAGTTTGAACTTACTTGCCTTTCAAGCACTTGAACTTGTGGCCAGTTCAGCAGTGCTTCTCTTTGTGTTTGCTCTTCCTCCTGCACTGCCTCAGTTCCCTTTAGTCCTTCTGTTGTTTACCTTGGAATAGATACACTCCCCAACAAAGAGCTGTTAAGTCCCTTAGTTGTCCCTAATGTCTAGGGCAGCCATTTTCAACATTTTTCATCTAATGGCAAACATAAACTAATTACTAAAATTCTGCAGTATCCCTCAAAGTATATAATATAATAATATAATATAACATAATATAACATAATATAATATAATATATTATATTTTTGCTAATCTGACAAAAATAGGTATAATTTTCATTCATTTACACCAAGTGCCTCTTGCTATGTGGCTATTGTCATTTTTATATTTGACAATGTAAGGGAAAAGAGGTCAGTACCCCTGACTAAATAGTCAGATATTGCATGTTTTAAAAACTCTTGCAACACACCAGTTGACAACTGCTGGTCTAAGGAGCCCAGCCTAAGACAAAGAAAACACGCTATATACATGGTTAATTACCAACCATGTTCTGGTCTGTTCTAGGTGCTAGGGAGGAACTGGCATTGTATGAAGCAAACACAGTGCCTGCTTCACGTCCATAAGTTTCACCTTCTGAGTATATACTTACAAATTGAGACGAGTTCTCTGAAAGAGCAGAACTCAGCTCTGTAGATTGCATAACAAAGGATCCTGAGGTAGACAAAGTCAGGAAAGGGAGCCTGGGGAGGGGGTGCTCAGCCTGAGAGCTGTGTGTGAGTAGGAGATAAACAGGTGCAGTTTCATAGGGAGGAAGGGAGGGCACAGTGCATGGAGTGGAAAAGCCATAGTAGGGTCAGAGTGTTCACTTGACGTCTGAGCACTCAGTGAACGTCACCCAGAAAGCTGTTTAAAAAGTATAAATGCCCAGGCGCTACCACAGACTTACTAAATCTGTCCTGAGCAGTGCATGGGAAGATTCTTGTCTTCTTTCTGAATGTTAGGCAGGTTTGGAAACCACTGGATTGGACATGTAGGGCCTGCCCTGAATAAAGAAAAAGTTTTGTGCTTGGTGGGCCCTTTTTCAGTTGTCAGAGGCCACTACCTTTCTTCTGTTTACCTGCTATAGCTCCATTCCTCTCCATAATCCATGCCCACCTTGCACGTGTGTACATGAACATGCAAACACACAGACATGTGCCTGTGCACACACACGTGCACCCCTTATGCCCATGGCTTTGCTTACCCAGGATGCCTTCTGCAGTGCTTCTCTGTGGCCCACTCTCCCCAGCTGCGCCCCATGCCAAGGGACTTGATCTCCCTCTCCACTGACCTCACTGGGATCTTGTTATCTGCTAATTATTAAGGTTTCTGTAGTTACATGCTGATTGGTGAACATCCTTCCAAATAATTGTAATAGCTGACATGTAAAGATATGACTCTGTCTAGTACCATAGCTTAAAAAGGTGTTATATCTCATTTAGCACTTATAGCAAAACTAAACTGTTGTGTATTATTATCCATACCAAAAAGATGGTACATCATCACTGACCAAAGCTACGGAGCAAACTTGCCACTCTATCCACCGGGAACGAGTTTCTGTTTTAACAAAAGAGTGTCCAACCTCTTTCTTAAAGCAAAGAAGTGACTGATAGCAGGCTCATCTTAACGAAAGCCTTGATGAGTGGGGGTAATTTGGCAGGAGGAAACCTTTATCATTGCCATGTACAAGAGGCAACACAGTATAGCGTCAAGACTACCATGTCTGGGCTTTCGAGTGAGAAGTCTTGAGTTCAAGGCCCAGTACTACAAGGTAGTAACTGGGTGGTCTTGGCTCAGTTACTTAATCTCCATGACTCTAGCTTCCTCAATTGAAAGTAAATTATGAGTAAAGTTAAATGAGCTAAGACTTTGGAGGCACTTCACAAGTGCCTAGCACATAGTAAGCTCACCCTTTTATTGTTATATTACGTAGGCACTGCCTTCCCTTTTGTGAGACCGGCCTTCAAGACAGTTGTCAGAAAGTGAGGGTGAATGTTGGGGGGGGGGGGTAGATAAGGAGGATGAAGCAGGGAGTGAAGGGAAGAAGAGCAAAGAGCCCTTGGTTCACTCCCATGGCCCTCTTCTGGTTCCACTCGCCCAGCCAAGCCATTTTCCAGCCCCTCCAGAAGGAGCGGAAATTGAACTGTGATCTGGAGACCTATCCGTTCTGACCATTAGTCAAACATCGGGAGCCAGTTAGACCTAATTGTCTTTGAAACATCTGAAGAGCAAACACTTTTTTGGAGGTCAGGCTGCATGGCTGAAAAGGAGACAGAAGTACCTGAGATGAAAATAAAGGCATAATAGGTTCATATGGTTAGTCTGAAAATTAGCTTTAGGGGCCTCCTTACGTTGGTTTCTTAATGATGTGAAAAGTAATAATGGCTTTGGCCATAATAAAGATGAATTACCATTTTTTCCCTGAAAAATAATGAAACATTGGTAAACATTTCAGGTTCATCACTTAATTTACCCCTAGCTCATGGAGCAAGGGAAGGGGGTGAGAGAGACATGCCCCCAACCCAGCCCCCATTTTTAATATTCCAAGCTATTAGATTTCAATAACCCACTCTCCAGCAATGTGTGTCTCATTTCCCTGGACAGACCAAATAGGCAATAACAGCCTCTCGGTTAGAACACTAATGTTGTAATTTAGAACTTCTGTCAAAATGAAAGATCTTTGCTGGGATCCTCAGAGGGCCCACAGCAACACTTCAGCCCAGGCCTGGATAATGAAGTTTTCATTATTAAATAAAGATATTTTAGGAATGTCATAAACCATAAATCCACTCTCCTCTATTGCCGTGGCACCTTATTGTGTTTATTTCTCGCAAAAGCCCATCCTCTTTCTGCTGCTCCTGACTCCTCCAAACTTGGCATTCCCTGCCTTTCAACCCCCTAATCCCACTGCAATGCCCTATAGTTGCTATGGTGACCTAAGAGCATCTTCTCCAACTTTAGATCCATAGACTATAAAGACGAAGGTGTGCATGGAGATGAGTCCCTGTTTCCTTTCCTTGGCTGCTCCTTCCTCCCCACCTTCTCCTGCCAGCCAGCTGAGACACTGATTCCAGGCAGCTTCATCTCACCTCGAGGAAATGCTATCATGTGCCATCAGGTCTGGCTGTTCTTAAAAATTATGGCACAATCAATTTTTAATGCGAATTTAGTGCTGGTTGAAAGCATTAGACTTCAAGTCCCAAGGAAATGACTCATCTGTTTATCCACTTGCCAAATGTGGGGTGCATTTTCTCAAACCCCACCTGCCTTCACCTGGCTCTGATACCAACTTCAAGAAGATAACCTTCCTGGGGCTGCCCATGCCAACCTCAGGAACCTGCCTCTCTGCTGAATATCTACCAGAGGGAAAGAAGGATTGATGCTCCTGTTCCCCAAGGCCAAGTGGCACTGAGAAACCTCAGAGGGCAAAGCAAACTCAGTGGACTCAAAAATAATGAAATCAAGACATCCGAGTTCGGGAACTCACCTAGCCATCCCCAGCCCACTGGTGAATCATACCTAACAAGCAGATGTTCTAGTCTATCACAGTGACGTAAATTGCACACAAGCTAACGCCTTTTTGCTGTGAGTTAGGCCCATATTCAAAAGAGATAAAGATCTGCTTGTAATAATACCCAATATTATGTCCTTAGAGGGGAATATTAACACATAGACAGGGTATTAGTTTGTGCCTGTATTTTTCTTGATACCTACAATCCAAACTAAGGCAAAAAAATATTAGATTAATCAAAGAAGCATTTGTAGATTTATGGGAGGACAAACATCATGACCCTATGGCTTCTGATTTTCTCTGTGTGTAACTTCTTCCATCACAGTGAAATCTGAAGTAAACAGATTCAGCTCTAAGATACAGTTCAAAACAAACAAAAACAAATCACTTCTTCATCTCCACTGTTCAATGGACTTCAGGAAGAGTTGGTCTCAGCAAAAAAAAAAAAAAGTAAAAATAAAAATCCTTCCTGAAAACATCAGAGAATCCAAATTATGATTTACACATATATTCTTTAAAGTCTATCTCAGAGCACACATCAGTCTGGGATATTTGTTGGGGGAAAGGACACAACAAATCAGAGAATCCTGCCAGCCCTTGAATTAATTAAAAATAAATTTCTCCTCCCAGCACTAAACAAGTGAGGAGCTTTTTGTGTGATAACACACCCGCCTGTAATAGGTTGCTAAGATCCCACTAATTAAAAAAAATCTCATTTGAAGATAGTTAATGGTTTCTGCATTTCTACAAAGCACTAGTCAGACTACATTTCCCTGAACTTCAGGGTCTGTGCTGATTACTACTCAATTAGTTTTGATTCAATTCACTGAAGAAAAATGTCCATTTCATTAGTGTGGAGAAATAACCATTGGACACAAAATATATTTTCCGGCATTGCTATAGCAACTGGGATGACACAGCTGAGCTCAGAATGCTAATGACTTTTCTGGGACTGTGTATTTAAGTCAGCATGTGGCCATTAAGCCTTGCTGGGTGTGGGTGGCCAAAGCCACATTGCTGCTGCGATTGGCAGGTAGATGAGGCCAAGGAACTCCCAAGAAGGCTCCCTTCCTGCCACTCACCTTCTCTGCCACTCCCCTGAGGGCTGAGCATATCAGCAGCAGCATTGATTGCTGCTTTTGCAAACCCCCGAGAGCCCCTCTCTAGGTGACATGCAAATTAAGGTCCAGCTGGAAAGTGAAAAATGAAGCCCATCATTCAGATGTGTTTTTCTACGGGTTGCCTGCTTTGTAGAGGTACGTGACTGTCAAGGTGATGGACTGACTTTTGAGCTCTTCATTAATACATTCCAGGCAGTCCAGATTGGCCCACATCAGCAGAGTGAGGTGAGGAACTGGTACGTTATCCATGCAATTCAGTAAAGATGGCAGCCAACCTGGAGAACTCTGACCCCTTAAGGGGAATTCAGTTCTTACCCTCACTCCCAGGACTATGTAAGCGAAGAATGGAAAAGTAGATTCTGGATTACTGAATTAAAACAAATGGATTTGTTTGTATGGGATAAAGAACAAAGGCACCAATACCAGTCTTCAAAAATTATGTATGCATCTGTGGCCATTATTTAAGTGTTAATTAGGGCAGAAACCAAATTAGAACACAACAAAAATTTCATTCGGGAGACAGGATTTCCCAGGTTAAATGGATAATTGCCTATATTTTTCCTTAAGCTATGTCAGCATAATCTTAGAGAATCAATTAACAATTAATTTCTGTGTAGTACGTTCCAGGCTCCATGCCTCGGGATACAAAGATTAAAGACAATAGACCATCCCCTCAAGGAACAGTTTGGTGGGGAGAGAGTACGTGAACTACTAATGAAAGCTACTATTTACGGACTATGTGCCAGGTAGTATACTAAGTGCTTAATATGGGTTATTTTATTTAATCCTCTATGAGGAAAATGTTAGCCCCATTTTATAACCAAGTACACCAATGTTCAAAAAGGTCCCTGGCTAGTCAATTACTAGCTTAGTTATAGTGACTAATTAGTGGAACTGGACTTGAACACAAGTCTGTCTGACCCCACAATCACTTAGAACCTCCAGCCACACCATCTTTCATGGAAACATGAATATGCCAAGTGGTAACTATTTAGTGCCCAGTAAGTGTTTCTACAGTAAATGCCTGATTTGTAAGGAGAGGAGCAAAGTCCTATTCATTTAATCAATTTAACTTTCCTTTTAAAATTCAGCTGCAAACGAATGGGGAAAACCAGAGTGTCCCATCTCCTCCATCAACAAGATAATTCTCTTCTTTTTTTTTAAAGATTTTATTCATTTATTTTTAGAGAGGGGAAGGGAGGGAGAAAGAAAGAGAAACATCAGTGTGTGGTTGCCTCTCACCTGGCCCCCACTGGGGGCGTGGCCTGCAACCCAGGCATGTGCCCTGACTGGGAGTCGAACCTGCAATGCTTTGGTTTACAGCATGTGCTCAATCCACTGAACTATGCCAGCCAGGGCAGATAATTCTCTTCTACACACCACTCTCTCACTCCTGCAGATGGCGGGGAGAGGCAGGACCACTGGAGTGAGTGTTGCCAGGAGGCAAGGATCTGGCTCATTCTGAAAGGAGCAAGCTCACAGTCAATCACTTCATCGTCAGTCTCAGAGCTGCAACTCCACTCCAAGCCCTTGGGATCCTATGCATCTGAGCTTCTTTGTCCTGAATCATCACGTCACCATCAAAAATATTTATCAAGCACCCTTAAACAGATTGGCAGGAGGAGAAGCCTGCTTTTGTGCTTCATATACAGCTGTGTGCAGAGGGATGCTTGGAGCTCACAACAGCTTTTTTGCATCCTTGTGCAGACAAGTAAGTGTAGGGGTTAAAAGTCAATATGCTGAGAGGGGCTCTGGTTCAAGATGATGAGGTAAGAGTATCCTGAGATCACCTCACACCAAATCTACAGGTACACAGGGAACAACCTCCTCTGGGGGGTGGGGGGACCTAAAAATCGGCCGATAGCACCTGAACTCCATTGAATTGGGCCAGTGAGAGAAGACCCACATGGGAACCACTAGGAGAGGCTGGGACACAATCTCACCACAAACCCCACCCCAGTGCTGCCCATGATCTGGAGAAAACTCAAACCTGAGCTGCTCCTTGGGGAGCAAAGGACCTGGGACTTGGTGTGAGTGAGGACTGCCTGCCAGTCAGTGGAGCTTCAGACTGAGGGACACACATCTGGTGTGACACACATTTGGGGCTTGCTGTATGCTCCCTGGGGTGGAGACTGGCGGGCACTATCTTCACACTTCCTCTCCACCTTGCTTTCTTCTGAGGCTCCATCTTTTTTTTCCTGCCATTCTCTGAAATACCAGTATCTCCTGAATGGGAGCTTTTGACACACGTCTGCTGCCCAGGTTTTTGCTGCTGCTCAGTGACACCTCTTCATGGCCTGACTCCAGTGGCTAGTGAGGCTTTCTCTCAGGGTCCCGCAGGACTGCACCAGAGGAGGAGAAAGAGTTCTTAAGCAGCCACCACCTTCAGGGCACAGCCAGAGGCAACTGGCCCAGAAGCTCAGTCTTTCTGGGAAAGGGCCGTGGGCTTCTGATCATGGCTGCAGCCCGAGGGGCAGGCTGCTGATTAAACACATCTGGGGGCTGCCTGGAATCCTTTCCGGAGACTTCAGAAGACCTCAGAGCACCTCCCGGGGGCACTATCCTCCTGCTGTGCTCCAGAGTGCTAGTACCGCTCTGAAAGAGCGTTTTATTTTTTTTATTGTTGTCTTTTTTTTCCAACTGCAGTTTACATTCAGTACCATTCTGCACTAGTTTCAGATGCACAGCAAAGCGGCCAGAAACCCATGCACTCTAGTCTCCCTGCTGCTCCAAGCACCCGCCTGGCCCCACACCCTCACCTGTTACACCAGTCTACAGTTGCCACTCTTGGAGCACCCCTTGACTGCCTGTCTCTGGTGGCCAAGAGGATTTTATTCCTGTGTCCGAGGGGCCTGTAACTATTAAAGAGATAGTCCTTGGCAGGCTACCACCCCCAGGACACAGACAGCTGAATGACACATGCCCCCAGTCTTTCTGTCAAAAAGGCCTATTTCCTTGTCCTGGACCAGCAGGTTTGACATAAATCTAGAGGTCTACGGATTTCAAATTTTGTTACTTGGTCAGAGTGATAAAAACAGCATAATGGTAGCATAAAAACAGACAGTTCAATGGAATAGAATCGAGAGCCCAGAAATAAATAAAACCATGCCTAGGTGGTCAGTTAATTTATGACAGAGAAACCAAGAATATGCAGTGGTGAAAGGACAGTTTCTTTAAAAATGGTGCTGGGAAAACTGGACGGCCACATGCAAAAGAATGAATCTGGACCACTATCTTATACCATACACAAAAACTAACTCAAAATCCATTACTGAATGCAAGATATGAAATCAACAAATTCTAGAAGAAAATATAAGTGGCAAGCTCCTTGATATGGGTCTTGATGGTGATTTTTGGGTTTGACAACAAAAGCAAAGGCAAAAAAATAAAATAAAAATCAACAAGTGAGTCTTTATCAAACTGAAGAGCTCTGCACAGCAAAGAAAACCATCAACAAAATGAAAAGACAACCTAATGCATGGGGGGAAATATTTGGAAATCATATATCTGGTGAGAGATTAATATCCAAAGTATATAAAGAACTCAGAACTGAATAGTTAAAAAAACTGATTTAAAAATGAGCAGAGCAGCAGAGGATCTGAGGAGACATTTTTCCAAGAAAATATACAGATGACCAACAAGTACATGAAAAGATATTCAACAACACCCATCATCAATGCAGATCAAAACTTCAGGGGCTATTCATTCTAAAAGAAGGCATTCCCACAGGGCACAAAGCGTTAAATTGTATGAAACTCTATATTTATCATTATCAATTACCTTTCATGGCTTATGCCTATATTATTCATGTTTTGCAAGCTTGTTTTAGACTCAAGATGAATACAGAAATGTTTTTTATACTTTTAGGTCCAATTTGCTTATACACTCTCCATTGTCATTTTCTTAAAAATATGGTAAGAATAGTTAAAAATAGAGATGAAGATTTCTCACATGTAAAACCAATTGAGAAACAAGAAAAAAAAAGAATGACCAAAATAAAAATTTGTGACAACACCAAATGCTGGTAAGTGGTAGAGAAACTGGATTCCTCATACATTGCTGTAAAATGGTATAGACACCCTATAAAACAGTTTGGCCGGTTGTTACAAAAACTAAACATAAAGTGGGGAGGGTGGGAGGGGGGACTGGATTGGGAGTAAAAAGGAGAAAACTGTATTTGAACAATGATTAAAAAAATAATAATAAATAAATAAATAAATAAATAAATAAATAAATAAATAAAGGGGGAAAAAAAACTAAACATAAAATTACCATATGACCCAGCAATTGCATTCAGGTATTCATCCCAGGAACATAATTTGTGTTCACAAAATAAGTGAAACCATATATATTGTTAAGAACAGCTTTATAAGTGATAGCTAAAATCTGGAAATAAGCCAGATGTCTTTCACTGAATGAATGGCTGAACACACTTGGGTATATCCATACCATGGAACACTACTTAGCAATAAAAAGGCATGAATTATTGGCATACACAGCTGCAATGAACCCCTAGGAAATTACACTGAATTTTTAAAAAGAAAAAACGTTCCAGACTGCGTGAGTCTACTTATATAAGACATTTGAAAAGACAAAGCTTAGATATGAAGAACATATTAGAGGTTGCCAGGAGTTAGATATGCAATCAATATGCATTTAATATTTAATGATGAATGAATTGAATTGAATTGAATTAACTCAATGAAGTGGCAGAACTATAACAATACATTAGTTGCCCTTGGTTATACACAAGTTTGATGTGACTTAGTAAACAAAGGTTGAAAGTTGAATGAAAAATTTACATGTTCACTTCTATAGTACCTTGGTACAGTGTACTTAAACAAAATAAGGATATAGAGAACTTTTCCAAAACTTCTGCTCCCTACAATAATACATGGACACCAAACTCTGAGATTATGAATTAGCAGGAATCAAGCAAGTCTTTATCACTGTAACTATCATAATGCCAGCTTTACCTACTTACTTTACCTCTGCAGGTGATGTGGACATCTAAGAAAAGCAAGATTTCCTCTGGATGTGTAGAAGTCTTGTGCCAAGATGTAAATTTGCTTTAGATGGGACCAAGGAGGCAGGGGAATGGGAATTGGAATTGCTCCAATCAATTGAGACCAAATTACAGGCCCTTCTCACTGTATATCAGTGAGTTCATAAAATAACATTTTGTTCACAAAAATTGCTTTTGCTACAATGGGTATACATGATATTATGAAGATGCATGTCAGATGGAGCCTTGCCATCAGTGAAGCAAGATGTAAGATCAGCTGAAGGAGAATAATAGGGAAAAGCCCTAGCACACATCAAGCAGGCACCAAAGAAAGATTGCACATTTACAGCAAAGTGTGAGAACATTGCCTCCTGGGTTTTTAAGGGAACACAAGTATAGCCAAGGCGGTAAACAATTGAGCTCAGAAAGTAGCACAGAGCCGAAGGGCAACCAAAGGAACAGGGCTGTAACTGTGGATGACTTAATAGACATCAGGAGACCCTGCTTTCCTGTAACAATCCTTGCCTCAAAATTATTGCTCTCTTGTTCAGTACTCAGACCCTTATTTTGAACACAAAAAAGCTGAGTACCACTAAATTCAACCATAACTAATCTAATACTTGCACTTTTTTGTTAACTTTTAATTTAGGTAGATAAAACATGTCTTTAAATTTATAACCCTTTATTTATTCACTAACACTGATTAATAATTAAACTTCAACAATGAAAAATAATTGCTATCGTTAGGGTGACCATACACCCTACTTTGCTTGGAACGCTCCCAGTTTATATCTGTTGTGGCAGATCCTGCAGTTTAACATGTACCCTAGATTTTTCATTTTTTAATAAAGCATTAAGATATACTAAGATGAGTTTGGTGATTGCCACTTTGTACCTCTATCATCTGCCAAGGCCTTGTCTAACAGCATGTAGTACATGGAGTTCTGATTAGCATATGGTTAAAACTGGAAGGTGGCAGGTGGTAATCTAACCTACTTTTCCTTTCCCTTTTGAGACATATGCTACTAACACCTTCCTTTCAAGGACAGCATGCACTCCCTGACAAAAAGAAGTGGGCTCAGAATAGGTGGGTAGGAACAGCTAACTCTTCTGGCAGTGATGGGAGAAGTGTTTTGTGTTGCTGCCCCTGCTGGCCACTGTGTGTATCTGCAGCCAGTTGTGCTGCGACCAGGACCATGGACAACCAATGCCAAAGCCTGTGAGTTGGGTAAAGCTGTCAAGATCAGTGGGAATCATCAAGAATTAAGGGTTTGAAATATGTGAAATATAGACTTTACTGCCTTTCATAGATCACATTTGCTCAGTGGTTTTTACTATTGGATATTGTATGATGTAAATCTACAAGTATGTATTTATTGATTAAACTTTGTTTTCTATTGTCCTTTTCAAAGTAATTATCTCAAAAAAGTGCACATTTAATGAAGTATTAAGCACAAGTTTTGGGGTTACATCTATCATCTACCTGTTATCACCAAAAAACAAATATTCTGAAGAAGCCTCAGCATCTACTTCAAAAGCTGTGTTAATTAAGCAGACTATTCTCAAAGATGTCGATTTAACGAGTACAGATGCAGAAGGTTCATTCACAATACTGGAAAGCATGACTTTCTATTTGGATCAAATGAGCATTTTTCTAAATTAATTTCATTATTGATTCCAAGTTTTCCTGCGTTAAGTGTGAAAGTAAAGCGATAGCTATTCAAAGCACTGGCTCCATCAGCTAGAGAACTTTATTCAGAGTTAGATGGTGTCCGGTTTACATTACTGTCAGGAGATTCTTTAAATAGAAAATCAGTTAATTCCAATAATGTATTTTGTTTAAATCTAATTTATGAAATCAAACTTTTAGACGTTTATTCCACACTGATAAAGTATTTAACATCATTGTAAATACTATTATAAATCTAAATTTAAAAGCTCAACCTTAAAGATAAAGTCACTTTTATTTACAGAGATAATATGATACAAATTTTGGTGGAGCTCAATAGTGTAGTAAAAACAATGTTCTCATTACATTAAGAAACCTGCTGCAGCAAACTCTAGTTGGCATTGGTTGTAGTGAATGTACTATTCATGAGTATGTCCAACAAGCTTTGTTAGTCTACCTGTCAAAATAGAAGCTGTACAGGGTGGGGCAAAAGTCAGTTTATAGTTGTGACTACACAAAATGGTTTATTCTTGTAGTATTATTTATTAATTATTTTATTATTTTCCATATGAACAACTGTAAACCTACTTTTGCTCCATCCTGCATGTAAAGCCAGCTAAAGTATAAACTTTTGTGAAAAAATTTATGGTAAATTTATTTTTAAATGTTTCAATATGTCAGTGCATGCTTTTCTTTTTTGCTGTCACCAGCAGATTTTAGAAATGTGTTTAATTTTTTATGGTCAGATACATAATTTTCATAAACTGAAGATTAACTAAAGTACAAATAGTTATGAGCTTTTCACTAGATGCACAAAGGTCCTTGGAGATTTATTGAATTAATTAATATACAACTAGCACTGCAGAAAAAGCTGTTTGTATTTTTTTCTGTATATATTCACTTTAAATAGTGTTACTATTGTATGAGATAAAAATACAAAAACATGATAAGGGGGTGATATGTAAAATAAATAGAAACACTCAACCAAAATGTAGTAGTATCCTAGCTTAAACACATATTTTCTGTTATTCATTTGTATGTGATTTTTTGTTGTTGTTTGTTTGCTTGTTTTTTAATTGCATTTATTGGGGGGACATTGGTTAATAAAATTATACAGGTTTCAGTTGTACAATTCTATAACACATGACCTGTATATTATATTGTGTGTTTGTTATGTTTTAGTTTTTTAAGAACATTTTATAGACCATTCTACAATGACATTGAACCTTATTGTATAGTAGTCCTCAAAATCCAGGTTGCATTTTACTTGAAAGAAGTTGCAAATCTTTAATCAAAATATTCAACTAATGGAACACCAGTCAACTTCAGCTTCTGAAATGTATAGCAGCGAATTGTAATTACTGAGAGAAAATCTTGAAACCAGAAAGACAATGAAATGTAAACCCATAAAAGCAAAGGAAAAAGTGAATAAACTAAAGGAAAAGAGATGAAAAGCATAAAATATTTACCTTTGAAATTCTATAATTATACTTTGGAATGTTTTACCTTTAAGAAAATCTTTTAATCATGCACTTTTAAAGTTTTCTTGAATAAACTTACATTCTCTACTGCAATGAACCCATATTGAGATAGCCTCAAATATTGCAGATAATTTATTTAAAAGTTTGGTTTTGAAAAATAATTTTTTGAGGAAATGGAGGCAAAAAAGATAGTTCATGTGAAATATTTGGCATAAAATATTTATACATTTACATATTAAAAATGAAATGAAGAAATTTTCCATTCAGCAGAATTTACTCAGAGATTACCAGACACCTTATACCTGAGGTATTTCCTCAACTAAAAATAGTACTGTCAGGAGCAAGAGCCCACTTCATAAAAATGTTTGAACCATGCAGATTTTTGTAAAAATGAGTGTATTTTTAAAGTGGACTCAGCTTTAGACTATAGAAATGTTTTTAAGTCTTTCTAAATGTGGTCTTTGAATCAAGTATATTGGTTAGAAAAATTGAAATTCATAAGCATCTTAAACTTTAATGAAAATCTACCTTTTCTGTATATGGGCAAGGAAACAGATAAGATGGCAGGTATGGGGTTGGCTTAAGTGAAGAGAAAATCTTGACTGAGAACTTAAGAATGACACCAAAAAAGATACATTTAAAATTTCTATTAAGTTCAGATATAATGGTCTTTAAAACATATTTATAAAATTTAGCAATGAGTGTATGTAGTTAAACATTTTCAACTTTTAAAATTTGGTATCTTAAACAGTGAGGCTGGTTTTTTTAACATACTGTTTTTAGAGTATTTTCTTCATTATAGCATTTCTTGTCTGCCAGTTTTTAAGGGGACTGCCCTATCTGCAAATGTGTAAATTTCTGAATCTGCACTTGCTTCATGTTAATAAGCCATCAGAAAAGATGAGCATTTTCACAAGCTGTTAGAGGGACTTAAAGTCGATTCTCCTACCTTCTGAATAAAGTTGAATTAATTGACTATCTTTTCTGACACATTGTCGAGACAGGAGGAGCAACTATGGATATCAAAGCTTTAAGTCCTTTGAAAAACAATGATCTTTCCATAGCTATCAATCTGGCATACAAAGAAAAAAATATTAAGAAACTACTGTGCACCAAATGACTTACATGCCTAACTTTACTAATTCCTATTAAAAATACTTATTTTAAAAATGAAGAAACAAGCTCTGGCTGGCATAGCTCAGTGGATTGAGCGTGGGCTGCGAACCAAAGTGTCGCCAGTTCGATTCCCAGTCAGGGAACATGCCTGGGTTGCAGGCCATGACCCCCAGCAACCGCACATTGATGTTTCTCTCTCTCTCTCTATCTCCCTCCCTTCCCTCTCTAAAAAATAAATAAATAAAATCTTTAAAAAAGAAATACATTTAAAAAATTTAAAAAATGAAGAAACAAAAATGAATTTTTTTAAATGAAAATGAGGAAATTTCACTTTAGATAATCTGAAGGAGCCAGCCCAAACTTTCATATCTAGGAAGTGATGGAGTCAGCAGCAAAAAGCAATGTATGTGACCCCGGCCTGCTTTAGTTTTTCACACAGTCTCCTACTTTGCATCTTTCATGTTTATCCATCATCCAGATCTCAACTGGAATGATAGTGGGGTGCAGTGGGAAGGGGGAAATGAGCCTACACCTTTGACAGTCTTCAGGGGATCCTGTTGCCCACATTTTACTGGACTGTGTGCCCAGCACAAGGCTGCGTTTGTATTAGTTGCCTCATTCCATGTACATGGTACAGAGAAGCCAAGCATATTTAGAGGAACTCAAAAATTTTTGTTGAATTCATTAGCCTGTGAGCAAAATTTTAGCCTGTGAGGGAAATGGAGAGAAATACTGAAATTGGATATTTTGACCCTATTGACTACTAATCAAATTAATATTTCCACTGTTCTTTGCAATCATTCATATCTAATTTATCTACTTATTCAATGCATATTTATTTTGTTGAGTTCTAGATATTAGGGATGAAGCATTGAATTTGTTCCTGTCCTCACAGAACTGATAATAGGTAATTAAAAAATTGCACCATTAATCTTGAGTCCTCACAGCTACCCTGTGAAATGGGTGAAGTGGGCATTTTTGTACCTGCAGGGTCTTCAGAATACTGCAAGAATGTCTAATCTGTACATTTTCATTCGGCAAAGTATGCCAATGACAGAACTAATATATCCATCTGAACATATATTTTTAAATTCTATATTCCTTTCTCTGCTCAACATGTGATAATTTTGTGTTATTTTATTCATTAAATTTCCTAACAGTAAAACACACCCCCCCACCACCAACAACAACCCCTTCTTCACCCCCTAGCAGTGCTTAATGAAAAATTATTATTACTGAGTGTGTTATGTATGTGCTTATCATGTGGTGGATACCCAGACCTTATTCTATATTATTTCTGATCTTACCAGTAACCTCAGGAAGTAGATACTGCTATCTTTGATTTACAGATGAGAAGTTTGTGATTCGGTGGCAATTTTGCCCGAGATCACAGGTCTGGTTAGTAGCTATGTTCAGGTACAAATGTATACCTGTCATGGTCCTGTCTGCGTTTTGCTCACTGTTTCATGACTAGCAGAGTTTGCTCGACTCATTTCTCTTCTGCCTTTAACTCATTCTCCACAGCTCCCCAAAGTTATACAGTCTTCACTATATAGCTACTCTTATAATGTATTAATGCATCACCTCAGCTCTTAGGATAAAATGTGCAAAGCCCAGCATGGAATAGAGGGTCCCTCTTGACCGTCCCAGGATCCCTTGCCAGACCGCCATTCCCCACCACACATTTATTCTCACCGCACAGCAGGCTTCGGCGCGGCTGCTGGTGCACATAATTCATCTCTGCCCTATTCTAATTCTCTCTCTAGCAAAACCCCAATCTTCCTTATATATCTAAATCAAAGGGCTCCCACTAGCTTCTTCAGAGTTATTTCCCCCCAAGGGATCCATGGTGCCATGCATTAGCTATAGAGTCACTTGTCACAGGGCTTTGCTGTCTTGCCTTCCTGTCCCCTTGCCCACCCCCACCCCCCACTACACTGTGGGCTCCCTGAGGACACAGCCAAGCCCTTCCTCAGCTGTCTCCCTGGAGCCCAGCACTGGGCCTGTCACATAGTAGGACTCAAAAAATTCAAAATAAACAATTTATGACTCCCTTTCCCTCATGTCCCTTCCTTCATGAACTCAAACCCAACAAGGCAGGAAGGTAAACACAGCAAAAGCATGGCCAGAGGGGCTCCCGGCAACTGAGAGCTCTAAGGTTGCCACCGCAGCCAGCCCCTGTGATATTACTCAGTAGAGATGTAATTTTCAGATTGTCTTGATGTGACTTGATCGTGCAATAATTGACGAACTGATTGTATAATGTAAAACAGTCTGGCTATGAATAGGCCACTCTCCAAGATGAAACAGAAATGAGAGCGTGTCTGCATAATAGGTGTGTAAACGCAAGCAGAGTATTAAGCAGTCCTTTTTATTCTTAAAGAGCTGAAATGAGAAGAGTTCTCCCCCCAAAGCGTGTGCTCGCTTGCTCTCTCTATCTCTCTCTCTCTTGCTAATAAGCTTTTAGCAATTTGGAGGAGAAGTGTGCTATTGCTCTCACAAATAAATAATAAACAAAACATTATAATGTTGCTGTGATTATATTTCACTGACTAAAGGGAATTAAAGGTGGATTCTTTTTTTATTAGTTTACTGATCCTGGGCCCCCAAATCCTCGTAACTGCTCAATATATCATGCTAGTTAATCATTCTTGTCATTATCTTTAATGTCTTATTAGAGAGCTTCATTCATCTGGTTTTTATCTGTCTCATTGGAAGCAGTTTTAATCTCATTTCAGCAGCACTGATAAGCCTGTTAGTTTGCACAAATTGGTTTTGGTGACAACGTGTAGATAGCAATAATGTGCGACTTCCAAACGGAAAAGAGAAATCTACACAGGTCCAAAACCTCAGAAGGACAGGGCCAAGGAGCTGAGAAGAGGTGGAGACAGTGGTCTCAGTTTCCTAAAGGAAATTGGAGAAGGTAGGAAATAGGGTGGGAGAAAGAGAGAAAATTAAACAGGGAAACGGGTAAGTTGCCAAAAGCACCCCTTTCCCTGCACCCACCCAGGCCCACCCCTGAAGAATGCTAGTGGTGATGGCTGCGCCTGACCACTAGATGGCCTGATTGAGTCAACAGTGTCCCATTGCAGCGGCGGGAGAAGACTGCAGGTTTAGTAGTGAAAGATTCATGTCCTGTGCTTTGCCCCTGAAGCTGTGGTACCCCATTCCCAGTTTTCATTCCACTCCCATTGCAACCAGAAATCTTCCCTCTCAGACCTTCTTGGGGTTTTCTTCCCGCTCTAGGGTACTTAGCATCAGGCACTTTGTGAGATCCATTCAGCTAATGGAATAGCATTGATCACCTGGCCTTAGATTGGCCCCACTCTTGCTTTCTTAGAATAAGGGAGAAAATAAGCTCAACAGGCTCAGTTGACTCAAAGTTGCATTACCGTAGATGTTAAAGTAAATACAGTTCCCGCAGGTTCCCAGATCGCGAGTTATCTTCTGGGGGGTGAAAAATCAATAACCTGCTGATGTGAGCAGCCCGTTGAATTTCCTGGCTCCTGCACATCTCTGCCCTTGTACTGAAGCTGGGCGATGAGGCTTGTCTATCACAACCATGGCCCCTTTCTTGGGAGCATCTATTCTGGGGCTAGCATCTGTAAAAATTTAAAACCAAAATCACTGTGCAAACGGACTAAACTCTATCTGATTTATACTTTACATAGATAGTTAGATAGATAGATAGATAGATAAAATTTCAAGGGAAACATGTGTCTTACAAAAGGCTTCAAAGTCACTTGTCTCAGAGGCAAATGTATCAGCCAAATGCAGCCAGTGAATTGTCTGGTGGTGTTTGGGGTGGGAGGCTGCTAATAATATTCCAAAATCTCAAACTGCCAAAACACTTTGCAGATCCATTTTCAGCCCCTCTGCTTTTCTAGGAACATTTGCTTTGTGTTTGTCTGACTCATTCTCACAACTCCAAATGTTGATGTAAAGTCAGCTTGTGAAATTCTGCAACTCTTTTTCTTTTTCTCTTTTTAGAAACCCAGGAGGCTATACTTCTTCCCCCAAACTTAAGCAAAGCATAAACTCCCCTCTATTTTAGAATCTGAAACTCTCCACTAGACGGTTCATGCAATCGAAGCTAAATTCTCCCAATCCCTCCTTATTCCACATTTTGATTTTCATGTTTTAAAAGCACATCTATCCTGTAACTCCTCTGTGGAGCAAAGTGCAGAGGATGAAGTTGAATGCTTCTCCTCTGACCCGAGCCTCCGGGGTAGAAATGGAATTCTAAGACCATGCTACACAGGAACTGATTTTCCTGCAACTGCCTTTAGCAGGCACTCATGAGAGCTGAGCCCTCCCTCTCAAATTGTGCTGCCAGTGGGTACTCACTCAAGCAATAATATCGAGAACCTAGAAGCCAGTGAGTGAGGTTTACCTTTCTATTCAGTTTCATGCTGTTTCTTTATACAGAATTGGTAGCATAAAACAACTGGGTACTTGTCTATAGCCATATGAGTAGAGTCTCAATAATTACCCAACCCCAATAGAGACATATTGGTTGTGCACCTGGTCTATTAAGAGGATGACCCTTCGAAGCCAGGTTTGGCCCAGATACTCTAGGACCTAGTCCCTTTGTGAAGTGACCAAAGAGACCTGTGGAACCTGCTGTCAGGGCTGGCTAATTGGAAAGATCCTATGGAAATTTAACTTACACATGTGTGTCTTTGTTCACATTAGCTTTGTTCACATTAACATTAACCGAGCCACTAACTCTTTAGAAAGAAATGTACTTCCCACCAGTAAGGTCCCCCTCACAGCCAGTATACACCATCTGTATTTGGATTTTTGCCTGTGGCTTTGGACATAATGGACTCAAGGCCTTTCCATGACCATCCTTTCTTACTCCCCAATTCCACCTGTGACATCTGGCTCCTATAGATCAAGGTATACATCTTTGATTTATATTGTTTCCCCCAATTTCCCTCAAATGCACTGTTAACTGCCCACATAGCACTGAGAGCCCAACAGAGAATCTGTGTCAGTAGCTCCAGTGCAGAGCCAAGCCCACTGTAGGCAGGCAGAAGGACCCCATACTAAGTTAGAGAGTAAGGACCTCATTCCTCTACCCGTTCATGTCCTTATACTGACCACCAGAAAGCTGTGTGTGTGAGGACGCATATGTGTGCAAAGTGCTGAGTGCATAGGAGTCAGATGTGCTAATAGCCTGATCCAAGTTAGCAAGGGCTGTTGGAAAACAGGAGCCAAGAAAAGCAGACACGTGGCAAACGGTCCATCTGCCGAGAACTAGAATCCAAGTATCACAGACCTGATACCAGGAACACAGATGTAACCGCTGACAGGGTTCCTGCCAAAATGCTTCAAAACTTTTTGCTGTGCATCTGACACCTATTTGAAAGTTTCTATCTCCTACCCATCGAGATGTCAGGTTTCTCTGACCCTGTGTAAAGAGGGTGAATAGAAGTAAAAGCTTAGCTGTGTTTCCCAGACTCTTAGCCTGTTCGAGGTCAATCGCAGGAGAGTGTTTCTATGCTTCTTTATCCATGTGACCACAGACATCCCTGGGACTCCCAGCTGATCCGAATGCTTCCCCGAAGGGCCCTGAGGCTATTTGCATAAGTTCCTAGCTTTCCTTCTTCTCCCCCTATTCTTCCACCTCTATTATTTTAATCGCCCCCAGAGTAAATTTCTGTCCTTTTCTATGCAACTCCTCCATCCTTGCTTCTCTTTTCTGCCTCTCATACACACTGTTGGAATTCTGTGTCGCTGAAGTCCTAGAACTGAGCCTCAGAGAGATTCAGTAATTTGCTCCCCAAGGTAGAATTCCTCATAGAGAATGGTAGATGAGGAGAAGCTGGGCGTGACAAACTGCGTTTCCTAAGAGTTTAGGGCTGTGGGGAGAAATGTGATTCTCACATTAATACTTTTTGTCTCCACTACACAAAAACCAAGGTTGAGTTTTAAAAGGAGTTTTAATCACACATCTCTCTCTCCCTACGGATTCTAAACCAATTGAGAAATAGCATTATAATTTCAAGGAGATCCAAATACCATATAAAAGTATCTGTTGGTGGATGTGGGCTGCAGAACCTCAGACCTGCAGAATCAGGCTTCTGACTGTTTTCCGTCACACTTAGTCCCTAGGGCTCGGATGAGGGAGATGGGGTCCCAAGAGCAGACCTAACCCTGCTGGCCTCCTGGAGGACCTGGCCTGCCACACTTCCCACGGAGCCTGAAGGAATCAAGATCCCAGCAGTCTAGACCGTCTTTCATGGGGGCAGGAGCAGGAGGAAAGGTGAGCCTTCGTGGTGAGAAGGCCGGCTGGGGTGGGGGGAGGAGTTGAGCCACGCTTGTCCCCTGCTCTTCATCCAGTCTCCCCAGTCAGTAGGTCATCCTGCTCCCATTATCCATCGCAAAGAACAGGGTGCAAATGCCCTTCCCAATACTGAAAAAGCTAAAAAAAACTCACTTCCTGCTAAGCCAATACATAGATATAAAAATTGGGAGAAAATAATAAACCGCAAGTAATAAGCTATAGAACTCACAAAAGCCTCATCACCGACATTCGTCTTTTAAAAGATGTCATTCTTTTCTTATTCAAAATATTTGTGTGTCTTTTCACACAAAGTAGTAGAAAGAAAAATAAAGTAGGAAAGAGTCCGAAAATGGGATTCTAATTCTGACTGTCACCAATGATTGGTTTGTCCCCAGAATTCTGTCTCTCGAATGGCCAAGCAGCCATGCAACCAGATTGACTCACCCCCAAGAGCCCGCCTACGTCCAGTGCCCAAGGTCTCAAGTGTCAGAACAAGAGGGCACCTCCTTCAGAGAAGCTCTAATCTGGGGGCCTACAGCGGTAGAGTGTCTGAGTAACGCAGAGGAGCTAGGACCAGCTGCTGCACCACTGCCTGTGTTCAATTCTTGGCCCCATCACTGAACAGCTGAGCGACCTCTAGCGACTTAACCTCTCAATCTCTTCATGTGGAAAATAGGGGATGTTAACAGTGTCATCCTGATAGTGTTGTTTTGGGATTAAATGAGTTAGTGTATATAAAAAACTTGGAACAGTATCTGCAACATAGAAGTGACATGAAGCACTTGCCAACATTATCATGGTTAATAAATGCTAGTACAGAAACAAACAGAACCGTATAACCTCAGCACATTTTATGAACTTTTCTAATAACATGGAAGTGCTTACGCTTAACTGTTAAATTCAAAAGTTAGAATTAAAAAGTGTGTGTACCACTTTGAACCATGTTTAAAAAGTACAAACAATACATAGAATTATGACAAAATGCTAATTGGTGATCTTTGATAGATTATAAAAGATTTTAAGTTTCCTGTTTCCATGCATGAATTTTTTACACTAGTATGCATTCATTTTAAAGAAAAATGTTTATTTTGATTCTTAAAATAATTCTGGTGTCTGGGGCAGATGCACCAGGCAAACACCTCTAACAAAATGTAGCTCTTCCAGTCTGAGGATACCACATGTTATACAGACAATAAATTCTATTTCTGATGGAAGGAAAACATTCCTTTATCAGCAATAAATTACCCCATTCCTGCCCCACCCCACAAAAGTTGCAAATGCTTCTCTTCTTGGTAGGTGTTTCTCCTGGGGCTGCATTCCACAACTCCGCGGCAGGTATCAAGTTCGGCTATTTCTCTGAGAGTCCATCCATCCCAATGACAGCTGTTGCTTGAAGCAAGAAGCTTCGTCAACCCCACCTGCCCCCATGACCTAATCCAACGCATCATATTTACCAAAGTATTAAGTATTTGATGACAGAATACGCTAAAGGCCAAAAATGACAGCTAAGCCCACTCATCAGTTGCCGCTCCATTCTCCCCTTGAGGTAGAAGTCTGTTTGGAATAATAAAACCTGAATAATTCTAGCCACAAGTTTAAGCCTCAGCCTCCAGATTTGTGACTTTCTAGAACATTCCTGGGATAGAAGCTCCCACCTTGACTCTCATTTTTGAGGTTCACTGCCAGTTTCAGAGGGCTGGAATTTTTTCCAGTATTTATGAGCTTAGGCTTTTATAGGCTGGGAAAGTTTATATGCAAAGTGTATCATAGGACTCAGCCTATTCACCTCAGCATCCAACACAGGGGAAAAGCAACCACCTGGACAAGTGTCCCCTAGGTGATGTCATGAACTCACATGCACTCTGGCTCAGAGCCCAGCACCAGTGATAGACTCAGCTTCAGGCCACCCCCACACAGGCTCTGCCTTCTCTTGCTCTCCCATTGCTCACACCTTTTTATTCCCTCTGGACTCATCAAAGTCACAGATATTACAGCTGGAAAGGAGTTGAGCGCTGTTCAACACACTGCTAGTTACAGATAGTGGTAGTAGTAATAATAACAACAGCACGTACAGATAGCATTCACTATAGCCAGACACTATTATCAGGTTTTAAATACACTGTTAAAGAACAAAACTCAACTGAGTAAATTTGAAGATCTAACTGGCTTTATTAAATGATTCGTGGATCTGGTGGTATCCCATTTAACAACTAGACAAGATGAGTTGTACAAAATGGAAAATTTTCTAGTCAGAAAGAGGGTAGAAGTAAGAGTGGATAATTTCAGTCAGGGACACTTTTTCTTAGGGAAGACAGCAGGTCTTATCAAGCAGATTATCTCACTAATATTGATCAGGAAATTCCAGGCTGATTGGTTTAAAACTCCACTCCTGAGGCAGTTTGAAATGGCAATTAGGTTAGTTATTAAGTTTTGGTTTGGAGACATGGCTTAGCAAAAGGAACTCTACTTTTTAGCCTGTCACTTAAATACAAAATAAAACAATAGTATTTATTTAATTTACACCATAACCCTGTAAAGTAGATACTGTTATTATCCCCATTTCATGGGTGAGGGAACTAAGGCCCAGAGAGGTTAAGTAACTTTCCCAAGCTCGCTCAGAGTGAGAACTCAAGCCTGCCCCCGTGAAGTCGAGTCTCTTGATTCTCCACTGCTCAGGAGCTACTACTACCAGTGGCCATCGCCCTCAGAATCCTCTTCCTGAGTCTGCTAGTTCAGACAGAAATGAAAGAAAATAATCTCAGAAATACAAACAAACAAACATAAAAGGCCATTGGACTGCATCTCATAAACATTTTCTGACCACCTGCCCTGCACGTGCCAGGTGCTGGGTGAAAGTCAGCAATGAATAAACACAGGGGCAGCATTTTCATGCAGTTTAAACACAATAGGGAAAGATGGAAGGATGAACATCGATAAAAGTCAGAGAAAGGCTTTTTTTGAACTGGCACAATGCAAACATAGACTGCAAGGATGGGACAAAGACTTGTGGCCCTCCCACCAAGCAAGCTCTCCTTCACCACCACCACCCCTCACGGTTACGCCCCTCAGGTGAGGCCATAATTACCAAATGCAAGATTTGAAACCCTCTTTGGCCTCAAAGCAGATTCACTACCCACTGTGCACACCCCCTCCCCCCACTCTCTCCATTCCCCGGACTCATCTCCCAGCTAAGCCTTTACCCATGGGTGCCACTTGCTGGGTGATTGATGAGGATTTCTGAGCAACGCCAGCCTCTTCTCCAGGCCCGGCCTGGCTGCTTCGCCATTCCAGAACAAATGCACGTTTGATCTATGAGGCTACTTTCTTACCATGAAAGGATGTGTCTCCCAAGTGACCTCTTCCTTGGTAGTTGAAGAGAAAGTGTGATAAAAAGCAAAAGCCGTGTCCTTTGAAGATAACTCATACATTGGCCAATAGATGCGATAAAGTAGCTAGAAATGCAGCACAGGCTACAAACAACTCCACATTAAAGGCATCTGTGTTTAATAAAACTAATAAATCAAATGCTGTTAGGTGGCGCCTCCTGGCTATGTTTTAGGCCTGTAATTGGTGCACATGGATAATACAAGAAGAAAAGGCATTGAGTCAGCAGAGAGACTGCTTACCTCTAATATGCCCCTCAAGTATTTCTAGGATTCTCTCCATGATTTGTTTAGGCAGAGTTATCAAAAGGAGAATCTCTTTCTTAGGAAAGTGCCAGGCTACCAATCTATGCCCACAAATGGGGAGTGTGCCCTCGCTCCGGGGATCTACCAGGACAATGAAAAAGCCAGAGAAGAAGGTCAAAGAGAGGTAGGAAGGGGGGAAATTGTAAATGTATTGATTTGTCGTGCATCTCACATGCACACTTTATATGTATCTCATGAGTTAATCCTGATAATAACCCTGTGAGATAAGTGACATTTTCCCCTTATTACAGGTAAGAAAAATATATGTCAGATAAATGACTTGTCCAGTGGCAGAACTGGTTAACTCCCAGACCAGTGAAAGAAGCTGAAGAAGCTTAGTGTAGTCAGCCTTCAGAAGGTGGACTAAAAGGACAGCTCTTATAAACTTTAGGACTTCCTTAAAGAACAAGAACCCACTTATTTGCATTAGGTCAGAAAATAAAAAACAAAGGATATAGGTTTGGGTGCAGGAGGAATGGATACTAGTTATCTCCAAGGGCTTTCGGACCTGGAAGGAAATGGTAGAAATCCCTTGCAGAAAACCTAAATGTACCAGATGGCTTGGTACATTGGGGCAGTAAAGCTGCAGAAAGGACATTTGACTGGTCCATGTCCAGGCACTGGCATTTACCAGCAGCATGACCCTCGGCAAGTATCCACCTCTCTGACCTTCACTTGGCTTTGTAAAATGGAGACAGTAATAACTAACTTGAAATATTTGGGGGAAAGCATGAAATGAAATGACATATATAAGACACTTGGTAAACACTAAAGTGCTATCAAGCATAAGGATTGCTATGCCTCCACCTTTCTGGGACTTTTAATACATAATACAGCCCGGAGACAAGGGAATGGACTAAATGATTTACTGTGGTTCCCTTTTACCACCAGAAGTAGATTATTCAAAGCTTGGGAGTGAAGTTAAGCTGCTACTAGAGATTATTAGCTTTATAGTTTTCAGAAAACTTCAGCTTAAAATACAGAGTGCTTATTCCTCCCCGGCCCCAGTGAAAGGTTTCAATGACATATTCAGAGCTATGAAACAGGTTAAGGGTCAGCCTTCTTCTGCCAGGAAGGAAGACAATTTGGATGAGGAATTAGAGTTATAATACCAAAGGGAGTTCATGATTTGGGACTAGAAGAAATTGGCCTTTTGCCTCAGAGGCCATTTAATGCCATGAGATTCCTGGCCACCGTTAGCGGCCAAGTTAAAGAAAAAAGAAAAGAAGAGAAAAAAAAGAAGAGAAAAGAAAAGAAAGAGAAAAGAGAAAAAAACACTCCAGCTTTAATTATTATAACAGATTGGTTAGTCAGGGACAGATGGCTTGAGGTCTAGTCCCTACGGTCCTGTAACTTACACACCAAGTTTATCATTGGTCAGTATTGTAAATAGTTATCTCCTTTTATTAAATGAGATGGAACCAATCTTTAACAATCAGCCATATACAATGCCAGTATCATTCCTTGTGTGACATCTATAGAAAGGACTGTGCAAGCTGGTAGGAAAGCATAAACTAAAAAATTTTAAGAACATTATAAATGTACAAGAATATGGAAAAAACTGTAGGTGTACTTAGCAGGATGAATTGTAATGACAAAGCAGTCTGAATCTTACCTGGCATTTGTTTTAACACCAACAAGATCCAGGTACTTCATAACTGCATCCTTATTCTCTCAATTCTCCCATCAGATAGCCTTCTGATTTTTTTAATAGTACAATAGCATTTGGGCTTTTATAGGGGTATAATTTTGATAAACTTACCTACACAAGTCACCAAAAATCTTTTATATGACTAAGTAAACAGTCAGAAGTGACTGCATTTTCACCTTGCAGAGTAAAGGCTAAGTTAGCATCACCCTGGTGCAGGAAAGACATTCTTGGACGGGAGACTTTAGCTCAAACCACACAGAGTCACTACCAAAAGGTTTTGTTTTGTTCTTATACAACTTCTGGGCATTTGTGGAGCCTAAAAAATTGGAAGGGGCAGACAAACTCAGCCATTCTCTCTACTACTGACAAGAATTACCCAGGACTTACTAGTGCAAAGCACCATGCTGCATATCAGGGGGCAAATGTCTACTTTACCCCACACTCTCCCTCAGGGAACTCACCGTCAAGATGAGATGACAAGGCGATGTCTCCAGTCACAAGTGGCAACCCAAGTTAGCTTGACCTCATTGCCACGGAAGTAGGAAGTTATAAAACCTCGGAAGAGGGGAAAATCACTGGGATGTACAGATGATTAAGGAAGTTGTGAAGAGGTCCAGTGGGAATACTATGAGCCTAAAGTATCTGCTCAGGACTCTGTTAGCTATGGGCAGAAGGACTTCTGGTAGAACATTGTTATAAAGCTGACTACATCTCAGTGTTCTAAGAAATTCCCCATGTGCCTCTTGGACACCTCACCTCGGTTTTGGCAACTGGAAATTTCAATGCCTACAAACATATTGTTTGGTATAGTACTGGATTATAGTACTTGAACTTAACTGTCAAAACTGTAATATTGCAGTCTCTCACATTGTGAAGTTATTTCTACTCTTTAAAGACTATTTCCACTTGGGAGCTGTTTCTGTGATCCAAAAGAAATTATAAACCTCAACTGACACCTGGAGTAACTGAGATGCAAAAATAGTTGTTGCAAACCACACAAAAGTCCTGAGCAGAGGTGGTCTAGGACCCAGAGCCTCCCACCTCCCCACCCAGGTGGGGAGACAAATGTGTCCATGGCAGTTATCTGACATCGAGGCAGGAGCCTGAGAGTAATGGTTGTTTGCCAAGTGTCCACAGATCCTTGGAGAAAAAGGCCTTGTAAACATGCAGCATATTTGTAAGCTGACTAGTACAGGGGAGATTCCTTGAGGACGGCATTTCAGTCAGAAGCTCCCTCCAGCGGCTCCCCAAACAGTAGGTGGCTCTGTAAAGCCAGTTTTTCCTGCGGTGCAGAAGTCATAACCAAGATTGGTCGTGCATCTCTTCCTCGGAACAGAGACCTGAACACAATGAGAAATTGCTTTCACCTCACAGGGAGTTGGGTTGTGGATGGAACATTTAACTTATACCTGCTCCATTGACAAAAGCAAGCTTGAACTCCAACTAAAGCAGGTTATTCTTGGCAAGGAAGATGACATGGAAAGAACTGATGCTGACTTCCAGGAGTGATGGGGACAAGGGCACAAGCCATGTTTGTTGAATGTCTGCAATGTGCCAAGCCATTTTGCATATATCCTAGCACTGAATACTCACCACACCCTTTAAAGTTAAGGAGAGTCGCAGCCTTCTAGCACTTGAGAAGGCCTTGCAGAGATTAACAAAGGTGCTCCAGGTCACACAGGTGGTGAGTGGCAGACTCCCAACTGCACCCAGTTATGTCTCAAAAGGCCCCTGCTTTTTAGCATGCTCAATTCTAAGTCAAGCCAAAGTCTAAGTCAAATGAGGCTGAGAAAGAATGGGGTCAAGTCTTAAAGAGAAATCTGCCTCTGTCCATACTTCTCCATAGAAGGACTGGCTACTTGATGTTCGGGACCCATTGCAAAGTGAAATACAGGGACCCATGTTCAAAACTTACTAAGAGTTTTGAGACAGTGATAGCAGAGAATTAAACCAAAGACAGAGACCTTCTGAGCACTAGGCCCTATTCAGACATACAGGTTGTATGTCCATGAAGCTGTCCCTGCTCCAGAGACTCCAAAACAAAAGTGACAAGGCAAGAGTCTTGGAGTAAGGGGCAAATCTGGAAATATAGTCCAGTAGTAGGAAAATGGACCATGTGGTCCTTAGAAGCCTTACATCCCATCATGGGCCTGCTCATGACACACACACACACACACACACACACACACACGCACTGCCTGGGGGAACTCATGGATCAAGACTAATAAAAATTACAAGGCAAGGCCCTGGGGGCAATTGTAGCCCTTTTTCTCATCTCAGGAAGATTCGAAATAGCATCCTGGTGACACAGTGAATGAGAGAACATCACTCCTACCACAGCTGTCACTTGTATCTGCAATCAGGTGAATTATAGAGATTAGCCACATCCAAGAATTACCGCACTTTTTGATTGGTTCTGTACATGTCCCTTCTTAAGGTGGAATCACTCAGGTTCACACTCAGACTCTGGAGAAAGCTTAGGAAGATCCGTGCTGCCACCCAGTGTTCAGAGAACAGGCCCAGGAGGAGCTGCCGAAGAAGGGTGGGTGAACATCTCGGGCTCGGCAGGGGTGGGAGCATCCCAAAGCTGCAGAGAAGGATGGTGCAAAGTGTTCACGGGCCCCTGGCAAGCTCATTTTAGAGGTCACGTCCTACATCACCTCAAAGATGTAAAAGTGTGCCCACATCCCACATATTTATTTCATCAACCTGTAATTAAGACGAGTTCGGTTGTTTTTGAGTGGGTTGACATGCTATATTTTGTAGAAGTTTAGTTAAACATTTGTTTTGATTTTGCAATTTTGTTTTTGAATTATGGATCAAGTGTGGGAGCTTCTGGGGAGAAGGGGGCTCTTAAGAATTACTCTAAATCAGAAATATTTGTAAAGCTTCTAGGCCCTGGGCTCAGTGTACTCAGTACCTGCTACTGTGGACAGGCATGAAAACAGGTGTAGCAAAGAAGAGAAAACACGGGAATATTGGATCTGGTCACCTCTGACAGCCTGTGCACTACAAGTATTAGTCCTTTTGTTATTTCTACGTAAAGCCAGAGTCTTGGTCTGCTGAATTTATCCAGAAAAATCATAGGCACATCGTGGCCAGGATCTATCACACATTAGTACTCGGATTTCGTTGTTTAAGTAACAAAAAGAAAAAAACCCTTGGTCAGGTGTGCTGCCGGATGCAATTACCAAATAAATCCCATGCTTTCCCACAGCGATGGGTTTAACAGGCAAGTAGCCAGAATGCAACACCGTGCTCCCGAGTCTCTGAAGCCCTCCTGAGGGTGGAGAGATTTTCAATGACCTGAGATAAGTGGTAAATCCCCTCACACAGCTCCTGCAGCAGAGACACAATATACAAATATCAACCCCCTGCTTCTCCCGCTGGACCGTGTCTCTGGTTGGGTGTTAGGTGACCCTTGGTGCTGAAGTGCAGGGATGAAACCAGGGAAGACAGTCTGCACATAATCACACACTCTTCCCAACTTCAACTGTGGCCTGAGGAGGATTGTCCCTAAACCAAAAGCTCTTCCACACCACATCATATCACCCCTTCACCTAGGTGGGCCAGACTGTGGGCAGTAGTTTTACAGATTACACTCATTCCCTAGGGCTGCTGTAACAGAGGACCACAAAAAACAACACAAATGAATTGGCTCACAGCTCTGGAGGTCAGAAGTCTCACTGGGCTAATAAAAGCAGGGTCAGTGGGGCCATGTTCCTCCCAGAAGGTCCAAGGGAGAATTTGTTTCCTTGTCGTCTCCAGTTTCTGGAAGCCTCCTGTATCCTTTGGCTCATGGCCTCTTCCCCCGTCTTCAAAACCGACCACACAGCACCTTCAGGTCTTTATGGCTCTCACCATCCTGCCTCCGCCTAACAGGAACCATAATGATTACACTGGGCCCACCCAGATAATCCAGGACAATCTTTCCATCTCAGGATCCTTAACTTAACCACACCTGCAAAGCCCCCTCTGCCACGTAACGTCTCATGTGTACAGGTTTTGGGAATTAGGACATGAACATTTTGAGGAGGGGGGTTTATTTTGCCTCCCACGGGTGTCATTTCTTTTAACACAAATCATCTCTGTTCATTATAGAAAAAATGAAATTTACAGAAAAGTTTAACATTAGAAAATGGAGAACACAACCACTTTGAAAATATGTCTATTTTGTTCTGTAAAGAAAACCTACTAAGTAGTCTCCAGTGCACTTTTCCCATGCCACCATGCAATGCGACCACCTTCCATGTCACCAGCTGCAACTCTGATTTGCCAGCACTTGAACGACCGTCCAGTGTTCTGATACTGCCCGACGGTTTTTGAACAGGTAGGTCGTTTCCAGTCTTCTGTACATACCGATAATTATGTCTTAACCTTTTTGTTAATGCATATTTGTATACTTGCCTGATATTTTCTGAGGGTAAGTCCCACAAACGTAATGGCTATGGCTGCTTTTAAGGTTTGAAATGCATTTGGCAAAAATGCCCTGCAGGAGGTCAGCACCCAGTCAAACTCCCCTGCAGAGCAGATCTGCACCCTCCTGCCCCAAACCCTGGCCAGCATCAGACTTTCATCCACTGAAATCTCGTAATTGGTTCAATTCATAGTCCTTTCGTAACAAGTAAGATTAAACTTTTTATATATTTATTTTCTATAATACTTAGTTCTTTTTAATTTTATTTTTATTTTTTTAAATTTATTTATTTATTTTTAGAGAGGGAAGGGAGGGAGATAGAGAGAGAGAGAAACATCAGTGTGTGGTTGCTGGGGGTCATGGCCTGCAACCCAGGCATGTACCCTGACTGGGAATTGAACCTGTGACACTTTGGTTCACAGCCCGCACTCAGTCCACTGAGCTATGCCAGCCAGGGCTCTTACAGTTCTTTTATTATATCCTTTTTCTATGTTAAAGTGCTTAGAGTTTTTTAATAAGTGTTCATCAATCTTTTGTTAACCTATGTCATATTTGCCACAAATAATTTTCTCAGTTTGCTGTTTTGTAATTCAGTTTTTATTATACAGAGGTTTCACTCTTGTAGTTATATCTATTAGTGTTTTTATTTTTTTAAGATTGTATTTTATTTGATTTTTAGACGGGAAGAGAGGGAGAAAGAGAGCGAGAGAAACATCAATGTGTGGTTGCCTCTCGAACGCCCCCTACTGGAGACCTGGACCCAAGCATGTGCTCTGACTGGAAATTGAACTGGTGACCCTTTGGTTTTCAAGCCTGCGCTCAATCCACTGAGCCACACAAGCCAGGGCCCATCAGTGTTTTTATTTATAGTGTCTGCCTTTAGTCTCATGCTTAGTATCATGGTATTGTGGTATCACAGGCCTCACCCACTCTAATATATAAATATTTTCCGGTGGGGTTATCAATCCATCATGATTGTTTTGCCTAAAATGTTAGTGGCATTAGCTAAAAGAATTCTGTGAGGCAGCCACTTGAAACACAGAGATGCTGCTCCCTGTGGGGTCGGCACCAGGCTCTAAATAACGGCCCGTCATGTGGCTGTGTCCAAAGGCTCGGCAGCAGTGTCTCTAATCAGGGTTACACCTGAGCTCTTAATTCATTGTGATTTTCAAGCCAAGTGAAGAGCTTTCAGAGGGAGGCCCTACCTACCACCTCTTTCTATTCAGTTGACGTAAGTATGACCCAGCCCTTGCTTGTCACAGTGGAGCAATTTAATCTAACTTTCCTTGTCACTTACTTCCCCTGCTCTTTGGACTGCTAAGGTGTGGGCATAAATTTCATGAGATGAGCTCCAAGATTGTGGAGCTCTTGGCTCTGGTTGTGTTGCTCTAGGCTACAGCCAAGGGGAATCGGAGTGAAGGGTTTCAGAAAGTAGATCTTAAAGAATTACCACAAAAGACCCATGAGCTCACCTCTCAGGGGAATTCACCTCTCAGGGAAACTCACCTCTCAGGGGAAATATTTCTTGGTTCTGACCTTACCTAGAGGGATAGCTGAGGACCCATTCAGCCAGTGTTTCCTGCTGAGTTTGAGCACAGGTGGGAGCAGGAAACCTAAGCTGGCATGGAGGGGCTCTACTTACCAGCCAGACAGGTTTCCCTGTACTCTGCAAACCTAAAGATGTAGATGAAAGTACTTCTATTTTCCTGAAAATCTTAGTACCAGTGCTTGCCACTGAATAGAAAGAATGCAAAACAGCCTTCCCCTCTCCCTACACCTACAAAAGTATGTGGGAGTAGAGAATCCACTAGGACAAAAAGGACAAAGGCCCATTGCTAACAGTCTTCCTCATTAAAGGAGAAAAGCAGACCACACCTGTTTTTTAGTTCATTTACCCAACAAGCAGTGATTGAGGACCTACTTTCATACCTCTCTTGATGCTGTTCCCTCTGCCCAGCATGCTTTCCTCAACACCCACCTAGTGAAGTCATAATTACCAAGGCCCAACTCAGTATCTGCCTCCAATTTAAAGCCTTCATCAACATATTTCAAACCCTCTTGTTCTTCTTTCTTCTTCCTCCCTTCAACTCCATTGACCCAGCAGTATTGTATAGTGGCTTTGGAACCAAATGGACTTGGGTTTGAACTGATTCTTCCACCTAATCACTTGGTCCATTGGAACCTTTGGAATAGTGACTTAACAGCTTTGAGCCTCAGCATCTTTATCTCTAAGATGAAAGTATACTAACCTTCATAAGGATGTTGCTTAGCAGATTAAAAAAAGATCACCCATGAGATGAATAAAAGGAGACATCTGGCTTCCAGGTGGTTATATCAATTGGTTAAAACCATAACACAAGACAATATCACTATCATAAAAGGGATACAGAATGCTTCAGCAGTACAGAGAAAAAGAAGGTCTTGTCAACATGAAATGTTCAGAAAAAGTAACTGGAAGGGGCATCAAGCTTCTTGAAGAAGGGGTAAAAGTCTACCGAGTAATGCTTGTTACTCGGGGGAAGGACAGGTCTGACTGAGCAAACTCAGTGAGCCAAAGACAACGGAGGGAAAGGCAGGCTATGAGAAGAAAAAATAGCAGGTTCCACCAGAGCCATTTAAAAAACAGATTGTTTTATTGTTTTTTAATTTCTTTAGTTTTTATTTTTATTTATTGATTTTAGAGAGAGGAAGGGAGAATGAAAGAGAGAAAGAGAGAGAGGATCAATTTGTTCTACTTTTTATGCATTCACTGGTCAGCTCTTATATGTGCCCTGACTGAAGATCAGACCCGCAACCTTGGCCTATTGAGAGAATGATCTAACAAATTGGGCTATTTTTTAGTTTTAAAGCTTCAGAAATGAAGTTTTCTGAGCATGGACTTGTATCATTAGAATTATCTTTAGAAAAATCAACTTGGTAATCGTGTACAGTACAGTTTAGAAGGGATTCATCAGCCAGTTGAGAACATAATACAATAATCTGTATTGAAAAGAATGGCCTTGATTCTGGACCCAATAAAATGGATCTAAATTGCAATTTGATTGGATATGAAAAAGGGAATGGATATATCCAAGAGGACTTAGTCTCAGTGACTTAGAGTATGGTGGGCCCATTGAGGGAAACAGAAACCCTTAGAGGAACACTTTTTGACATGACGGGCTGGAGAGCCCAGGGAGAACCACCCAGTCGGAGTTAGAAGCAGGAGAATGGAGGTTAAGAAAATGATTACCACCAAAGAGAAAGCATTAAGGTTTATCCACATCAAAGACATAACAAAGATTGTATGAATGGATGAGATGCCCAAAGATAGAATATAGGAATAATAGAGCACCAAGAACAGAACCATAAATAATGTCTACAATTACGGGAATAGAAACAGCAAGTAAGACCAGGATAAAGCAATATCACATCTGCATATGATATTTTCCCTTAATCTAAAATGTTCTCTGAGATTCCCTTCATTTAAGTTACAATCATTTTTCAAGGTTCTTACACAAAACAATTGTTATTAGCTTTAACTTATTAAACACATACTGGTTGCCAGTCACTGTGCTAAGTATTTTATATGTATTATCTCTTTCTCATAATTATAAACTGTAAGTACATTAATTATACCCATTTCACAGATGAGGGATTAAGATTCAGTGAGCTTTAATAATTTGCTAAGGTTTAGTAAGAGTTACTAAACAAACCCAGTTTGCCTAGCTCCAAAAATCAAACTCTAACTTCTTTGTTGGCCTGCCTCTAGTGAGTCGTCAGTGTAGTTACAGTAAGATCCTAACATGTTTATTTTTTGAAGCTCTATGGGTGATTCTGGAAGCACCCAATCTAAGACCCCTGCTACATATTATACTACAGTGATTAATAGAAAATCTGACATCAGTGTTGAGAACACATGGACTAATTGCTTAACCTCTTGGGTTAGTACCTTTTCTTCAGTTCAGGTGACTACTTACCCAGCGGGGTCAGTATAAAGGGCAAGTAAGGAAACCAAGGTAAAGCTCCTATGTGCTATAACTGTTATTGCTGTTGTTGATAGGCACTCTCCCACCTTCCCTTGAGCTCCCCCTTCTCCCTGAGTCAATTCCAGATTCCCCTCTGTTAAGTCCAAGCTCTCAGGTATTGCTTGCCTGTCGTGTTCACCGCCCATGCCAAGGGAAGCAGCACTTTGCAGGGGACTCGCTAGTGATGGAATGTCAAAGAGGTTTGAAAACATAGGAAGAGACAACCTGGTTAGATGAGCCAGGCTGCTGATCTCTGAGATGGTCTGAGCTCTGATTCCTTTTTCTTTCTGATCTGCCCTTCAAACAATCCCCATGTCATTACGTCCATTCCCAGTATGGAGTTGGTGGGTGAGTGAGGGGCAGCACACTTAGATCTCAGCTTCCAGAGACTATGGCATCTACGCAGACATTTTCCCCTCACTAGCCAGCTCTTGCCCTTCCCTACTGGGAGCTGATGCATCTGGTTTGTTCATGCTTGGGGCCTAGTCCCAGGAAAAGGACGAAATTCCCTTGAGCACACCCTCCACCAAGACCTCCTCTTGGAATTCACAGTCATCTGCCCCTGCCAAACCTCACTCCCAGCTCCATTTCCAGGAGCGGAAAGCATATGGACTGTTATTTTTTGCCAAAACTGATCAGAAAACAGAACTTAGTTCTCATAAAAGTTGCATCCTACTTGCTTCCCTTTTCTTACTGACAATAAAAATGAAGCTCGAGCTTGGGGAGCTATCTTTCTTGAAGGAAATATTTTTCATTCAGATCTAAATCCTAACTCTGTCATTTCTCACCTGCTCAAACGCCCTGATCACTAGGGGAGGGAACCATAAATAACTGAAATTATAATTTTGTTAAGATTGTGTTTCAACTCAATAATATTCAGATCTTTTCATTGAAATCCATTGATAATTTTAGAACTTTCCTTACAGAGGTGGAGAAGAAGCCACAGCATTTTTAAAAAAATTTTAATTACTTACTGGGTAAAATCTGAAAGTATTTAATTATTAGATTTATGCCTCAAGATAAGTTCAATGGTAATTACAGGATGTCTTTTTTTTAATTCTAATTCCAAATAATTAAATCCCTAACACACTGGATCATTATAATTATAATTAGAATAAAGGTGTCTTATATTTGAAACCAAAGTTTGGCTTTTTGTTTAACCTCTTTGCACCTCATCAAAGGGGAATGCTTTGAAAAGATCTGTTCCGATCTCTCTAGTGCTGCTTTAAAACAAAATAAAAAGCATAATTGTCTGCAGGAATGCTTTTCCACTGCAATACTGGCAGAGAGAAGGTGAGCCCCAAGCTTTCAGCTTGCTTGAGGTTCCAAGGCGTGCTGACTTTTCTCTTGCCATTTGTCATCCCTGGATGCAGGGAGAGCTCAGACACCAGGCAAAAAGATGAAATTGATGCCATGAAAATATCAAGGCAATCAAGGAAGAGGATCTGTGAAATAATCTATCTCCCCCATCCCCAATTTGTCAACCTGTTTGGGGGTGACTTCTTTGAGCTCCCCTTCAGTTAAAGATGAATGGATGAAGATGGGTTGGGATTGGGTAGAAGCCTCAGAGGGGGCCACACACAGACTAGAACATCTAGAGCAAGACTCATGAAATAAGACCTCTAACTAAGGCTCAGTGAGGCTTCTAACTAAATGCATGGGTCCTGGCAACAACACTTAATTGAGAAAAAGTGTGCTATCCTTTCTCTGTTGATGAGGTTGTTGGAAACACTTGCTAAATCAGCTCAACCAGCAGATGAGTTGAGTTTAGCATCCTGAGTTCTGCTCCGGGACTTGGGCACTGGGACGAGTGGTGGTTTGTGGTTTCAAGGAGGAGTTGCAGGGTGGAGGTTCAGGAAGGAGAGGAGACACACATCTTTATAAAGTAAATAAACCATCCCCAGATGTCTTCCCCTGGCTAGGTGGCTGAGAGGAGAGCACTTGCTTATTGGAGAACATTTGAAGGCTGGTATGGGGGGGTGAGCGAATGAAAGGGGGGAGCAAAAAAAAACTACAAAGAGAAGGCCAGAGAGCAATCATAATACTTAGAAAAATGTCACATTAAAAGCTCCAGCTGCCAGCGGCTGGAGGGAAAAGAGTTCCAGACAATAGCTGAGGGAACAAGTCAAATCTTGTGTTCATTCCTGTGGTTAAAACAAGTCTGTACGACCACAAGGAAAATTCCATTCTCCTCAGACCTTAACTCCCTGCTTACCTGGGCTCCAGACGTTTTTTTTGTTGAAAGGCCCCTTAAAGTTAGAAGCGGCCATGCACAAAGGCCCAGCCTTTCTCCTACCCCAGCCTTTCTCTCTCATGTTTGTATCCTCACATCTTGAAAATTACCTCCTTTGAGGGGCCCAGTTACCATGTTGACTGAAGCATAAAGAATAAGGCAGGGTTCAGGAAGAGGACAAATCCCCTTGCCACCTTCCCCACCTCCCAACCACAAGCCATGTTCATTTTCCAAACCTTGTAAGCCATGGATGTCAAATAAAATTATTCACTAATTCAATAAATGTGTATTGAATGCCTATTATGTTTCAGGCTTTAGACTAGGTATTTAGCAGGGATGACCATGGTCAAGCTGTTGTTAAGGACTTCCAAGTCAGGCACAAGAAAAATTAGGGTTCAAGGGCTGCTGATTGTGTGACAAACATCGTGAGCACTGTACATTGTGTATGTGGAACGTGGTCTTTTCCTTTTCTTCTTGGGGTTTTCATGAGTCCGGCTGACAATGGGCCTGCCTGCTGGAGTCAGTCCAGACAAGTGTCTCTCTTCCTCACCAATAATCCCAACATCTACTCCTTTTCATTCATCTTGGACAAGGCTTAGGTTGCCTCGCTCTAGTAACTCTCCTGTCAAAAGAGGGAGATTACCAATAATTGTCTTGGGTCCAGGACAAAATGGAAATCAAACTTTCTTCCTTAAATAGCCCCTTTGATTTTTAATTCAGGGAGGTGTGGTCAGCATACTCAGGAGAGGGAGAATCTACGCAGGCAGGCATGGGTGGTGGAAAGAAGCATCGCTCCCCACTGAGAAAACATAACACCAATAATCAGATCCTAGAGGGAGGAGGCCAGGTCGGTAGACTGTGTGTGACACTTCACTGAGCTTAGAACTTATTGATAGTCAAACTGAGAAAGATCCATGACTTGACGTCTTCGGTGCTCACCTTTAAAAACTTCCAGTAAACTCCCATACATGTTTAGTAATATAGGGAGAGCCGTAGGAATTGATCCATGCCCTCAGGGAGCTTATAGCAGTGGTGCACTTACAACTTTGAACAACCTGTTCTCCTGGTGGGGGTAGGATGTAAATGCTACCACAATTGTTGATTATAAGGTGCCAACATGAGGAGTTGGGAGAAAATGAGCACAATCAGCTCTTGCTTGCTAACACAAACTGACCCCAGAATGCCAACGGCTTGTAATCTAATTAACACAGGACACAGAGGCAGACTCTCCTGACTAATTAACTGCTTGGCATCAGGTGGAAAATCTTCAAGCAAAACCCAGAGAGGGGACATGTTGTAGGGGGAGCAAGAAAAATGGCTGCACAGCTAAGCAGAAACTGAGAACAGTATCTGTATTTTCCCTTCTGGTTTCTCAGAAATACAGAGAAACATGGGAGGTCAGAGCTTGCGGAGACCTTGGGGCCAATCAAGACCAACATCCCCTCCCACCCCACACAGAAGAGGACCTGGGGCATGCAGGCATGGAGCGATTTAGGTAGCCTCTGCTTCAAACATACCATTTTCCCTGATGGTTTCATTTTCCTTCTCATTAGACTGGAGTATTGAGCAAGAACTTTCAAATAAACTGGATTATTAAAAACAAAAACCAACCAGAATTCCCTGGGGCCCTGCAAGCGCCCACCGAGAACAACTGACTGGCTGCACTGCTGACGGCAAATGGATGAAGGTGCCACCAGCTTGAAACCCAGACAGGGTCTGAGTTTGTTATTCCATTGCTTGCTCTGGACACAGGCTTTCTCCCAGAACACAAACAAACCCACAAGTCTGCCAGGCTCTGGCTGCCTTAGCCTTTGAATCATTGGTAAGGAATAAGCTCTCTCTAGGAAGGAAAAAAATTTCCATGTGAAAAACCAGCAGTAATTTTCTGGGCAGGAGAAGTGCTGCTGCATCTCTTGGGAAAATGTAATGGGATGGCAAGCTCTTTGGTGCCGAGGGAGCTCCAGCCCTTTCCTGTCTGTAATTCATGATCCCTGAGACAATTATGAGCAATGAAAAGGCATAAGTCAAAGGAATATCAAGTAAAGCCAGATTTAGGAAAATAACACATTACATTTAAATATCCATCTATATTTAATCTGTGTTTAATAATTCAAGGAATACATTAGTCAAGGTTTAGGCAGATTCCAAATTGATGGTAGTTACGGAGCCGCCTGGCCCTCTGAAGTTTCCCAGCAGCAGCACCACAGGAATGAGAACTTGGGGAGGAATGAAGCCTGTCATTGCAAACCTGGGGCACTTCAGAAATGCAGAGGGACTGCAGAAATCACCACCCAGAGAGGCTGCTGCATGGAAGAGAACTTGGGATGAAAGAGAGACCCCGAGCTCCAGTCTCTGGACTCAGCTACTCCATTTGCCACCCTCTGCAAGGCAGGGCGGGAAGCATGGCGTAACATCATGGAGGGGCAGACAGAGCAGGATTGCTAGTCCAGCAGTGATTTTCTCTCAGATCTCCTCTCCTGCTCTTGGGCTTTGATTCTAGACCACCAGCTGGGGAAGGACTGCCTGGGGCCCAGGGGACAGTCAGAACATATCCTCAGGGGGTGGTCTTCAAGCCCCTTGCTGCCATCTGGAGGGGTGAACAAGGTGAGTGTACTCGAGGAGGAAGGAGGAATCGCAAGCATGCCCAACCTTTAGGGCAACCATTGTCCTCCAGGCGCTGGAAAGGAAATCAGTGAAGACACAGTGCAGTAAATGCCAAGTGGCAACTAGGACCTGGAGAAGAGAAACAGGATGAACTACTAAGAAGTAGAATAAATTCTCTTGCTGTCATTAACCATCACCCAATGCAACAAGCATAAAACCCCAAATACTCTGAGTTTGGCATGACTTCCTTACTCCATTTTGGGTAACTGGTTCCCCACGCACTGGAATCCCCAAACAGGCTCTAAGTCCCTCATATCCTCAACTAAGGCAGACTAAGGAACAAAGCCACAGCAGGAAATTATCTCAAGGACTACCAAACCCAATCTTCTGATTTTACAGCTGAGAAAACTGAGGTTCGGGGAGGCAGTGCAGCCCACCCACACTTGCCAAGTCAGTAAGTGAAAGCCCATGTCCATACACACTGCCCCTCATGTTAAGTCCTTAGTAAAGGAAGGCAGATGCATTAAATGCCAGGCATTAAGCTAAGAACTTGTATATGTTATCTCCCAAAGATTACATACTAGCAAACCTCAATAAAAGTTCATAGTCAATAAAAAGCTTGCCTCTAATTCTGGTTTTGCTGCTTTTCAACTAAGTTGGTCACTGCACTTCTCCAGGTGGCATTCTGCCCCTGTCACCAGTAAAACTTCCCTGTGTCACCCCCCAAATCACAGCCTAGCCTAGTCCAAAGCACAGGGGAAGAGAGGAGGGAAAGAAACCTTGGATCAGAGAAGTGAATGAATAGGCCACTCACAAATGCCTGGGGGTATCCAACTGTGATGAACATCCAGAAATGGCCCAACCTACCTGTCCTAATCCCACATGGGGCTCCTCCCTTGGAGGGAAAACCAAATTACATCCTAGTGTCTCTTTGAGTTAAACACAGCTTGAGGCTCATGCTCATTCTAGCAGTTGGCACTTGGAAAAAACATGAGCTGTGACTCACCCATCATTTTAAGCCAAGTATTTTGAATTTGCTCAGGGCAGGAAAATGGCCGGGGGGTGAGATGGGGAGGGCAAGGGAGGACCCACATAGACGATGGCTAAGCACTACCCAGCTCTGTTCCAAGAAGACAAGTACAGGGGAGACTCTCAGAACATATGCTCCTTTTCATGTTGTCCCACTGCCAGGAGCCTCCTAAATCATTGTGAAATGGCGGCTTTCTGCCTGCCTCAATCATGTATTATGGGGCATTAATAAAAAATGGGAGGTTGTAGGACCAAAAGGCGGGAAAATCCAAAGGGAAAGTGATGGAGAGGCATAATTTAACATGTAAATGGAAGAAACTGTTAAATCATAGTTAAATTATGCTGGCAGTAGAAAAAAAAAGTTCCCACTGCAAAATGTTTTCAATAAAATATTGAAATTTCTCTCCAGGCTGACAGCAGCATCTCCCAATCATAAGGATAGAAGTCTGTCGCCTGTGGGTCCCATTAGATTGTGAGCCTGGGCAGGAGCCCTGAGGATGGAGAGTTTTAAGGTGCTTCTCAGTACATGCTCACAGAATGAGACTCCTAGAGCGGGTCCACATTCACCACCTGGTGCTGCATCTGTGATCCAGCTACAGCTAGGAGACAGTTCACTAACTCCATGCTTGTTTCTCCATTGACTCCCTTTGGAGCATTTGGGGTTCCCTCTTTAGTGGAGGGGAAATTGAGCTTCCTGAAGCTGTTACTCAAAAATAAGTTACAACTGTATGACTAGCTCTATACTTTCTCAAGTACCATCATATTTATTAACACTGCGATATTTACTATGATGTTGTCAGGTAGGAGATGAACTCTTTTGGCAGGAAAGCCATGTCTTGCTCATCTTTGTGTGCCCAGAACCTAGAAAGCTGCACATTTACTAAATATTGAGTTGGATGAATGGATAGATGAATGCATACATGGAAAGGTGGGTGAGCAAATGGACTCCCATCTTACAGTAGAGAGGCTCAGAGAGGTTAAGTGACTTTCCCAAGACTGACCTAGATTGTGTGGGAGTTGTAACCAGCAGCCAGGCTTTCAGAATCCCAATCCTGTGCTCTTTCAACATAATATGTTATGTCTCTTCAAGGGCATACAGTAAACTGGAGGAGAGCCAGCATAAGGGACCCCTGTACATTTACACACATTTTTTCTCTGTTGGGATTGTGCCTTTGACTGTGGCATAGACTACTGTTGAGCATTTAAAGGAACTGGAGGGTTTCTGTGTCCAAAGTAAGTTTCTGGAATCCTCTGGCAGAAAATCCACATAGAAGTCAGGACAGGAGACTTCATAATAAGGCTCTCCCTTTCCTTGTTTCCAGGGATGTTTGCTATTGGTTTGGCAGGAAAACTTGCTGCCGTTCAATTTCTCAGACATGCTTGGGCCCTAAGCCTGAGTGGGAGAAACACATGTAGCAACATGCCAGGGGAATAAAGTCACAGAAGAGTAGGTTTGTTTGGACAGGCAGGCTTAGCAGTCTGACAGGTGTGCAAGACTTCCAAGCTACCCTCCATTTTAAGATGGAGTTACTTGGCAAACGTATCAGGTAGCTAGAGGATGAGTCTGTCCAGGGTCCCTGCATGATCAGGGGTAGAGAGGTTAGTTGGGGTGTCTGTCAAAATAGTGAAGGAACACCTGAACCTCTCTCCAGACAGCAGTGGTTCAACCAAACTGGTTGCTTAGGAGAATCTTCAGACCAAGAGAGAAGATAAGAAATTCACTTTAGAGTCCTGTACTCATTAGCAAGAAATATGGTATGGCAGGAAGTGACTCTGCAGTGGTTGTGTGTGTGTGTGTGTGTGTGTGTGTGTGTGTGTAGATTTTCATGCAGGAAAAATTTATGGAGGAGATGGACAGAGGGTATTGTCAGTTTTAAAAGGGCTGTATTATTTGCACCTTGCAGCTATGCAATAAGTAATCTTGCTGGAGAAATATGAATGGAAAGACTGAGTCAGGGTTCTCCAGAGAAATATAACCAATAGGATGTGTGTGTGTATGTATAAATAGATGGTTAGATATGTAGGTAGGTAGATAGGTAGGTAGGTAGATAGACAGCTTTTTAAGGAATTGACTCATACCATTGTACAGGCTGGGAAGTCTAAAATCTGCACAGTAGGCCTGCAGGTTGGAGGTCCAGAGAAGAGACGATATTGCTACTTGAGTCCAAAGGCAATCTGTCACTGCCTGGAGAATTCATTCTTTCTCAGAAGAGGTCAGCCTTTCTCTTAAGGTATTCAACAGATTGGATGAGGGCCTCCCACATTATGCATGGTAATTCACTTTATTCAAAGTCCACTGGTATTGGAACATTAAACTCATCTAAAAAATATCTTCATGGAAACATCCACATGTGTTTGACCAAATACCTGGTCATCCTGGTCTAGCCACTTTGACACGTAAAATTAACCCCCACAAACACCTTCAGTGTGTTATTCAGCAATAGAGACATATTCTTTTGGGGTCCTCTTTTTGATAAAACAAACTGATTACTCAAACAAACACTTTGAAATACTCTGAAATATAAAAAATAAGTTCATCAGTGAAGGGGTCAGGCTCAAGGAACAGGTAATGGGTTTTCATTTCAGACTCAAAGGAAATTAAAATCAAAGCAAGGGGAGGAGGAGGGGACCTTCAGACTGGCCAGCATGAAACAGACTGAAATGATAGGAGATGATTAGAGCCACAGGAGGTGGCTGATAGAGAATGCTGACAGATGAAAAGTCACCTACTGACTACAACAGTAGATGAATATTTCAAAGAAATCGAGTTTCTGCCCTCATTGCTCCCAATGCAACCCAGGCAGCAGGGGAAGAGGTGTAGTGAGTGACTGAATATGCTGAGTATGTGAGTAGATACCTATTTTTTTAATATTTGAGACATACTTAAACGAAAAAGAGAGGAATAAGGAGAGGCCAAGAATATAAGTATTTAATAAAGATTTATTATCTTAAAATGAAGAATAACAAATAAAACTGAGGAAATCTCTATGTCCACCTTGACTTTCCATGACCAGTAAAAGAGAGGACTTAGGAGTATTTTGAGGGGTGCTGTGAAGATGCCTACCATCTTCCTTCTCTTCCAGTCATATTTCTTGGGAGAAATAGACAAAAATAGACATTCCTTTGGGCCATCACACAAGATGGCTGGCATATGGAACAGAGATCTGCCCAGATCAGGGCATTAGGAGCTCCAGGCCAGTAGGGTCACAAAGGACTCCTTCAGTGCATGTCTAGGTCCCAAACAGAGTCCAGAATGATTCCTCCAAAGCCCAGCCATGACCAAGCTTTGCACAACTCAGGAGACTGCAGGGGCTTCTTTGGCCAAATGAATTCAGTGCTAGCCTCTCTGACCCTCACAACATGATCCTCACTTTTCCTTCTGATCTTATCTGCTGCCATCTATGCCCCTGCCTATGTCCAGCCCTCCAGTCCAACCTTCCTACTTGTGGTTCCCTGAACCTTCTCAATGTTTTCCTGCCTCTGTGCTTGTCCTGGATGCTCTGTCCTCAGCCTGGAATCCTTCTTCCCACCCTTCAGCCCACCCACAGAGCTTTCCAAACCCAGTCTCATGCTGTCTTCATGATGAAGTCCTTTCACTTTTTATTTTTATTGCAAGAAGAATGAATGTACTATAAAAACATTCATTCATACTAGGAAAGTGTAAAGTAAAAAGTTTGCCCATGTTGAACCTTCTACCACCACTAGGAACAACAACTGGGATCTCCAAGGTGCCAAGTGTAAGAGTTGTGATCAGTTTAGTGGACACCTAAAGCCTTCTGATGCCCCCAATTTAGATAAGTAGGTATCTCCAATCTCTGAAGTGCCCTGGTACTTTGTATTCTTGTTATCATACTTGATCTTTTTCTGCTTTGTCTTATAGTTCTATGTATACTTATTTTAATGGATCCCAGCACTCCAGCCTTTCCTCACTAAAATGTAGCTTATCTGAGGATCATCTATATTTCCCCATCACAGAGCTTTGGACAATTAGTTCTTTATTTGATTTAGTTCATCAAATCTATCTGAGCGCATGTCCTGGACCCTATTTGGTGAGGGACCAAGGAGAAAACAAAACAAAAAAACTTGTACAACCAGCCCCAGCAGCCTTCAAACAACCTGCAATTTAGGTGGTCTTTCTCTCCCACCAAAAAACAAACAAAATGTTTGCAGAATTGTTAGATACTAACTACATAGAAAAAACAGATCCTGGGTCTGTGGAGGGGACCCTCATTTGAGCTAAAATTTCCCTACCAAAAATATTTAAGAGCACTTACAAAGCCATCATCAAATGACAAATGACACTGAGTTCAACATGGGGACAGGGAATGAGAAAGAATGTCAGTGGAGAGTGGGTTAATACTGCACTTCTCTAGTGGATGGTGACTGAAAGGGGGTTGGAGCACCTGGGACATTATTTATGATGCATTGAAGGCTGTCAACAGCATCCTTCTGGAGAATTTCTCCTACAAGGGGAAGTCATTAAAAGAGAAGGCTCTGCCACACTGGAATGGATAAAACCTTCTAGTTTCTAATCCCTCTGACCCTGAAGATGAATTTTTTTTCCATTGACCTTTCCTGGTCCTCAGTTATTGACCATTATTTATATTTTCAGCCAGTGTAGCATATATATAGTGAAGAGGCTTTGATGTCCAAAAGATGAGGGTTCAGATGTCAAGTCTGACACATCCTTATCATGGACTGAAGCAACTTAGAGCCTGAATTTACTCATCTGTAAAATGGAATACAGCACCTAACACATTGGGCTGTGGTGAGGCCAAAAATTTATTGCATTTGGAAAATGATTTAGCTCAGTGGGTGGCACAAAGCAAGTGCTCGATAAAGTAGAGCTATTTTAATTGTTAGGTCCATTACCTCTAACTAGAGCATAATCATTTTGAATAGAGAAAGGAGAGCACATCTCCTGCCCCTCTGGGCTCCCAGCATCAGGCCCACACACTAAGAGCTTTCATTAATGCCACTAAACTTCCTGCCTTTGCTTGAAGAACTCAGTCCCCCAGGAGACACAAATATATAAGTTCCTACATCAGTTCATTATGGGTGGAGCCAACAAAGGGGAAGGGTGGGAAGAATCTGTGCCACAAATATCTGTAAGATGGTTTAAGCCTGGTAGGGGGTGAGAAGAGAGTATCAATATAAAGCCGGAGTGTGAATGACCAAAGGATCTCTTCTGTTAGCCTGTACAGAGGCTTGAAACTCATTGTCCAAAACACAGTGTCTTTAGTTTTCTTAAGACAGAACTAAATCTGTAAAGAGAGAGTTTACATTTTGTTTCTTAGAAAAAATATATTTATGCAAAATATTCACTCTTATCTCAGTGGGCAAGATGGCAAAGCCATAGGTTGTGAAAAAATATGGCTATGAGGCAATGATCTGAAGTCTTGAGAGACCTGAGCCCAAACCTTTGCATTGATCCCAAGAAAAAGGAATATCCTGCCAAAGAAGGGATGACGGTGGATGATTTGTTTGTTTCTTTGGGCCTCCAGAGTGCATGTTTTCATCCTTAATCTCACTCTATGTAATGTGCACAAGATCAAACTAAGGGGAGACGAGACCAATACTGAAGCTCCGTCTGAGGGCTCATATCTTTAATGCCTTTCTCATTTCCTTTAGTGGTAGAATAGAGCTATCCTCTTCCTTTCAAATAGTTGTTTTGCATTTTTTGACCAGGAAGGATTAAATTGAATTAGATGGGTCTGGAGTGGTTATTAGAAACATTAAATTTGGCATGATGGGCATACCTAGAGAAAACATTTACATAAGGAAATCAAAGCTGGGCTCATTTTTTTTACCCTGTGGTTTGACTTCTATCGGTGTTCTGACAAGCAGAATTTAGCTGAATATTTCTTTAGATGGTACATAAAATAGTAAAAGGCATTCCCTAAGCTACCCATATAAATCAACATTTTCTTTGCTAAAAGGGAAAAAAACTGCCAAAAGAGAGAGAGATTTTAAAAATTATTTATAGACATATTTTCCATTTGGACCCTTATTTGAATTTTATTCTCATTTAGCATACAATTCTGACAATTCCATCATTAATGTCAGTGCTGACAATGTTCCACTAAAAAAAAGAACACCAATATAGCACAAAATCGAGACGTAAAGAGGATTATGATGTCATATTAAAAGAAGGGAAAGGAGAATTAAAATAAGACACCTATCTCAAATGATCAGGAATGAAATTCTCTTTGGGATAAAATGGTCTTTTTCAGAAATGCAGTCATTTAAAATAAGATTAAAATGATATTTTATAAGAACTAAAGCAGAATACAAACGATCTTTCCCTGAATGAGCTTAAATTTGCATACAATAAAGGGTAAATGAAAAGAAGGGCATATTTTTAGTCTATTAGACTGAAGCCTCTCTACTTTGCTCAAAATTTCTCACCACGAGCTCCTGCATTGATACATCAGTAGTCCATGTTACTGATGCAAATTCTAGGGGTCTATCACATCAGAATCAGAATGGGTATGGGGAAGAGGGGGAGGATTCTGCATTTTAGACAAGCCCCCCTAGTAACTTTTTAACCCCACTGGTGTTTGAGAACCTCTGGTTTGGAAGGTCCCTGAGAAGAATAGTTGGAATAGCTCGAGAACTACCAGCTCCATTCAGAACTCCTGAATTTGAGCCCTTCCTATTTCTTACCACCAGAGTGACCTCAAACAAGTCACTTCATCCCCCTAGCCCTCAGTTTCCTCATTTATAAAATGGGAATGAATTTTTTTCCACAGGCTGCCTTGAGTATTAAGGAGGTGATAGCCTTCTATAAAAGCACCGCATGACAAAAGTTACTCCTTGTTATATTGTTATTGTTACCAGGTAGGCAAGAGTATGATAATAAAAGATAACTTCAGCAACATCACCACTGTTAAGAGAAGGAAGAGGAACATGGAGAACACAAACTAAGTAGGCCAGAAAACAACTAGCTGGTAAATTTCTATGTGATCATCAAATGTGTGTCAAGAGTAAATATAAACCCATTGTTTGACACACACTGAGCTGAAAATAATATTGAAGTAGATGACAAAAAAAGAATTAAGCTGGGACAGAGCCATGGTGAGGTGCCAATGACCAGGATTTCCACCAGGGAAGTAGGTGGTCTTGTTTCTCAGAGACATCTGAACGATGAAGGTTGGTGAGTGGAAATACAGACAGGTGACTGTCTTTGTAGATCTGGAGAATGAAATCAAAGAGGAAAAGGGAAGTTTCCAAACACTTGTATCTGAGATGAAGCACATCTGGATGGAGGAAGGTGAGGCGAAGGTGGCATTTCAAAACCAGAACAAAGGAATAATGAAGAACCTTAAGACTAAAGTTGATTCTGAAGCAAATCATAAGAACGCCAAAATGCACTGGAATTTTAAAATATCTCCCAGATCACAAATAATGCAAGTTTAGTTACAGAAAACCAGCCCTGCCCTCCTTTCAGGTTCCTTGTGTATGTGGTAGGTGTTCAGGGGAGAAGAGGAGGGAAGGAGAGTTCCGTGCTTCTTCTGGAAAAGGAACTGGAAATGCCAGGACTCAAAATAGCTTCATTTCAAAGGGGCAGAGTTCTGGCTTCCTTTGTGCTAAGCTTTGGAGCTTAAATTTTAACTTCTCAGGGTCCCTCACCTTGAAGTCCAAATAAATTGATGTTCTTCCTGGAATTTCTCTGCTGTGTCCAGCTTTTACTCATTCTGTTCCCTTGGCCAGGAATGTCCTTCTGTGCCCCTGTCTCTTACCTTGAAATCCTAATTATCCCCGAGGACTGATTCCAACTGTCAGCTCATCCACACACCCTCTTCATTATATCCATCACTTCCTTTTTTCTGACCTATGTTAGTGTTAGGTATCTGCTTACGGGGCTATGTTGAGGAGGTTCTTTGAGGTCAAGAATTACATTTGATTCATGATGTGTCTCTCAAGATACCTTCTTCCATGTGATAAAAATATTTGAAACACATGGATAAATGATATCCCCTCATCCTATACCTTTACAGGGCTTTAAGATGTTACTTACCCTGAACTTACAGAATACTGTGAAACAGCCCCAAAGAGGAAGAAATAGCCATGGGATTCCCTGCTCATTAGAGCAGGATTTTAAAAAGACTGCTTCCATGTTAGCAGGCAAAACGATTGCAGTAAAGAGTTACCTTTAAGATCATATGTTATTGAAGGTTAAGAACCTGGGATCGCTGTCTGATCTTTCTCTGTTGTCAGACCTGCCCTTTCTCATGCAGTTGCACATGGACAGGATGCTTCATCTCAGTGTGCACTGGGAGATCTGGCCTATAGAAGTCTTCTGGCCAAAGAAGTCTCTCTATTGCTTGTCTGTTGTGTGGGCTCCCTACTGGCTATAGTTGTAATGCAGATCAAATCAAGGAGATTAAAGGATATCAAGTATCACCCTGGCTGGGTGACTCAGTTGGTTGGAGCATCATCCCATACGTCAAAGTTTTTCAGGTTCCATCCCTGATCAGGACACAGACCCATGTTGCCTGTTCAGTCCCCAGTTGAGGCAACTGATCCATATTTCTCTCACTTTGATGTTTCTCTCTCTCCCTCTACCTTCCTCCCTTCTTCTCTCTCTAAAATAATTTTTTAAAAGAATGTCTAGAGTCTGAACATGCCTCCTTTGTACTCTAGGAGGAATTGGTCAGGTGTAACTCGTTTATATGCTTGGTTTTACCCAGAGCTTGACTTTGAACTCACAGTGAGTGAGTCCATATTAACAGGATATTCTCAAAGAAGAAAATGCAATTTCAGCTTTTGTTCTTGGAGGGCTTAGTAATTGTCTGTGCTGAAAGGGAATGGAGATCTCCCAATCTAATATTCTTACTTCAGAGAGAAACTGAAGTCAGAGAGGAGAAGGGACTGCCTCAAAAGCAGGACTAGGTTTCTGAAGTTTTCCAACTTCTCTCGCAAGCCCTCCCTCTCTCAGCAAAGCAACACTTCAGTTTCCCTGAATGAAGTATCCCAAGTCTTCACATCTATCCCTACCAAAGTACAACTTCCCACCTGCTTTACAAATGGGTCCAAAAATACCCTTTGGAAGAATGCAGTGCAGGGATTGCTCACTTGAACAAACCAAACTTGTCTTGCCGAGATGCTATACCTTCACTGCTTCTTCTGCATGCAACACTCCTCCCTGTGTGCTACCTGCCTCCACCTGGCTGTCTTCACGCATTGCCTTCGCAGAGAGCATTTCTCTGATATCCCTATCCAAATAGTGCCTCCTCCACACATACGCATCAACTATCATATCTCCTTGTTTTTCTTTTTTAAAAATGTTTATTTTAATATTTGTTCAAGTACAGTTTTCTGCTTTTCCCCCATCCCAGCCCACCCCCCTAACCCTCCCCACCTCCCTCCCATTTCCACCTCCCTCCTTGTTATTGTCCATGTGTCCTTTATACTTGTTCCTGCAAATCTTTCACCCATTTCCCCTGGAATTCCTCCCCTCTCCCCTCTGGTCACTGTCAACCTGTTCTCAATTTCAGTATCTTTGGTTATAGTTTACTTGTCTGCTTGTTTTGTTGATTAGGTTCTTGTCCTATGGTATCTGTCTTTCACCACTTAGCTTATTTCACTTAGCATAATGGTTTCCAGTTCTATCTCCTTATTTTTCAACCACCATGGTAATTATCATGGCCTGAGACAATGATACTTATTGATGTTATTGGCTGTCTCCTTATACCAGAATGTAAGCCCCATGAGGTTAAGGACTGACTGTCTCTGTCTAATTCTCTGTAGTATCTCCAGCACCTAGAAGACTGCCTGGTATGGAGTTGGCATTGGTTATTCCTTATCATATAAGCAAGTGAATGAACTGAAAAAGAGTTCAACTCTGGCTGACCCTTACAGATAAGCAGAGCAGTCTGCACCCAGAGGGAAGAAGGAGATGATATTTGATATGGACCCCACAAACAAGTGAGGTCTAGAATATTAATATTAATGGCCACATTCTCGTAGTTAACTACAAATCAAGGGCAGGGAAGATAATGTTGGGCCAACCATTTTGACCAAACTGATTTATTTAAAAAGCTGGTATGGAATTTTAGTCCCACAGGGACACATTGTTGCTGGCAATATACACATGCATGCAGGGAGTCACAGGTGCACCCACACACGCACCCACACTCTCACACATACACTCAAATACTCCTGCTGCCTCCTTCCTATTGGATACTCCAACAAGAGCTCTCAAACTAAACATGACATGATGTTTTTAAGTTTCTCAGGGGAATCCACCTATCCACGGAACCCAAGCAATCAGAGAGGTTGGTCTACTGGGAAAAATAGAGCCCCAAAACAATCATATATATCATTTCTTCATGAGAAATATTTATTTAGCCCAAGAACTGGCAAAAAATGCTGAAACCAGAGACTTTTTGATATTATTTTTTTTCATACAGATATTTTTTTCTGCATTAGAGGTACACCTGACATTAGATATGAACATCTTCCAACTTTAAAAAAAGAAATATTTTTTAATAAAGAAATGTTCACAATGCATTTTGTTTCCCATTAAACACTGTACAAATCCAACTATGGCAGAGAATTTAGAAGGAAACAAATTCAAACCCCAGTTTAATTTCCTTTTTCCTGTTTAGCTCCAAGCTCAGTATGTAATCTTGTAAGTTGACAGGGGTAACATTGCACCTATTAGCACTCATCAACCAAAAGTAGATTGTCTGGGTTTCAATAAATGTTTTCTGAATTGGATTTAGGTTGGTGAGAAAATAAATTAAGTCAGAAAGTCTTTGAAGCAAATTGCATATCGAAATGAACAGTTTGATGAACAACTTCCCCACCCCCAAATAAGACAGAAAGAAAGGAGAAAAGCTGAAGTCTTGCTTTTCCAGGCTGCAAGAATTGCTGCTGTTACATCTGTGAACACTTTACAGGGCAATGTCTACAGTTTGATTTTTACAGCCCATGTTTGGTTGGAGTTTGCATGACATCTGGGGCTGTGTTTTTGGAGACCTTTCAAAGCTAGTGATTTCCAGTTTTTAGTCACCAGAGTATTTATTTTCTACCGTAGCATAATTGTTTATGGTTCCACATTTATTTTTTATGGGAGCAGTGTAAAATGAAAATCAGGGTGAATTAGTAACTTGATCTTGTATCTGTCAGGGCTTGATGGCTCTTACCTGCTCTAGAAGCTAAAAGCCAGTGTGCTGACCTCACCCTGCTGGAAAAATTGAACACATTGCTGTTGTCAAGGACAAGACACTCTCAGTCATAAGAAGAAAGGGAGCTGGAAAGGCTAATGAGGAAAGAGGCCATTCACTCAGACAAGAACACAGCATCCTTGCCCTCCCCTCGCTCCCCGCTTAGAACCTGGGTCACATTTGTGGCCATAGGTGCTAGGTGCTGAAGGGGAGGCAGTGCAGAAATCATTTTCACCCCTTCCTACTGAGAAAGAAAAACACCCTAACTGAGCAGCCTGCTCCTCAGTGAGGGAATGAATAAGTACTTGTTTTTCATGTGGTTTAGTCAAACAGCGTGGTGTGCGTGCAAGTAAGAACTGGAAGAGAGGCTGCTTGCCTACAAACTCACCCAGACTTTTCCTGCACAGCATTAGGGGATTTTTGTTTGTTTGCTCCGTTGTTATTGTTGACTTCTTTTCCTATATTTTGGATTTAGTTATTTAAACTCAAGAGATAACATTCACTAGACCTGTAAGAAGGTAAATGATTTCCCCAGGGTCCCACAGTCAGTGGCAGAGCTAGTCTGCACAAGATTCTTTTCCATAAACAAAAGCACATGAGTTAGGGGTGAATGAAAAGAGGGTAAAACCAAAGATTTAAAGAGCTGCATGAAATGCAGGGGCTTGGAGAGAAAATTGATAGATGGTGCTTTCAGCAGCCCAGCTTCCCCTCCAACTTCTGGCTACGCTATTCTCCAAGCCTTCCTTTCCTTTGAGTTCCGTCTGGGCAAGTTCTGATCTCCTGGAATGCCATCTTTGCCTTTCTTATCTGGGAGCTAATCACTAAATAGCAGGTGGGGAAGAGTCTGTTTTTCATCTCCCTTGCTCTCTCCACTCCTCTCTTTTACTTACTTCCTCAGGCTATGAATTTCTGAATTTTAAGCAGTAAACCTCCCTGATTTGTTCACACCTGGAATATCACTCTCTCTTTGTTTGGAAAGTATGGAAAGGAGCAGGGAGAATCAAGAGAATAAGCTGTTGTCTAAAGAGAAAAGGGAGATGTCAGTATTTAAATATTAATGCACACACTCTGTCAGACATGCACACATATACATATTTTAAACCAAGCATGCTTTCTTTTAACTCCTCTACTTCCCTGCTCATCTCCACCCCCAGCCAAAGTCTTGCAAGATAAAGAAAATGTACTGTCACTTCAGTTATCAACACCCCACACAAAGAGGTTGACAGAGGAAATAGGCAAAGTACCTTTGCAAGCCTCTTTGGGGTTGAAATAACAACTAGAATGCCTAGAGGCTCCCAGAGATTAGCTTAGAATTTGTTCTTACAAATGTTGACTCTTGAGGGAAGCTGTCATCAACCTCCCTGTTTCTGTGGGTGTTGGGAAGTTGCAGTGTCTTTAGCTGCACGTTCTGTCCTCATCATGGACTTTCCATTTTGGACAGGACTTCAAAAGGTCTACTGGCATGGGCTCCCACCCTTAGTTATCATTTGCCTCTAAACCCAGAGACCAGTGTTTGTGGTCTACTGCACATTAAGCAGCCTATGGAGTAAATAGAACAAAATACAAGACACGAGGATGTAAATCTACATCCATGGCTTCCAGTCTATTAGCCTTGGGATCCCATGGAAACACCATATTTGCATGAATCAGTACATTGGCTAAATAGCGTGACTCGTGTACATTCTGATGTATTTATTTATTCATTCTACAGAGTCATAAGGTACATTTGTGCCAGGAACTGTGCTAGATGCTGAGTGTACAATAGATAATGAACAAGCCAGAACAACTCTGGCTTTGTGCAGTTCCCAGTCCATTGGTGAAGACAGGCACAGAGATCTGCAGAAACAGAGTGAAAGCAGTAACTCAGACTTGGGATGTTATATACATAAGGTTGTGATTAATGACATTCAAATTCCTTTAAAGGTGATAGCCTCTAATATTAAGCATTTGCTCTATCAATGCATTTCCAATGTGTTAAGTATCTTTATCTGCAGATCTATAAATTTTTAAGATTAAAATGTGCTCTCCATACTAAAAAAGGTTGGACACCACTGACCTAAATTATTCCCAAGAAATGTCTTTTGTATACTGAGTGAATCAATTAAATAGCAAGATCACATGCTACCACTCTGGGGAACCTGGTGAAATCAGGAAATAACATACCCATTTCACCTCCCCAGCGGGCAAAGAGCTACCCCACCTCCACCCTTAACTTGGGTGAGGTCGGAGGCAAAGTCTTGTGGTTGAGTTTGGTATGCTGTGAAATAGAAAGCCTGGAGCCACGGGACGTGACTTGCTGCTCCATTAGACACGCAAGGTAATCTGTTGAAACAAAGAAATAAAGTAAAGCTTATATGAGAGGATTTTCCTGTCAAGAATTATGAATGCAAAAAATAACCCCCAAAATATAGCTGTATTTGAACATCAGCCAGGCAAGATAATGGACAGGAAGACCTGTTAAACGTGAGGTCCCATTTAAATGAAAATAATCCACCAAATCTGAGTCCCCAGTAGTGTCTCTGTTTGCATAGTCAAGGGCAGAAATATTAGAGGGACATTTTTAGTGATAATTCTGTCTTAGATAATGTGATGGGCACTGAAGTTACAAATCCCACTAAAATATGGTTTCTAAATGGCTTCTTTTAATACACAGCAATATTCATTTAAAAGATGGTTGAACAGACTTTATGCTTTGTGGTTAGACCAGCAGCGTGGGGACAGGCCAATGTGAGCAAGGAGCACAAGGTTTGATCCCAGTGGCTGGACTTTATCCCAGTTCTATACCTAATTCGAGGCTTATTTTTGGCAAACCACTTCTCTTTTCTCTTCAACACTGTTTCCTGACCTATAAAATGGCAAAGGTTATTTCCAGCTCCTAATACTATGATTCAAGGTCCCCTACCAGAAAGGATGTTTTTCTTATAAAGCTTCCCTGAATGTATGTGGTCACAATTTTGTGTCCTTTAGAACTTCTCACAGGGGAACCAAAAATCTACCTATTTGCATTAGGCCTGGGTTGTGGGATAAGATATTTCCTTACAGAGCCCAAGAGCATCTGCTAGTTCTCCACAAGTGACCCCATAAGAAGACCTATTTAAGAAAGGAGATCGAAAAGTCAAATGGTGAGGACCCCTTTGGGAGTTGCCTATAGGAAAAGGATCGGTTTATTTCATACATGTATCATATGTCTCCCCACTTCCTTCCCCACCACCCCACTCCCACCATGAAAGAAAAAAGAAAGAAAGAAAGAAAGAAAGAAAGAAAGAAAGAAAGAAAGAAAGAAAGAAAGAAAGAAAGAAAGAAAGAAAGAAAGAAAGAAAGAAAAAAAGAAAGAAAGGTGGGTGCAGATCTTCAGCACAGTTAGACCCCACCCATTTCCAGCCTGGTCTTTCACTGAGGTAATATCTTTATCTGCAGCCCACTGGACCTGTTGGTGTATGTAGCCATTGATTCATTCTGATTCATCACAGCTTGCTTTGTGGTAGTGAACCCAGGAGCCATTGTTTCCTGATGACCTCTGGCCTACTTCTTCCAAAATGCCTTGGGAACAGTCATGAAGCAATGGGGTGAAGGGGGTGGGGAGAGGGGATTGACTTTCCTTTAGTTAGTTAGTGGCCTTTGGCACTGCCACCATCTGATCCCCTTTAAGCCCTCCAGAGAAGTCACAAGGTAGAAGTTCCAGGAAACACCTCCCACAGTCTGTCAATTCCATAACACTTTTTATTGAAGAATAAAAACCAGGCATTCAAAACCCCCATGGCAAAACACATGCCATACCCTTCAAAATGAGCCAGTTGAGGAGACCAAGCACAGTGGGAAGAGTGCTTACATTTGAAGTCAGATAAACCCATTGAACCAACCACAGTTGGAGAGACTGCTTGTAGTTCCAAAACTTGCTGTTTTGTTTTAATTCCATGCTTTTCTCATGCTGTCTACTCATTCTGAAATGCTCTGCCCCACTCCAGAGTTTTCCTTCCCTGAGCTAACTTCTGCTTATCCTTAGCACTCAGCTCAAACATCACCTCCTCCAGAAAGTCTTCCCTGACCATCCACAGCTGCATTAGACACCCTTCTTGGTGCTTAACCTAGTGTCTGTGTATTAGTACATGGTTGTATAGGTGTTTGCTGTCTTACTCTCCTAGACTGTGAATTTCTTGTCGACCAGAAAAGAAATTTACTTTTTTCTTTCCATAGCTTAATTGAATGAATAAATGATCTAGTTTGTCCACTTACTAGCAGTGCGTTCTAGGCAGCATAACTCACTTGTCTGGGCCTCCATTTTCTCATCTGTAGATTGGCGATAACACTCTATCTCCCATTGGGATATTGATCAGCTTAAGAGGTAACATATGTCAAGGCCTAGTACAATATGACACACAGGCATGGAGAATTAATGCACATAGGGTGACAGCTTGCACAGGGAATGATGAAAAAGAAAGCAAAAATAAAATAGCAAGTTCATTTTAGAGCAAGGAAGACCTCTGTAGTCAGTTTGCAGCCCCCTTTTTCATGGATATATTTGTCCCAACCAGCAGATCCCTCATTGCAAGAAAGAAACCTGGAAGTCTTTATTTGTTTTCTTTTTTGTTTGTTTGGTTTTTTTTTGTTCAATGAGAAACACATAGCAGATCATTCCTAAAGTTTGCTGGAAGTGCAGCATCTCTAGCTGGGTTAATTGATTGATTAGCATAGTTACTCTTGTCATTTCTCCCACTAACACAGGGCCCTAAAAACCTAGACCACCCTCCCCCCACACACACTACTTTATTATAAATAGGTCTTTTCAAGTGAGGTCAAGCTTAACCAGAGAAGTTCTGGTGATTTGTTCAAACACTTTGCAGGGACAAAGAGGAAGCACCAGTGGCCTGAGCCCCCTGCAAACTTGACTAGGAGCCTGATACTTGGAGGGATTGCTTCCAAATAAGGAAAGTAAGAAAGTTTCCAAATAAAGGAGATAAGGAAGCAGGGGCGGCTTAGCAGAAGTCAGGGCAGCAAGTGCTGCTGGCCCCAGCCCATGAACAATACCATACCACAGGACTATCCCACATACCCCCGTTTTCCTCCAAACGCACATGCACAGGAGCAGCCACCTACTCACCCATCCCCCCACTCCCACCCTCAAACATACACTGCCTTCCCTCTGGTAACAGACAGGGATTTCTATGGGTCAAAGCCCCCCAAATCCTCTGATTCATCAAGCTGAATCAGATCCCATTAGTCAGTCATCTAGAGTACATGCAAGCCAAGGTTAATTTATTCAACAATCATTTATTAAGAAAGTTCCTAGTGCCAAGCTCTGTGCTGTGCACTTGAGACCAATGCCTTGCAGAATATGCTTCAGAGCCTTTCTCCCCAAGCCACCCCTCAAAGAAGAAACCATTTTAGTCACAAAGTGTGGTGAGGCAAGGATCACTATTCACTCCAGTCTGAAGAACATGCAAGAAGGTTCCAAACTCCCAGGAACCCACAAAACATCCATCAAAGTGGAATGGAGCCTGGGTGTAGTGGCAAGTTAGCAGAGGAGGGTCAAGGATTGGGGTAAGAACAAAAGGAAGGAGGGTTTCCCACAGTATTTCTGTCACCTTTAAACTATGGCCAAGAACGAAGAAGCATTTGAGCAACTTCCCTATGGTCACCTCCAAAGCCTCCTAGGATCTGAGAAGCAAAGAAGAAGGAGCTTCTCAGGGAAAATGATGATGGAGGGCCCTAGTTCGGATTTGGTAACAGTCTATTGTAAAGGCTTTTAAATATATCGTAAAATATGCAATCTTTCCAAGGAGAGGAAGGTCTATCAACCCTCCCCTTGAATCTGGGTGGGCTTCTGACTTGTTTGTCATAAACTGAATGTGGCCAAAGTGAAGTTTCATGACTTCCAAAGCTGAATGAAGAAAGGCCTCACAGCTTCCATCTTGTTCCCTGGAACATGTGCACTTGGGCTCTGAACCCCAATCCATGAGTAAGACCACCCTGAGGTCGCCATGCTGTGAAGAAGCTCAAGCATGTGCATGGCCATGTGTGGATCTGGCTGACAGCACACCGAGGTCCCAGCCAACAGCCAGCACCACCTGCCAGACTCGTGAATGGATGAAACTCCTGACAGCCCCAGCCCCACAGCCTTAAATCATCCCCGGCTGGAGCCCCAGCTGAGGCTCCAGACATAGTGGAGCACAGAAAAGCAGTCCCCACCACGCCCCGTTCAAACCCTGGCCCACCAAATCTGCGAGCAGAATGAAATGATCATTGCAGACCACTAATTTTGGGTGATTTGTAGCAAGTGGCAGGGCTTGAGTGATCCAATCATCCTGGAGGGGAGAATGAGCAGTGTTATAAAAAAAAAAGAGAGAGAGGAATGGAATGCACAAAGAGATAATGACACTATGGGAGAAGGACAACAACTTGAACAATGCTGCATATACACTGCTTTCTTTTTTGAGGTGAAAAAGAAACCTAATATAATCACAAACCTTAAGCCTTGCTTCTGGTGGCCTGGCTTTGCAGTGGACCTTCCACAGTCTCACCAGGTGGTCCACAGACTCCTAGAGCATGGCCCCTCCCTCACTGCCACTCTACTCAAGCCTCCTGCACCTCAGAGGGCCCCTTGTGGTAGGAATCCAAATGACTTCTCTGTAGGACATCAGTGGACCTGATTTGAAAGGTGGCAGTGAAAAATTAGTCCCTCACAACAGGAGAAAGATGTCACATCCTGGGGATTCAGATCCAGGCAGGGGCTTCTGAAGCTGGGGACTTCTGCTACTTCTTTCCTTACCACCACTCAGTGGTGCTTCAGGTTTCAAGGACTGTGTCTCCCCAGAAGCATCCAGAATTTGTCCAGTTACCCCTGAGACAGTTGACAGTTGTCATCCTAAAAGACCCTAAACAGCACCAAGAGCCCTGATTACAACTAGCTTCAGCACCTCTTTGCGCTGAAAAGGTTATCTTTTCACTCCCACCAGACAGCTAGGAATATTTATCCGTGTCTACATAGCCCCTTATTAGAGCCCAAGTTCATTTTAAGAAACCCCTTTTGACATCCTTGCTGCAGGAGGAGAGAGAAGCTGACATCAACAGCTCCAGGCCAGGAGCCTGAGGCTCACCCAGCAGCACGGTCCCAGGTTGAGGAGTATGCAGGAGTCCTTAAGGTCAGGCATGGTGAGAACTCTACTTGTACACATTCAATAAAGAAAGGAAGAGAGTTTCCAGATCTCTACAGCTCACCAACTGACCTCTGTTTTGATTTTCTGAATAGTCTCATTTTCTAAGGGTTCATGCATGTTGTCAGAAAGCCTTACCATCTGCCTCTGTCTGCTTTGATTTCAAGCTTTTCCTTCAACTCAGTGGGTGAATTAGACCTGAAGTTACAGATTCTTTGAACTAGACATGACCTTAGAAATCAGCTGGGAAGGGAAAGTGAATTGTCCATGGTCACACAGCAAGAATTCTTTAGTGTCTGAGCTAGGACTAGAACTAGTGTCCCTGTCAGGCTCTTTGCACTGTGCTGTTACACTTCCCAGAGGGTCTGCTTCCTGGCGAGTATGAACTCAGAGAATCTGCTTGAGCTCAGCCAACTGCAGGAGCTGGGTATCAGAGGTCTTGTCTTCCTCCTCAACTCCCAACTGCAATCCCAGCCTCCCAACATGTAGAATATTTGGAGGCAAGCGAAAAAGTCTAGCAGGCCTTTGGCTTAGTTGATTGCAAGATCATCTCCTACACCAAAATATTGTGGGTTCAATCCCCAGTCAGGGCACGTGTAAGAGGCAATTGATCGATGTTTCCTTTCACATCGATGTTTCTCTCTCCCTCTTTCTCTCTCTCCTTCCCTCTCTCTAAAATCAATAAACGTATCCTCAGGTAAAGATTGAAAAAAAAAAAGAAAGAAATCAGGTTCTCCCAGTATCTCCTGACTCTAGAGCCCTCTTTTAAAAAAAGAAAACAAATCTGGCAGGCAGTTCTCTGTTCCTCAGACACTCTTGGAATTAAAGCTCCTGGTCATTTTAGAAATTAAGATTTTCCCACCCACCTCTCTTTCCACGACTCATTCTCCTCCCAACCCTGGCTCTGATTCCACACCTGCCTTTCTGTTTCCCTGGCTACATGAGGTATTTCACATGGCCAAGCTTCCATCTGGGCTACATCCTATACATGCAAACAAGGTATTGGACACCAATAAAACTTAATTTTGGTCAATGTGCTGTTCAGGTTTGGTTTTTTTCCCATAAACCATATCCCTTGAAAACATTTTCAAGCAAAGTGAAATATCAAGGAAAGAAGAACATAGCTGTTTGCAGACAATAGAGGAACCACTTGGACATAAATATTGGAATAGAGAGACAGGCTGCCCTATATTGTAACTGTAATTCTGTTTTCCCCCCTAGAACTGACTCCTGGAAAGTTTACATCACATCTTTATCAAATTCTGCATCCCCCTCACAATCTGAAACATAGTGCTGTTCATATATGAGGATTTCTATAAATGTTTTAGTTGAATATTTTTTAAATATAGTGGTAGTGTACTATGTAATAGGCAGAGCAGCAGATGTTTTCTTAGCTTTTAAAAAAATTGATTCTCATGACCACCCTATATCAGTTATTGATTGCCACAGTAATGATGTTTTGCAAACCACCCTAAAAGCTTAGTATTATCCCCTTCTATTGTTTCTTGTGTGTCTGCAGGTTGGTTCACCAATTCTGCTGATCTAGGCTAGACTTGGCCAGTCTCAATGGAGTGTGTTCATGTACCTACATTCAGCTAGAGGGCAACTGGGGGGAAGTGATGTAAGATGGCCTAACCTGGGGTGGCACTAACGACTGCGGCTTCTCTCCACAGAGCTTTTCCTTTTCCAGCAGAGGGGCCCAGCCTTGTACTCACGGTAGAGGGAGCAGGTTTCCATAAGAGCAAGCAGAAGCCAGCAAGGCTTCTTAAAGTCTAGGCTTACGGCTGCTACACCGTCACTTTTACCACACTTCATTTGTCAAAGGGAGTCACGAGGCCAGCCCCAGATCCAAGGGCTGGAGAAATCAATTCCACCTCTCCATGGAAGGGGTAACAAAGTCACGTTGCAGTATGTTGAAAGATTGTGGTCATTTTTACAATCAATCCACCACATAAGTCCAATTTTAAGGTGAAGAAAGAAAATGGAGAGAGGTTAAAAGACTTATTGAAAATGTTATAAAATTGCATTGTGATGATGGTTGCACAACTCTATAAATTTACTAAAAATCACTGAAGTACCCACTAACAATGGCTGAATTTTATGCTATATAAATTACCCCTTAGTAAAGCTGTTAAAAAAACTGAAAAAAAATTTAAATGTATTGAAGATCATTCAACTCATCATTGCCAAATCTTCATTTAAATTTAAGTATTCTAGTGCAAAACGCAGTAATCTTTTCTATGCATCTATATTTATCATACATAAAGTATTAGATTCTCAAAATTGGAGAGTCTGTGAGCTAGAAAGATGTTTTACAGACTATTCTGTCCATCCCTCTTTCTTCAAGCAGCCAAATGTGTAAGCCCTCTGGCACAGGAGCGTGGTTCCTAATCTTAGATTGAAAAACAGAAATAGAAACCCGATCCAGGTGAAAAAAACACCTCATCTTCTCATATGTTTTGGGGATCCAGAGTGATCAGTACTGAAAGGACGTGACCCCACTGTCCTTCCAATTTCAGCTCCTCTGACTGACCATGTCCTAAGCAGCCAGGTACCAAATATGCTTAGATTCTGATATTAACATTGATAGCATTTTTCTTCTGTTTTATTACCCAGTGTCCAAATCAAAGTGTCCTCATTCGGGTTGAAAGTGGCTGTATTCAAATTGAAAGTCACCCAAGCAACCTCCTTTGTGGATAATATCTCTGACATGAGGACCCTAGGAATAAGAACATTTTTTTATGTCAGGTTTTTTTTTAAGTGGATTTGTACAACGTGGTCCTGCTCCTCTAAGCATTAAGGGATCTGTGAGGATGACGGACAAATTGGGAAGTGGCATGGTTTTGTCCTATAATTTGGACTTGTTGCTGGAGAGAGAAAGGGTGAAATGCCGAGAAGATGCATCCAAGCTCCTGTAAACAGAGCTTTGAAGAGCAAATGGAGCAGCTTTCATCAATCACACACAGACCACATCAAACGCTGCCTGAGGAGAATTGCTCACCGGATGTCAGGCAGGGTCAGGCAAGCGTTATCAAATGCTCTCTCAAGATATTAAGAACCTGAATCAGAGGGAGAAAAAGAGGTAAAGAGGAGTGCCAAAAGGAAACCCAAAGATGAGGTTCGCTGGTAGAAAGGATGAGAGGGGAAGAGGAACAGAGAGAAAAGGAGAGAGGGAGGGAAACAGGAAGATGATAGCAAGAAACAAGGAGCAAAAGATAGGAGCAGAAAGCATAATGCAGCAATCAGAACGAAAGTAAATCAACAGCTAAAGAGGCAGAAAAAGGGAAGAACAGAGGCCAAGTGGAGAGAGACAGCCTTAATACAGAGCAGAGACCATGCTGGCAGCCATCTGCCCTGAGGACATGTAGTCTCCTCGGACTTCGGCTGAAAATTAGCTAGAACGGTTCTATTTCCCACATCTCGAGGAATATGATTAAAGCTCAGGAAAAAAAGAAAGCAAACACTCCAACCTTCTTCCTCTCCAGTTCCCCAAATTATTTTTTATCTACTATGAAGGGCTATTTGATCATCCCGGCCAGTGTCATTCAGGCTCCGAATATTAGAGGGAGCAGTCGTTAGAAACCCAGCCAGAAGTCCACCCAAGCCCCCATTGGAGAGATTTCATCTTTTATTACAACAAAACCAGGGCAGTCATGTATCAGCTCAGGCTATAAATCTGCCTTCTTCATAGATCAAGTTCGATTTGCCAACTAATTGGAGGGAAACAAATCCACTTCTGGGTCAAATCAAGCAAATTTATCCCTCTCTGTAAAGGACCTGGCTCTGTCTTAATCAAAAGGTAATGGCCCAGGTGCCTGGGTGTTCCATTGTGGAGCTCTGGGGAGCCCAGGGTCAGAGGGAGGGTACCAGGTGTGGGAAAGGGGAGCTTGTGCAACAAGGAGGAAGATATCAGGAATGGGAGACGAGGGGCATTCTCCAAAGCAAACTCTGCTCCTGTAATTTCTCACCTTATAAAGAGATAATGAAAATAACAAAGCATCAAGAAACAGGGTCCTAGAGAGAGCCTAGCTCCTGGCACTCTGTGTACCTTTGTTGATAAAACGCAAAATACTAACAGTGATTTAATAGTGGCTCCCAATATTTAACTGCGGGGTTTAGGTGGGAGCTAAGAGAATAGCAGTGCTCACTGAACCAATCATTTCACATGCATCATTTCATTTAACCCTCACCACAGCCCTCTAAGGTAGACATTCTTCTTATTAGTATTCCTATTTTACTGATGAGGAAACAGAAGCACAAGGAGATTGGTCAAAAATCACAGAGCAAGAAAGTGGTGGAGCAGAAGGAAATCTGAGCTGCAGCTGACCCCACAGCTTGTCTTCCATGGCCGGCATCACTCATGGAGCCAATGGATGTGATAAGAAAGCTCTTTGTCTTGTCCACTGGGAGCAGAGTGCAGGATGGTGAGGAAGGGAACTCACAACAGCTTCAGCCCATTTGGGCAGGCTCGGGGTTTTAGATGAGATGGTAACAGATCGTGTCTCAGTAAAGAAGCCAGTTTACAATATGATAATTTTTTCAGCTTTGGGATAAATGATGCAACCATTCACCAAGACAGAAGGTAGCATTATTATGAGCAGCAACAAGTTTTAGGGAGCTCTCTAAACTCTTCTATTTTCTTTTATAAAATCAAAAGACCAGAAATTGTCCATAATTACAGAGCCATCAGCACTGAATTACAACAGTTCTTGCATGGGCCAATATGGCAAATGACTTATAGCAGTAGCAAGTGTCCTAAGGTCTTCCTCCCACCCCCAGTTCCACCTCGGCATTTGCTGGTATAAGCAGTCCTGCAGGTCCACTCACACAGCAGTGGGGTGGGAGCATAGGCTGTGCTCAGACAGACCTGTGCTCAGATCTTGTCCCTACCACTTACTACCTGAGCAACTTTAGACACTTTGCTCAATGTCTCTGAGCCACAGTGTCCTCATCTGTAAAATGGGGGCTATAAAAATACCTTAGACCCAAGTAATGTTAGGATACAATAAAAAGATAAATGCATTACATCTAGAACAATGCCTAATAATAGGCACTTTAAAAAGCTATTATTATATTTTTCTACCCTTTCATCTTCCTTAGTTGAAGCTAAAATAGGAAGAGGCAAACCAAGTGAAATTACTTACATAAAAGCTAGATAGAGCCTGGCTATTCCACAGGAGGCAATAATTATAAAGCTGCTTCAGAGCACAGAGAGTTCCAGGAACGGAACACACATTTGGAACACGTTCATTTAAAAATTGCTTACTCATAAAAGCTGCTATCGTTAGAGCCTGACAAATGGAAGACTCGGCACCAATAAATAAAAAGCCAGAGGTAAACAAGCCGACTACTCTGAGAGGTCTCTTGATTTCTCTCTTCCCATCTGTCAACTGTTTCTTAACTTTGTATGGGGTTATGATGACCAGTTAAGGTAGGTTTTATGTGCCTGTTCACTTTGAGATTTTCCCAAACTCCTAAGAGCGAAGAAGCCTAAAGGCTTCTCTGCCAGGTCTCCTGGAGTGGGATGAGGCTGTCAGTGCACCCAGTGGCAGACTCTCGCCTCTTTGCCCAATAGAACTGGCTCCAGAATATCCTCCTCTTCAGCCTGTCCAGAGGCCGCAACCCCCTCAGCACCTCTGCTCCAATGTTTCATCTCAACCTCATCAGCTCACTCCAAAAATTGTCTCCTGGACAGTAGCCTGAGCCCCGCTGTCTTGCCCCAGCTCAGGTCGGTCACCTTCATGGGAGTGCAGTGATCCCAGCTGGAAAGTCAGGATGCTCGTGCATCCAGACACTGAGTAGCTGACCACTGTCACTGAACTTCTCTGAGGCTCAGTTTGCTGTCTATAAAATGGAGTAAAACCTTCTTGTAGTGTTCCTGTGAAGGTTACATAAGTTTATGGTCATGAACTTGCCCTGGAGAGTACATGTTGCACCTGTTGCAGTTAGTGACAGTGATTAAGCCTCCAGATATCTGAGCGCTGTCCTATGAATTTGGGGGCAGGGGCAGCAATAGAAAGTAAGGGGAAGGTGTACAAATGTCTGCCCTCAGAGTTTTGAGTCACAGTGCAATAGAGATCAATGAGACCTTGCTTTCAAAGAGTTGGCAAGTCCAGCTATGACCTGTGAAAATAAGATGAAGAGAGCTGGGTGGCGTCACCAGTCCCCTGCACCCACCCTGTCTCTGCCCTACTCAAGTCCTGACAGACTTGACTATGTCTTGCTCTCCTGCTGCCAAAGAAAGTCTAGAAACATCAGAAAGGAAGTATCTTAGTGCTTTTAGGGCCCAGGGCCAAACAAGCTTTTGCCAGCATTTACCAGAAACCATGGCAAATTTTATGAATTCGTATATAATGAAAGCGAGGAATCTCTATATCCTCCTTTTTTTACTCAAACCCCACCTCTTTGACTACTGTTTTTCTGGAGGTTAAAACAAAAACTACGTGTCACTTAGTTACACAAATGAACAGCCAATTTGGGCTTTGAAAATTTTATTTTGTAAAATGAGGACTAAAAACTAAGTAACACATTTTGGAAGGTAAATATTTCCAAAGCAAAACTTGCTAGAAAATCAGCTTTCTGGGTGTGGGTGCTCAAACATTTGGCTTAAATTGAATTTGTAAAAGTTAGGCTGTTAGGCATCCACTCAATTATTATAGAAATCTTTATTGAATACCTACTGTGTGCAAAGCATTGCACAAGTCACTAAAATACCAAGACATGTCCTGCATGTGATAATTTTCTATTTACAAGAATCACCTGGGGGGGGTGTTTAAATAATGGGAATGTCTGTGTCCCACCACTGGATAGTTTAATTCAAATGAAATGGGATAGGGTTCAAGTCTTTTCTTTTTTGAAAATTGAATCTAAAGTGCAATCAAGGTGGACAACAGTGAATAATGTAGGTGGAGGAGGTACAGGAATCCAGGTTGGAAAGGGGCAGGAAGCAGTCATGGCAAACTTGATTCATTCATTCTGCAAAGAGCTACATATCAAGAACTGTGTTAGGTGCTGGGCATACAAAGGAGCCTAAGACCTGACTCTTGTCATCACAGAGTGGACAGAATATGAGACAAGCTCAGTTATGCTGTACGTATGTTCTGCGATGAACTTGAGTACAGAGGCGGGCTCCAGGCCCACCTGGTGAGTCAGAAAAGACTTCTTAGAGGAGATGATGCATGAGCCACATCCTAAAAGATGGTAAAAAGCTAAGCAAACAAAGAGTTGCAGAGGACATTGCTAGCTGAGGGAACTACCCCTGGAAAAGCCCAGAGGCAAGAGAAAGCTCACTGAGTTCCGGAAAGTGCAGCACTTGTGCAGACAGAAGAGGGGGCAGTGAACCGGCTGGGCGGTCAGCACAGAGGGACCAGAGCATGGCAGACTTCCCACACTGCAGACCACTGCTCACTTGGCTCTGATCCCCAGCACCTAGCACAAGACCTGACACATGGTAAACATGAAATAATTATTGGTTGGATAAATCAATGCAAGCAGAGGACACACACTCTTAAAGGTTACATAAGAGAACCTACAAAGAGAGTGAGAGGGCACAGTCAAAGAGATGCGAGATAAGGACAAGACTGGTGGCCCAGAAACCAACAGAAGACTGAGTTTTCAGAAACAGGATTAGTGTTGAAGTCGGCAAAGTTAAGGAAACATGGCAAAAGTCAACTACCAGACAGCAACAAGGTGGTCCAGAGGTCATTAACAAGACCCATTTCACATGGGAGCTAAAGGAGAAACACGATGGTAGTGAACTCAGGAGTGGAAGGGGCAGGCTACCCAAGTATATTCACCTGTCAGGAGGCTTACCTGTGAAAGAGCAGGTGAGATGGTGCTGAGAAGAGTGTATGGGGCTAAGGGAGGGTTAGATGTTTTTTTAAAGATGAGTTAGACTTGAACAGGTTTTTTACCATGTCCAACTAGAAGATCCTATAGAAAAAAATTAGATATGTGAGACAGTGTGCTGGAATAAAAGGGCAGACCTGAACTTACTGTGGGACTTGGGGACCATTTGTAACCTCTCTGCCTCAGTTCTCATCAACAAAGTGAGGACACTCACCCTCAACTTAAATGGTTGTTGTAATAAGTAAATTAAAAATGCCTAGTGCAGTGACTGGCTCCTCTAGGTTTTTAGGTGCTCTCTTCCTCTCTTTCATCTTTAATTGAAACAGGAGGTCCTCTTTAAAGTTGTTGGGGTAGAAAGACTTGTATTGTCCTCTTAGTAGTTTAGTGGTCTCTCCCAAGTCACTAAACACTACATATACATCCACTTCAGTTTCCTCAATCAAATGGAGACATGGGTCCCTACGTCCTCGTAAAGCTGGGGCTTTTAGATTTAATGAGAACAGAACAGTGGAAAATGCTTGCAAAAGTTAAAAGTGCCATTGACATTATAGGATTACTATCCAGGCATTATAAAAAAGGAAAACCTTGAGATGAGTGACTAGCATTTCCTTCGAGTCAGGTTGACTCATGGATTCATTCTTAAAAGCTGTAAAATTTTAGGGAAGCTGAACACAGAGCTTCGGAATCTTGATCTCTAAAAGGATTAAAAAATTTTAAAGTGTATGAAGTCTCTCAATGTAGTAAATGTCAGTAAATATTACTTTCTGTCTCCTGACCTGGAAATTTTAAAACCAGTATTGTCTTCCATCTACATGGACTATTATGAGTGGGATTTGGCATGGTTACAAAAGAAAGACAAAACAGTTCAAATTCAAGTACAGTTGACCCTTAACAACATCTACCAAACACCTCATGACTTAAGTTGGCCCTCTGTGTATGCAGATCCTCAACTGCCCTCTGACCCTTGAACAATGTAGGTTTGAACTGCGCAGCTAAACTGAAAAAGCCCACGTTTCTCAAGGGTCAACTGTGTAACTTTTGACTCCCAAAACCTAAGTTGTCCCTTGGCATCCCTGATGTCTGTGGGGAATTTGTTCTAGGATCCCTGCAGCTACCAAAATCTGCGGTGTTCAAGTCCCCTATACAAAAGGTAAATTAATGCATGCACCAGCCTTCTGCATCCTCAGAGTCCCTACTGTGATGGATGGAAAACAGTACAGGCATTTATAGAAAAAAAATCCACATATAAGTGGACCTGTATAGTTCAAATCCATGTTATTCAAGGGTCAACTATATACATGCAATGATCATGGCAAAGCTCAAGGAGAGGCAAGCTGTTTCTGAACCAAGCTGCTGCTAGGGATCCTTCTTGGTGAAGGGTGATCTTGGTGATCACCTTCTTGGTGATCAGGGGTGTCAAACTCATTTTCACCAGGGGCCACATCAGCCTCATGGTTGACTCCAAACTGGTGCCACTAACAAGGTGCCAGGCCAGATAAAACAAAGTGGAGAGCTGGATTCAGCCCATGGGCCTTGTGTTTGCCACCTGTGTTTTAAGTCTTAACAACAGGCCACAGATTTAACTAAGATCTTTATTCCACAATCTCTTGCCCCAAACAAAGACCTTGGTCAGAAAATAATGGTCAGTCTCTTTGATTCAACTGCAAGTTCCTTAGGGATAAGAATGGTCTTAATCATTATTTTTCTCTAGCTCCAGCTTCAGTGCCTGTTTCACCCATAAGAGACACTAGACAATAGAGTTGGGTAGACCTGAACTCCAATCACTGTGGCACTCTAAGTAGGTACCATTTACAAAACGACTAAACTATTTAAGCTACAGTTTTCTCATCTGTAAAATGAAGACAATTCTGATTTGCAAACGTTGGAGAGAGGAATTTAGTAAGGGTCTATAAGTAGCTGACTTGGTGACACATAATAGGACATTATAAGAGTTCATATTATTATTAAGAATAGAATCACCTAGCATGCAAGAGAGCCCAGTGAGATCAGGGGCAGATGGGGCAGAAAATATGGACAGTCAGATTTTACAGCTAAAAAAATAAGAAAAAAAGCTCAAGTGACTTTTTTTCCCATTTCACCAAAATAATGTGCTCCAAGCCTAAGACCTTTTCCTCCTGCCTACTGCCTGTAGTTCATTTCTCCAACAGAGATCTAAGCCACCATAAATCCCACCAGGGATCACAATGGATGACACAATTTTAACTACAAGAGAGCACAGCATAAGTGGTGTCATTATTGTCCCCAGTGATTGCTCTCTGCTTTCTCTGGGGGATGAGAGAAAAAAGTCATATTTTTTAACCTGGAAATATACAGTATTCTAGAACTTTTGAGGGACAGATCCAAGAACTCACAAGCACAAAAGCTATTAAAGGAAAGTAAGACCAGACTTTAAGTGAATAATCTTTCTGCTTTTTAAAAATATCTCCTTATTGCTTTCCTACCCAAAAACCTAGAGACATGGCTTCCAAATAAAGTCAGTTTTTTTTCCAATCTCCTGTGACTATTAGTCCTCAATATTCCTCTCCATTTGATAACAGATCTCTTCTACTGATGAGGCACTCACTTCCTCAGTGAGTCCACACCCTCTCCCTGGGAGGTGCAGTATTGCAGTCCAGTTCCGACACTGACTACCCAGAATCAGATCAGACTTCACAAGTTACAGACAGTCTCCAACAAGCCTGCCCTCACATCAGACGGCACCACAAGTTCAGGGGTCCTGGGCCACCTGCACTTCTGACCAACAGGCTGCACATTTAGGAGTTCCCACAGCTCCCTCAGGTTTAATAATTCAGAATAACTGACAGAACTGAAGAATGTGCTATACTCAAACCCCTGGGCCAGTCAAATGAAAAGATGCATAGGGCAAGGCCTGGGAGGGTGCTTAATGTGAAGCTTTTGTGTCCTATCCTGAGGGAATCAGAATGCACCACTGTCATGGTACATTGATGTGTTCATCAACCTGGAAGCTCAATCAAACCTTGGTATCCAGTTTTCACTGGCATTGCATTATGTAGGCACCATTAATGAAATGATTGGCCATGTAGTTAAACTTATTCTCCAGCTGCCTTCCACTCCTGAAGTCTGGAGCAATGTCATGTGGTTCAAAGCCACCATGCATGGATGATCTTTCCAGCATGGCCATCCCCAGCCCTAAATCTACCTACATAGGCTCACTACAGTTACTTTATTAGCATAAATTCAACTGTGATCCTAAGGGCCCATCATGAACAGCACAGACATTTCTATTATTTTGGAAATTCCAAGGGTTTAAGAGCTCCATCCAAGGAACCCAGCACAAAGTCCTGACATACACTTTATTATAAAACAAAAGAGAAGTTTCCAACACCTAAAACACTTGACATTGACACTCTAGATCCAATACTTGTTCATTTGTTGCCAACTTCAGCAAGCCAAACATTTCCTTCCAGAAATAGTCTCTTCATCTTCTAGCACCATCATGCTTGACCAACCTCATTTCCACTATTCCCCATCACAAAATCTGCACCCTGCCCCTCCTGCTCTTTCTCAGTTTCCCCAGATAAGTTACGAGATAACTTGTAACCTCAGGAGCAGAAGAGTAAGACCAGAAGAGGATCTTCAGCAGAACCCACTCTAATACTTAAGAGTGAGAAGAGGGAAGTAACCTAGTGAGGAGTCTGATGAGGTAGGGTATTCAGCTGCTGTGTGTGATCATAGAGGTCCAGGAAATGAGCTTTCAACATGCAAGGAAGGACCAACAGTGTCAGCTACTACAAGGAGGTCAATGAAGGTGATGACTTAAAAGTTTCCATTGGTTTCAGCCATAATTAGACATAGATGACCCTGCTGACAGCACTTTCAGTAGAGTGATAAGGGCAGAAGCCAGATTGCAGTGGGCAGAATAGAGAATGGGAAGTAAAGAAGCAGAGAAGCAGAATATACAAGGGTATGTCTCTTTAAAATAAAAAAAGAGCAGTGGCTGAAAGGTGCCATGGTGCCTGAAAGGAATTGGATATTCAGGATGAAAGACTTGCACATATTCAATTGGTGGTAGGAAGAGGCCAAAAGGGAAAGGGACAAGGTGACTCTATAGGAAAAAGAGAGGGAATACTGATCAAACCAGGCTGCTAAGAACTAGGAGAGGAGAGCTCCAGAGGACAAGTGTAGGGATCAGCACAGATGGGGATGCTACTCTTCCATTATAACAGAAGTGAAAGAGGGAGGCATGCAGGTAGTTTTTTTTTATAGCTAATTTGTAGGTTTCATGGCAATAAGTTAAGGGAGAGTTGGTGGTGGGGTAGGGGGATGGTTCCCATCTTTAGCTTCTATTTTCTCTGTGAAGTAGGAAGCAATGCCAAATGTTTAACTTGTGCAACTCAAACATTTGAGGAGACAGAAGGGGAGTGAAGAAAGCATGAAAAAGCTAGTCTAAAGAACTGGAGAGAGGACTAAGGAACCACAGAATGATTACAGGGTAGCCATGGAGGGCCAGCAGTGTGTGAGAACCATGAAGCAGCCATGAAATTAGTCTGCAGATCTGTGTGAGCTTCTCTACAACCCATAGCAACACTGGCAGAGAAGAATATCAGGTAATCAGATCCAGGGTTGAGATTTTGCCAGACAAGTATGAAAGAAAGCCAATGGAGTAGTGATATTGGCTAGACAGTGGGTGAAGTAACATGAATCTAGAGAAGGAATGAGGAGGGGCTTCCAGATGTGAAGAATATACATAGAGATCAATGGTCTGAGAGCCTCCAATTTGAAAGATAGAAATAGCGTAAATTATTGAGTAAAAGAAAAAGTAGAAACATAGGGAGTTATGGTCAGAAATTAGGATGTGACCTAAGAGATGACAAGGTTCAGGGTGAGGTCCTGCATATGAGTGGCAAAGTGAAGGTCACTGTCTGTGAGAAGATCTGGGAATGCAGAAGTCAGAGTGTTATTGGGACACCCCCATGAACACAGGTAACCCAGGAAGAGGCTGGGGATTCAGAGGCAGAGAAAGAGTGTGCCACATGCTGGTGTCTCACTGAAAGGCAGAGGATGACTAAGACAGTGGTACATAGTGTCCAAGAAATATAGAGTAGAAATCACAAATCAGAAGCTTATGGACCAAGTCGGACCAACCGTTAGATTTTATTTGGCTTCCTCAGGGTTTGTTCCTTATTTGTTTTATGTTGAATTATTCCCCATCATTTAAATATTAGGAGGGTTGATATAGAAATCTGGATTCTTTGGAAGGCTGCTCTTAAAAACTATGTAGATCTGGTAACATGGGCCTCCTCCCTCCACTGTGACCTCCACAGTTAAGTCATAATTATGCCCCCTTCCGGGGGTGTCCAACTTTTTGGCATCCCTGGGCCACACTGGACTTAGAAGAGTTATCTTGGGCCACACATTAAATACATTGCAATACATAATCACAAAAAAATCTCATGTTTTAAGTAAATTTATGATTTGGTATTGGGTTGCATTCACGGTCATCCTAGTCTACATGCGGATACTGGGCTGCAGATTGGACACCCCTGCTAGAATATCTTGCAGCTTCCAATTCACACCAGACCCCACAGACTCACTTCACTCAGTTAAAGATACTGGCCTGCTCTTGTGGACATTCTTCAGTAACTCTAAGGGAGGGCAGGCAATGCTAAAGAGAATGAGCCTTAAAGGGGCAGGCATTTTTATATGAGTTATTTTGGGGAGGTAAGTGGGGAGCAGAGATGATGCCAATGCCACCTGCTGACCCTGAGGTGTGAAAGAATGAGCAGCTCCCCTTGAGAAGGAAGGGACATCTTTAGATAAAAAGGTGGAGGGAATAGTCAGTGAGAAGTCCTAGGTTATGAATGGATGTACTGAATGTGGAAATTCCAGAGAACAGACATAAAAGTTTTGGTGAGGAGGAGGGCCAGGTGAGAGGAAACACAGAGAAATAGCAAAGGACAGGAAAAAGCAGGGCAAGAAGTCACCTGAAAAAACAGATATTTGAGATGTGAAACCTCAAAAATTTTTAATTATTGTTGGGAGAAGCCTGGTGGTCAGGGTGGAGTAACTTATCTAGACCCTGGGCACTCAAGTCAGCTTGGCAAAGACCCTAAGGATGGATAAGGGATACTTAAGAATAACCCTGATACTAAATCACTAAGTAGTGAATCAGACTGAATTTCTTTTTTTTTTCAAAGATTTTATTTATTTTATTTTCAGAGATCAGGGAAGGGAGGGAAAAAGAGGGGGAGAGAAGCATCGATGTGAGAAACATTGGAAGGTTGCCTCTCATACGTGCCCCTACTGGGGACCAAACCTGCAACCCAGGCATGTGCCCTGATAGGAATTGAACTGGTGACCTTTCTCTTTGCAGGACAATGCCCAACCAACTGAGCCACACTGGCCAGGGCCAGACTGAATTTCTTTTTTTAAAATTATATTTTATTGATTATCCTATTAGAGTTGTCCCAGTTTTCTCCCCTATACCCCCCTGCAAACCAGCACCCCCCACTCCCTCAGGCAATCCCCACACCATTGTTCATATCCATAGGTCATGCCTATAGGTTCTTTGGCTACTCCATTTCCTATACTATAATTTACATCCCCATGGCTGTTCTGTAACTACCTATTTGTACTTCTTAATCCCCTCACCTCTTCACTCATTCTCCGCCACACCCCCCTCCCATCTGGCAACCATAAAAACAATCTCTATATCCATGATTCTATGTCTTTTCTTCTTGTTTGCTTAGTTTGTTTTTTAGTTTCAACTATTGATAGATATGCATTTATTTCCATTTTATTGTTCATAGTTTTGATATTCTTGTTCTTAAATAAGTTCCTTTGACATTTCATATAATAATGGTTTGCTTAAGATGAACTCATTTAGGTTCTTTGTTTTGGGGTTGTTTTTTTTTGGTCTGGGAAGCTTTTTACCTACTCTTTGATTCTAAATGGTATCTTCACTGGATAGAGCAATCTTGGCTGTAGGTCCCTGTTTTTCATGTCTTTGAATATTTCTTCTACTCTCTTGTAGCCTGCAAATTTTCTTTTGAGAAATCATCTGACAATCTTAAGGGAACTCCCCTGCAGGTAGCTAACTTCTTTTCTCTTGCTGTTTTTAAGATTTTCTCTTTATTTTAAACCTTTGCCATTTTAATTATGATATGTCTTGAAGTAGGCCTCTTTGCATCCATCTTGTTTGGGACTCTCTGTGCTTCCTGGACTTGCATGTCCATTTCCTTCACCAAATTAGGGATTTTTTTCTTTTATTATTTTTTCAAGTAGATTTCCAATTTCTTGCCCTTTTTCTTCTCTTTCTGGCACCCCTACGATGCAAATGTTGGACCTTTTGAAGTTGTCCCATAGGCTGCTTACACTATCCTCATTTGTTTGGATTCTTTTCTTCTTGTTGTTATGATTGGTTCCTTTTGCTTCCTTATGTTCCAAATCATTGATTTGATTCTCAGCTTCATCCACACTACTGTCCTTCCCTGTAAATTATTCCTTATATTGATTAGTGAATCCTTTGTTTCTGACTGGATCTTTTTTATGCTGTTGAGTTCCTCATTAAGTTCCTTGAGTATCCTTATAAACAGTATTTTCAACTGTGCATCTGATTAGTTGCTTATCTCCATTTTGTTTAGTTCTTTTTCAGGAATTCTGATCTGTTCTTTCATTTGGGCCATGTTTCTTTGTCTGCTCATTTTGGGAGCCTCCCTGTGTTTGTTTCTATGTATTAGGTAGAGCTGCTGTGGCTCCCTGTCTTGGTAGTGTGGCCTAATGTAGTGGTGTCCTGAAGGGGGCAGTGACACAGCCCCTTATCACCCACATTGGGTATTTGAGGTGCATCCTTCATGTGTACAGAGTAGACCCTCCTCCTGTAGTTGAGCCTTGATTGTTGTTGGCAGGTCAATGGGAGGGATTGACCCAGGCCAGTCAGCTGCAAGGATTTGCTGTGACCACTGACCACCAACCTATAGCTTCCATGGATCAGCTGTGCAGGGGCAGGGTGGTGGTGCTAGACATGGTCTGTAGTTGTCTACTGGGTGAGCAGGCTCTGGGGTTTCCCAGGTAGTTCAGGCCAAAGTCAGCTGCCACCTGTCTTTTTCCCAAAGCCACCCTGCCTTGGCCATAAAGCAATCTGATATGGCCACTACTTCTGCTGGGCTTGGAGATTTCCAGTGGAAGCCAACTGTAAATCTATGCTGACTGTTACTAGTACTGGGCCTGGAACCCCTTAGCAAGAGGTACAGGGGCTGGGGGCTCACTCAGGCCAGCTGTTGCTTGTTTGAGAGGATTTTGAAAGTTGTAAAGCATGAGCTAAGACCAGCCATTCATATGGAAAAGTCTCTGTTAACAGCTTGAGTAGGCCCATAAGTTGGGTGGGACGGAATCTTAGGGGATCTCCAGGATGGAGCAAACAGTGTTTGCCAGGTTGATAGAGTATCAGATATGGTACCTGCCTGCCAGCTCTGTGGCTCTGTGGGGAGAGGGCTCAGTAAAGGGACACAGGCCTCTGACCACATTTCTGTCTGGAAGAAAGTTGTCCCTCAGCTCTTCTTGCCTTGATGCCAGATATTTTAGTTCCTCTCTATATGCCACTAGTTACCCTGTCAAGCTGTTACCCTGGTGCTAGAGCTCAGAGGGAGTGAGCCTAAGTAGGTAAGTCTGTGTATGTGTTTTTTAAGAGGAACTGCTTGGGGCTCCAGAATTTTCTTCCACCGATTCAGTCTCGCTAGTTTTTGTAGCCAGGAGATATGATGACTTATCTTCCTGGCACCAGAACCCTGGGCTTGGGGTCTTGTGTGGGGCTGGGACCCTCCACTGCCAAAATATCTCTCCTGAATTTTTATCTACCACATGTGGATATGGGACCAGCCTATTCCATGTCTCCTCCCCGCTACCATTCTGAATGGATATGGTTTCTTTTATTCTATAGTTGTTGGACTTCCATTCAACTCAGTTTCTGACAGTTCTGAGTGATGGTTTTTCTACAATTTAGTCGTCATTTTATGTAGTTGTAAGAGGAGGTTATCCATGTTATCTATGCCTCCATCTTGATCAGACGTTCCCAGACTGAATTTCTAATTCTCTTTTTCTGCACTCTATTTCCCCTACAGAATTTGAACCTCACCTGGCTCACACACCCATTATGCAAAGCAAAAATCTTCTTTATAACGTCCCTGATAGCTGTGAGAGCAACACAGAATGCTGATAACTAGGGGGGAATAAGCAGAAAGGGCAGATACCAAATCTTGCCAGGTCTACTTTAAAATTTCACCAGAGCTTGATTCTATCTCTGGAAAAAGGAATGGGAACTCTTTCTTCTACCTCCTCTTCCCTCACCACATGAATTCCTGTTCCCGTCCCAGTAAAACTCTTAGCAATACATTTTGGCCAAAATTATATGTCTTAAATGGATTTTTGTGAGCAGGCCAAGAAACCCAATGATCCCATTAAAGGACCACTTTCAAATAAATTGTGTTTCGGGTTCTAAACAGCCAAGTTATAAACTTCAGACACACAGCTCATCAGTATGGTAAAATAATACCTATATATTAAACCAGATTTGAGAAAAATGAGTTAAGTTGTAACTTGTTTGGTTCACAGGTCCTATCAGCCAAGGCACTGCATCTTCCAACAACAACGGCTTCATGAAAGCAAAGACCTCCTTCTCTTTTTAAGCTGCAAAGTCTCTTCCCCTGATGTTTGTTCATCTTACAAAGAACTGCTTGCTCACCCCTTTCTGGACTCAGCTTAGCCTCCTCCTGAAGTGGCTTGAGAGGTGTCAGAATCCCACAGATAGAGTGGCCCTGCTGGGTTTCACTGCATACTGGTCTGTAACTCTGAGGTTATTGGGGTAAATATTGTGAACTCAAGAATCAACATGGAGCAATGTTGGTCCATTGGTCCTCATTCTACAACACTGTAAAACCTTCCATACTCTCTTTATGGCCTTCCTCTCAATACCTTGCTATTGAATGTTAAACAAACTCAAATTGATCAGTGATATTGGGGTGGCTTTCCATTTACATTTTGAATAGATTTTTCTCCTCTTTTACCTTTTTTGCTATCCTCTCCTTGTCAAAAAAAAAAGAGCAAGAAAAAGAATCAGAGAAGAACTCAGTTTCTCACCTTCAGCCTAAACAAGAAAATGTCATATTAAAAAACAGGGGAGTGGGCTGGAGAGGAGGAAGATGGTATTTAATTTTATTGGGGAGAACGAATCACTGCTGGAAAATGCCTGTGGCTAAATGAAACCATCAAATCAAGAACAGAGCCACAAACTGCGTGCGCAAATATGAAGTAATATCTTTCTACTCTTAGGGAAGCTGACACTCAATTTCAGAACCTTCAGGCAGGCAGCGCTGAGTTTGAAGAAATCACAGCCACCTTCTTGGAACCATTTACAACTGCTTCTACTCTGCAGTGAAAGCTTAAAAATGCAAATGAAATGGGGTCATATAAAGAAAAATATTCCTGCTAAGTGTGCTCTGGGAAAGGAAAAAACACCGATAGCTCAGAGGGCAATCTTAAAGTCAATGAAACTCCGCAGTGCTGGGTGATGCTTCATTCTGATGGATAATGTGCGCTGTGCTTCTCCCTCATGAGTTTAGAAGTATTTAAAGAAAAGGGTAAAATCACCCTGTTTAGGAGATTAATTTCCTTTCTGAAAAAATGTCTCCTTTTGCTGTCACTTCTGGTTTGATAGAGAGTAAAACTGGAGCTTATTCTAAATGTTCACTGCTGAAAATTACCAGTGTGGGGGGCTGGAAAAAAATAGCCCTAAGAGGTCAAGTCCTGCCCCTTCTCTCCAAGAATTTTCATGTTTATAATATCCAGGAAGCTGTCATAAAGTATTTCTTCACAGGCATAGATTCTAATATGCGCAACATTTATTGAATACTAAATGCCAGGGACTGAGCTTAGCACTTTATGTGAATTACCTCACCTTCACAACACCCCTCTTCCCAGACTAACACACACAGTAGGTCCTATTACTCCATCCATTTTACAGGTGAGGCAACTGAGGTCAGGAGACAAACCAACTTGCTCAATGTTACATAGCTGGAAAGTGGCTGGGCTACAGTTCAAGTTCAGGCCGTCAGCTCCAGAGCCCAAAGCTACACAATGTTGTGTGGCCCACAACAACCTCTTAAGGCCAGTTCATTTCAACTTCATTCAATAAGCTTCACCAAACTGTAACATTGATATATTTCAGTGTCTTGCTTTGAAATTTCTTTCTTTAAAGACTACATTTTGAATACAAGTTCCTCAGTATTTGATGAGCAGGCACTCTAAACCTAGGATTGAGGGGCAAAGTGGGGACAACCAGCTAACCAAAGGGTGCATGGCACTTCCTGCCTTTGTATACTTAAGATACAATCAGAACCCCAGACCAAGCCATGATAGGTACCAAAGCTGAAGCTGGGGCATAGAACTGCTGGGCCCAGTCTGTCTACAACTGGGAAAGTTCAGCATCACCATCTTCAGCTACTCAAACCAGGCCAACCTGAGTACAGCAAAGGTCCACACAATGAAATGGTTTGCAGTTCAGCATTGCAGATGTCACTTTATTTTAATGCCTCATTTTTACCACTTTGGTGGGTGAGCAGTATTATGATACTTCAAAAGAAGTATCCAATTTTGCCTGAATGAAACATCCAATTTTACTACAAATTCACTGTGGTTACTGATTTCATTCTAATAACCTTAACTGAAGCTATCAGATGTTATTTGGGCTAGATGGATAGCCTACAGGGAAAGGTTCCTGGCTACAGGGATGGGCTGGCTTTTGGCTTTTGAGCCTTCTGTTGAAGTTGCCTTGGATTCTTTTCTTGTTCTTTAACAAAGGCATAACAAATCTGCCCTGGGAAAAAAGCGATACATATCATCTTCACTATGTTCCTTACTTTCCAAGTTGTTTCAGCATTTTGGACCTTGAGGAAAAAGGTAAATAAGTTGGCAACTCATTTCTACCTCCAAGACTTCCACTGGCTCTCTGTGAATAGAGGAGGCATGAGAACAATGAGATCCTGCATAAAAGAGATTTGGCCCAGTGCTGTTGAGTGAAAACCTGGAAGGTCAGTCCAGAAGATTTCAAGAGTTGGGAAAGGATCAGAGGTCTCATGTGAGGAAAAGGACAATGCAAGTGTTTGGAACTATACACTCTCTAGCAATGAAATTCCAAGGCTGAGGGCAATGGGAGGTTGTACAGTACATAAACACAGTAAGTCAGCCCCTAACCCTATAGGTCATCCACCTGATGCCAAAGGTCTTAATTTTTTGTGGTTGACTTCCTTAGGTCTGAGAATTCTGGATTGGTGGTCACAATTTACCAGCTGTACTGTAATATTTCTGGCTAGCACCTGTAACATTTCTATTTAGAAATGCGTATATTTCTTTTAAACTTGTTAGCTATCCACATCTGGGCAGTACATCTGAAGTACATGGAAATGCTTGTCAATATTCTGGTTCATTAGGCTATATTTGTAAAACAAGACACCAAATTTTCATGTCTGCTAGGGATAAATTATAACCCTAGTCTCCCCTGTTATCCTCGATAGGTTAAGAAGAAAACAAGTGCGTTATCTTGGTGTTTAAGAAATACTTTTATCATAAAGTTCTAATTTTCATAAAACCATGTTCAGTGTTTATGGTGGTGGTGGTGTGCAAAATGTATTTACAATAAATTATAAAATATTTATGTTAAAAAAGAAGAACCTATTTTGATTTGGAAACTAAATTTTTATTGGTGCATTTCAAGTACATTTTCCCAATTTATGATCAGATATTAGAGTCAGGCTACCAATCTCAGCACCTTCTCTGATTCTTAGGTAAAGAGTGTAGCCTGAGCCTGACAAGTATGCAGAGCAATGAGAATGCTCGTACACTGCTGGTGGCAACATAAATTAATACATTCACTAGGAAAACAGTTTGGCATTATCTTAACATTTGGCGATGTGTGTACCTACAACCCACAGCTTCCACTCCCCGGTACTTTTCCAGAGAAATTCTCACACATGGTTACCAGAGGTCATGCATGTGAACATTCCTAGCAGCAGTGCCTATTAAAAACTAAAAGCTGGAAACAGTCCAAATGCTGATCAACAGTAGAAATGATAAATAACTGTGACATATACACACAAGGGAACAGTCTGATCTATTGAAAATTAATTAATTCTAGCTGCATGCATCAATGAATCTTATAAGCATAATGAACTAAAGAAGGGAGTAACAAATGAAAACATACCTTATGATATACTTACCATTCAAAACAATCAAAATCAAACTATGTTGTTTAAGAATGCATAATAGATATTAAAGCTATTAACAACAACGACAAAAAAGACAAGGAATAGGACACAAAATCTGGAGAAGAAACATCTCAGGGCGGAGGGAAGAGATGTGATTGGGACTCCTAAGATACTGGCAATGTTCCAGTATTGAACCTGGATGGAGACTAAACAGGCATTCATTTTTTAAAAAATATTCATTAAACAGTATATATTGCAATGCATATTCATTATAAAACAAAGTCTTACATTTGAATGATATGTGTGAATACACTCTTGTGTATGTAATATAATATCAAGAATGTATGCAGTCTGCCTCAGTCTGTGGCATGAAGTAAGCCTCTGTTTCCATGTAGAGTCACGGAAGTCCTGAAAGCATTGGCATTACTCTCTTTTAATTCTGAAAGTCCCTTTAGAGCCACCATGAGACCACCTTGCCCCTGCTCGGCTACCTACAGTTATGGGAAATTCAATACCTCTCATAGCCATCAATTTCTTCTTCTTTTTTTAGGGTTGATTTTATAGATATGGAGCCCCTAATTTGTTGGCTTTAACATGTAGTAAAATATACATAATACAAAAGTTTACTATCACCACCATTTTTAAGTGTACAGCCCTGTGGCACTAAGTACATTCACATTGTTCCACAATCATCACCACCATCCATCTTGAAAACTGTTTCATCTTCCCTGTTAAACAACATCTTTCCATTTCTCACTTCTCTCAGCCCCTGGCAACCACCTTTCTACTTTCTGTCTCTCTATAAATTTTGACTACATAGGTACTTCATGTAAGTAGAATCATACTATATTTGTCCTTCTGTGACTAGCTTATTCACTTAGCATGTCTTCAAGGTTCATCCATGTTATAGCATGTGTCAGAAATTCCTTCATTTTTAAGGCTGAATAATATTCCACTGTATGTATATAGCCCACTTTCATAATCCATTCATCTATTGATGGGTACTTGAGTTGCTTCTTCCTTTTGGCTATTGTGAGTAATGTTGCTATGAACATGGGTATAAGCCCATTTCTTCTCAACTATTAGTAAGTTTTTCCTTATATGCAACTAAAATTTGTCTCCATATAACCTCTTCCCATTGGCCTTCATTCTACTACCTTAAGTTCTTACAAGGTAAACCTTCTCTCTTTCCTTACAAGGAAACCTCAGATATTGGAAGGTAACCTTGTTATTTTAGTTACCTCTTCTTTAGCCCAGATATTATAAGGTCTTTTGTCATTTCAACTATTCCTTATATGATGGGTTTTCTGAGCCTCTCATCACCCTAACATGCTTCTCTGGATACATCTCAGATTATATTGACTTTTATGGAAAATGTATCCCACTATTGTTTCAGCTTCTGTTCATGGTCCAGTAAAAAACCCTCACCTAGAAAGCCCTCTCCCTTTTAATATTAACATGTGCAAAATCAGGTCTCCTGATTCTGAGGCTGAGTGGTTGATATTTTGAGTTTCAATGCAGCAGACTAACATTTATATGTGTTAAATCTCATCCTTTTGAATTGATCCAAACTTCCAGTCTACTGAGAGACACATGACTCTATGTCATACAAAGAAATTATAAATCATATTTGTCACTGTGTCCCTTCAAAGTATTGATATATGAGGTCTGTTCATAAGGTATCCAGCCATGTAATATGAAAAATAGAGACATTTATTGAAGAAGATACAAGATACAAGAACCATTATACATAGGACAATGATGCCTTAGTCCCCTTCAAATTAAGTACCTTGGGACCCCACACAGTTCTCTCAGTCACCATCAGCTGCTCCATTGTATTTTCCTGGATCTCATCAACGTCTGAAATCTATTCTCTTTCAAAAAGGCCATTTTAATTTTGGGAAAGCCAGAAGTCTCAGGGCACCAAATCTGAACCGTAGGAAGGCTGAGTCACCTGGGTGATTTGATGTTTCACCAAAAAACTCTGCATAAGACATGATGCATGAATGGGCGCATTGTTGCAATGAATCTGCCCATCATCAGTTGCCCATACCTGTGGCCTTCTGAATCATCCAAATAGTTTCTGCAGAAGAATGTTCAAGCTTAACACAAAATTGGATGTAGATTCATTGTTCTACTTACTCAGTCATTTTGAATGGGACAACCAAACAGTACACATGCTCACTCAATAATGTCTACTGACCCCACTAACTAGCACAGTGAAGTTGTCATTGTTCACACACGCACATTCCAGTCCACTCTCGTTGGCTGCCAGTTCATACTGATGTCCCACAAACCATTCTTGTTATATTAACAATGGCTGGACCTTTTCCTGACAGACCTCATATATTTTGAACAGAATATGGTTAAATCAAAGATAAATTTCACTGACCTCTTCTTCCAGATTATCACTTATAACACTCTTTAAATACATAAATTCAACCAACTGGAAAACCACTTAACTGCAATATAGCTTAATATACTAGGATATCATAGAAGATCTTGTCAAACATGTTGCAGAAACCTGCGAGGCTAATGGACCCTCACCAATTTGCCAATGTAGTTGGTCCATAATGGGTCAGTTTATGATAGCAGTATCCATACTGGCTGCTAGAGAATACCTCATTATTTTCTAAGCATGTATAAAACATGAGTTTAATGTACTGGTAAAGGGCTTTGCCAGATCCAATGTCAGCTTCCCTTGGAGGTGGCTTCTAAAACTATTTTTTCTCTGTTTTCTTTTTCTATTTGTAGTATTCTGAGAACTTTTCCATTCTTCATGATTGCTGAAACAAGAATTTTAAGATTTAATCTGCAAAAATCTTTAATACAGAAGGATACAACTACCTGGACTTGGAGACTGTGATCTGACTCAAAATGATGACATATTAATATCACATACCTACCTTTGGCTCATATATTCTAAACTCTCTTATTTGACTTTGCTATTCTTGATGAAGGCTAAACTTAAACTCACATTGGACTTCCATCTTTCAATACGTGCATCTATTTTTTATAATTTTAATTTTCATTGCTCTTCTTTCATTTTTAAGCCATTTTGTTGGTTGGGAAAATAAGATTTCTAGTGCTCAGAGGAAAAAGGGTAAAGTAGATATCCACGTACCAAGAACATAAAGCAGATTTTGATTGGTTCTCCTTCTATATATTGGAAAAAGTCTCTTCACATCACCTGTGCAGCTACTATTAAAATTGGCATAAGAAAAAAAAGAAACTTGATTCCTTTCAAGATACGCACATAAATCAGCCTCATTTATTGCCTTTTTATTGACCTGGAAAATATCAAACCTTAGTATCTTCATAACTCAAACAATGAGTTGAACTCAATCTTTTAAACAGGGGCATTCCCGCCACTTTGAAGAGGGCAATTCTCTTTTGTGTGGAACTATATCAACCATATAGCATGTAAGCATATAGAATGCTCAGAATCATGATTTCAGGACACTTAATTCAATTGAACCCCTTATTCATTGCTATTTGTCAATCCAAGACAACCATATGTATATATATTTCCAGTGCCCCTGGATGAGACTCACTGACAGATGATCTTTGAAGTCCTTTCCAGCTCTGAATTTCTAGATCCATGATTCTTTGCAGACAGAAACTTTAGAGTTCTAAATTATTAATAACTTTCTGTTCACTTTTAGTCAGTAACATATTATATTATTGAAACTCATTTTCTGGATGAAGTAAAGGTAGTCTGACCTATTTCAGCAGACATGCAACATTATTATCCAATTTTTAAAAATCAGCAGGAGTAACTAATTACAAACCTAGACAATTAATCACTAAGTCAATTGGATGAAGAGCCTTGATGAAGAAAATTGTTGACAAACTCTTATTCTAGTGTCACAATAAAGAAAAACAAGCTGCTAAGTCTATGTATTTTTCTTTTGTTTTAAAGGATTAAAAGCCTAACAATTTTCTTATTCTCTACCGTACCTTGAAATTCTCCTGCTAATAGAAAAAATTTCCCCAAATCCAGGAGAATAATTTTCCTGCTCAGGACTGAATATTTGCTTTGTCTCAGAGCAAATAATTTAGTCCATCAACACTGTGCTTTTCAAGGGGGCTTATTTTTTATTCCTTCCCTTTAAAATACTTTCTTGCCTCCCTATGCCCCATTCCCCCACACACCAACCCCTTTCCTCACCCCCATCACCACCACTACCAACCAGGAGAGCCAGAGCTGTGGCCAGCTGGCTTCCTCTCAGTGGCAATTGGCACAATTATTCTAGTGCAATTCAGGGGTCTCTGCAGCCAACATGTGCAGAAAGTGTTTTCCTCTCAAAGCAGAAGGCCACCCTCCTGCAAAAATATCTGGACCCTTCCAAAGCTTTTGGGCTAGTCCAGACAAAGAGAAAAGGTTGTAAAATTAAAGACACCTTATTTTTCCTTGTAAGAGAGTAAAAATGGGGAAGGAGTACTTTTAAAACAATGCATTCTGTCAAGCTTTCTTCCCTTTCCCAGCAGTTCTAGGATATAGCATCAGCAAAACATGCTATGTCATGTTCTAGTGTAGAGACAGAGAGAGAATAGAATTCAAACACATTGCACAGGGTGGAGATGCTTTAAGACTTTTGGCTTCTCTTATTGCTATCTCATTCCTTCCTGATTTGGAGGAAGGGGATAACTACTACTAAGGATTTGGGGGCTACACAGAAAAGGGTGAAGGGAAAAAGTGTGCAAAAAGCTGAAATGCACATAGCTATCGTGAAGACTTCAACATCATTTTGTTTTTCTGCTAATTATCTGGCATAGAGAGCCAGCCCTGGGGCAGCTATTCTCCCAGCAAATGCATTCAGGTCTGCTGCTTGGATTGGGAGCAGGCTTTGCACAAAGGGTGAATAATCCCCAAAGCTTCTTCTGCCACATGGAGAAGAAATGGAGCTGGCTCTTCTTCCTTAAGGACAGAGGCAATGAAAATGAATTTATACTATAGCTGTTGGGATCTGGGTTAGATCACAAAGTTACTGGTAATGTGATGAAGCATCTCATCCAGATGTCTTCATATCTGAAGTTTCTCATTTCTCTCCTGTGTCTAGTCTGGCCTTTTCAGGAGGCAGCAACTGGTAATAGCTTCATTTGTCTTCCCTTCCTTTCTCCATCTTCTAATTTAGCAAACATTTTTTCAGCATCTATTGTGTCAGTCTCTGTGCTTGGAACTGGGAGGGGTAGACGGGAAGCCTTCTCCTTTGATTCTGATGTTCGTGATTTGAATCTGTGGTCTGTCCCACTGCAGCACCAAAGGGAATGGACAAACATGGTTGGACCAAGGCCTGTTCAGGTTTTGATAACAGATAAGATGCAAAGTAAGAGGAGAAAAGAATTAGGGGTGACACCTACATTTCTGGCATGAGTAACTGGGTGAAAGTTGAAAATGAACACAGAAGGGTTTGAGGAAGCAAATTTGGGGAAAATTCTGATTAATTCAATTTCAGACAGTTGGAATTTAAATTACATGTGGGATATCTAAGTGGAAATGTTCAAGAGAAAGTTGGACAAATGGGTGTCATGCTTAGGCCATCAATCTGAGCTAAAGGCACAAACTTTGAGAGGCACTGCATTCAGGCAATTTGTTAAGTGCAAAGAAAGAAAAGATTGGAGAAGGTGTATGTCTCTTTCCAGCTCTCAAAGAAATGAGAAGACCCACATGAAAATCCCACACTGCTTTGGGAATTAATCACTAGCCTAAATTTCAAAGAAAAATGCTGCATCACTGAGGAAAATCCCATGAAGTCACAAAAGGCAGCTTTAGTTGACCAAGAGGGCCAGCATCATTCAGTAACAAGCACACAACCTTGGGCAGAGATCCAGCTGCACGAAGTCTCCCTTCCCATCCTGATAGGCCTGGCCAATGATAGTATGACCTCTTAAATACCACAAGAGCATGGTAAAGGAGGCTTTACAAGCAAAGCCCCTTGGGCTCAGCTGAATAGCACTGCCAAAACCAGCTTCCCCAGAATGATGCCCCAGGTTGGGAACTTAGCACAAGAGTAAATATTTTTTTAATTATTTTTAAGGGAAGTTGACCTGACTCCATCCCAAGAGCGTTAGCATCTTCCCAATGTCTCTTGGGCATTCCTCCATCCACGTGACAATACCACCACAATAAGCAAGGAGTCTCTCCAAGTCTAGCACAGAGTTCCCCAAGGAAGCATCGTTTTCCTGAAGGCACAGAGCCTCTGTAGATGCCACCTAAAAGAAGGCCCTCGGCAGGGGAGATGAAATGAGAAGGTGGGGGCAGAGCAGAGGAGGAAAAGGGAGAAGAGTGGGGCACACAGTGCATGACCAGAGGCTGCCCGCCACACTTTGAACCCACCTCTTCTCCAGGTGCTTAGATGTCAGAGCAAGCCCACCCTTTTGGGACTCAACTTTGTTTATGCTTGACTGAGGAAGATCTCAGGCTTTCAAAGAGGAAAGAGGAAATGAGAAATTAAGAGAAAATCCTAAAGGTCTTATCACTAAATGATACTTAAATTCTTCTGTCAACATAAAAGCACCAGAAACATACAGATTTTCCCAAAACATCCCCATCCACAGCACAAACATACTTTTATGTTACTAAGAAGAGTTTTTTATGAAAGTGGCCACTGGAACAATGAATGAATGAGAGAGAAAAATAGCAAGTTCATTTTCAGAGTTGACTGAAGATCCTGTCTCTCCCAATTTATGACCCAAATTAAAAAAAAATCACAGCAGGAAGGGGCTGCTGGGGTTTTCTAAGGACAAAAGCATGATGAGCAAAACCATTTTTCTTCTCTTTCCTTTTCCTTTAATTTTGCATTTTAACTCTTTTTTTTAAAAGATTTTATTTATTTATTTTTAGAGAGGGAAGGGAGGGAGAAAGAGAGAGAGAGAAACATCAATGTGCGGTTGCTGGGGGTCATGGCCTGCAGCCCAGGCATGTACCCTGACTGGGAATCAAACCTGCGACACTTTGGTTCTCAGCCCATGCTCAATCCACTGAGCTACGCCAGCCAGGGCTTTAATTTTGCATTTTTAATCAACTTTTTATTTTATTTTAGATATCACTTTACTGTCTTTGCAATTTCCTACAATGCAATTTTAAAAAATCTAAATGTTTAGTTGATCAAGTCTTAGTGAAGGCTTTTAAAGAACCATCAACAGGGATGCCCAATGTTGAAGAAACCTGGACTCCAGGAAAGAGCTTAGGTTGACACAAGAAACTAGCTGTAAATCTCACAGGGGTGTTTGCAGCCTCTGGGTCCACCTTGTTACTAAGTCCAGCTGAAGCCAACCTCTGGGTGTTTTTTTACAGGTCAGAATTGATATAAACACATCCCTTGTTTTTTTTTAGCATTTTATGATTGCCAAAAAGGGTTTTCATAGATTCATCCTCACAACTCTGTGAGGTTTGCTATACTGCATTACAGGTGTGGGCACTGAGGCCCAGAGAGGTGGAGAAACCCAAGGGAATAACACCAGAAAAAAAAACAGAGTTAGGACTAAAATATAGGTCTCCTAAGTCCAAGCCCAGCTGTCATATCTCAGGCAATGAAGAGAGGCTGAGGGTCCTGCATGATGAAGGGAAGAGACACATGTGAGAAGCATAGTTGTCTATAAAGTCATGCTGATAAGGCACTTGCAGTGAGCACTTCCATACTGGAAACACAAAGTCCCCTTTGAAAGGCTATGTCTCCAGCATTTCCTAACATACATTCTGCAGGGCCAATCGATCAGTGTCCCCTCTCCTCCCTCCTCAGCTAAGCCCACGTGGTTTTCCATGCTGGCTCCCCATCCAGAGGACAATTAATGCACTGAGACATTAGAATTAAACAACAACAACAACAACAAAAGATGTGGCCCACACTACCAGCCCCAGTTGACCAGGCCCACATACTACAATGAAAGATGTAATGATGCCTCCTTGATCCTCATGTCACCTAATTCTCTGGGTCACAGAATGAATGGTACAGCAATGCTTCTCAAACTTGAATGAATCACCGGGAGGTCCACAGATTGTTAAAATGCACATTGTGATTCAGTGTGTCTCAAGAGGGGCCTGAAATGCTACTGACGCTTACTGCTGGCCGGAGACCACAATTTGAGTAGCAAGGGTGGAAACTATCAAAGCTAGAAGGGACCACAGAAGTCAATTCTCTCAGTGCTTTTCAAACTGTACTCCTGGGAAGTTCTGATAAGGTATTTCAGGGGATAATTTGAAAGACCAAGAGGAAACCAAGAGACCTTCCACACCCTGCTTCAACCAGAATGGCTCTGCTTTTCCATTCTAGAAATTGAAATTCTTCATAAGATTTCATTTGATAAAGTGGTTCCTTTGTTTTATAAGTTTGAAAGCTACTACTCTAATCCAACTACCTCACTTTCCAGAAGAGGTGTTAGAGAGAATAAGTGAGTCACACAAGATGACACAGCTAATTGGCGGTCAAATCAATTCAGAGCCCTGGTCTCATCTTCTCCACCCTATTCCTGTTCCCTTTGGATTCAGGCTTCAAAAATGCCATGATTCAGTGGTTTCCCCTCTTTCTCCTGGGCTTACTAACGTAAACCTATTAGAATCCCACAATGTTCGGGCTCTGCAGGGCAGACGTCTTCCCTCTCTGCACCAAGCGCTAGCTCTTCAGAGTTGCCCTGCCATCTACATCTGACAAGTCAGGGCAGCAGCCAGTGGAGGAGGGAAGAAGCTTACTGGAGGTAAAAGTAAGGAGTATTCCCCGAAGCAAGACGGGGGTTGGAATTGGTCCACAGATGGGCAGGCATGTGCTTGCAAGATCTCAGAATTCCTTGTCTCCAAGGAGGGGCCCAATTGACTCACCAGGGCACTTACAGACAGCTTGCCTCAAGCTGATTTGCAGCAGGCATGCCAGGGCAGCTGCAGGGCCCCAACTGAAAAGGACAGTTTGTCACACTGGCAGGAGCAAAGCAGGAGCTGGGGAAGGTGCATGAAGGCAGAGGGAAAACTCCAGTGAAGAGCATGTGACTGTGAATGATCAGACACTCTGAGGCCAGCAAGCTTGGGCCTGGGGGCAATTGTTTATGAAGAGGTAAACAATATATGTGAAACAATTAGACAGCAATACGAAAACGGCACTCAATTAAAAGCTAGACTGGAGGGTTCAGAATGTTATACCCACAGCAGGTCAGTGCAAAAAATATCACCATGGGGGCTACAGCATCTGGGGGAAAAGGTCATATAGTCTTTCTGGCTCCAGCAAATGCTTCGCTATCCAAAGACTTGGATACACCCAGAGAATGCCACATGGCAGCATCAATGATGGAGAAAGCAAAACAGAAGAGAGGAATAAGTCATGGGTGGTGATCCATGTGATCAGAGGAACCACTGGTTGCTATCAACAGTGTCTGCAACATGAATTAAATCTTCAAGAAAGCAAGGGAGGGTGTGTTTGGCTTGGAATCAGATTCCTCCTAGCAGAACCACAATTGATCCAATCCAGTCCAGCCCAATTTCAATCTGTCTCTGCATTTCCACGGGGATTTCATAACTTCCCAAGCTAGTAGGCAACTTTAAGGGCTCTGCTAGGATAACAGGCAGCAGGAGAAATGCTGAGCTCCACTTTACAATGGTCCTGAGCCAAGGTCAATGTCACGTGTCAAAATCAATATCCATATATTGTTTCTGGCTCTAGCTAATGCCTCTCTATCCAAAGAATTGGATATACCCAGAGAATAGAATCAGGTCAACCCCAGAAAGGACATCAACCCCAGAGATTCAGAGACTAAATGCTTTGTTGGAAACCACCCAGTCAATTAGGAAGGAGAAATCCATCACCACTTCTTTTCTACGCCTTCCTATCTCTGGCCTGACCTGAACCAAACAGCACAAGGGAGTCTTGTGAAAATTTCATGCCTGACTCACACACAATCTTCCCACATCTACCTTTTTGAGGTGAGATGTGGGAAGTAAATTTTAGGGAAAACTCACTTCCCAAGGATGTTCTGCTCAATCTATAAACCTAGGAATGAAACTGCAAATCCTTCTACTTCCTGCCTCATCACCTTATCACCCACCTCCACGGCACCATCTCCTAACCCCTGCACTGTGTTCAGCCAAAGCAACTCGGCAACCTGGAGCTCTTCAGGCTCATGGAGTTACAAAGGGTTGTAAACAACAAATCATGAAATCTGGTTCCTTGACCCCAGACTTTGTCTGACCCAACCCAGCATCCTAACCTCTCTACTGCCCTTCAGCAGCCAGATGTTGGGTCCTTCTCAAAGCCAACCTACCACCTTCTGGGGAGTTCAGTTCTACATTAATAGTCATCTAAGACTGTTAAAGCTGGAAGGAGCTAGAGTCAGTCTTCTCCAGCCCCATCACTTGACAAATGAGAAAACTAAAATCCATCCATATGAAGTGACTTGTCCAGAATCACAGAGATTCTTGGAAATGGGTGTGAACTCGAATCCTGGTCTTCCAACTCCCAGACCCCAGGAAGTTTGAATCACCTCATGAGAGGATGGTGTTATTACTTAAGACCCTACCTGGCCTCCATTTAAGTCTTTGCCTCAAGCCATTTTCAAGTGAAGACACACAGCTGACGACTGTTGACCACATAAGGAATCCTGGTGGTGGGAAGGAGATGAGCCTGGGTCAGCTATTTCATTTTATTTTACTTCACTTTAAAGCGTCAGCCAGAGATGATTCAGGTGCTGACCAAGATGGCACACCTTTATTGCACAGTCACGTCAAAAAGAAGGCCAGTCATATTAAAGGGAAGTCTGTACAAACTGCCTCATTAAAGAATGAAATGGCAACGCAGAGCTTATTAACACCCCGTTATATCTTGCAACAGTTGTATGATTAATTTAGGTCACTCCCTGGTGCTTCTTTCCAGATGTTCAAACCACTCATTGTCTGCGACCGTTTGTCAAGCCCCAAGCAAGAGTCATCCCACACTCACGCCATCTTCAGTTCTTCTGGGAAGAATCTGTGTGGGTCTGGCAGGCTGTTCCGACTGCAACGGGCAAGCCCAGGACACCCGGATGTACTTGTCATTCACTGAGGAGCCTTGAGCAAGTGGATTCACCTCTCTGTGCTTCACGTGTGTGGGAGAGTGAACAAACTTCCTTGGTGCCTCACTGTGTGTAAGGGTCTATGGCATTGACTTATACTGACATTTTTTTCTCTGCTTTTATCTAGAGCAGAATAAGAGCGTGGGAAACAAATGGTCATTGAACATTCACTGTATGCCAAGGATTGTGCTGGAGCTTAGTCTAGCCTAAATGTGGTGTCATACAAACCCCAAATGTGGGAACAGGGATCCAGATGTGAAGATGCTCCTATAATGGAACACAGTGAGCAAATAAGAAAAAGGTTTAAGTATAGTTCTGTGATTCAGAAAGATCTTACCCTTTGCCTTATGTCACACTGCCTTCAACAACGGGTAAGTTCTTGTTACTTAGACTGGTTGAGACGGGTGGAGGAGAGAAAGAGAGAGAGGGAGAGGCCCAAGGATACAAATAATTCAAATGCTAACAGTCAAAAAGTTTGACTAAATGACTGATGAAGGCTTAAAGTACATGTTAAACTGGTCGCCTCTTTAAAGGACCAGAGATTCAGGCCTAGCAAACGATGATGAGAAAGAGATTCAGGCCCTGAATAAACAGTTCTTTTTCTTTTTTAAGAGGAAGCTGAAATCCAGAATTTTATGTGAAACCCTTTAGTTAATATCTGTGGCAGATCACAGAAACTCCAAACATCATGCAAAATGAATAACACCAATCCATGTCCAGATTCAACCCACAAGCCGTGCAAACTCTGGACATTTAGAATGATCTCCTAACCACAGGAATATGACGGAAACATTTCATTTTGGGACCCTGGGAAGGCCTCCTCTCTGGATTTACTTTTCAGAGAAAGTGAACTTTCCGGAATGTTCAGAGCTGAGACACTAGGGTACTGCGACTCCATCAAGCTCACTAAAATTGCTGAGGCTTCACGCCAGCAATCCTCTTCTCTCTTGCGGAGTTGGGGGCAGCCATACATGCGAGCCACGGAAGCCAGCAAGAGCACCCTTTTTTTCTAAGAAGCAACAAATTATTTGTGGGGACTTGGTTGAAAACTAGCTCCACCCCTGTAGTTAAATCCAATTACACCATAATTATAGGGAATCTGCAGACATCAGAGCTTAGTTGAAAAAGAATAGGAACACCGCAGTTCTTCAAAATGTTGGCCAGGGGTAAACCTATAATTTTACCTACTGTCATCCTGGCAGAACATTCATGGGAAAGGAGGCACACTTCGTGCTTGGTTTTTCCGCCAGAGGACAGCCTGGTGCATACCCCTTTGCCACTGTGTGGCGTTGGCTCTCTGATGGTTCAGAAAAGATGGGCAGAGGGACCTGTCTCTGATTCCTTTCAAACTGGTCAGAAAATAAGGGTTGGCTCATATTTCCAAACCCAAATAGAATTAGGCACTAGGCCTACAGAGAAAAAGGAAATTCTCAATCATTTAAAAATCTTTACCATTTCTTATTATTCTTTTCCTTGAGGAGGGGAAGAGACATGCAGATTATTAAAAAAAAAACAAAACTAAAGGAACTACAAGGAAACCTTCACAAGTGTCTCTCACTCATTGCAAAAGAGCCTTTCTAACTTGTCCATTTTTTCATTCCCACAGAGGCCCAGACTCCTCACATTTGAGAGAAATGTTAAATTGCTGTGCTTGTCGGCTACATCATGAACAAGAGGCAGGAGCACTTCACTAATTTTGCCAAATAATGTTCTTCTGCTGAAAGTCATGGGCACGTCTGTTCCTCTGCTGAAACCCTTTCAACCGTCTTTACGAAAGCTCAAGGCTTCACTCGGAAGGGAACATCTAGCACAGTGCCAACTGCAGGAGAAAGTTCTCGGGGCTTTCCTCAGCACAGGGTTGATTTTGCAGAAGTACAATAACATCATGCTATAATCCCTCCCTAATCCCCATCTCATTTTTGTAACAAAATACGTGACTGAAAGGAAGAAAAGTTTTAGTCAATTAATCAAGCAGGCATTAAACCCTGACATTATGCGGGGCACTGTGGGTTTTATGAGGAAGAGAAAAATGATTGAGAATCAGAAAATATAAAGGGAAGACTCACGGCAACAGCCTTGGCCAAAGGAGTCAGAAAAGCCTTTTCTCAAAATCTAAATTCCAGCACTTACTAGTTACATTTTCTCAGGCGAGTTACTTAACCTCAGTTTCCATATCTTTAAAATGCCTATGCCATAAGGATCACAGGAGAAAATATGAGGAAAACCTTTATATAATAACTGCCTCTGCAGAAAGTGGCAGCCGGGCAGGGGGTGGGAGCCAGAAGCCACCTGCCCACCTACCCCCGGGGGACGGGCGCCATGGAGACGCCAGGGTGGAGGAGGAGTGTGGGGCGGAGAATGGGGAGAGAGAACAGGGGCAGCAGAATGCTTCAGGGAAGAGGTGGCCATTCGAGACTGGGTATTTTCAGAATAGTCAGAGGAATATTCCAGATGGAGGAAAGAGTGTGAGCAAAAGCACAGAGTGAAAGCATCATGGGGGCTGCATCTCCTGGAACCAGAAAGCAGCCTGTGGGACTGGAGTTTGGGTTTCAGGACCAGAATCTGGACCTTCCGCATCACTGCCCCAACCTGCTGAGTGTTACTTGAGAGCAAAGTGGGCAGGGGAGCCAGCCCTGGAGAAGCAACATGGAGAGCCACTGAGAGGCACAGAGGGTCAGAAGTGTGCTGGTAAATGCTTAAAACCAGGTCCCCGGAGGACGCTGATTTGTAGCATGGTATAAGTACTCCCACCATGGCTGATTTCAAGCTACCAACATGATTAACAACCAGGTGACAAACTATTCCCTGAAATTTTAACAGTTGGCTCTCACAAGCAGGTGTTAGCCAGCTGCAGTACATCGCCAGGCTGGGCTGAGGAAATTGGGGAATGCCAGCCAAGTCCTCGGCACCAGCCCCTGAACCTAGAAACTGGGTACACCTAGCAACTCCTGAGTCTGCATTTTAACATTTTGGACTCTTGGTTGCGATAAGCATTCATCATGACTGCAAAGCTTTTCCTTCCAGGGGAAGATCCCCATGCATTATCCAGGCATTATCATCGTGTCCACTTTACAGATAAGGAAACTGTGTCAGAGTCCATGTGACTTGACTAAATGGCACATGGATTCAAAGCTAAGTCTGTTCTCTTCCTGCCGCTCCCACCCCAAAGGGGTGCCACCCCTGATACCTGGTTCATTCCTGTTCAGCAAGAACGAAGAGTCCCTCCCTAGCTCCTCCCCAATCTGAGTTTCCAAAGATGCAGAATAGATTTAGGCCACGGTCCCTCCCAATCTTTAGAAAGTGAATCCCAGGATTAAGCCTGAAGCTCAATTCCTCTGCTTCCCCAGCTCCCTGTCATCCCATCGCCCACCCCAGTATCACAAACCCCAAACTCCTTCCCATGTGCTCCTCCTCTGCAGCCCGGGAAGGTTCAGTAACCTCATCACCTACAAACAATTTGCTTCCATCCTGCTGCATCGTCCTGCTAATTAAATTGTAGGATTACCCCACTCCGCTGCAGCGACAGGGCTCCTGGACTGTGTTTATTGCTCTGTTGCTCAGAACTGCTGAGCTCAGCAACAGAGCGCGCCTCTCCAGCACTCAGATGAGATGGATGAGCTGGCACCGCCAGCGTGTTCTGAGAGCAGAGCCTTGTGCTCTGAGCCCCCAAGCCATCCCCCAGCAGAAGGTTTGCTTTCTAATAGTTTTGTCTAAGCTCCCAAACTCGGCTTAATTTTCCCTCTAACAGATCATCAAGTGTCTAAAAAGTTTTGCAACTCTCCACCTAACCTCTCCCCTCTTTTTGTACCTCATGCATTTTGCCCACATCCTCTCTTTTCTGTGACTATTAGGCAAGCCAGGCTAAAATACTCCAGACAATGCAATTAGCTGCAGGCCCATGTGCGCAAGCGCGCGCACGTGCATACGCACCAACCCTCCTGGTGCTGAGCTAAGCAGCCCAGTGGCCTCTAGCCTGCCGGTCTCCCTTTCCCAGCTCCCAGGGTCAGTTCCCCCCCACCCCTGCCCGCCATTAAAACTTGCCCCTAAACTACTGATCTTCCTTCTTTATTTAGCAAATTCTAACTGGCATCTGATGAAACATTAAAAAAAAAATGCAGGGAGGCAGCCAACAGAGATTGCCAAACTTGATTACCTGCCTAGATCTATCTTGCAGAGGTGCTGATGAGTAAGAGTTTGGCTTAGATATTTTTCCTACTAGGCAGGCTGGGCTCCTTCAGTCACCTCCCTTCCTTTACTCCAGACCCCCCAAGTGGCAAATCTGTGGCTGCCCAGTGCTGACCAATCTATGGTGGAGCTTGCATTTTTCTATCTTTGTTTCTATCTTTTACAAAGGAAGGAGACAACCTTCCCATCCCTGTTCTGCCCTCTTGCTCCAAGCAGTCGTGTCTCCAAATTTTCTCTTCTCTCCAGTTTGCATAGTTCCTCTTGCATTTCTGAGATCAGTGGGGTGACACCTCCTCCATGAAGACTTCCTGATCTGCAAAGCAGGAATAGAGGCCTCTCCCTCTTGGCTGCTACAGTGCCAGTTCAGGGGCTGCCATACTTGTCCCTTTCTCTTGCAGCACACGTCACCATGCTGGTTCCCTCACTGCACTGGAGAGTCTTTGTGTTCCAGACCTCGGTTTTAGCCATCCATTTATCTCCAGCACCTGGTAAAGTATCTCGCACATAGTAGGTGCACAATAAAGGTCGGGTGAAGATATGAATTAATAAATGACACCTGTCTCTCCTCTGTGTTGTCCATACCTCTGATTCTCTAAGTGGTGAGAGTTGTATGTCAAGGACTGAAGGTGCCAAGCTGTCTCTAGCTCAGTGGTTTTGGATCTCCCTCTTGCTGTTTAGTGTCATGAGCTGCTTCAGCTTATCGAAGTCCCTTCTATTAAGAACGCTTCTCCATTCCTCTGCTTTCCTAAAGTAGCATTCAGGTATTGTAAACATAGAAAAATAAAATCTCAATTAACCATTCTCTGGGAAATGCAAGTTCCCCAAACCTAGAAAGCCTCCAGGCAAGTTGGAGAGATTGTTTGGAGCAGATAACCGCAGGCAATGTCTGGAGTGGCTGAGGTAAAGACAGCAAGACTTTGCTTCTGCATGTTGTGATGTCCCCTGGGCTCCCTCTTCTGTCTTTAGCAGGAAGGGGACAGGGCAGGCCCTGGGTTTTCCCTCACCTGAAGAACTAGACTAGGCCTTGGGAGGGAGAGGCCAGAGAGAGGAGACCTTCAACAGGAAGGCTTCAGTGCAGCTCACCTCCTCTGCAGTGTCCAGAGGATGTGCCCCCCTCAGGAATGAGGGGCTGGCCCTTCAGCCCCAGCCCAGAAACCAAAGAGTGGTCAACGAGCTGTCAGATCCTCTGGAGCAGGCAAACATCTGGCCACAGCTCCTGGGGCAGGTCCCGACCAGTGTTGGAGTAGAAAGGGGCCAGGGGAGTGAAGGGAAGGGGACGTTAGACCCAGACCCTGAGTCTCCTCAGTAACTGAGTGTTGAACTTCCCTGTTCAGGCCTCTCTTCACCTTCACCCATCCAGTAGGTGTTTTTGAGTACCTACTAGGTGCCAGAAACTTTTCAGTGCAGGAAACATTTCTTTCTTTCTTTCTTTCTCTTTCTTTCTTTCTTTCTTTCTTTCTTTCTTTCTTTCTTTCTTTCTTTCTTTCTTTCTTCCTTCCTTTCTTCCTTTCTTCCTTTCTTCCTTCCTTCCTTCCTTCCTTCCTTCCTTTCTTCCTTCCTTTCTTCCTTTCTTCCTTTCTTTCTCCTTTCTTCCTACCTACCTTTCTTTCTTTCTTTCTTTCTTTCTTTCTTTCTTTCTTTCTTTCTTTCTTTCTTTCAAGATTCATGGTCTGCTGAGAAACACAAGAAATCAGTAATGGTAACATGATGTGTGTAGAGAGAAGTGTGCAGAGATCACAGAATGTCATGTGCAGAGTGGGGATGTAGCTTCAGGCACAGTCAGTGTACAGAGGCATGGCTGGTGAAAACCAACCCAAAATTAACTTCCAGCTGCACAACACTTGCAGCTGGCAAGTCACTGGAGGTACAATGAAGGCACTTTTGAGATGGCAGGAATGGGTTTCAATTTGATTTATTGACTTGGGTTCAGGGCTTTGGCCCCACCTGTTCAGACAGGTGTCCTGTCCCACCTGGTGGGTAGATGCAGGACACATGCCTGGTCCTCCCAGTTACCCCTTGGGGAGAGACTTTGCCCTCTTTCAGGGGGCTATATTAACTCCAGAATCATCAGATTTCTTTTTCTGTCTGTGTCCTCCACGGTCTAGCTCTAAGAAGTAGTTCTATGGGGAACTGGTGATAGAAAAAGAAATTGTCCCTAATTCTACCCACGAAGCACCAAGAACAAACCTAAGACTCTTCTACCTGACGTATCTTCACCTGCTTGAAAACAGCTCTCGCATCTCTGCCGCTGCTCCCTAGTCATCGCTCCTCCAGACTGGACATCCAGCTCCTTCGCCCTCCCTTAGAGTGACGCATTTACAGGTTCACCCACCATTCTGACCACTTTCTTCTCACTTTCATATTTGCATGAATGAACCCCTTTTAAAATGTGAAGCCTATAACTGAACATAATAAACCAGGTGTAACCTGAACAGTACAGAGTAGGAACGTCACCTCCCTGTTCTCTCTCTCATATTTCTAATAATACAACCAGAGATAGAATTTGCTCTTTTGACAGCCACATCAGAATGCTGAGTCCCGTAAAGCTTACTACAAGCTCAAACCCTAAGTTGTTCTTTTTTTATTTCTGCTGCTTAACCATATCTTCCCCACCCTATGTTTATGCAGTTATTTTCTAGGACAGAATACAACCTAGGCAGTGGCAGAAAAAAATTAGCCTGCTTGCATCCTGGCTTTGGGCCCTACCTGAGAAACCTCCCAGGGAGAGGTCCTCCTGGCTTAACATGTGGAACAGAGCTAGAGGCCTAAGACCAACGGGAGGCGGGTGATGAAGGCTCCTGTCCGCTGACAGCCTGAGGGTCACCCTCCCCCTCCCCTCCAGGTCATGCGCCCTGATGTGCCCAGCAGCTTCTGGAAATAAGCTGTCACCTTGTGTCACACTATCCCTTCTGTTTCACCACTAAGAAGTTAGCCAACTCCAAATGTGCCATGGGCTCTTAGAAACCATAGCTCCTCTTTCTGTGTCCGCGCCCCCGCCCCCTCCGACGATGAAGAACTGATGCCACAGACTTATACAGAGGACCTCAGGCACAGCGTTAGGCATGGAGGTGGAGCTGCAAAATTAGATGAGTTTATAACCAGAATTGAGTCAGGAGGGACTGGTAGGTAACTGACACTACTCCATGTTAGAACACTTGGAAAAGTTGGCAATCTTTTACTTGTTTCCTCAAAAGCTAAAGATGTGGCAGCAACCTATGGGGCTGGACATCAGAACAGAGGGAATGGCAGAGAGTTTCCAGGACCAGAGACTCCTGGGGCACAAGAGATCTTCTCACAGCAGAGAAACCCTAGGGTATGTTGAGGGGGAGAAGGAATAAGGATCAAGACACATGCAGTACATCAAACCAAAATGTGAAGGCCTAGGCCACAGAAAGGGAGCATACACCGCAATGATGACCAGCTCCTGAGCGGGGATGGGAGCCCTGGACCCTGAGCCCCGCCGCCCTGCCTTCCTCTCTCTCTGCCCACACACACGCTGCCTTCCGCAGACATGCAATCCTTGCAGGACTCTGGGAAAGGCCTCTTGGAAATGTCGGGGGAGGAAGGACATCTAGAGCATTTCCCTTCGTCTGGAACAAAGAGCCAGACTGAAGGCTGGGGGACATGCGGCTTCCACTGAAGCCACCCCTTTGTGCTTCCCACCCCCCTCTAGACCCACCCTTCCAACCGGTGTGTCTGACCAGTCCACCAAGCACCCTCCTGGACCACGGTGAATCAGGTGAGGGGAAGATAAATAATAGTGACAATAATTTAGGGCAGGTGAGTCTATCCTGGATGTGCTGGCTGGGCTATTGTTTGTTTCCATTTTCTAAACAAATCCAAAGGTCAAAGATGACCCCTGGAGGGGAAAGAATATGACCAGCAGGACCTGTGCTTATTTTCCACCCTACGTGCCACTCCCTTCCTCCCTTCACCCCACCTTTTTGGGCAGGCACGCTCTAGCAGTCAGTCCCCGCCTCTAACCCTACCCTGGACTACAGTGAGCCTCTGAACTACAGAGTGAGGGCTCCTTCTTCAGGGTTTTCATTCAAGCTGGTCCTGACCAACCTCTGGCCCTCCCTCATCTGTCCAGAGCCAACTCAAATGTCACTTTCTGTGTGGGACCTTTGCTGAACCTCATAGATAAAAGTTTGACATAGTCCTTTGGAGAGGGGTATTTACAGTGTTTTTCTCACTGATCTGTGTTTTATGTCTGTTTATGTATATGTATATCTAAGTTGGGAGCTCTTAAAGGCTAAACAGCTCATGCACCTGGTACAGGGTTGATGCTCTCATGAACTAAGGCAGCAAGGGAGAGTGTGTATGACTGAATGTGTGGATGAATGAATGAGTGAGAGAATGCATGAATTACAGGAAGGGAGAGAGGGCTGGACAAGGGCACAGGGTCTCCAACTCACAAGTGTATGTGTATTATCTTGGCCAGGGACTCTGCTTCTCTCTCTACGTTACTAATTAGAAAATGGAAGAGCTGAGGCTACACTAAGGTAAACTGGGTCCAGCCAGCAGAGAAATACTGTGTCTTGACATTTTGGGGAGGAGTCCCTGCACTTAAGAAAGCTATCACCTGGAAAATCTCCCTCCCCTCACCTTCAGTGGAGCCTTCTCTTCTTCCAGGAAAACTGCCGAGTGCCCCAGAAAAATGTGAGGTCCTCTGGAACCAGGGGAGGCAGCATGGAGTGCTTGTTATAAAGAGCTCCTAAGAGGAGGTCAGTAGATCCAGGCAGACTAGAATCTTGGCCGCACAATAGCTACATGAACTTGAGACATAAATTCTCCTCTCAGAGTCTCAGTTTCCCCATCCGTTTAAGAAGAGGTTTAGATTAGCTCATTTCTAAAGAGATTTTGAGCTGGTAGGATCAAGTTCTATGAAGGGCTGTGGGATAGGACTGCACCCAGGTATCCTCTACATCGGGCCCTTCAATCCCCCCCCCTCTACCTGGAGAAGGGAGGAGTCTACCTTTGCTGCACTCCAGACTCTCCTTGAGAACTAATGGAAGTCAGGCTAGGATTCTAGGCAAAATACCTTTGAGAAGACTTCAGTTTTTCTTACCGCCCTGGTGTGCCAATAGGGTGAAGTGGAGAGAGGGGAACAAGAACGAGGGAAGAGGCAGGGTTGGGGTAGGGTGGGGTCACAGCTGAGCAGAAGAAGAAGGACTGAAAATAAGCAATAGTTGATAAACCAACCTTTTTAAGGCTTCCTAATCAGTTTGCAGGCTTTTTTTCCCCAGTTCCTTTTGTCTTCCCAACTTCCCCTCACAAAGAGCAGCCTTTTCCCCACCCCCAAGAATGGAAGGGAAGCAGGTTGCAAAGGCTCTCGCGTTGTAAAAGCTACTTGCTTCTCATAGGAGAACAGAAAACTCACTCTGTAGGTGATATCAGAATCACCACTGGTTGGACCTCTGCTCAGACCCATGGGCCTCTCCCTGCAGCTGTCCTGAGATGGGCTGGCCAGCCTCTGCTGGATTCCTGAAGTGCACTGTGCAGCGCTAACAACCGGGGCCATGGCTAAAAGCTCAAAGGCCATCAATTTCCAGTGCCCACACTCAGGTAAACATACACACACGCACACACAGCCTCTCCTAGCCCAGATAAGATCTCAGCATTCCCCTTTCTTTTCCCAGGTCTCCTGGAGGCCAGAGCTTCCAAGGCCAGCACTCAAGATAACCTGTAGTCCCTCCAGTGATACAGGCCTCACCTCCCTTTACTCCCTTTTCTGGTGTTTACTGAACAATAAGAAAGTAACATTAGTTTGCAGAAAGGCCTGGCCATTCACAGCCCCTTGGGGTGTGGGCTCTGAGAGGCGGGGCCAGGAGCCCAGGCCCTCTCTCCATTGGTTGGGCTCCGCAGGTAATACGAAGCTTTGCTTGGAGGTGCATAAATAAAGAGTGAAACTAGTGCCACCTCCTTGAAAGGGGCCGAGTTCTTCTTCTTCACCCTTGCCTTGGAAAAACCAGTTTCTCTTTCCTTTATTGTCTGTCACCAACTTGTATTCTAAAAGTTCAATGGAACCCCAGCCATACTCCAAACTCTCTTTTTCCAGCTACCTTTGCTCCCCTCTACTCCAATTCCCTTTCCCTGCTCTCATATTCCTTTTCATTAAAGGGGGAATGACTGTTCAGGACCGGCCCCTACCTTCCCCCAGGAGCCATGTCTGTTCTGCACAGGCCTGCCAAGCTGGACACTTTATACAGTAAGTGTTTCTTGTTTCTAATTTCCTGTCCTCAAACCTTGGGAGCAAAAGAACGTTCCAAGACTTGGAATTCCTTTTCTTTCTTTCCTACATGTGAGCCTGTATCCACCTCTTTGTTCTGAATTATCTTATGAAAAATCTATTAATTGTTTTGAATCAAGCTCATAGTAGGCCCTGCTGTGTTGAAGGTACAGATACTCATACGTGCAGGTGAGTCTGAAATCGCTGGATTTGCAGGGTTTTGGAAAACTAAAGCTGAGAGGCTACATCAGGAGAATCATTGGGCAGGAAGAACAGAGGATGAATTATGAAAAAAAAACCACATTGGCTGGAAGTTGATCAAAAACTTCCTCCAAGGCTAAAGTAGCTGAACCTGCTGCATTTTAACCAAATCTCCAGCTCATTCTATGTTTTCTTGGGGATTTACATTGATCCCAGGCGATAAATCTCACCCATAATGTGAACTGGTATGGTAAGGTGGGTGCTGAGCCATTAAGTACCATCGGACTGCAATGCTGCCTGGTTTCGTGGAGATTTACACCACTAGAGGAAGTGGGGATTGTCTGACTTGTCGCTCCTGAGCTGGAGGGTGCAGCACTAACAGGAAATTAAGGACCTGGTTCCATCCTTTGCTGCTTGTGTCCAATTGGTTTCATTAAGAATATTTGAGGCAAATTCTGAGGGCAGTTGGGGGCAGGAAGACAGTCACTGGATGAATTTACTCTATAAGCCAAACACATGCCTGATTTGCTTCTGTGCCCACACCCCACTCTGCAAGTGGCCAAGGTGAAGGGCATTGGGGCATCACGTTGGCAAAGCCATGGTGGGCAGAAGAATCCTGAACCTTGGGTGTGGGGTCCAGAGTAGGTCAAGGCCCCTGATACAGCTCATCTCGTCTCTGTCTTGTAGCAGCTGCAGGTCTGGAGGGTGAGTGGGGCGGGACTATAGGGAAGGTCCCACCTTTTCTGGGCTCTCTACTGTCAGTGCTGCCTATCGTTTGCATTGTCTTTCACAAAGTGCTTTTACAGACACTGTCATCTCGGGAGTATCCACCTGGCAGGCCGAGGACCCCAAGTGAGGGTGAGGCTCTCTGCACGCTCCGATTGAGGACTTGAAGAATTTGGTGGACCATACATGTTAGGAAGATAAGAGTGGGGTAAGGAGGGTCTGAAGGGAGAGGAACTGACCCTTTTGCTTTCAAACTGGGAGAAAATCCTAAAAGAATGCCAACAATCCCTCCATCCCAGAAAGATTTCCCCACCACCACCTCCTGCCATCATTTATGAGAGCCAAGTGTGCTGCTTTTTCCTTCTTTTTGACTGTGAAATGGGTCAAAATGACCATATAGCTAGATCATTCGCAAGCAGGGCACATTCCCCTCTCATACTTGAGAAGTGTGAGTGTTCACAAAGAAGGCTGGGTGGAAGAGGGTGGGCCAGGCTTCCTCCTTGCAGTGCCTAGATCCTTGCCCCCAGCTCGCCGGTGCCCCCCTGACCAAGGACAGCGGGGCTCTTCCTCAGCAGTAGCTAGAATCCCCAAATGCTTGTTGAAGAGCTTTTTCAGATGTCCTATGCCCTAGGGGCTGGATGTGGAGGGAGGAGCTGTATTATAAGCTCCTGCCTCCTTGTATCGGGTCAGAACAAGCCCCAGGAAGAAAGTATTCCAAACAACAGGTGGATCTGCCCTAACTTACCCAGAGTCTGCCTGTAGGTGCTGAGAACAGCCTTTTATGGGGTTTACGCTAAGCCACAGGCATGTCTGAACACAGCAAGAAAGAGGCCTGAGTAGCAGCTACACGGCCACTGGTACATGGGCATTTCTTTTAGTGGGGCAGGAAGCTCTCAGAGAGTTTCCACCCTCCCTGTTTTGTTCAGTCCCTGAAAGCCAGGTCACCTCCTCTCTCCCCACAGCCCCAACCCCATACCCAAGGAAGTTGCGGTTGTGCCATTTCCAAACAGATTTGGAAAAGGATGTGGGGTCACCAGAAAGCAGACATCCTAGATTAGGAGCAAGACTGAGGAATCTCACCTTCCTCTGCCCACCCCCACCCCAGGAACGGGCCTGGCTCCAGCTGGGTGTTCTGGTCCCTCAGGAGCTCCTCACCCACCTCCTCCTCCTTTCTCCTGATTTCACACTGGCAAATGGGCCTACAAAGTGCTGTTCAGGCTCACTGGGCAGTGCGTTCTGGAGAGGAACACCCCCCCACCCCCGCATTCCATCACTTTAGTCAGCAAGTTCATAGGAGATGCATTTTTTAAAGTCACCTCAGAACACCTGACTTCTTCAGCCAGGACCAACCACACTGAGCTCAGTTATATCACACTCAGGGGAACACAGACAAAGGGAGAAGAGGACCAGCACCCCAACTAGGCAAATGCAGGGAAGTTCCACATGGGCTTGTCAGGGATGACTGTCTGAAAGGTGAGAAAGAGCAAGAGTGCCCAGCCCTGCAACCCCAGCCCCACCACTCAGCACTGCCTGTCTCTGCTGAAGACACAGGGGTGTCTCGGTGAGCTGGCTCTCTGCAGCCTGGGGAGGGAATGGACCTGAGGAGGGCAGAGAGCACCCAGGTCCTCCACATCTCCCACGGCTCCGATTCAAAGGTCCTGAAGGCCTTTGACCAGGCAATGACCCTGCGCGCAGGGGTTGGGTTGACATGTAACCCACCCTCTGAGAAAAAGATCCCCAGACAATCCATGTGTTTCTCTTGTCCTTCATTCCACCGGAGTCTGTCTCGTACCCAACCAGATTTCAGTGGAGTGAAGTTCAGGAGGCGTGGAGCTGACACCGCGGCTTCAGCAGCCCCAACAGGGGCAGCCAGAGTAGCTCTGACTTAGAGAAAGAAACACCAGAGAGAGATGTGGTAGATGAGGAGCCATCTGGAGTTCATGGTCTTCTGCAGACGGCTCGGGCTGTGGGATCGCGGGAAGCGGCACCGATAGGAGTTTCCGATTCTTCATTTTTGAAATCCATGCAATGGAAATGTGTGTTTTCTGTAACTCACAAAAATTAAAAGTTGTCTGTCTCCTGGAAATCTGTGTCTGTGCTTCATGCTGTTGGATACCGACTCCCTGACCTCAGTCTCCTCCCTTTTGGCCTAAAATGGAGCCATGAGCAGGAACAGCCTGCTCAGGCCCCCTCTCTCCTTGGGCTCTCTAGGCAGGTGGCTGAAACTCTATTTGCAATCAGCAAGGAACCCCGCTGTCCAGCCTCCCCGCAGTGCCAGCAGGACCTGCAGAACGGGGTAAAAAAAAACTCTCAAGATATTTTAAAACCCATTTATATTATAATAAAATAAATGTAAATAAGATTTAAGTGAAGGCAGATAGATTGCAAATATTTCAGACTGTATACAAGATGTATCTTGTATAGTACGGGTGTAAATTCTGCAGAGATTAACACACTTAAACATATTTGACACATAAAAATGCCAGACCCAGCATTAATCATTTACCAGTTGTAATTGCCTTTATATAGGTCTCTTCTCCCCAAGATGTATGCTTAAAACACCAGGCTCGGTAGAAATCTGGGAGGAAAAACACAAATAATACTTCTCAGCTGTCAGGGCCTATGATTTGCTTTGATAGATTTAGCACTGATTTCACTGGCTTTACAAGCCTATGTGATTTTTTTTTAACTCGTCTTTCCCTTATGGAGGGAGAAGGCTGTGGGGAGGAGGGAGGACCCTTAAGTGCTAAGGAATCCACCCTGTAACGGAGGGGAGGCCCGACCGAGCCTTTGTGTTAATTGCTCCTTCCTCAGGTAAACAGGGTCTCCCCTTCAGGGAGCCGGTCTGGCTGAAGAGCAAACTCGGAACAAAGCCTGGCTCTGCTGAGTCTTCAGAAAAACCGGTTTTCACCTCCAGAATGTGCCTCCGGCGGCAAAACTCAATAGAGCCCCCTGGCCTGGCAAATGGTGTTTTTCTTAAGAGCTCCCTATAAAGGAGATCCCCCCTTTGTGGAGGGATAACCTGTCACTTGGGTATCTAAGCCCCTCCCCCAGCCAGTGACCTGAGGAAAGGGGCCTCTTCACCCGCCCCGCCCCCTCCTCCTCCTCCTCCTCCTCAGGGGCTCTGCCCCTGAGGAATTACGGGCTCCCAGACTGAGGGCTGGAGGCAAAAGGAATAAGCATTTCTCCAAAATTATTTTCTTCAAGTTAATACGGATTCAAAACCCGACCCCGTCACCTCCCCTTCTTCATTCTGATTCCCACGGATAACAGAAGGGTGAGGAGGCCAAGCCACTGGCATTAAAAAAATTTACCCGTAAAAATTATGCAGTGAAGGGGGTTGGGGAGGGGTTTGGAGTACACGAGCTAGTTGACCAGCAAATACCTTCCATTCAAGCTTCTGCAAGAACAAAAAGGTCACAAAGCAGAAGGGATGTAGCATTTCTATTTGCAGCCTGGTTTGAGCCCTATGACCTGGAATGTTTTTGAAGAAGTGTGTGTGTGTGTGTGTGTGTGTGTGTCCGCATGCAAGCATGCATTCGATAAAGCCAGAGAAAGAGACCTGGCTCTGGCTCTCAGGTGGAGGCGGGAACCAGAAAGGGTGACCAGAGGGCTGTCCATCAAACGCCAGCCAGGACAAAATGCTGTGACTAGCAAGGGCAGTACTGACGTGCTGGTGGGTTTCCATACCCCAAATCCCATGCCAATGGCATCTTCCCAGCAGAGATACAGGGGCTGTATTTCTGGCACGAGGTCTGGGCTGCCCACTGCCTGCTGCCCCATTGCAAACGGAGACAACTCTGAGTGCAGCCCAGAGCAGCCTGCCCACAAAGCCGGCGTGCTGAGCGCTGGAACAAACGGCCCCTACCGTCTTCCCATCCAACCCACCCCCCACCCGACTTTATGTCTCATATCTTTATGGCAAAGCATGGCCTGCTAGAATGCAACACGGAGAAAATGATTTAATCAAAATTCCCTTGCAACAACAACGACAAAATAATATTGCCCTGCTTTCTTTATTCATGATCTTTTATTGAGGCGAAAGGCAAATATCATTGAGCCGAACCTGAACAGACAAACATACACAACCGCTGGTAATTTAATATTTTGTGCTAATGGTATACACTGTAGATACAACCCCAAAGGAGTGAATTACAACCCTATCAATAATACATCGCATCCGGACTCCGGTTCCCCACTTCACGAGAAAATGTGCATTGGCAAAAGGCTCTCCGAATATTAAGAACCATGCATATAATGAGGCTGTGAGTACAAAAGACTGTCTCATAGGACTGCATTCTGGTCTTTGTGATCAAGGTCCTTTACGGGGGAAATAGCCCACGTTGAAGCTTCTAAAGCCAGTGCTAAATGAAGGCATCCCGTCCACATTGTCGACAGGTCTCCAGGTGAAGCTGCAATCACAGCATAACCTGCAATCAGGGCACTCCTGGCCAGACCACTCAGAGCACGGTATCCATTTGGAGCCTCAGGTCTACAGTCAATGTCTGCTATCTGCTGGGGTGACCGACAATGATGGACAGGAGGCCTCAGAGAGTCCCGGTGCAGATGGCAACGTCTGAGAGGAAAACTGTGCAGCTTCAGAGCCTCTGATCCTGACCTCAGCTCTTCCAGTTGCAGGTGGTCCTCCAACAGAAAGGAGGAAGGGAGGGAGGACTGAAGACAGGCAAGGAGCCAACCACCTGTGAAGAGTAAGAGATTTATTCTGGAATTTAAAATGTCCCCAATTTGTAAAAGTCCCTTGCTCCTCCTACCAGGAGAAGCAAATGGCAATCTTAACTGAGAATAGGGAGGACGCATTGCTGCCATGGTAATTTTGCTATCATGGGCGAATTAGGTCACTGTTTGCAAGCCTGCTAGATGGTGCCACAGTCACACACTGGCTCCTGTCCTTGACCTCCCCGGTTAAGGAAGTACTGAGGAATCAGACAGGCCAGCAGGGTCAGCACCTTCCCTGCAGCTTTTTAAATCAGACCCTGGAAGGAAGACGGGAGCCCACAGAGGACAAGGAGGCTGTTGGGGGCTATCAGACAAAAGGAAGGGGATGTGGATGACAGCCCCAACCCCAAGCTCGGTGATGAAAAGGCCCCACCAGGCATCAGTTTATTAGAAGAAATGAAAGCTGTCTAAATTGCCAGGAGCTGACCAGGCTTTCTGGAGACACCTATGTATCAAAGAAAAACAATGTGAGAAAGTCCCTTGGTCTGGATGCAAGAAGCAATCTTGTCACAATCTCCCTTTGTCCTCCCTACAAACCCCTCACCCACTTTTCATTCCTTTTCCCCTTTCCAGGGGTGAAGAAGGCCCTTTTCCTGGCGGAAGATAGCAGGGCTGGGTGGGACACCTGGTGGGAAGTAGGAGAATTACACGGGGAATTACACCTGAATTTGGTCTCAAGCATCAATCTCCAGGTCTGAGACCTGTGTACCCTGACATCATGCGAAGTAACAAGTCAAGCAGCTTTCTAGGGTATGTGGTATTGAAGTAAACTTTAAATATAGTAGCAATTGGGTTGTCACAGACCTACATTTCTGCTTTGTCCATCTGTATATGGGAAGAATTGGTGGCTAAGAATAAATATAAATAGAATCCATAGATAAACAAATATACACTAAGATTTCTGACACAACTCCATCATTATCTAAGCTTAAAGTCATATTGAAAGTAGATACTGTTCCAGAGGACTCACCAAGCTGTAAAGGTGGAAGACGTTACCCCCAAAGATAATCCGTAGAAGAAAAACTCTCACGTACAAGGTAATCAAACGTTGACTGCTCAAGGCTAATCCTGACCGCTTACTTGCAGCCACGTACACTACTGGCAGCAGCCTGAAGGATTGGAGTCAGGCTATAAAGTGGTTAAGAGGGATCGAATTAGACCTGGTGCCAATTTGATCGGGCCAGGGGGCTTTGGGCCAGCCACGAAACCTCTCAAAGACCCAATTTCCTTATCTGTCAGGTGGAAATAATGGTAACAATGACAAGTAATTAGTAAGGACCAGATACTGCAGGCTTTGTGTATCTTAAGTCATTTAATGTTCCCAATCACCTTATAAGGTATGATTGATGTTCCAGTTTCATGGGTGATAAAACTGAAACAGAGAGAGGGTGAGGGACTTGCCCAAGGTCACACAGTGGGTAGTAGAGAGGAGATCCAAGTCCAGGCTCCCCAGTGGGAGTTTGCACAGGGCGCTATTGCTTTATCTTATCTTTTAACGTTGGGGTGAGGATTAGATAAGATAATGCATGCAAAGGGCTTAGCGAGTGCTTAGTAGACTCTAAGTACTCAAAAAAGATTATTTATCATTGCAACCTTGGTGTCAAGGAAAGTATCTTTGAGAAGCTGTTTAGTGTCCATTGACCAGAAATTAGTAACTGTAGTCACCTCTTTGGCAGCCAGCGACTCAGTGTTAAATTTATTGTGCAATTTAATCACAACCACAATGAATCTTAGCTTTAAAATAATTATCTCCTCTTCACATCACCTTCATTTTAGGTAAGAGTTTATTTTTTAGCTTCATATCCAGAGTACGTGTGTCATACCCTGGGAGCCTTGAGGAATTTATTAAATTGGCATGGCATAAATCAGAAATAACCATTTTTCCAGGATAACTGTCATTTCAAATTTTACTGTATTTTTCTGAGGACAGATAGAAAGTACTTGTGAAAAAGAAACTGGTGTGGAGTTAATAAAAAAAATAAAAATAAACCATTTTTGAGCTCCCAAGAAAGTGGAACAATCAAGAGAAATAAATCAAGAAATAGCAAACAGGAGGCTGCTCCCAGCACCCCAAGACCGACGTCTGATGTGTGAGGAGCTGCTTTGTGCTGAGGCCATGCCATGCTGGTCCCCTTACAGAGCTCGCCAAAGTTGGAGGGTCAGCCCCAGGCTGGAGCTCAGTCCCTAAGGGCTTTCAAAGATCAGAGGGGGCAGTTATACCACTGGGACCCTCAAGCCCCTGGCTCTCAGCCGACCCCTCCCTCCTAGAGCATCCAGCTGAGGTAAGAGTGTGAGGGCTGTGCCTGAGAATGCTCACTGAGCGGTTGCTGGCACCAGGGAGCTCATCCCCTGAAGCTGGACACAAGGCTGGCCAAAGGCGAGACTAAAAGTGTTAACAAAATGAGTTCCTTTTGTCTCATTACCTGACCCTGAGACCATCTGCCTTCAATGAAGAAAGAGCCTGGGACAAAGAGGGTGTCCATATTAATAACATAACCATGTCAATTTCACTTCATTGCCATACTATTATGGCACATTGCATTATAATCCATCTGGTAGTGGCTTCACCTCCAAAGCCCACATCACTCCCCTTTGCCCTTCAGAAGATCCGGCCTTTACCTCAGTTCCTTTATCTACTGCGATTAGGTCCAGACTCCTTGCTTTCTCCCATACCAGTAAAGGAACAAGTCCTCTACACCCCCTAAGGGAGCTCTATTAAATATTTCTTGCCACTAGAAGAATAGTTGTAAATGCTTCTATAGATTAATAAACCAGCAGTGCTTTTTTAACTTTTATGTGCATACAAGTCACCAGGGAATCTCATACAAATGATCCAGCAGATACGGGATGGGGCCCGAGATTCTGCAGTTTTAACAAGCTCCCAAATGATGCCTCTGTGGGGTTGGGACCACACTTTGAGTAGCAAAGAACTAGGGCAGTCAAGGTTCAAAGCCCAGTTTCCTCTACACTGCTCCACTCAGTCCAGCAGAAGGCCAGGACGCACGTCTCAGCTCAGCTTTGCTCTGTTTCCTCTGGCTTTTCTTCCAAGTCACTGGTGTCTCGGCCACTCTTGGGAGACGTGAGAGGCCCCAAGAGCAGGAGCATGGTTTGGGGTTGCCATGGCAGCCTAGGCTCTGACATGTGATGAGAAAGTTGGGGTCTTTTCTAGACATTAAAATGGCCCAGATGATCCCTACTCAGAGAAGCCACAACCGCTGAAAATAGTGATAGTAACCCCATTGCCTAAAATACAAGGTAGGTTATTTAGAAATTAACTTTCGTGACCGAGAGACTAACATGAAGCAACTTCAAGTATCTTGGCTAGTGATCACCAATCTGGAGCAAGTAACCACAAGTATACTTTGGCTGCCAGAAAACTCAAAACTAAATTTAGTGAGCAATTTTCAAGATGAAGAAACAGAGAAAGGAGTCAGGTAATTTACCAAAGATAAACATTCTGGGCCAGACTTTGAACTGACCTTTCTCTTCTGCCTCTTAGTGTAGTGTTATTTCCACAAACCACTCTGTGCTGTCCCCGGAACCTTCTGCTGTCGGGCTGACTTACCAGGAGACTTGTTAACACCCTGAAACTCAAGGCCTCAGTTTATTTTTTGGTAAAATGGAGACTGTAGAGTTGATTACAATATTAAAATTTGATATTCAACCTAATATATATTGATAAAAGTATACTCAGAATGTTGAGCTACTTTTCCAGTGTTTTCTGCAGAAATGACTACCGCTGATAAATGACTGTTCCCAGCAGTAACATGTTGGATCTTGAAGTCAGTGGCTGGGTGGAAAAAGCTCAAGTTGAGGCATGACACGTGTGGATTCAAATCCACCCAGCCTGTGCCTTTCACACAACAGTAAACCTATTTGTGCTTCAGTTTACGAAGAGTTACAAAGCAAATCATAGTCCCTGCCTCTCAAGACCATTGTCGGTGCAAGAAGTTCTCAGGGAATAATAACTAGGAACATGAGCATTTTTATGCAACTCGATGGGTGCAGGACATACAGAAAATGAAAGACAACAGGACCAGCAGAGCTGAAGTAAGACTGTGAGGTCTCAGCCCAGAGGAGATTACAAGACACAAAAGAACCAGAGGCTTCAGCAAAGTAGGGTCTAAAACCCAACGGGAGGCAGAACCAAAGGGTAGGGTAAGCAAATCGCCCATGGGTCCAAATGGATGCTGGAGGTAGACAAAGGCATAGGAAAGACAAATTGTGACCAATAATCAGAATAAAATAGTGGTTCAGCAGACCAAATGCACACAAGGCTAGGGTTCAGGAGGATGCATTTTCCAGAGTCAAGGTGAGGCAGGTTGGTGGGCAAGAAAGGTACCCACTATAAGAAGCAAGCAACAGGAAGCCAGGAGCTGACACTGCTAGAGGCAAGTGTCTGGCTCAGGGAAGGGCTCCTCAAGCCCTGCCAGGGCAAGGACAGCTCAGCCTGCAGATACGGGCCACGGAGCTACAGCGTCTGGCTGGATTGTAAAGAGAATAACAGAGCAGCAACTGACAGCAAGTTCTGACACAGCACCATTTACATATTCTTGACCCACATTCATTTTGTCAAAAGATGCTTTTCAAAATTGAGTCTTTATTGAGAAGACAATGCACCTAACTCTGATTTAAACAGGCAACATAGCTGCATGCAAAATAGGAGGTGAGAGAGTACCTGTTTTATACCTCATTCTGTCTCTGGAAGCAAAGTGCTCTATTTTGTATGCATATTCTGTGTTCCGATAAACTGTCAGATCCCTCAGCCAGATTTTTATGGATAATTAGAAGGTTGCAAGAAGCAGATGTTAGGAAACTATCTGTGACTAGTCCTTAATGGTGGATGACAAGAACTCAGCACCATTTCTTAATTATACAAGACAGAGAAAGAGGTGTAAAAAAATAGAGCGAGAGCTTGTCAAAGCCTGACAAGGTATCAAACGGTTAATCACCCACATTGAACCTGAACATTTCTTTACCATGTAATTCAGAACGTAGGCCTCACCTCCCTTTAGCTGCATAATTTTGTGAGCTATGTATTCTCCTATGTTGCTTCATCTCAGGTTTTAATAACTAAAATATGAGCTTCTGCATAATGTAGGTGTTTTTCTGGTTAAAACTGCCCAACAAGAAATTTTGCATTTTAGTAACTACCGACATAGTTTTGCTACATCAAACCCTATTCAGCAAGATAAAAGGAAGATACAGTGCTTGAGAAAACTGGACTCTTGTCTCATAAATATGATAGCACAATTACCATTTTTTGACATCTTGCTCTGTGGCGGGTGATGGATAAGCTTCTCGCCATGCATCATCGTATACGATCTTCATAACAGCTCTAGGTAAGTGGGCATTATTAACACAATGGCGACAGAAGAGGAAACTGGTAATAAAAATGACGACAACAAAAACAACCACAGCTACCACGACTGGCAGTTACCTCAGACTTACTAGGTCCCCACATTCTACAGTGTATATGTCACCTCATTTAATAGGGCTAGTGCCACAATTATTTTTATTTCCATTTAATAGAGGAGGAAATTAAGTTTCCTAGAGATTGAATAACATGCCCAAGTGATTATAAGTGTAAATACAGGATTCCAACCCTAGTCTTACTGACTCTAAATACTGTATATTTAATCCCTAGGCTGTATGACCTCTCTTTGGCTGGGTAATTGTCATGAGCTGAGCTGTGTCACCCAAAATTCATGTGTTGAAGTCGCAACCCCCGATACCTCAGAATGTGACTATATTTGGAGATAGACCTTTAAGGAGACAATTAAGATAAAATGTCATATGGATGAGCCCTAATCCAATGGCTATAAGAAGAGGAGACTAGGACAAAAATAGGCACAGACGTAAAGTTATGTAAAGACACAGGGAAGAGGCCATCTTTAAGCCAAGGGGAGAGGCCTTGAAGAAACCCACCCTGCTAACAACCTGATCCTGGACATCTAGCCTTCAACGCCATAAGAAAATAAGTTTCTCATGTTTAGGCCCCTCAGTCGGTAGCACTTTGTATGGCAGCCCTAGCAAACAGTGTCCTCATTGAAATTCCTAACTTCAATGTGTCCCAATTTCCTGAACTAGATGTCTTAGGCCCTTCCTAAGGGCAGTACCCCACGTGTGCTGTCTCTTTCACATTCTTCACCCTGCTGGACAATTTTAATAGGTGCTTTCTTCCCACCGCCCAACAGGCTATCTGTACTCCTCGTCAGTCTCTCTGACTCTTGTCACTCTTTCTTTTGTCCTTCCCTGAGCCGTGGACAGAGTGAAAGGCCCAGGTCAGGAAGAGTGGACACCGGCCCTGGAATGGGTAAGAGGGGTGAGAGCCAGAGAGAGATGCAAGCCCAGTGGGAAACTGTGGGGCGGAGCCTCTCCTCCTACCCCCAGCACGCCTTCTCAACCATCTGGCTATTGCAAATTTGTGTATGTTCATATAATTATTTATAAATTTACGTCAAACGTTATTTATGGATGACTCACAGTGTACCAGGCTTTATGCAAGGTGCTGAAATACTATGCTTAAAACAAAAACAGAGTCCCTACTCTCACTGATAGACAGTAAAAGGGGGAAATTAAGATATTCAGAAAATAATTATACTCTTTATTGAATATGTAATTTGTCAGATGACAAAACTAAAACAATTCAGTAATGAGCTTGATGCCCTTCATTCAAATGCAGTCAGTGGACTGGGGGAGTGGAGCGCTTCCCCAGTTCTGGACCACTCTTCCCCAGGGACTTCAGGCAAGAGTGAGCTGTACTGAGCATTGGAAGAAGCAACGTGGATCCGGGACATGGCTGGCTGGGAGGTCGGGAGGCCCGAGTGCGGCCAGGGGAAGACAAGGTAAAGCTGCGCTGGGGGACTCTGACTGCTGCTCCGCTTCCCCCATAGGAAGACCTTCCCCTGGAGTGCAGGCTGACTCAGGTCTGTGCCGTGGCTGAGCCCCTGCTGTGGCCTCCACTTTGTACGTCCTGACAGATGAACTAACTTTATTAACTTTAAAACAAAAATAGATGCTCTGATGGGAAGGAACAGAGGTCATTAGACTTACCATAGAGCCTTTTTTTTTCCTGAATCAAAAATGAGGCAAAGAAAATGCAAACACTTCAGGCAGAAACAGCATACTGACTTAAAGTCACACAAACTATAAATCAGTCCTTTTCCTAGAGCTAAGTTTTGTGAAGAGACTAAAACAGCAGAGGTAATGGGGTGCTGGCAATGGGGGAAAACACAGGGAAGAGATGCGGGGAGCTGAAGACAAATGTTTGCTGCCTCACAGCTCCACCTGGGGCTGAGCCCCCCTGTTTCAGGGACTCCGATAGCATTTACCACATTTCTACTGAGAAAAGGAGAGAACCTGAGATCACCAGGCTCTATAGAAAGAGGAAAAGGGTAACTTTTAAATGAAAAGGTTCCTCCTGTGATGCCAGGAAGCTTTCTTTCAAATTAAATAAAGAAGTACACACCCAAGGATAATTAGACAATGATGACAACTCTATTCAGGCTACCTGCCTTTGTTTTCACAGCAGTGAAAACCAAACACATTTCTCCATCAAACACGGACTGAGAGGCTACGATGAGCCAGGCATGCTGTTAGGCCAGAGGGCTGGAAAGAAGAAAATGATGTGGTCCTGTCCTCATAATCTGGGAGTTCACCATGGAGAAAAAAGTTCAGACACACGCACAGATCACTACACGACGATGCAACCAAGGCAACCACGGGGGTACAGAACAGTAGCGCGAGGGGGCTTGGAGCCCACAGTATAAAGACGGATTAGAATGGAGAAAAGTTAATCAGGGAAGCCTCTAGGGTGATGGCGTTATGAGCAAGGCCCAAACACAGGGTTAGCCACACAATAAATTCTGATGTTGAAGAAAAGTATTTGCCTATCAACTGTATAGGAAGCAAAGAAACGTGCAGTAGTGGAGAGGAGAGTCCCAATTACAGCAATAGTGGTGAAATTTGCCAGATAGGTGTTGCAGAAGGGTGTCACAACAAACAGACTAGGAGACAGGGGCCATTTAAAAATTGCTCTGAAATGCAGAAGAGAGGACAAAAACAAAATCGGACAGGAGATGTTGCAGCATGGTGCAGGCCCAACAAAAAGCCTCACAGAAAGTTCTGGAGCTGGCTAGCCTTTCAGAGTTATCCTGACTTGAGATGAGTGTGCTGAGCCTTTATGGTCCCATGATGATAAGTCACTGCACATAGGGTCCCCCCAGAAGGAGGCATGACCTTGGAGGAGGCAGGCTTCCCTAGCTGGTAACACCCCCCAGAGGAGCTGACAGCTGAGGGCTGTATCTGGCAGCTCGGGGAACAAACTCTGTTCTGAAAGGCGGTCAGGGCGGCGTGTCCTAGCAGCTCCAGAGCCCACCTCCTGTGCTGTTTGGATCCATTTCTTCACATAAGTTCTAGGAGAAGTTCCTCTAGGATTCTAGTGAGCAGCTCTTTGGGGGAAACTTGGAAGACAAAAACTAGTGGGAGGAATTGCTCAGTCCCCACCCCTGCCATTGGCCTTGGAACTACTACTGACATTTATGTGTCTCCTCCTTTGCTGTCCACTATACCCTCCCTCACATTCAGCGTGTACCTCTGCTGCTCCTGATGGCCTAGGTGGTGGCACGATTCAGACCCTTGTTTCCTGGGGTCTGAGCTCTGGGTCACTATTCCTTCCTCACACCAGGCTTGCTGCGCTTGCCCATTTCCTATTGTGAACTTAGCTAAGCTACTCCATAGTACACTGCCTCAGCTTTCATTTTCTTTGGCCAAGTAGCCTGCAGGCACCTTGAATGGACACTGGCCCTCTCATGCCAATGCACACAGCGGCCTGCAGAGTCACAAGCAAGCATAAGTCCTTGATATTGTAATATTTCCATGACTTCTCCAACAGAGTTTCCTCTGCCTTCCAGCGCCTCTGCTTCTGCTTACCCCTTAGATAAGACTCCCATGGGGCTTACCAAAACCCCACTCTTTTGGTTTCAATTGACCAATCTGGCCCTAGTCTGGGAAACCCAAAGCACTCTACCCATGAACCTTAATAAAATCCTACGTCTAGGTCCTGCCTCTGTTTCTGTCTGCACCCTGCCTTGACCTCTTTGCGTCCCCCCTGAGCTATGCTGTGTACTTTTCCAGGACCTGTGGGAAATAAATTTCTCTATTTGAATGTCTCTTGTGGTCTGCTATTGAACTATGATTCACCATCTGGCACCCTGTGCTTCATTTAACAAGAGCATGGCACCCACTGAAAGTGGTTAAGAAAGTACCAAGAGGTGCCCAAGGGGATTGCCCAGATACCAAACATTTCTGCCTGCCTCCAGTGAGTAATTACCCCCTACCTCCCCCAGCCAAAATAGGGACTCCTCTCTTTCCCTGCTGGTCCCCTGGCACAAGGAGCTCGAGATGCCATGGAAGAAAGAGTTCCTAGTTCAATGGGATTTCAGCAGGATTTCCCCTTTTGGAAAAGTGTCTCCACACATGTAGAGCCCAGAGTTGTAGGGGAGAGAAGCACATGTGCTCTGAGTGGCCCATGGAATATGAGTCTATTCTGCTCAAAGGCAGCCACCTTGCCACCAAGTAGCCAGCTAGTTTCCTTGAGGGGTGATGCTCAGTTGCAAAACCAGCATTGTCCTCTGTTGCTGGCAGGTCAGTCATTTAACAGTGACGACAGATAAATCAGCTTGGGAGTTCACGCTGCTTTGCTCATGTATGCCTGCGTCCCTGCCAGCGTGTCTCATACATTCATTGGCGCAAGGTGCCAACACAGTGGTGGCCAATAGCACAGATCCTGGCCAAGTTGTCTGTGTGCCCAGTTCTACAGTGCCCACTTCATGGTAGAGCGCTCTCTGATGGACAGAAACATGTGGCATGAAGAGCTTTGCACTTCAGGTCCACTTCCGTATATGCATCCTCATGGCTCCAGTCATACCTCTTATCCCCAATCTTCCCGTCTTCCCAGGCTCCTTATCAGCCAGCCGGCCCACAAGCCCATAAATATTCTAACTTTGGGCCATTTGTTTTTACACATAAAGCAGATGACTAGGAGGACTTGCTCCATTCTTCCCACCACAAAGCTTTTCTCCCATCACTGTCTTTCAAACCCACCCCTGAATGGAGTTGTAGTTCAACCACAAAACACACCCACAGACCAAGTCAACCCATCCATGAACCAAAATGGGGCTTCTTCCTCCTTCATCAGCTGGCCATTAGGGATCTCAGTGTGGCCACACATGTGAGCTGAGGGCAAGGCTCCAGTGAAACGGTGGCAGAGCTCATGGGGTCTGGGCCACTTGATTGTGCAACTTGCTTGTGCCCTCTAGTTCCACTTGTGCTCAATCCAGGCGTATAATTTTCATCATAGGAAAGCTGGGCTCTCCTGACATTATGCTTTGGTGAATCTGGCCAAAGGTGGCCCATGATGGACAATTACAGGCACATGATCATTTCTCCTGGGGACCAGCATTGCTCCATGAGTGGTTTCTCAAAAGGTGTGTGGCTCTATGCGGCACATGGCGTGGCTTTGTCCTAGAATCCCAGGTGCTTATATTGAGATTCTCTCACTGGCCCTTCCAAAACCTCTCCAGTGCATTTTTTACCATCACTGGCCCCTCTCAGTCCCACTCAAAGCTGACTGTCACTCATGTGATCTGGGATACGGGTTGTACAGCATTCCCAAGTGTGAAATATCTGCCTCCAAATCCATGATGGAAGGCACAAGACACAATATATTAGCTTTTGCTTCAGAGGGGATATCCTGACATGCTCTAACCCATCAACTCCAGGATGGTGGACACATTGCCTTCTTCACCTAACCATGCTGCTGCTGGTTGGACTTCCTACCCCAGGACCTGGTCTTTTCCTCTCCAGCAATGGCTCAATAAACCTTCTTTTAAAAAAGCTTCCAGCCATGGAGGTAATAAGCCATGTCTTACAGAACACACACACACACACACACACACACACACACACACACACGCATACAGGCCCTCATACTACTGTCCTCCTATGGCTGTGTTTTTAAGCCAGAAAGGCACGGCTGGTGTGGAAGACATAGTCTTCTGCCACCTGCACTGCCCCCTCAGGGCCTGGCGTGTCAGGCTGGATGGTGACAGAGGGGTCTGGATCCCTCCCTCCTCTCACAACCCCTTGTATCCTGCACTGTAAGTACAATAAGATATTTTGAGTGAGAGACCACATTCACAGCAAGTGTATTACAGTGTGTGATTACAATTGTTCTCTTTTATTATTGTTGTTATTAATCTCTTATTGTGCCTAGTTTTAAAATTAAACCTTCCTATAGGTAGGTATGTGTAAGAGAATGGTAGGGTTTGGTACCATCTGTGGTTTTAGGCATCCCCTGCAGGAACGAATCCCCTGCAGATAAGGGGGGGCTACTGGGTTATTCAAGGGTAACAACGGACTTTTCCTTTTTAAATTACCAGCACTTCCTGCTCCGAACCTTAACGTCAAGCTTTGAGAGACAGAGCAGCTAAAAGTTACTCAGAGCAAAAGGCCACTGGTGAGTCAGAAACCCTTAAAAGCTGTGATCAGGGGCTAGAGCGATGCACACAGTTCCGCGGGTAGGCACCCACCCCCTTCCCGCAGCACCTGGCTTCTCGTTAATTTACCTGTGACATGTTGCTACACTTAATTGCATTTGACAATTAGTAACATTTCAACACCTCTTTTAATGGAACAATTAAGGGAGTGCTTGTCTTGGTTGCAAGAAAATATATGAGCCGATTTTTCAGAGGAAAAGAAAAAAGACCAAATGTAAAGCCCCAGTGGTGATTCAGTTATAGACAGCTTTGAGGTCAGCCCTTTCTCTTTTGCATTTTGCAAGAATTATGTGTCAGCATGCCTTTTCGTGTTTATTTGTTTGTTTGTTGCTTGGTTTCCCTGAATGAGCATTTCTCCACCAGACAGCTCCAGGCTGTTCACGCAGCCATGTGATATTAATTACAAGAAAGGATGGATGCTAAGCAGTTGCTGTTACTCATTTCTCATTCGTGTTGTTGCATTGATTGCTTGGGAAAGCAGATGCCCCATAGGCACTTCTTCCCACAATCAATGAGGGCTCCTGGGAATCCTGGAGTCTTTGAGCGTCTGTCCTGGTGTTCAGTTCCTTCCAAGTAAAAGACCAGTGGGGAAATGTGGGCCCTAGGGATTTCCGAAAAAACTTAAGTATCTGCTCTTTCTGTTATCCACTCCCCACATTAGTAACAGAGAAAAATCATGCTGCTCTGTTATTACAAACCTTACCTTACAGCAAGAGTTTACAAATCTTTGGACTTGAAAATTATACAGTAATTGTCATGGTAGACAAAGCTTCAAGGACCGTGTGCTCGAAGACTCCTCTACAGGAGCTGTGAGGGGCACAGAATTAAATATGCCATTTGCAAAGGGTTTGCGTGTTTCCTTTTCCAAAACAATCACTTGGCAGAGCAGATGGCTGAGGCTATCGAAGTGGTGTCTGTGTTAGAAAAAGCCTCAAGAATCTGACCGACACCCAGGTTGAGGCTTCCGCTGTGGCCCAGTGCTCGGCAAACTCACGGCGGACTCCACCTCCCCAGCCCACTGCCGCCCCCGCTCTAGGTGACTGGATACCTGCTACCCGCCACAGCGATCCTGCTCTCCCACCACCGCGTGCCACGTGCTGCTCCTCGTGCCTGCGATGCCCTCCTTCTCTGCTTGTCCCAGATTCTCCTCAAAATACAGCTCGTGTATCTTCACGAAGCTCCTCTGACTCTGTCACCCATTCTCTCAGACCCTTCACCACACTTGGGTGCTTCTTGTATCATTCATTATCTGTGGCTTTGGCTTACGAGAAGTTGGAACATTTGATTGTGGCTGAGTAGATAGTAAACTCTCCTGAATCCAAGAATCACATGTTATTGCTCTTTAAATAATTCATAAACTCTAGTACAGTGTATGCTTATTTCTATTATCAATAATATAATAATTACCACTATCATGTATCCTTCTGTGTTTTTTGAAATTAAACTGCATTGAATACTCAGATATTGAGTCTGAATTTTTAAAAATTACTTTGGCTTAATAGACAGTTGCCTTTTTTTTTACTGCATTCCACCCCCAAAAGAGTGCCAGTACAGATGAAAGGCTGGGAGGGGGAGGGGAGCACTTCTGCTCATCCAGTTGCAATTTAAATGCTCCCCAATCAGCTTGGGTTGGAGCATAATCCATTCCAGAGTAGCTGGACATTTGTAACCCAAGCCATGTCATGATGCGCCCCAAGGGAGAGATGCAATCAGAGGAGCAATAATGACTTTCTGTGAGCTTGGGATGAACGACCTCATCTCTTGGGTCACTAGGGCAACCATCTTCTGAAATCTACCACAGATTTATCACACCCTTTCTCTTCTTTTCCACACTGACGCACTCCCTCTTCCCTTGCCCCGCATACATCAGTATGCACCCAAGGGGCCCTGATCTCAGGATCTAAACAGAACTTTCATAGGCACTGTCCCTATTCTGGGGCAGCGGGGAAGGAGGTCACTGGTCCCAAAAGACGGACTTAGTTTCTTCTTGCACTCAACACTTGCACCTCCCCCCACTCTCTCTCTCTGTCTTTTATGCATGCACACACACACATGCACGGCTAACTGCACACACTAATGCCACATCTTGCTAATTGTGTTACCCTTGCTGGTTATTATTAAGGTCTTGCTTTCAGAACAGAGAGAGAACCAACCACATAATGATCAAGGAGACAAATGGGGCATATCACTGCAGCGACCGACTGTGCAATGGTAATGAGTTACATAAATCAAAAGTTCTGTAATTTACCTATCAGATTGAGCAGTGAACAGGGATTTTCAGCTACTGTGATTGTTTTGTGATAGATTTTTTAATAACTCTTGTAGGTTGATTTTTCCGGAAACTAGAGATTTGTTTTCTAAAGGGAGGCAGCACAATGCTATGCAAAGGACATGGCAGGATGCAGCAAGACACCCTTGAGTTAGTGTTAGCTCTCATCTTGGGTAAAGGACCAGCTCCCTTCTCTGGCCTGCACATTCTTCTGTCAAATAACAGGGTCCTTGCGTTCTCTAAGGGTTTCTTTCTCTCTGAGAATCTGTTACCAATACTCTTACAAAATACAACAGGGCTCCTCCTGCCTTCCACTTCGCAGAGAGAAGTGAGCAGCTGTTTTCATGAAAGTCAGAAAGCCCTTCCGCAGCTAGAGGATGGTGAGTTTCTTCACTCTGTGACTGCAGCCTCACTCCCCAGACCTGACACCAAATTGAGGGATGGAATAACCTTCTTCCTCGCTTATATTTGGTGAAACGGTTGTCCATGCACGTAACTGGGTGGTGTCGTCACGGTCATTTCCCCCGAGTTAGAATGTTTGCAGTGTGAAAGCATTTTGTTTACTGGTGATTTGTGAGTCAATCCTTGGGAACCTTGGGGAATAGGTTATTTTATGGACCCATGGGATTAGCAATTCATTTTATTCCAACTTCCCAATGGAATAAACTTCAGAAAGCACAATTGTTCCTTGAGTCAGACCCAGACTTAAGGAGCAGAAGTTTCATTGAGACTGAGATTCTCAGTGGGCACATGAGCACAGGGTTCCTTCGATGGTCTGTGACTAGGAGTGTGTGTATATATGTATATGTGCATGTGCAAATGTGCACATGTGTGCATGTCCCTGTATCTCTGCACATGTGTGTTTCTGGGTGTGTACGTGTATGTTTCTGTGTGTGTTTGTGTGTTTGCATGGGGGCCTGCATGTGTGTACATGTGTATCTGTGAGTGTGTATAAATGTGTGTGTATTTCTATGTGTGTACATGTGTATGTTGAGTCCCTGGATAAAGTGATGGCTGCATTGACAGTATAAAAGGTAAAGATGCTAAAATCTTACCCCTTCCTCAAACCACTGGCCTCTGCCTCCCTCCCAAACAAAGATCCCTTCACTTCAGACCCAGGGAGAAAATAATCTTTGCCTGGAAGGAGACCTGCCAAGCATGAAGCAAGCTGGCGCTGGCTCCTTTAGAAATGAATGAGTAAACAAACAAATGGGAGCTTGGAAGAAGGAGATGGCTTACGAATAGAACAATGTTTTATTAAGTTGCTATTACACTTCAATTGAACAATACTTGGGCTACATGGATACAGACATATTCCTGAAACTAATTGGTTTTCCACATCTGCCTTGCTTCCTAATTGGACTAATTACTGCACTGTAGGATCATGTTCATCATGCTATAGAAAGCAAGAAACCTTGATTTACAGCGAGAGGAGCAGCAATTAAAGGGAATTAATTCATAAAGCAACATCTAAATAAATCATATTATGAGAACACAGCAATGTAATTATTGTGACTGGTGGGTCCCTGGTGGGAAAACATCAAACTTAAACCTCAAACCAAGCTGCTGAACCCCCCCCCCCACATCAGTGTAGCATCTCCAATTTCACCAGACATGTACTACCTATCCTTTAAGGCCTAATTGAGGTGCTGTGTCAAAAACAATATGGCCCAACACTTCTCCTCTCCAGAGGTGGAGGAAAAGCATCGCGTTCTCGCTATCTCGCTTTTGTCCTTTGTCAGAATTAAATATGAGCTCAGCACTACGTGGATAATGCGTGATGGCTGCAGTTTCAAAACGGGGGCTTTTGTGAACTTAAGTGTCATTATGCATCTTCTCTTGACATCCAGTGGTATTTTGGGGTTGTAGCTAAGAGAGCTTATTAGTGAGACTAGCATGTTAAATGCCAGTATTTCAATAATTCATCTGCCCTCATTATGAAATCACAGGCTAAGGTCCCGCTCGGCCCTCACGGGTCTGATGGCCCCTCCGTGTTCACTGCAGCTCCCTGCCTTCGAGAGCCGAGGACCTCTTCGCTCCTCTCTGTTGCTTTCACTTTCTGTTTGTCTGTTTGTTTTCTTCTTACTGGCATTCATAACCTGAGAAGAACTTGAGAACTGCTTCCGAGGCCCATCCTTTGCCCCTCAGTTTCCCCATTCATAAAACCCAATGATGTTTTTTCCTTTACTTAGATGCGCCCCTGCCAGATGCTCTAAAACGGGTTTCCCTACTTTTCACATCAAGACACGTGTAGGAAATCATGTTTTTACATGGCACTGGGGTCATCAGGAGGAGCGTTTCGTTGGCCAAAGGCCATTTGGGTTTCTGGATCCAGGCTCTGGCCATCCCGGTGCTTATCTACCCTATCTGCCTATCTGCTTGCTGTCTTGTGAGTTAAGAGGGTCAATTACTTGGCACCTTTCTAGCCCATTGGTGCCGTGGACACTCACTGGGGAAGCCTCCCCCAGAGAAACTACACTGTCTTCTTCAAAGAAGCTTCCAGCACTCTCGCTGGCCTGGAGCAGCCCTTGCTTCCCTGCACAGTACAGCAGGTCATTGCTCTCTGCAGGTTGCCCCAAGCTCACCGACCGCTAGGCAAGTTTTTGCTCACTTCTCTCTGCCAGTAGAGAGGTGGAGACCGCTTAGCAGAAAATGTGGTAGGAAAATAACCTCCAAAGTAACCATGCACAGTGCAAGGCCTCTGAACTCCCCTCAGCAGGGAGACTTAGTCCCTGCATATTAAATCAAGAAGAATTTAGCAGAGGTCACAGCATGGCTTAGAAGAGTGTCATTGACTCCCAGGACTGGAAAAGACTACAAACAAGTGCTTTCAGAATCGAAAAGCCCTGAATTTAAATTTATATCTGTGATGTAACTTCTATACCTCAGTGATCTCATCCTCAAAATGCAGATAGGAACACCTGCTTTGTTATGTTAGGAGGATTAAGTAACACAGTGTGTACAACGTATTTAGCACCTTCGTAGGCCTAGACCCAGTCTCAAAACATAAAACTTACTTTTGTTGTTATTATCATTACTATTATGGCTCCCACCTAATTCTCCTGGGCATTAGTCTGCAACCTCACCAAATGGTTGTCCATCTGAATGCGTCTGAGAGAAGGAATGCACTTCCTTCTGAGGCAGCCCATTCAGCGTTCAAGCAGCCCCAACGCCTGGTTTCCACTCTGGATCTACAGTGTGGCTGGCTCTCTGTGTCATTTCAGAATGATTCATTTTTGTCCAAACTGATACAGCAACCATTCCCAGGGAGCAGAGTGGGGACTTCCTATTAGGGCTCCACCGTAGATGAGCTTTCCACTGGGGGTCGTCTACAGAGGACCACTTTGGGGATGATCATTCAAATTCTGCTTTGAGCAGATTCTTCAAATCCAAAGCAACATCTAGTCTGTTCTCACAAACATGATCCTATGTAGATGTATAAAAGCAATTTCCAATAGGGAGCAGTTTTATTTTGTTTTGGTTTTCAAAAAGCTCGTTTTATTTCCATTTCTCTCCAGGCACTTCCTTGGGATGCAGACCCGAGAGAAGACATTTCCTTGTGATGCAGAACAGTATTTTGTGTCACGTTCCCAGACCCATTTGCATTCCACGAGATTGTGCAGGTCATCGGCTAATATATATCAAAGTTGAGTAAGTGTGGACACGTTCGCAAGAAATGCAGTGGCCTCAGACGATACAAGGAGCAGAGGATTTCAAGTCAAAGACTTGGATTTGTCCTTGTCAAACCAAGGGCTCCAGCAGCACCAGCCAGCCTCACCAGGGTGAAGGAACTCGGCGGGACTTCAGCAGGTGCTCACATCTTGCCTTCTCTCGACATCTGGAGGAGAAGAGCCCAGAGTGCCGCTGGATGCACGACGAGCTGGACCCCAGTGCGGGCACCCACCACCTCCTTTTGCTCATTGTTTTGTGCGTGAGCATGGGAGCCGTTTTCTAGGAGAGGATAAACATTTAGGGCTCAAAAGTCTAGTAGTTTAAGCTTAGGTGCTGACTCTTAGACCAATACTGAGACCCTCATGTGCCCAGTGCCTGAGGTATACTTGGAGCCCTCAAAACAATGGGAACCTGTGGGAAGCCCAGTGTTGGCATAGCTTCTCCCTCTGCGGAAGGGACAGCCCTTGATCCCAGCTAGCTCAGGATCACACAACCCAGGGAGCTTCAGGTTTATCCACTGGACAGCCCTCTTTGCTCTTCCAGACTTCCAGCTCTACATCCTAACAGCAATGTGATTTCAGGAAAATAACTTAGACTCTCTGAGTCCTCACTGTCTCATTAGGAAAACATGAGTGATATGCATGCTTATCCCTCAAGACTGTAGCGTGACAGGTAAATAAGGTGGGGTGTACAGAAGGTCCCAAGTCAACAGTCATGATGCCTTGGGTTCTCAAGTTGTTTAGGACAATACATTTGGAAACAGCTTCCCTTTAAGAAACGGGAAGTTGGGCATAACTACCCCCATCTCTCATCTATTTTCCTTTGATGTTTTATGGCTACATCACATTAAACTGTATCATTCCTTCATATGAAGAAGAATTAACATAATATCATGTTGGAGTGCATGTTTGCTGCTTGATACACCATAAATTCCTCCATTTAAAAGCAAAGCTTCACAGCCAATTACCTTCTCTTAACAAAAATGTTATCTAGTAGGAGCCAGGAGGATGAGGGGTCATTTTAGGCAAGCAGAAAGGGATCTATCTCAGTCGGTGATGCTTATGCCATGGCAGGGAGACCTTGCAACCCGTGCCCCAGCTAGTGCGGAGGGTGTGGAGAAACAGTGTCATTTCAGAAAGATGCAATCCAAGAGGGGCAGAGATTTGTTCGACACTGTTCTCTCTCCTTCTCTCCCTCTCTGTCTCTCTCTGTCTCTCTCTCTCCCCACCCCCGTGCAATCAGTGGCCATGGTTTGAGGAAGCCGAGGCACATGCAGGGGCCTCAGGTGCGTGTTTCACCCTTCAGCCCCCGTAAAGATCTCAGCTGACAGCCAGCATCCATCACTACACTTGGGGGCGGGATGAGCACTCAGGTGACCCCAGTTCCCAGCCTGCAGTTTTCCTGGGACCCGAGTCATTGTGGAATAAAGAAAGGCCCTGTTGAAGTTTCTGACCTATAGAATTGAGGAGTATAAAAAATGGGTTTTTATGCCACTGAGTTTTAGGGTAACTTATTATGTATCCATAGTAACTAAAATATCATCTTAATAATAACAAACTTAATAACAACAGGGCTTTATAGCTTTTTATATTCACTAGTCAATCCCCAATGGGGGACATATTATTACATTCCTAATTATATAGAAAGGCAAAATTTCCTGATTAAGACACAGAGCTAGCAAATGGTAGAGCTGGCATTAAAACTAAAATCTAGCTCCAAATCTTGGGCTTTTTTCTATATCACCTTCACTGGTCACAATGCCTTTTGGTGAACAGGGGATGGGCTGAATTAGAGCTGTGGTTTGGAGGTGATTCTAGCGGTAGTGTAGCATGTTATATGCAGAAGTTCTGAAATCAAATTGCCTGGGTCCATTCCCTGGCTGTGTCTCCTATGAGCTGTATAATCTGAGCAAATAAAGAGACATACTTGAGCTTCATCCTCAGTAAAGAATTTAGAACTTTGCCTGGCACATCAGATATGCTCAATAAATGTCAATCATGATTGTGGATTACAGAGTCACTCTTTAGATTCAGGAAAGGGGGTGCCTGCCCCAGGCTTCCCAATCATGAGGACTCACTTTGACTCATCTCCAGCTAAGCCCCTGTCCATAGGACAAAGCACAAGGATCCAAGAGGACATGAGCATCCAAGCCTCTGTCTCCCCTCAAGAGTATGCTCTGGGTGTCCAGCATCCAGGAATTTCCTGTACATCTGGCTCCATGCCTGTATGTATAACACAAGTAGTTATCCTCCTGGATCCTTTGTCCTAAGAGTAGACTGTATTGTCATATTTACTCTAGGCCAAGGGATGGCCAAAGCTTGGCTGCTTATATGGGCTTTGGATGACTCTTACACATACAAGCTCAGAATTCTCACATGTGTGTGCAAGGCCTCTTCTGTGTGGAGCCAAGGATGGGAAAAAAGGGGTGTGGATGATCAGCCAGGGTCCAGGATACAGTTCTCTTCATGCTACCATGGTCCATCATATAACTCTGAGGAGTCCAAAAATTTGAGATTTGATTTGAGCTTTCAGGTCATTCGTAATAAAGATATATTTCTAAAGACAAGAGGCCAGAATATATATCGTTTAGTATGCTTTCTTATCTTAACTCATGTTTTAAATATTTAGACATTTAGTGTTTTGGTCTCTATTCATATTCTTACCCTAGGCCTTGCCAATGTTAGATATGATGGAAAGATAGAAAAGTCAGGGAGAGCAGCTGCAAAGCTTCTGTGGGCATTCCAGTGATGATGGGAAAGCCAGATTAGTGGGTAGAAGCCTTAAAAGATGAAACAGAAGTGAAAGAAGACGTGCTTCCCTACCTCACTGATGGCAGGATTAACCAACCATGTGACTTTCTTTGCCCAATGAACGGTGAGCAGAAGGGCCGGTGTCATTTCCAAGAAGGATTTTTAAGAACCTGTGCATGAATATCCACAATATCTTATCCCCCTGCAACCCCCACTAACCACAGTCTTCCACCATGCTCTTCAGCAGAAGTGATCAGTCTCAGTGGTGTCTCAGCTTCCCTAGCTAGATGTAGCTATAGAATGGGAAATGGGAGAACAGCAGAACTAGGGGAGGAATATAGTGAGTTTGGTTCTATGCATGCTGAATTTGGGGTGCCAGCAGACTATCCACGTGGTAAGGACTGTGGTTGAGATACACAGATATGGCAAATATTAAGGCATGGAGATGATGTGATCACCAGAGTGGGAGAAAGGGGCTGGGCAGCACCTCAGAGGAAGAAGAACCAGAAGACATGCTGTATCAATTAGGATAAGCTGAAGTAACAAATGACCCAAAAGCTCAGGAGCTTAGAGCGCGTATGTTTTAGTTCTCACTCACACATGTCCCTTGTGGGTCACCGATGGCTCTGCACCATGTTCTGTAACCAGAACCCGTGCAGGTGGAAGAGCGTGGCTGGTGGGGGTTGCAGAGAGATAAGAGATCAAGATAATTCATGCACAGGCTCTTACAAATCCTTCTTGGAAATAACCCCTGGCCCTTCTGCTCTCCTTTCACTGGGCAAAGCAAATCACGTAGTCAATCCTGCCATCAATGGGATAAGGAAGTACAACCTCTCCCGTGAGAAGACAGTGATTATTTTGAAAAACAATGTAGCAGTCAATGATGTATCATTCCAGAAAAACAAGTCCTTTCACTCCTCTTTTTCTTATTTCATAACTGGAGCTGCTTAGCCTGGGAATGGGGTGTAGTGCTGCTTTTTCAATAGTCAAAAGTAGTTAACCAGCTACTGGTGGGAACAGAGGGATTAAGGTGTGGATGTTCCAAACCGAGCAAAAGCATGTACAAATGTATGGAGATGAAGCAGGATTAACCACTTGGGAAAAACTTATTTATCATCTACGAAGTAGCAAACACTTGAAATAGATCATTTTACAAACCCAGGAAATGGCCCAATGCACCTAATGGTTTTTGTCATAAAGAAAGGCAAACTTTTTAAAAATTATAGTTGAAATACAATATTATATGAGTTTCAGGTGTATAATGTATAGCATCAACATTTATATACCTTACAGTGTGATCACATGATAAATCCAGTTACCACCTGTCACCATACAAGTTATTACAATATTAGCGATTAAACCTGTGCTGTACATCACACCCCATGAAGTATTTATTTTTAACTGGAAAATATTGCACCTCTTATTCCCCTTCACGTTTTTCACCCGTCCTCCCAGGCGTCTCCCCTCTGGCATCCATCAGCTTGTTCTCTGTATCTGTGAGTCTATTTCCATTTTATTTTGATTTGTTTGCTCATTTTTTAAGATTCCATATATAAGTGAAATCACATAGTATTTATCTTTCCCTGTCTGACTTATTTCACTTAGCATAATACCCTCTAAGCCCATCCCATCCATCCATGTTTCTGAAAATGGCAAGACTTCGTTCTTTTTTACCGCTGAGTAACATTTTACTATATACATAGACACAGGGGTAGCAAAAGTAGGTTTACAGTTTTTCATGTGGGAAAAATACAACACACTCATACCTCGGTACTCGTTGGCTTGAGAACTCATCAAACCCTGTACTTGTTGCATTAGCTTTTGCTGCATACCATAGATTTTTGGAAAGTTGTGTTTCCATTTCCTTTTGTCCCCAGTAATTTTTTTATTTATTTTTAAGTTTATTTATTGATCCGTTGGTTGCTTAGTAGCACATTCTTTAGTCTCCATGTATTTGTGTTTTTTTCCAGTTTTCTTAGAACTGATTTCTGGTTTCACATTGTTGAAGTTAGAACAGACATGATAGGATGTCAGTCTTCTTGAGTATACTGAGGCTTGTCGCAGGCCTAACATGTGATTTATCCTGGAGGATGTTTCCATGTGCACTAGAATAGAATGTTCATTCTGCACTTTCTCAATGAAATAGTCTGCATATATCTATGAAGGCTATTTTCTCTGAAGCATCATTTAAGACCAGTGTTTTCTTATTGATTTTTCTATCTGGCAGACCTATCCATTGACATAAGTGGAATGTAAGATAGTTAACAACGAACATTTATAGCACGTAGGGACTATGTGTGAGATAACAATGAGGGGTTCTGTGGTCTCCTGCTCCGGCAGGCGATTGTGCCACGTAGGGTCTGAACAAAGTGGATTATGCTGACATTCTAAAACCGTGTTACCCTGGATGCAAACAGACAATAGGCTCAGTTAAGGTAAAGACTGACCTTTGTCAAGGAATGACTGGACTGGGACATGACTATCCAGGATGATTAGCTTTTAATTAGGAAATTTTTTTTTTTAAGATTTTATTTATTTATTTTTAGGGAGGGAAGGGAGAGAGGGAGAGAGAGAGAGAGAGAGAGAGAGAGAGAGAGAAACATCAGTGTGTGGTTGCTGGGGGTTATGGCCTGCAACCCAGGAATGTACCCTAGCTGGGAATCGAACCTGGGACACTTTGGTTCCCAGCCCGCGCTCAATCCACTGAGCTATGCCAGCCAGGGCTTAATTAGGAAATTTTAATGTCAGACCATCCTATGTGGTTACTTTAGGTCTCTGAGTTTGTAAGCCTTGCCATGAAGGCCTCCCCTGAGCTTGTCAGGTTTAGTATGTGACCCCTTTTGAGGCAGGAGATAGTCAGGAAGGAGGAAACTCCAGAGGTGCCCCAGGGATAAGATAAAGGACATTGATACAGGACAGAGACCCTGTTCTAAGACTGGTTGTTCCCGCTTTCTGGAAAAGCGCTAAAACATGGTGAATCATGGCGAATCATGAATGCACCTGTGTAGAAGATGCTACATGAACTCTGCTTCATTATAATAACATTATAATAAATAAATATTGTGTGACCTCCTTCCCTGATGGCCAATCAAGGAAAATCATAGGAGACCACATGCACATTAGCTTTAAAGTAATATAACTGCTTGTATATGCATAATAAAAGCATGCCAAAACTAGCCAAGAAATACCCACCCTATAAGAATAAAATCCCTCCAGCCCCTGAGGTCAATCTCTGCTCAGAATTGGCCTGCTCCCATGTTCTGTGGAGTGTACTATCACTTAATAAATCTGCACTCTTTCTTTCTGCTACAAAGTCTCTGTATATTCAGTTCAATTCTTTGTCCACAGTCACCAAGAACCTGGCTACCTGTGCCCACCTGTGACACTTTTTTATCCATAATGCTAAGAAGAGATTGTCAAGTGTAGAAGACCAAACATTGAGTAGAGCAGCTCTACTGAGACTGTGGGACGGAGAGTATGGGCTATGGATGACAGTGGAGATTTGTCTTGGTGAAGAAATCGTACCAGCCTTGGAGGTCCAACTGAATAACTACCTTCTCTACACATCTTTCCTAATCTTCCAAGCAAGGTTAGACTCTTGGTCAAGAAGGGCTTTCTGGCTCTCTTAAAACACCATATTCTGCCTTCTAGTACTTATGTGGCAGCCTTATCTACCTTTGGAGATTGTAAACTTCCTAAAGACTGTGTCTTACTCATCTTTGTTTCCCAGCTGCTTGGTATTTAGTAAAATCTCAATGTGTCTGGTCAGTTGAGAATTGTTCTTCAAATAAGTCTCCCTGTGGTCAAGAACTGCCCTTGATGGGATAAACTTAGATGACCATATTTAGAAGGGTTAAGGGGGCCTCTCCTAAAATGGGTATAATTGGAGAGAAGGAAAGATTATTTCCAGAACATTAGGGGTTGTGGTTATTTAAAGAATCAAAGACGTCTTCTCTGTCAACTCAAGGATGCTTCTTGCATTTAAAAGCAATGTCATTTACTTACAAATAATAGTGATTTTTATGCAAATGAACCACTTTAGGACAGTTTCCTTTCCCCCAGATTAGCTAAGAAATGTGGGGAAATTGATGATGCAAAATGCTAAACCTGACCTGAGGCCTATTAAAATAAAGCTTCTGTTTAATTATTTCTATTTTTGAAGTAAGAGGCGATTAGAACCTAGTGAAGTGGCAGAAGGGGTCTGGCCCAGGATTTTGCTTTTATTTATGTGGATTTCAGGTCTGGATGTGGCCAGCAAAGCACACTTGACCTGACAGCGTAGGGACATTGCTGAGTGTAGTGGCACGTCCCAGGTCAGACCTGACCCAAATTTGCAGGAGAATTGTGCTAAATTACTGAACTCCATTGGCCCTCTGTGTCCCTTTAAGTAGGGATAACTATCCCTACCCTCTTTATGAGAGGACTGGTGAGAGAATATTAGTCTAGTGGCTGGTATTCAACAATTTATGATTTACAAAGTGTTTTTGCATTCATTATCTTATTTGATCCTCACAAGGCCCTGTGAGATGGGAATTATCATCATTTGCATTTCCAACAGGAAAATTAGTACTGGTGGAGGTTAAATTGCCCAAGTCACATAGTCAATCACTGATGGAAGCATGCTGTTTCCAACTCCAAATTCCACTAGGCCCTTTTTTCTTCCTCACAGGTAGAAAAATAATAACAAGTGTTGGGGAGAAATTTTTTTCCTCCACCTATCTTAAGTTTTCCAGCAGGGGCCCTGTCAGAGTGACTGGCCAAAGACAGATTAACAAGGGAAAAACAAACAGAAGTTCATTAACATGTGCATTGCTCGTGTATACATGGGAGCAGCCACCCATGAGAATATGGTAGTTCAAAATGAGCCAGCCCAAGATGTGTTTCTGTGGTTTGTGCATTGTTTTGAGCTAAGGGCAATTTTAGCTTCAGACTCAAGAGAAACTTTTGCCACTCCCTTAACTACCTAGATGAACTAACCACTGCCCATAATAAGAGGTTATCAGAGATAACCTTTTTTTGACCTGTCTGTATGGCAGGACAAACTCCTACCAAACATCTGTTTTCATTATCCTGCAATGATCTGTTGATGCCCCCAAGGTACATTACCTCATCCTTAGCTGAGGATGTCTTATATACTTCGATCCTCCTTTCTGTCCTTGAACCTATGAGCATGTAGGGCTCTGACTCTCTCATGTATGCAGGGTGTGTGTGTGTGTGTATTTAAATTATAATATACAATATATTAATATTAATATATAATAATATAGAAAACATATAATATATGAAGGCCAATATATTTTGGCCTTTAGCTCAAAATAACCCATATGCCAAATAGGTATATTTTGGGGTGACATATTCTGGTACCCTTCAGCCAAACCTAATAATAATAATAAACACATATTATATCCTAAGAACCAGGAAATAAGTATTAATTCATTTAATCTTTCCAACAATCCTATAAAGTAGGTGCTATTATTGTTCTCACTTTACAGATGAGGAAACTGAGACAGAGGCCAAGTCACATAGTTAATAGGCAGGTGAGATCAGATTAAAATTTAGTTGACTGGTTGTAGGATACACGTTCTTTCTTATGCCTGGACAGTTACCTTACACATATCCTGTAGCAGAGTAGGAGGAATATCTATGAGTAGATACAAGTGTGGTACTACTTGAAAGATAAAGTGAATAATTTCCCTCCCATTCACCCATCACCTCACCCAGGAGAAATCTTTCCTACTAACAATCATACTGCCAGGAATTCTACCATTATTGGTCATTTCTCTAGACAAAGTTATTAGTTCTCCTTGTTTAAAGGCTCACACACTACCTGATTCCTTACCCACCCACTTCACCCCACCTCAGGCTAATGTACAGAGAAAAATTCCAACCCTCTGGCAGATAATCCTCTATGATCTCAACTCCCTCTAGCTCAGCCTGGCCCCTCCCTGCTTCATACCCTGTCTCCCCGACCCACCAAGCTCCTGGAAGTTCTTTGGAGACGCCACAATCTCTTGCGTATCAGTGTTTCTTTATGTGTAGTTCTCTCTTCCTTATTATCCTATTGAGTACCTATTTTTTACAGTTTTTTGCTGCTCTTCCAATTTACTTTCAGTGCACTTTGTCAGGGCTCCCATAGCAACCTGAGCATTTTCTTTTCATAGGACACAATTGTTTGAGCAAATTAACTGGAAGGTACATGAAGGAAAAGGTTATTGTTGTTCATCTCTGTATTACCTATTGCAATGCCTGATACTTAGTAGATATTTGGTAAGGTTTCTCTTCTAAGTCAGCACTGTTTATCAACACTCTATTATAAACCAGTTTATGAGTACCTTTCTTCCACAATAGAAATGGCTTTATAGTTTTTCCCCTGATCATTAAAGCACTTATTGTAAATACTTGCCATTATTACAAGAAAATGTAAAGAAAAAATAAACATCACCACTAATATCACCACCAGAGATACCTTCCCTTTCAGCTAATTTTCTATAATAGCAGCTAGCTGAGAAAGGACGGAACCTGGGGCATGTTTATTCAGCATGAACGGGGCCAAGAGAAAAGGAGAGGCCGGAATCTCAGAGCACTGCCCTGGCAAGCCATCTGTAAGTCGACACAGCTTTATGTGTTCCAGATCAGTAGCGACAAGCACGAGGTCACTGGCTGCTAAAGAAAGAGCACCTGAAGAGACAGGACAGCCACAGCTTCGGTAAGAGAATGAAGAAATGCTTCTTTGCTGCCTTCAGAGAGCAGAACCTGCGCATGTAGAAATTTTACAAGGGATCAGTCTCTGACTCACATTAAACAATGTCCCAATAATCATAGAGATCTACAAAAATAATGTATGGCCTTCTAATATAGTAAGCAGCCTGTTTCTGTAGGTGTCCAAGCAGCTATTGTTGTTACCAAACTCCAGTTTGTGTGCCCTGTGCTTTGAAAAGCCAAAACTCAAAATGTCTCTTTAGAGTATGGAAAGGTTTATTGATCGAGAAGGCGCCTTCTGAGAAGAAGGGAGTCTTAGCAGTTGCCTCAAATCCATCTTGCTTACTGGAGTAGGTTAAAGGTTTTTAAGGGGCAACAGGTTTGCAGAAGTGCTGGCAGGGCAGGTTTTAATTGGAGGACCTTGGAACTTGACTATTTATGGTAAAGAGGCATCAGCACTGGGTCTTCCTGGACAATGAACCCTTTGCTCCTGAAAAGGTTCAGGAGTTTAAGTTCAGGTCTTGTCTCAGTCCTTTGGTTCCCTGGGAGAAGGCAAGACTTTCATGCCAGGTCAAAGTTCTCTCCTCTGTGCACACTTCAGCTGCATCACTTGCAGTTTTGACTTTTTGTCTCTGTAATGCAATTCAGTATCTCATTAAATAGGGTAGGACCATTTTAATCTGGTTCTCTGGTTATGAAACCAGAAAAGTCAGCATTTGTGCTGCCTGTCACCTACCAGACCCCATAAGCAGAGGCAGGGGTTGAATCTTTATGGGCACTTTATTTAGATGGCCAGCAATCTGAGAAGACAGTGGGTTTGTACCCTAATGGACCATCTTAAATTCCATTTTAAGCTGACCCTTTTTATAAGGAGAAGAAAAGTGTAGGTCAGGGTTTGGAATTCAGGGGGAAAGTTAATCAGATGAAAGCGGTGGCATTCTTTCATCAGTGTTCTGGGCAGTGGACATCTCACCCTGCAGTACAATGGCTCAGATACCATCATGATGGATTGCAGTGTTCCTGAGGCCCAACAGTGGAACTGCTTATGGTCTCCTGGAGTCAACGTGGGTCATACCTTCAGTTCCTGGCACAATAGCTCCTTACATGCATTGATTACTAAGCTTGTTAGCTATTGTCTAAACTGAAAGTTTCCACTATTTGAGTCCCCCATCAGTTACATTGATAGTAACGAACAATTATTTATTACACTGATGGGGAACAGGGGTTGCCACACCAAAATATGCCTCTTTGGAATATTGACCATTTTTGGTGGTTAATTTTAAGAAAGAGCAGGCGTGGGAGAAGCTCTGAAAATTACCACTTGTAAGAAGTGACCCTATGTGAAAGGACATTTATATTTGTATGGGAAATTTCCATTTGTAAATGTTTCCCTTACTGCACCAGGGAAAAGAGGATATATAATTTCCAGAAACTGTTAATGATGGAGAGGGCATGGACTTAAGACAAGGGAATAACAATCTTACACTTGTTTACTAAGCTTCCCCTTGTAACATTCGTAACTGACTTCCCAGACCCAACTCCTTCCTCTGTCCTTAGCTGGATATGGCATTTAAGGTGACGGCTTCCACTGTTTTGGCAAGTTACTTAGTGTTCCTGGGTCACTCCCATGTATACAGAGGTATACAGGTTATTAAAATTTAATTTTTTCCTACTAATCTGTCTCATTTCAATTTGATTATTACACCAGATAGAAGAACCTAGAAAGGTATAGCAAAATTTTTTTCTCCCCAACAATTGTCATCAAAGATAGTAAAGCAAACTTTATTCAAGGGCAGTTACTACAATGAGGTTTTATAGACCACAGTTAGGTCCAAACACAAGGAAAAGTGGGTATTTATAGATAAGGAGCAAGGAGGGTATCAGTGGATGAAAAATTACCGAGAGGTAACATCAGGGGTAACTGGTGATTTTAGCTAAATCCACCTACTAGGATTCTTGCTAAAGGCGGACCAGGGTGATCATGTGACCAGGCAGGAGCTTGGCCCTGAATGGGTCTGCTCAGAGCCAGCTGTCGTTGTGGGTTTTTGACTTCGTGTAAGAAAGATTTCACAACATGAGTCCAGGTGACTATGAGGATATGTTTATTAAACCTGAGTACAGTGAAACAAGGAAGGGCTTAGCATAAAAGAAGCAACAAGAGAGCCTAGGCTGGACTGCCTTAGCTCACTGGGAAGCCAGAGACTAGGGATCCTTGAGACAGGTTAAGGGGATCCAGCCTGGGACAAGCTGCCGGCAGCCCATTGCCTGAGAGTCAAGGAGATACATGCCTGCAAGGAAAGAAGTGGGGGAAGAAGAGACAGGGAATGGCATGGACTACTCCCAAGAAGGAAGGCATGCCTGAATCTTTTGTCCTGAGGCTTTTATCTTTTTTGCTGGCAGGAGCCTTAGGGGATATCTCAGGGGAGGGTTTCAGTAGAGTATTCATCAGTGTTTCAGATGTGCCCCTTTAGGGTCCTGGTCTCCCCTGATTGGTCAGTGTCAGGGCAGGAAGTCCTTAGTTATTGCAGCTGGTCCTGGAGTCACCCACCCGGTTTTGCTGCTTTTCTGGGCCTGGAGCTGAAATACAAGGGAGGCCTAGATGTTATCTCTAGGGAGGCGATCTTCTGTATCTGGCTGTAAATTGCTCAGCTATTGTGCTCAGCTGTCTGTGTCAGTTTCCCTATTCCAGTTGCCAAGGAATTTTTCTAGCTTCATACTATCTTATCTCAATCAGACATCACCTGAGAAACGTGAGAGGTTGAGAAACTTGATCAAATGCTGAGGGTGATCAGATATTGAGGGTGGGGGATTCTGGTTAAACTAGTTTAATAGAATTCTTGCTAAAATTCGTCGATAAAAATACTAAGGCAGAAACCTGGAAGTCAAGGCCTTATTGAAAAGAGTTCAGAGAAGTCTGACTAGAGTTTAGGCAAGGAGACAATTTTTGTCATTGAGATACATGTATTTTTTTTACTCAGTAAGTCATTCAGTCAACACTTATTGAGCATCTGCTACTTGTCAAATGATGTCCTAGGTGCTGGGGAACCAACATCAGATGAGGCCCAATGGTTCTTGTCCTCAGGTAGCTAGCTGTCCATCACAAACAGGATCTTGCTATTGGGGGAGAACAAACTTTCTTCTACCCTCAAGGTGAAATAGGAAAAGATACCGGTATTCATGCTGCCTGTCACATACCAAACCCAATAAGCAGAATCTTTATGGGCACTTTATTCAGATGGCTGGCAATCTGAGAGGATGGCAGGTTCATACCCTAGCAAATCATCTTATATTTTCTTTCCAAGCCAGTCTTTTTATAACAGAGAACAAAGTGTGGTAAGGGGTTTTGAAATTCAGGGAAAATTAAATAAAAAAAACTGCAGTATTCTTGCCTTAGGCAGTTAGCTATTCCCAAAGGCCAGCCAGCAAGTGGTAGTCTGTCTCTCCCTGGAACACAAAGGCCTGGATGCCTCCACTTGACCCCAGGCAGTGGTCTTTAGCGGTGCCCCAGGAGGTCAGCTGTCTTTTCCCAGAGCCAGGATGGGCCTTATCTGTAGTTTCTGAAACAACAGCTTTAACATATGCAGTGTTTACTAGGTTTATAACTATTTACCTTAAACTAAAATTTTCCAACTCTTGAGTCCCCTATCAAAGGTTCTTTTGGCTGGTCTAATAATGAAATATACATGAAACCAATTAGCAGAGAAAATAACCAAATTTAATACATACATATGTATTGGAACCCCACATACATGAGAGAGTCAGAGACCTCTCTCATGTATACACCAAAGTTCAGAGATAGAAAGGGGAGTTGGGGTATATGAGACATTCTGAGCAAGGGATGAGATAGTGCACACTGGGGACTTCAAGGTGCCAGTACAGGATAACAAGAAGAGTAGATGTTGAATAAATAGAAGTTTGTCCTGGCCTATAGACAAACAGCCAGCCTCCTCCTGGGGCATGGCTGAAGACCACCACCTGGGGAACAAGCAGAGCTATCGGTGGGGGGGCCATTGTGTTCCAGGGAGAGATAGAGGACTGCCCTGCCCAGAGGAACAGCTAACCACCCAGGGTGAGAATGCTACAGTTTTATTTTATCTAATTTTCCCTGACTTTCAAAACCCCTCACCACACCTTGTATATTCGCTGTTATAAAAAGGCTGGCATGAAAGAAAATGTAAGGTGGTCCATTAGGGTATGAGCCCACCGTCTTCTCAGATCACTGGCTATCTGAATAAAGCATCTATAAAGATTCAATCCCTGTCTCTGCTTATTGGGTTCAGTATGTGACAGGCAGCATGAATGCCCCTTTTTTTTCAGGAGTCATGGGACTTATCTGCAGTTCCTAAAATATTGGCTTTAACATATGCATACTTACTAGTCTTATCAACTATTTACCTTAAACTAAAATTTTCCAACTCTTGAGTCCCCTATCAATTCCACAGAAGCACATCTTGGGCTGACTAGTTCAAACCCCCACACTACCATAAGTGGGAGGGTAGACCAGATGACTTCTGAGATCTTTTCCAACAACAGCCTTCAGTGAGTCTTGCTTCTGAGAAATTTGATCCCAGAAAGCTTCACAATTGGATCTAGCTGGCATTTGGGTAGATCAGAGAAGATGGGAGGGCTCCTGTGACACACTTCTATCCTCCTTTTCCAAGAGGGCCTATTGCTTCTCCTCTACAGGGGAAGAAAAGGAGTGACTGCATTCCTAGTTAGGCTTTGGAAAATCCACTCCCAAGAGGTTTGGATTTTTATAGGGTTTTATTAAGTTAAATCATGAGGCAAACTTGGCTTATGACCAAAGGACTTTTTATTTCATAAAATAATCTGCAGTTGGGTTCTTCAACAGGAAGCTCCTCTCATGCCTTTACAATTGGATTTGATCTCACCAAATCATCATCATAATCATCATCCTATCAAGTCTGAAGAGGCTGCCTATTTAAGAAATCAAGGCTCACGTGTTTGACCCTGTGGACCTTTACTTGCTCTGCTTAACCCCTCCCCACAGGTACCTCAACTCCTCCTCATATCCTCGCTGCCTCTGCAGGATCCCTTTCCACCACTACAGATAGCCTCATGTGGCATCTAGGTGGTAGTAGAGGAAAGACTTGCAGACTGGGCAAGTCACTGGACTTTCAGCTAATGAGGACTTTAGGGAAAAGTAAGGCGACCCCCTCATGTGATTTGAATATCAGGTATTTTGTCTTATAGAAAATATCCTTATCCAACCTACCTCCTAAAAACTCAGACAGGATCCCCATAGTGGCTCTCTTGCCCAGTTGCCAGGCACCTCACTTTTGCTATTCCATTCCACCACACTCTTGATGCCAGACCTCCCTCCTTTCCCCCTCTTTCCCAGTCTCTCCTCAGTTGCAGAATATACCTGCATTGCCCTCCACCCAAAAGTTTTATTTTACTCTTCTCTTCATGTGACCCCTGAGTGCAATTTTAATGTCATCCAAAATAATTATCATGCATGCATGTGTACCCATGCACATGTACACACATGCATACACACATAGACACACATATACAGTGAAGGGAGAGTTTGGTCTTCAAAAGCACAGTTGCTAGTAGGAAAAATTTTGTATTTCATTCAAGAGAAGGTCACCTTCCTGTCCATAAGAGTAATCGACTTCTTCTAATGCAGTAATGAAAAAGCCAAACAGTAAGTTGAGCTGACATTTTTATAAAAAAGCAAGTTGGCCATAAATATTGTGCTACATCCATGGAGGATCTAGCCAAAACAGCTTAATGACCACTGGCTCACAGAAGGACTGGGGATGCTACAAGTTTGGCCATGAAGACAGCAGAAAACACTACAAAGATGTAGAAGTCACTGGTAGAGGTAGAGCTGGAGTAGTCCCTACTTGACTGTCAACCTCAGTATGTTCGCCCCAACCTCTACTGCTGTTTCTGTTTCCCACCTGGATAGAATGGCCTGCTGGGGTCTACCAAAAGCCCCAGATAGGCACCTGAGCAGGCTATCTGGGTGTTTTTAGTGAATACTTCCTCAAAGGGCATGCTTAAAAGAGCAGAAGAAAGAAGTGAAAGATAAATGGCAAGGCTTTGTGATGAAGAATCTCTTTCTGAAGCCGATATTTGAATTCCCATCCCATACAGCAGTGTATGGATTTGTATATTAATCTCTGCAGAAAACAAAACAAAACAAAAAAAAAACACAGCCAAAGGAGCAAGTTGAGGCTAAAATCCAGGTCTCACACAGGACTACATTTACTCAAAGTGGGCATTTTTTTCTAAATCCCAAAACAGCATTGAACTGGTTAATAATGCCTGCTAAGAAGATGCTCTGGGATTATGCTGCTCCTGTCTTTCTGGTCCCTGCCCTGGAGAAAGCGGGAAGCAGCAGGACAGAATCCAGCATAATCACCGTGTTCACATCCTACCCACCATGGTCTGCATTCCTCTGTGTGGACAATGAGATTGAAGGCAGATTCAGGAGTGAAAGCATGGGGGCTGAGGGCATTTTTTTCTTGTTTGGCTGCTGCCATCCTACTGTGTGACTATGAGCAAGTCACCTACTCTGCCTGGTTCTTTTTTCTTCATTCCTAAAATGAAATCTACCACAGTCTACTTCCAAGTTTATTATGACAATACAAATGATTTCCCTGCCTTTCAGTTTTGAGGAACACTCAGAACCATCTCCATCCTGTTCTCCCCACCCTGAGTTCAAGCAAGTGAGGACAGTTTACACTGTACCCATTTACTCCCAAAGGAAGTGTCCTCAGGGGCTCACAGGATGGCCCTGAGCAGTCACAGGCCCTGAGTCATTATCTATCTCTCTGCATCATTCAACTATGAGGAGAGGGGGAGGAGGAGGAGATGCTCACTGAACTTATTCAAATACCTCCAGAAAGCTGAACCATGAGGCCACCAGTATGTCCTCTCTCCGCTCCTTGGTCTGCTGCTCTCTGCTCAGACCATCCTCTGAGGTGATTGGGAAAGATCTGAAGTCCTCTTAGCAAGTGTGTCCTGCCTAGACCAGACATCATTGTCAATATGGTCAATGTCTTTCTCCTTCAACCCAGCACCCCTTGCAGGGCAAAGCCTCTTATGAGACCATTATTTGTTCCAACCTTCAGCTGCCAGCTGGGGGCTCCCAGAGCTCTCCATCTAGAATTCCTTGGGACTGAAGATTTAGTAGCCAATCAGGCACCAGAGCATCCAATTTATGATTCAGAGAAAAGAAACCCTATTAATCTGGCACCTTTTATTCCACTGTAAATCCCAGCCATATTTAACTCAGCCACCATCAAGGTTTCCCCCCTATCTGCCAATGGACACGGCCATAATACAAAGCTTGCCAATTCAAGGAGAAATTAAGATCCCACTTAGTATTCAAAGGGCGGTCCCTTTCACTAACTTCCTATTGAAGCTCCCACGACGCTCATCATTTAGGCAGGAGAAAAACATATCTGCCATAACTTAGGGGAGCTTTTGGGGCAATTTGTTTAGGGAAAAAGAGACCTAGTTTCCTTCCACCAAGTAAAAAGTAAATCTGAATTGTCTATGCCCATGACCTGGTGACGTGGTTACAGTCCCTTCCCTCATGAAGCTCAGACAACAAAATGACTCACCAAGGCCACGGAGCTCATAAGTAGCGGAACCAAGGCTGAAGAAAGGAGAAAAAAATATTTTAATTGATTAACTAAAGAATTAAGTTGTGAGCATCTTCTATATTCGAGGCACTTTCCCATATTCTTTCCTATTTAATACAAATCTGCAAAGTTAGCATTACTATCTTCTTTTCACAACAGAAGAAACCAAGGTTCTGGTCACTCAGCTAATGAGGAATAGGCCCAAGATTAAACCCTCCAGTTCTAAAGGCAATCCCTTCAGAGCCATCAAGTATTTCCTGAGGACCTGCTATATGCCAGGCACTGTACTAGGAGCAAGGAACATAGAAGTGAACATGGAAGCTCTGTCTACTATTCTAGTGGAGAAAGACAGAAATAAAGAGATAAATAAGAAAAATATCAGAGTGCAGAGCATAAAATAGGATCATGTGAAAGAAAGAGGCAACAGCCGACTGAGTAGTCAGGGAAGGCCTCCCTGAGGAAGTGACATTTAAGAAGGGATCTCAGGGCAAGAAAAAGCCAGCTCTGGCAAAGGGAAAAGAAAGAAGAAGAATGGTTACTGCCAAGGGTCCAAGGCAGGAAGGATCGTGGCCAGTTTATGGCTGAAAGACAGGGAGAAGGCCAGCAATGGAGAGTGTGAGGTAAGTGCAGGGCTGTGGGCAGAGGCCATGATAAGGAGTTTAACTTTTATTCCAGGTATAATGAGAAACCATTGGGCAGTTTTAAGTGAGAGATTGACATCATCTTTATAATTTACAAAGAGCTATTGGTGCCTACAGCTTGGGTGGGAATGGTGAGAGGTCATTGTTTTCATGCTTAAGAGTTTCTCAAAAAGCCAAGTGGTCAAATTCTCTATGGTGTTATTTGAGGGGACAGCCCCTGCCATGGTTCCTGAAATTCTTGCCAGCAAAAAATTGTTTTCAGGCAAAGAAAAGAATGAACCTCACCCTGGCTGGATGGTTCAGTTGGACGGAACATCATCCTGTACACCAAAATGTTGCAGGTTCAATTCCCGGTCAGGGCACATTCTGAGGTTGCAAGTTCAAATTCCTGTCTGGGAGGCAACCAACTGATGTTTCTCTGTCACGTTGATGTTTCTTTCTCTCAAAAAAAAAAATCAATAAACCAGAGGATACTCTGGTGAGGATTTTTAAAAATTAATCTTTTAAAAATAAAAAGATGAAGGGATCAGAACCCATTACACCTATGTCAGTCCTAGCACTGCAGAACAAGTTAACCAGATCAGTCATTCCAACTTCATGGGCCTGAGGGAACAAGACCCAGCATGGCAACATGCTGATGGCGGTGGGCACAGATGGGGAGTAGCCCAGATGATAGGCTGGGCCAGGAGTTCCTCAAAATCTAATACCCTGAACAGTCAGTCTACCTAAGTCCTCTAGACCTTTCTCTAATGCATTTGAAAGCTATTGGAAAGTTGACTGAGTAACTTCCCATCTCTTGATACAAACCGGCAGCTGTCAAATCAAAGTCTACAGCTCAGCCCCTGGAAGGTGTTGGAAGGCAGAGTTCTCCTTCCACTTCCTTCCCACCTCACAGGTTTGCTTGGATGTGATACCTGGACCACTGGTCCATCTGCCTAGAACCACGTGGAGTACCACTTATTCACTGGTAGAACCAGGTGAATTTGCAAGAATAGCAGTATTCTGATGCTCATCGACATTTGTGGACTGCTGGATGAGTCCAACAGTCACCTTCTGTTGGCTGTAGATGGAACCCCTGGTGGAGGGTGTTTCAAAATATTGCTCATGTCAACTCCTGTTCATAATAGTTTAAGCTCTACCTTTCTTAAAACAAAACAAAACAAAACAAACAAACAAAAAAATCTTATTTTTCTTCAAGGCCCTATGAGAAAGTAAGGAAGAATAGACTCATTCACTTTTTAGAGCTGAGGAAATAAAGACACAAGTTTAGTGATTTGACCAAGGTCATGTAGCAGGTAATGAATATGGCTAGGATTTGAATCAGGTTTTCTGAGTTCAAACTCTGTATTGTTTCAAATTATAGAAATCACTTGGCCCAGAACAGAGCAGTAATGCCCCTTCTTTGCAGCACTGGGAGGTGGCTGCCGAGACTTGCCAGCCGAGAGGCTGTTTGGAAAGCACCCAGCAGAAGAAGCACTGTATAGGAAAGGGACTTGCTTGATCTGACTTATTTCAATGAGGATAAGGAACTACCATGGTCCTCAGAGTACAGGGAGTCCTGGTTTATTGTCTTCTCCCTGAGGCAGGTTTTAAGAAGTTATAAAAGACTGCATTTTTATCACTTGATGCCTACCCCGTGGATGAATCATTTTTCTGATCACACTGGTTCTCCCCTCCACCAGCACACAGAAGGGAGGGACTAGAGCTGTTTCTCAACATAAGGAAGAGGTAAGAAGAGAGAAGATGGGGATTTGGGGTAGGATTTCTGTTTGTTCCTGAGCCAAGTAAGCTTGTCCCACTCTTGGCCCTTCAGGGAAGGGAGTAGAATTAGTTCTAAGGGGCTCCAAAGAAAAATCACACAACTGATCCGCAAGTCTGAATCTTGTCCAAGTTGGAATGAGTCATGTGTGATGGGAGGGGGTGGGGTAGGGGAAAAAGTGACATATTTTAACCCCTCCTGGGGGATATGTGTCTGGCCAGCCTAAATCAAATATCTTCAAACCATAAAGTGTAGAAGAATCCCATTGGATTTTATTTAAAATTCATATTCCTAGGCCCATTTCCAAAGAATCTGACTCAGGAGGCCTGGGACGGACTGTTGGAATTCGTCCTGTGGCCAGGACCCCCAGATCATTCTAGAGGATGGTCCACTAAACCTTACCTTGAGAAAAACTTGACTGCCTGGACCAGATCCAGGGTGGGATTCCCACAGATTCCCTCCCTAGGAACATTTTACCTAGACAGAGAAAGCTCATTTCAAGTTAGAGCTGGACAACTCCTGTAATTTGCTGCTCTGTTCCCAGACCATTACTCCTCAATGACATGCTGAGGAGCACTCTTCTTGCCTGTCTCTGAATTGCTTTACCAGATTCTCTTCTACCCTGTGACACTATCCACACTTATTCCTTCAGTGCCCTTGTGAAATCGCTGCCCATGGGTCCCAGGATATCTAAGAAGTGAAATGAGGCCAACAGAGAGCAATGGCCTAGAAAGGTGGAGAAGTGCTCTGCAAGGTCAGTGATGAGGTTTATGGAAGAGGAAGAAGCCACACAGTCCCTGGTAACAGCAGAATCCAGATGTTTCTACTGAAAGGGGCTGAAGTGAATTTGTGTGTGGCAAGCAAAGAGACTCTTAAGGCTGTGGAGTTGAACATATTCATGTGGACATTGAAGTTGCCCAGATAAGGACAGGAAATGGCTTGTAGGGGAAGACTGTAAGCCAGCTGCTAAATACTTCAATAAAGAGATGGCCACAGCAAGCCCTGGGTGTCAGAGGAGGAGGGACTTTTAAATAAAGACAATAATGGTGGAAAGTAGGAATGAATGACTAGAGCAGGGGTGTCAAACTCATTTTCACTGGCAGTCACATCAGTCTCGTGGTTGCCTTCAAAAGGCCGAATGTAATTTCTACTCCTTAACAGTGAAGGAGTAGTTACATATACAGTCCTAAAATTACATTCAGCCCTTTGAAGGCAGCCCGGAGGCTGATGTGGCTCCTGGTGAAAATGAGTTTGGCACCCCTAGACTAGAGGATGTCCACCTGGTCTCCATGCTGTAGCCAGAGGAGAGGTAGTGAATGAGAAACATGGAAAATTAGTAACTTCCCAGGAGAGGGTTGCAAAGGAGGTGGCGCTGTCAGGAGGAAGCAAAGTGTCCATTAACATAGTATCATGTGGTAGTTTAGGAATCAGATAGACTTGGGTTCTAGCCTGGCTCTGTCGATTTCTAGTTGTGCTATCTGGGGCGAATCACTCCACCTCCCTTTGCCTCCTTTTCCTGATCTGTGAAATGGAGATATGAGCGGTGCCTGCCTTGTAAGCTGTTTGTAAGGAAACTCACAAGTTAATTTACATTGGATGATTGGCACAGTGCCTGGCACATACTAAGTGCTCAGTAAATGTCAACTATTACTACTAATATCAATTTTAAAAGTCAATGCATGGATGGAATAATCTAGAAAAGGGTATTTTTTAGGGAGGGAAGAAAACATTGCTTAGTGATTTTGACAAAGAGTGGCTAGGTGCTCACGCATCCCATTTCTTCTTCCTGGGAACACAGAAAGACTATGTTTCCAAGTCTCCTGTGTTGTTTACTTGAATCTTAACATGAATTAAAACCTTTCTCTGAAGTATTTTTGTATGTTTTCTGAGGAACACATACTAAGCACAAGAAAGCAACCAAAGGAAGAATAAGGGCTGAACAAATGCAAATCAAGAGCTGAGCCCTTTCCTTTCAGTTGGTAGTAAAACGGCTTTTTTCCCTCCTTAACCCCAGTATGAGAGAGGCCCTGTGTTCTACAGATCATCATACAGTTCAGAAATGGCTTTTCTTCACTGGGTAGTGCAGAACTGGGTTGACCTGGAGCATCACTTATGAGGGGTGATACAGCAAAATGCCTATGACAGAAGTTATCGTCTTCAAGGAAGATGCTATTGGCATTCCCAGAACACACTTTGACTTGTTTCTTCTGACCCAGTCCTATTCTCCCCAAGTTCCCGAATCATTGATTGGCCCCATTTTCAAGAAGGCTGTTAAGAGTGTTGAAAAGCATGAGTAGGGAACAGGAGAAAGCTATGCCACTCATGCAGGGGAACCCAACCCACAGCCTTGACCTCATTAGTGCTAGGCTGTAAACAGCAGAACACAAACCCATGGCCAAATAAGTAGAGATTCTCCAATGATGAAACTCTATATTCATTTATTTATCCAGCGTTCAAGGAGTGTGTTCTAGGTGTGAGACGTTATGCTAGGTGCTAAAGTTCTGATGACAAATTATTCAGACAAGGTCCTAATTTGCCTGGAAGGTAATTATCACAACAAGTTACAGCAGTGACATACTAAGAGTGTTAGGGTAGGGGAAGTACTATAGGAATATGTATAATAAACATCTAATCACAATAGCTTTTTTATCAATGTCCTATAGATTGAATTACCCTGGACAAGCTTTTTGTATGTTGAATCTCATTTTTGTCATTTCTACACTGGAATATTACATGTCTCCCTTAAGAATCTTAGAGATAATGTATGTGTAACATTTTTTAAAATGCAGATTCTTAAGCAGACATGAGAAAGTATTGCTAAGAGATTCCCAGTCTATCTTCCCCTCTGAAGGCTCCACCATGATGAATGGTAAGAAAACTTCCTGATGGTTTGAGTTTTACCCAAATCAACAGTGCTAAAGCCCATTTCTGGCTGAACCCCGGGCACACAGGAATTGCCAGCTGAAGGTAGTTCTCTAAGGTTCATTGTCAGGGTCAGCTGTTAGCATTCCTTCTGGATGTGCCTCTGAATCCTTGGCCATCCCTGCCATATCCCTACTCTCTTGCTCCTTTTCAGTTTGGTTAACAGAACACACTGCAGTCTTCTCTTCTTATTACTCAAAAGTATGATCTGAGCACCAGCAGCATCAGTATTCATTGGGTGCTTGTTAAAATGTAGAATCAAGGGCTCTACCCTATTCCTCATGAACTGGCATCTCAATTTTAGCACAACTCCTAGACGATGTAATGTGCATTAAAGTTTGGGGAGCATGGGCTTAGAACATCAGTGATTTCCACCCAACTTAATTCTTTCATTCTAAAAATAATGACTCTGCACCTATTATGCACTAACACTGTGCTAGGTGCAAGCGGTATACATACTATTGAACCCCAGCATAATAGGAAAACACCTGTTTAAAATCTTTTTGGAACGAGGCAGGTTATAAATTAATAAGAAGTGTCAGCCTAACCCACAGATATATTGACGTGGTAGAATATGAGAATTGCTGTCTATGGATGGCAAAGGGCTGTGGGAAGAATTAAGTTGGCATGGGCAGTTGAGAAACACTCCACAAAGGAGGGAATTCTGGGGCTTAATGTTGAAGGATGAGTAAGAGCTGGGTGGGTGGAGCAGTGAGAGGATAAAATTCCCAGCCAAAGGACAGGGATGATGGACGTCAAGGCAAGAGGAGGCCTGTTCTGCTCTTGGCTGGAGGCCCGAGCTCTGCTGTCACCATGGGAAAGCTCTCCTCCACTTGGTGCTCTGCCAACAATCACTACGGGGCCTTGAGCAAACTGCCACTCCCTTCTGGGCCCCATCTTCATCTAAAACTTGTGGGTTGGATTACAACTTGGCAGTTTTTAAAATGTACAGTTCTTTCAACCTTCAGCAGTAGCCAAAGAGAATGGAGAGGAGGCGGGGCTCTGGGTGGCCAAGAGAACACTGTTCAAGTGCATTAGATTTTTTTACCATGGGCTTCCACTTAGCCTTACAAAAGGAGGGGCAAGGGTACTGTGATTCCACATATTTAATAAGTGTGGAAATGACTGAAGGGGTGACCTCTAAGGTCTCTAGTCAGTGTTAACACTGAATTCTTATCCAGTACTTTAACAACTCTCCAGGTAACCATGGCTTAGACTCTCAACCATATGGCCAAAAGCCTCCTTTCACTATGTGTCCTAGAGTTGTAATTTTTATACCATTTTTTAAGCAGAACTTTTTTCCTAAATGAAATCATATAGGAAAAACACAGTATAAAGAAAAAGTCAAAGGAATAAATGGATTTCTGGGCAGACTAAATCTTCATTATATGGGGTCTCCTTGCCCCTATCACCAGCCTGCCTCCAGCCCTTCTGAAGATCCCCAGGATGGAGTGTAAAAAGCAATGACTCCAAGGAAGGGGTTCAAGCTGCTAGGAAGGTTGTGGTAAGTCCTGGGGCTATGACAGCAGAGAGTTTTCCTAGAAAGAGGTATAGTGGGAGACTGGAAGCAGCAGCTTAAAGGGAGTTGGAAATGGAAATAGAGAAAATGAGAGAAACAGTTAAAAGAAGCCAAACAAACAAAAACAAGAACAGAGAGCTCCCCAAAAGGCCAATTAAGTGGTCTGAAAGAAGACTACATAAAGCTTTAGTGCCTACTACATACATAAAAGCTACCTTTTAAAGAAAATGGCCCTGATCCATCTTCTCACACTTGCTTGCTATTATGGGTTGAGTTGTGTCCCCCAAAAAAAGATATGTTGAAGTCCTACCCTCCAGCACCTCATACCATGACCTTATTTGGAAATAGCGTTGTTGCAGATGTAATTCATTAACATGAGGTCACACTGGAGTAGGATGGGCCCTTAATCCAATATGATGGTTGTCCTTATAAAAGACAGAAGAGAAACAGAGACACACCAGGAGAATACTATATATGATGCTGGGGGCAGAGGTTGAAGTGTTGTAGCTGCCAACAAAGATTGCTGGCCACCACCAGAAACTAGAAAGAGGCCAGGAAGGATTCTCCTCTTCCCATTTCAGAGGGAGAATAGCCCTGTTGACACACTTACCTGGACTTCTAGCTTTCAGGACTGTGAGGCAATAAATTTCTGTTGTTTAAAGCCACCCAGTTTGTGATACTTTATTAAGGTGGCCCTAAGAAACCAATCCACTTGCTATGAAACTAGCAGCAGTGGGTTTTGCTGAAGAAATCATCCCTGCTACTCTCAGATCAGTTGGGCATAGAAGTGGACACAAAAGAGATGCGGATCTCTAAGCCAGACTGGCACTCTCTGTCCAGTTGGGGCATTCCCAATTACTGGTGGCAAAGCAAGCCAATCAGGCCCTTTCTTTAGAGCCACATAAATGTAAATGGAAAACTAGAGAGAGCCCAGCTCAGCCCAAGTCACTGTTTGCCAAGCAAAAATCACTCTTAGTGAAATCCGTGGCCAGAAGGAGGAGGTATCCTGTACAGAAAAAAAGATCTTAATACTAACAGAGGGCTATAAGCAGGAATTCCCTCCAAGGGGGATGTGGTATAGGCACACTGTGAAATAAACCTGCTGCAGGGGTAAAGCAAAACCCTGGAAATGACTAGAATGCCTCTACTGCCAGGCAAGGGAGAAAGGAGAAAAGATAGGGGAGCAAATGTGTAGAAAAAAGCATGAATGAAGGACGGAGGGACTATAGAATGATCAACCATCCCAGATTGCCCAGGACCGAGGGGGTTCCTGGGACACAAGTGTGAAAATGGAGACAATCCCAGGCAAACAAGGATGAGTTGGCCACCCAACAAGGAAAAGTAAAACATTTGAGTGAAAGAAGAAAGGTTTGCATGATCGGGGAAGTGGCCAGCCCCAGAACATGTATGCAGGGGCGTCTAGACCAATCCAAGTCAATCCAAACATGGGGACCTTGGCCCTCCTGTGGCTTAGCCAGATGGACTTCTCATTCAATTCATGGGAACTGGTGCTCAGAAGTCACTCAGAACCTCTATTTTGACCAAGAACGCTTGGGAAGGAGATGGTGGATGACAGGAGCCCCCGACCTCCTGCATTCTGGAAGACTTTGCCCTGTCCAGAAATGTCTCCAAGGGGAGGAGCCCTTCACACGCCAACAAATCTCACTCGGTGGGACAGGTCCACCATACCCCGCAGTCCCACAGGGAGGCTTATAAGGGTGGGGGCCCGAGACCCTGCCAGAGATGCTTTTTCTTCTCTCCTTGTTTTTCACTCTACCCCCACCACAAGTCATACATGGGACATTCTCTAGGATACATGAAAAATGTCATTTACCAACTTATTCTAAGGAAGAGAAGTCCTGCTGTTTATGTTTCTACATTCTCCTTGGCATACACCCACCATAGCACTTTTCAGAATGTAACACAGTCATTGGTTTTATTTTCAACTTTCTCTGCTTGAAAACTATTCCTTCACAGCAGAGCCCGCACCTTGCTCATCTTTGAAACCCTAGTGTAGAGGAAAATACCTGGCATGCAAGAGTTCCTCCTGCAATATCTGGCAAGTAATTTAATTAATGAATGAATAAGTTACTTAATGTGGATCAGCATGATTTTTCACTTTGAGTCAAGTATCTGTGACCTGGCCCTTTCTGGATTTCGGCTGTGTTAGTCAGTTACCCACCTGTATTCACTTAAAACAAAAGACAGAAGGAAATACATCAGAGCCCTGGCCTAAGTGAGCAGTCACTGTGGCCAGCTCCAAGGGCAGGCCCAGGGTCTGATGCCAGGGGCGGTGACAAGGTCAGGAGGTGGATACAGACCCCTATGCACATGACAATGGGGTCTTTCTGATGTTCCTACTTCTTCCACTCTCACCTAATGACTTGGTTCTAAAACAAGAAAACAGACACTGAGCTAGGGAAAACAACAACTACTGAGCTTCACACAGAATCTCAATACAAGACAGGATGGTGTAAATTGCCTAAAAGAACACTTGGCTTGAATACCCCATGATATTAATCATATCTTGTAATGAACTATAGAAGTGATCCCTGAAAGTATAGTCTTCAACCATAGCTTCATAGAAGGCCCTTGATGAAGAGGTAGGGGGTCTGCCTTGTGTCCTTAGTCAGGTGTCTAGCCTCTCTGAATCTCTATTAGCCCATCTCTAATCTCAGCTAATAACCCCTTTATACCAGGTCCATTGGGTAGACATGTGAAACAACACAATCTGGACATCTCGAACTCTTCTAGAGAAATTCAAAGTAGAGAATATTCTTGCCCTGCCTGGTGTGGCTCAGTGGATTGAGTGCCAGCCTGAAAACCAAAAAGTCTCAGGTTTAATTTCTGGTCAGGGCACATGCCTGGGTGGTGGGCCAGGTTCCTGGTGGTTGGGGATGCATGAGAGGCAACAAATCGATGTTTCTCTCTCCCCCACCTTTCTCCCTCCCTTCCCCTTTCTCTATAAAATGAACTAAATCTTACCAAAAAAAAAGCAAAGCAGAAAATATTCTCTGCCTTAAAATGACTCCCAGAGCTCCGTGAACAGTTATTGTAGAAAACCTGCTGATGGATTAAAGTTTATGAACCTGAAAGTTAATGTACTTTCCTCTGTAAAAAGCAGGGTACTGCTGGGGTTTTGGCTGCATAGAGACTCACACAGTCACCCAAGAAGCCTTTTAGTAAATAAGGCCCAGCTTTTGTAATGTGAGTATTCTACTCCTAGAACAACACTGTTCAAAATTCTTTTGTTCGAAATTATTTTTAAAAAGATAGAGAGAGAAAGAGAAGCCTAATATTTCATTGACCTCATGTGGGCATAAGAAAGAAGTATGTATATTCCATAGATCTAGACTTCTGGCATGGGCTAAAGAACTTTTTAAAAAAATTCTTGTTCACCCTGGCTGGTGTAGCTCAGTGGATTGAGCATGGGCTTCAAACCAAAGCATCGCAGGTTCGATTCCCAGTCAGGGCACATACCTGGGTTGCAGGCCATGGCCCCCAGCAACTGCACATTGATGTTTCTCTCTCCCTCTCTCTCGCCCTCCCTTCCTTCTCTAAAAATAAATAAACAAAATAAAATAAAATAAAAGGAGAAAACTAGAAAAAAATACAGTGAAAATATTTTTTTAAAAATCTTGTTACAGTTGTCCCACTTTCCCCCCAACCCCTATTGCTCTCCCCTGCCCCTCCCACCATCCCCCACCCCACTCCCAGTCAATCCCCTCCCAGTTGTCCATGCCCTTGGGTTCTTCATACATGGATTTCTTAAAGCTATCCACCTGATGGAAAATTCACATTGCGTTTACACACTATTTTATTTTGCTCAGGGATCCCTCAGGGCCTTGTGGAAAGTTCCCCCCAATAACTTAGCTGATATATAAGTCAATTTTATAGATGCATGCAATGGCAAAGCAGGCAGTATAGAACAGGCATAGTAGAGGAACTGATTAAAATGTTCATTCCTGAGCGCCAGGCAGAGATTCTTACTGTGTGGGACTGTGGTGGGCCTGGGAGTCTGCATTATGTCATTAAGCACCTAGGTGATTCAGAATCAAATAGTTCTTTGGATCTCACCCTAAAAGATACCAACTTTCCCAAACTCCTCATTTTATAAATGAGGAAATTAAGGTATCAAGATGTTAAACTTTTTGCCTGAATTCACACAGCTAATTAGAGGCAAATCTAGAACTTGACACTAACTTCTGACTCAATCTTATTCTGTCATTTGCAATCAAAATACCATTTATACAGCACTTATTATTCACTGAGCACTGCGCTAAATAAGGTGCCTTGTATAATCCTCCCACTAACTCTATGAAGATGAGTAGTATCATTACCCCATTTTCTGGTGAGGAAACTGGGTCTTAGAGTGGTGACATGACACACAGCCAGTAAAAGGCAGAAGGAGACTCAAACCCAGCCTGTGTGACCTGAAACCTGAGCTCCCAACCACCGCCCCGCTGAACCTCAGAAGTGCAGCACGGACAGTAATTTTTTGTGCACCTCTTACAAGCAGCAACTGCCCCCAAGTTTGAAATGAAGCAGTGCCCACATGGCCTCGAGAGGCACACATTTGACAAACCTTCTCTTTTCTTCAAGAGAGAAGATCTTCAAGATGAAGTACTCTCCTAAATCTCAATTTAGAGAAGGAATCTCCCTCACCACACCCTAAAGAAAATTGTACCCAGAGTCAGCTAGAGCTTCTTAATCTACTAGAAAATGTGAACTGAGGTTACCGTCAGGGCCCTTTCAACAAGCACCAGGCCCCTGAAACACAGGATATAGAGAGGCGTTCGATTATGGAATAGCTGGGGCAAAAGTAAAGGCTCCGGGGATGGGGGAGTCCAAGTTCCAAGAATTCTTCAGAGGAGGCCACAAATAAACATTGTTTAAATGGATCAAAGAAAGAAGCAGGATTATTCTCTCTTTTTAAAAAGATTTTATTTATTTATTTTTAGAGAGAGGAAAAGGGAGGGAGAATGAGAGGAAGAGAAACATCAATGTGTGGTTGCCACTTGACACCCCCTACAGGGCATCTGGCCCACAACCCAGGCATTTGCTTTGACTGGGAATCGAACTGGCAACCCTTTGGTTCACAGGCCGGCACTCAACCCACTGAGCCACACCAGCCAGGGCAGAAGCAGGATTAGTCTAATGCACCTATTTCTCTCATTAAGCCCTGTGTTAGTTATCTATTGCCACATAAGAAAATACCCCCAACCATAGCAGTTTAAAATAAACACAAATTATCTTACACAGTTTCTGAGGTCAGAAATTCAGGAATAACTTAGTTGAGTGGTTCTGGTTCAGCATCTTTCATGAGATTTCAGTCAAACTGAAGGTCACAGCTGTGATCTTAAGGCTAAAGGATCTGCTCCAAGCTCAGTCATGTGCTTGTTGGGAGGCCTCAGTCTCTCACTGAGTGTTGTCCAGAGCCCTCAGTTCCTGTCCACCTGAGCCTTTCCTCAGTGTCCTCAATACATGGAGATGGTTTCACACAGGGTAAGTGATACAGAGAAAACCACGATGAAAGTTGTACTCTTTTATAATCTAATCTCAGAAGTGACACGCATATTCTATTGATAACCCAGGACAACATGTTGCAAAGTGAGAGGGGATTATTTCTGTTCAGTCAAGTGAACACCAGGAGGTAGACAGAGATCACTGGAGCAAGCATTGTATTGGAGGATGAGCCCCACAAACTCCTCTTAGCTCTGCCCGCCCTCCCCTGTGCACACACTTCTCCATGTGCCAAACACTGCGCTGGACACCAGCATAGCCACAGATACAACAGCCAGTTTCTTCCATGCTGGAACATCTCACTTAATGTGAAAAATAAACATTAGACAATTGAAAGACAGAAATAAATGTACAATAAAAATTTTGTGCCGAAACTGAGAAGTTTAAGCATGATGTATGACCCAAAGGTACAACCCTTTGCAGGGGATTAGGAGGTGAAGCATAAATTGGAATGAGGGAGTCAAGGGAAGCTTTCCTGAGGAAGTAAAATTTTAAATTCACTCATGAAGTGAGCTAAAAGAAGAGTAAGACAAAGAGTATTCTGGCAGTGAAACAGCATGAGCATATTTCCCGTAACAGGAAAGATACCGGCACATTCAGCAATGTGACAGACTAGCGTAACTCAGAAAGCCAAGAAGAGAGTGCACCAAGTTTGAAATGGCCTCTCCATTCCATTTTTCTCCTCCAAAGTCTACACTTAAGACTCATCGAAGCCTCACTTCCTCTCCAAGTCCTTACCTACTCCAACCTGCATCTCTCTCCCCTTAATCTATCCTACACCACCTAGCCCTAACATCTTGTCATTCTAAGGTAGTTATGTATCACACTGTACTATTTCATGGCTTTATATGTTTTCTTTCTCCATAGTATAACTTCTACGAGGAAAGAAATTGTAACTAGTTCCATCCTTGCACACCTATGACAATATATGACATATAATAGACATTCAATATGCTTGAATAAATAATTATGAAACTCATGGTAAAAAAGGATTAGAGACCTATCTGCACACTTATGCATACACATGATTGCAGCCTCTCTTTCAAATGCACGCATGCACACACATCTATTTATACCACAGGCTCCAAAATTGAGGGTGGTTGCCCTTGTGTGGTGGTGTGGTGTTATGGTGGGGCTCAGTTGGTTGGGCATCATCCCACAAAGTGAAACATCACCAGTTCAGTTCCCAGTCAGGTCACATGCCTGGGTTGCTGGTTCAGTCCACTGTTGGGGCATGTATGAGAGGCAACCGATCAATATTTCTCCTTAACATTTATATTTTTCTCTCTCTTTTTCTCCCTCCCTTCTCTTCTCTGTGAAAATAAAATAAAATCTTGAAAAGTGAGGGTGGTAAACAGGACAATTGATCTGTTAAGATTAGACCATCCAGGTGGTTTTAATCTACTGAAAGGAAGTAAGCAAAGACTTCTAAATAATGAAGACAGATTAAACACATACAGTTACATTCATTCCCTCCTAAAACCTCATCATTACTGCAGGGATTTAAAACATTAATTCTCAAAGACAAAGCAAAAAGGCACAAGCAACAAAATTTTAGAAGCCAGAAAACAAATAAAAAATAGTAACTCAGTACCTTAGAAAACTTGGAAAAATTAAAGTCATTGCTGGTAGTAGAGAAATCCAACAAGTAAAAGAATTTATATTGAATAACTCCAAAAGCTCAGAAATTGGCAGCACCAGGCAATTCTGGCAGTGGGGATGAAGTAGGAACTACAAACAGAAGAATGGTCTAAAAAGTCTACTTAGAAGCAATTACTCTTAGAAACACACCTTGAGTGAAAAAAGTAAATTATAGAAGACCTATATATAGTATAATACCTTTCTTATAAGGCTCAAACCAAACAAAACCAAAAACCTACATTGTTTATGGATGTATATACATAATGTGATATATAAGAGGCCTGTCCAGGAAAAGTCGAGGCATTATTAATATAACAAGAATGGTTTGCATGGCATCAATGTATCCTAGTAGCCAAAAAGAGTGAACTAGAACATGCATGAATGCATGAATGTCAACTTCACCGTACTAGTCATGGAGGTGGTAGATGCTGTTGAGTGAGCATGTGTATTGTGTGGCCATAATATTCAAAATGCATGAGTGAGTAGAGCAACAAATCTGCATCAAATTTAGCTTTAAGCTTGAACATTCCCTGGCAGAAACTATTTAGATGATTCAGAAGGCTGAAGCTATGGGAAAGTTGTGATTGGTAGCTTCATCACAACAATGCGTCCACTCATGCATCACATCTCTTGCAGAGATTTTTAGTGAACCGTCAAATCACCCAGGTGACTCAGCACCCCCTACAGCCCAGATTTGGTGCCCTGTGACTTCTGGCTTTTCCCCAAACTAAAATCACCTTTGAAAGGGAACAGATTTCAGACCATCAGTGAGATTCAGGAAAACACGACGGGGCAGCTGATGGTGTTTGGGAGAACTGCGTGAGGTCCCAAGGTGCCTACTTTGAAGGGGACTGAGGCATCATTGTCCTATGCACAATGTGTCTTATATCTTATTCAATAGATGTCTCTATTTTTTCATATTACATGGCTGGACACCTTCTAGACAGGCCTTGCATATTGAACTACTTTTCTATTTTTTAATTATTTATTTTTTGAGAGAGGGGAGGGAAGAGGAAAGAGAGGGACAGGAACATCACTGTGAGAGAGATACATTGATTGGTTGCCTCTCACACACCCCCTACTGGGGACCTGGCCCACAACCCAGACATGTGCCCTGACCAGGAATCAAACCAGTGACCTTTCAGTTTGCAGGAGGCCAGCAATCAATTCACTGAGCCATACCACCCAGGTCTAAACTATTTTTTAAAATTAGAGAAATGATAAATACAAAATTCATAATGGTTAATTATCCCTAAATCAAGATGATAAAGGAGGCCAGGAGATGGGAAAGAGAAGGAGCACAGATGTAGGTGCAAAAATACTTAGAGCGTTCTAGTTCAGATGGAAAGACACACATACTAAAAGTAAGACAGTGGAAAAAATATTTCATGAAAATGGAAACAAACAAACATAAAATGCTGGAGCAGCAATACTAATACCAGACAAAATAAACTTTAAAACAAAGGCTATAAAAGAGACAAAGAAGAACCCAGCAATTCCACTTCTGGGTATTTATCCAAAGAAACCCAAGACACTAAATCAAAAAGACATATATATCCAGATGTTTATTGTAGCATTATTTATAATAGCCAACATATGGAAGCAAACTAAGTGTTCATCAATAGATGAACGGATAAGGAAGAAGCAGTGCACATATACAATGGAATATGACTCAGTCATAAAAAAGAATAAAATCTTGCCATCTGCAACATCATGCATGGACTAGAGGGTAACATGCTGAGTGAAATAAGTCAGACAGAGAAAGACAAATTCCAGATGATTTCATTTATATGTGGGATATAAAAAACAAAATAAATGAGCAAACAGAGGAGAAACAGGCTCATAGAGAACATTTTGACAGTTGCCAGATGGGAGAAGACTTGGGTAAATGGAAAAAAAGGTATAGGGATTAAAAAGTACAAAACAGTCAGAATAGTCACAGGGATGTAAAGTACAACATAGGAAACATGGTCAATAATATTATAATAACTGTGTATGGTGTCAGGTGGGTACTTGATTTATCAGTGTGATCATTTTATAAAGCATATGAATGTCTAGTCACTGGGTTGTACATCTGAAACTGATATAATTATTGTATGCCCTCTATGATTGAAATTTTTTAAATTAAAAAATAAAAGCAGTCAGTTCTCTTGCCCCATTTCAAGTACCTGAGTGACTGCCTTTTCTGCACTCAAGAAGAAAGACGGAAGATTTAATCTCTAAAAAGAATAAAATTGGGAGTCTTTGGGATGGTAGATACAAACTAGAGTTGAAGAAAGAGCTCTTACTTTAAACAAGCATAACATGAATATTTATATTCACTATGTTGTGACATTTAGCCTTCCTTCTTCCTCCAGTCAGTTTCCAGAATGCTCACAGGTGGACCTAGAAGGTAGATGTTTGAAAGACATTTCCTGGAGCCCAAAGGAAAAAGTTGAAGATGTTCACATTGGAGGTTTCCCAACAAAGGGCCCGCACTGATCACCTTCTGAGTCCAGTGAAGTTCAGTAGTCAGCAAATCCTACCCACATACTCAGAGATTCCAGTTTGCTTTTTAGTGTTTCTTCACAAACATAAGCAGATGACCAAGGATTCCTAAAAATCTGAGTGAAACCTCTAATGAAAAGAGGCACAAAAAGAAAGAGAAAAAAATAACTTGCAGAAAATGGAGATAATCCAAGGGAAAAAATATGTGAAGTTTTATATCATCAATGTTCTCAGAAAGATAACAGGAGAGATATTGTATCCACGAAACAGTTAACAGCAAGTTGTAAAGGAAAAGTAAGAGAACGAAAAGTACTCTTGGAAATTAAAAAGATGATTTCAGAAATAAAATATTCCGTATAAGGATTCTAAGATTAAGTTGAGGAAATTTTATGGAAAGTAAACCAGAGAAGAGAAGGAGAGAAACACAGAGACAGAGATAGAGACAGAAAGATGCAGAGAGATACAGAGACAAAGAGACAGAAAGATAAGCAGAAGGAAAAACAGAAAAGAAAGGATAAGAAAATTAGGAGACCAGTCCAGGAGGTCTAATATTCAAGTAGAGGAAATCCTAGAAAGAGATAACACAAGACACAAAAAGAAGCATGACGCAATTCAAGAAAATTTCTCAGAACTGAATGACATGTTTCCAGACTGAAAAGATCTGCCAAATACTGACCATATTAGCAATGGGTAAGAGCAAACTCACATTGTGGTATAAACCTGACATTTTGGGGCACTCGAGAAGAAGAAAGTATCCTACAGTCATTTTTGCAGGGTGGAGTGGGGGTAGGGACAAATCACATACAAAGAATTGGCATCCAATATGGCTTTGAACTTTTGAGCAGCAAACTTGGGAGCTTAAAAATTGTGGGAAAGCCATCAAAATTCTAAAGGAAACTTTTTAACTTAGAATTTGATACCCAAGAAAAGTATTAATTATGAGAGTATAATAATGCCATTTTAAGACAACCAAGGTCTCAAGAAATTTACTGCCTGTGTATCTTTTCTCAGAAAGCTATTAAAGAAAATGAGATTTACTGTCTTTTTCATAGTAATTCTTGTAGAATTTTTGGCTCTAGAGTTCTAGGGTTAGTGAGAAAATTAAAACTAAGGGTATAAGAGAGCAGTTCTTTAACTTTTTTTATTCCAGAATTTCCTAATACTCTTAAGAAAGTCTTTGAGAACCCCAAAGAACTTTGGTTTACATGGACTGTTATATGTAATAATATTTACATGTTAAAAATATTAACTGAGAAAAAATTTTAATTTTAAACATTTATATTAAAAACAGTAATAACCTATTATGTATTAAGAAAACAGCATATTTTTATTTAAGTTTTTTGAAAAAATCACAAGACTAGTACATTGTTTTATTTTTAAAAAATCTTTTTAATGTCTGACTTAATGGAAACACTTGGACAGTCTTTGTCCTGTTCTGATGGTGAAGTAAATAAAAAAATCTGGGCACACAAAGGGAAAATAATTTCAATAGCCCTTTCTAATAATTGAGGATTTTCTTTGATTCTGCAGGAAAATGCAACAAATGATAGTTCCTTTAAGGTTAGTTTTAATGTAGAATCTGAAATCATATAAATGAACTTTATATACTCTATTACATTAAAATCTACTGATCTATCTTATACTTTGAATGATTCTTTTTATTTGTGTATGACTATACCAGTATGCATTAGACATTTGTAAAGTATTAATTCACTGAGTTATGCAGATCTTTCCAAATGTTGACATATTTCATTATGCAACATTTTTAAAAGCCACAGTCATTAATATCAACATGCATTTCATCAGAAAAATCTTGAAGAATTGAGGAGCTGTCAAGCTCATACTGGTAGATACAGGTTTCCCCAAATCCTAATTTATACTCAAAAACTCTATTTTATCATAGGGAAGATATATTGTCAGTGGTTTTTCCTTGAACTGACTTACCCACTGATGCATTCGTTGGAAAATATCTGATAAATACCAAAGTTTGAAAAATTATATGTTACCTATTAGTCATCCTTTCAAATAAAAATGCTGTGCCATGGAAAAATCTGCTAGTTCAGCCCACAACTCAATCATACAACCTCTTGTCCTAAAGACATTTATGGTACTTCATGCAGCAGAAGTTCTTTATGAATTCTTATTTTGTCACACAAAATATTTTTATAACTAATGAAGTAATTCTTAAAGGAAAACAACTTTATTTTCCAACACATGTGGTGGTGAAAAATATAACAATTCCTAGTGTAATTTGGTACCACTGCTTGATTCATGCTAAGGTGCCAGTGGTTTTAGACACCACCACTTTTCCAGAATCCATACAAATGTCAACAAAGTGAAAAAAGAAAATACAACTGACCCTTGAAGAATGCAACAGTCAAGGGGAACTACATCCCACGCAGTCAAAAATCTAAGCATACCTACAGTCAGCTCTCCACATACATGGATTCCCAACTCTGGAGTTGACCCTTGTTTGAACCACCAGGTGTGAACTATGAGTGTCTGGGTATAAGCAGACACGTGTAGTTCAAACCTGTGTTGTCTGTGGGTCAACTGTAATGTCTTAGCATTAGTGTGAAAAATGATGTGAACTCACGGATCTCCTGAAAGAGTCACAGAGACATCCAGGGATCCAAGCATCACACTTTGAATACCATGGTCCATTGGCTACCATTGTGCATAATGAATTCATTTCTCTTCCTTGCATCTGGAGTGGTACCAGTTATATACCGTCCTTGGGAGAATTTAAAAAGTTGTCACTCAAATCACATTCTTGATTTTGCAGCTCTACTGAGAAATTCCTTTTGAAAAAGACTGCTACTGTGTGCATGCATGTCTTTGAAAGCAAAATAAAATCAAAATTAATTAAGCGAGGTAAACTGGGGCTATGAGACCCTGTACACAGAGACTCGGCCAGCCCCATCTGCTCTCCTGGCAATCTTTCATGTACTCCATCCCCGTGATCAGGACTGACTTGGAAACAAGTGAGACTACAAAGTTCAGGAGTGAGAACCTGTGATACAGGTTCACTTTGGTAATTACATGGCCCAGAGGTCTAGACTGGGCATTAGAAGACCTGGTGTTTCTGCTATATGGTATGATGTGGTAGAAATTACACAGGCTTTGCTAAGTCTGGTTCAAATCCTGACTCTGACACTTACTAGCTATGGGACCCTAATTAATGCATTCCAACTCTACCCATCATCTGTAAAATGGCAATCATGATATTGACCCTTACACAGTTTTAAAACTATTAAATTAAACAATGGTGATCAAAATAATGACCACCACTCTGGCCAGTGTGACTCAGTTGGTTGGAGCATTGTCCCATAATCAAAGGCTCCTGGGTTCAATTCCCAGTAGGGCACATGCCTAGGTTGCAGGTTTAATCCCCTCTCCAGGTGCATATGGGAGCCAACCGATCAAGGTTTCTCTCTCACATTGATGTTTCTCTTTCTAAGCAATGAAAAATATCCTCGAATGAGAGTAAAAATAATAATAATGACTACCTCTGACTTTGTACAGAGACTGCCTATTTACATAATATGCACAAAGCATAAGTAAAGGTCTTGACCTCAAGGAGCTTATGACTTAGTTGGAGAATCAGCATAACATACACGAAATAAGAGGTGGTTAACACCAGACCCCAGATAACCAGGTACTAATTCCAAGGACTACAGATATCCTGGAAGTGCAGAGCCAGCACTCCCCTCTTCAGCTACGTCAGAACAACCTGGAGACACTTCTTACTCCCCACTATCCGTGTGACAGTCCTCAGGAAAGCCAGAAAAAAAGAGGAGAGGTAACCAGGCAGAAGCAGCAGGGACAAAGGTGGCCACCTACTCAGTACACACAGCCCAGGAGTTCCAAAGCCCTGTCAGCCCAAACAGGCTCTTCTGCACCGTAACCACACTCTTTGAAGTAAAGGTATCAGATCCTGAAACCTCTTGTCTCAAGAGGGAAAAACAGCTGGAGTGCCTGACCATTATCTAGGGTCTGAGTGCTTTCACCCACAGGATTATCTGAGAACGCAGATTTCCCAGGTCTCTTGAGGGCTGGTTGCTGACCGCCATCTGCCTATTTATAGTCAGGAGAACTCAGGAAAGGTCCCGATCTCATGGAGGACCCAGCTAAGCAGCGAGGTCCTCGGTCTCCATGGAACTCCAGAGGGTCTGGAAGTTTCAGGACAACACATTGGAGACTTCTCCTCCTGTTACATTGTACCCATGGTGTTAGTTCCTAAGACGAAATAGAGGAGAAACTCCTCCAGGGCAGGCCCTTGGTTCTCTGTGTCATACACAAAGTCCTGCCCTCTGGGGTGGGGAGCTGGACAGCCCTGCAGACAGCCCAGCTGCAGCAGAGGAGAGGAGCTCCCTGCAGCAGAAGGTGGACTCTCTGCTTGCTGAGGGAGAGGACAGTGCTCAGCAGAGATGTCATACAGACAATGTGACTTCCACTCACAAGGGTCGCCAGGAAAATGAAACAGCCACCCCTGAAAGGGAGAAGTGATTTAGAAATCGGCTGTGCCTATCTCCCACCATCTGCTGCTGAGCATGAATAATTACATGGAGCAGAGACCTGTTGACAAGTTAATCACGATACTAAAATCTCAAAGGGGTAAGTGGAAAAAGGCCCATCATTAACATATAACAGAAAGTCAGCCTGCTGGAAATGCCCAGTTTACAACGGAGATGAAAGAGAAACAGGAAGAAGAGTGAGAGGTCTGAAACTTCCCTAGCTCAGAGAGCCTGCAGGGGGAGTTTCTGCTCAGGCTGCTTTTTTTCTCCTTTTCCTGCCCTAGGGAGACTGGTTGGTAGGGTGTCCCATAGGCAGCTCTAGGCACCCACCACAGGGATGCTGCCCCAGCTATGAGGTCTCTGGAACTCGGACACTTCAGACACTGAGCTACGCTAAAGGGAGTCAAACAGCCTGGCTCAGCAGAGCTGCTTGCAAGACTCATGCAGGGGGCATGATGAGCATAGATACCACCTCTGGTTAGCACCCCAATAGCAGGGACAGAAGGGCATGAGTTGCAGTGCTACTGGCTGGGTATTGAGCTGGATGAATGAGGAGGGGCTAGAAAAAGCAGCCCGCTGCGGGTAATCAAAGCCTGGTCTCTGAGTCCCATCCCAAAATATTCCCTTAATTATCTGCAGTGGTGTCAATTTCTACACAATGAACCCATTAGTATCTTATAGGGTCTTTTACAGCTAATCCCCATCTTTCCAGTCTCACCTTGCTTCCTCCTCCCCAACTATCCCTTCTCTCCAGCCACAAGAACATGTCCCCTTTCCCTGTACATCTTAGCCTTTGCAAAGTCTGTTCCCTCTCCTCCTTTCCCTCCAGAGCAATTTCAATATATCTGCCAGGGACCAGTTCACCTCTTTACAGTTCCTTTGCTTTTTGTTCCCCTAGTGTGTGCACATGGCATTGACAGTGTCTGTTTATCTGACAGTAATGATAATTGGCATCATTAATTGAATAGTAATTGTGTTCTAGGTATCTAGTATGTTAACATTGCATTGAAAGTATCTGTTTCTCTCTTTAATAATAATATAATGATAACAAAATAATGACAATGAGCATCATTAATTGAATGCTAACTGTATTTGGAGCACTGGGCTGAATGTTTACATAGAAAATTTTGACCTTCACACAAGCCTGCACGGCTGCACCAGTAGCAGAGGCAGTCCTCAAACCCAGGAGGACCCGTGCCAGCAGACAGAGCTCCTCAGTGACAAGGACTGTGCTTTATCCATTCCTGAACCCTCCGGTGAAATCAGGCCTTCAAATACATATTTGTAAAAGGAAGAAATGAGGATACTTAGGGGAACTTGACTCATGTTAATTGCCAACACCAGCTGAATGTTTATTGGGTACCAGGCCCTATGCTTCACATTTTATTTGCCTTCATTTCATTTATTTTTTGCCAAAATACCTGTGAGATGGGCACTATTATTTTCAGCACCTATCACAGAACCTGACCCATAACACAAGCTCAAGTAATACATGTCGAATGAGTTCATCTCCATGTGATAGATATGGTAACTTAGAAATAGTATTTCGAATACAGAGGATCAGAAGCAGCACAGTGGAGGCTTGGAAACAGGTGTAACCATAGTAGAAAGGCTGGCAAAGATCTGTCTCTTCCTTTAACATTAGTGTGGATGAAGGGCGGTGTTTGAGATTTCCAAATGGGGGATGAAGAGCTTCATGCTGTAGGCTTTCTTGGTGGTGTGCATCCAAACTGACACGTGGTGAGAATCAGCCCTGAATTCAGAATAGCCCCAAAGAGTCACAGGAGTTCTCTGAGTCCAGGCCCCATATTGGCAAAGCAGATTTGTTTATAGGCTCAGATGTCAATATAGGGAGAAGTAGCCGGTGTGCTGTGAATGGAGAGTTAGGGCACCTCTGATTAAGTTAGGTCCATTGATGTTACAATAATTAGCACAACTAAGGCCTGATAAAGGGCTCTTGGGTGCTCACTGGCAAGACAGATGATGTGGGGACTCATCAGTTACCCCACAATTCCTCCACAGGGAGCTTCTGAAAAGTCCAATTAGCAGCCTTGCACTCTCCCCGGTCCCAAACAGCTCTGGATCCCTGGAGAAGCTGTCATCATCTCTCTTCCTCTGATTTTTATTAGGACCATAATTGTACATTTCTTCACTTACCTGTGGTGATGAAAGAGCGTCAGTGTTCCCATAACATACGGCCCAGCGAGTGAAACTAGGGCTCCACGCATCACTTCTCATCGCAATGATGCGGCACCAAAAAGCCATCCTTCATCATGTGAAAACCCCTCTCCATACCACACTGTCTCTATTTGCAACAGGCTCTGAGATATTCATGCCATAGATCATCTATTTGCCTGAATCAATATTTCCCTGACACTGGGAAGCCCGCCATCCATCCGTCCTACTGCATTTGATAAAACCATTCTGTGTCGCCTTTACTCAGGATGACGGGATCACAGGCCCTCTTTCCCTCCTGATGGATGATGTCCAGATGAATGATTGCTTCATAAATTACTATCTTGGGAGCAGAGCCCCCGGAACTCAGTCAAGCCCGCCCAGCAGTTGAGCAGACAGGAAGGAGACATGGCATGAAAGGCAAAGGTTCAAAGAACACCAGCCGGGAAGAGCTTAGTCCAATGTTCTAATTTAACAGATGAGGAAACTGAGGGGTAGAGTGGTGAAGTAACTTGTCCAAGGTCAGGCAGTTAATTATAAGTACACTTAGATTCCCACCACTCATGCTATGCCCCAGAGTTGGATTCTTTTTTTAACTGTCCAGGAAAGATGGAGAGTGGTATTTCCAGCTTGGCTCTGAGAAAGAAAGATTTCAGTTCACATCCTCTCTACTCAGCACCTAGGAGACCCAGTAAAGTGAGTCCACAGGCAGGGAAAAAACAGTCTCTGCCTTGGAAAGTCCCACCTTTGTCCTGTGGTAGAAGAAATCCTGTGACCAAATGAAGTCCCCCTGGACTAAACATAGGTGTAACATGTGCATCGCTGTCCCCGTACCTACCCCTTCTTCTCTCTCAAACCCTGAAACAGACCTGCCTCCTTGAGGAAGCATTCTTGGTCAGCTTTCTCATTGCTTCACAAGTCACATTCCTCGTGTGTGCTATCACCCAGCACTTCCAGGTATATGCCACAGACTGAAAATCTCACACCGAGTCTTTACCTCTCCCTTGGTCCTACATCCGGGAAACTGCTCTGTTCTACATGTTCTGCCTCCTCTACAGCTCTCCTCTGCAGGGGCATGCTGGGAAAGGTTCAGCAACCAGCATCCCCTCAAGAAAACCCCTGATTTGTGTAATTTGCTGATTTCCATGCTATAAACACCCCATTATGGAAAATTTCAAGGTACCAGAACAGTGTCATTGAACCTTGGGAAGAGACATGCAGTCCTGCATTTCTATCACACAGGTTAAAATGGATGAAAATAACCTTAAAAGCATAGATAATAGTAAAATGTGGTAAAATAATTAGGAAGTGATGACTTTTGAATATATATGTTGTTTTTAATATACAATTTTAAGTTGTAGATTTATGTCATTTAATTTATAATAAAGTAGTGTTTAAGAATTGCCTAACAATCTAACAACTGGCTCTCATGAGCCGGTGTAAGCCAGCTCCAGCACACCCTGCTCTGTCTTCCTTCCCTGGTTCCCCATGACATCTTCAGTTCTGCCCACTTTACCCTTCGGCTGGACTATTTTAATAACCTCCTAGCCTATCTTCCAGCTTCTGGTATCCCCTGCTCCAAACCACCCAATTTTATCTTTTCAAAAGGTAGCTCTAGTCTCCCTTGCTCATGCATGGCAGCTGTCTGATACTTCCAAATTAAGTATAAACTCTTTGTATGAATAGTCAAGGCCCTGTAAAATAAGATCCCCCAGACTTTCCAGTTTTATCTCCCAGGCAATATGTCAGAGCTCTCTTGGTACTTCAGAGACTGACAGGCCTAGGTTTGACGTTCACCTTGGCCGTTTATTAGTCAGGTGACCTGGGGAACATTATTTAAGTTCTCTGACCCTTGGCTTCCTCCTCTGAAAAAATGGAAAAATGCATAGAGTTGTTGGGAGGATTAAATAAGATCACACATAATATCCCTACATCAGTGACCAACCCATTTTAGACAGCAGTTACAGCAGTTACAGCAGCGGCACTGGCTTCTGTTGATGAGCTCACTGTATGTGTGAACACTGGTTCCTTATAACATTTTGTCCCATAGTTATTATCCCCATTGGCAAGATAAATAGAGGTGTGTTGCAGTCACCTCTGCCACATGCAGACTCACATCACCTAGGCGAATGCTACCCTCTGATCAATCTGTCTGATTTCTCATTTCTCAGTAGTGTTCACCCTTTCCATATCTAAGCTTTCGCTCCTGCACTCTGCCACTCAAAAACACATCCATCCAATAAGTAATAAAAAGACACAGAACCCAATTAAAAAGTGGGCAATGGAGTTGAATGGACCTTTCTCAAAAAATAAACAAACATACAAATAACCAAAAATAACATGAAGAGATGCTCAACATTATCAGCAGTTAGGAAAATACAAATCAAAGCAAAAATGAAATAGCATTCATACTCACCAGGATTCTATCATCAAAAGGACACATAATAACAAAGATATGGAGAAACTGGAGCTTTCATTCATTGCCAGTGGGAATGCAATAAGGTGCAGCCACTTTGAAAAACAGTTTGGCAGCTTCTCAAAACATTAACCATACAGATAAAATATGACCCAATAATTTCACTCCTAGGTATGCACCCAAGAGAAATAAAAACATATGTGCACACAAAAACTTACATATGAATGTCCATTGCACCATTACTCATAGTAGCCAAAAAGTGGAAACAACTCAAATATCCATCAACTGATGGGTAGATATGCCGAAAATGGTCTCTCCCTGCAATGAATTTATTCTGCCATAAAAAGGAATAAAGTACTGATACATGATACAATATGAATAAACCTTGAAAACAATGCTAAGTGACAGAAGCCAGTCATATAAGACTACATACTGTATAATTCCATCAATATCAAATGTCCAGAATAGGGAAATCCATAGAGACAGAACACAGAACAGCAGTTGCCTTGAGCTGGGGAGTGAGGAGGAATGGGCACGACTGCTCAATAGTGCTGGGTTTCTCTTGGGGGTAATAAAAATGTTTTAAACTTAGAATTGTGGCTATGGTTGCACACTCTGTGAATATAGTAAAAGCCACTCTTTCCTGACCTTGTAGAACAGCAGGTGTCATTATGGGAGTTGCCTTCTGCCATAACAAAGTCCAAAAGTTTCAGCACAAGGAGCTCAAAAACCAGAACATCTACCCAAGGCTGTTGGTCAAGTTATACAGGTTTCTGGCCAAAAAATCAACTCCATCTTCAACCAAGTGGTGCTGAAGAGGTTTTTCAAGAGTCACAGCAGCTGGTTGCCTTGGTCCCTTTCCCAGGTGATCTGGAAGATAAAACTTCCTGGCCAGGAGGAGAAACCACTGAGGTTGTAGGAACCAAGGGAATGCAACCGATGACGTGAGCATCCAGGAGATGTCCAAACTGAAGGTGTGTGCACTTCATGTGAGCAGCTGCACCTGGAGTCATATCCCCAAGGATGGGGACAAAATCCTCACCTTCAACCAGCTGGCCCTGGACTCCCACGAGGACAGTGTCACCATCCTTCTCTGTAAGGGCAGAGATGTATATAGGCATTTTGGCAAAGCCCCAGGAACCCCTCACAGCTACACCAAACCCTACATATTCTTGAAGGGACAGAAGTTCAAATAGGTGAGGGGCCCACAGACCAATGGTGCTACAAAACCTAACCCCAGAACCTGCCTTGTTATTAAAAAAATTGTGAATGCTGAAAAAAATGCTAACCATTGAATTATATACTTGAAATGGGTAAATTTTATAGGATTTGAAGATTTTTTAAAGATTTTTAAGAAAAGAATACCTTAAAGAAAACAATCTTATTTATTATTATATCAAAAAGAATATAATACAGATGTTTTTGGTCAAGGTGGTGGCTTAGGCAGACATGGCTTGCCTCTCTGCATAACCACAACAAAATTATAACTAAAATATAGAACAACCATTGCTCAGAACTGACAGAAATTGAATCGAATGGAAATCTGACAACTATGGAATTAAAGAAACCACATCCATCCTGACTGGTAGGAAGGGGACAGACACGGAATGGGCTAGTCCCACATCCAGGTGCGGTGGATAAAAATTCAGAAGGGATGTCTCAGGAGCAAGGAGTCCCAGCCCCACACCAGGCTCCTCAGCCCAGGATTCCAGTGCCCCACAACTTCTGGCTACAAAAACCAGTGGGGATTGAATTGGTGGAAGAAACTGATGGAGCTCCAAGCAGTTTCCCTTAAAGAATCCACACATGGACTCACCTGCTCAGACTCACTCCCTCTGAGCTCCAGTGCTAGGGAGGCAGCTTGAGGGCACCAGTGGTGTGCAGGGGGAGGCTGAGGTGTCTAGCATCAAGGCAGAGGCCATTGTGCCTTCTCTAGGTCCTCCCTGCACCACAGAGTCAGCAGACTAGTGTCATACGTAAGATTCCATCAACCTGACTAACACTGTTCGACGTGCCTTGGAGATTCCCAGAGACTGCCTCATGCAACTTACTGGCCCACCAAAGCTGCTTTTGCATATGAATGGCTCATGCTTCATAACTTCCTAAATTCTCTCAAACAAGCCAGCAGCTGGCCTCAGGGAGCCCCAGGGCTGGAACTAGCAGCCTAGATTCACCTGGAAATCTCCAAGCCCAGCACAAATAGTAGCCATCTAAGATTACTTTATAATTCAGGAAGGGTGGCCCCAGGCAGAATACAGTTTGGGGCTGAATTTGGCCTGCACCACCTGGGAAACCCAAAGGCTAGTGCACCCAGTAGATAGGTACAGACCATGTCAGAGCACCACCATCCTGCCCTGGGCAGCTGATCCTCCACAGAGGGTGGAGGTTGGTGGTAAATGGTCAAAGCCAATCCTTGCAGCTGACTGGCCTGGGTAAATACCTCTCGTTGATTTCCTAACAGCAACCAAGCCTCAACTACAAGAGGAGGGTGTACTCTGCACACATGAAGGGCACACCTGGAGTACCTGGCTTCTGTAATAGGGAAGCTGTACCACTGGATTCTACAAACACCTACTATATTAGGCCACACTACCAAGACACAAATGCAAGGCAGCTCTACCATAAAAACAAACACACGGAGGCCACCAAAATGAAGACACAAAGAAACATGGCCCAAATGAAAGAACAGATCAAAACCCCAGAAAAGGAACTAAACAAAATGGATATAAACAATCTATCAAATGCAGAATTCAAAACACTGGTTATGAGGATGCTCAAGGCACTTAGTGAGTACCTTAAGAGCATAAAAAAGATCCAGTCAGAAATGAAGGACACACTAATTGAAATAAAGAACAATTTACATGGAACAACAGTAGAGCGGTTAAAGCTGAGAATCAGATCAATGATTTGGAACATAAGGAAGCAAAAAACAACCAATCAGAACAAGAAAAAAGATCATAAGAATAAATAAGGATGGTGTAAGCAGCCTAGGGGACCACATTAAACAATCAAACATTTGCTTCATAGGGGGGCCAGAAGAAGAAGAGAAAGAGCAAGAAATTGGAAATCTATTTGAAAAATAATGAAAGAAACTTTCCTTAATTTGGTGAAGGAAATAGACATGCAAATCCAGTAAGCACATAGAGTCCTAACAAGATGGAAGCAAGTCCATAGTATGGGAAGAGTCCCATACCAAGACACACCAGAATTAAAATACCAAAGGTTAAAGATAAAGAGATGGGAGGGAGGGTGTGGGAGAATGGGTGAGAGGTGAGGGATTAAGAAGTACAAATATGTAGCAATAGAATAGCCTTGGCAATGTGAAGTACAGTATAGGAAATGGAGTAGCCAAAGAACTTACATGCATGACCTGTGGACATGAACAAGGGTGGGGGGACTGCCTAAGGGAGTGGGGGGTGCTGAGTGAAGGGGAGCAAAGGGAGAAAAAATCAGGACAACTGTAACAGCATAAGCAATAAAATATAATTTGAAAAACAATATAATACATAGGAATAAATTTAATCAAGGAAAAATCTGTACACTGATAACTATAAGACACTGATGAAAGAAATTGAATAAGATACAAATAAATGGAAACATTCTGTATGCATGGACTGAGAGAATTAATATTGTTATAGTATCCATACTATCCAAAGCAATTTACAGATCCAATGCAATCCCTATCAAAATTCTAATAATTTTTATAGCAACACAGCAAACAACCTTAAAATTTGAATGGAACCATAAAAGACTCCAAATAGTCAAAGTAATCTTGAGAAAGAAGAACAAAGCTAGAGGCATCACACTTCCTGGTTTCAAACTGTATTAAAAATCTGTAGTAATCAAAACAGCATTAAAACAGATACAAAGATCAATGGAACAGAATAGGGAGTCTAGAAACAAGCCTATGTACATATAGTCAATTAATTTACAACAAAGGAACCAAGAATATACAATTTGGAAAGAACAATCTTTTTAATAAATGGTGTAGGAAAAACTGGAAAGCCACATGCAAAAGAATAAAACTGGACCCCCTCCCATACAATACACAAAAATCAGGACTTCCAGCCAAGATGGAGGCGTAGATAGATACACTTTGTCTCCTTGCACAACCAAAAGAAGGACAAGAACAAATTTAAAAACAAAAATTAACTAGAACTACCAAGAAATCTAACTGTACGGAAGTCCGAGGACCAAGGAGTTAAAGAAGAAACATTTATTCAGACTTGTAGGAGAAGCAGAGACAGGCAGCCTGGGAGGAGAGGACATGTGGCAAGGGGTTTGCTAGAGGACCTGGCAGGTGATGCGGCAGCTGGCAGACCAGGTGGTCCCACATTTGTGTGCAGATAACCAGGAAGAACAACTGGGGAGCAAGATAGACTGTGCTATCCAGGGTTCCAGTGCGGACCCTGACTGAAAGCCTCAAAACCTCTGACTGAAAAAACCTGTAGGGGTTGCAGCAGCAGGAGAGACTCCCAGCCTCACAGGAAAGCTTGTTGGAGAGACCCACAGGGTCCTAGAACAAACATAAACCCACCCACCTGGGAATCGGCACCAGAAGGGCCTGATTTTCTCATGGGTAGCAGAAGAAGTGACTGAAAGCTGGCAGAGAGCAGAGCAAGCAGCATTGTTCCCTCTCAGACCCCTCCCCCCACATACAGCACCACAACGCAGTGATGTAGGTTACCTGCCCCACCCTGGTGAATACCTAAGGCTCAGCCCCTTACAATGTAACAAGTGCGCTGAGACAAAAAAAAATATGGTCCTAATGAAAGAACAGATCAAAACTCTAAAAATAGAGCTAAGCGATGAAGAGACAGCCAACCTATCAAATGCACAGTTCAAAATACAGGTAATCAGAATAGTCACAGAAATGGTCGAGTATGGTCACAAAATGGAGGAAAAAGTGAAGGCTATGCAAAGTGAAATGAAGAAAAGTGTACAGGGAATCAACAGTGAAGGAAAGGAAACTGGGACTCAAACCAACAATTTGGAGCAGAAGGAAGAAATAAAAATTCAACCAGAACAGAATGAAGAAACAAGAATTCAAAAAAATGAGAAGAGGCTTAGGAACCTCCAAAACATCTTTACATTCCAACATCTGAATCATAAAGGTGCCATAGAGGAGAAGAGGAAGAGCAAGAAATGGAAAACTTATTTGAAAAAAATAAAGGAGAACTTCCCCAATCTGGCAAAGGAAATAGATCTCCAGGAAGGCCAGGAAGCTCAGAGAGTCCCAAAGAACTTGCACCCAAGGAAGTCCACACCAAGGCACATAATAGTTACATTACCCAAGACTAAAAAGAAGGAGAGAATCCTAAAAGCAGCAAGAGAAAAGGAGACAGTTACCAATAAAGGAGTTTCCATTAGACTATCAGCTGATTTCTCAAAAGAATCCTTGCAGGGAAGAAGGGGTTGGAAAGAAGTATTCAAAGTCAAGAAAGGCAAGGACCTACATCCAAGGTGACTCTATCCAGCAAAGCTTTCATTTAGAATGAAAGGGCAGATAAAGCACTTCCCAGATATGGACAAGTTAAAGGAGTTCATCATTACCAAGCCCTTATTATATGAAATGTTAAAGGGACTTATCTAAGAAAAAGAAGATGGTAAAAAAATATGAACAGTAAAATGACAACAAACTAACAACTATCAACAACTGAACCGAAAAGAAAAAAAAACAAACTAAGCAAACAACTACAACAGGAATAGAATCACAGAAATGGAGATCACATGGATGGTTATCAGTGGGGAGAGAGAGGCAGGAGAATGAGGGACAAGGTACATGGAATAAGAAGCATAAATGGTAGGTAGAAAATAGACAGGAGGAGGTTAAGAATAGTATAGGAAATGGAGAAGCCAAAGAACTTATATGTATAACCCAAGGACATGAACTAAGGGAGCGGGGAGTGATGGTGGGAGAGGGAGAGCAGGGCAGAGGGGAAAATGGGACAACTGTAATAGCATAATTAATAAAATATGTATTTTTAAAAATCAACTCAAAATGGATTAAAAACTTGAATGTAATACCCTGAAGTCATAAAACTGCTACAAGAAAACTGACAGTAAACTCCTTGACATTGATCTTGGTAATTATTTTTTGGATTTGACAACCAAGGCAAAGACAATAAAAACAAAAATAAGATAACGGGATCACATCAAACTAAAAAGCTTCTGCACACCAAAGGAAATCAACAGCACAATGAAAGGCAACCTATTAAATGGGAGAAAATATTTGCAAATCATTTCTCTGATAACTAATAAGTATCTAAAATATATAAAGAACTCAGTAACAAAAAACAAACACTGCAATTAAAAATGGGCAGAGGAACTGAGTAGACATTTTTCCAAAGAAGACATACAGATGGCCAAGTGGGACATGAAAGTTCTTAACATCACTCTCATCAGGATGAGAAACTGCAAATTAAAACCACAATGAGCCATCACCTCACACCTGTTAGAATGGATATTATCAAAAAGACAAGAGATAACAAGCATTGATGAAGATGTGAAGAAAACATTGTACACTGTTGGTGGAAATGTAAATTGGTACAACCATTATGGAAACCAGTATAGAGGTTCCTTGAAAAATTAAAAATAGAAGTAGTATGTGATCCAGCAATTCCATTTCTGCATAGGTACTCAACATATGCAGAAATGGAATCTCTATCTCAAAAAGGCAACCCATGTTCATAGGAATATTATTTCCAAAAGACATGGAAACAAACTGTCTATAGATGAATGGATCAAGGAAATGGGATACACACATACATAGAATGAAATATTATTCAGCCATAAAAAGAAGGATGTCCTGTCATTTGTACAATATGGATGGACTTGGGGGCACTATGCTAAGTGAAATAAACCAGACAGAGAGAGACAAATTCTGCATAGAATCACTCATATGTGGAATCTAAAAAAAACAAAACAAAAAAAACCAAAAGGTCGAACTCATGGAAACAGAAAACAGAGTACAGAAGTAGTTGCCAGGGGCTCAGTGAGCGGGGGAAAAGGGGGCAGGGAAGATAGGGAGAGGCTGGTAACAGGACACAAACTTTCACTATAAGATGAAAACAGTCTGAGGATCGAATGTGAAAACATGGTGACTATAGCCGACAATACTGTGTCACATAATTGAAACTTGCTAAGAGAATAGAACTTGAAAGTTCTCACCATACACATATAAAAAGTAAAAAGATAAATATGTAAGGTAATGGTTGTATTATTAACTAGATGGTTGGAACCCTTTCATAATGTGAGAGGATCACCACTTTAAACATCCTACAATTTTATTTGCCAATTATACCTTAATAAAGGTGAAAAAAAGCTTAGGAAAAAAAAGGTTCAGCCATCAAAGATTATTGCAAAGGCTGGGCCTTTCCTAGTGCCCACCTTCTACTCCTAGCTGACCACAGATCCTAGTGTACCCCGCTCCTGCCACCCCCGGGTGAGCCCTAATGCTCTGGGGTGTACAGAGAAAGGCTGGTTTTGTTCCTTTGACACTTGGGTGCTTCATGGTGTATAGGAAGCTCATACACATGCTGTACTTAGGCACAGAACAGGTGGACAGTGTGGCCAAACCCAGAGAAACACAAGCAGAATGGGGAGAAGACTTCACTGGCCACAGAATGTTAGCAGAGACAAAGAAGTGCAGGTGGATTTAAACGGTCCAGTCTTAGGCAAAAAGACCAGGAGGCCCTTGCACACCGGAGACTCAGCATCTTCTATGGAAATGTGAGCTGCTCCTGAAGAGGGCTGCCATGGAGCACTCCCTGAAATCTCGTTTAACTCTCTTCCTCCAGCCTGTCAATCAAGCAGAGAAGGCAGAGGCGATGGGTTTTCAGAGTGTGGCCCCAAGTGTTCAGTTGCTGCCTCCTGTCCCTGCTGCCTCATTTGCTCATCACTGACATTGAATAAAAACACATACCAATGGGTGCAGGAGCAAACACACACACACACAAACACACACTACCTTCGCATGCAGCTGGCACTCAGAGGTGCTAAAGCTGTTTTGTTAGCTGCAAGGGGGCATGCATAAGTTAGTTGTTTGTAAATCCAAGCTTAGAGACAAACCCAGAGTACTATTCTTTTAGGACCGAAAAAAAAAAAACATTCACACATCGCCACCTAATGGTACTTATACTTCACTACAGTCTTGGATCTGTTCAAGATTAATAGGTAGATGGATCCAAGGGGTAGGAAGCATAGTGAAAGATGTAAAAACTTGGACTTCATCCTTCACATGGATATACCAAGTGTTCAGCTGCAGTTTGTGGAGCTGTGTGCACTGTTGGTTGCCTGTGACACTGCTTGTAGCAGCTGCCTCAATGCTGCTGTTCTAGCTCTTACACTTTTTGTGGCTCCCAGCTATCCCTCCTGTGCTGCCCGGCTATTCCTTTAGCACAAAACGTGGATCCCGTTTAATATACCCTTTGGCGAATATCACTTCCAGTTCTTATCATGCACCTTCCCAGATTCTAAATCAGACTCAGGATAAGTTTCATGAGCCACATGATTTCTGCCTATGGCTAACTTGCCATGTTAGCTTATGCTCCAGACTCCAGCCTGCCTTCATGGGTCAAAGGGATTTTGAAACCTAAGTGTTTCATTCCCAGCTGGGTTCTCAGATGCTGAGGTCTGACTCGCTCAGAATCTGTTGAGATCTTTGTGGCCTATTGTTACACACTGGCTGTATCAAATCACGGCCTCTGAAATTAGCTGAGTAGCTCCAGCTGACTTTTGAAAACCCAGGGAATAGAAAACCCTGAGTAATGAATAAGGAAGGAAGAGCCTTCGTGGGAGACTAAGTCACACGCAGTGTTTGTACTCATGACACCAGCCTGGCTGGCCTGCCTCTGCACTCTTCTCTCTAGGTAAGCAGTTCTCTCCTCGCCGACCCCGGCAAGAAGAGTGGGTCGTTATCTCCACCGAGATGTCTGAAGAACAAAGTCCAGAGAAGTTGAACCACTTGCCTGCGATCACACAGTGCAGCCCAGAAGAGAAGCAGCTAGGACATGGGTCTCCCCACTTCCAGACCATGGTACTCCCAGGGTCAGGCTGGCCTGGGCGTCACAGACACCCCTGGCAAGCTCCCTCCTTGTGAAATGGCATTTACATTGCAAAATGCTCACTGTCGGTTGGAAGGCGAAGAGTTGTCTTAAGTGACAAGTTCCCAAATCTACTGTACCTTCTAACAGAGTCCTATATGGGAAGCTGGAACCATTTGTGTCAAAGTAAATGCATGAGTTGTTCACGTGCCTTATTCTTTTAGTGCAATTGTGGAATGCACCAATGTTCTAGAGGATGAGGAAAGACTGCCATAAGCACCATCTTCTCCCTCCCTCTCTCTCTTCCCCCACCGCCTCGCTCTCTTTTCTTCTCCGCTTTCACTCGACCTCTTCCTTCTCCATTTCTCTCTTGAATCCTTCTTCAGTAATTTTCTAAAGTTTGATCAGGCTTTATTTTTAAAGAGCACCCAGAAATATTTTTAGCTCAAATGGAAATCTTCCCTCCAATTCTATAAATATTCCTCCATGTAAACCTTTAAGGCGCGCTTAAAGTCGGCCTGTCCAAAGTTGACCTCATCATCTCGTTCTATGTATTGGCTGGACTGAGAGAGGGCTCCATGAGGGTTTCATTCCGTCAGACAAATACGATGTTACCTTTGATGGAAGTTGTCCCAGTTTTTTCCCACTTGCACTCAGCACACTTCATTAAGAGGTGGAACCAGTGTTACCCAGCTGTAGCTGAATGAACCAGACAATGTTGGACAAGCTGAAGATGGACCCACAGGTGCCGGCCACAGGAGAAACCCGCCAGCTATTAAGGAATTAACTGGAATCCTATCCCGAAGACACTCAACAGAAATTGCTATCATCAAATAAATTGTCCTTTGATTATGAATCCAACTGACCATCTTAGGATGAGGAAAAATAGTACTCTAATAGAATAACCAACTTTTTTTTGCCAAGAACTTTCCCAATTTTGAAATGAAAGTCTTTTGTCCTGAGAAACCTCTTAGTCCTGAACAAATCAAGATGGTTGGTCACTCTAAAACCTAACATTGTATTATTGCTATGGTGATAATAGCCTCTTCTTCACCTTTTCTTATGCCTTTGCAATAAATGTCTATAGTTGTGAGTAATCTCCATGCACCTCTTCTACGAAGTCCATGAGCCACCTGGCCTGCAGAATGGCCCTCACAGTCCCCCAGCCAGCCCTGCTCCGCGTCCCCAGTCCTGGCTCAGCTTCTCTTTCCAGTCAATACACCCCTGGCTTGGTCTACCTATGTTCTAGTCTACCTAAGTTCTAGGTCGAAACATTTGTCATCTTTTTTTAAGATTTTATTTATTTATTTTTTTAGAGAGGGAAAGGGAGGAAGAGAGGGAGAGAAACATCAATGTGTGGTTGCCTCTTGAGCGTCCCCTACTGGGGACCTGGCTTGCAACCCAGGCATGTGACCTGACTAGGAATCAAACCAGTGGCCCTTTGGCTCATAGTCCGGCACTCAATCCACTGAGCCACACTAGCCAGGGCAGAAACATTTACCATCTTTGCTTTGACTCTTTTCTTCATTATTTACATACAATTGATCTTTATTACTTACATGTAATTGATTTATATTTTGAAATGTTGTGGAACCCACATTGCCCCATCTTTGCTACCATCATAATAATTATAATAAAAACAAGCACCAACTCTAAGGATCAGTTGGAGTGGCTTGAAGAAAGAATGAAGGGGAGTAATAACAGTCAATAAACCTATCGAATTCAGAATTTCTCAAAAGTATTTGATGACGAGCAGCTTGTGGGACCATTTTATTCCATGAAATACAATTTGGCCATGGCTCATCTAACCCATAGATTCAGTGTTTTACAGAATTAGAAAGAAAATTTAAGAACAATAACTCCAGCTCTGTAATTTTATTTATAGAAATTCTGAGACCATAGGACTTCAGTGGCCCAGGCCACATGGCTCATCTCTGGGACACACAGGCTGTGGACCAGTCTCCTGACTCTGTTCAGGGTTCTTCACACTGTGCCATGCACGCTTCCTGCCAGATGCCCTGCATCCTGCTCCCGTCACTAAAATAGTCTTCCTCTCTCCCCATTGAAGTCATGCTCATAATTCAAAGCCAAGCTTAACTTTTAGTTCCTCCCCCTTTTTTTTTTGCTAATCACACAAGCCAACACGGATGCCAGCTTTTGCTAACTCACTATAATAGTTGGTTATTTGTATCATTTGGTTTGCTACCTAATAGCAGGCACTGTAAATACCTAGTATGTGTATCACTATGGGTGGAGTTTGTGACCTTGGCGTTCATTTCTAATCTGCCACAACATCCTTTTCATCTGATCCTAGAAAGAGTTTCAGAATATTTTGCAGCATAATACTCCAGGTGGCTGGAGCTACACAGCCACGGTTAGTTAGCATGTAAGATGAAACTTGTTTGGAGCCCTGACTATGTCATTCAACTATTTCATTTCTGCATCTATTGGACCTCCCTGAGCAACAAAACCAATGTCTTCTCATTCTTTCCCATAACTGTTAGCTCCAAGTATAGTTTTTGGCTGCAACAAGGGCTCAATGATTGTTCAAATGTCTATATCAAACGTTAATATGATAATAACTAACACATACTGCTTAGTTACAAGGTACTTTCTTAGTTACACATGGTACCATATTTAATTAATTCTCACAACAACCCTGAGAAGTGGGGTTGACTACGCTCCCAATTCCTTCTAGACAGTAAGCACCTGAGGGACAAGACTGTTTCATATTGGCTCCTGTGGAGCTCAGCTCTGGGACCAGGTTGATTTCTAAAATAGAAGTGTGAATTCTGGGGATGAAGACACACAGGTCTGAGGGCTTGTCATAGGCACTGGGTCACCCCACCTGCCCCCTGTCACATAGCCCAGCCGAGTCTTCATATTCCCTACATCGGAATTCCACTGTCACTGGCTTTTCTTTCTTCCTGGTAATGAAGCAAAACCTGGTGGGTTAATTAATCCTTCTCAATGCTGGGCAGCAGTAATAGGATCAAGAAGAAAGCCTTTCTCCTCTTGTGCACCCAAGGGCACCGGGTGGAAGCCCGTGAGGAGACAGAATGCAGCCTTCAATCTGTTAATTGTTTGAGAGCAAATCATCTGTCAGCAGGAAACAGAAAAAAGACAGCACTGAATTCAGAGTCAGAACAATAAATAACATTCAGCACTATACCCTTGAGAAAAATTAAGTTGCCAGCATTCTCCTGCTCAGGGACAACAAAAACACTCCGTGTTTGTGCAGACCTGTGGGATACTGTGTGACACGGAAGGAAATACTGCCTCCTCTTCAGGCTGGTTGTCCTTTACCAACACAGGGCCCACCAGCCCCACTCCACGCTCAGCACCCTGCCCCAAGGAGACGGAGGCAGGCAGCTAAGAAAAGATGACTATGGAGTGGGAAAATTAATTTCCTAGTAGAAAATCCCCTTTGGGGAGGGGGGCAGAGGGTCACATTGCAATCGCCTTACTTCACACTCGTCCCCCTGCTCCCACTCCTGTGCTCTCAAATCCACCCTAAATAGTTCCCCAGAGACCAAGATAAGCCCGACCCCCATGATCTAGCCCCACCCCACCTCCGCAGCCACACGCACCTCTGGCTTCAGCAGCACCGAATTGCTCACGGTGCCACTCTTGGCACACTGCTCCACTCTGAGCCTCTCTCTCCTCATTCCTCTCCATGAGGCGTGCCTTTTCTTGCACCTGCTTACAGCACCCCCCGCCCCCAGTCCTTAAGACCCATTTCATCCACTGCCACCACTTTCCCGCTTCCAGCCTGGGCCAGTGAAGCCTATGTGACACTGCCATCATTCTCAAAGTGACAACCCAATGCCATAGTTAAGCAAGCCTACCCGGGCCAGATTACCCAGGGTTGAGACTAATCTCTGCCGTGTATTTATTGCCTGTGTGATCTTGGGTGAGATTCTTGACTGCTGGATGCCTCTGTCTCTCACTTCTGAAATGGGAAGGAGATCATAACAGTTCCTACTTCATAGAGTCGTGTGAGGATTGAATTGCTTAATACATGGAAATGTCTTAGAGCAGTGCTCAATGAGAGCTATGATTACCATTTATTATATTTCCCTGTACTTGTTGTCAAGTCCTTCTTCCTCTCTGAGCTGTGAGTTTAATGAGGAAACAGTCCATTATCTCACCTGTTCCTTTATGCCCAGCACTAAGTGTAGTGTTCCCGAGTACTTGCTCCCCTCTTCCCTGTAAGAGAGTTAACCTCCCCTCCCCATTGCCCATGACTTGCAGTGCTTTCCTAAAGGAGCAGTAGCTCTCCTGCCCATCACATCCCACATGATCATGTGACTTGTTTTGGCCAATGAGATGTAAGAGGAAGCGACAGTGGGCCAGTTCAAAAAGAAGCTATAAGAGGTGCCTGATTTCACCAGCTCCCTTCCCCTCTGCCACGAGGACAGCACATCCCAGACAGAGGCTGCTCCTTTATCCTGGATCCCAGAAGCTGAAACACACTTGGAGCACAGCCACGGCTGACCAACAACCAGTAATAATGTAAAGAAGAAATAAGTATTTGGTTGTTAGTCACTGAGGTTTGGAGGTTGTTTCTCACCACATTATAACCTAGTGAAAGCTGACTAATGCAGCACCCACTAAAGGCTTGTTGGATAAACGGATGCACTGAAGAAACAAAGAATGGCGATTCAAGTACACTGTGTGCAATTCCTAGCTTGGACGACGCCTGGTACGCACGTCACCAAATCAACCCATTTAAACATGTACTTTTAAAACAATGAGTGTGTTTTCTAATATTAATATTGAATATAATTCTTTTTAAATAAAAAACGAGACAAGGATACTGTAGTCATCCAGACACATGCACAATATCCATCCCCAGGCCCAAATGAAAGTAAGGTAGCAGTGAGAAGAGGAGCGGTTCCTGGGCAGCTGCTATGTTGCGAGCACGTTACATTGGCCGGCTCAGCAGAGCCTTTCGACCATCTTAGGAACAAACTCTATGACCAGTTGTGGAGACCGAGGCTCAGAAACCGTTTGAGCCCTGGCTGGTGTAGCTCAATGGATTGAGCATGGGCCTGCAAACCAAAGGGTCGCCAGTTCAGTTCTCAGTCAGGGCACATACCTGGGTTGTGGGCCAGGTCTCCAGTTGGGAGCATATGAGAGGCAACCATACATTGATGTTTCTCTCTCTCTTTCTACTTTCCTCCCCCCTCTCTAAAAATAAATAAATAAAATCTTAAAAAAAGAAACCTTATGAAGTTAACCAGAGATAACAAGCGACAAGCCCGATGTGAACCCAGATCTGTCTGAATACAAAGCCCCCTCTTTCTCCACTAAAGGACACGAGAGGAAGTATTTAAAGACAGCGGGGAAAAGAAAACCTGGCTATCCAACACTGCCCCTGTGCCACTTAACATTCTTCACTTCCCTTTGACACATGGCCCAAAATTTTAACAGACATCCAAGTGAAATAGTTTAAAAATGCAATCTCCCTGGTGAAAATAAGCTGACTATCAGTCATTTTCTCTCAGTAAATGGATTTGTTTAATCAGATTGTTTTCTTATCACAAAATTAAAATCTGTCTGAGAAAAGAGAAAATGCTAGCTTGGGTACAATGAGGAAGAGAGAACATGGGAAGAGTAATTTCCATCAGGGGCTTCAAACTTAAACACCTGCAGGGCCAAACAGGTACAATAATAAATGAAGACGGCTGCAGGGGGTGCTGGCAAGCCAGAGCCCACAGGCCTGCTCTAAAGGGGGCAGCAGCGGGTCTGCTCTAGTCAATTGCTACTATTTAGGAATGCCAGACTTCTAGAACCTGGGAATCTGGACCTCCAAATGTTGAACTGTTGGCAACAAACTCAGGCTGTTTTTTTCAATACTGCATATTCCAGCCCTTCTCCAAAAATTGTTCTGATCTATGTGTCACTTACTTGAGATGCAGAGGACACCTGAGAGAATTGCAGGTTTGGAGGGACCCACGCTTGGAGAAAGAGGGAGGGGGGTGCAAAAGTGTGAGAGCACAGGCCAGAGGATGGTGCACGGTGCAAGGCAGGCAGGGAAGGTGCATGGAGCAGAGGTCCCAGAAAACAAACTTCTTTTAATACGGTTGGCTTAGGCTGACTCAGTTCTTCCCAATTTCAACACCGCCTCAAGTGAAAGAAAACTCTGATAAGAAAAAGCCATTTGTTCCCAAATAAACTTTATTACTCTGCTAAATATCTTTACTGGATTTCATTGGAGCCCAGTCATTCTCAATTCAATATTGCAGTCAGCCAACTTAACCTTTTAAAAGGAGTTTTATTGATGGCACACCATGCAGCATTAACACTTCTCCAAAAAATAAAGAAATAGAAAGAATCAAATTGCTTCTGTTTAGCAATCTTAATTATCTGAAATAATTAGCTCCAGTCAATTCTCCAACAAGAGCTCCCCAGAGAAATCAGTGTTTGGGAAAAGGGAGAGAAAGGGGAAGCCAAGCTTGGGACAAAAGCAAGCATTTGGCAAGTTATTTGGAAATATCTAATTAACCTCGAGAGTGGGGCTGACAATCAAAGCCACTTCCTTAGTGCCTAATTATTAAAAGCAAATAAAGAAAGTAAATACTCAGGGAGCTGGTCTATTGGACACTGGGATATAGCAGCCGCTTTGCACCAAAGTGCTCAATAATCCCCACACAGGCAGGTGTGTGTGTATGTGTGCGTGTATGTGTGCGTGCTCCCTTGCCTCTGTTCCTGAAGATCTTTGCTTAAGACCCTCTTCCACCCCATCTTTGCCTAGAAACCCCTTTCAGCTCTTTACAAAATCTCCCGTGACCTATCTTTCTTCCTAGAGAAAATTGTTCTCTCCTCTGTGTTTCCATAACCTTTAGTCCATAACAACCACCCCGTGTGTATTCAGTATGTGCTTGGCCATTCCACTAGGTCATAAGCTTGCAAAACTCCAGTAAGTGCTCATTCACCTCTGCCTGCATCCTCAGTGTTTGGAACAGAGTAGGTGCTCGGTAAATGAAAGCTGAATGGACTTGCTTACTGAGCAAATTACAATGCATAGTAAAACCTCAATAAATATTTCCTATTTCTTCTTTCTTTCCCCCCTTCCCCTCCCTTCCTTCTTGCCTTTCTTCCTTCCTATTTTTGTTTCACTTTAGTTTCCATAATTAAAGGTATTAATTTCAGAGCTTCTGGGCCCAAACAACAGCTTCCTCCGATATGAGTTTGTCATTTTGACTCATGATTGACTTCCAGTTATCCAATGCAGGTCACTGGAGAGGCTGAAAGACCCCACACAGGGTGGGGGCGGGGGGGTGGCATGGGGGCATTTCCATGCAGAACCCCATTGGGAGGGAAGCTTTTCAATTTGAAGCCACTACTCTTAGACTTTCAGAGTATGAAAGTGCTGGTCCCAAACGAAGACTTGAAAGAAGGCTGGGAGAGAAGGGAAGGGGAGCGGGGGAGAGGGAAACCAGTGACATGCAAGGTGTCTGCTGATGCAACTCAGGGTGATTGGTCAGAACAAATTAATTGTTTGTCCATCTTGAGGACTATGAGGATCCTGGAGATTCTGTAGAATTTGATTTAAATATTTGCCCCTGAACTTAAAGCTGAGTCTTGAAGGCTGAGTAGGAATTAACTTGATAAAGAAAGTGCAAAGTTCTTCTGAAGAAAACAACAGCATAAATACAGACACGTGGGTGAAACATCATGTTATGAATGGGAATCCAAGTCAGACAAACTGGTTTTCTACACATACCAAAACATGTAAATAGAGAGTAAGGAAGCTGTAAGACTAGTGAAGTCAAGAAGAAACACATTCTGGGCCTCAATGTGGCCAAGAAGTGATGGTTCTCAATCCTGATGACATTCTCCTTAGTTTCGGTCTCAGGGTGCACTGCCTGCTAGCCATTCATCCTCACTCAGGTGTCCCATAAGCACCCCAGATTCAACATGCACAACAGTCAGTGTTCTATGTTTTCCCCATAAGCCTCCTTCTCTCAGTTTTCTCTCTGTTGGTTGCACCATCATTTTCCCAGTTGTCTGAAATCACCCTTAACACCTCTCTTTCCCTCTCTCCCAAACCCAGTCAATTAGCAGATCCTGAAGACTTGGTCATCTGACACTTTTTGAATCCCTGCCTTCTTCCCCATTCCCACCGTTACTACCTTCACCATCTTTCCACGTGGAAAGTAGTCATCCATCTAGTCCCCTTACTTCCAGCCTTGCTTACCTCCGTTACAACCCTCCTACCTATCCTTCTTTACTGGCACCCCAGCGTGTACATAATAAAGCCCAGACTCCAAGACATGCATACAAGGGCATCTGATACCTGATCCTGCCTGTCCTTCCTACGTGGTATCTGCCCACTTCAGTGTTGCATTTTCCACTTCAGGAAATCTAAATGGCCTGGAGTCCCCCAGACACTCCACGCTGCTCCTCACCTCCAGGCCTTTGCACCTGCTTTCTCCTCTTCCTGAACACCAGTCCCACCTTCCTAGATCTGGCTATTACCTTTTAACACTCAGTTCTTGCATCTTCTCTTCCATAAACCTTGGTTCAAAGCCCAGACTTCCCTTCTGCCCCTCCTCAGTACCCCTGCAGCTCCCCAGGCACCCCTCTGCCCTTCACCTTTCCTCATGATGCTGATATTATCTGGTTACATGGAATCTGTCTCTAGGCTCTGACTTTCTCAAGGACAGCCTCCACCATGTCCTATCCATCTTAGTTAGTCCACGTCTTAGTGTGGTGCTTGGCACTCGGCGATCACACAGATGTTTGTTGAGCTGCACTCCAGGCCATAGCTCCCGAGAAGTCTCTTTTGACAAACAGAAAATGCAGCCCGAGCCAAGGTGTGCCTGCTTCCTACACATCAAAGGAAGGTCAGGAGAGCATCGGAGAACACCAGAAAGTCTGGGACATTTTTATTGAAAAGGTAGATTCGAGAAGTGGGAAGAACACAGGCTACAGAGTCCAAGTGTATCTCATCAAAATCATAGCTCTAACGCTATTAACTACTGCAAACTTGGGGGAGATATTTAATCTCCCTAGGCCTTAGGTGAATTGTTTATAAAAGGATTATAAATTGTTAGTTTACAAGAAAAAAAAAGTGTTTGTAAAGCCACTGGCACTGTAGCTGGTATAAAGCAAATGATCAATAAATATTAGTTCTGTTTTGTAGCTCCCCCGTTTCTGGAGAAATAGCAGATCTTAGTAGTCTGGAACAGACTGACTTTGAGTATCAGAAACACAAGATCTATTTTCTTTGCATAACTCTCGAATATACTATTTGTCATTTCTAACTATAGTTATTAGCTTTAGTTGGCTTTCATCCATTGAGTGCCTATTGTACACCAGGTACTGTGCAAGGTCCTGAAAGTATAGTTCCTCACTTGCTCCTCATGATGGTGATAATGGTGATGATGATGATAGGTAGCAATTACTGAGCCCTTACTATGTGTTAAGCATTGTTCTGACTTCTCTCTGAGCATTAACCCATTCAGTCTTCACAATAACCTTATGAGGTAGGTAGTATATCTCCATTTTACAGATGAGGAAACTGAGTCTCAGAGTTTTTAAGCAATTTGCTCAAGGTACATATTATGAACTAATATTGGGACTAGAATTTAACTTTTCATAACACTGAAGACTCTGATTTTTTCACCTTGCTATACAGTATCTGCATTATAAGTAGTTTAATAAAAGTAAAGATGATAGTTTTATTTATAATACCCTTCTTGGTAATGCTCCCTCTATTTTTGGTCACTTTATATTGCTCAGTAAATAGTGTAGTGGGCAAGAGAAATGTTGGATAATTTCCAGCCTCAAGCTACTTAATCAAATGACAGGCATCACTGCTGGTGACCAGCAAGAGAGAGAATATTTTGCACACTGTCTGCACAGAGACCACCTAACCCTATTACTGAAAAATCATTCTTTGGAAATTGTGGCAACCCATAACAGTCAATAAGTGACTTATAACATACTATATGGTGTTGTATTTGAATATATATAGATTAAATTTTGAATTATGGCTTTGCTTTAACAAGGGCTGACTTTCTAGTCCTGAGGACCTTAAAGAACTTGAGTTAACTGCTCATTCAGCAAGAATTCACTGGGTCCCTGAAAAATTTCAGGCCCTGTGCTAGTCTGAGGATCCAGAGATGATTAAGTCACATTTTCTGCTCCTAAGGTACCCACAGCATTTTAGGGGAGACTCAGAAAGGCATTAATTTCACATAGGATGACAAGTAGAAGTTCCCATCTACTAATCCAAAGTAGAGTTCTGGTATTTTGGAAGAGTTTTTAGTGCACTGTCCAGAATCCCCTGCTTCACTCAAAACTGAGCTGAACTGTAAAACCTCAGCCTGGAGTGGCAGGGTGGTCTCAAGCAGAGCACCTCTCAGTCCTGTCATAGGGCACTGAGGGTCATCGTCTCCCACGTGGGTTTTCCAGTGGCTGGATCTCCTGGGCCTGGGGGAGAAAAAGGTGGGACTTCTGCTGACTCTGGGTCTGAGTTCTACTCCCCTTCAGGATGGGGAACACATTCTGCCCCCTGAACAATGCCATTCCCATCCTCCTGTCCCAACTCCAGCTCTGTTCCATCCTCCCCCACAAATCCTCAAGCACTGCTCCAATGCTCAAGATGGGCTGGAAGGCTTTGAGCAACCATTGGCTTTTGAAAGGTTAATAATTTACAAATTAACTGCAGCTGATAAAAAACTGGGACTGTGCTTCTGGGATATAACTGCAATATACACCCAGAGGGCTTCCTCCAGTGGGGAACAAAGCAGCAGGACCAGCCAGGTGGCTCCTTTATAAATGGCTTAGTGAGGTGGGCAAGACTCCTACTCTCTCCCATTATGACAATGAGAGTTGTGGGGAGCATGAGTATTTGGTCCAACCATGAATATTTCCTACATGAACATTAGTCCAATGAGATACACATGCAGCACTCTCTCACTGGTACCTGCCAGGGGAGGCCACTCTTCATGCCTGGAAGGACACTCAGGGTTTTGTTGTTTTTGTTTTTCAGTTTCACGCAACTGCTGTCCCTTCCCACAAGCCTTTTCACATGACTTCTCTATGGAGACATAGACTACCCCCTGGTGGGGCATGTGTCTCTATTTGATCCTCAGTGGAGAGAAAGAAACGAAGTACTTTTTAAAGCTGTTGGGGAAGACATGGGGCTTCAGTGGGCATACAGAGCAATGAACAAGAAGGAAATGGAGAAACACCAAGTGCCTGCAGTGGAACAGCCCGTGAATTTACGGGCCAGGAAAGGGAGCACACAGGAGCAGGCAGAACCAGAATTATTTGTCTGGAAATGAGGTGACCAGGAAGAGGAAGACATATGGCTATATTCAGCCCAGGGATTATCATAAGAAAGAACATATATGTGAATGAAAAATGGGCCCTGTAATAAATCTGAAAAATTTACTGACCAAAAGTAACTGCATAGGGTGATCTGATCATAAATGCCTAGCTGGTCAGGTTACAGGAGGTAGTCTCTCCCCCAGGCTCATAAAAGGTTTGTCTTTGCCTCGGATAAGTCCTAGCCATTGTTCTTAAGCGTCAAAGTTAATGTACTTTTGAAATGCCAGAAGTACCTCTTTTCCAGACCTCTCAGAGTTATAACCACCCTCAAGAGAGCTCATAATCCTGTTAACTATCCTGTAATCCAGTTGTAAAGATTTCCCCCACCTTGCCCTCTCCCACCATCACGTAATCTTCCTTACGTGTTCCCTCCTTAATTGCAAATGTATAAAAGGAACTGCAAAACTGTCATTCTCTGGAGCATTTGAGATCTTGTTTTCCAGCATGTCATCAATTTGGCTCAAATAAACTCTTAGAAAAATTCTCTATGGGTTTGGACATTCTTACGTTGACACATAGAGAAAGTTCAAGGGGATGAAACAAATTTACGCTGCAGGCAAGAAATTACTAGATTTGGACCTGGTAAAACAGTCGTGTTGCAGAATAGGTATTATTCTCCCCTGCTTTACTTCACTTTCTGGGCCAGCACATATAGAAGATAGTTTAACAAAAGAGAGCATTTAGTAGTTTTTGTAATTCTTTCAGGTTCAGGACAAGAAACTCATCTCACATCATAAAAGCTACGCTAAGGAGAAACCCACTTGGCATAGAAGGTTCAGATTGGCTGTTGACTGTGACCTTGCCCCACTGCCCTGCCCGAAGCAGAATGCAGAGGTATGCACACTTGCACATACCCACACTCACACTCACACACGCTGGAACACACACACACATTCGCACACCTGCACGAACATGCACATACACTCATATATGAGCACTCACATACATGTTCACAGGTGCACACTCATCACAAGCCCATCTGGAAAAGAAGAGGAAATGGATGGCCACAGCTGAGGCTGGGAGAACAGATAGGAACCAAGGGAGAGAGTCCTGGTGAGGAGGGTTTGGGCTCTGTACTTCCTGCACCTGGAATGTCCTTCACAATCATGCCCATACACATTCAAATCTTACCCAGCTCCCAAAGGAGCGCCCAGCCCCTCTCCTCTGGGACCTGCTTCTACTGCCCGAAGGAGGCCTTTGCAGCCATGTTTCTGGGCATTGTTCCCTTGGCCATAGTTAATTAGTTGGGGGCTGAACTCCTGACACTCAGCTTGGTTAATCATAATACCTCTCCTGGAAGTTTGAGGGTTGGATCAGAAAGTCAGAGCATCACTGACGCTGAATCATATTGACAGAGGGACTCTCAAGGGAAGAGACACATATTCACCAGTGAGCCCCTGGGGATCTCTGCCACCCACCCTGCCTGGGACTTATTGGTTGAATACTTCTTTAAAATCTGTGTGGTACCATGGACCTCAACATCTAAAGCTAGATGAGCTTTGATTTAGGTTACCTGCAAACAAAAATAAATACGCCATCCATTCTAATCCTGTTCTGACACCCACTCCTACCTCCAGCTAGAAGGGATATCTGTTCACCCTCAGAACGCCTATAGCATTTTTATGACTCTATTGTCTTCTCATTACCATTGATTTCTCTCTCATCTTCCATGCTAGACCATAAGGGCCTTGCAGGTGGAATCCACATCTTAATCATTTTAGCCCACACAGCACCTAGTAGAGCACCTTGCACACAGTAATGTTTGATGAGCATATGTTAAACCAGTGAGCAAAGGCGTGATTGAATAAATGAATTGATAAATAAATGACTGTCGGTGATGCAAAGTATAATATTTCTTCTGTTTTCCCCAGAAATTCATCAGACCATAATCCTAGAATATAAACATCCTCATACGTGAATCAGTTCATTTTGTTTCTTTGTTGTCATCAACTATGTGCCACACACAGGGACACAAAGGTGAGAGTAAGATATGGACTCTGTCCTTAAGAACCTGTGGTCTCACTGGACTGAGGAAGGAGTGGGGTTATAAATGAGACAGCCCCACGCACCCCGTTTCTGGGAGCAGCAGGACTAGGAAAGTCACACAGTGCACATCCGCCCCAATCTTGCATCAAGGCCATATTGAAAGCCATTTTTCAAGCCTGAGTAAGATGTTTATGACCTGATAGACGATAGCTGGCAAACTCATTTCATCATAAATATCACAGCAGATAATATACTTCAGTGTAAATGATGCATCTGCCTGTGCCGGGATCCTCAGAGTGAGTGATGCTTCTCTGTATGCGCTTCTTAAAGACAAACAAATTATGGGCTGTAATTACCTGACGTTTGATTTTCTTTTTTATGAGCTTTTCTTTGCCCTAATCACACTCAGGGTGGGAAGACTTAAGGGAAGAAAAGGGCTCTGCCCCCTCCGTAGTGAGAGATGTCAGACAGAAGCCTGAAGGAGGAGCTGGCATTTTCGTTGTTCTGGAAAAAAAAAGAAAGGCTCAGCAAGTCAGCTGTGTAGAAAGTGGAGAAGTCAGTGGGGGAGAAAGTGGTGAGTTCTCAAGAGTGTATGTTTTTCAGAAGATGCCTAGGACATAAATCTTTTCCCTGTCTTCATTACACACACACACACACACATACACACAGTGCAGATGAGATTCTACATCTCCAAACTGACTCTCCATCAATTGCAGAGTGTGGGACCAAATCTGCACATTCTCTAACCCACTCTGACTCCTGGATTTGACCCCTCCCCCTTTCTGGATGCAGTCTTTTCTGTGGCCTCCAAGCTTTGCTTCAACTTCAACTTTACAAGCCCTCCAAGCCCATTACTGTCTGATAGGCTCCTGACTTCTCTTACCAATTATTCTACCAAACTGTTTCCTCTGTGGTTTCTGGGCATTTTTTTTACAATGCCCAGAAAATTAAACCTCACCTTAAACAGCAGACCAGATTCTGTTGGGTTAGTATCTTCTTTTGAGGGGTCAGAGAAATACTTCAAAGTGGGCAGGAGGTACGTCTTTAAAAATAAATCAATCAACGCGTAAGAGGGTCACAATGTAGTGTAGCAGAAAAACTTGTGGATTGGACATCAGAAAATTGGATTTAATTAGGTTTTTCACCATTTTTTGTGCAAGTGAAGTCTCTGCACTTCTCTTCAACTTTTTCTTCCCCCTCACTTAAAAATGGGAATCACTGGTCTAGCAGATTGCTTTAAAGATTCAGTGTAAGATTATTCCAAAAATTCCCTGTCATCTGGGTGTTCAGTAAATATTTATTTCACCCCAGCTTCCTAAGTCTGAATAACAAAAGGCTGTAAAATGTTCACAGCATCCTACACTGTATATTTGAAGGTTCTCTCCCACTAGCAGCATTCTCTGGAGGCAGGCAAGAGAAGTGGTTTCCTTATTTCATCGATGAAGACGTTGGGGTTCAGATAGGTTAAGAGAGTTGTCTGAGGCCCAGTGGAAATTTAAAACTCAGATCCTGGAATCTTTCTGTGCTCTTTAAAGAAAACCCACTTGCTTGGGATGATCAGGTCAAAAGGAGGTTTTGTTCATTAAATATTTACAAACCCTGACAGTTCTGAGGAGAGAAGCAGCCCACACAGTTGTTGAGCTGTGAGTCCACAGATGTTAGCTTTGCCCTCAGAGAGAAAGAGCCAGCTGATACGCGGCGCCAGGAAAGTGATGGATGAGGTTAATAGTTTGGATCAGAAAAAAACAAGCCATAGATAGGGAAAGAAGGATGCAGGAACTCAGTGATAAATGTATTTGTTTCCTGGGGCTGATGTAACAAGTTACCACAAACTGGGTGGCTTAAAACAACATATTCTCCCACAGTTCTGGAAACTAGAAATTCGAAACCAAGATGTCGGCAGCGCCATGTTCTCTCAGAAGCCTCCAGGAAAGAATCCTTCCTTGCCTCTTCCTAGCTTCTGGTAATTGCCAGCAATCCCTGGCATTCCTTGGCCTGGAGATGCATCACTTCTATGTCTGCCTTCATCACCCTTCTGGCCTCCTCCCTGGATGTGTGTCTGCTTCAGTTTTCTCCCCTGATTGGGACACCACTGTATGGGATTAAGGGCCCAGCCTACTCCAGTATGCTCTCATTTTTAACTTAACTAATTTCACCTGAACAACTCTATTTCCAAATAAGATCACATTCTGAGGTTCTATTCTAGGTAGGCCATGAATGGGGGGTTGGGGGTCACTATTCAACCCAGTGCAATTAGGAAATGAGAGCCAGGCAAAAGAGGCAGACTGGGAAACCCAAGTAGAGAAAACTGAAGGGGAAGAGAGACCATGGGAAAGAGAGACAGAGGAGAAAAACATTTCTATGTTTAAAGAATTCCCCCTGAATATGCACCTCCTCTGACTAGCTGTCCATTAGGCTGCCCTAATGCTATTAATGGGGCCTGAACTGCATCATGGGAAGTGATCCAAATACTCTCTTTGGAGTTAATAGAGGACCCTAGTAAGAGAGATCAGCTAGTTGGACTCCTGGGGACCCTTAGTGGCTGTCACATTCCTACCTACTCCTATGACTCTGGCTCCAGGGGATTCCGATTTAAAAGTTGAAAGCTTGGGTGATGATCAAAAAAAAGTTTTTTTCTTCAAAAACTCAATTCCAGAGCAGCCTCAAGTCCATTTACCTCCTATTGAGAAGAAAATGAGCCCCCAGGAAAAATGATGACATTTTCACCCTAAGGAAAATCTCTGATTTTCTGAAAAGCTGATAGGTATCGCTCCTGATCTCTGAAAAGCTGATAGGTATCCCTCTGCATTGCATCCAACCAGATGTTACCCATGGTGACTTTTCACATCCCACATCCTGACTTTGTCCAACTACCTGGAATTTCTCAAAAATCTCCAAAGGAAAACAAGTCACTTTAGCATCAGCAGAAACAGACACCAGGAAAGAGGAATCATAAGTTAATAGCAGAAAGATCTCAGGGCTGGCAGAACACTGGTGTGTTTGCGTATAGTGGGGGTGAGAGAGAGAGAGAGAGAGAGAGAGAGAGAGAGAGAGAGAGAGAGAGAGAGAGAGTGTGTGTGTGTGTGTGTGTGCACTTGTGCAGCAGACTTCTTGTGAAGAAGTAGTTGGAGGCCCGGCAAGCCCACTCAGGTAGACCTAGCCATGCTCCAGCTTCTGGACTCTAAAACCCTCTGTCATTGGAACAGTCACTCATGATGGAATGTTACATAGAATAGGCACAACCTTTGTTTTCTTTTGCCATTTTGAAAATTAATTAAGTTTAGCTTTCTGGGTAATAGTCCCCATTCCCTCTCCACCACAGAAACCCCCACTTTAAAAGAGAGCCACAAGCTTACAGGTCTTTCCCAGGGGAATGTCCCATACCAGCCTTACTTGGACAGCAGTATGGCTGGAAGGGTATAGGTCCAAGGGCCGGAGGGGGCGGTGAAAGACAACATAGAGCCGCTCCTGGCCACTCGGCCTCCCTTTGGAATAGTAAAGATGAAGAGCCATCTTGCATTTCTCCATATTTAAAGCTCTGGGCTTCTGGGCTCCCCAGTCCTTTTCCTTCCTGTTAAGCAATCGCCCATCTCCAGGGACAACCACAAAAAAGGCAGTGAATTACTAGATATTTATTTCACATGGTTACACAATAGACTTCTCATAGTGGCTATTATGCATTAGTTCTCATAGTGAATGTTACTCGTTTATTTTCTTATTTACTCATTCATTATTTTTCTTCATCAATTTATATTGGACTATGTTAAGCACTAGAAGTACCCAGATGAAAAAAACAATTCAGTTGCCACTCTTGATTCAGAACATGAGCAAAGCAAGTGAAAGGAACTCCAGAAGCTGAGGCCTCAGGGTCATAAACTATAGGGATGGATTCTTCCACCTGAGGGTAAGCCTTTCCCATCTCTTCCACAGGGCTGGGGGCAGCTCTGGGTAAAACCACAGAGGAGTGTTTGGGGGCTTGTCTTCCAGCTCTAGGACCTTTCTCTGCCAAGTGATGCCCTACTGACTGTAGGCCCCTTAGCTCATTCTCATAAGCTCTGGCACCCTAACCAGTTGGTGGGACCAAAACCTCAGAGTTAATTAGCTAAGAGAAGTTTAGAAAGGCCTGGAAGTCTGGAAATCTGACAAGAAAAGTAGTTGTTCCTTGTACCCTGTACTGACTGCCCCAATGTCCCAGGCTGAAAGAGAAAGGGCTCGCAGCCCAGAAGTGTAAAACAGGGAAATAAACAAACAAAAACAGACATGCGTACTAGCGGTACTAAGTCAAGTCCGTGGTGACTACCTATAGTTTTTCTGCTGGAATACCACTTGACTTGAGAAATATCCACCCTATATATTTTTCCTTCTGATATACTTTTGTGTTTCATTTTAGGACTCCCATTTTAGCATCTGTAGCCAGGGTAGGGAAATGAAAGACCAAAGACTGAGTCCTCACAGTTCAGTCCACCCTTCGCCTCCTCCATGGAGCCTTTCCTGACTCCAGTTGTATGTTCTGCTTCCCTTTCTCCAACTTGCTACCACATATAATATTACAGGGCTGTGACGTTGCACCAGACTGTGTCCTACTTTGAAATGCTCTCCATCTATTTTGCTTGCATACTCCTTGCTTTATTTTGCAAGACTGCAGGCTCTCTGAGAGCAGAATCCAGGTTTGAGATGTCCCTTGATGAATCAAGGAGGCAGAAAGAGTGACAGATCCAAGATTGGCTCAAGGACTGGACAGAGACAGGAGCTGGGGACACTGACTGCAGAGGCAGAGTCTGGAGGCATCTTGCCTCCAGGGTGAGGCTGAGGTGCAATGTTGGAGGCTGTTGTGACTCCAGACATGATTCACGTTATTTCTGGAGGGAGAATTCCTGGTGGCTGAAAGGGATGGCAAAAGACAGAGCACAGGGCAAAGAACCCAAGTAGCAATTGGCATTTGGGACCTAGACTGTAAGAAGAAGTCACCATCCAAGGAATGTCTGCTGCCAGTTAGACCCCAAGGCTGATCCTCCAGTCTTGCACATCCAGGGAGAGACAAGGCAGGGCCCCCAAGGCACTAGGATGGGATTCAAGTTAGGTCACCAGCTATAGAGAGGCTAGGCTTGTAGGCAGGAAAGCCATCAAAATTGCGAAATGGGGTCATTCAGATAGTCAGAGCCCCAGCAGGATCTTTGCCCTCTTACTCCACCAATTCAGGGGACTTGTCCAGGTTTCAGAGTTCACTCCCTTTCTTTCCAGACCTGAACTCTCTGGCCAGTTCCTCTGTTTGTAGCTGGTCTCAGCTATCTGCCTGACCCTGTAAATTACTTCTTGATTCCCAAGATTTCATCATCCAAGACTTCAACTTTGTTTCCTTTTGACTCATGTCTTCCATGGCAGAGGCTGTGAAAGTAAGGCCCCAGTTAGTACTCTTAAACCCCGAAATACCTAGAATTATTCAAATCACATATTTGTCCATCTGTTCCAACACATCAAATAAACTCAGGTCACCAAAGTCAGTGCACAGCTGGAGAGTGTGAAAAAATTTCCCGCTGTCCATGGCAGCCCAGCTTTAGAATTCATCTAAACTTCCCAGTTATCTTCTCTGTTACTCCTTACTTTCCCCTTAAGATTAAGGAGACTCGAGTTCAAATCTGCTGTCTGGAAACTTGGGTAACTTAATTAACCTCTCCAGAAGATGGAGATAATAAATCCTGTGGATAAGAAGCCTCTGCCCTTAATCCCTGATGCCAGCTGACCAACATGCTACTCTACCTCACACATCAAACAGTAGGATCTGTGAACTGGTAATCAATGAAGGCTTATCGACTTGACCACCTGGCTTGTGACCAAGGACATCAAGCTGCATGCAGGGACCCATTTATAGCAAGTGGAAGAAATGCCAGCACCAGGGATGTCATACATAGTTCAATATTTGTGGGAAGAGCTGATAGAATGTGCACAGGTAGACTATTTGCAACGATAGGCACAAACCCGTCTCAAAAGACGAATGACCCTATAAATATGTAACGTCACAGCAGCATTAAGGCAGGAGCCATGCCGGACTGTTGGATGAAGAGAATGGGGGCAGGGGCACGAAGGGGGCAGAACGATGGTGGAGCAAGGATCTTCCTGGTCAGCCCACTGCCCCACACTTTGTTTCCAGGTTTTCTAACGTGTGTTTTCAATCACTGTACTATTCCTTCTACAAACCAATAGCACGTCCCTGGTGGAAAAAGGAAATAATGATTCAAGTACGAGAGTCATTTTCCTATTGATTTTCTTTCTCTTCATTTCCTTTTGACCTAAGTAAAGAAGGCACAAGTCTCACAATTCAAAGAAACCATAACTCAGTCCTCACTCATCGACTTGAAGAAAGTGCTTAATATTTTTCTTCTTATGTCCCAGGGAACTACATTTCAGGTGTTTAATCATCTTTACAGCCCCAAAATATTTGGGATTTATGGAAAGCATTTAAACTCAGTGGAAAAAATAAAAAACAGAGTGTCCTAAATTCAGGGTAAATTTCCATTCTCGTTATGGGTGTTAATTTATGACTCGACAGTGATTTCAAGGCTTCCCTCAGATCCTCTGAGGCTTGTATTTTCTTATTATTCAACCTGGTTTTATTCTCAGTGTCAAATGAATCACACATTCAATCATATGGAGTATAACATCCCCCATTCAGGATCTTAATCTATGGAATTATAAGCCCCCTGAGAAGATCAAAGTATCTCACGTGGTATCTCATGCCCCTCACCCCGCCCAATGAAAATGCCTAGTCTTTCAAAAGGCTGATTTTTTTTTAATACTCACCTAAGGATATGTTTTTACTGATTTTTAGAGAGAGAAATATTGATGTGAGAGAGAAACATCAATTGGTTCCCTCCCATATACACACCTACCAGGGATCGACCTGCGACTTAGGTATATGCCCAGACCAGGAATCAAACCCACAACCTTTAGTGTATGGGATGATGCTCCAACCAACTGAGCCACCTGGCCTGGGCCAAAAGGCCGCCTCTTGAGGGGTCAATGATGCCAGGAGCTAAACCTTCAGGTCTGGGTGTCTCAGCTGCTCTGAGTATGTCTCCCAGCTACTGCATGTGATTCCATAAAGTTATTCCAAAGCAGAGAAGAGGTTTCCAGAAGCATTCACCTCTACTCACTGCACTGGCCTTCATTTGTTGGTTTCCGGTGGTGGATCTTACAGTCACAATTCAAAGGGGCAAGAAGGACCTGGGTTCCAGAGCCGCCACATTAGGAGTCAAGTTTTGTTACCCTTAGGATGAGAGACAAGAACAGTGGTTAGGACCAATCAGGGAAGTAGGGGTTCGAGGCCGGTTTGGGGTGGCAGGGAAAACCCTAGTAGTCCCACCCAGTCATCATGGCTCCTGCCGAGGCCATGGGGCTGTAGGAAACACCTCTGTAGCCCCCATCTCAGGACATAGCTCCATCTCCACCAGCCACCTGGGCAGGCTCTGCACCCTCACCTCTGGCTTTCCAGGATGCTGTCTCCTGGCCTTCCCACCTGGACTCCCCTTTCTGACTAGCCCCTTCAAGTTTGTAACTTGTTTCAATAGTCTGCCAAGACTTGTGGTTCAGCTGCTTCCCACTGTGACCCTCTCGGTCCCATATTCCCCACCTGTAAGCCGGCAATGCCCTCATCTTCACACTCTCCCAGCTCTCCCAGAACCCCCGGTTCCCATTTGCCTAGAGGAGAAACAGCCAGCCTGTGTGACCAACATTTCCCAAGGGAGACGGATGTGTCACCTGTCTCCAATCCACTGTGCATCTGCAGGGGCCGCTCAGGCCTGCTCTCCCAGAGCGGACCTGAGCCCTAGCTCTCCTCCTCCACCTCTCCGTGTCAGCGCCCTCCTAGCCATGCCCCACAAGGCCTGCCAGGTCGGTGACATACTGCCTCGGGTCAGGTGAAGAGAACAGAAACTTTTCAAAAGCCTACTTAAGGGACAGAGCCTCAGCCACACGGGATGAAAGGTGCAATGACAGACCTTCCGCTGGCTGGAGGAAGGGGTGATTTTAGGGGAAATCATTCAGTGTTACTGCTCCCATCATATTACATATAATAGGATGGGGAAAACACAGTCAGTAAAAAATAAACTAAGGTTTACTTCGTACCTACTACATGCCAAACCCTAATGAGCTTTTCCACATACATTATTTTATTTCATTCTGTAAATAATTTATCAAAATATTATCTGACTCTTACAAAACAGAAAATAAGAGATTGAGAGAATTGACTCATTCTACTCAGCTGGTAAATGACAGAGCTGGAATCAAAAGCAAGTCTCTCTTTTCTCCTAAATTCGGGAGTTTTCTACCCCAGCATTTTCCCCAAGGGAGGGTTTTAAGTTCTGGAAGCCACCTGCGTCGATGCGCACACCTTTCCCAGAGCAGCAAATGGTGGTGGTGGGCGCTCTTTTCCCCATCCCCCTCTCTCTTCTGTCCTTGACACCACTTGCCACCCCAGTGAAAGAAGGAGGTTGAACTGGCCACACTGGTTGTGGCCCCAGGCCCATCAGGGGGCAGACTGACTGTCACACTGCACCCTCACCACCTTGGGACAAGGCACTTCTCATCTCAGAGACTCCAGCTCCACTCAGGAGCCTTGCCTTGCTCTTGGCTCTTCACAGGGGAAGTTGCAGAGGGAAGGATCTGGATTCAGGCCCCAATGCCACTCCCTGTGAGCTTACTGCTCCAATGTAATCCATCTAGAAATCGGAGCCCATTCTTCTCTATCCTCCTACCTATCTAGGAAAGAGCCTTTCAGAGGTCAGGGAGAGCAGAGGCTCTTCTCAGCTTGTAATGGTTCTGTAACATGTGAACAAGATCCATTCAGAGCTGCTACTGAAATGCCTGAGTGCTTGAGAAACAGGGATAAAGCCACATGATGCTCTTAAGAAGCCAACATTAGGCAAAAAGCCTCACAGAAGTCCATAAAGTCCCAATAAAGCCAGATGACCCCCTGCCCAGCCCCAGAGGTCATTCATTTACTTATTTATGATTCAGAAGCTGCCATTGGTGGCTGAGCCTCTTTCCCATCCTGACCATCGTCCACCTAACAACTGGCTTCAAGACCCACTGATGGAATACCTGTCAACAGTCACTGGCAGCAGTGCCAGGAGGATAACCTCCCTTCTCCCTCCTCCATCACTTAGCTTCTCCGTGAGGAAAGGGTTAATGCAGGAGTTCCTGACACCCACAGGTCTCATGACTCACAGGGTGGCACAGGAACAAACCATCCTGAACTCCAGTCAAATCTCTGTCCCTCTCTGCAGTGTGAACCAACGGAGCTAAAAGATGAAGCATGCCCAGATCGGTGTGGCTCAGTTGGCTGGGTGTCGTCCTGCACAGCAAAAGGTCGCCAGTTCAATGCCCAGTCAGGGCACATGCCTGGGTTGTGAGTTCAGTACCCCCATCAGGGCACATGTGAGAGGCAGCTGATCGATGTTTCTCTCTCACATTGATGTTTCTTCCCTCTCTTTCTCCCTCCCTTCCCCTTTCTCTAAAAATAAATAAAACCTTTAAAAGATATTTTTTAAAAAAGATCAAGCATGAAGATGCCACAAATTAATAAGAAAAATAGAAGCACAATGTAGTGGATTAAACTGCCCCCACCAAAAAAATATGTTCAATACTTAACCCCCTCAGGCCCTGTGAATGTGACCTTTGGATATAGGGTCTTTGCAGATATCATCAGGTTAAGATGAGGTCATCTTATCTTGATGACTGAGGCCACCTGGTGGCCTTGGTGACTGAGGATGGGCCTAATCCAATGACTGGTGTCTGTAGAGGGAAAGGAAGGTTTGGAGACACACAGAGAAGCAGAGGGGAGACAGCGGCAGAAATTAAAGTAGTGCCGCTACCAACCAGCAACACCAGGGATGGCTGGCAGCCCCCCAAAACCAGGGAGAGGCAAGGGAGGATCCTTCCTTAGAGTCTTCACGGGGAGCGAGGCCCTGCCGCGGCTTTAATTCGGACTTCCAGCCTCCGGAGCTGCGAGAGGACAAACATCTGCAGTTCTGTGCCGCCTAGAATGTAACGATTCATCACCGCAGCCCTAGGAAACTGAGACACACATTGTGGAGATAAAGCAGCCAAATGCTACAGAAAAGCAAATCATGAGAGAAGAAATGCAAATACAAGGACAGATGTAAACCAGGTTCGACCTCAGGTAATAAAACAGTGTGACTTAACACAATGATATGAGCTTTTTGCTCTTCAGATGGCAAAGATTAAAAAGAATCAGAATGGCTGCTGTGGGTGAGAAGGTGGGGAATGGACATCTATGTGCTGCTGTCGGGACTAAGTGGGAACAAATCTTGTGGAGCGTAATATGGTAATATACCTCAGAAGCTGTAAAAATCATCCTCTTCAAGGAAATAATTAGGCAAGGGTGCAAAGATCTATGCATAATGCTATTTTTATGAAAACATTCTTTATAAGAACAAAACAAAAAAAGGAAATTTAAAGTTCAAACAATAGGGAATTGTTACATAATTTGCTATGTTCACACAATAAAGTTAGGAAGCCACTGAAAATAAAGATGTTGATATATATGCATATGTATATTTATGTACAAGGATGGGCAACAGTAAGTTTACAGCTGTGAGCACGGGAAACCCAGAGTTTATTCTTGTTTTATTACTTATTTATTATGGTATTATTTTCCATACAAACAACTGTAAACCGACTTTTTCTTACCCGTGTATATACATATTTTAACTAGTCATCTTTTATCAGGTGCTAATTCTCAATTAGGATGTAAAAGGATTCAGGTGTGCTGGGCAAAGAAGGCCGTGGGCAGGATGCAGAGTCCACCCTCCACACTGGGGCCTCTTCGAGGGTACTTAAGGGCCACTCGTATTTGAGTTCCTTGTAAGAAAGGCAGTAGTAGCCCTGGCTGGCATAGCTCAGTGGATTGAGCGTGGGCTGCGAACCAAAGTATCACAGGTTCGATTCCCAGTCAGGGCACATGCCTGGGTTGCAGGCCACGGCCCCCAGCAACCGCACATTGATGTTTCTCTCTCTCTTTCTCCCTCCCTTCCCTCTCTAAAAATAAATAAATAAATAATTTTAAAAAAAAGAAAGAAAGGCAGTAGTAGAAAAGCACAAAACTGCCAGCCCCAGAGCAACCTCCTTCCCTGCACATGGGCAAATGGTTTGCAGTTCGGTAGGAAACTCTTTGAAACTCTCCAGCAACGCTCCTAGGGGTGAAAGCCGGTCAGTGTCCAGCTTGGCAGCTCCACTATGTTGACACCCACGAACTTCTTCTCCATCACTGGAATGACAGATGCCATCTTGGGGCTCTCAGTGTCCTTTGTAGACGTCTATTTACAGTTATTGACAAGGAGAGATGTTCGAATATGTTGCCAAGTAAGACAATCACAAAACAGAATAATAAAATTGTGTGTCTGTGTGTGTATGTGTTGACCGAGAAAGAGAGAATGAGAGAGCGAGAGACATCGTCATATATTATTTTAATTGGGTGCTAACCTTATAAATCATTTGGTTTTTGAACTTTCTAATTCTTCTAAATAAAGACCAATAACTTGTAAATAAATATACATTTTAAAGGAATGAAGTGGATGGAGCACTTCTCCATGTCCTGGGAGGAGAGGGCCTGGGACACCTTCCAACTGTGTTCTTTAACTGGACACCATTGCTAAAATCGAGTTTAAAAAAATACCAAACTGGGACTCTAGAAGACTGGGTCTCAGAGTGAAGGCAAGCGTTCAGTTTTTGTGATGGAACATGCAGTCATTCATTCATTCATTTAACAAATGCTCTGAGGCACTACCACGTGCCAGGTAGTGAGCTAGGGTCAGGCTGACCTCACCGCTGAGGGAGAGCTGCTGATGTTTGAGTCAGCGCTGCTTCTGAGGACTGACTGCCTTGGCCTGGATTCCAGTTATCTAACACTCCACCTCCAACACAGGGCTGCAAACAACACTCATTTATTTTGCTCACAAAGGTGCCACTTGGGCAAGACTTGGTGGGGATGGCTCATCTTTGCTCCGGGCAGAAAATCATCCGCAGAGCCTGGCTCATGGGTCTGGAGGTCAACGATGGTTGTCAGCTGGGACCTCAGCTGTCCCTAAAGGTGGCTGTCTGTGTGCCTGCTGGCTTCCCTGCAGTGTGGTGGCTGGTTCTGAGAGTGAGCAAGAGAGAGAGGAAATGGAAGCTGCCACTTTCTTAACCCTTAACCTGGGGCCTGAAAGCTAGCACATTGCTATTTCCCCTGTATTCTGCTGGTAAAGAAGTCACAGAGCCTGGATTCAAAAAGAGAGGACACAGATCCCATATCTTGATGAGAAGAACGTCAAAGACATTTGGGATCATGTTTTAAAATCACCACAGCCTGCTAGCTGAGCAAAACGGTCCCAGCTATGGGGAAAAGGAGTGGCAAGGGCTGTAAAACCAGCTATGAACTCTTCTGACCATACAGCATAACAGTCAAAAACAAGGGATATGGTGCTGTTCACCCCTGGACAGCTGCACTGCCCTGTGGGGCAGCATGCGATGTGCTCCTACCCTCTGCTGATGGAAGATCGGCAGACAGAACAATGGCTACCTCAGCCCAGTCCCCAACCCCAAGAACTGCCTAGGCCTCAGACTAAGTATTTTCAATTTATTCATTCATTTCTTAACTGGTTTGATTTCTAGGCCCCCTTACCAAGCTGGTCAGAATCTATGGGAAACACCTACACTTGGCAACGTTCCCTGGAAAATGCTGCCCTTCACCTAGTGCTCAAGTCCAAGTATCACCTGGCCCCATCTCCCCGTTAGCTAACACAGTCTGGCATTTCAGCACTCTCTTGGGTCTGTTAACACCTACTGAGCTGGCAGGAGCCCGAAGCCTTCTCACTTGTGGTGCTATCATACTCCAGCCCTTCATTCATAACAATCCAATTCCACAGTTATTAAGAGGAAAGCCTGTGTTTAGGCAGCTGCCAGTGGGGACCAAAGGGCGGGATTCTGCATTACCCGCAGAAGGGAGAAGGCAGTGGGCACACTACAGTTCTCCTCTCTCAAGGGCCCTTTAGCTGAAGATTCCTGTTACCAGAGTCATGGGAGAAGCACAGGCAGGGAATGAGTCATCACCTGTACAGTGATTTCACCAGGTTTAAAATAGGCAAGAGGACTCTGAAATAATTGCAAGCAATGCCCACATCTGACTTCAGATCTCTACCCAGCCTCGCCACGGACCCCAAGAAGGGTCTGTCCTTTACTGCTGCTGCTCCCCACTGGTCTCCGTGCAATTATTCCACTTTGGGAATCGTGTCTCCTGGGGGGCCAAGCTGGCCAGCCTCTTCAGCCCGGTCTGAACTTGCCTCTGCTGGGCCCATCCTTCTCCACCCTCAGGCAGGCCCTGGCTGGCCACGGCCTCATGTTCGCGTGTTTGGAAGCTCACACTGGCTCATGAAGGAGGAGGGTGGGCGCTGGCCCAGGAAGAAGGCACCAGCAGCGCTCAGCTTCCACCATAGCAGGAACCTGGGCTCAGACGAGGACATTTGGACCTGAGGTATAGACGGGGGGTAGACAGGCAAGGACCCGGAGGCCTGGGGCAGCGACGCCAGTGAGCCAGGTGATGCCTCCATGGAGGACAGCGGCCCTGTGACCCAGGACAAAGTCCTCAAGCTGTGAGCAGGTGTCCAGACACCAACATGTCTGTGGACAGTGCGTGTGTATGCGTGTACCTGTGCGTGTCTAGGTGGCACTGTGGGCAGAGGGGGAATGGGAGCCACCGTGACCACCCATACACATGCACACTGATGGGAAATGATGCCCCCATTCACCACGTGTGTCCTGGTAAATATGACTTTTGTAGCTTTTTGTAAGTTATTTAAAGTGCTATAAAAACTGTTTTGGGGAAATGCAGCTGTTTGGTTTTGTAGGGCGCCCCTGGCTGAGGTTTCTGTGGTCTCCATAGCACTCACCTAGGCCTGCACGCCATGGCCAGGTCTCAGTGACTCTGAGAAGGAGACTGGTATGTGGAGTGACTACTGTGGAAACGTCCCACTGTGCCTGAGAGGGCTGCAGTGACACCCCAGAGCACCCCCTGTCCCCTGAGGTCTCCGTGCGGAGGCTCCTGGACATCACTTCTTTTGAGGGATGCTGGGCTGAGAGGCCCAGGCATGCCCCCTGAACACTGCGGTGAGCCTTGGACCAGAGAAATGCCAAAGCACAGACGCCAGCCCGCCTGCCCACTGGCCACTCCTGTGGCACGTGGACGTTGCAGGAGGAGCTCGCACAGGTCCCCCCAGTCCTCCCAGGGCCTGTATGGTCTCATGTCCAGTCCCGTTCAATGACTACATGGTCCTAGCAGCTAATAAACCTCTCTGTACATGGGGGAAATACTTTGGCTTGTAACTGAGGTTTACAATAGGTGCTGCAGACTAAATTTCATAAAGGCTGATGAAAGATGGGGGTAACTGGAAAAGGACCAGAGTTGTCAGGAGAGGCATTTGGTTGATGGGGAGTGGGTGGGGGGAGTACTTATGCCCAGAGACTGAGAGACTGTCTTTGCCAATCATTTATTTAATGCAGGTTCCCTGTGGGAATTGTAATAATTTCACAAGCCACTCACATATAGGATAAAGTCTCTTAATAAGCCAATAAAACAATAACATACTTTGAGTGAATTTACAGTTGTTTCAGGCAAAGGAGTTTAAAGGTATAAAGTGCAGGTTCGGTGTGAGGTGCACCTTTCCCCAAGCTGGCTCTCGGGAGAGTCTGCTGAGCCAGCTCAGAGCTGGTGTCCAGCTGCTGGACACCGCTGGAAGTCTCCTGTTCCCGGAGCACGTTGCTCGGGGGCAGCTGCACCCGAGCTGGTGGGGGGACGATGTCTTTCACAGAGCTGTGGCACTGTTGTCACCACTGCTGTCAAAGAGTCGCTTTACCAAGGTGGGAGCCCCAGGGCCTTCAGAGAACTCTGTATATCAGCAAAAAGTCGCCTTGCCCACACTGAGCACTCTCTGATGTTCCTCCTACACCCTGGGCATTTCTCGTCCCAGTGTCCCCTAGCCATAGCTGCCGTAGCTGCTTCTCCACTTGTTCTTACCGATAAGCCCCTCAGCAGCTGCGCTACTGGGTGCTTATCGGCAACCACAGACACCGGTGACAACATCCTGACACAAATGCACTCTTATATCGAAACAACTTTACTTCTAAAAACAACTTCATTTTTGTCATAATCAAGTGGATTTGAAATCCTGTCAAACCAATACACAGCAGAAGGCTTTGGAGGAAAGGCAAGACTTAGGCCTGAGTGCTGAGTTGTGATTAGGGTCAGGTAGGCTAAGCAGAGGACAGAAAAGCTTCCCCAGCATGGAAAATAACATTGCCGATAGTAATAATAATAACAACAGCCCATTAAGGGTATAGTGTAGGACGTAGCATACCCAGCTCTCCACACTTTACAAGCATTATTTAAACTTATCTCTTTTTTCAAACGAGGAAACCAAGGCTCAGGTTAATGCTTTCCCAAATATACAGTCAGTAGCAGGGTTGGAGTCTCCTAGGTTGTCAGCTGGCCCCCGAGCCCACCTTTCCTCCCACTTGATTCCACGCTTTGATCTACATTCCCTCCCATTTCCTCTGATCAGATGCTGCCATGTCCCTGGTGTGTCTGTATTCATGTAAATAACCATTTCCTAAATACACTCAATGAAAAATCAATTACATAGCAAAGAGGCTGAGGTTTGGATAAACAACCTAATTGTTCCCTCTGGGGCCGCTGGCTGAGCAATCCCTGCAGAAAGAAGAATGAGTTAATGTTTATTAAGAGCCCTGCCTTGGGCACTGAATATGCATTCTCTTCCTCCTTAACATTAATGGGTCCAAGCTGCTATGACCAAGCCCCACAGCACCCCAGGGAGGTGCCGGTCTCTTACACCACTCCCCGTGGGGCTAAGTGAGAACCCCATGCTCAAAGTGGGCCTCTAAAAGCCGACTTGAGCATTTCACTCCTGGGGTGTTTCCCAGGGGCCTTAGCTCAAAGATGAACACCTGGTTTCCCTCCTGATTGATTTGATTGCACCCCCCCCCAGGAAGGCCACCTTGCTTAGACCCCTAGACACCCCTCATGAGTGCTGCAGCTCTATACTCAAAATTTGGAAATCAGACTTTCTTTCTTTTGAGTCAGGACACTGTCCCTGATTGATATGCAAAGGTCCCAAAAAAGTGTACTCCATGCAACACTGTCAATCATTAACACCTTACTGTGAATCGGTTTTCAGGACTTTTCAATCAGACAGGTAATTAAAATTGAGCATTGGCTAGAGAAGAAGTAGAATCCAGGTTTGGGGCATAGTAAGGGAAGACTGACTATGGAAAAATGGCCTTTAACGATAGAGACTCTGAAAGGATGGTATTCTAAACTGAGTTTGCGTGGGTACCGCCTCCCACCCCCAGTGAGCTATTATCATCAGTCATTTTTGGTGAGCCAGGCAGGGTGTGAGGTTGGTGATGCTTGAAGAAAGGAGGTATGGTTCCTAACCTGACCATCACAAATGATGACCACAGCCTACAAGGATCACTACGGCAATACGCGGGCACATCTATCAGCACTGGAATCCAGTGCTCCGAGGTCTGACCATCGGACAGTGGAAGCAGTGGAATAACTGAAGGAGCCCTGAGCAGGGAGTCAAGAGACAGAGGTTCCAATTCTGGTTCTTCTGTGTATGTTTTCTGTGCGACCTTGCATGAGTACCTTCATTCATTCATTCATTCATTCATTCAGCTTTGTGTCAGTACTGTGCTAAGCTCTAGGGATAAATATGGTGGTATTAGCAGACCAAAGTCCACGTGTCTGATGCTTCAAAAGGCCAAAACTTAAAATACCAGGGTTTGTGGTAAGGAAAGGTTTATTGATAGAGAATGCGCCAACTGAGAAGATGGGAGACCTAATGGGTTAGGGGGAACAGGTGTGCGGAAAGACTGGCAGGGAAGCTGTCATTGTACTGAGGCAGGAAAGTTGAAACAGGGAGCAAAGGCCTCAGGCTCTACCCTTCCCCTTTCCCACCCTGGCTGGAACATGGTGGGATGAGACTTTCGCTGACCACCTGTTCCCTGCTTCGCCTTCCCCAATTTCCTGTAGCTGAGACAAACGAAAACCAGTCTCAACCAGATTTGGCGGCCGTGTTGACCAAAAGGACCATTATAATATCTTTATAATAAATTTGCATTGCAGTTTCAGAACTGCCCCCCTGCCCCAAATTGCCATGGCAGTTCAGGGAAGGCCACAGAAAGAAACCGCTATCTGGAGAGGAGGGAGGAAGACAAGCCATGTGGGCAGTCACTCCACCAGCATGAGAAGCCGAGGACCACCTTACCCCCTGCCTTACCTATGTTTAATAAAAACCTTTACCCAGATTCCATCTCGGCATCGTGGTCTCCACTTCTTGAGTGCTTACTTTTGCTTTAATAAATTTACTGTGTTTTGCTAAATCTTTCCATCTGGTTCTCAAACCCTTTCCTGTGCTATGACAAGAACCTGGACCCTGGTTTCAGGTTGAGGCCTCCCTTGGCCTCCCCGGGTGCCAGGCATCAGTAGGACCCGAGAACTTAGTCATTTGTGGTAAAGGGGCGTCAGCATCGGCTCTTCCTGGACAACGGGCTCTTGGCTCCTAAAAGGGCTCCAGTGTTCAGTTTGTCCTGGTCCTTTGGTTGGAAGAGGTGGGGGACTTTGGTTCCGGATACAGCTGGAGGCCAAAGTTCTTTTTTGTGTGCATGCTTCAGCTCCATGACTTGTGATTTCGGTCTATTGTCTCTGAAAAGCAACTTAGCACCTTGTCAAACCAGATAGGAGCATTTTGAACTGGCTCTGTGGTCACAGTGAGAACATAACAGATACTGTCCCTGCTCTCATAAGTTTTACAGTCTAATGGGGAAACAGACATGAAAGAAATAATTTCACATTTCCCCTATAAAATGATGAAGTTGGTTTAGACTAGAGGCTTTCAACACTAGCTGCAAATTAGAATTAACTGGGAAGATTTAAGGGCAAAAAATATGCGGCTATCTAGCATAATCTCCAAGATTACAATTCAAATTTGTGGGGCTCAGGTGTAGATATTTTTATAAGTGTCCCCAAGTGATTCTAATGTGTAATCAGGAGTGAGAACCAGTGAGCTAGACAATACCTAAAGTCTCTTTCTGCCCTAACATTCTGTTAGACCTTTAATTCCATAGATAATGTAGGACATGTATATGTACACATATGTGCATTTCTGTCTGTGTGTATGTGAGAGAAGGACAAAGATACACTGAGAGATTGAGAGAGAGAAAGAGAGAGATCAACCAAGGCCGAGTGGAACCTGGGTAAGACAAAACACTGGAGACCAGTGGGGAAATGACGTATATCAATACTACAAAACTTGGAAGAGACTACTGGCCTACTCAACATTCTTTCTTCCATTCCTCTTTAGTTATAAACCTCTGATTTAATTCAGGGCAGCAATGTGACCAGCTCTTGGCCTGCATTTCCCAGCTTCCATGGCAGCTAGATGTGATCAATGAGATGCAAATAGAAGTCATGGGTGTGACTTCCAGAAACTCTCCATAAGGAAGATCTTCACCAAGGGGGAACACACTTTATGTCCTTCACCGCTTCTTCCAACTCTCTGCCTGGAACAGAGTGGACGGCCAGGTATCATTAGCCATCTGGAACTGTGTAGTGACCTTGAGGATGGAGGTAATGAGCTAAGGGCTTTTGAACAGAGAAATAAAAGGAGTCTGGGTGTCAGATAATATCATGGTTTCATAATCACCTGGACTGCTTATTTCTGGTTTTCTTACACATGAAAAAAATTAAAACCCCACTTTGTTTAAACAACACACTGCAAACCATTTGGCTCTGATACAAGCATTCTATGGAGGAAAAGCCCCTGTTCAAGTAAGTTGGGGAAATACTGCATACCACAGTGTAAATCTCCACCTCGTCTGTCAGGACTCCCAGTGCACATTTGCCCATTGATAGAGGTTCATAATAGAGAAACCTATCCCCTTTGCTTAACTTGGCATTCAGCACCTGCCTTTCCCCCACTCCTTTCCCATAACAATATATAGTCCAGCACGGACACTCAGAGAAGCTTTTAATGTTGCATGAAACTAATATTCTTCGGTGCATTATTTGAGAACCTCTGACACAGAGGGGTAAACACCCACCTGTTGAAATTCCAGAATACCCAATATCTGAGCAGTTCAGCCCGAAACATCAATCAAATATTTCAGAGCAGCTGTGACAGAGCAAGCAGCGACATGTTTTCTTTTCCATTTAGTTGTTGGTGCATTACAGTGACAAAGTCACAAATGCTTTGCTGAGAAACAGCCCCAACCACCCAGACCCCAAACAGCCCCAGCAGCCAGTTGCTCTCGCTGGTCTTGTGCTCTGACTCAGCTCTGGGCCGTGTGCTGACCCGTGTTCTGCGGCTCTGGCCCACCCGGAAGGCTTCCTGGGATGGGAACAAAAATCAAGGCTGCCCAAGAACTGGCTTTCAGAACGAGGCTCTGTTGGCAAACCAATTCTCAGGCCGGCCTAGGAGAGTACCAGTCACCCGGCCGTTGGCTCCTCCTACGTGATAACTGCCGGTGAGCACACCCCCGCCTGCAGCCCCGGCTCTTCAGGAGGGGCCTTCAGCTTGGCCCTTTCATGAGCACCAAGGACATCGCCTAAAACGTCAGCATTTAAAATCCTGAGACAGGTGACAAGTGCTTTTATTCCACAAAAGTGTCATCTGAAAACAAAAGAAACACCAACAAATTCACAAAAAATACAAATGGCCGATATTCTTTCCCAAAAGCTAGAAGAGTGCTTTTCCATCCCTTTACATTTAAGCAATACATGTGTCTTTATATAAAATGTGGGCTCTTGTAGACAATGCATTTGGGTCTTGCGGGGTTTTGGGTCCATTCTGACATTCTCTGTCTTTTTCTAATCGTTGTATGTACATCATTTCTATTTAAAGCAATTACTGATGTTGCTGAATTAATAGCTCTCAGACAAACTCAGCCTCACACACACACTGAAACCTGCTCATGCGTACCCACACACACATTCACACACATGTACACCTGCACACACACTCATGCTGTCACTTGCATACACAGTCATGCTACTTACACTCACACTTTGTTGCAGAGGTTGGTAGGAGGCCCAGAAAGGCCATTTATTTGCTCCAGGTCACACAGCACAATTGGGACAGGCCTGGGATGACATCTGGAGGTGCCTGTTCCCATTCAGGCAACCATGCTGCCTCTCACTGAGCAGGCAGGACCACAAGGGGCGCAAGTGTGTCTGGGCACATTGATAATGATTCCTGTTTGCCACCAGCCGGTGACTGATGCTTGAACTAGCCGTCAGTGAAGTACAGTCCTGGGTTTTTATTCCATTAGGACAGGTCTTCCCAGCTGCAGAGGGTCTGAGAGAAACGCTGCTGTTTCTCGGGGCATAGAGAGCTTTGCTGTAACAGCGCTGGGCAGCCGGGGATCAGTGTGGACTTACCGGGACCAGTCATCTTACCATCCCAGAAGAGAAAGGGCCAAACATCTCAACAAAAAAGTCAGGTAACTCCTACTCTTCTAGAAGGAAAGCAAGACTCATAGCCTGGGTGAGGGCCCCCATAGATGATGTCCTAGAGCTGTTGTCTTAAAACTGAAGCACATAACGGTGCTGTGTGACCTAAAGCAAGCAAAAGACATCTCTGGACTTTCTTCTGCAAAGTGTGTAACTGTTAGGGGGTCTGGGGCTATGTATAAATACATGAGTGTGTGAGTGAACATGAGTATGTGTGAATATTAAAAGTTTGTGAGTGTACAATCTGCGTGAGGGTATGTATGTGAATCTGTGAGTGTATGTGTGTGTGAGTACAAGAGTGCAAACGTGAAGGCGTGGGAGAGCGTGTGTGAGCTTGCGAGGGTGTGTGAGTATAAGTGTGTGTGTGGTGTGCAGATGGTGAAGAAATGCATTCCACACGTGAGGACTTTCCAAGAAGTATGTAGACAAGGCTAATTTTATCAGCTGCAGGTCCTCAAGCTCCACACACACTGTCCCCGCTGTCATCGGAGTCCCCTTTCCTGCGCACCCTCATGCTTACTCATACGTGCTCTCCAAGGAGTAAAACCCTTCAGAGCACCTAACAAAAGGACAATTAAAAATATTAATTGGGGGTGGGTCTTCTTATTGGTGAAGTGGGCACAATAAGCCCATCTTCAGACTTCTGTTTCTTCGCTGTTTTGGTTCTCTGTAACTAACAGAAAGCCGCGGCCTTAGTCACGGGCCCTCACAGAAGTAGTCTTTAATCAGAGACATTGTAGAGTGCGGGCAGCAGGCCTGCCGACAATTCTCTGGGCAGGGCGTCGTCTCCGCATTCCTCCAGTCTTGTCAAAGAGGGCATCACTTTGACCAGGCCTGGAGAGAATGAAGGGGAGACAACACTGTAAGGGATGAAGATAATTGTAGCATGGCTCTACAAACACACACACACACACACTTAAAGATAAGCGACTCTTGCCCTGGCTGCGTGGCTCAGTTGGTTGGAGCATTGTCTCAAACTCCAAAGGTCGTGGGTCCAATCATCGGTTGGGGTGTGCGCAGGGGGCAACCAGTGTTTCTCACATTGATATTTCTCTCTCTCTCTCTCTCTCTCTCTCTCTCTCTGTCCCACCCCCTCAAAAATCAGTAAAAATATCCTTCGGTGAGGATTAAAACAATAAAATAAAACAGATAAGCCATCTTTTCAACTATCTCTATACTCAGTCCTAAAAGGAGAAGAAAGGGGCTTTGAATAGTCAAACCAGCGCCTAGGTTTGCAACACTAATTGTTTTAGACACGACTGAAATGTTTTCAGGGGCTACTGAAGTCGACAAGTGGTACTGGATAAATCTCGCAAATAAAAATTTTATGTGGCTTCTTTTGAATGCAGTGTGCATTATTCAATAGGTAGTTAAAAGTCTATTTTATCAAATAATATACTGAGCTACATATTCCAATTACAATCAATCTTGAGACTGTTTCATCTTATAAAGTGTTTCAATTTCTCCCCTCCTACACCTCCCATTAATCAAAAAAATTAAATATAGCTGTTGTATGAATTAATTTTTAGCATTACAGTCGACCCTTGAACAACGTAGAGCTTAGGGGCGCCCCCTTCACACAGCTGAAATTCAGCGAACACCTTTAGACTCCCCCCAAACGTAGTAGTCCCTGGGGATCCAAGGGGAATTGGTTCTAGGAACCCCCACAAATACCACTGCGTCTAAAATGGCTGGATGAGTGCACGCAGTCGGCCCTCCACATCACTGACTCCCGACCTCACCACACAGCGGCGCAGGTGCTCATTGAAAAAACCGTGCAAGTGCACCACGCAGTTCAAGCCCCCGGTGCCCGTGCGGTTCAGGGGTCAACCGCACCTGCCTTTCTCCTTCACCACATGTGTTGGAGAGCTTATCTCGATGCCTCGTGAAATTGAAGGAGTCATTTCTGTGTTTTTATGCAAGACACCTATTTAACTATTCCCAAAAGCTAACTCCGAAGTTCAGTGCACACTTGAGAGCACATTTACTAAAAAAGAAAAAAAAAGGCACACCATCAATCATGTTTTTTGTTTTTTGAATAACTTACTATTTTGACTGCATATAACATTGAATTTTGAAACAACTTATATTTTAATAAGAATATTTATTTATTTATTTAATATTTATATTAAATACAAAGTCAGTTCTTGACTTATATTTTATAAGTCAAGAATTTTAATCTTGACTTCTTTTAGTAATCTTTTTTCACAAAATTAGAAGTAATCCTTCTTATGGTGCTTTTCATAATTTTCCTCAAAGCAAAAGATGTGTGTCTGGAAAAAGGCCAGCCAGTATTAATTTAATGAGAATGGTTTATGCAACATTGATATCTCCCGGCAGCCAAGGCAAGTGGACTGGAATGAACATGCATGAACAGTGACGACTTCACTGTACTAGTCAGTGGGGGCAGTAGATGTCATTGAGTGAGCAGGTGTACTGTGTGGCCATTGCATTCAAAATGACTGAGTGAGTAGCGCAACAAATCTGCTTCAAATTTTTTAATAATATATTTTATTGATTAAGCTATTGGAGTTGCCCCAATTTTTCCCCTTCATCCCCCTCCACCTGGTACCCTCATTCTCTCCAGCAATCCCCCCCCTTAGTTTATGTCCATGGGTTGTACATATAAGTTCTTTGGCTTCTCCACTCCCTACACTATTCTTAACATCACCCTGACTACTTTGTACCTACCAATTTGCACTTCTTAATCCCCGCACCTTTTCCCTCATTCTTCCCTTTCCCCCTCCAACTGATAACCCTCCAAGTGACCTCCATATCTGTGATCTGTTTCTGTTCTGCTTGTTTGCTTAGTTTGTTTTTTAGATTCAATTATTGATTGTTGTGAATTCATTGTCATTTTAGTGTTCTTAATTTTTATCATCTTCTTTTTTAATATAATTCCCTTTAATATTTCATATAATAATGGCTTGGTAATGATGAATCTGCATCATATTTTGTGTCAGGCTTCAACATTCCTCCATGGGAACTATTTGGATGATTCAGAAAGCTTTTGTGGATGGTGCAATGAGTGCAGTGCAAATAAAAGTGTGGCACAAATGCTTCAGAGATGGTCAAGAATATATTGAAAGGTATTCATGTTCTGGAAGGCCTGCAACAAGCAGAACACCTGAGAATGCTGAACATGTACAGGCTGCAATCAGCAAAGATCAGCGACTGACAGTACAAGAACTAGAAGCTGACCTGGGAATTGCAAAAGCTGCTGTGTCTGAGATTTTGATGTAGGATCTTGGCATGAAACGTGTTACTTGGCAAAATTTGTTCTGTGGCTTCTGCTACCAGAGCAGAAAGAACATCATGCTGCAGCTGCTAATGATGCTGCAAAAACTGTATGAGGTCCCAAGGGGCCTATTTTGAAGGAGACTGAGGCATCGTTGTCCTATGTACAATGTTTCTTGTATCTTGTATTTGCTTCAATAAATGTCTCGATTTTTCATAGTATGTGGTTGGATACTTTCTGAACAGAATTCATATACTGTAATATTAATTTGAACTAAAAATTTGAATCAGACTTTTTCTTAGAGCAAGCAAGCCTGATTTGCAGACTGGGTTGATGAGAAAGACTAGCGTTGCTAAATAGATCATGCGTGAGCCATTTTCCGTAAAATGAAGGAGCTAAATCTGAGCTCTAAAGTTCTGACAAAAAAGATACTTAAGCGTATGATAAAATAAAAGCACTTTGTGTTAAATTGCACTGGGAAAAGTGGATCGAAATGAACAATATTTTAATTTTCCATCCCTTTCTTAATAAATTGGACTAGAGAAGATGAAAAAATAACAAATATAATTAATAGTCATTGAATAGGTTTTAGAAAAGGCTCTTGGTATACTCCCAGAAATCGAAAGAGTGAATGGCTCTAATGATGAACAACAAATCCCTTAGGGAGTCTTTTTCTCTTTCAACAAAGTGGAAGGATAAATATTTTTGGATGGTGGGTTGCTGTGTAAATTGGGGCATTTAACTCAAAAGAGTTCAAATAATTAATGAAGTTATCATAATGAAACATCTATCCATGTCAGCTTATCAGTGTAAACAAGATTTGTCAGTCTTCACACCTACAAAAACAAAACAAATAAATTTTTAAAAGAATAGAGTTGATACTGTCCACATTCTCATTCTAGCAATAAATAATATTTATTATTTAATTGGGAGAATCACATTAATCTCATTAAGAAATATATCCCAATTATTTTTATTATTTAATTTACTATTAAAATTTTTTCATATTTATGTTATTTTGATTATTTGTACATGGATGATAATTATAATGGCCATTCATTTAAGAAATAATTTTAACACTTAGACCCTCATGGAAAATTTGAATATTAAAATTTTTGACCGTACACAACAATGTCTATGTACTTAGCACTAGTGAACTATACACTTAAAATGGTTAAGGTGGCAGATTTTATGTTGTGTTTTTCTACCACAATTAAAAATTTTAAGGAATTTAAATTTCTGATTACATATATAATATTTTTTAAGCAATGCATACTTGGTGATCAATAAAAGATTAGCAAGCATAAGAACATACTACATTAGAAAAAATTCTAGAAAGATTAGTTTAAGAAGATTCGAGATTGAAATAAAATGTTCTGGTATTAAACAGTTTGAGTTCACGTGCTTTTTAAACAGACGGCGATGGACATCAAATCACTGTGGTATTTAGGTTCTACTGAATGCCTTTAATAAGTGATAATGATTTCATGTTAGAGTCAATATTTACAACACCTTGAAATTATATCCTCAGAATGATTTCAGTTTATGGAGAGAACCGTAGGTGTGAACCGAAGGGTGTTTGAGACGCTGCGTAGATGTTCCGGACACGGTGGGAGGCACCGCCTTTGAGCCTGGGGACCAGCTGGGACTCTGCTGCAGGGGCCAGCGCGGGCCGCCTGTGCAGTTGTGGCTTCCATCCTCTTCCTCCCGTTGGACTCCTTGGAAGCATTTCCTTCTCCTGGAGAGAGCAGCGGCCCTGTGGACCAGAGTTTTCAGAGGCGGGGCTTCTGTTCGGGCTGTCCCCACCCTACACGACACAGCCTTCCCTTCCGGTGGGAAACCCAGCCGGACGGGAGTGGCAATGCATGGACCAGAGCATTCCTTTTTGGAAGGAGAAGAGGTGGGGACCTTAATTTATTGAACGTCTGCCACATACTGTGCAGAATGCTTTATATACATATGTAATCTCATGTATTAATAAGAATAATTAAGGTTATGGTATATGGTTATGATTATTATACTGAGCACTTAATACACACCAGCCACTGAGGTATAAACGTTCCATGAATGATCTTTATCAATCCTTACAACGATCCTCTGAGATAGGAATTATCCTCATTCCCACTGTACAGATGAAAAATGAGGTCAAAATACATCTTTCAAAGGTAAACAGACAGGAGGTGCCAAAGCCTGACACTGAAGTCCACATGTTTAACCTCAAGGGTCATGCCTGGTGAGAATGAAGCTCACCGAGTCTGAGCACCGTGGCAGGACGGCGATGGCCACGTCTCAGGTCAATCTGACTCATTTGTTTCTATTTCATTCCAGAAAGGACTGAGATGCCGCCCGATAACCGCAATGTTCCTAGTTATCTAGAACTCTCCGAGCACTTGTTCACCTTGCTTCTCTGCCAGTTCTATAAAGTGGACGGAATTGATTTTATCACAGTAATGATTTTATGATAATTATATAATTGCCTTCCCCTCCCCTTTTTTCTGCAAATGAGAAGACTGAAATGCCCATAATCTTTTCCGGGACTCGTCCTGCCCCATCGGCCATCTCCGAACTCCTGAGCGGAGCGCATCTGACAGCTGTGAAAACTGAGCCAAGGCGGCCCACGCAACCCCAGGGGCCCCGAAGCGCACAGCGCTTGCGCAGCCGAGCCAGGGTGGGAAGCCCTCAACACACTCTTTTGAGCTTTTGAATATCACTGAAAGTAAGGGCTCCTAACTGACACGTCCCATCAGGCAGGGACCTGTGTGTCCACGGTGTTCATCACGGTTCTGAGCAGGGAGCCCGTGGGGCCTGGCTGGGGAGCAGATGGGAAGGGGCACGCCCGCAGGTCTTGAGGAAGGAGAGCTGTGGGGCTCACTCCTCATCGACTCTCTCTGAATAGGGGTAGTTGTTCAGTTGCTCAGAAAGGAAGGGTCTTCAATGGATTTGCCAAAGGGCCTGTTTTTACTTTTTATGCCCCAGGCAACGGTGTTGTAGGGGGGGGGGACGGTGAACTGGAGTCATTTAAGTCTAATATAACATGTATAAAAATACAGAGATTTGATTCTGAGACAGCCAGAGCTGTGAAGCAGCATTTTAACACTGACAGACCAGCAGGAGGCAGCACCTCCACTGGGGCCTCCTCTGGGTTTGCTTGCTGGGACTCCCAGAATTCCCCTGCCTAGCCTGTGCCACGGCTCCCAGGACTGGTGCACCGCAGGGCCAAGCAAATGGCCTCACACTGGTGCTTTTCTTTTTTCAAGGATTAGAGGGGAAGAAATACCTTTTGTTTTCTTTTTTCCCAGTTGGCTAAACATGACATCTGACCTACAGACTTGGAAAACCACTTGACTAGCAGTGTGAGCGATTAGACAGGACAACAGCCCGGGGTATTATCTCGTGGAACAGGGGAAGCCCAGCCCGTCTTTTCTTCTAAAATTTGTGGCAATCATCAGAAAAGAGCAGCTGTCAAACTCTCCTCCTGCCCTAATGGGACTGCCAGGCCACTGCAATCTTTATTTAATTAGTTTATTAATCTTACAATGCAATACCAGCCTCTGTCTCGTTGCCCCTTACTAGCTAACCAGCTCAGGATTTTCAAACATGCTTAATTAAAGCTCCAAAAGCCACAGGCCTTCCCTCCTCTTGTTGATACTCTCCCACCAGGCCAGATACCAGCCAGAACTCGAATAAATAAATGGCTCTGCCTCTCTGTCCATCTGTCCCACCGTGGGGTGGTGATGAAAGAGCAGGACATTCTGAAGGAAGAAACATTCACTTCTTCAGAGGTTTGCTGCTATCCATGATGGGAGGGGGGCTGCTATCCTTTGGAGGAACACGAATTATAGTGCTAGAGGGAAAGGAATGAAAAGGATGTTATTCAAACTCTTATATATACATCACTCCTTCTCCCAGCCACTACACTTGTTGGAAAGGAGGTGTATCCACCACAAAGGAGCAGCCCTTCTCTAGGACTCTGTGAACTCCTGGAGACAGCGTCCCCACCCTAGGGGGTGGGGAGGATGTAAAGCCAGGAGGAGCAGGTGGGAATATCCAGAGATGGGGCTGGGGCAGAAATGCACTCGTTGTTGTTCTACAACTGTGTCTTAACAGCTGTATGCACAGCTGTCTCCCCAGCAAACTATGAGTCCTAGCAGGCAAGGACTGCTATCTGGCACAGTGCTAGGAACATAGTGGACACATAAATTTGGAAGGAAGAAGGAAGGAAGGAAGGAAGGAAGGAGGGAAGGTAGAAAGTAAGGAAGGAAGGGAGGAAGGGAGGAAGAGTAGATGAGAATGGATGGAGGGATGAGTGGGCAGGTGGATGGATGGAGGGATGGATAGGTGAGTAGATGATAAGGATTTGGATGAAGGACTCCACTCACTGTTACACAGACCCCATGGCTCCAGAAAACCAAGCCAGGGCGTTTCTTCCTCAGGCTGTTCTTTCACTGGCAGACTCTTTCCTAGGAAGGTCCCCAGAGAGCGTAGTCAGAGATGGTGTACATGAAGTCTACACAGCACACCACCAAAGCAATGCCAGCAGGAAAAGAAGAATCCCATTCTGTCCACAAGTTGTTTTGAAGACAAGATGCTAAATAACTCACTGGTTGGGTTGTAGAGGTTATCTTCATTTATTCTTCTATTTGTTTTTACTGAATTGTGTCCAGAGGGCACCATTTTCTCAGAATAAGCAACACTGCAAAAATTAAATCTACCATCTGGACTTTTCCAAACATCTGGATGTCTGGCATCGTGTTGACCTCAACTGGATATCTTACGGCCATGCAGTTATCAGCAGTGGGGCAAAGAAGGAAGCCCAAATAAGGGTGTTCACAGTGATCATATATTCTGCAATACCCATAAATGTACAGGTTTCAAATACTCTGGCCCTATGTCAGGCTATGTCCCAATTCTTAATTGGAAAAATATGGTTGGTCTAGACACGTGAGCAGAGGAGAGAGTATGAGAGATAAGGGGGAAAAGAGGAAGACGGGGAAGGAAAGAGAGCAAGGAGGAAGGGAGCTGATCAGGGGCAACTCTCCAAGCAGTGAGGCGGGGGAGCTGGAGACAGCTCAGTGGGCCACAGGGCAGTCCTCAGACGGCACCTGAGGCCAGCTTGGGCTTCTCTCCCCTCATCCAAAGCCCAGGACCCAGGTGGAAACAGCCAGAGCACCAGGAACTTCTGGAGCTTGTCTTACACCAGTGTTAGGGGCGCCCCCACTTTCCCTCACTCCAGCAATGTAGGCAGAGAAAGGAGAGTGACGCCCCCCATCCCACAGAGGGGAACTGAGGCTCAGGGGAGAACAGAGGCTTCCAGGTGAGCGGCTGAAGGCAGAAGCGAACAGAAGCTCTGTGCTTCCGGGGTGCCTTTTCCAGAGAGACGCTTCAGCTGCAGTGTTCACTTTCGGCTGCCCAAATGTGCTTCAACAAAGAGACAGGACAACAGCGGGAAGCCTGGAAAAGATCGGCATCACTTTAGGCGTGAAAAAGGTGGAGGGATCACAGACAAAAAACAACCTCATAGACACAGACAACAGTATAGTGACTGCCAGAGGGAATGGGGGTGGGGGAGGTACAACAGAAGAGGGTAAAGGGGGATGAATGGTGACAAAAGGAGACTTGACTTTGGGCGGTGAGCACACAACACAATACACAGATGATTTATTACAGAATTGTACTCCTGAAACTTATACCATTTTGTTAACCAATGTCACCCCAATACATTCAACTGAAAAAAAGAGAAAGAAAAAGCAGGATGACAGGGGAAGCCTGGAAAAGACTGGCGTCACTTTAGACGTGACCTGGCCACACACACACTCACATGCATGTACACAAGCACGCATATGCACACATATGCCATATGTCCTTAAGGTTCCTTTCATTTTAAACCCATTAAGAGGAATGTATTTCCTCTCCAGGACCCCTGCCTGCCTGCCAGCCTTTGCACCCCCTCCCAGCTCCTCCAGGCTCACTGTGGTGTGTTTTTGTTTTCTGACTGGGTGATTGATTATAGAAGAGCAAATTAGCTCCCACTGCTTTTAAGATGCATTTTCTCTCTTAAAGAGAAGATGATGTGTGTGAGCATTACTTCTCTCCCCCGCTGCCTGCCTTGGCCGTCGGCTGCAGTCATTGCCGCTTCCGAAGGGCATTCTTGAAGGGAGGAGGCACCCAGGCAGCCCACTGCAGCCCACCGCAGCCCACCCTGCTATGACCCAGCCCTGCCTCCCGTGGCCTCCTCCTAGCCCCAGGAAATCTCTCTGGTTTTACTCTGGGCTATTTTTACCCATCTTTGTGGGTAAAAATACATGGGAATCCAGCTGCCTAGCATGAGGTAGACCACGTTGAATTAATGAATGAATGAATGAATGAATGAATATACACAAGTGATGAATAAAGTACAAATACTAAGGTCCCAAGATAATTAAATCAATCTCTCTCTCCCCCACCATTCCCCCACTATGGACCTGGCTACTCAAACTGCAGTTTTCAGATCAGAAGCATCGGCAGTCACCTGAGGGCAAGGTTTCCAGGTTCCCAAGTAACTCATATGACGTGTACACAGACCTATCAGCTTTGAGAAATGTGCTATGTAGTGCTCAGTGGAAGCAGGAAGGTAGAAAAGATGATCTCTTACATGTCTCTCACTCAGTGACCTCAGATTGATACAGTCATGAGAGGCTGAGCTCAGGGTCCTTACAGGCTGGAGTGCTGGCCTACGAGAGGGAAGGTAGAATTGCAACTCTGCTTCCCTTCGGTTCTAGCTCTTCCTGCTGCCGGCTCCTTTGGGGGCCCAGCTGACAGATCCAGAGCACAGCATGGCTTTGCTCTAACTAATTGCCAACAGTTGGCTGTAGCTGAATTTGTTATTCAAAAAGGCTCATTAATCTCCTAATGCCAGTGTAGCCAGGGCTGCTAATGGTGCCTCTCACCTCCCAACACCCAGTTCCCAGTGGGGCATCCTGGCTCCTTCTGGCAGCATCGCAGGAAACAGCTCCCTTCTCAGGCGAAGTTGGTGCCTGAGGACATGGAGCCAGGCTGATTCAAAACCTGGTTAAGGCCCCTTATGGGAATACCGGGAGGTGGCTCTCTGGGACCTCTCGAATGAGCTGAGCTGTGTGCTCTGTCAGCCAAACAATGGACTCGGTCCTTTTTCCCCTCAGGTATAGGGATGGGCCCTACCTTGGAAAACCTTGCAGGATGTTTAGAAACATGGAAGAGGTACCTTCTAGAAAGATGATGGTGAAGTCTGAAGAATTTCAGAGACTTTGGCTAAGTTTCGAGTCAGATGCTCAAACTTCTATTCATCCTGTCTCTGAAAGTGATGACAACGTGCCTTTCTCCTGCCTTTCTCCCCTAAGCTCTACTTCTGCGGGTTTGTCTTTCCAAGACTGTACATTCTAAAGGGAAGGGGTCTGTTGTGGGTTTTACACCCTGGCCACTGGGGCCCTGCTAACCCATCAGCTATTCCCTTAGCCTCGCAGCTAGACACGGGGTAAAGGGGAGAGAACAGGACAGCAGAGACAGAGAAGGAAGAGAGCAAGTGAGGAAGGGAGCCGGTCGGGGCACCTCCCTGAGGAGCGAGAATATGATGAGTATTAAGAGTAAGATGCTTCACAAGGAAACCCCACTAGGGCTGAGGTGGCTCACCTCAGCTTAGGGCTTTATTCTGTTTCTTCTAACATTTTAATATGAAATTTTTCAGACAGAAAAGTTGAAAGAATTATACAGAAAATGTTAGTTGTATAATATAGGCGGTGGGCATGTAGGAATCCATCTTTGTTGCTATTTTTGTTCTTCCAATGGACCAGACCCTCTGGCATCCGTCAATTCCATTAGTGTTGCCGAAATGAACGAAATGAACGTGAGCGAGCATCCTCGCCACAGAAGTTTAGTTGTTAGGGCAACACTGCCCTCTGCTGGCCATGGGCCCTCATTTCCCCAGGACAGCTCTGCCTGGCAAAGGGCTCAGGAAGGGCCGGTCAGATTGTTCCCACCCAGCCCTTGGCTTTGTCTCTCCTGCCTCTGTCCTTTGCCGAGGCCCTGCTTAGTGCAGGTGGGACCCGCCCAGGCACAGTGGTGCCTGGCACCAGCTGAAACCCAGCTCAGACAATTAAGCGCTATGTTAGGCCAGCCAGTGTCTTTGTGTTCGTGTTTCTACAGCCATTAACCCAGTATCTGCTGGCATGGGGTGCAACACCAGGGCTGTGCACAGTGCACAGCTATGTCTCCGTGCTGTGGATAAATGACTTGACCACTCAGAGCCTTGTTTTCCTTCTCGGTGGAATGGGATCACCAGACTCTTTCTTTCCTGGGATAAAGCAGAGAGTGAGAAAAAGTGCAATGAACCAGGTGGGTCAGACACACCTGAAAACAACTAGAAAGCATTCATCTGCTTCCAGCAACAGCGAACCCATGTGCAGGTGGCTTGTTGACATCAGGCAAATACCCTGGGCCTTCTTATGTTTGAGGTTATTCTAAGGTGGCTGGTGCTTAAATATCACTACCAATGGGACGGGATAAAGCAGAATGGATCATCAAACGGTGGCCACCTATGGGGGTGAAGTCCCTGTGTAATTGGAAGCCGAGAGAGCAGGATCTGCCCTGTGTCTTGGTCACCTGTGGCACGCAGGGTGGGTTACAGCAGTCATTCCCAAACTTGACCTGTGTCTGCCTCACCTGGAGGAGCTGGTACAGCCCAGACTGCTGGCCCCACGTCAGTCTCTGATTCAGCGTGTGTGTTGGGGGAGGGTGGGGACACGGCCTGAGGGTTTGCATTTCCGACACATTCTTAGGTAAGCAGACCAGGCCCGGAAAGCCAGACCAGGCTGTGTAACGATAAGAGCTCCTGAACCTCAGTGAGTCACACCACAGAAGTGTATTTCTTGTTCACGCTGCATGTGGAGTGTCAGCGTGGGTCTCGGGAAGACCCACGCCAGCGGGTGCCCTGCCATCCTGTGGCTGCAGCTCCTGGAACATCTGACTCCCTGGTTGACAAAGGAGAAAAAACGAGGTGTCATGTTTGGGTTTTTCACTGCCTCGGCCCAGAAGTGATGGCACAGATCACGTCCACTCACTTTGCATTGGCCGGAACTACTCGCGTGTGCTGCCCAGGTTCCAGGTAGGTGTCTGCCATGTCCTAGAAGAAGAAGGGCACTGGGTGTTGGTGAACGCTTGTGCTGTCACTCATACCACCCAAGCACATCTCTGTTCACTCTCAAGAACATGTGCAGTCAGTCAAAGCAGGATGGTGGTTAGTGGGGGCATACTTTTGGCCTTTTAAATGTTGGTCAGAAAGTAAAAATGATGATAATAACAATGATGGTGATAACTGTTCCTTGTGCTCTTTTTGTATTAAATCATCGCTCACAACAATCCTATGTGATAAGTTCCACTTGCATCTTCATTTTATAGCAAAGTGTAGTTATGTAGTTTCCCCAGGTCACACAGCTGCTGAGACAGAGCTAGGGTAGTAACCGAGCCAGCCAGACACCAGAGTCCTGTTTCCAACCACTCGTCAGCTCCAGTACTAAATTATTTTTGAAAAGAGAGTAGGAGAGACCATAGTAGGAAGGCCTGGTTTCCAGGTAAGCGAAGAGTCCCAAGTGAAATAATCTAAATATAAACAGTTCTCCAGAGAGAGCATCCTCGTACAAGCAGCTCTGCCGATGGTGTACAAGGGAGTTGGCTCAGCCACGTAGGTTCAAATGGGACCCGGTTGCAATGCAATGCCTTTAAGGGCATTCACTGAGGCCCCACCAGGCTAGAAGTCTCCCCCCGAAGAATACAATCTTCCTAGTAAGTGGTCAGCAATCAGGAGGACGGGGCAAGACATTCCTCAATCTCTCTCATAGGATTGCTTCCCATGTCACCCGGTTCCCCTTAAATGAAGACCCAGAAACCTCCCCCTGCCCCCCAAGCCCTCCCCCTTGGCCCTACTCCATCCAGAAAAACACTTCCAGCTGCAGTGTCCCCACCCTGAGGTCTGAGCACCTCCTCTCACTCTACCCTGGTGGGCTGGCGGCAGGGTCTTACTGAGCAGTATCATAGGAAGAGGCCTTAAGTCCTAGTGTTGCTGAGGTTTGGTCCCACTGAGTAGTGACTAAAACAGCTCCTCAGGGCGGATTGTGTACAGGAAAAATAAGCCTTTCTCCCACTGATAGTGATACGCTCTCAAAACTTCGATGAGTTACTGTAATAGGTAATAAAAACTGTTTCATTTTGCTATCTTAGCTAAGACCCTCATTCCACATGAAATTGGGAATGGAGGAGGTAGGAAAAAATGCAGCTGGGAGAGGAAAGGAAAATCCTACCTGGACATATTGGATCCAAAGAGTTTGTTTCAAAAGGTCTCTGGCTGAGCCAACAATGGCCAGTAGAGGGCGCTGTCCTAGTGCTTTAGAGAGCTTCAAATCAGGAGCTTCCGCCTGCCCTCTCTGCTCACTCCACGACATCTCTGGGAGAATGCCACATCTTCAAGAGGTCACTGTTTAACCCAAATGGTCCTTGTTAGTGCATCAAAGGGGGCCAGTCTTTGGCCTCAAAAATGTCAGATTTCTTCCCTGGCATTTACAATCCTCCTATTCCCTGTTTTTCTTAATAAAATTTCAAAATCTCCTTGTAAAGATTTTGAAACATTGTCATTTTCTGAGCAATGTTTTCATTAGACAGCTATGAAGGATACACAGTCAGTTATTCCATCTTTCTCTGTCTCTCCTCCTCCTGCACACACACACACACACACACACACACACTCAACACTCACAGTTTCTGCTGACAGCTCAGCCCCACATCTGCAGCCTGGGATCCGACTGAGAAGACAGATGATTGGGAATTGTGTGAGTGCTCACATAAGTTATTCTGCACTGAAGGTCTGTACCGTAAAGGGTCTCCAACCTGTTCGGGAGTGTGCTTAGCATTAATTACCAAGCGCAGTCCCATTGAGTAGCGACTAAAGCGGTTCTTTCCAGCCAAGTCTCCAGGTGGTAAAAGGCATGAAAACATCTTTTCTTTCTTGCAGGAGTACCTGTCAAATGGACCAGCAGTGAGATCTGTGTTTTGAAAAACAGGCAAGGACAGCTCACCCCTCAGCGCATTCTGGCACACGAAGCATGCTGTGTGTAGCTCCTTGAGTTGCATCCCCAGGCTCTGTCTGCCTCAAGATTGAAAATAAAAATATGAGGATTGAGGATTTCACAGTATTAGCAATCCATATCTCCAGAGAGCAGCAAAGGTAGATTTGGGATCTTCCATGGCTCTCATTCCAGCCCAGCTGCAGGGAAAGCAGGCCGACCCCATACTTCCTGACGTAGCCCTGCCCAGCTGCACAAGGAGCCCACCCCAGCGCCAGCCCGACCATCACTGGGGAGGTGTATTAGTTTGCTAGAGCTGCTGTAACAAACTGTCACAAACCGGGTGGCTTAAACAATAGAAATCTATTGTCTCACAGTCCCGGAGGCTACATGCCCAAAATCAAGTTGGAGTTTGCTCCTTCCAGGAGCACCGAGGGAGAGTCTGTTCCACGTCTCTCCCCTTATGTCTGTGGCTTGGCCCATGCTGTTCAGCTCACAGAAGCATCACCCTAAACTCCCCCTTTATTTCACATGGTGGTCTCCCTGTTGGCATATCTGCTTCCAAATCTCCCCTTTTCATAAGGACACCACTTGTATTGGATTAGAGCCCTTCTTAATAATCTCCTCCTAACTAATTACATCTGCAATTACCCTATTTCTAGATGACCCTATTTCCAAACAAGATCATATTCTGAGGCACTGGGGTTTAGGCGAAGTTTGAGGTGGGTTTCATAGTTGAAAAGCACAGGGTGAGTGTCCTAAGCAACAGGAGAGCACCGACACGATAAAGCCCATGAAGCCTGACACAGCAAGGCAATAGAGCCGTGCAGCACTGATCTGATCCTGCCAGCAATGGGGACCCACGGGCAGAGCGAACCAGCACACACACTCAGATTTGCCTCGCAGCCCAATTGCTCTGCCAGGGCTAGTGAGGAATGGCAGTGGGAGAGGGACAAGGCTGGAGGAAATAAACTCAATTACTATAATCCAGGCAAGAAAAGATGAAGTCAACCCTTGAAGGAATGGAGAAGAAGGGGCAAGTTTAAGAAATATTTAGGAAATGAAATCAGCAAGACTGGGGACTTACTGATGCGGAAAGGTGAAGGAGGGCAGGGTGGGGGGTCACTAGTGACTCAGGCTTCCAGGTTGGATGACTAAGTGGATCACACGGGGTACAGGGGGAAGAGCAAGTGTGGGGGGAACACGTCGAGTTCGGCTTCATCACTCCTCCTCACCACCACCCCCTCATGCCCCCTGCTTCCCAGTTCTGACTTCCCACCTAGGTTCAGTTTCACATGAGCTGAACTTGGGGAACTGTAGGACCCCTGGGGGTGTTCCTCAGCATCCTTAAATAATTCACATTTTAATACAGAAAGTAGACACGTATGACCCAAATATACCTAGACTCAGCTATCTACAACTACCTATTATCTATAATTCTATTATCTATAACCTATTATCTATAATTCTAAAATCCAAAACTCCTACAAAATCTGTAAAAAAAAAACCTTTTATTGTAAATGTGAAGTTCATTTGGCAGCAGAACTAATCTGAATGAACTTGGGCTCACTGCTTGACCCATCCGGCCAGGGGTAGGTTCCATGCAGACATGGTGGCTTTCGTTACACCCACGTGACCACCCAGCAGAAAGGGGGTGAGAGTGTGCACCCGGAGAGTGTGAAGAGTTCTGTTAGAGCCCACAGGAGCTACCCACTATGCTCCTGAGGGCCCCTGCTCAGTCGAGGCTGCGTTCGTCTCCCGTTCCGTAGTGAAGAAACTGAGGCTCAGATCTAGAATGAACACCTCCTCTGTGAGATAAGAATTTGCGAAGGGGCACTAGGACCTGAACTGTCTTTATTCTCAGACTTCCCCCGTTCACTTCTGGCTGTTTTCATGTTGACGAAACACCACCCACAGACATGTTTTTCATTCCTGGGCTCTAAACCACCCTCCTCCAACCCATGGATTAGAGCCATGCCCCGGAGCAAGAAACTATATGTTTCCCTCTATGGGAAGAGAAAAGCCGCAGAGCGCCGTTTCTCGGATGTAAAAGCTAGAAGTGAGCTGGTGAGACACACAGACAGGTAGCACATGCATGGATGGTGCATCTGTGTCTGTGCAAGTTTTGCATCCAATTTTGTGCACAAAATAGCTAATATCTAATGGTGGCACAAGGCCCCTTCTCCTGAGATCCCACCAGCTGTGTTAGTGCTGCCCTGCGCTGGGTTAGAAGGCTGGAGATCGATGCCTGTGTCCACTTTTTGGAGAAAAGAGGACAAAGCGATGGTCCAGGAGTCTGGCTTCCTGCCTCATTAGCTCATGGCACCATCAGCCTTCCAGTCACAGCTGAGACCCCAGCTGCAGACCCAGCCCCACCCTCGGCTTGGCCACCAGGACCGTCCTCCATTAAGGAGCCCAGAAGGCCCTTTTGTTCGATGAGATTCGGTCAGCAGCCAGCCTTTCTCAGGGTTAATCCTCAGCTCTGACTGGGTCCCGGCCTTGTTCCTGCAACCAGTTTTCCTCCCTGAACCCCATTTTCAACCCGGAGTCTTGTGCTGGGATCCCTGGGATGAAATCCATCCAGTACCCAATTCCTCTGAGACAAGGGCACCCCCTTGCTTTTGCTTCCACCCCCACGCTGGGCTTGGAGTCTCATCCTGATATCCCCCACTAAATCCCACCCCATGCTACCTGCCAGCGTGCCTTCCTGAATCCCAATTTATATTTGCTGAATGAATTGATAAATTACTAGCTCCTATATGCTAGGTACTTAAAGACAGTATCTAGTCTAAGATCTCAAAATTTTGTGAAATAACTCAATAATTGAACATTTTTTAATGTAATGGCAGACTGAATAAGGTCTACTACTGCTGTGGGGAGAGTGAATTACCTTGTCATGGGGGAGGTTACACAGGGGGTAAGATGGGAGCCGTTCTCGAAGCTCAGTTAGTGACCCTCTAAGCAGGAAAGGAGGGGCCGTCCTGGCAGAGGGATGGGGCATGAGCACTTCAGAACCCTCCTTCTCCGAGCTTCCCCACTGTTGGGGACCGTCCTGCCTGGTCTCAGGAAGCTGTAACCCCCTGTGACTTAGGCTGAGTAAAAGACCTCCGGACCAGGAGCCACTGAAGGAGACAAAACATTTCCCTGGCATGAACAGTGCCTGTTCTAATGCCTGGCTTCCCTTTTGCGTGATCGGCAGTCAATGACGGGTAACAATTCTCTAAGAAAGAGAATGAAACTAAGACAGACACAATCACATGGGAATGCCCTTGAGGGAAGGGGCTGTGGAAATGAAGGGGTGATGGACATCAACCCCTGCCCCCTCGGCTTTGTCAAAGCCTGAGTCCTTGTTCTTAGATGTGAGAAATCCAAGTCTCCTGGCTGCCTCTGTCTCCTGCCCTTCTCAGGCCTGCAGGGCGGTGCAGCCCAGACCAGAAATGGCGGCCCCCGGGGTAATCAGGCCTGGGACATAGAATATGCAAGATCCTGTGAGATCTGTTTGCTGGAGGATGTTATTAATTTGGAATTTAAAGGCACAGACAGGAAACCTTTGGAACCTGTAGCCCTTTCATATGTTAAAGACCACAACCCTTGCCCAGAATCACAGCAGGAGTTCTGTCCCCACCTCTGTAAGGTGCCTACATCTTTTGATCTTTTCTGCCAGACTGTGAATCCACAAACTAAGTCTGCTTTCTCAATAAAAATCTGCTTGGGTGTGGACACAGGTGTTGGGAACCGCCCTGACTGGTATTAGAAGCTGAGACCCCCGCCTAGGCTAAAGCTAAGGGAACGCCCTTGGAACCGTGAGCCGGCAAGGAGAAAAAAGCTTGTCTCCCTGGCAGTAATGCTGTTTCTGCTGCGGAACCCCAAAAAAAGCTTGGTCGGTTAGCCAAAGACGGGTAAGATTCCCCACGGGGGGAACAACCCAAGCCAGGCACGATCACTTTTGGGAGGCCCCCCAAAAGAAGGACTTGGGGGGGCTGCAGCAAAAGGGGGTGATGGACCCTCACTCCTCGGCTCTGACAAAGTCTGAGTTCTCAGCGTCCGGAAGAAAATCTCCTTATCTCTCGGTGGCTTTAGTTCCCGCGCTCCACCTAAGCCTGAAACAATGACGGGGAAGTGCAGCTCGGTACTGGGAAGTGCGGATTTCCCGGGGTGATCGGGCCTAAGAAAGAACATGTAAATTACTGTGAAACCTTCTTTGTCCAAGAATGCTCTTAGTTGAATGAGGAGGGTCTTAGGAGGAAGCTAGTTTGTTCCTCAGCCTTACAGCTCTTTGACCCCCAACTCAATAGACCGGCAGAGTTCTTTGTTTTATATGTTCCTTACTTCCCCTAATGAGTATTGTACGTTACCTGAGTTATTATGTAGCATGAGCCTAATAAAAGCAGGTATGGACGGTGGATCAGCGCGCTCCTCACTAGAAGGGGTGGCCATTTCGTCCCTACTTCTCCACAGAAACTAGTTTGTCTCTGTGCATGTTTTTTCTCGCGTGTTTATCGTCGAGCCATCCACAGTGTGCCGTGGTCACTGCTGGCCGGTGACCCACGCGCAACACACAGGGCACTCTCCCCACTACAGAGAGGGTGGCCATTCTGTCCCTATTCCCCCACAGGACCTGGTTGTCTCTGTGTATGTTTTTCTTGTGTTTTGATGAGCATCGGCAGCCTAAATGGATACTGCTGGCCGATATCCTCCACACTGCACCGCTGATCTCTGCACACCTGTGATGCCCTCTTACCTCTTGTGGAACTTTGTGGTGGGAGGATTTGCTGGACATACTAGACACTACCCATCACCACCCTCTTTGAATACTGAGCTCCACCTGGCTCCTAATCCTTCCATTCTTAGCAAGGCTACAGACTATTATGAGGTCAACCTTATCTTAAAGAGATATGTCCACATGACTTGCTTTCAAGGCCGATAATTCCAGAGTGTCCTAGGATTGTAAAAGGAACAGGGACTGCTCTGGGGGCTCTTCTTTCCTGTGTCCCTTGAATCTGCTATGCCCTGGTCCAGGCAGAGAAGAGAAGAAATGTTTCCTTCCCTTCTCTCTGCCACAGCCCACCTTGCAGACCTGGCCCCCAAACACAACCCTCTCAGTGAGCTCGTCTAGTTCCTCTAGACCCCAGGATCAATCAGTCCACAATTTTCTAGTGCAACCAAGCACACTGGTCTTGTCGCCATTGCAAGAAGATAACCCTTATCCTCTGCATCATCCTTTAGTCTGGTTGCTTTCCCAAGGTTTTGGAAAGCCTGGGCAGACCATTCTCGCTCTGCTTCCTCCCACCTGTTGGGGGCGGGGGAGGGGGGCATGTAGAAATGCTGACAGCTGGGAGCAAAACAATCCATAACACGACGTGTCAATGCCAGCCTGCTCTCCACGCCCCTGCCAAGGACTTGCCTCCAGCCCATGGTGCAGGAGCTGGCCTTGGGTGTGGAGCCCATTGTGTGCATTCTGAGGCCCTGTCCAGGGAGGGAGCCAGCCAGTTGTTCTCTGCCCACAGACCTTGCCCTGGAGGCGTCGTGCCCACATCCCCTCTTTCTGCAGGTTTCTTTCAATCCGTCCCTGAAGGTCGCATTCTGACGATAGCACTGGAACAGTCAGGCAAGAGATCTGGTGTCTAAATCAAGCAATTGTTTCCTTCGTAGGGAGTGAATTACTTCTGCTTATGTCTACTTGTTGTCAGTCCTATTATGTAAATGTTCCATCTCAGGAACAATAGCGGATGAGAACATTTAGGTGGTGAGGATGCTGGCAGCCGCATGAGCCCTCCTTCTTCGGAGAGGCTGGAAGGGGGACAGAGAGCAATGGTGAGGGGAGGGAGAGGACCACTGGAAGGAAGGTTTTCCTGTTGCTACTTTCCTCAGGGGACCCCAGGGGTGGAGGTCATCCCAGAATGCTGTGTAGCTCCCAGGTCCTAGGCGTTCCAGTTCAGGAGTCTGGTTGCCACCCTCCCAAACCCATTATTAAGGAAACATTAGCCTTTCATGGCCCCCGCTCATGACTAGCTCCATAGCTAGGGCACACATTGGACTTTCCTGGGTACTGGAGTGAAGGGGGGCTCAGGATGGCTCCCCTTCCTGGAAAGACAGTTACCCCAAGAGGGGAGAGGACCTGTTCTCTGAATCTTTAGCATCTGAAGCTGAGACTTCATGGTACGTGGAAATCCACTGTCCCAGACATCTGGTTCACAGGCATGCGCACACGCACACACGTGCACACCTAGATGCCAACACTGCCCCTGCCCTGGCCCCGTGTGCCGCCCTCACCGGAGATGCCTCACTCTCCTTATTGGTCCCCACAGTGTCTCAAACTGAATCAGGTTTCCAAGTGTCCTCTTTCTAAGAGTTTATCATTTTCCGTGCACTTTCTAAGCAGTTTCTCATTTCATCCTTATGACCCTCTTGTTGAGAAATGTAGTCCTTTGTGCCCAGTTTATGCCTCAGAAGCAGGCTCAGCAATGAGAAGAAGATTGCCTAGAATCACACATCTCTAGCAGGGTCCCCAGCACAATCCCAAAGTTGCTCTTGAGTCTGACTCTGAACCTCTTCACTGTAACACTCAAAGAGGTTACACTACAGAGTTTTACGGTCTGTCTGGGCAGACACTCCTGAAAGTCAACCCTTCACTCAGCAGATGAATCAATTCTCCAGCAGATGAATGCTTCCAGGATGCCTGCTCTGTGCTGGGCGCCACAGGCAGAGATTCTCAGGCAGTCCCTGTGGTCCTGTTAGATCCTTTCCAGAGCGGGCAGGGGGCTTAGTAATCACCCCTGGAAATTTTCTAGAAGATTGGCATCATGAGGATGATGGGTCTGAGACCTCTTCCTCCCCCTGAGGGAGTGGGGAGCAGAGGGGGGCAGGGAGGAGGAGAAGGAATGTCACCTCAGTGCCTGGCACAGTGTCACCCCAATGGTAGACACCTGGCAATACTTGTTGGTTCCTATAATGTGAGGGAGAAGCAGCAGGAGTCTGCTCCCATATCAGGAATACGGAGAACTTTGAGGCAAGCCTTCTTGAGGAAGCGCTGTTGATCAGAAATCGTCCCCGCCAAGGAAACGATCAGCCAGAGCGGGGCGGACACAGGCACCAGGTCTGGACAGAACGCTGCCACTAGAGGGCAGTGGCAGCTCGCTCTTGGGAGTGAGGGAGCCCTGGATACCTTCATTCTGGAGAAGCCAAGAGCAACCCTGCTGCTTTGGAGGCCTGTCCCTGTGGGGGGGACCTGGAGGTGGACGTGGACTTCAACCCGGAACAAATGCGATGTAACTTTCCATGTTTCGTTTGACCTCGACAGGAGACTCGAAGGTTAGACTGACATTGTTAGTCCCGTTTGCCGAGTAAAAACAGAAAGGTCTTTGTGTTTCAGATTCATCCCAGGTTGCATGGCTAATGAAGATGCTGTGGGGACGAACGCTGGGTCCCCTAAGCCCCAATCCCGGGCCGAACCCAAGACCTGTTTGTACGTGGTGATGTGGTCTAAATGCTTTAGGGAAATTCTGACCGTCATAATTTTTCCTTTATGGGCCATCCCTTGCATTATTTACTCATTCCCCTGGAGGGTTAGGAAGAAACAAAAAAAGGAGATTAAAATCAAATTGGACAATCAGGTACTTTGTAAGTAACCTTGCTAAAAGGTCAGACGAGGTAAGAGATACTCATGACTGCCCACCCACTGCCCTTCAGCTCTCTTCCTGCTGTCTTTCAAGGTCACACAGTAGTGACCTTACAGTCAGGACTGATTTCTCCTGCTTCGGATTCAGAAATGCAGGCGGACAATGATGGGCAGTGAGGAGAGAGGTGCTGTTCCCTCTCCTGAGGGCCAGAGCAGGACTCCCTGGGTCATCAGCGAAAACTCCAAAGTCCATGGTGACAGGCTCCATCCTGCCCCCACTCTGCCTGGAACATGGCACATCCCAGTGCTGGGCTCCTTTGGGAGTGTGACTCGGGCCATGGAGGCGACGGCTTCTTTTGGCACAGCAGACTCATGAGGAGGGGATCAGGTGAAAATCTACTCACCTTGTAGACAATTTTTTTAGTTCCTCCTCACCAGAGGGCATTTTTTCACTGCTTTTTTTAAACGGAGAAAAAGAAACATCAATCAATGCCAGAGAGAAGCATCAGTTGGTTGCCTCCTGGATGCGTCTGCATAGAGGATCACATGTGCCCAGACCAGGGATGGAACCCACAACCTCTCGGTTATGGGACGATGCCCCAACCAACTGAGCCACACCAGCCAGGGCCTTGTTAGGCATCTTACCTGCAAGATCCGAGCTAGAGATAGCCAAATGTTGCCTTAGCAGAAGCTGAGAAAAAAGAATAAAAAGGTGTCAGGACAGTATGCATAGAGAAGGTCCTGGTGGAATAGGCTAATATCTTCCTCCCTAGGGGTTTGGGGACACGAGGAAGCAGACAGAGGTCCTGACTGAATGACCCCCATGACACCCAACTGTTTGCACGCTCTAAAGAAATTGGAAGACGCAACACAAATCAGGAGAAGTGGGCTGTTACACGTCATTCTGGATTCTGCACAAGCGTAGGGGGCAGCCCTTAAGGAGCCCGTTTCTAACGCACTGAACGCCTCCTGCTCCTGCTACCAGTGGTCAAACTCAGGATACCGGAAGACTCTCCTTTTAGGTTTCATTCAGCCCTTGGCCTTGTAGGTCTTTGTGGAACTCCCTGTCTGCCAGGGGAGAAGGTGGTGTACAGCATGGTTTCTATCCTTACACAGCTTATCACTATCAGGCAGCCCTGACAGGTATCAGGCAGCCCTGACAGGTATCAAGCCGATTTCCACCCCAGTGGGCAGGGGGGACACCATCGCAGAGATGGGATCTGGGAGAGAGGGTCGTCCATTTTTGCCTGTGGACCCAGGAGGCAGGTTCAGGGCAGGAGGCTGTTTACAGGTCTGGCTCGAATGAAAAGAAGAGCACGTCTCAGGCTGCAGGGGCAATGCACACAAAGACACAGCGGCGTCTATTCCTGGAAGTACTAGAAATCTGGCGTCTTATTTTTAAAACAAATAAAGACTAAAGTAGGGAGTGTTACACTGATTCATGCCTGAGTGCCAGCCGGCCTCTATTGTCCTGTGATTCCGATTCCCTCCCTCGCACCGCCACTGCCTGGGCCGACTCCGTGCTGTTATTCCGCTGCAAATCGGATTGTGTTATGAAATAAGCGTTATTTGTTCTTTGGTGACCCCTCTCCTCTCTCATTTTCCTTCCTGTCATCCTTTCAGGGCCAGGCACGACTTGTTCCTTTCCCACCTCCCCAGATGCATCTGGGGCTTCTGTCCCTCCTGCTCTGACCGCCCAGCCACAATGCACTTCGCTCTGTCTCTCCAGTAGGCGTGGCTCCTTGCCGCCCCGGGGCCTTTATACCTGCATTCTTTCATTTCTCTGACTTTTCCTGAACATAATTCTTTTTCCTTCTGATTCCAGTTTGAAAGTCACTTCCTCAGAGCCAGATAAGTTCCCTGTGACATGTACTTTCGTAATGCCCTAACTAGTCATAGCACTTATCACAATTATAATGATCTGTATTTGTTTAAAATCTGATGTTACAGCTAGAACAAAAGACTCATTAGGGCAAGACTGTGCCTGTCTTGTTTATTACTGTGCCTGTCTTGTTTATTACTGTGTGTTCAGAGCCCAGCATGTTGTTTAGGACAGGGTAGGTGCTTAATAACTATTTGTTGCATGAATGAGTGAATGAATGAATGAAGATAGTTTTCTGCCCTGGCACCTCATCATGGCTTGCCATTTGGCTGTCTAAAAAGCTCAATGTCAAGATCTAGTTAAATGTGAAAAAGACAATGCAGACAGAGGTCAGGTGAGAGAGAGCTGCTCTGCCCTCATGGGCACACCTCCCTTTCCTCTTTCTTACATCAAACCACAAGAGAACACCTTATTTTGTGTATTTCAGGGGTGAGCATGACCCCATGGGAGCAGCGGAAGCGAGCACCTGACAGTACACATGGCCACATCCCCCTCTGTCCCCGTCACCTGTGAACCAAACAGCTAGATGAGCTCAGACCCACCAGCCACTTGGGGCGAGAGAAGGATGCCCTGGGCACCGGCACCACCTTCAGGTCCTTCCCTTCTCTCTGTTCCGCTGCCCCCTTGATTCAGGCCCTCCCCCCACTCAGGCCTCAGGGACTGGCTTAGTGGCCAGGCCCAAAGCGCTCAAACACTCTGGCTGGCCAGCCTCACCCCCTTCCCACTGCAGAGCCGTCTTGTCGTCTCCAGTGTGCATCGCATCTATTCCAGCCTCTGCGCTTGTTTCGATCCCACCCCACTCACCATACCTCCCACATCCGGCCCTGCTCAGCCCTAAGGCCCAACCTCACATCCAGCAAAGTCTTCATGAAAACTCCCCTGATGTCTCCAGCCCCCCGCAGTCTGCCCTTCATGGCCCCATCTCCAGTGACAATGTGAGTTAATAGTGCCCTGCTTAGCCATTGATGGATCACTGAAGGTTTTCTGTATTTTTGTCTTATCTCATCCACTGGGCACAGAGTTGTTGCTTAACAAATGTTTGGTTGAATGGTCGATTGGGAGACATGTAGAGATAAGGCCATTAAAAGACTCAACCAGACAAAACTGTAAGCATGGATGTGCGTGCGCACATGTGTGTGTGTGCACTGTGCATATGTTTTCACGTCAAACACTCTCTTCCACCTCCTGAGAAACTTTCCCAAATGCCCCTTGGGTTTCCTGATTACCTGCACCAACACGTAAGGAACAGATGCTCCGGCCCCACTCCGGCCTCTGATGCCTGGCGTGTGGCCTGGTCGGTACCTGCCAGGACATCTGCTTCCTGAGCTCAGCAGAGAGGCAACACTTTCTCCTGTGGCACCCAACATCTGCAGGACCTATTTCTGTGTCTACAGCTGCGAAATCATTTCTGGTTCCGTGGCTCGCCCAGGCCAGCAGTGCGCAGGCAGATTGGAGGGAAGGGGACGGAGGAAGGAAGATTCTGGTGAGCCGCTGCTGATGGGCAGTTCCTTGCCCAACTCAAACTTGTACCAGGGCACGTCACAAAGCACAGAGCTGACTGATTTGTGTGCTTGGACAGTAGAAGTTCCATGAGCACAGAGTCTGGGTCTGGTTTCGTGCCCCTAGCCGGTGCTTGATGAATGCTGAAGGAATAAGCGTATGTATGCGTGTGCTGGAGAAGACGCCAGACAGGCAGGATTCAGCACCCTCCAGAGATAAGCTTTGCGATGTTTGTTGAGGTCCATAGGCATTATTTGACTGTCTCCAGCTGGGATCAAACTCCCCAGTCCAGTGTTCACACAGCAGGGGGACAGCTGCTAGCTGGGGTGCTAGGCCCAGAGAGTCTAAGCCAGGGGTGTCAAACTCGTTTTCACCGGGGGCCACATCAGCCTCACAGTTGCCTTCAAAGGGCTGGATGTAATTTTAGGGCTGTATAAATGTAACTACTTCTTAACAGTTAAGCGAGAGCTCGGCACTGCCACCGGGTAGAAACAAGGTGCCGGGCTAGATTTGGCCCACGGGCCTTGTGTTTGCCACCTGTGGTCTAAGCAATGGACACTAGAATTCAAGACAAAAAAAGAAGAAGAAGAACCAAGGAGAGCTGTATACAATGAGTTTTGGGAATAGCACAAAGGGAAGCGTGATTCGTTCTGAGGTCAGGAAATCATGGAAGGCTGTGTGGACTAGATGGCATAGGAAATAGATTTTTAAAATCAATAACATTCCCATGGGCAGAGAATGAGGAAAGGGCACTCTATACTGAGATCAGCATAAGGGAAGATTAGGAACTCTGGAAGTAAGTGTCAGGTTAGAAATAAGTGTCTCACATGTTGTGGCTGGAGTGGCAGCTGGGTGGACGGAGGGGCTCGGGGAAGCAGGCAGAGTTTTGTGCCAGACCCAGGGACACCTCCACTGAGGGGCTGAGGGGTTTGGAGTTCATTCTGTGGGTAGCAGGTCTTTTTGAGGAGGCAGCAATGTGTTATGGAGATACCTGAAGCAAGGATGAAAGCTGGATTGGAGATAAAACAACAATAGCTCGCACTCACTGACTGCTTACCATGTGCCAATCACCGCTCTAAGCATTCTGTCTCATCCCACCCTACTAGTACATAAAAGAAGTTCAGTAATTGTCCCATTTTACAGGTGAGAAGACTAAGGCGTGGGGAGGTTAAGCCACTTGTTCAAGGCCACACATCCAGTCAGGGGGTGACACAGGAGTCCAAACTAAGAGCTTTTCGAGAGCTACTGTTAACTATCCCCATGGATCACCTTACCTGAGGACCAATTAGGGCCTAATTTATCACAGTAGCACCTTGGAGAGAAAATGAGGGTCTGAACCAACATTGCAGAGATGAAATATAAAAGAGGTAGCATTTACTTATCGCCTGTTGTGTAAGAAAGGCACAACACGTATACACGCACATGTACTCATTTGCTTGTATCCATATAAGCAAATACTGGAGAGAGACATGAAGAATTAATGAAAGTAACTACCGACAGGGGGCAGGGCAGGAGGGGAGAAGTGGATGGGGCGTGGAGAGGGGGTGAGACACCACCATAAGCCTTTTAATAAAGTTCTGAGTTTTGACCCGCATGACTGTATTTATTTTAAAAACACCCAAATGATATAAAATAAACAGGCACAACTTCAAAGCTAATTCAAAGGAACAACTAAAAGTGCGTAACAGCTGATTAGGCCTGGAAGGCAATGGAAGCGTCAACACGGCCAAGGAGAGTGCTTGAATGCTGCTGGGGAGACGGTAGCCCGCCCGCGGGCCTTGCTGAGGAGCAGGGAGGGGACAGAGTGGGGTTAGAGGCGCTATAACATGTTCCCTTTTGTTTGTGGATGGAAATATTGTGGACAGTTGGATGCAGAGATAAAGGTTGACAACCCAGATGGGGGTCTTGATATGGGATGTTCACGTGAAGCCCCCGTGAGTGGGTGTTAAAATTAAGAGGAAAGTAGAGAAGGAGAAGCAAGAGGGTAGAAGACAGAGGTTCAAGGACCTGCTCTGATGGAGCTGCAGAGAGAAGCTGAGATGGAGACTGTGAGGACTTGGTCCAGGGCAGGATGGAGGGGTGGGGGTGAGGGAGCAGAGGTGCTTCTAGAAACAGGGGAGAGGAGACATTCCAGGTTTACTGGGGGGAACCACTCAACATGGGGTCCCCCTGGGGGTCTTCCAAGGAGTTCTCTGCGGGAGACGGCATGCCAGGCGGATACCGAGGGCCCTTCGGTCTCTACATTTCAGCCAGTACAGAAGCCCTACTGCCCAGGCAGGTGTTTTCAGACAATACACCCCAGCAGCTGAATCGTTTAGAGGGAAACTGAGGCAGGCACACCTAGAAAGCTCTCTGGATTTTCTGTTGTCTCCTTATTCAGGGCAATGGAAGCCTCTTATCTGATGTTTTGTTTTTTGCTTTTGCTTTTTCCTCTCTTTCGTTCTATCACACACATCAAAGCAAACACAATTACTCACATGTACACACACACGGCATAAAAGGGCCCCTTTGCAAAAGCATTTTTCTGGATCAGACTAAATGCTGCTGGGAGGGAGGGAGAGCAGAGCAGAGGAAAGGAAGGAGAGATGCAAGCCACCTAGCTACTTTTCCTCCCCTTTAAGGCTGCCTGGTTACGGTCCTGGGAAAGAAAACCCCTGCATTCCTCCCCTTTAATTCAGTTTATTGTTAAAGCGCTGGAGCAGCGAATCCTCACAGACCTGTAGGAGCTGGAGTGGGAGCACCAGGAGCACGAATTCTTTCTGAGTCCCTGGGTAAGATGAACCTGCTTCTTTTCTTGATTTTAGGAGGTTTCCTTGCTTGGCGGCAGGCAGGCGGCTCCTAGAGAGTGGGTTTGAAGAGCCACTTTGGTGAGCAAGTTGGGTGTTTATTTCAGCCTCAGTTCCAGGCTTGCCTGATTCTTGTGGTGTCAAGGGTAAGTTGTAGCTGCCTTGGAAAAATAAGTCTGAATGGGGGTCCGGGTAGGGCCTCCCTGGGGAGCCATCACTTCAGGGTTGGCTTGAGTGGGAACCTTTTGCACTTCTGGGCAGGAAACAGGGAGCCACATCTCCGTCTATGCCCTCCTGCAATGCCTGCCTGCAGGCTGCCTCCCAGGGACAGTCCTCAGGGCTCTGTGCCCGGGAGGGGCGGTCCATCTCCAGGGTGTCAGGACCTCCAGCGTGCCTCTGCCTTGGGCTCAGCCTTCCTCCCTTAACCCCTCTGACCACATCTGTCAAACCAGGCAATGCCCGTTCTGCTTACTGCCTGGGCTGTGGTGAGCACTAGGACAGCCAGTGGGCAAAAAGGAGGTTTGTAAACAGCCTGTGGCTCTGCAAACCCAAGGAGGTGAAACAGCCTCAGTCCCCCTGGCAGGGTCCAGGGACAGGCTCCAGCTCTGTGTCCCCGGCTGCGTTAGGATGTAGAACTCAGCTGCCGAGAGCTTGTCGGTCACAAGACCACTCCTTCACCTTCCCCAGGGGTGCGTCCATCTCCCTCCTGCCTTAAACTTCCCCAGTTCACTTCTCAGGTAAAGATGCAAAAGGGAAGTCTGGATTCACCACCACCACCACCCCCCATCCACGCTGTCCCTTCTCTCCACGTAACTTTGACGCACAAACCTTAACCCTGAGGCTCCCAGAGGCTCTGCCAGGGCTCTCGCTCGTCTGGCTGCAGTGCACGGCTGGCTGGCTGCTTGCTTGCTCTGGAGCCAGATACATTGATCATGAGGAAAATCGCTGAGAAGTGTCAAGAGAGTCAAGCAGGTTCCGTCTTGGGTAAGGAGATGATCTCTTCCTCCAGACCAGAGGCTGGAGACAGAGCCTGGCCCCTGGCAGTCCTACTGACCCAGGCTAACCGGGGCCACAGATGAGACCCAATAGGCCATAGCACAAAGTGCTTAGTAATACCGGATACGGGGACCACACTTCCCAGTTGATAATGTGCTTTTTCTTAATCACCTTTAGGGCAGGTCCACCCAGCTGGCTGGTGAAGCAAGTAGTGTATCTCCTTTAGCACAGACGAGACCACTGAGACTCAAAAGGTTAACCGGTTTTCCTGGGGTTGCAGAGCTGCTGACTGGCAGTGTCCACTTGATGATAGTGGCATTGGAACCCAGATCTTCTGACATAACCAGTGACCTTTCCATGATACTGCAGATAGCTACGGTGCGTGCGTGGGGAGGGGGGTGTGGAATGAAGAGAGCACTCTTTAGAAAGAGGCAAAACTTTGGGAAAGAAGGCCCACGTTAGAGTGAGGAAAGGTTTGGGCTGGATCAGGGGGAGGCTCCGGCAATAGATGGCTCAGGCCCCAGCGCCGTTGCTGAGAAATCTGAGTGTCCCTGGGACGCAGCCTTTTTAGCTCATCCGAGCCCTGCCTTAGGGTGGGAGAGTGTGCAGGAAGGGGAAAGCAGTCAGGGGTTGGGACCGCATGAAAGCATCCTGGGGACGAGGGCGGGGTAGGTGAAACCCAACAACCATCACCAGGATGGAGGCAACAGGTTGCATGGTAGGGGGCCAGGAGACTGCCTGAGGGAGTCATTTGCCATCCACTTGATTTGCGGTATCTTGCTTCACATGTCTACCCCTCAGGATCCCATCTATAAAATGGAGTTAATGACACCTACCTTGCAGGGCGGCAGGGAGGCTTTAAAGGAGATAATGCACTTGAAGTGCCTAGCACAGTGCCCCACCCAGGCGATCAGTCCGGGAGGGGTGGGCCTGGAGCAATGTAGCTGGGGTTGGAAAGAACCCCTTCTGAGAGGAGAGTGCCTCCCTCGCTCCCTCTCCCGCATGCACGCACGCACTCGGCCATAAATAAGTTGTCACACGTGCCTGCTGCCTGCGAGGGATGGGGCCCAGCCGCAGCCTGCCAGGGCCCGCGGAGTGAATGAGTTGCAGGATGAATGGGAGAGAGAGGAGGAGCGGCAGAGCGTGCGGAGCGGCGCGCCCGCGCTACAACTGCGGGCGCGCCGCCGCGGTCCGTGGCAAGGGGGCTGGGGTTGGGGCTGGGCGGCTGCCGAAACGAGCGCAAGTCTGCGGGGGGCCAGCAGGCTGCAGAGTCTGTGAGGATTGCCGAACCTGGTGCCCTCGGAGGGGAGGCTGGTAACGCCGAGCCTCTTGGCACAGCCGCCCTGAGCTCCCTGGCTGCCTTCGCTGCTCCTCCGCAGGTGGGGATCCCTCCTCTCACCTTCCGGAAGGAAGGCAGTGCCTGGCTGGGGCGGATTGTAGCAATCAGCCCCACACCTGTCGGAGTAGGCACCCCTTGCATGGGAGTTAAGCTCAAAGGCAGCGTGTGGCAGACACACAGTCAAAACTGTTACCCTTGAAAACTCCTTAGAAAGGGGTCCGGGTTTCGATGAACATATTGGCCCTGAAAAAAACCAACACCAGCAGTGTTTCCTACAGCGTTGCACCAGATCTGTGTTTTCTTGGTTGCCTACTAGATGAAGCAGTTAGTTTGCATTATCGGGGCCATGATGTATGCGAATTTATATGTCTTTAAACACTTCAGAATCATAGTGAGAAGAGATGCTCACACTGCGAGAGGCATGTGGGAGCTGAGACCCGCTGAGGGAGTAGCAGGATCACAGCTGTCCCGCGCTCACCCCTATCTAAAATGTTATTTGTTCCCTTCTCTCCCCGGTGCACGGCGCTTAATTCACGTGCCTGTCGTGTGGGCCCACTGCATAGCACCTTGGTGGTTTCGGAGAGCTTTATATGTCCTCTGATGTACTAGACGCCCACAGAAATGCTAAGAAATAGAGAAAGACCATTGTTTCCATTCAGCAGATGAGGAAGCTGAGGCACACTGTGGTTAGAAGCACATGAAGGACAAGCAGCAGCCGCTGCTCTCTCCAGTGGCTCCTGTGTGTTGGCCTCTCAGAGACCAAGTGAAGCCGTAGAGAATGTTCCTCGTTTCCTACATGAGAGACTCACAATAAAGCTTAAGCAATACGTGAAATCTGGCTTGTCGCTGCAGCAGGAGGAATCTAGTTAAACTTAAATATGGATTTGAGCCTGAAATAAACTGCAGGAGGCAATTGAGAAATGTCCTTCCTCAGTGATTTTATGAGCAGAAACTGGCAAGCAGAGTTGGTCTGTGAGACGCAGGACTAGTGGAAGGGCTGGGGGTGGGGGGAGTCCGTGTTCCTTAGAAGTTCTGTCCAGCCAGAAGTCTCCAGGAGGCTTTGGGGTCCGGGCCTGGGCTCTGGCCAGCTTGAATCGCAGCCCATGGGTTGGAACAGGTTCTGACAGCACACACAGACCCAGCCACGTGCCTGGGCCTCCGTGCAGAGAGCAGGGCTGTGACTGATGGCTGCAGGCTGCTGGAAAATGCATATATTGCTCAAACAAGTGGAGACTCACAGAGCATTCTGGCCTCATCCCTGTTTCCTGACGGAAGCTCCAAGCAATCCCAGATTCCCCTGGGTGCCAGTAGGTGTTACCAGGAAAAAGGAAAGAGTTCTACAGTCTAATGCATTTGGGGGATGCCAAGGTTATATAGTCTTAAGCAGGTGTCTTTACTAGTCCACAGAATCTTTAATATGCTAATGTGATCATTAAAGACACCTGCTGAAGGGGCAGAAAATCCACTTTGTTCAGGATTTCCTGGAACTAATATTCTAAAACACAAACTTAAGAAAAACTTAATCTAACCTCCTTTTTTCACCAAGAAGAGAGGTGGGTGCCCAGAGACGTACAGCTATCTGCCTAAGGCTGCACAGCTCCTCCATGCCAAACCAAGACTGGAGCCAGAGCCTAAGTTCTTTCTCATGTGTTTCCCAATCCAGAGCACCATAGAAGGTCCAGTATGGGCCCAAGTCCAGAAAACAGTGGGGCCCAGGCAAGAAAATGTCCCGGCTTTAGCCTTTCAGCCCCTTTTTAACCAAGTGATTTGTATACTGCTGTGACTCCTGTGCCCCGGCCTGGAGACAGTTAGCACATTCTCGTGACGGATGATCCCATGCAGAACCTCCCTCCCGAGACCCACAGGCCTTTCTGAGTCACGCTCCAAAGACACGGAAACCGTGGAAGCACAAAGCAGTCTTAGGGAGGCCTGACTCCTCTCAGATGAGTAAAAGGGCCACCCACACATGGTCCCTCGGGAAGGCTCTGAAGCCTGTTCACTGTGCCCCGGGAGAGAGTGCTGGTGAAGGCAGGCTGCCTCTTCCTGCAGGTAGAGTTGAGAGCCATCACCTGTGGGTTGAAGGCTGCAGAGGCGCTACGCAAAGATTCTCTCCTTCCCTGTCCCCATCTCTCCAGTGTCCAGTTCAGGACTATACAATGGCTTTGGGAAACACATGGCATTGCATTAAATTGAATGCCTAGGGGTTAAAACCTGGTGCTCCCAAAACTCTAGGGCATCTTGTCAGGAGGGGTGACACTCTTAAGCAATTAGCCCAGTTCATTGATTTAATAAGCATCTCAGAGCAGAGTCCTAAGCAGCTGTGACTCAAAACCAGAAGCTTGCTAAGGGGGTTATACGGAGGGTCCAGGGCAGTGTGAGGTCATGAGGTGGCCTAGCACCTCCAGGGTAAGGTGATGATGATGAGGAGGCCTCTGAAGACAAACCTCATCTGCCTTACAGTTCCATCTGGGGCTAGTGCTGCTGCTGTGACCCAATGGAGCCTGGGAAGGAGAGAAGGACAGGGACGACCCATGGAAGAAGCATGTGAAGGGCACCTGCCTCCTGGGCTCACAGCCCAAGATCTCTCAGCAGCGCCTCATAAGTGGCCAGGCTGGATGCACAGGGATCACACAGCCTGTCCCCAGAAGCTCAGAAAGGGCTGCACTCGGAGGCAGGGTCCACCCCAAGGCTGTGCATCGAGCCCTTCAGGAAGAACTTTTCCCTCTGTAGTCTCCTCCTGGCTATGAAAATTTCCCCCAAGAGATCAGAAGACCATCCAAAAAATATGCCTGAGCACTAGTAAGAGCCAGGCGCTGAGCTAGGACCAAGGGAGACAAGGAGATGGACCAGGTCTTTGTCCACATGAAGTTGCTTTCTAGTGAGGATATGACCTCAAACAAACAAGCGGGGGAGTTTTGGATTGTCAGATATGTTGTGGAAGACGGGCTCAGGCTCACATTACAGAGTAACTTCAGGGGGAAGGGAGGTGACTCCAGATAGCATGGTCAGGGGAGGCCTGTTCAAGGGTCCCAGGGCAGTTCTGCTCACCAAGAACTGGACCTCAGGCCCACCCACCTCAGGCCCTGCATTGCCTGTCCCAGAAGTGACGAAGATGACAAAGAAGGCAAGTCGATTTTGCCCTCTCTGCTGCTAAAGGGGAGGTCCTACTGCCTGCCCCCCAGGGTGCAGGGCTTGTTGCTGCTGTTCTTCTCCAGAGCAATATCAAGACTGCAACCCCTACCCCACACCCTTCAGTACCCATCTAAATCCAACTCCTCTGCAAAGCAATCCCTGATCAGGCCTCCCTCCCACCCCGCAGAGCTCTCCTCCTCCTTCATTCATTAACAAACTGGGGCTGGACCCTTGTATGCCCCAGGCTCAGCACCAGACATTGGGGATTCCAAGAGGAGGAACCACGCCCCTGACCTTAAAGCACTCATTTTCTGGTGAGGGAAACTCACACAAAAGCAATTAACCTACAGTTGACCTCTGAACCATTTTGATTCTGACCCGACTTGCTCATTCATTTGCCAACTCCCATCAGCTGGTCTGTGTCCTTAGGTATTCCTTAATATACCTCTGCTTGCTCTTTCCACCTGGACTGTAGGCACTTTGCAGGGTAGCCTCATATCATAAAAATGTCTGTATTTAGTCCAGTGTGTATACAGGAGGCACTCAATAGATGCATGTCGAATGAAGGAGTGTTACCTCCATGACTCAAAGATAGTCCCATGCAATGAGGTCATTTCCTTTGCCCGGAGCCATTTTGCAGAATAGCATCAAGGGTCAGGCCCTGTTGAGGAGCTAGCCCCAAATGCCAGCATCCGCAGCATCTCCTGAGCTGCATGTGGGAAATCAGCTCTAAATCTCAGAATCTACAGTGGCTGTTGTGGGGCTTTGAAGCCCAACAGAAATTATTGCCAGAGACAGAGAGAGGCAGGGAGCGCTTTGGAAACAAATGAGAGCAATACTGGAGCCTCCGCCTTCACAGAATTTGTTTTCCTCTGAAGGGCCTTGAGGTTTCTCTGGGGTGGACCAGGGCGGGCATGAAGCAGGGGTTCAGATTTAGCCCCAGATATTGCCACGGAGCTCTGAAGATAAAACTGAATTGTTAGGATGGAGTGTATGGGAGGAGGGGTGGGCGGGAAAGATGTTTTCTTATAGCTTAGCTTAGGCTAAGAATACTATGTTTTTAAGCTATTTAAGAGAGATGGGAAAGAAGGAACAGAGAGTACAGATCACTAATGAGGTGGCGATGCCTCCTGGAGAGCGAGCAGGCCGTCATTCCACGGGGGTCCACAAGGGGGAGTGGTGACCGCCCAGCCGAAGGCTGGAGCTGGAGAGGCGACTTTTGATTGACTCCTACGTGGAAAAGCAGCGTCTGCAGCCCTGTTCTACGGAATGGGAGAGAGACAAGGAAGGAGACGCACAAACTGACCCTGTTGATTTGGTTCCTTTCAATGCCCATCTCTTCGCCTCACATACTTTGTGACTTCTCAGCCACAGTATGTCCACACAGTAAGAAGCATTTGGGTCCAAACTTAGATGCCAACCACTCTGATAAGTGGAAACTGCTAGATTTGGGGCTAAAAACCTGCAGAATGGTATCCAGCAAAAGATAGCCCTCTATGGTAATATGTAATCTTTCTCTAGGCAGTCTCTTCCAGCCAGGGCCCATTCGTCCCCACCTTGCAGACTGTGACCGACTGACAAAGTCCAGGGCGGGTCCTGCTCTGGCCAGTTCTGTAGCCCCCCTGGGCTGCCACCCTGCCAAAAGGAGCAAATTAACAAAATAGCCTGATGTTACCAGCACAAGCCACCAGATCCACACTCAGCTGTATCAAAGATGTTTTCATAATTATATAGCCAAGTTGCAAATTTACAGGTGATACTAAAATATGCAAAGAAAATGTAGATTCTTTATTCCCTATAAAAGTTCACCCTGCTAGGCAGCAAAAAAAAAAAAGGAAACGACATTTAAATTTGTCCATTATAACCTTTCAGGTTTAATAAAGAGCCTCATTTAGCCATTTATAAAGTGTCTTTCAGGAAAACACAGCCTTGAGATGATCTTTCCTCCTCCTGTTCTAGTTCAAGAAGCCGTTTCATGTTGTAAGGTACTTGACCTGGCTTTAATGTGGGAGAGGGGGCATCAAACCTACCAAGGACCTCAAATTACAGTCATCTGGGCTGAGTAGTGAGTGACCTCTGAGTTGTGACCAGGCCCATCTGGCCCGTGAGATGTCATGCTGACAACCTCCACTGAAGGCCCTGATCCCAGCCATGTGCTTCCATCTGAGAACTCTTTGATTGTGGCCACCTCTTTATCTAGGCCCCAGGTGACATTCCCTCTAGTAGCAACATTTCCCCTCACCAGGGCCATGGGCAGAGGGAAGCTGATAGGTGTTAATATCTGGCTCTTGGAGGGCAGGGGGAAGAATGAGGAAAAGTCCCGATGGTCATATTCGCCTGTTTCCCACCACAGCCAATTGCACACTAACAACAGGAGGCCACTAAGCGTGGAGCCCTCAAGAGATGTGCACAGTCAGCTCTCGTGCCTGAGCTGGCGCAGGCTGGCTCCAGCCCCCACACAGGCCCTGGGGAACTTCTGCAGGTCATGCGACCCCGTCTCGCTCAGCTTTCTCCCCCTCGGCCTGCCCTATCATAACTTTCTGTCCTCTTAGATGTGGCCCCAGCCAGAGTCCCCCCTAGGCATACAGACTCCCACCAGCAGGGGCCTGAAAGCCCGCCCGTCCGTTCCCAGATGGACGTTAGCAAAGATGTGTGCTTCTGACAACTACACCATCTGCCTCCCCGTCTCCTTCCCAGGATCCACCTGGACCAAAAGTGTCAGTCTTTCCAAGCCTGTCCTCTCTAAAGGACCTCGTCTGTATCACATTGTCCTTATTTCCAGGGTCTAATATTCACAGTTATGTCTTCATGGCAGAAGAGGTTTCCTTCTATACTATAGAACCTATTCAATGACATGAGTCCTCCAGAAGGGAATTACCAGGAATGAAAAACATCAACTTAATATCCCCCCAAATATTCTCTCTGTTACAGCTGTTTGATGCACGTGACACAATATGCTACGTCTGTATACTCAGTTTCCTTCACTCTTCCTCAAAACCAAAAGGCCTTCGTCCCCACGTTACAGATGAGTTAATGGACTCAAAGCTGTTACTAACCTGCTTAAGGCAATTTAACTAGTAACTAGTGCAGGTAGGATTTGAACTCAGGTTGACCTCTAAATGTATGTTATGTAATGCTAAATTGTAGAGGTGCAAACTGTCTCTTTGTTCTAAAGCTATGAGAAGACCCCAAGGATTCTACTAGCACATTTTTTAATGGGGAAGGAGAAGTATTGCCTGAGACATACCACCATTAGACAGACTTTCCTCCCGCTCTGTCAGGTCCAACGAGTTTGCGGGAGAAGGGTGCTGGCAGATGTGTGTCTCACCCAGCACTCCCAGAAACTCAGTGCCCTCCGTCCAGCGGCACTAGGGTGGCTAGGGAACGGCACCCAAAGGACCAGAGAGTCCTTCCAACCCACCCAACCACACCCCAAGAGCATGCTTCTCTCTAGTAAACATGGCCCCATAAAGGGCACCTTTACCACGAGGTGTTTCTACCGGAAGCACAAGAGTCAGTCTAGAGTCCTCTCACCCCACCACAGACACATCACCTAGTATCGTAGAAAATGCGGCCCCCAGAATATATCCCGGGTCCATCCACTTCTCTCCTTCCCTACCACTGTGGTCCAAGCCACTACCATCTTTCTTATAGGTTTCTGCCCCCTTCCTACTCTCCATGGATTAGCTCCTGCCCCCTCCCCTCCATTCTCCATGGAACAGCCAGAGTGAGCTCTTTAAAACCTCAGTTCAGTGATCTAATTTAACTCCCTGGCTAAAAATTCTCCAATGTCTCCCAGCCTCACTAAGAGGAAAATCCAATATGTAAGGGAGTCTCTAAGGCCGTCTCAGGTCTGTTCCGGGCCTGCCTCTCCCTGGCCACCCACCACTCCGCGCCGGGCAGAGTTCACGCTGCCCCAGCCACACTGTCTCTTCAGCTCCCTCAGCCTCCTTCCCTCTGTGGACTTCTGTGCTTCGTTCCTTCTGCCAGAATGCTCCTTGACACCCTCTGCACTGGGCTGGTGCCTCCATGAACTGACCTCACCTGAAACATGACCTGCTCAGAGAGGTGTCCCCTGACCTTCACCTAAAGAAGACCCACCCTATCTGTCTCTACTTGAAGCCTGGGTTGTGTTCAGGGTCTTCCCACACGGTGTCCCTGTGCACAGTAGTTCACTGGCTTGTTGCCTATCTCCTTGGGCCTGCCAGCCTCGGGAGGGCGGGGCCAGTGTCTGTGTTGTCCATCGGAACAGGCAATGCTGGGCACGTCTCAGTGTCAAAAATTGAATGAATGTGGTAATTCAAGAACTCGGATATCAAAGTTAAGACATGATTCAGTTTAGAGTTCAGTAAATAACCATTTTCCCAGTTCTGCGCTAGATGTTGTGAGTTACAGAGGAAACACAGTGCTCATTCATCTAGTGTCCATTCATTTAATCTGTAACAGGTAGGGGAGAGGGGGAACCAGGAAGGACTGGGGATTGGCGGAGGTGGCAGAGCTGGGATAATAGAAAAGGAAGTGGGGCTGACTCAGCAATGTGAATAAACACCTTGGGGGCCACCTGGCCACACAGGAAATACCTCAGCTCATCCCAGGCCCCCTCAAGGTGTGTGATCCCATGTTAATCCATACATGGATGTGTTACTGCCCTTAACTGTGTATATGCAAAGTACAGCTTCCTCTGCACACTAGACTCCAAACTCCTTGAGTGTGTGGCAAGAACAGTGGGCGTGTAGTAGATGCTCAATAAAATTGTTGTAGTGATTGACAAAGCAAGCGGAGAGAATAGTCTTATTTTTGCCAAATATCCAGATTCTACTCTTCAGCCTTCTAATTGTTCCCTGAAGGATGTACTTTCAATTCTTTTCACAACATATCTCATTGTATATGCGAAATTAGCTGAGCAGACCCTTCTTCCCTTCCTCACAGCATCCCCAGAAGCTTCAACTCTGGAGGCGATGGGCCGAAAGGAAGACGAGGACTGCAGCTCCTGGAAGAAGCAGACCACCAACATCAGGAAAACCTTCATCTTCATGGAAGTGCTGGGATCGTGAGTGCGGGGCTGAGATGGCGGGGGGGGGGGCGCAGGGCACCACTGGGGGCAGCTGGAAAGGAGTTGTTCCAGGCCAGCAGAGATGGACAAGCAGGGACATCATCTCAGCAGCTCCCAGGGACCTAGGAAGGTGTAGGGGCCTTGTGGGGGAGGGGAGGGGAGGGGAAGGTACCTTGGGATAAAACAGAGGACAGTTTAACACACTGGAGCCCTCAGGGAAAATCAGCCCTTCCCCCAGCTTCTACCTTCTGATCTCCCCCCAGGGACTGCCCCCCTGCCCACCTGCACCCATATCTGCCACATCTTGCGAGCTCCTGGTAGGAGAAAAGAGACTTTCTGGAACTTCCGGAGATTCAGTGACCCTAGAACTTTTCTGGGCCTTCCCACCCCACTTTTTCATTTCCCTGGGCGATGAAAGGCCAGCCCCACTGTCTACTGTAGAAGGAAGAAAACGTGCTTCAGAGGCTCAGAGAGCAGGAGGATTCCACACTTGGATCGGCTCCCCACCCCACCGCAGTCTCTGCTCCGTAGTTAAGTGCTATGTTGGAAAAATAAGGTCACACTGCAGCCCAAACTCCTACCAGCCTCCGGGGAGTCTGTGCCGCCCCTTGGCAATGATTACACAGCTAGCAGAGCAGAGCTGGCCTGTCTGGAGCTGACACTCAGTGCGCTCAGTCCCGCCTCTTTCCCCCACCCACACCCCCACTCCCGCCGAGGGCACAGCCGCTGCAGCACCTCCAGGCCACCGCCCCCATGCCTCGCCTCCAAACCGCAGCCGGTTAGCTAATTAGTCTGGGCTAATTGGGCCAGGGGCCTGGGGAAAAGAGAGGCAGTTAGTGGGCTGCGCATTTAAGCCAGCTCCCCCTCTGCCTTGGCTAGGAGGCAGTGGCCTCGGGCAGCAAGGCTAGCCACACTCACACTGTAGCCAGAGAGGATGCGGTGCTGAGAGGAGGCCTCCGGGCCCTCCTCGCCCAGGCAGGAGTCGGGCTCTGTGTCACAGAAGGGTCCCAGGCATGGTGCTGGTCATCAAAGCACTGGCCCTCCATCAAGGGCCTTTGCCAAGATGGGAGTGGCTAGGAAGGGAGTATTGGCAAAAGAGAGAGGGACAAGACTCGTGAGTGAATCAGAAATAGTTTGCCCAAAACACAAGAAAAGGGGGAGAAGGAAGCCTGGGTTGACAGAAGCTCATTCACCGTCGGCTCAGACTGGTGCCGTAAGACTGTCAGAAGGCACGCACGGCCATCCTGGAGCCCAGCGAAGTCATGCTGCAGTTTCTAAACCCAGGGGGCCACCAGCGCCCCCTGGGCTCTTATCCCTCTAACGGTTAACTGTGAATATGTTTCAGGAAAGACACAGGGAAATAATAGTACGGTCAGCACCAACATGCCCACCCCCTAAGTTCAACAGTTGTTAACACTTCACTGTATTGGTTTTACATATACACACTCACTAAACAATTTGTAAACTGGTTGCAAACATCATCACACATCACTTCTGAATCCTTCCATCTGCATCTCCTAAGAATAAAGGCCTTTTCTTTTATATCCACAGTATCATTTTCATACTAAGAAATAATAATTTCCTATTATTTTAGCCTAGACAACTTTTTGAAAAATATAGATTCCTGGCCCCAGATCTACGGAACTGGGATTTGGGAAGCCAGGACCCGGCAGCCAGGAATCTATATTTTACGTGTTCCCACTAGCTCTACTGTATCCAGCTCCACGCTGATTTGGGGAAACCAAGAGGACAATCAGGGTCAAGTCACTGTTGCAGCAGTCAGGGCAGAGGAGAAGCTGCAGGGGAGGCCTGTCTGTGGTGCTCAGGAGGGGGACCGGCAGCACCGGGCTGCAGACCCCACAACTGACCCTGGTGAGGTGCAGTGGAGGGGGCAGCCACGTGGCGGAGCACGGTCCCCATCTGGATGCACCAGAATCCCGTGACAAAGCCTCTTCCCGCTAGTCCTCAGCTCCTCTGCAACAACCCACCAGGGAGAATAGGCTTTTGTTACATCTGCCCAGACACCACCCACAATTCCAGGGCCCTAGGACAGCTGTAGGGACACTGGGCCAAGGTAGTCCATAGCAGGAGGTATCTCACCCAAGTTCCAGGCCAGCTGCCCTTCACAGACCAGGAAGAGATTTTTCTTTTTGGCCCATGCCCTCACCCTGCCACGCAGGATCCCAGCAAGAGCAGAGAGCTATTCAGAGCAGGAAATGCAAACTGAGTTCTGTTGAAGCAATTACTCCTGGCTCTGAAGGCTCTTCCTGTCTTGCCTCCTGACCTGAACGACCTTGACTGCTCAAAACTAGCTCTCTGCTCCCTGACCTGACAGATGGCACAATTAAGTCTCCTAACCGCTCTCCTCTGTCCCTGTCACGCACAGCCCTGACACACACACACAGTAGAAAGCAGCCTGAGGCAGAAGAGCAGTGACATTGTTTCAAATTGCCACAACACATGCCACTGACAGACACCTTGATGTGGGTGGTACCCCAGGAAGACCTTAATTTGATTCCATTCCACAAGAGGACCCAGAGTGGGTGTCAGCTTTGAAATCAGGGGATTATTCATGTGTGGTTGTAAAGATAAAGGTGAAAGGAGAACTCAAAGTGGATCCTAAAATGTCACCGCTGGCAGGCATCATTAAGCTCACGTGGTTCAACTCCCTCGTTTTATAGGTTAGGGAAAGTGGAGTCTCACCCCTACTGGCTGGTCCACACCTCCATGCTTTTTCTCATGCTTCTTCTCCAGCCCTGCCTGAAACATCACTTCCAAGTTCGTTTGTGTTTTTCCCACTGAACTAACTTTCACTCATTCCTTTAAACTGAGCTCCAGGTGTTCTTATGTCAGACAGCCATGACGTGTGTCCTCCTCAGCCACCCCCAGTGGTCATTTCGCACACGTTAGGACAATTGCCCTTTTCTCTAACCTGCAGGCTGCAGGGAGGTTATGGGGAAACATGGGAATAGCTACCACATGAAAATATACAGTGGCTCCAAGGTGAATGGCATCTGCTGGAACTGCACAGGGCACAGCCTGCCCAGCCACGGCAGATGCACGTCCTGAGTCTGCACTGTCTGAGATCTCGGGACACCTCCTGCTCCTCTGCATGCGCTTCTCTCACTCTAGATTCTAAGCTCACCCAGAACTATCCCCAGTGCCTAACACAGAGAGGTCCTGTCAGCACAACAAGCATTCTCTGAATGGTGGATAATATTTTTCAAATTAAATATCAACTGTTTATTTGCCTGTGTCCCTCACTAGTCTACAGGCACCTTAAGTGCTGAAACGTACTTTTTACCTCCAGCATCTAAGACTCAGTAGGTGCTCAATAAGTCCTGATGAAAGGAAGGAGTGACCGGATGAATGACTAGACGAGCTCGGAAGGCTCTGATTAACTCCGTTCCCAGTGCAGCTGGGGAAACAGGAAACTCAGACACAGGAAACACTGAGCATTTTCTGATGCGGACTCTCAAGGTCCTTTCCACCAGCTTCACTGCAGTTGGGCCTTCATTCTGGAACCCACGTGGCAGTGAGGATGACTCAGCTGTTTCCTCCCTTAAACTTCATTTCCTCTTGTTACTACCAGGTGTCCTCCCTAATGGTATTCAAATAATAATAATAATAATAATAATAATAATAATAATAATAATAACTAACACATGTGGCTTAGTGGCTGTCAGGAATACTCTTAAGCACTTTCATTAACTCATTTAATCTTGTAAACAACCGTATGAATCAGATACTATCAATACTCACACTTTTCAGATAAAGAAACTGGTTATACAGCAATTAAGTGACTTGCCACCTAAAAAGCTGAGGTTCTGACGTGGACGATCAGGCTCCAGCATCCTCCACTAGCTAAGTGCTGCTCTGATGGTCTGGTCTCCAGAGGACCCCCTTCAAACCAACGAGCCTGTAGTTTGGAATCGCACACTGTGCTGCTATTGGGTTCCATCCCCTCTGTCTTCAGAAGCCGGCCCAGACCTGCCGGGTTCTGTCTTCCACTCTCACGGATGCTACTGAACGAGAGGATAATCAGCCCCCTGCCTCTGATCATGGGTTCAGGGTCATTACCACCATCTACAATGGATACAGGAGTCTTTTCTCTCACTGTGTCTGAGCCCTGTGCCCCAGTGAGACCTCCAGCTGCCACTCTGGCTTGCCACCCTGTGCCATCTTGAGAGAGGCAAAGTAAATGGACTCTGCAGTGACCTCTCTAAAATGGGTTTGCCAAGTGGAGAAATCTCTCCGTAGCAAAGCAGAGTCTCTGGGAGTCCCTCCCAAACTAAAGATCCAGGAAGTAGCACCTCCCAGTCCCTGAGTCTGTAGTGGAATTTTTTCTCTCCCGTGTGGTGGATGAAAGAAAGGATTGGCATGTCAGACCATCAGGCACCCACAATGACGATGGAAACTACTTACCAGCCACATCTTCCCTCATTAACCCTTTGGTTTTACTTCCAGCAATGGTCTCTAGGCAGCCAGTACTAATTCTTATGTCCTGGCATCTTCTACACAGAGGAGCTTTTTCAGAAGTTTTCCTGGTGAAGCAAAGGATGACTGGGAAGCTCTTCGCCCTGAAGTGCATCAAGAAGTCGCCAGCCTTCCGGGACAGCAGCCTGGAGAACGAGATCGCTGTGCTGAAAAAGTGAGTGGGCCTTGGGGATGGTGGGGTACAGCTTCGGATCCCCACATTCCCTTCACAGGTTACCTTCTCGAAGGACTGGGGCTGGATTGTTCACACCAAAAGGCATGAAAAGGCTTGCTCCCTTTGATTGGGCTAATGGGTCACTTGATTAGTCAGCTAAATTTAGCCAGACAGCTGTCTTAGCTGATTTTTTTTGTTTTGGGCAGCAGATTGACCAGTGAAACACGTGGTAGCAGAACTGGTTTGTGCACATAGACCAAAGGGTAATTACCTTAAAGGAACAAAAATCAATTGAGAGCCAACCCCTTGGAGAATCAATAATTAAGGAAGAGGCATAAGACTTGGAAATTAACCTCAATTTGTTCCAAATCAAATGCAGGGTCAGCACCCCAAGCATCGCGATGGATGCTGCACTAACAAATCCTGGTATTTATAGCAGGACTCGTACAACAAACCCTTGTGGGGCGCCTTTGGTGCCAAAAGTGTAGTAGGCTTCAGAAACACAGGGAGGAAGCCAACAAAATCCCTTACTCTCAGGCACTCACATTTTCTGGGCAGAGACAGAGGTACTCATAACAAACTCTATTCCCATTAGATGTGAACCATACTAACAGGAAGCAGAGTTTAACGGAGATAGGGATTCATTTTGCCTACATGTGTGTTTTTTATGAGTATGGGTTTTCAAAGAAGAGGGAACTTGAGTGAGCAGAATTGTGTGCAGGCAGGAGGGACAATGCACAACGGGAATTCAGACCAAGAATAGGATAAGCTTTAGCGAAGAATCAAGGCAGTGCAAGTGCTGTTAGGGAAGAGTTAGTGTTGGAAGCCTCTGAACTCATAGTGAACACTGTTAAGGGAAAGGAAATGAAACTAAAATGGTCAAGTGGGACCTGATTATAAAGGATCTGGGCTGTTATAATAAAGACTGTTGACTTTATTCCGTGGGCCAAGGAGTTTAAGTGAGGAGTCACATAATCAGATTCATGTTGTAGAGCCATCATCCCTCTTAAGCATGGTGAAGGATGGCCTGGAGAATGCCAGTCTAGAGAACGGGAGACATTCTCAATAACCTAGGTGAGGGACGAGGATGCAAGCCAAGTAGTGGCAGGACCATGTGGTGGCAAGAAGACTGGGTTTAGGGAAGCATTTTAGACAAAGAAGTGATTGGGTTTGGGGTTGGTTGGTAAGAGCATAAAAGAGAAAAACATTAAAAATGATTCTGAGATTGAGGGATTAAGGGGACACTACTATCACCACTTGGGATGGAAAACAAAAAGGACGTGTAGGCTTGGAGGAAGTAGAAAGAAATTGATTGGTGTGTTGAATGTTGAATATCTCTACAGGAAGGTGTCTGGTAGGATGTTGGAGACATACGTCTGGGCTCCAGGGAGATGAAAGCAGAGAGGGACTCTGGACTCACTGAAAGCAAGGACCACAGTCATCTTTCTTACCATCACATTATACCATCAGTCCCTCATAACACAGAGAAATAAGCAGCTCAATAAACATTTGTTCAGTGTGTGAACCATGAACAAATTAATGTTAACTTTGTCAGCTTCTATGTATGATTGAATCCATCAGGCACTGCTACAAGAGACCTATATTTTTAGAAATGTCTTCAAGATGATAGTTACTATTAATTGTGTGTCTGCTGTTCCCCAGGCACTTACTATGCCATTGATATGCATTTCTTTTTTAATCCTGATTTAACCCTATGAGAGAGATGTACTTTGGAGACAAGAAAGTGAGCCATAGAAGACCTGAGTGAGTCAGCCAGTGTTACTCAGTTAATAGATGCCTGAGCTAGAGCTGAACTCAGACCCAAGTGACTTAGCATCTGAGTTCTTAACCCCTGTGATGCACAACCATGAGTAAAACTTCCTAGAAATTTTCCTCCTAGACAGCCATGCACAGGACTGCTGATTAGAAGGCCAGGCCTCTCAGCTAATATGATTATTCTACTTGCCTCATCCTCTGAGTAATCCCAGACACAGGTCATCTAGGACAGAGTTTCTTGACCTCAGAACTATTGACATTTTAAAACAGACAATTCTTTGTTGTACTGGGGGCTGTCCTCTGCACTGTAGAATGTTTAGCAGCAGTCCTGCCTCTACCTACTAAATGCCTGTAGCGTCTCTCCCATCCCCGGTCAAGACAATCAAAAATGTCTCTAGATAGTGCCAAGTGTCCCCTGAGGGACTAAAGAGCCCCCTGACTGAGAATCACTGATCTAAGGCATCCCACAGAACTGCCTCTCCCACAAATGAGCATCTGCCTTCTCACAATATTCTAGAACAATAATTGTGCCACACTTCCTCCATGGTTACCCATGACAAGGCCTTTCTTCATGCAATGTTTCTGAAAGAGACCTGGATACCCACATTGTAGACTAACCTAGTGGTCAATGTTCCCTCAATGTTCCCTTGGGTCTTTTAACTTTCTCTTTTGATAAACCTGAAAGAGATCCCTAAAGCAACAAGGGCACATTTGTTCCCTGAAGCACAATGATCAATTATCCATTCAAAATTATGGACTGAATACCACCCTAGGAATCTTTTCTCTGGGATTTTTTGTGACTGCCTATGTTTTTGGAAGGCTTCATAGGGATCCTAACTTCCTAAATATTATCCTCAAAAGTTTCTAATAGAAGCAAGAGTCCATTTGGACTGGAACTGCATGCTTTGTCTGGATGACCTAAAGCACATGCCGTTCACCATGACCCTTGTGTTCCCCCAGGATCAAGCATGAGAACATCGTGACCCTGGAGGACATCTACGAGAGCACCACGCACTACTACCTGGTCATGCAGCTGTAAGTGGCAGGTGGCCCGCTTCCTCCACAGATGTCCCATGGGGCCATGGAGGCCTAGAGAAAGCTAACTGGTGGTGAGGGCAGGGTGATGATTAAAAGACAAAATCAAGAATTGGTTCAAGAGGATTTGAAATGCCAACAGTCCTTTTAGGCTCAGTCTGCCTCTGGGCATGGACTTGTTCTGTGTGGGCAGAGGGATAAACTAGGATGGATTATTGGTACATGACAGTACTGTGTTACCAATTGTTAAAATATTTCCTACCAGCCAGCAAGTAGCTAAGACCCCAACCCACCCATCCTCTGTCCTGCCCCAGCCCCTCCCCTCAGACTGGCTGGAACTCCCCACCGCCCTGCGGTGCAACAAAAGGGCAATGCCTGGCATAGGAGGTACCTCCCAAACCCTTCTCTGGCACCGTGGCTTGAGCCCATTTTGACCAGTCGTGGTCATCAAACTGGATATGAAAAGGCTGACTATCACTCCAGGGTAAAATCACTATGGGAGTACAAGCCATGTGTACATAGATTTTAATTCAATACAGAGAGTTTCTCAAAAGGGAGTCACCAAAGGTAGACACAGGCTGTGACTGTGAGTGTGTCCATGTGCAGGGCTGAAATGTTGCCTCATTAGAAAGGCCTCCTGTCACTGTCACATCCGAAGAAGAGTCCTGCCTGAGAGGGACTGCCGTAGGGCTGGTCAGGACTCTCGAGGACTCAGTGTTGGGCTCAGAGACACACTATTTATAGAGTGCACAGAAGCACACACTCACGTACACCAATCACTCTGCAGTCACAGCATAGCGGGATATAGTGTTTTTGACTGACAGGCTAATTCCTCAGAAACTGTAATGAGCTAACTTCAGCCTCAGCAGCCTATTAACTGCTGGGTTCACCTGGGGCCCAGTGAATGGTGGTAGCAAGCAGTCAAGGGCGTAAGTTGGAGGAGGGCCCAGAGCATCACTGACAAGTGAGCAGGAACCATGTGGCACCTTAATAAAGCCAGTTCGACAGGATTAGCACCCAGCAATTTAGAAGGCGAAGAGGAGGCAGGAAGGTGGGCAGGTTCCAAAGTCACTGAAGAACCACCAAGCCTCCCAGCGCTAGGACCCAGGATCCTAGTCAGGAATTCATAGTTGTGGACAAAAAGAGTCTCTTTCTCATGGACTCCCAGCTCCTATAGGAGAGCCCAGAGCACAGGACAGGACCAAAAGAAATAGGATGTTATGCATTTTGATGTGAGAATTTTGACTTCCTTGGTAGTGTATGGTCCTGCCACACATGAATATTCACACCCATGGGACAGTGGCAAGGGGATTGGAACCCCTGGCTGGTGGGTAAAGTAGCCAGGGGTGCTTATCCCAGAGAAAGCCTCAAAGGGCATTTCACCATCCATCTGCACATACTGGAAAAGATTCATATGAAAGAATGTTATTTTTTTAAGTTTTTTAAAAAGATTTTATTTATTTATTTTTAGAGAGGGGAAGGGAGGGAGAAAGAGAGGGAGAGAAATATCAATGTGTGGTTGACTCTCACATGCCCCCCACTAGGGACCTGGCCTGCAACCCAGGCATGTGCCCTGACCAGGAATTGAACCCGAAGCCCTTTAGTTCACAGGCTGGCACTCAATCCACTGATCTACACCAGCTAAGGTGAAAGAATGTTATTTTTGATCTGGGTTCCCCTAATGGGCCCAGTGGTAGAATTGATGTCTGCTGGTAGAAACTACAGGGAGTCGGGTTTCCAGATACAGAAGAAATATTAAGGTGACAACAGATAAAACAGTCTGCCTTAGGAAGTGGTGAGCTCTCTGCCACTGATGTGCCCCAGGACTTACTGTAAGACTTGGCAAAAATGGTGTAGATGGTATTCAAGAAGTGGGGGTCAGACTTGACCTTAAGGCCCCCCTAAATCCTAAAATACCATACCACATGAGCCTCAAGCTACCACTACAACTCCACCCCGTAATTTCACCTTTAGGTAGCCCAATTTTCCAAAATGAAAAAAAGAGTTCCCGACATACACGCGGATTTCTCGCGTGCACACCTGCCCTCGGCTGCGTTTCAGTTTCGCTTCCCCCTTCACCATTTCTTTCTTCCTGTGTCCTAGGCCAGGGAAGAAGCAATGTGCCCTCAGAAAGGAATTATTGGCTTCTTGTGAAACCCTAACTGGGGCATTTTACATTTTAAAGGATGTTGCCAGGGAGAGGTCAATGGTTGGCCCAAAAAGAAATGACTCCCTAGGGATATCATTCCAGGGACCCGAAGGAGGTCTTCTGAGACGGGAGTGACTAGTCCTCCCTGCAGAGTCCACATGTACCTGTCTGTTCTGCCAGACAGGTGTCCCCATGGCTGCATTCACATGCCTTCAACCTGAAAAAAGACCTGCCTTTGCCCCTGTGCCCACAGCGTTTCTGGTGGGGAGCTCTTTGACCGGATCCTGGAGCGGGGTGTGTACACGGAGAAGGACGCCAGCCTGGTGATCCAGCAGGTCTTGTCAGCTGTGAAGTACCTCCACGAGAATGGCATCGTCCACAGAGACTTAAAGGTGCCAGGATGGGAGCCCTCGCTTGGCGGGAGAGGACAGAGAAATGATCCCTTAGGAAGCTGCAGGGGTCATGGGCAGTCTGAGCTCTGTAAGATGAGAGGGCTGGGCTAGCTCCCTCCTGCGGCCCTTTCTACCCTTAGATTGAGCAAATCTTGGATGAACGAACAATCATTGTTCATTTGTACCTCAGCCTTTTCCTGAACTTTCCACTAGGCTTCACCCTATTTGGATACCAAGATAATCCACAGGTTTCTTGAACTGAGCCACGGTCAAACTCAAATGTGACAAATACTTACTGAGGGTCAACGTTACACCAGGCAGGTACCAGACTTTAGAGAGGCCAGAGACAATTAATGAAGGGTGAATTTCTTCAAAAGAGTCTTAGGGTATCTGGGAATGAGAGGAAGGAGATATTAGTACATTAAAGTCTATAAAGCTAAGCCAAGTCAAGGCCATAAGCAAAATACAGAATGCTGGGGTACAGGAGTTGAGGGTGCAGGAAGAAGGCAGGAGGGAAGAGAGGGGAGAGATGAGCCTGGCCTTGAAGTCAGGAGCCCAAGGCAAAGCTTCCTGAGAAATTACATGTCCGGGGGAGGAAAGAGATGTGTGTTTCAGGTGATCATATCCTACACTACATGGTATTTCTCCAACCCCTGCCCCACCACAGCCTGAAAACCTGCTGTACCTCACTCCTGAAGAGAATTCTAAGATCATGATCACAGATTTTGGTCTGTCCAAGATGGAACAGAGTGGAGTCATGTCCACTGCCTGTGGGACCCCAGGCTACGTTGGTGAGTCTGGGAGCAGGAGGAAGGTTGGCCAGTTGGCTACATTTGACCACATGGATGTTATTCACAGAGTGGGATGTTACTCACAGTTGTAAGGAGACAGGGTTCAATTTCAAGGATAAGCTAAGTAGAGGATTCACTTATGAGGTTCAGAGCCAGACAATCCATTGATCTCTGAAACTACCCCAACTGCTGCCAAATCCTACATCTTACAGACAGCCTGCCCCTGAGCCCTCCCCACAGCCCAGAGTAATAGACTTTGCTTCTCACTTTTACACACAGACTTCTCGCATTTGTCCTTCCAGGGAGATGAGGGAAAGAGACAAGATCACAAACCCAGATACCATTAGACCGCTGAGCAGTTGACCACTAGCCCTCTGTCCTTTCCCCCACTCAAGAGGAAACCTCAGCCCCCCAGTTGTTGGTATCCTGGAAGTATAGTGCCGAGTTTGAATCCAAGAAACCCAGACATGGGCCCCCCAAATATACACCCTAAGAAACTGGCAGAGGTGGGGTCCCCTGACTAAACAGGAGGCATCCAGAGGCCCTTAAAAAGAGCAGGCAAGATCCCCCGCGAGAGCATTCCTGATATCCATGGGGGAGAAAACCGAGACTCAGAGCATCCACTCCTGCCCCTCCCCTCTTAGCCAGTCCTTACGGGTTAGGGGTAGGAAATGGGAAGTAGAACCCTCACTCAGTAGAGGGAATCAGCTCTCTCCCCAACAGAGAGGTTGGTTACTTACCGTTACGTGTTTGATCCCACTGGACACAAAGCCCTGGTGTCTGTGATAAATACTGACGATGGTTCTCTACTGCCCCAGAGCTCCCAGTCAGTGGAAGACAGAGCTCGTTCCCTCATAGAGCTCATGATCTTATCAGGCAGACTAAGCCCTGCCCTTGAAGCTACCAGAGGCTGATGGGACAGATGCAGCCTGCCCTCTGGGAGCTCCTCCCTTAACAGGGAAGACTCAGACTCCATCGTCATGGAGATCCTGGTCTAGCAAGAAAGAGACTGTCCCTAACTTGCAGGTTTCCCCATCTGAAGGGGGACACAGAGCCCCCACCCAGCGGATGCCCCGTCTGAGTGGAGAGCCATGGGGCCTGCCTTCAGAAAGACATAGCTCTGGAGATCTCCAGTCTGATCAGGGAGTCATAGACCCTGTCATGGGACCTTCTAGTCTGACGGGAGAGACACAATCCCTGCCCTAGAGGAGTGTTCAGACTTACAGAAGCAACATCATCTTAGAAGTGGTCCAGGAGAGGGCCACTATAAGTCCTCTCCTCCAAGCCTCTTCCTGACCTTCAGCCCCCAACCCACAGCCCCCTCATCTTACCCAGCCATGACTTTGCCTTTGGTTTGCAGCTCCAGAAGTATTGGCCCAGAAACCTTACAGCAAGGCTGTGGATTGCTGGTCCATTGGCGTCATCACTTATATATTGTGAGTAGAAGATGTCCTTGGCGCAGTGCCTGGAAAATCTCAGAACCTGCTCACCCTTTCTTCTTCCCTCCCCTGTGTCAGCTCCTCAAGCAGCATCCCTCTCCCAAGCATGTGTATGTACACGTGCACATACACACACCTGCGCACACACTCGGGCACACAGCTCCACCTGTCCTGATCTCCACCAGGTTATAAAAACAGAGCTCAGTGTGAACCCACTGTCCAGCCACATGGTAGTTTGCCCTCCTTCACCTCCACCCCATTTACTTACTGCATGTGCTGAGTTCCCCTCTGCGGAACGAGCGGTGAAAGGGGGAGAGGCCAAAGCCTGGAAGCCAAGCGGGCACAATGTTCGCATCTCAGATTTTTCTCCTGGTGATGTCATTTCGAGACCAAACAAAGGCCTGGATGAACCTGGTCCTCGCCCCTCTCCACGTCTTCTCGGGCTCTCCTTTCCAAACCTGCTCATCACCCCTTCCCCCCACATCCCTCCTCCTCTATAGCAAACTCTGCTCTTAGAAAAACAATCTACTGTTAGTCATTTACCACTTTGTGTGGATTCAGGTCTCTATTTACTTAACTTATGTCAAATAACTACTCTCACTCATTCACTCAGTCAATAAATATTCATTGGCTGTCTACCCTGAGCCAATCACTAGTTTAGGTACTAAATACATAAAGAACAAAACAGTCTTCAAAAATCCCTCATGACACTTATGGTCAAGTGGCCATTCTACCACCCTTCTTAAAATGCCCAAAGAGGCCATCCAACGCTGCCTGTTCCAAGCTTTGGCTCCCACATTAACACTTGATGGGACCTGCACTGTGTGTGAATCAGAGGCAGGTCCACGTCCTGGCCATACTGCTGGTGGAGCACCTTGCTGCCTGCTTGTGGACCCTGTGGGGGGCTGGGCAGAAGGCAGAGGCTGGGCAGAGGATGGGGCTGGCCTAGGGAGGGGCTAAACTAGGGAGGGAGGGGTCAGTCAGCAGCATGGCCCTTTTGTTCCACTGCAGGTTGTGTGGGTATCCTCCTTTCTACGAAGAAACTGAGTCTAAGCTCTTTGAGAAGATCAAGGAGGGCTACTTTGAGTTTGAGTCCCCATTCTGGGATGACATTTCTGAGTCAGGTAAGACCAGTGGGTGTGAAGGACAAGATAACAGGCTCCAGGCACAGGCTGCCAAGAGAAAAGCCCTTAACAAAGGATGACGGTCCTGGCTCTTGAAAGTCCCTGGGGAACCTGACAGACAACAGGCTGCCAAGGAGAGCAGAGAAATCTTCATGTGGTTCAGAGGCCAAATAAATTATTCGCATCTAAGGTTCATGCTTTTGTTTTCCTAGAGACAGAAGCATGGTCTGCCTGGTAAAAGCAGGGGAAATAGTTCAGATGAGGGACCAGAAGGGCAGGGCCAGGAAGAGGGGAATCTTCCAGCGGGAATTGCTTAGTACCTAGCAAGTACCAAGGCCAAGTTTTAACTTTTACACAGAGACCGAGACCATGCCATACCTCGGTGTGTGGGCAGGCAATCATTGCGTGTCATTGTGCCCGTTAAATAGAGATCAGAGCTGGAGAAAGCCAGCAGTCACATGTGTCCCCATGTGCAGGTGCAGGCCCCTGAATGGGGCAAGTGCACACTCACGTGGCTTGCAGGCATGTTGGTGCCTCGTGACGGGAGATATATGTGCAATGCTATGTGGGTGAGACTGAGTAGAGCCTCTCTTTAGTTCTTTATGGTGGGTTGTTGTTAGGTGGTTTAGATTTCTTTTTTCTCCTTTTAAGACTCTTTAAATTGCCTCTTTGGAAGATTAGCTAAAAGATGTATTCACTGCCACCCACAAGCCCGGAAGTGAATTTCCATCAGTCATGAAATCTGGTCCTAAGATGCTATGTCTTTGATTGCTCCTCTTAGCCAAGGATTTTATCTGCCACTTGCTGGAGAAGGACCCAAATGAGCGGTACACCTGTGAGAAAGCCTTGAGGCACCCCTGGTGAGTGAGGGATGGGGTGGCTCCTAGCCCCGGCCAGTGGCTCCCCAAATGTCACACTGACCTGTTTGCAAGATGTGTTTCCCTGGAGTCTGCTTTCCCTAAGCTGTTTACTCTTGTGGCATTCACAGAGCATTGAAGTGTTCACCTGGCCCAACTAGAGATGCAAACAGCATTTAATTAAGTGGGTTCTGACCCAAGGGTGGCAACCGGGTCACCTGGTCAAGTGCAGAAGGCAGAGGCAGCGGGGTGCTGTCATCAGCACTGGAGAATACTCAGTACTCGTTACTCAAGAGGCACCCAGGCACAGGCAGCTCTGGCCTATTATTAAAAGAATCATTTTACTCTCTTTGGGGTCAAAACCTGTTCCATATGAAGTGACCTGAGAAAATCACAATTCATAAAGTAGGTAAGTAAAGTCCTGAAACACTTCCTTTTTTCTTGCTACACGCCTGCTTGAGAATTTACAATAGCTCCCTATTTCCTGCCTCAGCAAGCCCAGATTCTTTTGTCTTTCCAGGTATTCCCTAATGTGGCCTGGCCTCCAACTTTATTTCCCAGGATTCCCAACACACCTCTGTTCCAGAAATGCCTAAGATCTGTACTCCTCTCCCTGCCTTCCCCTACCCCATACACCAAATTATTTCCAATTATTCCTCGGGTTATGCCATTTTCACCACCTAGAATGTCCTCCGCCTGCCTCGGATGTGGCATCTTTCAGGATGCAGAATAGTCTCCGCCCCTTCCTGAAGCCTCAGCTCCCGCGATCCGGGCAGGCCTCCTCACCTCTCACTATCAATTACAGAGCTTCCCGTGGATTGCTCTGGTTCACGGCCTGAAGCAACGCTCCACCCTACACTGTCAGCCCTAGGGATTAGGACCCCATCTGCTACGATCCTTCTCCGGGCTCCTTAGTACCTAGCAAGTACTGTGCATGTGGCAAGTGTCTGAGGAACACTTAGAGACAAGTGACTAAAGGACTGAGGGGACAGGAAAAGGGTAACCTGTACTGGGTGACCTCACTGAAGAAGGCTTCCGGGAGGAGATGGGCTCTGAGCTAACAGATAATGAAAAACCATGTGCCCTCTGACACTCAGTAAATGTTTTTTTATATAAAAAGCCAGAGAGTAAATATTTTAGGTTCTGCTAGCCATACCACATCTGTGGGAACTAGTCAATCTGCCTGTGTAGCACGGAAGCAGCCACAGCCCGTACCTGAATGAACGGGCATGTCCCAGGAAGGCCTTATTTACAAAAGCAGGCAATAAGCAGATTTGGGCTACACACCAGAATCTGCTGACCCCGCTCTAAAGTAAGCTGTTGGTTTTTCCAAAGCATAGGCCCCTGATGACCTTCCCAGGGGGACAGAGGAGCTCTGATTCCAGCCTTTCCTACTGTGGCCACCCGTCTCCTTGGGCACTCCGTTTGCCTTAACCTGGACCTACCTGCACAGTCCCCTGCCCAACTCCTGGTTGAGTCCCATAGCCAACTACTATCCAGGTGTCCCCTCTGCATCCACAGGATTAATGGAAACACAGCCCTCCACCGGGACATCTACCCATCAGTCAGCCTTCAGATCCAGAAGAACTTTGCCAAAAGCAAATGGAGGGTAATCTGTCCTCTCTGGGAGGTGCCGGGCTGTTCTGGGGCCCTGGGGGCTGGGCCGGGGCAGGGGATGATGGAGGGGCTTTCCTTGGGGCTTCCCAGCAGACACTGGCATTCCCTGGACCCCTCTGGAAGGAGAAGCAGGCACCTTGGTTTCAAGAGGCCACAGAGCAGAGGGAAAGCTTGAGCTCTGTGACCCTCTGAAAGTGGAAATGGCCAAGGCTGGTGCTGTGTCTCCTCAGCAAGCCTTCAATGCAGCAGCCGTGGTACACCACATGAGGAAGCTGCACATGAACTTGCACAGTCCGGGCGTCCGCCCAGAGGTGGAGAACAGGCCTCCCGTCAATCAAGCCTCAGAAGCTTCAAGACCCAGCTCTCCTGAGATCACCATCACTGAAGCCCCCGCCCTGGACCAGAGGGCGGCACTCCCCGCCCTGACCCGGCTACCCTGCCAGCACAGCCCCCGGCCCACCACCCCAGGCCCCAAGTCCCTCAACTGCCTGGTCAATGGGTCCCTCCGCATCAGCAGCAGTCTGGTGCCCATGCAGCAGGGGCCCCTCGCCGTTGGGCCCTGTGGCTGCTGCTCCAGCTGCCTGAGCATCGGGAGCAAAGGGAAGTCCTGCTACTGCTCCGAGCCCACACTCCTCAGAAAGGCCAACAAGAAACAGTACGTACTTTCCCTCGAAGACAGAGGCCCAGCCCTGCTCAGCCTGGGTCTGAAAGAACTCAGGCAAAAGCTAAAATAAATTGACCAAAGGATGTTTCCCAACTTGAGGAAGCCCCAAAGGGTGGGAAGAGCTCTGGATGAGGGGCTAAGGGAAATGCTGTCCTTACCGCCCACTAGCTGTGTGATGGCTGACCACCAGTTCATTTCTCTTTCTATTTTGCTCACCTGTAAAAGGGGTTAACTGAATTATATGGACCTGCTCAGGCTGCCTCACCGAGGTACTATAAAAGTTTAGTGAAGCAGCAAGAGTGATAAATGCCTGCAGAAAACTGGGTACATGTGAATGGTGAACAGTAGATTCCTTGAGCTTCCAGGGCCTCTGTGTTTTGGGGCGGGGGCGGGGGTGGAAAGAGGTTTGGTTGTCTTGTGTGTCTTTTCTGCAAGTGCTGTACTTTCTGAACCTCATAAAGGAAGGGCTGAAAACTACCTGGGCTCTCTTCCTCCCTCAAATACTTCATAGCCTGCATTTCTTTTCCAGGAACTTCAAATCCGAGGTCATGGTGCCAGTCAAAGCCAGCGGCAGCTCCCACTGCAGGGCGGGGCAGACCGGAGTCTGTCTCATTATGTGATCTCTGGGGGCCGTGCCTGTGTCACTGCAATTTTCAGGTGAGGAGACTAGAGACAGGAGGGCCAGGGTGGAAACCTGGTGGGGGAGCTTCTGTCCCAGAAGAAAAGCCCCATCCCAGAGTCTGAATGATGGGGTCCCAGGGGTGCCAGAGGTGGCGGCCCCACCCCAACCTGAAGCCCTTTCCTCTGCAGGAGAAACTGTCAGCTCGTCTCTGCCCTTTGGAACCTGGGGTCTACTGTGCAGCAGGAGGAAGGGGAGAAGTGGAGCAGGGCCTGGCGGGGACAGTCTCTGATGAGAAGCAGCCAACTGCTGCCACCTGGGGCAGACCCTCACCAAAGGCCCTGGCGTGAGCCTCCAGGGGCAGAGGTCTCTCAGAAGCTGCAGGCAGGAGGAGTGGCGTCTGCTGGCCTCCAGGTGTCCCTGACCCACCTGCTCTGCGCCCCACACCCTACGTGCCGTGGTCTGTGCAGTGTGTGTAGATAGCTCCTCCCCAGGTCTGTGTGTTTGTAGTGAAAAGCTTAACAGGCTGGCCAGGCTGTGTCACCTTCAGAGCAAAGCCATAAGGAGCATCGGCCCAGACTCCTTACTCAGCACATACTCGTCCCTGCCTCTCAGGCCTCCGTCCTCACAGCCAGAATGGACTGGCCCATCAGCGTAGTCATCTGTCCGTCTGCATGAACAACAGGCAGCTCCACGATCTGCCTGTGAGCTCTCAAAATTTGAATCCTTCACTCCAGGGTTAGCTCCCAACTGTGCCAAGCTCCCGCCAGTGTACCCTGGCCCACTTCTGAGCCTCCTCCCGCCCTGCCCCTGTCCAAAGGCAGTGAGTGCCACACCCTCCCAGAAGAAAAAGTTAGAAATCTGAGGCAAAGTACTGTAAGGAGTTAGGATCCTGGCCAGATGCCCTCCACACACACCCAATTAAGTAAAAATTGGGAGCTGACTGTTCTCATTTCAGCAGTAATTCTAATCCTGCCTCTGCTCCCCCTCTCTCTTCCTAAAAGTCAGGTACATCATTCTCGCCCCTCCCCAGTTTTCTTGCCACCTGACCTCTCACACCAGCTTCATGCTCAGTGTTGTGCTCAATAAAATGGACATATTTTTCTCTATGAGGCTTCATTTGGTTCTTCTCGCGGTCAGAAGCAGCTCAGGGACTTGTGAGCATGTGGGGAGCGGAAAGTGTGTGGAGAGCTCGAGGCCAGGAAGAATCTAGCAGACGTGGAAGGGTGCACATGGGACGCCAGGCACCCAGGGGCGAGCTACACATTCTGACCCATTTACTCCTCATGTGACCTCCTGGAGCTCAGGCGGTCCAGCTCCAGCGTCCATTCTCCTACTGATTGGTATTAGATGAGCATGAAGTTGAGGCCCAGCCTGCCCTGCCACACTGGTGACCTGGGGGAAGTCATGTAACCCTTTAGGCCACCTTGGTTTCCTCACTTGTCAGATGAGGACAACAGTGCCACCTACATCATGAAATACCACAGAGCACGTGTCCCGCCCAGTGTCAAAGAGTGAGCGATAGTGATCGAGACGTTCATGTAGATAAATGCCTCGCCCAGTGCCTGGGCTGTGGCCGCCCACAAATGCTCATGCCGTTTCCATATCCACCTCCCAAACACTCACACAAATACACATCCAGTACAACTTCTCTTTGAGAACCCAAGACACACTGGTTCTGGTCTTAGTCCTGTTTCTGGAACCTGTGTGAATCTGGCCACCTTGCTTCCCTTCTCTCGATTTCTAGTTCCTCATCTGTAAATATGAAACTAGATCATCGTTCAAAGGTGAAACGGCTCCTCTAATCTCTCCCGGATGGAACCCATCAGGTCCTGGGCAGAGGGGCCCCGTCTTCCCAAGTCGGGCTGATGAGCAAGCTGGGCTGAGCGGAGTGGGGCAGCCTACGTTTCCTGCACCACCAGGCCTTGGGAGACAGAAACAAGTGATAAAGGTTTGCTTAATAGAAGACACATGATTTTCCCTCTTTGAACCTCCAGGATCCTTTCCAAAGACTTTTATTGGGCGCTTTTATTTGTACATCATGTGGGTTAAGTTTTGTGTTGGTCCAGGATTCAGCCTCAGTGGAGAACACAGAGCGAGGACACTGCCCAGCCAAAAGCTTCCTCTGCTTGAGAGCTTCCGGTCACGATGACATGGCTCACCTCTGCCATCCCTTGTCCCTCACATGTGGTTGTCCCATCAGCTCAGGCTCAGCTGTGGCCCAGAGTAGCCTTACTAGCTGCACACCAGCGGTGGGCCAGGAGGTGCTTCCGGCTGCATAAAGGAGCTGGGAAGCGTTCCAAACCAGTCTGTCCCCCAAAGCAAGGAGGGCAGGTGTGTGGGCCCAGGGAGCTGGCAGCGGGAGCATCACTTGCAGGTGGCGTAGTAGAGCACCCGCTCATTGATGTGGTCGCGGATCTGCTCCACGTGCTTCTCCAGCCCTGTCAGGTCCGCTGAGCGAAGGATGATGGCCTGGCTCCCCCTCAGCAGCTCCGACTCCATGTCTGAGGGCAGATGGAACAGCAGGGGAGAAAAGGGGGCTGGTGAGTCCCCAAAGACTCCCACCCACCTGGAGACAGCACCTGCAGGAGGAATCACCTCTGGGGGATCCCCCTCAAAATGGCCCTCTCCAGCCCCACACTCCTCCCATTCACACATGCCAGAAGCCAAGCCCAGGAAGCCCTCATCCCAATTATCCCATGGCCCCTACCCTTCTCCTCTGCTCTAGGCCCCCTCAGTTGTCCCAGGCTAATGAGGGCAGCCACTGGCACCAAGATTAGTAGCCCGCTACCACTGGCTCTGGATGGCAGCCATCCCACCAGCGATCCTCGGGTGGACACCATGGCGAAGAGCTGGCTGAGTGACCAGAGTGCCTCCCCACTCTCCCTCCCCGAAATGCCACAGATATTCTGCAGCCTACCACCAGCCTGTGGCCTCATCCAGCCTGTCCCTCCTGGCACCTGGGGCGGGAGACCCTCTACCATATTCATGAGAGCTGGGACCCAGCCTCAGCCTGAGCTTTTCTAGAAACAGGGAAGGAGTGCACTGCCTCACAAGGCTCCAACTTTAGGCATCAGAAGGAAAGAATGAAAGAAGGAAGGAAGGAAGGGAGGGAGGGAGGGAGGGAGGGGAACAAAGAACAAAGAAAAAAGAAAAAAAACGATAAGAAAAAAACAAGAAAAGAGAAAAGATAAGAAAAGCAAGAGGAAAGGAAAGGAAAGGGAAAAGGAAAAGGAGAAGGAAAAACCTCTCATTAAGCCAGAGTCAGACCCTTCCTGCTTAATTGTTGTGTCTGTCTCCTAGGGGTGTAGGGATAGATTTGCTCTGTCTCCCACACTACAGTCCTTCAAAAGCCTGAGGCTCATCTTCTCCAGATGAAACCTCCTTAATCGCTTCATCTCTTCCATATTTGATGTGATCACTAAGCCCTTCCAACCCTGGTCACTCTCCCCCGGACTTTTGGTTTGTCGATATCCCTTCTGAAGGTGCAGCTGCCGCCACTGAACACCGGACCTCCCCAGGGACATGATGCTGTCAGTGGAGTGTAACAGGGTTAGTACTGGGCTGCCATTCAGCCAGTAGGTACCCATTTGGGCTATGCGTTGATCAAATATTGAACTTTTAACAGCTGCTGTTCTGTCCCTGGTCTCCACCCTAAGAACCCCCTATGCAGGATCACCCCCATAATTCTGCAGTTAGAAGTAAATTCCTGCAAGCAGGTCGGTCAGTAGCCATTCCAGTGCCACAACCTGAGCTTTGGCTGGTTGGTCAGTGCATAGCACACCGATTTCTAAATATTTTTAATATCACCCTTGAGCCATTACTCCCTTATCCTGACTGCTTTGTATTTATCTGCTCTCTGGCAATAACAAGATACTGCTAACTTTTATTCAGCTTACAGATACTCGAAACTCTGAAAATGACTTTGAGTCATTTTCAGTTTTGAGTAACAACTCATATCTGCCTCTCGCTCGCTGGTGGTGAAGTGTCCCCCCCGCAGCAGCCACTGAGAGGCCAGGCCTCGGCTGGGCTGCGCTGATGGCTTCAGGCCCAGATGAAGCCAGCGTGGAAGATAGCGTCTCTCCTCGTTTAATTTCATAGTGCTTCAGCCCATCCTTTTAGATTTCCAAGATTGCCTTAGAACACCGGTTCTCTTTTCTAGTGTATCAACTATCTGTTGTAAAGATTTGAGAAGCATATGCTTTATCTTCACCCACTGACCCAGCAGCCCCTGGGCTCCGCTGTCAAGGTCGATTCCTCTCGTCTGAGAGGAATTCCTTCAGGTCTGGCTGGCCACCACCTCACATCTGCTCACTGTTTACTCAACAGCCCGACCTCCTCTATGGTATCCACCTGGTCAGCCAAACGGATTTTTGCCTCTTTCTCTGAGCTTCAGAGAAACGCTGCCTGAGGCATTCTCTGGCACATCAGTGCAATTGTCCCATCCTCTTGACACCTTAGAGATGGAGCCTGGGTCCTGGACATCCCTGTTCTCCTTTCTGAGACACTCGGAACCCTTTGGAAATCTTTCGTTAAGCCTCTGCCACATTTGAAACCCTCAGGTGGTTCCTCTGGGGCTGGGTCTCCCTCCCACTGGCAGGGAGGCCAGGTGTGCGGACCAGCCACGCCAACCCCTGCTCCTTCTCTCCCTCCCGTTCTGACCCTCCTCAGCCCTCCTCTCTGGCTGGGTGCTCCTGCCCCATTTTCAAAATGTGCCTCATCCTCCCCACTCACCCTGCTTGAGATCCCTCTCCTTCTTCCCAGTCTCTCCCAGGTCTACACATCCTTCAAGTCCACATCTAATCTTATCCTTTCTGAACATTCCCTTCACTGAGCATTTCTCTTTGGCCTCTTGCCATTTGGGCCCCTATCACAGGCCCCCTTGTGCTGCTAAACACAGGGTCGTGCATCTCAGAAACTGTAGGAAAAAGGGCCACATCTAGATCTCGAGCTTTTGAAAACAGGCCATGTCTTGTAAACACCTCTACATTCCCCACAGCCTCACCATCATGCCCCGTACTCACAAGGTGCTCAGAGACTCCGGCTGGCCTCGCTCCCTTAGCCCTGCTGCCCCAGCAAGACTGAGCCTCAGAAGCGCTGGGCTGGGCCCAGCCTTCAGGGATGCCCCGAACCATCCCCTCACCTCTCATCCTGTCCATCATCTCCATGGTCTCCCCAAACAGCTCCTCTGCCTCTGTCTTGACACTCAGGATCCGGCTGCCCTGCTCCCCCAGCATGGGGCTCTGGCTCAACCGGTCCTTCAGCTCGGCGTACTTTTGCTTTATTCTCTCAAATCCCTGAAAAAGGTAGAACAGCCTCTGTCACCATCATCATCATCCAAAGTTCTAAAGACCTGTGGCTGGAGTACTTGACGTCACCCAAATCAGTACTGAGGGATAAGGTGCCTCCTAATGTCCCCCATGAAGTGGTCTTGCCTATTAAAAAAAAACCCTCCTAGGCCACAAACTGTACTTTAAACTTGTTCTGCATGTCCCTCCCTGCCTCTGTAGTTCCTGTCATTTCCCACTCACCTCCAGCACAGTGTCAGGCACATAGTTGTCCCTTAATAGTATACTGGGCAGCTGAGCCATTGTAGCAGAACCATAAATGCTAATATTCCTGGTATACTGGAGACATTGAGGAGACTCTTTGATCTGCCCTCTGGTCTAACTCTGACAGTGGCGGGGCTCTCAGTTAGGCTAAGTCAACAGTGCCTGCCCTGGCTGGGCAGCCTGACAGGGATGGGTGTCAAGAGACCTGCTTTGTAGACGAGCTTTGTTTTGAACCAGTTACCACTTAATCTAGAAAAGGAGAAGGGTTGGACTAGATCATTCCCAACATTTCTGAATCTGTGGCAACCATATCAGCTAGAAGCAGAATTCAGATGTCTGGCCAGATTTGGGTTAATCCTGAAGCCCCTTCTGGTTATTTTAGAATAACTGTTATTCTGCTCGCTTTTGAGCCCACGGTCCTAGAAAGTGTGCACGTCTACACCCAGGTAGCGTCCTCTCCTCTTGGGACCTCCTGCCGCTGTGCTTCCTCAGGCTAACCGCAGCCTCTCTGTACCTCCTGGGCACTCAGTGCCCGCTCGCTGGCGCCTTCCGCGAGCTGCTGAGCCTGGGCTGCCTGTGCCTGCTGCTGCTGTGCCTGCTGGCGTAGCTCCTCCATCCGTGCTCGGAAGTCACCCAGCTGCTCCATCATGCCTGTCACCAGTCTCTCCGCCGGCCCCAACACCTGCTGAACCTTTGTGGCAAGAAGGAGACCTGGGTCTGTGTTGGGTCTCATAAGCAGTGGTCTTGATCCCTCTTTTCTCCAGCACATCAGGCAGCTATAATGGCAGCTTGGATGTTCCTCCAAGCAGAACGTCACTATTGCCCCCTCCCAATCCCCTGTTTGTCCATTGGCATCCAGGCCTCCCCCTTCATCAGCTCAGCGTACCCCCATTCCTTTCTGCACCTGGCCAAGATACCAGAAAACCAAAGGCTCAAAGCCAGGGTCAAGGCTGTAACCCTCCTTCCTTAGGTCCCTGGCTCAGTTGCCATCCAGGCCACTTTCCGGCATCTTGCTTGTGCCTGAATCTGTTCATTCCCCAAATGAGGGAAGGAAGCCCTAACACCTCACCTCAGCAACCCTGTCCTGGATAAGCCGAAGGGAGCGGCTGGTGCCTTGCATGGTCTCCTGAGCCTCCTGCAGCGCCAGGGTGCCCTGCTGCAGGTTCCCGACCACGTCCTCCACCTGGCCCTCCACTGCGTGGGCTCGGCTCCTGGGGCCAAGAGCGGAGAGAAATGAGAATGAGAGAGCAGGGAACAAAGGGGTGAGTGGTGCAGCTCTCTGACCAGTCCAAGAGAATGCACTTCCCAGCCAAGACAAGGAGAGTTTTAACTCAGCAGCTTTTCCATCCCAGGACCCTCCCTGGCAGTGCTCCCTTGGAGACACCCTGTGGGCACGGTTTCCAACGTGGAAGGCAAGGGCCACCGTGAGTGAAGTTTTACCCGAATGCTGCACATTGCTTCACTACCGCCCTCTGCGGTGAGCACACCACTCTGACTTGGAGAGCTTCATCCCTCACTTCCAGCAACAGACTCAGGGAGCAAAAACACCAGCCTGGCCCTGGGCAGGGGTGAGTTCAGGGCTCCGGGCTGTACCTGGCCTGCTCCGCCTCAGCCTGGAGCCTGCGAGCTCGGGCGACGTCCTGCTTGGTCTGCGCCAGCACCAGGTCCACGTTGGGGAGCCTGGCTGCAATGGCCTGGATCTCGTTCATCTTCCTCAGGACTGTGGCGGAGTCTGTGGGCAGCCACAGGGCCAACACAGCCTCGCTGACCTCCTGGATGATGGCCGCATCGGTGTCAGGGTCTAGAAGACAGCCATCTGTCAGACGGGGCGGGGGGGGGGAGACCAGCCACCTCCCCAGAGGGTAGAGGCCACTCTGGGCAGAGCAGCACCCATGTGGCATCTCTGCCTGGCACCTCAAGGCCCTGCCGCTCCGTCTCAGGCCCACTCAGGTGCCCATTCTCTGAGAGTTTCCGGCATGCTGGCGCGGATGACTGTCAGCACAGCTGCAGCAACTAAGTGTCTGGTGGCACAGGAAACTGCGGGCCGGGGAGAAGGAGGCGGTGCCAGACAGCTGGGCCTGAACAATGCGTGGAGCACAGGCACAATCAGCCCTCAATTGGGGAGGGTGGCCAGGAACTAGAACTGCTCCCCGGGCAATAAGAACCCTTCCACACGCCCCTCAGCAGACCAGGGTGCTCATTTTTGCAAAAGCAGATACAGATAAGCTGGTCATAGCTCAAATGTCACCTTCTCAGAGAGGCCAGCCCTGGCCACCCAGTCTAAGGTCACACCCCCCTCCCCACACCAACACTCCTATCTCCCTTCTCCGCTTATCTTTTCAGTGCATTTATCACCAGTACAGGTCAACACTTCACTCATTTATCTGGTCTTCTGTCTGGCTTCCTACTAGGATGTGAGCTTTAGCAGGGCAAGGTCTGGGTTCCATCCACAGCTCCCTCCCCAGGCCCTAGCACAGTGCCCGGCACTTGGAGGCACTCTGTGTTTGTAGAGTGAATGAGTGACAGAAAGGGCTCCAGACCCAGGTCTCCCTGTTACTACTCAGGCAACTTGGGGCAAGTCAAATGGCCTCTATGAGCTCAGGTTCCCAACCTGTGAAATGGGAATAACTCTCCTCAACCTGCAGGGATGAAATAAAACAATCAAGTAGCAAGAATTTTACAAGCCATCTCCGGGGCAGAGAGCAAGCTCGAAGTGCAGAGATGGTATCTCCTCCACAGCTCTCTGTTCACTCACAGATCCCAGTGATTCTGACAAGGTAGCGAAGGTGGCAGCCCCTCACCCAGATGGCTTACCCTGGGACTTGAACTCTCCCGGGGCCCTGGAACCCTGGGCCCAGCCTTACTCTGCACTCAGAGGGTTTCCTCTCCAGCTAGCTCACAGGTCCCAGTCCCAGTCCCCAGGTCAGGTGGAAGGACACTCCTGGAAGGTGGAAACCACGCCTCCTGCATTTCTGCGTCCCTTGGAAACCACACTGGCAGCGGCAGGAGCCCAAGGCAGAACCACAGTGGGTCCAGTGAAGTAGGCTTGTCCCCAGCTACAGCTTTCTCAGGGACCTCTGCACAAGACCAGCAAACTCCCATCTAACCCAGAGTCCTGCTCACAACGCCGGCTTCATGTCCACCTTCCCAGGAAGCCCCTCACTGAGCACACCTTCCTTTACCCTGAATCACTCCAGCTGCGCCCAAGGGCTGGGGCCGAGTTTCCCTCAGTTAATGCAGGCTTCTGAGGCTCAGGGCGGGTTCAGCAAACATCCACCCCTCTGAACAGCGGCACATGGGGCTCTGAGACTGAGAATCACATTAGATTCAGTCCCTGCTCTCATGGAGCTCAAAGTCTGGTGGGACAGACAGGCCCACAACCAAGGAAGCACAACCCTGAGTGAAGGGGGTGAGCGCAGGGCATTAGGACGCCACCAGGAGAGCACCCACCCCAGTCGGACAGGTCCAGGGAGGTGACCAGAGAGTGGGATATCTGGAGGAATCTCAGAGGATGCGTAGGAATTAGCAGGTAAGGAGAGATGGGACAGGGAGGTCAATCCAGAAAGAGGGTAAACATTAGCAAAGGCAAGGAGACAAGAGTGTGGGTGTGTGCACATGGGTGTGTGTGACTCATGGTGCAACAATCCAGAGTGTGAACAGCAGAGTGAGGTGAGTCCTCCCTGTGCTCCCTCCAAGCCCGATGCCCTTAGGCAGCTCATTGAACTTCCTTGTGCTTACAGTCCTCACCTGCAAAGTGGCAGGCACTCGGATGGAATAATACAATACACGCAAAGTGCTTAGAACAGGGCCTGGCTCTTAGTAAGAACTCAGTAAAGCTGAACTATTGTTTTGTCAACTACATTGGAAGGCCTAAAAAAGACGACATTTCTCCATAGGCTCCCCACCCCCCATCTGTGACCCTGGGTGCCAGCAGCACTGAGTACCCACGCCTCCCTCTCCAGACTCTGGAGAACAGACCATGCCATGGAGACCGAGAAAACGGTCCTGGGTCTCTTTTTCTGGCTGCCCTGGCTTCAGACAGGACTTGACCTGAGACGCAAGTACAACCGAGAGGATAAAAGGGGCCCCGCAGCCTGGCAACCCCCTCTGTTCACGTGAGCCTTGTACCCCAAGGAGAGACTCCCCACCCACCTCCTGCTCCCTGGCAGGGTGGGTGCCCATTCAGCCTCACTCGGTGAGCCCCGGGGGAAGGCTGGCTCTGCCTGAGTCCGAACCCCAGACTCTGCCCTAGTCCCTCTGCCCATGCTTGTCGGGCATCGCCTCCCTGCATCTCCAAACAACTCTCCCCCTTCTGGGGCCGTTGGGAGGGTGGCTTCAGCACAGCCTCAGAAAAGCCCGGGGACCTCAGCAGGTCCTTCCTGCCCCTCTGACTTGCTATCCACACTCAGGAGGGGCTTCAGCCTACTGGGAGCAAAGACGGCTCAGTAGTAGCAAGAAGAACCACCGTCGTTACACTGAGCCCTCAGCTCCTTGTAACTAGGCTCCCAGCCAAGTGAATTCCCTGGCAGCGACCAGAAATCTAATAATATCAACTCATATTCCTGAGGCACCTTTAATTTTTCAAAACACATTTTACATCAGTTACTCAATCCCCAGAATAAACTTGTGAAATACTACCATCCCGGTTTGCAGAAGCAAAAAAAAGGAGGCAAAGAGAAAAGCAACTTGGCCAAAGTCACACAGATTCCTGAGTCCTGTCCAGGGAAGTTTCCACTTCCAGGGTGGGATGGGAGGGGATCCAGTTCACATATTCACTCAACCAACATTGGGTGTCTGGCCTCATGCTAGGTGCCAGTGAGTGAAGCAGTGAACAAGGCAAAAAGCCATTCCTGCCCTCTTGGAGCTTACAGTCCAGCAGCAAGTCAAATAATACACTCTGATATAAATGAGTTCTGCAACGCAGGCTTGGACCAGTGTGCTGAAGGTTAGACCTCAAAGCGGGGTCGGGGGGGAGGGGTCGACCAGATGTCATGGTCACAAAAGTGCCCCCGCAAGGAGACAATATTTAAGCTGGGACCTGGAGGGCAAGAATCAGCAGCCTTGGAGAGAGCATTTCAGGCACAGAGAGAGCAGTAAAAATCTCGGGACAGGCAAGAGCCTGGCCTATTCAAGGACAGTCAGTGAGCAAAGCAGGAAGACCCAAGGCCACCTACCCAGGAGGTGAGCAGAGGCCGAAATGAAGAGTTGGGAATTTATTCCAAGAACAAGGGGAAGCCAGTGAAGGGTTTTAGGCATGAGTGGGGCATGACCTCATGCACACATTTTCCAAAGATGCTTTAGGCCGTTCTGTTGACCATAGACTTGAAGGAGCAGGAGGGGAGGTGGGAGAACAGACCATGGCAGCTGGCCAGGGGGAGCGACAGGGCCTGGCCCAGGTGGCGTGGAGGCGAGGGACAGCAGGAGTGGGCCAAGCCCAGGCTCACCTGAGAGGAAGTCCCGGACCTGCTGGATAAAAAGCCGCGTGCGCCTGACGTCTTCCTCCATCTGGGAGCGGCTGGTGCTCACCTGGGTCTCCAGGCGCTGAGCATCGGATTGCACCTGCGAGGCGGCTTCCTCGGCTGCCCTGATCTGCAGACACACGCCAGGTCGGCAACCACCACAGCCCCAAGGGAGTCTCTCAGCGGCTCCCCGGAATTCCACAGACACCTGCTACTCAAGATCTACCTGGGAAACATTTGTAATGAACCCAGCGTGGTCCCCGGTGTTAAAAAGTGATGTGGACTCAGATAAAATAAAAGCCCAAAACATTGCCGCCAAAGTCTACTTCTCACTCGCTGTGGGGGCCTGGGGCAAGGTGCCTGACACCTCTGGACCTTTGTCTCCTGACTGTAAAACAGGAGCTGACTTCCGCAGGGGGCTCTGTTCTCTCTGCCTCCTTCGGCGGGTGCCCACCTCACCTTGGTCGCACCTACCATCTGTCTGGTCTGCTGGAGCTGGGTGTTGAAGGCCCGTAGCTGCTCGGCCACCTGTCCCGCTGTCCGGAAGGCCGCACCAGCCCTGGGGAGGGCGCCTCTGCAGTGGGTGCCACAGGCTGTGCCGTTGTCTCGGGGACAGAGCTCCCCAGGGCACGCTCCTGGGGTGCAGGCTGTCTGCCTGGAGCCCCCACAGATCTGTGCAGAGAGGGGTGGTCAAAGAGGGTACCCACCACTCCTCAACAACCACTCCCATCTCACACAAATAGCCAGATGTCTCCATGGCAACCGGGCACCAGAAACGTGTTTCCTTGGCAACTACTGAGTACACCGTGAGGGGCCAAGGGTCAGGATGGGCGGGGGAGCAGGGTAGGTCCTACTGGGAAATGTGTACAAGCAGTAGGCGTGTGAGAGCCGGGCGGGGGTTCCAGGAACTGGGACTCCATGCCTGACTCACCTTGTGGATGGTGGGTGTCAGATCAGGCAGGGAAGCCATCTCCCGCTTCAGGGCCGCCAGCTGTGGGCCGCTGGCTCCTCCTCCGCCTCCCACCTGCTTCTCCAGCCTCTCTGCCTCTCTCCGGATGTCCCGGACTTGGACCACCCGGCGGACACTGTTGGAGACCTGCTGGGCAGCCTGGGATGACCGCTGGTAGGCTGTGGTCAGCATCTGGAAGGCTCCTGTGGGAAGAGGGGAGGGGGTCCGAGTCAGCCCTGGACCTGCAGGACTGGAGGTGGAGCAGCGAGAGGGTGCGGCGCGACGCCCACGCCGTCCGAGTCCCCACCCCTCACCCGAAGGGTCCGCACTGCTGATCTTCTCAAACTGCTCCCTCTTATTCTGATACATAACGAGGAGGTGATTGAAGCTTCTGTCCAGGCTCTCCAGGTCTCCTGGGAGGGTCAAGGCCTCCTCCTCTAGGGGCAGAGGGCGCTGTAGGTCCTGGAAGGTCCTCCTGAGATGGGAGAGAAGCCCTCATTAACATATAGGAGGGGGGTGACTCCCCAGCACCAGCCCTCCCCTTGGAGAAACTGCTGGTAAGTCAGGAAAAACAGAGAGGACTTCAGCAGAGGTGACGAGATGGAGACGCCACAGGCTAAAGAAGATTCTGCCAGGCTTAGGCTGGGGCTTAGGCTGGGAGGGCCAGCCTGACCTCTCTCCACCCCTCTGCAGGCAGATCCAGAAAAGTCTCTGCTTCCTGGACTGCGTGACTCTGACACTCCCGATTCTCCTCCCCATGCCCACCGCTGCCCACCCCGACCCTCCTCTTGGGCTCCCTACAGGCCGACCTCAGCTGCCACCCGCACAGCCCAGGCGCCTGAGGCTCTCGTCCGTAGTCCAACCCACCCACTGAGCTTCCACAGCTGCTGCCCACTGGTTGTCTCCACCCGAAGGGGGTACCCCATCCAGACCCATGGCCATTGAACTTGCAGCCTCTCATCCTCCACCTTCAGGCGCAGGCATGGACTGCCCCTTGGTGCCTGCATGTCCAGCCTACCAAAGGCCGACGGACTCACTACTCACCTGTGAGAGTCAGGTCACCCGCACCCCTGGACAGCTCTGGGCACGGACAGTGAGGGCTTGGGAACTAATTATAGAAGCTTCCAGAGTCAAATCTCACTAATAAGGCACCTCTGCTCGTGAGGGGATGGGGTTGCGGCTCCCATTCCAGAGGCAAATACGAGGTATTTTTAGAGCCCCTGCCTCCCGGACACCCTCCACCAGGGTGACTAATCTGGAGCGGACTCTCAGAGGCAGCACCAGCACTTGAAAGAACGCCGGGCTTGGGCTCTGTCACACCATCTCTCTGTGCCTGTTTCCTCTCCTGGACATGGAAGTGATAACGCCCACCATGCCAGCCACACAGGGCTGCGGGGACGGTTACAAAAGAGGGCGCACACGAAAACACTGTGGAAACTGCGAAGGGCCCTGCCAACGTAAAGAAAGGCCGTGCTGCCCCTGCTGGGAGCCCATGTGCTGTGATTCTGAGTGCTTGGCAGGCGAAGAGGATTACCTGAGAGAGAAGACGGCACTGGCCAGCTGGGCCACCTCCTGTTCCGTGGCTGGGGCGCCACCAAGAATGGCCTGGATCTGTGCAATCTTGCTCTTGGCATCCAGGATCCGAGAGGCCAGGCCAGGGTCCTCCAGGCCCGGACGGAGCCTCAGGGCGGCAGTGGCATTGAGGAGGCTGTTGAGGCGTAAGACCTGCTCCTGGAGGTCGGCATCGTAGTTCTGGAAGCAAGGGTGGCAGGCCACGCACACAGGGTAGCGGTTGCAGTAGCCTCGCTGGCACTGGTCACAGCGAGGCCCGGTCAAGCCGGGGCGGCAGAGGCAGCGGCCTGAGGCCTTGTCACAGCCCGGGCCCTCGGTTCCCCGGAAGTCGCAGTCACAGGCTAGGGGATGGAGAAAGGAGGCCGGGGTCAGGGAGATCAAGGTGCCTGGCAGGGAGGGTCTGAAGAGGAGGTCTGACCTCAGGGTCTTCCTGAATTGGAACAAGACTGTCGAAATCACAGTGACACCGACAACAAAAGCAAGCACTTCCTTGGCACCCGCTGCGTGCCAGGCACTGTTCCACGTCTCACATGCACCAGGCACACAGCAATTCACTTGACCTTCACAACCTCTCCAGACAGAGTCAACCACCCTGCTGGCCTCGTGTTTTGTAGATGAGGCAACCGAGGCACAGAGAGGTTGGCTGCAGCATGTGCCTTCCCCAGAGGAGGAAACCGAGGCCTGCAGAGGGGGCGTGGCCCGCCCCACCACACTCAGTGGGGCCGAGGTAGAGCAGGCTCCGTCTGGACACTCTCGCGGCCACTTGCCAAACTGAGCTCCCGGAGACATGATGCCTTCCCCCTCAGGACTCACTTTTCCCTCCACGAAGAGGGAAGGGACCTTCTCCCCTTCTTGCCGGGCCCTGGAGGTGGCTCTAGGAAATGCTTTCTCAGGGAACTGAGAGCAAAGCAACCCTCCGGCACGGGGACATGGGATGACCTCATGTCACTGGCCCAGGGCTGGGAAGCTGCTGGCTGGAGCAGCGGGGGGCATGTGCTGTCCAGGGCCACCAGGGCCCACAGTACATGCAGCACTGGTGTCCCCCCCATACCACAGGCCATACCCCACCCTGCCAGCCCACCCAAGTGCCCCTCCCACCACAGCCTCCACACCCCCCATCAGCAGGCGCGTACCTCGGCATCCCCCGGCCGCCGCGTCGCCGTAGGTCTGGTCAGGACACTGGCGGATGGAGGCGGCGCTGCACGTCAGGCCCCCAGACCCTTCCCGGCAGGGGCACTGGCCTGTGAACTGTGGGGAGGGCACCGTGAGGGGGCCTCCCGGAGCCCCGGCCTCGGAGCACCTCCCTAGTGTGGGGGCCCCCAGACAAGGGCCCCCACTCAGAGACAAGCCCTTAAGTCAGAGCCAGAGATGGCCCCGCAGAAGAGGTGGCGAAGGGCATTGCCAGCGCTCTAAAGCCACGGCGGGAGGGACACTGGGTGGCCTCTCAAAGGGGCTGGGGACAGGAGCAGACCAGCCTGACTTTGGAAAGGCCCAGAAGGACAGTGTGGAGGGGGGATGGACGTGCTGGTGTGCAGCCCCCTCTCCTGTTCAGGCACCCACGGGGCCACCCCCACCACGTACCTGGTTGCACTGGGGGCTCAGGGAGTTGTGTGGGTCGCAGGCACACGGCTCGCAGCCCCGGCCACTGGCCAGCTTCCAGTGGTAGGGAGCGCACTGGTCACATTTGGGGCCCACCACGTTGGGCAGACACAGGCAGCGGCCGCTCTCCTCATCGCAGGGCATGTCCCGCCGGGACCCCAGGACACTGCAGTCACAGCCTGCGGGAGGGGGGCAGCTGAGCTCAGGGGACAGCTCACCAAAAACTCGCCCCCAGAGATCATGCACCAAGAGGGTATCAACCTGGGAGAAGAAGCAGGCAGAGCCGATCCCTCCAGATAATCTGGCTGACTCATAAGGCCGCTGAGATTCCCACCAGTTCCAGCACCTGCCGGCTTGGCTGCCTGCCCTGCCTCCCACTGGCTGACTCAGTCCCACTTTCCAAACTGGGCCTGTGCTGCCACCTGCTGGAAGTCAATGGCACAGCACCTGGCACACAGCCCAGTGATCTGGGGCAACTCATGGTTCTGGTGGCCCCCTGCAGCCTGCTCCTTGCCTTGCCAGGCTGGGCGCCCTACTCACGGTGGCAGCCCTGCGGGTTGGCGTAGGTGAGTCCTGTAAATCCCGGCTTGCACAGGTCACAGCGCTCCCCCTGCACATGCTCCTTGCACACACACTGCCCCGTCACTGGGTCGCAGGGAACCCCCGGCACAGCCCCATCCGGGTCACACTCGCAGGCTGAGTGACAAAAGCGGCCACCACAGTAGGAATAAAGAAGAATGCACAGAGTTAAGAGCACATTGTAGGAGTCAGACTTCCTGGATAATGGCTTGCAGTCTTACAACCTCAGTCAAGTTATTTAACCCTTCTATGCCTCAGTTTCCTCATCAGTAAAATGGGGATAGCTATACAACCCTCACAGGCTCCTCATGAGGGATAAATGAGTAAGTGTGCCCTGGCCAGTGTGGCTCAGTTGTTGGAGTGCTGTCCAGTAACCAAAAGCTCGTGAGTTCAATCCCCCGTGCAGGTGCATACCATCCTTGGTATGGGTGCGTGTGGGAGGCAACCCATCAATGTTTCTCTCTGACATCTATGCTTCTCTCTCTCCCTCCCTCCTTTCCTTCCTCTCTCTCCAAAAGCAATGAAAAAAAATGTCATCAGGTAAGGACAAAAAGAGTAAACGTAGCAGGGAACAGGGCTTGGCACATGGTAAGTGCCATACAAGCTCCATCATATTATTTCCTGTCTATGTGTGATTATGGGCACTCTTGCACGTTGCCCTAAGCAATCTTCATGGTAACCTTAAAAGATGAAAGTAATTGTCTGTCTCGTGCAGGTGAGGAGACTGAGGCTCAGAGACGGTGAAGGACCTACTCAGGCCACACAGCCAGAAAGTGCTGGACACAGAAGTCAAACTCAAGTTTTTCTTGCTCTTTCCATAAACAAGTAATATCAACAGGAAGTGATCCAGCTTTCTCCCCCCACCCCATCTGGACCTCTTTCCCTTACGTGCCTTTCAAAACATGGACTCTGCACCTAGGACGCCTTTCCTGAGGAACCCCGCCTGAACCCAACGGCTTCCGTCAAGTCGCTCTTCCCTGTGTGAGCCCCTGGGCCTTGTGGACATGTCAGGTCACGCCTGAGTGTTCCATCGCTTTACATGCATGTCTATTCAATCAGCATCCTGTGGGCATCAGTTATTTGCTTGCTCTTGTGCTAGGGCCTGAGGATACGAGATTCAATCTCTGCCATGGAGGAATTCTCAGCATTTGGGGAAAATAGAAAACTGCGCAGCAAACCACACTCCCACTTGCAAAGGCAATAACACGTAAAGACAGAGGTCTTTGCCCTTCTTTCTCCTGTGTGTGGGGTTTGTGGTACCAAACAGTGTGTGGGTCTCCTGGCAACAGGCACTGCATCTTACATTTACTTTTCTCTTTCCTTTGCCCAAAGTAGGGATCACACGACGATCACTTCACTGATTGATTAATGGTCCAGGCGATTTGCTTAGAAGTGCACAGCTAAGTTAAAACAACGGCCCACAAGTCCTCCTGAGGGCTTGTGTGTCCCCGGGGACATGTGCTCTGTTGTGTCCAGAGCAGATGGGGAGGAACAGACAGATGGCACCCTGGGGAGCCCCTACTCACGGATACAGGTCTCCTCAATGGGAGCACCGGGGCGCCGGTTCCGGAAATAGTGCAGCTGACACCGCTCACAGTTCCTGCCCTCCGTGTGGTCCCGGCAGTTGTCACACACCCCTCCGTGGGCCCCCTGGCTGTTGGCAAACACAGCTGGGTCGAAGTGACATGTCTCTGAGTGGCCGTTGCAGTCACATCCTGGAAAAGGAGTTCCCGGGGCTGCCGTCAGACCGGCGCCTTTGCCGTCCACGAGGCGCAGACCCCCTCACACCCCCCACTGCCTCATTGGCATCTCACAACTCTGCGATATGCTCGGGCCTGGGAAATGGGGAGACTGAGGCCCAGGGAGACTTGTGTAATTTATTTGATGTTGTATGGCAAGTAAAAAAGCAGAATAGAGTGAGAATTCCGGCCTCCTGACTTCAAGTGTGGGAGCTAACCCAAGAATAATGGCCATGTTGGGCCAAAAAGAGAGTTCTGTGAATGGTCCACCCCACCTCTTCCCCATTGCCACCATGACCTCTCTCTGGGCTGGGGACCCCCATTTCCCTCATTTGGGCAGAGAAAGGCCCTGACTCAAGGGAACCAGTGCGAGTAGGAAACCAGACACGTCCTGCACAGGATAAGGCAAGGGAAGGGGCCAGAAGAGGAAGGACCTGCGAGAAGAAACCGTGTGGCATCCAAGCATGAACAAAGCCTCGGTCTCTGCAGACCCGGCTGCAGAGAAGGATGGGGAGGCAGAGGGAGGATGCAACCCAAATACTGTCTTCATCCCCACGGAACAAGAAGAGCTTAAACTGCAGGGGTACAACTAAGATTCAGTTTAAATAATAAAGAATGCATCCTCGATGTCCCAGGAGAGGTCACTGAGGCCCAGAGGGGCCAGCACCCCACTCAGTCATACTTTGGCACTCGTGTGGGTCCTGGTCCTCCGCGGGTCTCCAGGGCCGGTTGTTGTAGAAGGGTGCACAGCGTTCACAGTTGGGGCCGGCGGTGTTGTGCTGGCAGACGCAGACGTCGTGGACCTAGGACAGGGGCCATCGGACATCGGCCATCGGCCATCAGTAGTGATTATCAAAGGAATGGCCCAGGGTGGACCTGCCCTCTCCCCTTTGGCCCTCTCCCCTACCACTCAGGGTCCAGCTCAGATCCCAGCTCCTCCAGCCTTCGCTCAACCCCGGTGACACCGCTCATGTGCCTGTGCGTGTGTGCGTTTCTGCACTGCTCCTCTAGCTAGATTTTCACAAGGTCACTCCCTGTGCTTGGACACTCCCATGATGCCCAGTGCAAGCAGCACCCGGAAGGGACTCAGACACCCTGGCTGGTCAACTTGATTCTAAATTCTTCGGGGCCCTCTAGATTTATATTCCAACAGTCTACAACTGAGGTTGTTTGGCTAATGGACTGCATGATGAATTGTTACTAGACTCACTAGGGTATAAAAATAGAATAACTGTTGCATGCTAATTGTCTTCCAAATTAAGGCCAACACCCTCAGCCTGGCATTCAAGGACCTGTAAGTTCGTCCCATCTCATGTCCCGCTCCCTCCTGACAGCACAACCAGGCTGGGCTTTGGAGAAGCAACCTCCACAAGCCCTACCTTCCTCTCCTTTTGCCTTTACTGACATCCTTCTTTCTGTCTGGAACACCCCTCTCCCTATTCACCACCCAAACCCTGCTAGCCACAACGGCACCCCCCTCACAGGCCTCTCCGCTTCCTCTGCTTCCATGGATTTCAACCCTGAATGTGCCTCAGAATCATATGGGGAGCTTTTTAAAGGAATACCAACAACAGGCCCAATCCAATCAAAATCTCAGGGGCAAGGGCCAGGCATCAGTACTTTATAAAGTGGCGACTCCTTCGTGCAGCCTGATTTAAAAGCCGCGGGGGCTGGGTGTGCCCTCTCCCTGTGCTCCAGCCCACTGCACTTTGTATCCCTCACATTCACAGGCCTCTCTGCTCTGGTCCTTTATCTATGGGCCCCAGCCCACGGAGGGGCTGGTCTCCTCCTGGCCTCCTCTGCAGCCCAGGGCAAGAGCTGGCCCGAAAGTGAAAAGAATAAAGCTGACTGATGTTCATTTCACCTGTATTTCCTTCTCGGGCTATGTTACATGAATATTCGACACCCATGTATGGACAGGGCAAACAGCATGCTACCGTGTGTTAATAGAGCTGAAGCCCCAGAACAATGAAACGACAGCTTCCTCTGCTTCTGGGCCCAGGGTTCTCCTCTGCTAGCGCTTCTCAAATGTGGTTTCATAGCGAAAGCCCCTGGGCTGCTGGATAGGCTGGAGCCTCTCACCCCGCCTACCACCACCCTTGATGGTCCAGCTCGGCTGGTCCAGGGCACACTTAGCATGTGTTAGACTCTGTTCTCTCACCCTGCCCTATCTCTCACCACTAGATGGGACTATGCAGTCCCCAAACCAGGAGCAAACCAGGAGCTCTCAACCCTGGCAGTACATTAGAATCACCTCAAAGCTTTAAAACAATAAAGGTCTGGGTAATATTTTTCACTCCCCAGGAAATTATCATGTGTAGCCAAGGTTGAGAAGACTGTCTTACGCTCCCCCAACACCCACTCACGTCTTACGTGCAACTGAAAAATACCATAATCAGATCTAAGGAAGTGCTACAAATGTCTGATCTTTGAAATGATAATCAGACTTAAATTTAGTGCCCACCCTGCTTTAGGGGAGCCTCACAGATGTCCTTAGTTGTGCTGGTCTCACCCCTTCCACTGCACGCCCTTCCCACCCTAGACTGTCACCTTCACAGTGGTGGAGGGGCCTGCAGAGGCTCCGGGCTCGGGGGCGCAGCGGTTAGCGTGGCCGTGGCAGAAGCAGCTCCCTTGCAGACGTAGCTGGGACACTGCATAGTAGGCACTGGGGGGAAGGTGGCCCCTCTGGGGTACAGGGGCCAGCCTGGTGAAGTTGATTCTCAAGTTTGTGATCTCCCCCAGCTCTGAGAGGGGCAAACACAGGAAGGGAGGGAGTGGGAACAGACAATAAAGAAAGTACATTAGAGGCTAACAGAGTTTCCAAGGGCAGGGTGGGAAAGGGAAGGAATTCTGGCTTTACCATCCCTTCTTCCCTGCCTTCTCAAGATCATCCCCTGGGCCGTCCTCCCCATCCTCAACCCTCTAAGGCCAAAAAGACACACACACACAAATACTCCAACTCGGGCCTTTTGCGTCTCTGGGGCTACCATGGTACCCTCATTAGGTAAACAGGCAAGTAAGTATTCAATCCATCCATGTGGTCAGAAATACGAAAGACCAGGAAACTTTCATGAACTGGGTTCCAACCCTGTTCTGTTTCCCACCCACAATCCCAAAAGGCTAGGGGGACAGCCACACTGACCTTGAATTTTTTGACTTTGAGTTGCTGGAATCCTAGAGGCTAAATCCATAAGGTTAAGCTGGATCTATAGAGAGAAAGAAGAGGGAGGCACTGAGGGGGAGGTGACCCTCACGTGTTCCCAAGCCCAGAAGCCTCCTTTCCATTCAGTACCCTGCCTTGCTACACCAAGGTCCTTCTGACCTGGAATCTGAGACCACCATGGGTGTGAGGCTACCAACAGCCCTCAGAGAGCGAGATGACCCCTGGGCCCTGAACGAGTGTGTGAGTGTGTGCGTACCATCTCTCCTCTCCGTTAAACATGCAGCCGTCCCAAGAACAGCTGATTTCCTTGGGTCAGAAATTACAGGAAGATATATAATATACAAAAAAGGGCTTAGGGAATACTACTTTTCCAAAACCCAGGATGAATAACAGGACCCAGAGCCCAGAGATGCGTGGATGTGGTGACTGCCAACCTTCAGACCCCAATTTCAACTACGCTTTTTCTTTTCAATAACAATCATCTATTGGATGTGACTTTATCTCACATCCCAAAGAACAGTTTTCACATCAGCCTTCCACACATCAGGAAAAAATCCTGTGTTCTGGTCTGGGCTCTGGAGAATGTGGCCCTCGTGGATCTGGATGTGATTATGACCAAGGAGCAGCTGAACAGCTGAGGAGAGAGCTGTGCCATCTACTGGCAAGGCGGCCCTCGAAGCACTGGGCCCATGAGAGTAGCTCCCAGGGCTTGCCTGAGTCCGGGCCGGAGAAAGAACAAACGGCCTCTTGCCAACAGTGGGGAGAGCAGTTATGAAAGAAATGAAAGAATTTGACTCTGGGTAGGAGGATTCAGGGAGAAGCATTCTGAGCTGTTTCTAGAGGTGGGTTCTCATTTCTAGTTCAGGGTTCAAGTTTAAGTGATCTGGAGCTGTGGCTTATACCTGACTGTCCTCAAGGGCAAGGATGAGGCTAGATGAATGGATTAAATGGAAAGGTTCGTTCTCCTGTTAAACCCTACCTAAGCAAAGTCAGAGATTAAATTAAATGTGTGTCATTTGCTCACTTGACTCTAAGTAGCCATCTCAAAGTCAGCTGGACCCTCTCCACCAGGGGGGCAGGCCAAAGAGCTGTGTGGGAGGCAACCATGGCAGAGGGCAGGGCTGGGTCATGCAGGATACTCAACGTGTCTCTGAAATACCCTTCCTGGGCAGCCGAGAGGACAAGCCGCAAATGTCTGGAGGGTGCAGAGCTCAGGGAAGACATCAAAGAGCGCTGCCTGAGGCTGTTCTCATCTCTTCTCAAGTGTCCCGGTGAAGGTGTGAGTGAGGCAAAGTCAGATACCTCTCCATGGCTACACTTTCAGGGTCTCTTCCACTTACCTTGCCCCCATCCTGGTGCGCGTTCGTCCTCGGGGGCAGAGACCGGCACCGAGCGTCCTGCCAACTCTGAGGCTGGCCCTGGTGGACTCGGGGAAAGGCAGACGAGCAGTCAGCAGCCAGATACTGGTACACGTGCCAGGTCTTACCAAAGTCTGAGGAGCGCTCGATCAGCATCCCGGCGGGCATGCGGCCCTGCAGAGATGCAGACAAGGCGAGGCCTGAGTGGCCAAAGTGTCTTCCCTGCGTATACTCAGGCAACTTGAGCATCATGATGTAGCTTTATGCATCTTCAAATCCTGACATCTGACAGCAAACCCCACATATAATCAGTGTTCTATACGTCCGTAGCAAGAATGGACGAATCCACAAATGAGGAGTGATAATAAAACAATGAAATAATGGTATCTATCCAGATGAATGTCACCCTTCAAAGCTGTCACCTTAGAAGTTGGTGCTAACCTAAGAAATTTGGTTCTATTGCTTTTTATTCCCAGCTCATTTTAACTCCTGAAAATGGTATCACCCTTCCTGACCATCTAATCTTAATAACCAAACGTCATCCTTAAATATTTGACTATTTCTGTAGAAATTAACTCCCTGAAACAAAGAAAAAAATGACTGGTCACAAGCGAATAAAAGTGCTCCCTCCAAGAGGAGCATCTGTTGGGAGGCCACTCTTAAAGGCAGATCCAAAAGTGCTCTGGGGAATAAGAGCACTGAATGAGCAGGAGCCCACCAGAAGGGCTGCTCCAAAAACACATCTTCGTGTGGACCAATGGGCCAATTCTCAGCTGTTTGTTAAACTCAGCGTCATCCGCAAACCTATTAAAGCAGAGAATACTGAGAATACACAATGTACAAGTGACAGGCCCAGGAGAACTGGTACTTGGCTGAGCTGAATCAGGTAGACGTGTTGAGGGCGAGGAGGCAAAGAGGAAGTGGGTACATAACCACCGCACGGCAAAGACAGGGAGCCTGGAGGTGCCACTGTTCTCCCAGAGCGGGGCCTCTACTGTCACCATTACAGAGTCTCAGGGTAAGTGTCACCCAGCCTGGAGGAGGGGGCCCACCCAGCGTGTGGTGCCAGCTCCCCAGCCCAGGCAGACAAGAACTCGGCTTCCCATGAGTCAGCCCACACCACCCAGAGTCCCCGCTCCTAGCCCTTGCCGTCCTCAGGAAGCGCACCTTAAAGTCCACTGTGATGTCTCGAAGCTGGAATCTCCTGTCCAAATCCAGCTGCAGAGAGACAGGGTTCACGTCTAGAAGGACGAAAAGTAGGAACCTCAGACCAGAGAATTGCCACCTTCCCAGCCTGAAGAAGGCCTGGACCTCACCAGCTCTAGGAAGTCAGACATCCTCGAACTTGACCCCCAAGCTCCCTCTGGGGAGACATGGCACCAGCATGTTTCTACCTATGTTATCTACTCAAGACCCTATCAGTGGGGGCCAGACTTCCTACCCATCGTGATGTGATGCTCCTGATGCCTTAAAGGGTTTCAACTTGTCTATTCAACGCAGACCTGCTCCCACAACTCAATTCTCCCAACACGCCCATTGTGGGTGGGTGGAGTGGAATACCTGTACCATCTGAAAGGCCTCAAATCTGGAGACCAAGGTTCTGCTTGTCACCCACCACACTCCAGAGCCACAAGAAGCGCCTGGGAAACCCAAAGAGTGCCCAGGCACCCTCTAGCCACCCCCACCACTTCCCTCCACAAGCTTGTGGAGGCTTCCCTCTAGCTTGTGGAGGCTTCCCTCCACAAGCTAGACCCCCTAGAGGTGGCAGGCCTTTACCGTTCTGTGACTGCCACCAGCGCGTGGGGCCCGAAGACGAAACCACATTCTCCACTCGGTGACTGTTGTAATTGTGACGCAACCTGGAGTCGCACTTGCAGCACTTCATCTGCCACTGCGGGGGTAGGGAGACAGCAGAGTCAGGGGTGGGGTCCAGACGGAGTTCTCCCCTTGTATCCAGAGAGCCCCAGACATTCCCTCCATGCAAACCCTCCCCACAGGGATCTGCTGATTTCACCAATACGCTTGGAGGGATTCACCTCTTAAAGCATGGATATTGGTCATCTTTTAATTTAATTCCTCTGTGTCCACCCTAGGATGTAGCTAAGTGAATAGTAAATAGATGTCAGGATTGGGAAAGAGGTCCGAGGTAGCAGGAAAAAAATCTCTGGTACATGACGTTGCCTCCAAGAGAAACTTGAAAACCGTGCCAAGGGGGAAAAAGGAAAGGAAAAGCATCTTCATTTAGCACCTACTATGTACGTGCTAAATGCAGGCCACAGAGTTTTATGTCTCATCTCACTTAGGCCTGGCAGCCTGGGGAAAACTGCGCTTCTGAAGAGGGGACAGCCAAACGGAAGGGAATTTGGGGGCTCCAGTCCTAGCTTTGTCAACTCACACTCTGGGCTCAGTTTTCTCCTCTGTAAACTGAGTGGAGGTTGGAAGAGTCATTTAATCATTCACCAGAAACCGACGTGTCAGCTTGTACCATGCGTGAGACCTGCTCTGGCCTCGGGGGTTAGAGTAGTGAACAAAAAGGCTCTCAAGTCAGGAAGCCAACATTCTGGTAACATTGACATCATCTCTAAGGCCTTCCAACCCTGCTGTCTGGGACTTGAGGATCCTGTTTGGCGTTCTCTACCCACAGGAGAGAATCCTGGGGTCCCCAGTCTAATAGGACTCTGTAGTCAGGCAGTCCCAAGGCCAGGAAAGCATGCAGCCCTGGGGCTGAGGACGACGGCTCCTTGCTCATGTGCTGGAGCGAGACAAGAGACAGAACTGAACACCATGGGCTCCACAGGTGGGTAGAGATTGCCGAGAAAAAGCACATGGCCAGAAAACATGGCCCTGGTTCTTTTAGTTGCATGTATGTATGTACATGTACATGCATGTACGCACACCCCACAGAGGCAGCATAACCATGTCCAAGCGTGCCCCCAGCAACACACATAAAATTGTTTTCTCTGAGTAACCATGGTCCCAAACCTTGTGCCCAGTGTAAAGAGCACTGGGCAGAGGGCTCCAAATCTACCCTTAAGCAGAGGCAAGGCTTGGGTGAGAACCGCCCTGACCTGCTGGTCCTTCTGGGTAGAAATAACTGTTCGTCCTCACACCCCATGCCTGTGCTTTCCCCTAAGCCTCCGTCTCTGAGGGCTTGTGCCTCCTGACCCTCTGCCCTGCCCAGGGAAGGTGATAAGCTAACAAGGCGATTATCTGCGGAACTGATTAACTCAATCCCCCAAAGGGGGGTAACTCCATCCCTTTGGGGGATTGAGTTAATTAATATGCCAAGCCTGTGGCTTAGTTTTAAAAAGTCCTTGCCCAGCACCATCTTTCCTCTCCACAGCTGATAGCGCTTGGAACAGCGATGCAGCTCTCCCGGCTCTCTGAGCCTCTGCTTCCACCCCCTTCCGGCTCTGACCTCCAACCTGCAAAGTCAGAGACCTGTCACCACCCTGGTGCTTGGAGCTGTCCTTTTCAAGTCCCCAGGTGCTTTTTTAAACAGGAAGTCTTGGATGTTTGATACTCCAATGATGGCTGGCACGCGTGCCCTGCATACGGCAGCACCCACTGCCCCTGCCCATCTTTGTCCCTGTCCACTCCTTGCCCTGCCACATTTTTCTTCATAGTGCATGTCTCCACTTGATATACTATGTGCTCGTCATCTATCTGTTTGCTTACAGTAATTGTTTATTGTCTTCCTCCCCCCGGTAGAATGGATGCATACTCCATGAAGACAGAACTTCCTGTCCTTTACCACTGTATTCCCAGTGCTTGGAAAAGTAACTGGCACATAGTAGGCCCTCAATAAATATTTGTTGAGTGAATAGTAAATGCTCAACAGTGTCAACACTTTCATTAGCGTTACATTACTAGACACTCCTTCCTGCACTCAGGAAGGGGGGCAGTGAGGAGGTAAGAAAACAGAAATAGTGAGAGATGGAACCCGGCACCACGTGCCAGGTACTGCACTAGGAGTCCCAGAGCAGTAACTTATTTAAGCCCCACAACAACCCCTTGTGGTGAGGAGCATGATGCCTATCTTACATATGAGAAGGCTGAGGCTCACAGTGGCTCTGTGACTTTCCTATTGATTGATGGGGGGTTTCAGCACCAGAAGCAGAGAAGGACCCTTCCCTCCTCTCTCTCTCTCTCTCTCTCTGTCTCTCTCTGTCTTCCCCCCCACCCCCACTCCCTTCCTGTCACCCTCTCATTTCCACTAGAAACCAGCTGGGTACACAGCCACCATGGGAAGTATGGTCAAAAGGAACAATTTCTGTCTCACCCAAAGGCCTGCTATGACCCTGAAGGTGACCGTGGGGGAGGCTAAGGCAGAGAAAACACCTTGGAGAGAAAGCCGGCATCTCAGGTGGACCCTGCTCAGTTAACACAGAGACTGCAGATCTGTCAGCAGTGAAATAAATATACTTGAAATAATCCTTTCTGGGCAAGAGAAGCCTCTTGCTGGAATCTGACTCTCCTCCAGGACCCTATTTTGGTCTCTGGCAGAGAGAATGCCCTTCTCCCCACTCTACCCAGCCTCTCAGGGGCAAACTTCGCTACTCCCCATCCTCTGTCTGCACTCAGCACATGTCCCACGGAGAAACAGGAGCCAGCCGTCTTCCGGCGGCCTGTCACCAGAGCTGTCTCCCCAGCCCTGCTGGGAGCTGATCCCAGGCTACGCCCTGGCCATGAGAATGCCACAAATGAGGCTCCTTCCTTCCTTAGGCCAAGGAACACAGGAGCTAGAACAGCAAAGCCTGGGACGGGGAATGTGCCCTTGATATTTTCAATTGATAGAATATTATGTAACTAATAAAAAATGCTGCCTAGAGAGATATAGGGAAAATGCTTATAGTATAATGTTTTATGAAAAGAAGCTGGGAATAAACTTGTAAATACATCATGATCTGAAAAATATATTTTTCAAGAAATAGAAAAATGTGAGGAAGGAAATATACCAATATTATAAAATTGCTGATATTCACCCAGTTTAACCTATAAAAAATTGCACCTGCATGCAATTAACCTATTACCTCTGGGAAATGGGATTACAGGTAACTTTTCCTCCAACTTTGTAAATTTTTTGCAGTTTAAGACTTTCATACTTTGGATAGATATTAAGTTTTATACTCAGGAAAACAGACATTACTGTAAAGTAAAACAAAGTAAAAACATCCCAGCTGTTCAGTGTGGGCTTGTCCCCTGCCTCCTCCCCCGTCCTCACAGCCTGGGGTGCTCACGCCCTCTCCACCTTCCTTCCACGTGTGCAGCACCGGTGAGGGATCAGATGGCCCCCACACTTGAAACTACGTGCTGCTTGCCACCGTGACACAGCTAAAGGAGGGCTGGATCTCAATCCTCAGAGGCAGGCTCAGCCAGCAAGCTTAGGGCAGGTATTTTAAGTAGTTCTACTTGTCTACTAGCTAGCAGGACAGTGGCCTGAAATAGAACAGCTCATGGCAAAAGCCCACATAAAGACAAGCTGCTGGTTTCTTCTTTCTCTTTGGCCCTCAGTTTCCATCTCTATTTTATTCTTGTATGCTATGTATTCTATGTAGGATGTATATGAGTGTGTGTGTGTGTGAGATTCTCAAGGCGAGGCTGTTCCCCTGGTATGTGCTTCATGCCTCTGCCTCGCCCAGTGATGGAAGCTCTCAGCTGCAGCTGTTCCCTCTCTGGGGTCATTTGGCCAGCACTGCCCTGGCTGCGCTACCTCAGAGACACAGCATTATTATCAATCCAGCCTGACAGGCCTCCAGCCAGTTTGGCTCCTGTTTGCTCTCCATCTGAAAAGGCTCAGCCTCCTCCCTTATCCTGGAGCCTTCCAGAATCTCAACTCAGTCTGGCCAGAATACCCCCACCCCCACCCTGAGTACTCAGGGAGGGCAAAGGAAAGAGCAAGAGCCAGCACGAGCCTTAATCACAGTGGAGAGGGGTAGATAAAGGAAGGCAATGCAAATCAAAGCTCTGTCTCTGCAGGAAACAGAATGAATTCTGGGGGAAAACAGAAAAATAGGCACTGATTAGACATGGCCCAGGTCCCTCCCAGGAGCAAGCCAGAGGCCACCTGTATCAATGTAAGGAGCTATAGAGCTACAGTCAAGGTCATGGCTGGCAGTCAGGGCCCAAAGAAAGAAAGTCAAGGACAAAAAAAAATTAGCTCTCTGAAAGAAAAGACATTTCTTCCACTTCAGCTTCCTTATTGGCAAAATGCAGGGGTGGGATGAGATAATAAAGTTCCTTCTTGCTCTAACATGCTCTTAGAATTCTCCATCCAGCTTATCAGCTCAGAAGTTAGACACTCCAAACAAGAATGCAAAGGAAGCCAGAGAAACATAAGCCTTTGGCCAGGGTCCATAATGGAGAAAAACTCTCCCCAGCAAAGTGGACAGGGGCAGAAAGGGCCCTTAAGGCCTTTGGTCATCAAGACCTCGTTAGTTCTCCCTGGGACCCACAAGCTTCACCATATCCATATCAATGGATATGGCCAGCAAAGGTCAAAAATTAGGCTATGCTGGGGTGTTGGGTGGGAGGACTGTCTCAGTGCTATGAGGTACATTTTGACCAAAGCCTTAATTCTACACCACCCTATCTCCACCCAAACTAAATTCAGAAAGGTCACTTTCTGAGGCTGATTGTAGAGACGATGTATACCACACATCCAGAAATTACACTGCACCACGCTCTCTCCTGAGCACCATCAGGTGTTACCCCATTTCATCCTTCCAAAACCTCTGGGGTGGGTACCTTAGATGAAATGGTGGGTAGCCTCATTTCACAGATTGGGAAGGCAAGTCTTAGAGAAGTTGAGAAATGTGCCCATGTCCACAGAGCTAGGAAGGGAGGAAGCCTGGATTTCTGTCCTAGGCTACCTGCCTCCAAACCTTCTTGTCCTGTTCTGATTCAAGGGGCAGAGTGGCCAGTTGGCAACCATGGAGAATTTCGGGGGCCAAAATTGGTTGTCAAGATGCTCTTTCTCTTCTGTCCTGGGAAGGCTAGCCTCTGCCTCAGCCCAGACCTCTACAGAACAAGGGTCCCCTAGAACTGAGTGCAGAGAGGTGGTTTGTGTGCCTGGACTTCTGCAGGTTCTACCAGTGACAATGGTCCCTACAGTCCTTGATAACAGAAAAACAAGGTAGGTCTACAAGAAATTGCCCAGAAACTTCTAGGGGCCTGAACCGAAGGAGCAATGGGGTACAAAGACATGTCAGCAGGTCTGTGAGGCCACCCAGACTTGTATCCAGGCCTTCCCACCACACCTTCCCCCACACCTCTCCTTTTAGCTCCACACACCTCACTCCGCAACCCACCACGGCTAGGACCCAGGAATCTCACAGGCCACCAACCCAAGTTTTGTTTCCCTCTGGTAACAACTCTCTTCCTCAATGTCCTTCTCCATTTTCTTCTATCCTCTCAAAACTCACTCGTCCTGGGTCTTACTCTCTTGTGACCCTTTGCAAAAGCCACAGCTGATTCTCTCATGAGCAAACCCTTGCTGAGACCTAATAGGTTGATAAAATGCCTTTCCCAAGGGCGTTTGCATTTTAAATGAGGAAATGAACAATGCTTCACCCCAAAGAGTGAATCCCCAGTGGTAAGAGCTTTGAGAGTTTCAGACCCACAGAGACCTCCTGGGAAGCAGAATAGCAGATATTTTGCTCAGAGACAGTCTGAGAGCCCTCTGAGAGCATGGAGGATGAGGATCTCAAGACCTCCATGGACATGCCCTCTGCCTACACATTAGCCATGCCAAAGGTCAAGAAAACAGAGTCATTAAAGGAAGACAGTCCTTGTTGGGGTGTGTGCACGTGGGTGTGGGTGCACTCACATGCATGTGCAAGTGTCTCGGTATGTGTGTTAGGGAGAAGGGGAAGTCAACTGGCTACTGCCCCTCAGCTTATTTCCAAGAGATAAAAAATGACAGCTGTTTAGTTTACACAGCTAATTAACCTGAGGAATGCACTGTGTAAGACTGTTATTAAAGCAGCTGGGTAATTAACTTTTTCCCCACCAAGGCAGGGTGTTGGGGGATAAATAAAGCACTGGGGGAGCAGACACAACACTGGAGGAGACACTGTCAGGAGCAGAAACAGGGCTGGAAAGCTTCCAGGTAAAGCCCGCTGGTTCCTGGGGAGCGTGCACCAGCTCAGAGATGACCAAAGGTCATGCATGGCTAAGCCCCCACCAGTGCTCACCTGAGAAAGACCATGGCAGATCCTCAAGGCCACACACAGCCCAGCCATCTCCAAGAAGCTGGCAGAGATATTAGAGCTGAACAAAGGTAAAGGTTGACTAACCCAACTCTTTCATTTCATAAAAGAGGAAATGGTGGTCTAGAGAGAAGCCAACACCTTTGTAAGGTCACATTTCTAGTCTAAGTGTCAGCGCCAGGACCAGAACTAGAGTGGGTGACTAGTTGGGTGACTTTCCTAGCCATGACTGTCTCCACATTCTCTACCAGCACACTGCCAATCAGGCTGGCGGCAGTCACCTTGGAGGCAGAGAGTGGGATGGCCCAAAGGTGGGTTTCAGTAGTATGTGAATGTGTGTCCTGATCAGGGGAAAGATGCCCGGGACTGTCATTCACAGATGGGGTGGTCCCTGCATGTTGACACAGGTCCCGGAGGTGGGTGGGGAAGGACATGAAACATTTAGCATCTTCCAAACACCATGCCAGTGGTCATGTGGCTCATTCTTTTAGACCGGAGGTCCCCAACCTTTTTTGGCAGCAGGGACCGGTTTCATGGAAGACATTTTTCCACAGAAGGTGAGGGGCAGGCAGGAGGTGGAGCTCAGGCAGTGATACCAGTGGAGCTTCGATAGCTCACCTGCCACTTACCTCCTGCTGTGCGGCCCAGTTCCTGACAGGGCAAGGACCAGTACCGGTCCACAGCCTGGGGAGCGGGGATTCCTGTTTTAGATGGCCCACAATTTATTGTGGTGAGTGCTATCATTACGCCCAGTTTTCAAACGAGGCACTGAGGCTCAGAGAAAGCGTAGAAGAGAACAATGGTAGGGACACATCACAGACATGTTCCCTCATGCTTGAGCTTCAGAGGACAATGGTGCAGTGAGGCTACCCAGAGGTTATCTAGAAGCTGGAAGAAAAAGAACATGGGGACAGGAGGGGACTGCAGTGCCAGGCTATTTAGGTAATAAACTGCCTGGGCACAAGCCCAGACAGCTGATGGGTAGACAGGGTAGGAAGGCCTCGAATGGGGTGGGGAGGAGTGCCACAAGGCAAAGCTGGCCAAGTTCTATGTCCATTGAAAGGGTTGCAATGTGGACCCCAAACCCACCAAAGCTAATCCTCAAGGCCAATAGGGCTTAACTGCTAAGATAAAATTAGGCAGAGTAGGTGACATGTCAACCGGCTAAGATGGCCCAGAAAGAAAGGAGACACAGTCTGAGATTGGAAGCTGGGACAGACAATTTTGGAACTGGAAAGGGCCCCAATGGCTCCTACAACCCCATTCCACTGGGTTTCCCTGGGGCTGGGGATGGGGAGTGAGAATTACAAAATGTCCAAGGTCATAATCTCCATGGTACTTGCACCTGTGCCACATCAGTAGGCCAGCAGCAGGTGCTGGGTGATCTTGAACTGAGCTCAGGGCTCAAAATGTCACCCCTGTACAGAAATAGAACAGAGGCACTGACCAGAGGCTTTGACCTAAGGAAGGTGTACATATGGGGGTGGGGGTTGACAGAAAGGGTGAGTGGAAAGAGGGAGGGGGAGACACAAGCAATGCAGCTCTGTATCACGCCACTCTCATTTTCAGGTGGGGCTGGCCAGTACACCCTCCCGTCTCTAACTCAGAAAACTCAACACCTCTGTGTTTCCATCAGAAGTCTGGGGTCCCAGCACCTACCCTCCCAATAGCTCCCAGGGATAACAAGAGCCACTCATGGTGTACTGTGAAAATTAACTGAGATAATTTATATAAAACTCTTAGGATGCATAATGTGTGCTTAAGAAATTACAGCTGCTATCATATTTAATAATAAAATAAACTTAACACAGTTAAATCTGGATTCCTAATCTTCATCACCCAGCCATAGCTGCACCCAGTGAGGGCTCAGGGCCCTTCCATCGGAGGGAGCATCTGCACCTTTAGTGTGCATGCTCACTGCTGGCGACCCATGGCCTCTAGACGAGACAGGTAAGGGAGAGGGAAAGAGAAATCAGACAAGACGGGAGGTGGATAGGGGGAGAGAAGCTGGTCCTTGGAAGTCAGCTCACTCCCAAGGAAAGTTAGAGCAAGGAGTGACCCTAGAGACCATTCCATCTTACACTCACTCAGAGAAGAGGAAATTCTCTGAGACTTAGAGAGGGGCAATATCTGATCACACCACAAATGAGTGGCAGACCTGGGGTTACACCCAGCACTCAAGATGCCCTATCCTCTACTCTTTCCAAGAACGTCTATAGATGTACTCCCCCTTATGGAGAAAGCAAAAAAGAGCCAATGCTTCTCAACTTGCATAGCAACACAATAGCTGAGCTTTGTTTAGACTTCTCTTTTGCAAGCACTCTGTTTTGCTCTCGAGGGGCGACTCGCAAGCAGGGAAGGCAGTAGGCTCCCTGGAGCATCCAAGAAAGGCAGAGGGCAGACTAGGGTGAAGTCCAAAACCCCAGGCCCAGAGGAAGAAGCTGTCTAGACAGGCGCTGGGGCCGAGGGGACGGCCCAGCACAAGGGTTTCTGACCTTTCCTCGATTCCGCTCCCAGAAGACACGTCAGCCTAAGAAAGGGGGTCAGAGGTCTCCCTGAAATGTTTAAACATGGCTCACAGGCACAGGATTTTGAGAGTGTGTGCGAAGGGACAGCTAAAACCATTCTATTGCCCAGAAAGCTCCGTACTGCCAGGTCCTCTGATGCTTGTGGAGCAATCTGGGCCCCCGGGGAGGACTCGCCTGATGCTGTGGCCATTTCACCCAACACTGTCAAACAAGTGTTCTCATATCCAAGTGGGTAAGATGCAGAAACCACAGCCAGCTCTGCTCGGCACCTCCAAAGCCATAATGTGATACCATCTGTGACTAAAAGCTGCCAAAAGAACACGGGGGACTAGAAGGGCAGTGAGGCCCAGAGGCAGCATCAGATGCATCACCACGGTCCTGAGGACAAGGACAGTCTGGAAAGAGGAAACGACAGATAACCCAAGTCTCCTTCGTGGCAATCAATCTCCCTCACTCCCTTGCTCGCCCGGTCAATTTTCTTTTTCCTCAAAGGCTGCAGAGACTTAGAGGAAACCACACCCTCATCCATTCCTTCATCCAAATCCGTATTTTGAGGGCAGAAAAATGGTCCAGTGAGCTGAGCAGCTGAGAAACAAAAAAAAACACTGAATGATTTCAACCTTGGTGAACATGAGGAGCAAGGAAAGACCCCAGTCTTGTTGAACGGAAAAGAAAGAAAAAGAAAACCAAAGTTCCTACAGAGAAGCTCCAGAGGCAATGTAGAAAAAGAAAAAACTAGAAGAAAAATCACAACCGCTCTTTGAACACATCAGTTGTCAATGTTAACTGCCATAGCTCCAAGTGATGGAGTTCCTGGATTCACTCAGCCCGTTTTCTTGCTTATCAACTGAGTCCCTGAACCCCCTTGCTAACCTCAAGTCTCTTCCTCATTTATTTCACTGATCTGTGTCCTTCCACAACAGTGCGAGTGTTTCCCACTCTGCCTGGGGTGGCAAAACACGTGGACAAAGGAGACTGAGAGGTAAGAAAGTTGGGTCCTCATGCATGATAATTGCAGAGCATAAAAGGCAAACTCCAGCCTATAATCATATATTCACTCTCCTGCCAGCTCTGTCCACACCCAAACCCCAGTGCTGGCCAAAGATGGCGACAGAGTAACCGTGGCGGCACTCAGCTCGCCCCCAGCAAGACACAACCCGTGCACACGTCCCAGCGCCTGTGCTCCACCAGTCGTGACCTTGTGCACCAAAGATGGCACATCAGACTCTACATACAGAGGATTAATATTTATCTGACTGCCTGTCCCCGAGACTTAAATGGCTGTCCTGCCCATGTCCAAAGGCTGAGAAAGGACTCCAGTTTTATGGAAGAGAAAAGAGAGAAAAGCTATTCAGCTACTACTGAGTACATTTCTCCTGCCCATGCTTATACTTTCCCTACACTCCCCTCCCACAGTGCATGGGGCTGGGCCTCCTCCAGGCACACTCTAAGTATCCAGTGAATGCTGGCAGGCTCACCCACCCCGCCCACCTCAGCCAGCCCTGGAGGCCTCGGGGCTAGGGCCTACCTCGCCATACTGGGTGCAGTAGGTCTCAGGCCTGGTCAGTCCACAGGTGGATGAAGCTCGGAGAAACTGGGTCCGCCCAATGAGCAGGTCCCCAGCAGGGGGATAGCAGGCCCCACGGGAGCAGGCTTGCTGGGCACACAGGAGGCTGGGAAAGACTGAAATCACAGGGGGCTGGGGTTCAGCTGGAAGAGAAGAGGGTCTGGAGGGCCGCTCCAGCCTCCCTCAGGGAAGCAGACATCGACAAGACTAGACCCTCTCCTTCTCTCCTGCTCACTCTCGCTGGTGATAGTAATTATGGTAATCCTGAGGCTATTGGGTTAAAAAACTGGCTCATATTCTATAACCCCCAATTTAAAAAAAAAAACAGGAAAAACACTGGCAACCAACATCCATCCATGAATGATCCTGAAATGTGGCTCCCATGTGTGGCTTCTAGAAACAAACTTCGGACACAGGCTAGGCCACCAGACACAGCCCACAACTCTCCTCCCCTACAGCCCAGAGGAGGGCTAGCTGCCAGCCACTGCAGGACACTGGGAGACGCCTGCATTCTCTCTGCTCATTTATCTGTAACATTGACCCACGTTCTGTGAGCGCACCGCTACAATTCACTGGAAAATCAAGAACTCAAGCCATGATGGGTCTGGGACCACCTTAAGAGTAAAAGGGTAGGAAAGACCAGGGCACTCGGGGAACCAGAAACCACCTTGGGTGGGAACTGGAAGACACCTGGGAGCCCCCCGAGAGAGGTAGAAAACCATCCTCCCTGAAAGCATAAAGGATCAGGGAAACCTCATGGGTATCCCCAGGAGACAAGTGTTCCAGACCCTGGGACTGAAGGGTGACGGGTAATGCTCACACTTTGGTTAACTGTCCTCCCACCCGCAGCTCTCACCTCCCTCCTATGTGACAGGTCCTGGAAGGATGGGAAGGGATACTCACCCAACCACAGAAGAAGGAGTCGTCTCATCTTCAGCCAATGGGGTGATCCCCAGAGAGGACCTCGCCTGAGGCAGAGCAAAGCAGCCTGGGTAAAACAGCACAAACCACTAAGGGATACTAGCCCCTTTTCTGCTTCTGGAATCATGTTTTTTTCGGAAGTCTTCACCTAGGGTCTTGACCTAGGACAACTCTCAGCAACAGGTACATTTGGAGCCAAAAGCTTGGAAAATAACAGAGCCCTGGACTACTGTCCCAGCTGGCCTGTGACTCACAGGGTGCCCTGGGGTAATACCATCCACTCCCAGACTTCAGCTCCCTCATCTACAGTGGACAGGAGGAGGACGGGCTGACCCTGCCCCAAACAGTCATAAGAACTACTTGGGGAGCAGGGCCCTTTGCAGCACAGGAGCTGCAGAGAGGTCTGAGGCCTTGTCGCTGCCCAAGGAGGAGGCCTGGCCTTTCCCAGCACTGGGCTCAGCCCACAGATCCAAAGGCGAGTGGGTGAAAGTGGCTGAAGGTCTGGAGGCCAGCCCTCTCCTGCCGTTGGTATGGTCTCCAATACCACCGACGGCCACCTCGAGGGTGAGGCTGTGGCGGCTACAACTCTGGGCTCAGCAGGTAGTTAGAATGTGATAGGGAGGCCTGGCAGTCTTTAAGGAATGAGTGAGGACTGTATCTGACCTGGAAGCAACCCAGAATGTCTCTAACGATGGGCTGGGCTATGCAGGAGGAGCAAGGCTAGGAGGCCACGAGCAGGGATTCGAAAGGAGATCACAGATGGATGCACGAAGGTCCGAGAGGTAGGCGGGCCGGCCCTGCGAATGCAATGCCCACCTCTGCCTCGGACTGGAAGCTCACTCTGCTTCAGTGACAAGCCACAAGCCCTTTGGCTAGGGTAGGGGGTGGGAATTGGCAAGGCAGGGCCAGAGAGGGAACTGGGACTCTCCTGCTGTCTTTAGATTATACACACTAATGCTTTGAAATCACTCCTTCCGATCAGTTCCCAGGAGTGTCAGGGGCCCAGAGAGGAGGCAGGTGGCCCAAGAGAGAGGCCCACCCACTCATTTACCTGCTGCACTATCTCTGCCCTCTCACCCCCAGAGCGAGGCATTCTGAGCAGCCTTGGAAGAGCTCTGGCCCCGCACCCCAGCCTTCCCTCTTCTCTTTGTGCTCAGCCCGGGATCTGAACTTGCTTTCTTCCAAGTCGCTGAGACACTTATCAGATGCGAAAAGGCAATTCAAACGGAGGCAGACATTTAATATAGCGTTTGCAGGTGGCTCCTTCAGGTGAGCTCTCAGGAAGAGGAAGAATGAGGCCCTGCAACCAGGCCCCAGACACCCAGAGCACAGCGCCCTCTCCCCGCCCTGCCCCCACCAAGCGGGTGAAGGCAGATAACGTACCTGGCTCCCTGCTGCCACTGTTCTCTCTCCAGATCGCCTGAGAGCACCCTTGAATGAGGGGGTCTCCGCTCCTGGCTCCCAGTTTTTAAACAACGGCCTCACCTCTGGAGACTCCCTGGCTGGGCGCAGCCCACTGCAGGGCGGGTCTCAGGAATCTGGCGGCTGGCACGCCCATCCGCCGTCACTGCACCCCCACAGCCCCAGGACAGGACTGGGCGAGTGGGCTGGTCCCCGAGGCCTCGCAGCAAGCCTGGCAGTGCCCACCTGCCTTTGTGTGCTGTGTGGGGTGGAGGAGAACGCTGCAAACCGAAAGCACCAGGCAAATATTCATGGTTGTTCCAGATCAGGGTTCGGAGGGCAGGTAGGGCACTGGCATTTGTGACGGGCACTGTACTTGGTGTTTTCTCAAGGCTCAGAGGGACCAGCTTCCTCTTGTGTCCTGGACCACCTGGACAGAAAACCAAGCAGAGGACAAGAAGATCAGGGCTTGCATATAGGGTGTTACAGCCCCAGACCTGTCCTCGGGCTGGAAGGTGGGAAGACCCAAACCTCCAGGACCTGGAAAGCACCAGACCCTCTCTTTCCCCAAGGAAAACAATAACAGTGGAAAATCCCTACTTCCTGCAGCATTCAGAGGAGCCTTAAAAGGCTCATCAGGGAGGGGTCAAGGCCCAACTCACCCAAGGGAAGTTTAAGGGGAATAAGAAATAAACTCTAAATGCCTCCCCTCCAGCTCCCTCCCTGGCTTGGCAGGGAGCCCTAGGACAGGTAACTACCTGTGAGTCACTGCCCCCAGCTTAGGAGGAGGGCTGGTCTCCTAGCCTCTCCCTGGCAGGGCAGGAATGCCCGCCTGGAGGGCCAGAAAACAGACCTGACCACAAGTGGTGGAAGGCAAGGCCGAAGCATAACTGGGCCCACTTGGCCTGGCCCACTGCCAGGCCCAGGAACACAGCTTTCTTTGTGGGACCCAGGGCAGGCTCCTGCTCAGGGCCACTGGGCTGAGAGCCACTGAAAATGACCATAACAGTCCAGGTACAGAGGCTGGTCTCAGAGGACACTCTTTCCCCAGGTTAGGGTCAGAGGCCTTTAGAGAGATCTGGAAGGTCGCCCAGTGAGTGCATACCATAACCCAGAGAGCCTGCACTGGCATCGTTTGGGAACAGCATTGCTTCAAAGTTCCTATTTAAAGGAGACTCTTAACTAGCCATCCTGACCTGTCCGCCTCTCCTAAGCAGGAAGTCCTCTCTACAATAGGAGGGTTAAGTCCAAGACATTGGTTTGGGGACCCTCAGGAGAAAATGAAGCATCTTGTGGATTAAGCTGGACATTTCTAACCTGCGGTCTCTAATTTAGCCCCAGAAATTTAGACAGGCTGGAGAACTGCTATAACTAGCACATGGACAACAAGCTGTTTAGATGCAGGATGGAAATTCTAACAAATGTTAGTGTCTTGACCCCTGTGAGCATTCCAGTGAAAGCTAGCTTTACTCAACAAGCCCGAGTCAGTGCCAACAGCTTCCCTTCGTGGGCCACAATCTGCAACAAGAACACAGAGACCCTCATCATGTCCCCCAGAGAACAGTCACAGCTGCCACCCCCAGGGTTCTGCAGCCACCTGTCTGATTGCTTCCTCTCCACTTCTCCAACTCCCTGAACTCAGGGCTCCCAGGCAGTTTTCACTCTCCTGGAGCTGCCCATCCTATGCCCACCAGCAGGAAAGACGATGTACAAACAACTCATTAATAGTTAACTCCGCAGAAGAGCAGGTGTTGCAACCTCAGATCCTCACCTTTAAGTCCCCCTCCTCCTCCCCCGTTAGGAGGCAAGAGCCCGGGTAAATAAGCCTTTGGTGTCTCAGACATCACAGGCTGGGGCAAGTCCAGGGAGTGGCTTGCCTTCGCAGGAAGAAAATGGCAATTTCTCTGTTTGGGCCCCCCACGCGCTCCTGCCAGGCCCAGGACGTTATTTCTGCACAACCCAAGAGCAGCCTGGTCAGCCTCACTCCTTACGGACACTGAGCACTCCCCTGCAATCCAGTGCCCCTGGGACTGCAAGGCCCCAGGCACAGGCTTCGAACTTCAGAACCCAATTTGTTCAGACACGAGAAGCCTAAAATAGAGCTAGAGGCTGGGTTAGGGCCCAGCCAGGGCTAAAGGGGAGGCAGGGGCGTGGCTCCAACACTACGGCCTCCCCGTGTACCCTCGCCTCCCTCCCTGCCTTCCATGTCCTGCTCCAGATCCCTCAGTCCTCGGGGCTCATCTGCCATCCTTGGCTCATCTGAACTTATCCCTCAGGAAAGTGGCTGACCAAGTCATCCTTGACTCCTGATTCTCACACCCCCATGTCAACCTATCAGGCAATTCCAAAGGCTAACCAGGACCACTTCTACCCTCCTGGCCTGAGCCTCTTCCCCAGACTTCTGCAGTAGCCTCCCTACTGGTCTGCAGTCCAGTGCCAACACAACAGGACACGGCCACTTCCGCTCAGACCCCTGTACCTGCTCCCCATCACAGACAAAGTCAAAGCCAAAGCCCTTACAGAGGCCGCACATCTACGACCTCTCGTTACTTCTCGACAGGACCACTGCTATCCCCTTTTCTCCTTCCACTCCAGCCACATGGCCTCTTGGCTGTGCTTCTGAATTACCAGGCTGCTTCTGTCGCAGGCTGTTGCCCCAGCTGCTCTCTCCACCTGGACCATTCTTTCTCCAGTGTCTGCAAGGCTCACTCTCTTACCTCTTTTAAGCCTTCGTCCAGATACTACCTCCTCCATGAGGCCGACTCTGAGCACCCTCTGTAAAATGACAACCAAGTCAGGGAAGTACGAGACTTACTGGGGGCACCACTTTGTAAGTGACAGAAATGTCTAACCACTGTGCTATGCACCTGAAACTAGTATAATATTCAAAGTCAACTGTCACTGGAAAATTTAAAAAAATAAAATGACAACCAAGTTCCCTGTCCCCCACCCCAGCTCTCCCAACCTCACCTACCCTCCATTACTGATAGGCTGGGATTTGGGGGTTTGTTTTGGGTGGGTTGGTTTGGGGGGGCGTTTGCAACACTTTCCTCCTCCTAAATAACTATATCACATCCCTATTTATCATATTTACTTTCTTCCTCCCTCCACCAGAATGTAATGTCCAAGAAGGCACAGATTTGTGTCCATGTTCTTCACTAGTATTTTCCAACTACCTAGAAACAGTGCCTGGCACATAGTAGGTGCTCAATATTTGTAGAATGAATGGATTCGCATGGACATGTAAATCATTGATCCAGGTCAGCACTTTTCAATCAGTGTGCCGCAAGAATTTTTAAAGCGTGCAATACCTGACTTTAGTCAGGGGCACTGACCTCTTTTCCCGTAGGTTGTCAAATAAAAAAGTGACAACAGCCAACACAGCCAATAGCCATCTGGTGTGAATGAATCAAAATTATACATAGCTTTTGGTCAGGTCAGCAAAAATATATTTTTTTTGAGCTGCAGAATGGTTAGCAATTAGTCTATGTGTGCCATGAAGTGAAAAAAGTTGAAAAGGGTCAATATGGCTTAACAAGTCTCCGTGGCCTTGCAGGTGTACTTGCACTCCCAGAGGGCACAGTCCGGACTTTTCGTCACCACAGGGGATGGCTAACAGTAGTAATTCATCCATCAGTCAGCTGCGGGGGTGGGGGTCTGCTTCTGAAGCTGTCACCATGTCTGCTTACCAGTCAGCTGTTCCTGGCAGGGTCTCCACCTACCAGACTTACACTGTCTAAATTGCCAGCGAGATCAGTCGAGATCTCATTAACAAGCAGTCAAAGGATACGGAGCAAGCAAAAGAGGAAGGAAAGGAGAAAAGAGATTAAGAGGGATAAGAGAGCCGGGCCCAGGCTGTAAATGCTGATACTCAGGTGTGGAAGAAGGGGCGCCGGGTGACTAAGGCTCGGGCATCACCCGAATACAGTGAGTCATGGCTGAGTCCTTGTCTGTGGAACAGGGCGGACTCCAGGAGTGGCCCTGGGATTGGCCACGTGACTCAAGCTGGTGTGGCCCTCCACTCCAGCGCAACTGCTCAAGTGCCCAGACAGTCAGTCACTCTTCTGTGTGCCTCGCCAAGAACCAGAGAGAGAAAGTGGGTCTGTGAGGTTACTGAGCAGACAGGAGCCAGCCTCGGGCAGAGGCCGGCGGTGAGCAGGGGAGGAGTCTGCACTGCCTGTCATGGGTGACTGTATTCCATACCCCTCCCTCACCTCCTCCCCACCAGACAGCTGTGTGCATTGGCTGGGCCTGAGGTCTGGGGGAAATCAGGCAGGCAGTCTAAATTAACTACACCTAACATTTCGCAAGTGCTTGCCACACGCCAGGCACTGTGCTAAGCCCTTTGCATATATTAACTCATCTAACACCCGCTGTATCTCTGTGAGGGTAGACATTTAATTACCCTTCCTTTACAGATGGAGAAAATGAGGCACATTTTCAAGAACTTGGTCCCAGCTAGCAAGTGGATCATTTGAACTCAGACCAGTTTGCTCTGGCACTCAGATTCTTGGTTGTAACTTACCAAAGCACAAAATCGCCTAAAACCCTGACTCCACCCTTAGGATCCCTTGACCAGAGTCCACCAGACTCTGAACCTTATGTTTACCAAAACTAATCAAGACCCAGTATATAAAAATGTCTCTTTAAGCCCTTGCTCCAACTCTTGGAGCCCTGATGTTGACTGAGGGCTCCTGGGGAGACACGATAGAAACATCTAGAACAGATGCCATATTTTGTTTGCTCTCCATATTGACAGCCTGTTTTGTGTGGGCACAGGTGGAGTAGGAGCTGGCCTCCAGCTCTCCACTCTCAGAGACTCCGGTCTGCCCCAGCAGGGTTCCCCCTTGTGTCAACAGGAAGCCGATCTGAGTGCGGACGTGAACACCTGAACTAGTGAAAAGACAGGGAAGGTGACTGGACAAACGTCACGGTGAGCTGACAAGATTACACAAAGGGCATGATGACGGATGACACAACTTCCCCCTTACCCGAGGAAGGGAGATGCCATCCCTTGAGGTCAGGCTCCAGGGTCGCCCTAGGGAAACCTTAGCTCCTCCTGTTCTGTCTCCCAGGGTACACCCCCAAATATCCTATCCCCTCCCTCTCAAAGGGTACAACTCAGCCTGCAGCTTGGTGGAGTCAAATGCTGGCTGGCTCCTCAGAGAAGAGGGAGGAATATCTTGGCATTTCTGCCACCATCACTGCCCTACTCACTGCCCTACCTTCCTCTGGCAAATAGGCCCGCTCATGGCCACACCCCCTTTTCCACCCCAGAACTGGTTGCCCCCAGCCACCTCTACTGTGCAGCCAGTGCCCTGTGGCGTAGGTTCTCGGAACCTAAGTCAAACCTCTGTGATCTTTGGCCACAGATTTGCCATGTGGAACTGACCATGTGGCCCCGGCCCAGCCTCACCTGAGAGGGGAGAGACACAGAGCAGAAAGGGGCAACATGCAGCCACGAGGTAGGTCACGAGTGTCTGGGAAAGGGAGACACGAGTGTCTGGGAAAGGGAGACACAAAGGAAGAGCTGAGAGGGTCAAGGAGCATTTGCATTAGGAGATCTCCCCAGGCTAAAAGAGGGCTGCCCAGGGGACTTTACAATTCTAGACCACTAGAGAGGCAAACTAAATTGCCTAATGTTCAAATGGGCAGTTGAGGACTAAATATAGAGAAATGGGCATCTGTGGTTTGAAGGTGTGTCTGGCTTCATGTCTTGAATCAATATCACATAAAGGCTTTTAATTAGCATGCGCCTGCAGTACCTGTGGCCACACAGGGCCTGTGTTTGAACTTGAGCCTCTCTTAAATCCAAGACTTAGCTCGAACTCTGCTACTTGATAGACGCATAAACTTGAGCGAGCCCCTCTCTGGGCCTCAGTCTCATCATTCACAGATAAAAGTGTTGTTGGATTTTCCTGGTTCTCAAGCCAGGCTGCCCATCAGAATTACTTACAGAACTTATAAAAGTATATCCTCCAGGGCATGCCCCACCCAGGGATATAACTGGCTTTCAGAAGGGCAGGGACTTTCAATATGCTTTCCAAGCTCCCCTGAAGACCCTCCAGCTCTAAGATGCCGTTCTCAGAGGCCAGCAGTTTAAGACAGCAGTTAAAAGCCTAGACTTCAGAGCGAGAGAGGTGAAGCTGCAAGTTTGGTTTTGTTCTCACCAGCTGTGACTTTGGACAACCAAAGCGACTTGCCTCCACTGGGAATAGTCAACAATCTACCTCATGGGTCCTTGTAAAGGTGAAGGGAAACAATGCATGTACACCCCTCAGCAAAGTGCCCGACGAGGTGAGTGCTCTGTAATGGGCATTGGCCCCCACGTGAGCATCACACGCAGGTGTCTTGGGCTATGATCAGCAGTCTTCACAACGTTGGTAACAAAAAGCAAATGTCACTCTCCTGCAGACAATGGCTGGGCTGCTCCCCTCCTCCTCCCTGCAGGAGGCCCAGGCCCCAGCCTCAGAGCCTGTGCTTTGTGCATTCCACTCCGAGGATTCCGTCAGGGCTGCAAACTTCCCAGGGATCATAACCTGGACCAGATGGAAAAACAAGGCACTCGGGGGCCAAACTGAGCTGAGCTCTCCAAGAATGGGGATGCGTCTGACCGTTCCAAACAGAGAAGGATAGAGGGTGGGGATAGGGCTGTTTACAAACAGAGGACAGAGGAGCAAAAACAAGCATGACACTGTTTATGGCTTCAAGCGTTAGTCATAGCGGAGCCCAACACCTCATTAAGATAGGAATCTAAGCTAGTCTGGACAGCAGGTTTGTTACTTAGCTCAGGGCAGTTACCAAGCAAGTCTGAGGGTACAGGGAAAGAGGTCCCCCCCATGTGAGCAGGACCTCTGCTTACACAGATCAAAATCTGATCGATGTTGTACCAGACAAGGGTGATGAGTCCTTGGCTAATCCAATTCCTTCCCCTTAAAACATCATTCAAAACTGACCCCCTTCTGATCTAGAACACTGATAAAGAGGTTTTAATAACTTGGGATAATGTTTATGAGATACGATTAACTGGCAGGGGGAGGGGGAATAAGAAAACAAATGTGCAAGAATCTACTTAACTCTTGAAAAAATTCTCAAAGAGAAGACAGAGAGAAAATACCCAATATGTTGGCATTTTCTATCTCTTTATATTTCTCAGTATGCTCTCATCTTCCAGAATGGGCCTATTTTACTATATAGAATGATAAATTAAAATAAAGTAAAATGTTTCAGGAAGAAGAGTGATTTTTGTCCACCTACAAGTTAGTTTGTAACCCTTCCTCTCTTTGCCCTGCCTTTGCCCTGAACCCCCCTCCCACTATCCCTACAGACTGTCTGAAAATTCACTGCAAGTTTCCAAATCATTGTAGATTTTGTAAGATATGGTCTCCTCTTCTTAAGAAGTCCAGTATTGCTTGTTGAGGCTGTTAGATGTCTTTTGTCAAGAGAGCAGTTAACACACTTTCTCAGTAAATGTATGCACGAGTATGAGAGCAGGCAGAAAACACCTAAGGAACAACCAGCACCTTACCTTCCAGCTTGCGTGTCTTTGGGCAAACCCAAAAGAAAGAACAGACTCAGTTTCACTTACCTATAGTTTTCAGGGGAAAGAGGAATTGAGGCCAACTAAACATTTTTATCCTCACCCAAATTGGCCTCTCCCATGCAACTGTCCCAGAATAACGCCGCCTAATTCTGAACGTTCTCATTGCTCACTTAGAAATGTGTACACCCATCAGCTCAAGTGCAAAATACACATTAGTGCTCATGAATGTGAGGTTCCAGCTCTATCTCAGGTGGGCACTGTCTCCAACAGGAGACATAGTTCCTTGTAACTATGCCAGCACTGACAGATCAAATACAGGAATCCCGATTAAGTCTGAATCTCAGGTTAACCAAGAATGCCTTGTTAGTATAAGCAGACCCCAAATATTGCAGGGGGAATACTTATACTAAAATAATATTCACTGTTTATCTGCTATTCTAATTTTACCAGGCTCCTTATGTTTTTACTTGCTAAATATGGCGACCTTACTTGTAACATATTGTTCATCCATCCTCACTACTTCCAGACTTTTCCTAACCAAGTCTAAAATTTCTCCCATCTGCCAATAATCTGCCTAAAATATGATGTTTAGAAGTGAACACAGGAGTCCTGGTGTCTGGATGCTTGACATCCTGGTGCATCATGGGTCCCTTTACAAAAGACCACTCCAGGTTAAGGACCGAGAACCAAACCAACAGCGCAGAGCTGGGCCTGACCCTCCACTGTCTGAAGACTACATGGGCATAAGAGGTGGTGTTGACTCCCTTGTTTAATTTCTACCCCAGAAATAAAGAGCTTTGTATTATTATCCTGAAAGGACAAAGGGGGACAAAGTAGTTTTCCAGCTCTTGCTAGGTAGGTATGAGGCACCACTCTAAACAAATGTACCTGCAGTGTCTCATTTAAGCATCACAGCAGCCCTTTAAGACATCTCCTTGAAGGAGATATTTTTCCCTTTTTTTACAGTCTCAGCATGCATTACTAAGTAGTAGCCTATACAAGGTTACAGAGTGTTAGGGATTGAAAATACCCCAAAAACTAATTTGTTGAACCCCAGTGTGATGATATTAGGCTTGGACAGTAATTAGGCTTAGGTGAGGTCACGTGGGCAAAGGCCCCACCATGGAATCAGCACCCTAACAAGAAGGAAGAAACACCAGAGGACACCACAAGAAAAAAGCCAGGCAGCAGGCTCTCCCTAGGAGCCGAGCACCTTGACCATGGACTTCCCAGCCTTCAGAACTGTGAGAAATAAATACCATTGCTTAAGCCACCCAGTCTATGGCATTTTGTTGTAGCAGCCTGAGTGATAAAGACACAGAACTAGTTAGTGCTTCAGTTGAATTAGGCTAGGCTACACTGCATTAATAAATTAACCATAAAATCTCAGCAGCTTAACACAACAGATGTTTATTTGTTGCTCACATAAAATAAAATGCGAGACAGGGGTGAGGGGAGAGGTCCTCTGTTCTACACACTCAGGGACTTCTGCCACCTTGTAAATGCACCACCAGGACACATGACCTCGTGGTTATAGCAGCATAGGAGATGAAGAGCTCTCCCCAGCGATTCCATGCCTCAGCTCTGAATCCAGTGACACGGTCACTCTGCTTACAACCTACTGGCCGGAACTACTCACAGGACTCCTAAGTGATCTTCCTATGTGCCAAGAAGAGGAAATTGAAGTAGAACGTCATTAACACGTAGCACTATCTACCACAACTAGTATATACAGTGAAAGCAGAATCCCACAGCAGATCTGTCAGCTTCCAAAGCCCATGGAAGGGCTTCCAATATAACATTTGGCCTCCGGAGATTGAAGAAAATCTCGCAAGAGGATAATTTGTAGAATGTGACCTCAAAAAAAAAACAGTGGTAGGAAAAATGGCCGTGGTGAATGGTTTAAACTTTCAAAACCCAAAACATCACAAGATCGCCCCCCTGGAAAACTTCACAAACATACTCAATATCTCTGCAAGTTAGACCCAGAGGGTGAATATTTAAGAAACATGGGTGCCATTCCAGTGTGTAAGAGAAACACCACTGCGAGCCGGGGCAAATCTTCAGGGAGCCCATGTCAGTACGTTGTGGGATGACCAGCCATCCTCATTTGCCAGGACCCTCCTTGTTTCAGCTCAGCATTCTCCTTGTTTAAGCTCTGAAAGCTCCCTGTCCCAGGACATCCTTCAGTCCCAGACAAATGTGTGGCCAGCTGGTTGTACAGTGATACCTTTTTCTCCCAGACAGCTTTTGTAAGTGTCACCCCAAATGGCTCAGAAAACTCTGCATGAAAATGCACAATGATCTGAGAAAGAAAAGTCGGCTCTAACTCCAAGAAAAATCTGGATGGAAATAGCACATGAGAATAAAACTCTCCCACAGGAAAGAACTCATAAAGCTCCTGTATGAATGTGGGCCCCTCTGAGCAACGCAGCCCTCTTCATGGACTTCGGGGAAGAAAGTATGCCAATAGCACTTCTGTGCTGGAGATTCAACTCCCGCTGCTGCGACCGATGACAGCAGGCTTTTCCCAGCCAGATCAGGCTGACCAGCGGACCCATACTGACCTCACAGATACATTAACACCTGTCTTTTTTCAAGTCAAATACTGTTAAAACAGGTTACCCCCTCTTGAATTTGGGCTATTCCTAAGGTGGGCAGCACACACACGTGCACACACAGGCACACACACAGAAGCTCACATGACTTTGCATTTTAAGCTATTACATTTAGTCTTGTTAGCTTTGGCCTACTGCTCCATTTGTTAAGTGGGATTCAGAATGCACTTTGACCTGTACATGCTCCATTAACTCCAGATCACAGTCCAGAGTCCACAGCCAGGCGCTCAGGGTCCCGCTGCAGAGAGCTACGTTTCTGGCCCTCACGCACACGGCCCCCTTCATGCCAGTGCTCTAACCCAGTTATGCCATTCCTTTAACCGCACCTGGGCTCGAGTGACCCGGCTCTGTCTGTGCTGCCCTCTCTACCTCTAGTGTCTGTGGCTAAATCCTGAATCTATGACCTATTTCAGATTCCTGGGTCAGTGATGGCTTCTCTGCTGTTCTCTGTCAATTCTTCCCAAACTCCAGCAGCAGATCTCACCAACGCAATTCAGTTAGCAACCAGTTCTGTTCTGTCTCATAAATCCCTTCTATCTCAAACTGACATAAAAGTTATTCAACTTTTGGTTATTTTCTGATTTTCCCCAGACCTGCATTGCAAACTCCTTGAGGACAGGGACAATTCTTGCTCATTCTTTTTATCCCCTAATGAGGGGTATAACCCAGAGTTTTCACACAGAAAGTACTCAATAAGCAGATATTGATTTATTAGCATGGATCCTTGGGGTAAGGGAAAACCTAAGAATAAGTGTTTAAAGACCGATGCCATGACTATGACCCCATAACTCCTTTTCAAGACAGCCTAGAGAGAAAGTCATCCAGAAAATGAAACATCTTCCCCCCAAGAATTGAAACCTGAGAAAATTCATGAAGAGCCGATGCACTGGTCAGCTGACTTCCAAGGCTGTACTTCCTATTCCATCCACCGTGGCTGGGATTTGTGGATAGAAAGGCCAGGGATCAAACTGGCAGTACTTTCGGTGTTTGGAACTGCAATACTTCTGGGGTCAAGTGGTAGATCCGGTCCTCAAGGCATCAAGACGCAGCTTTTAGAAGCTTGAAAGGTGATGAAAGGGGGAAATGCGGGTCCAGGGGAGAGGAGGGCACAAATGGGAAGAATGTCTAGGTAGCAGGAATCCCTAAACATGTTTCAAGGATTCTTTGTCACTCCCAGGGAGTCAGGGAATGTGGATAGCAAAAAGTCGGTCAGTCCCTGCCTGTCGCTGTGCTGCTGAAGATGCTGTGTCCCCTAAAGTAGTAGTTTTAGGCCCATTCCAACCTTTGGGCAATGAGTTCCAAGCCTCATACATTAAGAATCCCTTCTCACAACTAGACAGGGTCTAGGGATGTTTGTTTCTCTAAGTCCAATGACTAGACGATCGACCATTGTCCTGCTATCCCTCCAGTTGTCCAGGGGCCTGAGCTCAGGCCTGAATCCTCCCAGCAAGTCAGTCTGTATATTGACACCCCTCTGTTCCCAGCTTCTGCCTGGTCCTCATTCCCAGAGCCTGGGCTTTTCCTCATCACACCACAGCAGACCCTTCTGACTTTTGACCCAGAAACACAAAAACATCCAGAACCATTCATCCACAAAATAAATATTTGTTGGGCATGCATCCTATGCCAGGCATCCAGAGGTGAACAAGTCAGATATAATCAATGTCCAGACACAGACACTAAATACACAATGGCCAAGTAATTTATTAATTATGTAACCCAAATGGCCTCAACTTATCTAGCCATCCAAGAGTCACTCTTCTCTACTATACAAGGACTCATAATTCTGAAAATTCTAGGGAGATATTAACAGATGATACAAATTCATTCTAGTTGCTGCTTGTCCTCAAACACGCCCAACTTTCTTTTAACCATTGCTCTATGCTGCCCCCAATCTCTCCAGCCTATTTTGGCCCAAAATGAACACACACTGTTTCTCCAAAGAGTAAAACACAAAGCTGTTGAATTTAAGAAATGTTACTGAAAATTTGGAGATGACACAGGGACATTACAAATTAAAACTAAATATCAGTGTACCATGCCCCCAGCATCTAACATCATAGCATGTTCCTGTGACATCTTCCTCCTTAGCTCTACGCTTTCACCAGGTTGCTGACAGTGAGCGATGCTCAGCACTGGTTATATAGGGAATTCTCTGGAGTTTTGTTTTGTTTTACTTTGTTTTGTTTTGTTTTCTTTAATATCTGATGCCTAGGCCTCATCCCAAGAGATCGAAGTGGTGGCATTTTAGGAATTGGTAATGTTTTAAGTTCCTCAGGTGATTCCCACCTGAGGATGCAGCCAGGATGAAGACCATGGACATGGGGCCTTGTAACCAGTCAGAGAGACAGAGCAGTACATGGTGAAAAATGTGGACCCTGGCATCAGATTGCCTAGTTTTGAATCCCATTTTGAGCATTGACTAGCTATGTGACCTGAGGCACATTACATAAGCTTTCTATTCCTCAGTTTCTCCATGTGAAAGCCAGAAATAATATACAGTTCACCCACCATGTAGGGCTGTTCATAGGATTAATAAATTAGTGTACATGAAGGTCTTAGAAAGCATTACAGATGCAATGGCTCTTAGCTTTGACTGTTCTGTCTGAGCAACAAGGGCAGCCTGGCCCAGGCTGGAGGCAGTGGAAATGGGGAGGAGTGCATGCAGCCAAATTATGTATTCAGAAGTAGAACAAACAGGACTTGCTGAAAAATTGGCTGAGATAGGTGAAGAAAAAGAAATAAAAGATGCTTTCCATGTTTGGGACTTTTGGAATTGAATAGAAAGTGATGCCATTTACCAAGATGGGAAAGACTAAGAGAGAAACATGAATTGTTTTGAAAAAAATCAAGAACTTCATTTTGCACGTATTATGTTAAAGACACCCATTAGCTATCCAAGAAGAGCTACCTGTTACACAGCTTAACAGGCAGAGAGAAACACATTCCAGAGAGAAAGACGTTTCAGAGTCACTATTGTACAGACTGTGCTATCCAGTATGGTAGCCACCAGCCACACTTTACATTGGTAAAGTTTTAAGTTCCTCAGATGATTCCCACATGCAGCCAGGATGAAGACCACTGACATGGGGCCTTGTCACCAGTCAGAGAGACAGAGCAGTACATGGTGAAGAATGTGGACCAGCCACACCTGGTGAAGAAGTATGGCACCAGCCACACTTACAGGGCATTTCATTTAAATTTAGAATAATTATGCCATGGCTGGTGTGGCTTAGTGGATTGGGTGCTGGCCTGCAAACCGGGGGATCGCTGGTTTAATTCCCGGTCAGGGCACATGCCTAGGTTGTGTGCCAGGTCAGGCCCCCAGTGGGGGTGTGTGCAAGAAGCAACCACACATTGAGGGTTTCTTTCCCTCTTTTTCTCCTTCCCTCCCCCTCTCTCTAAAAATAAATAAATAAAATATAAAAATAAATAAGTAAATTTAGATTAATTAAAATTAAAGTTATAAATTCAGTTTATCCATCACTTTAACCACATTTCAAGTGTTTGGTAGCCATATGTAGCTAGTGGCTACGATATTGGACAGCGCAAATATAAAACATTTTCATCATTGCTGAAATTGCTATAGCAAAGTACTGAGTCTCAAAGCATGGAACTGTAGGAAACCACCTAAGGAAGTAGTTCACAATTCTGGCTACCCATAAGAATCACCCCAGGAATTCAGAGCTGATTCATCTTAGGGAGCTCCGAGGCAACAGTCATTTATAAAAAGCTCCCAGGATGACTCTAAAGTGGAGCCAGGGCTGAGAGCCACCGGCCCAGGGAAATAACGTGGGTGGACGACAAGGATCATGGTAAGACCCTGGGGTGCCCCAACATGAACTCAATGTGCAGTCTCAACTTGCACACTGGAATCACCTTTAGAGTTTTAAACATACTGACATCTGCATCCTGCTTTAAGGAATTTCTGATTTAACTGCTCTTAAAGTGTTACCTGGTTTTCAGAAACTGACAAAGCTCCCTGTGCCCTGGCTGGTTTCACTTAGTGGATTGAGTGCAGGCCTACGAACCAAAAGGTTGCCAGTTTGATTCCCAGTCAGGGCACATGCCTGGGTTGCAGGCCAGGTCCCCAGTTGGGGGCATGCAAGAGGCAAACAATGGATGTATCTCTCCCACATTGATGTTTCTCTCCCTCTCTTTCTCCCTCCTTTTCTCTCTCTCTAAAAACAAATAAATAAAGTCTTTAAAAAAAGAAAAGAAAAGAAAAAGTTCCCCAGTGATTCTGACATGCAATCAGTGGTTGAGAACCACTGATTGAAAGAGGGTAATATGTGCACTGACTGGTGTGACTCAGTTGGTTGGGCATCGTCCCACAAAGTGAAATGTCACCAGCTTGATTCTCAGTCAGGGCACATGCTTGGATTGTGGATTTGGTCCCTGGTCAGGGCACATACCAGAGGCAACCAATCGATGTTTCTCTCTCATATCAGTGTTTCGCTCTCATATCAATGTTTCTCTCCCTCCCTTCTTCTCTCTCTTTAAAAATAAATAAAATCTTTTTTTAAAAGTGTTTCTAGAATGCTAAAATTCAGTTCATTCAATAAACAGCCTACTAGATTTTGGACGGGGATGAGAATGGAAACCATATGGCAGTGGGTAAAAGGGTAAATGGTTGAAGAAATTGGTATAATGATTGTAGACAACTAATAATATTAAGAGAAGCAAAGAATCTCACAAGAGATTGATAGTGATTTGGGGTCGTGGACTAGATTTTTTAAGACATTAGAGTATGTTTATTCACTGGTGGAATACTATAATAAGGAAGAAGAAAATAAGTATTCAGGAAAGGGGAGCGATCTGGCAGGAAGCTCACTCCCTACCGGAAATCCAAACCCTCCTTCCTCCTTACTAAAGATCCCCAGTGTTTTTCAAGTATTCAGGGCAATTGTCCTTTCCCCAGCTCAGAGATCAGCCTAAACCAGTGATTCTCAAACTTTAGCAGGCACCAGAATTACCTCGAGGACTTTTTACATCAAAGACAGCTAGTCCTGCACGCAGAATTCTGGTTCAATAGGTCTGGGGCAGAGCTCAAGAATCTGCATTTCTCACAAGTTCTCAGGTATTGCTGCTGCTGTTCCCAGGGACAACCTTTGAGATCCCTGGTCTAAGATCAGGATGGTAATCCTTCCCTTTATAAGTAGTATTAGGGATGGGCATTCAACCCAGTTCTGGCCAATGAAAGGAAGTCTCTTGGGGGAATCTAGGCAAGGTTTCCTTCTCAATGAAAGAGAAAGAACAGCCTCTCTCCTTTTGCTGGATGTCATCATACAGAATGCAATGGCTGGACCTGTGACAACTACCTAGGAACCATAATGTGAGCTAGACTATAACAAATCTCCATGCTGAAGATATAAGGTGAGAATGACAGAAAGTACCTGGGTCTTGATAATGTTACACTACTGAATTAATTGATCCTGAAATACCTGTTTAGTGAAATCATATATTTTTCTTCTGTTTAACCATTTTGAATTAGATGTTCTTACTTGTAGCCTAAAGCAACACGAGTTATTCATGGACTCCCATGACCTTAAGTAGATGAGTAGGATCAGATGGAGGGGCAGCTCTATACACAAAGAATCAGGATGCTTCCTCCCTGGTAATGTGACAGAAGGTAGAGCAGACAGATTTGGTGGCTGAAAATTAAGTAGCTCCTGTCTATTTCACCAGGCCATGGGTGTCAGGGAAGAGGAGGATAGAGCCTATTTTTGAAAAAGTCTTTTTCAAGAGTAATAAAGATAATTGACTTGGGAAACATAATAAGTTATAACTAACTGCCCATTTGAGGTTTGTGATTTTAAATTTACAGGGAATAAGCAGTCAGTGTGGCTGGGTAATTTATCCCAACAGTGCTAAACTGCATGGGTGTAGATTGATATAGACAGTTGACTCCAACCACGTTTAAGTCTTTCTGAGTAAATATGAGAGAAACAGAAGAGGTCAAGGAAGTGCTTATAACAATGGACCATAGATTCTAAGCCAGCTTCTCCCCATCCTGGTTATTCTTCCTGGTCTTTGTCAAGTTTTGAATGAGTTTTATCCTGTCACCCCAGCAGAAGCTCCTAGTATGCAGCTCATATTAATTTTGGGTTGTTACAAACTTGATAGCTTAAAACAAAATCCATTTACCAACTCACACTCTGTAGTCAGATGCCTGGGACAGTGATAAGGTTAATAATAGCAAGTTTCTGATAAGCTGTATCCTCACCTGGATCTTGGGGTCTTCTTTCAAGTAATGTAGTTGCAGAATAATTTAGTGCCTTATTGCTACAGAAAGCAAATAAAATTGAGAGATACTTAAGAGGCAGAATGACAAGTCTTGGTGATCCTTTACATATGAGTGGTGACAGAAAGAGAGAGGAGTAAAGGATGGCTCCCAGGCTTAGGATCCAAGCTACTAGGTAGACAATAAGCCTAAACTAATAAAGATGTGAAAGTTTAAGGGGAAGAAATACTGAATTTGGCCTTAGACATGGTGAGTTTGATACCTGAATAACATCCAAGTGGAAAAGTAGCACAGACAGGGGAGACAGGTCTACAGCTCAGCTCTGTACATCATCTGATAGAGGCAGAAATGGAAGCCTTGGGAGTAAACTAAATCACCCAAAGAGAGCATGTAGAATAAGAAAAGAGGCCACAGGACTGAGTCCTGAGAACTGTGACATTTAGAGGTTATATAAAAAACAAATGTGAGCCCTGGCTGGCGTAGCTCAGTGGATTGAGTGCGGGCTGTGAACCAAAAGCATCACCGGTTCGATTCCCAGTCAAGGCACATGCCTGGGTCACAGGCCATGGCCCCCAGCAACTGCACATTGATGTTTCTCTCTCTCTCTCTGTCTCCCTCCCTTCCCTCTCTAAAAATAAATAAATATTTTTAAAAATGTGAGACAAAGAACCCAGGAGCGTCCAGAGTAAGGTAGAAGGGAAACTAGAGGCTACGATATCATGGAAGCCAAGGAGAATGTGTTTCTAGGAGAGGGGAGTGGTCAGTAGGTCCTAGGGATGACATATGCAGTTGATCATTTATATAATTGTTCAACACCTGGCTCCCGCCTGTCGCTGCCTCACTTCCTGCCATTTCCCGGAACCCATCCTCTGTGCTCTAACGCCAATCTTGCCTCATTTCTCCTGGGCCTTGCAATGGTTTCTCAGGCCTCCCGTTGTCACAGGCAGTCCTTTCTCAGTCCAGGCCTCCCCAACTCTGAACCCCGACTCCACCCCAGAGTTACCTGGTGAACACCTTCCACCCTTTAACACCCTCAGCTGCTCAGTCATGATCTACTCTTAGGCCTCCTTTGACTACCTCCTTCCCAAATTGAATCAGTGCACTTCTTATTCTATTTGCCTACCTCATATATATCTTTATTATTGTGCTTATCTTAGTATAATGTGATAACTTATTTAATGTCTGTGTCCTGTAGTTGAATATGAGCTACTTGAAGCAAGGACAATTTGGTGTTCTGCTTTGTATAACTATACTTAACCTAGTATCAAACACACAGCCAACTTCAACAAATGTGTTTGGACCTTATTGCTGCCTATATGCTGCGTAGAGAATGTGAGTGTCCTGGGCTGGAATAAAGGACCATGGGAACTGCTGACATGGAGAAGGAAATAAAGACAGCTGAATAACAACAGAATAATAACTGAATCAATAACATGTATTGATTGTTTCATTTGTGCCAGACCACTTATAAGCCCCTTATAGTGCTCTAGCTCATTCAGACCTCAGCACACCCCACTGAATAGGTGTTATCATCACTCTCCCTTCGCAGATAGGAAAATGGAGGCTAGAGAAGTTAAGCCACTTTTCCAAGGTCAAACCCTGGTAAGACGAGCCAAGACTTAAATGCACCCAAGTCTGTTTGATTCCAGATCCCTGTACTCTCAAGTCCAGCCAGTATTTGAGCTTGGGGGAGGTCTCTTGTACTGAAAGCAATCTGTAAAGCACAGTGCTGTGATTCAGAAGTGGTACGTGGGCAGCAGGGTGCTCGTGGCTACACAAGGCTCCCAGCAAACCCTGCATGCACTGGCAGTGGCTCTGCTGGGCCAGAATCCATGAGTGACAAAAGCAAAATGTCTATAAAGGGTCCGTTCTTCAGAGTTGATCTGAAGAGGCCTTGGTGTCCCAGGAGCATGTTGGTCGGGTGCCCAAGAGTGAGCCAAGCACTGCGACATCACACACTAAGTTGGGAGTGCAAGTGAAAGGTGAGGACGCCAGAGTGGAAGGAACTAAGCCAAGTTGCCAGGTCTTAGGCAATTATAACCCCAAGGACTAGCCACTGTGCCCAAAATAACCTCCCGAGAGAATTTTAACTGACCATTTTGCAGTCTCTAGCCCAGTGCTGACTTTCAGGCCGGTGTAACTAGCATTGATCAGGCCCCTATTTTATGTTCCACAGAGACAGGGCAGGCCCACGGGAAACAAGGGAGAGCTGTATGACACGGTCCACAGTGCAGCACCACCCTGGGCAGTACAAGCCACAAAGGCAGCTGAAATTCATAGGAAAGACTAGTCAGGGTGTGCTGGCACAAGCGGGGGGTGGCTTCTTGGAACACAGGAACTGAAGGACGGAAGACAGAATAGGAAGAGAACAGCACTTCAGGTAGGAAGAAGAGTATGAGCAAAGGTGAGGCAGCAACAATGCAAACGAATTACTTCTTTGCCTGTGAGAAACCCACTGGTGGAGCAAAGGGTTCTTGTCGGAGAAGAATGGGAGATAAAGTTAAGTGAGCAGGGAAGATCAGATCATAGAGGTGCTGGATTCCATGAACATGAGTCAAGCAAATCCAACATGCAGAATCTAGGAATTCATCATGTGGGTGAGAAACCATCCCAGGCTTTATTTTAAACAGGCAGTTAAAAATATAAATGTAATTTAGGAAGATTTTTTTTCATAGCAGTGTTTGAGATGGATTAGAGAGGAAGACTAATAGCAAAAAAAAAAAACTGCACTCCCCCCAAAAAACCCTTAATGATCCTTTGAACATCCACTAAAAGTCTTACTGCAGGCAAACCTCATAAACATGGTCCTTCCCCAACCAGCCTTCACGGTCCAGTGGGGGTGACATTCATTAATTCCGTGGTTACCTATTAAGTACCTACTCTGTACCAAGGAATAGCCTGGGCCCTGTGGACACAGAGAAGAACTAAACAAAGTCCAGGCCCCCATGAAGCTCTTTCTCCAAGGGACGTGGAAGACCACACAAAAAGCAAACCAATGAATGTATCAACACAAACTCAGGTACTAAGTCCTATTGAGGAAAATAAAGCAGGGCGTTGGGCAGAGCAGAGTGGGATGAACTGGTCAGGGAAGGCCTCTCCCAGAAAACGCCACCATAGTTCAAGCCCAGAGAACAGGTAAAACGGAGGTGCCACTACCACAAATCAGGATATTGAGAAGGTGACTTCATGTTAAGAGTACAGAGAATGTGGGGCATCTTATTTGAAGTGTGTCAAGCTTTATGAAAAAAAGCAGGGCAATCGCACAGAAATATCTAGACCCTCGAACACTAATCTATAAGACCAGAGGAAGATAAAGGTTAGTATGTAGATTTAATAATCACCTATTGATAGTCGAGTAATAAGAAACAAATTTACATGAACTGAAAATAACTCAAGGACTGAAAAATGCTGGCTTTTGGTCGTGTCTCCTATGATGATCCCATCCCTACTTCATAAAATCCCAGGTGGGTGATGACTTCAGTGGGCAGCAAGCAGCAGGTTAACAAAATAATACCGCTAACAACTGAGGTTCACACACAGCCAACCATCCAAAAGACCTCTGTCCCCTGCTCCTTCAGTCTCCAAGGCACATTGGTAGGGACAGCTCTATCCACTTCTGTACTTCTCCCTTGGACCACATGTCACCCCTTTTTGATTGTTTCCTCTGCAGATGGTTCTGGGCACTTTAACGTTTGGAAGAAAGGGATTTGGAAAGCAAAATAAAATTTAAATTGGCATTCTTTGTCTTCCTAGAAATGGCAAGGATTAATATTGGGGTAGGCTCTAGGGCAGGGTGACTAACTGTTCCAGCCTGCCCAGAATGGTCCCAGTTTCAACACAGTAAGTCATGCCTCTGAAGGAAGTCCCTCAGTCCTGGGCAAAGAGGGATGAGTGGTCACCAAGGCTGGTCGGACCGTCATAGCTATATAACCTGTGTCTGACCTGTGTGATGCAACACAAGACTTTACATTGCTAAAGTGACATCAGTGCTTTAAAGCATGGGCTTAGTTTCCCAGGCCCTGTGTAATCCCCTACCCTTGAGCCTGGGCTCTCCTCCCCTCCCCCCACAACCCCTCACCCCTCACCCCAGGCAGAGGAGCTGTGTCAGAAATTCCTAAGTAGGAAGTGATCCTAAATTCCTCAGCCTCCTATTTCCTTCATCTCCCACTCAGCCTGAGCTACTACCTAAGCCAGGAACAGCAACTTTACAGGCAACTCCAATCCATGCCCCTTGCAGACCTCTCTACTCAGCATTAGCAAGCAAGCTGGTAGGGCTGGGTGTCAAAGTCAGATTCTCAAAGAGGGAAAGACAGGAACTCATCTGAGGTAGTGATGTGCTCTACCACTGCAAATCACAAGAAAGGGGAACCCCGGTGAAATGAGAATCTGCCAACCTTAAAAGATTGCTTACAGAAACACAGAAAATTCTTTGACATGTTAATTTCAGAGTTTTGAGTTCAAAGCTGAGCTGACTCAACTTCAAAACAGAAACCAGGTAAAAGCCCCAATAGAAATGTTCTTCCAAAAGCCACAATGAATGCTTGCAACACTCACAGATCTTGGCGAAGCTCACAGATCATTTCTGCCAGTTATTAGAGACTTCTCCAAAATTATAAGGAAGATTCAAAGAAAATGGCATGACTGATATTAATCTCTGCTTGGTCCCTTGTTATGGAATTTTCCTGCCCGACAAGACTAAAAGAAAAATAAGCAGAGGACACAGTCCTCCAGAAATAATCCATATCTGGCCCCTGGCTGCCTTGACTGCTTGTGTGCAGACAAAAATGTAGAAGGTTAGATAAGCTATTTAGGTAACCTCGCCCGATCTCCACAAACCAATCGTACTTCCTGAAGTACGAATAGCCAAGGCAAAGAATAGTTGTTATGGTTGTCTTTTTTTAACTGAATTGTCTGGGAAATTGCCTCAGAGCCCCAAATAAAGATTATTTTTTAAATTTTCAGATACTCAAACTTTTGATCCCTGAAACAGCTCTGCCCCATACCCCACCCCTCAGCCCCCATCCCTCCCCATCCGGCTCTGCTTGAATGATTGGGACAGGCTGCTGCAGGATTGCATCACTGACCTTTGCAATTTTCTGGCCAGTCTGATTTCCCCCTTCCCCAGCCCGCTCCCTTTCTTTTTCTAAAGCCCTTTGGCCCACCCATTTCTTTTTTTCCCTGACTTGTTAACTCTGGCACATGAAGAACCAAAGCTAAATCAGAACACACCCCCTACACACACACACACACACACACACACACACACACACACACACACAGGGCGATGATGTCTAATCCTACTCACGGGCCTACTATCTTCACACTTCCAAGAGTGCTTTCTATTCCTTAACTTCTCACCCAAACTCTCTGCTCTCAGCCTTCTGCCCCTATACTGTTTCTGTGATAAGCTGGGCTGGCACAGTTGTACCCCCAGATTCAGGGAAGTGGCAAATAATTTTTGAAAACAGCATGAAATATTTAGAGTTCAGACCAGCAGACTAACTTTTGCCAACAGCCCCTCTTCCATCTTCACCTCCCCTCAGCCCCCAACTTCATATCTAAAGGGGGAAAGGGGCAATTTGGATTTAATGGCAGTTCCCTGATACACAGAAGTACACAGAAATGCCTGCAGGCACAGAGACTGAGGTCACATGCACACACACGCACACCTGGGCATAACCGAGCCCCTGAATGAATAGTTATCAGCGACCTTAACAATGCAAGCACCTGTGAATAAAACCAGTCAGGCCGGAAAGAAGCACACACTGCCCTTATGCAGAACCTGGAGACAAGTTCTGTTCTTTACCCCGACGCTTCCCCCTTGCCTTCCTCCTCTAAGACCTTCACACCTGTGGGAAGAGGACAACACTTCTGAATAAAAACCAGTGATTCTCCCATTAGGTATAACCCTAGATGTCCACCTTAGGGGCCCTTCTCAGGCTGCCCAGGACCAGATAAGCAGTGCACCCACCCACACTGCTAAGAGAAAGTCGTGTCACAGAAGTACCCGGGTGCCTCCTTGGGCTCAGGTCTCACCCTTGCGTGCCCCCGAACGGGACCTCCCCCGTGCAGATCTGCCCTCCCGGGACCCTGCTCACGCGTCTTCGGCGTGCACAGCTCTTGGCCGCCCCAATCCCCAACCAGCCCCACCGCCCCACCGCCCCACCGCGTCTCAGCCCCGCTCCTCCCCCTCTTCCCTCTTCCTCCCACCCTCCTCCCCACCCCGCCTCCCTCTGGCTCGCGCAGCGCTGGCCCCAGCCCAGGAGCCCAGGAGGCGGGTTTTGGAGAAAAGATATAAGCGGTCGTGGGACGCTGACAAGGTGTCAGCTGCGGAATCTCCAACTGGCAGAGCCGCAGCTGCCCAAGAGGAGAACGCGGAGCCGGCCGGACCGACAGACGCGCCCCCTGCCCCTAGCTCACCAAGCCTCCCGGACGCTCACCGCGCAGTTCAGGTGAGCCCGGCTGGCACAGCGCAGCGGGGCCCCCTTTCTGGGGGTCGAGGGAGGCGGGCCCAGGCAGCGGGTGCCATTCTTCAGTGTTAACGGTTTCCTTTCTGCTCCTCTCCACCTGCAGGTCCCGCCCGCCCCTAGGAGCCCAGAGCCGGGATGGAAACGGTGCAGGAGCTGATTCCACTGGTCAGAGAGATGATGGCCCAGAAGCCCAGCAGGAAGCTGGTGAAGCTGTACGTGGTGGGCGGCGTGCTGGCCCTGTTCGGCGTGGTGCTGAGCCTGATGGAGACCGTGTGCAGCCCCTTTACGGCCGCCAGCCGCCTGCGCGAGGAGGAGGCTGCCAGGGCCGCACTGCAGGCCGCCCGGGAGCGCCAGGCCCTGCAGGCACTAGCCCTGCAGGAGAAGGACAAACAACGGGATGCCATCCTCTTCAGCCGGGCCCTAGCCAACCGGCAGCACGCCTCCTAGAAACTGTGGGAGGCCAGTAGAGGTGAGAGGAAGAGGGAGAGAGAGAGAGAGAGCGCGCGCGCAAGAAAGGAAAAGACAGAGCTGGAGACTGAGAATGATTCAAGTAGAAGAGAGCCGGAGTCCTGGGCTGTTTGGATGGACTTTGGAGAAGCCAGACTCCCTGAAAGTGAGCTAGCTCACAGATCCACCAAAAGGAGTCTGGGATGAGTTTTGCTGCTGTGCAGCGCCGCAGAAGGATGACCTGTCCAAAACTGCGTATCTTTGAGCCCAGTGCATCTACCATTTGCACTAGAGCAGAAGGAGGAGAAGTCCTTTTTATATTATTGGCATTATTATTATTGTTTTTACAATGACCATCATTTTTAAATAAAAGATATTTTATACAAACTCTCAGTCTCTGATTCCTGAGGGGCATGGTCCCCTGGGCTGGACGTGTTGGTGAGAGGAGTCTGGCCTGAGTGAGCACTGCGGAGAGAGAGCAGCTTCCCGCAGGTCAGGAAACACTTTCTTCACTGCTAGGGACTCTGATATTCATATTCCATGCTTATACGTCTGTTGAGGATTTGTTTTTGTTCCGTGTTAAGGATGGGAAGAGAAAAACCTCCAAACGTCCCACCAGACTTAGCGTTTTAGGTGAGGAGCTAAATCAACTTCTGAGCTAGAGTACCTGGATAGGAGATACAAAAAAATTATCATTTCACACCTGTGCACCAGAGGCTCCTATGGCCAATACCGCCTTTTTCCCAATTGTATTTTAGCAAGAGAAAGAGGGAGAGAAGGAGGGCAAGAGGAGGGAGAACACCAGCCAGCTGGTTGGAAGGGAGTGAAGGCAGGCTTCCAAGAACTCCTAACTGAATGTCTAGTTCTACCCAGCCTTCCTCCTCATGAACTCAGATCACACTAGGAGAAGGTCTTGGTTAGAAGGAAAAAAGACTGGTTGGCACAGACCTCAGCCCTCTCTCTCCCGGGACAAAGTTTGCTTGTGGTAATACCTAATTCAGTGTCTCCATAGAACTCGGCAAAGGAAATTTGAACAATTGCTCTTAAAGAGGTAGCTAGGGGCATGGGCCTGATGGCCCCTCTCCTTGCAATTTTAACATGCCTCATGCCTAACCCAATACAGACACTTCACTCTTGTCATCAATAGCTATGCGTTTTTGCCAAACTCACCAATGGCTTCTGTCATTGGCTCTGATCAGACGCTCTCTCTACCACCTCCCCCTCCCACACCCCCCTCCATTTTATTTCTGCCAGCTCGAATCCTACCCAGGCTTCCTGGCTCCGATAAAATGTCATCTCCCCCTGTGATGCAAGTTATGACTCCAAACAAAAGAACAATCAGAATGGGGTAGTATTAATCAAAGGAAAACAGGTGTATATATAAAGAAGGGAGGTATCATAAAGAAGGTACCTTTATATATAAAGGAAGAGAAGAATATGGCACCACTGTTCTCCCTGTTTCCAAATTGGGAAGCTCACCCCTATATCAAGACATAGCCTCACCTTAAATGTCCAAACACTTCTTAGGAATTCACCCAATCTTATTCTTCCAGTTCGTTTTCCCAAATCCCTCCCCTGTTGCGTTAATGATTTCTCCTCCCATTTAGCCACCATCCTGCCCAGCTCTCAACAGCTCAAACCACCCCCTAGGACATTCACCCCAAACCAACCCACTGCCAGACTGTCTTCTGTTCATACCTTCCATCCTGCCGCTCCTCCACTCAAGGAACACCACAGACTAAACTCCCATGCCCCAGTGTGTCCGTGATCTGCTTCTACCCCAGCCTTTCAATGGCTTCTCAGACTGCCCAGCACACACCCTGGTACCTTCTTTTTCGGTGTTTTGTATCTTTGTTCACATTATTCTTCCCACCTGAATGTCCTCTAGCCTACAATCTCCACATCTTCTGAAGCCAACATCAAATTCTCCAAGACAGGTATGATCTCAAGTATTCTGCCTATTGCCAAACCATATATCAAATCATGTACTCTAATTTTTTGTTTAGAAAATAATGCCTACTTTTTGGTTTGTCTATGTATAAGAAAATATATATTTTACATATTTGCCTGAATATATAAGTAATGCCTATATATTTTTAGTTTAAAAGCTATGCCTTGTGTCTATATATGTTCAAAATACCCAACCCAATTAAGTCCACACTATTGAAATTTTCTCTGTCCTAACTGATCTTCTCATTTCTCTGAATTCTTATAGATCATACTGTCTGGGTTTCATACTGGATCATTCAGAAGTGAAGTTTTTTCTTTGGTTGTTTTATGGATTTCATCATATTTCTCATAGTATAATCTTCTCAAGGTCAAGGACTACAGCTTCCTATTTAGTGTTTATAGAAATTATCAAGTCCTATGGAAATAGTAGATTCTTAATAAATATTTGATTGCTCAATTAATTGATTATGAAGTTAGAACAATGATTCTCAACGGGAGAGGGAGCAATTTTGTCACACCAGGACACATGTGACAATGTCTGGAGACATTTCAGGTTGTCTGGTAGGGAAGGAGGGGCACTACAGGTAACATCTAGTGAGTAGAAGCCAGGGATGCTGTGAAACATCTTAGAACACACAGGATAACCACCCACAACAAAGAATTCTCCAGTCCAAAATGTCTATAGGACTGAAGTTGAGAAACTCTGGGTTAAAGGAAAGTAAGGGGAAAGGATCCGCTTAGTAGTTTCAGAACCAAGGTTTTGAGGAGTCTCACAAGACAATGCCTGGGTGTGAACCAACATGATAAGACCCTCTTCCAATCCAGTAACAAAATTGGCCCTTGGCCTTATCCTAGTTGACAATTTCATCAGCAATCTAGGAGAAGTCAAGAAGGTACACATCAATTCTGCTGATGATGTAGAGCTGAATAGTAGAGTCAGGATTCAAAACAACTCAACAGATTGGAACCATGCACTGAAGCTAACTCATTGGAATGAAATAGGGAAAAAGAGCACAGAATTATGGTCCAAAAAAATCAGATGCATGGCCACAGATTATGAAAGCTTATTCTAGCAACAGATCATGTGAAAAAGACATACATATTTCTACCAATTACAAGTTCAATATAAGCCAACAAGGACTAGTGACAGGGCTGTTAAAACAAAGTAACACCTTACTGGTGAAACTAGAACATCCAGAAAGAGGGAAGAGAAGGTGGTTTTGTTTTACTTGGCCATCTGGCAAGGGAGAAACAAAAGAAGTTAAGTCTTACTGCCTGGATTGCTTGGGTTTGCATTCCAACTCCTTATTTATGAGCTTTAAAGCCCTCAACAAGTAAGTTACTTATAAACTGTCTGCCTCAAGTTACTTATATTTTCTTCCCATCTATAAAATAATGTTTCAGATTAAATGAGTTAAGTGCTTAGAGAGTACCTGGCATGTACAGTGGACCCTTGAACAATGTTAAGAGCACTGACTTCCGTTGCAGTCAAAAATCGAAGGATAACTTTTGCCCACCCCCCCAAAATTAACTACCTTCAATATTCATGGAGAATTGTTTCGAGCCTCCTGCATCTGGTGGATACCAAAACCTGTGGATGTTCAAGTGCCCCATATAAAATAACATAAATCAATGCATACATAGCCCTCCAAATCCATGGATTCCCAATCATGGATTGAAAACAGTACAAATATTTATTTTTAAAATATGTTATTTATTTATTTTTAGAGAGAGGGGAAGGGAGGGGGAAAGAGAGGGAGAGAAACATTGATGTGTGAGAGAAACATCCATTGGTTGCCTCTCACGACCAGCCCCACAACCCAGGGATGTGCCCTGACCAGGAATTGAACTGGTGTCCTTTCAGTTTACAGTCCAGTGCTCAATTCACTGAGCCACACCAGCCAGGGCAAAACAGTTCAAGTGTTTATTGAAAAACATCTCGTAAACATAGATCCATGCAGTTCAAACCTGTGTTGTTCAAGGACCACCTGTAGTGAGCTTTCAGCCGATGACTATTGCCATTGTTGTTGTTGTTTTAATTTAAGAAAAAACTGCTTCGATTAGAGTCACTTGGGCAAGTAGAAGTCAAGAAACCTTGTCACATACAGAAGTAAATGGATCACTAGAGAATAGAAGATACAGCAGTGTCACATAGCAATTGCCTACAAATAGTTGAAGGCTGCCATATTGATCCAATAAAGAATAATAAAATAGACTTATTTTATGTGGCTTGAAAGTACAGAAGTAGGACTGGCAAGTAGGAGTACAAGGAAGCATATCTTAGGTCAAGAAATCAGAGTGTTTCAAAACATAATGAGGTGTCTCCTGATGTTAAGTGCCCCATTACTAAAAGCACCCAAGCAGAGGTTAGCAATCACCTGCCAGAGGCAGAATAAACTGAAGGGGAAATTTCTGAACTTGGAGGGATGTTAGTCTTATGACCTTTGAGGTCCCATGCAATTATAAGAGGCTAGGATTCTGTTTTCATGCCACCAAATAAGGGTTGCTTCTCTAGAACGCACCACCCCGTCTTCTCTCTGTTTCCAGTACATTCTCTTTGTTCTTTTTCCAAGCATATCGACAAATATTTTTCTTCTTGCTGGATGACTATTGAAAGTAATGAATTTAATCCCCAAAATGAACTACCTCCTGATTAAATTTATCTAACTAATACTCTTCCCTCTTACAAAATACCTAACCCTAGTGGTTGAACCTAATAGTTCTCAAACTTGGTCATAATGAAACACGTATTAGTTACTTTGCTCTGTACAAAACATGGAACTCTGATCTTTGAATATAAATACATATATTATTTTGTGTTATATCGGATACCAGTTTGCACTATGTTCTAGTGAAAACAAATACTAAGAATCAACTGTAAGAATATTAAAAAGTTAACACAGGCTTGGGAAAAGTTTGATTGCTCTATCATCATGGTACCCAGAACTAGTTTTAAACCTATCAGCTCAATCAATGACAACTCACCTCAGTCAAAACACCTTTACAAGCCAACCAATCAGTGATAGCCCAAAAGGTCAGCCAACCTGGAACTGACTCACCCATAAATATATTTCAGAGTGCCAACCAATCAACAAATAAATATGCTTCCATAGATGATGTCAGCTTACTTGTGTGTGAGAAAGGACACCAATCCCTGAACTCCATGCTTCTCAAAATCAACAAGTCTACTTACTGGGTTCCTCAGGCCCAAACTGTATTTGCCCTTCAATCTGCCACCAGATAAGTCAGGCCCAACACTAATCTAAACTCAGCTGGCTTCACTGAGTTCTCACCTCAATCTTTACATAAAGTAATTAGAAATTTTAGTTTACAGATTTCATTCTGGTAAATAATTATACCTAGGCTTTTGTATAAGGTCATCAGACATTTTGTTTGGAAGGTATATCTTTGACTAATTAGACACGAGTTTGTATGTTTTCATTAGATCTTTTGTTTAGGAAGTGTACCATTTAACAACTACTTTTGTATTAAACTGTTTATTCTCCTGGTGTTCACTTTGCTTTTGATTCTGTTTATCTATATTATAAACTCTTATTTCACGTGTTTTTGTTCTGTTCTGAAATGCTTTGTTTCTGATAAATGAATAAGGGAACATTTCATATGAGATGGCCCAATAAGCTCCCAATCTAATCCAAGATGGTTCTAAGGGATGACAGTGGGAGGCCCATGAGACTGGTGACCAATTCAAGAAAGGGCAATTGGTCAAACTTGCCCTTAGGTCCCCACAAAACATTCATGAGGACACTGTCTGGTCAATGTGTGACAGGTTACTTTTAGTCTGTATTACAGGGCCAAAGATTGTCAGGATATTAACTACATGGCCCTTTCCTAACTTTTGCTTAGAAAGGGAACCCAAGATAACATTTGCAGGCGTATACTGTTATTAAGCAGCCTCTTTTGTCTCTCTTGGGTTCTTATAAATCTTACTTTAAAAAAACTGATTATAGAGACAGAGAGAGGAAGGGGGAGAGAAAGAGAGAAAGAAACATCAATTTGTTGTTCCACTTTATTTATGCAATCATTGATTGATTCTTGTATGTGCCCTGACCTGAGATTGAGCCCAACGTTGGTGTATTGGGACAATGCTCTAACCACCTTAGCTACCCAGCCAGGGCCTCTCTTGGGTTCTTCTGTATTAAAAACCACAACTTCCTCTAGGAAGAACTCTTGCTTTCCATATAAAGTTGCACTATTATCCTAACTCTTGCACTTACTTTAATAAAGAACAAAAACTTTTGATTTAGAATAATAATGAACATCATGGAGAAATTTTAGCATGTCAAGATCAATAAATCAATTCATTTACAAGGAACCCCAGAAAAAGTTAATATATTTAAGAGGAAACCCAGAAATCTAAAGAGTCAATACTTAAAATCTTTAACTCGTATGCTGATATTTAACTAACAAAATTCTAATTCCAGCATGGTCTTTCTCAAAGACTCTGAAACCAATGATCCTGCCCCAAAGGATCCATTAGCACCCAACAGTTCCAGTCCTTTCTCTAAATGGATGTCCCTAAATCTCAGAGAGCCCAGTGTACCTACATATCAATTACACTCTCCACCAGGGCAGAATTCTGTCTGGCTTAGCTCACCATTCTATTCCCAGCTCCTAACCCAGTGCCTGGCATGGAGTAGGTGCTCATTAAATATTTGTTGAATAGTGAATACATAAATGGATGAAGAAAGTGACCTTTTTGTTGACACACTATTGTCCATGCCTTAGTTCAAAAGAATGAAAACCTCTGAAGTGGATATGATGTTCCATCATTAATTGGTGTAAATCAGGCTGAAATTATTGTCTCTACCTATGGAGCCCCTACCCTACCTGGATCCTGTTAAAGGCTCCTATCTCCTCCCACCATCCACACTTCTGTTGATGAGATCACCATAATAGTTTGTAAATCATATAGATTATTGCTTAAGGAGATTTTAATTGGGAAATATGTAGACACACAGAGAATATTGGGTTGCTAGAGTCTCTCCTCGTGGGGAAGGAAAATCTGCCCAAACCCAGTCCCTGCTAAAGTACTTTTCTTTGCGGCAAAGCCAGGAATCTGAGAGTTAAGCGCTTTTGCCTGCTCAAGGTAGGACAAGGGTTCTGCCTGGTGTGCCTCTGGGCATGTTTAGAGCTGACAATAGTATTGGATAAGTCTCCAGGGCAACCAGGACCACTTCCAATCATTCAGGCCCTGGGCTGCCTCAGGAGCTCCTCTGTCCCTTGGGGAACCCTGATGCCTGTGGTCCAGGACTGGCCCATCCTGGTTTCCCTTTGGGACTCTTCTCCCTGCCTTCTGGCTGCAACTTTTGTCCCAGCATAGGGCCTTCTTCCTTGGCCTGGGTTTCACCTTCTTGTATCAGGTGGCAGACCAGCTGGTTCCAGCCTGAATCAGATCTTCTGACTCCTCCCAGAAACCAACTAACTTCGGAGCAGGAAATCCTGCCCCTCCTCAAAGAGTGGGAAACCGCAGAGGAAGAGAGAGATGAAACAGAAGGAAAGGCAGAGGAGGAGGGAGAGAAAGAAAAGAAGCAAAAGAAAGAAGGAGATTCATAAAAAGAAGTAAAATTTGGTGGAAACCTCAAGGTAAGACTTTTTAAAATCCCATTATATGTTATAGCATCACTATTGTGTCAGGGCCTGATTCAAAGTAGGTACTCAAAAAAAAATGCTGTTGAAATAATGCATTTATTGGGATAAACTAGAGGGATAGCCCAAAGAGAGATTTCAATGTCAAATACCGGTCAAAGAAAAAAAAGGAAAGAAATGCCCAATGAGTTATGAAATGTGTAGGAAGGAAGATGTAATACGCAGATGGAACCAGATGTCTGTTACTGGCACTGAGAGCATTATGATCATGTTAGTACAGAAATTAAGTTAGAATAAAAAATTGTAAAAATAGTTTTAAAAATGTATGCACGTTCTTTTGAAATCACACAAAGGTTACAGGTCACAAGCATTTTTAAAAATTGGCTTTAACCCAATGAGAGAACACAAACATCAGGGACTATTTTGGAAAGTGCTAAAAAGTACTGATATCTGCATTTTGCATCCAATCATCAGCCAGTTTAGTATTATTAATATTGAAATCCAGAGCTTTGAGAAAAGCTTATTTTATTTTAAGAAGTCTGCCCTGGCTGGTGTGGCTCAGTGTACTGTGTACTGAGCACCGGCTTGTGAACTAAAGGGTCGCACGTTCTATTCCCAGTCAGGGCACAAGCCTGGGTTGTGGGCCAAGTCCCCAGTGGAGGTCATATGAGAGGCAAACACACATTGATGTTTCTCTCTCCTTCTTTCTCCCTCTCTTCCCCTCTCTTTAAAAATAAATAAATAAAATATTTAAAAAGAAAAAAAGAAGTCTTGTTCAATGGACCAAGAGAGGCCTAAAGTTGTCAATAAAAATTCTTCATGCACTCTTCACCTATTCCTTAATCCCATTCCTACCTGCCTATCAGGATACTGACCTTCTGAGCTTTAAAAGGTCCTGTTCAGAATGAATCCAAAAGTACTTCTTTCAGGTCAGTTAGAGAAACCCTGACAGAAACAGGAAATGCCATTCCCTACCCCCACCATTTACCCGAACTCTCACTTGCCATCAATAACAGTATCATCCAGAAGGTTGCGGTTTACTGATCCAGTCTTGGAGGGATTAAAATAGCTGGACTCATGCTTTGGAAAGTGACTATAGACGATGGTGATACGTTTTCAAAAACAGTTGTCTTTTAAGAGTCCTGCTCCCCCAGCTTTTCCAACAGAGCTTAACAATTCAGAGGGACACACTTGAAGTGGGTTTTTTCAGTGCCAGTATTTCTCTTTGGTGTTTGTGTGTGTAAACCAGTCAGAAGCTGAAAGGAGGGTGGGAGAGGTCCAGAGAGATGGAAGAATCCCACTTCTGTGTGCTTGCCAAGATTTAAAAGGAATTGCCTTTCCGTCTTTAGCATGATATGAAAATAAACCCAAAAATCCAAAGTTGCCCTTTATATTAATTTCAGTACAGCTAAAAGCTCCCTGCATCCAGTTTCTGAGCTGGAACAAATCTTGAAGTTAATCTAATTTAATTCCCCTTATTTGCCAGGTGAGGGAATTAAAGCTAAGGCTGGGAAAGGGCCTCACCCAAGGTCCCGTATATGTCAGTGGTGGAGTGGAGACGAACCCAGTCCTCCTGGTCTCACCCAGGGGTCTCTCAGAAAACCACCCAAACTTTATAAGATGGTACTCCAGACGCCTAAGAACTCATAAATACTACATCTGCTGATTAAACAAAATATTCTCATAAAAGTTGCTCAAAGAATCCTGGCCAAAATGGAAAAAGGAAAAAGATTTGCCTCATAGTTAAGATTTCCCAGAATCTATTTTGTAACTGTCAGGAGACCAGAGACTACAGAAGGAGGATTTATGGCAGGCTTGTCTATCTCTCTCATAAGAGAGATAGAATCTTTTACATTCCTACCACCAATCCAGCATTTTATACATCTCCTCTCTTTATAATATAATTTCATAACATCCCCATTTGACAAATAATATTTTTTTAATTTGCTCAAATTCACAGAAGTAATAACATAGTATGACTTCTGCATGTCTCACTAGTAGGCCCAGGATCATGCTGTGGACTGACGTGGGTACTTACAGTTCAGTGACCATATACTCTTACTCAGACCACTCCCAGTGTGTGGACCTTTGCTCCAGCCATTACAATCTATGTGAGGTTCTTCTGACATGTCATGCTATTTCTAGACCCCTTGCCTGAATACATCAAGTGCCCTTTGCTAGGACTGCCCTTCCCCCAACTTCATCTCTATAACTTGTACTTATCCCTCAAAACTTAACTCCAGGGCTGCCTCCTTCCAGAAGCCATTCCCCCACTCTGGGCTGATTTGGATGGCCTGTTCTGTACTCCTATAGCATCTTATGCACAACCTTACCATAGTATATTATTAGCTATTGTGACTTTTAATTTACTTGCCTACCTTCCTTATGTTTAACTGCAACCTCCTTGAAGGAAGATACCAGATATTGCCCAGCTGTTATATTCCTGCCACCTACCACAGCTTGGATTATTTATTAGTGCTCAATAAATGTTTGGAAAAACTGGATGAATGAATAAATAAAATAATGTCCCTCTTTCCCTTCCACCAAAATGATGTAATAAAAAGTCTCATTTCCACACTCTTGACTCTTGGGTAACTTAGGGAAGAAACAGAAAATGTCACTATTATAAAGTTCTGCTCATTTTAAACCTGCAAACTACTTGAAAGAACCATCTAGGATTAAGTGTGGGATTTTAAAAGACTTATTAGCCCTGACTGGTGTGGCTAAGTGGTTTGGGGATCATCCTGCAAACCAAAAAGTTGCTGGTTTGATTCCTGGTCAGGACACATACCTGGCTGTGTACCAGGTCCCTGGTTAGGGAAGTGTGAGAGGCAGCTGATTTATGTTCTCCCCCTCTCTCTAAAAATAAGTAAATAAAATCTTTTTTAAAAAAAGAAATAAAATACATATTAATTTCCACTTTCTTACAAAATGTACTTATCACAGTAGAAGAATTTACATGCTATTAGCCACAGGGTCAAAGAGAACTTGAATGAAGATAACGGCAGAGGAGAGGTGCCAACACTCTTTTGAAAGATGCAAAGTGAATGGACAAGTGATAAGGGACTTAGCAAACTAGAGACTGCTGAAGGAAACCCAAGTGCCCATGACAGGAAGTCAACAAGATGCCACATATCCCAGGAGGGTCTCAGGGATCAGAGCATCAGAATCTCAGAACATAGACAGAGAGGGAACAAAAATAGGAGACAAACCAGATCCCCTCTCCTATCCTCCAACTGAAGAAGGAAAGTCTATTTTCTGGAGAAACTGGCCAAAGAGACAGCAGGCTCAGCAGAGGGTGGGGGTGAGGCATTGAGCTAGAAACAGAAGGATTAGAGAAAGACTCCATCCTGAAAGATGAGATTCTCCAGCCCCCTGTCCTGGCTCAGCTCCCAGAACACCAGCAGCCTGGCTTATATCCCTCTCCATTCACCCTTCTCCAGTCCACACCAGGCAGAAAAACTAAGGATTCCTCTGTGTAGAGAGTATCCAGCCAAAGGGGAACGTCCCCCAATGAGACTGTCCAGAGCCCTCTGGACTATCTATGGTACAGCCAACAATGGAATAAGCCCTGCCTCCATACACAAAGCTTTCAACAGCCAAGGAGTGGACTCCAAGGATCATTAATCATGGAGTAAAAGCCTCTGACATTGAAGATGGAGACTCCAAAATAATCGCGAGAGTAGAAGAAATTGCTAATTAACAACAGCCACAACAACATGGCAATGACCCCTGAGGCTAGGGAACACAGTGCCTCCATAAAGGAAACCAATGTTTTTAAAAAGTAGTAAGGAACAAGAAAGAGCTTTTTACAATAAAAATACAACTAGAAATTTAAAAATTAAAATGAAGCATTGAAAGATAAAATTGACAAAATCTCCCAGAAAGCAGTTCAAAAAGTAAAAGAAATAAAAAATAGGACAAAAACAATGAAAAACTTACAGGATCCATCCAGGAGCTCTGACATCTAATACAAATTCCATAAAGGGAAAACAGAGAAAAGGGGAGGGAAAACATTAATCAAAAAAAATAATTTCTCCAAAGTTTTCCACAGTGAAAAATTTGCAATTCCCTATGGGAAGGATCCAGTGGGTGCTCAACACAATAAATGAAAAAAACTTTCCCCAAAGTACACCATTATAAATGTTAGAACACCAGCAATAAAAGGACCCCACAAGTTCTAGAAAGAAGAAAACCAATTCTCAAACTAAGGATCGGAAATCCAGGCAGCAACTGGACTTCTCGGGATCAACAGTGGAAGCTAGAAACAGAAAGGGAATACAGCAGTGTCTTCTAATTCCATGAGAAAATAATCTCCAATCTAGAAATCCTTACCCAGTTAAACTGTGAGTCAAGGAAAGGGTAAAATAAGGACAAGCGGGCAGAGCTTCTGCCCTGGGGTTTATGTGGCCATGATCTGATGGATTCATGCCCACATAAGAATGTTAAACACAGGATCCAGTGCAAGATGGCAGATGAGTGAATCCAAGTCACACTCACCTTCTCCCAGGAGCAATCTGGAATTACAACTAAATTGTGGAGAAATCACCTAAAACAAGAAACTGAACAATAGCAAGAGAGAAGCCTTGTAACCTCGGATGGACAGAAGAATCAGCTTCAGCACAACCTGGCTGGTAGGGAATGTGGTAGAGATGCAAGAAGACTGGCTGGGTGCTCACAGGCAGCAGTGCTAGAGGGACAATTAAGCAGCCAGTTGGATCCTCCTGAGAAGAATGGGGTCTAAACCCTAAGTTGGAATCCCCAACCTAGAACACCAGAGTCCAAAAGGTACACAGATAACAACTGGTCGGGGAAAGTGTCAGGGTTGCTCTCTGTCAGAGACAGACAGATGGAGATACAAAGAGCCATTTAAATGGCCAACAGACAAATGTTCACTTGCAGCCACTTACCCTGGGCTCCAGCAAAGGCAGGGACAGAGTGGACTAGGGACACCTGAGGAGAGACTGGAGACAGAAGTTTTGGGGAGAGAACTGAGAAAGTAGCTTCTGGGAGCCTGGTGTTGAGTCATCCCCCGTACAGGAGCAGCCGTTCTGCTCAGGCAGACCACTCTGAGCAGCAGCAGCCTGAAGTGAAACAATAGCCCTGAACCCAGAAGGGACTCTTTCCTGGCCTTGTGGTGCTTAAGCCTGACTGTTGAGTGTAGAGTGACCAGATTAACAACTGAAGGAGACAGCCACAGACAGTAGATCCCTGGAAGTCTCGAACTGGATGCCTAAGATCAGATGGTGTCAACACCTGACATCACCAGAGGCAGATTCAGAAAGAAAAAGCAGTGGTAAATACAAGAGGCTACTGAGATTAAATCCACTGTGGTCCTCTCCATGGTTTGCAATATTTTCTTTCCTGCATAGCTTTTTAACATTCATTTCTTGTCCATCAAGTCTGTGCACATTAAGTCACTAGACATTATACTACAGTTTATTTCAATTCACATATTTTGCCCCTCCCTTCTCTTAACCCATTTTACCTTCTCTTTTCTTGCATTATTTTTGTTTTAAATTTTGTTTCTCTCTTGATACAACTTGTTTCCACTCCACACTCTTACTATTTCTCCCCTACCAGACTCACAAAACCAATTTTCTCACCAATAGTCATCTCACATCCTTTTCCCCCCACTCTTAAAACAACCGTGTTCTCTCTCCACCTTTAGCAATCTTTGCTAGTTGGTTGTGAATAGGATAGTTGTTATTGCATTTTTCAATTTTATCTCTAGATCTTCACTAGTTTTGTATTTCAAATCTCAGATTTTAGCAGCCTAGTCTCCTACTCTTTTTTTTTTTGTCTCAAATTATGAATTTGGTCCTGTTAAGACAGGTTAAGGCAGCCTGTTTTTCTTTCTTTCTTCTTTTTCTCTTTCATCTTGCCCTTTTATATTTCTTTATTTTCCTTCTTTTTTTTTCATTTTCTTTTCATCTCAAATTTTAATTTTTCCCTGTCTTAGACTGGTTTTTGTTCTTTAGTCTTAGTATTCCCTCACCCTCTATCATTTCAAAATCAATTCACATTTCTCTAGACATCTCTTAAGCATTTCTTTCTTTCTTTTTTCCTTCTTATTCTCACCCCACCTGTATTAATTTTAGCTTATTTGTTATTGATAGTGCTGTGATTGATCTTTCTCTCCCATCTGGCTCCTATGTTTTTATTATTTATTTACTTTTTTCCTTCCTTTTTCTTTCTCTATCACTTTATCTTATTTTATTGTAATTTTTGTTTAAACCTAATACTATGCACTTCCCTTTCATCCTTCATTCTGCCTTCTTCAGTCCCTTTCATGATGTAAATTTTACTTTATCTCTTCACATTGCTCCAACTCCCAACTCTTATTAGTGCTCTTCTCTCTACCCTCTCAAAATCATTTTTCTTTCAGTAGGTAACCTCATATTTACTCTCCTTTCTTATAATAGTCTTAATCTCTTTCCACCCTTATTAACATTGGTTCATTTGCTGTTGATAGTGAGATTGTAGTCGGCAGTTATTTTTTGCAGATGTGGGTTTGTTTCCTGGGCTTTGTGGTTTTGTTCTGGCAGCACCTGCACAACAGCATACAAGATGTAGTGGGTGGAGTGACCTTCAGTCAATCAGCTGGAGGGAAGGACCCACCAAATGGCATGAAGGGCATCCCAAGAGCATCAAGTTCTGGAGATCAAGGAGACTGCACCACTGAATTTCACAGGTCTTTTACCATAAAAGCCCATACTACAAATTCAGATAGACAAAACAGATCAATTTAAGAAGCAGAAGCAAACAAGAAGAGTCTCACAAATAATGGGAAGACAAATAAACAATCCCCAATTGAAAGGAAAGGAGGAATCCTCAGAAAGAGTGCTAAATTATAGAGGCAACTAAACTCTTAGATATTGAGTTCAAAACAATGTTTATAAAGAAGCTCAGTGAACTCATTGAGAATTACCAAACACAATGGGGAAGCTACAAGGAACTTACTGCAAATTATATCATCATGAAAAAGGACATAGAAACTATCAACAAGAGCCAAGTGGAAATGAAAATACAATTTCTGAATTGAAGAACACAGTAGAAGGAATCAAAAGCAGGCTAGATAAAGCAGAGAATCAAATCAGTGAGCAGGAGGGCAAGGTGGAAAAAAACTTCCAGAAAGAGCAAGAAAAGGAAAAAAAAAACTCAGAAAGAATGAAGAACATTAAGGGAACTGCAGAACAACATAAAACATAATGATATTTGTATAATAGGGATACCAGAAGAAGAAGAGGAGGAGCAAGGAATAGAAACCCTGTTTGAAAAAGTAACAGTGGAAAACTTCCCTAATTTGATGAGAGAAAAAGTCATACATAAGTCTAGGAAGTACCAATGGCCCCAATCAAGAAGAACCCAAAGAGGCCCACTCCAAGGCATATCATAATAAAAATGGCAAAATTCCAAGACGAAGAGAGAATCGTAAAGGCAGCAAAGGAGAAACAGGAAGTAACATACAAGGCAGCCCCAATAAGACTGGCAGCTGACTTCTCAACAGAAACACTACAAGTGAGAACAGAATGGCAAGAGATATTATAAGTAATGAAAAGCAAAGGCCTGCAACCAAGACTTCTCTACCCAGCAAGACTCTCAATTAAAATGGAAAGCCAAATAAGGAGCTTCTCACACAAAAGAAGGCCAAAAGAATACAGCTCCACCAAACCATCACTGCAAGATATGCTAAAGGGACTGCTTCAAGAAGATGAAGAAAAAGAGTGAGAGAGAGAGGAACACAGGTACAAAGGAGGTAAAATGGCAATAAATAAGTACCTATCAATAATAACCTTAATGTTATTAAGGTTATTAATGTAATGTAAATGGATTAAATGCTCCAATCAAAAGACATAGAATAGCTAAATGGATAAGAAAACATGACCCACACATATGCTTCCTACAAGAGACCCACCTCAGAACAAAAGACCTACACAGACTGAAAGTGAAAGGTTGGAAAAATATTCCCAAAAAATGGACAAGAAAAAAACCTGGGATAGCAATACTTATATCAGACAAAATAGACTTCAAAACAAAGGCCATAAAAAGAGACACAGAAGGACACTTCATAACACTCAAGGGAAGAATCCATCAAGAAGACGCAAATATTGTAAACATATATGCACCCAACATAGGAGCACCCAAATATATAAGAAAAATATTGGAGGACTTCAAGGAAGCAATACAATTACAGTAAGGGATTTTAACACTCCACTGTCAACAATGGATAGATCTTTCAAGCAAAATGTCAACAAGGATATTGTGGAACTGAATGACGCATTACATCAAATAGACTTAACTGATATATACAAAACCTTTCATCCAAAGAAGCAAAATACACATTCTTCAATATATACAAATGCATGTGGAACATTTCCAAAGATAAACCACATGACAGGACACAAGACAAGCCTCAACAAATTCAAGAAAATTGAAATCATATCAAGTATTTTTTTGGACCACAAAGGATTGAAATTAGAGACCAACCACAAGGAAAAAACTCAAAACATTCAAACTCATGGACACTGAATAGCATGCTATTAAACAATGAATGGGTTAATAAGAAGATCAGGAAGAAATCAAAAAGTTTCTGTAAACAAATGAAAATGAACACACAACAGTTCAAAACCTAGGGACACAGGGAAGACAGTCCTGAGAAGGAAGTTCATAGCAAATTAGGCCTACCTAAAAAGGATAGAAACATTCAAATAAACAACTTAATCCTACATCTACAAGAACTGGAGGAACACCACCAAACAAAGCCCAGAGAAATTAGAAGGAAGGAAATAATCAAGATCAGAGCAAAATTAAATGACATAGAGAGTAAAAGAACAATTCAAATGCAAGTGCTGGTTCTTTGAAAATGTGAAAAAAGTCAAAGAGCCTTTAACCAGATTCATCAAGAAAAAAAGGGAGAGGATCCAAATAAATAAAATGAAAAATGAAAGAGGAGAAATTATAAGTGATACCACAGAAATACAAAGGATTCTAAGAAATTACTACAAAGAACTGCATGCCAAGAAATTTGAAAATCTGGGTGAAATGGACAAATTTCTAGAAAAATATAATCTTCCAAAACTGAATGAAGAGGAAACAGAAAGTCTGAACAGACCAATAACAGCTAGTAAAATTGAAGCAGTAATCAAAAAACTCCTGGCACACAAAAGCCCTGGACCTGAGGGCTTCACAGGAGAATTCTACAAAACATTTAAAGAAGTGCTAACCCCTATCTGCCTCAGACAATTCCAAAAAATCCAAGGAGAGGGAAGACTCCCAAACTCTTTTTATGAGGCCATCATCCTAATCCCAAAAACAGATAAATACACACGAGAGAGATAAAATTCAGGCCAATATAGCTGATGAACATAGATGCTAAAATCCTCAACAAAATATTGGCAAACTGCATCTAGCTATACATTAAAAAGATCATACACCATGATCAAGTGGGATTCATCCCAGGGATGCAAGGATGGTACAATATTTGCAAATAAATAAACATAATATAGCACATAAACAAAAAGAAAGGCAAAAATTACATGATCAGATCAATAGATTTGGGGAAAGTATTTGATAAGGTATAGCACCCATTTATGATAAAAACACTCAGCAAAGTGAGAGTAGAAAGAGCATACCTCAACATAACAAAAGCCACATATGAAAAACCTACAGTCAACATCATACTCAACAGGCAAAAACTAAAAGCTTTCCCACTAAGATCAGGAACAAGACAAGGATGTCTACTTTCACCATTTCTATTCAACATAGTATTGGAAGTCCTACCCACAGAGATCAGAAAAGAAAAAGAAACAAAAGGCATTCAAATTGGAAAGGAAGAAGTGAACTCATTGTTTGCAGATGACATGATAGTGTACATAGAAAACCCTATAGCCTCCACCAAAAAACTACTCAACCTAATAAGTGAATTTGGCAAAGTAGCCACATACAAAGTCAATATTCAGAAATTGAAGGCATTTTTGTACACCAACAATGAAATATCAGAAACAAAAATCAGGGGAAAAAATCCCATTTGCTATAACAACAAGAAAAATAAAGTACCTAGGAATAAAACTAACCAAGGAGGTAAAAGACCTGTACTCAGAAAACTACACATTGCTGAAGGAAGAAATTAAGGAAGACACAAATAAATGGAAGCATATACCTTGTTCACGGATTAGAAGAATTAACATCATCAAAATGTCCTTACTACCCAAATCAATTTATAGATTCAATGTAATCTCTATTAAAATGCCAATAACATATTTTACAAATATAGAACAAACATTTCAAAAATGTATATGAAACCATAAATGACCCCAGATAAAAGCAGCAATGCTGAGAAAGAACAAAGTAGTAGGGATCACAATACCTGACATCAAACTATGTTACAAGGCCACTGTAATCAAAACAGTCTGGTACTGGAATAAGAAAAGGCATATAGATCCATAGAACAGAATAGAGTCCCTAGAAATAAACCCATGTCTCTATGGTCAATTAATATTCGGCAAAGGGGGCAGCAACATAAAATGGAGTAAAAATAGCTTCTTCAACAAATGGTGTTGGGAGATCTGGACAGCTCCATGCAAAAAAAAATGAAACTCAACCATCAACTTATACCATATACAGAAACAAATCAAGATGAATAAAATACTTAAATGTAAGTCACAATACCATAAAAGTCCTAGAGGAGAACATAGGTAGGAAAATCTCAGACATTCCACACAGCAATATTTTCACTGATATGTCCCCTAGAGCAAAGAACATAAAGGAAAGAATAAACAAATGGGATTCTGTCAAATTAAAAAATTTCTGCACAGCTAAAGAAACCATCAGCAAAATGAAAAGAGAACTAACAGTATGGGAAAATATATTTGCCAATGATACCTCTGACAAGAGTTTGATCTCCAAAATATAACAAGAATTCATGTGACTCCAGTCCAGGAAGACAAACAATCCAATTAAAAAATGGGCAAAGGGCTTGAACAGACACTTCTTCAGGGAAGACATATAGAGGGTCCAGAAGTATATAAAAGAATACTCAGCATCACTAGCCATCAAAGAGGTGCAAATTAAAACCACAGTGAGATACCTGTACACACCAGTCAGAATGGCTATCATAAACAAATCAACAAACAAGTGTTGGAGAAGATGCAGAGAAAAGGGAACAGTAATGGACTGTTGGTGGGAACACAGACTGGTGCAAGCACTGTGGAATACAGTAAGGAATGTCCTAAAAAAAAACTAAAGATGGAACTTCCTTTTGACCTGACAATTCCACTGCTGGGATTATACCCTAAGAGCCCTGAAATATCAATTCAAAAGAACCTATGCACCCCAATGTTCATAGCCATGCAATTTACAATAGCCAAATTCTGGAAGCAACCTAAGTGCCCATCAGTAAATGAGTGGATCAAAAAACTGTGGTACATTTACACAATGGAATTCCATGCAGCAGAAAGAAAGAAAGAGTTACTACCCTTCAGCATGGATGGAACTGGAGAGCATTATGCTAACTGAAATAAGCCAGGCAGTGAAAGACAAATACCACATGACCGCACCTATAAGTGGAACCTAATCAACAAAACAAACAAACAAAATATAACCAGAGACAGTGAAATAAAGAAGAACTGACAGTGACCAGAGGGGTGGAGGGAGGGTGACAATGGGGGAAAGGAGGAAAAGGTTTGCCCAGCTACCAGCCTATCAAGCTCCTCATGCAGATTGGAACAGGAGGATTAGGGGCTCCAAGAGAGATATCTCCAAGAAAAGAAACAGATAGATTTCCCAATTAATTGTACCAGTTTATTTTTCTAGCTCTTGTCAGAGGATTTGAAGAACATGGACAACTAAGCAAAGTAAACAAACAAAAATGTGATTGTAAACTCCAGCAGGTGACATGAACCCTGGCTCGTGGGGCCCACAGCATTGTGGATGAGATGACAAATTCACATGGACTACCCAGTCCTGGGGAGGAAAAGGGACGGTGTGGCTTCTCTCTGAAGAGGAGAAAAAGCCTCGGAGCTCCTCAGCCACGCTCTCAAGGGGAGAGCGCCCCGACCCTTGCCTTGACAAACTTTTATTGCTTTTCTGGGCACATTACATGATGGTCCTCATTTACTACGCACAGGTTCGCTTTAGGTGGTTACCTTTTACAGAGAACAAAGGAGAGGATGCCACTAATCACATCACAGAAGAATATTTGCAAATGCAAAGGAAAAAGTGGTTGAACTGGTTACACTCATCCTTGGAAGGTTTAGCATGGACTTTAGGAAGTTAATTTAAAGATATTCAGTAAATGTTTGCTGCCTCAATTCAGGGTGAGGGGGTTTTAGCAAAATCAAGTCTCATAGCAATCTAGGTACGATGCCGGCCTGATTCCCCATGGGAGAACCTATCTGTGGGTGTGGGTCCTGTCTGGTCCCATGCCATGCAGAACAGTCTCCTATAGGCAGGGCAGGTGGGAAAACTAGAAGAAAAGAATCACACAGCACATTACATTGCTGAGCTGTAAACAGTTAAAGCACAATAATATGAACATTGACTAGTGATTTAATTAATTAAGAGATGAAATAACAGTATTATTTTTAAAAACAGGAATCTAGAAGAAAGTAAATGAGTGTCTATGTGTGCTGTCAAAAAAACAAAACCCTGATATTTCTTTGTAGGAGATTAATAAACAATTTCTGAAATTGCAAAATCAAGAAGTAGCAGTAAAAGCATATTGTTTAAAAATATGTGGTTAATTCTCAGATGAACAAAATAAGATTTAAAATAGGGGTCGCCTCTGAAATGAGGCCAGGGCATAGGTAAGGGAGGAGTAAGGGTTGCGGTTATTCATAAGCCTTTTGTACCACATGACCTTTTAAATCCTCCTCATGTATACATATATAAAAACTATTTTTTTAAAAAAGAGACAGAATGGTTCAATCACAATGGTGGGCTCCCATGGCTGATATTCAGTCTCCCAGGCTATATGATGATGACGTCTGGAACCATGAAATTTAGCTTCCAACAAGCTGTAGTTAAACTACTTACCTAATTACCCAGAGCAGTTCACCAGTCTGTCTGTTCACAAGTTACTTCGGAATCGCCTGGGGAGCTTTGTAAAAATACAGATTCCCGGGTCCCACCCTTGATGGTTCCGCTTCAGCGGGCTTTAGTGGGGTCTGGGAATCTGCGCTGAGTTCCTGACTCAGTGACACAGCACGGGTTAGGAACTGCTGCACCGCAGCAGAAGTACTGAGTGTGCCTAGGGAGAGGTGAGGCAGAGGGTTATACGAGATTTGTGCGAGTGTGTTTCTGTATATATGTCAGTGTATTATGAGTCTACCTTTCCCTTTCCTTTCTCTTTCATCCTCTTTAATCAGAACTTAACTCTTAAATCCCTCTGGACTGCTGAAAATATTGCCAGAAATGCCATCCGCATTCCCGTGATTTTTAACCCCTGCATTCTGAGCTTTCTCTCCCGACCTTGGCGCTCCCTCTGCTGGCAGAAACCTGTTAAAACTCTTAGTATCCTAAACCTAGACCATTCTCCTTGCATCCCTAGGTAGGTCGTTTTCCCGGGTTTCTTTCACGCCCTCAAACTTCATGACCCCTCCCATCATACAGGAAATGGAAAATCCAGCCAAGCTGGGAAGGACTTCTTTGCCTTACAGGTGTGAATATATAAAGATGAGGAGGGAGCATGACGGGGCAGAAATGAGAATGAGAGGTACATACCAAGGCCAAGTAAAAGAAGACCTTCAGGAGCTCTACTCCCCACCTTCTTCTTCCTTACCTTCACCCTAGAGAGATGGACAGATTGGGAAGACAAATTTCTGCCTTCCAAAAATCAAAGGAAGGCAACACGTTAAGCTAAAGAGCTCATTGGACTTGGAAGCAGAAGGCAAGGTTTCAATATCCACCTTCACTTCAGTTCCTCCCGTCTCCTTTTCCAGAGCCATGTGCCATTATCACCCAGGAGCCTGTGCATCGTGACCCTCCAGCAGTTCTGTCTGTGGACTCTGCTGGACCTTTCCCACAAGCTGAAAACATGTTCAGCTTGGCTCCGTGTCTGGCATGGGGAAAAAATAAGCTCAAAAGCATTTGAAGGAAAATTTTACTTGTTGCTCTCCTAAAAGTCAAAACCTTCCTCCAGACCCGAGTACCTCTCAGGTGCCTCAGGCCATGGCATCTGGCTTCAGCTCCTCCAGAACTCTCTGGCACAGACCTCCAGTGACTCCTCTACACCAGACACAACGTAAACTTCTAACTTCTTATCCTCCTTGGACTCTCAGAAGCTTCAAAGCTGTGACTGCTCCCATCTCAATGAGGCTCCAAATCCATACTAGACATTTTTATTTGAATGTATAAGAATCACTTTTCATTAAACATTTGAAAAATGCTTTCTGAGCACCTACTGTGTGCCAAGTACCATGCTAAGCACTTCAGGCACACTAGCAAGGCAGACCAGGCCCCTGCCCTCTCAGAGCTGTGTATAATGGGAAAAAAGAGACAAACGAGTAGCTATGAGTACCAGATGATGTGAGCCATAGTGAGAGAAATGCCCAGTGTCTGGGGAGCAACTCACCTTGTCCAAGGGAGGTGACTTTGAAGGCTAGAACCTGAAGGATAAGAAGAAGTAGGGGCAGGCTGGTGAGAGGTTCCTACGAAAAGATTCCAGAACTTATGAAGAGCTTGTAAAGCTAAAAGAGTGAGTTTAGCCCTGGCTGGTTTGGCTCAGTGGACTGAGAACTGGCCTGTGAATGAAAGGGTCACTGGTTGATTCCCAGTCAGGGCACCTGCCTGGGTTGCAGGTCCCCAGTAGGGGGTGCTTGAGAGGCAACCATACATTAATGTTTCCCTCCCTCTTTCTCCTCAGCCTCTCTAAAAATAAATAAGATCTTTTTTAAAAGAAATATATAAAAAAGAAAAGATCTTTTTAAAAAGATCTTTTTTAAAGATAAAGCAAAATAGTGAGTTTAGACTTTATCCTAAGAACAATAGGGAACCATTGAAGAAGAATGGGATGGAATAGAGCCCACAGGGCACTTTTACCATGTTGCCAGTGGTCAACCTTAAGGTGGACAGTATGCTCATGAATCATTCACTTTATCATTATGCCTCATAAATTATTTATGGTTTCTATATACTTTTCTGCACTTCAAATATTTCATAACCTCTTTTTTTAAAAAAAATAAATGAATTGGAGAAGGTAAGATAGGAGAAGGTAAGAGAAAGTGAAAAGTTTACTAAAGCAGAAAACAGCAGTGGCCTGAGTTAGGAGAGTCATAGCAAAGATGAAGAAACGGAGATGGTTCAAGAGATACTTAGGAAGTATAACTGACGGAACCTGGTGAGTACTGGAACGTGGGGATATGGAGAGGGAGGAAAAAGGAGGGATTGCCAAGGTTCTAGGGTATTCATTGGATGGCTGGGGAAGCCATTGACTGAAACAGAGATCACTAGGAGATGGTGAATGAAAACAACAAAGTCACTGGAGAACAGTTTAGCAATTTCTTTAAAAAGTTAAATATAACTTCACCATACAACCCAGCAATGCACGCCTGGTATATACCCAAGAGAAATAAAACGTTGTCTAGACAAAGGCTTTCACTCTAATGTGTATGGCAGCACTATTTATAATAGCCAAAAAGTAGAAAACTCCAAACGTCTGTGCACTGGTGAATGGATGAACAAAATGTGGGATGGCCATATGATATGATTTGGCAAAGAAAAGGAACAAAGCACCGATCCATGTTACAGTATGGGTAAACCTCAAGACACTATGCTAAAGTCAAAGGAGTCAGACACAAAAGATCACATATTATGCTATTTCACTAAGATGAAAGACAGAACATAGATTATTGGTTGCCTGGAGCATGGGATGGGACCAGGAGGTCATTGTAGATGGGTAAGTAGGATCTTTTGGGGGTGACAGAAATGTTCTAAAACTGGATGGTTGTGATGGTTTCCCCACTCTGCAGATTCATGTAAAAATCATTGAATTGTACACTAACTGTGAGATAATTTTCTGGTATATAAACTAGACTGCAAAAAACTGTTAAAAAATAATCAGTTCAGTTTTGGCATGTTGAGTTTGAAGTGTTTCGGAGGAATAAAAAGGAGAGGTTGAGTAAACAGGGGTGATGCTGCCTGAAGCTTAGGAGGCCATGCTGCAGAGCTGGTAGAGATTTTTAAGACTCATCAACATAAAGGTAATGATTGGGACCATACGAGTGAGGGAAGTCACCCAGAGAAGACAAAGGAGTGAGGATAGAATCAAGGCCAACTCCAACATTGAAGGAGTCTGAAAGGGAAGAAAAACCTGTAAAGAAACAGTCCAAGAAGTAAGAAGAAAGTCCAGAAAAGATGAATGGACAGAATCCAAGGGAAGATGATTCTCGGGAGCAAGGATAGAGGCAAGAGGAGGAAGCGTTCCTGAGAAGTCAAAAAAGTGTAAACGGGACCAAAAAAAAATGGAAGACGCGGCAGAAAAATTGAACTGAGCCTGGGGGAGCCCACTAACATTGCTGGGAATAGCTCCAGGAAGCCACAGGCCTCCGGGGGACAAGACCACACCCAGTGTGGCCCCCGGGGAGAGTGAAGTGTTGATGCAGGAAGTGGGGCTAGATTGATGAGCCTCAGGCTGGCAGGGGATCCTGAACTTTCAGCATATGAGGGAAGAGAAATGAGGGCAAAGAGGGAATAGGAAAAGGCCAGTGAACAGGCAGGGCTCTGGGAATGGGATAACGAGGGTGCAGAGTGCGCCGCAGGGTGCAGAGACTTCACGACTGGGAGTAAATGGACAGAACTGCAGACTCCATAGACGTTCAAGGCACTCAAAGATGCGGCTCCTGCTAACTTCTCCGGGCTTACTTCTCAACATAGCACCCCGCTTCTTAAAATTCAGTGATCCTGCCAGATGGAATTGTTTGCAGTTTCCCAAACATGCCATGCTCTTTCACACCTCCTCCCAAGGTCTCACATGGCTTCCTCTGTGTGGAATGTTCTAGAAACCAGCCTTGCCCTCTCCCCCACACACTTCTGGAACCTAAGTCAGCCTCTTACCCTTCCTCATTTGCATGGAGCATTCCTGCTCTCGCTCAATATGGATCAGGTTAAACTCTCCTCTGAAGCCTTTGCTCTTGCCCAGACCCCACGTGGGATGAGCTATTTCCTTCTTCATGTCCCCACCAGAGAGTTCCGTCAGAGCACTGGTAGCACTTTATACATTTCATTTATTTCCACTGTGTGTCTTCTTCTAGGGCTTGGAAAGCATTGTGTTTGTTTTTTTATTCACAGCACCTGACTCAGAGTAAGTGCTAAATAAATGTTAATAGAAGAAATCTCCACTCAGTCACATGGGGTGACATGTGTCCTTTCCTCCTTTCCTGCTCAGGGCCCATTTGGAGGCTGTCTGTGGCCAGGCTGCTGAGCTCCACCTAGGGAAGGCCTCGCCTCTGCTCTCAGTAGCCATGGTCAAGGATGTCTTGTCCACACTAAGGCACAGTTTTCCAGTATCTCCAGAGCTCTGTGCCACTTCTAGGATTGTCAGCTAAAACCTAAGATACCAAGTTAAATCTGAATTTCAGATAAATAATGGATAATGTTTAGTGTAACTATAGTCCATTGAATAGTTGAAATTACATAGATCCTAAAAAATATTCATTGTTTAACTGCAATTCACATTTAACTGAGTGTTCTCTATTTCTAACTGCTAAACCTACTAAGTCTGGCAGCCCTATTGCCCAGCACAGGGACTGACGCTGAAGTCACTGGCACACTAAGAAAGGCACCTGGCTGAGGCTGCTGTGCCACCTTGCTGTGCTTCCTGAAAGCTGGGCAGAGCAAGCAGGAAACAGCACTAGAGTGCCAGAGCTGTGTGGTGGCTCTGCTTGAGGCAGTCCTCTCCACAGTGTGGGATCCGCTCTCCACCCCCTTGTGCTACCAGTCTCACCAGTTTCAGGCAGTGACTTCCTCAGTTACTGTGTGTGGACTCCGCTCTCCTCCATGTTTCAATGCAGGTCCATGGGAACAAGACCAGATAAAAAACCTGAAAAATGCCCTAGCTGGTGTGGCTCAGTGGATTGAGTACCGGCCTATGAACCAAAGATTTGCTGGTTCAATTCCCAGTCAGGGCACATGCCTTAGTTGTGGGCCAGGTCCCCAGTAGGGGGCATGTGAGGGGAAACCACACATTGATGTTTCTCTCCCTCTCTTTTGCCCTCCCTTCCCCTCTCTCTAAAAATAAATAAATAAGTAAATAAATAAATAAAATCTTAAAAAAAAATAACCTGAAAACCTACAACATGTTCAGAGCTGCCTCCAACCCACCCCACTGAGGAGCAGGGATCAGGTCATGCTGGGGGCCACATTAGGGTACTTGTTCTTCCCCAAGAGGCTCACAGCTCTCCCAGGCAAACAGACTCCAGTTCTCCCCCAGCCCTCCCACAGACTACATATGACAGGTGGGGACAGGAGAGCACACACGGGGCAATTTGTCCCATCTCTAGTTCATTTTTTCACATCTGAGGTTCCATCAGTAGGAAAATATGAGTAAAGCTGTCCATTAGGAGTAGGGTCATGCTAAAGGATCAATGAATGAGAACTTCTTCCTCAAGAGAGAGAAAACAAAAGGAGGGGGGAGGGGAGAAGAAGTCCTTGTTATCAGAAGAAAGGATAGTTGTTTCCATAGTTGAGAACAGATTTCAGTGACCATAGCACATATTTACAAATTCCTAAAGTCAGACCTGAGAAACTGTATTGGGGTAGGAGAGGTGAAGAGAAAGGAAAATTTAAAAAAATGTTTTATTGATTATGCTATTATAGTTTTCCCAATTCCCCTCCCCATCTCCCCAGCCCCACCTTCCCACAGTCAATCCCCACACTGTTGTCCATGCCCATGGGTGATGCATGTGTGTTCTTGGTCTAACCCCTTCATCTTCCAACCAGTCCCAACCTCCCCGCAATTCCCTCTTAAACTGTCGGTCTGTTCCTGGTTTCTGTGCCTCTCATTATGTTTTTCTCATTAATTTATTTTGTTACTTAGATTCCAGTTATAACTGAGATTATGTGGTATTTGTCTTTTATTGCCTGACTTACTTCACTTAGCATAATAGTCTCCAGTTCTATCTATGCTGTCTCAAAGGTAAGAATTCCTTCCGCTTTTAATGCTGCTTAGTATTCCATTGTGTAAAAGTACCTGTTGCGCGTGGGTCACCGGCCAGCAGTGACCACGGAACGCTGTGGATGGCTCGACGATAAACATGCGAGAAAAAACATGCACAGAGACAAACTAGTTTCTGTGGGGAAGTAGGGACGGAATGGCCACCCCCCCTAGTGGGGAGCGCGCTGATTTACCGTCCATACCTGCTTTTATTGGGCTCATGCTGCATAATAATTCAGGTAAAGTACAGTACTCATTAGGGGAAGTAAGGAACTATAGAAAACAAAGAACTCTGCCGGTCTATTGAGTTGGGGGGTCAAAGAGCTGTAAGACTGAGGAACAAACTAACTTCCTCCTAAGACCCTTCTCATTCAACTGAGAGCATTCTAAACAAAGAAGGTTTCACAGTAATTTACATGTTCTTTCTTAGGCCTGATCACCCTGGGGAACCTGCACTTCTCAGTACCGAGCTGTACCACCCTGTCATTGTTTTAGGCTTAGGTGGAGCAAGGGAACTAGGTAACCAAGAGATAAGGAGATTTTCTCCCAGACGATGAGAACTCAGGCTATGTCAAAGCCGAGGAGCGAGGGTCCATCACCCCCCTTTTGCTGCAGCCCCCCAAGTCCTTCTTTTGGGGGGCCTCCCAAAGTGATCGTGCCTGGCTTAGGGTCGTTCCCCCGTGGGGAATCTTACCCGTCTTTGGCTAACCGACCAAGCTTTTTGGGGTTCAGCAGCAGAAGCAGCATTCCTGCCAGGGAGATAAGCTTTTGTCTCCTTGCCGGCTCACGGTTCCAAGGGCATTCCCTTAGCTTTAGCCTAGGCAGGGGTTTCAGCCTCTGATACCAGTCAGGGCAGTTCCCAACAAGTACCACTGCTTTTGCATCCATTCATCTACTCCTGGGCACTTAGGCTGTTTCCAAATCTTGGCTATTATAAATAATGCTGTTATCAACATAAGGGTGCATATATTGTTCTGAATTGGTACTTCAGGGTTCTCTGTATGTATTCCCAGAAGTGTAATTGCTGGGTGAAAAAGCAGTTCCATTTTTAGTTTTGTGAGGAAACTCTGTACTGTTTCCCAGAGTGGTTGCACCAGTCTGCATTCCCACCAATAGTGCAGTAGGGTGCCCTGTTCTCCACATCCTTGACAGCACTTGTTGTTAGCTGGTTTATTAATGAGAGCCATTCTGACAGGTATGAAGTGATATCTCATTGTGGTTTTAATTTGCATCTCTCTGATGGCTAGCAATTTGAGCATTTTCATATATCTGTGGGCCATCTGTATATCCTCCTTGGACAAATGTTTATTCAGGTCCTTTCCCCTTTTTTTTTTATTAGATTGTCTTTCTGGTGTGGAGTCATGTGAGTTCTTTATATATTTTGGAGATTAAACCTTTGTCCAATGTATCATTGGCAAATATGTTCTCCCATATAGTGGGTTCCCTTTTCATTTTACTGATGGTTTCTTTAACTGTGCAGAAGCTTTTTAGTTTGATGTGGTCCCATTTGTTTAATTTTTCCTTTGTTCCCTTTGCCTTAGGAGTTATATCGGCAAAAATATTGTTCTGTGAGATATCTGAAATTTTACTGCCTATGTTTTCCTCTAGAATTTTTATGGTATCATGACTTATATTTAAGTCTTTTACCTATTTTCAGTTTGTTCTAGTGTATGGTGTAAGTTGGCGGTCTAGTTTCATTTTTTTTGCAAGAGCTAGTCCAGTTCTCCCAACACCATTTATTGAAGAGACTATCTTTATTCCATTGTAGGCTCCTGCCCCCTTTGTCAATTATTAATTGACCATAGAGATATGGGTTTATTTCTGGGCTGTCTATTCTGTTTCATTGATCTAAGTGATTGGTCTTATGCCAGTACCAGACTGCTTTGATTATAGTGGCCTTGTAGTATAGTTTGATATCAGGTATCACAATCCCTCCAAACTTGTTCTTCTTTCTCAAGATTGCTGAGGTTGTTCAGGATCTTTTTTGGTTCCATAAAAATTTCTGGAGTATTTTTCCTAGATCTGTGAAATAATGCCATTGATATTTTAGTAGGAATTGCATTGAATCTGTAGATTGTTTTGGGTACTGTGGACTTTTTAATGATGTCAATTCTTCCTATCCATGAACACAGTATATTCTTTCACTTATTTGTATCTTCTTCAATTTCTTTCTTCAGTGTCCTGTAGTTTTCCAATTATAGGTCTTTCACCTCATTGGTCAAATTTATTCCTAAGTACTTCAATTTTTGTTGCAATAGTAAATAGGATTGTTTCCTTAGTTTTTCTTTCTGATAGTTCTTATTGGTGTATAGAAATACCATCAATTTCTGAGTATTGATTTTGTATCTTGCTACTTTACCAAATTCATTTATTAGGTCTAATAGCTTTTTGGTGGAGCCTATAGGGTTTTCTATGTATAATATCATGTTGTCTGCCAATATGACAGTTTTACTTCCTCCTTTCCAGTTGGATGCCTTATGTATCTTCTTATTGTCTGATTGCTGTGGCTAGGACTTCCAGTACTGTGTTGAGTAAGAATAGTGAAAGCAGACATCCCTGTCTTATTCTTTATCTTAAAAAAAACACCTTTAGTTTTTCCCCATTGAGTATGGTGTTGGCTGTAAGTTTTTTTTTTATATAGCCATTAGCATGATACCTATGTTCGAGAAGGGGAGAATTTTATACATTCTGATATTGTGCTACGATCCTTTCCTTTCTCAACATGTTGGTGTTATTTTCCCAGAGAAAGCAGAACCTCCAAACAGAGAGGGTTTACCCACCTTTTACTCTGAGGTCTGCCCACTATTCCTCTGGCAGGATTCGTTTTCAAAAAGAAGAGGCCACTTTCTTAGCAAAGCTTCTAAACAGTGCTGAAAAGCAAATCAGCTGCTGTGGCCCCAGAAATGACAGGTGGTCTTCTCAGGATCCACATTTCAGGCAAACTGTATGCAAATTTCCCTCTGGCTGCTCCTTTTCACATTTTCCATCTCCTATTAGTCTTTCCAGATCTGGCCCATCTCTCGGAGTCCCTTTCTCATCTAACCCCTGAACTCTTCCCACCTTGTTGCTTTCAAAATTTTTTTTTATTTATTGATTTGAGACAGAGAGACATTGATTTTGTTGTTCCACCCATTCATGCATTCATTGGTTGCTTTTTGTATATGCCCAACTGGGAATCGAAACCACAACCTTGGTGTATCAGGATGACACTTTAACCTACTTAGTTACCCAGCCAGGGTCCTTGTTGATTTTTCTTGACCCCAATTAGCCATTTAGTTGGCTGGGAATGAATGCCTGGATGGCCTCTGACATGCACCTCCAGCTCAGGGAACATACTCTCTGTGGGCTTTTGAAAGCTTTCAGGTTGTGTCCATGGTATTTCATGAAATACCTTCTCTAAAATGTAGATAGTCAATGCATTGCAAATGAGGGGCAGCATGCAGAAAAGGGGTTGCTGGGTCATATGGTAGCTCTACCCTTTTTTTAAATCCTCACCTGAGGGAATTTTATTTTATTTTAGAGAGAGAGGAAAGGAGAGAAATAGAGAAACATCAACTGTTTGCCTCCAGTACCCACCCCAAGTTGGGATCGAACCCACAACCTAAGTATGTGCCCTAGCTGGGAGTTGAACCTGATGCGTGGGTCACCGGCCAGCAGTGATCACAGAACGCTGCAGATGGCTCGATGATACGCAAGAAAAAACGTGCACAGAGACAAACTAGTTTCTGTGGAGAAGTAGGGACGGAATGGCCACCCCCTCTAGTGGGGAACACACCGATTTACCATCCAAACCTGCTTTTATTGGGCTTGTTTTGCATAATAATTCAGGTAAAGTACAATACTCATTACGAGGAAGTAAGGAACAATAGATAACCCTTGTTAATAGATAACTCTGTGGGTCTATTTTGAGTCAGGGTCAAAGAGCTGTAAGACTCTGAGGAACAAACTAACTTCCTCCTGGGACCCTTCTCATTCAACTGAGAGCATTCTAAACAAAGCAGGTTTCACAGGAGTTTACATATTCTTTCTTAGGCCTGATCACCCGGAGAATCTGCTCTTTTCAGCACAGAGCTGCACCACCCTATCGTTTCAGGCTTAGGTGGAGCATGGGAACTAAGGCAACCAAGAGACAAGGAGATTTTTCTCCTAGACGATGAGAACTCAGGCTATGTCAAAGCAAAGGAGCGAGGGTCCATCACCCCCTTTTGCTGTAGCCCCCAAAGTCCTTCTTTGGGGGGCCTCTCACGTGATCATGCCTGTCTTAGATCGTTCCCCCCTTGGGGAATCTTACCCGTCTTTGGCTAACCGACCAAGCTTTGGGGTTCAGTTATGAATGAAGCAGCAGAAGCAGTGCTCCTGCCAGGGAGATAAGCTTTTGTCTCCTTGCTGGTTTACGGTTCCAAGAGTGTTCCCTTAGCCTTAGCCTAGGCGGGGGTTTCAGCTTCTGATACCAGTCAGGGTGGTTCCCAACATGAACCTGCAATCTTTTGGTGTATGGGACAATGCTCTAACCAATCCAGCCACCTGGCCAGAGAAAAAGCTCTACTCTTAATTCTTGGAGGAACCTCTATACCATTTTCCATAGAGACTGCACTAATTTACATTCCCAACAGCAGTGTGTTAGGTCCCCTTTTCTCTAACACTTGCTATTTCTTATCTTTTTGATAATGGCCATTCTAAAAAGGTGGGTCCCAGAGGGGAAAGGAGGTGGGGAGGGAGCAGTGGGTAATGGGGGTCAAATATATGGTAATGGAAGGAAATGAGATTTCTGATGGTGAGCACACAATAAATTACAGAGATGTCAAATTATAATGTGGTATATCTGAATATTGTATGTTATTAACCAATGTTGCTCCAATAAATTTAATTTTTTTAAATGGAGGGTACCATGGAGAAGTGGAACTTTACTTGATTGAGGAAGTTTGACTTAAAAGAAGTGCTAGGTGAAACAGTTGTATTTCCTTTTGAATTTTTTTAAATTGGTTGAGAACCTCTAGAAGAATTCTAGAGAATGGAGTTGATTGTTTCTAACCAGAACACAGAATCCCAGTGATTTCCTTGCTCTGTAAATCAGGCTCCAGATAGACAGCCATGGTCTTGTTGCTGCAGAACCTCAGAAACATTAACACAGCAAAGGCTCACTGAATACCTATTCTGGAGCAAGGCTAGAGAGAGATGGAGAGATACAAAGATGAAAAAGATATAGTCCATGTCCTCCAGGAGTCTATAAGCAAATGAAACAACCAGGCATGTAAATATAGACATACAAAGAAAGGATCAGTGTTAGTACATCACATAGTCAAAATATGGTACTCCTGGGTCTCTGCGACCCTCTTGGGGGCTTGAAAGGTCAAAACTATTTTCATAATCATACCAAGAAAAGATTTGACTTTTTTCCCTGTTATAGTCTTTCATGAATTTTTCAGACTACAAGATGTGTGAGAATACAAAGCATATGACATGCATGTTTATGTATTCCTGAATTTAAAAAATTCTATCTTAATTTCTAATATATCATATCAATAGCTAAAATGCACATATGTACAATTCTTCAAGATCCTCAATAATTTTTGAGATCATAAAGGGGTCCCAAGACCTAAAAATTTTGAGAACTGCTAAGACGGTATACCATTACACATTGTCTTCTTTTCTCCTTAATGCATTTTATTGACTAAAAAGTATTTCATCTAATTCCATGAATATTACTTCTCTCGATGCTTTCCCTATATCCATGTTTTCTAGCAGGATAGCTATTAGGTCATCAAATTATGTGTGTGTGTGTGTGTGTTTTAATGTCTGTGTTTAAATGTCTTTTGAGGCAGCACAGTGTTGGACTTTATTTTTTAATTCAGACAGCAATCAACAATAGCTGATGCACTTGTTTTACATCCTATCACCTTGCTGTTTATCTTACTCATTGTTATTTTTATTTCTTTAAATTGTGTTTTCTGTAGTGCATTTTAAATTTTTTCTTTTTTGTCAGACAATAAACTTCCCTAGTTTGTCCATCTATTATTTCAGCACCATCATATTCTCAAGAAATTTTTTTGTTTCCTGTAATTGTATTATTAATAGTATAGTGTTTAAAAAACAAAACTTAAATTCCCTTCCTTCTAGAGATGAAAATGGAGTCTAGCCTGTCATATACCTTAGTAGCATAAAGTCATCTATAAAATTATGCACATAACTCTTTCATGCAGTTCTGACAGTACATAATATGATTTTCCACTTACACTTTCTTTATTTTTATTTTTTCCTCCATGGACCTTGAGCTCTGTCTAGCCCTCAACTGTTCTAGATCTCCATTGTTTTCTAGAAGTAAAATTTACAGCTGTGGGCCTATATTGACAAACTATTTCATCTCCCTGGGCCTTACATTATTTTCCCCTACTCTGAAGTGAAAATTCAGTGAGTGTTGCCAGATACTGTACTTGGGGTCATGACTCCATTTGTCTTAATTCTGTGTGAATCCCCAAACTCCCACCCTCAACCCATATTCCCCCTCCAAAACTCATTACCATTCTTATCATCACATTTGCATGGTTTTCTCAGCTCCCTTAGTAACTAGCAGAATTCTGAATTTGCTTTGTGATGGGGTAAATTTTATTGTTTGGTTAATTGGCTTTAAGTTGAAAAACATAATAATAATATATCTTAAATTTGCTCTTAAAGGATTGCCCCTTAATGAATTCTTACTACAGGCATACCAAAGTGGTTATTTCTATATTTCTGTGATAAATTCTAAATTACTAGAGAACTTCACCTCTATGGTCCTTTTATTGTTACCAGATCAATTTTTAGATGGATATGGGCCTTTCAGCCCAACTTTGCTTTAACAGTGCTAGTTGCTTTTTCTCCTGCACCAGATCTCTTCTAGCACCTTCTCCAAGATTCTTGTTCCTCTATAGCATTTATAAGGTCCAATTTAATAGCATGGTGCCTCTTTTTCCTTTAGCACTCATTATTTCTGCTTTATTTGCTATTAAAGTAATAAGTGTACATTCCGTTGCACTTTCCTGAAGAGTCTTCAACTGGTCTTGGGTTTCCTGCCATCTAGGTTCAGCTGGCTTGCATTCCTCTTTGATGTTGTAATACAAGTTAATTGAACTTGAGTGTGGGGTTTATAGGCTTGTTTTCTTTTTATTTTTCAAGAAGTACACATATTTTCTTAAGGTTATTTTTCTGTTTTGTGCTAATATTTTTAATTCTTTCTGACTAGGTGGTGGGGCCAAGGGCAAGATTTGGCTTATACACTTGGCTCTCTTTGCTATTAGTCATATTTCCCCAGAAGCCACACGCCCACATTCTATTTGTGACGTACACTTTTGTAAGGTTGTTGATTCTTGGTGGGAATGGTTTTAAGAGAAAAAATGGGCTCAGGGTACTGATGCGTGGGAATCCAGTCCTGAACAGTCATGAGCTTAGACATCTGTAAGTCTCTTCTTAGTGAAATGGAATAAATATCGTGCATTGTGAAATCTACCACAAAGGCTGCCAGTACAAATGGGATCTCACTTATAGCCAATCACTGCTCTTACAGGAAACTGGCTAGCACTGCCTGAGATTACTCCAGCCGCTCATGCCTGATGTCACAATTCAGAGTCTGCTGCCTGCCTAGGATATTGTCGAAAGTTGTGTAGATCCTCTCTGTCTGTCCTACAGGGCTCCTTGTGCCAGATCCTTCTCCGATGGCTCTTATGAAAAACTATCTCCTCCCCATCCTGGGGATCTTCTTGGCCTGCTACTACTATTCTGCAAATGAAGAATTCAGACCAGGTAAGGACCTATTTTGTGTCTAATTTGGAGGAATAGATTTTTACCTCAAAACCATGGTTAGCTGGAGTGTCTGAGGATCATGATGATTTCCTGATCCCCAAAACTGCTGAACGACAAGGGACCCTGAGGTGGGAGAGTATTTCTGTGTCCTCCAGCCACAGGCTACAAGTAATAGCAGTACAAAGAAGGGTAATCATGTGGTCAAGAGAGTACCAAATAGTCCATGTTGTATTTGGCACCCTTAATGAAAAAGCAATTTCAGATTCCCTTCAAAAGTGAGGTTAATACTAAAATTGACAACTCGGCCAAACATCCAGGCTCAAGGGACAGACTGATAGTAGGAGGCAAGAAAGTAGTCTGGAGCTGATGACTAAACAGAAGTGAGGGGAAATTCCTGGAATCTCTGTGAGGACATGGTTTGATGGCTTTTGCATTTTATTTCAATTGCGCAAAACTGGCTGAGTTCAGAAACATCTGGAACCCTAGTGTTCTAGCTGAAACTTCTGTCCATAAAGGTTTTTTTAGGAAACAACAGTAGGAAGGCTTGTTTTGAGAAAGCAAGCCAAACCCCCATTTCAGAGCATATTCAAGGGAGACTTGAGCTTTCCTTCACTGATTTATGCAGTTTGAGATAAGTTGACCTGGATTCATAATATTCACTCGTTGAGATTAGGTGCCCACACCCAGCACAGGAGGAGGAATTTTGCTGCCATGTTGGGATACTCCTCACTTCCTTTTGGGGTTTCCCAGAGCTGCTCCAAGGAAAGAAAGTGATTGTGACAGGAGCCAGCAAGGGGATTGGAAAAGAGATAGCCTATCATCTGGCAAAGATGGGAGCCCATGTGATGATGACAGCAAGGTCAGAAGAAGCTCTAAAGAAGGTGAGTGTTCTGTGCCCAAAAACACATATATTTTCACCTGTATTCTTATATATACTTATGTATATACACATGCCAACACACAGAGGCTGGCACATCCATACACAGATGCATACACACACAGAAACACACATACACACACTTACAGGCTCACACCCAAATGCCCACAATAATACAAATTTCAATGTTCAGTCCCATGCACATATATATAGACACAAAGTTCTTGGGTTATATATACTCATAGACATGTCTAGGCACACACATATACACACAAGTCATGGATATGTAGTTATGTGCTCAGATACCTAAATTCTTGTACTTACTGAATAATTCATATTCTTGTACCCATGCAAACTCTCAGATACATGCTCTCTCATATGCTCAGACTCACAAACCCAAGGGTATACAAACATTCACAAACCTAGGGCTACCCACACAGAAAGTAGCATTGTTCAGAACATTTCTTCACAGAGACTCATAAACACAAATCATGAACTTGAACACCAGCACTGTTATGATTTCTCTGTACATGAAATACTTTCAAAAAGTCCTTCCTACAGAAGACAAAGATTGTGTCAGGTTGCATTTAGCAACACACACACGTTCACTACATTTACACTCATACACACAAACCTGCTACCACTTCTTATCAAAGCAGAGCTATGAGCAACTTCTTATCTAAATCCCCTTCAGCCCTGGCTGGTGTAGCTCAGTGGATTGAGCTTTGGCCTGTGAACTAAGAGGTCACTAGTTCAGTTCCCAGTCAGGGCACATGCCTGGGCTCTAAAAATAAACAAGTAAATAAATCCCCTTACTTCAGAGTATGCTCCCAAAGGTCTGCAGCTAATACTGACACCAAGATTACTGTGTCCCTGCAGATAGTATCCGACTGCCTGGAGTATGGGGCAGCCTCAGCACACTACGTTGCTGGCTCCATGGAGAACATGACCTTCGCAGAGCAATTTGTTGCCAAAGCTGAAAAGATCATGGGTGAGGCTGCTTCTCCTCTCTCCTTTTCTGGGCTTGCTCTATGGGAATTTGCTCAGGGACCTTTGGGAAGGAGGAGGGAAGGAAAGGTTTCAACCCCAGATGGTTTCTCTCAACACAGTCATTTCTTGCAGGGGGACTAGACATGCTCATTCTCAACCACATCACCAACACTCCAGTGAAGCTATTTACTGGTGATATCCACTTCGTGCGCAAAACCATGGAGGTCAACTACCTCAGTTACGTGGTCATGAGTATGGCTGCCTTTCCTATGCTGAAGAAGAGCAACGGAAGCATTGTGGTCGTCTCTTCAATGGCTGGTGAGTGGGGCAGGGACCAATGTGGAAGGTAGGAGAAGTGCCAGAGATGATGTTGGGGGCTCTGTAGTAAACATGAATTTTTAAATCAGTTTTCATGCAGAGAAGTAACACAATATAAAGTGGAAGATGAAATGCTTAAGCAAAAGTTGGTTAACAGTTTGCCCATATGTGTGGACAGGCAGATATATGAATAAGAGACTTAGGCATGCAAACTCAATGAGGATCATGCATGCTGAGTAAGAGAGATGCTGTTGAGAATAAGGTGGGTGATACAAGGTAGATGGGCTACAAAATGCCTGGAAGGAGTGGAGAAAGATCAGCAGTTCAGAGTGCCTACCAGAAGCCTGGTGTCTTCTTATCTACAAATGGAAGTCAATGCGACATTGAGAAACTGCTGGAGGTACAGCCTGTCCTGATACTAAGGGAGAAACCTGGTCACAATCAATAAAAAGAATTTTGCTTCCTTCATGACTCAGAGGTGTAGGTAGGTGAAGTTAATTGAAATAAAGGTGGAATTGAAGAGTAAAATATTTTAACATACAATTGCTTAATTATTGGGTTAAGCTATGGCAAAATAAAATAAGCAAAAATGACCCCACCATATTATTAACAGACCTGAATATATTGGGGTGTACTCCCAAATCTAAACTTGCTACACTAAAAGGCTAATTTGAAAAATGAACTGGGTAGGGAATGTGTGTGTGGAGAGGAATACTCGTGAAGAGAACTTTGTGTGATCGAGAGAAGTCCCTGATGTTTTGGGTGGTGGCCCCATCAGAAGTTACCACCAGTAAAGAGCCAGAAAGTTTTTAGCTTTGGAGATTCCTAGACCCATTTCATCATAGGTCTAAGAGAAAAGCTCCACAAATATTTGTTGATTAGTTAGTTAGAAGGATGTGGCCGGAAGGTGCCAACACCAAGATTAATGTCAACTGTCTATTTCATTCTTGGCAATGTAAAAACAAATAACCTAGAGGACTTTGTAAGTTCTTAAGTACTTCTCAGAAGTTAGTTATTCCTGTAACTAAAACTGTCCTCTATGTTGCAAAGAGTTCTACTTCCTGGACGGGAAAGGCATGCATAATGGTGGGATAGATAAAAGGGCAGTGACTCTGTGCTACCAGCCAAACAGAGTAATTGATATGCATCCCTATGTTTCCCAGGCAACACAGACTCCCCACCCCTCCCCAGACATAGCCTCTCTCTGGCCTGAAAGGAACAGAGAGCTCCCAGACACATCCTGAGTGGGAAGGGTGCTGGACACATCCCCAACTCACCCTAGGGCATTGGCCAAAAACCTCACATCAATCATGGTGTAGGTGGCTTTAAGGATTTTAGTTGATTGAGTAATACATTTACTCTAGGCAAAGGCATGCATCATCTTTGACTATAGAATTTAACTTTCTACATATAACATATACAAAGTGTGACTGTTCTCAAAAGGAACAAGAACTAGTGTATAAGTCCAAGGGAATGATGAAATTTTGATAACCTCTGTTTTCACACATTTTTTGCACCTGCTAAATGTCACTTTGTAATTTCTGTGGACTCTAGGAGATGGAAATCTAGTCAGACTACTATCCTTCAAGTCTACTGTTTGCACAGCCAAAATAATTCAGTCTGTTTGCTCTAAAGCACATCTGTGAACTTCCAAAGTACAGGCAACTTTGCTTTCTCCCCTAACTGAAGAATTTCTCTGTTCTCTGCCATATTCTTTCATTAATTCTTCGTCCTTAAAATCTGAATTCCACAAACATGGAATGCTAACCCTCAAATTGAGGTCAGCCAACAAATATTGGAATGGATATTTAATCATTCTCCTCAGAGATTGCATTAAATTGTTTATTGAATTACAATGATAAGCAATTGTTTTTGTCACCAATGCATTTCTAGGCACTGCATTACATATATGGAAACCCTTTACTTTTAGTATTTTTTAAAGCCTCAGCTACTTCTTTAGCATCAACAGAGACAGTATTGCTGCTTCCATGAACTGCCTTATAGTCCACATTCATCCACCATACAACACCACTTTTGTCACCTACTGATCAAGTTTCTGTGTATATATAACAGTGATTAGTCCCCTCTCCTTCCCCCAGATGCAGGTTTAGATACAAGTCAAGCTATTATAACCAAAACCCAAATTTAAAATGGCTTAAATAAATCAAAATTTATTTTTTATTTTTTTAAAAGATTTTATTTATTTATTTTTAGAGAGGGAAGGCGGGGGGGAGAGAGAGAGAGAGAGAGAGAGAGAGAAACATCAATTTGTGGTTGCTGGGGGTTATGGCCTGCAACCCAGGCATGTGCCCTGACTGGGAATCGAACCTGGGACACTTTGGTTCCCAGCCCATGCTCAATCCACTGAGCTACACCAATAAATCAAAATTTATATTTCTCTCATGGAACAGCCTAGAACAGGCAGTCCCAGGATGGTAGTTGTCCCAAGATATTGTTTAGGAGCCTGAGAATCACAGAACCAACATCTCTGATGTGTCCCTTGCCTGTATGTCAATGTGGCTTATTATATCAGAATTCCAGCTGGAGAAAATGGAGAAAGAAAGATATGTACAACCTGAAAGTTATACATTTCTCTTCTGCCACAGCTGGCTACATTTGTGGTCTTTATTCAAAATGGACTTGTGTCTGACTGAAAATCAAGGGTTCTATTTCTATAAAAGACATTGATGTTGATAAACAACTAACAGTCCCCCAAATCACTCATGGCAAGGTGCATGTAAGACCAGAAAGCAGTGGGCTCCTTGGCCCAGAGCACCAGAGCCAGGAAGAGGTACCTACATAACACCTGACTGTGAAAATCAATAGGGATTCTGTCTGCCAGAAAGAGACAGAGTCTACTAGAGACACAGGTGCCCTCTTAAAGAGCCAATGAATAAAATCTCATCTGAAGCCACTCACCATGGGCTCCAGTGGAGGAAGGGCAGAGCTGACTAGAGTTGCATGAGGAGAGACTGAGGTTTGTGGTCTTGGGGACAGAGCTGAACGGATAGCCACCAAGACACCTGTACTGAGTCATTCTTCCATACTCCAGGCACCATCTCACTTGGGGGGAGCACTCCTCTTCATACAGCATCAGCCTGGGAAAAAGCAATAGTTCCATTCTCTGAACTTCTTATACCCCCATCCTGCAAAGCCAGTGCCCTGCTGAGGAGTTGGCTGCTTGACCAGAGTATGGATGTCTGGGCAGACTCAGGGGGTGTCAGTAACTGAGTTGTATGTCTTTGGGGTGACTGCCATTCCCACCACTTTTCTGTGAACCTGACTAGTGCCTCCCCCTCATAGTAGATCATCTAGCCCCACCCTTCTGGCTTCCCAGAAGCCCCATCCTCCTGACTCCTGCTGGCCCCACCCTGCTGAGATTTGGGCAGAATTTGGGACCAACTGAGTTGTGTGGCTCTGGAGCAGTGGGGTATGAGAAGAAGCAGCACCCTCCCCAACCTACCTCCAATCCTTATGGACACTTCTCCCAATCCCCAGAAGCCCAGCCCTGCTGAAATCAGACTTCCAGCAAACTCTGGGACAGTCTGAATTGTATAGCTGTAGGATGGAGGAAATTTTTCCCTCGCACACCCAACTAGGGTAGAGCCCTCCCTTCATATGGCCAACTCTTGCTATGCTCGGGCCTAATAAACACTGCTATCCTCACCCTGATGACTCCCTGAGACCCCTGCCTCACCACAAAGGCATGTGAGCGCCCAGCAGTTGCAGCCAGAGTTGGTATATACCTTGGGACATTTGCTGAGTGGCCTCAGACCCAGCACCTCACAGCTTCAACCTGTATTGATCTGGTAAACACCACTCACCCCTGGTAACTCACTGAGAACCTACCTCATGCAACTCAAGTGCCACCTGAGACATTTTACTGACTGAGACTAACAGGCAGATGACATTTGGAGGCAGGCAGAGGCAGATCTTGGGGTGCCTTAGGACTTTTGCTGAACTGCTTTGTGCCCAGTGCTGGTAAACGCTGGCCTCAGTTCACAGCTTACATATACATATTCGCACCCATACATACCTCCTTCCCATACATATTCGCACCCACAAACTGTGAGTCATTTTGTAGCTCTAAATAGGTTGCCCAGAGCCAGTCACAACCATGTTTGACATTTGGCCTGAACCAGAATCCCTCCTAGGAAGCCCCAGAACCAACATACCCAGTTACCAGCTTCAGACAACGTACAGCAGGACCCAGTTAGCTTTGGCAAGTGGCATATCCAAAGGGAGATCTCAGTGGGCATCAGGCCCTTCAGAAGCAAATTCTACTTCATATGGTCATCACCTGTACAGCAGCTCATACATTGAGGTATGAGTTGATCCTCGCAGTCAGCTAGCCTGAGAGTTGACCCCATGTATGAACAAGCCAATAGAAATCAAGACTCAATTACAACAGGAGGGCGCACATTCCCACATAAGGAATATTCCTGGAGCACCCAGCTCAGGTGATCATGGAGACTGTATCACTAGGTCCCACAGGACATCTACTGCATAAGGCCACCCTACAAAGACTGAAAGTCATAGCAGATTTACCTAATACATAGAAACAAACAAAAAGAGGCAATCAAAATGAGGAGACAAAAAAAATGCCCCAAATGAAAGGAAAAATATCCAGAAAGAGCTGAATGAAATAAAGGCAAGCAATTTGTAAGATACACAGTTAAAAAAATGATTATAAGAATACTCAAGAAACTCAGTGAGAGTTTCAACAAAGAGATAACAAGCATATGAATAACATAGAAACCATAAAAAAAACATCAGAAGTAAAGAATACAGTATCCAAAATAAAGAATACAGTAGAAGGAATAAACAGTAGGTTGGCTGAAGCAGAGAACTGAATCAGCAAATTGAAAGACAGGGTAGCAGAAAACACTCAATCAGAGCAGCAAAAAGAAAAAAGAATTTTAAAAAACAAGGACAGTTTAAGGAAACTTTGGGTCAGTGTGAAGTATAACAACATATGCATCATAGGGGTACTACGAAGAAGAAGAGAAACAGGAATAAATTGAGAAACTACTTGAAGAAGTAATGACTTAAAACTTTTTTAACCTGGTGACAGAAAAAGACACACACGTCCAGTAAGTACAGAGAATTCCAAACAAGATGAACACAAAGAGGCCCATCACACCAAGACACATCATACCATATTTTGTCATGTATAATGCGCACCCACGTTTTTGTGCACATTATACATGAGATTATTATACCCATGATATGTAATCATTGTAACCATGTATAATGCACATCCTTATTTTTTCCTAAAAACAACGGGCAAAAGAGTCTGCATTATACACAGCAAAATACAGCAATTAAAATGGAAAAGGTTATGCCCTGGCCAGGTGGATCAGTTGGTTGGAGTGTCATCCCATATACCAAAAAAATGTGGGTTCTATTCCCAGTCAGGACACATACCTAGGCTGCAGGTTTGATCCCTGGTCAGGGCACATACAGGAGGCAACCAACTGATGTTTCTCTCTCACATCAATGCCTCTCTCTCTCTCTCTCTCTCTCTCTCTCTCTCTCTCTCTCTCTCTCTCTCCCCGCCCCTGTCATCAATAAACATACCCTTGGTGAGGATTTTGAAAAATTTAAATGGCAGAGGTTAAAGAAAAGAGAAGATCCTGAAAGCAATAAGAGAAAGACAGTAACTTACACACAAGGTGCTCCTATAAGACTGTCAGCTGATTTCTCAACAGAAACATATCAGGCCAGAAGGGACTGCCATGAAATATTCAAAGTGATGACAAGCAAAGAACTACAGGACTAGTTTACCCAGCAAGGCTATCATTTAAATTTTAAGGAAAAATAAAGAGCTCCCCATCCAAGAAAAAGCTAAAAGAGTTTGTAACCACCAAACTAGTATTATAATAAATGTGAAAGAGTCTTTTTGAAGAAGAAGAAGGAGGAGGAGGGCGGAGGGGGAAGAGAGGGAGGAAAAAGAGGAGGAGATGAGGAACAGGAGAAGTGGGGAGGAGGAGGAAGAAGAAAAATGGAGAAACAGTTAAAAGACTAAAATGCCAAGAAACACATACCTATCAATAATCACTTTAAGTGTGAATGGATTAAATGTTCCAATCTAAACACACAGGGTATCTGAACAGATAAGAAAACAAGATCTACACATATTTTCTCTCCAAGAGATCAACCTCATCACCAACAAAAGATACACACACGCTAAAATTAAAAGGGCAGAAAAAGATATTTCATGCAAATGGAAAGGGAAAAAAAGCTGGAACAGCAATACTTATATCTAACAAATAGACTTTAAAACCAAGGCTATAGTAGAGACAAAGAAGGACACTATAAAATGATAAAGGGGACTTCCGGCCAAGATGGAGGCATAGGTAGACATACTGTGCCTCCTCACACAACCAAAATAAGGAAAATAAAAATTTTTAAAAAACCAGTACTGACAGAAAATTGAACTGTATGGAAGTCTGACAACCAAGGAGTTAAAGAAGAAACATTCATCCAGACCAGTAGGAGGGGTAGAGTCAGGAGGCTGGGTGGAGAGGACTCATGGCAAAGCGGCAAATAGCAGACCCCAGGAGTGCAAGGCAGCAGCAGGCAGACCCAACAAGGAGGTGGACTGTGGAGGGGTGCAGTGTACAAGGTGGCTGGTGGACCGGGTGGTCCCACATTCATGCTCAGATAAGCCAGGCAAAACTGGGGAGCAAAACAGACCATGTAACCCAGGGTCCCAGCATGGGGAAATAAAGCCTCAAACCACTGATTGAAAATACGAATGGGGGTTGAGGTTCTAGGAGAGACTCCCAGCCTCACAAGAGAGTTTGTTGGAGAGACCCACAGGATCCTAGAAAGTGCACAAACCCACCCACATGGGAATCAGCACCAGAAGGGCCCAGTTTGCTTGGAGGAAGCAGCCAAAGGGACTGAAATCTGGCAGAGAGTGGAGCAAGCGCCATTGTTCCCTCTCGGACCCCTCCCCCACATACTGCATCACAACCCAGCAACTGGGTTGCCCCACCCAGGTGAACACCTACTTAAGGCTCCACCCCTCATCATGTAACAGGCATGTCGAGACAAAAAAAAAAAAAGTCCCAAACAAAAGAACAGATCAAAGCTCCAGAAATAATACAACTAAGTGATGAAGAGATAGCCAACCTATCAGATGCACAGTTCAAAGCACTGGTGATCAGAATGCTCACAGAATTGGTTGAATTTGGTCACAAATTAGATGAAAAAATGAAGTCTACGCTAAGTGAAATAAAGGAATATGTACAGGAAACCAATAGTGATGGGAAGGAAACTGGGACTCAAATCAGCAGTGTGGACCAGAAAGAAGAAAGAAACAACCAAACAGAAAAGAAGGAAAAAACAAGAATTCAAAAAAAAATGAGGAGAGGCTTAGGAACCTCCAGGACATCTCTAAACGTCCCAACATCCAAATTATAGGGGTACCAGAAGAAGAAGAGGAAGAGCAACAAGTAGAAAAGTTATTTGAACAAATAGTAAGGGAGAACTTCCCCAATCTGGCAAAGGAAATAGATTTCCAGAAAGTCCAGGAAGCTCAGAGAGTCCCAAAGAAGTTGGACCCAAGGAGGAACACACCAAGGCACATCATAATTACATTACCCAAGATTAAAATGAAGGGGAGAATCCTAGAAGCCACAAGAGAAAAAGAGGCAGTTACCTACAAAGGAGTTCTCATCAGGCTGTCAGCTGACTTCTCAAAAGACACCTTACAGGCAAGAAAGGGCTGGAAAGAAGTATTCCATTAAAGACAAAGACCTACATCGAAGATTGCTCTATCCAGCAAAGCTTTCATTTAGAATGGAAGGGCAGATAAAGTGCTTCTCAGATAAGGTCAAGTTAAAGGAATTCATCACCAAGCCCTTATTATATGAAATGTTAAAGGGACTTACCTAAGAAAAACAAGATAAAAAACATGTACAGTAAAATGACAGCAAACTCGCAATTATTAACAACCAAACCTAAAACAAAAACAAAAACACACTAAGCAAACAACTAGAATGGGAACAGAACCACAGAAATGGAGATCACATGAAGGGTTAGCAACAGGGAAGTGGCAGGAGGATAGAGGGAGGAAAGGTACAGAGAATAAGTAGCATAGATAGTAGGTAGAAAATAGACAGGGGGAAGGTAAGAATAGTATGGGAAATGTAGAAGCTAAATAACTTATAAGTATGACACATGGACATGAACTAAAGGGGGGAATGTGGGTGGGAGAGGGTGTGCAGGGTGGAGGGGAGTGAAGGGGGAAAATGGGACAACTATAATAGCATAATCAATAAACTATATTGAAAAAATGATAAAGGGAACAACCCAACAAGAGGATATAACCCTAGTAAACATTTACACACCCATAACCACAATGTAAAACAGTATGGAATTTTCTCAGAAAACTAAAAATGGGTCTGCCTTTTGGGCCAGCAATTCCATTGCTAGGATTATATCCTAAGAACCCTGAAACACCAATTCAAAAGAACCTATGCACCCCAATGTTCATAGCAGCACAATTTATAATAGCCAAGTGCTGGAAGCAACCCAGGTGCCCATCAGTAAATGAATGCATCAAAACACTATGGTACATTTACGTGATGGAATACTACTCAGCAGAAAGAAAGAAGGAGCTCCTATCCTTTGCGACAGCGTGGATGGAACTGGAAAGCATCATCCTAAGTGAAATAAGCCAGGCAGTGAAAGACAAATACCATATGATCTCACCTTTAACAGGAATCTAATCAACAAAACAAACAAACAAGCAAAATATAGCCAGACCCTGAAATTGAGAACAGGCTGACAATGACCAGAGGTGAGAGGGGAGGGAATTTCAGGGGAAGAGGGGTTTGAAAAAACTAGTATAAAGGACACATGTACAGTAACAAGGGGGGGATGGAGATGGGAGGGAGATGGGAAGCGCTGGGGGGTGGGCTGGGAGGGGGGTAAAGGGCAGGAAACTATACTTGAACAACAATTAAAATTTAAAAATAAAAAAAATAGAAACATTTACACACCCAACATAGGAGCCCCTAAATATGTGAAGCAATTCTTGATGGACATAAAGGGAAAGATTAACAGAAATGGAGTAGTGGTCAGGGATTTTAACACCCCATTGACATCAATGGATAGATCTTCCAGACAGAAAATCAACAAGGAGACAGCAGCCTAGATAAACTAGATCAAATGGATTTAATTGACATTTTCAGAGCATTTCATCCCAAAGCAACAGAATATACATACTTTTCAAGTGCACATAGAATGTTTTCTAGGGTAAAATACATGTTAGGACACTAAACAAGTCTCAATAAATTTAAGGTTGAAACCAGATCAAGTATCTTCTCTGACCGCAATGCCATGAAATTAGAAATAAACACAAGAAGAAAACTGGAAAATATACAAAGATATGGAAACTAAATAACATGTTACTAAACAATAAATGGGTCAACAATGAGATCAAGGAAGAAATCAAAAGATACCTTGAAACAAATGAAAATGAGAACAGAACAACCCAAAATCTTTGGGACACAGGGAAAGCAGTCCTAGAGGAAAATTCATAGCATTACAGGCCTATCTCAAGAAACAAGAAAAAGCTAATATAAGCAATCTAACTTTACACTTAAAGGAATTGAAAAAGAACAACAAACAAATCCCAAAGTGAGAAGAAAGGAAACAATAAAAATCAGACCAGAAATAAAAGAAATAGAGTCTTAAAAATATAATACAAAAGATCAATGAATCTAAAAGCTGGTTCTTTGGAAAGATAAACAAGATTGACAAACCTTTATCAGACTCATCAAGAAAAAAAGAAGCAGCACCCAATATATAAAATCAGAAATGAAAGAGGAGAAATAACAACTGTCACCAAAGAAATACAAAGGGTTGTAAGAAAACATTATAAACAACTATATGCCAACAAATTGGATACCCTGGATGAAATGGAAAAACTCCTAGAAACATACAATCTTCCAAAACTAAATCAGGAAGAATCAAAGAATTTGAATAGATAGATTACACTTAGTGAAAATGAAGCAGTAATCAAAAAACTCCCCACAAAAAAAAACCTGGACTGAATGGTTTCATGTGTGAATTTTACCATACATTCTGAAAAGAATGAATACCTCTCCTTCTCAAACTACTTCAGAAAATTAAAGAGGAAGGAAGACTCCCAGGATCATTTTATGAGGCCAGCATAATTCCAAAACCAGATGAAGACACTACAATAAAATAAAATTATAGGTCAACATCCCTGATAAACTTAGATGCTAAGATCCTCAACAAAATATTAGCAAATCATGTACAGCAATACATCAAAAAGATCATATACCATGGTCAAGTGGGATTTATTGCAGGAATACAAGGTTGGTACAACCTTCACAAATCAATAAATGTGATACACCACATAAACAAAATGTGAGATAAAAACCACATGATCATATCAATAGATGTAGAATAGGCATTTAATAGAATCCAGTGCTCATTTATGACAAAAATCTCTTGGAAAAGTGGGAATAGAAAGAACATACCTAAATGTAATAAATGCCATATATGACTAACCCAGTACCAGCATCATACTCAACAGGCAAAAACTACAAGCAATCCCCTTATGATCAGGAACAAGACAGGGATGTCTGCTTTCACCTCTCTTATTCAACATAGTCCTGGAAGTCCAAGCTATAGCAATCAGACAAGAAGAAGAAATAAAAGGCATCCAAATTGGAAAATAAGAAGAAAAACTGTCTTTATTTGTCGATGACATGGCACTGTACATAGAGAACTCTAAAGATTCCAAGAAACTACTAGAACTGATAAATAAACTCAGCAAAGTAGCAGGGTACAAAATTAATATCCAGAAATCAGTTGCATTTTATATGCCAATAATGAACTATCAGAAAGGGAAATTAAGAAAACAATCCCATTCATAATTGCTTCAAAAAGAATAAAATACCTAGGAATAAACCTAGCCAAGGATGTAAAAGACCTGTACTCAGAAAATTATAAGGCACTGGAGAAAGAAATTGAAGAAGATACAAATAAGTGGAAGCACATACCATATGCATGGATAGGAAAAATTAACATCATTAAAATGTCAATACTATCCAAAGAAATCTATAGATTCAATGTAATTCCTATCAAGATACCAATGTCATATTTCACAGAACTAGAACAAATATTTCAAAAATTTATATGGAACCACCAAGGTTCCAAGTAGCAACAGCAATCTTAAGAAAGAACAAAGTTGGAGGAATCATGCTACCTAATAAACTACTACAAGGCCATAGTAATTAAAACAGCTTGGTACTGGCATAAAAACAGCCATACAGATCAATGGAACAGAACGGAAAACCTAGAAATAAACCCATGCCTTCATGGTTAATTAGTATTTGACAAAGGAGGCAAGAGCATACAATACAGTAAAGATAACCTATTAAAAAATAGTATTGGGAAAATTAGACGGTACATGAAAAAATGAAACTAGACCATCTCTTTACATTGTACACACACACACACAGGAAAACTCAAAATGAATTAAGGAACTTTTAGACTCAAAACCACAAAAATCCTAAAAGAAAACATAGGCAGTAAAATCTCAGACATTTCTCATAGCAATACTTTTTCTGACAGATCACTTGAGGCAAAGGAAACAAAAATAAATAAATAAACAAATGGGACTACATCAAACTAAAAAGGTTTTGCACAGCAAAGGAAAATCATTGACAAAATGAAAAGACAACCCATGAATGGGGTCAATGATACATCAGATAAGGGGTTAATATCCAAAATTTATAAAGACTTAAAAAACTCAACACCAAAAAAATAAACCAAACAATCCAATTTTACAAAATGGGCAAAGGACCTGAATAGACACTTCTCCAAAGAGAACATACAGTTGGCCAATAGACATATGAAAAGATTTTCAATGTCATTAATCATCAGAGAGATACAAATTAAAACCACAATGAGATATCACCTCAAACCCATCAGCATGGCTATCATCAATAAATCTACAAATACCAAGTGCTGGCGAGGATGTGGAAAGGGGAACCCTCATGCTCTGTTGGTGGGAATGCAGACTGGTGTAGCCACTGTGGAAAGCAGTATGAAATTACTTTAAAAAATTTAAAATGGAACTGCCTTATGACCCAGTGATTCCACTTCTGGGAATAAATCCAAAGAAACCCAAAACTCTAATTTGAAAGACTGTCTGTACCCCTGTGTTCATTGTAGCATCATTTATAATAACCAAGATTTGGAAACAGCCTAAATGCCCATGAGCAGATGAGTGGATAAAAAAGCTGTGGTACATTTACACAATGGAATACTACTATGCCATAAAAAGAAGAAAGTCTTACCCTTTGCGACAGCTTGGATGGGCCTGGAAAGTATTATGCTAAGTGAGATAAGCCAGTCAGAGAAAGATAAGTACCATGTGATTTCACTTATATGTGGGTTGTAATGAACAAAATAACAAAATAGAAACAGAATCATAGATACAGAGTAAAGATGGACAACTGTCAGAAGCGGGGTAAGGAGGGTGGGGGTGCTAGGTGAAAAACCTAAAGGGATTAAGGCAAGAAAAAAAACCTCAGATGCAGACAACAGCCTGGTGATCACCAGAGGGAAAGGGGAGTAGGGGCAGGTAGAAGAGCGTAAAGGAGGAAAAATGGTGGTGAAGGGGACTTGACTTGGGGTGGTGTACACACAATACGATATACAGATGATGTATTATAAAATTGTATACCTGAAATCTATATACTTCTATTAACCAATGTCACCCCAATAAACTTAATTCAAATTTTTTTAAAGTTTAGAAGGCAATATTCCCTTCAGGCCACCCCACATGTGTACCCCACACAATTCATACACACCCAAGGCCCCATCCCCTTCTGTCAGGGGGTGGCGCAGGGTTCAGTGGGGTAGGTGAAATAATGGGCATAGAATGCCTCCATGGCACTTGTGAAACAAACTGAGACAGAGATATTAATACAGTACTCCAAATCAATTGGGGAAAAATCACTGGATTGGGGAGAGAACGGTTGGAAACATTTAGACAAATTGTATCTGTCATTAGTCAAAATGGGTCTTCACGACATAGGTTCCATTTTAGAAAAGTAAAGGTCATTCCATTGTCCTTCCCCTTGGCTCTGTGAACCCCATAACTATGGCACATCACAGCAGTTACACACGTGACAGCTAGAACCCATGCTTCTCTATGCCTTCTTTACTCCCTTTCAGGAAAACCACGGACCAACCTTGTCATCCCTGCCCCTTTCTCCTCTCAGGTTCCGTTTAACCTCACCCTGGCAAATCCTTCATAAGACAATGCTTTTGTGGGAAAACTCAGGCCAGTGTACGAAGTCACTTGCTGGACCTTAACCTGTTTGTCAGCTAAGAGCTGCCTGTGTGGTCTAAACCTATTTTAAAAATTCAACATTACAAAGACGAAAAAAAGAAAACACATTTCTCACCTACGCATATCCACTAAGAGGATTTAGAATGCCCATAATGATGTTCTGATGTTTTGCATAAAGACAAGAATATACAGATATCAATTTCATTCCTGCCTTCAGCTCTGGCCTACCACTTTTTCCTAAAAGGTAGACCAATGAATGTCTCAATGTATGGAAATGCATTGGGTGCAGTGGGGGTGGGGAGCAAGGTGAAGGTCTAGGACAAAAAGAAGCCTAGAAACTAGAGTAAAAAGTGGATGGTTTAGTTCTCATTAAGTTGTTCTAGTTTTTCTAAGAAAAGATGAAACTTGCCCTTACATACAAGTACCTAAGAAATAATTTTCAGAAACCACAATTTCCAAGGTGAGTGGAAGTGTTTGTACTGTGAACGTAGGTATTTACAAGGAGGGCGAGGGTGCTGCTGCAGGTTTAGCCTATTTGGAGGAGAATGGAGAGAAATATGGGGAGATGAAGTATGTGTGTACAGATATGTCATGCATAGGGCATGGATAAAGACCAAAAAGGAGATTAGAGTAAGAATCAATAAACTAGATGTAAAAATTCCATTAATTGCCTAAATTCAAGAGATTATGTTTAGGTAGAAACTGAAGGATTCAGAGACCCTCCTGGACTCATCTTCAAATTCAGTTTTTATCTGACCACCCCCACACCACTGCCCCAACAGGGATGAGAGGAAATTTACCACTGATGAAGACAGTGACAATCTAATGCAGGATGAGAACCAAAAAAAAAAAATGCTACCTATGACAACCATTGCTCCCCATTTCCCCCTTGAAAAGCTGGATAGACTTTAAATCAAGTAGTCACCGCTACTTAACCCTGTTACCATTTGTTTCAACCAAGTGTACTTCCTGATGAAAATAGTGAGGTTCTGCCATCATTCACCTAGTCATGTGTACTCACCAAGGAATTATGGGAAGGCTTACAACAAATACACTCTAATTGAAATATACAAACAGAAAAGAAGTTCCTAAGAAAAGAACAATATAAAAGTGCCATAATTAGACTCAACACAGATGCTGTGCTTAAGTTTCAAATTAGGCTCTTGAATTTCTTAACTTAAAGACAAAGAATTGGGTCAGTATATACATGATTATATTCAAAGGAAGCACTACAGAAACCAAATAATTTCTTAAATTAATTTCTCATAAAACATTTTAAGTTGAAGGCACAATGTAATTGAAAGAACAATGCCGCAATGACTTTTTTAAATGTTTCTATGATTATAAAAGCCATACGCACACAATAAAATTTGAAAAATGAAATTAAAATTAACCATAATCATACCAATATTTTGAATAATTTTCTTCCAGGTAGATATATATACCAATATAGATACAAATGTAGTACAATTTATCTTTATCCTGCCAGATATTTAGGTTACTTTCTTTCTTTTTTTTTAAGGAGCTGATGTTTTATTTTTTTTTAATTTAATCTTGACTGTATTTTTTTTCCATTACCATTTAGTCCCCGTATACTCCCCTTCCCCTGCAATCACCACACTCCTGTCCATGTCCATGAGCCTTTTCTCCTTTTTGCTCAATCCCTACATCCCTACCTCCCCCACCTAAGCTGTTGTCCTGCTCTCATCTACAAGTCTGTCCCCATTTTTATTTAAGTTACTTGCAATGTTTTGCAATTTTAAAAACTCTACAATAAATGTTCTTGTTCATACATCTATGACTAAGTTGATGATTATTTCCTTCACAAACTCTTAGCACTAGATTTACTGGGTGAAACGATGGGAATGTTTTAACAGCTATTGGAATACATTTCCAAATTGCTTTAGACAAAATGAAAAATAAAGCACTTGATTTTTCAAATACACAAAATATTCAATGTAAGTGAATACTGTGAGCATCATGGCCCATTCCCACCCTGAGTGTACATATAAGTGTTCATCTCACACCTACTTTGCAGAGTTAACAAAGTTTTCAGCAACTGACAATTTTATAGGTAAAAGTTAAAGGTATCTAGTACAGTCATCCCTCAGTGTCAGCAAGGAATTAGCTCCGGGACACCATCACCATCATCCCAGGATAGCAAAACACATGGACACTCAATCCCTTCTACTAAATGGCATAGGGTGATAGTGGGGGGAGGTAGGAGGGAGATGTGAGGGGACTAAATGGTGATGGGAAAAAATGTAAATAATTAATTAATTAATTAAAGTAAATGGTGTAGTATTTGCAAATAACCTACGTATATCCCCCTGTGTACTTTTGTGAAAAGAGATGGTCACAGTGGCTTCATCTTGTACTCTGGAATCAATATTGTTGGACAAACAAATTGCACTGACCTTGCTGACTTGCCAAAAAAAGCAAGTTATTTGTTGAGAAAGAGACTTTGTAAGGCTGTTCAAAATAGCTGTGCTTTTTAAGGACTATACAAAAAAATGTTTCTTTCCCAGTAATGGAAAGAGATGTTCATGAGAAACCAATGACTTGTAAAAGGTAAATTTCCCTTCAAACATAATTCTTGGTAATCAGCTGATGTAACCTGAATGCTGATCTCCAGACAAAACACTTTTCTGGTTGCTTCCAGAATCTGTGTTTCTGAATTGTAATTCAAACACCCAAATAAATATTTTTCTTGTCTGTCAGCCTTACTTTTTTCTCCCAGTAAACACATTAAATCATCTCTAGATTAGTTATAGTGTTTAATATAATGTAAAATCTATAAATAGTTGTTATACTATATTGTTTAGGGAACAATAACACGAAAAAATTCCATACCTGTTCAACACAGATGCACTATCGTAGGCCTAACTGTCCCCAACACAACTTTGTGTTCAAATATTTTTGATCTGCTATTGGTTGAATCCATTGATGAGGAACCCACAAATATGGAAGGAATTATGTAGTTATCATGTGAATTTGTTTCCTTGTGAGGTGGAATTTGAGGTTCCTGTCCCCTTGAGAGCAGTGGTATTTTATCATATTGGTTACCATCATACTCTTATTTTCTATAATGGCACCTGGCAGGTAGTGGATATTTAATGAAAGTTGAGTAATTAATGAATGAATTTCATTGTCATGTGTTTATAGGCAATTTATATTTCTATTATGTGAACAATTTTTATATATCCTTGCCCATTGAAATGTTTGCAAAACTTCCTAAAAATAAATATAGCTAATCGATTTCATATGCAGCTTCTTGTTGTAAACTTTGACAAGGTATATCATTAAAAACAGCTAAACATAAAGTTAAGAAAATAAAAAGTGAATTTGACATGGTGTGAATATATAGCTTTGTATAGTTGAACTTGACCCAAGGAGGACTCCTGTCGAGATAAGTATTGATTTCGATGAGAAGTCCACTTAAGGTAGCACAAGATGAGAAGTGGCTGGGAAGAGAGCATAACTTTATATCTGAGAAATTTATTCTACAGATAAACTTGCACAAGTGATCTCCAAATATATTCAGTCACTTGTTCAAAAAAATATGAATTGAGGGCACACTCCGAGCCAGGCCCTGTGCCAGGTGCCAGGGCCATGGCAGTGAGCAAAATGGCCAGGTCAGGTGCTTGTCGTCATGGAGCCCACATCCAGCATCAGCCGGTTGGTAGAGCATTGCTTAGAGGCATTAAAAGAAAACAAAACGGAAAGCAACCTGAATATCCACCACTAGCAACTAGTTCTTAAATTGTAGTGAAATAATATGTAAATGTTTACACATACTGACTGTAAAAAGCATATGTTCAAAAGAAAAATAATTTAGAGAACAGTGTATATTAATATAGTATGAGCTCAACTGTGTTTAAAAAAAGGGGCTTTTACTTTTCATTTTATACACTTGGAACTGTTTATTGTATAGCAAGCTTGGTGTAAATTTTATCAGAATAAAAAGAAAAGTAGGTGATAGGTCTGTATGTAATACCCCCAAAAAACAAAAATATTTCTCCTCTGTCTGACTTCAAGAGGACAGAACTTGTGCTCAACCTCATAAGTAAACAAATTCAAATGACTAAAACAACTGAACTACCAAAATTAAACAGCTAAATACTGCGGTGGGGGTTGTTTTTGTTTTTTGTTGTTGTATTTGGTTTCTTGGTTTGCCTACAAAATTGTCAATTGTTTAAAACTTTGTTAACTCCACAAAGTACCATATTTTGCCATGTATAATGTGCACATTTTTTTGCCCAAATTTTGGGTGGAAAAATAAAAATGTGCGTTATATATGGGCATAATGATTATATAACATGGGTATAATCAGGAGCATAATAATCCTGTGTATAATGTGCATAAAAATGTGGGTGTGCATTATACCCAGTAAAATACAGTAGATGTGAAATAGACGCTCATATACTCTTGATAGGAAAGGGTATGGTGCTTTTATTTATTTTAACTGATTTTCACAATTGATTTCTAAAAGTCTAGTGCTCCATTTTTCATTTTGTCTACGGCAATTTGGCAATATGTAACAACAGCCTTAAAAAGTGTTTCCATCATTTCATCCAGCAAATTTAATGCTAAAAACCTATTAAGGAATAATCATCAATCAAGTCACAGATATAAAAACCAAGAATACACAAAAGCATTTATGATGGGATTTTTTTTCAGTGTGGCTATGAACCTATAAGCAAAGCTACCAAGGCTGAAAATTAGCTGACATATGCCTGAACTCAGGCATTACAGTCAACTGGAAGTCAGAATCCAACAGATGTCTGGTATAGTTGATTTAACTATATAAGTTTTCAATTATTTAATGTTTTTCCATGAAGTTTTCTGGCTCAGAAATGCCTATGTAATATATATATATAATAAACCCTTTATTTCTAGCTTTAGAAAATTAGTCTAGCCCTGTTCTCTCTGAGTAAATGTTGAACAATATTTAATGAAGATTATTTTGAAGGGGTGCCAAATCACTGGCCTATATTGGGCACACATCTGTCTCAGTCCATCCTTGGGAAGACAGCTGACCTTATGGGAACTGGAGTAGAGAAACCACCAGGAAATAAGGCCACCCCAGGATCTCCCCAAGAGAGCATGGTTCTGCCACACCTGCTTCTCTCAGCGCATCTGCTCCTCTTTCTTTCTTAAAGCCTCTGATTCACTTGGTACCTAGTTCAGCCTTGCTGCCACCATCCCTTTTGCAGCATAATAAGCCTCAGTACACTTCTGACTTCTGCCCCATTGCCAAGACTCTTGGTGTCCAAATCCCCCAACTCCAAATTCCTTCCAAAGAAGAGGTATCAAAGTAGCTCAGCTGAGTTTTACAAGTGGTTCAGCTGAATTTTGCAACTCCCACAAGTCATTCAGCCTAGAGAGGGACAATTATTGACTCAGATCTAACCAGAAAGCCCACAGCGAGGGCCGAGTTAGGCTACAAGCAGGGGAGACAGTGGTAGACGTGTCTGAGTCTCTTGTACATCCTTTGGATAATCTCCCTTAAATATTGCCCTGTCAACACAGGTTATCAGTCTCGAGCAGAATGGGACAGCTTTGTGTCAGGGAGCAGCCATGGCAGCCTGACTTGCGATATCAAGACTGAGATGAGATGAGAAGGGTATACAGACAAGGGGCAGCAATGGTAGCTTGGTTTATACCAAGAACCTGGTTCTCACCAGACCAACGAGGGTGTCAGGATAATAGAAGCAATGAGGGCATCTGCACTGGGGCAGCTCAACATGCAGTGAAGAGGGCATCCTTGTGGCCTGGCATGAGGTGTCAGTGCCCTGTAGGGATGAGGAGGTGTCCACACAGAGAGCACAGAAGCAACTGAATAATAATCATATCCAGGGGTCGTTAATCAAATAAATAATATATGTTCAGGATGAGGTTCTCACTGTCAATGTTACAAATATGAAATGGAAAAAAATTAGAATGAACCCTGTCATCCTGCCAAAAAATACATAGCCTGAATCAAACCATGAGGAAACAGCAGAGAAAAATCAAAACTGAGGGACATTTATCATTAGTGTGCTGGTAAATGTTTAACAACTATCTCTCCAGAGGGAGACAATAAAAAATTTTTATATGTAGCATTTCCAAGGTATAAAGAATCTCAGGATGGCCATTTCAACATGACTTCAACATGCCTACCAATTTCTTGGAAACTGAGCAATCGGCTCTCGTAATCCACTATGATTCAGCACTAGCATATCACCTTGTACAAAATTATTTGCAATACTCACAGTGTCAAGGTCATGAAAGTCAAAGAAATACTAGGGAATGTTCCAGCTTAAAAGAAGCTGAAGAGTGATGACAACTAAATGCAGCTTGTGATCCTCAGTCGGATCCTTTGCTATATAGGACATTATGGATATTAAGGATATTATAAGGACAAGTGGCAAAACTTGAATGGGGTCTGTGGACCAGATACATCAGGGTTAATGTAATAGGTTGAATGGTGGCCCTTAAGAAGGCATGTCGATATCTTAGGTCCCTAAACCTATGTACATGACCTTGTTGCAGAATCACCTCCCACAATTCAAGTTCATGCGTCCACTCCATAGGTGTTTTGGATGTCCCAAACATTGAGACATCTGTGCTTGGAAGTGAAGAAATGTTTATTTGATTTGGCCAAAGCAAGATCTCTGAAGCATGTCTCTCTCAAAAAGCAAAAGTAGTAAGCTTTTATGCAACTAGGGACTATGGCAGAGAGTGTTTCAGGGAACTAAGAGAGAAGTCTGTGTCCCTTAAGTCATAGATGATGCTTTCATCCATTAGACATTGGCAGCTGCTGACAGCTACCTTGAAGACATTCTTTTCTTTAACAAAAGAAACTCGTAAGTTCTCTTTACAAGCCTGAAGTTATCTCCTGCTTCACGAAGAGATCCCGCATCAGAAACTTATGACTATGTGCATGCAGACAAAAGTAACTGAGCAGAGAGAATGGTTAACATGTGAACAAAGGCCTAATTAAGAATTAAATTATTTAATTCTAGCTGCCAAAAATAGTAGGGGTACTAAAATCACAAGGGAAATGCAAATCAAAACTATAAACCCTGGCAGGGTGGCTTGGTTGGAACATGGTCCTGTGTACCAAAAGGATGCAGGTTCAAGCCCTGGGTAGGGTACATACCTAAGTTGTGGGTTCAATCCCCAGTCGGGGGGCATAAGGGAGGCAACCAATCAATGCTTCTCTCTCACATTGATGTTTTTCTCAAAATTAATAAACATATCCTCGGGTGAGGATTTAAAAAACCTAGAAGATATCTTTTAGAATGGCTATTACCAAAGAGACAAACAATAACAAGCGTTGGAGAGGTTGTGGAGAAAAAGGAACCCTCATTCATGGCCCATGTGAATGCAAACCAGCACAGCCACTATGGAAAACAGTATGGAGGTTCCTCAAAAAATTATGACTAGAATTACCATATGACCCAGCATCAATCCCTCTTCTGGATATCTACCTGAAAATTTTGAAAACATTTATTTGCAAAGATATATGCACCCACCCCTATGTTTATTGCAGCATTATTCACAGTGGCCAAGACATGGAAACAACCAAAGTGTCCGGATAACTGGATAAAGAACGTGCGGTACATATATACAATGAAATACTGCTCACCCGTCAGTAAAGATAAAATATTGCCATTTGCAACAACTGAATGGATCATGAAAATATCATGCTAAAAGAAACAAGTCAGACCAAAAAAGCCAAAAACCATATGATTTCATTCATATGTGTGATATAAAACTGAAAGCAACAAATGAACAATAAGACAAACAAAGAAAAACTCATAGACATAGACAATAGTATGCTGGTTACCAGATGGAAGGGAGAATACTAAAAGGTAAAGGGGGTTAAATATATGGTGACAAAAGTAGATTTGACTTTGGGTGGTGGGCATACAATGCAATATACAGACAATGTCATAGAATTGTGCACTTTAAACCTATATGATGTTATTAACCTATGTCACCCCAATAAATTTAATAAAGAGAAAATGACAAGGGACTCAGCTGCAACCTTATTGGGAGACAGGGTCTTCACAGGTATAACTAAGGATATTGTGATGAGAGCACCCAGGATTATTGGATGGGCCCTAAATCCAGTGACAAGTGTCCTTATAAGAGGCAGAAGAAAAGACAGAGACAGAAGAAGAGAGGAGAAGGCCACATACAGATACAGATAGCAGCCTTGACTGGTGTGGCTCAGTGGATTGAGCACCATGCTGCAAACTGAAAGGTTGTTGGTTTGATTCCTAGTCAGGGCACATGGCTCAGTTGTGGGCCTGTTGGGGGCATGTGAGGGACAACCAATTGATGTATCTCCCACACATCAATGTGTCTCTCCCTTTCTCTCTCCGTTCTCCTCTCTCTGTAAATAAATAAATAAAATTCTTTTATAAAACATTTAAAAAATATACAGATACATGCAAAAAATGAAATTGGACCACTTCCTTACATTATATGCAAAAATAAACTCTAAAGGGTTAAAGACTTAAATGTTAGACCTGACACTATAAGACTCCTAAAAGAAAACATAGGCGGTAAACTCTTTGATATTGCTTTTATCAATGTCTTTTTGGATATATCTCCTCGAACAAGAGAAACAAAAGAAAAAATAAACATCAAACTAAAAAGTTTTTGCCCTGGCTGGTGTGACTCAGTGGATTGAGTGCCCCCCTGCACAGGTTACAGGTTCAATTCCCAGTCAGGGCACATGCCTGGGTTGTGGGCCAGGTTCCCAGTTGGGGACACACGAGAGGTGACCAATTGGTGTTTCTCTTGCACATCAATGTTTATCTCCCTTTCTCCCTCCATTTCCCTCTCTCCAAAAATAAATAAAAATTAAATCTTTTTAAAAATAAATAAATAAAAAGTTTTTGCACTGCAAAGGAAATCAAAAACAAAATGAAAAGACAGCCTACTGAATGGAAGAAAATATTTGCAAATGATACTTCCAACAAGGGATTAATATCCACATTATATAAAGAACTCATACAACTTAAAACCAAAAAGCAAACAATTCAACTTAAAAATTGGGCAGAGGGCCTGAACAGATGTTTCTCCAACAGATGGGAAATATGCTCAACATCACTGGTCATCAGGGAAATGCATATTAAAACCAAAATGAGATACCATCGCATGCCTGTCACAACTGCAATCATCAATAAATCAACAAAACAACAAGTGTTAGCAAGGATGTGGTGAAAAGGAAAACCTTGTGCACGGTCGGTGGGGTTGCAAATTTGGCCACTCTGGAAAACAGTATGGAGGTTCCTCAAAAAACTAAAAATAGGCCTGCTTTGGGATACAGCAATTCCACTTCTGGGTATTTTTTTTAATTAATTCAAAAGGATATATGCAGCCCTATGTTCATTGCAGCATTACTAATAATAGCCAGGATATGGAAGTAACCAAGATGTTCATCAATATATAAATGGGGTAAAGAAGATGTGGTATATATGTAATGAAATACTGTTCAGCAATAAGAGAGAATGAAATCTTGCCATTTGCTGCAGTATGGACCTAGAGAGTATTATGCCAAGTGAAGTGAGTCAGAGAAAGAAATTTACTGGATGACCTAGCTTACATGTAAAATCTTTTAAAAAGTAAATGAATGAACAAAACAAAACAGATATAGACCCACAGATATAGAGACTAAGCTGGTGGTTGCCAGGCGGGGGAGGGAGATTGATTGATTGATTGATTGATTGATTGATTGATTCAATAGGCAGAGTTTGCAATGACATGTCCATAAGGAATGCTGACAGCCACTACACTGTGGGGAGAGACAAGGCTCTCTCTCTCTCCCCTAGAGCCTTTGGAGGGCATGCAACACTGCCTACACCTTGATTTCACACTTTTGGTCCCTGGAACTGTGAGAAAATGAATTTCTGCTGTCTTAAGTCACCTAGCTTGTGGTGATTTATTGTGGCAGGTCTAGGAACCTACTGCGTTGCTTTCCTCATTTTGGTGGTTATGTAGGAGAATGTGTCTGTGTGTAGGAGGTGCATGCCAACCTACCCAGAGTGACTGGGACGTCAGGTCCAGTAATCTCCTCAGTTATAGCAATTCCTCCCAAATAGTTCAGGAAGGTGAGGGTGGGGGTAGTTATTTATACTGTTCTTGTAATTCTTCTCTAAGTTTGAAATTATTTCAAAAGAAAAAGAAATCCCCATCCTAGGTGGTCTAGTAATTTGGAAGAAGTGAGGGTGTTTTCGTAGGGCTTTTTTCATGGATTTCTCAGAGATTCTTTGTAGGAGACCACTTTAGCATCAATGATGCTTCCTCTAGCTCATTCTTTTCAGCTTCCCGGCATCGATCAGCCCAGCCCTCTTGGCCCAGCCCTCGTGGTCCAGTCCACTCATCATCCCGGGGAAGGTGACCCCAGGCCAGCCGCCTCCACAGGCTCCACATTTGGTCTCTGGGAAGGCTGCCATTCATGGACATAAATGGTCACACAAGGCACTCAGCTTTGCTCTCAAGCTAGGGCAGTTCCAGCCCTTCCTCTTGCCTTTAGACTTTTTGATGTGAATCAAACACCCATCCCCAAACTCCAGAGGACACCTATAACGTTCTCCAAATGACCCTCTTGAAGCCCTGCTTATACGACTTAAGGTGAAGGGAATGCAAATGCCTCTGTCGAGCCTTGGTTAAGTGAACACACAGGACACTGACAGCTCTCCCTTCGGCAAGCACAACTATTTAGGCTCCATGTGGGTAATTACGTAAAGCTGATAAAACAGGTTTGTGCTCACCCTTCAGCCATCGGGGTTCTTAAAGTCCATGCTTTTATTCTTGCGTTGGGAGATGTGCTGAAGCTCTGAGACCATCAGAGCCGCATCTCATAGGCCCCATACCTCCACAGAAATGCTCTTGCCCAAGTCATCTTGTGCAGCTAAGTAACAGGTTTTATCTCATCTTCTGACGTATTTTTGTGATGCTTCAACATCATACACTCCTTCCTTGTCTTCAGCCAAAACACTTCCCTGGCTTTCCCCCAGCTCCTACGACTGTCCCTTCTCAGTTTTGTTTCATCTCCCCAGCTTTATGGTTTGTCACTTGGGATTCTTACCATCCTAAGCCCTCTTCTCTTTTCACTCAGCGTGGTCTCCCTGGGCAATTCATCCATTTCCACTGCTTCAATCAGCACTGGATTCTGGGTTGCCTCAAGCCTTATTATGGACACCTGAGGTTCTTTAAAGCCTGAAGAAGAGAGATGGATTAATCTTAAAATCTGACTCAACCCAAACAAGTAAAGGGTTTAGACCATGAGGGGTCCAGCTGAGAAAAAAAAATTAGGAAGAGCTGGGAAAAAAAGGGGCAGGATCCAGGAAGAGTTCCCGGCCTCGAAGCCATCGGGTGGGGGTGGGGCTCACTCAGCAGAAGGTGTGGTGCATCTGCCTGGGTCACTCTGCAAGTCTGAAGGCAGGCAGGAATGAGGCCTTTCAACCCTGTACACTTTCTTCTAACCTCTTGATTAAAACAGTTTAAAGTCTGCCTTTGGCGTGGAAATGATTCTGAAATTTCAACAGGGCAGTTGAGGGAGGAGGGTGTGGAGTGGACTAGTGGAAGTAATGAGCCTGCTTTTGACCTCTTCTGCCCGCCGACAAGATCCAGCACATGGCTTCGTCTGCCAGCCTTCTGGCTCCTCCTGGCTCTATAGTGGCCAAGTCCCAGCATTTCTGGGACAGAGCTAATTGCACACAGTCCCTCCCTTTTATCACCAAGACTGCACTCTTACTTGTCATACTCCTATGTCCCATAATGAGCTTCAGAAAATACGGTCACCACAGTTCTGTTTGTTTCTCAGACTTCCCAGAAGAGAGCTCTCGCTGCTGTATGTATCTATCCTGCTATAAGAGCTTCATTCTCCCCATGCAAATCAAAACTTAACCTTGGGCAAAGCACTCAACTTCTAACCCCCTCACTTTCATGCCTACTTCATGCATATTAGATGGGTCATTTATTTACTTATTCATTTCATTTAATTGAGCTCACACTCTGGCATATTTTTTAACTGGCAGTTGAGCGAGCCGATCTTATGCAATCAGAAAACAACTTGATTCTTTCCTTCAGAGCTCTTCTGATGGTGAGCTCTTCCCTGAACCTGGAGGTGATCTAGGGCAGATGGCAACACTCCAGGATAATCAAAGATCCTCTCTTTGATTATCAAAAGACTCCTTCCAGTCTCCAGGACAGTCTTACTTCAGTAATTAAAATGTCCAGTCATGTGTAATCTAAAGTTTCTCCCATCATCAAGCTGCTATCACAGGAAACCTGGGGTAGGAATAAAGAGAAAGGTTCAGCCTTTCCTCCCATTCCCTCTCTTCTTATAACTCACCAGGCTTCCTCTAGTCTCTCGTATAAAAGAAAGGGGAGAATACTAGGAAAAACAGAGGGTTGGGGTAGGAAAACCTTACTTGGCTAGCTCCCAACTATTACAGCATTGGTCTCCTCTGGCCACGGCAGATGTTCGAAGTTCATGCTCTCTAAGTTGGGAGGCTGACCACATTGACTCTGGCACAGGGGGTGCGTCCATGGGTTCCTGGAAGGCCCCCGCTGGAATACTAGTAGTTCTTCCTGTGACTTGGACAACAGTTGCTCCTGTTATTTCCCTCGGACTGTGGGAGTACAAGGGATACACTCACTACTTTGGCCTGTCCTTTGAGGAAGGATTGGAAATAACTCCAGAGAAGAAGGGATGAGCTCTAGAACAAGGCCCATAGGGTGATGGGCAGCGTGTGGGCTGGATTTCAGGCCCCCCACAGGGAGAGTGCCCTCATGTAGCACACAGTTTGCACTGGCTCTGCAGTGGCCCTGCCCATAACTGGAGCCTCTCGGATTGGTCAGACATCAGACCTTGGTGCCTCTCAAACTCCTGGGGACAAGCTCCCCATGAGGCGCCCTTGAAACTCCTCTCACAAGGATTGACATGAGGGGAAGCTCCCGCCCCTTCTTCTTGGAAGACCCCTGAGACACTGCTCATTTCTTCTCCCTAACTCCCATCCTCTCTGGCCTCTTTGCCTCAGCCCTTTTATTCCCTTGGAGTGGTTGGGGGTCTATGTGTCATAAAATCATTCTTGGTTTTTGAGTTTTGGGGGTTTTGTTTTTACTTGTTTGTGTTACCATGTCCTATATAAGGTCCCTAGTCTGGAACCTATCTTCAGAATATGGAGTCTTTGGAAACTATTGGCAAAATGAAAAGGGAACCCACTGTATGGGAGATCATATTTGCCAATGATACACTGGGCAAGAGTTTAATCTCCAAAATATATAAAGAACTCATATGGCTCAACACCAGGAAGACAAACAATCCAATTTAAAAATGGGCAAAGGGTCTGAATAGGCACTTCTCCAAGGAAGATATACAGATGGCCCATAGACATGTGAAAAAATACTCAACATTGCCAGCAACCAGAGAGATGCAAATTAAAACCACAATGAGCTATCACCTCACACCTGGCAGAATGGCTATCATCAATAAATCAGGAAATAAGTGCTGGTGAGGATGTGAAGAAAAGGGGACCCTAGTGCACTGTTGGTTGGAATGCAGACTGGTGCAGCCACTCTGGAAAACAGTATGGAGTTTCCTCACAAGATGAAAAATGGAACTGCCTTTTCACCCAGCGATTCCCCTTCTGGGAATATATATACATTTTATATATATATAAAAAACCTGAACTACCAATTCAAAAGAACCTATGCGTTCCTATGTTCATAGCAGCATTATTTACAATAGCTAAGATTTGAAAATAGCTTAAGAGCCTATAAGTAGATGAGTGGATGCAAAAGCTATGATACATTTACACAATGGAATACTACACAGCATTAAAAAAGGAATTCTTACCTTCTGAGACAGCGTAGATAGAACTGGAGACTATTATGCTAAGTGAAGTAAGTCAGGCAATAAAAGACAAATACCACATAATCTCAATTATAACTAGAATCTAAGGAACAAAATAAATTAATGAGGAAAATAGAACCAGAAGCACAGAAACCAGGAACAGACCGACAGTTGTAAGAGGGAATTGCGGGGAGGTTGGGACTGGTTGGAAGATGAAGGGGTTAGACCAAGAACACACATGCATCGCCCATGGGCATGGACAACAGTGTGGGGATTGACTGTGGGAAGGCGGGGCTGGGGGGACAGAGGTAAAGAGGGGAAAATTGGGAAAACTGCAATAGCATAAACAATTTTTTTAATTTTTTAAATATGCAGTCTTTGGCCAGTTACTATGTTCCCAGCCTCTGAACCTCAGCTGAAACCAGAGCAGGACAGGTCATACTTTAACATCCTGTTCCATATTATTTATTCCACTTTAATCAAGGTCTCTTAACTCACAAAACCTTTTTTAAACAATAAAAATTGGGGTTTTTAGAGAGGTTTTGCCCTTTTCAGCTTTCTAAAATTACTAAATATATTGTCCAGGCAACAAAATGCAGAGTTTGCCTCATAAAAACTAATTAACACTATATAGAAAAATGTTTAAGAACACTGTGGTGAATAGAAAACAAACTTTAATGAAATGTACCATGGTTGTTTGGAACAGCAAACCTGGGAGATTTTTCTCTCTGCTTCTCTCTTTTTCTCTACCTTCTGATATGTTCCAGCTTTCCTTCAGTGAGCCTACACTGGTTCACAGTGCTTTATCTACAATTCCAAAGTCCGAGAAGCTATGGGGAAATGGATAAATAAACAAACAAACAAATAAATAAATAAATCTCTAAAAACTAAGGGTATTTTTCATAATTATGGCTACATAACTACTTTAACTTGAATGGAAGTCAGGTTACGTAAAGCCTTTATCTCAGTGTGAGCTTTCAAACACCTTGCTGGAGAAATAATGAAGTGTTTGCTCATGGGATGCCTCCCCAGAGCCTACAGGGAGTGTTATGTATTGTAATATAAATATATGCTCTAAAACCAAAAAAAGAGTTCTGAATTCTATAACACATTAGTCCCTAAAGGTCTCAGGTAAGGACTTGTAAGCCTGAACTTCTCTGTTCAAGAGAAAACAGAACGAACCTCACCCGAAGGCCAACAGTGAGACAGCTGCAGTGATTCCAGCCCCCGTGTCCACACACAAAAGTGCTCAGCAGAAGGAAAACAGGACTGCCACTTCAAGAAACTCTCCCAGTAGAACAAAATTCTCGAGTATCATTGTCCAGATGGGCCACTTGTTTATTCCTGTATCAATTATGGACAAGGACAGTGGGATTAAATAAATTATACAAGGCCACCCCTAGAGTTAGAGAGGGTATCAGTTTAATTCTGGCACATGGGCTGCATGAAAGTGAGGAGGACTATCAATGTAGGTTGGGTTCAATTTTCCGATGCAGAAAACCTGTGACAGTAAATTAAATAAATGATAAGGTAAATCAAGTCTAGAGGTAGGCAATTTGGGGCTAGGGTGACAGCTCCATGGTCGCCCACCTTCCCTCCTACTCTCTCAATGCTCTGCCATTCTCAACAGACAGCTTCTACTTCATGGTCCAAGACTGTTCTGGAGCCTCAGCCATGGTATCCACCTTCAGGGACCAAGAAGGGAAAGGAGTGGGGAGGGGGAGACTGACTTCTTCCTTTAAAGACATCTCTCAGGAATCACATGATACACTTCTGATTACAACCCACTGGACAGCACTTTGTCACTTAGCACTTTGTCACTAGGCAACATCCGGCTCAAAGAAGCTGAAAAATGTGGACTTTATTTCAGATAACTATTGGCCCAGTCACACATCAGAGGGTCTCTGCCCCTCTCTAAGGAAGAAGGGCAGAAAATATATTGAGAGAATACTAGCAGTATCTGTAACAAGTGGAAACACAAATAATTGAGGTTCTGTTACGGAAGAAGAAAGGGGAACTAAATTCTGATTAGGCTACCAACAATGTGTCCTGCAGCTCCACCTGGGTCTCTGAATCATCCCTAGATGAGTCCGTGTCAGATACTCAGTTGGACATCCTGTGTCACACACCCATTTCTAGAACTTGCCAGTAGAGTTATTCAAAGCCAAAACTCATAATTGAGGATGGAATTGAAGTGGTTCTCTAAAGAGATTTGTTTGTATTTTTTAGGAGTTCTTTATATATTAATGAGGGAGAAGAATAACTTTTTCTTCTATAAATTCAACACAGCAAGATAATCTCTTCAGGGCATAGAAAGAAACTATGACTCAAAGGGTGAGAGGACTCCACAGGAGTTACAAAGCCTGCTAAAAATAGAGCAAAGATCAGCTCTGCAGAGCTGAAATAGATCACTTGTTAACCCATTTCTTTATTATTTAGGGAAAATAGCTAATCCACTCCTTGCTCCCTATTCTGCAAGCAAGTTTGCTCTCGATGGGTTTTTCTCCTCCATCAGAAAGGAGTACTTTGTGACCAAGGTCAACGTGTCAATCACTCTCTGTGTCCTCGGCCTCATAAACACAGGTAAGATCAAGACATTGGAATAAATGGCCTGCAGATGGACTGTCTGCCTTACCACTGTGGGTAGGGAAAGTGCTGAACTCCCTGATTCATCTGTACTGACCTAAAAGCTAGTGAGAACTAGCTCTCATTTAATGAATGCGACAGCAGCAGCTGTCACTACTGACGCCTCTGACTATTTGTTGACCACCTTCTTTCCATTGTGACCACCAGATATGCTGAGTGACACCACGCTCATCACCTGATCTTATTATGAACACCTATAGCCTCTTGAACTCTCCATGGCCATTACTTTCCTATATGACACTTACCAAATACAAGTTTGTTTTTCTTAATAACATCACCAGTAATAAGACATAGCAGTGTATAACCCTTTGAGATGATGCACTGAGAAAGACACAGCATTGTTTTCATAGTATTCTTGCCAAAAATGCGTTACCTCACTCCCATTATAAGAGAACAATGGGCAAACCCCTGAAAGACAAGAAAAGACTAAAGAACTGTCACAGATTAAAGGGAAAATAAGCATTAAATACTAAGGGGAATACTGGATAAGATCCTGGAACATAAAAAGGACGTTAGTGAAAAAAAAAAAAAAACTAGGGCCTGTAGTTTAATTAGTAATACTGTTCCAATCACATCGTACCTGGTCTCGATAAGTGTGTGATGGTTACATATGATAGTGTGACTAGGGGAAATAGGATGAAGCATGTAAGGGAGGACTTTACAAACTTTTCATAACTTTTCTGTAAGTCCAAGTGAAGGTTGATCAGCATGATGAGAACACTATTTAAAGAGTAATTGAATAAAGTGAGTAGCAGTTACAGAACAAGAAAGAGAGAGAAAGAGACACACGGTGAAAGGAGAAGGGGTGGAGGGAGAGACAGAAGACGTGCAAGAAGAACATGAAAGTTTGGAAAGAGAGAGAAGATCACACTAGAGTTTCCTTCTAAATGAAAGCAGTTAGCGATGACAAAAAAGCAAAGCTGAATTCTCGTCCATCACTTTCTTTCTCAAATCAGTAAATCATCATCATACGGCACTCTGGTTTTGCCCACTGACACTTCCCATTAGCTACTGGGTCATCATGTGACTTCTCTCTGTTCTGCTCCCCCATGTTACTCCCTCTCCCCAACCAAAACACCCAGGAGAGGAACATGATTCAAATCTCTCATTTAATTAGCTCTAACCGCCCCCACAAATCTTCATCCGGGAAGACAGGGACTGTGTTAAGCCCCTCTTTGCCCAACAGGCCCTAAACATCCCCAGTCTTCTCCATGTATTCCCTGCAGGGCCCATGGGCACTGCCGAGCAAGCACTGGCAAGAAGCCCCTAATGCTTAAGTTATTGGTGTCAGCAGGCCTTTCACTACGTGGACTCTGCTAGTCTGGGATAACCCCACTCTTCTCTGGCCATTTTACAGAGTCAGCCAAGAAGGCCGTTTCCAAGATAGTCAAAGACGAGGGAGCTCCAAAGGAAGACTGTGCCCTGGAGATCATCAAGGCGGGAGCTCTGCGCCAGGAGGAACTGTATTATGACAAATCGATATGGCCCAGTCTCCTGCTGAGAAATCCGGGAAGGAGCATCATGGAATTTCTCTTCCTAAGAACTTTTAATGTGGACAAATTCATAAACAACTAGGAACTTCCTTAGGGCTGGGCATGATAAGGGAGCTTGGGACTGTGCTGCCTGATATTTATCTAAGCTCCACCCACAAAGGCCTCTCCCCAGGGACAGAAATGTGTCTTCCCAGAAAGCCGCAAGTCACGCCTCACATCTCACAGTTCGGAGGAGTTCCTCTAACACTTGCACGGTGGACATGTAATTGTAATATATGTCATGGACCTGCAGTTGTGTCTATGAGTTTTGCTTTGTTTTGCTTGCTTAATCCCTTCCTTCACCGTTTTCAACCAGACCCGCAACCCCCTCCCCTCTGACAGCTGTCAGCCTGCTTTCTACCTATGGATCTGTTTCTATTTTGTTTGTTAGTTCATTTTGTTCATTAGATTTCACGTATGAGTGAAATCATATGGTACTTGTCTTTCTCTGACTGGCTTGTTCCACTTAGCATAATGCCCTCCAGGTCCATCCGTGCTGTCACAAAGAGTAAGATTTCCTTCTTTTTTACAGGAACATGCAGTTGTGAAATTGTTAGTAACCCTGCGTATAATTGCAAGGTAGTTAGATCAAATTTACCTAATATATAATAATGTTATGATGCTTAATATAATATTAATTATAGCACAGTCACATAAACTTCATAAATCATAACTGGTGGCTATAACCTCATTTCATCCAGTATTTTCTTTTAAAACCATAACCTGTGCAAGTAAAAGTTACCAATGTCTATTCCTTATTTTGTGGTCTAAATCTATGAAGTGAAGAAATCACCCTACTCCTCATTTAATAGACGTGATGCCTTTACTATATTGTATATTTCAGATAACTTTTCTATTGTTTTTTATCGCTCCTCTGGGAAGGAGAGCACCTGGGTATGTATCACTAGGGGAAAACCACAGAAGTGGAGGTCCCTGAAAACTTAAGCCATAGAACCTATGCTCGTTTATTGCACTCAGAGTGTATCAGGCAACAGCACATGTAAAGGCTCAACTGCTTTTTAGAAGTTTGGAGAGAAGCAGTTGACGTTCAAATGCTGCCACTCATTCATTCAGTCAACATCTACTTATCAAACACTTGCCAGGTATCACCTGACTACAACCAAATAGGAAACAAGACATCAGCTATATCAACAACTCAACAAAGCCCTAATTAGGTCCCCAAAAGGTAAGAGATGGCAAATTGGGTAATTTTAGTAAAGTGTAATAGCAAGAGGATTATTTACGAAAGTGTGGGCAAAGTCGAAGGGCAATCAGAAGAGGTAGAGTAGTATCTCAGGGCCAGTTGCAGCTGTTTCCAAGCCCAGGCCCACCTTAGGAACAAGAGGAGAGAACCGTGATGAAAAACCAGAGAGAGACAGAACTGTTGGGACAACACCACGTGGGAGGAGCCATCCCATCCAGTTCAGGGATGCAGCCAGCCCACCAAACACCTTGAAGGAGAGATCTGGGAGAATAAATACCTCGGTGTCACTCTCTTCCCTTGCTCTGGTTTCCTGCTGATGTTTTCTGTTAGCTGAACAGAGGGGCAAGGGAACAGACTGATGTCAACCATACAGGATAGCCTGCCCCATGCACAAAGCAGGGTAGAAAAGGATGGAGAGTGTTCTGGAGGGACAGACAGTATATCCAGCAGAACCCAACACTCTCAGCTGTAGGGCTTCCCCGGTTAGAGATTCTGGAGTGCAAGACATGGGCCTGGAAGCATAGGGGAAATTTCCCTTTCCTGCCTCTTAATCTAAATGACTGAACAGCAAAACAGATTGGAGTGCATTGAGCCTGCTAACCACATGGACAAGGAGCTGGATCTGAGAGTGTGATTATGACTGGACTTCCCTTAGAAAGAGGTCCTCCCAGGCTCCCTCGGGGCAGGGAGCAGGAGGGACCTGACTGCACCCGTATGAGAGAAAATGGGCCAAAAACTTCGATTTCTGACTATATAGCATAATAACACACATGCACACAAACACACACAGTAGTAACATGTGATCTAGTGGATGTCTGGGTTTCTGACCAATCAGATTAACACCCTTTAGTCTCCTGTAGAAATGAGGCTCCCTCGGCACAGACTTCTGAGGTAAGACGAAATGCGATAATTCCTTTACTGAAGGATGGGGACACTATTGAAAATGAGTCAGAGTTTGCTTGAGGAAAAATTAAACCTCTTGCTAAATGAAGCTCTCCCCAAAACCCAAAGGGGAAGATCTCAGAAATTAGGTCTGAGAACTGAAATCATAAATTACTGTCTTCGTTAGCATGACGTTACGACGCCATTGTCTTTATCAGCATGAGTTTACTATTCCAAGCAACGTTGTCCAGGAAGATAAATGTTGCAAACCCACTTTAAAGTGCTTGACTTTTCGACAGAGAGCATGAGGTGACTGTTAATTCTTCTCCATGAGTTTTGGAACCCTGATCTCACTATGCTCCCCCCAGTGCCACACCGTTGCATCAGGACCCTTGCCCAGTCCTGATCAAGCCTCCACACTGAAGACCAACCTGGAACTAGACTCCAGCACCTCACAAATTCCCCAACTTTGCCCTCACCATACCTAAAGGCTAGAGACTCCATCAAGGTAGTTCCCCTCGCCTACCTACGTGAGCAATAAAGTCAGCCTTACCTTACCGACAGGGGGTTTTAGTGATCTTTCCAGGGAGCCAGCATTCCACGGGCCCTACCCAAAGGCCCTCTCAAGAGCCCACGTCCAGTTTTTAACCTGGCTTCCCTGACCCCTAGATGTCTGCCCCCGCTCTCTGGAGGGGCAGGGGTTCCTACAGCTGGAGCCAAGCTCCAATTTCAGTGGCAGCAGCAGCACCATGGCTCTTGTCATTGCCCAAGTTCCACCCAGAGGAACCTATTCTGCCCAGCTCACTGTATCACGACGACCTCAAAATTGAATGTACGCAGATGTCATTTTCACATTGGATGTGGAGTTCACTTCTCACCTACACTGACACAAAAATTCAGCATTTCTTTCTGGAATCCAAACGCAATTCTACCCTTACTGAGTGAGCACTGTTGCAGATTTCTGATATTTTGGAGGGGGAGAAGGACGACTGAGTTCACATTCATTCAGCATGAATCATCTAACTCCAGAGACCGCCCTTGGCCAGGTCTCTTCAAAGAACTGCCTCCTGGCTCCCCCTTGTGTCTGACTCTGACGCCCAGAGAATTCCACTCCCACCCTCCTTCCCCTCCCTTGTTTGTCATGCACTGTGGGTTCTGACTCCAACTTGAGGCCATCTAGCAATTTTTTTCGACAAAGATATTCTCTTACCACAAGAATTATTGCACTACCATTAGGAAAATAAAAAATTCACTGAACATTACATTTGTGGCTAGGGCTAACCCTAACCAAAGAAATTAAAAACAATCTTAATGTCTACCCATGGGGATCAATATTAGTAAGTCACTATATCATGATGACAAGGGATAAGGTAGATGCATATGTACTCACATGCAAAGGCCCTCAAGACATACTGTTAAGTGTGTAAAACAAGTTGCTTACAAATATGTATAATATGATCCATTTTATGTTAAAATTTTTAACACACACATGCCTTCCCATCATTTGTGTGTGTGTGTGTGTGTGTGTGTGTGTGTGTGTGTGTGTTACAGAGGCTAGCTTGTATAACTCACCATTCTAAGACCTGACAAAATTAGGAGCTTCCCTCTGAGGAGCAGACCTGTGATTCTTGTAACAGCGCCGTTATGGGTTGGAATGTGCCTCCCCCACCCCAAAAAAACATTTGTTGAAGTTCTAATCCCCACTACTTCAGAACAAAATATTTACTTCATTCATAAATCTTCAGGCTGGGCAGGGCTCAGAGAGAACAGCACATTTCTGCTCCACTGAGCATAGCAAGGGTGGCCCAAAGACCATGATCTAGAATCAGCTGAAGGCTTGACCATACCTGTGCTGGTGCCTGAACTGGGAAAACTTGAACAGCTGGAGCCTGGCAGAGCTAAGAGCTCCTTGGGCATCACTATCTCCCAGTGGCCCCTCCACGGGGTCTCTCAGAACAGCAGCTTCAGGGTTGCTGGCCTTCTTACATGCAGCTCAGGGCTCCCTACGTGTCCCAGAGAAAGAGCCAGGCAGAAACTATGTTGCTGTCTATGACCAACCATATGCTGTGGGTTGAAGCACTTAGGAAGGCCCAGCCCAATTCAAAGGAGAAGGAAAAAACAGACCCCTCGTCTTGGTAGAGGAGTGTCATGTCACAACAGAAAAACAACAGGTGGGATGGGGTACGCATTGGTGTAGCTATCCTTGGAAAATACCATCCACCGTACGCCCTCTTCTAGGATGTCAGCTCCATGGGGCAGGGAGCTGCTTAGCCCAGCGTATGTCCAGAACCTAGAGGAGCTCCCGGCACGTAGGTGCTGAATCACAGATGATCATGAGCTGCCTGGAGGCGGGAGATAAAAGGTGGCACCAGTCCCAGAATCAGAGGCTTCTGCGGGTGACACAAACGGGAAAAGAAGCTAGGTTTGCGAGAGCCGAGGCCCAGTAAGTCATCAGCAGGATGGGCTGGGAGGTGGACCAGGAGGAAAGGACATGAGTGTCAAGCCAGAAGCATGATCAAATGATAAGTTCACAGCCAAAGTCAAGTAAAATTAATTTTGCTTTTAGCCTGAACTTTTAGGGGTCTACTTAGGCCCAAAGACATATTAAAACTCCAGCCTCAGTTCAGTATAAATCAGCAACTCCCTGGTTCTTCTCACTTATCACTTACTGGCCTGCATGGAGAAAGCAAGAGAAGCTATGAAACAATACTGATGGTAGTAAACTAAACCTTTGACCTTTCCAAGGGGGTGCTGGTAAATGTTTAAAAACTAGCTCTCCAGAATAAGGGGAAAAGAACACTAATTTGTAATATTTGCTGTGTTCATGATGTAAGCACTCTCACCATGGTTGATTTCAAGCCACCAACTGACCTCACTGACTGTTTATACCAACTGACCTCAATGAATGTTTACGAGAAGAGATATGCACCATCAGCTCTCTCAAACCTGTGCGCGGCTCCAGCACAGCACCCGGCCTTCCACTTCCCACATTCCTGAAAGAATCAGCTATGCTTAAAGGCCCAGCTGCGTGTCTCTCTCCTCCAAGGACATGAAAGTGACAGAACAGCTTGCCTCTACCATTGTCAGGGAAAGAGAAGGAAGGAACAAGTGCTCCCAAAGATGGGGTACTCACACCTTTCAACTCTCAAGGTATCAGCATCTTGCATGATGAAGTGTCAGGGAGTCCTAACGTTGACGTGCATGCTCACTAGCACTGCACTCCCATGAGAGTAACAGAAACCGCCCCCCCGCCCACTGACAGTGGCTGAAGCCAGTAGACTTTTTTTTTCCTCCCATCACGAAATGCCTGGGAAGGACAGACCAGGGCCTCAGGGAGCCAGCTCCTCCTGTCTTTCTACTCAACTATCCATCCTCCTTCTTGTCACTGTGTGGGCAGAAGACATCTGCTCCACTTTCAGCATCGTGCTGTGTTTCGGGAAAGAACAACAAGAGTGTGAAGGACAAAGAACACATGGCACGCCAAATGAACCTGACCCTTGATAAACAGCCGACTGGGAAGCCCTATCCATGACTTCAGCTCACCTCCCATGGGCTGGACTCACATCGTGTGATCACCCTTCCCTTTAAGAGAGGTTGCGAAGTGGAGCACTTTCTCACCCCACAAAAGTGGAGTTCTGTTAGGCAACTCAAAGTATTTGTCACAAACATAAATCACAATAGAGACAAAGACATAGTCAGAACAAAAGGACACAATCTTTAAGATATCAGGCTCCTAACTATGGTGGCAGCAGCCATTCCCACTGACCATCTGCAAGGTCCTAGTTTGTCACAGCACCACCACCACCACCCATGCAGAAGAACATCTTGGGCTTCCCATCTCTTCAAGTTTTCCTCTAAGAAACTATGATTCTGTCTCCTCAGTAAAGAATGTATGAATGGCCCCAGGTGTCAAGTAGCAGGGAGCCCTGAGGTGACCTCAGAGGCACTGACTCAGATGGGCACAGTGGACAGTCATCCCAAATGCTGGGAAGCTCCTGCTCAAGGACCATTAGGTTCCACCTCACCACCCAAGTCTGTCCACACAGGCTGGACCTTTCTCCTTGACTGGACTGCTCTGGGCCAGCATCTCAGACCCAAAGCGTCAAAGATTCTTCATAGCACAGTTCTCCAAAACTTTTTTGACCACACACCTCATCATTAAAAAATGATTAGGCATATGTATTTCTAATAGATATATGGTTATTATTTTTCTAATATAGGCACATAATATTTACTAACATAAAACCTATGCAAAAATAGAAATCTTAAAAAGACAAGATAAAAATAAATAGAAATTGTAGTATTTTCTCCCTATAACCCAGGGGTTCCTCTGACGTGTCCCCTTTGGAGACCATGACTCTAAAGTTATGTTAGAGAAAGAAGGCAGCACAAGAGCTATGCAAACCAAACTGATTTGCAGTGTCAAGGGGAAAGAAAACTACATTAGCCACTCTGATGCACCACTCATGGTGGCTCACAGTGTGTCCAGCAACTCTGCGTCCCTGCCAACCGCTCAGCGCCCCTGAATCTCCATCCCACTGGAGAGTCACCCCGTTCATGGAGAACACCGAGGAAAGGCAGGGTGTCCTTCCATACCAAATCCTCCCTTCTCTCAGCAGTTCTTAACCTAAGTTCTCTAGTTCTTAGACTTACAAGTGGTCTAGTTAGACTTAGAATGCGTCTGAATTCTCTCATGTTTAAAAGGAGGTGAGGGGAGAGGGATGGGAACAGGGCAAATGTGAAAGGATGAGGCAGATGAGAAAAAGAGGGAAATTTCCAGAAGGTAAAACAGGACTTAGAACCCCAAGTCCACATGGGAGAAAGAATCCAGGAGAAGCAGCTTTAAGTCTGCACAGATCCAGAACACACAGGGTGAGGGCAGGGACCTGGAGCAAAAGGTAGAGTGCCACAGGGAAAATGGATTCTTAAGAAATAGAAAAGTGCCAGATTGGAAAAAAAAAAAACAAAAACAAAAAAACACTGCGTTTGGGAAGGCTTTGAAGATGGGAGTTTCTGGGAAGGAGGATAAAGAAACAGAGGTCAAAGGGAAGGCACATTGGCCGATTACGTGACCGGGGAACCCGAGTGTGGAAGCTGAGGGACAGATCAAAAGACCCACACAGGTGCGGCCTGGCGGACGCAGAGAATGTCAGTGTTGTGCCTGTCTGGGCTGTGCTTCGCTGGCCTGGGACTGTTGGGTCGCTGGACCTCCCTCCTACTGTCCTTGAACAGTCCTATGGTAACCTGAATTCCAAGTAATAGAGTGAACCGACAGCCCTGCCACCCCAAGACCACAGAGGAAAGCTTTTCTAACAAACACTTTTCCTTTTTCACGTCTTCTTTTTGCCGTCAGGGGTAGCAGCGCCACGTCGTGGCTGACTGTGGTGGTGTACCGCACTGCACCACAATTTCTTTCCCCAATTCTTGCCCAGTTCTTTCTGCTCAAGGGCTACCACCAACTCTTCACAGCATGTGCCTTCTTATGAGTCATCGCTGAGGATGGATGAACAGACTCAGTGAAGGCGGGGCGGGACTCAGTCATTTGGTAGGGCCGCCTGGTCCTAGCAGCCAAGGACACCTTTGGCTTTGAGCTGTGGGGAACCAGAGCTGTTCAATAGCGACAGCTAGTGGTCACCCTCAAAAGCTAGGGGCTCTGAGCTCCACAGGGAAAGAAAAAGCAAGGTGTGGGGAAATCAAGACAGATCTTGGCTGTGAGTGGCGGCTGGCAAACATCCAAAGCCATTCTTGGCTAAAATGGTAAGTAGAAAACCCAAGCTCTTTAAGGTGATGTGCAAGGAGATGTCGCTGGCTACCTCCCCAGCGACATCTCAGGCCACTTGCCCTGTTTTTGATTCCTGAGGACATTGAACTGCCGGTACTCAAGGCACCCTGCTGTTCATGCCATGCCTTGACCCACATCATCTCTTCTACCCTGACAGGTCTTCACTCTCCCCGTTGTCTGCTCAACTCCTGCTTACTGGTGAAGGCTCAGCTCCACCGATAACCCCCTCCAAAAAAAAAAAGCTTCTTCCCTTACACTAGACTGGGGTGGGTGCTTCTCTACCCCATCCAGTACCTCTATCATTTTCTATTTGTCTATCACTTGAATTCACTGCACTCTAAATTTACTGAACACAGATTTTAGTATGTATAAAGATTTGGTTAACCCTGGCTGGTGTGGCTCAGTGGATTGAGTGCCAGCCTGTGAACCAAAGGGTTCCAAGTTCAATTCCCTGTCAAGGCACATGCCTGGGTTGCGGGCTGGGTCCCCAGTGGGAGGCTCATGGGGGGCGGCCACACATCGATGTTTCTCTCCCTCTCTTTCTCCCTCACTTCCCCTCTGTCTAAAAATAAAAATAAGTAAAATTTTCTTAAAAGATTTGCTTAATGATTGAGATATAAAGGACTCATAGACTTTGGATCATCCTAAGAGTGGTGGGACCTTCACAAGTGAGTGTGCTTTAGCATCAGAAGGAGCTGGCTTATATGGACAGGAGTCCCTGCCCTTGGCCCTTAGGTTGGTCTGTCCTCATGCAAATGAGTACTTCAAATCTTCATAGTTTGATAGGTCCAAAAGGTATTGTCATGATTGTTCAGAATACAACAGCTCTGATTGGCTGGAGCTGTGCAGGTCTGATTGGATGAAATAAGCCTTAGCCCTATCTGACTGGTTGAAATAGGATTCCAGGAACTCCTTTATAAGGGCTGGCTCAGATAGCAGAAACACAGTGCAGGAGGCAGTTCAGCAAAGAGGCAGACAGTTTGTCCAGCACAGAGGCAGGCAGACCAGCGCTGGCTTCCCCATGAAGAGCAGTTTGTGTGAGAGGCCCCTATGCAGACGTGGCTGCTAGGCTATATTTTTTTTTAATTTGAGCCTAATTAGCCACCAGTAACCCTTCTTAGTAGATGTCTTTTTTTTCTCAGGGTTCACACTGATTTTCATTTTTCTTATGTCTACTAAATTGTACTTACCAGTGGTTAATAATTATCCTGAGCAATGCTGGGTAGACATGGCTACTGTTCAATAATAAGAAAATTATTAAACTTTATGAAAGAGTATGACAACACTAAAAGGGAAAAGTATGAAAAATGTACAAACATGAGAAATGTCTATAGCATAGTATCAAGCAGAAAGACAAACACATAATTGTAGGACTACTACACTTAAATTTTGTTGAAAAAAAAAGTATACAGACAAAAACTGGAAGAGGATGTGAAAAATGCAAAACTATTTGTGTTTGAGTAGTAGTATTAAGGCGTTTATTTTTCCATTTTAAAAATTCTTTCAATGGTATTGTATCACAATTTTTATATAAATAAAAAAGGGAAGTAAAAGAAAATCTGAATACTTTCTGACCCATTTATTTCTCCATCAAGCTGCTTTCACTATTAGTCTGCAAAGCAAGCCCTTCAAGTGCCCTCTGCAGACGGGGCCTACAGCAGTCTGCTATGCCAGTGCTCTGTTGAGATCAGTTTGGGGTCAATTTTACTGCATCAATTTAAATACCCTGTTATGGATAGTAGATTTGCTGAGTATAAAGTAGATTGAAAGGTTAGTGTAGAAATGTGTAAATGTATAGAAAGAGCTCTGGAGGATATTTTAGCATGGAATGCAAGACGACCTGGAAAATCATTGAGATAGTTAAACTGAGGCTGTGGGAAGAAGTGACAGTTTAACCAGGGAGCAGAATTGCCGGTTTCAGGAGGAGGGTAACACTGTTAAATAATAATTTTACTAGAGAGCAAACACCTCTGGAATTAGAGTGTCAGTGTGAGTACAGTTACTACTGTTGATGCCCTCCGAATTCTGGTCTACCTTCCTGTTTCCTGTTCTGTCTGTTCTGTGTGTAACACACAACACACACACACACACAGTCCTCTGCTCCCACACCAGGCCTAAGGCTCCTATCAGAGCCTTCAAGGTCAAAGCTAACAAGACCATCCTTCTCAGGAGCCTATGATGAAAACTAATTTCTGTTTCTCAATGCTGAGACTCACAAGAATGGACCCATAGTTAATTGTGCCTTAGGCTTAAATCTTTTAGATTCTTAGCACCTATAAAACAGACAGATCTCTTGCTAATATTAATCATCTCTCACAGCATAACCTTGAAGATGTATTATACTAAAAGATCTACTATCTACAAGGACACAAAGCAACCAAAGAGAGAAGAGGGCTGAGAATTCAGTCCTGCCACAAGTGGGAAGTTGCAACTTCAGAGTCAACTATGCAAATGTAGATGTTAAGGACATATTTACTTTCCTCCTGATGGGTTTAGACTGTAGCAGCTTTGAGAATATTTGTGCTTAAGATGTTTATGTGAACATCTAGTTACCAGCTAGACACTTGAAAGACCAGGAGAGTTTGCAAGTCACTTGTTGGGAAGATCATAAAAGGGAATAGATTTAAGTATGCCCAACCTGAGCCACTCTGTGAGACTTGGAGTTCCAAGGTCCCCTCACCACCCACCCCTTCCACCTTCTGCAAAACTTGGGGTGCCAAGGCCACCATGGACTGTCCTGTTAAGAGTGTCAGTGGTGTTATTCTAGAATAAATTAGATTTGAGGAATGCATTGGTAAGAAAACATTGGAGGGAATATAGGGGAGGATTTTAAGCCAAGAACCATTCTGATGCGCAAGGTTGCTCTTTCCCAAAAGATGGATAGGGAGTCATCCAGTAGGATGGGAGGGGATGCAGGATTAGAACTAGTAGCACCCTTTAAGGGTTTAACTTAGTGCTGTCTCTTGTCGTATGGGAAAAGGCATATTAGCAGTTTAAAATTTTCCCTTTCATATTTGGAATTTTGTCTAGTTACCCCAACACCACAGTAAAATATGATAATCCTATACATGCTTGTGTGATATTGTAAAAGATAAAGCAACAGGAGTATAAATTGAACTGTCATTTACCCTGTATTAACCCCTTCATGGGAGCCCATAGAGGGTTCTGCATCTAGCAAGGAGACCATGTCCCAAAGTTCCAGGGTATGACCATCAACAAAAGGACCTGAAAATGGTGAGGGGAAGCACAAAGTGCTGGCCAGTAAATGCCAAGTGACCAGCTCAAGATTGATATAAATCCTCCTCGGTACTAATCCATACTAGAAGAAATGGACCCTTAGGTAGAGGCTGGCTGCTGGTTAGTTAAACTACATATCTCCACTTGAGCTTATGTTGATTAATTCGAGTCTTCTTTAAAAAAAAATTTATTTATTTATTTATTTATTTATGTATTTTTAGGCAGAGGGAAAGAGAGGGGGAAAGAGAGGGAGAGAAATGTCAGTGTATGGTTGCTTCTCGTGCGCCCCTACTGGGGACCCAGCCCACAACCTAAGCATGTACCCTGACTGGGAATTGAACCGGCTTCTCTTTGGTTCACAGGCTGGCGCTTAATCCACTGAGCCACACTAGCCAGAGCTAATTCGAGTTTTCTTAAATCCTTTTATCCAGATTTTCAAAACAGTGTAGTTATACAAGTGACTCTAAAATTATTTTTATAGACAGTATGATATATTTATGTTCCATGTCTTGTTGATAAATTTTATAGATGTGCTTTCTCTTTGTTTTAATTGATTTAGCTAGCTGGTAATTTATTTCACTAATTTCGTTTTCTTTTGGTATTTCTGTCTCGCACCACATACACATACAAGAACCAGCTCCTGGATTTATTTCTTAGTTTGGCTTCGAATTCTAACATCACATTGTTTTCTCCTTTACATTCGTTCCATTCTCACTTCCTTTCCTTGATTTTTCTGACCATTTCTTAGAAATTTGTTTAAAAATAAATAGCTAATTTATTTCTAATCTTCCTTATTTTAGTGATATAAATACTTAAGATTATGAATTTTCCTTGGATCTTGCCTTGGTCAGACTTCAGAGATTTTTGTCCTTAATGTTCTCATTAGTATTGTTTTCAAGGCACTCTTTAAAAAAAAAGGTTTTATTCATTTATTTTTAGAGAGAGGGAAAGAGAGGGACAAAGAGAGGGAGAGAAACATCAATGTGAAAGATAAACATCAATCACTTCCTTCCTATAAATGCCCCAACTGGGGACCGAACCCAAAACCCAAGCATGGGCTCTGACTGGGACTCAAACCAGTGACCTTTTGCTTTGCAGGATGATGCCCAACTGACAGAGCCACACTGGTCAGGGCTCAAGGCACTCTTAGCTGTGATGTGGTTTTCTCTATATTTTAAGAGTAAAGCAGGAGGACTTTTTTCCAAAGGGTTGAACTATTCATTCATTCCCACTTTTGTTATTTCTAATTTTATCATTTGGTCAGAGAATTCTGCCATAATAAATCAACTCTTTTTTAAATGTAGCAAGCAAGGTTTGCTTTATAATCAATATGGTCATTTTTTGATGCTTTATGGGCCTTTAAAAATAACATGTGTTCTCCCTTTTCAGGATGTATTTCTTTCTCTTTCTCTCCATGTAGATATATAAGTAGTATAACCTTATTAATTGTATCGTTCTCAGAACAAAGTGTTAGGAGGCCAGGCTCTGACGTCAAGCAAGTCTGTGTGACCATGAGCATACCATTAACCTCTCGAAACCCCAGTAAAAGTGGGAGCAGTAGCCCACTGAGTGCATAGCCCTAGAAGGGATTTTGACCTTCATATATACTTCATTCTGATTTTGAATGGAGCCCAAATAGCTGGTCCACAGGAACTCCTACTACAACCCCCTGCCCTGTCTGACGTTCTAGTGCACTAAACTCCCCTGGCCCTCTCACTATTCTATGCCAGTGAAATTCTCTTATTCTTATCCCCAGTGCCTCTGTCCTCTACCCATTCCTTATCTCCATATGTCAAACTCCAAACACCGGACCTTAGGCTGTTGTCTCTCACCCTGAGGGAATATGACATCTGCCTTTAGATGTCATATTCTGCTTGAGAACCATCCTCTGCACTTTTCCCTGTCTACTCCTTGTCCTTTTTCTCCTCAGAGAATGGGGGAAGTAGTCGGCAATGAAGGAGATTGTGACATACTCCCCGTATGTTAATAAGTGTTATTACAGCTATTTAAAAGTCTCATGATGTTACTCACGAGTGTCAAGCCTTAGAATTCACAGGCACCATATAAATCACCCAACCACGTACTGAGTGCGCCGTTCAAACAAGGTGAACCACACAAGGTTACAAAGCTATTCAGTTAACTCATCCCTGTCCAGTTCCCTTAATACTGTCTTATCCCGAATTTGGGGGGGATTTCCTGACTTCTTGGGGATTTTCTTTGTAAATGCATACAGATCAGTTCCTTTCAGTTTTCCCCCAAATTCCCTAAGCCATTGGCTAGAAAATATTTTATAAGATTCTGACTGCTATTGCTCCCTTCATCGCCAGCCACCCACCGTCTCCTTCTCCACCACTGCTTCAGAAAGGAGCACATTCAAAGCTGGCCTCATTCCAGAATTATGAAAAAGACACCAATACTTCAGAAGAGCAGAAACTCTTTACAACACCAGGACTGGGAAGAGGTAACTAAAGGAAAGAGAAAATTGAAAGCCTGTACTGGGAATATCTCTTCTAGGCAAAAAAGGCATTTTTCCCCTCATTGAAACTGTAAGGTTTTGAATTCAACCCAGAGACCCATCCTTGTCTACTTCTGGAAACGGATCTTGACTTCAAACTGTCCAAGTGCTCAGACCAACCCAAAAGCAAGAGAAAGAGCGACTGGGGTGCCACTGATAGGAGGAGCTCCCGAGCCCAGCCCTGGAGGCCTCAGGGGTTCAGGGGCCCACTCAGATTGTGCCGCAGAGGAGGAGAGAGGAACTGGGGTGAGCAAGCATTGTGGCTTTGTCTGTTTCCTGTTTCAGCAAGGTTTCTGTGCAAAAAGAAACACGGTACCAAGAAGAGAATGCTAAGGGGGCCCAGAGCCATGGATTGAGAGCTTGCACTTTACTCAGCTGCTGTCTTGCCCCATCTGAGACCAGAGCCAAGATCTGCCCGGGACCTGGAAAATTTTTCTGAGCTGCTTGGGTTGGAGCCTGGGACCCAAGGTAACTGAAAAGGAGGATGTTTCTGTGTTCAGGTTGGGGTCCTCCGATTCCGGGGTGGAACAGAAGACGCTCCCTCACCCAAGCTTTCCCAGGCTGAAGGGGGAGATACAGGAGCTGATGGTGTAATTTATGAGTGTTAAGTTGGTCTCCAGAGCCACTGGCTACAGCACAGTGGTCGAGTTTCCATCGCTCCGCCCTTCCATACATTAGATTAAATTAGGAGTGAGTCAAATGGCAGGATTCGGGCAACCCAGTGTCAGGGACATAAATTAAATGAACTTTTACAGTGCCCTCCAAAGCAGGGATCCCCCAAACAAGAAGCTGCCTTTCCAGCGGCTTAGGTGTACGCCCTTCTCCCCTCAGTGCACACCGAGCTCTGGGCTCGCAGGCTGACCCACGAAGGGAGCCAGTCACTGCACACACAGCCGGGAAGTGGGAGCAGAGACTTGGGGTGGCAGCGACAAACCGCTGTCGGTTGAAGGGCCGCACCCTCATATCTTCCTCTGGCAGCAAGGAGAGCTGTCTCCAGCCAATGCCACATACCTCCGGAGCTCCAACTGTACCCTGTCATGCTGCCAAGGGACACCCCACAGATGCCAGAAAGCCCGGACAGTGGCCCAGTGACCTCTCTTTGAACCACACGGGGACCAATTCCTTTTTCTTCTCCAGCCTGCCCCTGTCAGTCAGCCTCCCACATGGCTTCTTGTGTGCAAGCAAATCAGAATAGTCAACACATCCCAGAAAGCTGGGTATGACTCCACAACCCGGTGCCCCAGCCTCGGAGTCAGGGAATGCTCCTTTCTCTAAGGAGCCATTTCTACTGCACCTCCCTGTTTGGGTAACAAGCCCTAACACGTGCCCCTGGGGAGGTAGAGCAGGGCAGCATGTGTTTCAGCAGACTAGGGTACACAGTAGTCCAGTGGAGCCCAGAGAGCCCTTCTCTCAGGCTCCATCTCCCCCCCACAGCCCTTCCCTCATCACAGCAGAGGTGGAGGGTGCTCCATAACCGAGGGTCCGCCTCCTCTGTACAGCCTGTGGATTAGCTAGAGCCAAACCTGGCCCCAGGGTGGGGACCTCACAGCCCACAGGAAATGGTGGAGTGCAGGAGGCTGGACACCGATTCTTCTTTGCCTGCCTGCCATACCTAATTGAGAAGGCGGTTGTGTCCAGACCAGAGACAAGTCCTTTCTTCTTCTGGACTGAGGTCAGATGAAGCAGAGTAGTAAATAGGATCCCCTCCGGGACCAGCCTCCCCTCCGTGAGATAAACAGCGCCCCTTCAAAGAGAAAAGGGGTGGAGGGACTGGAGGACGGGGCACTCTTGGTGTTGGGAGTGCTAGGTCAGTGCAGGGCCTGTGTCTTAAACAGCACCGCATCTTCAGTAGCCGAGATCAGCAGGACAGGGGTAAGAATGATCATAGCCTAGGTCTGTTATTAGTATAAAAAGCTAACATGTATTGCGTGTTGTGTGCCAGATGCTTGACATGCGTTTTTTCTTTAATCCTCATAACCTTATGAGATAGGTTCCCATTTTATAAATGAGAAGACTGAAGCTTAGAGATGTTGAATCATTTGTTCCAAGGCACATAGGAAGTAGGTGACAGAGCCAGGACGTGAAGCCACACAGTCGGAGCCCAGAGCCAGGCTCCCCCCGCCTCCCCCACCCACGGCAGAAGAGCCAGGGACTACGGCACGGGATGCCACAGCACAGGTTCTGGACGTGGAGCTCACCTGCACATAATCCCAGTCTCCTCCGTGCAGTCATTTACAATTTAATATGAGTGGGCCTCTCAGGTCCTTAGCTAAGCTTTTAGATTAAAAAAAAAAAAGTGGCAGGTGGGAAGTCAGGGGACCTCTACACAGTAGGGAGAAAAGCCCAAAGGAAGGTGACAGCCAGCCAGGGACGGGACGGCAGAGCAAGCGTGACAACAACCTCACAGCCTGGCCTGCCGTCAGCCCTGCCCAGGACCAGACTACACCCCATCCAAGGCTCAGGCAGTTGGGAGAGTGCAGGGCTTGACCACATAAGACCCCTCTCAGGGGGTGAGGCCACCGCCCCCATTACCCCGGGGAGTGAGTAGTATGATCAGAGAGAGAGCAAGAGTCTTGTGGAGAATTCCAGACCGAGCCAGACGGGCAGCCAAGTTCCACCAGAGGGGCAGAGAGGCGGCTGCTACCCTTTGAGTCTGTTTGGCCTGTAAATAAACCCAAGGGGCTGGAGCCAGCAAAGACCTGCTGTTGGTGAAGTCGGGGTATCCTTATCTGACCGACCCAGGAACTAAACTTCCCAGGGCGGTGGGTAGTGAGGTTGAGGGACCAAGAAGGGAAGTGGCAGCTGTCAGCAGGAGTCCTTCTCCTTCCTGTGACCAGTGGAAGCTGGGCACAGAATTTCTAGTGCTCAGGATTGAGCTCAGCCAAGCTCTCAGAGGGTTCTGCAGAATAAACTGATTTGCAGAAGGTAAGGGAGGGAGAGGAGGGCAGAGAGAGGAGGCACAGAAGAAAGAAGAATCCGGGGCTCATGGGAATGGCAGGCGAGGCCGTGTGAAGGGCCCACAAAGTGTGGCCTCTGCGTGAACGCCTGGGGACTTGGGGTCATTATTTCTGTTTGGGTTTTTATTTGCATTTTTGTCTGTCATGGCCGTAACGAGGCATAATCCGTGTGGTGGTTGGTTGTTGGTTTTAGTGGTACAGTCTATGTCCAGGCTAAAGGAAGCAGACTTGGCACCATACTTAACTCTGACAGGAAGGTGATCCCCCCAAAAGTAGAACTTTCAGCCCAGAGAATTATTGAGCTGGAAGCTCTGAGATGGGCCTTGCCTGCCCTGGGCCAGTGGCAGGTACTTGGCCAACACTGATTCAAGAGGATCTGCACTGAGAGTCAGAGCCGGGCCTGGGCTGGGAGTGGGGTACCAATGGACCGCTGTCAGAACATCATGACTGGATGAATCAGGAGGGTGGTGTCTCCCTCCTGAACCATGCCCAGGACCCAGCTCACAAGCTAGATACTAAGGGCTACGAAGAAAGCAGTGGGTGCTGGTCTCAGAACTGGCCACACCTTGGAGGGGTCTGACTACCCCTCCAGGCCTTGAGAAGAGTCACTTGCTCATTCTTTTAATAACTTGGGCCAAGATAGCAGTATAAATGCTGGCTTTTCCTTTAGATCTGGGAACAGGGAACCAATTTAAGTGGTTCTCTAGGAGTTCCTGGAAAATGCACACATGCCTGCCATCCAAAAGGTAAAAGCTCATGATATTTTTATCGATTATTTCTCATGATCCCCTGGCAGCGTGAAATGTTTGGTCAATGAAGACGTGGCAGCCAGAAAGACCTTTCCCCTTTGCTGAGGAAGAGACAAAGGCCAGAGAAAAGCAGAAATCAGCCAGAGACTGGACCCTGGAGTCCTGACTCTCAGTTTGACATCATCACCTCCTCACTTTTCAGCCCACATGTATGTACTATTTCTGCTCCCTTGGCCAGGGAGATCGTCATTTTTCTGCCCATCTCCTGACCCCTCCCTTTCTCCTCCCTCTTGGCATTTGGCAGACCCCAGCAGCTATTCCAGGAACTGGAAGCCAAGCACAACAGGTGTTCAGGAGCTCATCATGATCGGCCTGGACCCCAGGCCTTCCCCTGGCTTGGCCCGGTGGGCTGAGAGCTATGAGGCCAAATGTGAGCGCCGGCAGGAGACCCGTGAAAGCCGCCGCTGCCGCCCCAACATGACCACTTGCCGCCAGGTAGGGAAGACGCTGAGGACCCAGCAGAGGGAGCAGCTGCAGAGAGCCCGACAACAGCAGTTCTTCAGGAGACGGAACCTGGAAGTGGAGGAGAAAGACAAAACACACAGCTCCCGGACTGGGGAGCAAGGTCTCTCCAGGAGGACAGGCCAGGCGACTGACCTCAAGAAGCCCTTGTCTTGGGCCAACAGGATCTCTGCCCCCAGACAGCAGGTGGGCCATGTCGAGGGACACACTGCTCTCTTGGGGAATGGGTGGGCTCAAGGCCACTGAAAAGTGATTTAAGTTGAATTGCTGCTTCCCCAGGCGTGTAGTAAAGTGTCCCTTAGCCATCCACTTTCTCATTCAGAGATTTCTGTCGTTGTGTTTTCTGTTTGTCTGTTCAGCTACTTTTTGTTTTGCACTTGCCTTATAGGAGAGAAAAATAAGTTTCACAACAACTCCATAGCTAATTCCTAGTATCAGTTCAAATTTAGGCAACCTACATATCTTCTACAGCATTCCTTCATCCATCACTCAATGAGTTTTTATTGATTGATGATTATTGTACGCCAGGTACAGGGGCCAATCTTCTTGATGCCCCTCTCAGAACACAAACACACACACACAGAGACACACCTGTCCTCTATTGTTCTGTGAGCTGTTGCACCCGCCCACCTTCTTTGTCTCGCACCATCCCTCACTAAATTCACTCAGCCAAGACCTGATGTAGTCCAGCAAGCCTTCCCTCGCTTCTCCAGACCACGTCTGCTCTTTTTGGTCCTTATGAGGTTATTAATCCTCGAAGATTAAGTAACCGTTAGAGTGCCCATCAGTCTGACCTGGGAGGAAGCTGTGTTGGCAAAAGCAACAGGGTACATCAAAGTGAGCTCGGCCAGCAAACTGTCTGTGTCTTCCTATCCGCGTTGTGAGCGTGCTGACAGCAGGGGTGGGTCCACTGTATTCCCTGGAAATGCCTGGCACTGTGCCCCACCCCGAGTAGGTATTTCATCACGGTCTCTGAACTAGTGGATCTGTTGTCCACAATAGGGGGCGCTGTTCAGAATATGGTCCTTGAGCCCAATTATTGAAAAAGAAAAAAAAAAAAACCTGTGTACTTTCTAAGGCAAGAAGATTTCCGAATACTTTGGTTGAAAAAAAAATTTAAGGAGAAGAAAATCAGGAAACACAATTAACTAAAGAATTCCATTGAGCCTATCAGTTATGTCAAGTTTTATTGAGATTGAGTCAGTCTGCATGATTAACTACCACAGGCATTTCTTAGCCTTTGATTGTTATGTCACAAGCATAGGGTTTTTAAAGTGTCAGAAGAAAATATAACAAGAGCAGACTAAATTGTGACAACTACTGTTACATCCCTCCCTACAACTCCCTAGTTTACCTTCTCTTCACGTACACCTCAGTGATATCCCAGCCATTACTAAGAGGAAGGAAGCCACTCTAGAATATGGAAGGGACCTGAGAGTTCATTTACCCCCAAACTCATTACATGGACAGGAGACCCAGACCTGGAAAGGGCAGGCTCTGGCCACAGATGCCCTCGCTCCCCACTCAGGTCAGTTCTCCTTCCACATCACTGTGCTGGGCTGCGTAAGTGACTGAGACTAAACAAGGCAGATCGGGACTCTGGAGGGTGTACTGTAACTGCAGACAAGCCCAGCACCTTATTTCCTGGCCTGAGGAGGACCATTCCTGCCAGCCAGGACAAGAGAGGGCAAAAGCAAATAACCTTATAGTATAGCTTTGAAGGCTTGAAGGGGTTACTTTGGTTTTCAGGACCTGAAATTTGATCACTGCTTTATCTTTGTGTAATGGCTGGAGAATCCTGTTCCGGTGGCTCTAGGCTTCCAGCATCCCCCACTTGCTTTCCAGGTGTCAGGGACCAGCTCTGAGGTCCTTCCAAACCAGCATCATCCTCTCCCCAGCGTCTGGAGGGATCTAGCAGATCACCTCCCCTCCCAGGCTGGGGGCCTTCCACCACAGGATATTCCCATCAAGAAGCCACCCAAACACCACCGTGGTAAGAGCAGAACCTCCCTCCCTCGCTGAGGCCTGCAAAGAATCCTGCCACGGCTGGTGGAGAGTCCTGCCCCTCCCCACTTGTCCCACTTTCCCCCCTGGTTCTGAATCACCTTATCCTGCATCTCTCAGGCACTCAGACAAAGGCCAAAGAAGCACAGCCAACAATTAAGAATGATGCCAGTCAGCAAACCAAGTGAGTGCTTTTTGTGTTCCTGATTGTGTTCCTTTTTGTGTTCCAACCCCCTCACACCCCATCCATTCCCCTCTTCTAAGCTTTTACTTGAATACCCTCACCCAGTATGCAGAGAGGAAACACAATGACTTTCCATACCCACCTGAATTTAAAAAGAGGAAGATTTTCCCCACCCTGTCACTTTTTCAGAAGAGAATACAGATGGAATCAACCCACTGCCCCCTGACATGTTTCTTTGATCCATTATCATTTTTGTTTTGATTTCTTCTCTTCCCAGTTATGGAGTTGCAGTTCTGGATAAGGTAAGAAAATCCTTACCCTGGGGGCGGGGGGTTGAATCGGATGGTATATAAGCTCCTCCAAGCTCTGATATTCTGGAATTTCATGATAAACTCAGATAGGTTGGAGGTGCAGGGGGGCAGCGCCTTCTCCCTGGATGAGCATAGACTTGAGGGGCTGGAGGGACTCTGTCTGAACCAAGGAGGAAAATTTACCATCCACAAGTCACCCCGGCTCTGGTTCCATGGTCCAGGCCTCCAGGAGAACAGGAGTCTTCTTGACTACCCTTCTTCTTTCTCCCTAGGAAATCATCCAGCTCTCTGAGTACCTCAAAGTAAGTTACATGTGAACTCTCCCTTCAGTTCTGTCATTCCTCTGCTCCCTCCTCCTCTAGGTTAATTAATCTTACCCTCTTGCATTTTTCTGCCCAGGAGGCCCTACAAAGGGAGCTGGTTCTAAAACAGAAAATGGTGATTCTCCAAGACCTATTGTCTACCCTGGTTCGGGCCTCTGATAGTTCTTGGAAGGTAAGGGAAAATGAAACCTTTGTCTGAACACAGCTCACAAGCATCTAAGTTTGCCCATCTCATTCTTCTTTCCACACTCTCCCCGCAAGAGAAGGGTTTGGGTTGTTTTTTTTTTTTCTCTCTCACTACTGAAGAAGCAGCAGGTAAGGAATGATCCCAAGACCTAGAAGTCAAATAGTAAAGACCTGGAGACCCCAGTGAATATATGGGACAGCCCAGCTAAATCCAGGATCATCAACTGAGAGCAAAGCTGGTACATACCCAGGGAAAACCCAGAACCAAAAGTGGCAAGAATCTCCAATGTTTAATTTGTTAGGATAAAAGAAGGAAGATCCTACCACAGTTAATATTACTAATCGTGGTAAATGTCCCATATTTTTGTATAGGATTCACACCAATATGAACTCAAAGCCAGCATGCACCTACTACTCAGCCCAGACATGAGTCAGAGTGGGAAAGAACCTAAGAGATCACCTAGTCTAATTTTCTCATTTTGCCCATGAGGAAACTAAATGTCAGAGAGGTCAAGTGACCTATCCAAAGTCACACTGCTGGTTAGAGGCAGAACTGGAACTAAAACTCAGACCTCCTGATTTTAGCCCATTTATTCAATAACTATTCATAGATCATGTACTCTGTACCAAGCACTGGAAATAATGAGATTGATTAGAGTTCCTGCTTTTAGAGAGCTTGTGGTTTTGCTGGGGAGACAGATGATTAAACAATGCAGGGACAGGACAAGTAAAAGAAATGCTTTCAGGACATAGTAGTATACAAGAAGGAATAAATAACTCTAGAGAAGAGGAGAGCCAAGGAAGTATGTACAGCTATATAAGTGTTTTCTAGGCAGATGTGGAAGAAGGAACTATACTCTGGGCAGGGGGTATGGCACAGGCAAAGATGAAGAGACATGACAGAATCTAGTACAATGAGTGGTCAATTTTAAATCTCAGGACCCCTTTATACTCTTTTAAAAAATGTATTGAAATCCCTTCAATTTTTTTATATTTACCATATTAGAATTTATCACATTAGAAATTAAACAAGGAATCTTAAAATATATATTAATTTCAAAAATAGTAAATCTATTACATGTTAACCTAAATTTTATATTTTTATGAAAAATAAGTATACCTTTAAAAATTAGTGAGAGGAGTAACATTGTTTTAAAGTTTTTAAAATATATTTTATTGATTATGCTATCACCATTGTCTCAATTTTCCCCCTCCTCCCCACACAGTACCCCCTTCCCTCTAGCAATACCCTCCACTTAGTTCATGTCCATGAGCCACGCATGTGAATTCTTTGACTTGCCCATTTTTTATACCATTCTTAACATTCCCCTGTCTATTTTGTACCCAGCAATATTGCTTCTTAATCCCTGTACCTTTCCCCCTCCCAGCTGATTACCCTCCAATGATCTCTATACCTGTGATCCTGTTCCTATTCTGGTTGTTAGCTTAGTTTCTTTTTTTGTTTTTTGTTTTTTGTTTTTTTTTGGGGGGGGGGTTTGTTTAGATTAAGTTGTTGATAGTTGTGAATTTGTTGCCTTTTTAATGTTCATAGTTTTGATATTTTTCTTATATAAGTCCCTTTAACATTTCATATAATAATGGCTTGGTAATGATGAACTCCTCTAGCTTTACCTTGTCTGGGAAGCATTTTATCTGCCCTTCCATTCTAAGTGATAGCTTTACTGGATAGAGTAATCTAGATTGTAGGCCATTGCTTTTCATCACCTTGAATACTTCTTGCCACTCCCTCCTTGCCTCAAAGTTTATTTTGAGAAATCAGCTTATAGTCTTATGGGAACTCCTTTGTCAGTAACTCTGCTTTTCTCTTGCTGCTTTTAAGATTTTCTCTTTATCTTTTATTTTTGGCACTTTAATTATGATGTGTCTTGGTGTGGTCCTCTTTGGGTCAAACTTGTTAGGGATTCTCTCTGCTTCCTGGACTTCTATGTCTATTACCTTTGCTAAATTAGGGAAGTTTTCTTTCATTATTTTTTTAAATAAGTTTTCAATTTTTGCTCTTGCTCTTCCTCTTCTCCTCCTGACATCCTTATGATTCAGATGTTGGCTCTTTTGGAGATATCCCAAAGTCTTCTTATACTGTCCTCATTTTTTGAATTCTTGTTTCTTCTTTCTGTTCTAGTTAAATGTTTATTTTTTCTTGTGTTCCAAATCATTGATTTGAATCCTGGCTTCATTCCCTTCACTATTGTTTCCCTGTAGATCTTTCTTTATTTCACTCAGTGTAACCTTCATTCCTTCCTTTATGTTGTTGCCATACTCAATGAGTTCTTTGAGCATCCTGATCACCAGTGTTTTGAACTCTGCATCTAATAGGTTGGCTATCTCTGTTTCATTTAGTTCTTTTTCCAGGGTTTTGTTCTGTTCTTCCATTTGGATCATATTTCTTTGTCTCCTCAATTTGGCAGCCTCCTTGTGTTTGTTTCTGTGTATTAAGTAGAGCTGCTTTTACTCCCTATAAAAGGTACCTGTGAATTGTGTGGGGCAGAGTCTTAGGTAATCAACAAGGCGGGGCAACGTGCCTCACTGCTTTGTGGCTCAGTGTAGGGGGAGGGCTCAGAGAGGGGACTGTGCGGCTGCCTGGCTTCAGGGGGGTTGCCCTTCACTCGCCCTGTTTCCAGTCACTTTACCCACTTCACATGTGGGACTGGCACCCTTCTGACTGTTGCCCTGGTGCTAAATCCCAGACTGGGTGGGTTTGCATATATTTTAAGACCATGCAGGCCTGTTAAGTAAAGTTTCCTGAAAATCCAGCAGTTTCTTCCACTTCCCTAATCCCTACTGGTTTTTACAGTCAGAAGTTATAGGGTTTTATCTTCCCGGTGCTGGAACCCTGAGCTCTGAGGTCTGGCCTGCTGCTGGGATCGCACGCTCTCAAGGTATCCCTTGATTTTTATCTACCACATATGGATGTGGGACCACCCATGCCCGTTCTGCCACTGCCACCACCTTCCCACACCACACAGCATCTCCTCACCTCTCCACCCCATCTCCAAGTCTCTGCTCCTTCTACCCTTCTGGATGAATGTGGCTTCTTTAAACCCTTGGTCCTTGGACTTCCATACAGTTCAATTTGTGACAGCTCTCGGTGTTATTTGTTTTGAGATTTAGTTGTAATTCCTTTGTGTGGTTATGTGAAGGGGCAAAGCGTGTGTGCCTATGCCTTGCTCTTGACCAGAAGCCTCACATTGTTTTAAACTTTTGCAAACCTTTTTAATCTCTGGCTGAACAGAAGACAGCTAGAGTCTCATATTTGCTTCTGCATTCTATCTGTTGCAACACATTGATTTGGTTGAAGCATATGACAAAAATCTGTCCTCAAACAGATCTGTAGTTAGAAAAGGGAAGACCTTCCTTGAAAGGATCTCAGGGATTCCCAGGGGTCTTCAGACCCCACACTCTAACCCCTAGACTAGTATGTTTAGAGAGCTACAAGCAGTTTGACACCATCAGACCATATAGCACCAAGTGCAAAGAGAGAACACACACCCTCACGGGCCTCTGTGAACATCTAACCTACCACGTAGATGACTTGTGCTTAGCCAGAGAGAGGAAGTGAGAGGCATGGAACCAAACCAGCTGTTTGCAGTGATATAAAAAAGATTTCCTAAGCTCAGCCCTCTCTCTTCACATCCATCATTGTACCTGGGTTTAGGTATCTATGTTTAGGACTCCTGATTGGTAAGGAAGACCTTTTCATCAGAGTAGGGAGCCTGAGGCAGACATCTGTGCATGCCGGTGGTTTTCAGTGCTAAACTAAATTGAGGTCATCTCATGCATTGATTCAACAGACATGTGATACGTTCCAACTGTGTGCTGGGCCCTGTGCTACAGGGGAAAATGAGGAACAGGGTCTTTGCTGCCAAGAAGCTCACACTCCAGCAGGGAAGAGAGGGACATGGAATAAAGAACTCTAATACAATGTGATAAAGTTATAACAGCAGTGTCTACAAAGTGACACAACAAAAAGAGAGCAAATTATTCTGCCTGAGATGGGACAGGGTAGGTTCTAAAGGATGGGGACCATTTTAGCTGGGTCCTGAAGGATGAATAGGAGTTTACCAATATGGAAGTGGGAATGATGATGAGGAAGAAAAAGCAGAAAGATAAAGAAATCGGAATGACTACAGGCCTACATATGACAAAACATTGGATATAGCAGAGTGTGGCTGAAATGAAGAGATCATGTCAGAGTACTTCAAGGATAAGACCAGAAATGACCTCAGACAGGTCTCTAGAATTATGAGGTTTAAACTTTGTTTTTAAAGATTTACTTATTTATTTTTAGAGAGGGAAGGGAGGGAGAAAGAGAGAGAGAAAGAGAAACATGAATATGCAGTTGCTGGGGGCCATGGCCTGCAACCCTAGCATGTGCCCTGGCTGGGAATCGAACCTGCGATACTTTGGTTCGCAGCCCATGCTCAATCCACTGAGCTATGCCAGCCAGGCGAGGTTTAAACTTTTACTGTTGAACATGTAATCTCCAACTTAAATAATGTATGGACTCTACTTTAGAAAGAAAACACAGATATCTCAGATCCATGAGTTGAGTGCTATCCCTAGTTTGGGAAACACTGCTATGGACATTAAGTAGGGTAACCATGGAATTACGCTTTATTCAGAAAGTCCTACAGCATCTGGCCCATGCTTAGAAGAAACTCAGTTAGAGTGATGAGATCTGCATTTCAAAAGGTGAGGACCCTGGCTCCTGGTGGGGGTGGGGGTGGTGAATACTTAAAATATCCCAGGTAGGACAGAGTCAGCGCTTGAGTGACAGCAAGCTGGATGGGAATGGGGGGCAGGGGAGACGTTAAGAGGCATTTTCAATGTAGACTCTGAGGGGCAGTTTCATTCCACACTCCAGCAGGCAAGCAGGAGTTCCCCTGGCTGTGGTTTTCTCCCTCCCTTCTGTCCATCCCACCCACTACTCACCCTCCCCTTCTTTGTCCTCCCCACCAACCCCCAAGCTTCCTGTTTTTAAGAAAAATGGTCTCAGACTTTTCAATTAAGACTTTTCAGTTAGTTTACCCCCAAAACAAGACCATTCAGCCTTCTATTCTTTCCATGGAAACCTCAGCTTCCATGAAAGGATAGCCCCAGTCTCTGATATGGTGGTATTTGGGAAAAATAATTGGGAGGATGTGGCCAGAACAGGGATGGGGCGCAGTTCAAGCCTTTGTTGCCCCCCACGACCCCCCCCACGCCCCCACCCCCATCTGGCCTCCATGATTTGAATATTCAACTTCAAATGCAGAGCAGCTCACAGCAAGCCCTGATAGAACTCCAAGGATCAGCTCCCTGTATTGCCTCCAACCTCCAAGTTGACTCTGGGCCTTTGGTTTGCAACAGGCCCTAAGGCACGACCAGAGTCCTAAACTGGGTACAACCTTCAAAGCAGAGACAGTTCAGGCAGGAAAGAAAGCTAGCTTTCAGTGTTGGGCAATACAAAAACAGAAGGGGGCACAAGTGTGTTTTGAAGTTCCGCAAAGTAGAAATGAGATCTTGAGATGACAGTGCAGAAGAGGATTGGCTGCAAGTCCTAAGCCACCTCTGCTACAGCAGAGATGAGCTGGGAGCTAGCACTTCTGCGGTGAGGTGCTAGCGTTTCTGAAGAACAGAGGCAGGGGAAAGCCAAGCAGAAGCAGCCGCTGAAGCCCTCAGACCGGCACCAGGTGTGTATGGCCTTCACCTTGCTCCCTCTTCCAAATAGGGGTACTGTGCTCCCTGAGCCCTGGTCTCCAGAGGCGCGATTGCCCAATAAAAGTTCACAGTAGGCCTGTAAACAGTGCTTCTCCCCACATACTGTACCACTAGGCTTCATGCGGGGCGAGCTGGGACTCAGACCAGGAAACTACATGACCCATTTGCAACAGCTTGGCTGCAACTGTACTGCCTGCCTTGTGAAGTCTGGGAAGGCAGAGCTGTAGACAAGAGTATTTTTAAACCCCAGACTTGGGTGGCCCTCCCTCCCCCCCCTCCCCACCTCCCGGCCAAGGGGCTATCGTGAATTGAATTGTATTGCAAGATGAATGTAATACAATGAATGTAATACATCACAAGATGAAATGTAATCTGGGGTGTGGCTAAAATACAAAAACAATTAGAAGAGGTAAACTAGGGGTAGAAGACTGGGGGAAATGTAGGAATATTGCTTTGAGCTGGTCTGTTTTCTTTTCAAACTATACAAGATAAACCTTAAACTTGGTGGGTTTGATTACAATCTGCATAGTAAGAGTTTAGGCAAAAGAAAATGCTCAGAGTCAGAAGATCTGAAGCCGGAGATGGGTGTGGGAGGGAGTGGATTGCAGCTCATTGACAATGAACAGGCCACTCCAGGGAATGCAGCCCTGTAACCAGTCATTCCAAAGCCCAGAACAGTGGAAGTCTTTGTCCATCTCTTTTATCTGCCCCAAAGCCTGTGGTTATTGTATGTCCAAAATCCCTGACTCTCAGCCCTCACAGGAGACACTATGAAAAACATTAATAGCAGGAGACACTTTGAAAAATTATTTTTGGCAAAGCCTTTTGCTTTTGCAAGGCCCAGCTGAGTAATACAGGAAGCAGAAAGGGTGGGGGCACCTCCTGGCTCCCCTGGTTAGAAGAATCAGCCAAACAAGAGCAAAACAGGAGCTGTGAGATACCACTTCCTGCCTAACCCAGGTGCCCTGAAACTCGCTGAGGGGGTCAGACCTCAAAACAAAGTCCCGTCCTCTACCCCCAGGTTGTTATAGACTGGAAAGCATTATGAAGGTTGGAAACTCGCCTGACAAGACCCATGGCACCTCAGGCCTGAGGAGACATGTAATTTCTAGACTTCACAAGTGTCCCACAGGCCCTGCTTAGAAAACGCCAGGAAAGGATATGAAAGTCACTTGCTGTTACTGCTAAAGAGATCCACAGCAGTCCCCTTGGGAAACCAGTTTTCCCTCCCCTCTCCCTGATTTGCTCACCTATGGAACCTTAAATGAAACTCAGAGTTAGAAGAACAAAACATCTACCTGGGGGAAAGGGACAAGTCTACAGGCGGAGGGAAGAACAAAGCAGCAAGGAAGTTTTTAGCTACTCAGCAGAAATACTGAACACCTAATCTCACCCCTGCGATTAGCATCCCTCTCGCAATGTCCCAAATGCCTTTAGACAAACCCAGTTTATGAGTAAATAGAACGTGGCTTTCTGGAAAACCCTCTCACCACCCTCCTTCCCACCCCACTCCCCCCACCACACACACACACCTTGCATTAATATCTCTCCTCCATTTCTTGCTTTCTTAAAGAATTTCTCATATTGAGTCGAGGGATGGGGCAGGGAGGGGAGTATATTAGTTTGTTAGGGCTGCTATAACAAAGCACCAAAGACTGAATGGCTTAACCAACAGAAATTTATTTTCTTGCAATTCAGAAAGCTAGAAGTCTGAGAGTGAGATGCTGACAGGATTGGGGTGTTTTTCCTAAGGCATCTCTCCTTGGCTTGGAGATGGCTGTTCTCCCCTGCTGTCCTGATGTACCAACCTCCTCTTCTTATGAGAACACCAGTCATATTAGAACAGGGCCCACCCTAATTACTTCATTTTAACTTAATTACCTCTTTAAAGATCCTTTCTACAAATACAGTCACATTCTGAGGTACTGGGGTTAGGATATCAAGATGTGAATTGGGGGAAGAGGGACCAAAATTCAGCACATAACAGTGGGTAAGGGAGAGAATGTACATTCTCCCAGGGAGGGAAGACTCCTTTAATCTTATTGGCCTGTATTTTAGAAGGAAAGGTCCATGTACAAGACTGAGAGAAGGTGAGGAGTGCAGAACTACCCAGACAGAGAGCAAAGAGAGGTCATGAGAGAAGTAAAGGACGCCTTAGTAGCTTTCCTTCAAGTGGACCCCTGATAGAGATATGGGAGAAACCCTGGTTCTTCTCACCGACACAGTAAAGAATTACAGATCAGCAAACCTATTAGCATGCACGAAATGTTTATTAGTGCTAAATTTTAATGGGAGAGCAAAAGCAAGGTGGCAAGAGCAGGAGGGACAAAAGCAGGGTAGCCAGAAGCCAGGTGGCCAGCACCTGGGTGGCCAGAGCCCAGATGGTCAGGGGCCTGGTGGCCAGAGTGGCCAGAGGCCCCCCATGTGGCAGGAGAAGAGAGTCCTTTGTTCTGAGGACTTGTATAGTTGGCACGATGAGGGTGAGGGAGTTCCATTTTCATTGGCGGGTAAAGATGATGCTACTTTTCCATGGGGACATAACTGCCTAAACACACGTATGGGTGGGGGTCTGTTAGCCTGAATCCTTATCTTGCTCCAGACTCTACTTGCTCATTTTGTATGTGACGGGAGACAGGCAGTTAAACAAAGCTGATTATGGGCTTTTTCTTTTGGGCACTGTAGTCCTTCCCCTTCTCCCTTCTAGGCTGTGGGATAAATACATAGTCTCAAGGTTTTCCTCTTCCTGGCTAGTGGGGATGATACACACAGACTTTCAAGGTCTCCCCCATCACACACTTACAGTTTCACTTGTTTTTTGGGATGCCTGGCAGCCTTATCAAACCAGGTTCTAGATTACTGGGTCAACATGCAAGCTTTGCTTTTAGCCTCCTGTATTAAATTCTTTGTTAGATTGTAATGGTGAGGGACTTGCCTCCATTTCCCCTTTGGCCACTCATTCACAGTTGCTACCTAAGTGTTAAAAGGTGTTGCCTGGCAACCAGGATGCTATAGTTGCTGGCCAGCAACAGCAGAGCAGTCCCAGAGTTCTTCCTATGCTATGTCTTGCAACAGCAAGATACCCTGAGCCAATTAATAGAAGACCCCAAGGTACAAAGAGGTCTTTGGGGGTTAGGCTGACTCTTCCTTCTCCTGTTCCAGAAAAAGAGGGAAAGATCCTCTTCTACCCAAACATCTTCTGACATCTCTTCTCCTCCCTATCTCTTGAAAGAGTTCAGTTCCCCAAACATTGAGCACAGACTGTGTTCTAGGTGGTAGGCTGGGAATATGGAACAAAATATTTTGCACACTATACTTTAGCCCAAACTCTACTTACTCAACCCCTTTTGTTCCAGGGACAGCTTAATGAAGACAAACTGAAGGGCAAACTGAGGTCCTTGGAAAACCAGCTGCATACCTGTACCCAGGTAAGCATTCTGGAGAACACTACCAACCCAGGAATCTAGAATTAAAGGAGAAGGCTTGAACCTCAATCTTACTCTCTAAAAGTGCCACCTGATAGAGATAAAGGCATCCACTCCTACTCACCCAGTTGAGTGGATAACTTTGCCATTTTCACTTTGATCCCCAATTTACCATTTGTCCATGGTCTTCGTCCATCCACCTCTCTCTTTCTCCCAGTGCTTTTCCCCTCACGCCCTGGGAAGGAACTTGAGCACCAAGCACTACGCTGGCTCCAGGGCAACCTTGAGAATACCTGGAACTGTAGGAGGGAGCCTTTGGTAAAGATTCACACCATGCCGGTAGACCTGCACAGATCCCAATCTTTGAACAGATGAGTTGAACATTCTAATGAAATTTTGCAAAGTAATTTTCACTCAGTGGGCAAATTTTATCTCTTAGCAACCTGTTGGAGAAAGTAAGACTATGACTTTGTCTTCCCTGCGACATTATTATCCAGCTTCAGCAATCTCTTGATTGGCCTTACTTTGGATTACAAGAGATAGAAAGAAATTGGCTTTCGCTTGAGAAGCGATGCATTTCTAGTAGTTGGGGACCTGTCAAGGAAGAGGATGAGGTGGAACAGGAAGTCTGCTCCCATCTGGAGTTAGGGAGATAAAGCCACACAGTTGGAATCTTGCAGGAGAAGGGTTTATAGTCTGTAAATTTGCTGATCCGCAACTTCTACTTTTTCAGTATGACCTCCTTTGTCAGGCTCTTAGGAACTAAATGATGCCAACCAAGCTCATAAGAGACTGATATACAATCCTGAATGCCAATGAATTCATTTTCTGTAGAGGACAAAGCTGGCCAGTGACCAGCAGAGTTAAGTTCAATAACTGGGACATACCTATGTATGACTTCAACCAATAATTCTTGGATATGCTTTCTAATAAAAATTCCAAGAACATAAGACCCATTCATATTTAATCCAAATTTTCAGATGATTACAAAGCTAAATGGGAATGATTTCATATTGATCCCTAAATTTGCATTATCTAGGTTATTTCTAACCCAGTGGGTAATCCAGAATTGACAGTAAAAGCTGCCTGTGTTCCCCAAAATCACAGGGCATAAAGATGAAAGGTGCCCTGGCTGGTGTAGCTCAGTGGATTGAGCATGGGCTATGAACCAAAGTATCGCAGGTTTGATTCCCAGTCAGGGCATATGTCTGGATTGCAGGCCACGGCCCCCAGCAACCACACGTTGATGTTTCTCTCTCTCTCTTTCTCCCTCCCTTCCCTCTCTAAAAATAACTAAATAAATAAAATCTTTAAAAAAAAAAGATGAAAGGCATGGGGACATCAAGACCCCCAGTGAATTCACAAAATTGCTCTTTTGTCTTTTTCTTGACCCTGAAGCCAGGAGGAATTTTTAAATGCAAATATATTAATTTTAAAATATTTACTGGGGATCCCTGAAGCTACAAAGATCATTAACTAACTAACTAACTAATTAATTAATTAAAAATTGTTAAAGCATGCTCCCTGCCTCTTCCCTGAGGAGTTTACAGTGTCATAAGAGAAACAGATAGAGTGGAAAGGTATAGGCATACAGGGGGTACTATGTGAACACTAAGAAAGGCTACCTAGTCCATAATTAGCTGGGGGTAGGGATAGTTAATTAAGATTTATCAGAACTTACATGATTCTTAGGCTGAATCTTGAGCATGAGTAGAAGTTAACCAGATGGAAAGGGTGGGTAAGGATGCTCTAGGAGGCAGAAGCAGCTCTAGGGGCAAAGGCAGAGACCAGACAGTACAGTGCTCAGGGAATTTGCAAGCAGTTCAGCTTGGGTGAGACAAGCATAGAATGAAAGTCTAGGCTTATAAGTAGAAACCATGCCAAGAAATTTGGACCTGATCCTGAGGACACTGAGAATCCAGCAAGATTTAAGCAAGTTGTGATGTGATCAGATTTGCATTTTAGAAAGAATGCTGTAGCTGCAGGACTAAAAGAGTTTGAAGGGTGGCAAGTCTTAAAGATGGGGAGACTATTGTATTAATCCATATAATAGTATTACTAGAGTCTGAACTAATTAGTGGCAATAGGGATAGAGAGGAAATAGGTGTGAGTTGTAAAGGAGGTTAACTTGACAAAGGGTCTTAACCAACTGAATACTGGGAGAAAGTAAGAAAGAAATCAAGTTGACTCTGGTTTAGGGCTTGGGAGACTGGGTGCATGGTGATGCTGGTCATTGAGGCAGGGGAAGCCCAAGAGAAAGAAGCAGATTTAGGAAGATAATTTTGCGTTGGAAATGCTGCATTTCAAGTGCCTGTGGAAGGCCTGGGAGAAATGCCCAGCATGCCACGGGCCCTGTTTATTAACCCCACTCACCCTTCACATCACCCGAGAGACTTCGCTACCCACCTCTAGCCTAGAAGAAAAGCTTCACCAGATTACTGGTATCTCTGCCCTGTGGGCAAGGACCAAGTTCTTTTCATTTCTGTAACCCAGCTCAGGTTTTGGCACACAGAAACTTAATGTGTATTTGTTGAATTGCATCAAATTTACAGAATTATTCCCCTTGGGGAATGAAAAAGGTGCTAATGGAGATGGAAGACCAGAAAAACAGCTATGAGCAGAAAGCCAAGGAATCACTGCAGAAAGTGCTGGAGGAGAAAATGAGCGCAGAGCAGCAACTGCAGAGCACACAGGTTCGGGGATCTGCATAGTACTTGGCACTGGGCACACCAGGGCAGCTCTGGGAGCCAGCTGCACAACTCCAGGGAACCCCAAGGTACTACCCTCCCCCTTGTCTCCCTCAGCGGTCCCTGGCTCTGGCTGAGCAGAAGTGTGAAGAGTGGAGGAGCCAGTACGAAGCTCTGAAGGAAGATTGGAGGACCCTGGGGACCCAGCACAGAGAGCTGGAGAGCCAGTTCCATGTGCTCCAGTCCAAACTGCAGGTACGGGGCCCTGGGGGTGAGGTGGTGGGGAGAGGGGGCAGGATTTAGGGGAAGAAGGAGTGGTGACAGCAATGATGGAGAGAAGCTGTCACCTGGGTTGGTGTCCTCAAAGGCAACTGAGACCATCTGGCTTTCAGTTCCTCACTGCCCACTTTGCACCAGTCTCACTGTTTTGGCTCTGAAATCTAATTTGCAGTGTAGCAAGGACATCTGCCCTGCTGATGCAAATGAACTCAGAGTTCATGGAATGACACAGTCCAAATGCAAAAGGCTGAAATATTCATCGGCCTACTGTCATACCCCAACTCACCCTCTGCACCCCATCCCAGCAGAGCAGCCAGTTCAGAAATCACTTCTACGGGCAGAGAGCAAATGTCATTAATTTACTTATGGACAGAGTATTAACTAACACACCCTGCCATGTCCTTGGCATTCTCAACGGTTTCTCATCTGCATTTACCTTGGAGACCTTAACTAGCTTCCTAAGCCTCAGTTTCCTCATCTCTAGAATGAGAATAGCTGTATCAAAGATGGCTGTGAGGGTTAAGTGATGTGATCCATGCAAAGCACTAAGCACAGTGCCTGGTACATATAAGCCCTCAGTAAATATTAGCCATTATTATTTTTCCTTACTTGCTTTGGAATTTTTGAGGACCCACCTCAAAAGTTTACCTGATTTTACTGAAGTGAAATCTGACCACAGGTCACTTGATGAGAGGGTGTCTCATCAAAGGAGCGAACCCAGCTGGCCATGGCGTTGCAACCATACCTCAGTCACCTACCAGGCAACGCTTATAAAGATCTTTTTCTTCAATTGTTTGTGAAAATGACACCACAAAAAAAAACTGATAGTGCACAATGAAAAATAAAGTGAAGACATCCAGAAGAACGATTCAATATTCTTTAATTTGGGCATTTACCCAAATGAGTCCCTTGTGAATATCAAAAAGAAAAATCTAATGCATTATTTGTAATAAGAGGAATAGAGCAAGGCAAAGGGAAGAAATTGTTTTAACTTTCCTATTTTTCTATTTCCCTAACGTTCCCACCTCTAAAATTCTACAATGTTCTACATTTTTTTGTCTTCCGGGGGATCTGCCCCCACCCTCTACCCTAGCACTGACCTGCTCCTGTGTTGGCCCCTCTTCCTCCCTGCAGGGGGCAGACAGTAGAGACCTTCAGATGAACCAGGCCCTGCGACTCCTGGAGAACGAGCACCTGGAGCTGCAGGCCAAGATTGAGTGTCTGCAGGGGGACAGAGACCTGTGCAGCTCGGACAGCCAGCTCCTACAAGGTACCCTTCTCCCTGGGGGCCTCTGGCTGAGTGAGCCCAGAGAAGGAAACCGGGTGGAGAGAAAGGCTTCACTCAGTCTTTCCTTTGTTTGGTTGACTTTAAGATTTCATTTTACCTTAAGGGAAAGGCAGGGCTATTTTAATCGCCCAAGACTGAAATATAAGTTTGCAGCACTAGAGAATCTTGTAGTATCAGCTCTCTTTTCCAGCCCCTCCCTCCGGGCCAGATCACAGCTGCTCCCACATCAGTCACGTGTCAGTTCCACATTCCTAATTTGAAAGGTCAGTTGAAAGGTTGCCGTCACAGCCTGTGCAGTTAGCTGAGGACCAAATTGTACGTAAATACAACACCTAATCCAACCCCACTTGTTAATTCAATGACACCCAAGGTATTTGGTTCTGGTTTACCTCTGCAGAACTAGGAAAAGTAGAACTTCCACCTGACACATATCAGAGGCCATGGTCCAGGCAGTACCTATTACGAATTCCCACCCTCGGGTATCAAGTTCATTAATCTTGGGTTCTTCTACTTTCGTTTGCATTATTTCATTTTTAGATCAACTAAAGAGGTCAGAGGAGGAGAAACTCGCCCTGGTGACCAAAGTACAGCAGTTGCAGAGTAAGTTCCCTCCCCGGGTTCTAAAAGTAACACAGGTGGCTTTTGGGTGTTCCTAAAACACCCAAAGGGGCTGGGGGGTGCGGTCTTTGGCATCTCCTCTACTTCTGTGCATTTTCAGATCCTCTTCTTGTGAAGTGAGGTCATCTACATAGCTCTTCACAAGTTATATATTAACCTGTCCTTTTTTTCCCTTTTCTACTTCTCTCCTTCCATACCAATGACAACCACCTGCATCTCCCCCAGAACTGCACATTTTTTAAAGTGTGAAGTTTTCCAAGGTAGTTCTTATTTTGTGTATTATTACGTACATGAATATGTCACATTGAGCTCTGTCACTAGGAATGGCTCAGAAATAAGCACACACTACAGATGCCTCAGTCCACTTCAAAACTACATATTGGCGCCAAAGGGGAAAGGGGGCCTTTCATAAGTAGACAACTTTCTGAAAGATTTTATTTATTTTTAAAGAGAAGGGAAGGGAGAGAGGGAGAGAAACATTGATGTGGGAAACATCGACCGACTGCCTCCCGTATGCGGTTCAATTGATCCCACAACCTGGGTATGTGCCCTGAATGGGAATCAAACCCACAACCTTTTGGTGCATGGGATAATGCTCCAACCAACTGAGCCACCTGGACAGGGCAAAAAGTAGACAATCTTTGAGAAGCTGGAGAACCTGATTAAATAAATAGCTCTGCTGGTTGCCTACCACCTTAACGTCTGAGATTGGATGAGAAGTTTCATGCACACAGCAATGAATATTAAAATAGCAAGGCAACCACAGGGAAAAGGGAGAAGAAACACCAGCAGAAGCTATGCTCCTGCAGACCAGGCACTGAGTGGTCAAGTCACTGGAAAGTCATGCCTTTATTTATCCAATGCGTATTTAATGAGCCCCTACCAAGGGCCAGGCACTCCAGCTGTGCAGAGGATACAGTGACAAACATAACTGATGAGGATCCTTCCCTCGTGAAGTTTACATTCTAAGTAAGCTCCACAATGAAGTATGGAGTTTTTATGAGCAAATAAAATATGTAGCAGGTAGTGTAACTACTGTGGAGAAAAATAAAGCAGGTTAAAGGGAAATATTTGCTATTTTATCCAGGGCCATCAGGGAAAGCCCTTCTTCTAGGGTAACATTTAAGAAAGACTTAAGGGTAAAGACATGGCAGGAAGAGATATAAGGATGGTGTATTCAGAACATAGCACCACAGACTGGGTGACTTCAAGAACAGTTTATTTTCTCACAGTTTGGCAAGCTAGAAAGCCAAAATCAAGGTGTCCACACAGGCTTGGTTCCTTCTGAGGTTGTGAGGGAAGCATCTGTCCCACGATTCTTTCCTTGGCTTGTAGACAGCTGTCTTCTGTGTCTCCTCATACATCCCCCGTCTCTGCATGTCTGTGTCCAAAGGCCCCCTTCTTACGAGGATGTGTCACATTCGATTAGGGCCACACTAATGTCCCGTTTTAACCTCTGTAAAATACCGATCTCCGAAAAGGTCACATTCTGAGGTACTGGGAGTTAGGACTTCAAATTACGAATTTGGGGGTAACCCCATTCAACCAGTAACAGATGGGAGCATCTTCAATAATTAAGATTCTGGGCAAAGTTCTGAAAATACACCCCCTGCAGTGAATATGCTAGCACAGACGAGCTTCTTGTGTTTGCCGACAGGTCTGCTGCAGAGCCAGTCCACACAGCTCCAAGAACAGGAGAAACTCTTAACAAAGAAAGGTCAGCAAATTTACTTCCACAAATTCTAAGACACTGGCTCTTGCCTTGCCTGCCTAGAGGCACGGGGATGGGCTACTTGACTTCTTGGAGTTCCATCCAGTTCTGGGAGTCTGTGAGGTCAGGGATCTGGGGAAGCTTCTTAAGGGCTAATCTCTGGCTCTGAGGACAACTAGTTAGCCTCCTACTGTGAGAGCTGGTAAACTGTGAAAGAGGATTTCTACTCCCCCTGAAAACAGATGTCTGTGTTGAACATTTCAATAAATTGATTTTGAACTCAGGATTTCATGTCAATTTTTACACCTGCCTTTCCAAGTCACATCCAACCTCCCAAGTCTAAACCATGTTGCACGCAACAGTTACCTCACTGTCAGCCCTGAAGAGTCTGCCGCCTTAGCTTCCAGAGAAGAACTCGTCACGTGGTGTACGGAGGGGCAGAAGCTCCTCACCTACCCACTGCACGTAGCCTTCTGTTCACTTCTCACAATCACTGGGTAACATAGAAGGCAGAAATTATTATGCCCACATAGCAAGGATAAGAAAATGTAAGTCTACGGTCATACAAATTAAAGGCACAGCTAAGACAAAGATTCAGAATTTCTAACTTTTAGTCCAGTGTGCTTTTCACAGGACGAAGACTGTGAGGTGGCTGAAATGCCATCTTTAACCACATGAAGATGAATTCTAGGATATGACTGCCTTCTCGTGACTGAACGGAGAATGAAGGGAAAGGGAGTTGTGTTGAGGCATCCAGCAAACCTACCAGACTAACTAGAAAGGATGTGGCCAATAACAGAAGAAACTGGATTAATAAATGTGCTCTAATGAAAGTATCTGGCATTAAACAGGACTGATACAAAGAAAAGTAAGGGCCAACCTTGCCCTCCATGGGGCTCAAATTCCAGCTCTGTCCAGGCTGAGCGGGGGCTCTCAATGGGAGTTCTTTAAAAGTCAGAGAATTCTGTTCCATGAATTGTAACCAAAGACAGACCCTCCCTTTTTCCCTCCCCGCCCTTTCCCTCCTTGGGGTTCTGTCAGTGACAGGGCCCTTCCTCGGAGGTGTGGGCCTCACTGTCACTGGGAATGTGGCTGCTTTTTTAGATCAGGCTTTGTCTGAGTGGAGTCCAAAGCCCTCCCATAACGAAGTGGAGCCTGAGGGTACAGGGAAGGAGCAAGACTGGGATTTCAGAGACCAGCTGCAAAAGACGACTTTGCAGCTCCAGACCAAGGAAAAGGAGGTGAGACACGACCTCAGTTAGTGAGGAGCTCAGCCCACAGTGGCAGGGAAAGCTGCTGGGAGGCCGGTGGAGAGCAGGGATTTCAACAGCTACTTGTAACTAGATGCCTGAGGGCATTCATTTGCTTATAAAAAATGTCTTTGCTTTAGGGTTAACTTGTCAATCTTTCCCCTTCCTCATTTACACCAATCCTTATCCACTTTATTAGTTACCTTGTACAAAGTCAACCTAAATGCAAACATATTTAATAAACATTAACTCTTCAATCTTCACCTTACACTATGTTAAAACTTGATAGTCTTTTAAGTAACAAAACTCTTCACTCTTCCCATCTACAAACTCCCAGACACGTACCCTTGGCTACTGGCAGAGAGACTTGGACTTTGATCACTTTCAGGTCTTCTGTACTGTAAGCACTTCATTTTTGGTGTCCCCATTTACAAAACACGTGCACACTGTCACATGAACGTATGAAAGCACTTACTTATATAATACGCATTATAATCAATCATGTAAATGAACACATTCTGAACAAACTAGGTGAGACAGTCAAAATGCAAAATGAAATCTCTGAGAAAGGCTGGGAAGGGAGGAAGGTGGTACAAATTCCAAATGAATGAAGGAGTAACTTACATGGGGCCCTCTCCCCTATCTGGTGGTGACTTTGGTGGTCTTCTTCCCCTCAGTGCAGAGAACTGCATTCAGAGTTAGACAACCTCAGTGACGAGTACCTCTCCTGCCTGCGTAAGCTCCAGCACTGTCGAGAAGAGCTGAACCAGAGCCAGAAGCTGCCTCCCAGAGTAAGAGTGTCAATCCTCCCATACAGCAATAGATGATGGTGGGACTATTCCTCCTTTAGCCAAATCTTGCAGATAAAATGTACCAGCCCATGCCAACATCTAACCGGCCTGTCCCGTTCAGCTTTGTTTATACTGAGAGTATAGTAACCATGGAAAGAAACACTGGCTTATGCATCTAAACTTAATTTTCATAGAACTCTTAAGCCTAAAGGGAAAGACTTACTGTTAGCTAAAGTATGAAATGGTGTTTTTTAGCCTTTTCAATGTAGTAGTGGCAAGGACAGAATGAGAGAGAAAAGGTACCAAAGAATATGAACACAGAATAATTTAATTTTGCTATTTTCTACCTTTGAATGGTCGTATCAGTGTTTAAGTATCTAGGCCCTGCTGGCCATAGTTCCCTCGGTCAATAATCGGCTTATGGGCCAGTGACCACCAGTAAAGTGGTTCTATTCCAAGGGAGGTGACAAGTGACAGACTGATGTAAAAACCTTTCCCTCCTCCACCAACTAAGATTTCCCACTGAGCCAGAATGGGAAGAAGGAAGGTTATTTTTGCCTATTTCTTCTCCAACCAACCTGTGGCTTCTTTCTCTTTTCCCCTCCTCCCTCCTCAGAGGCGGTGTGGTTGGTGGCTATCACTGTTGATGGCAATAGCCGCTATAGCACTGGCGGTGCTCCTGGCCAACAAGGACAGCCTGATGATCTGAAAAACTTGTGACAGCTTCCTCGGGTGAAAATCAGAAGAAACTCAATAAAAAACTCAGAAGGTCTGGTCACCTTCAAGTGTGGGTTTTCCCAATGCAACTGAAATTTCTGACTTTATTTTTTTTAACCTACTGTAAATAAAATGAATAAACGTTGCCTGACAGTCTCTGTCCCTAGAATTGTTTATTCCTGGATGACCTATCACATCACAAATATAAGACACTTGAGCATCCTGGTCTACTGTTCTTAACCCAATTCAGTTGGAGGTATATAAACATGCAGTGAAGCCCAGTCCTGCTACTTTCCAGTGAACACTACTCACACACAGGGCAGGCATATTTACAACCTTATCGTACCGTACCATACATAGTAGACAAGGATACACTGCTTGTCCTCCACCTCCCTTCTTATTCTCCACAGTCTCTTTCCTTCCATCTTCTATTCAGTGAAAAAGGAATAGCCATCTCAGCTAAGCCAGGACTCCTTACTACAGAAATGGCAAAAACGTACTACCAATGCTGCCGTAGCCACCACCTGTCCCCATGCCCATCATAGATGTGGCCAACTGATGACAGCATTCTTCCCTAGTGTTCTCAAGATGCTCAGAATTGGCACTGGAGATGATTGCTATTTGCAATCCTTGACTTAGGGCTGGACATTTACTGAGTACTTGCTCCACAGGAGACAGTCAGAGGGCCACAGCTGGCAGTGAGACTGTCTCAGAGGAGATGGTGAGGTCAGCAAAGTCATTCTGAGTCCTACATCGACTTCTAAGGTCCTTTTCCCAAGTGTTTAGAATGTCCCTCAGGGCTGGGAACAAGCTCTCTGGAACACTAAAGGAATAAAGCAAGACTGGAGGTTGACCAAGGAGCCATGAGATCCGGGCAGTGAACACCCGTAGTGGGATCAGGGCTAAGCAGTTGTCATCTCCCTGGTTCAGGTGAAAGGTATAGGGAACAGGATAACCCAGGAGGATCCCAAACACAGTACAGAGATTCCAGTCTGAGCAGCGGAGCCTGCTGCAGGAGACTGCCAGGGACAGGTCCCTGTGCAACCCCTGCAAATGGGTGATGATCTCAGCTATAAGGGACTTCAAGCCTTGAAGCTGGTCCAGGGAGCGAACAGAAGGGTGAGGTTGGGAGCTGGAAACATCCACAAAGGCTATAGTACCATGGAGCACCTGTTCCAGGTGCTGACACACATGCTCAGGTCTGACAATCAGGTTGTTTCCTCCAAGCTCAAGGATGTGAAGTCCCTCCGTCAGGAAGCCCAGGCCCTGCAGCTCCTCCAGATAGCGCTGGAGCTCTGATGCCCCAGCACCATTGCAATCATAGAGCAGAGCAGGCTTCAGTCCCCGGGCCACAGCCAGTATTTCTCCGGCCAGGTGAAGGCAGACAGGTTGGGGTGGGCCCCGTCTCTTTCCCATGCCCAGGGTCTGCTGAGCAGCTGCCACCAGCAACTGAGGACTCGGTGTTGACATGGGATCTGGAAGCAACATCAAGCATGGCCTCCTTGATTAGCCACAGTTCCCTCTCCTGGGCCACGTCTCTGAGCTCCAGACATTTGAAGGGCCTAAAAACAAAGCAGGACCAGGGAGTTATTAATACCAGCCAGAGACATACCAGGTCACCTGCCAGCAGCCTTCCCCTGAGTCTTACAGCACCTTCTCAAGCTCATTTTGTCCCTCCCTCTGCTTTGAAGGCTAACCCAGGCCAGACACCACGGGGTCAGCAATGCTGCCTGATTACTATGGGTGACTTAGTCTCTCTCCGTCCCAAACACAAGTGTCTGTATGGTCTTGGGGCTAGATTTATAGTCTCTTTGGCTTCTAGCCTAAATGGTATCTTTTGTAAATTACTTCCTCTGAATCAAACCAGAAGGAGTTTGGGGCACAGAAGAGGCAAGACAGCCTCTGGCAAAATTCAGAGTATTTCACCTAAAACTGCCCTCTGAGACAGTTGTAGATTTCAAAAGCACTCTTTTCACTGCCAATTTCCCCTTCTCTTCCCGCGAGAGTAGTTCTGCGAATAGAGCTCTGATTAAACTCATACACCTTGAGACATCAAAATAAATGAGCTGTGTTAGAACTATAGGAAGGTTGTATTTTAACTTCTGTTGTCCGCACCATCCCCTCTGGCCGACAACCACGGACCCACAGCAGATGGGCTCACTCCGATCCCACACCCTTTCGTGAGCAAATTATCGCGGTTTATTAATCTGGGCACAGGTCTCCCTCCCACATACCTACGCCCTTCCTCTTCCGCTGCCGGTTCTCAGGCTCAGGAACTCCTCCCAGTTCTTCCGTGCTGCCACACCGGCGGAGAAGCCAAGAACTCCGCCACCACACCGTAGACCCAGTCGGCCCGGCCTCCGGTCGGCGAAGTCCCCAATTGCGCATGCCCGACGCGACTCCTCCCCCCCCCCGCCACTTTCCGTGACGTCATAGCACGCCGCCTGGCGTTAGAACCACTGGCGAGGCCATCCGGCTGTGAGTTGTCACTGTGGGCGCCCGTGGCCGGCCCCTTCCGACCAATCAGAAGCTGCCCGGCGAGTCGGCGTAGACCCCGGTAGGGGCGGAAGTGGCCGAGAGAAGGCGGGACCTGGCGAACTGGTGGCCTGTGGCTCACCGCCCTCGCCCTTTGCTTTGTGGCAGCTGTCCCACTTGAGTAGGAAATCAGAAGCAAGACATATGGCACAAAAACACTCCTTGTGTCTGGAGAAATGCAGTTGCCCCTCTAATGGAAAGTTATTTCAAGGCCAGCGATAAGCGTTGCAGAATCTCCACATCTACGGGTGGTGCTACCAAGTTCAGGGTTTTTGTTTTTGTTTTTGTTTTTGTTTTTAAGGAAGCTTGGCCCACCTAAACTCTAAGTTTGAGAGGCTGAATTCTGAGAAGTGGGTGGATGAGTGCTATCCTGGTCCAGGTTTGTCATCTCTAAACGGGGTGTGAACAAATATATGCTAGACGTGCTTCTGGGAGCTGGAGGTATCACAGTGTGCAAAACGGACAAACACCCCACCTTCAAGGGTTCAAGGTCAATGAGTTCAACCTGCTGAGTTCCCATGAGAAATGAAACACAGAGATGCAGAGGGTTTTAATCAAGTATTTGAGAAGAAAAAGTGTTATTTCACAGAAGGGTTAACTACCAGATATGACCCATACTACAAAGGGAAAGAATTTGAGAAAACATGTATCTGAGAATATGGCCCAAATTGATGGATAACATAGGCAGGGTGGGGGAGTAAGGGCACTGCACACACATACACTGGATGTTTCACTCCTGGTTCTACGTTGGTGGTGTCCTCAGACACTGAAGAGACAGCTGTGGAGTAAAGATGGAGCCGGCCTGGAAGGAGGACCTTGAAGGAGGAGCTCCTAGGAGCTCCTAGGAGGACCTAGGAGCTTGAAGGGCTCCTAGTCTGACACTGGACCTTAGCTCTGAGGAAGTCAGAATCAGGGACTGGAAACTAATTTTAGAATTGTTTCCTTCCCATATTTATTTTACCATGGTGGTTACCAATAAATCCCTAAAATGAAAGACTTATTTAGTCCATTCATTTATTCTAACAAATATTTGAAAACATACTATTACCAGACAATATGCTAAATGCTGGCAGCAAAATCCAAAACAAATAGTTTCTTCCTTCAGCAAATTCGTAGTCAAGCAAGACACAGATGCTGAGCAATTACAACAGAATTGATTACTCTGAAAAAGGAAGTTTAGGGTGCTATGGCAACACTGGCCAGGGACCCAATATATTCGGAAGGGATCAGTGCAGATCCAGCACTTGCCCTCCCTATTTACCTACAGTGGTTCTTCTTAACTTTGAGATAACTTTGGTGGTAGAGTGAAGAGGGATGAAAAAGAAGAGCTGGTTGACACCATCTAATTCCCTTCCCAGTCTTCAGCAAAGTGAAGGCAAGGAAGTAGAAGACAAGGGTGTGTGGTTCAGCCACCAAAGGAAATAGTAAACTGAATCTCCGAGAAAGAAAGGACACCTGGTATCTGTCCATCAGGACTGGAGAAGGAACACTGAAGGGGACCAGTGCAGAGCCTTGCCTGCAGTCTCCCAGCATTCTGAAAAGAATTTTTTTAAAAAGAGGAAACTGAGCTTTAGTTAAGACCACATAAAACCATTCATCCATCCCTCTGATGTTTATGAAGTTTTTATTACAGTCACATACTAAAAGTTTCATGCTTCTTGGCACTTCAGAACACTATTTTTAATCCCTGTGGCCAACTCTTTATCTGGGCCCCAATTCAGATGGACAGCCTGGCCGTTAGAATCTCACCGAGTAAGGGAAAGGGGCCAGCCCAGATCCACTAGTTGTTCTACCAATTTATTTATCTAGTTGTTTCTTTATAATTTTGAGTTATGCAAACAGACAGAAGCAGCCAGACATCAATACCAAACCGCTCACTTCACCCGCTCAACAAAATAACCAAAAAAATAGAAAGTTTCTATACCTTGCATGTTTCTTGGTTTCTAGAAACACAACTGCTCACAACTGAGCACCTCCCCTTTACCCAGATTTTTCGGGGTCATACTTCAGTAACAGTAGATCCTTAGAGACCCTCACACCAGGGCTTAAGCATTCTAAATAAGTCCCACTGCCACCTGCAACTGAGTTGAAGCTATGCTTTTTGAAATAAAGCTAGCCCAACTTTTCACCTAGTTCAACTCCAACAGCAAGTAGGAGATAGCTTGGTTTGAGGGTAGCAGATCCTTAATGCTTTCTCAATATGGCCTGGAACCAACAGCCTTCAGTATTTAAGAGGATTGGGGCAGCTACCAGACATTAGTATCTTGCTTTCCATTTAGGTTTTGAAGTTTAAAGCATGATTCCATCCTTTAAAAAAAACAAAAAAAAAAAAAAAAAGCTCTAGCTGGTGTGGCTCAGTTGGTTGGAACATCATCTTATACTAAAAGGTTGCAAAGGTTATGGGTTTGATTCCCTATCAGAGCACATACTTAGGTTGCAGGTTCAATCCCCAGTTGGGCACGTACCAGAGGCAACCAATCAATGCCTCTCTCTAAAAAAAAAAGCAATGGGGGAGGGGGGGAGTCCTCAAGCAAGGACAAAAAAAAAAGGCAAAAGGGTCAGGGACCAAGCAAAAGTTAATATATAAGACTAGTTTGTGGCACCTATAGATGCAAAGTTCTACACCCTAATTATTCATGCCCAGCTACCTCCACTAGGGAGACAAGCAAGTTTATGCTAGGTGAGCCTATTCCAGAAAAACAATGACCAGCCATTTTTCACCTTCACCTTACCACGCTCAAACCCAATTTTTCCCAAATGCAAATAATCCAAATGACAGGAAGACTAAAATTCTCCAAACAAGGAGGACTGTCCCTTTTACACTTACAGAAGTTTTCCGAGTTGCCCAACTCATCCCCAGATCTTCCTCAAAAAAGAGAGAGCTCTCTACCCTCTCTGAAGGCTGTCACTGAGTCACACTCATCTACCCCCCCACCCCCACCCCCACACAGTGGGATCCACATGGTGGCAAGGTAAATACTAGATAACCACCTCTGTGACCGGATCCCTGGGCCTTCTAAGTCAACAGCTTCCCTTTAGAAGCTCAATTTATGAGCATTTACTCCGCAGGCTGGGTGACTTTCAGACTTTGGCACCTATTTCTATTTAGATATCAAGTTTGGTTCCTAAGCAACGATCCAGCTCCCCTCCCTCTCACTTCAAGGGAGCCAGGTTACTATACTAGCAAAACAGGTCAAACAGAGATCAATCCTGGACAAATCAGTGCTTGAGGGAACTTTAATGAAAGCAAGAAAAAAATGTGAGACAAGAACAATGCAGAAGGGTTCTGTTCCAGGCAGTTTTAGACAAGTAGAGTGAAGTCATCAAGTCAGAGTTTTAAAGCAGGCATTATTTCAGGCACCATTCCAACCCCTTCTCTTTACAGTAATGAATCTGAAGCCCAGAGGTTACATGACTTGGTTCAAAGTCACACATGGGAAGCAAAACTGTAACTAGAATGGTGGTGTCCAACACCCCCAGGCCAATTCTCCCTCTACTAAATTATACTACCATGGAGATGTTTAAAAAAAAAGAAAGGGAAAGTATGAAAGGTGATTTTTCCATAAATTAAATCAACTTGAAGAGCCAGACATATTTGGAGAATCAAAAACTACTCACATTGTTAGAAAGAAAAGAGGCTTTAAAAGCTGGTTAAATCTGAATAATAAAAAATATCCATATGTACACTATTGTAAAAAAGGGAAGGAAGATGGTATTCATGGCTACTGAGCCGGCAGGGCAGGGGGCAGTTGCATGCTGGTGGTAGGCTGCATGGGCTGCCAGCTCTCCTGGGTTTGCAGGATACGATACAGCTGCTTCAGCTGAGCAACGATGTTATCTTTGATGTCTGGAGTGGAGATCTGCAGGCGGACACTGCCACTGTCAAAGGATCGTGTGAAGTCACCAGAAAACATCTCGTAGATCATCCGAGCCACCACCGGAATAACCTGTTCAGGACACAGAGCACACAGGTATCTGCTGAGGGAAAGTTATTTTGAAACAGCAGGAGGGAGCCAAGATTGAGGGACGGACAAGTGAGGCCCCGTGGCAGTCCCCCTACTCTGGATATGGGATATGCCTTCATCTCTCTGAACCATCCTACCAAGGTTCACTCTAAAAGTTGATTCAAATGAAGGTAAAGAACGTAGATGCAGCATCCCACCACATACCTAAGCAAATAACTGCTCACTTAGCAAGACTTTTACTCAAATTGTATCCATTGCCTGTCTTGTTGCACAGATCCTGGGGCCAAACCCATGTGATCTTGCTTCTACTTCCTAGAATAAGGTCAAGTTCTTAAAAGTAATTCAAAGGTTTTTGTAAAAGAGCTGGAAAGGGTCATATCCTGTTAAGTTTCAGGAAGACTCTAGTGTCAGTGAGAGAATGAAAGATAAAGTCTCCACTAAATCCATCACCGTGTTGAGGACCCTGTATTCCACTACATGGACCTCCCGTACAGTGTAAAAGCTGGACTCCTGCAACTCCATCTGATGGGATTAAAATCCACACAGGCTGATGGGTCCTTGCCCAGGGCTTTACCCTGGACTTGCTCCAGAAAAAGCTTTGCTTAAAAAGGTAAAGAGTTGTTGGCACATCCTTATCTCCTCACCTGGACCAAGATGAGTTTCCTTTCCAGGGGTTTCCCATCTGGCCATTCTTCCCCAAAGCACAGGTAGATCTCAAATGGCGGCTGCTTCTCTATCTGTCCTTTCTGATGGGCAATGAGCTCTGCAGAGGGTGGAAGAGCAAGTTTGGTGCACTGGTCATTCTATGTCCACTCAGTAAATAGCATCTTTTTCTTTTTAAGATTTTATTTATTTATTTTAGAGAGGAGAAGGGAGGGAGAGAAACATCCATGTGTGGTTGCCTCTCACACACCCCCTCACCAGGGACCTGGCCCGAAATGCAGGCATGTGCCCTGACTGGAAATCGAACCACTGATCTTTTGGTTCACAGGCTGGTGCTCAATCCACTGAGCCATACCAGCCAGGGCAAAATACCACCTTTGATAGTATCTTAATATAGTAGCCACTAGCTACAATATGTGGCTATTAAATTTAAGTTAATTAAAATTAAATAATTTCTGTCCTTTCTCCCTTCCTTCCCTTCTCTCTAAAAAAATTAATAAATGAAATCTTTTTAAAAAGAAAAATTAAATAGTTTCTTAGTCACGTTAGTCACATGTACATACTAGTAGCCACATGTGGCTACTGGCTACCCTACTGGACAACACAAATATAGAACATTTTCATTATTTCAGAGGACACCACTGAGTTAGACTTGGGATTCAAACCGTATTGTAAAATTCACAACTCAGTGTTCTCCTTAAATCTGTCTGCTTGGATTCACCACTCAGATATTTTCTTTTTTTTTCTTTTTTTTTAAGATTTTATTTATTTATTTTTAGGGAGGGAAGGGAGGGAGGGAGAGAGAGAGAGAGGGAGAGAGGGAGAGAGAGAGAGAGAAACATCAATGTGCGGTTGCTGGGGGTTATGACCTGCAACCCAGGAATGTACCCTGGCTGGGAATCGAACCTGGGACACTTTGGTTCCCAGCCCGCGCTCAATCCACTGAGCTACGCCAGCCAGGGCTAGATATTTTCAAAGGAGAAGAGTATATGTTTTGCTGATTATAATGAAAGGGTCTCCTTCCAAAGTTAGGGATAAGCTGGTAGCATTTGGGGCATAATGACAAGGCTGTTTCCTCTCCTGCCACAGAAGGGACCAAAACCAACCAAAAAATAGCTACTAAGTACGTGACATTGGAGCAGAACACCGTTCTTAGTTGCCCAGGTCACTTCATTTTTCAGAACCAAGGTTCTCTTCAACCTTGACCTGCTCCAGGAAAAAAAATGCTTGGCTAAAATCTTTGCAGAGCCAGGAAAGGGAGAAGGGATGAAGGAAGACATATTTTCAGGGACCAGTTCCCACCATCAACTTTTTGAAAAAAGACTCACCACTAAGGAATGTTTCCAAACAAAATAGTTTGACCTTCTTTTGTCTCTCAATCAGGTTGGGAGCAACAGGCGATGGGGCACATGGTCCAGACCAGTACACCTTGCACTGACACAGCCTGATGGCATAAATGGCATGACCGCTGACCTCCAGAATCAGTCCTCTGTCCATGACATCTAGAAGCTTGGAGGTGAACAGCTTCTGCTTCTCATTGGTGATATGCTCTGGACCTGGGAACTTGACCTGCTCCAGGCTGACAGGACCAAAGAGCTCCTCCTGGTCAGGCATAGGACCGAGGTCCCCATAGAAGAGCCGGCAGCCCTGGGGGTTGCTCACGGTCAACGTCTGCCCATACTCCTTCCCACGGTACTGAAACTTGATGTCCAAGTCAGTCACTGCAAGGTGAGAGAGGACAGTGAGAGCCCTGCTCTGCTGCTCTGCCTACTTATATCCCTGAGACTCATGCAAGTCCATCAAGATCAAGCCACCTCTCAACCAGCTTTCAGGAAGGCCATTGCCATGGTTATCCTGCCTGCAATAAAGGGAGACATCAACATAACCCAGGAATATGCACTCAAAAGGCTGTCTTGAAGCGAACTGTTCAAGGTCCATCTACACTGTCTCTGTTCAGTCACCACACCCTGAAGGCTAGAGTTTCTCCAAGCAAAGTTCTGAGTCCTGCTCTCCCCATTTCATACTGAGCCTCTGCATCAGTAGGCATAGGAAGGAGCTAAAAACTAAGGAATCTGGCTTGTGTCATATTTTAGACTCATTGTTTAAAGAAGCCAGAGAGATAAGAAGAAATACCAAGTCACCTTTCTGTTTTAACAATATATCAAAAAAAGGACACAGTTCACAGCAAACTAAATTTTCACTCAGCAAGTCTCCCTTTGGTCTTAAGAAAGCCACTAGCTTCTTAGACAAAATTCTAGTACTCACATCCCCTGCCCCACCATATGTAGATTAAAAGGGATTTGGAGCATTAACAATGCCATTATTATTATTATTATTATTATTATTACTACTACTACTACTACTATTATTATTACTATTCCTCACCTGAGGATATGTTTTTATTGATTTTTTTAAAGAGAGAGAGAGAAATATCAATAGGTTGACTCCCGTATGCACCTCGGCCAGGGATCAAACCCACAACCTAGGTATGTGCTCTGAACTGGGAATTGAACCTACAATCTTTTGGTGCATAGGATGATGCTCCAACCAGCTAACCACTCCACCAGGAGGACAAAGATTCTTCATTGAAATAAATTCATGCCCAAACCAGAAAGAGGTTTCCTCTGGGCACTAATGCCCCTGATCCAAAAACCTCCTTGATCATATCTATGGCCATTACCTTCCTATCCCACAACTGGCCTTCTCCCCAAATTCTCTAGCCACACTCATAAACCCAGGTCTTCTACCCAGCTAAGAGGTGAGTAGCCTGGGGCTATAACCAATCAGAGCATCCCCACGGGCAATTTATAAGCTAATGCATCTTGACTTCTTCCCTGGTGGCTCATCATCAGTTGGCCAGAAACCAGATACAGAAAGTACCTAAGGAAAAGATAGCTCTTCTATACAAGGCAAAGATATGAATGTAGAAGACAGGGCAGGAAGGAATAATAATAGGAGCAGAAGACCTATCAAGAAAGACCAGGGCTCACTTACTTGGAAGAGAGCTGATCCATAGCTCTGGAGAGCTATAGAAGGGCTGTATAGGTGCCTGGGGTACTTCCATCTCCAGAGGTTCGGTTTTCGGCCACACTGCTTCGGGACTGCAGTTGCCCACACTACAGTTGCTAACACTACAGTTGCCCACACTGGCTGGTGCCATGGGAGAGCCTAGAACAAAACGATGTGGGTGAGCAGGCAGGGGCACCATACATGCACATCACCTGGTCTGAGACTCTAAAATCTGACAAAGTCAACAGACAAGAGTCAAACACTGGACCATGACTCGAGATGGCAGCCCATCACTGATTCCCACAACTAATACAATAAGCAACACAGTTCCCCTGCTGCTGGAGAACTTAATCATATTAGTTCTCGCATAAACTCATACTTATGGAAACCTTGTTTGCTGCAGATTCACAGAGGGGTAAGTTTTCTCTGGGGTGAACTGAGTATGGGCATGTACGAGAGGCCACCTGTCGTAGAATTTGAACCCTGCAAGTAAATGGAACCTGGTTGTCTTACATAAAATGAACTCAACTGAATTAGCTGATTAGCTTTGATTAGTATTACTTTACAAAAAGTTCCATTAAAAACAAATACTTTTATATGTATAAAACATCTGGAAGGATACTCAAGGACTAGAAAGATCTGTCTCCTCCAGGGAAAGAAGGTTCAGAGACAGAATGGAAGGAAAGCCTTTCCACTGATTATCTTTATGTATCATTACAACTTTTAAATTTTGTAAAAATATTATTTATTCAAAAGTATCCAATTAAAGCTATTATTAAAAGAGAATAAAAAACCCATCTTATTCCCCAGCTATTGGCGAAGTTGTCTCCAAAGTCTGCAGGTGACTCCTCCTAGCCTCACCTCTTAGGCATCTATTCTTCAACAATTCTTCTTCCTCTGCCCCAATAGCTCTGAAATCACAGAGGTTAATGTTTCTTCGACCCTTTGTGTACAAGCCTGGTTAAACCTATGCACTCATTTTACTTTTTCTTTTTCATATATGTCCCACCTCTTCCTAAAAAGGATCCCGGGCAGCCCACAAGCATCTCGTTGACTCAAAGCAGCCAGATGGGACTAGACGGGCAGTGAAAAGCTGCTCAACTGCATGCACGTCGAGGGGCATCTCAGTGGACGGTTCCAGGGAGGATGCCACAGAGGAGCGGTCCGCCTTGTGGGCAAGCACCCTCAGAGCATGCAGTGGGAGATTCCGTGCCTGCTGTTACCCAGTCACATTCCAACCTCTCAACTCCTGTTTTCTGGGAAGCTGAATCTGAATTCAGAAAGTCCACAAAAGCAAAGTCCCTTGCAGGTAAATTCTGTCATCAGAGTCTAGCACAGAGAGCTGTAGAAACCCAAGCTCCCATCACATAGCCTTAGCAGAGCAGACTCTGTGAAGGAAGTGACACGGAACTTATACTGAGGGAAAGGGCGGAAGAGTTTGCCTACAATTCATGAAAATGCCATCTGCAACTTGGTCTCAAGGAAATCAACAACATTTATATGTTTATGTACTTGTATGTGGGGCTGGGAATTAATAAAATGTTTAACAAGGCCAGCAGAGTTCTCTTACCTATGGCCCCTACTTGCTAACAGACCAGCAGCCTGGCCACGGAGCCTGGTCACTGCTCCCAGTGTAGTGGTGGCTGAGGGGCCAGCAGTAGCAAGGTCAAAGCCCTCCTCACCCCTCTGTACCACCCATCCCCCCTACTCACCATTGATGTTCAGGAAGGGAAAGGTGTCCTGGATGGGAACATGGTGCTGTGACTGATCCAGCTCATCTTCTTCATCATCGTCATCCACATCATTATCCTTCTCATCCCAAGGAGCAGAGCCAGTAGATCCTACCAAGAAACAGACACACAAGCCCACAAGTTGCGCTATTATCCCTGCAGCTGACCTACTGCACAAGCTAGGGACAGATGGCACAGCGGGTCCTCGAGTGCAGTGTGTACCCTTGGTGCCCCAACCAAAAGGAGTGGGAGCTGAGGGTGGGTTAATCTCTAGTTCCAACTCTTTCCACAGAGCCCTGATGGAAGCTCTCTTCTCCTCCCCTATTCAGGAACTACAAACCCTGCTCCTTTCTCCAGAAATCTCTTAGTTTGTACTCTAACCATCTTTCCACATATTAGCATCATTTTCAAGGACTTAAGGACAACTTTTCTCCTTTGTAAGCTTAACGTGAGGACAAACCCTTCCATCATGGCATGGCCGCACTCCATTTACTGGAGGACAAATCAAATTTGTCTGGCTCTTAGCCAGTTCTTGTTAAGGACTGGGTAAATAGAAGGATCAGGTGGTATTCTCTTAGTAAAAGTATCCTAAAATTAAATAATCACTCACCACAACATTTATAAAGAGAACTTAAGAGCTTTAATATGTTATGTGGATTGATTTTTACATCAGGCTTTAAAGTAGGCAGGAAGGATGAGCACCCACATTTTACAGTTGAAGAAACTGAGGTTCACTAGTTCAAATGGCTGGAGTCAATGTCCCACAAGTAGTGAAGTGATAAACCAAGTTTAGAACTCAAACCTTTTAAGCTCTAATTCCTCCTTCTTCTAAATTACCTGGCCTCTCCTCTTAGTGTTGAGTCCCAAGAGAAGTTATTTTTCAGTAGGAATCTATATTCCCTCTAACTTTCTCATCATCCTCTTTAAGCAATCAGGCTACTATCTGTTCCCCTAAGTGGGCAAGAAGATTTTGCTGAGTTTACATCTTCTGTTCTTTGGGTCCTTCCCAGAAAAGGTTTTCTTAAGCCAGGCAATTTTCAAGTTGACTATCTCTTTAAGAGTCCAGCCTAGAACTTGGCATACTGTCCACCTTCACCCCAGCAGCTAGGGCCTCACCTGGGTTAATGATGGAGCCCTGGGGCTGGGGGATGTCACACACTTGATATATCTTCACCGGGTTCATGGGCACCTCCTTGGTGCCATCATACATCAGGTTGAATTCCCTGCTCTTGTTGAGAGCACAGCGGAGCTGGGCCTTCCATTTAGCTGGGTCAGGGTCATCCACCCCTTCTTGGTACTTCCCTGTCTCCACAGCCCAGGCCTGAGGAACAGGAAACAGCGGTGAGTACCTGCTGATGTCCAGAAACTCTGCAAAGTGCACTCACCCTCTCACACACACACACACCTTTGCCTGACTGCCCCATCATCCGACCCCAGTTTACTGAGACTGCAGTGAAAAATATCATGCTCAGGACCAGGCAAGGCAGGGCCTAAGGGATATTAAGCCATATGCAAACATAGTCTTTGGAAAGGAGGAGCCTTATCTCGAGTGTTAGTACTAGCACCATCTGGCTATAATGAAGGGTTGGAAATAAAGAAAACTCTGGAAAAAATATTCACCAAAATGCTAATGGTAACTTCAAATAACAGGATTTCCAGTAATTTTTTTTTGAGGGGGAGAGGGGTTTCTTATTTTTGACATGAATTACTTATCTAATAATAAGGCAAAGAAAATAGCATGCAATATGAAGAATTTATCTGTGCTGTTCCCTCCCCCTTCAGTCTTTAATTCAATGCATAAATAATTGTAGAAAGCAAGTGCCTTCAGGAGTAATAGGAGGACAAGAAGCACAATGGGGGGTCAGCTTGACTCAGCCTAAGGCTGAAGGCCCGCACCCTCTGCCTTTTCCTATTTCCTCAAACTCCCACCTCACTGGAAACACTCTGTTGGAAACACCAGTGGCTGGTGGCATGGGCCAAAACCACTTTGGCTCCTCCTCCCTGGTTCCTCCTTCAGGTCTTTACATATCTGCTGGCAGGACGGCCACACTCTCCTCCTGCTAACATATTCTCAGATCTCTATGCTTTCTCCAGGAGGGTGACGTGTTCTGATGCAGAAAGGGGGATGTCGTCAGCAGGGTACTCAAGGTCAGGAAGCTCAACTTGTTGGAGCTACCAGGGCATACACTTCCCTTGCCCAGTCCCAACTCCCCACCTCTGCTCCTGACCAAAGACTTCTTCCTCAAGCTGAAATGCAATTTTTCTGCCCCATCCTTTGAGATCTCTGGTTGGCCTCAGTCACTCCCTGCAGAGCCTTGTAATCATGCAGAAGTTTCTTCCAATACCCAATGCAAATTCTTCTCCAATTCAGGCTCACTTCTTACCATCTTCTCCAGACATGGGGGCTCCTCCATTTGTTATAAAGTATAAAGTGAAGAGATTTCACAGAGTCATGCCACCCCAGGTGGCTTAGCAGGCACCATTCCATCCAACCTCTACTGGAGATCTCAACTTCACTGGTCCCTAGTGCCTGAGAAGCACATCTCCAGTTGTGCCTCATGCTACCTGGCCTCACCACGTGTCCCCTGTTTATCTGATCCTCTGTGTCCACTCCCACTCTGGCCCCACCCAACTGGCTTGGGCCGTGTTGACTTTGGCTTAGGTCTGCAAATTTCTGTGGCTCCCTAAATCCCTGTGCCTCCATGGAAAGCAGCCAGACTAACTCAGATCCACAGCCCCAGTCTTCCCACCCACAGCAGAGCACTCCCCCAGGCCCACGCAGATGACATGGAGGACCCATGCTGGTGCAGCGAAGGTAGCACTCACCACATGGCCATCATGGTGAGTTATTCTATAAACATCACTTGTTCAAGCCCATTCTGAGTCATGTTTCTGAGATTCTGGTCACCATACAGGTCCCTATTTCACTTCCTAAAATGGAAATGATCCCTCCCTGGCTGGTGTGGCTCACTGGATTGAGCACCAGCCTGCAAACTGAAAGGTTGCTGGTTAAATTCCCAGTCAGGGCACATGCCTGGGTTGCAGGCCAGGTCCCCAGTTGGGGGCGTGCAAGAGCCAACTTATCAATGTTTCTCAGACATTGATGTTTTTCTCCCTTTCTTCCCCTCTGTCTAAAAAGAAATAAAATCTTTTTTTAAAATGGAAATGACCCCTCCATTTTTATGATAATTTATAAGGCCCCTCCCATATATTCTTTCATTCAATTTTCACAACAGTCCTGTGAGGTGAGCAAGACTGGGTTCATCCCAACTTTACTGGAGGGGAAGCTAAAGCCCAAAGAGACCACGTATGCGACTGATGGTAGCAGGGTCTGAGGCCAGGTCTTCCGATTTCTAGTCAGAAGGTAAGGTCTGAGAATGGGAGAACAGGGAGGCCTGGGTTCAAATCACGGCTCCACCACTTATTGGCTTTGTGATTTTGGTAAGTTACTTCACCCTTCAGAGACTCAGCCTCTGCATCTACAACATGTCCCTTACAGAGTTGTTGAGAATTAAATGAGATAATGGACACAGGGTATGGACCAGGCACCCACTTTATAACTAGTACCCCTGCCCCACAATCCTGTCAAAGGTCCATCAGAGCTTTGGATCTGTGAAAGCAACCTCACTCTTCTCCTAACTTCTGAGGCTCTCCCTTAGCATTCTGCAAACAGATATACAGATGGAAATAAGGCAAAGCAGCCCTGGCTCATGTGGCTCAGTGGATTGAGCACCGGCCTGTAAACCAAAGGGTCACTGGTTCAATTCCTGGCCAGGGCACATGCCTGGTTGTGGGCCAGATCCCTAGTGGGGGTAGTGCAAGAGGCAACCACACACTGATGTTTCTCTCCCTCTCTTTCTCCCTCTCTGTCTAGAAATAAGTAAATAAAATCTTTAAAAATAGGAAAGGAAGAAGACAAAGCAGCTTCCCACAGCCACCTTTTTCTCAAGTCCTAAGCACACAGATGGCTCTCCTGAGTGGGGCTTCCAGGAACCAGCCTCTTCCCCCATAGCCAGCCACCAGCAGACACTTCAACAGCAAACCCAGCTTCAGACCAAGGCCACAACTGGCCAGCTGAGCAGGGCAGGCCCATCCCCCTCTCCCTGCCAACTCAAACAGTTGGTGCTGGTCTACAGATGTTTGCCTATTTCTTTTATACCATTGTTTAATTTTTAAATTAAGTGCTCACTTACTTTCTAAGTAATCTCAGCCCAATCTTGTCTCTGCCTCTTGTCTCTATACCTGACATAACTGAGTTGGGTCAGAGCCACCTGCAGGATGGCTGTCCTTGGAGATGTGAGCCCTCCTTTCCTGATCCAACCTCAGCAAGAACCTGAAGCATCAATCTTAAGAGGCCCATGCTGGAGACTGGATTTCACTCGTGACATGAAGCTCATAGTCAGAAAAAAAAAGGATGAAATCACTTCTTGGTGTCTTGGAGGTGCAGTAACAAAAGCTATTCATGAGATGGGAGCCTGACCAGCACAGAGAAGTGGGCCCAGAGTTGGGGTCCAGGCCAACCTGCACTCCCAAGTGACCGACCACGTCACACCCCTTCCCACAACCAGCTTCCCGCCTAGGTCTTCTAAGTCCAGCTCTGGTTGCACTTCAGTTCTGGAAAATGCCAGGTGATTAAATCTTATTTTCAGTTAAGTTAAATTACCCTCATAGCAGAGCTATTTTTTTTTTGCTTTCATGTATTTTTATTTATTTCTTTAATTTGTTAATTATTTTTAAATTATAGTTGATGTATAATATATTAATTTCAGGAGTACAACATAGTGATTAGACATTTATACAATTTAGGAAGGGACCACCTTGATAAATCTAGTACCCATCTGACGATTTACATAATTATTACAATATTATAGACTATATCCCCTTTGCTGCTTTGTATTTTTTTAATTTGTATAATAAAAATAAAATTAAATCCCCTTTAATTTTTTATTTTTTACTGAATATTTTAGAGAGAGAAGACAAGAGAATGAAAAAACACATCAATTTGCTGTTCCACTTATTTATGCACTCATTGGCTGATTGTTATATGTGCCCTCGGAGGGGACTGAACCCACAATCTTGGCATATTGGGGCAACACTCTAACTGAGCTATCTGGCGATGGGAAGTCACCATTAATTTTTAAGCAGAGGTCTGGATGGGGCACAATATTTTAATAGCAAAAGAAACACTTGCAGAGGGCCCTCTGCACCCTTCCCACAGACTGTGCCGGGAGCCCGCTAACACTGAGTAGCTCTGCCCCACCCACAGAGCCCTCCCCGGGCTCACACGCCTTCCTTCACAGCCAGAGCCCGGGGTGAAGGGAGAGGAACGGTCGATTGCTGGCACTTGGGAGCTTTCGGAACAACTCACAGGAGTTTGGCCAACTGTACCTGGGACCCTTTGGAATGTGAGAGGAGTACCTTCGACCAGTGGGAAAGAACAGATGACCTCAACCGTTACAGACGTGCCCCAACAAGAGAAAGTACTACGCCTGCGGTGTTTGAGCACCCGCACCACAAACACTGCTGCATCAGCATTTTGGATTTAGGGAAATGTCAAAAGAGAAAACAAAATGGGACATAAAAGCAAAATGGTCTGAGAGAACCAGAAAACCTTTCAAGTCACATGGTAAGGTCCTTTACCTTAAAAATGGTATTTTCCTCCTCTTGCTGGGGGCTATGCCGGGTGGCATGTTTCCAGGGAATCTGGAAGCGTTTGGAGTCCCTGTGTAGCCAGATGAGCCCGGGGTACAGGCCACTATCCACCTGGGCCACCAGCCAGGGCTTCAGCCGAACTCTGCGGGGGTGGAGGGCCATGATCTGCGTGGGGGAGGGGGAAGAAATGGGGAGAACAGGAGAATTAGGCCAGTCACTGGGAGCTTTTCCCAGCCACCGTTCCTTCATGATAGAGCTACAGTTTCATTAGATTACAGCAAAGAAACTAAATATGGGAATAAACTGTGCCAGGTGGGGAAGAAAAGAAAAGAGGTTAAAAGGTTCTTTTGATTCTTATTCCAAAGCCATTTATACTTCATGCTCTAGCCAAATCAGACTTATCATGTAAGTAGATCACATTTCTTCTATTTAAACCCTGAAACAGAAAAATGAAAAGATGATGTCATCCCTGCTGGAACACAGTCCTTCCTGAAATACCAAGGGCTTTGGAAGAGAAGGAAAGTTGCTCTTTTCAATCTCATCTCTCAGGAAAGGGGGGAAAAAGAGCTGTGGAAACAATAAGGGTATGGGCAAGAATCTGAAGCACTCTCTCTTTTTTTGACAAGACAACTAAAGACAAATGGGAATATTTCAGTAAAAAATGACAACATCGTGGTGAGAGAGTGGACTGGGCAGGAAACGGGGAACCCAGCTCCAATGGCCTCACTTACAGAGGTGAGCAGGCAGTGTGTCCGTAGGGATGTGAAGAGCTGGGCCTGGGGTCAGCTGTCCTTTCTCTGGGCCACCCAAGGATTCTGCACCAAGAAAAAGGGTTCGTACCCGGTTATCCACAGAACAATCCAGTGTGTGGGAGAAGACTGGGGGACGCTGGAGACAAAGGCTCCGAGAATCCTGCCCTGCAACCGAGTCTGGTAAGGCTCAGAAGCCCTAGCGTAATCAAAGACCACTGTTCCTAACCCTACAGTACTACAGACAGTCGGTGCACTGCTAGGACAGACTGCTTACCCGGATTTGTTTATTTGCCCACAGAGGCTGAAGCGAACTGATTGGCTGCAGAGCCAGGCTGGGTAAAGTCTGCAGTTGATTCTCATAAAAATACCCAAGCAGAGCAGATAACACTAGGGCGTCCTCACCCACAGCGGGAAACAAAGGCTTGCCCGGATTGTGTGCCCCAAGGAAAAGCCAGTCACTGGAGAACTGTTTGCCTGCGATGTTGCATTAAACTTTTTGTTTGGTGTTCTTATTTTACTTTGTTTTCACTTAAGGTGAGAAAGAAACATCTGAAACATAGCATTCATTCAACAAACAGTTGGTCATCAGCACTATGCTAGTCACCAAACACTCAAGCTCAGTGTTTTCGTCAGACCCCTGCCTGGAGAAATCCACAGTGGAACTAACTGCTCGAGTCCCACAAAGACTTGCGGAGGAAAGGAACTTAAGTCACCTTCACACTCAGAAAGGTCCCCAACAGGATCAGGGTTCAGAAACCAAATCAGCTGAGTCAATGGAAGGCTCCCACTCAGAGGAGCCTAGTTGCAGGGGTGGCCCCTAACACCACTTCTCTCCCCAGCCAGACTCCCATCCAGTGGGGAAAACCCAGACCCACCCCTGGCACTTTAAAAGCAGGGCTGGAACTGCTCTCACCTGAGCCTTCTGACCCAGTTACCAACTCCTGCAACTGAAACCTTCCCCCTGGGAGCACAGCTCAGTGGGCAGGTCCGGTTGGCTGGCGTGCTGTGTTCAAGCGCCCCCCACCCCCCGGTCTTGGCCCTGGTTTAGGTTGTTTTGCAGGGAAGCAAGACAAGCCATCAAAACACAGGGAACATTTACCTTATAAGGAGGAGGAAACACACTCTCCCAAAGGCAAGTTCTACTTTCTCCTCCCCAGTCCTAGTCTACTGCAAGGGGGATGGGGCAAGGGAAGGATGAAAAGAACAGAAAAACGGGCAGCGAATCAGTCAACCCAGCAAGGGGCTTTTGAGAATTTATATTGCAACACATCTAAGTCCTGTGTCTGGGCCTGTCTGACACGTGAAATCCACCCCTTGATGGATGGATCATGGACTTTGAAGAAAATTGCTCATTCTGGTTGATCCACAGCCCATGAAGAATAAAATTAAGGCACCCAGGCCAACACAAGGAACTGCACATAGCGATGGGGAAGGAGAAGCAGCCACCCATAGAGTCCGAAGATTAAGATCTGGAGCCCTGGTTTCTCAGCGTTCTCCCAAGATGGCAGTAGCCAGGAGCAGCCCCGCCCCAGCCTGCCCTCCTCCACGCCGCACCTCCATCCGCACCTCCATCGCTGCTAACCTCTCCACCTTCTTAAGTCAGCTGAGATCTCCCCACCCCACCTGCCACCCAGTAACTAAGACTCTAGAAACAGTCAGAGAGGGAAAAATTGGAAGCAACCAAATAACAGAGGAGAGTGACTAATTACACGTTCACAGGCTGCAATATTAAGCAACCATTAACAACAGGGCATCTGAGGAATTTTTATTGAATTTGGGGGGAAAGGGGGCAAATGCAGCATATAATACCAACTGTATAGTAGTATCCCCTTTTTGTAACATACAACGCACGTGGGTACGTATACACCTACACACAGAATTTTCAAAAGGGAAAGAGTACACCAATGCAAGAAGATATTCTCAATGAAAACCTGGTGATAAGATTATGAGTGAATTTTATACTTGCCTATATAATTTTATATATAATTTACATCTTCCTGCCATGACATGTTTCAATTGTTTTTTTCAAAAAAAAATAAACTACAAGTAGTATTTTTTTTAACCACGGGAAGCTTAGACATTTCTTGGCCACTGGAAGGTACAAAAGGTAATGGCCTTTAGCTAATGAGACCATGTTGACAATGACCCTTTATATCTTAGGCTTTACAGTTTTTACATGAGTGCTTGCTTAACATGTCTGATTTCACCCTCCTGATCTGGAAATGGTATCATTCTCATGCCCATTTATAGCTGGGTTAACTGAGACACAAAAAAGTTAAGTACTTTATCTGGGGCCTGGATCCAACACTCCTGAGTCAGAGTGTGCTGTACCAAATCCTACCACTGCACCCTGCCATCCAAGTCCCTCCCTTCTCCCACACTGAGAGTAAACCAAAAACAGCAACAAAGATGCCAGCAGCCTGAAGAGCCAATGAAGTGGTTAGGAGAAGACTGCATGGCACCCACCTTCGAACACACCTAAATCAGAGCTTTCTTTCAAAACGTTCTCACCACCCAAACCCGAATGCCTACAGAAGAACAACCCTGGTCTGGTTGAACTTGGCCCTGGTATCTCTAACTGCCATCACAGTGAAATTCAAGGCCTGTATCACCAACATGTATTTAACCAGCTGAAGACAAAGATGCTAGCCCACCCACTCCCCTCACACGGGGCACTGAGCAGGCACACTTTCAACCTCCCCAAGGCACTAACTGTCCTCTCTCACACCCCCATTCCAGAGGGCAAGTGCTCTATGAACACACCACAGACACCTCTGCAGCCCCTGCCCAGACAGTTTCCAGGGACACAGCTCCCCCAGAGCTGAGATTTGGCTGTCAGTGGTTTTCCACAGAATAAAACACACCCCTATTTCCTGCAGACAGGCCTCAGTGGTGGTCTGCATTTTTTCCCTTCCTCCTGGACGGAATTAAAATGCCAACCTCCAGGTTCCCAGTCTTTCCTGCCTTACTTTAGCCCTGCTCAGGAGTAAATTCTCCGTCGGTGGCCACAGTTCCCGTGCCCTTCCTTCTCTGCTGGAGGGAAGTTGGGGTTTGAGAGCAATGTGCAGGGTACTGGGTGCTGCTGTCACGCATCCCTCGTGTATACATTCAACCTTACTCGATGCTCCTGGTGACGGCCCAGCCCTCACCAATGCACTGGAGCGTCTTCCTCCTCTCCCTTCCCTGGCTTCCACTTTTGACATCCACCAACAGCAGGGTTGGGGCAGCGATGACTTCTTTGCCACCGAGCAGAATCCCTGTAAAGTGTGGCACCCCGGGCCTCCCTTCCAGTAAGCCTGGGAGATTTTCCACATTTCTCCACACCTGCCCTGCAGCCCCTAAGGGGGAAAAGGGCCTCACCCCCGAGCAACCACGCCCGGCACCACCCTCCCTACACCTAGCTGGTCTACCTGGAAACCCACTGGTGTCTACCAGGGCGGTGGGCCTGACTGTGCTAAACAAATTCGGGAGAGAAAACAAACTGGATAAATTGGTTTCCCCACCCCCAACTTCCCAACCTTCCCCCCCTTCCCAGCACCTAGGGCCTGCGGACCCCGGAATTCCTTCCTTGGGTACACAGAGGCCGGCGGCAGAGCTAGCCGGTAAGACCGGAGGGGTGGAGACGTCTTAGCTCCATCCGACGGTGAGTGGGTAGGAGCCGGTGAGTGGGTAGGAGCCGAGAGCGGGTTGGGCGGGGAGGGAAAGGCAGTCAACAGAAGGTAGGGTCGGGAGGGCCCAGCGCTCTGGGGCTGGGACAGCCCAAAAGCCATCTGGACAGGGCGACAGGCAGCCAGCCCCAGAGGGCACAACCCTCAAAAAAAAAAAAAGATATACAGAAGCAAGTTTCCCTGATCCCACAAACGCTGAAGCGGACCTTTTTCCACCAGCGGGCGTGTCCCTCCTCCCTCAGACTAGCCTCCAGAAGTTGGTGTCCCCACCTTTCCTCAATCCGGCTACCAGAAGCGGGCGTCCCTCCGAACCATGGGCCCAGTTAAGATCGCCAGTCGCCACTGTGCTCCTCGACGGGTCGGGCAAGTAATGCCTGGCTCTACGGAGGTAAGGACGGCGGGCTCCGCTCGCAGTCCCGCACCAGCCCTTACCTGCTCCGCCTAGGTGCGCCCAGCTCACGTCAGCGCTTCTCCCTGGACGCCGCAGTCCCTTCACCACCTGGCCACGCCTCCCAGGTGTAGCCACGCCCTCCTGAGCTCAGGATTGGCGGGGTGCGAGAAATATGAACCTGCTGTTCTGGAGCGGCCCAGCCCCGCCCAGCCCCGGCCCCGGCCCCTGCCCCTGCCCCACAACGCTGCCCTGCTTCTTAGCCAGGCTGAGAAATTTTCCATATTCAAGTTCACACCTTATGCTGAGGGTCTGGTGGTCTAGCGAACAGGAAGCGACTGGGAGGTCACATCTAAGTCTAGAGGGTGACACGCCTCCTTCATGCCCCTTAATTACCCTGCGGTATGGAGACTGTTAAACACAGATAAGTGTTTAAAGATTCTGGGTTGGCCCGACTACCCACGGGCCTGTGGATGCAGGATAGGGGAAGGTATTCTTGGTCCCTCCTGGGGGAAAAGAAGCCCGGTGGCTTTCAGAGCAGGGATTCTGCCTTTACCTCTTACCTGTGTGACCCTGGCTAAGGTACTTAGTTTCTTGGTTTCAGTTTCTCCTGTTAGTGAGAATAATACTCCCTGCCTTTTCTAGTAACGCTCTCCTAGAGATGAAAAACATGGCCTCTGGAGATTCGCACCCCAGTTGCTATCTCATTTCAAAGTGTTGGGATTCAAACCCCAACTCCATTGGTTACTACAGACTGGGGAAGATTTCTGAGCTATCTGGACCTCAGTTTCTTATCTGAGGTTGGACAAGGTAAATAATAGCCCCCCCCCTTGAAGGGTATTGTGGGGAATCAAAATGTTACTTAATATAAAGTGCTCAGAACAATATTTGGCACTTATCAAGTGCTATGTAAATACTTGCAATTTTTTATCAGTGCATGAAGATAAAAGTCCTATATAAACAGCACCTGACAGAACAAGATGGGATCTCCTGTTATTACCTGAAATTCAAGGCCTGTATATGCCCGAACAGGTATCCATGACATTTAGCTCACCTTTCCCTCTGCAGTGAACCCCCGTCGGTATGGAGTACATGCTTACAGTCCTGGCCAGGTTGCTCCATTGGTTGGAGTGCTGTCCCACACACCAAAATGTTGCAGGTTCAAACCCCAGTTGGGGCACCTACAGATGGCAATCGATCGATGTTTTTCTCTCACATCGATGTTTCTCTCTTTCCCTTACTCTCTGTCTCTAAAATAATTAATAAAAAACATATCCTCAGGTGAAGATTTAAAAAGTTACATTTACAGTACTTACAGTAAGCTGTATACCACTGTATGAGGCCCTGAAAGCACTGCGCTGTCCCAGGTAGGAAGGGGCATAAGCAGAGTACTCAGGTTTGGGAGTTTAAAGCAATGAGTGAGAGACTGCGAAGGAGCAGTGTCATGGGTTCACTGTATCACCCCTAAAGTCATATGTTGTGTGTTGAAGTGCTATCACCTGCAGTATCTCAGAATGTGACCTTACTAAGGGTCACATTCTTTATTGAAATTGAAATTGAGAGAGACAGGAAAGGAGAGAGAGAGAAATATCAATTTGTTGTTCCACTTATTTATGCAGTCATTGTTTGATTCTTGTATGTGCCCTGACTGAGGATCAAACCTACAACTTTGGTGTGTCAGGATGATGGTCTAGCTAAATGAGCTATCCCACCAGGGCATGGAGATAGAGTCTTCACAGAGGTAATCAAATTAAAATGAGGTCATTAAGATGGGCCCTAACCAATATATGACTGTTGCTTATAAAAACAGGACCTGGGACATAAAGACAGACACAGAGGGAAGATGATGAGAAGAGGGCATCTACAAGCCAAGAGAAGGCCTGGAACAGATCTCTCCCTCAAAACCCTCAGAAGGAACCAACCTTACAGACACTTTGACTTTGCACTTCCATCCTCCAGGACTGCGAGACAATAAATTTCTCTTCTTTAAGCCACCCAGTCTATGGTACTTTTTTTTGATAGCCCTGACAAACTACAATACAGGTAGATTGGAGAGCTCCAGATTCGTAATAATGTGGACTTGATTCCCAGTCCCAGTTAAGCCTGGGGACATAGCTTTCCAAGGCCTGGAAAGACAGAAATCCCCAAGCCTGACTCAGTCAGCCTCTGTCCCAGCTCCTGCCTGTGGCCACCCTCCCTTCATGCACGGGAAGGGCTATCTCATCAGCACAGCCAGATCTTGACTACTGAGGAGCTCAGTGGACAAGCAGCATCTTCCATATAGCCCAAGGCTGGGCTCCAAAAACCAGACAAACAGTCTGCTGCAGGTGGAAGGGATTGGAGGAAGACGACCAGGAGGGTCTCATTTAGGGGAGCTAAAAGCCAAAGGCATACGAGCATAAGCCCACACATAGGCATTCACGTTTGCACTGGCTGAAATTGCCATAACTAAGGTGATTTATTAAGGATTTTCTTTAGAAGACAAATATTTCAGAGGCAGAAAATTCAAGCTGGGAGGGCCCTTAACATCCTCTAGTCTGGAGGGTGAAACTGGCTTAGCTATATTTGTTTGACCCACACAGTATTAGCACCAGGAGACTTCACATATAACAACCGAATTCTCAGCACCCTGGGCCAGCGGTTCCACCTGACAACAGCCACCCATGTAGAGGGGTCTACCATTGCCTTTAGCACAACCCCACCCTATTGGACTCCATTATTTACTTTAATTGCCTGCATTAGTTTGCAACCTCTAGTCCAAATTCCCCCTTTTTATAGGTGAGAAAACTGAGGTCCAGGGAGGTCAAATGATTTGCTCAAGGTCACACAGCAAATTAGCCACAAAGCCAAGACTAGAACCCAAACCTAGGGCTGTTTCCACTTGGACCTGGCTCACCACCCCAGTGAGAGTTTATTCTTGTTAGATCTGCACTGGTTGTTCATTTCTAAAAATCACTATGTATCTAGGCACTTTTGATACTACGGTGAACAAAACTAAGTCCCAACACTCGGGCTACTGCTGAAGAACCAACGGAAGGGGATGAAGCAGGAGGAATTAAAGTAGAGTTCAGGAGGAACTTCTTGACTCTTCGAATGGTGAAATCTGGCTTGATGCACACCTCAGCTGCTTGGTCTAGGGAATAAAAACATATTGTGAAGCCCTTCGAGGCTCTGGAGGAATCAGTTCTACGTCCCTAAAGAGGTCCTCAGGATTCAGGCATCCCCTGTGTGGCTCAGGCCTGCGATGTTCCCATTGTGTGCTCTCCATCCCTGCTCAGGTAGGGCGATGCTGACTCACCACTGAGTCCGAGTTTCAGGCAGTAGGATGTACGTTTCAGCACTGGGTCTCTGATTCACAATGACAGGGAATGGGGATTCCCCACTCCAGCTCCCAGTCAGCTCTGACTTGGTGAGGAGGGGTCTCTTTCACCACTCAGAGGCTTTAGCCTCTACAATATCAAGCGTGGGACAATAAAGTCATGTGACCCCAAACCCACTCTCCTTAGCAGAGCAGAGGGCATGGCAACTAGGGAGACTCTCAGTGGCTCCATGCAGTAGAGAGCTTAGGGCCCCTGGAGTGAGTGATAGCACATGCTCTCTGAGACTGAGCTGCAGGCTGGTGGGGCTGCTGGTGCAATACAATCCAATTCTGTGCCCTCAGAGGCGCTCAGACCCCAAACAGCCCTCTGGAAAGCATTTGGAGTCCATCAGGTCTACCCCAGTCCTCTCTCCATCTTGGTTTCCCTCTGGTTCCATTCAAGTGTTTTAAGGTACTGAGGTACAGATGAGCCTACACATTGCCTGAACTACAGCTTAATTTTTTTAAAAGATTTTATTTATTTATTTATTTTTAGAGAGAGAGGAAGGGGGGGAGAAAGAGAGGGAGAGAAACATCAAAGTGTGGTATTGCCACTCGAATGTACCTGGCCAGCAACCCAGGCATGTGCCCCGACTGGGAACTGAACTGGCGACCCTTTGGTTTGCAGACCCACGCTCAATCCACTGAGCTACACCAGCCAGGGCTAAGTTTTAATGTGTATCAGTTGTTGCCCCTTCCTCTGTCCCCTTACCCTCCATTGACTCTATCCCTGACTGCTATACAAATCCTAGAACTGTCGCTATTTCTGCAACAGAAGCTGCACCAGAAATAAATTCATAAATGAATCTCACTTTCTAGCCCAGTCAATGAAACAGACTGCTGTGGGAATGTAGGAGGATTCTCATTAAGTTTTCAGACTCTTTTTATCCTTGAACCAAGTTGGGCACTGGTAAGTGTTCTCAAAAAAGCAGCTTTCTTCATTCCAAACTTGGGTCTATGTGGGAGGAGGAAGAGGAAATACAAGGCCGGGTAAATCACTTGGAAATAAGCTACCCACCGACCCCCGCTCCTGGGGACCCTTCATCTATTCCTTATTTCCTTCAGTGCCATACTAGGGATCCAATTCCATCTCCCCTGGAGAAGGAAGCTTCCATTGGCCCTGCAGACAAAAGAGCCCAATAAGAAACCACAACTGTCATGAATATGAGGGTTCACAGTCCTGATTTCAAATACACTGCCCTGTTGGGACAGATCAGGGTCCTGATTCTGACTTCATGGTCAACACCAAACAACCTACTGAGTGATTACATGCTGCTGTGGGGTGGGGTTGAGGATACAAAAGCTCTCTGAAGCTGGCCAACTGCTGTGCAGACTTCAGAGATCGCCACTGCTGTTATCTGCTCTTTGTCTCCTCCTATAAACGATTCTCTCCAGGTCTCAGTCACATCCTGGGGGACAGCAAGGCACAGGCCAGCCAGGGCCTCGTGTGAACCAGGAGGTCCTGGCACAGGGCTAGCCTCAGGGTAAGCTCTGCGAGCACTGGACAGTGTGTTGGCTTCAGAAAAATGAGTTATCTGGGTATATAGAATGGGAGGGGGGCAGTGAGATAAGAAACTGGACTGGTTGATCAAGCATGTTTTACCCCCTCTCCCTCTCCAGACCATTCCAGTCTATGACAATGAAGGAATTTTTAAAAAGATATTGACCCACAAGTTTAAGATAGGACGAAAAGCATGGGAAGGGAGTTAAGAAGGAATGAGAGAGTTCACCAGAAACATTAGGAGAAGAAATATTATTTCAACAAAAATAGGGAGTGGAGAGGGCTGGTGGCTTGGTTACAAAGCTGTCAGTACTATTTGATTTTTAAAGCAGATATGCATAATATTTGAGAAAATATTATCATTACTGTGGTTTTTTAAAAGAAAGAACAAAGAGCTCTCAGGAGTCAGGAGACCTGGGTGTCAGGCCTTTCTCTGGCACTGGGTCACACTTGTCCCTGTTGTCATCTGAGCCTGAGCCCTTCGTCTTGAAGGAGCTGAAGGAGCAATCACCTTCTAACCGTCGCGAGTCCTAGCTCCAGGATTCAGTTCAAGTGGCGGCGCTGCTGTCCTCACGAAAACAGCCTGTGCTTGGGAATTTGTCTCCAATATCCTTCTCTCAGTTCTTAGCTGTATGAGCTAGCTGGGCCTCAGTTCACTCGTCTCACAGTCGAGGGTCCTGCCTATTTCACAAGGTTGACAAGAGAATTCAGTGAAATAAACAAAACAGTACTAGGTCCCAGCAACAGTTATTTTTCTTTGCTGCTGCACCCTCCCATGTTCAGGCAAGGATCTGACACAGTTCTGGGCCCCAGCATTTACTTCATAAAAACCTGAAGAATTAAGAAATGAGTTGCTAAATATTTACTCTTAGGGCAGGCAGGATATGAAGTTCCTTTACGCACATAATTTCATTTCATGTTTATATGTTGTCCCCATTTATTGGGAAAGCTGAGACTTTTTACCAATTGTCACCAATTGCAATGTCCCTGGGCCCAATCATAAGATAAGAACTATGGATGGCCCTTCCGTCTCAAGTGGATCATTTGCATCTTTGAAGGTCTCCAGGTCATGTGACCCTCTGGGCATTTCCTCAGGGGAAGTCTTCACAAAGGGGAAGGGGTAGGGGGCAAGGGAAATCTTTAAGATTACCCTTAAAGGTCAATGTCAGTTTCCTGGATAGAAAAATAAAAGACATTTCAGGCAAAGGTTCAGAGGTACCACAGGAAACTGTTATTTGTGGGAGTGTATCATTTGCAGGGATGAGTCAGGCAGGAAACAGATCTGGAAACAGGTCTGGAAGACCTTGGGTGTCCTGTTAAAGAGCCAGACTTTCTCCTCTGTACAATGAGAGAGCATCAAAAGGTTTCATGTAAAACAAACAAATGAAAATAAATACTGCTTAAGATTGAGCAAGGTAAAAGTGCTTAGGGATGCCTTGGCTGGTGTGGCTCGGTGCCAGTGGATTGAGTGCCAGTCTGAGAACCAAAAGGTCGCTGGTTCGATTCCCAGTCAGTGCACATGCCTGGATTGTGGGCCAGGACCCCAGTTGGGGGGGCGCACGAGAGGCAACCATGCATTGATGTTTCTCTTTTTCTCCCTCCCTTTCCTTCTCTCTAAAAATAAATTAATTTTTTTTTTAAAGAGCGCCTAAAGATGCTGACTGGCTACCTGGAGAGTATGCCTGCTTTTAAAGGAGGCAGCCACTAAGCCCTGGCTGATGGTTGCCACAAAGAGACACAGGCCCAGCTTTGCTGCTGGGAAATCTAGATTTCTACTTAAAATCTTCCAACTTTTTATATGTATGCAACAACGTTTTTTTTTTTTTAATTTGAATTGCATGTGTTATATACAATATCCCACAGGAGCTGCCTTTGGGGGCTTCTGTCCTGTAGTATAAATGAGCTCTAGGAGGACTGGGACTTTGTCTTGTTTCCACTGTGTTCTCAGGGCTTGCAGCACCCAGGGCCTGGCACACAGTGGGTGTTCAGCACATACTGACTAAATTCATACAGGGTCCAGCAGAAGTAAGGCCTGCTTGAGTGTGGTTGGGAGGGTAATAATATGGGTGTAATCATTTGTAGTTTTAATTTGAACATTTCACCTAACAGGTCATATAATGAGCTTGAGTATGATATTGTTATTTACAGAATTACATGCTTATTATTTTGTAATTCGAAAAAGTGGGCTTTATTTGTGCCAGACCTTGTATCTATGGGTCAGTTATTAGTATGTGGATTTTACACTTGAGCAAACAGCTCGTGGAGGATAATAGGTCACTAGGGAAGTGGCCATGCCCAGGTTCAAATCTCTGAACTTTGAAATAGACTAAATGACTGGCAAGAAAAACCGACTAAGATTAGAAATAGCTCTGCATTAGACACTTACACCAGCCCACTAGCCCCAAGCTGCCCCCACCTGTTACCAATGTCCTGTGTGAGATTCCACCTGTTTTTAACCCCCCTGGGAAACTTCTGATCCCACTCTCTGGGACTCTTACTTTATTCAGACCTGGGAATCAGAGACTGAGGCAGCCCACACACCACCTGTCCCTCCCCAGCACAGCGACATCTGCCTAACGTTAGCTGCTTGCAGTAGCCTTTCAGATCCAAAGAAGGACCCTCCAGGCCCTCACTGGTTAGGCGCCTGGCTGACTAAACCCCCTGGGGCAGCCAGGGAGCTTCAAAGCTCTTTCTGTTCATTATTTACAAAACATTATTAGCAGAGCTTGGGCAAGGCTGCTGCAGAAATAGAAATGGAAGAAGGTGGGAAAATAGTAGAGCCAGTCATATTTTCTGGCTCTATGATGAAGGGGGACTTGGGGAAATAGAACCCCAGAGATGAGGCTTTTAAAATGAGAGTCAAGATTTCTACTAAGATCCACTTAGTTGACATCAAGTCAGTCCTTCCTTCCTTTCTGCCTCACTTCCCCCTTTCCTCTAATCAGACAGTAGATTAGTTATTCAGTCAATAAACATTTACTGACCAGAGTGTAAAATATTTCCATAACTGGCAGGTAAATTTGAATGATACCCATGAACTGAGTGTGTCACATTTTATTCATATATTCATACACTTTTAGTTTAATTAAGAAAGGATAAAAAGGGCTCTGGCTAGCATGGCTCAGTGAGTAGGGCATCATCCTGCAAACTGAAAGGTGGCAGGTTCGATTCCCATTCAGGGCTCATGCCTGGGTTGCGGTTCAGTCCTCAGTCAGGGCGTGTGCAGCAACTGACCGATGTTTCTCTCTCACCCTGACATTACTCTCCCCCTCCTTCTCCCTCCCTTCCCTTCTTTCTGGGACCATTTTTTTTAAGGGGAAAAAAGAATAAGAAGGGAAGGAAACACTACTAGCATGTTTTACTAATACTACCATTCACAGGAAAGGTGTTGTTATTCCCCAATACAATTCTAAGAGTCATTTACCACTACGGGCTTTTCTGGGATCTTTTCAGAATCTTGCAGTAGAAGGAAGAGCTGGGGCCCAGTGCCCCAACCCCCTGCACAGCATTGCCAGCCAGTCAGCCAGGTTCATCTTTCATACACTTCCATTTTCCTTGAAGGGATTTATTTTCAAGCACATTGAGGGATTTTTTAAAAATTAATTTTCAAAAGAGCCTTGTCCGAGGTCACTCAGCTGGTAGATGGTGAGCAGGAAGCTGACCGCGCCCACTCTGTCTCATTCGTGCCCATGCCATTAGGTCATGGAGGAGAACTCAAGCTTTGAACTTTTAATCTTGCCCACAGGCCTGAAGTAATATCCCAGGATGTGTGTGCCCATCTGTCTGTCCTGGGGCTGTGAAGAAGGCAACACGCTCTGTCCTTGACCCTGGCTGACAGAGCCCAGGGGCTGGATCTGGGGTTTCAGGGGCCTGGGAAACCCTGTGAGTCAATGTCTGGAGGCCCCGCGAGTTTCGCTCTGGTTCAAAGCAGGCATCCCCGCCGCCCAGTTACTATTCTGTGCTGCGGCAAGTGCCAGCTTGTCTTCCCTTCCCGCCCAGCCCAGGAAACCAGCAGCATTTCTAGTTCAGGCCCAGACCCGTCCTGGCGGCCTGGATTCCACTGCCTAGGCAGGAAGCTCATCTCAGCCCAGTGACCATGTCTCTCTGCTGTTTGTCACAGAGGAATTTCTGTTCCAGCAGCTCAGGGCAAAGGGAGGAGGTGGCACCAGGGTGGTAGGGTGAATGTCATGGTGTAAAGAAGAAAAGATGGAAGGGGAAGGGAGGGAAACTCTAGACATTCCACGTCTGGGACTGCTTCATCGCCAAATCCAAGGCAATTAAAGGAGGTGAGAAGGATGGACACTCTGAGTTCCCGCCCCTCCAGAGCTGTAAGGAGGACTTTCGCTGATTCCCACAGGAGGGTGGGAAAGGGGCTGGGTCTGGGCAGGTCTGGAGAGCCAGCTTGTTCCCTGTGGCCCTGGGGAACACGCCCTGACTTGCTGACCTCTGAGGTAGGAAAGAGTCTGTCTATCAGGTAGAAAGTCCAGCCCCTGATAGCACATGAGCTGTGTATGTATGAGTATGCGTGTGTGCATGTGTGTGTGTGTGTGGCTCATGCATGTGTTTATTGTTTATCTGAAATTCAAATTTAACTGGATGTCCTGTATTCATCTGGCAACCCCAATATAGAGGGTCAGGGCTCAGGAGAACTATGCTGAGGCTGACATTCCCCCCACCCACTCACCACACTTCTCACCTCCCCCCCCACCCCCCCCACATCCCATATCAGGGAGATGAGGGCCAGTTTCTGGACACACATCCTCGCTTTGACCTGTTCCCCACCCTGAAGCCAGAGAAGTCCTTGGGCACTGGCCCTTCAGGCCCCCACCAGTCACTCCAGCCCACAGAGCTGGGGCCCCTCTTACTTCCAGCTTTGAAACTGCAGACTTTCCTGTCAACAGCTAATGCTCCATCCTGGAGCCCCTTTGAAGATGAAAAGCTCTCCTGAGGAGTTAAGTGTTCTGTTGTTGTAATTAGCATAATTAAAAGTGACTTTTCTCATAGCACGGTAAAAAACTGGGGGACTTCACTTCTTGCAAAAAAATGCCTATCTCACTCTTTCAAGAGATGGCCAACCTCTTCTAATCCAATACTGGGGCTTGACTAGAAGTCCCTCTCCCTGTTCCCATCCACCCTAGGACTTTTTTTTAACTTTTTCAGATGATTCTTCACCACAACAAGGAACTCAGCTATATCCCACCCTCTCCTGGGACATATCTGTGCCTACTTTCCTGCATCAAAAACACATGGTGAGCTCTGGCTCACGTAGCTCAGTGGATTGACTGCCAGCCTGTGAACCAAAGGGTTGTTGGTTCAGTACCCAGTCAGGGCACATGGCTGGGTTGTGGGCCAGGTCCCCAGTGGGGGGTGGGGGGTGAGAGGCAAACACACATTGATGTGTTTCTCCCCCTCTTTCTCCCTCCCTTCCCCTCTGTCTAAAATAAATAAATAAACTCGTTAAAAATGTATGGTGAATGGTAGAGCCTGGAGCTACAGTGTCTACCTTAGCTCTGGACCAGACAGAAGGGATGCCAGTTGCTGTCATCTCACCTCTCAACCCCAGTGCCCTGCCCGCTAAGAGCAAACTCTTCCTTGATTCCAAGAATCAGGTTGTTGTGCAGAGGCACCCTGTGGAGTAACACGTATTTGCCTCCGAATGTAGTTGGTCATACAGTAGTCACCAGGGCAGCTAACGGTCATGTCAAGAAGTCCCAAACAATCTGTTGTCTTAATGATTTCTAGGAGTGCATCCTCCTGCTTTTCCCAATATGGTTGCCTCTTTCACAGAAAGAACCACAGCATTTTATTTCCTAAAGACATAGGATAGAGGAAATACATTACTAATTGGATTATGCCATATTAAACTGTGATAGGCCAAAGAAGCATCTTTCCCTCTCTCTGGATTCCCCAGGTTCTTAGCAGGCAGGTCTCGGGGGGCCTGGCATGCCTATAGCATGATTCCTATCTGGCCTGTCAAGTGCTTGTCAAAACTGACAGAAATGCTCTATGTGGTTAACACCGGCGGTGCAAGGCCTCTATCCAAACTGGCCGTAAGTTCATACATTTTAGACTGCAGACTCTGATGATGGCAAATTAGCAAGAGGCTATAAAATTCCCCTGTCACCCAGAATCTGTCTTTAATACATTTATATTGGTCCTACCCTAAATCCTCTTAGGAAATCACAAGACAGGAGAGTCCTGGATCTCAGAAGAATATGTTCTCAGGGCCTGGTCTTTACAGTCTGCTCATCTCCCTACACACACAGGCACACGCCACACTCATCCGGGAGCAGAGAGCCGACTCCTCTCCATCCTTCCTGTTCCATTCGTTTTAATAGGAACTTGTGCTTAGACAGCGATTAATGCTCAACAATAAGAATAGCTCATATTGAACATTACTGATCTTGTCTCTTTGAGATTCAGTTACCAGAACATGTCAGATAAACTAGGGGTGCCCTGACTGAGGCTCAGTGACGGACAGTTGTGACAAGGCCACTGAAATAAACTTTACAGTAAGGCAGGGGAGCAACTGGACCTATGACCTAGAGCCCATCAGAGGGGAGAACGGGCTGTGGGAACACGTGATGTTGAAGCTTCCTTCCAACCCATCCAGACTGGCACTAGCGGAGTGCCAGGGAAATGGCCATGCACTTGTCAACTGCAGAATTTGGACCATAAAGAATGGTCCTATTGGGAGCTAGCTCTGGCATGACACACCTGAGGCTGAGTGTAACAAGCTGGGGGGAACCTGAGGGGAACCTGAGGGGAGTGGAAGAGGAATGTGGGAGAGAATGTTCCCTTGGATCACAGCCAGGCTTCAGCAGTGACAACCGAAGATGAACATAACCAGGACAGACCTTTGGGATTGGGTCCACATCATTGGCAGACTTGGTCAAACCAAGGGGAGCCTGGGCTTCTTGCTAAGCTACTCACGTAGAAGCTCAATGTCTTCTTTTGTTGGGGGTGCTCAAACAGAATACCACAAACTGGATGGCTTGTAAAGAGCAGACATTTATTTTTTCACAGTGATCAAGGTTAGAATGGCCAAGATTTGGTGTCTGGTGAGAGCCTACTTCCTAGTTCTTAGAAGCTGTCTTCTCACAGTGTCCTCACTCAAGGAAAGAGGGAGGTGGCTCTCTGGAGTCCCTGTGATTCGGGCACTAATCGCACTCATGGGGGCTCCACCCTCAGAGTCTACTAACCTCCCGGAGGCCCCTCCTACTAATACCGTCACAGTCGTTGTTAGGATTGCAAAACCTGAAGTTTTCACTCCTTCAGGCCCTTCTACTCAAGTGCCATTGGGATTCCTACATTAAAAGATACTCCATCCTTTTATTTTTTTATATTTTTAAAGATTTATTTTATTCTCATTTGAGAGAGAGGGAAAGGGAGAGAGTGAGGGAAAGGAAGAGAGAAACATCAACGTGAGAGAGAAACACCCATCTGTTGCCTGCTGCATGAACCCTGACCGGGGATAGAACCCACAACCTAGGCATGTGTCCTGACCAGGAACTGAACCAGCAACCTCTCGGCTCCTGGATGCTCCAATTAACTGAGCCACGCTCGCCAGGGCAGGAGATATTCAGTCCTTTTGGTTAAAGGCTGAAGCACAGGGACAACTTTGAAAGATGACTATTCTTCAAATAATATATACCCTTCTTAGAAAATAAACCTTGACTATTGATACAGAGAGATCTGATCAGATCACTGGGGAGGAGCAGGGAGGGGCTGCAGGAGGAGGTTGCTTGGGGCAATGGGAAAGAGTCTAGGACAGGATTAGCTGAGAAGCTGAAAGCGTCCAGAGCACCTGGAATTATGGGCCAGAAGATTTAAAGTGGAAGAGGGCAGAGACTGCCTCTCAGGCTCTCTCTTCTTCCTTGAGGATTCCTGGATGATCATGCTCCAGCTGTCTGCATTTCCCAACAGACGGGAAGGAACTCCGGGCACAGACTAGGATTGCGCTGGCCTGGCAGAGGGTGGCAGGGTTATTCTTCTCTGGGTATTCTAGAGGGATGACCTCTGAGGCAGAAGCCTGCCATTCTTCCAAAATTTTGTATCTTATGTTGTTCTAGTTTGTGAACTAATCCTATAGAAATAAGATAACTAAAAACTAACAGGGAAAATGACGGAACTCAGGTGTTAAATATTTTAGCCTTCATTGATAGGCTTAAGTGATTAAAGCTATGTGACTAAAGTATGGAGAAAGCTGCTATTCCAAAATTGTGTTGCTTTTGAGTAAAGACTCCTTTCCTTTATCACCAAAACTTTGCCTCCAGAATTTTGCCTGCGGGGTGGTGGTGGGCAGCAGGACCCCACTTGCTGTTCAGTAATACTGTCTTTTCTAAGAGATAAGCCAAGTGTTTTCTTCATTTTTAAATTAGGAATCTGCAATTACCTGAGTTTATTTCCTTGCAAAGCTTTTTCAAGGTTTTTTGCTTTCTGATTAGAAAACTCTGATTCCAGGGTATATGCTTGTGTGGCCGAAAAATTTCCTCCCTGGGCCCTGGCTGTGTGGCTCAGTTGGATAGAGTGTCGTTCTGTGCACACAGGGACTGCCGGTTCGATTCCCGGTCAGGGTACATGCCTGACTTGCAGGTCCCATCCCCGGTTGGGGTGTGTTCGGGAGGCATTTGACAGATGTTTCTCTCTCATATCAATGTTTCTCTCTCTCTCCCCCTTCCTCTCTCTCTCTCTCTGAAGTCAATGGAAACATGTTCATGGGATCGAGGGTGAGGGTTAAAAAAAAAGAAAGAAAAAAATCTCCTCCTCAGATCCAAGCTGACAATGCTCAACCCTTGCCCACACTACCCTCATCTCCCTTTCCCACTAGAGCCCGCCTTGTCGCAAATACGCTCACCATCATCCATGCCAGCCATCAGAGGGACTATGATTGCAGGTACTTCAGGATTGGAGGACACAAGCATCCAAACGTTCATCTGGCTCCCGAATCTCTCGTCATGTCTCCAGGCAGAGCTGCAGGAGCTATAAGTTGGCAGAGTAAGACTGGGACTCCTCCGTGCTCAACACTCAGTTCCAAACAGCTTTGCAATCTGTCCTTGGGGAATTTTCAGTGTAAGAATTTATAACACACTCAGGAAGCACATCTTTAGTTACAAATTTTTATTTTGAAAGTGTTTAGTTCCGACCAGAATGATGCATAGAGCAGAAAGCCAGGAGAAATAAAAAGCACAAGAAGACACTAGAAAACCTTGTTCATGAGAAATGTATGGCTGTTAAATATGAGAAAGGCTGACATTCTCGGGGCTTCACTATGTAAAGGAAAAGCTGCCCCCAAGTGGAAGGTAAATCATTGCCCGAGGAACAAGACTAAGATCACTGAAGCCTACCACACCAGATGCGGCGGGCTCTCGGTAGTCAAGGCTGCCAGTCAAGGATGCCGTGTGAGGGCTGCACTGGGGAGTGGTTTGGTAACAGTCCAAGGTCAGTGGGCATTTCAGCAGCTGCTGTTGATTTGGGAGAATCGGCAATGATACACTCGATCTCCTTCAAGACGATAATTCTTAATTCATTTTTGAAAAAGTAGGACCAAAACTCTACCCTGAGGATTTTTTTTTCACTTTTTTTTCCCCCAAAGAAAAAGGATTACATATTGTCGTAAAGTTTGATTGGTGGTACTTGGAAGAGTCGTGATTTTCTCGGGCATGAAAAAGACAAATGAGAAAAAAATGTATCGCCTGTAAGCCAGGCCATCACAGGTTGGGCGGATGACTGCTCTTCTCGGTTCTCTCGGCGCATGACTCACACTGGCATTAAAGAATCTGCCACACTGTGATGTCATGGAGAATCATCCCCTTCTAGAACGCTCCCTCCTTCTGCACCGTGAGCTCCCTGAGAACGGGGCCTTTGTTTGCTTTTCACATAAATTCCCTTGGCACTCACAACATGCCCAGCATGCAATCAGTGAATACTCAACAGATGCCCTCCAGGTCCTCTACTGGACCCGATGGCACATATGAAATGTAAACTCATTTAGTATTTAATATGTGACTGAGATTTCAGTCCAGATCTAGCAGAGTCCAGTCCTCAGTTTTAACCCCCTTGTGAACCTGCCTTTCCTGAGAAGGATCTATCAGTAAATGAGAGACAACCTTGCTAGACAACCCTTCTCACTTACCTTGCTAGTTCTCCCTCACCTCCCCAGGCTCTTAAATGTGCAGGGCCTCAGGGCTTAGTTCCCAGGCCTCTGCTCTGTATTGATGGTAGGTGATCTCATCGTTCTCATTCATATGCTGACAACTCCCCTAAATGCATGGGCATCCTGGCATGCTGGATCTCTCCCTGGGACCCCAGGTATGCATGCATATCTGACTACCTCCTGGACTTCTCCGTTGGATGTCTAATAGAAGTCAGGCTTAACATGCAAATCAAATGATCCTGACATTGTTGGGCAGATGTACGCCGTCCCTGAGCCCACAAAGACAAAGGGAAGACAGAAGTTAACAGCTGTGGGGCCCAGGCTGGCTAGCTTTGTTGGTGACAGTGTTGTCCCGCTATGCCAAGATTGTGTGATCCCCAGCCAGGGGACTACAAGAATTAACCAATGAGTGCATGAACAAGTGGAATAATAAATCGATGTTTCTCTTTTCTCTCTCTCTCTCTCTTAAAAAAAATCAATAAATAACAATTTTCTAAAAAAGTTAACAGCTGTGGGGAACAGCCCATGTGATCCTCTCATACTGTAAGCATGCCCTAGACAGGGACTAGTGTGGATGGCATGGATTTCAAAAACTGAATTCACTACAGTCTCAAATTAGGATGACTATATCAGGAGAAACTTGAGACACAAATTTCAAGAGAGGTCAAGAAGTGGGAGCAAGCACTTGGTAAACATATGAGAAAGTCTCCAAAGTGTTGGCGAGAAGCATCGATAATAAGCTAAGTGCTCAGGACAGGCATCGGGAAGCAAGACCGAATAGCCTTGTCACCCACACCAGACGGCACTGTGATTCCTCAACAGCACACATCTGGCTGTGGCAGGAAAAGAAAACCAATAACAAAGTTTACTCCTTGTATCACTTGCAAAATGTCACAATGCCTTTGTTTTTGTATGACGGGGAGCTGACTAGCAGACAACAGTTACCTGAAGGCCACTGACCTTCGCTCCTGCTTCTGTATGCTTGCTTTAGCAGATGACTTACGCCCCCCTTTCTGCCTGTGTATTTAAAGAATGCCCCAGTCCAGCCTTTTCGGGGTCAGAATTTGGATTCCCCTCTGAGCCCCCTGGGTAATAAAGTTTATGCTTCATCATCTCTCCGAGAGTGAGTGATCTTCCGCAACATGGCCACATAACCCCCTTCCTTGAACTCCTTCAGTGGCTCTTTACCTTACATGGGATTGGGCCCAAACCCCCCAGCAAGGCATGAAAGGCCTTTAGTGGGCTGCCTCTCTCCTGCTGCCCCTGCACCTCTCCTCCACCACCCATCCTCCTCAGCAACATAGACCAAGTACAGTTGTCCAAACACACCTTTGCACCCTTACTCGAGGTATTTCCTCTCTCTGGAATATTCTTTCCCTACGAGTTTCCCCAGGAAACCCCCACTGGGCATGCCCTCTGCGTAGCTCCCCACGCCCTTTCCACAGCAGTGTTTCTTTATCCTCCGGGTTCCCAGAACCCTTCATACGCCCTTCGAATGCAGCGCTTACCCCACAACAATGTGATTACTCGTTCATTGGTCTGTTTCCCTAACTAGATTGTGAGATTTTCAAATCATCAGATCTTCAAATCTGAGGTTTATTTTTATTGATTTGAGAGAGAGAAAGAGAGAGAAACATCGATTTGTTGTTCGACTTAGTAATACATTCACTGGTTGACTCTTGCACGTGCCCTGACCAGCGATGCAACCCACAACCTTGGCGCATCTGGAGGATGCTCTAACCCACTGAACTACCAGGACAGGGCTAAGGTCTGAGCTTTTTAAAACCCAGATGTCTCATGCCTAGAACACAGTATCTGTTTAGTAAATGTTTGATAAATGAATGAACATGTCCATGCTGAGCCTTTGCCAGAAAATATGAAAAATAGATTGTAGTTGAGGAATGTAGTTAAGAATAGCCTTCTCACCCTGGCTGGCATAGCTCAGTGGATTGAGCGCGGACTGTGAACCAAAGTGTCGCAGGTTCGATTCCCAGTCAGGGTACATGCCTGGGTTGCAGGCCATGACCCCCAGCAACCGCACATTGATGTTTCTCTCTCTCTCTTTCTCCCTCCCTTCCCTCTCTAAAAAAATAAATAAATAAAATCTTAAAAAAAAAAGAACAGCCTTCTCGCTTGTTCTTAATTAGAATAATATAATCTGATAAAATATTTCAACTTTAGGCTAGACATGACGTAAATCAATCTCTGATAGACCTGAGGAAACATTTATTAAAGGTCACTATATGCCAGGCTCTGGGTTTGACAATGGGTAACTTGTTGTGGGTTCAGATAAACAGAAAGGGTAGGAAATATACGTGATGATATTTTGCATTTCTATCTTAGGTAGAGTACATTTAAGTGCATTACAAAGCTTTTCTATTTTCAGACATTATCTCATTTTTCTGAAATATTCTCCACCTAGGAAGATTATTGCTCCATACATGATACATGCTGTGGAACCCGATGACTGCACAGCTTTCTAATTTCCTGTTGTTCTCTGTCCCTCATATCCTGTCGTGAATACACTCGCGCTGCTCATGAAGTCAGCTGAAACGACTCACACAGCCCAAGATCTGGGGTCTATATCAATTTTGAGTTCAGCACCAATGTTCAACGAATGTGACTGAGGGACAAATGCCCAACGGCAGCGGCTCCCCCGCAACTTGGCCCCCAGCCCAAAACACTGCCCTTCCTGTTTCAGAATATATCAGTTCAGAATTTATCACAGTGTGTTTTGACAATCTGGGTACTTATTCATACCCAGACAGAACTGCAGACTCCTAGAATAGCCAGGCGTGGATCTTACTCTTTCTCCTCACCTCAGCTGCTGGCATAGCACCTGGCTGACAGAGATTAGTTAATATTTTTTTGAATGAATAAGTCAGCTCATTACAGGGTAGCAAAAGACTAATTTCTGCCAGCATGCTCAGGGAGAGGCTGGATAGCTTTGGGGTGAGTATAGGCGCATGCATACGCATGTGGTGGAGGGGCTGGTCTCCTGTGTGGGAAACTCCGACTTCACTCTCTGAGGAGGCAGGTGTACCTGTGTGCTCATATGAGCACACACACACACACCTGCCCCAGAATCTTCCCAATCAGTAGCTGTCTGAACTTTTATCATCAGAGAGTCACATCTTTGGGTTATATATCATGTTTTCCTGTCAACAATGTCTTGAATCGGTGTGCCCTGTTACTACATAAATTTCAAAACTGGAACATCCCCAGTGTCTGATCTGTATCCTCCAGCGCTGACCTCCATCCCCCGCCCTTGAAAATCTCAGCTAGACCCCTGCTTGCTGTCTGTAATTTGCATTAAAAAGTGGATTGTTTATATCTTTTCAAATACATAGCTATATATCAAATAAGCTCTCTCAAAACATACACACCATCGTGTTTACAAGGGATTAAAATGCATCGGTCTGTTTAACCCTGTGAATAAATAATGACACTGAAAAGAAAAACAGAAACTTGATCACCATGAGAAGATCTAGTGAATTGACTCCTCGTGTTCAAAATTAGTTAAGTGAAGAGAGTGAATCAAGAATTTATTCTGCCTTCCCTATACAAACTGTACCACTGGGTAACCAAGATTTAGGTAAGGGAAAAGTCTGTCATTATAGAAAGAGTCCAGCAAGTTAGTGAAGAAGAAATGATAGAATTAGAATACCTCTTCCTAGGATAGAAGTAGAATGCAACCTCTAATGAATTGACAGGTTTATATAGTAAGCACCAATGGGTAGTAACATCACAAAATGAAAGGCAATCAGATATTATATGTCTCCTGATGGAAATATAAAATACCAACTATAATGAAGTCTGATCAGAGTTCTAGGTCCAACGAGCTACTCATAAGAAATTAAGAGAATGATAGACCACGTAAAACCAGCAAAACATAAAACAAAAAACCATGTTTATGAGGCCATCAGAATTTGAACACTGACCAGATATAGGATGATATTAAACAGTCATCACTTTTTGTAGGTGAAATAATGCTGATGTGGCTATGTTTAAAACATTCCTTATTTTTAAAAATGCATACTGAAATATTTACAGGTGAAATAATGTGATGTTTCGGGTTTAAAGGTACTTAAAAATAATGCAGAGGAGTATCAGGGGCAGTAGTTGGGCATATATATGAAACAAGATAGCCTTGTGTTGACAGTGAAGCTGAGTAATAGGTACATGGGAATGCATTATACCATTCTGTCTACTTTTATATATACTTGAAATTTTCCCCCCAAAAGGCTTCTATTAAAAAATTTATTAACACCTTCCTGAACATTCTGATATTCTTGTCCTGAAGATAGTCATCCCTCTCCCACACCTTGAGAGCATTTTCCTGGGAATTGCACAGATCCTGGGTGAAGTCACATTAATTCATAAACATCTCTTTATGAGCCAGCATAAAAGATTATTTCCTGGACTGCCTTTACTCCTGAAAATACTGAGTGCCTGAGGGTGAAGGTGAGAGAAAAGCTTGGAGGAAGGAAAAGGAAGGCTACTGGTGGGGAGGAGAAAACGAAGAACAATTTGCCTTCATTACAATTTTCCCAGGGCCTGTACTAGCTGGCACATACATCTCTGTGTGGGTTTTACTAAGAGAACTTTCACTTGAGGCGTGAAAAAAATGTTCGAATTCTGGACTCAGGTTAAAATGTCACAAAGCGTTCCCTTTTACGTTGTCTAATGTAAATATTTTCAGAAGGGGGGCCGCTTTTGTTTTGCTCAGTGAACCAATGAAAAGGCTCCTTGGGTGGAGCTGGGCACATTTTTGCCTGAACCTGGGAATAGTCTAGACCTGTCTGTAGGACTACGCAGATGTGGAAACCAGGAGAGTGAGGAGTCACCTCAAGTGCTTAAGAATATGGCTTTTTATAGAAGATCTCTGGAAGAATGCCAAGAAACTGGTTGCTCATGGGGAGGGAAGCAGAGGCACTTGGGATAGGGTGGGAGAAGGGGGAAAAAAAAGTCTGCCATGATTGTCACAGCCAGGTTATATTGCGGTTAGCGCCTTAAAATATATGATGACACTTTGCACACAGCCTTTTGTTAATATGACTGTACCTTTTATCTTGACATTTCACAGAAGACAGATGTCTGTTTGTTTATGGGTTCTTTTGCTGGGCCAGCTGCTGGCACCACCCGCTGTTTGCATATTTCTTTGGTACTTCCTCTACCCGCCCTCCCTACCCCGCCCAACCTCCAGGAATCTAATTAGGAGCTGGAGATGGCCACTGGAACCTACAAGACTTGGATCCAGTACAACCTGTGCAGGTGTGACATGGTACTGGGCAAAGCTCAAATTTTCCCAAAGAAGCACCCCTAGTAGCAGAGCCAAGTGAACACTCCTTGCTGGCTCCTGTTTCACCTTAAAAATTCAGGTGAGCCCTGACCTGTGGAGCTCAGTGGATTGGGTGTTGTCCTACAAATCAAAAGGTCCCTGGTTCAATTCCCAGTCAAGGCACATGCCTGGGTTACAGGCCAAGTCCTTCGTTGGGGGCATGTAAGAGGCAACCCATTGATGTTTCTCTCGCACATCCAAGTTTCTCTCTCCCTTTCCCTCTTTCTAAAAATAAATAAATAACATCTTTTTAAAAATTCAGGTGAATTTTGTGGTCTATGAATCACCATTTGTTTTTTACAGAACATGATCTTGTAAGTTATCATTAGGAGAAAAATGTCTCTGTGTTTATCCCATGGTCTCAAGTAGCCCTGCCCACTCTGCATGTCCCTGAAGTACTGAGTCCAGTTTTGTTTTTCCCTTTTTCCTCTTTTTATTGAGGTTATTATTTACACATGTTAAAATCCACCAATTTAAAATGTACAGTGTGATTAATTTCGGTAATTGTATACAAAGTGTAAATACCACCAGATCAAGATATAAAACGGCTACTCCATCTCAACATGTTTTCCATTCCCTTTTACAGAGTTGATTTTGGAGACACATAATTGAGTTCTATTTCTTCCTCCAACATCTGGCTCTCTGGGTTATTTTAGGAAAGTCACTTTACCCCTCTGGGTGTGTTTCTGCTCTTGTAACACGAACAATATAGAAACAGATTTGTTTCCAGGGGATCTTCAAAACTGCCGTGAAACGAAGCGTGGGGTCAAGGTGGGAATCTCAGCCTTGCGTCTCCATACTTGAGAGAGCACACGACGTCAGGGGTAAAAGCCCGTGGCACACGGGAAAGACTTGGGTCTCCATCTCCTCTCTTGCTGGTATGTAAACTTTTCTAAACGTCTGTTTCCTCACCTGCAGTATCAGACTTATTAGTAAGATCTATTTGCGTAGTGTCGTGAGGACGAAGTGAATTGTGTGGGCATGCTTACATATCGGTTGGTATTTTTATTAAAGCATAACATAAAGTCACTGCATTCAACCATCTCCTCTACTTCGTGTTTATTCAGGCTGAGTGCCACAATCAAAACAGAAGCGCAAAGCACGCCCACCCATTTACTCAACCCTGGCAGCCCCAAGCCTACCTGCCAACAAGTCTAAGTCACGGAGAACAAACGGGCACGTGTGCCTGTGCTTCCAAAGAGCCTCCCTAGGGGGCAGAATCGGAACCAAGAATTTTAGCTCCTGTCGTACAAGCGCGACGTAAAGCGGCTCTGCTTTACGGCAGTTTTCTTCCGCCGTCCGTGGTGTCAGAGGCTCCACGCTAGTGGGTAGAAGGGACAACTTCTGGCGGACAGCGTGGCCTTTGAAGGTGGACAGACTTGACTTTTCGCTATGGGTAAACGGAGGAGCCGGAGCCAGAGCCAGCTGCTCAACACCCTGACGAAAAAGCAGAAGAAGCACCTTCGGGATTTCGGCGAGGAGCATCCCTTCTATGACAGGTATGGAGAGGCATGACCAGGGCCAGCGCTGCCAGCGTCTTTTCCCGGTTGGAGCCCGCGTCTTCCCGTCTGGGTCCGCAGGTCTCCTCTGCGGTGGTGACGGGGCTGCTCCCGCCTCTTCGCATGGTTCCCCGGCGCCCGCGGTGCTCAGAGTCGGGCCCCGCGGGTGCTCATCCGGGGAGGATTCTGGCGGCCACCCGCCTGAGAGGTGGTTCTGCACGGGTCTTCTCCCGTTTGGTGAGCTTCTAACGTTGTGCCAGACCACGCTCCCGCAGTGCTGGGTGTCGGCTGGCTTTCTATGGTCAGAGAGTTTCTAAATTGATTTGTTTTTTGTTTTCTTTTAAGAATCGCTTGGGGCCCTCGACATCATCGATTTATCCAGTTAACATGAGGGAGGAAACTGATGTGTAGGTAGTTTGTGGGTTCCTCAGTCAGTGTCCAGACTCTCAGTTATGATCTCAACACCCCACCCTTTTGGGCCACTTTATCAGTAACTTAAAGGGATATTCTAATTAAGAAATTTGCTAGAAAAGGTAAACCTGAGGTTTTTTATTTGCCAAAATAGCCATCTTTTAGATGAGAGCCAGTTGTTGTGTGACTCCAGTATTTGTCATGTGACCTCGTGAAACTTTGTGTCAATTGTTATCTCTTTGTCATATTCTAACAGTCTCTGTCCCAGTGCATTTGTTGTGTTTATGTGACTGTAGTTACAACGTGTTTGTGATGGTATATTCTGCTATTTTCACTTGTACTTGTATCATTACACTCTTTCCCAACTGCTGCATACTTACAGTTAAAAAATGACCTGTTTCTTCGCAGGGTTTCTGGAAAGGAAGCAAAACCACAGATTTGTCAACTGGTATGTTTTATACCTTCTTTGTAATAGTTGGTCCTGGGTTGTCACTTTTAAAACTATATGTTAGAATAAAGTTTGGCTACATGTTCACCCTTTTCTATTTGAGATGTAAGCTGTTATTTTAGTAATATTGCTTCATTTTGAATGCAGATGTCCATTAAAATGCCATTGTGATAACTACAATAGTAACTAAAGTTTAAACTGCCCTGAGAGATCAGTCTATTAGAACCTGTTGAGGCTTACTTACCAGCCTGCATTCTTTTGTTGTATTGTAATTCTCCTGTTGCTTCTTTAAATGGGCCCAATGTCTGACAAATAGGTTAGGTCCCCTTATAGCCTAAAGTTTTATGTCAGCTTTCTTCCCTCATGGAACATAAGCAGGTCCAAGATGAAGAGCTGCTAGAGTCTTAGCTAGATTAAGTATTGTAAATAAATGTGATGCTGTGCTTGCTTGAATAGAATAGATAGAATTGTATATTTGCAGAAAAGCTATTTTTTATTTAGGGAAGTCTGAGTCTGTTATGCTGTTGATCTGTTGATAGTCACAGGGTAGCAATGAGAACAATATCGTTTTGTTTTTTAAATTCCTATCTTCTTTTTAGTCAGAGAGTTCAGATAGTTCAAATTCTGAAAGTGAAGCAGACAGTGAACCAGAACAAGTTTCTGGGTACCACAAACTACTCGCCACATTAAAGAATGTTTCTGAAGAAGAGGAGGAGGAGGAAGAGGAGGAAGAAGAGGAAGAAGAAGGCAGTGCTTCAGATGAGGCAGAAATGAACAGTGAAGATGGTGACAGTGATGCCAGCGTGGAGGAAGAGACAGCAGCAGCTGAGATGCAGGAAAGTAAGTGTCTCCCACGTGGGTTCATCGTCTGTGCCAGGAGCGCAGACAGATTGCCCTCTGGGCACAGTGCCCGGTGCTGTATGAGTGGGGTGGGGGGGGGGAGGTGTGTGGATCCAAAGCAGAGATTTTTTAACCTTGCTGGCCTCAGTGATACTTTGAGAGTCTGATGAAAACATAGGACCTTCTTACCAGAAAAATGCAGAAGTAATATTTTTGCTTAGAATTTCTAGGACTTCATCAAAGTTTCCCTGAGTCAGAAGAAACAGAACATAATTCTGCTTTTATAATGGTCTCAATTTATTAAAGAGATTACCATTCTTCAGAGAAACCTAGTTTAATGAAAAATAGACACAAATACACAAAAATGTTCAAGAAGCAGGTTTTTATGCAACAGCCAGAGATGTATGGTGTGAAGAGATGTCGAGTGCTCACACACTGCCAGGGAAGGCTTCGGAGAGGAGCTGGGATCGACAGCCTAAAGGGCCTTTTCTCACTAACTTCTAGGTGACTCTTCAACTTTAACACCATCTTTCTTGAGGTAGGGTTTGCGTGTAATAAAGAGTACCCATTTTAAGTGTATAGTTCAATGAATTTGGACAAAAGAATACATCTGTTATTACCATCACAGTGAAGATTCCAGAACATTTCCGATACCTCCAAAAAGTCCCTTCTTATCTTTTTTACAGTCAGTGTCCCAACCCTGGTATCAGGCAACCACTAACCTGCTTTCTCTCACTATAGGTTACTTTCGCCTGCTCTAGAAATTTATATAAATGGAAGCAGACAGTATGTGTACTCTTTTCTGTCTAGCTTCTTTGGCTCCTCACGTTGTGATTCATCCATGTCCATGTGTTATTAATTCATTACTTTTCATTGCTGTAGTAGTACTTCATCATCAGAATATATCTGGGGGACTCTTTATCTCACTATCCTAATGCCTATTGCAGCGTATTTTTCCTGGACTTTACAGTGTTGCACAGCATTCTTAGTATTTTAATTCATTAGTTTTACTAGGATAAAAATTAATTGTCTCAGACTTAGGGCGTTTTTTGTTTTGTCTTTATTTTTCTTTTCTGTTTTGGACTTTTCAAACTGAAGTGTGTTTTTTTAAATTATAAAAGTAATCTATATTTACTGTAAAAATTCAGGAAGGTGGTATAGTTAACCTTTACCCCCACCATTTTTGTAACCTGCCAGACTACCTTGTTGTGGATGTAATGTATAAAAGTACGAGCATGCACACATATTTGTGTGTATTTGTATAGTGGTCTCGTATATTTCTGTTACTTAATGTTTTTTTCTTTAATGATATACCATGGACGTTTTTCCATGTGTGTGACTGGGTTCACATTAGCTTTAATTAGATAGTATTCCATTGTAAATGTTATGTGGTAATTTAATTATCCCAGTGATAGAAAATGATGGAGTCACTTTTCCCAGTTATTTCTTATCATAAAGTCCACTGCTGTTTGACCATCTCCCATGTACGTCTCAGTGGACTTTGTTGGAACTGAGTCAACAAGCAAGCTTAGCCTTGAAATTTGTTTTTCACCTGAATTTGCTTAAAAGTAAGTAACAGCAATGAACATTGTGTCGATATTGGCTAAGGAGTTAGATTTCATTTGTCACCAGAAGTAGGATTGTATTGATGATTAAATAACTTTATAAAATATTTCTCAAAATTGGAGGTAAAGCCTTACCTGCTGACCCTGAGGGAAAAGATGGGGACGAGCCACCCGGCACATCACAACAGGAACCCCCGGAGGAGTTTACAGATACAAAACATGAGTCACTTTTCAGCCTGGAAACCAATTTTCTCGAAGAGGAAAGTGGAGGCAGCTGTTCCCTGAAAGCATCACAAGGTCAGAGCACAGTACGTATTATTTGAATTCATCAGGTGCTTAGTGCAGGGCTTGTGGGATGGTACACATGAAATCTCCTGTTATTGGAATGAGTAGTGCTAAAAACAGATGCTCTAGCAGCTAAATCAAGAACTGGGAAGAAATACCTCTCAAGGGTATTTTGTGCTCTTCAGTGGTTAGGTGGTATTGGGTGTTGGGGGGATGAGGATGGCTGGTTAGGAGAACAGACACCTTAAGAATGGTAGGAGGGGAAGCCAGTTTCCCAGGCCTCACATTTCCACAGTTGGGGTCGGGGGAAGACTTCTGATTTCCTTCCCAAGAAGGGAAGGAAGAGGAGAAATGCTTTACATTTTTCTTTCTCCTTTTCACTTGCTCTTTTTTGTTGGAGCAGTAATTTTCCAGATTTGTGAGACCCACTAACTAATCTGACTTTCCTACTACCATGGAGTGCCTCAGAAGCCGACAAGCTGCACTCCTTCTCCCCAGTCTCCTGTAGCCTCTTGGCCATGCCTCGGTCTAAATGTCCGTCACTTGGGCAAGGGCTGCCTGTGGTACACTTAGGCAAGTCTCTATTATTATCTCTCTCTCTCTCTCTTTCTCTTTTTCTCTGTTTTTTGTCCAGTTTGCTGGCCTGCAGCTGAGTAGGCAGGCCAGAGGGTGTCTTATTTTGTGTCCTGATTGCTTTTTTTTTTAGAGAGAGGAGACAGGAGAAAGAAAGAGGGAAACATCAGTGTGTGAGAGATACATGGTTGCCTCTCACACACTCCAAACTAGGAACCTGGCCCACAACCTAACTTGGAATCGAACCAGTGACCTTCTGGTTTGCAGGCTGGCACTCAATCCACTGAGCGATACCAGCCAGGGCCTGAGTGCCTTTTTTGGTCCCAGTGCTGTTCTTCAACCCAACTCTACCATTAATGAAGCTGAAATTTTAATTTGTCTCATTTGGTTCTGCTTGTCATTATAGTGGAGAGGGAGAAGCAGAGGTAGAATTTGAGCACAAACCTCATTCTAAACCATCCAATCTTATAAACCCGAAGGAAACATTAGGAAGCTTAGCTGTCCTCAAACATCTCTGTTTGTTTTGCCTGAACAGATGTATTAGCACCTAGAATTCTTATGTCCCCTTGCTCATGCTTATCTTGGGTATTAGTACGAATTGCATTTGAAGTTCTACCATTTGCATCCTTGAATGGTTCTTTTAACTTTGCTCTGCTTCTTAATGAGGGGAGTGGGAGAGAAGGCTGAATGGCCAGCTCAGAGCACTGAAGGGAACCCTGCGTGCAGGTGCTACCACGTGGATTGTTCGCTCAACTCAGCTGAGTATTGAGCATTTCTATGTGTCCTGCAACGCATGATGAATCAGACAGGCCATCCTCAGGGATCTTACAGTCTGGTGGGGGAGATAAGACATGCTCACATGTTTGGGGAGTTGGTGGCTGGGGAGGCAGGGTTGGGGATTATCTGCAGGGGGCCAGGAGTGGCCTCTTGGTGGAGCCAGCACTGTGCCTGACATAGTAGGCCCCTGGGAAATAGTAATTTGTGGTGCTCATACTATTTGGATATACAAAAATGAGGTAAAGGAGAGGATAGAATTTTTAATTGAAGGAAAGCCACCGAGGCAGAAGAATTTGAGGGCCGTATAATTCAGAAATTCAAATTTCAGAATGAGAAGTTTCTTCAAAGGTTTTTGAGCTGGGAAGTAACAGTTAGAGAAATGCTTTAGGAAAATGAACCTGTCGGAAACTTGCACGCTCTGAACTAGAAGAGAGGATGGGGAAAGTGGATGGGGGAAAGGATGAGTTAACGTGAAGTACAGCATGACATTCATTCTGTTCAAAGTGCCTGCTAGTTCCTGCCAATGTTCTCACATTTTTTATTTCCATATTAGATCCGTTTCTACAACATGTGAACAAAGAACTGAAAGAAAAAGAAATTCAGGCTGTTGCCACAAACCCCAAAACTGCCCACGAGCTAAAAGTAAGTGCTGCTTGGTCATCTCAGTCACAAGGAAGGAAAGCCCTAAGTAAAGCAGTGGTTTTGGGTTTTAGTGATCTTCCTAGACAGAGGGTATATGGCAGCGGTAGACGGCTTGATGGGGAAGCAGGGCACGGGGAGGCTGGAGGAGCCTTGTGGGGCACAGGTGTGGTGTGAGAAGGCGCCAAGAAGCTGGAGTGTGGGAGCCAGATGAGGTAAGAGTGTTTCATAGACCAGTACGCTGGCCTTGAGAGCAGCATCTGTGAGGGGCTGCTAATGTGACCTAACGCAGAATAATCTCCCTTGTTGGTCTTCACTGTTCTCATCTGTTCGAGGGGGACAGTAATGCCTACCTGAAATAAAGTAATTTATTGACCGATACATAGAAAGTGTTCAGCAAATCAGTAGCTACTGCTGTTGTCCATTTGTTTGGAATATTAGCTATGAGTTACAACTAAATTACTCAAATATGGAGCAGTTTTTGCTTTGCTTTTTTTTCCCCACCAATTGATGCTGTTCATGCGAATTGGTCATACTTTTTTAATTGGAATTTTTATTGAGATAATAATTATAAACGCACTTATAATAAATAATACCAACATGCCCTGTATGTCCTTTGCCCAATTTTTCCCAATGGTAACATCTTACAAAACAGTAGTATAGTGTCGTAGCCAGAAAGTTGACGTCCATGCAGTCTGCCCATCTTACTCACGTTTCCCCAGTTTTGCTCTTCCTCTATTGTGTATGTGTTTAGTTCCATACTGTTTTATCACACGTACAGATTCCCCCACCCATCACCGTACTCAAGGTGCAGGACACTTCCAGTACCATAAAGATCCCTGGTGTTTCCCCTCCCCCTTCTAGAAGCATGCCCACCTCCCTTGCCCCATTTCTATAATTTTGTCATTTCAAAAGTGTTTGAAAATGATTGTGGGCATCATATGACCTCCCTGAACCTCGGCGTTTCCTGCACTGTGTGAAAACAGCATTAACCTTGCAGGGTTGTTGCAAGAATGAAATGAGATGCCCTGTAAGTCACAAGGGGTCTTGGTAAATTACAAAGTGCTCTGCGAGTACAAGGCTGGAGTGTAAGGTGCCTATAGTTCATTTCTGACATAGCTCTTGGTCTTTCTCTCCTCTAGTGGCCCGTTCTGGGTCAGCTTGTCTTTTCATCCAAGTTTCAGAGTTTGGAGACATTTAAACCTCCAAAGGACCTTGATGTAAAAGCACTTCATCTCCAGAAGCCTCTAGAATCCACCTGGACCAAGACCAACAGCCAGTTTCTCTCTGGTCCCCAAAAATCCACCAGCCCCTTCACACCCCTCCAGAAGGAGCTATTCTTAATCATGAATTCCTACCGGGACTTGTTCTACCCAGAACGGACTGCCCTGAAGAACGGGGAGGAGATCCGCCACGTGTACTGCCTGCACGCGATGAACCACGTGCTCAAAGCCAATGCCCGGGTGCTTGGCAACAACAGCAGACGCCGAAGCCAGAAATTTGGGGTGGGCGACGATGATGACTTCAGGGACCAAGGGCTAACAAGGCCTAAGGTGAGTGGCAGCAGGAGAGCCTTGTCCTCAAGAAGGAGGCTGCAAGGCACTGCCTGGTAGGTGCCTGGCACTTATCAGGTACTCAGGTGCTCTAATGATTAGAGAGATGAGTGCGTCCCTCAGCGGGCATATCCGATGGACCACGTAGGTGGAGCAGTGCTGCAGACGGCTCAGTGGACTGCTCTTAAGTGGCTCTGCCTGGAAGCCTGTGTATAGGAGGTACCTCCGTGGTAATTCTCCTTTAAGATAAACCCTGAACATACATAAATAACATCGCTTTATAAATCTGCTCTTTGTGATTGTGGAGCTGCACGGGACCTTAACAAGCCTCTTATTTAATCCCTAAATGTTACAGCTCTGGGCTGAGACCAAGATCTGTAGGGGCTTCGCTAGAGAGAACCAGGAGAAGAGTAGTGGAGATGGGACAGGAACCAGAGATTTTCTTCACTAAGCCACATAAATATGTAAACCTTGGAAAAGAAAAATTCCTCCTTTTTCCTTTGTATAGTTACTCCTGCTTGAAATGATGATTATATTTATTGGGGCTCATAAGCCTAAACTCTGGGGACTTAGGGCTGTAATAGAAAACACGTTTTGTTTATTTATTATTAAAACAAAAATTTTTTAAAGATTTTATTTATTTTTAGAGAGGGGAGGAGAGGGAGAGAAACATTAATGTGTGGTTGCCTCTCATGCGCCCCCTACTGGGGCCTTGGCCAGCAATCCAGGCATGTGCCTTGACTGGGAATCAAACCAGTGACCCTTTTCCCCAGTCTGGCACGCAATCCACTGAGCCACACCAGCCTGGCCATAAGAAAACGCCTTTTAATTCTGCCTGTACTTTTCGTGATGTTATGGAGCTAGATCTTATGTTGGCCGTCCTTCCTCCCCCTTAGCCTATATGGCTCCATATTGAAGAAACCTCATCTTTTTAGATTGTTCTCATTGAGCTTAATAGGATCTTCCAGTTTTCATACTGATGTGGCTCTTAGAGTTCCCTAGTCCAACCCCCTTGTTTGACAGCTGGGGACACCGAAGCCTAGGCACTTTCTCAGTTTCACGGTGGGGCCAGTGACTCGGCCCTCTTCGCTCTCTGTTCATTGTCCCTGCAGTGGACCACTAACCCCGCGCTGGTCGTCTTTCTGAGAAACTACCTCAAAGTCTTGACCGTCAGGATTGTATGATTATCTGCTTCCATTTAGAATTGCAAAAAAGAATAAGAGACACGTTACCCAGGAAACACAGTTAGAACGTGGTGAATTGCATGATCTGATTTGGGTTATTTCCACTGATTATATTGTTTACAAAAGGGTAATTAGAAATTAATCAGGTATTAAACACCTTTTTTTTTCTATCAATAGTCATAACTTTGAGCATTTTAGGAAATATTTGAAAACTAAGTCCTATATTTCCCATTAAAATATAATCTTGTTTCAGAAATACTTTATCATTATTTCTGAAAATGTACTACAGAATGTACTAGAAAAGTAGTGATGGGTTAGTCCTTTTCCTCACCAGTTTTGTTCTCTGCTTGTTACATCTAACTCATTTTTTATTTGGCATATATTTGTTCTTGGGTTCTTCTGTATAAAAATACAGCACTGAGTTTCATGAATGACAGAAGTGAGTCATGTTCCTTGCCCTCAAAGAGCTAATGTGTTTACATTGTTGAGTTTTTGCTGGTAGACTCCTCTGTTAAAGGCATTGACTTAGCCTAAAAGGCATTTCCAGATTCTGCTTGAGAACTGCCTCCTACGGAGCCATGAGACTAAAATCCACAGCACATGGCCCTGTGGATGTGGCAGGTGCTCAGCTTCTAGGACTCAGTCAGATTCCGTGCAGAGGGGTTGACGCGGGTGTGGGCCCTGGCTGGGGCCGCTGCTGTACGGAGGGCTCATGAGCGACACGCCCTCAGCAGGTTCACCTCAAGGGGCCTTTCCTTCCCGTTCCCCACCCAGGCTGCCCGTTGCTTGCTTCCTCCACAGGTGCTGATAGTGGTCCCGTTCCGGGAAGCTGCTCTGCGGGTGGTGCAGCTCTTCATCAGCCTCCTTGAGGGTGACAGCAAGAAGAAAATAATTGTGAGCAACAAAAAGAGGTTTAACAGAGAGTATGGCTCAGATCCTGAGGAGAGACCACCCAACCTGAAGAGGCCCGAGGATTACGAAGCTGTGTTTGTTGGCAACATCGACGACCACTTTAGGATTGGTAACTGCTCCTGGTCAAAACTGAGACCCCGAGGGACCTGAGGTGTGAGGTGCACAGGGCTGGGGGCTGGGAGCCTGAATCAGGCATTCTTTCAGTGGGTCACTGACTCAGCCGCCTCACAGAACCAGAGTGCATTTGAGATGTCTCGTCTGCTGGTGGGGCGAGTCGTGCCGAGGCTGGTGGGTGGAGCATCTCTGAAGGTGCACGTGGAAACATGCAGACTGCAGCAGAGATGTTTCAGCACACCCTTCTCTGCAGCACATAGTCGGTGCTGCAGGAGTTCTCGGGGAGCTGGAAGTGGTGGGCCGAGGGGCTCGGTCTGGGGAGACTGAATAAACTGAGCGTCTGCATAATGGCGGCCTTCCCTCCTGCCTGCCATGCAGAGTGCCTGCCCCTCCATTGCCGCCCCACAGGACTTACCCCCACTCCACTTGCACGCTTCTGCTTGTCTCTCATTCAGCTTGGTTGGTTGGACATTGATAGAGTGAAGTTCTTGGAAAATGTTCATAGGTCACATATGTTCATTCATCAAGCATTTATTAAGCATCTACTGTGTGCCAGGCACTGTTAAGAAACTGGGGATATAGAGATAAAAGTTGTCCAGCTTCCTGTGGAAGCAGTACAGAGTGGTAACTGTTAAGCTCAGAGGATGCAGTGGGTGTTCTGGGAGCATTTAACACTCTCCTCACCCAGCATGGGCGCAGGGTGGTTAGCAAAGGCCTCCTGGTGGAGGTGCCATCTGTACTGAGTTGAAACCTGAGTAGCATTTATCCAGTTACAAATGGAGGTGGTCAGAGTGGAGGAAAAGGTTTCAGACAGGAAACCGCATGTACAGAGCCTCAGGGTGAAGAAGCCAGGTGTGACCTAAGATTCACACAGGCATCAGCGTGGCTGGAGTGTAAGATGCAAAAGGGATAAGAGCTGATGTTCAGTTTTAAACTTGTGCAGGTCTCATCAGCGTGGAACTCAGGAAAGAGAGGTCATGTGAAGGTGATGTTAAAACCGTGGTTAGTGATACATTTCCCCAAAGCTTTATGTAGGGTGAAAGTAGCACTTGAGGGTGAATCCAGGGATTTGTGGAAGAGCTGTTTGGATCTGGAGAGATCAATAACGGCCAGGTCATTGACAGAAATGGAAGTGAGAATTGAAAACCACCAGTGAGGGAAAGAATATTTCACGGAGGGTATGTTCAAAGTAACGCTTATGCATTCATGACAGGAAACACTGAAGTGCCATTGCATTGGTAACCGAGAGCCACTGGTGATCTTAGCAAGAGCCGTTTCAGAATCCTGAGCATCCGAGGCCAGATTGTGGTGCATTGAAGAGTGTGTGGGACATTTCAAAGTAGAGACAATTTTCTGGAAAAGTTTGGTAGTCAAGGAATGGAAGAGTGGGAGCTGGAAGGGACCACAGGTCAAGGAGGGGTGATGATGATTTTAATGATCAAACCAATTTGAGCATGTTCATGTGCTAAGGGGAAAGATTTAGAAGGAATAAGCGTGGGGGTGCTTTCAGAGGGGGGAAGCCAAGGGCTGAGTGGTGATGGCTGGACCGATATGTACTGGCTGTTTCCTGCAGGTGTGGCAATACTGCAGAGAAGCGTCCGGCTATATGCCCCCTTTTACTCCTCGGACATCCTCATCGCCTCCCCTCTGGGCCTGAGGACCATCCTCGGTGCAGAAGGGGAGAAGAAGAGAGATTTTGATTTTTTGTCTTCTGTTGAGCTTCTCATCATCGATCAAGCGGACATCTACCTGATGCAGAACTGGGAACATGTCCTGGTAATGCTGGTCATTCATGTCCAGAGGGACGCGAAACTCAGTGGTTTAAGTCCTGCAGGGTTGAAGTCCAGATTGAACTGCAGGTAGTTGGGAAACAGGGAAATCGTCCACATTTCCTAATTTGAAATGAAAAATATTGTCCTCTCTTCTACCCACAGATGGGTCAGTAAACTATCCAAAGGGACAAAAATTCTCGGCAGTATTTTCGAATCTCCAGAAAAGATCTCTTCCCCTGAAAGACTTCTGCTAATAGGCCACTCTAGTGTGGCTGGGTGGTTGAAAATCCTTCCCACTAGGAATGTCTTCATCTGACCTACTTCCTCTTACCGTTTATGCTCATTCCTTTTTGTTTGGTTTTCAGTGGAGGGGGGAAGGCATTGCTCATGGATCTTGTTTTGCAGAGAAACGTAGGATGCCTTAATCCCCCTACTGTAATTTGTGCAGTGCCTTTTATCTTTCCCTCTCCACATACTCTGTGCTGTTGTCAGTTTTAGGGTTAAAAACCTGTGCTTTGGAACAACCCTTATCACAAAACTGTAGGCTTGTGTTTTAAGGCGAGTGAGCACTTACCTCCTATAGCCCCAGGGCTTGCAGGGAGTTTGGGACAAATAAAGGGAGCACTCACTTATAAAGTGGGGGACAGATTTGTAGTAGTCATTACCCTTCAACACATATTACGAGGTAAAGATATAATTAGAATGGAAAAGCTGTGTCAGTGATTGTCATAGTCTCTTCTTGTCCTCACCTGAGGACATTGTTTTTTTCATTGCTTTTAGAGAGAGAGGAAGGGAGAGGCAGAAAGAGAAGCATCAATATGAGAAACATTGATTGGTTGCCTTCTCGAAAGCACCCCAACTGGGCATCGAACCCACAACCTGGGTATGTGCCCTGACCTGGAATTGAACCCGCGACCTTTCGGTCTGTGGGATGATGCTCCAACCAGCTGAGCCACACCAGCCAGGGCGGTTGTCATAGATTTTAATTTGAGGAGAAGACGTGTCATGGCTCTGGAAATCTCTTCATGTTTTGAGAACATGACATTGAAGGCCACTAGCTCTGTTTTCCATGTCATTGTCCTTTTTGTCCAAGGGGGGACTGAAGAACCCACAGAGTGACCGGGGGGCATGTCAGAAGGTCCTTTTAAAGGACCATGTCTGTAGGTATCATTTTGATCCTCTTCAAAAAGTCCTAGAGGTGGCCAACCTCAGCTCATCATGTTGTTGTGGCTGACTATGGACAAGTCAGTCACTCGTCTGAGCCTCAGTTTTCCTTGTAATTTGGGAGATGACAGTGTGTACTCTACCCATGGGGTTCAATGAAACGGTAGACTGGTAAAACGCTTAGCAGTGCCCCGTTGGTAACGCTCAGTATATACTAATGGTAGTGTTATTTCTGCTGAAGCACTTGATGAACCACATGAACCTGCTGCCGCTGGACTCGCACGGGGTGGACTTCTCCCGAGTGCGGATGTGGAGCCTCAATAATTGGTCCAAGTGCTATCGCCAGACACTGCTGTTTGGGGCCCTGCAGGATGCCCAGATCAACTCCGTGTTCAACAGGTACTGCGTCAACGTGGAAGGCCAGGTGCGTTCTCTGCTCTGGGCGTTCGTGAAGCGTTGTGTATTGTTTGGGTCGTGAGGTGGAAGGAGAGGAGGGCATTTGGTCGACAGTGGGGACAGCTTGCCGCCTAATGCTCTCATCGACTTCCGGCAGGTGGCCGTGAGGAACGCCCCGATGACAGGCTCGATCAGCCACGTGCTGGTGCAGCTCCCACATGTCTTCCAGAGGATGGAAGCCGAAGACCTAGCTTCAGTGATTGACACCAGGTACCTGTCCCTCCCACCCGTCACACACCTGGGGACCACAGAGGGGGATTCAGAGCTCCGGTCCGTGCTGGTTTGTAGATTACCATTTACCGAGTGAAATGAGATCATTGTCCCTCACTGAGCATCGTCAGGGGAGCAAACTGACGCCCAGAGAGGAACGGTGCCTTGGCCTAGTGCTCACAGCTGATCAGTGGCAGGGTTCATACAGTAGATCGGGGTCCTTCCCCCAGACCGTGGCATTCTAAAGTTGTATTACACTGCTTCATGCTGCGAGGTATCCCCGGTCAGCAACGGAGCTGTAAGCTCCTCGGGGTGAGAACTATTTTTCTTTTCGTTTTTTGTTGTTAAAGATTTTATTTATTTATTTTTTTAGAGAGGAGGGAAGGGAGGGAGAAAGGAAGGAAGAGAAACATTGATGTGTGAGAGAAACATCGATCAGTTGCCTCTCGCATGCCCCCAATTGGGAGGGACCCTGGCCCTCAACTCCCTGGGAATCGAACCAGCGACCTTTCGATGCCAGTGGGATGAGGCTTGACCCACTGAGCCATGTCAGTCAGGAGAAGAGCTGGTGTTCTGATTCTCTGCATTTGGCCCGGCCTCCTCACGGTGCTCAGCATGTGGGAGGTGTTAGCGAGCACTCGCTGACTGACTGGTGACAGGCGAGTGACAGACCTAGTGAATGAACGAGTGCGTGGGGTGCTTGCAGAGCTCCTGGAATAACTTTCTGGGGTAGCTGCATTGTATGTGTCCTTCATGGTGAATGGTGTCAGCGCTTACTTTTTAAATGTGCTTATCAGCGTTGTTCCTAGGTGACCTCTTTGCAGTGAGGTAAGCCCCACTGGCCCTTTTGGGGGTGTGGAGGGAGAGGCCACCTGCCGGGGTCGCTCAGTGAGTAGCGACGCGAGGGGCCCCAGACCCGCGCTGACTTTGCCCTTTGCCTCTCCAATCAGGTTTCACTTCTTTGTGAACAAGATTTTGCCTCAGTATCGTGACGCAGTCATGTCTCACTCGCTCATCTATGTCCCCTCCTACTTCGACTTTGTGCGTCTCCGAAATTACTTCAAGAAGGAGGAACTGAACTTCACGCACATCTGCGAGTACACCCAGAGGTCTGGCGTCTCCAGGGCCCGGCACTTCTTCCTTCAGGGAGAGAGGCAGTTTCTGCTCCTCACAGAGCGCTTCCATTTCTACAAAAGGTAAAGTCGTGATGGGTTTGGAGCATAGCCTCTGAGTGGGGCCTGGGGACGCTGAGCAAATCACGGCCTGCTCCTGAGCACGCGGCGCATGGCGGGTTTCACAGAGTTACAGGATGCTTCCCACTCTGCCTCCTGCAGAGAAGCCAGAGAGTCTGGGGGCTGGCTGAACTCTTCTTCGCTGGCTGTTTTCCTCCCGGAATGGGCACTGTTGGGAAGGCTGTGGGAGTGCCAAGTGACTGCGGCACAACCCGTGGGTAGACCTGGAGTGGGGCGGGCCCTGTGCAGGCTCTGTCCGCAGCTGTGGGCGTACACCTCAGGAAAGACCGAGTCGAGCGACTCTCAGCTGGGATGGCACACGCGAGTTCAGGGAGGGGAGGGGCCTGTGGGAGAAGCACCAACACCGACGGGGGCTGTGTAGTCTGCTGGGGGAGGGGCCGAGCACAGGGCAGGGTTTGAAAGCTCTGGTGTGCCCCGGGGAGGTAGGCACACACTTGGTCCTCACCCAGGAGAACCGGGACCGTGGGCCCCTGGATGTTCGCGGGAGGCAGAAGACCGGGGGCTTAGAATTGGATATTGAAGCGTTTCAGCCTTTGTTTAGCTTCCCTACCCTGGGACTTTGATAAAGTAAGGGAGATTGGCCTTTTGAAAAAGTTCTCACGGGAGCGTTGGTCATACTGAGCCCTCTGTTACTGTTTGGGGTAGTCACTGACCGTCGCTCCCCCACTTGTTCCCCCAGTTGTTCTGCTCATCCTCCCTGCTGCCAGACGCAGAAGCCCTGTCTGCTCCCTCACCTCGGGAGAGGTGGGTGCCTCGTCCTGCTGCCCCTTCCTTTCTGAGCCACAGGAACGTGCAGTGAATCTAGGTTTGGACTTGGCTGTTTCATCGACTCTCAGTCATATTTGCTAACAAGGGGCGTGTTTTCTCAGAGGATCCCCAGCATTAGAGCCAGGAATCTTCCAGGCTTCGGAGCACATTGGACGCTGCACTTCGGCCCGGCATTGCTGATGTGCTGGGGTTAGGATGGTGCCCCACAGACATGCTCTCCTTACCGAGATGGGGAGACGGGAACCCAGCAGCTGTCCGGGCAGAGCAGGCAGCCCCCACCTGACCTCTTTGGGTTTCCGCTGACGGGGTGACCCAGGAGTGGAGAGCTGAGAAGCCACTACAGCTGTGTTCCGTGGGCTCCCTCCTGGGGACAAGGCTGCTGGCCCCAGAGTGTTAGTGAGCGCTCGCTTGTTGACATCATGCACTTTGTTCCAGCCGGTTGTTTCTGTTCACGTCGGAGAGTGGAGCTTTGGGGGGGTTTGCCTCCGCAGGTCTTAGGAGCCCTTAGTTTCCTGTCTGCTCGACAAGTGAAAGCAAGCCCTCGCCGGGAAGGGGGTGCACTGGAAAACCGCCCAGTGTGACTGTCTGGCCAGCCCGAATTAGCTGGGATGAGGGCTGCTCTCAGAAAGCAGCTTCTCAAGGAGAGGACATGATGTCCTACTTAAGAGAAAGAGCTCCTTTCTCTTTCTCTCAAGTAGGCAGGACAGTGCCCTGTCTTACACTGTTCATTTATTTACCAGACCATTTTGCCTGTGCAGTCATTACAGAGACACACCTAGCGTGACCTAGCATGTGCTGTTCGCTTCATAGCCTACACCAGGTTCATGGGTGTAGCCCCTGTTGAAGGTAAATGGAAACAATGTGCTTCAGAGTTCTGTAGCTGCCAGTTATCGCAGGGTTCCAACCATAGAAGTTTTTGCTTGAGAGATCACCAAGGTGATGATGGGTGCTTTGACCTGCAGTGCCTTTGTAATTTGGTTTTATTTAACCTTAGGAAAAGGGCATGTGTTTTAAATGTTACTATCCAATTCTGAAATTACATATATATATATATATATATTCTCCATGGAAGTAGGCAGTGTTAGAAATGTTATAATTTATTTGTGAAGTAGCAAAAATACTCCAGCCTGAAGATTTGTTTTCTCTGGGGGAGATGAAACCAGGAGAATCTTAGAATTGGGTGGGCATTTGGTAGAGATGGCCCCTCCTAAGGAGAGAGAGGTTCACCGCTCTTTCCTGGACACTGTCTGTGGGTTACCGCAGCAGGGGGCTGTCAACCAGGGGTGAGCCAGAAACTCCAGAGTGGGATCTGTGGAGCTGGGAAGGACTGCTGGGGCGTTTCGGAGCACCCTCTGCCCTTGTATGAGAACTGGCCTCCATACTCATAGGGCAGGGAGACACCAAAGGAAAAGGCAGATTGGTGGATGGCAGGTTTAATAGGCAAGGGAACTTACATACAAGGCCTGTCTGGGGCACCCATGGGAGGAGCAGTTTCCACGTCTGCCCCCAGAACCTTAGAGGTTCATACAGAGGCCCTAACAGGGGTCAGCCTCGTGCCCAGTCTGGGGGTATCAGTCCCACATCTCTGTCTCGGGCTGTATCAGTGGGGCAGCTCTGGGAGCAGGGAAAGCAGGAGGAGCACACGGTCCAAAGCACAGAGGAGGGGTGAGGCGCCTCCGTTTGCCCGAACCAGGGGTCACGTCTGCTTGATGACCTTCCCCAAGAAGCATGTAGCTTCTAAAAACAAGAATATTCTTTTATGCAACCACAACACCATTATCACACCACTTGGCATTTGTACAGCTTCATCCAATATATAATCTCTATTCAGATTTCCCTGGTTATCCCCAAAATGACCATTGTAGCTCTTTCCCCCTAACCCAGATTCAGTTAAGGCTCATGTATTGCATTTGCTTAACGTGTTTTTCATATCGATCTTAGTTCTCAAGTGGGGAGTCAGTTTTCTTCTCTATCTTAGTTCTCAAATGTCTCTTGGGGAGTCAGTTTTGCTCCCAGGGGACATCTGGCAATATCTGGAGACTTTGGATTGTTGCAGCCGGGGGGCTCTTCTGGTGGTTGAGGCCTGGGTGCCGCTGAACCTTCTGCAGGGCACAGGGAGGCACTGTCTGCCTCGGAAGGTCAGTAGTGCTGAAGAACCGCGATCTAAAATAATTCTCTTTTTCTTTTTCACGACGTTGGCATTTTTTGGGAGTCTAGTCGAGTTTCCTATAGAATGTCCGGTAGTTTCAATTGGTCTAATTGTTTACTTATTTAAATAACTGGTTCCCAAACTTTGTTGTGCATTAGAATTCCCTTGCAGTCTTTAACAACCCAGATGCCCACGATGTGTCTCCGGACCAGTCACATCACAGCACCCAGGGCTGGGACGGAGCACAGAAACTTCCCTAAACAAACAGGGGTTTCAGCCTCCAGCAAAGTCTGGGAACCACTGGTTTAGATTAAACATTTTTTGGTGAGAATTCTACGTGGAGGATGTTGGCATCTTCCTATTGCATCTCATCAAGAGGCACAGTGTCCATTTATCCCATTTGTTGTGATTCTAAATGAAATCACTTGGTCAGGGTGGTTCCGTTCTCCACCCATCTCTGTTGTCAATGTAACTTTTCCGTGTAATTAATAAGTAATCGGAGGAGCGTGTGTTGCATTCTTCTGATGGCTCCATAGCATTGCACTATGTGGATGTATAATGAACCCAGTTTCCTTTTCACGGGCACATAGGCTTGTCCCCTCTATTTTGTGCTATTATGTACAACAATGCCAAGGACATCCATATGCTACTTGGTGACATAGTTGCCTAGGCAATTCCTTAGGATCCGTTTGGAAAGGAAAACTTGTTACCTCAAAGGCTGTACAGAATTAAGAAATTTGCTGTGCATTGCCACTGATTTACTCCGTCCCATCTTCCCTTTACCTTTGTCTCCCCCGGCACCCAAAACATACAATAATTTATGTATTTCACTGGCCTTTTTCTGCCAGTCACTGGACAAATGATAACGTCATCGTTTTAATGTCCTTTTCTTGCTTTTTTGTGTTTTTCGTACTTGTCAGTTGAACATAGAGACTGAGGTAAGTAGCACTTGTGTCCGGGCACACCTCACTGTCACACCACTAGCGTGGGAACTGGAACCAATGGGGATTCGGTTGTCATGATTGTAACCCTCGGTGCATCACCTATGTGACATCCTGCAGCAGACAGTGAGTTCGTGCAGGGCCTCGGTGGCGCGGGGCCTCTCCTCAGTGTCTGGCTCTCCTCTCAGCTCTCCCCGAGGCCTGTACCCCAGTGCCTGAGTGGGGGGTGTCCCCACACTCCTGCTTGCTACTGCCTGCAAGCCTGGAGGTGGGAGAGGGGCTTCTTGGGGTCCAGTTTGGTTTCAGGCACGCCCTGTTCATTCTGGGTTTTGGAGGTGTGACTCTCAGCGTTCTTGCACACCCGCCGTGGCAGCCAAACTCTTGTGTCTGTGAGCTGCCTTGGTGTCCGAGAGTGCCTGCTTCTCCAAGGTGGCGGCAGGCCTCCGCTGCATCCGTGGGACCTTGGGCTGAACAGGTTTTGTGTGCTTTCCCCAGGAACAGGCTGCTGTTGCTTTGTACCAGGTGTGAGTTGTGGGGATGGATGGAGTTACCCCTCTACTAGGGGCGGGTGACTCTTGTTTCACCTACTGTCCCCCATGAGCAGGTGACCTCTGCCCTTCTCCTGTTGGCTTTAGCCTTTTGCTTCACAGAAGATATGGGTCTGGAAGGTTCCGTAGAAGGGCTCCTGTCTGCCCCACCAGTGGGGGGTCTCAGGTCTTCTGCCCTGCCTCCGGCCCTTCCCCAGGGCTCCCAGTGGGGGCCTGCAGAGAGAGCCCCATGTGAAGGTGAACTAGAGGACTGTCCGGGAATCCCGAGGACACTGGACTGGCATCTGAGCCCATGTTCGCCAGCCATCAGAATTCCTCTATGGAAAGGTGAACCAGAAGGGATTGCGGATACAGTTTGAAAGAGGAGGGTCCTCAGAGAGATCAGGATGAGCCTGGGATGAAAAGGCAAGAAAGCTTATCCTCTGTGAGTAAACAGAAATTCCCAGGGAATGGGGGAGTCTAACCAGAAGAACCAGAACCGCATCAGCTATAAAATCTTTTGTTGTGGGACCCCCAATGGAATGATTGACCTTGACCCGAACCATATGGTGAGTCCCTAGGGTCTACCCCCTCCCCACCAAGCAGCACCGAGCAGCAGGGAAAGACGTGCACAGGCTGTTGAAACTAACCGCCTTCCCACAATGCCTCATGGGTCCTCAGGCAGGATTCTGCAAAGGGATGAACTTGAGACATCTGCCGTGGAGTTAGCATGTCTGCGGAGTGACAAGAAAAGACTAATAGGAATGCAGTCACAGTTTTTGCCTTTTTTTCATGGACTGGCTCTGACCTCATCTTTACCGAACATTGTGTTTGCCTGGTTGCAGTAAGGACAAGGTCAGATTGGAAGTGCCTGCGTTGTGAGGTTTCTCTGGCAGACCTGTCACCCTAGGTCTGCCATGTTCCCCACCCACCTCAGTCCGCCGGAGTAGGCTCAGGAAATGCAGTTTATTTTGTCATGACCTTAAGCCAGATATTAGGAATTCAAATATGTGGTCACAAAAATGAGCCCTTCAAGCTCAAGCGAGAATAACCTTTGATCTTATTTGTGCCATTGTCTTCGTCCCCGAGCACGAAGCGGCAGGGGTGCACTAGCCCCTGCGGATCCCCAGGGAACTTTCCATGCATTTTCCCAAGTAGACACAGCCTCTCTTTCCCTTCTGACAGGTACACCATAAAAGGCATCAGGAACCTGATTTTCTACGAACTGCCGACCTATCCCCACTTCTACAGTGAGGTCTGTAACATGCTGAGAGCCAGCGCCGGGGGAGAGGAGGCCGCCTGGACCTGCACCGTGCTCTACTCCAAGTACGACGCCCAGAGGCTGGCCGCCGTGGTGGGTGCGGAGCGGGCCGCGCAGATGCTGCGGTCCCAGAAGAACGTCCACCTCTTCATCACCGGAGAGAGATGAGGGTCTGGCGTGGTGGGTGATGCCTGGTTCCGTGCCGCGTGGACCCAGTTCTGATACCTCCGCAGGAGGAGGGCTGCTGCAGGGAAGGTGCGCCGGGCAGCGACACGTCCCCGAACAGTGCAGTGCAAACCAAACTTCGGTGACTCCCATCCTGCAGCGGTCAGGAGGGAGTGGATGGAAGGAACTCTGAGAAGTCGATAAAGGAAACTTCTACTTGTGAATTTTTTGTAAACCACAATTTCATTTATTGTGATTTTACCTATAAGTTATTATACTTGGTAAATTTGTTCAGATTTGCCTATTTCCTTTTGACACTTTCTTAAAGTAAAGCATACATATTTTTGCTTGTGAGAGCTGATGTGAGAAATTGGAATACTTCTTGCTGCTGAATATCATCTTAATTTTGGATTGCACAGGTTTTATAGAACTATTTTTTCCCCAAACTTTTTAAAACTGTAAATATTCTATTTTAATTCAACGTAGAAGAGCACATTCATTCACTGATTTTTCAAACTCACCATAGTAAATGTTTTAGATAAAATACACTCGAAATATTATATAAAAAATCAATTTCTATTTTTTCAAAAAATAAATTTGTGAAACTTTTTTTAAAACTTTCTTCTTTCTTTTTTCCTTCTTCCTTCCTTTCCTTCTTTCCTTCTTTCCTTCTTTCTCTCTTTCTTTCTTTCTTTCTCCCTCTCTTTTTCTCTCTCTCCTTCAAGGGAGAGAAGGAGGGAGAAAGAGCAGGAGAGAAACATTGATGTGAGAGAAATACTGACTTGTTGCCTTTTGCACGTGCCTCGACCAGGGACTGAACCCGCAGCCCAGGAATGTGCCCTGACTGGGAATCAAACCAGAGACCTTTCAGTTTGCGGGGTGATGCCCAGCCGAACTGAGCCACACCAGCAAGGAACATTTTGTGAAACTCTTGATGTTGAACAATCCATCTTCAACACCACCACCTTTATCGTTAGTGATTTTTAAAATCATATAACAGATAAAAAGGAAGTGGCACCTTTAAAAACATTTTTGTTTTGAAATATTTTCAAACAGAAAAATTAAAAATACAGAGCCTGAACCATTTGAGAGTAAGTTGCCGACTTGAGTAATGGGCCTATTACTCTTTAAAACCACCCCTGAGTTTAGCATGCATTTCCCATAAACAAGGACAGTTGTCTGTGTAACGACAAAACAACTATTAAATCAGGAAATTGCCATCAGTACCATATCATCATCCAATCCTTGGACCTCATTCAGGCTCTGCCAGATGTCCCAGTAATGACCTTCAGAGGCAAAGGGTGCGTTCAGAACTCCATGCTGCCTTTAGTTATCTGGTCTCTGTCCTGTCCTTCACTCGAATAGTACCTCAGCTTTTTATTGGCTTTCTTGACCTTGACTCTTTCTGAAGATTACAGGCCAGCTATTTGGGGTGTTTCCTGTGATTAGGATTAATTTATGCATTTCTGGCAGGAACAGCACAGAAGCAATGCCATGTCCCCTCTGCATCTCATCGGGCGGAGCACAGCCTCCCCCCGCCCCATCACCAGTGACACTAATGGACCACGTGTCGCCGGTGGTGTTTGCCAGGCTTTTCCCTGGTAGCATCACTTCCCCGCCCTTCCTCGTTAACTTGTGCCAGTGTAGACTTGTGGTCCCAGCTGCCCTTCACTGGGTTATGACCCATCACTATCGTTACTCCTTCGGATGCGTGAGCGGTCTCAGGCAGGGCCAGCGGGAGCCCCTTCAAGCCGGAGCCTGACTTTCACATGTCCCCCCACACTTGGGCATTTCTTTATTTCCTGGCAGAGTAAGACATTCCAAGGTTGTTTTGTATTTTCCCTACTCCAGCCCAGCCCTGCAGTGGAAAATTATTTTCAAGCTATGATTTGAGTGCCAGGTATGCTCAGTACTATTTTTAAAAATTTTTAAAGAATTTTTATCCTCACTAGGGGACATTTTTCCACCACTTTTAGAGAGAGAGGAAGGGACAGAGAGAATCATCAATGAAAGAGAGACACATCGATTGGTTGCCTCCTACATGCACCTGGACCAGGGATCAAACCTGCAACCTTTCGAGTATGGGACGGTGCTCCAACCCAGTCGCACCAGCCAGGACAATGTGCTCGGACTACTGTGGAGCCACTGGCCCAGGCCATCTCGGTGGCCAGAGCTTGGGACTATTTGCACACGTGTGCATGGACACACACACGTGCACACAACATCTACGTACATGTCTGGATCTAGATACTGGAAACCGAATTCATTCCGTGCCTCAGCATCTGGTCTGACACCACCGATTCCGTCTACTTTCCTCCCTCTTTAGATCTGTAACTCCCTCCTCACATGGCGAGACAAGTGGCTCCCATTTTCCTCAGTGAACAGCCCTTAATTGGGACAGATTTTCTTCTACTTAGACACACTTAAAATTGCATATCAAACAGAAAATGAAATCACTCTGGAGTTCTCCTGCTATTTCAATAGGCATTTTTATTCTTTCAACATGGAAAGTAGAACTATTTGAACTATTTATTCCACATGTAGATGGATTCCTAAAGTTGTGACAATTTAGGTGACACTCATAAGCCTGCAGAACCCATGCTGTGAAGAACCATATCCATGGTGCCCTGTGCTTGCCGGCATATTGGTGCTGCTGTTTGCCATTGAGCGTGTGTACTGTGAGGAAAGAAATGAGTCTATTTGCCTAGGTCAGAGATGGGAGGAGGAAGGAATGCTAATTAACCCCATCTTCTATTTCCATCTTATTTTCCCTGTGAAATGTAGCTAATCTGTTGGCATTTGTTATCAGTATTCACAAGACTCCCAAATCTCCAGCTTCTCTGGACCTCTGCTCACATGTGAGCCTAGATTTCAAGTTCACGATGTAGCCTGGGAAATACCCATTTTAGTAAGCAACCGTAGTGATTTTAATGCCGGCTTCTTGCCTCTAGACAACACAGAATTTCAGGTGTAAGCAAAGTATTGCTTTTGTTCCTGGCTCAGCACCTGGGAAAGAAGATAAGCTCAGCAGTAGGTCCTGGCTCCTGAGTTGCTTGCAAAGAGTTGAGTGTCTAATTGTTTCATTAAAAGAATGCCGTAACATCAGGTCTCTTGCAGATACAAAATAAAGGTGAGAAAAGAGTCTACTGGACTGTGGATGATAATGCCTGAGCTAGAATCACACACTACGTTGTAGCCAGTCGTAATGTGGGGCCTGTAGAAAATGGACAAAGGAATGGTCCCAACTCTGGGAGGAGGTAGATTTATAGGTAGGAAGAGAAACTTACCAGAAAGTAAGACTTTCAAACTTTTTTCCACTTTCCCATAGTAATAACTAGCTTAGCACTTTCCTTTTTGCAGGGGGAAAAAAGCTTTGAATCATGAATGTTTCCTCCAGCTGGCTGCACCACGTGCAATGTTCAAAAAACATGGACTAGCTAATCATAGAGAACCAGCAGCAGCTCAACAGCCCTCTGCTGGCTTCCAAAGGCTTATAATTGAGCGCAGATGGCCCCAGTGGGATGGGGGCTGTGTCCCTGCCGACTCCTCATACCCCGGAGGGCCCAGAGGGGCTCAGGAAGCCTCTCAGCCCTGATTGTGCCCTCGTGGGGGCAAGGAGCCAGGCTGCCGAGGGGGCTCAGGGAAGGCAGGTGGTGCGAGAGCCTCCTGCCCAGCCTCCCAAGGCCACAGGAGTGGGTCTGCACGCAGCAGTTCAGACTCGATGAGTGCAGGGTCTCACGATTACAGAAGGCCTGGGGTGAGTGAGCGAGTTGCAGGTTCTTCATAATCACCTGAAGAGCCTCACTGGGCAGCCTGCCGCGAGGTGCCAGGAGCTTCGGGAAGAGGAATGCAGTGGAAGCACACAGACTGCTCCCCTCAGGGAGCATCCTCCAAGGGGGTGGGCCCTCACAGCCAGCCCCCCCTCCCACCCTGGCCCCTTCACCCTCTTTCCCAATTTCTCTCTTGAAAGTACGTTAGTGATCTTCATTTCCACATCTGTACTCCAAACTTCTCATTGAAACATGATTTTCCTGGGAGCTTAGCTGGAGTCAGCTGGAGTCGGTAAGTTGGGAGTAGACGCCCAGATAACCCAAAGTGGACGCAGGTTTCGGAAGATGAAAGAGAGCTCACCCTTCCTTTGGGCCTAGACCTTCCCTCCCACATGAACTGGAACCCCATCACGTTCAGCTGGCAGCAGAAGTGCTTCTAAACACGTGTTTTCTCCCTACACCATGTGCTCTAACTGGAGTTGCAATAAATTCTGTGCATTTTATGTCCTGTTTCTGAAGCTGACCGCACGCTCCTGTTCTCTCTTCCAAGCTGGCTTGTTTCCGTTTCCCCTCCCTGAGGACCCCCTCACCGCTGGGAAGGAGCTGGCTCGGCCTGTAGTGCGTGTGTTCCCGTGCAATTCCAGGGTTCTCCTTACACCTGGAGCCATCATTCCTGTGGAAGCTGAGGGCATGCGAAAACAGAGCTCCAGGCTTTGATCAAAAAAAGGGGTTGGGGGGCTGGCTATCTCAACAGTTAGAGTCTGTGCTCCAAGGAGTCAGTGCTGGATGTGATCACCCCAAGGGCCCGTGTGCCAGCACAGGGAACGCTGAGCCTGCCCGTGGTGGGCAGCTGTGCCCAGGTGTCGCCCTCACTGCTGGAGACACACCTGCACGTGCTTATCTTCCTGAGGGACCCTCCCAGTCAGGGGAGGGATGGCACATCCCAGGCTGCTCCAGGCCCAGCTGTCACGTCCTTTGTGACAGTCTTGGGCCTCCGCAGCAGGCTGTGACCCGGTGGGGACAGTAGCCTCGCTGGCCCAGAATGGGAAGGAAGGAGTCTTTGCCGCTCGGCTGACTTGGAAGCTGCACCGTTTCCCGCCAATCTGTCCTTTCAACTGAGCCACGGCCAGAGTGGGCTACCTCCTGCCAACCCACAAAATGACACGCAGCCTAATGTCCTGCAGCCCCTGTCCTCACTGCCCTCTGCAGCCCTCCCACCTGCCAGCTTGACTCCCCCAGGAGAGATGGCCTTGGGCTCACTGCTGGGGTTCGCCACAGATGTTCATGGGCGAATGCCTTGTGTTGTTCTCCGTCATTTTTCAAAGCTGGCACTGAGCTGGGTGAGAGGACCCACATCACCCCTGAGCTGTTCCAGGTCCTCCTGGCTGTCTTCCCAGCTGTCTCATCTTTATAAAGAAGGGAGTAATCCCCACGATCTTGGCAGGGACGTGGAGAGCAAGAGACTGCCACCCTTTGCCTTGTGTTTGCCTCCTCCTTCCCTTAATAACAGAGCCCTGGGTTTCATTGGGTGGCACAAGGACTAGCTAAAATGCTACATTTTCAAGTCCCTTTGCAGTAAGGTGTGTCTAGGGAAGTGCACATTAACTGTTGGGCAGCCTGTTAGGAGAGCTCTTTAAACTGACAGAAACCCTTTTTCCCTCTTGGTCTGGCCTCTTCCTGGCTGGAGCTCCTGAGCATGGAAGCTCTGAGCCTAGAAGCTGTGGAGCAGAAAGTTGGGGCAGCCTGTTTGCTGATCACCTTCCGTAGCTGCCACACTGGCCCTGCACGGCCTCCCTTTGCATTCTCATGGGAAAACCTAAATCCCTAACCTGTTTGAGCCACGGAGGCCAGGCCTCTACTATGAGCAATTCCTCAATGATACAGAAGACAGAAATGGAATCACTGTGTCCTGAAGTCCAAAGGCTGCCTGGTCTCCCTTCTGTTCTCTGCAGAAACCCACAGAAGGACTGAACTTCAGGCCTGATGCCCAGCCACTTGGGGACAGTGGGGAATGAGCACCAAGGCGCTGTGACTTTGCACTATCCCTTCCGGCACCTCCCATCCACACTGGGGGCATACAGATAAGGGAGGACAAGTGTCCTCTCGTGGGATTTACGGAGGCTGACAGGAGCAGAAAAAGACTTGGCAAGAAAACAGACTTTAATTCTGAAAGCTGGCGACCGCCTTTTTTCACCATCTCTCCAGCTATATCTCAAAGTGAAATTGGAAAATGGATCAGGATCCCCAGCTTGGCAGGAACGTGGAGGTCTTGTGACCCCATCTGCCACTTGACCTGAGCGTCACCTGCACAGTCAGTCTCCAGCCCCTGCTCGGACGCCCTCAAGGTTGGGGTGTTCACTTGGGCTTCGCTCACCAGCTCTGATGGTTCGAGACTTTGTAACACTTCCACCCATCAGAAAGTCATGGCACGTCCAGTGTTACTTTGGATTATTCTTGCTTACAAGCTGCATTCTTTTCGAGTGAATAAAAGCAAAGTTTTTGAGAGAATGCTTTAGAAAATAGTTGTAGGGATTTTTTTTATTCAGGAAATTCCAGCTCTTGAGGATGAGGAAGTTTGAAATTTTATGAGTTATGAACACCAGGTGGCGCTGTAAACAAGAACAGTGGCAGGCTCTTCACCTCCCTCTGGCTGCTCTGGGTTGCTGCACTCCTGCGCTGTGAGCTGCAGACACCCAGGCCTGTCTCTCTGTGTCTCTCCAACACACAGGAAATGGAGAAGTTCGAAGACCAATACAAAAACTTATGGGATAATTTAATTGTTTTTATAAGTTAACACCTTATAAAAATGATTCCACAGATGGTGTATTTATTTCAGGAAAAGATTTCTGTGGAACAGTGAACACTACATTTAAGAAATAGAAAGTCTCAAAAATAGCTACAGTGTATAATTAAACCTACAAGTGACTTTCAAAATTAACATTTCTAACACAAGCCCCAAACTACATAACTTTCTGAATATCTTCCTTTGGGGATACCACCAAATCTGTGTATATGAGGCCAAGCCAAATGGTCCCCGAGGCCCCCTTCACCAAGCAGTGGTGACACCTTTTCTGCAGAGAAGAGATTGGCCACAGGGGCCACAATGACTTAGAATTCTGGTTGCTCGTCCGAACCTTCATCCTAGAGGAGTCGGGGATTCTGTTGCCGTGATGGAAGTTTTCGCTGTTGGGTACTTTCCTAGCCTCCTATTCCCCACCTCTCCCAGGCCTAGCTTGTCGCTCGGTTCCTTGGTGAGGCTGTCCACGTCTTCACCTATGCTGGGGTCACATGTCCTAAGACTTCCGCCTCTCGGTCCCCCTCTGGGGAACAGTATTTGCTGGGCCATAGGACAGCAGGACATCCTGGGGGAAGACTTACTGAATGCCTGCTACGGGCCAGGAACCACGTTGGGTGCTTTACCCGTGTCATCTCACAACAACCTTAGATGTAAGATGCCTGGAGAAATTAGGTAAGCCTTCCGAAGTTAAATAGCTATGTAGCGGCCAAGGCCACGTGTCAGGGCCAGCAGCGTGCATGGAGAGGAACCTGCGTGGGGATTTCGCCCTTTCGTGTCTGGTCAGTTCCGTCGGAGCAGCATCTCTAAGCAGGACTCCCCTCTCTAACTCCCTTCCCACGGCTATGCCCATGGTGTAGGTATTAATTAGCTTCTTCCTGATGTGGTCCTGACTTTGGAAACTGATGGTCTGGCTTTGATCCCACCTTTACCTTTCACTGAGCGTGCGACTGTGGGCAGGTTGCTTACCTCTGTCTTACCTCGGTTTGCCTCCTTGAAAGGTAGAGATAACGATGTCTTTCCTGGGGAATTGTAAGAATGAAACGAAACCACGTCCGTACTTGTAGAGCTCATGAGAGTTCCCCTCTCTCCCTTTCCCATGCACACCCACTGATTTACTCATCCTACAGATATGTGCTGAGCACCCGCGCTGTGCCAGGAATTCTGTCGGGCATGCAGGACACAGCAGTGCATGAGGCAGGCATGCCTCTGCACTCAGAGTTAGGGTGCAGCTTGAACGGAGACAGAAAACAAACACCTAGAAGCTAGGTAAAACTATGATTTCATTCAGTGTTACATGCTGGGAGAAATCTAGGCAGGCCAGTGGGTGGAGGCCATCCCGTTTCCTTCACACGAACGCCCAGTCCCTCTTCCACCCTGGTTAACCCTACTCATCTTTCAAGGCCCCCTTCTGAGGACCTTCTCTCGGAAATCATCGCAGTTCTTTATTCATTATCAGACTTATTCATGCCCCGCCCTAGACTTTCCCACCGGTTATCTAAACCAGCCTGTGAGGCTGAGCACCACCACTTTCTTCTCCAAACCATGGTCCGCCTTCAAGAAAAGCTCCTTGGGCCCACTGAAGAGGAAAACTGATACTATCACCCCAAGCAATGACCTGATGCTCTGGTTCACAGAGGTAAGTCCTCAGGATGGGCATGGGGGTCGGGGGGAGGCAAGGGCCAGGCACCTCTACAGTGGTTAAAGGCACAAACCTCCAAACAAACGACAAAACGAATCACACTGTGTGTGAGTGTGTGCATGTTAGAGGCAGGGACGAAGGCTGACAGAAGGGAGAAACCTACATTTTCTAGCAGGTGGGATAGTGGTTCTCTTGTTTTCTAAACAGCCCAGGAAGTGCCCCCCCTCCCATAGGAGGCTGGCTCCAGGAGGCACTGGAGTGAAGGCCCCAAGGCCCAGGGGCTGAGCGAGTCCACCTGGCTGTCACAGCACCCGGGGGCCCTCCACCACCCATGTCCCCCTTCGCTCCAACACTGTGGTGTCAGAGTCACCTTTTTAATTAGATCCTCAGAATGTGAGCACAGCTCCTCCCAGGCGTCCTAATCACTCCCCAGAAAGTAGCCACCCTGCACCCCGGACTTGGAGTTTATGACTTTTCCTCTCTGTCTCCGACACACGGGGTAAGGAGGTGTTGGCAGGAAGAGGAATGGCTGTGTAACACCTGTCACCAAGCTCTTCGTAGCCACCGTGGGTGGGCCGGGAGGTTCTCCAGGTTTGTTTTCTCTGTCATGAAACCTGAGGCGCAGATGCAGTGTGGCGGCTCTGACTCAGTTAGCTGCCCTGGGTGGCAAAGCAGCTTGAGGCTCTCGCGCACGGGAAGAAATTTCAGTCAGCAGCCATCACTGCTTGGATTGCCCCCTTCCGCCACAGGAACCTGCACGAGGAGGAAAAGCCAGCAGGGTCCTCTCCTCGCTCCTTCCGTGACAGAGTTCCAGCTGCACTGGGACAGAAGTCTGGCTCTGCGAGGGGGGAGAGCGAGACAGTTTCCTTAGACTCCATCACGTCAAGGCAGGCTGACACACCGAGATACTAACTTTGGCTCTGTTTTTATTTCTATGGATGTTCCTACCAAGTCCCATCCAAAAGTTAGCTAGTCCTTGGTGTTTTCTGACTTGGGGAGCTTTGGGGACTTTGGGTGAAGCAGCCTTGTCCAGGCCAAGAGAACGTGGTTGGCTTGTCCTGGGGGCGGAGGACATTGAGGCCAGGGTTGGCAGAGAAGAGGCAGAAGCAGACGAAGAAGAAGAGTTCTGAAGGCTCCCTCCAGACGGCGACAGGTACTGCAAACTCCCTCCACCTGGCACACACACCGCATCCCTACCAACGCTTATTGTTATCTGAACTTTTTATGCTAGCCATCCAAGTGGGTGTGACATGGCATTGCACAGTGGCTTTGATGACCAGTGATGCTGAACACCTTCCAGTGTGTTTATTAGCATTTACATCTCCTTTTATGCTCACAGATACTTTATGGGGTAGGTGGGTCATTATCTCCACTTTACAGATGACAAGAATGAGGCACAGGGAGGTGAAGTGACTTACCAGGGAGGTAAGGTGTGCAGCTGGTGAGGGCTAGACCAGGATACGAACCTCTCAGTGGCTTTCCTGCGCCTGAGCAGTCCACCACGCTGCCCTCGCATGAAGAATAAGGAGACTGGAGGCTGCAAGGCAGAGTGGCCAGAGGACTTCTAAGGAAAGGAATATCTAGTACTCGATTTTAAATAGTTTATGTTGCTGCATATAAATGCCCTCCATCTGCGTGTGAATGATTATTTTCGTGGAAAAGGGGCCAAGTTCTTTCATCTCTGGGCTAAAGCCAGGGTGAAAATAAAGGAAGAGCCATAAGATATAGGGCAGAGAACAAGAGCTCAGCAGGGGCAGAAAGTTGGAGCCAGAGCTGGACAAGATCATATAGCTCCCTAATAATTCACAGGAATTTGCAAGAGGGCTCTAACTTTTGAAAAATCCAGGCAGTTCCAGCAAACCTGATTTGGATCTGAAGGGACAGGGAGACCCCAGCTGGGTTTCATTTATGACACAGTCCAACAGAAGTATGGACAGATTTGTCTCCGCCTCCTCCCTGCTCTACCCCAGCCAGTCCTGAGCCTCTTATCCAAATGAACATGTGGCGCCAACGCCCGCTCTTTCCTCCTTCCCCTTTGTGTTAACACTGAACACACGAGCCTTTGTTTCTGACCTTGAGGAGACTGTAAAATCAGCACCCGTCTCCAAAATATTTCTCAAAGATGGACCTCTCAGAATTCAGAGGGGTTAGAGGACACCCCATTCAGAAGCTTTCTTCCCTCAAACTCATCCCAGGAATCTTCTTGACTCCAGCAGTTCCCACCCCAATCTCCCCCCCCGCCGTCCCTCTCTCCCCCTCCCCCTCCTTCTCTTCCCCCTCCTGGTTCACTGCCAGACTGCCTGATGATGCTCTTCGATGTGAGAAGCCAAGGTAACAAGAAGGAGGAAGGAAGGCATCTGCGAATCAGGTGTATTTATTTTCTGTGTTTCCATCCTGCATCCCCGGCATCTGTCCGCTGATTTATCCAGATGACGGGCAGTGGTTTAGGAATGGTGCACAGTCCTCTGAGGAAGCGAGGCCAGAAGCGTGACGAGCAGGAATGGCGAACAAGGTGCTGGCTGGAGGGGATGGATCTCAGTGCCCCGGGACGATTCGTTTGGGTGAGAGCCAGGAGAGGCAGAAACTTGCTGCAGCTCCAGTCCTCTTTCTGGCCACCTCGTCCCGGCAGATCCTGGAATGAAATGAGATTGGCCTCAGAGCCCAAGGCAGCTAACTGGTCTGAGCACCACAGAGCAGCATCTCCATGCCAATGGCTGTTACTAACAAACACATGTGACTCATCTCCCCATTCGCTCTGTAAGACGCTGAAGGACAGGAGCTGTGACCTTCTCTCTCTACTTCACGGAGCAGCCATGCAACACCGGCCCCAAGGTCCAGGAGCAGCTTGCAGAAGTGAACTGGCTTTGAAGTAGAAATAAAAATAACTTATTTTTAAAAAAACATTTGATTGTTGTTCAACTACAGTTGTCCGCATTCCCTCCCCCCACCATTCCCCCAGAACTTTTCTTTTTAAAACAAAGAGACTTTGTCTGATCTGCCAGCTGAGAAATGGAAGCCAGCTGAATCCAATTTGTCATGATGCCCAGAGAATATAAACAGGGAAGCCCACAGTGCATTTGGGAGGTGGGAGGCTCTATAAAGTGTTGAAAGCATGATGTTCATACAGACATATAGTCGAAGATTTATTTAACTCATTAGCACGGGAACCAGTAGGATGACAAAGCCGAGCCAAAGGCAGATACAAGACACTTTTACGTGGGTCATTAAAAGCAAGGGTGTGGAGGTGGGTTTGCAAAGTTAGATAAAACCGGTTAAGGTAAGATTAGACTTTGAGATTCTGTTTTCATTTTGACAGAATTCATTTGCGTTTCTACTGAATAAACGTCTGTTGCAACTTAGTAACCTCCTCACGATAACATCTGACCTTACGGAGTCTGGCCCTGACCCGTAGTGCTTGTTCCGTCTTACTGAGTCACCTCCCTGGAGCGCCGCTGCGCGGGCCTCGGTGGGCTTCCTGGACGTGCAGCAGCACGATGTCAATGGCACGTGGGCAACTTTTGGATAGTTTTCCTTAACACACAGCTTTGCTCTTTCTAAGATTTATAGGCCATCTGCCTTGAAATAAAGCCACCGTACGAGGTCACACATCGGGCCAGAAAATGGTTTTCGGAAGCTGCATGCTGCAAACTGCACCCCCTGCCTACTCTCCTCCCCTCACTCTTGCCGTTTTCGCACCTCCCTCCTCCGTCCTCGGAAATGACCACCCACACGGAAGGAGCCGACTTACCTCTCGCTGCCTGGCTCATTTTAAGCCCTATGTTTAGAAGCCAAGGTTTCCTATTATGAACGGGAATTGTAGTTGTTAAAAAAAAGTTGGGTGGCTTTTTTTTTTTTTCTTTGCTTTTTCCTTCATAGGCCAAAAGCCATTTTCCTGGATCCTACTCAAGCGTCGGTTGGCTGTGCCAATACCTTCAACTACAATGACTGTATTTATAGACAAGCGGTCTCCGATGGTGAGGGAATTGCTTGTTGAATGGCTTGGAGTAGAGCCCTTCCCTATTGACCCAGGGTTAATAAACTCAGCCAGGAGCTTCGGAGGCGTCCCTGTCCACCTCCGAGGGCGGGCAGGGCTTGTAGAGAGCGCAAACTCGCCGCCGTGGCATTCTAACAGGGGCAAAGGCAGCTGAGAGGGTTAGCAATTGTCACTGTTATTGCTGCCTGCTCTACCAGCTGGAGATTTAAAAGTAGCATTTTTCTTATTTAGCCCCCCTTGCTGCTATGAACTCTCCAGCCTCCTCTCAGTTTTCCCTGGTGGTTCTAGGGGACCCGAAGGAGCTTTTCACGTGTGTACATAATATAGTCCTCTTGTTTTGGCTTGTGTGGCTCAGTTCTTTGGAACATTGTCCTGTGAACTGAAAGGTCACAAGTTCGATTCCCTGTCATAGCACATGCCTAGTTGTGGGTTGGGTCCCCGGTTGGAGCACATACAGGAGGAAGCTGATAGATGTTTCTCTCTCACATTGATGTTTCTCTCTCTCTCTCTCCCCGTTATTATTATTATCCCTCCTTCCCCTCTCTCTGAAATCAATAAGGACATCCTCATGTAAGGATTAATAAAAATAAATAAATAGCCTTGGCTGGCATAGCTCAGTGGATTGAGCGCGGGCTGTGAACCAAAGCAGTTCCTTGTCAGGGCACATGCCTGGGTTGTAGGCCACGGCCCCCAGCAACTGCACATTGATCTCTCTCTCTCTCCTCCCTTCCCTCTCTAAAAATAAATAAAATCTTTTTTTAAAAAGGGAAAAAAAGAACTGATTTGGGAGCCTCCTTGCTCCTAAATAAATAAATAAATAAATAAAATAGTCCTCAGGGCTATCACCAGCATCCATCACTTTCCCTGTGCCTTGGCTTGCTGGGCTGAGTTCTGCTATAGAGATCACATACGCCAGGGAAGCCACCTGGAGTCAACCACGCACACCACTTAAGTGCCAAAGCCACCAGCCCCAGGGCTACAAATCCCCCGTACTGTCTCATGCCCCCATGCCCCGGCCAGGCTCTGTGGGACAATTCCCCCAGTCTCACTTCCCCCCTTATTGCAGCCTTTCTCCCCAGGACTCAGGCAGGTGTCCTTCATGCCCACAGTGGGAGCCATCTGAGTGTTACTGCTCTTCTTACCCAGCCCCAGGCTTGTGCGATTCTGCCCTCCTCCCCTTAGGGTGAGCTCTTTCCGGGAGTTTCCCAATCGCTCCAGGGTGTCTGAATCCGAGGTGAGCTAAGCCTAGCTTCAGGCTGAGACCCTGTCGCCCCTTCAAATGGACATGAATGGGGAGATAGGACATGCCCATCAGCTCTGAGAGGCCACAGACATTCCCTTAGGGAAGCAGAGAAACACAAGGGACAGCTTCTTGGCCCTTCTGAATCAGGTCTTCAGACTGAGTGCTTGCTATTCAGGTAAAGAAAGCGTGGGGCACTCAGAAAGAGGAACAGGACAGTGGGGACCTCGAGTCCCATCTCAGCTGAACCGTTAACGAATCGGGGCAAGTCATTTCCTCTCCCTGGCTCACTTTCCTCGCGTATAAAATCACAGTGCTGCTCTGCCTAGATCAGACTCAGCACACTCTTCGTGTGAAGGGCCGGATAGGAAGTATCCTCGGCTGTGTGGGTTACAAGGTCTCTGTCACAACTACTCCCCTGCGCAGCTGCGGCACGAAAGCAGCCGCAGATGAAGTAGGCCTGTGTTCCAAGGCAACACGGCTTACAAACGCGGGTGGTTGAGCGGATCTGACCCACAGGCCAGAGTTTGTCAACCCCAGGGCTAGGTGACCTCCAAAGTCCCTTAAGGTTCAGCAGTCCCTTAGTTTAGAAGTGGGTTACCTTGATACCACACACACAATATGTGTAAATGTAAGATCCCAAATATAATAACACTAACAATTTATTTATTGTTTTTAGATAACACATTTTCTTTTCCCTTCTCTGGTAATAAATTGAATTTCAGCCGTGTTTATCAAGAGCCTGAATGTACCAGGTGATGCTCTTGTAGTAGCGGAATCTACCAGCATACATGATTAAATCACGTACCTCGAGTTGTTCACTGTGTAATGAAAGACATGCGAGTAGTCAGAGAATTATAAAACATTACAATTTTTGCTGTAATTGTGTTGTAATTGATTATCAAAACTTAAATCAAGCTCCACTACCTCTGAGTTTCAGATGCCAGTGAGGCTCAGGTTCAGGGGCATGCAGCGTGACGTGTGTAGGATGCACTGAAAACTGGGAGGGTCATCTGAGGTGCACGCCTGTGAGACTTGAGGGTCAGGACTTCTCAGAGAAGTCCCGGCTCAGACGGAGGCTGGTCCGCAGGGAGCAGCGCCTTGACACACTGCACTTCAGGCCTGCCTCGGGGGCCAGCCATGGTAAAAAAAATCAGACTTTTATTCAGTTGCAAAGAAAGGAGTGGCTTACAGAGCAGAACATGCGGGGAGAACTTCAGGTTGTGCGGTATGGCACCTGCCGTACCACGTGGATGGGAACTTCAGGGTGAGCTGCGCTTTAACATGCGCAGGGCACACTCCCCAGCTCTACAAAGTGTCGTATTTCTTCTTTAAAATATGTCCCATCCTTATAATAATTTTATTTTATTTATTTTTTATGGAATATATTGGGGTGACACTGATGAACAAAACCATACAGGTCTCAAGTGTACCACTCAACAAAACATCATCTTCACACTGCGACGCACGCCCATCGCCCCAAGCAAAGTCTCTTTCCTTTCCCATATCCCCCCTTTGCCAACCTGCATTTACCCTGCCCCCCTTTCCCTCTGGCTAATACCAGTCTGTCGTCAGTATCTATGTGTTTCATATATATTTAACTGCAATGAGATATATTTCTTTTTCTGCTTAATCCCTTCACCTTCTTTCATCCAGCCCTGCAAACACTCTCCCCTCTGGCAGCTCTCAGTCTGTTCCACGTGTCTCATACCTGTTTCTGTTTTGTTCATCATTTTATTTTGTTCATCAGATCCCTCATATAAGTGAGAGCATATGGTAATTGTCTTTCACCGACTGTGTTATTTCACTTTGCCCGATAATCTCCAGGTCTATCCATGCTGTCACAAAAGGTAAGATTTCCTTTTTTTTTTTTTTTTTACAGCTGAGTAGTATTCGATTGAGCAAAGGTATCACAGCTTTTTTATCCACTCATCTATTGATGGGCACTCGGGCTGTTTCCAGATCTTGGCTATTGTAAATAATGCTACTGTGAACATAGGGTGCATATAGTTTTTTGAATTAGAGTTTTGGGTTTCTTTGAATATATCACCAAAAGTGGAATCACTGGGTCATAAGGCAGTTTCATTTTTAACTTTTTCAGGAAACTCCATACTGTTTTCCACTGTGGCTGCACCAATCTACATTCCCACCAACAGTGCACAAGGGTTCCCTTTTCTCCACATCCTCACCAGCACTTGTTGCTTGTTGATTTGTTGATGATGCCATTCTGGCAGGCATGAGGTGATATCTCATTGTGGTTTTAATTTGCATCTCTCTGATGATTAGTGATGTATTTCTTGCAATATTTCTTTTTTCAAGAGAGATGAAGTGTTAGTAGAGAAAATGCTTAAACCACAAGCAAGTTATTATGCCAAGAACTTGGTCTTTGACATTTTCATTTCTAAAATGTCATCATGACCTGACATATCCTTTCCATAAAACCTGCAATAAACTCAAAGTACCTTTGACACGTGGTTAGATGGCTCAACAGGCTTATCTTAGTCAAGACACGGCTGTCAGTGGAGGAGCAGTTACACGGGCCCTCCAAAAACCCCTTGATTCATTGCCAGTTGACTTTGGTACTTAGCACATTTTTGCAGGAATACATTTCTATTTTTCCTATTTTATGGAACATCAGAAGCTTAGAATGTTGCCAGAGCCCTTCATTTTACACGTGCTGAAAGCGAGTTTAGAGAAGCCTCATTAAGCATCTACTTAAGGTCACACAGTTAATGTGAGAACCGAAATTAGAGCCTTGGTCTTCTCACGTCAGATTTGAGCTCTCTGAGCCACAGTGGAAGCTGCATTTTCACTGTGTGGCCCTGTGTGTGTGTGCAAGAGCACACCTACCATCCTAAAGTCGTGTTTGCTCTTCTTTTCTATTTGGTCACTTCGTTTTAAAAGTGCTGGTCATGACTCGCTCAGTTGACTTCATAACCTACTGAGAGTTCTGGTCTCAGATCTGTTTGTGATGAACTCTGATGACGGGATTGTGGACACACTGCCCCGACCATACACCGAGCAAAGAGGCACGCGTTCTCACAGCAGTGGGGGAAGCACCTCCCTTTGAAGGGTCCCATCTCTGTGCCACTTTTCATAGGTGAGAAGAAAGAACTTGCGATTATTTGGTTTTCTTGGACCAAAAAAGTTTACATATGCATGAAGGGAGCCACAAATCTGTCAAATATTTTCAAACCATGTTCAAAACTCACTTTCTCCATGAATTCTTTCCAGAGTACACTTCTTGAGCTCTGACCCTTTCAGTACTGATGAACACTTTTGTAATACATTCAGACACTAATTCTAAACCTCAACCTTACCCTCTTTCCTTTAGGAGAATTGCAAAAAAAATCCCATTGGTGACGAGGGGGCCCTCACCCTGCTTATTCCTGAATCCGAGGGGGATGGAGGCTCCCCTGTATGGATGATGGAGAATCATGTATCATCTCTATGGATCAAAAGTCTGTATGTTTGACTGCTGAAAACATGATGGGAACGCTACAGAAATGTCAAAATCAAGCTGATCCAGAATGAAACCTAAGCTTTCAAAAAGTGAATTCAATTTCAAATGCAATTTTAGAAACTCTTCAGCTTCTGAGCTACAGAAACCCAACTGGATTCAGCCTCACTCTAATCCGCCCCCCAAAGGTCCTTCAGAGTTACTTCCAGCAAGTATTCATTTTGTTTTCTCAGCCTCCAGGGCTGCTGCTGGAGGTCGTGGCTTAGGGGCGAGGAGCAGGAGGGAGAACAAGAAGCAAAAGGCTTTAAAAATCCTCGTCCTGGAGAACTGGACTACAAATTGGAAAAATCACAGCCCGAGACAGTGGACTCTCAGAAGACCTCACAAAAGGGCCCTCAGGCCTGATCTGTCTCCTTTCCCAGCTTGAAATGTTTTTTCCTGAAGCGGTTTCAGTTTTCTCCTTCAAGAGGCAGCAACAGAAAAGAGGGAGCCAGGAAAGCAGGGCCAAAGGCTCTTCCCAGCGGCTGCCCCAGCAGAGCTCTGACAACCGAGCTGACGGGAAAATGGCCCCTCATTAAGCTGCTTCATAAAAAAGAGACCGTTCTCCGTCTGAATGCACTCCGCAGTTCCCGTGTTGGGTCATTTGTTGTTCTAATAAACCGGAGAGGTCGAATTCCAAGGGTACAGCCAGGGATGGTTTGCAGAAACAGGGACCGTGTGTGAACAACGCCCTGGCCCTGTTGAGGGAACCGAGGAAAGCTGACAAACGGCAGTTCCTTGTAATAATTCTGTTCGCTGGAGGCCTGGGGGCTGAGAGCTGTGTTTCCCTGTCTGTAGGTTTAGGATATTTCCGTGCCACTGAGGTAAAGTAAAAACCAGGAAAAGCCCCTGGGCCTTTTGTTAACTGAAAAATAAACAGAGAGGGCCTCTCCTTTCTAGATCTCGCTGGGATGGGAGAAGGAGGAACATTCCTCCAGCTGTATTTGAACAGAAGCGTGGAAATTCTCCATCTTCGTTCCACAGTGTGGTTTTAGGACAGCAGGAGGGGCAAGGCCACCCAGTGTGAGGCTGTGGACTCTGAAGTTAGACCAAGTGTCAGATCCAGCCTAACACTTCCTAGCTGTGTGACCTTGGAGAAATTGTGGCCATCTCCATAAGCCTCGTTGTCCTCATCTGTCAAAAGATGTCACTACCTCTTCGGGTGGTAGTGAGGAAGATTGCATTTGTGGACTGAAGAGTGGCTAGCAATACAAAACACTTATTAAATGATACAGAGAGCGACGGGGGAAGATAGTTCCACCTTACAAATGAGGAAATGAAGTAAAGGAGAAATTAAGCAGCTTGACTGGTCATAAAACCAGTGAGGGGAAGGGTCAAGATTCTGTTTGACACTAAATTCAGACACTGTGGCTTCATGTTGGTGCAGACGGAAGCAAGCATTTAAACGCATACAGTCTCGCTGGCTGAGTGCTGAGCAGAACTGTTTCTGATATACTTGTCTAAAGCAGGCTAATAATCCCTGTGTATGAAGCGTATACTCCCTGAGGAATACCTTGGCAGGAATGGATGCCAGTTCCCTTTGGTTCTTGGGCCGACTTTACTCAAGGATTCCATTGTTTTCAGAGCATCTGAGTCCATTCCTCTCTGAATTCCAGAACATTTGGTCTCAGGTTCCTTGTGACCACAATCTGCTGCTTCACTTTTCTTCTTTAGCATCTGAAAAAGATTTCTTCTCTCATTTCCTGAGACCCAAAAGAAAATTGGTGGTCCTGGCTCCCTGCCTCTGACCTCCACTTCTCTCTCCAGTTTCCATTTTAGTTTGGCTTCAGTGGAAAATTCCACTGTGGCCTTCTACAGATGGATGAAGGTTCTCTAATTATATCAAACCTACAGAGATCAATTTTTATGACCCTAACAGGGTTAGTCCCTGAGTTCCTGTGATCGTTAGATATCTTGGACCCATTCTTCTGAGCACAGGGGTCCCTTGGGGAGGCTAATTGGTAGAAGCCCATCATCTGTCATGAGTCATATTTCTGTTGTGCTGGAAAATGGAAATTTATGGCTTTGATCAATATCTTTCCTTAGCACTCTGAAACTTCTGGCTCCGTTCTCTTGCTGGCACTTTAAAAGAGCAGCATTTCCCTCCTTCCTGTTGGAACAAACTCTTCCCTGCTACAGTGTCTCTGAGGGCCTTGACTGCAGAAGAGATCAGAAACTGTACCATAATTTGTGGTGCGGTCAGTTCTCTTTCTCATCCTGTTTTCCTCCTTTCCTCCCTCTTTCCCTCTTATTTCCCTCTCCCTTCACTTCCCTTGTTCTCCTTTCCTCCCCCTCCCTCCTCCCATTTCCCGTCCGTATTTTTCTGCTCCTCTCAGTTCAGTGCATGTTGGTTAGCTACCCAGCTGATCGGGCTCGTCGACTGAGCACCCAAAAATGAGGTGCTCTCTGCTTCGAGGAACCCGCAGCTTACAACTTGGTAGAAACTTTTCCTATAGTGTCTTCATTTTTTCCAGTTTATATTGAGGACTGAAAAATCTAGCTATCATTTAGGGTTAGTAAAGATGTTCTTATACCCTGGCTGGCGTAGCTCAGTGGATTGAGCGCGGGCTGTGAACCAAAGTGTCACAGGTTCGATTCTCAGCTAGGGTACATGCCTGGGTTGCAGGCCATAACCCCCAGCAACCGCACATTGATGTTTCTCTCTCTCTCTCTATCTCCCTCCCTTCCCTATCTAAAAATAAATAAATAAAACCTTAAAAAAAAAGATGTTCTTATAGTCCTGGCTGGTGTGGCTCAGTGGATCGAGTACCAGCCTGCAAACCAAAGGGTTGCTGGTTCGACTCCCAGTCTAGGACACATGCCTGGGTTGCGGGCCAGGTCCCCAGTCAGGGGCATGTGAGAGGCAACCACAAATTGATGTTTCTCTCCGTCTTTTCCCCTCTGTCTAAAAATAAATAAATAAAATCTTAAAAAAAGATGTTCTTATAAAAACTCAGACTCTTTGAGGACTATTATGAATCAGTCATTCACACATGGGTATGAATTCATTCAACACGATTGCTCTCTCTCACACAACTAGTTAAACAGCTATCCTGTAAGAATATTCTGGGTGGAGAAGGAGTAGAGAATTCAGTATTAGAATACAAGTTGGGGGGTTGACAGCCTCAGAAAAGCACTCTGAACAGCAAAAGAGCATAGCTCATTGGGGCAGAGATTCTTGTCACCCGAGGCTTGTCAGGCACTCCTGTGACCTATGGTTAGTTATAATTTGAACCAGAGCTGAATCAGAGAATCAGAGGGGCTTATTTCTTCAGCTGTAAAAACCTTTGGCCCTATTCTCAGCAACAGTGGTTAGACTTGGTTTACTGAGCATCATCCCCCACTCGTCTGAAGCTCCAGGAGGTCAGGTCATAACTGGCCTGACTTGTTCATAACTACCTGTCTTGTTCATAACTGTGTCCTCACTGCCTAGAGCAGCACCTGGTCTACACTTAGTGCTCAATCATGACTTGTTGAATGAATGAAAGAATGAATGAGTGGGTGAAGTGACGGTAGAATACAAACTGATACAGGAGGATAAATGAGGGTCGAATTACGTTAAGTTGAAGGGTTCAGGTTAGAAAGAGCTGCATGGAAGAGGTTTTTCAATAGAGTTCTCACAGAGGATGATAGATGCTCTCTTTCTCAAGGGTTGTCACCCCTTCAATTCAGGAACCCTTGTATCTATGGGGTTATATCCACTTAGAAGAGGGTCGAGGTGACTGTGCCATCTCCTTTAAGAGAAGTCTTGTAAACCTGGGATAGCATGGGTGTGGGGATGATTCAGTCTCCAGGTGGGGAAGAGACCAAATGTCTCAGTGAGCCCAGTCAGCCTGAGATGCCAGGATCACCCCATGCATCTGGCTGCATACTGATGACCTATTTTTTGGCTCCGAGGGATGGCAGGGGTGGTTAACTCAACGGCCTTTCATCTTCTGCTCTGTCACCCTCCCCTCTCTCTCAACCTAAACATACAGATTATTCCTCCCTTCTTGGTGTCCTTTTTTCTTTGTCTCAAAAATAGGGGAATGTCATGTATCTTCCATACATCACCCTCTCAGCAGCAAGTGGCAACTTCTGATTAGTGGGACAGCACAGGAGCAGCAGGAGGGACCGTGGCAACGGGGCTGCTCCCCATCGTCACCCCCACCCCCGCCGGGCCTGTGTTCTCTCTGTGTCAACAAGATGCCGTCCGGGGAATATTCACGCAGCCGGGCTTAATGAATTCAGCTGTTTGCCAGTGCAGCAAATGGGGTTTTTTGCAGGTGATATTAGGACCAAGCTGAGTAATAGGATGTGTCCACAGCACAGTCATGTTCATTTATTAGCTTCTATGGGAACACACACATTAAGAGAATCACATTTTGCCTGACTCGGTAGCTGAGGGAACCGCTCGTTAAAAATTTCCACTCAAGCAACCTCGAGCTAAGGATTTGTTTTCCACAGAGCCGGATTTATTTCACTAAAAGTATTCACTGGCAAAGTAGAAGAATCCCACAAGCTCGATGAGCACAGATGACTCTGCCTTACGGAAGGTCTCTATGGGAAAGTTAACCTTCGTGGAGGAGGAAAGCTGTAGGTCTGCAGAGAAGGCAACCCAGGGCAACGGCTGACACAGGCCATCTTTCAGCGTCGTGTCAGTTGGCTTTCTTAAAGTGACAGCATGGGATCGACTTTAATTGCCTACGAGATTGCACTGGGAGCACGAACAGCCTTCGAAGCCATCAGCAGATGTAGCCGTTACCTGATTTCAGGGACTGAGGGGAAAGGTTCTTTTAGTTCTACTCAGAAACCTCTCATCTGCTCAACTGATGACTCAATCCCCACTGTTTCAGATACATCCCTCGGCCCAGCGGAGACCATCACTGGGAAGTGTCACGCATCAAGCCTCTCGGACTTGTCAGTGCAGCCTGCACCGCTGTCTGCGTGGCCCTGGCAAGCACGATCAGCACGAGTGATTCGAAACCCATTCTCGTGATTGAGTCTTAACGGAAAGCTCTGGGATCTGGAGGAGAGGAAGGAGAATGCAGACAAAGTGGAGAGGGGACGAGTGGTAGTTCCAGCAAGAAAAATCAGATTGGAAGGCAAGCTTCACCCATCTCATGGTCTTACAAAGGCAAACTTAGTCAGCGGAACCCCAGTCTTTGTCACTAGGGAGTTTACCACTCTAGGGCCGCTTTTAAGGTACGTCTCATGCAGTGTAAACACCCGGCCTCTACAAAACTAAAGTAATAGACTTACATGTGCTTTCATGGTCTATTTTCTTCCAGCTGGGAAGGAAAAAGCAGACATGAAGGTGAGGGTTCTGTGAGGGCAAACAGACCCACCTCTTCTTTTCCCAGCACGGCCCCAGGTGGTCCTGGGGAAGAGGGTGTTGGGTGGTCTCCTGTTCCCCAGGGGTCTATCCAGCCACGTCTGTCAGGGAAAGAGGCCTCTTGGCACCAACCTGGCATTTGTAGCAGTCAGAGATCTGGTGGCGTTAGCCACGTTCCCTGAAAGACAGCAAGGCAATTCCTTCAGCTCAGACCACCAGGTCAGCGAACACAGGGGTGTCCTACCGGGCAAGCCCTTCTCTCAGCCCGGCTCCAGCTCCTCGGCCCCCTTCCAGCATTTCCCGAGGCTGCTCCAGGGATCAGCTTGCTTTTCCCTCCTCACAGACGCCCCTCATGTCTGCTCCTCTCAGACCCATTCTCTTCTCAAGACAAAATTCTGAGTAGATTAGCAGCTCATCCGCTATCCTCTTCCCTGTTACCCTCAAAGGCAAATACGAGGGCCTTTCGTGGTTTTAACCAGTTGCCAGGATGCAAAGATGTTACACCATGAGGTGAACACAAAGGCTCCAGAATTTTACGCAGTTCCCCTGGGCACTGTCCCGCACGGCAGTCACCAACTCACCCTCTGCACCATCGCTCAGTTCTTGGCTGTCTTTTCTTCTTAGGCCTGGACAATCCCAGGATCCCACTTCATCTGCCGCCTTTCAGCTGAAACCTTCCAAGTCTCCGTCTCAGCTCTTTCTCTGAGTGCAAATCCTCCCCATATTGCACAACCAACCACCATCTTCCAGGATGAAGTCAGCCCGTGCAAAACAAAACCTACTGAGATTTCCCTCGGAGTCTGCTCTTCCACCCGGTTCTTTTCACTGGCCTAGGCAGGCACCCGCTGATCACTTAAGCCCCAAACCTGGGAATCTTCCCAGCCATTGCATTCTCTTTCATCCCCAAACTCCCTTATCTACCTGCAACATCTTACACCTACTTGCCATCTCTGTTCCTGACCACACCCTTCTCTACCACTGTCCTGGACGCCAAGCTCTCACTGTCTCTCCCTTGCACTTTTTCAATAGCAAAAGTTGTCCCTGCTCTACCTTTGGCAAGGCTACCATGGAATGTTTCCCAAGAGGCAGATGTATGGATGTTATCTTCATGACTAAAACCCTTGGCATATAATCCAAGCACCCTAGGGTAGTTTTTGAAGTAGCTTGTGAAGTGTCTTTGCTAACTCCTTAACTTTGTCTCCAGTGAAGACCACCACCAGCTTCATCCCACATCCCATCTTCCAGGCCATCCACCCTTCTTTATACCCCCATGCCTTATTTACTGTGTGCTTTATGCCACTCACTGATCCTAATGTCAAGCCACTTTTCCCGAGAAAGCCTCCCTCTCTAGCAGGTAGGTCTGAAGTTAGATTTAGGGTAGGATAATAACTGTGAGGTAGTTGGCCAATAGCTCAGGAAAATTCAACTACCTTCCCAATCTAAGGTCCATTATGGTAGTTTGGCATACTGCAGGTGGGCTGACCCTTTATTTCTCGTATAAATAGAAATACACTTTAGCTTAGCTAATGTAAAGAGCTTATATAGATGAGGAAGCAATCTCTGAGGTTAGAATGCTCTCATTCTAATTCTCATTACCTAACCCTTAGTTTCCTCATCTTTAAAACTGGTGTAACGGTCCTGGCTGACGTAGCTCAGTGGATTGAGCGTGGGATGTGAACCAAAGTGTCGCAGGTTCGATTCCCAATCAGGGTACATGCCTGGGTTGCAGGCCATGTCCCCCAGCAACTGCACATTGATGTTTCTCTCTCTTTCTTCCTCCCTTCCCTCTCTAAAAATGGGTAAATAAAATCTTTAAAAAAATTGGAGTAACAATAACACCTATTTCATAAGGTGTTGTGAAAGTAAAAGAATTAATTATGCAAGTAAAATCTTAGATTTTAGAACAGTGTCTGACAGAGAGTAAATGCTTGGTAAATGTTAGCTATTGATGTTGTTACTAGTCGTGGTAGTAATAGTAATATAATTCCATTATTCCTATCAAATCATCAGAAGGATTTTACCCCATAACTGCTGGAGAGATTATGGGGTGACTGGGTAATTCAGCTGTCCTGTTTGCACTCTGATTGGTGGCAGAAACTGATTGGTGCAAATGAAAACACACAACCCATTCCTCCCCACCTCATCCCACCCTGCTTTATGTTTTATAAAGGGAGTTCATAGCCTGGTAGATCTGGTATTGGGTAGGTACTTCCTGCCCGTTTAGGCTTAAAGCCACCCGAGTCTCTGGAATTCAGCCAGAGCCCAGGGTGCTCCCAATCACTTCAAGGTCCTGCACCTCCGTAGGCTACAGTTTATGTCACTCCTGTCTCCACGATCTCCTGTGACCCAACAGCACCTTCCCACCCACACACAGACTGTGTCACAAGCCTTTGGAAATGCTTGAGTTGCTGCCATTTGGATGGACATTGAGAAAACGCCTTTTTAAAACATCTAAAATATTTGCTTTGGTGGTTTGTGTAGACACAACTGAAAGGGACTCTTGGCAAGTAAGCTTCACTCAAACCCCTGGGCAGGGAAAATACCTGGGAATTTGACCTGACTGTATAAGTCAGCTGCATATTTTTTCAGCTGACTAGGAAGGACCTTAAAAAGGGAACAAAGGAAGAATGGAAACTAATGAGACTTCTCTTTCCTTGCAAACAACGGGGGGCTGTTCGCAGAGTGGTCTGCAGTGGCTAGAGCATCTTTTATACCTCGGTGACAACCAAACGCCTTGGAGAGAAGGGAAAAAAATGAAAGAAAACCCAGTAGCAGGCAAATAACCCTGCCATCTATTAACAAATTATTATAGTCCTAGGCAAGCTTTAATGAGATTTTAACAAAAGAAATCTAGTCGAATTCCTCTGGGGCAGAGAGGTTTCATTATGATGTGAATGATGGAGCCGGTCAGCCGCCCTCCCTCGGAGCTTGAGTGAGGAGGAAATGTGTGAGCCCGGCCTGGCTCTCCAGGGGCTCTGACTCCTGTTCCACGTGAAGAGCTCTCCGAGGGAAGGACCCAGACGCTGATCTGCAGGGAGTTTCAGTTTGGTACCTGGCCTGCTGAGCCAAGCGAGTCTTTGGGAAAACTGTTCTAGACCTTTCTGTTGTGATCCCAATGCTTCATTGTGCTTTTGGCTATCTTAAAGGGCATAATGAAATTCTTAAGAGATTCTTACATAAGAGGGTATAGTGACAGCCCTAATTTGGAAGAGCGAGTCTGGCTGGAGTCACGACCTGCCTGCCAGTGACCTTGCAGAAGCACTGGGGTGTCAGAAGAGAAGGTGATGTGAGTCTAACGGTTCAAGAGAGGGAAGAAAAAATAGACTGCACAGAGTAGGTCAGAGGGAGGAGGGGACAAGGGCTGTGCCGGATGTCTGCCGCACCCCGCTCGCATGTGCTCGCATGCTTGCATGCCACGGACTTTTCCTCTGACTTCTCCCACCCCTTTCGTTTGGCCACTGAGTGAAAACTTAGAGGTAGTCAACAGTATCAGGGAGAGGTACAACTGTTTCATAACTAATATTTATGCTACCCAGGAATTTGTTGTGTTTGAAATATGTGCCTCTGATGCCTCTTTGAAGGAAACCGAGGAACAGCCGGGATGATCTAATGATGCCTGGACTATTGAATGGCATCATTCCTTAGTCAAGGGGCACTGGGCCATGGATGGGTGGTGGAGGAAGGGCGAGTAAGCGGTCTCCCTCTGACAAAGGTTCTTTGCTTGCCCAAACTTTAGTCAGCCTCCTGGACCTTCTTCCTAAGCCCTTCTGTGCACTATCCCTGTAACATCCCCTGTAACAGGGGTTTTAGTGAGAACCCCTGACCTTTGATATCTGATCAGGTGCCTCATCTTCCTCCCTCTCCCAGGTGATGTCTGATTACTCTGATCTGTCCACAGCAAGAATCTTGTTAGGTCAGTTTAGCCCCAATGCCCCAGACCCCTTCTGTTTTCTCTTAGTAATTTTTCATTTGCTGCCCCACACCTGTTCCTATAAATTCCCACTCACCCATACTATCTTGGGGACTGAGCCTGATTCTGTTCCCTTATGGCAATAGTCCTGAATAAAATCTGTTTTGGCCACTTTGCTGTCTAGCTCTGGCTTTCTTTGACACCTGCCTGATGAGGAGTCAGGGAGACTGATCTCTCAGCAGCTGGGGCAGAGTGTAAGACTATCACCTCTTGTGGCAGAATGACAACCAGGATAGCTTCGTACTCTGCTGGTTATACTCCCCTTGAGACCAATGGCAGACACTGGCTGTTAAAATATTTAGTGTCTGATAATATATGATAAATGAGTAAGAAGCATAGTAGCACTTCTCTTAATGGCTCACACTGTAGGAAAGAGATTTAATAGAATTGAGGATGAACTTAAAATGACATCGATGATAAATTGCAGGAATACACACACACACACACACACACACACACACACACACTCCTCCCCACCAAAAAAAAAACCCCCAGAATTATATTCTGGAGAGTGGGCCCCTTGTAGTACAGGATTCCCTTGCTAGGTGACTGTTCTAGGAACCCATATGTATTGGTGCAACAACTGGTGTTGTTGTGAGAGGCTGCATTCGGCTTCAGTGAAGGTTTCTGATGATTCTTTCAATGTATTTGCTCATTTCATGATGAGTGGTTTACGAGTGCACCTGCCCACACGGTGCCGAGTGTTCAGCAGGTTTTGACAAAAAATGGCATGATCCCCATGCCCCACTCTCCCTGTTCACCCAGTCCTTCTCCCAAGACACTTTTTTTGTTTCCCTGAATGAAAAATATCCTCAAAGGGAAACATTTCATCAGTGTGGAAGAGGTGAAACAAAAGGCAGGAGCACTAAAAGGCATCAAAATTGATGAGTTCAAAAACTGTTTTGAGCAGTGGAAAAAACATCTCAATAGGTGTCCTGCATCAAATGGAGAGTCCTTTGGAGGTGTCTGAAGTTTAAACATGTAAGAATAAATACACCATTTTTTATAAATAAATTCTTTTTTTGGAGTCCCCCCTCATATATATATATATATATGATATGGATAGCTAATTCTGTTGGAAAATAGTGCTCTTATTACTATTAACTAACACTTGTTAGGTACTTACCTGGCGCCAGGTGCTATTGTCAGTGTTTTCACATGATGAGTCCATGCTTCCCACACTATCTACCACGATAAACCAGCATGTTTTTAAATTTTCCTGTTTCTCATGGACAAATACTTCTGTAGAATTCAATAAAAATGAATTACTAAAAAGTGAATTTTTTTAAAAAATGCAAAAGTTAAGCTCAGTTGTGTATTTTTTTTAACAATAAGATTTAACAGATATCAAATTACTCTGGCAACTTGCTATAGAAGTTTCTAAGAGCTTATTCCTCATTGCTGTACTTATCTCCCCACGGACCAGTAACAAACCTTCCCAGACTGGCACCAGTCTGTGCCCTACATGTTGAAGAGCACATATGTTGAAGATTTACATTAACATATTCAGCCCTCATACAAAGTTCCATGATGTGGTCAATATCACCATTCTACAGATGAGGAAACTGAGGCACAATGCAGTTATCTTGCTAATACGTCAAAATTAGATCCTTTAGCAGTATATTAACTTTGCGAAGAGAACATCTCTATTTTCTGACCATAAAAGTGAAGCCCAGGTAGTCACTGTAAAATGAGGAGTAGCTTTGATGGGAAAGTATGAATGGAGATTTATGACCTAGGCCTCTGTTAGGAATGCTGTCAAAGGAATAGGCCAAGCATGTTAGGGGTTTTGTCTGCACTGTGCTGAACAGCATGGTGGAGTGTTTAAGAGCATGGCTTAGGAGCTAGGCGGCCTGGGTTCATCTCCTGGCTTGCCTGCCGACTTGCTGTATGAACTTATTAGTTCCAACCTACCTAAAAGGGTGGTTGGGGAGGAATAACTGTGATAAAGTATGTGCAGTACTTAGAAAGATGCCTAGCACATAGTAAGTGTTTGATAAATAGTAGCTATTATTTTTGAATTTGAAAAACCACCCACTGCAAAATTTCTGGTTCCCTAAAATCAAACTCCATCTACGATGGCCTGACAGCTGACCAAAGCCAGTTCTCCCCGCCTTAAACTAGAGCCACTGGCAGAACTCAGCAGTGCTGTCCTGGTCACTGCCAGACCTAAGGTACAGAGTGTGGCTTCTCAACGGTGGCACTACTGACATTTTTTGGGGGGAGGGGTGGTGGGGGGCACTGTTGTGTGCATTGCAGGGTAGCAACATGCTTGGCCTTTTCCCCACAAGATGCCAGTATCATCTCCTTCCGGCTGTGACAACCAAAAATGTCTTGAGCCATTGCCAAATGTCCCTGGGAGGAAAAATTGCTCCCAGTTGAGAATCACTGTTGCAGAGAAAAAAGAAAAGTAATAATAGTCTCTTATATTTTTATAGCTTCTCAGTTCAAAAAGGTTCCTGCTTGTTTTAACTCAGCTGGAAAAAAGAAAAAGAAGGAAAGGATGAACAGATTAGAAGAGGAAACAAGGGGGGAGAAAGGAGAGAGGGAGGGAGGGGATGAGGAGAGCACACGGAGATGAAGAAAGGACAGGTGCCAGTGAAGGAAGGGGCGACTGAACAGGTGTGTGTTAGTGGGCTCTCCCAGGAGTGCAGCTAATCTGCATATCCTGCCAGCACCTCAAGGTCAAGGTGTTCAGGTCTGAACTCAGCAGCTTTTCCCCTAAACAGGTTCCTTCTTTGTCATTCCACCTTCTGTTACTGACCTCACCATTCGCCCAATCCCCTGGGTGTGGAAATGTGTGTCATCTTCAAAGGACACCTCCCACCAACCCTCCAACACTTAGCTATTAGGTTTGCTGATGCTACTTCTGTTATCTCCCTCGGGGTCAAAGAGTCTTGCACACACCTGATGTGAGTGCTAAGAGGGGCCTCAGACCTGGTCCACCTTCTCATCTCACAGACTAGGACACTGAAGCCCACGGAGGTCTAGGGCAAGGCCTTGGGGAGATTACGACTGAGTCTAGTTTCCTTGGGTGTAAGATGGGGATAATACCACAGGCTGCACAGGGCTGCTGTGAGCCGGCACAGAGCTGACCTCCACCATGGTTCCCCTTGTCTCCCAGATGTTCGTGCTTGCCCCAAGGCCCAGATTCCAGTGTGGGGAGCAAGTCCACCCTCAGATGTCAGTTCTGAGCAGCTTTCTGTATTCTAAATTGTACCCTAGCTCCCTGAGTTGCAGAGATTACAGTGCACTTGCCAAGCCGTTAATAAGCCTGATGTTTCTGTCCTTTCCAGCTAATGGTGCTTACCCGTATTAGCCAACAGTCACAATGTAGAGGGAGACAGAGGGTCGTTGTGCGGCCAGAGCTCCTGGCTCCATCGCTGGGCCGGAGTCGCTCTGCAGGGCTCTAAGCCTTTCTGTCTGGTCTATATAGCAAAGCCGACCTTATTCCCATAGATCAGCTCACCCAAGGGCTCTTCCGTGATGTTAAGCCACACCCATCAGTGCTTTCTAACCACCCTTGAAGATGGCCTGCCACTGCAAACCTGTTCATTTCACAGTTAACGAAACAAGGGACAGTGGAGATTCTTACAGTAATATTTGTTTAGGGGCCCAGAACTCAAAACTCAAAACTGCTTATTCTAGTTTTGTGAGAAATAGCTCATCCCTGTTAAGCAAGTTAGCGTTGACTAAATCAACATTAGGTTCACTTAGTCAGAGGTAGGTTCACTTAGATCCCTACTTAGCATTTTAAAAACACAGTGTTCCTTCCAACCCCACCACCCAGCCCCTGTGCCTCAAGCAAGGCCTCTTCCAGGCCTCCCTTTCCCCCGAAGAGCATCGGGCTCTCTGACCCAGACCGGCCATGACAGCTGTCCTGCTCTCTCGTTCTATTTCGATTCAGAAGTCAGTGTTGGGGCCAGATGCCTTCAGGGCGTGTCTGTGAGTCTGAGATGTTTTGAGAGGTGAGTGAGTCTGGAGGAAAAATCTAATAAATAAAAAGGGAGAAACTTGCCAGATGCGAAGTGGAAGTTAATTCCAGGCATATTAAATTATCCTGAAACACATCTATCTACATTTATTAAGAACAGGAAACTCAGCTTTGCTTGCCCAAAGCGTTCATTTCCAAAGCAGTAACAAATTATTCATTTCCTTCATAAGTTCTTCAGTCCTTGGGGTATTTAACACCAGGAATCTGACCATATTATTACTTATTCTTATAATGTGATAAAGCCAACACTAAATATTTTACCCAAATGGCAGTGGATATGGCTTATGGATCCTCATTAATTTATTTTGCTTTTGGCATAATAGCATAATACTTTACCACAGACATTTTTTTACCTGAAACAGAATCGATATGTCTCAGATTTGCAGTATTTTTGTAGATAAATACCACTGGCCATGTAACAAAAACATTCTTTTATGCAAAAAATGCTTTCTGAATATTCATATCATAAAGCATTTTATTTCCTAAGACCCTTTGAAAGATAAGATTTTAAAACAAGTCATATCACTAGCTGTATACTCTGGGTTGTTTTTTTTTTTCCTGCGTAACATATTACCACAAACTTTTGCTGCTTAAAGTAACAACTCTATTAGCTCACACTTCTGTAGGCCAAAAGTCTGGGTGAGCCCCATGGAGTTTTCTGTATAGAGTCTGACAAGGCCAGCATTAAGGTGTTGGCCATCTGCCTCCTGTCTGGAGAATCTGGGGAAGAATCTGCTTCTAAGTTCATTTTGCTCATTGGCAGAAATTAGTTCCTATGGCTGTCAGACTAAAGGTTCCATTTCCTTGCTGGTTATTGGTGGGAAGCAGTTCATAGTCTCTTAAGGTTGCTCACATCCTTGGTACATGACTCCTTCCTTCTTCAAGCCAGCAATGATGAAATGAATCCCCTTCATGCCTGGAAGCTCCATCAGCTGGAGAAAACGCTCTGCTTTTAAAGGTTCACCTAGTGGGTCAGGCCCACCTGGACAATCTCTCTATCCAAGATCAACCAGCTTAGGACTTTAATAATATCTGCAAAGTCCCTTCTCACCATTACTTAGATTAGTGTTTGACTGAAAAAACCAGGGTACAAGAATCTCGAGTGGCCATTTTTAGAATTCTATCACATACTCTAACACAATTAAACAAATGAAGTAACTTCTATGAGCCTTGAGTGTTCTAGACTCCTACTCTGGTAGCTTTGATGACTGGACCTTCTAAGGGTTTATACTCACTATGATTGTACGGCACTGACTAATTAAAAACAAAAACCTCTCCGACTAGGTCTGTAAGGTGTCAAAACATGAATGAAAGTGAGTCAGACCTAATTATTATCGGTTTTACTCGTGGCTATGTGTCTAGCCCTTATAACAGTACCTGACACAAAGTAAGTGCTGATTAAACATAGTGTTTGCTGAATGAATGAATGAATGAATACATAGCACTAATTAGAGCCTTGTAGTGAACTCTCTATCAAGTGTTTACTGCACACAATGCTTTTGTGTTGAGATCAGTGAAGAACGTGAAGATTCATAAGGCACCATCCTCACCTGTGATACTTAATTTCATGTGTCAACTCGGGTAGGCCTTGGTGTCCAGTTCTTTCATCAAACACTAGTCTAAATGTTGCTATGAAGGTATTTTTAGATGTGATTAACTTTAAATCAGTAGACACTAAAAAATATCAAGAGACTGGGATGGTGGTCACAGGGGCTGAGGGTGGGGGAAAAGGGAGATGCTGGTCAAAGAGGATAAACTTCCAGCAATAAAATGAAAGAGTTCTGGGGATCCAGTGTACCACACGGTGAGCATAGTTAGTAACAGAGTGTTGTACGCTTGGAAGTTGCTGAGAGACTAGATCTGAAGTGTTCTCAGCACAACAAAGAATAGTCTTTGTGTGATATGATGCAGATAGTAGCTCGTGCTATGGTGGTAATCATTTTGCAACATATAGGTGTACCAAATCAATATGTCGTATACCTTGACCTTTCACAATGTTGTGTGTCAACCACGTCTCAATAAAACTGGAGAAAGAAAGAAAAGACAGAGAGAGAGAAACCAGCAGACAATGAGTAAAGCAGATTACCCTCCTGAATGTGTGTGGGCCTCATCCAATCAGTTGAAGGCTGTAAGAGAAAAGACTGAGGTCCCCCAAGAAAGAGGGAATTCTCTCTCCAGGCCTTTAGACTCAAGACTGCAACATCAACTCCTCTCTGTGTCTCCAGGCTGCCAGCCTCCTCTGCAGATTTCAGGCTTGCCAGCCTCCCAAATTTTGTGATGCGAGTTCTTAAAATATACCACTTTCCCTCTGTGTATACGCATGTATAAACATCCTGTTGGTTCTGTTTCTCTGGAGAGCACTGACCAATACAACACCCTTAAGAGATTAGAATAACACTGGGAAGATTGAGTAAAGGGATGGAAATAAACTGCTTTAGAGTTAAGAGGATAAGTGGTCAAAGAAGGCTTTATGAGCAAAGTGGGACTTAATCTAGAGCTCAAAGAGTGGATGAGAGACGAACAGATAGAAACAAGAAAGGAGGGTGTTGCACATACATAGAACTGTGAGGTGGGCAGAAAGTGTTCTGTTCCAGCTGCAAAAAGAACAGCCCTGCTAAAGGGTCCTAAAGGGTAGAGGGAAATGCTGTTAGAAGAGGAGCAGAGAGCCCTGACAGAGCAGAGCCACACTGAGCATAGAACATAGGCTGCAAAGAGCCTTAAAGGTTCTTCTTTTAGACACACATCATTAAGTGCCTGCCCCGTGGCAGGCTGGAGTTCACATCATCTTGTCCAAGCCTCTGATCGTGCAACAAGGAAACTGAGATCCAGGGCGACTGTCCTCGGGTCACGTGGGACATCAGCGGCAGAGCCTGGGGGAGAATGCAGTCTCCTGGTGCCTCAGCAAAGTGTCCTGGCTGCCGCATCTTTCTGCTTCCTCCTTCTCCAAACTCATCCTCTCCCCTCCTTCTCCATGCTTACTGCATTCCAGGCACATTGGCTCTCTTGCTGTTCCCCAAATGCTCCAAATCCATTCCCACCTCAGAGCCATTGCCCATTGCGCTTGGTCTGCCCAGAAGGGTCTCTCCTCGGGTTGTCTCATGCTGGAGCTTTTTGTCTCGGATCTCAGCTCAGCTGTTGTCTTCTCCAGGAGCCCTCCCTGACCTCCAGCTCCAACAACGCCTCCTCCAAACCGGTCCTATCACCCTCACTGACTTCCTTTACAACACTTTTCAGTATGTAAGATCATTAGTATTTTTTTACTTCTCAACTGTTTGTCTTCCCAACTAGAATGTAAGTCCCATGAGAGCAGGATTTGTTAACTCACGTGACTTACACACTTTAACTCCAGCATCTTAAACAGTGTCTAGTACATGTATTCAGCACTCTTTGAATGTGAACCGAATGGATAAATGTTGAATATAGATCTCAATACGTCCTTGCCGAGGGATTGAAAGGGGAAAAGAGATCAGGAGGAACAAAGAGGCACACTCAGGGTATGCACGGCAGAGGAGCCTACAACCATCACACCTGGTCTCAGGGACTTGCTCCTTGCCTTCCTTGCCTTTTTCTCCCAAGCAGGTGCCTCTAGATTGCACTGAAGAAGTAACAGTTCTTGCTGGATAAAAAGCCCTAATAGCCCTGTCTGCAGCTGGTTACCCAAATTCCTCATGATGCTACTTTCACACCAAACTGCCCTCCCCAGGACGAAACGTTGTGTTCCTCTCCTCCTGTCTCCCTCTTACCTGAGAAGTTGAAGGTCGTCTAAAATGAACTCCCTTGCCTTGTGGGTGAGGATGTTTCTCACCCTCTCATTCTCCCTCCCTTCCCTTCTAAATAAATAAATAAACAAACAAATAAATAAATAAATCTTTTTAAAACATTGAGAAATCAAATGAACTCTCTTGGCTTCCCTGGCCTCACTTCAGTTTTCTGTCTCCTTTGTCATTGACTCTTTTTTTTTCTTTTTGTAAATAAAGTTTTATCGGAACATAGTAATAGTCATTCAGGACAAGTTACTACACTGCCTTCACACTACAGTAGCAGAGCTGAGCAGCTACAACACAAGCTTGTATGAACTGCAAAGCCCAAAGCATGTACTATATGGCCCTTTACAGAAAAAGTCTGCACAACTTGGAATGTTAATACACTTAAATAAATGCAGTTAAATTTATGGGGATTTTAACTGTCTTTATCACCAACTCTTCATTTTCTTCATTTTTCTCTTTCTCCTCTCTTTCTGCCTTAAAGGAGTATGCCCCACTTCCATTCAAAGGTTTTCCCTCTTCGCTTGTTCTCCTCACCCCTTCCCAAGGGACCTTCCCACTCCCCCTGGCCCTTCACATCTCTGTCCATGGGTCCTCATTAAGGCACATCTCCCCACGTTGCTCTCTCGCTCTAATACCTTCACCAGCTCCTCACACTCAGATTCCTGAGTGTGGCAGGCAAGGCCCTCCTGCTAGGCAAAGCCGGTTTACCTCTTCAACCTTATTTCTTCTGCCTCCGAGGCTTCAGCTGCTGTCAAAACATGCAGGATGTAACCAATTGCCTGCAATTTTAATGGAGTGAAGCCTGCATTTAATGGAGTTGGCCTGCAGCTGTGATGTTCAAAGACACTGGACAAAGAGAATCTGGTGCAAAGGTGGCTGGCAGAGAAAATTCCACCGTGTCAGTTTTACTGTTTTTCATGACCAGCTTAGTCAGTCTGTAGAGAGTCTGAATCAGTTGGCTTCTTCCTCTAAACCCTTCCTAGTGGCCTGGCTGTTTGTGTGTGGGTGTGTGATGCATCTCTGAGCCTATGAAACAAACCCTCCTTCCTTCCTTCCTTCCTTCCTTCCTTCCTTCCTTCCTTCCTTCCTTCCTTCCTTCCTTCCTTCCTTCCTTCCTTCCTTCCTATCCTTGTCCAAGGGTACATGTACTGATTTTAGAGAGGGAGAGAGAAACACTGACGTGACAAAGGAACATCAATTGGTTGCCTCCCAGATGCGCCCCAGTTGGGAGTGACCTGAACCTGGGCATGCACCCTGAGTGGGAACCAAATCCACAACCTTTCGGAGCTCCAAGCAACCAGGATGATGTTCCAAGCAACCGAGCCACACTGGCTGGGGCTGCGAAGCCTTCAAAGTTGAGGATTTGGGGTTTCAGGACTGTCAATTATTTTAGATCAGCCTAAGCTTCCTTTCCTCTTCATTAGCCACTGAGTATGGCATCCCAAATACGCCACTTTGGGATCTTAGTTATATTGGACCGAATGCACTTCAAAAACAGTGGGTCCAGGAAGTGCTCTCTAGCCTCCCCTTTTCTTCCTGAAAGCAGGTTAAACTCCCATGTGAAAAATGCTGTCCCTGTACCAGGAGGAAAAGACCATTCTTATCACCAGAGATGGGGAGCTGAGGCTGAGAGAAATCTGTGCCAACAGGTCTTGTTAAAAATAACCCTTATCTTTCTTTAGCCTCCTCATTTATTTTTGTTATTTTCCCACGATTACTACACTTTGTTCAACCTGGTATATAAACACTTAGGCATAACTTCTCTTTGGGTCTTCATTTCTCTGTGAAGACTCCCATGTTTATGTAGAAATATTAAATACATTTTTTATGTTTTTCTCCTGTTAATTTGTCTCATATCAGCTTGATTCTTGGGCCCAGCTGCGCTAAGATGGTAGAAGTAACATTCTGCTTCTCTTCAACTACTGTGAGGAGCTCATAGTATAGAGGGGAATAAAAACATGTAAATGTCATTACTTCAGAAGAACTGTTGTAAGAAAGGTCTGTGCAATATTATACTCACTGAGGAGACATAGAAACAGTGCCTGTCATAGGCTGAAGAGGACAGGGAAGGCTTCATGGAGGAGGTGCTAGGACATGGAGTGTGTGGCTCTGAGCCATGGCTAGAACGAGAAGTAGGTTTTCTAGATTTCAACCATATTATTAATATAATTTGAATAATATTTTCAAACTTCATGACAGAGCAATTTTTTAGTGCATTACTTTGGCCATACCACATGTCTTTCTACTCCTTTGACCTAAGTGTCAAGAGAGGTTTGCAAGCAACAGCTAAAGGACTGGTGACAGTATATCAGGAGGAAGTTTTGAGTTAGAGGCTTCTAGGCTGTGCTGAAGCTGGTCTTGTAAACTGAGAAAACATGTTGCTAAATCTCTAAGAGACGAGTGAAGAAAACACGGCAGGGCAACAGGGAAGCCCAGAGCTGCCCAAATACTGCAGAAGTGTGCGGCTGCAGCCTGAGCTATTCAGCGATTTTTTAACAAGCTGATGCATCATGCTGTTTCTGAAAGAGCATGTAATTGAACTGAGAGAACCCATACCCTTGTAAAGTGTGAGGCTACGAGTACCCGCACAGACAAGGAGGTCGGTGTCTACTGTTAGAAACTGGCTATGTAATTTTATTTAACAAAATGCCTATTGGTTCACTTGCAGGACTCAGCATGAAAAGTAAGACCAGGAGCACATCAAACATGGCTTCTGGGTCAAAACAATTTTGTTACCAAAGGACAGGTGATGGCATCAGTAATATGCCCCTGAAATGAGTGCCTAAGGTCATTGAGGTACGCTGTGCATTCCTAATATCTCTCTGTGAGTTTCCATTTTTAAATTACTGATTCAAAATAAAATAAGCATTGAAACCATTTTTTATTTTTTTATTGTTATTCAAGTACAGTTGTCTCCATTTTATCCCTACCACTCCCCCCAGCCCCAGTCATCCACACCTCCCACCCCTGATCCTGTTCCCCCTTGGTTTGTCCATGTGTCCTTTATACTTGTTCTTGAAAACCCTCCCCACTTCTTCCCACATTATCCCCTCCCATTGTCCCCCTGGGTACTATCAGTTTGTTCTTAATTTCAATGTCTCTGGTTATATTTTGCTTGCTTGTTTGTTTTGTTGATTAAGTTCCATATATATGTTCTAAATGGTATATACCATTTAGATCATATGGTATTTGTCTTTCATCACCTGGCTTATTTCACTTAGCATAATGCTCTCCAGTTCCATCCATGCTGTCACAAAGGGTAGGAGCTCCTTCTTCCTTTCTGCTGAGTAGTATTCCATCATGTAAATGTACCATAGTGTTTTGATCCATTCATTTACTGATGGGCACTTAGGTTGCTTCCAGCACTTGGCTATTGTAAATTGTGCTGCTATGAACATTGGAGTGCATAGGTTGTTTTGAATTGGTGTTTCAGGCTTCTTAGGATATAATCCCAGCAGTGGAATTGCCAGGTCAAAAGGCAGATCCATTTTTAGTTTTCTGAGGAAATTCCAAACTGTTTTTCCACAGTGGATGCACCAGTCTGCATTCCCACCAAGAGTGCACTAAGATTTTTTTTTATTTTTAGAGAGGAGAACCGAGAGAGAAAGAGAAGGAGAGAAACATCAATGTATGGTTGCCTCTCATGCAACCCCCTCCCTTTGGGGACCTGACCTGCAACCCAGGCATGTGCCCTGACTGGGAATCAAACCAGCGACCTTTTCGTTCTCAGGCCCACTGAGCCACACCAGCCAGGGCACACTAAAACCATTTTTGACAAAGATCCCATATTGCTTTTCAAAAGGGCTGTTACTCACTGACCTCGTCCCCAGCAGTGTCCTAGTACACCAGGCTCACCACAAGCTCAACTGCACTTAGCTACAGTGGTGGGTTGGATAATTATGGCTAAGCATATTTTAAACGGTACCTCAACTTTGGTTTAATATGCATTTCTTTGACCATGGGAGTTATTTCTGTAAGCTGGCACAAAGTTCTAAAAGGATTTAATGAGGAGCCATGGGCATTTCCATATGAATAGAGTGCCATTGAGCCGGTCACCAGTCACTGATTTGGTCATTTCTCCCCTTCTGTTGTTTACCTCTCACTGGAATCAATGACCTGTGGTCGTGGAGTTCTTCTTACTCTTTCTTTCAAAGGGCTCTGACGTCTGTCTATGCATTACTTTTATTCCCACCCCATCAGGATAGTTCAGGTCTTTAAAATTTTAATCCTGTGCTACTACAATTGCCTCCCACAGGTCTCCCTGCCATCACTCTTTCCCCTGGTGACCATTAGAATTTATTTACTGAGCAACCGCTATGAGCTAAGCAGACTTCTCTCAAAACACCGCCATGAGGCAAATACTGTTGACTCCATTTTACAGAAGAGAAAACTGAAAATGCAGAAAGTTAAGATAATCACCAAACTGTACAAACACCAAGCAGAAGAGAAGTTTTCGCCTGAGTCTGACTGATTCTCAAACCTGTGTCCATGCTGGAACACTTCTCCAGTGAGTCCTCTAGCCCATCCTGTGCATTCCCATACCGGTCTTTAAGTCCCGTCTCTCAGCGCTGCACTCAACTCTTATATACTCCACTTCTCGGAGCTGGAGCCTGGAGCGGGCCCTGCAGACCGGACCTGCCCTGCCAGCCATCTCCATGGGGGGGCTCTGTTAATAGAGGCGCTAGAGAGAGAACCCAAGGCTGGAGCAGGCACACCTGGGAGAGCTTCAGTTCCTGTGCTCCTGTGAGCTTCACCCTGGCAGCCCCAGGTCCTTCCCATGACAGCCATTAAATTTGGTCTGCAGTTTCCCAACAGTTGTGGAATGTCTCTCATCACATCCTCCTCAGAGACTCCAGCATCAGCCAGCGGGCTCCCCTTTTCTGAGGCTTGGGTCCCAGCTCCACAGAGCCCTTCCTCCTCACTCAGAGACCCCCTCACTCTCCCTCCTGCGCTGCCCAAGCAGAGCCTCCTCCCTCCAGGTTTGAGTTTCAGCTCTTCAGGGCGGCTGGCTCCTCTAGTTCCTGCAGTTTAACAATTCCAGACTCTTCCATTTGTTCCCTAAGCCCTCGGGCGGGTAGTGCTTCCTGCTGCTGCTCACTTCATCATGGCTTAGAGTTCTATATTTACCCTTTCAGGTATGTAGTGACTAATTTATACCTCCTTCATTCTGGAGAAGCTGTTGCCAGGGAGAACTTACTCCAGGAAGCAAGTGAACCTGAGGGAAACAAGGAGTGAACTGTCTTGGATGCTGTGTCGCTCCACCCAGATACCCTCTTCAGAGTCAAAGCACCCACCTGCCAGCTGCTGGGAATATCAGCTGCTGATGCTTCAGAGCTGTGTCTCCAAGGGGAAAGCACCCACAGCTGCAGGGAACTACCACACCCAAGGCCACACCGCTTGCCAGAGGTGGCTAGGGGCCAATGACTGGCTGCATGAGGGGATGGAAGGGCCAAGCCCACCTTCCTTAACTTGGCCTCTACGTTCCCTGCAGGATTCACTGAGGCCTCAGGAGCTAACTCATTGCGGATCATTTTCTCCCTCTGCCCAACCTTTCTTCCACGTATGTCTCCCTAGACTACTCCCAATAAAACTTCTGGAGGCAACTGACCACTCAGCTTTTTTCCCCAGGTAGCCCCAGAATGCGAACCTAAATTAATGGTGCCTGGCTCCAGGGTCCGCAGAGATTTAGCTGGGAATCACAGCTGAGCTTGGAGTGGTGGGGACAAATTACAAGAGAAAAAAACTGTAGTTACAGGGACATTTTATTACCGCAGTGCCATAAACCCCAAACAAAATAAAAACAGAGTACAGCACTGCAATTCCTAAAAAACAGCTCAATACAGAGAGAATGTGGGTAGTGGTAGGCCAGTAGCGCCCAGGCTATTTTTGCCATTGTGTTGGCACTTACTTCCCAGCTCTCACAAGTCACCTGCCCCCCTCCCCTGGCATCCCTCTAGCATGCACGTGCCAAACGGGCACACAAAACATCTCGTCTTAGTGTTTCTTTTCTGCTGCCGATAATTCTATAAATAAAAGGGAAAATGATAGATGAAATTGCTATTTATCTTCAATTCACAATATATAGAAAAACATTAACTTTTGGTGAAAAGGAATAATTTAAAAGATTTAAAAGCCTAAAAATGCCAATGAACAAAATAGTCATCTCCCATAACATCATGCATTCTAAAAAGTTGTTACTTGAGCTTTTCAAAGTCTTATTCATGAGTTAATCTTGTTAGTCTGGGAATAAATGTGGTAATAAATGCCATTAAAATGATATCCTGCACTTTTGAAGCCATGTTCAGTTAGTTTTCAATGAAAGGGAATTTATACGAAGGATGCAATATTCTTCAGTTAGTAGCATAGCTTATAATTCCCAAATGTCCTTGAGACATTTTTTATCCAAGAGAATTGATGATTTTTGTTTTATTTCCAATATCATTTAAAATTATAACTACCTTTTATTTAGGGGAGATAAAAGTTTATAGCAAGTAAATAGCTGGCTATTAGATATTTGATGGTTGGAACAAAAAATTCAGCATGAGGAATATTTAATACGTCACTTAAAATGAATGACTTAATTGGGAAGAAGTCTCAATTAAATCCTACATATATTGATAAATTCTCATGCTTTCACCTGATATATTACTTGAGTCGTTCTTGAGACTTCAAATAGTGCTATGAAACAATCTAGTCTATATTTTTAATATAGTCTGAATTTTGTTTGGATATATTTTACACATGCTTGTTTATACAATGAATTATACACCCTGCAGTTTTCCATTTCAAATTTGTTTGTAAATATCCTTCAAGTAACAGTTTCTTGATTTCTCTTTTCCATCCCTCCACATTTTCTCTTCACAGTAAACTCTCTCTCTCTCTCTCTCTCTCTCTCTCTCTCTCTCTCTCTCTGGCCCTTCGTGGGCAGCACAGGAAAGACACACTGAACAAGGGGGAGGAAGGAACAGATGACAAGGAGCCCAGGTGAGGGCACAGTGGTCAGTGGAGCCTTCTTGCCATCTAGCGTCTTTTCTAACATTTAGAAAGGCGTGAAAAGGCAGCTATTCTGCAAGAGTAACAAACTGAAAAGACTAAACATCTCAGCATAGTTTAATTATTTTAACCAAGTGAAAACTAAATTTATGTGCAAACACACGGTTAACATGATACCTTGTTAATAGGCTCCATACCAACTTAATTAAATTAATGTGATTTATTAAATTAATATGACAATTGTTAATATGCTGCATAGCAACTAGGCCTAGCTGCTAAGTAGTACAGTAAGTAACTTGTTTGAACTGGGTTGGTTCATTGAACTGTGTTTAATACCCTCTGAGAATATTTATGTGTGTGTGTGTGATTTATTTGTGTATGTGAGCGTTTCTACTGCTCCTCAGTCTGCAGTGGATTTGAGGGGACTTTGCAGAATCATATATAAAAGGAAATAGAACAATCAAATTAAAAAAAGAAAACACTGACTACGTTGGTGTTTACTGGCTACACAGCAAGCGGTGCCCTCTCCTTTCCTCCTGCCATCACTATTTTTTTGTTCTGTTACACAACACTCCCCCACGTGACTGTGTGAAAGCTGGCCCCACTCCCGGGTCCAGACTGGTCTAAGTCAATCAGGGTTATGTCATCTCTCTTGGAACAATGAATGGTGTTCCCCTGTTCACAGGTATGGATAGCGGCAGTTTTGAAACATGGGCCCCAGATTGTTTGCCAGCCCAAAGACTACGCAAACGTGATGCCCAGAGCTGGCAGAACTGTTCTCGGAGAAGGGGAGACGTGTCATGGAACAAGAAGACATCCCAAAGCACTTGTTTCTCTACTGTTTCCTCCAGGAACACTGAAAAAAAATTCTTCAATACTTTTGTTTGTTTGTTTTTAGAGACGGGGAGGGAGGGAGAAAGAGAGGGAGAGAAATATCAGTTGGGGACTGAACCCACAACCCAGGCATGTGCCCTGACTGGGGATCCAACCTGAGACCTTGTGCTTTGCGGGACAGCACTCACCCAACTGAGCCACACCAGTCAGGGCTCTTCAGAACGTTTTAATACTTGAAAAGCTTCATTTTGTGTTAGATTCCTGAACTTACAATCATCTATTGAGGAGGAATATCTCCATTTAAAATCAGTCTTTATGGAGTTTTGCTTTGCCTACATGAGAATCACTTGGAGTAGTCATTTTTTAAAAGGTGGATCCTATCTCCAAAGGTCCTGATTCATTTGGTGTGAGGTAGAGCATGGGAATTTGTGTTTTTAACAAATCCCAGAGTGTATTGATGCAGTATTTATGTGACATTCTGAAAAATACCTACAGAGGTCTTTTTTATCCTATGTTACAAAAAAATCTGATTTTATTTTAGGAATCAAGAAAACACATAAATTCATTAAGGCAGGAATTTAAAAGAAAGACAGATATTTAAAACCTTTTAGGGGATATTTTGCTTAACTCACTAGTTTGGATGGCCACCAGGGTAAACTCTTCTTGGCAAGAGTTATGAGGTTGCTGCCAACAGTTCTTAGTGAAAAATTCAGATCAATGAGGGCATGACACAGTATCATAATTAGCAGAGCCACCTCATCACCTACTGGCCTAGTCAATTTTCTGAGAAAGAGGTTCCTTATCTCTTATTAAAGAGAAGTCACATATATTTTTAATTCTCTGTATCCTTAAATGTATCACCATTAAAACAATTACATTGGACATATATATATATATTTGAAGATTTTATTTATTTATTTTTAGAGAGCGGAAAGGAGGAAGAGAAGGAAACATCAATGTGCGGTTGCCTCTCATGTGCCCCCTACTGGGGGCCTTTCCCAAAACCCAAGCATGTGCCCTGACTGGGAATCAGGACCCTTTGGTTTGTAAGCTGGCCCTCAATCCACTGAGCCACACCAGCCAGGGCTGGACTTAGATTTTTTAAGGCAAGTGCAAGATACGCTAGCATGAGACTCAGAAATGGTATTCATGGAGGTAAATATTTAAAAACTTAATCCATTGTTAACTTTATGATGAACTAGCATTAATTTCCTCCTTTTCCTATTGTTTTTTTAAATAGATATAATGACTCATCAGTATTTTTTTTCTCACTCTTCATTCACATTCTTTTAGATACATGAAATTGTTAAATTATAACTTTGCTTTGACTTCTTGCCCCCTGAAAACATTTATAATGCACACTATTTTCTGTGTGGTACAACCATTATTTTGGCTTTAACCTTGTTTAACCTTTGTTATAACAAACAAAAATATAGTTAATTTGAACTAATTACCAAATTACATTAATGAAGGGTATTCATGTCAGGAACAATTTCATAGAGTTATATACAAGGATACAAAAGAAAAGTAGAGGAAATAATCGTCTCGTTACACTGCAAATGCTCAATGTACTTAGTAAGCCGATTTTACATTCTAGTTTCAAGCAGTAAGTCATGCTGTTTCTGTGAATTCCTGAGATCTCTCACTAAGGCTTCAATCTTTTTGTTAACCCCAGTAAGCTACAGCACATTTTTATTTGGGTGTCCTGTCGGGACTCAATCATCTTCCATAAAATAGTTCTAATTCCCACATTTCTATGAATAGCACTGTATTTTGGTTTCTTATGCTTATAACATTAGAATTAATTATTTTTCCTATACTTAATCCTATCTGTTTTGACATTATATATATTAGTTAGGACTCTTTTGGTTGCAAGTGATGAAGTTTGAAACTCTATTTAGCTTAAGGAAAAAGAGGAATTTGCTGGAAGCATCTGGGGGTAGTTCACAGAATCAGAGAAAGAGCTGCAGGAAGTAGAACAGATCTAGGAACCTCTGGAACAGGAACCAGCAAACTGGGCCACTAGAGTGTGCTTTTTCTATTTGAATATAGCTATACTTTCTGGGTATTTCCATAAGCCTTGCACGCCAGAGGACTTGATATTATGCACTGACAGCATAATGTGCATAAAGAAAAATTAAGCATGGCCTCCAGTTTAAATTCATCCCATCTCAGGGAGGCATTCTTATTGGTCCAGCTTGGGTCATGTGCCTATTCCTGGATCAATCATTGTGGTTACTGGAATGTTGTATTAGGTTTGGGATTGGCATTTGTATTAGTCCTTGTCCTCTAAGAAGCAGACGTCAACCCTGGATTAAATGTATAAGGTTTTTATTTGGGAAATGTCTGTGTAAAAGGGAGGGAGCTGGAAATGGCTGGGAAGCCTGATCAGACCATGATGCAGTCTGACTCTGAGACCCTGACCCTTCCTGAGGGAAGGAAAGAGAGATTGGGCTGGGCCTAGATTACTGAGCAGTCTATTACTTCGCAGTCAATGGAAGGTTCAGCAAGGCTGTCAGGTCATCCTTGAGCCAAGGTTGGCTGAAAAAGGAGCCCCTTGTGCCCCAGAAACTGATCTGCCTTGGAATTCCCATCACAATCATCGCAGGAGCAGCCTGAGGGAGGCGTGGCCTCCGTGCATACTTGGGGATCTATTTCAAGTGTGGCCCCTGGGGCCTTAGTCAAATGAACTTTGTCGTGGCTGCAGCTCAGTCCTTTCCAGAACTATATGGCTGGAGTGGGCCACTCTTCAAAGAGAAGAGATACATTTTTCCAGACAGATAGAACAATAACCTCTAGCACAGTAAGTATTGTCAAGATTCTTCTAAGATGCCTCTTCAATTCAACTCTTCTTTTCCATTCCCACAGCTGCTACCATTGTCCATACTATCATTAACTTATTCTTGGATTACCAAAGCATCTTCTGATGCTTCTACTTCCTGCCTTTTTTCCCAACCCATCCTATTCTGCCTTACCATTTTCTGACCACAACATCACTCTGAACGTATTGCTTTCTTACCAAAAGCCCTACAAAATTTCGCAGGAGTCTCAGATTCTCAGTAGGGTATTCAGAACCTCCTAATTTGACTCCTACTTTCCCTAATGCAACTTTTGTATCTTGCAAATACCACTATTCTTCATGCATGCCATGTTTATTTCCACCCCAAGTTTGTTTCAGAATCATAGAATCTCAGCTCTCGAAAGTCTCTGGATGGGCATCAGTTGTTCTTCCTTTTAGCTTCTTGACCTTAGGGAGGTGAGAGATGAATCTCCACAAAGTAAAACAAAAGCATCAGTGGAGAGGAGGGACATGAGAGAAAGAGACAGAGATAGATGGTAGGTTGGTGTGAAAAAAAAAATCCAAGGTCTGGCCTCTGTGATGAAACCAGCATGCAGTCCTTAGGTTCCAGAGAGCAGGTGGCCTGGATAAAATGAAGGCTACTGGGGACCCAAGCTGTATGAGAAGGAGGGATGGAGAGAACATGGGATGGGTCCCAGCGAGAAGAAAGACCGCCTCAGAAAACATCATTGTCTTCAATTATCCCAAGTGCTTCTACCAGCACAGGGTCAAAAAAGACGAGTGAGTGAGAGGGGCAAGGGCTGAAAGGAAGGAGGGACGGCAGCTTCCCCAACTTGCCATCCACCTAATGTTTGTGTTGACTAGGACTGTTGGCATAATTCTGTTCCAACAGAGCTTACGTGGAGGGTATGATTACAGTCTGGTTTATAGTGGTTAAAAATCCAATTATTTTACACACTAAACCAAGAGGGATTACCCATAACAGTAATAATCTGGGCACCATGGCTTATAACAAGCCAAGATCCGTTTCTCTGCAGCTGCCACCCACTGGCTTTGGCTCTAACCCTTGTGATTATACAGACTAAGCCTGATCCTTTTCCATCTGGCAACCGTTCAAATATTTGAAAACAATTATCGTGGAGTCTCTGAATCATTCCCTTTTCAGACTAAACATTATCAGCTTTTTAACCTTTTCTCATAGAATATAATTAAAAATCTCTTGCATGGAATTCACTCCAGGTATTTTCTTACCAGGGCAGAAAAAAATGAGATTACTGCCTTTTTTTCACCTTTTTTTAAAATTGTTGTTCAAGTACAGTTGTCTCCATTTTCCTCCCACCACTCCTCCCCACCTCAGCCATCCCCACTTCCCACCCTTGATCCTATACGCTTTGGTTTGGCCCATGTGTCCTTTATACATGTTCCTGAAAACACTTCTCCTCTTTCCCCACATTGTGATAGGCAATAACACATCTAAAAACTGCAGCCTAAAGGCAAAGCACATTAATAGGTTAGTAAACTATATATATATAAAGTTAAAACTCCTCTCAATGAAAACTCTAAGTATTTTTAAAAATATTTTATTTATTTATTTATTTTTAGAAAGGGGAAGGGAGGGAGAAAGAGAGGGAAACATCAATGTGTGGTTGCCTCTCTTGCGCCCCCCAATGGGGACCTGGCCCACAACCCAGGCATGTGCCCTGACTGGGAATTGAATTGGTGACCCTTCGGTTTGCAGGCTGGCACTCAATCCACTGAGCCATGCCAGCCAGGGTTCTAAGTCCTTTCCATTTGTGCTGCTTCTGGCCTAGGTCTTCTCTATTCTGTTTTCATTAATTTATTGGGAACTTCACTGAAGACTTGTCATTAATTAAGTACATTGTTACTAATGAGGAACCACTGGGGGTTGGCACTGGGAGTGGGAAATATCTGTCACTATTCCTCTCCATTGCTGTGACCCGGGGAAGCTAGAGATCGCAGGATCCAGGCTCAGGACTAAGGGTGAGGTAAGGAAAATTTAAGGAGGCACTCACTCTCAGGTTTGTGCAAGTGTGCTCTGGACAGAGTTCTTATCCAGTACCCTTTGGAGTCTGTTGCATTGGGGACATAGATCAAATGGGTTAGTACAGGTGTTGGCCATTTTTACTGCAAAACAAGTGTTAAAGTTAGTACTTTTACATTCTGCACAAACAACCGCAGGAGCGTATACTCATATTTAAGATAGACTGGGGAAATGATAACCATTATATGATACTTGGTCAGGGTGAGGGAGCTCAGAATACAAGATTGGGTTTTTCCTAGAGCTTCTGAGACAGTAAGAAGAGAGGGAAGAGACATACAAATCCAATATTTGCCCCCAATTTGGAGGTATTTATATTCAAGGGTTTCCTTTGGGCTGTGGATCTTTGATATCACTGTCTAAATTTTATCCCCTGGATCCAGATTCTCCTATTCTGCAGAGATATAGCACTCAGAACATTAAATGATTTCCCAGTGACCAGCACCAAAAGAAAAGCTCTGCACAGGAAATAAAGAGCTTTGGCAGTGATTATATAACTAAGTCTCACACATGAAAGGAGGCTACATCAAAAGGAAATGTTCCCTAACAAAGAAGGGAAGGAGAGAACAGGCGAAGGTGGATTGCATTTACACTTCCTGCTTTCAGTTAGTTGCTCTGTCTACCTCAAATCAAACCTATTTGAGGAACTCCCCCATTTTAGCTTTCTTCATGAAAGGGGGACAGGAAGATGAATGAAATGGGGTTACCAATTTAGGGCTCAGTCTAGGGCTCTTTCAATTATGAGGAGAGACTTGAAATTTTATAATATATGTAAATGCAAAATGTCAGAAGAATTCTTATTTCTGATTGGGGGAGAAAAGTTAGAGACATCAAACAGAGGGGAAGAGCCATTTGAAACTTTGTTTTCAGAATATAACTACACACTTCTAATTTTAAATGCTATTCTTGCTAGTCATGAAAAATTCAAAGACCACGAAGTGATAAGCTATAAAGTGAAGTCTTTTCCATGTTTCTAGCCCCAGAGGAAACAACAGTTAACAATTTGGTAAATATCCATCCAACACTCCTGTGCCTTAAAAATGTTTCATTTCATATGTATTATTTAGGGCTCTCCAAAAAACAGAACTTTAGGAAATTTTACATACACAAATGGTCTGTCCAGAAGGTACCTACCATGTAATATGAAATATAGAGACATTATCTGGCCCAGACAGAGGCGTAGGTAGATACACTATACCTTCTCACACAACCAAAAGGACAACTAATTTAAAAACAAAAACAACCTGAATTGACAGACAATAAAACTGTATGGAAGTCTGACAACCAAGCAGTTAAAGAAACCTTTATCTAGACCAGTAGGAGGGGTGGAGACAGGCAGCTGAGTGAGGAGGGCTAGTGGCAAGGCAGTGGCTGGAGAAGCAAACAGTCCCACATTTGTGTGTGGATAAACCAGGAGGACCAACTGGGGAGTGGGACAGACCAAACAACCCAGGGCTCCAGCACTGGGGAAATAAAGCCTTAAAGCCTATGACTTAAAAAACCTACGAGGGTTGAGGCAGCGGGAGAAAGTCCCAGCCTCATAGGCGAGTTCGTTGGAGAGACATACCGGGTCTTAGAACGTACACAAGCCCACTCACCCAGGAATCATCATGAGAAGGGCCCAATTTGCTTTTGGGTAATGGAGGAAGTGACTGAAAGCTGGCTGAGTGCTGAATAAGCAGCATTGTTCTCTCTCAGGCCCCTCCCACACATACAGCTCCACAGTGAAGGGTGGCCCCATTCTGGCAAATACCTAAGGCTCCTCCCCTTATTATGTAAAAACAAATATGGCCCAAATGAAAGAATAGATCAAAGCTCCAGAAAAAATACAACTAAGTGATGAAGAGATAGCCAACCTATCAGACACAGAGTTCAAAACACTGGTAATCAGGATACTCACAGAAATGGTTGAATATGGTCACAAAATAGAGGAAAAAGTGAAGGCTATTCAAAGTGAAATAAAGGAGAATGTGCAGGGAACCAACAGTGAAGGGAGGGAAATCAAGAATCAAATCAACGGTTTGGAGTAGAAGGCAGAAATAAACATTCAACTGGAAAAGAATGAAGAAACAGCAATTCAAAAAAATGAGGAAAAGCTTAGGAACCTCTGGGACAACTTTAAATGCTACATCATTTGAATCATAGTGGTGCCACAAGAGGAAGAGGAAGACCAAGAAATTGAAAACTTATTTGAAAACATAATGGAGAACTTTCCCAATCTGGCAAAGGAAATAGACTTTGAGGAAGTCCAGGAAGCTCAGAGGGTCCTAAAAAAGTTGGACCCAAGGAGGAACACACCAGGGCGCATCATAATTACATTACCCAAGATTAAGGATAAGGAGAGAATCTTAAAAGCAGCAAGAGAAAAGGAGACAGTTACCTACAAATGAGTTCCCATAAGACTGTCAGCTGATTTCTCAAAAGAAAGCTTGCAGGCAAGAAGGGGCTCGAAAGAAGTATTCCAAGTCATGAAAGGCAAGGACCTACATCCAAGATTACTCTATCCAGCAAAGCTTTCATTTAGAATGGAAGGGCAGATAAAGTGCTTCCCAGGTAAGGTCAAGTTAAAGGAGTTCATCATCACCAAGCCCTTATTATATAAAGTGTTAAAGGGACTTATCTAAGAAAAAGAAGATGATAAAAAATATGAACACTAAAATGACAACAAACTTACAACAATCAACTGAAACAAAAACAAAAACAAAAATGAACTAAGCAAACAACTAGAACAGGAACAGATTCACAGCAAAAGAGATCACAAGGAGGGTTATCAGCAGGGGTGGTGGGTAGGGGGGAGAATGGGAGAAAAGGTACAAGGAATAAGAAGCATAAATGGTAGGTGCAAAATAGACAGAGGAGGTTAAGAATAGTATTGGAAATGGAGAAGCCAATTGCATGTATGACCCATGGCCATGAACTAAAAGGTAGAAATGATGGTGGGAGCAGGGGGACAGGGCAGAGGGGAATAAAGGGGAGGAAAAAATGGGACAACATAATAGCATAATCAATAAAATATATTAAAATTAAAATAAAATAAAATATAAAGAAAGAAAAATAGAGACTTCATTGAAGAGGATACAAGATACAAGCAACATTGTACATAGATATGTACAATGCCCCAGCCGCTTTTGAAGTAGGTACCTTGGGACCACACAATGTCCTGATCATCATCAGCTACCCTGTCGTATTTTACTGAATCTCATTGATAATCTGAAAATTCTTCCCTTTCAAAGATACTTTTAGTTTTGGGAAAAGCCTGAAGTCACAGGGCACCAAATCTGGGCTGTAGGGGGGCTGACTCACCTGGGTGATTTGGTGTTTCACCAGAAAACTCTGCATGAAAGGTGATGCATGAGCAGGTGTGTTGTCTTGATGAAGCAGCTAATCACCAGTTGCTCATAGCTGCGGTCTTCTGAATCATCCGAATAGTTTCTGGGGAGGAATTTTGCTTAACGCAAAATCTGATGCAGATTTGTTGCTCTACTTGCTCATTTTGAATGTGATGGCCATACAGTGCACATGCTCACTGAACCATGTCTACTGCTCCCATTGACTAGTACAGTGAAGTAATCATTATTCATGCATATACATTCCAGTCTATTCTCCTTAGCTATTAGGTTACATCACTGTCGTGCAAACCATTGTCATTACGTTAACAGTGATTGAACTTTTTCCAGACAGACTTCATATGTAGATAGATAGAAAGAAAGGGAAGAAAGGGGTGAAAGGGGAGAAAGGGGAGAAAGAAAGAGAGAAAGAAAGAGAGAAAGAAAGAAAGAAAGAAAGAAAGAAAGAGAGAAAGAAAGAGAAAAGAAAAGAAAGAAAGGGAGAAAAGGAGAAAGAGAGAGAGAGAGAGAGAGAGAGGAAGGAAAGGAAAGTGAAGGGAAGGAGAGGGGAGGGGAGGGGAGAGGAGAGGAGGGGAGGGGAGAGGAGAAGAGGAGTTGGTTCACATTTTTTATATGTCCTAATATCTGCAGTTGGCAAGCTGGAGATCAGGAGAGCTGATGGTATAGTTCTAATCCAAAAGCAGGCAGGCTGGAGTCCCAGGGAGAATTGGTATTTGAGTGTGAGTCTGAAGGTAGGAAAAGACTGATGTCCCAGCTCAAGACTCTTACTAAGCCTTGTTCCATTCAGGTCTTCAACTTACTAGATGAGGCTCACTCACATGAGGGAGAGCAATCTGCTTTACTTAGTCTAACTATTCAGATGTTAATCTCATCCAGAAATATCCTCAAGGACACACACAGAATAATTTTTTACCAAATATCTGGGCACCCTGTGGCTCAGTCAAGTTGATACATATCATCACAACCTATAATACATTCATGACATGTAATAAATAGGTGCATAGTGTGTGAAGTGACCTATAGCCTCTATGCATTACGGCACTGACGTTAAGAACATGGGCTTCGGTGTCACTGGGCCTAGGACTGAGTTGTGACCTTGCTAAGTCACCAGATGGCTCTGCACCTTATTTCTGTGTTTGGAATACTGCTCTAACAACATGATATAACTTACAGAGTTGTGATGAGAATTAAATAAAATGTTGCAATTAAAATGCCTCATAGAGAACAAGCCCTCCAAATGCTAGATTTAAAAAAAAATCTTAATATATTATCAATGTCTTTGTATGTCAATAAATGTGGTTCTACTTTATCCAGTTTTTATAAGTGCATAGCATTCTATTATAGGGATGAATGTTAGTTTATATAACTGATTCCTATTGATGGGCATTTAGGTTATTTTTAATTGTTTACCCTTCCAGATGGAAAAAGATAGTTTTGTCAACTTACTTATTTAGCAGAAATTCATAACATTAGAATGGCTGTGTCAAAAATACACTATATATCTTTAATTTTGATTAATATTGCCACATTGGTCTTTAGAAATGTTATACAAATTTATCCCCGATGCTCCCCTCCCACATCCTCACATTTGGGAGCATGCCCACTTGCTTATATCCTTGCCCAAACTAAACACTGACAGTCATTTGAATACGTGCAATAGGATACTTAATAGAAGCTTCATTTGTTTTAATTACCATTGCTTTCATAAGTGGTAAGCTTGAGCAATTTCACATACATATTGGCTATTAGTACTTTTTATGTGAATCGACTCTTCGTATTAACAATCCCTTTTCTAGCGAATGCTAACATATTGTTTTCTGATTGATTTTAAGTGCTCTTTAAAATTCTCAACGATATAGTAACATCTAAAACTTACCTGCTACTTAGTTGATACCACATGCTGTTCTTAAGACTTTACATATACAAATTTATTCCTCAAAAATATCCTATACAGTTGATACAATTATTATTCTTGTTTTACAGGTGAAGAAACTGAGGCACATGCACATTAAATAATTTGCCCAAGGTCTTGCAGCTGTTAAGTGGTAGAGCCAGCTGTCAGTAGGCATTTTGCCTTATGACGTAATTAGAAGTTTATGCTCCCCACTCTCTCTACTGCCTTCCAACCCTTTGTCATGCGTGCTGCAAATATTTCTCTTCCCAATTTGTATTTATCTTTAAGCTTTGTTTATAGTGTCTTTCTTCCACACAGTTCTAAATTTTTACCTAGACACATTTACCCTTCTTTTTAAATGACTTCTTGCTGGTCTTATTCTTAAATGATGAATAGAAATTTCCCCAGTGAAGAAGATCTCTGTCTTGCCCTGACTGGTGTGGCTCAGAGAGTGGGCACCATCCTGAGAACCAAAGGGTCGCAGGTTGGATTCCCTGTTAGGGCACGTGCCTGGGTTGCAGGCCAGGTCCTTGACTGGGGATGTGCAAGAGGCAGCCGATAGATGTTTCTCACACATCAATGTTTGTCTACCTCTCTTTCCCCCTCCCTTCCCTTCTCTCCTAAAAATAAATAAAATCTTAAAAATGAAGAAAAAAGAGATTCCTATATTCCGTCTACAGACAGAAAGATGATCATGGGCAAAAGGCATGCATGAAGGAGTGAAAACCAAGGCACATTCAGGAACAAGTGAGATGATCAGATGCATGAATTCCAGGAGACAAGCTTGAAAAGGTCATTGGAACTAGACTCTGAAGAACCTTGTACATATGGAGTTTATCCTGAGGGCAGTGGAGGTGGGAACCACTTATGTTTTTGTTTTAAATGAAAGTAAAACAATACAGGTATAGAATGATATAAAACAAAATAAAAATATTTTCCAATTGAGACTCCCATACATCTTGCATATTCCGAAGAGGTAGCTTCTTTTATATTTTTCTGGTTTTGGTTCTTGAAATTATCACCATAATTCTAAATAATATGCTTATAATTGTATTTTTTGATATACAACTTTTGATGACACCTATTGACTCCAGGTTAAAAAAGGAGAAGTTTGGCTCATATATATTATTTCCTACCTCTTCTCCATTATCCATCTATATTTTCTACATGTATATAGAAAAAAATATATATATATACCCTTCTATTGCTCATGTATTTCAATTAATAATAATGTATCAAACTTCTTATTTCCCATCAATTTTTAAAAGGAACTTCTAATTCTCCATTATGTGAGATGAGAGAAGTTACCACCAACAAACTATTTGTTATCTTTCATCCCTGTGCTTCATTTTTTAGTCTCTGATGGCTATGTCAGGACTGATAACATTTACATTCTGTTCTGTACAGCAAATATTTCATACTTTTCCAAACACCTTAGAACAAATACATGGTATTTATAATGTTATGATTAAATAAATATTATTTACTGTAACCCAAGTTTATGATTAGAATCCTAAATTGGGAAACATAATGCTGTTTTGCTAAATCAGTGCTGCCCCAAAGAGAATATTCCAAATGTCAAGGTGAAGTGGATTTTCCTGTCTTGAACTCTGACAACTACTCAGAGTCATGCCATGTTTAATTTGTTTCATATGCGAACCAAATGGCTCCCTCCCTCTACAGTATCCAATTGCCTTTCTTTTTTCTATTGGAAAAAGATGTCTTTTTAAAGATCTTTTAGCTTTGCAGTAGATTAGTTGCTGCATGGAAAGAATTTTCTTCCTGAACATGTTCTTCAGACTTTAGGGATTTGTTGTTTTCTAGGCCTGCTGCCCAACAGTCATCTACGATTTCTTTTCATTGTAGTCATAGGTTGGTTTCTCTGCTTCTTGGATCCACAGCTGCTTCTTCCTTGGATTCTATTCTCATTTTGTTGGGCAATATCATCAAATTAAATTTAAAAAATTAAATGTGCATGAGAGTAGCTTTTGGAGTTAATGCATTTCTTAAATAACTTAATTATGTTCTCATCCTTTATTGAATTTGATTGGACATAGAATTCTAGTCTACTAACCATTTTTTCCTCAGTAATTTATAGGCATTGCTCCATGATTTTCCAACATCTACTTTGTTGTTGAGAGTTCTGATGCCAGTTTGAATCTTGTTTTTGAGGGGGAGTTAACTTTTTTTATTTTCCTTTTTCTATTTCTGAAATTTTAAAGAATCTTCATTATCCTTGATATTCTGAAATTTAATGTGAGGTGTCTAGATGTGGGTTTTTATTCATTCATCTGACATAGCTCTGGAGGCCCCTTTCAATCTGAAGTCCAGAGGCTTTTGTTAGGTCTGGGAAATATTTTTCCATTTTAACTATTTTTTAACTACTTTAACTACTTTTGCTCTGTATTCTCTGCCCCTTCCCCCAGGAGCTCTTATTAGCTAAACATGAGACTTCTAAGACTGATCAATGAATTTTAATTTTTTCTCACATTTTCCATTTTTTTTCTAGATCTTTTTCCCTTTACATTGTTTTTTTTTTTGTTGTTCAAACAGCTTTATTGAGACACAATAGACATGAAATTGTAATGGACAAAATTGTTTATATTTCAAGTGATTTTTAAAAGGATTTTATTTATTTATTTTTAGACAGAGGGGAAGGGAGGGAGAAAGAGAGTAAAAGAGACATCGATGTGTGAGAGAAATGATGCATTGCCTCTCACACTCCCGCAGCTGGAGACCTGGCCCACAACTGAGGCATGTGCCCTGACCAAACCAGCAACCTCCCATTTGCAGGTAGGCACTCAATCCACTGAGCCACACCAAACAGGGCCAAAGTGATTCGGTAAGTTTTGACATATACATACACCTGTGAAACCACCACCACAATCAAGAAAAGGAACAAATCTAGCACCACCAGCAGCTTTCTTCTGCCCTTTTGTAATTTCTCCCTCCCGTGCTTTCCTGGACCATCTTTTTTCTTTTGCCCCAATCACTCATTTGATTTCTGTCACTCTAAATTATGTTGGCTGCACATTTTAGACTTTTATATAATTGAAACTATAGCATGCAGTCTTCTTTCTCTCTGACTTCTTTTGCTTAGCATAATTAGTTTGAGATTCATCCACAATGTTATATCAATAGTTCATTACTTTTAATTATTATTCTATTGTATGGATATGCCATAGCTTGCTTATCCACTCATGTGTTAATGAACATTTTGGTTGTTTTAGTTTCTTGCAAATAAAGCTGCTATGAATAGTCATGTACAAGTCTTTGTATGGACATATATATACTTTCTTTTCTCTTGGACACATACCTAGGAGAGGCATGACTAGATCATGTGGTAGGTGTGTGTTTTAACTTTTATGAAACTGCCAAACTGTTTCCAAAGTCCTGGCACCATTTCCATTCCTTCTAATAACAATCATATTTTCAAATTTCAATATGCTTCCTTATTCTTGGATTTTCCTCTTTTATTTCAACAGCACCTTTGTTTAATGGTTTATAATATTTTTTTGGAACTGAGTTTTGCTTGGGATCATTTATCTAGTTGTTTACTTAGGTCCTTTTAAAATGTCTGGAGATTCTTGCCTCTCTATTCATATTTTAAAATATAGGACTAGGGTAAAGTATCTAATGTATTAAAATATGGAGGATTTTACTTTGGGGTGCCAGCACTAAGCCTTACTACTTATTAGGCAGATGTTCAGCTCTTAGGAGTTCTCTGACTTATCTTGGGTACAAATTCCATCTCTGGGGGTAATGGACAAATATTTAATAATATAGGGATACATTTTAAAAAGTATATTTTGGTTGGTGGATGAGTCTGAGTGGAGAAGGAAGAAGAGGGCTTTTCATCTGGAAAAGCACATTTTTCCCCCATGTAAATTGATAACAATAAGATGCAGCAGACAGAAAGTGGTAGAAGCAGTAGGTATCCTAATAAATAGCATATTTATTATTTTATATCATCTTTTCAATTAAAAGTTAAACAAAATATTTGTGATGTTATCATAGGAGAGAAATTGGATTGTTTAGGAAGTTAATAACACTTATTTAAAATGAAATTTTGTAGTGTTTTTAAAATTCAGTGGGCATCTTCATGGAATGAAAACTTCACCATAGCAATAGAAACATAAATTATGCTTAGAGTCTTTCCTTCCAAACCTTAGCATATCGCGTAAAACTAAGAAGTTGTACACTTACAAAATACCATCCTATGATTGATCATTGGGACCTATCTTTCTGAACCCGCAAAAGATGTTCTACAGTATCTTTAATAACTCACTTCATTTTAAAGTAAAATGTCTGCATGAAGGACTCAGGAAATATAATGGAAAGTAAGTGTAGGGTAATAAATTGGTGTCCATGCTAAAGCTTTAGGTGACAAGAAGGAAAACTACCATTTGACTTATGTGAATAAAAACAATTCTAGAATGTTCCATATGTTGCTTTTTTCTTTATTATTATTGTGCTGTCTAGAGTGGGGTGACAAGTCTTGAGGAAAATAATTGATGGACAAAATGGAAGAGAAAAGAGAATTATTCTGATTTTTTATATTTATTTTTCTTCCCATTTCCATCTTTAATTACCTGCCCACAGCATGGTGGGTACCTTTTTAACTGTACCAGGTTGTCAGGTAGAGTACCTACACATGGGGAAACTACTACCATTGTCCTCTCACCAGAAACATTACAGTTTACCCTGCCAAGCACCCCTTAAATAGTTTTCTTTGACAGTCCCTTCCTGAACACCACCATGCCATTCATGTAGCTGTAAAGCTGTGCTGTCTGATACAATAGACAGTAGCCACATATGGCTGGAGGCCACTGTATTGCACAGCACAAATAAAGTTTCCATTATCACAGACAATTCTGAAGGGCTCTGCTTTAAGGGAATCTTGGGGAAATGTGCTCAGGTAGAGCACCCTTGTAGTCATCACTTAAGTTTTCTCTGTCCAAGCACCCCCTTCTGGGAACTGCTTTCCCTTCTCTCCAGGTCATCCGTACACATCCCACCGGGGCTCCTGTATTTTTCCATGACCCTGCAGTTGTTTTGTCAGAGGTATCCATCTGACCCAAGCTGGCCAAGTTTAGTACCTGGTTTCCTCACTGGTCTGGGGTAGGGTACCTTATTTAAGCATAGCGAATGATACCCCAGTTGTGTTTTTTGTTTGTTTGTTTTTGTTTTTTGAAATTTTTGGACTTGGGGCCCAGGAAGTTGGCAAAATCTGTGAGCTGTAGAGCCTGGAATTTTTCAGGAGTCACGTTTTCCATGGATAAAGTTAGCCTGCGGTGAGACAGCAAGAGGAAGCCAACGTGCAGAGAGGTAGAAATGAGGCAGAGAGTGCAGTAACAGCATGCAGGTTCCCAAGTCTAGCTGGTACTGAGGGCCAGCTTTATTTTTATACTTATTTTTTTATTAACATTCCATTTTTCCTTAAGCTACTTTAAGTTGAGTTGCTCTCATTGGCAAAGCTACCAGAATAAATAACTAATATTATAACCATTTCATGAAAGCAAAGCAATGTTAGTGTTTTTATCTAGATTTTTCATTAATCTAGCTACATGTTCTCAGATAAGTGCAACTGCTAACAAAAGTGAAAGTTTAAAATGCCTTTCTCACTCAAAGACTCAAAATCTTTGGACAATACAGCCCTGGCTGGTGTAGCTCAGTGGATTGAGTGCGGGCTGCGAATCAAAGTGTCACAGGTTCGATTCCCAGTCAGGCCACATGCCTGGGTTGCAGGCCACAGCCCCCAGCAGCCGCACATTGATGTTTCTCTCTCTCTCTCTCCTTCACTTCTCTCTCTAAAAAATAAATAAATAAAATCTTAAAAAAAAATCTTTGGATAATACAATTTAACACCTACTAAATTTTCCAAAATGTAGTTTTGTTTTTCATATAGGTACTTTTGGTATAGATTTTGTTTTTTAAAATATTTTATTTATTTATTTTTAGATAGAGGGGAAGAGAGGGAGAAAGGGAGAGAAACATCAATGTGTGGTTGCCTCTCATGTGCCCCGTACTGGGGACCTGGCTGGCAACCCAAGCATGTGTCCTGATTGGGAATCGAACCAGCAACCTTTGATTTTTCAGGCTGGCACTCAATCCACTGAGCCACACTAGCCACGGCTGGTATAGGTTTTTATATACGCAACTATATATTGCTAGGTAGTATTTTCTTCATTCTTGCAACTATATGCATAAATTGCTAGATAGCATTTCCTTGTAGTGATTTTGGTCTTCTCTGATTGAACAGCTTAAATAAAGGAAAGTTTCAACTTTAAAAATCATTTGTTTCTTGGAAGTATATTTGTAACTTTTGTAACTTGGAACATACTTTTCCATCAAGATAGTATTGCTATTAATGGTGGTAGGTTATTTTGGTTGGCACGTGAAAACTACTTAACCAATGAAGGTGAAATTAGCACTTTCCTTTTGAGTTGTTCTTTCCACATGATTTGCCTCCGTTATTTTCTTTGTCCACTGATATTTCAGCCATACTACTCAATAAATTAAGCTTTGTGGTCCTCCTGAAGTTAAATTATCATTTTAAATAATATTTCTATAAAATATTAGTTGAAGCTTGATACACCAAAAACACATTTGCATTTCCCAGTCTCAGGGAAGGGAATTATTTTTGACTTTTTTTTATTTCTCTTTTCCCTTTTTAGCCTCTAATTCCCTCCAAACACATGATGGACAAATTAGGTAATTGCTTGAGCTATATGGTTGGAAACTCTTGAGAAAAATAATTAACCAATAGAAAACTAAAAATGCAGCAGGCCTTGAACATCTCCTAGTACATAAAGCAGTATGGACTGAAGATAGTTTAGAGGAATAAGGTCAAAATTGGAAAAAAAAATTGTGTCATTAGGTAGGATGTGTAGCTAACAAGATATAAAACATTTAAATGACAAATGATTGATACCCTCCCAAATTAAAAGTATCAAACCATACTTTGGAAACAGGATATATGCATATAAGAAGTGAAATCTTGTCCTGGCTGGTATAGCTTGGTGGATTGAGCGTGGGCTGCAAACCAAAGTGTTGCAGGTTCGATTCCCAGTCAGGGTACATGCCTGGGTTGCAGGACATGACCCCCAGCAACCACACACTGATGTTTCTCTCTCTCTCTCTTTCTCCCTCTATTCCTTCTCTAAAAATAAATAAATAAAATCTTAAAAAAAAAAGAAGTGAAATCTCAATCCCACGTGGCTGCTAAGCAAACTCAGAAGCTCTATGAAATTTTGGAAAGGTAAGGGAATCCATATGATATTGTTCCAAAACTAGTCTCACAGAACTGTTCCAACCAGTATCCAAAGTTTTGTTTTGTTCTAAAGGCAATTTTGGCAGGAAGAATTCTGCATTATCCCAGCCAAGGTACATGCCTGGGTTGCAGGCCATAACCCCCAGCAACCGCACATGGATGTTTCTCTCTCTCTCTCTCATCTCCCTCCCTTCCCTCTCCAAAAAATAACTAAATAAAATCTTTAAAAAAATAATTCTGCATTATAATCTGAGAGGGAAATGTCATCAATATAGAATAGCCTTGGCCTAAATTCCCAGATTTGACAAGTTCAATTCTCAAGTTCACCATACACACAAAGTAACTTTCTGAGCAAACTTCATGATATGAACCTGGGTATGGATTCTCACATAACTTGGTCACATACACATATATAGTAGTTTAGGTAATTGGTGATGAAATAATAATTAAGTTTTTCTGGCTTTCAACATTAAAATTTTAAAAAGGTTGAACAATTGGATTACTCAGAGCCAGCCATAAACCATAACCCAGATTTGTGGTTTCAAGTTCAAACCAAAGCTTTGGAGTTCAAGACTGCTTTAAGGGAAGTAGCCAAGAAAAAATATCTTTGGCACTACACATATTTTACATGAATCCCACAGATGCCATGGGTAAACAACACACACAGAGCTTTCCTAAAATAGAGACATTTTAATATTTTCCGAGTAGAATGGTATTTCATTTGATCCTTCAATAACAACTCTTGCTTATAACCAGCTTTTGGCACAGCGCCTGATTCAATAAATATTCATTGAACTAATGAAAATTGTAAAGAAGGAAAATCAATTGAACGTAAACCGCGACAGAGGGAGAGATTATATAAGGGCAATGAAAGTTCTGCTCTAGATTTACAGTCCAACCTTACTTACATAAGTGCAAAATATTTTCTCCTTTGTGTTACTCCCCAATATAGCAATTTTGCACCAAGAGCATTTTCTTCACCAGGAAGAACAACTAGCTCCCTGTTCCCCAATGTTGTTCATGTCATCAGTTGTCTAGGTTCTCAGCAAGCGGGGCACGTCATTGAGCGGTTCAAGTCCCTCAGGTAAAATTAAGGGGCCAATTGTTGCTGTGTTCAGGCTTGGCCTGTGACTGTTCATGATGCTCATAGGTTTGTGAAGTTGAAAAACCGGCATGTGGCATGCTTTTCAAGCCCGTTGTCAAAACACTGGTGTGATCCCTGCTTTTGTATGGCCTTAGATGCGTGTTTCATATATGAAGACAAATACTAACTCCTATTTTCAAGGGGGAAAACCAAGCCCAGGTGAGTGGCAAGCTTCACCCGGAGCGAGGCCAAGGGGCGAAGAGTGAGAGAGAGGAGGAGAAGAGAGGAGGCAAGGGGAGAGACCGGCTGCTGTCCTCAGGATCCCTCTCTCGGGTTTGCTCTTTGCCAACGGGCTGTCTCTCTGCCCCAGCGCAGAGACCGGAGGCAAGGCAGGCAGAGCAAAACAAAAACAAAACAAAACAGACCTTCCAATTACAGAATCTCAGCGAGTCCCCAGGTGGGAATTCCTGAGCCCTGTCTTCAACCGGGGAGCCCTGTCCATGGTCCTGACCACATCCATCTCCCAGTCCCCTGCGGACTTTGGATGCCACACGCACGGAGAAACGGGTCCCTCCGTGGTGGGCCAGGCCCTGGGAAGCCCCGGGCCGAGCGGGTCGCGCTGCCCGCACAGGCTCAGGGGTCCTCGGGCAGGTCTCAGGTGCGGATGCCCGGGCTTCTCGGACCAGGCACCTGTTTTGAATCACGGCGCGAGGCGCCGTGGGGGCGGTGGGGTGGGGGCGGGGTGGCGTCACGTGCGGCGGCGGCCCGGGAAGGTTCCATTTCTTCCGCAGCTCGTGCCCGCGGCGTTCCGGGCCCCTCCTCCGCCCCGCCCAGCCCGCCCCGCCCGCGGCCCCGTCCCAGCCCCGCAGCCCGGCGCTTGCGGGGGGCCGGCCCCGCCCCTCCCGCCAGCCGCCTCCGCGCGTCGTCCGCCCTCACGCCCGACCGCCCGCGCCCCCGCGATCCAGTTGGTGCGGTCCGTGGCGAGCACATCATGGCGATTGAAGGTAAGCGGAGGCCGACGGCGGGGAGGGAGGAGGGTGAACGCTCCGGGAGCGGGGGCTCGGCGGCGCCCGGAGGCCGCGGCACGGGTGGGGCAGTCTCCGGAGCGGGGCGGGAAGCGGCCTGAGGAGGCGCGGGGGTCCCCGCGGCGTCCGGGCGGGCGGGTGGGCGGAGCGGCGCCGTGGGTCCCCCGGACTCTCGCTGGCTGGCTCGGCCCTCGCGGGTCAGTCGGCCTCGGCCGGTGGCCGGGAGTGGGGAGCAGCGGTCCGGCTGGCAGGTACTGGGCCGGGGCCGCCGCTTTCTCCTGGCGGCGCCTAGTGGGGCTCTGGTGCGGTGTTGCAGACCTGGCGGCACCACTGGGGAGCTCTGGACCGCGGGGTGTACCCCTTTCCGTTGACCTCGCTCAGCAAACCAGCCTCCCGCATTACCCGCCTTCCTACCAAACTAGGAGTCTAGTTTTGCTGCTGTCCCAGTCCCGGCCCTCCTCAGTCTTTGGTCCAGAGCGTGGGGCTGCACGCACTCCTCGTCCCTTCTCCTTCTGTGTGCTGTTGGGAGGGACCAGGGAATTTGCAGTGAGGTTAATTTCCTCTGCTAGAGGTTTCCCCCTAACATTCAAAACTGCTTTTTTCTCTACGACAGAGAAGTAAAAATATCTTTGCAACAAATATACATTGTTAGAATCCTGTGTACATTTCAGTTGAAGTGTTACAGTGCCAACAGTACTAATTTTTTGAAAAAGAAACTTAATACATTAAGTTCCTGGATAAAGTGGTTGACACGGAAGCATATTTTTCTCTTGTTTCAAAAACATGTAACTGGAATGAAGTGTCTACATTTTGTTTTGTTTTAAGGGAGGGCATTCTGAAAATGAAGAGCACATGGTTAGGATACTTATGTGAAAGACTGCAGCATCTGCCAGCTCCTGTCTCTTAGATGAACTCAAACAGTGAAAGTAGTTTGTGAAATTCACCTTGGATGTGTATTCCTCTGTGCAGATGTACAAGGCACCTGTCATCATTATTAGCCTAAATTTTATGTGACCCTTTAAGTAAAACTTTTAAAAGCGCTTTCCGTTGAGGTGACCAGTCACTAGTAATATGTATCTTGTGGGCTCCTTTTTGTCAGATCCTGTGGATTCCACAATCGCTTTAGCTGTGTGTTTACATTTATCTTATTTGTTCAAGTTATTGATTGGACATTCAGACAGTTTTAAATACCTACTTTAGCTAAAATTATGGAGAGCACCAGGAATAAGATTTACCTGTAATCCTTTATAGTCGTGTTATTCAGATCAATAATTTCAACCTTTTTCCCCCTCCGTGCTTTTTACAAGAGGTTAAAAATCAAGAAGCTGAATCCAACGATTTACATTTTGTACTTTGTTTTCCCAATCAATTTGTAGTGGAATTTCTTCTGATGTGATAAAGGTAAAAAGAATGATGCAGAAGGTGAGGAAGAATTAGTCAGATAGTATCCATATATGATCCTATAACTTGGAATTTCTTAAAATGTTTTGCAGTTTCTCCTGATTTCCTCAGTCCTTCCCTTCTTAACCCCTAGCAGTTAAATGTGATTGATTCCTTTTTCATGTCAACTGATAGCATTTTGCTCTGCCTACAACTACTTGTGTGCTTAAAGAACAAGATTAATTCCTATATTCTAGAGATTCTTCTGTGAGATACTCTTGTAAATAATTTCACATTTAAGCATAAGGTTTCAGAATATAAAGATCACACATTGTCTTTTCTAGTTTGCCAAAGGAACTATAGTTAATATTAGCATTTCAAACAAAGATGTCAGGTTAGGTCAATCTGAATGCTGTTTTTCAAGTACTAAAGCAGATTTTTTAAATGCTGTGTTACAAAGTCCAAATGAGCTCTGGACCAGGACTTTGTACTGGGACATCTAAGAATTTTAGGGCCCCAAGAGGCCATCTCATCCAACATTATTCCCAATGAAGTGAGTTTGTGGGGTTTTTTGAAGATTTTATTTATTTTTTGATAGAGGGGAAGAGAGAAAGAGATGGACAGAAATATCAGTGTGTAGTTGCCTCTCACATGCCCCTTACTGGGGACTTGGCCTGCAACCCAGGCATGTGCCTTGACTGGGAATCGAACCAGTGACCCTTTGGTTTGCAGGCTGGCACTCAATCCACTGAGTCACACCAGCCAGGGCCCATTGAGGATGGTTCTTAAAACATTGAATTACCTCATTCACTAGACTTAGTAAACACTACTTGGACTAAGTGTTCTATGCTGGACACTATAAAAATAATGAGACCATATTTTTGCCCTCAAGGAGAACATGTTTTGGTGAGGGAGACAGATGATTGCAACCATGCGATTACAGCATAGTGTGAACACCAAGAGATGGATCATCCTTCTTTTGTATAAAAACCTTCAGTGTGTTGAATTCATCCACTTTGTATGCCAGTGAACACTGAACAGTATATGTCAGTGTGGGACTATAATTCTTATAGTTTATAAAGTCTTTGTATTTGACCAAAAATCTGCTATTCAGTAGTGTCTGTTTATATGCTCATTCTAGTACTGCCTCTGGAGCAATAAATTACAAGTCTGCTGTTCTCATGTGCATGGCATCCCTCCTTTCATGCAAATCACATTATTTACAACCTCAGGATGAAGTTGCTCTTTAATGAACTGGCCTATGCCCTTCTTTCATCTAGCACACATTCTTCTGTCTTTTCCAGAAGAATATCAGAAGACTCCTTGTGAAAATGTTTTGCTGAAGTAAAAAAATAATCATCTTTTTTGTTGACTTGCTATACTTTAACCATTTAACTGCTCTGGGCAGCATTTTTAAAAATTGTAAAAGAAGAATTTAGAATCCATGTGTGTGTATGTGTGTGTGTACTTTTTATTCATAATGCACCTTATAGTTAACCACACACTTTCACATATATTTTAAAAATCATCAGCACAGTTCTGAGATGCTCTTGAAGATCCGTTGTGACTCTAAGATTTCCAAGGCAGAATTTGGATTTCCAAAAGCCATTTGAAATAATTAAAAAAAGAAAAAATGCAGGTGGAGAGAAATGGGCGGAGGGGATGGGCTAACTGTAATTGAACAATAAAAATAAATAAATTACTTGAAATTAAAAAAACTGCAAACATTTTATATCATTAGTTTTGAGGGGAAATATCACACTACTTTTTTTGTTTTTCATGTTATTGTTAGAGAGCTATCATTACAATGGAATAGGGGGTGATATAATTACAGAGTTACACCTATCCACAATCTGTGGCAGAGTGAGGTGATTTTTTGAGTAGTTTAGTTTTGGAGGATTTACAGTGTAGTTTAATCAATGATGTTCCTACAATACTGATACTCTGACTTTTGGCAGGAATAAAATTTCTAATGTTTCACAGAAACTTAAGGCATGTTTGGATATTAGGTAGATTTGTTCAGAGACCTCCTCAAGTACTTTTTAGTAATTTTCAATTTATTTAAAGTTTCTTATCTGATTCATTTAAACAAATTTAGAAAAAAGTGGGGAACACTAGAGAATAGTTGTATTTAATTTTTTGTTGTTTTAGGTTGTATTAGAATGCAACAGCGTATACGTAGAAAACAGAACTGCATATTCTTTGACTTAGACAGTCTGTTGAATAGTGATATTTGCATTATTGCTTTCTTTAAATTGAATGCAGTGTTTGTACATAGCATATGTGTAGTAGTAGAGGAGGTTGTCTTCATGGATTTATTTCCATTTAGGCTGACTTCATTCTTTCTGCTGCAAATCCTAGCTAGTTAATTCCTAATATGAAAATGCCCATATAGGATTGGACAAAATACTATAAATAAAACATTACAAGCTTTTGAGTAAAATGATTATTTGCATATTTTATATATGTAGTAAAATATTTATATGCATTTTTAATGTGTACTAAAATCTTAATTGAAACTGGACAAATTGGACCCATTGATTTACCATTTCTTAGAAAGAGAAAATAATGACAACACAGCAAGCTGTTACTAGGAATTTATTTAAAAACAAACTTCTAGGATCTATATGTATATGCAGAACAGTGTCTTATTTTCACAGTTTGAGGACTGTATTAGAATTGTTATTTACAGTAATGTTGTGAGTCAACAGGTAGAGGATTTTAATGAAATTAAATTGTCTTCAGTATTCTGAAGTTACTAATGCAATAATGCATATTAGTAGTTTTAAAAATGTTCCGGTGCAGTAGTTAAAACAAAAAGATGTTCTCAGTTAACTAGAAAATTAATTAGAACACCTTTTGTGAGCATATACTTATTCAGGGCTTTATAGTGTTATCTTAATGAGCTGCTAACCCTCAAAAACATAGTTAAAATAATGAATTAAAAAGTGGCTTAAAAATGGGAAAAATTGATTAATTTACTTACATATGATAAAACTTAACACTTCTTAGAAAAAAATTGTCAAATAAGTTAATAGGAATATATATGGATCAAAAGAGACACTTATGGATCAAAAAGGATATGTTTTACAAATTATAAAGTGCTCTAAGATATTTTGAGAAGAGATATATTTACTTATTTTTTGTGATGCTGAAGTGGTGGTGAGTATGCATCTTAAAATTTAGGCTGTTATTGGGTAGGAATATTGCAAATAAAGTGAGTTTGTAAAAGTAAACAGAAAAATAATTCAAACTATTTTAGCTCAACAGCAATTGCTTAGTAACAACAAAAAAGTAAAGGAATTCCAGTTTGGGAGGATAATTCCCAGGGAGTTGGAAACCTAATTTTTTTTTTTAAGAAAAATTCTAAAAAAGGACAAATTAAGAGAATGAGAAGATTGATGTTTTAGAATATTTACACAGGAGGGTGTTGGAAATTAAATAACTGATACTATGGAACAGAAGAAAACATACAGAGTCTTCTCTGTTTCCAGGGTAAATCTGAGTTTTCTCTGAATGTTGTGTTCTACTTGTGGGGAATGGAAAGGGAATTAACATATTTTGGGTGCCCACCATGGGCCAGGCATCATCTCTGTTGTGGATAGCAAATGCATGTCACTGCTCCCTCTTTCGACTGGTAGCAGACACCTGCTTTGTTAAAGTATCTTCTTTTCCCTACCAGTTGTGGACTTCGTTTCAGAATCATTCTCATCATTGTCCTCTACCCTACCCTGGCAGCACCTGTTACAGAATCAGTATACAGGATAAAACTTTCCTATGTGGAGGTGATTATTATTACTGCTTTACAAATGAGTTTAGTTATTTTTATTTTTTTCTTCCTCCAAAGATTAAGTAACAAGCACAAGGTTTTCGGGACAATGTTAGGTGATGCTGACATTGAAATTGAAGAAACCATGATATTTCTACAACAGTGTTTTTAATTAGGGACTGAAATTGGTGTTATTCCTTGAAGGACTTAATTAGGGACAAAACTAAAAAGTGTCTAGTGATTATTAACTGGTCTAAATGGGTTAAGTTGGGTGGTGGGAGTTGGCACTATTAATAGGAAATATTAAAAATTTCATGCTTGTTATGTGCAGTATGGGTGTCTGCCTAAGAATGAGCTATAACAACTTACGAGTGTAAGCTAGATAGTAATTTAAAGACTGCGATTACGTTAATGCATATGTTTTGGAGACAAGACTTTAGACAAGATAGAATTTAAAATAGTTCTAAAGTAGCCTTGCAGTGTTTGAGAAGAAATGAATAGAACCTATAAATTGTAGTGATTTAGGCTAATGTTCAAAATAAACATGGTAGAAAAAATAAGGTCAGTTTTAATAAGGACTCCTAGATCCAGTTTGAAGGTAATAAATCTTTGGGTTTAATTCCATTTTTGTACCTCTGGGTATATTTTGAATGGAATCCAACATCATACATATTTTCTTTCTGTAGACATGTGGAAAAGGATATACTTTATAATGAGCCCCACCTTAAAAAATTCCCAGTTCCCAGGCACACTCTCAAGTATGTGTGAGTTCAGATACAAACGCACACGTAAGTGCACACATGAGGTAAGTGCGCACATTCACAGCACATGTGTGTGCACCCACACACATTTATTTCCTCTTACACCACATACTCAGGCCAATTGTAGAGGATTATGCCAGTTTACATTATGTTCCTACAGGGGTTTGCCTGAGGGAAAAGGTGGTAACTTTGACTAAACTTGTCATTGTCTACCTATTTCCATGTTGCTGAGATGATTATTTCAAGAACATTGCTGCTGTTATCTCCAAGAATAGTTTTGAGAAATTTACTTTTATTTAAATTACCTTAAAGGGTTGGAAAACAATTACATAATTCTAGTTTTTTCTAAAAGTGAAGAAAGATCAGTTTTTACTGTCTCATTCTGTTAAACCTAGTATTCTAATGAATTTTTTCTGACCATTAACTAGTGACTTTGGGCAGCTGTACTTGTAGTCCTTGGTTTGTCTGTCTGTGATAAGCTAGATAACTTTATTTCTGAGTTCAAGAGTGTTATATTTTGTCATTCTAATATGGGCTGTAATTCTCCATTACCATCATGTCTTTGAAATACATTTGATGTGTGAAAAAATATTTTTATATGAGTTCATTTTGTCGATGATTACTTGTTTTAGTGGAAGATTCATCTCTTTCTGAAAAGATTGACTAACTGATTATTTTAAGTAACCATTCTCTCAAATTGGTTTAGTCACTTCTTGATTTTTGGAGGTTTCTCAAAAAATTCAAAATAGAACTACCATATGATCCAGCAGCCCCACTCCTGAGTATAATGTATCCAAAGGTAATGAAAACAGCATATTGCACATTTATTGCAATCTTATTCACAGTAGCTGAGATATGGAGACAGCCTAAGCATCTGTCAGTAGATGAGTGGATAAAGATGTGGCATATATATGTATGCAATGGAAGATTATTCAGACATGGAAAAGAGGGAAGTTCTGCCATTTGCAGTAACATGGGTGGACCTTGAGGGCATTATGCTAAGTGAGATAAGTCAGATGCAGAAAGAGAGACACTGTAGGATATCACTTATGCATGGAATCTCAAAAAGCAGAACTCATAAAAACAGAGTAGAATGGTGGTTACCAAGGGCTCGGGGCACAGTAATTTGGGAGCTGCTGTTTAAGGATATAAACTTGTACCCCGTAGGTAAATAGGCTCTAGAGATTAATGCACAGTATAGTGATTATAGACAATAATATTGTATTGTAAACTTCAGGGATGCTGTGAGACTGTATCTTAATTGTTCCCATCACAAAAAATGGTAATTATGTGACATGACAGAAATATTACCTACTGATAAGGTGGTAATCATATTGCAGTTATAAATGTATCAAATCAGCAGGTTGTACATCTTAAACATATACAATACTATATGTCAAATATAACTCAATAAAAATAATCATCCCCCTATATGTTGGATATACATATTTGATTATAAGTGTATCAAATCACCATGATGTACACTCCAAATATCTTAAATATTATCTGGTGAGAATGTCTCAATAAAGCTGAAATTTAATTAAAAAATCAATAATTATGTATTCTTGTGCATTGTACTCTTAAAATCAGACAGCCACTATTTAGATTAATATCATATCTAAGTCAGAGTATGACTTGCCTTTTTCTTCCAAATTGGACATTTTCCTTGGAAACTTTTCAGATTTACTTTTAGAGGTTTTTTTTAAAAAGGCATAAAATTTGTAGCCTTTTGACTCTTGAACTTACACGTTAAAACGTACACTTAACATACAGAATGCATGATATTCCCTCACACTCTTCCTTAGGAAGCATTGAAGGTAAAAAGAGTATTGATTTGAGTGTCTGATACTATGATGAAGTTTATTTAACTTTTGGAGAGTTATTTTTGTACTTTTAAAAATAAGGTTTGCCCCTCCAAATTTTGCTGTATAATTTGACATTTATCTTTAATATTCATTTTTATTTCAATAATAGTAATTGCTCATGAGTCCCCCATGTACATCAGTTTGTCTCATAATCTCACTTTTTGGTTAGAATTTTCAGAACAAATGTCAAGAATAGTAGAGCACACTCTTACTTGCCTTTTCTAGTTATGTGATTTTTGTGCATACTTTGGCAGACTTGACAATTATGAATTGACTTCAAATTTAAAATATACCAATTATTTGAGCTTTTTATTTATTCAGTCCTTTCATTTGATACAGGGAAATTGAATACTTTTAAAAGTGGGAGTTAGTTTCCATTGTCATTCTGCACTATGGAGAAAGGTCATGGAATATAATAGTATTTTGAAAAATATAATAGTGTTTCTTGTTCCTGCTAATACTTGTAAAAACTATGTAGTTACACTAAGATGTGATAGTAAAACCTAACCAATTTATACTTAACATGGGGGAAAGTTTAGTTTTAATTATGGGCTTTAAAAAGTGCAGCCTTGTTACATAAACTAAGTACATAACTCAAACTAAGGTCTAAGTGTTACTGTCTAGAGAACAGGCCTTGTTGACTGTGTGAGAAATAGTCTTAGCCTATGCACACATCAGTGGTGGTGTCAGTATACATTACAGTTATTGTTATACATGATCTTCTAAAGTTCTTGAAGTTTGTTTCCTGTAATTTGGTAACTATTCTCCTTTCAGTCATTTGACTAGTGTCTTATTCATTTCAGAGATATGTGGTGTATAGGTATTGTTTATTCTAGCCCCTCAGCAGCTGATCAGTGGTTGTTCATTGGTAATAATACAGTTGACAAGGTCTCACTGTATTTACACTGAGGTTTGCTGAATAATAGTTCCTTTATAATCATAGCTAAGTTAGGTGCTTTTTCTTACTCTATATTCCTTATAACCAGTGACTGTTCTGTAGTGTTGACAATAAAGAAGCAATGACATTGTTACAACCAAGTTAGAATGTAGATCCAGTTTAATTGAGTAATAGAAATACTGTTTTCTAATTTTTTACCTTGCTTCCTAGATGACCTACTTTTTTTTTTAGTGGATATCATGGTTTTTCTCATTGCTGTAAGATATTTCTTACAATTTAATTGTTTATAATGAGCTTTATAATAAACTAAGATGGTTAAATTGTTTAAAAGTTTTATTATGCAAACTCTAAACATAACTTACAGCATAATTATATGGTCATGAATATATAGGGCACTACAAAATTTTATTCAGCTTACATTCATTAAAGAAGTAGCACTATGTTTCAGAGTGAAGGAAATACTATTTCTATAGTAACTAGTAATATTATTCTTAAAGTAATTTTAGATAATAATTATGATAAATTTAGGTTGAATTAGTTTTTATCATATTGTTTTCTTTATAAACTTTGTGTTATCACTATAGATTTGTAAGAGTGAGTAGCTGAAGAATGGGGAAAGGATCATTTCATTTCATGCGGTATGAGAATAGTGATAAAGTATAAAAAGTATTTTGACAGGGCTGACCCTTCCATAATTACTTGCCTGTGTATATTAATGCTCAGACACAAAAGCGGGTCCTTCCTTGTAGTGCTTCCTTCTAGAGGACTTGAAGAGGTATTTAGGAAATGGTGGTAGGTTTCTGCTTGTGGGAAGCTTGCCATTTAAAATAAATACTTGAATGAAATGTCATCATTCCAAGACTTTGTAAGATCTCGGCTCCAAGAAAATTCTCTATATCAGGTCATCACTCTCATGTAGTGAAATTTAAAGAGAAGAATTGGCGCCCTGGCTGGTGTAGCTCAGTGGATTGAGCGCGGGCTGCGAACCAAAGCATTGCAGGTTCGATTCCCAGCCAGGGCACATGCCTGCCTGGGTTGCAGGCCACGGCCCCCAGCAACTGCACATTGATGTTTCTCTCTCTCTTTCTTCCTCCCTTCCCTCTCTAAAAATAAATAAATAAAATCTTAAAAAAAAAAGAATTGGCAAACTCTTTTCCTGAGTTAATTTCTAGAAGCTAATTTAAAATAGTTCTTTGTAATAAAGTCAGGTTATTTTCTGTTTTTAACTTCTAATAAAATTTTTTCTAACAGGTGGAGAAAGAACCTGTGGAGTACATGAACTTATCTGTATTAGAAAAGGTAAGACAATGCTCTGCATGGATATTTAAATACAGAATGAGCATTTTACAGTATCTGATAAATTTTAGTAATATATTGAGAGTTGTGAGTTATATTTAGTTTTGTTGGGCTGTTAAAGCCTGGTTTCTAGCATATTGGTTGTTGGACATGGTGAAGAGGCAAAGAATGGAGGGTTTGATTTTTGTTCCCTCTCCGAATCTGGCGTCTGAGTGCCTGCTGACCTCCCATTGACTTCTGTTCTGCTACTGTGCCCCATCAGACCTCCCATTGACTTCTGTTCTACTACTGTGCCCCAACAGAGAGATGTGAGGAGTTGTTGAAATTCAGATCGGGAGCATGTCCAAAGACCACAGCATCTTTTGACACCAACAGCTGTTTATGCTTCCTTACAAGGAACCATCTGACAACTGGGTGGTTCAGTAAGGGGGCCCCAAGAAAGGTAATTCAGTTACTAAGTGGGAGGCAAGCCATCAGATATTCTCTGTATTTGGATGAATCAGGAGAGACTTGGGAGTTCCTACCCTCATAACTAATCACAAATCTGTGATATTTGTGAAGAAAGGAAAAGATAGACCTGAGAGGCTCAGAGGAAGAAATCCTCATAAATTTACTGCTGTTTTCTCTTTTTAAACTTGGGGGACTCTCTTTTTCTTGCATCTTTCTTGAAAACTGACCTGGCCCTCCTGGGTCTAGCTGACGAGCTGCATTGCCCTCCCTGATATTCCACCCTAAGCGGGTGTGGGGGTCGGTGTCCGGGATACGTGAGGATGACGGCGTGGCAGGGGACCGCCAGCACACTCCCAGTCAGTCTTGTTCAGGCGTGGAAAGCCTCCGCTGCTTCATGTCCAAGGAAAACCCTTTCTGGGTGAATTTGACATGGTCTTACTAGTTTACCTATGTGTCACCCCTTGCAACTGCTGTCATTTAAAAACATTCTCTTTTTGTAAAAGTGTGGTTTACCTATTTACCTCTTCTCTACTACCACAAAGGAGAAAACTGAAATCGGTTTCCTGAAATCAAATTTGGGATTGTGATTTACACACTGTACCCACTGTTGATTTGTGCTTCTTACCTGAAATGGAGGAGGGAGGGGACAACTTTATACATTGTTCTCCTCCTCTTTGTGAACTTTTTAGTCTCCTATATCAATCCAGAATTAATATCAATGTTTTAAATAATTTTATAGTTATTACCTGTCCCAGTAACACTTTTAAAACACAGAATTTATTTGACTGGACATTGGAAGGCACTCTACAGCTCATTTGGAATCAAAAGCAAGCTATCAGAACTGTGGTGAGGTGAAGAGAGAATCAAGACAAAAATAGAGACAGCTAGGAAGGAGGAAAAAAAATTTGCAATGGCCTTTTGTAGCTGCAGTGGGAACAGAAAACTTCAATGGGGAAAATAGCGTGAACAAAAGTAGATGAACACACCTTTCATTGTGACTCTTCTTGCCATTCTTCATTGCCACCCCCATTCCTGTCCAGGTAGTTTGCAGGCCATGCCTTGCCCAGATATTAGTCCAGGCTTTTCACTTTCTTCCATTTTTCTATAGAATTTTAAATCTGTGCTTAAAATTTTTAAAAATGTATCATACCATAGTCATGTCATGGAAAAGTGTCCTTATTCTAGAGTATGTTCCATAAGTATTTGAATCTTTCAAAATTAATGCTACTGCTTTTGCATTTTAAGGGGACTTGCATAGAGTAGAGCATATGAAAGTCACATAAAATAGAATGATTGTAATTAGTCTCAAAGATTCTGGTAAAATGGCATCTCTGACATTGTAGCCAATTTCTTTTTATTGGCGTGGCTGTTCCTTGTCTTCTTTGCTGGCTTCTCTCCGTGAGACCTCTGCATGTTGGAACGTGCCAGAGTTCAGTCCTGGGTTTGCTTCATTTTTCTGTCTTTGCCCTCTGTTTGATTTTATCTGGTTCTGTTTTTTTAAATGCCACACACATTTATAAATCCAGCTCTGAGCTGTCCTTGAGCTCCCTGCCCTTAATTCAGTCTACTTACTTGATATTACTGTCTGGAGGTCTGTTAGAATAACAACTTGACATTTCTAAAATGCGCATGTTGAGCCCTGGCTGGGCGGCTCGGCTCAGTTGGTTAGAGCCTGTTTCCGGCTATAAAATTCTGGTAGTTTGTCAGTCTCCTTTCATTTTGTCTTCTCTCATCCCTTTCAGTTCAAGCTGGCCGTGTTGCTGCTGGTATAACATTCTCAAAAAGGATTCTTGTGAGTCTTCTCACTATGTCGTGGAGCTTCAGTCAGTTAGGCAAGATGCTCCTTCCCGGGTCTTCCCTCGAGAACTTTGTCTCTGTTTTGGCTTCTGCTGTGATGGCTGAGGGGAGTCCATGAGTCACATGCCTCATCTTTCCGGAGAGCCTTCCGTGTCACTGAATATTGCGAACTTTTATTCATTTTGAGGCACTTGCAAAAGATTGTCCACCAACTTAGTAGATTTTAGAATGTCCCATGTTCGTTCTAGATTTAATTGTTTAGATATAATATAGAAAAAGTATAAGTAAGATCTATATAAGAAATATATGAATAAACTATATATATTATTTGTCCTTTCTACAAAATGTGAAATACTGTATATTATTTTCTATTTTGCTTTTTAAAAAAATAAAACCTAACCATATATCCTAGAGTAATTCAGATTAGTAGGTAAAGATATCTCAGTCTTTTTACTGTCTACATTGTATTCCACTCTGTGAAAATACCATAATTTATTCAACTGATTTCTTTTTTTAATTTTTCTTTTTAAAAACCAGAACATTCATTGTATGATTAATCATTGAAATTCTTAAGATGAACTGGACAACAGCTGCCTTCCTGGGTTTAGGTGTTGTTTCTCGTGGACTCCGTGCCTGCATCTGTGGTGCCCAGTGTTTAGGTGCCTTACTTGAACAGTCCCAGTGGCATTTCACCTTTTGGCCTGGGCACTCCAGTTCTGCCTTCTCCCCTGCTTGTCAGCGTGGCCACATTGGCCGCAGGCTGACTGCTGAAGATGGTAGGCCCTGGAGCCACAGCGGTGGCACACCGTGTGCATCCTATTGTGGGTCCAAACAACCACATTCTTGTTGTCATCTTGCTCTTGCTGTTCAGCTAATTTCCTACCGATGGGAATTGCTTTGCTTTAAAACTTCTGCCACTAAAACAATGCCACTGCCACCTTTGAATGAATACCTTTGTCAGTGTGTTATTGTGGTCTGTTTTTAGGTAGATGCTGAAATGTTGGGTTGCTGAGTTAAAGAGTGATGCATGATTTTACTAGAAGTTGCAGAATTCTTGTTCTTACATGTTGTAACATTTTGCATTCCCACCAACAAATACATGAATTCACAGTTCTGCCAGCAGAGTGTGTCTTAAACTTTTGGATTTTTTTTGTTGTTGTTGTTAATCTGGTAAGTAAAAAATTGTAGTTTGGCATCATTCAGATTTTCATTTCTTTATAAGCGACGTTGAGTGTCAGGTGTTTGCATGGTTTGATTTGAAGGACATTAGAAGAACTTGCTTCTTCTGAAATGTCTTTCCTATCAGTGTTCTGTGATTTCTCATCCCCTGACATTTGCTATAATTAGGATTTATCTGGTCTTTAGAAATTTATTTCAAAATGTGTTACATGGGATGAGAAGGTGGGGAGAGTTAGTCTTTGGTCCTCCAGCATTTTCGTCTAAACACCCTAGCATAGAGTATCAGATTATTTTACTCTCATCGTGGAAAACCAGAAACTATAGCCCTGAAGGCCTGGTACCCCGGACAGTAAGGGGAAGAGGTTGGGTTGATGGGTAAAAAGCAGAGTGAAACACTCTAGGACAGTGCCCAGAATGGGCAGGTCTTAGATGCCAAGGGCAGCCTAAATAGAGGACACCGAAGACAAATTGCATCTCTGCTATAATTTTACCATGAGTTGCTTGGCATTGTCTCTTCTTTTCCAAATATCCAGGAGACCAGCGCCCCTGGGTATTGTCACCCCACTTCTGACTTGTGCTGAATGAGGGAGTCTGAAGTCTCAAGGGAAGGCCATATTAGTAATGTGGTCCGACTAGTTGTACAATACTGTAACTTTTGCAACTCCTTCTTAGCGTCTAAATCTAAGGTCCTAAAGTTGCAGGTACAAGCTGGTCTTCTTGCTTGCTTTTTTTCCTTTCTTTCCTGCTTTCCTTTTTAAAGTTGGCTTCTATGGCATTTTATTGTGTCTTCTATCCTCCAGTAACATTTTACTCTTTAGTGGAAGGGATGGTGGGGTTCATAGGTTTCGTACTATGAAAGAGGAAGCAGTGGCAGGAAGGCAGCCAGTTTTAGAGTTATTCATCTATCTCCTTGTGTAGTTGGTGGAAACCAAAAGTCTATAAAATGAATGAAACTCTTATTTTACTTTCTTGTGTATCTATTGTGTGTGTAATCTGTTTAGCAAATGATTAAGTGCTAGGCACTGTTCTAGGTACTGGAGATATTGCAGTGCATAGGACAGTTTACCTGCTTTTCATTCCTGGGGATTATTGGAAACAGACAATAAACAAATAGAATCATTCTCAACAGCCATAAGTGCCGTGAATAAAATAGAACACAGTGGTGTGTGTGGCTGGTGGGGGGAGGGAGAGGGAGAGACAGTTCGGATAGATACTCAGGTAAAGCCTCTCTGAGGCTAACATTTAAGCTGACATCTGCATGATGTGATGATATTCAGGGAAGGTCACAGAGAAGAGGGCAGTGCAAATACTTGGAGGTGGGAGCAAGGCTTGGCATGTCCAAGATGCTGAAAGAAGCATAATGGAGGAAGTAGTGATGAATGTGGGAGGTCTTACAAAATGAGGTGGGAAAGGGAGGAAGTATCCAGGTCATGTGATGGGTTTGTGCTTAATTATAAACACAATGAGATCTAAAGAGGTTTTAGAGCCCGGGAGTGATGTGATTTGCTGGTAATATATGATGTGTAAGGGGCTTCAAGTGGAAGTAAGGAGACCAGTTAGGGAGCTGTTGAAGTAATCTAGGTAAGATATGATGGGGCTCGGGTCACGGTGTCAGTTGTAAAGTTGAGAAGTCCGTAGATTTAGGATATATTTTATAGGTAGAATTGACAGAACTTGAAGATGGATTAGTGCTGATGAGGGGCTGGAGGGAAAGAGGATGTCTCTCAGGTTTTGGCATCACTTCTGAGTGGTGGTTCTGTTAGGTGGAAAGGGAAAGACGGAGGGAGGAGCTCTTGGAGCAGAGCTGATGATGCGTGGAAATCAGGTACTCTGTGTTGACTCTGAGATGCCTATTACTGAAGATGTCAGGAAGGCAGTTGGCTGGGTATCTAAATATGGGATTCAACGGGAAAGGTTAGGGTGAGAGATGTAAATTTTGGGGGGTATACAATTTTTAAAGCTGTGAGATTATTTGAGGACACCCAAGAGGTGAGTTCAGGTAGAAAGAGATGACCAAGTAAAGCATTAACATGAATATGTATTTCATGTAAAAATTAAAGGTATTTATTTCTGTTGGAGTTGCTGAAGATGAATAGTTTATTACCTTAAATAATTATCTTTGGAATTAGTTTAAAGACAATTAATGAATGGTTGCCTTGCATTCTACTAGGGATAATTATTTATCATTGACTCTTAACGCATCTTTTAGGAGTAAGTGTTCTTGGTCGATTTTACTACAGTGGTTCTCTTAGAGGTTGTGGTTTTGGCAATTAGAGGGTAGGCAAGATAAGCTATAGTCAGTGTGGTAAGAGAATAGCAATGGTGTAGGAAGGAACCTGTGGTATTGTTTGTTACATCCATTTTCAAAAGTAAAGCTGCAGCAGCAGGTTTAGACTCAAGCAAAATTATGATGTCTATAGTATTTGTCTTCTTTACTTTAAAAGTGGAAGCTCTGATTTTAAATGAAAGTAATACTGCTTACATAGTTAACAAGTGCATTTCCTTGCCCTCCCATTCTTCATACCAGTCCTACTCCCCAGAGGCAGTGGCTTCCAACTCTTTTAGCTGTCTTTCCCCCACCTGCTTACCTTTATATTCTAAATGAAGTTTCTCTGTATTTTTTGGTTTTAAAATTATTTTGACATCTGCTGCTTTCCTGCTGTGGTAGGTAAAGAGTTAGTTCTGGGAAATTAGCATAGTAGTTAGGTATATGACTCTGGAGTCAAGACTGCAAGGTTTTAGTAGTCTTTCTATCACTTATCGATTCTGTGTCCTTGGGTGGGTTACGGAGCCCTGTCTATCCTGCTGTCCTCATTGTATTGTTGTCTTCCACTGTTGTCTTCCTTGTGTGCTGTTGTGAAGGTTAAGCTAGTTCCTGCATATGAAATATATATCAGTACATTTGTTGTATAAAGCCAGGAATAAAAGCTAATAATCAAATTTAATAATTTTAATCTTTATGAAAATAAAAAAATACATGTTATCCTCCCCATGCATTTGTCCACTCCCTATTTCCCCAGTATAGTGGTATTTCAATTGTGGTTAAGTCAGTTTTCAGAATTTACATTTTTATGACCGATATTGTTTACAGTAAAGACATTATTATATAATAAATATATTTCCCTTTTTGGTACAATTTCATGTGTCTTAAAATGTCCTCTGCCTTTACTGTCTACTTTCAGACACCTGCCTTAATCCCTCGTTAACCAGAGTTCAAATCCATGCCGATTTCTCTGTCATTCAGATTCCGATACCACCCTTTTTCTCATATTGATACATAACTTCTGTATCGTATATCATTGCCTAAGGTTTTTCTGCTTCCCTACAGAACAGTTTGCCATCATATTATATTACCTAAGGTACGGTTAGTTGCCATACCAAGCAAGCCCCAAAGAAATAATGACTTAAACAGGACAGAGGTTTCTTTCTAACTGGGTGAAGCCCAGGTCACGTGTATCAGATTGCCACAGGACCCTCCTTTGGGCAGGAATTTAGGGACCCAGTCTCCTGCCTTGTGGCTCTGGCATCTTCCGTGGGTAGCTTCAGAGGCTGCTTGGGTTCATCTGCACCCAGCAGAGGTGCACGAGTGGGTAGGGAGAAGGAGCTAGTGCCCAGGAAGTTAGTATGGACTAGGCCTGGAAGTAGTACAGATTTCCTAACAGTAATATTTCATTTAATAATTCGGTTACATGGCTACATCTGATCCCAAAACAAGGTGGAAAATGTTAGTGAGCCAGTGAGCCCAGGAAGTACAGTGACCTTCATTTTCCCAATTATCAGTTATTTTACCCTAATATGCCCACCTTCCCCTAGTCTTACATGTTCTGTTTATGTTAATGGTGATCATCTGGATAAATTCCCCCTAGAGGTAGTTGTGTAACCTCAAGCTGTGACCTAGTGAAAGAATTTTGGGCTAGGTAGAAGAGGAGGGTGATATGGACCGATATAATAGCTATTTTTCTTTGTTGCTGTTGTATTTTGTTTTAGTGGGGAAGGAATTGTCAATCCTCTGATTGGGTGATTCTCTTTTGTCTTGTGGAACTCTGCCATTTGCTTCTTTTCCCTTCCTCCACCCAACTGCCAAAAGGCCTTCTCCCTTCTTGCCTTTTTTTGTTTTCCGGAACTGTGAGTTACAAAGGCTGTTCAACTACCCCTTGAAATCATGCTTTGCCCCTTTAACTCATGGGCTTTGAAGTTCTCTCCCTGTGTTCTAATCTACTGAATTATTTATTTATTTTTAAAATATTTTCAGATGTAAAATGGACATATAGGTAGTTTTAGATCAGCCTTTGGGCGCCTTGTATCTTCCTTCTTCTGTCTTAGCAGTTTGTCCTCACCTGTAACAAACCAATCAGTGGGGCTGGAGAGGGTGGGAGCTGGAGAGATTGGGCCCTATACTGCATTTTTTCGGACCATAACACGCACCTAGGTTTTAGAGGAGGAAAATAGGAAAAAAAATTTGAAGTAAAACGTGGTAAAATATTTAATAACATACATAACATAATATTCTACCAATGTAAATGTAAACAGAATTCGACAGCAGAGTTAACAACCATTATTCCTCCCAAATTGGGGAGGGGGTGCGTCTTATAGTCTGAAAAATATGGTGATTTAATGTTTTGTCCTTTTACTAACAGTTATTTTGAAATTTCAGCATTCTCTGTATGCTGAAGGTTATTTTGAGGAATGGTTTTTACAAAGATTTACCTTTCCTTCCTGTTTTGTACAGTTTTGGGAGAAGTTAGGGAGGACATGGCTTCCATTTTCTTCAGATACAAGCGTCAAAGGTGTTGTGATGGACAAAAATGTTAATTTTAATTTAGTATAAGTTCTTAAGTGTCTTTTTCTTTTATTCTTCCTTTCACTTTCACTGTCACTCAGTCAACTCTTACTCTGAGACTTTGGGGGGGGGAATAATAATATATTAAAAAGGTTAAAGTGTTGCCTTTAAACCTTAAGGTCATATTAGGTAATTAAGTAATTAAGGTCATATTAAGTAACTAAGTAACACCACCTAAAATTAAGTTGTGTATGTATGTGTGAATGGTTAGTACGTCCAAATCATATTAATTTGGTAGGTGAGGTCTAGTTGTATGATATGGGACACACTATGGCTCTCTATATAGTATGTCTTATGTATTCTATGCTTCATTATTGCATTGAGTTTACTTAGCACAGTTGACCCTTGAACAACTTGGGGGTTAGAGGTGCTGACCACCCACACAGGTGACAAGCTGCGTGTAACTTAAGTCTGCCCTCCAGACACACGAACTCCCAACCACAGATCAAAAACACAGTTGACCCTTGAAAATGTGGGCTTGAACAGGGTCTACTGGATTTAAAAAACGCAAGTTTTCACATATAAGTGAACCTGTGCAGTTCAGACCTGGGTTGTTCAAGGGTCAGCAGTACACACAAGTCAATATGTAATTGCCAGTATGAATGACAGTTTGTTTAGTAAAGTCTAGGAAAAATTCTTGTATTGGCTAGAGTATAAGAGATATCAATGATGAACATTTTTTAACTTTAAAAATGGAAATGGCCATATCGAGTCCATGGGGAGAATGTTGAGACATGTAAATTTATGACCTGCTATGGTTTTTCTTGACTAGGAGAAAATCACTTATTTAAACCATTAAATTATAAACAGCTAGTCATACTTGACAGATAGTAAGAAACCAACTTTCTAATCTTTTATCCTGTTTGAACCAAAGACTGTCTTTTTTTCTATTACAGTTGTCCCAGTTTTAACCCCTTTGCCCTTCTGCGCCCAGCCCACCCCCATTCCCACAATCGTCCTCACACTTCCATTCATGTCCGTGGGCCGTTCATACATGTTCTTCGACGAATCCCTTCCCCTTCCTGCCGCCATTGTCCCCCACCCTCCTTTCCTCTGGCAGCTGTCAGTCTGTTCCCTGTTTCCATGTCTCTAGTTCTGTTTTGTTAGTTTATTTTGTTTACATTTGATTCCTATTATAAATGATCTCACTTAGGTGTCATTGGTAAATATGTTCTCCCATACAGTTGGTTTCCTTTTCATTTTGATGATGGTTTCTTTAGCTGTGCAGAAGCGTTTTAATTTGATGTAGTCCCATTTGTTAATTTTTTAAAAAATATTTTATTTATTTAGTTTTAGAGAGGAAGGGAGGGAGAAAGAGGGGAAGAGAAACATCAATGTGTGAAAGGTACATTGATCACTTGCCTCTTGCACGCCCCCAATTGGAGACCTGGACCACAACCCAGGCATGTGCCCTTACTGGGAATTGAACTAGCAACTTTTTGGTTTTCAGGCTGGCACTCAGTCCACTGAGCCATACCAGCCATGGCTCACTTGTTTTTTCCTTTTTCTCCCTTGGCCTAGGAGATAATATTGGCAAAAATACTGCTATGTGGGATAGCTGAAATTTTGCTATCTGTGTTTTCTGCTAGGACTTTTATGGTGTCATGATTTATATTTAAGTCTTTTATCTAGTTTGAGTTTATTCTGGTGTATGGTGTGAGTTGGTGGTCTAGTTTGATTTTTTTTGCATGTACCAGTTCAGTTCTCCCAACACCGTTTGTTGAAGAGGCAATTTTTATTCCATTGTATGCTTGTGCCCTCTTTGTCAAATATTGACCATAGAGACATGGGTTTATTTCTGGGCTCTCCATTCTGTTCCATTGATCTATGTGTTTGTTCTTGTGCTGTTTTGATTACAGTGGCCTTGTAGTATAGTTTGATATCAGAAACTTTTTTTAAATATATTTTATTGATTATGCTATTACAGTTGTCCCATTTCCCCCCTTCTCTCCCCTCCACCCTGTACCCCCTCTCCCACCCATGTTCCCCCCCTTTAGTTCATGTCCATGTGTCATACTTATAAGTTCTTTAGCTTCTACATTTCCCGTACTATTCTTGCCCTCCCCCTATCTATTTTCAACCTACATTCTATGCTACTGATCCAACTTCGTGCTCCTTTTTCAAGATTGTTGTGGCTATTAGAGGTCTTTTTTGTGACCCAAAGATTGTCTTGAAGCTAACTGGTCACCTGTGATTCTTTATGTGCTCCTTATCCCTAGTATAGGTGACCTTTATGATTTCTTCCAAACGTGATCCTAAATAATAACTTAAACCTCATTAATTAACATCTTAGGGGGAATTATTACCCATCTAAGAGCAGAACCTTACATGGTTGTTGACATAGGGTTATGCTTAGTAGTGGTGGGTTGCAAATTATGGGACTGGATTAGGTAGTGTCTTGTATCTGTTCAATTCTGATAGTTTCTTATCCTAATAAAGTTTTGAAGAGAGTACAAGACATAAGAAATGAGAATACTGTATTTTTCGGACTATAAGATGCACTTCCCCCGCCTCCCCCATTTGGGAGGAAAATGCAGCAGCGCCCTGATCCTGCCTCTTGTGACCCCCCTCCTCCACTCCCCCCCCCCACAGTGAGCCAGGTAGGTAAGCTACATTCTGACTGTAAGACACACCTGCTTTTCCTTCCAAATTTAGGGAGGGTGTGTGTCTTATAGTCCAAAAAATACAGTAATTTTAGTATTATTGTTTAACAGAGCTACGGGTGGGAGGAGCTGAATTTAGTGCTGCTTTTCCCAGCTATGACAATTAGAGGAATATTTCCGTATGTGTTATCATTTCTCCTTTGAGTTGGCTGGTGCTGCTTTGTGGATGAATGATAATACAATTAGGTTTCCATCCTTTCTTGCCTATGCCTGTAGATTCTACCTCATAGCTGGTTAGACAGATTTGTTTCTTTCTCTTTCCCCTGCAGTGCATCCTGGGCTTGTCTGTTTTTTGGTGGTATTTTGAGATGTCTCTTTTTGGGGCAACATTAGGTATGTTAAAATGTAGCTGATAATTTTTAATATACACTTGTATAGACTCCCTAAAACCATACATATATAGGGGAGTGAACTATATTTTGACTTGCTGGGTAGGAATTTTTTGGTTAGTGACCAAATTTGACTTTTAAATGTTTTGTAGATCTAATGGTCTAGAGTAGAAGAACAGTAAGTATATTTTTCTGCTTTCTAGTATTTAGTGGAGCTAGTATTCAGTGAAAAGAATACAGGATTTGGAATCAGGAATCATGGCTTAAATTTTCTAATTTGTTTCATCCAGGCTAGGCAACTGAACAATAAGTCACTAAATTATTGATATCTCAGCTTCCTTATACATAAAATGGTGATGCAATTAGTGCTATCTACTAATCTTACAAGCCTTTATGAGGTCTAAGTGAAGTATATGAAACCCTTCATAGCCAATACATTGATATATATATGTATATATATATCTGATATATATATACACACGATATTCTACAACTATCAAGAATGACCCTAACTCCAATAAGCTAAAAGATATATACATCTCTCTCTATATATATATACACACATACATACATATATATAAAAGCTAATATATATACCTATTAGCTCATTGGAGTTAGGGTCATTCTTGATAGTTGTAGAATCTTAGGGATGGGTCAGATGTATTCTGTATGTATGAATCTACAGGGTATGTTCTGATTGCTTCTATTGCTCATTCTTTCAGTGGTCTGGCATGCAAGATTTTGAATGTATGAAAATTGCTAGTGAGTTGTTAACATGAGCCTTCCAAAAATGTCTCAGTAATTTATATAGATGATGGGATATGTATATAAGAAGCAACTTGCTGAGATCTAAACAAGGAAGTGGCTCCTAGTGAAAAATTCTGGCCACTAAGCTTTGGATCTTGGCATATAAGCCTTCATGTTGAATTTCTGTGCAAATCCAGTAAAATCATTTTTCTATTGTTAGATCAGAACTCAAATGTGAAATACTAAACATTATGTGAAAATGGTAATTTTGTCCTATTTCTTTGCTTTATTTCTTTGTTCTGACTAAATAGTGTATTATAAATAATGTGCTCTTTACCTCAGCATATAATTTAGTTTGATTTTATTTTTAAAAATATCTTAAGTGGTAATATAGTTCTCCCCACTTGTACTATTTTAGTGTTTCTGGTTCTTGGGATAGATATCTTTCCCTGTGGTATATAGTTCAGTGAGTTCTAGACAGTGCTAGTGAGAGATTTCCTTGAATTAAGGGGACCAATATGTTTTGTAGCCGCTTCGTTGAAGTACATTGTAAGCTTTCTTTTTTCTAGCTCAAGAATTTTCAGTTACGTTGTGAATTTATAGAACCTTGATGGGTAACAAAGAATAGGTCTTTTGCTACTATAATTAAAATGACACTTAGGTTTACAATTAAATAGAAGGTAGAAATCATGGAGCCACATTTTCTTATTCAGTCTCAGCTTTCTTGAATTTCTTAATGAGAGGTTTATGTGCACCCGCAGGGAAAAAAGCCTAACGCTTGTTATTTTTAGTTTTATATTCCAAATTGAGGCTGCTGTAAGTTCGTATCAGCATTAAGTAAGACAGACCCTCAGCAGTGAAGAGTGTGGGTGGGTGAAGTTCAGGAGATAAGGGGAAAGAACATATTGTGAAGGTCACAGAAGTATGGAATCTGGAAAAATCATAAAAAGGGAGAGCAAAGTAACAATGAAGATGCTGTGAGAGCCAGTCCTGAATCACATCAAGTCTTGCCTTTCTCTGAAATGCTTTTGTCTAAAAGTACCACTTTCTCTCTTCTCCATTTTTTTCTTCTTCTAAAGCCTGTATTAGTTGAAATTTTGTGAGTGTGAAACTATGGTGTTTCACACAGTGGTGTCTGTGGATCAACTTCAAAGAGTTAAAGCCTGTTTCAGTATTTCCTAGCCCACATGCATCATTCAGCTGTATTGTGTACTCTAATAACAGACACTGGAAAAGGAAGTCCATTTATTGGTACTAGGACAGAAGGACCAGAGTGTTTTCACCTGCCCAGCCCTTGGTCCGAGGGGAGTGCTCCATGCATACCTTTGCTCAGGATAGATGTGTCACTGATCCGAAGCTGACGTGTCCAGGATGTCCGTACCTGTTCTTCTTTTTAATCCTTGAGAGAAGAGTATTATGGATAGATTGCTGATTCTATCTTGAGAGAATTTATGACTTACATACCCATTCCTACAACCCCTTTTATAAGAGTCCAAACATTTTGCAGAATACTCCTATTACCAATATATTTGGGTTTTGTTTCCTAACACTTTTCAGTCACCTTCAAAGTACTTTACGTTTGGTGTGATACACCTATCAAAATGTTTTTTTCCCACTGCTAAAAATAATTTTTGAGCTTGTCAATTCTGATGCCTTTGACTGCTTCTGCTGTTTTTGTTTTACCTCCACATAGGCAAAACATTTCTCTCAGAGGACTTTTTTCATCTAGAGAAACAAAAAAAAGTGGCTTGGGGTGAGGTTGGAGGTTATGCTGCCTGTGGCCAAAAACTGCTGACCACTCAGTAGTGCAGGCAGGTGTGTTTGTAAATCACCCATCATGAAATGTGCAAATGCGTAGAAAGGTGAAGGGATTAAGAAGTACACATTGGTAATTACAGAATACGTAGGGGAAGGTTAAGAGCAAGTTTAGGAAATGGAGTTGCCAGAGAACTTACATGCATGATCCTTGGACATGAACAATGGATGGGGGATCACTGAGGGAGAGGAGGGGTGCTAGCTGGAATGGGGCAAAGGTGGAAAAATTGAGACAACTCTAATAGCAAAATCAAAAAAAAAGGTCTTCAAAACATTCACTGATGCCTCTCACAGCCTCTCACAGCAATGCCAGCTGGTAAACATAACAGATTGGTTCCTAGAACACTCACCTAGCAGGGGAAACCTTTACTACAAGGGATGCACCTTCCAGAAAATAATTTTATTTTTGGGTGGGGGGTCCCACCTTGTATATCTTTTCAAATTAGTGTTTTCATTTACTTCAGATAAACAGAAATGGAATTGCTGGATCACATGGTAGTTTTATTTTGCGGGGGCGGGGGGGGGACTGCCATAGTGTTTTTTTTTATTGTGGCTTTATCAGGTTACAGAAACCTGGAGTTTTCTTCGTGAGAAGGTTTTGAACTACACATTTAGGTTTTTAATAGGACTGTTCAGGTTATCTATTTCTTCTTGAGTGAACTCTGATTGTCTTTAAAGGGCTTTCTTCATTTCATCTGAGATGCTGGATTTACTGACATGAAGTTGTCTACAATATTTCTCTTATCCTATTAATATCAATAGTAATATAATCTTTTCTTTCCTGGTATTGGTAATTTCTGTCTTTATTTTTTCCCTGGTAATTCCAGCTATAGATTTTTCAGTTTCCTTGGTATTTTCAAAGAGCTAGATAGGGTTCATTGATTTTTCTCTAAAATCTGTGTAGGTCTGTTTTCTTAGTTTATTGATTTCTTCTGTAATCCTTTTTATTTCCTCTCCTGTTTACTTTAGGTTTTATTTGCTCTTATTTTTTTCTATTTTGGTTTCTTAATGTCGATCTTTAGGACATTGATTTGAGACCTTGTTTTCTAAAATTAGGCATTCAGTGCTATAAAATTTCTTTGAAGCACTGTTTTAGCTGCATCACACAAAATCTCCTATATATTGTCATTTTCTTTCTTTTTTGACTTGTGTGTTATTTAGAAATGTGTTTTTACTTTCTGAATATTTGGTTACTTTCCAGTTATATTTGTAAGTTTGATTTCTAACTAAATTCCATAGTGGTTAGAAAATATACTGTAAATGACCAGAATCCTTTTAAATTTATTGAGAATTTTTTCTGACTCAGAATATGGTGTATTTTGGTAAATCTTTGTGTGCACTAAAATAGAAAGTTTATTCTACTGCTGTTTTGTGGAGTGTTTTATAAATGTCAGTCATGTCCAGTTGATTAATAGTGTTCCCATCTTTGTGGCCTTAATGATTTTCTGCTTGTTCTTTCAGTTATTGAGAGAGAGGGGTGCTGAACTCATCAGTGATAGTTGTGATTTATCTGCTCTTTACAGTTGTACTGTTTATTGTTTCACCCATATTGAAACTGTTACAAACATTTAAAATTATTATGCCCTTTTTATTATTTACCTCTTTGTCAAAATGAAGTAACCTTTTATCTCTGGTAATGTTTTCTACTTTGAAATGTATTTTATGTGATATCAATAAAATATAGTTATTTTAGTTTTCTTTTGATTATTATTAATATTATTATATCTTTCTCCTGTCATTTTACTGTTTAATCTATTTGTTAGCTTTATATTTAAATTAGATTTCTTGTAGTTAGATCTGGCATTTTTATTCAGTCTCACAGTTCTTAATTGGAATGTTGAAACATATTTAATGTAGTTTTTTATAATGGTTGGCTTTAAAAATCTATCATTTTGCTATTTGTTTTTTGTTTGTCTCATCTGTTTTTCCTTTTTGTCTTCTCTTGGATTATTTTATTATTCTTCCACTGTAACTATTTCCTAGCTTGTTATATTTTTTTTATTATTTTAGTGGTTTCTTTATGATTTATGGTATATACATAGCTAAGGGTGAGGAGGTTGGGGGTGGAGGGATTGAACAAAAAGGAAAAAGGATTCATGGACATGGTCAAAAGTGTGGTGATTACAGGGGGAGGGAGGGAGTTAAAAGAGGACTAAATGGTAATGGAAAAAATACAATAAAAAATTAATGTGAAATTTTACTACCTTGTGCATAGCATAAAAACCTTAATACTGTATATTTCTACCCAATTAAAAATGGGCAAAGGACCTGAATGGACACTTCTCCAAAGAGGACATACAGATGGCCAATAGGCATATGAAAATATGCTCAATGTCACTAATCATTAGAGAAATGCAAATAAAAACCATAATGAGATACCATCTCATACCTGTCAGAATGGCTATCATCAATAAATCAACAAACAAGTGCTGGTGAGGATGTGGAGAAAGGGGGGCGCCTTTGCACTGTTGGTAGGAATGCAGATGGGTTCAGCCACTGTGGAAACCAGCTTGAGAGATAACTCAAAAAATGAGTTATGCCTTTTGACCCAGAGATCCCACTTCTGGGAATGTATCCGAAGGAACCCAAAACACTATTTTGAAAGAACATAAGCACCCCATGTTCATTGCAGCATTATTTGTAATCACCAAGATATAGAAGCAGCCCAAGTGTCCATCAGCAGATGAGTGGATAAAACAACTATGGAACATTTACACAATGGAATTCTACTTGGCGGTAAAATAGAAGAAAATTTTACCCTTTGTGATAATATGGATGGACCTGGAGAACATTATGCTAAGTGAAATAAGCCAGTCAGAGAAAGACAAATACCATATGATTTCACTCCTATGTAGAATTTAATCAACAAATTGAACTAGCAAGCAAAACAGAGACAGACCCAGATGGAGAGCAGGATGACCGCTGGGGTTGGGGGGAGGATAGAGGGTGGCCATACTGAGGGAAAAGGACTCATGGTCATGGACAACAGTGTGGTGATTGTGGGGTGGGGGAGGGGGGTGTAAGGGGGTAATGAAAAAAAAATAGTAGAGATTAAACAAAAAAAGTGAAATAAAACCACTAAAAAGTCTATATTTCTTATCCTCCCATCCCAACCTTTGTGTAGTTATGTATTTTACTTCTACATGTAATTTTCCATTACCTTGTTATTATTTTTGCTTTAAGTTGATTATCTTTTACTCTCATTTTTGTGGTAAAATAGATATAATATAAAATTTACTGTTACAGTGACTTTTAAATGTGCAGTTCACTGGTAAGATCTATATTCACCATGTTGTACAGTCATCACCACTGTTTTCAGAATGTTTTCATCACTCATTGAGCAGTAACTCCCAATTCCTCCATTCAGAGCCCCGGGTAACCTGTAAGCTACTTTCTGTCTCTGTATTTGCCTATTTTAGACACCTTGTGTAAATAGAATCATAAAGTATTTATCCTTTCGTATCTCATTTATTTCACATTACATAGTATTCTTCAACTTCATATTATAGTACGTGTTAGAACTTCATTCGTTTTTATGGCTGAATAAGATTTCATTGTAAATATATACTACATTTTGTTTAAATCTTCCAGTACTATGATGAATCAGAGTGGCAAGAGCAGGCATCTTTTTCTTGTTCCTGATCTTAAAAGGAAAGCTTTCAGTCTTTTATAATTGAGTATGATGCCAGTTGGGGGATATTCATATATAGCTTCTGTCATTTGGAGAAAGTTTTTTTGTATTCCTAGTTCGAGGTATGGTTTTTTTTCATTGTGAAAATTTGTTGAATTATTTCAGGTGCTTTTTTTCCATTAGTAGAGAGATGATCATGTCTTCTTTCCCCTTCAGTCTACTAATGTGATGTATTGTATCACATTGACTGATTTTCATATGTTGAAAATTCTTGGAATAAATGCTATTTGGTCATAGTGTATACAGTTTTTAATATGCTGCTGAATTTTGTTTGCTAGTATTTTGTTGAGGATTTTTCCATCTGTTTTTTTTAGGGACTGTTGGCCTGCCTATAGCTTTCTTGTATCTTCGTCTGGCTTTGGTATCATTGTACTGCTGGCTTCAGAGAATGAGTTAGAAGTGTTTCCTCCTCTCCTGTTTGTTTGGAGTAGAGAAAGTTGGTGCTGATTATTCTTCAGATGTGTGCTGCAGTTTACCAGGGAAGTCATGTGGTCTGTCCTGGTTTTCTTTGTTGAGAGGTTTTTGAAAACTGATCCACTCTGCTTACTTGTTAACAGATCTATTCACGTTTAGTGTTTCTTCTTAAGTCAGTTTGGTAGTTTGTGTGTTTCTAGGAATTTGTGTAGATGAAATTTAGATTACTAAACTTGTTGGCGTACAGTTGTTCATAATCTTTTATAATTTTTCTGTTTTTTTTTGTTTCTGTTTTTGTTGGCAATGTTTCCATTTTCATTTCAGATTTTAAGTTAATTTGAGTTTTCTCTTTTTTGTTAGTCAATGTAGTTAAAGGTTTATTTGTTTTATTGATCTTTTCAAACAACCAAGTTTTAGTTTTATTAATTTTTCTCTTTTTTTGGTCTCTATTTTGCTTATCTCTACTCTGATCTTTGGTATTTAATACCTTCTTCTGGCTTTGGGTTTAGTTTGCTCTTATTTTACCAGTGTCTTTACGATTTAAGTTTAGGTTATAGATTTAAGATCCTCTTTTTTGTTTTTAACTTTTGCCCAAGGATATGTTTGATTTTAGAAAGAGAGGGTGAGGGAGAGAGAGAAACATCAATGTGAGAGAGAAGGAACACTGATTGATTGCCTCCAGTATTTGCCCAATTGGCGATCGAACCGGCAACCTAGGTATGTGCCCTCACTGGGATTTGAACCCACACCTTTTTTGGTGTACGGGATGACACTCGGAACAACTGACCCACCTGGGCATGGCAAGATCCTCTTTTTTCATGTATTTGTTTATAGATATAACTTTCCCTCTTATCATTGCTTTTGCTACATCCCATAAGTTTTGATGTATGTTTTTGTTTTTATTCATGTTAGGGTATTTTTAAATTTCCATGTAAATCATTGGTTGTTTAAAAGTTTGTTAATTCCCACTCATTTGTGTATTTTCCAGCTTTCCTCCTGTTACTGATTTCTAGTTTCATTTCATTGTAAGTAGAGGAGATCAGTTGTGTGATTCATTCTTTTTAGATTTTTTGAGACTTGGTTTATGGCCTAGTATATGGTGTACCTTGAGAATAGTACATATGTGCTTGAGAAGATTGTGTATTGGGTGGAATGTTTTGTATAGGTTTGTTAGGTCTAGTTGATTTAGGGTTGAAATCTCCTATGTCCTTACTGATCTTCCATCTAGGTGCTCTATCCATTATTGAAAGTGGATATTGATGTCTCTATTTTTGTAGACGTATTTCTCCCTTGATTTCTTTCCACTTTTACTTTATATAGTTTGTAACACTGTTGTTAGGTACACATATGTTTATAAGGGATATCTTTTTGCTCTATTGAACCTTTTATTTAAATACTATATCCTTCATTTTGAAGCCTGTTTTATCTAATAATAATGTGGCCAGCCACCTCCACTCTCTTTTGGTTATTACAGCATGGTGATACGTCTTTTATAGCCTCTTACTTTCAGCCTTTGTCTGTTTATATTTAATGTGAGTCTCTTGTAGACAGGATCGTTTAAAAAACCATTTTGTCAGTTTCTCCCTTTTAATTGGAGAGTTCAGTCCACTTATATTTAACATAATTGGTGATACAGAAGCATTTACTTCTGCCATTCAGGTGTATGTTTTCCATATTTTTTATATTTTCTCTTCAATTCCTGCATTCCTACTTATAGAAAAAATTTAGTTTATCTTTTTGTAGTGTACTGTCTTTATTCCCTTCTTTTCATATTTTTAAAGTTACTTTGTTTTTACATTGGGTATTACAGCTAGCATCTTAAACTTATGGTTAACTAATCCCAATGTACTGTTAGTAGTATATAGACACCCTGCTTCTGTACGTATCTGTACTTCCCCTTTTAATTGTTATTATTGCAGAATACATCATACATTGTATGCCCTTTGTTTAACATAGATTATAATTATTGTTTTATGCATTTCTTTTTTAAAATAATCTATTTTGTTGTTCAGTTACAGTTGTCCCCATTTCCCCCCCCAATTACTCTCCCTCACCCTACCCACCCCCACCTGCCACATTCAGTCCCCTTCCCCTTCTGTTATCTTTTTCCATGGGCTCTTGGTAATGTTCCTTGACCACCCTTCCCCTCTACGTTTCTTCTTAAAATTATGTGGGAGAGGAGTTGTAAACCAAAAATACAGTAATACTAGCTTTTATATTGTATTTACTAGTGCTTTAAAATATTTTGTTTATTTATTTTTAGAGAGGGGGAAGGGAGGGAGAGAGAGAAGGGAAGGTAGGGAGAAAGAGAGGGAAAGAAACATTGGTCGGTGCCTCTCTCATGCCCCCAATGGAGGACCTGGCCCACAGTCTAAGAATGTGCCCTGATGGGGAATTGAAGTAGTGACCTTTTAGTTTGCAGGCCAGCGCTCAGTCCATGGAGTCACACCAGCCAGGGCATCCTCTCTAACTCTTTTGAGGGATTCTTTTCCCAGCCCCTGATGGTTCCCTCACGTGAATATCCCAAGCAGTCCTCAGCTCATGCCTTACTTGGTGCAGATACCCAGAGTTCTCACTGTGTACAGCTCTTTTTCCTGTGGTACTCACTCAGTGATGTGGACTTGAGCACCTGTGACCTTTTCGCACTCCCAGTTTCCCCCTCCTCAGCTCAGGGAGATCACTGGGCTCTGCTTCGATTTCTTCTCTTTGCTGTTACTTGGGAACTTTCCCGAGGCAGTGTCCTTTCCTGCCTATGTCTAATGTCTTGGGGCCATTGTTTTATATATTGTGTGATGTTTTAGTGTTTTTGGGTGGTAGGGTAAATCTTATCCCCATTACTCTGTTTTTACTGGAATTAACTAGACAGATCTCTCCACCAACTAAGGATGGCCATGCACCACCACCCACAGAGCCCAGAAGAGCTATCACTCTTGTCATTTCTGTCTGTGTCTGGGCCTGATAACTCCGTCTGAAATGGGTAAAGTGATGACCAGAATGGTGGGGTCATTTTTTGGTATGTAAATAGACTATACAAAAATCTGAAGCAGAGGATTTCAGGGTAGAGGCTGGGACACTACACTTGAATTGATAGGAGTTTATGAATGAAAAGAAGCTAAAAAATTTCTCAAGGTAGACAATTAGTTTTGGCTTAGGTTTAGCTGCCTTAAGGGAAGACATTCTCTAGCTAGCTGGCACTAACTTTTGAATAGTAGTTTTGGAACAGTCCAGTTTGACTTCTGAGTGGGATAATTTATTTTAAATTGTAGTATTCCAGAAATGTGGTACAAATATAGTTGCTTATATCATTTTTCTTCACTCTTAAACTTAAATTTTAGCAATGGTAAAAAATAATGTTTATTATATTCACTTAAAAGTTGAACATATTTTCTAATACTTTTTAAGCACGTTGGGGAAATTGGTGCACAGTTACCTTAACTGATAGGTGTATGGTGCCATCTAATGGCTAAAGTGAAAATCTGTTTAGTAAATGGCATAATGCTTAGCAGTTTGTTTATATGCTGATTAAATTTAGCAGAAGTCTTTGCTTTAAATGCCCAAGATACAATTTTCTTTAAACACTAAGGCATATGTATATATACCTTTAAATTTCAATTTATAATATTTTAAATTCAGCTACATTAATGTGATTTTTCATCACATAGAAAGCATATGTATGCAATTATCATGTTTTAAGTTATATTCAAAATAAATTTTGCATGGAAAACCAACTATAATAAGGAAGTAGTTTACAAACCTTACAAACTGCTATTTTTTTAGTTCCTGTTTCCTCTTCCTAGTTTCAGCATATACTTATAAATTAATGCAATGCCGAACCTCACTTCTGTTGTAAACGGAGGATTCATTTTTCCTCTCTCCTTCCCTCTCTCTCTGCATTGTTTATTAAATATACGCAGACCATGGTCATGATTAATTAGATTGGCAATTTCTAAGTGGTTCCCCAGATTCTTGGATTTCTGTGGAACCCTCCAGAGGCTGCCCTGGAGGTGGCTCAGGGGAGAGAAGCCCGCAGTTTAAAGGCTCCAGAAGCCCCGCGATGAAGACAGCCGTCAGCTCTGCTCAGCATGGCGTTTCCAAGTACATGTCATTGTGGGGCCCTGGTTTTCCTGTGTTTAAAAAAGTGACGTGTTAAAGCCCTGATGCCCTGGCGGGTGTTCTCTAGACCTTTCTTTGGAAGTTGTTCTGCATTCCCTTTTTAAGAATAAGGAATAAATATATATTTGTTTTAGTGGAACAAAATATGTTGGTTTTTATCTGGTCATATAGTAATGCTTCTTCATTATCAGAAATTTAGAAAATTTAGAGAAATACTTAGAAAGTGTATAATAACAACCCTAATTCCACCTGCCATAGATGATAACTACTAATATTTAAAATGTTACCATATAGCCTTTTGACATATATACACATAATTTAAACAAAATTGTTATCATATTATCATATCATATTCACAGTGTCACCTAATGACATTTCATAGAACATATCCTTGTCATTAAGTGGCACCTAACTGTATACCCTCATCCCCTTTATCTTTTGTTTGTTTCACTCTAAAAAGTCTAGGGGACTAATATTCCAAACTTCATCAATAATTTACCTCAGTCATCATTTAACCAAAACATAGTTACTTATGCAAAGTTATTTTCTAATAAACATCAAGTTAGTTGAAATCTAGTTCTCAGAAATATTCTTCTTTGTTTTGGGAATGTTTCAGTGCTTTGAAATAAAGGCTAAGTGGAGGATTACTTCTGCCTGAAGGGTCTGGCAGAAGTAAGGCCTGGTTGAGTGTGGTCGGTAGGGTAATAGTATGGGTGTAATAATTTATAGTTTTAATTTGAACAGTTTGCCTAAAATGTCTCATGGTGTACTTGAGTGTGATATTGTTATGTTACAGAATTACATGCTTATGATTTTGTAATAAAAGGGCGTTATTTCTGCCAGACCCTGTATATGTGTTTAGCTGTCAAGAGGAACAAAAACAGGGGAAATAATTTTCAAATGATTTAAAGAGGTTTGGCTGCCATTCACCTGAATTTAAAGAAGAATGAAAGGAGAGAGTATAAGACAGGAGGAGTTAACACTTCTCTTTACCTTAATGTTCAAAGCTGTAATAGACCTGATCTGGCCTCTAAGGCCTTTGTTTGCAAAATAAAAAATGACATCTAATAGTCTTCTAAAAATTTTTTAAAGGGGATGATATTTTATCAATACCCTATTTCTGTTCTACCATGACATCCAAATCTATTTCCCTCTAAAAGTTGTTACATGTTGCCAAATTCTTACAAATACTAGTTTTTTGTTAATGTGTTTTTCTTTTATCAACTTAGTTTAATTGACAAATGTGTTTTCCGTTTGCTTTTTATTTTTGGTTTTGATTTATTCCTTACTGTGAAATAATTTTCAAGTCCATCATTTAGTTTTTTTAAAAACTTTTGAATTACTGGATCTACGTCAGTGTTTTCATACAATCAATTATAATTATAATGATTTTCTTTTTTTAATATATTTTATTGATTATGCTATTACAATGGTGCCCTCTTCCCCCTTTACTCCCCTCCACCCTGCACACCCTCTCACACCCACATTACCCCCCTTTAGTTCATGTCCATCTGTCATACTTACAAGTTCTTTAGCTTCTACATTTCCCATACTATTCTTACCCTCCCTCTGTCTTACCCTTCCTACCTACCATCTATGCTACTTATTCTCTGCACCTTTTCCCCCTCTATCCTCCTCCCACTCCCCTGTTGCTAACCCTCCATGTGATCTTTTTCTGTGGTTCTGTTCCTGTTCTAGTTGTTTGCTTAGTTTGTTTTTGTTTTAGATGTGGTTGTTAATAATTGAGTTTGCTGTCATTTTACTATACATGTTTTTTATCTTCTTTTTCTTAGATAAGTCCCTTTAACATTTTATATAATAAGGGCTTGGTGGTGATGAACTCCTTTAACTTGACCTTATCTGAGAGGCACTTTATCTGACTTTCCATTCTAAATGAAAGCTTTGCTGGCTAGAGCAATCTTGGATGTAGGTTCTTGCCTTTCATGACTTGGAATACTTCTTTCCAGCCCCTTCTTGACTGCAAGGTCCCTTTGGAGAAATCAGCCGACAGTCTGATGGGAACTCCTTTGTAGGTAACTGTCTCCTTATCTCTTGCTGCTTCTAGGATTCTCTCCTTCATTTTAATCTTGGGTAATGTAATTATGATGTGTCTTGGTGTGTGCTTCTTTGGATTCAACTTTTTTAGGACTCTCTGAGCTTCCTGGACTTCCTGAAAGTCTATTTCCATTGCCCTATTGGGGAAGTTCTCCTTCATTATTTGTTCAAATAACTTTTCCACTTGTTGCTCTTCCTCTTCCCCTTCTGGTACCTCTATAACTTGGATGTTGGAGCGTCTAAAGATGTCCTAGAGGTTCCTAAGCCTCTCCTCATTTTTTGAATTATTGTTTCATTATTCTTTTCTGGTTGGTTGTTTCTTCCTTCTGGTCCACTCTGTTGTATTGAGTCCCAGTTTTCTTCCCATCACTATTGGTTCCCTGTGCATTTTCCTTTATTTCACTTAGTGTAGCTTTCATTTTTTCATCTAATTTGTGACCAAATTCAACCAATTCTGTAAGCATCCTGGTCACCAGTGCTTTGAACTGTGCATCTGATAGATTGGCTACTTCTTTGTCGCTTAGTTGTATTTATTCTGAAGCTTTGATCTGTTCTGTCATTTGGGCCATTTTTTTTTGTCTTGATGCACCTGTTATGTAGTAAGGGGTGGAGTCTTAGGTGTTCCCCTGGGTGGGGCAACCCAGTCACTGCTGCATTGTGATGCTGTATGTGGGGCAGAGGTCCGAGAGGGAACAATGGCACTTGCTCCACTCTCTGCTGGTTTTCAGTCACTTCTCCTGCTTCCCCCAAGCAAACTGGGCCCTTCTGGTGCTGATTTCTATGTGGGTGGGCTTGTGTATGTTCTAGGACCCCATGGATCTCGCTAGCAAACTCTCCTGTGAGGCTGGGTGTCTCCCCTGGCACCTCAACCCCCCACAGGTGTTTTCAGTTGGTGTTTTGAGGCTTTATTTCCCCATGCTGGGACTCTGGGTTGTGTGGTCTGTCTTGTTCCCCAGTTTCGCCTGGTTTATCTGTGCGAGAAAGTGGGACTGCCTGGTCTGCCAGCTGCCTTGTGTGCTGTGCCCCTCCACAATCGGCCACCTTGCTGGGTTCACTCACTGCCACCCGGTGCCCGGGTCCACCAGCCACCACTTTTTTTGCCACCACCCCTCTCCACCCAGCCACCTGGCTCTGCCCCTCCTACTGGTCTGGATGAATGTGTCTACTTAACTCCTTGGTTGTCGGACTTCCATACAATTCAGTTTTCTGTCAGTACTGGTGGTTTTTTTGTTTCTAAAATTTTGTTGTCCTTATTTTCGTTGTGCAAGGAGGCACAGTGTGTCCACCTATGCCTCCATCTTGGCCGGAAGTCGAATTATAATGAGTTTCTATCACCATTAATTTATTTATCTACTTTGAAAATTCTCAAAATTCTTTTATGAATATGAGCTTTCTAAATATCTTCAGTACCATAACTTTAGCCAGGTGGGGATTGTGTGAAATAGGATCTTCCTAGGCTTTCTCTCAGGCAGGTTGTTCATCCCAATCCTCAAAGCTTTATGCTTTCCTGGCCTTTTCCGATGGCCTCTTTCTGTCTTAGTCCTCACAGTATTTCTGTAACCCATGCTTCAGGTATCATTACAGGTCGTTTTCTATATTTTCTAATATGAGAGTTCTTTATTTTGTGGTCTAACCAATCTGTGCATACTGAAACCTTAGATAAACATCTTTTTGCCTTTTCTCCTACAGTATAACTTCATCCTTCACATATGGCTTTTAAATATATGTCTAGTGAATTTGTTTGTTTCTTTCTGTACCTTTATAGTGTTCTCAGTTTTATTTTGAAATTGAAGACCATACTGCTTTAATAAGAATCTGATAACACAATAATAGAAGGTTTAGTTTTCATCTGTTAGAAACTTTGCTGATTTCTGTTTAACTGGTATTATACCATTATTTATTTTTAATTTGTTCCTGACACATTTTACTGACCCAGCCTAAGGTTTTATTAACCTTTATTAGTATTTGGTCTTAGTGGGGTAGTAACTTAATTTTGTTTTGATGTATTATTTCTTCACTATATTGAGGTACCTTGTGGATCTTTCTTTTAATAAATGAGCAACCACACCGAACCTAGTGTTTCTAGGACCTTCTACAATTTTTTTTAAAAAATTTTAATTGTTGTTGAAGTACAACTTTCTTTTATTCCCATCCCAGCCCACCCACCCAACCCTCACCTCCTCCCTCCCATTTCCACGCCCCCTAGTTTTTTATCCATGTGTCCTTTATACTTGTTCTTGTCCTTTTACAAAATTAAGAACATATTCTCTATTCCTTCATCCAAGTTATTGATAAAGGTATTATGTAACCGTTTATAGAGTGATTTTCTCTAATCTGATTATGAGACTTTGAATTTTAGATGTAATATTACATTCTTTTGTGCACCTTCATTCTATGTATATGTCTGTGTACCTTCCTATCTACTTACCTACCTGTCTGTCACCTGCATTTAGTTATTTTGGGTTTCCCAAGGTACAAATGAAGAGGCAGAGCAGAGGAAAGGTAGGACCACTGAATTGGATTGGGAGCTGACTCTGCTTAATTGCTTTTATAAGCTGGGCACAAAGTGTGCTCACACTTGAAATTTTCCACATGGCTTTGGAGAAGCAAGTGGTTAGAAGGAAGATATAATTCTGCATTTTTGTGTGTGTGTGAGCAGGAAGTAGAGAGGTGGTGACATTCTTGTGGTTGGCTCATTAGTGTTTCTTCTTGCCACCTGGTGTCCTTGGGATCAAACAAGAGGCTGTGGGGTACCACCAGCTCTTTGGGTTTTTTTTTAAAGCCAGTGTCCTTGGGAACTCCAGCCCAAGATTCCTATGCTCTCTCATATCTATCTGTATATTTCAGCACTTAGTCACATACACAGCTATTTGCTGTTTCCTGACTTCAAGTTGTTGGGCTAGAAAAAGAATATTCAGTTAGGGAAGGAGTGACTTGAATGGCTTCTTTGGCATTAGGCCTGGTTGCCAATAAGTGCAAATATGATAAAACAGCAAGGTTGGTACGAAGCAAAAAACCCAAAACTGGTTCTGTACCAGTGTATGGCTGAGAGATAGCCTAGGTGGTATGGTGTGCCATGAAGCCTCCTGACTTACTTGGGCTTTCAAATCTTAACCTAGAATCTATACCCTATGTCCTAAGTTTGTTGATTAAACAGAAATTTCATTTTAGAGAAGATTGTGAGATTTATTTAGGAAAGCTAGATGTTACATGTTTTCCTTGTCTGCATAAGTAGTCATTCTTTTCACAGAAAGAAATTAGTAAGTTACCTTGACATATTTTTGTGGGACATAAAGGTTGCTCCTTGGTGTCAGATATTTTTCTAGATAATTGAAAATTGGCATTTTGATAACTTGGACTAATATTTTTCTTATATGGTTGCCATGATTGTTTTAAAAAAATAACTGTCACTTTAGTTACTTATTTATTTAAGAAGGGAAGGGAGAAAGAGAGGGAGAGAAACGTTGATGTGAGAAACATTGTTTGGTTGCCTCTCGTATGCAGCCCGACCAGGGGCCATACCCACAATCCAGGCATGTGCCCTAACTGGAAATCAAACTCTGGTGCCACTTTGCTGTGTGGGACGATGCCCAACCAACTGAGCCACACCAGACAGGGCACTACTTTTTAAAATATGTTCACAAAATCATAAGTAATGTATGTTTTGTTAGATGATTGTGATATAATGCCATGGATTGGAAGGTCTCTTTCATTGGAAATAGAAGCATTAATGAAGCAAGTTCAGAAAAAGAATTTTTAAAATTAATATAGGACAATATGTGTGTGCCTCTCCCTTAACTAGTTTGTTGTATGTGAGACAGCCTAAAATGTCTGGTTCTCCATTCCTGTTCTTATTTCTACCAGAGTGATCTTATTACTTTCATACTTAAAATACTTTCTTGAATCCTCGTTGAATCCTTAACAGTTTTTCTAAGGACTTCATGGTTTTGCCCTTGCTTGATATTAGGCTTTCTCTCTTGACACTTTCCAGGTTTTCTCTCTTGACACTTCTTTCTTTTTGCTTTGTCCCTTGCTCTTTCTTATTCTAGAATTGTCCTATTTTAGTTTAGGTGTTACTTCCTCCTGGAAGTCTTCTCTTATCTCCCAAATCAAGGTTAAGTTCTCCTGTAGTAGTTTATTGAGTCTGAGTTCAGGCACCAGTTTGTTTCATTCAGACTTCATTCTTACTGCTTGATATTTATTGAATAAATTACTGTACAGTTAATACCTTTCAGACTTTCCACTGAAAGAAAAGAGAATATCTATCCCCACAGGTACATAAAAATAACTACTAAAAGCATCAAAGTTTCTTAAAGTTTTGTGTTACATTTTTTAAATTTCAGCAAAATCTTTGTTTTGTTTTTTATCAATTTTAAAATATAAAGACTTTTTCTTACTAAATTATACAACAGCTTCATAAATTGCCAACTAAAATAGACCCTATTGAAAGGTATGTCATGCTATACCATCAAATTTCTTTTCTCTGAATTTTATCAATCTATTGCTTTGCTTTTCTTTTTTGATTGGTAGATTCTTTCTTCAGCTATGTGATTAATGCTGGTTTTCTTACAGTTGTTTTAGTTAACCTGTAACACCACTCCTTATTTTATAAAGCAATTTAAATTGAAATTAGTTCCTACTTCATTGGTTTAAAATGTGTATTTCCAACCTCTAAAGACCAAAACTCTGCTTCCTACTTGATTCTGCTCCAGCACTGCCATGCTTGTTCACTGATTGTTCAGTAAATCTATCTGCAGCTGAAATCAGAGGGAATGTCTTAGAGCTCTTTTAGAGTAATTTTTAAAACAATTCAATTATTTTTGTCTTCATTATATCCATTGGTGTGTATGTCAATAAAGACATTACTTTGCAAAATAGAGCTCCACATTCTTTATTCATCATGCAATGGGAATTCAAGTAAATAGTTATTAACATTCAAGCTCCTGTATGGAAATAGGAACATAATACAATGTGGAGTTCTTATCACCACTATCATGTGCTGGACCTGTTTAGTGGTAATAAGAATACGTGATACACTTTTAAGGTAGATGGACTTTTGATTGCATACATATGTATTCAGATACAGTAAACCCATATGCCTTGAACTATGCACTATTTTTATCAAAGACTCTTCTCAAAATGAACCAAATTTAGGGGAGGGGAAATTCTAAGGGTTTTTTTTAAGGTGAGCAAAAGGATATGATATTTTAATCATTAGGAAGAGAAGTAGTTAGAGATGACATCAGCAAGTGATAGACTAGAAGAAGGTCACTTATCCCCTGCCCCCAACACACACGAATGATTAAACAACTACAGATGAAAATAATTTGAGCAAAGCTGTGGAATACAGTGAAGAAGGTACAGCAATCCAGTGGAGCATAAAAACTGAAAAAAAGACATATGGAAAAGCAGAGGAAGCATTTTACTTGCATTACCTCATCCTTTAGTCCTGCAAGAGGGATTCCCTTGGCCACGATCTCCCTTTAGAGGCAAAAAGAATAGCGAAAAGACTCTACCAACTTCTCCACTAGTATCGAGGAACCCAATAGCCCTTGCCACTGCCATGGGCACTTGCAGCTTTTGCAACAGAGGACCTCCACAGTCTTGGCAACACAGACCAGATGAAGGAGCTGCCTAGAGTCAACCCCGTTGTATCCCCCTGAAGCACATACCACTATGTCTCCCACTACCTCCCAGGAGCAGAGCCATTGCAGCAGCCTCACATGGGGTCTGGAGCCATCTCTGCTTCTCCCTACTCCCAGGCTGGAGCCAACATTGGCCTTCTAACCCCCAACCCCCATCCTGGTGCCACTATATTAATGCCCCAGGTCCTAGCTTCACAACCATTCTACATGCATCCAGACACTGGGGCTGCAGCTGATCTGCCTTTGCCTGCACCCCAGGCCTTGGTGCTGCTGTAGATGTACCAATACATCCATGCCTTGGACTCCAGTTCCACTACTGAACTCATGTGAACACCCTGGTGTCGAGGGAGGTACTGTTTGCCACAACATTCTCCGACTGGGTATAAGGAAAGCATCAGGACCCAGCAGCATTTAAATTATCCAGTCAGAAGAGAAAAGAGAATAAAAAATAGTAAAGAAAGTCTATGGGGTTTATGGGACACCATCAGGAGAGCCAGGGTATGCATTATTGGAGTCCCATATGGAGAAGGTGGTTGAGGGAGGGCATAGGGAGCTTTTAAAAATAATGATTAAAAGCTTAACTAGTTTGAGGAGGGAGATGGATATCCAGTTTCAGGAACCTGAAATGCTCCCAAACAGGATAATGCAAAGAAGATTACATTGAAAGACATTACAATCAAATTGTCAAAAGTCAAGGACAAAGAATTTTGAAAGCAGCAAGAGGAAAGCAACTTGTCACATACAAGGGAACCTCTATAGGACAATCAGCAGGTCTCTTAGCAGAGAACCTTTGCAGGCCAGGAGAGAGTAAGATGATACATTCAAGGAACTGAAAGAAGAATCCTGCCAACCAAGAATACTATACCTGAAAAAATATATATTTAACCATGATAGTGAAATATAGTCTTTTCCAGATAAGTAAAAACCAGAGGTAATTTATCACCATTAAATCTGCTATAGGAGAAGTACTTAAGGAGTTCTTGAAATTAAAACAAAAACTCGCTAAACGTCAACACAAAAGTATATGAAAGCATAAATTAAATTTTGTTAATGGATACACAATATAAAAAGCAAACTCTGACTATAAGAATACAGTGGGGGGAGGTAAAAGTATAGAGTTTCTGGATGCAATTAAAGTTAAATTGTCATCAACTCAAATGATTATAACTACCAGATATTTTATGCAAACCTCAAGCTAACTGCAAAGATAAAACCTGAAATAGATGCATAAGGATAAAGAGAAAAACAATCAAAGCTAATTACTACAAAAAAATGATCAGATAACCAAGAAAGCCACCAAGAGAGGAAGAGAGGGTCAAAGCATCTGCATAATAGGTAGAAGATAACTAACAAATTGGTCATAGTAAGTCCTCACCTATCAAAAATTACCTTTATTTAAATGGATTGTACTCACCAATCAAAAGGCATAGAATGGTTGAGTGGATTAAAAAACAAGATCAAGTAATATGTTACCAATAAGAGATTCACTTTAGATTTAAAGACACATATAATCTGAAGGTGAAGAGATGAAAAAATATATTTTATGCAAATAGTAACCACAAGAATACAGGAATGGCTATACTTATATCAGACAAAATAGAATTTAAGACAGAAAGTGACATGATCATGATCATACATGTAGAAAACCTTTAGGACTCAACAACAACAACAAAAAGCTTCTAGAATAATAAGCAAATTCAATAAAAGTTGTGGAACACAATATTAATATAGAAAAATCAGTCATGTTTTTATACACATACAAAAAATGAATTGTTGAAAAGCAAATTAGGGAAACAATCTTATTCACAATAGCAACTAGAAGAATAAAATAATTAGGAATAAACTTAACCACAGAGATAAAAGACTTGTGCTCTAAAAGGTAGGCCATTGATGAAGAAGACACAGATAAATGGAAAGACATCCTCTGTTGATGGATTAGAGGAATTAATATTGGTAAAATGTCCATGCCATCTAAAGTGATGTACAAAGTCAGTGCAGTCCCTATCCAAATCCTAAACTTTGCTTGGAAGCACAGGAGATCCCAAACCAAGAAATTTTAAGCTAGAAGAACAAAGCTGGAAGCATCATACCCACGGATTTCAACTATATTACAAAGCTGTATTAATCGAAATAGAATGAAACAGCATTTAAAAAGCATATATAATTAAAGAGCCCGGAACTAAATTTATGCATCTGCTGTCAACTGTAGATGCATGCTTTTTCAACAAGGATGGCAAGAACAAATGAGGGTGAAGGAGATAGAGATAGTCTTGGGAAAATTGCATATATACATACAGAGAAATGAACTAGGGCCCTTATCTTACAAGCATATACAAAAATTACTCAATATGGATTAAAAACTTAAGTGTAAGATATGAAACTGCTTAAACTACTGGGAGAAAACAGGGAAGATTAACATTGGTCTGGGGGATGATTTTTTTGGATATGGTACCATAAACAAGATAATGAAAGCAAAAATAAGGAAGTGGGATTGCATTAAGTTTTTAAAAAACTTCTGCACAGCAAAAGGAACAATCAACAGAATGAAAATGCAGTCTATGGAATGGGAGAAAATATTTGCAAACCATACATCTGATAAAGGGTTAATATCTAAAATATTACAAGTGAAATCAGCAAACCACAAGTGCTGGCGAGGATGTAGAGAAAAGGGAACCCTAGTGCACTGTTGGTGGGAATGCAGACTGGTGCAGCTACTGTAGGAAACAGTATGGGACTTCCTAAAAAAACTAAAAGTAAAACTGCCTTTTGACCCAGCAATTCCACTGTTGGGAATATACTCTAAGAATCCCATAACACTAATTCAAAAGAATTTATGAACCCCAATGTTCATAGCAGCACTATTTTCAGTAGCCAAGTGGTGGAAACAGCCTAAGCGCCCATCAGTAAATGAGTGGATTAAAAAACTGGTACATTTACACAATGAAATACTATGCAGCAGAAAGAAATAAGGAGCTCCTGTCTTTTGCAACAGCATGAATAGAACTGGGAAATACTATGCTAAGTGAAATAAGCCACAGAGTGAAAGATAAATACCATATGATCTCACTTACAAGAGGGATCTAGTGAACAAAAATTGATAAGCAAAATAGAACCAGAGACATGGAAACATGACTGACAGTGGCCATAGGGGAGGGGCGAGGGGGATAATGGTGGAAAGAAGGGAAAGGGACTAGGCCAAGGACATGTGTAAATGACCCATGGACATGGACAACAGTGTGGGGATTGACTGTGGGAGCGGGGGGTAGGCTGGGATGAGGAGGGCAAAGGGGGGAAAATTGGGACAACTGTAATAGAATAACAATTAAAAAAATAATACAACTGGATAGCAAAAAAATTGATTTAGGATTTTTTGTTGCTATTATGATGTTGAATGAAATGTCAATTTATTACATGGTACTTAAAAGAAATATTGTTTCAATCTGGTTTGACATTTGAAACAAGTGGAGTAGAATTTATTTTATCAACTTTGTCAGGTAACTTTTCCAAGAGGGCAGCTTTATTTTTGAAATTCTAGGCATCACTGCCATCTGTGCCTTCCCCTCCGTTGCCACTTTAAGTTACTCAGCAATGGATTGTATCACTTCTGAGTAAATGCTTGTTTTTTCTTTAACTGGTTTTTAAAATTAAAATTGAGTTAATAGTTATATGTTATTATATTTCTTTCTTCGATTTGTATGCTGTCTTTCCAGCTTTGCATTCTTTATATCGCATTGTAGAAATTTCAAGGAAGATTTTATTTATGGAAGCAATTGAGATATTCCAAAGGAAATTTAAACATATCAAATTGATCTTTTATCTTTTTTCATTATTTCATGGAAATACTGATAAATTCTCTATTTTATGTTCAAACTAAAGCAAAACAAATTGTGGAATTTTACTGATTAGAATACCAGAAAAACACTTACTACTTTACTAAATAAAAACGTTTTTTATTTTTACTGTTATCAGTATTTGTTTCATAATAGCAGAAGTGAAAGTGTTTTATTAAAAATAAAAGTTGACTTCTTACATAGTTTACATTTTATTCAAGAGATAGAATTGCAGCTATTAAATGAATTATTAAAGTCTCCATGACATGTAGTTGGAGGACTAGTGTTTCATGCCCAGCAGGACAAATCAGCAGTACAGACCTTGCAATACAAATTGTAAGTTGTTTCTTTTTATCCTTTTTAAAAGTATTATAAGAAGCATAGGTACTTTTTATTTAAATTTGCATATGAAATATAATGGATAGAATAGTTTTGTAAAATTTATCCTATAATTTATAGTTTGTTTTGATAAAAGTAAGTTTGATTTAGAGAAGAAATCATTTGTATAATAATACAAATAGATATTGAAAATATATTGGCTTAATAAGTATTTCCCTTATACTTAATTTTACATATATCCTAGTTTTTAATAAACTTTTCATAGAAAATGTTCTTTTGTGATAAAATGGCAAGTCGAATTTAGGTAACTTCTGCAATACTTTCAAGTCAAAATGGATTTGGTCTTACTTTGTAAGACTATTCTTTTGTCATTTTCTTTCTATGGTCAATTTATTTGTAGACATTAAAATGAATTTTAATGCTAATTATTTAAGCTTGAATTTTGACAAAAATAGTAGTTTTTAAGCAAATTTATCTTTTCTAAATGTATGTATAGCTATTTCTATATATACAGTAAAGATAACAGAGAAAGCCAGGTAAGTAGACATAGCATAAATAATCATTAATCTTCAATAAGCTAAACTTTGTTATTTTCTGGTGACATTATTGTACCTTGTACCCTGTTTTACTTTTCAGAATTGTCTTTAGATACTTCATAGAGAGGATCATAGAGCTCACAGAAACATTACCTATATTTTTATTGAGCATTACTAATGAACATCAACTTTATAGAATACTTCCAGTTTTCAAACTTTTATTTGTTATTAACTTTTTAAACATGACATATTAATAAGGATGTACCATTGATTTTGGTTTCTAAGCATAGTGCTAAAATTTATTTTAGAATATTTTGAAAAGCATCTTGAATATAAAAATTATGATTCCAGTTTTATAAGTTATGTGTTTATTTTGAGAAAGCTGAAATCTTTTGCTCTCTCTTAACATCTATAAAAGATAAACTGTAAAATACTTTTTCATAGTATATGTGTAAGCTGTATACTTTGGTCACATAGCTTTCCCTCCCCTTTTATATTGCAGGTGGGCAGATACGGAAGCAGTGTTGCTTGGTGTTTAAGGCCATGGCATGGGCTCTGGAGTCAGAATGTCTGGGTTCAAATCCAGACTCTGTCATTTCCTAGATTCATGACCTTCATGACAAGCTAATTACTCTCTGGGCCTCAGTTTACTAATCTAAAGACGAACTTAACTATCACGAAATTGTTTGGAGCATTAAAGTTTAAAATGGAAGAAAGTATAACTACCAGGCCAATAGGGAGCAATGGGAATTAATATTTAACATTTTGGCAACAGGAGTCAGTGCTCCTGCATTCAAATCAAGATCCTATCACTAAATAATACTTTTAAGATCTCACAAATTGTACTTTTCCTGAGCTTCAATACCCATACCTATAAAATTGGGCTGTATTGAGGTTGTAGCTGTGTGCAATTAAAAGAGTGTTGAAGGTCCTCCTTAAGTATCGTTTACTTGTCTGCAGTGTATGATCTAGAATATTTGAAAAAAGTGTGTTCACGTGTGGATAGATTAACCAGCATCTTGAAATATTTATGCTTTATAAGAAGATTCATAAAATAAATAGAATTTTGGAGGTGAATTTCCCTCTTTTTTGGATGAGAACACATTTTATATTACTGAGGTCTAAGTTAGTATAATTTTACTTTTTCAAGGGTGTTATAGCATTCATGTCTGTCTTTAGTTTAACTTTTTTTGTATTTCTGTTGCAGTTTTATGCACAAGTGGCATTTATCAAATGTTTTTATACTTAGAATTGTTACTGGCCAACTTCTAATATCATGTCGTTTGAAGTAAATATTATTCTAATCCTGAGATAAGGATGAAAATAGAAGTCTGAAAGCTTTTTAATACTTTTCTGTTAGAAAATATGTTGTTTATTTTTTGTCTACAACCATATTATCATTTAAAAATTTTAACTATATAAAATCTTTTCAATTAATGCAGAGAATGGACATTTAGGCAGTGGATGGCATGGGAATTGTGTGAGTGGTGTGTTTACAGTAGATATCTTTCATCTTTTCCTAGTGGGGAAGGTTTTTTAAAATTTTTCCAGTGTCACAATATCTAAAATATTTATCTAAAATTTTATAAAATAAGAGATTTACCATTAACAAGGCCTAGCACCTATCATTTGCCAGTTTGGCTTGTATTTAGTTGGTGAAGTCTTTCACATGGAATAGGATAAGCGAAGGGAAAACTCCCAGGTCGTTTATACCTGAGCTGACCTCCACCAGAGCACCCACTATACACATACTCCCCTCTTTACTCTCCGCAACTGAAACATTCTGCCAATGTTTCTAATGTAACAGGCCAAGCACTAAGTCTGCCCCTCTCCTCCTACTTCCCTCCGAGCCCCATTCCCTAAACAATGTCTTATATTTTTTTCATTTGGCTAATGGTGTTACTATTTACTTAAGCTAGAAACTTTAGAATTATCCTAAACTTTATTCACATTCTCTACACTGGGTTATTATCGGTTTTCCTTGAACAGAGACTAGAATTCCCTTTTCTGTTACCACTGCTGCAACTTGATTTAAGAACTCATATTTTTGTCACCATTCACTTCCTGCTGTATTTCAGATTCCTAATTGTTTTAAGGAAAATAGTTCATTAAGTATATAAGATTTAGGATGGCATTGAATGTTCTTCGACATTTTGGACCTTGCTTTCATCTCGTCACAGCTCTCCTTGTGTGTATTTGTCTTTCCTGAACACACATGTGCATTCGTACATGTTTCTATGATGTCAGCTACATGGCATTGTACTAGGTGCTTTGAGAATACACAGGTAAGCAAGACAGCCACATCTGTGCCTCATCAGTGCCGATGAATGCGTGCACATTGTTTCTGTGCCCTTGACCATGCTATTTCATTTGCCCTTTTACTGCTTCATAGAGTTCTGTTAATTTTTAATGCCCTGTGCCAGTGTTGCATCCTTTCTGAAGCATTCGTAACTTCCCCAGGTAGTATTTCTTCCTTGTGTTCCAGTAATACTTTATACTCATACCTCTATTACCGCACTTGCCCTGTTGTACTTGTTTATAGTTGGTTTTTTTCCCCTAGACTAAATTTAAAAATGGGAAGGAGAGGGATGAAAGAGGAACGTAAACATAAGGATTGAGGCAAGAAGGGAAGGAGAGAAGGAAAATAGGAGAAGTGGTATGAGCAGTAGTTAAAAACCGAGACTCTGGAGCCAGACAGGGTTTGAATCCTGCCTCTTCCCCTTACTGGCTGGGCACATTATTTAATATATTTGCACCACAATTTATAATGGGGTTAATACTAGTGTAATGGTGAAGATTAAAAGAGTTAGCATATGTAAAGTGTTCAAAACAGTGAGTAGCACATAATACATGCTGTATGTTTGTTGCTATTTTTTATTATCAATAACTAGTCGTCTTAAGTGAGATGAGCTGTATTTTTTTCTCTTTTAGTTTTCTAAGAAGTGGGAGATTTTCAGGCTGCATATTATCTAACCCTGTGTGTTCACTTAAGGCATCAAATTTCTGAGTGACAAAGGGGAGCTTCTGTACATATTTGCTATTTACAGTATAATGTTGAATATAGATACATTGAGCACTTTGCTTTTTCAAAGTATATTGAGCATTTTGCCTCTTCATACCAGGTTCTGTCTCGCTTCTAACCTTCCTATCTTTTAGAAATCTTGATAATTCTTTGTTTTCATCATTATCTCATCCTTTTGGGTTGATATATACCACTGCTTTTGTCATAAGTTTTATATCCTTTTATTAAAATACTGTTCTCTTTCCTTATATTTTTTCAGCCTGGAAATGAGAGGGGCAGGGCATCATTGTCTTCTTGGTTTGGGTAGCAAGAACTGTTCCTCAGCATCAGCCTGATATTCATTTAGCACTTGTACCATTCTTGTCACCTCCTCCCCTCTCTCCTCATTGTCTCTCTCTTACACTGTCATTCTTTGCTCCACCCTCTATGATGATACTGTTGGCCCAACTTTGAATACATACAGTGTCATATCACTTCTACACCTGGGATGCCTGGCTTTTACAAATAAAGAAAATCTAGGAGATTAAAGCACTCATCGCTGACTGGTTGGTTACTGTATTTTAAAAAGTGAGTTAGATGCTAAGTGTCATGGCTCTTCTGATTAAGAAAAGAATCTTGGGGGAAATGACATTTCAGTTGCTATTTGAGCAGCGGAGGAAGAAAGAGTAGGTTGTAGAGGGCATTTGGAGCTTAGGCTTTATTTTCAACTAATATTTGAGTATTATATTGAAGGCACTGGGGATATGAAACTTCAGTTCCTCTTAAATCCAAATGATTGCTGTAGTGACAAATAATGCAGATGCTGAAAGGAAAGAGGAGGGGTTGCTGAGGACTGAAGAAGTTGGAGAAGATTTTATGTTTTCATGCTAATAAATCTCTGTGGCTGATTTCATGTCTTCTTTTCTTTTACATAAAAATTTTTAAAAGTTTTATGGATTAATTTTAGAGAGAGAGAGAGGAAGGGAAGAAGAGAGAGTGAGAGAAACATTAGCTTGTCCTTCCCCTTGTTTGTGCATTCACTGGTTGCTTCCTGCAGCTGTCCTGCCTTGTGATCGAACCCACAGCCTTGGCATATCAGGATGATGCTCTTACCAACTGAGCTGCTTGGTCAGGGCTGATTTCATGTGTTTTTTTGAGATCAGATTCTTCGAATCCAATAGTTCAGTATAACAAGGTTTCATGGAGTTTCTAGAATATACAATGATCTCTTATCTCTGCACCTTTGCACGTGGTATTTTTTCTGCCTGCAATTGCATTAACTCAGGTAATTCTTACTAATTCTTAAAACATAATCATAGAGGTCACTGCTTTCAGAAAAGCTTACTTGAACTTTCAACGCTGGATTAAGTGTTTCTGTAGGTCTCGTAGTCCTTGTTCTTCCCCAGTCATAGCCTCTGTTATGCCATGTTGTAACCGCTTTCACTGGACTGTTCTTGGAAGTCAGAAACTGTGTATATGGTAATGTTTGGTGTATGGCTGCTGCTCCAAAGATGTTGGTTAGTTGGGTGGATGAGTGGGATGTGGTAGAGAGGAGACTTGCTCTTTCCAGGCAAGGGGAAGAGGTTGAAAAAAAATAGGGTTTGTGGTAATAACATGTAGCTGATTTTGAGGAAATGAGTAGAACCATTTGATTGGAGTGTAATATTAAAAAGAGAGGCTGGAGTTTTGAATGTCAGGTTAAGTCCAAAGATCATTTAATAAAAAAGGGCTACTGAAGCTTTTAGAGATAAGAATAATGATATATATTCCTTATATATAGAATATATATATTCTTTATATATTGCCCTGGCTGGTATGGCTCAGTTGGTTGGAGTGTCATCCCATACACCAAAAGATCGTGGGTTAGATTCCTGGTCAGGGCAGGTATCCAGGTTGTGGGTTTGATCCCCTGTCAGGGCACGTACAAGAAAACAGCCGATCTATGTTTCTCTCCCACATTGATGTTTCTTTCTTTCTTTTCTCTCTCTCTCTCTGCAGTTAAAAAATGTCCTCGAATGTGGATCAAAAAAAGAATAATTATATACATTCTCACAAATTTGATTAATATATTTGTGTGTGGGAAATATTTTTTGTAATCTTTGTGTTAAAATTTTTGTAATACTCTTCAATGAACTAAACATTAAACCGCCTAATTTATAGACTCTTGTCTTTTAAGATTGTCCCAATGTAATTTCTAGGGAAACTTTTAGAAGAGTTGAATAAATGCTGTTGAGTGAATTGAACAGTTCATTAAACTGTGCAGTTTTGTTTTTCTTATAAACTAAACACTTGTGAACTATGATAGTTTAAAAATATAATTCAAATAAGACAGTAATCTAACATTTCTCTGGGGGTTTCCTTCTTATTTGTAGCTTAAAGAGGAATAAATGCTTACAGCTGTGACTTTTTTCTCTCTAGTATCTCCAGAGGCAGTTGGATTTTTGTCAGCTGTTGGGGTGTTTATTATCTTGATGCTGCTCCTTTTTCTCTATATTAATAAGAAGTTCTGTTTTGAAAATGTTGGCGGGTTTCCAGATCTTGGTTCAGGATACAGTACAAGGAGGAACTCACAAGATAAAATTTGTAAGTACCATCACTGCTTCTCTTGTTTGTTCTTTATGTCTGTACTATCCTATTATTTTATTGATATATAATAAATAGTTTGGTTTTGACATGCACTGTAAACTAACATTTGAACTAGTCTGTGAGAGTGAAAGACTGTTAAGTATCTTAGGTTCAGTTGTCTTTCTGTTGTCCACAAATTGCTAATATATTGCATAAAGGTAGATTGATACTATTACAAAGTAACTTTTATTTTTCATATATAAGATTTACTCTTTAGAATATAATACAAATACATATGCTTTAAGAAGAAGGGAGTATCTTATTACTTTATATACCTTAAATCTCTTATCCAGATAACTCTCTAGTTAGCTTCCCCCATGTGCCTAGAAGGCTTTTGCAAGTATTCACCCTTTCCTTTACCTGCTGTTGAAATCTCAGCTGATGGATAATTTTATTGTTTGGAGAAGGTTATTTTTTTTTTAAGTGACTTAGTGTACAGTTAAAGTCTAGGTATAAAAATTAGTGCTCTTTTCCCTGGCCTGCATCTCAGGCATTATATTAACTTACTCGGTACCAGGAGAGATGAGGTTCTGTGTTCTCTCTAAACTCTTATGGAAAAGTTTTCCTTGGAGATTTTTTTTTAAAAATTACTGAGTTCTTTGCTATTTCCAATGAGTGGATTATGTAAATGATAACAGAAGAAACCTGACCATTATAAAGGCATTGGTTTAGAAGAGTTTTGAGGAGCTCTAACAGAGAAACTTTGCTTGTCTTGTCTATGTACATATGGTTTTTCCTTGTAATTTAAAAAGTGATAGCCTCATTGTTTATAAAAATATGTTATTGAATTACATCTGTGACTTGCATTAGTGAACGATAGAACTTTATGTAGTTTGATTTATTTCTCATAATTCAGTCCTGCTTTTTGATCATTTGTTTAGAATGAACTGGCTAAAGATAGCTCTTTGGGCAGCCTCCAGTGATTCTCTGGCTCAGCATCTCTGATGTTTCTGTGGTCTGATGGCCCCTTTACACTGTTAAACATTATGGGGGAGCCCAGAGGGCTTCTGTCTGTGAGTTGTGTCTGTTGATATGTAGTGTATTAGAAGTTAAAGCTGTGAAGATGTAAAAAGATTTTAAATACTTTATTTATTAAAAAAATAAGCCTGTTACATGCTAATATAAATAATATATTTTTAAAATTTTTATTTATTTATTTTTAGAGAGAGAGAGGGAGAGGGAGAGGGAGAGAGAGAGACACATATCAATGTGCAATTGCTGGGGGTCATGGCCTGCAACCCAGGCATGTGCCCTGACTGGGAATCAAACCTGCAACACTTTGATTCGCAGTCCGCGCTCAATCCACTGAGCTACACCAGCCAGGGCTATAAATAATATTTTTAATTAAAAAGTGTATTTGTTTAAAAAATTGGTGAGAAGAGTGACATTGTTTAAATTTTTGGAAAATCTCTAATGACTGGCGTAGAAGAAAGAAACAGCTGGGTTCTCATATCTCCTTCATTTTGTCTCTCATGAAGTCTCTGGAAGACTCCTGTGTTCATATGTGAGCAAATGAAAGTGGGAAAGCTAAATACTCTATCTTCTTATTTGTGTTATGAAAACAATTTTGACCTTGAAGATCCATTGGAAAGGTCTCAGGGGCCTTCTTAATTTTTCTGAGCCTTGTTTTTCTTTCACTTACTAAATAGGAATAATAAATGTTTACCTCCTAGAATTGTTGTAAGATTAGATAAGGTAAAGAGATATGTATATTTCTCCATAATATTTTTCTTTATTTGAAATGATACTGGTAGTTTGTTAATAAGATAGGGTAGTTCCCTTATTAATAAATGAACTAAAAGTATATAATAAAAATCCTTTTTATACTTCTTCTTGCAGGTATAGAATTAAAAACCAATAGTATTTGAGGGGAAAATATTGTCTTGCTGCTGTTATGATAGCTATGGAGTGGGAAAAAATGTCATTACATTTAAAGCAAGTGGTTTGATTTTTTTTTTTCCGGAAGAATGTTTGCTTCGACATGTTTCTTCCAATGCATAATGCATTTACAAAAAGATTTAAAAAGCCACAATATGAAATACTAATATCAAGCTCATGAGTAACAACATTGGTAAATGTTAAATTGAGATTCCAAAGTGGTTGATATTTTGAGAAGAGAAAATTTCCTTATTGCACCTTGTAGGGACAAAGAAATAGAAAATGGCATTTTTCAGAAGTTTTCAGCGGAATCTGCCTTCGGTGTCCTCTCTGGTGGACACAATCAGTAATGCTGTAGAAGATCTGACCGCTGCTGTTGGGGAGGTCGGCTGTACTTTATCTGATGTGGTTACTGAACAGGTAACAAGCATGATGAATGGCTTTCGCCCAGAAGAGGAAAGCTCTTCAGCAGCAGAAATTGTAGATAGTTTTAAACAAGAAAATACCACATTACCAGAAGTCTCCAAAGACATGAATTGTCAGAAAACACCATCCAATTCAGAGCACAGAGCAGATCAAAGAGATTATTACAGTACTTCAGTTTCACAGAGGCCAGGTCAAGGAGTGAGTGAAGAAAGAGTACTTAAACATATTGATGACAGGCAACGGACAGTATCAGAGTATCTAGAGACCAGCAGTGCTGGTAATTCTTTGGAAGGCCATGTGAGTGATGCTGGGATATCACTTAGGAAGCAGAATGCAAAGGCAGGGTCTGCTGGTCAAGAACTTGGACGTACTGATAGATACAAAAACGTTGGATTAGGAATTTCTAGTAATGGTGAGAATGATTTAAAGGAAGTAAGGTATCAAGAAATGAAAGAAAATCATTTAAAGAAAGCTGAAAAACATATTAAAAGTAAAGGGCCCAAAGGGAACGAGTGTGCAGGAAATGAATGCTTTCCAAAAGTCAAAGAACGAGTAAATCCAACAAAATGCTACAAAGTGAAAGGAGACATAAAAACAAAGAAAAATGAAGCCATTTCTGCCAAAAAAGGAACAGCAAAGAATAAAGATGAAAAATATTCTAAGATAAAACCAGGAAAAGGTGAGGTCTCCTAATGTGGGTTTGAGTGATAAAATTTCTCTTGATTTTTGAAATTAGGAAAATACAATCCACATTTCTGAACTTTCCTATGCATGCCTGTATATCTGTTTTGAACTTTCTTGAATCTTCTTACTGGGAGACATTTTTAAAGTCATTCATTTTTTCCCTTGCATCATTTCAAGAGTATTGATGCTATTTGTATACCTCTAAGCTAAGTATTGCCCCGGTCTTTTCATTATTTGGCATATTTTTCAGCAGCCTTAATTTTTCTTAATGTCTGTTTATTTTAAACCAAAAACTCCATGCTTTTCTTAAGTAGTGTGCATCCTTTACTTGGAGTTTATTTGGTGTGCTATAGTTGCATTTTAAAATTTTATATTTTTGCAACTAACCCCTAAGTCCTTCGTACACTGTTCCTCTTCAGGTCTATCCCAGTAAGGACGTAAATCAAGTGTTTTATATTTTCTCTTGAGAGCAGTAGATTTTATTTTATTAAGTAACATGCTTCAGGCTGTGTGTCTGTTCATTTAGCCGTACATTAAGAATTACATGACAGTTCTGTGTCTGAAGTGAGTACACATGAACAATGTAGTACTATTCCTGAGCTCTGTGTATAGCATTAAGATCCAGCTAAGGATTTACAATTTTCAACTACAACATTTGTAACAATTTTCAGAACAATTAGTTAACAGTTACTTGGTTTGGGTTGCAGAATAGCTTCATATTATTAGTAATTATTTCTGGTAATACCTTAATCATTTCCATTTACTGCTGATCTGATCACAAGGCCAAAAATACACTGGCTTTACATACAATATGCACAAAAATACATAAAAATATGTATCTGGAACTTTTCTATAAATTGAGATTCTTATAAAAAAGAAAATAGTAATATTAGGAATGAGGAAGACTTTTCAGTTCTGCTACATGACTTTATACAGAATAGGGATCTGGTATTATCAATTATATGAATGTTATTTAAGTGATATAATAGAGGCTGATCCAGGATGAATGAGCTAACTCAAAAGGAACACCAGTTTTTGGAAATACTGTCAGCTCTCCATATCTATGAATTCTGTAACCACAGATTCAGCCAACCACAAATCAGAAAATAGCATTATTCCAGAATTTATAATTTAGATGAAGTAAAAATAATTTCTTGAAAGATATAAACTTACAATACTTAGTCCAGATAATAAAAAACTTGAATAACAATAAATACATATATATATTTGTAAAGTGTTACGTTGTCACTGACATGTACCATATAGCTAGGCTTATGATTGTTGCATCTGTGCTGAACATGTACAAACCTTTTTTTCTTCTCGTTGTTCTCTACCGGGGTGTCCAATCTGTGACCTGTGGGCCACATAAGACCCAGGATGGCTATGAATGTGGCCCAACATAAAATCATAAATTTACTTAAAATCTTATTTTGCTCATCAGTTTTCATTAGCGTTTGTGTATTTAATGTGTGGCCAAAGACAACTCTTCTTCCACTGTGGCCAGAGATGCCAAAAGGTTGGACACCCACCCCTCTTACATAGATAGCATTTACATTGCATTAGGTATTAGAAGTAATCTAGAGATGATTTAAAGAACACAGGAGCGTGTACATAAAGGACTTGAGCATCCTTTGAGTTTTGTATCTGCAGAAGGTTCTAGAATCAATCCCCTGTGGATACCAAAGATCAATTCTTTGTCCCTTTTGGAATCTACTCTGCGAGCAGCCTAAATGTCAGATTCATATGTTTTTGGTACCCTTGTTATTACTTGAAGTAGCAGAAATAAAGAAATAAAAATTAAGTAGAGTAGTTTACAAATTAGTTTATTCAGAAAATAACAGTAGAGTTCATACTAGTAATAAATACTTCACAAATAGCAGGACAGAATTTTTAATTTTGTTTTGATTTGTTTTCATTAAGAAGCATGCTGGTACCTAAAGAAACCAAGTACCTCTCAAGTATTTAAGATTATAGACAATACTAAATGTAAACATGTTATGTTCTAAAAATCATTTAAAAAATTATTGACCCATGCATTATCCTTTCACATACTCAACTGTGGTATTACTAGTTCTTGTGTTCCTGGTTCTGACATAGAGCTTATCAGATACAGAACGAGGAGGAAGAGTTTCCTTTTCTCTCTCTGAGTGCAGGGCTACGTCAGGCAGTGTTTTGCAATAGGTGAAGTGTGACTGTGGAATTTCTAGTTATTGTCCACAGTGCTCTCCTGCTGCCTGAAGACCACTGCCATGGTATCCCCCGAAGTGCTGAAACTCTTGAACTGAGAGTCAGATGCCTAGGTTCTAGACCAGATCTGATGTCATCTCATTACCATCCAGTAGAACTTCCTGCAGTGGTGGGAAAGTCTGGCATATCTATATTACTTGGTATAAGAACCACTAACCACACATGGTGATTGAGCACTTGAAATGTGGCTAGTAGCACTGGGGAACTACACTTTAAAGTTTATTATTTTTTATTGTTTAAGTAGCTGTATGTTGCTAGTAATTATAGATTAGGCAATGTAAAATATGACATTGGTGATAGTTTTTACCATTTTATGACTATTTTACTGAATTGAAATGTGGGACTTAGAGTTCTGTCACCCAAGTACCCTTACCTCTAACTCTAAAGATTGAATTTTTATCCCTTATTGTAAAATTACTCGTTCTGCATCTCCCCACTTGAATTTCAAACCTTGATTTCTTTAGTACAGATGATCTCAACTGAGTGTAAAGAGAAAAGTATCTAGACTGAAGTCATAAATTCTACCTGCTGTGTCTCTTCATCCTTCTGGAGTTGATTTCTATTCTAAGAGGTTGCATCTTGATTTAAATATATCTCAGTATGTTGAAGTTTCAAAAATTTTACCTTTTTAAAAGTTAATAACTTATATTTTAAAAAATAATAAAGTTATACCACTTAAAAATTTTATGTGAAATACAGGTATATGTAAGGAAAATTTTCCTAGTAATTTCACCACTTACAGATCTGCTAAGTTTGTTGTGTATCTTTCCATACATTTTTATGTGTGTATGTAAGTATATACTGCATGTAGTGTGTATATATTGCATGTAGGGGTGTGTGTGTGTGTGTGTATTTTTAAAATGAGACCATAAATATACCTTTTATTTTATAACTTTCTCTTTTCTCTCAACATAATGTTACAGTTACCCTTTCCCTGTAAGTACTAGTGAGTTCACCTCACTTTTAAAGACGGCATAGTATATTGTTGCATCGATACATCATAATTTACTTAACCAGGGCCCAGTGGTGTATGTTTAGGTTTTTATTTTATTTTTGTTTTCTTTTGCTGTTAAACACAATGCAGTGAATTGTCTCAAATATATATCTTTGCTCACCTGTTATTTTCTTAGACTGAATTCTTAGAAATGGAATTGGTAAATTCTTAGAAATGGATTAAACACTATGCAGATTTAAAAGCTTAATATATATATATATACCAAACTGCTCTCTAGAAAAGTTTTACCAGTTACTATTTCACCACTAATAGAGAGGTAGGCAAAAGTCAGTTTACAGTTGCAGTACAAGTAAATAATATGATTAATAAGTAATATTTATGAATAAACTGTTTTGTGCTTTCACAACTGTAAACCTAGTTTTGCCCACCTCTGTATATGTCTGCCCATTTCTTTTTCATTGCTAGCACTAGGAGTTGTCACTTCTAAAAATTTTGGCTAAGCTGATAATGAATGTCTTTCGTAACATGCATTATTTGAGTCAGGTCCATATGTTTTGGCAATACTTATAACATCTTTTGTGTACTACTGATGCTGTAAAAAAAATTATGTAAGATGGCAAGCCCTGTCATCTTCTTTATGTGTAACATTGTAGGAAGATCCCTGTGACTAACAATATTTATGTAATTAGAGTATATAGATCAGTCTTTTTCTGTTAATACATAAAATATAAATCTTGGGCTTTTTAAGTGGAAAAATTATACTTTTATGAAACTGAAAATTCAGATTGTGTATTTGTATATGTGTGTTTATATATATTTGTATATGTATATATGGATATATATGATGTGTGTGTATGTTATATATATATAAAACTGTAACAAATTCATCATCATTCATTGTATTAAAATTTTTATTTGTTCTCCTTCTCATTGCAAATAGATAATTCCTACATGGACAAAGATGAGCATGGTTCATCCTCTGAAAGTGAAGATGAAGCATTGGGTAAATACCATGAGGCCTTATCCCGAACACACAATTCCAGATTCCCACTGGCCGATTCTAGACAACAGAATTATACTTGGGAAACGAGACAAAAATATAGTCCTCTATCTGCAGAGTATGATGGATACAGTAGTGAAGCATCCCTAGATGAAGGTAAGATAGGTTGTTTGTATTTTTAGACTACACCGTAGTATTAGATTATTTATGCATCAGTGTAGGCATCTGTGGTTGCACAATAAATAGCACATACAGTAGAGTCATATTTCTGGGAATATAATTTATTCACATTCATATATCTGGGCTGAAGACAAAAACCAGAACTAAAACCACAACACCCAAAAGCAAAACACTAAATAATTTTAAAGTCACTAGTAATTCTTGCTCCTTTTTCACAATGAACATATGCTAGCAAACATGCCATGAAAGATGGGACCGTGCTGTTCTCTCAGATGAAATTGATTCCTAATACCTGCTACAGGAACTGATACAGTGTAAGTATCTCCCAGTGCCAGATATGGTTCCAGTGCGTGAATGTATGCTCTTTCATTCGGTATGGGCTCTAGACACGGGCCAGATACTTCAGGTGGCTGGCGCACTGCAGCAGAAATGGCGGTCTGTGTGTTATGCGTAGGAGGAAAAACTGTCGAGATGGCGTTACTGAGCGCTGATGCTGTATTATGCTGTGATTCAAGGATGATTTAAGGAATTTTCAAGGATTATCTTATTTCTGGTTGACTTTTGCATTGTGTACTGACATTGACTTTAGACCTCAACCCGTGTGGAAGACATAAATAAGTCTATTCTCACATGTTTTTATACCTTTCTATAAGAGAAATAAAAGCAGTTTGACTATTAATTACAGCATATTTATTTCCACATTTAAGTAAGTTATTCATGTGCTTAATCTATGCTAACTCATATAGTAATTATTATCTTTATACTCTCATCTAAACAAAAGAGCCGTATATCTTAGACAGCGTTTTTATTTTTATACCAGATCATCCTTAATTTTATAGCTGCGGTCTGTGTTTTAGGGCTTACCACAGTTAATGCTGTAAAGGCTTTACCCCAGCACATGTTGTAGTCCAAGGAACTACGTCATCTTTTTTTGTATTTGGCTTAGTGCCAACTAAAGACTGATAAACCTTATTTTCTTTCTACCAGTAATGAGATATAATAAGAAAGTAATGAAAAACTGAGTGATTTCTATACAGAAAAATCATTATGAGATGCTAGGGAAGAAATAAAACATATTAGACATGGACTGTACTCTCAGAAATACCTTCCTAGTGCTGAAGAAGGTAAGACGAGTGCTCACAAAGATAACTAAGTACTGCAGAGCGGTAAAGCCAGTCCCCGCCTTCTTTACGCCCCTGGCGCATGGATAGTAGAGCAGACAGAGAATGAGTTTTGAAGCCTGGCCGTTTTTTTCACGTTCTGGCTCTGTGACTTAACATATTAGCTATGAAACTGTGGACAATATAGTTAATTGTTTATAGGTTTGTTTTATTGTCTCTAAAATGTAGATAATACCTTCATGATAGGGTTGTCATGAACATTGAGTGATCTCTGTGGTAGTTTTCAGCATAGTGTCCAGCAGCTGATAGGTAAGTGATCAGCAGATGGTTGCTGTAGGTGAGGGCAGTGAAAACAGGGATGGTGATGAGCAAGGCCTGAGCTTGTAATTTGTGACCCTAGACACCTCCTTTTTGTAGCGTGTTTAGGAGTTTTATTTTTCCCTATTGATTTCTTCTTCCCCCTCACTCCCTGCAGTTCTCTGCTGTCTTGGTTGCCTCTTCCCTGCAGTCCTGCTGTTCTGGTCTGGCTCCCTGTCTGTGGCCGAAGCAGGGAAGCATGCCCTCTGGCCCTTCTGAGCTTGCCCTGACCTTTGCAAGTATCCTGGAGTCACCTGTTCATTTCACTTTACCTGTATAGGACCCACCTGTACTCTTCTACATTCCTACCCTAGATTATTTGATAAATCACCCACGGTAGACTGATTTTGGGCATTCTGAAATTAGATTTATTTATTTCACAAACATTTATTGAACTCTCTTTGTACGCCATACTAGGTATGGTGGATAAAATATGAACAAAACAAGCTTGTTTCAAAGAGCCCACAAACTGGAGGAGGAAGACCATGAGTATATGTGTAATTTAATGTGATAAATGGTCTGTTAGTTTCATGAACAAAGTACTGTGGAAATACAGATGAGGAGGTGACTCAGACTTTTGGGAGGGAGGGATGTGAGGTGTGTAATGAAGTCTTCACAGAATAGGTGAGCTGGACTTGAGTGGAAACTGTTTCAACAGCCATGGAATAGTGATTGCAGGAAAGCAGAGAGTGTATTTCATTGCCTAATTAGGACCTGTTTTTGGAGACTGGGTAGATAATAGGATTGAATGCCATGCTCAGGATATTAGACATTGTCTTACAGGAAATACAGAGTCCTGGAAGGTTTTTAAGCTGGACATTGTGGCACTTTTAGATCAGTGTATCTAAAAAACATTATTTAACTATTGCATTAGAAAATGAATTGGAAGTAGTAGCAGCTGGAAGCACGAAAGACCAGCTATGTAAACAGTGATGAGGGCTTCAGTGGCAATGATTTAGGGATACAGAGTTCGTAGATTTAGGAGTGGTCTCAGTATATCTTCGTGAATGATGGTGTGTGTAATGAGTGAGGAATCAAGATTTTTAGTTAGTTTAGAGAGCATCAGAGATGTGAGTTTGGGGGAGGAGATGATTCAGTTTGGGTCATTCTAAATTTAAAGTGTCTGTGGAATATCCTGGTGGAGGTGGGTATCCTTAAAGTTAAAATTTCTTTGGGATTTGGGAGGGGGAGTGGATCAGGTCATAATGTAAGATACAGTAAATGAGAAGATTTTCTTAAATCAAAGATTACTGCTAGTGAAAAATCAAAGATCATTATGAGCCCAGAATAGATTTAATGAGGGGAGGAAGAATAGGAAAATTTGATTGGAGAGGGAGATTTCAGAGCTCAGGATCTTAGGGAAAAGCAATTTCACATGATAGTAAATTCTGAACATTCCCAAAGACGCAGAAGTACTTATTAAATGCTAAAAGGTTTTAAGGAAGGGAGTGAGACAGCATCCATCAGGGAAGGTATGAGAGAGCTTCAGAGAAAATGGCTTCAGAGAAGATGGCATTTGTGTTCAGCTCTGAAGAATGGGTGCAAACTTGGTGAATAGATTATGTAGAGGCATGTTAGAGGGAACCTCATAAATCCCAAAGTGAAAAGTGGTAAAATGAAGGGATTATTGCAGGAACAGAGAGAAGGCTACTTGATATATCTATATATCTAGATCTGTATCTATCTATATCTATATTGTGTTCAGAATGTATCCCACCATGTAATATGAAAAATAGAGACATTTATTGAAAAAGATGCCAGAAACATTATACATAGGACAGTGTTTCAGTCCCCTTGGAAGTAGGCACCTTAGGACCTCACACAGTTCTAGTCACCACCAGCTGCCCTGTCATATTTCCCTGAATCGCATTGACAATCTGAAATCTCTTCCCTTTCAAAGCTGATTTTAATTTTGGGAAAAGTTAGAAGTCACAGGGTGCCAAATCTGGGCTGTAGGGGGCTGAGTCACCTGGATGATAGAAAGTTTTGTGGAAAAAACTGCATGAAATGTGTGATGCATAAGCAGGCACGTTGTCATGATGAAGCTGCCGGTTGCCCATACCTGTGGCCTTCAGAATCATCCAACTAGTTTTCGTGGAGGAACATTCAAACTTAACACAAAATTTGAAGCAGGTTTGTTGCTCTACTCACTGAGTCTTTTTGAATGGCAGATACCACACAGTACACGTGCTCAATGAACGGTGTCTACTGCCCCCCAACGACTAGTGCAGTGAAGTCGTCATTGTTCACTCATGTGCATTCCCGTCCACTTTCTTGGCTGCCAGGTTACATGGATGTCAGGCAAACTGTTCTCATTATATTAACAATGGCTGGACTTTTTTCAGACAGCCATATATGTATGTTGGAGGTGAAATGGGAAGAGAGGTGAGGTCTAAAGCCTGGAGTGCCTCTCTGACCAAAGCTTGTATTTACTTTGTGAGCCAGTGAGAACTCACTAACAGTTTTTCACCAAGGGACCATGATTAGGGATGTGCTTCTGAAAGATCAGTTTAGCAACGGGGACTATAAGACGACACGGTTAAGGAGGTCTTTGGAGTAGTCTATGCAAAAAATGGTAGAGATCTGAATTACAATAATGGCAGTAGGAATATAGGAGGTAGAATTTGCTGGATTTGGGAACTGAATGTATTAGGACCATTAGAAAGAAGGAATTGTTATGTATGATACTGGTTTCCAGTATGCAAAGCTGGGACAGCAATTTTCAACCTTTTTTGTCTCATGGCATACAAAGATTACTAAAATTCTGTGGCACACCAAAATATATGGATTTTCTTGGTCTGACAAAAATAGGTATAATTTTGATTTATTCATACCAGGCAGTTATTGTTGTGCTGGCTGTTGTCATTTTTTAATTTGACAATCTAAAGGAAAAGAGGTCAGTGCCCTTGACTAAATAGTCAGGTATTGAATGTCTTAAAAATTCTTGAGGCACACCAGTATGCCTCTTGTAGCACAGTGGTTCAAAATCGCTGAAGTGGGGAAATGGTGAGGTTATTAACATAAATAGGAAATCCAGGGATCTGTTTTCTGTTGAAAGTGGAAGGACGTGGGGGGGACATAAAAGTGGTTTTATACAAATATACACATATGAATGGGGTTAGGGAGAGAGGTTTTTGGATTATATATGCTTAGAGAATAGAAACCATGTGAATAGGTTAAATTGATGTGGGAGAATAGGGAGAGAAAAGATCAGAGAATCATTTCCTTTTATTAACAGTAGAATGCAGGATGTCACTTAAACAGAGAAGAGAAAGTAAAAGTGATAAAGTAGAAAGTCAGGAGAGGGTTGTATTTTACCACGGGAGGAGACTGGACTGCTTCAGAGATAGGGGAGGGTGAGAATTCATATAGGCCCCTGTCCACTCAAAATTGATGAGTAACTTTCAATTTAAGTTTAAATTGGGTAGATTAACAAGTTAGATCGAATGTTATTAAGGAGAGAAGAAGTAGTAAGAAAGTATATATTTTCTGCCTATATTTTTCTTACTACCTATCCTCTCCTTATTTACTTCCAGAGTCAAAAAAAGAGGTAGTTGTAACCCAGGTGTTCATCATCTCGCTACAACCAAGAATAGTACCCTGGCATGACTTACTCTTACCTACTAGCGCTGGTAAGGAGCCATTAGTCCATTTCTCAACACTCTGAGTAATTCCAGGAGAGAAGCTTTGGAAAGCCAATGTCAGAAACATTGACATGAGGGATGAGGGAGCCGAGAGGGATGAGGGAGGCCCTGGATAGAGATTAGGAGAGACCAGTACAGCGGAACTTTCTGACCAGGTAGGAAGAACTACCGTTTATCAAGCTCCTGTCTGCCTGACTGCTAGTTTCTGTACACATCACCATGTACAATCTTCACTGAAACTCATTGTGGCACATAAGATTATCCCTATTTTACACTAGTGAGAAGAAATTTTTTAACTTAAAGTCACATAGTTATGAAAACCGTGCTTGTCAAGTCCACTGCAAAACGAATGTTGTTTTAGCTTCTGTTAGGTCACCACTGCTCCTTTCATATCCTCCCTAAGTCTCTCTCACACGTGGTTAACCCCTTTAGCTGAGTCCTTTAGAACAGTATATTTATTATAAGTCTGAAATACAGGTATTCTAGAAAAAGTAAGAAAATGTGATGGCTTATTTGTTGATCAACTTTTCTCCTCTAGGTGGCCATATTAATCTTCCATTTGTTTGGAACTACAAAAGAGAATATCTACAAGAAAATTTTCTAGGAAAAATATAAAATAATTTATCAAGTTTCCTTTGTTAATAATTTAAAATCATTTTTACTATGTTTTTGAAATTAAGGGCATTTTCTGATAATCGTCTTTTTGGGAAGAGTTAAATAGTAGGTTGTGAATATCTTATTTAAGTTCGTAAGGTAGAGTAACCTCTGAAATTCTATTCATGCAAATGAATACTTTCCATTTTTATATTGGAGATGATTTTATATAAAGAGCAAATTTAATATAAAATTATTAGAATGTCTATTATCTTATAGCTTTTCTTAGTTCACTATAGAGATTACCAAGTTGTATTTACATATTGTGGCATAGCTATATTATTAAAATCACATGATACCATTTTTTGAGTGAGCTAATTTAAAATTCTATTAAAAATAATTTTCAGCATTACTTATGTCTGAGGATACATATGTACCTCATATATATGCACACAGCTGCCGTTTTCTTTCTTATGTCTACTTCACAAGCTCTATAATTTTGATGTTACCTTAAAATTAGAAGCATGAAAGCATATTTTTAATTTCTTTTATTTACGTTACTTTTAAAATAATTTAATACTTGAATAATAAGTTATTTGTTATTTAAGTTATTTTCGTTAGTGCATTTTAACCGCTTTACACAGATTGTTCTATTAATTTTCACAATTTCTTTGTGAAGAAGATAAATACAAAATAACTTCTGTATTTCTTAAAAATCCCTTTGATACAAAAATGTTTACTATCTTAAAATAGTGAAAGTTATATATACACATATATATTACATGGCTTTTTATATTTTATTAAACTTTTTCTTTGATTTTAGTTTTTGTCCATGAACATTTCTCCTCTGAAGAATTCTTTAATGTGTATGTGTATGTGCTTTAAATGTGGTTAATTTGAAGGGAAGTAGATCCTGGAGACTTTTCCTGCATCTTTGTGTTTTGGAGATCTTTTTATGTGGTAAGATCAATTGCTCCCAGTAGCGCAGAAGTCTTTTAGTGCTACTTCTGCAAGCCACCTTTGTCCTATAAGATGAGATGTGTTTGCGCAGTTTAGGTTAAGGTGCCGCTTGCTGGGTTAGTGAATTAGAAAAATGTACCACCCGTGAGCATATACTATGCCATGAGAGTATAGTTCTGTGAGCACAAAGCACCTATCTGAGGCAAAAGGCATCCTCTTCCAGGTGTAAGGTTTGGCAACCCCCCAACACAGCCTGTATTGCAGCACCTACCTCATCCAGGCAGCTTTTGCAGTGCATGAAGTACACAGCCATACATGGTGGCCCTGAATGTCTATGTTTATACACTTCCAATCTCAAAATAAGTCAGTAAGATTATTGTGTTTTCCATGGTGGATCTACATGGATCCTTCACAGGGTTTGTTTGTTTGTTTGTTTGTTTGTTTGTTTGTCTGAGGTACTTGTTTGGTAGTAGGTAGCTGGAGTGATAGGAATTAAATGATAGACATTAAATATATCCTTACTTGATTGGTTATAAACCGATACCCAGAGATGTGATTTTACTAAAGATCATATAGTTCATTAGCAGTAAAACTGAGGCTGTGTTTATAACCAGAGAACAGGTCTATGCTTTTAAAAAGAACTATTCAATAAGAAGTGATAAGTAAGAGATACACTATAAATTGAACATGGGCTGTACCCATTTCTAGGGTTTGAGGCATATCTAGTAAGTGGAGGAATAATGCTAACAGAATATGGCAGCTCCTGGGCCTGACACTTTGTCTCCAGGTTTCTGTTTTCAAAGCCTATGGGAGGTGAGTCTCAGAGAGTTTTAGGGAGCCTTGCAAAGAGTCACAAAGGGACTGACAGTAATCTTACTGCCTGAGGGCAGCGGCGGTGGTTTAAACTGATTTGTATATTTGTATTCACTGTAAATTCAAGCTTATCAACAAATAAAATCTCATAGGCAACCATACCTAATGAGGGAGGCCAGTCTATTTGTGCTCCAGGGCATGTGATAATCTCTGTAAGGAGGTAAAGTGGAAAACTTGAAGCTATTTCTGAAGACTGTGCCTAGCATGGCGGCCAACTCTGGAGTTCCAGAAAAACCCAAGATGAGGGAGCCCTCAAGCTGAGGGATGTTTACTAATGTGGCTAGAGTAACATTTATTTTTACTGTTTTTTCAGGCACCACTGAAGTCTTTCTGTAGATTATTTAACTTTCCTCTTTACAGAAATCTTGTGATTTTATTCCTTATTATCTAATTAATTAATTATTTTCCCAATTTTGAAAAAAGCCCAGCAGCTTAGGAGCATTAGCGTGCTCAAGTTTACACAGCTATAAGAGCTGGGATGCAAATCCACGTTCAGTTGATTCCATAGCTTAGGCACCTCTATCAGATGCTCTCCTACCTAGTACAAGAATAAAGAAACTCTATTTTTTTTCTTTTAAGAATGCTGTCTCATTGTTCTAAGAGAACTACATGAAGTCTTTGACCATCTAGGAAAAGGAAGAACCGTACAACTGGGAAATTCCTGGACTTTTGGTGTCAAACTCAGATGTGAAGCACTTACTATGCCTTCTGTACTCAACAAAAAATGTGGGCAGTGTTTCTGCAAGCTGTTCAGACCAATAAGACCGTAGAGTTTGTATTCAGACCTCTTATCCTTGGAACCTAATACAGAAAGTTTGGGGGAGTACTAGTGATGTCTCTCTTGACCTACTAGGCATACTCCAAAAAATCCATAAGGGGTTTTTTGAGAAAGTACAAAATTCACCATGACAGACTCTTATTATCAATCATATACATAAGGGGAGAGACTTTTAAGAGTTGGTTCCCAAGGGAAGTATTACGTAGGATCTAGAATGAGCCTCTTATCACCTCATGACCATAATAAGGATATGACAGCAAGAACAAAAGCATCTCTACATGTGCCTGCAGTGTTACATAGTAGTTTCATTGGTATTTCTCAATATCTTGGCAGAAATCTTGACTGTAGACCTCTGCTTTAGATTATGTGATAGGGTATTTAGGAAGCCCCATCTGATATTTTGTCTTTGTAACAGTCTCAGTATAATTAGCAGTGTCACTGTCAGTATGGTACTCAAGAGCAGTTTCAGGAACAGAAGGCAGCAACTGTGACTGTGGGCACCTCTGGTAAGCATAGACCAGTCAGCCGATAAAGAGCTGTGTCTTACTTTGTGATGGACTGGTAGGAATTTATACAGTGAATACAAAGAAGTTAATGGTTTTCACTCATGTTCATACCACCCAGAATCACCCATCATTGATATTTTAACATAGTTTTTTTCCAGAAATTTTGATGGCTATAATTTAAAATTGTTTATGTAGTAACACACGAATACATTTTTCTTTAAAAATGTAACCTGAGAGAAAGCTAAATGTTTCCTTATCTTGAGCCTTTCCCAACCATTTTTATATATTTGGATAAGCAAAATCCACAAGCCTTTAACTAGACTCATCAAGAAAAAATGAGAGAGGACCCAAATAAATAAAATCAGAAACAAAAGATAAGTTACAACTGATACCACAGAATACAAAGGATTGTAAAAAATTACTATGAACAACTATATGCCAAGAAATTGAACGACCTGGGCAAAATGGACAAATTTCTAGAAACATACAAGATTCCAAAACTGAATCAAGAAGAAGCAGAAAGCCTGACTAGGCCCATAACAATCAGTGAAATTGAAGTAGTAATAAAAAAAAAACTCCCAGCACACAAAAGCCACGAACTGGATGGCTTCACAGGCACATTTTACCAGACATTTCAAGAACTAACTCCTGTCCTTCTCAAATTATTTAAAAAAAAAATCAAGAAGAGGGAAGGCTCCCAACCTCTTTACAAGGCCAGTATTATCCTAATTGTAAAACCAGGTAAAGACACAACAAAGAAAGAAAATCACAGGCCAGTATCTCTGATGAACATAGATGCTAAAGTCCTCAACAAAATATCAGGAATCCAGATCCAGCAATAAATTAAAATGATCGTACACCATGATCAAGTGGGATTCTTCTCAGGGATGCATGAATGGTACAATACTTGCACATCAATAAACGTAATACACCACATAAACAAAGTGAAAGACAAAAAAATTACATGATCATATCAGTAGATGCTGAAAAAGCATTTGATAAGGTATAGCACCCATATATGATAAAAACACTCAGCAAAGTGGGAATAGAGGGAGCATTCCTCAACATAATAAAGGCCACATATGAGAGACCTACAGCGAACATGATACTCAATGGGCAAAAACTAAAAGCTTTCCCCTTAAGATCAGGAACAAGACAAGGGTGTCTGCTTTCACCACTTCTATTCAACATAGTATTGGGAGTTATACACAGCAATAAAACCAGAAAAATAAAGAAAAGGCATCCAAATTGGAAAGGAGGAAGTAAAACTCACTATTTAAATGAATTTGACATGATAGTGTACATAGAAAACGTTATAGTTGCCACTAAAAAACTGCTCGACCTAATAAGTAAATTTGGCAAAATGGAGGGATATACAAAAGTCAGTATTCAGAAATTGAAGGTACTTTTATACACTGACAATGAAATATCAGAAACAGAAACTAGGGGAAAAATTCTATTTACTATTGCAGCAAGAAAAATAAGTACCAAGGAATAAACTTAACCAAGGAGGTAAAAGGCCAGTACTTGGAGAATTACAGAACACCGAAGAAAGAAATTAAGGAAGATACACCATACTGATGGACTGGAAGAATTAATATCATTAAAAAGTCCACACTACCCAAAGCAATCCATAGATTCAATGCAATCCCTATTAAAATACCAAGGTATATTTCACAGATCTAAAACAAATATTTCCAGATTTTATATGGGACCAAAAATGACCCCGGATAGCCTCAGCAATATTGAGAAAAAACAAAGTAGGAGGGATCACAATACCTGATATCAAACTATACTACAAGCCCACTGTACTCACAGCAGTCTGGTACTGGCATGAGAACAGACATACAGATCAGTGGAACACAATAGAACCCAGAAATAAACCCATGTCTTTATGGTCAATTAATGCTTGATAAAAGGGGCAAGAGCATAAAATGGACTAAAAATAACCTCTTCAATAAATAATGTTGGAAGATCTGGACAGGCACATGCAGAAAAGAAAGAAAAGAAAAGAAACTAGACCCCCAACTTACACCATGCACCTGAATAAACTCAAGATGGGTAAAAGACTTAAATATAAGCCATGACATAGGCAGTAAAATTTCAGATATCCCATGCAGCAATATTTTGGCCGATGTATCTCCTAGGACAAGGGAAATAGAGGAAAGACTAAACAAATGGGACTATATCAAATTAAAAAGCTACTGCACAGCTAAAGAAAACATCATCAGAATGGAAAGGGATCCAACCATATAGGAATACACTTTTGCCAATGATACATTGGACAGGGGTTTGATCTCCACAATGTACAAAGAATTCATATGACTCCACACCAGGAAGACAAATAACCCAGTTAAAAAATGGGCAAAGGACCTGAACAGACACTTCTCCAAGGAGAGCATACAGAGGACCTGGCGACACATGAAGGGATGCTGAACATCACTAGCCATCAGAGAGATACAAATTAAAACCACATGATATACCACCTCACACCAATCAGAATGGGCATCATTAACAAATCAGCCAACAAAAAGTGCTGGCAAGAATGAGGAGAAAAGGGAACTCTAGTGCACTCTTGGTGGGAATGCAGACTAGTACAGTCACTGTGAGAAGCAGTATGTAATTTCCTCAGAAAACTAAAAATGGAATTGCCATTTGACCCAGCAATTCCACTGCTGGGATTATACCCTAAGAACCCTGAAACACCAATCCAAAAGAACATGTGCGCCCCAATGTTCATAGCATCACAATTTACAGTAGCCAAGTGTTGGAAGCAACCGAAGTGCCCATCAGTAAATGAATGGATCAAAAAACTATGGTACATTTACACAATGGAATACTACACAGCAGAAAGAAAGAAGGAGCTCCTACCCTTTGCGACAGTGTGGATGGAACTGGAGAGCATTATGCTAAATGAAATAAGCCAGGCAGTGAAAGCTAAATTCAAAATGATTTTACCTACACGTGGAACATAATGGACAAAACAAACAAGCCAAATAGAACCAGAGGCATTCAAATAAGGAACAGACAGACAGCAACCAGAAGGGAGGGGGAATGGGGATGAAGGTAGAAAAAAGGGGAAAGGACTAGTCAAGGAACATGTATGAATGACCCATGGACAGGGACAACAGGGTGGGGATTGACTGTGGGGGTTGGGGGTGAGCTGGGCCAGGGAGAGCAAAGGGGGGAAAGATTGGGACAACTGTAACAGAACAATAAAATATATTTTTAAAAAGTTTGGTATATATCTTTCCAGTCCTGTTTTCATACTTTATATACACATGTAAAGTGTTCATAGAAAGTATACTTTGGGGTGTTTTAATACCTATGTAAATGTTTCATCTTTGGTCCATGGAGAAATGAAACTGGGGAGAGAGATGTGGTGAACTTGGGCTCTATTAAGCTGCCTAGGTTTGAATCCTGACTGCCATCTTCCTCTCCGTGCTAGTGTTTTTTTATCTGGGAAAAGGGCATAACAGTAATAAATATTTGTTTATAACAACAAATGGTAAGTGAATATTGGTTTATAACAGTGCCAGTCACTGAACAAATGATAAGCAATGGTTAACACTCATTTTTGTTAATAAAATTAGTATTATAATGCTGCTGTTGGGTAGGCATTCAGTGCATTTGTGAAACTCACCAGAGTATTAAAGAGGGGTTCCATAACCAGGGCATTTCCCAGCTTCATATTGCCAGCTTCTGCGATCTCCATCCTGTTATGGGAATGCCTGTAGTGCAGCACCATGATGGTGCCTGCCTTGACTTTCAGAACCACCTGCCCTTCTACAGTTCTTAGATCAGCCAGAGGCAGGGCAGGAGAGGCTGCAGGTATCATGAGGAGCTAGATGAGGGAATGTAGACAGGCAGCAAGTAGTGACCACCTAGGTAGACCAGATGGACACTGAGCATTTGTCTGCTGGGGTGCCAGTGTCAAGGCTGTCTCCTTCTCTGGTGTCTGTGGGAATGTGTAAGGATAGGGGCTGGAGCATTAGTAGATACTAAAGTAGGCCTTCTCTGGGCTCCTCAGGAAGCCAGGTAAGCGGCCTTGGTCAGCCTTCTAGAGTCCTTGTGGTGTCCTTGTAATGGCTGCTTGCTTTGGCAACACCAGCCTCAAAGGTATTTCCAAAAGAGGAGGCTAAGGCAACTCTGGCACTATATGGCTAAATGTCAACCTTGAGCTGATTATTGATGATGGTTTGGTTATTAGTGAAATAGGTGAAGCTTTTTAACTTACAAAAGGATTACTTTTTAGGGGAAAAATGTGTGAATATACTTGTATGTGTCTGTAATATATAAATGCTTAATATTTACACTGCTGTTGAGAGATGTCCAGCATATGGGGTGGGACAAAACTAGGTTTACAGTTTTTCGTAAGGAGAATAAGGTAATAATAATTAGTAATACAAGAATAAACTCTGTTTTGTGTACTCATAACTGTAAACCTCCTTTTGCCCCACCCTGCATATTAGGTTAAAAAAAGCAAGGTGCAGAAAAACTTGTGTATTATACTACTATTTTTTTTTATCTAAGAAAGGGGAAATATGTTTTTATTTGCTTATAGTTAAAAACAATGGGCCCTGGCCGGTATGGCTCAGTGGATTGAGCTCCAGACTGCCAACCAAGGGATCTCTGGTTTGATTCCCAGTCAGGGCACATGCCTGGGTTGCAGGCCATGTCCCCAGTTGGGGGTGCATGAGAGGCAACTGCACATTGGTGTTTCTCTCCCTCTCTCCCTTCCTTTCCCTCTGACTAAAAATAAGTAAAATAAAACCTTTAAAAAAACAATGAGAGGAAGAAACCAGAACTTCAAAAAATAGTTGCCTTGGAGGGAACAGGAGAGAGGGGACAGAGATGGGAACTGCACTTCTGACACACCTTGATTTACATAATTATAAAACAAATAAATTTTAAAACATATTCCCGTGAGGGGGCTATGCCTGCAGAGCCCCCTGCCACCATGAATGAGAATAATTCTACCAAGACATGATCTTCTTGGGGAGGAAGGCTGACAAGTCTCTCAGAGGAGAACGGTGTCAAGCCCCTCTCTCAGTGGGCTTTCATTGAGTTTAGCTTGCATAGGGATGCATATCAGAGAAAGAAGGTATGGTTTACAGATAACATTTCTGGGATCACAGGGGTCCTTCTGAGTCAGGGTCTGGTAGACAGGATGATGCCAATCGGCTGTAAAACCTTGGGAAACAAACTTATTTTGTGCTTGGACCTTGAACATTTCATTTGAGGACATTCTTAGCAAAGCAGGTTTCATGAGACTTTATGCATTCTTTCTTAGGCCTGATAGCCCCCCCCCCCCTCGGGAACTGCCAGTTCGGGCATAGGGCTGCACCCCACTTCAGCATTGTTTCAGGCCTGAATCAGGTGGGGGAAGCAAGGCAGCCAAGATATTAGGAGACTTCACAGGTAGAATGAGGACTCAGGCTATGATAAAGTTGGGGGATGAAGGTCTTTTATCCCTTCTCCACAATCCCCTAAGTCCTTCCCTGATGGCCCCTTCAAGACTGTGCTTGTCTTAGGTTGTTCCTTTTTTGGGGAATCTTACGTCATTGACTATCCAGCCATCCTCCAGGAGCCAAGCAGGGTGATGTGAAAGGGGCAGACACTGCACCCCTGCTGGGAGGATAGTTTTGTCTCCTTATGGTCTCAGGGTCCCCTAGCCATGGGACCTTTTTTGCCTTTTGGTGGGATTATAGCTCCTGAAACCAGGCAGAACGGTTCCCAACGTATTCTCTAAACAATAAAAGCACAGTGAAACAAAGGAACCTGACTGTATTCAGTTAACTTATCCATACAGAGAGTTTAATTTTTTTTTCTTAAGTAGAAGTTGGGTTGATAGGAAGAGAATGTTGTTACTGTAATCAAGTGACATGTCATAGTTGCCTCGACTAATTGGTAGCAGTGGGAATAGAGGTGGGGATATTTGAGACATTTTGAAATGATTAGATTTTGGATTTGATATTTGGGGGTATCAGGAAATGAGAAATCTAGGATGGATCCCTGGGTTTTTGGTTGATCGAGGAGGATGTTATGAGAAAAAGTAGGATAGGAATAAGAATTTTGTGGACACATTAAACCAACTTTGAGATGTCCATTTAGAATGTCAAGTTGATAATTCACTTTTGATTATTTAGATTAAGGTTCTGAGCTAGAAATAAAATTTGGGAAACACATTATACTGCTTTTGAATTGGTTTCTTAATTCTTACTTGGGAATTATCTATAATTTTTAGGGGTGGACCCTAGCAGGTATGTTTGTATTTCATGCCTTTTCCCCTGTGGCTGTGGTTGGTTGATCCCATGTTCCAAAGAGAAAGTGCATAAGCTACTTTTGGGTCCCTGTTTCATGCACTTTTTTAAGGCTTAGTTTTTAAGTTATTTCTTTGATCATGTGATATATCATTGGATTTTTCTTACACATTTATTTCCTTCTGCTAACTGTATCTCTGCTTGGTTTCTGTTGCTAATGGATACAAAAAATGTACCTAGAGACCCTTGTGCTTTATAGAAGCTCTGTAATAAATTTAGATAATTTTTGAGATTCTTTAGAAATATCACCTCAATTTTCCCCATTTAACCCATTGCTGGCATCTGTCCTTTTGTGAAAAGCTGCTATTGCTTGAGACAATCTTTTAGTGAGTCAAGGCCATAGGCATCTTTTGTTTAAGTTTCAGAACTCATGGTGCTTCTTTTAGCAAATGTGATAGGTTTATTCTTTCTGGATCTAATAGCATCAATATTAAAGATCTCTTGCTGTTCAGACATTTTTATGCTAAGGATAAAAGTATATATTAAAACTTTTCCTCTTCCTTGGAATTTCCAGAGAGTGATTCTCTGTAATAACTTAAAGAAATAACTCAGTTCATCATCTTACTGAATATCTATAAATTTTTAATATATTTAAATTTTAAAATAACAAAAGCATTTGGTGCTACATACATGTGGTTGAAGTTTTTAATACGGTGAAAATTGTAGAAGTTAGCTTCATCAGCGTAAAGTATGAGGTCTGTCTGGAAAAAGTCCAGCCATTTTTAATATAACAACAATGGTTTGTGTGATGTCAATGTAACCTGGCAGCCCGGGAGAGTGGACTGGAATGCACATGCATGACCATGACAACTTCACTGTCCTAGTCAGTGGGGATTGTAGATGCTGTTGAGTGAGCATGTGTACTGTGTGACTGTCACATTAAAAATGACTGAGTGAGTAGAGCAATGAGTCTGCATCAGATTTTGCATTAATTCATCACAAAAACTATTCAGATATTCAGAAGACCACAGCTATGAACAAGTAGTGATTGGCAGCTTTGTCATGACAACACGCCCCTACATGCATCACGTCTCATGTAGTTTTTTGGTGAAACATCAAATCACCCAGGTGACTCAGCCCCTCTACAGCCCAGATTTGGCACCCTGTGACTTCTGGCTTTTCTCAAAACTAAAATCACCTTTGAAAGGGAAGAGATTTCAGACCATTGATAAGATTCAGGAAAATATGACGGGGCAGCTGATGGCGATTGGGAAAAGTCTGTAAGGTTCTAAGGTGCCTACTTTGAAGGGGACTGAGGTGTCATTGCCTTGTATACAATATTTCTTTTTTTGTATTGTTCAATTACAGTTGTCTGCATTTCCTCCCCACCACTCCCCCCACCCCAGCCAAATCCCCTGTACAATATTTTTTGTATCTTGTGTTATTTTTAATTGTTGTTCAAGTAAAATTGTCCCCATTTTCACCCCACCACGCCCCCATGCCCCACCCATCTCCTCCTCCCACCCTCAAACCCACCCCGTTTGGCTTTGTTCATGTGTCCTTCATACATGTTCCTTAATGACCCCCCCTCCATTATCCCCTATTATCCCTCTCCTCCTTCCTCTCTGGTTACTGTCAGATTGTTCTTTATTTCAATGTCTATGGTTGTATTTTGCTTGCTTGCTCATTTTGTTGATTAATTTCCACTTATAGGTGAGATCATATGGTACTTCTCTTTTATGCCTGGCTTGTTTCACTTAGCATATACTTTCCAGTTCCATCCATGCTGTTGCTAAAGGTAGGAGATCCTTAGTTCTTTTATTTTGTATCTTCTTCAGTAATGTGTCTATTTTTCATAGTATCTGACTGGATACCTTCTGCGCAGACCTTGTAGTTCAGAAAATATTTTCCTACTCTATTGTAAAACCTTGTCAAAATGAAGACCTGTTTATTCAAAATAGGGCTAAATTCAAAGTAAATGGTTTCCCCAAGTTAATTAGGTTTTTTTAAGTCCATTTATTTCAGAACCTTACATTTCAAATTAACACATTTTAAAATTTGTAAGTTTTAGTATAGTTTAAGGGAGGACATATTCTCCGTGTGTGTGTTGTTTTTGCATCCAGGTAAGAGGGACTTTAAAAACAGAGTAATGCTACTGGCATTTTTGAAGGAATATTCTTTTTTTTCTGAGTTGAAGACTGGAAAAAATCTTCCTCTAGCAATTTCATGTCTCTGATATAATAGTAAAGTTATATTAATAAATGAGAAGGATTTTTACCAATTGATACACACTTTTCATCTTTCTGAACTTTGGTTTAGAATAGCAACTGGATGAGATCTACCATCTTAATGAAATGGGGTAAAGATTCCTGGTGTGTTCTTACCACAAAACAAAACAAGACACAATGAAACATTTGGAGGTGATAGTTATGTTTATTACCTTGATTGTGGTGACAGTTTCACAGGTGTACACATGTGTCCAAGGTCATCAAATTGTACACATTAAATATGTGTAGTTTTTGGTATATCAATCTTGCCTTAATAAAGCTGTTAAAATAACAAATAGTAGAATAGCATTTGTAGGAACTATTTTGTTGGTGTATTTATCAGTAATAACTAGTAGATTCTGTGTATGTGAAATCAAAGGCAATAATAAATGAATGAAATTAAATGTTAAAACAGAAACTAGATTTTCTAAGTCTATAAAGGAATGTTTTATATTCTTTGTTTCTACTCTAAATAAAACGTTTTCTATATGGCTTAACAGGGGTGTCCAACCTGAGGCCCGCAGGCTGCATGCAGCCCAGGATGGATATGAATGAGGCCCAACGCAAAACTGTAAATTTACTTAAGACACTATGAGGTTTTTTGTGGTTACATGTTGCAATGTATTTAACATGTGACCTGTGACAACTTCTCTTCTTTCAGTGGGGCCCAGGGGTTCCAAAAGGTTGGACACCCCTACGCAAGATTAGAACTTTTAAATCTTGAGAAAATTATAATTTCAACTAATCCTCCAATATTTAGCAAACTTTATTATAATTTGTATTTATTTTTGGGAAAAATATTCTTTTTTACTTCTTTATAATATAAATCATATACTACAAAAATATTACTTAATTTATTTTAATGATACTAAAATTTATTAAATACATTTGCTGTAAATATTTTATAAAAACAAATTTATTGAGATGATTTTACATGTAAAATTTACTATTAAAAGTGTATAATTCAGTGATTTTTTAGTAACTTGACTGAGTGGTACAACTACCACCGTAAATCATTTCTAGAACATTTTCATTTCTTAATAATATCTGTCATGTCCACTTATAGTTAATCTGCATTCTCACCCTCGACTTCAGGCAGTCACCATCTGCTTTCCATAAATCTGCCTGCTATCAGGGTGCTTCATGTGAAGGGAATCATACCATCTGCAGTCTCAGGTCTGGCATCTTTTTTTTCACAGGCTCATTTCTTTATGTGGGTGTGTCAGTAGTTTTTTCCTTTTAATACTTGTTATCAGCCCCATTTTACAGCTGAAGAAACTATAAAATTATAGTGGGCCCAGGATTCAAACAGCCAGTCTGATTCTGTACCCCTTTTTAAAAAAATTTGTATTTGTTGACTTTGGAAAGAGGGAAAGGGAGAGCGAGAGAGACACTGACCTGTGGTTCCACTTGTTCCTGCACTCACTCATCGGTTGATTTTTGTGTGTGCCCTGACTGGGGACCAGACCTGCAGCCTTGGCATATTGGGATGACACTGTAGCCACCTGAGCTACCCAGCCAAGGCTGTATCCCCCGTTTTCAATCTCTACATTTTCTACTTCTGTAATGAATCAATTAATGTAATATTTATTTTTATTACTGTGGTGTTATTATATTGATTAATATAGTTAAATGAGGATTCTAACTAATTTAGATCCACCATTATGTAGTCCTTTAAAACCAGAGTTTAGGTTAATATTGTTTTTTCATTGGGTTTGTTATGATTAGAAAGTTTTTTTTTAAGATTTTATTTTATTTTTTAGAGAGGGAAGGGAGGGAGAAAGAGAGAGAGAGAGAAACATCAATGTGGGGTTGCTGGGGGTCATGGCCTGCAACCCCGGCATGTGCCCTGACTGGGAATCGAACCTGCGACACTTTGGTTCGCAGCCCGCGCTCAATCCACTGAGCTACGCCAGCCAGGGCTTTATTAGAAAGTTTTATGAAAAGAATAAAGGTGGCATGTACTTTGTCAGATTTATCTTTGTTTGCCTAGCACCTGTCAAATAATGTAGCACATAGAAAGGTATCCTGTAAATGTTTATTGAATTAATGTAGCCAAAAAAAAAAAGTAACTTGGATTTTTCTCTAGTGTTAGGTATAGTATTTTCCCCTTCATTATTTATTCACTTTTTTCTCTATAACCTAATTTGAAGAATTGTTTTTTTAAGATTTTACTTATTTATTTTACATATATTTTTTTAAGGTTCTTTTTTTTAAGATTTTATTTATTTATTTTTGGAGAGGGAAGGGAGGGAGAAAGAGAGAGAGAGAGAAACATCAATGTGCGGTTGCTGGGGGCCATGGCCTGCAACCCAGGCATGTGCCCTGACTGGGAATCAAACCTGCAATGCTTTAGTTCACAGCCCATGTTCAATCCACTGAGCTACACCAGCCAGGCTCTTTTTTTTTAATATATATTTTTAAAGGTTTAATATATATATATATTTTTTAAAGGTTCTTTTTTTTTACTTATTTATTTTTTAGAGAGAGGGGAAAAGAGAGAGACAGGAAGAGAAACATCAATTTGTGGTTGCCTCTCACACACCCCTGACTGGGGACCTGGCCTGCAACCCAGGCATGTGCCCTGACTGGGAATCAAACTGATGACCCTTTGGTTCTCCGGCCAGTGCTCAACCAGTGAGCCACACCAGTCAGGGCTAATTTGAAGAATTTAATGTAGATAATTTTTTTGAAGATTTTGTTTATTTATTTTTAGAGAGATGGAAATGGGAGGGGGAAAGAGGGAGAGAGGATCATCGATGTGGGAGAGAAGCATCGATTGGTTGTGTTCATGTGTGCACCCCGACTGGGAACCAAATCTGCAATCCAGGATGTGCCCTGAGCGAGAATCGAACTGGCAGCCTTTCCCTTTGCAGGATGATGCACAACCAACTGAGCAATACCAGTCAGGGCTGTAGATCATATTTTCAATAGATGTTTCATTAAATATCCTGAGAATATTAAAATGTTTTAAAATGCAAACGTAGGTTGACTAGCTCAAAATGGGGGATGCAAGTTATATATTATGCAAAATTTGAGTAACAAAAATGCCTCCTTTTTTTCAGGTTAACATTTTTTGCATGAATGAAGTGTCCTCAGTGTCATGTTAGTGGCCACATGATCTTAGTTTGTCTCATCGTTGGTACTACTAACTTTGATTTAAATGGTGTGCTCTCTGTTTGATTGCTCCATTTTTAGAGGGGTTTTCCCCCCACTTTTTGATGAGTTGACATGTTGAGACTGTATGAATATCCTGTTCCCCAACACTCAGTGGTTTTACCATTTTTTGATGAGTCTTGCCTAAATCAATTATTAATATTTTTTAGCCTTAGTACTCATAGGTTTTTTATATTCAGTGTTATAATCTATAGCTGTTCTGTGTTTGGATGTTCAGATTGCTCTAACTTTGGCTCTTGGTGGTTCGTTCAAGCCGACTCCTGCACTGCTCTGACATGCCTTATCATATCTTGAGCACTTTCATACTTGAAATAATTTTTGACAGAAAAGTCTTCTTTTCCTTCTGTGTTTTTCCTGCCCAGCTCAAGAATCAATCATTTTTTAAAAAATTTAATAACAAGCCTGGCTAGTGTAGCTCAGTGGATTGAGCATGGGCTGCGAACTAAAGCATTGCAGGTTTGATTCCCGGTCAGGGCACATGCCTGGGTTGCAGGCCATGGCCCCCAGCAACCGCACATTGATGTTTCTCTCTCTCTCTTTCTCCCTCCGTTCCCTCTCTAAAAATAAATAAATAAAATCTTTCAAAAAAAAGAGCTAAAAAAATTTAATAACAAAGTTTATTATCAATATGTTGAGAAGAGACTTATTTAATAAATGATGCTGGTAGAACCTCTCATTTACCTGGAGAAAAAAATACATCCACTGAAACCAAAAAAAAAGCATGAATTTTAGATGTGCTGAACAAATGCCAAATCCAAAAGTTTCAAAACACAAAAATCATGCAAAAAAATCTAATAATTGCAAGACCTTTCAAATCCTCAAACCTTTCCAAATCCAGAAGCATCCCTGGCTGGTGTGGCTCAGTGGAATGGGTGCCTGCTTGCAAACCAAAGGGTCGTCAGTTTGATTCCCAGTCAGTGCACATGCCCGGATTGTGGACCAGGTCCCCGGTATGGGGCACGTGAGAGGCAACCACACATGGATGTTTCTCTACCTCTCTTTCTCTCGCCCTTCCTTTCTGTCTAAAACTATAAATAAAATATTTAAAAAGAAAAAAATCTATAGAGAAAGTTATAGAAATATTTAACCAAGTACAATAAAAGATTTTTGTATGGTAAAATACATAGTAAACCAGATCCATAGATAAAAAATCAACTTGGGGAAATATTTGGGATTACTGGTTAATGTGTACAGCATACCAGGAGGGCTTACTGATTAACAGACAAAACATGAATCAGATTGTGAATGGACGCTTCATATAAAAACATATTCATATGGCCCAAAAACATCTGAAAAGGAGTTGAGACACGGTAGAGTTCAGGGAAATGCAAATTAGAGTGGTAATAAGATTTCTGCTTTTCTGTTGGAAATGTGAATCTACCTTAAATAGAGAGCGAAATCTACTAAGGATTTTCTACCATTGGCTCATTTGCATGTCTTCTGAGAATCCATCCTGTAGAAATCAAAGCCTAGTATGTAGGATATGTGTATGACAGTATTTCTTGTGGCTTTATTTGTAGTGGAAAAGCACTGAAAATAAAGTGAATATTCATTAAGGGGAATGGTTGAATAAATTTTGCTTTCTTCTCATTAAGAAATAAATAATTGATTGCAATGAAAAAGAATGAATAAAGCACTATAGTGGGTTTTTTTTTAGAGAGAGAGAGAGTTCTATGAGGTAGTGTTCAGAGAGAAAAGCAAGATGCAAAAATATTTTTTGCATGTGAAATATTCATAATAAAAAATTATGTATTGCTAAGGGTGTAGTTCTTTGAAGAAGAGAATTTATTTAACTCTCATACCACAATCCAGGGTGTGTAGGGAGTGATCTGCTCAGTGATGTCACTGGGGACCTCGGCTGTTGGGGAAGTTCTACCATCCTTAGCATATGGCTTCAGTCTCTGGGTCTGGGGTGTGGGTGGTTCTCCAGTACCTTATCTTTAATTTTCTTCAGAAAGAAAAAGAGCATGGGGAGAAAGCCACCTTATTTTGTAAATTGTGCAAAGTTGCCTGAATCATTTCTGTTCTGTCATCCGCCTTGCCCATACCTAGTCAGGTGGTCATGCAGCCTCATACGGCACAGCCATGTGCTTTGTCCATATTTGCTGGTGGTCTTTGGGCCTCAAAGAAAGAAAAGGGAAGGGACACAAATGTCCCTAGTGGCATATGCATTCTTGCTCTTGCTCACATTAGTGAATGATTCTGTGAGCCTGGCAGAGGACATAAAAATGTACTAGGTTGTTATTATGGAATGCACCATGCAGGTGTTGATGTGGGAGAAATGGAGAAGAGAGGGGGAGATTTTAAATAAAAAAATGAATGGGTACCGAATACAAAGAAGCTAAACAAAAAATCAACATAATCCAATTATGTTTATGTTTCATATAAATTATATTTGTATATGATGTATGACAATTTAAAAATTGGAAAGAAATACCAGCATGCACTAACTACGTACATTAAATATGACTTCTTCCCTTAATGTGATTAGTTCTAGGAGATTTAAAATTATTGTTTAGCAAAATTCCATATATCTCTAAGCCCCAGGGATAAGATAACAAGAGAGATAGATGCCTTTTTTTTAATTCTTTTTAAATAAGTACAGTGAATAACAATGGGCACTACGAAATATTACAAATTAACATTTTGAGAATAGGGTATGCTGGAGGTACTAATCAGGAAGAGCCTTAATCACTAACATGATGATTTCCTCTGACTGGTACCTAACAGAATTCTCTAAAAAACATGATTGTAACAATTAGCTATCTGAGTAAGTCAAGTGATGATTTTTTTATGAATCATTTCTTTGGCAGTTTGCTGTGAAGAATGTTAAGATGTAGAAATAAAGTGACTAAACAAACATATAATCAGTTGTGTTGCTGATAATGCTTTGGAGATTGCTGGACAGTACAGGTGGTTGACATCAGTAATGTTTTCAACCTTACAATTTAATTGCTATGTGGTTATAGTACATAAAGGCAAACACAATTTTTTTTTCAGTAAAATTTCAATGGCTACATTTATTATACTTTATCAAAAACTTACAGTTTGGCCCTGGCCAGTGTGGCTCAGATGGTTGGAGCTTTGTCTTGTAACCAAAAGGTTGCAGGTTTGATTCCTGGTCAGGGCACATACCTTGGTTGGGGCATGTATGGGGGGCAACCAGTGGGTATAAAAAAAAGAAAAAGAAACTTGTAGTGTGTAGTTATTCATTACATCAAAATAAATCTTGCCTTTTTTGGGTAAATTTTATTCTTTTTGGCATGATTGATGTAGTTGACCAATATTAAAGCTTTGTAATAACATTAAAAGGGGTTCCTTGGTATTTTAAAATGTGTAGATATTCCCACCTAAATAACTTTAATGTACTTTTTTCCCTTACAAACTTATTAATGGTTATTATGCTATTATATTTTGTTTTCTGCTAAATTAGATATCAAATATTAAATACAATTTATACATGCAAAACTGCTAATAGCAAAAAGTAGCATTTTGAATAAGAAATCTGCTTTTCTGTAGGAGTGAATATCGAGTACTCAAGTCAATAGATTGTGTTCCTTCCTAAAAAATTAAAAATGAAACTGTCTTCTGATCCAGTGATTCCTTTACTGAGAATTTATCTGAAGAAACCTGAAACACTAATTCAAAAGAATGTAAGCACCCCTGTGTTCACTGCAGAACTATTTACAATAGCCAGGATTTGGAAGCAGCCCAAGTGCCCATTCGTAGATGAGTGGGTAAAAAAGTGGTGGTACCTTTATACAATGGATAGTACTCAGCCTAAAAAAGAAGGAAATTTTACCCTTTGCAACAGCATGGGTGGACTTGGAGAGCATTGTTCTAAGTGAAATAAGCCAGTCAGAGAAAGGCAAGTACCATATGATTTCACTGGTGTGCGGAGTCTAATGAACACACTGAACTACCAAGCACAATAGAGACAGACACGTAGAAAGAGAACAGCAGGCTGATAGCTGTCGGGGGTGGGGGCCTGGGGGGAGTGTAGGGACTGAACAAAAAAGAGAAAGAACTCATGGACAAGGACAACAGTGTGGTGATTGCTGGGGGGAGAGGGTTGGGGAAAGGTGGACAAGGTTGTAGAGGGATAAGTGGTGATGAACAGAGACGGGGTAGTGAACACACAGTACAGTTTACAGATGATGTGTTAAATTGTGCACCTGAAACCTGTATAATTCTGTTAACCAGTGTCACCCAATAAATTCGATAAAAAGCAAAAAAAAAGTTTGTGTGTATTCTGTTGAGTAAAATGACATTGGTAATTGTCCTAAAATTTAACTAGTTATCCTATTAAATGCATACTTTTGTTTTTATTTTTAAATTGAATTTATTGGGGTGACATTGATACAGGTTGTAGGTGTATAATTCTGTAACACATCATCTGTATATTCTATTGTGTGTTCTCCTCCCCAAGTGAAGTCTCCTTCCATCACCATTTATCACCCCCTGCCCCCACCTTACTCTGTGCTACTCCCCCCAAACCCCTTCTCTCTGGTAGGCACCATACTGTTGTCTGTGTCTATCAGGTTTGGGTTTTGGGGAGCGGGGGTTTGTTGTTGTTGTTTTGCTTAATCCCTTCAACTTCTTCACCCAGCCCCACCCAGCCCCCCTCCCTTCTGACAGCTGTCAGTCTGTTCTCTGTACCTATGAGTTTGTTTCTATTTTGTTTGTTTGTTTTGTTCATTAGATTCCACATGTAAGTGAAATCATGTGGTATTTGTTTTTCTCCAACTGGCTTATTTCAGAATCAACCGTTTTTTAAAGCAGCCTGGTCCCTGTTTGTGAGGCGTGGTGTTTAGAAACCAAGATCTAGAAGTGCTTGCTACTACTGGGTGGCGTTGCTGCTAGGCTCTCTCCGTGGACACAGTCCATTCTGATACCATTGATTGGAATCCACAGGGTTCTTCCTCCTTTCCCCGTTCTGCGTTTGTGTCTCCTTTCACCTGTAGTAAGACCTGTGGTTCCCAACAGCATTCGTGCACTTACTTGCTTAGTCCTACAAGGTGCACAAAAATAGTTTGGGAATTGCTATACAAGTATTATACTACTTTGAACAATAAACCTATTAAATAAAATTCAAGAATTGTTTGCATTCCATTTATCCTTAGAATATATCCTATGAAAGATGTGTAAGTAATGTATTCAGAAGTTATCTGGATTAGTTCTGTTTCTTTTCTTCATTGTGGTTACTTATTTGGTATAAATACATTTCAGTTTATTTTTTCATTTCATTTAGTGTTGGGTTTTCCATTTTTAACTTAATTATATTTTTGAATATGTAAAACACTAACGTAATGTAAAAGTAAAAGTAAAATAAAAAGGTATACTCAGATAAATCCCTTTTCCTTTTGTATTTCCTCCAGTTCATTCCCCCTCACCTGTGTAGATAACCACTTTCATTAGTTTCTGATTTATCTATCCTATGTTTTGTTTTGCAAAAATAAGTATGCATTTTGTTATTTCCCCTTTGATGTTATATAAAAGGTAGTATACTACATGTAAGTGTGTATACATTTATAGATGTGTATTTTTCTTTTTCATCTTTCTTATGCACTTACTATATATATCTTGGTAATCACTCCATGTGAAATCTTTTTTTATATCTGCAGGTTACACTCTTGAAAATACCTAGCTTATTCAACCAGTCTCCTACATATAGGGGAGATACCTTTCAGACTACTTTCTATAGAATATCAATATCAATTTTTTTGAAAAACTAGCCTTATATCTGTTACTTTGTATTCTTTATACTTAATAGTATTGAGACTCTTAACTATATCTTAAATGTTTTTAGCATGTTATTGAACTTCCTTGTGGTCTGCTATGTATGCTGATTTGGGGACCCTTTTGTGTATATATAGGCCAGTTTCTCGGATTGTGTTTGGAAATGAAATCCATCGGGGGCATCCTGTTTTCAAACAGATTACTAACAATGACTTACTGAAGCTTTTTCAAGCTCTTCTCTGTTAAAATTACTTTTTAAGAGCAATTTATTAGAACTCTAATTATAGAATTTATGTATCTTTAGCTCTTGTTTCCTAACCACCGCCCCCCGCCCCCGCCCCACCATTGTAAACTGGGACCAATTTTAGGTAGTATTGTAGAAAGCTGTCAGTACACAGAAGCCATGGTATTCTTAGGAATTTAATAAACAATGAAATTTACAGGCAGGAAGCATTATAAATAAATGGTTAGGGATCTGTTCAACAGATTGGTAACAGAAAATTAACAAGGTGAATTAATTAAAAAATAATTCCACTTATTTATTAACAGTTTATGTTTTTCCTGTTAAATTTAATCCATACTGTATTCTTAGTTTTTAGAAATTTTATTAAATGCCAAGGCCATTCTGCTGTATTCACTTCATTTTCTTATGATTTCCAGTATTACAGTTTTATACAATATCTGCTACATCACTGTAAATTTCTGCTTTCATTTATTTACAAATAAATACGTAGCTCAGATTTTAAAAGGCCAGATTACACCAAAACATGGAAATTTAATGTCTGTACTTAAAATATGATAAAAATATTTTTACTTTAACTTATGTTCATACATAGAGGATATGATTACATTGTAAGAATCTTTGCTCTTTACTACAGCAAATCACTAATTTATGCCACAGTATTTTTTTTGGAATGTCTGCTGTGCTAAGCACGGAGATACAAAAATAGCTTAAGAGAAAATGAACTTCTTTCTGCTGAGTCTGAGAAGCAGCAGGTGGTTGTGTGTGGTTGGAGCAGGAAAATAGGAGACTGAGAAGTTAGCTTGAGGTAGATCATTTAGTCCTTAGCTGCTGGGACAAGCAATTTGGACTTGTTTTTTGGCAGTGAAGAACTATTAGAAGATTTTTTTAATTTAATAAAATATATTTTATTGATTATGCCATTACAGTTGTCCCAACTTTTCTTCCTTTGCCTCCCTCTACCTGGTACCCTCATTCCCTCCAGCATTCCCCTGCCCTTAGTTCATGTCCATGGGTTGTGCACGTAAGTGCTTTGACTTCTCCATTTCCTATGCTGTTCTTAACATCCCGCAGTCTATTTTGTACCTACCAATTATGCTTCTTATTCCCTGCATCTTTCCCCCGCTTACCTTCCATCCCCCCCACCCCCTGCCAGCTGATAACCTTCGAAATGATCTCCATACCTATGATCCTATTCCTATTTTGGTTATTTGCATAGGGTGTTTTTTTTTTCTTTTTAGATTCAAATGTTGCTAGTTGTGAATTTGTTGCCATTTTAATGTTTTGATCTTTTTCTTACATAAGTCCCTTTAACATTTCATGTAATAATGCCTTGGTGATGATGAACTCCTTTAACTTTACCTTATATGGGAAGCACTTTATGTGCCCTTCCATTCTAACCAATAGCTCTGCTGGATAGAGTCATCTTGGATGTAGGTCCTTGCTTTCATTACTTTGAATACTTCTTGCTAGTCCCTTCTAGCCTGCAAAGTTTCTTTTGAGAAATCAGCTGACAGTCTTATGAGAACTTCTTTGTAGGTAACTCTCTCCTTTTCTATTGCTGCCTTTAAGAGTCTCTAACCTTTGGCATTTTAATTATGATGTATCTTGTTGTAGTCCTCTTTGGGTCCAACTTGTATGGGACTCTCTGTGCTTCTTGGATTTGTATGTCTACTTCCTTCACCAAATTAGGGAAGTTTTCTTTCATTATTTTTTCAAAGAAGTTTTCAATTTCTTGCTTCTGTTCTCCTGGCATTTCTGTGGTTCAGATGTTGGTATGTTTGGACATGTCCCAGAGACTCCTTATACTATCCTTGTTTTGCTTTAAAATTTTTTTCTTCTTGCTGTTCTGGTTGAATGTTTATTTCTTCCGTATGTTCCAAACTGTTGATTTGAATGTCGGCTTCATCCCCTCCACTGTTGGTTCCCTGTAGATTTTTATTTTATTTAATGTAACTGTCATTTCTTCTTGAGTCTTTTTTATGCTCTTCTGTACTCAGTGATTTCCTTGAACATCCTGATAACCAGTGTTTTGAACTCTGCATCTGATAGAGTTCCTAGCATTGGTTGGTTATCTCTGTTTCATTTAATTCTTTTTCTGGGGTTCTGTTCATTTGGGCCATATTTCTGTTTTTTCATTTGGGCCATATTTCTTTGTCTCCTCAATTTAGCAGCCTTTCTGTATTTGTTTCTATGTATTAAGTAGAGCTGCTTTTACTCCCTGTCCTAGTAGTGTGGTCCATTGTAGAAAAGGCACCTATAAATTGTGCGGGGCAGAGCCTTAGGTAATTGTCAGGGCAGGGCAACCTGCTTCATTGCTTTGTAGCTCTGTGTGGGGGAGGGCTCAGAGAGGGGACATTACCACTGCCTGGCTTCTCAAGTTTTGCCCGGCACATGCCCCGTTTCCAGTTACCTCACTTACTTCCTGTTTGCTACTGGTGTCCTTCCAACTGTTGCCCTGGTTCTGAATCCAGAGGGGCTGGAGGTAAGTTCTAAATCTGTGCAGGGCCTTTAAGTGGAGTCTCCTGAAAATCTGGCAGCTTCTTCTGCCGCCCCAACCACCACTGGTTTTTATAGCTAGAATTTATGAGGATTTATCTTCCTGGTGCTGGAACCTTGGGCTGTGTGGTCTGGCCTGGGCTAGGATCCCTTGCTTCTGAGGTACCCCTCCTGATTTTTATCGACATGAACGTGGGATTGCCCATTCCACTGCCTCCCCATGCTATACCATGTCTCCATACCTCTCCCTCAAACTCCATGTCTCCCCACCTCTTACCTGTCTGAATGAATATGGCTTCTTTAAATCTTTGGTTGTTGGACTTCCATACCACTCTATTTTCTGATGGTTCTGGGTGTTATTTGTTTTAAGATCCAGTTGTAATTTTTTCTGTAGTTGTGTGAGGAGGTGAAGCATGTTTACCTATGTCTCCATCTTGACCGGAAGTCAGAGTTTTTAAATAGAATTACATGACTTGACATTTGTTCTTGGAAGATAACACTACAAAATATGTTAATGGATTAGAGATGTGAGAAATCAGAAGATAAATTAACTGTTGAGGCAGGAAATTTTTAAAGTTTCATTTAGCAATAGTAGGAATCTTGTCAAGTAACTAAATGTAACAGTTCCTAGCATTCATTGGGCAATTATGTGGATTGTGTGTGTAGAATGAGTGCTTAAATGTCCAATTTCTGGTACCAGTCTCATTAAAACCTAAAGCTGTCAACCATTTTTCTAACCTTGGTCTTATCACCAGAGTACCTTTTAGTACTTACAACAGTAATTCATGTAGATAAAAGTACATAAAAAATCAACAGTGTTCTTATTTGGTTTACCTCCTCATTCTCAGTGTGGAATATATTTTCTGTAGTTTCCAGAGAAATATTGATGTGGAGGTGAGCTTTGTGAAGTGCTGCATTTATGAAAATGTCTTTATTCTAAATGACTAATGGTTTGACCAAATATGGAATCCTGATTTGGAGGTCATCTTCCCGTAGAAGTTTGAGGACATTGCTCTGTTGTCTTCTCACTTCAGTGTTGCTGTAAGAAGCCTATTCCATTTTAGTTCTCTGTCATTTTTTAGATGTTTTACTTTCCTTGGAAATTTTGGAATATTTTTCTCCTTTACATTATAAAATTTTGTAATGAAGTACCTCGGGCACAACTATGTTGTAAGTATAGCCTGTGAGGCCATTCTGTTTTTCAGGAGAATCCTCCATTCTTCTTTTGGTTGGTGTGTGTCATGTGCTTGACTGCCAGCGCTCTTGAAACTGAGTAATAAAAGGCAGCTAAACATCTCAACTCTCATCGTACAGATTTACACTTAATACTCTATTTTCAGTGTAATGCCTCTCCCTCTCTCCCTGTGCCTGATGTCCCTTAATGAGATGCTTGGATGCTTAATATGGAGATAGTTTGGGGTGGGGGGTGTCATTAAGTGCTTAATATGCAGGCGTTTATTTGCCTTTTCTTGTTTTTGGCGCACACCTCTCACACGACCTTCCATAGTACCCAAGCCTTTCTGGAGTTCTGGGGAGTGCATTGGTTTGTTTCTCGTTATATTCTTAGTCATCTGAGTCAGGAAATGAACACACTATGGACAACTTAATTCAAATTTATTTATAATTGTTACTGTCTGTGTGGCAGTTAACATTTCTGAGTTTAATTTGTTGAAAAAATAAGTTCATAAACTTGGAACTATCTAAAAAAATGGAAACAACTGTCTTTTTTATTAATATTTTATTAGGAAGGCAAAGTAGCTCATTTTTTCCCCTATCAGAATGTTACTCTTAAAAATTTAAATCGAGTTCCCAGTTACCATTGTAACTTCACCTTTGACAAACCTTTTAGAAACCATTTCTGAACAAGGGTCTCTCTCGTCACAGAACACATAGGAACACCATACAAGTTTTTTGATGGTATATTTTAAAAGTATTTTCCCTAAGACTAACCTGCATTTTGGTAAAAGTTCTGTAATTATACAGGTAGAGGCAACATTCACTTATTTAAAATTACTTAAAATGTTGATATAAATTAGACCCAGAGCCTTATTTTTATAACTTTATGCTCTTTAATGTACACTAGACGACATTAAAGTATTACCAAAGTTGTACTGACTGAAATATTTCCCTCATTAAGACTCGTGGAGCGTATGTCTCTCAAGAGCTTGCCTCGAAACCATGAGTTAAGGAATCTATATGATATGAAATTAGATGACAATTGGAGCAACTAAAAACTAGTTGAGACCCCAAAATATTCCACCACATTTTTAAACTTGTGTTTCGTGAATGAGTCCTGTGGATTGCGGGTAGCAGTTTGCTCTGGGAGTAAGATAAAATGAGGGGTGGGAGTAAAAATGAGGAGAATAGAGCCATAGCAGAACGATAAGGATAAGGTAAGGATTATCTGTTCTTTTATTGGTTTAAATAAGTTAGGTTTTATTTGAACAAAGCATTCTGTAACTAGAAAGTTTTTATTGAAAGCCATTAGTTAATAGTATTGATAGTTGAAATCAGAAGATTGAAGACAAATGAACAGAAGCAGTATAAATATATAAGTTAGCCTTTCCTTGCTCCCCTGTTGTGCAGCTCCTTCTCCAGTTGGCTGGGCCTTTATTGCCCCCATGGTTCTCACGATTATTCCTGACGTTGTGCCTTTGTGGAGCAGCAGAGTCTCTTTCTGCCTGTTCCTCTCTGTTTGTCAAGGCCAGAGTTAAGGCCAGCTCCCGCCATGCAAGTTCTCACCAACATTCCCACACATTGGTTTTTCTATTCTCAGAATGTCTGTAGGTCTTGATTAAATTGCTTGGGTTGTTATTTTGTTACATGTAATAATTTATTTCACTTTACTTCAGTGTGAATTCTCAGTTTCTCACATAGTACTCACTGTGTACAAATTTAATAACTCAGGTCATGAACCTGATTTTCCCAGTTAAAAGCTGTGTTTACCTCATTACCATCAAACATTAATTTTGTTAATGATTTATATATTTGGACTTCTTGAGTGTGATTCTTTAACATGCTTTATGCTCTTTCTCATTTTGCATTCATCTTAGTTTGCCCACAGAATGTAATAAATCATGTTTGACAGTTATACAGGGTTTGGTGCAAATAATGCCCCTTTTTATTACAAAATCTTTTATTACAAAATCATAAACACGTAATTCTCTAACATAACAATATCACACTCAAGCATACCATATGACATTTTAGGTGAAATATTCAAATTAAAACTATAAATTATTACACCCATATTACTATGCTACTGATCACACTCAAGCAGTCGTTACTTCTGCTGGACCCTGTATTACCGCACCCCTATAAGTTGAAAACAGAATCCTTTTTCACTATGTGGATTTCTTACGGCTATTTAGTGGTAAAGAGGATGATCCTTCAAAATATATAGAATACACACACTGCCCATCCCTGTCTGCTTTCACATAGGCATTTGATCGTTTTATAGTTTGTGCGTCAGGACCTGTACTTGCAACATGTTACCAGGATGTTTGGGGAAGATAGTTTATCTCTGTAGCAGGAGGATTTAATGGGACTTTTCTTGGAACATTTATTATTCATGACTTAGGGGCCCAAAGATGGAATGAGGAAGTGACACTACTAAATTCTCCACACACTATCCTAAATCTAGAACTACCACCCACTGACAGCAGTCCGAGTCAGACACGTCCCTAAGTAGTTATTACGAGGTAGCCCAGAATGGTTCTGTTATCCCCAAATATCAGTCCATTTCCCACATCTCCACTCCCACCCATCATCAGATATTAAGAGTGAGGAAGGAAAAGAGAGTTGAAATTTGAAAGTAGGAAACAGTATATTAGCAGCTCTTTTTCCCCATCCCACTTCACAGTGGGCACCTGAAATTCTTGGAGGGCGTGGAGATGTTTTTGAGGCTTCATGAGAAGGCGCATGAAAAGCAGAGGAGGAGATGGGAGCTATGGAGGCAGGCGTATTGGGCAGCGAGCAAACCAGTTGATGCCCTAGCTGTTAAGGTGATTCGGAGCTTGGACTGCTGACTACAGGGGACGGGAGGCTCTTGACTACCCTGTTCTGGGGAGGCCAAGACAAAGCCGCACAAATGAAGCAAGTGCATCACCTGTGAAGTAACCAACGCATCAGCAAAAGCTACCATGGCTGACTGAAACTAGAATGAGGTGGGGGTGCCTTCCTACCACCTGCAGGCAGCCAGTAAGGCAATCCTATCACCTTCTGCAATTTCTTTCCCCTATATATCATAGTAATTAGAGTTGGAAGAGAGAAGGGAAAAAAATACTCCAAGCCTAAGTTACCAAGGTGCTGGAGTAGAAGGAGGACTAAAAGTGCAGACCACACTTGGTCTCCCACTCAGAGTTCCATGAGCAAAAGCTTAGTTGGCATCCGTGGGAGGGACTAATAAAAGGTAACACTTAAAGTGCTTATTACTACGTAACCGTAACCAGCACTGTTTGAAGCTTACATATTCATTCAGTCAGTCTTCTAACAGCTCTGCAAGCTGTGGATTGTTATTAACTCTGTTTTACATTAGAAATTTAGGAATAAAATGAGATTTGAGTTAAGACCTGGGAATGGAGTCTTTAAATTTTACTAGCTTGAGATTCAGACAAGGACTGGGAATGTATGAACTCTGCTCTAAGAGCAAATTAAGGGCAGAATAGGAAAATTCAATGTCATACAATTAAAACATAGAAATTAGAGTGAAAACTAAGTTGTGCCACATTATCTTCCACTGAATTGAGACAGTTTAACAAACTTCGTACGTATTTGAAATCAATTAAACTCACCTTTAGTACATTTAAAATACATGTGATAAATATAGTATATCATAAAACTAGCTGTATTAATCTGTAATGAACAACAGCATTAGAGTTACATATAGCATATAATATTTAGTAATTTGGGAATGGATTTGGTGGTTAAGATTTGATAAATTTCCTGATAATCTGAATGAGAGAAATTGTGTTTGTGTGTATACATAGACCAAACCCAAATATTGTCAAGTTTCTTCATTATATGGACGTGAATAGGATCACATTAATGTTAATGCTCAAATCTTAGCGGGGCTGGCTTTACACCCTCATTTACATGGAGACTCCTGTGGTATGCATTTCCCATTCCTTCAACTATTTTAGGGCACGTTTAAGGAGATCATTGGGTCCCACAGATTAAGGCAAATTGCTACTCCCTTTTTGACCTGTTTTGCTCCAAACTGTTCTTCTCTGGCTAAGTGTGCCACCCAAGACACATTGTCAGCACTGCTCTGAGCTGGGATGTGACAATTCAGCACTCTTTTGCAAGTCAGAAAAAGAATTCTTTTGTGTAACGTCTAGTTGGGGGAGTCCTCTGTCAGAGTTGTGAGCTCCAGAGTGTTGACCAGTGTAAAGAGGATGTTCCTTCAGTTCACACGCAGCATGTTTTCTGCTGTGAGTGTGACTGCACGGCCGCAGTCATTTGGTAAGGTGGGCTCATTTACTAGCCATCACCTTGGAGGAGGGCCTCTACTTTTCTCCGACTTGAGACGCTGTTACTTAGAATGGTTTTCTGTGACAGCTATTGCCTTCCCTTACTATGAGTGTCAGGAGTCTCAGTGCTCCTTTCAGAAAGTTGGATTGTCTTATTCATATCATCCTCCAGTATGTCAACATGTCTGCACACAGTCTTAGCTTAAGATGTTTTCCTGGGAGGCTTCTCACTCCTGTAAAGTCTGTGGGTGGGTGAAGAGTGAGAGGTTGAAAGTTGACAGATAGGGTTCGTGTAATTCATCTATGAGCTATACCTGAATCTCACCTCTAGTCTGGTTTTGGCCTCTGCTACATGTGTATTACCATTAAAACTTTATATGGACCTTTTTGCTTATGGTAAATGGCTCAAGCCATTATGTGGTTGTACAGGTTGGTACCCAGCAGTCTTATTAAGTGGGAGACCTGGCTTCTGATCTTACCTTTCTATAAACTGTTACTTTGGGCATGTCACAGGCTCTCTGTGCTTCCTTCTGCAGAAATGTTCATTCAGATTCTCACATTCTGAGCTCCTGTGTTCTGAACTAAAACTATTAAAATTCCATTTATTGCCTTTATAATTTTCAGTATCATATGTAAAGTTACTTATGAAAAATAAATTGCTTAGTGTGCAGTTTATAGCCTGTAATCATTCTTTTAGTTCTTTTTGTTGGCTGTTTTTCTAAAACTATTCATTAGTCTGTCAAAATTAATATGATATACTCTGCTTTTTGAACTTTGATGCTATACTATAAATATTCTCCAAAGAACTCTGAACTAATAATGTATTTATCTTTGGAGAACATTAAAAATATTACTTTGCTGTAATTGTAGGTAAGAAATGTGTGAATTTAAAGGGAACTGTCCTCTAAATAAAGGGGGGGAAATTATCCATGGTCCATGCCATTGTTATTGCTAGGTGAGACTGAACTTCCTTTTTTAGGGTAGTTTTTCATTTGCCATTGCCATTATAATTTTGAGTTTCTGTGTATCAAACCTGATGCTAGAGAAACCTCTAGCATCAGTGAGTAGTTGAACTCCTATAAGACTTTTTAAAATACTACTTTCTTATAGAATAGTTGTGGGACAGATGTGCCTTACCCTGTTTTCCATAAGCTCCTAATTAAATTCAAGTCTTTATCAATGAAGACATCTTTGATTTACCCACTAGGTCATTTGAAATTTTGTTTAAGTTTTCCATCTCCACAAGAAAACTGAAAAGATAATGTTCTGTGTACCTGAACTAGATCTCTGTCTTCACTGAAAGGACTGTATTTCCCAAAAGCCTGCCGTTTAATCTTTTTTTTTTTTTTTCATTATTGCAGATGCCATTGAATCCTTTCTCAGGATCCCATTAATCTCATTCTTCATATTACTGTACCTTGATATTAATGGACTGTCATTGTAGAGGATATTGTCTGTAATATTGAATCGGACATATGAAGTTTTCATAATTGAGCCAAGTTGCCCGACCAGTGATGTTGTTCTATTCTAGAGGGTTTCTTTAAATAATGAGTCAAACTTGAAGCTTCTGGGATGAAAAATTATCAAAATATATACATTTACTCTTGCTTATGAGAATTTTAATTCAGAGGCCAATCGATTATGCATCACATTTCAAGTTATTGGTAAATATTTATGTTTCCAGTAGTCTCAAAAATAGACCTTTATAGAGTAAGACTCAATTATCTTACTTTTCTTACTTTTTAAAAAGCAAATACCACCTTGAAGGTAATAGAGACTAGAATCTGGTATGGTACATGTTCAGAGGTATATTGTGACATGCTTAGCTGATCAACCTCCATTTAAATTTGATAGACTCAAATTTTTCTAGACCTAGGCTATTTCTAGACATGATACCAGTTATAGAAATTTATTAAAGGAATTTTTACTTAAGGAATTTAAATGAAATGAGCTTTACTGATATTACAACCATAATTTGAATTTCTGTGTAAAAACAGCTCCCTGTTCATAGAATAACTTAGATCCTTGATTTTATAATTTTACATACATTCTGGTTGCTGGAAAAACTTCATATAATCTATTGTTATATTGTGAGCTTTAACATTTGAGTCTTGTTCAGTTTTATCTGTTTCACTATTTAGAATTAATTTTCTAAGACTACTGTAGTTGCCTTATTTATTTTTCAGTTATCTCTTTTTTCAATAGTATGAAGATCTATTATACGGAGGCTTTGCATTTTTGGCAATTCACTGCAGAAAGTATCAATTTGTCAAATAAAAAGAAAAATTAGATATACTTTATTCATGTTAAAGTCACACCCTAGCTTTTTTTAAAGGGAGCTTTGGCTTAGAGTTGCAAGCCTGAGGATATTGATTTGAATTATGCATGACTGTCTGGTGTGCAGTTGCATTAGCCTGCTAGATGGATAGTGTAAACATGTTCTGAATTTTAAGTATATGACAGTATATGAGTGGCAGGTTAAAAATAGAACTAATAACCAAGTGCATGTTTGGAAATTTGATTTTTACAGTGTAAAACTATACAGGGTGCTCTGTGCAACTGCTTGACTGCCAACATAATAACTTCTTTTGCATTTTACAAATGTTAAAAGATGCTGTCTGATAAGTGTACTAGGTCAGTGATTTTTTTGTCTAATTTGTTGAACTTTTAACAGTAAAAAACAAAAACAGTAATATGCAAGTCAGTAAAGATCATCTTTCATAGATTATGAGGTAATTGTTCAGGCATGCCATTTCTAATATATATTATTTAAAAATAAATAGGGAGCTTTTTGTTCTTAGTTAAAGCGTCCTACCATCAGCATGTCCATTTTGAATTCTAGAATTGAGAATGGCTACCATTAAACATTGTAGTTTAAAATGGAATTTGATATTCTATTCTCATAAAAACTTGTACCTTTCACTCCCCTGAAAATTGGGAAATATGTCATTTGGAAACACAGTCCATATTTTTGACTCCCCTATTTTATTGTACATTTCTAAATAAAAACTTACTCTAAATCTGTAATAGCTTTTTAATTGTGAAAAGAATTGGTCATTCTGGAGTTTGATATTAAATGTTTTGAATGCTAAAGTTTATGTGCTTGTATTATATATGATGCATGCATGTATGAGGTCAGTCCAGAAAGTATCCAGCCATGCACCTGTGAAAAATAGACATTTATTGAAGAAGATATAATATACAAAAAACATTGTACGCAGGAGCCTCAGTCCCCTTCAAAGTAGGCACCTTGGGACCTCACACACTTCTCCCAGTCCCCATCAGCTGCCCCATCATATTTTCCTGAATCTCATCAATGGTCCAAAATCCCTTCCTTTTTAAAGGTGATTTTAGTTTGGGGAAAAGCTAGAAGTCACAGGTGCCAAATCTGGACTTTAAGGGCTCTGTGTCACCTGGGTGATTTGATGTTTCACCAAAAAACTCTGCGCAACACCTGATGCATGAGCAGGCATGTTGTCGTGATAAAGCCACCAATCATCAGTTGCCCATAACTGTGGCCTTATGAATAATCCAGATAGTTTCCATGGAGGAATGTTCAGCTTAATGCAGAATTTGAGGCAGATTCGTTGTTCTGTTCATTCAGTCATTTTGAGTGTGACAGCCACACAGTACAGATACTCGCTGAACAGTGTCTGCTGCCCCACTGACTAGTACAGTGAAGTCATCATTGTTCACACATGCACAATCCAGTCCACTCTCCTTGGCTGCCAGGTTACATGGATGTCGCACAAACCATTTTCATTATATTAACGATGGTTGGACTTTCTGGACAGACTTTGTGTATTTGTGACTTTTGGTAAATTTGACCCATTTTTTTTTGTATTGACATTATTTTTCTTATTTATAAGAGCTCATGAAGTTCTTTGTATGTTAATATTTTTGTAGTTTTAAAAATATAATTAATAGTGATTTTCCAACTCAAATTTAATATTATGTTGATAAAGATTTTTCAGTGTTTTTATTCATGGCTTTTGGATATTATGTTATGTTTAGAAAAACCTTTCTTATTTTGAGGCTTAGAGATTTTTAAAATGTTTTCTTCTAGTATTTTTATGGCTTCGTATTTTACATGTAAATCTTTGATCCAGCTGGGATTTATTTTGAGGCAAGGACTGAAGTAGAGAATTAGCTTTCTTCTTCTCCAAGTTACTAACCGTTTATCACTACGTTGTATACTAAAGAATGGAGTATTTTAACCACTGATTTGAAATAGTACTTTTATCATATACCAAATTTCTTTTGGGACTTTTGTCTGCTTCTGAAATTTTTTCTGTTCTGCTTACTTCCTCTCCAACAGTGCCTAATGATGTATTATAACATTGTATTATTTTTGTTCATTTTTCTAGTTATTCTTGTACATTAATTCTTCCGGATGAACTTTAGAGCAGTTCTTGTGCTATTTTGATTGAGATCATATTGACCTTATAACAAGGGTGTTTCTTAATTTCTTTTTATTTCTGATATTAATTTCCAGTATAAAGTTTTTCAGTATCCCTTCTTTCCACTTCAAAATATCTTTTTATTTCTACATGTAATCTCTACTTTGTATTTTAGAAATCAAACAATTCTCCTCTGCCTTTGCTTCATTTCTCCATTTGGCCTCAGCTGGGATCATTTGTCAGTAATCATTTATCCTTTTTAATTGCACAACTTAATTCTTTCCATGGTCCACTTACTTGTATTTTTAAACACTGTGGTTTCTCTACATGAACAATGTCCATCCTTCTAATCTTCGTCTGTGCTTTTGTTAGTATTTTTTAAAAATCAGCTTCACTGAGGTAATATTCTACTCTCTTGAGTACTAGAGAGAATGTCTGTACTACTAACCCCTCTTTTCTTCACTCATAAATTCTCTTTAAAAGGTTAGTTACCAACACCTCTGTATCTCCACTAGGCATTTTTTTCAGTTACTTGAAAGCTGGATTTTAACTCCCTAATTCAACTGAAATTATGAAAATTTAATGTTATTATTGTGCTAAAATGTATATAGCAAAAAAATTACACCATAGAACTTCATATAAATGGAATCATATGATCGTGTCTTTGTGTGTCTGGTTTATTTCTCCTAACGTAATGTCTTTGAGGTTCTTCCACATTGTACGACAGATCAAAATTCTATTTCTTTTTATGGCTGAATAACAGTCTACTGTATGTATTGTACTTTTTTGATTATAAGATGCACTTCTTTTAAAAGATTTATTTATTTATTTTTAGAGAGGGAAGGGAGGGAGAAAGAGAGAGAGGGAGAGAGACAGAAACATCAATGTGCAGTTGCTGGGGGCCGTGGCCTGCAACCCTGGCATGTACCCTGGCTGGGAATCGAACCTGCGATACTTTGGTTTGCAGCCCACGCTCAATCCACTGAGCTATGCCAGCCAGGGCCAAGATGCACTTTTTAACCACATTTTTTGCTTCAAAATTTTTTTTCCTATTTTCCTCCTCTAAAGCCTAGGTGTGCCTATTTTTCGGACCATAAGACAGCTAGGTTTTAGAGGAGGAAAATAGGAAAAAAATTTTGAAGGAAAAGATGTGGTAAAAAAGTACGTCTTGTAGTCTGAAAATTACGGTATGTAGCACATTTTGTTCATCCATTCATCCATCAATGGACACTTGGGTTGCTTCTGACTTTAGACTCGTGAATAATGCTTCTGTGAACATTACTGTGCAAGTACCTATTTGATCTTTGCTTTCTGCTTTCAGTTCTTTTGGTCATATACCAAGAAGTAAGATTGCTTGATTCTGTCTTTCTTTTGTTTCGTGTATTTTGGTGCTCTTCTTTAGATGCTTTATGTGTTTACAGTTGTTCTATCTTTCTGCTGGACCGAGCCTTTTGATTATAAAATGTCCCTCTTTATTTCTAGTAACTTTTTTTTTGTTTTAAACCACTTTTCTGATGTCATTATGGCCACCTCAGTTTTCTCATGGTGGTTTTTGCAAAGTATACCTTTTTCTAATTTTTTATTTTCTGTTTGTATCTTTTAATCTAAAAAGTGTTTCTTTTAAACATCATATAGTTGGATCACATTTCTTAAATCTAGTCTGAAAATTTTACATTTTGATGGGATTATTTAATCCAAGTGTATTATTATTGATATTATTAGGATTATTTCTACCACTTTACTGTTCTATGCACTTCAGGTCTTTTGTTCTGCTGCTCCTCCTTCACTGCTTTCTTTTGCATTATGAGATAGTTAAAATGTAGCATTTTATTTTCTGTAATCACTGTTTTACTATGGTATTTGAGTATTGTTTTTAATTGGTTGCCTAGGGGTTTACCACATACTTCTTGATTTTTCCCAGTCAGCTTCAGATTTATGCTAGCCTAATTCCAGTGGTATATAGAAATGTTATTCCCTTTCCAACATTTTTGTATTATTTTAAATCATGTCACACCTGTTAATGTTACAAACCATAGAATGCATTGTTATAAATTATTATTTTACCATTTTAGTCATTTCCTTGGCCCAGTATAGTTTTTCTCCTACTTACCCCGCTTTGTGTTGTTACTAGCTAATATATTGTACATATATTACATTTCTGTATGTTTGTTATTAGCTCAGCAATATATAATATGCATAATACTTTGTACAGTTACTTTTTAAATAAGAGAATAAGGAGAAAATATGCATCTGTATTGCTTCTGGTAATTAATTACATTTATTGTTACTGTATATTTTTCCTTATGGATATAAATTACTATCTGGGGTCACTTGCTTTCCGCCTGAAGAACTTCATTTAATTTTTTTTTTTTTGTAAGTTGAATGTGCCAGCAATACATCCTCTCAGTTTCTGTTTATCTGGAAAAGTCTTTATCTCACTTTAATTTTTCAAAGATAGCTTTGCTAGATATAGGATTACTGATTGACAGTTTTTTTTCCTTTGATCACTTTGAATATGTAATCCCATTGCCTCCAGCTTTTAAAGTTTTTTTCTGAAAAAGTCAGCCATTAATTTTATTGAGTTCCATTACATGTGACAAGTCATTTTTCTCTTGCTGCTTTCAAGATTATCTCCTTGTCTTTGACTTACAGCCTTTTTACTGTGATACGTGTTTGTGTATCTCTTTGTCTGTATCCTGTTTGAAGTTTGTTGAGCTTCCTGGATGAGTAGGTTATTGTTTTTTAGTAAATTAGCAGAGTATTCTGACATTACATCTTTGAATACTTTTTTCCTGCTTTTTTCTTTCCCCTCCCTCTGGTATTCCTGTTACTTGTGCATGGCTACTTTTAATGGTTCCACATTTCTCTAAGGCTCTCTTCATTTTCTACCTTCCTTTTTCTTCTGGTTCTTTGGTCTGAATAATCTCTGGGACTCTGTTTCATGTTCACTCCTTCTTTCTTCTGTCAGCTCATATGTAGTATTGAGCCCATCTAGTGAAATTTTTATTTCGGTTTTTGTAACTTGTGAGTCCATAATTTCTGTTGTGTTTTTTATAATTTCTATTCTTCAGTGATACTAGATGCTACATTCTAATCATACATTTCTTTATTTAATCATGGTTTTCCTTTTTACAGTGGTTATTTTTATGTCGTTGGGATAATCCAACATCTGGTCTCTCACAGACAATTTCTGTTGCCTCCATTTTTACTGGTGTGTGATTTATACTTTCCTATTTCTTTGCCTTACAATTTTAAGTTGGAAATTAGGCATTTTATATAAAATAGCAACTTTAGGTACTGGTGGCCTCCCCCAGTCCTATCCTCTGGCTTGTTTTTACTGTTAGCTCATTTGTTTCTGTAGTGACTGACTGCTGTTTTAGCAAAGTCTGTTTCTCTGCCACAGTGGTCAGTCTCTGATGTTGTTCCTTAGGGGCCACAGCTTTGCTGCATATAGGGTCACTGGATGACAGCCGGTAAGTGACCATGTCCACAGTCACCTGGCAGGGTTCTCTCCATCTCTTTCCCTGGCCACACCCAGCTATTAAACTCCACTAATTTCTAGCTGATTACTCAGATGCTTGAAACAATGCCCCGAAGCATAAATTCCTCTATAAGGTAATCCAGTCAAATTTTGCCTCCTTTCAAGGAACAGTTTCTGAAGTCAGTGTTTGTTATATATTTTTTCTGGTTTTCTACTTTACGGTGTCTTCTTTTAGTTGTCTCATACCCCATTCTCTCCTGAAAAATAGCATGCCCACAGGTTAGCCTGCATCTTTATTGAATCTGTAAATCTCCCATTGCTTTTCAACAAAACCTCCTCTAGTCTTGAGAGCACCTATAGCTTGAACTTCTTCATTGTCTGTTGCAAAGAAGTAAGTTCTTTTGGGAAGAGATTGGAAGTTGTCTTATGGCCTGTTTCTCCCCCCAGGCAACATCTCTGAGCAGAGCTTCCGAGATGGCAAATTTGTCTCTGGCAGATCTGCTCTACCAGCTGTGTTCATTGTCTGGGAGGTAGCACCCTGGGGTTGTTTCGGCTTGCCTCCACAGTGTGGAACTATGCCTGGCAGGCCCAGGCAAAGGTTGAATTATTCTCATCCCAAAGTTATAGTCCTCTATTTCACGACTGGGGGCTCCTCTATTGCACGATTGGGGGCTGAGCAGAAGCAGGGAGCTCCATCTCTTAATTGCACTTGCCCAGGACTTAGCTCAGCAACAGGTAGCTGGGAACAGGATAAAACATGTTGACATTTTGCTTCTCCCAGGAAAAAACTGTCCATCTGGATGATGAGTCCCTTGTTTCGGGCTGCACCAATTTGGAGTAGTCTCTGCCTTGCTAAGCTGGGAAGAGTGAGGGGGAGCAGTCTTGGGTCAAATACCATAGACTCTTGTCTTAATGAATTTTTGTAGATATTCTTGAATAGATCTTTTCATAGATCTATTTGTTGTTCATTTCTAGACACTTTAAATGGCCTTTTAAAAAAAATAGTTTTCATCAGTTTCTCTGGGGAGCGGATCAAAGCTTCTCATGCCGTCATACTGGAAGTGGGTCTTCAATTTGTTTTTTAAATTATATGCTTTAAGCATACAGATAAGTATCAATAATTTTATAATGATGCATATATTCTTTAGCTTTTCAGATTCTAACATTTTACAGTATTTCAGGAACTTTTTATAAACAAATTAAACATTAGATTTGAAAACCTCTCTATGTAGTTTTATAGTTTATAATGTAATGTATATCATTCCCATGTATTTTTTTGTATTTGAATTTTTTACCCTTCATTAACAGTGTGTTAGCAGTTTTTACTAATCTTTTATATATTCATCAGCACTTGTAGTTGCCAAGCTTACATATTTTTGGCAATCTGGTAATGACATTAAATGTTGTGATGGAGTTCCTAGGTACAACAGATAAGATAAAAAGAAATAAAATGTGTAAAGATTTAAAAGGAAGAAATAAAATAAACATTGTTTGGAAATGTTATGATTGTCTGCCTAAAAGAAGCACACTGTGTATGAAAACTATTAGGAAAGATTTTATCCAGCAGCTTTGCTCATTATTTCTAATATGTCTAATAATTTGCCTTTAGCTCAGGCTAGACTCCTGCACAATGTTGAATAGTAGTGAGTGCTTCTTGTTCCTGTTTTAAAGGGAATACTTCTAGTGTTTTAGTTTTTGAAGTCGGCTGTAGGTATTTGGAAGCTATCATTCATTGAGTTAAGAAAATTCCCTTCTGTTCCTCGTTTACTAAGATTATTTTGCTTAATATATTAGCTGATGTCTAATTTTATCAACTGCTCTTTCTGATCTTATGAGATCACATGGGTTTAACTTTTATATGTTAGTTTTAAATTATTTTAAAAGATACTCCTGTGTTAACCTTACATTTCTGAAATAGAATCACATTTTTTACTCTTGTTTCTCTTAGGATTTATACAACTGTGTTCGTAAAGGAGCTTACTATAAATTTTTCCTTCCTTATATTGTCCTTGTTTGAATTTTAGAATGAAGTCAAGTTTCACAAAGTCATAAAAATTAGATAAATAAGTTTTGAGTTATTTTCTCTTTCTCATTTTTGTAGAACATTATATTAAATCATGGGTATTCTCTAAATGTGTGGTAGAATCAATCTATAAAGTTAGCTCACATTATGATTTTATTTTGGGAGGTAGATTTTTATTGATTCAGTACCTAAATGTGTGTGAATAATTGATTTCTCTATAGTTCTTGAGTTAGTGTTGTAAATTTTATTTTCCTAGGAATTTTCTGTAAGTTTTCAGAATTATGGTTAAAAGTTACTAATAGTATTTTTGCTTGACCTTGTTAGGGCTTTTTTTTTAGTTTCAAGGATCTTGATTTAGGTTTATATCAGTTATCTCTATTGAATATATTTTAAAAAGTTTATTAGTGTTGTGTTCTTTATTATTTTATTTTTTCTGTTTTCTTTGGCCTCAACCTTTCTTTAATAAATATCCAAATGTATAGAAATTTTTCAAATGTATTAAGAAAAATCTTTTTTAGTTTGTGAGTTCTAAGTAATTGTGTTGTGATCAGATAACAGAATTTATGTGATATTAACTATTCCTATTTGTTTTAAAAAACTTATTTTTTATGACTAATACATTGGGGGAAGGGGCAGGTTATCAGTGTTCAGTGTATCCATTAAAAGAATATGTATTCTTAAATTCCTGGTTGCAGTGTTCTCTGAATGTCCTTCAGTCAGACTTACTGTGTTCAGGCCTGCTGTATCTTTCTTAAATGTTTTTCTGCTTTACCTTTTAATTATTAGGCGAGATGTCTTAAGTCTCATTAATCGATTGTGGATTTGTGAGACTTTGAGAATTCTGTTCACTTTTCCTTAAATATTTTAAAGTTATATTTCGAGAGACTTTACATGTTACAAGTTTATGTATTTCTGGTAAATCATCTCATCTCTCATTATGTTGTAATAAATCTCTTTATCCTTTTATTTTTATGCCTTTTGTAGGAGGGGCTCAAAAACTATTTCATTTGGTATAATATACCAATATAGCTTTTTTCTTTTTTATAGTTATCAAGTATATATATATTTCTATGCTGCAAGTATATGTTTTTATATAGATAAATATATTTCTATGCTGCATATTCAGTCTGTCTGTATTCTTAGTTCTAAGTATAGCTCATAAAACTATAGTTCCTATATAGTTATTGGAAGTTATTATAATTATGTGTTTGAATTTATTTCTGCCATGTTATTTTGTTTTATTCATCCCACTTTTTCTGTGCTGCTTTTTCTTTCCTCCTTGGCCTTTGACCTGATACAATTTTTAGGGGCATAATTTAGTGTGCAAAAATTTCTGATGGTCTTCACATTTGATGGTATTTGTATCTCTAGAAATATCCTCAGGGATGGGGATATTTCTAAGCATTCTGTACAGCTTTATAAATTTGGAAACAATGAAAGAAAACAGTATTTGAAATTACTTCTAAGATTTAGCATAATTTATATTAATATTTACTTACTATAATTGTTAATAACTATTTGTAAAATGTCTGCAAATGTAGTGGTCACTTACATTACTTGATATAAACATCTTGTTTTTTTTCCCTTCCCTCCTTTAAGCCTTACATGCAGTCTCTCTGCCCAGCTTCACATCCCTCGCATTGTGCAGTCACCATGCGTTTAAGGTGCAGAATCACAACCTGGATGGGCTCTTGAGAGTTGGATGTTCTTATGCAGGGAAGTCTACAAATCCAGTATCAAAACTTGGATTTGTAGAACTTGGTTTGAGTAAATAAAGGGGTTTTTTTTATTGTTTAAGAAAGGAGATTTTGTAGTTTCTTTTACAAACCAATGCATCATAAGCAGTTTTCACTTTAAGAAAATTATTCTCTTATTTTATACCAGTCCTAAAATGGAACCGTTAAGTGTTATGGATGCAAAGTAGTTAGAATTGCAAAGATTTTTTTAATTGTAAGGGTCTTAGTGCTCTAGCTCATGTTCTTCACTTTGTGTGCACAGGACCGGAGTTAAATGCTTAGTTTCTCAGTAGCAGACAGTGGGTTCAGACCTAAGGCTCCTCCTTCCCTGTTTGACGTTACTGATTTTCCTTCTCCCTGACATGTAACCTTCACAAATTAGGTATTCTTCTAAATAGTGCCTAGCATAAAAGGGATACTAACATAAAGTACATGTTGTTTAACATTTCCCAGAGGAAAAGACAGGTAAACTTAGAACTGTTCTAAGTGGTTTGCGTCTGTTAGATGTGGGCACAGAAGAGGCATATTAAAATCGGGTGGATGCTTTTCAATATAGGTCTTCATGATACTTTTCCCAAACCACTCTTAACAGAACATGGCATTGGGTCTTTTGTGGCAGTCATGAGAGAAACTGATTTAGGTGGATATGTGTTCTCAGCCATTCAACTTAATTCAGCATGAATAGTTGGAACATAATTTTTTTCCACGGACTTTGGCTACAGTCCTTAGGGATAAAGAGAACAGGTATTAAACATGTCCTCTGAGTCCTGATAAGACTTCAGAGATGTATTATTTTTTATTAAGCTAATTCTGATTTTAAGAGAGTGATCCCATTTTCTTTAACTGATTTTACGTTTTCTGTTTAGTAATTTTTCATAGTCTTTCAGTAACTACAAAAGTTGCTTTCCCCCTCTACAGATGGAGAAATTGAGGCCTTATGAAGTTTAACTTAGAACTCCGTGGAGTTTACTGTATCAAACTAAATTTTTGTATGTGCTGCTTATAAATTCAAGAGCTTTTCCTTAATGAATCAGTATTTGCATATTAGGTAATAAAAATAGTTGTGTTTACCCAGTCAATATGATCTTTAGGTCACAAATTCTTACAGAAGGAATAATATGTATTACTAGGTTGGTGTTTCTTAATTATAAAACTTAGAATACTTAAACATTCATTAAAAGACATGCCTGTCCACATTTAATGTAATTCTTATGAATTGTTATGTCCTGTGAAGAGACTGAAACTTATGATTTGTGTGTTTGTCTTAAAAAGTAATATTATATATCTCTCATAGGAAGTCACCTTAGCACCCCTCGCATATTTATATTATTTTAAAATGTGGGTCACAAAAGGAGATGCTGAAAATATTTCCTGTTGGAAGTCAAATTTAATATTCAATTTCTGATTTTTTAAAAGGTATTATGTTTAGTAAAAGGTTTTAGTTTATTGAGAAAAGTTAGATTGTTATAGTAAGAAAGAAAAAACTATAGATAGAATGAGAAGATTTCTGACATAGTCCAAATAATTTTTACTGGTAATCTTGTCTGATAATAAGAAAAATAATCTGATAATAAAAAAACAAAGTGATAAAAATAATAAAATAATTTATTCCATTTTGCAATTTTTGTTTTTAGGATTTTATTTATTGCCCTGGCTGTTGTAGCTCAGTGGATTGAGCACCAGCCTGTGAACCAAAGTGTTGCTGGTTCAATTCCCAGTCAGGACACATGCCTGGGTTGCTGGCCAGGTCCCCAGTGGCGGGGGGGGTGGCACATGAGAGGCTACCACACATTGATGTTTCTCTCCCTCTTTTTCTACCTCCCTTCCCCCTTCTCTAAAAATAAGGGAGGGAAAAAAAAGAGGGAGAGAAACATCAGTGTTATGCAAGAGAAATATCCATTGGTTGTTTCTCACATACCCGCAACGGAGGACCTGGCCCCCACAACCCAGGCATGTGCCCTGACTGGAAATTGAACCAGCAACTTTTTGGTTTGCAGGATTATGCCTAACCAATTTAGCTACACCAGTCAGGGCTACAGTGTTGTTTTTGTTACAAGCCAACAGTTAACTTTGGACATTCTGTGTATTCTCATAAATGAAGTTTTTCTGAAAATTTTCATTTTATATATATATATATATATATATATATATATATATATATATATATATATGAATGAATGTCACTGTGAGATGTTTTCTTTAATGTAATTACAGGTTTTCATTACTGAAGATCTGAAAACCCAGGTTCACTTTGGGATTCAGGTTTCACTTTGGACCCTGCAAATCACTGCTGAACTTTTATATTGGTTTATTTTTTAATTTTTTTAAACTGATTTTGGAGAGGAAGGGAGAAACATTGATTTGTTGTTCCTCTTATTTATGCATTCATTGGTTGCTTCTTGTATGTGCTCTGACCAGGGATCAAACCCACAACCTTGGTGTGAGATGACACTCAACCAACTCAGCTACTCAGACAGGGCAGGCTTGCACCTTTCGTTTTTTTAAAACCTCTTTATTTTTTACCTGGTGATTTGATGTCTACTCAGATTTTTAAAATAACTCTCCAGTCCCCTGGCTTGTTTAATTAAAAAAAATACACACATACACACAGTTTTTTAAAAGCACGAATAGTAGTACAGTTAGAAATTCATGGTATCTAGATGGCTTGATTCCTGCCATGTCAGTGTTCTTGTGTTTGATGAGACACACAGAGCAGTTGCAGGAGAATGCCTGTCACTGGTATCCATGGCGACTCCAAAGATACTTTGGAACTCAGATGGATAGAGTAAGCCACAGTAATAGGTCTCATTATAAGGGCAAAATACATAAAAGGTTCAGGCATATGCTTTTAATTAGTTTCCAAAAATAGCTGGAACTGGAAAGGATACAGTGAAATAATATTTTTCACTGTTAGAAATAGTATAGGCAGCACTGGAAATTTAGTGATTGTCCTTTAATATAGGAAGAGGGATGTACACTCTGAATCCTCCTAGTACTGTAGTTCTCAATCATAATTTAGACATGGGATACACACTGATGAAAGGACAGCTTAGTTTCATATTGAGAGAAATGTAGAATTTGCTTATCCTTTTTAATTCTTATCCCTCTACATAGCTTATTCAAAACAGCACCCTTTAGGCTTTTCCTTGTAGGTTCTAATGTACTTAGGAAAAGTTCTTTCTGTCTCTGCAGTGTGCAAGAATGAGTCCGTGTGTTTTTATTTCAAAATGCAAATAAGACAGTAGCCAAAATTCCTATTGTTCAGTTATATTAAATTCTCAATCTTTTTTGAAACATACTAAATTTGAATGAGTTAAAATAGGATTCAGGGAAAGTAGACTATAATAATTAAGTATTTTTGGTTAGAGAATTATTATGGAAAAAAGATTAATAACTCTTAAGAGAAAATTCTTTAAAGATTTTCTTTTGAATTGCAATCTGTAAAGAATAATCTTGTATTGCATTGCAATTCAACACATTATTTCTTCCTGTTGCTATAGAAACTAATTCTGGTGCAGCTGTGATTGCTAATCAAAATTCTAACATTATACAACCTTTTTCCCCCTTAGTTCTTTATTTTATTTTTAGCTACAAAATAATAAATTTCAATGGTGAGCCAATAGCAGTGGTCAAACCATTAATGCAAAGAAATTTTGAAAATTTGAGCCCTTTCCTGTGAAAGAGGTATTCTTACCGTATAGATTCAATATAAATAAGAAGAAAACAAAGCCTTTTTGCTGAATTACAAAGGCCTATAATTGCTATATTACATCAACATTGTGAAGCACTTAACTGCTTTATAATCCTAAATTGCTACAATTTCAACCATCTATTTTTGAAGCGTCTGGTTACTGGTATTACAAAAATGAAAAATTAAAAAGTCCTCAGAATGCCTGAAGTCTTTTAACACAAAATGGGACTGAAAACTACCTTATCGTTTTACCCTCCAAAAACTGAGATCATATTTCCAGCGTATGTCATAAGTAAAAGCTAATTAGTTGTACTAATTTTGTCTTTATTAGTATATAACCACCACCACCACCTCACCAAACTACACCATTAACAACACCTAATGTAAATCTATGTATGTTTTACAGGCCAGAACTGAATTACATTTTTTGTCTTTCTAAGAACATTTGTTCTTTTCCATTCATAAAATAAATATAAAAACTTCTCACCAAATTACTCATAGCAAAGAAATGTAGTATATAAACTCAACAGGGCTAAGTTGATTCTAAAATTAAATCTTTAGTATGTATTATAGTGTCATATATTAAGCATATATAGCACTTACAAAATTCATTTTCTGATTTGGTTCATCAAATAATGCAATAAAAGCTGAAATTTATAATTTCAGATTATTGATTGATTTAAGTTATAACTCACACATGTGGAAAAAGCTATTTGTTGTCTATTATATGAATGAAATAATGGGAAATGTAGCAGATGTGATTTAATATTATTGTATTAAGTTTTTACTTTTATTTACTGATGAGCATATGCTAATTGACAGGAACATGAAATTCTAGGACACAAAATTTTCTAAGAAATTCTATAAAATCTTTCAGATTTCAGAAGGTACCATATATATTAAATTTGCATTTGAAATAAAAGCAGTTATATTTTATTAGATTTGTTGCATCTGTCATATAATTTGAATGTTGTGCACCTCTGGTCACCCAAAGATAACTGGGAATTTATTCTTTAGGCATAAAAATCCTTGAATTTTTAATTTTTAAAATTATACTTTATTTATTAAGCTATTACAGATGTCCTGATTTTTCCTGTTTGCCTCCCTTCATCCAGCAGCCCCCACTCCCTCAGGCAGTCCCCCCACCCTTGTTCATGTCCATGGGGCATGTGTAGAAGTTCCTTGGCTACTCCATTTCCTGTACTATAATTTACACCCCCATGGCTATTCTGTAACTACCTATTTGTACTTCTTAATCCCCTACCTCTTCACTCACCCTCCACACCCCATTCTATTCTGGCAACCATCAAAACACTGTCCATATCCATGATTCTGTCTCTGTTCTTTTTGTTTGCTTAGTTTGTTTTTTAGATTTCAGTTGTTGATATCTATTTTTGCCATTTTATCATTCATAATTTTAATCTTTTTCTTGAATAAGACCCCTTTGTATTTCATATAATAATAGTTTGATGATGATGAACTCCACTGTGTTTTTTTTTTTTTTTTTTGTCTGGGAAGCTCTTTATCTACCCTTCTATTCTAGAAGATAGCTTTGCTAGGTAGAGCAATCTTGGCTGTAGGTCCTTGCTTTTCATCACTTTGATTACTTCTTGCCAATCCCTTATAGCCTACAAAGTTTCTTTTGAGAAATCAGCTCACAGTCTTGTGGGAACACCCCTGCAGATAACTGAATGCTTTTCTCTTGCTTTTTAAGATTCTCTATCTTCAACCTTTGGCATTTTAATTATGATGTGTCTTGAAGTGGGCCTTTTGCATCCATCTTGTTTGGGACTCTTTGTGCTTCTTGGACTTGCATGTCTATTTCCTTCACCAAATTAGGGACATTTTCTTTCATCATTTTTCCAAATAGATTTCCAGTTCCTTGCTCTTGCTCTTCTCCTTCTGGCACTCCTATGATGCCAATATTGGACCTCTTGAAGTTGTCCCAGAGGCTGCTTATACTACCCTCATTTCTTTTGGATTCTCTTTTCTTCTTCTTGTTCTGATTGGTTGTTTTTTGCTTCCTTATGTTCCAAATCATTGATTTGATTCTCAGCTTCATCCACTCTACTGTCGTTTCCCTATAAATTGTTCCTTATTTCAGTTAGTAAATCCTTCATTTCTGATTGGATTCTTTTTATGCTGTTGAGGTCCTCACTAAATCCTTAAGCATCCTTATAACCAGTGTTTTCATCTCTGCATCTGATGAATTGCTTATCTCCATTTCATGTAGCTCTTTTTCTGGAGTTTTGATCTGTCCTTTCATTTGGGCCATGTTCTTTTATCTCCTCATTTTGGCAGCCTCCCTGTGGTTGTTTCTGTGTATCAGGTAGAGCTGCTTTGACTCTGATGTAGTAGGTGTCCTGTAGAGTTCAGTGGCATAGCCTCTCCTAGCATCCAAGCTGGGTGCTTGAAGTGCACCTTTTGTGTGGGCTGACTACACCCTCCTCTAGTAGTTGAGCCTTGGTTGCTGTTGGTAGATGAATGGGAGGGATTTACTCCAGCCAGTAGGCAGGGAGGATTGTCTGTGACCACTGACCACCGACCTCTGCCCTCCGTGAAGGATCATCTGTGCAGGGGCAGGTTGGTGGTTCTCCAGTGTGATCTGTAGCTGTTCACAGGGTGCACTGGCCATGGGGATTCTGAAGTGTTGTGGGTGAAGGTCAGCCCCGCCTGTGTTTTGCCTGGGGCACTCTGCCTGAGTTTTAAAGCAAAATGGAGTGGCTGGTACTTGTGCTGGGCTTGGAGATTCCCAGGTGAAGCCAAGCTGTGAATCTAGGCTGGCTGATGCTGGTACCAGTTTTGGGGCTTACTGAAGCCAACTGATGCTTGTTTGATTGGATTTAGGAAGTAGTACAGCATGAATCAAGACCAGCCATTCATATGGAAAAGCAGCTTGGGTGGGCCCGTAAGGTGGGTGGGGTGGAGTTTCTGGGGATCTTCAAGGCTGGTCAAACAATTGTTAGCCAAGTTCTTGGATATGGCACAAGCTTGCTGGCCTCGTGGCTCTGTAGGGGTAGGGTTTAGAAAAGAGACAATGGCCTCTGCTAACCTTGATGCCCGACACCAGTCTCTCCCAGTATGCCACTGGTGCCCTTTAAGCTGCTATCCTGGTGCTGGAGCTCACTGGAAGTGAGTCTGAGTAGGTGAGTCCATGTTTGTGTTTTTTAAGAGGAACTAATTGGGGCTTCTGCACTTTCTTCCACTAGCTCAATCCCCACTGATTTTTGTAGCCAGAAGTTGTGGGGACTTAATCTTCCTGGCACGGGAACCCTGGGCTGGGGTACCTGATGTGGAGTTGGGATTCCTCACTCCTCAGATATCCTCCAAAATTTTTATTCACCACAGGTAGGTGTGGGACCAGCCCAGTCTGTGTCTGCTCCCCGCCTACCAGTCTGGATGGATGTGGTTTCTTTAATTCCGCAGTTGTCAGACTTCCATTCAACTTGATTTTTTTTGGTTCTGAGTGATGGTTCTATATTTTATTAGTAATTTTGATGATGTTGTGTGAAGAGGTGAGCTATGTCTGCCTATGCTGCCATCTTGACTGGAGATCCTTTTTAATTTTTTAATGGAAATCTTTCTGATTTTTATTGTAGCTTAGTTAAAGCTTTAATAACAATTTAGAGTCATGATTAATATTGCCTACTAAATAGAACCAAAGTTAAAGTTGTAAGTTAAGATGCTCATGCTAATAATGATGACATGGACTATATATATGTACTTTTATATATATATATATTTTATTGATTATGCTATTACAATTATCCCATTTTCCCCCCTTCACTCCCCTCCGCTCTGCATACCCGCTCCCACCCACATTCGCCCCCACCCACATTCGCCCCCTTTAGTTTATCTCCATGGGTTGTACATATAAGTTCTTTGGCTTCTACATTTCATATACTATTTTTACCCTCTGCCTTTCTATTTTCTACCTACCATCTCTGCTACTTATTCTCTGTACCTTTTCCCCCCTTTCCCCCTCCTACTCCCACACCCCTGTTGATAACCCTCCATGTGATCTCCATTTCTGTGTTTCTGTTCCCGTTCTAGTTGTTTGCTTAGTTTGCTTTTGTTTTTGTTTTAGGTGTGGTTATTAATGATTGTGAGTTTGCTGTCATTTTACTGTTCATATTTTTATCTTATTTTTCTTAGATAAGTCCCTTTAACATTTCATATAATAAGGGCTTGGTGTTGATGAACTCTTTTAACTTGACCTTATCTGAGAAGCACTTTATCTGCCCTTCCATTCTAAATGAAAGCTTTGCTGGATAGAGCAATCTTTGATGTAGATTCTTGCCTTTCATGACTTGGAATACTTCTTTCCAGCCCCTTCTTGCCTATAAGATCTCTTTTGAGAAATCAGCTGATAGTCTTATGGGAACTCCTTTGTAGGTAACTATCTCCCTTTCCTCTTGCTGCTTCTAGGATTCTCTCCTTCATTTTAATCTTGAGTAATATAATTATGATGTGCCTTGGCATGTTCCTCCTTGGGTCCAACTTCTTTGGGACTCTCTGAGCTTCCTGAAAACCTATTTTCTTTGCCAGATTGGGGAAGTTCTCCTTTATTATTTGTTCAAATAACTTTTCCACTTGTTGCTCTTCCTCTTCTCTTTCTGGTACCCCTATAATTCGGATGCTGGAACGTTTAAAGATGTCCTGGAGGTTCCTAAGCCTCTCCTCATTTTTTTGAATTCTTGTTTCTTCATTCTTTTCTGGTTGGATGTTTCTTTCTTCTTTCTGGTCCACTTTTTTGATTTGAGTCCCAGTTTCCTTCCCGTCACTGTTGGTTGGTTCTCTGTACATTTTCCTTTATTTCACTTAGCATAGCCTTCATTTTTTCATCTAATTTGCAATCAAATTCAACCAATTCTGTGAGCATCCTGATCACCATTGTTTTGAACTATGCATCTGATAGGTTGGCTACCTCTTTGTCACCTAGTTGTATTTTTTCTGGGGCTTTGATCTGTTCTTTCATTTGGGCCATTTTTTTTGTCTTGATATGCCTGTTACATAGTGAGGGGCAGAGTCTTAGGTGTTCACCAGGGCTGGGTAAACCATATCACTGGGTTGTGACGCTGTATGTGGGGAATGGGTCCAAGAGAGAACAATGGCACTTGCTCTGCTCTCTGCCAGATTTGAGTCACTTCCCCCGCTTCCCACAAGTTAATTGGGCCCTTCTGGTGCTGATTCCCAGTGGGTGGGTTTGTTCTAGAACCCTGGGGATCTCTCCAACAAACTCTCCCGTGAGGCTGGGAGTTTCTGCTGCTGCCTCAACCTCCGCAGGTGTTTTCAGTCAGTGGTTGGAGGCTTTATTTCCCCGAGTTTGGGCCCTGGGTTACCAGTCCATCCTGCTCCCCAGTTGTTTCTCCTGGTTTATCTGTGCATGAATGTGGGACCACCCAGTCTGCAATCTGCCACCTCGCTGGGTCCACCAGCTGCTGCCTTGCCGTGAGTCCTCTCTGCCCCTTCTGCCTTTCTCCACCCTTCCTACCAATCTGGATGAATATGTCTTCTTTAACTCCTTGGTTGTTAGACTTCCATGCAATTCAGCTTTCTGTCAGTTCTGGTTTGCTTTGTTTTGTTTTTTTTTAATTGTTGTTGTCCTTCTTTTGGCTGTGTGAAGAGGTACAGTGTGTCTACCTATGCCTCCATCTTGGCCGGAAGTTTCGACATGGAGAATATTGCTAAATAACTCTGATATGTGCAATAAATAATTTCATATCTTGCTTTTTTGAAAATCCTTCTTTGATTAATTCTGTTATGGGTGGTAATCCTGTATCTTATTTTTTAAAAATTCTTGTTTGATTACTTTTTGTTATGGCCTCTTTCTTAAAAAGCTGGAGCAAGGTAAGAACATTTTATACAGTTTAACAGGGTAGAATTCCTGCAAAATTAAACTACAAACAGATTTAAAAGTTCTGTTGCTTTTTTTCAAGAACATTAAATACAGAATGAAATATATCTGGGTTGAATTTATCCTTTCTCTAAGTCTTGCCTACCTAATAGGGTTATTGTATTAGTCAATACTAATATAACTATAATAAGATTTACTATTACTGTAAATCACTATGCTAAGCACTTAAAACAACTCAAGTAATCCTGAAAAATCCCAGTGAAATTGGTGCTATTACAACTCCTCATTTACAGATGAGGAAATACAGGTATCAAAGGTGTAAATAAATTGCCGATAGTCCCACATTTAGTAAGTGGCAGGAGTGGAGTTAGAACCAGGCCATCTGATACCAAAACCTACATTCTTATACAGTGAAGTGTTGTTAAGCATTGTGTAGACCATAAATTAGTGTGTAAACATAAGGTGTTGGCACAAACATAGGCATTTCTTTGTCACCCTGCAACTCCTGCCCTGTCATTTACATTGTTTGTTAATAATGCTGGAGGAAGTATGCTACACTCTTTCAGAAATTTCTGTTAGGACGTTAACAGGTGACTTGGGTCTGAATTTTATAAAATCTTTCCTATAAAAAGAAAATACCCTCCAGAAAGCAATATATTTCTTCTAATTCTCCATAAGATTTCCTTTGCATAGATTTTATGACACCAGCAGTATGTCTTTGATGTTGACATGGGACTTACTTTGTGTATAGCAGTACTTACATGACATATTTATTTTTAAATATTGTAAAGTTTTATTTTATGTAATTTTCTTTCCCATAGATTCATCCCTTCAGCAAACAACTTTAAGCATTTTGACAGCAGGCCTTCATCTTATTTATTCCATGTTGTCTACAACTAACATATCTTTGGTAATCATAAAATATTTATTTATCTGTTGAGACCTTACATTGTAGAATTTAGGAATATTAAGAGCCAGTTTCTCCACTAGAATCTCAGAACAAGTAGGAGAAATACATATTTTTAAGAGCTTATTGAGATGTAAGTCATATACCATAAAAATCATTCATACAACCCAGTGGTTTTCAGTATATTTACAGAGTTATGCAGCCATCACCATGGTCTGATTTTAGAACAGTTCTCATCACCTTAAAAAGAAATATTGTACCCATTAGCAGTCACTCTTCAGTACCACTCCCCAGCCAAGGCAGCTACTAATCTATTTTCTGTCTGTCTACACAGGGTGGGGCAAATACAGGTTTACAGTTGTGAGTACATGGAACACAACTGTAAACATACATTTATCCCCTACCCCCGGTTTGCCTGCTCCATGCTTTTCATATAAATGGAATACAGTAAGTGGCTTTTTGTGACCTATTTGTCATTTAGCATAATGTTTTCATGGTTCTTATATGTCATACCATGTACCAGTACTACACTTTTTATCGCCAAATTGTATAGATACATATTTTTTCATTATCACTTGATAGACATATGGGTTCTTTCTACTTTTTAGGCTATTATGAATAACGCTGCTATTAGCATTTATGTAGAAGTCATTGTGTGGATGTATGTTTTCATTTTACCTAGGTACATACAAATGGAGTGGAATTTGCTGGGTCATGTCATGATTCTATGTTTAACTTTTTGAGAAACTGACAAATTATTTTTCAAAGTGGGTATATGATTATAAATGCCCATCAGCAATGTATGAAGGTTCCAGGTATTTTACATATTATGAAAACTTATTATTACTAGAAGTGGTATGTTTCTGTGATTTGGGGAAATATTTTTTAAGCAAAGAGTTATATATAGTACTAAGTACTGTGGGAACTAGGTACAGAATGTTGGCACAAAGGATGGAATAGTTAAACAGAAAAGGTTTTATGCTAGAAATGCAGTCTTGGATCTTGGAAACAAGGACATTCCTAGGTTGACATTGGAAACAAAGAACAATGTATTGAGCACCACGTACAGTGTCAGTGGGGCATGATAACACACGTTAGTATCAGGGAAACATAAGCAGTCTGGCAGGGCCGGTCCAGTGATTTTCAAATTCCATATAGATCATGAATTCAATGGATCTTGACAAACATTGTTTTTACCCTCACCCAAGGACATACTTTCATTTATTGTTTTATTATTTTATTGTTCAATTATAGTTGTCTGCATTTACCCCCTACCACGCCCCCCAGCCATCCCCACCTCCCCCCCCATTCCACTCCCTCGTGGTTTTGTTCATGAGTCGTTTATAGTTGTTCCTGAAAACCCTTCCGCCCTTTCCCCACCATTATCCCCTCCTACCTCCCCTCTGGTTACTGTCAGTTTGTTATTAATTTCAATGTCTCTGGTTATATTTTGCTTGTTTGTTTTGTTGATTAGGTTCCACTTAAAGGTAAGTTCATATGGTATTTGTCTTTCACTGCCTGACTTATTTCATTTAGCATAATGCTCTTCAGTTCCATCCATGCTGTCGCAAAGGGTAGGAGCTCCTTCTTTTTTTCTGTTGCTTAGTATTCCATTGTGTAAATGTACGATAGTTTTTTGATCCATTGATTTACTGTTGGGCACTTAGGTTGCTTCTAGCACTTGGCTATTATAAATTGTGTTGCTATGAGGAGAAGGGAAGGGAAAGGGAAAGACTGGGAGAGAAACATTGATCAGTTGCCTCTTATACGTGCCCCAACCAGAGGACTGAACATGAAAGCTAGGTGTGTGCCTTGACTGGGAATTGAACCCATAACTTTTTGGTTTACAGAATGATGCCCAACCAACTGAACCACACCAGCCAGGGCAATCTTGATAAACATTTTTTAAAAAATGAAATTTTATTAATCACAAAACATAATTTTTGCACATAGTAAGGATAAGCATTACTTATTTGTAAAGTATGTTTATTGTTGTGTGAATCATGGTTGAAGAGTTTGAAATCCTCTGGTCTAGACTGTAAACTGAAGAACAAAAAAATGTGAGAACATGTTTCCCTAGTGTGTACACTAGAATTATCAAGAGGTTGAATAGAGTATCAGGGTAGAGTATCAGTTTTATTGACTGTCTTTGTGACACATGTATGAATGCTTAAAGTCTAGGAGTATAACAGTTTTTTAATCACTGATTTTTTTAGGCTCAGTTGAATGACTTGTCAAACTATCTAGATCATTATTTCTCAACTTTTTCCCATTCTTGGCTCCCTACTGAGACAATGTTAGTTTAATTTATATAACTCAATTTAATTTGAATTTAATTTGCATAACAAAAGAAAATAACTACTAATTAAGATTTTGTCAGGTAGAGTTAAGTTTTGATTAATCACAAAATTTGTAATGCCTACAATTTTTGTCCCTGACTCCTGAGCTTATTTTAAACTCCTTGGGAGTAACCTAGCTCCATTAGGAATATGTGATCTAGCTTATATCTAATGTGTTTAAAATTATAAGAATTGGAATATCCATGTCAACGCAGGAAGAAGTAACTTCTATAGGATTTGTTTTTCTGATAATTAGAACACCCGGAAAAATTGTAAGAAACAACTGTCTTTAGACATTGGACAATGGTAAGGGCAAGATTGAGATCCACAAGAGAAGGCAAATCAGTGAGGTAATAACATCTGGAGACTTCAGTTTATTGCCTGGAGACGGTTTCCTGACTTCAGTACAAGGAGGAGAAATCTAAGTGGCTCGGAAATTAGCTTGAGTTGAGAAGCCAGAGATTGAAGAAAGAAGTTAGAATTTGTGGGGCAGTGTTGGGGAGGAGGAGCTGCACAAGGTGAAGTTCCAGATATCTTCAGAATGGTTCCTACAAATTGTTGGCTGAATACTGATCTGCACATGCATATGAAGTAATTACCTAAGACTTGGAAGGAACCACCAGAAAGCAGTAGGCAGAACAATTCCTAGAACTTACTAGGGTTGAAAATAATTTGCATTCCTATTAACCAGAATAGTGAGACTTTATAATACATGAGGCTTTGGTTCAAGTCCTCAGAAGATGCAGCTAATTCATCATTAAAGCAAATGATGCTCTGGACCCACTCTAACAAAGTTTTAGAAGTCTCAAGAGGATAAAACTTATCCTCAAGAGTTTAACTGCATGCCAGAACAAAGTCAGAACAGTTTTCAGTGGAATACAACAAAATCTAGCATTCAACAGTAAAACTTTCACAGTGCACAGCATCTAATTAATCATTGTTAAGTATGTGAAGAAGCTGGAAACTAGTATCTCATGGCAGAGGGTGGGAACGGTCAATAGAAACAGAAGCAGGAATAAAAAACACGGTGGGCCCTTGCTGGTGTGGCTCAGTTGGTTGGAGCATCAATCCATATACCAAAAGGTTGGGGGTTGGATCCCCAGTCAGGGCACATACCTAGGTTATGGGTTTGGTTTTTGGTTGGGGAGTATATGGGAGGCAACCAGTTGATGTTTCTCTCCCTTCTCTCTGTAAAATCAACAAATATATTTTTAAATATTTTTGAAAAGATGATAGAATTAGCTAACAAGTATCTTAAAACAGCTAATACAGATATTATAAATATGCTCAAGAACGTAAGAGAAATTATAATAAAAAATGGAAGACATAAAAGAGACCAAAGTTGTACTTGTAGACAAAAAACACAATATCTGAAATGAAAACATACTGGATGGGATTAATAGCAGATAGACTTTGAAGAATTGAAGATCAGTGGACTTGAAGAAATAGCAATAGATAAAATCCAAAGTTAGAACACAGAGAGAAAAAAAACGATTGAAAATGAAATAAAGGTTTGGTAATCTGTGGCACAAAATTAGGTGCAAGAACATATACATAAGAGAGAAGGAAAACAAAAAAGTATTTGAGCCCTGGCTGGTGTGACTCAGTGGATCGAGTGCCAGCCTGTAAACCAAAGGGCCACAGTTTGGATTCCCAATCTAAGGCAGATGCCTGAGTTGTGGACCAGGTCCCCAGTAGGGGGCATATGAGAGGCAACCACACATCACTGTTTCTCTTCCCCTCTCTAAAAATAAATAAATAAATAATTTTAAGAAGTATTTGAAAATGTAGTGGCTGGGAATTTTCCATATTTGAAGAAGGCAGCTATTCTACAGACCCAAGACGGTCAATAAAACTTAACGAAAATGAAAAATCATCCATAGGTAGACAAAGGTAAGAGATAATAGCAGACTTCGTAGAATCTGTAAAAGCTAGAAAATAATGCAGTGACATCATTAAAGTACTGAAAGGAATTCCAAAAAGCTGTCATTTAGAATTCTGTACCCCTCACTCCCCAAAAAAAGTTTTTATAAATAAAAAGGCAGAGTAAGGACTTTTTTTAAGGCAAATAAGATGAAGAACTTCCTAAATATGGGTCAGAGAATCAGAAAGGAGATCAGACTGCATTATGAACCCAATGAAAACGGAAGGGCAGTGTGTCGTCATTTGTGGAATGCAACGGCAAGCAGTGCTTAGGAGGAAATTTATAGCATTAATTGCTTATAGTGGAAAGCAAGAAAGGTGAAATGTTAATCGTGTAAATGTCTCCTTTAAGAAATTAGGGAATTAAAGAATAATGTAAGCATACAAAAGGAAATATTATTATAGATTGGAAATCAGTGAAATAAGTAAGTGAACAAACAAAATTAAAAAATCAGTGAAGGCAAACACTGGTTCTTGGAAAATCAGTAAAATTTATAAGCCTTTTTTTAACCAGGAGAAAAGAAGACGTAATTTATCAACATCAAGAATGAAATAAGTACGTCATTGTGGATCCTATGGACGTTAAGAGGATTATAAGAGAATATTATGAGTAACATTTTTTATGCCAGTAAATTTCACCTAATGAAATAGACAAATTCCTTGATAGACACAAATGACCAAACCTCATGCAAGAAGAGCAGTAACTTCAATTGCTGTATATTTATAGTTTAAAACACTTCCACAAAGAAAACTCTGGACTCAGATAGCTTCATTGTTGAATTCTACTAAACTTATTTAAGGAGGAAATATATTTCTAATTCAGTACAAACTAAAAAAAAGAAAGAAAGAAAAGGAGGCAACATTTTCCAAGTCATTTTGAGTCTAGTGCTAGAATTACCCTAACAGCTAAAACAGACAAGGAAATTATAAGACAGAAAAGAAACAACAAAAAGACCAGTGTCTCTCATGTGTCTAAATACAAAACCCTTTTAAAATATTAGTAAAGTAAACCCAACAATAAAAAAGGGTAACTTATCACGATCAGGTGTAGGGTTCATCTCAGGAATGCAAATTTAGTTGAACACTGAGAGATGCATCACAGTGTAGTTACCCACATAACAGAATCAGGTAGAAAATAATCATCCACTCCACTCGATGGAGAAACGCACTTGACAAAATTCGATCTTCATTAATGGTAAAACCTTCCTGCAATTCTCAATCTGTGATTACAGGTAATAACAAAACATAACAAGGTAAAACAAAAATAAAATCATATAAGGCTAATACTCAATGATGAAATATTGAACTTTTTTTTTTGTAAAATCCAGTGTATGGAAAGGATTTCCACTTTTACTGTTTCTGTTCAGTGTTAATCAAGGGTCTAGCTAGTGCAGTAAGACAATAATGAGAAAAGTCATAGAGATGGGAAAGGAAAAAGTCAAGCTAGGTTTGTAGATGACAGGATTATCTATGTAAAAATTTCTAAGACATCTTCAAGGAATTTTTAGGATAACAGGTCAATGTAGAGATATTTCTGTATCCTAGCAAAGCAGTTGGCAAGTACAATTTTAAAACCTTATTTCTAGTAGCATCATGAAACACTTCTTAGGAATAAGAATGATTATTTTTAGGAATAATAATAAACTTACACTGAAAACTATAAAAGATTATTGAAAGAACATAAAGAAGACTTCAGTGTAGTGATACACCATATTCATTAATTGGAAGATTCAATATTGTTAAGATGTCTATCTCCCCAAATAGAATAGTCAAAACAGTTGTGGGAAAAACAAAGTTAAAGTGCTTATATTACCTGATTTCAAGATTTAGTATGAAGCTGTAGTAATGAAGAAAGTGTGCTATTGGCGCAAGGCTGGACATACAGATCAGTGGCACAGGAGAGCGGGTCCCGAAAGCAGGCCCACACACGTGTGGCAGTCACTTTCCGTAAGGTGCCCGGGTAACTCAGTCAGGAAAAGAAGTTTTCCATATTGAAAAATAATAAACATCAAGCCTTACCTCAAACCATACACAAAAATTAATTCCAAATGAATCATAGACCTAAATGTAAAACCTAGAAAATATATATTTACTAGGACAAAACAGAAAATCTTAATGGCTAAGCAAAGAGCAAAGATTTTATTGATAGGAATCAAAAGCATGAATCATAAAGAAAACTGGAATGACCGACTACTATTAAAACTGAAAAGTTGAGCTCTTCAGAAGGCACTAAGAAAATGAAAAGGCAAGTCACAGATTTGGACAAAATATACATTTTATAAAGGACTGTAACCAGATTACACAAACTGTTACAAGTCGATAAGAAGCAAACAACCTGATTAAAAAATGTTCAAGGGTTGGATGATGTGTCAGTAGAGAAGACAAGAATGGCCAATAAACACATGAAAAGATGCTCAAATCATTAGGGATTTAGGGAAATGCAAACTAAAACCACAATGAAATATCAGTACTCAGCCAATGAAATGGTTAAAATTAAAAATACTGGCAGTACCAAATATTGGTGAGCAAAAAGGTACAGCCACCTCGAAAACAATATGAAAGGATAAATTGTAACTAGAGTAGAATATAGAAGACTATTTACTATATGATTCCATTTATATGTAAATGGCCTAACTGTGAAAGAAATCAGATCAGTGGTTGGCTTGTGGCTGGGCTTCTGGGAGAAGAAGGTACATGAGCAAGTTTATGGGGGATGGGGATGTTCTGTATCTCCTTTGTGGTGGTGATTGGCTATATACTTGTCAAAACTCATTGGAGTATACATTGAAATGGTGTATTTTCTTCTCTATAAGTTATACCACAATAAAGTAGGTTTAAAAAGTTGAAGAGTTTTCTAATGGAATGTGCTCTAACCAACCATCACAGGAAGACACTCAGAATTCCACCAGCGCAGTTCTTTCCCCAGCACCGATTGGCCTCTGATATCTTGGTGGTCTTGCTACCTGGTAAGCCTTGGGTGGTCTGTCTCTGCGCATGTACAGCCAGCACTTCGCTGCGGACTCATGGGAGCCCTCCATGCAGACTTTCAAGACCCCTGTCTCTGCACAGTTGCTTCATAAATTTACCCAGTTTTATGGTTGCTCAGAGCACAAGGGCTAACCCAACACCAGTTACTCCCTCAAATGTGAAAACAAATTCCTGCATATTATTTCTGATCATTTATTAACATGAAATATTTTCTGCAAGTAAAATTGGGTAGTGTTGACCACAAAAATAAAATGAGAAACAAAAATATTTACTGAAAGTAACATGGTAATTTTGGGGAGACTTGCTTTCTTTCAAAATTCAACTAGCAGTTTAATTCATCTGAAGACTTGCAGTTTTAGTATAGTTGAGCAAAGAAAGAAGGAGAAATCCCAGTTACCGCTGTTGGTAATTAGTTCTTATATTTTAAAGGTAATAAAATACAGTTAAATTTAACCCTAGAATTTTCAATTTTGTAAGGTGTTATGAGGAATACCAGTCATCTACTTTGCTTTGTTTTCAAAAACTGTGTTCTTTAGGATGATTCAGTGAATTTGTAGCAATGAATTTAAAATATCTGCTCTATAGATTTAAAATAAAATTAGCCTTTCAAAGGAATGATAGTAGGAATTTCCTATATGTCATCTCATTTAATTATTTAGCCAACTTGTGAATAAAACCTTCCAGTAACCCCTGGAGGAAATTCTAAGTTATTTTCAGACTTATATTTATAATATCTAGTCAGATTATTTAACTACTCTTCTCAGACTTTTTCACATTTATTTTTGGGAGGAATTTTTTAAAATAATGTTTTTCTTATTCCCTTTTCTGCACTGCCTTGTTTCTGTGACATGCTTTAATTAGAAAAGTTCCAAAATGTTGGGCAGCTTGAACATCTGTGAACATTGGCCGCTTTTTTGGTTCCTTAAAGTTTAAACAAAAAATACAGTTTGAGTTCATGGTCTGTGAACTCAGAAGTTTCAATGCCTTGCCAATCGTGTTTGGATTACATTGAAGAAACACCTATACAACAATTATTTTGCCCATTCAGCAAAGGTTTTAAAACCTAATGCTGTGTTTTAAGCTTTGTGTTGCTAAGCACTGCAGGTACAAAGATGAAAGAGATAGTAACTGCTCTTAGGGATCTCAGTTCATAGTATCTGAACAAATAACTTTGATTCAGTGTAAGTCAGGGGTGTCCAACCTTTTGGCATCTCTGGGCCACACTGAAAGAATTGTCTTGGGCCACACATTACATATATACTGTGATATAATCACAAAAGAAATCTCATAATACTTTAAGTAAGTTTACGATTTGTGTTGGGCCATATTCATAGCCATCCTGGGCTCCATATGGCCTGTGGGCCGCAGGTTGGACTCCCCTGGAAATGATAGAAGCAACAGGTGCTGTAGAAATACTTAGTAGGAACACTTAACCCAGTAGTTATGCATGCTTCGTTGTGTGTGTTTAGGCAGAGGGTGGATATGTCTGGAGAAGGACAATGAATACAACTGGGAACGATAGGAGAGAATGCATCTTTGAAGTTTTTCAAAGAGCTAACAACTGATGTTTGAAGGACAGTGAGTGAAATGAGCTAAGTAAAAGGGAGGGGCAGGTGAAGACCATCCCAGGCAAGGGAGAAGCATGTGCCTAAGGCAGCGTAACAGGGCGTGGCATATTGAGGACATTGTAATCTATCACCACAACTAGTTTGAGAGGGGTGAGGGTTCTGGGAAGGGGAAGGGTTGAGCAGTGAAGCTGGAGCAAGCGAGGTAGACAAGGGGTAGGACATTGTCTTTGACTTTGGGAGGAGTATTTCACCACACCCCTGGGCCTTCAGGAAATTTATTGAGGAGGGAAGCCCTTGTATTTTCGTAAGATTTAGTTCTCAATTCTGTCACACACATGTATTTTACCAAGGCACTTCATCTCCCAAGTCTTCAGGTACTAGCAGCCGGCTGTCGAATGCAGCAGGATTAAGGAGACGTAGTTGAGGTGACCAAGGTTTCTGCAGAGCAGATTGTGGCACCGAGCAAGACTGTTTTACTGTGTCCCTGTAGCAGGACAGTGGGAGCATTGCTGTCCTTGTCTGGTGAAACCAACCTGTCATTTTTGTTCTCTCTGGATTGTTCTGAAGAAAAAAGCATTTGCCAAATTAAACCCATCTATCAAATACCAGGGCTGTCTGAATAAGAAGACTCCATCTGGAATGACAACTCCCGTTGCAGTCATCTTCTAATTAAGTTAATGATAATCTGACATCATTTGTCAAGCCTGTTAACTTTTGCAGTGGCCAAGCTGGTGAAGACATTCACCAGACCTACAGTTCTCAGATCTCTGATGGTAGACTCGCCTCTTCTTTTCCCTTTCGGAGTCTTGTTGCTACAGGAAGGAAGTTCCAGTGGTGTCCAGCTGTCCCCTCCTATACCAAATAGCCACTGCTTAGAAAGCCAAAGTATGGCTTCTGCCATTTGGCTAAGAGTATACATTTCAATTGTAAACCCAAGAACTGGAAAAATAATAGCAAGGTGATTTTTTAGATCTGTACTTAGGTATTTGACGTTATTGATGCAATGATACATGGGTTTGTTTTTGTTTCACATGCTCATTGCATGTGTGTAGAAACTGATTTTTTATATTGATGTCATATCCAGTGACCTTGCTCAATTTGCTTCTAATTCTAATATATCCCAAAGTTATTTTGGTATTTCTATATAATGATCATCATCTGAGAGTAATGGGTTTTATTTCTTTCTTTCTATTCCTTTTACATCACCTTTTTCTCAACTTACTGCACTGGCTAGCACCTCCAGTACACTGTTAAATAGAAGTGGTGATAATAGGCATTCTTGTCTTATTGCCTATCTCAGAGGTAAAGCTTTCAACATTTATTTCACCGTTAAATGTGATGTTTGCTGTGGGACTTTTAAAGATACCTTTTATAAAATAAAGGATATTGCCTTCCAATCTCAGTTTGTATGGAGATTTTATCATGAGTGGATAATAACTTTTATCAAATGTCTATGTGATTATCATATTTATTTAATTCTTTCAGTGCAATTAGATAAATTTTCTAATGGTAAATCGACCTTGCATTCATAGAATAACTTTATGTTCCTAGTATAAGCCCAAGTTGGTTGTGATGTAGTACCCTGTTTATATGATTATGGGTTTAGTTTGCTAATACTTTGTATACAATTTTTAAATATTTTATTTTTTTAATTACAATTGACATGCATAATTATATTAGTTTCAAGTGTATACCCCACTTGAATCCCCACAAATCGAAAATGATTTGACATTACATAATTTACTAAGTGATCATCCCAATAAATCTTGCACCTAACTGGCACCAGGCATAGTATTAGAATATTATTGACTATATTCCCTGTGCTGTACTTTATATCCCCATGACTCTTATAACAACCAATTTGTACTTTTTAAAATCCCTTCACCTTTTCCACCCAGTCCCCCAAAACCCTTCCCATCTGTCAACTGTCAAAATGTTCTCTGCATCTATGAGTTTATTTCTTTTCATCTTGTTCATTTATTTTGATTTTTAGATTCAGTCATTGATAGATGTGTATTTATTATAGTGGTTTGGTGGTGCTGAACTCCTCTAGCTTTTTCTTGTCTGGGAAGTTCTTTATTTGTCCTTTGATTCAAAATGATAGCTTTGCTGGGTAAAGTAATCTGGGTTGTAGGTCCTTGTTTTCTTTCTTTTTTTTTTTTTTTAAGATTTTATTTATTTTATTTTTAGAGAGGGAAGGGAGGGAGATAGAGAGAGAGAAACATCGATGTGTGGTTGCTGGGGGTTCTGGCCTGCAACCCAGGAATATACCCTGGCTGGGAATCGAACCTGGGACACTTTGGTTCCCAGCCCGTGCTAAATCCACTGAGCTACGCCAGCCAGGGCTAGGTCCTTGTTTTCCATCACTTTGAATATTTTTGCTAATCCCTTCTGGCCTGCAAAGTTTCTTTTGAGAATTCAGCTGACAGTCTTATGGGAGCTCCCTTGTATGTAACTAACAGCTTTTCTCTTGCTGTTTTTAAGATGCTCTTTTTGCTTTTAACATTTTGCTTTTTAATTATGATGGGTCTTGGTGTGGATTTCTTTGGGTTCATCATCTTTGGGCCTCTCTGTGCTTCCTGGACTTGTATGTCTGTTTCCTTCACCAAGTTAGGGAAGTTTTCTGTCATTATTTTTTCAAATTGGTTTTCAGTTTCTTACTCTTGTCTTCTTGCACCCCATGATGCAAATGTTGGTATGCTTGAAGTTGACTCCCTATATACTATCCTTATTTTTTGGATTCATTTTCCTGTTCTGATTAGCTGTTCTAGGCTTCCTTATCTTCCAGATCTCGGATTTCATCCTCTGCTTCGTCTACTCCAATGTTTATTCCTATAATGTATTCTTCATATCAGTTAGTGTATTCTTCATTTCTGACTGGTTCTTTTTTATGTTTTCTATCTCTGTTTTTATGTTTCCTGTTTCTGTTGATATTCTCACTAAGTTCCTCTTCCCCAAAGTTCCTTGGGCATCCTTATAACCAGTGTTTTGAACTCTGTATCTAGTAGATGGTTTGTCTCCATTTTGTTTAGTTGTTTTCTTGCTTTTTAGTTCTATTCTCTCAGTTGGGACCTGTTTCTCTGTCTACTCATTTTGGCAGCCTCACTGTGTTTGTTTCTGTGTACTAGATAGAGCTACTACATCTTCCAGGCTTGGTAGAGTGGCCTTAAGTAGTAGGTGTTTTGTAGGTAGGGTCTAGTGGCACAGCCTCCCTATTCCCCTGAGTAGGGCACTCCAGATGCACCCCTATTTGTGGACTGTGTAATTCATTCTGTTGTAGTTGAGCCTTGGTTGCTATTGTCATGGCAGTGGGATGGATTTTCCCCCAGGCCAATCAGCTGTGCAACAACTCATCCCACTGAGCAGGACTTACTTCAGCGGGGCTCTGGTGCCCACCTACTTGGCCCCTTTAATTTGTCACTGTGGAGGTGTTTCAGTGGTGGTTCTTCAATGTGGCCTGAAGCTGTCCACTGGGTGCACTGGCTCTGGGGCCCCTGGGAGGTGTTGGCCAAGGTCAGCCTTTGTTTGTGTTCAGCCCGGGCCACCTGACAGAAGCTACAAAGTGATCTGCAGATGGCTGCCACTTGTGTTAGGCTTGGAGGTGCCCGGGAGAGGCCAAGCTGTGAACCATGGCTGGCTGCCACTAGTTCTAGGCCTCAGGGCACTTAGTGAGATGTACTGGGTACACTGAAGCCAGATACTGCTTTTTCGAGAGATTTTAGGAAAATCTGGGGCATGAGCCAAGACATGCCATTCCAACTGGCTGGCCATATGGAAAAGTCACTGGAACCAGCTTGGGTGGTGCCTTGGAATCACCAGACAGGGCAAACAGTATGAACAGTATGATGTATTCTCATATGTGTACCTGCCTGCCAGCTCTGTGGGGGGAGGGCTCATCAAAGGAGCAATGGCCTTTGCTAATACTTCTGTCTTTGAGAAAGCTGCCCCCCATCAACTCTTGCCCTGATGCAGGACAATTCAGTCCCTCCCCATGTATCTCTGGTTTTTCAAGCTGCTGTCCAATCACTGGGGCTCAGAGGGAGTTAGTCTGAATAAATCCATGCATGTGCCCTTTAGAAGGAACTGCCTGGGACTCTAGAAGCCCTTTGTCTCCCTCAGCCTCAATCCTGCTGGCTCAAAGTTATGGGGATTTCTCTTCCTAGCACTGGAACCCTGGGTTAGGAAGCCAGGTGTGGGGCTGGGACCCTTGCTCCTCAGGGTGGACCTCTGCATCCGAGATATCCCTTCTAATTTTTATTTGTCATATGTGGGTATGGGACTAGCCTGTTCCACATCTTTACCCCTCCTACCAGTCTCAGTGTGACTTCTGTAATTCCCTAGTTGTAGGGTTTCTATTCTGCCAGATTCCTGGTGCTTCGGAATGATGGTTCTGTAGTTTAGTTGTAATTTTTGATGTGGTTGTGGGAGGAGGTAAGTACCGCATTTACCTGTGCCACCATCTTGACTGGAAGCAGTCTCTCTATAGAATTTTTATATCAATTGCTTTGCTAATGCTTTGTATAGAATTTTTATATCTGTATTCACAAGAGGGATTGGCTTATTCTTATAAAATATTTTATAGGCCCTGGTGTCAGGGTTATGTAAATATCACTTCAGAAATGTTTCCTTTTTTTGTATTATCTGAAATATTTTGTGTTAGACTTGTGACTGTTTCTTCCTTAAATGGTAAATTCACCAGTGAAGCCATCTGGGCCTGGAATTTTCTTTGTTAGGAAGGTTTTAAAATATGCATTCAATTTCTGTAGCAGATGTAATAATATATCATTTTTCTGTTTCTCCTTGAGTTTGTTTTGATAGGTTGTGTTTCTGTAGGAATTCGTCTGTATTATCTGATTTTCAGATTTATTTTCAGAAAGTATGAAGGTGTCTTTTTATGGAGATTTAAAAAAACACATTCTCTAAATTAACAAAAGTTGGAAACATATTACAGAGTGCTTTTTACCTTCCTTGAGCCATTTGATGGCAGGTGGCCCACTGACCTGCTGCTTCATCATCCCCCAGATGCTTCAGTGCGTATTTTCTACAAACAAGAGTATTCTCCTAAATAACCACAATACAATAATCAAAATTAAATTACTAACACTGATATGTCATTACTATCTAATCTCAAGAACCCATTCATGGTCAACAGGTGTCCAGATAATGTCCATGTTAGCAAAAGGATCTTGTTCACAATCACGCTTTGCATTTAGTTGTCGTGTCTCCTTAGTCTCCTTCTGTCTAGAACAGCTTCTCAGTCTTTCTTTGTTTGAAGATTACAGGTGATTTGTTTTTAGAACATCTGAGTTTTTCTGATTTTTTCATGATTATATTCAGGTTATGCATCCCTAGCTGGAATACCTCAGAAGTGGTGCTGTATTCCTCTCATTGCATCTTAGGAGGCAAGGTACAATTGTGGTTTGTCCCATTAGTCATAATGTTCACTGCAATCTCCTCATCAAGGAGGTGTAGCTGCTGGGCTTCTCGGTTGTAGAGGTACTCTCGGTAATTAGTAAGTACTTTGTCAGAGGTACTTTGTAACTATGTCTGTAATGTGTTCCTTAAAATTCTTTTTTAAAGTTTTTTTTATTTAGTTTTTTTTCGATTACCATTTAGTCTGCTTATAACCCCTCCCCGCCGCAACTACCACACTGTTGTCCATGTTCGAGTCCTTTTTCCTTTTTGCTCAGTCCCTCTGCTCCCTAACTTCCCCTCACCCCACTAGCTGTCATCCTGCTCTCCGTCTATGAGCCTGTCCCTGTCTCTATTTTCCTTGTGAGTTCAGTGTGTTCATTAGATGCCACATATGAGTGAATACCACATGCGGTATTTGTCTTTCTCTGACTGGCTTATTTCACTTGGCATGATGTTCTCCAGGTCTATACATATGATTGCAAAGTATAAAATTTTCTTCGTTTTTACAGCTCAATAGTATTCCGTTGTGTAAAAGTTCCATAGTTGTTTCTTTTCCTTTTACTCTTTTTTTTCTACTTTATGTTTTATTGTTTATGCTTTTACAGTTGTCCCAGTATTTTTCCTTTTTGCCCCCTCCGCCCACCCACCCCACTCTCCCACAGTCAGTCCCCTTCTCCGTTACCCATGTCCATGAGTCATTCATACAGGTTCTTGGACTAGTCCCTTTCCCTTCCTTCCACCATTCCCAGCCTCCCTCCTCCCCTCCTACCGCTGTCAGTCTGTACTATGTTTCATGTCTCTTGTTCTATTTTTCTCATTAATTTATTTTGTTCATTAGATTCCAGTTATAAGTGAAGTCATTTGGTATTTGTCATTTGCTGACCAGCTTATTTCATTTAGCATAATAATTTCCAGTTCCATCTGTGATGTCACAAAGGGTAGGAATTCCTTGTTCTTTCTGCTGCATGTATGGCATTGTGTAAATATACCACAGTTTTTTAATCTGTTCATCTACTGATGGGCATGTAGGCTGTTTCCAGCACTTGGCTGTTATATCTAGTATTGCTATGAACACAGGGGTGCATAAGTTCTTTTGAATTGGTGTTTCAGGATTCTAGGGGTATATTCCCCAACAGTGGAATTGCTTAGTCAAAAGGCAGTTTCATTTTTAATTTTTTTAGGAGATTCCGTATTGTTTCCACAGTGGCTGCACCAGTCTGCATTCCCACCAGCAGTGCACCAGGGTTCCCTTTCCTCCACATCCTCGCCAGCACGTGGTGTTTGTTGATTTATTAATCATGGCTGTCTGACAGGTGTGAGGTGATTTCTCAAAGAATGCCAGCATTGTGGTTTTAATTTGCATCTCTCTGATGGCTAGTGACCTTGAGCATCCTTTCATAGGTCTATGGGCCATCTCTGTGTCCTCCTTGGAGAAGTGTCCATTCCAATCCATTGCCCATTTTTTAATTGGATTGTTTGTCTTCCTGGCATTGAGTCCTATGAGTTCTTTATATAATTTAGAAATTAAACCCATGTCCGATGCATCATTGTCAAAAAAAAAACAAAGGGAACCATAGTGTTGATTGCCTTTTCAATTTGATGATGTATTCTTTAGCTGTGCAGAAACTTTTTTATTTGCTACAATCCCATTTGCTTATTTTTTTCCTTTATTACCCTTGCCCTAGGAGATATATCAGCAAGAATATTGCTATGTGGGATATCTGAAATATTACTACCTATGTTTTTCTGCTGGACTTTTATGGTGTCATACTTCTGTTTGAGTCCTTTATCCATTTTGAGTGTATTTTTGTGTATGGTGTAAGTTGGTGGTCTTGTTTCATTTTTTTGCATGTACCAGTCCAATTCTCCCAACACTATTGAAGAGACTGTTTTTACTCCATTGTATGCTGCCACCCCTTTTGTTGAATATTGATTGACCATAGAGACACGGGTTTATTTCTGGGTCCTCTATTCTGTTCCATTGATTTAAGTGTCTGTGTTCTTATGCCAGTACCAGACTGTCTTGATTACAGTGGCCTTGCAATATAGTTTAATATCAGGTATTGTGATCCCTCTAACTTTGTACTTCTTTTTCAGGATTGCTGAAGCTATTCGAGGTCTTTTTTGGTTCCATATAAATTTTTGGAATATTTGCTCTAGATCTGTGAAATAGGTCATTGGTATTTTAGTAGGAATTGTGTTGAATCTATAGATTGCTTTGGGTAGTATGGACATTTTAATGATGTTAATTTTTCCTGTCCATGAACATGGTATGTGCTTCCATTTATTTGTATCTTCTTCATTTTATTTTTTCAGTGTTCTGTAGTTTTCCAAGTGCAATTCTTTTACATCCTTGGTTAAATTTATTCCTAGGTACTTTATTTTTCTTGTTGTTACAGTAAAGTGGTTTTTTCTTAGTTTCTCTTTCTGATAATTTTTGTTGTTGTACAAGAAATGCCATCAATTTCAGAATAGTGACTCTGTATCCCACTACTTTGCCAAATTCACTTATTATGTTGAGTAGTTTTTTGGTGGAGACTATGGGGTTTTCTGTGTACACTATCATTTCATCTGCAAATGACAGTTTTTTGCTCCCCTCTTTCCAGTTTGGATGCCTTTTATTTATTATTCTTTTCTAATCTCTGTGCCTAGAACTTCCCATACTATGCTGAGTCAGAGTGGTGAAAGTGGGCGCCCTTGTCTTGTTCCTGATATTAAGGGAAATGCTTTTAGTTTTTGCCCATTGAGTCTGATGTTGACATAACATGGCCTTTATCATGTTGAGGTATGCTCCCTCTGTTCTCACTTTGCTGAGTGTTTTTTTTTTTATCGTAAGTGGTTGTTGGTTTTTATCAAATGCTTTTTCAGCATCTGTTGATATGATCATGTGGTTTTTGTCTTTCATTTTGTTTATGTGGTGTATCACATTTATTGATTTGAGAATATTGTACCATCCTTGCATCCCTGGGATGAATCCAACTTGATTGTGGTGTATAATCTTTTAATGTATTGCTGGATCCAGATTGCCAATATTTTGTTGAGGAATTAGTGTATATGTTCATCAGTGTTATTGGCCTGTAATTTTCTTTCTTTGTTGTGTCTTAACCTGATTTTGGAATTAGGATAATACTGGCCTCCTAAAAAATGTCTTTTTAATGGAATTCCTATTCCATGTACATTTGGGTGTTTTTCACTTTGAAAAGTAAAATGTAAAAGTAAAGAATAAAGGGATATATTATTACTTTCAAATCTTTGACTATTTTTGTAATTATAATTATATACATTGTTATATTACTGTATGTAATGTATAATTTGTATATTCTAACATGATTTGCGTATTCCAGTTCACAGCTTTAAAAAATTGTTTCTCTCAAATCCAGAAACAGTAGGGAAGTCTACCCATAGAGCCTTCGTAGCATCTTCGAATATCAGTGGCCCTCTCTCAGTGACTTGTACCTTAGTCTTTGGAGCACAGTTACACTCAATATAAACAAGAGCTAGATGACTGGTGGTCAGCTCTGTAAATACCTGAGTTTGCAGGCAACTAGAGAGGGATATGATTTAAAAATAATAATAATAAACCAGAGGAAGCACGGTGTAACATTATTACCAGACAAAAATTATATTATGCTGTTCGCATCAAAAGGAAGTTCAGAAAAGGATTATTACAGTATAACAGCTATTGAGGAAAAAGAGTCACCGAGAGAGATTTTTAATAAAAGTGAAAACTTTATTATCAGATTGAAGGATAAGAAAGGCAAGAACTTGGTCATGTTGGCTTTTCTAGCCACCATCCTTCAGGTTCCTCCTTCCTGTAGCCTACATTCTTTGGGCATCTACTTTTTTTTTTTTTTGCCTTTGTTTTATGTGTATATATCTGTATACTCATAATTACATTTATGTTTTTGTAAAGGAAGTGGTGAGTCATTTTTTTTTACTTTGCTTCTTCCAGTTTTATTGAGATGTAATTGATATCTATCACTGTATTAGTCCAAAGTGGTACAGCATAATGATTATGAAATATATGTACATGTTGCCAAGTGATTAGCACAATAAGTTTAGTTCACATCAGGCATCTCACAGTTACAATTTTTTTCTTCTGATAAGAGCTTTTAAGATCTACTCTCTTAGCAACTTTCAAGTTTTGTTAACTGTAGTCACTGTGCTGTACTTCATATGCCCAGGACTTTCTTACCTTGTAACTGGAAGTTCGTACCTTTTGACCAGCTTCTCCCATTTCTCTTATCTCCCACCCCCGCCTCTGGCACCTACCAATCTGTTCTCAGTTTCTGTGAGCTGAATTTTTTTTTATTTTAGATTTCACATATAAGTGACCTCATGCAGTATTTTTCTCTTTTATGATTTATTTTATGTGTGTGTTTGTATGCTACATTTTCTTTACTTATTCATCTGTCCTGGACACTTAGGTTGTTTCCATTTCTTGGCTATTAAAAATAATAGTGGGATGAACATGGGGGTACAGATATCTTTTCAAGATAGTGGTTTCATTCCCTTCGGATAAATACCCCAAAGTGGAATTGCTGGGTCATATATATGGTAGCACTATTTTTAGAGAAGTCTTCATACTGTTTTCTGTAGGAGCTTTATCAGTTTACATTCCCACCGCAAGGAGTTCTCCACATTTTAGCTAGCATGTGTGACTTCTCATCGTTTTTAAATAATAGTCATTCTAAGTGAGATGATAATCATTGTGGTTTTGATCTGCATTTTCTTGATGATTAGTGATGTAGAACATCTTATTTTCATGTATCTGTTGGCCAGTTGGGTGTCTTCTTTGGAAAAATGTCTATTCAGATTCTCAGCTTTTATTTTTAAATCAGATTGTGTTCTTTGCTATTGAGTTGTATAAATTCTTTGTATATTTTGGATATAACCTGTTACCCGGTATATATGATTTGCAAGTATTTTCTCACATCCAGTAAGACACCTTTTCGTTTTGTTGATGGTTTCCATTGCTCTGCAAAAGCTTTTTAGTTTGGTGTAATTTCACTTCTTTGTTTTTGCTTTTGTTGCCTTTGCAGCAAAATATTGTGAAGACAGTATTTTCTCCTAGAGTTTTATTGCTACAAGTATGATGTCCTTTAACCAATTCACATTAATTTTTGTATCTTGTATAAGGTGGTAGTAGAGTTCCATTCTTTTGCATATGGCTGTCCAGCTTTCTCAACACCATTTATTAAAAAGACTGTAGTTCTGCATTGTGTATTCTCGGCTCCTTTGTCGTGTGAACCATATATATGTGGATTTGTTTCTAGGCTCTCCATTCTGTTGTGTTGATTTGTGTGTCTTTTTATGCCTGTGCCATACTGTTTTGATTACTATAGCTTTTAAATATAGTTTGAAATTGAGAAATGTGATACTTCTGACTTTGTTCTTTTTCAAGATTTTCTTTGATTATTTCAAGTCTTCTGTGGCTCCATACAAATTTTAGATTGTTTTTTCTATTTCTGTGAAAAATGCCTTTGGAATTTTGATAGTGATTGCATGGAATCTGTAGATTGGTTTGGGTAGTGTGAACATTTTAGCAATATTAATGTTTTCTAACCCATGAGCATGAAATATCTTTCCACTTATTAGTATTATTTTCCATTTCTTTTTTTATTGTCTTTTAGTTTTTAGTATATAGGTCTTTGATGTCCGCCCCCCTTTGATTAAATTTATTTCTAGGTATTTTTGTTGTTGCAATTATAAATGGGATTTTAAAAAGTTTTTTTTCTTAAAGTGTATAAAAATGTAATCAATTTTTATATTGATTTTTGTATTCTGTAACTTTACTGAATTCATTGATTGGTTCTAATAATTTTTTGTGTGTGTGGTGGAGTCTTTAGGGTTTTCCATATATAATATCTTATTATCTGCAAATAGAGACAGTTTTATTTCTTCCTTTCCAATTTAGTGCCTTGTTTTTTTCCTTGTCTCATTGTTCTGGCTAAGACTCCAGTATTATGATGAATAAAAGTAGTGAGAGTCAGTTTCCTTGAGTTGTTCCCCATCTTTGAGGAGAAGCTTTCAGCTTTTTAACACTGAGTGTGGTATCAGCTATGGGTTTTCATATATGGCCTTTATAATGTTGATGTGCTTTTCCTCTGTACCTAGTATCTTTTTTTTAGAGTTGTTACCATGACTGGATGATGAATTTTGCCAAATGCTTTTTTGCATCTCTTGAGATGATTATATGATTTTTATCCTTCATCTTGATAATATGATGTATCATGCTGATTGATTGTGGATGTTAAACCATCTTTGCACCCCTGGAATAAATCCCCCTTGATTGTGGTTTCTAATTTTTTAATGTATTATTGAAATTTGGCTTGCTTATATTTTATCGAAGATTTTGCAGAGATACTGGCCTGTAATTTTCTTTTCTTGTAATGTTCTCATCTGGCTTTGGTATCATGGTAATGCTGGTCTAGTAAAATGAACTTGTAAGTTGTCATTGTTTCTCCTCCTCCTCTTCCTTCTTCTACTTTCTTCCTTCCTTCTTTCTTTTTCTTTTTCTTTTTCTTTCTTTCTTTCTTTCTTTTTCTTTCTTTCTTTCTTTCTTTCTTCTTCTTCCTTCTTTCTTCTTCTTGTTATAATTTGAGAAGGATTGTTACTAAATACTTTTTACGTGTTTGGTGGAATTTACCAATGAAGCCATCTGGTCCTGGACTTTGTGTGTTGGCATGTTTTTTATTCCTGATTCAGTCTTCTTACTAGTAACTGTTTGTTTAGATTTTTTTATTTCTTCCTGATTCAGTCTTGGTAGATTGTATGTTTCTAGAAATTTACCCATTTCTTCTAGCTCCAATTTGTTGTCATTTAATTGTTCATAGTAGTGTTTTATGAATCTTGGTATTTATGGTGCCAGTTGTAATAGCTTCTCTTTCTTTTTTAATTTTACTTATGAGTCTTCTTTCTTTGTTTCTGGGTCAGTGGCATCTACTTTTTTCCAAATAGATATGAACAGTGAAATTGACCCCATCGCAGCTTTAATTTAATGGCTTCTGATTAATCGAAGCCAATTACAGCAATCCCATTACCCCTATTAAAGGTGGGTTTAGAACTAGACATGTGACCCAGTTCTGTCTAGTGAGATATGTGGGTAATATGCTGAGAGACTTCTGGGAAAGATCACCTCTCTTTAAAAAAAAAAAAAAGAACAGTAAATGAAAAGATGGTATGCTGACTCCTAGAACCACTGCACTAGGAAATTTTTAATTGACTTTATGTTGCAGTAAATTCTAATGATTTCAAAACTATTGGTAGAGAATATATGTGGAAACAACATTAAATCCAACTCTGATTTTTTTGTTACTTTGTTATTAAAAAAAACAAGTAGGGATTTATTTGTCTTAAGCATCAAGAAATTTGGAGATAGGTATTTAGGGTTGTCTCAGGTACTCAGACTCTATTTTTCTGCTTCTCCATCCTAAGCTTTCATTCTCCTGCGTGTTCCTTTATGGTTATGGGATGGCTGCTGCACCTCCAGGCAGGGGGAAGGGGAAGGGCCACTGGGTGAAAGGGCATGCCAGTTGAGTCTGCTTGCTTTTGTCAGGAAGACAAAAGCTTTTCTGGAAGCTCCACCTTGAAATCTGGGATATTGTGTTTTATTGGCAACTGCTTGCAGTATATCTGTTTAACCCATCCTATCTCCTCAAATCTAGCTTCAACTGTATTAATTTGATAACTTTTCTACTTCTTGCTCATGTTTAATAAACTGAAGTTAGTATGTTATACTCACTAGGTGTGGCATTTAGTTCTCTTTTTCCAAATTTAGGGCTTCTGAGCAAATGTATAAGTTTGTGCTAAGTTAATACAAATGAATATTTTTCATTTGAACCAGGCATTGTAATAATTTAAAAATAAGTTTTATAGTTCGAATGTAAAGTTTTTCTATCTGAGAAGAGCAGAAGACCTATTTGAACATCTGAACTGAACTCCTTCATAGGAATTATAATACAAACAGTTTTCTCCAGGGTCCCTTTTGAGAAAGGAGATTCACAGTCCATTAAAAGAAAAACTGAGCAGGGTTTACATGTAGTATGATACTGCATTCAGGGTTTATCTACACGTGCTTCGCTGTTCTTAAGTTGTAAACTGAACTCTGTTTCCTTACTTCCCCCTGCTGCCCCCACCTCTGTCCCATTCACAGACATGTTTATTCTCAGCCATTAAGAAATAATTAATATAAAAAGTTACAGGATAACATAAAGAGTGAAAGAAAATGTGTTTTCAGATGAACTGCTAGGGGTGGAGAGACCTGCTATAGACGAGGTGGAGCCACACTTTCAATGGCGTATAGGCCAGACTAGAGCGGGCCCCCCCACCCCACTGGAGTGGCCTCCTGCTGCGATGACAGCGGAGCGGGACTGGGATGCAGTGCAGCCTTCAGTGTCTGCTGGTCCATGGGGGTTAGGCCTCTATCCACAGTGCACCTCCTTTTGGGGTTCTGGATCTAGGATAGACATGGGAAATAGTTTCTGACCTTTAAGCTGAATGGTAGTTTCAGTTCATCTCAGTAATTGAAGAAGATAAGTGAAGTTTTTACATGTGTTCTACCTACAATATTTTTCCTTACTGTGGCTAAAGAGGCCACAGATCATAAGGGAGTAGAAGAAGTGTGTATGCTTCAGGATTGTTTTGAAAGAACTAAATGAATAAACACTCTCCCATTTTTTATGCCATATAACAGGATCTCAGTATTAATATATGAGAGTATATTTTATTTTTCCTGATATTACTGTGCAGGAGGAGAGGAGTGGGAAACCAGATTAGCTTATTTCTGCATCTGAACTAGAGAACAATAAAATCAAAAAGTTACATTGCCACAAATTTTTAATCAGTTTTTTAAAAAGTTATTTACAGTTATTGTGCACTGTACTGCATGTTGAGGCTACTTGGAAACAGTGACCAGATTCTTGATCATTATCAGGAAACTGCATTCAGAGAATGAGAAGAACACCCCCACTGGATGAATTGCAGCCACCACCATATCAGGATGACAGTGGTTCTCCCCACCTCTCATGTACACCCTCAGAAATTGGGGACAGTAAATGTGAATTTTCCCACTGCAGCAACAGTCCAAGATGCTCATATAGCAAGTGCCCGAGTGAAGGAAGCACAGGTCGTGGAATAGAAAGTTTTCATAACAAAGGATGCGAAGAAGATGTTCCAAGCGACAGCACTGCAGTCCTGAGCCCTGAAGTAAGTAAAAGCACACAGAACATTTAAGTGGATGTTATTTGGAGAATAATAACCCTGTGCTTCTCCTCATGGTGAGAAGGTTTTATCACTATTTTGTCCTTTGGGGCTTAATTATGCCAGTTTCTATCCTAGATGTGATCTTTATCCAGCTGGCTTACTAGGGGTGTCCCAACCAAACTGCAGCTCCCCCCTCAAAAGAAAATGGGTAGCTGAAAAAGAGAACAATACACAAAATACTGAAAAATTATCTTCCCCCAAGTTTCAACCTCAACATAGATTTAAAAAAATTTTTAGCATTTTTAAATAAAGCTATTCTAGAATTATTTACCTGTTTTTTCATGCTGAGGTTTTTATTTGTTTGTATCTTTTTAAAAATTACTTTATTTTGGATATTTTTTTATTAGTGGTAAGTTGTCCATTAATATTTTATAAGATAACATTTTTGCATTTTCCTATCATAGAATAGAGAAGAGAGAAGTCATGCTCAGCTTTACTGATAACATTTGGATTCATGGCGTAGTGCATTCAGAGTGGCTGAGTGGTTGTGTATTAAGTTATTTACTCTTTTTTGTTGTTGTTGGCACTATTACAAATGTTTCCATTTCCCTGCTCTGCCTGCCTCCACCCATCCCCGAGTTATTTTCTCTTTGGGAGCAAAAATGTGAAAATGACACCAAATAATAAGGCTGTTACATGTTTGAAGCCTTTCCATGTTCGAAGAAGGTTTTTTTTTTTTAATTATTTCTATAAAGATGAAAATTATCAGGGCTATCTAGAGGTTTTGTGAGATAGTATTTACTTTTACTCTATTTGCATTACAAGTTTTTACAACTTCTGTCCTAGACAACATTTTATGAAACTGTAGTATGTCGTTGTTCTTACTGGGTGAATTTTCATCTACTGCCAAAATTTCAAATACAAAACAAGAAGTACAAGGAGGAAGGCGAGGTCAGGTACCCACTTGGGGTAGGATGCCAGTGGTACAGGCGGCAAGACCGCACTGTGCAAATCCTGCTTCATGTAACACCGTATGTCCCACCTCGCTCTTTGGCTCCATCAGCTTCCCCCAGTTATGTGTGGAAACAAGGACAAGAGTTGAGATAGCAGCAGGGGTACCATGGGCTAGAAACATGTAACTTATTTTATGGAAGCAATACAGGGGCAAGTACTCCTGGTCACCAGTGAAACTTGGGCAGTGAGTGGGCTAAGTAGGCAAAGGTTCTATCTGCATTTCTTCAGTGGAACACATGGGTGACAGAGCTGTCAGCCTAGAGGCGACATGGTCATGGCTTGGGCTTTCCATCCCCTTTCATAGGTAATACTCACTTGCTGTATCATATTTTCTATTTATTCTTGTCTGTGTTTAACATATCCTACAAGTTATTAATTTTGTTACTGTCTATACTTAACACATTGTCAGAATTCTGCCCATCTCTGTGAAGTTACCTTTGTTATTATCTATAGTTAACACAGCCTGTGAGTTTTGCCCATATTGCAGAAGCTGTTAATTTGCTCTCTGTGTTAACACTTCTTACGAGTCTCCACCACCCCGCTTGGTTTTGTGTCTTCTACAGCAGAATTGACTGTATTCAAACAGTAGAGCAAAAGCACATTACATAATATTTAGATGATAATAGCATATGTTGGTACAAAATTCACTCTTGTGGTTTTAAGTTTATTTTACTCCCCATTATCCCTTCAATGGATATTAATCCAATACAAAATTTTTACTTTCCTCTTTCTCCTAGAGCGTCCCCTATACACTGCCGAACTGGGAAGGCAGTGAGGGTTCGGAAGACTCCCTTGGCAAGGAGTTCATAAACTCTGTTGATGGCCTCTTGCTAGCTGAAGACCATCAAAACTTTAAGAGACCTTGAAAGGAAGAATTATTTTTTAATTGTCCATTGCAGAATACAAATATTAATTTAATCTGTAAAGGTGCCCTTCTTTTAACCCTTGGTTTTGTGAGAATTGTCAGAATGCCAAGAAAAAAAGTTAGGAAGACACCAAGAGAAACGAAACTCAGAGCTATCTACATACAACTTTACAAAACTTTCATTGCCTGGAAAATCATAGCTGTCATGACACTATTTTAGAAAATATTTAATTGAAATATCAAAGCCATGTAATTACTCACCCTTAATTATCATTATGAAGTGGCATGCATTAAAACATTTTGCTCTAAACTGTACATTTTTTTTTTTTACAAAGTAAGAATGCATTTACTCTGATTGGATTCTATAGTATTAAAAAAACACTATGAGACTTTGAGACTTTGTTCACTCTGCCAGGTGTTCATCATTTGTCCTCTTCTTTCCATGTATATTGCCGAGTGAGTCATGGTAAATAGATGGGTAATATTTATAAGGTGAAAAACTTGTGTCTCTGGTTCTCTTCTGCATCCCTCCCACCTGAACAGGGGCTTGGCACATAGTAAGTGTAATAGTTAGGGTAGGTGTTAAGCTGTTATAACCAGGAGCCAAATACAGTGGGTAAAACTTACAGAAGATTTCTTGTCTTTCACTAATGAATGTCCAGGGTGAGTAGGTGACTTTGCTCTACAACATCAGTCAGGGCCCAGTGCCTTCTTTTTGTCACTCTGTCATCCCTAGGGCGTTGTTCTGGTCCACATGGTGCGTAGTCCACACTGACCTGCACATCCTATCTCAGGACCTGCTCTTCTGTGGGAAGTGTGGGAGAGAAAGAAAGTGAAGGGCAAGTAATTTCTTCTATAAGCCTGATTTGTATGTTCCATACATAGCCTCTGTGGGCCTCCTGTTGACCAAGGCTGAGTCTCATGGTCATCCAGCTAGAGGAAAGTTTCGAATTATAGTCTTCCCTACACACTGTGTCCCTGGCTAAAACTCAGGTTGTGTTTTTGAAAAGTGCAAAAAGAGAAGATTGGTAGTCAACAGTAGTGACTACTTAATAGTAAGTAGATACTAAGTAAAAGTTCAGAAAAATTTAGAAAAATAAAACATTGACCCACATTTTAAAATGAAAAACATTCGAGATTTATTAAAAGACTTGAAGGGGCAGGTGGTATATTTGAAAGGTCAGAGACCTGGGTTTGGCACTGTCCATAACTAGCTGAAACTCTATTTGCATTCCAGATAGTTACACTGGCAGGAATTTGAGACAATTCCAGGTAAAACAGGTACAATTTTTTTCATTGCATAATTAAAATGAACAGATTTCATCTTTCTTAAACTTTTGAAATGTATATTATTTTGCCATTTTCAGTAGTAATTAGTATCAGAAATAATATATAATTTTAAATTCAACTAAAAAATAGTGTATATTATAGGAAATAAGTATTTGGCTAAAAATATTTTGAGGCCTTTGTATTTATAATTTCGTATTTCACATTTCTATTGATTTTCATGCCTAAATGTGTCTATATTCTGTTATAGATGGGAGTGTTTTAGAACAAACTTTGAAAATGGGACCAGTTTTTCAATAGCATTATACTTAAAATATTTATGTTCTTTTGTTCTCCAGCCTAATGTTGAGCTGTCAGTTGCATTGTTTATAATGTTGAAAGTAAAATTTAGTAGTTTCCTACATGTTGAAGTACATATTTTCAATTCTCATTATAAAAACATATCCCAACTTCCTCAAAATTGTGATGGTGAATTTCAAATTCTGTCTCTTTATGATAAGTTTTTGAGTTTAACTTACCACTTATAACGACAGTGGCCCTGTAGAGTAGCTTCTGCTTGCAGTAGACTGTTAACTATTATTACTTTCTTTGTGGTACCAAATCAAAACAGTTCTCACATCCTCCTCCTATCAGGTATTTATTTACATGCTAGATTAAATAATAGAGTTAAAACTGAACACATTTAAATTTGCTTTTCTTAGGATATGTCAGCTCAAGGATCATCTTCACAGCTTCCCAAACCTTTTGATCCTGAGCCAGAAGCTAAATATGGCACACTGGATGTGACTTTTGACTATGACTCACAAGAACAGAAGCTTCTGGTAACAGTGACAGCTGTCACAGATATCCCAACATATAACAGGACAGGTGGCAACTCATGGCAAGTACACCTTGTTCTTCTACCTATAAAGAAACAGAGAGCAAAAACCAGCATCCAGAGAGGACCATGCCCTGTCTTCACAGAAACATTCAAATTTAACCATGTTGAATCTGAGATGATTGGAAATTATGCAGTTCGATTTAGACTGTATGGTGTACATCGCATGAAAAAAGAAAAGATTGTGGGGGAAAAGATTTTTTATTTAACAAAATTGAATCTTCAAGGGAAAATGTCATTACCTGTGATATTGGAACCTTCTTACAATCATTCTGTGAGTATCTGATCAAATAGCCCACATACAATTAAGTTCGTGGTATGCACAATTTTAATATGATATACCCAACATCCTTTTCCTTCTATTTTTTGTATAGTAATATTACCTTTACAAAATTCCTAAGCCCTGAATAGGTAGGTATAAATTTTTCCCATCTATAGAGGTTGCCCTTGAAGATTATATATGATTTATTTTATGTATTTTATCCTTCACAGAGTCTATCCCAGTATCTTAAACACTTGTTCCTTTGTTAAACATTTATTAGATGGTTATTGTGACATCATCTGAATGCCGTGTAGAATATATTGTTTTCTTTCCAGGGTAGAAGTAGGTGCTACGTTAAGAACTGTCTAGCTCTATGTCTGCTTTGATGCTGTTTGCTTGTAGAGAAGATGTACTGCTGCCTAGGTCATGACTGTCTTTCCGGAACTGCTGTGAAATAATTTTTAAAGGTTCAAAAACAATGGCCTTGTTATATTTTCCACCCTTTTAAACAAAGATTTGCTAGTATTTCTGGAAGAATACTTAAATTTAGTGCTATGAGTTGTTCTTCCTTTCCTCTTTTTCTTCTAGGTTCTGATCATATACGTGTGTGTGTGTGTGTGTGTGTGTGTGTGTGTCTCCCTGTATTTTTAACTAAGTTCCCACAAGGCATTACAGATCATCAGAAAGCCGCACTGTTTATTTCAACCAGGGAGATGCATTATGCCACATAGTTACTTAGATTATGAAAATATCTGTGATACGCTATAAATGTAAATTATGAATTAAATTTACTCATCTCTGTTATACTGACTAAAAAACATTTTTATATTATAAATATACAGATTTCAGAATAGATTTATATTGTAAAACAATGTTATCATATTTTAGGGTTGTTTTTAAGCTTTTAAATGTATAAGCATAAGTCTGAGATTAGAGTCCCATTGAATTTATACCATGCAGCATTTGATCTTATAGGACTGTCATTCACAATGGAACCCCATACCGTTTTAGCTACTGATCACTCGGATTAAATAATGAGAAAGTTTAAAAGGCATACTAAGAATGGCACAATATTTAATTGACCTTCACTTTTTTCTCTTCCTCTGATATATTGTTTATTTCATTTTTTAAAGGCATTTCCTAAAATTGTCCATTCTGAAATTTTAAATTGTAACAAGTTACCAATTTGCCTACCCAAGGCTAAATAGTATCCTATAAACCCATAGGAATATACTATATTTACTGTCACCTTTTGGTTTTTAAATTTTTAAGTGTTGAAGTGTTTGTGGTTGATAGTTTGTCTCTTTAGTTACAGAGGTTCATAAGTAGGAAGAATTTTGCCCAAGAGTTGTTACATCAAGAGCCATGATTTAGATAAGAGCAGATGATTTGGACGAGATTTTGGACTTTGAGATGATGAGATTTAGATTCATGTATTGGGTCTTTTTACTTTGAACTGATAATGTAGTAGGATGAGACTTTTAAGAACCTTAAACTAGGGTGAATACATTTTACATGTCAGATGTATGTGACCCATGGGGGCCAGGGGGCAGACTATAGCAGGCAGAATTCTAAAATGGTCCTCATGACCTTCATTCCCTAGTATTACTCCTGTGATTATGTTATATTAAATGGCAAAAGGATTTTGAAGAAGTAATTAAGGTTATCAGTCAGTTGACATTAAGATAATGTATTATCTGGGTGGGCCTAACTCCATTATGTGAACCCTTTAAAAGCAAAGAGTTCCTCTAATTGGTAGTAGAAAAAATTAACTTAAAGCATGAGTGTGATTCAACACGCAGTTCTTTGTTGCTGAGGTGGACTGGGTCATCGTAGAAGGACCTAAGAGTGGCCTTGAGGAGCTGAAGGGGAGGCCTCTAAGAGCTCTGGCCAACTGCCTGCAAGAATGTAGGGACCTCAGTCCTACAACTGCAAGGAACTGAATCTGGCCAGCACCTGAGTGAACTTGGAGGACGACTCTTCCCGAAGAATAAGAGCCCAGCTGAGCCAACACCTTGGTCACAGCCTTGTAAGATCCATAACAGAGAACCCAGTTGAACCCACCCAGACTTTTGACTTGCAGAAACAGTGAAATAATAAATGGGTATTTTTAAACCTGTGAAGATTGAAGTAACTTACTACACATCAGTAGAAAACTAACACAGACTTCCAGTCAAGATGGAAACATAGGTAGCCACACTTTGCCTCCTTGCACAGCCAGAGAAAGAATTACAACCAGATTTCAAAACTAATACCCAGAGCCGTCAGAAGATCAACCTATATTGGAAGTCTGGCAACCAACAATTTAAAAAAAGACACATTCATCCAGATGGGTAGGATGTGCAGAGTTACAGAGATGGGCAGAGAAGGGGAGTGGGAGTGGAATGGTGGCAGCAGTGGTGGTGGAAAGGACAGGAGGGATACCTTGGGAATGAGCTATCCCAGCCTCAGGCCACGCAGCTCAGGGTTCCAGCACTAAGAAGATAGATCCCCTTTACTTCTCGCTATAAAAACCAGCAGGGATTGGGGCAGCTGAAGAAACTGCCAGGTTTTCACCACTTAAAGAGCTAGCATAGACTTAGAACATACGCACACCTATCCACTCCAGAATTCACCACCACGGCAGCAGCTGGAAGGGCACCAGTCACACATGGGAAGGGGGTGAAGTGACTGAAAACAGGGCAAGTGCCAGGTGAACTGCAAGAAGCCAGGCAGCGGTATTGTCCCCTCTCCAAACCCTCTCCACACAGCCACAAAGTGATGAAGTGGGTTACCCCACCCTGGCAATTATCTAAGGCTCTGCCCCACACAATTTAAAGATGCCTTTTCTACAATAGGCCACACTATTAAGACAGGGAGTAAAAGCAGCTCTACCTAATACACAGAAACAAACACAGGGAGGCTACTAAATTGAGGAGACAAAGAAAAATGAAAGAACAGAACAAAACCCCAGAAAAAAGGAAACAGATAGCCAACCTATCAGATGCAGAGTTCATTCGACACACTAGTTATCAGGATGCTCAGAGAACTCCTTGAATATGGCAAAAAATAAAGGACAAAATGAAGAGTACACTAAGGGAAAGAAAGAATAATCCACAGGAAACCAACAGAGAAGGGAAGGAAGCCAGGATTCAAATCAATGATTTGAAACATAAGGAAGAGAGAAACATTCAACCAGAACAAAAAGAAGAAACAAGAATTTTTAAAAAATGAGGACAGGCTTAGGAACCTCTGGGACATCCAAATCATAAGGATGCCAAAAAAAGAAGAGGAGGAGCAAGAAAGTCAAAACTTATTTGAAAAAATAATGAAAGAAAACTTCCCTAATTTGAAGGAAATAGACACACAAATCCTGGAAGCACAGAGTCCCAAACAAGTTGGACCCAAAGAAGAGCACATCAAGACACATCATAATTAAAATGCCAAAGGTTAAAAATAAAGAGAAATCTTAAAAGCAGCAAGAGAAAAGCAGAGCGTTAAACTACAAAGGAGTTCGCATAAGACTATCAGCTGATTTCTCAAAAGGAACTTTGCAGGCAAGAAAGGACTGGCAAGAAGTATTCAAAGTGATGGAAGTGAAGAACAAACTGACAGTGACCAGAGGGGAGATGGGAGGGGGAAAGAAGGGAAAGGGACAAGTCAAGGAACATGTACAAAGGACCCATGGACAAAGACAATGATGGGGTGGGGAGACTGAAAGTGGAAGGTCCCTACCTTGGGTAGGGCAGGAGAGAGTAATGGGGGGAAAAGGGGGACAACTATAATTGAACAACAATAAAAAAAAGAAAAGAAAAGATCTACAACCTAGATTACTTTATCCAGCAAAGTTATCATTTAGAATCAAAGAACAGATCAAGTGCTTCCCAAACAAGATAAAGGTAAAGGAATTCATCATCACCAAGCCATTATTATATGAACTATTACAGGGAATAATTTAAGGAAAAGAAGATCAAAACCATGAACATTAAAAAGGCAACAAATTCAAAACTATCATCAACTGATTCTAAAACAAAGAAACAAACAAAGCAAACAACCAGAGCATGAATAGAATCACAGATATGGAGATCATTTGGAGGTTTTATCAGCTGGGAGGGGGAAGGAGGAGAAGGGGGAAATGGTACAGGGATTAAGAAGCATAATTGTTAGTAACAAAATAGGTGGGGAAGTTAGAACAGCATAGGAAATGGAAGAGCCAAAGAATTTAAATGCACAATCCAGGGACGTGAACTAAGGGGCGGATTGTTGGAAGGAACAGGAGCAACTGGCAGAGGGAGGGGGGCAAAAGGGGAAAAACTGGGACAATTGTAATAGCACAATCAATACAGTATACTTAAAAAATTAAAATAAAAAAGAAAGGTTTTGAACTACAAAAAGCAAAAATAAAAAAACAAAAGAAAATGAATAGAGTCCACAGGGTGTAAAATATATTACTATCTAGCTCTACAGAAAAAGTTTGCTGACCTCTGCTCTAGACAACTGGGAACCGAAACTGAATATTAGATGTGCAGATCACTTCTTTGTTGAGGTGAGTACCCACAAAACATTCTGTGAGTCTGCTTTTCATCTTGGCAGGATATTCTTTACCAATTTATGAAGTCTCCAGCAAATACCTTTATATAGCTATACGCATATAAATCAAGTCTGTAGGTATTCCCTATTTATTCTTTTTCTTCATGGCTGCTCCCTTAGTGTTAACTTAGAGAAATCTCACTTATTTTAAAAAATAATCTGTCAGGAAGAAATATTTATGTAAAATTCAATTTTATTTCATTGCCTTCTATTAAGCTTACATAAAGTAAAATGGATTATAAAATAAAAAGCTACAGTTTGATCCCACTTTTTATAAAGTTATTTCTGTTCCTACTACTATTTGTACGTATTTATAGAATGATGCCTGCAAGATGTTCACTTAATAACAATTTATGGGTAGTAAAATTTAAGGTGATTTTTATATTTCCATCTTTATTTATTTCTGTATTATTTGGGTAATTTATGAAAATCATTCATCAATTTAAAAAAAAAATGGAGTCATAAATGGTCAGGGAATTTGGACCCTGGTCAGTTTAGTGAAGGTGAAAAAACAGATCAGTTCCTAGCGAGAATTTTTTTAGGGTGAGCAAAGGAGTAAGAGGAAAGATACGGCCTTGTGGAAAACTTAACTTTTCTTAAGGTCTAATGAGGAGGGTTCCTAATATGTGTCTAGATGTCTATATTTATAAAATCTGGTTTCATATTTTATGTCTGTGTAAATACAGAGAAGTTATAGGAAGTAGACATGTTAGTGGGTGGGACTGTCTGAGGAGTGAGAACAGTGGATCCTCAAGAATGCCTAGATTTAAAGATTGAAGAAAGGGAGGGGTAGGGTAAGAAGAAAGAGGTAGTAAAATGTCACAAAAACCAAGAATAAAGTTATGAAGGAAGATATAATCAACTTGGTCAGATGCTGCCTAGGGAACCCATATTGAAAACTGTCCGCTGCATTTAGGGTATGGAGGTAATGGGTAGCCATGGAGGGGACCGGTGTTGGTGAGGCTGCGAGGCCAGATTCCAGACTAGGCTGGCAGTCATGTAGACAACTTTTCTACCAAGTTTGGCTGTGAAAACATGAAGAGAGGACAGTATTTGGAAATTGGGGGTTCTAGAAAGATGTTTTTCAGATTAGGAGAGACTTGGTCATGTTTAAATACTAAGCAAATGCTAAAATAAAAAGATGGAGTGTAACAAGCTGTAGGAGAGGTAATTGGAGATATTAATTGATGTGTCTGGGATGAACAGAGAGAAGCAAAAATATTTTCAAGGTATTTATTGAAATTATGGACCATGAAATCTGAGTGGAAGAAAGAGAGAGGTGAAGCTAGAACGGGATTGCTAGGCGGGGGGAAGTGAGAAGGTTAGTGGACCGAAAGTCCCAAAGATACCAAGGAACACACATGAGAAGAGGGGCTGAAGAGAAACAGGGCAAGTTCAGGGACTGTGGTTAGAAAGGAGAATGTTTTAACTTAATGGTATGAGATGACAAGGGTCCAGTGATGGTGGAAATGCGCATCCGAGATGAAACAAAAGGTGAAATCACTGGAGAGGGATAAGTTGATCAGGAAAGGGCAGGATTTTGGGTGGGTTATCCACATAGATTTTGAAGTCACAAAAGATGGTGGTAGAAATTGAAATGTAAAAGAAGGTTAAATCAAGAGTCATTGTTCTCGAGGAACGAAGAAGAAATGTTTAGGGAATGAAGATGAAATTTTCAGGATAAAATGTTTATGTGGACAGGATAACATGAGCCTTAAAGGAAAATAGTTATTCTTTTCCACAATTTTAGAGGAGCAATGTTTGAAAAAGCAGCAGAGGACTTTGCTTCCTGATCCTGAAGCCTTTTGGCCTGAGGGAAAAGGGAATGAGGGAATAATCACAATGAAAAGTCTGCAAAGGATGATACATCCTCAGAGAAGAATCGGGTTTCAATTAAAACAAGGTTTTGGGGGCGTAGAGAAGAAACTAAAGTTCTGGCAAAGTTTACTATAGGTCAGAAGTACCAAAGGCATCATGAAAATTCTGAAAAGGAGGAACATAATGGAAGTTTGTTAGTGAAGAAGTTCAGAGACTAGCAGAATGAATGTTAAGGTAGAAGATACAGCCAGTACCGGGGACTCGTCTTCATTTACATTGTACTAAAATGTCATTGGTACTTTGATAGTGATTGCATTCAGTCTGTTGATTGCTTTTGGTAGTATGGTCATTTTAATGATACTAATCCTTAACAATACATAAGTATGGTATATCCTTCCATTTATTTGTGTTCTCTTAAATTTCTTCAGTGTTTTACATTTTTCAGATTATAGTTATTTCACTTCCTTAGTTACATTTATTACTAGGATTTTTTTAATGCAGTTGTAAATAGAGTTGTTTTCTTAATTTCTTCTGATTATCTTTAGTATATGGGTATACGATGGATTTCTTTACATTAATTTTTTCTCCTGCTACTTCACTGAATTCTTTTGTTAATTCTATTAACTTTTGGTGGGTTCTTTAGGGTCTTCTATATATAGTATGTCATTTGCAAATAGTGACAGTTTACTTCTTTCCAATTTGGATGCCTTTTATTTCTTTTTCTTGTCTGTTTGCTATGTCTAGGACTTCCAATACTATCTTGGGTAATAGTGGTGAGAGTGAGTATCCAAATGTCGACTCCAATCATAATTTAACTATTTGACTATCAAATTAAATCTCATATTTTGTTTAAAGCCTAATTTAAATTCCATCTCTATAGAAATTTGTTTGATTTTTTTCTAATATAATTTAACTAGATCTTAATCTATCTTTGTATACCAAATATTTAGTGGTGATTGCTTTATAAGTGTTGAATGGATCGATGGGTGAATGAGTGCATATGGTGCATATTATTTCTAAGTTACTGCTTCTGGTGGGTTTGGGTTTTTTTGCAGCTGATTATGCTTTCTTTTTTATCAGACTTGTTGTCTATCTTTTAGATTTTAAACTTTTTGAGAAGAGAGTGTATGTGTTTTACTTAGATGGTATTTTTCATAGAATCTAGAACATAGGTATTTAATGAACACTTTTAAATTGATTCACCAATATGTTCATATAAACTTGATCATTTTAAAATTCTAAGTTCCATATATATATAATTACCCGATAGATCCCAGTATCTTTAAAAACAGTCCTATTAGGAATCTTTTTTGACCTGGATCAAATAAGTATGTATCTCAGGGTAAATAAGGACACATTGGCAATCATTTTATTTTTAAATAATTGATGAATTAGGAACATAACATGCTTTATGGTTTCACCTTCTAGAGTGTATAGTGCCACAGTTTCCTAAGAGTGACCAGACTTCCTTAAGACCTAACTGCAGTGTTGATCTTCTTTTAATAACTTGTAATTTCAACTTTCAATTTCTAAAATCCTTGTATCTCAAAAATAGCCTATTTTTATGTTAATGGATTGAATTAATTTAGTTTGATTTTAGTACTATTACTTTTATTTCTAAGAGAGGTAAATTATTGCTTCTATCTATAATTGAACTGTGTATCCCTCTGTGAATCATACTGTAGGCTACATTAGCAAATACCACTTAAAACTTAGCTTCATCTATTTTAATATTCACTGTAATTCATGTACTACCGTTACCAATAAAGATCTACATTTTTCTAAATGTAGATTACACTTCATCATAAAGCAATTTAAAATAAATACTTCATGATAAACTAACGATCACAGATAAAAATTACTGCTGATGGAGAGGTTGCATGGGTGCAATTCAGTTCCCTAGACAACAGCAGCAGTGAGTCATGGCTCCCTCACTTACAACCAGTTACAGACTTACTGAGAGGCCGTGGTTCAAAGGGCAACGGAGGGAGCCTGTGTTGTTGGTAGAGAGGAGTAACTAGTCTCACCAGGAGGATTGTTATCAGATAAATCTTCCAATGAAAGGGAGAGGCTAAACTAGAGCAAAAAAGGAAGCTTTGTGTGTGTAAATTAGATTCTTGGTTTGCAGGGTAAAAAGAAGTCAACTTTAAATGTTAAGCCTCAATAAATTTTGAAAATTTTTGAAAAATGCAAGAAATTGAGTGAGGAAACTGAAAACTTTGTGACTAAAACTTTTAATATTTAGTGCAGGGAATAGAAAACTCCAAGCAACTCACTGGCATTCTTTTAGCTGAACTATCCAAGTGAGAATCTGTAAACTGCCAAGTACTGCCCCATATACTTTGTTTAGTGTATGTTATTTAAAAAAAATAAACCAGCAAATTAAAAGATAAGCTTAAAGTACTGGTATTGTCCTCTCATGCTGTATTTTATTTTATGCAGTTAACTTTTCTAAGATACAGATTTCAGTTGGTTGTAACAAAAACTTCATGGAAAAAGAGTACTATTTGGTCATTTTAGACTGGAGTAAGATAGGTAAATTTGGGTACAAGTGAGCAACATATTCTATAATTAAGGACACTAAAATTCATTAAAAAAGAGCAAGGGGGAATAAAATAATATTCTTTACAGAAACATGTGGAGATACATAACATTTAAATTCTAAATATTGTCCACTATTTAAAAAAGTATTCCTTTGGAGAATCTAGTTGGTGAACATCGCGAGTATATGCCAGCCTCATTATTATTACCAACAGCTGTGAAATTACGTTTGTTTTTTAAAGAAGTACTTTCAGTACCGTCAACAGTTCTCTTTCTTCTGGGTTGTTTCACAATAATAAAATAGCTGTATCTACTGTGCTTCTTGTTTATTATCTTACCATTGGGTGGACAAATGGTAATAAACAATAACGTTGAATGAGGTTGTTCTTGAGGTCTGCCCTTTAGAAATAAAAGAAATAACAAAGAGAAGCAACATTTTATTTTTCCTTGTCATTTCCCCTATCATGTTAATACTAAATAGCAGGGCAGTATCCAGTGGGCAAATGTGTTTAAAAAACCCAAATCTTAATTTCGGGATTTTCACACTTAAAGTCTTAAAAGAATCTAAAGTAGTAGGTTCTTCATTGGAAACCTATTAAAGTGGTACTATTTTTGAAAAATGCTAGATATGAAAAGGTATTTTATCAGAATATATTTTACAAACCAACCAATAGTAATAATATTGCTTTTAGTGTTTGTTTTTATCTGAATTAATAATATGGAGGACATTTCTTCCAAAAGAATTGTGTTTATATCTTCTGCAACATTTGTTTTGAGGTTGGCAGGGTTTAGTGCTACTTTTCCAAGGTAATGCCTGTTTAGATGTGCAATGAGAATTTAAAGAGAACTAATTAATACTAACTACAAAAAAAAGTTTTTTCTCTAGATAACTTGAAATTTAATTTAGAAAAGAAGCAGTTTTATACTTGATGCATTTATGTTCCTATGGTGATGTCTGAGCTTAAGGAATACTGAAAACAGAAAATCATAAATAGGTAAGATATAGCCTTTATAAACAAGATCAGGTGTGGGACAAAAGAACTTATTTTTTATGTTATTATTGATTGATTTTAGAGAGGGGGGAAGGAATGTAGAGAGACAGGCAGAGAAAAATATCTATTTGTTGTTCTACTTCATTATGCATTCATTGGTTGATTCTTTAGGTACCCTGACTAGGGATCAAACTGGCAACCTTGATGTATGGTGCTGCTGTTCTAACCAACCGAGCTATTTGACCAGGGCCAAAAGAACTTAATTTTTAAGAATTAAAGTTGAAGGAAATCTTTTATTAGTGGGTTTTCAGTCTCACCATCACATTTCTTCTGTAGATTCAGTAGGGATGTGTAATGAGACAAATAAATATCTATTTGAAAGTCACATTTTATTTTACTCTATTCAGGGCAAAGAATACTTATGGTCATAAAATAATTGTACATGATAACCCTGTACATAAATTGCTGATGCTGTTTATATGAAGCAGACAGATGGAAATGATTTCTGTCACTGGAAATGACATAGACCTGCAAGGACCGTGTGTGTTCATTCACTACCAAGAGCTTCTGTTCTAGCAAAATTCATTTTTAGGTATTGATTAGACAAAGGCCTGTTCTGTTGAGGAGGCTAATTCTCCATAGCAGACACATTAGCAATTGGGACAGTAATGCCACCCGACTAGAGTACATCAGGTCCTCAAATAGTTCAATGTCATTTTGTTACGTCACTGATGAGACACACTGTAGGAACTTAACTCTTGTTTATGTCAACTAACCTATGGTAAAATTGGTTTCATTACACGTTGTTTTGCTTCAAGTCTCGGAACCTACCAACGTTAAGTGAGGATTTACTGTACTTCACAAGGTTGTAATCTTTTAAAGTGATGAGGAATGTGGAAATCTTTGTAGAGTAGAAATATTAGTTGTACATAAAGTCAAGATGGTGGCATAGGTAAACACGGCTCATATCCTTGATCACAACCACATGAAAATCACAACTATAGAACAACTGTCACTCATAACTGTCAGAAAATCTAGCTGCATGGGAGTCTGTCAACTAAAGAAGTAGAGAAACCACATTTATCCAGACTGGTAGGAGGGGTGGAGATGTGGAATGGGCTGGTCCCATGTCCACGTGTGAAGGATAAAAATCTGGAGGGAATGTCCTGGGAATGAGGAGTCCCAACCCAGGGTTCCAGTGCAAGGAAGATAAGTCCCCACAACTTCTGGCTGCAAAACCCAGCTGTGATTGAGTTGGTGGAAGAACTGCTGGAGTCCCGAGCAGTTCCCTTAAAGACCCCCCACTCAGACTCACTACCTCTGAACTCCACCACTGTGGTAGCATGTTGAAAGGCACCGGTGGCATAAGGGGAGGAACTGAAGTATCTGGCATAAAGGTGGGAGCTGAGGGAGAGCTTTCTCCCAGTCAGAAAGGCAGGCAGAGACCATTGTCGTTTTTCTGGCCTTCCCCTCGCAGAACACAGCTGACAGGTTGTGCCATATCTGAGCCTCCATCAACCTGGCTAACACTGTTTGCCCTACTCTGGAGATCCCCTGAGTCTCCATCCCACCCAACTTAAAGGTCCACCCAAACTTTTAACAGTGACTTTTCCATATTAATGGGTAGTCTTGGCTCATGCTTCACAACTTCCTAAGTCCTCTCAAACAAGCAACAGTTGCCCTCAGTGAGTCCTCAGCCTCTGTACTTCTTGCTAAGTAGCCCAGGCCTGGTACTAGCAGCACCCAGCATAGGCACAACTTGGCTTCGCCTGGGAATCTTCAAGCCCAGCGCAAGTAGCAGCCATTTCAGGTCACTTTTTAGCTCATAGAGGGTGGCCCAGGCAGAACACAAGTAGGGGCCAACCTTGGCCTGCATGCCCAGGAAACCCCAGAGCCTGTGCACCCACAGGACAGTTACAGACCATGTCGGAGCACCACCACCCTGCCTCTGAACAGCTGATCATCCTGGGAAGGCAGAGGTTGGTGGTCAGTGGTCACAGCCAGTCCTTGGAGCTGACTGGCCTGGGTAAATCCGTCCCATTGACCTGCCAAAGCAATCAAGGCTCTATTGCAAGAGGAGGGTGTACTCAGCCCACAGAAAGGGTGCACCTCAAGTGTCCAGCCTGAGTAATAACGAGGGGCTGTGCCACTGGACCCTACAGGACACCTACGTTAGGCACACTACTAGGACAGAGTCATAGCAGCTCTACCTAATAGATGAAACAAACGCAGGGAGGCTGCCAAAATGAGGAGAGAACGAAACATGGCCCAAATGAAAGAAAAGAGCAAAACATGAGAAAAAGAACTAAGAATAGAGATAAGCAATCTATCAGATAGATGCAGATCCAAAACACTGGTTAAACCATATGAGTTCTTTATGTATTTTGAAGATCAAACCCTTGTGCAGTGTATCATTGGCAAAAATGTTCTCCTATATGGTTGGTCCCTTTTCATTTTGATGATGATTTCTTTTGCCATGCAGAAGCTTTTTAATTTGATGTAGTCCCCATTGTTTATTTTTCCTTTATTTCCCTTGTCCTAGGAGATGTATTGGCAAAAATATTGCTACATGGGATATCAGAAATTTTACTGCCTGTTTTGCTTTAAGATTTCTTTGGTGTCACGACTAATATTTATATCTTTTATCCACTTTGAGTTTATTCTGCTGTATGGTGTAACTTGGTGGTCTAGTTTAATTTTTTTGCATGTACCAGTCCAGTTCTCTCAACACCATTTACTGAATAGGGTATTTTTATCACTTTGTATGCTGTGACCCCTTTGTCAAATATTAATTGACCATAGAGCCTTGGGTTTATTTCTGGGTTCTCTATTCTGTTCCATTGATCTATGTGTCTGTTCTTATACCTGTACCAGATCGTTTTGATTACAGTGACCTTGTAGTATAGTTTGATGTCAGGTATTGTTATCCCTCCTACTTTGTTGTTCTTCCTCAATATTGCTGAAGCTATTTGGGGTCTTTTTTGTTTCCATACAAAATTTTGAAATATTTATTTTAGATCTGTGAAATATGCCATTGGTATTTTAATGGGAATTGCATTGAATCTATAGATTGCTTTGGGCAGTGTGGACATTTTAATGATGTTAATTCTTCCAATCCATGAACATGATATATGCTTTCATTTATTTGTATCTTCCTTAATGTCTTTCTTCAGTGTTCTCAGTTTTCTGAGTATAGGTCTTTTACCTCCTTGGTTAAATTTATTCCTAGGTACCTTATTTTTCTTGTTGCTGTAATAAATAGGATTTTCCCCCTGCTTTCTGTTTATGATATTTAATTGTTCTCTGAAATATATAAAGAACTCATACAACTCAACAATAGAAAAACAATCCAATTAAATAGGCAAAGGACCTGAATAGACACTTCTCCAAGGAGAACATACAGATGGGCTCTGCCATGGATGAGAATAAATCTACCAAGACATGATCTGCTTGGGGAGGAATGGTGGTGGATCTCTCAAAGGAGAAGGGCCAGGAGCCTGTTCCTCAGTGGGCTTTTATTGGGTTTAATTTACATAGGAATACAGGTAAAGTTCATCAGTCATTGTCAGGCAGCAAGATCAAACAATAGATAACATACAAAGAACTCTGAGGGCTTATTCTGAATCAGGGTCAGATAGCTAAAGGGCCATAAAACTTTGGGGAAACAAATTCATTCTCTGCTTGGACCCTTATCATTTAAATTGAGGATATTCTTAACAAAGCAGGTTTCACAGGATTTTATGCATTCTTTTTTAGGCTTGATCGCCCTGGGGCACCTGCCCTTTCCAGCACAGGGCTGCACCACCCTCTGTCATTGTTTCAGGCTTAATTAAGGTAGCCAAGAGATTGGGAGACTTCTTGCAGACAGAATGATGACTCAGGTTATGTCAAAGCCCAGGGGCGAGGGTCCATCACCCCCTTTTTTATAGGCCCCCAAGTCCTTCCCTGAGGGCCCCTTCAAGACTATGCCTGTCTTAGGTTGTCCCTCTTGAGGAATCTTACCTGTCATTGGCTAACCAGTCATCTGCCCGGGGCCAAGTAGGGTGAAGTAAAAGGGAGCAGAGGTGGCATCCCTGCCACAGAGATAAACTTTGTCTTCTTAGTGGCTTATTGTCCCAAGGTCTCTCACTCAGCCTTAGCCATGGGGGGTTACAGCTTCTGAAACCAGGTAAGGTGATTCCCAACAATGGGCATATGAAAAAATGCTCAACATCACTAGCCATTAAGAGAGATGCAAATTAAAACCACAATGAGATACCACCTCACACCTATCATAATGGTAAATCAAACCATTTGATTGGTAAATCATCAGTAAATCAAACAACAAATGCTGGTAGGGATGCGGAGAAAAGGGAAAGCTAGTACACTGTTGGAGAGAATGAAGACTGGTGAAGCCACTGTGGAAGCAGTATGGAATTTTGTCAAAAAACTAAAAATGGAACTGCCTTTTGACCCAGCAATTTTGCTGCTGGGGGTATAGCCTAAGAATCCTGAATTACCAATTCAAAAGAACTTTTATGCACCCCTATGTTCACATCAGCGCTATTTACAATAGCCAAGTGCTGGAAACATCCTAAGTGCCCCTGAGTAAATGAGTGGATTAAAAAACTATGGTACATAGTAAAAAGGAGAAAACTGTATTTGAACAATGATTAAAATAAAAAAAAACTATGGTACATTTACACAATGGAATACTACACAGCAGAAAGAAAGAACTCCTATCTTTTTGACAGCATAGATAGAAATGGAGAATATCATGCTAAGTGAAATAAGCTGGTTGCTGAAAGACAAATACTGTATGATCTCACCTATATAAGAGGAATGTAATGAACAAAGTAAACTAACGAACAAAACAGAACCACAGGCAGGCATGGAAAGATGGAATAGACTGACAATGACTGGAGGAGACAGTGAGGGTAATGGTGGAAAGAAGGGGAAGGGACTAGTTAAAAAACATGTATGAATGATGCATGGATATGGATAACTGTGGGAATTGACTGTGGGAGCAGGAGTTGGGATGGGCAGAGGAGGGCAAAGGGTGAAAAATTGGGGCATTGTACTAGAATAACAATAAAAAAATATTTAAACAACACTGGTTATAAGGATGCTCAAGGAATGTAGTGGGGACCTCAACAGCATAAAAAAGATTCAGTCAGAAACAAAAGATACACTAATCGAAATAAAGAACAATTTATAGGAAAACAACAGTAGAGTGGATGAAGCCGAGAATCAGATCAATGATTTGGAACATGAGGAAGCAAAAAAGTAATCAATCATAACTATAAGAAGAAATAAGAATAAAAAAAAAGGAGGATAGTATAAGCTGCATGTGAGACAACTTCAAGAGATCCAACTTACGCATCATAGGGGTCCAGAAAGAGAAAAGAAAGAGCAAGAAATTGGAAATCTGTATGAAAAAATAATGAGAGAAAATGTCCCTAATGCGGTAAAGGAAATAGACATGCAATTCCAGGAGGCACAGAGAGTCCCAAACAAGATGAATGCAAAAGCCCCACCCCAAGACACTTCATAATTAAAATGCCGAGGGTTAAAGATCAAGAGAGAATCTTAAAAGTAGGTAGAGAAAAGAAGTTAGTTACCTACGAAGGAGTTCCCATAAGACCGTCAGCTGATTTGTCAATAGAAATTTTGTAGACTAGAAGAGACTGGCAAGAAATATTCAAAATCGTGAAAACCAGGGACCTATAGTCAAGATTGCTCTACCTATCAAAGTTATCATTTAGAATCGGAGGGCAGATAAAGAGCCTCCCAGATAAGAAAAAATTAAAGTTCATTGTCACCAAACCATTGCTATATGAAATGTTAAAGTAACTTATTTAAGAAAAAGTTGTTCAAAAGTATGTACAATAAAATAGCAATAGCCCTGGCTGCTGTAGCTCAGTGGATTGAGTGCAGGCCAAAAACCGAATGGTCGCCAGTTTGATACCCAGTCAGGGCACTTGCCTGGGTTGCGGATCAGGTCCTCAGTGAGGGGCTCATGAGAAGCAACCATACACTTGGTATTTCTCTCCCTCTCTCCTTCCCTTCCCCTCTAAGTATAAATAAATAAAATCTTTAAAAAAACATTTTTAAAAAAACAAAATAGCAATAAATATGTATCTATCAACAATTGAATCAGAAAACAAACTAAGCAAAGTAGAAGAACAGACACAGAGTCATGGATACAGAGGGCGTTTTGATGGTTGCCAGATGGGAGGGGGGTGTGAGATAATGGGTGAAGAGGTGAGGAGATTAACAAGTACAAATAGGTACATAAAGTTAACAAATAGTTAAACAGAATAGCCATGGGGATGTAAAGTACAGTATAGGAAATGGAGTAGCCAAAGAACTTACATGCATGACCCACGAACATGAACTATGGTGTGGAGACTGCCTGAGGGAGAGGAGGTTGCTGGGTAGGTGGGGCCAAGGGAAACTGGGACAACTATAAGAGTATAATCAATAACATATAATTTAAAAATTTAAAAAAATTAGTTAATCTGAAATAAAATAGATTTCCTTAATTTAACTTGAATCATTCTATCATAATTTATGGTTTTATAGTATAGATATTCTCTGGTGTTACAAAAAATAATGATTTTTGTCTTTCCTTTACCTCTGACAGTTGTTTCTAAATGCTGTGTAAAGAACCTGTTTACAGTGTTGTTCTTATTGTATGTCACTTTGGGGACCTGAGGCTTAGAACGGGGCTCGTTACATTTGTGCTAGTAGAGAAAGCTAGACGAGCTAATAGAAACTAAAAACTGGTAAGTTTGGTGCACAGAGTTTTTAATTTCCTAATGTGTAATAAAACTATATAACATATAATTAGTTATTTATCTTGTAATATTCTACAATAAAAAAGTAAAGTGTAGTACTTGAATTTTAATTTAGCTCATTTTTAAAGGAATAAGATACCATTTAGTTCATGGAAAACAGCATGTATTATAAGTCCTTTTTTCATATTAAACAATTTATTCTGGAGGGTATGTTTTACTTGAAATGAAAGCTGGTGTTGTCCCTTAAGTTGTGTTCAAGTTTTAAAAATGGCTTGTTTATACCAACCCATTTATGATTTATCGTATAAAATTACATAGTTATTAGATTTTCAAGATGGAGTTTATTTTTGCACTTAGGAGAGTTGTAGCATAGAGGTCGGGAACACAGAGGCGCTGTCTCTGCTTTCACATCTGTTTCCGTTCCCTGCTTCTTGTTGACTGTGTGCTGTTGGGTGCAGACAACCTCTCTGTTTCTCATTTTCTTCATTTGTAAAAGAGGATAACAAGAATAGCCGTCTCATAAAATTTTTGTGAAAACAGAAACCATGTAAAGAATTTAGAACCTCTCTGGCACAAGGTAGGAACTTGGTGAATATTAACTAATACTGTTTATTGGGTCTTGTTCACGTGTGAATAAATTTATTGTCCTAAAGTAATCTTAGATAGGTGTTAGTAGAAAATACTATGATGGGTTTTTCATGTGTCAAAATCAGAAAACAGCGATCTGGAAAGGAAGGGAGCAACAATACAAGCAACTAGTAATTCAGGCCTTGAATGTTTTTAAAATACAACTTTTTCAAAATATATTTTGAGTAATTATTAAGTCTGAATTATAAATATTTTAACTCTTTTAATTTTTTTTTGTTATTTTCCATTACCATATATCCCCCTTTTACCCTTTCCCCCCACCCCAGCAGTCACCACACTGGTGTCCATGTCCATGAGTCCTTTTTCCTTTTTATTTGATCCTTTCACCCCCTAACCTGCCTGCCCCCAAGCTGTCTGCCTGCTCCCTATCCATGAGTTTGTCTCTGTTTTGCTTGTTAGTTCAGTCTGTTCAATAGATTCCACATATGAGTGAAATCATACGGTGTTTGTCTTTCTCTGACTGGCTTATTTCACTCAGCATAATGTTCTCCAGGTCCATCCATGCTGTTGCAAAGAGTAAAAGTTTCTTCTTTTTTTACTGGAATTTTAGTAAAATTCCATTGTGTAAATAAATGCCCCATAGTTGTTTTATCCACTCATCTACCGATAGACACCTGGCCCCTTCCAAATCTTGACGATTGCAAATAACATTGCAATGAACATAGGGTGCTTATGTTCTTTCCGGTTAGTGTCTTCGGTTTCTTCAGTTTTATTATTTTCAGGCATAAGGAGTAACTCATACATAGCAAAATATATCAGGCAGCTTAGGCTAAGTTGTTCTGAGACACCCTGAAACTTTTAATGGCTTATAACCAACAAAGGTTCATTTTTTTTTCTTGTGCTTCATGTCCACTGTGGGTCAGTTACAGCTCTGTTCCTTGTGGTCTTCACTGTGAGATCCACCCTGGATGGGGAGGTTCTTTCTAAAACTTGGCTGGTTGTCAGAGGGTGTCGCAAACTAATCCTTGTCTCTTAAAGCTTCTGTCTGAAAGCTGACATTGCCACTTCCACTGACATTTCAGCGTCTGAAGCAGGGGTTGGCGAACTTTCTCTATAAGGTGTGAGAGTTCATTACTTTAGACTTTGTAGGCCTCCTGTGTTCTCCATTGCATATTCTTTTCTTTTCTTTTTAGTACTGTTTTAAAGAATATTAAACCATTCTTAGCTGTTAAAAAAAAAAAAAACAGAGCAGGCCACAAGCAGCATCCAGTTTGAGCGTGTCACCGCTGACTTCTGGTCTAAAGTTATGTGATGTCCAGAGCGAGGGGCCGTGAATAATTGTAATCAATATTCCATACAAAAAATTGCTCGACTGCTATTACCTGTAGATTAACATTATAATTTACTTATCAGTAGTTTGTAAGTAAAGTTTTGCTTTTATAGTATAAAAATTTGCTCCCTTAGAGCAAACATTTTCCTGTAAATCTTAAGTAGTAAATTTGCATAGCAGAGTCTTTTCTAAATACTTAGCCCTGTCCAGTTATCACAATTTCTGAATCCAGATTCTTAACTTATAAAAACATTATTGGACTTGGCAAACTTAAATATATGGCAGATTTTAGTATACATTAAACAAGTTTGCCTAAACTGGCACCAGAAGAAAATGCAAAGAACAGTTTGTTTATCCTTACAGTTAAAGAGAGGATTAACCACATACATTTATTTCTTCTTCTTCCCTCAACCTCCACTAAAATGATAGCATCATATTTTACAAAAATAAGTACATACACATATATATCTTCACATGTTCATTCACAAGGTCAAGGCAAACTGGAATGAAGGCATTAGCAGATGTGAGACATCAGTTTCTGGATGACACTGTGGACAGAGGTGACAGCTGACTGAGCACAGTGGAGGAAACCTAGAGAGAAGTGCACGTGAAGAGGAGAGAGCTAATCCGATTCTACGGATCGTACCTGTTTCTCGGGAGAGAGGAGGATGCCACGAGTCAGGATTAAAAGTGAGAGTCACTAAAGGTCTATAAAATGTGTTGTTGTGTTTCCATCTAGCATGTGTAGTGGCAGCTTTGTGACTAGACCCTGGCCAGTAAACATCATAGGTTTCTTCTCTGGGAAAACTCAGTGATTCTAAGGAAAGACCACCTCATACTTATATTAAGGATTCCTCACGGAAATTGCCTGGACCCCATCTAATCACATTTATGCTCACCAGTGAACAAACTGTCTGAGAGTATAGGCTTTTGAGTCAGCTTTTTAGTGAGGAATTCTTAATTATGACTTAGGGGACACTAAAGGAAAACCTCCAACAGGAGAGAGAAAACCCAAAATAAACAAACTTTTTTTTAATCATTGTTCAGGTACAGTTTTCTGCCTTTTACTCCCATTCCAACCCACCCATCCATCCCTCCCCACCTCCCTCCCATCTCCACCCCCACCCTAGTTTTTGTCCATGTGTCCTTTATATTTGTTCTTGTAAACCCTTCCCATTCTCCCCTGAAATTCCCTCTTCTCTCCCCTCTGGTCACTGTCAGCCTGTCTTCTATTTCAGTGTCTTTAACTATATTTTGCTTGTTTCTTTGTTTTGTTGTTTAGGTTCCTATTAAAGGTGAGATCATATGGTATTTGTCTTTCACTGCCTGGCTTATTTCACTTAGCATAATGCTTTCCAGCTCCATCCAAGTTGTTGCAAAGGGTAGGAGCTCCTTCTTTCTTTCTGCTGCATAGAGTTCCATTGTGTAAATGTACCATAGTTTTTTGATCCATTCATTTACTGATGGGAACCTAGGTTGCTTTCAGCACTTAGCTATTGTAAATTGTGCTGCTATGAACATTGGGGTGCAAAGGTTCTTTTGGATTGGTGTTTCAGGGTTCTTAGGATATAGTCTCAGCAGTGGAATTGCTGGGTCAAAAGGCAGATCCATTTTTAGTTTCTTGAGGAAGTTCCATACTGCTTTCCATAGTGGTTGTACCAGTCTGCAGTCCCACCAATAGTACACTAGGGTTCCCTTTTCTCCACAGCCTATCCAACACTTGTTGTTTGTTGCTTTGTTTATGATGGCCATTCTGACCAGTATGAAGTGGTATCTCATTGTGGTTTTAATTTGCATCTCTCTGATAGCTAGCGATATTGAACATCTTTTCATGTGTCTCTGAATCCTCTGTATGTCCTCCTTGGAGAAGTGTCTGTTCAAGTCCTTTGCCCATTTTTTAATTGGGTTGCTTGTCTTCTTAGAGTGGAGTCATGTAAGTTCTTTATGTATTTTGGAGATTAAACCCTTGTCTGAGGTATCATTGGCAAATATGTTTTCCCATACAGTTGGTTCTCTTTTTATTTTAATACCACTTTCTTCAGCTGTGCAGAAGCTTTTTATTTTGATGAGGTCCCATTTGTTTATTCTTACCTTTATGTCCCTTGATCTAGGAAATATGTCAGTAAAAATGTTTCTGTGTGAAATATCTGAGATTTTTTTACCTACGTTCTCCTCTAGAACTTTAATGGTGTCATGGTTTATATTTAAGTCTTCTATCCACCTTGAATTTATTTTTGTGTAAGTTGGTGCTCAAGTTTCAATTTTTTGCACGTAGCTGTCCAGTTCTCCCAACACCATTTGTTGAAGAGACTATTGTTACTCCATTTTATGTTGCTGCCTCCTTTGTCAAATATTAATTGGCCATAGAGACTTGGGTTTGTTTCTGGGCTCTCTGTTCTGTTCCATTGGTCCATGTGCCTGTTTTTATGCCAGTACCAGGCTGTTTTGATTACAGTGGCCTTGTAATATAGTTTAGTATCAGGTATTGTGATCCCCCCTACTTTACTCTTCTTTCTCAAAATTGCAGCAGCTATTCAGGGTCATTTATGGTTCCATATAAATTTTTGAAGTGTTTGTTCTATGTGTAAAATATGCCATTGGTACTTTAATAGGTATTGCATTGACTGTGTAAATTGCTTTGGGTAGCATGAACATTTTGATGATGTTAATTCTTCCAATCCATGAACACGGTATATGTTTCCATTTGTTTGTGTCTTCCTTGATTTCTTTCCTCAGTGTTATGTAGTTTTCTGAATACAGGTCTTTTACCTCTTTGGTTAGGTTTATTCTTAGGTATTTTATTTTTCTTTTTGCTATTTCAAATGGGATTTTTTTTCTTTATTTCTGCATCTGCTGTTTCATTGATGGTGTACAGAAATGCCTTTTATTTCTGGATATTGACTTTGTATCCCACTGTTTTGCCAAATTCATTTATTAGGTCAAGCAGGTTTTTGGCTGAGTCTATAGGATTTTCTATGTACACTATCATGTCACCTGCAAACAGTGACAGTTTTGTTTCCTCCTTTTCGATTTGGATGCCTTTCATTTCTTTTTCTTGTCTGATTGCTGTGGCTAAAACTTCCAGTACTATATTGAATAGAATTGGTGAAAGTGGACAGCCTTGTCTTGTTCCTGATCTTAGTGGAAAAGATTTTAGTTTTTGCCCATTGAGTATCATGTTGGCTGTAGGTCTCTCATATATGGCCATTATTATGTTGAGGAATTCTCCCTCTATTCCCACTTTGCTGAGTGTTTTTATCATAAATGGGTGCTGTACCTTATCAAATGCTTTTTCTGCATCTATTGGTATGATCATGTGATTTTTGGCTTTGCTTTTGTTTATGTGATGTATTACATTTACTGATTTGTGAATATTGTACCATCCTTGCATCCCTGGAATGAATCCCACTTGGTCATGGTGTATGATCTTTTTAATGTATTGTTGGATGCGGTTTGCCAGTATTTTGTTGAGGATTTTAGCGTCTATGTTCATCAGCGATACTGGCCTGAAGTTTTCTTTCTTTGTTGTGTCTTTATCGGGTTTTGCGATTAGGATGATGTTGGCCTCATAAAAAGAGTTTGGGAGACTCCCATCTTTTTGGATTTTTTGGAATAGTCTGTGAAGGATAGGGGTTAGCTCTTCGTTAAATGCTTTGTAGAATTCTCCTGTGAAACCATCTGGTCCAGGGCTTTTGTGTGTCGGGAGTTTTTTGATTACTGCTTCGATTTCTTTTGCTGTTATTGGTCTGTTTAGGCTTCCTGCTTTTTCATTCAGTTTTGGAAGATTATATTTTTCTACAAATTTGTCCATTTCACCTAGGTTTTCAAATTTCTTGGCATACAGTTCTTTGTAGTAATTTCTTACAGTCCTTTGTATTTCTGTGGTATCAGTTATAATCTTTCCTCTTTCATTTGTGATTGTAACAAACTTTTTTTTAATTAACCCTCCAGGATGAGTATATGAAGGAGAGATGGAAAAAAATTTAAACTAATTCTAATTAGTCATTTTCAGAAAAAATCGGTAGGATGTTGTGAAATATAATGCCTTACATTGTACAAAGATCTTTTTTTTTTTAAGAGTACTCTGAAAAAGGAGCAGTCAGAAGACAGGGCTTCTGTAAATTACGAATATGATTGACGAAATGAAACATGTAGTAGAAGGGCCACCGCAGGGACTGGCAAACTGGGGCCATGGCCAAATCCAGCTTGCCGCCTGTTTTTGTGGATAAAGTTTTATTGCAGCACAGCTCTGTCCACTTGTTTACATATTGTCTATGATGCTTTTGTACTGCAACAGCAGAGTGAGGTGTGATGAGATCATATGGCTCATCAAGCCAAAAATATTTACAGTTTTCTGACCTTTAGTTATAAAATAGAAATGAGAAAAACCTCCAGACAGAAAATAAAAATAGAGTAGAAAAAAATAGATGATAGAACTGAAAAAATTTGAGACCTGGAGAACTTAGGAAGATTTATAACATGTCTCAGAGGTGATTTCATGAAACTGAGGGAAGGAGGTTGTATTATAATACAAGTATCAGATAAACAATTAAAGTCGGAACAGACTCAGATATAGAGGACATACTGACAGTGGTCAGGGGGTGGGGGTAGGAGGGCTGGGAGAAAAAGGTGAGAGTATAAAGCAGTACTAATTGGTGGTTACAGAGTAGCCACAGGGGAGTAGATTGCAGCATAGGTGATAGAATCAGTAATATCGGGACAACTGTGTATGGGGCCAGGTGGGTACTTGAAGCAGCAGGGGTCCGCTCTGTAAAGTACACGATTTTCTAACCACTTCTCTGTACATCTGAAACTAATGGAGAATAATAGTGAATGTGAACTGCAATTGAAAAAAAAATACCAGAAAATTTTCCAAAGCTAAAGGGCTTGAGTTTCCAGATAAAAGACCCGAACAGTAAATGAAAAAGCCTGGACTTGGACACACCATTGTGAAATTTCAGAACACCAAGGGTAAAGAGAAATGCCTAAAAAGTCCCAGGTAACATAAAAACGAATAAAGATTAGAATGGCATCAGAATCTCAACTACAAAGCTGGGTGCTAGAAGACAGTAAAGCTAAGGCTTCAGAATTGCCAGGTAAAGTTATTCTCAGTATGTTAAGTGTTTTGTATTCATTACCTCCTTATACCCCATCACAACACTACTACAGGCATAATTACTTTTCCTCATTTTACAGAGAAAAATATCTTTCAGTGACTATCCCAAAGTCACTGTGTTACAGTTGATGGCTTGGCAATCTACAAGTATTCCCAAACCTTTCCAGTTTCTTTCCTGTACTTGAGAGAAGTACATTTCCCAGACTCCCAAAGTTCCAAATGCTAATCAGGTTCCACCAGTAAATGCGTTCCTGCCTGATTCGCAGGTGAGGGCGCAGCAGAAGCCCTCTTCCTTCTGCTTCAAGGCAGGGACGGTCAAGGAGAGATGTTCTTCCCCTCTCGCACCATTCTAATAGCTACTTGTCAGCTTCGTGGATGCTAGAGGTGATTGTAGTGGCAGCCATGACTTCCTGATCCCTTGATCAAACTAAACTAATTCTGCCTTTTAACTCCTGTCTCCTCACATTCTTGGTAAATGTAGTAGTTCCTTTAGTGGGTCAGCTTTTTAGGGTTCGAGGTGTCATTCCTGCAGACCCCGCCTAGACCCGGTTCCTCCAGCTCTTCCAACCATTTTGTGAGCACCTGATTTCTGAATGAAACCCCTTCCTTCCGCCTACAGTGATTTCTGCTTCCTTCACGGAGCCCCAGCCGACACTGTTCACAGTTAAGGCTTAGTATTAATGCTGGAATAAGGGATCTGAGATTTTTTCAGATTTTAAAATTTATATCAAGGTAGTTCATGCTATGCAAAAACACTATCAGTTATAATTAGGGTTTGATTCTAGTTAAAATAGTTTTTAACATAATTTTCAGAGAATAATTTAATTTCATTAGAGAAGAGGAAAAAGAAAAGTAACATTCAGTTACTTTGTGCTGGGTACAAATTTAAGCACTTGATGTACATTAATTCATTTAATGCTCACAATTACCTCTAATAACAGTTAACTTTTAGCCTTAATTTATAGCTGAGAAAGCAGGCATCGAAAGGTTGACTGAATTGCCCAGGGTCACACACCTAGGAAGTTGCAGTAGAAGTTACTCATCTGCCTCCACAGTCTGTGCTGTAGGGATTCTGGGCTCCATTTATCCTTAATCTTAGGTGACTAAATTTGACCCAAAAGAGGGCTGGATTAGTCTAGGGATGTTGTTGGTAGGACCAACTTCAAAGTATGAACATGTCTTTACTCCCATATACTTTAATTTTATTAGGTGTAAAAATCTGAGAAGCTCTAAAATGTCAAGATTGTGATTTTGAGAGAGAAGAATCCATTATAAAATAGATCCAGAAATGAAATCTCCAAGTGTGTTTTCATAATCAGCCCTGGTATCCTGCTAAGAATATACCATAACCAAAATCATTTCGTGACACAGTGCTGAATTCTTCTTTGTTAGTCTGTGCCATTTCTCTTGAAATGTTATACTTTTGGAACTGTTACATTTCTTGGTCATTTCTTTCATTTCCTTCTGTACCTGTGAATCTGAACCCTAGAATGCATCGTGAAATATGTCAACTCATTAACTATCCTAAAATCTCACAGCTTAGATCAGTTTAACAGTTTACTAAATTGAGTTGGTTACACATGTGAAACTAGAGGCCTTTGATGGTATGTTCCTTAGTGAGTGGGGTTCTCAGAACCGAGGTCCGAGTGTTTAAAACGGGAAGGACGGTAAAGTATGTTTTTACTGGTAGTCCTCCCCGGACCACACACACCTAATGAACGTATTGTGTACCTGTTTTTACTTCCAGGTCCAAAGTTCACTTACAAGTCAGTGTTGGGAGTTTGGGTTAAGGCTAAATATTTCAAAAGCACCAAAGATTCTAGGAGAATTTAAGGACTATTTAGACTTTCTTTTTATTGGAAAATAAGGCATACTCCCCATCCCCACCCTCACTCCCCTGGCAGGGGCTCTGGCAGTCTGGAAACGGGCACCCCAGGGAGCCCATAAGGAGACCCCCCATTGGGGAATGCGCAGTGGAGGCAGCGGTGTGTGTGTGTGGCTGTGCTATTGCTGGCGGCTACTGTGGGGGCCCTTGCAAAACTTCCTCTTGGATGCTCTTGGCCTCTGCAAGAGGGACTGGAAACGTAAGTGCCACCGTGAGAGGAGAACTCTTCCAGCAAGAAATAAAGAGGTTGGGAATGGCTGCTGAGTGGGCAACCAGCAGTATTCGCTGCACTTTACAGCCAGGGATTTCGGTGGCAAGCTTCAAGTTTATATTTTCATGAGTTTGCAATTATGCTTTTAAAATCTTTTGGAAGAATGCATATAAAATAAATGATTTCTCCTTTAAATTTCTCTCCTCTTTCCAAGTATACATTTTATATTTAAAAGCTATTATGATCATTTCAAAGTAGATTTATAAATGTAGCCTCTTCACTAGTGAACAGCTGTCTTATACTTTTAGAGCAAGCAAAAATTTACAACTCTTATATAGCATTTCTTTCTCCCTTCACTCTAATCTATTTTTATCTTTTTTCTAGTATGAACTTGACTTCTTTTTTAACTTTGGGTTCATTTGTTTCATATTCCTACATACATATTAGAAATGCTACGCCAAAAAATGAATATTTACAATGTAAAGCTAAAAGCTAAAATGTTTGTTCTGAAACATCTACCACCTAGCCCTCTTCTTTCTTACAGTTTAAAAGCAGAATTTCTCCATGATTTGTATCAGAATCTCTCGAAATACTTTTTAACCAGATCTAGTGAATAACAACCTAGAAATCTTCCTTTTAAACAAATGTCCCAAGTGGTCACTGAATAAACTAAAATTTCAAGACTATCGGTATAAAGAGTGTTTTCCCAAAAACATAGTGGATGTGAATGAGCTGAGGGATATATGAACTTTGGGGTAAGTTCAGAGAATATATTTTTGTCTGTTTTCTGTATTTCATCAGATCTTTGGATTCAGTTTATTTAAACAAAGTTTATGGTAGCACTGAGACATTAGAACTCCGTTTTCATAAATTGACAAATTCAGCATTTCCTGGGCCTCATTAGCAACACAAATTTGGGGAAATATGCCAAGTGGCCCATTAACAGTCCTCAAGGCCTCTTCAGAGTATAGTCCCACCTGGACTTTCCTGAAATTCACTCTGTAAAATCACATAGGTAGGCAATGAAAATAGCACTTACAAATTTGTTCCAAAGCAGTATACATCATGATAAAGTGATCAAGACATTGCTGTTTCTACAGCTACTAACATTTCATTTCCTGGGAGCTGCTCTGAGTGCCCTTGTGAGGATGTGCGCAAAAACCGCAGTAATAACACCACGTGCAGTAACTCGGGGAGCTGGAGAATTCACTGTGCACTGCATTAAGCCTCTCAGAAATATCCTTCTATGTTCATATTTTAATGAACATATAAATCTTTTTTTGCTATTTCATTCATCATTAAATTGCTCATAACATTCAAAATTTGACTCAGAACTAGTCTTCAAATAGTCTGTTTGGTAACATAAGAGAATTGTCATTGTCATTTTAAAGTTTAAGAAATGAAATTGGAAACTCAGGGTGTTCATAAATTTAAACTAAAAGCATCATTGTCCTAATGCCTTAGTGAGAGTGTTCTTAAGATTAAAAGTAGTATAAAGAAGTTACACAGTACCTGGGACTTAGGAAGCACTCAGTAAATATTAGTTGTACTTAATTTCTCCATCATCATCATCACTACATTACTACTACCATCCACCACTACTTTCATCTTTTATCTGTTTAAAAAAATAGCTTAATTTTTGGTGGGAATACACAGTTCATTATCTTCACAATCCATTTGTCCCCATTAACATTATAGATGTATAAAATACTTCTCATTTTTGGTATGGATAGTCTTATTAATATAGTAGAACTTATATAAAACAAAGGTAAATTTTCAAAGTTTTAATTCTACACTGGTACAATATGGATCACAGGTGGCAAACACAAGGCCCACAGGCCGAATCCGGCCCTCGACCTTGTTTTATCTGGCCCAGCACCTTGTTTCTACCTGGAGGCAGCACTGAGCTCCTTGCCCCTAGTTAAGGAGTAGTTATACTTAATCAGTCCTAACATTACATTCGGCCCTTTGAAGGCAACCACACGGCTGATGTGCCCCCCGGTGAAAATGAGTTTGACACCCCTGGTATAGACCAGACTAATTATCTTTTATGGCTTATACCACTTTTTTGTAGAGGTAAGACATATAAAATATTCTCCTTTTGAGTATTATTATATTAATATATGTGTGTACATTATATTGCATACATATTTTCAAATATTTAGTACTGTATGTTCTTTGGGCACTCAAAAAAGTAGTCAGGGAGCAAAATTTTAAAGAAATGTCAGTGAAATGATAGTTAAAATATGAAGAGAAGTTGTCTTTTTAGAAAATCTCACACCCTCATTTAATTAATTGAAATTACTCATGAAGAGCCAGAGATTACATTGAGTAAATATTTGCATCAGTTAAGATTTTATCAGTTTCAAGTGAATGCAAGCCAGAATGCAATATGCAAGATCCAGAGGGTAGGACTGTCTTCAGGCATGGCTTGATCCAGTGACTCAATAATGTCTCTAAGGTGTTAGTTTCTCTCTCTGTCTACTCCCCTCCTCCAGCCTGTCTGCTTTGTATCAACTTCATAATCAGGTATCACACAGTGGCCCTCTTGAAACTTTTTCTCACTAAGTTACATGCCCATCCCAGAACCAATCACTGGGCTACAGGAATGGGCTGCACTGATGAGCTTAAGCCCTAGAGTGGGCAATGGGCCCCCTCCCAAAGGACATTAGATAAGAGATGGAAAGGAATACCTTCACTACTGGAAGGAAGTGATGATTGGGTGCTAAGGAGATAACCAGCTAATATCAATATAATGTCTATTTAAATGTCTTCAAATAAAATCCATTAAAACTTTATTTTTTTAAAGATTTTATTTATTTATTTCCAGACAGAGGAGAAGGGAAGGAGAAAGAGAGGGAGAAAAACATCAATGTGTGGTTGCCTCTCGCACACACCCCCGTTGGGGACCTGGCCTGAAACCCAGGCGTGTACCCTGACTGGGAAATGAACCGGTAACCATTTGGTTTGCAGGCCCACGCTCAATCCGCTGAGCCACACCAGCCAGAGCAAAATCCATGAAAACTTTAGTGATTGGTCATACCATGAGTGAAATTCTATTTTAATCAATTTGAAAATACCTCAGAATCAAACATACTGTATTTTGCTATGTATAATGTGCACCCACATTTTTGGTCTAAACTTTCAGGAAAAAAACCTTCATTTTAATTGTTTAATTCCTTTATTCATTTATATTTAGAAACAAAACTGATCATCATATTCCAGAATATTATTTTGCATATGGATGTCATTGCTTTCTAGAGTTACACTTTTAAGGCATGAGCTTAAATAAAAGGATGAAAAACATTTATAAAGATACGGAATTAGTATTACCCATGTATAATGTACACCCTTATTTTCCCCTCAGAAATTTGGGCAAAAAAGTGCACATTATACACTGCAAAATACAGCACTTTTCTGTACATCCCTTTAGGAACCTTGAATTCTGTGTTTCACGTAATTGGTATCTTTCTGATATGCTTAATTGGCTCTGAGCTAAATCCTAAAAATTGTGATTCTTGGTCCTGATTACACTACTAGGACCTTGGGGGGGGGAGGCGTTAAATAAAAGTGAATAGTCTCCCAGTTAGACCTGTTGAATCCAAAACTGGAAGGAATAGGGCCAGAGCATCTGTATCTTTAAAAAGTTCTGCAGGAGCCTGTAATGCCTGAACAGCCTTGATTGTTTGCCCCATGGAATCGATCTTATTTCCATCCTTGTTGAGATATAATGGACATACAACACTGTGGAAGTTGAAGATATATTTACATTGTGATGATGTGATTCTCATACACAGAGTGAAAGGCTTCCCACGATGAGGTTAGTTAACACATCCTTTACCTCACTCACATACTCACCATTCCATCGTCACGGTAAGAACATTCGAGCTCTACTCTTCAGCAGTTTTCGTCATACTACCCAGTACTTAACGGCGGTCGCCATGCTGCACATTCAGTCCCCGGGACTGACTCACTTTACAGCTAAAGGTTTGCACCCTTTGACCAGCACCTCTCCGTCTCCTTCAACCCTCCTGCTCTTGCTTCTGAGTTCAGTGTGGTAGGTTCCACATGGAAGAGAGAGAGAGTGCACAGTACCTGAATGACTGCACCTAACATCACGTCCTCAAGGGCCATGCATGGCGTCCTGGCAGGATTTCATTCATTTTTAAGGCTGTACAAGATTTCTGTGTGTGTGTGTGTGTGTGCACACGCGCGTGTATGCCACATTTCCTTTATCCACCCACTTGTCTTTGGACATTTAAGTTGTTTCTATGTCTCGGCTATTGTGAATAATGCTGCATTGGACAGGAGTGTGCCAATATCGCTTTCAGATAGTGATACTGTCTTTTCCAGATCCAAACCCCAAAGTGGAATCGTGTGGTAGTTCTATTTTTAATTCTTTTAAGAACTTCTGTACTGTTTTTATAATGGTTGTACCGCTTTACGTTCCCACCATCAGTGCACCAGGGTTCCCTTTATTCCACCTCCTTGCCAGCATCTGCTGTCTCTTATAATATCTGTTCTGTCAGCCGTGAGGTGATATTTCATTGTGCTTTTGATTGGCATCTCCCTGATGATTAGTGATGGTAAGCATCTTTTCATAACTCAAGAAACTTTTTTATTTCCCTCTAATTCTTTGATCCATTCGTTGTTCAGGAGAGAGTTGTTTAATATCCATGTGTTTGTGAATCTCCCAGTTTTCTCTTGTTATTAATTTCTAGTCTTGCCCTTGTAGTCAGAGCAGGTACTTGGTATGATTTCAGTCTTCTTTAATTTGCAAAGACTTGTTTTGTGGCCGGACATACGGTCTGTTCTAGAAAATGTTCCATATGCCTTTAGAAGAGTGTGTGTTCTCCTGTTGCTGGACAGAATATTCTATATATATATACGTGTGTGTGTTCTGTTTGGTTCACATCTGCTCTTTTCTTATTGATTCTCTGTCTGAACGATCTGTACATTCTTGAGAGAGGGGTGTGAAAGCCCCCAGTTATTATTGTATTGCCGTTTATTTCTCCTTTTCTGTTAGTTTTTGCTTAGGTGGTCTGATGTTGGGCACATAGATATTTATAATGGTCACAGCTTGTTGATGGATCAACCCCTTTATCATTATATAATGACCTTTTTGTCTCTTCCAATCATTCATTTAGTTCTAGGGTCATCTCATTATTAACATCATTATTAACTTCATAAATAGTATAGTCAAGTTGTATCCAGTCAGTATGTATTCTTTTGAAAACTTTGCAGACACTTTTTAAAATACCTTTAGGAGACTTGAAAATTCTGCACTTCTGCTATGAGATGTTACTAGTCTGATTAGTTTTTCTTGTAGGTTTTAATTTCTTTTTAATTTTCTAATCCTGAAAATTTAAACATGAGGCTGTTTTGCACATTTATTTCATGGGGTATTTAAGGGTATTGTTAGCTTGTAAATTACAAGAATGACTGTGACCAGTAATTATGGGGGAGGGTAACTGAGTTTAATTGTAGTGCAGGGTAACCAGGATTAATCCTTCTGCCGAAGTAAACTGCAAAGGAAGCTACATGAGACGTGGGGAGATACCCTAAGCATTTAAGAAGTAATAAAATTTTGAGGAGTTATCAGATTTAATTCTAGAGAAAACACTGGAACCCAAACAGATAAACACAGCCCTACAGCCACTTTTGCTTTAAAGGCATTTGTCAAACCAGATGATAAATTCTGTTATTTATGTGATTACTTACTGGGCCCTGTTTAAGTCCCCCGTCTTGCCATTTGTTTCCCATTTGTCCGTCTCTGTCCCCCTTGCCTCATTTTCTCTGTCTTCTTTTGGAATAACTGAATATTTTGTTATTCTGTCTCTTTTACTGGCTTATACCTTATACCTCTTTACTTTGTTGTTGCTGATGTTTTATTAGTGGCTGCTTTAAGCTTTATAGCTTCCATCTTTAACCTATCATGCACCATCTATTTTATCTGTAGGCTGAGAACCATAAAATAGCTTTACTTTTCTTCTTTCAGTCTGTGTGCTGTTGCTGTCATACACTTCAGTTCTGTGTGCATCCCACAGCACATTGTTATTATGTGTTGCTATAAATGGTCAGGTATGTTTTAAAGAGATTTCAAACATAGGAAAAAAAGATTTTTATATTTACCTACATATTTACCATTTCTACAACTCTTGCTTCCTTTATGTAGATTCAGATTTCCATATGGTATGTTCTTTTTCTTCCTGAAGACATCTTTTAAACTCCTTTTAGTGCTATTATGCTTGTGACAGATTCTTTCACTTTTTGTGTCTTTCAAAAGTCATATTTGCACCCTGGCCTGGGTGGCTCAGTGGATGGAGTGCCAGCCTGTGAACCGAAAGGTCGCTGGTTCCATTCCCTGTCAGAGCACACACCTGGGTTGCAGGCCGGGTCCCTGATCGTGGGTGTGCGAGAGATAGCCAGTCGATGTTATTCTTGCATATTGATGCTTCTCTCTCTCTCTTCCACTCTTCCCCTCTCTCTCTGAAAATAAATAGGTAAAATCTTTTTTAAAAAAAGTCTAGATTGCCTTTGTTTTGGAAAGATATTTTGCTAAATATAGTAGTTTAGGTTGATAGTCATTTTCTTTAAGATTTAAAAAAACGTTACTACATTATTTCTAGCTTACATTGTTTTCAACAGTCTTCTGTAATTCTTGGTTCCTCTATATGTAATGTCATATTTTACTTTGACCACTTTAAAAACTGTTTCTTCTTACTTAAGCAACTTAATTGTGTGATGTGCCTTGGTGTAATTTTATTTATGATTTTTTTTGCTTGGGTTTTGTGAAGCTTCTTGGAGCCATAGGTTTACAGTTTTAATTGAATTTGAATGCTTTTTGTCATTATTTTTTCAAATACTAATTTTGGCCCACCTGCCACGTTTCTGAGACTCTAGTTACACGTGGATGAGACCATTTGAAGTCATTCCACAGCTTGCTTATTCTCTTTTTTTCCTGTCTTTTTCCCCTCTGGTTTGATTTTGGATGTCTTCTATTGTTGTGTCTTCAGGTTTATTCATCTTTTCTTCTGCAGTGTCATTTACGTTAGTGATCAAATCCAGAGTATTTTTCATCTAAGATACATTTTTCCATCTCCAGAAAATAAATTTGGGCCTCTTTTATATCTTATTTATCTCTCCATAACATGGTCATGCTTTTTTCTACTGTCTTGAACCATGGAGCATAAAGCAGTCCCTCCTTATTCATGGAGAAATATTCCAGGACCCTCAGTGGGTACCTAAAACCATAGATAGTACCAAACTCTAAGCAGCTTCTTCAGCTCTGTCGGAAAGAGGGCAGCAACTTCTTCCTCGGCAGACTAAGCCTCTCCAGCAATTATGTTTTTTAGTTCAAACCTGTTATTGAGTCTGTGTAACCATCCATTGCTTGCAGTAAATGTCTTGGTGTCACTTGTTTCAGGGGCTCTCTTGTTGAAGTCTTTGTATAGGCTCAGTACTTTAAGGCACAATGTGTTGCCATTAATTAGAACACATTTTCTGTTCATGTCTCCCACCCACACACTTAATGCCGGTTCCACCCTAACGTAGCACCAGCACGCGCTGTGGCTGTCATGTTTGCAGCCTGAGGTACAACAGCAGAACCAGCACACTTGTCCTCTCTCCGCAGTCCCACAGATTGGTTCTCACCGTAGAGTTTAGCAACCTCCGCATATGATTTTTTTCTTTCATTCTTAAGTCAAGAAATTTCACCTTTTTGCCTAAAGAATGAACTTAATGACTTATCTTTGGCTTATCTGAATTGCCAGCATCACTGCTCTTGCCTTTCTTTGGGGCCATTGTTAAGTAAAATAAGGGTCACTTGAACACAAGCACTGTGACACCTTGACAGTTGATCTGATAGCTGAAATAGTTACTCAGTGACTAGGGGCAGGCAGCGTGAACCGACAGATGAGCTGGACTGGACAAGGGAATGGGTCACGTCCCAGGTGGGACTGAGTGGGACAGCACGGGATTTCACCATGCTACTCAAAACAGCACGTGATTTAAACCTTATACATTGTTTCTTTCTGGAATTTTTTATTTAGTATCTTCAGGTGGCAGTTGACTGCAGGTAACTGAAACCATGGACAGTGAAACTGGATAATGGGAGACTACTATATTTAAAATAGCTGTTTTAGTATTCTTTTCTGTAAGTTCTATCTGTAATTTCTGGGTCCGTCAGTTGACTTTTTTCCTTCTTATGTATTGCATTGTATTTTCCTCCTCCTTTCTTGGCATGCTTGATAATTTTTTATTAAATGCCAGACTTTGTGGATTTTATATTACTAGATGATGGATTCTTTTGTCCTTAAATATTTTTGGACTTTGATTTTGGATGCAGTTGGGTTACTTGAAAACAATTTAATTCTTTTGAGGTTAACCTCTAAGAGTTCTGCTATACAAAACCAGGGATCCTTTATAGTCTGGGGCTCATTGAGCCCCACATCTCAGGAAGCATCCTTCTAATTACTCAACCCAGTGCCTCCTATTACGAGTTTCCGCCGCTTGGCATCGCAGAGTGTGAGTTGTTCCCAGGCTTGTGCGAGTTCTCCTAGTCGGCCCACCTGATTCCTTCCAGCGCCTCTCTCCTGGTTACAGGTGGTTTCCTCATTTGCGTACACTCACCAAAATTCAGCTGAAGATTCAAGGTGTATCTTTTGAAGATCACTGGATCTTTCAAGAGCTCTTTGTGCTGTTCTCTACTTTCTGATACTTTGCCTTGTTAAATCTTAGTTACCTGGCCTCCCCAAATTTTCTGTACTGCGCCCCCAGACTCTTCAGTTCTCCCTATCTACATTATAGCCAAGAAACTCTCTTTAAGCAGTGATTTATGCTTCCTGAACTGCCTGTTGTCAGATACGTGAAAACCATTGTCTCATTCATTCTCTTTGGCTTTTTTAACCTATTTAAACCAATAGTTAATCCAATTTTTGTTGCTCTATTCTGACTGAACGTAGAAGTTACAAGTTGAATTTTAAATTCATAAGAAATGTAATGGACATAAATGGACAAAACAATTTTGGGAGGAAGAAGCATAGAGTATTTATACTCTAGATCTTAATTCCTCCAGAAACACATTGATGAGGTTGATATGGGATTAATATAGGGCTAGGCTAGCAGATCACTGTAACAAAATAGAAAGTGCATAAATAGACTTATATAATTGATTTTCAACTAAGTTGCCAAGGTAATTCAATAGATAGTCACTGTCTTTCAACCAGTGCTCTGGAACACCTGGATATCTGCAAGAAACACTATGAGCTTCCACCATATATACAGATTAACTTAAAATGGGTCATGGACCTAAATGTAAAATCTAAAACCTACATAGCTTCTAGAAGAAAACAGAAAATTTCACCACCTTGGAGTAGACAAAGATTTTGTGTGTGTGTCTTTTTTTTAAATTATATGTTATTGATTATGCTATTACAGTTGTCCCAGTGTTTCCCCCTTTGCCCCCTCCCCCAGGACCCCCCTGTTCTCCCAGGTAATCAGTCCCCAAACCATTGTCCATGTCCATGGATCATGTGTCTGAGTCCACTGGCTGCTCCATTCTGCATGGCTGTTCTGTAACTATCTGTTTGTACTCCCTAACCCCTCACCTCTTCACTCATTCCCCCACACCCCCCTCCAGTCTAGCAACCATCCAAATGCTCTCCTTACTCATTTCACAGAGTAGAAAATACTACCCCACATATGTCTGACAAAAGACTTGTACCAAGAATATAAGGAACTCTTGAAACACAGTGTTAAAATGATAAACAGTGTGATTTTGGGCATAGGATTTGAAAAGACACTTTCCTAAAGAAAATATTCAGAGGAACAATAAGCATTTGAAAAAAAAATTCTCAGTATCATTAACTATCTTGGAAAAAGCAAATTAAAACCACAATGATATATTACTACACAATCACGGGAATGTCTAAATTTAAAAAGACTAACAATACTATTGCTGAGGCTGTGGAGTGCCCGGAACTTACATACACCGTGGTGTGGGTGTAAATTACCACAGTCACTGTGTTTCTTATTGAACTTACACATCCCAGCAAACCTATGTATTTATTGAAGAACCTGCATCTTTCATAGAAGCTTTATTAATATTAGCCAAGAATTAGAAACATCCCGAATGCTCATCAACAGATGAGTAAACCAGATGCCAAATTCGTCATACCATGACATATGTATCAATCATAAAAATTAACAAGCACTGATAGAACAGTGTGGTTGGATCTCAAAAACATGCTCAGCAAAAGAAGGCAGACATACAAGCATATGTACCATATTTATATGAAGTTAAAGGAAAAAAGCTAGTCTATAGTGATAGAAATGAGGTCAGCAGTTGTGTGGGATGGGAGAATTGACTGGTAAGAAACACAGTGGAACACTTTCTGGTGATTGAAACATTCTGCTTGTCAATTGGGAGGTTGTTACCCACAAATGTATACATTTATCAGAATTCATTAAACTGTACACTTGAAGTTGCTGCATTAATATCGTAGTAAATACATTATCCTTTAATAGAGTTTATTTTCCAAAATAAAAATATAAGGTAGGAAAGAATATAGAACAGATAGTAAAAATAGCACAAAATAACCTCATAGATATGTCAGTAATAACATTACATGTAAATGGACTAAATACTCTAAAGATACTCATGGATTTTTTTTAACTATGTTGTTTAAAAAAACTATTGAAAACATTAGGTTCCTGTTAACTGTGAAGAGGCTGATAACCTACTTCTCGCTGACAAGTTAGCTCCCACAGTTTAATGGACAATACTGGCAGTAAGCACTTTATTATTCTTGACATAGTGGGCAGCATTAGCATCAACATGTTTGCTTCAGTTTCCCTGTCCCCAAGATCCCTGGAGGTAGTACAGGTGGGCCTGCCAATCCGATCAGATGGGGGGCTTCTGCTCCACGTGGTCATTCACAGGTCCACTTTTATTTTATCGAGTTGCTCTACCACATGTCCCCGAGGGCAGGGATCACCAAATCGACTCTGCAAAGGGCCCAATAGTAAATATTTTAGGCTCTGCCAGCCACATAGAGTCTCTGTCATATATTCTTTTTTTTTACAACCCTTAAAAAATGTAAAGCCCATTCTTAGTCACAGGCTATAGAAGAACAGGCCACAGACCAGGTCCACAAGGCCTACTTCACCAACTCCTGCTCTAGGGCACTGTCATCCCTGTGTTGTTCAAAGCTTGGTCTCCAGTGCAGCCAGGTTCTGAGTGATGAGAAGGGGAGAAGGGGGAGGGAAAAGGCACGCAAATGTCTTAGGCTTGGGCCCAAGGGTAGCATGCTCCTCTTCTGCTTACATTTTGTCTTCAAGAGGTCAGTCACATGTCTATTGGCAGCCATGTGCCTAAAAGGAAGTGAACAGCATTTCAATTGACAATCAGCAGTTTCTGTCACAACTGGAAAGGGGCAGTGGGGGAGAGAGAGCGAAGGTGGTGTCACAGAAGCCAAGGATTGAGCTTCAAACAGAAAAAAGTCATTGGCTGTATTAAATGGCACTACACGGTTAACCAATAACGTCTTAGATTTAACACGAAGTTCTCACTGGCGACCTTAAGGACAGTGCTTGTGGTGGAGTGGTGGGAGCATAATGAGTTCAGGGATGAGTGGAAGCTGAGAGCGTGGAGCTAATGTAGGCAAGCTCTTTTTAAAAAAAGACTGTATTTATTTTTTTTGAGAGAAGGAGGGATGTTTAGAAAGAGAGGGAGAAAAACATCGATCAGTTGCCTCCTGCCCGCCCACAACCCAGGCCTGTGTCCTGACTGGGAATCCAAACGGACCTTTCGGTTTCCAGGAGGACGCCCAACCCACTGGGCCTCTCCAGTCAGGGCTGGCTAGACAAACTCTAATCACGTGTGACAGTGAATGAAGAGGAAAGTAAAAAGGGGGTGGGAAGAGTAGTGTATCTGAAGGAGAGTTTGGGGTCCAAAAGGAGGTTTTTTTAAAGACAAATAATAAATTTATTCTTATAAACTTAAATAGATGACAATTAGATAAAGTGTACTCAACTTTATCAATACAGTGATTCCATAAAACAGCTGGGTTTTTTAAATTGTGATGAATTGGTGGATTTATCTCTGCGTGGTTATATTTCATGGCCATAATCTAACCCAACCTTGAATTGCTAATGAACAAAAAGGGTTTTTTAAAAAATATGAATGAGACGAGCATGTTTAAAGGTGGAGAGAAAAATGCAGTGAAGAGATCCAAGTAAACACATGCAGTGTTTTTAGGAGGTTTGAAGAAGCAGAACTGGACAACCTGGAGAAATTGATTTGAAATAGAGGAATTTTTCCTCTTAATGGTAAGAAAAGAGGATCCAAATGTAGCAAAGTTTATAGATATTTGAGCAGGAGATTAAGGGAGATTCTACATGGAGTACGTGTGTAGCAGAAGGCAAGAATGAGTAAGGAGAAAAGAATGGGATCAGGTGCTTTTATGAGAATGAAAGATGTATGATCATTATGAAAACGGAAAAACAAATTTACTAGAGAAGTATAGCAAGATTATGAGTGTAACTAGACAGTGGCCCAGAACAAGGCTCCAGCAGATCCACTCCATTGTGTGGTTCATTTCCCCAGCATAAAGAAGGAGCTACTAAGTTCATCCGGAGTTAGCATTTTGGCAGCTAGTCAGGTATGTTGAATAGATAGAGAAGCAAGGAAGCTCAAGGCTAGAAAATTATTGTAATGATGGATCTTGGAGTATAGAGCTGATGGGGGAGGAAATGAGGACAGGAAGGGACCGATGAACAGAAAGTATAGTGTTGAGAGACTGGAGGTCCTGTCAGTGTTAACGGTGGTGTGAGAGTACTGGAGCATTAAGTTACAATGGATAAGATGGTATGCTTAGCGCCTGGGAGTTTTACTTAGTAATTTTGGTGAAGACGTAGCCAAAACCTCTGGTCATGTAGAGATCCAAGAAATAATGAGACTAGGAGGACAAAATCATTGGAGATGAAAACATCAAGTAACTTAACGCCCAACGGTGCAAGAAAGGCTGTTTATGTGGAACACTAATTCACATTAAATCAGAAGTTACAGTAAAGGGAAAGCTGCAAGCCAGGTGGGAACCTTCAGCAAATGAGCAAGTCTGATTAGACAGTGAGCAGCTGAAACAGGGCTGTGGAAAGAGAGGACGGTGCATACAGTCAGATGGCAGGGGCTTCAGACTGCACCATGTTCTCCTAAATGTTCAGGGATCATGGAAACATGCTTTGAAATTTTATAAAAGTAAATTTGTGTCAGTATCATAGGTTTGAGGGGACTTTATCCTATCCATAAGTTTCATCAGCTTCCTCTGATACCTTCCTCTTAAGTAATAATGGGAACTCGAGAGAGGAAGAGGGTGTGGGCCCCTCGTTTGGGAGGGAAACGCGCAGGACACAGCCTCCAGTTCCTGGGGCCACTCTCCTGATGGGCTGTTGGTACTTCCCCAGCAGCACCCCACTCATCCTCCCACCAGAGCTCATCCAGCAATTGCTTCCCCCAGTCTTCCTCACTAGAAATGTTGGGATCTACTCATCTTCCAAATTAGGGAGGGGAAAAAGTGTAAGACTGAGTATTTAGATAAAGCCAGCATTGTAGAGATCCTTGGAAACGAGAAGAGATTTAGACTTGTTAGTAAGAGGTGACTAAGGGACTGAGAATCCGGAGTCCTTGTCCACTTCCTGTGGGACTCCAGGGTATGAAACTTCAGGACACGTATTTAGCCGTTCCAGGCCTGCCTTCTGACACCTCTGCAGGTAAATATGTGGTAAATATGTGGATTTGAACTGCGTTTTACGGAAATGCTTCTGGAATTCAACAAATATTTACTTCAAAGTTCTTTTTAAAATTAGACTGTAATTCAGGATTGTAAAAAATCAGCATAAACACACACTAGGTAATAAATTTTAATCCATTGGAAACTACATGCTAACTCACGCCACGTAATCTTTTTTCTCCTATAGAGTCACTAACAAAGCTGCTTCTGCCTTTACGTACTTAAATTTCTTATAATTATGTCTTTGCTTAGGAATAATATAGCTAGGTATTAATACATTGCTTATTTTGGCCTATCTATGTCTGTCCATAACAATTTAACAGTTTTACTGAGTTGATGCATTGTAGTCAATACCAGTTAGTGCTTTTGCTATGATACAGTAATGAGGTAGTTTTAATGATTTGTGTAAACTCAGGGTAATACATTCTTTAAATGCAAGCACTTCTTAAATACAAAAATATTAATAATTGTTAAATTTAAGTGATTTTACTTGAAAAGTTTCTTTAATTTTCCATAACTTTGTCTTTCACTTTTCATGGTCAGCTAAATGGATTAATATTCTGGCACTAGAAAGCAAGGTAATTCACAAGTTATTAAGACTTTATTAATATTTACATAAAGCAAAACACAAATACTAGATGCCAAACTAATCTGTGACTGCAGCTGTCATCTATAGCCTTAATATCAAACTTTATTTTTATTAGACTAGCCTGTTGTAAATCATAACTCAGTAATGTATACCGGTGTAATTGCTGTACTTAACCTGTTTACTGTGCTTGAGCTTGGAAAGTGATTTTATTTTCTTCAAAGGATACTGTTACTAAAGGTTTTTGAAAACTACTAGACTGAATTATCTTTGAGTTTTTTCCTAAAATAATATTCTGAGATAGGGAGCCCTTAAATAATTTTATAACAGTTTCATTGAGATATGATTCACATAATCATAAAATTTTTACTCTTAATTTTGAAGTATACAGTAACAGCTTTTGGAATATCCACAGAGTTGTGTTACCATCACCATTATCTAATTCCTGAACATTTTTAGCTCCCTAAAAATAAAATCCTATACCTATCAGCAGTCACAGCCCCTGGAAACCACTAGTCTGCTTTCTGTCTCTTTGGTTTTGCCTCTCTATGAATGGAATCAGGCAATTTCTGTTTTTTTCTGTGTCTGGATTGTTAAAGTAATGTTTTCAAGGTTGATCCATGTTTTGGTATATATCCACACTTCATTGCTTTTTCAGGGTTAATAATATTCCACTATATGGATATACAGCATTGTGTTTATCCATTCATCATTTGAGTGTCATTTGGGTTATTTGATTCTTGACTATTATGAATAATGGTGCTATGAACATTTGTGTACAGTTGTGTGGACATACGAGGTCTGTCTGGAAAAATACTAGCCTTTGTTAATATAATGAAAATGGTTTGTGCAATATCAATATAACCTGGCAGCCAAGGAGAGTGGACTGGAATGTGCATAAGTAGACAATGATGACTTCACTTTACCAGTGAGTGGGGAGGGGTAGACACTGTTGAGTGAGCATGTGTGCTATGTGTCTGTCATATTCAGAATGACTGAATGAGTAGAGCAATGAATCTGCATCAAATTTTGTGTTAAGTTTGAACATTCCTCCATGGAAACTATGCAGATGATTCAGAAGGCCACAGCTATGAGCAACTGGTGATTGGCAGCTTCATCATGACAACGCACCCACTCATGCATCATGTCTTTTGCAGAGTTTTTTGGTGAAACATCAAATCACCTAGGTGACTCAGCCCCCCTGCAGCCCAGATTTGGCGCCCTGAAACTTCTGAATTTTCCCTAAACTAAAATTGCCTTTGAAATGGAAGAGGTTTCAGACTGTCAATGAGGTTCAGAAAAATACAATGGGGCGACTGATGGGGATTGGAACTGTGTGAGGTCCCAAGGTGCCTACCCTGAAGGGAACCGAGGCGTCATTGTCCTGTGTACAATGTGTCTTGTATCTTGTATCTTCTTCTGTATCTCCGTTTTTCTTATTACATGGCTGGATGCTCTCTGGACAGACCTTGCATGCTGTCAGTTCTCACAAGGGTGTCCAGCCCACGGGCTGCATGCAGCCCAGGATGGCTACGAATGTGGCCCAACACAAAACTGTATATTTACTTAAAACCTTTTATTTTTGCTCATCAGCTTTCATTAGTGTTTGTGTATTTACTGTGTGCCCAAGACAACTCTTCTTCTAGTGTGGCCTAGAAATGCCAAAAGGTTGGCCACCCCTGCCAGACTGCTGCTAAAAGGACACACCTACTTCTGGAATTGACAGTAACTCGATACTTAACATGTTTAGAAACTGCCAAAGAGTTTTAAAGTGGCTGCGTTGTTTTACTATCCCACCAGCAATGCATTAGAGTTCCAATTTCTGCACGTACTGTTCAGTGCTTGCTATTGTCCGGTTTTTGTTTTGTTTTTAGCCCTCCCCGTGGGTGGGAAGTGGTTTCAGTCTGCATCTCCCTGCTGACTGATGATGCTGAGCATGTTCTCATGTGCCTGATGGTGATGGGTAGAGTCTCTGAGGTCTTTCAGGCTCGCTCTTTTTTCATTTTGACTTTAAATAATTTTTTAATTACAGTTGAGATACAATATTATATTAGTTTCCAGTGTACAACCCAGTGATTAGACATCATGTAATTCACTAAGTTCTCACCCGATAAATCCTGTACCCATTGACACCGTACATAGTTATTACAGTATTGTGGACTGTATTTTCTTCGCTGTACTGTACATCCCTGTGACTACTGTGTAACTACAGATTTGTACTTCTTACTCCCTTTGCTTTTTCACCCATTCCCCGACCCCCCTCCCACCTGAAGACCCTTTAACATTTCCTGTAAAACTGGTTTAGCGGTGATGAACTCCTTTAAGTTTTTCTTGTCTGGGAAGCTCTTTATCTGTTCTTCAATTCTAAATGATAGCTTTGCTGAATTGTGTCTGTTTCCTTCACCAAGTTAGGAAAGTTATCTGTTGTTATTTTTTCAAGTAGGTTTTCAGTTCCTTGCTCTCTCTTTTCTCCTTCTGGCACCCCCATGACACAAATGTTGGTATTCTTAAAGTTGTCCCAGAGGCTCCTTATACTGTCCTCATTTTTAAATTCTTTTTTCTGTTCTGATTGGGTGTTTTCCATTTCCTTTCCTTCCAAATCTTTTATTTGATCTTCTGCTTCATCAACTTCACTGTTGATCCCTGTAGTATATTTTTAATTTCAGTTAATGTATTCTTCCTTTCTGACAGGTTCTTTTTTTTATGTTTTCTAGTTCCAATTTTGTGTTTTTTATCTCTTTATTAATGTCCTCCCTAAGATTATCTACGCTTCTCCTAAGTTCATTGAGCATCTTTATAACCAGTGTTTTGAACTTTGCATCTGGTAGATTGCTTGTCCCCAATTTGTTTAGTTCTTTTTCTGGAGTTTTATTCTGTTCTCCCATTTGGGACGTGTTGCTTTGTCTCCTCATTTTGGCAGCCTCCCTATGTTTGTTTCTGTGTATTAAGTAGAACTGCTCTTTCTCCTAAGCTTGATAGAGCGGCCTCATACAGTAGGTGTTCTATAGGTAGGGTCTAGTGGTGCAGCCTCCCCGAACACCCAGGTTGGGAACTCCAGGTGTGTGCCATGTGTGGACTGTTTATACCCTTCTGTTGTAGTTGAGCCTTCATTGCTCTTGGCACATTGATGGGAGGGATTTACCCCTAGGCTGATAGGCTTCAAGGACTGACTGTGACCTCCATGGAGGATCAGCTGTACAGGATCAACTTCAGTGGGGTTCTGATGCCTATGAGTTCATCCCATGAGTATGTTGCTTGTGGAGGTGGCCCTGGGGTCTCTGGGAAGTACAGGCCAATGTCACCCACTGCCTGTATCCTGCCTGGAGCTACCTGGCATGAGCTACAAAGCAGTCAGCAGGTGGCTGCTACTTGTGCTGGGCTTGGAGGTGTCCAGGAGCAGCCAAACTGCAAATCAAGGCCAACTGCTGGAAGTGCAGGGTCTGGAGTCACTTGGTGAGAAGTGTGGGGTATGCCAAGCCCAGATGCTGTTTGTTTGAGAGATTTTAGAAAGTCGGAAGCATGAGCCAGGACTGACCGTTCACATGGGAAGGCCACTGGAGACAGCTTCGGTGGGTCCACAAGTTGGGTGCCAGGATCCTTTGCTTCTCAGGGGTCCCTCCACAGCCAAGGTGTCCCTCCCAATTGTTATCTCCAAACGTGAGTGTGGGACCAGCCTGTTCTGTATCTCCGCTTCTCTTATCACTCTCAGTGTGACTTCTTTTATCCTTAGTTGTAGGACTTCTGCTCTCCTAGAGTTCAGGTGGTTCTGAATGATGGCTGTTCTGTAGTATAGTTGTAATTTTGATCTTTGTGGGAGGATTCAAGTGCCATGTTTACCTGTCCTGCCATCTTGATGGGAACCCCCACTCTTTCTTTTCCTGGCCATTTTTTATTTCTGATCAGACTGGACTGGATAATTGCAGATGACCTATCTCCAAATTCACTTATTCTTCCTTCTGCCAATTCAGATATGCTCTTGATCCCTCTATTGAATTTCTTATTTCAGTTATAATTTTCAACTCCAGAATTTCTGTTTTTTTTAATAACTTTTATCTCTTTGTGAATATTCTCTATTTGGTATGAGACATTATTCTTTTTCATAGACATGGTTTCCTTTGGGTGTTTGAATATATTTTTAAAAGCTGATTTAAAAAGTGTTATATCTGTTAAGTCCAGTACCAGAGATTCCTTGGGACAATTTCTACTGACTGCTTTTTGTCCTCTGTATGAGCCATATTTTTCTGTTTGTTTGCATGGCTTGTAATATTTTGTTGAAAACTAGATATTTTTAAATATTATTATGTTTCAGTTCTGAAAATTGTTGCTTTTGCTCTTTGTCTCGTGACTCTTGTGGATTAATTCTATAAGATCTGTGTTATTTGTAATGTGCAGCCACTGATGAAGTCTCTGCTCAGTTACATTAGTTGTCAGCTAGTGATTGCAGAGATTTCCCTGAAAGCCCTGTACCAGTGAGTTTCTTAGCCTTTGCCAAGGGGCTCTTTGTGCTTGGGACATGCCTTTGATACCCTAGTGGCAAGTTGACCACTGTATCCCAGCTTTTCCTTCCTGTGTGTGCAGAACTGCAAGATCAGCTCGAGGTGAGAGTTCAGGACCTTTTCAGGTATTTCTTAGGCATGTGCAGAGCCTTGAACATATGCATGGACTTTATATTCCTGGAAATGTGTTAGAGTTTATCAAAGCCCCCTATGAACCTCTCATTCCCAAGAGTTTCCTCTTACACTTTTTGGTCAGCCTCTTGCTAGCCCAACTGATACTCTTTCCTTAGGTGGCTGTGGTGGTAAGCAGTTGCCACTGATTCTTTCCAACAAATGTCCTCAAGATATAGCTGTATTATACACATATATCAAAAACTCTGAGTAAGGTCAAATCAAAACAAAGCCTCAGAAGGAAGCTTTTCAGAAGGGCTGTCATACAAGTCAGGTAACGACATTTCTATGGAGGTCAGGCTTTGGGGAAGCTCCACCCCTTTCCTTCCCCCTCCAGTGTCTGCTAGGCAGCTGGTTTTCACAGCCTCTCCGGCTGTGAGCCTGTGGTTTTCCAGGTTGCCATGAAATTGAGGAGAGGGGGATTGAAATAAGGTAAATTTAAAATGCCACAAAGCCTATTTTTCTTACTGGTATTGTCATTTTTCTTGAATAAACACCCCTCAGATTATAGCAAGTTTTTGATTACTTAAGAGGTATGAAAAAGTTGATTTTGACAGTTTTTTGTTCTAGTGGCTTTCATGGAGGAGCAGATTTTCAGAGGTACTTTGCCATTCTGTTCTTAGGTGTGTTTGAGTAGAGGTGGGTCGCCCTCCAAGCCAGTTTTATCCAAGTCTAGCTCACTGTTGCCTTGTGGCTTTTCCTGGGCACGGGGACGGCGACACACAGTGTAACTAACGGATGCAAACGGCTGTGCAGTGAAGTAAGGTCCAAGGACATTAGCAGAAGAAAGCTGCAGGAACAGAGAGAGGTTCACAGAACCAAAAGTAAGTAACAAATTAAGTGGACAAGGAGGATGACCTAACTGAACACGGGAGACTTCTCCCATGCCAGCTGTCTCCCGTCCATCTCTTCTCCCGCCCCCCACGTCACACATCCACGGCAGAGTGCAGAGAGAGTGGTGTATAGGAAGCATCAGGGTGGAGAAAAGCTAACTGGCATGCTATTGCATTATAAAAATAAAGTTGTCTTACAGTGATCTGTTTTCAAAGCACTTCTCATATGTTAGTTCATGTAATCTTATAACTGGGCACGACATGAAAAATGAGCCTCTCGATAGTTAGGTTACCCGGAGACTTAGGGCTCCCAATAGGCAATGTTTCTCCTAGATCTTCTGATTTCTTGTCAGTTACACTTTGCACTACTGGCTGAGGAGACTATCAGAGGAGCTTTCATAGTAAGGATGAGACCGTCAATTTTGAGATGATTTCTGGAGGAAAATATCCAGGTTGTGTCTGGCTGGATATGTGAGATTAAAAGAGAGATGTCCAAGATTTCTAGCTTTGAAAGCATAATTTTAGTACATCACAACTAGCCAAAATACAAAGGCCATTCTAATGTGGGGAAATAAAGATCAAGTTTCTGTTCATTGATTGAAAGAATCAGGGAAATAATTACTGAAGACTTAATTTAAGCCAAAAAATGTATATATCTTGCTAGTTTCCACAAGGTGTCAGTAGCACTTTAAACAATAGCAATTGTAGCAGTTATTTGGAATGGGGTGTCTAAATTTGTTAAGTATAATGCACTTGTGAGTGTATTTTTTCTACCATCAAGTTTTTGTACTTCAGTGTCTTAACAAATTTTATATATTATCTAGAGCTATATTCAGTGTTTCTCCATCTACATTATTATTGTCTTCCAGTCTACTATAGGGTTACTTAACTGTAATAATAAAGTTTTGACTTTTCAAAAGACTCAAAATATGTTGGAGAAACTAGGTCAGCAGGGGGCAGCACAGTCTTACAATGTTTAAATTTTGGTTCTTTGAATGGACCATTCAGAAATGGGCTGCGAAGAGTGTGGTGCATGGTTTTTTTCCAGGTTTCTCAAGCATTCATACCCTTTGTTTCAAATGAAATATTATTTGTAACCCAATATATAAAACAGATAAGAGTGGTATTTTACTAACAGAAATCTGATTTTACCATATTTACTTACAGGGTCAAACACTGAAATTTATGGAGCTGTTTGATGAACAAAAATTTAGAACAAAATGTTTGAGATAGTACTATTTTTATCTTCCACTTACAAATAAGGAAATTGAGTCTCAAGGAAATTTTAAAATATGTCCAATGTTACAGAGATGGCAAAGTGCCAGAGCTTACATACAAAGCCAGCTAGCTGTCTCCCCAACCCATGTGGCTCAGTTGGTTGGGCATCATCTCACCAAGTGAAAAGTCACTGGTTCAATTCCTGGTCAGGGCACATGCCTTGGTTGTGGGCTTGGTCCCTGGACAGGGCATGTAAGGCAACTGACTGATATTTCTCTCTCACATTAATGTTTCCTTCCATCTCTTTCTTCCTCCCTTCTCCCTCTCTCTAAACATAAATAAATAAAGTATTTTTAAAATATAAAATAAGTAAAAAGTCATCCATGGAAGAAATTTCCCCAATAAGAAACTTTTTTTAAAAAGTGTCACTCCTAATCACAGGTACCTACAATTATACAATTGCTGATAATAGGTGTTAGTCTTACTTCAGCCCTGAAATGCAATTCAGTTTTCTTGTTTTAATCATAAAGTATATCAAAAAGTTCAATTCATACAGATAAGGAGTTAGCAAATCGTAACTATTTTTTAAACAGCTTACTCAGCAATCCCCAAACAGTTCTCAAGTAAATGAAATGGCAGGTGAATCTTTAGTTCAAAATAGAAATGACAATGGATTGAACCTACAATACAAATGATAAATGCACTAGTGTTCTCAAATATGTGAGCAAGTGGTATAACTACTAAGGAAGTAGACAATTATCCATGTGTTTAGATAAAGAAACTACAGCACAGAGGTGCTATATGTCTTGCCCAAAGTCACATTCCTATGATTGACAGACCCTGGTAGTCAGATTTTGCTTTCCTTACCAGTATATTGTACTACCTCTATTTTAATACTCATTTGTGTGCATGTTATTATTTTAGTTTTTTAAAGACTTTTTAGAGAGGGGAAAGGAGGGAGGAAGAAAGGGAGAGAAACATCACTGTGTGGTTGCCTCTCACGTGCCTCCCACTGGTGACCTGGCCCATAACCCAGGCATGTGACTGGGTTATCCAAGCTAAGAATCCAACTAGGAATCCAACCAGCGACCCTTTGGTTCATAGGTTGGCACTCAGTCCACTGAGCCACACTAGCTAGGGCTTATTTTAGTTTTTAAATAGTTAAAACTATGTTTTAAAAATGAAATTTGCACATTCTACTACTACAGTTTGAAAACCAGTAACCTGTATATAATAGAATATAACCCAAAATTTAGAAGGCATTTAAAAATAACTTTGGTTTATTATTTTCTAAGTATCTTTCTATTATTTTTCCAATAGTAAATATATATATTTTTTAAAGACAGTAGCAAATCATCTCAGTTTAAACAAACTAAAGGGAACATTTAAGACATTTGAGATACACTAACTTACTCAGATACCGTAAACATAGGAATAACTAGGATTCTAGAACTCTGCAAGCTCTCACCTTCCCCAGGTTACCTCGTGTATGTAAGGGCATCTCTGGGATGCAGAGTCTTTACCACCTTAGCAACCCAATATGTTTTGCCAGTGGCTCAAATATCTCAGAGAAAGACAGCTATAGCAATTTTCAAAAATGGGATAGACCAGTGAGAAGGCAGGGAAGTTAGCAATGCTAATTTTGAAAGAGAAGTCATAGTTCTTAGTATGCGCTAAAGCAGTTAGGTTATACAGATCTTACACAGTTGCTGTCACATGTTTCTAGATAGCCAAGATTGATTATAGTAAGTCAGATATTTTTACAGTCTGTGTTTCCCTGCAAGGTAAACACTGCAGTTTTTGGCATCAGATGTAAAATGTACACAAACTACAGGTACTGTCTCAGGAAGAGACCTGCATCACTAACAACAAACTGTGACCTCTGCCCAAGCACGTGGTCAAGCCACGCGTTTGGCCCTACGTTATTTTTCTCAGAGGGAGATCTGAGCATGGGACTCCCCAGTTCAAAATGCCGCTCTTGCTTTCCACTGCTTACAGAGTAGGTCCAGCTTTTCTTACTGCCACATTTTGCGTCTTTCACGATTTATGGTTTTCCCTCAATAATATTAAGTACCTGCTGAGTGATAGGCACTGTGCTAATTTGGGGGCATACAATGATCTATAAAATAAAGATTCTGCCCTCGAGTGACTACAGTCTAGTAGAAAACACAAAGTAAAGGTTATAGTGCACGTGGTAAGTCTCCGACAGAAAGGTGAGTGGAATTTGGCTTCATCCTTCCTTTGTAGCTACATTTTCCACCTCTCTCCCCACGTACACCAGCCACATCGGATCGGTTTACATTTAAAATGTGCTATCTACTTTTGGGCCTTAGCTTAGGCTCTCTGTCTGAAAGGTCTGTCCCTGTGCCTATTGAAATCCTTTTAGGCCACTTTAAATATCTCTCTTCTCAGGAATACGTATCCCAGAGTTAATCACATCCACTTATGTTCTCCCATAAAACCTCTCAAGGCATTTTATCACTGTCTGCCCTGAAATCAGTTCACACCTTCCTTAGTACAAGCCTTGTGCAGAACAGACATTCCATAAACTTTTGTGCTGCCTAGTTTCCAAATAGCTCTTCTGTTTCTTTCTATACTGTCTCTTTCAGTGCGATAAACAATATATTTTCTATTAATTAATTTTTGCAACTATCCTGAACTCTGGTCACAAATGAAATTACAACCCAATTGTGAGATCAGTATGAGTGTTTCTAAAATTTATTAAACTGAGAAGATAAATACTAGGTACAAGGGGGTAATGGACACTGTTCATTTCCTACCAGTTTACTATCCTCATTACTTTTGCCTTAAATGACATCCTATTTTGTTCAAGTAGCCAAACCTAGACTGTAAGTATTTCCAAAGAAAAAATTACCGCCCCCCTTGAAGATGAACTCACATTTAAAAAATAAAATATGGGCATAAAGAAATGATCCACCATGAATGACAGCAGACCCAAAAAATAAGTACATTGGCATGTCTAGGACATGAATTAAGAACACATTGTCAAAGAGATTATAAAATAAATGTGCTTTAAATGAATAAAGAGCTAAAAGAAGTAATAAAAACCAGAAGAAAACAACATGACAATATGGGAAAAGAGACAGATTTAAATAATTACCATATGGAACTTCAGGAATGAAAAATGGAATTCTTAAAAATAGAATCAATGAAAAATATGAATAAGGGTAAGGGGAATGGAGGGTGATCTGAGAATGTTAAGTGGGGGGTTTTTTTGCATTTTTAAAATACTTCATTGATTATGCTGTTAACAGTTGTCCTGATTTTTCCCCCTTTCCCCCTCCTCAAACCAGCACCCCCCACTTCCTCAGGCACTCCTTCCACCATTGTTCATGTCCTTGAGTCATGCATATAAGTTCCTTGGCTACTCCATTCCTACACTGTACTTTACATCTCCATGGCTATTCTGTAGCTACCTGTTTGTACTTCTTCATCCCCTCACCACTTCACCCATTCACCCACAGCCTCCTCGGGTCCCATCGGGCAGCCATCAAAACATTCTCTGTATCCATAATTCTCTCTCGATTCTTTCTGTTTGCTTAGTTTGTTTTTAGATTCACTTGTTCATAGATTTGTAATTTTACCATTTTATTGTTCATAGTTTTGGTCTTCTTTTTCTTAAATAAGTCCCTTTAACATTTCATATAAAAATGATTTGATGATGATAAACTCCTTTAGTTTTATTCTTGTCTCAGAAGCTCTTTATCTGCCTTTCAGTTCTCAATGATGGCTTTGCTGGGTAGAGCAATCTTGGCTGTAGGCCCCTGCTTCATGACTTTGAATATTTCTTGCCAATCCCTTCTAGTTTCTCTTCAGAAACCAGCTGACAGTCTTAAGGTAACTAACTTGCTTTCTCTTGCTGCTTTAAAGATTTCCCTTTATCTTTAATAGTTAGCATTTTAATTATGATGTGCCTTGGAGTGGGCCTGTTTGCATCCATCTTGTTTGGGACTCTCTGTGCTTCCTGGACATGCATGTCTGTTTCTTCACCAAATTAGGGATATTTTTTTCCCATTTTTTTTAATAGATTTCCAATTTCTTGCTTTTTCTCTTCTTCTTCTGTGGTGTGAATGTTGGACCTTTTGAAGTTGTCCCAGAAACTGCTTATACTACCCTGCGGGGCGGGGGGGGGGCGTAATTCTTGTTTCTTCTTGTTATGATAAGTTGTTTTTTGGTTCCTTATGTTCCATATCATTGATTCAATTCTCGGCTTCATCCAGTTTACTATTGTTTCCCTGTAAATTATTCTTTATTTGAATTAGTGTATCCTTTGTTTCTGACTGGATCCTTTTTATGCTCCTGAGGTCCTCACCAAGTTCTTTGCACATCCTTATAACCAGTGTTTTGAACTCTGAATCTAATAGATTGCTTATCTCCATTTCATTTAGCTCTTTTTCTGTAGTTTTGTTCTGTTCTTCTCATTTGGGTCATGTTTCTTTGTCTCCTCGTTTTGGCAGCTTCCTTGTGTTTGTTTCTCTGTATCAAGTAGAGCTGCTTTGGCTCCATGTCTTAGTTGTGTGCTCTAATGTAGTGGTGTCCTGTAGGGTCCAGTGGCACAGACTCCACTATCACTTAAGCTGGGTACCTGAGGTGTGCCTTTCATATGGACTGAGTATACCTTCCTCTAGTAGTTGAGCCTTGATTGCTGTTGGCAGATCAGTGGGAGGGATTTACCTAGGCCAGTCAGCTGCAAGGATTGGCTATGACCACTGACCACCAACCTCCACCTCCATGGGGAATCAGCTATGCAGGGGCAGGTGGTGGGGCTCTGACGTGGTCTGTAGCTGTCCCTTGGTGAGCTGGCCCTTGAGTTTCCTGTGTGGTGTAGGCCAAGGTCAGCCCCAACCTGTGTTTTACCTGGAGCCACCTTGTCTGAGTTATAGAGCAGTCTGAGATGGCTGGTACTTGTGCTGGGCTTGGAGATTCCCAGGTGAAGCCAAGCTGTGAATTGAGGCTGGCTGCTGCTAGTGCAGGGCCTGGGGCTCACTGAAGCTGGTTGTTGTTTGATAGGATTTAGGAAGTTGTGCAGCTCAAGCCATGACCAGCCATTCATATGGAAAAGCAGCTTGGGTGGGCCCATAACCTCCAAGGTGGGTAAATATTGTTAGCCAGGTTGGTGGAGTCTCAGATAATGATACCAGCTTTTCAGCTCTGTGGGGAGAGGGTTTACAAAATGGACAATGGCCTTTGCTCGCCTTGATACCAGACACTTCAGTTTCTTCCTGTATACCACTGGTGACTTTCAAGCTGATACCCTGGTGCTGGAGCTCAGAGGGAGTGAGTCTGAGTAGGTGATTCCATGTGTGGGTTTTTTAAAGAGGAACTGCATGGGGCTCCAGAAGTTTTTTCCACCAATAGAGTGTCCCCTGGTTTTTGCAGCCAGAAATTGTGGGACTTATCTTTCTGGCACAGAACCCTGGGCTGGGGGTCCTGTTGTGGAGCTGGGACTCCTTGCTCCTGAGATATCCCTCCCGAATTTTTATCCACTACACTTAAGTGAGGGGCAAGCCTGTTCTGTGTCTGTGCCCCTCCTACCAGTCTGGATGGATGTGGTTTAATTCTGTAGTTGTTAGACTTCTATTCACCTTGATTTCTGATGGTTCTGAGTGATGGCCGTTATATATTTTAGTTGTAATTTTGATGTGATTGTCAGAAAAGGTGAGCCATGTCTGCTTACCAAATATTTTTTTTATAAGTACTTCAGAATGAGGGACTAGAGAAAATGAGAGGCAGTATTTGAAATACATAGTTAGTCATCAGATTGAGAAAGCACAAGCTCTAATCAGGATTATAAAAAATGATTCCACACCTATAAAACTACAGCAAAAAGATGAAGCACTAAAAAAAATAACAGTAACCACAGAGAAAATATAAGGGAACAACAATTAGCCTAGCACAAGGCTTCTCAACTGCCTCAAAGACCAAAGGTGATGAGTGGTACAATATCTTTGAGGTGCCAGGGCAAATGAACCACCAACACCTAAATTATTTTGTAAGGGAGAGGGCAAATTCCAGATATATTCAAGCAAAGACCAAGAGAGTTTACCACTCACAGATCATTGCTGGAATAATTACTAAAGCATATGAGGGTTGTCCAGAAGGTATGCAGCCAGGTAATATGAAAAATAGAGACATTTATTGAAGAAGAACAAGGTACAAGGAACATCGTACACTGGACGGTGATGCCTCAGTCCTCTTCAAAGTAGGCACCTTGGGACCTCACACAGTTCTCCCAGGGCCCATCAGCTACCTTGTCGTATTTTTCTTGAATCTCATCTCATTGACGGTCTGAAATCTCTTTCCATTCAAAGGTGATTTTAGTTTGGGGATAAGCCAGAAGTCACAGGGTGCCAGTTCTGAGCTGTAGAGGGGCTGAGTCACCTGGGTGATTTGATGTTTCACTAAAAAAGTCTGCATGAGACGTGATCATGAGCAGGTACATTGTTGTGACAAAGCTGTCAATAACCAGTCGCCCATAGCTATGGCCTTCTGAATCGTCCAGATAGTTCCCATGAAGGAATGTGCAAGCTTAACACAAAATTTGATGCAGATTCGTTGCTCTACTTGCTCAGTCATTTTGAATGTGACAGCCACACAGTACACATGCTCACTCAACGATGTCCTCCCCTCCCCCACTGACCAGTACACTGAAGTCTCATTGTTCACACTCACACATTGCAGCCCACTCTCGTTGGCTGCCAGGCTACAGCAATGTCACACAAACTGTTTTCATTATATTAACAATGGTTGGACTTTTCTGGACAGCTCTCGTATACTTTTATAAGAAAAACAATGCATTCAAAAGAAGGAAATGAGATGGAAGAAGTGATGATAAACCAAAAGTTTGTTAAACATGTAGAAAATCTAAGTAAGCAGAAATGCATTGAGCAGAAAAATACTAGTAAGAATATGGGAGATTTGAGCCCTGGCTGCTGGTGTGGCTCGGTGGATTGAGTACCAACCTGTGAACCAAAGGGTCACTCTTTTGATTCCCAGTCAGGGCACATGATTGGGTTGCAGGCCAGGTTCCCAGTAGAGGGTGAATGAGAGGCAACCACACATTGATGTTTCTTTCCCTTTCTCCCTCCTTTCCCCTCTCTCTAAAAAATAAATACATAAATAAAAATATATTTTAAAGAATATGGAAGATTTGAGTAACACTTAACGAATTTGATTTACGAGTATATGTGGGACCTTGAAGAACTGTTATAAATGTCAACCATATGCTAGGCCACAAAAGAAGTCTGCAAAAATATCAAAAAATCAAACTTCTGGTCAAGATGGATGTGTAGGTAAACATGCTTCACCTCATTGTGCAATCACAGAAGGAATTACAAGTAGACCTCAAAACAAATAACATCCAGAACAGAAAATCAGGCTATATGGAAGTCCAGCAACCAAGGATTTAAAGAAGCCACATTCATCCAGATGGGTAAAAGTGGTAGAGGTGTGGAGATGGGCAAAGATGTTCAGGGATGCAATGTGGCGTGGAGAGGTGGCAGCAGCAGAATGGGTAGTCTCACATTCATGTGTGGTGGATAAAAATTGGGAGGGATACCTTGGAAACAAGGGATCCCAGCCTCGGGCCAGACCACAAACCCAGTGTTCCAGTGCCAGGAAGATGATTCCCCTTAACTTCTGGCTGTAAAAACCAGTGAGGGTTGGGACAGTGGAAGAAATTGCCAGATTTCCAGGAGACTCCACTTAAAGGGCCTGCATGAACTACAGACATACACAGACCCACCCTCTCTGGGATTCAGCACCAGGGCAACTGGGCTGGCAGCTCCAGAAGCTAGGCAGCGCCATTGTACCATCTCCGAGCCCTCCGCCCCCAGCCCCCCCCCCACACACACACACAGAGCCACAAAATGGTGAAGCAGGTTGCCCCATCCTGGCAATTACCTGAGTCTCTGCCTCACACAAATTACCGGTGCCTTTTCTACAATAGGCCACGCTACTAAGAAAGAGTCAAAGCATCTCTCTAAACACAGAAACAAACACAGGGAGGCTGCCAATTTAAGATGGCAAAGAAATATGACCCAAATGAAACAGAACAGAACTCCAGAAAAGAACTAAACAAAATGGAGATAACCAACGTACAAGATGCGGACTTCAAAACACCAGTTATCTTTATGCTCAAGGAACTCATTGAGTTCAGCAACAAAATAAAAAAAGACCCAGGAAGAAACAAAGATTGCACTAAGTGAAATAAAGGAAAATCTACAGGGAACCAGCACTGGAAGGGATGAAGCCATGATTGATATCAACAATTTGGAACATAAGGAAGAAAATAAGCATTCATCCACAACAGCAAAAGGAAACAATTCAAAAATGAAGATAATGTAAGGTGCCTCTGAGACATCTTCAAATTACCAACATCTGAATCAGGGATGCCACAAGGAGAAGAGGAAGAGCAAGAACTTGAGAACTTATTTGAAAAAATAATGAAAGAAAACTTAATGAATTTGGTGAAAGAAATAGACATACAATTCCAGGAAGCACATACAATCCCACATAAGTTGGACCCAAAGAGGACCACACCAAGACACATCATAATTAAAATGCCAAAGGTTAAAAATAGTGAATCTTAAAGCAGCAAGAGAAAAGCAGAGAGTTACTTACAAAGGAGTTCCAATAAGACTGTCAGCTAATTTCTCAAAAGAAAATTTGCAAGCAAAAAGCTGCTGATAAGAACTATTCAAAGTGATGAAAAGCAAGGACCTACAACCTAGATTACTCTTTCCTGAACGCTATCATTTAGAATGCAAGGGCAGATAAAGTGCTTCCCAGACAAGATAAAGCTAAAGGAGTTTATCATTACCAAGCTATTATTATATGAAATGTTATATAAGAAATTATATGAAGAGATAAGGAGTTATTCATGTGCATATCTGGAGAAAGAACATTGCAAGCAGATGGAACAAAGAAGCCTGAGAGACCAGAGTGTGTGTTGTCCTCAATGAGTACTAAGGAGGCCTTTTTAGCTAGAACTCCCATAAATGAGAATAGTAGGAGGCGAAGTAAAACAGGCTGTACACCTACCACTCCCATCACTTGAATCTATATATTTGGCTACCCCAACAATTGAACCAAACAACCTCAATTAACTCCCAACCAGAAAAGAAGACATAATGGAAATTAAAAGTACTTAGAACCAAACAAAATGAAAGCACTGTTTGGGATGCAGCTATCACAGTATTATAAGGTAATGTATAGCCTTAAATATATTTGTTTAAAAAAAAGTGCAAATTGGTGACCTAAACATTCTTAAATTAAAGAATTTGGAAAAGGAAAACAAAGATAAATTAATGAAAGTAAAATAGTAAAGTTTAACAAAAACAAGAGCTGGTTTTTTGAGAGAACTAAAGAAATATATAAACCCCTGTTTTATTGGTAAGGAAAGGAAAACATGGTAAATGAAAAAGAGGACATAATCACCACTTAAGTGGAAATTTCAAAGTCATAAACAGAATAACTCTAGGAAAACAAATTTGAAAACTTATGTGAAATGAGCATCTTTGTGAAAATATAAATTTCTAAAAAGTAATATAAGAAGGTATAATGAAAACATAAAAAGGCATTACTGGTCTCTGGCCAGGGTGGCGGCATAGGCAGACATGGCTTACCTGTTCCCACAACCACATCAAAATTACAACTGAAATGTAGAACAACCATCACTCAGAACTGTCAGAAATTGAGTTAATTCCATAGGTGTCAGACTTCCAAAGAAACCACATCCATCCAGACTGGTAGGAGGGGTGGAAAGACAGAACAGGCTGGTTGCACATCCACGTGTGTTGGATAAAAATTCGAGAGGAATATCTCAGGAGCAAGGAGTCCCAGCCCCATACCAAGCACCCCAACCCAGGGTTCCAGTGCCAGGAACTGCACTGGAAAAGTGTTAGAGATAAGAGAGACTTTTTTAAAATATATTTTATTATGCTATTACAGTTGTCCTATTTTTCCCCTTCACTCCCCTCCACCCTGCCTACCCCCTCCCACCCACATTCCCCCCCTTTAGTGCATGTCCATGTGTCATAAGTTCTTTAGCTTCTACATTTCCCACACTATTCTTGCCCTCCCCCTGTCTATTTTCTACCTATTGTCTATGTTACTTATTCTCTTTATCTTTTCCCCTTCTCTCCTCTCATTTCCCTGTTGCTAACCCTCCATATGATCTCCATTTCTGTGGTTCTGTTCCTGTTCTGTTTGTTTTCTTAGTTTGCTTTTGTTTTAGGTATGGTTGTTACTGTGAGTTTGATTTTTTTTTTTTTACTGTTCATATTTTTTATCTTCTTTTTCTTAGATAAGTCCCTTTAACATTTAATATAATAAGGGCTTGGTGATGATGAACTCCTTTAACTTGGCCTTCTGAGAAGCACTTTATTTCCCCTTCCATTCTAAATGAAAGCTTTGCTGGATAGAGCAATCTTGGATTTAGGTCCTTGCCTTTCATGACTTAGAATATTTCTTTCCAGCCCCTTCTTGCCTGCAAGGTCTATTTTGAGAAATCAGCTGACATTCTGATGGGGACTCCTTTGTAGGTAACTGTCCCCTTATCTCTTGCTGCTTCTAGAATTCTCTCCTTCATTTTTACCTTGGCTAATGTAATTATGATGTGCCTTGGCATGTTCCTCCTTGGGTCCAACCTCTTTGGGACTCTCTGAGCTTCCTGGACTTTCTGGAAGTCTATTTCCCTTGCCAGATCGGGGAAGTTCTCCTTTATTATTTGTTCAAATATCGTTTCCACTTGTTGTTTTTCCTCTTCCCCTTTTGATACCCCTATAATTCGGATGTTGGAACGTTTAAAGATGTTCTGGAAGTCCCTAAGCCTCTCCTCATTTTTTTGAATTCTTGTTTCTTCATTCTTGTTTGGTTGTTCCTTTCTTCCTTCTGGTCCCTTCCATTGATTTGAAACCCAGTTTTCTTTCCATCACTACTGGTGCCCTGCGCATTTTCCTTCATTTCTCTTATCGTAGCCTGCATTTGTTCATCTAATTTATGACCAAAGTCAACCAATTCTGTGAGCATCCTGATCACCATTGCTTTGAATCGTGCATCTGATAGGTTGGCTATCTCTCAGTCGCTTAAAAAAAACTGGCTCTGGGGCTTTTAATTCTGTTTGTGCCATCTTTTTGATTTGATTTTCCTTTTTGGTCTGGTCGCGCCTATTATGTATGAGAGGCAGAGCCTTAGGTGTTCACCAGGGTGGGGCACCTCAGTCGCTGGGTCATGACGTTGTATGTGGGGGCGGGGTAAGATAGGGAATAATGGCGCCCGCTCCGCTCTCTCTAGGACTCAGTCCCCTCTGCCGCTTCCCACAAGCAAATTGGGCCCTTCTGGTGCTGGCTCCCGGGCAGATGGGCTTGTGTACTTTCTCAGACTCTGTGGGTTTCCCGAAGGAGCCTCCTGTGAGGCCAAGAGAATCTCCCGGCCTCAACTCCCACAGGTGTTTTCAGTCGGTGCCTTTAGGCCTTTGTTTCCTGGCCTTTGTTTCCTGGCGCTGGGTCCCTGGGTTGCGCAGTCTGTAAGTCGCTGCCCGTTTTCGTTTAGTTTGTCTGAGCTCGAATGTGCGGCTGCAGACAGCCCGCTGCCCTGCGCGCCTCACTGGGTCTGCTCGCTGCCTCCGGCGCCCAGGGTCCGCCACCGGTCTGTCAGCTGCCCCTGCGCCCTGCGTACCCGAGTCTGCCAGCCGCCGCGGCTTCCTGCCAAACAGCCGCGACCCCTCGACCCCTCTCCGTAGGCCTCCGACTCCGCCCCTCCTTACCAGTCTGGATGTATGGTAGTCAGACTTGCGTTCGGTTCGTTTCTCTCTGTTCTGGTTGTTTTTGTTTGTAAAGTTTTGTTGTCCTCAGTTTTGGTTGCGTGAGGAGGCACAGTGCGACTACCTGTGCCTCCATCTTGGCCGGAAGTGGATAAGAGAGGCTCTTAAAAGCAACAAGAGAAAAGCAGAGAGCTCTCTACAGGGGAGTTTCCATAAGTGTGTTAGCTGATTTCTCAAAAGAAACTTTCAGGCAAGAAGTATTCGAAGTGATGAAAAGCAAGGACCTAGAGCCAAGGTTGTTCTACCCAGCAAAGCTACCACTTGGAATGGAAGGATAAAGTGCTTCCCAGACAAGGTAAAGCTAAAGGAATTCATCATCACCAAGCCATTATTACATGAAGTGTTAAAGGGGCTTATTTAAGTAGAAGATCACAACTATGAACATTAAAATGGTAACAGACTCACAAGTACCAACAACTGAATCTAAAAAATAAAAACAAAAACTAAGGAAAGAACACAGGAATGCCATCATAGTTATAAGGATAATTTGGAGGGCTGTCAGCTGAGAGGGAGAAGGGAGAGAATGGGGGAAATGGTGTTGGGAACAAGAAGCGTAATTGGTAGGAACAAAATAGGGGAATGTTAAGAATAGCATAGGAAAGGCAGAAGGCAAAGAACTTACATGTACAACCCATGGACATGAACTAAGGGGAGGAATTGCTGGAGGGAAGGGGGTTACCAGGCAGAGCATGGCAAAGGGGAAAAAACTGGGACAACTGTAACAACATAATCAGTAAAATATACTTTTTTAAAAAAGGCATTACCGTCAAAGAAATTCAACCAGTAGTCCAAAGAATCTCATGAAAGAGAAAAATGAAAGATGGTTGAGTTTCAAAGGGGAGTTTTACCCAACATCAATGAATATATAACACTCTTAGAATAATATGTATTTGATGAAAAATACATGTGTATGTATAGGTGTTCATATGTGTTTGGGCATATGTGTATTTTTTGCTGAATTCAATTTAACAATGTTCAATTTGGGATTTCTGCATGTTTATAAGGAGGATTGGTTTATCACTGTTTCTTACATTCTTGTCTAGCTGGTGTCAGAATTACACAATTCTTTTTTTTTAAGATTTTATTTATTTGTTTTTAGACCAAGGGGAAGGGAGGGAGAAAGAGAGAGAGGGGGAGGAACATCGATGCACAAAAGAAATATCAGTTGGTTGCCTCTCACATGCCCCTAACAGGTTGGCCTGGCCTACAACCCTGACATGTGCCCTGACCAGGTATCCATCTGATGACCTTTCAGTTTACAAGACAACACCCAACTCACTGAGCCACACCAGTTAGGGCAAAATTACACAAGTCTCAAAAGAAAAGTTGGGTACTTTTGCTTTTTCATCCTCTGAAATAATTTATATAGCATAAGAGTTATTTGAGAGTGTGGGAAAAAATTATAAACTTTATAAACTGATATCACAAGCAAATATGCAGAAACACTAATTAAATATGTTCATACTGAATACAGTGAAAAAACGTCTGTGTGTGTATACGCATACATACATATACCAGTGTATAAATAAACAAGTTTTGATCAGGACAGGAATTTTTCAATACCATTATCTACATAATTTTGTAGTCAAATATTGGTAATGTAAAAGATTATTTTTATTTGTTTTACAATTAATTTTTCTACCTGAAATCTTATCAATATGTTTTTAGTATTAATATGAAAAAACTTCCTTCATGAAACAGAAAATGAATTTCCTACTTTTTTTAAACTCTCTGTTACCTGAATGTCAGAGCTCTGTTGACTGAACCATCCTTCCTCTTCCTTGGCTCTCCTACAGCTAATGAATGCAGACCAAACCCAGCAAAGAGTTCAAGGAAAGCATTCACAATTGGAGCAATGGCAGTGACATTGTCAGCTCCCTAGTAACATGGCTAACGGTCCTTAGGAAGACCAAGGGGGAAATGCAGCAAGAAACATCTCCACTGGAGGGCTCTGTAATAAACATCTGTATTTTCTTCTGGCTAGTATCCACATCTTGTGGCCACAGTATTTAGATTTTGCCTGGGAGCCAGCCCACCCCTGTCCTTCTGATGAAGTGACTTTATTGCAAAGCCCTGAAATTAAAGCTCATGAACTCAAACTAGCCAGTTCTGGGATTTTGGTGAGAGCAAGGATGCTGTCTTCCTTTTTCTTGCAACACTCAGAGCTGCTAAAAACTGTGTGGCAGATAGGAGGGAAGAGTATACCTGAGAATAAAGACAAGTTTGGGGAACCAACTTGGGAAATGGAGGGGAGCTGGTTCCTAAGGACACAGGTTGAGGCCTGGATCAATGAGTACCTGAAGCCACCTCTTCCAGCTGCTGTGTTCTGCAAGCCAATGAATGTCCTGTGTCACTTAAGCTAAAATCGGCAATTCTGTTGTTTGCAACCATGAGTATCCGGACCCAACAGCTGTCTGAAATTGAAACTATGCAGCCATCCCCTGCTCCCTCCAGGAAGTTATCCTTTAGAGTCAATTGGTGGTTTTACCCTCCCAAAATACAGACGAGCCCTCCTTTACACTGAGTTGGGAAGGGAGTGGGCTGGATGGGGGAAAAGATTTGGAACAAGTACAAGTACGATAACTTCTGGTCATCGTCTCCTGGCCTAGACTGATAAATCTGTGGTGCCTGGGGTGTAGGAGAGGGCCCTGTGGAGCAGCGCTGCTGTTGGAGGCGAGACTCGCCATTCGTGCAGCAGCTACACTGCAGCCGGTGACTTCCTCTTGTGACACTTTAGCACCCTCCCTGTCCTCATGGCCCCATTCTCAGAAGTCTGATGGAAGCATTGCATGTATGACCGGAGAATATCTTCCAGCCACAATGAAAATAAATTCAACAGAAACTATTCAAATACAGTGATTATCATTGTACTGTTCAGTTTTACCTTTAAAATACTGAGTACAGGTAAGATTGGATCCAGGTTAGTATTAATAAAGTCCAGGCATTTACTTAATAGGAGTTCTGTTGTATTTTTAATCTTATGTTTTCCTCTCTATATTTACAAGTTCCCACCTAATTTTAACCTATTAATGTCATACTAATTATTATTATAGTAAACATTATATAGAGTTTACTCATTTCTCTGAATAATTAGTTTTTTCTACTTTCATACCGTACGCCTTCACCCTGGGGTAGAGGACTCAGGGGAAGGAGAGGAAGTATTAGAAGAATTGCGTTAGATGGGAAGATTTACTTTGGGGAGCCTGTAGGACTATTCCTTGAAGTAGACCTAATTATGATTGGGATTTGTTTGACTTCGGGTTAATCACCTGCAGTTACTGCCACCTCGTCAAGCCCCAGTTATAAATTAATGATGGGTCTGCAGAGAGATGAGATAGATTCCTGAATACACACCGAGCAGAGCAGGCTGCCCTGAGGAATAGTCAGAGGAAGGACGCCACTGGGGTATACCGTATCTGTATTTAATCCATCTTCACTGCAGTTGCTCTGTTTGTGTCGCTCCGCACTGCCTTGGTTGTGCTCACGGATCTCCTTAGACGGCCACAGCTGTACGAACCTTAGATGGGCTGTTACACTGACGACAGGGAAAGGCCACAGATTAACACGTTTTCTAAGGTGTGAATTCAGAATGAACTCTTTTAGACCATAGTTTGTTTTTCCTGTTAAACACTATCATGTCAGCAAGGCTTACTAAAAGAGAATGTGATCACCAAGGACTTTATCACCCTTCCTGTTTCGCTGGACTTGGAGTCCATAAAGGCCTGCCCCAGGACTTCCTTGGGACCTCACTTTGTTGCTCAGTATTGGCAACTCAGAGCTGGAAAAGCCGGCATTCGTGCTGCCTGTCACTACCAGAGCCAGTAAGTAGAGTCAAGGATTAAATCTTTGTGGGCGCTTTATTCAGATGCCAGCGATCTGAGAAGGCAGGTTATGTACCCTAAAAACCTGCCTTACTATCTCATCTCAAACTGACCTTTTTACCAGGAGAAGAGAGTAGGTAAGGGGTTTGGAATTCAGGGAAAAGGTTAATCAGATAAAAGCAGTCCAGTGACTTGCCTAGCATCCTTTCATCTGCTGGCCCGGGATTCTTTATCTGCGTCCTGGGCGGCAGACATCTCTCCCTGGAGCACAGTGGCTCAGATACCATCTTGATTGCTTGCAGTGCTCCCGAGGCACAAGGGTTGAATTGCTTACAGGCCTCCTGGACTCAGGGTGGGTCCAGTCATGCATTCCAGTTCCTGGAACAACAGCTTTCTATATGCATTAGTCACTAAGCCTAAAACTTAAAGCTAAAAAAAAATGTTAACTCTTGAATTCCCCCATCAATATAATGTCTGTGTTGCTAAGAAAATGTTAGATTCACCTCTTATTATCTGCTAATAGGTTCACGTGAAAAATACTCTATTATGAAAAATGTGTTTCACAGTATTCTAACAGATGCTGCTAGTATAATAGCCTAACGTAGCAAATGCACCAAATGTGCATGAGCATGTTTTTTGACACTATTTTCATAAGTGATGATATATTCTAATTGAAACTTACTAAAATTGTTTCCTCCAACTGTCATGAAAACATACCAATCTATATGTTTTGTGTACCCATGATTTATGAGTATAAGGCATGTATTCCCTTTGGCTTTCTCCTGTGTGGTTTAGAGTTAAATTTGAAAACAGGAGATTTTATCCCTCTGTCGGTCCAGTGAGTTAATTCAGTTCTCCAGTGTGTATCAACCCTTCACTTAGATAGCCAATAGCAGATTCAAACTTGAAGATTTGTATAGAACATTTTTTGAAATCTAAAATTTGTTAAATGAAAATCTGTTACAAGAAAACATGTCATAATCTTTTTATTTAACTCATTCAGTGAATCCCTTTGGGAACCTTCCAGGAAAGACCTACTTAGGCATTTTTATCATTGTTAATTTGTATACATGGTATCCTTGTATCATATAATTCTTTCATTAAACCTTTTCTCTTATGAGGCCCAACACACATTAGAAAAGTGTTAAAAACAAAAATTTACTACCCATAAAACTAATTACCGCCCAGGCCAAGAAATAAAACATCAGAAACTCCAGAAGGCGCCAGCATGCCCTTCCCAGTCGCTGTTCCTTCTCTTCCCACCTCGAGAACTAACCATTCTTGACATTTGTACTGACCACCTTCTTTCTGTCTTCATAGTTTCACCACAGGTTCGTGGTTCTGAAATACTGCGGTTTAGTTTTGCCTGGTCTTTGGTTTTTGGTTTGTTGTTTTTGTTTTTGTTGTTGAAATTTACATAAATTGGATTATATAGCTAAGTATTGTTTGGGGTTCAGTATTTTTCACTCAAGTCATACTTCAAATTACTGTATGAACTCACCACAAATTATTTATCCATTCTACTATCTGGGCCCATTATAAATAATGCTGATACAGACTTTCCTTCATATGTCACTTGATAAACATTGCAAATATTTCTGCTAAATTTTATATATATACACATACTTGCCAGGTCATAGGTATGTGTATTTTTAACATTGTAAAAGCCGTATCACTTTACCACCAGAGGAGGACGAGTTCCCATTGCTTCGTGTCCTCATCAAACAATTGTTTTAGCCCATCTATGTGTTGCCCATCTGTTTGAGGTAGTGTTACCTCAATGGCTTCAATTTCCATTTCCTTGAATACTAATGAAGTTGAGCATCATTTTCATATAGCTATCGGTCATTCTTTTATGAAATTGCTTGTTCAATTGTCTGGCTGTTTTTATATTATGTTGTCTTTTTCTTACTGATTTTTAGGTGTTCTATATATGTTCTGGATTTGAGCTAATTATGGAAATATATGTATTACTGATCTCTTCTCCCACGTGATTGTTTGCCTTTTCACCAACCTAAAAGTCTCTGTCAAAGCTGAAAAATTCTTAATTTTAATGTTATTGGATTCACCAAACTTTTGGTTTATGATTAATGCTTTTCTGTCCTTTTTAGCAATCCTTTCCCTACCCAAAAGTCATAAACACAGTCCCTATGTTAATTTTTAGATAAGTTATTTTAACTTTTACATTTAGATCCAGAATTGAATTTTTGGTATATTTTGAGACAGGTTTGTCATTTAGTTCTATGTGGATAACCAGTTTCTTACCACTATTAATTAAAAAAGATTATCCTTTCCTCCTTGGAGTTCCACATTCATTGTAAATGAAGTGTCTATATATACATCAATTAATTTGTGGGCTTTCTATTCTGTTAGTCTGTTCTACATTGTTTTTTGTGACTGTCTGAAATAATATAGCTTTATAATAATTTTGAGGTAGGTAAACATGGCTCACCTCCTCACATAACCACGTTAAAATTACAACTAAAATGTAGAACAACCATCACTCAGAACTGTCAGAAATCAAGTTGAATGGAAGTCTTACAACTACAGAATTAAAGAAGCCACATCCATCCAGACTGGTAGGAGGTGTGAAAACACAGAATAGGCTGCTCCCACGTCCATGTGTGGTGGCTAAAAATTTGGGAAGGATTTATTGGGAGTGAGGAATCTGAGACCCACATTAGGACCCCAGCCCAGGGTTCCAGTGCCAGGAAGATAAGTCACCCTAACTTCTAGCCAACAGGGATTTAGTCGGTGGCAGAAACTTCTGGAGTCCCAAGTAGTTCCTCTTAAGGAACCCACACATGGACTTAATCAGACACACCCTCTGAGCTCCAGCACTGGGATAGCAGCTTGAAAGGCACCAGTGGGAATACAGGGAGAAATGGAAGTGTCTGGCATCAAGGGGAGAGCTGGGGGACTGCTCTCTCCCGGACAGAAAGATGGGCAGAGATTTTTGTCTCTTTTCTGAACCCTCCCCTCAGAGCCACAGAGCCAGTAGGCTGGTGTCATATCTGGAACTCCATCAACCTGGCTAACACTGTTTGCCCCACCCTGGAGATCCCCAAAGACTCCATCCCACTCAGCTTACAGGCCCACTCACGCTGCTTTTCCTTATGAAGGTCTTGGCTCATGCATCATAACTTCTTAAATCCTCTCAAAAAAGCAATAGCTCGCCTCAGTGAGCCCCAGGCCCCCCTACTACTTGCTAAATGGCCCCAGACCCAACACTAGCAGCAGCTATGCTATATTCACAGCTTGGCTTCACCTGAGAATCTACAAGCCCTGCACAAGTAGGCAGCCATCTCAGATTCCTTCATAGCTCAGGCAGGGTGACCCCAGGCAAAACACAGGTCAGGGCTGACCTGGGCCTGCACCACAATGGAAACCCCAGAGCCTACGCACCCAGCAGACAGCTACAGATCGCAGCAGAGCCCAACTGCAGCAGAGCCCCACCACCCACCCCTGCACAGCTGATCCTCCATGGAGGGCAGAGGTTGGTAGTAAGTGGTTACAGCCAATACTTGCAGCTGACTGGCCCTCCCATTGATCCACCAACAGCAATCAAGGCTCAACTACAAGAGGAGGGAGTACTCAGCTCACATGAAGGGCACACCTCAAGTACCTAGCTTGTGTAATATGGGAGGCTGTGCCACTGGACCCTACAGGACACCTACAACATGAGGCCACGCTACCAAGACACAGAGTCAAAGCAGCTCTACCTAGTACATAGAAACAAACACGGGGGCTGCCAAAACAAGACAAAGAAACATGGCCAAATGAAAGAACAGATCAAAACTCCAGAAAAAGAACTAAACAAAATGGAGATAAGCAATCTATCAGATGCAGAGTTCAAAACACTGGTTATAAGGATGCTCAAGAAACTTAGTGAGGACCTCAACAGCATAAAAAACACCCTGTTAGAAACACAGGATACACTAATTGAAATAAAGAACAATTTACAAGGAAACCTCCATACAGTGAGTGGATGAAGACAAGAATCAAATCAATGATTTGGAACATAAGGAAACAAAAAGCAACCAATCAGAACAGCAAGAAGAAAAAGGAATCCAGAAAAATTAGCATAGTATAAGCAGCTTTTGGGACAACTTCAAGCATTCCAGTGTTCACATCCTAAGGGTACCAGAAGGAGAAGAGAAAAAACAAGAAATTGAAAATCTGTTTGAAAAAATAATGAAAGAAAACTTCCCTCATTTGGTGAAGGAAATAGACCTGCAAGTCTAAGAAGCTCAGAGTCCCAAATAAGATGGTTGCAAAGAGGCCCACTGCAAGATACGTCATAATTAAAATGCCAGAGGTTAAAGATAGAGAATCTTAAAAGCAGCAAGAGAAAAGCATTCAGTTACCTGCGGGGACATTACCATAAGACTGTCAGCTGATTTCTCAAAAGAAACGTTGCAGGCTAGAAGGAATTGGCAAGAAATATTCAAAATCATGAAAAACAGGGACCTACAGCCAAGATTGCTCTTCCCAGCAAAGCTATCATTCAGAATCAAAGGGCAGATAAAGAGCTTCCCAGATAAGAAAAGAACTAAAGGAGTTCATCATCATCAAACCATTATTATACGAAATGTTAAAGGATCTTACTTAAGAAAAAGATCAAAACTATGAACAATAAAGTGGCGATAAATACATATCTATCAACAATTGAATTTAAAAAAACAAATTAAGCAAACAAGAAGAACAGAGACAGAATCAGGGAGACAAGACATCATTTTGATGGTTGCCAGATGGGAGGGAGTGGGGAATGGGTGAAGAGATGAAGGGATTAAGTACAAATTGGTAGTTACAGAAGAGCCATTTGGCTGTAGAATTCAGTATAGGAAATGGAGAAGCCAAAGAACCTATACTCGTGACCCATGGTCATGAACAAAGGTATAGGAATTGCCTGAGGGAGTGGGGTATGCTGGGTGGAGGAGGAAAAGGTGGGGGGATTGGGACAATTGTAATAACAATAAAGTATAATTAAAAAAATAAATGTTGATACTAGAGCAGGGCCTCCTATCTTGTATATCATTTTATTATTTTTATTGTGGTAAGAACATTTAACATCTCCCTTCAACAAATTTTACGTGTACAGTACAGTATTGTTAACCATGAGTATTATGTTGTTCAGCAGATCTCTAAAACTTATTCATCTTGCATGACTGAAACTTTATACCCATTGAACACAGCTTTTTTCTGTTAAGTATGATGTTAGATTTGGCTTGCTACTTGTTTGTTAGGGTTTTGAATCAAAGTTCATGAATGAAAAATCCTGTAATTTTTAATAATATCTGTGTCTGGTTTTAGTTTGAAGGTTTTGCTAGATCCTCAAAGGAAACCGGAGTGTTTCTTCTTTCCCTGCTATCTGGATGAGTGTAGGCAGGACTAGCATTATTAATTAGAATTCACTGGGGAAGCCACCTAGCTAAAGTTTTTAGTTTTGTTTTTCTTGTTTATTTTGGAAAGGTTTTTAATTGCAAATTCAACTTTTTCAGTAAGACTAATTAGATATTTCCAGTTTATTGGGAGAGACATATTCATACTATGGCTTTACCTTTTTATGGTCTATAGGGTATGTAGTAATGTCTCCCTTTTCACTACTGATATGTGGTTTGTGCCTTTTCTCTTTTTTTGCTTAATTGGACTCTCCAAATTTTATCTTAGTAGTGTTTTCAAGTAACTTATTTTCATTATGATTTAGTTACCCCTAGGGTGTTTAGAACTATATCCTTAATTTCCAAATACATAGGTATTGTTTCTTCACTAGAAAATAGTTTCGATTTCTAGTTGATTAAAAAACATTCTGAATGATTTCCATTACTTGGAATTCATTGTTATTTGCTTTATTTTTGTGTATTTTTACAAAAAAATTCACTGTGAGCTTGAGAAAATGCGTATTCTGTAAGGTATGGTGTTCTCTATACAACCATTAGGTCAATTCCCTTATTGTGACATTCAGATCTTCTACATCCACTCACTGTGTTTGTCTGCGTGTTTGGTCAGTTACCAAAACAAGTGTGCTGAAGTCTCTACTGGTTGTGAATTTATCTTTTTCTAGTTACGGCAATTTTTGCTTTCTATATTTTGAACCCATGTTATTAATGCATGCAAATATGGAATTAATTTATCTTCCAGGTAAATTGAAAGTTTTATAATTATTGATTGTGTCTCTTCGTCTCTCAGTAATGGGTATTGCCTTAAAGCTAACCTTGACTAATACTAATAGACCTACACCAATTTTCCTCTGGTTATTTTTTTTTTCATAGTTTTTTCTGTCCTTTTCAACTGTCTGTATCTCTGTGTTTTATATAATGGTTTATAAATAGAAGATGGTTTTATCTTGTTTATTTAATGAAAGTGTGCCGATCTTTGTCTTTAAAGACATTGTTAAGACATTTACATTTAATGTAATTGAGTCTAATAAATCTGTCAGTCTTTGAAGGTCAATAAGGCTTTAAACAACAATTTTTACATTAAGAAAAAGTTCATTAACATCCATGAGTTTAAGAAATCTCTGATTTGTACATAACTATGCAGAGATTATAAAACCTCATCACCTGTTATTCCTTTGAGTGCTGTATAATGAAAAGAGATCCAGTGACTAAAATATACTAAGAACAGCATTTCTAATCTATTGTTTGGGTCTTTTGCTTGCAACTTCTATCTATATTGTGGCTTACTTGCCCAATTCCAATAAACACGGCATTAACAATTTATCTTTTATATGAAGTACTGTAAAGATTCCACTTTCGATTACAGGGCTGTGACTCCCAAATGAGCATGTCCGAAGTGTCCTGTAGTGGAAGTACATCCTCATGTCAGTCTCTTGAACACGGCTCAGTTCCAGAAATCCTCATTGGCTTACTTTACAACGCCACTACTGGAAGACTCTCAGCAGAAGTCATAAAAGGCAGCCACTTCAAAAACTTGGCAGCAAACAGACCACCCAGTGAGTGAAAAATATTTTTCTAAATTCTAATGTTTTCTGCATGTATGGGGATCTCAGTGTTAGGGACTTCAATCCTATCATTTAGTCTTAACTGATCAAAATGAAATGGTGTAATAATCATCAGCTAATCTGTTTCATTTTTTTCTATTTCCAGTCATTTGGGAAGTAGAAAAATTTGAAATTCAAATCATTAATTGTAAGGTATCAGCACTTTTAATTTTTCTAATGTCAACGGAATAAATTCTCCCTGTCATATAGCCATTATCTTCTAATGCCAGAAAAAGAGTTACAGGGTCTTTTAAAGTTAAAGGTATTCCACAGATACGATCAGGAATATGTACAGTTATCGTTGTCAACTGACTAAGGATTGATGTTGTGTTTTCTGTCTGCATGCAGAACTATAAACTAATGTATAAATTTCTACATTGTTCCTCCTCTTCTCCCTTAACAATTTAAGAAGAAACTGTTTTTCATATTTTTCTTCCTTTAAAATTATAAGTCAGTACTGCCACCAGAGTCTTCTTAAATGGAATGTACTTTGGCTTCACCAGGACAAACAAATAAGGAATATTTTTATACTTACCCTAAACACTAGGAACTGAAAGCTAGATGGTATAGCTCTGCCCTGTCTCTGCCTCTCACTCTTCTTGTCTCCTTATCTCTCTCCCAGCTCGAGGGGTGTGGGTAGGTCAACGGGAGTGCAGAGAAATTGTCACCCAGTATATGCCCAGAACTATTTGTTAATATCTGTGGAAATGAACTCAGAAAGTAGCAGCTTCTTTGTACTCATCTAAATTAAAGCTGTTAATGTCCTAAACTAAAAATCTGAAAGGAAATTTTCAATAGTAATGGCCACCTTAAATTTGTTTAAAGATTTCTCTCAGATTTGCTTAAAGCAATCTTTTACTCCATGTATCAAATAATTATTGGAGGGGAAACTTTTTCACCCTTGAAATAAATTAACTTCTAAATGTCCTAAAAAGTTTTTTCAATCAAAATGAAGTCACATGTACATATTTGGTTTGCTTGAAGTGGTATTGAAAAACCTTGCTTCTTATGTACATCGTGAAGTGAATCTATTCCTAAATTAAAAGTCAGAAGGCCAAATTATGTTTATATTTCTACCCTTGGACAAGTGACCTAACTCCCCTAAAGTCTGTTTACTTACACATAAAATTAAGGTGTGTCTCTCACAAGGTAATTGTGAGACTCATATCAAATAAAGGTGCATAAAAAGAGGACATTGTTATTCTCCCCTTTCTCTTTTCAGAAGGAAAGTCAGAAGGGGGAAAGAAACAGTAGAATAAACAGCTACTTGGTTATCTTAGTTAATGCATACTTAGAATGCAAATTCTAATGGCCTGGGAAGTAACTTAAATGAGCAGAATGTGTAGATGAAAGATAGGAGCCCGGTGAGGTCTGTGACAAACGGGAGTGTGCACACCCTGCATTTAGACATTCAGACTGAAAAAACATTAACACTGTAACAAATAACATACTCTTGGGGTTGCGTTTAGCCACAAGCTATCAGTTTGCCATTCATTCTTGCTTTAGCTAATGGTTTAATTTTTGACAAACATTTAACTTGAGAAGCTGAGAAGTAGTGAAATGAAATGATATGTTTGCCTTTATCTCCTTGGTCTACCCACTTTGATAGAAGCAGAGAAATCACTAATCAGAACTAAACTGAAGGGGCCTGGGTAGAGGCAGGGGCTGGTAATAAACAGGGTAAGAGATAGGCATGCACAACACAAAGTAGATCTTTCTGGATTTAAAGAGTAAATTAAAGCAATAGCCATTATTTTAGAATTAGGTCTTCAGTATCAATATGTTTATCTGAAATAAGTCAACATTAAAATTAGTTATATGGAGCATTTATAAAGTAAAATATAAGACAATTTTATCATTTGGTCTTATACTGTATATATTATATAAGATTGTGACCCTTCGTATATACCTAGGCACTAAGTTTTGAACTGCGTTATAGATTAAATAATCCAATTTTTATTCAAAGAAAACGAGCAATATTCAAGGGCAAAATTTTTGGTAGTTCTATTTTATTTTTCATTACTTAATTTTATATTGAGAGTAATAAAAGAATTTGAAATATTAAATATTGCATGGATAAACTTAAAAATTCAGAAGAAGAATAATGATCCTATAATGACTTTTATTCAGTCTTTTATGGTCTGGTAATTTGCATGATTCTATGTTCAATGTGCTTTAGACCAAGCAGATATCATTATAAAGATGCCCCCCTTTAAAACAGGGTAATTTTTCTTTAAGATTACACAGTGACCTTAAAAAGTCTCATTTCATGAACTTTACCCAACAATCCTTTTGTTCACCCCTCTACCTGAATTAAAATGCTAAAGTTTTGTGTTCTTCCACTCCAGTGAACAGTGTTTCCTCTTTAATTCTAACCTTTGACCCTCTTTCACCCAACAATTGACATCTGGTCATTATTTCTTTTACTGCTTTCCACCCCCTGTTGTCAGATGGACTGTTCTGTTGTCTAAAACACTTGATAGGTGGACAGGTTTATATAATCCGAGGTGAGTTCCTGTAGAGGCTAATTGGATGTTGTCTTTTCATGCAAAAACAAAATACCCTAAAACTTGCCAGCAGTGAAGCTGTCCACCATGTTGGTTTCAAAAAAATGCACATTTATTATCTGTGGTACTTTAAATAAAACTAACTTAGAATTTATCTCTGATTATGGATGATGGTATTCAGAGTATAAAATAAGCAAAACTTTTTAAATTAAAGGTTTTATTTTTTCATTCATTATATTTTGATTCATACAACAGAAATAGTTACTTCATGAGAAATATTGCAATTTACATGAAAATGAATCGAAATTCTGATATGAAGTACACATGATGGATCAACATGCTGAAGATCATTTGCATGAGTCGAAAGAACTTAAAAGCACAGTTGTACGAAGAGAGGGTTTACCTTACAAATACCCAGGCAGTGTGGCCTGTCATGTTTCACTTTGGACACTAAACATCACATCAGTTTTTTTATACTCATGAAAATAGTTAAGATACCATGCTTACATTTGACATTGAAGTGTGTCAAAAGGAATCCTATAGTATTTATTTTGACTATCCAAAAAGCACATTAAATGTACTGCTGCATGAAACCAGAAGAAAGTTGTACTTGATTTGCTGAACTTTGAGCCCTTAATGCATTTGGCATCATTTCGGTCCTTAACTGGTTTGAAAATATAATTAAAAACCACATCCATGCAGAGATTTTTTTAACATTTCATCCTAAGCTGTTTTGACATCATCTTTGCATTCTTGTCTTCCTCTTACCCTCTTTACCATTTGCCTTCATTTCTGTTTGTTTGTTTGTTTATTCTTATTCTCTGAAAACACAGTGGAATGCTTTACAGTGTTGTGGCTAATTGAGCTTGCTAAGTGTTTATTAATGCTATGATGTCCTGCTTAGTGAAGCTAAACGGGGACGGGGACGGGGCTGGTGGGGTGGTCGTGGGAGGTCAAGGCCCCGGGTGGGAGGGTGGAGGAAGGATTATGAGGTATACCTTTAAGTTCTAACCATAACATAGAAAGAGCGAGGTTGAGATATCAGTGCCCCCCAAAAGATTTGTTGCCCACTTAGCATTCTCTGTACCTGTCATGTTTTACAAGCATCTGCATCAAAATGGAATTAGTTGAATTTCCATTAAACATGGTATACACCATATCCTTATAAAGTACAGATACTTAATCTTCTCAGCAGATGTTATAAGAAAGATCTTTTGAGTTGGTTTCAAATGATATTTGTGGTATGTTGTTTTTTTCCCCTATAGATACATATGTTAAATTAACTCTACTGAATTCCATGGGTCAAGAAATGTCTAAATGCAAGACATCCATCCGCAGAGGGCAGCCAAATCCAGTATACAAGGAAACTTTTGTGTTTCAAGTGGCCCTATTTCAGCTTTCTGATGTGACACTTATACTGTCCGTGTATAACAAACGCAGCATGAAAAGAAAAGAGATGATAGGCTGGATTGCGCTAGGTCTGAACAGCTCTGGAGAAGAGGAGCTCAATCACTGGACTGAAATGAAGGAGTCGAAAGGACAGCAAGTGTGTAGATGGCACGCACTGCTGGAGTCGTGATGTTAGAGCGCGCACACGCAGCCCGGGCCTCCTTATTTCCAATGGCACCACTGCTGTCCTTGCCGAGCCACCATTAGAAGAGTTCTCCTTTGAAGAATCACCTTCAGCATTCCACCAAAATGTTTTAAATTGTGTGGTAGAGTATCTAATACTGACATAAGTGAAGAGAGGCTACATCTCTGGTGGAGATTGTTTGGGAAGAGGAAAGACTAATGACGTCGTTGTTAAATTAACTGCCCTCCAGAGCTTTCAGGGCATGCTTTTGAGTTGGAGTTGATTTTACTTTAGCAAAAGAGCCAGTCGTTTATTCTATGAAAAATCGAAATTATGAATGATTTTAATTAGAATTTTAGTTGCAACACTATTTTAGATCACACTACATATAATCCATAAAACATATTTGGACTGGCCCATCCCTGATGTTTGAAATGTACTTTAATATGAGAAGGTAGTTCTCCACCTCTGCCGTAAGTCATAGCTAATGTCGAAGGGCTCCGGTCACGTTGAAAATTGTTTCATTTCTTATGTTTTCCCTTTGTGCACTTAGGTTCATCATGCCTCAGTTCTTCTCAGCACTAAGTCTAAGTGCAAGCGAGATTTCATTGTTGTAAAAATAATTTAATGTTATTTTTTAAACTCATGACTTCATTTGCCTCTGCTTTTGCCTGATCCAAAGAGACCAGGTCACTGTACTGGTCCCTTGCAAGTCTCCTAGACAGGTTGTACTGTAGAACTACGTAACTTTCTGTTGAAAGCACTTCCTGTATTCTCGTATTCCAATGTAGGAAGCTAATAGAACAGGACCTTACATTACAATTTCCTTTCAATGATTGACTCTTTAAAATTGTAGTAATGTGCAAGTACATTTTTTACAAACTAAAAAAATGTAGTAGATAAGCTATAGAAAATTGAAAACAATTTACATTAAAGAAAATTTTAATGATCTGCTCTTAGTGTTTAGTAACCAGCACTGCACAAAGCAGGCAGCATCCAGATAAGAAGCTCTTCTCTCTCTGAATCTCCTTCACTCCGACTTCGGTTTGTATTTGTGATATGAGGACTCTCCAGTTCTCAGTTTGAACCAGAACATCATGTTCAAAATAGTCCTCAGATTCTTTATGGAGTTTCTAGTGGCTTGTGGCTAGATTTTATGAAATTCACAGATGCGTTCAATGTGATGTCATCCTGTGCCTTTCATGTAAGTTCAGTTTGCTCGTACAGCTTGAAGGTTGTATTTGCAAAATTAGGCCTTCGATTTTTATAAATGAAAGATTCCTCAGAACAGTATCACAAGCTGTTTATTTCCTCTGAAGTATGTAAAATGGGCTGTTTTTTACATCACAAGGCATTTTCATTTGTTGCTTTTATATTTAGGAGCTCTGATTGATCAGGAATATTATAAGCTGTTTTTAATTTTGCTTCTTACTCAATATATAATTTATGCATATACTTTATTAAATAGAGTGTGTTTTGTATATAAGAAAATATTTTTCTCTTTCTCATTTCTAGTTAAACTAGACAAAACAAACTATTTGCCAATTACTAAAAAGCAGTATATCATTGTTCCTAGTCCCAACTAATTACTGTATATTATTGTAAGCTAGGACTTGTTATTACCATAATAACAACACCATGCATAGATACTATTATTTCAACCTGGCTGTACTGAAAGGCCTTAAAAGAAATCCAAAAAGACGGTGAACTCCTAATATTTTTTAGTTTAAAAAATGGCAGCTCTATGCATTCATACACATGACTTACAAGGTAAAATACAAATGTTATACTGAATGACATGAGGTTTAAGAATAAATGTTATAGAGTCCATTAAAGGGAAAAGTTTGTTCTTTTATTGTTACATTCATCAGCTTTTTCCAGGGTGTTTTATAAGTGAGTTAGATTATAAAGTTAGAACATAAATCAAATGGCATATCTCATGGAAGTATTTTCAGCAGCAGTATGGAACGAGATTGGAGGGGGTGGTATAGATTTTACTGAGAAATTAGATTTAGGCATTTGATGCTACAGGTGTCCATTCTGGCTTTGAAACAACTGACTGCATTGCTAACAACTGGAATCTTTCTAATGAAAAGAGTTGTCACTAGTATTTGTAGCTATAACAAAGCCCAATCGCACCATTATAAACCAGCTTGGTGCTTTTTTCCTGCAGTGAAGATAAGACCTAGGTAGCCGTTACTGTTAAATCTGTCTTTCTCCAGACCATGCCCAGAATTGTGTGTGTGTGCTGATGTATCTTTGGGGATTTGCCTGGTATAAGTATCAAATCCAATACTGCCTAAAAATTAAATAACAATTTTAAAAACTTTCAAGAAGGACCCTATTTCCACCCCAGCTACCAAGTCCTCAAAGATAATGAAGTATGTGTGTGTACCTATATAGACACGTGTGCGCATGTACACATACACACACCTATGCATGTATGGAGAGATGAAGTTGCCCTGACTTTTTTAATAATGAAGCAGGAAAACATTTATCAAGTTTATAGATTATTTTTCCTCTCTATGTATAATTTACTAGAAATTGCATTTGGTTTGAGGTGCTATTTGCTGCCGTTCTCCTCCTCACACAGCAAAATACATGTCTTTTTGTGCTGGATTGACACAACTTATAGTCATTACTCCCAAAAGTTTGTCTCTTCTTTTAGAAAAAGATTAAATAAGACTCAAGAGACCCACTTCACTCTACTGAAGCTAATGTACAAGGTGGTACTGCTGCTCTTTGTGTGCTTGAATTTGCATGAAGGCTTAAAGGCAAAATTTTGTATCTCAGTAATTACAGAAAATAGGGGCCCACTGGTGGGTAGCAGGTGTTGTCTCAGAAACCTGAGAAAGATAGCCCACTTTCTTATTGTTTTCTTAAAATCCCCTAAGTTTTATAATAAAAGGAGATAGTCCAAATACAGCAATTGACTGGCATTCTTGTAATTCCTGAGCCTGAAATTACAGACTTTATTTGTCTCCCAAATGAGCTGCAAAATGTAGTCATTTATTACTGCCCAGGAAACAAAGTGTATTGCAAATCAGCAAAGAGTTTTAGAATAATATCCTTGTACCTTTCAGAAGTTTCCTTCTGTAGTCTTGTGTCTTCTGTACAATCCACATTTTGTGTGAAATCCATTTGCATATTTTCTTAACTATGCATCCAGAGAATTCTCAATAATGTTATATTTAGTGACAAAAATAACAAATGGGACCACAATTTCAAAAAAGAAAACCAATGAGAAAATATCTAAACTACCCTGACGAATGTGCATGTGTCGAAGTGTGGGGCCTTATAGGGCAGCTTCCTCCAGCCCGGTGCAGATACCTAGGGCTATATGTAAAATTATTTTCTTGATACCATCATCATTTTTTACTTTTCATTTGAATCAGAAGTGTAATCAAGGATTACAGAGTAAGGTAGCACCAATAGGGGAAGAGGCCATAGAATTGTGGGTGTTCTTCAAGATGAGTTGGAGACCAAATGGTATCACAGTTTTCCAAGTGAGCTGAGAGACAGGCTATGTGAAGGTATCAATTTTAGATGAATTAAGAGCACCAGTCACCAACAAATTTTGTTGAAGGTCCTTATCCAGATATGAAGAAGTAACACAAAGCTACTTACATAAAATTGCCACTTTCATACATAGACTAGACAATTCATAGAGGTTGTTCTCTCATAGTTGTTATATTATCTCACATTAATAATTATTATTTAAGACTTCTTTTTTCCCCCGTTCACCATCCCCATTTCATCCATGGCCAGTGCTGGAGGTAGCCATCAGTATCACCATCACCAAACACTCTCAGTATTGAGCACAAAGTCAAACACGCTATGAAGCATTTTTTAAAATCTTGAAAACATGTGTCCACCAAAATGCATAATAATGATGGTGGTAACTGCTATAACTTACTAAGATCTAGCACAGTAATTTATTACTTTGATTCTTACAACAATACTACAAGGTAAGTAATATTACCAACATTTCAGAGATAAAGCAACGGCAGCATGGAGGTTATGCAGACTTGCCCAAGGTCATCATCCAGTGAGTGAGCGGTAGAACTGGAATTAGAACACAGGTATAAACGACCCTAAGACACGTGCTATGATTCTTGCAGCTGCATCCCTCTTTACTGGCTGGGGAAAAAAAAAAAACGGGACAACAGTATATTCGTCAATAACCCCACCTGCCTCAGCTGAATGGCAGAACTAGAAAAAAAGAAGAGAGAAGGAAACGGCTTGGGAAAGAGAAATGCAAGGCAAAGGAGAAAAGGTGATTAGAGATTGCTTTTCTTCTCAGGACACATGGTATTTTGGTGTCTTATTTGTAGAGGACTTTGGTTTTCAAAGACTTGGTGATTTCACTTACTCTGCCAGTTTAGCTTGTACTTAAATTAAAGTGTATTAATTTATTCTACTTCTTGTATACTGTTGGACATCCAAGATGTTTTCATTGGAGATGATCACCTTTCTGCTCTGTGAAGTGGACAGCCTGTATCATTAGCCTATATCTTGCCAATGTCAGTGATGAGAGGAAAGACTTGTGTTGTCGGTGCAATTTCCTTACATTTCTTCTGCGCCCTTTCTTAAGCATGGGTTTATTTATTCCTTCATTTCAAAAATACTTATTAGAGTACCTACTGTGTGCCATGCTGTTATTCTAAGTGCTACAGATACTGAGATAATAAATTTTTGGACAGTCTTTTTCCTCATGGCGCTTGCATTCTATGGCCAGGAGACAGCCACAAAACAATACAAGTTTAGTTAGTAGAGGACTGAGTACAATGTGGAGTTCAGAAAAATCTTTCTGGAGAAGGTAACCGCTGAGCTGGGTCTCAAAGAACAGATACAGATCAGACTCCCATGTGGGAACACATTCTCTCCAAGGGCAAAATTTAAAACAGTGGTTCCCAAACCGTGGTTTATTTAAGAATTACTTTGAGATCTTAATTTGTATTCCAAAGCCTCATCGCCACAAATTTTATTTCCTTTGCTCTGGGGTGGAGCACAAGAATCTACATTTTAGTAAGCTCCCCAGGAAAGTCTCTGAGATTTATTGGTGTAGTGTACTGAGTTCATTATATAGCAATTATTGATAGCAGTGTTACAGGACACACAGATTAGATCTTTAAATATGATCGTGATAAATAAGAGTGAGATTAAGGTTAGGATTGTGCTGTTGATCTTGTACTTCCTTAAACAGAAAGATATTTGATGAAAAATTAAAAGGGACAGTTAGTTATGAGTTCTGTATGTTTGCATTCAACATAACTTTTTCAGAGTGTTCCTTGGTATAATAAATAAATTATGTTGATTTTATAATTCCTGAAGATTCTTTTGGATTATTCAAATATCTCCTTCCACGCTGTCTTTACAACGATAGATACAAGGTAAAGGGAGAGTCTGAGGAGACATTTATCCAGTGTATCAGTGTCAGCATTCTGAACGAAATTAGGACTGACCTTTAAGTGACACATGGTGGCACTTCTCATTCTCATACATAGTAAGCTTCCTCACCTTTTGTTTTCATCCTAAATGACTTCATTGTCATTCCACTTACCAGGTGAACCTCATCCCTGATCCTTCACTAGGAACACCAGTGTTTCTATCACCTCTGCTGTAATCTCCAGTTCCTTGATTGCTTTGTTCTTTCTCAGGGTCTTTTATTTCAAATAGCAAGTTCACACAGCAGCCTCGGGTCCTCTTCTTTCTCCAAAAGTAAATGCTGTGGCCAAGGTTGATCTGAGTATCTGTTTTCCCTCCCCTCAAGGGTCGCCATGCCACCTCTCGGGTGTAGTATTTTACATCTTGAAAGGTCCTTTTCCAACAAAGATCTGTGATTAACCCACTGAAAAATGAGGTGATTTGACTATTTGAAATAACATTGCTACGGAATGAGGCTTTTTTTGTGATTGCTGCCGTATCATCGGTCTGGTTATAGCTTGAGCCCTGGTTAATGTTATCATAATTTGAAGAAGTTTGATAGACTGCAATTTTGGTGCATCATCAAAAATGAATGTAAGAATCTTGTTCTTTTCTCTCCCAGTGTGGACAAGCATGTATCTCTTTCAAAATGTTCCTTGTTTCTTCCTCCCTGCCTTTTTTACCCACTCGTATTCATATACATTCACAGGAGACACTAGACTTCATCAGGGTTGAGTAACACCTATCAAAAAGTGAACCCTTGGCTTCCTTCTCTTAGTCACACGGACTGGACAGCAGGGAGGACCAGAGAGGTTTTCTCAGAGATGAGAGGGAGAGCAAACCATGACACTCTTTAGTCCTTGGAGGTTTGTTGGTGGTTTTCGTTGTTGTGCACTCACCCTGAGCGGCAGGAAGGACCCTAGAGTCATGTGCGGGTGGGAACCAGAAAAGGCGACTTGCTGACCTACCCAAAGTTCGACATGACTTTATTATAGAATTTCAACCTCTCAGGACCTACAGATTTCTAAATAAGTAATTATGAGAACAAAGGCACTGCCGTGGCAATAGTTTCACAAGATTTTTGCATTATTTCAATGTCGGTTTGGCAGTCTACACTTTAAACTGTCCTATTATTTTAGGGCCCTTTTCACCCTTTTCTTTATGACTCTGATTACTGTTTGATATTTGAGTTTGTCCTTCAGATACTTAGTCTCACTTTAAAAAGAAAAGCCTTAACCCGTTCTGTTTATTTCTTCAACATGTGGTCAGTTGCTCGCCTGTGTTTAAAATGAATACTCAGTAGAGGAAATATTAATACAATACCATACACTGCAAAACTGATTTTCTAAAATTTGTTTGTATTTTAAGGTATTGCTAGAATGCTTATTTCCATAAATCTGAGCAGTTAATATAAATATGATTATTTTGTTTCATGAGAAAATGGGGATTTTCCCTTATCTCTGAGATTTGTTTCTCTTGCCTTTCACATCTGGTTGAAGGGGGCAGGCTGTGAGCCTCTCTCAGCACTTCCTTTGTCAGTTTGGAGGGTGCTCCCCTCCTCTTTACGGTACTTTAGTGACAGTCTCAGTTTTTCTACCCTCAGGGCAGGTTCTCACCAGTGGCTCCTGTTCATAACCCTCATTAATGTTGCTGAAAGAAATACGTGAGCGCCCACAGGAAAAAAAGATCCCTAAAGTGTGAAGAATCAGTGTCTCAGAGCCCTGGTGTAGGGTGGCAGCTTTACTACCTACATGTGACTTCAGTCACATTGGGGTAGAAGCCAGCTCCTTGGGAATAAGAGTTTAGGTCCTTATGTCCAAAATCTTCTCTTTTCGTCTTCTCTCTTCCCTTTGTAGCTTGCACATATTTTTATTTTAATTTTTTGAGAAAGCCTTTAAAAACCTCTTTTCAAAATTCTCAAATGTTCTGAACCAGGCAATTTCATAAAAAGGAAATAGAAGTCTATACTACAGAAGAACCATAGAAAGCCTTTGTGGGGAGGGAAGGCTTGCTTTTGTTTGGGACAGCCTTTTGGGTCAATATTGGGGATACTCACAACATTCTGTAATTATGTCACATGTATTTTGTGAGGGGAGACCAGGGTAGTTTTTGCAATACAAATTGGCTCTCTTAGTATTTAAGTCTTTTTAAACAATTATTTGAAGTACAGCTAGAAAATAATAGTGATACTTTAAACACTATTTTGAAATTACAAATATTACTTTAAATTTACTAAGAAAATTTGCATTCATAGCTTGCATTACAAAATTAATTTAGAATTTTTCTGGATGACTTTGAGATGATGTGTTTTTATAGTGAAAATAATAAAGTGGCAATAATTTTGAGGAATCTTTAAAGCTGTCATGGAGGAACAGACAAACTTTGGATTTTTACTAGAATTTTGAAATATGAAAGTATATCAATATTCTCAGTTCAATTAGTCTTGATGAAGAACAGTTAGTATATGACTTTTAAGGGTCTTGATAAATGTTAGGATCTATTCTTTTTCTAAAACTCGTGATATCTATTGTTGCTCAGCATTCTTGCATTATGTTTTATTTCTCAAAAGAATGGACTATGGAAAACTCAATTAGTGGAATCTCTTATTTAATATCCCTTTACTTTTCTCCTTCCTTTTTCTTCCTCCCTCCCTCCATTCCTTCCCTCCCTTCCTTTCTTCCTATTTAATTTTTTGAGGCAAGAAGCTTCCTTAATAATATAGTTTCTACAGAGCTTTCTTACTTATTTTTCTAATAATGGATTTACCAGTGTGATGAAGTTTAAATGCTCTGTGAGCAAAACTCTGTTAAACGGTCTGAAGAAATGCACTCCTGTTTACCATTTCCCTTGGTCTTAAACTGTCTCCAGCATACTTTCCAGTGACTCCACAACATTAATGGATCTTACTAATATATGCGAGTGTCTGTATGGTTATCAGTAGTGTTGTAGTATTGTCACATATTAATGTGCATTTTGGGTCAAAACTATAAACAGATGTGTGTGAAACAACTCATTTTATAGAATGATCATGTATCTAATCATTTTCATGTAATTGGAAATGTGCTGTATGTTGCGTTTTATTCTCACATCTACTTTTCTACTCTCTGTACACACCGATTGTCTCGGTGCCCTTTTCCTTTTGTATAATTGTATTACAAGAAGAAATTACCTCTGTGTAAACAATGTAAACACTGTTAAAGTTATTAATCCAAGGAGATTTTAATGGCAGTTTAATTTTCCAGAAAATAAATTTTTGCGTGGGTTAAAAGTTACTTTTCTTTACCTTTCTGTAACAAATCTCCACATTTTAGTACTCATAGGAACGGGGAAGCATCTGACTTCTGATAGTGATACACAAAAATCAGCCCTCATTCTTATCATGATAAATGAATGTTAATGTGATTGCCCATAAAATAAAATACCTTTGGCTGCAGAGCAAACATCAAATGGGTATATGTAGGTGGTATTAGGATCTCAAGTTTGAAAAGAATAATTTAAATGTGCTATGAGATATTGTTATCAAAATGTTCAGATCACATTATTTATTTTCCTGAATTCTAAGTCAAATCTCACTGCCAAAGAACATAAACTTCAAATTTAAACATTTTAAAGTAACCACCTTTAAAGTTCATAAATAAACCAAGACTGAAATTAAATAGCTTTAAAATGACATCAATATCTTTAGCTAGAATATGAGTATATATATAATATTGTCTAGTTTGCTCTTTCACTTAGTGTGAATTTGTCCTAATTCATATTGGTATTGTGATTCTGTTTAAAACAAAATCATTTTCTATTTGGCAGTAGTAGCTTGTTGCTTTTTAAATTTGTTTGTAGCTTTTATTATTGTTTCCCAAAGATTTTGAGTTTAGATATTTTTTCATATTTCATTACCTTCATTACCATTTTATTTCCAGCAATACATGCTTATAAAAACAGACCTAAGTACTATTTTCCATACTATAAAGAATTTAAACTTTCGGTACTCTAAAATTGACAGAAATTAAAGTTGCTACATTATCTAATCTCTGATTGTCTTTGAGTCCTTAGTTCCATAAATTAGCCAGAAGCCATTTTTAATTTTATTTTAATTATGTTTTATCAGTTATGCTATTACAGTTGTCCCAATTTTTCCCCTTTTGCCCCACTCTACCCAGCAGCCCCCACTCCCTCAGGCAATCCTTCTACCATTGTTCATGTCCATGGGTCATGCGTGTAAGTTTTTTGGCTACTCCATTTCCTATGCCATACTTTACATCCCTATGGCTATTCCATAACTACCAGTTTGTACTTCTTAATCCCTTCACCTCTTCAGCCATTCTCCCACTCCCTCCCATCTGGCAACCATCAAAATGCTCTCCGTATCCATTATTCTGTCTCTTCTTGTTTACTTAGTTTTTTAGATTCAGTTGTTGATAGATATGTATTTGTTGCCACTTTATTATAAGTTCATAGCTGTGACCTTTCTTATAAAATAAGCCCATTTAACATTTCATATAATAATGGTTTGATAATGATGAACTCCTTTAGTTTTTTCTTGTCTGGGAAGCTCTTTATCTGTCCTTTGATTCTAAATGATAGCTTTGCTGGGAAGAGCAACCTTTGCTGTAGATCTCTGTTTTTCATGATTCTGAATATTTCTTGCCAGTCCCTTCTGGCCTGCCAAGTTTCTTTTGAGAAATCAGCTGACAGTCTTACGGGAATGCCCCTGCAGGTAACTAACTGCTTTCCTCTTGTTGCTTTTAAGATTCACTCTTTATCTTTAACCTTTGGCATTTTAATTAAGAAGTTGGAAATCTATTTGGAAAATGATGAAAGAAAACGACCCTAATTTGGTGAAGAAAATAGACTTGCAAGTCCAGGAAGCACAGAGAATCCCAGAAAAGATAGATACAAAGAGGCCCACTCCAGGAGCCATTTTTAGTTAACTTTTTTAAGAGTGGAACACCAGTACCAATTGGTCTGGTTCAGTTCTTTTCTCTTTGTAAGAATTGTCTGTACTGAAACACAATGAAAACATGGAACACTTCTTAAAATAAATGGGCTCATAATTTAATCTCCAACTAAGTTTAAGGAATTTGTATTTCTTCCCAGTGCTTGCCACTGAATTTCTCCTTTCTCTCAAACCTTTCAGGCTTTCATTATTAAGGTATTAAAGTTTGAAGAAGCAAAAATAATAGACTTATTTATGAGCTTACTCCAGGAAAAGTCACATTCATCTGGGTCATGGCTTACTGTCTTTGACAGAATTACAATAGATATAAAGCGAAATTTCTGCAAAAAAGATAAAGTAAGCACATCTGTATTCTAACTAGTAAATCATTAAATTACCATTTTTATTTTTACAAAGGATTTAGCTATTCATCACACCATGTTATATGCTTAAGATTGTTTTAATTGCAAATCGAGTGTAAATCCTTTGAGCTCCAAGATGCAAAATAACATTTAAGTCAACTTTTTCTTTCCATAGACAAAATATTCTGTGATTGTTTTCCATTTGAAAATAAAGCCATTCCCAATTTTAAAATAAAAGGTATCAGTAAAATATCAAACTATTCTGTTTGATTAGTACTTTATAATGAATTATAATAGTATAATAATACAGTAAATACATCTACATGATTACATGCCAAACAAATGGAGACATTTATATAATCTCATAAATGTATGTTAGTAAGAAGAAAAAAATGAAGGCTTATTTTCAGTTGGCATAAGGAAAATATATCAAAAACAAAACATTCCAAACAGTACTTTTAATATGTGATAGAAACAGCCCACTCTTTACTAAAATCTGTTTTTCTCTTCTTGATCATGTGGCTAGCTTATATTTCTCAGCTTCTTTTGAAATTAGGTATGGCCGTATGACCGAGTTTTAGCCAGTGGAATATGAGAAGAGGTGGCATGCACCAATTTCAAGGAGGCTTCTTGAGAACTTTCCAGCAGCTGGATGTGGAGGAAAGTGAAAGCTGAGGGAAAGGCAGAGCCACAGGTTGGAAAGATCCTGAGTAACTGAGTCACTTCACAAAAAGACAGCCAGGTATCATCTGCTTTGGAATGTTACCATAAAGGAGAAGAAACCCTTATATTTTAGCCATTACACATGTTAGACTCCATCTGTTACTGCAGCCATGGAAACAGACCAATATTGGGACCTTCCACTGGGATTCTGTGAGAAAGAAAACCTACAGTCTGCCACACTGGCCTGGCAGCTGCGGGGAGGGACTCAGTACACAGGCCGAAAGCCTGAACACATGATGCAAAGCATTCGGTGAAGGAGTTGCTGGTTCTACTTGGTCACTGTGGCTCCTGAACCTGTAGTTGAGGGGAAGTGGATGGGAAGCCAGGCAGCAGGTCATGCGGCGATGTTTCTGCTACAAGGTGTAACAAGAAAGCAGTAAACTCAGTCAAGAAGTGAATGGTTTTCAAGCAGATGTCAAAGGGAATGGAGAGAGCCCAGATAGTTAAGTGCCTTAGGGGTACGAAAAGTCTGCTTCTGAATTGTATACCTGAAACCTATACCATTTTGTTAACCAATTTCACTCCAATAAATTCAATAAAAATCTTTAAAAATGTAAAAAAAAAAAGAGGAAGAAGAAAAAGAAAGAAAATCTGCTTCTGAATTCCAAATAATAAGACTTAAGAACATAAAGAGCCCTGGCTGGTGTGGCTCAGTGGATTGAGTCCCAGCCTGCAAACCAAAGAGTTGGTGGTTCAATTCCCAGTCAGGGCACATGCCTGGGTTGTGGGCCAGGTCCCCAGTAGAGGGTGTGTGAAAGGCAACCACACAGTGATGTTTTTCTCCCTCTCTTTCTCCTTCCCCTCCCCTCTCTCTAAAAATAAATAAGATCTTTCACAAAAAAAAATTTTGAGTGAGAAAGACTCAACTAAACAAAGGGACACAACCATGTGGCCAAGGTCAGAACTCTTACTGTTGCCTCTTATTTCAGAGGAATTCAAGGTAAACTTGATTCTTATGAGGCAACCTGTGAGTGTTGTATAGCCCCGAGAAGGAAATGATTCTCAACACAGACTTTAAATGCAAATGTAGCCTGCAAGGGACAAGGCACACTTTCCCAGAGTTAGAGCAGGGTACCTCTGAGAATAATGGACAGGGAAGTCCCCCTTAGAGAGCAGATCCAGAGTCCATCAGCTCTACCCAGAAAGAAGCCGGGGTTCTCACCGCTATGAATCCGTGACTGCTGTGTGTTTCCCATTTTCCCCTTTTCGAATGAGTGCAGTCATCCACTTCCTGCACTACACTGTATATTTTGTGGAAGTTGGGGGGTAGGTAACTTTCCTTTAAAGTCCCACTTGATGGAAAGAAGAGTGCATCACCAGAAATACGGGACTCTGAAAAGATTACAATAATTGGATGGGACTTGAGGTTGTCTTTCTTAGGGAGGATGTAAGTCATTTAACAAAAACTTTGTTCTCTTTCTGGACACGTGCTAGACTACATTTCCCAGCCTCTCTTGCAAAATTTTGTGGCAACATGATCAACTTCTAGCCAACTGGAATGTAAGTGGAAGTGATATACTGTATGTCATTTCTAGGTCAAATGCCTCCTGCAGTCTCTTTCCCCGATCATTAGCTGGTTACGGATGACAAGTGCCCAAGGGGATGGCGGAGCCACGAGATGGAAGGAGCCTAGAGTCCTCAATCACTGCTTGGAAATCATCTTACCAGCCAGTAATATCTTCTTCAGCATGTTACATGGGCAAAAAATAAGCTTCTGTGTATCTGAGCTGTATCCACTTGGAGCCTACTTTGTTCCTGTAGCACCTACCTTATACTTAGGTAAACTCGTGGGTTCCAAGCCAGTAGCCGAGAGAAGTCTAGGAGGCACTACAGCCAAAAGGACCAGACTTCTCTGCAGGCTGAGGAAGGACACGGTCTGACACCTGACTGACTGGTGGCCAAAACCAAAGGATGAGGCAGGGCTCGTGAACACCACCCAGCAGCACTACTTGAAGATGTTATTTTTAGGAATGGGGTTTAAGGCTCATTAGATTCAAAATGCTTGGCTCTCCAACTTGACCAGACTAAGAGAAGGGGGTTCAACTGTGAACCAAGAGATGAGATGAAATGAGGTGATGGGTTGAAAGTCAGAGAAGCAACTAAAACTTAAGCATCAAACCGAGAGAGAGAATTGAAGCAGTAAGAATACCTCAGGGTTGTAGGACAAGGAGAGGAAGAAATCGGGCAGTGAACACCAGCTCAGCAGTGCTAAGACAAGGACACCAGACATGTTATGAGGGACAAGATGACAGCTAGACTGAGTGTGTTTAATAAGGCTAGTCTATTAGGGAATAAGAATCAGGAAAGGAGATCGATTAGGAAGCTACTTTTGAAATCCAGATAGATGTTCAAAAACATTGTGACCAGATACTAGGTGGGCGAGCAATGTTTTTTTAAAAATGAGCTTGGTGAAAGATTGTCAAGGAAGAGTTTCTGGGGCATGATGGCTAAGCGGGGGGAGTGCAGGAGGGAGGGTGGGGTTACAGTGGGTTGAAGTAGCAGGCGAGGGAGGGGCGGTGCCACCGAATGAAGGAGTCCAGAGAAGAGCCGGGTTTTTAGGAGTTGGTTTTAGCTCTGTTGACTTTGAAATGACACTGTGGAAAATGTCCGTGAATTGGGAATGAAGGACTGACATTTCAGGGAGAGGTACAGACTCTGGGAACCATGGAAAGTCCTAGAATGAGTAAGTCACAGGAGCCAAGAGCCAACACATCTTCTCACTGGAATGTGAGTTCCCTGATGGCAGAAACTGCTTTGTTCACCCCCGCACTCCCGGTGCCGAGAGCAGTACCCAGGGCATAACGGATATTCCCTGTGCCCTGTGACCCTGCCATATACTTGCTTAGTAGTTTGGGGAGGGGTTTTTTTGTTAATTCTTTGGGATTTTCTACAAAGACAATTATGTCATCTGCAAACAAAGACAAAGTTTTATTTTTTCCTTCCCTTCGCAGTATATATTTTATTTCCTTTTCCTTATTGCACTAGCTGGGACTTGCAGTGCAACAGCGAGTGGGAGTGTTTACAGAGGGCATCATGGTCTTGTTCCCAGTCTGAGAGGGACCGCATCCCGTGTCTTACTAGTAAGTACTGGGTTGGTTGGCCAAAAAGTTCACTTGTTTTTTCCCATAAGGTGGCTCTAATAGCGCTTAATTGTCTTTAACTTCATTTGAAACAATTTTGTTAGGTTGTATTGTGACACCTCTATTGTGACCTAGACCGTTTTCCTTTACCGAGAATATTTCCTGGTGTCCCTTCTTAGTCAGTTGCACCCAAAAGCCACCACGATTCAGTATATTCATCTTATATTAATTTTGCCTGTCTTAGAATTTCAAATAAACATACTCGTATAGTATGTTTATTTGAACATACTATATGTTCAAATAAACTGTCTTTATGTCCAGCTTCTTTTGCTCAGCATAAGGCCTTTTGAGATTCACACATGCTGTTGCATGTGTAAGCACTTCTGTCTTTTTCATGCCTGGACAAAATTCCATTGTATGGATATACCACTTTTGTTCACCCATTACCTTGGTCCAGTTTTCTGTTGGTCCACAACAAATCACTCCAAACCACTTAAAAAGCTGACAAGAATGAATTTCACTCGTGAACCTGCATTTTGTGCATGGCATGGGTGGGGGACAGCCTCTCACTATTGAACATGGCATCACCTGGGTGACTCAGAGGTTGGCTAGGGGCTGGAATCACCTGAAGACTCACTCCTGTGCCTGGTGGTTGTTGCTGGCTGTCAGCTGGGGCCTCGATGGAACCTTGGCTTCCTCACAGCGTGGCAGCTGGGCTCCAAGAACAAGGCAGAAGTGTGGGGCGTTTTCATGACCAAGCCTCAGAAGTCACAGAGCATCACTTTCTTCATACTGTATCGGCCATAACAGCCATCAAATTCTATCTAGGTGGAGAGCATAGACTCCGTGACTCGGAGGGAGTTCCACTGAAAGCACTTGTGGGATAGGACACGCTACCGTAGCCATCATCAGACAGTACTTTCTGCCAGTCTCGTTTCTGGCCATAAGAGCAAATATCCCTCCCACATACAAAACCCCTCCTCCAAGAGCCCTAAGTTTCTCACTGTTAGGACGTTAACTCACAGTTCAGGATCTCATTGTGTCAATCAGGTCTGTGTGTGGCTCCTTGGGAGCAGTTCCTTGCGTTCAGCTGCTTGAGTGGAATGCAGAAGAACTGGGAACTAAACAGACAAGCTCCCTGCTCAACGTACACCGGCCACGCAATGATGGGACAGGAAGGGGACAAACCCTCCTGTTCAAAATGAGTTCCACCCTCTGAGTATTCCTTCCTTTGTGTGAAACGCAGCCTGTGCTTGCAGCTGAATCGTTTTATCAGACTGCTTTCTGCCCATAGAGGGTTGGGGATCCTGTGGCTGCTTTTCATTCTGCAGTGTCTTTGTTGAAGTAGTTTAAGTATGATTTAAAGAAAACCTGACAGAGAAATCCTCCTATTTACTTATGTGGGCCATCCTCAAGAGTGCCGCTATAGCCCCTCAGCTTTCTCTCCCGGCTTTCAGCATAAACCAATTTTTAAAGCCACATGGTCTTGTCTTCTCATTGATTCTTCAGTGGACTCAATTGGGTTATTGAATTTTCTAGATAATAAACCTTTTACATTGTCCAGATTGTCAGTAGGCTATAGGAAGTCTTAAAAGGTGAAAACTAATTGATTATTCATATTACTCAAGGTTTTTTTTAAGTCGTAATTTATTGAAAACCATCAGTGGCTGGTCGTCATTACCTGCTCTTCACCAGTACAAATACAATCACTTTGCTCCCAACGAAGTTATTTCCTAGTCTGCCTTGATTTTGATTTTGTTCTAAACGGTTCTCTCTTTGACAGCCGTAGACTGAAATGTCTTGAAGGGGAAATTGCTTCATAGATAGTTTTAAAGTGAAATGCCTGCCAGAATGGATTGATTGGGGCTCTGAATGCAGCAATATTAATATTAAGTGAAGAAGATATCTTCCATGAAAACCTCTGGGTGAAATAATATACTGTATATGTCGCAGGACCATATTCAAGGTGTCAAACGGGGGTTTGTGGTTTGAAAATGGAACGCTAACTGAAATAATGCCGAAGGCACTAGAAACTATGGAAACGGGCTTGAGGCACACGTGGGACAGAAAAGCCACCTGGATCACTCAAGGCCTTTCAGCCTTCATTCCCTGAAAGCCATCCGTGGCTGGTCATCATCACCTACTCCTCGACACTACCAACACAATGACTTTGTTCCCAATGAGGTTATTTCCGATTTTCCTCTTGGTTTTGATTTTGTTCTAAATGGGTTTCTCTTTGGCAGCAACAGAGGGAACTGTCTTGAAGGGCACTTGAGGCGAGGCAGTAGAGGGAGGCACAGGACGAAAGTTCTCAGGTTTCTCAGTTCTCAAGCTTTCATGAGCCTAACATTCGCCTGGGGAGGGAGGTGTACGAAAAATACAGAATGTCAGGCCTTGTCCTCCCAGGTGCCTCAGAGATCAATTCAATTACCTCTTTTTTTTTTTGAAATAGGGTTTTCTTTTTTTTTGAGATTTTATTTATTTATTTTTAGAGAGGGAAAGGGGGGAGAAAGAGAGAGAGAGAGAACATCAATGTGTGGTTGCTGGGGGCCATGGCCTGCAACCCAGGCATGTACCCTGGCTGGGAATCGAACCTACATGCTTTGGTTCGCAGCCCGCGCTCAATCCACTGAGCTACTCCAGCCCGGGCATCAATTACCTCTTGAGCCAACTGAATGACTCTTGACTGGATCTGCACATCCATTTTTCTCAACTTTGTAGATTCACTCTTCCTGGTTCCTTCCTCCAAAAACTCTCTAAGTCTTTCTTCTGAAGGAGCCTGAACCTGGGGCTAACGAAACACCAGGTGAGAATCTACTCCCCAGCATCTCCAGGCTGTAAATGCATGTGTGGTCCCTAGAGGTCTAAAAAATTTTACCTGGCTGTAATGTTTGTTGAGGACCTGAAATGTATTTATTGTACATTGAATATTGTTTTCAAACTGCTTCAGTAATTTATGTGTTCATTGAATATGTTTGTTCCTAGCGAAACAGTCGATTTGGGCAGGAACTTCTCTTTACCCCTCACTGCCAGAACCTTTTTGGGGCTGAGCCTAGTTCCTTGGTACTGAGGTGTGGATTCGGTCAGTTTAAATTCCAGTGAATGGCCATGCATGCGCTGATTTACACAAGAAGTGAGGAGTGAGAATATAACTGTGACCCACTGAGGTTTAAGAATAAAATAACATTTCTGATAAACTGGGACAGACCCAAATCAAGTCTGGATCACAGGAAATGGTAAGGGGATCCCTAAAATGAAGGGAGATCTTTTAATTCTCTGTTGCTAAATAATAAACAACCTCAAAACTTAATGCCTGATAACCAAAAAAAAAAAAAAAAAGATCATTTCTTTTGCTCACAAATCTGTGGGCCAGGAATTGGGACAAGGCACAGAGAGAATGGCTCATCTATGCTCCATGATGTCAGAGGTCTCAGCTGGGCTTATCCCAAAGCTCTAAAGCTGGAACACCTGGCCACCCAGGTCCCTAACTGCCCCTTGTCTGTCTCCGTGTGTGCGTGTGTGTGTATGTGTGTGTTTATATGTGTGTGTGTGTGTGTGTCTCTCTCTGCACACAGCGTCTGAGCATCCTCCAAATACGGCAGCGTCAGTGACGGCAGACTTCTTACACAGAAACCAGGGCTCTGACACCAGGGTTCTGAGAGGCCTGGGTGGAAGCTACAAGGTTGCTTATGACCCAGCTTCGGGAGTCCCAGATTGTCACTTCTGGCACATTCTATTAGTCAAGTAGGTCACCAAGACCAACCCAGATTCCAGGAGAAGGAAACAGACTTTGCCTGTCAATGGAAGGAGTAGCAAGGAATTTACAGCCATCTCTGCAGTCTGTCTTCTGGCCACAACTATCACATTCACCCCACGTGCAAAATGCACTTACCGGCTCCCAAGTCTCCCAAAAGGCTTAACCCACTTCAGCATTGACCCGAAGTCCAGCATCTCAGCATGTAAATCAGGGTAAAGCTCATCAATGCAGTCCCTTAAATACAGTTCCTCTGGATCTGAAGACCTGCAAAAAAAAAAAAAGATGCAAGTTCTCTGCCTATCCCACAAACTCAATATCCAATGTGTCACAAGAGTACGAAGAACAGTAAACACTGCCATTCAAAAAGAGGGGGGATGGATCCTGGCCAGTGTGGCTCAGTTGCTTGGGCATTGTTCTGCAAACCAAAAGGTCGATGGCTTGATTCCCCAAAAAGTTCTTACTCCTTAATGTGCCCTCTAGAATCAGGGGTGTCAAACTCATTTTCACTGGGGGCCACATCATCCTCAAGTTTGCCTTCAAAGGGCCAAAATAACTTTAGGACTGCATAAATGTAAATACTCCTTCACTGTTGAGTTGAAATTACATTCAGCCCTTTGAACCGAAAGGCCCTTTGACCCTTTTGAAAACCTGAACAATTTCATTTTTTACTTTTTCCATACTTCTCTTATTTTATAATGGGAACTAGAACAAGCCAAGAAGCACCTTCAGCATTCTGCCTGGAAGTCCGTTTAGCCAGATCCTCGAGACCTTTCTCTCTCTGCTCCTCATTACCTCATCACCACAGTCAATAGTCTGGCTGAGGGTTCTACCCTGGCATCCCTCGCATGCTCCGTCTTCGCACCTGCAGTACCATTCTCCTCACCATCCCTCAAGGCTGTACTGAGAGTTTCAGGGGGCCCTTCCAGTTCCAGTTTCTGTCTTCCTCCCAGTCCCAAACCAGTGTCTTATGTTGTGGGTTTTGTTAAGGCAACACCCCATCCATGGCATCAAAATATGCTCCAGCCCTAGCTGGTGGGTCTCAGTTAGTTGGGTGTCACCCCACAAAGCGAAAATCGCTGGCTTGATTCCCAGTCAGGGCACATGCCTGGGTTGCTGGTTGAGTCCCTGGTTGGGGGCACATATGGAAGGTAGCCAATTGATGTTTCTCTCTCTTTCTCCCTCTCTTCCCCTTTCTCTAAAAATAAATAAATAAAATCTTTAAAAAACAGATGTAAGATTTAAATATATAAATATATGCTCCAGTTACCTGTGCTGTGTAACTACTCAAAGCAACAATCATTTCCTTTGCTCATAAATCTGTGGGTCTGGAATTCAGACATTGCACAATGAGGCTGGCTCTTCTCTGCTCCATGAGGTTGGGAGCCTCAGCTGGCAAGTGTTGAGTGGCTGGAGGCTGGGACAGGGTAGGACCTAGCTTGGATATCCTTACAGCATGGTGGCTTCAAGGTAGTCAAACTTAAAACTGGTAACTCACAGCTCCAAATAAGTATACCAGGACCCAGGCAGAAGCTGCAAGGCTCCTTATGGTCTGGCCTCAGAAGTCCTAGAATGTCACTTCTGCCATATTCCTTTTGTCAAGCAAGTCACTGTAGCCAACCCAGATTCAAGGAGAGTGAAATCAGACTCCATTTCTTAATAGGAGTAACAGAGACTTTGCAGCCATTCAAGAAATCGACTTTTATAATATGATTTCATTACTTGGAACATGAACAATTTCTTGTATTGCAACACCAAATAGTAGCACATAGTTTGGGAACAAATGGAAAGTAAAATGAATGACTGAATATAATCAACAAAAAATTGAAGTCTTTGGAATGGTGAAAATATAGCCACACATTAGGTTTCATATTTGGATTCTTTTAGATTTGCAAAACTTTTCTCAAATATATTTAGACACAAGGCGCCAACATAACCTTGAGCTTAATTCTCATGAAATAACCAGATAATTGGATAAGGAAGATTTGGTCTAAAGATGCAACGTAGCTTAGTTTTTCTATTTCGTGTTAGGCATTCTGCTTGGTTATTTAATACTGATGATTTTAAATGCTGTAATATAAACTCAAAGGGGTGCTCAAAAGTATTAAGACAAAGCACAAAGCCATAGGAAAGCAATAAAATTTATCTAATGGGACCACATAATAAGTCATACGGATTTTACAGAAACAATTTATATGGTAGTGAACCCCTAATATGATGTAAACAATGTGTGAAGTTGGCTGTTGTTTGTTTTCTGCCTAATTAGAAGCCATGCATCTCAGACTATTAATAATAAAAAGCTATTTCTACAAATATATGTTAATTTGTTGTCACTAACATGTACCTGCTCAGGCTCAAACAGAATCCAAGCAACTATCTTTAATAGTAAGTTAAAGAGCACAGTTTTCAAGATTTCCACTCCTTATAATAAAAATGTATGTATTTGTTTCCTTCCACTGACTGACAGAATGACTGGCTTACTCTGCCCACAGTGCTTAGCAATGCAGGGGACATTATATTGTGATAAAAGGGTCAATTCACCACAAAGATATAATAATCCTAAGTGTGTGGGCACTGATAGCTGAATCTTCTCATTCATCCTCAGTTATTTTCTTAGAGTAAATTTGCTAGATCCAAGTATGCACATTTTAAACCTTCTGATAAATCATGCCATATTGCCTTCCAGAAAGGTCTCATCAATGTTTCCTCCTAGCCAGAAACACATGAAACGTGCCTGCAGATGACCTTTCCATCTAAAATAGTAATAGTTGTAGCCCTGGCTGCTGTGGCTCAGTGGCTTGAGCACTGGCCTATGGACCATGGGATCACTGGTTCAATTCCTGGTCGAGGCACATGACTGGCTTGTGGGGCAGGTCCCCAGTTGCAGGCGTGTGAGAAGCAACTGACTGACATCTCTCACGCCAATGTTTCTCTCCTACTCTTTCTCCCTCCCTTCCCCTCTCTCTAAAAATAAATAATTTTTTAAAATAGTTGCAAAAGTGTAGGGTTTTTTTTTAAGTATGGATTCTTGTATCTACAATCAAAAACAATGAGACTGATGCTATTTATAGGTAAACCTAGTGCTTCAAAAATGGTTAAGAGTGGTTCAAAGATTTTCTTTAAAATTCCATATGGAGTGGTCACTTCAAACAAAAGTGTACGTGCTTTTCGGTGCCATAGTCAGTTCTCTCCTCGTAGCCCATGTACATTTCTATCACTGGATTTCCACATTACTATATAACTATCAAATTATATGTTTTGCCTGATAGATTGTGACCCTCTTTAAGGGCAGGGATTTTTGTTTCATATGTGTTTGAGTTATTATGCAATTACAGAGTCTGATATAGTAACCATTCAATAAATGTTTGGTGAGGGAAAGCTGAAACGAAGGAAGAAATGAGACAGGGAAGGAGATGTAAACTTCCACTTGGGTCTTATTTTCTGTATCACAAATTCCAGTTAGCATAATCCTATGAAACGGAGTTAACTGTGTTCCTTATTTTTAAAGTTAACTTGTCTTGTATATCAGTCAGCTATAGTAAATCCACACAGACTGCATCACAGATGCCTGCCTACAGCCCACTGGAAAGTCCTCTCTTGTCTAAGCTGTTTTCTATACACAATAGCTGATAACGTCCATTTCACAGTCACGAGAGTCTGGACTGATTAACAAGTGTCAGAACGCTATATGTGAACTTGTTCAACTCATATATAAGGGATTTATGTGCCTTTCATTCCTGGTTAGTTGCAAAACTAAGTTTTGTTCTATTAAAATGCGGTAAATTTTGTATGACAATTAAGATTTTATATTTGTGTAAAACACTTTCAAGGCTAATGGAATGAGGATTCCATTCGTCTGAAACTTCTGTTTAACCAGAATATTGCTGGGCATTCACAGTGATGACTCCAATGCACACAGTGTTTGGAAATGCATTCTGAATTATTGAGGATTTAGTTAAATTTAATAGAGCTTTATACACCATATTTACATGATTTGAAAATTGATGATACATGCAGAATCAGCAATGACTTTAGGCCTATAGTCGACATTGGAGATGATCACATTCAACCGCATGACTGTACACATGAGAAAAGCAACGTCCCAGGTGGGTTGAGCCAGCTGTCCGAAGTCACACAGCTAGTTAATGTCACAGTATTGAACCCCAGCTGATTACCGTACCCACTGATGGGCCACATTGACCAAATGACTATTTCTTTGTTACTTAGAAGATAGATTTTTCTGCAAGAACATGTAAAAGAGTAAGAGGCCAAAAAGCCCATCACATAAAAGATATCAGATCTCCATGATGAAGACAAAGGAAGTTAGTGTCGTAAGTTCTGAATAGTTTAGAATGGAATCTGTCAGAATTAACTCTTCAGCCTAAGATTCTCCTTTTCTTTGTGTAACTCTAGTTTTGGACAACACTAAGCAGCCAGTACCTACTTGCTAGCTAACAATGAAGAAGGATAAGAATGAACAAGAAGTAACTCAATCTTCATTCTTCTCCACGTTAATGATCAAGTTGAGCGTTTTATCTTGTTAATATCTGACTGTGAAACCCCTTGACACCTGAAAACACTAGCAATTTATTTATAAGGATATGGTACCTGATCGGGAAGCTTTCTGCCAGCAGAGATTTTTCAAAGACTTTTCTTTCTGCTGGAGTAAATATCATATTTTTAATTATTCATAATGTTTCTCCTGTTCTACCACAAGCTTCCTCAGAGGACAGAAGTGCATTAAGGCGCTTCTGTTGCTGTAAGAATGTGAAGTGTGAATAGAATATATACATGCATATATATTTTAGCATTTCATGGTTATCCTGGGCAAACAAAATTAAACATGACTTGCAAATACTGCCGTCGGAAACAACAAAAGGTAGAAAGTGATGCGACAGAATTTATACTACATACACACCAGAAAACCTAAGTGAAAAATGCTCACAGATGAGGAGGAAATTGGAAATTTTTCACATTCTTAACAGCTATATTAGGGAGGTAAAAAAATGTGCGCATGCCTATCAATATGACCAGAAGAGCTTTATTTAGATTTATGCTAAAGAGATGCTCTACAATTGCGAGCGTCTTCTATCCAAGCTAAGTTTGGTAACCTTCCTTTTCTCACGTGGAATACTGACTCGGTAAAAAAGAAAGATGCGTTCTCCATATTACGAGGTTGCCTGGAACCATTAGGTTACTATCTTACAGATGCCGAAGTTGAAAGCAGTCCCATAGGCTGTTCTTTCAGGTTCATTAAGGAATAGTTCACACCGAGTAGAAGTCATCCTTTTTAGTGAATGAGGTACAGTCCTGTGAGCTCCAGCAAATGCTCACAGTCACATAACCACCACTACTGTCGGGAAGCACCGCATCTCCCTCTCCCCGGACCTTTCCTCACGCGTCTGTGTGTTTGTCTCTCCCCACTTTCAACCCCCCAGTGCCATCGGCTCTGTGGTTTTGCCTTTTGAGAATGTCTCACCAGCAGAACCCCACAGCATTTAACCGGGTGGGGCTGGTTTCTTTCACCGGGCAGAATGCGTGGGGATTCGCCCCCGTGTGTTTATCAGCCGTGTGGTCCTTTTGGTTGCTGAGCAGTGTCCCATGGTGTGGATGTATCCCTCACCCCCTCATGGCCATTTCTCTTGTTCCCAGTTTTGGGCGATTATGAATATAACAGTTATAAGCATTCACATACAAATGTGGTGCGTGTGAACGTAAGTTTTCATTTCTCTCAGGTAAATATCTCAGCGTGGGATTTCTGGATCATATGATAAGTAAATGTTTAACTTTATTAAAAACTCCTAAACTGTTTTCCAAAGGGTAACATTTTGCATTTCCACCAACAATGTATGAAAGGTCAAGTTGCCTTGCATCCTTGCCAGCACTTGACATTGAAAGGTGTATTTGTTTGTTTTATTTATTTTTTTTTTGATGTTAGCCATTCTAATAGCAGTGTAGTGGTAACACATTGTGATTTTAATTTGCATTTCCTTAATTACTAATAATGTTGAACATCTTTTAATGTACTTATTTGCCATTTGTATATGTTCCTGGGTGTGGTGTATGTTCAATGCTTTGTCTAATTTCTTAATGTGTTGTTTCTCTATTTTTTTAAGATTTTATTTATTTATTTTTAGAGAGGGAAGGGAGAGAGAAAGAGAGAGAGAGAGAAACATCAATGTGTGGTTGCTGGGGGCCATGGCCTGCAACCTAGGCATGTGCCCTGACTAGGAATCGAACCTGTGATGCCTGGTTCGCAGCCCGTGCTCAATCCACTGAGCTACACCAGCCAGGGCTGTTTCTCTGTTTTTGAGGGTTTTTAAAAAGTTCTTTGTGCACCAGTCCTGCAGGAGATTCGTGTATTGTAAATTTTTTTCTCCCAGCCTGTGACTTTCTTTTCATATTCTTCACAGTGTTTTTAAAGAGCAGAGGTATTCAGTTTTGTTTTTGTGGGGCATTTTTTCGTTTGTTTGTTTTTTGGTCTATGGGTGTCCAATTTCTAACACCAGTTCTTGAAAAGACTGTATCTCCTCCATTGAACTGCCTTGCCCTGCTGTCAAAAATCTACAGGCCATGTACCAGAGGGTCCATTTCTGCACTCTGTATTTGGTTGCATTGATTCTTAACGTCTACTCTCTCACCAAATGCTCTGCCGCTTTGATGACTATAACTCGATAGTAAGTCTTGGAATCAGGTAGTGTGAGTCCTCCAACATTTCATATGTAAGTCAACAGGGAGTAATGAGAACTGTGAGTAAAATGGTGAATGCAGAGTAATCTATAAATACTCAAATTTAATTTTTGAACTTTGTGTAGGCCAGCAATCTGTTTCTGCAGGCTGATCAATCCGTAGCTGCCAGTTCGTCTAGAAGGGAGATTTCCCGCCAGACCCCCTGTGGAGCAGGAGCCCTTGCAGACTCTTCTTCAGCCCTCACAGCAGCCACTTGACCTCAGCAGTGTGCACCAATTTACCCAAAATAGAAAGGAGCCCAGTGGTGCACAGCCCATCTCCAGCGAGGGCCTCGGGCACTCTACAAAGCATCCTCAAAGAATGAATTCGGAGTTCCCCTTGCTTACTGATGCTTGAATTTCTTTAATTGAGGAAAAAGACATTAAATTCACATTCAGAGATGAGGTTTACACTGCCAGTACAGTTGACCCTTGAACAACATGGGTCCATTTATACATGGATTTTTTTTTTCAATAAAATACAGTCAGCCCTCTGTGTCTCCATGTTTTGCATCTGCGGGTTTAACCACCTGTGGGTTTTTGACTTGTGGCTGGGAGTCCCTGGATGTGGGGGGCTGAATGTATGCATTGTTCTATGTCATTTAATAGAAGGGGCTTGAATATCTGTAGATTTGGGGATCTCAGGGACCCTGGAACGAGTCCCCTGTGGGTTCCAAGGGATGATTGCAGTTAAGTTTGCGAAAGAATCAAAAGTTATAGATGAGTTTTCAACTGTGTGGAGGTTGCTGCCCCAACCCCTGAATTATTCAAGGGTGAACTGTAGCTATTTCTTTCAAAGCCGAACATACACTTACCATGTGACCCAGGAATTCTACTCCTATGTATCTGCTTAAGAAAAATGAAAACATATGTCCACACCAACATGTGAATGTTTATAGCATCATTTTCATAATAGCCCCAAAGTGGAAGCAACCAACTAGTGAATGGATAAACCAAATGTAATATAGTCACTCAATGGAGTACTATTCAGCAATTAAAAAAAGAGGAATTGATGACTCCTTCCGCATTTCAAAAGCACGAAAGAAACCAGACAAAAACACCACACACTGTATGGTTTCATTCATAGGAAATACCTCGAAGAAGCAGATCTGTAGAGACAGCAAGTAGACTAGTGGTTGTCTGGGGCTGAGGGTGGCTACAGGGATGAGTTACAAGTACAGTGCAATGAGTCATCTCTGTCACACTGGGAATGAGTACAGGTGGCTAGTTACAGAGCTTACACTTTTGTTCAGGGAGAGCATGAGGGCAGCAGACAGGCTGTGGGGGCAGGTGGAAGGGACAGGGAGGGCTACAGGAGGGGGGGTGCACAGGAAATGGGGAGGGGGGGCACTACAGAGGGATTGAGAACTAGGACGGCTGGAGCTTGATTCCTGTTCTGGCCCCAACACTTCCTGACCTTCCTCGAGATACTTATCTTCTTTAAATCTCTCTTGTCCCTCTGTGAAATAATGTTCATTATAGGGCTGCACACTGTGAATAAACTGTGAGATAATCCACGTGAAGTACTTAGCACAGAGCCTAGTCCATGGAAAGAGCTTTTAAAATTACCTGTCATTATTTAAAATAGTTTACCCAGGGTAATTCACGTAGAGCTTCTTTTTATGTCTTAGAAAACATGCCTATGTTAGGGAAGATGGTGGAACATTCCAATACATTTCTAGATAAAACCCCAGGAGATGTGGTCATCCTTCGCTGTTAGAAGATACTTTAGAATAAAATTTAAGAACGGATGCTAGAAATTACTTTAAGGACAGATAGAGATTTGGATTAATTTAGCTGGTGAATTATACACATGGTGACAATGTCATCAAGCAGCTCTGGCCTGTCACCTCCTAAGAAGCGCTTGCCCTGATAACTCTGCTATAAGTCAGATACACATTGAACAGTTCATGTGTGTGTTAGGGGTTGACTTGTGTACCAGAAATCCCCCATGTGAAACCTCAACCCCGAGTATCTCAGAATATGACTGTCTGGAAGTAGGGTTGTCACAGATACAATTAGACAAGGTAAGGTCATTACGGTGGGCCCTAATCCGATACGGCAGATGTCCTTACGAAAGAGGGAAACTTGGACCTAGACACTCGCAGGGAGAGCGCCATGCGCAGGTGAAGGCGGAGACTGGGTGACACTTCCGAGAGCCAGAGCGAGCCAGAGCGCCCCGCAGCTTGCCAGTCAAGCAGGCTAAGTGCCTGTAGGGAGCAGATTCTCTCTCGCAGCCCTCAGAAGGCACGAACCCTGTCAACACTCAGACTTCTGGGCTCCGCCACTGTGAGAAAATAATTTTCGGTTGCTTAAGCCACCCTGTTGGTGGTCCTTCCTTACGGCAGCCCTGGCAAACTCATACAGTGTGCAATGTGCTTTTTCTATTAAGTGAGCGGCTATTCCCCAGATGACTTTCTTTTTGTTACAAATCTTTCCCAGGGTGTCAGTTTATAGTATATCTTCTAACATAATTGCATTATCAATTGAATTAAATTCCTCTTGAGTTACATTGGTAGAGTTGTATACAAAAAGTTGGTGGGGGGAGATAACAGAGAAAGAAAATGTAATTACTGTTTTTTTTTAGACTGAATGAATATATTTACTTTTCTATTGGAGAGGGGAAGGGCTCAGAGTCACTAAGACTTTCCAGTTGCATGCCTTATTTGATTTTCTAACTAATTCAAGTCCTTTCAGTTGACATTCGGTTTGTAAGTTTTCTCCAAAAATAGGTTGCACATGGTTGTGTACTGATTGTGTAAGATCTATACACTGTCAGGTAAGAATCAGCCTGCCTTTCCGTTTAAAATGTTTCTTGCTGGCAAACTGCTAAGGGTCTTGCTAGACAACACGATCCTAACACATATGTGTAACACAGAAGTTCAAGTGCTTTAGGTATCTGTGAATACAACTGAAAAATGTCCTCCTAGCACAGAAGAAATTTCTTTTTTTGTCCTTTGGGTTTTTTAAAATTTTTATTTATTTATTTTTAGAGAGAGGGAAAGGAAGGGAGAAAGAGAGGGAAAGAAACATCAATATGTGGTTGCATCCCATGTGCCCCAGACTGGGGACCCATCCTGCAACCCAGGCATGTGCCCTGACTGGAATCGAACTGACGACCCTTTGGTTCACAAGCCAGCACTCAATCCACTGAGCCACAGCAGCCAGGGCTTAGCACAGAAGAAATTTCTGATCAATGCTATGTCTGTGTCTTGACGCAAAGTGAACCACGGACGTCTCTAGAACACAGGAGCTATGCTGGATGTGCACATCTGGAATGTCTGTAAAATAGGGGCCAGAAGAAAATGTATTTTCTTAGTACTAAGAACTTCAATCCTACACCCTGGCTGGCATAGCTCAGTGGATTGAGCGCGGGCTGTGAACCAAAGTGTCGCAGGTTTGATTCCCAGTCAGGGCACATGCCTGGGTTGCAGGCCACAGCCCGCAGCAACCGCACATTGATGTTTCTCTCTCTCTCTCTCTCTTTCTCCCTCCCTTCCCTCTCTAAAAATAAATAAATAAAATCTTTGGAAAAAAAAAAGAACTTCAATCCTGACACTTGACTCTATACCTTCAAAGTAGAGTTGAGAACTCTGATGTAGCTATGTGGATAATGCAAGTTAAAAACACATTTTCTTTTATTATCTGGATGTTGCAGGCAAATGTAGGAAACTATTAGCATGAGTTAGTATCCACACAACTGACTCAGCTTTCCATTTCATTTTGCCCATGTAAGTAAGCATGATGTAAATCATTGGGAGAGAAATATTTCTAGCAGTGAACTGCATTGGAAACTGTGGTAACAAGTCATTTTTATCTAGTGGCCAAACATAACAAATAACAAGAGTGATTCCTTACTCTTATGTGGCTCTGCATTTCCAGGCATTTCCCTCTGCATTATCTGATTTGATCTGCTCATATTTTTTTTGTTGTTGTTTTGAGATGGTTACTGGTGAGAAAAATGAGGAACCCAGACGTCAAGGAATTTGATGGAGATTACACAATTTAGGACTCGTGACTCCTGGTTCGGTGTTCTTTCCACTGCATCCAGGGTTCTGAAGCTTTTTGTGCCATGAGCTCACTCTTTGGGAATCTGCAGAAGCCTTTCGATTCCTTCTCAGAAAAATGCTTACAATTATATTTTTAAAGGCACCATAGAGGAAACCAATTATATTAAAATACAAATATCAAAATATTTAATACGTTTGATTCAATGTACATATGATTCTTTATTAATGCATTAAATATCAAAATACAGTAGCAAATCTAATGACTGCCACAATTCCAAAGTAGTGATGGGTATAAATGATATTTTGAGATATCTACAACAACTGGAATGAGGTATGCAAATATCTGTGATTTCTCTTGGTGAGAAGGTCACTGGTGTTGCAACATATAAGACTTTTGGGAACTCTCAATAAATAGAAATCGGAACAGAAGGTGGCATGAGAGCTTTGAATTAAAATCATTGTTTGATCAGCTTCTGGAGTGATTCAGGAACTCTTGCTGGGTTCTGAAGAATGAGACTGACCTTGAGTAGCTTGACGTCAGGCTGGGGTGCAGGGTGCCATCACCGAACCGTCTGGAACCCAAGCTGAGTGACATGCATCCTAGAGCTGGAGGCTCCATAAGTCAATGTTGAATAGATGGTGTTTGTTTATTCACTGAAGATCTGCTGAGAACAAGGAACTGAGTGCACCCTCCCTCAGCAGCTCAGTCCTCCCTTCAGGTAGTCAGAAGACAATCGTAAAAGTCCAGACAGAGAGCGACAGGAGACAAAATCGCATTATTCAAGAAAAAGCTATTCCTCTTGATTAACTGGATCAGGCCTTCAAAACCGGGACATACATTCTGCCTCCAGTCACACCATTGGTTCTCTCAATAATCTTGGTCAGTCCGTGTGTGTGTGTAGATATTTTAATAGACTCTACCTTTTAGAACAGTTTTGGATTTACAGGAAAACTGAGACCATAGTACAGAGAGTTCCCACATATGTAGCCCTCAGTTTCCCCTATTGTTAACATCGGACATTAGTATGGTGTGTCCTACAATTAGTGAACCAATACTGATACATTATAATGAACTAAAGTCCACACTTTACTCAGTTTCCCTCAGTTTCCACTTAAGGTCCTTTTCCTGTCCCAGGATCCCACTTTACCTGTTAGTCACCCGTTGGAGTCCTCTTGACGGTGACGGTTTCTCAGACTTCCCTTGGTTTTGATGGTCTTGACAGTTTTAAGGAGTCCAGGTGAGGTGTTTTGTAGAATGTTCCTCAGCTGGGATTTGCCCGATGTTTTTCTCGTGGTCAGACTGAAGTCAGGGGTTCGGGGGGCAGAGGCTCGGAGTTGAAGGGCCATTTCCAATACACCATGTCAAGGGTACGCGCTCTGGACACGACTAATCACTGTCGATGCCGACCTGGTCCCCTGGCTGAAGCACGGCTTGTCGGCCTGCTTCATCGCTGAGTTACTCCTTTTCCCTCCTGCCAAGTCACTTTTCACATTTCTGTAATTAATTAGTACAGAGAAAATCATTCCCAGAAAGCGTGGTGACCTAGTCCTTCATAGGAGTGTGGATCTAGAAGAGACTTGGGGAGATTTTTCAGTCCCGTCTCTGGGCCCAAGCCATCCGGCACAGATGGGATTCTGGCTGGCCTACTTTTAAAGATTAAAAAAGGAAGGGGACTCCGCAGTGAAGAGTTCTGAACTCCTCGAAACTGATGTTCTACGGCTCAAGCAACAAATTAGTAGAATGTCCTATTTGCTTAGCTAAGTGCATAGCTCCAGGGCCTGCACACCATCCTAAATAATTTCTGGAACCAGATGTGTACACAAATAAATATATGAGTGGAGAGACAAATGACTGAACAAAATACTGGGCACTGTAACACGGTGGGCGCCAATATGAAAAAAATGTAGTGGCTATGAACACAGATTTGGGACTGGTCTGATCCAAGTTTATGTGTCAGGTCACCCAGCTGAAGCACACGTCTTTAGAGGAGTCAATGAGGCTTTCTAAACCTCAGTTCCCTTAACTGTATAATGGGCATAATCATACCCCCTATTAAAAGTTGTACAAATCGCCCTGGCTGGTGTGGCTCAGTCAGTTGGAGCGTCCTCCCGTAACTGAAAGGTCGTGGGTTTGATCCCGGCCTGGCCATGGGGTGCGTGTTTGATCCCTGGTCGAAGTGTGGATGCCATCCCTGGCTGGGGCTCGCACAGGAGGCAACCAACTGATGCTTCTCTCTTACATAGATGTTTCTCTTTCTCTCTCTCTAAAAGCAATGAAAAAAAATGTCCTTAGGTGAGGATTAAAAAAGAAAGTTGTACAAATCAACATACTGAAAGCACGTGGCACGGGTAGTGGCTCAGGACACTGGGCACTGTTCCTGCACGGGGAGCCATGACAGGATCCCGCTGTGGAATCACTCTAACGGGAGCTGCTTTAGGTGGATTTTTCTTGGCCGAAACCATGTGTCGAGAAAATGCAAACTTCCAGCTTCCCACCTTCCTCCACTCCTTTTTTCTCTTAATCAATAATAAACTTCTTTACCTCCTTCCCCTTCCCTTAGACTGCCTGTGCCTTCATATCGTTCCCCGCTGCCAAGCTCAAGTTACTCTAGTGTTTCTGCAGCAGCAGAACTTGGTAGTGACTGTAAGAATTCCTTCTCCCCAGGTGAGTCAGAGAGCAGCGAGAGCTGGGGAGACGACGGGGAATGGCTCTGCGTTTGTTTGGTTGGTGGGTTTTAAGTAGTTGCTCTGCTGATCCTGTTACCACAAAGGGTAACGATATTTGGGGATAAAAGTCCATGAATAAGTAACGATAATAGAAGTAAGAACCAGAACTGTGGGATACAGAGCTTGTGTTAAAAATAGTCTGTCATTTTCAACTCTGCCTACTAAGCCATTTCCTAGACTGAGAGACGCAGATGGCGGCGCTCCAGCAGAGGAGCCGACCGCGTGGGAGCCGGTCCACAACCCAGGGGGACCGCGCTCCAGGGCAAGGCCGCGCGTCTCTGTTGTGGTCGAGTTCTATCTCCAGCACCACCGCTGGGCTTCTCTGATGCCGGCAAAGACGCCTTTTCTTCAAAGCCAAGTAACCAGAGCAATAAATGTTCCATTCTTAAGTCAATAATTACTGAATTTGAAACTTCAAAATGAGAACATTTGGGTCTGGTTTGAGAACTTTATGTTTCCTGAGACACAGATACTCTTCCTCGATCACACATTGTCATGTATGTGGCTGTGACAGGCAGGCGGCCCAGGGACCCAATGAAAGCCCAGAAGTGAGCAGGGCTGGACCATAAGGAAATATGAGAAGAGACTGCAGCTCAGGAGGAGAATTCGGACCCGGGTGTCTGAGATGTTGTGCATTTCATTACCTAGGAGACTGGTCAAACTGAAGTTCTGAAACCTCAGCACAAATGGCTGCCAAACCCCGGTTCCAGGGAACTAAGAAAAAACAGACAACTATGCAAGCAAGGAGTGTCTGCTCAAAACACCCAGCCTCTGATCCAGGAAGACCAGATCCGAGGACTGCAAGCCAAGACATTACAACTGATGTGAGCAGCTGTTCTGGTGCCAACCGTGGCCTCAGATTTATTGCTTTCATGGTGAAGGTCACAGGCTAAGGCATTCTCCAGATTTTGCTATTGAACCCAGACACTGCCACCCCTCCTGCCTCCCCCTTCAAGCACCAGGAGTCTGTTAGGGCAGAACTGCACAAATGGGAAACACCCATCAAATGCAGCAGGAATATTAACTTCACTCGGAAGCCTTTATATGCCATTACTTTAGAAAGAATTCCTTGTTAGTCCTACCATTAAACAATTAAATTGTCAGAGATGAATTCTGTGCGTGTGTGTAATTTCCCTGCTCAGGTGATGTCTGCTGCAGGTCTCTCTCTCTCTCCGTCTCCCTCTCTCCCGACCCCAGTTGTGTGTGTTTCCCTTTACATTGTTGAGAATAAATACATCTTCCTGATCGCATAAGCAGTTTTTGTTGTGAACTTTGATATGCCTGTGCATTGTATACCACTCAGAAGACAGGAATACAAAACGAAGTACTCAGAGATGAATTTGCCTTTAAGGATTGCCCTGTCGGAACACGGTTCCTACCCCCTATCCCCGACACGGGTTGTTAGCACAGCCAGTTGGCTCTGCTGGCCTCTGTCTGTGGACATACATGAAACAGTTCTCACTCGAGGCAGGGCCCACGCCTGCAGATGAAAAGAATGATTACCACATGCTACAGTCCCCTGCTGTTTGCATCCTAATTGGAGCTTAATGCCTTCATGACACACTTGTTCTAGGTCTCCATGACAAAATGTCCGACCTATGGAGATCACGCACACGTGTGACAGGTGCACACAGTCAGTCTACTTAAACTCGGTATTGATCCCTGTAGTACAGAGAGCATACTGCTTAATACAGACTGAATAATATTGAATAAATACAGTTAAAATCACATTTAAATCCCTATAATTTCTATATATCTTAAGTTTTCACTTAATCCAATTATATTCTTGCCTTTGTCAGCAACCAAAACTCTCCTTTGAGACTTTAATCTTTAAGCTTTTAAAAAATTCGAAAAACAAAAAGAGAATAGCTATCCACTAAGGTGAAAAGACTTCCGGAAGTTACATACATATAAGGCAGAGGCTGGGGACAAGAAAATACCGCTGAGACCCACAAATCGTCCAGCTCCTTCAAGAACCAGTGACTCTCTGTGTGCTGCTACAACTGTCGGCCACTCGGGTGCTTCTCGGTATGAGGACATAGTGTCACACACGTGACCTGCTGTTCTAATATGAAGCCTCATAAAATGTTTAGTTTTCTTACTTTATGACAATGCACAGATAGGCAAGTAGGGGAGGGGAGGGGTTTGCAATCAGATTTCAAATAGCTGCATTTTCTTTACAGACTACTTCTGTTTGCTATGTCTCTCTATCACCATTGGCTTATGTTTGTTTTTTTAACAAGATGGCAAAACTAGGAATTTTGGAGCCTACCTTGTTACACGGTGAGATTTGTAGTTAGGCTTAAAATTAGTTAGGTTGCACTCAGCTGTCTAGCTCCGCCCCTCACACAACCTTGCATAGCCTCCCCCTGGCCTCAAAAAAAACCCTGTCTTCATGTTTTAGATGAAACACTGCACCTTTTTATTCAGTAATTCATTCTTTTGAACTAGAGTTCTGGTGTGGTGTGGATCTATGTGTTCACGTTTTTGGTCAAGAAAAAAAACGTGCAGGCCCCTCTTCCCAAAGGAAAGAAAAGAATATGGGTGGGACAATCTCCTTGGAAGAGGAAAAGGAAATTAGAACAAAAAAGAAAGTAATCTTGCCAGAAAATATTCCTGTCATCTTATTACCATTGTTCTTATTCATGTGTGTCTCAGTTCATTTTGTAAAAAATTTCAACCCGCCTCCCCACCAATACAACAGACACGTGCCGCACACTTCGACCGTCTCTTTCCCCAATAGCTCTTCTGCTTCCTGTGCTTCTGACAACAGCACTGTCATCCTTCCACATATGAAGACGTAGGCCTTCATCCAGCCCTCGTCTTCTGCCCACTCCGTGCTGCGTCCTAACGTGCAATCGAGGACGGTCATGCCTTAGCCCTCCAGGAAGGTCCCTCCCTCCTCCTCTCTGGCTCCCCAGGTCCCACCCGACTTTCCTGCTTAACACGTGGTCCCTCTTTTCCCTGAAGACTCGGGAAGAGTGTCGGGGTCGGTGCACACCTGACGACCACACTTGTTTAGCTAGTACACTATTAGCAGCATTAAAATGATTTCAGTAGAAATGTTTTAATTTCAAAAATTACCAAGTATGTTAGAAGAACATCTCTTTACAAATAATTGGTATGTGCCCTGGCTAGCGTAGCTCAGTGGATTGAGCACAGGCTGCGAACCAAAGTGTCGCAGTTTCGATTCCCAGTCAGGGGACATGCCTGGGTTGCAGGCCATGGCCCCCAGCAACCGCACATTGGTGTTTCTCTCTCTCTCTCTTTCTCCCTCCCTTCTCTCTCTAAGAAATAAATAAATAAAATCTTTTAAAAATGAGCAATTAAAATAAAATTTAAAAATTATTTTTAAAAAAACAAATAACTGGTATGTTTACCATAAACCATTCCTACCTATTCACTAATACAGGCCCCCAAAATAGGGACCTGAGCAAGGGGCCATATATAGTGTGTGATTTCCATTCCAAAATAATAACAATTTCATTAATTTATTAATTACTCTGATTAAAGTTTTGTCATGTAGGAGATTCCTACTAAAATACAAATATCCCAGAGAGAGAGTACACTCCAAATTCATTATCAAAGACTGACATCTTTTCAGGGATTACTTCAGGATTCTCTGATGAAGCGGCAAGCCCCTCTCCACCTGTGACGGTGAATCAGCAATGAAGCCGCACACGGAAGCAGAGCACATGGCCACGTCCATCTGTGAAGCGGGGTGGTTAGCGGAGACTGCCTGCTGCCCAAATCCAACGTCCCACTCCCAATTTCCTCTTTTAAATTGAAGCCAAAAGGGTCTCTGTACACCATTAAGCAGAAATACCCCTGAAAATGTCATATATTAAGCCAGAAGGTATTTTCACCTCTGAATAATGCATTTACCAGATTCTTCAAGGTGCTGATCTGGGTTGTTGACTCTTCAATTCTCTGTAGTGTCTCAAATATTTCATCAAGTTCTCAGACTTCAACCTCAATAGTTATTGAAATAATCCTACATTGTTATAATTTGCTCTTAAATTCTATCTTCAGCTGGACCAGAATAGTCAGCTGTGCACTGGACATCTCCGTCTGTCGTTCCACGGACAGCTCACACTCAACACACCCAGAACCGGACACAGTGTATTCCCTTCAAACTTGCCTCTTCTCGCGTCTTACGGACCCCCTCAGTCACACAGGAACTCACGAAGGAGCCTCAGAGTCATCTTCCGCACTTCTCTTCCCCACAACCAATCAATGATTTCTTCGTAAAGATTCTAAATATAGCCCTGACTGATGTGGCCCAGGGGGTTGGGTGTTGTCCCACAAACTCAAAAACCGCAGATTCAATTCCTGGTCGGGGCTCGGGCCTGGGCTGCAGGCCAGGTCTCTGGGTGGAGGTGTGTGAGAGGCACCCGATCGATGTTTCTCTCCCTTGTTTTCTCCTTCCCTCCCCCTCTATCTAAAAGTAAATAAATAAAACCTTAAAAAAAGAAGATTCTAAAATCCCACCTGTGTCCTTCTTCCCCTCCAGAGGCCACCACGCTAACACAGAGTGGCATCCCCCCTCACCCAGGGTGCTGGAAGATCTTCCCGACCCCACATCAGTCTTCCTAAAGCTTTGACTGGGTCCTTGTCCAGTTCAAAAACCCCTGATGCTCCCCATTCCTTAAATGAAAAATCAACCTCGTCTTGTTTGTACATGTTCACTGTCATATGGTCCCACCTCCCTTCTACTAGCACATACCTTACTCCTCCAGCAAAACTGGAATACTCACTGTTCTGCGAAGATGCCCTTTGCTTTCTCACCTCTGTGCCTCAGACGGTTCACTCTGCTTGGCATGCCTTTCATCTTCGCCCATTGAAAGCCTACGTATCTTTCAAAGTCATCTTCAGATTTTATTTTGTTAAGTAAGTCTCTCTGGTCCTCCCCAGCTGGATCTGACCTGTCCCGCCACTGAGCTCCCATGATATCCACTATGCCCTGAATTACTAAGCTGTACCATTATTTCTAAGCTTGTCTTTTGCTACTCATTCTATTTACAGCTCCATAGGTCTAGGAACACTGTCTTATTCATCTCTACTTCACCTGCATTGCCTAGCTCAATGCTTGCATGGAAAATGCACACAATTATTACAAGTGTTATTGAACGAGTTTTAAAGAATGAAGAGAAAGACAGAGGAGGAGTTCCTGGCTTCTGCAAGGGTGGCTTTGCCAAGAAGTGACATTATAGGCTCCTGGAGAGCAACTTTACACACTTTGTAATTTTAAGACTATAGCTTAGGACAAGAACCTTGGCAATAAATGGAAATCTGCCTCGGGGAAAAGGAGAGTTGGTCCAGAGCACCAGCATCCATTTGGGTGTAACTGGGGACTCCAAGGCAGAAAGGCAGCATGGAACCATTGGGTACTTGAGGATCATGGGGATGCCTTCAGGTCCTGGAGTACCTCAGGTCAGACCAGAGCACTGAGCCAGAGAATACTGCAAGAGGCGAATGAGTTGCTGATAAAAATGAGCTGTCTCTTTCACTACTCTCCATACACTGGGCTTGAGTATCTCTAATAGCCTTGTTCATGTTCAGGTACATATGTGAAACTAACCGTTGGCCAGTTGCTCAATCAATCAACACTTATTTGTTGAGTGCTTTCAGTGCGCCAGGCCCTGTGCCAGGTGCCGGAGACAATAGGAGTGAATAAAAAAGACAAAAATTCCTTCATGGACCTACTTCTTGTGGGAAAAGATAAGTGATAAAGAGAATAAATGTGTAAAATATAGAGTTTATGAGGTGATAAATCCTTTGGATTAACATAAAATAAGATATGGAGATGAAGTGTTAGAATGTTAAGCACAGTGGTTAAGCCTCATTAAGATGATATTTGAGCAAAGACCTGGAAGAGGTGAAGCCATGATGTGCAGCTAGCTGAGAAAGGAGCATTCCAGGAAATGAGAATAGCCCGTGCAAATGTCCTGAGGCAAGCACATGCGTGACACATTGAAGCCAGCTTGGCTGGAGACAGTGATAGGTCAGCGAAGTAAAGGAAAACTTCCTGCCTGGACAGGCCATTTTGAGGACTTGGCTTTTACATTGGGTGAAATGGGAGCCTTGGGAAGAGTTTTAGTGAAAATTGATGCCATTGACTGTTGAGTTGAGACTAAACTGTAAAAAGGGCCAAAGACTGAAGCAGGGAGACCAGTTAGGAGGCTACTGCAAAAATCCCAGGCAAGGGATGATGCTGGTGGCTTGACCAGGGCAGTGGAAGCAGAGATGACGAGTGATCCAAGTCTGGACAAATGTTAAAGGTAAAGAGTGAAGGGTTTCTGATGTATTCAATATAGTGGATAAAGGAGAAAAGAGTCAAGGATGACTCCAAAGGCTTTGGTGGTGGTGGTGGTGGTGGTGGTGTTTTGCATGAGCAACTGAAAAAAATAGTATGGTTCATTAACTGGAGTGGAGAATATTAAGAGTGGCATAGTTGGGGAACAGAGAAAATCAGGGGTTAGGTTTTACACCTGCAAAGCTTGTGATATCTAAGAAACATCTAAGTGGAGAGAGGTATGGACTGGAGACCTCAATTTGGGAGCCAGAATAAAGGTGGTATTCGAAGCCATGAAACTGGATGAGATCTACAGGAGAGTGGCTGCAAGGAAGACACTATGTTCAAGGACTGAGCTGGAGGCACTCCAACGTTCAGAGGTCATAGAGGAGGCAAGAAACCACTAACAGAGACTGATAAGGAAGAACCAGTAAGACAGGGGCAAACCAGGTGAGTATGTTTTCCTGGAAGTAGGATAAAAGATGCTTCAAAGAAAAGGGAGTTACCGACTTAGTCAAACGCTGCTTAAAGGTCAAGGAAAATGTCAACCGGGAAAAGGTTTCTGATTGAGCAATGTGGAGGTCATCGGTGACATTAACAATCCCAGTTCCGAAGGACAATGGGATGAGAAAGCTACCTGGAGAAGGTGTGAGACTGGCAAAGAGTTGTCAGAGCAATTGAACATAAACACCTCTTTTTGCTGTAAGAAGGTTGAGCTTCATTTTAAAAGCCAGAAGTTCAGATGTTTTATTCATCCAAATGAGCATTGTGTCCACAGCAATTGGAATCAGTCAGATTTGACTTGAGAAATCCCCCTTTCAAAGGACAGAAACTTTTTGTGAAATACGTTTTAGCAGTTTTGAGTCTGGCAGTCTTCGGTAACTGAAGAAAAACAACCACTGCCTTCAGTGAGTTTGCAGTCCAAGGTATTTTAAGCTTTATAATCTAATTTCTATCTTTGGATGCACACACACACACACATCCAAAATATGACGTCATGTTTTGTAGATGAATGTTTCAACTCATTTTCAATTATATTAACTCATTCAAATATCTCATTATTTATTTTTCTGTTTTTATTTCATCTTCACTGTATTTTTCCCATTACCATTTAGTCCCCTTATGCCCTCCTCCCCGCATCAATCACCACACTGTTGTCCATGTTCCAGTCCTTTTTCCTTTTTCCTTGATCCCTCCACCCTCTAACCCTACCTCCCACAGCTGTCATCCTGCTCTCTCTCTATGAGTCTGTCTCTGTTTTGCTTGTTAGTTCAGTTTGTTCATTAGAGTCCATATATGAGTGAAATCACATGGTATTTGTCTTTCTCCGACTGGCTTGTTTCACTTAGCATAATGTTTTCCAGGTCCATACATGCTGTCTCGAAGGGTAAAATTCTCCTCTTTTTATGGCTGAGTAGTATTCCATTGTGTAAATGTCCCATAGTTGTTTTATCCACTCATCTACTGATGGACAGTTGGGCTGCTTCTGTATCTTGGCGATTGTATATAACACTCCAATGAACATGGGGTGCTTTGCATTAGTGTTTTGGGTTCCCTTGGATATATTCCCAGAAGTAGGATCACTGGGTCAAAAGGCAGATCCATTTTTTATTTTTTGAGGTATCTCCATACTGCTTTCCACAGTGGCTGCACCCGTTTGCAGTCCCACCAACAGTGCAAAAAGGCCCCCCTTTCTCCACATCCTCATCAGCACTTGTTGTTTGTTAATTTATTGATGACAGCCACTCTGACAGGTGTGAGGTGGTATCTCATGTAGTTTTAATTTGCATCTTTCTGATGATGAGTGACCTTGAACATCTTTTCATATGTCTATTGGCCATCTGTAGGCCCTCTTCAGAGAAGTGTCTATTCAGGTCCTTTGCCCATATTTTAATTGGGTTGTTTGTTGTTTTGTGTTGAGTTTTGTAAGTACTTTATAAATTTTGGATATCAACCCCTTATCAGATGTATTGCTGTTTTTTTTTCTTTTAATAATGTTTTAAGATAATTTTTAGATGTTTCTCATTCTATGGACATTCATTTGACAGCTTTTCTTGCTTGTAGACATTGGTTCACGTTGTCAACAGTGGCCACCGAATCTCAGAAAACATGAACTTGAGATTAAAGGCAGGGCAGGAAAAGCTGTCAGTGAAACATGCTAACGTCACACATCCGCACAGGATGGGGTCCAGTTCAGACTCAGAACCACGAGGGTGCCGTGAAGTACGATGATTTCATACTTGTGATGTCACTTTGCTGTAACATTAAAGCTAGAGTCGTCCCCACCCAAGGGCAGTGGCTGATTTCCCAGAAGGCTCATTTCCCAAAGCCAAAGCTCCAAAGATGCCAATGCAACCCATGCCGGTGCTTCGTCTCATGTTATTTCTCAATTTTATGCTTAATTTACTCCTTTTGGTTTTATGTATTTTGACACAGCCAAGTGTATGTGGGGATTTCCCCACAGCCCTTTAAATGCTATAAAACTTTAATATGGGAAGATAAAAACAATAATAAGCCATGCCTCCAAGCCCTCACATCTAGTTCATTTGAGCTAAGCACTAACCCTTTTTGATAGATTTAGATGTTCAAGTTCTTGCGCTGCTTTAAATGCCCTTGTGCCTTTTCTTGACCTCCTCCCCCACCCAAATAAAAATTATATTCTACCCACAACCTGGGCAAGCAAGACCTATTGTTGGCACAAACTGGCATCTTTACAATCCTTAAATTATCAAGATAATGGTCTATACCGTTCCATACTGAGCTCATACTGGCTCATACTGCGCCAATGAGATCCAATATGGTTCAGAAGAAAGCCAAGAGGAACGCCCAGCCCCAACTTCAGGTGCACAACCCTGAACTGTCTTTTGGAAAAAATGAAATACTGCTGGGGGAAGTCTGCGGAGTTCGTCTGTTTCAGTGTAATTGCCTCCTCTCAGCTTCCTAATACCCTTAAAACCTCTGAGAGTCTTTAATGTACAAAGTTCAACAAAAATACCTTCAAAGCAGATTAGTTCTAATTATAGTTAATATTTGTTTGCTGCTTTATTGAATAAACTGCATTTGCTTTTTTTTTCAGAAAAAAGAAATTCACTTAACTGCATGTCAGTTGCCCAAATTTTAAGTGTACAAATGAAATGGAAAACATTTATTACACAAATTTAATTACAATTCCAAGAAATAAACATGCAAATCAGATAGAGTTCAATTTGCAGATGCTAATCCTCATCCTTGCTCTTGCTCCTCTCCTCTCCGGTTTTCAGTCTGTGCCTCTCCTTAACTCCCGGGGAGCCTGGCAGCCAGGGGTTTGGTTTTCCACAGTCGGAGGATCACTGTTTTAAAGAAGTGTTATATTTAGCACATCTGGCATAGTAGCAGTAAACAAACATTATAGTCTTTGTAACACTTTTGTGCAGGTGCCTTCCCCCTGATTTTATTAGGTCTATGCCTTCCAAGCCTCTGCGTTCATTACACCTGAAATGACCCATCTCGACTTCGGAGGGGTCCCTAGACAGAAGTTATGAATTAATGTTTCAAAAAACAAACTCCAATTGAGCCCAATATAGGGGAAAATTACTATTTGCAAAATAATGTGATTCCGGGGTGGTTTAAATTACATTCTCTTGACCAAGGACAACCTCCTTTATTACTTTTTTATTTCCTGGAGGTTTTCCCTGGAGGCTCCCCAGCCAGAAAGTGTTGCCAATTGAAGTTGCAGCAAGACCAAGGTTGCTTTTTTATACTCCTGCAGCTCCGGAGGGGACCGGGCGGGGGCGGGCGGCGAGGGGGGAGTAACTGCTCGGTCCTGCAAAGACATCTGTTTCTCATCTCCGTTTGCTGTGGCAAAGGAGAAGAAAGTCTTTTGCAGAGGGTGGGAACGCACAGATTTTTTTTTTTTTAGTCACACGCACACACAACAACAACAAAACTAAGCCAAATTTAAAAAGAGAGAAGACATCTCAGAAGGTTGCCGAGTGAATACATTATTCAGCTGGAGCCGAGCCCCCGGGGCTAGGGCGGGAGCCGGGAGCGCGTGGGGTCTGGGCTGCGGGCTGGAGCCGGGCCCGCGTGTCCCCGGGCACCGGGGGGAGGAGGAGGGGGAGGGAGGGCGGGAAGCAGGCAGGGGGCGGGCTGGGGTGGGGGTGAGGGGAAGGCGCCCCGTGTGCTGCCTGAGGAGCGGCGGCGGCGGCGGCGGGAGCAGAGGGAGGGAGGGAGAGCGGGCGCGCTTGTCATGTTCCCTCTCTCACCCTGGGGGCATCCTGCACAACCTCTCCTCGGAAATCCACGGGGAAATGGCAAACAGGATTGACGGGTTTCACACGCTCCTCGCTAGACAGAGCCGCTCATTACCATAACCGTCTGCAGCGACGGCGGCGCGGCGCCCCAGTCGTGGCGGCGGGACCTGCCCGGACCCTCGCCCGCGGCGCACCAACGGCCACCGCCGACCGGGCAGCCGGGCGGGACCCGCGCGACTGTGCACCGGCGGCCGGGCTGGCGCGGAGCCCGAGCGGACAGGGAGCAGCTGGAGAGCTGCGGCCGCCGCCTCCCGCTGACCCCGCGGTAAGAGCCGGGCTGGCCGTGGGCGGCGGGGGCGGAAGGGCCGAGGCCGATCCCCGGGCCTCTGCCTGCCAGGACCGGCACCCACGCGGCCTCCCGCGCGCCTCCGGGCACCGGGGCAGCGCCGGGGTCACCGAGTGGTTTCGCGCAGGCCAGAGCGGGGACGCATGCGGCCAGGGCGCCGCTGGGCGCGGAGGTGGCACGGGCCTGTCGCGGGACCGGAGTGCGCCAAGGCGCCTTTCCCTGGGCGGGAACCGCGGCCGCCTGCGCGCGCTGAGCCGAGTCCAGGGACTGGTGGAGGCGGCTGCTCGGGCGAGACCTCAGGGTCCTGGGTGGCTGCCTGTTCCCTTATCCCAGGGGACAAGGGCCAGTAGGGGGGATGCCTCCGGGTCTGGACGCCGCGGCGCCTGGCAGGTGGGGAGGGAGGGGATGGCGGATGTCAGGAGCGCGCGTTTACTAGAAAAGGAATAGCTGCAGGAGCTGACACCTTCTGTCCCCGCCACCTCCGCCCGCGCACTCTCCTCCCCGGCAGCCGAGCCGCGCTGCGGGCGGCGGCGGCTCTTCTGTCCTCAGCTCACCTCCCGGGCGGGCTCCGCTGCTGCCCGCCGGGTCCACGCCTCCGCCCCTCTCTTTTCCTCCCCTCCCGCCTCCTCGGCCCTCGCAACTTTCCCGAGTGTCCGGCTGGGGCGGCGGAGATGGGGTGTGGCGCGGGCTGGGCACTTGCGGGCGGGAGATGCGGCTGTGTCCCCGCAGTCCCAGCGCTACGGCCGCGCAGGGCGCTCCCGCAGCCTCCGGCGCGGAGTCGGCTTGGCAGGGAGGGAGGAAGGGAGGGCCGGGCAGGATCGGCTGCGGGCTGGAGCGCAGACTGGGGCCAGCCTCGCCAGAGCCCAGCCAACCGCCCTGAGTCATTTCCTTGGAATCCTACCTTTGGTGTTTATTTCCCTTAGAAGGAAACTTGGTTAAAAAAAAAAAGGAATAAGAAAAGAAAGAATAATAATAGCTCTTATTCTTCAGGAGAGGCGCAGGACTCGGGCACCGTGGAAAGACAACTTGCCTTTGTTCCCAGACACTTGCGGTGTTGTTTACTTTCTCCTGCTGCCGGTGGCAGGCAGGGCTCTGCTCCGCACCCCAGAGAGGGGCTCGGAGGCTTAGGCCCCGACCCCCGGGGGTGTGGCTGTTTGGGAGCCAGCATCCGATGGCTGCTGCCAGCCTGCCTGCAGGAAGTCGGTTCTCCAAACCTCGGACCCCAGGCTTGGGCCTGAGATGGGGAGACCTGGCGCTGGTGCTTGGACACCCAGGCACCCTCGCCACGCCCCCACCCCCCTCTAACCCCCCAAGGCCCAGGACCTGCATTCCCAGCACCAGGGCCAGACTTAAATAAAGCTCTTGGTTCTCCACTGGGCTCTCCCAGGAGCTACTGTTGAGAAATATACTTCCCAGCACAGACAGGTGTACTGCCAGGGCTGGCAGGAAAGTGATGTCTGTCTATTCAGAAGGGTTCGAAGGATTGTATTCCGCCCCTCCAGCCTCTTCTCGACAGTTGGACCACCGCTCCCCAGAGCTGGTCGAGCTGTTGAGATCTTATTAGGGACAATGTTGAGGTCTGGGCTTGGTTCCACCTGGGCAAGACATTTAAGGCTGGCAGTGTCAAAGGTGCTTTGCAAATAGCAGCCCTTTACTTCCTCGCCTTTCAGTATTGGAATCAGACCGCCACAATGCTCTTAATAAAACGTTCTCCAATTTCCATGACAAATGTGAGAGGGCTGGGCAGAGAATGACCAGAGGCCCCTGCTAGATTCAAGGTGCCACTGAATCTGCAGCCACCCGGTTCGGTGTGCCAGCCACTCCTATTAGCATCATAATGGCTCCGAGAAAAAAGCAGCCCCACTCCTTTGGAAAAACCAAACTGCATAGAAACGCCTGGTAACTTTACTGTGAGCTTTGCTGGGAAAGATTGACATTTGCGCCCTCGGCCTCCTGGGAATGCTTGAGGTGCCATTCCACTGCATCCACCTGGCTCATAGAACAGGCCCGCAGGAGCGTGAGGAGGAAAGGTCAGAGCCTTCTAATTTTTTAAACACACTAGAGCACCAACCTCTCTTCCTCCTTCCTCTTCTTTTTTGGGTGTTTTTGGAACACCCTTTTTTTGAATCCTCTCACCTGTCATGTGAGGCAAATTTTGCCATTAATATGCATCTTAGTGGCTATATGTAATACTAACAGCATATAAATCTGTGGATTTAAACTTCTGAATTCACTAGCAGAATTATGTAAATCTCTCCATACAGAGTACAATGATGGTTTAGATCTGCACATATAACACAAATAAAGAATCGTGTGAAACATCGGTGCGTAGCGCTGCACACTCCAATTCTTCATGAACCCTAAACTTGCCTTCTTAATTTGTTAACATCCCCGACTGTAAATTCTAAGTAGACTAGGAAGACTCAATTGCAAAATCTCCTCCCCACTCGCAAGTAATCTCAACTCCTGTATATTTTATTCTCACTTATATAAATCACGGTGAAACTTGGCCTTTCCAGGTCAAGATTTTGTGGGTAAAAGTGTCCAATTCAGGGGAAAAAAACAACTTACTGAAATTGGGTATCATAAAGAAAAAAAAACAGCCAAGATAAAAACCAATTCTGCCGTGTTTCAAGTTTGTGTATCAAGTTCAAGGGCTTAATGACAGAATTTTATGTACTGGAGACAATACTAGCAAATAGAAACACTGAAATCCTTAACAACCAAAAAAGCTACAACAATGAGTCCTTAAAACATAAACCAACTCTTACTAACATAAAACAGCACAGGGCCCACAGAACGTCCTCTTAAACAAAGGTAATTGCTGCGTGGGGCCTGCGGAGGCCTTCTTGTTTTACTAAGGGGCATGGATTTGTCAACCTGCTTTGGCTTGGATGCAATAAAAAGTTCTTAGGCAAAACACTTGGATCTGACTCCCAGAATCCAGCACAAAAGGGAGGGTAAACTTCAAGCTGGAAAATAGCGCTGCAGTCTCCAAGAGAGGGCTACTGCCTGTGAAAAAGCTCTGATTCCTGTGTTCCTGGCAATAGCACTTCCTGATACAATCGTCTTAAAATAGGTTAAGAATTTCAATTTGGACCATTTCATGAGAGTCTTCCAGGGAATAAATTATCATGAGGTTGGATGCCTTGTTTGGATACCGAGTTGAGGGGGTGACAGACAGAATGGTGTAGTTTGTGCAATCGATGTAGTCTCAGTGTTTTGGCTGGTGTCTCCAAGAGCAAAATTAATAACACGTGCCATCATCACTTTTCAGAGAATTGATCGAACCTCCTTTCTCCCCCCTTCTTGTAATGAGATTTTCTAATAAGCTTTGGCTGCTGCCTCTTTGGAGAGCATTTGAAAAGAGAAGGGAAGGGGTAGGTGGTTTAGAAGCCCAAATTCCAGCCACTGACCTGGACACCTCCCCTGTCTGTCAGAAGGCTTTGCTTCCTTCTTCAGGGAGGCTGGGATGGCATTCAGGATCCCAAAGAGAAGCCTGGTGAAGGATGGAGTTATTGCTGCCAAGAGCTGCTCTTAGCCAGAAGGACATTGTCACTTTAATGAAGCTTTTTCCCCTGCCCCTGGTGTCTTTTACCTGGAAGTGGACTCTTGTTATAACATGTAGGTAATACCAGCCTCCCAGGAGACAATAGGAGATTCACCCTTTCCCCAAAACATTATGAACTGTAGAATTTGGAGAAGAAAGCTAGGACTAGCTCCTTCGGGCTCATAGGCAAGACAATCAAGCTGCAGAAAGCAGGGCCGACGTCACTCTTTGTGACACTTCTTCAAACTGCAAAGTGACACGGGGGAGGTTTGGCTCTCCTGAAGGAATTGGCACTTAGTAAGGAGCTGAGGCTGCTCTGCTGTCCCCACGGATCTATCTGTGGTCTCTAGGTCCTTCTGCTTTAGTGTCAGACCCTTTTATCCCTTGAACTCAATCTCGACCCTACCTCGAGCCTTACTTAGGATGATGAAGTGAGGACACTGCGGCCCACCTGAGTTGTGGAGGAGCCCAGGGCACATCACAGGGCAGAGAGGCTCCCTGTCTCCCTGGAGGCCCTGGGGAAGGATGTGAACTGGAGAGAAGGGCAGTGATGTGTTGCCTCTTGGAAAGTTCCTGCCTTGTGTCTGGGCTTTGTAGTGTAGAGTTGCCGGCTGCCTCTGGCCCCCGAAACCCTGGCTCCTGTTTAATATTCTGCCTGCTCCGTTGATGTTGTGCTTGGCTCCTGTGGGACTGCAACTCACGGCTTGAAACTGGAGCCAATTTTCTGTCTTCATCTCTCAGTGTTTTGACTGGAGGCAGATCCAGTTCAGGCCGATCAGGGCTGGTGGAAACAACTACCAAGTGTGTCTCTGTCTGCTTCGCTTTGGGAGAAGAAAGTGGAGGGAGCCCCAGAATGTTGTAGAGGAACTGGCCCTGCGGAAACGAGAGGAGGAGGGGGCGGCGGAACAGACGAACCCGAGAGCATCAATAAGGATTCCGGTGGAGATTTCTGCCTCCCCTGCCCCTTCCCTTTGATTGATTAGCGGATTTCATCAAAGGAGACTCTCAGGGGATTGGCTGGAAAATTGATTGTGCCTTATTAATAGAAAGGAAGCGCAAGGGCTTTGGCCTTGCCTCCTAGCGGTACGTTTTCTGCAGCAAGGTCAGGAGGAAAATGTGTTTAGGAGGCAAAGCAGCTGTCTCGAAGAGGGCTGAGGGGAATCTGAGAACAATAAGAAATGGGGTTTTAAAGATCCGCCCATGAAATGCAGATTGCCAAACGCCGAGGCTGAGCTACTAGCAGCAAGAGAGTTTGCTGAGGGTTTCTTTGAACAAATAATGAAATGTTTCAGGACGAAGGGGAGGACAGAGAAGTAAAAGTTTCCCAAAGCAAAGGGAGGAAGGTGCCCAGGCCGTCATCACCTGGCTGCCTCTTGATTAGGGCTGTTTTCTGTTTTTTCAGATCTGAGGCTGTCAGAGATGACTCTGGTTCTGTCCATGAATAGATTCTGCGAGCCCATTGTCTCGGAAGGAGCTGCTGAAATTCCAGGGTACCAGACACTATGGGAGGCTGACAGCTACGGAGGTCCCAGCCCCCCAGGGCCAGCCCAGGCTCCTCTGCAGGGAGACCGGGGAGCCGGCCCCCCGCTGGCAGGTACTGCTCTTGACCTTCCCCTGCTGCCCTCTGAGGCCAGACTGGTGGGAGGAGGTGGTGTCTGCAGCGCCTCTGGGAGCTGAGCCGGCTCCAGGGACTTTCCAGGCTGCCTGTGTGCCTCTCTTAAGTAAGCCCAGGGCCCCAGGGAGAGGACCAGAAGGGTATTTAAATTGCATTCAAATCTGAGTCTGGACATGTGCTTCTGCTTTGTGTGTAAGTCCTGAGTCTGTATTTTTAAGAGAGCCAAACCAGATCGTGAAACTCTCAGTCTGGGTTTTGGTTTTCCACCCTGTGGAACTGCATGGTTCTCAGAGCTAGACAAGCCCCAGTGGGCTTGACCATGAAACCTTCATCCCATGAGACAGTAAGGAATCTGCACTTGGGGCCAGCAGCTAGCTCTGTGTCTCTTCCTTTCATTAAGCACACAGTTGGCTCTGGTGTTGTAGGGGAAAGTGGCAAAGCTCAGAAAACAGAAATATGTTCTTTCTGATTCCGTAGTCTAATATTTTCAGGTAAGTTCCTTTGGATTTTTGTGCAGTACGAGCAATTTTAAAAACCCTACAGTGCAAAACCAAGTACCTGTGAAGTCTGTTTTGCTAAAAAGGATTAAAAGCTGTGGTCTTTAACAATTAGACACTACTTGAATTCATGGTTAACATGTTACATTTTTGAGAGCAAAAAGGACTTTGGTTACCCAAAATTTCAATATATATGTAAAATTGTATATTTTGAAAGAACAAATATTATAATTTCAATGTACAGGTAATTATTTCTTTCCTTAACTAGAGCAAATAATATTTTAAAGTTGTGTAATTATTAGTGCTTACAATTTAAAATGTATGTATTTGAACAGTGGTGTTGATACCCTGGGATTTAATTAAACAATTTGAATAAATGCTAATGTTATTTCGGAGTTGTTACACTCCTCCCCCTTATGAGTTTGCCTGTACAAAATATCTGAGTATTTAGTAAATGCTGAAAGATGTCATTTTTCCTCTGTAATTGTCTAGGAAGGCTGGCCTGGGTCACAGGGTTCTGTAGGATAGCAACTATTAAGACAAGTGTTTATTTTTAATCGCCACATGTACAGACAGATACAAAGCCAAGTTATCTTCTAGAAGGAAAGGGAAGAAAAGTATTTTGTTTGGAGAACCTCTGGCAAACCGCATGTCATTTGTCATATCTGATTTATTACTACAGGATCACATTTCAGGGGAATTTCAAACCCTTTAACAACATCCAAGATCGCATACTTTAAGAGGAAGTATGTGGAAGAAGAGGATTTTCACCCACCACTCAGCAGCTGTAGCCATAAAGTATGTTTTTTTAATAGTCATTATTTTTATTAAGAGTTTAAGATACTGAGTAACAGTTGCTTGATCCATTTCCAAAAATTAAACTGTTCCACCCAAGCAAGGAAAACGAGCTACTTCTCATCAGAGCCACATTAAGCGTTGTCGCTTTTTTGGGTCCTGTGTTATTTTTCACAAGGAGTTGAAGAAAGAGCCAGCAGGAGCTCCTCTCCCCAGAAATAACAAAATTAGATAATCCAACGAACATCTTTTATACAAATGATTTCATTTTTCTCACGTTGCGTTAAGGGTATGGTCCGTCCTGGTTTGCACCCATGCTGAATGCCCTTGCTCCTCCACGACGTGTGGCTGCCCTGAGCTCCGGCCAGCACCTGCGGCCAGTGCCACTGCTGCCCGCACCCACGTGGGGGTGGCGCCTGTGGGCTGGTCTCGCCCCCGTAGGGGTGGGCTCACTGTCCCTTAAATGTGTGCACAAAAGTAGAAACATGCACTTTGTTGCACATTTGTTACATGTGTTTAATCTATTAAAATATATCATCCATTCTCCAAAAAACACCAAAACTAACTTTTTTGCATATGTTATAAGATCATAACAGAATCGGGAAAGTGTGTGCAAGAGTGAAACTGGCCATCTAAGCTTTTCAAATACCAGCTCTTATTCCCTATGGTTATCTTCCTTCCAAAAAAAACCTCCCAAAACTGCCGATTTAATCAACCCAGATCATAGTTGTTGGAAATTCAGGCTTGATTTTTCATTGTTTGCCTCATCTTTCTCTCTGTCACTTCTTACCCACACCCCACTCACAGCCCCAGTCCTTTAGCTGTCACTTTGACCTTGCAGGTGCTGGTCTTTCCCCAGCAGGTGTAGTCCCTGCCTTTGGTCAGCTTCAGCTGGTTGAGTTCACAGCCCCTTGGGTTGTGCTACCAGTGGGCTTTTTTTTATGAGCAGGAATAGCTGGCCCCCAGGACACAGGCCATTTCTTTCCTCTGTCGTCTGTGGCGTGGTCACAGCAGTTTTCCAGTTGCCACGGGATTTGTGCCAACATCCCACGGCAATGGTGCCACCCAGCTCAGGAGCGAGTCCTCTCCTTCCCTGTCGGCATCCCTTCTCCTGCCTGGCCCCAGAAGGATGCTACTTTGGCCCTTCTGATCCTTTCAGGTTCTGAGCTTTGCTCCTTGTCATTGCCCCCTGTTGATGAGAGATAACTGCAAGTGTGAAACCCAGAGGCATGAGAAGAGGGGTCACACTGAAAGCCTGGCTCCTGTTCCTCGTGGACAGGCCAGGCTTCAAAGGGTACTCACTCACTCTGATTTATTGACATGCAGTATATGAGTGTGTGTGTGTGTGTGTGCACGGATATTTGTATCACACGTAACAGCACAAGTATCATAAGAGTACAGCTTGATCAACGTCACAGAGTGAACATAGCTATGTCACTAGCACCCAGAGCCAGAAGCAATGTCACCAGAACCCCCCTCCATGTGCCTGCTTCTAGTCACTGCCTCTCTGCCCCCAAAGAAACCGCTCTCCTGACCCCCAGCAACATAGGTCAGTGTTTTTTCCATGCCCCTCACTGTGCCAGAAAGAGCCAGCGACCTGACCTGCCGGGTCCCTGCGGAGGTCTGCATTGGGGACCACGCCCATGAGTCAGCAGGAGGGACTTCAGCAGCGCCGAGGACAACGTCTCTAAGTGAACCTGGGGGAAACGGGACCACAACATTCCCAGATCCAGAAACTGCCGAGAAAGAAGTATGTGGTGGTGGTATGTTTACATAGTCCAATTTCCTAAGCTTTCTCTTACTTTTTTGATTTCTAGACCATCTCAAGTTTTGAGGAACGAGCCCACATCCTTTACATGTCCTTAGAAAAGCTAAAGTTTATCGATGATCCTGAAGTGTACCTCCGGAGATCTGTCCTTATAAACAACTTGATGAAAAGGATCCATGGCGAAATTATCATGCAGAATAACTGGTGCTTTCCCGCCTGCTCGCTCAATGGCAGCCCCGCCCCGGAGTGGTTTCTGGCTCAGGACTGTCCGTACCGGAAACGACCGCGGATGGCCAAAGAGGAGTGTGAGAAGATCCACGCCTGCTGCTTTTACCAGGACTGTGGTGGTCACTACCTAAATTTACCCCTTTCTGTCAATGCTAACGTCGGAAGTGCCTCCGCCGCCACCACCTCCTCCTCCTCGCCCCCCCTGCCTTTGCCGAGTTGTTCCCACCAGGTGGATTTTAATGTAGGCAGCGCACCAGTTTACAAGGGTGATGGCCAGATACCTGCCAACGAAATCTTTGTCACTAATGTCAGGGCACTTGGTGTTCAGGAAAAGGCCAAGTTAAGTGATGAGAAAGCAAATAGCGACACCAACAGGGATGGTGCCCCCCTCAGCCACGAACCCGTGGGAAGTGACCTTGCTTTTGAGTGCAAAGGCCAATTTTATGATTATTTTGAGACTGGCTATAATGAAAAAAACAGTGTAAGTGAGTCTTGGAAAAAGTCCCTAAGGAAAAAGGAGCCTTCGCCGAGTGGCAAACTGTGCTGCAGCAAAAGGAAGTGAAAGGCGAGCGCCGCCGCACCACCGCTCTGACGCATGCCCAGCATGACCAGTTCGCGCTCATCCATTCCCTTCTGCGTGGGGTTTCCAGTTTTGTGCGACCGATACGATTATGCCGTGAACATGCCGTGTCGCTTTAGCGCCTGGGGAGCAGATTGCGTAAAACATCTGTATAGGAGTCATCAGCAAGCTACTTAGAAATGTGGCGGTTTTACCAAGAAAACAGTTGACTTCATGCTTAAAAGTCTGTCTTAGTTTTCTTACAAGAAAGACCAGTAGATTAGACTGGGGGACAGTGTGTCCTTGTGATATTGCCATTACCCCCAAAGAGCCTGTCACTAGCTAAGAAACTTCAGTGTTTGCAATTAATTAGGTAGTTATTTGGTAAACAAATCCATATAGCCAGCAAAGGATGTCTGCTTCATCTATATGATACAGTATTTTTTTTTTTTCTGAATAAAAGACTGAAGACAGGGAACTAGGTGAAATGGCTTCGTGGTGCTGTTAAGTCTTTGTATTTAACAGTCTTGTGTGACAGATGAAACGAGGATGTGACGTAAACGGAACACACCTGTGTAGGGGCGGCAACCGGCGCTCTGCGCGGAGGGTACTCCCTGCAAGTTCCCGCTTGCCTGCCATGGGGTGTCCGAGGCTTTTAGAGACGTGTTATACAGGGCGATTTTTGGTGCCTTACTTTGTCTTAATTTTTGCCAATGTGAAAATTAAGGATAAATCAGAGTCACAGCAGGGATTTAACAAACAGGAAACAAAAAAAAAAACACAGGGTGGATCAATATTGTTTGGAAACCGTTACTTCGAGCTGTTGCGTTCCACTTTTGATTCGACATCTCTATTCTTCCTTTATTTTTGATGCCCAATTGTTTTTGAATTTGGCATTTTTAGAAAGGGTTGGAGGAAACAATAGAGAGAGCTGTTGGAAACCAGCGCTAGCTGCTTGAGCTTTTCTATGGCAACGGTCTGTTGCTGGGGTTTGGGTTTTTTGGGTTTTGGGTCGTTTTGTTCGGTTTGGTTTTCTTGTCCAATGCAGTTCATGAACCAGTGGCATGCATTATATTTTAACCTGTTTTGCATCATTTCACTCGTTTAGATTATAAAAGCATGTGGTTTTTTATATATAACTTTTGCTGTTGATTAAGAAGCACAATGTTAATAAATGATGTGGTGATCAATAAGGTTTTATCTTAAAGAATGTAAAGATTTTAGGTTTGGGAAAGTTATTTTGGAGAAATGGGACTTGGTCGGCAATAGCTACTATGTATTGGGTGAACATTTTTCTCAATAATTTCTCTAATTTATACATTTGTAAGAGCGCTCAGAGTGCCCCTCTGACCCTCCTTCCTCCTACTTCAGCCAACTCCTCCCGCTGAGCTGTGTTCCAATTTCCAAGGTTACTAGTGGACTTGGGCCTCCTTAAACAGTGCTGCACAAGAACCAAATGCCAAACGGAGGAAAGAAGTCAGTCCTCCCAGTTTCTCCAAGATAAAGCTTTTTTATTATTGCTATTAATATTAAATATAGGTCTCATTCATACAGTGTATGAGTAGGATCATCATTTGGACAATGTCCACAAGGACCAATTTTTAAAACATGTTCTTGTGTAATGGCTGAATAGTCTAGTAAGGTTTGTCCTTTATTTTCAATATTTGATAAACATTTGATGTTGAAAACTTAGATGATAGATGCTTGTATATGAATGTGTTGTAATAAAGTGAGGTTTTCTTGATATATATTTATTAAAATGATCAAAATTCATTAAGGTTGTCTTATTTTAATGATCATCGGCTACATTTCTCTTTCCCATGGCTCTTTCTCCTTTAAACTCAGAATGTCCAGAAACCATCCTGGGCAGCGGCTACGCAGGAGTTTTTCCTTGAAGAGATGACAGGAGTTTAAGAACCATCCTAGTTTGTAGGTTTAGATTTCTGTGGATTAAGAGTCCAGTGTTAGTAAATGATGTGATTGGGGGAATCGATGAGGTTTTATCTTAAAGAACCTAAAGACTTCAGTTTTTGCAAAGTGTCTGGGGAAAAAATAGCATAAAATGAATCTATAAATACTGAATCCTAGTTCATTCCTGTAGGAAGTGTCAAGTTGTCAAGATGACCCACGCCTAAATGGTTAGAACAGCTACAGATGAATGCTAGTAGTATTCCATGCAATTCTCTATTAATGTTATTCTTAGAGGCTAATATTTTATTTGAAGAAAGGGGAAAGCTAGTTGGAAGCTAATTAATTTGTCAAATGTAGCATTCTTATTATGAGTGTAATACATAATAGAGATTTAAATATGAAAGAAAGGACCTATTCTTTTGCTTTGTAAAAGCCCAGCATTACCAGATGTTTATCTTAATGGCAGATCTGTAAATGATGGAGCTGGTGATTTTCCACAGCGCTCACCTGAGCTGCGGGCTCACGCATCTGCTCAGTGGAACCCACTCGAGCTTCTCTGCAGTAGAAACGGTGCTTTTGAATCCAGCAGCATGAAAATTTATAATTCTTAGTTGCCAAGTTTTGGTTTCTAGAATATTTCCAGCATACTAACGGGAATACTTTGTTGTCACCAAAACAAAAAAAATTTTCATAAATTTCCATCTAAATGACAAAAACACTCCTGTTGTTGGTGTCAGAGCCTCGGGGCCTCCTGTGTGCCTGTGTTGTCATTTCTGCCCAGGAGACAGCAAGTGCCCAGGAGATACCAAGTGCGGTTTTTCCAGAACGGCCAGGGCGCCCCTTAGTAGTAAGTGAAATGTCTGAACTCAGTTCTTCTGTAGTTCAGCCTCAGAGAGTGGAAAAGCTAAGACACCTCCTCACCTCTCACTGCTGTCTCTCCACTTGGAAGTAGCACCTTTTTTCATTGCTGTGCTCAGCTTTGAGGAAAGCCTGATGTGGCAGAATCCAGACTTTTAAAAGTTAAATGAGGAGAAATCTTCACTTAAGAAAATGGCCCCGCTCCTCAAGAGTGCCTTTAATTGCTACTCCCCCAGGCATCTAGGTGCATGTCATTAGCCAAATCCTTAACCTTTGTCTCTGGTCCTTCCTCTCAAAAAGTGGGTGGTGTAGAAGATGGTCTGTAAAAGCACTTTAAAAGGACCAAGGTAATCATCAGCATATGCTTCCACTCTAAAATCCCTATTATTCTACACTTCACCTTGAAAGGGGTCCTGGAAACAAGATGGCAGGGGCAGGGACCTGGGAGAAAGGGAGGAAAGATCAAGATAGTTGGCAGTGACTATGTGATAGTCAATCATTACGGTGAAGCATCTTTGGCATGCATGACCTTTTAAGACAATACAAACTGAGACCATTTTACATGCTACTCTGTTAAATAAATGCTGGAGCAAGTGAACGAAGGTATGTACTTTCAGAGCTCATAGACAACTCCCTCAAAGCATTGCTACCTACCCCTCCAATCATGAACTTGCGTTACAGCTCCACTTGACAACTTCCTCTCCACGTATCAAGAGGAGGGCCCAGAACACCTTGCAGAAGACATGGGTGTTGCCAGAGATGTTACCCTCACAGTAAATATCAGACAAGGACATAAGGGTTCTTATGCGACACAGCTAGGCTTTTTGTATTGCTCAAATTGTGAGCAGGAAATGTGTTTGAAAAGAACTGCTTGTTCCAATCCATTTTTAGGACAGTCCCTTAAACTTGAAGTCGCAGTTAAGGTGACCACATCCCTGCCAATTTCAAAAACAAGGATTCTGCGTGGAATTAACAATGATGGTTTAAATTACATGACGAAAAGAGTGAAATCATTATTTAGATAATGAAACAAATAATGTATGGTTTCTAGTAATGTATTTTCGGATAGCTGTGTTTTGATTCCGTGGTTTAAATTACGCTCATCAGGGGTCTTTTAAGTTACTACATGATGCCCCCGGCACTTTCTTTGAGTTACGGTGGATAAGAAAGGTGTATTCTCTTCCCATGGCTAAAACTTCTCCGTTTTCTGTGATACAGCTACAAGACCTAGGGTCAAACAGTTACTAGTCTAAAGACTGTTTCCAACCCTGCGTACATGCTGTCTTTCAGCCAGGAGAACTCACTTAGGAAAAGCACTTGCAAAAATGTAAGTCATGAACACTTGAATCTCGCATCCTGCCATAAAGTGCATCAGCAAGTGAGTTTAATAAAACATGCTGTTTAAAATAGTCTGTAATTTCCTGTTTCTGCATTTCCCTTCAGTATCTGTGACAGGCTGAAGAGCGATGGCTAAATGGAGGGAATTTACACAAGCTAGTCTGCTGCTGTTTGCAAACCACCGCCATGAGCTTCATATTCTTTGGTAAACAGTTCCCTGGTGGGCTCTGCATGGCTCACTGTTTCTCCCTCAGTGTAGGTCCGATTTGTTAATTTTGAAAATGCAAACTACTTCTTCCTAGACTGGAAACACCTGCTTTTGACCACAGTGAAATTGATAGAATGTATGGAGATGATGAGTCATTTCTCATGAAATGGCCCATGTTTTTCAACCCCATTTTTATAGCTGGTCCCTTGATTTCAAATTAGAAAATCTTATACAATGACCCATCTTGGGAGGGACGGGGAGAACACATACAGAAAAGAATTGGTAGAGACGTAAGCTGTAGGCTTGCTTCCTGCCAAGATCCAAGACAGTGGGCACATAGCAGACCTCTGGGGAGGAAAGCCATGGTCTTCAGCAGGCACTGCCTGCATCCGGATAGTTCCATGGCAGTGGCTGAGTCCAGGCTCGGGCCTGTGATCCTTTGCTGCCCCCTCTGATTGGTCAGCTCACACATGAGCCCCACCTGGGTACTTCTGGACATAGTGCTCTTCCTGTAGATGCCTCCTTAGCGATTACAATGAGCTAAGCTCAGATATGACATAATGTCTGTGTCCTGGCAATCAAGAAATGAATAGATATCGCTGAAATGCACCTGGCACGGCACTCGGGCATCTGTGCCACCCTCAGAGCTCACAAAACCCCTGAGTGCATGGTAAGGAAAAGAGGGAAATTAACAGACTACAAGGCAAGGGATTTCAAGCAAAAGACTGGGAGTTGGTGTCTGATGGAATAGAGTGGAGGAAGTGTGAGAAACAGAGTTCCACATGCATTACAGAGTGAATTCACGTTCTTTAAGAAAAAGTCTAAAGATTAAAAAGGAAAGAAGACTTTGTTTTTGGTCAGACCTCTTTATAGACACAGTAAAAACCATTTCAGGGACTAAAGTTTTTCCTTTATGCTTTCGCAGGAAGAGAGAAATGGCTGCCCTTACTGGGAGCTGCGAGGGTTTCTCACTGTTGTTCTCCAAGTCCTTAGATGCTGTGTTTTTCAATGAACCCACCAAAATATCTTTGCGATTACGCATAGGCCTTAGCCCAAGGCACTTCTCTCTTGTTCAGCTCAGGCTCAGCAAGCGGTGGTTTCTGTGAGCACAGTAGAGGCTTAGAGTGTAGGGTTTGGAATCACTTGGGTGAGACACAAATTCCTGTTCTGCCACTGTAGCTGTACAGCCTTGACTTTGGCCAGTGAGCCCTTTACCCCCTAAAGCCTTGGTTTCCTTGGCTGTACAATGGGGTGCCCACTTCGTGAGTTGTCTGGGTACACATTACATGTGTGCAGTACAGGGAGTCCCTGGACACCTTGAAGGACAGATGACGGTCCCATATCCTTCTTTTTGTGGAAAGTATTTAGCCTCCTGGGTTGTGTACAGAAAGCTTGAAATAGGATGGTGGGGTCAAACTTGGGGACCCAGGACCCTAAGACAGCTATGAAAGCTGTCATGACTATTGATATCCCTGGGGTATTTTTCATATTTCCAAAAGCTTACAGGAAATCACAAAATTTCCTGAAAGCAGTTGCTCAGGCAAACCCCTGTCAGATTTCTTTACCTTTGGCTGGAATTTAATCAGCCTGGGCTAGCACAAACCAAGAAGAAACTGTCACTGAGAGAATGAAGGCACTACCCTTAATAAACATAATTTATTCTACAGCTAGAATCTTTCAGAACATTGGCTGTGTGAAGGGAATAAGAGGTGTCCCTTGCAAGAGAAAAGTTTAAAACCACTTACCTCTGACTTATCCCCAGGATTGGCCAAAGTTCAAGTTTATTTTAATTACTCTATTGAATAATTCTCTTAGACTTTGTTTTTACTCAGAAAAAGTACAGAATTAAGTACATAAATATAGAGCAAACATTATTCCCAGTGTTCCTATAGTTGATAAACGTGGCCAAAGCAGAAATGTCTGCGTAATTATAACCTTGAGGCTATGGCCTATCATAAAACAACTCCCATACAGTTTCTACTTATAAGGTCCAAGTTTAAAAAGCAGACCAACTAGGGTGTGGTTGACCCTACTGCAAAATCTCATCCCTTTCTTTGCTGCATTTAAACTCAGAGCCCAGCCCTGGCTGGTGTGGCTCAATGGATTGAGTGTCTGCCTGCCAACCAACTGGGGACATGTGGGAAGCAACCAATCGATGTACCTCTCACACATGGATGTTTTTCTCCCTCCCTCCCCCTCTCTCTAAAAGTAAATAAATAAAATCTTTAAGAAAATAAACTCAGAGCCCAACCAGTGGCTTCAAAATAGGATTCTATGAAAAAAATTACATTTCCCTCTCTTAACTTTTCAAGAGTATATATTTTTCCATAAGGGGAGGTACACCTGTAGTGGCGCTTGCTGATTGGTAGGTCTGAAATGAGAACAGAACAGAGCCACATGGTTTGAGAGAGAAAAATGGGCACCATAGTACAATAAAAGGAAATGCAGCGTCGTGCAGTGATGATTCCAGGACCCCTCTGGAGCCGATTTTCCTCTTACTCCGCCCAGCTCTAGAATCTTGTGGTTGGCACCGATAGTTGCATTTGGGCCAGCTGGGGGGCCAGGACACCTCAGCCTGCCCGGGGAGATCCAGGCTAGCCACCTTCAGGCCCTTGTCCTCTCTGTGTTGGAAACCCAGTAGCTGGAGTAGATTTTGTATTTTTTGGTGGGTAGGATTCCAACAAGCAAGGACGATCAGTTAGAATTCTCAGCCAGTCCAACCTTGACCGAGCTGGTTTTAGCTGAGATGGTGTCATGTGCAAGGGATGCGGGGGATGGAGGGCATCTCTCTGAAAACAGTATTAGTCTCCACACAGAGCAGAACCGTAAAGAAATCCTGGGGCCGTCTTTCCATCTGGGTGTTGGAAGGGATGAACAAATACATACAGGCTGGGAAGAAACCTGGGGTGGCATTTGCAAGTATTGATTGATTCCCAACTCTTATTCTCATTATAGATCAGACAAGGTTTAACTCAACCATTCTAAAATTTTCAAACTTTTAACTTTTTTCTTACAGTTTATTGTATTGGTTTTCTGACAAATGACTGCTGTTTCTTAACCACAAAATTATAACCAAGTTAATATTGGGAGCACTAGATTAGGAGTTAGGAGACAGGTTCTTGCTGAGCTCGCCCACCCACTGGCTGTCTAACCACTGACAAGCCCCTTAACGTTTTTGAGTCGTGATTTCCTACCTGTCGAGTGATGAGGCTGCACCCAAAGGGCCTCTAAGATTGAGCTCTCTTGGCCCTAACTTTCCAACACTGATGATCTTTCTGAAGATTTTTCACTTGAATTGCCTACATGTCATCTTGTCCTTCTCCCGGAAAGCCTCTTTCTGCCACCCCCAAAACCAAAACAAAACAAACAAAAACAACCCCGAGAAATTGCTTCTGGAGATTTCTTAAAGAATGAATCTCTGAGTTTGAGATTTCCTTTCCCCAAAGATCATTTTCTGCATATGGCTGCTAACCTATTGTCTGAAATGCATTCCTCCAGATAGGCCATACTCCCGGCGGTGTCTGGGTACAGTTACTCGCCCCCCCTCCGTCTCTCATTAGCCCATTAGCTGCAAAGATCCAGAGCCAGCCAGGCACAGCGCTGCTCCCCCTGGCACAAGATTGTCCTCCCCTTCAAGCAACCAGCCTGCCTGCCCCACACAGGCAGGAGATCCGAGAACCCTCTTCTCTCTCGTTTATGAGTAATAAAATAGCGGACTTGCCCCCCTCTTTTTATGAAGACAGTTCTTGCAGCTGTTACTATAACTGTTGGGTTTTTTTTTTTTTCATACAAGCCAAGATTATGGTCCCATAACCCAATTAGTGTCATTTGGTGGTGGTCCAAGTGCTTCCCCTGCACGAGTTTTAATTTGGGGATCCCCGGAGGCTGCACTCCACATCTGTAGCCGGCCTGTTCTTCCTCTTCCCTTATTTGCTCGAGGTTTATAGGAGGATTAGCTGTGTGGTCTGGGAGGCGGCTGCTTCTCTTTCATCCGCACTGCTCTCCAGCCGCCAAGGAGCCTTTTACTTTTCATCAAGCCCTGGCACCTGGAGGGCGGGCAGCCGGGGCGATGGAATGAATCAGTGGATGCCCTGCAGACCTGGGGGTGGGGGCGGCCCTGCAAGAATGGGGGAGGGGAGAGGGGAACAAGGCTGCTTATTGGGCGGCTCGCCACCCCGCCAGGCTGGGCCAGGCTGAGCCAGGCTAGGACCAGGGGCGCAGGCCGAGGAGCCCCCCGACACCCCCGCCCCGCCCCCACTCCCTGGTTGACGAGGGCTGGCAAGGGCTCGCGGCGCTCATTGTGCAGGCAGCTGGCACCAGCTGGGAAGGGGAATTAGCATAACAAAGAGCCAGAGCGAGCACGGTGCAGCCCGGCGGGGGCTCTGCGGAGCGCCCGGAGCTCAGAAGAGCCGCACAGTCACGGGCTGCAGCGCGCCCTGGGCCTTCCTGGCCAGAGACTCTGGGAGCCGTAGGGCCCTGGCCCACCTCGGGCGTCTGCAACGACCCGGGGTCTACCGAGGTCCGACCGCCGGGCTTGCCCAGAGGAAACAGTGGATGTGAGTGTTGGTGACAGCGTGAGTGGGCGTGTGCGTATGGGTTGAGTGTGGATCCCTCTGAGTGTGCATGCGTGTGTGCAGGGGCGTGCATGTGACTGAGTCTGCGGACATGTGAATGTGATGTGAAGGGGCCACCTGCAGACTGGAGGAGACCCATCAGGCCCCCCCCCCCCCTCCCCGCGGCCTGTGTTTATTCCTTCCCCGAAATGGGGAAAGGCATCACTGGTTCTCCACTCTGGCTGCATCTGGAGAGCCTTCACCTAGCAACCAGACTGCGACCCCACCCAGAGACTGGCGAGTAAGAGGCCCGGGTTTAGGGCCTTGAAGACTGTCCTTCGCCACCATTGGCTGCGGTCCAGTGCACAGGCCTCCTGCACCAGCGCTGGTCTCAAGCTTCTGAGTGGGCAACCCACTTCCACGACTGCATATCACCCTTACGGCTGCTCCGTGGGGAGAAAACTGTCGGGAGACTAAGACGGTTAAGTGTCACAAAAGGTCACAAAGCTAGTAATTTGGCCGACCGATTCAGAGCCCAGGGCTGTGGGACTCAAAGCCCACGTTCTTTCCATTTTAATAGTTTACAATTTAAAAACACCGCAGTTTAATCCGTTGCCAAACCTCAGACTGACCAGGCCCCAGGAAGGACCCTGGGAGGACCGCAGGGGAGGAAGGTCAGGGTGCAGAAAGACCCGGCACGAGACGGCAGGCAGGGCCCAGACAACGTGATGTCCCTGGAAACTAACGCCGAGGCCTCTCAGCGATCTGACTCGTCTCTCCCCTCCCCCGCCTCGAGAACGGCGACAAGGTCAGGGTCCAGCCTCCTCCCTGCAGGGTGGGAAGATGACAGCACAAGCCGTTCGCTGTCTCCCAGGAGCTGTCGGTAGCTGCACAGCCAGGGCGGAGAGGGCAGGAGACAGGAGGAAGAGCCGCAGCCGGGGACCAGGGGACCTGGGGACTGCGGGCACTGGCGGACAATACCTCTGCGCCTCCTGCCTAGCCCCTGGGTCTCGCCTCGCTGCTCCGTGCCGGCTTGTACTTGAGTGTCCTCCGCGTCTCTGAGGCTCCTCACCCGTTGTGCGACAGGAATCCCTTGCCTTAGCTGCCTGCGCAGCTCTCCCCGAGAGGGAGAAGAGAACTAAAATGAGCTACGAGGCTCTGCCAGCCCCAAGCTCCCTCATTAACCAGAGGTGTGTGACTGCGTGCGTGCCGGCTGCTTCGGGCCTAGCAGCACCGAGCTCTAGAGGGCAGGGCCTCTGAGGCCACGCAGAGGCCCGGGGAGAGGAAGGGAGTGTTGCACAGCCCTCTGCCCAGCCAGCTTGGCGCTGCCTGCACCAGGTGCTCTGATGGTCAACCCCCAGTGCTTACTTATGGGCGGGCGACCCCGTCCTACAAGAACCCAGTGCTGGGGAAAGGAGCAGCCCTGGGAATGCGGGCAGCGTCTGGTCCTGGAGGCGCCCTGGGGAGGGACAGGGCTGGAACCTGGGCCCCCAGCCTGAGTGCCACCCCGTCTGAGCTCAGGAACGGGGTAGGTGAGCGGATGGCCCCACAGGGCTGGTGGTGGCTGCTGTTATTATTATTAATAGTTCAGAATTCTCCTAGGTTCTAGCAACTGTGTTCATTCTCAATAAATGGTTTCTTAATAATCATTTTAATTAGCAAAAAGGCTGTCTTATTAAAGCTAATTAAAGGCAATTTGGGAACCTTATTTTCATACAATCATAAAATTAGAGAAACAAGAAGCTGGAGAAATGGGGAACTCTCAGACTTTCTGCAGAGGGGGCAGGGAAGAGCTGGGCAGGGAGACCATGGCCCCAGGCCAGGCCTGCAGGTAGGAATGCCCAGACCCGAGAGCAGCCTCAGATCCTGCTGGGGTGGGGCAGCTGGGGGAGGGCTGTTGTTCACATCCTCCAACGAGAGTCCCAGAGTCACCCCAACATCTTCTGTCCCCACAGTTGGTCATTTCTCTCCCTCCAGTTTTCTGGAAATTAGAAGTCCATGTCCATTGGAGACTTGACTTGCCTGGACCTCACTCCTTCCCAGAAGCTCCCCATCTGTCCCCTTGCATTCCCTCCCCCCTCCATGCAGCTGCTGGTTGTCCTGAAGCACCGACCCAACAGGTTTGTTTTTTCCTCTCCTTCACATTTCCCAGTCTTCACCCCCGCTCTTCCCTCAGCCTGGAAAACCTCTATCTCCACTCAGGCAAAGAGCAACTTCCTCTCAAGGTCACTTCAAGGTCTGCGTTTTGTAAGTACACCTGTTTTATGATATATAAAATATAATATCCCCCTCTCTATAATGACTTTCAAGATACACACACACACACACACACACATATATATATATTCTTTTTAGAGAGGCCATGTAAAGTAGGGATTAAACATGGGTTTTCAAATCAGAGACCTTAGTTACAATGTGGGCATCTCATCATTTTGTGACTATGGAACAGTGCTCAATGGGCACATACCATCAATGTGTTTTCTAACAAATGACTTGATTTCTCTAAACTCTGGTTTCCTCCTTGAGAGTAAAGTGAGACTCATGGCAATACCTGCATCACCAGGTTGTTAAGGTGTGGGAGTAGACAGTGCATGTAAGATGCTTTACACAGTGCAGGCCTATGATACCATTAGCTCTGTGATCATGGTCCTGTTCAGGGGGTGTGAGCGAGTGCACCAGGAAGAGAGAACCCACAGTCAAAGGGATTCCCTGGTGGCCTGAACCACCGCCGGCCTCATCTCTAGGGGTTTCAATGTCTCTGTGGTTGCCTTCTTCCCTCCCTCCTCTCCAGGGTCTTTTCAACACCAGGACCAGAACTCTTCTTTGGAGTTCATGGGACAGTGGTTCACAGCCCCATACTTATCGTAAGTATCTAGCCTCAGGACTCAGCACAAGAAAGACACTGGACAGGGGTTCAGCTCCTTGCCTTCTTGCTTTAAGCTTCTCATCATCTCTCTATCCTGAGCAACACTCCTGATAAGTGGATCCATTCTGGCCAGAATCTAACAGGTTAAAAGAACTCTCCAGTAACACCAAGAATTCTTGCCTATCCTTGCAAACACAGGTTGGGCCGCATGTAGATTTAGCTCAGCAGGTCTTGTGCCTTTTGTCATCTGTTGCTGAGTCCATGAAACAGTGAGTGGTCATGAACCAGCAGCCCCTCCCTTTGGTCCACCCCTGCGCCCCCGCTGGATGAAGTTTTAACCACGGCAGAACTGACCGCAGAGGAAAGAAATGAACAGATCTGTGACATCCTAGTGTTTTGCTGCCTATTCTCAAAGTAATTGTTTAAGTAGGGGCCTCTGCCTTGATAATAACTATCATCAGGAGACCTTATGTTTATTAGAGTCTCCTCACCAGAAGGAAAGGCGAACCTCTGACATTCTGATTCTGATACGCAGCACCCTTTCAGAGGCTGTCATCAAAGCGGAAGCGGCACACAAATTAAGCAGCAGTCCCCTGCATGTCAGACACAGTGTGTGGTTTTTTTTCATCTTGCCAAGAAAGGGCCCTACTTCCCACCCCTGAGCATCAGCGGCTGTGTTAGCCCTGCCACAGCTTCCGGTGGGGCTGGGACTGCCCGACAGGTATGATTAAAGCTCCCCATGGTACAGCAGAGGCCGAGTTTTCCAAGAGATGGAGGGAACCTCACAGGACCCCTGGGGCAGGACACAACACTGGTCCTTGGAAAATTCCCTTTTAAAAAGTTGTCATGAAATCCAATTAACCAGCTGGAAGGCCAGCGTGGGCAGCCCTCCTCGGGGTTAGTAAATAATAGAACATGCCCTGTGTTGGAAAGGGCGTCTCGATTCTCTGAGCTCCGAGGCTGTGACAAGCCTTCCTGGCAGGAAGACACAGGTGCCACCCCCACTCTTTCACCCGCACCCCCCTCCCTGAAACCTCCATAGGTCCAGCAGGGGACAGCTCCTAGACAGATGTGCCTGAGTCCTGGGCGTTCCTGCTCCCGCCCCTCCACCAAGGGCTGCTAGGTTATCAGCCTGACCCTGAGAGTGAGGGAATAAAGGGGCTAGTCTTTAGGGAATAGAGCGCTGGGCTGGGTGTCAGGTTCAGTTCCAGGTCTGGCCCACTCTCAGATAAGCCCTTCAGAGGCTCCTGTTCCCCGCCGAAGTTCACGGTGAGGGCTGTGAGGTGGGCATGTAGGCCCCCCCTCCCTGGTCCTCGCTGCAGAACTGACAGCCTTGGGCGGGCTCTTGGGTGGCGTTTACAGGACCAGCACTGTTCAGTAGAAATAGAATATAAACCACATATGTGGTTTCAAATTCTCTAGTAGCCACATTATAAAAATAAATTCAAATAAACAAGCGACATGCGTTTTAATAATACATTATATTTAACCCAATATACACAAAATATTATCACTTCAACATGTAATCAACATAAAATTACAAATGAGGTATTTTTATATCCTTGTTTGTTTTAAATTAAGTCTTTCAAATCTGGTGTGGATTGTAGACTTACAACACATATCACTTAGGGCAAGACACATTTCAGGTGCTCAGTAAGCACACGGGTCTAGTGGCTCCGAATTGGACAGTACGGTCCTGGCCCCTGGCCCAGGCCACGGCCCGGCTGTGGATCTCACCCTGGACCTTCACCATTCCTCGCACAGGAAGACCTGCAAGTCCCACCTGGCCCACAACAACATCCCTGCCCCTCCCTGCTGTCTACGTGTCACATTCTTGCTTCTTGGGGACACTCAGGCCCAGCCCTCTAGTTCAAGGCCATAGGGCCATAAAATGGCATTGGAAGCTGTTGCCATTCCCAGGAATTGTCCAGTAAAACTCCCAGGCACTCGAGGGTCTCAGGGTGGCCTGGCTTCGGTCCACTCCTTTCCTCCTGGCACCATCCCCACTCCCCTAGCAGGGGATGTGTGGGGCTGCCCTAGAGTGAGCAGTGCCAGGGCTGGGCGGGCAGGTGGGGGGAGGGGCTGCAGACAGGAGTGTTCCCGGGGTGGCAGCGCCTTTGTTAGGAACAGAGCGGTCTTTAATCCTCTCTGGTAGCAGAGAGGGAGGATGTGGTTGGCAAGTAAAGTCTTGTCTGGAGAACACTGGCAGGAAGGTGAGCCACATGCTCGAGTAACCATGGACTCCACCACTCCCCTGCTTTGATGTAGCGCCTGGCTTCCGTGCCACGCAGGCCAGGTCAAGCCTGTGACAGACACAGCCCGCCCCTGGCGGCGACTGTGACTGGGTGTGTGTGTGAGTGTGTATCCTGGATCCTAATCGGGCTGCACAGGCATCCCTCATCTGAGAGCACCCCCGGGCCCTGCATTCGTATGTTCTGAGCCCTGAATTGAGACCTGAGGTCTGAGAAATAGGAGAGGGAAGGGGATGGCCACAAGGCTGGGAGCGATGGCGCTGCTCGCACCCGCCTGTCCTCCCTCCCTGCCTGCCGCCTTGTGAAACAGAAGTGGGTGAGCGACCATGTGACCGTTCCTAAAGAGGCAGCGTCTGAGACGTGGCCCCAGGCAGCCGCAGTCTGTGTGTGGAACGGAGGACAACTCTGAGGGAAGTGGTATTCACGGGCCTGGACTGTGGACACGGCGCCGCCTCCGTGTGGCCCCACGACGGGAAGAAGGCCAAGTGTTGGTAAGAGGCTGTCGATGGGGGCCAGGTCTCCTGCCACAAACTCTGTGAACTCTGACCTGATGTCACCACCATCCCCTAGACGTTAGAAAAGGGAAAGCTAAGCTGGCTAATTGATCTCTCCCATTTATAAAACACTTTATAGCTTACAGAACCGTGTGCCTCTGTTAGGATATAATTCTCCTCACAATCCTGTAAGGTTGGTAGGACAGGTATCATTATCCTTATTTTACAGGTGAGAAAACTGTGGCTTGACAAAGTGGGAGACTCCGTCAAGGAGACAGAGCCAAGATTAGCAGGCCGACAGGCCTTTCCAGCATATAATTCCCCGAAGTCCTCACTCCTGGGGACCTCAGAGCAGGCATTTTCTAAGTTTGGGATATTAGAGCTCTTTGGGAGTCTGATGAGAACTTTGAGCCCCCTCACCAAAGAAATGAACTTTAAACTGTCCACACCTCCCCCCCCTTGAAATTTTACGGAAAATATAGCGCGTGCAATTTGCAGGAGGAGGGGTGAGGACAGGGAGAAAGAGGATCGGATTTTCAGCAGAGTCTATGGCATCGAAAGGTTAAGAATTGGTGAGCTGGTCCAGCTCCTTCATATAACAGATAAGGAAACTGAAATGGATAAGGAAAATTCCCAAGATTCCTTGCCTCGGGGTAGGGGAGCCCCCAAGTCTGTCAGATATGTGTATATCTATATATATATATTGTATGTGTATAGATCTCCATCTACCTATATAAACATAGGCACACATATACTATTCTGTAAGTATATACACTACATAGACACATGTTTTATCTAGCATCGTAATCATGCTTCTCCAAGAATCTTGGAGGCGATTTGAGGTGCTGAGGAAGATACTTGAAGCTAATCCTTCGGTTTCTTAAAACCTCAGCTGCATACACTCCTAGGCCCTTAAAGCTTTGAGGAGCAGAAGGTGGCAAATATCTTGGTTTATGTGAGGCAGGCCTGATTTATGCCCGTGGACTCAGCATAATTATTAATAACGTCCTCTTCTCTCTCCAAAGCATCCCCATTTGAATGATAAATCATATGGCCATCGTACTCTTGAGGGACACCCGATGGGCCTCTGGCATCTAGGATGTGCCGACAGAAATGTCACTGCGGCCATTGATGCCAGTGGCTGGGCCTGAATTCCCCGGGGAAACCTGGGCAGTCAGTTGATTTGTCTTTATTCTCACGCTGTCTGATGTTGGCCATCCAGGCCCTGCCTCACCACCCCCGGTCGCTCATTCCAAGTTCTGCTCCCTAGAAACTAAGAATGTACAACACACAGGCTTGCTCACTCGGGCTTGTCCTGTTGTCCTCGCCCAGCCACGGCCCCCCAGCTGCTCAGAACTGCCCTCCCCAGGAATCATTTCCCACCCCATCCCTCCGCCAGCGCCAGTTCTTCTGTGTCCTCACAGGGCGTGACAGGCACTAGAGCCTGTTGTCATGCTGATTTTGCACAAATCAGTTACCTGTTTCTTTCACTATTGTCTTGCCTCCCTTGTCAGACTAGGACTGCAGGGCTTGGGTCTCCCCCATCAAACTGGGGTCCCCTAAAGGCAGGGAAGGGAACTATCAAATAGGAGTTCCCAAGGACAGGAATTGATCAGGAAGACAAAGATTTCATGTCTTCCTTGCTACTGCCTTGTCTTCTGAGTCTGTAGTCGCCTCCAAGGTTCAAGGAAAGTTATGAGGCCCATTCTTCTACTTCCCCACCCAGCTGGGCAGGGAGGAAGGGAGATACTTGTCCCTGCAACTCCCCCTCAAAGCAGTTCTGATTTTTCCAGTCTGCCTGGGCCTCCAGGCTGCAGAGCGGACTCCTGCTTAATGAAGCGCTTTCTCCATCTGTGGTCTGGCCCTCCTGGCAGCTCCAGCTGCCTGGGGCCTGGCTTTGGGGAAAGCAGTAAAGAAGTTCCCTCATCCCTGGCCCCAACCCCCAAGCACACACCAGGGGATCCACTCCCCCACGGCCAGCCCTACCCCACCCATTTTAGGCTAATGAGATCCAGACTCCACACCAGAGCTGCTCCGACTGGGTTGACCTATTTAATTAAAACAGCAGCTCCCAAAAATGGAGGTTCTGCTCCAAGGCTCTGCCCCTGGCCACAAAGACAGACTCAGGCTGTCTCTGGCCAGCTTGGACTTCGACATCCTTCTCAGCCCCCGACTCTCTTCCCTCCCTCCCCCCACCCCTCTCCTCCTTTTTCCAACATCTGTGTCCAGAAAGGAAGAAAAACCCTGTTTGGACTGGCCTCCTTCCATCTGTCATTTTTTTCCTCTTTCAAACGTCTTGTCTAAAGCAGAGTCAGTTACATAAACATTCCACCTCTTTCCATAAATTGGCCACAGTTTCTGAACAATAGAGTTACTGTGAAGGGGAAGAGGGAGCCCAAGGCCACACCCCGCAAGCGCTGGTCCCCCAGCCAAACTGAACCAGAGACTTATTCTTTGAAAGAACCAAAGAGGAAATCCAAAATCTTCAGGCGAGACCTTTCTGTTGTGCTTGGAACAGTTTCTTTGCCAACCCCGCTCTGGCCCTGCCCTCTCACCACCCTCCTTCCATTTCTTTAGCTTCAGGCTGTTTGAGCTGATGCCCAGTTTCTGTTTTTTTCTTCAACGGCCTGACAGTATGTGTCAGTGTGCGTCCCTGTCCCCAGGGCAGAGTGTGTGGATGACGGAGTTGGTGGTGGCTGTGGTGTGTGTGTGCGTGCGTGCATTTTCAAGTGTGTGTGTCTTCTGGCACAAGTTTTAGAGGCACGCCCTAAAGATTTTGTTGCCTTTTTCTTTAAATAGAAACAGCTGGACCTCACTAATTCAGACCAGTTGGAGAAAAGTCCAGAGGGGAAGAAAAAAAAGTCTAACTTAACCGAATATGTTTAAACTTGGGCCTTCTCTTTCTCCCAAGTTCATCCAGTTACTGGAACTGGACTAACCATATTGGCAGATATGGGCCTGCCAGACCTGATTCATGTGTAGACAAAGATCGTCATTAGCATCCTTTTGAGTAGCTAATTAAATGCTGGGGCTACACGAGGTGTAAAAACACATTTGTTTTTAATAGTTCAGAGATCTTTGAGGTTAGTAGCACCTCTCGTTGACTTAGTGAGCTATCTTAGCCAGAATGTGTTCTTCAAGGACAAGTTCTGTATCTTGATCAATTTGCTATCCAGTGTCCAATGTAGTGATTGTGCAAAATACCTTGTGAATAGTGGATGTATGGGTGAATGGATGAATGCGCAGGCAGACAGACAGATGGACGAATGGAGTGGGTGGGCGAGTGAATGGGAGGATGAGTGGTTGATGAATGGATAGATGGATGATGGACGGATGAATGGGTCGATGATGAAACAAATGAGGCAGGAATGGAGGGCTGGGAAAGAGCCTTGGTAGGGGAGGTTTAAAGGAAACTTCTGGTAGCCTCACTCACCCTGATGAGTGGGAGAAGCAGCAGAGGTCTGTGTCAGAGCAGGAACATGGCAGTAAGAGCCTTTGAATCAACTCGTACAGCAAGCGGCAGGAGAGGGTGACAGTGGTGATGGTTGGGGATGTGCTAGCGGCAGTGAGTGAGCGTAGAGAGTTTGTGTAGAACAGAGGTGAGGAAGGCTAGAACTGCAAGGGTTGATGGGAGGTGTAATCACAGGAATGAGTCCATGAGCAGGTCTGAGCCTGGAGGCAGATGTGGGTATGAAAGATGAAAAGACATCAGTATGTTATGAGTAAACAAAGGTCAGATGGGTGCTTATCAATTAAGATGCTTTGGTTGTGAGTAATGGAAAGTTTCGTTCAGTTGGCTTACACCAGTAGTTCTCAACTGGGGATGATTTATCCCCTGGGGGACCTGTGGACATGTTTTGAGATATTTTTGGTTGTCACAGCTGGAATCGGGGGTTGCTACGGATATCTAGAGTGTAGAGGCCAGGGATGCTGTCCCATAGCCTACAACACAAAGGACAGCTGCCCACAATAAAGAATTATGTGGCCCAAAATGTCAGTGGTGATTTGTTGAGAAACCCTGGTTTCAACCAACAAGGAACAATGTATTGTTCTCTCTCACAATCAGTTCTGGGATTGGTTATCCCATTTACTCATTGAAAAGCTGTGTCCTCTTTATTGGTAGACTTTGCATTGGCCATTAATAGGGTCTGTGTTCCCTCAGAGCCACAAGAGACTCCAAGGACTCCAAGTGCCACATCTTCACCCAAGAGCATTCATCCGTCCCTTTAATAAACTCAACTTCCCTTCCTGTCTCACCGGCCTTGTGTCCCATGCCCATTCATAAATCCGTTCTGGGCAAGGGATTACCACGATAGGTTTAAATTAATAGGGATCCCTCACGCCCACCCTCATGCTGGTGCTGGGGTCCAAACCCTGCAGGAAATTTATATTCTGTTAGAAAGAAAATATGCCTTCTAGAAAGGGCAGAGTGTGCTGTGTAGTTCATGACAACATCTCCCTGGCTTCCCGGGCTCATAAAACTGAGAAATGTGTTCCTGGCTCTCAAGGCTAGAGCCCGCGGCTCAGTTATCCACTTTGGATCCACTCCCTGAGTCACTCTTTCCACACCCAACAGATACTGCAGATCTTGCCGTTTCACTGTTCTAGGGGTGAAAGAGAGTGATTGCCGCAGGACTGGAGCGCTTGGTCCTGAAGGGGAGATATTAGTCAAGTAATCTCATGGATGACATGCACTTATAGACGGAGCAATGCTGTGGTTAAAAAGTGCCTGGAGCTATGACAGCACAGAGCAGGAGACCTTATGAGGGGTCGGGGGAGAGGCAGGAGAGACTTCCTTGATGGAGCTAAGATCTGAAGGATGAATGAAAATGAACAAGGTGAAAGACAGGGAGCAGAGGAGATTTTCCTGGGAGGGTGACCACGTGTGTGCGGCCCTCTGCTGCGAGGAACGCAGTTCAGCCCAGGAATCGGCAAAGGGCAGTGCCGTGCAGAGCAGAGATCCAGGGGAGGAAGGCATCGATTCTGAGAGGTTAGGCAAGGGCTAAGTCTCCTAGGGTCTTGTAGCACGTGCTCAAGATTCCGACCTCGATCGCAAGAGCAGGGAGAAGAATTGAGGTGCTCTACCACGATTGCTTTGACAGTAGGCGAAGGACAAACTGGGGAGAAGGGAGATTCGGGAAGACGGGGAGCGGCTGTGGGGGTGGAGGCGGGTGAGCAGGGCAGTGGTTTGGACCAGGCTGGCATGAGGACGAACAGCAGCCGTCAGAGGAGACAGACACGTGAGAGATAAAATGGACGATATTTGTTGTGGGTCAGGGGAGAGAAGAAAGAGTTAAGAGTGAGTTCTAAGTTTCTGGGTCGTGAAAATGCTAGGAAGGCGGAGATGTTTACTGAGAAAGAAAACACCGAGAAGGAGCAAACTCGTGGGAGAGTGTAGAGTTTAGTTTTGGACATGGCGAGATTTCAGTTCCTTTGAGACTTCCGAGTGGAGATGAGGAGTAGGCATTTCGATAAATGGGTCCAGAGATGAAAGGATGAGACTTGGGTGGATGTATAAACGTAAGAGATGTCAGCACTCGGATGGTACACTGGTTGCCTATCACTCGGGAACACATTACCTCAACACTTAGTGACTTAAAACAACAACAACTTATTCTCTCATATGGTTCGGGTGCTCTGGAACTTTGGACAGGGCACAGAGGGGTTGACCTCGTACTGCAGGGTCTGAGGCCTCAGCTGGAAGCCTCAGTGGCTGGGAGCTGGAATTAGCTGATGCTGATAGTGGCTGTTGGCTGAGACCTCAGCTTAGCGGCTTAGCTGTTGGCTGCAACACCCACATGTGGCCTCTCCATGTGGCCCAGGCTTCCTCGCAACAGGACAGGTTGGTTCCAACAGTAAAAATCCCAAGAGAGAAAACCAGGTGGAAACTGTATGCTGGACATGACCTGACCTCGGAAGTCATAGAGAGTCACTTCCACCACACTTCTTTGGTCAAGGGTGTCATAAGCTGCCACCCAGACTCAAGGGGAGGAAACTCAGACCCCACTTTTCAGTGGAATCGTATCAGTTAGGTTGTAGGGTGTGGCTATGGGGTGGGATAAATACACAGATGTGACAATCTGCCAAGGACGGTAATTGGAAGTCACGGATCAGGTAGCCCAAGGGAAGAGAATATAAATGAGGAAAGAGCCTAGAAAAGGCTTGGAGTGATCCCACAGGGCAGGATGAAGAAGATGAGTCTAGCCCTGGCTGGCATAGCTCAGTGGATTGAGTGCGGGCTGCGAACCAAAGTGTTGCAGGTTCGATTCCCAGTCAGGGTACATGCCTAGGTTGCAGGCCATGACCCCCAGCAACCGCACATTGATGTTTCTCTCTCTCTTTCTCCCTCCCTTCCCTCTCTAAAAATAAATAAATAAAATCTTTAAAAAAACAAGAAGATGAGTCTACAAAGGAGACAGAGAAGGAGTGACAAGGAGGAAGGGGGAAAACAGGAGAGTAAGGTATCACAGAACCCACTGGAAGACACCGTACTCATTCATTTATCAAGCATCTACCATGCCAGACTTTTCTAGGGGCTGGGAATATAGTAGTGAATGCAAAACTCCTTGCCTTCACGATGATTACATTCTAGGAGAGAACTATCCAATTAGTTGAGGACTGAAACACGTGCCTCAGATGTACGGACATGAAGATAATTAGCGACTGTCGTGGGAATGGGGCACAAGCCAGACTGGGGTGGGCTGAGGAGCAAATGGGGGAGGTTAGGTTAGAAAAAGGTAGCCCTGCTTTTCTGAAGATAAAGATGGTGCCCCAGAACCTCAGCCAGGGATTTGCATCTTCTCTGTTGTGTGACCTATTGTCAGCTGGGGATCTGCCTCGGCCCTTCTTGCTCAGGGGCTCAGAAGTTGAAAGGGGCTCAAGCCCAGTTGTAACTGGCAAGGCACCTACATGCATTTTTCCTGGGCTCCGCACAGTTTGTCTGGGAGGAAATAGAGAGTGTGCTGCCTTGTGCAGCCCCAGCCCCCAAACCCAGATGTACTGGTCTCCTCAGAGGAGGAGACCATTCCTACCCATTCCTGATGGCTGCCCTCCCTCCCTCCCTCCCTCCTTCCTTCCTTCCTTCCTTCCTTCCCTCCCTCCCTTCCCCCTCTCCTCCCGCCTTTCCTTTCCTCCCTCCCTGCCTTTCTTCCTTCTGTCTGTAGCACTCACCATTGAGGCCTGCTTTGGGAGTCCTCTCCATGAAGAAGCACCCACTCTAGCCCTCATGAATCCCCTTATCCACTGAAGTTCTGCCCAAAGCCTGGGATTGATTTTTCAAGAATCTGCTTGAACAAACGGCAGAAGAGACCCTCCGTATACTCAGGAAGCATCAGTGCGAGGATGGGGGAAGGAGGATGTGGTTCCCCATCCCCAGAAGCATACACAGACCAGGTAAGCAGAACGCACCGCCTCACAGCAACAGCCGAACATGTCCATTTAGATGCAGTGAATAGATACTGATTAAAGGATCGACTGGTGCAAGGTGGTCCTCTCTGACAGTATTTTTCCTAATAAAATGTCTTCAATCTGATGCCAGAGAAATACAGAGCATCACTTGTTAGCTGTGTGACCTTGTGCAAATTGCATAACCCCTCTGAGTGTCAGTTTTCCAATCTTTAAAATGGGAATCATAATTCCCGCCACAGGGGATTGCTAGAGAAAGTGAATAAGGTCACGTACAGTCAGTCCTCATTCTTTGTTTTGCAAAGCTCTGTATTTGCAAATCCACGTGCTCAGGAGAATTGGTTTGTAAACCCCAAATCAGTATTTGCGGTGCTTTCGGGGCCATTCCTGGACAGACGCAAAGTGGCAGGCAGTGTGAGTCACCTGGTTATGCAAGTTTGCAGCGGAAGTCCAACCAGGCACACTTGGCCTTCTCGTTTCAGCTGTCACACTGTAGACATGTGTCCTTTTAGTGGTCTATTTAGTGCCATGTTTTTGTCTTTTTTGTGCTTTTTGTTGATGATTTCACTGTTTAAAATGCTCCCAAGCACAGTGTTGATGTGCTAGCGTTCCTAAGCACACTACGGCTGCGATGAGCCTTACAGAGAAAACACATGTGTTGGATACGCCGGGGTCAGGCATGAGTTATAGTGCTGTCGGCTGTGAGTTCAGGCCGTGAGTTCAGTGCTATCAGCCGTGAGTTCAATATATTAAGTCAGCCGAAGCACACATCAAACAAGGGAATGTGCTGACCTGTGGACCAAAGTGTTGTGAGCAGGGGCTCCCGGAACCTAATTGTGTTTTTCCCCAGGAGCAATGGTTCAGTATCTGCTAAGTCAGTATCCGCTAATTCAGGATCCACAGCGACTTTACGTGGAGCATAACTACCATGAACCATGGGCATCGACTGTCTGTAGAAGCACCTGTGCAGTGCCTGGTGTAGACGGGCGCTCAGAAAGCGTCCACTCTGAGTCTCAGTGAGCAGAAGGCAGGAAGCGCTCCAGGCAGTGTATTGCCATGGTTGTTCGTGCTTTGCCAGGAATTTGGTTCCTGCGCCTGAAAGGAATTTCTGCACGTCCCCACACCATCCTCTCCCGTCGGAGACAGCATTACTACAGTGAACTGTGGCCACCCCTCCCCCGTTCTGTGGGCCCCTCACGTAGCTGCCCCAGAGAGCAAGCTCTCAGCAGAGGCCGTGTGTCCTCACAGCCCGGGAGCAAGAAGGGGACTACTCTTCCTCTCTCTGTGTTTTCTGACCTTTCCCTCCCTGTCCCAACTCTCTTGTTATTTGTTGCTTCTACTTTTGTTGATCCTGGAGGAAGAAAAAGAAGCAAAAACCTTGTCTAGATTCAGGCTTCTTGCCAGGGTAGCAGAGAGGGTGTCTCTAAGCTCCAGCCATGGGGCAGGACTTAGGGAAAGGGCAAGAGGGACGCTGGCCACCGATTTCACCCCCAGAACAGGCCCTCCTGGATCTGGACACTCCTATCTCCTCCCAGGTGGGGGGTGAAGCAGCAAGGAAGAGGGGAAGGGAGGCGGTTTCTCTACACCTGGGCCTGATTAGACTCCATTCCTGAGGCCCTCTGGGCTTGAACACTATCTCCCCAGGCAGCCAATTGGAGGAAATCTGCAAACCTGTGCTGAGGCCAGGCTTGGGGAGGCAGCCCCAGTGGAATGGGAGGGCTGTGGGTATTTGATCTTTATCTGAGCTCTCTCTGCCTCCAGGCCTCCTGCCAGCTCCCAGTAGCCCCCAGCCAGCATCCTCTAGGAATCCAGAGTCTGGGGATTGTATTACCTCCTGAATTCTATTAGCACAGGCTGGCTGGGGTGGGGAAGGGGGGAGCTACTCTTTGCCTTTGGTGCCAGCAGCTGCTTTGGGTTGCTGGTCTCTGCTTTTCCAGCTTTGACTCTCCCTCTGCCGCCATGTCTCCCGTTCTCTGCAGGGAAGGATGTGGATTCCTTACATAAAAACTAAAAAGGACATGGGTTTTTCAGATGTTCACAGGAGAACAGATGTTAGCAATGACAGTAAAAACAGCAAAACTGTGGGCCAGGCACTGATTTTATTGCTTTGCATGTATCAGCACATTTCATTCTTAAAATGTCCCCATTTTACAGATGAAGAAACTGAGGCAGAACTGTATGACCTTCAGGATATCGACACCCCCATTTTCTCATAACTACATAGAAGGGTTAGGTGCGATGAATCTAAAGTCTCTTTGTCTCCAGTTTTTGTTGTTATTGGTCTCTTTCCATAAAAAAGGGGCAAAAGGAAGGAGAAAGATTATAGAGTTCTTACTACGTTGGGTTCTATAACATGATAAAGAACAATTTTTTTCTTTTTTTGTTTTGCTGGGTTCCACTTGCTAATATTGTATTATAGATTTTGCATCTAGGTTTATGAGAGATGTTGCTCTGTCATTTTCTTTGCTTGCCCTTGTCTTTATCAAACCTGGGATGAGGTTTATAGTGGCCTAGCAATATCAGCTGGGAAATATTTATGTGTCTTCTGTTTTTGAAAGAGCTTTTGTAAGATTGGCATTATTTTTCCCTTAAATGTTCTATAGCATTTACTAAGCAAGCTATCTGGGCCTAGAGTTTTCTTTTTCAGAAGATTTTTAAGTGTAGATTTGAATTCTTTTTTTTTTTAATTTTTTAAAAAAGATTTTATTTATTTATTTTTTAGAGAGGGAAGGGAGGGAGAAAGAGAGGGAGAGAGAAACATCAATGTGTGGTTGCTGGGGGTCATGGCCTGCAACCCAGGCATGTGCCCTGACTGGGAATTGAACCTGCAACATTTTGGTTCGCAGCCCACGCTCAATCCACTGAGCTACACCAGCCAGGGCTAGAATTGAATTCTTTAGTAGAGACAACACTACTAAGATTTTTCTATTTCTTCTTGTATCTACTTTTGTAATTTGGGTCTGTGAGTGAATTTTGCCAATTTCACCTAAATTGCCCCAGACCCCTTGTTTTAACAAACACACGTTGCTTTCCTTTGTCTTTGCCTTTGAACTGGGTACGATTTAGTAATGGCCCTGACTTTGATGCAATAGTTGCTTACAAAGATGTTTTCTTTCTCTTTTTTTCTGATGACATTAGCAATGCTAGCTCACTGAAGAGAATTCTGAAAATACACAAACGGGCAAAGAAGAAACTAAAAATCACCACCCATCACACACTGTCCAGAAATAAGTCACTGTTAATGTTCTACTCTAATTTTGTTTTATGGTAACATATGACAAAAATGAATAATAATAAATATTATTTAACTGTACATGTGCTAAAGTTTACCTTTTTAGTGTTCAGTCCTATGAGAGTGTGAAAACCACAAGACAAATTCCAGAAGCACCCCACTCCCGAGATGAGTTCTCTCCCTTTTCGTGGGTCGGGGTTCCTGGAAGCACAGAGTTACCACCACTCTCCTTAGGGAAGTGGCCCAAGCACTTTGCTGGCAGTAACCAAATGGAGGTTGAATGCAGTCAAATAATGGTGGGGTCCGGTATGGGGATTACATAGATGAGGGTTGTTTTTTTTTTTGTTCCATCCATCAGAAGGACTCTTGCATTTTGGGTGGAATTTGTGGATGGCTTGTCCCCTATCAGTGTCCATGATAAGCAGGGAAGCACCTGGGTTCCTAAGACCTTCACTGGCAGAGATTCTCTTTGAACCAATAAAGTGACCCCATCAGCTGTGGGCTCTCAGGGAAGGCAACCTAGGGAAGGGTTATCCTCTGGGGATTCCTGAGGACACATGACAAGGTACCATGCTAGTCAGTAAAGCTTGGTAAGACGCTGGACTGGCAACCGTGGGGCTCTGCCTAGGGTCACCCTTCCTCTTCCACTCGTGTCTGCACAGAGAAGCACCCAGAGGCCAAAGCTGAGGTGGTATCTGGCCTTTGCAGGAACCTCAGTCCAGATCCACAGCTGAGAACGCGTTAACTAAGGCATGAGATAGAGACTCTCTCCTGGTCTTTCCCCATTAGCCTGTCTCACCTTTGCCTTTCTTTGCCAAAACAAAGAATTTTTTCAAAGGCCAGGAGGTTCCGCTACTACGAAAGTAGCCTTCTTTCACCAATATTTCATTAAGAGGAGAACATATGTGTTTACCACGAGGTTTTTACTCTGAGGAATGGACCCCGATAGTGAATCTCTGGGCTCAAGGTTGTAAGATGGGGAGTGTGGCATCTGGGCAGATCTGAGCTGGGTAGGGGTGGGGCCCCAGTGGACCTGCTGTAAGGATGCTGGGCATTTGAACTTCATAGCAACAGCCTTCAAATGCTGGGCACATTTGTCGCCCAGAACATACAAGTGACTGTGTGTCTGAGAAAGGAGCCTGGGCATGTTTTGTAGCAACTTCACATGAGGGATGGTGTTGTCAATCAAAGTCTCAGCCAAGGTAGCCTAAAGAGTACTTGGGGGGTGACTTTAAGGGAGATGATAATCTAGGCATGGGAGGCAACCAAGAGAGTTCTTCATCCGGTGTCCACAGACCTCCAAAGGGTTCTGTGGGCAGAGCTCTATCTCAGTAATGGTGGTTTCCTGGGTAAACCTTTGTATTTACCTTATGCATTTGAAACAACTATTCAGAAATAGGTTTCACTTGTCCCTCAAAGTGATCAGTGGTTCCAAAAGATCAAAAGGTTAAGAACCCAGTGTCTTTCTTTCTCTTTCCTTTCTTTTCTCCTCTGTCCCCTCTATCCCTTCCTCAGTTTTCATGGCAGGAAATCTGCAAGACAAAAAAACAAGCCCTCTGGTGTTAATACCAATCCCTTCTCAGAAATAGCATACTTTTGATATGTTCGTTAACGAATGATACATCCCTATCAGGAGAGGAAGGGGAAAAAACAAAGGACCCCATTCTCACTGTAGAGGTGGGGAGGGGTCCATTCTGTGCTTTATTAGTATCCCAGTTCCCTCCAGAAAGGGCTCAGGGCACGTAAAAACATTTCAACGTGTGCACACGTCCGTCGTAGGCATTTACCAGCGGGACAGGGCACACGAGCCATCCTGGAGTGCTCGCACAGATCTTGCTCAGCTGTTGAAATCAGCATTAGCGTCTGGCTCCATGCCAGAAAGCTCCTTCATCAGAGCATATCTCGGAATCTAATAATAATCTAAGTGAGCATTTTTGTCAAACTTAAAAGGCTTGGCATAGTCTGTCCTTTAATAATCCTTTCTCAGAAAGGGTAAGCTGCTTAATAAATCTCAGTGGTAATGGATGGAACCAGTCAAGGGGAAGGAAGTTTATTTAATAGTCATGTGACTTAATTAGTCTTCAAAATATTTTCTTAGAGAGGATTCAGACCATTCAAGCCTTCCTATGTCAATAACAATAAGAGAAATGGCTTTGGAGTGCAGGTAGTAGTGGGGTCACTGAACAAGCCTCCAGCTTCCAACTCCATGTAGTTTGGCCTTCAGAATATTTGTCACAAACAAAATGGTAAAACTTTGCCAGGTATTTAGGCAAATCATTAGGAATCAACTTTTCACTTAGTTCCCAAAATATATATTAGTCCTCCAGTAGGCACTATAGGTTACCCCAACATCCATTTTCCATTCCTTTCTTTAGGAAAAAACTTTCCAAGATTTAGCTGGGCACATGACCCACAGCCAAAGCCACATTTTCAGCCTCTTTGGCAGCACGGTACGCATGTGTGACTGAGTCTTAGCCAATGAGATGTAAGCAGAAGTGATGTGTGCATTTTCTAGATCACATTCCTTTAGGGAAAAGATATGCCCCCATCACCTCTTCTCCCCTTCCCGCTGGCTGGAATGTAGACATTATGGCTGGAGCTGAAGCAGTCATCTTAGTGCAGGAGGCACACTGACGGGAAGCAGAGAGAAGAAAGCTGGCTCTGCAGCAAGATGGAAGAAGAGGCACGTATCTCCAGCTCCACAGAATCGCCTCCCCAGCCCTGAACCATCTACCCTTGCTTTTAGGTAGCAGATATTCTGTGTAAATACCCCATTTTTTGGCCTTTAGTATAGTGGCCAAATCTGTATTCTAATCCACAGGTGGCAAACACAAGGCCCACAGGCTGAATCCAGCCCTCCACCTTGTTTTATCTGGTCCGGCACCTTGTTTCAACCGGGTGGCAGTGCTGAGCTCTTGCTTAACTGTTAATGAATAGTTACGTTTATACAGCCCTAAAATTACTTTCGGCCCTTTGAAGGCCACTGTGAGGCTGATGTGGCCCCTGTGCAAATGGGTTTGACACCCCTGGTCTGGTCTGTAGTGATCCCAGCCACGTTTCTTCCTCCCGTTTCTTTCTTCTAAGCAGATAGTTAGTCCTATCTGCTTCTGGGCTCCATTCCACCTGGCTGGCCAGTCTCTGGCATCTTGCCACCACAATCCACTCATCACCAAAGTTCCTTCAATCATTCTCCCTTACTTTGACTCATATCACTTCCCCATCCAACGCCCCCCCCACCCCCTGCCTCTTCCCAGTCTCTCAGTTCTCCATCGTAGCCTGTCTCTAGACAATCCTTGACCTCCAGTTCCTGAAAAGAATCCATTGAAATAAAACAACACATGCCAACTATGTATTCAGCACTTATCACGGGCCAGTTTCTGGTCTAATTACACATTAGCATAATGGCTAAACTAATTACATCTCATTTTAACCTTTCAACAATCCCTGGAGGTCAACAGTTTTATTCCCTCTGTTTTGGAGATGAGGAATCTGAGGCACAGAGAGAGGAGGGGATGCCCTCATCACTACTTTGACAAGGATCCGGACTCTGGAAATCCTAGGCAGAGACAGGCAAGGACAGAGAAGGCCTTGAGGTCACTGAAGAGAGTGAGAGCCAGACTCTGTATGACCAGGGAGGTCCCAGGGGCAGCTGCTGGCTCTTCTCTGATGGCCCTGGAAGCCTGCCTGAGGAGGGCAGCCTCACGTCCGCATTGCTCCTGGTGAGCGGCAGGCGGTACGGGAATGGAGGTGTGGTGGAGTGGCTCCTCTTGCTGTTCAGGGCTGTCGAGCTTTATCAAAGGACAAGCAAAAGGGATTCCCTAGGCACGCTTTCCATTCATTCCCCATTGCCCTCCTTTCTTCCCACCATCTCTATAGCTCCTTCTGGCTAAGTCTCCTTTGGTCATTGACCAAATCGGTCTCCCTCCGCAAAGACCATTCAGTCTTTTTAAAAACAGTCTCATGAATTTCATACATCTGAAGGAACATAGTCCCAACTTAGAAATAGAAGTAAAATCATGTTACAGATGTGGTGTATTACTATTGAAGAGAGTACAGAGAACATTCCACTAGAAAAGGCCGAGATGTTCACAGAAGATCGTGGTACTTTACAGATGTTATAAACCTATTCAGTCTTTACAGTCTACAAAGATAATGTCTTTACAGATGCTATCAACCTATTCTGGCCGGTGTCCCTGAGGGGGTCTTACCTCAGCAGGGACCTGTCCCGCCGTTGAGTGACCAGCCCTAACCAGGGTGGGCATTCAGAGCCCACTTGGTTCTGCTGCCCAGGATGGTTCTAAAGAGACCCCTCACTGGGGTATGCAAACAGGCTGAGTGGCTTTGGGTCCTCCTCCCGCCCCTCTGGTTCTCAAGAATCTGCTCAACTGCTGTTGGGTTCTGTCATCACGTCCATGCTGCCTGTATTATGTTCTCCCCCTGGCTCCCCAAACCACACAGGCCCGCGGCTGTTTTAACTGTCTTCTTCCCAAAGACCTTCTCAGAATCCTTTGTTTCCTACCCTCAGGCCCTCTTTATTTTACCTAATTTTTTTCTTTGTCAAACTTTGTGTCTACTTGTAACCAGTTATGTCAGAGAGCAGCTCACCAAACCAGAGGGCCCTAAAAGGGGGAAACGGGTTTCTCCCCTCAGACTGGGGCAGCTGTGTCTCTTCGCCACTCAGCACGTGGACTGGCTGGAAGACGTTCGGCACAGCCACAGAGAAGTCATTCTGAAGCAGAAGATTCCTATTCAAAATGGGAAACTCTTCCACCTTTCTCATCCTTTCTTTTATCAGCTAAAATGTCTCTCAGCTCCTTGCTGCCCACTTCCAGCTTCAGCAAGGACGGTGTATGCCCTGCTGTTAATTGAGTTGCAATTCCTCCTCCCGTCAAAGTGGGTAGTTGTTTGTTCATGGGGGATTTTAATGCTCTCGTGCTACAGTTCCTGCAGTTGGTCCTTTCTTCTTTAAATAGGCATAAAGTAAATGCTAGGTGTTAGCTGTATTACTGTGATTCTGCCAAATAGGTGAAAGGACTATGGTGGTTATGGATGATTGGCCCAAGTATCTATTCCACCATCCAGAATATGAGTCCTGCATTACAGAAGCTGCTAAACCCAGCTCTCATTTCTCTGACTCCCTTGCAGCTAGGGTTCTGGATGGGATTATGTTCTGCTGACTGGCTGCACTCCATGCAAGCTGGAAAAGGCTCTCTTCCTGCAGCTATTGCTGTTGAGCATCTCCCTGAGAACCAAGCATCCCGCTAGTCCTACTTCGGTGTCTTGCCCAGAGGAATCCCAGAACAGTTGCAAGCACGGCTGTGCAGACACTGTGTGTTTCTACAGCAGCCTTCTGGTGTTCTGTCGCCAGCCTTGTAAGAGTCAAGGGGCAGTGGCTGTGGTGGTGAATCCAGCTAAGGCCACCACCTGGGTTTCTTAATTCACCAGCTTCAGATTCACCCGCGGTAGTTGGCAGCTCCCCCATTGGGCCATTACAAGTGTTGTCTTGAGAGTCTTTTATGGAGGAACAGTCTAGGGCCTGCTGTTTCAGCCCTTCTCACAAGTTCAGCCACCTAACTCCCAATAGTAAATGATATTTCTGTTTAACATGGGTGTAATTATTTCTCTTTCCTACAACTGAACTTTTTTGAAATAGGGGAATTTGGAAGGAAAAAAAAGCTGAGAACAATGGAAAGAAATTTAGTTTTTGCTCAAGGAAAGGGGCAGTCAAAATACTCTTCTTGCTGAAATACCCATAAAAAGCTACAAAGGTATTTCTCTATGCTTATATTTATTCCAATTTGGATAGAGGACTTACATTTAAAGCTTGCCCCAAGGAAGTATAATTGTCATTCAACAAGCATTTATTTTGTGCTAGGGGGCTGTACCAGACACTAGGGTCAATTGAAGAATAAACCATCCAGGTTCTTGGGGCAAACATCCAAAGTAAAAAAATAGTAATAGTAATACCCAAACTAGAGGTAACTTGGAAGAAGCATTTTCATCAGAGTTTGGGAATAAGACCAAGCTTAAATTGTGACCAATGACAGTTAAAATTAGCCAATTCTATGTTGTTGTTCCTTCAGATCCTTTTTGGAACTCACTAATGTCAGTAGGTAGATATCTTTGCCTGTGTGTTTTATCGAGCTTCTCCAACTGGAGTGCTTGGGTTCATCTGCTTTAGCAAAGAACTATATTTTTCAATTTGAAAATGTTTGAAAAATGTTATCATTCCAAACTAGACCTTAGGTACAACACAAACACGACAGTCTGGAACGTGATATCAGGGCATCTACTACCAGCTGGGTGAGCTTTCCAGCTCTGGGAAAAATAGAGCATCCTGAGGGCTGAATTTGTAAAACTGAAGTTTTAAAGGGACAACAATAAAGTGCCACTGGCTGATGCTGCATCCACATATCCACAATATTTTTGATACTATAGGCCAATTAAACCAACTGTTTATTTTCACACATCCAAAACAAAACTTTTCATCCTCCCCCAAATCTTCCCTCTCAATGCTGAATCTCCAGCATCTAAAATAGACCCGAGCACACAGCAAATCCAAATAAATATTTTTAAACTGTTGTATAACTTCTGGCTCCTGGGTGAAGGAAGGACCGGCTGTGATGGGAAGCGAGGTGGCCACTGAGAGGGCTGCTAGGGTAATCAGGTGAGAGGTGGCGGTAGCTTGGATTAGGGTCACTGACGGAGGTGACACGAAGTAATCTGATTTGGGATCTCTTTAGAATGTAAATCTGTCAGGACTTGCTGATGGATTCGCTGTGGAGTGTGAGAAAAGAAAGGAGTTGAGAATGACTCAGAAATCCATGGCTGGAGCAATTAGGTGAATCACGGTCCAGTTACAGGAACTCAGGCCTAGGCAGGTGTGTACTCGGCCTGCTCAAGGAAGAGCCAGGAGGCCAGTGTGTGAGCAAAGGGGAAGATGTAGTGAACTCAGGTCAGAGAGGCGGCTGGGACCGATCCTGAGGAGCTTGTCAATCAAGGGAAGGACTTCGAGTGCTGTTCTAAGTGATGGAAGCTCCCGGAAGGTTTTGCACATTGTTGTAACATGATCTATTTGCATTTGAAAAGAATCACTCAGGCTGCCAGTGTGGAAAATCGACCACAGAAGGCAAGAAACAGAAGCCTGGAGACCAGCTAGAGGTGACAGTAGTGGGCCAGGTGGGAGACAGTGACGGCTTGAACCAGGTTGGTGGCTATGGTAGGGATGAGATGAATCAGACTGTATCTACGCCCTGCTTGAAAACTTGTTTCTTCTGAAATACACCCAGCTCCCTTCCTCCTCCTGGCCTCTCTCCTCTGGCTGGACCGCATGCCGCCCACCATGTCACTGCATGCAGGTCTCTGCCTGAATAGTACCTCCTTGGAGGTGTCCTCTCAACACCGTGAACGTGGCATCAGATACCGTCTTCTCTCGTGCTCCCTTTCCATCCTCATTTTTATTCGCAGCATGTAGCGCTCCCTGTTCTACATTTTATATACTTGTTTTTATCATCAGCTCCCCCACTGGGTGGAAGGTAGGCTCCGTGAGGGTAGGGGCTTTGCTCAGTGTTGCGTCACTGGCCTTTGTGGAACACGAGTGAGGTGCTTGGGTGAGAGCTGGGGAGGTTTTCCTTTCGCAGGAAGAGGGCTCCGCTGCAGATGTGTCGGGTGAACACGATTAAAACCCAGGGGGAATGTTCAGACTATGCTAGGGAACTATTTTATTTCACTTCTTTTCATTTATTGGCTTATTTATTTTACTTCTCAAACAAAGTAGGCTTAATTAATGAATTATTCAAGTATAGTTGACACACAATATTACATGAGTTTCAGGGAACTTTCTGTTTTAAGTCCCCATTGATATACAGCCAACCTGTGACGCAAGCACCTCCAGTGTGCGCAGTCTCTGGCACCTAGACGGTCTCAGTGAAATGATTATTTATTCATTATAATTAACTTATCACTGGTTCATGTCCTACATAGTAGCACATATTCACACACACATATCCTTCCACAAGTGCATATGTGGGGCATATATAGATTCCTAAAATTATTTTTAAGGCAGTCCCTTTTTTCCATTTTCTTTTTATGGTCAGCCCTGGCCTCATTTTCTACCCACCTTCATGCCAATAATATAGAGTATTTTCCCACGTTTGTCTCTATGCTCCCAGAATTCTACATAGACTATATACCTGGACACATACTGCGGGGAGTGCCGTTTGTTGTTCTGCAAACGTGGGACTGTTTATTCACCTTCCCCCCGCCCACCACCACGTCTTGTGTTTCTCCCTCAGGTGGTCTATGACCCCTTCATAGACATTCCTCCAAGTTATCTGGCGTAGCTCTGATTTTTTCACGTTCCTTGGTTACATACTCTTCCCTCATGGGGCTATGCAGTGATTTATCCAGCTCTGCCCTCTTGGGAGGCATTCCCTCTGTTTCTGGCTTTTGCTCCTTTGAACTCTGCTACAACACTCATCCTTGAACTGTGCAGTTTCAGAGCAGGAGAGGAAGTGGGATGTTCTTCATGCCATCCCATCATTTTCGAGTCGAGACACGGAGGATCAGAAAGGGGGAGGAATGCGCTCCAGAGTGCGCTGAGCACGTGAGTCTTTGTCAGAAGTTTGAATAGCCACCATTTCCCGTCATCTTCATCGGCAGGGCAAGTATTGTCACGTCAACCTCAGAAGTCCAGAGACTAAACAAAGGGACTGATTGTCTTGATTTCACGGCTGGTGAGGACTAAAGCCAGGGAGTATAGCCAGGACTCTGGTTTCTGATTCCCAGTAGCTTCTTCTACTTCCAGTTATATCGGTGCCATCAAAAATGGAGACATCTGTACGTGAACAACAATAAGAAAAAGAAAAGAAAAGAAGAAAATAATATTGAATGTAATCTGTAATGAAAAAAACAGTTAAACAGAAAATAGATGTGTGTGTGTATTACTCAGCCATAAAAAGATTAAATATTGCAGTTAGGACAACATGGATGATCTTGGGGGTATTTTGTTAAGTGAAATAAATCAGACAAAAAAAGGACCCCCCCCCAGTTTCTACAGGGCAGCCTTTTGCTAACTTATTCTGCACATTAACTGCTCATCCTGCCTGGAAAAAAAAAAGCTTTGCTAAAAGAATGACACAACTTGGATTTGCCCATAATTCAAGGCCCACTTTCCTTCCCCATCAGGGTGAGTCATGGTTGAGGTTGTTAAAACCACTCTTTGGAATCAGACAGATTTAATTTTGAGAGCTGGCTCTGGCACTAACTCTGTGACTTTTGGCAGATGACTCAGCACCCCTAAAACCCAGTTTCCTCATCTGTAAACAAGGGGTATAATTATTCTGCACCTCAGGGGTGTCCGACCTGCGGCCTGCGGGCTGCGTGCCGCCCAAGCTGGCTGTGAATGCGGCCCAACAGAAAATCATAAATCTACTTAGAACATGATGAGATTGTTTTGTGACCACACGTCGCGATGTCTTTAATGTGTGGCCCAAGACAACTCTTCTTCCAGTGTGGCACAGAGACACCAAAAGTTTGGACACCGCTGTATAGGCATTCTTAGGGTTAGATGACATGAGGTGTGTGAGCAGGTAGGACAGTGCCTGGCATGTCACAGGCTCTCAATAAATATTAGCTATTATTTTGGATGTCGTGATTCGTTGGTCCCACCCAGCTGAACTGGTAAATATTGTCCCTCCTTAACTGATCTTTACCTGGGACAGGAAAAGGCTTTCTCATCGGCAGGTCCAGGACAGTTAGGATGTCCTTGCTGTTTGCCTTGTTGTTTCTTCCTAGGTGGAAGGTGAAGCGGGCAGGGTGGGGGTGACCCCAGGAACTTTCTCTTTTTGCATTGTACAGTGGCATAAAGTGGAGGAGAAGCTGTCCCCCAAATGAATAGAGTAGGAACATTCTGACCCTCCCAAGTGTGCTTGCTTGTGTGAGACTCAGAGAGTGCAGACATTTTTCAGCAACAGAGCAGAACTGTCAATGCACGTGTTACAGCTATTTTAGTGCCTTCTCCCCTCCTGGAGAAAAGCCATTTTCAAGCCAGTTGCTTACAATGCATCAAGTGATGAAATACAGATAACAAATTGTGCATTTGTTTGGCTTCATGCTTATTACACCCCCAGTTCTGGAAAGCATTGCACTTAGCCCCTTAATAATCTCTCTCCTGAGATCAATTACCAGGATTTATCTGGTTCTTTGAGCATAAAAGTGTTTTATTGTTTTTACTTTTGCTCCAAGTGAAGTGTGAGGGGGTAGGCCAGGTTTAAGGGATGGTCCCAGGCACGAGTGTGAAGCTAGGATCACGGGCCCTGCTTTCCCGCCTACTGAGCCCTCACGAACAGGGAAGTGGGGGACGTTTGGGACTGTCTCCCCTGACAAGTGACCTGGTCCAGCTGTTCTCATCTCTGCTTATTTGCTCATAGAATGTAGGTCTGCAGGTGGCTGGGAAGGTGGGTGCTGCTGGAGGGGAGAGGCTGGAAAACAGAACTAAGTTACCGTTTCAAACCAAATCATTTTTCCTCTAAAGTTTCGCTGTAATCCAAACCAGTTGAGCATTTGAGAAAAAGTAGGTACCATGAAAAGGGGTAATGGAATTAGCTTTCATGTTTTTCCAGGACTCTAAACCATATTTCCTGTCACAACTGTACATTATTAATACAAGGCATCTGTTAGCACAGAACTGCCCGAAAATGTGCACCCAAAACCTTACATCTGGTTTCGATAATTTATTTCTGACATTTGTAGTTGCTGGTGGGTGGGGGGAGGATGGGAAAAAAGAGGGAATTAAACCAAGATGTAGCCTTTAACCCATCAGAAGCTCCTAGTTGGAGCCAAAAGCCGGAGTTCTTAACGTGATTTTTGCATTAGGTAATATAATTATATTAATTTAGCAGCAAATACCATGACTCCAGGCCTGGTGGGTGTGGGTCCACGCTGGCTTTTATCCTGCCTTCTCTGGCTGCAGCAATTAGCTTCCTCTCGCGAAGGGGATTAGCAGGACCACCCCCCAGCGTCGGGGGTTGTGGGGCTCTCTCGGAGCTGTCAGGTGTCATTCGGCTCACCCGGCCCCCTCGCCTGCCCCGCCCCTGCAATTAACTCCCTCTCTGGCTTTGCGAGGAGACAAAGCGGCCTGTTCCCGAGGTGTCCGACCTCCGCCCCCTCGCGGGCCCAGCCCCAGTTCCTCCAGCAGGAATCGCCCCAGGCGCTGAGAGCTCAAACGGGCCAGGTCTGAGACCCGCCCCAGACTTTCCAGGATCAGATTTCAGCCCGACTGGCGAGGGGGAAAAGAAAGAAAGAACGCGCGACTTCCGCGATCAGGAGCCACGCGGGGCTGGGCGGGAGGGGACTCCGGTGGCTCCGGGCTGGCCAGTCTGTCGCAGACGCTCTGCGCCAGGAATGGCTGTCCGCTAAAGCCCCCAGTCCTCATTTATGCCGCCTGCAGAACTGGGGGCTGTGCCCGGACTGTCCTCAATAGAACACTCACCAAAGGGGACTTGAGTGGCCTTCGGGACTTTGGGGACTTTTTTTTTAAGTAGCAACAGAGGTACCATTCTAGACTCATCAGCCTAGAAACATGGGTTCTTTGTTTGTTTAACTATTAGAGCCCCCAAGATCATCAAGTCCAACAGCTTTCTCCTTTCCCCGAGGAGGGAACTAACTGCGAACCAGAGAGGTTTTGCGCTTTGCTCTAGGTCTAACAGCTCGAGTTTGTGGTGCAACGGGGACTAGAGGGACCCAGCCTATTGAGTCTCAGCTCAGTGCTTCCTGCAGCTACAGTATGAAAAATAAATAAAGAAATAAGGTTGACTCTGGGGGGAGATGTGGGGAGACATCCAGGCCTGGCCTGGGCAGCCTGGAGTGAGGCTTAGCCCTGGGTTCAGATTTTCCTGGAGCCAGTCCACCCGCGGTCAGGCCACATGTGAGTAATAAAGGATTGAGTGTTGTATACTTTAGGCTGGTCCCTCTCTTCTTGGCCCCCTTCTCCAGCCCTGACTTCCTTTTGGAGTCCCTACTGACTTCTGGGTGTCCACCATGAGCCCTGTTGGAAGCATGTCAGCTCCATCTCAGAATAAAAGGAATGAAAACCTGGGGAAAGACGCCAAGGAGGAAAGCCACAAATACGCATCTGGCTGCAGTCGGCGGAGCAGCTCCAAGAGTCTGCAGAGACGCACCGTGACGGCTGTTGCAGGTGTTTAGTGCCAGAGGCTCCAGTGCCTTCCCTGGTCCCGTTTCTGAGAAGTGAGAGCAGCCAAGAGAGGAGGCACATCTTCCCCCATCAAACTTCTCCTCCCCGCCACCCACCCAAGGCCTTCAAGTTTCTACGGACTGTGGGGAAGAACAGGAGCTATGGGAGTCAGGCGGACGTGAGCTGGAATCCTAATTGCACAACTCGTTAGCAGGGGCCTTGAGCAAGACTTCACCTTTCTGGGCCTCAGGTTTTTCACTAGTTACATGGAGTAACAATAGGACTGTCCCCAGGGTCCTAGGCACTGTTTTGCCTTTGTGACCATGGACACTTTCCTCAAAAAAAAAAGGTTTTTAAATAAAAATATATTTTACAACTGCATTGGTATAAAGATGACTATGCTATATTGTGTATCAAAACAGTATTCATCTAAAATTTCACTTTCCTCGGTTTCTACGAAGAGAACATTTTTGCGAGCTCCCAAAAGTACTGTGGGCCCTCAGCACGGATAATCCTAATGGATGTTAGTCCTGTGTGTACCCCCTACTCCAGCTCAGAGTTGGCTTTGGGGGTAGCCCAGACTAAGACATAGGGGCGTGCTTATTGTGTTGGAGCAACCCTGGCAGAGAGATTGTGGAGGGAGAGGGTGATGCATGAGGGGGAGTGGAAGGAGAAGTCATAGCAATCACAGATTCAGCCCACCCCCACCCCATCCAATCTCTACTGCATGGGGGTTGCTGTGCCGGACTTCTCTGCAGGACCCCTCAATCGGTGCTCCCTCTGCATTAGGTGTGCACTCTGCACCACCATGCCTTCCTGCACACCCACCCTCTCTTCGCATAACCGGGCAAGTGGAGGGAGGTGCACACACCACTACAGCCCCCTCTCCTCGGTGTCTCTCCCCGGAGAGGCATCTGTCTGTTCTACCGTGTGCCTTCCCTTCCCACCAGGGGAGCCGGGCTCCCTCATTGTCCCAGCTTCCTGAAGCCCACATCTGGCCGTGCCCTCCCGCCTGTTTCCTTCTCCTCAGGGACACCCTCCAGCTTCGGAGAGCCTCAGCAAGAGAGTGGACAGGAGAGGAAAAGCAGTTCTTGGGCAATGTTAGCTTTTCTCCTGTCTGAAGTCACAGGGCTGGATCCTGCGCTCCCTGGGGGCGCATAGCTCTCAGGATTCTCTCCAGGCTACCAGGGAACTGGCAGGGACTAAGGAGCTTATGTTTCTAAAGAGGGAGAGGCTGGTGTTTATCAGAGACCCATGTGTGGGCTCCAGCGGCCTCTCCAGACAGTGGCTGCGGCCTGTCCCCAGCGCCAAGCGCCGGGGAAGCAGGAAGTTCCCGCCAGGCTGGGGCTGGTTGGCTTTGCCAGAGCACTGGCGGCATCTGAGGGAGCATTCCTCACAAATGTCTCCTTGAGAGGCTGCCCGATTCCTTAACAGCTAATTAATGAGCAGTCGCTACTGTGATGGGGACTGACCCGGCCTTCCCTCACCTCCTTCCAGGGGTCAAGGCCCCTGGGGAGACCAGCAGTGCTCTCCTATGGCCATATTTTCTCCCATGTCAGCCCTTTTTTTTTTTCGGGAGTCGTCTCTCAGGGTAAGCCAGTTCTCAGAAACAAGCCTTCCCCTGACAAGTTTGCAGCTCAAAAGGAACGGCCTCCTCTTAACTGTTGAAATCAGGCGCATCTGGAAGCAGTAAACTTTTCAACAGGCTGAGAGGAAGAAAAGACATATTGCAGGGGATGGGTTCACCTCTGGGACTAATTATTCTTTATATTTCACCCATCACATTTACAATCTTCGTCAGAGCAAAGAGACAATAAATGATCTCATTAAAACCCAGGAAGATGCTTCTCCCCATCAAGAAGAACCTCCTCTCAACACCTCGTTCCCTGACAAGGGCCACGTCAGTGAGGCTGGCACTGGGGCCTGGGGAGCCGGGGACAGGAGGGGCCGGGACTCTGCCAAATGCTTTTCCTTGTTTGAATACAATACCTATTTTTTTCCATCGCTGGAAATATCCCGAGTCTGAAATCAAAGGCTTCTCTGACCACGGTCTCCCTAGAGGGGAGGCTCCTGTGAAGGAGACAGTAACCAGGAGCTGGCAGTGTGTTGAACCAGCTCTACTTCTCTCAACCTGCCTTCATCAAAAACGCATCCTCAAGAAGAGATTCCAGGGCAGACACTGAGTCAGATTCTTTCAGGGCTGTAGTGACCCCACAAAGACTTGACTGTGACTTTAGGTCTGAGCAGCGTTCCAGCCATATAAAGGGGTAGCCCAGGCAGGGCCACAGCACCCTATTACCCTCCCAGTCCGTACCTGCTCCTTCTCCACTTGGGGCACCCCCCCACTCCTCCCCCACCTCTCAGCTGTGGGATGCATGCAGGAGGAGAGGTTCTGTCTCTCTGCAGGATTGTCAGGTGTCAGCCTGAGGTGCCCTCGCAGGATGGGAACCCCTTCGGCCAAAGGGAGCTGGATCTTCCAGGTGGTTGCTGCCTAAAGTCTGATCAGCAGCATTAATATCACTCTGGAGTTCCTTTAAAAACACAGGCTCTTGCCCTGACCCATGTGGCTCAGTTGGTTGGGCGTTGTCCTGCAAGGCAAAAGGTCACCGGTCCGATTCCCAGTCAGGGCACACGCCTGCTTCGGTCCCTGGTCTGGTGCGTGCGACGGGCAGCTGATGGATGTTTCTCTCTCACATTGATGTTTCTGGCTCTCTCTTTCTCCCTCCCTTCCCCTCTCTCTAAAAATAAATAAATAAATCTTTAATAAACAAACACAGGCTCTCCTCACCCCTCTCACCCAGACACCCCAGGCATTTTAAGAAGACTTACAGGTGACCTGTATGAATACTATAGCTAGCTTGAGAAGTAATGCCCTGTGCCCTCTACCAAGGGTTCTCAATCTTGCTCGGCTCAGAGTCACCTGGAGGGCTCATTAAAAACCCGGATGCAGGACCTCCCCTGCAGACTTGCTGATTCAGGAGGTTAGAGTGGCTGGGACTTGGCATTTCTAGTAAGTTCCCAGGTGGTGCAGCTGCTGTTGGCCCAGGGGCCACACCTAGCTGTTCCCAAGCCTAATGGCACAATGAACGCCGAAGGAATCACATTTAAAAATACAGGTTCCTGAGCTCCACTGCAGGAAATTCAGATGCAAAGATCTTATCATCTAATGACAGGGTGGTTAGAGCAAAGTACATGTGTCTAGTACTTTACAGTTTACAAAACACTTTGACAATCTTTCGTTTACTCTTTGCGGCTGAGAAGCTCCTTACGAAGGAGGAGGCACCTCAGGCTCTAAGAGGTTACGTGGTTTTACCTAATGTTTTCCAGACAGCGAGTAAGCCAGGATTTGAATCCAGGAATTCCGAAGCCACAACCTACGCTTTCCCACCTCATTGCAACCTGCATTGCAAAATCATTTTAAAGACTATTGAGTCCATTTCAAGTATTTTTAGTTTCATGATCGTAACTGAGTCAACTGTTCACAGGGCTTCCCCAGAGGCGGTTTCACGGTTCTCTGGAGCCAGTTAATGAACAGATAAGATGGTTTTGTACTGAGCAGCATCCATTTCCATGCTGGCAATACCCGGCAGTACGGAGAAGCGTGCCAAATAGACTGAGCGCGCCTTCTCTGATCTTGCCTCACCTTTCTATTCACCTTTTTAAACAGAGTTGTTGTTTTTTTTTAAAGTGAAAGACCCAACCTTTTCTGCAAAGGTCGAAATGATCAGATTTAGATTTAGCTTCGTCTGAATGAATGAGTTCACTGTGTGTACGTATCCCCAGTCCCTGTCGCTGCCATAATGCCAGCAAAGCTTTTTTTAGTCAAAGAAAAGGCATCTGCTAGCATTGAGAGCAGTAGGTGTTGATGATGGGGGAGGGGGCGGGTCCAGCAGTGCATGCTTCAGGACATATCTATTAAAAAACAAAACCAAAACCGAAAAACGCTTCCCCTGAATCTCTCCTCAGATCCTTGTAACAGTGCAAGTTGAGACCGGGTTTCCAGGCTGGCTGGAACCCAGAACAATGCCCACGGTGGTAGGGATGGGAGTGGGCGTGGCTTGTCATCCAGCAGCTTTTGAACAGGTGTCAAAAAAAGGCCATTTTGAAATAAATGCTCCTGTTGCCTGAAGGGAGCAGTGCCACGGTCAGGAAGGTCCAGAGGTTTTTTTGAAAGAGAAGAAGGCGAGAAAGTCAACTTTCCAGCTCCTCCGCTGCGCTGGGGAGCAGAGCTGGTGTTCTCCCATGGAAGGAGCACTCTCTCCCAGAGGTGTTTTTTGGAGGCACTGAGATCAAATTACTAAGCCATTTTCTGCCTCACAATTGCTTAGCTGGGTTTTTACCTTGTAAAACTTTCTTCTCTCCAAGTCTAGTGCTACATTTATCTTCCCTTTCCCCCACTCTCTGACAGGGGTGGGAATCAAGGTGTCATTAGCCATCACGGAAAGTGAGCCAAGGGTGCCGGTGCGCTAGATCACATGTCAGAACCAGGAAATATTTTTAGAAATTTCAAAAAAAAAATTCTCCTGGGCAAATGGTGTTGATCTTGTGCTGTTTGGGGAAAGTGGCTCATCAGAGTAAATGCCTCTTTCTCTGATGCCTTAAGTATCCTCCTTGCCTTAGATGAGCGGGTGATTAAGATAATGTTACCCTTTAGTGCAGAAAAGCTGTGTAAATAGACACCCAGGCTACAGACATTACCTGCTTTCAAACTGCAGAAATGAGACACTTTCTCTTACAATTTCCTTTTCCACCAAATAGTATACCCTATTTACTTGAGGGAATAGTCACCTTCTTATAATGACCACACCCGTTCGCTCAGACACAAAATGCTGGCAAAGTAAGTGTGCCTATTATGTGGGCCAGCCTTTGAGTTCCCCCCTCCTCCTGTGCGCGCACCGCCCTCTGTCCATTTGGTCACGCACAGAAGGGACAGCCTCTTCTCTCCTGAGCCCTCCCTGACAGGAGGCAGAGTGTGCCTCTCGACTGATGGGGAAGACAGAGCATCATCCCAGGAACCTCTGAGACTAAGGGAGGAGACACAGCCCTCTGGCCTTGGAGAGCAGTTAGCTGATGGAGAGAGCACAGCCCTGACAATGAGGAAATATATATATATATACAAATACATATATACATGCACTTACATGTGTGCACATACACTTGTTTCCACTAAATATATATCAGTAAGTAAATATATATATTTTCTTAGTCACATCGAAAAATGGCATGGATGAATAACACTGAGAGTTGGAACCAAGGGCGGAACTAGCATTAGTTGACCTGAACTACGGAGTTAGTGCCGGGGGCAGAGGTCTTGACGGAAGTGGCGTGGCGGTGGGATGGCTGAGTGTTTAATATTAGTCTGGGAGAGCAAGGCGGGAGCTCCTCTTACTTCCTCCCACCAGAAGCGCCTTCATAACCAAAGCACAATAGCTTTACCCAGCCCACTGTAACAGGATAAACAAGTTTGATCTAACTTCCAAATCTATTTTCTATTGTAAGTTCCGTTTATTGAATAAAATAGCAATTCAACATGTTTGCAAATCCTGGTGCTGTTAGATGCCAGCCCTGGCAGAGATTCATGTGTTTACTGTGGGGCTCGCCCAGTTCGGCTCTGCTCTCAGCAGAGCATCAGTGTGGAATTCCAAGCAGCTGCAAGTAGTAAGTTGAAAGCGATCTTGGCTAATCTTCCAGGGGGCTCTGTGGCGTGGCGGAAACTGGTTCCAGACAGTGAAAGGTACTTGCGTTTGGACTCAGAACTAGGAGCTGCTTCTGGGTTCCTGCTTTTTGGACTGATAAAAATTCAGAGAGAGACGGGGGTGTGATTTTGCACACGTACGTTTAGTATCATCTAAACGTGAACCTGAGTTTGTTCTGCACTGAAAACCCCCTCTTTTCAAGGTCTTTGGGGCTTGGTTCCCAGCCTCTGGAGAAAATGCACAAAAACAAAGATGGGGGCCAGTGTGAAGGAAAAGGGGGAAGGCTAACAACGCTGCCTTCTCAAGATTTCCTGAGGATTCAAACATTCTTAGAGGATGTGTGATTAGCTACGAAGGCAGAATCCACCTGCATGCATTCGGCCAGAGAAAAGCTGCTCTTGGTTTTTCAATAAAGGTATGTTTTCAAGAATCAGATGCAGAGTTGAAGGCTTTGGGTGGTGGTCTACTGGGACGTCTGTGTAATTTGTGAATTGCCCTGCCTAAGTGTGGCCACTCTAAAATCAGGATGTTCTAGGCCCGGCATCACCCTGTGTTTTGGGATGATCCTCAGCCCCATCCCACCTGTCCTGCCTACTGCCCATGGAGGAGGCCCAGCCTACAGGCTGTATTTCTGTTCCATCAAGACAGGGGTGGGAAGACCCTTTGCTGCCACCTTTTGCCTGTGGCTAGAGCACTGTGAGCACAGCCTTGACGGTGGCTGGAAAATAGAAAAAATGAAAGCATGCGAGTAGCCAGGCTGTCTGCTTGGTCCCTTCCACCCTGGTCTTCGGCACTGAGCTAGGTCCAGCCTGTGTTCCAGGTGCCTAGCCGCTTGCTGCCAGTGCAGTTTCCCAGGACTTGGTCTAATCCCAGTCTCACCCCTTGCATGGGACTGGCTGGTTCCCATTAGCATTTCAGTCCACCCCTGAGAGTGAGCATCACTGCTGCCAAGAACTCGTGAAACTGGATTCCCTCTTGGCCCCTTCTGATCAGACCCTGCTGTATCACTTTGCCTGCTTGGCAACAGACAGTGGTTGTGCCACGTCTCTCAGACTGGTTTATTGCTGCATAGGCGGTTCGCTTCTGGTCCATACATTCTGATTCAAGTTACCCTCGCACCCCCCCACCCCCGATTGTGGTGCAATTGCCTCTAATCTGGAAATCTAGGTAATGCTAACCCACCCTCCCTTTTAGAATAGTCCCTTACAGCTATGACCTGTGCTAAACAAAATGGAGAAATCTTATCAGGTGAGGAGACTTTTGGAGAATGTTATCTACCTTTCAAAGTCTTCCCAGTAAAATTCCCAAGAACATTCTTTCTGGAAGATCATGAGGTTATATTTGCTCAGAGGCTTAGCTCAAGTCAGAGGTGATTCGATAGATTTATGATGGCCGTTTTTGGATGTGTCGATCTGGCTGGCTTTGACCGGCTCTTGGAAGAATGCTCCACACTGGAGCCGGCCCATCTGGTCAGACACAGTAACACATAGGGGTGGGTCCTTGCAAGTGGTTCATCGGCTTCTCATAGAGAAAAACAATTAGCTAAGTCTTTCGTGGGGCCTTTCAGTGTACTGCTATTTCAAAACTATTTTCCCTGAGACCTTCTGCCTGAAAAAAATTATTTGTTCAATGTGTGTGTTATGAACTGTTAAGACTAGTGGCATTCAAAACTGTTAATGTTCAGACAGTTTTAACTTATTAATGGAATTCTAATCTTTTCAAACCCTTCTAAAAGTCAGTAATAATCACTGTTAATCAAAATGCATACAGCAACACAATTTATGAGTTGGTCATTATTTTTTCTTGCTGAAGAAAATTAGTCAACAACTCTTCAACAGAACCATACAACCAGTGATAACTTTGAAATATAGTTAATAACATGTATTCATGATTTTTTACTGTCTTGATTATTTCCAATTAAGACTTGTATTTGTTCATTTGTGGTCTGTGAAAAAGAAATAAAACAGTGTTCTTAACACTTAATATTTAAATTGCTTCGTTCTTGTCAATGCATTTTAGAAATAAATTATTGTTTCTGGTCTCATCCATTAATGAAAAGTTATTATCACTTTAAATCCTGTTTTAGTTCGATTGTATATGCAAATAAATATAGAATTCATTGAAAATCTGCTACATACAAGTCACCAGTCTTAGTCAAGAGAACACCAAAGCAGGGTTGTTCCAGACACTTCTCTTAACTATGAGTACTTTTGTGTTGAGTTACAAGACCTTTCTCACAGGAAAAGTGGACGAAAGGGTGACTCTTGTGGCTGAGTTGCTGCTGGAAGGCCCAGAACCTGCCATGAGCTATTCCCCCAATCTCAAGATCTCTCCCAAGGGTCCCTGTGGAACTTCTGGGCTACTACGCAGCACAGGAAAACCACAGCCTGATAGGCAGGGTGTGATTTATTTCCACCCTGGTTTTCCTTCGATACAGAGGGGATCACCTTAATAACAGCAACCCAAGTTTTACTGACTCTTCTTGCCAAGTGCTCAATGAGAACCTTCTACCTGTTTCAACAAGACTCTGCCCGGACTCCACAGAGATATCTCACAGGTTCTCATGAACCGTGGCCATGTTATTGTAGTCCACACACAGATTCTCCCTGGCGCATCCCCATACAGTGTTTTCTGTCCACAGATCCTCTCTAAAGTGCCTCCCAGTGCCCCAGCTTCCAGCCACAACGGTCAGAATTCCAACATCCAAGCCAAGGCCACTGAATCTAGGGGCCAAAGCTGCCGTTCCATGAGGACAAGTGGTGCCGTGTTCTGGCCCATCTGTCCAGCTGCTTGTGTCATGCTGGTCCCTTGGGCATGTAAGAATGCTATTTTGCCTCGGGCCTCACAGAGACCTTCATGAAAACCAGTCCTACAGCTTTGGCTTGCAGATCCTTTCCTGTAGGGCTCAGCAACGAAGCTAAGGTACCAGGTAGGAAACAAGTCTCCTCTGGCCTTCCATTTTCACGTTCACCGGTGGCCCCTAAATTTTCTCCCTTCTCTTTTAGCCCTGTACAACAAACTTGCAAATGGACTATTCTTGTCTAACCAGCAGTTTAGGTACATTCTCTGCCATGTATGAACCTCAGTTTGGGCTCAAGGTGGAATTCATCAGACTCTGTTACTTCTAACCAAGTTTGAATCAGCTATCCTGCTTTCCTTAGAATGACACCATGGACTTGTTCAAGCCATGGCATTGAGCCCAGCCCTGGAGGTGCCACGAGCTCAGAAGGAGAGATGTGCTCAGGATATGAGTTTCAGCAAATGCATTAATCCCTTTGGCCCTTGGGATGAATGGGCTGCCCAAAGGGTAGCTACTGTCTCCGTTGTATTTCCCGGAAAACTACAAAGAAAAACAAAGAAACTTACAAACCACAAGAGCTATTTCCTGGCTCTTTCAACAACTAACTAGTTTTGAGTGGTTGTTTTTATTATCTTCTCTTTGGGGAACAAATTAAAGTTGTGTGTTTATTTCTGCAACACTGAGCAACACAAAGAGAAAGTCTCCCAAAAGGATGATCCTGTTTCCCATCCAGATATTTGCCAACAACCACATGAAAAGGGAAACTAAACTTGAAGGCATTGTATTGTACAATAGATTGGCCATATAATATTACTTACAGTTGTATTTCTATTTTAAATTCACTCAAGGTATGATCTCCCCATCCCCTCGAAAGTCACACACATACACACCCCTAAAAGACCTAGGTGATAAAGTGAACCATCACTGTTTACCTGGTATGCCTGTGTAGAAGTTTCCATTTTGGGGTCTCTCAAAGTGGGGGCACATCTGTAGTTTTTCCTGATGTGTATGTGATTTAATCCAAATCTTAGGGACTTTTTATAACTTGTACTAAATCCTATCATGGTTTCTCCCATCTCTCTGAGAGTATGTATGATACAGACTGAAATGAGATATTATCGCATACTAGACTGTTAGGAATAGATACCCTGGCCATGGCCTCCTGGCCTGGTCTAGCCTAGTCCTGGTCTTCATGCCTTGCTACCCAGGGTATCTATACTTAGACTACAGGTGATGAGGGCCGTTCCCTATTCAACCCTGCTCCTGAGGTCTGTGGCAGGATTATGTGAGGGGTAAGGAGCAACAAACCTAGGCTATCAGTACCACAGGTCATGGAACCTTTCCTGTGCTTCCCAGCTGTAATTCCTGCCCTATTTCTCTGGTGGGTGGCCCCTGGGATTTCCAGGGGATTGTCCATAGTACGGTTGGTAACAGAAACCACTTGGCCCGCAGGTTTCCCCGGCAGGAAATCCTGCTCCGGATCAGTGTGTACAGGACAAGCCCACAGAGCTCGGGGCAAGATCTCCTTGGGTTAAAAAACCTGTCTAAGGATTGCTGCAGAGAACATTGGAGCTCTGAAGGCGGGAAGCCCCACTGGGCTGGAAGGACTTCAGTGCCAGCTTTTTAAGGGGGGAGGAATGTTGAAGTGACCTTGAAAGTCCTTTTGGGCTCTATGACTCTTGTGTTAAGTGATCACATCCACCTTGGGAGCAGGCCTCAGAGAGCTGGAGAAGAAATGCAACTCCTCCTGGCCCCACGTGAGAAAATCAGGGACAGGACAGGAAGTGGCGTCAGGTCCTCGCTGTGCATCTGTCAGTGTTTCTGCTGAAGGCGGAGCTGCTCGACTCCTGGGCAGGTCTCATCCTTCCTCCCTAAGTCCCCAGGGTCACCTCCACTGGTCTCTCAAGCATTTTCATGCACACAGTTGACTTGAGGCATTTTCTCCAAGGATCAAAGCACCCTCCTGTCCTCATTCTGCTCACCAGACTGGACTGGCCACTCTGTTGTTTCTCTAGCCACCACCTGCTAAGACTAGCTTTGACGTTTCTGGCCCTAATGTGTATGTGTAGGAGAGGGCTGCAGGAAATAAAGCGTACCTCTCGTCTGTCTGAGTTAGCTCGGGCTGCTGTAACAAAATGCAGAGGCGGTCAGACAGTAGACATTGTTTCTCACAGTTCTGGAGGCTGAGGTCTGAAACCAAGGTGCCAGCAGAGTCGGGTTCTGGTGAGAACCCCATTTCTGGCTTGCAGACAGCTGCCTTCTTGCTGGGTCCTTGATGACACAGAGAGACTGTGCCCTCGGCTCTCTTCTTCTGCTCATAAGGACACCAACCCATCACAGGGCTCTGCCCTTATGATCTTACCCCAACCTGATTGGCTCCCCTAAGGCCCCAATTCCTAATACCATCACATTGGGGTTAGGGTTTCAACACAGGAGTTTTGGAGGAGCACAAACACAGCTCCTTAACACTGGTCCTTAAGCCAAGCTCCACCACAGCTGGGGAGAGACACTGATGCACACAGCACATCAGCAGAGAGAGCACAGCTCTAACAAAAGCCAGTAGTGACCACACTCAGCACCTAGGATGGGGGAAACCTATTGTTTTCTTTTCCCATTTGCTCCCCTTTGGGTCATAGTAGAGACAGCTTTGGGGTATGCTTTTTGAGGGCTTTTTAACTGTGGTTTTGGTTCCTTAGTCCAACATTTTCAGATTTCTCAGCAATCTTTTTTCTGCCAGCAGTGATATTGTGTTATTGTGCTAAAGGAACTCCTTTGCAAGGCGAGGAGGGGATGGAACAAAGGCAGCGGAGGGAAGTAAGAGGTGCAAATGCATCTGTCGCCTGCAGCTCTGTAACATATTACCCCAAATTTGGCGGCTCCCAGCAATAGAAATGTTTTCTCTCACAGGTCTAGAGGTCAGCAGTCCAAAATCACGGTGTTAGCAAAGTTGATTCCGTCTGGAAGTTCTGAGAGCAAATCCCTTCCACACTTCTCTCCAAGCTCCTGGCAATCTTCGGCATTCCTTGGCTTGTAGCAACATCACGGCAATCTCTGCCTCTGTCTACACGGTGCCTTCTTCTCCGTGTGTCTTGTCCCATAACATGTCTATTAAGACATTGTCAATGGATTGAAGGTGCACCCTAATTAAGAATAATCTCATCTCCAGATTCCTAGCTTAATTACATCTGCAAAGACCCTTTTGCTAAACAAGGTCACAGTGACAGTTTCCAGGTAGACCTGGAGACCACCATTTAACCAACACAACATGCAAAGGAAAATCAGGTCAATACAAACAGGGAAGGCAACCAACATCTCCATAGTACTTGTAGGACAGACATAATAGGCTGGAGTCAAGATGACGGATTAGAGTCTTAATTCTGTCAGTGATAGTGATTCTGCAGTCTTGGGCAAGATCCTCCCTTTTGTAGCCTGATTGCTGCACCTCTAAAATTAGAAGATGGAGTAAATGACCTCCTCCAGCACCGCTGATCTGATTCTGTGTGAGTAGCCTTCCTGCTAACCTGCTCTCACGGGGGCTCCTGTGCATAGACACACGCATGCAGAGCGTACTCTGCCCCGAGCAGGCCAAGCCAGACCACTCCCATACCCAGTCGTGATTTTCACACGGAGTCTAGAATTTATTCTCTCTCATGTGGGGAGTCTGGAAGCTAGCTTCCATTGTGTCATGTTTGACTTGGCTGGAGAAATAAATTTGGCAGTGCTTAAGAAGGCCACACCTTTATATTTCTGAGTTTTTCCACAATCTTCCTAGGATCCTGGATTTTGGAACACTTTTTTATTTTCCAAATGAGTATTTCAGTCTCGGTCTTCAGCATGCCCACTGCTCTTTCTGCCCCAGGAGTGGTCCACAGGCCCTGGTAGATCGTTTAAAAAGGGGATGATGGATAAGGAAGAGAAACTTGGAAACTCCTGATGGTGTAATGACCAAGTACTGGAAAGTATATCACAGGCCTACTCCAGAAAACATGTACCTTATTATCCTGTACTTCTACATGTGAGGGCCAGCTGGGCAAAGGAAGGGTTTGGTAATGGGATCATAGAATGAGAGAGCTGGAGAAACGATGTGTAATCTTTTCTACGTGTATGCATTTTTTTATAATGTAAGTTCTGCAAGAGTACAGCGATCTTGTCAATCTTGTTCACAGCTGTATCCTCAGCAGCTAGCTGAGGGTATAGCACATAGTAGGCACTCGTTAGAGTTCGGATTGTGAATGAAAATGAATGCATGAATCAGATTCTTAGAGGTCTCATGCTACATCCTCATTTCTGGTTCACGTTCAGCAGGCAGAAATGTTAGTAGGCTAACAGTTTCTCTGCTAAGTAACTGATCTAAAAATGATCCAAGATGTTATGGGAAACTCTGCTCCTTATTAGCTCTGAGCTCCTTCCATTAACAGGCATTAAGAAAAATAACCTTCCAGTCACCGTTTTGTGAATTTAGGTATTTTGATTTTGGTTTTTCTCAAATGTCTGTCTCCTCCTCTTCATTCTCTCCACTGAGCGTGCGCGCGCGCACGCACCCACGCACTTAACGGCTGCGGAAGGTCTGGTCTCTTTTTGTCCCCAGTGCCTCGCCCGCGGAAACAAACAAGGTCTTGTACTGCCACCTAGTGGAGCCTCTTTATTTTCCACGTCCCCCTCCGCGCCTGTAGCTCCTGAAGGAGCTAAGGGAAGCAAGCTGCAGACTGAGGGCCTCCGAGGACTAGCCACTTGCTCCAGACGTGAGAGACCCGCCATGGAAAGTGAGCCAGAGCAGAAAGGAGGGTGACCTTGAGGGCGTGCCCCTCGCTGGTCACTGCCCCACTTCCGCCGGGATAGGTGGCCAAAGTCTGTCCCGTGTGGGTGACCCTGACCGGCCTGAAGGAAGTGATGTCATGGCCTCCTTTCTCAGAGATGCCTTTGACAAGGAAGGGAAAGGGTGGGGAGAGTGGAATGAGCGCCAGGGCGAGACAGGCAGCCCTTGTTTCCTGGGAAAAGTCAGGCTTTGAGAGACTTATTTAGCAAAGAGCACTTGCCTCACTTTTGAACTCTCCCTTTGAGAGTTCCTTCAGAGAACAGCCCCTCAGGACTGAGGAACTGGAAGGACACTGAGAAGGATCAGCAGAGAGGTGCGCTAGAGAACAGGGGCAGCAGAAGTCCGCGCAGCTGAGCCCGGAGTGTCAGGAGGAAGAGCGTGGGCCCCAGCACCAGAGGAGGCTGCTAGGAGGAGGCGCTCTGGAACCTGCCCACGATCTTTCTAGATCCCTGAGTTCTGGCTCCAGGGGGCGGTGGAGCTGGGGGACAGACATGAATGATCGCTGCTCAGGAGCACGCCATTACCCACATCTTTCCCCAGTTTTATGCCTCACCTTGCAGGTACCACAATGAATGGTACCATTGTGTGATCACTTTGCTTTGCAAATTTTATCCGTGTTCATTGGATGCGTACCACATTAGAAATCACCTTTACTCTTGGCTTTGAACTTTACTCAGGATAGCTCTGTAGGAGCCCTTTTTCAGGTGGCTACAATTTCTGCCTATAAATTCTTAGGTTTCTCCACTGAAAAGAAGCAGAACTGGCTCTCAAGCCTGCTGTTCGTGCCCCTCCACACCCGGCCGCCTTGCCAGCGTCTCCCTCCACAGAGCAGTTTAGTCTGACCACCCTGCCCTTACCGCATCCCCACCTAGCTTCTGACCTTTGAGAGATTGCTTGTGATTTCTCACTGCCAAACCCAAAGGCCTCACTGATAATAAAATGTCTGGTTTGATATTTTATACAGTCACAGCCCCTGGCATACCTTATTTTCCTGCGTTGGCCTCCGACCAGCAACTTGGAACATTGCCTTCCTAATTCAAGGAAAACTCAGCCAATTCTGTCTTAAAACAGGATTGAAATGTGGCCTCTCTTTGGTAGCTAATCAGGAACTCCCCCCTCCTCATGCTCTCTGCTTCTCTCAGTCTGGGTAGCTGCAGAGGACGAATGTCTGGAAGGTGGAGCTTGTGCATCACCCTGGAGAGGGGAGGAAAGCAGGATCCACAACAGCTGTCGCCAATGGGTGACTCTTCCCATGCGGTCCCATTGTCCTGAGCCAGCATCGTTCCTGACGTCCAAGGCTTCATTCACCGTCACTTCCCCTTGCCTGCATCCTCGTGGTCCAGACTCCAGCTCCTCCAGGTCTGTTCGGCTGCTTCAGCACCTCTTACACATCCTTCCTGGTGGCCACAGTGACTTTTCAGATCTTCCCCCACTTTGCCAAGGTCCCTGGGGCTCTGTGTGGCCACCCTAGACCATGGCTGCTCTGTTCTTCCAAAACCATCCTGGATGTGACGTTCTCCCAGGAGCTGTCCCCCTCCCTGGGGCATCCTGAGAGGGGAGACACACGTGCTCTCCGCTGTGGTGTCCCTGACGCTGCACAAATTTCATTGACTGTGACTACAGCAGAAAGCACATTTCGCATCATGGCTGAGTAGATGTGACCGATGCAAATGAAACAGCTTCATGAGAGAGTATTACCACTGCTGTTTGCAATGCACTCTGGTATTTTTCTATTCCATCCTATTTCAATTCTTTTAATGCTGGTTTTAACTCCCCCAAGTCAATTTTATGACCCAAGGGTAAGTAGGTCTCAACCCACAGTAGGGAAAACACCACCCTCAGAGTGGGTTTCTATTGTCCACTGCCCCTGGGGCTTCTGGGTTCGTGGGTTGGGTTCTGGGCTTCATACCGAAAGTCAGAAAACAGTTCCACACACTTCTTGTTCTTTCTCAAAATGGACAGCTTTCCGAATAAAAGGAAGTTCCACCTTTCAAGATGCTGTTTCTACCATGAGTTCAAAATAAATCCAGACATCCAACAGACTTTTATTCTCAGCTTAATCTATTTTCTGTCTGAGAACAATGTGTACAGCATATGACAGGAGAGTAGAAGAAAGAGTAGCAGGCATAAAGAAGCACAAAGGAATAAAATATCACTAAATATTTCCAAACATTGTACATTCTACAGGTAATAGTAACAATGATAGCTAATCATGACTGAGGGCACTGTGCTTAACATTTCCCATCTATTACTTCAGTTAATCCTCATGCCACACCCATGATAAGTACCAATATTATCCCTATTGTATGAAAAGGAAACAAAGGTTAACGTAAGCTGGACTCTGTCCCCTCCCTCCACGTTTTCAGACCACTTCTCACGTTCATGTCTCCATTACTCGCGCTCCAGCTCTACAAAATGAGGGATGGGGTCTACACTGGCTCTTTCAGCTCCCAAAGAGCACAACGGCCTCGTCAGAGGCACAGCTGCTCTCTCCTGAGTGTGAAGCGGAATGAATGGTCTTAGTGCGAGGCTGCCATGTGACCGGCACGTGGCCCCTCCTGCTGCTCTCAGTGACCGCTCAGCCTGGACTCCCTGTGGTCATCGACAGTCTGCTCCCAGCCCAGAGGCGTTGGGGTCCTTGGTTCTTAGCCATCTGCGGCCCTTACAGGAAATGCCTGTAGCAACTTCTCTTTATCTTTTCTAAATCCCACATCTATAAAAGGGGAAAAAAGATGCCTGGATAATGCAAACAAAAGAACTACAAAGTATTGATTTTCCCCTCCATTTTGGTTTGTTCATTTATTCAGCAAATATTTACTGAATCTGTACTAGGCACCATTCTGCACGCTCCTGGTGATTTGGTGGTAAACACGACAGATGCAACTCTTGCCCTTCTGGAGTTTACATCCTACCTGGGCTGGCTTCACAGGATGGCAGACACTGGGAGGTGCTTTTCAACCTTCTTCTAGTCACACCCCCAGTGAGAAATACCTTACGTACAGCAATAAAGAACATTTCTTTCCCCCTCTCCTGCTCCACACAACCAAATCAAAAGTTGTGTAGAACACTCCCTCTAATTATGTATGAAAAATTGAAACAACAAAAGTATTAATTTGTCCATTTATTTTTTATTATTCATTCATCTTATTAATACTAGAATGAAACATAGGAAAATTCTCAAGTAGACTAATTTTAAACCACAAACATCATCTTTGAAAATGAGATTGCTTGACAAGTGAGATTGTTAGAAAAAATGTGGCTGTCATTTCTGAGTTCATTCACCCTGCTCGAAAGTTCTCCTTAGGTGCCCTCAGGACAATCCATGAACTCTAGTACCTTTGGCAGGAGCGTCTGGTTAGTTCCAGCCTGAACAAAACACATCGATATTGTGGCTATTCGATGAGCTCTCTTCGATAACTGTGACGACCTTTGCCATGTTCTCTCTTTTTTTTTAACACTTCCATGAGATACAGCAGAATTACTTCTAGAGATGCCAAGTAGAACTTCTACTGAGGCTGATTTCTAAGCACAAGTGTTAATAGATTTTAACAATATTTTAATAGCTTTGCTGTGTTTTCTAGCCATACCAGCAGGCTCCAGTACTCATAATTCCTTTATTATGTTTCTAGTTTAATAGATATTCACCAACGAGGCAGCTTTCCAGTTTTGTCAATGTATCCGATCAAGTGCATGCAAAGTTAAGTGCTCACACCCCAAGCATCCCACCCCCACCATCACCCCCACCGTCACCCCCACCGTCACCCCCACCGTCACCCTGGATGAACGAGAATTGTCAAGTAACTTCCAGCATCCGTGCTCTGTGGGGATGGACCTCAAGCTGTCTGCTGGACTTCCAGCACATGAGAATCATGGCATCGGCAGGCTCTGCAGTTGTGCCCATGTGACCACAGCTAGTTGTAAGTTTGAATGTATCAGCTGATTTAGATTTAACATTTGCAGGCACGATATCTTTTCATGTTTGAAGAGTCATTTTTCAACATCCGTGTGAGCCACGTTCTCTTTTGCAGGACTGTATGGAACTAAATCTCATTAACATGCTGTAGAGCAGCTAAGAGATTGTGCCAATAACTTTTTGTCTGTTTTCATTTAAATATGTTCGAGGAGCTTGTCGACAAGTCTAACATGCTGTGTTTCTAAGAGTTCTATTAGTTTTGAAGGTGTCATTACCAATAATATAGCGGAGTTTGTCACTCTGGTTGGATTTTACGCACAGAAAATATATTTTAGATAATCTGCTTTATGAAGTCTGGCAGTCTCTCTCTCTTTTTAGAATGCTTATCATTCTAAATGAAGTTGAAGCTTACTCTTAGGGTAAGTATTTTTCTCAGCATCGTCTCTATTTCCGGTTCTAAATATCTGGAGCTTGAACTTGGGCATTCCTCTAATTTTTATTTCATCACTCTTTTCTAACAGTAAGGAGGAACCTCATTAAAAAGTAATTCATGCTAATGTGATTAAATGCATATCTGATGCAAACCTGAAACACATCCACTTGATAAGGTCGTTGTAGAAAAAGGCATTACAGTGAAACTAAATAATGTTTATATAAACTGTAGACTCTGTTAATGGTCCTGTCATGGAGATGTCATATTCACACCATACATCAGAAAATCAAATGAGGTGTTTGTTAGCAGAAGATAGAATAACTTGTATTAGTCAACTGATATTTGTCATAGCCTTCCATTAGCTCTCTGTTCTCTCTATAGCAATTGGATGCAGTATTTCTGACAACTTTCACAATTCTTACTAAAAATCCGGTGATGTGTTCTCATATTTTCTACTGTATTGTATCGTGTTGTGTTCTATTCTCTAGTATCCCCTGCTTTACTTTTTGTTTAAAAAGTTAAGTCTGGTCGTGAGCCATTAGCTTTATTTTCTAATTAGGTATTGGCATGAATTTGTTCTTTAGTGTTTATGGGTAGTTTGAACTATATTGGAAATGTGTGTGTGATTTGCTAATTGTTTTGTGTATATTTGGAGAATCTCCAGCTAGAGTGCAACTTTCTGCAAGAAAGAACTTTTTTTCACTTAAAAAAAATCTCTCCCAGGGTTCAGTTCTAAGTTGCGCATAAAGTGGATATTGGTCACGTGTTAGTTCAATGTTGACTGTTGTGACTCACCATAGACCAGGGCCTACATCCTCATAGGTGGAGCAGATGAGAGGCTGTGGCAGGTGGTGGGGGTTGGGAAGGCCTTGAATCATTCCAAATAGCCCCCCATTACTGCCTGTGCCTGAAATTTCATAATTAGAAATCCACTTATTTGTCTTTCAGTCTTTATTAATTAAGTTATAACAACCATTAGTACCTCAGTTGCATGAGTATAATTTCTATGACTGAGTCATGGTTGAATTCACAAAAAAGAGGTGGCCTAGTTAATCCCTCTTAAGCACCAATCCTGCTGTCTGGAGAGCGGCCGCCATGCGCTCCGGGCTGCCCGTCTGGACAGGAGGCCCCGCCGGGATACTCAGGCCGCGCGAACAGAGAGGGCCAGAGAGAAAAACATGCCCAGGGCAAGTGCCTGATTAATGACTTAGAATTAACATACTGGTATAAATAGTAACTGACCATTAAGTACCCATGTTCACATACTAATTTTCATTTTTTGCTTTTAAAGAAATTCAAAACCAAGACACTTTCTTAAACCTCAGTGATCATCACTTTTGCTCAATTTACTCTAGCCTTGGTTTGCTCCTCCACTCCGCAGAGGATTCTCTCTGGTTTTACTTAGAGGGTCAGAACAGAAGCCTTCCGAGGCAAGGCAGCTCTGGCTACCTGTGGCTCTGGGGCTGCGCCCTGGGTCCGAGTCAGGGAGTCCCAGAGACTGACAGTTCTGTGCTGAGACAGGCACAGATCTTTGAAGGCCAGACATTCCTGCCTGTGCCTGAAGCACAGGAGCGGGGCAAGGGGAATCCTCCCCGCTTCTTTCCATCCCACCAGGAGAAACCTCCAACTTATCTTCTGGCGCTTAGACTCTGACATTGGTTTCCCCCAAATACTGTATCGCTCACTTCCAAGAGTGACTGAGTCTCCCACCATTAATTAGTTCTACTCCAAATCCTGGCCTTTTAAAATGTCTGTACTTTTCAACAAATGGTTTTGGAAAAACTGGGTATCCACATGCAAAAATAAAGAATTTGGACCCTTGCCTTACACCATATATAAAATCAACTCAAAATGCATCAAACACCTAAAACTATAAAGCTCTTAGAGGTAAGTATAGGGGAAAATCTCCATGACATTTGGAGTTGGCAATGATTTCTTGGATATGACACCACAATGAAAGTGAAAAAGAGGAAAAACAGATTAATTAGACTTCATCAAAATAAAAAACTGTGCATCAAAGGATATCAAAATGAAAAGGGTGAAAGGGCAATCAAGCAAGGGGAAAATATTTTTGAACCATATATCTGATAAGGGGTTAATATCCAGAATACATAAAGAGCTCCTATAACTCAACAGCTAAAAGACAAACAAGCAGATTTAAGAATGGGCAAAGGATTTGAATAGACATTTCTCCAAAGAAGACATGAAAATGGTCAATAAGCACATGAAAAGATGGTCAACATCACTAATTGTTAGACAAATGCAAATCAAAACCACAATCCGATATCAACTCACACCTATTAGGATAGCTGCCATCAAAAGATAAATAAAACTTAAAATAACAAGCTAGGTAAGGAGGTGGGCAAAATGGAATCCTTGTGCACTGCTGATGGGAATTTAAAATGGTGCAGCTGCTGTGGAAAACGGTATAGTGGTTCCTCAAAAGTTAAACAATTGAATTACTATATGATCTTCTAGCAATTCTACCTCTCTGTACACACCCTGAGGAACTGGAAGCAGAGTCTCAAAGAGATATTTGTATACCCAGTTTCATGGTGGCATTATTCATAAAGCCACAAGGTAGATGAAAGCCAAGTGTCCATCAGTGGGTGAATGCATTGACAATGTAGTATATATAGTCAGCTCTCTGATGTATTCTATAGTTAGGCCTATTCGTTGTTCATCTGAAATTCAATTTTACTTGGACATCTGGTATTTTAATTTGCTAAATCTAGCATCCCTACTTGGGGCTAGTTTATTAACATCTGCTTCCTGAGTATCATCCTGTAATAGGTGTTGGGGGTGGAAACCCAGGAAATAAAAGAGAAGATGAAGTTCCATTTCTTAGAGAGTTTATAGTCTGGTTTCCCAGAGAAATTTGCAACCACCAAAAGAGTCTCCTGGACTATTTCAATGAATGCTAGATTAAATTTAGAGCACAGCCTCTGTGTTTTCCTACTGCCTACGGCAGTTCTGACATTGACCTGCTAATTAGGCAGGTCACTTGAGACACCCTTCCTCTGGAGAGTCTGAGTAGAGATCCAGATGCCTGTGGTTTTACCTAGAAGCCAGACGATTTCCCTGCTCCTGTAAATCTATGGAACTTGGGCAGGTGTGGTGTCCGAGGCCTCTGACAACGCTTGGCATGAAGTCACTTTCCCAATTACATCCCATCGAGGCAGCTTCAGACCTCCACTCTAATACAGCCCATTCGAAATCACTGGTATACATTTTGCGGTGGGGATAATCTTTGTAAGTTGTTTACAGTTCCAGTGCATTTTGTTCGCTCTTCTTTCTGATTCGCAAGGAAAGCAGGGGAGCTTATTTCTGCTCTACTGAGGACAGGGAGGCTCACAGAGGCTAAATTCACACAGCCAGCTCGGGGAGCACCCAGGGCTGGTTTTCATTCCACCAAGCTACTTCCTTTTGCCTACAAAACGTACGTGGACGTGGGGACAACTGGGGTGAGATTTAGCGTTCACTTCGAGTTTCAGGTGACTTCCACTCCCAACCGCAGTGCAGTCCCAGCCTGCAATTAACAAACTGGTTGGGGAGAGGTCCACGCGCGGCTCCGCGCAGGACCCGGAGCCCAGAGCTCCGGTGCGAGCGAGGCTTTGGGGACCCGACGGACGACGGTGGGCCGCCCTCTGGCGAATCCCAGCCGGTAGCGCGGGCCGGTTAGCAGCAATCCCGGAGCGTCGCGGGAGGGCAATCCGGGAGACCCGGAGCAGGAGGCGCGCGGGCACGACGCGGGGACGCGCTCCGAGCACGCGCGGAGCAGCTGCTCCAACGGCCGCGCCGAAAAGAGGGCGGCTTCCCGGGCAGGCCCGCCGCTGCAGCCTGACTCGGAAGTGCGGAGAGGGGTGTTGGGAACTCGGGGCGCGCGAGAACGCCGCCGCCGCCCGGGACAGCCCGGAGGTGGGTAGCTGGTGACCGCAGCGGGTCCCGGGGACGTTTTAGGTGACTTTTTTGTTGTTGTTGCTTTGGTTGAAAAAAAAAAATGCACAAGACGCTTTCCGTTTCCTATCCCGGCCCCTGCGTGCGCTCCCGAGGAAGGGACAGGGGAAGCGTCTGGTCCTGCAGTGGAGACAAAGGCACCGGGGACCGTGACCGTGTGCAGGGCCCAGGCCGCGGCTGGTCAGCGTCCACGCACGCCCCTGCCAGTGTCTCCTCCCCTTGGCTGCGTCCCGCGTTTTTCGTCTCCTTGCGGGGAATTGCGGGAGCTGGTCCCCTTCGCAGCATTAAAAGTGCCTCAGCCCGACTGCTGCGACTCGAGTGACCTCCAAAGTTAGAGATGTTTTTTTGCCTTCTATTCTTAGTATCCCTCTTTTCTTCTAAATCTCGCCTTTAGGTAGATGGCATTGGCCTTTATGAGGAAAGGCCCTCCTCCCCGCAATCCCTACCAAAGCCGTACCAAGGCGGGCGAGAGGGGTACTGGGGTGGCACTGGTTTTAAGGAACGCGCTGTTTCCTTGCTTCATGGATCTTTGGTCAGGGCAGTCAGACTAGTGGGTTGGCACCCTCGCTGGCTTGCATTAGAAGAGGGTGAGACTCAATGTTTACTTTCTGTTTTGTATTATTCATTCACTCGCAGAACTAGGGGTTTACTTCTATGTGATAAGTGGTGTGGGAACACAAGGAACCCAGAGGGAAGGCTTCACGGAGCAGGTGATGCTTTTTATACTGGAACTTGAAGAATAAATACTATTTTCCCCCTTCCTTTCTTTATGTTCCACCTTTCCTCCCTCCTATCTCTGTGGCCATCCCTACCTGTGATTAAATGTTGGGTAAGGACAGTCAGTCCTGACCTGAAAGATTCAACTAGTATTAACAGGGACGACGTGCTTATCAGATGCTTTAGATTCATTATTTCTGAACCTTCTGGTACCTGGAAGATTTAGAAATAATGAATTTATTTCTAAAGTGGAAGGATAGGTAGTGTGGTCCGTTTTTACAGAAGAATAAACACTTAGAGATGCCAAATGCACAAACTAGTAAATGCTGGGAGGACTCCAATTTTTGAATTAAAGCCTGTGCTGTATCTACTGTTTACTTTGCTCCCTGTTTGGGAAGAAAGTTATATAGACTAACTTAGGGTGAAGGCCAAGTCTCTGATGAGAGCAGTCATTTTTGTGGGTGGCTAGATGTTGGTGGGGACTCTCCAGGTTAACATGTGGAACTTGCCAGGGTGGGCCTCACTCACCCGTGTGTCTCCTGCTTCCAGCACAGGGCCACAGGGATGTGCCCCGAGCTGTTGCATGGAATTCCCTGGCTTGGATGAAGTCATTAATACCTTGTAGGGTTTCTCTGCCTTTTTTGGTGCCATTGACCTCTTTGGAGTATGGGGAAGCCAGTTTTTAAAAGGCATTAACAATGTCCATAGGGTTAAAAATGATACTGAAACAAAGTTATCAAAAATCATGTGAAGAAATCAAATTTATAATTGAGTATTTTATGTTTTTTAATTAATGCATTAAGTAACAGAAATCAGTGCCGTATGAAATAACTCCTACTTTCAGAGTAGTGAGGCCCATGTAAATGATATTTTGTGATATTGCAACAGCTGCACTGGGGTAGGAAAATGTCTGTGACTCTTCTTGGTGGCAGTGTGACCAGAATTGCTCTTACTGGTATCACTTGTTGTCCATACTTATAACCAAATGAAGTCCTGAATTTCAGTGGCAGGGGTCTCCAAGCTGCAGCCCATGGGCCACATGCAGCCCAGGATGGCTGTGAATGCAGCCCAACACAAAATTGTAAATTTACTTAAAACCATTTTTCTAGCTCATCAGTTTTCATTGGTGTTTGTGTATTTAATGTGTGGCCGAAGACAACTCTTCTTCTTCCAATGTGGCCCAAAGATGCCAAAAGGCTGGACACCCCTGGTAGAGGTTCATGAAAATAAAAATGTGTGAGAAAAAAATTAAGTGCATGGCCCCCTGAATTCTCCCTGTGAACACCTTGAAGGGTATCCTAGGTTACATAGTCCTTGCTGGCCACCCTAGACCGTTATGCATAGCTGATTCCTTCTCCTTCAGTCTGAGCTCAAGTTCACAGTTGTTGATGGTGGTAAGAGCTGCTGAGAGGGAATTGCTGGATTCTTTACATTCTCTGGACGCCCTGCTCCTTCTGTGGGTAATTCTGCTGGAGAGTACCCATCCGTGTGATAGTGGGTGGGTGCCATACAGTGCATGACTGGCGTTTTTGTTTTTGTTTCTGAAAGGAAATAAACCTTAATGGCGTATGGTGGTACCAGTGCCAGGGAAGAAAAAGTTGCCATACTCATCCCACAGGCACTTGGAAAAGAGATCTTAAGATGTTATTCTGAATAATTTTATGGTAATACATTTGAAAATTCATATAAAATGGACAAGCTTTTTGAATGAAATGCCTTATCTAAGACATAAGAACTAGGGAATCTGAATAGTTCTGTCTATTCAAGAAATTAAATTTGTAGTGAAAAACCTTTCTGTAGCACACTTTCCAGGCCCAGATGGCTCTGCTAGTGGAAGATTACATTAAATGAAAGAGATAAAAAAGGAACGTTCCCTGGCTGCTTTTATGAGGCCAGCGTAACCTTGTTACTGAAGCCTGATAAGGACATTCCAAGAAAATAATAGGCCAAACTCTCACAAAAAAGATGCAAAAGTCTGAAAATGATGTATTGCTAAATAAAATCTAGCAATCTGTAGAAAGGACACTAAACCATGACCAAGTGGGACGTATTCCAGAAATGTAAACTAACATGAGAAAACCCATAAGTGTTCTTTAACCACATGCACAGGATAAAGGAGAAAAGTCATTTAATAAAACTCAGCGCCCGTTCATGATAAAAATTCCTTGCAAGCCAAAATACTGAGAGGATTTAAAAACTTAAAACCATAGAGGGTATGTCATTCCCCACAAATACATCTATCGATTCCGTTCAATCCCAATAAAAATCCCAGCAGATCGTTTTTCAAAAATAGGCATCGAGGAGCTAATTTTAAAATGTATGTGGAAATTACAGACAATCTAAGGAAAAGAGCGAAGTTGAATGACTTAAGCTACGAGACCAGTATGTAGTATGTAAGGACGGCATTGGCACACTGCTAGACAGACGATAGAGCTGGTGGAGAGTCCATAAACAGGCTCACACAGATGACAGGTGACCTGCAGTGCAGTGCAAGAAGGGACAGCCTGCTCCAGTAAACAATGCTGGGCCAATTGGATATATCTACATGGACAAAATGAATCTTGATCCTGTACCTCATCCCATGTACCAAAATTAATCAGGATACACCACACAGCCCTGGATGGGTAGCTCAGCTGCTTAGAGCGCCGTCCGATGCACCAAGGTTGCAGGTTTGATCCCGGCCAGGGCACATATAAGAATCAACCAATGAATTGCTATGTGAAATTTGAAATTGTATCTATGAACTTTTCATAATCTGTCACATTAAAATCCACTGTCTACATTGCAACAAGAGAATTAACCAATAAATGCATAAATAAATGGAACAATAAATCTCTCTTCCTTTAAAAAAATCAATTAAAAAAAGATAGGTCATACAGCTAAAAGTGAGAGCTAAAACAATAAAGCTTCTGGAAGAGAGCAAAGTAAAATATCTTTATGACTGAGGTATAGTCAAAGATTTGTTAAATGGGACACAAAAAGCATTAATTATCAAGGGAAGCTTGGGTCAGAACTTCTGTTTATCTAAAGATTCTATAAAGAGAGGAAAGGCAAGCTACTGAATGTAATAGATACATTCAATTAAGAACTCATGCCCCGAATGTAGAGACAACTTTTACATGAAATGGCAAGTCACTTCATAAAAGAGGATCTCCAGATTCCTAAGAAACATATGAAAACGTGGTCAACCTCATTAGCAATTGGAGAAATGCACATTAAAACTGCAGTGGGATATCACTACCTACTCACCAGGGTGGCTAAAATTACAGAGACTGTCAATGCTGAGTGCTGATTAGGTTATGGGCAGACTGGAACGCTCATTGCTGATGGCCATGAAATTTCGTGTGACTGTGTTGGAAGTTGTCTGTGCCAGCACTTGCTGTGAAGCTGGACATACACATCTGTGACCTAGCTACTCCGTTCTTAGGTGAACACTCAACAGTGAGGCATATATATATACGGGCACTCAGTCACGTCAAAGACCATGCGGAGCAGCGTTGTTCAGAATGGCCCCAAGTTGGCACAACCCACACGCTCATCAGTGGTCAAATGGGTAGAGAAGTAAGGTGTTTGTACAACGGAATACTCCATAGTCAAGACAGCGAACAAATCATTGCCTCCCACACGACGTGGCTGAACCTCAAACACAAAGCTAAACGAAAGGAAGGCAGACACCGTGGAGGAAGTTCCATGTGATCCATTTATGTGAAGTTAAAAAGTGAGCAAAATTAAATAAACGAGGGTGGCAGATACCGGGCTAGTGGTCAGGACTTAAAGCCACGGACAGAAGGAGCTCCTGAGGCTTGTCATCATTTCTTTTAATCGGAATGGTAATGACTGAAGTGAGTCTGCTGTTGGAAAATCTTACATTTTTTCCTTTAAGTATATTTTAATACAAACTTTACTTAAAATATTATAAAGTATTTGGTTCATTCAGAGGCCCCTAATCTGGGGAGTGTCGGATATGATGGGCACCACTCTTGGTGATTAAAAAAGGTTGAAAATAAGTAGAGAATTTGCAGGGGAAAGAATACAATATCGCGTCGGTAGCTTTTCTGAGTCAGGGATTTGTGAAACTCATTCCTCATTGCCAGTCTCTGACAGCAGACGCCTGGCGGAAGGGCAGTTCATATAATAAGGCTTAGAGTTGTGTTTGATGTTAAGATTACTATCGGTGTGAGGTAAAAACCACAAATAAAACGCTAAGGTGAGGACTGAATACAAAATTTTGTTTACAGATTTAATTTTCTTGCAGTTTGACTTTATAACAATGGGATTAAAATAGTCTACTGTTTTATATAAATCCTTTCAGTTAGGGGCTTTCCTCCCACCAGGCAGGAATGGCCCCGTAGTTTCCTATGGCTTCCTAACACATGACCACAGACGTCGTGGGCTACAACAGCGCAAACTGTCTCTCGGCTCTGGAGGTCAGAAGTCCCCACCTGGTCTGCAGGGAGCATGCAAACACAGCCAAGAGCTGTGGCAAACGGGGAAATGTCGTCTCCCTGGGTTTTCTAGGTCCCTGACAGTGCACTCATTGATGCAGAGGAGTGGAGTGTCTGGAACAGAGTGTCCTTGAAAAGCGTCTAAAGAACATGGTTTCTAGAACTTCCCTATGGTCTCCAAGATGATTTGTGTTCACATTTCAGTGGCAGTCTCAGCCCTTTATTAATCACAGATTCTTAACGAAGTGAGGATGTCATCTAGTATCATAGTGGCCTTCTTTGAAAGGTGAGACATTGTAAAACCCAGAGGCTAAGTTAATATCCCTCTGGGATCTTAGCTTAGGAAGGCTACCATATTTCTATAAAGTTCCAGAAAGAAAATTTAAGATATGCTAAGAGAGGCCGGGGATTTGAAATAACATGACTAGAAACGTATGGAGCTGAAAGTGGTTCTGGCAAACAGCGCGCGCGGACCTGCGAAGGGGCTGCCGAAGCGCGAGGAACTGGAGCGCTCGTGGTTGGAGGCGGGGCGTCTGCTGCTGGGTCTCAGGGTGCAGAGGAAACCCAGCCTGAACTGACTTCCGGAGCTCCGGTGGGAGGACCCCCGACTTCTGAGCTCACACTTGACGAAAGCCCAAGCTGACAGCCGTGCCTGGCCTGCCTCCCTTCAGCCCGAGGAAAGGGGTTTGTGTGCGGCAGACTCTGGGCCAGGCTCTGAGGACGAGAATCTCATGGAAGGCCCTGGCCCAGGGCACGGGTGGGGGCCTGGTGGGCCCAGGACCCGGAGCTGAGCTCTGGATCAGCTGCTTCTGACTGTGTGGCCTCGCCTGTTTCACATTCGCCGTCTGTCCGATGCCTGTCTCCCTTGCTCCACATACTTCACTAGGCGGTTGTGAAAATAAAACGAGATAATGTGTGAGTTCTGGTTTGGCATCACTGACACTTAGTAGAAGTGCTCGCTCAGGGCTTCAGATTTGCCCTTGAGTTAACTTGGCATCCACGGTGAGACATGTGGGGGAGGTTTGAGGGAAGAGGGAGGCCTGCAAAAGGCCGGCTCTTTGTTGCTGGGGAACTGACTGTTTAATTGGCAGAATTTTAGACCTAATTGACCATCACCGGCCCTCTGACTTGAAGGTACACATGGCCGCGGTAACAGAGAGCTCTAGAATAGCATTTCTCTTTCACATGATGGCCCAGTTTTAAGTGATCTGGGGGGTTCTGGAGGTGGGGTGGTACGTGGAGTCAGGAACTCAGGCGTCCCTACCTTGTTTTCCCACATGCCTTTGCCTCTTGGTCCAGGGTGGCTGTTCCAGTCCCACCCAGCAGGAAGGAGATGACCACAGCCTCGTGGCTGGAACGGTTCAAATGTCCACGCCTGGCTGCAATACGGAGTTGAGCTCAGCATCTTTGTGGCCGGATAAAAGCTCCGTTACTTTGTAAGAAGGGAGGGTGACCGCCGCAGGGCAGGCAGCTAGCAGTGTTTGCCGCCGCTGCCTGGGTTGTGTCGTGAGCTTCCCTGGTGGTGCACACAGCACGGAGGACGCAGCGGTTTCATTAATGCAGTGTCGTGAGCGACTGCGGGGTGACGTTTGACAGAGAACGAGGAGGCTAATGCTCATGACTTGCAAGAGGTTGGAGATGAGTTTTACTTTTCTTTAGTTCAGGCTTTTGAAGTCATTTTTATTCATGGAGCTACCCGTAGTCTCTCTCCGCTACATCACACACCCTGTGCTAGGTGCTGGGGACCCAGAGACCACGGTCCCCGCCCCTGAAGGCCCGCCCACTCGCTGGGGGCAGACAGGTGTGTCGGACAGTGAGGACAGAGCTGTCTGGTGCACAGTGTGATGGGGGGAGGATGGGGCTGTAGGAGCTCAGAGGGAGAGACCTGTGCACCGGAGCAGCAGGTTGTGTGCGTGTGTGTGCACGTGCATGTGTGTGTGTAAGGTAACTGGCAGGAGGAGGTCTCACCGGGGTTGTGGGGTTGTGTCTGTATCACCTCGAATAGTGACGGGTCCCTGGGAGAGCCAGGGAACTGACTGGTGACAGTGTGCTGTTCTCTAGTGTCATGTCCATGGCCTAATGTTTTTACTTCTCTTTCTCTGTCCAGAGACTCTCACCCTGGGCATCGGGACCACTTGTCACGAGAAGCAATGCTGCCTCCGTGGGAACTGTCTTTTTACGTGCTCGCGTCACTAGGCTTCCACTTCTACTCTTTCTACGAAGTCTACAAAGCCTCCAGAGGTAAGGAGCGATGGCTGGGTGGTGAGGTGGCAGTATGTTTAGTTTTACAGGAAACCGCCAAACTGCCTTCCGAAGTGGCTCTATCGTCCACACCGTTTTGCATTCCCGGCAGCAACGAATGAGTTCCCGTTGCCCCCCGTCCTCGTCAGCACTGGTGTCGTCAGTGCTCTGGATTTCGGCCGCTCTCCTGGGCGTGCGGTGGTAGCCTGTTGTTCTAAGTGGCGTTTCCCTGATGACATACGATGTGGAACAGCTTTTCACGGGCTTATTTTCCATAAATGTATCTTCTTTGACGAGGTGTTTGTTCAGATTTTTGGCCATTTTGTAATCGGGTTGTTCGTTTTGTTATGCTGGAGTTTTAATGGTTTTTTGCGTATTTTGGACAATAGTCCTTTGTCAGATATGTCTTTAGCAAACATCTTCCTCCAGACTGTGGCTTGTCTTCTCATTCTCTTGACAGTGTCGTTTACAAAGCAGAAATTTTAAATTTTAATAAATCCAAGTTATCATTTTTTTTCATGGATTGAGCCTTTGGTGCTGCAGCCACGTTTACCTAGAGTCTCTCCTATGTTGTCTTCTAGGAGGTGTGTAGTGTTGCATTTTATATTTAGGTCTATGATATCCATTTGAGTTGATTTTGTGAAGGTTGTAAAGTTTGTGTCCAGATTCATTTTCTGGCCTGTGGATGTCCAGTTGTTCCAGCACCATTTGTTGAAAAGACTGTTGAACTCTATTGTATTGCCTTTGCTCCTTTGTCAAAGATTAGTTGATTGCATTTATGTGGGTCTATTTCTGGGACCTCTGCCATGTCCCATGGATCTGTTTTTCATTTTTTTTTCACCAGTACCACACTCTCTGGAGTACTGAGGCTTTATATGAAGTCTCGAAGTTGGGTGGGGTTAGTCTGCTGGCTTTGTTTTTCTCCTTCAGCATTGCATTGGCTATTCTGGATTTTTTGCCTTTTCATATAAACTTTAACATCTGTTGATATCCACAAGATACCTTGCTGAGATTTCGATTGGGATTGCACTGAATCTGTAGATCCGTGAATCTATAGGGAGAACTGACATCTTAATGATAGTTCTTTGATTTCTTTCATCAGAGGTTTCTAGTTTTTCTCACCTATAACTTGTACATATTACTTAGATTTATATCTAAGTATTTCATTTGGGGGGCTGCTAATGTAAATGTTACTGTTTTTAATTTCAAATTCCACTTGACCATTGCTGAGACATAGGAAAGCAATTGATTCATACAACCGTGCTCTAATTTCTTATTAGTTCCAGGAGTTTTTTTCCTCAGTTCTTTGGATTTTCTTCATAGATAACCATGTTATCTGCATTCAAAGACAGTTTTATTTCTTCCTTTCCATTCTGTGCACACTTCATCATTTTCTTGTCTCGTTGCATTAGCTAGGACTTGCAGCATGAGATTGAAAAGGAGTGGTGAGGGGGGCATCCTTTCCTTTTTCCCAACCTTTGGGAGAAGTCGTCTAGTTTCTCCTTATGAGGTATAATGTTAGCTGTAGGTTTTCATGGATGTTCTTTATCCAGTTGAGGAAGTTCCCCTCTATTTCTAATTTGCTGAGATTTTTAATCATAAATGAGTGTTTGATTTTGTCAACTGGTTCTTATGCATCTATTGATATGATCATATGATTTTTCTTTCTTAGCTTCTTGATGTGATGGATTTCACTAATTGATTTTTGTGTTTGGTGAGACTTTGTTTTTAATGAACCTGGACTTGACTCAGCGGGACAGTTCTTCTGCTTCTTGTGTTGTTACTTGGGGCTGCCACCATCTGGGGCTCTGCTGGGCTGAAATGTCCACCATGGCTCACACACACGGCTGGCCGTCAGGGGAGAGTTCAGCTGGGGGCCGTCAGCTGGTGTGCCATGGTTCTCTCCAAGCAGCTCTCCACATGGCTTACATTTCTCATAGCAGGACAGAGGGGGCGTTGCAAGCACACAAAAGCTGAAGTTTCAGGTCTCTTACAGCCCAGCCTGGGAATTTGTATGGGTCACTTCTGCCTCATGTATTGGTTAAAGCAAACCACAGGGCCAGTCCAGACTCAAGGGGAGGAAAGACCACACCTCTTTACGGCTGGAGCAAAACGAACGTCTGGGGGAGAAGAAACTGTGGGTGGCCATCACTGGAGTCTCACTGTCACCATGGATGTTACACTTTACCTCAGTGAGACTGAAAAATGTACGTTGTTCAAGGTCACACATCTAATAAGTAATGGGGCCGGGTTTAAACTCTAGATTCAATATTTTGTTCTCTTCTGCCACCTGCTATGCATAGATCATTGAATTTCCCAAAGTACCTTGTTGTAGGTGCTTTAGGAAGGTGAAGCCCTTTTGTCTATTTTACTATTGAATTATAAACCTTCAAATGTTATCCTATGGGAATAAAACTTCTTTCTGTGTCATGGTAGCTATGGGGATGGGGGTGGGAGGGGATCCTTTGGTGGGCAGGACAAAACCCTTCTGCACCTCCGCCGATTCAGAGGCCATCACGCTGTTTGGCTTATTAGTGACTGCTCCCTAGCCTCCAGCTCCTGTGTCTTTTATGCTTTTCCTTTCAATGTCAGTGCCAACGTGTCTGGCCACCCCCGAGACCTGTCTTCTTTCTAATGCCTTTGCCAGTTCAGCTCGTGGAAGCCTGTCACCCTGCCTGGCCAAAGTGTGTGCTTAGCTGGTCCAGTGTTGAGTTTTGGCTGCATCTCTTACTTCCTAATTCAGGACAAAGTGCTCCTTTCCCATGTTATGGAGGTAGGTCACTGGGAAAACTCTCTTTTGTGAACTTTTTTTGGGGGCGTTTGTATCTGGAGCAAATGTAGGTCCTGGAACACGCTAGAAGCTCACAACGTATTTGTTGAGAGAAATGCTGCCGGTGGGCGCCTGCGAAGCTGTGTTCTCTGGGTGTGGAGCTTGGGTACTGCCCTGTCCCATCAGCAGTGGCGGGGTCGTCGGGCCCTTGGGGGCAGCAGAGTGACTTTAACAGCCCTAGGCCATAGAATCTCTCGGTAAATCCCCAGCAGGGACTGAACAGAACACCCCTTGTTCCTCCCAGCTCTACCAAGCCTTGAGCATCTCAAAGGCATGTGGAAATGCTTGGGGTGGTCGGTGCTGCTGCCGTGCCTGGTGACCTCCCCTCACGTGCTCTGCGGGCAGTACTCTGGCCAGTCCAGACCTACGGCTTTCAGTTCGTGCTTTCCGGTTTAGCAGAGGTGGAAGCACTTCTTTCTCCCAGCTCACACTTAACACTAGGAGGGCTGTGCGGTAGGCAACCTCTGCCTAGAAGAGGGCCGGGTGCTTTTGTGTTTCCATCAGTTTCGTGCGGCTCTCTTCAGTGCAGACCTGGAAAAGCACCTGCGAGGGGAAGTCTTTCAACTACTGTTTCAATTTACTACCTAACAGTTTATATAGAAATTTTCTATTTTTTCTGGTAGCTGTTTTGACATTTTTTAGTTTTCAAGGGATCTATGCATTTTATGTAGGTTTTCATTTCCATTAGTATATTGTGGTTCATAACACTCTTATTTTAATTGTTACTTCTGTAATTGACTTTTCTTTCTTATTGTGAAATCGTTTTTGTTTACTTCCATTTTCTCCTTCACCCCCTTCCTCCCTTGGTCATCTCTCCTGCCTGTTCCTCTTTCGGTGGTCAGGTGTGCCGGAGATCTTACTCATCTTTTGTCTTTGTTAAATTTCTCAGTGTTTTCTTTTTATTCTCTAACTCATTGATTTCTGCCTTATCTTGTTAATTCTTTCCTTATTCTTTCTTTGGGCTTGCTCTGTTCCTTTTTATTCCAACTTCTTGAGTTGAATGTTTAGCTCCTTTATTTTGTAAGGAGTCTGCTTATATTGTCGTCTGTCCTGTTGAGGTTTCAGGAAGTTGAGCTTCTCTCCTGTAAGCCGTCTCATGTGTATCTGGTATTTAACACGAGGTGAAGAGTCATATTATTTTTCCCCAATAGATATCCAAACACCGTTTATTAAATCTTTCTTTCCATATTGAATTATGATGCAATCTTGATCATGTGCTAAATTATTTTTTAAAAATATTTTGTTTATTTATTTATAGACAGAGGGGAAGGGAGGGGAACATCAATGTGTGGTTGCCTCATGCGCCCCCTACTGGGGGCCCTGGCCTGCAACCCAGGCATGTGCTCTGACTGGGAGTCCAATTGGCAGCCCTTTGGTTCACAGGCCAGCGCTCAATCCACTGAGCCACACCAGCCAGGGCATGTGCTAAATTCTTACATGTACTCCAGTATGTTTGTGGAGATGTCTTTTTTGTTTGCTTGTTTCTTTGATTTCTCACCCAGTTCTGTCATCAGTACTAAACTACTGGAATTATTTTTGCTTTATTAAATGCTTCAGTATGTGGCAAAGTAAGTTACCACCCATTATTCTTTATTTTCACACTTTTCTTATCCATTCTTATTGGTTTACTCTTCCAGATGCATATTTGAAATTCCAAAAAGAAAACTTATTAGTGCTGTTATTAGAATTACAACAAACCTAGAGATCAATTTGAAAATAATTGACATTCTTATAATGTTGTATTTTTCCTTTCAAGAATATGGTATTTGTCTTTATTTATACAAGGTTTTCTGTTACTTCTCTTAATGAAGGTTCATGGTTGTCTTCATAATAATTCCTGCTAAAATTTCTAGTAAGATGGTTTCTTAAGTCTTTTTTTCCCTTTTATTATTGGGATATTTCCAATTATATATATATAGATTTTTTTAAAAAGATTTTATTTATTTACTTTTAGAGAGGGAAGGGAAGGAGAGAGAGAGAGAGAGAGAGAGGGAGAGAGAGACATCAATGTGCAGTTGCTGGGGGTCATGGCCTGCAACCTAGGCATGTGCCCTGACTGGGAATCGAACCTGCGATGCCTGGTTCGCAGCCTGCGCTCAATCCACTGAGCTATGCCAGCCAGGGCTCCAATTATATTTTCTATAATTTCTAGCTGATTATTTCTTATCTATAGTAAAGATATATATTTTGGTTTATTTATTTTGTGTTCTAACAGCTTACTAAATTATGTTAATGTTCCACTGATTTGTTGTTTGACTCTCCTGGTTTTTGTATTTAGATAACATCACGCACAAGGAGCAATGGTGATTTTACTTCATCTATTGTTGCTTTGCTAGAACTTCTAGAACAATATAATAATTGGGAAAGGATGCTATCCTTATTTTAATTCTAACTTTAATGAAAATTCCTGTATTTTTTTAAAAAGATTTTATTTATTTATTTATTTTTAGAGAGGTGGGAAGGGAGGAAGTAAGAGAGGGAGAAAAACATTGATCTGTTGCTTCTCTCTTGCCCTCAACTGGGGACCCAGCCTGCAACCCAGGCTTGTGCCCTGACTGGGAATTGAACCGGCAACCTTTCGATGTGCCGGCTGGCACTCATTCCACTGAGCCATACTAGACACGGCAGGATTCCTGTGTCATTTTTAACGTGAGTGAAAAGTTGAATAAACTTTGCTTTTAAAAATATCATGTTAGGAAATCTTTCTAGCCCCACTTTCATAAATTTCTAAAATCTGCAATAAATGTTAAATTTTACCTATTTTTAGAGTATCGATATGACTACATAGATTTCCAATATAGTTTATATGGATTCCCACAACAAACCCACTGTGACCATGGCATTTTTAAGTATACTGCTTGTTTCCAAGTTTAACAAATAATAATTATAAATAATTATAAATAATAATTATAAATAAGTGATAATGGTTACCCTGTCATTTTATTTTTTGTTTCATCCTCAGATTTCAATATCAGCATTCTGTTAACTTTATAATGAATTAGGAAGCTTTTCATTTTTTTCTTTATTTTATGGAACTGTTTAAGTAATACATGTGCTGTCTGCATCAAATTTGATATCATTCACTTGTAAGTTTGTCCAGATATGGAGTTTCTTTGGAAGTAGGCTCACTGAAAATATATAGTATCTTTCAGAGTAATTGACATACCGTATTTCTCAGAGTATAGATGCACCCCCCCTCCAATCTGGGAGTAATAATGGTTGTTAATGCTGCTGTTGAGTTCTCTTTACATTTATATTGGGGAAATATTATGTTATTTATGTTATTAAATATTTTACCACATTTTTTGCTTCAAACATTTTTTTCCTATTTTCATCCTCTAAAACCTAAGTGCGTCTTATGGTCCAAAAAATACGGTGCTAGGTTTTCTTACGTCAGTTTGAGTAATTTATACTTTTCCATTTTATTGAAGCATAAATGTATTAGCATACAATTGTATGTTATATTGTTAAAATGTTTTCAGTCCCACATGTATCTCATTTCTCTTGTTTTAGAAAATTTACCAAAATTTTGTCTAGGTTGTAGGTTGATTGTCTTTCTCACAGAACAAACCCCTGGATCCATTCACGAATTCTGCCACTCTGCGGTTTTCCGGGAAGACTGCTCTCTGGGGAGCGGAGCTTCTCTCTGTCCCGTGGCTTCTGGAGTCCAGGCTCACGTTCCGTGCAGTCGCGTCATCCTGAGAAGCCGTGTCCTGGTGGCATTTTATGAGTGGGACTCCGCTTTCCATTGATTTGCGTTTCATTTCACAAGCACCTGATTTTCCTTTCTTTAATCTTTAGTGATCGATAGTTAAAGTTTCTCTAAAGAAACTCTGTGACTCCTGGGAGCCCCGATATTTAAGCCCATATGGAGCAAATTATTTTTGCCACCTCCAGCTTTTTTTTAAATATGGCGAGTGTTCTGAGAGTGGGCTACAGCTCTCCTTGATCGTGTCCACCTTCTACCTTTTGTTTATGCCTATGCACACCTGTTCTTATCATTTATCCCAGATCTCAGTTTATGAGAAAGGATGTAGCCCCTCATTTATACGTTAATTATTTTATGTTGTTCATGCAAGACACTAACCTCTCGTAGGGAGTGGACTTTGTTAACCAGGATGCAATTTTTCCTATCTGCTTTTGTGATTAGAGGAATTTGGTTGCAAAGTGGCCAGTACCTCTGGGGAACTCAGTTCAGGGTGGGGAAACAAAGGCTACTTACTTACTTGTTTGTCCCTGAGTAGGTGACCTTGACCTGGGAACTGGGAGAGTTGGCTTACCTTGGCTTGGGCCACCCTGGGCCCTTCAGTTTACCCATCCTTTGTGGAAGGACCCAAGTGCGTTGTCCCAGCTGGAGCCCAGGACTGGACAGACTCCAGGACTGGACAGACTGTGCAAGGGCCCGAGTTAGTAGTGGGTGTTGTGGCTCCGCTGCGGCCCCGAGTGCCCTGGCCCTTGGTGTTGCATTTGCCCCTTGTTACCCTGTTGCCATGGGAGGGTCAGAGGAAATGGTAGCATTATTTATAGTCGCCTTCCCACTGGGGTTCCAAGGCTCCCAGCCCACCCCTTCCTCCAGGCTCACACTGGCATTGTCCTCCTGTGTCGACATGGTCCTCAAGGGAGGGGAGTGTCGGCTTCCAGGGAGTCTGCTTGCTTAATGCTTTTAATAAACCGCCCACAATGACCTGGGCCAGGGCCAGGGCCTGGGCAGTGGGGCATTCAAAGGCAACCCTGGGGTTAGACTCCGCAACCCCTCACTCCCTGCTCGCCCAGCCAGTGCTCCACATTGGATCAAGTACAAAGTACGTGCCCAGAGCTTATGGCTACTTCTTTGCTGGACCGTCTCAGTCTGAGGCGTCTTCTGCCTCTCCCAGGAGCCCTCAGGACTCCCATGCCAACGGCATGCCTGGTGGTCTGCCATGACAGACCCCAAATTCCTTCCGGGAATAGCAGAGGAGCGGCCCTACTAGGGAGGTTTGAGACCATATATGTTCTTCATTGCCTTGCATCCTATTTTCCTATGTGGTTTCCTATCACCTTTTCGTTCTCTGAGTGGCAGTCGGGAGAGAGGAGGAGAGAAGGAGCCCCCACACCTCACAAATGTTGTGGAAGAACCAGTGCCTTATCCTCCCTTTTCCGTGCGATGTTTTATAGGAATATTTGAGAGTTGCTCACCATTAAGTTATCTCGTCTTTGGAAGCCCATCTTTTCTGCTCCCTTTCTTCATTCTCATTACTGCCACGGTCTTCTATACCCGAAGGCTCCCTAGAAAATAAAGAACCAGTAGGAGCTGATTAGAATTGTTCAGATGCATAGAAGCAGCAGGACGTGTGAAGCCATGATTGGGTCGCTGCTCCCTGGGAGGGGCTGGTATCACCGGAGGGCACGCGAGTGTGTAGGGTGTCCTCTCGCTGATTACTGCCCTCTGATTATCCCTCCTCCCCCACGACTGATTTCCTATCACAGTGTTGAGGGTGAAAGGGTTAGGTTAGTTAGAGCTCTTAAGTAAATGGTTTACCACCAGAGCCCACTGGCAGTGATTAAAATGCAAATTCTCTTACCCAGTAGGTAGAATGGGGTTTTGATGTATCCTTTTATTGGGTGGTGGGTGGAGAGAGGAGAATCAACAGCTGATTCAGTAATGAGGGCTCATCAGCAGAAATTGTTTCGTTTCTATGCTCCCAGGCACTTTTGTGCGGCACGGAATCTCGGGCTGTGGGGTGGGGAGAGAGGTTCTCCGGCAGAGAAGGCTCCTCTCCCTCTGCAGCGTCCTCCGGCTCGGGCGTGTCTGTGAGTCATGAGCACTGGTCCTGCCCAGAGGTGAGAACGTGGGACCCCCACCTGGAACGTGGGATCAGAGAAGGCGGCGGCCCTCAGGGAGGTGCCCCTGCCCCGGGTCTCGGCTTCCACGCTCCTGTGCCCACCAAATTCTGTAGCGACGCGTTCTCAGCCAGCTTACAGCTGTCTGAAGACACTGATTTCCAGAAGGGTCATGAATGGATTTGAGCTGTAACTTAACGTACATGTTATATGGCATTTGTTTGTGTTAAGAAATCAGACAAAGGTGATTTGTAAACATTCTCCAACACGTGAGGGGGAATTTTGGTCTAGCAAGGATGCCCAGACTTTTGGCATCTCTGGGAGATGCCACACTGGGAGAAAAAGAGTTGTCTTGGGCCACACACTAAAGACACAAACACTGAGGAAAACTGATGAGCAAAAACAAAACAAAACAAAACAAAACAAAACAGGTTTTAAGTAAGTTTACGATTTTGTGTTGGGCCGCGCACACAGCCGCCCGGGGCCGCAGCCGGTAGAGCTGTGCTGTCCGTCGCTGTGGCCGTCAGGCGCGTGGCTGATGAGCCCTGGAAAGGCGGCCGCCTCAGGTTGAGGCGTGCTGTCAGGATAACGTGCACCTTGGACTTTGAGGAATTAGTTAGTGAGGAAAAGGCATGTAAGGTAACTCATTCATAATTGTCTAATGTGGATTTCATGTTGAAATAATGTTTGGGGTATGTTTAGATAAAGGAAATATAGTAACATTTATTTCATGTTTTAAAACCTTTTAAAAATGTGGCTTAGAAACGTTATGTGGTTTAGAAACTTAAATGTGGTTTAGAAACTTTAAATCATGAATGCGTGTGAGACAGGATTTCGGTTGGACAGGATGTTGTGGTAAGTCTCCATCTGCGTAGGACTCCTTTTCCCCACTAGAGGGAGATGTGCTCCAGCTTCAGGACGTCGGCGCTTAGCAAGTGAACTTCACTGCTTCTGAATGTAGTCTTTTTTATAAGAAAAAAGAACTCAAGTTTCTGCCTTGTTTCAAGTCTGCATAATTCTGATGCCTCTGGAGGTTGCTCTGTGTATGAAAGTGAAGCTAAAACCAAAGAGGCCAGAAGCAGGGAGGTTTTCCACCCAATTTGTGTCGATGGATTAGGAAGTTCCTGTTACTTTTGTGCTGGATTGCAGTAGCTTGCTGTTTGCAGGCTGTTCCCTTGGACTTGAGTCTGTGCACAACACATGCATGAGTGCGTGCACACACACAGTGTGGTGTGCATGCGACTGTAACAGAAAGGACTGGGCCCTGCTGCAACCACACATCTCCAGCACCTGCCGGACCACGTGGAATGCCACGGAGAGTGTGGCCGAGCTGGGCCCTGCAGTGCCCTGGCCCCAGGGCTTGGTAGCCTCCCTGGGGCAGTGTTGCCTTGGGGTGAGGTGGGGCTCCTGTTTGTATCTAGTGTGTGTGAATCTGCCCCTTGGCCCTACAGTAGATCCGCATCATTTCATGACTAAGTTTAGTAACACACTCCCTTCTGGTTTTCCTGTGATCTTTCTGGGTAGCTCCTTTTCGATCTTCTGTGGTTTTTGTACTTCTGTTGGCCCAATAAGCAGTGGTTTTCCCTGTTCTTACTCTGCACTCTGTGCCTTTTGGGGTGGCGTCAGCCATTCTGGAGGCTTCCTCGTTACCCCTACCCTGAGGACCCCTGAGTCTTTATCTTCAACTTCAGGCACCCTTGAGCACTGAGGCACCCACCCAGCTTCTGACCGCATGTCACACAGATGCCCCAAACTCAGCCTCCGTAGCTCCCTGACTTCCTGTATTATGGCACTCATCAGCACGATTGTCATTTTTTTGCTATTCGTTCATCTCTCTTACCTAGTCCACAGTAAGCCCCAGGGGGGCAAAGGGCATGCCAGTCTTGATCTGTTTCATTCCTAGGACCTCACACTAGGCCTGGTTATTGTACACCCTCAAGAAGTATTTGAATGAAGGTTTTAGTATACCTTTTGTTTTAAACCAATTGTGTTGTTTGCTTATAAACATACTTGTTACTATTGTATGATTCCATCTGATACTCTCGTTAGCATTGTATCATATCATGAGGCTGTGATCACCACCATTGTGTGGAATGGTCTGTTTAAAGAAATTTTACCGCCTGCACAAGAGGGGCATTTGCACTGGCCCCTCCTCTGGGCCCTTGGGCTGGAAGCTTTCTCACTTGACACCTCTCCCCTTGTGAGCCTGATTACAAGTGGGAGGGGACATTTCCAGCTGCCCCACCACCTACGTCCAGGAACTTCGCTCACAGAAACCTGGAGAGGAAGAGCAAGGACCGGGACACGTTTCCATGCCTGCGGCCCAGTCCACAGCGGCTTTTCCAGGACACATTCCAGTTTCTTTTAGTGCCTCTGCGATTAAGCCAACCCAGTTTTATTTAGATTTGTGACTAATAGACTCTGTTTTTCTTGTCAGAACACGAAGAGCAATTGGACCAAGAATTTGACCTGGTGATTGGCACTTTGTTTGGAGGATTAAAGAAGGTACGAAGTGGATAAGTGATGAACCTTCTCAATTTCAGACTGGTTTCAGTCTGTTGCATCACTTTTGTATTGGCGTGGACCCAGGTGTGGTATTCCTCGGCTATTGGGAACTAAGGCTCTCTCCTGCTGTGGAAGGGGTGGGGGTGCCATGCCGATGACGCATCCCTCCCCCCCCCCTTCCTTCCCCTGTTCTCTCCCCAAGACACCGGAAACCTGATTATGTAAGCTTGTCAGTTGATACAAAATTCACTCTCTTAAAACTCAGGAACTTTCTTCCTGACCTAGTACATTTATTAGAGTTAAATGTGGCCCTGGACATCCCTACACCAACTGTTGCCAACTATAGGAGATTCTCCCTTCCTGCCTCCTAGTGTCCACAGAGCTGCAGAGCATGCTGGGAACCCCCTTTCCTCTCCTCCCTGGTGCTTCGGTGGCTGTGGGCCGGCTCATTTATCTCCGGCTGCAGCTCTCTGTTCTAAGCAAGATCTGCAATTCTCAAAGTAGAAAAATATTAGCACAGGCAGTGCTATTTTTCTAGAAGGGCTGTGCCCTTCTAGAGGTGACAGCACTCCTGTTTATTAGTGCATGTCCTTGGTAGGTACCAGGCCCTTCCCTTCCAGATTCGAGATGCTCAACTCCTCCTTCCTCCCAGCAGAGCCCACTGGAGCTGGGGTTCTTCTCGTTCTCCCCTTTCAGTTTCCCAGGACCCCACAGTGGTAACGCCCCGGATCGCAGGGGTCCAGGCCCGGCTCATGGCAAGGCTAGTGGCAGCTGTGTGTTTGTTTTTCTAAGCATTTTGGTATCTTTTTAAAAATGGTAGTAGAACATTGCCTTTTATTGCTTTCCCTCTAAGGGTATGGTATGCTGGATGTGTTGTAAGTTCAACCAGCTTTTCTGGGCTTGCTGGGACATAGAATGATGCTTGCGTTACAAGTTCTAAACACTCGGGTTACAAAATGAATGTTTGGAAGACACTTCATTTGCCAGCTGGACACTGCCTGTGCTAATATTTTTCTACTTTGAGAATTGCAGATCTTGCTTAGAACTGTAAAAGATTTACTTCAATTTCTATTTCAATTCTCTAGGGCAACCTGGCCATCCTTCCCAACCCTGGCCCTGTCACTGTAATACAGTACGGAGTCACTGTATTAGTTGTGAGATCCATGCTTGCCTGGCATGGGGAGGTGTCCCTGGCTTTTGTTGCTCTCCCCGCCGGGTAGGGCCAGGGAACTCTGGGTAGAAATTGAATTGTCATTCACTAAATAATTTGTAAGTGTTTCTTATTTAAATAAGCCCATTTCAGGATTACTCGTGGGACTTGTAAGGTGGGTGGCAGTGTGCCCACTTGAGGGATGAGGAAACCGGGGAAGCTTATGTCCCCGTGGAAGCTGATATGTCTTGGAGGTAGTCCTTGTGAGTGCCTGGGATCTACTTTTTAGAAACATGCCACCACTGGGTCTCGTACAACAGAAAAAATTGTGACTTATTTTCTTTTAGAGTCGCAATTCAGGCCTTTCAGAGAATACTGAATAGCTGGCCGGAGGCACAAACACACTGAGCCTTTTAGCTGCGGCGAAGCAGCTGTGAAGCAGTATGAGAAGGTGCACAGGGGTCAGGCCCCGACACGTTTTGGACCTACCGCAGATTTCATTGTCAAGGACAGGCTCAGCCCTGCTGCGTTTGCTGCTTCTAGACAAAGGGGACTTTGTCTTCACTGACTTCCCCGCTCCTGTCACTCATCAGGTCCAGCTGCTTGACACCCTGCCAAGGGTCTAAAGTCATGGGGAGATGGCTTCTCCCAAGCACTCTCCACAACAGTCCCCCTCCCCCACCATAAACAGAGCACAGGTGAGGCGGTGCCAGCGTTCCGGCCAACTCCCCTTTGGTCGAAAAGTGGGCCAAGTGCACCCACACACCCTTGGAGCTCCGAAGAATCAGTCTTTGGCCATCCTGAAAAATCTGTGTGTCCATCCTTCTGTGTATCTGTCTGTCTGTCCGTGTCTCTGGTGTTGCCGAGCACCTTTTGTTGTCCTCATCTTTCTGCTTGTCATTGCCTAGCACATGGGGTGGGGAGTCTGGGGTCCCAGAGTTTAGAGGGAGAACGGTGAGTCCTTGTGGGCGGGCCTTGTGCTGGGTCCCCGGGGAAGACCAGCGAAGTCTGCCGGAAGTCTGGTTTCGGCTGAAACAGAGGCCTGACAGGTCCTGGCATCCTCACTGAATACTTCCCTTCTTGGAGGTTAGGGACGGTGGCAAGTAAACACTGCCACCAAATGGGTCCAAGTTTTAACCGAAAGAAGAAAAACGGTGTGAGTAGAAATGATGAAGTTTAGAAGGAAGCTTTTATGTTCCCTGCACACCGTGTCCCCTGAACCTTGGGCGACAGCTGGGCTGCTAGACCTCAGGAGACCCGATAGTTCTCCATTGTAGGGGGGCTGCTCCGTGTGTTGTAGGGTCCCCATGGTCTCCCCGGACCCTGCCCAGTGGATGCCAGTAGCACCTGCTGCCCCAAGTCACGGCGATCCCAACGGTCCCCAGGCACGGCTGCAGGCTCCCTCAGGGCAGTCACCCTCTTTGACAACAGCTGGTCTGCAATAATATTTAGGGGTGTTGTACCCCGCTTTGTCACGCTGACTGCCATTTCTTACCTTCGCACATCTTGCTTCCCCCTCTGGGTGGTGGTGCCTCGCCCTTTCGGGCGGGCCTTCCTCACTCTCCACAGCCACGCCCGGCTGTCCCCCCGACAGCCTGGGCCTCCGGGTTGGGCTGAGTACTCAGAGTTCCTGCCTCTCCCTACTCCTTCCACAAACAGAGCTGTCAGTGAGCCTGCTTCTGCGCCCGCGTCCGTACCGAGTGCTGAGGCACAGTAGTGACCCAGACAGACAAGTTTCCTGCCCTGGTGTCTGCTGGTGGGGACAGACCACCAGTAGGAAGAGAAACACTCCTAACAGCCGCAGACTGAGCTAAATGATACGAAGGAAATAATCAGGGTGATGCGATAGTAATGCTTTGGATCGTACTTGTGCCCTCTGAGGGTAACTGTATTTGTACAGTTTTATTATGTGTTATGCATCCTACCCTGGATGCTGGCACCCACAGGGCAGGCTGGGATTTAATCACTCCCGTGTCTTCGGTGCCTGGAACAGCAAAGGTGGGTATTTCACTGAGTGTAGCTATAGGACGGAGTGATTGGCACCGGCCAGGTGGCTACACTGGAGTAAAACACATCCACCCTGAGGGCACCCTGGTAGGCAGGTCGCTAAGGGCTGAGTGGGCCAGTGTTTGTGGTCAGAGCGGGCAGAGACCACCGTGGGCACAAGCAGTCGCCAGCTGCTTCTGGGGAGGAGGCCGACCTTCCCCTGAGCTCCACAGCGTGGGTAGGGTTTGGCAGGGGCGTCTGCAGAGGAGATGCTCTTCCAGGGGGCTCCGCGATTGGCAAGGGAGAGGGGGACCCCAGGTGAGGCTTCCTTTGGGACAGTGAAAGGGAGCTGGGCCTGATGACAGTCATCCCAGCGTTGATGGTGTTAGAGTTCAGAGGTTGGTCGCCCAGACCATGAATGCCTTGGGGCCTTGTCACGTCTTCGGAGTAAAGCTGATTGCGCTCGCCGAGATGCCCGATGTGCAGGGGGCTGCTGTGGGTGCAGTTATCTGTCTAGGATGGGCTGGATCCCAGATGCTGTGGCATCTGCATCCTGTTTTGCAACGTCCACTCCTCCCAGCTCGGAAGTGCCTCCCTCGGCAGGTGCCCCGTGGTCCCCCAGAGCAGGTGTGTGTCGGGAGCCTGGGTGGGGCCAGGGGTGGGCTCAGCCCAGCGTTCCTGCAGTTCTGGCCGCCCCCTGCCTCGGCGTTTGGTGGTCCTCACCTCTCTTTCCTTGCTAGTCTCCTCGCTACACTCCTTGTTCAGTGTCGTAGCCTTGTTTTCAGACAGGGTCCGAGTCAGACTGATACAAGTGAAACTCTGTCAGCTTGCATTGTTGTGCAGTTTTTTCCCATGTATTTTTATTTCCGATTCAAGCTGTTGGCCCCATGGGTAGAGCATAGGTTTGGAGTTGGATGGGTTGAAGTTCAAAACGCAGTTTGCTGTATTTGGAGAAACTATTTACTTTAGGTTTTTTTCTGAGCCATAGTTTTATTTTCTGGTATATGGGACCTCGAGGTTGTGGGGAAAGTGATGATGGGTATAAAACGCCCAGCGCATACGTACGTGCTTGGTCTGGATGCCCAGTCCATGTTGTTGTGGTTACTTTTCCTTCCACGATTGATGACTTCCTCGTTTTAGAGCTAGGATTTGCTGTTTCCCTTCCCCTGGCAAGGACATAATGTTCTACAGAGAAACACTTCAATATTATTTTAAAATGTAGTTTAAATTTTTGCTGAGATATTGCTGCCGAGAGGAGCTCTCAACAGTCTAACGTTTTATGAAGAGTTCCACGGGGAATCAGCTCCCCGTTTCTTTCCCGAGGACGCCTCTGCCACTGGCAGGTCTCTGGGATGGAGCGCGCTTGTAAGGAAGCCAGGGCTCTCAGGAGTGGAATGGGGGGACTTCACACTGCCTGATGGGGGGTCAGAAAGGAAAGATGAGATCAGGAAGGGAGTCCGATCACTGTGTCTTTGAATGTGAAGTAAAGATGCATTTGTTTAGCTACTCAAAATTTTCCCATAAAGATTTTATGATTTAGCTTAGTTTATAAATTACTCTGTATTTACATGCTTTCAAAAGTCAAGTCCTGGCCCTGGCTGGTGTGGCTTGGTTGGTTGAGACATTGTTCCGTGCACTGAAAGGTCATGGGTTCGAGTCCCAGTCAGGGCACATACCTAGGTTGTGGGTCCGGTCCCTGGTTAGGGCCCATATAAGAGGTAACTGATCAATATTTCTCTTTCTTTCTCTCTCCCCACCCTCCTTTCTGTTTTGGTCCTTTAGCAAGGCCCAAAAGACCCCCAAAAAACAAACCCCCAAGTTCTGTTTTGATTCATTTAACAAATAAATATTCACCGAGCTCCTAATGTAAGAAGCTTCCAGGCAGTGTGCTGGGTGCTGGGAGGAGGTGATGTTCCCAGCGCAGTCTGTCCTCCCTGGGCTCTGAAGTCGGGAGGAGGTGATGGTGAGATAGTGAGGTAGGTGATGCAGCCACTTGTGGGGCGTGTGGAAATGCAGGTGCGTTAACACCCGTAGGTACTGGGAGACGGTGGGGAAAGCTGGGTGGGGAGAATGACACCAGAGGGAGAGTCATGCAGCCTGGCTGGGAGGCGGAGTGAGAGGAGAGGGTGACACAAGATAGACAGCGGCCATCGGGTGCCAGGCGTGCAGCCTGAACCTGACTGGGGAGGCGTGGGCAGTTACCGAGGGGCCTCAGGCCACTGCCGTCTCCTCTGTGGTCTCTTTCAGGAGAGATCCCCCGCCTTGCCCGTTCCTCTCTCCCCTCAAGGTTTGTACGTCCCTGGAGTTAATGCCGTGGAAAGTACATCTCGTCATGTTGTTGGAAACCCATTTGTGATGCCCCATTCCTCATGGTTAGACAGGCCAGGCCCTGTAGCTGACATTCGGGCCCCGTGGTCCACCAGCCCTCCCTGGTTTCAGCAGCCTCAGCTCCTTGTGGTTACTTGGTGCCACTGTGACAGCACTGTCTGCCATTCCCCACAGATGCCTTGACGTTTGCTACATGTGACACGCCCCAGAATGGTAGGCACTTCCTGGCTGCCCAGGGACCAGCCTGCAGGGAAGCTCCTCTGAGCCCTGCCCCTGCTCCTCCGCCTGTCCATGCCCGTCTCTCCCTTCTCCGAGTCCCTTTCCCAGGGCGCTCCCTGGACCTCTCCTGGGTATCAGCTACCTGTTCTCAATGTAAGGGGGTCTTTAGTCACTGCCTCCCCTCCCCAGCACGTAGTAGGTGCTCAGCCGTGTTTGTGGATTGCGGTAAAGCTGCCTGCCTGGTGGGAGGCTTACCGTGAAGGAACACTGGCCCCTAGACGACGTCTGCTTTGTTCCCCGTGTCTACTCTGGCGCGTCTGCAGACTCCAGGCCTCCCCTCCTCCCCCTGGCCGCAGCCCCTCAAAGACGCTGCCAGCCTTCCGCCAGCCCAGCCTTCCCCACTGTGTCTTTGCAGTCTTCCCCACCTGCTGGGAGCCGATTAGGAAGCGGTTTGGCTGTGCCTGTGACCTTGCAGCCTGTCCTTATGAACAGAAGATTGGGTGTTATGCAGCCTGGCCCCTTCACACAGGTGGTGCCCAGGCGGACTGCTGGGCCCCGTGCCAGCCCTTCCGGCAAAGAGACTGTGGGCCATAGAGTCTTCGCGTGGCGGAGGCAGGAACCCCTCAGACCAGTGAGGGAGGGAGGGTCCGCCAGTACCCGGTGGGCCCCATCCCTTTTGTTAGCAAAGAGCTCCTGCTCTTCACCTGTCAGTACCGTCTCTTGTGTGCTTTCATCCCTGCTGGATCTCCCTCTTCATGCGTAAAAGACCCGCAGCAGGAGAAAGTGAGGGCAGGCAGCGATTTCCCCGGGAGGGTAGGTATGGGAAGTGTAGCTCTCTGCCTGACGGGAAATAGGATCTACGACACAAATGGATAAACCTCACAATTGGTTATTCATTCTTAGCCACCAAGTGCCCTGCTTTGTCCTCCTCTTTCTTTTGTGTCTACTCATTCATGAAAATATTATTTGCTTCATCATAAAGATCCTCAGGGGAGCCAGAAGACAAGGTGAAGTTCAAACCAAGGGTTTAGCTCTGTGACACTAAGTTCAAGTACGTGTGTTTGTGGGTATGAGAGAGAGAGAGGGCGGGGTGGGGGGGCAGAGAGAGAGTGTTTTCCATGAATACTTAGTTAAATCTTGAGCTGGTAATAACAGGTATAGGCCTGGAATGGTGAAAAATTTCTTAGCCACAACCAGCCGGTCTACTAGTAACTGTGGACTTACCAGCTGCTTTGGGGCCGAGGCTGTGATAGGTGTGGGGTGTAAACGGAAGTGAGAAGCATGGTTTCTCTCCACAGGAAGCTTATATATACTCTGAGCGTTTAACAGAGGGCGGAGGCCTCAGCCAAGCTGAACAGACTCCAGCTGTCTACAGCCAGGACAACCGGCTCTGTCTGTGCGTCCCACCTGAAAATTGGTCCTGGCGTTCGTTACCGTTAACAGCGTCTTGCTTTGCACGTGTGTCCCTGGTTGGCACAGCCAAACACGGCTGGGGGGACGTGTCTCCTTGGAGTAACCAGGGAAAGATCTCTGGAGGAGGCGGATTGGAGCTGAGCCTTGAGCAGAAGGGACGTGTTTTGAACTGACCAAGCCTGTTTGTTCAACAAAAATTTCGTTCTTTGATTCTATTCTTGGTTGGTTCTGGCAGTTGGAGGTAGGTAGCATTAAATGTCCTCCCGTCCCACAGCTTCGCTGCCAAGTGGTACATTGTGGGCGGAGTCTGGATATGAAGTCTGCCACATGTGCAAACATGTATGAGTGGCATGTACAAAACCCTCCACTGAAACCGTTCCCGAAAGCTCAGGCAGCCTCTGGGCTCGGCCCTTAGGGAAGCACTCCAGTAAGCACCTGTGGGGAGGATTCACGTGAGGCTGCTCTGGGCTGTGGGTCCCCATTGGGGCACATTAAATGTTAAGAACCACCGCTCAGAGGTGGGTGAGTTAATTTATACCATGTATTCTATAGAAGTGGTCTAACTGGTAGGATTCTGAGAGGAGAAGGAGCAGAGATTATTCTGGGCTAGAGCAGGGTGAACAGTAGCGTGGAGCTGAACTCGGGGGAGACGTGGAGGTGGGGAGGAGGGGAAACACTTCCTTCTCTTACATTCCCTGAAAGCGGTGCCTGTCAACATTCTTCACAAGGTTATTACCTTTCAAGTTCACGACATGACAGGCGATGCGTCTCTTTAAAAAGAAATTAGAAGCAGCTGCAGGGTGAGAGTGAGATCACCGTGCCCGCGGGAGATGGAGGGCGGTGTCTTTGTGTGGAACCGACTGGAGTCACTTTCAGGATAGCTGCGGCTGTTAAGTTTGAGGTGGGTGAGTTGTCCATCATAGTTTTGAGCCCAGGTTTCCTGAGAGCAAATCTCAGACCACATTCTGTCATCTACAAGCCACAGAAAGCAGTGCAGAGCCACCTGTCCTATGTCTGGATTGTGGCCCTTTTAGGAGCTTGTAGTACTAGATGCTGTAGAAGGGGCATATGTGCTTTTGTGCAGAGCTGGGTTCTGAGCTTTGTCAGACAACCAGCCTGGGGAGAAAAAAAAGTTTCTAACTTGTTAGCCCAATGTTAACCACACTATGCACTAGTAAACATTAATCTTCCTGATAGTTTGCATAACTAACCAATGCCTTTCCTATACCTACTTAAAGAACCAATAGATACATTTAGGAAGAAATAGGAGCCATAATGCAGAATTCTACTTTGAAATTGCCTTTCTTTTATACCAGTGATATTAGCCTTGCAAAAAGCAAGGCCTCAAAAAATTGAGTAACACTCAGAATTGTTCCTCTCCACGGAAATCTTTAGTAAAAGGCGAAAGATTTATACGATCTGAAGAGAAACCAGAGTATGCTTTCTGTAGTGCCAAACTCCGTACTCCAGTGACTGCAGCTCCTAATTCACCGACGGTGGCTCTTTATCCCTGAGAGGTACTTCCTGCCTCAAGTTGTACAAGGAAATCTGTGAGAAGGCTTCTTGTAGTTAGAAATGTCGAGTTAAAAAGAAAAACCTTTTAAACTTGAAAGAATTGTATTCTGTGCAGGGTACTATGGGTATGCAAATGAAATGTGAGTCATCACCCTTGGGAGTATAAATACCTTAGTATTCACAGGGTGTATCTGGGGCCACCGGTAGGGGGCTGAGCAGAGGTCAGAGTAAAGGGGACAGACCGTAGTGATGTGTGGGAGAATTCTTTCACATCCTCTGCCCACTTTCGTGGTCTTCCACACAGGGTGTACAATTCAAGGAGAAAAATGGTATCTGGGATTATGAAGATCTCCCCTCTTGTCCCTGCTGGATGGATGGCAAATGTGTTAGTTTTTTCTTCTCTCTTTTATCACTCTTCCCTTTCTTCACTGGCCTCTGCCTTGGGGACCTTCAACATTTTGGGATTCCCTCTGGAGTTACAGTTTGCTAGTGCCTGCCCACCACAGAGATGTTATGTGGTAACTAGTTTCCCCAAACGTGTGGAGACTTCCTACGCAGAAAGCACAATCTCTTTCTCATCTATTACACTTTTTTTTTTTTTGTGGTCAGGACCCTAGCTTATTGACAATCTTATTAACTGTTTGCAACTCATTTCTCCATATATATATTTCTCCATATATACATTTCTCCCTATATATATCTTATAGAAAATGTGGTTAGCGTTCTTCCAGTTTGAGAATGTGGGGAAATAATGTAGTTGTGCCTTTGCCTTCATACTAGAATTTAGTATTTCTTTTTAGAAGTGTGATTTATTCTTCGTTAGCTCTAGAAAGAAAGGGAGAAATGTAGAACAGGCTCCGCAGGGAGACAGAGTCTGTACTTGTTGGATCAAGTGTGTGCTTAAGTCTGGCATAACCTGGAGTGACCTCCAGGCGGTAGGCAGACAGCAGTGTAGCCAGAGGAAGTCACTGAGTTTAGCTGGTAGTTAGGTAAGAGATTCAAAGAACTTACCCACCTCAATTAGATCCTCTTGATTTAACTAAGTCCCTGAGAGATTTTCTCTCTCCTTCTTCACAAAACACCTCCCTGCCCCCATTAAACCCTGGGCCCATCGTGAGGGCCAATGTAGAGAGGGGACAGGACCTGGCCCGACAGTGCAGACTGCGCGAGTTCTGTTGGCGGTATCCCCCCCCACCCCCCACCCCCCACCCCTGCCTCGGGAGAGTCTTCACCTGCACAGGGTGGTGAGGACATTTAAGCAGAGAGTTTGTTATTTGCAGGAGAAAAAAAGTTCTGTTAATGAAAACATTTTATCTTTGAGGAAATGTTGGCCGGGGAGAGTGTTGTCTTTGGAAATTGTGAGCAGTAAAATAATTTAGTTCGCATTATTTTAGAAATAACAAAGCATCTGTTGAAAGAAAAAGAAAACTCTTCCAATAATTGCTAAATGAATCATTAGGCTGAGTTCATCCAGAGAGCAGCGCCGCTTCTGTGCGGAATTTCTATAAATACGTCCCCCTCTTTTCCTTCTCCTTTGGAGATTTATAAGCCATTAAGGTGAGCTTGCTGCCTTGGAGCATGCAGGGAAACATTTATGCATTTGGGTGTCTTATCAGGTTTCCTCAGAACCTTATTTTTGTTCAGTGTGATTGGGAATTAGATATGGCCTCCAAGTAAATTATGTGCATCTGATGCTATTAGGAAATAGGTAAACAAGAATGTCTCGTATTTATATTGCATTTCACTTTCTTGCAAAATTCTGCATACAAAGGTAAGGAAAACATAAATATATTCAGCTCTCCATTGTTTTCTCTATCTGAGGAGGAATGAGGTATGATAATGCAAATGCTGACTGGCAGTAAGGTAGATAATTTTGTTTAGTTTTGAGATACATAAATAGATTCACTGGTGAATGTGTTCTAACGTTAACACTCCTTGCCTCCGTTGTCTAGTTCTAGAACATTCCTTGGACTGACCTAGCTAGTGTTTTCTTCCATTCTATTTTCCTCCACTGAACAGACTTATTTCAGAATAGTTTTCTACAAAGGGGATTATTTTCATAATCCTTCTATTATAAAGCTAGAGCTGAACTGCAATCAGATGAAAAATTCGTTCCAAAGTCTGTGGATTAAGTCTGCCGTCAGCGTGAGCAGAAAGGAATCTACCTACTGTGGGAATTTCAGGAGACCTCAGAACAGTCACAAGGACCGGAGGGGCAGGCTCTCAGTGAGCCTGCAGGAGCCATTCCCAGAGTGCCCTGCAGCACAGGCTGGCGCCCCGGCAAACACTGCCACACCGTGAAGCTGCAGTACCTCTGGGCCGACTGGGCCTCGGAGTCCCCACCAGGGCTGCTGCGGAGCCACCGCTGGGCCTCTGCCTCCGTGCCTTCGGAAGAGTCTCACTGCGCATATTTCTTTATGTTTCTGCACCTTCAAATTCTTCCTGTGTGTTCCCCAGAAGCAAGGTCATATGCAGATGTGCTAGCTGCCCGGAATTCTGGGAAATGTAGTTTTCTGCTTTCAGCGTCTAACCTGTTGGAAGTCATTCTAGCGGGGGTGGGGGGGAGTGTTGAGTTAAGCGGTGCTATCTGACAAATAGTAGATAGCTGATATTTTATTTGGAAGAGAAAGTTAGGATTGTTGCTTTCCATGGCATTTCAGATGTTGCAGTTTTTCTGAATGCTGATGTTCCCCTTTGGTTAACTGTGGATTCACTCCTTTAGAGTCCACGGTTTTTAGAACCGTTCTCCTTTCCTTTTTCTTTCTTTTTCTTTTGACTGTGTTTGGAGGATCCTGAGTAGCTCAGCTCGCCCAGATTTTACCATGAGTACCTCCATCTGTTTCAGGATATGCAGCTTGAAAATTCCTGGGTTTATGTTTCTGGGGCTATCAGAGAAAAATAGTTTGTTATTTGTTTATATAATTACTTAACAAAACTTGTACATAGTACTTGTACATAGTACTTGTACCGGGCATTCTACTTTGCCCACCCCCCTAGAACGAGTAGCTGATGCACTGGAGAGCAGGTCTTGATGAGCGAAGAGAGTCTGCAGAGCAGATCACGCAGTAGAGCTGGCCCGGGAGTTTCTGTTCTCTAACCATGATCGTAAAGGTATTTAAGGACGGGCGCCAGGGCCTGCAGTTTTTGGAGACTGTGCTTATACTGGGTTCTTAAAAATGATTTGATCCACTGTGTATGTCTTTAATTTATTCAGCAAGATTTTATTGAGCATCTAGTATGTGCCAGTCTCTTGGGGGTTACAGTGCTGACTGTGTATGTCGTTCCTATCAGAGAGGAGCTCACGGTTCAGTGGAGAGGCTCCTCAGTAACCTGCAGTTAAAGCACAACGTGGTAAGTTGCCACAAGAAAGGTGGCCACAGTGTTTTGTGGGAGCAGAGATGAGAGACGGTGGGTCCAGACTATAAACGGATGGGTTAGGAAACGATCTCTGGGGGAGGGCTTGCCTGAACTGAGACCTGGAAGGTGGGTCATCATCATAGTGATGTGTGACTGATGGGTTTCTCCGAGTAGAGGGAGCAGAGGGTGGGAAGTTCTGGCTGTCTCAACACTGCACATCTGGGAGAGCGTCAGAGGGTCCGCGTGGCTGGACTGTAGGACGGGGGTGGGGGACGGGTTAGGGAAGGACGATGAAGGGATGGGCAGGGCCAGGTAAGAAGGGCTGCACGAATCTTGCTTAGAATGTTTCCCTGGAACGCTAAGGGGAAAATGTGAAGAATGTTAAGGGCGGCGGGGAGGCAGGGGAGAGCGTAACACGATCAGATGTGGCCTTAAAAACATTACTTTGGTGCTGTGAGAAGGGCCAGATGGAGAGAACAAGCCTCAGTGTGCAATCAGCGGGACCTCAGATGGAAGTAAGTCCAGCACGGAGGACAGCAAGGAAAAAGATGAGCAGGAACTCCAAGTTTTTCCTGGTTAACAAAGGCTCATCGGTGGGCAACTGCTGAGACTCTTCCATGGCCTCCGTGGGGTCTGCTTCCTCCATAGCTGTGAACCTCAGATCTGACAGCAGATTACCTAACAACACTGTCCGTCTGTGTGCTGGAAACAGTGCTCCTGACCTGCTCCCACTAGGTGGTGAGTGAGGGTCTGGGAGGCATGGCAATCCCTTAGAACAGGGACGGGCCAGCTCTGGGTGTGGACACAGTCTGGCCCTCTGCCTGGTTTTGTAAGTCAAGTTTCACTGGTATACACCCGTGCCCCTGGGTGCGGGTACTGTCTGCGGCTGCTTTCGGCTGCACGGTCAGAGCTGAGTAGTTGCCACGGAGGCTGTGGCCCACAGAGCTGAACATAGTTGCCATTGAGCCTTTCTAAAAGTTGGCTAACCTGTTTCCGTGGGACTATTCTGATAACAATAAGAGGATGGATTGGAAGGGACAAGTTCAATTTTTGGTACATTAACTTTTCCGACTTTCGACTTTGGGCTTCAAGGATCAACCCCTTTAGCTTCCATGATTATACTTAATTCTAATTCTACAAGGAAGACCGATCAACCCTAGCTCATATAACAGTAGTGGACAGAACTAGAAGTGGTCAGGCCTGGGTTTCCTGGGTGGGAGCTCAGTCTGGTTTCTGCCACACGCAGCCCACCGTCCCTGCCTCGTGGGGGCACGAGCTCAGGGTGGAAACGGAATCTGCTGCAGACAGGCAGGCCCTCCTCCAAGGCCACCCATCGTCACCCCTGTCCTCTGTGTTCTCGGGGTTGCTCGGTGGACATCAGCGTTCCTGGACCTACCTCCAAGTTAGTGGTGCCAGTGCCCTCAGGTCACTGAGGGGACCTGTCACAGAACCGAAGGACTAAGGCTTCGGATGGATGAAGGTCTGCAGGATCGTGAAAGGAGATGGGGAAGGAGCAGAACGTGAAGAAGTTGCTCACCGTTTGAGGCTTTACCATTGGCCTTGAAATGCGTGGCTGAGCTTGGAGTTGAGAAAGCTCTCACTTGCAGGGGCAGGTGGGTCAACCCTTTTCTTACCCGAATCATTGACCATGAGTTTTTGACTCATTTCTATTTGTGAGCTCAACTCACTGTCTCGTCATTTTCCTTAGGTAAATGTTTTAAATGGAGAAGGGTAGACATAAGAGAAATGTTTTTATTTCCTTTAAAATGGCTATTTTCTGAAAGAATTGGTGATGAAAGACTGTAGTTTTCCTTGATGTGATTTTTAAAATTTTAATATATTTTATTGATTATGCTATTACAGTTGTCCCACTCCCCCTCCTTATTCCCCTCCACCCTGCACACCCCCTCCCACCCATATTCCCACCCCTTTAGTTCATGTCCATGGGTCATACATATAAGTTCTTTAGCTTCTACATTTCCCATACTATTCTTACCCTCCCCCTGTCTATTTTCTACCTACCATCTATACTACTTATTCTCTGTACCTTTTCCTCCTCTCTTCCCCTCCCACTCCCCTGTTGCTAACCTTCCTTGTGATCTCCATTTCTGTGGTTCTGTTCCTGTTCTAGTTGTTTGCTTAGTTTGTTTTTGTTTTAGGTGTGGTTGTTAATAACTGAGTTTGCTGTCATGTTACTGTTCATATTTCTTATCTTCTTTTTCTTAGATAAATCCGTTTAACATTTCATATAATAAGGGCTTGGTACTGATGAACTGCTTTAACTTGACTTATCTTAGAAGCACTTTCTGTGCTCTTCCATTCTAAATGAAATCTTTGCTGGATAGAGCAATCTGGGATGTAGGTCCTTGCCTTTCCTGACTTGCCTTAGGTGTTCACCAGGGTGGGGCAACCCAGTCACTGGGTTGTGACACCGTACGTGCAGGGTGGGGCGGGGGCGGGGCAAGTCTGAGCGGGAATAGTGGTGTTGGTTCTGCTCTCTGCTGGATTTCAGTCGCTTCCCACAAGCAAACTGGACCCTTCTGGTGCTGATTCCCGGGTGGGTGGGCTTGTGTATATTCTAGGACCCTGTGGGTCTCTGCAATGAACTCTCCTGTGAGGCTGGGAGTGTCTCCCGCTGCTGCCTCAACCCCCACAGGGTTTTCAGTCAGTGGTTTGAGGCTTTGTTTCCCCACTCTGGGGCCTCGGGTTGCCTGGTCTGTCTCGCTTCCCAGGTGTTCCTCCGGGTTTATCCACACACGAATGTGCTACTGCCCACTCCACAAGCAGCTGCCTTGCAGGTCTCCACCACCGCCTTGGTGCGAGTCCTCTCCACCTGGCTGCCCGTCTTCGCCCCTCCTACTGGTCTGGAAGAATATTTCTTCTTTAACTCCTTGGTTGTCGGGCTTCCATACAGTTCAATTTTCTGTCAGATCTGGTTGTTTTTTGTTTTTAAATTGTTGTTGCCCTACTTTTGGTTGTACGAGGAGGCACAGTGTGTCTACCTATGCCTCCATCTTGGCCAGAAGTCTGATTTTTTTTAAAACTCTTCTTTTTTTTTAAAAGATTTTATTTATTTATTTTTAGAGAGGGAAGGGAGGGAGGGAGAGGGAGAGAGAGAGAGAGAGAAACATCAATGTGCGGTTGCTGGGGGTTATGGCTTGCAACCAAGGCATGTACTCTGGCTGGGAATCGAACCTGGGACACTTTGGTTCCCAGCCCGCGCTCAATCCACTGAGCTATGCCAGCCAGGGCAGAAGTCTGATTTTTTAAAAAATTATTGTATTGTTCAATTACAGTTGTCTGCATTTTTCCCCACACCCCCTCCAAACCCACCTCCCTCCCTTGCTTCCACCCTCCCCCTTGGTTTTGTCCACGTGTCCTTTATAGTAGTAGTTCCTGAAAACCCTCCTCCCCACTGTCCCCTCTCCTTGATGTGATTTCACCAGCACAGGGTTTTCAGTAGTCCTGGGCCTTCTGGTGGAGCATACAGGTTTTCTGTTGGTTTCTTCTACTTCATGAGGTATTACATCATTTTTTCCCCTCAAAATTACACTTGGAGAAATTTTGAGACATAGATAAGCCCGGTGTCATTAATTTTAAATAAAATCTTGGGTGTTTAAAAACATTATTTACATTAAAATGGTAAAATGTTTGGCTGTTTTTGGGGGGGAATGTTAAAAAATCCAATCTCGGCTTTTAGCGTCTTTTTACCTGTGTTTCCGGAATTTCACAAGTGTGGCCTCATCACATGACCTGGAGCTGTTTTGCCTTATTCAGTTAATGGACCCTCCGTTGAGCTGGGGTTGTTGGGGTGCAGGCATGAGCTTGGGATCAGAGGTCACAGCCGGGTGACGGTTTGACTCTCTGCTCTGCTGCCGCCGGGCTGTGTGGCAGGGCACTTCCTGGGCCCTGATGGGACCGGCTCCAAACGGAAGGAACTGGACCAGACCCAGAGTTTTCCTGGGGGCAGGGCTCTATGAGGAGGTTGCGTGTGTGTCAGTGTTGATCAAGATATTGGGTGTGAGGAACATGTGTCATTTGTGAATGCACAGTACTGTGTTTCTTCATTTAAAAAATGAAAAAAGCCTTATTTTAACAAGTGACATAGTATGCAGCATGATACGATCACGGCTGGTTCACACACGATGGGAAGCACGCGGACCACCATTAGTGGTGAATGTGTGTTTATGTTATATTTAGTGAGTGCTGTGCACCAGGTCCTATTTTTACATAACGAGATACTTTCATTCGAACCTCACAAAACCCTAGAAGATCTGCACTGTCATCACTTGAGCTGACAGAGCAGGAAGGTGAAGTTCTGGCTCAAGGTCATCACAGCTGTGTGTGGGTAGACCTGAGGTGCAAACCAAGCCGAGCCTGCAACGTTAGACGCTAGGTTTGCCACCTCCGCCTTCATAGTCTTCTTTGAATCAAAGTCAATTTTATCTGTATTTTACCTTCTGAAAAAAAAGTTTTACAGTATGTGTAACTGGTATGAAGGCTCCCCTCAATCCTCAGGTTAACCCCCCACTCCCACATTTGACTCTAAATGCAATTAAGTTTGCTCCGGAGTTCTACTTTGCAGAGACTGATGAGTTGTTCAGCATCAGTAGCCCCGGGGGGAGCCCTGGCCAGTGTGGCCCAGTTGGTTGGAACATCATCCCATAACTGAAAGGCTGTGGGTTCGGTCCCAGTCAGGGCACACGCCCAGGCTGCAGGCTCGTTCCCTGGTGGGGGCGTGTACAGGAGGCAAGCAGTCAATCGATGTTTCTGACTCTCAACCATCTCTCTCTCTCAAAGCAATGAAAACATGTCCTCGGGTGAGGAAAAAAAAGTCACCGGGGGATTCTTTCCCCACCCTCCATGCCCGGCTGGGCCGCCATGACCTCCCCGGGGCTCCTGAGGCTAAGAGTTTCAGGGGTTGTCCCTCAGTCCAGGCATCCCCGAGTCCCATCTCGCCAGAGCCCGGTTCGCCCTCCCCTCCAGGGACTCCACGTAGACACAGGGCTGGTGCAGATGCAGACACAGGGAAGAGAAGTCTGCCTTTTATTCTTTCATCAGAATCTTATAGGGAAATAGTTAACGTCTCTCTCAAATTATCCTCTTGCCTCCAAACGGCAGCGAGAGTTAACACAACTTGAAGCGATTTTCCTAGTGTCCAGTTTACGTTTCCCGTGTTAAGCGAGGGCGTATGGGTGGCTGAACTGAGTGGCCTCGGCTCATCACGCACACCACCTGTGTGACTGGATTGAATTCTTGAACTCTGCTTTATTTTTATAAAATGGGGATAATAATAGTTTCCAGTCCACAGAGGTCCTGGGAGATCAGCTTGAACAAAGCTGATCTGGAGAATGGCAACAACCACCCAAGCTGGAGGGGAGCAGCATGCGGTGGGGGCTTGGGGGAGAGGCTGGGAGTGCTGCTGAGTCCCACTGTGCAGAGGCTGGACCCCCATCGGCCTTCTTTGAGTTGGTTTATTAACTGGAGTTTGTGCTCTGCCTCAGACATGCACTGGAATCTTTCTGATAAACTCCTCTTTTGGCCTATTTAGGACCGGACTGACTTTGAGTGGAGCTTCTGGATGGAGTGGGGGAAGCAGCGGCTGGTGTGGCTTCTCCTTGGCCACCTGGCTGTGTCGCAAATGGCCAACCAGATTGCGAGGAAGGTACGACTGTGCGCAGCACTTCCTTTCAAGCCTCTTTCTCCTTTGCTTCTTGTGAAGATAGAGCCCTGAGCTAAGAGTCAGTAGACATGGATGCCAGCCTTGGAAGCCTGGAAAAGATGAGAACAAATTGTTAATGATAGATCAGACACTCACAACACAGAATTAACACATTCTTATCCTGCACTTACTTCCTCCAAGTTATTTTTCAAAGCAATGAATATAAAGGATTGGAGGTAAAGCCACAGTTATGCGCATGGGTAAATTTGTGGGTTACAGCACTGAGCTAATAGGTAAGTTGCAGAGCAGCCTCTCAGATATGGTCCCATGTGCTTAAAGCTCAGAGGTGAGCAAACTAAAGTCACACTTGCAAATTTACGAAGAAAGAGATCATGATAGAAAATAAGTACAAACTTCAGGACGGTGGTGACGCTGGCTGGGAAGGGACATGGGTGGGCTCCGGGCGGCCTCCCAGGGCCCTCTGGGCACTGAGAGTCTTGCCTTTCTTCAGCTGCTGGTGGGTGTGCCGGTGGTGTTTCATTTTCCTTTGCACACCGGCAAAGTTAATAAATATTCCTTTCTCTGTGCTTGATGTTCGATATGTTTCTGATTGATCCTGGGGAGGAATGAAGTGGCAGGTAGAAGGAATGGCGAGGTTGCCCTGGGCCTCTGCGTGTCCTGCGCTCCCCACACCCCTGTCCTGTGCATCCAGCCGGCGTGGCCCTGCCTGGTGGGTCTGCTTTGCCCCCCTCTTGCTCTTGCTACCTCTTGTTCGCCTCTCAAAGGTCAGTCTTTCTCTAGCTTTCTTCATTATTGTCCCCCACCCCCTGGCTACACTTTTCAGGTATTTTTTCCTAATTGCCACTTTTAGAGAGAGGGGAAGGGAGGGAGAGAGAGGGGGAGAGAAACATTGATGTGGGAGAGAAACATGCATAGGTTGCCTCTTCGACGCGCCCCCACCAGGGATGTACCGGCACTGCAGGCACGTGCCCGGACCAGATGGAATCTGTGGTCTTCCGGCTTTAGGGACACTGCTCCAGGCAACGGAGCCACACCCTCCAGGGCACTATTGAAATTTTAACCACAGACATACTGAGAAGCTGTTTGTGTACTGTATGCATGCCTGTGCTTTATGCTTTTTCTTGTCTCCAAGAGCCGATCCCCCTCTGTTGGAGGAGATATAACACCCATCGGGAATGTGGAATGTAGATGAACTCTTCTTGGCTTGATGCTCCTCCCCCTTTCTAAACTTCTGCAATTTTCAGCTCCTCTTTTGTACTCACTACCATCAGAAGGCTGCCTAGGTTAGAGTATAGATGTCCTTCCACTTAATTTGCTTGCAATTTTGAGTTAAGGCTCTTTCCATCTTGGGAGGCAGTGTTCGGAGTGGCTGAATCCCAGCTTTGGGGGTGTAAGCTACGCAGTCTTAAGTTAGTGGCTGATGTCTGTGGGTTCCTTTCCTCGTTTGTGCAATGGGGGTGGCAGCACTTGCTTCTTGGGGTAGCGCTGAGGGTCTGATATTTTTTAAGGTTCTGCTTGCACGTGATAAATGCCAAGTAAGTGCTGGCATCTGCTGGCGTCCGCTGGCGTTTGGCGTGTGCTGCGTGTGCTCCTGGGAGCCGTCTCCTCCACGGTGTTCCAGCAAGGAGGCAGCTATCTCGAGACACCGAAGTCTGCAGGGGCGGAGGCTGTCTGTGCAGGCACACCACCATTCCCCTCCCGACTGTCTTCCTCTGACCCTATTTCCAGTGTCCGCTGGGTCCTGGGGGAAGGGATTGGGAGACACGGCCCCTTCTTTGGAAAGTTGAGTGAGAAGTTACGGTACAGAGGAGACCAAACTCTGATCTCAGTGCTGGACCTGATGTGGTGGTGGGCTGGGTGCCTGGGGGGAGGAGTGGGCCACATCTGCCTCGGGGTGACAGGGAAGGCTTCTGAGGATGTGGCTTTGAGCTGTGGCTTGAAGGAAGTAGAGCTGTTTGCTTAGTTCAGGTTTGCATCTCATTACCAGGCACGGCGGATAGGCGGACTCGTCTTTTTGTCTGCGGGGCACATCTTACCCCAAGCCGGTGGGAGGTGTCTGTGTGTTTTCTGGGAGTGAGGCAGAGTTCACAGAGTCATCTTTGTGTGTGTGTGTGTGTGTGTGTGTGTGTGTGCCTCTCTCCTGTCCCCTCTGCGACCACAGGTCTGATTTGTGCGACAGCTGTGAGCGGGGCTCTGGCTGGGGCTGGGGCACAGTGCTTGCCTTGTCTGCGTCTGCTGGGCCCTTATGTAATGAGTAGGAACCACAGCTTTGGCCCCGTTAGCTCCGTGCTGTCACCACCTGGACTGAGTGTTCCAGATGGCCTGAATTCGGGTGGGTGTTTTGGACCTTACTCAGGGTGGAAGATTTGGGCTGCAGTTCCTGTATTTCTCCACCCTTGGAGGCATCGGGAACTGTGGACAGTGCCGTGCAGGGCCGGGCGTCAGCAGTTCTCGGTGATACAGCCCTTAACCCCGAAGGGTCTTCCCCCTCCGTCTGGTCTCTCACCCCATCTCTCCCTTCGTGAGCCCTGCCTCCTTCCAGAGACAGGCAGGGTAGTTTCCAAAGGGTGGTTTTCTTCCTTTTTCTTTTCCTTTTCCTCTTTTGCCATGACAAGTAATAAAACTTTCCACTGAGCTCCTTGGCCGAGGTTAGGTGCCTTTCCTCTGGGCAGGGCTCTCCGGGTTTGGTGAGACTGAGCTGGGGCCGGTGCCCTGGGAGGGGAGGCTGAGTGCCCGGGCTCGGACTGCGGGTCTGCTGTGCTTGGACTGTGCACCTCAGGGGCGGGTCAGGCCGCTGCCCCCTCTTGGACGCCCCGTGGCCTCACCACCACCTGAGACATTGTGTTCTCTGCCCTCAGAACCAAAAATAACCCCGCACGAACGTTTTAAGAAGGCTGGCCTGGTTTGCGGGGGCCGAGGGTGGGTGCTGTTGCCGCCCTCAGGGCAGTTTCCGCTGCCCTTCTCACAGGCAGAACCCACGTCATTAGCATCTGGGCCCGACCGGCGGAGCTCATCAGCCACAGGACCGAAAAGCACGTTGGCTGAGATGAGTAAACTAACCTCTGGAGGACCGCGGTGGGCAGGCGCTCCCTGCCAGCCCGTTCCCGAAACCGCACACCTAATGGGAATCTCAGGCACTAATGGCTTTCCTGGAACCGGACTCCGCCGCCTCCGCCTCCACCAGCGCACGTCCAGGGAGGGATGAAGTCTGCTCTGTGGGGGCCCGCCAGCCTGTGCTCCCGGGAGAAGCAGGCCAGAATGGAGGTGCCTGGACTCGGGGCTGGTTTTGTTTTACCCCTGTTTGTTCGGGGAGATGTATCGACATATTTTTTTTGGCAGCGGCTGCCCTCGATTGTGTAGTATGTAATAAGTTATGCCACGTAGAAGGATTATTGATCGGCTCCTTTTATTTGCTTCTCGAACAACGCTCCCCCAAGTGCTCTCTGGGCAGATGTACAGAAAGCACTAATCGCAGCGAAGTCTGGTGCAGTTGCCAACAGGAGTCTGCACCGAGGCTCCACATTCTCGCTCCTCCCTACAGAGACAAGATAATGAGGGAAGCCACTCAGGCGCATCCTATTATCAGTCTGTGCGCACAGCCCAGAAAAGCAGGAGTGTAAGTAGCGCTGGTGTGAGAGGGGTTGCTGCCAGCCAGCGCTTCCTGTGGCTGGGCCCTGCCTCCCTGTGGAGAGGCTCTGAAGAATATAGATTTACAAGAGAAAGGAGGGCCGGCCCTCGGTCTGTTCTCAGCGGTGCTGACTTCAGCCTTGGATATGTGCCAGCTCATTGGGTCTGTCCCCCGGAAGACTTCCGTGGGGTGACAGGCAGCAGGCTCCGTCACCAAGGTCTGCTTTCATAGCCCGGTGCCTGCGCCCTACTAGGTGCAAACTATTTGAGGTCCTCCCAACATAAAAGACCCCCCGTGAGCGGAGAACACACAGCAGACAGTGAGAGGTGACGTGCGTGTTCCACAGGCACTGGCAAAGCAGCCTGCGTTTACGAGGGGTGCAGTGGTGCAAGCAGAGACTCTGGAAACAGCAGGATGTCACAGCAGTGGACCAGAAAGCCCAAAACTGTGGCGCTAATTTCTTGTTATTTCTTATTCATAACTACCAGGTTAAATCCCAAGACTTGGGGAAGCATATCCATCTATCTGTCCATCCACACATCGACCCACCCACCCCGCCCATCATCCACCCACCTACCCCCCCACCCAGTGTTACCTACCCACCCACCCAGTATTTATGAAACACCTGCTGTATGTTTGGTACTGTGTTGGCTTCTGGGTTTACACTATTAGAATGTGAACAAGACAGGACTGGCCTTCTAAGGGAGGTCAGCAAGTGGAGAGGCAGAACCCCTTCCCCCTTTGAGGAGTGAATCCTGTGTAAACGCAGGCAGCAGGGGCACGGAGAGCGAGGTTGTCTCCCTCCTTCAGTCCGGGGTAGAAGGCACCGCGTCCCATCAGAAAGGCCCGTGTATTCTTGGCTGGCTTTGTCTTACTGCCACAGAAATTTGTTAATACGTTGCTCTTCTTTCCTGCCTTCTTTTTATCTTCTGTTAGAAACTGGAGAGCCTGGAACAGAGCCAGTCAGGGGGGTTGGGATAGTTCTGATGAACTTTGAACCCAGCGAATTTCAACCTGCCTTATTTTCAAGCTTCAGGTTGCTCACACTTTGTTGTCCTTTGAAAGAGCATCTCGAATGCAAATGAAAGCCCCAGCGAGGGACCCCTGCACGCCTGCCAGAATGGCTCCGCTGTAGCCTAGCGACAACACCCCATGCCGGTGAGGGCGCCCACACGGTGGATCACTCATCTGTTGCTGGTGGGAATGTGAGATGGCCACTCTGGAAGGTTGTGTGGCGTTTCTGGGAGCACGGACCATGCAACTGCCATGCAACCCTGCGAGTCCATGCCTGGGTGTTTATCCCAGAGAAGTGAGCACTCGTTTTCACACAAATGCAGATGTTCATATTGGTTTTGTCTGTAACAACTACAAACTGGAAATAGCCCAGATGTCCCTCGGCGGGCGGATGGTTAAACAGGCAGTGGTACGTCCATGCCGTGGAATGCTACACAGCATACGGGGAGCAAAACTTTGATACCCGCAGCAACTTGGATGAATCTCCAGGGAATTGTGCTGAGGGGACAGCTAGTCCCAAATGTGACATACTGTTTAAGTTTCTGAATGGGGGATGGAAGGCTACTCATGCTATATCAGCATTTTAGTGGAGTTTTGAGGATGGGATTTGAATCGCATTTTTATAGACAAAGAATGAAAAGCAGTACTGTACAGGTGTTTCTTCTGCGTTGCTCACACCTTTCCTTTTTGCCACCTATTCACACCGAGTTGCCTTTACCCCCTGAGGAGAAGGAGCGGGTGATCCAAGGGTTGGTAGAGGATGTGATGTGAATGCGAGAGCATTTTCTGTGAGGTCGTAGAGTGACGTCAGGTGTTGTCCGTCTGTGCTGTTTGGCAGGAGGAAGGCGGTGGGGGGTGAGAAGGTGGGGCCAGCTCGTGTGCCCCCAGGGCAGCTTGTGTGAGCACAGTGAGGTTCATCAGGGCGTCTCACAAGCAGGTTTGCACAGCACTATTGAGTATTTCCTGAAGGTCTGAACAGCTTTTCCAAGTTGAAGCAGCTTAAGTCTGTGGTTAAATTTTGAAACGAATCCCAGAAAACAGGCTTTTTCCAAATGGATCAAATAGCACTTAATAAAAATGTAGCCAGCCATGTATATGTATAAGCATGTAGCATGAGAAAGAATTCCAAGTGGTAAATGCTGTAGGTCATGGTGGAAAAGAACCCCCTTTTTTTTTTTCATTTGTTGTAACTACTTCTTAAAATAGTCTTGGGCGACCTTGTTCCGTATACTCGCACTCTGCCCAGAGGTGAGTGTTTGGGGGAAAGTCTGAGGCAAATTTATGTGGCCGTTTTCTGTGGGTAATAGGATGGAAAAATAGTAAAAATGAGCTGCAGATTTCTTTGATTTTGTTGGAACTTGAGAGTGCCTGACGTAGTCACTCATTTCGAATGTTTTCTCTTGAGCGGGAGCCGTAGGTGTGGGGAAAATTGCACTCCAGCAATAACTTGGGAGGGTTAGCATCTAAGCATGGGATTTGCAATTTTCAGCCCACAGCTGACTAGCCCTTAAAGAAGTCCTTGTTTTTACAAGAAGACATTCCTAGAAACCACACTTTTAGTGCACACTGAACAGACACATCATAGTTTCCTATAGAAATAACAGCTAGTATTTCTGCTGTATGTACTATGTATGCAGACACCACTGTAAGCGTTTTACATGCATTTACTTACTAAATTCTCACAGCGACCTTCTGAAGTAGACACTGGTACCATCCTAATTTTATATATGAAAAAATCTGAGGCACAGAGACACTGAGCAAGTTGCCTAGGGTCACACAGCTAGTTAACGGGGGAGCGAGGGTTTATGTAGGCAGCTGGACTTCGAAGCTTGAGTAATTAAACTGCGATGATATGTTGCCTCTCAAACAATGTTAAAACATTATTGTGGTTTTAAGGATGACGGATATGGCCAAGAGTGTATCATAAAAGCAAAGACATGTTAATTTATCTATTTAGGCATTCAATGTCAGTCACTATTAAAACTTGATAATTAAAAGAAAGATATTCTCTGATTCTCCTAAAATAAGACTAAATGTTTTCATCAGGTTGACTGTGCAAAGGCCTCAATATCTCAGAAAGCAGGTAACATATACTTTTTCTGTGACATAAATGTGGCTACATAATATGCTAATAAATAGAAATGTAACTAGATACTTAATTCTGAATCTGTCATTTCGACTTGCAAAGCCTCCTGTGGTTTGGACGGCCCGGGTTTCTCGGTGAGACTCCGTGTTCACCGGTACTCGCCTCCGCCTTCTCTTCAGCGGGATCCTGCGCACATGGGGTCGCTAAGCACCGGCCTCTCCGGTGGGGATCTTCAATAACAATGCCCCCTAGCTCACCCCTCTCTCTTTCCTTCCCTCCCCGCCCTCTGTGTCTCTCTCACTGGGTCCCCGTGCGCAGCACAGACCCTGGATCCTCACCGCCTACGGAATGTGGGCCTGCTGGTGTGTGCTGGGGGCCCGGGGAACAGCCATGATTTTTCTCCACACCATCGTTGCCTTCTGCGTAGCCCAGTTCCGGTCGCTGTTCCTATCCTGGCTCTGTTCTCTCCTCCTGCTCTCCACACTGAGGCTGCAAGATGTGGAGGAGATGAAGGTAAGTGTCTCCCTTTACCTTGGGGAAGGAGGTGGTCCCTTTGGCAGTGCCCCCAGCTGGTAGATACCTTTGTTTTCAGGCAAGAATCAGTTGAACAACTGTGGTGGGGCTCCTCCTAGTGGCCACATGGGGTTGGTGCATGTGAACCCTGGTGTTGCATTCTGCAGTCAGGTCTTTTCTAGCTAAGTCCTCCGAGGTTGCACAGGGCTAACCCTGTACTTTTCTCCCAGTTTGGGTAGGCATAGATGGTGGCACATGTCACCGGAGCAGAGGGTCAGGAGTAAAGGGACAAGAAAGCAATAGTCCCCTATGCATTTAACAAAACATCATCTGTCGGGTGCTGTACAATTTATGGGAAACTTTCACATTCCTTGCCTCATCTGGTACCACTGCAGCCCTTGAGACAGATAAGGCAGGTATTTCTTTGCACAGAAAATGTTGGGAATTTTATTACATCCTCTCGCTGTGGAACTGGATCTCCTGCGGTGTCTTAATTTTGTTCACTTGTTCATTCATTTGCTCACTCATTGGTTCAAGTGATGGCACTTAGAATTGGTGTGCTGCGAATCAGCAGTTATGGGAAAGAGCATGGTAGGGCAGTGAGCTAGTGGACAGCCTGTGTGACTCTCTCTGTCTCTGGAATTGTGGGAGGAGCTGTCGAAGCATCCACTGGTTGTGGCTAACATCCCGGTAACCCACTGGAGGTATCTGGTAGATGTGTATCTGGAAAATCTTCCTTGTTGCATCAGGCTTAATGCTAAGCTGATGGTTGATGTCAGAGGCACTCCTCTGCCCACTGCTCATTAACTGCTCATTTTGATTACCAAGGAGATTTTCCTGCTGTCCAGTGGTTCTCAACTCCCTTTATGGTACAGCTACTGCTCTACCCGTGGGAGAAATCTCCTTCCTCAGAGACTGGACGATGTCCCTCCTTGCCGCTCACGGGCTGTTCTCCCCTGTTGGCTTTGCAGAGAGGGTGGTACAAGACAGAAAACGAGTACTACTTGCTGCAGTTCACGCTGACCGTTCGCTGCCTGTACTACACCAGCTTCAGCCTCGAGTTCTGCTGGCAGCAGCTGCCCGCTGGGCGCACCTTCTACTCCTTGCCCTGGATGATGGCCTACGTCTTCTATTACCCGGTCTTCCACAACGGGCCCATCCTCAGCTTCCCGGAGTTCATCGGGCAGGTGGGTCCCTGGGGGTGGGATTGGTGCTTTGACATGTTCCCCCTAAGTGTTTTTATTCGGGGGTGCCCACAAATTTAAAACACATATTATTGTCTTGATTTTTTAAAACATAATAAGTACTTCAGGAGGAACAAAGCCTTCTGTGATAAAAAAAAAAAATAGCCTTCAAAACTAAGGTTGACTTGTTCCAACCCTGATTCTCAGTGGACTGTGGCAGCCAGGAGTAATAAGTGGGCGTAGCGAGGAACTCGTGGGGGAACCCTGCAGGGCAGTCCTGGGGAGAGAAAGAATTGGAATATCGTGGTATTACTTGAAAAGTAGGAAGAGAAACTGTCTAAGCTGTTGGTTGGCAAATAGTATTTATTTTTATTTTTACAAACCTTTATTTTTACAAACTTCTATAGCCTGGGACTTGTTCAGGGCTGCTTAGGTGGGAAGCTGAAGAGAGGCGGAAGGCAACAGTGCTTTCGGGTCTGGGGGCCTGTGCGGCCCAGGGCCCTGCCTGCCTTCCCCCACGAGCAGCCTCGTCGGAAGCTCTTGTCAAGCTGCCTTCATCACTCCCACCTCACTCTTCCTCTTACTCATACATTTTTGTCTCGCTACACAGCTAGCCTCATGGAACACATTTGTGGAATTAATTCACCTGCGGTGTTAGTAATTGAAAATACCCCAAACAGCGTTTCTCAGGGACCTTGCTGCCACCCACACCCAAACAGAACGGTCCTGATGGAGGTGAGGAGAATGATGTGCATGCACACGCAGTGCACACCTGCACCCGCAGTACCTATGTGCACACAGATGTGTGCACACCACACACACCTGTGCAAGCCCCCACACATGTACACACAGGCCCAGAAATGTGGTTTAATGTGCAGGGCCAATGCCGCACCTTTTTGGAGGACAACATGAAACCTGCCCCCTGGAAAAGTCCTAGGGTTCTTAGAAATCCCTTAATTATGTCTTAAAACTTCCACTAACTGATGCTTTATACTCAAAAGTACCTTTCTGCAGTGTAATAGTCATGCCATGTTTTAAAATGTCCAGTTACTTAACTTTTTTCCCTCTGCAGATCTTTAAGTGAAATTGGTGTTCTAGGCAGATTCATGTTAACATGTGGTCTCGCACACCTCGGTTCGGGGTACACAGGATCAGTCATCCTTTTGTCCTGAAGTAATTTTATGTCTGTGTGAAAACTGTGTTTACAATCACTGTGTAGAAGACAGAGGTGGATGGTGATGGCAGCTGGTCTTCTAACCCTGGTTCTCAGAGTGTGGTCCCCAGACCAGTGTCATCAGGGTCACCTGGGAACTCGTGGGAATGCAGGTGCTCAGGCCCACCCTAACCCTGCTGAGTCAGACACTTGGTGGGGGGGGGGAGGGGGGTCAGCTGTGCAGTGTTGGCCCCCAGGCGATGCTGATGCATCTGGAGATTGGGAACCACTGCCCTTGTTACAGAACAGACCCAAGGACAACATATCTGTAACCTGTAGACCCAAGGGGGTATACAATGTAATATTACTGAAAGGATCCCCCACTAGGTTCGCTATGCCCACCGCCAGAGGAAAGATATCTCTCAATGCCAGAGATTTGTGAAAAGGAAAGGAAATATTTATTTAAAGCTATACAGACTTGGAGTAGTGATCTAATGTCTTCATTAAAATACTAAAGTCCTTTAGGATACCCACAGACACACACAGTCCTTCCTTCTCCCTCTGCCCTAATCTGGGGTACCGTATCTCAGGAAAAGAAGTAGATGTCCATGATTCAGTCTCCCGGCACCATCAGCTGTGTCACCACCACGATCTCCAGTTAATTCAAAGCCATGTGGCACCTTCTCATGGCCCACTAGCAAGAGTCCTTTCACCCCTTTTTTTCCAGGAAGAGTTTCTCTTGCTCCTAAGCCACGTGGCAAAAGGGAGCACCATAAAGCCACATGGTTCTCACTCTCGGGGGTCCCTACTCTGCGGGGGTCCCTACTCTGCCAAAGCCTCGTGATTCTCTCTTCTCGCATGGCTGCCGAGTCTGGGTTTAAATCCTCACGCCAAACTTCCTCTGCACCCCATTTCTGACCCCTTCTACAATCAGTTACACTTGCCAAGATTCCTGTATTCTTCCAGGTTTACTGGGCTGCCATTGTGAGTCTGGGCAGGTGTGGCCCCATGTCACAGACCCAATCTTCTCCAAGCTCCCACACAGACTCTGTAACCAGGGGGAGCTGCCTCCCAGTTACATCTGGGGTGGAAGTCACTCCCATCCCCCTGGATCAAAGCATGGCCACACTATTTAACGTATCTATGCATCCAGTTAAAGGTTATAGATATGTTAAATGTCCATGCCAGAGCTTAGCTGCAAAGCTGTTGCAGTACAAAATAGCTCTGCCTGTTCCTGCTCCATGTGTCCCTTCCCCCAACTCACACTGGTGGGGGGAAAAGGGGAGGACATCCTATATATCTTTCTAATATTTCCTAGACACCTTGAGTTCTGGACCCCATTCCAAATCCCTAACTGGGGCCCCCTCTGGGCTGCACCCTGTTACACCCTGAGCTCCTCTGAGGATGAGGGGTGTGTGGTGGGGTTTGGTGGGCACAGTATAGGGTGGGTTCAGGTGCTCCAGGCTGTCTCTTTCACAGTCTCCTCACCATTGTGAGCTTTGAATTCTTCCCAGCATTTCAGCCAGTAACTTTGGACTAAATACCCACATCCCCCCCCCCCCCCCGACACACAACACTCTGAAGACAGTAATTCTCAGAGAAAAATGGACTAAATCCATTAAGAGGAAGCAGGTTATGTTCCTCACTGCCTCTCACCCAGTGAGGAACTTTGCCCCATGGATGTGCACTTTGTTACCATGCAAATGGTCATTCTTCTTTCTGGTTTCCTTCTTGGAAACTGTGCCCTGGAGGGACCAGCAGGGACCCTGGAGGCCCATCGTAGGGTCCCATGTCCCTTCCGGGAGCCAAGCTTTGAGCTCATTGACCACCTAAACCCTCGGCCAACGGCACCGTTCTCTAGAGTTTCAGTCTGGGGGGGAGAAGGGCTGGCGTCCTGCCCCAGACACTCTGGAGTGGAGCCTGGGCGGCGTCTGTGCCTTATCTCCCTCTTTTCTGCCCCTTTGGCATTGGCTGCAGTTTCTGAAAGCAGGGACCTCGGAAACACACATCGAAACCTTTCTCTATGGTCGAGGAAGATCATGGAAAAGTTGGTCTAGAAAAGACAAAATGTTTAGTAAGCTGCAGGGCAAATGAAAGAACAGCCGGGGGTCCCCGCAGTCGCCAAAGGTGCCTCTGGGGCACTGCCACCTCCCATGGGAACCGTGTGGGGAGGAGGGGAGCAGTTGAATGAGGAATGGAATCTAGTGGTGGAAGGACTCTTTCCCAAGGGAGGCCAAGAAGAAGAAGGTGGGACAAGGAGGGAGAAAGCTAACTGGAAGGGCTTGTAAGCCGGGTTTGCTCTGAACAAGTGCTTGAGTGAGTGACTAAGCGACTTCAGACGGAAGGACTTGTAATACCGAAATTCACGGTCCTTAGGCTGAGGGTCAATCAGTGCTTGAACTAGTGGGAGCAGGAGAGTGAGGCTGTGCCACCAGGGGGCAGCAGAGCCTCACGTGGAAACCAACCTAGGGAGGAAAAGCCGGGCCAGCTGGGAACCTGCTGGGAACCTGCAAACTCGGGTTGCTAAGATGACCGTGTAGGCACACCTCTGGGAGAAGGAATCTTTCATCCAGTTTTTTTTAGCATGTAAATTTACACACGCAAGGTGAGGGGAGTGTAGAAGGGGGTCCTCTGTAATGTAAGGCACGTGGAGTTCACACACATCAGTCACGAGCAGGTAAAATTTGCCCGTTGGAAGGCCTTGGAGCCTCCACTTGGGGGTCACCTCTGATGGCATTTGCAGTGTCAAGGACATGGGCTCCGTGTATTTTTCTTCCATGGTTCTGTGGAGTTTAGACACTGAGCTAGGGGTGAGGACGGGGGCCAGGGGGCCAGGAAAGGCCTGACATGCTGTTTATTTGCTAGCGTGGAGCCTGGGCCCCCACATCTTACTCTGAATAGGTCGGATTGTCCAGTGGAGGGCTGGAGGGGTGTGATCCTGAGGTGGGTGGGACCAGGGGCTTGTCCTTGCTGAGGCTGAGCTCCTGCCCCCAGGAGAAGAGCCAGCGCTGAGCCTGGGGACCTGCACTTGGTTGAGAGCAGAGACTCTGGAACCCAGCCCTGCTGTCGGGTTTGACTCCTGCTCTGCTTTGGCTTGAGAGTGTTTGGTGACTTCCTTTATTTGTGACTCAGTTTCCTCAGCCCTCACAGGGTTGTTGTGAGGATGAAATGAGTCCGCAGGGGTAATACAATCTGACACGTAAGCAGTGGAAGTGTTAACCATTACTGTTAATGCTGCCGTCATTAGCTGAACACGTGTGGGGCAATTCTGGGGCAAGTTTAGGCCAGAGCTGAGACCCTGGGTGTCCCGTGTGGTTGGTGGGTGCGGCAGCAGGGGATTCTGGGCAGTGGCCATCCCGGCCTCAGAAGAGGCCAGTGTGCTGGCTCCATCTCTCTGGAAGAGAGACTGGGGGTTGCTGCGGGCCCAGGGGAGGGCCCCACCCCGGGGGGCCAGGGCTGCCCAGGGCTGGGTAGGCAGGCAGCATCCCGGACACACTGTGCAGGGTGTGCGGTGGGCTTGGCTTGCAGCATCTGTCTGGAATAATGTGAGTTGTCATAAATAATACTAACTGAGCACTTGCTCTGAGCCAGGTTTGGGGTGTTCCGACTCATTTCTTACTCACAACAGCCCAGAGAGAGAGATACTGTTGTTAATACCTCTTTACAGAGAGTAATAAGGAGGCAGAGAGAGGCTCATAGAACGCAGACAGGGGTGGAAGGAGTAAAGACGTGAGCCTTGTCACGCCAGCTTGGTGAGCGCCCAGGGTTGTGGACATGCATGCGTGCCTGGGGCTCAAGCTGCCCAGATCACGTCCCAGTCCTGGGGCAGCAACCCCGGCTGCAGGTCCCTCCTGCTGCTCTGGCGGAGACCACTGTACACCACCCACCTGGGTCTGGGTGACAGGGGAGGGCTGGCAAGGGTCTGATTAGGGAGTGGCTGGTTGGGAGTAGAGGTGTGATCTGTGACCCCTGGCTGACCACCCCCCACCCCCAATGTGGACTTTGATGCCCTGGACCCCCCTCTAGGGGTTGGAGCAGAGGAGGCGGAGTTGAACAGCTGGTTCTGGGAAGGTTTTTGTTTGGTGCCTTTAAACACTCGTATTATTACCGCCTGAAGGAAAAGAACTTTTCCACTTTGAAAACTGTCATCTTTACTCATCAGAACATCTCTAAAAGCCTTTGATATTCCTTTTTATGCAATTTGCATGAAAAGAGGTCTTAAAATATAATCTGTTTCAAAATGCACTTTGCAGATGAGTTAATGTGCATGGTTTTTAGTGGCGCCTTAAATTCCCACTGACGACAGTTTCCAGTGGTCTCAAGGTTGGCACTCCCCGAGGCTGGAGATGTCTCGAATGAACTGCTTTGCACACTGACAAGGGAGCAGACCCGCTTGGTGGGTGAGCTGTGCGTGGCGTGTCTTTTCTTCCTGCTGGATCGGCCAGGGACCGGTGCTGGATTTCTGAAATCAGAGGGAGCCCACTAGACTGGAGATATACATAGACTGTAAGAATGACCCGACTCCTGTAAAGATGAAGACCGATAACCACTTCTTAGATAAAAGCAAGTAGAAGGAAAAGTCATATTGGTCCCCTTCTGCTGCGTGTGCTTGTGCAGGAGCAGACACTTCTGTTCCCTGCATGGGGGTGGGGGGCAGCCAGCATCAAGAGAGAGCACTGCAGAGAAAGGTCCCTCCTGGGCCAGCGGTGACACAGTTTTGCTTCCTGAAACCCGTGGGGAAGCTCCGCCCTGAGGAGGGCAGGCGCGTCATTACTGAGAGGCCGACCAGCCCAAGTGCATGTCATGGGTCTTTGTTTTTAAAAATTTTTTTTCAAAAAGATTTTATTTATTTATTTTTAGAGAGAGGGGAAAGGAGGGAGAAAGAGAGGAAGAGAAACATCAATGTGTGGTTGCCTCTTGAGTGCCACCTGCTGGAGACCTGGCCTGTAACCCCGGCATGTGTCTTGACTGGGAATTGAACCGGAGACCCTTTGGTTCATAGGCCAGTGTTCAAGTCACTGAGCCAGACCAGCCAGGGCATGTTTCTTCTTAATCATAGATGTTTATGTCCTTTTGGACTGCATGCTGTTTGGGTAGAGAAAGGAGGGCCTGTGAACTGACCTGGAGCTGTGATGGCCCGGAGCTGGGCAATGACTGGATGGAGGTAATTTCCCTGATTGCCTGGTGAGGCACCTCCCACTGAACTCTTCTGCTCCCTGGGGTGGGCTGCACACCCAGTGACGGCTGCAGCCCCAGACGCGGGTCTGGTCTTCCGGGGACCTGAGCTTGGGGGTGGCTTCTGCTCATGGGGCCCACAGGCCCAGAGCCTGGCTCCGAGAAAGGCCCGACTGTTGGTCTGGGATGGTTTGGGCCTCTTTGTGTCTTAGCCTTGCCGCTGCCTTGGTGGGAACTCTTCCCGCCTGCACCATGGATGCTGTGTTTGTACTCGTCTCCTCATTTGCTGATGGTCATTAGTTCAAAACGAGTTTGCTTTAGAGTGCTAGAAAGGGCTGGTAATTAACAAGGAGGAACTCAGTGCACAGCTTAGAGAAGCTACGAGGGAGGTGGGAAGGTCAGGAGAAGTAAGGATGGGGCCAGCGTGAGAGAGAGGAAGGGGTACCTGCTCCTAGGGGCCTCTGGGCTTCCCCTGGAGACCTGACACTGGGCGTGCTTTAGGAGAAGGGTGGAGAAATAGACCACACCACCTCCTAGAGGATGGGGCCACAGTCCTCACAGTATTGCATCACTTTTTCCCCTGATCACAAAGAGAAGCAACTGTTAAAAACAACCTAAAGACCTTGCCTTCCAAGGGAGACCACCGCTGTTGCCAACTTGGTGTGCATCCATGCAGCCTTTCACTATTTAGACTCACTGAGCAAAAATAGTTTTCACGGCTCTGTAATCTCTGCTCCCTGGGGTGGGTGGGAGTCCTGCCTTTAACCAACCTCCTGCTGGTGGGCTCTCGGGTTGTTCCTGTTCCCTCTCGACCAAGTAACCCAGGCACCGGTGTCGGGCAGGTCGGAGTCTCCGCACCGAGGATCTGGCCGTCCCCCGGCTTGTTGACGTCGACTTGGCGCAGGGTCTGGCAGAACACTGCCCGCTCGGGGTCCGACTCCAGTGGAAACCACCCTTGGTTTGTGCCTGCAAAGGGGTCTGCCTGGGGTCATGCCGGGCAGCTGCGACTGCAGTTAGCTGTGGTCTGGACCAGTCTGCAAATCCCCGATGTGCCCGGCCCTCCTTCCTGGCTGACCCTTCCCAGCTGGCACCTCCCCAGGCGTAACAGACCTGGTGAACCTTCAAAGCAGTCGCTGTTTCCTGGCGATGCAGGTTGGTGTGGCTGTGGAACGCTAAAGGAGAAAGCAAGTTCCTGTTAGTTTGATCAGTTTACATCAAAGTGAAATCGTGGAGCGGCCCCTGGTGTAACTAACCAAGCCGGTGGCAAAAGGGCCGATCATCGTAATGCCACGAGCCAGACAGAATTTCTCGGTCTGGCCTCTTGCTGTGAGAGGGCCGTTGGAGAAAGTGGTGGGATGTGTGTCACAGTGGAACAACGGTGAATCCCCTGGCGAGCAGATCTGCCGTGGACTCTAGGGGGAGTGCGGCCCCTCCTCCTGGCTGCACAGGGACCCCCACCCCTTGAGGTTAGGGGAGAGTGGAGGCTTAAAAAGAACCTAGGGGTCACCTTCCCCAGGCACAGGCCTGGTTGATATGGTGTCTGGAACCCTCACTGTCAAGTGAGGAATCGAGCCCCTTGCCTCTGCCAGCTAACGGTTGCCGGTGCAACCCCATCCTTCGTGCACTTGCTGCCGCTCTGCAGTTCAGGGCGGCCTCGGGTCCGATGGACTGTCGTCGTGTCAGATTCAGGAATCTTCCACAGTCCCTCTCATTCTTCTGTTTGCTTAGCGGTGTAAGGCTGAAGCTGAGTTCACTTCAGGTTTTACAGCATGCTTATGCGTTTCAGAATCTCTGTGTTGTAAATGTTTGTGCATCCCTCAACAGCCAGCAGTGAGACGAGACTGCAGGCTGCCTGGGCAGAACTTGTGATTTTTTTGGTCTGTATTGTCCACAGGCCTTGAGTATATGCTGAGTGGTCTGTCTGTATCTGTGAACGGTCAAAACATCCCTCTGCCACCTCGGTGTCTGGCTCTGAGCCGTCTCCTCATTCTGCCCTGTGTCTGGTAGTCTGGGACGCCACAGGGAGGAAGGTCAAGGTGAAGAGTGTGTAATGCAAGGCACATAGTTATTAGACATTACCTACCAATTACCCAGTGCTTTTTATACACCAGGAGCTGTGCTTAGTGCGTTGTTCCTTATGTTTAGTCATCACAACACTTTGTGTTCACTTTACGTGTGAGGGAACCAGGCCTCAGAGGGTAAGTGACTTGCTCAGGACCACACAGCTGTGTGATTTGTGCTAGAATCTGATCTCGATTTTGTTTGACTCTAAGGTCCGTGTTCTTAACTGTGATGCGTGCCACCTGCTAAGCCAAAGACTTGTGTCACACACTGTCCCTGTTTGTGCTGACTCTGCCTTGTTTCAAAAACAACCGCAGTTAAGGAGGCATAGCCACACCTAATTTTTCCCTTGGTTTCGGGCTCTGTCTCTCCTTCCCCCTCCCTCACCTGCCCTGTGCCCCTTCCTGAGTTGGCACTACTCTCACCAGCCTTAGATGTGCATGGTGACGGGTGAGGACAGGCAGGGGCCCCTGAACCCAAAGAGAACCCAGAGTCCTGGGCGTTTGCAGTGCTGTTTCTGGCCTGCAGGCCCACAGAGCCCGTCTTGGCTCTCGGCACTAGGCTGGCTTGTCAACGCACCATGTTCTTACCCGGGGGCAGAGTTTCAGGCTCAGGTGTGATGTTTTTACCCATGGACATGGGATGTTCCCAAGGCAAACTAGACCAACCCTCTTTTAGTAGGTGCAGCGACTGTGTTTGTGGGCAGTTTATTGAAACCATCCTGCTGGCAATGATTTGAAAGGTCGCAAGGGCGGAGGTGCAGTCTGGTGACTTGCTGTGTTGCCACCGTAGATGCAGCAGCAAGAGCCCTGCTCCCTGAAGATGAGCGTCTCCGTCCTCGCCCGGGGGCTGGGCCGCCTCTTCTGCTGCTGGTGCCTGGCCGAGCTGATGGTTCACCTCATGTACATGCACGCCATCTACGGCAGCGCCCCGCTCCTGAGGACCGTCTCTTGTTGGACCTTAGGTAACTGGAAGTCTCTGTCCACACGACCAGCGTCAAGAATTAGCTTCAGAGTGAAGCTGGCCTCTGGGGTACATGGGGGTGCAGTTGCCTTGAGCAAACCTTTTTCCTTTTTAACCTTGTTCCTCTTGTGGCCGAGATGGCACCTGTGTAAGGTGGCTGGCGGAGGGGAGGGCTGTGGGTTGGGGTCTGGGAGCCAAGGGAACCGGTCAATCCCTTTTCCTCATGGGACCTGACCACGCTCAGCTGGGTCTGCCTCTCCTAGACACGGTAAATGGTGTGTGCACGTGTAGGTCCCTGTCTTGGCCCCTTTCTCTGGCCTACCCATCCCTTCCTACCCGCAAGCAGTTGGGGCAGAAGTCACTTCCTCAGCAGGGTGCTGTCTCCAGTGCGGAGAAACCACTGTTCTTTCTCCCTCTGGCCCAGCAAGCAGTGGCCATGCCCACGCTGAACTAAATCTCCTCATTTTCTTGTTTGTTCCCCTTTCGAGAACTCCCCGTGGTCATGAATCCAGCCTGTGGTCTGACCTCAGCTTGTGCCCTGATGGGAAAGGTGTGGTCTTCCGGCCAGTTTGGGCTGCTCCCTGCGAGGGGAGGGCGAGAGTCCACTCGGGCTCCGTATCTGGGACTCCTTGTCCATTTGGTGGTTTATGGATCACAGAAACCAAACCCAACCCTGATTGTCCTTGGTGTCACACAAGCTTCATCAGTGTTTCTAAGGAAGTTGCTTTTTTACATTAGAAAAACGCTGAGCTGTTGTCGGTGCCAGTCTCTTCTTGCTGAACACATATTCTTTATAGTTGGAATAATTAATATTCTAAAGATTTAGTGATGCGATTGGACAAAACAGAATAGACCATATGGTGGCTTATACTAAATCGACCCCCAGTTGCACTGCATTCAAGTTAAGAGGCTGTATCAGTTGGGGCGGTTTTAACTCCGAGTGATGGGAAACACAACTCAGAATGAGGCCTAAGCAGTAAGGAGAAGCTGTTCTCTCATCCAAGTATTCCTTGTAGGGTCAGCACAAGGGGCGCTCTGTCCCGTGACTCGGGAGAGTCATCCAAGATTCTTCTGTGCGTCTACCCTCAGATTAAGAATGAACCAGAATCCTAGAAGCCCCCTGTTTGCACCCGAAATCCCATCACCTTTTCTCCCCCTGTCCTCAGAGATACATTCAGGATGCACTTTTATAAAACCGTTTTTTTAAAAAAAGACTTTATTTTTAGAGCAGTTTTATGTTTACAACAGTATCTAGAGGAAGGTACAGAGATTTCCCATACATCCCTCCTGGTAAATAATGCTGCAATAAAGACACCTTTTTGAATTAGTGCTTTTGTTTTCTTTGGATAAATACCTGGAAATGGAATTGCTGGATCATATGGGTACTTTATTTTTAATTTTTTGAGGTATCTCCATGCTATTTTCTACGGTGGTCATACCAGTCTGCATTCTCACCAACAGTGCATGAGGGTTTCCTTTTCTCTACATCTTCTCCAGAACTTACTTAAGATTTATTGGTGACAGCCATTCTGACAGGGATGAGGTGATAGCTCATTGTGGTTTTAATGTGCAGTTCTGTGACGATTAGTGATGCTGAGCATCTTTTCGTATGTCTGTTGGCCATCTGTATGTCCTGTTTGGAGGAGTGTCTATTCAGGTCCTCCGCCCAATTTTTACATGGGTTTTTTTGGTATTAAATTGTATGAGCTCTTTGTATATCCTGGATATTAACCCCATATTGTATGTGTCATTGACAAATATCTTCTCCCATTCAATAAATTGTTTTTTAATGTTGTTGATGGTTTCTTCACTATGCGAAACCTTTTTAGTTTGATGTGGTTGCATTTGTTTATTTATTTTTTGTTTCCCTTGCTCAAAGAGATATAGCCAAACAGATATTGCTAAGAGCAATGTCAAGAGTTTACTGTTTTTTAAAATTATATTTTATTGGTTATGCTATTACTGTTGTTCCGGTTTTTCCCTCTTGGCCCCCTCCGCCCGGCTTCCCTCCACTCCCTCAGGCTGTCCTCACCCGTTGTTCGTGTCCATGGGTCCGGCACATGAGTGCTTCGGCTGCTCCATTTCCTGCTGTGCTTTGCATCCCATGGCCATTCCGTAACTGCCCGTGTGCACATCTCAGTCCCTCCGCCCCTCTCACCCATCGCCCGCACTGACCTCCCTCCCATCTGTCCCCATCGAAACATTCTCTGTATCTGTGATTCTGTTTCTGTTCTGCTTGTTTATTTTGTTTTTTTTTTAGATTCAGTTGTTGATAGATATATATTTGTTGCCATTTTATTGTTTATATCTTTGACATTCTTCTTAAAGAAGACCCTTTAACATTCCATATAGTAATGGTTTGATGGAGATGAACTCCTTTAGCTTTTTCTTGTCTGGGAAGCTCTTTATTTGTCCTTTGATTCTAAATGATAGCTTTGCTGGATAGAGTAATCTTGGCTGTAGGTCCCTGCTTTTCATCACTTTGAATATTTCTTGTTAGCCCCTTCTAGCCTGCAAAGTTTCTTTTGAGAAATAAGCTGACAGTCTTATGGGAGCTCCCTTGTAGGTAACTAACTGCTTTTCTCTTGCTGCTTTTAAGGTTCTCTCTTTGTCTTTAGCCTTAGGCATTTTAATTATGATGTGTCTTGGTGTGGGCCTCTTTGGGTTCATTTTGTTTGGGACCCTTTGTGTTTCCTGGACTTGTATGTCTATTTTCTTCACCAAGTTATGGAGTTTTCTGTCATTTTTTTCAAATAGTTTTCCAATTTCTTACTCTCTCTCTTCTCCTTCTGGCACCTCCACGATGCAGTTGTTGGTATGCTTGAAGTTGTCCCACAGGCCGCTTATACTCTCCTAATTTCTTTTGCATTCTATTTTCTTCTTGCTGTTTTGATTAGTTATTTTTTGCTTCCTTGTATTTCAAATTGCTGATTTGATTCTCAGCTTCATTTATTCTACTGTTGATTCCCTGTAAATTGTTCTTTATTTTAATTAGTGTATCCTTCATTTCTGATTGGATCTTTTTTATGTTGTTGAGACCCTCACTAAGTTCCTTGAGCATCCTTATAACCAGTGTTTTGAACTCTGCATCTAGTAGCTTGCTTGTCTGCATTTTGCTTAGTTTTTTATCTGGAATTTTGTTCTATTCATTCATTTGGGCCATGTTTCTTTGTCTCCTCATTTTGGCAGCCTTCCTGTGTTTGTTTCTGTGTACTGATATTTGAGAGAACTTCTATGTCCCCCAGGCTTGGTAGTGTAGCCTAATGTAGTAGGTGTCCTGTAGGGTCCAGTGGCACAGCCTCTGCTATTGTCCAAGTTGGGTACTCAAGGTATGTCCATTATATATGCTGTGTACACCCTCTTGTAGTTGAGCCTTGATTGTTGTTGGCACATCCAAGGTCAGACACCACCTGTGTTCTGTTTGGGGTCACACAGCATAAGCTGTGAAGTGATTTGCTGATGGCTGCTACTTGTGCTGGTCTTGGAGGTGCCCAGACAAGGCCCAGCTATGAACCAAGGCTGGTGGCTGCTTGTGCTGGGCCTGGAGCAACTTAGTGAGAGGTATGGAACTCATGGAAGCCAGATGCTGCTTGTTTCGGAGAATTTAGAAAAATCTGAAGCATGAGCCAAAACAAGCCATTCATATGGAAAAGCCAGTGGAGACAGCTTGCATGGGCCTGAAAGTTGGGTGGGGCAGGGCTTCGGGGAATCACCAGGGTGGGGCAAAAAGTGCAAACCAGGTTGATGGAGCCTCAGGTATGGCAGTGGCTGCCAGCTCTGTGGCTCTGTGGGGGGAAGGCTCAGAAAAGGTGCAGTGGCCTCTGCCAGCACTTCTGCCTCGGTGAAAGCTGCCCCACAGCTCTCACCCTGATGCTGGACAATTCAGTTCCTCTCCATGTCTCTGGTGCCCCTGCTCTGGAGTTCAGAGAGAGTGAGTCTGAGTAAGTCTGTACCTGGGGCCTTTAAGAGGAACTTCCAGGGAGTCCAGTAGTTTCTGTCTTCCACAGCCTCAATCTTCCTGGCACTGGAACCCTGGGCTGGGGGGCCTGGTGTGGGGCTGGCACCCTTTGCATCTGAGGTATTCCTCCTAATTTGTATCATCTACTCATAGTTGTGGGACCAGCCCCTTCTGCATCTCTACCCCTCCTACCAGCCTCGATGTAGTTTATTCTTTAATTCCGTAGTTGTAGGACTTCCATTCAGCTTGATTTCTGATGGATCTGAATGATGGTTTTCTATAGTTTAGTTATAATTTTGATGTGGTTGTATGAGGAGGCAAGCTGTGTTTACCTACACCGCCATCTTGACCGGAGGTCTGCCTGTGTTTCATAGGAGTTTTATAGTTTTTGGTCTTTCATCCATTTTGGGATGCATTCATCTTAAATGCATTCCACTTAGCCATGGTGTATAATCCATTCAATGTGTGGTTGAATCCAGTTTTTTTGGTATATTGTAAGAAAGTCATCCAGTTTCATTTTTTGCATGTATTTGTCCAGTTTTGCCAATACTACTTATTGAAGAGACTGTCTTTACCCCATTGTATATACTTGCTACCTTTGTTGTAAATTAATTGACCATATAAGCAGGGATTTATTTCTGGGCTCTGTATTTTATTTTGTTGTGTTTATTTTCATGTTGGCACCATACTGTTTTGATTATTGTAGCTTTGTAGTATAGTTTGATATCAGGGCGTGTGATACCTCCCATTTTGTTCTCTATAAAGACTTCTTTGTCTATTTGATGTCTTTTGTGGTTCTATATAAATTTTAGGATTAGTTGTTGTAATTGAGAAGAATGTCATTGGTATTTTAATAGGATTACATTGAATCTGTATATTACTGTAGGTAGTAAGCATATTTTAACAATATTAATCCTTTCAATCCATGAGCAAAGTATATCCTTCCATTTATTTGTATCCTGTTCAATTCTTTCTTTAATGACTTACAGTATTAACAGTACTCACCCTGGCTAGTGTAGCTCAGTGGATTGAATCCAATCCACTCAGTGGGCTGCAAACCAAAGGGTCGCTGGTCTGATTCTCAGTCAGGGCGCATGCCTGGGTTGCGGGCCAGGTACCCAGTGGGGACCAGGTGAGAGGCAACCACACATTGATGTTTCTCTCCTTCTCTTTCTCCTTTCTTAACCCCTCCCTCTAAAAATAAATAAAATCTTAGAAAAAAAAGAGTATAGGTCTTTCACTTCTTTGGTTAAATTTATTCCTAGGTAGTCTATACTTTTTGATGCATTTGTAAATGGGATTATTTTCTTTCTTCTTCTGATTGTTCATTATTGGTTAATAGAAATGCAACAGATTTCAATATATTGATACTGTGTCTTGCAACTTTACTGAAGTCATTTATTAGTTCTAATAATTTTTTGTGGAATCTTCAGTGTTTTCTATCTATGGTATTATGTCATCTGCAAATAATGGGAGTTTTACTTTTTCCTTACCAACTTGTTTGTTTGTTTTTTTAAGATATTTTATTTACTTACTTTTTTAGAGAGAGGGGAAGAGAGGGAGGAAGAGAGAGAGAGAAACATCAGTGTGTGAGAGATACATGGTTGCCTCTTGCATGCCCCCAACTGGTGACCTGGCCTCAGTCCGGGCATGTGCCCTGACAGGGAATTGAACCATAACTTTTTAGTTTGGAGTCCAGCACTCAATCCACTGAGCCACACCAGCCAGGGCTCAGTGGATGCCTTACCAATTTGGATGCCTTTTCTTTGTCTTGTCTGATTGCTGTGGCTAGGACTTCCAATACTGTGTTGAATAGAAGTGCTGATAGTGGGCATCCTTGTCTCGTTCCTGATCTTAGAGAAAAGGCTTTCAGCTTTTCACTATTGATTATGAATCAGCTGTGGGTTCATCATATATGGCCTTTATTATGTTGATATATGTTCCTTTTATAGCCACTTAGCTGAGAGTTTTTATCAAAAGTGTTGAATTTTGTCAAATACTCCTTCTGCATCTATTGGGATAATCATATTGTTTTTGTCCTTTACTGTGTTAATGTATTGTTTTGATTGATTTTACAGAAGTTGAACCATCCCTGTATCCCTGGGATAAATTCCACTTAGCCATGGTGTATAATCCTTTTAATGTGTTATTGAATTCCATTTGCTAATATTTTGAGAATTTTTGCATCGGACAGAGGTTCTTGAATGTATTCATTGATTTAGTGTATGTGTGGCTATTGGCATCAGCAGTTCAGTAGTATCTGGTAGACATGCCAGAAACGTCCAGGAGGTGGCAGTAGAAGCTAGGTAGTCATTTGAGAACTTCAAATTGGACACAATTTTATCAGCCTAATACTCAGCCTCTCCGGGTCAATTTACAAAGGGTTGAGGTGGAGTGGTGGTGGTGTTTCTTGACCCGAGAGAGGTGGTCTGCCAAAGTGGCCACTCTTATTCCAGTTTTCATGATATCTCTGAGTTTTATCCCTGTAAGTTCTTTTCACGAAATTATGCAAAATGTTAAAAAATTCTTAATTTACTCCAGTTTTCAGTTTTTATATAGAACATGTTTTAACGTATTGGCTGTAGATGAGAATGTCACTGGATCTCAGCAGTGAGTTATGTAGCAGCTCCTTCATTTCTAGGTGAGGAGGACACGGCCCCTCGCTCCCAGAGTGAGCAGGGCCAGCACTCTCCGTGGACTTCCAGCCCGTGGCCTCCGTCTGGCGTCTCTTGCTCTTGTGGAATTACCTCTGTTTCAGGATCGTCTTGCGTTTCCCTGATTATCATGTGGTACTTGGTTCCTTTGCTTGATTTGTACACCCCCCCGCAAACAAAAATCTGTTCGGGTGAAGCATTATGTGTGCTTGAGGACTTGTGTTGGGGAGAGAGCCACCCGGACAACTTCAGATCGACAGTTGGAGCGCCTGGTTCTTCTGCCACGTCTGAAGCTCAGGCTCTGATCTCCGGCCCTGCTGCCCTGCCCTCGTCTCTGCCCCCCCCCCCCCCCCCCCCCCCCGCTTTTTCCTGCCCCTCTTCTCTCAGGAGCAAACACCATTCGATGTTTTCTTAGAGACTGCACTGCGCACCCCCCTGGCCCGCTCCCCGCACCTTGCGCCTGCCACCCAGCACACACACACACACACACACACACACACACACTCCCTCCTGTCTCCTGCTCGCCCCCCTCTGCCCCCGCCCGGGCCTTTGCGTGTCCTTGTGCTGGGCACACGCCTCTGCCGAGGTTTCCTTTATCTAGCTAACTCCTGCTTCCAAACAGCTCACCTCCGGGCCAGGGATGCCCCCTCGAGCCCCCACGGCGAAAATGAATTACTCCGGATCAGAGAGAGAAGTCTAGGGTTCCGGTCCCGAATAGTCATCACCGTTGTGAGGCCAGGCAGACTGAGGGAGTTTAGGTGGGCCCGGTGATCGTCAAGTGTCGTTTAAGTGCGAACCGTCTTCAGGTCAAGTTGTGATCCCTGGGAAAATGGAGGTCATGTAGATCAAGTCGATCCAGCACGGTTTCACGACGCCCCCAGAGGCCATCACTACCTGCTCGTTCATCCTCAGACCTTCCTGAGGCACAGGGGCCAGGGGCCGCAGGTGCAGTGGGGAGGTGCAGGGGTGGTCTTACCTGCGGTTCCGGAGCTTAGGAGAAGTGCTGGTGTCAGTGATGAGAATTTGGGGTTCATCGCGAGCGGGTGGCCAGTGAAGATCCAGCTCAGTCGCTGGGGCCTTGGACACATCTGCTTTTCAAACCGTCCTCCCCCTGTGAGAGGGAAGGGGCCCAGAGTGCAGCCCGCGTGTTCTGAAAGATCCCTGGAAGGAATCATTGTATGTCCTTTCAAACGGCCACATTTTAAGTGGCTCTCACACACCTCAAGCACTGTCACAATAGCTGAGGGAATATATTGTATGATTCTACAAGATTAAATAAATATCTAGATAAAATTCTATAAACATAGATTAAACATACTTTGACTCCCCCCCCCCAAAAAAAAATAGCAGCAGATTTGAAAATTACCTGAGGATTTATCCTTGGAGGGGGCTTTGGTAGCTGGCAGTGACTTTGGTTTTTTTCTCCTACACCGTGCCTTCCCTTGTGAAGTGGAGTGGTGAAGTTTTGCCAGGGGTTGTTCATGGCACAACTTTTTGGGGGAGATACTTATCTGAGCAGGAGCTCTTTGCAGAGAAGCTTGGGGTTTTGCATCTCTGAGAGCGAGCGTCGGACGGGGTCCGGGAGGCCTTCCCTCTCACACCTGCAGAGTGCTGCTTCTTCACAGGGAAGTCGTGGCTGCCAAAGTTGTAGGGGTCTTTAGCGGACAAAACTGAAGGCCAGCCCCTTGGCACGAGGCTCATTTCAAATTCCCTGCGCGTTACCTTCTCGGGCACCGCAGTGGGAGCGTCAGAGTGAGCCGGGAGCACCGTCCGGTGGCGCTCTGGGGTGTGGCCCGGGGACTGCTCAGAGGCCTCTCTTTCCTGCACGTGGCAGCCGGGAGAGAGGAGTACACAGCAACACGAGGGTGACCTCGCCGACCCCCAAATTGCTGTCGACACATTGATGTATCTTTTTAAACCTGGGGAAAGGGAGTAGGGTGTGCATCTTCTAACTGGCAATTTCTCAAACCTGACTGAACGTAACTTCTCAGAAAACTTGTTTTGCATTCAGATTTCAGGACCCAAACCTAGTAAATGGGAACTTGTCAGGGACTGGTCCAGGAGTCCGTGATTAACTGTTATCCCTGGTGATTCTTAGGAGCAGACGCATTTGGGGAGCAACGTTGTAACTGATGAAGACCGTGGCGGCACGTCTGCCCACAGGGAGACACTTCTTGACAGCCGCCGATTCCCAGGGCTCGGGGGACTGATCGGTGGCTTGACTGTCCTGCCTCGCAGCACCCCCTCCACTTCTCCTTTCTCTGATTTGCCCCTCTCCCTTCACCCCTGCGGGGCTTCCTTCTGGGCTCACAGGCTGAGCGAGGAGGTGGGATCGTGCACATCTAAGTCCTCGGGGCTCCTTGTCTTCTGCAAATGCGTGTGGTTGGCGGATGAGGAGGAAGTCGAAAATCCCTGGCTGAAGTGCAGGGTTTAGATAGGGGCTCTTAATGCCTCCCCTTTGAAAGCGTGGTGTTTTGGAAAACTCAAAGCCTAAACATGTAATTAACCCGCCATGTATTCATCGTCCAGGTTCAACAGTTATCATCTGGACTCTCCCCTGTGTTGCTTTGAATCCCAGGCATCCTATCATTATCCACAAATATTTCAGGAGTCTCTCAAGAAGATAATAACTCTCATTTGCTTTTGTGTCTTAAAAGACCGATTTTTTGAGAGCAGTTTAAGAGGGTTTCATAATTGAGAGGGAGGGACAGAGATAGCCTGCGTAGCCCCTGCGCCCGCACACGCACCGCCTGCTGTGCCAGCTTCACCCCCTCCCCCCCACCCCGCACCGAGGCGTCAGCTGCAGCGGGTGGTGCACTGGCCTCGGCTCAGCACGGCCACCCACAGCCACTAGGGTTCCCAGCTGATGCTTTGCATCCTGTGCGTTTAGACAAAGGTATGATAACATGTATCCATCCAGTTTTCTTTTGAACTTTAGTGTTGTAAGATGAAATATGGTGCATTGTAACTGTACCCTGCTCCGACGGAGCCTAGGATGAGGTGGTAGTTTGTAGTGTTTCTTCGAAAGAGCTCAGGAAGATCGCATTACTGAGTGGTCTTTTCCCACGGCAAGTCCAGGTGTATGAGATTTGGGGGATGAAAGGGAGCTTTGGCAAGGGGCTTGGCGGGGAGTGGGGAGGTGGGGAGGTGCAGATGATTGCAGGTTAGGTTTTCGCACAAGGCGAAGGTGTGATAAAGCTCAGTGGATGTACGTTAGAATTCTTTTGAAAATCTTAACTGCTCCCTGGTTGGAGTTTAGAGGCCTATATCCCTAAGTGGGCGTACTTGGGGGGGGGGGTTTGACTCAGTGATTCCAGCACCAGCTGTTGCTGAGATGATGTCTGTGCACCTTTAGAAATGGCGATGAAACGCCAAAAAAGCCAAACATTTGCTTTTTTTCTTTCTACAACATTACAACGAAGGGAGGGGGATACGATATTTGGCATCTAACGTTTATTTTGAAAACTGGGAACACAAACATATATCAGATAGCATCAAATTCTCTTCTTTTTCCACTTTTTGGTGGCATTAAACATACTAAGGTTTGTTAATATACAGTAGAAAAGATTAATTTTTATACATTTTCTCCCTGGATTCGAATCCTGAGATTATACAAAATTAATGCAGTGTGAACCTGAAGCTACCCTGTGATATACCACCGTGAACTTGATTGTTCCATTACAGATACTTGATGTGGCGTGAGGATAACTTCAGGGTGCGTGCTCACAGAAGGGGAGAGGTGCCTGCCCGACACTGTGGTGTCGCCAAGAGTAGCAGGTGGCAGCGGTTCTCTGAAACACCACCTATCCCCTGCCCTCCACCCCTCCAGCCCCGATATCCCTTAGAACACTGCGGCATTTGCTAGTGCCTCTCTCATCGGTGATGGCGCCCAGGGAAACAGATAACGTCTTAGATGGCTACGATGGTGCCCCTTTCTTTCAGGCAAAGTTGATGTGTGGAACTCTGAATTTGTTGGATACTTTAGGGAGACCATTATTCACTTTCTAAAGGGATTCTTTCCCTCCTTGAAGGATTTGCGATAGAATACTTTAACCAGTAGTTAATTTCCGACTCTTTCTGTACACAGACTTTACAGAGCATTTCTACTGGGCTGAGTGAATTACACTGAAAGCATGAAAATTCAAACAGAAATCTACACCTGGTCTCTACCTGAAAATTTGCTTGGCAGAATTTTTGGGTCACTTTGTCCTGTGTAAAAACTCCTCCCTCCTCTGCTTCACTTTATTAACTGGTATGTAGCCGTGCGTGTGAGGTGTTAGTGCAGTTCTGATGGGTGGAGCCTTCTTCCCTGTAGATTTTGGATTGGGAAGGGCCTTTGTACACATAAATAAATAAACTCTTCTTTTAAAGATTTTATTTATTTATTTTTAGAGAGGGAAGGGAGAGAGAAAGAGAGAGAGAGAGAGAAACATCAATGTGTGGTTACTGGGGGCTGTGGCCTGCAACCCAGGCATGTGCCCTGACTGGGAATTGAACCTGCGACACTTTGGTTCGCAGCCTGCGCTCAATCCACTGAGCTACGCCATCCAGGGCTAAATAAATAAACTGTTAATTCAGCGTGTCTGTTCTGTGATATTACTAGAGCTGTTTTTTTGTTCAACTTAAATTTATTTTGCCATTTAAAAATGTTTCTGGAGCACCTTGATTTTACTTTAAGATCTGTTTTGTGCAGTATTCAGTATTTTTATAGGACTGTTATAATTTGGATCTTGTGTGACATATTGTGGCTTATAGTCTCCCCCCCCAAGACATTAACAACAAGACATGTAATTACAGAAGTTGGGCAAATCGGATTGCATGCCTACCTAGGTGACTTTATTTCTCCCAAGCAACATGTCCTTTCTCTGAAGAGAGGCATTTTGGTGATTTAAACCCTGCAAAGAAGAAAGTATTCAGGACTAGGTTTTCCAGTAACTAATCTGTGCAAAGTTGAACCGTTTGGGAAGGAAACTCTCCTCCGGGCTCCCGAGTCGACGACGACTCAGTTTGGCAGGAAGAGCGTCTGGGTCTCCAGTCCGTGCACGTGGAGGTGCTCGCCGCGGGCACCACTGTTGTTGTGTGTTTGTTTCTCGCGTGTCTTTGCTCGCAGCGTGCCACTGGAGGCTGGCTTTCCGAGGATCTCTAGCGCCGCGTCTCTGCATTTTATTTTCTGCTTGGACGGCCCCCAGTAGCCCCCCTTCACAGCTCCTTCACCCTGCCACCTGGTCTGCTTCTCACGGACTCTGTGTGGCTCTCAGAGTTGTATGTGGATCTAGTAAACTTAGCAAGGCTGAGGCACACGGACCCAGGTTCAAGTCCTGACCCTGCCACTTAGTAGTGTGTGATTTTGGGTGGATTTTGTAACCTTTCTGGCCCAGGGTCCTGTCTGGAAAACGTGGGTAGCGACAATGTCCACAGAGAAGTGTGATGTGAGAATTACATGTGGTGATGCCCGGCGTGTGGAGGTTGCCTTGAGAACCAGCTGCTGCTGTCGCCATGCCTTGGTGCTGCCTCAGGAACTAGTGTTCGCGGCCTTGCCCTGGAAGTCCAGGCTGTGCATTTTACACGTGTGCACACACTAAGCACACAGCGAGTGTTTGTTAAATCTCTAACGTGTGTGAGCCACTGTCTCGGCCACTGTGTGCAGACTGCTGCCTGTCCCAGTGGCGTGGGTTTCGATCCCACTTCTGATGCACATTCTTTCCTGCTTCGGTGAACAGACCGTAGACTTGGCAAAGGCAGGGGCCATGCCTTGTTTAGTGTCTGGCAAACACTTGGTGCTTAATAGCTGTCTATGAAATGAATACAAAAATAAGTTATTAGTTCTGAGTGGAGCATACTGAAGATACAAGGAAGAGGCCATATTTGAGCTGGCGTGGAAGGGCATCTGGGACCCTTCCAGGAGGAGGGGGAGGGGCGATGGGGCCTACGGGCCGGAGGGGCGCCGAGTGCCCAGGGGGAGGGGTACACGGGGCTGCAACTGACACCCACCCGTGAGCCCCTGGGGCTGGGCCCCCGCGGATTTGGCCTCTAGTCTGCCTCTCACGGCCCATAACTAGCGATTCAGCGGTCAGGCCCTCCGTGCATGCTCACTGAACGCATGAATGTCACCTATGACTCTTTCTTTGGAGAGGAAGGGGTTAGGTTAGATAAAGCCAATCAGAACTCTTGAAAATGAGAGAATCTTTTAAATACAGTCCCAGCAAAAAATTTTTAAGCATTGAAAACTAGCTACATTTTGTATTTTTGGATAGAGTGAAAGCTAGTTCCATATATGTGTGTCAAATAACTTTTAGTCAGAGTAGAGTCATTTGTATTCTTACGTTGCCTTTCATCAGTCATATTGTCTGCCCAGTGAGAACAAAATCCTTAGGGCACACCCTGAAACCTTAGACCAAGTCTTACAAGGGAAAGGCTAACCTCGAGGTCCAGGGGAGAGAGTAATGAGCTATGCATCTTTCACAGTGGTGACGAAAACCAACAGCAAGACAGAAGAACTAGTAAACTCAGGCACAAACACAATTTTCTCAAATATTAAACAATACAGATATTATAGTGATAATGTTTTATACATCTTTTTTCTATAAGCATGTGAACCAGTTATTAAAATATCAAGGGAAAAAGATAAATTTAAACCTTTTGTGTCTTAACCCATAAGAATGTTCAATAACATGTAAGTAGAGCACCTGCTGCATATTGATAAATGGGTGGCTTCTTGTGCCTTCTGTCCATATTGGGGTGAAGATCCCCAATTACTTCATCTTCCATTAGAGTTAGCCATAGTGTAAAAGTAAGTACCTATCAACCATTTCTTCAGCTCAGTTCTGTATGAGAATGGTAACAAATGGTAACCATTCTGTGAAAATGGTGACTCATGAAAATGTAGACTCAGCTATGGGTTTCAATTCATGTGCTTCAGATATAATAACTGTGCAAAAGTAGTATCACATCAGAGGCAGTGTGTGACACAGGGAGCAACCTGTCCTCTCCGATGGTGCATTCAGTGAGTGGGAGAGGATTCTCTGATGCTCCCGTGCAGAGAGGGCCGGTGGCCACGCCCCTCTCCCAAAGCTCCTTTGGCGCCTTCCGCCTGTCAAGCAGATTGTTTTCAGTTCTGGAAGCACTGTGCCCTTCCGTCGGTCACCTTTACCTGTGTCCTGTCATTTCTAGCTCTGGGGCTTTCTGACCCCAGTATTTCAGAATCTCCCACGTTGGCAGCTCTGCAGTGGAACTGAGGGTTCTTTTTTATTTGGGGTGGTCGTATGCCCCCCAGGTGCTATTGCTGGCACATATACCCCGTTCTTGATGCATGTGTGTGCACACACACACACACACACACATCTATACGTATGTATTCACACACAAATGTCAGCTTTCTATTGACTCCTGTCAGACGCGTCTGAGAATGCTGCAATTCCGTGCCCTGCCCGCCCAGCAGGCGTGACTGTAGTCTGGGTTCCAGAATTCTGGAGAGCCTGTTTGTCCGAACAGTCCTGCGTGGAATGATGGCTCCTGCACCTTACTCCTCGCAGGACACACGGCGTTCAGTCTGTACCACTACCTGCCGTCTCCCGAACTGCGTATCCAGAAAGTGGCTTGTGGGCTGCTTCTGGCACTGTTTGGTTTTACAGCCACACACTCCACAGTAGTGACAGTCTGTCACAGATCCTCGTGCAGCGTCAAGAGTCCAGGCAGTAACTTTTTGCAGCTTTTGCATGTTGTGAACGATGCCCCTGTGGATATTTGGGCGTAATGTCTGTGTGGACGTTGGTTTCCGTTTCTCTCGGGCATATCACTGGGTCGTGTGGAACTCTCCGTGTGATCATGTGAGGAACTGCCCGGCTGTGTTGTAAAGTGGCCACAGCATCTTGCATTCCCGCCAGCTGTGCACGATGGTTCCAGTGTTTCCACCTTCTTCCCAACAGTCGTTGATTTGACCTGTTGATTTTCGTCATCCAAGTGGGCATGGACTTACGTAAGGTTGAAAGGACTTGGGAAGGATTTTCCTTTCCAATTGTTTTTAAATGCAATATAGGTTTTTAAGTGTGCCCTTTTCTAGTACCTGTGGAAGCATGACTGCAAACAGGTCCTATTGCCTGTCACAATAATAAAAGAAATTTCGTAGTTGCCAATCCAGAAGTGTCATTGGTCAGAACCAAGGTGGGAGACTTGAAAAGACTCGGGTGGGAGGAGGGTGGGTGGAGAAGTGTGGGAGGTGCTGCCTCTCCTGGAAGGCCGGTCTTTGCCTGGAGGCGCCCCGCTGCCTGCCCCGTGTCTAACGGCCCCTCTGTCTTTCAGGAGGACTGGCGCTGGCCCAGGTGCTCTTCTTCTACGTGAAGTACTTGGTGCTCTTTGGCATCCCGGCCCTGCTCATGCGCCTGGACGGACTCACGCCGCCGCCCCTCCCGCGCTGTGTCAGCACCATGTTCAGTTTCACGGGCATGTGGAGGTCAGTGGTTTGGTGCGGGGTGTCCTGCGGAGGAGCCGTGGCTCGGTCCGCTTCAAAGGGCTTGGGTCACCATCCTCTCTCTGCCCCACATGGAAGCCGTAGTTGGCACTTCAGTTTCTTCATTGAAGAGGACGATAATCCAAACTTTCTGACTTCTCAAAATATTGTCAGGCCACGACGATGTGTGAGGTGAGAAAGTCTGTCACCAGGACTTTGTACGTGCATAGAGGGTTATGGCTACGGTGCTGTCTTGCTAACTTGGGACATGCCTCTGTACAGCGATTGTTTTATTGCTGTCGCCTCCTTGAGAGTGACATCTGGATGTGTGGGACTGTCAGCGAAGAAAACACACTTAGAATAATAGCATGGCCGGTGTCAGCATTTACTAGCTCTTAGATCTGGGGGAACTTACTAAATCTCTCTGAGCTTCCATTTCTTATCTCTTACATGATAGTAATATAGCACCCAGCTCCAAGAGTTCTGGCGAAGATGAAATAAGCTGATGCGTCAAAAGCTTCTGGCACATAGATGTTAACAAATGTTAGCTTTTACCCTTATGTTATTCCCACAGTTGGTGCACATGGGTAGATAGGTGCTTAGTCTAAGTTTTCTGGATTTTTATCTGTAACCCAGTGTTGGCCTGGAGTCTGTTCTGAAAGATCCCCCAGCCCCCTGCTGTTTCTGGTTGCAGTCCTCCAGGTGGGCTTGCTTGCAGCTCGTTTTTCTTACTCCTTCCAGTGTGTGCAAGTGGCAGGCTTGCTTCTGCAATCGCAGATCTGATATAAGAGCCTCAGGGTGGGGACTTGCTCGTCCACGGGAGTCACTGCCACTTCAGGTTTGCTCTCCAGGCGCCTCCATCCGCCTCACCCTAGTCTGGGCCCTGCTCAGACTGCCATTCTGGCTCACTCACGTGGCTCATCCTGCCTTCTGCTGCATTCCTGTGGGCAGGAGAGACAAGACACAGGCCAGGGAAGAGCTCAGGGACTCTCACCACCTCTGACGTTGCTCTTAAAAGGGGGGTGGGTGGTACACAACACCCTGCTTTCCCACAGTAACTTATTATGGATGCTGAACTCATCTCAGCCCCTGAAAAAACATTTTATTTTTGGTCCAGCTTGCTTTCTGGGATTAGAAATGTCATCTGGCTATTGCAAGGGATGTCAAGTAATTGCTTTGATTTGTCCTTAATTACTTTGTCGCATATCATAGGTTGCCCAGTTTTAATGGTGAGGTTAGCAAAGGGACTGTCTCTAGCCAAGGGGCCAGGGGGCGGCTGGAAGGCTCTGTTAACCTCCGACCTGCTCAAGAGAGTAATTTACTGAACAAATGGGTCGGGGCTCAGCATGTTGTGGGGGATGTGTCTCAGGTGGCTGGCGGGCACGAGTGCCCCTCCTCTACCTCCGTGGTGTGAGTGCTCGCACTAATGCATTTCCTGGGAAGCACGTTCTCCTGCAGGGCTGGCTTCTCCAGTGCCGGCTGGCGTGGTGAGAAACCGAGACCTCGGGCAGGTGGCCGGCTCCTGGTCCGTAAATGCCAGCGTGCTGAGTGTCACATGAGGCGGTGGAGGCAGTTCACTGTATTTCACATTCGTGTTGTTCGTCTTATTCTTTATTCTTTTAATTAATTAACTTATTAGTTATCTTTTCTTCTGTCCAAGACGCTCAACACTATACAGACCACGGAGGTGAGAGAGCGTGTCTGCCAAGACCCCCGTTGTCCTTGTCCAGCCCCAGCTTCAGACATCGGGACCCTGGGTTGTCGCCGCACTCACTCCTCCCGCTCGGCCTCCACGTGGGCCCGGGAGCCATAAGGAGAAGTTCCTCTGGGGGAGGCTCCCGGGTGGCCCTGGGGGCGGTGTGGTTCTGAAGGCCGAGGCTCACCGGATCCGTGATGAAATAACACCCACGGTCTTTTCTGGGGGTGACCCAGCCTTTTGTCCCGGCCTCCTTTATCTCTTGTGGGTGCAGATGCCCCCTTCATATTTGTTCCAGTTTTTTGAAGGGTTTTCTGGTTTGACAGTTACACTTAGAAACACTGAGTGTTCATTTTTTTGTACCCAGTGACCATTCCGCATTAAGTAGCTGGACTAAGGAAGGGATTTTATTTCTCTCTGAGCTGTAGTGTACAATTTAAGGCTCAGAAGTGGTTCTTTTAGTTGATAAATGAATAAAACTTAGAGTTTATCATTTGCGCTATTTGCAGGTATTCCTCGGTCCCTGGTAGGAGGCATACCATGTTCATGGTCAGGGGGTTCAGGGGCTGGGAGTGCACCCCTAACTGCTCCTGGTCCCCAGGCTCTCACTTTTCTCTGTAAGAATGCACGTCGAGGGAAAATAAAGTTTTGAGTTTGCGGTTTCTATTTCCACCTAACGTTGCGCTAGTATTTCTGGGGCATCTGTTGAGGCCTTGCTGCAGACAGAGAACTGCTCCCCTTTCCTGGATTCAGGCCTGAGAAGAGTGGAGTCAGAGCAAATGTGACAGCTGGGAATGCAGATGGTTCCGCGGGTGGCAGCAGCCACTCCCGCGGTCACACGATGGGCAGGGCCGCTGGGGAGGTGCAGGGGAGAGATGGAGACACAATCTGTGGAGATTGTTAACGGTTGCCTAAACTTCTAGAAGATCCATGCTGAGTGAGGTTTAGAAGTGATGATGAGAGATGAATGGTCAGCCTCCCTTTTCAAAGGTGCCGCATGCGCCTGAACAGTGTGCTGACTGCACTGTGTTTCGGTCCACTCAGCAGTGACAGGAAGACTTGGGGCCGGCAGCCGACCGTGCCCGAGGAGGCTGAGCTCTGCGTCACAGAGCAGATGACACTGGCCGCCAGCAGAGAGATGATGCTGCCCGACACGGTGGTTCAGGTTGATCGTGAGAAGTTGCTATTCACCCAGACGGCCCACACCTGCCCGTTAGGATCTCTGATGGGCCTGTTTATTTATTTTCTAGCTCCAATATTTGCAGGCCTAACAGAGACCCTAAGGCCTATGTGTATTCCCACTTGCATGATTTTTCCATGGCCATATCAACCTGAGAAATTGAAAATTTCTGCATAATTTTTAGGTTTCATGTTTTAATTTCAGTAGGCTGAGATCTGTAATGAGCATCTTTAGCTAGGAGTCATTAAAGATGATGTGGCGTGTCCAGGGTTACAAATTAGAAATCTGATCATGTTCCCCTGATTTGATTCGAGCCATGGAAGCGAAGTGAGCAAAGTGATAGAATTTCCCCTGGTGGCTGGTGAGTTACGGGTCAGTTTCAATTATCTCAGGATCCTCGCACAGCTTGTCCTCTGCATTTCTTGAATTATGACACTCTCAGGTCCTCACAGGCAAACTCATGTATCAGTGCTTATCCCTTCGGAATCTGGGCACTGTTAGTGCCTGCTAGACCTGAAGATACAGGACGTGTTTGGCCTGAGCTCCTTCTTTCAGTGGGGCGCTGATCACATGAGCTATTGGTTCATACTAGAGTTTAAGTCCCTAGGTGCAGGGTTGGCCCAGGCCTGTGGTAGATGATGAAAACCAAGCCGTACAGAACTTGCTGACTTTGCATGAGTCCTCTTTTGAGTCATGTTTAACCTAAGGTCGCAGGGCGGGAGGGCGGGAGGGTGGGCCCGGAGCTGGCGAAACAGACACCCTCTCTACCAGCACTGGTGGGTGGAAAGCAGGAGTGGCATGAACATAAAGGAGGAAAGATGCGGAAAAGCGCTGCTAGTAAGAGTTCACTTTTTTAGGAGGCAGCCTAGTACCTAAGAGCCTGCTGTTTACTAGCTGTGTGACTTGGGCAAATAATTAAAGTGCTCCAAGCCAATCTTTTCGTCTCTAAAAATGGAGATATAATAGCACTTGCCTCATAGGGGTGATGTGAGGGTTGATTGAACCTGGCATTTAGTAGATTCTTAGGAAGTGATACCTTCTTCTTTTCTTGCCTTTGAAAATCTAACAAAGTTGGAGATGACAGAGATCAGCCCGAGGGGATGGGCCGGGTTGGGGAGGCAGTGGGCAGTGATGGGGACCGCGGAGTCCAGGCTCTGGTCCAGCTCTGAGCTTACCGGGGAGTGTGCGGTGAGAGGTCACGGGCTCTGCCCTTGGGGGAGGGAGTTTGATCAAGTTGCTGTTGTCCCAGTTTCCTCATCAGTTGAGTGAAAGGCACAGGTGTCGTGAGATGGTCTTTGTTCCCCTCTAGCTCAGGGCTGTCTGCAGTGGTGCAGCCGTGGCAGATGGGAAGGGCCACGGTGTCCTGGTGCTGAAGCGCTCCCACCCCGACCACCCATGCGGCTGAGCAAGTTATTCATCCTCCTTGTGCCGCAGTTTTCTGGGGTATTGAAATCAGGCTAGTCATAGTATTTGCCTTGAGGGTGGTTGCAAGGTCAAGCGAGGTCCTCTACTGAAGCAGGGAACACAGAATAGGCACGCTGTGGGCCCCAAAATGTTAGCTAAAAATCACAGCCACAGATATGGAAGTAAGCTTCACACTGTTTGTTTTGTTTTTTAACTTCCCAGAAAAGAAAGCCGTACATGTAGGGAAGGTGGAGGTGGCAGGTGGTTGGGGTGGAAGGCATGGTTTTCAAAAGGAAAAGAAGGAGTTTCCGTAAGCTGTACCATGTGTCCTCTCGTCACCCTATGGAGTTCTCTTTGCTAACAGTTTGTAGCTACTGGACATTTCCACTACCTCACCTTTCTTTGTCAGTCCTTCTCTGTTATGAACCCATCTTGATGGACTCAGAAAACATATTTCTTCTTTTGACAGTCACATTTCAAAACCCCCTCACCTCCAAACACAGACTAGCAAGAAGCAAAGCGGACAGGGAACAGCAAGCTGAGGTATATTGTGTGAACCACCATTGTGTTTCGCTTCCTGGATTTATTTTTACTTCGGAGACAGTTGCCCCGGCCCCTTCTCCACTCTCTGTCTGTGTGGAGGAGGCTGTCCATTCACGCGCTGCTGAGCGAACTCTGAGGCTGAAGGCTTTTAGGGCAGGAGTCTGATGCAAGAGCACCCGGGCATCTTCCAGTGGAGGGCCCAGGTCTGGAGCCTGCCCGCCTCGGTTTGCGTCCTGGGGATCTGTGTGCCTGGTGTTTCCTCTGGGAAGTGGAGATGTTACAATAAATACCTCTCGGGACGAACGCCTTGTGCTTTTCACGGCGACAGCCACACCCCACCGTCGTGGCTTCTCTCTGTGCTGAGACCCCACCAGACCGTCAGTTCTCTGAGGGCAGCGATCACACCTCCTTCTTGTTTAACCCTGTGTCCCCAGCACTCTCCTTGGTGCCCAGCATTCATTGGACACTCAGGACATCTTCGCTGACTGAATGAAGGGTCGCTGTCCTCTGAAACTTTGATCACCGTATCTTGAGAGCACACTTTTCACGCACTTGGATCTGGTGGCCGTGCAGTTCGTCTGCAGATGCGCCGAGGTGGCCTCATGGAGGGGCAGCAGGCACCGGTGCACCCACTCTCCACACCCCCTTCTGGGGCTCCTTAGCTTTCTCATTAAGTGTTCTACACAGTGTGCCAAAATATTGTGTCTGCTAGCAGTTTTCTTGAGAATGAATCTGCCTTGGAAGGAATGAGGAATGTACGCCTTTCGTAATTACTATCATTATTTTATCAGACATTGTGCCATGTCTTTGATATCAGATGAGGGAGAAAGTTGAAAACTTAAGGGAGGAAAAGAGATTTATTTCAGACTTTGATATGAAAGGGGAGTTTGACGCTTTTTGTCCTTAGTCAGGGGGTTTTTCTGAGGGAGGTGTTGAAAGACGACACCCTAATCTCTTGCAACGGAAGAAGCCGGATGCAAGACGGAGAGTGCGACCCTTTAAGGCGTCCTCACAACAGTGCTAGTAGGAGTAATGCAGTGACCCCGACAACAGAAGCTCTGGCAGCTGCCATGGCAGACACGTAGTCCTTACCTTGTGCTGGGCACACTTCTAGTGCTTTTACGTATTTAAGTTACTTAACCTTTACAACACTCTTGTGATGTAAGTTCTATTATCCCCACTTTACAGATGATGAAACTGAGGCATGGAGAGGTTGAGTAGCTCTCCTTAAGTCACACAGATCATAACCCAAGCCTGTGGCTCTAGAGTGTGTGCTCATAATCACTACTTTCTATCGCCTGTCTTGTGAAATGGAGCTGAAGCAGATTCCTCCTCCAGGGCCTGCAGTGGGAAGCGTATGAAGCAGGATCTGAAACTTAGGGGTACAGGAGAGTGATGATGGCTTTGTACTGACTCTGGTGGGGGAGAGGGTGCAGGGAGTGGTGGGGGAGGGGTGCAGTGTGGCAGTGGGTCTAGACAGGGTCTGGTGGGAGAAAGGGAATTGCCAATTAACCCTGAGTGACTGAGTGAGTGGGTGGTGTAGGGTCAGGGGGGCTTCTGTTCTTAGATTACTTCTCTTATGGTACGATCTAGGAACAGCTGCCCCAGTGGATGTGGGAAGGGGAGCTTTACGTGATGCTCACATGGAAACTTGACTTTGTTTCTCCTGCCGGTGTCTCCTCCTGGATTCCCTTGCCCATGGCCACCTTGATGGCTGTCCTCCCTCTCCCACTCTGTCCTTTAGCTCACTTCAGGTGGGGTCAGATCTCTTAGCCAACAAGGATAGCCTCCGCGCCACGTCTGCCAGCCTTTAAACTTCCGGGTCCCAGCGTGCTCTCCAATTTCTAATTCTCACCCTCCCTTCAGCAGACTAGCGTTGATTTTGCCAGACTGCAGTTCTGAGGATTAAATTCAGAGTGTAACTTGCTCATTCTCTGAAATGTTAACACAGATTTTGATGTATCAGTCTTATATTTATATGCAGTGAGGTCTCTCATTTTTTTCCTGTGTAGTTTCTGCCTTGGTGATAAGCTGAGAAGTCCCTCTTCACCCCATCTGCCATTTCTTCATTTTGTTGTGTAGGACAGGGGTTCCTACTTTGAGGATCCACAAGCCACTGAAACAGATTTTCTTTTGCTTCTCGAAAGTCTGCTCTCCATAGACTCCTCACCCATCATCTAGCATGCTGCTGGCACATAGTAGGTGCTCAACAAACAGATACTTCCTGAGTGAAACATGAATGCCACTCCCCCATGCCCTTCACTCCCTTGAAGAAGAGACAAAAGAAAAGTTGGCTTATGTGTAACGTTTGGGTTTAGCAACAAACTATCAGAAAGAGAAATCAAGAAAACAATCCCATTTACAATCACAACAGAACAATGAAATATCTAGGAATAAAACGAGTTGACAGACCTCTACACTGAAAACTGTTGAAAGAAATTGAAGACACAAAGAAATACAAAGATATTCTGTGCTCATGGATTGGAATAATTAACAGAGTTAAAAATTTCCATACTACCCAAAGTAATCTACAGATTTAATGCAATTCCTGTTAACATTCCAATGGCATTTTTCACAGAACTAGGACAAATAATCCTAAAATTTGTATCAAGCCACAAAGGGCCCTACATAGCCAAAGCAATCCTTGAGAAAAAACGAACAAAGCCAGAGGTCTCACAGTCCCTGATTTCAAACTATATCACAAAGTTGCACTAATCAAAACAGTGTGGTGTTGATAGAAAACCAGACACACAGACCAATAGAGCAGAACTGAGAGCCCAGAAGTAAACCTATACATATATGACCACCAATTTCCAACAGAGGAGCCGAGAACATACGATGGAGAAGGGAAAGGCTCTATGACAAGTGGTGCTGGGAAATCTGGAGAGCCACATGCAAAAGAACAAAACTAGACCACAGTCTTACACCATTCACAAAATTAACTCCAAATGGTTTAAAGACTTGGCTGAATACTAACTCTGAAACCATAACATACATAGAAGAAAGCATAGGCACTAAACCTTGGGATATGTCTTGGTGACGTTTTTGTGGATTTGACTCCAATGACAAGGGAAACAAAACCAAAAACAAATGAATGTGACTACATCAAACTAAAAAAATTCCATACCGTGAAGGGAACCATCAACAAAACAAAAAGGCAACTGGCCAAATGAGAGAAGACATTTATAAGTGGCATTTCTGGTAAGGGGTTCATATCCAAAATACATTAAAAAACTTGTACAGCTCAACAACAGGAAACCTCATTAAAAATGGAAAGAGAATTGGAACAGACTTTGCAGATGGCCAAAAGGCACATGAAAAGATATTCAGCATCACTAATTACTAGGAATATGCAAATCAAAACCGCAATGAGGTAGGTATCTCCTGAAACCTGTTAGAATGGCTATTATCAAAAAGACAAGAAATAGTGAGTGTTGGAGAGGATGTGGAGAAAAGGACCCCTTGTACACTGTTGATGGGATTGTGAATTGGGGCAGCCACTGTGGGAAACTGTACAGAGGTCCCTCCAAAAATTAAGAACAGAGCTACCAGAGGATCCAATAATCCCTCTGCTGGGTATTTATCCAAATAAAATAAAAACATTAATTTAAAAAGATATACACACCCTTGTGCTTAGAGAGGACACAGCAACAAGGTAGTCATCTGCAAGCCGAGGAGCGAGGCCTCAGAAGGAACCAAACTTGCTGACGCCTTGACCTTGGACTTCCAGCCTCCAGAACCATTCTCTCATCTAGCTCCTTTGCAGGCTTCAGTGGCTTATCTGGTGGCACAACCAAGATCCTCGTGCTCAAGTTTTCTGAGCCCCTTGACACAGTGTCAGAGCATGCTGCAGCCCCCTTGGGACGTGAGATAATTGAAAGGAGGAAGGCCATGCACGTGACCAACAGAATAGAAGCCCCCAGTCTCTGAGGACTTTGTGAAACAGAACTTTGTACCACCCCTGGATTACTTCCTTGTGAACTCTCAAGAGAAATAAATTCTATCTTGTGAAAGGCAAAAAAAAAAAAAAAGATGTATGCACCCTTATCTTCGTTGCAGCATTATTTAGAATAGCAAAGATAAGGCAACAGCCTGTGTTCCTCAACAGAGGGATAAAGAAGATATTGTGTGTATATACGATGCAATACTAATCAGCCATGAAAAGATAAAATGTTGCCATTTGTAACAACATGAATGGACCTTGAGGGTATTATGCTAAGTGAAATAAGTCAGATGGAAAAGAACAGAAACTGTTATGATTTCACTCATTTGTGGAGCATGAAAAAAACAGTAACAAATGAACAAGTGAGAAACTCACAGGCAACAGGTTGGTGGTTACCGAGGAAGCAGGGGCAGGCAAAATGGGTAACAGGGGTCCGATGTGTGGTGATGGATGGAAACTAGACTTTTGGTGGTGAGCCAGCAATAGAGTGTACAGATATCAAATTATAAGATCGTACACGTGAAACTTACATTATTAACCGATGCACACCAAACCACGCCCACTTCGCATACAGTGAAGTTCACAGATGGAACCCAGCTCCTGGAACTCGGCTGCTCTGTTCGCAGCGTCTACCAGAGCTGACCCCGGGATCGCGCACCCAGTGCCGCCTGTGCCTGTCTGACCACGTGCTCCTGCTCGAAATGGAGCTAATCGAAGCTTTACTTTCAATAAAGCAGTTGGCATTCTGAATTATTAGTCTTACACGTTTAAATTATTTTAAATACAGGGTGCCAGTAATTAGATAGAAAAATACTTCATTATTTTTCTGAATAAAAGGTCTGTCTGTTTTCTCACTAAGGTTTGGGTTTCCTTGTTATCACCATGATCACAGCCCTTGAGAACCACACTTATTTACCTTGACTGGGCAGGGGAGTGTGGCTTAGCAGGTTGCCCGGTGTTTGCGTGTGAAGTTGGGTGTAGAAATCATTCACGTCACGTTGCTGCACCGCTTTGATGAATACAGAAGAAACTTCAGGCGATGCATTATGAGAGGCACGCACGGCAGCGCTTCCTTGTATACAATTCAAGCGTGAACTTATTAGCATTTCAGGTTGATACCTCTTTTACATTTAATTAGATTTCAGGCTTCAATCGATTTATTAAATGAATTTCTCACTGCTTAAAAGGTGTAATATATCCATGACAGTAGCTTTTCATCACTCTCATCTTATTTCCTCATGCGCCCAAGCAGATCTCCGCTTCTGTCCTGGAATCAAAGCCAGAGGCTATTTTCCAAAGATAATGCGCTGTATAAATGCGGCCTCTTTTGTGTTCAGAGACACTGGGGCCAGGGGGGTGGGGGGGGGGTTACTTTTTTATCCACATTGTCTGACATGAATGCATCTCTTGTGGATTTGCCACCAGGAAATTGAACTGATGCACAATCATCACACCGTCTTCTGTTTGGGTGCCCCTTTGTCACTGCGAGTCTTTCTAGTACTATTTCGGCGTGGAATCCAGAAACCTCTGATGAGGGCATTGGGACCATCCAAATGGCGGAAAGTTAAATGCAGTGAATCGAGCCGTATCAGTGATTCTCAGGATGAGCTGGAGAGCTAGACCGCAAGGTGCAGGGACTTGGAGATGCTCCGTGTTAGTTTAGAAGTGTAGGGAGAATGTTGCTCTGAGCCACGGGAGGGTCCTGACGGCGCGTTACTGATGCTGCCTGCGTGGACTTGGCTCAGCTGTCAGGGCTGCTGGGCCGTGGTCCGCCTCTGTGAGGCAGGCTCCTGTGTGTGCTGTGGGGGAAGGGAACAAGTGTGAAAATAGGTTGGTTTCTGATTACGTTTAATAACCATGCTCCAGGTAAGTAATGGATAGAATACAGAGTGGAAGACGTGATCTTATCTGATGTATTTTTAATTTCTAAATGTACCAGGGACCTCAGATTCAAGTCAGCTGTGGGCATCTCAGTGAAGGAAGTCTCTTTTTTACCACATGTCCTGTATATCTCTAAATGTATTGCATTTTGACAGCTCACTTGGAAAGGAGATTAAAGTCACAGCCACTGAAGTAGAATAATACAGGTGTAAATCTATTAAATCCATTTCTGTAATATTCATGTATTTCGATAGTAAAGGGATAAACCCATTTTGTCACACACCAAAAGCTATGTTCAGAATGACATGAATTCACCATTCAGGGGGAAAAAATTAGTTAAGAAGCAAAGCCCAGAAACAAAATGGCATTGTGGCTGATTTGTAGGCTCATCTTTAAGGAGAGGGATCATATTTTTTTTATTTTTATAAGACTCAGCCTCAGCTAGGTTACGTAAGAGGTCTGTGGATTTAAAAAACTTCTGATTTTCCACCTGTGCATTATTCATAGAAGGAATGATAAAGCCTGTTACTAACCCCAGCCCGATTTCTTCCAAAGGACAGTGTGAAATAGTGCTAGACTGCTGTGGATTTATGGTTCTGGGGTTTTCTTTAATCTGGAACATTTCCGCAGCCTTTCTTTGTAACGTTGGAGAGCACAGTTCTTCCATGTTTCGTAGAGCAGTCCCCGTTTGACTTCGCGTGATGTTTCCTTGTGATTAGATGCAGATGCGCTCTGAACGGGATGCTACGTAAGGAAAGTGTCCTTCTAGGGTACCACCTCTGGAGGCACAATTGTGTCCTCCTGTTCTCGTTGTTCAGTTTTATCAACCTAAAGACCAGACCAAAGAGCCTTCAGTACAGTCTGATTTATCCATTGCATAGTTACTATTTTTTTTGTCTTGCAACTAGTAAGCTTTCTGTGGGAGACATTATAAGACCATGAAAATATCCTGTTCTGTGTCAGAATTTCCCCCTAGAACATTACGGATGGTCTTAGCCTGAGCCAGTCTTTACTGTGCAGGTTGCAAAATGATGCTTTTTCAACTTTGGCGCTTACCAGTCGGGGCAGCTGGCATTTTATTGTAAACAAGATCCCTTCTTCTGACTCGTTTAGCTATTTATTATCTATATGGTTGCACCACTTTCTGTTTTTCAGTGGTTCATACTTCATTGCTGTACTTTATTTTTTAGGGCTGAGATTCCCCAGTCTTAGCCGATGGGAGCCCCGTCAGCCTGGCTTGGACGTGCTCACGTGTATCTGGGAGGGATGCCTCATGAGTGGAAACCCAGCCCTGCCAACCATCCTTCTGTGGGCCCTGAAGTGCCTATAAGTAAGTTCAGGGTCATGGCTGGCTCTGTGCAGAGTACCAGCGAGGTTTGGGGGATCTCCCTGATCCCGATCAAGCCCGAACTTGAACCTCAGTGTCTTGCCTCATGTCGAGGGGCTGGCAGAACAATGGAGAGAAGGGAGTATGTGAGAGTTAGGATGAGAGCAGAGAGAACAAAGAGGCCAGACCCACCCCCTCCCATGCAGGAGGGGGCCTGGGACCGAGAGGGGAGTGGGAATGAAGAACACACCTGAGGGTGTGACTTTTTCACAAAGGAGCTCTTCCCTGGGACACACAGCACAGTCAGAGCCCCAGCATCTGGCCACCCGGAGGCAGGCCTTTCTCTCTGTGCGCTTGAGGTCCGGCTCCACGGACTGCCCATCAGCCTGCCTCCCGTCGGAGCGGCGGCCTCGGTCCTGCCTTCACAGATGCTCAAGAACAGGGCCCCTTCCACCCCTCCTTGGTGCTCCCAGCAGAACTGACTCGGGGACCTTTGCGACCAGCAGCCCATGGCGTTCAGGGGCTGCTTTTGGACTGTGTGGCATCTCAGACCGTGTGCAGCACGCCATGGGTGTCTGGCAGGCTTAACGTGGGGCCTCAGTCTCCTGTCAAGTCCAAAAGGGAGTGGAGTTAGAATCTTTAAGATGCTCTGCAGCTTTCAGATTCTCTAGTTCTGAAAATGGAGGTAGGAATTTTATGTCCTTGCAGTAGTCTTCTCACATATTTGTCCCACCCGTCAACCTAATGAGTCCCATTCTTATGTCAAGCAAAATAGGCACTTTGCCTGGATTATCTTTTAAGCTAATTTCTTATCCCTCCAAATTATCCCTAATGATAGAAGTATAATCGGGATGTTAATTTTAATTAATACATTTGCTAGCGGCATCATAGAGACACATAGACACAAAGTGTTCTCACAGTGAGAGAAATGAATTTCTGTAGCGGCCTATTAAAGAGCATATTTCTGAACTCTTCCTCAGACTACGTGAAGTTAGTGCTTGCCCGTAATGAAACCACTCCAATCAGCTTCTCATTTCTGCACTCCTTCTGAAGGATTGTTCTGGAGATGCTGAAAGTGCTGTTCACATTATTAATAATTAGAGACTGAGAGCTCTTCCACGTACTCTGACTGTCTCCAGCCCTGTGTCCTGATCTGCTGGACGGAGGCGGGGTGACCCAGTGTGTCCACGAGTGGGTGGTTGGGGCCCACACACAGACCTTCGGTGTAGGAAACGGCAGTGTCCCCTACATATTACACCAGCTTCCGAGGTGGTCAATTATAGATGATTTGCCGCCAGCATTTACAATACATACCTTTGTACAATACATACATACAAACTGCAGTTCCTTTTCTGGAGTTTGTGTCCCTTAACAGTTAGGGGCTTCTCCGTAAACTCAAGGGTTAAGGGCATTTAGCTCGGGAATCGCTGTCATCGAAGGGCAAGCCTCTGGCTTGTCTTCTTGTTGGCCTCAGTGACAGACAGGCAAAGTCTCCCTGCCCCGTGCCATTAAATTCTGCACAGGCTGCTGCCCTAAAGGAGAGCTCGATTTGCTGATTATGTTATGGCTTGGAAGGCCTCTCAGCTTCCTTCCACAAGGAGGGAAAAATCTGTTTCTGAAGAATGTGAAAAGGAGGGATAGTAAAGTGTCCAGTCCCTCTCAACCTAAAGCCATGTAATTATTTAAGCTAGTTTCCATTGGATGGTCTTTATTCCTATGATGGGATTTTTCAGGTTTCACTCCTGAGAAGTGCAGATCTTGGTCCAGCAGGTGGGAGAAGACAGAAGACCGTGGGGCCTGCCCTGCTGTGGACTCTGGGGAGTCGTCGGGGAGTCAGTTCAGAAGGCGAGGCAGCAAGCCTGAGGGCGGAGGGAGGGGCTCAGGATCAGGCTGAGAGCGGAGTGGGTTACAGGACTGTGAGGCTGTGGCCAGGGAGGCTCTGTCCAGAATTGGGTAATACTTCAAAATAATGAAAAGCAATCAGGACGGGTTTGTAGCAATGGAAGAGGATAAACATCATTTCCTGCAGAGCCACACAAGAGCTGTTTGAGTTCTTTCCTGTGCTCCAAGGGAACGGTCTTCAGGGACGTCCTGCTGAGAGACAAGGATCAGGGTGTCCCAAGGGCGGGGATTTGAGGTCGTTGCAGAGCACCGTCCTCTTCCACGTTCGTTTTGACAGCCACAAAGGACGTGTGCTTTTTCGTGATGAGACACAAGGGATGGGCAGTACGTGGACAGTGAACAGCGTGGGAGAGAGGTCCAGGCTCCTGGAGAGCCTGATGGATCAGCACAGTGGTTCATCTTCCAGACGGGACATCTGTGAATGCCACCTGGCTCTCCCTTTCTTCTGGATGAACAGCATATCACAAAGTTCCTCATCTCTTTCCAGTCTTGACTCAGATGTCACCTTCAGAACGAGACTGGCCCCGATCATCTTATTGAAAATGCAACTCCCCACCCCACCCATACCCCTTACATAACTTGCTCTCCTTTTTTTTTTCTCCAGCACTTACTATCCCCTGACACACCATACGGTCTGCTTACTTGTGCTGTGCAATGTTACTCTCTTTTCCTGCTGGAATGGAAGCTCCATGTTTGTTTTGTTTGCTGATGTATTCCAGCAGCCAAGACAATGCCTGGCACCTGGCGGGTGTTCAGTTATTACTTGTTCAGTGAATGAATAAGAGGAATAGGAGATGGAACATTCATGGGCAGCAAAGAAGCCAGAATGGGGAGCAATCCCACTACTGAATTTGGTGTAAGAGAAGAAGGAAATTTCTGTACTAAAAGGTGAGCCTCAGAAGCAGTATTTTCCCGGATGGTTTATAAGTTCTGCCAACTGAAAAATCCTAAAGGAATGAATTTTCCACCCATACTCGTTCATTTAAGATCTAGTACCTTTGATAAGAAAATTGTTATTTTGATATATTATTCATTTCTGGTGCAACTGAATTTGAATACAGTGTAGGTTATATCTTTAAAATGTGACAGTTTTGCAAAAGGTGGTGTTAAGTAGTTTTTTGCAGGCCTGAAGAGCTAAGAGCAGGGAGTGGGGGCATTAGCCAAGCAGAGGGAAGGGGGCGGGAGAGGAGGGGAAGTAAAGCCAGGGGCAGGGGGAAACAGGGCTTCTTTAGGAGAAATGACTGAAAAGTCACTCTGAGCCCCTGCCAGTGTAACTATGTAATTGCTCCGTGTAATGAAACACATACGTATTGAGTAAACATCAGTTAAAGCCTTCCTGAGGGAGAAGCAAGCCTAATTTGAGGGTCTGACTCTGTGCTCCGTGGCTGGTGTTTGTAATCATCCCCCCACCGTTACTGTGGATGTTGGCGGTCCCAGCCGCAGGGCTTGGGCAGCTCCGCCTGACCAGGGCCTCCGCTCATAAGGTTCTTTCTTCTTCTCTACAGCAAGTGGTATCAGTGTAGTCTTGGTAACTGCCGACTCCCGGGTTCTGATTTCTGATTCGGAGCTTGTAAAGCTGAGGTTACAGGTCAGGCTGCCTACATGCCAATTAATCTGAAAAATCCAGGAAAACTGCCCATGACCGTGTTAACCAGAGCACACTCCCCTCGAATGCACGCCTGTAGTCAAAGGGCTCAGCACAAAGTTATGCGTGCTCGTCCCACGGCCCTCCCAGGTCTCTGCCCTCAGTGCTCTGCAGTGCCCCTCCCTTGCAGACGGCCTTGGGTCACTCACTGTTACTTCAAGTCAGTGCAGTGGGCGTATCCGTAGGAGGCATAGTCCTTAAAGATTTTTCCATGTCCTGACGTAGAGCCTCTACTAACCGCTGAGATGTAGAGGGAAGCAAAGAATCTTATGAGCTGATTTTGGCAAGAACGGTAACCCTCCAAAAGTCCACGATGCATCTGCAGCAGTTCTGAAGTCTGGGAACCGGCACCCTGGCCCCTAGTCAGCCCAGGTTTGGCATCTGAGCCTTGCTCCCTGACGTCGTCGGATAAAAGGGTCTGGACTCCAGGCTCATGGACTACTCACGCTTTCACGTTACAATGGGCTGGATGGGACCAAGTGCTGTTGTAGAAGAGGGAAGACAAAGCGCCTTGTTACGTCAGGAGAAAAGTCCCGGCCGTCAGCATTTTCTAAAGAAAGGCATCCCTGAGCATCTCGGGCCCCAGCAGGCACTGGCCTGCAGATTTAAATGAGTCGAGACATGTCTCTGCTGATTTCCTTGGACGGCTCCATTGGGGACTGAAACGCCCTTCCTTGGACGTGGTTCCCAGGGGAATTTTCTAGGGGAGAGCCCCACTGGACATGAGAAGTGAGGCTCAAACACCAAACCTGAGGAAGTTCATGTTCAGCTAAGAGCTAGGGTTCTGGCTGAATTAATCACCCGAGAGAACTTCCCAGGTTTGACATTACCGTGTGGCCTCAGGTAAAAGTCCTTAATGAGACTCTCAGTCAAAACCAATGCTCTTACGAAGGGAGTGAAACAGGGACCCACAGACCTGATGGGGACATTACACTGGAAATTTAAATTGAGGTCAGTGGCACTGCACCTGGGTGTCTTGTCTTAATTTCTGTCAAGTGTAATCTCAGTAATAGGGAAAGATGGTGGAGACTTTATCTGCTAAGAAAAATATTCCATAATAGGGGGTTTTTACGTTTGGTTTAGAAAAATACTTAAAATATGAAGTTATAAAACCAGTGTTTTCCCACCAGAAGACAAAAATAATGCATTTTAAGGAGCACCAGGCAAAAACAACCCCCCTCCCAACAAAACAACAACAAAAACCAGCCAATATGGGTTTATGCTCATTCATTATACAGCTGTCTCACATACCCTGCCCAAAGACCCGTGTTTATCAGGTTAAATAAAGTCCTTGACTGGAAGTGGGAAGGAATGGGAGGCAGGCAGTGATTTCTTCTTGTGCATTTAAGTTTGCTGTGACCTTAGTCCATGCTGGTTCAAGCCTGGCTCAGGCAAGTCATCCCATCTCTCAGAACTGGCCTTTCCTCACCCTTGCTCCCTCCTCCTCTGCTTCACGGAAGCCAGGTGGGGTCTTTCCAGAAGGCAGTTCTCTGTCCAGTCATCCCTTTGCCTGAATGTGTTTAATGGCTCCCTAGTGCCCTTGGGATAGACTGTAAGTCCCATGGCACACAAGCGTGATCGGAGAGGCAGTATGAAGGCAGCACTGACCACCGTGGGCTCTGAGCCACAGTGCCTGCTTAGGATGTTGCTTCAGCCACTCACCAGCTGAGAACCTTTGGGCTTCAGCTGCCCCAGCTGTCAAATGGAGCCGGCGTAATGGCGCAGTCCTGACAGGGTTGTTGTGAGGGTTAAGTGAGTTCTAACACAAACTAAACACCCAACACACATTTACCATTTCTGTGATTATTCTGTTCACAGTTTGCCTCTGCCCCATACCTTCCCCTCAGTCACACCAAACTCATTCATTTACAGATATCTTCCCACCCTCATGCGCCTAATGAGACACACTGTCTCTTGTCTCTATTTCTGTAAGCTGCTTCCTTTGTCTCTGTGCGTGCACGCACACACACACACACACACACACACACACACACACTTATCTTTCTACATCCTGTTTTCACCACCTACATCCTTTGGCTAACTCTTCCACAGCATTCAAAAGCTCAGCTCAGGTCAAGGCTCCTTTACTCTGAACAGCCTGCCTGGATGTCACTCTCTCCATCTTACAGGTTCTCACTGGTCCACTTCTTCTTTCTCTACCAGCATTTATCATGCAGCGCAGTGATGGCTTGTTTACTTGTAGGTCTTTCCTCACTCCCTGATTATCCCCTATATCCCCTGTGAAAGAGGGAGTATAACTTGGTAATTTCTACATACTCACTGCCTATATGTCATGTGCTCATAAAAAATGCTGGATGGATGGATGGGTGGGTGGATGGATGGATTGGTGGATGGATGGATGGGTGGATGGATGGATGCATGGATGGATGGATGGGTGGATGGATGGATGGGTGGATGGATGGATGGGTGGATGGATGTTATCAAGGGAATCTGATCTAGGGACAGGAAGCTTCCCAAGGTAGCCCATTGGCTATAATAACAATTGCACTAAATCTGCCTGAAGATGGGATCACCCCATTATGTTTTCTCATCTGTTGCTTGTCCATTAAACTTACCTGGTTTCCTGTGCCATCCCCTCAAATAGTATGCTTTCAGATCCCCTCCTTATCCTGGTTGCCACCCTCTAAACATGCTCCTCTTTGTCAATCTCTCTTTCAAGTAGGCACTTGAAATTGAGAGTGACCCTCCCCAAGTGTTGAATTTAGTGAACACAAAGATACATGGTCAAAGATACAAAAATACATGGTCTTTTGTATTCCTACTACTGTGGACAAATGGTAGCATTTTATTTTATTTTTTTGCCTCACAACACTGTCTATTTGTTGAGCTCGCTGTTAGCTAACCCTGCCCCCCCCCAGTCTTAACATGTTTGTGCTGTACCACCTGGCCCCCATCCTGTGCATGCAGGTCACTGAGGGCTGTAGTTATGACTTTGCTGCTCCTCTGAGGGAAATGGGGAGCCATTGTAGGATCTGAGTAGAGGAGTGATGTCTTGGGTTTTCAAGTAATTCTCATTGCTCTGTTGAGAATGGCCTTTCGGAGAGCAAGGGGAGTCTGTCAGAGGCTGGTGAAGTGGAGGTGGTAGGAAGTCATCAGATTCTGGATGTATTTTTGAAAGCAGAGCTCACAGAGCTTGCTGATGGATTGGGTGTGGGGATCGGAGAGGCAGGGGTGAGTGCGGGGTTATGGCCCTAGCGGTCGTACTGCAGGAGGAGGGGATGCAAGGGGACGATCAGGAGTTTAGTTTCGGGTGTGAAACTTCCTTAGTTTCAGAGTTTGAAATTTCCTTTAGACATTCAAGTAGAGGTGTTTAGTGATTAGGGAGATATATGGATCTGGATTACAGGAGAGAGGTTTGAGTTGGAAATAATAACCTGGGAGTTTTTAGTGTATAGATAGCTTTTAAAACCATGAGACTGGGTGGTGAGACTCCCAGGAGAGTGAGCATGTGGAGAAGAGGATCAAAGACTAATGAGCCCTGGCTCTCTCATATATAAGTATGTGTGTGTGTGTGTGTGTGTGTGTGTGTGTGTGTGTGTGTATGAATGATTCTAGATATTTGGTATGTGATTGAATCACTCAGGTTATAACCTATTGGTAGGTCATGATCATTTTAGTGCATTACAGTAGCATTTTGAAAAATGGAGTGGAATAGAAAATATCTCAATGCATTGCTCAGAGTAAAGGTAAGGTTTCTTAAAACTTTTGTTTTAGTTGTATACTGGTATTAGTTATCTATTCCTGTGTAACAAATTACCCCCAAACTTAGCATTTTGAAACAAGCATTTATTTTTCCTAAGGGCCAGGGGCTGTCCAGCTGGATGGTTTGACTCATGCTGAACACGAGCTGTGGGCAAGAGCTGTGGTCTTGCCTGGGTGGGAGGACCCGCGTCCAAGCTCACACTTGTGGCTGTTGACAGGAGTGTCAGCTCTTGGTCACCTGGGCTTTCCTAAGGGCTAGTCATGTCGTCATAGGCAGCTTCTGCCAGGGCACACGGCCCGAGAGAGAAGGAACCGGAGAGCAACTGTAAGACAGAAGCCCCAGTCTCTTTTGTAACTGATTCTCAAAACTAAGACATCATTGCTCTGGCCAGGTGGCTCAGCTGGTTCAAGCATTGTCCCATACACCAACAATCTGTGGGTTCGATCCCCAGTTAGGGCACATACCTAGGCTGTGGGTTTAGTCCCCAGTTGGGGCATGTGTAGGAGGCAGCCGATCAATGTTTCTCTCTCACACTGATGTTTCTCTCTCTCTGTCTTTCTCTCTTTCATATCAATGAACTTATTCTCAGGTGAGGATTTAAAACAATGTATATATAAAAAAAGTAAGACATCATTACTTCAGCCACGATTCTCTTCTCTTCCGTTCATCATACATCTCAATCCTGGTACAATGGGGTCTGCAAAGGGGTGTGAAGGCCAGGAGGTGGGGACGGTTGAGGGCCATCTCAAAGCCTGGTTACCACAACCTCTCTATATATTTGTGAATATTGGGATGAGATGTAACATATATGTTTAAAAATGTGTGTCATGTGAAAAAATGTTTCAGAAACACTGCTCTACAATGTGAAATACTGTGTACCGTTGAGCAGAGGTGTAAGTGAGCGGCAGAAGCCCACTTAAGAATCTCTGCCGTTGATATTCTTGTACAACCATGGTTAATTACCAGTGACTTTCAGATCGTGAATATGAGTTCTAGTGATTTTTATAGTGAAACAATACACTGAAGTCTAAATAGGCTCTGTGGGCCTCTGTGTCCCTACATAAAGTGAGTTTGATTTCTGTAGTTTGCATCTTTCACCTATCCGGTCATTTGCTGAGTATGTCTGTTTTTTGTGGGCTCTCACTTTAAATCTGTGGCCAGACGTTATGCACAACTGTGTGTTTAGATTCCGGTTGCTTGTAGAATATGATACGTGGGTTTGTGACAGTAGTTATACTTCCTGCCTTTGTTTTGGCTTGCTTATTGGCTGGTGAGTGTGGGCTAAGCAATGAGCTTGTAGTGAATTCTACCTGTCGATGACTGGGGGTATAATTAAACTTTTATGTCTTTGAAATGGGGGTTATTGAATACATAGGCCTGTGCCCTGCTTAAAGGAATCTTACAGAATAATTATAGAAACAACTTTAACTATAATTTGATACATAGCCTGCTGTGAAAACAAATCTGCTTTAGCTCTCCTCGCTGATTTTTTTTTTGCTTTTACCAGCATAAGTGACTGAAAACGGACAAATTATCTTTGAAGTGCGAATAGACCCGAAGCAGGCCAGAAGCCTCCAGTTAAACAGTTAAGAGGCCGGTCAAAAACACAACACTAAGTAAAAACATATGGCCACTGGCTTTTAAGCTAAAACTGTGGGAGTTTCAAAACTGAATAGTGTCTTGGCATAAAGTAAGTGCTAGCAATTAATTAGAAAGCAACTGTTTTACAAGAAGTCTCCTGGTTTGGTGTTTACTGCTTGGGTTTCAAAATGCTTGTGCTGCTTGTCAGCCCCGCAGCCGCAGGTCTCTTCTGGCTTGTTACCTTCCGACCTTGCGATGAGGTGCCACAGGGGGCCTGTGGGACTCTTCTTCGCGGCAGGACCCCCAGGGACGGAGGCTGTCTGAGGTGCACTGCCAACAGCATGGTGGGTGCTGGGCTTACTGTGACTTTTTATTTATGCATCAGTCGCCTCCCTAAGCCATAAACACTTGCAGGCAGAGACTGTTCCCAGCACCTGACAGTATCTGGCCCAGTGTCAGGGCTTGATGCATGTTTGTGGAAGAGTGGAAGGAATTCACTTCTTTATTCTCTTGAACAAGGTGTGTGGTACAGTACGAGTATGGCGCTACTTTTCCACCAGTGTTTCTAGTAAATAGTAAATGTTAATTTCCCTTGAAATATGTGAACTTTAAAATGTTAGAGACTATTTACAATATAATTCCTATTTCTCAAAGTAAGAACCTCTTTCTCCTTCAAAGTCTGTCTCATTTTTGGTCATGTCCAGTGGGAGGGGGACTTTTGTAACGCAGGTGCGGACCACTGGCAGCTTGAGTGAGCGGACTGGGGACTGCTGAGCTAGAGAACTTCGAAGGCCTCTTTAGGTTCGAGCCTGTACACGTCCCTGAGGGCCAGAGTCCCTGTGGACCAGGCAGCATCACTTGTCAGTATGAAATGCCTTCCCCTGTGTCTACAACACTGTCTAATGAAATTGCCTCGCACCATGATACAGCCCTGCAGAGCTCCACCCTCACCCATGTCCCTCTGGTCTCGCTCCCCATTCCCTACTCTTGTATCTACTAGATCGTGATGAAGGTTATTCTCCCACTGAGAACATGTTGCCATATAATCTCCTTTCTTTTCCTTTCTAAATTTCAATAAAAAGAATAATTTTTTAAATTATATTTTATTGATTATGCTATTAGAGTTGTCCTGATTTTTCCCCCTTTGCTCCCCCTCCACCCAGCAACCCCCATTCCCTCAGGCAACCCCCCCCCCACCATTGTCCATATCCATGGGTCAGGCATGTAAGTTCTTTGTCTACTCCATTTCCTATTTACATCCCCATGGCTATTCTGTAATTATCTACATGTATTTCTTAATCCCTTCACCTCTTCACCCATTCCCCCACACCACCCTCCTATCTGGCAACCATCAAAATGCTCTCTGCATCCATGGTTCTGTCTCTGTTCTTGTTTGCTTAGTTTGTTTTTTAGATTCTATTGTTGATAGATTTGTATTTGTTGCCATTTTATTGTTCGTAGTTTTGATCTTCTTTTTCTTAGTTAAGTCCCTTTAACATTTCATATAGTAATGGTTTGGTGGTGATGAACTCCTTTAGTTTTTTCTTGTCTGGGGATCTCCTCATTTGCCCTTAGATTCTAAATGATAGCTTTGCTGGGTAGAGCAGTCTTGGCTGTAGGTCCTTGCTTTTTATGACTTTGAATATTTCTTACCAATCCCTTCTAGCCTGTAAAGTTTCTTTTGAGAAATCAGTTGGCAGTCTTATGGGAACTCCCCTGGACGTAACTAACTTCTTTTCTCTTGCTGCTTAAGATTCTCTCTTTATCTTTAACCTTTGGCACTTTAGTTATGAGGCATCTTGGAGTGGGCCTTTTGCATCCATTTTGTTTGGGACTCTCTGTGCTTCCTGGACTTGCATGTTTATTTCCTTCACCAAATTAGGGAAGTTTTCTTTCATTATTATGTTAAATAGATTTCCAATTTCTTGCTCTTTCACTTCTCCTTCTGGCACTCCTATGATCTGAATGTTAGAACTCTTGGAGTCGTCCTAGAGGCTGCTTATATTGTACTCATTTTTTTGGATTCTTTTTTCTTATTGTTCTGATTGGTTGTTTTTTTGCTTCCTTATGTTCCATATCATTGATTTGATTCTCAGCTTCATCCACTCTACTGTAGTTTCCCTGTAAATTGTTCTTTATTTCAATTAGTGTATTCTTCATTTCTGACTGAGTCTTTTTTATGCTGTTGAGGTCCTTGCTAAGTTCCTTGAGCATCCTTATAACCAGTGTTTTGAACTCTACATCTGGTAGATTGCTTATCTCCATTTCGTTTAGCTCTTCTAGAGTTTTGATCTGTTCTTTCATTTGAGTCATGTTTTTCTTTGTCTCCTCATTTTTGCAGCCTCCCTGTGTTTGTTTCTATGTATTAAGTAGAGCTGCTTTGACTCTGTCTCTTGGGAGTGTGGCCTAATGTAGTAGGTGTCCTGTAAGGTCCAGTGGCACAGCCTCCCCTATCATCCAAGCTGGATACTCAAGGTGCACCCTTTGTGTGGGCTGAGTACACCTTCTTCTTGTAGTTGAGCCTTGGTTGCTGTTGGCAGATCAATGGGAGGGATTTACCCAGGCCAGTCAGCTGCAAGGACTGTCTGTGACCACTGACCACCAACCCCTGCACTCCATGGAGGATCAGCTGTGCAGGGATAGGGTAGTGGTGCTCCAACATAGTCTGTAGCTATGCACTGGGTACTCTGGCCCTGGAGTTTCGTGGGTGGTGCAGGCCAAGGTCAGCCTCACCTGTGTTTTGCCCGGGGCCACCCTGCCTAAGCTATAAAGCAATCTGAGATGGCTGCTACTTGAGCTGAGCTTGGAGATTCCCAGGTGAAGCCAAATTGTGAATCTAGGCTGGCTGCTGCCAGTACTAGACTGGGGACTCACTGAGGCCAACTGCTGCTTGTTTGAGAGGATTTAGGAAGTTGTCAAGCATGAACCAAGATCAAGCCATTCATATGGAAAAGCAACTTGGGTGGGCCCGTATGTTGGGTGGGGCAAAGTCTCTGGGGCTCTCCAAGGTGGGTCAAACAGTGTTGGCTAGGTTGATGGAGTCTCAGATATGGCACCAGCTTGCTGGCTCAGTCTCAATGGATGTGGTTTCTTCAATTCTGTAGCTGTCAGACTTCCATTTAATTAGATTTCTGATTGTTCTGAGTGATGATTGTTCTATTTTAGTTGTAATTTTGATTTGGTTGTGTGAAGAGGCAAACCATGTCTGCCTATGCTGCTATCTTGACTGGAAGCCTTCAAGAGAGTTTGATAGAAATTTCTAAAGGAAAAATAGTCATATTCACTTTGACAAACTGGAGCCATCTATGTAATAGATGCCCCAGGAGAAAACTAAGACATTTTTCTGGTAGTGAGTGAGTGTGGGAGAGGCTGCAAAGACCTGGGGACTTGGTTGTCTTAAAACCTTGGAACTCTGCTTGCATCTTAGACAGTCAAGTAGGGGATAAATATCAAAGTGGTCATTCTTTTTTTTTATCTTCACATGAGGACATGCTTATTGATTTTTTAGAAAGAGGAGAAGGGAGGGAGGGAAAGGGGGTGAGAAACATTAGTGCAAGAGAGAAATATCAATCAGTCACCTTCTCTTGTGTGCCCCAATTGAGGATTGAACCTGCAGCCTAGGCATGTGCCCTCAGCAGGAATCAAACCTACAACCTTTTGGTTTACAGGACTATGCTCCAACCAACTGAGCCATATTGGCTGAGTTCAAAGTGGCATTCTTATCAGGGCTCCTATATATAATTCATATAAAAATAAAACTGAGGAGGGAACTGATACATTTTTTATGAGAATGACACATTGAATTTATTTTAATATTTATTAAGTATACTTTTTAGATATAATGATCATTTTATTTCAATTCCAGTTATACTAAAGCATCTTTTGTTTCCCTATTTTTTTTAAAAAAGGAAAAACCTGTGTACTTTACCCCAGTTAAAAACACTTGAGTCTTTTCAAACCAGCTGGCCTTAGATTACTAATCGCAGCAGAACCAAATGTTTTTCTCTTCTGAGGGGTGAAATGAGATCGTTGAAATGATCATGTGATGGTGATTTTTCAACCCATAATGAACAGCTTCATCAAACAGGGATCATGACTAATCTCTCACTGCAGTGTGGTATGCACAAGAGAAATGCTGTGTGCTGGAATGAGATTTTAATGATGACTGATTGTAAGTGTATATGTACAGAGAAGACATTATTCACCTTTTAACATTGTGTTAATATTTGCTTTGTGTTAAGTTCCTACGACCTGGTGGCATTTTGGGAGTCCGTGCTGACTTGTTTAATTGCCCAGTTCCCAGCCCCCAACCTCTTGGGTTCTGACCTACTTTATTGTGGTTCCTGAAACACTGGGTATCTTGGGCCCAGTTTACCTTATAAACAGAAGCTGAGGCCCATGTCTCTATATAATCTTTCCCAAGGGGGGAATAAAAGGCAAAATCAGATATTTTTATTCTCTACTTGGAGATAATTTAGTGGTCAGGTTGTCAAAGGCAACCTGGGCAGAAAGATCATCAGGGCCTTGTTGGGGATATGGATTTCTCTCCCTCTGTCTTGCTGCTTTGCATTGCTGCAAGTTGTGCCTGGAAGAAAGAAGAGAAGAGCATCTACCATGATCTCTGGAGCTAGCCCTTGTCCATCTCAGTAACAGTTTCGATTCCAGCCCAGGTCACGTTCTGTGGGTCATCTGACTTCTGGTGGGAGGAGCCTAAGTTCCTTCCACTTTTCTTTCAACTGATGACTTTGCCTCATACCCTGTTAAAATTCTTTCCTTTTCCAAATATGCTGGTAACTTTACCCACCTTCTGTTGTATCTTCTCTACCCTTTACCTAGCACAGTGGAAAATTTCCCCCAAGATAAACAAAAAAGCAACCTCATTTGTCTCATCCTTCTAGAAGCATTTATGACCCTTTTCTTCCCTTTTAGAACCAAGCTCGTCATAAGAGTCATAAGTGTTATTTATGCCAACTGTCCTGCTTCCTCTCCCTTACATTTGCTCTTTAAGAAAAATCCTCACCCAAGATATGTTTATAGATTTGAGAGAGAGAGGTAGGGAGAGAGAGAGAAACATCAGTTGGTTTTCTCCTGTATTCGCCCTGACCAGGAATCAAACCCACAACTTAGGTATGTGAGCTGACCGGGGATCAAACCCACAACCCTTTGGTGCATAGGATGATGCTCCAAGCAACTGAGCCATTGGCCAGGGCTCACACTTTCTCTTCACTTGGCTGTAGTCTGGTTTAATTTCAGCCAGCCAATGAGACTGCACTTGTTCGAGCTGTTGGTGACCTCTGTGTTGGCAAATATGTTCAGTTGATATTTGTACACGATAAAAGCAAGAAGAGTTTAGATCTTTACCTCACAATGTGCACAAAAATTAACTTAAAATAGATTATAGACTTAAATATAGGAGCTAAACATAAACCTTTTAGAAGAAAATACATGAGAAAAAAATTTTAAGACCACAGATTAGGCAAAGATGTGTTAGCTATGGCACTAAATGTATGATAGAAAAATTGATTAAGTTGGATTTGAAAAGTTGAACACTTTTGTGCTTAAAACATGTTTCAGAAAATGAGAAGACAAGCTACATATGGATAGAAAGTATTTTCAAATTATATGTCTGATAGAGGCCTTCTTTCCAGAACATACCAAAGGCAGGAACTTAGTTCTCTTGTTCACTCTTGCGTCCCCTGAGCACCTGCTGCCATATCCGACGTCTAAAATGTGGTTCATAAACATCTGCTGGACAAATGGGTGGGCACAGCATTAGTGCAGTCTGGGGATGAACCTGCAGGAACTCAGTAAAGTCTAAGGGGGAGGGAAAATCACTTGGAACTTTTGTGGAATGTTTATGAAGTACACATCACGTTTGTTCCTTTTTGCACAATTATGAAAATGGAGGCATGGAGGGATGATTTTTTGGCCCAAGGACAAACACTATTAAGTGGGAGACCACAAGCTGAGACCTTGAGTCTCTATTCCCACATCCAGGGAGAGGTGTTTCCTCCTGTAGTCTGAGAAAGCTCTTCACTCCTGAGCCACTTCTTCCTGGCTCTGGCACCTGTCTCCTTCTCTTTCTCCAGCACTGTGAGGTGTCCAGGTCTCTAGGCTTTCGGTCCGTTTCCCAGAACCTGCTCCCTGATACTCTAGTGCCAGATCCACTTGCCTGGCACCACGGAGCGCTCACCATGGGAAAGGCATTTTCACCATGTTTGCTCTTTGTGGACTTACTCGGTCCTCCCCGGGCTGTGATTCCCAGTTTCTACTTTCCCATCAGACTTTGGTATTTCACCAGGTGGGATTGGGCTGCCAGCTGGGGTCTTACTGACCTAAGTTCACTTTCACTTTTCCCTGTTTTCCCAGCATCGTTTTCATTCTTGACTGTTCAGGCCCCAACTCTCAAATAGAAATGCAGGTTAGATCCAGCCACAGCCGGACTGTGGGAGGAACATAAGAAAGTGAGGGAGCGGCACCCTGCAGACTCCGGATCCACATGACATTGACAGACGGACATGGAAATGGTATGACATGAGGCCAGTTAGTATATGACATCATCAGAAAGCCTGTTCCAAGGATTGCGTCCAGGGCATTCTCAGAAAATAAAGATGTTGACTGAGACTGAGAGGAGGGCAGTGTTGTGATACTTTGGATAAAGACTGGGGTCTGGGGGACCTGGTCTGTTAGCCTTAGCTCTGCCACTATTATGTATTTGTATTTTAAATTATTGCATCTTCTTTATCCTCTATTTCCTAATCCTTCAAGTAAGGAGGTTAGAGCAGGCACACTTTTAGATCTTTACCACCCTCTGGAACTAAGTGAGGTGGCCCAGGCGGCACGAATGAGGGCCTCCTGAGTCTAGGTGCATGCTTTATTCTCAGTGACCTGACTTGGTTTTTACTTCCAGCTCTCTAAGCCAGCTTTCAGACTCCCTAGGCAGGCGTGTGAGAGTGTGGCAGCCCACTGATGGGTGAATTGCCTGGAGAAGAAAACCTGAGATCTGAGTGTGATACTTCATGTAAACTCTGCCCAGCCTCACAACTGTGGTTTGAAAACGTAACTCACTGGTTGTGTGGCTTATGCAACTTCCAGCCCTCGTTCATTGCCTTTCGTAACCTAGAGAGCCAAGATCAGCCCGGGGGTGGGGGGAGGAGGACCAGGACCCCGAAAGGCAGGCAGCCTGGAAGAGCAGAACAAATCCTGGAACCTGCTGTGGGCTCCGGCCTGAGTTCTGCCACGAACATGCTGTGTGGGCCAGACCCCTCCCTTGTCACGGACGCGCTAAACTTGAGGACATGTAATCTCTGTGCTCTGTGAATAAACACATGTGCAGCCCCATTTTGTCAGGCGCCAGGAGCCTAATTTTGATGCCGGGGAGGCTTTCGCAGGAACAGTGGTCAGCATTGTGGTAAAGAAATCTCAGGGCTGCATCAGCCCAGGCACGTCCACTAGCTTGCTGATGGTTGTCAGACGAGAACGGCTGCTTTGCGAGTTAGAATTCACTCTGAGGGATGCTTCCCAAAAGTGAGTCTTTACGGCCATCCATTCCAGTTTTCTCTCTGATGGCTCAGCCTCCTCTAGCACCCTGTAACTAGGCTCACACTCATCGCTTCACGGGAAGTTCACCGGCTTTTTCGGTGGGGCCTTGCCACATGGGTGAGCAAGTTCCTTTTTATACGTCTGTCAAGCTGAAAGCCACTCTGCATTGCTGCTGTCAATAGGTGTTCAGACAACAAAACTTTCACGTCACACACACATAAACAAGGTTTCTGGTTTTCGATTTCTGGAAGGACCCAGAGTGACACGCACAGGATCGCTTGTGTCCTCACAAGGACATCCTGGTTTACCTCGTGGGCCGGGAGCCGTGAGGGATCATTCTCTTAGAAAGTGATAGGATAGTTGTGCTGCGGTTTGACAGGTATGTTATTTCCAAAGAGAAGCCGAATTTCCATCTGTGGGTATTTATCTCATGTATTTACATGTAATAGTTTATGTGTTAAGTAACAACTTTGAGCATCTTCAGTGTGCAGGCACCGTGAGAAGTGTGCTATGACAGCATGTCACTCACACGGTGACCCACTCAACAGATACTTCCTGAGAATCGGCTTGGTGCCCCCAAGGAGTTTGCCATCCATGAAGGGAGAAAACGTTTGGTATTGACCATACTGTACCGAGATTACTGTTGGCATTGCCATCCCTTTGCTAGGGGTTATGTGCCGTGCACTGCCGACTTCCCACTATCTGGCACATCGTAGGCATGTGGTAAATGTTGGTTAAGTGAGTCAGTAGCTGGATGCGTGAAGGGAACAAGCACAGACTTGGGCGTTTGGTACGCTCAGCTGGATCCTGACTCATTAGTTTACTAGTCATGTGGCTGGGGATTAGGACAGGTGGCTTTGTAAAACAGGGAGCTATTTTGCAGGGTTTATTGTGAGGGTTAAAAGAGATCTTAATGTAGAAAGAAAGAAAGAGAAAAAGAAAAAGAAAAAGAGAGAAAGAAAGAGAAAAGGGCTTATTCCATTCCCAGTCTATCACCCGAAGACACCTTTTCCAACTACCTGTTTCTAACTAATGGGAACAGATTTCTAGAAACTTCATTGGTTTGCTCATGTTTTGAAATGAAAGACACAGCCCCACAGGAGAGGCCCCACCCTTGAGCCTTTCGGAAGGAGCTGAAACCGTCTTTACCCTGGTGGAGAGGAGGCCCGAGTCCCCGCTGGGGAAGAGGAAAAGGCTCTGGAGGCCGGCGGTGGCGGTGGTTGCACCATGGTGTAAATGCACCTAATGCCGCCGAACCGGATGTTTACAGATGTTTCAAATGGTACTGTCTGGCGTCGTTTCTCTATTCTCACCTACCCCGTAACCGTGACCTACAAATAGATGTTTGAGTCATAAAAGAACATTGCCATTTAAAGAGACCCCACAAGGAATTGTGTTTTAATGTCAGTCATCACCTGCTATATGTCAGACGGTGAGCTGAGGTGCTGGGTGCTCCTGGGACGTGGGTAGGGGTGGAGCTGGAGGCTAGGGAGAGCCAGGGCCTGGGCAGTCGGCCCCCACTCCAGGTGAGTTTCTGTGTCCATTGCTCGTCGTCTGTAGAGACAGAATTAATTCGGGCCTTGTGCAGGCAGATCACTAACCCAGGAGGCCAGTCTGATGGTGGGGGGCACAACCACCACCATCCAGGGGTTTGAAGCAGTGATATAGCCAATGGACAGCAGTGTCCTGAAGCTGGCCATGCAGTCTCCTTGCTTGGGGCCGGACCCAAAGGGAGGGAAGGACTGTGTGGTTGGAGGTGCAGGGGGAACAAGCGTGCTAACCAGGGAAGCCAGGGCAGTGCGCTTTATGTGGACTCAGTAAATTTAGTGGTGTCCAGGGAAGGCTGTGGCCGGAAGCACGCCCCCAAGGCTTACTGGATGCCTGGTGTGAGGCCCCCGCTCAGTGGTAGACACACCAGTGAGGACGTGGAGCTGCTCTGCCCCCTCCCGCCTCGGGCAGACCCAGGTGGGGATGAGGTTGCTCTCCAGGGGGAAAAGCTGCAGGGACTTTGGGAGGAGTGGGGAGGACCAGAGTTGACCCTTCCCTACCCTGTTCTTCCCTTTGGCCAGTGCAGTTTTATGCTTTTAAAATACATTTCATTTATTTTTGAGTAAATGAACCTCTAAGACAATGAGTGTCACAAAAGGGCTCACCTGTTGGTAAATGGAGGGTACCTGGCCAAGCTACCCTTAGGGCCTTAGTTTCTAGAGGGAGCGTGGACTGGCCGAAACAGCTTTGCCATCATGGAGCAGTGGTTCTGCATCTGAACCACCTGCGGGTCCTGCCCAATCTCATTGCTCGAGCAAGAAATCCCCAGGATTTCAGACTCCGTGCGTCTGAGGCCGGGCCTGGGAATTTGCATTTCCAGTGGACCCCAGGTAACGCTGCTGCGGCTGCTCCCGAGGCCGCCCTTTGAGAGCAGCCATCGTAGAGTAATCCACTTGTTCATCATGCTCTGAATGTCAGTTACAGATTTTCGTTGTCAAGTCCACCATTTCCGTAGATACCTTCTACTGATACGCTTGTCTGTGTCTCCTTGAACAGGTATTTTGACGTTGGACTTCACGATTTCTTGATCAGGTAAGCCGATACTTTTTATTTTCAACGTCCTTGAACAGCATGTCTATTAGGGAGGACAAAGATGAAAATAAAGTCCGTGTTCAATATCTTGGTAAATAATGGCAGTTGTATTCCTGTCCAGAAAATACCACCAGTCGTGTTCCTTCGTGCCTCCCAGAGTCCAGCGAGATTACCCTTCCTAAACTTAAATCAAAAGAAATTTGTGTTTAAAGGGGTTTGTATCTAAAGGGAGAGGTACCCGAGAGCTCGGACAAGCTGGGTCCCAACCGCTGGGCATCTGGACAGGCAAGGAGAGCAGAGTGCCGGCCTGCAAGTGTGTGTTAAACAACACGTGCAGCCAGTTTTCCCTCCACCGACTCCAGCTTCTTAAACTGAATCTATTGTTTGTTTTACAGCCATAAAGATACAGCCTCCTCGTAATTGAAGGAGATTACAGATGGCAGTTTATATCCTAATTTATTGGTGATTTTTATCAGAGTTGGCTTATGAAGCTTATTAATTCCAAGTAGCTATTAAATCAAACAGGAAATACACCAGGAATATTAACAGTGGTGGTAAGAATATGCATGAGATTTTTTCCTGCTATCAACTTTGCTGTATTTTCTAGATTTTTTATACTGAGCATGCATTATTCTAACAAAGGTGAAAAATTACCATTAAAGTGCCTGTCAAGAATATGTGGGAAGCAGTAACGGTTGCTGAAGGACTGTAAGCTGAAGACTGTAAGCAAACACCAAATCATGTAGAGTGATGCGCTTTCTGCAAATGCCTGGCTCCAGTTGCAAATTAATTCTGACTGAGAGTCTGCCGTTAACCCACCTGTCAATCACACGTGACTCCTGGCAGAGGTGGCTCAGTTCTCCCCATGCACGGCCATCTCCCCGTGGGAAAGATGCCCTCGGTGCTCTTGGGAGGACATGAACATAGTCAGCATTACCTTCGCCCCACACCCACGGCGTGTTCGCTGTGCTGGATCGCGCATGGCGGTGTTCCATGAAAGGCCACGGGCACCTTGTCCTTTCTCGGGGGCCTCAGCCGGGGCATTGAAATGCCCTTGGCCCACCCCAGACCCAAGGCCGATGGATTGTCCTGCTTTCTCCAGGATGTCGCACACGGTGTGTAAACCACACACCTTGGCACACCGAGGGTAAATGCATTTTAGCAGGAGGGGTAAAGGGCCAGCAGCCATGGGAAAGGCAGGCATGAGCATCCATATCCAGGCCGATCAGGAAAAGCGAGCTGTCCAGGCGTACTCCTCAGGGAGCAGTGTGGATTTTCGGGTTAATGTCTCTGGTGCTTGGTACTGCTGCCATGCTACTTTCTCATCGTTCCTTGCCGTGGGCGCAAGTTTCTACTTTTCTTATTTTCTCTGGTAACTTTCCTGAGGGCATGGGGACATGACTTAATCACCTTTCCATAATTACATTGTATAGTATCAACTTTCAACAAACACTTATGGAGGAGTGAATTATTGAGTGAATGAATGAAATGAGGCAAAAAAAGGACAAGGAGGGTGAGGATAAAGATGAAGCTATTGAGACAACAAATTATTTATCCAACAAATAATCATTAAGCCTCCCACATGCCACTCACTTGGGTATATTGGGGAATACCATTATGAGAAAAACAGACTGTGATTTAAAGCTTTCCCTGAGATTGCCACTTGCCAGGCGTGTGGTGTGTCACCTGTGTGGGAAGGAAGGGCGGTCTCCCTCTGGGACCCCTCCTCCCTGTCCTTCTCCTGGGCTCCTGCCCTGTCTCGGATGTTGGGGGCACGGTGAGGGGAGGCATGGGTAAGTGCCTCTAATAAACTGGTGCTGAGATCCCCCTGCCCTTTTTTGTGGGTACTGGTGAGATGCCCTACTAGTCACCTGAATCTGTGTTTTGTGCACCGAGCAGTGAGGGAGTAAGGCTTCTCTCTGCCCTGCCGTCTCTCAGCCGTTTCCTCTCCCCAGTCTGGTAGGCACAGAGCAAATAACAGGCCCCCTGCTTCTCCAATTGGGGAAGAGAGGGCACTTCCCCCTTCTGTGAGGAGGTCTCTTCATCACCCCGCCCATGACAGCACTCCCCTCTAAGCCAAGAATTTAAGGACCCCAAGCACCCTTCCTTGGTCACCTGCCCAGCTCAGGAGAAGAGTGGGAGTGGGGGAGGCGGTTCCCAGGAGGGGTCAGACCTCCATCTCTTAGAAATCCCAGGATGGGGGTGGAGGCATCACCTCTTTATTTATAGCCACCCCCCTTAAAAAACAGGTCCTTTCTGCTCCCGGTGTGGGAGGTCAAGCCTGGCACCTGCCTGAGAGCTGTTTCACTGGCACGGGACCCTGAGGCCAGGTTCAGGAAGGTGGGGGCCCGTGCCAGTGGGAGGGGAGGGGATGGCAGCAGCAGCTCAGTGAAGAAGTTAAGCTGTGAAGGGGAGGAAAGAAAGGCCCTACAACTGATGGAGAGGGAGGTTTGAGAGAGGATTTCTTCCCTTTTTAAACTGGAGCACCCCTTGCTATTTAGCAGGTCTAAGGAGTCCTTTAGACTTAGAGAAGGTGGTGTCAGATGTCTGGAGAGAAGCGAGCATGAGTGCCCGGAGAAGGAGGAAGCAGAGGCGCGGAGTGGTGCCCTGGCAACCCCGGAGAGCACTGGCAGGCATGCTCCTGTACATACGTCTCTGAAGAATAGCGCAGGGTGTTGGCAAGGCGAGGCGGCAGGCGGTACCTGAGGAATCCTCGCTCAGTTTTGACCAAGAAAAGAAAATGTGTTTCCCCTTGTAAGAGAGGGGATGGTGGAGAAGTTAGCTCCACGTACTGGCTCAAGCTGTCAGCGTGCACGCTGGTCTGCCTGCCAGGCTGTATCGAATGCTCTGCGTTTGGCGCAGCAGCAGCAGCAGCGCGCCTGAACTTAATCCGCAGCAGCATTACGCTGATGGCAGCATTACCGACTCCTCGGGAATGACATAACCTTCCGCAGGGCCAAGGGCCCCGTTTGTGATCTCAGCCTGGGCCACTGCAAGGAGAGACATGTTTCCGTTTCAGTGGATGGAGTGTCTCACTGAGCTCTGCCCAGGACGAAGCCATCACATTTAGTGAAACGTGAGCATTTTTTGGTATTGGTGTTTTATGATGACTGGAAACATTCAGTGAGCACAGTCTTTTCCCATCTTATAGGAATCACAGGAAAGACTTTTAGGAGACAATACTCCCAACTCACTTAAGAAGAAACTCAGAAGGACACTATTGACTGGAGTTCTTAATGTGTCACTCTAAGAGAAAAGGGAAAAAAGTGGCCAGCCTGGGAAAAGAGGTTATAGAAGGAAATAGCTCTGTTTCATTTGAGATAATAAGGTGGCCTGTTTAAATGAGCTTAGTTTAGTTGGGGAAAGATTGCAAGAATGCATGAATGACTCGTGAGGTTTGGCTTGGTTCTTGCTGACTGAGACAGTTTGCATTTTACCCGGAATCGTAGTGGCCCCACAGCTTTTATGAAGGCAATTTGCAATTGCTTTGAACTTGCCCACCATTGGCCCCACCATTGGCCCCACCATTGGGTGAATTGCTCGGGTTGGGGAACCGTTTTAAGTGACACAGGATGCCCTCGTGGCTTTGAAAAGAAAACCTGGAGCCATCCCACTTCCATCTTGTCTGAAAGGTTAAACTTGTCTGTTTTCCTTTTACAATTTTTCGTTGTTTATATATTTTAAAAACTAGAAAACTATTCACCTTTGTTTCCTTTTCTGTATTGTTTATATTTGGCTATTTAATCCATTTCATTTACAGATTTCAAATTAGCGAAATACATTTTCTTTACCACCACTTTCCACTTTCATTCTGAAGACGCGGTGTGAGTCATCAGTGCCGCTACTTTTGTCCTAAGTAGACGCTCTGGGTCCCTTAAGACTGGCGGAGGTGCACCGCGGGGCTCCTGCCTCTGACCCGCCCTGTGGAACAGAAGAAGGACCCTTCCTGTCCCTCCTTAGGACTGGAGAGGCCTGTCCGGGCTCTGAGCTGTTGCAGAAACAAGAGAAAAGTGGGGGAGAGAGTGGGCATGTGGTCCTGGGAGTAGGAACCAGATGGTAATAGGAAGAGAATTAGCATCTGCTAGTCCGACTAACAGCTTCGAGAAACAACAGATACATGCATGAAACCATGATGTATGTTTTTGTAGATACATATAGAAGAAAAAAACATGATGTATATATTGTTACACGGGCTTTTGAATTTTTATCCTGTAAATACAACATGGAAATCAGTGTTTTTGTCTAAGTAACTAATTTTTAGTAGTGGCCTGAAAAGCACGTGAGCTGCGGCGAGCCCGAGTTCTGCGTCTCTGTGGTCCTGACCGGGCACTGCTGGGGGCCTTTCGTGGCATCCAGCCGGAGATGAGGTTTCTTCTGCGCCTGCCTGCTGCACACTCGGGGCACTCTTGCTCAGCCTTCCTTTGCTTCCACCGTGGTATGTGCGAACCAGCAGCTAAAGTCTGTGTGGTGTCCCAGTGACAAAGTGAGTGAAGTAAAAAGTGAAGAACACGGGAGGGAAGAAAGCCAGACACCCAAACAGGCCCCACAGAGGCAGTTAATGAAAGGCGGGCAGGGTGCTGAAGAGAAGCCAGTGCACTTCCACGGGGCTGTGCCCCTTCCATGAGGGCTGTCTTCCTTCCACGGGGCTGTGCCCCTGCCACGGGGCTGTGCCCCTTCCATGAGGGCTGTCTCCCTTCCACGGGGTTGTCCCCCTTCCACGGGGCTGTCCCCCTTCCATGGGGTTGTCCCCCTTCCACGGGGCTGCCCCCCTTCCACGGGGGTGTCCCCCTTCTACAGAGGTGTCCTTCCATGGGGGTGTCCCCTTTCCATGGGTTGGTTGTCCCCTCTACCACACAACCTGTTGCATCTGCCTCCTTAGCATCTCTCACGTTGCCCTTTCCTCTCTGCTTTTGGTGAAAGGGTGGGCCCCTTTGTCTTCAGTCTGGGCTTCTTACCTCACAGAGCTGTAGTGAGGTTTAATCATAAGTGCAAATCGGTCACTCTGTGCCTGGGAACAGCAGGAACTCAGTAAAGGGACAGTTTCATCCTTCCCCTCCCCCACTTCATCTCAGAACTCTGAGTGCTGGTTTGAATCCTGGCCTCTCTCCTTCTAGCTGTGTGACTTTAGGTGGCTCACTAGCCCTTTCTGAGCCTTTGTCTATACATCGACTCCTTATCTGATGCTCTCACTTTCTCCTCAGAAGCAGCCCCATGTCCTGGGCTCACCACACTGGGTCTTAGGCTGCCTTTCCATCTCGCCTCAGCATCACTCCTCCAAGTGCAGCTGCCCGCTGGGACCCAGTGCCACTCTGTGTCCCTCCCCTGTTTCCTGGATCCTTTCCTTTGCTCATGGGTTCTCTGGGCCCAAAGTGCCCAGCCTTCCTCTTCATCCCCCAAAGGTCAGGGGCATCTGCAGGGATCCCCAAGCTCTGTTCCCAGAGGTGTAGTGGGTTTGGGTGGAGCCCCGGGGTCGGTACACTTACCACTCCCTCCAGGTGACCCTTGGGCATGGGGAAGAGTGGAACCTGGAGTTTTATAAAGAGTCCCTTTGTGCCTGTCATACGTTCCTGGATGGGGAGCTTTTTGAGGACAGGGTCTGATTCGTTTGTGGAGCCCCCACAGTGCCTCATAGTGTCTGATGTCCAGAGAGTCCTTAAAAATGTTTGAATGGATACATTTTTTAAAATGTATTGATTATGCTATTACAGTTGTCCCATTTTCCCTCCTTCACTCCCCTCCGTCCTGCACACCCCCTCCCACCCACATTCCCCCCCTTTAGTTCATGTCCATGGGTCGTACATATAAGTCCTTTGGCTTCTGCATTTCCTATACTGTTCTTACCCTCCCCCTGTCTATTTTCTACCTACCATCTGTGCTACTTATTCTCTGTACCTCTTCACCCTCTCTCCCCCTCCCACTCCCCTATTGCTAACCCTCCATGTGATCTCCATTTCTGGGGTTCTGCTCCCATTCTAGTTGTTTGCTTAGTTTGTTTTTGTTTTAGGTGTGGTTGTTAATAATTGTGAGTTTCCTGTCATTTTACTGTACATGTTTTTTTATCTTCTTTTTCTTAGCTAAGTCCCTTTAACATTTCATATAATAATGGCTTGGTGATGATGAACTCCTTTAACTTGACCTTATCTGAGAAGCACTTTATCTGCCCTCCCATTCTAAATGAAAGCTTTCCTGGATAGAGCAAACATGGATGTAGGTCTTTGCCTTTCACGACTTGGAATACTTCTTTCCAGCCCCTTCTTGCCTGTAAGGTCTCTTTTGAGAAATCAGCTAATAGTCTCATGGGAACTCCTTTGTAGTTAATTGTTGCCTTTTCTCTTGCTGCTTCTAGGATTCTCTCCTTAATTTTAATCTTGGGTAATGTAATTATGATTTGCCTTGGTGTGTGCTTCCTTGGGTCCAACTTCTTTGGGACTCTCTGAGTTTCCTGGACTTCCTGGAAGTCTATTTCCTTTGCCCTATTGGGGAAGTTCTCCTTCATTATTTGTTCAAATAAGTTTTCAACTTGTTGCTCTTCCTCTACTCCTTCTGGTACCCCTATAATTCGGATGGTGGAATGTTTAAAGATGTCCTGGAGGTTCCTAAGCCTCTCATTTTTTTGAATTCTTGTTTCTTCATTCTTTTCTGATTGGACGTTTCTTTCTTCCTTTTGGTCCACTCCATTGATTTGAGTTCCAGTTTCCTTCCCAACACTATTGGTTTTTCATGCATTTTCCTTTATTTCACTTAGCATTGCCTTCATTTTTTTCATCTAAATTGTGACCAAATTCAACCAATTCTGTGAGCATCCTGATTACCAGTGTTTTGAACTGTGCATCTGATAGGTTTGCTATCTCTTTATCACTTAGTTGTATTTTTTCTGGAACTTTGATCTGTTCTTTCATTTGGGCCATATTTTTTGTCTTGATGCACCTGTTACGTAGTGAGGTGGGAGCCCTAGGTATTCACTGGGTGGGGTAACCCATGTCGCTGGGTTGTGATACTGTATGTGGGGCAGGGGTCCGAGAGGGAACAATGGCACTTGCTCCACTCTCTGCTGGATTTCAGTCACTTCTCCTGCTTCCCACAAGCAAATTGGGCCCTTCTGGTGCTGATTCCCGGGTGGGTTGGCTTGTGTATGTTCTAGGACCCTGTGGGTCTCTCCAACGAACTCTCCTGTGAGGCTGGGAGTTTCTCCCACTGTGTCAACCCCCACAGGTGTTTCCAGTCAGTGGTTTGAGGCTTTATTTCCCCACGTTGGAGCTCTGGGTTGTATGGTCTGTCTTGCTCCCCAGTTGTTCCTCTGGGTTTACATGCACACGAATGTGGGACCACTTACTCCACCAGCCACCACTGCAGTCCTGCCAGCCAGCCACAGCCTTGCAGTGCACCCTCTCCACCCCGGCTGCCCGTCTCCGCCCCTCCTGCTGGTCTGGATGAATGTGTCTTCTTCAACTCCTTGATTGTCGGACTTCCCTACAGTTCTATTTTCTGTCAGTTCTAGTTGTTTTTTGTTTTTAAATTGTTTTTGTCCTTCTTTTGGTTGTGCAAGGAGGCACAGCGTGTCTACCTACTCCTCCATCTTGGCAGGATGTCCTGAATGGATACATTTTAATGTTCAAGAATGTGAGAGGACCTAGTAAACATCTCCTTTTCTTTTAATTTAATTACTTTATTTATAAAACCAAGTGGTCTAAACGCTGTTCTAAGAGCTGAGCTAAAATCAGTAACGAGGCAGCCCGTGTCCCTGCCTCCCGTGACTTGCATTCCAGGGCTGCAGCCAGTGCAGACAAGCTGACAAGGGAGGGAGCACGAGGGAGCCCGTGCTGTGGGGGAGGGGCCAGGTGCGAGAACCGCTTCTGCTGGGATGGGCAGGAGGGGCCCTTTGAGGCCATGGTGGCACTCCGCTGAGAGACGGGTGAGGAGGCGGAGGCAGCCGGGGAAGACCTGGGGCTCAACCACATCAGGTGGAGGGAAGGGCAAGCACAAAGGCCCTGAGGTGGAAGGAAGAACAGCTGAGGCACAGAAGGAAGGGAGCCGTGGGGCCGAGTGGGGGGCGGTGTGTGTGGTGAGGAGTCCCTGTGAGTCTGGAGGAAGAGGTGACAGCTGGACTGTGAAGAGGGCTGGCTTCTCCTTTAAATGCAGTAGGAGCCATTGGAGGGCTTTAGGTAGGGCAGCAACCCAAGCTGATTTATATTTTCCAAAACTGACTGTGACAGGCTGAGCTGGGAATGTAGTGAAATTGGGATTTTTGAACCTCAGCTGTTACCCCGCTGCTCTGCTGCAAGCTGGAGCTCGGTGACCCAGGCCTGTCCTTGCTCCTCGGGGAAGTTTCTTTGACAACCGGCTGCTGTGACAGCCACTCTGTGCTCAGTAACAATAGCCCTTGCGATCCTTTAATTTCCTTCTCTTTCTGTCTGCTTGGTGTATTGTGAAAGATGTAATTACACATGTGGACTTTAACTGGGAGGCAGCTGAATGCTGGTGGGACATGGCAACAGGCTCTCTGCAGAAGCGTGGGCAGCTGGAGACAGCGGGTTGGCGCTGGGGAGTCACGTGGGAGGGGGCTTTGCAGCTTTCTTGTGGGGATGCATAACCATCATTTCCTGGGTGCTTCCAGAAGCCCAGGCTCTCGCTCCTTTGCTGGCACTTTATCTGTGGGGTCTCTGACGGTCTAGTTCATAGCCCTCCACGCTCCTGTCTTGATGCCACTCAAGTTGGATGCCAGTCAACCCTTAGGACAGGGCCCCCTAAATCTACAAGGCCGGCTCTTTCTCCAGGGCTGCCTGGAGTGAACTCCATCTGGTTTGCTCACTAGATTGCATGCTGTGTTGGTGTACCTTCCCCTTTCTCATCAAAACACAAAGCCCTGTCCTGGCTTCTCCCATCACGGTCACTGTCGGAGACAGCATTTCTTGTCCCCCTCTGCTCCCTCAGACTCCAACACGTGCACGTGACTCGTGGCCCTTTTCTTGGTTTTGTAGACGTTTAGGACGGAGGGGCCTTGGTGCTCATGCCCCCATTATACTAATTTTCAGTTCTTAGAGGATTTCTCAGATCTGCTTTCACTTTGATCCTACTGCTACCACTTCTGAGGAAGAAGTTGTTAGAATTGTTTATCTTCATGGCTGTGCTATATTGGGTTTGTTAATTAGAAACATCCAGATTAAAAGAGTACTGAAAGAAACCTTTTATGCACTGAGAGTTGAAATGCCTAGTTCACTCTCTATCCTATATAGCATCTTTCAATACATATTCCAGTGAATAAATATAGCTTTTTAAAAAATTAAAAAGAGCCTCTGATGAATTAATTGAAAAAATTTGCAATGTAGAGACATACTTTTAAGTTTAAAAAGCTCTGAGTCAGGGATGTTACTGAGCAGGACGGGCTGTAAGATTCCTGGTCTAAACCAGTGCAGATAAGTTATTAACTTGATAGGACATTTGTTAAGTCGTGGTGGTGGTCCTTTTCTGTTTTGTTTTGTTTTCAAGAATTCTCTCCCTTATGTGTAGGCACTCTTTCTGCCTCATGGGGCTGCCATATGAAGTGGAAGCTGGAAACTAGCTTTACTTCCTTGCAACAAGGGTCTCAGGTCCCTGTTCTCCCTTGATTCAGATCCCACTGAGACTCACATGGGCGGAGGTGGGAGCTGGGGTGCATTCTGGGAGCTTAGAAGCAGTGATGTGTAGCTTTGAGAGGCAGGCGCCACGGGATGGGGCAGTTGGCAGGCACAGTAGGGCCCCTTCTGTGCAGTGGTGGCGTCATTTGTCAACAGCTCCAGACTGCAGAGCCTCCAGGTCTGGCTTTGAGACTCTCTCAGAGCTTGTGCAAACCACTGAAACTTCTTTGATACACTCCTTTCACCGTAAGACTCACTAGAGTGGGTTCTGTTATTTGCAAGTAAAATACCCGAGATAGTGGCGATGTCTAACTAGCTCTCTGCAGGGGATGGGCATGATCTTCAGTGGGCTTTGCGCATGAGCCGCATCCAGTCCACACTAGAATGAAACAAAACCACAGCTGTTTTTGCATCACCAACAGAAGCAGCCTGCAGAATGGAGAGAACATTGGATCAGATACAGAAGACCATGGCTCTGCTCTGCCTTACCGCTCTCTCGCTGCGATGGTTTTGTGCAAGTCACTTCTGAATGGGCCTTTGCTTTCTAATTTGTGAAATGAGATCATTGTGCCTGATAAACTCTCCCAGTTCCACACCCTCTGTTGAGAGGCGTTAGTGTTTTTAAAATTAGGAAAGCAGTATCTGCTGTCCAGATGTGCACTCTCCAACACAGTAGCTACCAGCCACATGTGGCTCCTTACATTTATTTTAATTTAAAATTCAGTGAAATTGCAATTTTAGTTCCTTAGGAGCAGTAGCTCATTTTAAGTGCCCACTAGCTGGCCACCACCCTGGACGCTGCAGGTAGGGAACATTTCCACCATTCTCTTGGCTGGCACCGGTCTAGACAGCGATGCCATTTGTCCAGGCAAGGCCCTGCAGAGATGCTGAGCATTCTATTGTATTTCTGCCTGCCTACCCGAACAGTCCACAGCCACCTTATTAGGCACTTAGCTTGCCCCAAATGGAGCACTTTACCTACCCTTTCTTACCTACTTTGCCTCAACCTTACTCTACCCACCATCTTAGGGAATTAAATCAAACAAATACATACCAAATGGTGAGACCGCTTATCCTAAATGCATGAGTCCATTCATGCACTCATCAGATGGTTTTAGTGTACCTTGTGGGCTGGAAACCCTCCTCAGCACTTGGAACACAGTGGTGACCAGAAAGACGTAGTTCCTAACCCCATGGAGCTTACAGTTCAGGGGCAGAGAGGCGCCTGCCGGAGCTCATGCACATATCTGGAGAAGCAGAGCAGCCGGTGCTGCCAGGAAGGACAGGCACGTGGTCCGACAAGTGCGTGTCACAGGGCACCTGACCCAGACGTGGGGCAGGGCTGACCACGGGGAGGGCTCCCTGAGGAGGAAAGCTGGCAGGGCCTGGGGGGAAGGAGACGCCCTGTGGTGGAGGAGCAGGGTACATTCCAGGAGGAAGAACAGAAAAGAGGTTTTTTTGTGGTTGCTGCACAGAATGAGTGGGCACAGTGAGGCCGGGCGGTTGTCCTGGGCCCGGCCATGCAAGGCACTGGATGCCATTTTAAAGGTCAAAGTCAGGCTTAGATTCTAGCAGGAACTTGGGAATGAGTGACTAAGGAGTATGTTGAGAAAGTGTAGCTGTATTTAAAGATTGTCGTGGATGGCTCAGTTGGTGATAGCATCATCTCATACACCAAAATGTTGGGGGTTTGATTCCCGGTCAGGGCACATGCCTAGGCTGCAGGCTCAGTCCCTGGTTGGAGCGAGTACGGGAGGCAACTTACTGATGTTTCTCTCTCATATCGATGTTTCTTTCTCTCTCTTCCTCCCTCTCTTTCTGAAATCACTAAACGTATTCTTGGGGGAAGATTAAAAAAATATATATATATGCCCGTGTCTCCTAACATGTCTAACATCCTCACTTAGACAATGGAATTGACATATGGATGGGAAGAAACTCTAAATAGCAAATGTGTAATGTAGTCTATTAACATACTGGAGCAGAAGGATCCATGGTGAGGAATATTATCACTAATATGTTAAGAATAATAGTACCAACATTTGCAATGATGCATACTCTTGCATGAACTAGAGCTGATTCATTTGTATCCAGATACCCTTTCCTGAATGAGAGAAACATGTGGCAGTGCGGTCAGTGGGCCGGAAGCTGGGCAGACGCTGCAGTCTGTAGGGATGCGGAGTTGCGGATGTACCAGGAAACAGGGGTGGTGCTGTGAGTCAGCGCAGTGATTCGCTCCTCCATCATCTGCTCGTGGGGTTGTCGAAATCCGGTGTGGTCATGGGAATGTGTTACCACTTCAAATGTCACCCGCTAACGAGTGCCACCTTGGAAACTTGGGGATGGCTCCAAGCATTGGTTAACATCCAAGATCAAGTTCTTTTGCAATGAGGATACACATACTTCAGCTGGTGCACATCAGACAGAACCCTGGCGTAAGCAGGCTGCAAGGATGGGGGCAACTTGCCACGTGGCAGGAGCTTGGTAGGGCCAGCCTAGTAGCAAGAGATCAGTGTTTGCTGAGAGTTGTGTAAAATTTGCTTTCTACATATAGTAGACACTTCCTTCATGCTCTAGGTATTTAGTACCTTTTGAACACCTTTGTGGCTTTAAGGGAACTTCTGACCTTATAAATCTACCCCCTCAGAGTAGAAGTCAAAAGTGGCTTTCTGAGTTTCCCTTGCAGCCAGTGCTGGAATATGTCCACAGTCCTGCTGCTCGGGTGCATGGAGAAGGTGACCGATTCAGAAGAGAGTCAGGAGAAGAAGAGGGCATCCCACGAAGTGTTTCCCGTGGGGGTGGTTGAGAGACGTGCTGCAGCTTTCAGGTGCAGCCTGGACAGGGGCCCCCAGCACCTGCAGTGCACGCCGCAGCAGGGTCTGATGGAGCGGTCTGGCGCAGTGACTGTCTCCTGGCCTGATTTGCTGGCCCACCCAGAACTTCAGAGGTTCCTGTCTGCTCCAGCTCGCTAGAGTGGATTCAGTGGCTTGCAGCCAACAACTCTGAATGGTATATCAGACCATATGAACTAGTTCTCTTCCCACAGCGTCTCAGCGCTGAAGAGGGGCCGCAGGGAACTTGGAGAAGTCAGATAAAGTTTAATCTTTTGGGTTGTGCTGCCAGTTCAGGTGTTTCTGCTCTGGTGGGAGGCATACAAGCTTGAAAGCCTCAGGTTACATAAAATTGCACACAAAAACTACAAGGATTTATGGAAAAGTAGGAGGTGGAGAAATCATTCAAAACTTATGTGACTCTGTCCAGGGCACTGAAAAAAGAAGTAACACTCCTAATAAGACGATTAGCACAACTGGACAGTCACCCTGAATGCCTAGAAATACATTTCCTGGCAATGGTCGACCTTTACCTTAAAAGGTGATGGCACCTTGATGGAAGGGGCCGTGAGGAGGGGTTGAGGCTGCTGAGTGCTGGGGGCAAGGGCAGAGGGCGGTGGAGGAAAAGCACTTGAGGCTTCGCACAAACTTGAGTGATGACTGAGGTGGGTAGCTCTGGGTCCTTGCTCTGTGTTGTTGCGGTAAACAGGACCTTGGAGAAAGATGCTCTCTGTGCTTCTAAGACGGAGCGTGTGGCTCAACTAGGCCAGCAGGAGAAAGGGGAGGGATGAGTGGGCACCCAGGACAGTCATGTAGTCAGCTCTGTTAATAAAGTTTACGTTCACATGTTTTTACGTGGAGGCGTATATTATAAAGTGACGCAGTTTCTGTTTTATAAGGCCACTGTTCTTTCCTTTACCAGCTATACACAAACTATGCATGTGTTATAGTAGACCAGGCTGTATTCAGTAGTGTTCTGTAAACCCGAAAGGGTGGTGGGCTCGTGGCCTATAGGTAAACAGGGGGATAAGCGGTCCCCAGCGTGGTTGAAGAGGTGGAAGCCCAGCAGACATGTGGACCCTCTTACTGGTGTACACTGGCAAGTGGGGATAGCACAGCATTCAGGGACACAGGCTCAGAGCGGCTCTCATAGATTTGAGTTCCTACTCTGCCTCGTTCTAGGTCCAAACCCTGGTTTTGTCATTTGTAAAATGGAGATTGTGATACTGTCTTCAGTCTGTTAATAACGCATGTGAAATACTTAAGACAGTTCCCTAAGTGACTACTGTTGTTGACTTCTCGTCCATTTATTATACAACACCCCCTGCTTCAAGGAGAGAGGAGGGAAAACCCTCCTGGGGCCTGACGCATGATACGTGTTCAGTCCATATTTGAATTTGAATCTGACGAGAAATATCCTCATGGACTGCAGCCTCCATGGTTCCTTTCCTCCTCAGTCAGGGTGGAAACTGCTTCATGGCAAAGGTGGGAGGATCTTTGTTGCGAGGACAGACTCGGGCCTGGCCGGGCCCTGCAGGCTGTGAGTCCCCGAGTGCCCTGGAGTCACGTGCCATCCCAAGGGAAGGTCCGGCCTTCACAGTGGACCCTGAGGGAGTAGAAAGAAAGAGCGATGGACCTTTAGCCTGGTTTCGGTTGTGACCAGGCCATCGAAAAGAAAAACACTCTGGAATCTGAAAGCCCACAGCATCTGTTTCTAATGGAAAGGTTATTTGTAGACAATATGTTTTTCACAGAGTGACATTTATATGTGTTTAAATCATGGAGTCTATGGCAGTGAAATCCACTTTGGAAATGGACATAAATAATTACTTTTGAATCTTTTAATCCCTTTTTAAGGCAAAATAATGAACTAGGAAAGCATTTAGCTGAGGAAGTGCATCTGGTTACACAGCAAAGTGTTCAGCTGGGGTGAGATGCAAATACATATTATCTCAGGGGCCCACGATGCCAGTTCTGGCTGTTACTTCATTTCACAGCCTTGGGGAAATAGTTTTAAGGCGCTCATCTGTAAAACACCTTCTGATCTAAAAGGTCTTTTCTAGGTCTGACTTCTCAAAAATACAGTCGTCCCTTGCCATATCGCTGTTCACTTATTGTGGCTTCACTGCATTGCAGGCTTTTAAAAAACATCCATCTAATTCTGTATCGTGGCGTTTTTGCCATATCATGGGATATTGCATTATACTGTACCCATATAGAATTTTATATGTTGTTAAAATTACATAGGTTTAAGAGTGTAGAAAGTGTTTAAGAGCATACGAAGTGTTTATAAGAGTGTGGGAAAGGCTAATAAGTGAGTGGGAAAGGTTTACAGGAGTGTGGGAAGGGTTTACAAAGCCTTAAAATATATATAAATAATAAAATAAATATAGTGTCGCTACTTCACGGATTTTCACCCATCGCAGGGGTCTCTGGAACATAACTCCCTCGACAGGTGAGGGATCTCTGTAGAGCACTCTGTGGCTTGAGGAAAGTGGACAAATTCTTGTAAGCACCCGAGCAATCCAAGAACTCTCGCCTTCTTGAGGCCACAGCAGAGTTCAAAATACTAAATTTTCTGTTTCATTCGGATCATGCTCAGAATTCCTAGTGTGTGCAGAATGTCATAAGGCCAGTGTGGGGACAGTGGAGTGAGCAGCTGCTTCCTTTTTCTGCAGTCCGACTGGAGAGGGAAAGCCAGTGCTGGCGGCATGATCAGAGAGATTAAGCCGCCGAGAAATGCCTGAGCTCCAGCTTTTTGTAATTGTTGTGGAGGATGGAGGAAGCGTCCTAGTGGGGAATGTGCAGAGAGGGACAGGTTCCTAAGGACGCCATTTATACCTGCAGAATGGGATGTTGATTTGTGTCCTGTTTGCTGAGCCAAAGCTGGACTCTGCATCTTCTTTCCGTCCTGTCGTTTTTGGAATATAGCTGGGCGGGTCTTTCTCCCTCATTCTGTGTATGAGTGCCTTGGACACCCATCTTTTTACTTCGTGTGTGAAAATCCCTTCACATCTGGTACAGGATTTTGTTTAGTGTAAATGTCTTGAACGGTGGTACCCCCTGACCCTCACCTGTTGACACTACTGTAACAGGGTGCAGCCAAGTGGGGGCCCCCAAATGAGGATTTGTAATGGGGTCCAGAACTCAGGGTGTACAGGAAATATTAGAAATATATATATATATTTATATATATATAAATATTTATATATATATATATCAGACTTGTAGGGGTGAGAACATCATATATATATGATGTTCTCACCCTTACAAGTCTGAGCTGGAGGATGGGATGCATTGAGCAGGGCCATTGAGAGCTGTTTTGCATAGCAACAGTTTTGCAGGTAACCTCTAGATAACCTCATTTAGCATATCTATAACCTTTACTGGTTTCATAGATATGTTACACAGCTGTGGCCATGCTTTGAGCCAGGGGGATGGGAGTGACTTCAACCCATGATGCAACTTGGAGCCAATTCCCCCTGGTTACAGTGCCTGCGTGGGAGCTCAGAGATGATTGGCTCCATGCCATGGGGCCACACCTGCCCAGACTTACTAGGGCAGCCCAGTAAGGCTGGAAGAAATACAAGAATGCTGGTGGGTGTGACTGATGGTGGGAGGAGTCGGAAATGGGGCTGCAGAGGAAGATTGGTGCCAGGCTTTAAACCCAGGCATGATAGCCATGTGGGCTTTTGGGGACCATGTGGCTTTGGTGAAAGTTGGGACTGTGCAGCTTTAGGGTGTGCCCTTTTTGACAGGTGGCTTAGGAAGCAGGAAAGACTTTGCTTGGAAGAAAAGGGGTGAAAGGACTCTTGCTGGTGGCCCATGAGAAGGTGCCACATGTTTTTGGATTAACTGGAGATTGCGGTGGTGACACAGCTGATGGTGCTGGGACCCAGGGGCTACCTGAGCCACAGACTTCTGCTTCTTTTCCTGACATATGGTACCCCGGACTGGACAAAGAGGAGAAGGTAGGACTGTGCATTTGTGGGTATTCTAAAGGACTTTAGTATTCTTAATGAAGACATTAAGTCATTACTATAAGTCTGTATAACTTTTTAAATAAAGAATCCCTTTCCTTTTCACCAATCTCTGGCACTCAGAGATGTCTTTTTCTGGTGGCAGGCAAGGTAAACCTAGTATGGGGGGAGGGACCCCAGAGCACAAGGGTGGGTTCATTCAGTAATAGTATATCATTCACCACCCCACCCCCCGGGCCTGTTCTGTAGCACTATCATTGTTCGTCAGCACCTGAACTTGAGCATGACCAGGAGCGGTAGCGAGATGAGATGGAGGTGAATGGCACAGAGGAGCATGGCTCTCTTGTCGGTAGCTTTGCTGTTTCAGCAGTGCATGCTGGCAGCTGCTTCAGAAGGTAGCATCTCTGGTAACAGTCAACTCCGGGGAAGCAGACGTGGTTAAAACAGCTGCATCACTGGAGGCTGCCCTTCGGCTTACATCTGGAGATAGTCTTTGCAGAGCTTAGCTGCGTTTGTAATTACCTCTGAGACTGACAGACAGTCTGAAGCTTTCCTCTGCTAAGGGCTGTGCTGTTGATGCATCTTGCTGAGCAGGCAGGTGAGCGGCAGCTTTCTCACCACGTGTATGTAGTTTACCCACAGGTATGTTTTTGAGAGTGATGAAATCCAGCGATGTCATCAATACTTTAAATTGGGGCCCTTTTAAAGGGTTCTGTAGCCTGCAAGGAAGCTACTGCATAAATGAGATTTAGAGATGTTTCTGTTGTTTTGGTGTCCCTGACTTTCTCTAATAAGGAAATTAAGAGTCTGGTACTGTGTGCGCCCTGGCTGGGGTGGCTCAGTGGTTGGGTACCATAACCAAAGGGTTGCGGGTTCAATTCCCAGTCAGGGCACATGCCTAGGTTGCAGGTTCATCCCCAGTTTTGGTGTGGGCATATGCGATCCCGGTTTGGGCATGGATCCCTGTTCTGGGTGTGAAGACAACTAATCGATACTTATCTTCCATCGACATTTCTCCCTCTCTCTAAAAATGTAAATGAAAAAATGTCCTTGGGTGAGGATAAAAATTTTTTTTGAAAGAGTTTGGTACCGCAATTTGGTTTCACTAAATTTCTGAGAAATCAACCCTGACTCTAGGAGGAAAAAAAAGGCCTAGTTTAGATGAGTCTGTGTTGGCACCGTGGCTGGTTCCTGATGCCAACTGTGGGGGACAGGGCTGAGGCAGAGACTGGAGGGGAGGGCGATGGGAACGCTGTTACTGCCCGTCAACCCCACAGGGCAGTGCAGGTTGGGAATGTCAGCCTGTGGTATAAAGCGGAAGGATGCCCTTCTGTACTGGTGGCTGTCCCGGTGCCGGGCTCACTCCGCCTTTACTGCCGAGTGCCCTCCTGCGTGCCCCCTTGGTGCTGCTGGGCAGGCCCCTGCGGGCCCAGAGTGGCATCCGACGACTCCTGGCCCTGATGGCTCAGGGAGAGCCTAACAGTTTTTCCTTCCAGACTTCGATACGCGTCCCTGCCCTGGTGCCCTGGTGGGTGTGTGTGCTCCCTTTGTATTTACCTCGGTTGTCTGCCGACGTGGGGTGATGGCTCCTCTGCCACACAGAGCAGAGATGGAAACGTTTTTCCCCACAGGGTTTTGTAATGCATTTGTTTAACTGCATGCTTTTTAAGTAAAACAGTCTGCCGCCCCACTCCACAAATATCCTCTTTGCTGTGCATCCAAGCAATGGTGCAATTCCTAGAGAAAGCCCAGACATACGGGCTCTAGGTTCCCCCATCACATCAATCCTGAAGTACTCACAGAACGGTACCTGCTGTGTCTAACTTCCCAGCCATCTGTAAGGACTGTCTAGGTTGCTTTCTTTCCGTGGAGGCACTGCTAGTGGGGTGCATGCTGGAAGTCACTCTTTGGTAGAGGGTGGGCTTTGCATTCACATGTCCTTACCTCGCCTTCCTGACCAGCCCCCAGCCTCTTGTAGCATTGACAGCACTGTTGGGGCGCCACAGAAGGGCACAGAGCTCTGGGTCTCGGAAGCTGGCCTCAGATGCCAGCACCTCTGCCGCCTGTGCCTGAGTCAGTCTTACTTCCTTATCTGCCACGGGAAGACAGTGGCTAAATCACAGGGTTGTGTGAGATTGGGCTAGATGACCTGTGTGGAAGAATTGGGCACTGTTCAGCGTATTGGAGGCTAATCACCAGCCCGATGCTCTCACCACTGCGCTGTAATCCTGTGGGGCAGGGGCCTGGGGAACATGGGGGTCCCTTCATGTTCTTTCCTAAGGTGGAGCAAGAATGCCCTGTTCTCAAGGGTCAGTAGCCATATAATAGATGTGTAAAAAATAACCTCTCTTTTGTAGTTGATGATTCTCTGGACACTGGCTGGGGTCCCTGTGACTGGGGGAGGGAGAGTGGTGGGAGGAGAAGCTCAGCCAGCTTGGCGTACAGACAGCTCCGCCCACACACGGGGTGTCAGATGGGGACTGTCCTTTTAGCACAGAGGGGCTTTGAGGAATGCTCTTGCTGTGTGTGTGTGTGTGTGTGTGTGTCCCTCCTTGTGCTGCATCTGCGTAGGAAATACAACCAGGCATTTGGCTGAAGATTATTTCAGGGGTAGGGGGGAATCCCCGTGTATATAGCACACCCATGGGTGTTCAAGAGTTAAAAGACAGACAAAATATACAATATTCCGGATGAAACCAAAACAGCAACAATAACAATAGAAATGTTTTAAAAGCATCGTTGGCAGCCTGATTTCAGCTGTGACTGGACCATGGAACATGTAGACACTTCCGAATCTGAAAGCCGATAGCCCGATCCCCTCATCAGCGCTGAATCACTGAGCCAGTGGGGAGCAGCCTGGGGCCGGACACTCAGGGCGACCCAGCCTTGCTGCAGCCCGGAGCCAGTCCTTCATGCAGAGAACGGCTGGGGGCCAGGGCGGGGGCGGGGAGCACGGGCACGTGGGGTGCAGCCACTGCCGGCCCCTGGCCATCGCACTGCTGATGAGCAACTGGTCCGGCTGTCTTAAAGTGGTGGAGTTCCTTTAAAGTTTTCTTTTACTTTGGGGAGCATACTTTTAGAGGTTTGGTAAGCTAATATCTGCAGGCACTGCTGCAGCATTTGTAACTAGCTCTAAGAATGCTCTGAGACTGTTGTGAGAGGTCAGCGCCTTCCAGCACACAGACCCTCGCCCTCCCCGCCCACCAGCCCAGAGTCTCCCACTCTGCTGTTTCCTGGTATTTTGATGAGTTTCACAGCATCTTTTTGCTGCTCTTTGAACGCCGTTGGATCAGACAGAATGTGTCCAGTTCTGCCCAGTCTCCTGCTGGGGAGCCCCGCTGCCTGCTGTTTCCATCCGGTCACGCCGGGTCCTGCTGGTGGGCTGCAGGCTTTTCGGGGTCTTCCTGCTCGGGATTATGCCTCTCCTGCACAGCATCATGTAGTGGGAAGACCAAAGAGGGCAAAGGCTTTTCTGTCACATTTGAGCTGGAAAAGGGTTTGTGCGTCCCAATCACCAGAAAGTTAATGTAACTGGGACATTCAGATAATGGGTGTGGCTAATGGAGCTGATCAGGGGAGTAGCCAAGACCTCGGTCGTATAATTCCCCCATGGGCTACTGTGGAGCTGGGCATTTGCTATAAGGTGGGATTTCTCAAGCTTGGTGCTATTCACATTTGGGACCAGATCATTCTCTGTTACAGAAGGCTGCCCTGTGCACTACACGTGCTTAGCAGTGTCTCTGGCCTCTACTCACTTCATGCCAGTAGTACCCTCCATGGTGATAACCAGAAGTGTCGCAGATGGTACAAGATGTCCCTGGGAGTGGGGTGGGTAGGTGGAGAACAGAGTAAAAGGCAAAAGCTGTTCCCTTTACTTGTTTTAAGAAGCTATAGTCATTTGAAGTCCTTGTTATTAATTTTACAGAGAGTTATTTTGTGGTTCTATATGTTTTTGTCATGAGATACTGTAAAATTTTAAATGATTTTCTCTTCATAATAAAAAATAGTGATTAGAGAATGTTTTATATTACATGGCATTTTTCCTTTAAATAGTTGTGTATATTTTGTATTCTTTGCTTTTCTCCATATGGACTTTACCAAGAATGGATTCATTATGTACCATGATTTGCTATTATTGTACATTATGAAAATGTGTTCTTTTCATCTCTAAAATATAATGCCCAGTATAATATAAAAAGATAAAAGAAATATGTACTTTTTTGATAGCTATCAATTTGTTCATAGACACTAAGTCAATATATTTTAATATTTTACTTCATCTAGAGATTCATGTAGAGAAAAAAATAGTATGTAGCCATTGGGAAAAAATCCATGACAAAGTAAAGGGCATATCACCCCAAATCACAGAGAAGATTACACCTGTGAAGTGATTTAGTGTGAGATAGAGGAGAAATAGTTTTGAAATTCTTTATTCTCCTGAGTATGATATAAATATGTGGCATAAAAGAAATCAGAATGATAGGCCATCAATAAAGGCTAAAAAGAGAAGAAAATGGCTTTAGATGAAATAAGGAAGGGTTATGGAAAATAAAGGTGCAGACAGACACCCAGTTAAAATCCGTTTTGGAGAGTGTGCAGGTCAGAAGAGACGGACACTTTCAGAATATCGATGCATGAAGGCAGTCCTGACGTGCTTTCCTGTGTTGTAGGACAAAAGGGAAGAATGTGATGAGAGCAAATAGCAGCTAAGGAACAACCACGGAGTTATTGAAGTTCCTGAAGATGAAACCAGAATCAGGAGAGCAGAGCAATCTTTAAAAAAAAAAAAGAAAAATAGGGCTTGAAAGGGCTAACCATATTACAGAAAAAAATACACAGAAAAGGAGCCATATGAAGGCCCACTTGCCATAATTCTGAAACTACTGAGCAAAGGAAAATGCTCTACGAGGATGCAGTCAGAAAACAGGGTGGCCTGTGAGGAGTGACAGCTGTCAGATGTCTGCTTGGCCACACCTCCCGGCAGACACAGGGAAACGGTGTCCATTGTGTGCTCAGGGGAAAAGATGGTGGTGCAAGAAGTTTCTCTCCAGTGGTGCCGCGTTAACGTGTGAGGGCAACAGAAGGACTGCTTCAGAGATGCTGTGGCCGGCACCTGCTGCAGTCCGTCCTCTTCTCACGGGACCGCCTCGCCCGCCCGAAAGGACCTGTGGAGTAGGTGCGCTTGGCCCTGTGCCTTGCCCTCTCCAGCCAACCCAGCTGGCCTGGGAGGGGACACCTGTAGGAGGCGACCTGTGACTTAAGACCTGGCCCATAGAGATGAGGTGGGCTGCTTGGGTTCCTCGTCAAGGATTCCGGAGGAGAGGAGATGGGGGGCTGGGGCTGAGGACCGGAGCTGGAGGGTCCCAGAGGTGAGGGTGGTGTTGGCGCGATGGCAGCGATGTGCAGGCAGACCCTGGGCGGCGGGGGCAGAAACTCTGGGGAGGCCACGAAGCTGAGTGGAGAGAGAGAGGAGAAGAAGAGAGCAGGGTCAGAGAAGGGAGAGAGGCCGTGAAAGGAGACGGGGAACCTGTCCCAGTCCCTTTCTTGTTCCCCCGAAGCCTTTGACTGTCCTCCTGTGTCCCTGCAATGAAGCCTCTTGGACGTGAGCACGTAGCTGTCCCTTTTAGTCAGGAAAGTTCTTACTGTTCAGTACAAGGGGATTTTTAGATAATGAAGGACTCATTAAATATATTGCCTTACAAACTCTAATCAAAAAAGTTTCTTGAAGTAGAATGAAAATTAGAAATCAATGAAGAAGTATGAGAAGATTGGATTGCTCTGTGGGATTCTCATCAGGCTTGATTCTCAATTTATCACTAAAACCTTGACGTGACATGTCCTCCAGTGGAGTACCCTGATGTCTTGGCCACTCTCCTGATAGAAGATCGCGGAGGGCTTGGTGTTTCTTTTCACGCTGGCGGGAGTGAAATGCGAAAGTAAACTGGGCTGTCATTAGGGGTCATTATTCCTAATTTAGGCAGTAATCCTGTAATGCGACATGAAAGATGGTCCAGAACCGCTTCCCTCCCAGGTAGCATTTATCATCGAATTATAATTGAATTTAAATATAACTACAGAAATGTAGCAAATATGTGGACATCCACAATGTTGCCTAGGAAATAAAAATGGGAAAAATATACCAAAATATTATATTGACATGGTTTCCTTTATTGGTGGGGAGAGAGGTGATTTTCCTCCCCTCCCCTCCCCTCCCCCTCCATTTATCCCCCAATCCTGCCATTGAATGTGTATGTTTGCTTCAATGAGTAAGTATCAATTTTTAAATGAATAGATAAACTATGTTTAAAAAAATCAGATACAACATGGAGCAACTTGTACTCTGTTCCAGAAACCATGGGAATGACTTAACTAAGAATCTACTCCGTGTCGGGTCTTACGCTGAAGCTCTCCATGGGCATTGTCTCCCGTAATCTTTTTGTGAATCCAGTGAAGAGGGTGTAGGTTACTGCTGTTTTCTAAATGAGGAAACTCAAGCTCTTTGAGGTTAAGGACTTGATGAGGTCTCACAGGCGGATCTGAGGGTTTGAATCTCCATCCAGCCCGCTCCCGAGGCTTCTCTCTGCCCCTCTTCATTGCCTCTTTTGAAAAAACTGGGGACTGAGATGGGACCTGGCAAGACTGTGTCACAGCCCTGCGATCGAGCACTGTGACAAAAAGATGTTAGGGAGCATTCATGGGTTTCCTTTATGCATTTAAAGGAAGATTGTTTAGAAAAACCACCAGTTATATGATCTGAAGCAAGCCATCCCCTCTCCCTGCTTTTATTTAAGCTTCACTTTCTTTGTCAGATTAGGGGCTCTGGCGACCCCAGGCCTCACATCTTATCACTCTGGTGTTCACCTAAGCGAGAAAGCCAAAGGGAAGCTGTTGATTTTGAGTTCTGCTTTGGCAGGGATGTGAGATGGGAATGAGAAGCTGATGGGCAAAGCCGTAAAGCCCAGTAAAGCCCACTTGGACAGAGGGCGTTACGGTTCAAGTCCCAGAAGGCAGTAATAAGTGTGCAGTGCATGATGTGGGTTGAGCAGTGATTTGCAAACATGAGATTGCATTTTTTATCGGGGCTGTACATTTTCATGGAAAATTCTAATTTTTAAATTTTAATCTGAAATCAAACACATGCTCTAATGCTCTAGTACTTTCCTTAGTGACATAAGTTGCAGACGTGTTCACACTGTAATTGTGAAGAAGTCTGTTGACCCTGGCTGCAAGTGTCTCAGCTTTCTTCTGGTTTTGTACCTAAACGCGTCATGTTCTGTGTGTGCACTGGAGAGAACCATGGGCTAGGAGCCAGCAAATTGCCCTTCGCTGTCTGTGAATTATGCCACCCTTGGGCCTCGTTTTAACATCTATAAGATGGTCGAACTATGTCTATTCCAACACTTGGTGCTCTCGACTATAAAAAATGTTTTCCTTACTACCTTAAAATGTTTTCCTAAGGTGACTCCATGATTGACAAAATACACAAAAAAGATGTCAATAACAGCCAGCTTTATTGAGTACTTAATAAGTTTTAGGTACTTAAAAAATGTTATTTATTTATTTTTAGAGAGAGGGGAAGGGAGGGAGAGAAAGAGGGAGAGAAACATCAGTATGTGGTTGCCTCTCACATGCACCCGACCAGGGACCAGGCCGGCAACCCAGGCATGCGCCCTGACCGGGAATCGAGCTTTGCAGGATGATGCCCAACCAACCGTGAGCCACACTGGTCAGGGCAGTTTTCAGGTGCTTTTAAAGTATTTTGTGTGTTTTTTCTCAGTTAAATCTTAGTTGGAACTCAGTTGGAAAGGTGGAAAGAATCGTACTTAGTTGCAAAGTACCATTAATACTCTATTTACAGTTAGAAAGCTCAGAGAATTTAAGAAACTTTCCAAGGCTTTACAGCCAAACACTCACTCAGGCAGCTCCACCCCAGGACCGGGGTTTTTGCCCGCTGTGGTCATGTGGCGTCCACGTGGGGGAGGCGGACGGGCTCCTGGGTGGCAGCGTGTGTGTGGCTGGGGGTGAAGAGCGGCAGGGATAGGTCTGAGCCTTTGTAGTTTGCTCAGGGGGATCCCCTAAAATTGGAAATTGTGAAAAATCAGTGAAGCTACCCTCTGAAAAAAAATGTGCATTACACATAAGAGTTGACTGTCCTTCCGCAGGGAACCTTAGGGAACTTCGGGGGAGGTGCCCGTGTCTTGGCCTGAATGGCTCAGCCCGGGGCCCACGCAGCCTTGCAGGCCAGCCACGTGGCGCTCCCTGGTGAACACCTTCCGGGTGGGCCAGGGGAGGCTGTCAGCACGTACTCCATAGAGTCTCCGTGTCTGAACAAGGGACCACGGACCAAATGGTGGATTCACCTCCTTCCTCCCCCTGCTTTCTCTTTCTTCTCCTCCTTGGTATCTTCTTAGCTGTGTTGTCTGCCTCCAGCCCTGCTTTTTGGAGGCAAAGGAGATGAAATTCAAGCTGTTTCCAGATGGATAAGAAAGGATGTTGTCACTGTTGGCAGAAATGATACCTTTGCATCCTTGACTGTTTGGCTTGCCTGTCAGCCTCTCCCCGCCTCCAGGTGGGGAGCCAATGAGGGGTGGGTGGAGATTGGCCTCCAACTTCTCAGCCTCCTTGCTGTCACTAACCTGCCACCCTGCACTTCCAGAGTCACCGTTACCCTGCTGGTGTCATTGCACTTAAAGAATACAAACTGATTCTTCCCCAGTCCAGTGAACACACTACTTTCTTTCCATTTCTTTGCTCTTTCAGTGATAGGTTTAGAACACTAATAAAATTCTAAACTGTTTTTGCTGCTTCAGTGTTTTGTTTAAAAGAATATTATCCTAAACCCTACCAAATGTACATGTTGTATTCATACTGCATATATATGTTTATGTGTATATGTACCTATTTTTTGTTTGATCGTTTTGTTTCCAAGCTGGTTACCCACAGAGGTGGTTCGTATGGCGCTGTTGCTGACAGGCAGGCCTCACGGGGAACGTGACATTTGCATCACTGTCGGGGCCAGAGTTAGCAAAAGTTTCCACATGCTCGTTCCAAAGCCTCCAAGGGACCTCAGTCCTGCCGAGAAAGGGAAGGCACATGGAGTGTCTCCATGACCAAGAAATGATAGAGGGCTTTTTAAAAAAGCAGGTGTGTTTTGAAAGAAAAGAAATTCAGCAAATTTCATAAATGTAAGCTTTCTAGGGAGCAGGGAGAAGGTGACTGGAAGGTCACCTTCATGAGTGGGATGGTTCTGTTTGCCTTACCTGAAAAACTAAAGGGGTTGTGCAAGTACTGTCTCTCCACGCTTCTGAAGTCCCGTTTTATGAATTTTTATCTTTCAAATTTTTTCTTTTACTTCATTGTTAAGCTCTCCCATTTTGAAAGCTCCCCTCTACCCACACGGAGAGGCTCAGAGGCATGCCAGTCAGAAGCCTTCCTCTAGGACCCGGCTTGCCTTTCTGACCCTGTTTTTCTTCACTCGCTTTTTCCACCTTCTGCGTAACCCAGGCAGCTGAAACAGTTGTTAGTCCTGGGTACGTTGTTAAATGTTCTCCCCATGGTGCCTTTGGGTTGCAGATGGCCTGTGAACTGTCTTTAAGCTCTAAGATCTGTTGGTTTGTGGTTCTTGGCCCTGTCCACCACCAGGTCCTGGTGAAAGGACACAGGAGGGGGTAGTGTGCACTGCCCTTCCCTTTGTCCTGCCTCCACTGCTCCTGGGGAAGGACCCACTCAAGCCCTAGGCATCTCCATCGAGATGGGTATAGCTGGCAATGTGTACAGTCCCAGTGGCTTCTGACTCTGTGGATTCCTGGCGGGTGACCTTTTCAAATATCTGTATTTGGGGAAAGCTGGAAGGGTCAAGTGGGGTTCCAGGCATTTTTTAAAAGCAGATTGTGCCAAGTATTCATGACCCAGCTTCTACCTGGGTTCAGTTCTCTTCTCGATACAGCCCCCTCTCAGTTCACCCAAAATAGATTTATTAACCACAGCTCATGATCTTTCCTCAAGATCTGGTCTCTTAAAAAGTTGGTATCTGCAAAGTCATCTCTGATACTTCTCTTGTCCTTGCCCCCAAATCAATCTGTTATCAAGTCTGTGAAATCTATATACCTACCATGTCCAAGGTTTTCCTGCTCTCTCTGAACTTCTGTCATTTCTCTTATCTCTTGTCTGCACAACTAATATAGTTTCCTATCTGGTCGATCTCCATTCATTCTCCCAATCCTACCCTCCGTCCATTCTCCATAATGAGAAGGTCTTTTTAGGAACACAATTTTGATTATGGTATCCTTTGCTTAAAACACTACAGCCATTTCCATTGCTTTGAAGATGAAGACAAAATTCTTGAAGTGGCCTATATGTAAGACTCTCTGTAAGTCTCTTATCCCTTCCCACGTCATCTCGTCATCTCGTATTGGGCCTCCCTCATTTCTTTTGTCCCTTGCATGCACACTTTCCCTTCCTGCCACAGGGCATGCGCATAAGCCATTCCACCCACCTGGAATGCCATTCCTTTCTCACTTGCCCTTCAGAACATTCCCTTCAGAACTCAGCTTAGTCATCCCTTCTTCAGGAGAGCCTCCTCGGACCTTCATGTCAAATCCTCCTCTTATTTCTCTCTAAACAGTGTGTTCTGCCTCTTTGAAGCCTCATTAGAGCTTTTCATTTATTTGTGAAATGATCTGGTTGCTTTTTCCTTGTTGGGCTGTAAGCTGCATTAAGGCAGGGACCATGTCTGTGTCTGTTCATTATATCACCGACATTTGGCTCAACACCTGGCACTCCATGGGCTCCTTTACATATTTGTTGAAGGGCATGAGGAAGGATATTTACTGTATGCTAAGTTCATGCTGTTTTTTCATTGAAGCTCTTCTCCTTTTTTCCTTCTTACTTGAGGTACAGTCTAGTTACTTTGTATTAGAGTACACTGTCCTGGTCCTCAGCCACCTGAATTGCTCTTTAATTCAACTCATCGGCTAGCATCCTCTCAGTGTCTGTGGTGCCAGGCAAAACACTGGGGACACAGAGATGGAAGAGACGTGGCCTTTGACACACTGTACTAGGGCTTTGAATAGAGAGATGGGGAGATACACAAGAGGGAGCCTGGAAGAGCCAGGGAGTATTTCAGAGAACGTGACACAGGGGCTGGACTTGAAGATTTGCGTGTGATACCACGAGGCATGGCAGGTGGGGGCAGGGGGCATTGTCGGAGAGGAAGCAGCAGCAGCAGACGGTGCAGCGGTGGGCAGATGAGTGTGTGTTTGGAAAGAACGGGGTCCAGTGTGGCTGGGGCAGAGGTGACAGGCCCATGGTGGCGAGAGGACAGCCTTGAGGGGCAGACCAGGGAGCTGGGACTCAGGCCTGCTCAGACAGTGAGGAGTCTGCATGGCTTTAAACACAGGGTTCACAGTATCTGACTTGGGTTTCTGAAACGACAACCCAATGTCAGTGTGGAGAGTGTGTGGCGAGGATGAGGCGTAGAGACAGGTAAGGGGCTGTTGCAGTGATCTGGGCAGTGACTGCAAAGGGCTTGAAGCCTGGCCTGACAGTGCCCTGGGGCGGGCAGAGTGAGGGGAGAGACACCAGGAAAGCAGGAGAGAGGAGTCGATAATGAACCTCGATGGGTAAGAAGGAGGGGAGAAGGAGTGAAGGATGGCTTGGAGTTTTCAGGGCGAGGTGATAGATAACGATGCTCTGTCCTGAGGCAGTCCCCAGGGCTTCTCTGGGCCCTTTCCAATGGTCCCAGGTGGCTTTAGTGGTCAGTAGAGGGCAGGGTGGATTGAAACATAATACAGAGAATTAAATTTAATGTATTACAAGAAAAAAATGGAGATTCATTATTTGAATACAACCTGAGCAGAAATTTGAATTGGTTCTCCATGAAAAAGATTTCTAGACATTTTAATAGTATTAATAAAAAATTGTAAGGACATGCATGACCCCTTTAAGAAAATGATCCTTGGCCCCAAGAGGCACTCTCGCTACTTGTGATAAGAGTGCGTTGTTTTCATCCCGTCCTTAAGGCAGGTCCTGACGGGCCTCTATCTGGCAACACTCCAGTAATCTAGTTGCTATTTTTATTCTCTAAAATTTATACCCGCTGTGTGAATGACGTTGCATTGTGTCGAAGCTGTGAGGGATATGATTGAGCTGTGAACATGGCATTTCTTCTGCAGGGGTGTCCAACTTTTTGGTGTCTCTGAGCCTCACGGGAAGAAGAGTTGTCTTGGGCCACACATTAAATACATTGTGACACATAATCACAAAAAAGTCTCGTTATGTTTTAAGGAAATTTATGGTTTTGTGTAGGGTCACATTCACAGCCATCCTGGGACGTGTGTGGCCCGCGGGCTGCAGGTCGGACACCCCTAAAGCCTCTGGTAATTCAGATGCCCCAAGTTTCTCCCAAGTAGCTTTAGTTTCTAAATTGGACCAACTCCCCCAGTGCCTCCAGAACCTCATTCAAGGACCCATTTCCCTCTGCCCGTGCGGAACCGGGGCTATCTGAGCAGGAGTGTCACACCACGTGGGTGGCAGCTCTCTCGTGTGCGGAGAGAGCACAGTGGGTGGGCTTCGCTGTGCTGATGGCTTTAAAAAGTTGAAATATGAAACTGTGCATGTAGGGTGGGTGTAAACAACGGTGCATCAAGATGGTGTTTACATGAAACAGAATCCAAGAGGGTTTTGGGGAAGATACTAATGAGACACTTGAATCTGCTCTTGCCTTTCAAGCCCCCCTGCACTCGCTGCTGTCAGAAGAGGCATTCCTCCCTCGAGGTTTGCCATCGTCTTACTGAGTGTTCTGCTCTCTTGGCTCACAGGCGCCAAGGCAAAGGAAACTTGGGGAAAGCCCCGCCAAACTCCCAGGAAAGGGGCCTGGCCCGGTTGCCCAGGCCGAGCCAGCAGCTGTGCACTCACGCCTCACGCCTGGGGTGGCCTGTGGGGTGTCCTGGAGATGGGTGGTGTGGCAGCCAGGAGGGGCCCAGTGCTTGAGGGGGTCTCTGGTTAAGGGGATGCAAGGGTTGACAGAGATAGGGCAGAGCCTATGACAAAGCCTAGAACGTAGTAAATCTCTAATATTTTTTTTAAGTTGAATGAATGAATGAGTGAATGGATGGATGAGCAGATGAAGAACAAATGGATGAATGGGTGAATTAGGGTCCAAGCTAAGGGTCTAGAGTTGAATCAAGGGCACTTGGTGGAACCAGTGAGGCCAGGTGGGTAGAGAAGGCTGGGGGCAGGGGCCCAGGTGCAGCTTGACTCCCATGCCATACCCGGGGTTCTGGTTCTCTTTGGTGCATGAGGGATCGGGCAACAGACTATTCTCAACCACACTCACCAGTGGGATGTTTTGAACTTAACCACCAACCTCTCATTGGTTCTGTATTGAGCCGTTGGTGGTGAGGCCCTTTGAGGAATGCGTGTAGTTGATGGTATACTAAGAAGACTGGCAGAGTCTTCTGTAGGGCTTATATCAGAGCCCGTGGTCCTCTGGGAGGTCTGGGGTAGCTCAGCAGAGTTCCCGGAACTCCTGGAACTGTATGGAGGAGAGTGTGAGGAGGGGCGAGAACCCATAGCTCTAGACTGTTCTCCAAGGCCAGTAGTGGGGAGATAACTTCCCCTGAAGGGTCTGGTGGTCAGAAGACCTGAGTTTCAGATTCACCATTAACTTGGGGGAGTTGTGGGCAAATTAGGCCTCATTTATCCTCTCTTTAAAGTGAGCAGAGTAACACGCACCCTGTTTACCTTATGGAATTGTTACAGGATAAAAACAAAGAAGGAAATAGTTTGAAAAAAAGATATCCATAAATGCAATACATTTCTGTTGTTAAATTGGAGCCTACTACTCACTTGCATTCTGCCTAATAAGTAATTTAATGAGTCATCATTTGTCTTGGGATGCATGTATCACTTCCCCACCAAGGCCAGTGATAAGGGAATCGACCTTGGGTACCCACTCCCCATTTTTTTTTAGATTTTTATTTATTTATTTTTTTAGAGCAGGAAGGGCAGGAGAAAGAGAGAGAAACATCAGTGTGCGGTTGCTGGGGGTCATGACCTGCAACCCAGGCATGTACCCTGACTGGGAATCGAACCTGCGACACTTTGGTTCACAGTCCGCGCTCAATCCACTGGGCTATGCCAGCCAGGGCTCCCACTCCCCATTTGACACCTTCCTCTGCAGCAAGCTGCAGGCCTTCTCGCTGGTTCCTGAGGTGGTTTATTCTCCCTGTCTCCCATCGTCTAATTGTCCCTGTCCCTTCAAGCCCAGCTTCTGCCTCACCTCTTCCCCAAGGCTCCTGGATCATCCCAGCCCCAGGGTGTCCTTTCTCCTCTATTCTGCAACACTCACATCAGCACTGACTGATTCGTGGGCTGGCTTGAGTTTCTGACTGCCTCACCGGCCACTTGAACGTGAGAGCCATGGTTAATGTGTGTACACTCGAAAGTACCTTGGAGGAAAGAGACCTGTCCGCACAGTAGAACAAGCACTCGGGAGCTTGGGATCAGAATCTCATGTCTTCAGATCGACAATCTGTATGTCCTTGCATAAATTATTTAAGTTTTCTGAACCCCACTTTTTCTCAGCTGTAAAATTCTGATTTAATACCTCCTTCAGGGTTGCCATGCTGTTTAAATGATGTGAAGCTCTGAACACAGTGATGAGCAGGCACATGGCAGGCATTCAGCAAATGTTTCTGTTCCCCTCTGCCCTGCCCGGGAAGGCTAGGGGCACGGGAGGAGGGGTGGGAGAGACAGATTTTCAACTCCGCCAAAACCCAACATTTCGTTCTCATTGGTTTGCGTAAATCTTCAGAAGCCAGTGCCCACAGTGCTGGTTAAGAATCCTGACGTTCGCCTGAGCTTGGGTTTTGGCAGTCATGTCCCGGCATTTCTCAGAAGGCTTGGGTTCCTCGTAGGACATGGTGTGTACCCCAGCACCCAGATTTCAGTGCCTGCAGTTTCTCAGAGCTGCCCCTCAACACCCAGCGGGAGCGCCAGCCTCTGCCCACACCGCCCACGAGCAGCTGGGAGGAGGGGCCCCGCACTGCCTGTGATTCCGATGGTTCTGTACCATTTTCGAGACAGCGCAGACTTAGTAATTATTCTGAAAATTCTAACCCTTCTAGAAGATTGGTAGTTTGTACTTTGTTGATTTTTAAAATTGTGTTTCTGAGTAATCCCTGGAGAGGCAGCTGGGCCGCTGCTCCTGGGACCAGCTTTGAAGTGATTAATGCTCCCCCCTTCATTATTCAAGATAAAACTTTATCATCACAAGGAACTACTTAATCAAAATGCCAGGAATCCTCTTGGTTATAAGAAATTTATTGGAACAATTCTTTTTAAATCTCAAGTCATAAAACCATTTGAAACTTTAAATGTCATAGCTACATTAATGAACGATTTATCGAGGGGAAAACAAATTGGTTTATCGGTCCCAGGCCGCTCCGCTAACAAAGGCACTTCAGTGAAGCTTTTGCCTTTGTAAACAGATGTGCGAGCTCTGCAGAAAGGAGAGCCACCGAGAGTTCTGTGATGCTGAAGTTTTGGAAAGTGAACCGAGTCCTTTCCCTCACTCTCAAGGCCGTCCGAGCCGTGCCTGAGCCGGTTTTTCCTCCAGTGGCAGGGAAACAAGCTGTTCTCACGGACAGTCGACTGCAATGCGAAGAGCTGAATTCCCTTTCTCTCTGCTCCCTTGTCCATGACCAGCGGTTAAAAAATTAGAAGTTCGCAGTCCTAGTGTTCCTTAGCAGTATCAATGGCCTCGAAGGTACCGGTCTCCCCATTGTGTTCTGCCGACAGTGCTAACGTTTTGTTTCTCTGGATAAACTGAGTTGCGGAGAATGAGGATGATGTCCAGGGAAGCAGGTGGCAAGAATACGTTTTGAGAGAGCTTGGGGCATGGAGTATGGAATTTTCCAGACTCCTCATAACTTTCAGAATGCTTTGGGAGGACATTTGAATCTTTGGCTAATAACGCTTTGCTTGCTTAAATTTTAAGTAACTTTAAGGTATCTGATTTATCTCCTTCCAAGATGTCTTTCTTTCTTTTTTCTTTTTTTAAGATCCTAATCTGAGGATATGTTTATTGGTTTAGAGAGAGAGAGAGAGACAGAGACATCAATTGGTTGCCTCCTGCACACCTGCATGTTCCCCAACTAGGGATCAAACCCGCAACCCAGGTGTGTGCTCTGACTGGGACTCAAACCCACAGCCTTTTTGGTGCACAGGACGACATTCCAATCAACTGAGCCAGCCGGCCAGGGCTCCCGATGTCTTTCTTGAACACTTCTGCCTGTGCCCTGAAGCCGGCTGAGACAGTGGGTTGTCTGGAAAACAGACTCTAAGATAGAGTTGTGAGTGCAGATTCTTTACTGGGAAGTGCTCTTGGGATGAACCGCATTTGAAGGCCTGAGGAAAGCAGGATTAAGCAGAGGGAAGCTTGAGCTGCTCTCAGCTGTAAAGAGGCCACCCTTAGTGGTCCCCGCGGTAACTCTGGAGCTGGGATGCACTTCACAGTTGGCCCCACTTGAGATGAGGAGGCTGGACCTCATTCACCGTCTCCCTCTTGACCAGTGAAAGGATGCAGCTGCCTCCTGGGAGTGGCTGGGCCCTTGGATGAGGCAGCCGTCCTTGACCGAGGGCAGTTCCTGGGGAGGGACTAGACTCAGTGCTGCTATGAACCAGGAAAGTAAGTGGGTGTGGTCAGCAAATACTTGTGACGTCATTGTTCCCTTTGGGAAGCCTTCCCAAAGTGTAAGAGAGGTTACACTTTCTCCCCTCACAGGATGGTTCTCACTCTCATCTCTGCTCACCACTGTCTGTTTTAACATCTCTCCCTCCCTCTCTCTCTCTGGGATGGTGAGCCCCTTGGGGGCAGGGAACGGGGCGCTTCACCTGGCATCCCCAGCATTTAGTGCGGCACCTGTGCATGGATGAATGAAGGATTGAATGCGGCTCCCCCGATTGCCTGATCTGCAGCATCGCTCTGTCCTACGGCTCCAGCATCTTCCTATTGCATGGCAGACTGAGGGGCTGAGGAGGGAGAAGCTAGGATTCCAGAGGCAGCTGTGGAAGCTTCTTGCCCCAGGTGGCTCCAGAAGGAAGGGGCCAAGGCTGACTTCTTGGCCCACAGCAAGAAAGGCCAAGTTCTGTGACATTGGCCCCCATGCTGAATCTTCAGAGCGTGGTGGCCCCTGCTGTTTGGTCTTCACCTCTTGGTGTGGGCTCCTCTTTGTACTCTGCCTTTAGAGGCTCCCAGAGAGGGTGGGGCTGAGAGAGGCTACACAGCATCCCTTTCCTCAGGAACCTTCCAGACAGAAGGGAGGGACATTATTTCTTCTGATGAAGGTCTTTCAAGTTTATGGAGGTGGACACTCAGCTCCCTTAGCGACGGGCTTCCACAGTCTTCTTCCGGTTTAATCCCCACCCTCGCTACGTGCTCACAGATTGTCACTCGGTACTCTCCTCTGAGACCAGGCGCACCCATCTGGGGGGGCGCAGGACTGGCTTAGTCCCCTTTAATGTGACCTTCCCAATCACTTCCCCATGAGTCTCAGTCTCTTCTTCTGCAAGTGGGGCCGGACTCAGAGCTGTTCAGTTCACACCCTGCCTCCTTCTGTCTGTCTGTCTGTCTCTGCGTCTGCGTCCGTCTCTCCCTCTCTGTGGTTCTCTGGAGCCCTGGCTTCTCCCACACTCGTCCTCCTCGTCACTCTCCAGCTCCCGCCCACTCCTGTCTGCGGGTGACATGTTATTAGAAATGGCCCTGAAGCTGTTTTCTTCCCCAGATAAAATATTCATCACTTAGACCTGTACTTTTATTGCAAATTTCAAGTGGAGAGGGCTCGGTTCATGCTGTCATACATCACGGGCACACACAGCCTTGCCGAGAGTGAGCCGTGCCGAGGGCGGACAGGGTCTGTGGCTGCCATGTGGAGGGGCAGGGCGGGGTGCAGAGGGCCAGGGTCCCCTGGTTTTTCCTAGCAGGAGCATTCAGGAGAGGGGGCACAACAGCAATACTACTACTACTACTACTAACAACAACAACAACAACAACAACAACTAATGATATAGATAGGATGAGGGCACCCACTTTTATAATTGTATAACTAGAGTTCTTTGTTTGTTTGTTTGTTTGTTTTAACTCACTGCTGTGCCCTTGGTGCCCTCTAGAGTGTTTATGATAATGCAGGGGTTTGAACACACCTGTTAAATTAATGAGTTCCGGGGAACCTGTCGCACTCCATCCGAATTCAGCCGGGGGCGTGGCCTCCGTTGCCTGCTTTGTCCTCTCGGGTTTGGGTTTGGAAGACGAGCCCGACGAGCCCGGTTGGTGGTGTGCTTCGGCGATGCGGTACCTCTGAGGGCCGAGGGGGTGGTTTCACCGTTCAGTTCAGCAAAGTGTGGGTCAGAGCTCTGTACAGGGCTGGGGCCTTGAAGGCTGCGATTTGGGTTTTGGGACAAAGGCCACCATTCTCCACCCTCCCTGCGAGTGAGTCGTGGAGGCGTCATGAGCGCGTGTGTGCGTCCCCACGTGGGTGTGTGCGGGTGGTGAGAGGCTGGGGAGGAAGGGGGTGGGTTTTAGCTTGTAAAGGTGCCGAGGTGTTTTAAATGGGAAGATGCCCTCCATGAACCATGGCCAGGAGAGTGGTTTTTTCTGGACTTTAGGGGCGGGTTTGTATGGGAGTGTCTGTACAGATCTTTCTCAACGTTCCCCATGGGGTCGATGGAGATCTGAGCTTAGGGTGGGACACTGTTGGGACACGATGCCAAGAGAGATTTTCCTTTTTACTCTGGGAGCAGGTGAAGACCCCAAACTGGGGCGAGAGGCAGTTAGCCCCACATTTTAAGTTCCGAGCGAGCTGCCAGGGCTTGTGGACAGCTCTGAGTCAGAGAGGCAACCCTACGAGTCCCCGCCCACGGCTTACCCGCCGGTGTCTAGGGACTGGATTCGAGGACAGGGTTTTAGGGGAAGTGAGGTATTTATAAATAGAGGCTATTCATTTTCCTGTTCCCCATCCCTTGGGGGAGGGAGAACAGCTTTTTTTCCTCTGTGAGGCTAAGAGAGGGAAGCCCCATGAGAATAACGCATCAAGTTTGGGGGTGCCCAAAACTCTTCCCCCCTGTCAAATCAGGACTAGTGCTTAACTCACCTCTGGAAACTGTCAAGCCACCAAGTCTGCACAATGCCCAGAGCTGCTGTGCTTTGGAGACAGGGTTAGGAGAGAGACGGAGGGTCTGAAAGCAGGTGTCATCAAGCAGCCTGCTCCCCGGGCATTTGGCAAGGCTGGAAATACATGAGATTCCAAAACACTAGTTCTAAAGAATATACGCAGCCCTGTCTTCATTGCAGCATTATGTACAATAGTCAAGATATGGAAGCAACCCAAGTGCCCATCAGTAAATGAGTTGATAAAAAAGTTGTGGTGCACATATACAATAGAATATTACTTGTCTTTAAAAAAGGATGAAATCTTACCAGTAGTGACAACATGGATGGACCTACAGGGTGTTATGCCAAGTGAAATAAGTCAGACAGAGAAAGACAAATAACATACGATTTCACTTTATATGTGGAATGTAAAGATCAAAATAAACCAACAAACAAAATAGAAACAGACTCATAGATACAGAGAACAGACAGCTAGTTACCAGAGGGGAGGGGGTTAGGAGGCAGGTGACAAAGGTGAAGGAATGACAAAGTACAAATTGTCAGTCACAGAACAGTCCTGGGTGTGTAAAGTGCAGCACAGGGAACACAGTCAGTGATATTGTAGTAACTATGTGCGGTGCCGGGTGGGCACTTGAAATAGAGGGACCACTTTGTAAAGTGTGTGGTTGTCTAACCACTACTATGCTGTACACCTGAAACTAATACAAAAGAATATTAAATTTAAACTGTAATTGAAAAGTAAAATTCAAAAAGAGAGTGCATGGGGTTCATGTCCTTGAATGGGTCCTTTGGAAGGTGGCTGGGCTTGAGCCATCTTGCTGGTACCTTCTCTTCTGCCCATCTCCCCCACCTGCCAGGAAGGCTACCCACCAGCTTAGGGTCACAGAAGCAGGAGGCTGTGGACTGGCCTCCGCTGAGAGGGACCAGGGAACGGGAGGACTACGATGAACTTGAGGTGGATACCTCACGCCCAGGCACTGGTTCCCTCAGAGGCTGGCATTTGGACCCATGGCCACAAGCAAAAACCAGCCAGAAGCCAGTTTGAAGATGCAGAGACAGTGCACAGGAGGACTGACCGCTTCCTTGCCACAGGTCCCACCTCTCTGGCGGTTCCGTCCCAGCCCGCCCCGGCACGGAGTGAAGCACACCCCAGGGGAGGGGACTTGTCGGCCCGCACCACTTGTTTCCCCTGCTCCCCAAGCCAGGGGCACATACAGCAGTTTCTGCCTGTGCTGGGCTGGGGGGAGGGAAGGAGAAGAGTTTTAAACAATGTGTGAGACTGGAATTGTGGGACAGATCTCAGTCCCCTGAGAGCTTTTGGAACTGGACTGAGATCCTGTTATGGTAGTGGCCACCAGTCAGTGGGAGTCCATGGGGTCGAAGACACAGAATAGCTGGGGCAGAGAGGGCTGTGTCAGAAGAGGCCGTCACTAAGTCACCATCAGGAGAAGAAATGCTCTGATTTTCTACGTTCAGAGGGGAACTCGGTGCTGTTTCAAACCGGCCAGTCTTTCCTACGCTACCCGAGTAGCTATTAGAAAACAAGGTTCAGCAGTGTGTGCTGTCAGACACGCGGGTTGAAACCTCTAGGGACTAACCCACAAACCAACTGAACTAATGGCACGAGCTTCACGTACTGGTAGATAGACACTCAGGGACAGAGATGGTCCTTGGAAGCGTAGCGGTAAGTCCTGCGCTGGTGTCCTCATTAGTATGCGTGTGTGTGGGCTCCAGTCAGATAAGGGCTGGAAAGTGTTATTAAACCCAGCAAGGAAAAGTGAGCCAGCTGCGCCTGATTATTATTGATTAAAATTTCTTCCCCTCTAATAAATTGGCTTATTAATGTGTATGTTTGGAGTCCCTGTTTTCATCAGAGCAGCCGTCTATGTTCTTTTCTCTTTCATCCCCCTTTCCCCTTATTTTATTTTTTTGCAATGACAGTTTTCATGTGAAAAAGTACTTTATGGCTCTGGCTGGTGTGGCTCAGTGGATTGAGCTCCAGCCTTTGAACGAAAAGGTTGCTGGTTGAATTCCCAGTCAGGGCACGTGCCTGGGTTGCAGGCCAGGTCCCCAGTAGGGGGCGTGTGAGAGGCAACTACACATTGGTGTTTCTCTCCCTTTCTTCCTTCTTCCCTTCCCCTCTGTCTAAAAATACATATATAAAATACTGTTTAAAAAAACAAAGAAAAAGTGCTTTATGAAGAATCAGAACTGTGGTCTGCGGAGGGTTTGGTCGACTCTCCTCTTGCTTCCGTGCCCGGTCCCCACCCCTGCCCTGTCTCAGCTGGTCTCCGGCACGCGGGGGCGGGGAGGGAGCGCAAGTCACAGTCCCGCCAGCCTCGAACTGTTTCACGTTGCCTGACCCGTGGAAAGAGTTTCCTCTTAAGTGCGGTCTCTTTCTCCTAGTTTTCTTAACGAAGGAGAAAAAAGCTTTTTTCCTTGCTGCTTTCTGGTCAACTTTAAGGTATTCCTGGTTGGAAGTGCTTACAAGGTTTGGCAAAGGGAGGAAGGAAGATGCTTTTATTTCCAAACGAGTAAACAATCTCTGCCCTTTTTCTTCATACCTCCAAAGCAGCTCTGCAGGAAAAACACTGTCGCTCCATTCAGAATCCTGCGGGTTGCTCTCGGGGCCGGGTGTCCGCTGGCTGGGGCCAGGAGGCTGGTCTGTGGCACGTGGGCCTCCCTGGGAAAGGAAGTGGGTTAGTGAACACACGGGAAAGAGCAGTGGACACAACAGCGCCCTCTGGGTTGGATCCCACATTATGTGGTCAGATTCGAGCCCTGATCTTGTTTTATTTTTTCACAGAAATCATTAATCAGTGTGTATCACCTATTCACTTGTTCACCTGGTTAAGTCTCCTCCACCAGAATGCTTCAAGAAAGCAGATGCCTTGTGTATTCTGTTCACAATTTGAAACAAACAATTTCATCTGTGTCTGTTTGGCCCATACTAGGTGCCCAGTAAGTGGCTGTTGAATCAATGGGTTGGATTCTGAGTGCTAGAGCAGAGGTTTGTCAGTAAAGGTTAATGTGAATCAGCACTTAGTAATACGTCTAATTTTTAATTCCATTCAGCATATATTATTCAGCACCCATTATATATAGATTTTAGCTCACTTTACAGAGTCACACTGATAATTTAAGTAGTGGAGCTTGGATTTCGCCCCAGACCTGTCTGGCTCCTAAACCCACACCTTTCCAGTACACAGCGCTGCCATCCACAAAAATGGCCAGGACTTCCCACCGAATGTCCTGTGAGCCGTTCCAGGTCATAGACAGAGCTCCAGATCTGGTCTGCATGTGCTCAACCAGGGTTGAACTTGATTGTGATGCTGTGCCAGCCGCTCTGCAACTGTCTAGATGTGTCGATGCGGTACCTTCTTTCGGCCATCTGGTCATTGTGCTACCGAGGAAAATGAATGATTTTTTTTGTGACATTGGTGACACGTACCAGACTCTCTAATTTCTCTGAGAAATTATAACATGTCTACTCAGAAACATTTCTAATGAGGCCAAGAACCTGATTAATCTGAAATAATCGGAACCATCTCTCTGGTGGTGGTCAGGGGAGTGAGGCCATTGTTTCACTGCGGCATTAGATCCACTACAAGAGCTGTCTGGTGTCATGGAAATTTCAGAGACACAATTGAAATGTGTGTATCCCCAGCATTTAGCCCAGTGGTTGGTGCATAGTAGGCACCCAAAATAGGTATTGAATGAATGAATGAATGAATATGCCAGAAATTAACTGAATGTGATGTAAACTTCATCACATTATGTCAACCATTACTGAGCCCTGCCATTTAGGGAGTAATGAAGCCTTAATTACAGGATTACAGCTCACAAATATCATGCAATAAACCAGTTCACTTTAAGGTTATCTGCAGAACACTGAGGGAATTTGCTGCTATTTTTGGAACATCCTTTAGTGTAAAATATATTAGCTGTACAAATCATACAAATGCTAATTAGAGAAGGTATTTGGGAATAGTGTGTATTTTTCTAATCTAAAGTGTTGACATTGGGGGCATCCAGTTACCTAGCTTATTAAGGACTGTGATGTTCATTAAAAAAAAAAGAATGCTTTGTAGTTTTTTAAAATCCAGTCACCAAGCGTTAAGGGGGGGATTGGGTGTAGAATTCTGAACATGCTGTGGATGTGAGGATGCTAATGCTTTGGCTGGAGGAGCAGGATCCCTGGATTTCTCTTCACTTGGCTTCTGCTCAGGTGTGTTTTCTTTGTTACAGCTATACCTGACATCTATTGAGTGCTTGCTGTATGCCAGCCATAGTTTTTTATTTAAAAAAATTTTTATCCCAGTCAGGGTACATGCCTGGGTTGCAGGCCATGACCCCCAGCAACTGCACATTGATGTTTCTCTCTCTCTCTTTCTCCCTCCCCTCTCTCTCTAAAAATAAATAAATAAGATCTTAAAAAATTTTTTTATCCTCATCTGAGGACATTTTTTCATTTCTTTTAGAGAGAGAGGAAAGGAGAGAGAGAAACATCAATGTGAGAGAGAAGCACTGATTGGTTGCCTCCCGAATGCACCCAGACCAGGGATTGTACACACCCTAACTGGGGAAAGGAACCACAACGTAAGTGTGTGTCCTGACCAGGAATCGAACTTGCAACCTTTCGGTTTTGGGACAATGCTCCAACCAACTGAGCCACATCGGCCAGGTCTGCTAAACACTGTTCTAAGCTCTTTATGTTTAATATCTCAATTAATTTTTGTAGCATCTCTGTGAGGTGGATTTCATCACCTCCATTCTACTGATCAGGAACCTGAGGCTCAGAGGCTTACTACCAGCAAGTAAAAGTGGGATTAGAACTCAGGGCAGAACCCATGTGCTTAACTACAGCACTTCAAGGCCTCTCTTTATTTCAGTGCCCCTGGATCCGGTAATTCTGCCTGTGGCAAGCACCCAGAGGGAATGCAAAAGAATACTGGGCATTTGGGGGCATAGATTCAAGTAACAGACTAGGTCTCAGCCCTTGTGGTGTTCCAGTGCAGCCAAGAAAATTAAGCAGTTGGCACTTACATACAGTTGTCCCTCAGTTTCTGTGGGACAATTTTTCCAGAATCCCCTGCAGGTACCCACATCTGCGGATGTTGAAGTCCCTTGTGTAAAATGGTATAGAACAATGCATACAGTCGGCCCTCTACATTCCCAACCTTAGATCAAAAACACTGTTTTCATCTATGGTTGGTTGAATCCATGGATGCAAAGCATGCAGATACAGAGGACAACCTGTAGTTACAAAATCTGTAAGAATTTAAGAATAGCAGAAAAGATTGTGTTAGAGCTCAGGGCTCGCCATTTGGGTTTGGCAGATGAATGACGTTACTCTGGGGAAAGGCTGAGATGGGGGTGACTGAGGGGCAGTTTATGAGGCAGTGGGGAGGAAGCGCGGTGGGGAGGGTTCTCCAATGCCGCCGCGGAGTGTAATCCGGGGAGGCCGTCTCCAGGGTCACCACACGCAGAGGGTGCTCCAGCACAGGGGCTGCTGGAGGCAGACTGCCAGAGAGTGCGGCTGGGAGCGACTGCTCGCCCAGGTGGTGGTGCCTTTCAGCAACTGTGCGGCAGGTGAGCTTTTGGCAAAGATGTGAGGGAGTGGGTCTGGGTTTGATGCTTCTCTGTCGTATTTCCTTCACCCCTCCTTTCTTCTTTTCCTGGCCCTCACATTGTTCTTCATGGGGGCAGTCATTTCCCCCACAGTTCCCTCTCCCTACAGCTCTTCTCCCCTGTTCTCTTGCCTTCTGATTAGTTTAGCAGATACTCCTTGAGCATGTTTTGTATGTTAGCTTCACTATTTACCTGATCTGCCTAACTACCTGGCTCATATGAAAGATGAATCCGTACTCCAGTGATGGCTTTGTTAATGTTCAGTGCAGCCTCCCAGTGCGAGCACATGCAGATCCAGGGAGAGAGCCCGGAGAAGTAGCTGACATGTTTAGAACCAGCCGGAGAATGAGAAGCCTGTGGTGGAGACTGAGAAGTGTGGCTCTAGAGGCAGAAGGAAATCAAGAGAGTGGTTTTACTGGAGCCAAGCGGGGAGAGCTGTAAATAAGGAAGGCAGAGAGACGGAAGGATGCTCATGATGGATTAGGTGAACAGAGCAATTACCTAGTAGTGCATTCGTGATCCTATTCTTGTAAGAGCCATCTATGTGTATTTATAGAAAAATGGCAGAGAGGACACACACAAAAAGGTCATTGGTAGTTATTTCTGGAATTTTATGTCTATTTCTAAATCTTCTATAAAGAATGTAAGTAGTACTGTAGTGGTAAGACATAATGCAGAAATTGCCAAATGAAGAAAATAGAAGGCACAGTCAAGGCCAAATATAAAAGAAAGACAGAAATATATCTGTCGGCTTTGGCAACCTGGAGGCCATTAAATGACCTTGACGAAAGTCATTTAAGTGGAAAGGGGTGGGGCAGAGGTCAGATTGCAGCAGGTTAAAGGAAGGGAGGGCTTAGAGACAGGTTTTGAAATACTTGGATCCTAAATATTTGGTCATGAAGAAAAGTAGTTTAGGACCGAAGCTGAGGAAGTAGGAGTTGTAATGGAAAGAAAGGTATTTATAAAATGGGAGGGACTGGAGTACGTCTTTGCTAAGGAGAGAACCAGTCTGGATAAGGGTACAAGGTGAGAGGGAGATAATGGTGGAGCATGGTCCCTTAGGAGGCAGAAGGGGATAGAAGCAAAGAGAAGAGTTAGCCTTAGTGACGGAGAGGACAGCTCTTCCACCGTGGGAACATAAATGAATGAGCTCATAGGTGCCAAGGCGGAGATAAATATGGGTGTGGTTAGAAGGAAGATGAGGGCACTCATATAATGGTGTTGACTTTCTCAGAAAAGTAGTGGTGAAAACTCGGGCATGAGATAAGGCTGCCCAGCAACAGGCTCCATCACTAGGACAGGCTGGATGATAGCTCTATGGGGGCGTTTTACATGGCACCTTCTTAAATGTCTCCAGTATTTTAGCTTAGTACCTGGCCCATCGTAGGTGCTTAGAAAATAGTTGTTGATGATATAATATATTATTAGAAAAAGAATGTGGCATTTCTAGTCTGTTCTTCATTATTCATGTTCTCCCATAAATATTCAGTCTTTGTTAGGTACCACAGTCCCAGAGGAACACAGACAAATGAGGAAATAATCTAGAAAAAGGGAAAAGTGTGACAGGAGACTTGGAACCAGGTATGACAGAATGGATAAAGGAACTGAGGGTGCGTGGCATGCAGAATAAAGCCTCTGCAGGGAACCTTCATCTGGTATTTCACAGGCTGCCAGTTGACCTGGTACAAATGGTGAAAAAAAGTACAGAAAAGCACATTCTCTACTATCTAAACTGTCCCCCAAAGGTAGAAAAGACTGTTTCTAAAAGCTGAGAATTCTTGGTGACTGAATGTGTGGAAGTGTAGTCTGGGTGATCGCTGGTGTGGGCGTGGGACCGGCATCCACACCGGGATGGCCCTCACATCCCTTCTGTCTCGAGGGTCCTGTGTGCCAACAGTGCGGGGTTGTTCCTGTCCTCCGGACTTTGAGATGCTGTGAGTTTCCACCAGATTTATTTGAGTGGAAATACATTGGTTTTTTTGTCATCTCATAACAGTTTGGACACTGTTATCTAGAATGGTCATGCTTTGCTGCTACGATGGTACTTTAGGTTCACAAAAATGACTCTGAGGCACTACAGAGTGCTGAAGTACCATCTAAATCAAGTGAAACGCTACATAAAGCACCGTGCATGGTGACTGTCACCTACCAGGGACTCAATATATATTTTAAAAGCTAAGAAATATCAGATTAAATATTAACTGCCTTGAAAATGCAGTACTCGGCATCCTCCGACGACCACATCTAAATTATAACCAGCCCTGACTGGTGTGGCTCAGTTGACTGGGCGTTGTCCCACAAAGCAAAAGGTTGCCAGTCCAATTCCCAGTCAGGGCATGTGCTTGGGCTGTGGGCCAGGTCCCTGGTTGGGGGAGTGCAAGAGGCAATCAGTCGATGTTTCTCTCACACATTGATGTTTCTCTCCCTCTATTTATCCATCCCTTTCCCTCTCTCTAAAGATAAATAAATAACATTAAAAAAAATTGTAACTAAACTATAGAACAACCATTATTCAGAACCTTCTGAAATCTCGGTAAAGGAAAGTCCTGTAAGGATTTAAAGAAGAAGCCACATGGAGACTGGTAGGAGGGAGAAGACACAAAACAGGCTGGTCCCCCACCTACGTGTGGCAGATAATAATCGGGACGAATATCTGGGCTGCAGAGCTCCCCTCTGAGGGGTGTGGGGACCCAGCCCTGCACCAGGCCCCCCAACCCAGGGTTCCAGAGCCAGGAAGAGAGCTCCCACAAGTTCTGGCTGTAAAAACTAATGGAGATTGAGACTGAGGGAGATGGAGGGCTTCTGGAGTCCCAGGCGGTTCCCTTTAAAGGACCCACACACGGACTTACTTGCACTCACTCCCTCTGAGCTTTAGTGCTGGGACAGCAACTCAAAAGGCACAAGGGATGTACAGGGAGGAAATGAATTGTCTGGCATTAGGGTGAGAGCTGCAGGGGCAGCTTTCACCCAGACAAAAATACTGTCAGAGGCCATTTTTCCTATTCTGACTCACCCCCCCGCCAGCCCTGGCAGAGCTGGCAAGCAGGTATCGTATCTGAGTCCACATCAACCTGGCTAACACTGTTTTCCCTTCATTGGTGATTCTGATACACCACCCCATCCAACTTGTGGACCCACCAAAGCTGTTTCCAGTGGCTTTTTTCACGCCAATGGCCTGACTTGCCTCATGCTTCAGACTTGCCTAAAATCTCTTAAACAAAAGGCATCTGGCCCCATACCTCTTGCTGAGTGGCTCCAGGCCCAGCACTAGTGGCAGCCAGACTCAGTTCACAGCTTGGCCTCTCCTGGGCATCTCCAGGCCCAGCACAAGTATCAGCCATCTGCAGATCATTTTGTAGTTCATGCCAGATAGCCCTGATTAGAACACAGGCAGTGGGTGACCTTGGCCTGCATCCCCTGCAGGGTTTAGAACCAGCATATCCAGTGGACAGTTCAGACCACATCAGAGCACCACCTAATCACCTCCACAAATGACACACTCAAGGGGTGGACTCAGTGGTCACCAGAGCTTTGCTGAAGTAAATCCTGCTCTGTGGGGTGGGCCCCTGCACAGCGGATCCTCCACAGTGGTTGGTGTTGGCAGCTAGCCCTCGAAGCTGATTGGCTTGGGGGAAAATCCCTCTAACTGATGTGCCAACAGCAATCAAGGATCAACTATAAGAGGAGATTGTACACAGCCCACATGGGGGAAGGGTGCCTGGAGTTCCAGCTTCGGTGATCAGGGAGGCTATGCCACTAGGCCCTACAGAATACCTATTACATGAGGCCACTTTACCAAGCCCAGGAGATGCAGCAGCTCTGCACGATACATAGAAACAAACACAGGGAGACTGCCAAAATGAGACACAGAAGCAGGTCCCTCATGAAAAAGCAGAACAAAACTACAGAAAAAGAACTAAACAAATGGAGACAAGCAATCTGCTAGATGTAGAGTTCAAAACACTAGTTGTAAGGATGCTCAAGGAACTTGGTGAGAACTTCACAGCATAAGAAGGACATGAACATCATTAAAAAGAATCAGTCAGAACCAGGGACCTCTGGGACAACTTCAAAAATACTAACATTTGCATCATGGGTATGCTGGAAGGAAAAGAGAGAGAGAGAAGAATTTGAAAACCTATTTGAAAAAATAAGGACAGTCCTCTAATCTGGTAAATAAAATAGATATACACTCAAGGAAGTGCAGAGAGTCCCAAACAAGATGAAGCCAAAGAGGCCTACCCAAGACACATCATAATTAAAATGCCAAAGTGTAAAGATAAAGAGAATCTTAAAAACAGCAAGAGAAAAGCAGTTATGTACCTACAAGGGAGCTCCTATAAGATTATCAGCTGATTTCTCAACAGAAACTTTGCAGGCCAGAAGAGAGTGTGGCAAGAAATACTCAAAATGATGAAAAGCATGGACCTAAAACCAAGATTACTTTTCCCAGCAAAGGTATCATTTAGAATCCAAGGACATACAAAGGGCTTCCCAGAGAAGAAAAAGCTAAAGGAGTCCATCACCACCAAACCAGTATTACATGAAATATTACAGGGTATTTTTGAAGAAGAAGAAGAAAAGATAAAAAATATGAATAATAAAATGGCAATAAATACATATCTATCAACAATTGAATTTTAAAAAACAAAATAAATGAACAATAGAACAGAAACAAACTCAGATACAGAGAACATTTTGACAATTGCCAGGTGGAAGGGGATTGGTGGGGTTGGGGAAAAAGGTACAAATTGGTAGTTACAGAAGAGTAACAGGGATGTAGAATACAGCATGTTAATAATATCCTAATTATTAATATCCTAATAACTATGTATGGTTACCTATTAGGTTGATAATATCCTAATAACTGTGTATGGTGTCAGATGGGTATGAGATTTATTGGGATGATCACTTAGTTCTATAATGTCTAACCACTGGGGTGTACATCTGAAACTAATATAATATTGTATGTTAACTGTAATTGAAAAACAAAAATGGTTTAAATTTAACATAAAAGTAAATAAATATTAGCTATCTTTTTAACACTGAGCGCATAGGTAATCTATGCCTGATATCTGTATTTATTGTTGAGAAACCACAGGACTTTGTTAAGAAAGCATGACAGACCAGAGTTCAGTCTCCCCTCCACCACGAGCCGCGCCGCCTTGTCTGCTCTCAGGCAGGTCAGACCGCAGAGGCGGCGCTGGTCCGCAGTTGTCCCCAGCGGGCTCAGGTTCTGCTGTCTGATGCCACATGAGACAAGTCTGCCGGCTCTTTGGGGAAGCACTTTGTTTTCCCCATCTGTAAGCTGATGTGGGGAGGAGATTCCTGGAGTAGTTTTGAAAATTGAAGGACATCTGTAAAAAGTTTAACATAGTGCCTGGCTTATAGTGAGCAATCAGTATTTTCTCTTTCTCCTCATTATTAAGAAAAACATTTAATTCAGTGGAAGTTCCTTCCTTGATTATTATGTATAGTAGTAGCCTGAATATACTATTATCTGTATAGTATTAATGTAATCATTGGTTTTGCATAAATTTTCAGTTCCTTTTCATCCCTTTGGCCTTATTTGATTGCCATATACAGGCTTATGAGGTGAGCTAGACATGGGTTGTGTCTCCTAGGTGGCCCTGCCTAGATCTCAGCAGCTCAGGGTTATGGAGGGGGACGCAGAGCCTGGGAGGTACCCACAGCCCCACCACCTGACCCAGCCTCGCTCCTAAGGCGGCTTCATTAACCTCCAGAGGTGACAGCTGGGTCCCCTTGGTTCCCAGGTAACTCGTTAAGAAAGCTTCATTTTATTTCACATGCCCACATCTCTTTTTATAATCTCCCACTTAGGTCTTTCAAAGTGAAGTGTAAGATTACATTTTAAGAGTTTTCAACTTTTAAGATTTTTCTTCCTTGTTCCTTGAAAGATTGCAGGAGGCAATGGTAATCTTTTCCCTCTGACACTGGCTTTGAGAAGAGTTTGTCAGTGTTATTAGTGTCAAATTGGAATTGATCTCTACTAGCCAATAAGACAGACTAGAGCCCTCCCCTCCTCTCTGCATCCCCTTCTTTCTCCATCTCAGATGGGGCCTTCTCTATGGCTTCTTCCTGCGAGGCCTCCCAACAGAACTTTCCTCTTTTTGCCTTGCATACCTGACCACATGTGTGTTGTTCATATCCCTGGGCTGCATGTATTTCTTTCTGCTTTGATTTGCAGTGTTTAACTGTGCCTCTGGATGTCTAACTCCCTCTAGACTGGCCACTCTGGGCAGATGGAGTGTTTCCAGTCATCTCATTTCAGTGTCTATCACAGCACCTAGCCTATAGTTGGTTCTCAGCATATTTTTTATAGGCATATTCCTTTCACAGACACACACACACACATGATTTGGGAGCAAGGAATCACTTGGTTTGATTTTAGTGGACAGTAACACGCACTTAAGTGATATCAGGTTATACAGGTGAAACTCAGAGTCACCACTGGAGCTTTACATGTTGTTTCTGGAAACCTGTGCCCTTAATGGTGACATATTACTTGAGCCCTGCATGCTTTCCTGAGAACACACCTGCAGGAAGTGTTTGAGCCCATCCAGAGCCACGGGAGAGGGCCCTGTCCCTTGTGGAGTTCTGTGCCCTGCTCAGAGACACCTTGGAGAGTGAGGTGTCTCGTTCCCAAGAGGACTTTGGACTAGTGTCCTCCAAAGAGCTGCACAGGCCTATGGGCTCCCTTCAAGAGTGGTTTTGGGTACATGACACTGTGCAGGGTAGCCCGTAGGAACTATGGGTCCCTGGGGAGTGTAGGAGATGCTGGAGAGAGCACTGAGGATTCTGCAGCTGCACCAGAGCCAGTCATCTGTGCAGGTGCTGCTGGGGAAGATTACAGGCCACAGACCTACCACCCAGGAGGGTATGTTGAGGGGACCAGGAGACCTTCTTGCCAAGGTGAGGTGGGAATCGCCTTTGACATCTGGTGCGGTGTAGAGATTCCCATTCTTCCAGCCAACTCCTTACTGAGCAGCTAGGACACTGAGAAGTGAAGTGGCTGAGGATTGTGGAGCTGGGACTCCCAGGAGAGGACACTTAGGGCAGTACCCTCGAGTCCAGCACCCTTGAGTCCAGCCTGAGGCCTCAGGTGTCTTGTCATAACTGTAAGGCAGTGGGAGATTGTCACAGATGTAATGATAACCAGATGGGCTGGGAATTTTGGCCCCACAGTTGAACTCTGAAGATTGGATTGGTTGCCCTCTCTGTCCGTTCCATCCCGGCATTGCCTGGATGGTTCAAGGCCACAGCTGGGCCATAGCATTTCCATGTTTGCATTGTGGGCAGCTCAGCTACCTCTCTCTCCTGGAAGGCTCCAGAGACTCCTTCTAGGAGAACAGGAATGTTCTGTGAGGAAGCTCCCTATCGCCTAGCCTTGGCTGTGGAATTGAAAAAGGTCTATTTACTGAACTCTCGAAATACACATCCTCACCTGTGCCTCCTGAGGTGAAGATGGTAACCTCCAAGTCAGTTCCCTTCTGCCCTCTACCTTGTGTTTGGGCACAGGACCCAGAGAGAGGGCACCCCTCCATGCCCTTTCCTCCCTCTTCTGGAAGTGTGATGGTGTTGGAGGCCCAGAGCTGCTGGGCTGGTTACTGGGCCTTAGATTTGTGTTAGTGCATGTACCGTGGGCCAGTGAGACTCCAGGCCACTCAGGAACTCAGAGGGGACCTCTGTGCTCTTTGACGTCACAAAATGGCTCCTCCTAGCAGCTGCCCCCTGTCTGCAGTTTCACTGGCCAAGATCTTGGAGGCAGGATGGTGATGTGGGAGGGGACAGCACTTCCTTCTTTTGAACTCCAGCTGCTGCTCTGCTTCCCCAGACCTGGCTTCTCTCCGCAGCCACATTAGCCCCTGTAGCGAGGAGGTCTTGATCACCCCACACCCTCTCTGCCTTTCTCAGGAATAAGACACAAGTCAAGCTCAAGACTTTTCAGTCTAGAAAACATCTTCATCTTGACCCCACTTGATAGGAACCTAGGAAGCAAGGACAATTTCATTCTTGGGGTTCACTTCTTTCTCCAACCTTGGGAAGCCTCTCCCAACATGAATTACTGCATGGATACCTAGTTGCATGGCTGACACCTTTGGATTTCTATGATTTTATTGCATGAGTTGTAGCATTTTTAATCTACAGAAAACTCTGCCTTTTATGACACATATTGAATGTCATCCTTAGATTGTCTCTGTAAAATGCCACCTCTTAAAATATTAATCTCTAATGTGCACTCAAGAGCCCATCCAATTGCCTCGGGACCTGCTGAACAAGCAGCGTCATCTGGCGGCACTCGCCGCACTGAGGGGAAAATGCTTACTGGGCGTTGTTTCCCGCGCACGGGATGATGCTCTTGCTTTGTTTCCGTAAATGTTGCGCTGGCGTGGTTGTGTTGGACGCTGCTGTGGATTTCTTGTCATTCATGCCCAAACCCGAGCATTATCTGTTTTCCCTTCCAGTGCCCAGCCTTCAAAAGTATCGTGTCTGAGAGGGACTGTGGATCGTAATTGTGATAAATGCGAGGCAGTTGAAACAGTTCTGTCAGAGCTGATTTGTCAGAGCGCTGGTTTCAGTCCAGAGAGGGAGCAGCCTCATTATTACCACCAGCAATCATTCCGTTTTGATTATTTTTTGAAAATCATTTCAGCGCCTGAGATCTTTGTTTTCTTCTTCCTGCAAACAGTTTTGAATGGCAGTGTTTTGAGAGTGGTGCCCGAGGGATGCCCACTGTCATTTTCTCCCACTTGTCTCCCTTTCTGGGTGTTAAACCCCAACTATGGGCACCCCAGATGAGCATTTCTATTACCAGCGGGCTGTCACTCTCCAAGAAAGTCCAGAATACAAATGTCTGCATTGGCAAAATAGATCAGCTGGGGGGTGGACATTTGCTGTCAGGACAGGGTTTGTCACCCTGAGTCACGATGCACTGCAGACTTCCTTCAGATAACCGTCTTCTCCCACATCTCACATCCATTCATGCATTAGCTCCACAGCAGCAGCGGAGTGGGGAAATGGGGAACTCGGGAGTGTAAACCGATGTCTCAGGAGCTTCATGTCCTGCAAGCCCGGTGGAGACAGAGCCTCTGCAACCAGTAGCAAAAGAGCACGCCGCTGGGATTGATCATAACCCCTGAAGTGCATTCTTATATCCCAAACATTCCAAACCACAGAGGCCTCGTCCCCTAGTTCTCCCCCAGCCCTTGGACCCTTCCCAGTCCTAGAACAAGGCCCAGAGAAGGGACTGTCCCTGCAATCTGTGACCCTGGCAAACACCCTCACTCCCGCCTTCCCTGTGCTCTGAGGCACTTCCTGTTTGTGTGTGTGTTCATTCGTTCATGTCCCATAAGTGGTCCCGACTCCTCACCACTTCTCTTGTGGCCAAAATACATGCTGGATGTAGGAGTGACGTTTGTGTCAGAGGGAAAGATTTTTTCAGAAAAGGTAAGTCAGCATAGGGTCAAAGCCACACACGCTGCTGTTGGCCTGCTGATGGCCCTCACTGCGCATATCCAGCATTGACAGGCACGTCCATCGGAGGATTTTAAACTTAACACCACAACTCTTAAACCTTGCAGCTGGGGTGCTTTGATTTTTTTAACCATTTAACACTGAACTTCTGCTTTTGGTTATATCTCCCTTCTCTTCTGGGTGGTTCTGGCAGCTTCCTGGTGAAGCTGGAGTTGGAGCGTGTCCCACCTCTCTGTACCTTCCTGCTCAGGGCGCCTCCCGTCAGTGTGTGCGATTTATTCCGGGTTTGTAGACATCCGTGTGCCTCCATGCCCCGTAGCACTTCAGGGAAGGTGGCAGCGGCAGACGTGAAGGGTGACATTTACTTACGAAGCCACACTTTTAGCTGGAGGATCATCTTTTGTTTACAGAGCGTGACACTCAAAGAAAAGAAGACCAGAGAGGAAAATGAATCAGGGAAACGAGGAGGACGAGGAAAGAACAGCAAAAGAAGGGAGTCGATCAGGATCTACTGCGCACGCCCTGAATTCAGGGTCTTAGTTAGACTCTGGGGGACATCAAAAGAGAAATGTCATAACTCTCTGGTCCATGTCTTGACCACAAGGTGGGGGATCCCACAGACCCTCAGACCTGATGAAGTAGCTTGGGAATGCTGGAGAGCAGCATGCCAAAGTCTGAAGAGAGTCACACTTGGGCCGAGGTGAATGCATGGACGCTGAGCAGATGGAGAGTGGACAGGCCTCCAGCATGCAGTGAGGGGGACTGGGGGAAGTTCCTTGAAATGAGCGTGAACCCATTTTGAAAGATCAAATGCTGAAAAAGACAACGGCACGAGGAGGAGGGGCAAGGTCTTCTGTGGTTGCTGGGGTGGGGTCATGCTTGTAGGGCCCAGCCTTGAGCAAGAATGAAGTTCGTTTACTGGAGTGGAGAATCTGTTCTGGAGACTCATAAGATGGAGTTGGTGGCATAGGAGGGAGGCAGTTGGACAGTGGCTGACAAAACCAGGCTGATGGGTTTTAGTTTAGGACCTAACGCAACAGGAATCCACTTTAGGCAGGACCTCCCGAGGGTAAGGACTTGACTACTATTGTCAGACTAGATGCTTCCTGAGGACAAAGAATCTGCCTCTTCCTTTCTTCAGGTGTTAGTTTTTGTTTTTGCCTGAATGACCGACCAGTTGGACTTTATATGTGAAATCCTGTGTCTCCAAGAGAATATGCACCTGTCCAGGCCATGGGCCCTGCCTTGTGAGGCCCTGTCCAGCATGACTGTCTCAAAATCATTACACCCACCATATACCCAGATGAAGAGTGAAATGCCTCAGTAGTCAGGTGGGCATTTCTTTATGATACACTTGCCTTCCCAGCACTGTCTTCCAGAGACCCCCCAAGGCATTGTACCAGCACAGGAACACCCGAGTGGTACAAGTTTGTCTTATGGTGAACATTCTCCTAACAGCCATGATGAATGAGTAAGAAGATTAGGACCAGCAGGGATGGCACTGAACAGGAGTGGGTGAGAGGTGGAGATCAAAGGAGAGCATCCAGTACAATGCCTGTAAGAGGAGGGATGTGCCCAGGAAGGCTGTGACTTTGATGCCGGTTGGAGATCCACAGATGGAGCAGAGGCTGAGAACTGTGTCAGGAGCAGGGGAGGGCGGGATCTCTCTCCCAGACCCTCTCCCTCTCACAGGGAGATGGGGACCACACACACCTACATCACACACTCATCCTGTTTGCCCCTTTATTCTGTCTGGCTTTCCATACACTCCCCCTTCCTCCTGGCCTAGGGCAGCTTATAAATGCTTTTAGTGTGCATTCTCTTGGGAGGCAGGTGGGAAGACAGGCAGGCAGCCAGGAAATCTTGGTGGTTATTAAACTGAGTCTTCGAGGACCTTTTTATTAGCGATTAGACTCAGCTCCACAGCACTAAAGAGTATAAACTCCTGCTCTCTTTTGCTCATACCTCCAAAGAATCTGTTTTCTATGGTGTTTATTTATAACCTGAAATAGACATGGGGCCGGGAGCCCTGGGGACTGTGAGCCTTCAGTGTGCTCTCAGGAAGGAGTAAGCTAGCAGCCCCATGGAGGGGAATCATGGGTGCTCCTTCCTGGTGTCACCGCCCCCCACACCCCAGGCCTTCCTATCCCTCTAGTGACTGGAAGCTCATTTTGAAGTATAGTGTCTTAAGGAGATGTCTGTTCAGTGTCTGTCTGTTTTGGGAAGGGGGTTTTAGTTTGTAATGTGAGGGCTGTAATGCTGCAAAGATGGGAACCTTCTGGAGCACAGTTAGGCTGCTTTAAGACGGTGGGATGAGTAAACCCATGTAAGCCCCTTCTTCAGTTCTTGCCCACACAGCAGTCAGCGTTACAAGGGAGGGACTTGGTCAGGTGACTTCTGTGCTCTAGGGGTAAGGGGGAACCTGAGTGGACAGGTGCAGTGATTTGAAGGAGGGAATGCTGGTGACAGGCCTTATTGTGGTAGGGGCTGCTTATCTTGCAGGCCCCCTAGAAGCCCCTCATGGCCAGTATCAGGTGTGAGGAGACCACCTGGCCGCCATCTGGGTTAAGCGCAATCAACAGGCAGATGTGGGTGTTGAATCCATAGCTTGGACCTCTTAGTGCTGAATGACCTGGCTCTGGTGGTGACATACTCAAGGCTGATGGTTTCAATTAAAGAGCATCCCTGAGCAAGCAGGCCAGAGGACTTGGTGCTTTCAAATGCTCCTGAAGATCTAGGGATATCAATCACGGTGACAGTGGCACCTCGTTTTTCCTGAGTGCAAGCTTGCCGCCACTGCCGGCCCATTATTCGTTATTTGTAAGTACGCGAGTGTTAGTCACCAGCCTCCTTACACATACCTTGTCTCATCTGGTCTTCACAGCAAGCCATACCTGAGAAAGTTATAGTGCTCCCAGAACAAACTCAGTGTACACACTTAAGCGGACATGGCTTCATTGACAAGCTCAAGGTTACAGAGACTGGTAAGTGGGCAGGGCAACACCAAGGGCACATCTCTCTGTCTCTCAGGCACTGCTGTCCTTCTCATCCTGGGCTTTGCGGCTGTTGCCACTTGGGCCAGTTCTAGTGATGGGGACCGCTGGGCCAAGCCACTCACACCCCCTCATCCTCTTCTGCAGCGAGGAAGGTAGCACCTTTGAGGAGCTGGAGTTTGGTCTGTGATGGGGGGCTGAGTCTTTCTCTATGATGGAAGTTCAAGGCTGAAGCCCATCAGCACAGCGCTTCAGCCCACTGAGCTACTGGCTTTGTGGGATAAAAGCATTAATTTTTTTATTCATTGGCATCTAATTACTTGAACCTAGAACTTTAAATGTAGACTAAATATAGCCTACATTTAATCTCTATTTTATAAATTACACAATGTTCTGTTGTCAAGCAGGGCATGGCATTTTTTAATAGGTAATTTTTCAGAATTGCATATAATACTTACAGCCAGCATCTTTCAGTAAAAGAGCTGGGAGTTAGCTCCCCTGAAAATGTGCCCTCTGCTTTGAAAGTGGCCCCCTCTTAGCCTTCTGAAAACGATCAAGTCTGTAGTTGCCCATTAGCCGACTGCTGCTTTTTACTTATTAAAATTCCATTATCATCTATACTAAACAGAAAGATATCAAAAGTAATTGATATTCTTTTCCGTGTACAACTTCCTCTGAAAACTTTTCATAAGTAGATCTGCAGCTTCCTTTGCGAGAGCTGGACACCAGGCCTTTGTCCACTACCTGGAGCATACGTGTTTGACCGGTGGGTCATCACTGGGCTCTGAGAAAGAGAACTCACATGCAGGCCAAGGCCAAAGCCAGAGGTCAGGCCAGGGGAGCCACTGCCCATAGGAGCCGGGCTTAGGGCAGCGTGGCCAGCTTCACAAAGACCTCTAAGCAGGAGCTGTCTCAGTGCCCAGGGGAAGCCAGGTGAGGTCACCTCACCACCAGTGTGATGCAGCGTCTTGCCCTTCCCCGCTGCTAAAGGCCCTAGTCTTGAAAAGTTGTACGTTTCATTTTTGGAATATCTTGAGGTTGGGGTATTTCTAGAGGTTTGGGGCCAAACCCTTTTTACTTGACTAGGAAAAGTAGGATTGCAAAGTGTGGAGAGATTTCAGGGTCCTGTGTGTGTCTGCATTCTTCGGGAATGAATGTCTTCTGAAGCCTCTCTCAAGCTGGAGTAGGACCTTATGATCATCCTTTAGTTTCTAATTGTCTGTGACAGTGATGACATTTACCACAAGTTTAAAAGCTGTTTGAGGATATGAAAAATAAAAGAAAATGATGTTACATACATAAGTACTGTGAACTAGCAATTAGCATTGCACGTGCCCACACATGCGCACACACACACCTGTGCTTCTCGAAGGAACGTCACCGGTCAGTTACAATGACACCCTGATAGGAAAGACATCTTTTGGTGAATGACTGTTCAGTCCATGGAAACAGTAGGCTCCCTGGGTTAAATAGAGAAGTGGAATATTCAAAAGAGACTTCCTAGGGAAGGCAGAAAATCAACTGGATTTTGTAGACTGACTAGGATTTGTTCAGGATGTTAGATTTTGTCAGGAGAACTACTGCGTGTGAGGGTGGAAGATGAGGCAGGGCTGGAACAGGGTGTCTGCCTCAGCCCTGCAAAGCCGTAGGTGCTTGAGGACGGGGAACCCGTAAGCACCTCGACTAGTCCACGGGACAGCAAACCCCAGCTATCTTAGGTGCCCCATCCTGTTATCTGGGGTTGGGGATTCGTCCTCAGCAAGGAGTTTGAAGGTAATGTGGCAAGCCGGGGAGCTATGGCGTACGTCCTGGAAGAAGGGAGTGTCATAGGTTTAAGATTAAGATATTTATTACGTGGATTCTCACCACTCCCGTCCCCAACTTGGGCATATTCCCAAGTTTTTCATGGTGGATGGGGGAGGAATAGATACTTTCTTCTCCCCTCACATACACCTTCTCAGCTGCAAGCCCTGATCATCAGGTTCCCACGCTACACTTCTTACGCAGCCAGGCACCCAGCTGCGGACGCCCTCCTGGGCAACACAGTGGGGGTGACCTCTGCTTGGGAGACTGGGGGAAGCCAGTTTGTCTCGAAACTGAACTCATATCTCTGGCCTCTGAGACAGAGCTTTTTGGCCTAAATGCCTTTAAAATGAGTGTTTTTCTCCCAAGCAAGATTCCCTTCCTACAAAGACATTTCTCCAGTTAATAAAATATTAGTGGGTATTTCTGTGGATACTGCTTTGAAGATTTGGTTAAATAAGAGGAAAATATCACCAAGAAATGGTCCCATAACAATAAATGGCATAATAGCATACTGGCCTGGGAGTTCTGAGACCAGAACATTCTAGGTTCAGATTTCACCTCTCCTGTGTAAAACAGGCCTTGCCATCATTAATACCTTGCAGGGTTGTTTTTAGATTTCATTTATTTATTTTTATAGAGAGGAGAAGGATAGGAAGAAGAAAGGGAGAGAAGCATCGGCATGAGAGAACAGCATTGATCAGTTGCCTCCAGTACATGACCCAGCCGAGGACTGAACCAGCAACCCAGGCATGTGACTGGGAATTGAACCAGCAACCTTTCACTTTGCAGAACAACACCCAACCGAGCCACACCGGTCAGGGTGCAAGGTTGTTTTAATGATCAGAAATGGTATGTGCAAAGCACCTGACTTGCAAATATTCAGTAAAGGGTAGATGTTATTAATAACATCCACATTTTACGGAGGTTACTCTCCTGGGCTGGGGGTTTGCTGTGTTGCGCTGACCCTGTGAGGTGGTGCTGGCTTCCTCAAGCAGCATCTCTGCAGGCAGGGAGCACACGGAGCCCGCCTGGCAGGGCCGGGCCTTGGGCAAACCCGCGCTCACACAGTCTCTGCCAAGAAGAAGTCTTTTCTTTTTGCTTTGCTGAGAAGGCTTTGCTTCTCCCACTGGGAAATCAATTTCACTGTGCAGTGAGTGGCTCTCAGTAAGTGGGGTCATACTACTGCTTTTCTAAAAGAGAGACACAGTTCTGTTGTTATTAATTACGGCACTGACACAAGACTGGTGGAATTTGTAGGAGAAAATAACCTGTTTACTCTCCTTCTGCCATACCCACTCCTTTCTAGAAACTCAGAGTGAAGAAGTGATTTTTATCTTCCTGCCTGGAAACCATACCCTCTTCTGGTTTAAAACGAGTAGCCTCCTGTCCCTGGAGACCCGTCGTATATGAATGTCTACAAGAAAAGGGATTTTTGTCGGCTGTCACTTTGAAGGCACAGTAACAAAGCCACCATGCCAAGAGATGCCTAAAATAGCTGAGCGTGTAATTATGGGGCTTGATGCTTCCTAGTCACAAGCTTGAAAGTACACCCTCTTTGGAGTTGGAGCCCACATTAAGGTCCACTGGTTGTGGATGACAAGACGTTTTTATTCTCTGCTGGGTTTTCTGACATATACAGCGCAGCTCCCTTTAATATAATAGAGTGAGATGCAATGGAAATCTCAACAGGAAGTAGTGATGTTAGGTGAGAAGAGTATTTGTATTACTGTTAACTTGTTTTGTGAAACAATTATATGCAAAGTTATACACAGTAGTCATTCCTCATATTTTTGAAATTGGTTTGACCGCCCTTCTTTTTTCATATACGGCCTCCTTACCTATAGCACTGGCTGTATTGGATTGGCCAAAAAGTTCGTTTGGTTTTTCCCATAAGATGGCTCCAGTAGTGCTTAGTGGTTTTGAACTTCATTTGAAATAACTTTGTTAGATCATATTGTGACAGGTGTCATGTCAGCGTGTATTAAAAAAACATCAAAATTGGTGAATTTTTGTATAGCCATTTTAATATTGAAGATGGAAGAAAATGAACATCTTTGGCATATTATGCTTTATTATTTCAAGAAAGGTAAAAATGCAACTGAAATACAAAAAGAAAAAAAGATTTGTGCAGTATGTGGAGAAGGTGCTGTGACGGATCAAATGTGTCAAAAGTGATTTGTGAAGTTTCATGCTGGAGATTTCTCGCTGGACAGTGCTTCATGGTTGAGTAGACCAGCTGAAGCTGATAGCGATCAAATCAAGATTTTGAGAACAATCAACATTATACTACACGGGAGATAGCCAACCTACTCAAAATATTCAAATTAATAAAGTTATTGGTGAAAATGAATGCATGTCTTTTATGTTAGATAAAAAACCATATGGACTTTTTGGCCAACCAATGTAAATCCAGCCAAATGGAGCAACGTGAGGGGCAGCAGTTCTGCCCTGTCCCCTGCCGAAGATAGTGATTCTTTTTGGCTTCTTCTGAGAACTCTCTTCCAATGAGCATGTAGCCTCTAGGGGGCGGCAGAACACCAATGGAAACCACCGTGCCTGGGCTCTCAGTCTCCTGGCTCAATGCCCAGCCCTTCCAAGTCCACAGCGCAGCACCCACCCTTCTCCCCTTTGCCTAGAGAAACTCATCCTGTGGGCCTTGCCAAGTGGAGACCTTTGCCATTAAGCCTCCTCTACCCCACTTCCCTCCACTCCCCGCCTGCTCCTGCATGCTCTTAAACCCTCGCGGTCTACCTTGTACCACCATGTCATGCAGCTTGATGTGGGGCGTGTTTGCTGTTGTTTCACAATCAGCTATGCCCCTCCTTTTGGCAGGAACAGTGTCTTATGTCTGTGTTTCCCATAATGCCAGGACTGCCCTGGAGACCTAACTACATACTTGACAGCAGGTGGGGGTCCCTTAACTTACAGTGAGTGCTTGATTCGTGTTAGCTAATTTGATTGCCAGAGATGGTCTTGGTTTTGCACAGGAGAAAGTATTTTCTTTGCTTCACTTATTTCTGAAATGGCTACATGCTTTCTGGTTTGTTTCTGATTGGGGTATAAAATGGAGGCTTTTCAAAATAAACCCAGAGGTGTAAAGGAAAACATTGACTTGAGTGCCACAGATGCAGGTTGGCTCTTCCCTTTCTGAGCTGTCTGTCTTGGTTAACTTCTCTTCTCAGCCTCAGGGTTTTTATTCATAAAACGGGCCTGTCTAAGCTGGTCATATAGTTAATAGATTACAATAATAATCTAAACTGGATCATATTGGAAGGTAAAGGAGGAGTGGTTTTTATTTTGATTTTTTGGCGTATCTATAAAACTGTTCTATTCAAAAATGATTTTCAAAACATAATCTCCTACAAAAATTAATACACAGTCAGGATAAACTGTGAAGGGTACATGCCTTGCTCTCCAGGTCCTACCCCCGCACATTGTGAGTCTCGTCCAGCTCTAGCAGGAGAACACTGGTTGGAAGAACGTGGTCCCACTGGCATGCAGGCAGACAGCGGCCTCAGCAGTAGAGAGCGTACCCAGGGATGGCTGCACTGCACGCGTGGGGTGATACTTTGACTGCCCCATGAGCACAGAGATTTTCTCTGTCCTTGCGAAGTCACTACTGCTTCCGGGCAACTTGCCCGGAAGCTGAGGGACCAGCAGTGGCCCCCACTTCTGCACCCAGCCCCTGCCGTTCCAGCAGCTGTGCTCATCTGCTGGGTTCACCACAGACTGGCACAAATAACACCCCTGTTTAGTTACAAAATCTTCTATTGAAAATCATAAGCATATAACTCTGTAACATAACAATATCACGCTCAAGCACACCATGTGACATGTTCAGTGAAATGTTCACATTAAAACTATAAATTGTTACACCCATGTTACTACCCTATCAACTACACTCAAGCAGGCGTTACTTCTGCTAGACCCTGTAGTTTGAGCTGTAAAATACATACCTGCCTTGAACATCAGTGTCCCATGTAGCCAGAGCTTAATTACCATTCAGTGATTGACTTTCTAGGGTTGGACACTTCCCTTTCAGGAACTAAACGCATTACTCCTCATCCTGCCTCTTGGAAGTGCTGTTTGTTCTGGTAATGACCGCCCTTTAGCCTTGTGCTTGTTTAACCTAAAGCCCTGCAGAGGTGAGGACTTGCGTTTTTGCGAACTCCTTACATGGTGCAGAATTCAAGGAGTGCTCTGTGGTCTCCTGGAAATAGGGAAGGGTCTGCTCATGGTGTTTATCAATGTGTGATGGAAGAGTCAAGTCTGGGAATGGGTTGTATTGCAGGGACTGCCTTTTGCATGGGTCCTAACAGACTCTTCTTTCTCTAGGTACGTGTACATCCCAGTGGGCGGGTCCCAGCATGGTCTGCTGGGGACGCTGTTTTCCACCGCGACGACTTTTGCATTTGTGAGCTACTGGCATGGTGGGCACGACTACCTCTGGTGCTGGGCAGTGCTCAACTGGCTGGGAGTCACCGTGGAGAATGGAGTCCGGAGGCTTGTGGAGACCCCGTGCATCCAGGACAGCCTGGTGAGCAGGAGCCTCGCTCGCGCTGTAGGGCACAGCTGAGCCAGGGGAACCAGTTTGGGAGGGAAGATTCAGATTCAGCGCATCACGGGTCGTTCTTGCTAGATGGGTTCAAAACCCCTGTGCCTAGGTGTAGGACAGTGAAAAAACAGTCCAATGTAGCTATTTTAAAAGACTTAATGTTTTAAGCCCTGGCTGGTGCAGCTCAGTTGGTTGGAGTGTCCTCCTGTAGCCGAGGGGTTGTGGGTTCCATTGCTGGTCAGGACACGTACCTGGGTTGTGGTCGCATCCCCTGTCCCAGCACATTCAGGAGGCAGCCAATCGATGCTTCTCGCTCACATTGACGTTTGCCTCTCTCCCTTCCTCTCTCTCTAAAAAGCAAAGAAAAATGTTCTTAGGCAAAGATTAAATACATTGTCTTAACTATGAAAGCAATATATGTTTATTATATAAAAATTAGAACATTTAGACAAGAATAGGGGAGAAAAATACCTCAGCAGAAAACACTATTAATCCCCCATTCTCCCAAACACTTTCTGTACACACACACACACGCACAACATTTAAATCAAATGTTATTATTCCAGAGATATGGTTGTATCAGGGCCACCTTTCTATGCCACCAAATCCATTTCTAACCACCCTTTTACATGGGCTATAATGCATTTAGTCTTCTATCATTAATAACATATTATTCTGATATTTTTGCACATAGCCGTTTCATTGAAATGAACATCATAACCTGGATGAATTTTTGTGTGTAAGGTTTTCTTACCTTTAAGGTTGCCGTGCATACTGTTTAACTCTTTCTTAACCATGTGGCAGACAAAGGGTGTCGACTTACATCCCTACCAGCAGTTCAGGAGAATGTCTTTGCCAATACGGAGCAGTGCTGGTATTTTAATCTTTGCTAATTTGATAGTTACTGTTATAGTAACATTAAAAAGGCTAAGGATTTAAGTTCCCAACTCTACAGGAAAATGATTTGGAAAATAAACTAATCGGTCACTTTGATTTACACATTTTAAGTGATTTTGAACTATAAGTAAGTGTTTTATCACGTAAATGTGTATATGGTACGCCAGGATCTTGTAGGAAATAATCAGTTCTGCATATGAAGCAGTACTCCGATAGCCCTGCAAACGTAGCTGAAAAGCAATGTGCTGGTTTTAGTGTTCGCAGTCAGCAATAAAACACAAGAAATTTAGTGGGAAATGATTAATGTGGCTAAATTCCATCAATATATGCAACTAAAGCAAATACATACTTTCAAAAACCAACACTACCAAAACATAATACAATTGAGTGTTTTTCTGTAAAGCTAACCATAGTACAGGTGGACAGTTATTTCCATAAAAACTGATACAAAGTACACAGCAAAATAACACATCTAAAGGAATTTAAATATACTCATATGTGTTTAAAGATAACTATTATATTCAGTACTGCTACTCACCAGCCAGCAGAAAAGAAATGTCAGGTATTCTGATAGAAAGTGAAAGTTCAGTGAAAGTCACGGCAACACGAAGAACAGCCACAGAGGGTGGCACCGTGAAGGCTCCCGTCTCCATCCGGAAATCCGAGCGGGCTCCCCCAGAGCCTGACGCCCCACTGTGAGGTCCAGAGAGCTCTTCTCAGCCCAGGCTGAAGTGCGGTGAAGGTCTCAAGTTAACCTTGAACTTCATGTGAAGCAGTGCTTTGTAGAGTTTGAGCTAATGGTTATGTTATTCACCAGTCTTTCAAGTGTAACATGATGGAGAGTCACCCAAACGGTGCGACGTGGCCCACAGCCTGTTGGTCTTGGCTAAAGTGAGTGGAGCCCGGGGAACGCTCGCAGGGGGAGCACGTTCACCTCTGCTCTGTCACGCCCGAGGACCCCCAGGCGTTCCCCCCACTTGAATTTCTAGGAGTGCAGTACTTTTTGAATAGGCATTTTTGGTGAAATATATGTGTTGCCTATTGCAAATGTGGTGTTTGATTTACGTATTTGTTGAACAAGAACATATTTTGTAAAGCCTGTTTTTATCAGCTCTCCTGTATCCCGACAGCCTGGTAGTTGGTTACGGCTGTTTGACTAGGGTCTCCTCGGGGCCCAGGTCAGGATCCCGTTACTGTTCAAATCCCCAGGGGCTAGCTGGGTGTCTGAGCCAGCCTCCGTGTTAGGTCAATGCACAGTGACTGCTTCTCCTCGTCCACCCAAGGGCTCTCCCTCCGTTACTCTGCTTCGTATACAGGTCCGCACAGATTCTGTTTTCCTTCGGAAAAACAATGACTGGCCTTCCAAAGGCACATAGCCTTCTGAAAAAACTGTTTCCCCAATCGAGTTACCCTCTTTCCCTCTGTTTTCATGAATGCATTTCGTATTCTTTTGTCAGAATCTAATAACAACTTAATGCCTCCTTGGCACCTACTTTCATCCGACCTTAGTTGTCCCAGTTGATCTGACAATATTTTTACAATGTGGGTTCACTTCCCATAGCCCTTATACACTCTCTCCACAGCATTCATCCTCCATCTGTCTTTTAAAGAAAGGTGGAAAGATGTCTGAAGAACAAGGGTCATCATTTGTCCTTTCCCTTGTCTTCCTCATCTTCAACCTCAAAGCATTGCCTGGGGCAGGCAGTACCTCAGGATTTTAGTTCCTGGAGCCAACAGACTGACAGCTGAACACCCAGCAAGAGACCGGCCAGAGCTGAGTGTTGCAAACAGCAAGCCCTCGGATGTTTTAGGCAGGACTGTTTGATCGAACTTCTGCTGTAATGGAAACGTCCATGTCCAGTGCAGTGGTCACTGGCCACGCCGAGCACTTGAGAAACTAGTTTTTCAGTTTATTTAATTTTAATTAATTTAAATCCAAGTAGCCCCCATGTGGCTAGCAACTTCCATTTTGCATGGTAAAAGTCTAGAACGTATTTCTTTCCCAGAGAAAAGTTAAAAGAATATGGAGTGTTTGCCTCTGCTATAGTTTCGGATGACCTTCATTAATGTGCGGCTACTGAATCTCTCCACCTGAATGTCTCCCAGGGATCTCTGACTTGGCATGTGTAATTCTGAACTCATGCGCCCTTATTTTTCAATAATTCCAACCAGCTCCTTTCCCTCAAGCATTCTCTGTTTCTGCAAGTGGCACCATCATCTCTCTAGTGACTCAAGTTCAAAACCAGCAAGGTCATCTTTGCATGCCCCCTGTCTCAATTCTTCCTCTGTGTACTGTACATGCTGCCTCCTAAGTAAATCTTATTTTTTTTGCTTGTTTTCATTCCCACTGAGTCATCCTAATCCAACTGTTCTCATTTCTTGCTGGGTCTACCAAGTAGCTTCTACCTAGTTTCCTTGCTTCCACTTTTGCCTTCCTCAGTCCATTATCCCCATATCCTCATAGTGCTGGGTGGTGCTTCTCAACGAAATCCTAACCATGTTGTCGTCCTTAAGATCCTTAGTGGTTTCCTGTTTCCTTAGGACTAAGTCCACAAATATTTAAAACGACCTATTTGAGAGGCCTTGCCTGAGCTTGACCTTGCTACTTCTCCTCACCCTCTCTGCCTCCCCTACCCCCGCTCTTCCTTCTGTTCATTTATACGTCATCGGGTCCCTCTCCAGGCTCAGCTCCCACATACTGGCTCTTTCATCTCCTAGGATGTTCTCTCCCCTTTCCCTCCACCCCGTTCATTCTTCAGATTTCAGCTTGCATGGTACCCTGGCTGGGTGCCCATCACTGACCCTCCCAAGCCAATCAGGTCTCATCTAACAGCTCATGTTGTCGTGTTGGCCACCTCGTGTGTGTTCTCTTTTGCTGTACGTACCTCGGTTGCAGTGGAGTATTTTATACAATAACTTGTTTAATCCTTAGCTCCATTTGTGAGTAATAAGCCTCATGAAGTAAGAGCTCTGTGTTCTTGACACCGTCACATTGCCTGGTATCGAGTAAGCATGCAGTATGTATTTGTTGAATGAATGGATGGTATTTTCTGGCTTCACTGAGGGGAGTACAGGATGAAATAGGCTCACACAGTGGCATGAAGAATGTAGATTGACTACTGGAACAGTTTAGCAAGGTGAGGCTTGTTAAGCATTATACAGGGAGTCTATTTTATTTTGTAGTAGAATAGATACAAAATGTTACAGCAAAGTGCTATTTAATGCTCAGTGCATAGAATATATATGGTGAAGGAAGGAGTAGGGAGAACTTAGCCTTCCTAGTGCCCTGCTGCTTTGTGAGAGGGGGGATTATTGGTTGTGACTCACCCAGCAGAACTGTAGGAAGCTGACAAAAGGCATTTTCATAAAGCACCAAGCGGGGTGGACAGAGAGACGAGTTACTGCTGAAGCAACATGCTCTTTCTCTGTACAAGTGCATTCCCAGGGAGCCAGAATTTGTGTTCAGCCTTGCAATGTTTTAATAAACGGACATATTTTGAAGCATCAGTACAGTGACTCTACTTCTTGCCAATGTTCAGTTTGCTCTCTCCTCTGAAGGCAGGCACCCAAGGCTGCTTGTCAGTTACTCCAACACAGTGAAGGATCTCCATCTCCAGCTCTTCACCCACTGCCTCCCCGATTTCCATTTCATTGAATAATGTAAATATGTCTTCCTCCCCCACCCCTCCTCCCTCTTCTTTGCCCCAAGAGTGTCCTGCCTGCTAAGCTGATTTATATTCTCTCTGAAGCAGTAAAGTTTCTATTTATAGACTCAATTGAGGCAGCATGCCTCCAGTGACAGTCACGGAGGGCCAGTCTGATGGTTCTGTGAGGGATCTGACACCCTGGTGTGTCAGAAAGAACCCAAAGACCATGGCTCTGTGGTGGTGCCCATTCAGTCTATCAACTGTATGGAACAGTTGAAATGCAGGTGCAGAAATCCCAAGAGTTTGAGAGATCGGTCCATTTAAAAGGATAATTGTAAAATGATCAACATGATCCTAAGTCACCAGCTGGCAAGACGTACACATTGGCCGGCCTGATTGGAGAACCGTTTTGCTAGAGGCCAGTGGCCCCAGCCCTGGCTAACTCGCTGGACAAATGCAAAGCCACCTGCTCTGAGAAGCATTGTTCTGTTTGGTATCACCTCATGCGGCTCAGGACTGGCTATTCCTCTGCTACTTGGACTCACTTCAACAAGGGGAGATCAGGGCTCACTCGGGACCAGCCATGTTCTCCAGACCGGAACCCTTCCTAGACTGAGCTCACGTAGGCAGTCAACCTTGTCCTTCATTTCTTTATTTGCTCATTTACGAAACATTTTTTTCAGTGCCCGAAGTGGGAGACAATTTGCAGAGCACTGAGAACTCTGAGCCAAAGACATGGTTGCCCCTGCTAAGTCCTTTCTTTGGCTCCCTCCTTCGGTGCCTCTGTGCAGGCGGTGTCCTGAGCTGTCAGCCTGTGAGTGCGGAGTTGATTATGAATACATCTCTTACGTGAATGAGCCTCTTGCCTGGCCTCCTATCAGGACGATCAGCTTTCTAGCGGCTGCTTTGGATGAAAGAGGCAATAAAACCATGGGACACAATGGGCTTGTCTCCATAAACATCAGAAATGATGACTGGCCTTCCCCGGCATTGCTCGGAAGAAAGGCCCAGGCAGGAGGAAGACATCTGGGAGAATGTGGATGATATTCGGAGCCATGGGAATGTTTAAGACTTTCTAGAGAGAGCGCGCAGAAAGGGAAGATAAGGCTGCAGCCTGGGACTGAACCAACATTCAGACATTGGATGGAGGAGCGGGGGCCAGGAAGTGGGAGGAAAACCCAGAGGGGATTTCACAGAAACCAAGAAAAAGGCTGTTTTGTACAGGCTGTGGTCAGTGGTATTGATGTTAATGAGGGGTCAAGTAAGGCAAGGTTGAAGATTGGGGGTGTCACCACGTCACAGTGCTAACGGCAGGAGATAGGGCTGTGAGTCATCTTCCCGGTCCCCCAGGAGCTGATGATCTGGTTGGAGAGGCAAGACATGTGCAGATGAGGGAAGGACCAGAGTGAGGTGTGAGGTGCAGAGAGACCAGAATGAGTCGTGGAGGTGGCTGGTGTTCATGAGGGGCAGTAGTCAGTGTGAGCTAAACTTTTAGGAACGGCTTAGTTAAAGAGCTGGGGCTTGCGTGGGACTCTGAGGAATTAAGAGTGGGCTTTGGACAGGTCAGTAGAGAGGAGAAGACAGGCATTCCAGGCCAGCACACACAGAGTCCTCATTCTGGATGGAAAAGCCATGACAGACAAGGAAAATGGAGAAAAGGACATCAGAAAGGCCAAATGGGCCCCCGTTTAAAGGGATTTGAATGCCAAATTTAGAAATATAGGAATACAAATCACTTAACCAAGAAGGAGAGCATTAAATTAACATATTAGCCCCACACCTTAATTAGCCTGTTGTGCCAGCTGGTTAGCACTGACGCGGCCTCTGGGTCTGGAGACAGCAAGGCCTGTTGTTAGGAGCAGTGTGTTCCTCGGGGGAGGGCAACCCACTGGCGTCCCCTCCAGAGTCGCCCACTCAGAAGGACTGTTAACATCTCTGCGGGGATCCAAGCCCCAGCCTTAACCCCTGTGGTCTGAGATGTAGAATTCTGCAAATAATTCCACTTTTTAGTTCAGAAATGTTTAATATGGCAAAAGCATTTTCAGAGGTTCTTTTTAACTTTCCATTTCCGAGTCTCCTGTCCATTTTCAGTTATTCATGCACTGACCAGCCCGGGCCTGGCCAGCTCTTGGACCTGCTGCCTTTTCAGTTCCTGTCAGCTCAGCCTTGAGCAAGGCAGGGGCCAGGCCCTCGTATGTGCTGCTTGTGCACCCTCTCTGCTAAGCCCTGCATGAACTCTCACTCTGGGGGGTCGTCACCTGGGGAGAAACACTAAGCCAAAGATGAGCACCGTGGCCTCAATGTAAATGGCTAAACCTGGCTTTTCTAGGTGGCTAGTGGAGTTAGATTCTTCCCCTGAGAGCCCCTGATTTCTGCTTTTACAGAACGTGGTGGCTACTCTAACCATGGTTTAGTGCCAAGCAGTTTTCTGTAGATGAACTTGAGAAAAAACAAAGTCTTGCTGTGTACATGGGAAGATTTGGATGTGTTTCTAAGTCGGCGTCTCTCTTCCGCCCAGAAAATCTGAATTGCCATGGGAAGTAGCAGAGCTTGGGTTTCCAGTGCTCCTATTACCAATAAAAGGGTGCGAGAGCCCTTCTTCCCAAAATAATGCACACACACTTCGTGCAAAATACTTTTACACACACATTTATTTATAGTATTTATATACCATGTGTATTATGTAAGATGTAGTATGTATGTGCATATGTATACATGTATATATTTATTTTTTTTAAAGCTCTGAGAAGCCGTAAATGTGCAGAACTTCCAGAATATCTCACATTCCTCCCAACACCTAGAAATAAATGTGGCTTAAAAAAGCACGCTGAGCATCTGCTGGCCTGGTTTGAGCTGAGCGGGTTGGTATCACTGCACTCGTGATTTGCCAGCTTGCACCGAAACACACAGTTTAAGGAGGCTCAGCCTTCTCCCTTCAGTGTCAGCCCTCAGTCCCCGCAGTAGCACCAGTGGGGGCTGCGCCAGCCGCTGTCTGTCCCCTGAGGGTGGCAGGAACGAGCACACTCTAAAAGGCACAGGACATCTGTCAGGCTGACCATGCTGCTGTTCGAAGCGATAATGTTGAAATAGTATCACTTTGAGGAAAGATGAAGATGAAGAGTAAAGAATAATAGATATACTTAAATTTTGTTTTTATTTAAAAATGCAAGTACAAAAAAGGATATGGAAGGTTATGCACGAAAGTGTTAGTGGTGCTTAACTCTTACTGGTGGGATTATTTGTGATATGTATTTTCTTGTGTTTGTCCATTTATATATTCGACCTTCCCTACAGTGAATGTGTACTGTTGTCTAATCAAAGGTTCTGGAGAGAAAAGAGAACAGGATGGACTCACCCTGAGGAGGCTTTGCCTGGCTGACCCTGGGTGCTTGATCTATGTTAGAACTGGAGGTTAGCGCAGTCCTTCTCAGGAGCAGATATACAATACCCCACGTGGGGTATTGTAGCTGCCTTCCTTTGCCAAAGATGAAGTTGTGCCAGCTGCTGCACACGGATCTTTCACATTGAACCATCACAGCAGCCCTCAGGGCAGGCGTCATCTCTTCCACTTTCACAGATGAGGAAGTTGGACTGGGGAAAGTGAGGAACTGGTCTGAGAACAAGCAGTTAGTGCCCTGAGAACAGGAGTCAAATCCAGCTGCACACGGTCTCCTGTGTGCATCCCTGACTTCAGACCAGGTGAGGTCTTCCTTGATAAACCCGTGCACCTAGATCAGACATTCACGCCTCATCTCCTTGCTGCTTGGACCTGTCCGTCATTGGACTCACTGATGTCCCAGGTCTCAGTTCTTGGACATTGCGGCTCCATCAACCTGTCCGTGGGGTAACTCTTCTGAAAAAGTGGTCCAGGTGAAGTGGGAATGTTCACAGAAGCATTGCTACCCCATTATCTCATGTGATTTTAATAGCAGCTTTCTAGGTAAGTATTACCATTATCCCTGTTTTACAGTGGAGAAGACTAAAACCCAGAAAGCTTAAGAAACATATGTTCCTGACTCAGAAGTCAAACCTCGTCACGAGGCTCCATTTCGGTGAACAAGTAGCAGAGCGGTCTCCGTTCCTCCCGCTGCCGCGTTCTTCCCCCATCAGCAGCAGTTCCCACTTCTGTTACCTCCTCCTGTACTGGCCTCTGTCTTTCTCCATATGGTCTACCATTTCTGTATTTGTAAATTATAAATAGTAACAAGAGGTGTTAGCATCTTAGACCTACTTGCTTCTTCTCCCCCTAATATAATACAGTTTCGAATTTTGGCTAAACAAGCACTCAGTACTTTTATTATTATCACTACGTTAAGTGTGGCTCACTGCCGAACATGCTATCCCAATCGCATTTCCTTTCCTAGTCAACTGTTTTATCTCCCTTAGACTAAGGATTGCATTGCCTCTTTTGTTTGATTAGTTAGTCTACTGTCACCACTTTTTTTCAATCTCTCCAACAAAACTGAGAACTCCCCAGAATAGTATTTTCCATGTGGTCAGACATGTCTGGTAATCTGTCTGCTCTTTTCCTTTCCTGGAGACTCTCTTGACGCCCTCCCATCCTTTCCCATCTGGTTCCTGTCTCTTTGGATCTGCTGTCCAGCTGTTGTCCTGACCCGTCTCTTCTCCTCTCTCCTGTGATGCATCTCTGCGTCTTGAGCCCCAGATCTTCTTGTTTTACCCCTCCCTTTGATTTGGTAGAGCACATCCTTTAGTAGCTTCCTTAGAAAAAGGACCATGGTGATAACATTTTTTAGAACTTATTCTATCTTCACATTCAGTTGATTGTCTGAACACCAAATTTTAGGTTATAAAGTAATTTCTCCTGAAAATTTTGAAGATATTTGTCATATAGTTTTTAGCTCTACTATTGTGAAATTCCATTTTGAGCCTTTGTATGTAATCTGTTTTTCTCTCTAGAAGCTTAATACAAATATCCTTGGTATTCTGAAATTTAACTGTACCTGTTGCCTCTCAGTTTACAGTCTCCCTGATGCAATTATGAAAAAAACCCTTCTTAGTGGGGGTGGAGAAGGGAACCCCGGGGTGTCTATGCTCATTACCTGGGTTTTTAACAACCTCCCTGGTTTTTCTCCTACATGGTTTGTTGTTGCCACCTGTGGTATATGGTTTTTTCCATGGGTGGGCCTCCTAGGGATCTGGTGTAGGATTACTTTCTTCTTTGGCATCTAGTATTCAGGTATCTCAGCTCTGCTAATTCCTCCATCTGCTTTCTACCTTACAAAAATGGGTTCACTTTGCTCATCTGCTGTTTGCTTCTCTCTTATTTCTTGCTTGTGGACTTCTAACAGTTTAGATGTTTACTTTCATTTAAAAACCCATTTTAACCAGTTTTGTGAAGGGACAATTTGTCTCATCTTCCATATTTAACTGGATGTTACTGAAAAGAGTTTTCTGTGTTTTCACGTGGTGAATGATTTTGCAGTGCTTTACCTGTTTGTTAGTTTTAGGTTTTTTAAAAACAAGTTTGTTTACAGAGCAGGCCTTGCCCTAAGCTGTTGTTTTTATTTTGAACAGCCTGTAACTGAGGCTGTAGCTGTCACATCCTAGGCTTATTTAATAGTCCCAAGGGACCTCAGTGCTGCCTGGAGAGAGAGACCCCAGCATGACAAGCAGCCATAACTTGGCCGTGATAATCATCTGGCTTCCATCTTCCCACCCATTTGCCTTGACTCTCTGTACTCAGGGGAGGTGGCCAGGGACTAAGGTCATTTAGTGGAAAGATTCCTAGATTTCCTTTTTTTATTGTTTGATTCTTTTTTAATTGATGAAATCATTCATGACCGTATGCTCTTGAAAAAAATACAGAGGGAACCGAAATCCTTTAAGACACCCATGGCCCCAAACCAACGGCACCTTGCTCAGTTTCCTCCCACAAGAGGGAACCCTTGTTAGCAGGCTGGAGGATCTTCTCCATGCATTTACTACTCTGTTCGTGTGTGTGTTTTAAGAAATATATAAATATTCTAACACATGTGCTTTTTTTACTCCTCATGCTATGTTTTGAAGCTGTTTCTGTATTCGTGTATGCAGCTCTGCATAATTGGACATGGTGCAGTTATATCATAATTTGTTTGGCCATTCTTCTACTGTTGGAAACTTCAGTTGCTTCTAACTTTTTTCTTTGGCAAATGCAGCTGCAGTGCAGAGGCCTGCTTGTGCCTCCTTGTGTGCGTGTGCTGTTCCTTTAGGGCACGTGTCACACATAGACAGGATAGAGTAGCAGTTGGTGACCTCTGAACCAAGTCTGGTCTATTGCCTGTTTTTCTATGGCCTGCAACTAACAATGATTTTTACATTTTACAATCGTCTTGTTCAATGGTCCATACTTTCCCCAGTGAATTGAAAGACCACTTTTAATACATAGTGAATATCCAAATACATATGGGTGCATTTGGGGCCTCTAGGCTGTTGCATGGTTCTGTTTCATTACTCCTGTTTTGAGTACTACTTTCTGTTAGTGAGACAGTATCATTAGTAAGGTGGTGTCATCTGCATGTCTTGTTATTGATATTTCTTCTGTCAATTTTTGCTCCTCCTTTCCCTGAGTCTAGTTCAGTTTTTTGTATGCTATGGTCTGTGTACAGATTCAACAAACAGGGAGATAAAATACACCCTTGTCTGATACCTTTGCCTATAGGAAACCATTACATCTTTTTTCTGTCCTGACAGTGGCTTTCTGGCCACAGGACAGCCTCTGCTTTCTTAACTAAGCTGTGCAACTAAACTACAGAGCAGGGAACTGGTCTGTTTAAGTAAAGCTGGCTTTGCCTTCATCACCGTAGGCATTTGATTCTCTTTCAGGAGCATGCATTGCTTAGATATCCGTAGCAAGATGAGACTGGAAAATTTAACTTCACTGACCAGATATTTTTTTGAAGCTCTGTACACTTATAAGAAGGAAGCACTGCTTTCTAAGTGCCTTCATGCATTTGTTTGGCTTGGATGTAGGATGAGATGAAATGTTAAGGAAGTCAGGAGATTCTGTAACTTATTTAGGGCCGAGAGAGAGATGGGTGTTAGATACCTGTTGAGCGCACACAGAGTATGTGTGGATCTTGAGTGATGCAGCTTAAAGAATAAGCCACCCCATCCTTCAGGAATGTACCATATTGGTAGGAACATGAGAGAGACGGGTAACTAGTAAAACATACACTTCAAAATGGAAATGACCAAGGTACCTTGAGGAAGGAATCAAGGTGGGCAGTATCCCGGCAAGTTGGTCCAGAGATGGGACATGGGGGCCCAGGAATGACGGTGGAGTTTGAGTCCCGATCCTGAGCGTTTCACTCTGGCCACCCTTCTCTTTCACGACAGCCAGAATTGTTTATTTTGTTGTCTTTGGTGTCATCTTTGTGGCCTGTGGGGTGCCTTCCCATCAGTCTCCCTCCTTGTCAGGTCCCTGATCATCCTCTCTTACCCTCTGGTTACCATTTTTATTAGAAAATGAAAAACTTTAGTGATTATTTGAAAGAGCCGTGTCCAGCTGCTCAAACCCACCCAGCTTCTGTTTTTAGCTTATCCCCCGCTTGAAAGTAAACAGCATCAGGTCCCACTTGCCAAGCCTTTGTCACCATCTCCAGCAGCCATTTCTCCAGCCCATCTGCTCCCCCAGATGCTCAGCCCAGATGCCCTCCCAGCTCCACCCCATATGCAGCCCCTCCATGGACAAGTGTGGGGCCCACTGAGCACAGCCACCAGCAGCCCCGCTGCACCATCCGCCCACCCCTGGGCTGCTCTGAGCGTCACTTCTGACCCAGATTCTGCAGGCTGCACCCCCAGGGCCCAGCTTGTTTGCCCCAACCAGTCCTGTGATTTCCAGGGACAGGATGTTGACTGGAAAAGATAGAACAGTTGCTATGGAGATATGAATAAACACATGAGCCCTGGACACAAGCCATGGACACCTCACAGCAGGAAATTCAAACTAGTTTTGACAAGTTTAGTTCAGCCCTAAGGTTTACTTTGTTGGGTTACACACCTCACTTTTGGAATCAGTGTCTTAGAGGGAAGCGTGAATCCACCGCTAAACTGGCGTTCTCACATCCCCACACCCCAGCTCTATTTCTTCGGTCAGAGACTGTACACTTGCACAGAGGAATTAGAGGTCTGCCTCTGCATTTCTGGATGTTCTGGGGGGCTTGTGGTATCCAGGCCCAAAGCCCAGTGCCTGCCCTTGGGGCTGAAGAGGGGGTTATAGCGACATAAACATGGAGAGAAACTGCCCCAACCCGTCATAGAGGTCCAGGTCCACACCGGAGAACTGGTCACCCTGCATGGGCACAGTGATGCTTCCCAGCCTGCTCCACCTCCTGTCCTTCCTCTTTCCTCAGATTCAGGGGTGTGGGTGAGGAGGCTTAGAACTGGGGTACATCTTGCCTGAACATGGCTGAGGGCACATGGCTCCTCCTCATATTTGATGCTGGGTGGTGGGGGTGCAGATGGGACCTACCACAGGGGCCCTGTTTAAGCAGCCCTTTTCCTGTCTCAAGGCGCACTTCCTGGGCCCCAGGGGAAAGGGGGCACAGTCCTGGCACTGTATGAAGGAGGAGGGGACGTTCTGTGCCCCCACGAGCCAAGAGGGAAGTCATATTTATAAAGAGTGTGGAAGAAAACTTCTCACCTTCTCTCAGGAGGGCACTATTGCTGTTTTGGGCAGGACAGTTCTGTCATGCATGTTGCAGTACCACAGTCACCTTTTGGCAATTGTATTGTCCTTGGGACAACCAAAAATGCCCCACAAATTTCCAGACATCCCCCTAGGGTACATGCCTCTTCCATGTTGTGCCATGAGGGTATTGAATTGCCACAGAGCTATTCTGTGGGAAGAGATCATGACCAGCCTGGAGCTCTTTTTACCTTGATATATTTGTGTTCATGAAAATCAAATTCTGCTTATCAGTCATTGCCTTATCTGATTAAGTTGGTGATTATTATTTTCATAACTGATGGCTCTTCACTGTACCCTGATCGATTTTCCCATTTAGTTTACAATTCCTCAATGTTTCTCTTACCAAGGGGGTTTTCAAGCATCTAAGCTGTAAGGATGGGTGACTGCCATAAGGCTAGGCCCCTGCACATGGACAGCCAGTGTCCTAGATGTGAAGGACCACAGGAGGAGTGACAGTAACTGCTGCAGGGCTTCAGAGGAGAGAGTGAGAAGGAACAGAGGGTTTACAGTGGGAACTTTGGCCCTACAGCCCTAGAAATTCAGGAAACCATATAACTGATGGAGCTGGCTGGGCCAAGAGAACATATCCCTCCAGCCTTGCCCACATGGCATTTTTTTCTCCCAGGTCTCCTAAGTATGGAACTTTTCTCTACAGTAGTGAGTTTTAGTCAGTGTGCCGCAAGAATTTTTAATACATACAATGCTCGACTATTTAGTAGGGGCACTGATTTCTTTTCCCTTAGATTGTCAAGTAAAAATATGACAACAGCCAGCACAACAATAGCCATCCATTGAGAATGCCCTGCGTTGAACTATAAATATATAAGTCATACAATAGAGTTGCATCTTATTGGTCATGTCGCATAACAAGGTTGCATGTGATTGGTTATCACTTGGTACCAGAAATCCTTATATACAAATACAGTCACCTAATTTTTTAAAATGTCATTTTGGAGTCAAAATTGTTATTATTATTTTTTTTGTGAATCAATCAAAATCATACCTATTTTTGTTAGATCAGCAAAGAAAAAGTTTTTTGGTGTGGCACAGAATTTTAGTATTTACTTTATGTGCTCCATGAGGTGGAAAATGGTTGAAAATCACTGCTCTAGAGTTTTTGTGAACCAATGGCTGAGACCAGATGGTTCCCAAGACAGAGAGGAGGAATCCCTAACGTCAAAAGTCTTCCCGTCTGCAGTGTGTCCAGGGAGTCTGAAGCGGAGAGATGGTTGTAGCCGAGGCTTAATGTCCCCTTTGCTGTTCTTTATCACCCTCCTGTGGACTACCCAGACTGCTCTTTGTCCTGCCTTGTGGCCCATCCTTCCGCTCTTCCGCTGACTCACAATGAAGCGGGGCAGTGCCCTGTCAAGCGCGCTGCTCATTGGCAATGCCGGTTTTGTCAGTTCAGAGGACAGGGCTTGTGGCAGATCCTGGCCGGCAGGATCCGTGCATGTTGTGGCTGCTAGAGGACAAATACAGACAACAGAAGTCCTGTGGAGAAAAAAGGACAGCATGGCCGCTCTCTGAGAGAGAGAGAGAAAGAGAGGGCCAGGGGGCCCTAGTGCCTGCCTGGACAGGCTTTTGTTGCCTTTCTGGGTACATTACATGGAGAGTAGTCCTCATTTACTATGCACAGGTTCACTGAAGGGGGTTACCTTTTACAGATAACAAAGGAAAGAATGCTGCTAATTACTTCAAAGAGAAGGATGTTGCAGACCAAGGGGAAAAGTGGTTGAACTGGTCACATTCCATACTTGGGAAATTTAGCACAGACTTTAGGAAGTTACAGTAAGCACTTGCTGCCTCAATTCAGGGTGAGGGAGTTTTAGCAAAAGCAAGTCTCATAGCAGTCTAGGTACAATGCAGGCCTGGTTCCCCATGGGAGAACCTCTCTGTGGGCGTGGTCCTGCGTGCCACTCGCTCCCCACTGGTTTTCCATGTGAGTACTGAGCTACATTTCCATGCCATATGAAGCAGTTCCCTATAAGGGCTCTTAGTTAAAATTAGAGTTTGGGATTTTCTTTTTTTCTTCTTTTTAAATTTTTGTTGAAGTGCAGTTGTCTACATTTTCCCCCCACCACTCTCCCTGACCCCAGCCATTCCCACCTCCCTCCCCTGATCCCAAACCCCACCTTGGTTTTGTCCACGTGTCCTTTATAGTTGTTCCTGAAAACCTTTCTCCCCTTTCCCCCTATTATTCCCGCCTAACTCCCCTCCAGTTCCTGTCAGTTTGTTCTTTATTTCAATGTCTCTGGTTATATTTTGCTCGCTTGTATGTTTTGTTGACTAGATTCCACTTAAAGGTGAGATCATATGGTATTTGTCTTTCACCACTTGGCTTATTTCACTTAGCATAATGCTCTCCAGTTCCATCCATGCTGTCACAAAGGGTAGGAGCTCCTTATTTCTTTCTGCTGAGTACTTTCTGCTGAGTAGTATTCCACTGTGTAAATGTACCATAGTTTTTTGATCCAGTCATTTACTGATGGGCACTTAGGTTGGATTTTCTTTATAATCATCTATTTTGTCTCCTACCCACTCCCCCTGGCAAATTATCAAGAACTGCTTATGAACATCTTGATTTCTACTTTTAAGTCTTTCTAGAGTATTAAGTCCAATAGCCTCTGTCTTTAACATTCTTCCTTATTTTTTTAAAAGTAACTCTCCCTAAAAATTGAATGGTAGTCAGTTATTTCAGATTTTAGATGTCATCCCTCCTGTCTCTGAGATGATGCTCCTTCACATTTGCTAGGATTTTGACTTTCTTTTTACCCTAAGCAGAAAAAGGAATTTATTGATTGATAAGGTTGAGAGAGATATTGGGATGATCAGAGAATTAACGGAAGACCTAAAGGAACCAGGACCTCGGGTGCTGGAGCAGAGCCCTGTGCCTTCGGCACTGCTCTCCCTTGCCTCCTCCCTTGCTCTGCCCTTGACCCTCAGCCCTGTACCAGGTAACCTGGCACAGCAGCCCTGCTGAGCAACTCAATGCAGAGAATGTTCTCCTTTCTCAATATCTCTCAATTAAATATTGATTATTTAATCATTGTAATTATTTTCCATGAAGAGAGAATCACTTTGGCTTAACCGAGCTATGTGCACCCTCTGTAACTGACATTAATGAGAGAAAAATCACATGGGGCCTTGGAATTTCCCAAACAGGATGTCAGGTTAGGGGACACTAATGGTGTTAGAACAGAATGACAGAGTATCTGGCTCACTGGGTCCCTTAGAAATCAAACGTGTTGTCAATGTCCCTCTATCTAGAGAGAATCATTTGGACACATTTATGTCAATTAAGATAACTCATGTTTTCTTGGTTTATTATTAGGAACTTTTTCCTGCTGTCTCCCTGCTTCCTCTCATCCCGCCTCCCCAGCTATTGCTAATTGAGTCAGCAATGCCCAGAAAGTAACTTCCTCTGCTCTACAACGCAGAAACTGATAGATGAACATCTCCTTATTCTCAGAGGTGAAGGGCACGGAGCTGTCCTCATTCCACTCTCATTACCAGTTTTATCTGAGTCATTATCTATCATCTGGTCTTGTTTGACAGCATCCCCTGGTGGCCTCTTAGAATAGGGAGAGAGACTAGAGGTCGTCTTGTCTGGTATGGGACATGTCAGCATCACTGAAGTGCTTTCCAGAGCAATCATGTCCAGACAGACAGCTCAGTCAGTTCCCACTGCACACCTTATGCATGAGAAGGCCTCACTCACGTCTAGAGGCAGTAAAGCTGTGCTCCAAGGTGATGCTGGAGGAGAGAGCCGTGGATGGGGGATATATGGTAGCAGCCATGTCTGCGCATACAGAACAGATGCTGGGACTAGCAGGAGAGAAAAGGGGCGGTGTCAGGAATTCACTTCTTCTGATTTTTCAGAGGACCCTGATTAAGGCTCACATAATGGCCACAGGTGATTCACAGCAGGGTCCCCAGAGGTAAATAAGCCGTCTTCTGGAGAGTCAACTCTAGCTTTGTCCTTTTGGCCTGCCATGAATCCAGCTAATTCAGAGTTCTGGTTGTAGTTGGAGCACAGTTGAAATCAGGATGCAGGTGACCACCCCAGAGACGTGCAGGTTTCCCAAGAATATTCAGGACCTGCTTTTACTTCCTCTCTTTCCTATGTCTTTGGATTAGGCTGAGGCATTTCTCAGAAGCCATGTGTGTCTGGCTGTTGCACTGTACCTGGTTATCATTTTAAATACACAGTCTCAAAGGACAGTCCCTGTGATTTCATCATGGGGCTCATGCACTCCAGACACAGCATTGTGATCTCACTTGAGAGGGCCACCACAATGGTCAACACCGAGAAATAAAGCCCTTGTTGACTTTATGACATCCTCAAGAAGATGTTAAAAAGGGAGGAAGAAGTGCAGTGAAGACCTTGGCTGGACGGATGAGCAGAATTCTTTACCATCAGCACTGGAAAACATCTCCCCGGCTCCCCTGCATGTCAGGTGCTATGATGAGCCGCCATCTGCTGACGCTGCTGCAAGCTCGCTCTCAGGGTGGCGTGTGCCCTGAGCTCCGATTCCAGGAATGGAGTCAGCTTGTCCTCATCTCCTGCACCCTCCTCATGGGATTCCTCCTAACAGTGGGTCTGAGTTATGGGGTGATTTCCAGAGTTAAGTAAGCTGGCCCAGGAGATCACCCGGATCTTGACCTTATTACATGGAGTTGTGCTTATTATTATGGAGAGCAGTTTAAATGGTTCTTGTACCAATAGCTTTGCATGCAGGACACACATAGAGACATTCCAGCTAAATCATAGCCAGCTTCAGACCTTGTGTTATACGTGACCGAGGGAAGCCCATTTTGGTCAGAGGGAGTAACAACTTTGGGGTGCAGCTCTTCTTTCCTTAGACCAGAATGAGCCTGTTGTCAGGTAGAAGTGTTGATCCTGTTTAAAAAACAATTTTAATTCAAATAGCAGTTCAGGCTGTCGGGGAGGCATCCTGGGCCGATGACCATCAAGAGCTGGGTGACATGACGTTCCAGTTTCACTTTTCCACCTGTGTGATGAGATGCACTCTTGCATTTGGCCCACAGGTGCAGTTCCTCTCCCCACAGGCTCGCCGGCGATTCCACGCGGCCCTCGCCTCTTGTTCCACCTCCATGCTGATCCTGTCCAACCTGGTGTTTCTTGGGGGCAGCCAAGTGGGGAAGATCTACTGGAACAGGATCTTCATACAAGGTCAGTTGCTACGCAATGCTGTTTTCAGCCAGCTTCTTGTTTTCCTCGGACGCACTCGGTAACTTGGATGGGCAGCAGGGGGCCCTTCATTGTTCTGTTTATGGTGTGTGACCTACAGAAATACCAGCCGGGAAATACATCCCTGAGCTATGATGTACCTCTTTTCTGCACCATGTGATACTTAACATCAAAATGTACTTACTGTACCAGCTCCCCCAAACTCTGCCATTCCATTCTGCTAAGTCACCCTTCCATTTTTTTCATTTGTTCCCAATCTTACTGCCTGCCTATAGGTCCCAGCCTTCAGTACACTGCAGAGCCTAACCTTGTTCCATTTACCGCTCTGAAAGTCCTGCGAGGATTATGTCCCAGAAGGCCCGCTGTGCTCTGCTGAAGCTGTGGGTGTGGCGCTAGGGTTTGCCATGACTCTTTGCGGGGCATGATTTGGTCTGAGCACTGGGATACCAGTGTGGCCAGCTGACTGCATGTTGAATGTACACTAAGTGGCTAATTCCAATGTCCACAGCAAAGCTATACCGGTAGCAAGTGAAGTGCTAGTTCATCGGAATTATTGTGAAAACGTTGCATTAATAATTGATCATCATTTATTTAAGGTCACCATTTCCCTGGGGCTAGACTAAGAGTTGCATCATGTCCTTCAGAGAATTGGGAGAAAGCGAAACACTCACAGCCCACACTACGTTAGCCAATTGCCTGTGTTCTGTTTCCCTGGCCGGTGATGGTTTGGGAAGCGTTGCCAAGCAGTGGTGACGTGACGCTGCACGACTAGGCTGTCATGTCCACATGGTGGCAGGCTTGGCTGAGCCAGGCACCTAGGGCCCGAGAGCACACCCCATTCTGCTTTCATCTCCTCACTGCAATACCCCTCTTTGATCTTGCCTCCTGGTAGTTCCTGCAAAGACTGTACTTTTTGGGTGGAGGCTGTGCTTTAATAAAGATGGGAGATAATGGGGTGCAGAACATCTAAAGATAAAAACTGCTCCTAGGGGTGGGTGACAGTGTCTTACTTAACCTGCCTCCTACCATCCATAGCACCGAGCACGACACCGAGAACGCTATGGCCCAGGGGAACAGGTGAACTCGCACTGTGGGGGTCACATGAGCACAAAGGCTCTGCTCTGTGCTTTGGTGAATCGAACAGACTGGGTGTTTGCGATTGGAAAGGCACTGAGAGGACGGGAGTGGGATGAGAAGCACACGCCAATGTGGGACCCAAACAGGAGCGTGTCGATAGGGTCAGGTAACTCCTGTGCCAGATGCTGGAGTAAGTGGCCAGAGGTCCTAGGATGGAGCGGCCGACCTTCCCTTGAAGTTGGATTTCCCGGAGGAGGTGAGGTGGCATTTGAGTTGGAGTTTTGAGCACTATAAGTAGGAACTTGCCAGGTGGAGAAGGCAGGTACATGGGTTATTTAACACTCGCTACTATGTCAGATAATTCCAAGCTCGCGGTAATTTTTCCCCATAGAAGTTTTTTCTTCTCACAATTCAGTGTGTCACAGCCATTCTTCTAAGCAATGACTCCTGGGCCTAGGAGGTTTCCCTTTTGATTACCCACTGCCGTGTCCAGGCCTCGTGGAGGGGAAGAGACGTGGGGATGGTGCACAGGAACTAAATACCCCGCCGGGGATGCACAGCATTTCCGCTCACATTCCATTGGCCAGACCCAGTCACGTGACCCAGCTACGTGCAGGGTCGGGGGAAGTGGGAAAGAACACAGGTATTAGTGGCCTGGCTCAGCGGGCAAAGGTACCTGAGGCAACCAGCTGGAGGTGCCCCAGGGGCAGTTGAAAATATAAGTTGGAGTGGGGAGAAGGGCAGGAGGAGTGACTGAGGTGTGAGGGTTGAGGGCATAAAGGTGACACGCATGGCCATGGGAGTGTACACAAGTGGACAGGGAACGTGAACAAGTGGACAGGGGTGAGAAGGAGTGGGCTGGGAGGTGGATCCTGTGGGGCTGGCATTTAAAGGGCAGAGAGAAGGGCACCAGCTGTATAATGTCCTTTCTGCTTCTCAGAGCCGGAAGCTTGCTGCCATTTGCTGTGCACCCTGTGGCACTGACATCGGCTACATGGGCTCAGGGCTCTGCTGCCACAGTGTGGGTCCCACTTGGGTCTACGACCGGATCTATGTTGTGTCTTCCTTGCAGCCAGGTGCCTGATTCTGCAGGTGCCGGAGTCCTGGGGACTGACCCTCTGAGTGTGGCGAGCTCTGTGAATTGTTTCTGTCTGGGCTCTGAGCCACGGGAGCTCAACTTGGCATTTTCTGTGTTGGAGATTCTGCAGATCGGCCTGGTGCTGTCTCTGATGCTCTGCCCTGTGGCCTCTGAGTCAGGGCATGCGGACTGGGGTTGGCAGTTGTCCCATTTGCCTGGTCTTTGTTTTTGTCCCTGAGTGATTGAGTTTATGTATCTTCTGGAAGAAAGTAAACCAGGTGGTGCCAAGTTCCCCACCCTTGAGGAGTCTGGGTTTTTTTTTCATAACCAGAAGATTAGTATGAATATTCATGTTTTGGTACAAAAATGTATTAATGAGTCCATTGGATGCTCCCTCAGACTCTGTTGGGGTATCATATTAGTTTTCTAAAATCTAAAACAAAACTTGGATTCTGGAAATCCACAGGTTTCAGATAAGGGATTGTTGACCTGAATGTGTAGCTGCTGGTGAGTGAGCCAGGAGTTGGGCAGGCTGGTGGTCTCTGGTCTCTGCCCTCGGCCACACGAGCAGGTGTGGTGGGGTGAGAGAGGGGGCCTGTCTGTAGGGGATGGAGAGCGTTTCGGCCCAGTGTCTAGATCTCCAGGTTTAACAAAAGGTGACCCTTCCTTGGGGGTAGCCGCCATTGTCCCTCTGTGCCTCCATGGGCTGGGCCCGCTGCAGTGGCCATCTCACCTCAGTGGATCCTGGAGGAGCAGGAAGGGGACAGAGAGGAGTCTGGAGAACAGAGCTCAGTGGGGAGGTGGAAGAGACATCTTCACTGATTCTTAGAGAGCCCTTTCCCAGCATCACTGATGTCTTAAGAAGTAGCTCGTGTTTAGCCTAGAGGAGTTGTCTTAAGGTCAGTATCTCTCTTACCTCCAGTTCACTGAATTTAGACATGAATTTGTTTGCTTTAAGCAGAAAGCCTTATTTCAGTAGCTTATGTAAAAATGTCTCCTGGTCTCCATGGGGCTGGTGATACGAGGCTGCAAAACCAGCGCCCTCTCTTCCCGCTGTGCGCGCAGCCCCCCTGTCCAGAAGAGCGGACGGGGCCAGCCAGGGACGGAACCGCTGCTCTCTGAGTGGCATTACACACAAAGCATTTCTATCGAGTGTTACTCTGCTGCAGAGGTGGGGGGTGTAATGTTCAATTAACGCAGTTGAGAAAAAACAATCTATATCTTTGCCTTTAAAATACTCTCCAAACCTTTGTGATTGAAGTAGCTTGAGGAATGTGGGTGTGTGAGTTCAGGCACAGGTGCCCGTGTGTGTGTGTGTGTGTGTGTGTGTGTGTGTGTGTGTGTGTGTGTAGGGGGAGCCTGGCTGGGTCCAGGGATCTGAGAAGGATGCAACCAGGTCCCCCCGGCCGCTTTGGAGGGAGCCTGCTGTGTCATGCTCTGCAGAGGTAAATGCACGTTGCTTCTTACATAACTCTTTGGCTCTCAAAGGCACTTGTTGATGGAAGGAGCTTTCTCATGTCTGTCGTAAGTCCTTGATAGTGAAGCCTAAGTTGATTTTTAAACAAGCAGCTGATGACTGCTCTGTAACTCAAAAATATCGATGTGTTCTATGTATCCAAATCTGCAAGACTGGCCTCCACAAACCAGCTGTGTCCTTAGCCCGCTGGTGATGCTGTGGTCCTGGGGCAGTGGGGAGAGAAGGCAGACGGTGGGGATGGGTGTACATGGGACATATATCTGGCCTTGAGGGGCTGAGAGCTTTATGTTTGTTTGGGTGCAGGGTGGTGTTCCTTCAGAAACATCCATGTACTGCTGCTGTCAGCGGAAGGCCTGGGCTTTGTAAAAAGGGGACATTTCACTGGGTTCCACATCTCGGGGCATGGGAGCTCGGTAGACACGTGGATGCACCAGACACTCTCCAGCCTGACTTCTCGTCACACGTGCACACGCTTTCCCTCCCACTGCCTGATCTAATTTGGCACACTCCATCTCAGCACTTAGCTCCTGAAGTGGCTTTGTGTCAAGGCGAGAAGAATTTTGGGTCCTTTCCCCTCTGGCTCGCAATGAGAGAGGAACTCTTAATTTTCTTATGCAGGTCAGAACCTTTACACTCCCCTATTCGTTTGTTATTTCTAGCCGAGAAAGGAGAAAGTGTTTTCTCCCCGATTACTAGCCTGTCCAGGCAGTTTATTCCTCTCCTGGCTCAAACGGCTCCGGACAGGCATTTTATTTAAAGCTGAACTGAGGTGCTGTGCTGAAGTTCTGGAAAGCTGTGGTTAAATGAAACCCACTCCCCCACATCTGGTTAAATTCTGGGGACTGAAATCTCGTTTGATGAGAGAAGATGGAGGGCGGATGTCGCTGTCTCGGGGGCCTTCCTTGTGCTCGCTTGTCTCGCCGTCTTCACGAGCCCTGACCTTCACGTGGGGTTTCCATGTCTCTGATCGATTCTGCTTCTGCCTCACTGGATCCTCTGCCGGTTCTTGAACAGCCTGGGGGGCAGGAACTGCCCACCCACTGTACTGGTGGTGAAGTGGATACGTTGGTACAGGATAAGCGATTGATCCATGGTTACACATTGGTCCCTTTATGGCCATCTTTGGAATCTGAATTTCACGACTTTCAGAAGCCTCAGTTTCCCCCAGAGTATGTCAGGCACAGTCACTAGGCACGGAGCCTGAGGAATGGTGTGTGGGGTACTTGCCCAGCAGTGTGCCGGGGCATTGCCACACCTGAGAGGATTTCTGAAGTATCTGGGAGGGAGCTGGGGTCATCGTGCCCCTGAGCCCTTTCGGTGAGGCCACGTGAGACTTCTTCCTGTTAACTGGGAGCTTTTGTGACTTCACTTAAAAAAGAGTTTCATAGAATATGGGAACATTTAAAGTGTCCTTAAATAGAATATCAAGTAAAGTCCTGGCTGGCGTAGCTCAGTGGATTGAGTGCGGGCCTGCGAACAAAGGGGTTGCTGGTTCGATTCCCAGTCAGGGCACATGCCTGGGTTGCGGGCCAGGTCCCCAGTGGGGGACGCATAGGAGGCAACCACACACTGATGTTTCTCTCCCTCTCTTTCTCCCTCCCTTCCCTTTTCTCTAAAAGTAAATTTAAAAATCTTTAAAAATAATATCAAGTAAAGACTGGTATAGCTTAGACACAGTTAACCAGATAAAATAAAGCATTGATCTTTACTGATATTAGCACATATTATTTGAAGTCTCTACCTCTCATTGGCCCCTATCCACCTGCCCCCATCCATATATATGCAGGGTGTTATTAAAAAATGTAATTAAATCACAATGTGGTACACCTTAGACTAATACAGTGTTACGTGTCAATTTTATCTCAGTCAAATTCAGGGGGAAAGTATATTACAAATATGGTAATACAAGTTAAGATAAAGACAAAATAATTTTTAAAAATTTGAGTCCTCTTTATTCTCTAATTATGTCAATAACAAAGCTGCTCACCATGTGATAAGTATTCAGTATATAAAATGATACCTGCAGAGGGATTCCCACGTCCGTACCAAACCAGGAAGGCACTTGGAATTGTAGGACACGCGTGGTTTCTGAAATGAGCCTATGCCTTGGAATTTATACTGTTCATTTATGTGACCGCTCCTGCTGCAGTTTCTGCCAGCCCAGCCCAGGCTAGTGCGTGCCAGCTGAGCATTCTGGGAGCACCCGCTGGTCTGAAAGGTTTATCAGATGCCCTTTTCACCAGACTGTCTCCTCAAACCACTACTGGACATTTTTAAAAGGTGTTCAAAATTAAGACTGTCTAATATGGAATTTAGTAACGGTTTTGTAACAGAAGGGGCCACCTAGCCAGCGTCATCGCTGGCAGGTGTCTCAGCAGGACCCGCGGCCGGGTGTGTTTTGGTCTCCCGGTGCGCGGGCACTGGCCGCGAGCCGCGTCCGTGCGTGCTCCTTCCCTGCGGCTGCTGCAGCACAGCGGTACAGACCTGATGGCGCGAGGCAACAGTGGTTTGTCTCTTACTCTTCTGGGGGCCAGAAGTCTGAAGCCCCGTCATTAGTGCACATTTTAAAAAGTGCTGAGCTAAAGTCTAGGTGCTGGCGAGACCGGTTCCTTCTGGAGGCTCTAGGGGAGGCTCTCTCTCCTTGCCTTCCCCAGCTTCCAGAGGCCAACCACACCCCTGGGCTGAGGGCTCACCTTCTGCCTCCTCAAAGCCAGCAGCAGAGCATCTTTACATCTCTGTCCCTCTGCCCCTGCCATCACACCCCCTGCTCTCTGACTCCTCCTGGGTCGCCTCTGCAGGGACCCTTGTGATTACATCAGGCGCACCTGGATAACCCAGGATAATCTCCCCATCTCATGATCCTTCATGTGCTCACACCTGCGAAGTCCCTTTTGCCAGGCGAGCTAACGTGCACGGTTCCAGGGATTAGGATGTGGCCATCTTGGAGATGCTGTTATTGAGCCGATCACAGCACAATCAGATAACAATTGCTATTTCACGGAACATCCCTTCTGCGGCACCACTTTAATAGCCTTTGTCTCAGGAGGTTTGATTATGAAATAGCGGTTTGGATATGCCACTAGCCTTATTAAAATGAGAATCTGCCCATAAAAAGAAATGATACTTGAATTTCACAGAAGAAAAGTGGGATTTGCTAGCTCGAGGGTAGGGAGTGTATGGGGAAGGCTGCAGCTTCCCGTGCTCAGCAGGTATCCCCATTTCTGGGAGCAGACCTCTCCTGCCCCATCCTGCATCTGTGCCATTCTGGTGGGACACACCTGCCTCTGAGACAGAGGGTCAGCCTGTGACTGGGGCCCGTACGGTCCATCTGTGCGCGCGGTGAGAGTCCAGAGCTGTTGTCGAACTGCTGGGGAGGAGAAGCTCTTTCCTTTGCTGTCTCGGATGTGTCAGAATGCTGGGCGGAGCTGAGTTTTTGAGACAGTATTTTGAGATGACCCACTAGATTTCCTGTGCATTTTAGTTACAAGTGTTTTTTTTCTCCTCAGTTATGTTGGGAGACAATTTTCCAGGGCTCCCTTGTGTTTCTGTGTGTCCTTTGAGCAAAGACTCTCACTGCTTTTGTTCCAAAATATCTTTGCAAGACTATTGGTATAGGAAACCTCTTTGGCAGCTGGAGATGGTGTCTTCCTCCAAAATCAAAGGTATTTGTTTACCCTTCAGTATAATAAATACCTCTGGCTATTTGGAGGTAAAGGTCAGGCAGGTTAATGCCCATTATAAAATATTTGTATTTCCCTGGGGTTTGTCTTCTGCAGTATAACCCACTGCATGTGCAGGTGTCGTTTGGCCCCTTTCACATTGCACTGCGGGATTTGTGCCTGAAATGCTCTGGCTACTGGCACTGCTGTGAGTAAGAAAGTCCAGTGTCTCTGACCCAAGAGACTCATGTCTTCTTCCAGCACCCATGAAGCTGGCAGGCTGATTCGTTGCTTTCATGAAGAGGAAAACCTCAGAGCCTTCACTTATTGACCATCCCGTTTGGCTGTCTTTCCCTCACTTGTGACCAAAAGCGTTCTGTCTCATGGAGGTGGGGTATGTACCACTGTGACAGGTTCTTCAGTGAAGGGTATTTGGGGAGATTCTTTTGTGCTGAATCATTTTTTTTGTATAACTTTTTTTTGCTTCTGTGCCCCAAATAAAGTAACTTTGACAAATTATGTACCCTGTTATGCTTTTTAAGGCATGCATAGGAATTTTCTACCCTAAGTTTAAATAATTATAAAACATCTAATTTTGCCATATTATAAATATTGACCCTTAAAAATAAAACTGACATCTTTAATAATATGAATTATAAATAACTTAGTGATGTGATATACATATACCATTATCCTTTCAGAAATACACATGAGCAAGATCTTCTTTGATAGTAATGTTTCCTTGATCATATATTCCTGTTTTGTCTCCCCTGTAGAATTTTATCTTATCAAAAAGTGTTTTCCTTTATCAGTTATCATGTTTCTCTGTGGCGTTATTGGTGTTTGTTTGTTTTTCTATCACTATATGGCTGGAAATAGAAACAGTTTTCTTCTGGATTGAATTATCATTACAATTAGTAGTAGTATATAACTCAAAAACAAGGTTGGCACTATTCAATAACTAATTATTAACACAAACAAGTAAAATTTTATTGGAAATTAATTTCTCTTGAGATGAATGGATTAGGAATTTATGGTTATTTGACTAAAGGAATTATCTAATTGTCCCTTTATTTTGTTTCCTGTTTTTCAGGCTTTTTCTTAGAATACAATCTAGCCTAGAAAAGCACATCTATCATAAGTTTTTCTCAGTGAACACACATGTGTAACCGGCACCGAGGGGCCCCTTCTCGTGACCCCCACTGCTTACACGTGCCCGTAAGGGTAGCGACTGTTCTGACTTCTACCTGCATATCTTTTTGCGGGAGCTTGTTTTTTATATACATATATATATACACACACACATACATAATCACAAAGCATGTATTCTTTTGTGTCCAGTTTCTTTTTCTCAATATTTTGTTGAGAGATTCATCCATATATTACTATGACTATAGATTTTTCCTGCTTATGACTATGAAGTATTCCATTGTGTGAACATGCCACAATTTGTTTATCCATTCTACTGTTGGTGAACATACTAGCCGATGGCTCCTATGAGTGGTCACATATATGTCCTGTGGTGAAGCTGCGTGTGCATTTTTGTTGGGTGTGTACCCGGGGGGACTGTGGCACCACAGGGCATACATACCTTCAGCTTTTGTAGATAGTCAAGCAGTTTCTCACAGTGTTACGCCAGCTCCCTTGAGGGTTATGCATCCTGAGGTAAGATAAGGATGGTTGCTGTGGACTCTGGCCCTCGGGGTCCATGTGTGTGGCTGCAATGAACAAATTCACATGGACTGTAGAAGTCCTGTGGAGAAAAAGGGATGGCATGGCCGCTCTCTGAGAGAGAGAGAGAGAGAGAGAGAGACAGAGACAGCGAGACAGCCAGACAGCCCCTACCTGGACAAGCTTTTATTGCTTTTCTGGGTACATTACATTGAGGATAGTCCTCATTTACTGTGCACAGGTTCACTGTAGGTGATTACCTTTGTAGATAACAAAGGAAAGAATGTTGCTAATTACTTCAAAGAGAAGGATGTTACAGATCAAGGGGAAAAGTGGTTGAACTGGTTACACTCCATATGTGGGAGGTTTAGCAGGAAGTTACTTTAGAGATATGCAGTAAACATTTGTTACCTCAATTCAGGGTGAGGGAGTTTTAGCAAAAGCAAGCCTCAAAGCAGCCTAGGTACAATGCAGGCCTGGTTCCCCACAGGAAAACCTATCCATGCGCCTGGTTCCTGTGTGTCCACTCGCTCCCGCTGGTTTTCCAAATCAGAGGCCGGGCTACATTCTGCACTCCACTCAGAATGGTCCCCTATAGATGGTAAAGAGGGCTGACTTTCCTTTATAAAGTGGGATGCAGGATAGTTTGTGAGAGGAGGAGGGAGAAGAAGAACCTTAACCTTAGACAGATAAATTGTTAGAGAAGGGTACATATGCATACATGAAAGTTGAGGACCTGGACGTCAGTGCTTCTGAAGTTTCCCATGTTGTTTACATACTGTGGAAAGTCCCGTTATAAGCCTCGTGGTGAGCGTAACCCCATTTGGAGACTGCTGGTCTGCAGGGGAAAGAGGCTCACTCTGTTCTTTGTGTCCCGCCTCATTTCCTATCACAGCCCCAGCAAAAGGAAGTGTTGATCCGGCCTGGACAGCGGGTGGGGTTAGCGTGTATCAGCTAGCCACTGCCACATAACAAACCACTCCAAAACTTAATGGCTTAAAAGAACAAGCATTACTTAGCTAGTAAGCAGTGAATCTAGGTGAGATTGCAAGCTTTTTGACTCCAAATACCTTATCCTTTACATTATGCTGCTGTGCCCTCTCCGCCCTGTGATGCATAAATCATTATCAGCAATCAGTTTTCGCTGCAAAACTTCCCTGGGTGTCACTGTCGAAGACAAAGTCTAAGGCACCTGGCTTATTGCTCTATTTCTGGTACTGATCAGTAGGGGTTAGGGTGGTGATGGGAGTCAGACCTTCCAGGTTCTGGGACTGACAAGCTAGCCTGTGGCTGCTGGCCAGATTGGCCACCAGCTGGTCTGTACATCTGTAATTATTTTTATTCTGAGCCTGCTCCCTTGGTGAAGGACTCTTGCTGACCAGACAGATCAACACCCAGGGTGTTGGATTGCCCACTTTTAGGCCCATGCAGACATTGTATTACTGTGCTCCTAACCCTGGTCCCTTCCTCAGGAGGGAGCAGGAGAAGGTGATCATTTTGTCTGGGCATGCTAGCTAAATGGGAGAGACAAAACGGTCTCAGGAGGGTGACCCGAAGGCCTGTGGTTACACCGTAACACACGGCTCGGTGCTGGGAACTCAGTGGAAGGCCACAGCATGGGCTGGTTGTGGCCCTTTTCTTTGTAGTAAAGATCAGAGAGTGGAACCCAGGGGAGCTAACTAGTCCTTGCTGTGGGAATTTTACCCACCACTGCGGTCACCTCTCCAGACTCTAATCAAAGCCATCAAGCATTTCAGTGAATATTTAGTAAATGAGATTAAAAACCACAGATTAAAACTTTTTGTCGTCTTGAAATACAGAACGAAACAAATCCTGTTTTGTCAGCACCTGGTTCGCGCCCCACAGGGTTGTCCATGGGTCAGAGCTTTGTGTCCACAGGCACTGGGGCCTCACCCAGACCATTTTCCTCTGCACTGACTTGTGCTTCTTGCAACCTGCCAGCTGCCCCCCACTCACCTTACCTGCTGCTGCGGAGTGTTCTTTGCAAGGAGAACCTACTAAGAGAGAGTATGGTCAAGGGGGCAGGGGGGATTATGGATTGAATTGTCTGCCCCTAAAATGCATTGATGACCTAACACTGTTATCTCAAAATGTGACCTTATTTGGAAATAGGGTGTTTATGTGGAGGGAATTGAGTTAACTCGATTGTAATTTCAACTCCTTAACAGTTAAAGAGTAGTTACATTTATATGGTCCTAAAATTATTTCGGCCCTTTGGAGGCAACCTCGAGGCTGATGCAGCCCCCAGTGAACAAGAGTCTGACACCTCTGAGTTAAAGTGAGCCATCAGGGTGTGCTCTGGTCCCAGTGACTGGTGTCCTTATGAAAAAGAAAACTTGTCCAAAGAGATGGATGTGTGTGGAAGGAAGCTGTGCAGCCACGGAGAGAAGGTCACAGAAGTTAGAGTGATGCCACCACAGAAGGCCTGGGGCCACCAGAAGCTGGTAGCAGCAAGGGGGACCCCCCCCCCCCCGTAGATGCCTCGCAGGGAGCATGGCCCTGCCAGCACCATGACTCCATCTTTCTCCCAAATGGTGAGACAATACATTCATGCTGTTTAACGCTGGTCACTTTGTAGAACTTCGTTGTGACAGGCCCAGGAAACTCATACAGCTTGTGGCGTGGGCAGGCCAGGGTGAGACAAAGCATGAGGTGGGCTGGCGGTGACTCCTTTTCCTCCATGAGAAACACAGTTCCGACAGGAGTCCAGTTCAGCACCCTTCTTGAGTGCTGAGGTCCACACCTCAGTCAGACTTGGCTCCCTGGGCACGGGCCATAGGACTTGGCTGTCTGGGCACGGGCATCCCAGCAGTGTGAAAGGAGGGTGGGAACAGTCACACCAGCCACGACAGTGTCACAGGGTGAACGTAGTCATCGCAGCAGGCTATTCTGAGCCAGAGCCCCGGTGAGGCCCACTGACAAGCAAGGGAAGCCAACCTTCTAGTTACTGGGGAGCCTCGTCTTTCCCGGGTGATCCACATCAGTGTAAAGTGTGGTGACGCGGGCAGTGATGACGGGTGAGCAGAAGCAGGGATCCACGGTGGCTGTCCACCGATGCACTAATGAGTAGATTTTCTAACAAAGCTAAACTTCCAGCTTCCACCTTCATATCCATCTTCTGCTGTGTCCTTCTCCAAACTATGACATTGGTTATACAGAAAGCAGCAGATAGAAACAGCTGGTCTGGAAGAGTATGTCACCCCATGTCAGGCTGGCGGACTGTGACTTCCTGAGGAGGCGGGCGGGGCTGATCCTGAACTTGGGAGCTACTCAGCATCTGATGCCTGAGGCTGGAAGCCTGTCCCCAGAGCCAGCTGAGCAGCGTGCCCACAGAGCCTCCTCACTTCCTCTGGGGATTGTCGCACTCCAGCTGCTGCCAGCTCTTGCCCAGAGGAGGCAGCTGCTAATTTGAGCCCTGTTTAGGTCCCTAGGCTGCACATCTTGGGACCTCCCTTTGTTTTTCTGGTGGCATTTTCATGTGACCTTGGGGGGGAAAAACTGAGAAGACTCACTTGCTATCAGTAAAATAAAAGGGGAAATTGGCTATTTCTCTTTTTAAAGATGATTGAGTTCCTTAGCTGTTAGAACTCTTCCAGAGGCCAGAGGTGTGGACCTCAGGGAGTTTCCTGCGGCTGTAACCTGTCTTTGGGGGAGAGAAGAACCCAGGGAACGGGGGTCCGAGCCAGGGATAGAACTCTGTGCCGGAAAGCATTAGAGAGATGTCTCTGGTTTGCTTGGGTGAGGCCACACTGCCCAGTTCCTGACCCAGGAATGTGGGTTTTTGCTTGATGCACCTGGTTTCCCCTTTCCCAGGTGTGTGCTCCCATGTTGGGTGCATGGGACCACTCTCTTTTGCTTTGGTTCCTGGTTGAGTCCCCCAGGCGAGCACATTTGTTGTAATATGCGAGAGTGGACCATTTGCATTCTGAGGGTTGTCAATCACGCAAAATCTGAAAGGCGCTGGACAACATAATGGGTGCTGTTGTTTGCTGGCTTTCAAACGACAAATAGCCATACAGTGGTGGCATAGGCCTGTCTTGGGATCCTTTTCTTGGAAAGTCATTTTTTTTTAACTTAAACTAGAAGAAACGAGATAGGTTTTAACATAAAATTGTTTCTGGCCCTGCTTTAACATTCTGTTTGTGTCCATAGTAACCTATCACTCAATCTTCCCATATTTGAAGTTTGCCTCTTGATTACTTTTCTCATTCATTTTTGTGGCTGCTCCGACAAAATTGCTGGAGGGTTGGATCATACCTTTTAGATTGCTGTAAAGAATTGCTATCATCAGCGAGGATTTTACTGAAAGAAACACAAGTACACGGTAGGGAAATAAGAAATCTGGGAAGCACCCCAGCCTCTCTGATTCAGGGAAAAGAGGCACAGTGGTCAGGTGAGTCTGCGTGAGGCAGAGCTCTTTCTTCACGGGCAAAACTGCCCGAAGGAGAGGCCTCTCCACATCTCCGCTGGGCATCACGCTGGGCGCTTGCGGCACAGCCGGTCACACGCGGTACAGTGTGCTGTGGGGCTCTGAAGACAAAGTGCCTTGAGGACAGAGAAGTGAGTGGCGAAAACAAAAGAGCTACAGTATACACTGGAATGCTGGGCTGGAATCTGGAACAGCACAAGGACATTACTAGAAAAACTGGTGAAAACCAGAATAAAGTAGGGAGTTTAGTTAATAGCAATGGACCAGTGTTGGTTTCCTCGTTTTGACAACTGTGCTGTTGGGAGAAGCTGGGCGAGGGGGTATATGGGAACTCTCTGCATGATCTTTGCAACTTTTCTGTAAATATGAAATCATTACAAAATTTAAAGTTTATTGAGGAAAATGGGAAGTGAGTGGTTACGTTTATCTCCTGGGTGAGAAAGTCATCCTGGAGGAGGTGAGGTCAGAGGCAGGTGTGAAGGATGAGGAAGTACCAGACGTGGGGGATGGGCTCAGCGCTCACCAAGGCTGGAGGCTTAAATGGCACCTTCAGGAGACAGCGTCTCAGGACTGGAGCAGGAACGGTGTGAGGTGTGAGGTGGTGAATAAGTACCAGAGGCCACCTGAAAGGAAGCCTGAAGACACGATGAGGAAGGTCACATACGCCATGCTATGGAGTGTGGATGTCATCCTTAATAGGCTGGGGGGAGGAGGGTCACAGAAAGATTTTTGCAAGAGTGACTCGATCCTCTCTTTGGAAGGTTGCTGTGGTAACGTGGAGGCTGATTTGCAGGGAGCAGTGCTGGGAGCGGGGAGGCTCGTCAGGAGGCCACAAGAGGGAAGACAGTGTCGGGAAGACGAAGACGGAGCCAGAAATCTTCAGGATTCTCCCAGGGAGAGTTTGGGAACCATCCAAGCCTGCATAATCAGTACAGTTGAATGGTTTTGGTACCTGAGATGGGGCAAAAGCACTTGAGGTCTCCCTGCCGGTTTTGTAGCTCACATAGATCAATTTCTGAATTTTGGAGAAAGAATGGTCACTATAGATTTCTCCACCGTTTCCTGATCTATGGCCCCTGGAACTGGAGGGAAGACACAAATGCCAAGGACAATGCCAAGATGGAAGGGGGTCTTTGTGGACATGAGCAACTCGCTCTGTAAACTACCCGAATTAGTGCTTTTTCCAGGGTCAGGTTCACTCTGCAGGGGGGACATGTTTTGTAGTTTCTCGTTCTCTCTTTGTATTGGAAAGATATCTTCAGATTTATCTTTTGTTCCTTAAATACAGTAAGTGTAGTTGCTGTACAATCTATGTTTGATACTTTCAATTCTTAAATCTATGTTTACTGCATTTGTTGCCATTTTTTAATGCTGGGTCTTACCCATAGTGCCTCTTCCCTTCCATACTCGGCTACTTTTGACCGTGTGCTGCTGGCTGTCTTGCATGATGCTAGGCAGGGTTTTCCTGAGGCCTAGTGTGAAGAAGGCACCTTCCTCCAGACAAAATTTGCGCTTGTGACTGACATACCCAGGACTGGCCCACATTACATCCTCTTAGGGAGTGATTCGCTTCCCTCTCCCTTTGCTTTGGAAGAGGGCAGCTGGGTTTACTTCCGGTGCACACTCACCTGAAGGGGATTCGATACCTTTCTAGGCCCCAGCCTACTGGGCTTTGGTGGGTCACCTGTTAGACTCACTGCTTTTAGCAGGCCGTGGGGTTTTATTCCTATTGTCTTACCCCAAATATTGTAGCACAGGCTGGACAAATGTTTTCATAACAAAAACATTGTAGAGAACTTTCCTTGTCTCCCTTGGTTCTCATTTTCTCTTATATTTTGGCCCAATAATTCCTTACTCTGTCATACCAGAACATTGCCAGCTTTTTGAAAAAAGTTAAAAATATTTATCTAGCAACTTCAGTGTTTTTTTTTTTCTTCCAGTGGGGGAATTGACCAAAATAACTTCTCTGCTATTGCCAAAACCAGAAGTTTTTCTTAGATTCTGAAGAAATCCTGATTTTTCTTTGAGTCAAACATAGCATTTGTTTGACTCATAGCATTTGAAACATCCAAGAAATGATAAAATGGTTCGAATACAAGCAGAAGACATCAGGTAAATTGTTGGTGAGTGAATCTATGCTGGGTTGCTGGGAGCAGTGAGGTGTGTCTAAGGAACTCCCTGTTTCCGAGAGCCGTGGCTCACTGGCGGTGTGCGCGCACCGGACGTAAAGGACTCTGAAGTGATCCACTGGCTGTGGGACCATGGACAAGGCACCAACCTGTCTAACACTTAGCTTCTGCCCTCTACATTGAGAAAAATATCTACTTCATAAATGACTATGGAAATGAAATAAAGTAATATATACAAAACCTTGCACAGTCCCTGATACATGGTAAGCCCTTACTAATGGTAGCTTAGTATTGGTAATTTTATATTAACATTATTCCACCCACATTGATACAGGGTGCAGCCAAGAGGGGGAGCCCCAAATAGGGATTTGGAATGGGGTCCAGAACTCAGGGTGTCCAGGAAATATTAGAAAGATATAAAGGATGTCCTCACCCCTTCCCCCCACAGGTGTGAGTTGGGGGAAGGGACACGTGGAGCAGGACCATGCAGAGCTATTTTAGACAGCAGTGGCTTTGCAGCTAACCTCTGGTGTGGTCATTTAACATATCTATAACCTTTAATTGGTTGCACAGATATGTTAAATAGCTGTGGCCATGCTCTGAGCCACAAGGATTGAAATGACTTCCACCCAAGATGAAACTAGGGGGGCAGGTCTCCTGGTTACAGCACCTGTACCTGTGTGAGAGCTTAGAGAAGATTGGCTCCATGACATGGGGACATACCTGCCCAGACTCACGATGGCAGCCCAGTAAACTTGGAATAATACAGGAATGCTGGCAGGTGTAACTGATTGTAGGAGTTGGAAATGAGGGTACAGAGGAAGATTGGTGCAGGGATTTAAATCCAGACACGGCCATTGGGAGGAGAACCATGTGAGGCTTTGCCAGAGTGGGGACTCCCGCAGCTTTGGTGGAGAGAAGAACCATGTGTTTTTGGCCAGAGTAGGGACCCCCATAGCTTTGGTAGAAGAGGACCATGTGGCTTTGGGATGTTCCCTTTGGCCACATGGCCTAGGGAGCAGGAGAGACTTTGCTTGGAAGAAGGATGAAAGAACTCTTGCCAGTAGGCCATGAGAAGGTGCCACATGGCTTTGGATTAGCTGCAGATCTGAACAGTGACACAGCTGATGGTGCTGGCAGCCTGAATCACAGACTTCTACTTCTTTTCCTGAAATACGGTACCCCAGTTTAGGGCAGAGGGAGAAGGCAGCACTGTGTGTGTGTGTGTGTGTGTGTGTGTGTATCCTAAAAGACTTTGATATTTTAATGAAGACATTAGGTCACTGCTTTTAAATCTGTATAGCTTTAAATAAACATTTCCTTTCCTTTTCAAAAATCTCTGGCATTGAGAGACATCTTTCCTCTGGTGGAGGACAGGCAAATCTAGTAGGGGGTCCTTTCGGTAATAGTGTATTGTACCCCCTTTGATCTTGTTCTGTAACAACATGGCCCCCTTTTTTTTATCAGAAATAGTTTGGTGGATGTCTACATTCAAAAAGATGAAGTTGGACACCTATCTCACACCATACACAAAAATTATCTTAAAATGCATCGAAGACCTAAAGTATAGGAATAAATCTTTATGACCTTGGTTACACAAGGGTTTCTTATATATCACACCAAAAACTCAAGCAACAAAAGGATAAAATAGATCAATTTGACATTATCGACATTAATTTTTTTGTGATTCAGAGGATGTCATCAGGAAAGTGAAAATGTAACTAGAATGAGAGAAAATTTTGCAATGTATTGGATAAGGCATTTGTATCTAGAATATACAAAGAATTATTACAACTCAATAATAAAATGACACATAACTCAATTTAAAATGGGAAAAGAACCTGAACAGACCAAATGCAGGACCCAAAGAAGATATACAAATGACCAATAAGTACACGAAAAAGATATTCAACATTCACCATTCACCATCCAGAAGATGCAGACAAAGCCATGTTCAGATACCAGTTTACAAACACTAATATTACTATAATAACAAACTCAAAATGGAAAATAGACATTGGTGAGAGTGTGGAAAATTTGTACCCTCCTACACTGCCTACAGAAAAGTAAAATAGATAACAGATACTTTGGAATGTGGCCAGGCAGTTCTTCAAAAAGTTTGGTACCATAGAGTTACCATATGACTGAGCAATTCCACTCCTAGTACAAAGAAGTAGTATACAAATGCTCAGAGCAGTGTCATTTGTAATAGTGAAGAAAGTGGGAACAGCCCATATGTCCATCAGTTGGTGACTAGATAAGTAAGGTATGGTCTATTTATACAATGGAACATTATTCAGTAATAAAAAGGAATGAAGAACTGATACATGCTATGACATAGATGAACCTTAACAATATTATTGTAAGTGAAAGAAGCCAGTCACAAAGGACCACATACTGTATGATTCCATTTCTATGAAATGTCCAGAGTAGGCAAATCTATGGAGACAGAAAGTATACAGTGGTTGTGTAGCACTAGAAGGGGTGGGAATTTGGAGGGTAATGGCTATTGAGTATAGGGTTTCTTTTGGGAGGTGTGATAAAATATTTTATACTTGATTGTATAATGGTATTTAATTATATCTCAATAAGTCTGTTAAAAATTAGTTTGGGGCTAAAAGATCATTGGTCTGGTATGGTTATTCTATATGTTCCTCAACCCACCTGTCCATGCATCCATCTGTTTATCTGCCCTTTCTTCTACCAGTTTACCCCTTCCATCCTCCCATCTCATCCCATCCCATTTTCTCCTTCCTTCCTCACTCCATAAACCCCAAAACTGTTCACTGGTCATCTGCTAAAATCCAGGAACCATGCTCATCCCTGCCTTTTATCATGCTAATTTTGCATTTCTGTGTCTCTATGCTAAATGCCCAGCGTAAGGTGACTTTTTCACACTCTCCAGAGGAAGAAGTCTTTACAACCCATTCAGTAAACAGATGGATGCATAGATTTGGAGAGAGTGGGGAGTTTGATTCATAGCCAGGGGCATGCTGAAGACCTGGGTCACATCTCACCTCTGATGAGTCTTCAGAATGGTGTGTGGGAGAATTTCTGATTTCGTTTATTTGCTGTGACAGCTCAACGTTAAATATGTGTGACATTCTCTCCTGCCTCCTGTCTGGCTCAGTGCAGGTTTGATGCCTGGTAGCTGCATTTCTCATTAGTAACAGAGTGTTGAGTGATTCCAAGGGTGACCTGGTCTGACACAGCTTTCTTAATGAGAGTGCTCCCTGTTGTGTCATCATTAATCAGCATGACGTCAGCTCTTCTCCTGCCCAATCTCAGGTACAGTTGTTTCCCAACTTTATTGCCCGTTAGAATCACCAGACACACATGATCCTAAGTTCCCACCTGTAAGAGGTCCCGACTCAGTAGCTCCAGGATGAACACTCCTAGTGGTTCTGACTGAAGTGATCCTTGTATCACCTTTGAGATGCTCTACAATAATTGATCTGTTAATGCCAATGTCAGTTAAATATAAGAAGCCTCTAGTTTCTCCTCTAGTGCCTTTCCGGTGCCCATCTCTTCAATCCTGGAAGAGTTGCTTTATGGCTGAGAAGGAGCAAGCATCATTCGGGGTGTGAGCCTCTGCCACCAAATTTAGTGGGAAGGCTCTATGCTGTACTTTGACATTCTTGAGGGAGACAGGAGCCCAACAGCTCCAGGCAACTTTCACACGTCCAGGGATTTAGATACCTGGACTGTAACATATCCCAAATAATCAGCATCTGGGTTTAGAGGCATATTCTTAGATGTCAAATTTTTGCACCATCTTCAGGTTGCTTGATTCGATAGGAAAAATAAACTTGAATTTTAGGAGACAAGATGGAGGAACCTTCGGAAGAGGATGACAGGGGCTGGGGGTGTGGGGTGAGTGACATAAGCTGTAATGACAACCCTTCTGTGGACACAGTAACTGAGTGCTGACTCCAGTAAGGTGGGTAGGATGTTTTAAAATCCCTCTGGATGTGCACATGCCTCAAGATGCTGTGTGGGCACATATCTTCTACTGAAGACATAAATCCATCAGAATACCAAATCCCTCACCTCCATCACCATCAAAAGGCCTTTGTGGAACCCCCAGTTACATATAGCACTGTATTAAAACAACAATAGCAGCAATAACAACAACAACAATAAAATCTTTAGGCTAATTCCAGCCATCCTTGTAATTTGGGATCTTGGTGTCCAAGATATCATCAATCTCTAGCTACAAGGAAAGACAGGGCCTAAACTACATTTCAGTTGGACAGGAGAGAGGAAATGCTATAATAGCATCTTATACATATATTTCCTTTTTACATTTTTTCAAAGCACTGTCATTGGCATTGCAGTCATGCATGGTACATTGGAAGGAATTATCATTCTTATTTAGTGAGTGAGGAAGATAGAACTTAATTAAATGACTTGCAAAATGATGGAGCTGAGACTTGAAATCATGTCATCTAGTTCCCTCTTCAGTGCCATTTTACTACATCACTTTGCTAAGAAAATCCTTAGGTTTCTGCTAATTATCTATCTGGGATTGATAATTTAGGAATCCAACTTCATTATTCTTTAGGGTATGAATGATGAACTACTAAACGCTTCATGAAAAGAGCTACATGAATGTTTATGACATGAGTATCAGTGATTAGTGTACGTGTTTTGGGAGAGAACTAAATGTCCATCTAGCTGGTCAGGGAAATCTCAGCATTTAAGGAAATCTTCCTTAAAGAGGTAGCTTTTATTTAAAATATAATATATAAAGTTGTGACACCATAAAAGTCCTAGAGGAAAATATAGGCAGAAAAATTTCAGATATATCCCCTAGGGCAAGACAAAGAAAGAATAAACAAATGGAACTACATCAAACTAAAAATTTTCTGCATGACTAAAAAAAAATCAACAAAATGGAAAGGGAACCAAGCATATGGAAAAACATATTTGCCAATGATTACCTTGGACAAGGGTTTGATCTCCAAAATATATAAAAAAATTCACACAACTCCACACCAGGAAGACAATCCAATTAAAAAATAGGCAAAGGACCTGAACAGACACTTTTCCAAGGAGGACATACAGAGGGCCCAGAAACATATGAAAGCATGATCAGCATCACTAGTCATTAGAGAGAAGCAAATTAAAACCACAGTGAGATACCACCTCACACTGGTTAGAATGACCATCATTAATAAATCAACAAACAACAAGTGCTGGCGAGGGTGTGGAGAAAAGGGAACCATAGTACACTGTTGGTGGGAATGCAGACTGCTACAGCCACTGTGGAAAAGAGTATGGAATTTCCTCAAAAAGCTAAAAATGGAACTGCCTTTCGATTCAGCAATAGCACTGCTGGGACTATACCCTAATAATCCTGGATCACCAATTCAAAAGAACCTATGTGCCCCAATGTTCGTAGCAGTGTTATTTACAATAGCCATGTGCTGGAAACAGCCTAAGTGCTCATCAGTAAACAAGTGGTTCAAAAAACCATGGAACGTTTACATGATGGAATACTACACAGCAGAAAGAAAAAAGGAACTCTGACCCTTTGTGACAACATGGATGGAACTGCAGAGCATTATGCTAAGTGAAATAAGCCAGGCAGTGAAAGACAAATACCATATGATCTCACCCTTAAGTGGAACCTAATCAACAAAACAAACAAATGAGCAAACTAGAACCACAGACTTGGAAATAAAGAACAAACTAGCAGTGACTGGGGGTGGGGGTGGGATAACCGGGGAACGAAGGGGAAGAGTCAAGCAAAGGAGCATGAACAGAGGACCCATGGGCATAGACAATGGTGGGGGATTGACTGTGGGAGTGGGAGGGCACAGGGTAGGGGTAAGCAATGGGGAAAAAGGATAACTACCCGAACAACAGTAAATTTGAAATATATATGTAACATATAAATTAAAGTGCACAGATGTTAAGTGTACAGCATGATGAATTTCCATAAACTGGACATACCTGTTTAACCACTATCCAACAATCTAGAAGTTTCTCCTTGTCATCCCTTCTAGTGACAACCCCCTCTAGGGTAACCGGCATCCCATTATCTAACATCATGGATTAATTTTGCCTGTGTTTGAGCTTTACTTAAATAGAATAACAAGGTACTGTCGGTTCTGCTATAATGCAGAACCAGCTTGTTTTGATTGTTTTGAAAATGCAAATTTCCTTTCTTTCTTTTAAATATATTTTATTGATTATACTATTACAGTTGTCCCATTCCCCCCCCTTTATTGTCCTCTGCCCTGCAGCCCCGCTTCCACCCAGATTCCTCTCCCCACCTTAGTTCATGTCATGGGTCATACATGTAAGTTCTTTGGCTTCTACATTTTCTATACTATTCTTAACCTCCTCCTGTCTATTTAGTACCTACTTTTTATGCTTATTATTCCCTGTACCTTTCCCCCCATTCTCCCTAACCACTTCCCCCTCCCCACTGATAACCCTCCATGAGATCTCCATTTCTGTGATTCTATTTGCTTAGTTTGCTTTATTTTTTTAATTTCAGTTGTTGGTAGTTGTGAGTTTGTTGTCATTTTACTGTTAATATTTTTTATCATCTTCTTTTTCTTAGATAAGTCCCTTTAACATTTCACGTAATAAAGGTTTGGTGATGATGAACTCCTTTAATTTGACCTTGTCTGGGAAGCACTTTATCTGCCCTTCCATTGTAAATGATAGCTTTGTTAGAGAGAGTAATCTTGGACATAGGTCCTTGCCTTTCATAGTTGGAATGCTTCTTTCCAGCCCCTTCTTGCCTGCAAGGTTTCTTTTGAGAAATCAGCTGACAGTCTTATGGGCACTCCTCTGTAGGTAACTGTCTCCTGTTCTCATGCTGCTTTTAAGATTCTCTCCTTATCTTTAATCTTGGGTGATGTAATTATGATGTGCCTTCCTTGGGTCCAACTTGTCTGGGACTCTCTGAGCTTTCTGGACTTTCTGGACATCTATTTCCTTTGCCAGATTAGGGAAGTTCTTCATTATTTTTTCAAACAAGTTTTCAATTTCTTGCTCTTCTTCTTCTTCTTCTTCTTCTGGTACCCCTATGATTCAGATGTTGGAACATTTAAAGTTGTCTCAGAGGTTCCTAAGCCTCTTCTCATATTTTTTGAATTCTTGTTTCTTCATTCTGTTCTGGTTGAATGTTTATTTCTTCCCTTTGCTCCAAATCATTGATTTGAGTCCCAATTCCTTCCTGTCACTGTTGGTTCCCTGTACATTTTCTTTTATTTCACTTTTCATAGCCTTCACTTCTTCCTCTATTTTTCGACCATACTCAACCAATTCTGTGAGCATCCTGATTACCAGTGTTTTGAACTCTGTATATAGTAGGCCAGCTGTCTCTTCAATTCCTTAGTTGTATTTTTTTCTGGAGCTTTGATCTATTCTTTCATTTGGACCTTTTTTTATTTTGTCTCAGCACACCTGTTATGTAGTAAGGGGCAGAGTCTTAGGTACTTGCCAGGGCAGAGCAACCTACATCACTGCGTTGTGGAATTGTATGTGGGGGAGGGGTCTGAGAGGGAACAGTGCTGCTTGCTTAGCTCTCGGCTGGCTTTCAGACACTTCCCCCACTACTCACAAACAAATTGGCCTCTTCTGGTGGGGATTCCTGGGTAGGTGGATTTGTGTACATTCTAGGACCCTGTGGTCTCTCCAGTGAACTCAAACACTCACAGGTTTTTTCAGTCAGAAGTTTTGAGGCTTTATTTTCCACACTGGACCCTGGGTTGCTCAGTCTGCATCGCTCCCCAGGTGTTCCTCCTGGCTTAGCCACATGCAAATGTGGGACCGCCTGGTCCTCCAGCTGCCACCTTGCAGTGAGTCCTCTCTGCCCTGGCTGTCCATCTCCTTTAATTCCTTGGTTGTCAGACTTCCATAGAATTCAATTATCTAACAGTTCTGCTTGTTTTTTTGCTTTTAAATTTGTTGTCCTCCTTTTGTTGTGTGAGGAGGCACAGTGTATCTACCTATGCCTCCATCTTGGCTGGAAGTCTGAAAATGCACATTTCTATCATGATTGTTACATTAGGGAACAATAATACAATATAGTGTTTGCTTCTTTGCAATGTTGTGCTCAAGAAACACTAGGTGAATGCAGAAAACTGTACCCTACATCAGAGCCCAGTAGGAGTGCACAACATGCACACCTGCACACACCTCACACGTCTCCCAGCTACCTCAGTTCATCCAGTGGGTGATGAGTTACACCCAACCACTTCTAGTGTTACTGTCAGATCTGCTATAACACTCTGTCCAATTTCAGGTAACCCTCCTTCCATCACTTCACAATAATGTGCAAGCGGCAACCCTTTTGAAACCCACTTCCATAAGCAAACTTCAGATCTTTGTAAACATAAAGTACTATTTATTTTAGTGTTTATTTCTTAACTATTTTAGATATCTAAAACGATGCTATGGATCTTATTAGATATCCGTCTTTTAATGTGTTTACTGGCAAGGTTTTTGGGTTTTATGCCCCTAATTCTGTTTATTTCACTTAAGCCCTGTGGTTTTAATGGTCTGGTTTTGCATAGTGTGGTGATTTTTAGGAACACATACATCAGAGCAGATTTGACTATATATTTTTTATGTCTTGCTTCTTTCAACATTGTGTTTGAGAGATTCATCAATATCATCATGTGTATCAATAGTTTATTCATATTCATTGCTTTATAATATTTCATTATATGAATACACTACAATTCATATACCTATTCAACTGTTGATGGTACTTTTAGGTTGTTTTTAGATTAAGGCTATTAAAAATAGTGCTGCTCTGAAAAGTCTTGTACATGTCTTTTAGTGTGCATATGTACACACTTCAATTAAGTGTGAACCCAGGAGTGCAATTGAGAGATCTTAGGATATACGTATGATCAATTTCAGTAGACATCATCAATTTTCTAATGCAGTTGCTCTGATTTACTGTCTAACCACTATGCAGGAGGATTCCAGTGCTTCTGAATCCTCTTTCAAATGTGTAATTGTCTATCCCCTTATTTTTGGCCCTTCTGGTTTGAGTATGCATGTGGGAATTCATCATGATTTTTTAAAAAGATTTTATTTACTTATTTTGAGGGGGGGAAGGGAGGGAGAAAGAGAGGGACAGAAATATCAATGTGTGGCTGCCTTCAGCACACCCCCAACTGGGGACCTGGCCCGAAACCCAGGCATGTGCCCTGACCAGGAATCAAACCTACAACCGTTCAGTTCACAGGCTGGTGCTCAGTCCACTGAGCCACACCAGCCAGCGTGAATTCATCATGATTTTAATTTGCATTTCCCCAATGACTGAAGTTTCAGTGTCTTTGCATGTGTATACCATACCTGCATATTCTCTTTTGTGAAGTACCTGTAGAGGCCTTTTGGCAATTTAAAAAATAGAGTCAATTGCTTTTTTCTTCTTGATTTATAAATATTCTTTATACTGGGTAAGAGTCTTTTGATGATTTCATGTATTGCAAATATGTTCTCCCACTCTGTGGCTTCCATATTTTACTTTTTTAATGATGTTTCCTGATGAACAGAAGTTTCTAATTTTCATTAAGTCCCATTTATCAGTCTTTTCCTTCATTTTTGATGTTTCTTGTGTCCTCATTAAGAAATGTTTGTTTACCCCAAGGTTATTAGGATATCACTCTACTGTGATATCACAGTAGAAGCTTTACTTTTTTTCTTTCCCATTTAGATCTACACTCCATTTGGAATGAATTTTTGTGCCTGAAATGAGGTAGGGATCAATTTTTTTTGTCTGTGTGAGGATCTAACTGACCCAGCAACATTCATCCAAAAGACTGCCATTTCCCCACCGATGTGCAGTGCAGTCTCTGTCATCAATCAGATGTCCAACGGTGTGTTTGTCTCTTGGGCCAAAATTGTCTTGTCCTTCTAAAATAGTTTTTTATTTTTCAATTACAGTTGACATACAATATTAATTAAACATTTATATAATTTACAAAGTGATTACCCCAATGAATCTAGTACCCATCTGACACTGTACATAGGTATTACAGTATTATTGACTACATTCCCTATGCCATGCTTTACATCCCCATGACTATTCTGTAACTACCAATTTGTGCCTCTGACTCCCTTTACCTCTTTCACCCAGCCCTCCAACTCCCTCCCATCTGGCAACCACCAAAACGTCCTCTGTGTCTATGAGTCTGTTTCTATTCTGCTTAATTAGTGAAGTTTTATAATTCCATTTTTAAATTTTATTTTTCAATTACGATTTACACTCAGTACAATTTTGTATTAGTTTCAGGTGTATACCATAGTGGTTAGACAATCATATACTTTATAAAGTGATCCCCCTGATACCTGCAGTACTCACCTATGCCGCACGTAGTTATTACAATATTATTGACTGTATTCCCTGTGCTGTACTCTGCATCCCTGTAATTATTTTATAATTCTTGTTGCTGGTAATATAACTCCTCCACCTTCATTCTCCAGGATCATTTGGGTACCCTAGATCCTTGACTTTTCATACAAAATTTACAAACATCTTGCCAATTTGTACAAAATAAATAAATATGTTGACATTTAACTGGAGTTGCATTAATATGTTTATACATTTGGTGAGATTTGACATCTCTTAAGTTTTGATCTAGCCCTTGATTTGGCATGGAGAAGTGAATCATTTAAGGGCTTTCTGTGAACCGACAGCCTGCAGAGCACAGCTTTCCTGTTGTCCCTCATTAGCACCATTATTTTTTGCCACCAGACAGTTTTGTTGGAAGGGAAGAGGGAACATCTCATTCAATTTAGTGGACAGAATTTAAATACAGCCAAGCTAATTGCAGAAGCATCTGGAAATATTACACAGATGAGCCAGTGGTGTTTAGAGCTAGTGCAAAATGATATATTCATATGCCAAGAACTGAGATGTAATACTTCTGGAAATTTTCATGCCATAGAGAAATTAATTTATTTTGTGATTTGGAGCTGAAAATATGGACATTATTGAAGAATTGTTTGCAAATTTGGAGATCTTCCGATTCCTCCTTTGTCCGGTGCAAGACAACCAACCTAGTATACTTTGCAGAAGCATAGAATTGTGGAAAGTTAGATCCCAAAAGATTTTGGAGGACAAATTCTGGCCTAACCCTCGCATTTGGGAGAAAGGGAAACTGAGGCCCAGAGAGCTAAATTTACTTGTGTAGGATCGGAACTAGAGGCCCTGTCTCCTGACTCTCAGGCCCACGGTCATTTTGAGAGGTCAGCATTTTCCAAAGTATTCCCCAATTCAATCCTTGAACTAACAATCTTAGGAGAGTGAAATTTCCATCTACAGAGGGATCCTTGGCAAAATTAGTTGGGAAACTTTTGCATAGCATGTCTTCTTTTGAAAACTTACTGTATGCATTGACAGTCTTGCCATACAATAAGGACATTCACTCGACTTTAATCCAGCATTTCGTGAACGTTTAACCATGGAACACTTGTGGCTTGGAATAGCTTGTTATGAGGAAGCAGGAAACATGAATCTGTGTAACAGCATTTGCCACCAGTAAAGCTTCTCCCTGTAACTTTCTCTTGTCACCCATCACCATGCCCTCCGTCCGAGTGGTCATCTGGATGTAAAAGTCCTCTAACACTCGCTAATTGTGTTTGTCTGGGCCTTTGCTTATACTGTCCCATTTAGTCCTCTCAAAATTCTTTACATTTGTTATTATAATCCCTATTTTACAGATGCAGAAACAAAGAATGCAAGAGTTAAATGATTTGTTCGAGGCCACCCAGCTTAGCCAATAGGATGTGCTTCCCATCACACCAGCCTCCTCCTGGCCAGATGGTGTCTCTCACTCTGGAGACACCACCCTGTGTCACTATTCTTTTTCTCTTTTTATTAATGAGCTCATTTAATTTTTTAAATAAATAAAAGTCAACATTTAAACTAAACAGTTTACCCTTATCTCACCACACTCTCACCCTCGGAGACCACCAACCTATTTTCTATATCTATGGGCTAAATTTATTTATTTTTTAGGTTCCACATATAAGAGAGATCATGTGCCTTTTATTTTTCTGACTTATTTAACTCAGCATATGCCTTTCAAGTCCATCTGTGTTGTTGCAAATGACATGAATTCATTCTTTTTTTCTTTTTTATGGCTGAATAATATTCTGTGCATATAAAATACATATATAATAAAATGTATTATATATATTTTATATATAGAAAATAAATTCTTTATTCATCCATCTATGGACACATAGGTTGTTTCTGTGTCTTGGCTATGGTGAACAATGCTGCAATGCACATGGGGAAGTATGTCTCTTTTCAACTTAATGTTTTCATCTTCTGTGAATAAATACCCAGAAGGAGAATTGCTGAATCATGTGGTAGTTGTATTTTTAAATTTTTGAGGAACCTCCATACTGTCTCCCACAGTGGCTGCACCAATTTACAGTCCCACCAACAGTGTAGGAGTGTTCCCTTTTCTCCACGTCCTCACCAACCCTTGTTATTTGTTGTCTTTTTGACAGTGACCATTCTGACAGGTGTGAGGTGACATCTCATTGTGGTTTTGATTTACACTCCTGATGATTTGTGATGTTGAGCATTTTTCATGGACCTGTTGGCCATCTGGATGTTTTCTTTTTCTTTTTAAATATGTTTTATTGATTATGCTATTGCAGTTATCCCATTTCACCCTCTTTATTCCCCTCTGCCCTGCTCTCCTCCACCCCCAAATTAGTTCATGTCCATGAGTCATATATATATAAGGTCTTTGGCTTTTACATTTTTTGTACTATTCTTAACCTCCCTCTGTCTCTTTTGTACCTACAATTTATGCTTCTTATTCCCTGTACCTTTTCCCCCATTCTCCCCTGCCCCTTCCCCTCCCCACTGATAACCCTCCATGAGATCTCCATTTCTGTGGTTCTGTTCCTGTTCTAGTTGTTTGCTTAGTGGTTTTTGTTTTTGTTTTTTTTAAGGTTTGGTTGTTGATAGTTGTGAGTTGTTATTTTACTGTTTCTAGTTTTTATCATCTTCTTTTTCTTAGATAAGTCCCTTTAACATTTCATAGAATAAGGGCTTGGTGATGATGAAGTCCTTTAACTTTACCTTATCTGGGAAGCACTTTATCTGTCCTTCCATTCTAAATGATAGCTTTGCTGGAGAAAGTCATCTTGGACATAGGTCCTTGCCTTTCATGACTTGGAATACTTCTTTCCATCCCCTTCTTGCCTGGAAGGTTTCTTTTGAGAAATCAGTGGACAGTTTTATGGGCACTCCTTTGTAGGTAACTGTCTCCTTTTCTCTTGCTGCTTTTAAGATTCTCTCCTTATCTTTAATCTTGGGTACTGTTATTATGATGTGCCTTGGTGTGTTCCTCCTTGGGTTCAACTTTTTGGGACTCTCTGATCCTCCTGGACTTCCTGGAAGTCTGTTTCCTTTGCCAGATTGGGAAAGTTCTCCTTCATTATTTTTTTTTTCAAATAGGTTTTCAATTTGTTGCTTTTCCTCTTCTCCTTCTGGCACCCCTATGATTCAGATGTTGGAATATTTAAAGTTGTCCCAGAGGTTCCTAAGTCTCTCCTAATTTTTTTGAATTCTTGTTTCTTCATTCTGTTCTGGTTGAATGCTTATTTCTTCCTTTTGCTCCAAATGGTTGATTTGAGTCCTAGTTCCTTCCTGTCACTGATGGTTCCCTGTACATTTTCCTTTATTTCACTTTTCATAGCCTTCACCTTTTCCTCTATTTTTCGACCATACTCAACCAATTCTCTGAGCATCTTGATTACAGTGTTTTGAACTGTGCATCTGATAGGTTTGATATCTCTTCATTGCTTGGTTCTATTTTTGGAGCTTTAATCTGTTCTTTCATTTCTTTGTCTTGGTGTACTTATTATGTAGTGAGGGGCAGAGTCTTAGGTATTCACCAGTGCAGGGAAACCCACATTGCTGTATTGTGGTGCTATAAGTGGGAGAGGGGTCAGAGAGGGAGCAATGCTGCTTGCTGAACTCTCTCCCGGCTTTGAGTCACTTCCCCCACTACCCACAAGCAAGTTAGGCCCTTCTGGTGCTGTTTCCCTGGTGGGTGGGCTTGTGTACATTCTAAGACCCTGTGGGTCTTTCCACTGAACTCCCCTGGGAGTTTGGGAGTTTTCCCGCTGCTGCAGCCCCCACAGGTTTTTTCAGTCAGAGGTTTTGAGACTCTATTTCCCCATGCTTGAACCCTGGGTTGCATGGTCTGTCTTACTCCCCAGTTGTTCCTCCTGGCTTATCCACACACAAATGTGGGACTGCCTGGTCCTCTAGCCACCACCTTCCTGTAAGTCCTCTCCTCCTTGGCTGTTCCTCTCTGCCCCTCCTACCAGTCTGGATGAATGTTTCTTCTTTAACTCCTTGGTTGTCAGACTTCCATACAGTTTGATTTTCTGGCAGTTCTGGTTGTTTTTTGTTTTAAAATTTGTTGTTCTTCTTTTGGTTGTGCGAGGAGGCACAGTGTATCTACCTACGCCTCCATCTTGGCCAGAAGCATGAATGTTTTCTTGGGCAAAAATCTCTGTATCAGTCGCTGGCCCCTTTTTAAATCAGATTTTTTGTTTTGAGTTATATGAGTTCATTTTTTGGATACTCTGTAATAGTTTGGATATTAGCCTCTTATCAGATACATGATTTGCTGTTTTGTCCCATTTAATAGGTTGTCTTTTGATTTTGTTGATGGTTTTCTTTGCTTTGCCAGGGGTGTTTTAGTTTGATGTAGTCTGACTTGTTTAATTTATGCTTTTGTTGCTTTTGAATTTGGTGGCAGATTTAACAAATCATTATCAAGACCTACTTCAGGGAGCTTACTATGTTTCCTTCTAGGAGTTTTATGGTTTAGGTATTATGTTGAAGTCTTTAATTCATTTTGAGTTAATTTTTGTGCTACAGTTTCATTCTTTTGCATGTGGCTGTCCAATTTTTACAAGACTGTAGATTAAAGAGACTGTCTTTTTCCTGTTGTATATTCTTGGCTCCTTTGTTACAAATTAACTGTATATGTATGGCTTTATTTCTGGGCTCTCTTGTGTTTATTTTTAAATCAACTTTATTTAGGTATAACTTATAAACAATAAAGTGCAGCCACTTCAGGCACGGTATAGCAATCAATGAATTTTGACAAGTGACCTGTGTAGTCAGTCACTGCCACTATCAAGATGCAGAACAGTGAACTTGGTTGGGTTCAAACTGCAGGTTCTGCGGTCCCATTTGCAGTTCATCCTTGCTCTTCTCCAGGGTCCCCTTACACTCTCCAGCCTGCAGGGATCCCTTTATTGGTTGCTCTGGGCACTACAATCTGGACCCACTCTCTGCGCAAAGCCAAGGGAGAGAAGAGGAAATAACACTGGGAGTGTTACCCTCGTGCTTCATTAAATTCTGACTCCTCCAAAATCTGCTGCTTCAGTTTACTTTTTGAGTCCTCAGGTAGTTGCTCTATGTATTTCTGCAGAGCTTTGGTTGTAAGTTGCAGGAGACGGAGGTGGTTTTGGGTTTGTGCCATCCTGGCAGAACCATAACTCTCACTTTACTTTTAAATGTTTGATTTGTGTTGCAAAGAGTCTTATAAGCAGCTAGACTTTATTTTAAGGCCTTATCTATGAAAACTGAGAATAAGAGGACAATCCATATTTTATACTAAACCAGAAAAAAATTACCCACGAGCTCCCTGGCCTGAGCCCTTTGTGCTGGCTGGCAGGATAAGTTCTTCTTTTTCCAGTTTCTAAAGGAACAAATGGATGTTTCTGCCACTGTGTGCCCTAGTCTAATCCGTTTAGGCCTAATCAGGAGGCTGTGAACATATCTCTGAGCCCCAGAATCAAAAGTCAAGACAAAAGCCCAAAAGAGAAGGCATTGACTCCTATTTCTGGCTTTTGTGAAAATAATATCTCTTGGAAAGTAAAATGTGTTCCTTTAAAAAAATTTTAACATCCTTATGAAGGATGCGCTTTTATTGATTTTAGAGAGACAGAAAGGTAGGGTGGAGAGAGAGGGAGGGAGAGGGAGGGAGAGAGAGGGAGAGAGAGGGAGAGAGACATCAATGTGAAAGAGAAACACCGAGACGCTGGCAACCTAGGTGTATGTGCCCGGCTGGCAGTCAAACCTGCAGCCTTTTGGTGTACGGGATGATGTTCCAACCAACTGAGCCACCCGGCCGGGGTGTTCCTTTTAAAAATATTTCTTACTACAATGGGAACAATTTGAAAAAAAAAAAAAAGGTCAATTACATATAATCCCATAACCCAGATATAATTAATCACTGTTAATATTTTGTCTCTGCTTATAGATCTTGCAGAAATGCATCTTTATCTTCTGTTTGAAAATTTGTTACAATATTAGCCATGTGGTATAAAAGTTATTACGAGCCAAAACTCTAGATATTTTATATAAAATATGTTATCGTATATTTAAAGTAATTTTGAGGAATTTAAGGCAAATTGGCGATATATGAAGATCTGTGATTTGTTCATTATTCTAAAAATCTTTAGCATCCCCCAGTTACTCCATTTTTGGGTAAAACTGCACACTCAAATCATCGAAGAAGAAAGAAAAGGAAAGCAGTGGACGATTTCTCCTCTACTGTATTAGTTCCCCGAAGCTGCTGTGACACGGCGCCATACACAGGGTAGCGTCAACTACGGAATTTCTTCTGTCGCAGGCTGGGGGCTAGCAGTCTGAAATCAAGGTCATCCCCTCCTGAGACTCGCGGGAGTCCTTGCTTCTTCCAGCTCTGCTGGTGGCCTGCTGTCCTCGGTGCTCCTTGGCTGGAGGCCAGATCACTAAGCTCTGCCTCTGCCAGCACGTGGCATGCTCTGACTGCCTCTGTGTCTCTCGTCCTTATTTTTCAAAGGACGTCAGCTGTATGGGATTTGGGGCCCACTCTAATGGACTATGACCTCATCTTAACTTGATTACATCTGAAAAGACTATTCCCAAATAAGGTCACATTCTGAGGAATTAGGGGTTAAGACTTAAACATATCTGTGGGGGGATACAATTCAATCCATAACACTTAGCATTTCCTGTCCTTTACCCCTCCCTACTGAGGCCATCCTTTCCTACGCCAGGATACCTCCCTGTCCACTGTGACCAGGAAAGGTGCCTCAAACAGACGTGTGCTGAGAGGTCCCTGGGGAGCTGCCCTTTGCAGCGCCCTGACCACCTCCTCCGCCCCCTCCCCCACCAGCCTCATAACCCCTTCTGCTCTCCTTTTCGCTCCCCTCATCCCAGTGTCTCTGGTGAATCGTTTCAAGGGCCTTGCTAGAGCTGGTGGCCTCTCTCTGATTTTCACAAGAACACGAATTAAGGGTAAAGGTGAAATGATGTGGAGAAAAAAAGATTCTTTCTCCTTTCACAATAATTTCCAGATTGACATTCAGAAACAATGACTGGGCCAGTGTTGTGTACAGGCACTGGGCAGTTTCCTTTGATATGTGTGATATCATGTACTTCAAACGTTATATAACTTTCGCTGACGAGGACAGAGATTTAGGTTGAGTCACACAGTGGGTCAATTTTAGAGTGCTGTTTCGAATCCCTAAATGCAGCTTAAAGATACGAAAATCGTATTAAGGAGTCCAGCTCCATTTTTGATATTGGACTGCCAACAGCATTCAAGTCCTACCCCTCCTTCGTCTCCTTGGGTCCATTCCTGGGCAAGCAAACCAACAAGAAAATGGGTGCTGGAGGAAAGTTCACACAGGGCAAACCCAGCCACTGCTCCTCCTAGCCCTACCCCCAACCACCATAAAACCCAGAGCCACTTGTCCCTCCCAGGACTCAAGCCGTTTCGGAATGGCCTGGGTACCTGCTCTCCCTACACATCCTCGTTAGGTGAGTAATACGATTTTCCATTACCCTCTGTGCACATGTGTGGTCTCATCAGGCTCAACATCCGAACCACTTTTGCGTGGGGAAGGGAAGGGGGTCCACCGGACAACCACAGATAAAACATATTCAGGTAAATTGCCTGCTGCTGTGCTGATCCTCAGAGGACTGCTATGAATATGTAGTCAGTGTATGTTTGGCCGAAGGAGACTTGAACCCATGCTTTTATTATCCAGGCCCTTCCTCCCCTGGCAGTGAACTTAATGGGGCTGGCGGTGGGGAGAAGGTTCCCCTCATCTTGGCAGTATTTGTTTTTTTCTCTGCTGTTGCACAGCTCTGGGTTCATTAGTCATCAAAGGAGGTCTGCAGTCTTATCTTCAATACCCATCTGCTTCTTCAGTGCTATTTGGTTATTATTCCAAGGCCCTCAGTCCGTATGCACTTAAAGCCCACAAGCCCATTGATTATGCATGCCACCCCATGCATTCTCCAGCACGTTTTCTTCTCCAAGTGAGGATTTGTTTGCTCTGTAGAGAAAGTAGTGGCGATAATATAAATGCACATGTGTTAATATAAAACACAGGGTTAATTATAAAATTTCACAGAGGTCTGAACGTGCATTATGCAAAAATGCAAAAACTGGTTGTAGTACCAATGTTTGAATTAACATGCCTGCATGCAGGAATGTGCAGAGAATTTGTGGTTTAGTTAAAGTGACTCCAGAATTGAGCCTTTTAAAAACAGACCATTCCCAGCATAATGATTCTATAAATTATTCATACTCAGACATCTAGCACCATTGAATTTTGTGTTAAATAACCCAATTGGTGTATAATGAAAGCATCTTCCAGTAATTCAAATCCTTGGAATCAGCCCAGTGGTAAGTCTTGGCCTCTGCCCAATACGTGGGGAAGGTAGAAGGGATATGAAGCATATATTTAGATATATGTTCAACTCTAGTGTGTGTATGTGGGATTATGCTCAGGTACATGGCTGTCTTTAGACAGTGTTTGGAATCACAGTTGGGTTCCCCTCTGACCACCCAGCATAGGCAGGAGCCCCTTCTCTCACCATGTGTGAGCTCAGGCATGTAGACTCATCTTCAGGGGTCTAAGCATAACACAATGGCAGAGGGATTCACAAAACAAGCCCCGGGTCCACACCAGCTTTCCGAGAGGAATTTCACAGGCCCGAGTGGGTCAGATGAGGTAGCTCCAGCACAGCGCTGGTCACACTGAATACAGCGACAGTTGGTGGTGCTGAAGGCCAGCCTTGCCGAGGCCACAGTGGACCTTTGTGCACAGATATGACCCTCAGGTAGCGGAACACTGGTAGTCCAGTATTTTTCCAGCGAGGAAGGTGGGCTGCTCAGAGCAACACCCGTATGGCCCACACTGTGTCTGAGGGGTGGTTGCTTCAGGTTCCGTGTTGTCTCTGGCAGTGATCACATGGGGGTCGGAGTCACAAATGGCCTTGATCTGTCCTGTATGGTGTCAACCAGATTGTGGGGATGGGAAGGTGGAATGTTGAAATGTTGGGTGTGAGGATTTCTGGTGTTACAGAAATCATGCTACTGATAATCAGCAGTGCTGAGGGATGATATAACAGCAGCACATTTGGGGGGATAGAAATAGCAACGGCAGGGTGTTTATGCAGCCAGAGTATATTTGGGGTTGTGTCTCCATACCTCAACAAACCAGAAATGGGCTTGTGCAATGGTCCATTTTAGGCACAAGGAAACCTTTCGGTCTTAGACTTGTGAGGTGTCCAAGTCCATTCTTGCTGGAGCTTTGCCCTATTCGGGGATCCTGCCGAATGAATGGAGAACCACACAGGTCCACTTCTTGTAATGATTTTGTGAGTAAAGATAGATGACCCTAGTTTAAAAGAAAAGAAAGTAAGAGGTTCCTAGACATCAGTGAGTGTAGCTGACAAGCAGTGGAAGTCAGGACCCCTGAGCCCAAGGGCGAGGCTCTCTTCTGGGTCTTGAAGTTCTTGGCCCCAACCACGGGGGCAAGTTATTTTATTCCTTCCTGCTTTGTGGCTCCTCTGGAGAGGGGCCACAGACTAGAGAGAGTGCTGAAGGAGAGTGGGTCACTAAAAAGTTATTATTAAAGGTTCCATTAAAAGTGTTGTACTGTAGGTACGTGCTTGGACTTAGCAAAAGGGAGCACAGTCTGGTTATTCTTTCTTTTTATGAAAAGGGAAAATGTAAGGGCCTTTTACTCGCAGCTCTGGAACTTAGCCAACTGTAAACACATTTAAGGGCATTCAACTATAACTCAAACTCTTCACCAGAATGTTTGGAGGCTCTTGGGTATAAGACATTTTTTAAATCTCTTTCTGGATCAGCTGGGTGTTCCTGTGTAGCTCCTAAATTAGGCAAGGTGAGCTCTCGAACCCCTCCTCCCTATAAGGTGATGGGAAGCTAGGGGATGAGCTGGAGGTACACGGTCCCAGGGTAATCCCATCCTTCGTTAACTCAATAGCCCCAATGGTGCACTCCTTCCCTAGTTGACCCAGGAGGACCAAATATGGTTTTTTCCATATTCTCATCTGATGAATTCAGAAATAGGCAGAGGAGAGCATTCACTATATGCACTTTCACTGATTAAATGTCTTGTTGGGAAGCCACGGATAACTGTCTCCTGGGAGCTATACAATCTCGTCCCTGGGGAGAGAGGGGAAACGGCTCAGAATAGAGCCTGGAGCACTATTTTAGAAACAGGTCACGACTCTGACCACGGGAGAAAGAGGACACTTCGCTGAGAACCCCTCTGGGTGATTCTTTGTGAAGGGTCAACCCCAAAGTCTTGACTCCCTCCTCTGTGCGTGGCAGCCCTTCCCCAACTCTTCTCTCCAGACTCATGTGATTGCTGCCTCTCTTTCCGGAATATTCCCCACACCACAGGGTCTCTCAGCAGGCTCTCAGCTTGAACCGGGAGTGAAGCAATGTATCCCTCAAGATCTAGTCAGGAAAACAGAGACCATGCTAGGTCTCTGTTCAAACACAACTCTCCTATAGAAAAATGGGGAAAGGACGTGAATACACAGTTCACGGAAGAAGGAAATGCAAAGGCACCAAAACAAATGAAAAGATGCCCAACCTCTCTGTGAATGACATAAATGCAAATTAAACGTTCAACAAGGTACTGCCCCAGATCACGTAGATCAAAAGTTCAGTCTCATACGTTTGTCCAGGAGTATAAAGTGGTGACCCCTCTCTAGGGAGCGGTTCGACAGTGTCATTCACACTGACCCAGAAATTCCACTTTTAGGAACTTGTCATTCAGGTATACTTTCATATCTGGGAAATGAAATATGTGCAAGGATATTCGCTGGGACAGTTGGTAATAGCAGAAGATTGGAACGGACATAAATGCCATCAAGGGGGCCAAGAAAATAAATTGTGGTACGTAACTTGAGTAGAAATGTTCACAGCCATTAGAAAGGACAAAGCAGTATTATGTACTTATATGGAACAATCCCCAAGATACTCAACCTTAAAAAATAAGGAAATGAACAGTGTGTATAATATTTGTGTTCAGGCAATATATACAGGGTCTGGCACAAGTAATGCCCCCTTTTTATTACAAAATCATGAGCATGCAATTGTATAACATAACAACATCACACTCAAGCACATCATATGACATTTCGGTGAGCTGTTCAAATTAAAACTATAAGTTGTTACACTCATATTATTACCCCGCCAGCCACACTCAAGCAGGCCTTACTGCTGCCGGACCCTGTATATTTCAAAATGAAAAGTTAATAGCCATTTAAAACATATATGCATGTATATGTATATGTATGTATTTGCATGTGTTACATATAAGGTCTATCCAGAAAGTATCCCACCATGTAACATGAAAAATTAGAGATGTTTCTTGAAGAAGATACAAGATACAAGAAACATAGGACAGTGACGCCTCAGTCCCCTTCAAAGTAGGCGCCTTGGGACCTCACACTGTTCTCCCAGTCACCATCAGCTGTCCCATCGTATTTCCCTGAATCTGATTGACGATCTGAAATCTCTTTCCTTTCAAGGTGATTTTAGTTTTAGGAAAAGCGAGAGTCTTGGGACACCAAATCTGGGCTGTAGGGAGGCTGAGTCAGCTGGGAGATTTGACATTTCATCAGAAACTCTATGAGATCTGATACATAAGTGGGCACATTGTTGTGATGAGGGTGTCAACCATCAGTTGCCTGTAGCTGTGGCCTTTTGAATCATCCAAAGAATTTCTGTACAGCAATGTTGAAGCTTAATGCAAAATTTGATGCCGATTCATTGTTTTATCCATTCTGAATGCAACAGCCACATAGTACATATGCTAACTCAATGGCGTCTACCAACCCCCTGACTAGTACACTGAAGTTGTCATTGTTCACGCATGCACATTCCAGTTCACTCTTTGGTGGCCCGGTTACATTGATGTCGTGCAAACCATTCTCATTATATTAACAATGATGGGACTTGTTCTGGACAGACCCCGTGTATTATGTGTATAAAATGTTTAAGCTTCTGTGTGCATAGACTGGCCCTTGGGAGTAGAAACCAGAACTTGGGAACAGGTGCCTCAAGGGAGAGAATTGGGTCGGTTGGACGTGGGGATGGGAAGATGGAGATTTTTTTCCCCTCCATACCCTTTAGTACATTTGAATTTTATATTGTGCATTACCTAGTCAAAAAATAAACAGAGTGTACTTTTTGGAAAAAAAAAAAAAAACACAACAAACTCCTTCTAAACCGTGTTCGAGGGCACAGGAGATAGACCCTTCTTATGGTGGAGGGCAGGCCTTCTTCCCGGGAAGGGGGTTTATCCAGAGGATGGAAATTACCAGAAGGTCTGTGCCTCGAAGAGTAGAATGGTAGCCATGGAGGGCCCTCCTGGCCTGTACATGGGTGATGGTCAGAGTCAAGGTGGCTCATGCTTTCTTAGCCCCGTCTGCTCCCTCGTCCTCCCAGGGCCCAGCTCTCAGTGCTCTGGGTCCCCCCACCACGCACGCCTCCTCCTTCTCCAGAATGGAGCTCTCGGGGGCGGAGGCCAGCCCTGCACATCCCGTTTTCCCAGCCCTTAATGTTATGTCCAGTGCACAGAAAAAACGTAACTAATGTTGAATGTGGACTCCTTTATTTGTTCTCAGAAAATGCCCTAAGGTTGTGTTGTAGCTTTTTACATCTAATTTTCGTCTTCCTAACTGCAAGTCAGCTTTTTAATCTCTTCAGTATCCCCAGCACTTTGTCCAGTGCCCTGCACATAGTAGGAGCTCAATAAGTGTTTAATAGTAGATGAGAATCACAAGGATGGTTAGTTTATCTTTGGTTCAGGTCCTTCCCGGCCCTTACAGCAAGAACAGAGCCAAATCTTCCCAAACAGGACGCACGGCCACCCACCAGGATGGGGCGGTGAAAGGCGTCCGCAGCCTAGGTCAGTTCCCCACCCGAGGTTGCTGGCAGGGATGGCACCAGCAGACATGGGGACTGGCGCGGTTCCTTCTTTCTCCACCACGTCGAACCCTGCTGCTGGAACACAAGTTAGGAAGAACGAGGCAGATGCGACCAGTAGGATGGGGAGAAGTCCAAGTCCATGTCACAGAGCTGACTCCTGCAGATATGGCCCGTCACTTCAGCAGACTCTGAGAAAGCAGGCTGAGGCCGGTTCCACACCCCGAGCTGACCCACACCGCGGGAGTATCTGGGAACCCCACAAGGAGTCCGGAGCGTCCACACTGTGCTCTGGGTCACAAACAAACCCCAGCCAGAAACTGGGGCAGCGGAGGCCCTCTCCCTGGAGACCGACAATTAACCCCATGTAACGACTACGAGCGAGGGAGGAAATCGGGGCTAGTTTCCCGAAGGATCCCAGCCTCCTGGCCTGTCCTGCTGGCCTGACAGGAAGCCCAGAGGAGGCAGGGAAGGGTGCCGACACCTTCACTAACTCCTAGCACCCCGAGAGACCCAGGCTGCCTCTGGCTTTTCCTCCCTCGCTCCACTCCAACAGCGCCCTGCCCCGTCCCCTCTGCCCCTGTAGAAAATCGGTTTGAAGGGTTTGATGCTGAGCAGATTGGCCGGCGAGCAAGAGAGCTTCCCTATGAGCTTGCTGAAGGCTTGCTCCCTGCAAAGGCCTGCACAGGGTCTTCCAGGCCGCCCAAGTGAGCAAGGCTGCCAGGAGGGACCCTTAGTCCCAGCCTGGACTCAGAGCATCTGGCCTGCCATCTGGGCAGAACCTCCTCCCCACCACCGCCGGGACCATCAGCCAGGGGCGGGGGCCTAAGGGGGACAGTGTTCCTTCAGAATGGGATATTTAAGGCACAAAAACGTCTTTCTCTATACTCTGAGTCCAAAGAAGTCTTTGAGCCACTTCATACGACAGATAAACATCCTCATCAACACTTCGCTGAAAACTCCCACCGTGTGACGTTCCCACCGCTTGCTAGAAGGTGGCCTCTGTTCCCAGCACAGATGGACGCCACTTCTCGGGGGAGGACGGATGCTTTGAGGACTTGGACTTTATGGGCTGTGATCTACAGAGTTAGAAGGGGCCTTGCGGGGGTCATCTGGACCCCCTCAAGGGGGTGGGATGGCCCCTGGGCTTGAAGCAGAGAAGGCGGTGCACAGGCGAGCTCTCAGCCTCACGGTATGGCCAGCCCTCCGACCCACCCACACCTCAGGGTGGAGTTGAGCAAACCAGACCTCGCAGACACAGGGAGGGGGAGCAGCCGGTGGGAACAGAGTCACCTCCGACAAGCAGGGACATTTCCTCCTCTTCCCGAGGGGTGGCTGGTGTTCCTGGCCCACGGTGGCTTCTGAGAGCTCCAGGAGGAACCATGGCTGCTGTCACTGCTGCTGGGAGCTTGGTTCTATCATCCTGTTCTTTGCTGGGAAATTTAAGTCAAGTAATTTGGAGTCCTTTATCTAGCAACTGTTTTCAGAGAAAAAGCATGTCAGCCCCGCATCTGCTGACATCACCTTTCCAGATGTTCCCACGGCTTCGGCATTGCTCCCTCTCTCTCCCTTTCCAGCTCTCCCTGGTCTGTTCTTTGGGGGGTAGGGGAAGGGCAACTGGAGTGGCATCCCACCCTCCTGGCCCTTGGAAAAGTCTGGGTGTCGATGGCCAGTGCAGGCCAGGTGCCTCTTCTCCCAGGCACACCCACAAATGTGCATGAGCTGAGACTGTGGGCACTTCTGTCAGGGGGCTTCGTGTCCCATGGGCTGGGGAAGTGGGCTGTGGAAGTGGAGGCCAAGTAGACCTCCATATGGTTCCCTGCCCCAGGGGTTTGCAATAACCAATCTTTGTAATTACTGGTAGTAGGGACTCGGGAGTCTTGTGAGTGAGTACTTGAGAGTCAATAGCCTGTTCCTTCAGCCTTGTCCTTGTTTATTCATGGACCGTTTTACCGTGCGTGCCCTGGTTCCACGTCCTGGGGAGAAAGCAGCTGCTTTGTAGACTCTCAGACCTGGCTCTGCCTTGGGTCAGAACGAGGCCCCTCCTCCACTGTGTTCCAGCTGCAGCCTGTCCTGCCTCTGCTTCGTCCTGGGTCAGAGGAAGCTCGGGGCCTCCTGAGCCTGCTCCAGAGTTGGAGGGAGGGCTGTGGCTGCCAGTGTCCCTCTGCCTCCCAGAAGGGTGGCAGATGTCTTCTCGTCCTTCTTCAGGAATGGTTGACTTTGATATATCTGCAGGTAGCAGCATTCTCTTCTCTAGAGTCTTCTCTTGGCCAGGCCTGTCAGCCACTCCTCCGTGACACGGTTCCCCGACGTCCGCCATCCCATATTAGTGCGGTGGGGTGAACACACAAAACCCAACCACTGAAGCTCTGCTGTTTTCGTCATAGTGAAATTTCAGCCTGTCATCCTAGCCTAGACAGCAGTTTGAGACTCTTGTCTGTCGTCTGTGTTTTCTATGAGCCTTTCGTCACCCGCGCACTTGGGTGGCGGAGCCGTGGAACTGAACCTCTGGGTGCCGGTGAAACCTCAGGCCCGAGTGCACTCCCAGCCCTCAGTGCACGCACAGGCCTCGATAAGCACACTGGCTGTTTGCGTGACGTGTGTCAAGGCTGCCTGACTAAATGCCAGGCACACAACAGGTGCTTTGCAAACACCAGCGCGGGTGAGTGTTGTCAGGGCCGTGTGACAAGGAGCCTGGTCCACGCTGTGTGTGCATCCCGTCTGCCCGAGGGAAGGGAAGTGGCTCCCGTGAGCGCCCTCTCGAGGCAGCACCCTCTGTGTTCCCCGGTGTGGACGGCGAGCAACCCTCCCAGCTAGGCTGTGTTAAGACGCAGGCCGTGGAAGAGAAACAGCTGCGGAAGCGTGCTCTGCCAGCGCAGCCTCTGGCCCCAGTGGCCGCCTTGGGGTTGTGGAACCAGCTGCAGGGACAGTTTTCTGGGAAATAGGCCTCCCACCCATTTGGCCCCAGGGAGAGAAAAATCTGCGTTTTCTCAGCACTGCCTTCTACTTGCACTCTCAGAATTAAAAAGTGGCCTGGGCTATTCTCACCGCTTCCCCAATTTCACATGAAATGATTTTAGTTTATGGAGCGAGCGCTTCAGCGAGCACCTGCCTGTGGGGCCTGTACCGGGCGGCGGGGAAGGAAGAAAAATGCAGCCTAGGTTGGCTTCATCAGGGTGCGAAATTGACTGTGAACAACATGATTCATTAAAGACTGCTGCTGGTGCCGGTGAAGACGGGCGCGCAGCAGCGAGCAGGCGGCTCTCGCCTGGCATGGCAGGAAGCTCCCTGAGGGTGCTCGGAGCCGCCTCTTCCTCTGTGTCACCTTGCTGGATGCCCTGTGAGGCTCAGCTGGTAGCAGGGGCCAGATGACACCGACAGTCCTCGTGAAAGATCACCCAGGCCGTGGGCACGCGCTCTGCAGTGCTCAGAGTCTCGGGCAGGCACTGAGACAAAGGCTGGAAATGTGTGTCAGTGCTTTCTTCATCGTCCTTTGCAAAGATGGACAAACTGAGGCCTCTGGAGGTGGGGTGACCGAGTGGGTTATGACGGATGACGCCTAATAAGAATCTGCTGCTTCCCCCTCCCTGTCACCTTTGGCATCACGAGTAAAGGGAGGAAACGAGATTTGGAGGCAGAGGATTTAAAGGTGAGGGCCAAGCCAGGAGGCAGGGACCCAGCTCAAGCCTTTCCTGCATCGGCCCGAGCACCCTTGGAGTCACACAACCCTGAGGCCTGAGTGTGGCCTGACAACCAGTTAGCTGTTAGACCTTGGAAAAGTTACTGTACTTCTGTGAGCCGTAGTTTTCTTTTCTACAAAATGGAGCTAATAGTACCACCCCAATAAGGTGGTTGAGAATGTAGAAGGTGCCCAGAAAAGCACCTGGCAGCTGGTGGTGCTCAGTAATTGTCCCCTCCACTCCGCTCTGTGACAGAGCCCCATCAATTGACGAACAGCCATTAGTAGAAAGTTCTTTCTCCAGAGTTCCCCTAGAACAGCACTTCCCAAAGGGCGGTCCTTGGACAGGCCACATCCACATCACCTGAGAGCATGTTAGAAATGCACCTGTTAGGCCCTCCCCAGGCCCCTGTTTCAGCATGTGCTCCAGTAATTCTGATGTGGGCTCGTGTTGCAGAACCAGTGCCTTAGGGTGTTATGGTTCGGTTTAGAACCAGTTAGAACCATCTCTCCAGTCCTTCTTTGTCATCAGAGGATGTAAAAGAGGCAGCTGAGCTTAAAAAAAAAAACCCTAAAAAACAGTGAGGCCTCAAAACCTGCATCAGAGGCCCAGATTTATAAACTGTATGAGGGTAAGAAATCATTATTATAACCCTGGAGTAGCAGGAGACCGTTCTTCAGACCTGCCGTCCACATTCCCACGTGTGTGAAAACAGACCCAGCGGTCACGGGTTCGCAGCCCGGGCAGTTCCGCTCCTGCCGTGTGTCCTTTGATGAGATAGCCCTCCAGCAGGAAAAGGCCCCTGCTCTGTAGCTTTATTTAGGTGGAAGCTCTAAACCGAGCCCTGGAGAAGGTCTGCAGGCTCAGGACCATGTGATGCACGGTTCCACAACATCTCCAGGCTGAGACTAGCGTCATTTTGAACAACAAATGAAGTGACTGAGGTGAAGCTGGTGCAGAGAATGCCAGGGCAGGGGTCGGGCTGTTTCTCGGGTCCAGAGCCAACATCCAAGGACTAGGATCCGGTGCACAAGCTAGTTCTCTAAGGAAAGACACACTCAGCCTGCACTGGCCTCAGAGTAGAAAATGCCGCCAATACAGAGCAGGTATGCATAGGGTCAGGGGTGGCATGCCAGATATCTAACAAATGCTAAGACATGGCCACAGACCAGTCAATCTGAAAAGATGGCAGCCACGTGCTGGAGCAGGTCCCGGAGGTTCCTGCAGAGCTGGCTGTTACCCCTTTCACGGTTGTATCAGGGGACAGGCATGAGGGAGAGGCAGGGCCCGTGGCTTTCACTAACTAGTAGGGAAGCATATTGGCCTTTTGACATCAGGTGTAGTCTCTCTGATGTGTACCAGCTGAGTGTCAGCCTGAGGGTACTGGGTGAGGCAGGGCTCAGGGTCCGTGAGAGAAAATGCATTCTTTGGTCCCCACATCAACCAGTCACTAAGACCTGTGGCTCTCTCCTCTGCAGCATCTCCTGAAATCAACTTCTCATGCCATTTCCCCATTGGATATCCTTCTCTAAGCCTGCCCATTTGCAAAGGAGGTTGAAATTCACCAGCCTTACATTGGTCTTCACCAGGATGTTATAAGCACCTGCATCCCCAGGGGTATGGATGGATATGTATGTGGGTGGCACTGAATGATCATAATCTGTCCTTCACGTTTGCAGACCTGGGTCCACCCCAGGAGAGTTTGTCTGGGGAGGTGAGATGTGTTTTCTCCATGGCCTGACGGCTCTCAGGAGTAGTGGGAAGCTCCTCTTATTCCTTTCGTAGACTGGCTTTGAGTCACTGGGCAATGTTGCTGCTCCATGGGCCTGGAAAGTGAGAGTCCATCTGCCCAGCTCTAGACACCCAAGAGCCAAGCTGGGAAGGTCACGGTATTTCTCACCCCTCAGGAGAAGTGCGACGCAGCAAGGTGACGCCCAAGCAGGGGATGAGTAAGGGACAACGGGCAACAGGGAGCCAGAGCCTCTGGCTAGAAAACTTGCCTGGGTGGATAGAGGAAGGAAGCCAGCGCATTGTTAATGATAGATAAATGATGGGTGATTCAAAATAAGACTGAAGGAAAGACTGAAGTCCTTTAGACTGTTCTCCAAATAGAATCCAACCTGACACCCTGGGCCTGGGCGGTGGGCTCCGAGCCCTTCCGAAGCAGTGTGACTCCCAGCAAGAATGTTGGTGTAGGCAAGTGATTCCTATCTCAGAGTGCTGTGAGGATTCCCAAAGATCATGAATGCTTTACAAACCCTATAGAAGATGGCCTGTTCTCCACACACTGTGGACCTGCAGACAGAGACCAAGGTGCTGGCTGGCTGGGAGGAAGGGCAGGAAGAAGGCTTCTCTGAAAAGTTTGTTCATATGCTGGTCACCAGCCACTTTCTTCTACAAATGGGCGACAGTAGGATGTGGCCTTTGAGAGCCCATTAGAGCCGAGATGGCAGCCACAGGCGCAGGAGTGTTGCCCCACCCGACAGCCAAGCGAGCCTGTGAGGGGGTCACTCTGACTCCTCTCCTGTTAGGAAGGACCAGGGTGTTCCCTGGGGAAGACATCTGTGCTGACTAATTAGTGTGCCCGAGTGGTGCCGAACCACCACCGCTGTCCTCCTCCAAGGCCCTGGGGAGACCGCATGGTTGGGGCACCCGGTGCTCAGCCTACACACGGCAGGTCCTCCTGACCCGAGGGAGAGGCGGGACTGAAGATGCATCATCACTTAAAAATGAAATGCGTCTTCCTGCACCTTCCCTTTTAATACCCTGGGGCATATATGTCCCAGGACATTGCAGCCTACCATAAACCTGTGATGTGCTCATGGTCTGTTGCCTTTACAAATGTTTTAAGTGACTTTATCGAGAAATAATTTATGCACAATAAAGTACCTTCATTTAAGGTATGTTCCAGATGTACGTGCCCTCGAAGGCATTCCCATAATCGAGATACAAAATGCTTCCATCACCCCCAAAGATTCCCAGCGGCCCTTTGTCACCGACCCCTCCCTCTAGGCCAGCCCCAGGTGGCCACCAATGTGCCTTTGTCACTGTAAATCAACTTGAATTTTACATAAATGGAGGCATATGGTGTGTGTTAGTTTTGTAATGGCTTCTTTTACTCAGCATAAAAATTTTTTAATTGTGGTAAATTATACACAACACAGAATTTACCATCTTAACCAGTTTTACGTGTACAGGCCAGGGTGGCATTAAGTATACTCCTGTTGTTGTGCGACCACCACCACCCTCCAGCTCCAGAAGTCTCTGCGTCTCGAGAAACGAGAAACGTAAGCTCTGTACCCATCAAACGATAACTCCCTCGTCTTCCTCGCGCCCCGGCCCCCGGCAGCCACCCCTGTACTTTCTGTGTCCCTGAGTCTGGCAGCTCCAGGTTCCTCGAGTAAGTGGAAACCATGCAGTATCTGTCCTTTTGTGGCTGGCTTCATTCAGCCTAATGTCTTCAAGGTGCACGGATGTCATAGCAAGTGTCAGAATTTCCTTTTGAAGGCCGAGAACTACTCCATTGTACGCATGCGCCCCGTGTTGTTGATCCTTTCATCTGTCACCGGACACCTGGGCTGCTTCCACCGTCGGCTGCTGTGAGTAATGCTGCTGTGAACTTGGGTGTGCAAATGTCTCTCCTAGTTGCTCTTTTCCGCTCTTTTGGGTGTCTGTGTGGTAAATCTATGTTTAATTTTTTAAGAACCCCCATGTTGTTTTCCGCTGTGGCTGTATCGTTTTACAGCGTTACATTTTGAACACTTTTTCACCAGACCCGCTTCTTGTTCTGATTATCCCTTCACTCCCCCGAAAACCAATTCGACGTGTCTCTTCCCTTCTCGTGGCCCTTGCATGCTGGTCATCTTCTCCTTCGCTGTCCCGAGGCGCTGCCTTTCCAGCCCCTTCACAGTGATGGAACTGCTCGGAGAACTGCTCAGGCACAGAGACCTCAAGTAAAACGACACAGTCACTTTGCATTAGCTGCAGCCTTCCCCGCTGTTCTGCCGGGTTCTCATTAGCCGCAGTTACTGCACACCTCACTCTCCCTTATTAACAACATCGTGGTGCAGCCGCCTAAATCTCATTGCTCCATCTATTATGCTGTGTACACACTGGTCCTCTTAATTGAATCCTTTGTGTTGTACATCCCACTTAAATGCATTTAGCTGTATCTGTCAAATGATTTGTCTTATTAACTATATCATCTAATTTTTTACACCTGGTGTCTAAGTTGCTAGCATCCTGTTGATAATATCTTCAATACTGTTAAAACCGTTCACCTGTTGAGACCTTGTTAGGTCCAGGCATCAAAAGCCCACTGGGAAGCTACACAGCTCATTCACTCTGGGGGCCCCGCCGTGACTGTGCAGGGTGTGCAGGCGGCTTTGACCCTAAAGTACCCTCTCAAGAAGGACCTTTTCCTTTGACCAAGAAGCACCTCGCTGCTCCCCAGGCTTTATGATCCACGTTCATGGAGCACGTGTGTGTGTGCATGTGCATGTGCATGTACAGGGTCAGGGCCGTGGGGATGTGGAAGTTGACTGGACGCCGCACATTGGAAATGCTGGTGAGAATGGAGAGCAGAGAAGGACAGAGCAGGGACAGGCCATGGGGCGGGAGGACTGCAGGATGAGGTGTGCTCATTTGTCAGGACGGACCTCTGTGGTGCTGTCTTTTTGGTTAACAGCCGACAAGCCCGATGACGGCACATCGTAGCAACCCTTGGAATGTCTCCAGAACGACAGCCTGTCTTAGTTTCTTTTCACTCCTATGATCCTGGGCTCATCTGAGCCCTGATGAGGAGGAGGCTGTGCCCCAAGCACCCCCTGCACGTCCTCCCTATACACCTGAGCCGCATTGGTGCCTCCTTGCAGCCACCACAGTCCAAGACCTTGCACCTGTGCCTACCCCCAGATGGCGATGCCAGTGTCTAGGACAGGGCCTGGCACACAGCACAGGCTCAGGTGCAGTACTGGCTGCACCTGAGGTAAATATTGGCTGTATGTCATGCAAGGGACTTGCGGAATCTGTCCTTTCCTTGTCATCACATACTACACTTCAGGTCAAGAAAGGGTAAGAGGTAATCGTCCGGTACACACTGGGGTTACTGTCTGTGGGGGGAACACGCGTGCACTAAAAAGGCCGCCTGTCTGTGTGTGTGACAGAATGCTCAGGGGGGTCCTATAGCAATCCTTTGCTTTTCTGAAACACTTTGTAAAAGCACTACCCAGACTGAGATCCTCACATGCTATGGTTTATTTTTGACCTCCCATTGTATAGAAGGAGAAACTGAGACCCTATTAGTATCTCTTAGTAGAGTCGGGATTGCAAGCCTCCTAACTGCTGTGTAGCTGCCTCTCTGGATGGCACGGTCACTGTGGGGAGCATTTTCAGGGCTCCGCTGTGGTCCTAACTGCGCATGTATGTGCCTCACCTCGGGGCGGTGTTGGGGACGTTTCTCCTTAGAATTCTGTGTGCTGCACGGCCGCTTCCATGGGGGTGTCCAGGCACGGCTGTGCAATGCCCCAGGCCCAGTTTTGTGCAAACGAAACATCCCAACCCTCAGCTCCACAGCCGGCCTCTGGGTTTTGTGTTTACCAACCCCCTGCTGATGCCTCATCCCAAGCACAGCTGAAGTTGGGGAGCACTTCCTGTACCTGGAGCCCCTTCCCTCTTCCTGTTCCCTGAGCCCACTGCCCAGCAGGTGTTAACAGGCCCCCTGGCGTGTGTGTCTGAGCCACAGAGTTGAGAGAGCTGATGGCCTGGAGGCAGGGTGGGTCCGTCGTGAAGCTTGAAAAAGTATCTGACTCTGCAGTGCTGAGCAGTGCCCTCCGAGGTCACATGTACTGGAACCTCAAATTGTGGCTTCACTTGGAACCAGGGTGCTTGCAGGTGTAATTAATTAAGGATCTTGCGAGGAAATCATCCTGGATTGCGGGTGGGCCCTCAGTCTAAGGACGTGTGTCCTTACAAGCGGAGAGGACACAGAGAGACCAGGGAAGGAGGCCGTGTGAAGACGGGCCAGAGATTAGAGGGACACTGCCACAGGTCAGGGCATACCTGGGGTCACTAGAAGCTGGAAGGGGCAAGGAAGGAGTCCCTCGTGGAGCCCTCAGAAAGAAGGTGGCCCTGCCAGCGCCCTGATGTCAAGCTTATGGCCTCTAGAATGCATTGCTGTTATTTGAAGCCATGAAGTGTGTGGTGATTTGTTCCAGTTCCTGTCTGTTGTCAGCCAGGGGGCGGGGCATCAGGGCTGGTCCCAGAGCCAGGCCACTGGGGGTTCTCTGCTCCCCTTTCTTGCCTCACCTTCAGGACCTGGGAGAATTCCTGCGCTGAGCAGGGCCAAGGAACAAGCTGGAAACAGTAGGGCTTGACCTCCCTGGTGTTGCTCCAGTCTTGTTGGAGAAAGACTTCTTTGTGCTCTCATCTCCGTTATCACTGCCTTTCTGTAGTGCCCACTGTGGGCCACGGGCCATCACTGGACAGCACCCTTACGTCTCAGTTAGCTCAGGCTGCTGTAACAAAATACCAGACCAGGTGGCTTAAACGACAGCCGTTTATTCCTCACAGTTCTGGAAGCTGGGAAGTCTGAGATCAAGGTGCCGGCTAATTTGGTAAGGACCCTCTTCCTGGCTGAAAGTCAACTGCCTTCTCTCTGTGCTCTTATCTGGTACAAGAGAGCAGGGAAGGGAAAGGAAGGGAAGCAAACTCTCTGGTATCTCTTGTAATAAAGGCACTAATCCCATCCCGAGAGCCCCACCCTCATGACCTCATCTCTCCTGTTTCCCTCCCAAAGGCTCTACCTCGGAGTATCAGCACCCTGGGGATCAGGGTTGCAGCATAGGAGTTTGGGTGGGGGGCATAATTTAGTCCATGGGACCTTATAAAGATACTTAAGTACGTTACTCTATCCCTCCTCATTTTACATTTGATATTTCTTCAGTTGCTCAAGGTCACGCAGCTGGCAAGTGGCAGAGCCAGGACTTGAGCTTGTGCCTAATCCCCCTTCAGAGCCTGCACTCTTAACCACCGTGCTGCTGTGTTACTAATAGTAGCCGCTGATGGCTGGCGTGGCGAGAAGAGCCTTGCACAGTTGTAATAACCCGCAGTGGCTCCCCATGCCTCCTCCCTACTCCTGCCCCTTCCCCACCCGCCCCTCCCTGTGGGGTGGCCACGTCACGTGATCCCTGTTCCTTGAAGGGCCTGTGGTGTTCACACTTCCGGTGACCCCTCTGGTACCTTGTCCCGTCCCTTTCCACCTGACGAATTCTTGCTCGTCCCACACGGTCCAGTTTGCGTGTGCTCTGCACACATCATTACCGGGCTTATACACATGGCTCCTAACCCCCAGTGGTGTGTGTCTGTCTGTGCCAAGCTGGAGTGGAGCACCGTGCCTTCCGCAGTGGTACCTCCCACAGCACCTCTGGCTGCCCAGAGTCCCCAGTGAATGTTTGAATACGTGAAACATGTGTAAGGCATGGAGATCATTAAGAAACAAATACTCAGCAGAAAGGGCTGTTAATTAAACGAAGAAGGATAAAGAAAAGGACATCAGATATTCAAAGTACTTGTAGAAGGAACCACTAAAAGGTGTGAGTTTCGAAAGCAAATGTTTAATTTAGGCTCCCCCGTCTGTGTGCTTACCGATGACACTGAATTCAATATAATCATTGATCATTTGAGATTTACTTGAGATTTAATGTAATAATTTGAGATTTACTGTGGGTCTCATGGACTGTTGTTCTTTTGTTATTATTAACTGCTTTAGTCTTCTAAATATGTATTCTTTAAAAGCTTGTCCTTCTTCTAAACATAATTTGCATTTATGATAGCACACCCCTCATTTGATGCTGACCCAATGGGGGTGTGAGCTTTGCCTGGCTGGCATTCCAGTTACAGCGAACGTTCCAGGAGGCTCCTGTCTCAAGCTGTGAACCGAAGCCCGTGTTCTTTCTTAGGTTGCCTTCTCCTCGGGGGGACAGGCTGCACCGGTGGGGGCCCCACTCCGGCGTTTCTAACCGCTCTTCTGTCTCTGCCCCCGCTGCAGGCTGGCCGTGGGTGACCCTCTCTGTCCTGGGATTCCTGTACTGCTACTCCCACGTGGGCATCGCCTGGGCCCAGACGTACTCCGAGAACTGAGGCCATGGGCCCCGGCTGGCCTTGCGCTCGGCCTCCAAGGCAAATGGTGCTTCTCCCTGCCCTCACGGCCCACGGTGACCTCCAAGGGGCCAGCGCTTGACCTGCTCCTCCTTTGTGGAAGGGACCTCACTCCAGGACTGGAAGATTGAACTCTCGTAGAAAATCGACAACCGGAGTCTCCACCGTCAGGGACACAGAGATCATCTCCCCCCACCATCCTTTTCCTGTTGAGTGAGCTGGGGCCCAGCTGTAGCGTCCTGCCCATCTGCCCGTGGTGACACTGTGGTCCCCAGTGCCCAAAGGCCCTCTGGGTTTTTTCTCCTTTGCTAAGAATTAAAAGTAATGGGCATTTTTTGACTGAGGCCCAGAAATCCTGACTGGTGATAGGCCTGTCCTTCACTGGGCAATATTTCCAAAACATTTTGGTGGCATTTCCGTGCCCCCCTCCCCCATGCCCTGCAGTGTGGTCTCAGTAGGGAGGGGGCAGAGTCGCAGCCGTGTTTCTAATTACCCGGTAAAGTGATAGAGTGTGTTCCGTGACACTCCAAGGAGCCCGCACCCAAGGAGACCTGTTTTTGGAACTTCATCGTGGCGACCTACACTTGGCTGCTCGTTCCCTGGGTTTGCAGAGCAGTCACCGTGCAGTGCCCCTACCAGACAGTTCATCACGTCCACGGAAGGAAGCAGAGTTTAGAAACCAGGGCACAGCGCGCTGCGGACAGGTGCTATCAGGAGAGTCATGAAGGGTAAGGATGGCTTCCCGGGGCCTCCTCTCCCCACCAAGTCCCGCTGCCGTCTTCCCACTCAGTGGTTCGCATTCAGTGCTTTATACTGCTTGGTTTTGTTTCAAATAAAGTGGAGCTTTTTCTATCACACAAGTCACTTTTTTGTAGAATGGTTTTAAATATTTTTTGAGGAAAATGTTTAAACACACTTACATAACTCTTAATTCTTCATTCCTCTGGAAAGGTGCTGACAGGCTACTAATGGCCTCACATGGCAGATAATTCAGAATACTTGTTTGGCTTCAGGTTTTGGGGTTTTTTTAGAGCAGTGAGAGCGGGGGTAGGTGAATAAACTTTTAAAAATTTGAATCTGTAGTGTGCCCGATGATGGGAGAACTTAAAACATCTCAAGCACATGACTTGGATCGTCTTGGGTTCCCTTGGCCCTGGTCTGTGTCAGACTGTCTCACATTGGTGATCTGTTACTGTGTGCTGGCCGTGGTTGTTAACTCAGCGTGATTTAAACTCTCCGAGTACATTTTGCTGCACTCAGTCATTTTGCTGATGTTCTTTCTTCCGAGCCGCTCTGTGTGGATGGGGGGCGGATGCAGAGGAGCTGAGCGGGCAGCTGCAAAGGGCAGAGGCCACGGGGGGCCGGCAGAGCAGGGCAGCAGTGGCCTCGGCAGCTGGCTCAGTAAAGGAGACACAGGCAGGCGATTCCAAGGCACCGGGCGTTTTTAAGGAGGGCACGAGGCTGGGGAAGAGTGAGCACTCAGACGAATACAGTACAGCCTCATGGACTGGCGCTGATTTGGGACTTGTGGTCTGTCCGAGGGAGTGTGGCTGAAGGGGCAGGGCTTTCCAAGGGGGACAAAGAGGGAGTGTGAAGATGGTTATAAGGAAGTGTATGCACATGTATAAATACTAGAAAAGATTCTGAACTCTTCAGAGACACCATTTATATAAAATAAGTTTATTCATTCATTAACCTGTATTGGAATATATGGGGTCCAGCAGAAGTAAGGCCTGCTTGAGTGTGGTTGGTAGGGTAATAATATGGATGTAATAATGTATAGTTTTAATTTGAACATTTCACCCAAAATGTCATAAGGCACACTTGAGTGTGATGCTTATGATTTTGTAAGAAGGGGCATTATTTGAGCCGTACCCTGTATTTGAGAGTAATAACCCTGAACTGGCTTTCAGCTACGACATGATTGGAGTGGTTCTCAGGAGTCAGGAAATGATGACTGTTCAGCCGTGCATTTGAGGACTCAGTAACTGGTATGCCGATCATCCAGGACCCTTGTTTTCTTCCTCTAGCTTCTTGCTATTCCCCAACTACTACGTGAAAATGATGGTATCTTTCTCTTCATGCACAAGAACTAAAATCTCGGAGTTGCTCTAACTGAAAGACTTGAGGAGCCCGGGCAGCCTGAGCAGCTCCAGCTGGGGAACTGCTGACACATCACTTTGCGCATCATCGGCCCTAGGCAGCTTCAGGCTCGGGGCTGGGAAACAACTAGACGAGGTCCAAGGTCACTCCCAGCCCCAGGACCCTCTGACCCAACCCAGCAAAAGCCAAAGAGCTCCAGGCATGATGGCCAAGACGATCCCCAAGGAGGCAAGCGAGAGAGCTGAGGGACAGCCATGTCTTAAGTCACTTTGACTAATTCTTAGGACCACACGAGAGATCTAGCAGTATTGTATTATTTCTTCAGATTCATTTGCTTGAAGTGACCATAGAAAACCCTTCATTCTATTCAAGACTGCAGACCTAGCAAAAAATTATGTACCAATCTTGTATAGTTGTATAATGATCTATACATTGGGAGAGTAGTAATTTAGTGGGAGGGGATTCCCCTTAGAGATAGTGATCCTGCTCACTTGCTTATTTAAAATAATATGTTGACTAAGTGTAAGAAATTAGCCATAATATAACGAGTTGGTTTTCTAGCAAACGTATCCATTCCACAGGGCCAGCTGTGGGGAACCCGGGGAACCCCCACGGGGCCGGCCTTTCTGCGCCCGCTGGGAAGCTCTCTGGGGCCTTTTCTTCAGGGAAACTATTTTATTTTAAAACAAAGCAACAAAATCTCTCTTCTTCTAATAGTGGAAACCCATCTGTCACCCAAAGTGTATTCCTTGGCTCTGTATTACTAGTCCTTTTGATTAATTATAAAGATTGTATTCACAAGAGTTTTTTTTTCCCTGCCATCAAGGCTATCTAAAGAATGCAATGTTTAGTGCTTTATTAGATGGGACCTTTAAAATGAACATCAGTCATGTGGAATTTTAAGCAATATACCCTTCCATTATTATTATTATGCTTTTCTGCGATGTCATTCAATAATAGGGTGGGGCCTCATGAGATCAAGCAGAGTCCTGCCGGTAAAAAGCAAAGTGTCGTTTGTGAAACGTGGCCCGCTGGTGTTAAAAGAGAGCTCGGGTTGGCAGTGCTGGTGCAGAGGACCCGCTAGCTGGGGCCGAGCAGCTCTCTGCCTTCAAGATTCCGAGACCACCAGTGAGTTAAGCACACATCCAATTCATGCTGTGGACACGGAGTCACGACCTTTCTGAAAAGGTCCAGTTTTTACACTGTGTTATAAATGGCGGGAAAGCATTCGTGTCTTGTACAGATCTCAATCCAAACTGTTAAAAATAAAGTTCACGTCTAAGCAGAGGGCGGTTTCAGATATGCATTAAATCAATGTGTCATCGCACGATTTTCCAGCGATGCCCGGTTTTGAAGACATCTCTGTACCCGGGTATAGCAGACACAGCTCTATTTCAAGATCATCTTGCAAAGTAACTTCACAGTTGTTACCTTGCTGGGTGGTACTTTGACACACACTCTTGGTGTCTCTAGAATTTAAGTTCTCCAAAAACCGCAACTGTAAGTGCTTCTAAATTAGAGCTTGCCAAGCTCCGGAAAGAAATAGAAGTACCATTTTTGCTCTGTCATTTTAGGTCAGAACACCCAATTGAGATCATATAAGAAAAGGCAAAACTAAGCATCATGTATAAAATAGTTTATTACCATAATAAATAAAATTAAACTTTTTTTTTACAAATATCATTTGTGCTTGTTTAAAAATGTTGAAAGGGAATATCACCAATGGAGGGGCCCACATGTTCCTCTTCACATTCCCAAGTTGCAGACATACAGGGGAGTTCCTGGCAGCGTCCTCCGCTGGCCACAAAAATAGTATCGGCTCATTTGCACTTCTGTTTATTCATGCTCATTTGGACAAGGTGACAGATGCAAAGGAAAAAGAAAACCCCGTGAAGGATTTGGCAGGACTCAGTGGAAAGAGTGTTAGTATAAGGAGAAGCCCCAGAGTGACAAACTACTTGGGAGCAGGTGTCCTTGCGGTGTTGGCAGAATGTTGGCTGTGGACCGTCCAACCGACACACAAATACAGTGTCTGAATATTAAGAGAATACATTCATTGGGGGATTGCATCTTTCTTGACATAAAAGCGGTCCATATCCTGACACGAGATCCGTGAACTTCTCATTGTACAACGAATGGACCCAGAAGTCACAGAGAAAGAGACAACGGCTCTAAGGAAAGTTTCATGGCCGGCCGGGGGAGCACGCACCGGGTCCGGCACCTGCAGGTAATTCAAGTCCAGTTCTAGAGGCTCCAGAAAAAGTCTGATAGACGCCCATGAGAATGAAGTTTCATGTGAAACTAATTTAAGCTTCATCAAATTCACATTGATTCTTTTCATCTGTTGGATGCGGGTGGGGTGGGAATGAAAACTTCTCCACGTGAACTCCTTGGTTCCTGGAAGAATGGTGGTTTCTCTGACGGCTGCAGTCGGCGCTGAGAAGACTGTGGCATCCGCCCCACCGGAGGGCACAAGAGCTGGTGAAGGTAGTCCTTACTGAAGCGAGCGAGAAGGCAGTGCAATGATTTCCACAGAAGAGAGGCTGTCCGGGGGCCCGAGTGCCCGCAGTGGGCCTCCTGTTTAAGCAACACTATGTGAGGAGGGAGGAAGGGGGAAAGAGTGTTGGCAGCTCCACCACAGCTGGAGTTCCATTCAAGGGTCTTAAGGCTAAGCATCTTTATTGCAAAACACTGTACAATCTGTTCATCAAATGCACATCGACTTGTATCACCACCAGGGCTCCCAAAATTTCCCAGAAGGTACATGTGCCGTAAGGTGGTCAATGCAATAAGGGGAGATTAGGCTCCTTCTGTGCCTGGTGTTCCTAAGGCATTCGTTTAGTCCCCACAGAGACCTGAACAACACTTTGACAGCTGGCTCTGTGAACCTAAGTAGAGAGGCAAGCTCAAAATTGCAAAAGGAGATGAGTTCTCAGGAATAGCAGAGGAACTGCAATTCAGGACTCGCCTATCGTTTCCTACAGGTTGCTTGTCCCTAACTGCAAAGGAAACGACCCTCAAGGGACAGTGACCCTTGGAATTCCTTCAGAATTGAGCAGGGTACCCTCACTGAGCCCTTGGTGCTCATTGCTTTCTCGAGTCTCCCTTGCTTCTGGTTTGGGGGGGGTCTCCTCTTGGATTCTGGCTCCTACCCTTTGGTTGAGCTCCACTGCTTTATTCAGAACCTGTTCAAATGCTTCATTCTTTCTGTTTCAGCGTTCATCCTACTCACTTGTTTTCTTGTTTAGGAGTGCACTATAATTTTGGTATAATTACTTTAGAATTTTTGAAAGTAAAAACTAAAAATAATATCAGTGGTCTTGGGTCCTCCAGCAAATAAATCTATCAAAGTGCTTGCCACTTCCTTATGAAAGACTTGATCTCCAAAGCAAAAAGACCCCGAGAGAGGATAAACTGATCATGGAAAGACCAGATTGACAGCTAACTGCCAGGAAAATTTCTGTGTGACAGGAGATCCCTGGTCATGAGGCAGACAACAAGGGCAAAGGCCATCCTTGAGAAGAAAAGTGTATCCGTGAAAGGCACAGTCCCAGTAAAACAAAATACAACTCCCAATCCTGAAAGCACCCCCTTCAGACTATTTAGGAATTTTTTTTGGCTCTCAAGAAAATAAATGGGGTTTATTCCCAGTCACCTAAATGCTCAAAGGGTGGCCCTCCTTCAGGGACTCCAGCTGGCTTTATGTTAAAAAAGTGTATTTTTGCCTTGTGTGCATTTCTGGCACAACGGGCCAACCTTACTAAAGATGATCAGTGGTCATTATGAGGAGTTCTCAATACCCCTAAACTTTTCTCCGGAGTCAATTAGAAGATCACAGTAATTGAACTAAAGAATCTAAATGAGAAAACGATTTTCATTGGTACCTAGAGGCTTCTAAGCAGTCAGGATTCTAAAACTGCCTCTTCATACAATACTACGTATAAATTAACTGAAGAAAATAACTAAAAAAGGTTTAAAAGCATTTGAAGCCCCTTCCTTGGCAGCACCAACTGCGGTTCCCCCAGCCCCTTTGCTCCACCTCCTCCACAGCTACCTTTGCCCCATTCTAACCCCTTCCTTTAGCAGAATGTCCCCTCTCCTCTAGTGCTAAAACCTTACCCGCTAAGCCTGTTAAAACGCTCCCTTGTATTAGGCCTTTGGAGGATACCACTAAACACAATTTCTTACACCCTAGGGACTAAAGCAGAACTTAGAGCCATAGTAGAAGATTTCCCCATGGTAACTGAAGGTCCTCATAGGTTTGCTGAAGAATTCAATACTGTAATTCAAAGGTATTACCCTGGCACCTCTGCTCTCTATCGGTCGGTGCACGTGCTCGCTGGAGAGCACTGCATGGCCGGCTTCCAGTGGCAGGCTCAGTGGGTGGGGTCTGAAGCTCGCGGTCCTTGCTCGGGAGCCCAGAGCAGCATTCAGGCAAGAGTAGGCAATTAGCCCAAAGCATGAAAATGAAAGAAAAGGTTTGGCTCATTTTAAAAAGTTTCTTTTTTCCCAGAGAATACAATTACAGCAAAAGTCCCTAAAATCCTTAGATGGAGGACAAAAGCACATCCAGCCACACTGTCACTCACACAAGCTCGTGTCATGGGCCCTGTGACCTCGAGATGAACAGATCCGGGCTTCCGGTCCAGCCTAGTTTAGATCCTAAGAGTCAGTCGTAGGAGAACATTTGTGGGGCTTTATCCTCCGCCCCCTGCCCCAACAAGTCTGGACTTCAGTGCCTCACGCATCAGCATCTGTGCCCCTCAAACCCAGACGGGGGTTCATTTCCGAATAGACACCTGTGTCCCTCAGGCAGAGACGAAGGGAAGTGGACGGGCCTGGCCACACTGGCCTGCGGGGTGCTGGGGGGCGGGGTCAGAGCCTGTCATCAAGTCCCCGGGGAGCTGGGCAGGAGCTTCTGAAGCTGGACGTGAGAGTCATTAGGGCCCTTGCTTGCTCTGCTTTAAATGTAGCAGGTTCAAAACTTTGGAAGTCAGTGAAGGAGCATGTTTAAGGAAGGCAGACTTGAGGGGAAGATGGTAGATAGGATTCTAGATATTTTACAGCCCCTGCTCAAGGACTAATTGGCAGCCTCTCAAGATAAAGACAGGGAAGGCCCATGGCTTTATCCAAAAATCACAATCACGACTCAGCCTCAGGAAATTTCACTTCCCCTTCTTTGTATGCTTCCGTCTGGGGCTATGTCTAACAATTTCTCAGCCGTAGGTAGTCTGGGGCCACCCCAAGTGGGAAGCTACAAGAGTGTGCAGGGCCTCAGGGGAAGGCGCCTGGCCTTGGCCTCCAGACTTTGCTCCCCGGGACCATCTGTGCCAACCCTGAGAGCCAGGAGAGGACAGTCCCACTCCACACAGACCAGGGAGGGCCAAGTCCTGGGTCCTGCCATGGCCACTGAGCAGGTGGGCGGGTGGGCCCAGACAACAGGCTTTCAGAAACACTGAATATCTTTGGTAGGAAAGGTCCCAACCTGTCAGGTCCCCCTCAGAATGAGGGAAATCAGCACTAGGTCCAGACTCTGCAGCAAAGCAATGAGCGCCAGGCAGAGGTGGTCAGGATGGGGCTGCTGCAGCATAACACGTATACAAGGTCAGTGCCAGGACGGTTCCCTGCTGTCACTGCGGTCCAGACCATCTGCACCCCTAACTGCACTCTCTTAAAGCAGAGTTCTTAGAACTGAGCTTTCAACCTTCAGTTCTTGTCAACTTTTAAGAGTCTGATTCCTCTCTGCAGGCGTACACCTGGGTGAGCCCCGCCTTGCTTAGGAGAGACCTCTTCTCTTTCCTTTCTCAGGCACCATTGAAAGACACCCGAGCACACAAATGACCAAACCCCAGGTCAGGAGAGGCAGCAGAGCATCCCCAGCACTGTGGCACAGGCCACCCCATGATCATGGTTCTGAGCTTGGACCCTCCCCCTGGACCGTAACTGCTCCCCATCAGGTTACCAGACAGCTGGAAAACCCAGTGCCTCCCTCTCTTTTTCCAGCTCCTGAAGTGAGTACATACAATCATGACCCTGTGATTTGACACGGTTTCTCTTGAAGTCCTACTGACATTAGTAGGAGGTAAAGAGATTAGTTTTAAAATAAGGCCAAGCCTGGCTCCCACATGTCCTATAGTGACTGCATGCTGTGAACAAAATACAAACTTCTGAAGGGCGACCCCATCGAGAGTTATAAACATAGCACTTGCTACAATCATTTTTCTGAGGTTGTGTGTGTGTGTGTGTGTGTGTGTGTGTGTGTCTGCTTTGCTAAGGAAGCAACTCTGGGCTCATCACCCTTCCTGTCGATGCCCCCTACCCTGAGGATTGCCACGGGAGCACGTGGGGAGAGGCTGGGAAGGAAAAGAAGCAGGGGGGCCTGTGTGACGAGGCCAGTGGCACGATGCCATCCCGTAGAGCGAACTGCTGGATCCCAAGGGCCCCTCTCCAGCTCTTGCGCGTGGCTCACGTCTTTGGGGAAAGGAGACCCGAGGGTTCCCGGCCCTCAGCGTCTATGGGAGGCACCCACAGCACTTCGGCTGCTTTCCGGCTTTAGCCACCGGAGCCAGAAGTTGAAAGGCTCTGCCCTCCCTGTCCCTCAGGCTCCCCTTGTCCCGAGCTTGTTACAAATGACGACTGTAGGAAAATATACGGTGAGGTCAGACGAAGGCTGTACAAGGACAGGGAATGCTGGGAAATCCCTGGGCCCATCTCAGTCTTTGGGGGTCTTGGCGAAGGAGCCCAGCATGGTATATACGTGAGGGGTTCTTGGGGCTCCCCCACCAATATCCAAATGGCTGCTGCTCTTTCCTGATAGTTTTCATCTTTTACAAATATCATGGCAGTAAAAAATTAAAAATGAAGGGAAACACCCGTAGACAGCATGCCCCCTCTTGCGAGATTGTGCAGAGGCAGTTCCGCGGCAGCTGGCGGCGGCGGAGGCCGCGCACTCGCTTCCCACGGCTTTGAGAGAGAGCGTGAGCCTAAGCAACTGGTCCCACTCGGGCTTCTGTCCGGAAAAGCCTACTCGGAAGGTGGTTGGTCATGTAGGTGTGTGGTGGGGGTGTCGCCTAGGGCGGGGTGGCGGGTTTCCGACTTCGACTCTGCATGAACGGGCCTCTCAGCTCGCTCCAAAGACGTCTCTCTCTGATTCCGGGGACTGGGGCCTAGATATTTCAAACAGCTCCTGGGGAGACTGAGAGGATCTTCTGGAAGTTAATATCCTGAGAATCTCAGAGAGCTGCTTCTCGATGTTTGCCATTTTGGCGTTCAGGGCCTTGATGTCCTCCTTCAGCTCGTGTTTCACCTCCAGCAGGGTGGCCTGCAGCGTCTGCTCCGGGATGGGGTAGAAGGAGTGCTTGACCTCCGCCAGGACGGGGCTGCGGTCCTGGGGGCTCCTGGCCTCGCTGACGTTGTCCAGGCGCAGGTCGCTCTTGGTGATGCCGCTGTCGCACGAATCCGTCTTCTTCAGCGTGGCCTCCCCTGACGCCTTGGTCCTCTCGGGGAGCGTCTCCATGGACTCGGCCTTGGACACCTTGTTCCAGTCCTCGCCCTTCCCGCATGCATCTTTGAAGCGGGCCCAGCCCTTGCGCTTGGCGCAGTCGCCCGCCTTGGCGCCCTGGCACTCAGAGCCGGGCGCGTGCAGCTTGGCGTGGTCCGACACGCCCAGCCCCGCGGGGCAGGCCGCCGGGAAGGGCACGGGCGTGGCGGGGCTCTCGCGCACGGTGACCACGCTGGCCTTCGCCAGGCTGTGGTTGGCGGAGGCGTGCTCCGCGAGGACGCTGCCCTTCTCCACGTCCAGGTCGTCCAGGTCGCGGCCGCCCCTCTCGGCCGCCAGCCTGGCCTCTTTCTGCTGCCGGAACCTCTGGAAGAGCCTCCGGACAGGGTGGTCTGGCGGCAAGATCAGGGGGGCCTCATTCTTCCGTTTCATGCGCTCCTCCTCTTCCCGCTTCACGTCGCTGATCTTCCGGAACACGATCTGGGGAGAGACAGAAGGACACGCCCTGTTAACTGGCCACTGGGCCCCTCTGCCGGTCACAGTTCTGGGCTCCCAGTCCCCGCCCCCGCGGGCGGGGGCTCACAGCCCATTCCCATCCCTGCTGAAGCCTGCCGGGGCTCTTCTCAGCGACCACCTTCTCTTTCCTTTTCCTAACACGCTTCCTGGCTTCCCGTCAGCATAAATGGACTCTTGCTGCGTCCTCTGCAAGAGAAACGAACCCCCAACCTCTCCACCCCCACATGCCAGGAAGCTGGAGCTACCCAGAGGCCTCCTCCTGGAGATTGTGCTGACCTCTGGGACTCTGAGCTGGGCCCTATTTAACTGGTCCTTGCCTGAATTTCAACTTCACATGACAAACTCATAAAATCGTTTTTTTTTGACCCCATCTCAGACCTAGTGCATTAGAATCTCTGGGTGGGAAGCCCTTGAATCTGAACTTCAAAAGCTCCCAGGTGATTCTGTTGCACATAAGTTTGAGCATCTCCCTCTAAACCACACTCCAGGGCGAAGAAGCTCAGCTTCAACCCCAGGCAGGGCTACAGCTAAGACTGCCATCTGCACATTGGACCCTCAGTGAACGGGGCTGGCTGGGCGAGGTGAAAGCTGGTCTCACAGGGAAGCCCTCCTCGTCCTCATGGAGCTTACAGGAAGGAAGGCCCATGCCCTTGCCCACGAGCTTGCACACGAGTTTGCCCACGAGCTTGTCCTAACAATAACAACACCCGGCAGTGCCTCACAGCCTGTAACGCACTTGATGTCGCCTTAGGTTTTCCTTACAACAGCGACACCCAGGTCCCCAGGACACATTATTTACCACCCCCCGTTTCAGAGAAGAGGAAATCCAGACGTCACATAGCAGGTGGTTTCCTGGAAGGAAATGTACCCAAGACACCAGATCCCAGATCCTTTGGATGTCCAGTAGGTACTTCCTGACGATGACAGTGCTTCAAGCAGAGGACTGACAGACAGCAACTCCATCTCCTGAGTGTGACTCTGAGCGTGAGCTACATATGACAGGGCTCTGCCTGGGCCGACGCCTGATGTGGGAAAGCCTTGTCGCTCCTGGCTTCTAGTGCGCGTGGCAGGTGCCCTTGGATGCGTTCGACTCAAAGCACATCCACACCCGCGGGAAGCAGCCCGCGACAGGTCCTTGTCTTCATGACAATTGCTGGTGCAGAGCTCACTGGGGAGTCGAGGAGAGGCCTGTGGAAGGGAGCGCGGCAGCCCTTCCAGCAGAACCATCTGGAGCCCCTGCGCCCTGTGCGGCAGCCTCAGACCCACCCTGAACGGGCCCCAGTGATCTGCCACAGGGCCCCAGGTCTTGGGGAGGTGCCCATGGTGGCTCACCAGCAGGAAGGGTCTGGAACCAGAGAGAGTTAAGTCCCAGCCCTGCCACTAGCTGTGTGACCTCCGACAGGTATCTCAACTTCTGAGTCTCAGTTTGCTCACTGAAAAGTGGGGAAAATCCCTACTTTACTGACTTGGTGTAAGATCAACACGAGATGCTTATCTAAAAGCACTGGCCCCACTGCAGATGCTTGAAATGAATCCTCCTGGCCCCAGCTAAAAAAAATAAATAAATAAAAGAAAAAGGCAGAGGCTGTGAAAAGGCTTTTTGATTTTGTACCTCTAGGTGTGGATGATACATAACTCACCTTACCTGCTCCAGGAAGCCCCAGCCCAGAGGCAGAGGGCTCCACTCAGGTTACCAGATATGACTGACACAGCAGTCATTTTTTAGTGCTAATAAATACAGAGGAACCCAAAAACCATTAAGTTGCTTGATGCCAGCGATCAGTCAGCAAATCACTGGCAGACTGGAGGCTCACACCTGCCATCTGACTTGTTCATCAAAGCTCCTGTCACTGGATGACTTTATATTTGAGTCACACACAGGTGGGTGGGAAGGGGCGGCCACCCCTTTTGCCACCTGGTAATACTTCCTGTCACATTGCTCGGGTCTCGGAGTCTCCACTGGGCAACGTTTCTCCCATCCCTGCCCTGCCCAGCTGTGATCTTATAACCCCACCTGCCCCGGTCCCCTTCAGTCATAGCCCATCTGCCCCTGCAGTGTAGCCTGCAGACCAGCAGAGTCCTGGCCACTCTGAAGACAAATCCAGGTAAAGGATCACAGGGATGGAGGGAGGACGGTAAGTTGGATGATCAGGAAGGATCCTCTCTGCCTGTTCCCCCGTGCTCTCAGTGGGCATTCTTACCCTCTGTGCTCCACTCACGTGGTTCTCTGTTCCGGGGAAGGTCCCTGCTCTCTACTAGGCATCCAGACACTCCTCACACCAGACCCCACTCAAATAGCACCTCCTCCAGAAAGACTTCCCTGATTCCATGGAGCTCTAAGGTATCCCCCCACCTTCTAACTCTAGTGGCCCTTGCTCTTCTGCCCTAATTACACTCTAGCTTGTATCTGTTTGCAGTTGAAATACCAACTATTTCCTTCCCCAGTCACCTCCCACCTTAGAGGGGTGAAAAGGATGAAGTGAATAAGGAAAGAGGTTGAGACAAAGGGGAGAGATGAGAAAAAGAGGGAGGAAGGGAGAAAGGATGAATGAATAAGAATGTGCATGTAACCAGGAGGGAGGGTGGCTGTTTGAGCTGATTGCTCTGGTTCCTGCACTTAATTCTGTGGGACACCTGATTCTTACCGGTTTCCCCACTTTTTAACTTGAGCTAGTTTGAGTGGGGTCTCGTTCTTTGTAAGCAAACACTCCCAGACAAGATACCAGTTGTTTACATCTTTTATCTTATTCCCTGTGAAAACTTCTTAAGGGTCTACCAGAGTACTTTGCATGTCACATTGTATATTTTTTTAAAAAATTATCTACTATAACAGAATAGGGATTAGATAATCCCTATTCACTAGTATTCCCTAGTGTTTTGTTCACTACTTCCAGCACTTGGAAAATGCCTGGTAACTAGAGGGGCCTTTGGAAATATTTGTGGAATGAATGAATGAGTAACAGATAACTAGGAGCTAGTGAGTCAGTGGGAGAATGCCTTCTGCCTGGAAAGATGAAATCACAGAGATCCTAATCAATGTTATAAAAGGGAGGGACTGGCTCAGGACACATGGTGTTCTTACCCTCAACATCAAAGGTCAAGGGCAGTTCTTGAGACTGGAATGAGATATTTTAAGACTAAAGAAAAGAAAGCACTTCTTCAAATATTGAAGCATCAACACAAAACTAACCCTAAGAGGTTGTCCAGGGGACCAAACCCGCAGGTTAATAAAGGTGGTCGTGTGAGGGGAAGTGGTAGGTCCTCCTAGAGGAGTTGGATATGCTCTTCGACCAAATGCCCTGTGGGTCAGAATCCTGGACTGGGGGCCAGGGCTTGGCCTGGCCCCACAGCATATTCTGATGCTGTGGCCACGTCATTAATGGGTGCAGCTCAGCACTCATGGGCTTGGGCTCTCTGATCAGTGCTGACTCTTCAGAGTCCTCTTGGCTTTTTCCAAAGTGTCACCCTAGTGCCACCCTCGGTCATCCTGGGTGCCAGAGGCAGCTCCACCTGAACATCACTGGCTCATCCAATGGGGAGATGAACCAGAAAAGAGCATCTCCCCTCCAGAAGTGCCTGAGCCCCCCTTTGAAAATCAGAGAGTAAAACCAGCATCCTCCAAGGACACAGGGCCGATGTGGTCAGACAGCTTCACTGATCTGGGTCTAGGGCTCTGTTTTTAACTTCAACCACTTTTTTGTAAAAGTCAGTCATGGACTCCTTGTCTCAGAGGCAGCCACAATCAGGCTGTTGGCCAAGTACTGTAGATCCAAGTGAGCAGGGGTGGCCGCTTGACTCACGACAATGAGGTCTGTGCTGCCAGCACCAGCCACAGCAGCTCTCATCTGCTCAGAAAGGCTCCACAGCTCCACAGCAGTGGGGTGCCCTAGGAATCCTGGGCAACACCCAAGCCCATAACCCAGGATGCGCTCTGCTCTGAACAGGCTCTAGCTGGAGGCCTGGGGAAGTCTATCCAGCTTTTTCAAGTGTTCCATGGCATTTTAATGATGCTATAAAGATGAAAAGTTTCAAAATGAAATGAATTTGAATACCTGGCAACGTTAAATGTGTTGCTTTACTACAGGACTTCTCAGAGCCTTAACGTTAGGGCTCAAAGGCTAATGAGCCTTATGAATATCTAAGAAGACAATCTCACAGGCCACATATCTTAAACCCTTTCCCCCAGACCCTGTCTTTGCAAAGGGTAGTATTCCCCAGAATCCCTTCTGGCAAACACTGAAATTACATCCATGTGGGGAGATGAGGCACCCTCTGTATTTGTTTGTAGCCCTAATGGATTGGAAGGCCATTTCCTGGCCCATGTTTCAGCTAAATGGTGCCTACTATCTCGACCCCTACTGTGGAGCCCCCAGACTTTGGGATTTGGAGTCTCCGTGGCAGATGCATTGTCCCCTAGTGGATGGACTGGATCAATCCACACTCTATGGCATGATTGATGAAGCCATCGGATCAACTCTTCTGCCCATCCATGGCTCTATATGCTTTGTCCATACTGAGCAATTTCAGGTCCTGAAAAAGGTCCCTTCAATCCCATATCCCTCTCCACTCCTTCAATCTGACTCCTAGGTGATCTGCAGGCTTCAGCCACCTACTCCAACAAGCTTCCCTGACCCTCCCCCACCCCTAGGTTCATGGGGCAGTCACATGTATACTTCCTTTATGGTGCTTTGCTTATTTGTCTTTTCCTTTAGGCATAGCTCTCTAAAGGTAGGCATCATGCTTTATTCCATTTTTTTTCACCTTCAGTATCATGCTTGGCATATACAGTACTCAGTCGATTGTCAATGAAAATGTCAGTGAATAAATGATGGCTAACCCCGTTTGTGAGGCCCATGCTAGGGTGAAAGAAGTGATGTGTATGCCCCCCCTACACACACACACATGTGCACAAACACGTCTATTTCTGATGTCTGTGGTCTATGGGGAGAAAGAAAAAGAGGGAGTACAGGTAGACTTCTCAATGAACAACACATATGCTCCTGAGGAGTAACATATAAATAAAATCCTAAGGGACTTCCATTTCCACTCATCTGTATTTCAGACTGACCTAACACTGATTCCATCATCCCTGCCTGACCAATTTTTAGTTTTTCAATCTCTTACATGAGCTCAGAGACCTGATATTTGAAAGTAGCCCTGAGATGAAAGTTTTTGTAGAGTACAACTGCTCTTGAATTTTTCTTTTGTATAAACTTGAATCTTCCTGTGGAGGGCAATCAATGTCATGGGAAGAGGCTGTGGGACTAAAGACAGGAGTGCTCATTTCAGTTCTGCTGCCCAGCAAGGCTGGGCCCTGAGCAAGCTGCCCTCACACCTGCCCTCACCAGCTGGACAGCCCCCTCCCTGAGCTCCCATCATTGCAGTGCCAGGTTTTCTTCTTTTGTTTTCCTGTTTTATGTATTGGACTTCATTCTGGGCAAGGATTTCACTCTGGGCAAGCATTCCATGGTCCAAAAAGTCATTTGAAAACCACTAGATGAGATCCTCTCTAAAGTCTCTTTGAGAATGATTGATGATTATAGTAGTACAGTACTTTTTACTGTGCTTTATAGCTTATTCCACATACTCAAGTGCATTATCTCATTTAAGCCAGAATTCCAGGGAGGTGTGCAGGGGTCTCCTTCACAGTATGACAGTTAAGGAGACTGGAGCTTAGCTGGTGGAGTGACCTGCTGCAGGTCACACAGGTAGGTAGAAAGAGGACTTCAGGGTGTAGACCAGTACTCTTGCCTTGACATCACCTTTCTTGACATTGGCCTTCTGTAGACAGGGGCCACATCAACAGACAGGTGCCAGGGTCTATCTGGAGAGGTTGTCACCAGAAGCCTTCTTATCATCCACCGGGAAGGCCATGGAGACAGGCTGACGCAGATCCTAGTACCAGGGATAGGCTAAGTCTGAGTCCTTCCTGGCCAACCAGAGTCCTGCCAGCCCACAGTGGGGCCTGACGTGTTGGGCATGCTGGGCCCACATAGAATGCTAAACAGCTCATGACTTTCTGGAACAGGGGAGACAGAGGACGCCTCAGGGCAGAGGTGGCCGCTGCACCTCACTCATCCATCTCTGCATCCCTCTGAGGGCTCACCAAGTAATGGCCTGAACCTGGGAGGACTTTAATGAATGGTTGTTAAGCTGAAATGAATTGACATGCAGCTCCTGGAGCTGCAGGGCTTTCTGAGAAGCTATTTTTGAATTTACTTGAAAAAGTGATCCCCCTGAGATCTGAGGTGAGTCAGGACAGTTGGCCACCTCTTCTGGGTTGCAGTCAAGGGGAGCCCAGCCCCTCCCAAACCCACCCAAATAAGGCAAGGGGAGCAGGAGTCCCCTCAGGGTCACTGAGCAAGAAGGTCCCAGCAGCACACGGGGGCGGGGGGGGGGGGATGGGCTGCCTGGAGTCCTGACAGCACAGAAAAGAGGAGCCAGTGATTAAAAGAGCTCAGAGGGAAGAGTAAAAACGTATATGCAATGTCAGTTCTCAGTGACATTATGAATAAATGAACAGAGGCGAAGGTATGAATCAGAAAACTGTAGATAAACTAAAAGGGATTTATTTTGGTTTTCATTGGACTGGAACATGCAGAGAGCGGTAGAAAGAGCACAGGCTTGGAGCGGGCCCAACTCTGCCTCTGACTGGCCACTGCGTGACCTTGGGCAAATCGTGCTCCTCCTTGGCTGGACCAGAGCAACAGTTCTCAAACCTGGCTGCACTTCAAAACCACCTGGAGAGGTTGTCAGCCACTGAGTGAGATGTTCTGGCAGCGAGGTCAGGAACTGGCCTTCGTAACAAGCTCCCAGGTGATTCTGATGCAGGCAGCCTGACCCAGATCTGCTGACCGTGGTCTCGGACCCTTAGACTGATGACTGGTGTGATCGCTGCCACTCCGCTGTCCTCGAGTGTGAGTGTGTCCACATACCGCCCAGCCCCCTCCTCCAGAAGCTCTGCATAGAACAGAGATTGACAGACTGGGCCATCAAAGAAACTGAAAACTCAGAAAAACAAACTGGAGAGGAACTGATACAGTAAGGCAGCTGGGTGGGTTTTGCTTTTTGAAAAGGCCACTACTTAACCTCTCAGAACAGCCATGTCTGTTGATGATGGGATCAAATGCTACCTTTTCCTCTCAATAGCATCGTGGACATGTGGACTACCCAGACCATGGGAGGCCTGAGCCTGGGGGAGGGGAAAAGGGTCCCAGAGGGACCGAGGCCAGCCCAGGATAGCAATCACTCCTTGAGCTAAGACCATGTGCTGCCAGTGTCAAAAGCTAGACGGGAATAAGGCATGACCCTTCCCTCCAGAGAGACAGACTGGCAAACATCAGCTTAAGTTCAAGGCTGTAAGTGGGCCCAGGGTGGGCAGGAGTTGGTGGAGTCGGCATGGAGTGGTAGACGATGAGAGCACGAGCATTGGAAACCAGACACATGTGTTCCCAAGCTTCAGTTCTCTCACCTGTAAAGCAGGTAATGCTACTGATTTCATTAGGCTATGCAGAGGGTTAACCTGGATAACATCAGGGAAGCTTTATGAAGAGAGCCTCACGTTTAATAGTTGCTGAGTAAATGTATTATGTATCATTCTTTGAGGGGTGACTTTTGAGATGATTCTAGAAGGATGCGCTGGAACTCGTCGGGGAGATAAGGCGAAGGTGCTCATGCAGGGAACAACACACGTAATGACACCAAGGCAGAAGTGCCACCCGACAGAGAAGAGTGTCCCAGTGTCAGCAGTCCCGCTGGCGGTGTGGGGACACTGAGGGAGAGAGACTCTCAGATGTGCCAGGCCCTGCTGTTCAATGAGGGACGTGTGCTGCCTCACGCCCTCCTGACAGCAGTCTCCGCAGGTGGACACAGTCCCTGTCCTCATTTTTCAGGTGACGAGACTAAAGGGCACAAAGAAGGTGGAGCCAAGACTCAAACCCCAGCCACCAGCGTCCCCGCCCTTGCCCATGTTCTGAAGCCATTCTCCCAGGGAAAGTGCCTTGGTTTTGGGGAAAAGGACCATTTTCTCTCAGCATACGTCAATAACCTCTAACCGTGCCCGTCACCCCTCTCTACTAGTTTCTCTCACTCCATGTCCAGCAGCAACTTCAGTAAGAATTCAGGGACAGAACCGTGAAGCCGAGAGAAGATGGTCGAGGGGAGAAGAGCGGCCAAGAAGCAGAGACTCCCAGATCATTTAAGGAGGGACCGACTCACGAGGTACATTAGGCTGTGTGGCCCTTTAATTAGTCGGGATAGGGGAAAGACTTCAGATGAGGTCCAGTCTTGAGTGGTCAAGCAAGCAAGGGGTTGTATAGCATGTGAGCTGAGTGTGTGGGTTACTGGAAAACTCTGGCCTCCCTTGAGAGTGATGAGGTTGCCCTCTGGACACGGTCCTGGGCAGGAAAGGTAGGTATGCCGAGGTCTGGGTGGGCTTTAACCAGGAGGAATCTAGAGGCTAGAGATGCTCCACTGTCAGGTGACCTGGTCCAGCGGCTCTCAGAGCGCTGCTCACAGACTGGTCCCTCCCACCACGCAACATCTGCCCTTTCTTCTAGCATTAAGAATGATCTGGTCAGACCCCTCAGTGACATCCCACAAGCACTGGCTCCATCTTATTCCCTCTCATAAGCGCCCCCAGGGAAAACAGGCAGATTGGCAAGGTCTTCCTTTGACAGACTAGCCTGGGGCCTGAAAGACTCCTACAGGTGCATCTGTTTCTCTGTCTTTAAGGGAGATCAAACCGGAAAGGGATGAGGATCCTTCCTTCTCCACACCACCCAGGGAAGGGGACATGTCCTTTGTTTGCTGCTCGGGGGAGAGATGGCACCTTTGCGTGGGAGCCGCTGGCCTCTGGCATTTCACTAGGGCCATGTTTGTCCCTCTCCTCCTTGCCTTGTCTCCCTCGGTGTAGTGGAGTGACTTGTGGACACCAACAGACACGTCCACCTGGATCCTCACGTGGGACCTCATTTGGAATAAGGGTCTCCGCAGATCTAATAAGGCAAGGATCTTGAGATGAGATTATTCTGCAGTAGGGTGGGCCCTGTATCCAGTGACGAGTGTCCTTCTAAGAGGCAGAAAAGAGGAGGCACGACACATGAGCAAAGGGTCATGTACGTGACGATGGAGGGAGCTATCGGAGGGACGCAGCCGGAAGCCGAGGAGTGCCGAGACGGCGGGCATCAACAGATGCAGGACAGAGGCAGGGAATGGGTGCTCTCTCAGACACTCGAGACGGAGCCAACCCTACAGACGCCTTGACTTCTCGCCTCCAGAACGGGGAGAGAATAAATTAGTGTTGTCTTACGCTGCCCAGTGTGCGGTCATCTGTTACAGCAGCCACAGGAGACCAGGACTCGGTTTCCTTTACTGTTCCTTCTTCCCGTCCCCTGAGTGTGGTCCTCCCAAAGCCCTGCCCTCTGCTGTGTCCTCACGGGGTCCTGCTACAGAGCTCACCTGCTTCACGCAGCTGAGGTGCCAACAAGAACTGGTGACAATGCCCACCCTGCTCGGTGCTGGCACAGACCCCAAAGACATTTCTTGATCTTTCTAAGTCTCAGTCGTCTCACCTGTAAAATTCCTACCTCCAGCCTTGCCGTACTGATGTAATGAAATGACATTTGTGAGAAGCTCCTCCCTCCCTTCGCAGTTACTGTAGCCCCGGCAATATAACCTGAAACTTCCCACGCCGAGCATGGCGACATCCACCTCCCTGTCCTAGCCAGCTCAGTCCCTCGTCCCACCCAGGCCTCTGCAGTCAGGCGGGAGGAAGCGGGGCCAAATGGAGAGCTGCCGACCCCTCTTCACCGGAGATGCTCAGGGGCTGAGACACGTGGACCGGTGTTCAGCCCCCAACCCACCCTGAATAACGCCTCCCTCCTATGTGTGGAAGCGCGAATCTTGACTTCCGAAATCACGGAAAGTAACCCCGTGCTGTCTCATTATTCCAAGGGAGAGGCTCAGCACGAGGAAGGTGATCCATGGCATGTGGCAATCAAACCCAGCAAACACTTCTCCTACAGGGCATCTGGCTCACTCCCCTCCCCCCTTCAGCTGGATATCCCTGCACCGGCCTGCTCACTGCCGCTTTGCAGATTTGGGACTACGTTTTCTCCACCCTGGGCCTAGTCTTCTGAACGTTCCTTTTGCCTTCTGGCCTGAGATGGAGGAAAATGGAAAAGAGGGAAAAGAGTTGTCTTGGGGAGGCCACAGGAGGAGGGAGCCGTGGTGGCACTGAAGGGTCCACATCTCACGGCCACCAACTCCCCTCTGAGCCACTCTCCAGCGCTTCTCTCCCTCCCGTCCTCACCCGAGCCTTCCGCCTAGCGGTGGCGAACACCAACCAACCACGTGACAAAGGACCAGGCATCGGGCCGAGCACTTTGTCCTCACGGGTTGCTCACTCCTCACCACCACTCCGTGACACAGAAGTCGTTCACCCGGGTCAGCCTTCCCCTGGAGTCCTCTGGATCAGTGGCTCCTCAGCTTTGCTTCCTGCCACCAAAAGAAGAGATACCTCAAGAAAGATTTACCCATCCCCAGCACCTTCTGGTTGGCTCCATTCTCTTCATTTTTTTCTGGGTTAAGGAATCTCTTACAAAGCATATACTTACATAATTACAACGCCACTCTTAAAAAAATAGCTGTTTTCTACAAAAACAGACACACAGCTGAGAATTCTGACCACTTGGACGTCACTAGAGAGCTGGTGCTGACGTCACTGCCGTGGCCCTTCGTGACCGGTGTGTGCCTCCCTGTCTGAGGCACGTGGCTGGTGGGCGGCTGGCTGCGACTCCCTGCAGCTGCCCGATCACACCACCCCGCGCACCAAGCACCAGAGCAAACGACTCTTCGGTTCGTGCAACGGCCTGGTTCTGGAAAATGATGGTCATAACGACTCAGCTGCCACGGGATCTGCCGGGTCTGCACTCCTGGATAAAGTTTTCACTGTCATCACCCTCACCTTGACACCCGACACTTGCTCAGAACCGGTCTGTACCAGTTGTACCAGCTGTACCGAGAGCCTCGCACCCCCAGCGGGGGTGGAGGTGGGGGCGGGGCTGGGAGAAGCCCAGAGTGAGGCCGCATCTCTGAAGTGCGAAGCTCCTGCGCCTTCTCGCAAGCTGTCTGCACAGTGGCCCTGTATCACACGAGTGGGCTCATCTAGAGAGCCAGTCCTTCTTGTCCTCGCCCCTGCGGGGCCGTTTCAGTTTTAGGGGCAGTGTAGGGAGGAACTGGGAACTGGGTTAGGCAGAGGCCTGCATCCCCCGCAGGGCTGGCGGCGCAGAGGAACAGGTGGGTGGGGGAGCGGGAGGACTGGTCCGGAGATGGGCTCCTCGAGGCTAAGGGCTCTGTCGTGACAAGGGGGAGGCTCACTGGCTGCCCGAGGTCTTCCTGCGGGGCCTCAGTCTCCTCTCCTGGAGAGCACGTGTGAGGGGTGCCCTGGAGGGGTCTCTTCATTCTCACACGCCATTCTTTGCCCATACTCCCCTCCTCAAGAGATGAGAGTGGGGTGCCTGACACGGTAGAGTCACTGACTTTCTAGAGCAGGTCTCATTGTCCCTGCTAACGCCTGGGCACTGGGCCCCAGCTCCAGAGTCACCCCTGGCCCCCGGATGCAGGAGGGGCCCGTCGGTATAAGCAGCCTCAGGCTCCTTTCTCAGGGAGGTATGAGCCGCGGAACAGAAGGCAGACCCAAGCAGCCGTCTCTGCAAAGACCCTCAGCAGTAGAGACGGCCAGAGCTTCGGTCTGCCTTCCGTTCCATCACAGAACCTGTTTCAGCACTGTACCTGGCGTCTTACCCCAGTCACAACGAGCTGAATGACGAGCCAGTCACCCTACACTCTCAGCCTTGCTTTCCCCATTCGGGAGCTGGGGATGCTCGAGCTGGCTGTGCTCTCCGGCAGTGCTGGTGCTGGGCAGGGTGCTGCGACCTCCCAGCAGGGAGGCATTGCCCAGCTGCCCCAGGGGCCAGGAGGGCCTTTCCATCCACATGAAGCACGCAGGGCAGCAGGGTCTGGGGATGACTGTGGTGGCGGTGCGGGGAGCAACTGAAGGGACAGAGGCCAGGTAGAAGGGTGTGAGGGTAGCTGGTGACAAACACGGAGGAGGTGACCCAAGGAAGCAGAGGAGTGGACAGATGGAACTGAACTCGGACGTGGCCTGCTTCTGGATGTGCCCGCCAGGTCAGGGCGTGAGAGGAGCGGGCACGATCGGAAAACTCTGACCCTCGCCCTGGGGCTGCACCTGCTCGGGGTCCCCCAGCAGCATTTGCAGCATGCGGGCGTCTCGGGGAGCACACGCTGCCAGTCCCGAGGGGCTCCGGCCCCTGGCATGTCTCCTAGTCCAAGAAGCCGGATGGAGCCATCTGTGAACTCTGAAGCTCCCCTTAGCCCTTCCACAGGCAGTTTTCGTAGCCTGCCCGCCCATCCCTCCACTCCCGGGGACCCCACTCTGGTCCTTGGCCTGGGGAAAGGGGCACAGTAGCCTCATTCTTAGGAGAAATCATTAGAGCAGAAGCCATCTCAGGGAGACCCATCCTAAATGGCACCTCTTGGAGACTGGAGGACTCTTCCCACTTCTCATCAACAGCTCCACCCTGGGGCTCTCGGCCGAAGTGATGAATGGCTCTGTCTCTGCCAGCCCGTTAAGGGTGGAAGCCCGGAGCCACCTGCCTCCCCACCCCCAGCAGTGGTGGTCTGCAGGGAGAGGGACAGATCACCTGGGGAGCTTTCTGTGCCTCCTCAAGACTGCCACACAGGCAGCTGTGTCACACTCATATTAGACGACAGGCGTGCACACACGCTCAGGAGATGAGACGCCAGCAGCCTGCACAGATGTGAAGGCGACTCGGAATGGCCACTGGCCATCCACCTGGGCCCTTGGTGTTAGTTGTGACATCCCTGTCCCCAGGAGCCCAGCCCTTATCTAAGCTCCCACAGCACCTAGCAGGCTTAGGCTGTGTTTGGGTTTTGCTTTGGGCACCTGCGATGGTCAGTGCATTTACTAGTCTGTACGTGTGCTCTGGTTGTCACCCCAGGCCCGTTGTCCTCACTGTCCCCGTTACAATACAAGTGTCCTTGCTGGCCCAAGCCCCGCCTTGTTCATTGTGGTGGCCCCAAAGCTAGAACAATGTGTGGCACGCAGTGGGCATTCGATGACTGGTGACTGAGCGAGTGACTTGGGAAAATCAAGGACCTTCTCTGGTCTTTGGTTTCGTCTCTGTAACTTGGGAACTGTACTCTTCACTACAGTCTCTAGAGCAACATCAGGAGGATGCAGTGAGACAGTGCACTCCGGCGGAGGTGGGGGGGGGTTGCACTCACTCGTCATTTATGTTCTTATTGCCAACCAGCACCAAACTCACCCTCTACACTCTGCGTGGAGCTGCCGATGCTTCCCAGGCCCCTGGTCAGCTGGTTTCAGTCGGATGCTGCCAGCAGCAGGCCCCAGCAGGGCTGAGGCGGGAAGAGGAGGAGAGGCTTCCTCTCTGCTCTCAGCCCCGTATTTATGGTGCCAGCAGCGGCGGTCAGTGTTAGCCCTGCCCTCCAGTAGCTTTTTTGGCTGCACCCTGCTCAAACCTTGCCATGGTCCCCCGAGGCCTGGGAGTAGCCCAGAGCCATCCAGGCCCACTCCCTCCTCACCCCTGAGCACCCGAGTTCAGCTCTGTCCCAGAGCTCCGGGGCCACATTCCAGTATCTCCTCCTCAGATGTCCCGGTACAGCCTCAGAGGTCTGAATGTGAGCTGCATGGGGCAGCCCTTCCAGATGCTGGGCCCCTCCTCGGGCCTCCTAGGATTGATAAAAATGCCAGTCCGTTGTGCTGCCATCTCAACAAGCAGCTGCTTCTTTTAGTTATGAGTCTTGAGCATCCTCAACATCTTGTCTCTCTTTCAGCCTTCTAATTCCCTAATTTAATTCCTCTCTTAAAAAATCAGTGTGGCCCTTGCTGGTGTGGCCCAGTGGATTGAGCGCCAGACTGTGAAGCAAAGGGTTGCTGGTTTGATTCCCAGTCAAGACAACCCCATGCCTGCGTTGTAGGCCAGGTCCCCAGTAGGGGGCGTGTGAGAGGCAACCACACAATGATGTTTCTCTCCCTTTCTTTCTCCCTTCCCTTTTGTCTAAAAATAAATAAATAAAATCTTTTAAATATGTTTTAAAAAATTAGTGTGGCTTCAATTTCTGGTTTCCTAACTGGTCCTTTGCTGATGGGGGGAGATTTGAGGGGAGAAAGTCAGGTTGAAACCTAGCAATGTATGTGAAGGAGAAGAACTTGACCCCTGACCTGGGGACCCACAGCCCCCACTGTATTCCTTCACCACAGGCTGCCTGTGGAGGCTGGGGCTGGGGCCCTGGCCAACGTTATCTGGTCTGTGTCATTAGCACCTTACTCTCTGTCTCTAGATCTGTGAAGGTTATAGTCCAGGCCTTGACTTTCTCTTGGTTCTCTTGGCTACAGGGATGGGGTTGGGGAGGGACGGTCCCCTTCTTTCCTCCTCTCTGCTCAGTCTATTCCCATCACTCAGAGAATTCGTTTTTCCTAAAGCTTTGGGAGAACAATGCCCTCAGACACCTGTGTAGGGGAGGAGGAGGAGGCAGATTTTGAGCCCAGTCTGTCTTAGAAATACTCAGTTTTTGGATGAATCGTGGTCCAGCTGTGGCCTTGGATGGAGTAGTGCACTTCACAGCCAGCTACTGGGCCAAACCAAATGCTAGGCATTTACTTGCCTTAACTCTCAACCACAAGCACATGAAGAGTTACTCTTTCAAAGGTGAGGGACTCAGGCTGAGGGAGCCTAAGTTCTTTGCTGACAGTTTATTCAGTTGGTCTATAGAACTGGGTCTAGAGCCCAAGCCAGTGGACAGCTCAGCTCTGCCATCAGGGATGGGACCCCGAGGGATTCTAGAGCAAGGGGCTTTGTAAGGGCAGGGGTTCATGCATCTGCTCTGCCTACGAAGCTGCCCTGGGAAGGTCTCCAGGACCCTGGAGAGAGCCCAGCACCTAGGGCTGTCAGGAGGGCTCTCCTGGTAAACTGAACACCACAAACACAGGCACGTCTCCTGCTTGCAGGAGGCTTTGAGCTTGGCCTGGGCTAAGCACTGAACACCTCCGAGGACTAAGGAGATAATGAAAAATTACGACCAGCTAATTACTCAGACCCAGTGCTGCCTCCTGCACCAGGACTGAGCTCCAGGCCTGAGGGCTAGGAAGCCATTTCTGCCCTCAGGAGTGTTCATCCCTCTCTGTGGCAGCCCTGTAAGGTTCTTTTGCCAAATGCAGACATGGGATGTGTTTATTCCAATTGCAGATGATTCCCCATTCTTAGGTAGCAAGCACAATACTTTGTCTCGCAAATGGCACATTCGTGCAAAATGTGGCCCATGCTGCCGCCAGCCACTGCCATGGGTGGAGGTGGGTAATGTGCCTCCTTCCGGCCCATGGTCTGTGCTGGGCTCTGGGACCAGCTCCTCGTAAAAGGGGTCTGGCCATGCAGCTGCCGAAGGCCATCTTTCCCAAGGGCCTTCCTCTGGCCCCCGTCAGCCACACCCCCATACGAGGCAAGCCTGTTTGTGGTAGAGTAACCCACATCAGTGCATCTGGGAAAGTGACATTTTAATTTTCAGGAAGCAGCTGATGCAGAATTAGGGGACTTGCGGTACATATCAAGTGGCCGCATCCCTTCCACCTCCTTTATCTGTATTTTTTTCACACGATATCACTGCAAGCACATGGCAGAGGGGTAGACAGACAAACAGAGCGATGGCAGAAGATGGTCCTGAACCCAGTACTGACGGGGGAGGCTGGTGCACAGGGCTGCAGAATCTGGCCTTCACTTTTTCCGCATTCCTCTGACACCACTAGAAACAAGCCCCGATTTGGCCCAGAAGCTGAACACCTGCACAGTTCGTCCCCCGATCCCACGCCGGAGCTCAGCCTGCGCACTTCAGGCAGGGAGGCTGCAGTGCTCTTGGCTGGCCCCGGGGGAGCGGAGGCAGGGGGAGCATGGGCGCTGCAACCCGGCCCCACGGCCAGTTCTCACCACCGAAGGCAGGCGCCTCCCATAGCTTCTCCTGTGGGAAGTCCCCGGGGAGCAAGAGAGGGGACAGGGGGCTGGCAGATGCAGGAGAAGTGGGCCAGGAGGATGCCTGCTCCAGCTCCGGGAACCAGCATCCGAGAGGGACAGAGGGACGGACAGAGCAGAACGAGATGGAGAGAGAGCAGAAGAGAAGGGCGGGAAGCCCTTGCAGAGAGTCTCACGGGGAGGGTGGGAGAAGAAATAGCAAGAGCAAGGGTGGAGAAGAGAGGGCACAGAGGCATCAAAACAGCAGAGAAATGAGCACTCGGGTACCCAAACCAGGGAGGGGAGAAGCGGGGCCACGCCCACAGGAAGGAGCCCAGAACTACCTGACAATGACGGTGGTGGACAGGGCCTGTGCTCTCCCTGTGGGTCAGGTGTCCTGAGGTACGGTAAACACTTTTCACATACATTATTTCCAGTGCATCCGAACAACACTGTGGGGTACCGCTGTTGTCCCATTGCACAGATCAGGAAGCTGAGGCCACGAGAGCCTACACTGTGAATGAGGGGCCGATGAGCTCAAGGTTGTCCGACACCGCAGCCTGTGGGTGGTAGCACCTGACTGCCGTCCAGCCTGCAGCCCCTCCAGATGCCACGGGCAGCTGCTCCTTCCTCCTTGATTCTCACCAGGAGTAGAAAACGGGGACTCCACACCTTTCCCTGAAAATGGGACTCATCTCCTCCTCCCACTCTCACGTCCCAGTTTGCTGTGTAACAGACCCATGCGACAGAAGCTTCTGACCCCGGGTCAGATCTCTGCCCGAGCTCTCTGACATGATTCTGGAACCTTCTCCTCAAAGTTGGTCTCTGTTTGTGCCCTTCTTGCACTTGCTATAAAGAGAACCATGTGTGCTGTGGGGCGGGCACATGGATTGAGTGAGACCTCGGGTAGATAACGCGTGTGGCACCCCTGGATGCTCAGTAAAGGTAGTTTCTGCCCCCCTCCTACCCTGGATTGAAGGTCTCGCCTTCCTCATCCTGCAAATGTGGCCCTCACCTGTCACTGATTCAGTGGGAGGGGCAGCCATGCCATCGGGGGCCCAAGGAGCTGTCTGGTCAGACCTGGCGCAGTGTGGACGTGTCCTGGCACAGACCGAGATTGGCAGAGGAGTGCCTTCACAATGTGAGTACAAGGATGGCCAAGACAGAGCCCCACTCGGCAGAGGAGAAGCTTCCATAAGCCATCTTTGGGGGCAGAAGTAGAACCCTTCAGGCCAGGCATAGTGTAGGGCACATAGCAGGTGCTCATTAAACACCTGGTTTTAAAGTATAATGGCTCATTCTTAGACTAAACCTGTCACCTCAGGCTTGTGTTCTTAGTTTCTCATTTTGCTCTGAAGGCCCAGCCCCAAAGCAAGAGGGCATGGGCCAGCAGCTAAAATGAACGAGAATGATCCAGGTGCTGGGCGTGGGGGGTGGTGTTCAGAATCCGTGCTCCGGGACTGAAGGGCAGAGTGCACCCCGTGAGCAGACAGCCCCAGGAGAGATGAGGCCCTTCACTCCGGGACTGCCAATCACGCCAGCTGTCCGCACAAGGAAGCAACACCCAGGCGGGGAGAGGTGCCCCGGGCCAGAGCAGACACCACAATGCAATCTCCCTGGATCAAGGGTCGGGGGAACGTCTGGTGCCAATTGAGAACTTGCCCCAAAGGCAGGGGCCCTTCCTGTCCCCTGCTCTAAAGTCCAAAGGAAGGGTGGGGCCAAGGAGCAGCACAATGCCGACGTCTCAATAGGAGGGTAGACTTCCTGGACATTTCACAGTCTAAGTTATCATCCTCATTTCTAGTAACAATCGCCAGGCCTCCAAGAGCAGAGGCCCCGGGCGGGGGCACGGCCTTTCCGCAGACTCACTCCCATCTCCCCTCCTTCGGTTCCCGGCGGCCAGGGTTCCTCTGATAACAAAGGCAGCGAGCCAGGGGAGAGATGCTAGAATCAGAGGATCTTCAAGGGGTCACCTAGTCCAGTCCCGCATCTTCTAAACCATGTGAGGCAAGCGACCGTGACCCCTGGCATTAACGATATGACAACTGACGTTTGTTCCCTGTGTGTGGTGACAGAGAGCTGGCACACACACTGTGTCTCCTTGGCACCGCAGTGGCCCTGCAGCACACGTGCGGCAGGTGTTCTTGCTTTGTGTGGACGAGGAGACGGTCTGGGGAAGGCGAGGTCCCTGGCCCTTCCACCCCCGGCTTCTATTTTTTTAATTAAATACAGAAGGTCCATTCTGTATGTCATCGTATGTAATGGTCAACTTTATATACGCACACAGTTTTGTCTGCTTTTATTTAAATCCAATTCCACTTGCTTTTGCTTCATAGACATGGAGAGCAGCTGGTCACTACCCTTTCCTCTTACACATACTTTGCAAAGCCAAGGGCAGCAAATGGAAGCTTTCTCTTTTTGAGGCTGCAAACTCAAGCTCTCCTTCCCACCCGAGTCAGCGGGGGCCTCGGGGGTGAGAAGCAGGTTGGGAGAGGCTCGGTCTGAGTTTCCCCAAGCTGGAACGAGGGGATTCAGAACGCAGGGAGGTGGGGTAGCGCGCATGCTCGGAAGATGGGAATTCGTCTCATCTGCATTGAGAATGGTGGAGAGAGCCTCGGACCTCGTCAGTTCCTCCTCCCTGCTCCCCCAGCGCCTCTCTAACAGGCCAGAGGCGAAAACCCTTTCCACCTTCTGAGAAGTCCCTGAAATAGCCAGGACCCACTAGCCTCACCCCACCAGCCTCACCAGGGAAAAGGAACTGCCAGCTCAGGCCCTTGGTTAAAACACCCTTTCTTCCAAGTTGTCAGATCTGACTCTCTGAGGAGCTGATGGGGCTGGCAGAGAAGAATTACAGGCTTCTCAAGTCTCTCCCCTGGGGTTTCACCTTCACCTGGAGGAATGCATGGAGGTCTTGGGCCAGACAGGGAAAATGAGCTTCCTGAGCGGTGTGATCTTGGACTAAGCAAGCGACATCCATCAGAGCGACATTGGGGGCAGCTGGGAGCTGGAGAGCCGACGCATGCGCCCACCTCGGCCGGGGTGTTCCTGGGGACCCTGGCCCAGGCGCAGACCCCACTTGACTGCAATTTCCATAGCAGCTAAAACCACTTGATCTGACTGCTCTGAAGATATAAAAGAAGAGCTGAGAAGACAGGTCTAGTGGTCTCAACTCTGAAGCCTCATGGGCCCTCCTCTCCCCGGTCACGCTCCCCCTCCCCACCCCAAGATCCCCTTGCCTGTAGTTCTGGGTCAGGGTCCCCATCTTGGCTCACACTTGCTCCCTTCATGATTAGCACCCCCTCTGTCCCTCCTTACCTCCTCCCTTCCAGGTCATACTGCCTCTCCCCCCAGTGTCCGGGCCTCCCAATTCCAATTCCAGCCTGCTCCTACGCATGCCGCCCCTAAACAGCGGTCCCCCAACCATAATCAGCAGTAACACTACTGAACACTTACTAGGAGCCGGGTGATGTGCACATAGTATTATATTCAATCCTTATGATAACCCTGCAGAAGGACCTATCAGTAGTCCCATTTGACAGATGAAGAAGCTGAGGCTTGGAAGGTTAAGTGGTACAACTGAGATTCAGATCTAGAGAGTCGGACTCCAGATTCTGTCTTTTGCTAATTAATTCAACCCCTCATCGTCACTATTTCTATTCATCTTGAAATCACTCCTCTCACACGAAGCTTTCTTTCCGCAGCCAGCAGGAGGCGGGAAGTGCCCCTCCCAGACTCACTCAGCCTGCCCTGCGGCAGGGGCCCAGACCCCAGCGCTTGCCGCTGAGGCTGAGTTGAAAGCACCCCCGGAGGTCACACCGTCACCCCGTCCCCACCCGCAGTCATTGCCTTGTCCAGGGAATGCAAATAACTTTTAGGTTTTGCAGCAGCAAAACCAGAGTGGAAAGTAAAGTGTATCAAAAAATAAGCAAAGCATTCAGAAGTCAAATAAAAACCACCTTTGTTTCAGCCACTCCTTGGGATTACGTGAGCCATGGCTGGCAACTCGGAGAGCAGGTGGTGGATGCCTAATGATCTAACTAGAACCACAAACAGTTGACCTCATGTATCGCTTTGTTCAACTCTGTGTTACAGATGAGGAAACGGAGGCCCATGAGGGGTAGGGGCGTCCTTCACGTATCACAGCCAGAAAGGGGCAGCCTGCACGGGGAACCTGCTGGCTCTTCTATGTCCCAGACCCCGGCTCTCATCAAGTAGCCGAAAGGCAAGAAAGCACAAGTATGATTCTTGCTAAGCGGAGTGGCTAATTCTCACCACCTGATCCAGGGAGTTGCTGTGACTTCCATTTCGCAGACGAGAAAACTGAGGCTCCAGGCCACACCAGTGAAAAAAGAGCTGCAGCACCGGGAGGTCCCTGGTCGTTATTTTCCACTTTCTCCCTCCTACCTCACCTTGGACAAACCTGTACTGAACCCACGTTATGTCGGCCCCTCACCGGAGGCTGGGTGTGAGGGAGAGAGCACAGTCCCTGCTGCCTGGGGATTCGTGGTGGAGAAAACAGCAGGTGTTGGGGGTGGAGTACGTGTGTGCAGGGGCAGGTCACACAGGCACTGGGGCCAGCTCTCCTCATATGTCAATGCTTGGCCAATATCTGTGAGGAGTCCTGTAGACGTGGGCAAGGGCAGCCACGCCCAGAAGGGGCGCAGGAGTGCCAGGTAGTCAGTGCCTGGGCAGGCCCCCACCCCAGCTGTGAAGAGAGGGGTAGGTTCCCATGCTTCCAGCACCCAGCGGTACAGACCTCTGCTGGCTGCACGGAGGGGTCTGCCTGTAATGAGGTAGGTGTGCATTTAACTGGCGTGGTGCAGACTCGGCTCCCTGAGAGCTGTCTTCACATTAGGATCTGTTCAAGGACAGGGATGCACATGCCCTTACTGGCAGTACAAGCCGCGCCCCGCTCTGTGTGCGGCACTCCCCTGGCCGATATTCCCACGGTCAGTGAAGTGGTTGCTCTGTCCGTGCTCCAGCAGCAGAGCTTAGGCGTGAGTGCTCAGCCGGGAAGCCTGCGGCTTGCGAGGGAAGAAAGTTTACATTCTTCACCACAACGCTGTTTAACGCCCCAGTCCGGGGGCAGACGGTGGGCTCCAGATGGTGGCCGGTCTGCGAGAGCATCTTCCGCACAGCCTCCGTGTGCCCGCAAAGATGAAACTCCGGCAGCCCGCCATTCCTTCCCCTTTGCAGCCTAGAGAAGGCCTCTCTGGTCTGAGGGAGAGAACAAACCATAGGGCCTTGCTGTGCTCCCTCCAAACGTCAAATGAATCTATTCAGATGAACGATTTTCACAGGCCTGCCACCCTGTCTGCAGGTGTGTGATTCAGGTACACGTTGAGATGACACGACGATGCAAATCTGGACCCAACAGCTTGTAGCACAGACGCATAAACGCAGTGTCTGTGGAGGAGCATGTGCGTTTGGGACAGCCCCTCTGCCTTGCTCTGCAGGCGGAGTGCCCATGCCTCATGCCTGCCCTCCTCCCCCAACCCAGAGCCCTTCATGCTGCCTTCACACTCGACTGCTCCCCTTCCCCCTGTGCCCATTTCCCCTGGTTCAAATCCTCCTTCAGCAAAGGCCTGAGGATGTCGCTTCTTCCAGGAAGCCTCCCTTGAGCCTCCCAGCCAGAGGTGCTCGATCCTCTTCTGAACATAGTAGGATCTCCATTCTGCTCTAACAATGAACAATGCTTTCTGCCCCAATTAGTCTTTTATGCAAATATCTGAGCTCGCCCAGTAATGCACCAGCCCCTGGAGCAGGAATTCTGTCTTGATTCATTTCAGCATCCCCAGCAGGGCTGAGCACAGTGCCCGGCCCGTAGCTGGAGCTCAGTGACTGTGTCTTGAATGAGTGAGCACAGTCTTACACGCACACACACGTGAAGTGCATACAAGGCTGGCAGGAAGGCTTTTTCAGTTCGCCCTCACCTTCTTCACATCCTTTCCTACTCACCCAGTGGAAGGATTTGTTTTCAATGAATCATTGAATTTTGTATCCGATGGGTGCAATACACGGTAGCTGGCATTAGCAAAAAGGAAGGTTGTTATCTGAGAGTCGGTTAGATATTCCCTTCCCAAGACTGGGGAAGGCCCACTGCGGCCCCGAAGGGGAAGAGCCAGGACTCCTGAGAAAAGGGTGGAGCTGGGGGAGCCTAGGCAGGGGGCAGGGGGTTCTGAAAGGTGGTCTTCCCAACCACCAGAGCTCTCCAAGGGGGGCTCCTTGTGTCCAGTGATGGGCGTAAGGGTTCGGCCTCCCGGGCGCTCTGAGAGTCTGACACGAGGACTGCACTTCTCCTGGAGGGGACGGGCCAAGCGGAGCCCCTGCAGTGAGCCGCCACATGGGGCCTCCGCAGCCAGCAGCTCGCAGGCCGAGGGCACACAGCACTCGTGAGGACCTGAGAGGTCTCCTCTGCTCACGGGGACTGTCGCAGTCCTCAATGTTCAGTAAAACAGTAGACATCACCAGGTGTTCCATTTTCACAGTTACAGCTCATACATGCCTTTCTTGTCACAGTCTCCATGCACTGGCCCCTTAAACTTGCTGATTACTCTCAGAGTATATCCAGTTCCTTTATCCTTATGGGGCCACTGGACTGAACCAGCACGGGGCGGGGGATAGCCTCATGCATGCCCGCATCCACGCACCCATTCACACACCCTGAGGCTGTCCACTGAAATAAGGGCTGATCTGGGCAAGGTCAGGTTAGTTTCTGGGAAGAAGAAGGCTAGAAGGTTTGGTCTCATTGCAGCATTCAGATTCCCAATTCCAAAATGAAAAGTCCATGCTATGTTAACAGTCTCAAAACCCCTCCCGCCAGATGATTCTCACATCCCTGGGGTGAGTGGAGGGGGACACACACAAGGGTGGAGTAGGTATTTGTATGGGAGGCCCATAACTAAGGGCTGGAGTAGCGCTTAGGGAGGATACCCTGGTGCTTCTCTTTCTTTTATGGGGAGAAGGGCATAAATAACTCAAAATGATAAGGTGCAGTAGGTAACATTATCTGTCCACTTTTTAAGTCCTAGCAAGTCAAGGCTACGGATTCAAGTTCTAGGTGCTCATTGGACTCATCTCCTAAACCCCACCTCGCTCTGTGGCCACGACCCTCTACAGCCATCTCACAAATGCAAGGGCAGGGGTATAAGAGAGTGAGAAATCATTATGGGCTGTGTTATGTCCTCAAAAATCCACCTGTTGAAATCTCAACCCCTAGTGTTTCAGAATGGGACTTATTTGGAAATACAGTAGTGGTAGATGCAATTAGTTATGATGAAATCATACTGGAGTAGAGTGGGCCCCTCATCCAACGTGGCCTTACAAAAGGGGAAGTTTGGCCACAGACACGGGCGTGCACACGGGGATAGCACCATGTGAGGGTGGAAGCAGAGATAAGGGTGATAAAGCAGACACCACGGAACACCAAGGAATCCCCCAGACCACCAGAAGCTGGGAGGTGCAGGGAGGCCTGGAACACAGTCTCCTTCGCAGCCCTCAGAACGTACCAACCATGCTGATACTTTAACCTTGGATTGCCAGGCCCCGGAACTGTGAAGCAATACATTTCTGTAATTTAAGTAACTCTGTGCTACTTTGTTGTAGCAGCCCTAGCAAATTAATACAGAGACTTAAGGGAGACCACTTGGTAGTCTGATGGCGATGTCATGAGGCTAAGTTAGCTGTCAGGTCCATAATCCTGTTAGTTTACAAACATATATACAGAAAGCTAGAAGCAGACAGATGGACGGATGGATGGATGGATGGATGGATCCCACTGCTATGCAAATGCTGTGATTGAGCCCTCCCCCAAGTCTAGAAGCCTTCCACACAGGGCTGAAGAGAGACTGCTGAGTGTGAGGAAAACACCACTCAAGGAGACAGTGGGATCCACATCACACAGCCACTACATCCATCCCCCTGAGCACCTGCGGTATAGATATTCTCATCCCCATTGCGCAGAGTAGGAAGCCGAAGCTCAGAGAGGCTGAGTCAGTTGCCTAACCCCAGGGGGCTGGTAAGTGGCAGGGCTGGGATTCATGGTCAAGTCTGCCTGGCCTCTAACACAGCCTTCTCCTGATGCTTTGCACAGCTCTGCCCTCATGCACCCCACGTTCACATAGGGAGCTCAAAGGACCCCAGTGGTCTAGACCGACTTAGAAGGGGAAGTGTTGCATCTTCCTGCCCTGTAATCCAGACTCGCCTGCCCTCACTTCTGCAGTGACTCTCGGACAATCAAGGCTCATCGTATGGCCCCTCCTATCTGCTCTATGATGCCTGCCTTCTTCCCTTCACAGTGCTGTCTCCGAACACTGGCCTCATGCTACTCATGTGGGCTCTCTTGGATTCTGCTCTCTGGCGGGGGTTCCAGCTCATTCTGCTTCTCCGGCCCCAGAGTCCCCCTTTATTTTGACTGCCCAGTTCCTGGCCCATGGAAGCCACCTCTGGTCCACTCCTAACCAAGCCACCTCTCCCTGGCCAGTCCCAGACTCTCCATGGGGGATGGAGAGGAGGCCAGATTCTACAGCTGATTCAAATGCCATCATACTTGCAGGCAGAAATCTTGCTGAGCAATCACACTGCCATTGCCCGCTGGCCCTCTGCTAAGATATGAGTAAATCGTGAAGTCGTAGGAAGCTCAGGAGGGAAGGTTGGGGGCTGGTTTACCTTTATCTCCCCAAACTGCATTCCTGTTCCCAGGACACCAGAGCTGTAGCCCTGGGCCCGTGGAACCTGTCTCATATCCCACATGGCCCTTTCCCTGCTGTTCTTCTTCAAGAGTCCCAGCCACACCAGGCTCTCTGAAGAAGCCTCTGAGATGCCTTACCTGCTGTTCCTTTGACTTGAGTTGTCTTTCCTCCTCCTCTTTGCCAGGCCAGTTACTACTCTTCCTTCAGGTCCTAGCTCGGATATCATCTCCTCTGGAGCACTCTCTAAGCTCACTTGCTTGTCCAAGGTCCTTGCCAGCTGTTATCTGGGTGGGCAGGAACTTTGCCTGCCTCCCTGTCTCTTTGTCCCTAGGGTCTACACACAGCAGCGGCAGGACAAACAACTGGTGGTGGAGTGCATGACGAAGGCCACAGTGGGGACTTGGTGGCTCTTAGAGGCCAGTTAAGTTTCTCCAGAGGGAGTCCCTGGGCCCCAGGGGCTCTGAGTGGAACTAACAGGAATTTAGCACCAACAAATTGGACCTGCATCCTGGGAGCCTCCAAGGAAGGCCTAGCAGGACTCTCACATTTTCCTGCCACTCAGGGCAGGTGGCTTCTTACGACTGTCCTGAACATTGACACTTTCCTCCAACCTACAGACCAGTGTGCTGCCTGCACTACTGCCCATGCACGAGGTGGTGGAAGAGAGAGGCCTTGCTGCACCTGGGATGTGGTGGGAGTCGTGGTGGCCACACAAGAGCTCTGGGTGTCGAGCTGGGTGTGGACTGCAGTGCAGTGTCTCTGTGCAAAGGCTGCGGCTGTGTGTGCCTAGGGCACATCCCGTCACCTCTACAAACCTCAGCAAGAGGACAGTAAGATCTACCTCCAAGAATTTTGTAAGATATAAGTGTTGTAAGGAAGTAAGCGTTTGTAGGGAAATCTGGTCGAGGATCATGCTTGTTAAGTCGTTGTTTCCTTGCAGTTTTGTTCTGTTTTTGGCTTTGTTGCCCAGCCTCATGGCCTTTGCTGCTACTCACCACATGACTGTGGGCAAAGTGCTGAACCCAAAAGTCAGTTTCCTCATCAGTGAAATGGGTCACTGAGGACTAGATGGAATAACATGTAATGAGCTTGTCGCATCCACATACAAGGTTGGAATGTACATGTTTATTACAGGAGGTCAATATACATGTGCAGAATAATTCATGAATTATTGTCTCCATCCATCCATCCATCCATTCATTCATTCATTCATTCATTCAAACAGGTAGCTGGTGGCCTCTGTGTCCTGGGGGTTGTGCTGTGTGCAGACAACACAGAGGATCATGACACTATCTCTGCTCTCAAAGGGGGTTCGGTCTTTACCATTTTTGTCTTTACCTCTGTGCATTCCACGTTCCTCTGTTACGCCCTTTGTCTTTCTAAGGTGTTTATTCTGGAAGGAACAACCTGGGAGATAAGCACCAAGTTTGGGTACTTAATTCATGCAGTGTCTGTGTGAGGCTCATGTACATAACATGGCCATTGTCCCTGGCCGTTGCTCTGAGGGGAGCTCCTTGGAATGTTCTGGGCTGTGAACTGTCTCCACAGACAGGGCACTAGTTCCCAAGGGTACAATACATGGTGATGTCTGACCAGCACAGACTTTCTGCCGAAGGTCTGTGTTGGTTCTGGAGGGAGGACATGGGGCAGCCAGCCCTCAGAGAAGGCTTCAGGTCAAGTCTATAGAAAGAATCTGTCTGCACAGGGAGACTTGAAGCAGCAAAGGCAGGTGAGGCCTCAGCGAAGGTTCTAGAAGCGGAAACCCCAGGTCTGCCCCCTAGAGGCAAGCACAGGCCTCCACCCACTCTTCCAGGCCTCAGGACCATTTCTGGAAGAACTGGTGCACTGCCTGCACCAGATGGCTCTCGCCCAGGCACAGAGTATGCTTCTGGCCACTCCTGGCATAAAGACGACAAGGATGGGGAGGGACAAGGAGCCTCAGCCGTCAACAGCCAGACTTCTACAACACACAACAGAGACCAACAGGGATTAGGTTGACTTGGTTCGACTTTGCATTATCATTCTCTCTCATGAACCCTCCCCAGGGTTTTGCACCCTTATCACGAGAGCATAAATTTCCTATTAAAATTTTCCTATTGTTACAGACGATCATGAATCTCTGTGATTTTTCAGGGCCAAGTAAAAGAGGCTCCGAGTTTTAAACCAACACCACCAACAAGCACGTGTGACCCTCTGTGGGGCCTGAAGGAGGAAGGCTCTCTGAGGGACGTAACTGAACCAACACAGCCCTTTGGGGGGCCTGGGGTAGGAGGGGTCCTCGGTGGGTCTTTCTGGCCTTCAAATGGAAGAACAGAGACTTCAGAAGTCCCAGGGGCCTGGCTGCCTTGGCCTCAGGGCTCCACATGGAAGCAGATGCTGGGACAATGGGATGGCCCCTCAGAGAAGGCAACCCTCACATTTGTAAGTGCCATTCTATTTTCCAAGTCCAGGCCCCAATCCCTGCTCAGAAATGTTCCATTTGTAACACTTGGGTGGGGCGTGCTTTAAGGAAGGGTGTGACACAAAAATGCATTACTAACAGCAACTCCCAGGATGAGCCCCCAGCCAAGACCCACCAAATACTGTCGTTCTGAGTACTTCTGCTCACAGCTGCTCTGTCCAACATAAAAGCCAACAGTCACACTATAGACTCTTTACATTAACTTAATTCAATAAAAGTCTCTTTAATTAACTTAAATAAAATTTTAAAATCATGATCTCAGTTGCAGTAGCCACATTTCAAATGCTCGATAGTCACACATGCACTGCATGAGGCAATGCAAGTACATCTCCATCATCATCACAGAAGGTCTATTGGACACAGCTGGCCAGAACTTGGATCAATCCCTTAAAAATGTGAAGAGTAGCCTCATAAATCCCTGAGATGAAGGTTCTGCCACTTGTAAGCATGGAGACTTGGAAAGAAACCCAATTAAGGACATTTTTCTAGTACAACTGAATATATGGAATGGGATGCCTAATTTCTTTTGACTTTTAATTGATGTTCTTTTTAACTGTTGAAGTATATTGCATCATTTGAAAATCTGTAGGGCAACCCTCACCACCTTGCAAGACGATATGAGGATCAAATGAGATGAAAAAGGTCAAATCCCAACCCAAGGCTGGGCACGTTGGGCTCCCTTCCCTCCCTGTCCTGGGGCAGCTGTGTGTCTGTGCATCCCTCCCCTGTCTCCTCCATTTCTCTAGAATGGGGGGGGGGCAGGCAGATTTCATCTCCATGCAAACCAGGGCCACATAACTGGGAAATCAAGGACACTACACTGGAAACCCCCTGTAGCAGGAAGGACACGCTACAGCCAAACAGAACTGGTGAGCAGGCGAATTGGAAACTACTGAGTGGGCATAATTAATAGGAGAAATCTGCTTTATAGAAGGTAGAAAGAGCACCAGGATTTGGAAAAGCAGTAAATTAGTATGGTCAACCAGAACTTTTGGAGAGAAAAAAAGAAAACGAAGGTGTGTGAGAGGTGAGAGGGGTGAGGAGAGGATTGAGGAATTTTTTGTGTGCTTCTGATAAAAAAAGTGAGGTGAGCTAAGAAGTTTTAACCATGGTTTAACCACAGTTTAACCCTTCTTAACTAAGAAGGAGATTTACAAATAGAATTTCATGAAGGCTGACATTGCACTGGCTTGTCCAAGCCATGAAATCTCCATCTTACAGAAATGATATCCAAGTGAGACTAGCCACGTGCAATTCAAGTAAACAGTAAACAAGGTGAAGTCTCTCAAGGTCAGGTTAGCTTGGGAACAGTCTGGAGAAGAATGTGGGACAATCTGTGCCAAAGACAAAGGGTGAAGTCATAAGGGATAGAATTTTAATTATATCTAAATGGTTTAACTTGAACATGCTTGCTCCAAAGAACTGGAAATCATAAAGACCTATTGTTTTTCTCACAAACTCTGGCCAACAAAGGTGTTTGTGATACCTGTTCCCCTTGGCTAAATCCCTGCCTGGCGGGACCCTGACCCAGGAAAAAGCCTCGGATGTCTCTCTTGACCAGAGATGGGAGTAATTACAGCAGATTGTATGAATAGTATTCTGCCTGCTCCTCCCTGCTGTCCAGGGAAGTTGGATTTCCTTGGGGGCAGTGGGAAGAGAAGAGAAAGTCAACAAAAACTGCACGTCATGATATGAGGGTAACCTCTGGCACTGATGTCATCGTGCTCCTGCAGCTCCTGCAGCTCCTTCCTTTCCATTTTTGCAACCCTTACTACTTCTCCTGGAGCTTTGGAACTAGGAGGACCCTAGGAAGCCCAAGTTTGACCTCCTCATTTTATTGCTAGGACTCAGTGACTCTGAGAAGCAGGAGTGAAGTGCTGTGCACAGAAGCCCTGAGCAACTGGGAGCCAAGGTAGGGAACCCAGGCCAGGCCTCCTGCTTCAGTTCAGCCTCTCCACCTGATGCTGAATTTGCTCACATAATAGGTGCTTGATGCTCTGGTGACTAAAAGCAGCTAAATTTAACCTGCACGTCTCAGGCCCTGCTACCCTGGCTCCCGGCCACCTCCAGCCTGAGAGAGCATTTCTTAATCCTAATGAAAATTCTTGAATGCAAGAGCTTTGGCTCATAAAGGCTGCCACCAGCTTGTATAAGTACTTGGTGGTTGAGGTTAATAAAAATTTTAGGTCTTATAAAATAAATGTTCTCTTGAGGTATTTTTGTGTTGTTTTAGAGTAATGAGATCCCTGAAATGACTCTGAGACTTAACAGAAGACTGTGTGGAAATGGATGGATGGATAAAATTCAGAATTGCTCCCATAGAGGGACGTAATTGCTCCCAAGCAACAAGGCACAGAGCAGACTGTCTCAGTCGCTCACTGCTTTTTTGAGATCTGTCAGAAGCTGCAGAAAGCAGCTGTCAGGAGCCAGTTGCTAGGTCTGAGCTGTCCTTTTCCCTGTGGCTCCAGGGAGGGACCACAGACTGGCTCAGCTTTTTTATCCTTATGTTTCTAGACTGACTCAAGATCTGCTAAAGACGTGCCTCTCCCCCACAGGCCCTCGCACTTCCCTCCAGGCCCGTCACCTCATCAGCAAGCACTAAGCAAGTTCCAGCAGGTTCCGGCCCCAAACTCCGTAAGAAGGCCAAGGCTCTAAGCTGGAGCCTCACAGGAGACCATGAACTTTACAAACACATACAAACGAAAATCTGCTCTAAGGCCAGGAGATTGCACTTTAAACCTAAGCAGTCCCCTCCCTGACTTATATGAACTGGGATGACAATCTATGCTGTGCTCCTTCAAAGGCTAGAGTGGAGCTCAAGGCGAGGATGGGAGATGCTTGGAAAAGATAAGCTCTCTAGCTAGACAGGACTAATGACTCATTCCCTAAAAGATTTCCTGGGGCTCCAAGTGCTATTTTGGCTTTAGTGTTTGTTTCTATGGGTGCTTATACATAGGCCACAGTCATACACATTTGTATTTTACTCTCCCAGTTTACGGGATGGGACCACCTCCCCCTGTTGTTCTGGCCATTGCAGGTAGACTGTGGCTGTCTTGTTCACTGCTGTTTCCTTAGTGCTGAGAATGGTGCCTCACACATAGCAGAGCCCAGCGAATAGCCAAGGAGTGAAGAAAAACCAGAGCTCCTGGAGGAGGATCGAGAGTTCTCCTGTGCCCGGTGGCATTGACAGCGTTGGCGAATTCTGCCCTCCTCCACCCTGCCTCTGTGTGCCTCTGTTGAATGATGGTCATTGCCCGTATCCCTCGGAATCATAGTACACGACACACGTGTCTCTGCGTTAGCCTCCTGAGCTCCTTTGGGTCTGAGTCACCTGCTATCCTTTGGCTTGGCACAATGCAGGGACTCAGTACAAGTTGATGGAATGAATGACTGTCCTGTGTGGGTTTCTGAGATACCCCAGAATGGGGTCCAGGAAATCTAAAACCTAAAGTAAAAACCTGAAGCCAAAGGCTGAAATAAGAGAAATTCAATTTACATAATGTGCAGAGGACAGCCTGCCCGAAATCTCTCTGTTTGTTTTCACCCTCTTTGTGGAGGGGAATCGAGGCATTCCTGGAAAAACCCACACTTGCCTGGCTCGGGTGAATGTGCTTCCTGTCCTGACGTCCCGTCCCGAGAGGGCGACCTGATAGAGTCAACAACGGTTTATGGAAATGTAAACACACTGCGAAGGGTGCACGATTGTGCAGGGCGAGTTCGTCAGCAAAGATGTTTGACCAAAGCACTTCAATGAGCAGGGCAAGTCAGATGGAAAACCAGGCAGGAAACCCGCCTGGCCCCACCTATCCTTTTTTTTTCCTGGGTGGAGGTGGGGAAACATATTACAAATTTTTAAACTTAAAATTGAAAAACTATGTCAGAGAGAGAAACACTGGGCTTCTCTCATGCTTTAGGCATCAGAAACATGTGCTTGGATCAGGAGAGTCTTGCTGGCCATGTCGGTCACTGCCGCCAGGGTGGGTCATCTCTGCCCTAGCAGTGAATGCAACCCCTCGGAGAGGGGCCTCCCTTGTGGGTCCAGCCAGCTCCTAGAGGGGGAGGAGAGGAAAGAGGAAAGGGTGTGCCTTACTCCCCAGGAACTTCTCCCTAGGGACAAATCTGAGAAGAAACTCGTTCCTAAGTGTATCTTTCCTTAAAGTTAGCTGGTAACTTTATGGCTCCATCAAACACAGAAGGCCTTTTGGGGACTGTCCTCCAGGTGCCAAGCAACACAGTGAAAAGTAAAGGCAAAGTGTTTTCTCTTGGTTCCTCTGGCTTTCGGTCCTTATTTCTTTTAAGTATATTTTATGGATTATGCTATTTCAATTGCCCTATTTTTTTCTCCCCTTTCTCCCCCTCAGCCCTGCATTCTCCCTTCCACCCGCATTCCCCACCCTTAGTTCATGTCCATGGGTCATACATGCAAACTCTTTGGCTTCTCCATTTCCCATACTATTCTTAACTTCTTCCTGTCTATTTTGTATCTACCAATTTTGCTTCCTATTCCCTGTACCTTTCCCTCCATTTAAGTCCTTATTTCTTTAAGATCAAAAGAAGAAACAAACGAGAAATCAATAATTTTAGAACAACTTAACCATGAGAGTGGAAAAGTCAAGCCCTCTGGAGGTTCACAAAGGGGCACTTGTGAGCCCAAGCATGGTTGGCTGGACAGCAATGGACATCCTCACGGGGAAAGAAGGTCTGTGGTCTGTCCTGCAGTGAGCTGAGTGCTCTTTGCCACGAACCACACACACACTTCACTCAGCCCTCCACTGCCTCTCCCATGGTCTCCACCCTGGCTGGGAAAGAGTGTGCTTGGGCCATTCACATGGGAGACTCAAGGTCACCAGCTTACATGGGCCACCCATGATCCTGTCTTTGGCAACATGATATTAACGTTGATAGCAGTAGATAGCGTTGATGGCAAAGTGATAGCAGTAGTTATCACTTATTGCGCTGACTTTATCTCATTTCATCCTCGCAATTCTGTGAGGTTCATATTATAATTCCCGATCTGTAGGCATGAAAAAATAAGACTCAGAAAGATTAGATAAGTTTTCCAAGATGATTTTTTTAAATGCAGTAGTTTTCCATGGCTGTACCTTGGAACCCTATATCACTGTGTCCTGGCTGCCCTGTGGGCCAATCCACCAGAATTTCCAGGGTGGAGTAGTTTTAAACCTCCCTGGATGATCCCAAAGTACTGCTAAGGCTGAAAACCCACTGATCCAGTAAACAGTAGAATCTGAATCTGATCTGAATTTGATTCCAGGACCCTGCTCAATTGAAGGAGCAATCCAAAAATTTAAGGAAACATTCATCAAATGCTTTCCTACTGTAAGTACTTGGAGAGTGGGATTGAGAAAAAGGAAATCCCCTTGGCCCAAGGTTTATTTTCATTACAAGTAGTGTAAGAGGCAGGCCAAGGGCTAGTACAATAGGATGCATGGGTTTTGGAACTGGATTTTCAGCCGTTCGAAATCTTTCTATTTTCCCATCCAGTTCTGGAAAGTTGAGCTACAGTTTGACTTCAGAGTCTCATGCTTCCTCCTGGGCCCACAGTGAGTGCATCAGCTCAAGAAGGGCGTCCATGGCCAATGTCACACTATACCTCATCTGTTCAGACAGATGGGTCCTGCCTGCCAATTCCAATGAATGCGTCAGTTAATAGTCCTCATTTTCTAGGGCAAAATCATCAGGATTGAAACATCTTCTGCGGACTGCCACATGGAACAGAACATCCGTTCTCCCTGACTTTTCCTGTCATGAGGAAATGATGGAAAAATAATTTTCCATATTAAAATGTCTGCTTTCTTGAGGATGAGAGCCACCACAGCCACACTGTAGCTGAGATACTGAGGTTCAGCTGTAGAATAGAACTTGGCTAATTGGAGCCATCAGCCTGTCACTGCTATCCAGTTCACCCTTTCTTCCAGGCCAGATTACAGCTTATAGCTGCCTTCAGGCCTTCCTGGCTAACAGTCTCTCTCATGGAACTTCTGCTCCCGCTGCCCAGGGCCCATGGCTGCACTGCACAGATAACATTTTAGTGTCTGAATTACTAATGAATATATTTTTGAACCTGTAAATGTGACAGGTCTTATCTTATAGGGAATTTTAGGGCCTTTACTCAGTTTTTAATACATTCATCCAAGTTACTGAGCACCCTCTCTAGTCTAGGCACTACCCCAGACACTGGACAAAAACACCTAAGTAAGGCCCAGCCCCTGACTCAAGAAAGCTTCCAGTCTGGTGGTGAAGCTTGATACATAAAAAATAAACAGAACCCATCATGGTGGCTAAATAATGGCTATACGACGGCCCTGCCCATGCATCACTGAACTCAGCCTGGGAGGCGTGGGAAGAGGTACACAGGGAAGGCCTTCTGAACAAAAGGAAGTGTGAACGGAGGAAATCTGCACGGAGACACAGGGGGTCATCAGGAGCTCAGTGACCGGCCGTAGAAGCCCACTTCCATAGTCAGGACTATGTTTTCCTCATTCGAAAGTTTTAAGTTTCTTTGAAGGCCCTCCACAAAGCGGCTGTCTGGCCCCTTCACCTCCTCAGCGCCCCATGCTGAGCCCCATACCACTGCTCACTGTTCTCCAGCCAGGCCTCGCACTCTCGTTCTTGCGGGCCTGTGTTCTTTGTCAGGAATGCAATCACCACCCTCCCAACTCTGTCCATGAAGCTCTTGCCCTTCAAGGTCCAGTACCAATACCACCTGCTCTGTGAAGTTTTTTCTACCTGTAGGAAGTCACAGCACTTGTGACATTATATTCATTTATTTGCCTCTCTAGGCATCATGCTTCTGGAAGACAGGAACTGCCTCTTAATCATCCACACATTCCCAACATTTGGTAGACAGAAGACACATTGTATGCCTTCTTTTTGACAGAGCAATGAAGGAACAAAGCAACATATCAAAAATTCACATGACTTGTTTTCCTCCATTCCAATCACAAGGTGGATCTCCCCAGCGCAGGCTGCAATATGGTTAAAGAAATAGGATCCTGGTACCAGTTCCTGAAAACCAAGCAGCAGCCCTTGCCTAACTTCTGAAATGAAGGCTCATTTGGTGATTTCCACACGCACAATTACATGATAAGCAAGCCGAAAAGAATAAGGGGACTTGAGAGCAAATTGATTATTCATGAATCCAATTACAACTAATAACTGAAGAGGCCCCTCTCAAATGCCTGCAATAATTCATGGAAAGGACAGAGGAAACTCTGCTGGGTTGGCATCTGAACCTGAAAAATGAGGGAATTTGGCCCAGAGTATGGTGAATCAGCCCAGGCTGGCCAGCTCAACTCCTTAGGCCCAATGTTGACAGGATCAAGGTCAGATTCAAGTCCTTTTGGGCCAGTTTGCAGAATAATGAGGCATACTTTTCTGTGGCCAGAGCCTGTATCCCCTTATCCTAGCTAGTAACCCCAGCATTTATCTCATTTGAAGGACAGCACCTTCAGATACATGATAAAGTGATTAACAAGATGAATTTGACAAAAATTTCTCTTGCTCAGATGCTACAGTGAATCTCTGAACAAGGTGAATCAAATGGGGAGGGGAGAAGCTTATTGTTTCAGGACCACGGACAGCGCCAGGGTGGGGCTCACACTGCTCTTCTCTATTTACTCAAAAGTAACAGGTTCCAACCCAGAAGCCCCCACTCAACACACAGTGAAGAGGTATGGATATGGAATGTCTTCCCACGTTTTTCACCATGAATGCAGTAAGAAACCGGAACGAGCTCAGAGAGGCTGAGGCCATGCTTTTGTCACCGCACTCTGTCTGGCCCTGCCACTGCTTGGTATGAGTTAAAGGGTCAACAATTGTTAATAATGATGAATGATTATTTATGTCTTGATGCTGTGTGGGATTAGAAAGAATACAAAGTCTTTTAGTGATCTACTATGAGTCCTCATATTGCAGAGACAAATCGAAACACACACACACACACACACACACACACACACACACAAAACCCCCCCTCCAAAAAACACAAAACCTATTCTGGCCACCAGGGCAGAGAGTGGTGTGTATTTCAAAAGGGGAAAAAAGAGGTTTCCAGTCAAGATAGCACCATAGATAAGCGTGGTACTCACATCCTCCTACAACCACATCAAAATTGCAACTAATCTACAGAACAGCCATCATTCAGAACCACCTGAAATCTAGCTGAAAGGAAGTCCTATGACTAAAGATATATGAAGAAGCCATATCAAGACTGTCAGGAGGGGTGGAGACACAGAATAGGCTGGAACCACACCCACATGTGGTGGTTAAAAATTGGGAGGGATATCTCAGCTGCAGAGGTCCCTCCTGAGCTGTGAAGGGTCCAAGCCCCCTCAATAGCAATCAAGGCTCAACTACAACAGAAGGGTATACACAGTCTACTTGGAAGGGTGGGCATACCTGGAGTGCTCAGCTCAGGTGAATTGGGAGGTTGTGTCACCAAACCCTTAGGACACCTGCAACATTAGTCTACTCTACCAAGTCCAGGAGACATAGTAGCTCTACTTAATACATTGAAACAAACACAAGGAGGTTACCAAAATGAGGAGAGAAAAAACCAAGTCCCAAATAAAAGAACACAACAAAAAGAAGTTAACCATAGCAACTGGTTAACTTTTCACTGTCCAGGAGGAAACAATGCAAGGGGTATATAATACTCTAGATACAGGAGCAAGATGAAATGTTATCTCAAAAAATGTATTGAGATGTTCCATCATCAGATACATAAGAAATGATCCCAAATTTAAGCAAAACAAGTTCCTTTCAATTAAGGCATGAGGGAGTCTGATTCTTTGGAAATAACCTGGTGAGCCATCTCTGGAGTCATGCTTCTGTTAACAAGGAAAAGCCAAATGTATTGTCAACCTTCCTCCAATATTTAAAATGGTCCAGAAGGTTATTTGAATTAGAAAGCAGCAAAAATATGGGAAAAAGTCTTCTGAAGTCTGTGGATGGTGGATGGTGGATGGTGAAATGGATAAATAGTTTCTAGGGGTTTACACAGCTAATCCCACAAGAATCTCAACAATCCTCTAAATAAGGGATTGATCTGAGCCACACAGCAAAGTGAAGCAACTGTGGATGAACCATGAAAGCAGGGAGAATAAGACTTGAAGAGTCTAAAGCATTCTCCGTGGTCAGCAGTCCCCCTGTGTCAGAATTACCTGTTCAAATGCATACATATGGGGAATACTCATTACCTACTGAATCTAAATCTATGGGGTTGGCACCAGAGCCTAGATTTTAAAATAAGCTCTTCAGGAACTAAACCATGGCAGACGACTGCTCTAAGCCATAATGAACTGAGGCCTGTGAGTCTGAAGGCTCTTGGCCCCTTTGCCATAGTTCTGATGATAAGCTCTGAGTTTCCAGACTGCCTTTGTGCCCTCTTAGGTGATAAATGCAGAGCTTGAGTCCATATGGATGAGACTGTAAGTATCTTTCCTTTCCATCACCTGGCACATAATGAATTCTTAATACATGGTGGATGGTGGGGTAGATAAATGGACTATATGGAGAAGGATAGTTGATTAGATGGATGACATAATGAATGAATGGAAGCAAATGGAGAAACAGTAGGTTTTAATAAAGCAATTACAAAACATGACCTTGAAGTAAATTTTTTTTTGCCTCGATGACATGGAAATTATAAACATCTTTCTCTCTGGTTATTCTGTATCATGCATTTGAAACAGGGAAAGAAATAGTAGAGACCACTGGTTTTAGGTATGCATGCAGGCATGTGCCATGTGAATGCACACACATGAACAGAGAGAGAGAGAGGAGAAGAGAAGAGAGGAGAGGAGAAGAGAAGAGAAGAGAAGAGAAGAGAAGAGAAGAGAAGAGAAGAGAAGAGAAGAGAAGAGAGCCACCCAGGGACCCAACTGCCACACTCAATATTGAAATATTGATCAGCTCAGCAGGAGGAGCCAGCTTCAAAGGTATTTACAAAGGAAAACCTCAGCCTTAGATATACAGCCCCTTCGGTAGAAACTGTAGCTCTACATTTGATGGCTTTGCCACTTAACCTGTGGGTGCAAAAGCAGAGCCAGCAAGTGTCTTGCTGGAAACTGGCTGGGCAGGGTTGCGGCTCATCTCTGATCCCTAGCCATCTGCAACCCAACTTTCCTGTTCAAGGCACTGCCTAGAGCAATTCAGATGTGGTACCTGCCCTCTCGACACTCAAGGGCCGAAGCAAATATTGTCAGGTAAGAACAAAGACTCCCAAACTAAAAAGAAAGCTTAAAATAGACTATAATGTGGCTGAGGTTGGATTACAGATGAAAAGCTAGGCTTCCATTTAGGCAGAAAGGGGTTAGGAGAAGTAATCCTTTCCTTTTGATTCATTCTGTATCTTTAAATTCCCCACTATGCATGTGGATGGGGGGGGGGAGGCATTTAAAACATGGGTACATTTATGAATGAAGAGACCAAATCAATCAAAATAAGTGGCTTCTTCAGGGTTTTCTTTATTTTGTATTTCCTTATTCCTTTTGCTACTGGACTGAACTTTAGTTAAGAGAAAATCAAGAAAAAATGTAGTTGTCATTCCCATTGCTTCAAAATCAAAGGGAAGCTTCTGATGGAAATACTGCATGTCTAGCATTAAATACTTAGGGCTATAATGTCACTGTGACACATAGAAAGGATATTCAAACACATGGCCCTTCCAGCTTGCAGGTGTAATTCCACAATTCTCTCCACTCAAGAAAGCATATTGAAATGCAATGAGTGAGAATGGCATTACTGTAGTTATAACTCTGAATGCTGTATAATTTTTAAAAGTATATCATCTTGTAACAGGGCACAGCCAAGGGGTGACCCCCAGTGGGGATCTGTAATGGGGTCCAGAACTCAGGGTGTCCAGGAAATATTAGAAAGAAATATATATATATATATATTTCTTGGGCGGAACATCATATATATATATATATATATATATATATATATATATGATGTTCTCACCCCCACAAGTCTGAGCTGGAGGATGGGATGCATGGAGCAGAGCCATTGAGAGCTGTTTTGCATAGCAACAGCTTTGCAGCTAACCTCTGGCATGGTCATTTAACATATCTATAGCCTTCAACTGGTTGCATAGATATGTTAAATAGCTGTGGCTATGCTTTGAGCCAGGGGGATGGGAGTTACTTCAACCCAGGAAGCAACTCCCCCTGGTTATAGCGCCTGAGTGAGAGTTTGGAGATGATTGGCTCCATGCCATGAGGCCGTGTCTGTCCAGACTTACTGTGGCAGCCCAGAAAAGCTGGAAGAATACAGGAATGCTGGCAGGTGTAACTGATTATGGGAGGAGTTGGAAATGGGATTGCAGAGGAAGACTGGTGCGGGATTTAAACCCAGGCATGTCAGCCATACAAGGGAGGAACACTGGGCTTTGGAGGAGTTGGGACCCCTCCAGCTTGGGTGAGAGTTAGGACCACAAGGTTTTGGGGTGTTCCCTTTTGCCACGTGGCTTAGGAAGCAGGGGATACTTTGCCTGGAAGAAAAGGGGTGAAAGGGCTCTTGCTGGCGGGCCATAAGAGGTTGCCACATGGCTTTGGATTAACTGGAGATGGTGGCGGTGACACAGCTGATGGTACTGGGAACCTGAACCACAGACTTCTACTTCTTTTTCCTGAGATATGGTACCCCAGGCTGAGCAAAGTGGAGAAGAAAGGATTGTGTGTGTTTGTGGGTATTCTAAAGAGCTTTAGCATTTTAATGAAGATATTAAGTCATTACTCTAAGTCTGTATAACTTTTAAATAAATAATTCCTTTCCTTTTCACCAATCTCTGGCATTAAGAGACATCTTTCCTCTGGCGGTGGGCAAAGCGAACCTAGTACAGGGGAGGGACTTTCAGAGAAAAATGGGGGTCTTTTTGGTAATAATATATTGTTCACCCTTCCTGCCCGGGTCTATTCTATAACAATCTGAAAACATTGTGGTTGACTCTCATTAGTAATAGATTACTTGCAAAACACCTCACAACTTATTGTGAAAAAGAAATCAATCCATCTTACTGAATAATAGATGGAGTTACAAAAAATGGGAAGGACCTGGATGGTGTGGCTCAGTTGTTTGGAGCATTGTCCCATAAACTGAAAGGTTGCAAGTTCAGTTCCTGGGCTGGGCACATGCCTAGGCTGCAAGTTCGGTCTCTAGTGGCACATAGATGTTTTTCTCCCTCTCTCTCACCATTCCCCTCTATCTAAAGTCAATAAGCATGCCCTCAGGCGAGCTCTAAAAAAAACATAGAAATCACAGCAAACTGTTAAGATCCTTTCCCCTCAAGATGGTGACTTATTTAAAAAAATCTGTTATCAGTACTCTACACATAGCTCTTAAAGTTTGCAAATGCAGACTGAGTCAACAGCAGAGCCTCAATGCAGTAGATTTGCAATGGCCATTGTCTTTTTTGCCCACCCCACCCTCTTTCATGAGTGTAAGCCACCCAGTCCAGGTGAGGTGGGTCAAGGAGCGGAGATTGGAGAGGCCCTAGCTTCCGGATGGGCCCTCCCTATTCATTCTGGCAAAAACTCTCAGTAAATAAAGCCAAAAGTCTTACTCTAAAATAAGGGTCAGTGGTCTTGTTTTCCAGAGCAATATGACACAGGAGGGGTAAGAGTGAAACAGTTGTACCTGAAAAGTGCTAAAAAGAGCACCGGGCTCATGGTAAATGCTGTATAAGTGTTTCCTCTTATGATGATTGTGACATTGCCACGCTGCAGCTGTGAACTATCACTGCTGAAGGCCAGGGAGGAAAATAAGACTCAATGCCCAAACTTCCAGCTTTTTAAAAGGTAAGTGGTACCAGTTTCCAAAAAGACATGGTCAGGGCTAAATCCCTGCCTGTCTAAGCATGGCCCATCTAAGCCAGAAAGCACTCTTGATGAAAGTGAAGGAAAAAAGAAAGTGCAATGATCCATATCATTTGCCAGGTGACCTTAGGTACCACAGTGGCTTCTTCACACATGGCCTATATAAGGGAAGCAAGAGGCTTTGAGCTGAGGAGCAGCTAAATGATAACCCAGTCTCATCCCCACCTCTGACCCCTTCCAACACTGAGTGAATCTGTAATCAGTGAAGAAACTTGTCATTTCCCCATGCTTTTCTAACTTATCCTAGTGATGGGAGACTCAAGAGTTGGAAAATTTTAGTTTAGGCAATAGTTAATAAGCTTCGTAATCAATGCATGTAAAAAGCTATTGTTCTAGGAACTGAAGATATGACCCACCTTGACTCTAGGACACCATAAGTAATCCCACCTTTGTGCCTCAGGAGATCCCAAGCAATCAAGATGGTATCTGAGCCACTCTACTCCAGGGTGAGACTTCCACTAAAGACCACCAACCAGGATACAGATGAAAGAATGCTGCAGTTTTTATCTGATTAACTTTTCCCCTGAATTCCAAACCCTTTACCTACACTTTTCTTCTCTTTATAAAAAGAGTTGGTTTAAAATAGCATTTAAGATAGTCTGTTGGGGTATATACAGATCACCCCAACCATCTGAATAAAGTGCCCATAAGATTCAATCCCTGCCTCTGCTTATTGGTTCTGGTTGTGACAGGCAGCATGAATGACAGCTTTTCCAGTCTTACTAGCACAGTTCTTCTAGTGTCTTGTTATTACTTTCAGGGAGAATCAGGGGTGAATAGGGGCCCAGATGACTTTCTGAGAAGGCAGAGGTCAGATGTGGCAAAAGTAAAGGGAATTCAAACACTCTGGATTCCTGACCTGGCCTCAAGGGCTGCCTGGCTCTGCAGAAAGCCTCTTACCCAGTTTAGAGCCCAGAAAACCCCTGTGTTTTAGCTTCATCTTTTTCAAATGACACTTAAAACAAGTTGGAATACTCATGTTGCCTACTCATGCCCCATCATAATCAAACCAAGTGGCTTTTCCAACTATGATCTGTGATATATCACTGGCCACTATAACCCTCTCCTCTGAACAGCGTCTCCTCAGGCACGCACCCGGGCATTGACCTTAGTTGTTCTGCCTTTTAACTCTCCTCTGCTTTATGAAAGATGAGAATTCTGTTGTTTACAAGAGAATGGGGCCAAATGATTGGAGTATGAAGAGAAGATTTGAGAGTTGCCTCCATCCTGTTATTTTCTTTTGTTTTATCTGTCCACACAGATTGCAAGCTTTTTAAAAGCAGAAGCAATGCTGAGATGGTTCTGGTTCTGCCACCACCTTCCCTAACTTCTTATGAAATGTTTTTGTAGTTACAGGAGTAATGTGTACATAGATCTTCACATTTTATGAAACACTCTGGCACTTGGAGTAAAAATCTTTCTGGCCAATCATCCCAGAGACTTTAAGAATCTTGTTGCCATTATGAGAGAAGAGAGGCAGAGCCACAGTCTGCACCCAAGCTCTGTGGTTTCAGAGTTGTCACCCTTAACCACCACAGCCTAGTCCTTTGCCATGTTGGGCCCACTTCTTTCTTAACACAAGACCCTCTGTCTCTATAGGCAATTTATCTACAAAGGCTTAAATGAGTTTAAGCGAGTAGAAAGGGGTGTATTAAAGGATGAGAGAAACTCAAGGTCTTATTTCCACTTACTGGGGAGAAATTTTATGGAAGAGGTGGGATTTTAAGATATGGCACAGGCCCCTTGAGAAATAATGAGTGGTATAAATTCTGCTTAAATTACCTCTTTAAAAATAAGATCTGCTGGCCAGATCCACAGTTGTCTTAAGGGGGCTCTGATGGAGTTCCCAGGTAAGGTGCCAGAGCTCTGTGTACGTTTATTAAACTCACAAATCATTACCTGAGCAAACATGGAGCAAGTGAGAGAATCAATATCTGAAGTCTGCCCTGCCTGATTCCTCCTCCGAGTTCAGCAGGGTGCTTCACCACCCACACAGAGAAGAGATCATGACTTCTATTTTAACCACTTCTGTGACTTTCTGTGCAGAGCCAGCTTGTGTCAGGTGAGAGCAGAAGAAGCTAGTAAGTGTGCTCTTGCAGCCTGAGGCCCAGTGTGCCACCTGGAGGCATACAGGCTCCTGATCATCTCAGCAGTCATTCAGGAGTTTGTCCAATTGGAGGGAACCCTGGCCGGCTGTAGCCATGAAGACATACCAAATGGTAATGGCCATAGACTCCACCATTAGGCTGTAGCTCTGGGAGGGGCTAGCTGGCTGAGAATGAATTCCCCTCCAGAAACTAGGCCCCAGGCCCCACTCCCATCAGGTAGACCAGGTGACCCTCTGTGGACTCTATGGGATGGATGGCTGGCTTGGGTATCACTCGGCAGCCTCACATTCAGAAACCAAGTGGGACATGAAGGCACATGAATCAGCCAGGAGAAGCACCTGGGGAAACGGTGGGTCAGACAAGAAGGGGGAAACCTGTGCACATCCTAGAGTCAACACTGACCTGTGCACTAGTGGAGCACCTACAGCACAGCATCCTTGCTCCGCACTATGCCACAGGCCCGGCCATCTCACCTACTACATGTTCATGGCTCAAGGACAGAGTTCCTCCCTCCATCTGCCTCCCAGGACAGAACCTTGCTCAGGCTTCAGTACACAGGAGGCCCTAACCCCTTTTAGATTGGTGAAGGGTCATTCAGAGCCAAGGGGGCAGTAGCTTTCTGAGCAGAACCCTTTGTACACCTAGAGCACGCCTCCCCCCCCCCCAATCTGTCAGAGTGAAGAGACAAGCTCCTTCCTCCTTACCTTTGGTGGCAAAAGAACACAGGCATCAATGTATTAATTAAATAAAGCAAGCTAAATGGAGACCTACCATATTTTGCCATATATAATGCACATTTTTTGCCCAAATTTTTGAGAGAAAAATAAGGATGCACATTATACATGGGTAGCACCTAAACATGGGTGTACATTATACACAGCAAATACATATTTTTCTTTTTCTGGCCTCAAGTTCTCAGAGAGGATGAACTTTTCCCCACTTCTTAGAAAGCTGTGCAAATTGTGTAGACACTTTTTGAGTGGAACTCAAGTCAAATGAGATAGTTTGGAAATGTTCTGACTTAGAAAGAGGAATCAAAACTCATAAGAATTTGGTTGAGCGTTGGAGTCCACCTGAGGGTTAATCCAGATGCTGATAAGGCTACTCTGCAGCACAGAGCTCACTTGACCACGTGCAGATAAAGAAGGCACCCAGGAAGTCCCCTTCACCCTCTACGACTTTCCATAGCAGCCTGTCACAAAGCCCAAAATTACACCAGTAACAATTCATTAATAAGGTTCTGTAGTAATACTTATGCTTTAATTTGAACAAATTCAAGATATCACTATAGTTATTAAAACAGTATTGCTTCCCTGAGAAGGGTAAGCCACACAAGCTCTGGGCATGGATCAGGTCCTCCTGGGATTTTAAACTTTGTTGGTTAAAAGGAAGCCTGCATGTGATTGACAGCCAGGGGAGGGGACATGGACATCTGAATAGAGTGGGTCTGGGTACGGCTGTGTGGGGAGAGGCTGGGTGGGAATACGAATTCACCTCAGGTGCATGACAAAGGGGTAGAGGACAGGATAGGCGAACGAGTCTTAGCTGCCTCATTGTCCTGCCCTGCGCAGAGTTTGGTCTTAAGTCCTATTTCACTTTTTATCTCCAATAAACAAATGCCTGGAAAAACTTCAACTAGTCTTCCTATTTCTTGAATTTTAGAAGGCACACTCAGCTCTCCTAGAGAAGGTAAAAAGTCAAGAGTGACTCAGATGGCTCTGTCCATGGTGCTACCACATCAGCTTCTGAAATCTTGCAATAAGGAATCACAAACCCTGGATTTAGATGTCTGTCATTACTTATACTGCACACAGTCCTGAAGGATGATAAACTTACAAAGAAGACGAATTGGGGGAGCTATGTACTGAGCCCTTTAGGCAGGACCTCCCACTCTGCAGCCAGTCCCAGCTACTCTCAGACAGCCCCCACCTGCGGACACCTCACCAGAAGCTGTTTATTCTTTGGGAGTCAGAACACTGATTACTGTTGTTCTTAACCCCCCCACTCAAACATTCCAGAAGGGACAGCAAGTAAGAAGGAAAACAGGCCTACCTCAAAGCCCATTAAGAATGCAACATTTAAAGAACTCAAACGACTCCACTCCAGGAAGACAAAAAAAAATTTAAAAATGGGCAAAAGACTTGAACAGACACTTCTCCAAAAAAGACACACAGAGAGCCCAGAGACATATGAAGATGCTCAGCATCACTAGCCATCAGAGAGATGCAAATTAAAACCAGAATGGGATACTACCTCACACCAGTCAGAATAGCCATCATAAACAGATCAACAAACAAGTGTTGAAGAGGATGCGGAGAAAAGGGAACCCTAGTGCACTGTTGGTGGGAATGCAGACTGGTGCAGCCACTGTGGAAAACAATATGGAATTTCCTCAGAAAACTAAAAATGGAACTTCCTTTTGACCCAGCAATTCCACTGCTGGGATTATACCCTAAGAACCCTGAAACACCAATCCAAAAGAACCTACGCACCCCAATGTTCACAGCATCACAATTTACAATACCCAAGTGCTGGAAGCAACCTAAGTGTGATCAGCAAATGACTGCATCAAGAAACTGTGGAATTGTGTACATTTACACAATGGAATTCTATGCAGCAGAGAGAAAGAAGGAGCTTATACCCTTTGCAACAGCTTGGATAAAACTGGAGAGCATTATGCTAAGTGAAATGAGCCAGGTGGTGAGGGACAAATACCATATGATCTCACCTTTAACTGGAACATAATCAACAAAAGAAAAAAATACAAAATATAACCAGAGCCATTGAAATTAAGAACAATTTAATAATAGCCAGAGGGGAGGCAGGAGGGGACTGTGGGGAGAAGGATTTTTAGGAAGTACTATAAAGGACACATAGACAAAACCAAGGGGGAAAGTGGAAGCAAGGGAGGAAGGTGGGTTTGGGTGGAGTGGGGAGAAAATGCAGACAACTTTAATTGAACAACAATAAAGTAATTCATGAAACAAAATAATAATAAATTCAAAAAAGATACAAAGGTGAATAATTAAAAAAGAATGCAACATTTATTTCTTTACATCTTAATTTATCTTACAGTTAGACAGAGTTTGCCTGCCTTCTACTCTATAAAACATCTGTTTGTATTTTTTACATAATTGCTCCCAAAATTTCTGGGTACAATGGATGCTCCAGGAAGCAGCATTTAGAGCACAAAAACAGACCTTCCTGGGAGGCTCAGCCTTCTCTTCTGCCATCTGAGCCATGCATGGGCAGGAGCCAATCTCTGTGGCAGCAGGGGGATGGTGAGAGCCGCAGGCCCTGATTCTGAGGGTGCACCTGCTCACAACGCTCCTTAGGACCTGGAGAGGGTGCCCAATGAACCCTTAAAAGCACCTGCCTTGCAAGGTTGTTTAGAAGATTAAAGGAAATAATAAATGTGAAATGATCCATGATAGGCATTCAAGGGATGTTATTAATATTAATATTTCTCCCCCTCCTCCTCCTATGTAGTTTTAAAACAAAGACCATATCCTTTCCCCTACTTACAGCCCTCTGGAGGCTCCTTAAAGCTACAAGGCCCTACACAACTGGCTACCTCTGAACTCTGTGGCCTCATTTTATGCTTCTTCCCCAACTCACTCTTGCTCCAGATTCCACCATGAAATCTAGAGTGACTTCAAGTCCCCACTCCTCCTAGGCTCTTTCACAACTCAGGGCTTTTGTGTGTGCTGATCACTCTACCTGGAATGCCCACCACACAGCCTCCTGTCCTGCCAGTGAAGTGCCCCTGCCCCGACGAGACCCAGAAGGAGGTAGCCCCGTGTCTGTGACTTCTAAGCCCCCCGCCTCCATGGATCTAGTGTGTGCTCCTTAGGCAGCACCCATCGTGTTCTATTGCCATTATTTGTGATTTGTCCATCTCTTCTTTCAGATGTCCAGCACCCTGGGGAGCGAGACTTCATCTCTGTGTGTCTGGTCCACACATGGAAGACACACCAAATGTGCAATGAATAAATGTGTGTATGTGGGAGTGTGGGTAGGAGTGTGTATAATGTTGGGAGGAGGTGATGGCTGCAAAGGAAGGTGGAATATATACTTGCCCATTACTAAAGCCTGTAAAAATGGACTGTCATGCACCCAGGACAAGGATCCCACCTACCAAAGTCTGCCAGTCAGCCCTCAACCCACTGGCGCAAGACAAGAGAGCTGCCAAAAAGTTTCTATGTCTTGCCACAATGGGTAGTGTTTTTACTTGCTCACGAGTGAAACTGTGCCATCCTCTGACTGCCAGCTAGGCACACAGGTCTAGGGACTATGCTCTGACCTACCCCCTGCACGCATACACAATACACACACATGCGCGCATGCGCACGGAAGGCACATCAGACATTTAGGGCCGCTTCACTTCTGTGTGGGTGTTTTGTTCAAGGCTTTATATTTTTTCATTATACTCATTTTTATTATCTTACACATTTTGCTTTCTGAAGGCTGCATTTTAGCTTTGCACAGTGGCAGTATCGTAGCCAATGAGATTTATCCAAGGCATGATTATTGCTAATTGGAAGCTGCATTTTAATTTAGTGTCTTTTTGCATTTAATTTCTTTTTTTTAACCTTTAGATTTTTAAAGATGGAAGTCTACGGGGGGAGGAGAGCAGCTCTGAGTTTGTCCCCGACTGGGCACAGAGGCTCCACATACTCCCTGCCCTTGGGGATTCCCAGATTAATGGTAAGGACAGAAAACAAACCCTGAGGAAGAAGACATATCCATTCTTAAAAGGCACACAAAAAATTGCCCCAAATAGTGCCACACATCTCAATACCCAGGTTGTAGCGGCATGAGTAAAGGAGGAGGTTAGCGGGGCTGGGGATAGTCTGGGGAGTGGCTATCCCCTGCCCTACTCCCCAGGTCAGCTAAGATGTAATTCTCAAGGTACTCATGCCTCTCCCTGGGTTTTCTGCGCAGCACGATGGACCACTAGGCATGATTTCAAGGCTGGGTGCCTGGGCTACTTGCTCACCCAAGAGCCTTCCTTCACCCCTCACACCCCACAAAGCATCATCACTATTTGGGTTGAAGTACAGGATTCAGCTCTCCCTAAAGGAGGCTGCAGCCGCTTTCTGGTTTAGGACCACAACAAAGAAGGAAAGGCAGTGTAGCAGTAGCCAAAGCCAAGCATGACCAGATCTTTTAGTTTCAGCCTCCCCATGCCCCGACGCCATGGTTTCCACCAGAGACTTTCCAGAGGGAAGCAGGGAGCCAGAGGCCACAGCAACAAGGTGCTGGAAAGTGGTTCAGCCACCAAGACAGCCACAATGAGGGGAAACAACCAAAGGGAAGAGACTGAAGGAAAGAAAGAAAGTCCTCTGGTGCATAATGAGGAGGTGGGCTTTTGCAGGCTGGGTGTGTGTTTTTATGTTTTTTTTTTCTTCAGGAACAAAGACTATATGCTTGTCTGCTATCTTCCTTGTTGGTATTTAGAGTTATGGATGTTAGTTCTTCATTCAACTCATATGGTTAGGTCAACTAATATTTATACTCCTCTACTCCGGGTTCAGACCTCTGCCCTGTTCCCTTTGCAGAAGGTATTTACTCTACAGGCCATGTCATCCAGTCAAGTGGCTTTGAGTATAGGGATATAGACATATAGATATAGATATGTAGATATACAGATGTAAATCTATATATAAATAATACACATACACACATTCTGATGACTACCACATTTATACAGCCAGCTCACAAATTCCCTTTGATCTCTGAATCTGAATTCTTGGTTCCCACCTGTGCCTCCCACACCATTCAAACTTGATCCTCTAAAAGTCCTTGTCAAATTAGTAACAACTCCACCCTTCCAGTGAGTCTGGCCAAAGGCCTTGCAGTGTCCTCCACTCTCACTCATAGTCCCCAGGAGATTCTGTTGTAGCATCTGACCACTTTCCCCACACTGCCACTGCCAACCTCTTGGGTCCAGTCACCATTATTTCCTATCTGGATTATTTCAGTGTCTTCCTGACTGATCTCCCTGCTTCCACCCTTGCCCAACTCCACTCTATTCCCAACACAGTTATTGGATTGACCTCAAAATCTAGGAACACATCACTGTTCTGCTCCAAGCCCTCCAACAGCTCTGTCTGCCTGAGAGTAAGGGTCAATGTCCACTTCCCGTCCCGTAAGGGTGAGTCCCACCTCCACCTCTCGTCTTTCCCCTCCTACCTCTTTCCTCTCATGCATTCCATCCCAACCATATTCACCTCTTCAACTTGCTTTCCCTTAGACACCCCAATGCCTCTGCATTGCTGTTTCCTCTGTGTGGACCCTCTTCCTCAGGTATCTACACAACCTGCTCTGGCATATAATTTGCATCTTTGCTCAAATGCTCCCTAATCCATGAAGGCTTCTCTGACTGTTTTACATCAAGTCATCCATGAAGGCACCAATTTTGTTCAGTGATGTGTCTCTGATATACAGCATGGTCTAACATATCACAGACACTCATTATGTATTTTTGAATGGATGAGGAAATCTAGCTAACACTGGGCATATGATCCAAGGTGGGACAACTGGGCTTCCTTCACTGGGCCATGAATGCTGAGGGATGGGAAGAGGGAAGGTCAGCTGGCAGGGATGCACCTAGCAGCTGTGCCCTGACAGTCTTGTGCCTTAATTCTGACTGATCTTGCATCCTATTTTTTCTCAGCCTGATTCGTCAGCAATGCTTTCAATTCTGTGAGCTATTCTATCTCCCTCCAATCAATTTCTTTTTTGTTCTAAAATTAGCCAGTGTTACTTTCTATTGCTTGAAATTTAATAACTCCAATTGGTAGGTTCTTTTATTTCCCAATTCCTCTAGACTCATGCTCTCAGTTTCCCACCCCAGCCCCAGCAGAAGTGTTGCATGCTTCCTGAGAGTTCAAGCCAGACTAGTTGTCTTGCCTCTGGCATTCTAAGAACTCTCCTCAGTCTAAAATTAGACCAGACTAGCCTACTAAAAATAACACTGATAGACTCCCATATTCCTTTATATCTCTAAAATGTGAGTCAACGCCTCATTTTACTGAAAAGAAAATGAAAGCCCAAGATGTTCAAGTGGGAGATGGTGTGAACAGTCTAGAATTTAGAGCTTGGTGGTCAAATAAAAAACAAAATTCAGAGGGTGATTAGCCAGTTATGTGCTCAAAATCATTCATTCTTTGTCCTGGCAATGGCCAGAAGCGTAGGGTCAGTCTCTTCCTGCACAGAGTCTAGGACTGAACCCTTCAACCTGCATTGTAGCTGCTGGAATAAGCCAGCCAGCCAAGGGACAGCTGGAAGCCCTCATAGTCTGCATGGTTTGCTTTCTTGCCTTTTCAAAGACACGTCTGGCCACGGAAAATCCTCAGAGATAGTATCATGTTGTCAGGATCCAAACCCACCATGAGCGTTTCCTGCTGAGCTGACCCTGCACAATTTCTCTGACACCACCAGGCTCATTTTCACTGAAAGGAGAACAAGGGTCAAGGAGAAAGAAATGCCAATAAAAGCTCTTTAACAGTCTCGCATGAGTGCCTACTGACAGCCTCTCTCAATTCTAACTTAAAATGTTTGCAGTTTTGACCTGGCTGGAGTGGCTCAGTTGGTTGGAGCATCACCTCATACACCAAAAGGTTATGAGTTTGATTCCCAGTCAGGGCACATACCTAGGTTACAGGGCAAAAACGAGAGGCAACCAATTGATGTAGCGCCCTCTCCCTCCTCCCACACCCCTCCCACTCTCTCTCTAAAAATGTTTGCAGTTCTGTTTGGAAATTGGCCGTAGGGCTTTAGCCAAAATGAATTTTCAGTCCAGGCTCTCTGGGAGTTCATAAGTCACCTTAACTGCATGTCAGAGAGTTGATCAGCACCCTGGACAGAGTGTCCGCTGTGAGCCAGAGGAGGACAAACCTGAGAGCAACCTGAACCCAGCTCCAGGACATCAGGTCCTATATTCCGCAGGTGCAAAAGCCAAGCTGTTCCATCCTAGACTCTGTCCCAAGATCATCCCAGGATACCAGGAGGAAAAGCAGACACAAGAACACAAACAGCAAACAGAAAATCTGCAGCAACTTCATAGGATAAATATGGGCTGCTGGAAGGATAAGAGCTGAGCAAAGATAGTGAAGCTTCCGGAAAGAAAGTGAGGCCTGCCCAGGGATTTGGAAAGGGAGGAACTCGATGTGATAGAAAGAAGGATATTCAAGGCAGAGGGCACAGACAGATAAAGATGAACCAGACAATCAAACCCGAAACACTTATTTCCGTCAATGCTTTCAGATGCTCCCCACCACCCCAGGAAATACCATCTCTGAAAAGAATGCCCCACCCTTTCTTCTTCAAACCACACTGAAATACATTCTTCAGATAGAGTCACAAAATCAACTCTCTGATAAAGCTCTTTGCATTCTCTCCTATCTTTTCTTTTTTTCTTTTAAATGGACTTTTAACTCCCAACAATGGGGACTATATTTAGACCTGATGAAATGTTAGCCTCGGTATGAGGTACATTCTCACAGGCATGGCTGCTCTTCCTCTCCTGACTGCCCAACGCTATTGTTTCTGGGTATGTTTGTCATTTTTTATCCCTACATCCTCTGTCCTACGCTCGGCCAGAGTGTGTCTCTTCTGGAAAGCTTTTAAATTCTACTCGCAGGCTGCCACTGTCTGGTGATCCCTGTCCTTTGTTATTTCCCTGTTGGGGTTTAACCAGGCCCCTTTGAAACAGTCATCTCCTTAGGTCGCCTGTCTTCTCTGTCCCTTTCTGCCTACTTTGAGAAAAAGTGCCTCATCAAATTTTATGGTTAAAATTATTTTCTGTATACAAGAGCCTTTGGAGGAACCAAACATAGGCTACTGAAAGCCAGAACACCATCAGCCTGTCTCTTTTTGATGGTAATGATGGGAAGGATGGAGAGAATTTCTGCAACAAGGGACATGATGGGGGCACCAGGCCAGCAGACAGAGCCAGTTCCAGAGGCTAAGACACAGGACCAGTTAGGTGTCTCCAAATCACAATCGAAGGCAATACTTTTAATTATTCCTAATCAGAGCGATTGAGGTCTAAAAAGAGTAAATGACTCCCACCTAAGGGGACACACGCATTTTCTTGGCCTATGGCAGGCTTTGATAAACTGGGCATTGGGACCATTCAAAAGGCTGGGGTATGTGTTATCGAGTGTGAGCCAGAGGGTATTCTGAACCATATCATCCATCATAACGAAGGCACAAAAAATAATAGAATATTGCTAAACTTCCACTTCATTTTGCCTTTGTGAAGGTAGAGTTTACCAACAATGGGATGGATGAATTCGTATTACCAAACTGGAACATGCTGGTAAATATAACATGCTCCATATAAATGAGTAAAAAAAAATCCAAATGACAAGAGGAAAGCAGAGAGACCCAGGCCCAAATGGTTCCGCCAGGATGGTCTTGTTCCTCAGCCCTGCTGCTCAAACTGCGGAGAAGGCAAAGCCAGAAGGAACAAGGAGATGGAAACACAGCAGCCGTAGAAGATGGGGTCAGGCAGAGGCAAAGACTCAGGCCACCTTTGTTCCTGGGTTCTGAGCTGTGGGATCCTAACACCAAGGTGCACCTGAACAATGGTTCTCTCCCAGCCCCGCTGCAAGGAAGCAGGTGTGAGGAGGACAGAAATGCAGTTGGTGTGTGGAAGGCCCTCAGAGAGCGCCCTATATCACAGATGTGCGTCCCACTGTGGGGACGGCCAGTGTTCTGGGTGCCGGGCCTTAGGTACCAAGTACAAAGAGTCCACAGCCCACCGACCTAAGAGGGCAGCCCAGGCACTTGCTGCCACTTGCAGAGGAAGTCTGCATGAATTAACTTGACATCAACATGGCTGTATTCTAAAGGTCCACCTAGAGGAACCATGTTGGGGGCGGGCAGAGAAGCACAGGTAGATTACAGAGAGTGGACAGGATTTCTAGCCGGCAAGATCTTACTCAATTTGCCTGAAGCAAATTGATTAGAGATAGTGCTCTCAGAACTCCTGGAAGGCAGACAAGTGGGCGAGCTGCCAGGGCTGAGTGAGAAAGTCACCTGCTGGGACCAGAGGGCATGGCGCTGCATGAACGCAGGCCTTCTCAGAAACCCCGAGTCTGGGCACAGAAAGGCCGAGGGAAACAAAAACAAGGAAGAAAGTGACAATGGATCAAATCTAGTTACCATGCATTCTGAAGGAATTGTTTTAATTCTGGGAATTTGGCTGGAATGAGTCTTACTTTATTGCTGAGAGTAAATATTAGCAAAAGGGGAGCCTTTGGCTAAAGAGAGTTGTCACAAAAGGACTCTCTTTACTCGACCAGAAACTCTGATGCACTAGTACCCATGGCTTTGACCTCTAAGTGCCTAATTCCCCAGGAGAACCATGCAGGGGCACAGCAGATGGGAAGCAGGATTCCCGGTTTGAGAGTTCAAAGCCCTTGATGTCCTGTGGGCTGGAGGAGGCAGCGCCGCAGGGCTTGTGTATCTCCTAGCGTGCTGCTGGGCACACGGCAGAGCTTGTGGGGTGGGGCTGAATCCCTGTGTGGTTCTCTCAGGTCCCAGCTTGCTGCCTCAGGCACTTTCCCAGTAAAAACTATGAACAGCAAAATGAAAACAAACCCACAACAATCAACAATGGAACCTAAAAAACAAAACCAAAAACTAAGCCAACAACTAGAACAGGAACAGAATCACAGAAATGGAGATCACAAGGAGGGTTATCAGCAGGGAGGGGGAGGAGGGAGAATGGAGGAAAAGGTACAGGGAACAAGAAGCATAAAAGGTAGGTACAAATTAGACAGGGGGAGGTTAAGAATAGTATGGGAAATGAGAAGCCAAAGAACATATAATATGTGCGACCCATAGACATGAACTGTGGGGGCAGAATGCTGGAGGTGGGGCAGTGCAGGGAGGAGGGGGCCAAAGGGGAGAGAAAAAAACTGGGACAACTGTGATAGCATAATCAATAAAATATACTTTTAAAAAAGGAGAGTAAGAAAAGGCCCCGATTAGGTCCCCAGTGCCCCCGCCCTCCCAGCTCTCTGGAGGACAGCTCACCGAGGAGAGGAGCCGTCTGGAGCAGGTCTAATGAGCTGCGGGAGGCAGACGCAGAGCGAGAGGAAGAATGATGTGCCCGAAAGGTTCCAGTTAAGAAAACAGATCGAGGAGGCTCAGTTCCTGGTACATGGGCTCGTGTCTGTCTGTCTGTCTGTCTGTCTATGCATTTTCAGGGATATATTTGCATTTTCACTACAAAAATACTTCAAAGCACTGTCAGTAGCCTTATTTATAGGTCCAGGAAATGTATTGCAGCAGGAAGGAAATAAAGAAGACAGAGATGAAAGCACCAAGAAGAAATTAAGAGTCAGGAAGGAGGCCGTTTGTAAATGTTTTGTGGGATAAATTAAACAGAGATTACTTCACAAAAGATGGTGGAGACATGTGAGCTTCTGGCCAAAGCGAGGGGCCCAGAGCTGGGGACCTGCCCAACAGCCCCAGCATTTCCTGTAGGTGTTGGGAAGGGACCGTGTGCTTGGTTTCCCTCCCTCGGCGCACAGGCGGCTAATTAAACAATGGAAGTCCGTCAGAGTGCCTTGGGAGGGCCTCTGGGGTGAAGTAGTGGGGGCAGGAGGGCCTGGCTGCCTCGTGGTTTTAGTCAGGTCTTCCCTTCAGGTAGAACGTACTTCCAGTCAGCGTGTCCACCTGGGCAGCCCTGGGGCAGAGACTTGGGGCTCTCCACGGGCCTGAGTATGCCCGACATTCTGGGGGTGCCAGTTACAGCCAGAGCCGAGCAGCGCTCAGGCAGCCGGGCTGACTGCATGGAGCCAGCAACCCGAAGCCGACGCCCGCAGGAGAGCACCTGCTGGGGGTCTGGGGACCTGGCTGGGCGTAGTGCAGGCAGCCACGGGCCTTCAGGCAAGAGAGCTCAGGGCCTGGGGGCAGGGTTCAGCAAGGGGAAGACCCTTCTGTCCAGCCTTGGGGGCTTTTGTTTCATCCCACTGTTCCGGAGTGGGCTGGGAGGAGGGCAAGAGAAGTGCGGCGCATTACTACAAAGTGCTTTAAACTGGGGTCTCATTAGGTCAGGAAGGACAGGGCTGCTTTGTACCACTGTGTTTGTTAGACGATCTAAGGGGCACAGGAACACACACCTAAGACTTGGGAAGAAGATAAGGTCCGAAGGGAATACCCTGTCTTTCATGTGCAAATCACGGCTCTTTTTGTTAAAGGAGGCCCCCACCGCCCAGGCCATGTTCACTGCCTGTAATTCACTCCCGGGTGAGCTACACTGTGGTAGTAGTGTGTCTGCTTTTTCAACACTCTTCTTCAGTCTAGGATGTTGCCAGTTATCATTTGGATAGTCTACCAACTGGTTTCCATTTGTGAAAATAGAAACTATTTATCATCATAAAGACTAATGTACTGTAGTCCAAATCGACCGTGTAGTCATTATACAAAGAAAACTACATAAATAAGAGTTAACCGCTGAGGAGAGGTCACCTGCCAGGGAACAAGTGAGTAAAGCAGCTTCCGAGTGTGTGCATGTGTTTACATGTGTGTTTGTGTGTGTGCTTGCATGTATGCACATGTAGGCATGTGCATGTTCAGGCACAGCAGCATCCCCAGCCACAGGCCTTGGCCCTGCTCTGCAGCAGAGCTGGCTTCTCTCTGCCAGAGGCCACAGCTGCAAGGGCAAGAAGGCCAGGCCCTGGGTGATGCATCATGTATAAGACACAGCCGGAGAGCAGAGACAATGTACCACGGTCCTGAGTCCGGGAGACTGCGGGGATGGCGAGGGAGGGTCGGTATTTGGGTTTTCTTATCACATGATCATGCCCAACCTTGACCACCAAAAGCAAAAACCAAAACATACCATACTCAATCTGCCTCACAGACAACCATTTGCGGAAGATCAAAAGGAGGGAAAAATGCTTGGCTCGTGGAACACTCACACAACAACTATGATGTTCAGAAGCACACACACTCCCAGAGCTGTAAGCCCTGCCCTCAAAAACCTTAGAAGTGTGTTTGAGACAGCACAGTGCCCAGCACAGGGCTGCATATTAGGGAGAAACCCATGACCAGGGGAAGGGTGATGAAAAAACCCAACAAAATGTTATGGCACTGTATGAATTGTGCAATCATATAATTTATTATGTAGTCATGTGTTATTACTCTACTGAATATGTTGCTCCCCTAGGAGGTGCCAGGGCCTTCCACTGGAGATCCATACCTTGCCCTGAAGGCCCCCCTGGCCCACCCTAGGGCATCAATTCTTAGGAGCTTTTCTAACTGGAGGGCTGCATTGGCTTTGTGGAGACATAGCCACCCTCCCTGGCTGGGCCGTCTGACCCTTCATGGCCCCTGCCACTCTGAGGGCTCCCTGCACCAGTCCCCTCACGCCAGGCCTGCCACCCTGACTGTGTCCCCTGACAGACTGTCTTGTTTCACCACCTGAGCCCTGAGTGATGACAACAGGATGAGCACTAAGTAAACAATTATTTAAGCAACTGGAATGGCAAGTAAACTGTTCCTCACTACACAGGAGCATGCCCTCTACACTGCAGGAGTCAGATTTCTTGGGCCTTTCACAGCCCTGCCCCGTGGGGAAGGACAGTGGTATGGACCTGGGGAGACACAGATTCCTGTCCCTTCCCCTCTGCATGTGTCAACTAGAGCTGTTTACAGGCCTGCCATGCAAAGTGTGCCCCTCAAAGTGCCACCCCAACCAGTAACACCCGCATCACCTGGGAGCTCATGAGAAATGCAGAATTTTGACCCCTCCCCAGACTTACTGAGTTGGAATTTGCATTTTAACAAGGTCACAGCTGATATGTGTGCACGTTAAAGATTGAGAGACACTGGTTTGCAGAACTAACCTGGGGGCGAGGCAACCACCTGAGGCCACCTCTGTCAGTGCGATGTTCTCATCCCTGTGGGCTTAGGGGGGCGGGGGGAAGGCTGTTTACCACCCCCTGCAGGCACACAGAAAGGGATGGGATGTGGAGTTGGAGGATGTAAGTTCAAGTTCTAGTGTTTTCACACACTTCCACATTTCACTCCTCTGAGCCTCAGGTTCCCCATATGGGACACAGGGGTGATCATGGTACCAACCTTACAAAGTTGTTGCAAGTATCAGGTGAGATAGAAAGTGAGAATGCGTTGTCCAAAGTAACGTGTGGGGCAGATGTTCAAAGTATGTGCACACACATAAAAACGTGCACACATTCTAGAGTTTGAGGCTGGCAAGTCACCCAGTGCATTGCTTCAATAGGCTCAGCTACATGGACAATGTACAAGGGCAACCACGATTAGGTCCTGACAAATTCATCTGGGGAGCAGAGGAAAAACTCAGACACAGCTTTGGGTCTGGTGGAAATTCAGCCAGAAACAAGGCTCAGAAATTGAACTTCTCCTTCCAAATCTTGTTGTGTAAGCCGAGTCATAGGAAAAGAATCATGGTCTTCTAATTGTACTTTGAAACCTCTTAAGTGGTAGATGGTGTCTTTTTTGTCCCATTCACAGCTGAGCCAGGATGGGATTACAGGGAATCAAAGGATAAAGACAGGAATTACAGTCAAGTGGGAACAGGTGGTGGGGATGTATCAAGATTTCAGAGGCCTCTTCCCATTGCTGTTCTGCTTAAAGCATTTGCATCATGCAGAAGCCCTTCCAGCCCAAGCCTGGGAAGGAGGGTAAAAACATTAGAGCTCACCCAACTTTCTCATTTTACAATGAGCAAAACTGAGATTAAGAACTTGCACTAATGGCAAGTTTGGGGTAGAACCCAGGTCCTGACAACTAGCCCAGGTTCCATTCCATCACTTCGAGGCTCCTGGGGAAAAAGGAGGGGTGGCAATGAGCTGGTAAGAAAGCACTTCCTGGGGAGAGCCTTCTGGAATAGGTATCTCTGAGTTGTGGCTTTGCAGAGGAGAGGGTTTCGTCCACCATCCAATCCTCCCAGGACCCTCTTTGGTTTGATAAAAGCAGGGAACTGGGAGTGGAGAGAGGAGGAAAAGTTGCCCTGGACGGTCTGCTACATGGGTCAGGTGAGAGCCGCGGTGAGGTGGTGCAGAGAAGTCGCCTTTATGAGACTGCCTTTGGGGGGGCTTGGGAGGGCTGTGCAGGGCTGGGGCCAGAAGCCCACCTGAAGGTGAAGGAGAGTTTCAGCAGCTATACGACAAAGGGCTAGAGAACGGTGGAGCCTGAGCTACAATGCAGCTCATAGAGATTTTCAGCAAGTTGGGGAGGCTGAGTGTGGAGTAAGGCAACCTGTTTGCCTGACACTGAGGAGTTTCTCAGGGTGTGGGACTCCAAATGCTGAAGCCAGGGCAGTCACTAGCGAATTGGGGTAGAGGGGAGCGGTGTGGCGGGCTGAGGGTGCCTGCTGGAGAGGTGACAAGGAGAACGTGGGGCTGGAATTCCCACCTGCGATCTTTGGACTTGAACCCGAAAAGCAGAGTGCGTGGCAGTTTAGTTGTGATTCTAGTAGCTGAAATAATTGTTTACTAAATGCCAGGCATGACTTGAAGAAATGCAAGGAATAAAAATATGAATAAGGCTCCCAAATCCAGAGGAAAAAATCTGATGTGTGCCTAACACATAAGAAACCATGAGTGATTCTTCCTCTAAAGGACAAATACCATGGAAAGACAAATCAGAGGAGAGAGATTCTAGCTGAATCTAGACAGGGCGGAAGCAGGAGGCAGAGTCTCAGCTGGATTTGGAAGGCTGGCTTGGGTCCTGATGGGAGGCGGTGGCATAGGTCATCCCTGTGGCCTATTCCCAGGGCGAGGACACATGAGGCAGTAAGTACATAGTGTGTTCTGTGACCCTCACAGAGTGGGGCCGGGCACCAGAACACGGCCTGCAGGGGCACTGCACTCTGCAGCTAAAAGCACGAATTTATCTGAGACCCCTGGGTCTGATCTGTATTTCGAGGCTGTGAGGATTTTAGAACAAGACTTTAGAACAAGAAAAAGATTTTAGAACAAGAAAACTACAGAGATCAGAGCTAGGAGATCAGCTAAGGGCTGTTCTTTACCATCTGCGCGAAGGGGAGTCCATACCCCCTTAGGGGTCACTTATTCATCTCACAACCACTACTGGCAGGAAGTTCTCTCTAGTGTCCAGCACAAACCTCTTTTCAAGCAGAGCGTTCTGCTGGGTTCACAGAGGCACTGCTCACGAGAAAGCAAAGGCAAATGATCAGTCGCTCTGAGATTCAAAGGATTAACCAGACACTTCGATGTTATTCCAAGGACCACCCAGGAGAAGCAGCACAAATTACACAAGTATATTTCTTAAAAAAAAAAAAAGATTATTTATTTATTTTTAGGCAGAGGGCAAGGGGGAGAGAGAGAGAGGGAGAAACATCAGTGTGTGGTTGCCTCTCTCATGCCCTCCACTGGGGACCTGCAACCCAGGCATGTACTCTGACTGAGAATCGAACCAGCAACCCTTTGGTTTGCAGGATGGCGCTCAACCCACTGAGCCACATCAGCCAGGGCACAAGTATACTTCTTATGAAAGGAAAATATTCCTGTGCTGGGCAGGTACTCAAGGAGGAGAAGGAAGAAGAAGTGAAGGATAAGGAGACGGAAGAGTAGAAAGAGGAAGAAGAAGGAGAGAAGAGGAGGAGGGAAAGGGCCGTATCCTGACTTAAACTGCATTCCCCTGAAAGATATGCCCTAGTCCTAAATGCCAGTGCGCATGAGTGTGACCTTATTTGGAAATAGGGTCTTGACAGATGTAATTAATTTAAAGACCTCAAGATGTGAGCAGCCTGGATTTCTGGTGGGCCCTGAAGCCCATCACTGGTATCTGTGTAAGAGAAAAGAGGGGGGATTTGACACACAGAGGCAAAGGGTGAAGGCCACTTGCATGCGGAGGAAGAGATCAGTCATGGTTCCACAAGCCAGGGCTTGCCCGGAGCCACCAGAAGCTGAAAGGACAGGAAGGGTTCTCACCAGAGCCTTTGGAGGGAGCAGAGGGAGCGTGGCTGCCTCCTTCAGGACTAACCTCTGCCGGAAGGAAAGGATGCACACCCGTGCACGCACACGGCAGCAGCAACGCTGCAGGCAGACAGACCAGTCTGTGAGGAGGCCTGCAAACCTCCAGCTGTGGGTGTGAGAGGGGCATGCACGCAAGTGTGCAAAACAGTGCCTGGTTCCGAGGAAGGGGACAATAGCAAAGACCATGCAGGGATAAAAGGGCAGCTGCTTATGCTCTGGCCCCCTCTGTGACCCCAAGCACACAGAGCAGTCACCAGCAGTGGGGAGGGAGGGGAGAGGAGGAAGCACAGTGCCCAGGGGTGCTGCCCACCCTTGGCACCGGAGGCAGCTCCGCTCTCCAGTGCGTTGGGGGTGGTGGAAGTGGAAGCGCTGCTTGAAATGGCTGGCTATAGATTCCAAGGTGTTTTGTCGTTGGTGACCACAGATGATCAGGAGCTGCCTTCGGCACTAGTCTGCAAGCCTCCGGCAGAAAGCCTCCTGTTCACGTTCTAACACGAGAGAGATGCCAGAGTGGAGTTAGGAAGTGCTTAACTGCAAAGCCCAGGATGAAAACCCTGGCAGCTTCCCCACGGCCTCAGCAGGCAGCACAGCAGCGAAACAAAGCCCCTCTGCCGCTGGGTTCAGCTGGCCTGGAAGCCGAAGGGCTGGGGAAGCGGGGTTAGCCATGTCAGCCCTTCCCTGGGTTTCTCTTCCAGCCAGTCTCACAGTTTGGGGTTAGCAAAGGCATCGGCCTCCCTGGGCAAGGAGTCCAGCTGTGCAGTGCAGACACTTCTGCCTTCAATAAGTAACATTCGCAAAACCCACTCATCCTCCCGAACCTCTCCAGTCGTGGTAGCCTTGGCCGTTATTTCTCAGGCCCCTTCCTTCCCCTTCGCCAATTCTTTCCCCAGATCCTCACTGTCCTGGGCCAAAAGAAAGTGGCTTCCACTCAGAACAAATTTTCCAAGCCCTCCCCCCACCCCCACCACCCCAGGGCCAAGTAAAAACCAAACAGAGAAGGTGTCAGAGAAAAGCAGCACCCTCCACCCCTCCCGAGCCTTACATCATCATTTCTTCTATGAAAGGTGATTAAATGAAATTCCTGTTATGGCAAAACCCTCCACACGCGTGAGTGAGGGGCTCCCGGGAAGCAGAGACTGCGTGGCGTGCTGTGAGCTCCAGGCCCCCCGCGCACACTTTTCCTTGTCAGGATTTCCAGTGGTTTTTTTCTGGGGATATAATTGACACATGACATTCTATTGTTTCAGGTGTACAACATAATTATTCAACATTTGTATATACAGCTTAATGAGTACCACAGTAAGTCTAGTTACCATCTTTCACCAAGGATTTTTAGTATTCTATGCCATTTCCAAACTCTTCAGGGGTTCTCTTCATTTTCCATGTTATTCTTCCACCCCCTGCATCTGCCACAGAGTCTGTGCCATGCCTGGGGAAGCCCTCCCACTGCTCAGGGTCACTGGGATGCCACTTCACTTCTTTATTCATCCAGATGGTTACAGCGGTCCAGCAGAGGGTCAGGATGCACTGTCAGACCTCCCCAGCCAGAGGCGCCACAAAGTATGACGTGCGCCAGCCTGAAAAGTGCTGGATTCTAGGTGCTATAATACGAACAAGTAACCACTATTAAACATCCATACTCCGTGAACCAGAAGGTATCTTTATGTCCAGTGTAAGCATCTGCAGGAAGTGTGCTGGGAAACGCAGCAGAATGCAGGAGCCCTTCCAGGTGCATTCTGCAAGCTGGCTAGGGCGGGGGGCTTTCTAAAAATGAAATGTCATGAACGGTATGCCAGCTCTTGCTCCTACAGGTGACCCAGGGGCAGTTGCGTGGGTGTTAAAGCTTGGAAAGGGGTAGGTCTGAGGAGCTACTGCATCCCTATACCATTGCCAAGGGCAGTGGGAAAGAGGGGGCAGTGACAGCAAGCTGATTCTGGCTCCCTGAGGGCATCTTGTCCTCGTCCAGGTTGACCCACTTCTCTCTGGAGTCTCTGACACCTCCAGAAAGGGTGAATCCTGTAGCAGCCCAACTCTGTAAGTCTGCGACAGATTTCCTTCTGGAGTCTTCAGGCAACCTTCTCTTAGGCAAAACCAGGTGGGGAAGGAGCAAGGAAAAAATGAAGGGATGGGGAAACTGTGCTGTTCCTCAGGGGGCCTTCTCTTTGCGGATTCTTACCAGTGGCTCAGATTCGCACTTCTCCCATTATCCATGCAAAGACCACTTCCTGCTTAAGTATCACCACCTCTGTGCCCGGCCCATTAGGAGGCACAGAGGTGCCTTCCATGGGGCACAGAGGTGGCTTCCATAAGGGAGAGGGTCACCCATTAAGGACTGGACTGCTCTCCCAGCTTGGTAAATACCCATGCTCACCATCAAAATATGTTCAAAAGTGACCTCCTCAAGGCCTCTGCTAATTACTCCTGGGCCAGAAAAGGCCTGAGACTCGTGGTTATCACATTCCCGTGCTGACGTTAGGGCTTTTGCACACGCCGTCTGGGTTCTGGGCCATGGCCTGACCCCTCATGGGCCATCCAAGATGCAGATCTCCAGTCAAGCTGGCCACCCAATTGAGAGCTGAAGGTCACTCCCCTGGCCTCTCAGGATGGGCTGAAATAAATTGCAGTGAGTATTCCTGCCATAGACCATCATCAGAGTTTGTGCCACTTTCATGGGACCAGAGCAGACCCACATGCAAAAGAGAAGCTGGTCAGGAGGGTCAGTCCTCCTCATTCTGCTCCATCCTTAGACCCATTTGCACCCCCTCACCCCTTCTCTGAACAAGCAGCAAACCTTCCAATGCCATCAGCCCTGGAGCCCTGCTGTGCTGGGGAGACCCAGACTCTCTTAGGCAGTGGACAAGGGCCAGCTCACTAATGGAATTAAACAGGCAGGGCACGTTGCAGCCTCCAAGGCCATCAACAGGCTGACAGCATCCTTTTGGGGAAACTAGGGGAACACAAGCCAGGGCTGCTATCCCCAGATCAGTGAAGTGGGGTCCCCATTTAGGGGACAGATACAAAATCTAGAGTATGGTCTTAGTGATTGCCAGACTTGGGCTCAAATTCTAGCTCCAATGAGCTTCTTGGAGCTGGGGAAAACTATTTACCTTATTGGGCCTCAGTTTCCTCAGCACCTAAATGAGATAATGATGCACAGAAAGGCTTTAGCACATACACTGCCAGGGAGGCACTCAGTCAGTGGGGGTGATTCTTATTATTATTTTATGCTGGCATCAGTGGTACCTACGGAGGTGGGGATGCATCTATACCCAGGGCCTGGGGAAAAGAAAAGGGGGAGAGAGACAGTATGGGATATAGGGGCAAAGCTTTAGAGGGAGAAAGAAGAAGAGGGGTCTCTACAGATGCCATCTTTCAGTCAAGGCTTTAAAACTCTACAGCAATATGAGAGGGAGGGACATGCCCAATTAACAGTAGATGAATTTGTATGTTCATTTGTTGGTTAGTTGGTTGGTTGGCTGGTCTGTTCATTCATTCATTTAATTATTGAATGCTTACTTTGTATTAAGCTCTAAAATAACCGATCAGAATAGAGAGGAGAACAAGGCAGACAAGACCCAGCCCTTATAGAGCTTCTAGGCAGCAAAAAAAGAGAAACATTGAACAGTGTATTGGAAGTACAATGAGAGCTACAAAGAGAAGGTGATCAGTCCTTGTTGGATCGGGCCTCACCTATACTAGAGAGATTAAAGAGAAGCTATATGGAGTCAGGGCCCCAGAATTTCATTTGGGACATCTAAGTCAAGTACAAGCAGAACGAGTGCATTAGGTGACACTAGTGACAGGTAGACTGTAACCAACAAAGTCTGCAGTGAGAAGCCTCAAATGGATGGACCCATGACACACACTACATCAGAAATGGTCTGTGTGGACTTCTGGGCTGGGACAGATTCAGTGCATGAGCTTCAGACACATGTGTTCAATACCTCCTTGGAGGGGATGAACTAACATTTGCTTCTATTAATCCAACATGTGAGAAGGTACTTATTCTTATGACAGGCAGCCTGGGTTTAAACCCCGACTCTCCACTTACTAAAAGCATGGGCTAGAATGAAAATCCCCATGACTCACTGGTAGGATTGATAAGGACATGCTCAGAACTGAAGAGCAACTCTCTAAGAGTGGAGGGAGCACTTACATGGGAACAAGGAAGCACAGAAACACGGCAGACGAGGCTGGAACATGACATTTGATCGCATCAATAAAAGAATGAGAAAGTAACTTGTAAGGAGGGACTTTGAAGCCAGCTGAAGCCAGGAAGAAAACAGCCCTCAGAGCCTTCTGCCAATATTAGCGCACGTGCTGCCAAAATAAGGGCAAAATGCTCTTTCATAACATAAGGATGGCGGCTTAGTAGAAGATGGATGGGCTCCTGGGCTCTTGGGGGCAGGTGGGGGAAAGCCGAGTTCAGGGGGATGTGCAGAGAGCAGAGAGGCTCAGCCAATAATCTCTGTTTGGGATTTTACTGAGAACCAAATGGGGAAGATTCCCACTGCTGGTGTATCTTTGGCTTCTTGATGGTCCACAAACAAGACATGTCCATTCTACAGGTCATGACCATTTGAGCCAGAAGAGACATTGAGGAGCATAGGCTGTGCTTCCTAAAGATGTTCTGCAAAACACTAGCTCCGATGGATGTTAATAGGTGTATTATAATAGATAATGCATACTTACCAGTATAATTCAAAATGGTGTTCAGGGGCCAAATGGATGTGAGAAATGTTGGCCTACCCACTGGAGACACCCAGAAGCCATCTTGCTCACTGGGACTGATCTGGGATTCATTAGCCTGTAATGTGAGTCCAACATGCACTTCTAAGAAAATATAAGGAAGGCACAGCACTCTCCAAAGGACTGCATTGGCCTCCAGGTCCTCTAAACTAGGCCAGATCTTTTGTAACTTGTGATACACATACTATGTAACAATACATCAAGGTCGGTAAGTGGTGAGATAAATGACAACTTCTTCCCCCCGCATCCACGTTGGACTCTACCATTCCCTCCACCGTCGGAGGAAATCGGATCTGTGATGAGTCCGGTAGCACTGTTCTTTACCAAACCCCACTGATGAGCCAGCTGGTTGTCTGGTGCTACTTGGGGGCCCAGGCATAGGTTTTGGAATCATCTGTCCACAAGATTTCTAGGTATTCAAATTTAGCCCCTCCTCTTCTTTTAAAACTTCTACCACCTAATGGTGACAGCAACACATACATCAACAACTTGCTATATCAAAGCACCCTGCCAAGGTAGATTACTGCCCCTGTTTTATAAATGAATGAATTGGGGCCCAAAGAGGTCAGGTGATTGGCCCAAGGTTGCTAAGGAGAGCCTGGCTTTGAACCCAAGCACTCTGACTCTGGAGTCCGCATTTGTAACCACCATTCCCTGCTGCCTCCATGTGATCATTCTATGAGCCAAACTGTTACAGTTCTTGCTCTCCTTTGCTCTGCTCCTCCCAATCCTACGAATAATGGAAGGGCACTAACTCGACAGGGCTCCATGTAAGGCACTGTGCCCAGCACTTGATCGCCCTTCCCCAGAGCTACCCTTTGGGTAGGTATATGACTCCACAGAAGAGGATCAGTGGTGCTTATTCAATCTTCCCCGCCCCCCAGGTGGCAAGTGGCTGAGCCCAGATGTGAAGATGTAGCTTTAAAGCCCATAGTCATTCCAGAACTTTACTGTTTCCTTAAAAATGGCTGGATACAGCTTGACCACCTGCAGGACAAGCGGATTTATACATAAAGAAGCATGGAATACTTTCATCATCTCCCACTCCTAAGGTTCTGCTAAGTTTTAGGGGGATACTGTAGGGAGGATCTCTGAGGACCCACGGAAGGCCACACAGGTCCTGAACAACACTCTTGGATTGTCTTGAGGAGAAAGGGACTTGGCTTTGACTGACATTCAGTAGTCCTGAAAGAACTGTGATCTTATCACTCACATCATCTGTCCCCTTCCCCACCCCTGTTCCGATGCCCCTGATTATCTTTATGAAGATAATATCTTTATGGCTGGACAGCCTAATGGATTATTTTAATTCCACAGAAGCCCTCACTAAGGAGGGATGACAGGAAAAATACGGGCTACGTAGGGATCGCTTTACAAACTTGGGCTGTGATGATACAATGGGGAAGGAGATGCATTTCTAAGCACCTGGCTTGCAGTCTCTCTTTCCATCTTATCAACCTTCTGCAAAAATTTGTTCAGGAGAAAACTGAAAGGCTTTCCAATGCCACTTATGAGCAGAGCTCTCTCTGAGGCTCCATGATTTGATCTCCTCTTTTCCAGAATAAAATTCCCTTTGATTAACGTGGCCTAGAAATAAACATATAGGATTCAAGGCAGTTTGCTATGGCAACCTCCGTTTTAGAAAACAGGCACTAGGAGGCCCCTATTTTGAAAGCACCAGTAAGCATAGTCCCCACTCCTTCCCTAGCTCACTGGGTTGGGGCCTCGGCAAGCTAAGAAAAATCCATCCTGGAATAAATTAATATGAGCAAACACTGTGTAAAAGCATACTCAAATATACAACAATATTAGCTTTAAAAGTAAAGGCCCCACACAGAGAATGAGAACCACCTTCCCAATTGCCTATGTGCCAATTATCCTGCGCACTGACTGCTGGGGATTACCTCACTGCTCGTCTGTGGGAGCCATTCACTTGTGGAACCTTTTCTCTGCATCCTGCTGAGAAGCTGGGGGACCCCACCCCCCTGGCCAGCACCTGGGGATGAAGCCTCATCCCAGGCTGAAAGGAACGGAGACCCCAAGCGAAACACCCGGGGAAGAAAGGATCTGGTTATAAGCCAATGGGAGCAAAGCATGACCTGGGACGTCCAAGGTGGGGGAGGCTGAAGGTGCATGGAGAGGAGGCAGTGGGAGGAGAGGGAAACAAATGTGTATGTAGTGAGTGGTTCTTACAGGTGTGTGTCACTTTTAATGCCTTATTTTTTAATATTTGTGAGCACGGTACATCTAATAAAGAGGAATTTTTATCAGACCTTTATTGCAGATGAGGCTTCCAATAGTTTAGTAACCTGCCTGAGGGCACACAGCTAGTCGGCAGGCAGACCAGGATTCAGGCCCAGGACCTTAGCACTGAAGCCAGTGGTCTTCCTGGTAAGTTACTAACGTCACGGCGAGGTTCGCCTGCTGCCTAACCAAAGTGAGGTGTGTCGTGCCTCCCCAGCACACCCAGCAGGACGTGCCTGTGCCTAGGAGGGGAGACCTCTCCCGTGTCCCCACCTGGGTATTCCCGTGGCTTTGCTGTACAAGTGTCTGAGTGTGCTGGTGCGTGGAGACGGCCATTGGAGATGCTCTGCAGACCACCTGAGCCACTCTGAAACGTCAATGGCCTGGGAGAAAGCAGAAGCCAGAGAACACCGACATGGGAAAAGCTGAGAGCCACTCTTCAAGGAGGCCGAGCACGGAACGTGATGCTGCCTGACAAGAGGGGCGCGTGTGGGGTGTCACTTACCAGCTGGGTGACCTCGGAAGAGTGATTCTCTTCTCCACAGGGTCCTAGTCTACTCCCTTGGGAAATGGGGTTGCTTCTCTAATGCCGTGAGGCTGTCGAGGATTCAAGAAGCTGACATAAAGCGTGCACTGACGTTGTGACGTAGCTTGCTCAGTACTGGGAGTTGGTAAGAATGTTACTATTAATAGTGTACGAAGCTCTGATTACAGATAGAAGATGACTCGAGGCCTGGAGGAAAATGCCAGGAGAGCCCGGCACCCTAGAGATCCACTTCCCCTCATCATGAGGGACAACTCCAGGCCACCTCCCTCAGGAGAAAGAAGATGCTGTGCTTTCCTCTTGGCAAAGCCTGACTCGCTAGCGACTGACCTGAGCTGTCAGAACTGCCTAACTTTCCCCTCTGTGAACGGAACTGGCCAGAAGAGGGTGAGTGCTGACCACTCCCTGGCAGGAGCTCAAAGTGACAGTGAGGCCACCACCATGTCCACTTTCCAGATCAGCTGGCCCCGCGTTTGCTGCGAGAGGTGCAGAGAACCCTGTGATAAAACCCACCCCACAGAACATCCATTCAGCAGAGTGAGTTCCCTGTACAAACAAAGTCAGAGGAATTGCCTCCTTTTTATTTTCCGAAAGGCACAAGATAATAGAGAAGAGAGTGGAGTAGGGTGTCAAGTGGACAGAACAAGATCATAATATCCCACAACTGAACTGAGCACGTACTATGTGCTAGACCCCGTGTGAGGGAGCTTTGCAAGCATTATGCAACCCTCACAATTATCCTGCGAGGGTAGGACTTCTCATCGTTCCCGTTTCACAGAGGAGGAAGCATTTGTAACTTATGGCAACAGTAAGGAGCACAGGCAGGGCACAGACCAGGGCCTCCTCTGGCTCAGCGCCCACTGGCAAGGAAAACCAAAGGTCAGCATACCGAACTGGCCTCCAGGTTCTACCTCCTTCGCCCCTGCCTATGACCTCAGGTTCTGTGGGGGAAATGCAGTCAGGCAACAGCTCCCTTCCCGAGTTGGGCTTCAGAGCAGTGCTGAGAGCTGGGTTTTAGGCACACGGATTTAGGGATGCTAGGATGAGGCTTAGACACCGAAGCCAGCGTGGGCCAGGAAGTGGTGAGAGGCAGAGAGCAGTCTGGTCACCACCGAGTTGGGGCTCGCTCACTAGTAACCCAGTGTGAAAAGAGGCCGGGGGGAAGGCGGGAGAGACTGGACGGCCACGGAGGACCTTCCAGCGCAGAGCTGCCGCTGTGTGCTAGAGAGGGCCCGCAACACCAAACAGTTCCCCAAACAGATGTCGAAGGTGCTGCGTTCTCAAGAATCTTCGCAAATAACACACTGGATTTTTCCAAGATAGAAACAACCACAAGAATGCACTTCACTTTGCCAGAAAAAAAAATTAGCTACAAGGATAATTCATGCATGTAATGTTCTCATCTTCTATGCCCTGTGTAACTATGAATTAATCCTCAGAAGGACACAGTGAGAGACTACAATGGCAATACCAACGTGACAAGCCTCTTTTTTTTTCTGCGAAAATGAGTGGCTACCTCATTATAGAAAGGATCTCACTAAAATTCTCTTGCATCTGCATCAGACTCATTGGCAATTGCAATTGAAAGGATGTTTCAAGGTCAACTAACGTGACTCTTCACAGGGTACCTAAGTCCCCTTCACATGTCTCTGAGGGGTACCTCGGGGAATGCCTAAGTACCTTCAGGACAGGCGGGCTGGTATCACTCCAAGCTGCCTATTGCATTCATCAGGCAGCTTGGAACTTCCCCAAGGTCCTTCTTATGCTGTCTGCAGCTCTGATTCCGTCTCTGCACTTTGCGGTCCTACAGACCAGGCCTAGAGCTCCTCCGCCACACCCTTCAGAGCTGCGGCCCCGAGTCTTCTCTTCTCCGGAGCTGTCAACCATCTGACCACGGAGGTGGTGTTTCTGCTGTCACCCTTGTTTTTTTTAAGACAGATTAGATCCACAATTATTTGAAGATGGTTACTCCTCCAAATAACCCAAACTGCACATTTTCAATCGACATTATGAGCAACACCGAAAGCTAATTATAATCAACTTGCTTTCATAAAAAGAAGGAATAAATAAAAAAATGGACTTTAGGAGGATCTACTTGGCTAAAAGTACCAGCAGCAAGCATTCTATGTTCCCAGATAAATAAGGAAGAAGTGTAACTACTCCCTCTTCTCCACCCCTGCCAATTCCCCACTGGAATTGAAATGTCCAGCATTCAAATCACAGAACAATAAAAATATCATCTAGTTACAATGTCATATGTTATGACGTGGAAACTGGGGCCCGGAGATCCCATCGCTGTCTCCTTGCCACCCCCAAAAGTTTAGTATTTCTTCATACTGGGTTAGGCACCAGGGACACCAACTCCCCAAGCCCCTACCCTCCCAGGTCTCTGAGCAGAGACTCACCAGGCATTCACTTCAAGAGATTCAGCATACTTGGAAACCCATTGTTGGGATAACCCAATGACAGGCATTTAGAATCTTTCACAAAGGATTGGAAGGCTGTTTCCTTTCTCCGTGCCTTTGCTTCAAACTGCCCCTCCCGCTGGAATACCCGCTTCCCCTCCTTTTTCGGCAAACTCATCTTCTAAGGCTCAGCTCAGCTCTCACCCCCTGAGTTCTCCTCAACTGCCCCTTTAGCTGCCCCCCTCCTTAGTGCTCCCCCAAGCCCCCGTACCAGTCACACTCACCATACTTAGTTAGTACCGTGCACGCACTACACTGTGCTTCCTGTGGCTGTCTCCTCTAGGGGACTCTAGATTCCTGGAGACAGGGGGCTGAGTGTTACTCAGTTTTATGTGTCGATCTAGTTCAGCTGGTATGTCCTGGCTTTGATGAATGAATGAATAAACATCTCAGCAGAATCTTAAGGGTTAAGAAGTGTCTGTTGCACACAGAAGGAAAGAAAAGAATCCCAGGCCCAGGGAGCCCGTGTGGAGGCACAGTGCTCCGAGAGGATGAGGCGTGGCTGCAGAGGTGTGCGGGGTCCTCAGGGTGGGGATGTTCGGGGTGCCAGAGGTGGGCGTGGGAAGCGTGACTGAGTGAGGGTGGGGGCTAAGTCTGGGCCGGGTGTGGAAAACCACATAAGCCAGGCTGAAGGGTGCAGACATTACCCTGCAACAGAGTGGGAGCACAAATCTTGTCACAGGGGGAGTGGCAGGGTCTACTTGGTTTCCAAGGTCACTTGCACGGCCAGAAGAGAGAGCACCACACTGAGGACAGACGCAAGGCGGGAGCCTGCTGCTCCGTCCAGGACACGGGAAGGGTCTGGGTCAGGGGTGCTGTGTCCCGAGGGTCCTGGGAGAGCCCCGAGGAGGAGGCACAGTGTGGACTCAGGTCTGAGGGCCGAGGTAGGACCCGTGGGACCCGAGGAGTAAATGGCCCAGGAGAGGAGGAGGATCACAGCGGTGCCAGGTTTCCAACATGGACCCTCGGGGCAGTACGAACAGTGTTAATAGGGACAGAGGCCTCGGGGGAAAGATTATAAGGTCTTTTTTGGCAAGATTTCTATGACAATCCTTCCAGATGATTTCTGTAGACCCAGAGCTACCTCGTTACTGATTTAACTAAAAGACTTCAATACAGTGCAAGAAAATCAACTGTGAAAACCTAGAGTACAAGATGAGTATTTTAATCCTCACAGCCAGACGGAGCAACTCGGATGATTTAAGGGTGCAAGAAACAACTTCAGATACGAAATCTTTTGGTTCTCAAAACTAGTACTGTTCCTCAACCAGTGAAATTGGTATTCATATATAAAATATTCTCTAGGCCATCATAGTCCGTATGTTTCTTATTTTCTGCATCCAACTGTATCATTTTCATATCTTTAAAAAAATTACTATTTGCCCACTGGCTAATGTCCTCACACCACTCAGCGCGTCCCACTCACCAGGGAGAATTCAGTTTATATTGAGTGGCCCCACTCAGCCATTTTACTGACCAGTGATTTCATGGTTTAGTCATCTTCCCAAAATATTAAAGGCCTGCATATTGTTGGGGAAAAGCCCAGGGACACACTCATGAATGAATCTCTTCAGCTCTGAAATGGATCCATCTTTTAACCTAGTAACATTCCTGTCTGCCTCATTCCACAGCAAAAGCTCTGAAGAGCAACCAATGCACAGAACCCCCCCACTCCTCGCCCCCCACAGAACCAACGGCTCCACTTAAATAAACCACGAAAGGTCGTTCCCTGGCCCGCGCGGTGACCCCAAGCGCACGGGGACTGCTCCTGGTAGAGAGGAGACGGACACTGGCAGCTCACCCGCTTCCTCAGGTTGTAGGTGAGAATGAGGTTCCGGGAGAAGGAGTGGGAGAAGGCCGTGTAGAACTCCAGCACCTTCTGCAGGGCGTCCCGCTTGATCACGTGCAGGTCGCAGTAGGTCAAGGCCCTGACGTTGGCGCAGGACTGGGCGAGGGTGGCCTCCTTCCAGAACACATCTCCAAACACGTCTCCCTTCCCTGGGGAGAGAGAGCGGGGAGTGAGGGACGTGCCATCCAGGAGGGCTCTGGCCACTGGGTCGCTTCCCCTGCTCCCCAGGAAGGCGGCTCATCCCGCAGCTTGGGCTCAGCATAGGCAACAATAGTTTTAATTTGAACAGTAGCAACATGTAATTTGAGACACTTAAAAAGGCTGCGAAATACATGTCAAAGTTTAACCAGCGACTCTGGGATCATTCACATTACCTCCTGAACATCCTAACCAAAACAGGGCCCCTGTTCTTCTTTAGCACACCCCCAGCTTCCCAAACACCGGTCCCAATCTCAGATTAGTTATTTGTTTGCTTGTTTACGGTGTGTTTGCCAGCACGAGTTCATGCATTTTGTCCCTCCACGTAACACCGTGTCTGGCACGCAGGAGGAGATCTGTCCACGTTCAGAGTCAACAGAAGTGAGGAAGGAAGGTGAGTGGTAGATCCGCAGTCGGCTGTCAGGGGGAGGGCGTGGACTGTTCCTGGGACCCAAGAACAGGAGTCTCCTCTGTGTGGGTGGGACGAGGTACGTGGACGAAGTCAGGCCAGAGCGGAGTCCGTCTCCTTGTATGTTCTGTCCACTGTCCTGAGTTCATGTTTGTAGGGTGGCCCCACTCCTCACCCTCTCGCCCACACCCCTTCCGTGCTCTTTGCCGTTGCCAAATTTCCTCCTCTCTGTATAAAAATATTGGCCCTATAGAAATAGTACCTCCAGGGCCCTAAGGGATTCGCATTCCACAGAGTGTACGTCACAAATCAATTGAGTACTAATCCTACACAGCCGTATTCTGGGCTAAACTTCTATCAGCCTCTACGTATCTGCTTTTCACACCTAGAGGTGTTCTTCCCACCTTTCCCAGCAACCAACATTTAGCATATGTCTAATAAGAAGCACAGCCTCTGGCTATAAGTAGCTTAAGATGTTGTTTATCTTGCCTCTAAATTTTCAGCACAGATAAACACAAATCTGAGTCCTCAGGGAGCCAGAGAGGAGTGCAGAGGGTGACAGAAACACAGCAACAAGGGTGAAAAGTAACCCTGACGACCCTCAAGGCAGTCGCCTGCCCTATGTGCAGAGCAGCCACCCTCCGCAGTGGGAACCCAGGTGCCCGTGACGCGGTGTGATGAAGAGGAAGCTGTTTTCCTGATTCAGGCTATGAAGGCAATCAGACTTTCAAGCACTTGGACAGAACTTGACCTTTTCTTAAACTCGCAAAGTGTGGTTCTAAGTATACAAGTACCCCTTGGGCACGGAGCGCCCGTACCGTGTGAGCTGAGAAACAATGGACGCCACACGTGACTGCACCGTTCTTTACGTGTTTGTGAGTACCGTGCAGCTCCAATGGACGGAGATGGTTTTACTGACTCCAAACGAGTAGGATACATGCATGGGGGAGCTTTTGGGTAAACATGCCTTTAAAGCTTTGCTATTTAAATCCCCTTGCCGTGTTGTGACTCAGTCATCTGTCAGAGGAGTGGGTTAATTTAGGGCCTCGGCCAGTGGATGCGGATGTTTCTCTCCGTGGGTGCTACCCGGCTTCCATGGACAAAGGCTCATTCAGTGTGTGCTCCCCGCTCCCTGGTACTGAGTCTGCCCAGCAAGGCCGCCCTGTTTGTCCGTACGTGTTAGTCATTCCATACGCTCCCTGCACTGCATCACGGTGCCTCTCCCGCCTCTCATATTTGCTTAATCTCATTCCTCTAGAGCACTCTGTGCTTCTGATGCACACTGTGGAAGTTAAAAAATGGACCCCATCTGTATCCTGCACCTCACATCAGGAGGCAAAGTCTAATTCTCTTCACCTTAAATCTGGACTGACCTTAGTCCCTTGCTTGACCCACAGAGAGTGGCAGAAGTGATGTCTGGGACTTAGAGGCAAGGTCACAGGAAGCCTTGCAGCTTCTGCTGGGTCTCTTGGAACCCAGCCACCATGTTTCGAGAAGAATGAGCCACACAAGAGGTCATACATGGGTGCTCTGTGGAGCCCAGCAGGGCTCTCAGCGGACAGCCAGCCTCTGCCACTTGTGTAAATGAGCTGTCTTGGCCTCCCAGCCCAATCGGGCAGTCAGCCACAGCCCAGCCAACACTGGCCTGCAACCGCACGGGAGAGGGCCAGGTGAGAACCAAGCAGCTGACCGAAAAGCCACAGAACGATGAGAAACAATAATGAATTTATTGAGCCACTAAATGCAGCCAGTGGTGGTTTATAACACAGAAACAGATAGCCAGAAGACACAGAGTCATGGCAATCTAGGCCCATGAGACTTAACAGGTTCCCCAAGACTGCAGCCGAACATCAGCTGGGTCTGGGCATGCACCCCCTTTCTTCCCTGAAAGAAGGAGACGAGAGAGAGCAAGGACAGGGACAGGTTGTCCTGAAGGAGCATCCTGAATATCAATGAGAAATGCAGAATTTGCAAAGTTTGCCACCTCCTATTGGGATGTAGTGGGGTATAACTGAGCCAGGACTACTGTGAGCAGAAGAGCATTGGGGATGCCCGATTCTTAATACAATGACTTCATTTAAACAAGATCTGACACAAGAGCATTATACTTCTCAAACAAATTTGGGAGTCATTTTTCTAATTATGAAAGAACCCACAAAGTAAAACACTAGCTCCTTGCATATATTCAACATGTGAATTATCAGTAAAAATTCCATTTATAAACAACTTCATACCTATTGCTTAAAACAAAGGGCAACTGTGTTGTGGTTGAGATGCACCATGAAATAAATAAGTGCATCTTTAGAAATGACAATCCACCCAGTTGTAAAGTTTTCCAAGCAAAGGTTTTGACAGAAACAATAAGTAGAGGGCGGTTCCACCACAAAAAGTGCTTCACAGCAAGATCATCATAATGAACGTGGACGGTCTCAGTCTCGGTGTTGTCATAACTGGGATTTGATTCTTCCTGTGAGGGACGCATTTCTATATAAGTCATGTTAGTAAGATTTAAGAATGTGGTGTTGGAGGACCTGTCAGATTCAAAACAAACCCGAGACTGTCCTGGCCGATGGGAAATGTGTTTGTGAGACACACGACTTGGAGAAAGTATCAGAGGGAAGGGTACCGAGTGTTTGGCAGGCTACTTGTAGGTTCCACGCATCGCTGGGAACAACGACTTCCCAGGACAGCTTGCGGATCAGAAGCAAGGACAAGCCCTACACCCACACTCGCTCCTTGTTCCCTGGTGTGAAATCATCATTCACCGGAGAACAAAAGGTACGCCAGTGCACTGGGAAATCAAACTACTGGAAGCAATTGGCTTATTGATTTACTTATTACACTGAGGCGCTGGGTGCAGAATGTTAAAGCAACGTTCCAATTTCTAAAATGCGTTCTAAGTGGACTTGCTGAGCTGGAGGGGAAATTTTTAAAAAGGAAAGTGAGGAAAGGCAGCCTAATTAAAACTCCAAGCAAGCATCGTTGTGACAGTCACTCCTCCTCCACCCCCAATTACACGCGGCTGTCCCCGCTGCACCTCCACTGTGGAAGGGTCACAGACAACTACGGGCTGCAAACGGGGGACTGAAGGAGACACACGGATGGGAGCCGGGACACACGGCGAGGAAGGCACTGGGAGAGGGCAGGAGATCTCCGCAGGGAGCTCACAGCACAGGAGAATACCAAGACCCTGCAGATCAGTTCATTCTGTGGAGGGCAGAGGCTGGAACAGCCACTTGAGGCGGCTGGGGGTGGGGGACTGGGACTTGGGTGGGTTCAGAAGGGTGGATGATCAGGGCAAATTCCAGGGCTGCTGGAACTGGGGCCCTGGGAGGGCAGCACAGCCTATCCACATGTTAAAGAGTCGCGGGGGAGGAAGCAATTCTACTCTAAAGTGACAATTCTCCAGAAGAAGGCCCTATTCACTCAAAGACCAGTTCCGAGTGAGCTCGGCAGGCCAGAGAGGAAAGGGCAAAAGTGAAATATACAGCTGCTCCTCTTCGCTGTTCCCTAGCAGTGAAGGGGTCCTCCCCTTGTGAGGACCCCTCACAGTGGGGTAGCCTGCACGAGGCAACACACAATGCTGCAGTTAAAGTCATCCTCTGCTGCTAAAATCAAGTTCTCTCCAGACCCAAACCAGTTAGAACGGACTCATTCAGTCCTTCACTCACACACCTGCTGGCAGGCACTGTTCCAGGGGCCAAGGGATGGCAGTGGAATGACAGACACAGTGCAGTGACACTCGGGACTGTAACATGACAGGGGCTGTGATGGGGGAGACGGCAGGAGGGATATCAGTTCAAGTTCAAGGGCTCAGGGAAGACTGAAGGATGTGTGAGCCGGCTCCAGTTAACCAGCATGAAGATGAAACAGAGATGATCCCAGGAAGAGGAAATGGCACAGGATTTGGCTTTTTGGCAGGACCGAAAGCTCCTGCCTCTGGAAAACCCCACGTTTTGGATTGTATGCTCCTTCTCTCACCTGCAGAGATGAGTGTTGCCAGTACATTTCGCTACCCTGTGACGGAAGTGCCTGGTCTCCTCACTCAGCTGCAAACCCACCTGCGCACCTGCCATACTCTGCACCCTGAGGGTGCCGCGCCAGTTCAGCTTGTTCAGTGGCTGGATCCACTGTGCTGCTGGCAGCCCCACTGGGGGTGCTGAGAGGTGCCAGGAACATGGGGTGCAGTGAGGGCCAACCCCTCCCAGTTTCCCCTCCTCTTACTGCGTTTACTCCTACTCTCTGGGGCATCGAAAAGTCCTCTGCCCTCAGCCCATTTCAGGACTGGAGGGGCCTGTCACTCACTTCACTGGGTTGGTGAAATGTGACTGCAGAGCCCCTGGCATGGCTGAGAGGGCCTCCGAGGGAGAGCCATTGTCTCTCCTGTTCCTGGGAATGATTCTGTGTGAGACCCAGAGCAGAGGGGGCTGGATCGCTCTCCCCAGCCAGTCCTGGGCAGACTGTGCACACGCCACTGATGGATGGTCCAGGAGGACAGCGATGAGGACTCGCACAGGTCTCAGACCTCCTGGACTCCTCGCATGTGCCAGGCACGTTAAATCCGGGTCCTCTCCTTTGTCCTCAGACACATGTCTAAGACACAAAGAAAATTCACCAAAATCTCCTCCTCCTGGTACTGCCTCAGCCATTCTTCCGAGTACTTCCTCATCCATTCTCTCAGTACAAGTTTTGGGGCCAGGCCAGTTGGGTTAAAGCTCAGCTGCACCCTGTCACGGTTTGAGCTGGCCTCTGCCGGCCTCTCCCCGTCCCCAACCCTGCAGTCATACACAGGTTCTCCCAGTCCCTCCAGGCCCAGCTCTGTTCCCCCTCAGGGCCTTCCCAGCACTGCCTCTGACAGGCCACCCTGCCACTTGGTCTGGGTGACCTCCACTTCTGCTTTGAAAAAATCCCTGACCCCTTAACCAGAGCAGCTGCCATCACGCACGCCCCGTGCACCCTGGAGCCACTCCTCCGTGCCGCGGACTGCTGCACCCCTGCAGGGTCTCTGGCACTCCGCAGGCGCTCCGCGGGTGCTGAGTGCATAAAGAAACCAAAGCACTGGGCATCTTACTCAACCTCTCCCAGTCTCAGTGGAGTCAGCTATAAAATGTGCATAAAAATACCACCTCCTGGGGCTGCTGTAAGCTTTGCATGAAATAAGGCGAACAAAGCACTGTGCTTGGAACATAGTGGACGTGCAATAAATAGTAGCCACAATAAAAGAAGAAGCCTCTTAACAGCCCTGTAAGGATATTGCACAGGCATCATCAGCTGCATTCTAAGAAGAGGAATGTGGGCTCCGAAGAAGTGAGGTGACTGCTGCGACCCCACGAGCTTTCCCCATGATGCCATGGGCCTCCGCCTTGGGAGAGGCTGCACAGTGCTCCCAGGGGGCTGTCCTCTGCCGGCCCTCCTCCCAGTTAGCATTTATGGAGACCTACCTTGGGTGGGCACTGTGCAAAGTGACAGGGAAAAGGACCAATCGGAGTCAGCTTTGATCTTAGGAGGCATGGCCTGGGAATCCAGATGTTTCCCTAAAGCAATCCTCTCCTCTTTATCCTAACAGAACCCTTGACTTTCAGCTGGCAGGACGATAACCAGAATCAGACTGCCCTGCAGCTAGGTGAGGCCATCTGTCCATGTGCTGGTTAAGGCGTGGGGAACACAGGGGTGCGTACAACTCTGGGGCAGGCGCTGCCCTTCCCCTCTGTCCCTTCTTCCTGGCTGGAACAAGGTTGCGTATTCTCTCGGACCAGGAGGAAGACCTAGTTAGGACAGAGCAACAGGCTGGAAGAAGGCTGGGTGCTCACGCTGTGAAGTTGCCATAAAAGCCGTCTTATACCTGGACTGCTACACGAGAGAAAAACAAGTTTCTGTCTTGTGTAAACTTTTCTTTGGCGGGGGAGCTGTGAAGCAGCTGAGCCCACACCCGAGCCAGTTCAGGAGTCCTCGGTCCAGTGGGCAGGGCAACGTGCTGAGCTCAGGGGGGAGGTGCACACACACCTGCCTTCTCGTCTGCTCCAGGGAAAAGCACAGGTTTCCACGTCTGCAAGCCTGTGCAGTAACGTGATGATGGGGGCTATGGCAGCACATTCACAGCGAAGCTCCAGAACCTTGAGCTAAACACCTTGGCCATACCCACCCTCTTCCTGGCCCAGCCCTGACTGGACTGGGGAGCCGGGGTCTGCAGAGAATGTACTGGGGAGCCTTACGCTGCATCAGGCCAGGCAGGAGCTGGGAACCCTGCCTCAGGTGCCACCGTGTGCCTCACCCCAACGGTGCCAAGTCCGGGCTTTCCAGCTTATTTTGGAATACTTAATAACTCTCCCACATGCATTGATGGCTCTCTCCCTTGGTTGTCGGAGATCATAGGGAAGAGTGGGTAAGCAAAGTGTTGACACCTTGACTTTTGCCTTGTCTTATCTGTTGTGAATCTCCAAAGTCCCTCTTCTTGTTCATACTGAGAAAAACAAAAACAAACAAACAAACAACAACACAAAAAACGCCGCTGGCATTCTGTGACCTCTGCTTCAACCTCCATGGTTTCAGGAAGTGAGAGTGTACATCAAAGACGGACAGACATAGCGGAATCTCATCAGTCTGCCTTCCCGTCCGAATGGTAAAAACACACTACTGGAACAAAGCCTTGGCTTCACAGGCCAGGTCTTACCTGGTTGTGTTGTGGTGTCAGGGGCTGAGCCAATACGTGTTGATGGGTTTCTTTTGCCAACAAAGGAAGCTGGGGCTGGAGTTGCTGGGGAGGCCTTGGCCCCATGGACAGGCACGCATTTCACCACATGCCTCAGAGGGGTGTCTCATTCTAGGAAGGTCGGCTCTCATTTTAGGTTTTACAGGAGAGTTCAAAGATGTCTAAGAAATACTTGTTTTCTGTTGCGGTCAGTACAGAGGGCAGCGATAATCACGCTGTTCTGCAAACCAGCCCTACAGCAGAGCTGGGACACTGCGTGGGTCAGCCACATGTGTGGTCAGCGAGTCCCTCACAGGAACTGTGACATCGTCTGCCAAGTCGGCTGTGTGCAGCATCGGATTGGGGGTTCCCAAAGGCGGGGTTCTGTCTGGCCCATCTTTGCACACGATTCAATCCAGTTCAACAATTTGGCTTTATCTACCACAGGTCAGGCCGTGTCCCAGTGGTGAGGGTGGACAAGACAGATAGGTGTGACATTGTCTCTACGTTCAAGGGCCTTACGACCAAGGAGACAAACTTACAACTTTGGCTCCCTGTAGGTAACCACAAAGCAACAAGTAAAAAATGGAATACCAAGGTATGTGGAGACTGGGCTAGGTGGGACCACAGCAACTTCGTGGACAAAATGGGAATAGAGCTGGCTTTCTACGGTAAGGCAAGGCAATTTAGATACACGAGGCAGATGGGTAATTTTTTCAAAGAGCAGAGGAAAAAAGTGGGGTGGCTGGGAATGAAGACATCTGGTTTGGGGCGTGTTGAGCTTCCTTTTACAGCTTGGTTTGTTGGTTGTGTTATTTACGCTGCCCCTGCCCTCTTACTGCTAGGGGGAAATGACCTATCCCTATGCCTGAGGTTTCCCTCTGGGAAGGCAGCTCCACAACGTCACACTTTTGGCCTCTCTCTTCCGGTCATCTGAGGAGTTTGGAGAAGAGGCTGCCTGTGTGAGGCCAGCCCCTTGCTCTGTCCTCGGGGCCTGTCTGCCCACAGGAAGCATGTCTCTCTGTTTCTCCACACCATGAGCTTTTCAGGGAGACGCCCACAGGGGTAGGTTTGCACTGATCAGTACGAGCAGAGCAGGTCTAATTTTGGGGCTCAGTATTGGGAAGCCTGCTTGGATGCAGGTATCATGCAAGTTCTCCAACATTAGCTTTATCAGAAAAATAAAAGCTGATTTTTGTCTTGTACCTTACTTTCTCTCTTGTGCCTTGGAATTCTGGGGAGATCGATGCAATTTGTTAAGCACCCCTGAAACCAGCACCCACCTCTCTTCATACTTGATCTTGCTCCTGACACCCCGACTCCCACTAACACTACTTTCACAATAGTTGATATATTTTCCTGATAAAGATAAAAGATATTTTTTAGTCCTCAGCTTGTAACAGCACTTTGATCCTAATGTATGCACTTAAGTATTTTAGCATTTTTTATCTCTGAAATCAGAACGTGTCTTACAATCAGTGATAAGTCGCAGTTTAATTGGCAGCATTCTTTCTTGGGCAATAAAATATCGGTGTGTCTTATAATCCATGACACCGTCTGGTCAGTGAATAAGGTTCTGGAACATTTGAAGATACCATTCCCCCTCTCCTCACCTTCTGCGATCCCTCTCTCTCCCGGTCTCTCCCCCTCTGCTGGCTCCGCTGCAGGCTCTCATACATGCCCCATATAAATGTATTCCTCGGGGTTCTGCTCTAGACCATGTTGCTTCTTACCCACCCTCCCCCGCTGCTTGGGTTTGCTCCGCCCCCCCTGTTTTCAATTGACACCTGGATCACGGTGACCCCCAGGTTTATGCCTCGAGTCTAGATCTCTCTTCTGAGACCAGGATCTCCCACTGGACACTTTCACTTCGCGCAGATCCGCAGATGCAAACGGAACCAGTGCCCCTCCCAGGTGAACCCAAGCTCCAGTGTCCTTCATCCCACTGAAGGTTGTCCGGGTCATTCCAGACTCCTCCCTCATCGCCACAGCCAGTAAGTCACCAAGCTCTGACAACCTGATCTACCAAATATCTTTTGAGCGTGTCTACTTTTCTCCACTTCCACCACCACTGGGTCAGTTCAGGTCACTCTCATCTCCCAGCATCCTTCTCGCTGGTCTCCCTGTCTGCTATACAGTCTCTTCACAGCAGCCAGGATGCTCTCCATAAACACAAATGTGATTCTGTCACTCGCCTGCTTTCGAGTCTTTGTAGATGCTGTTCCCGCTGCCTGGAACCTCTTTAATCCCTTATCCCAACCACCAATATCATACTCCTGCACCTGGTGGAATTCAATTCATCATGCAAGTCTCAGTTCAGATACCATCTCTATCAGGAAGCCTTCTGTGGTTTCTCCTGGCTGGCTTATCTTATAAGCTCCCATAGCATCCCATTCCTACTCCTATTAGAAATCTTGGCACTGTGTTATACAACTGCATATTTCCTTGTCTGACTCCCTGGTGAGACTGTCAGCTCTAAGCCAGGCATGTTTGTTTGGTTCACTGTTGTATCTCCAGTCCCCAGCACGACACCTGGCACGTTCATGGAGTGAATGAATCAACACACCAGTGAAAAAATGGGTCTGAGTGAGCAATGTCAGGTGGGCCAGGATATGAAAGACTTAGAATGCCTCAGGATGGATGACTTGAAGGAGAGACTTGGTCTCTAGTCTTCATGCAGGCACCTGGGTGTCCTCAGGTAGCTCCATGGCCAACCTGACTCGGGAAGGAATTTGCTGACCTGCTCGTAAACACTCCCATAATTCCCTCTGATCCCGACTGATACTGAGTTGAAAATTTACAAATTTAAAAAGAAATAAAGGTAATGAATATCAGAAATTACCTTATGATACAAATGTTCTCTGTAAAGGAATGAAAACCTCACCCAAATGTGGGGCACCAGCCTTCCTCGTGGAGAAGACACTGAGTACGAGCAAACAACCCTGCCCCTCTACCCGAGTGGGGACCCCCACAACCGTTAAACTAAGCAAAGGTTTGGAAACATCATGACAAATCTCCTTCTGTTCTTCACAACTGCAGTTAGATAAAAATCAAGTTAGTCGAATGTCTCTCTGCTAACTTTGATACAGACCACAAATCTTCCACTGAAAGCAGGTGATAATTCTCCAAGATTGCTATAGGTGAAAATTAAAAAGTGACTTGATTTCTCCCTTTCTGTTTATAAAACAATATACAGTGGTACCCCAGTACCTGTTGTTAATTCATTCCGGAACTTGTGACCAGTCACAAAACTGATGAGTACCAAGGAAGCGACAAGGGATGAAGCATTTTCTCTTGTGGGGCGGCGGCGTGACTCATGCAAGTGTGAGCAAGCACTCGGAGTCCCGAGCAAGAGCTGAGTGCTGAACATTTCTTTCTCACCGAAATGCGATGAGTTCGGGGTTTGACAAGTTCTGAAGCTGACAAGTACTGAGGTATGACTGTATGTGCATTGTACAAAAAAATTGAAATATATTGAAAAATAGGCCACCATCCAGAAAACATCAGCTAAGATTACGCTACACTTTCCATCTTCCTTTTGCTCATATATGCATGTTTATGTAATTGAGGTTACTGTTACTGCATATATAGTTATATATTCTGCTTTCCCCCTACTTAATATTACATTGGAAACACTTTGCTTGCCAGTAAAACTTCTTACATCTTGATTTACCATAATTTTTTATTTAACCAATTTGCTCTGTCTGGACACTACAGTTATGAGAATTTCCTTTAGAAAGATCTATTAACTCTCCTAACTGCCAGTGTCTTTAGGGACTGAAAACCAATTTTTTAAAAATTGCTTAAGCAAAAACAGAATTAGGAAAGAGAACCTGGTCCCCACCCCCACCCTCTCTCAATCAGGTAATACGTTCATTACCTGGTACAAATGTTTTTGCAATTCTGAATGTCTAGATTATTCATACTACACCTCCTCGCTTGCAGTGTGGATTTAATATAATTGCTTTGGTTGATGGAACAGCTATATGAATATTAATGCTTGGTTGGAGTGTTTAGAGAGACACTTAAGCATAGCTTCCTCCTCTTGTGCTGAGCATGAAAATACCTCCTGATACAAATTTTATTGTATGGCACTTCAGCTAGCCCACTCGGTATGTGGAATGATGCACCACGGAAGATGGCAGCACAGGAAGTGGGGGACGTCCCCCTCACCCCCTCCAGCTCACAAAAGTCTCGGAAACATCTCCATGAAGGGCTAGCTTCTCCATCTCTAAAATAATGAGGGTTTATAGGAAGCTTTTGCTGTTTCTTAAACCTTTGTGAGATAGCCAGTCTGTCTTCATTGTCTAGCCCAATTGTCCTTCTAATCAAGAACTGTTTGAGGGAGGGGCTGGTAGTGCCTACTAAAAATAAATGTCATCATTTGCTGATTGTATCAGTAAATGTCAAGTCTTTAAAAATGTTGTTTTTCTCAAATTGTATCCTAAACACTGAAAGGATCTATAAAACTTGGAATGATGTCGACTTTCTCAAGATCTGTTTTAAAAATAAACTTACCAATTTTGAAAGTCACATATGCCATTTCAAAGCAGATTAGGAAATAGACAAATATAAAAAAAGAAAAAGAAAATCTCCTTCAGGCTTACAAGCCAGAGCCATCCACGGTGACACGCTGATGGAGATGCGGGTGGGCTTTTATCCTCCAGCATTTCTCCCCTTACAGCTGAGATTATATCGCATTTAAAAATTGTGTTTTACTCACTTTACTTATCTTGAGTTTCCAATAACATGTCAAGTTCTTTGTGCACATGCTGAAGGGCCACACTCTCATTTCTTTTAAAATGCTGTGAAATACTTGGTTCTTTTGGAATCCGTTCATAGGCTCTCTCTGTGCCTGTTCTCTCCGCATCCCTCTGCCCCCCTCCTTTCCTCTGAACCCCAAACCTCTGTCTGAAGCTCTGGCTTCTTTCCCCAGTTCCAGACCCGTCTTGCTGAGTAGCTGCTGAGGACTCCACCTGAATACCCCGCTGGTCTTTAAGTCAAAACCACATCGCTTTTCCCTCCCCGTCTCCATCTCCTCCTCCTGGAGGCCTTACGTTCCCAATGTCTCCATCCCCCTTCTTCCTCGAACGTCAGAATCACCCCTCTCGCCTCCCTCTGGCTACTCTGAGTATCCTGTCATGCCCTCCCCTTCCAGAATGTCCCACCCACCTGTCCCTCCCACCTAAGGTTGCCAGATTTAGCAAATAAACATACAGGACACCCAGTTAAAGCTGAATTTCAGATACATGGATAATTTTTTTTAGCATATATATGTCCCATTTACTGTTTGGAAATATTTAAGCTGAAAAGTGACTTGTTCTTCATATGCAATCCAAATTTAACTGTATTTTATTTGGCAGCCCCACTTCTCTCCTAGTATCTCCTGCCCGTGCCTTAACAACTCCCATCTCTTCTCTCAGCCACAGTCACCTCATGACCTGCTGGTCTCTGTGTCTGATTCATTCATCTGACAGATCACAGCTCTAACGGCGTCGCAAGTGACTCATCACCTTCAGTGGTTCCCCACGGCCTAGTTCTTCACGCTGACACTTAGAAATGCCCACAGGCGAGCCTTCAGCTGCCTCCCCAGCCCCAGGCCCCACGGCTGCCCCTCAGGGCTCTCAGCTCCAGCGCCAAGTGCCGGTCTCGTGGCCACGTGATACACCCTTCCCCCGGCCTCAGCCCCCACCATGCTTTCCATCTATGAGGCCCTGCCTCATTTATCCAAATCCTGACTCCATCTTCACAGAGCCCACCCTAGGCTGGACCCTCTTCTCTTGTATAGAGATCACTAGCTGTCTCTCCTACCATTTTGGCACGTCGGAAATAGTTGAACATTGGCAATTTCATATGGTTTAAGTGGATATAATAAAGAGCCCCTACCTGTGGCTTCCCTGCCTTACTCCTTTCTACAGGATCATCATTTCACCTCTTTCCACAAAAAACCATCAGGTAGTGACTGTCTACAGCAATGTCCTTAAGGTACTGCCCTCCAACCACGTTCAATGGAATCACTCGAGGGAGGGAGGGCTTGCTGACCCTGCCAATCCCAAGGCTCACCCCGGAGCTGCAGAATCAGAATCTACAGGGAGGGACCTGGGGGTCTGCACTGTGAACAAGTTTTCCATCTGAGCACTACACTCACTGACACTGAGAATCACCGGCCCACTTGGGAAGTCTTCTCAGCCTAGGCTACTCACACTGGGCCCTGAATATGCCTACATATAATCCTACCTCGAATGGGGCTGGAGGCTTGCGCTGCTCTTCCCACGTTAAAATCCAGCTTATCAAACACTCTGCTGGTCCTGCCAAGCCCAGGCAAATTGTAACCTCCTCCACCAACATCTCCCCGTTCACTCCAGGAAGCCTACAGAAAGGGGAGCCTGTGTCACTTATTGTCACCAATCACACATGTGTCTCCCCAGTTGGGAAAGAACATTCATTCAAGACAAGGATTTTTCTCTACATCCCTCTTCAAAGAGGCTAACACCATGTTATGCCGTGATAGTTGGTAAATAAACAGATATATCCAGGCAAGGTCAATGGATTATTTAAAGCAAAGATGAGCATGCCTTCCATATTAGGGGGAAAAAAAGAGTCCATGTGTGAGGAAGTATTTACATTTACATGTTCATTTCAGGACAGTGTAAATCTTAGTTGAGTAGCAACAGGACTACAAGCAGAAAGCCAACTGGGGTGACCTGATGAGCCCGGGCCTGCCCATCAGCCTTCCTCATGGCTGCTGCCCTTCCCTGGGCTCTGGCCCACCCGCAAGTCGAGAAGAGTTTCGTCTTTGAGAGCCATGGCCAGATCTGTTCCAAAAAGACAGATCTCAACAGAATAAACTTATCACCTTTCAATCCTCCTCATCCTCTTCTTTCTCCTCCAGCTCTATTTAGTCACTGCCAGAAACTATTCCCTCCCTTCACCTCCCACAGTCTGGAAGTTCTCCCTCGCCTGATATTTCTGGACTCTGGCCCTTTTTCTTTTTTTTTAAATTTTTTAAATATATTTTTTAAAGATTTGATTCATTCATTTTTAGAGAGGGAAGGGAGGGAGAGAGAGAGAGAGAGAGAGAGAGAGAGAAACATCAATGTGCAGTTGCTGGGGGCCGTGGCCTGCAACCCAGGCATGTGCCCCGACTGGGAATCGAACCCGTGATGCTTTGGTTCGCAGCCCGCACCCAATCCACTGAGCTACGCCAGCCAGGGCTCTGGCTTCCACATCTCCCTCCCACCACCTTACTGAGGTCCTCATCGTTTCTCACCTGAGCCTCCTAGCTAGCTTCCACACCTCTGCATTTGTGGAACCAGATCTTCATGTTACTCTCATTTCTTGAAACTTTCTCTGGGCCCCTCATCCCACAAGATGAAGTCCAGATCCTTAATCTGGACCATGGGGCTTTTCAGCGTGACCTTTCAATTCAGTTCAACTCAATTCAGTTGAGCAAGCAGCTTCTAGTGCCTTCCATGTGCTGGGCTAAGCCAGAGATATGAAATCAAAGGATCTCAGCTCACAGGAGAGGCAGATGAGCAAATGTGATTGAGGCATTGTGATGGGCTCAGCAGGACAACAGGAGGCCTTGGAGACTTAACCTACTAGTGGTAAGTCCTGCAGGAGCTAATGCACAGCCAGAGCAACAGCAAGTCTCCAGCTCCAGGTCCGGGGCTCTTTACATTACTCAAGGTAGCCCAGCCAAAAAGACCTCAGTCTTGCCCAATAGAATGAAACACAACAAAACAAAAGACCCAAGATGATCCATGATTAAACTACAACTTAAGTATTAAAATCCAGAACCCATAAAAGTAACTCCAGAAACACTAAGTCACAGTGAAACAAGATCATTTAAATACAGCTTTATACGATGGAAGCTCGCGGAGATGGACCACACTGAAGCACAGCCCCGATGGACTCGTCCATTCTGGCCATGTAAGGCACACTGGGAGAAACTGAGAGTTCCTTGCAAATGCTAATGGCACTGCTTGGTTGGGGACCAAAATGGGTACCTGTATCTTTTTATTCTCGTATCTATGAAAAACTTTAAGAAAATTATTTTTAAAAATATAATAAAAATGCATATGGTACAATCTTAAATGTATTTTGCAGAGCTGAGAAACTAAATTTGAGAAGACATTAAATGATTTCTAAGAGGATTCCAAAAGGAGATTGGGAAGGTGTCATTTCAAAATTAAGGCAGAGGACATCGGCCGAAAAGAAACTCATGAGAGATCGTGTAGCATATTCTGTCCTCGGGACACAGCAGGGCCTTCACTCCTAGAAAGATACGGTCGACATTTGTGGGACCGTGCTTTTAAACTGTGGGCTGAAGCAGGTCAAGAAAGCAATTCAGTGGGTCATGAGAGACAATTTCTTTTTCAATGAAAGCCAATAGAATCCGATAGAAAATGCCAGTTGCATTTTACGTAGCAAAAGTAAGTACTGAGTTTTATGTATAATTGTGTGCACATATGTTGATTAGCTCCTGATGTAATAAACATTTCATAGGGTGAGTTGCAGTCAAGAAAGTTTGAAAAACGCTCCTTCAGAACTCTTGCATTACAAAGGGTTCTTTTAAAACATATACTACACACACTCAGCTATGAACAGTGACGTTTTCCCTCACTCTTGCAGTCTGTGCTAAAATTAAACAGAATGGGGTGGAGCATTAGAAATGAAAGCAGGAAACAAATCAGCAGAAAGTAAACGAGTGAACTGATAACAAGGGCCTAGAGACCAAACAGATGAGATAAATGAGGTTTTTCTCTAAAGACTCCTGTTCTATGATAACTAAAGATAACCTAGCCATTCCCTTTCATCACTGAGCACCGGATACACAGCAGCTGCTCAATAATTACTGGTCCAGTGACCCTCTAGAAGCACCTGCATTCTGTGATAACACTTACGGAGCAGTGTGATTGTTGCTTTTTTAGTGATGTCGGTCTCCTCCACTGAAGCTCCTCGAAGGCTGAGCTACTGTTGGGTCCACAGCTGCATCCCCACCCCTCTGACAGCGCCTGGCAAGTGTTCAGTCAGTGTTGGCTGGGTTGAACTGAAGGGCATCAAAGGGCAATAAAGATCTAGTTCTCATATGCATCCAATGCTTGAACCCCCATTGCAAGAACAAACTGATTTCAATTCATTGAGCAAAAGGTATTCTAATCAGAGAAAAACAGCCCTGCATGTAAGTTTCCAGAAAACAACAAGCTTGGAATCTTTTAATGTGTCCTGGACCAGAGGTCAGGTTGACTCAAAGAACTTGTATCATCCTTTTATACAATAAGAGCCTCTTAAAATGTCCCAGCCACTAGGGACCCATGGAAGATGCTTTTTTCTAGTCTGAACAGCTTGAGGGCATTGCTAACTGGAGCAGGCAGCGTGCTCAGGAAGGCCCGAGGCAGAGGGCTGGATTTGGAGAAGCAGTCAGTTCACCAGGTAAATCAACAACAAATCAAGCCCATAAGAAGCCCAGGCTGAGGGCAAATGGGACGTGGCTTGGACATAGTCATTTGCCTTCCTCGCTCCTCCGTGGCTCTGTCATACTTCCATGGCCGGGTGTCCATGCTCAACTCCTGACAGTGCCGCTGTTTAGGGTGCATCAACACGGGCGCCCTAAGCATGAGTACAGAAGGTGAACAGCGTTCCTTGGAAAAGCATATGGTGAATTATCGGGGATGGGGGGAGGGGAGAGGGATGGGTGAGACGCCCTACCCCACACGATCAATTCAAATTCAATTCAAAGGAGAGCCTACTAGTCACTAATTACTACTCTTCTCAGCCAGGCAAACACCAGACTGCTATTACTAACGGAAAGTCCTCTTTATCAAGGACACTGATGAAAGGCAGGCATGAACGTCACTTCCCTGCAGCTACAATACAGTAATGGGTGTCCCTTTCGTACACAGTCAAGCCTCACATCACCGTGGATGCAGAAGGCAAGGAACAGGATAACCCTGTCTGTAGAATGCAGTGGATACCAGGAATCCAGAACACATTTTAGCAAACAATTTCAGCCTCTCTCCCCCACCAAGTTTCTATCCCAGTCTCCAGCAAATGCTGGAGTAATGGAAATCATCCTGGATTATTACCCTGAGCAGAATGTAACCAAGAGGGCAAGGTCGCTTGGGGCCGAGGGAGCAAGAGGAGGCTGCATATTATAGTCTCGAAAGTTAAACAGGAACAAAGTTTGGAATTTAAAAAAAAATACTGTGTCAAGATGCTTAGTTTGAATTTCAATTCTAACTTTGGTGTAACTTACAGTATTTTGGACTATAAGACACAATCCCCCCCCAATTTGGGAGGAAAGGGGGTGCGTCTTATAGTCCGAATGTAACTTACCTGGTTCACTGTGGTGGGGGAATGGGGTCACAAGTTATTAAAGATTTTACCACATTTGTTGCTTCAAAATTTTTTTCCTGTTTTCCTCCCCTAAAACCTAGGCGCATCTTTTGGTTCAGTTCATCATATAGTCCTAAAATTCAGTAATCACTCTGGCTCAGATTTCTAAAATATGGGGAATAAAAAAAAAACCCCTGGAATTATCTTCTGGAGAGTGGGCCTCTTGTAGTACATGCTCCCTCTGCTAGGTGAGTGTTTTAGGAAGTCATCTGTATCAGTGCACCAGCTAAGGCTGCTGTGAGAAGCTGCACTTGGCTTCAGTGAAATTTTTGGGAAGACATTTTCGACGCATTGGCCCATTTCATGATGGGTGATTTACAAGCGCACCTGTTCACGCTGTGCTGAATGCTCAGCAGTTTTTAACCAAAAATGGCATGACCCCCTGCCCCACCCTCTCTACTCGCCCAGTCTCTACCCCAAGGATTTTTTGTTTGTTTGTTTCCCTGGATAAAAAAAAGACCTCAAAAGTTTTGCCGATGTGGAAGAGGTGAAACAAAAAATGGCAGAAGCACTAGAAGGCATCAAATCAACGAGTTCAAAACCTGTTTTGAGCAGTGGAAAAAGCATCTCGATAGTTGCATTACATTTAAGGGAGAGTACTTTGAAGGTGGCTGAAGCTTAAACATATAAGAATAAATACAGCCCTGGCTGGCGTAGCTCAGTGGATTCAGCACGGGCTGTGAACCAAAGTGTCGCAGGTTCGATTCCCAGTCAGAAGACATGCCTGGGTTGCAGGCCATGACCCCCAGCAACTGCACATTGATATTTCTCTCTCTCTCTCTCCCTCCCTTCCCTCTCTAAAAATAAATAAATAAGATTAAAAAAAAATTTTTAAAGCCTTCATTTGGTCAACTGAGCACATTTTAAAAAAGAATAAATACACAATTTTTTATAAATAAATTTTGGGTTCCTCCTTGTGTATGTCTACAATGTCTAGCAGCACCTGGCAGCTTGATGGGCTAGCAAACCACATAAATTATCATTAGGACTGCAGTATTACAAAATAAGACAGAGCAGAGGTTTTGGAGTCTGAGGGACTCCAGGATGCTGGCTCCATGGACCTCGCCAGCTGTGAGGTCTTGGGAGAATCTCGTAACCTGTCTGAGTTTTCACTGTCTCATACACAAACCGGAGATAATACAATCACTTCACAGGGCCACTCTAAGGGTTCACTGAGAGTCTGTATGTAAAATGCCTGGTGCAGAATAGATGACCATGAATGATGGATCTCATTATGATGGCCTGCCCACTCAGAGTAAAATGCCCCCAATCAGGAGCTGCCCCGAAGCTACTTCAGGCACTTGGATGAATCCCTCAAAGTCCACTGATGCGCAACATGGAAAACACCAACGTGTGCCCCATGTCCCTCCCCGCCTCCCCGGTTCTTTATCACAGTGTCTGGTGGACCAGCTGCCCCGTTCCCCAAGTGAGAAACCCCACAACCCTCCTGGACTCTCTCCTCTCCCTCCACAGTAAACCCTTCATCAGGCTCTGTTGATTCCACTTTCCGTATGACAGCTCCATTTGCTTCTCTTCATCGGCTCACCATCAACTTGCCCCTAGGTGACATGTCTCCGACCTCACCTGCCATCCCAGCCTTCTCCCTTCAATCCACCCTCCATGTTGCAACTACCATCACCTGGCTAAAGTGAAAATCTGATCGTGCCCCTCCCCTGCTTTAAACCTTCATTCTGGCTCCTCCAAAGTAAAACCCAAGTCCTTTAACGTGGATCCCAGAGCCTGCATGACCAGCCTCGCCCCGGTGGCCTCCCCAGCCCCGTCTCTCACACGCCCCTTCGGTGTGTGCGTTCCAGCCGCACCGATGCACGTGCATCGCTGCACATAAACCATGCTCTCTCCCCGCAGGGACTTCACACGTGCTGCTCCCTCTGCCTAGAACTCTCCTTTGTCCTGTCTCTTCTCCATGCTAACACATTCTCAGTATTTGTTTTTCAGTTTAGGTGTCATTTTCTTCCAGGAAGACCTCCTGACACTTGAATACAGGGTTAGATGCCTCTTCCATTGGTATGCAAATGTCTGCTTATTTGTTTATCTCCCCAGTTGACTAGGTGGCTCTTGAGGACAAAACCCATTTCTGTCATTGAAATACCCCAAGTGCCACTAAACAGGCACTCCACTATTTGTCTGTTGGATAGAGGCACAGATGCTAACCATTGTTCTTCCCCCTGGTGCAATCTCTGGTTGAAGGCAGCAGAGGCCTTGGGCTGCCCGGTAGCTAAGCCAAGATCTCGGGCACCAGAAGGTTTCCCTCCAGCAGAGGCAACACCTACCTAGGATGGCCACCACCTCGTCGTCCTGGATCACCTCCAGGGAGCCGGAGACCACAAAGCAGAGGTTGTCCACACTCTCTCCCGCGTGGTAGATGAGGTCCCCCGGGGCACAGTGCACCGTCTGGAACTCCATGGCCAGCGCCCGCAGGCAGCCGTCGCTGGCCAGCCGGAAAGCCGGGTGTTCCTTGAACACCTTGCGGTTCAGGTGCACGCAGATGTCAGCTCTCATGTCCTTGGGGCAGATCTGCAGGACCTGGCCGAGCATGGGAAGGAAGAGTGTCAGGGCGCTCCTTTCTGAGGCCTCCAGATCACCGCTGTTCTACTCCTGGGGGTGGAAGCAAGTCCTCCCCCCACCCCCTGAGGCTAGACAGCACTCGCAGCCCTGATGGACAGGACAGCCGGTCCCTGGCCTCATGGTGCTTACTGTCTGTGGGAGGCAGTGACCACAAAAACCCGTGTTAATTGCTCAGAAGCAGGTCCTGAGAGCAGGGGGGCTGGAAGAACGTGGGACTCTTTAAGTGGCTGGGGGAGGCCTCTCTGAGGAGGTGACATTTGACACCTTCATAATGTGTCAGAGGGAGACCAGTGAAGAATGAACATTCCAGAAGAATAACAAAGGCTATGAGGAGACTGGCAGCAATGGCCAATGTGAATGAGGGGAAAGGGGTGGATGAGGTTTTGGGGAGAACGCCAAGTAGGAGAAGGGTGTGGAGACATTCAAGGATGCAAAGCTTTTTGATTTATTCTGAGTGTGATGAGGACACACTGGAGGATTTCCAGCAGGGAGGTGACAGGACCTGAATTATATTTTAGGGGATCATTGCAGCTACAGAATGGAGTCAGAGGGTCCTGACTTTTGGAGAGCGAGAATGGAGCCAAGGAGTCAAGTGGCAGCAGGAGAGCCAGATTGAGGTGCTGGGCCCCTCCTCCACCTCCTCTGTATGGAAACAGCTTGCAGGAGGAAGCAAGCTTGCAAGGAAAACTGCAGAGACAAATAAGGGCCAGTTCTATCCAGCTGGGCCATGCACTCTGACCCCAAAAGGTGACCTACAGTCAATTAGAATTTCATTATAATATCATTAGCATTGCAGATAGACCTGTAGCCATCAAGCGCCAACACAAGGCAGTTTCAGTAAAGACCAAGTAAGGATAGAAACTCCCCCTCCCTTTGGGAAGGTGGTGCCTCACCCCCTCTGCTTCCACTCAGCCCAGACCCACACATTTAGGAGTTCCTCCCCACTAACCCAAATATAAGCCCAGCCCCCAAGACCCCCTGGGGTGATGCACTCCCTATCTGAGTGTGTATTCTCACTTTAATAAAACCTCTGTGCTTCAGTGAATCTTTCTGTCTAGTTCTCAACTCCTCTCTCACGTGGAGACAAGAACCTGGATACTGTCACTGGGCTGAGGCCTCCCTTGGCCTCCCTGTGAGCCTCTGACGTCAAGTGTAGGTCACTCCCGCAGGTGTGGCCTAAGAGCCTAGGGGACTTGGACTGGAGTGCTGGCAGTGGAGCCAGTGAGAAGTGATCATATTCAGACCACATTTTGGAGGTGGAACTGACAATCTGCAGAGGGACGGAATACGGGTGTGATTGAAAGAGAGATAGAAATAATATTTACTAAGCACTTACTGTGTGCCGTGTATTGCTAAGTAGTTTAAAGTGGCTCATTCATTTCATACTTATTTTACAGCATCTATTTTATGCCAGGAACCATTCTAGGTTCTGAGGATGTAGCAGTGAACAAAATAGACAAAATCCCTGCCTTCATGTAACTTAACATCTGGTGGGAGGAGCCAAATAATATGCAAAATCATTTAGCAGTAAGTGCTAAAAAGAATAGTAAAGAAAGAAAAGGAAAGTCAGGGAGGGTTGTGATTTTACACTGTCAAGCATTAGCTGATCTAATCCTCACATAAACCCTAGGATGCAAGGGCTACTATTGTACCGTTTTGCAGATGAGGAAACCGAGACACAAGGAAGATACGAGCTTGCCTAAAGTGGCAGAGCCAGGAAATGGCAGAGCTGGGACCTTCAACCAGGTAACTGGACTCCAGAGCCTAGTTTACATACTAACCACTTCTTATATCATGTGGCTGCCCCCCCCAAAACTGGGCTTGGGATTTAATTTTCAGCATTTAGGAAATCAAAGCAAATGGGAACTGTAGGAGGCCATGCAGGTCTCACGCTTTAAAGACAAAAAAATTACTCAGCCTTCTCTCGTGGGAGGAATATTTCCCTGGACAAAATTTTGTCACAAAACCATGGCATAGGCCCTTACATACTAAGTAACACAGTAAGGCCCCAAGTGGACTTTTTCAGAGAAATTAAGAGTGTTCCTAAATTAACCCTTCTCCCATCCATCCTAGCCTGGGAACAAAGCTGAGGGCACAGAATCAGCCGTGTCCAGTGAGGACATTTCCTCGGTGTGCTGGGTTCCTCCCCGTCCCTGCTTCTCTGCCTTAGCCCAGGCCATTGGCCTCTGTGCTTGGAGCTCACCATGGACTTTGGAAATCCTGCAGTTTCCTTCAAAACCCAGCTCAATCTCAGCGTGCCCTTGGCAGCTTCGCTCACATCCCACCCCGCTCAGGTGCCCTGCGCTCCGCGTGGAGGCATGGCAGGGGAAAGAGGGCAAACTGTTGAAATCCCCCTCCTGCCTCTTCAAGTGACTTAACTGCGCTACCCTTTGGCGTCTCAAGTAAAATGCACGCTGCTCACATTGGCTGATGAGGATTAAATAAAATTGCATCTCCCAGCACACTTCCGTGGGACAGTGCCTGGCCCCAGCAGGAGACTCGGTAAATGCCAGTGCCCCCCTCTGTGGTCTTGCTCTGGGGCTGCAGGATGCTGAGGCAGCCAGCATGTTCTCCAGCAGAGGGGACGGAAGGCTGGCAGAGACGGAGGAAGATTCAGACAAGCAGTGCTTGGGCGGAGTGTTTGCTAATACTTTCCTCTTTAAAGCTCATTAAAAACAAGACTTCTGTAGAAATGCGGATTTAATTTGGATCCTCTTCTCTCCAAACAGAACACAAGGGAGTGTGCAATGCTCACATGTCATGTCAAAACTGTGCCCAGTGGTTCGAAACCAAGATGCATGCTTTCAAGTTCACCCTTAAATAGTTGGTTTCCCCCTGGCTGGACTTGGCTGGCAGAGGCTGCTAGTGAACGACACCCTGGCATGGCGACAGTATTTTGTTCATGGGCTCTGTTCCCGGAGCCACTGGGAAGCACGTGTGAGGAGGAGGGGGACTGTGGAGTGGAAATCACAGACTGTCATGGCCATCAGGCCTCTCCAGCCTCCTTCTGTGGGCTCCATAGCGTGTGGGCTGGTGGACCCCGAATTCCTGTCTCCGAGGGAAGGTGTCTGCTCAAGGCCCTGAAATGGGCCATGTTTCCTTCTACTTGGTATTGAGAACAGACTATCCCCACCAGTCCTTGAGGCCTCGAAGGCCACAGGGAGATGTCATCATAGAAGCTCCAGGAGCCTCCTCAGAGTGGGCAGGACAGCAGCAGGGCTGAGGGAGCAGGCTTTAGGGGCAGGCGGATCTGGATCCAATTCCTGGCTTTAACACTTAGTAGTCCTGGGAGCTTGAAGCAATGCTTAGCTTTCCCCCAAGTCTTCACTTTGGAAGTGGAGCACAGAACTCTTCAGAGGGTCCCCTGAGCTGGCACACCCAGTGCTCAGTGCGCGTGGCTCTCATTTCTGATGTTCTCCACCCAGGAGAGCAGTGGCTGGGCCTGACAGAGGCTCTGAGGTCCAGAGGCCTTAGTATAAAAGTCATCTAGTTTCCAAGTGTCACAGACACAGAAGGACAAGTGACATGCTCAAGGTCACCAGCCAATAAATGGTAAACGGAATGAGCCCAGCACTGTCACCCCACCACCACACAGCCTACCCCCCGCTCCCCTGGTCACCACTGACCATTCGGACTCAGAAGGGAGAAGGGACCATGGAGGGGCATGGGTCCACGGGACTGGTCCTCTCCATAGCAGCTGCCAGCCAGGAAGAGCAGCCACTCCAGGCCAGGCTCTGTGGTGAGAGGCCACAGTGCCCCGTCTTCCATCCGATCAGAAGCTGGGGCAGGTCCCAAAGCCCTCCAGGGTCATGAGGCAACAGGAGGGGAAGAAAGGGTCAATGCTGACAGTGCTGTCTCCCTCGGGCAGCCACCCAGCTCAGCCCTGCAGTGAGGGCGGGGAAGGGCCTTCTTTCCAAAGGCATCCTGGCCCCTGGGAACAGGAGCCCCAGGGCTGAGAGATCAAAGTTCCTTTCTGCTCCATCGGCTCCCGGGCACCCACAGAGCCCACGGCCTTGCTGAGAGAGCAGAGCAGAAACAACAGGCACTGCCCTGCCCCACCGATGCCCGGCTTGTCTGAGAGACAGGGGCAGCTCTGTCTGAACTCCTCCTTCTTCCCTCCAGGACATGTTTTCAATTTTCAACAAGTGACAGTAGGAAAAGCATAAGCTTTGAAATTAGAAAAACTGGGTTCAAATCCTGGCTTTGCCATTTTTCTTTTTGTTTAAAGAAAGGTATGTTTTTCTATTTATTCAAGTTTTCTTTTTTAGAGAAGTTTTTATTTCTTTATTTGTATATTTATTTATTTGAGAGAGAGAAAGAGAGTAACATCCATTTGTTGTTCTACTTATGCATTCATTGGTTAATTCCTTTATGTGCCCTTATTGGGGATCGAACCCGTAAACTTGGCATATTTGGACGATGCTCTAACTGAGTTACTCAGCCAGGATAGCTTTGTGATCTTAACTCTGTGACCCGGGGCAGTTAATAAAATTAACTGGGCCTCTGTGTCCTTATCCCTTTCAACAGAAATAGCAGCAGGGTTGTAGTGGAGCCTGGGTAAAGCGGGAATGCAGGACCAGGCGCGTGGAGAAGGCAGTAAATTTTTGTGCTTAACGCACGTTCAAGTTACCGTAGCTGGTGGGGTGGTGTCAGTGTGATGTTACTGTTGTTATAATGGAAGGTGCTTAACCAAACCAAAGTATCATTCCTTTTAAATTTGGATCAGTTAAGTTTAGTCCAATTTTTCCTTTTGAACTGTCAATTCTCAACTGACTATTCTAATGGAGGAAGACTAGGAGCATGAAGAGCTGTCCAAAGCCAACTGAATTTGGCTTTGAATGTGTCATAAGGCATTTTTGCAATAGTGTTATCTTTATTTTCCTCATTCGAACAATGAAAGGAATCGGTATTCCCTAAGTACTTACAAATTGACAATAAAAGGAGAAGTGTAGTTGAAAAGACTGAAAAGCAGAGGAAAACTGACCTAAGGTTACATTTTGGCTTACAGAAAACATAAAAAGGAGATAATTCTCAAGTGCATAATAGAAAGTCCACTTATCTTCATTCTGTCCAATACCACCAAATTTTCTTCACTTCACTGAAATGCACCTAGAATAATAAACTTGACTCATGGAAAACAACAGGGATTTGTGGCCACTTCCATCTTCCAGGTGGGAAAACTGATGCCTAGGGAGGTGGCCACCTGCGGCTCTGCCCAAGCCAGCTGATGATGAAGGCACACGCCCTTGCCCAGCATTGCCCGCACCTCTCTGATGAATAGGACCACTTGTGAAAATGCAGGCTTCCAGGCTCTCCACACCCTCCCCCCCAATTCTCATTCCATGGGTCTGGGTTGGAGGCTGGGAATCTTCTTTGACTGATCACCTCGTGAGATTCTTATCAGGGCCAAGACTAAAGTGAGGCCACAAAACTGCCTTGGGCACAGAACTGAAGGAGATGTTAAAAAGTCAGTAATCGAGATAGATCACAGTTTATTTAATGTAATATTTTAAAAAATAAAAATTCATGCAAAAAGTCCATGATGAACAAAATATCGAAAGTCTGAATAAACACGGGATCAGTAGCAGTGCTCAGCCATCTTGTGCCACCCTTGCCCGAGGCGGAAGGAATATCAGTAATACTGGTGACCTCACCCAGGGTGGCCCTGATTCTTATCACGTATGTTTGGGAAATTCCACCCTGGACAGTTAGACTTCCAGTTCCTCTTTTCTCCAGGAGGCATACCCTGTCTTTCCAATTTTCTCAATAATGGCTCCTAATTGCTAGTCTTTGAGCAAGGCTGATCTGGAAGCCATGAAAATCTCTGGAGGTAGGACCTGGACACACAAAACTACCCAGGTGAATTCTGAGGCACAGCCAGGTGTGAAAACAAGTGCCCTGGGAGAGTGCCTAGGTGTCCCCAGGAAAGCTGGCAGTAAGTGGTTTGTTTATCTGAGCTCATCGCCCTCCTTACCTTCTCAGTGTCAATGCCTCTGGACATGGACCAGGTGGACACGATATAATCCATGACTCGCTCACTCAATCCCTTTGGCACCTGGTAGAGCTTCAGGAAGTCTCGAACGCTGTTGAGCATCTCATGGTACCTGTTGGTGTTGGCGTACATCTGTTGGAAGATGGTTGTCACATTCCCAAAGATGGTGGCATAAAGAAGTGCTAGAGACAGGAAGAGGAGAAGAAACCACATATGAGCAGTCCCTGAGCCAGGGCCCAAGAACGCCCACCTTGCCCAAAGCAGGCCAGTGGCCAGAGCTGCCCTCTCCAGGACAGACTGTCCTGACCTTCCCATGAGAATCTCACCCCAGAAGCCTCTGGGAGTGGACCGCAAACAAGAGTCTCCCAACACTAGACCAACAGGACAAGCCCAAGGTGGATGAGAGCTGACATGACTGGGCCCAGAGCTAGGACACAGAGCGCAATGGGGGCTGGGGGTGGGTGCAGTTGGACTGCTTCACTGGTCAAGCCACAGAAAGTGTGAGCCATGGCTGAGCCACCAGTCAGACGTGTTCCTATGGGCTCCACATCAACCTAAATCCGAACCTACCAGCAAGTAATCTTTATCAAATCCCAGCATGTGCCCAGCACTATACTGCCTGCCGGGGCCAGGACGGTGAATGAGACACTGAGTCCTGGCCCTCACACAGCAAACAGCGTAGCAGGACAGACCTGCAATGTGTCATCACAAATAAATAAATCATAGCCAGTCTGCCGAGGGCGATGAAGGAAGTTCTATCTTTGCTTTGCACTTATTGTTCAGGATGTTAATACAGCAATCCATTTCACTGTCATGTGAGTCCTGGGGGGAAAGCGTGGCTTTAATGTGGTGAGAATAAAATCAGATTCCCTCTGAGATGTAGCAAGGACACACTCTGTGCTCCTGGTGCTTTTACATTAGTGTCATGAAGGACGGCCATAATGTCATCACAAAACCCCACCTTCCACCTCTACCTCCCATTGCGCTGGAATGCTGAACTCCAGTGCCCGCACATCCGGGAAACCTCTCCACAAGGGTGACCGTGACTCCTAGCCATGTCTACAGAGCTCATATAGCATGTGTTTCTTTCTTGACAAAGTATGAGTTGCTTGAAGACTGGGCTCATCTTTTCCTTGCCACTGTATCCCCTCGAGCTAACACTATACCAGCACCCAATAAATATTTGTCAGGTTCATGAGTTTCACACACATTTGTGCTCTGGCTTTTTAAAAAAACAAGCCATATAGTACAATAAACTGCACATGTTTAAAGGGTACAATTTGACAACCTTTGGCATATGTATACACCCACAAAACCATTACCATAATCAAGATGGTGAACATGTCCATCACCCCCCAAGGTTTTGTCGTGTCCCTTTGTAGTCTCTCCACCCCCTCCTGCTTCTCCCTACTCTCCACCTTCCCCCTGCTGAGCAACCATTGGTGTTTTCTGTCACCACAGGTTAGCTTGCATTTTCAATACTCATATGAATTGAATCATATATCATATACTTTTTACACATACCTTTATTAAGATAGGATCCATATACCATAAATACATCTACAAAAGCATACAATTCAATGGCTCTTAGTGCATTGACAGAGCTGTACAATCATTACTGCATCTAAGTGTAGATTGTTTCCATCCCCCAAACACTGACCCATTTGCAGTCATTCCTTGTCCGCCCCCCTCCTGTCCCTTAGCCAACCACCTGTGGCCTCTATAGATTGTTTATTCTGGACATTTCATATAAATTAAATTACACAATATGTGGCCTTCTGTGGCTAGCTTCTTTCATTCGTCACAAGGTTTTCAAGGTGTATCCTTTTACTGTTGAATAATATTTCATTGTACGGATATAACCCCTTTTCATTTATCCATTCATCAGTTCATGGGCATCGGGGTCATTTCCACTTCTTGGCTATTATGAATGGTGCTCCTATAAACACTCCTGTATAAAGTTTTGTATTAACATGCTTTCATTTCTCATGGGCATACACCTAGCTGTGGGTTTGTTAGGTCACGTGGCGACTTTATGTTTAATGTTTTGAAGAACCGCAGCATTTTACACTCTTCCAATGGTGTATAAGGGGTCCCAGTGTCTCCAACATCCTCCCAACACTTGTCATTCATTATCTGTTGTTTTCGTTACTATTACCATCGTAATGAGTGTGATCTGCTAGCTCACTGTGGTTTTGATTTCCATTGCCCTGATGGCTAATGAGGTAAATGAAGTATCTTTTCATGTGCCTGTTGACCATTCATATCTCTTTGGAGAAAGGTCCGCTCAAATCTTTTGCCTATTTTTTCAGTTAGGTTGTTCGTCTTTTTATTATTGAGCTATAAGTGTTCTCTATATGTATGTATAAAGAATTTTATTTACATATATAAATTCTTTATCAGATATATGATTTGCAAATACTTTCTCACATCCTGTGGGTTGTTTTTTCACTTTCTTTATGGTATTGTTTTTTGCACCATGAAAGGTTTTAGTTTTAAGGTAGTCCAATTCATCTTTATATTTTTGTACTTTATTGACTAGTTTCCTTCATTCAGCATAATTATTTGAGGTTCATCCATGTTGTTGCAACAATAGCTCCTTTCTCTTTTTAAGAAAGAAAAATTGATGTTGAAATAACTATAAATTCACAGAAAGTTGTAAAGATAATACAGGGAGATTCTATAAATCCCTCACCTAGGTTCCCCATTGGTTACATGTCACATAACAACAACAGCACCAATATCAAAACCAAAGGATTTTCATTGTTCTAAAGTATGCATATGATTCTGTGTCATTTTATCACATATGCAGATTCATACAACCAGCCCCACATTCAGAACACAGAACTGTCCTGTTATCACAGAGACCTCCCTTGTGCTATTCCCACTTCCCCTGGAAACCACTAATCTCTTCTTTTTTATAATTATGTCGCTTCAAGAGTGTTATATAAATGGAATCATATTGTACGTGATGTTTTGAGACTGGCTTTTCCCACTTATCCTTGTGATCCATCTACCTTGTTGCATACATATGTCAATAGTTCATTCCTTTGTATTGGTGAATACTACCCCATGCTAGAAACACACCATGTCATTATTTTCAAATAATCTTAGGCCTAACTCACAGATGAAGGGAGGGAAAAAAGAGAGACTGAGAGGAAGCCCTGGATCTAGAGGCAAGGGAGGGCTGTCTTTAGTTCGGTCTGCTCAGCAGTGGCTGGGTCTGGCTGCCTGAAAAACCGAGGACACAAATCTACCTGAAGAGAACTGTAAATGAGGATCACAAAGTGCCACCAGCTCCGAAGAGCTACCAGGGAGTGGTGTCGATCTGAACAAAAGGAGGCAGATGAAAAGCAACAGTTGAAGCCTGAATAATGCAGACATCAGCTCTTCTGAGCTCATAAACAGCATCACACACTACAGGGACGAAGCACCTATTCCCCCGCCCCAGTCATGTTCCCGCGTGGGCTCAGCACCAGCCTCCCACGGCCCAGGTCGCTGCCTGTGCCCAGGCACTCTGACCCCAACCCAATCAGCCCGAATGGCAGTCCTACTTCAGCTCTGTTCTCTGGCCCACAACCAGCCAGAGGTCACACATGAGGAGTACAGGTGCTTTTTGCAGGATGGCTGCCAGGAAGCTAATTTAATCTTGAGCATAAAAAATAGTTACACCAAATCAATACAGAAAGAATAGCTCTCTTTTTAATGACCTGAGAACCAGGCGCAGGTCTGAGACCACAGTCCTGGCCACAGCTACAGCAAGGCTACCACGTCATTCACGGCCCAGGGCTGCTCCCCTCCCACTCTGGTTCTGAGAGTCTGGAAGATCCAGGGTCCCCAGGAGGGCCTTATTGGGTTATCATTGTCATCATAAATGTTATGATTCCTAAAAATGGATGATTCTGTTCTCAATGCCCCTTCTCTAGTTTTATCATTATTATTATTAATTATTCCTCACCTGAGGATATGCTTTCATTGGTTTGGGGGAGGGAGAAAGAAGGGGAGGGAAGGAGAAAGAGAGAAACACTGATGTGAGAGAGAAACACTGATCAGCGGCCTCCTGTATGCACTCAGTCCAGGGCCTGAACCCAAAACCTAGGTATGTGCCCTGACTGAGAATCGAACCCACACCCTTCTGGTGTATGGACTGACGCTCAAACCAAATGAGCCGCCCACCAGGGCCCTTCTCTAATTTTATATGAAGGAAGTTGTCTTTTTCATGTATACATTTTTTTACTGGTATCTCCCATATGAAGCATTACGCCCTTAAATACAACCTACCTGGGAGGGCAGACGCGTGAGTCAAACTACCACCTGAGCAGACATCTGAGCGTGAGGCGGGAGGAAGGGAGGGAGAGTGTAGCAGTCACGTCACTGTCATGACTGAGCCTCGGTGCAGAGGAAGCCTCGCGTGACTCTACACGGAGATTAGTTGGCCCTGCTGTTTTGGGGAGGAAGGAGGGAGACCTCTCCAAAATGCCGATTCAGATACGAGGTTTATTTCTGTACTTGAGTGGTTTACAGTTAACATTACACCATTTCAAGAGTTTTAGGTCTCATCCAAAGAACAGTGAGATAGTATTCTCCGGCCCTTAAATGGAAATCGTTATATGGAATTTGGAGGGAAGAATGGCAAAAGTTTGTCTTCCTTTTTAAAATTTAGTATTTGTTTTTGTATAGATAATACACACAAAGTTTAAAGAGCCAACTGTCCAAGACATTTAAAAATTTCTTATTCTAAAGTGTCGCAGGTTCGATTCCCAGACAGGGCACATGCCTGGGTTGCAGGCCATGGCCCCCAGCAACCGCACATTGATGTTTCTTTCTCTCTCTCTCTCTCTCTCTCTCTCTCTCTCTCTCTCTCTCTCTCTCTCTCTCTCTCTCTCCCTCCCTCCCTCCCTCCCTCCCTTCCCTCTCTAAAAATAAATAAATAAAATCTTTAAAAAATTTTCTTATTCTCCTAGGCCATCTTCCTTTTCACCCAATTTTCTATTATGCTGAAGCACCCACTTCCACTGTATCAGCCACTTGTTTCGCTATTGATCTCCGTATTTTAATACCATGCCCAAACTGCTATATCCTGACATTTCAATTGTAGGCCTTATCCAATGACCTCTGAGAATTTAGCTCTTTCTTACCTCACCTCCAATCTCACCCTCCTAACATAATTCTACCATCATATTGGTTAGATAATTACCTATATTCACATGATCATTAATAAATGGATGCTATCACAGCTAAGCCTTGTACTATACTGTGGTTACTTTTCCTTTTCTGCAATGTTTTCTTTTTATGGTAGCCAATAATGGTATTTGTCTTTTCCTGTTTAGTTTACTTATTGCCAATTTGACTCCAAACTCTCCCACAGGTCAATGTGTCTTCTCAATATATTGAAACACATTGGTGAGTTTATCAACTTCATTTCTGTAAAGAAATCTCTCCTGGAGGCTTCTGACCTGTGGCTTCACAGCTGTGTGGGCAGCTCTGCCCAGCGTCCTGGGAAGTCCCTTCCTTTAGGATTCGGGTGAGATCCCAGTCCCTGTATCTCATGTCTTCCTGCCTCTCGGTTTACCCCTTTTTGTTGGTAGAAGGAATCTTCTAACAGCTTTCAGAGAAAGGATATATGGGAGCACAGCTTTTGAGAAGGAATGTTTACTCTTCAAGTCAGTTAACAGCTCGTTGTAGTGGGTGTGGAATTCCAGATTAGAAGTCATTTCTCTCAGAATTTGGAAGCATTTCTCCACTGTGCTCCTTTGCTATTGAGAAGTCAAGAGCATTCAGATCTCTCATCCTTCAAATTGAACTTGTTTTTTTCTCTCTAGAAACTCTCCTTCTTCAATGATCTAAAAATTCAGAATAATGGACCTTTTGCTGTGGTTCACTTTTTATCCATTATGCTAGGCTTTCAGTAAAGCCTTTCAACCTGGAAATTTATGCCCTTCAAAGAAATTTTCTTTCTTCTCTCTCCCCTCCTCTCCTGACCCCTCCCCCTTCCCCTCCTCCCTCCCCTTCCCTCTTCCTCCTCCTCCTTTTCTTCTCCTCCTCTTCCTCCTTCTTCTTCTCCTTCTCTCTCCAGCGGATCAAAGTTGGGTGAAGCATAATAAGGGTACTTCTTTTTATTTCTACTCAACTTTCTTTTGTCACTTGGAACAAAATTCTTCACATTTTCTCAAAAGGTAAGAGAGAAGGGAAACTGAGAGATTGTCCTATTCTATGAACCCAGGCTGGAGGGCAACCCTAGTCAACGTAACTGCAGTGGAAAAGGAATTAGGTAGCTCAGCCCCTAGGTTTTTTTGGTGGAACAGAAAAGAGACTCAAGGGGTGTATTTAGCAGGCCGCAGGTCCTAGCCCCTTGCTATTCTCACTTACACTGAACCTGCTGTCTAGCTCCCCATTCTTCTGAGCTCCCCAGTCTCTAGACTCATCAGCCACACTCCTCCCCTTTCCCTCATCCCTTTCCCTTTGGGACATCTACTTCAGGGCCCAGAAGCTGGATGGGCACCTGATCTGCCTGCTACCCAAGGGAAGTAAGGAAGGGAAGAACCCGTCTCTGAGTTGGCAGGGCATCTCTGGCACTCTGGGAGGCCAGCTTCTGCAGAGCTGTTAGAACCTCACCAGTAGCCTTTGCTAATCAGTGGGTTAGGTAGATTTCTGGCTCCTCCAGCAAGCTGGCCATTATTTGTAAAATTATTTCTATTGCAAAATGCACTGTAACTTCTAGTTAACAACCTTGCAGAGTATAATTTATCCCTAAACTCGAGAAAGCTGAAATAAGTAAGCAAATAAATAAATAGCTTCCTCTGCAAGTGTTTCAAAGCTTAGAGATATAGAAAGGACTAAAATGAGCTTTTTTCCTTTTTGTAACAATAAAAAATGATTGCCCTCTGTTGGTAATTTATGGGTCTATCCAAACCAACTTTTCTTGCAAAGTTCCTGATGAGACATTAAAATCAAATTTAAATATGACTCTACCATTAAGCCTGTGTTTGTTTCTGTAGCCTGAATTCCCAGCTAAAGGCCACGAGGCCTTTGTTAGCTCCTCATCTGGAAACTCCATTTAGCAATTATGGGGACATGCTAGTCACGGAGGACGGGTCCCTAGGACTGTAGTCACATCGCCTCTCTGACATCTCTCCCGGGCCTTATGCCAAATCAAAGAAAAAGACTGAAGAAGCATAAGACGAGTGAACACACAGAGGGAATGACTATCGATAAAAGGGACAAATCAGGAAAAAACAATAACTGAAAAGAAAATTCTTAAAAATGGAGGTAGGCTTTCAAAGTCACCCTGGCAAAAGATTTCCCTGGCCCTTCTTTTTTGCCCAGTTTTAATGCAATATAAACATAGAACATGGTATTAGTTTAAGGTGTATAACACACTGATTTGATGTATGTACATATTGAGAAGTGATCACTACAATAAGTTTAGTTAACATCCATCACCTCAGGTAGTTATTGGGTTATCTCTTTGATGGTTTCTTTTTTGTTTTTAATTAGCGTTACTTTAAATGCAATTAGCATTTTTATTTATATTTCATCTTTTTTCTTTTTCTTTTTATTTTTTTAAAGATTTTATTTATTTATTTTTTAGAGAGGGAAGGGAGGGAGAAAGAGAGAGAGAAACACCAATGTGCAGTTGCTGGGGGTCATGGCCTGCAACCCAGGCATGTGCCCTGGCTGGGAATCGAACCTGTGACACTTTGGTTCACAGCCCCGCGCTCAATCCACTGAGCTATGCCAGCCAGGTTTCTCTTCTTTTTAAAATTTAAATTATTTTATTGCTGTTCAATTACAGTTGTCCATATTTTCTCCTTTCCCCTCTTTGATGGTTTCTTCCTCTTCATTTTCTTTCCATTTCTCAGATCTCTTGTTATTCTAGTGTCGGACTCAGGGATTAATCCAATTTTCTTATCTTTCTCTCCTGCTTTCTATCATCGTATAAAAGATTTCTTCAACTTTTACCTTCTATCCTCTCTGTTTAATTTTTATTTGCTATCATACTTGTAATTTCCATGAATTTTTTTGCTTTCTGAATGCTCTTTTTCAGTAGCATTTTGTTCTGTTTCATCAATGTAATATGTTCTCTTGTTTTCTAAGGATATCAGCAATAAGTACAGGGTCCAGCACAAATAACACCCTTTTTTATTACATTAAAAATCTTTTATCACAAAATCATGAGCATGTAATTCTGTAACATAACAATGTCACACTCAAGCATACCATATGACATTTTAGGTGAAATGTTCAAATTGCTGTCCGTCTCATGCGAGACACTCACGTACCCCACCAGCCACACCCAATGGCATTACTTCAGCCGGACTCTGTATAGTTTTAAGTTTTCTTCTCCCTGCTTGGTGTTTGTTTCCCTACTTCATTTTTGTTTGCCTAACTTTCATCTTTGAAAGATGTGGTAATCCTTAGCTGCATATATTTTAAAGTGAGGCCCTAGAAAACGGCTTAAAAGCTTTGGGTCAACAAGAAGGTCGTCTACTGTGAGAATTCACAGCGGGGTGGCCTGGCTGGAGTGGATGCTGAAGCACCATCCTCAGCACCATCAACTTTAGGATCATCCTTTTAAACTTCACGGAATGCCCCTGAAAATGTGTATTTCTAACAAGATACTCTTACACTGGGAACTCTGAGAAGCAAGTACTACAACTTCCTATTTTCTATTGCAATTCATGTTCTACTTCAGAATATGTTGCCGAGCTCTATGGCAATAAACATTGGTTTGTTCTTCATGGTCGGCTGGATTATTCACCATTTAGTTTTCTGAGAGTAGGTTTAGGCAGATCGAAAAGAAAAAGTAGCTTATTTAGAAAGAGCTCATTTTCTGAATATAGATTATAAATTATTCTCTCTCTTTTTTTGTCTCTCTCCTTCTCTTCTTCCTTCAACTCTGCTCATATGCTGGCTATCTCGCCATGCCCAGATCTCCTAGGGACCAACAAAAACTGAGGCAGTATAAGCCTTTTCCAATCCCTGCTTTTAAATCAAATACTGCCTGAAATAAAATATCTGTTGAAATTATGCCTAACTGCTACTTATTTTAATGAGACTTAATTACTTCATTTCTTTTAAAGAAAAAAAGAAACTCTTTTTTAAAATATAAATTTCCCTTAAAATAAAATCAGCAGTCTTTTATGATCCCTAATTTCCCATTAGCTTGCTGATTAGAATGAGCTTCTCATCAAGTCTGATGGGTTTGCAGGGGGAAGGTCATGAGCACGCACAACACTGGCACTTGGAGCTCAAAGCAGTCCAGACACACCCTCCCACTTCCATTCCGAGAGATACAGCAAGAAGGGTCTACCAGGGCAGAGGAGCTCAGAAGTGGAGTCTTCTGCTTTCTATGTTAAGGGCAGCCCAGCAAATCCTGACAGGTAAGCGCAGTGACTTCTGTACCCACATATTATCCTTCTCCTGAGAAGGAAACAACGATGAGGTCTTAAAGTCCTACTTTCCTGGGTTCAAATTCCAGCCCAGCCACTGAGAGCTGTGTGGCCAGAAACAAGTTATTTCTTTTTCCCGCCATTTCTGTCAGTTTGACAAAAGGAAAACCATGTGCTCCCTTCCCTGGGTTGTTGGGGGAATTAAGTGAGATACTGTGTATAAGTATCCAGGCTACTGAGCTGGAACATAGAAACCCTTCATGTTATCTTCTCTCTGACTTAATTGCCCTGGAGTCAGCTACCAAGAACACATACACCAGAGAACATTTCATTAAGACATTAACCTCAAACACCTACCCCAAATGGTGACTGACTATGGTCTTTTCATTACATAAATGGACTCAAAATGTATCATTATAGGAAAATATTGGAATCCAGAAAGAGCTGTTTTAAACCAAGCTCGTGATACACAAAAGCCTTCAAAAAGGTCTCAGCATTCCATAAATGCTGTATCTGCGACACTTTGGCTGAAATACTGACTACTTACTCATGCATTGAGGCTACTCATGGATTAGGAGGGGTTGAAGAAGGGTAAGCAGGAGAGGTGGTGGTCGTAGGGAGGGCACGGGTCTGGGAACCACATTAGCCTTTATTGTATTTCAAACAGCCTTCATGACGGTGGCTGCACTGCTCTTGGTCTTCGCTGCTATTACTGGGTTTGCTGATTCTAATGTGATGATGATGGAGTGGGTGTGAAGATAGTGTTTCTATTGGCATGGCAACTGGTGACTAACTTTTCAAATCCCATGTCCTGTGACTTGAAATCCACAGCTATGAGTCTTAGGAAGAAATGGGTAGTAACAATGGGAAGAAAAGAAGTAACTAACTACTCATTGCCATGGCAGGGAGAATACAAGGAATGCACTTTGGAAACAAAAAGCTAAAATGTGGGATCCTGGTTCCTCTACCAACCACAGGATAATCATTCACCCTCTCTAATTTCATCACATATAATGAGTTATCACCTTATAGTTTATTTTTAATAAGTGGGGTAATATAGATAAAATGTTTATCACAGTACCTGGTACATATTAAAAGCTCAATAAATAATGACAATAATTGATAGCAGAGTGGTTAAGGTTATCCCCGGGTTCTTAATTCCACAAACATTAAATGAATACTCAGGTGAGTCAGCTGTTTTGTTAGGAAGCAACATGGTATTATGAAAATAACTCAGGCTCTGAAGAGAAGGAACCCTGGATTTGAATTATTGGTCCTGACACTTACTCAAGTCCCAAGAGGATAATTTCCACCGCTCAGGTTTCTGTGAAGATTCAATGAATTTACATGACAAATGCAATTGCAATGCTGGCATGGGGTAGATCTGAAATAAATCTTATATTTCTTTCTTGAACCACCCAGTATTAACTTCTCTCCATCAGTCGCCCCTGGATTCTAGTCCCTTTAGCCTTGGCTTTGAGTGGATACATCCTATCTGATATGCAGCTTGTGCTTTTCATTAAATAGAAAACTTTCTGGAGTTCAGGAAATGCGGTGGGGCCACTGTGGGGGCACCTTCCTCTGCATCTCGCAGGTGCTCAGGAAGTGCTGCTCTGTAACCACTGAAGAGATTGTCCCAAAGAAGTGAGTTTGCTCAGGTTCGGTTGTCGAAAGTAAGGGTTCTGGACCCAAACGAATGTGGGTGGGGTTTCTCCACACACTACCTCCAATTCTCCAACACTAGCTGAGTGTCCTACGATTCCATCAGATTCTAAGAGCACTGATTCCACAAGCTAAGGGCTCAGTCTCACAGACCGCCCTCCACTTCAGATGCCAGGTGTAAGTCCAGGTTATTACTTGTGCTTCTGATTAGGTATAAATGAGAGGTTTCCACGACCCCCTTCTTGGGTTTGATGAATTTTCTAGAGCTCAGGAAACCCATGTACTCACTAGAATACTGAGGTTTTATTATTTAGTTATCGATTTTTAGAGAAAGAGAGGAAGAGAGAGAAACATTGATTTGTTGTTCCACTTATTTATGCATTCTTGTATAAATAAGAATTTATACAAGATTCTTGTATAAGAATTGTGCATTCTTGTATGTGGCCTGACCAGGGCACAAACCCACAACCTTAGCCTATCAGGATGACGCTCCAATCAACTGAGCTACTCAGCCAGGGACTACAGGTTTATTACAAAGGATGTTAAAAGACACAACTCAACAGCTAGATGAAGAGCTAGCTGCATAGGGCAAGGCTCCTGCACAGGGCGGCATATGGATGTGTTCTGGGTCTCTAACATGGAAGCTCTCCGAACCCCATCTTTTGGGGTTTTATGGAGGCTTCATTATGTAGGCATGATTAATTAAATCATTGGCCAATGGTGACTGAACTCAATCTGCAACATCTGGGGAAGGGAGACTGAAAGTCCCAACCCTCCAATCACGTGGCAGGAGGGAGATGCTGAACCACAACAGAGAAGCAGAAAGAGGCTATGGAGGCAGCTACCCAGACCCAACCAGACAGAACAATGGCAATAAGACCAGGAGACAGTGGGAAATCGACCCCACAAGTTAGCGATGCAGCAGTCTCTCCTTACCCACGGTTTTACTTTCCAAGGAAGCTCTCCAGACCCCATGGTTACCCAGAGTAAAAATTCCAGAAATAAACAATTCATAAGTTTTAAGTTGTGCTCTGTTCTAGGTAGTGTGATGAAATTTGGAGCTGCCCAGCTCCATCCCACCCAGGACGTGAGTCACCCCTTTGTTCAGCACATCCACACTGCATACACTCTGCTTACTACCTGTCTCAGTTATCAGACTGATGGACTGTCGTGCGTATTCTACTTAATAATGGTCCAAAGTGCAAGAGTAGTGATGCTGGCAATTCAGTATGCCAGCAAGACACTGTGAAGTGCTTCCTTTGTGAAAAGGTATCTATGGATAGGTAAAAATACAGTACACAGTATATAGGGTTTGGTACTATCCACAGTTTCCACCAGGCATCCACTAGGAGTGTTACAACTTATCCCCCTGAAATAAGAGGGGCAACTGACTATCCCCTGATGCACGGGACGCTTTGATGGAAATGGCTACTACTCAGCTCCAACTTTCCTGTAGGCTCTATGCCCTCATTCCTCCTCAAGCTGGACGGCCACTGCCTGGGCATAGAAAGTGCCCCCCCAAATCAAGGAATATAAAACACTCACGCATTCCCCATTACATAACAAGAAAAGCCTGCAAACTCCCATTTAATATCCTGCTAAAAATAGCACACATTCCTATACCACACTGACACTCTGCTGTGTTGGTGAATGTCACTTAACAAGCCAAATTCTTACAGGGGAGACAGAGGTTATTTTCAGGTACTTCTCATCTGCGGAATAAAACGTCAGCTCCCACTCTGTGCTAACCCGTTACCAATGCAGTCTGTGCAACCTCATTCCAACCAGTGCTTTAATAGCACAACAGATAAAAGCACATCAATTTCCACAGGCAATTACTTCTGCAAATGAATCAAGAAGGTCAGATAGAGGTCGGAAAGGTCTCTGAATAATTTGTTACTTGCACTTATTTTGTGCTTGCTGAGCTCTTGATTGCAGAGAGACGACCACTCCGTTACAGTTAAACCTGGCTAAAGGTCTAGCTTGCAAATTTGCCAACCCAGGTCTTGCCTTACTTCATAATGAGAGCTCTAAGTTTTATATTTCTTAGATGATTCTTTAATATGAATCATCCAAGAGAATCTAATTAATAAAGCCATTTAAAATAACAGCTAAATATTAAAGCCATTTAAACAAGCGTGTTAACCTTAACTGGTTCTCTTCGTCTTTTCACCTTTCTGGCTTTCTTCCTCCTCTTCACCCTCATGCTCATCCTCATCCTCTTCATTGATTTCTCCATCACATCCAAATTCTTCTACCTACCCATTGACTTCACCTTCATCCTCATACTCTTCCTGCTCACCATTCTCTTCTTCTTCTTCATCCCCTCCATCCACCTTGGCACCTGAGTCAGGGATTTCTCCATTGTCTCTCACAGCCACCCAGGTATGTCAGCTGGGGCAGGTGTTTGAAGACACTCTCAGTCATCATTCAGATTAATAACCCCACAGTTAAACAGATCCAGGTTTTTTAGACTTTTTTAAAGGTTGCAAGGTGCTGCTATTTTCACTGAAGTTTAGATGTGTGAGGTTTGAAAGTTTTTCCTGCTATCCTGTCCAGACCTCCAGAGATTCTATTGTCACTGAGCTCAAGCTTTTTCCATTTAGCTGGTCTAGGGAGGGTTGAAACTGAAATCATGCCCACATGTATTAAACATAAGAACTCTGAGTTCACAACTTTAGTGGTTAATCCCTCCATTTTCACATTCTTTGATTTGCAATTGTCCAGGACAAGTTTGCAAACCAGTTCCTCAGCTCTAGGTCCATGCGTTTCCCTTCCCGCCTCTTCAAACTTAACTGTCTCAGCAAGGCCATCATGAGAGGTGTGCCGGGGCAGAGGCCCAGGGCATGGTCCCAGGCTGTCTCGGAGCCAAGTTACTCGCTGGAGTGAGGGAAAGCAGGGAAGAAAAGGGGCTGGGGCACAGCCCTGGTCTCCCAACCCCTGCCGCACCCAGCACTGTGCTTACAGGCGAGAAGGCGCCTGCAGGAGCTCTCTTCTGAGTTGAAGGATGTTTAGCAGAATCCCTGGCCTCTGACCCACTGATTCTAGTAGCACTCCCCATTTATGATGATGAGAAAGGTCTCCAGACATGCTGTCGGTCCTTTGGCAGACAAATTCCCCCCGAGCTGAGAACGACTGCTCTGCACTCTGCTGCCTCTCCTTGAGTGGATACACCTGCCAGCTGAGGGCGTCCAACAAGAAACAGGACTCCGTGGGATCTAAAGTCCCTCTGACCTCCAGTGAGTGACTATGGTTATAAGTTATAATTGTGGAATTAGAAAAGTGGAAGTGGATGATATTATACCAGATCTATTCATGACAATAAAAACTTGGTCTTTCTCATCTTCTTAGAGACAGAAAGGCAATTTCCAGCCTAAGAGTGATGCCCATAATTGGCTTTAGGGCTTCTTATAAACCCAAATGTCTTTCTTCCATGAAGATTTTGCTCAGGTAAGAAATAATGCTCTTGTCATTACCCCACATGATGGCCCTCTGCTGCCTCCCTCCCACTAACTCTGACACATCAAGGCAGTCAGAGCTGCAACCACGTTGACTGAAGAGTTAAGCACCAACTCTGCTGTTCACTTGCTGTGTGATTCTGGGCAAAGCACTGGCTCTCTCTGAGCTCCACTTTTCTCATCTGTAAAAATGGGATAATACCATCTGCCTTACAGCAGGATTTTGATGAGTTTTCAACGTGATGACATATATGAAGTGCTCCACACAGCCCATGCTCAGCACATACCAGTGTTGCGTTGTTATTCTTATTCAAGATGCAACCCAAAATGTAACTCTTCCAGAAGTGTCCCAGAATCACCACAGCTGACTTCCCCCATGCCACTCCCCTAACTCATGTGAAATGAACTATACCAGATGGGTTCTACTTAGCTGCAGCCAACTTGACCATGACTCTCAGCCAGGGGGCATATTAGAATCACCAAGACAGCTTTGTAAAATGTTCATTTTCCTACATTTGGGTACACCCAGTGGTGAAGCGGGGTGGGAAGAGGGCGAACATGTAGACTTTGAAGAGCTCCCCAGGATTCTTACAGGCACCGGTACCTCATCCCCATCTGTGAGCCTCTAAGCGAGTCTGCAAGTGACCACCGGACGTCCGGTTTTATAAAAGTCTGCCCGTGTCCAACTGCTTTTACAATGGTCAAGGAAAAGAGTATGATGTCTCCATGAAACTGACTATAAAACAACGGGCTTAGCCGTGAAGTGCTTAATAATAATTGGGTACTGATGATTTTAAAAAAGGTGGGGGAAGGGAATAGTTAATTGAAGAATTAGTAACTAAGTTGATGAATGAAGTATTTTTCCATGGAAAAAAATAATTATAGACTAGATTGACATTTTATAGAGACTAAGAACACATCACAGTCTTTCCTTTTTTCTCTTTTCTCCCTTGAAAGAGGAAAGATTCCTAGCATAGAGGGAAAATGGTCATTGAAGGCCTTGAAATTAGCAGGTCATTATTTTTCAGGAAGAGAGACGGCTAAGGAGGGCTGGCCAAGTGTCAGGGGGAAGACATGGAGCCTTCGCCAGGGTTTGAAGAGCTAAGCTTGGAGTGTCCGCCATGGCAGCCAAGGACCAGCCAAGGGTCCCAGGCCTCCCGTCCTTGAAGCACCAGGGCTGCGAGACATTCAAGGGCACCCCGAAGGCAAAGAGAAAAAGGAAAATTAAGCTAAGCAGTGTCAGATACATTGAGTTTTGGAGGAAAAAACAACATTCAACTTGTACTTAGCCATTTCCGTGATTTTCAACCTTTTTCATCTCATGGCACATATAAACTAATTACTAAAATTCTGCAGCACACCAAAAATATATGATATCTTTTGCTGACCTGAACCGAAAAATAGGTATAATTTTGATTCATTCACACTGGACTGTTATTGTTGTGCTGGCTGTTGTCATTTTTTAATTTGACATTATGAGGGAAAAGAGGTCAGCGCCCCTGACGACATAGTTGGGTGTTGTATGTTTTCAAAGTCCTTGCGGCACACCAGTTGAAAATTGATGAGCTATTTGATTACATATCTTACGTACCTTGATAACTTCTCCAAAAAACAACAGTCAGAAACCACTGGATTCTATTCTTCTGTTGATGGTGGTGGTGTTTGTCGAAAAGGCTTTAGGGGTGGATTTCTCCAGATTTCTCACTCGGATTCACCACAGCACCAGCACTGAACTTGGTGGTGGCTCTCGGGGACTGTAAGAATAGCACTTAGCAAAACACAACCAGCCTTGAGGGAAGCAGAAGAAACAACCCCCCAGAGAATTCTGCTGGAGGAGCAAAGCCAAGGCCAGAAGGAAGCACATGGGAATGTGTTCTAAACTTGGAAGTAGACAAAGGGGCAGAAGGCAGGGACAAGGACAACATGGGCCAGAAGACAGGCAAGGTTACTTAGCTGCAACATAGGTTTACAGAAACACAGTGTGCATCTATCTACCTGATCCCATCTGGGAAGTGAGCAAAGAGAGGCCTCCTACATGAGAAGATGCCAGAACTTAGTCATGAGATATTCTGGTAAATGAGGGAGAGGGGGTAAATGGAAACTTCCAGGCAAAGGAATAGCATGGCCAAGGGGGGAAGGTTGAGAGAACAGAGCTTGTCTCAGGAAGTGGACGTCTCTCAGCAAAGCTGGCGCCTAGAACGCAAGGATGGTGGTGGTGTGATTCTAGACAGGAAGTTGGGGTGTGACAAGACCCACATCCCGAAGGGTGTCCTCGGGTTTTATCCTGAAGGCAGTGGAGCTCCTAGTCTACACCTGGTAAGTCTGTCCTTGAACTCAGCACAGACATAACAACCTCAACCAGCACCCCAGGATTCGCATGCTGCTCTAGAGGTGCACGGGGTCCCAGGGGAGGGATCGGAGCAGCCCTCCAGTGGGTGCTCATTCTTACAGCTGCTATTTATGAGTGACAGACTGGTATCACCACAGGAGATGGGATACCAATATACATTACAGAATTAACTTGTTTGCTAATTCCGATAGCAAATTGCCATTCTATAGCTTTTAAAATCTTTTCCAACTTCATTCAGCACAAGGGGAGGGAAGGTGTTTCAGAAGGATGTGTTCACTGAGTGAGGTCTACAGGTTACACACGTGCTAGTGAGCGGACGACTAGAAGCACGTCCTCACCCCCTCCCCGCCCCTGAGACATTGCTCCCTCAGGCATATTGCACAGCAGCAGGGATCCTGGCTCCACGACAGCCTCCGCTTCCAGCACTCAGATTCCGACTCCACCCAGAGAGGCTCCTTGGAGCCAACGGGCCCTTCTGGATGCTTCCCTGACTCTGAAAGGAGGGATGCAGAGATCCCGAGAAGGGACAGGCAGGGCCCTAGGAAGGTCGCCATGACGTTACCAATATGAGGAGGGAAGAGGACATTTTGAGGGGCCCAAGCTCATAGGAAGGGCAGATAAGTAGCCTGTACTCTGCCTAGGAGAGGCATGATTAAAACTCTGCACTGCTCTGCAGTGGGGCCCGGGGTGCACTCTGGTGGGAGAAGGCAGTGAGGCCATCTCTGAGGGGGAGTATTTTATTACTGACGTCAGTTACGAATGCCAGCTCCTGGTGATAATAGAAATAGTCCAACTTGCCGTTGGTATTTTAATATTTTTACAGACTCCACAGCCAGTCGACTCGTGTGGACCACTCCCACCTCAGTCTCACTCTTGGGATGGCCCTGCTCCTTCCAGGTCTCTGGTTTCAACAGGTGGGCTGGGATGTCAGGATGACAAAACTGGTGACACAGGCTTTTCCGAGCCCCATTTGGTGCTTGGTTGTTTAACCAGCAGCAATATGCTTTCTGCTGCTTAGAAACTGTGGATCACCTGCCTTCTTTGGAACTAAAATCTGTCAACTATTTAATCCAAAATTGAATGGGCTTTCAGCTTCAATCTCACGGACAAACTTGACCTCCTCATTCATTCATGTATTCTGCAAACATTTACCCAGCATCTCCCTTGTGATAGGCACGGCACTAGGACTCAGATACAATGTCCAATAAGACCTGCTCCCACATGACTAGATATGTGAGACTCGGTGTGGCTGGGGAGTAATCTAGACCGGGGGTGGTGGAGGGCGAGAGCGAACAGCATGCCCAGAGGGGACTTTGGGAGACACATGGGAGTCAGAAGTGTGGTGGTAGAGTGAGGAAGGAAGACTACCACACAAAGCAACTGGTTCAGCCTTGGAGCCCAGGAATGGGAAGGATGTGGTGAGAGAGGTGGCTGGGCAGGTGCACAGGGACCTGAAGCCTTATGTGCTTGGATTTGACTTCATCAAAGCTTGCTCACCTCACCACACCGCTAGCGTGTGCTATGGACCCATGGGCATTTTAGAGCTTCATTGAATTAATGAGGGTACAGGACTTCCCTTCGCCGAAGAATTTCTATTACTCAGTTATTTCCACCATTTAACTCTTATTGCTTTGGTTAAGCACTAGCAGAGTAATAAAATCACTGAAGATAATCAGCCAGTTGGCCAAATAGCATGGACTGAATGCCTGACTTCCTCCCCGACCAACTCTCCAACTCTCCTTCGACATTTTTTAAATCAGTCCTACCATGGAGGCTAACCACTTTAGTACCAATTCTGCATACCCCTTTCCTCATCCTTCTCAATTCAGTTATCCAAAAGTCTCTACTTCTGATACGTTTCTGCATCCGTTTTCTCCACACCATCCCTGCTGCTTCTTCTAGTGTTCAGAACCATTTTTTTCTTACAGGTCCATATTTCAGTCTCTTCCCAAGCCCCTGTCCTCTCTTCAACCCTCCCAAACCACCTCAAGTCTTGCCTCTACATTGCCACCACTATCTTTCCAAAACACTCCTTTGACCATATCATTCCCAGTTCCACACTTCAGAGGTTGCGTACTGAACTCAGCATCCAGTCCATCCTCCTAAGCATGACACCCACGCACCTGGCTCCAGCCTGCCTGTGCACACTTATCTTCCACTACTCACTCTCACACAGCTACGCTTCGGGTAAGCCTGACCTCCCCTTCTTTGTATGCATCCTGCATTCAGGACTGGCTCTGTGGGCATGCCACCTACGCAGTTGCATGGCCTCTGCCATCATAAGGTTCCATGCTTGGGTGAAGGCTCTGGTGTCCCTGTCTTGGAATTTTTCATCATTTTTGAACAAGGCTTAGCATTTTCATTTTGCACTGGCTCCCATAATTACGTGTTGATTCTGCCTTCTCTTCATCTGTATCTTTACTCATGTTTTCTCTCCATAGAAAGACCTTTATCTGCCCATTCTTCCCTGCTAGAACATGATGCTTCTTTCAAGGCTCAGCTCAAGTGCCATCAAGCCTTGGCCAGCCTCCCCAAGCCTGAAGCATGTGTTCCTCTGGGTTCCCAAAGCACTTGGCTTTTATTTCTGTCTTAGCACTTGTTGCACAAAACTCATAAGCAGTTATTTGCAAACATGACTCGCCCCTCCCCCACTCCCCACACACCACCCAAAGGACCTGCAAGCTGCTTTCAGGTAGGGGTGAGAAGTATTCTTTCACCTCTGTTGCTCTTCAGGGCCTGGCACAGAGTGAACTCAATATATTGTTGATGAACTAAATTTCACTCTCTGTAATAACCAAGTGATTTCTTGGCCACCAGCGTGCCGTGCCCCTGTGAGCTGCCCTCGGACCAGCCCAACTCTGCTGACTGTGCCCATGGTAACTCTTGGCTACACTCAGAACTATGGTCATGTAAGAATGGGCACCAGGCAGCCAATTACCTGAGGAGAGTGATTTGGTAACTAGTGATGACCATGAATAGAAGGAGAAAAAAAATCAACCCAAATTTGAAAGTCAATAGGCCAGCAAAATTTTCTACAAAAGAGAACAAATTCCCAGTCATATATAAAACAGTTTCTAAAGTAAGTGGCACACTGAGATACCCCAAGAGCCTTCCCAAGAGTGAACACTTCCACCCCAAAAGTAGCCAGTGGAGCTCAGCTGTACCTGCTTCACCCCGAGGACCACACTGCACCAAGAGAAGTCCCACCTACCGTGCACATCTTGATCCAGTCATGTCTTCTTCTTGCTAAGACCCTCCAAACTCTCTCTTACTAGAGTCCAAAAAACACCTTAATAAAAAATGCCCAATATTTGAGTGCTTTCTTTGTGCCCAAGCACTATGTCAAGTGTTGTAGAAAGATTATTTCGTTCAATCCTCATAGACCTAGATAAATGGCACTGTTACTAACTCTATTTTAAATATCTGAAAGCTGAGATACAGAGAGGTTAAGTAACTTGCCCCAAGTGCGCCGGAACCGAGTGACAGAACCAAAATTCAACCCAGGCAGTCTGAGGCCTGCACACGTGATCACTGCACTGCCCCTTGCCTACTGGCCAGCCTCGTCCCTCCTGCCTTTCCTCTGTCTCCTGCCCCGCCCTGAAGCCCATCGGAGCTTCTGAATGTGCCCAGTCCACTCACTCAGGATCCCGAGTCCTTGGTCCCAGCATATCCATTATTTTGGTGTATGTGAGCCCCTTAAATTTGGATTTCAAGCTTGGGTGTTAGGACTACTTTTCACTATTAGGAGATTGAGGACAACAAAGAGTTGTTTTTTTTTAATGTGGATTATATCTATTGCTATTCATCATATTCGAGATTAAATTGGAGAAAATTATTAAAATATTGATTTACCTACTTAAGAATAAGAATAAACTCATTATAGGTTAACAGATAACATATTTTATAAAAAACGATAATATTATCCAAAATATTTTAAAAATGAATAAGAAGAGTCTTATTGCTTTACATTTTCCCAAAGCTTTCTAGTGTCTGGTCTAATAGATGACAGCTAGATGTTCACGCCCGCTTCTGCACTCAGTCTGAAGTGGTGCTTCCGGTTGCAGCAGGGGAAGAAAATCCAGTATCACACAGATAGGCAGTTGGAGAAGGAAGAAATATTTTAATAAGATGTTCTTTTTTGATGCTAGCCTAAAATTCAGCAAATGGCAGTTTCTTAGAGTTTAATCTAGAGCCTGAAGCCAAACAAATGAATTTTTCATCCTCTGTTAATAATACATTGGTCAACCTTGTGCTTGGAATAGGTCTTTAACCATACGTAGTTTTGTAACATCATGCACTGATCACTTGGAAAATATGAGTTCATTGAGCTATGCAGGTCTTCCAAAAGTTAACACATTTCATGAAACAGTATAGGAAACCCAATTCATTAATATCACCATCAATCACATCAAACTGTCTGGTTTTGAAAGCTGTCAAACCGATGGTGACAGATACCAGTTTTTCATAATTCTAATTTTTGCTTGAAAGCTTTGATTGCATAATTGGCAACAAATACTGTCAGTTGTTTCCCCTAACGTGATGGGCTCACCTCACCTCACTGGTTTTCAAGAGAACATCTGCCAAATAGCCCAGTGTGAATGGCCACAGTTTGTCAGTTGTTCTCGCAAGTAAAAATGTACTCGAGAACAATGAAATCAGTGTGAGAGAAAACAACAGCTCTTTCAGCTTAGAGTTCAACTGCGCAAGAGTTTTCCCCTGAAGCCACCACCATACTTCAGTGTGCAGAAGTGCTTCATGAGTTCTTCTCATTTTGTCATGCAGAATATTAAAATACACACTCAAGGGCCGAGATTCAGTAATTTAATTATTTGCATTGCTTCATCAAGGGCATTGGTAAGTGCAACCGGATTCTTATTTTTCAGTGAGTACACAGCAGTGAAGGATATGATGGGAACTCTATGGTTTGGGATGGTCTTTATTCATGCTGAGGCACCACTGTTTTACACACCACTGCTTTTGCATCATCAGTACACATACCGACAAGATAAAACAAATAAATAGCCCTGGCTGGCATAGCTAAGTGGATTGAGCACGGGCTTCGAACCAAAGTGTCGCAGGTTCGATTCCCAGTCAGGGTACATGCCTGGGTTGCAAGCCATGACCCCCAGCAACCGCACATTGATGTTTCTCTCTCTCTCTCTTTCTCCCTCCCTTCTCTCTCTAAAAATAAATAAATACAATTAAAAAATAAAAAACAAATACTGTCTTAGTATTATTATGTAGTTTTTTTTTATCCTCACCCAAAGACATTTTTTTTCATTGCTTTTAGAGAGAAAGGAAGGGAGAAAGAGAAAAACATCAATGTGAGAGAAAAGCATTGATTGGTTGCTTCCCATACATGCCTGGACTAGGAATCAAACCTGAAACCTAGCTATGTGCCCAGACTGGGAATTGAACCCACAACCTTTTGATGTTCTAACCAACTGAGACACACTGACCAGGGCTTACTATATAAACAGCTTGACCTCACAAGCTTCCTGAAAATGTCTTGGGGACCCCCCATGGACACACAGGCCACACTTTGAGAACTGTTGCTTTATGTTCCTTTCTAGAGCCATCTCATATGTTACTACCCTGAGGAACTGTACCACCTCCCCTTCTGCTGAGCCATCACCACTACAAACTTCTGGCAAAGTCCCTAAAACATTTTATTACAGATAGTTAATTATATCATCTTTCTCTCCCACAACTATCAGTTTTTTTAGGCAGTCATCCTGTTTTGTTTATCTTTGAATATCCAGGCCTTAACAGTACCCTTCCCAGGCACGTAGGAAGTAGTTGATAAATGTTTGTTGACTGACTAAATGAGTGAACAACTTGTATGGCAGGTTGTATTTTCTATAGACGGTCGCAACAATATGTCCCATCACACATGCTCTTCTATAATCTCACCGCACACCTGTCAATGGGTCTGTTCCCCTCATTTTTACCCCAGCAGGCCTTTGTAGCTGCATCAGTCTATAGAGCATGGTAGGACAGACGCTGTGTGACTTTTAAGGCTGGGACTTCAAAGTGCCATGTGTTTCTGCCTTGATCTCTTGGGACACTCATACTTGGAACACAGCCTGTACACTACGAGGAAGTCCAAGCCTCTGTGAAGAGCCCTACCTGGAAGGCAACCAGGGTCCCTGGCTCAAAGCCCCCACTGGGTTCCCAATCTATATCCAGGGCCCAAATTGCCGTCCATGTGAGTGAGTCATCTTGAAAGAGGTGATCATCTAGGCCCCAGGACATCTAAGCTTACTGACAGCATGTGTAACAGAAAGAGACACTGCCTGGCTGCAGATTTATGAGTTAGATAAAAACTTGCTGCTCTTTTGGATCAGTAAGCCTTGGGGTCATTTCTTACGCAGCAGCAGGTCATCAGTATACCTTAGAACTGAGTGATCCACCTTCCTGAGCTGCCACGTCATTCAAGACAGAAACTATGCTGGTTCGGCCCCAGTGCTCCCTGACCACACGGGCACAAGGGCCTTGAACATGGTAAGGGCTCAAAATATATTTGTTGACCCGAAGTCAGCACTTTTTTGATGCCACATATCCAGTTAAATACAATCAATATAATTATGGATTTTACACAGAAATGGAGAAAACAATCTCATTCCCTCAGGACACAAATTAAATACTACCCTCCCCGTTATGAAATGACATGTAATATATAAAACACGAGTCAAAAAATCCTAGTCCTAGTCTCCCTACCTTTTCCCCCATGAACTAAGCTACGGAGAGATTCAGACAATAATTACTAGAGAAATATCTTCCTCGCCCCCTCCTTGCCAGCCTAGGAAATCAGACGAGGGAGACCACAGAAGACAAGGTGAACAGAGAAAACATTGGCATGTATATTTCTGTGATCATTTCAATTTTTAATCAACCCTGCGTAATTTACAGCTTAACATTATCAGCTAAATTAAGACAAAAATTATATTATGTATTTTTAGCTCTAATTTACAGACTGTAAAGGAAACTTTACAAGGTTTTGTTTATCTCAAGAAAATACATACTTTGAGTGTATCAGTAGGAGTAAACCAAACAGTGGCAGTGGAAGCTATTCCAAAAAAATTGGGACCAAAGAGTTTGTGCTGGTGTCATTTGGAAATACCATACCTCATACACTAAGTTTGGGTTCGTAGCCATGGTTGAGGGTGGCATGTTAAAACCCAAAAGTGTGTTACCGGCAGAGATCGACTAACAAATGGTAACTTTCAAGACTTCTTGGGCAGCATTTATTTACAAAGGTAAAAACAAAGTTCAAAACCAAAAAAATTCCTTGAAATAAAAGAGTATAGCATTACAAAGACATATTAACCTTACACATTAACACTTTTCAGGCTTCTAATAAAATAGCACTTTGGGTTGCTAAGACAAAAAAAAACATGTGCAATCAATGACATTAGTGAAAATCTATATTGGAGGTGTTTGCCTAAAAATGTTGGGTAAATCTGTGGCTAAGGAGGCAGCATCGGTACGACTTCCAAGTGACGCCACAGGTTAACACACCAGGCTAATGAGAGGAGAGACCACTCACAGCCCAAATAAAACGAGCAAAGTACTTTTCACTGGGACTTGACAAGTGCATTATAGTGCAGACACGGCCGCCTTTCAGTACATATGTGATTGACAAAATGCTGATATGAAGGAAGGATCCTCTTTTTTTATGCTTGTTGCCAAAAGACACAAGTAGCTCTCAAATGTATAAAGCTAAGACGAATTACGTTACCCACAGATGTAGTCTGGAGTTTAAGTGTTGTGTAGGAGCAAGTTCTGATGGCTCAGCTGTAATAATAGGAGAACGCTCTGGAGTGATAACCCAGGTTAATACACTTGCACCAGAATGTAAATCAATGCACTGTTGGCTTTAAGAAAGACTTGCCTCAAAAACAAGTCAGCTAAACTGAACATCATACTTAGTGAGCAGTAAAATTGTGTGAATTATATAAAGGTAAATGAGTTAAAATCATGATTACTCTGAGTGGGCAATCGAGAAAGCCGCTAATCATGGACAACAATGAATATTGTCGGATGGCTATTGAGAGGAAAATTCTGTCGAGAACATGTGCAGTGCCGAATCAAGGCTTAGTGTTCTGCAGGGTGAGCGACCAGGGTGGTCCCGACTTTCTGAAGACATGAATTAGACAGCCAGACTTCTTCGTCTGTCCTTGCTAGTTGAGTTATCTCAATACTTCCATGTAAGGGAGCAACATGCTTTTCAATGGCAGATTAGATTGAAGACCAAAAAACAAAAGCTAAAAGCTTGAAAGAACAGTTTCCATAGTTCATGACACGTTCCAGAATTGAACAATGATCAGTGAAGGAGGAGATGGAATTGACACAGCACATCTGCAAAAAAGTCATCACCCAATATTTTCTTAATTTAGTAGAATGTTTTGAATTTCTTTTCCTAGATTTATGCATAGAAAATTCTATGGATTTGGGGTTTTTTTCATGAAAAGATCATTTAAATTTAATATTTTTAGAACTGTTACTGATGAAGAACTAAGGCTGAATTTTGAAAACACAGCACCATTTGCTTCACTTTAGATAAAAATTAAAAATAGACCTTCTGAACAATGCTAACTTTGCATCTCTTTTTTCATTCCTGTCAACATGAGATTAGACCACCCAGAGGCTCTGTATGCCAATCCCACCACCCTAAGGAGAAATTCAGCGGTCAGATCCTGAATGACCTTGAATGTCCTTCATTACATATCTAAGAACATAAGCCATACACACTTCCATGATGGCCTTTTCTCCTACCTCCAGGCCCTAGAGGAGGAGGTTTTATTCCTTAGTCCTGCAAGCAGTTTTATTCCATTCTTCAGTAATGATTCATTGTTATTCAGCAAGTCATTGCAAATCATTTCTGAAAGCGCCTGCTCTTCAGTAATGGGGTTTAGCTGAGGGTGGCTCGGAAGATTACATGCTGCTGTCCTAGAGATGTGGAGCTACCTGGGAGTGGGGCTTAGGGCCCTCTGCCATGGATGGGCAGTTCCCAGAACCACATTTTAGAAAAGGCAGGTGAGTCATCCACAGCCCGCTTTTATTCAGCATGCTTTTGCTGAGTGCCCAAACCCTGGCTTGTGCCCTTGATGTATTCCATTTGGGCCCATTGTCTGTGCCTGATATTGTCTGTCCCCAAGAATGGCATTTTTGTCAATTCAACCTAGATTAGATAAATTAGCAAGCAAGAAGCAAGTTTATATATGCACGGTGTTCATTCAAAGTGCATAGTATCATTTAATATGAGGAATTGCATTAGACTCGTAACTTCATTGAGTTATGATCGTGGAATGACAAAAGTGCAAGTGTAATGGGAATTTTTATTATAATCACTTGCGTGTCAACTAAAAAATGTGAAGTGTTTGCGATTCCTTTTTATCAGTGTTCTGAATATGTTTACTGAAATATAAATTTATGCCTGTTGATTCCAATAAAAATTGGAGCTTGTATTTTTATTCACCTTTTTTAAATTTAATTTTTTAAATTCAATTTCTATTTTGACAAAAGTTATTAGTCTGAGATGGATTACATGTCTTTATTTTTAAGTTTTTTAGCATTGATTTTTAGAGCAGCAGTAGACAGAGAGAAAGAGCGAGAGAGCGCGCGCGCGCGCGTGCGCGAGAGAGAGAGAGAGAGAGAGAGAGAGAGAGAGAGAGAGAGAGAGAGACATCCACTTGCCAGTCCCCTTGTTTATGCATTCATTGCTTGCTTCCTGTATGTGCCCTGACCAGGAATCAAACCTGCAACCCTGTCTCACTGGGATGATGCTCCAAACAACTGAGCTACCCAGGCAGGACTGGATTAGGTATCTTAACAGATCAAAAACTAGTTCTTGAGAAGCAGGGCATAAGAGAGCTGAGAATAGTATGCTACTGTTGTTAGCTTTTATTTGTGGAGGAGACTACAGTCCCGTGATCAGTAAACGTGCTCTGAGCTCTGTCCTCCTTGCAACAATATGTTTATTGGGAGCCATCCACACCCCTTCTCCTGGCCCTCTTCTATCCCTCCCTATACCCGGGACTTCACAAGGTGGTGCCCTCTGGAGTTAGTAATGCTTCTCACAGAAAAAAAAAAATAAAGTGAAAACAACAAAGCTGGAACCTCACATCAGCCCAACTCATTTTAGACAATAAAGTCAAGTGTAGGCCAAGCAATGTATGGAGCGTGGCATCTTACCCCTCATGGGAAAGAGAACTTCAGGTTATTTTTGCCTTCCCATATTTTTTAAAGGAAGCACAACCATTGAAAGAAGAAAGCTGACAACCTCCAGTTCAGCTTTCAGGATTTCAGTTGAGAAATCAAAGAAGTATTTTTATTCTCACCATGAAATTATCTGCTAAAGCAATTCTGCAGTCACTCTGAATACATACAAACTCAAATGACTTACACTCTGAAAGTTACATTTCCAACTGACAACGTGCAAAAAGCAGCTTTGCCAAATGTGCCCTCGTGTGCAGAGCCCAGTGAGCAATTACCTGTCCCTCCTGACCAAGCTGTGCCGGCACGGAGCCTGGGCAGCGCCTTTGCCAAGTCCGCCCGTGGCCCGCAGGGCTGGTGCACGGCAGCTTGGAATCTGATAGGAAACACATTCACCGACAAAAAGCTAGTTTCTTAAACCTGGGTGGAACATAAATTTACTTTTTAAAAGCTCGATAAATACAACTCTAACCTTTAAAAAATATCAGCTTGCAAAACCCTTCATGACTAGGTATTCTCTGTTTAACTTGTAATTTTTTATCATGCCACAAACATGAGCAGATTTGACTACTTTCCAAGGGTCCAGTTGGACAGCTGGAAAGATCAAAGATAAATAAGACAATTTCTATGTAAAAGAAGATTTTGCTATATAGTAAACAGTAATTACTGTAATACTTTATATTTGTACATGATGGTTTACATTTAAACACCCCAAGTGCCCCTGCCCCAATGAAATAGACAGGAAGGCTTATTGCCATTTCCCCAAAGAGGAACTGGAAAACAGAACGTATTAAATCATCTGGTTCCATTCAAATCACAAAGGACAAACCCAGAATACAGTGGCAGCTAAGACCATGGCTTTGGGGTCCGGTGGATCTGGGGTCACAAACCAGTTCCAACAGTCATCACCTTCGCTGGTTGTTTTGGACATACTGGCTCATGTGTGCGTCTTGTTCTAATCTGTCATACGGAGATAAGTAACGCCTGTCTCCGTGGGCTATTGGAGGATTCATTGAGAAAATGTTTGTGAAGGTGCGAGGAACTCAATAAGTGATGGTGGCTATCATTACTTCATCAAAAGCCCTTTCTTAAGCCCCCATTTATATGTACAGAAATATGCAGAAAATATCATAAACCCAGCATCTGGCAATGTCACACAAAGACAAATAGGCAAAGGACGTAAGTCAGTAAAACAAAGGGACACACCAGGCACTGATAGGGACTGCCTCCTCGATGTTCCCAAATAACACCTAAGTCTCAGAGCACTTAAAGGGATATGCCGTCAGCGTCAAGCTCTCTGGCTGCCCCACCCCCACCCCTTGCTGGTGGACTGTGGATTCCAAGTCAGTTTTATTATTTTGCTAAATCCTTACTTGATACTGTACAAGCACTGACAGAGATGATGGAGCCAGAAAACGAGAGCCATGGTCCTCACCCTCGGGGACCGGCAGGCAGTTAACAAAGGCGTGCTGAGGTAAAGGAGGCTGTTAATGGTTAGACTGTTCTTTTTGGGACTTCCCAGTTATCTTTCTGTTATTGTTGTTTAGTTTACTTCCATTTTGGTCTGAGAGCAGACACTGTATGATTTCTAGTCCTTCAAATGTGTTAAGATGTGCTTTATGGCTCAGAATCCGGTCCATCTGGGTGAATGTTCCAGGTGAGCTTGAGAAGAGAGGGTGTTCTGCTGTCGCTGGATGAAGCAGGAGTTCGCAGATGTCAATTACACCCAGTTGATCGATTGCAGTGTTGAGTTCGATTGGGTCCTTACCGACTTTCTCCCTGCTGGATCTGTCCATTTCTGACGAGGGGAATTGAAGTCACCCATTATGACAGTAGATTAATCTATTTGTCCGCGCAAGTCTATCAGTTTTTGCCGCATCTAGTTTGACACTCCGTTGTTCGGCACATGCACGTTAAGTATTGTTATGTCTTCTTGGAGCACTGACCTCTTTATCATTGTGTAAGGCCCCAGATTGTCCTGTCTGAAATGTGGTTCTGGGGACTGCTGTGTCAAAGAGCCCTAGGGCTCCCCTCCCACCCAGGGTGTACATCGCTGGGACAGCCGCCTCCAATCCTCTGAGCCATCCTCATCTAAATCCCATTGTTCTAGAGCAGACACTTTCAGAAACAATTTGCCATGACTTTCTGAACGACAATGAATCATCATTACTGACGAGTGAAATAAAAATGCTCCCAGAATGAACAAATAGAACATTTTCCTGTGGGGTCTGGAAGGAGGAAAAGAAAGCTATTATGAAAGTGTGTATGGTCTATGTAGGTATGTTTTGAAGGATGTTCAAGGTCATTCAGGACCTGGCCCCTGCATCTCTCCTTAGGGCAGTGGGACTGAAACACAGGCTCTCTGGGTGGTCTAATGCTGTTTACATTCTGGCCACCTGTGTGGCTGCCCCGCTGACCGCCTCTTCATTCATGTAGCCATTAATCTCGCCCCCTAAAGTCTATTCTCAGTAGAGCAACTGGACTGACTTTTAAAACCTCAGTCAAATCACACCCTTATGATTCTCCATTTCAGTCCAAATGAAATCAAAGTTCTCATGATGAACTAGAGACCTTTCTGTCCCCTCCCATCTCTCCAACCTCATCCTTCCACCCCGACATCCTTGCTGGTCCCTGAGGACACTCTCCTCCCTCAGGGCTTTTGCACTGGCTGGTAGCTCCACGGGAAGGTTCTTTACCGAAATGACTATCCTTAACTCTGCATCTCTGTCAAGTCTTTGCTCAACAGTACTTTTTCCAAAAGGTTTCTCAAAGAGGTTACAACATCACAACCCACTCCCAACACCTCCCTTAGGCACTCCTGATTTTCTTTACCAAACCCTGACACACGCACACTCCCACAGCACTCACGGCCTTCTAACAAACACAGAAACTTATTCAGTTGAATCACTCAGACTCTCATGTAGCCCTTGTGATGTGCCAAGCATTGTTCTAAGCTCTTTATAAATAATTTAGTATTTTCAATGTTTTATTGATTATTTTCGGACTTCTTCCACTCACCTACTAGTTCTATAAGGGTAAGGAGCTTTGTTTTATTCATTACTGTGCTTAATAAATATTTATTAAATGAATGATTCTCTCACTAGTTCCTTTCACAAAACCATCCCTGAGGTTCCCTTAAACATCGGAAGCGCTGGTGTTTCTCTGCCTTTGTGTAGGCCACGCCCACTCCCTGGCATTCTTCTCCCCTCTCATCCACGCTACACACTCCTACCGCCCTTTAACTTCACTTCAGCAGCACTTCCCATGAGAACTGTCTCCTGACTGTGTGCAGACACAGGCAAGGGCTCCTTCCTCAGTGTAGCCAGGTCAAACCAAGGATGCTTTCCAAAGCAACTTAGTTTGGGCAAATAAAGGCATCTGCGTTCTCCTTGAGGAGACAGTTGCCTGGAAGGTCAAGGCACGGAACTGATACCTGAGCTTCAAACCCAGGGTGGGTCAGGACACACCATGATATAGCACTTGCCTAGAGGGTAGCTTCTCCCCATGCGCTGGGTAGGAATGAACCAGAGCCTGTGCTGATCGGGAGAGGAGAAAGAAGGGAAAAAGAGAAACCAGCTGTTTCTGCCGCCCAAAGGAGCAAATTTTAAAATGTTTAAAAGTAAACAACTAAGTTTTCCGAAAAAAAGTGCGCAAACACTTCCCATGGAGAGTTTAGAAAACAAGGTCAATCTAAGATGACTGAGGCGCTCAGACCACAACTGCCCCAGTGACTACAGAACTGCAACTCTTTCCTTCACCTCCTGGAGGGACCATTGTAATGTATTTGCTGCACAGCATTCTCCTCCTCTAGCACTCTCACGAGGTGTGAGAGTGTCCTTTCAAAACTCCTAAAGGCCAGTAAAACTGCCCGGGCTTGACCAGAGTTGAGATTCATATGCAGGGCAACACCATCGTTATAATTAAGAAACATGCTCAGGTAACCAACCCTGGTTTTAGACTTCCAGAAATAATTCTTTGATTTCTCAGGCACGATCTCCTTAAAAGCTACAAAAGAGCTTTATAAATACCTACTAATTATGGCCCTTCAATTTTCTAGAAGTTCAAGCATGGATTTGAGAAGGCATGCCTTTGCCACAAAGATACCTTGCAAACAAAGACTGCTCCAAACACTTTCTTTGTGGCTTAGCCAGGGAAAATACTGTTGTCAATTTCTAATTGATGTTTTATTCTGCTTAAGTTCAAATGTTTCAATACATAGGATCTTGGATAAGTCAACTCCAGTTAGGGTTAGAAATCATGGCCTTTTCATTATCTCCACCCATCAGCGACCCAAATTCATATTCAGAAAATATATCCCCGCTTTTGGATTTACAGAAATAAATTCTTTCTAGGCACAATTTTGTTGAAAGCCTCTAATGAGTTTTGTAAACGATCAGTCTTTCCAAGGAGGGTTGAAATCAAATGAAGGTAGAACTGAGAGAGAGAGCTGAGATTATTCTCAGGCAAGCGAACAGGCACTTTCCATCAGCAAACAGTGAAGGGAGTTGCAGAGCTCTGAGCAGACATCGAGCGGGCTGGCTGGGCCGTGGCTGGGAGCCTGATGGGGACAGGAAGACGAAGTCTGACAGCCGGGAAGTCTGACATCTACTGCCACTTCCTCCTGCAGCATCCTTGACGAGGGTCACCAAGAGTCAGCCTCCCCCTCTCAGAGAGCTTCCTGGTCTGTCTCTTCTCTTACTGACCATGTCAAGTGTCGGGAAAATGTCCCCTCTGGTTTTTTTCTGTTGGGTGTAGCTGTACCTTCCAGAGATATGCAGAATAAATCTATCATTTCTCCTACATGCACTTCTTCAACTATTTAGAGCAGCACTCTCTGACAGAACATTCTGCAGTGATGGAATCGCCCTGCGTCTGAGCGCTGTCCAGTATGGCAACTGCCAGCCACCGGTGGCTCTGGAGCCTGCAGAACGTGCTGGTGTAACTGAGGGATTAATTCTTAAAAATGTATTTAATTCTAATCAATTAAAATTTAAATAGTGGCATGTGGTTAGTGGCTATCATATTGAATAGTGAAGATTTAGAGACATTTTTCACGACCTCTTTACCAAAAATCTTCCCTTGCCCTGGCCGGGTGGCTCACTTGGTTGGAGCATCATCCTGCACACCAAAGGGCTGCTGGTTCGATCACCGGTCAGGGCACATATCTAGGCCGCAGGTTGGACCCTGGGTTAGGGTGCTCACAGGCTCACAGGAGACAGCCAATCGATGTTTGTCTCTCTCTCTCTCAAATCAATAAACATATCTTTGGGTGAGGATAAAATTTTTTTTAAAAGATTTCATTTATTCATTTCTTAGAGAGGGAAGGGAGGGAGAAAGAGAGAGAGAGAAACATCAATGTGCGGCCGCTGGGGGTCATGGCCCACAACCCAGGCATGTACCCTGACTGAGAATCGAACCTGTGACACTTTGGTTTGCAGCCCGCGCTCAATCCACTGAGCTATGCCAGCCAGGGCTAGGATAAGATTTTTTTTAAATCTTCCCTTTTTCAGGTAAATAGTCGTTGTTTCTTTAACAGTTTCTCAAACAAAATGGCTTCCAGAACCTTCTTATACAGTCAGTCCTCTCAGAATATATCCTGATTTACTGAATTCCTACACTGTTCTAAAACAGAGACCTCCCGGTGAGGTCTGCAGAAAAGGTCATGGCCTCTGTCACATTCTGGTCAGATGTTCAGTAATCCTCTCCTTAAACCTACATACCAGACACTCAAGCATTTGAAGCTCAAAGGAATAATTCCAACTATGTTGGCATAATTTGATGAGCCCATTTTCCCAGTTCTTCAGTCTTCTCAGATCTTCTATTTTTAATTCCTCTATTATGGTTTGTTTCATTAGGCTTGGAGGATTTGTGGCTCTCAAGAACATTGGAACATATGAAATGCCTTCCATATTATACAGTAAATCAAACAGCAAATTACAATTACTATACTCTTCTTGGCATTGTTAAGCAGGTGCTGCATTTCTCAAAAAAAAAAAAGGTATGTATAAGTTGAATTTTAGGAATTTAAATCATTTTAGAGATACTTTACCATCTTTGCAGATAGTTCTTCAAAGAACTACCAGATCCCTAAACATCATAGCTTTAAGGTTCTCTTTTCTTTACTCTAGATTATTAGTGATCTGTAACAATACCCGGGAAGTATTAAGACAGGACTATTTTCAGGAATTTGGGTAAATACACTTATTTGCAAAGACCATTTTCAAGATGAATAATAACCCTAACAGAGCGGAGAATTACTGAATGTGTTGTGATTATAAATCAGATTTCTAAAAGTAGGGTACAACCTCAGAATTATTTCGCTAGATAGAAAGAGTTTATTACAAAGCCACCTTGCATGGCTGACAGAGGGCCCCTCGCCCCACCCCTTGGTAAGCTTCTGCGCATGGGCGATAAAGCCTTCTAAAAACAGAAGAGGAGAAATGGGCCGTCATCAGCAGAGTGCCGACAAACTCATACCCACACAATGCCTTTCGTTCCTTCTAGTAAGCAATCCTTCACCAAATTTATGTACCAAATAATTTGGGTTTGTTCAAGAAAAATAAACAGCCACATTTTCACATGTAGGCATACACAAACAAGAGTCTCTTGCATCTCTCTAAGCCTCTTAGTAATCTTGAAAAAAAAAAATAGTTTAGGCCCAGAGTTCAGCCCCTTACCCTGTAAGGCCAAGTATTAATTTTAACACCATCAGTAAAAGTCCACAGGCCATTAAATACATTCCCATGTGGCAGAACCCCATGAGGTATAATTAAAATTTAACCAGAAAATACCTGTGAATTCAAGGGAAGCATTACCTTCTTAACATTTACCCTTTCAGAGAAATCTTTTATCTAAATGATAATTACCTCGGATTCAGGCTTTTCGTAGGCACTCACTGTGAGGTGCGAGAAGGCCCTCCAGTCGGTCCAGGAGAAGAGTGGTATGGGACAGCCTGGGAGGAAGGGACAGAGGGAAGGAGGCAGAAAAGGACCCAAATCCCCCTCTTCTTGGAAGACACCAGGGCCCGAAAGGTGGTGGGGCGTTTTAGACCACAGAAACAAAGCCACCAAGTACTTATGGAAAACCCCACGTGATAATAGCTTGAAACTTAAGAGAAACTGAACCAGAGTGAATAGTTAGGGGGGAAACATTAATGGGCTTAATTAATGACTGTTGGCAGCCCCTTTATTTAGAACTGGTGGTGGGGTGCAGACGTGTTGGGCCCCTAAAACACTGGCTTCGATGAGAACGGGTCCTTGTGAAAATCTGACTTCTGTATCGGCTTCCACATAGGCTTTCGTGTTTAATAAGTAAAAACAATGTGCAAACTCCTTAGCTACATAAATGGCCACCCCACAGAACCTACAGGGAAGCGAGCAGAGCTTCACTCACAGTGTCGAAGGTGGATAGGTTCGTACTTGACACTGGCTACAAAACCATCAGATGTTATTTCTATTTCTGACCACTTGTGTTGAAGTCTAACCAATTTTTAAGAGGTGGCACAGCAGTTGTGTAACCTTACTGAGCATAAACAGGAAGCCTGCCAAGAAACTACCCAAAGTCCCAGAAGAACGCTGATGCACTTTGGCGGAGTCCAAGGGGAGTCACAGGAAATTCTTATCTGTCAACCGTCCCTCGCAAGTTACTGTAGAGCAAAAGAATTCTCCTCCCTCATCCATCCTTACCAACAACCTCTTCTTCCTAGAACGCCCCAGAAAGGACTCTAGACTACAGCCATGCTAAGCTGATCCTGTCCCGATCGTGAACTTGAAACACATGTGCCAGGCACAGTATTTGTGCAGCAAATCTAAGATAAAAAGGACACGCGAGGTCTCATGGGAGAGGCAGGTTCATGAATTGCAGTGCAGAAAGGCAAAGCAGGCAAACACTGTAAAGATAAGTGATGAAAGGTCAGTGGCAGCGGGGACAGCCTGGCAGACATGCTGGCTGCTGAGAGCAGCACATAAATCAATTAAGCGTGTCCGGGGTGGGGGGGCAGGGAAAGTTTGACTCACTGCCTCTGCCTCAGGTCAGGACCCTCGTTATTTGTTATTAGACAATTCTAATAGCCTCCTTAATGGGTCTCTGCACCTCCAAGCTTACTTCACCTATTCCAGTCCATTCTCTAAAATACCTGCTTCAGATCTTTCGGTGACGCCCAGCCACCTGCAGAAGTCCACACTGTTCACCATGGCTCACGGCGTTCTGCATGACTTGAGCCCGTGCCATCTCTCTGGCTTCTTTTCTGCCAAACCCAAGGCCTCGCAGAAGCTCCTGGAGGTCCCCAGAGACTCCACGCTCTCGAGTGCACCTGGGCCTTGGCACCAGGTGCTCTCTCTGTCCAGAACAACTTCCTTGTCTCAGTCTGGCTAATTCCCATTCATTCCTGGAGACTCAGCTCTTTAATGTAAAATCTTTAAAAATAAAAATGTAAAACCTTTTAAAATATATATAAAATCTTTTTTAAAAAACCTCAGATGACAGACTTTAAAAAACTCTTTTGTATTCATAGTGGGAGGAATTTCCGTAGCACTCTTAGGCTAGATTCTTTCTCCAGGACAAACAAAGGACCTCTTGACTATCTAGCTAAAGGGAGGTCTATCTGGGCTAAGGAAATGACCCCAGGACCCATGAGCAAGCTACCCAGGGCTGGGAGAGCAAGGCGTGGGTGGGGGGCTGTGTGGGCACCCACACGCACACACACGCTGATGTTTTCCAAAAGGCTCCTCCAGGGAAAACCCGATCACGTTTATCTTCGTCAGTTCCTGACAACACGGGCCACGGAACAGATGTCTCCCATCCACAGTGTGAACTGCGTTGGGCACTTTCCTTTAAAAAATAGCAATGTACACACTTAGGTTATGGCTCTGGAGTTATTTTCTTTAAAAAAAAAAATCAGCCTAGATCTGAAAAAATGAAAACACATCAGCTGTTCTCCTGAGTGTTTCCACTCTCTGGGTGGGTTACATGAAAAGCCAGGAAAAGAAAATACATCATGAAGGGGTAAAAAAAAATAAAGCAAAACAAGAAAAGACCATGAAAACTAAAACCTGCATTAACTGAGGCTACTTCTCACGGTTACCGCACCCAGACCTGGGCGAGGCAGGGGGGCCCTCGGGTGCGCCGGGCTCTCCTGTGCACCTCGCCAGGAAAGGGCGAGATGCAAACGATAACATCACAGCACGTGGGCCTGGGACGGGACATTTGGGAGAACTCGCTTCTAGCATTTTGCGAAGTGGGCTTTGCAAAAGCAAGTTTGGAGCCTTCTCTAGAGATATTGAAGAGAAAGTTGAAAGTCTGTTTTCAAGGGATGGTGGAAAGGCCAGGGGGTGGTCTGGGTCCGCATTCAGAGTTTTCTGTGGAAGCACCATTTCAGACACAAGACGCCCCTCAGGTCTTCAGAACAACAGCTGCTTCCTTGCTGCTGTTTAAATAAACAGACTCCAGTGAGTCACAAGCTCACCCAAACCATCAAGAGACAGGATGCCATGGTTTACATCACTGGTGAGCACACTTCACCGAAGGAGGTCAGACTCGTGGTTCCGAATCTTGTCTTGGCCTGTTACCTTTCTCCACATGAGTGGATACCAGACCAGCTGTCCTGCAAATTAATATGGGCCAGTAATCAGAAAGGCGGTCAGGCAAACAGAGCATTAGCTTCTGCAAAAAACCTGTCTCTGCTACTTAAAAAGCAATCCAAAACCTGGGTCCCCAGAATGGTCAGTCATGAATGGGATCGCATGTGGGGCTGTTTCTTGTTAATACCATTTAAGTACTAAAGAGACCCATTAGTTTATGTCTCACCCTCCTTGCAACTACTCTCATCAGTTAGTTAAGTGCATTTATACCTGTCCTCTTCTAAAAGGGAGCCATGGTGGTTCACTCTCATATTACACTCTCATATAGTCTGGTTCCACAGACCAGACTCCAAGGCCCACTGTAAGGCCAGGGGACTTACAGTTACCTGTTCTCAGCCAGTTGCTGCCAGCCCTAGGTTTTGGGGATGCTCCGTGCTACAGAGACAGCCTTTAGGGAATGGGAGGCTTATTATGTGGCCTGCAGAGTCAAGACTGGATTTTAGAACATGAGCCAGGCTTGGAAAAATAGGAAGTAATTTTGAGATGGTAGCTTGTTATTCCTTTATAAAGATAGATGAAATATAGATGTTCTTAAGACCACTTAAGAAATATACATATTTCTCTCTGCCACCCACTGTACCAACTTGAGCAAACTTCTTGGACGTGGGGAGAAGATAATAGGGCCAAGAGGAGCCAGAATCTTGAGTCTATGTTGGAACAATAGCTCTTAACACGTTGCACTGCAAAGCTTCTGCAATCTCTTATTTTTAAGGGGGAAATTGTCCATTAATAGGGTTTCCTCTTATATATTTCAAGGGGCTATCTTTTTCCTAGGAATATATGAATCCAGAAATAACCCTAGTGGACCGTAAATACTGCTGGAATATAAGCAGCATGATGGGAAGCGTGGGGGGGATGCAGGGACAGAGAGGGTGTCATGCACACTCTAGGGGGGATTAAAAATATATATATTTTGGATGATAGGATGTGAGAATCCCGAAAACTTCTGATAAACAGGTTTTAAATTGGGTACAACATGAACTCCATCTTTAACAAATTTCCAAAGAAATACCTCATTGAGTTCTGGAAGTCCATTTACTACAAGCTGATGATGGACACGGACCCAATAGGCAGCCAGCTATGCAGTAAATCTAACATACTTGCAGATTTGGCTTTGTACCCTCATCAGCTCTGGATTTCCCATTTGCCCTCTTAGCCAAAAATAGCACAAGAGCACATTGCTTCCTCCTTGCCATGACCAGAAACTCACCTGCATGACACGTAAGGTCTTAATCATCTTGATAAGACACTAAATCATTCCTGGAAAATAACAGTACTCTATAGCACTCTACCATCATAAAACTGAGAATATAAAAAAATTGTTACCTAAAAAAATCAAACTTGTCGTTCAGAAACGTGAAGACAATTTGTCTAGGTTGGCAGGTGGACAAGGAACACAGATAGTGAGAGACTGAGCTAACAGTGGACATGATGAAAAACACGTGTTCTGTACTAGCTGGAGTACAACGCTTTAATGAGGCGATGGCCCAGGGATGGCGGGGGGATTCAGATTCAGTGAACACTCACTGAGTGGCCACTAGGTGCCAGGCACAAAGCAGGCTCCTCTCATCATGATGTCTATGACTCACACCGCCACTGTGTGGTCGTAGTGTTACTATTTTCAGATTTCTTGTGACCACACAGCTGGCATTTAAGGAAGACAGGCTGAAAACTCCTCGGTGATGATGTGGTTGACAAGTTGATAGATTGCAGGAACTCTAAGAAGCTCTTGTTTCCCAGCTGGGGATGGCGGCCCACCACCTACATTCCCTCACTCATTCTATGTATGAACAAGGCAGTAAGCCAGAGCTATAAATTACGTAGTTTTTCCTCTAAAACAAGTAAAGAATATGCCTGTAGTATATTCAAAATCATCCAATGTGGACACATCACCAGACCCGCAGTAGTAAGGAGAGTTCTCTCAGGAGGAGTGAGGAAAAAGGATAATATTACAGTGTATCAACTGCCCGGTGCCTAGCTCCTCTTTTTGTCAGGTTGAATTAATGTGTTTTCAGGAAACATGGGCGCGGCATTTCTGGACCACTAGACCCTGATGGGCCACTAATGGTGCTGACGGTGCTCGGTGCTCCGTGACGCTAGACAATCACCTTCCGGGAATGGAGCCCCTGGAACACCCTGTTGTATAATTTATTAAGAAACCAACCACTAATGTGCTTACCTCTTCAAAAGGTGGAAGAACCAAGCTGGCCATTGAACAAGCACACTCTCCCTTTCCTGCCGAAAGCTGATGTTTCCATTCTATGACTCTACTCTGTACCTGTTGTCAGCAGGTCTCTGGGTTCAGAGTGTTTCGCTCTGAAGTCAGATCTTCCAGCACGTGACATAATGCGGATGGACTGCCATTAGCGGACATTACTGGGTCCCTCCATGCTCTTGCACCTTGACCCACACAAAGGTAGGCCTGGGGAGGTCAAGGCTAATGAAAAGTAACCAAATGGCAGAGAGCCGCAGGATCATGTTCATTTGTGCATGTCTGTGGATGAAAGCTCACAGCATTAATGTGCTCATTTCCAGTCAGGGATGGAGGGCGACCATTTACTGTTTGTAATCACATTTTGTTTAAAGACCCTGTTTACCACAATGTCACCTATTTCATTTCTTTTTTTAAAAAAAAAATTGTTTGTTCTATTACAGCTGTCTCTCCTTTTAAAACATAGACATTGGAAGGAGGCAACCAGAGTTCTGTCTCTGCCTCACCCACAGCCCGGCTTCAGACATGTTCCAGGTAAATAGTCATAGACTCTGACTGGGCAGGAAATAATGAGCTGGTAGTGCAATATGGCTTACTGTCAGCACATCACCTAGAAAACTGTTTGCCCAACAGGCGATGAGTTAGCGATGAGAGAAAATGTTAAACCCATTTTTATTAATCCTCTTAAGCAGCCCCTGATGTCTTTAGGGATTTCCAACAAGCCAAGTTGCAATTCCCTTTTTGCTTCAGTTGGCTTTTTGTTAAAAACAACCTGCTAAGCCAAAGGAAAAAGCACCTTGGTGATAAGATAATGTATGTGAAAGGTCCTTACACTGTGCCTACCATAAAATTGACATCAAAATAGGTTTTCTCCTTTCTCTCATCTCTTGCCTGGCAGGTGGACTTTTGCTTTATTTATTTTGCTAATGCAGTAAAATGAATGGGCATGGGAAGACTTGCAAAGCATTTGTTTGAGTTAGCAAATTTAGGCGTTTGTTTTATGCTGAGAACAAGTTTAGAAGCCACTGGAGTTAGCACCATGGATTTTTCCAAGCTATGTCTGTGTATGTATAATTCAATTCAATAGGGATTTATTAAGCATTTATGGTATGCCAGAATTGTTCTGGGGTCATAACAATGAAAAAAAAGGACCCTCCCTCAGAAAACCACAGGGGAGCAGCTTCCAGACATACATTTGGAGGAATTCAAGGGAAAAAAAATGAGTAAATCCCTACTCTCTAGGACATGAGTTTAATTAACATAATTAAAACATAATGTGACTAATTGTAGCATGTAAATATTGCAAATTAACCCACAGATGTCTGATTGATTTCCCCACAAATTTAAATATCACAGCCTTTTCCATTATTGAAGGAAGGCCAAGGCAGTGTCAACAAGAAAGTAAAGTTCTTTTCATATTTTTCACAGGGAAGTCAACAGAGGTCCCTTGCCCCTAGAAATCGCCATATGAGTTAGATACTAGATTTCAAAGCAAGGTAACAAAATCTCATCATTTGTGTGCTAAGTGACACCTGATCCCAAAGCTAAAATGGCCTTTGCTGGTGCCAGGCCTGGGAACAAACGCAACAGCAAAGCAGCTTGAGGGATGCCTCCTTTAATTCGAGTCAAGTGACTGAAGATCATAATCGCTGGTTAGAAGTGAAGTTTCATGATGATCACTAGTGTCGATCAGGAAATTACACCAACATTTAAATTTCATATTCTAGCATCTCCCACCAGGGCCTCAGCCAAGTTTTCATGCAATAGTTGTAACACAAGACCCCACTTCTCCTTTTCCCATTTTTCAGAAGTTTTAGCACCTCCCTGCTGATCGAAATGACCAGAAACAAAGCTAGATAGAGCGTAGCCAGTCCCCAGGCTCTAAGAGTAAATACAAGTCAGGGAAGAAGAGGGGACAGGCTGGGCCAGATCCCGGAAGACAATTGTCCTTGAAGATGAAGAATAGGTATAATCACAGGGTAACCTCAGCCTGAAGAACATTAAAGGTTGATAACGCCTATTTATGAGGTTAAGAATTTGTGAGCCCTGGCCAAGTATCTCAGTTGGTGACGGTGTTGTCCTGACATGCCAAGGTTGCAGGTTTGATCTCCAGTCAGGGGTCATACAAGGCACATACAAGAAGCAACAAATGAGTGCATCAGTAAGTGGAACAACAAATCAGTGTTTCTCTCTCTCTATCTCTCTCTCCCTCCCTCCCTCTCAAATGAATAAATAAAAAAGAAATTTAAAAAGAAATACTTTGTGAGGCAGGAATGTCACAGAGATACAGCTTCTCGGAAGGCAGAGACCACATCTTAGGAATCTTAATACCTTCTCCTCAGAGAGGAACTCCTTCTTAGCAAGGTACCTTATAGATAGTAAACATTCAATAAATGTTGAATTACATTACTCAGTATGGGATTTCTCCTGCCTATAATTTTATACCTTAGTCTGACAGGGGTATCCATCCCACAGCCCATTGGCCACATGCAGCACAGGATGGGTATGAATGCAGCCCAATACAAAATCATAAGTTTACTTAAAACCTTTTTTTTCCTCACCAGCTTTCACCAGTGTTTGTGTATTTAACGTGTGGCCCGAGACCACTGTTCTTCCAGTGAGGCCCAGAGACACCAAAAGGTTGGACACCCCTCCTTGGAAGATGATTTGACATAGAGAGTTTGGAGCATGAACAACATAAACATAAATCTTCCAAGGCTCATGTCTCTCATTGGCTAGTTGGTCATACGGCTTTCTCCTGACCCTGTCTTAATAAATTCAATTCAATGCGGTAAGCATTTGAGCTGAGTTCTGTCAAGACTCAGTAGTGTATATTCAACACACAGATCCTAGACCATTAGTGTAAGAGTGATCTCAAGGCATCGCACTGCATTAGTCAGCCCGGGCTGCCAAAACAAATGCCAAAGACTGGCTGGCTTCATTTTCTCACAATCCTGGAGGATGGAAAGTCCAAGATCAAGGTCCAGTAACATTCAGTTTCTGGTGAGGACTCTCTTCCTAGCTTGCAGCAGACAGCAACCCTTTTGCTGTATATTCACATGGCCCTTCCTCAGCTCATACACACAGAGAGAATGATGATCTCCTGTCCTCTTTTATCAGGCCACCAATCAGATTAGGACCCCCTCTTTATGTCCTCATCTAACTCTGCCTCCTAAAGCCCTTCTCTCCAAATGCTCTGCGGATTAGAGTTTCAACCTAAGAATTTTAGGGGCACACAATTCAGTCCATACCATTCTATCTCTGGCCCCAACAAAATGTATGCCCTTCTTGTATACAAAGTACATTCATTCCATCCCAACAGGCGCCAAAGTTTTAACTCATTCCAGCATAAAGTCTAAAGTCCAAAGTCTCAGCTAAATATCACGTAGGTCCAAAATCTAATTAGGCAAATTACATCAGCTTTTGAAGCCCAAGAATAATCCTCTTTGATTCTGCCCTCCAGGCTCAGGGGGGTGGCAGGGTCGCCCCCACAGCTCTAGGTGGTGGCCCACCCCGAACATCCTGCCAAGCAAGGATGCCCCCCCCATAGTTCTGGGGGGCCCTCCCCCACAGTCTCACACCAAAGCTTCAGGAAGAGGCTGTCTGTCCTGTGAAACTAAAGTTTGGCCCTGATGACCTCTGATTTGCCTGCAGGTTCGTCTTCCCTCCTCTTGAAGAACACACATTTGTAGCCAAATAACTTTATGCTCCTGTCCTGTTGAATCCGGTAAGTCCAGCAACCTTCCTTCATTTTGCCCCATCTCTGTCCTCTTGTGTTCAGACTGGCAGTGTTCCTGTCCATATGATCCCGTAAGTTCTTTGGAAAAGAACATTCCTGATGTTCTCTTCGAAACATGCTTTCTCATTTTTTTGCAATATGGGAAGGCTGAGATTTTCTAAATCTTCAAATTCTGGTTCCCTTTTCGTAACAAGTCATTCTTTAATTTATCTTTCTCCTACAGCATTTGACTCTAAGCTGTAGGGAGGAACAAAGCTACTTCTTCAACACTTTGCTTAGAATCTCCTCAGCTAAATATACAATTTCCTTGCTTATGAGTTCTATCTTCCTCAAAATAGAACATAGAACATAGTTCAGTCAAGTTTTTGCCATTTTATGACAAAGGATGCTTTTCCTCCAGTTTCCAACAACATGTCCCTCATTTCTGTTTGTGTTCTCACCAGAGTTGCCCTTAATGTTTGTGTTTCTCACAGGCACCTCAACACTCTCCCAGCCTCCACCCACTGCCTGGTTCCAAAGCTACTAGCGCATTTTGAAACATTTATCATGGTAGCACCCCATTTCTCAGTATGAAAGTCTGTATTGACCAGGATTCTCATGAGAAACAGAACCAATGGGATGTGTCTATACAGAGAATGGAATTTATTATAAAAAATTGGATCACACAATTACTGAGCCTGAGAAGTTTCAAAATCTGCAGTCAGCAGCTGGAGACCTTGGACAGCCAATATGTCTCTCTAGCCTGAGTCCAAAGTCCTGAGAACCAGGAGAGCGATGGGGTAAGGTACTGTCTGAAATCAGGCAGGTTGGAGACCCCAGAAAGGCCAGATTTTCAGTTCCAGTCCAAAGGCAGGAGAAGACTAATGTCTCAGCTCAACAGCCAGGCAGAGGGGAACTCTTTTTTATTCACAGGAGGTTCGGCCTTTTTGTCCTGTTCAGGCCTTCAACTGACTGGTGCTGCCCACACGGGGGAGGGCAACCTGCTTTACTCAGTCTACTGGGTCCAAGGTTAACTCCATCCAGAAACACCTCACAGAGGCAGCCAGTGGCCCAGTCAAGGTGATGTATAAAATTTGCTGTCATACCCATGAATTCTCTTACAAAACTGACATTTTTGGCCTTCTATAATAAGCCCCACACCCATGGTTGTTTTGCCAGTGATTGAATTTGATTTGCGTTGAGCCCTGGCTGGCATAGCTCAGTGGATTGAGCGCAGGCTGTGAACCAAAGCATCGCAGGTTCGATTCCCAGTCAGGACACATGCCTGGGTGGTAGGCCACGACCCCCAGCAACCGCACATTGATGTTTCTCTCTCTCTCTCTCTCTCTTTGTCCCTCCCTTCCCTCTCTAAAAAAAATAAATAAATAAAATCTTTAAAAAAAAGAAAGAAATTGATTTGCGTTGAGTTGTCAGGACCGTCTGCTGGGCCCCACCTGAAGAATGATGGCACACACGGGGCAGACAGACAGCCAGGGCACAGCCTGCGGCCGGGTGGCGTTCTTCTCCGTGGGAAGGTAACTAGGTCCTTATGGGGTCCACTCATGAAATTCTGGTTTCATAACAATATACTGTATTCGTACCAACTGGGCTCCCTAGTCAATATCTGCTATTTCTTGGTTTTTCTCCAACAAAAGACTGATTCATTAATTGCTTGTGCAGAGCACATTGCTAGGTGTTAAAAAGCTACAGAGATAATTAGTTAAGAGTCTCAAACCTTAAAGGACTTAGAGTTTACCAAGGCAGAGAAATGTACACAGCTAATTACAATTTAAGGCAAAGTGAAATGACTCCAAGGGAAAACAAAAACATTCAAGCAGCATGTTAAAAATCAATGCACGATTGCTTCCAGACGGGAGGAGACACGTGTGCATGTGTATTATGTGCACATATGAAAACATACATATACTTGTGCAAAATCCTGTACACATTCTACTACATGGATACCACTCTGATAAAATTAAATATAATAGGTTATCTGCCAAAAGCTCCAGATGTCCCATTAAGTGAAGAATTTCTATAAAGGTTTGTTCAGATCACTATTGCATCTCCCCAGAGGATTTGAAATAGACTAGAGTGTGTCAAACCGAGGTTTTAAGCCATGAGCCCTTAAATCAAGCAACATTTCAGAAAGAAGTTCAATATGTAAAACAAATAAAGAGTGGCTGCTTCAGTGGGAGGGGCGGGGGAAGGGAGCTCCACCAGCCCTGCTCCTTCCTACCGTTACAGGGTGCAGCCAAGAGGGGGAACCCCAAGTGGGCATTTGAATGGGGTCCAGAACTTAAGGTGTCCAGGAGATTTCAAGATGTCTCCATCCCCCCCCACCAGGGTGTGGGTAGAGGGAAGGGACAAATTGAGCAGGGACATTGAGAGCTGTTTTGCATAGCAACAGCCTTGCAGCTACCTTCTGTCGTGGTCATTTAACATATCTATAGCCTTTGGCTGGTCGCTTAGATATGTTAAATAGCTGTGATCATCTCTGAGCCAGGGGAATGGAAGTAACTTCCCCACCAAGACGTGACTGGGGGCAGGTCCCCCGAGTTACAGTGCCTGTGTGGGAGCTCGCAGATGATTGGCTCCATGACATGGGGCCACACCTGCCCAGACTCAAGATGGCAGCCCAGTAAAGCTGGAAGGATACGAGTTCTGGCATGTGAGGCCGAGTGTGGGAAGAGTTGGAAATGGGGCTGCAGAGGAAGATTGGCCGTGGGGATAAAAAAGCCAGACTTGGAGGCCATTGAGAGGGAGAACCGTGCTGCTTTAGGAGAGAGAACCACGTGGCCTTGACAGAGTGGAGACTCCCGCATCCCAGGGAGAGAGAACCATGTGGCTGTGGAGGTGCAGAGAGGATCACGGCCATTGAGAGGAGGAAGAACCGTGCTGCTTTAGGAGAGAGAACCACGCGGCCTGGACAGAGTGGGGACTCTCCCTTTCCCACAGCCCTGAGAGGGAGAACCATGAGGCCTGCACAGAGTGGGGACCCCCACAGCTTTAGAAGGGGAACCACCACCTGGTTTTAGCAGAGATCCCGGCGACTCAGCCGAGGGTGCCGGGAACCCAGGGAGGTCTCCCAGTCGAGAAGGAGGACTAACGAAGAACCAGAGGACTGTCTGAGCCATGGACTTCGTTTTCCTTTCCTGAGATATGGTACTCTGGACTGGGCAAAGGAGTAAGGAAGGGAAGACTGTGACTGTGTTTGTGGGTGTTTTAAGGGACTTTGAGATTTTTGATAAAGACATTAGGTCACTACTTTAAGTTTGTATAGCATTAAATAAACATTTCCTTTCCTTTTCATGAATCTCTGGCATTGAGAGACGTCTTTCCTCGGGCGGCGGACATAACGGACCCGGGGCCTTCTTTCAATAATAGTATATTGTCTCAGGCCCTCCTTGTTGTGTTCTGTAACACTACCTCTTGCCAAAGTCCGGCGGGCTCCACAGAGCCAGCAGAGCCCAGGGTGAAAACCCTTTGACATGATCACCAAGTCCCTTCCTGCTGCCACTGTCTGTGATTCAAGTCCAAGTCTCTGTGGAGCACCTGGTGCCCACACTGCATGGTCTGGAAGGTACAGCCTGTTGTGTGAGGCTTGGAGTCCTCCCTGTAGTTGGGGAAGGAACCTGAACCTGAACACACATGAAAAGAAGAAAAGCAAAGCATTAAGTGCCCGTCCCAGAAGAAAAGCCTTCAGAACAGGAAGAGAAGCCGGGGAACACGCCCCAGGCCATGGGTTGATCAGCAGTGAGGGAGTAGAGCAAGTCATTAATTTTTATGGAAAAGTTGGGATTAGTGTTGTGTGCAGAACCCAAAGATTAACTGCTGTATCCAAACTGGGCTCCAGAGACAGGAGACATATCACCCCTCCAATGGCTCTGCCAGCTCGGCCTTGGCAAAGCGGGGCTCCTGAGGGACTTGGGGGCACCAGCTCAGGCCCAACACAGCAGCCCCAATAGCAAGCCAAGCAGCAGAACAATGCCACTCCAAAATCAGTGATTTATGATGAGTCAAACCCACAAAAACAGCCTTCCCTGGGAGGAAAGGGAAAATGGGCTTTGCTGGTCAGCATCCAGGGACAGATCAAAAGGCCACTTTCTGGAGCTTGTTCCAAACATCTCTCCCAGCTCTTTAGAGCCCGCTGGCCTCCAACAGCCATGCTCAGCACCTTTCTTTCATGCACAAAGAGGTCGTTTCAGATCCAGCAACAGAGAGGTCGCTCCCTGCCTTCTGACACCTGCCAAATGGACTTTCTTGCTCACCCATAGGGCTGTTCAAAATCAGTCTTTCTATTGCATGTATCCCCATAAGACAAAGCCGTGTGTGTGCCATCTGTTCTGGGAACAGAGATAGGAGTCAACCCAGCCCTGTCCCCGGTCACAGCTCTGCCAGCGTTTGGACAGCGATGGCTTGAGCCCAGGGAGATCCAGTAACCGAGGACATACTGTCTTCTTCAAAGTGTTCTCCGTCGGAGGTGCGCAGCTGCCTCGTTCGGGACTCTCTCGAATCCTGGGCTGAGACATAACTGTAACAGCTGAAAGGATACGTTTCTATCAGCCCAGGAGGCAGGGAGGCAAGAAAAGCTTTGTTCTCTAAATAAAGAAAAGTCACAGAGCACTGTAAAGAGAAGTGAGCACTGGATCTGAGAGTCAGGAACTGGGTTAGGGTCGCAGCTCTGCCATCCACTCGGCGGTGACTTTGAGAAGTCGCACTACCTCTTTGATCGTCGGTGGCATCAACTGGGGCTTATAAGACTAATTCCAAAATCAGTCACTATTTATCAGTGCCCGCCCACGAAGTGCCAGGGGTCACGCTAATGCTAAGGATGCTCTGGTGAGCAGATCGAACACAGCCTTTGCCCTCACACAGCGCACAGACTAGTCAGGGAGACAGAAACTAAACTGGTCGACAAATGAATGTGTAATTACAAATTGGAAGTCCTCCGAAGGATTAAAAACACCATTCTTAGAAAGAAAGCAAGATAGGTTGGGGTGGGCTCCATCCAGCTCAGGAGTAAAGAAAGCTTACCTAAGGGGAGGCGTGTCCGAGGCGGGAGGAAAAGCTCCTGCTAAGGGTGCGGTGGGGAGGGGACTCCAGGCCAAAGGCACCTCACTGGAAAAGGCCCAGAGGGAAGGAAGGACTCGGCATGTTCGAAAGATCCCAAATGCTCAGGTGCCGGGACCGGGAGCTAACAGAGCAAGTGGACACTGAGACGGAAGGCTGGGGAGGTGGCAGGCCACGCGAGGTTAACAACTAGAAAGCCCCAGTGTTGTGCTGAGCCTGGAGTGGGCCCTCCTTGAACGTGGTCTCCATGGGAACGCTTTTTCGGTTGGTAGAGTAAATTTTAATATAATCTAAGTGACTTCTAAGAACCCCTCTACTTTAATGATTCTTGTCCACAAGTTGCTGAGGAAAAATATGTAAAAGAGTTCCTTGTCCTTTGTAAACCATAACATTGGCAAAACCCTGTGGAAAGGGAAGTCCACCCTTGGAGACACTGAAATGTGGTTCAGGAAAACATGTTTGGCCCAAGGGAAGCAATCACTGCTCCTATAGCTGTAAACAGTCGGCAAGGTTGAGATCATTTCATGGCTTCCCCCCTTACATGAGCAAACATATGCTTCCTGCATCAAGCAAAAATGGTAGAATTTAAGTATCCCATTGAAAAGACTCATACAGTCAAAGGCAATTCAGAACAGTCTAGGCACAACTATGCCATTTGTTTACGCTCAAAAGAATTAAGTTTCACAACTGTGGGAGGCTGCTCTGCGTGGTGTGGGCCCAGCTCCCACTGGGAGATGCACAGGACCCATGCCCACGGATAGGTTTTCCCATGGGGAATCAGGCCTGCAATGTACCTGTTACAGGGTGCAGGCAAGAGGGGGTACCCCAAATGGGCATTTAAAATGGGGTCCAGAACTTAAGGTGTCCAGGAGATTTTAAGATGTCTCCATCCACCCCTCCTCCCCCCGGGGTGTGGGTTGGGGGAAGGGACAAATGGAGCAAGGCCATTGAGAGCTGTTTTGCATAGCAACAGCCTTGCAGCTAAGCTCTGGCGTGGTCATTTAACATATCTATAGCCTTTGGCTGGTGGCTTAGATATGTTAAATAGCTGTGGCCATGCCCTGAGCCAGGGGAATGGAAGTAACTTCCCCACCAAGACATAACTGGGGGGGCAGGTCCCCCGAGTTACAGCACCTGCATGGGAGCTTGGAGATGATTGACTCCAGGAAGGACATGGGGCCACGCCTGCCCAGACTCATGATGGCAGTCCAGTAAAGCTGGAAGGGTATGAGTTCTGGCATGTGAAGCCGAGTGTGGGAGGAGTCGGAAATGAGGCTGCAGAGGAAGATTGGCCGTGGGGATTTAAAACCCAGAGGCGGCAGCCATTGAGGGGGGGAGAACCATGCGGCTTTAGCAGAGTGGGAAGGACCTCAGCCATTGAGAAAAGAACCATGCAGCTGTGGCAGTGCAGGGAGGACCACAGTTACTGAAGAGAGAACCATGTGGCTGTGGAGGTGCAGAGAGGATCACGGCCATTGGAGAGAGAGCCACATAGCTTTAGCAGAGTGAAGACTCCCGTGGCCCTGGGGGAGAACCACGCGGCCTAGACAGAGTGGAGACTCTCCCTTCCCGCAGCCCTGAGAGAGGGGGAACCACGCAGCCTGGACAGAGTGGGAACCCCCACAGCTTTAGAAGGGGGAACCACCACCTGGTTTTAGCAGAGATCCCGGCGACTCAGCAGAGGGTGCCGGGAACCCAAGGAGGTTTCCCAATCAAGACGGATTACTAACTGGGAAGAACCAGAGGACTGCCTGAGCCATGGACTTCTATTTCCTTTCCTGAGATACGGTACTGGGCAAAGGGGGAAGGAAGGAAGGACTGTGTCTGTTTGTGGGTGTTTTAAGGGATTTTAGGATTTTTGATAAAGACATTAGGTCACTACTTAAAAAGTTTGTATAGCATTAAATAAACATTTCCTTTCCTTTTCATGAATCTCTGGCATTGAGAGACGTCTTTCCTCGGGCGGCGGACATAACGGACCCGGGCCTTCTTTCAGTAGTAGTATATCGTCCCAGGCCCCCCTTGTTGTGTTCTGTAACATACCTAGGCTGCTATGAGTCTTGCTTTTTGCTCAAACTCCCTCACCCTGAATTGAGGACATTTAATACAAAGCAACTTCCTAAAAACCATGCTAAACCTTCCAAGGATGAGTGTAACTGGTCCAACCACTTTTCCTTTTCATGTGCAAATATCCCTCTCCTGTGATGAGATTACCAGCATCCTCTCCTTTGTTTTCTGTATGAGGTAACCACCTAAAGGGAGCCTGTGCATAGTTAATGAGGATCTTCTTGTAACCTGCCCAGTAAGACAATACAAGCTCATTGGAGTGAAGACCAAAGCTTTTGCTCCCCTTGAGAAAAAAGCCATGCGTTCCCTTTTTCTCCAGGACTCGGTAGTCCGTGTGAATTTGTCTCATATTTCATCCATAATGACGCAGACCCCAGGAGCCGGGGTCCGAATCCCACAAACCACATCTTAACTGAGTGATGTGTCCTTTTTTGGGACCCATGTGGTCTATTCTTGTTCTAGTTCCAGCATTTCCATCACTCAGTGCCTCTTCCAGGAAGAATCCAGCACGAATGTGGGCCCCTGAAACAGCCAGACTAAAAACCACTGAAGTGTTCACATTTCTAGTGAGCGTAATTTGTCTGTCAAGACAGAGCAAGGGATTTGGAATGAGAAAGAGCTAGATCAACACCCAGCTCTGCCATTTACTGACCACATGGACTTCTGTTCCTGTCTGGGTCTGCTTCCTTTTCAGTCAGACAGAAGTAACACCTATCCGGCAGGGCCTTTGTGGCTTAAAAGAGATCATATCTAAGGGCCCACACCCAGTGTAGGGAGCATAATCGGCACAAAATAACAAGAAGCCAGGTTTAGCAGGTGTCCCAAGTTTGGAATGTAGCAAAGCCCTGCTAGCAGGACCGATCCCCAGAGGCCTGGCCAGAGGGCCGGGGGGGGGGGGGGGTGGCAGGGAGCGACTGTCTCTAACTCTAGAGAGAGAAATTGTCATGAGATGCCAACCCTGCTGAGCCCACCAGTGCCACAGTCCCTCAGATCCCCCAGGGGACCCTGGCCTCCTGCAGAACAAGGGGACTGAGGGCTCCTGGGTGGACAAGGGCACTGTGATGCCTCCCCAGGGACCAGGGCACCCGCAGAGCCCAGACTCAGCCTCACCGGGTAGAGAAGTGCTTACCGTTAAGATCTTAAAAAGCTACCAGTGGCCCTCACCCCGTGTCAGAGAAACATAACTTGGGGGAGATTTCTCAGGTGTTGCTGCCACCCTGGCTCACATTATTTCTGGCACATAGGCCCACAGTTGGTTATTCCTGTCTTTCTGATCAATACCCTTGTCTAAATTCTGCCTACAGACCCAAGCCGTCCTAGTTAAAGTCAGCCCAGTTGTCTTTTGTCTCTTGTGAATTTTCTGTCTAGCATTTCAGTTCTCCTTCTAGGAGGCAGATGAGTCTGAATTAGGTAACATTTTAATATTCTTACCTAAAAAAAGGTTTTCTAGCTAAAAAAAAAAAACTGAGAGCAACACCTATCTATTGGTACAAGGGTTTAACACCCTTGATAAGTCTTACCACACAGATACAATAACCGAGGATCAAAACCCACGTTATTCTGGAAACATGCTGCCTCTCATTTGCGTGATTCCATGGTGAGTAGGAAAAAGTCAGCAAATAACCGATTATAAGAACAAATGAGCCTATATATTTGGAATCCATGCATTAACTTAAAATCTACAAACCTTATTTTATACAATACAATCAATGCATCCTTCCAACATTAACTGATTATCAGCCCATAGTAAGAGCTTTTTACTTCATTTCAGAGTACTAGAAATGAAAGGAAGAGCCCCTCAATTTACAAAGGAGGAAGTCAGGACTCAGGGACGACTTGCCTCAGACCACTCATTGAGTCCAGGAGGAGGGGGGAATGGTCAGTGCTGGACTCCGGTGTGGTCAGGGACGAGGAACAGGAAAGGGCCTGGACAATCCTAAACTCCCCACACCTGGCTATGTGGGGCAGCCTTTACCCATGGGAGCTATGAGCAGAATGATAAAGGATATGTCTCAGAGACCCGAAGACAGGAGCATGACTGTCCACCAGTCACAGCCAGTGACAGCTGAGGGCCTCATCCACCTAGGACCGGCCCACCAAGGGGCAAGCTGCACCTCCCACCAGCTTATACACATATGGCTTTAGTATCATGACAGCCCCTAGGAGAGAAGGTGGTATAACTCAGACAATACATCTTAATCTGACACTAAAAGTGCCTGGAGCCCATCCTGAAGCTTATTACCCTTTGCAACTGCTTTCTCCCGGAAGGCTGTGCTCCTTATTCGTCTTGACCCGACTGCGCCTGTACACAAATGAAGGAGGATGGAAGAGGTACCAATGTGGGGAGGTTCTGAAAGCCTCATCTCAGGAGTATCATCTAAAGCTTTATCCACCTCCAGACTGGGCCACAGCCCAGGCCAGCGACGTCACCGGCCATGGGCGAAGACCCCTGAGAGCTCGAGGAAGGAACCACGGTCAGCAGGGGCAGAAACTGCAGCAAGGGGACTGAGACTTTGACTCTCTCACACACTGTTTTAAACAGGTTTTAAAGGAAAAAACCTTGAACTCACGTCTTCTCAAACCTCTCATTATCCACTGTCGGCCTCTAAGCAAAGTTGATTTCCCCCAACAACACAATGCTGCCTCTGTGGTGGCCAGTTGTACCACCAAATCATCGTAGCCGTGGCAGCAGGCAGCAGCCAAAGAAAAGAGGAAAGTCCTGGTTGTGGATATCTGTAGATTTCTAAGGGTATGACCTTGACCATATTCTCACTTTATAGGCTGGGAACTAAACAGAAGACAGAGAGCAGGTAAGTAAAGGATACAAGCGTTTTGTTTGGCCCTGGCTGGTGTGGCTCAGTGGATTGAGTGCTGGCCTGCGAACCACAGGGTCGCTGTTTTGACTCCCAGTCAGGGCACATGCCTGGGTTGCAGGACAGGTCCCCAGTAGGGGGCGTGCAAAAGGCAACCACACTTTGATGTTTTTTTCTCTCCCTCTCTTCCTTCTTCCTTTCCCCTGTCTTTAAAAATAAATAAATAAATTCTTTAAAATAAAAAAGAATATTGTTTGGCCAGAGAGCTTGAAGCTGCTGCGCCAGCACCATGGACAGCAAACGCAGTCTCAGTAAGCCTCCCGGGATACTCAGTGTCCCTGCCTTCTCCAGCTGCCTGCTGGTTTTCTGTGACAGAGCCTCAGAACTCAGCTGGGAATGCTGGCGATGCTTTCACTTATAAACCAGGGGGCTGGGCTCTGCCATAATCTACTTTTCCCTTCTACTTTCTCCTTCTGTGATTCATTCCACCTGCAGGTACTTGAACTGCAGCTGAATAACTCATTTCTTTTCAAAGAATAATTTCACAAGCTTTTAAAAAAATCAGGTAATCAGTTTACTCGCCACCTGACCTGCCTGCTGGTTGGCTGGTGATCCCCTGGCCCAGGCGCAGCGCTGATCTCCTGCAGTCACGCTTCCCTCCTCCTCCACATGTCACTTCATCCTTGTCATCAAGACCCTTTCAAACGTGCCTCCTACTGAATCTTGAGTTCTCAACTGATCTAGTTACAGAGCAAGAGTTCCAAACCCTTTGGGCGGCTGCCCTTGAAAAATCCTACTTCCCACATGTACCTGGAGTTGAAGTTTTTCATTGAACTCCGTCTTAGCCTGAGTACCAGCCACGCTACCAGGGTGCTTCCTGTAGCTTTCACAAACCAGAGCCTGGCTGGTGCAGTCCCCGCTCCTATTCCTCCAGGAGGGAGAGAAGCAGCCCCTCAAACACCCCTCTGCTGCTTCTTCGCTTTCTGATGGGGCATTCAGTGAAGATTTCTGCTGCCCATCCTCTGCCCCAGACTGTTTTCCCACTGACCTCTGGGGAAGCTGACTGGGGGTGAGATGGTGAGAAAGCCGGGCAGGACGAAACACTGGACACTGAACACACATGTAGGCAAGGGTGCCTGTCTTCTGCCTCCTTCCCCGCTCTCTCAGCCACCCGGAAAAATCACCCACTTGGGCACATTTTCCCTGTAGAGCTCTCTGTTCAAGCTTCTGTGGTCACCACCAGTCTCCTCTGACCCAACTCCCTGCTAGAACTTCCCACCAAGAGAAACTACTCTTTGGGATGGTTCTTACACAGGGAGGCACATCAGAATCCTGAGTGGAGCTTTTTAAACATACTCATGCCTGCTGTTCACTCTGGAGATGCTCACCCAGGAGGTCTCACAATGAAGGTCTGAAAGCTAACCTTCAGCATCATAGATCACTTGGATGCACTCTCAGTCGAGAAGCCCCAGCTCAGAGCCTTTGTGAGTTTGCTAGGGCTGCCGTAACACAGCTCCGCAGACTGGATGGCTTTAACAATAGGCATTTATTTCTCTTCATATAATTCTGCAGGTTAGAAGTCTGAGGTCAAGGGGTTTGGCAGGCTTGGTTTCTTCTGAGGCCTCTTTCCTCGGCTTATAGGTGGATCAACCTACGTCATCACATGCTTGTCCCTCTATGCGAGCCCATGTCCTAATTTCCTCTTATTCCAAGAAGACCTGTCACATTAGATTGGGTTCCATCCTAATGACCTCATTTTAACTTACTTACCCCCTTAAAGGCCACATCTCCAAATATAATCACATTCTGAGATGCCTGGGGTTAGAATTCAACATATGAATTTGGGGGATGGGGAGCAAAATTCAACCCTAACAGAGTCTTCCATTCACTGTATGGCCCACAGGCCAGGAGCATTGATGAGATGCAGAGCCATGAGCTTTACACCAGACCTGCTGCATTAGAGTCTGCATGTTAACAAGATCCCGAAGTGGCCTGTATCCCCATTAATGCTTGAGAAGCACTGACTTAGAGCACATCTGGGTCAGTAGGTTAATGTTCACACCAATAACTACATTTTATTTTGAGGCCTTACCAGCACTCCAGAAATCACATTTTGAGGATGAGGACCTAGTTTATTTACATGAGGGCAAACCTTTGGATGAAACCGGTTATTAAGCCCAGAGCTTTGACCCTAAAACCAAGAAGGTTGGCCTGGATATTTTCAATAGCTAGAGACAGGTTTGATGAGTGTTCCCTCGTGCTTTACTCAAAACAAACATCATGAGCACCCATTTATGTGATAGATACTGTGCAATGTGTTGGGCACACAGAAAGAAATGAGACCCAACAAAACAAATGCTAACTGATATCTGCCCTGACCTGGAAGGCAGGAGAAGCAACTTTCAGGGCATGCAAGTTGAGTGAAGTTGTGATGACTTATGCTAAAAGGTCATAAAAGGGGGAAGCCAGCATTACTTACTTCCCATGAAAGTAAGGATGGCCAAGAGCATGGCCTTGAATCCACAGAGAGCTTCCAAGAAAGGCGATTCTAAGTTCAGATCTGCCCAGAGGCAGAGAGGCCTGGTCTGGTTCACCTGGGGAGCCTGTTAATGCCCCCACTGAGAGCACACTCTTCACCAAGCGCCGGCCTCCTGGGCACGCCCCCTCCCAGTGCAGAGCCTCCTGTGCCACGTCTGGACCAAGTCCTTTCACGTGACAGCTCGTTAATTTAGTCCTCACGACAGTACAGCAAGTTGTCAATCATTACCCCATTTTGTACCTGGAGTCAAACTCAAAGTGTTTAGATACCTTGCCCAAGGCCATGCAGTTCTTAAGCATGGAAACAGTACCTGATCCAGATCTAAATCCGCTAACCACTTACTCGGACTCAGAGATGATCATTTTCCAGAACCGGGTGCTGCAGACAAAATTATCTTGGATGCTTGGGTAGTAGGAACAAGGTTTTGTTGGTTTTCAAAGCAGTCTCTTATTAACTAGAATGTGTTCATTCGATGCCTAAGTGTTCACAGTTCACAGGGCCGCAGTTAAGCCTTGTAACTCATAAATGTTATTTGTCTTGCTAGTAAATGCATTTTATGTAACGAAGAAGGACTTTGGAAAACAGTACCGTGAGGTGGGATGAAAGCTGTGGAGGCAGGTTGCCCTGTGCTCCCTTACTGGTCCCCACTGGCCCCATCACCCCTCCCAGAGTGGGAAGGAAAAGGGCACAGCTCAGAGTCTCTTTTATTTTTTTTAGAGTAGAACCAGACATTCCCTTTCTTATCCCTAACCTCTTAAAAGGGATACTTTTCATTTTGAAATTTAGCTTATATCATGGGGCAAAGCACGATCAAGTGAGATGGGGAATTCCCATTTCGACCCTTACTGTTATTCTCCTTTTGTGCAGCTGATGGAAGGATAGGCTAAATATGAACCAAAAAGTGGGCTAAAGGCCAGCTTTAGTTTTTAAAAAACTCTTTTGTATCAATGAAATTCAATGGGGAAAGAATAATCTCTTCAATAAATTGTGCTGGAACCACTGGGTAGCCACATGCAAAACAATGTAGTTGGATTCCTTCCTCACACCACACACAAAATTACTCAAAATGTATCATAGATCTAGCTAGAAGAGCTACAACTACAAAACTCTCTAAAAATATATAGGAGTATATCTTTATGACTTGGGTTAAGTAAAGCCTTCTTAGTTGTAACACCAAAACCACAAGTAAGGAAAAAATGTATAATATGGGATTTATATGCAAAACTAAAAACTTTTGTGCTGCAAAACATACATCAAGCAAATAAAAACACAACCCATAGAATGGAAAATAATATTTTCAAGTCATATATCTGATAAGAGATTTGTATCCAAATATATAAACAACTCATACTTCAACAACACAAAAGGAAACCCAATTACAAAACAGGCAAAGGAACTGAACAGACATTTCTCCAAAGAAGATACACAAATGGTCAATAAACAAAAGTTGCTCAGCATCGTTGGTCATCAGGGAAATGCAAATCAAAACCAAAATGAGCCACTTCCCACCACGAGGCTGGCGATAAGTGAAAAGATAAGTGTGGGTGGTGACGTGCTAGACATTGACAGCCCTGTAAACTGCTGGTGGGAGTGTAAGACGGTACAAGTGCTTCGGGAAACAGCTTGGCAGTCCCTCAAAATGTTACACAGAGAGTTACCATGCAACCCAGCAACTCCACGCCTAGGTATACATATGCAAGCAAAATGCAAACAAATGTCTACTCAAGAACGTGTGCATGAATGTTCATAGCAGCGCTATTTATAATAGCAAAACAGTGAACACAGCTTGTATGTCCATCAGCTGATGAGTGGATAAATAAGATATGGTATATCCATACAATGCACCATATGTTTCGGACTATAAGACACACACCCCAAATTTGGGAGGAATAGGGGGTGCGTCTTATAGTCTGAATGTAGCTTTACATTTACATTGGTGAAATATTATGTTTTTTTATGTTATTAAATATTTTACCACATTTTTTGCTTCAAAAATTTTTTCCTATTTTCCTTTTCTAAAACCTAGGTGTGTCTTATGGTCTGAAAAAATATGGTAATATTATTCAGCAATAAAAAGAAATGAAGCCCTGGCCGGTGTGACTCAGTGGATTGGGTGCCAGCCTGTGAACGACAGGGTTGCCGGTTCGATTCCCAGTGTGGGTACATGCCTGGTTGTGAGCCAGGTCCCCAGTAGGGGGCACAGGAGAGGCAACCACACACTGATGTTTCTCTCCTTCTTTCTCTTTCCCTTCTTCTTTCTAAAAATAAATAAATAAAATCTTTAAAAAAAAGAAAGCAATGAGGTGCTGATATATGCTACAACATGGATGAACCTTGAGACTTTATTCTAAATGAAATAAGCCAGTCAGAAAAACCACATATTGTATGTTAATTTATATGAAATGTCTAGAATAGGCTAATTATATATATAGAAATAAAAAGTGGATTAATAGTAGCCTTGTTAACCTAATTAGGGCCAGGAGGTGTGGGGAGAATGGAAAGTGACTGAGTGGGTGTGGGGTTTTTTTGGGGTGGGGGGGGGGGTATGCAAATGTTCTAAGGTTGATAGTGGTGATGCTTTCACAACTCAGTGAACATAGTAAAAACGAGTGGATTGTGTGGGAAGCAAGTTTTATAAATAAAGCATATATCCATAATGTGTACACATACATATACATATATACAGATACACATGCATGTGCATATAAACATAAACTTCATGTAGAACCCAGGCAACGTCAGGAATGAGGTGAAACACCCACAGGAGCTCTGCTTAGGCCTGGTCTAGCTGCCTGCCAGGGGCAGACTGAAAAGCAACAAGATGATTTTTAAAAAACAACTTTGCTGAGGTATAACTTACATGTGACAAAATGTTCTCATTTGAAATTTATAGTCTAATGAGCTTTGACAAATATAAAACCCAACTCAATCAAGATACAGAACATTTTTATTGCCCCAAAGTTCCTTTGTGCGTCCTCGTGTCCCAGTGCTCAGCCCCGGGTACTGTGCTATGTCATTACAGGTTAGCTTGCCTTTTCCATGATTTCATATAATTTAAATAACACAGTGAGTACTATTTTGAGGCTGATTTTTTTAAAAATCAGCCTAATATAGCCCTGGCTGGTGTAGCTCAGTGGATTGAGCACCGGCCTGCAAACCAAAGGGCCGCTGGTTTGACTCCCAGTCAGGGCGCGTGCCTGGGTTACAGGCCAGGTCGCCAGTAGGGGGTGCATGAGAGGTAACTACACATTGATGGTGCTTTTTCTCACTCCCTTCCCCTCTCTCTAAAAATAAATAAAATATTTAAAAATCAATCAATCAGCCTAATATATTTTATGTTCAACCATGTTGTGTGTATCTCTAGTTTATTGCTTTTTTATTGCTGATAGAATTACATCATATGAATATGAATTACTACAATTTGTTTATCCATTCATCTGCTGATAGACATTTGGAATTTTCCTGATTTGGGTTATTATGACCATTAATATGCAAGCTTTTGTGGGGACACATGTTGTCATCGCTGTATGGTAAATGCACAGAAACAGAAACACTGGGTCTTGTGCTAAGTGTATGCTCAACTTCATAAGAAACGGCCCAGCTAATTCCCAAAATGGCAGCACCATTTTACACAGCCACCAGCAATATGTGAGGTTTATGTCTTTTTAATTTTAGCCATCCTGGTGCATTTTAGTTGCATTTTCTTGATGGTTTGGACCATTCAAGGAAACTTCCTTTATAAAATGTCTGTCCAAATCTCTTTCTCATTTAAAAATATTTTTAAAAAATTGAATTGATTCTTGCCCTGGCTGGCGTAGCTCAGTGGATTGAGCTCAGGCTGTGAACCAAAGTGTAGCAGGTTCGATTCCCAGTCAGGGCACATGCCTGGGTTGCAGGCCACGGCCCCCAGCAACCGCACATTGATGTTTCTCTCTCTTTCTCCTTCCCTTTCCTCTCTAAAAATAAATAAAATAAAATCTTTTAAAAAAAAGTTTGTTTAAAAAAATTGAATTGATTCTTTATTACTGAGTTGTATGAGTCCTTTATTCTGTATTCAAATCTTTTATCAGCTATTTATCCTAGTCAGTCACTAGAAATTTCCATTTTCTGTTTTTTTTTTAAATCCTCACCTCAGGACATTTTTTCATTGTTTTGAGGGGGGCACAGGGGTAAAGAGAGAGAGAGAGGGAGAGAAACATCGATGTGGGAGAGAATCATTGATTGGTTGCTTTCTTGTACTCGCTCCAACTGGGGGTCAAACTGGCAACCTGGGTGTGTGCCCTGACCAGGAGCCACACTGGCCAGGACAAGAAATTTCATTTTCTTAATGGTATCTTTCTTAATAATTTTTGATAAAGTCCAATGTATTCATTTTTTCTTTTATGTTTCCAACTTTTTGTATCCTAAGAAATCTTTGCCTACCCTGAAGTTGCAAAGATTTTTTATGACTTCTAAAAGTCATATAATTTTAATATTTATCTATTTCAAATTAATTTTTGTCATTTTCAGCAAGCATTGATGTTCATCTTTGAATATGACTATCAAGTGTTCTAGCATGATTTATTGAAGACTTTCCCCACTGAAATACTTTCTTAGCACTTTTCCAAAACCACAAGATCCCCCATGTTTCCCTCTTATAGCCACCCCCACTTCTCTTCCACTGCCCTCCCCACCTCCTCCCTTAACCTCCAGCAGCTGCTAGTCTGCTCTCCACGTCTATAATTTTGCCATTTCAAGAATATTACATGTGAATGGGGTCATAAAGTATCCAGCCTCTCAGGGTTGGCTTTTTCCCTTTTGGATTCACCCACACACAATGCCCTTGCTTCATCTGTGGAGCTCGCTGATGTCGTCAGCCAAGCGTTGTACGAACTAGCATTTCAGGTCTGCTGGTGAGGAATTGTGTCAGCTTTTGTTTCACAGAAGAAGTTTTATTTCATATTTAATTTTGAAGGATGTCTGTACTGTCAACAGAGCTGTATGTTAATAGCATATTTTATTGTTTTGTGTCAGCACTTTAAAGATATCCTTTCATTTTCTTCTGGCTTAAAAAGTTTCTGACAGGAAGTACGTGGACATTGTTATCTTGGTTCCTCTGTATGCAATATTTTTGTTTACTGTCAAAATTGTCTCTTTATAAATGGTTGTCAGTAATTTGATCATAAATTCCTTTGTTGTGATTTTCCTTTCTTTTTTATCCTGAATGGAAATTACTGAGCTGCTTGGGTATGTGAGTGAACTTTGGAAAGTTTTTAGCCATTACTCCTTTTATTATTTTTTACCCTCCTCCCTTTCTGGGATTCCAATTACATGTATAATACCTGTTTTAAAGGCCTCATCTGGTAATTGTATCTTCTCTGATGTTTTGGGTCTGTTTCTATTAAGTGATCTTTCTCCTAATTATCTCATCACCATAGCTAACATTTATTAAGCATTTACTGTGGTGCAGGCACAGTGCTTTACATGAATTATCCTCTTTAACCATTGAAATAACCCCGAGAGATACACAGAATATACTATCCCTATTTCAAAGAATGGCCAGAAGCTCAAAGGGAGTAAGTTAAACTGCCTAGGGCTACCCAGCTATTAAGTAGCAGAACTGGCACCAGAATCCCAAGGCAGTGTTATCATCCGAAGGCAGGATGGGTGTGGAGGAGCGATGAGTTGAAGTGAAGATGATTACGTACCCTCAAGCCTTATGATCTCACAGCTGTGAAGTGTATTGGTGCTGAGCAGAGAGAGAAGAAGGTAGTAGGAAGGGTGTAGAAATATCACTGAGGACCAGGGTGATGTAAGAAAGGGTCATTCTGTCTGTAATGGACAGCTTCTCATCCTTCTCTGTCAGAGATCTTCAGCTGCACAGCAGATACTGAGAAGGAAAAGGAGCTAAGAGTTGAGACTTGACACATACACTAATGAGGTGTGTAATGACTAGCAAGATGCTGCAACTATGATAAGAACACTGGGGCAAAGCCAGCTGACATTCAGGCTGCCGCTGTTAGCAGAGATGTGCGTATATATTTAAAATAGGAATAGGGATTGGGGGAGGGCGGCTGCGTGACACTGCTCACAATGGGAGAGGGAGGGAGAGCACCCTGTGCTATCTCTGGTGGTGGGGGGCGGCACAGCATTCTGGGTTAAGAGAAGCCAGCAGACCTAAATCAAGACTTGGCTAGTGAACACAGCAGGGACACTTAGGGATAAGGTGGGGAGAAGGAGAGGCAACACTTGGTCTTTTCATGGCATTACTTACCTCTGCTTCCAGGCATGAGAGAACGACTGGGACGGGACTTGCTCTCCTGCCACAAAAAAATTAGAAAGCCAGACAAAATCCACGGAACAGCTCTTTTCAGACATTAGACAGGGGGCAGTACGGTTCCAGGGCCCCTCAGAGAAGGAAACAAATAAGCCCTGTGATAGTTCCAGGTTTGTGCCTGGAAGCACTGTTCTGGACCACAACAGAGACCCAAGCATGACACGGTGGCAGCGCTGAGTTGAGGAGATAGACACTGGCTTTGCAGAGACTGAGGTGGCTGGAATGTGCTGTGCAGAAAATGCACAGGAGCTGCGTAGCGCTCCTCTCCCATCCACGGCTGGGGACTAACTGTAGAGTTAAAGAGAATGACCAGATGCCTGTAAGTGGAATAATTCCCAGAGGAAATAGAGATCAAGTAGAAGTCTGAGTTCTAACCAGCCAGAATGGAGCATCCTTGTTGAACATCAAAAACCTACCAAAGAGACCCCCCAAAAGTCACAGCTTAGTGATAGGACTAAACAAGCCCTAAAGTAAACTCTATTCTATAAAGTTTTAATAAAGATTAGAAAAGGAGGAAGCTGAAATGCAAGTAAATTTAACTACCTGACAGAACATAGTCCAACATTCATTAGAAATAACAAAGTCCAACATTCAACAACATAAACGTTATGATTTCCAGCATCCAATCCAAAATTACTATGTATACATTAAAGCCAAAGGAAGGGAGGGGTTGATAACACTGCTCTTGAATTCCAGTGCCAGCTCTGCCACGTATTAGCTGGACAGCTCTAGGCAATGTAACTTACTCCCTTTGAGCTTCTGGCCATTCTTTGAAATAGGGGTAATGCACTCTGTATATCTCTTAGGGTTATTTTAAGGGTTAACAAAGATAATCTATGTAAAGTATTGAGCCTGCACCACAGTAAATGCTAAATAGATGTTAGTTATGACTGTAATGAGCAAAGCTAGCCCTTCCATCTACATTATACACCATCTTCTGCCCGACATGATGATTACCATTATTCCCTAACCACCTCTCAAACAGCTTCAATCTCCCTTCACTTCTGCTCTAAACATTCCCAATTCTAAAAGATTGCCCCTATTTCACAAAACCAGGAGTATGTTCTTTCCTTCCCTTTTCTAGCTCTTCATAAACACAGCTTATCAATTCTATGACTCTTATCTACCTTATTCTTAACTCCCGTTAATCCAGCTTTTATCCCCAACAATTTAATTATCTCTCAAAATCACCAATGATCTCTGAGCTATATTAACTAGCTTTTTAAAAGTCCTGCCAGTCTTTGGGTTTTCGTCAGCTCGTGACTGAATTGTTCGTTCTCTCATCTTTGGCTACCATGACCACTAAATTGTCTCTTTTCATTTTCTATCTGGGTAGATTGAATTGTCGGCCTTATTCCTTTCTCCTCAGTGATATTATTATCCACACCCCTGCAATAGCCTTATGGTGGGTGTAATGAAACTTCCTACTCCTTGACCTTGGACTTGACCCTGTGACTTTGAAAAATGAAATGCTAAAAAGCACACTATGAACAAAGGATTGAAATAGGCTTGCACAGCTGGGATTTCCCTCCAGGACCCTGCCTTTTGCCATGAGAAGGACATGCCACTAGTTCAAGGACATAAAAAGAAAAAAGAGAACAAAAATAATATATGAAATGAATAAGGAGAAATTACTCCAGATACAGCAGGTAGTAGGTAATCATAAAGAGGGTTATAATTAGAAAAGATTTGAAGAATTTTAAAAATTCAAATAGACCAATAACTACAAAAGACACTCAGATAATAGTAACAAACTTGGACAAAATATTAGTAAATATAAATCAGATAAGCAGAATTGATAGCCTCTGGTTCATTCATTAAGCTCCCGGGTGATTGGGATGTGCAGCTGTGTTTAGGAGTCACTGGTCTAAGCCACTTGTGATGGTCTCATTCCCCTGGCTGAGGAGCGGGTCAGGCCTCAGCAGGTTGTATGCTTCTGGCCAATGAGGCACAAGAGAAAGTCTGTTGAAAGTGGAGGATGAAGCTTCTGGGACAAGTTTCCTCACTCTATAAGGAGTCAAAGAAAAAAGTTGTGTCATACTTCTGCTGGGCTCCACAGAACCCGGGTGTGACCCCTGGGACTCGGGCAGGAAACAAGGCCAGTGTGGAAGGCGGAGCAGCAGGATGGGAGGGACCTCTGAGCCTCTGGATCAAATGGAGTTGGAGAAGCTCTACATTGGAGCATCTTGTAAGCAAGATAATAAATGTTCTTAATGTTTAAGCCAATTGGACTTAGAAACTTCTATTTCTATCTGAATACATTCTAATGAACAAGTAGGATTTATCCTAGAAATATAAGAATAGAATATTGGATCTTAGGAATTAATGTTATTAGATATTAAAGTTCACATACCCATTACTAGAAAACCTAGCAAACACGCCACACTTCCATCTACATATACTCTAGGAAGATTCTCCCGAAGGTCCTCTGGGAACATGAACAAGGATATGCATCGCAGCATCGTCTGTGGTCCCAAGCCGTGGGAGGTAACCTGAGTCCGTCCTTAGGGGACTGGATGAGTGAGATGTAGCTTTGCATAAATTACATTCTGTGCACAATCACATGAGAAGTAGTATGATGGATTTTTACCACATTACTAAAAGTGTTTAATTAATTACTTTTTAAATATTTGTATATTTATATAGAGAGGCATAAATATAATGCCAAACACCATAATATTGAACGAAACAAAAAGAAACCATGATCTAGCATAATACCTTTTATATCAATTAAACATACACACACCCCTTCACACACACAATATGCCACTGGATATTTCAAAGAATGCACATATTATAAAATAGAAAGTAAAATGGTGAGTTAAAAGGAATATAACAGTAACAATAATAAAAAGAAGACCTTGACAGACCAAGTCTCTGAGTAACTCGATTCGCTATACCTGAGACAAGGGGAAGGAGGGAGGGAGCAGAGAGCAGGAAGAAAGGAGTGAAGGAAGGGAGGGGAACAAATACCTACATTGTAATCCACCACATTGATAGGTTAAAATAAAACACACACATTCTTCTCAAGGGATAAGGATGAAGCAATCAGTAAAACTTACCATGAATTACTCTTAAAAAGCCAAGAGTTAAAAGCACAGGCTCAACTGTAAAGAGCATCCATCAGGAACCTGAGTCCACACTCTTCTCGATGGTCTAACTTTAAACACTTTCCCTTTAAAGTCAAGAACAAAGGAGGAAAGCCTAATATGACCGCTGCTATTGAGCATTATACTGAATGTCCTAAAAATTCGTAAGAACGAAGAGTGATCATGGTTAGAAAATTAGTTAAAATTATAGGTATAAATTATCTATTTATCTGCATTTAAAAAAACAAAGGAATCATCAGGAAAAAACTATTAGAAAGAAGAAGAGGTTTCAATAAGATTGCTGGATAGAAAATCTGAGTGCAAAAACCAGCAGAATTATTTTGAGAAGCAATAACCAATTAGAAAACTTAATAAGTAAAAAAAGAGAGACTCTTTACAATAGATTGAAACAACAGGGTAAAGCATCTAGGAATAAACCTAACATAAATGTACAGAACATTGATGGGGAAAATAATCAAACCTGCATGATAAGAAAATTTTTAAATTCTTGAATAAATGGAGAAGTAAATCATTAATTATAAGATTTAAGATTACATACAAGAATAACAGCATGTAAAAAATTAAGATACCTTTAAAAAGAAGAGCATAAATGAAAACTGACCTGGTTAAAGCATATTAAACACCTACATTAAAGTAGACACCGATGTAGTGATGGACAGATTGGTAGATTCAATTAAAGAATGCTGGAAACATCTGTTTGACACCTGAAACTTAACAAGTCCAAAACTGAGACTCTCATCTATCCTCCCCACCTCCATCCTAAACCTATTCTTCCTGAATCTTCCCCTTTCCAGTTGACAGACACCCTTTGGAATCTGGTTGTTTAGCACAGGGAGAAAAGTGCCCTGCTGGTCTCCCTAGGGCTCAAACCTTCACTCCTCCATAGATGCGGACAGACCGTGACATCGTCCCTGAACTTGTACTGCGATGGGTAGCCAGGGGTAACTAGGGCTGCAGGAACACCTGAAACCTCCTCCTCGCTCTTCCCCCCACTCCCACAGAGGCCCCTGGAGGCTCCCCATCTCTGCAGAGCCTTTGGTTTTATGGGCTTCTCTTGATAGGCACGAAAATGCGGTAGCATTGCATGTCCACGAACTAAAGGAGGAAACCAGTGCAACCCCTCTTCTGTCAAGGAGCACTGCAGCAACCGGGAGTATCAAGGACCCGCTCCAAACGGGCTGTGAAGGGCCGCTAGTGTTCCTGAGGAGTCCCCCTTCGCGTCACTGAGCACCTCTCCAAGTGCCTGGCAAACGCAGGCATAATTTGCTCGGCCTCTAGTGGGTCACAGTAAATATCAACTCAGTTTCTCATGGGTGGAATACAAAACAGAACAGAAACAAGTGAACAAATGAATTAGCGATACAGGCAACAGATTTCTGGCTACCAGAGAAGACGGGGGTGGAGGGAGGGCAACATGGGAAAAGGAGGTCAAGTATATGGTGACAGATGGACACTAGATTTCTGGTGGTGAGCACGCTACAGTTATGTATGTAGATATTCAGTTACAATGTTATACTCCTGAAATTTATATAACGTTAGGAACCAATGTTCTCTCAATTTAAAAATATCAACTCAAAATGGATTAAGTGCACAACATTGTCCTTTCCTCCCCTCCTCCTTTCCTAGTATTAACCCTGGCTCTCAGCTTGAGTTAAGCAACTAAAAGGCAATTTGGTGAGTCCTCTTTCTGGAAGTTAATATAGGTCAATGTAGAGTGTGGCTCTTCCCTCGGATTTTTTTTTTATATAAAAGCCACCACCACCACCAAGCCTGATTGTCACAGTTCAGCAGACAGGATAAATAGCTTATGTGCAGAAAGTGCTATTTGCTACTGGAGGCTGCTTTCTAGAAGTTTAACTATGCCCTCCCTCATTAGAAGTGTAACCGATCTGGTCATTTGTGTGCAAAAGGCAAGAGAGAGGGGCGAAAGCAGGAGCATGCGGGGAGGGCAGACATCGGACTCGGAGTCGGAAGCAGGACGCTGAGTGCAGCCCACAGGGAGTCTCGTCAGTGCAGAAAGGAGGCAGGAAAGCAGCTCTGAGTCCCGGCTCTCGAGGGAGAATGGATGAAGCTACAACCTCAGGAGCTGGGCAGGCCGCTGAAGTCTTCAGCTAGCAGGGCCCACGATGCCACCTGTTCCGTTCCTGGATCAGGACCCACCAGCTTCGTTAGCAACGGTACCGACAACACCCAGAAGTTCACCCATCACCACCCAAAAGTTCCTCTCCAAATCTGCTCCCATTTTCTCCTTGCAGGATTCCAGACAAATTCTTCAACTCTCTTGTTCTGCAAATAAATGAAGAACTCCTGTGTACTATTATTATATAATCTTCTGAGGAAAACAGAGAAGACTTCTACAGCCTGTGTCCTCCTAGGCCCCCACCAATGGAAGTGGTTACTACTTAATTCATGTTCTGTTTTCTCCACTAGACAATAAGCTCCAGGATGGCAGGGACTTGTCCATCATGTTCATCACTTTATTTTTAATAAGGGGCTGTCCTAAACACATGTAGTACTGAATGAATGAAAGAATGAATGTTCCCTTTCCTCCTGTCATTGACAATATAAGCCAAACACACAAATGCACAGAAACTAATTAAATGCATAAATAATGAATGCACTCGATTTTCTCCCTGAATTATACATCTAGTGTATGAATTCAATATTGTACTCAATTATTTATATACAAGGGCCACCTTTGCACTTTCCGAAGTCTCCAGCTAAAAGGACTCCCTTATATCTTGTCCAAAAGAGATGCCCAAAAGAAGTGGTTTTCATAGACATGTGTAGTCATAGGTACACATATCAAGCATGTGAGCACCATGCTTACAAAACAGTGATGGGAAAAGCCCATTCCCATGGGAAAAAGAAGTTAAGTTCCAACAGGATGGACCAGAGAGCCTCAGGATAGATTCAGAGAAAGTTAGCTCCGGAAGAAATCAGCTTAACCCACCACCCATGAACACGTCTAACCTCGTTCCCAGATCTCAAGACCAAAACAACCCCCAACAACCTCCATTGCCCAGATCTAGGTTTGCAGATGCCAGGACAGGCTCAAATGGCAAGCCCCCTGGCCCCTCTGTTGCTCCAAAGCCTGGAACATTCAAGATTAGAAAAGAAACTCGCTGACTCCTTCGCTATGAGTCAGAGAAGCTTTCGGTGTATGTGTGAGCAGCCGAGGGGGAAAGAAGACGCAAACATGAGGAGGATGAGGACCAGGAGGGAAAATCATTCCCCTTCCAGGCCGGGTGTGCTTGCTGGAAGACGGCTGAGGTGGTTCTCCTTGTCGGGAAGGAATCCATGCTTGCATCTAAACTCCAGCCTAATTAGAAGCCACACCAGGCAGAATCTCTAAACCTTTTCAGCCCTGAAAAGAAAAGGCATCACCACATTATCACTCTGCAAAATGGAGTCATTAGTACCCAGTAAAACACAGAAGCTGTGAAAAAGACTGCGAAGCACACAGCCGCCGCCGGCGTTTAGCAGGGACACATGACAGAACCACGAGACAGAACAACGAGTAATAAGCTCCAGTAGCCATTGTGGAGGTTAAAACGAAGAATTCTGCCCTAAAAAAATTGAAGTCACCTAATTTTCTTTCTAAATTACAAATCCAATAGACCAGACACAAGTACTAGGTATGAAGTTGGGAGGCGGGGGGGAGTGTTTCGCAAAACTTTGAATAAGGTCTAGGCTTTTTCAGGGAAATGAATGCAAATATATTCATTCCCAGGCACTACACTCAGCACCGCAGAGCAGTGAATTTCTGCTAAAGAAGACAAAGGATGCCATCAGAGATTTGCCTCCAATTTCAGAGAAAAGCTGTTTCCTGGCTGACACGTACGAGGCCAGCCTCTTCAGACAGGCTTGTGCACTTAGGCACTTGATTAAAGAGAGAGTCCGCCACGCCAGAGGTGAGGGCAAAGGGGTTCCTCTCTGAGTCCACTCCTGGCACCAGAACACAGAGCACACACGCTAACGGCCATTGGCCTGCGTCATGGACGAGACACGGTGTGCTCTGTGTCCTGTCAGGGGTGGCAGTGGGATTCTGGAATCAGCAGCTAGGTTTGAATCCTGAGCTCGGCGCTGACTAGCTGTGCAACTTTGAGCGAGCTGCTTAATCTTTTCTCATCCCCACCAGCCTGTCTGCAAGTACACATAAATTACACTGCATACTTCATTGTGTTGTTGAGGGAATTCAGGGAAGCCGTAAGAAAGGCTTTGCAATGTATAAGGAAAGAGCTATGCAAATTCATAGGCTTATGGTCTTCTGTCTTGGGCAGCCCAGTTCTGACCCTTGTAAGCCAGTTTGGTAGAAGTTGGACAATTCAGGAAAAAGAGAGAAAATCTAGTACAAAGGCTGAAATGCAAGAGGTTCAATAGAAAATGAATGACTGCTGAACAAGGTTTATCAAAGGATTAAACATCGATGGTGTAATTAAACTGAGATCTAGTGTGATGCCAAACTCTTCCTCCCGGCCCCTGCTTTGGACAGCGATTTACCTACCGCTCCTTCAGTTCTGCAGCCACAAACAGATCTAAGCCATGGCCTTGGATGCCCATGGCAGATCCAGGGAGAGGCGTGGATAGAAAAAGAACTGAGGAGCAGCAAAGAGAGAGCAAAGAAACTTTTGTACAGGTGCACCCATGCACTGAGGCAGGGCCATTACCCTTTGGAAAGGACAGAGCCCTCAGCAAGCCTCACTCTGAGGCCAGGAAAGGACCATGCCTGGCCACGGCCATCTTCGGCCCCCACAGCACCAAGTTCAAGGGTATGTGCTTGGTGTCTGCACATCCAGCAGCCTCTTCTCAAAGCCACTTGAGAGAACTTGTCTTCCCACGTGAACTAGCACCTGCAGAGAGCCTAAGGTTTCAAAAAGCACTCCTGTATCTATTACTTCTTGAACCTTGAGAATCCCCAGGCAGGCAGAAAGTTCTTTCCAGCTCCAGGTTACAGATGAAGAAACCAAAATTCAGAGAGAGAGAGAGAGAGAAAGCGTCTTTGCCTGAGGGCACACAACTTGTAAGACAGGGAGCTGGCTCTCCAACCCAGATCTGGCTTCAGACCCTAGACTGATCTCTCCTCAACCTCAGGGTCACCCCCACTGTTGGTGGGAGAAGAGCAGTAGCAACCACGAACCCTGCCCGTCACCCTGCACCCCTGCCCTCCCTCCGCAGGCCTGGCCTGGAGCCATGCTTGCCTCAGGGAAGCTCTCACTCCCCCACCAACTGTGCGGGGGTTGGAGGCTACATGCTACTTCACAAACTGCCCTGCTCTCTGCCAGGCACACAAATCAGTGTGTACCACACTTTCTGAGCTGAAGCTTCATGGCATTTTCAAATGAGTGTCTTCCATCCCTTCTGGCAGAGTCACCAGGCAGAGGGGAAGAGGTCAGTCACCAGCCTACCGTGCACGAGCTTCACTCTTCCAGGGCCAGCTCAGGGCAAATGCCTACTTGGCGCCAACAGTTGCTCAGACCTCTGAAGGGCAATTTCTCCGTTGAAGGATCAGAAGCCGACATCATTTCCTATTTGTCTTCAGGAGGCACTACTGAGAACAGAGCAAGACTGAGGCCAAAAATACAGTCTGGCCGTAAGTGCCTGCCCCTGCTCCCTGCCCCTGCCCCCGCCCTCAGTCACACTTACCATATTCTGAATTCCTGCAACTCATCTGCAAACCAGGCTCATTGCTTTTGAAAATGCAGCGCCCTCTGCCCTAGGAGATGCTTAATCCCCCTTTTAGAGCATTCCTTCTTTCAGTCATCCATGCAAATAGTAACACCTTCCTCAGCCCTCAGAGGCAGTCATGGTTCCCACCAATACTCCACCATCCATGCCTCCATCCCAGCACTGGTAACACTGTATGTAGGACTCTTTGCAGTAGAAGGCCTCTCTGGCTCATAATTATTTCCCTATACACATCCATTACCAACAGGTGTCTGGAGACAAAGACTGCAGGACCACCAAATATAGGGAAGAGGTTCAAGTTGAGAGCAGAAGATAAAATAGAGATGGTATCAGAGAAGAAATATGGCCCAAGCCAAAGAAAAAGGCCCTTTGGAGGAGGCTGCTGGAAAGGAAGAGGGGCCGAGGCTCCTCGTTTCCCTAGCTTCATATTCCTCCTTGGTTCTCACGTTGTTCTCGATTAGTAGGACCATCTCTCTGCCTTTGTTTACCAGCAGAGCTAAATCACAAGCGGGTGCATGCATGCATGCACGCCCGAAACCCCATCGTGGGGCCGAGATTAATGCAGACAGATCATCAGACAAGCAGCCCTACAGCGCTACCGCAGACAGCCACCAGGGATCCCAGGTAATGCAGGATGTCAACAATTGTTACTGGTGTTGCCTACCCTGAGCAGAGGGTGTGTGAGAAGGGACTTAATGCGTGCTACAAGGAGCTTTCATAACAACAATCTCCCCAAGTCCTCCCCACTCCTGGACCTTAGTTAAGATAGGGCCATGCTGCCCCAAGTTAAATACAGGGGCTAAAATCCAAAAGGGTTAAGCGATGCAGCCTAGCACTGGCTTTCCCAGTCCTTAATTCTATGAACTTAGCTTCGACGACCCCAGGCCATGGGTAACTGATGAAGTTGGTGTCATCAATGTATGAGATCTTTAAATGTCAGCTAACAAATCTTCACCATCAAAAACAAGCCGTGGAGCATATCTGACCAGTAACAGGCTGCAGGCAATTGCACTCAAACCCCTCAAGCAGTTCAAGGTCAAGGTATAAAAGACAAGCTCAAAGACTGCCCGAAGACTGGAGGTGTTTCTCTTTTTGTTTTTTGCCTCCACCTGAGACAGACCAGTGAAGAGCTGAATTGACCAGTGGGTGACAGAACAAGGAAAGAACAGGGTCCTGGACCCCACAGCCACAGCTCAATCTCTAAAGAATGGAGTCTATTTGACATATGAACCAAAGGTATGGCTAACACTCTAGGCCTCTTCCAGAAAGCTAGGTGGAAGCTGCCTAGCAACCTGGTATGGGGACAGTCTGGGTTCCCGTACCCAGCACCCCAGTGCGCTCAGCTTTCTCTAGATGGAGTCATGTTGACCTTCACAAAGAAAGAAGACAAGAAGGAAGAAAAGGGATAAAGAAGGCAGGGAAGGAGGGAGGTAGAAAGAACAGGCACAAAAGAGGAACAGAAAGGAAAATTGGAAAATGGAAAAAGGCAGGTTTTGTGCTCCCATTACCACAGGGACTGGCTGACACCTAGATGACTAAGACCCAGATGACTCAAGGACGACTTGACCGCAGTGATGCAGAGGACAGGGAGGGGCTGCTCTTCGAGCCAGCGGAGGGCCATTGTGGACTAGGGGTCCAGCCAGCTGTGCTTCCTTCAGCAGAAAAGAGAGTGAAAATTCTCTCATTCGGGAGCAGGAGATGAAGCTGAGCAAACTGACACAAAGCTGAGAAGGAGAAGAAAGACGGGGCTCTGTCTGGCTTAAAACCCTCTGGGCGCAACAAATAATGACATGTGTTGCCTGCGCTGGTTAGAACCTCACCAGGAGGCAGGAGACTGGGTGGGATCCCCTTTAGAGACTGCCTCCACCTCACACACTCTGCAGGGCCCACACAGCGGGGCGGGGGGAAGGGGAGACTAATCGTGCTCTCCCACTGCGAGGATGGCGCCCCGTCTTCCACAGGCTCCTGGGGAGTAGGAAATCAGACAGGAGCCCTCCTCTGGTTTTCTAACAAGACAAGATCATTTACCAAGATGTTGGTTTGGATTTTGTATTGCTTTTGCTATGGTTTTCTTTACTCCAAGTAGGTGTGGGGCCGGGCACGCTCACCTGCCTTTGGGGGTACATGATGGGGGGAGGGCACGTGAGCCTGCCTTCACACACCTTCCTTTCCCGGGCTTTTGTCTCCTTCCATTCTGAGGACTTTCAGGGGTCACGCTACAGAGAGAGCCAAGAGGCAGAGCTGAGAGAGAGCTCAGGCTCCGAGCCCAGAAGGGGACCCGTGTCAGTGCACTCAGAGAGGGTTTCCTCACTGGAAGGGGAAGATGGCCAGGCCCCGGGAGCAGCTGGTGGGAGTGGCCACATAGTGACCCACCGGCCAGGACCACCTTTCAGCTGCCTCTGCCAATAGCATCTGGCTTAGTCTAATGCCTTTCTGAATAACTAAGTCGCTGCATTCTTTTCTTTCTTTATTTCTGTGAATTGCATTATATTGAAATATACTCAAAATGTGTCCACCATCGGAAATCTCCTTTGTTAAACAGATGTGCCTGCAGCAGCTGTCTCTTGTCCATGGATTTGACCTGCCTACTGATTGTCACTTATTGATAACATCACCTTCTAAGTACAACCACATTTCCTTGTACAAATGGAATATGTCATCCCACTAAACTGCTCATCGGACAAGGGCAGAGAGTGTGCCCTTCACTTTTTTTAACACAAAACAAATAAATATTTATAAACCCCAGCCTGGTGGAAGGTACAGAAACATGAAGAGGCATGACTTTCCCTCCTGCGCCTCACAGTCTTGAGGAACTTGTTAAGGGCCAACACAGCATGCGAATGAGCAGTAAACGCACACAGTGTTGGCTTTAGGTGCCTCGGGGACTCGGAGGAGTGCGGTTGGGTGGTGCCCTGGGAGTGAGCGGGCAGGATGCAGAACTCACCTGGCACCCACTGTGGCCAGGCCTGTGCCAGCCGTGTGCAGCCGTGACCTCATCTAGGACTACAGGGCCCTAAGGAGAGGCCTGGCAGCCACTTTGTACCAACGGGGCAACCAGTACTCATGGTAAAGGAACCTAGGATTTGTAGCCAGGCACAGGTGACTCCGGAACTCATGCTTTTTCTTCTATATCACACTGCCGCACCCAGGAGAAAACCTGGGGTTGACGTTCAGGAGCTGGGGAATTAAAGGCTAGACTCAGGTGGACACAGAAAGACTGGAGAAGATGAGGATGAATGAAGGCACTTCAGAGAGCCATCTACCCGACTGGGTGTTGGAGAAGGAGGAAAGAGCAAACTGCAGATGCTCAGGGTTTGAGATCCTCACGGCGCCTTAGAGGGCTCGGCTCAAAAAGGCTATATGTCAGTCTTGCTGACTTCCTCACTCAGATCAGCCCCAGATATCTGTGTACAACCCTAGTCTTTGGAACTCCGCGCCTAGAATAGCAGTTTTCAGAATGTGACCTGGGACCCCTGAGAGTCCCTCAGACCCTTTCAGAGGGTCCTTGACTTTAAAATTATTTTCATAATAATGCTGAAACATTACTCTCCTTTTTTACTCTCACTCTCTCACAAGTGACAGTAAGCAGAATTTCCAGAGGTTACATGTCACGTCCAACCTGCAGCCCGCGGGCTGCATGCAGCCCAGGGTAGCTGTGAATGTGGCCCAACACAAAGTCGCAAATTTACTTAAAACACTCTGAGATTAATTTTTTTGGTGATTAGGTGTCACAATGTATTCGATGTGTGGCCCAAGACAACTCCTCTTCTTCCGGTTGGACCCCCCCTTTGTGCGACGGCGCGAGGGACTGAACACAGGGCAGGTGGGCGGCTCCCGCTGTCCCCTGCTGAGGCAGGTTGAAGAGGTTCGCAAAGATGTGAGACAACGCCACGCCTGACACTCATTTGGTTTGTTTGTTTTGGAAAATACAGCCTTAGCCAATATGCAGTAAGTACATTATTGGTTTTTTAAATTTTATTTACTTATCTTTAGAGAGAGGGGCAGGGAAGGAGAAAGAGAGGGAGAGGAGAAACATCGATGTGAGAGGGAAACATTGATCAGGTGTCTCTCCACTGCGCCCCGGCTGGGACTGAACCTGCACCCCCGCCCTGTGCCCTGACCAGAAAGCGAACCCACACGACCTTTTGCTGTGCGGGATGACGCCCAACCAACTGAACCACACTGCTCAACGCATTGTTCTTATTTTTAAGTGGATTAATAAATAAATATTTTTAAATTTCCCACTTTAGATGTTTAAAGCAGGAAGTATTGATAGATACAACTCATGCAAACAAAAGCTGTTGGGTGTCTCTGCTACGTCTTCAGACTATAAAGCAGTCTTGAGAAGCACTGACCCAAAAGAACGACGACAGAGACAAACCCTCGGGCTGCGTGGCACTGAACGGCCACTGACCCTCGGGCCAGGCATCGTGCGAGGCAGTTCAGCTTCGTGACTCCGTTTGATCTTCTCAACAACGACTTAAGGTAAGAACTTTGTCCCCATTTGGCAGACAAGGAAAACGAGGCGCTGAGAGGTTGAGCGGCCTGCCCAAGCCCCCACAGCTAGTGGGGGAGCAGAGGAGAATCCCAGCTTTGCCGTGCCTGTCAGACGACAAGGCCCAGGATTCTGTTAATGGTTATCTTGCTCTTAAAAAATGGTACTGCAAAGGCATTACATGCTAGAGTCATATTAAAAAAAACACAACAACCTGTAATAGAAATAGAGAAGACCCACTGTGATGGAGGAAACTTTAGAATAATGGGGCAGCAAATGAAGATAGTTCTTCAACCCCAAACATCTGTTGCCTGCCAGATACTGACTGTCCTGTGCCCTGAGGATGCAGCAGCAAACAAGACACACCCTTTCCCATCCCTTTAAGAAGTTTACAGTGGGGTTGTGGAAGAAGAGATAGACTTTAAACAAATAATTACAAAAATACAGAAACACAGTTCAAAAACACAGTGCTGTCAGAAAGAGACTTTGCTTTGGGCGATGGGCGCACGATGCAGGCGATGCCTTGTTGTGCACTTGAAACCTGTGTGGTTTTGTGAGCAAATGTCACCCCAGCGCAGTCAATTAAAAAATCATAGCGACGTCTCCATGGGAATTCGGCTTGTTCAGCGCAGTCCCCGCTCTGGTACCCAGGAGCCAGGAGGCAGGACAACATCTGTCACGGAGCAGGCCTGGAACCCCCGTGGGAGCCGAGCTGGGCTGTGCAGACAGTCTGAGCAGAAGCGCTTTGAAACATTCCTTTGTTTCTTTCTTTGTGTTTCAGCTACAGATATCTCTGGACTATGCTGCAGCTTGCGGAGCCAAGATTACTGTTTCATTTGAAAGAACAAATATGTTTTGTGAGTCCTGGTCAGCTAGGGAGGGCTGTGGGAGGTGTGAAGCGCTTGGGTATGTTTAGTCTGTTCAGAGAATTTCTGGAATAGGACTTTGGGCAAAAATACTAACTGGGCCAGTCGGTGGTACTGAGATGGGTTTGATGCAATTAGCCACACCGCCCCCGCCCCCCCAGCTCTGGTGTGCAAACTCTGGGCCAAGGTCGCGGCGGAGCGAGGAAGCTTCTGAATGGCTCTCACAGCCTGCCTGTCCATGGCACTAGTAGGAGGGCCATGGTCATCTTCACAGACCATGACTGAAGGAACAGGAGGCTCCCTCGCGGATGGGCTTCTGTTCAACCACAGATGAGTCCCTGTTCTGCACTGTCCCAATCCTTCCTCTGCTCAGCCTGGCCAGATAGAAAGAGGCCAGCTTTGCTAACCAGTTCCCGTCGTGCACAGCGCACACCCCTTGAATAAAAATAAAACACATGCCCTGCCTCCAAGACCTCCAGTAGGGAAGCTGCCCATAACAGTACCTGTGGGTCCTCAGTGAGGCCAGAGGGCGCTCAGCTTCTCCCAGCCCGCAGCAGCTGGTGTCAGCAGCCTGTGGGAAACACCACATCCACAACGAATACACGGAACCAGCCCCCTTCCCTCTGCCAAAGTGCCAGAAAGATACTTCACCTCGGCCATCGGGTTGAACAGGAGCAGGCCCCCACAGAGACTCCACCCCACCAACCCTTCTCCCCTTCCCACCATCCAAGAGATAGTTCCAAAGTAGATCAAACCATCTCTCTAGTGACTTCGAGGAAGCTCGCAGTTTGGGGCATCAGATTCAGGGGTGGGAGGGACAAATGCAGAGTTTTAGAAAAAACGCATTCACTGTCCTTTTCAGCCCCTGTGTTGTATAAAGAGATTGGGAAGAAAGGGACCCCTCCCCTGAAGCAGTTTCCTCCACAACGAGCAAAGGAGAAGGGGCCCACTGGCAGGCTGGTTTCTGAGCCAAGGATCTGTACTCGGCCAGGAGAGGCTTCCCAGGTGAGAGGCTTCGAGCCCCTGCAGCATCTCTGACCTTGTAGTGGCCCCAAACCTGGCTAGGGGGACAGCCGGAGTCTCTCCTCCAGCACCCAGAGAAGCTGCTAGAAAAGACTTCAGCTCAGAACTGTAGTTCCAGACTGTTTAGAGAGAGGAGAAGGAGAGACCGCTACAGGAAGAGCAGGTCAAGAGCCACAGGGAAGGCATGCAACGCCAGGTGTGGAAGCAGGTCGTGAGTGTGATTGTTGCCACAGGTAGGAGGAGAGGAGGACAGGGGGCAAAGTGGGGAAGAAACACAAACTTGCGTCTAGCCTGGATCTCGGGGCCTGTGGCCTTGCAGCAAAGTCCTTATAGCCTCAAATGAGAAAAATAGCTGGAGTCCTGGCTTGTGTGGTTCAGACTGAGTGTGTGCCTGTGAACCAAAGGGTCACTGGTTCGATTCCCAGTTAGAGCACAAGCCTGGGTTGTGGGCCAGGTCCCCAGTAGGGGGCGCTCAAGAGGCAACCACACATTGATGTTTCTTGCTCTCTTTCTCCCTCCCTTCCCCTCCCTAAAAAGAATAAATAAAATCTATAAAGAAAAATAACTGGTTAGTAATGTCAGAACAAACGTTTAAGCACTCAGACCTCCAAACCTCAGGCATTTGGAAAACAGTGGGGAGCCTTCTCTTTCCTGAACACCACCACCTCTCAGCCGGCACTGAGGGCTGACAGCCCCAAGAATGCCAGGCACCTTCCAAGGTGCACACGTGGGTGACCCAGAGGAGCAGGGAGCCCTGGGAACCATGAGGAACAGACCCTGAGGAACATGACCCAGGAGCAAACAAATCAGTGAGAGGAAGAAGGAGAGGGGAGTGGGCGTCAGCCTGCCCCCCACCCCTCACCCGGAGCAGGTTGTCCCCAGCTCTGCAGAGCAGGCGACATCCACACATCCTGCTTGGCTGGGGGTGACTCCTAGCATCTGACCCATGGTTCCTTTAGTATTCGTCAAATAATCTCTTCAAGACAGAGCAGTTTTTCGGTTTTGCCCCAGAAGAGCCGAAAGAACACAAGCAGAGGACACTGCAGGGAAAAGAGAACAAATAAAGACGCTGCTCCGCTGTTGGCCACCACGGTGTCACTCTGCCACCGGCTGGCCCGGGCCTCGCCCCGGGCGGCGGCAGTAGGGAGGAGGCTGAGAGGAAAGTCTTGGCTTCGGGAGACGAGCTCATTCATCATGGCTGCTGGCCAGCCCGCCTGTCCCCTCCGTCGCTGCCCTGGCGCCCACAGACCCTCCGTATGGCTGGAAGTGGTGCTTTGGGGCACTGCTGAAACTCGACCTCTATCTGCCTGCCTGGAAGAATGCCCATGGCGAAGCAGCAGTGTAGGGGCACGCTGTGTCCCCAGCCCCTGGCAGGGACACTGCCAAGAGCCAACTACTTGCTTAATATTTATGGAACCCCTCCCTCTCTCCCCATCCTCCCCAGCACTGCTGTAGCTCAGCTTGTCCACGTCCCTCCACTGAAGTCACACAAAACACCCCGCACTCCATCACACCGACCGCCACCCAGTCTTGCTCACCTCCACCCCTTCTCTGATGGCAAAAGTCCCTGAGGAAACCCCTGGGACTGTCTCTCCTGCCCCCAGGCAAGGGGCACAGAGGGCCCTTCAAAACGAGCCCCTGCTTTCCGAGGGAGACGCGATGCTCGCCAGTGGCTCCCTCCCCCTGTGCTTCAGCTGTGCAGGCGCACTTCATTCTCTTTGTGTTCTCCGGCCGGCCTGCCTGCCTGCCTGCGCTTTCATCTCTCTTTCTGTCACCTGGCTAACTCTAGCCAGCCTCCAGGTCACGGTAAACAGCCACTGTTCCTTGACCCCCAATACCTGACTACAACCATAGGACTTCTCACGCTGCATGAAAATTGTCTGTGGAATGGTCTGTCCCCCAGCTACCGTCACCTCCTTGCAATCTTGTTTATTGTTTTATTTATTCTCAGCCTGTAGATGGCTCAATCTTTTGTTAAACGAATGAATGGAGTACGCTCATCAATCACAGGCAGTAAATTGGCCACTGCTCCGGGAGGATTCAGGAAGGGCCGATAGCGCCACGGAATGAGGTCAAGCTTCTAGAAGTGCATTTAGGCCAATGCGCTTGTCTTCACTTCAGCAACATGGCCACCACCCACTCCATGCACAGATGGTGGACATAGTATGCATTTCAGTACATCGACAAAGGGCTAAAAACCATGTCCTGAGATGTAGGCTCAAAGTGAAGTCTATTTGCTACCTGGAAATGCCTGTGATGTGCCTTACACATCTTAGGCTTTCAATAGAAGTTTAGGGAAAAACAGAATATTATAACCAAGCGATATGCCCCTGCTCTCCTTCCCATTGGAATAATACAGCACAAGTCAACCCTCAAGGATTTCCTGACTGAAGTGCTCTCCAGAAAGTTCTGGCCCAAAGTTACAGGTGCACCCCATGTATTTGCCTCTCGGGGAGGGAGAGATGAGGGTCACTGTTCCTGTCTCCAAGTGGTGAAGCATCGAGATAGAGAAAGAACGAAACTGCTCCTCGGGGCCCACACGGAGCTGGACCCACTCCAAATGCTGCTCTCTCCTCCTCCCACCCCTGAGAGGGAGCACAGGCGCACCCAGCCTGGGAGGACGGTGAGCTGCAGTCAGCATGGAAGAGCTACGGCAGGCGAGCAGGTCTCTTGTCTTGTGATCTCTTCGTGTACCTGACCAAGAAACATGCACGTATAAGCCCAACTTGTGGCCTCTGAGGAACCATAGAAAGTCAGCAGGAACCAGCAAGTACTTTTCTCATTAATATGCATAATTAAGGTCATTAAGTTCTTAATGTGAGAACATTCAATGGAGAACATTTAAGTAATGAGATAACTGCTTTGCAAGAAGCCCGATTAAAGGGGGAAAACTCAGCCAAGCGAGCCCTGCTAAGGGGTGACATCACAGAAACCCCCACACGGTGCAAAAGGAGAGCTTCCTTCTTGGGCTTCTGCGCCTCTCACTCCCCAGCCCCTCGCCAGGTCTGCCCTCACCACACCTGCACCAATCAGGGCCTCCGTCTCTGGTAGCCTCACAGCTGGAGAGGGAGGGTTGATAAACTCGGCAGAGGATGTGGAGAAATTCTCTTTGGGGCATTGTTATTCAGTGGATCCCAAAGGCCCGTGGTATGAATAAGGGAATAACACAGGCCGTGTCATAACAAGAGAGGGCTCTGCAGCCTGCTGCGGCGGCGGTGGGGGGGGGGGGGCGGGGGGGGGGGACGCCATGGGCCTCTACACCACTTTTGGAAGAAGAGCTGGGGTGGGTTGATTTTCAAAAGTGGTTGAAAGCGGTTCACTAGACAACACCCACATCTCTCTCTGGGGTGCGTATATAAAGGAAGAAAAAGGGAATAATAATAATAATAGTGATTAATAACTCCAGCATTTATGTACTTGGTCCTTACCACATGCCTGGCCCCGTGGCAGGGGTTCACAGACAGTATGTCCAAGCCTCACACCACCCTGTCCGGTAACCATCATCATCTCTACTTTACGCATGACGAAACTGAGGCTCAGAGGTCACCCTCGGCTTTGGGAACAAGCCACAGAGACAGTGAGTTGCTAAGGAAAGGCGACAAATACAGAGAAACATCTCTATCACCTATTTTCATCAGAGGGTCTACCCCACCTTGACCTCCTTCACAACTCCCCACCATTTCAGCCCTTACAGAGAAGGACGCAGCGGCAAAGAATCGGCGGAAAGGAGACACAGAGGCCCACCCGGAGAACTGAGCATCCTCCAGGGATCTGGCACGGGGTGTGTCTTTAATACACTGAAGGTCTGCAGCTGGACTCCCTGCAGCTAGCTCCCTTACTTCCTTGCTGAGCCTCTCTTTTCATATCTATACAATGGGAGTCATGACTAAAGAGCTCAGTATGAGTTAAGGGTACCTGGCCCAGAACAAGTGCTCAGTAAATCTTAGCTCTCACTGTCATCCTCAACATCGTCATCTTCCCGACTGATCCAAACACAGAAAAGCAAGACGAGCTGGCGCTGCTGAGCTTCTACACTCAGAGCACCGTCGGGCCAGCCACTCCCTCACACTGACCACGAGCTGAGCAGCCCGTGGAGATGTCTCCCCAAAGCTGAGCACTGGTTCTCCCCACAGTCAGTTGCTCAGCCTTCAGGTCCCGACAGGGGCCCTGAGTCCAGTGAACTGAGACTCCTGTTAAAAGTAATGTTCGCGTGGACCCGCCGAGCAAAGGAGCTCTGCGCGAGCCTCATGTCTTTCACCTCAGGGAATGAAGGACAAGGTGGAGCTGGCCTAGCGTGTCCTTGTTCTCAGTGGGGTTCCCAGAGGGGCAGGTGTGGGTGCCCAGGGAACACCTCACACTTGGGTGTAAACTCTGGTGCTTCCACTCAGAGCTGTGTCACACCCCATAAATTGGTCAGCCACCCTGAGCCTCACTTCCTCAACTGCAATACTTGTAAGTGGCATGTGTACAATACAAATTCATTCATTCATTCATTCATTTATTTATTCATTCATTTATTCTCTCTCTCTCTGCTGGTGTCAGGGTCTCAGGGAAGGAGATGGATGAAGGGTGATATGGGTGGTTAAGTCCAATCAGGTCTGATCTGAGAGGTAGGGTCATGGGTACCATTTTTAGCTAGACTGGTTGTGTCCTCTTCCTGCCCCAAGACTCGTGCTTGGCTTCTAAACCTGAGGACTAGAAACAGCCAGGTCTCCAATGCTGAGCGGACTGTGAAAAGCAGGTCTACTGTTTAATATGGGGTGAGCAGCAGCCATTTCTGACTGCCAGGTCATCGCGGTGGACACAGTGCCAGGGGACTGAGTGACAAGATGCTGCAGGTCCGATACCACTGTTCCACACCGCATTTCTCCTTCGAGACTCAGGTAACACTTAGGGGCACCCACAGGAGACCAGTGCTGATTGTCTCTCCACACAATGACAGTCGTGGCTCCAGCTTTTAGCAGTACCCCCTGGAAAATTAAGAGATTGTTGTAACTACTTCCCATGCCTCCTTTCACTACATGCAGATAAGAGACATCCAGTGGGTGAAATTCATAAATGTTTCCAGTATTTGTAAATGCTACCGTATTTGTAATGAAGTTCTGCATAGACGAGCTATATGTCTTGCTATCAATTGAGTGCTTTACCCCACATTTGCTCTGATTCACTCACTGACAGATTTAGGAAGCTGCTCTGCAAGTTTCTGAAGACAAAGTCGGGGAGGGGGGAGGAGTTGTTCTAGAGTGAGCACTGCTTTTACAAGATGCAACGTGAAGGAACGATTAAATGGACCAGAACCCCCCCAAACTGATGACGTGTGGATCGAATCTGTGGATGACTAAGGAAGTAATAACCAAGAGCGTAGATTAAAGACCACAATCCTTAACTATAGCAAAAGCACAAGCAACAAAGGGAAAAACATATTTAAATTGAACTGTGTCAAAATTTAAAGCTTTGTGCAAAGGACACAAGAAAGTAAAGAGGCAACCCACAGAATAGAAGAGAACATTGGGAAATTGTGTATCTCACATACAATCAAAAATCAGAAATAAATATAAAATGGTAACTCGGTCCAAACTCCATCCAGGCACATGGGGACAAAAAGGCTTGGATTTACTTCCAGGTGAGGCCCCAGGGGCCACTCGGGTGAGAGAGGTGCAGGGGACCAAGGGCCACTTCCCAGGTCTAATAACACCTGCAAGCAGCAGAACAATGGCCTTCAAGTGCCAAGAAATTGTACCCAGTGGGGAACGGCTTGACCTAATGGTAATCATGGAGTTGGGTCCAAAAAGCCAGTTGCTAAAGCAAAATGTAGTAGAAATATGGTTTCCCCATGTGTCGATGCTTGCCAAGAACACGCTTCGTCTGGGAACATGGGTCGAGGGTGAGATTCTGTGAGCAGAGCAGGAAAGGAAGAGGGCAGCACCGCACGGTGTCTTCTAGACCAAACTGGAGGGAATCCAAGTCAGGGTCTAAGAAAAGAGACTAGGATTTTTTTTTAAAAGCAAGTCAAATGGAAGTGCTGTATTCTGGAAGCATGAAGTGACGGCGCTCTGTCCTGGTGCCAGGGTTTAGCTCGGGGAGGTGGGGGGAGGAGCGCATGTCCCCCCACACTGGAGCAAAGTACAGAGCCTCTGCATGTCACTGTGGGTGACAGGGGAGGAGAAACATCGTCAACACTTAGGTGGGGAAAAGGATCCACAGCCCAGCAGGGTAGGGGGTCACAATGGGAAACCGTGCGGTACATGATGGGAGTGGCCAGGGAAGGAAAGCAGATACTACCAGGTGGAGGAAGAGGGCAGCAAGGGTCACTCCCCAGTCAGCATGAGACATCACTCTTACCCCTTAAACCACAAATTGGGCTCTAATGACCCGGCTGGGAAGCGATGGAAAAGGGAATCCCTGTTTTGTTGATATGGCTGTGACTTTGTTCCGTGACTATGTTCCCAGACTGATGCAGCCAAGGGGAATAGGGAAACATTTGGATAAATGTCAAATCATAAACTTGGATCCAAAAAGCTAACCGGAAAAGCAGAAGATGGTAAAAACATGGTTTCCAGTAGAACCTACGAAATATCTTCGGACTTCTAGTTGGGAGCCAGTTGAAATTTAATCAACACTATGAGGTAGCAATCACAAATACAAGCTTGAATTGTGAGAGGCCTAGAGAGATGTACAGATGTGGTGAGTGGGGGGAAGCGCTCCAACCTTGGAAGATTGGGGCTTTTGGAGATGTGAGTCCTTTTCTTGCTCTGTCACTAACTACTTGAGTCACCTCTTCTCTCTGGGCCTCGCCTTTTTACCTGCATGATGATACTGTTAGGACCGATGGTCTCTAAGACCCCTTGTAGTCCTGTGGCTCTTTCAATCTATGAATGCAAATTCAAAACGAAGGGATTGATGATCTTGCTCAGTTCTGCTCTGGCCAAACCACGGGCAGATTTGTCCTGGGCCCCTCCAGAGTGAGACACGAACAAACGGGGAATGAAAAGAGGTCACCATTCCCCAGAGTGAAGAAAGTACTCAAAACCAGGTGGAAGAAGCTAATAGAATCCCTCTTGGACAGGTGAAGCCTCAAGGCAGGTGTGATGGTCTTCAAATATTTGAAGCGCTGCTGTGTAAAAGAAAAGCTACATTTGTCTCATGAAGTCTCCGGAGTAAAGAGCCAAGAACAAGGAGGGAAATCCACAGGGAGGGAAATACAGCTTAATGTTTGAGGGAAATTCTCAGCCTTGAGCTTATCTGTAAGTGGGATGAACCCACTCCTGGAGGGCGTTCAAACTTCAGGGAAGGATTCAAAGACCTAGTGAGTAGGCGACCCTGAAGACATTTGAGGTCCTCCTTAATTCCAAAATTCTATGAGTGCCCATGAGATCACTGGAGCTCTGGTTCACTATCACAGAAAAAGAATGGCTGACTATCCACCTGTCTTCACACCATCTCTAAGTGGTGGGCTGGCGAGCACAGAGCAGAGGTTTAATACAATCTGTGGAAGACTGGGGAGAGAAGCGACGATGGAAGGCTCAGATCCCACATGCCACTGTGTGTCCCGAAAGTTCTTTGCTCAGAAGCTCGCCTCCCTTCCACTTGTTAAGGTGCTGGATTTCAGCCAGTGCCTTCGGCTGGCCTGTGAGCACAGTTCCTGTCATTAAACACCCGTGTTTCCCAGGAGAAAAGGAGTCCAAAGGAAAACCGGGAAAGAACCTCTGGCCGCTTCTGCCTCTTTCCCCAGCATCTTGCTTGGCCTGCCCAGTAGTCCCATGGGCCTGAGACCCCCCTCGTTTTTGTCGTCCCCACAACGCTGCAGTCAGCCTGCTGTTCTCTACAAAGCTGAACATTTGTGCCCTATTGTGTAGGGATGCTTTAGAGCTCACTGTTGTTTCTCCAACGGGTGCATTCTGTCTCCCCGGGAGCTTGAAGAAGGGGTCCGGACTGTTAAACGCAGTTATGATCCGGAAGAGGGACCCCTCCCCTGCTCTAGCTTTGCCACCCGTACTTTAGCCCACCCCACTCCTCTCCTCACCCCACCTGACCCCACCCCAGGGATGACCAAAGGTCACCCTTCTGAGCAGGGTTAGCCCTGCAGGCAGGGTACCTGCAGTTCTGCAGAACTCACTGGTGATTTTCGACATATGTGATTTTCTTTCTAAGCCTCCTGCTCTTTCATTTTGTTCTTCCTACCAAGACCTCTCTCCTTGTCAAGCTTTCTTGCGACAACAGTGGGTTTTTTTTTTTATCACCACGTAGCTATGATTCAGAGCCAGGCCTCTAGCTGATGAGAGCTAAAATTATTCTCACACACGCACAGAGGACCACAATGGGGAAAAGTGAAAATGGAAACGTTTTTCAAGTCCGCAAAGCCACTATCAGGTGAGGATTTATGGAGTCGGCCCTGAGAGCTCCTCGTTTTCCTCAGCAGAAGATTTTCATCTTGATGATCAGTTCCACAAACAAACCCACATCAAGCTCCTCTGTATGTAAAGCATCATGCTGCCCCTGTGCCATCACCACCTTCGCATACACCATCCCCTTCCTGTAACCTCCCCCCTGCCCTCCAGCCAATGCCCACCAAAGTCTCAGACTGAACTGCTGAACAAGCAATGCGGACCAAGGGTGCCAGAGTGCCTGGCACATGGCAGACATTCAAGTAATGTTTATGAAATGAACAAAGAGGTACTCGGGTAAACTGTTGATTGATTGAGGTTCTAGGGAACTGGCAGGTGAACCTGACATTTGTTCTTTCAGGGACCATACTCACTGATGTATTTTTAGAAAATATTTCCCTGGTGGACATTCCTCCTCTCACCTATTTTAAAAAAGGAAAGGAAAATTATTTTCCCCTCCGTGTGATTTCTCGCTAGCTATCTGTAATTGTCAGCCTAGAGGTTGAGAGCCACAACAAAGGCTTGAAAAGAAGCATCTCGAGCCTTGGCTGGTGTGGCTCTGTGCATTGAGTGCTGGTCTATAAAAGCAAGGGCACCAGTTTGATTACCAGTCAGGGCACATGCCTGGGTTGCAGGCCAGGTCCCCAGGAGGAGGGGGCACATGAGAGGCAACCACACATTGATGTTTCTCTCCTTCTCTTTCTCCTTCTTTTCTCCTCTCTCTAAAAATAAATAAAATCTTTTTAAAAAGAGAGAGAGAAGCAGCAACTCGAAAAGAGTGAAACTGGATTAATCAAGTTCCTTTCATGAAAATAGAACGGAGGTTTTAACCATTCTTCTCCCGCCTTCCCCTCTGCTCATCAGAGTCTCTCATCAGAGTCTGGGGACACCCTGTGAAGGGACCAGCTGCCACCATCTACTGGCCTAACTTGGGGTGGGCGGCCACCGGTAGCAGCTGCCATCAAAGTGACCTGGAAGAGCAGGGAGAGCACCTAACTGAGAGTGCAGATGACAGGAACTTCAGCCCAGGTCTGCATCTACCGTATTTTGCCAAGTATGATGCGCACTTTTTGCCCAGATATTTGAGGGGGAAAAATAAAGATGTGCATTATACATGAGTAGTAATAATTCTGTATCTATACACATGTTTTTAATTCCTTTATTTATGCTTATGCATTAAAAGTATAACTCTAGAAAACAATAATGATATCTGGATGCAAAATAATACCCTGGAATAGGATAATCAGTTTTGTTTCTAAATATAAGTAAATAATAAATTGAATTAAAAAATTAAAACAAAAGATTTTTCCCCAAAAGTTTGGGCCAAAAATGTGAGTGTGTATTATACACAGGAGCACGTTATACATGGCGATTTATGGTCACCAGCTGTGTGACCTCCAGCACATTGCGGCAGGTCCTCGAATGATGTCAATTTGTTCAATGTCATTTTTTTTAAACTGTTGAGGGCACTGACTCTTTTTTTTAAGATTTTATTTATTTATTTTTAGAGAGGGAAGGGAGGGAGAAAGAGAGAGGGAGAGAAACATCAATGTGCGGTTGCTGGGGGTCATGGCCTGCAACCCAGGCATGTGCCCTGACTGGGAATAGAACCTGCGACACTTTGGTTTGCAGCCCACGCTCAATCCACCGAACTACGCCAGCCAGGGCTCAATGTCATTTCATTGTAATGTCAATGAAATGCCATAGGAACTTAACTCTTGTTTATACCAATGAGCCTATAGTAATATTGTTTTCATCGTTATATGTCATTTTGCTTAGAGTTGCAAAATCTATCAGTGGCGTTAGGTGAGGACTTACTCTACTCCACAATTTTCTCATTTAAACGAATGGAAGAATACTACCTACCCCAGGAAGTATTCAGAGTTTCCAAGAAGACAGACAGATAAACAAAATAGAAACAAAGATTTGATGATAGAAACATCTCTAAATAACAATTTCTATTTGGATGAAAATTATATTTTAGAAAGGAACTTTGCAAATGGTGTGGATATCTGTAAGGTTAGAGATAATACCCCTCATCCAGTGGCTTCCCACTGGCAGAGCTTTCTAACATCTAACATGTTACATTTTACATCTAACATCTTACATTTCACTGTAAATTATTCTGCACGGTGCAGTAATCCGGCTATGAACAAGGAGAATGCCTTCCCACAAGACACATAATCAGACATCTGTCACTACAGCTATCATTCAAAGTAATAGAGAAGGCTTCCAGGAAAACAGCCCTTCTCTTCGATCTTTCTGCCGCCCCCTTCTTTCCCTGCCGCCCCCACCCCCCAACACCACCCACATCACAGAGAACACGTGCCCCTCCCACACCCCAAAACAATCAGCAAGGAAAGCAACACAACAAAGTAAAGCTTTGATGGCACATAAACTTGGTTCAAAACCCAATTCAGCCACCACTCATCCTGTGACCTTGGGTAAGTTACTTTGTGTCTCTAAACCTCAGTTTCCCTATCTGCAAAACAGGGACACAGAGCCTATTATGCAGTTGTTGGGTAAGGAAAAGTTCCCAGCACGTCTTGGGTGCTCAGAGCGTGTGTGTTTCTAGCTCCTTCCCTCCAGGGGGTGGGGCACTCTCCCTCCCTTCGGCACCGTTTCCTGCTCAGTGAAGACCCTGCCAGTTGGGCCGGGACAACGATGCCTGGGAGGCCTCCCTGACCACATGAAACGACTTCTTCTTCCTTTAAGAGCTTCCCCTAGACTGCTTTGCAGTCAGGCCATTGTTTTAAGAAGCATTATATCTAGGGAAACTCACATCCACATTAAATGCTGCAATGTACCTGATGTTTTATGTAGGTTCAAATTCCCTGAAAGACAAGCATACCCAATGATTTTGAGGAACATCACTTTTTTAAGATGATTTATTTATTATTATTTATTTATTTGTTTATTTATTTTTAGAGAAGGGAAGGGATGGACAAAGAGAGGGAGAGAGAAACATCAATGTGTGGTTGCCTCTTGCACGCCCTCCATTGGGAACCTGACCTACAGCCCAGGCATGTGCCCTGACTGGGAATCAAACTGGTGACCCTTTGGTTCACAAGCCAGCACTCAATCCACTGAGCCACACCAGCCAGGGCTTATTGTTTTATGGGTCCTAGAAATATGCTATAAGAGGAAATGGAGGGGCAGGTGACAGCTACCACTGGTTGAATACCCCAGAGGGGTGAAGCTCTGCTCTACGAACCCTGCACATGAACTGAGCACGTGACCACCCAGAATAAAGACTAGATTTCCCAGTATCCTTTGCAGCTAGGTGTGGCCAGGCTACCAAGTTCTAGCCAATGTGATACGAATAAAGGTAACATGGTAATAGCCTTGTTCTCAAAGTGAAAGAATTCAGCCAGCCTTCCCCTTCCCTTTCTTTCTGCTTTCCAGAAAAAGAACATATGGCTGAACCTGGAACAGCCACCTTGGATCCAGATATGGAAGTCATGCGCTGAAGACAGCAAGAAGCCTGCATCTCTGATGACTGCAGAGCAGCCAGACCAACCCTAACCTTTCAGGAAACCTACGCCTTGTTGATGCTGCTATTCCTCTCTGTCTCTGCCCAGCATCAGAACACCATGTCCTACCAAATAAAGAAGCGTGGCCAGTAACGCTGCAGGCCAGCTCCAGAACTCCAGCGCCTTCCCAATTGTTCAGATTCAGCAAGTCCATAAATATGTATCAAGCAGCTACCACGTGTCTAAGGTCTCCTAAGAGTATCTTTTGCACCTCCTGGAAGACGTGCCCCGTATCCTTTTTGAAAACCAGTATATTGGTATGGAATGCAAAAAGGCATATTCAGCAAAAGTGAAATGAGAAGAAGTGAGAAATATTTAAATAAGATCATGAAGGAGGCAGAGAAATGTTCAGAGCATCTTGCAAATAATCTAAGTGGAAGGGAGACCACAAAGCATTCTCCAAGTGGGTGAGGGAGTGGGTCAAAGGCCCGGGGTACAAGTCACTAGTGTCCCTTTCCCCGGGAGAGAAGATGACATAACCAAACCATGAGGGGTGGGCCCACTGCTCCCTGGGAGCTCCCAGGCCTGGGGTGGGGGCGGGGGGCTGGCTGAAGCACTGATCAGGATGAGATCTGGCCCAGCGGGAGGACAAGGGGAGGGGGTCTTCCAGACTCAAGAGATGCTCCCAAGGGTCCCTTCGGCACCGACATCCTGCTCTGATGTGAAGGAGCTGAGGTGGGAAGGACTGGGAAGAAAAACTGAGTTCAAAGAGGCAGGTGTCATGCAGTGCTGAGGTGGGAGACCAAAAGCTCAGTGTTTGGGGGGCTGTCTGGAGTGGGAGTGTAGTGTCTAGACTCCCTGCCATTGTCAGAGAGAAAGAAAATAAGTGGGGCTTAATTATTATGACAGGATGACAGCCGTGACATTATGAAGAGAGAATCAGAAAAGTGTGAAGCTTATTTTAAAAAGTGAAAATGTCTCTTCACCATGAAATTCTCCCTGGAGAGCTCCCCAAGACAGGGTCGTGTCCCTGACCTGAGATCGAGACCTCCCAGACACAGGAGCTCTTCCCCCTGACAGTCCCTCCTTCCCTGAGGATCCCTCAGAGGCCGGGGAGGCTGGGCCCGCAGCAAGGGCTCCATCTCTGGGCCTGAGTCACTGGCTGGTGCGGGGCAGGGCCTGTCTCTGTCCTTCCCACAGACCCCACCACCATCAGACTGCAGACGTCCTGAGAGCGCCACCCACAGTGGTAGTCTCCAAATCTGTAGCACATAGTAGGGGTGTGTTGGGGAAGCACTTAGTATGTGCCTGTTAAAAAGGGGGACAGCCTCTCCCCGGTGTCACGCAAAGGGAAAGAGCTGCTTGTGCTTCATTCAGCATCAGCAACATGCAGGAAATGTGCAAGAAGATGTAAGGCGTCCACTCACAGGGGACTCCGGAGACCACTGGAGACCCCATGAGGGCAGGGAGATCAAGCAGGGGCTGGCTTGCCCCTAGCCCAGGACAAGACCCCAGAATGGAAGTTAGACATAAAACCAGGCATTCGGAGACACTGTAAATCAACAATACCCACAGCTTATCACAAAAACTCATTTTACCCAATACTTTCCACCTCAGAAAGATAGGAAAAAATGAAAATACTTAGTTTTCCTGCTTCCTCGCACCCTCTGGGGAATTAGCCGAGTTATAATGAGATATTCAGTGCCGGAGAGCAGAGATGAGAAGCAACAGAAGACTTCTGGATAACCTACATTATGGCTAATACACTGCAACAGCATAGCCAAAAAATAATATCACCAACACATGTGAAATTCAATGCAAAGAGGGAAAACATCACAAAATGCAACCCGTACTTCAAAAGCAAACTGGCCTGTGTCTGTCCAAGCCCCTTAGGGCCTGACTGCCAGGGTGACGGGGAGAGAGAGGCTCTGGCACCGTGACATACCGCAGGATTGGTCAGTGCTCCCTGTCGCCGGAGGTGCCGATGCTGGGGCCAGTCCAACCCTGTGAGCCATGCGGTAAGGACACAGGTGTGCACATGTCCACACAAGGGCAGGGCAAGATAAAAGAGGACCCCACAAATCTAGTAAGACATCAGCACTTATCCCAAACAAGGGCTGTTCGGAACGAATGTGAGTTTACCAGGATGATTGCTACCACGTTGCGCAGAGTGCAATGACTTCGTTGTTAGTACAAGAATTTGTCAGACGTGTCACGCAGAAAGTGGAACAGCTATAACTGTGACAGGTTGCTGAAAAATAGCTGGTTTCTGGAACACCTGGTCCCCCAAGTCTGTACCATAATCTTGTTCTTAAATGAACACAGCAATAAACAAGAACACGAAAAGTTTCCAGTGCAGGGCTGCTGGCTTGTTAACGTTTATGGAGAGAATTTTCCAGGTGCTGGTATGTCAGCTGGAGAAGCTGGTCTCAGAGCACATGAGCACAGGGGGTCCACAGAGGAGCCAGCCTCCTAACTCAGGGAGGCCTGAGGCTGACCCCTGTCTCTCCTGCTTACCAGCCTCACATTCCTGGGAAAGTGAGTCAGCGTCTTGGAGCTTCCATTCCTCGTAACGTGGGGAAAATAACCTCTCGGGTATGGAAGTCTTGTGGGCAGCAGAAATCGTGTGTAGAGCGCTTGGCACAGCGACTAACAAATAACTGTTCAGGAAGTGGTGTCGCTGTTACGCAGACTTGCCTTCTAAACATCAGACTTGGCTGCAGAGGCGGCTACCTGGTATTACCCTTTATTTAAAGGAATGGAAACAATGCCCAGCTCTGAGAGAGCGGGGAGAGAAAAGAAGTGGAAATAATTCTTTGAGGTTTTCCTTGGAGCCCATACCCAGGGAATTATGCTCTCTGTGGAAGAACGGTTTTGGAAAAACACACTGCCTATCTTTATTATAGGCCCACCAGAACTACTTTCTTTTCTCTTTCACGCCAGGTAAAAAGTTTCAAGGAGCTCTCGTATTTGAAAACCCTTGGGGAGCCCATGAAATGGGGCCCATTTTCTAACCGACTCTTAACAAATTTTCTGTAATGGATATTATGAGATATTTCAACTGGCAGAGTGTCTCATCTCTCCTTTTAAGGGACAGAAATTGTGGGCTGAACACACTGCGTCTGGTTGTTTAGCGGATGCCCCCAGACTCGCATAAGTGCTACAAGCGTTGCCTAGAAAACTGGTACTTTTGAGGCTGAAATAGTCCTAGAAGAGCAAAGATCTTAAGTCCTTTTACACGACAGGAGAAAGCACCTCAAGTTCTAATTAAGCTAAAACGATTAGCTACCCACAGACACTTAACACTCTCTCCCATGGTCAGGCAATCATCTCTATTAAAACCCATTTTAAAGTAAGAAGTAAACCCAAAACCTCCATCAGTACACACTTCCCGTGAACCAATGACCCCTTGGACACACTGAGTAAATACTCAGAGGCGAGCTCTGTGCCTTGACCGGGGACTTTTGCGATAGGACTGCATCAGGCACGATGACGTGCTTGCCAAAAAGGAGGAAGCTGGCTGCAAATGTGACTGTTAGGGGTGAAGTCCAACCGTACAAGAGGGCGCCGAATCTCTCCTGGGTTGGACAAAGCAGGACAAACTGAAGCCTCAGGTTTCCCTGGTCTTAGAATTCCCTGACTGATTTAACAAGAAATGCATCAACTCCACTCTGAGGACTACACCAAACAAAAGGGTTTCTGCCTGCTGGACCCAGAATCCAGCTTCATCACGTGAGACCAAACTACTATCCAAATTGATGCTTCATGGGAGGACTGTCCTCTCCCATGTTACAATTTGTCACTGATATGCACTTGGCACACTTGGCAGGTTCACCGTGAGTCCAATCCACTCAAGTTCATGTGCTTTCCCCAGCCCTGTTGGGCCCACTCCTCCCCTGTGGGTCCCTTTAGGGAAGGTAGCCCATTGTTTTCAGCCTAAGGCTATAGTCAGTAACAAACAGCTCCTCCATGGTCAGTGGGTAAGTTATTGAGATTTTAGTACCTTCCTCAAGAACTAGGGTAGTTTTTGTTTTTCAGTCCAGTCAAGTTAATCCGATAACCTATTACTTCTCAACTGAACAAAAGCCTTTTTTTTTTTTTTTGCGTTGTTTTGTGTTTAGATGTCTTTGGACTTGGAACATTCCTTAGCCATCAAGCAGACATCAACAATGTTGACCTGGATCAGCACTGTGTGACAGAAATAAAATGCAAAATTCTCCGAGGAGCCACATTACAAGGGCAAAAAGAAATATGAAATCGATTGTAATAGAATATTTTATTTAACCCACTATATCAAAAATACTATTGCTTAATGCATAATCAATATGAAAGTTAATTAATGAGATATTTCACATCCTCTTTTTCTACTTTCTCTTTTTGGTGCCATGCTGAATGGTGCAGATCCAGAACTAAGCTTAAATTGACCTGGAAAGTCTTCCTTGACTCCCTGTTCTATGGACAAGCAGTTTACCAAACAGAATGTGTAGCATACGTATTTAACTTTATAAAAATCTATCTCTATGTGTTCAGACATGGATAGAAAATGATCTTTAAAGGAGAGACCAAAAGGTGATGATAGTTACCCCTGACAGGGAGGCAGATCGCCTTTCTCTGCTATTTTGTGCTTTTTTTAGTATTTTCTAAGTGTCTTTGCAGTAAACATGTACTTTTTTAATTATCAGGAAAACTGTAAAGCTGGTCTTTAAAAAAATGTCTCCCACATTTTCAGGTTTTACACCCCTGATCCTGCAGGCACAGTAGCCACTGCCCTATCTCCATCTCTGAGAGAACGGAGGACCAAGTACTATGCCTCCCGCCCCAGCCCCCGGTACTTACAGCCAATCATCATGATTGCCACTGCAAAGATCTTCTCGATGTCTGTGGATGGGGCGATGTTTCCAAAGCCCACGCTGGTGAGGCTGGTCATGGTGAAATACAACGAGGAGATGTAGACAGAATTCTTGCTGGGACCACCTTCCCACTTCCCTGAGCCAGACCCATTAAACTGGTAAGGGGTGCCAATGTCCATCGCCAGCTGGTAGAGCCAGCTGTTGTTGCGGATGGTCTTGGTGTCCTCATCGAAGATCTCATAGTCCCCAATGCTGTACCAAATGCAGGCCATCCAGTGAGCAGCCAGCCCGAACACACACACCAGCAGGACCAGCACAGCAGCTCCGTATTCAATGTAGTGGTCCAGTTTACGGGCCACTCGCCCCAGACGGAGCAGCCGGACGACTTTCAGGGAGCTGAACAGGCTGCTGATGCCCTGGGAGAAGAGGAGCACAGAGTCAGGGCCAGGAACAAACACACCACTCCCTCACGTCCCCTTCTCCCCTCCCCACCAGGCTGTTCCCTTCAGCACAGTGAATTTCCGCGAGATGCGGTATTGCGCAACCCTTAAACATTGTTCTAACGTAAGACATGATATGGAAAAATGCTCATAGGTATTTGTGCACTTATTCACAGCAAAATTAGAATTTTACTCCAAGGTGTATGGGTGGGAGAATTTCATTAACTTTTTGCCTACTTCCATTACAAAGGGGAAAAAAAGGAAAAAAGACAAATAAAATGAGAATTTAAATCTAATTATATTATGCAGAACTACACAAATATATGAGCATTTTTCCATGTCGTGAGTTATTTTAAAACAATTTTAAGGATTGTGTAATATTTCATATTAAGTAATGTGAAATATTTAAGGGTTGCATTGCATTTATTTCATACGGTATAATCTTTCATTCCAATTATATTGTGCACAAGTATACAAATAATTATATGTTGAAAAATGGTCAGAAAGACACACAAAAAGACATAAAACACTACTGATGGTTATGACTTCATTGTCAAGATAGGGAATTACAGGAAATGTTTTGTTATATTTGTATATATTTTTGTTATACTTATATATATTTACTTGATTTTTATGACTGAAATTATTACTTTTATAATTAGAAAAATACATTTAAAAACAGTTTTTTAAGATAAAAATTAATTCAAGAAGTAGCTAAGAAAAACTGAGATCCTGTTTTCTCAGAAAAATGACAAGTTCTTGGAATGCAACATCCCTCCCATGCCACTGGTCCCTAGAAGACTCTGTGGAACACCCTCTTCCCTCCAGTGAGCTTGAATCATATTGAAATGTGGACAAAAGAAGAAACCTCTGGAATCAGCCACTGAAACTCTGGGGATATTTGTTACAGCAGCTGTGTCACTGGCCTTCCCTGACCTGTGAGCACACAAACCATATGTAGTGCAGCCTTGTCAAGAAGGAACAGAGGAGTCTACCCAAATTGTTTGTGTTAGGATGAGGGTGGGGGAGTTTCATAGCCACAATACATACAACAGAAAAAAATCATTTGTTTTCCAACATATACCAGCAAATGGATAATAATGGGTTTTTCTAAGCCAAGGGTCAATTCATCCAAACTGACAACCTTGACAAAACTGACCTTCGGCATGTCTAGTACTCCTCCCAGGGTCCCCTTTTCCCTCCGTGTGCTTTCCTCCAAAACCTGCCATGCAGGAAAGACGGACAAAATCCCTCACATTAAGATGCAAAAGACTGATGACGATAAATGGAAACCTCTCTCTACAGGGCATTTGCATTTTAACAGAGGAAAACTAACTTCCAATAATGGAATTTAAAAAGCACCAACAGCCTGGGTGAAGCAGATATTTTGGGAGGCAAAGGGGCCTTTTTGATGACTCAGGCATCAAACACTTGTAAGCTGCCACCTACCCTCCACCTCCTCATAAGGAGGTTCCTGAAGCCATCTTTCAAAGCGGCTCCACTCTGAAGCAGAGCTTCCTACCCAAGCCCAAACTGCCTTGTCATTTTCCCTCACTCAGACTCGGTTCAAAGCACCATGCCCCAAGAACCTGCTATGTCCTCCCGTGCTGACGCTACAGGGAAGAGAGAGAATAGAATGATGCTGTGTTTGTCTTCTCGCTCACTGTTGTATCTCCAGTGCTTGGCCCATGGGAGATGCTTGATAGAAAGAAAAGAGGGAGGAAGCAAAAGCATAATAACCAGTGAAAGAGGCATGATATGATTAGCGAAAAGATATTTCTACTAAGAGTCACAGAACTTGAGAGCTGATGGGGGCATCGAAGTCCAGCTCCCCTGAGTCCAGCAAGATCTCCTCGAGTGCCCCTGAAGAATAGTCATTCCAGCTCTCCTTAACTACTACTTGAAGACCCCATTCTGTGGCAGTCACTAATGGAGCCGAACAATTGGGCCCCCATCACCTTTCTTACTGCTCACCTGTACTTCAACCCTTCTGCATTCTCCCTCCCTTCCCAATGGCCACAACAACACATGGCGACTACTCCCCAAAGGCCATGCTAACCCCTGGCCATACACACCAGTTGTCTCAAGCATCCCACACAGTAGATGCACACTTGTATCTCTTTGCCTGCTCAGACTGGCCCCTCAGTCCAGAATGTTTGAGCTGAACGCTTGGGCTTCCCTGTTTCCAACTGGTAGCTAGTCTTTCAGTCCTGCTTCTATGATACTAGCAGTATTTCAGGTCTGCCACGAAAGCCCTCCATGACTCCCCTGTAGTCCCAACCAATCACTCACTCCTCCAAATGTCTGTGGTAATCTATACCTATTACCACTTAAACACATTGCTTTGCTTTGTAGTTTTCTAACCACGTCTTCCTGAAGACTGGACTCACTTGGTATTCATGTTAGAAGCCTCCTGTATTGGGTTGAATAGTGTCCCACCAAATTCATGTCCTTTCCAGAACCTCAGAATGTGACCTCATTTGTAAATAGGGTCATTGAAGGTGCAGTTAGTTAAGATGGGGTCATACACTGGGCCCTTAATACAGTATGACGGTATTTTTATAAGAAGAGAAGAAGTAGACACAGAGAGAGAGAGAGAGCCCCATGTGCTCACCAGGGATGTGATTTAAGCCAAGGAATGAGAAGGATTACTGGCAACACCAGGAGCTGAGAAGGCGGCATGGAACAGGGTCTCTCCTAGAGCCTTCGGAGAGAGCATGGCCTTATGGACACCTTGCTTTCAGAGCACAGAGCCTCCAGAACTGCGACAGAGTAAGTTTCTGTTGTACGAAGCCACCCACTTTGTGCTAATACGTCATGGCGCCCTAGGGAACTAATATACCCACACAGGGTCTGAAGCCAGCACCTTCTCAGAAAGGGTCTCAAACATTTCCTAAACTGAATTAAGGAGTTTGGATTATTAGGAATTTTTTTCTCACTTTAAGGAGGCTTTGGAGCAATATAAGACACACACTTCCTCACTGTGTTATTTATCTGTGTTCACACTGATATTCTATTACACAGTCTTGTGTAAGTTCTCTCTTATTGCACCAGCCACTGGATTTCCAGCTGTTTAAAAGCATCTCAAGCTATTGATTTTTTTCTTATTTGCCTGAAGTTCAGTATATGCAATAAATAAAACAGAATACTCTAAAGGTTTTTTTTTAATTTTAGTATAAAAAAGGCAATAGCACCATATGGTGGCACATCACATTTCCCCAGAGACTTCTTGTATCAGAAAACCTATCTCGAGTTCCAACTGGTTCCAGAGAGTTCTTTATGACAACCTTAAAGTTATGAAGAACTAAGAATTTCCAGCTGAGTCAACATGGATGAAGGGATGGCAAGAACCTGTGCGGGTCAGCCCACCACTGACGGCCAACACCTCTGCCTGGAAGGAAGCCTTCTGAAGTCTAAGTAACCTCAGTTCTGGTGGTATTGATGCAATTCCAATCGAAATGGGCATTCGATAATGATCAGAATCATTTCTGTGCGAATATTGAGTTTTACCTATTCACCCAGACTAAATAAATCATTCCATTAGCTTAGACTGTATCTTGCCTGCTCAGCTAGCCAGATTCAACAATTTTCTGCTCAATTTTTTTTTCTGCCATAGGTGTGGAAATGACACTGTCACAGACTGGTGACGATGTGTTATTAAAAAGAACTCCTCAGTCTCTCAGGCCCTTGAATACTTCCCCCAGGCTTCCAGGCTTGTGTGGAGACATGACAGGGTCCATAGCAAATGCTGCAGGTCAACGTTTTGATTGCTTTCCACCTCACGTGACTCACGATTGCTCCTCTCTGCATCCTCCCCGCTCCTTCCCGCACTTCCCTCTGAGACTTACTCACATGGAGAAGTTGTGCCCAGAGGAAGTCCAGCGGTCTGTTATAAGAATTCACTATTTTGTTAACAGAGCTTGGTTTGCTAGTTGTCTTTAAAACAGAGGTGACTTCAAGAACAAATGCTTCATCAACTGCATAATGGAATAAACTGGCAACCCAGATCTTACTGGAAGTTACTCACTGAAGCTTAAGTATAATTGGCTGCCCTTCGATTGCTTCAAGACTTTACTGTAGGCCTTGTTTAATTCAATTCAGCAATCATTTCCTGAAAACCTAGTACAGGAGGACATAGCCGAGAACTATTGGTGATAGAAAAACAAGGAAAATGCAGTCTCCTGCCCTCACTTTACCTACAGTCAGGCCACAGAAAAAACATAGCCAGCAGGCGACTACGATGCAGTGGCGAACATAAGTGAGCTGCCACTATAAACACAGACTTAGCACAGGTGCTGTGGTGGTTGTGTGTATCGGGAATATTTTCCCAGTTCATTTAAATGCCCGTTGACCACATTCAGGGGGAGGATGTGGTCACAGAGTAGACGGGATCGCTTGCGACCTTCCGTTTGTTTAATCCAATGATGTATACAAAAGGCACATCTGCAGTTTCTGTAGAAAACTGTCATTGAAGGAAGTTTAGAAATATTGCTTAAAACCACCTGCTTTCTTTTTGTTTGCAGCTCCCACCATCACATAATCAACTGTTGTGATAATATACACATCAGGCTCTTTTGCTTTCTAGAGGCACTGAAAATCAAAACCGTACCACTGGCCAATTAAAAACCAAAGGACGCAGAAGAGAGAATCTGGTTTTATCAAGCCGTGTCTCTGTCTTTCTCAGAATCCTATCAGGTTTCCTTCTTCCAGGACAATGCAAGGAGCCCAAGCAGCCTAGCCAGAACTGAGTCTCAGCTTAAAGGGAGCGATAAAGTTGTCTTGTGCCTGCAGCTCTGATACCGATGCAGAATTAGCCATGCCCTTAACATGCTTTAGGCTAATTTCATTTAAATTCTCAGAGACAACAGCACATCGGGGTCTGGTGCAGGTGAAAACCCCAATGACTCTCGTGTCTGTACGAGCCTTCGGCACTGGGGCCTGACTAGAGCATTGGCCCACTTGTCACTGCCCAGCCAGAGCTTCAGATGTGAACCAGTGCTGACATTACAAAAGCATCGCCTCAACTAGTCACATCTGAGAACACAACTGGAGCCTCCTGACACATGTGATCACGCTCGCTATGTAAAGGACGAGAGAGACACAGATCACTCCCTATGCAGTCTAGTTTGGCTTTAAAAGACACACTTCCTCCTTCCCCAAACGTAATCCACTTCAGTCTCATCATCACCCAAACCCAAGCTTCAAGGAAGAAGGCAGAAGCCCTCACAAGGGCAATCTCCTGACAAGCCCCAGGAATTTGTGGTATGACCTTGAGGCCTCCCTCGGGCTGGCCGGCAGGGAAGGCTCAAGCAGCTGGTTTGGATGTGTGAAAGGTTCCCGGGAGTCTGGGGGGCCTGGCAGAGTGAAAGGCAGACACCTGGGAGACTTGGGGAAGGTGTGATGTTTTCACACACTCAGGACTAGCTCACCTGCAAGGACAAGAGCCAGGCAGGCCACTGGGAACACTCCTGAGGGGTCACGGGGGCCCTGGAGCAGGCTGTGAGGAGTGCTGAGCCCCAGCACACTTGCAGGTGTCTGGGCTACTGGACAGAGAGACACACGGAGCTTTGAGAAATGGGCGAGGAGAATCAGACGTAGAGAAACAAGATACTCTCAGAGAGGTAGCATGGCCACAACTTCACAGGTTCCTGCATTCAAGACAATAAGGAGCCCTGGCTGGCATAGCTCAGTGGATTGAGCGTGGGCTTCGAAGCAAAGTGTCGCAGATTCAATTCCCAGTCAGGGTACATGCCTGGGTTGCAGGCCATGGCCCCCAGTAACCCCACATTGATGTTTCTCTCTCTCTCTTTCTCCCTCCCTTCCCTCTCTAAAAAATAAGTAAATAAAATCTAAAAAAAAAAAGACAATAAGGACCCCCTTTCAGCTAGAAGAAAGGTCAACATATCAGCTTTAATAGGGCCCATGGTTTAACCCTGTCCCGTCTTCACAGACAGATCTAAAGCCCTTGAAGCCTCAGCAGTGAGTGGTGATGAGACCACTAATCATTCTAGACTCTTCCATTCCAGGAAGCAACCATCATAAACAGAGCTCCCCTCTGCTGCCATCTGTCCCCTGAGGATAAGTCCCCGTAGGAATGTCCCAAGGCAATGATGGCTCTGTTAAGGGGCTTTGGGTAGATACGGTTCTAAACTTTCTGGAAGCAGGCAGAAGTAAGCAAGGACAGCCACCACTCCGTGTGGCTAAAATAATCAGTAACTACAACTTTGGGGAGTACGAGAAGCTATAGAGATAAGAAATTCTCAGGTTGGAGCCAGGCCCTGTCTCTGGCGTGCTCTGATCGCTCTGTGACCTAGTGACCTCTCTTCACCGGTACAGTGGAGAGGATGCACTGACACAGGGTTAATGCTCACAAAAGCATTAGTTGTTACCTGAGCGGTAGTCACCTTGTTCTCCAGCCAAAAGAGGGAGATGGAGGGAGATGGAGAAATGGAGAGATGGGGAGAGATGGGGGGAGAGAGAGAGAGAGAGGAGGGAGAGATTATTTGCCCTCAGCGGAAAGGCAGGAAAGGGTCTGAAATGTCAGAGCAGTCACCTGTAGGTGAGGGTTAATAAAGATGGGGCAGCGCCCTCTCTGTGGAAAGCTGCCCACAAGCAAGTAAAAGGGTTTCTGACCAGAATAGCTGTGTCAGCTGAAGGAGAGCAGGCAGATGAGGCCCCGCCCATGCTTCTGGGCGTGCTGACCCCGGGGGTGGGGGAAAGTCAGAGAAAGGCCAAGGACACCTGAAATAATGAAAACTAATAGAATGCAATTTACCCCTAGGTGTTTGTATTTCTAGACTCACTTTAGAAGATCTAGCACTTCTTCGACTACAGAAATTAGAAATCACTAAAATAACTATCATGCCATTTAGAAGTTTATTTTGATGGAAAAGTTGTAATATAGACCCTGACCTATCAACCCCATCCCACCGACTAATAGCAACATTAATTTGTTAAGCACTGGCAATATGCTAAACAGTCCGAACTTAGTCTTGCATACATTGACTTACTTCGTATAACTATCCTATAGGATACATAGTATAACTCTCCCCATTTTATATGAATGCATGCATTTTTAATAAATTAACTGAAAGACAAGCAGCCACAAAGGATGAGTTGTGAGTTGACTGCAATGAGATTTTTAAAAACAAGCAACAAGACTGAACTCCTCTGCAGCTGCTCCAAAGACACAAAGCAGCCTACTGTGTTCCCTTGTTCACTCCATTCCCCCAAAGCCCACCTGACTGCAGGAGGAGAGACTGTTGAGTCCCACCTTCTCTTCAAGAAGCTAGTAGGCCATATTCATCTACAGCAAGTAGTAGAATGAAAAAGGGAACAACAAGAGCAGCAGTAGAATAAACAGATAACACTCCTTCCTTCCATTGCGTAAAAACTATTGCCATGAAAAAGCTCAGATTCAGCTCTGGCTGGTGGTGCTCGGTGGATTGAGCGCCAGCCTGGGAAACAAAGGGTCTCCAGTTTGATTTCCAATCAGGGCACATGCTTGGGTTGCAGACCAGGTCGCCAGTAGGGGGGGCGTGAGAGGCAACCACACATGGATGCTTCCCTCCCTTTTTCTCCCTCCCTCCCCTCTCTAAAAATAAATAAATAAAATCTTTAAAAAAAGAAAAAAAGAAAAAGCTTAGATTCAGATCGTGACCTGCAGACAGGCAGAATGCCTTCCAGGACCACCCAGGGCAGCACCTTGTGCGTGGTCCATGGGAAATCTGTAGGTATGGGTTTCCCACACTTATAAGGCCCAGAGACAGCCAACTGGCTTTTGTTCTTTACTGAAATCACTTCACCTCAGAGATGAAACAAAATGGGCATAAGAGACTCCCCGGATTCTCAGCCCCACCCCAGGCAAGGCCACCGATGCCCAGATTGAGGGACGGATAGACCCCAATAGCCAGTTGCCAAATGGGGGCCATTCTGCACATCTCACCTGGTCCATAGAACCATAATGAAGCTGCAGAAAAATAATTCATAGGGACAGCTTTTGGAAAGTGAAAAGCAGAAGCTCTACAAGGGAGTGCTGCTGGTGGTGCCATTATTTAGAAATGGTTTTCAAAGGCTGATACATTTATAGACATTCATTTAAATCCCTTCCTGGTGTGACTAGGACACAATCCCATATCTGCAGACCAGAAAGCAGATGGCCAACGGAAGCTGCCAAGAGGTGGGACCACTAAATGGCCCAGATCTAATTGGACGGCTGAGGACGTAAGGTTTGGCACGGGAGTCCTGGGATCACAGGACTTCGGAACAGGAGGGGACCCCAGGGATAGTGAAGCCCACACCCTTCATCTTGTCAATAAGGGAACAAAGGCGCAGGGAGGACTCACTGTGCCTGCCACCTGGATTCCCCCTCCCCCTCCCAGCCCTGGTGCCCTCTGACCTACTTCTGTCTCTATGAATTTAACTATTGTTCATATAGGTGGAATCGTCCAATATTTGCTCTTTTGGGTCTGTCTGGCTTTTTTCATTTAGCATAATGTTTTCAAAATTTACCCATGTTGTAGCATACATCAGCATCTCATTCCTTTTTATGGAAGAGTAACATTCTGTTGTGTGTATACGCCACATTTGATTGATCTGTCCACCTCCTGAAATACAATGGAGATGTTTCCACCTTTGGGCTGTTGTGAATAATGCTGCTATGGACACTGGGTATTGGTGTGAGTAAGCAGACTGGAGTATTTTTTAAAAATTCAATTTTTAACAAACTCTTACACAGCATTTACCGTGTGCCAGGCACTGCCTGTCCAAGTATGACCTCATTTCATTCTCACAACCCCTGTAAGATAAGATTTACTATTACCCCCATTGGGCAGAGAAGGAAACAGGCACAGAAAGGTTAAGTAACTTGTCCAAAGCTGGATTCAAACCCAGATCATCTGGGACAGGGTGGCTAGGAGGCCAGAGCAGGGACGAGAAAAGCAACAGTTACTATAATGATGAACTTTCCAATGGCTTCCTCCCAGGGAAGAGCCGCAGCCTTCAGCGTGGCCCCAGAGGCCCACGCGTTCTGCACTGCCCTCGCCCTCGCCCTCGCCTCCGGGAGTCCCCAGCCTCGTTTCCTGGGGCTGCCTGCGCTCCCGCCTCTTCTCAAACGTGGCAGGTAGGCTCCACCTCAGGGCGTTTGCATTTGCTTTTTCTCTCCCTGGAACATTTGTACACCCGTATCCCTCGCCCACTCCCCTCCTTGGGGTCCTCTCTCAGATGTAAGCCTCTCAAACAAGGCCTTCCTCCACACCCCATTCACACTCACAACCCCCAGCCCCACATGCCCTACTCCCACTCCCCGTTTTATTTTCTTCAGGGCATTTACAGGCTTGTACCCTCAGCACCTAGAACACTGCAGCTGGCTCTCAACAATGTTGAACTGAGTGAATGAATGCCATGCATCCACCATCACTTAACAGTTTACAGAACTTTTCCATGAACATTATTCCTTGGTTTTCATAAAATAACTCAAAATGTCTTAGAGGAGTCGCACCAGGAGGGTCAGACGTTACATCTCCCACTGGTCTGGAGCAGGTCCTGGCGGCCCCAGGCACAGCCTGTACTTCAGAGGAAGGCGGGGTGGGGTGGGGGGTGGGGGTGGTGAGGATTCGGGAGACGTGGGCCAGGAAACAGCCCCAGCTGCCAGGTCTGGCCTGGGGCCCTGGGGCCTGCCTCAGGGAGACAAGGTGCCCTGCTGCTCCCCAGTGAAAGCCCGGAGGCAAAACCATGTTGCCGAATTAGAAATCCTCTTCCATTTGCTTCATTCTGCCACCAAAACTGGGGCACTGATTTGCAAGGCGGACGATCACTGAGGCAATGCCGGTTTCAGAAACTCCTGGATTACTCCTCCAGCTCCAGACGCAGAGATACACCGTGCCGCCTGCTCTGGGCACCAGCTTCAGCCCCAAAGACGGATCTCACAATACACAGGAGGCTTCGTGTCCCCAGATGTGTGTTTCATTCTCCACCGGGACTCTTCCCACCCACCTGCCCCAAACTTCTACCCATTTGCAGTAAAAACCAGCTCAAACCACATCTCTGCAAAGAAGCCTGGTCTGAATGGACCTCTTCCTCTGCCCCACCCACCCCCGTAATTAATCTCTTCTCATTGAATTCCCACAGCATTCGGTAACATTATTCTTACATTCAACATGCCCTACCTTTTACCAGCGTTTTGGCTGTGTATCTTGATCTTCTGCTACATATATAAACCTTCCTAAGCAAGAGAGCCAGTTTCTTTCACCTCTCCGTGTCCCCGAGGCACTCCACGCAGTCCCAGCACAGAGCGGGCGCTCAGAAACTGACTCCTGGGTGAATGAACACGCCGGGGATCAGCTATGGGGAGAGCGGGGCAGGCCATGGCCAATAGCTCAGCTTGGATTCCTGTAACAGACACCCGCCGGGGCTCTCTGACCGAATCCGACCTGCATGTTGCTATCACTTTACACTATTTTTATCAAATTACTCCCTGCTCGAAACCCCACTTATTGGAATTGTGAACTGATTGCCTTTTGGAGAATGCACTACCTCCAAAGCATATCAAGAGCTTTCAAAGGTTCATATCCTTTGTCCCAATAACTTTTTTACTGGACGTTACCAGAACAAAATCTAAAAACCAAGGAAACCCTCATTCCAGGAACCTCTGTGTCATCTTTGGTTTGGTTCTTCCTTTTCTCTCTTCCCCCACATATAGGCAATCATGCGGTTCTATTAATTTTGCCTCTGTTTGTTTCTGGAACAAGTCCAACTTTCCCATCCACACTGACACCGTTGTCTCTCACCTGGATTGCTACACCAGCTGCCCCAGCTGCCCCCGGCCTCCAAGCTTACCCCATCCAATTTACTCCACATGCGGCGCCTCGCTTGTTCCACCAGGCGACGCTGAGGGCGCTCCTCTCCTGCTCAGACTCTTCAGTGCCTCATGAGACAGTCCCTGCTCCTCCGTGGGGCACACAGGACCTTGTGACCGGCTCTACCTGCTCCACCCGCCTTCCCTCACCCCACCTTCTCACACACCTGCACTCACACAGATGCACTGAACAACCCGAGTTTTGCAGCCCTGCAGGTCTGTCTTACTGCCTGTCTCTCACAGAGACTGGCTCCCCTGCCTGAACTGATGTCTCCTTCCACTGTCCTCATCCCCCTTCTCACCTGGCCCACTCCCTACTTATCCTGCACTTTAAGACTCTTCTCTGAGCTCCCAGCCAAGGTGGCCCGCTCCCCAGCACCCAGCAGGTGTCCCCATCATGTGCACCACTGTGCAGTATCACCGCCAGCTGACCTGTCCCCTTGCCATCCCATTTGTCAATAACTGTTAGCATCTCGAGGGCAGGGGCTCCCTCAATTTCAACACCAATCCCCTGAAGCCACCTGGCCCTGTGCCCGGGGCTAACAGGAACTTCACATATAACTCCTAAATGACTGAGGAGGCAGTTTCTGAAGGGTGAGACCACCTGCTATCCCCTTACTTAGAGTTCAGTCCTTACCCCGTTCACACTATTGGGGCTCTGTTGAAACTTGAATGTGAAAACAAATCTAAATTTTTCTCCCTAAAGTAAATAGACAAAATAAGTAAAAATATGTTCACTGAGACACTACTGGTAAAAGGAAAGAACTGGGAACAACCTATACATCTATTAGTTATTTTTTGAAAGATTTTATTTATTTATTTTTAAAGAGGGGGAAGGGAGGGAGAAAGAGAACAAGAGAAACATCAATGTGTGGTTGCCTTTTGCACGCCCCCTACTGGGGACCTGGCCTGCAACCCAGGCATGTGTCCTCACTGGGAATTGAACTGGTGACCCTTTGGTTCTCAGACCAGCACTCAATCCACCGAGTCACACCAGCCAGGGCTTAATAATTATAGAATTGTTAATTAAAAATAATTCGCATTGGTTTGCGAACATTTATACAATTGTCAGTAAACAATATTGTACAGTAAAATGTATAAGGGCTTTGGGGTCAGGAGCCCTGGCTTTAGCACACTATTGAACCGCTGTGGCAGTTCTGTGAAGTGGGACACTCCCCCTTATTGTATGGGCTGTTGGGATCGTAGAATGGGACAATGTATATAGGCATTTTTTTACACCTTATAACACTACACAAATAAAAATTAACTCAAATGACAATTATGGTGACTTTTACAGAAAAATGTTTATGATGCAAAGTAAGAAAAGTCATATATATCAACCCCCCCCTTCTGAGGGGGTCTCTTCCAAGATGCGCAATGGGTGCCTAAACCTGTGGGCGGCACTGAGCCCTGTATGCACGCTACCTGGTTTCCTAGACATACGTACCTATGACAGAGGTTGATTTACAAATTAGACTCAGTAAGAAATTAGCAACAGTAGGTAATAATACAGAACAATTACAGCAATATGCTGTAATAAGGAGTTATGTAATGTGGTCTCCCTCTCTCCCTCTCTCTCTCTCTCTCTCTCTCTCTCTCTCTCTCAATGGCTAAGGGACTAACCAGGGAGCAGCATTTCCAGTGTGGATGCACTGAACAAGGGACAATTCATAACCCAGAATGGACACAGCAGGATGGTGACAGATTTCATCACCCTACTCAGAACCGCATACGGTTTAAAACTTACAAATTGTTTATTTCTGAACATTTTCAGTTAATATTTTCAAACCACATGGAACTGAAACCATGGAAAGTGAAATTGTAGATGAGGGGGAACTGTACAAATGTGTGTGTAACTGTGTAAATTATGTGTACATTTAGGTAAAGAGTAGAAGGAAGTAGGCAGAAATTAAAAATCTTTGGGTCAGAGTAGGGGTCAGCAGACATTTTCTGTAAAGGGCCACGTGGTAAATATCCCAGGCTCTGTGGGCCATTCGGTCTGTCACAAGCCCTGAACCCTGCCCGTGGTGGCCCAGAGCAGCCACAGACACTGCACCCACAAACGAGCATGTGTGTATGTTCCAATACGACTTTGTGTATGAACACTGACATCTGAATTTCATGTCGTTTTCACATGTCACAAAGGGTCATTCTTCTCTTGCTTTTCTTCAACCATTTCCAAATACAGGATCTGGCACAAATAACACCCCCCCCTTTTTTTTTAACAAAATCATAAACATGTGATTCTGTAACATAACAATACCACACTCAAGCACACCATATGACATTTTAGATGAACTGTTCAAATTGCTGTCCATCTCGTGTGAGATATTCATGCACTCTACCAGCCACATGCAAGCAAGCCCCACTTCTGCTGGCCCCCAAAACCATTCTTAGCTCATGGGCCACAAACAGGTCGTGAGCTAGATCTGACCCGTTTGCTGATCCCTGGGCACAGTATGTGCAAACCATTTTCTTTTCTTCTATTTTTCCCTAATGTTTTTACATAATTTTTACATTTAAAAAGGAAAAGAAATAAGATACCATCAATTCCCTGGGATCTTCCCGAGACATTCAAAATTGACTGAGCTTAATACAAACACGAGTCATAGCCCCCCTCCTCTGCAAACTCACTGCCATCACCAGCCATCACGGTCCCCACGTACAGCCCCAGGTCTCCTTGGAGACCCCAGCACGTGACTTGCTGATTCCTCAGCTTCGGCACTGCAGGTTCCCTCTGGTGTGTCAACCCTGACAGCCCAAATCCAACCAGTTTCCTCAACGCCAGACTCTAGGCTCTCCTCCTCCGAGAGTGTTCCTACGTGACCACAATCCAGTTAGATGACTCCTTGGTTTTATTAAGTAATTTGAATACACATTTTTTACACTGTCCCCAATTGTCACATCCCAATACATGCTCTCCCCCAACACAATAGCAAAATCAAGGGCGTGGCCCATCATGCTTTCTGCTGGTTTCCCGCCTCCATCAGCATCTCCTGGAGCACCCTACACAAACCAGAATTCACAGACGCTAGTCGGGTAAGTGGTGAGAAGAGAGCCCAGTCGATGAACAGGGTGCACCAGCAGATGGTCCAGGTGGCTGCTGTTGATTTTAGTAATGATGTGATCAGCGCTCTCTGCCACAATTAGCCGTATCACCCCCTATAATTTTTCATCTGGTCATTATTTTGGCACGTTCCAAGCTGCTGCGAAAGTAATTACATTCTGTGCACAGAGCCACTCATCCAATTACAGGCTTTAGCAACCGCATTATGAGATAACATTATATAAAGATTCTATGAATCAATTGGCTGGGCACAGGAAGGCACAGGGAGGCTTTTTTAAAGGAAGAAGGGTGAACCAACCATGTGAAGGCTGTAATCAAACACAGTATTCTGAAAATGAAGTCAGTGAGGAGAAGATGAGCAAACCATACAGACACGGTAGAACAAGAAGAGAAACAGATGTGTAAGTGGCAGGCAAGTCTCTTCCCCTTGGGTGTGTCGGCTAGCTCCACGTACAGAACCTCCTGTTGGGCTTCCTCCAGAGCGCCACCTACTGCTCAGCAGGGGGAGGACAACTGGGAAGCTGACGTGATTTTCTTGCTTCTCGCTCCATTCCTCTCATTCCTTGAATAGGGCTCCAGAACATGTCCAGTTCCTCGTACTAGCTGCCACTGATGCAGACTAGTAACTAGCATGCCAAATACTGTGCTAAGTGCTTTGCATGCATCATCACATTTAATCTTTACAGTAAGTCCACGAAGTGGGTACTTTCACCCTCATTTCAGTGAGGCTGTAGGAATATCTGGCAGACACTAGTTTGAAAGATCTCCTTATTGTTGGGTGGCTCCCATTTGCCAGGCACTGTGTGGCACTGTGCAAATAAGACAAGTTCTATCTTCATGGAATTTACCTTGTAGTGGGAGAGAGAGAAAATAAGCCAAAAAAAAGTTTCACAAGATAATATCTGAATGCATAAACACTATCAAGGGCATGAATTGATTAAATGGATAGAGAAGTATTCTTAATGAACAGGGAGGAGCAGGAGAGACGTTTCCCCAGAGAGCCTCAGCTTGAGCGTGCAGTGAGAATGTATTCGATCTCAAACAGCATACTCGAGGGTCTGGGATACAAATCCCCCAGGACGGGCAATGTGAAAAGGGGGAGAAGCAGAAGCCTGTATGCATCTGGGAAAACTGGAAAAACACACAAAGGAAAATACAGATAATAGGGTTTATAAGGCATAGGATCCGGTGGGAAAAGTGAACTGGAGACACTTAAGCTAATGTATGTCTAAGAGAATGTTCTTGATGCTTTAAGGGTATCGTAACATGCTGCACATGTAATTTATGTGACATGGCAGGGTTGCTGAGACATCTGCTAGTCACTTGCTGGTTTAAGATGCCTAGCGGAAGCAGTTTCTTTCCAGATATTCTGCCGGTCACAGTTAATGGGATGAGGTTTCCTCAGGCATAGAAGAACATATTGGTAATGGGATAAAATCTAGTAAATTACGCTCTTTCTGCAATGGTGCAATTTTATTAAAAAATATCAAAGCATTATTGTAACTATGGACTAGTTATTGTATATGAAAAGCATTAGACTTTTCGAGGAAAAAGGCGAAACAACGCAGTGCAAGCAGAGCTTCCCTAACCGAACTCTGGCCACCTCCCACGAGCCCTCGTAAATGAAATCAGCTCCACGCCACACACGCTCGCCTGGGTCTCCCTCCTCGTCTCCTTGTCTCCTCTTGTCCCCGGCACCCGCTCCAGGCCGCGTCTGAGGACGTGCCACTGCACAAGGCTGCACTGTCCCGCTCATCTCCAGCCACAAAGCCCACGCAGCTCCTTCACACCTGTTATTCCCACTTCACCATCCTTCAGGCACACTGCGACAAGCCCTTAATTTTCTCCCCCTCTTCTCGAAATCTCTATTATATCTATGAACAGGACTGATTTTTGCTTTTGTTTGTGCCTTCTCTTATTTCTGGAGTAATCTCAGCAAAGTCGTGTCAATTTGGGGAGTCTCTTCAAAGAACCAGATTTGCCATTGGTGATCTTGCCTTTGTCTTTTTTTAATACTTCTGCTTTCATCTTTATTCATCTTCCTGCCGCTGTTTAAAGATTTATTCTGTTTTTCACAATACTATCTTAAATGAAGTGCTTATCTCATTTTCAAATCTTTCTTCTGTCCCAATAGAAGTATTTAATATTTTAAATTGCCATCTAGTATCTTAGCTTCATCCCACAAGTTTTGACATGTGGTGTTTTCATCATCTGATAGACCTAAATACTTTCTGATCTCCATTATTCTTCTGTGACCCACACGTTAGTCAGAGCATTGTGCACTTGAACCAGCTCACACCAGCTCAAGGGAGTCGTTGTTAAACTTTCGGGAATTTCGAGAGCTGGTTGTTAAACACAGCCATTATTCAAATAAAGTTACATAAACTTAAAATTAAATAAACTATATTAAAATCAAAGCAACAAATAGTCAAAACACGGTACTTTCTGTTTTGTTCCACATTACTATCAGCCGTGCTGTTGGGGTCACTATGTCTGTTGCTTCGGGTGGTGAGAACGTTACACAGCAACGGGTTGCTGTGCGTCTCTGCCCGGGGATGGTCAGTGAGTGGCCCAGGCTGGCAGCCGAGATCTGCTCTGGAGGAAGCATTTAGACCATAGAAATCAGTAAACTCTCTAAATCGGGGTATTTTTTCTTCTGAAAAGTGACTTGTTAAATTTGATACATTTTTTGTACTTTTTTTCTAGTATACGTTATTTTAGAACTTAAAGTAGCTTTGAAAATGCTGTATATACTGAGAGCAGTAGTGGGTCAGTGTCCATCCGATCCATAATCAATTGGGTCTTGAACAAGTAGATGTGATCAGAAGCACGTGGTAGTTCACCTTCACCAAGGTCAAGGGAAGATACAGGAAAGACCCACTGATCCTCAAACCTCCACCCAGGTGCAAATGCCTGGGATCTTACATAGGTATTCCAAGTTCTGTTTATGCTCTGTTGGCTCATGCTCCCCAGCTAACCATCTAGCAGTTCTTTTTCCTAATATTTCTCCCAAAACACCACCCACTAGGTTCTAATAATAACATCATGCCTGTGAATACTGCGTGAGAGATTGTGAGGCACGTTTTTATCCACAGTGGCTCCTAACACTCACAGAGACCCAGAGCGGTGGGCGTCATCGTGTAGAAGGCTGGCTCCCGTGTTCAGTGTCCGGGACTTGCAGACCAGATTGAATTTAGACACCAATTCTGTCCTGCTCCACCTCTGTGATTCCAGACTAGGGAGTTTTAATCTTTTTTGTCGGTCCTCATCTGGAAACCTCTCCATCACCTTAATGATTTTCCGTTGCCCTGAGGTAACTTTGAACAAGGATTATTTATACACAGAGAGAAAAGAAAAGATAGGGCCCTGCTTTTAACAAAGCAGCTGTCAAAATTGGCGAGCTAGTTTATTTTCTGATGTCGACAGTCATTGTAAGAGGCAGTAAAAATGAGAAATTGATTTAAAAATTCTTTTCTCACTGCAGGAGAAAATGATCAGGGCAACAATCATTGTGGTTACAGAGCACAATGAAACTGTGTTTGTTTCCTCGGTGAAGTTCTGTGTCTGCCAGGCAAGCGTGCACAGAAGTCCAAGGAGGGCCGCGCCGCGTTCCCGGTGCTCCTGAGTCTTGGTGCAACAGGAAAATCCTTCAAGCAACAGGAACATTGCAGCCAAAAATCTTTTAAGAATTAAAGAAAAACCTCTATAACAAATTCTTTCCACAGTCTTGCTATTAACACGAGTTTTGTCTCACCTCTCTCTTTCCATTCACTGCCAATGTGTCAAAACAACAGTTACGTGGGCTCTCTGCCTCCCATTGACTCAGCCTTCCACCCTTTGTTTGTTTGCTTTTGTTTGTTTCCATCATCATTTCTCCCCACTACACCCTCTTCCACCTCCACCCACCGCCGCCCCCCCGCCACCGTCGCCACACTGTTGTCCAAGTTTGCAAGTTCTTTCTCTTTTTTTTCTGTTTTGCTCAATCCTTCCATCTCCCAGCACCCCTCCCCAAACTGTCAGCTTGCTCTCTATTTAGGCACCTGTCTGTATTTTGCTTTTTAGTTCAGCTTGTCCGTGAGATTCCACACAAGTGAAATCATAAGGTACTTTGACGTCTGGCATCCACCATCTACTTCATCTACTCCGACACGTGTCACAGTGATGCCTAGTCATCAAGTTCAATGACTTTTCCTCATTCTCTAGCACCCACTGCATATGATTCTCATGTTTACCCTTTTAGCCCAACTTCCCTCTAGACTTTGTGCTACCACTTTTATTCTGACCTTGGAATATCTCAACCAGGAAATCACATTGGCACTTCAAGTTCAACATATCCAAAAAAGAAAGAACATAACTGGAATAGATTTATTTCAGGTGCATGATCAATAACATCAGAGAGAGGAGGGGGTGGAGAGAGAGAGAGAGAGAGAGAGAGAGAGAGAGAGAGAGAGAGAGGGATCGCTTTCTTTGCCTATGGCCCCTACACTTACTCTCTTTCTATCTATACTCTTTTTCTACTAATGGAATCACCATCCTCTGAGACAGACAGAAATTCATGTCAACAGAGACTCTTCTCTCTGTCTACCCATATCCTAATCAATCACCAAACCATGTCAACTGGACCAATAAAACAAAACTCCCATCCATCCTTTCATCCCTTCTTTTCTAATCAAATTTAATATCTCCAGTACCATTTGTCATTTTTTTCACTGTGCCTTATTTATTTTATTTTATAGCAAGAGTAATAAACTCTTTTCAAGGTAAAAAAGTCAACTATAGCTTTACCAACTATACAGTTAACATTCCCTTCTGGTGTAGGCTCAGTATACATAATTTTACCCAATTTGATTACAGCAAACCTATCATTTTAAAGCCTATTTTCTTTTATTTTGTGAATACCCAGTCCTTGCAGCTATTTCTGAATGGAAACTTCATATTTTATTATTGTCATATTAACCACTTCAGGTGATTTGTAGAATCCCTGAAATACCCTACACACAGAATCATTTCATCTGTTAATAAAGATAGCTTTGCTTCCTTCTCTCCCATCCGAATGCCTTTAACTTCTTCCTTCCTCCTTCCTTCCCTCCTTCCTTCCTTCCTTCCTTCCTTCCTTCCTTCCAAATCTTAGGAATAAAGCATTCAGTTTCTCACCATTATGATGTTAGGTGTAGATGTTTCACAGATGCTCATTATCAGTTTGAGGAAATTCCTTTCTACTCACAATTGTTGAGAGTTTTTATCATAGATGGGTGTTGGATTTTATTGAATGCTTTTTCTACATCTATCAAAGTGATCACATGGCCTTTGTCCTTTATTCTATTAATATGCTATATTACACTAATTACTTTTTGGATGTTAAAGCAACTATGCATTCCTGGGAAAAAATGGTTTCATCATGGTGAATAATTCTTTTTATGTGTCACCAGATTTGGTCTGCTAAAATTTTGTTAAGAAGTTTTGTGTCTACATTCATAAGAGATACTGGTGTGTTGTTTTCTTACATCTTTGTCTTTGTTATAAACCACTAGTCTCATAAAGTTTTAATGTGCTCCTTCTTCCATTTTCAAAAGAATGTGTTCTATTATTGTCATAGATTTCACATCTATATACATTATATACTCAACAATACATTATTATAATTATTGATTTATACAATTTTATGTCTTATAAGAGAAAAGTTAAGAGAAGTTAAGAGAAAAATAATAAAAAGATATATTTAAAACTCATTTTTACTAACCCACATATTTACCATTTTCGATGCTCTTCATTTCTTCCTGGGAATGCAAGTTAAATCTGAGGCAATTCCCTTTCATTCTAAAGGACTTCATGTAGTCTGTCTAGTAAAGAACGTCTGCGAGCAACGAATTCCCCCAGTCTCTGCTGGGAGTGTCTTGGTTTACCTTCATCTCCGAAGGATCATTTCTATGAATATAAGACTTTGGGTTGAATTTGGCTGAATAGAATTTTGCTTTTGTTTTCAATTTTACCACTTTTAATGGGTCATTCCATTGTTTTCTGGCCTCCACTGTTTCATATGAGAAGTCAACCTTAATTGTGTCCACAAACCCCCTAGTCATTTCCTCCTGCAGCTTTCAAATTTTTCACTTTGCTTTTTGCTCTATTCATTTCTGTTTGATCTTTTTACTCTATATTTTTCAGATTAGATTATTTCTATTGATCTAGCTTCACATTGTATTTTTTGTCACTTTCAACCTGCTGTTTAGCTTCCATAGTGAGTTTATATTTGTTATTGTACTTCTAGACTCCAGAATTTTTATTTCATTGTATTTTATCATTTCTAGCTCCTTATTTGTTGAGTCATTGCTGTCATACTCTTCTTTAATTCTTTAGCATACTTACATTTAGTTCTTTTTTATTTTTATTATTGTTCAATTACAGTTGCCCCAATTTCCCCCCCGTTGCTCTCCCCTGCCCCACCCACCCCTACCACAGTCAGTCTGCACCATGTTGTCCATGTCCATGGATCCTTTATACATGTTCCCTGACTAGACACTTCCTCTTCTTTCCCTCCCTTATCCCCCTCTTCCTTCCCCTCTGGTCACTGGCAGTTTTTTTCTTATTTCCATGTCCCTGGTTCTATTTTACTCATTTGTTTGTTTTGTTCATTAGGTTCCACTTAAAGGTGAGATCATATGGTATTTGTCTTTCGCCACCTGGCTTATTTCACTTAGCATAATCCTCTCCAGTTCTATCCATGCTGTTGTGAAGGGTAGGAGTTCCTTCTTTCTATCTGCTGCATAGCATTCCATTGTGTAAATGTATCACAGTTTTATGACTCACTCATTTATTGATGGGCACCTAAGCTGTTTCCAGCACTTGCTTATTGTAAATAACACTGCTATGAACATTGGGGTACACAGGTTTTTTCGAATTGGTGTTTCAGGGTTCTTAGAGTATAATCTTAGCAGTGGGATCACCGTATCAAAAGGCAGTTTCATTTTTTATTTTTTAGGAAATTCCATACTGTTTTCCACAGTGGCTGCACCAGTCTGCATTCCCACCAACAGTGCACTAGGGTCCCTTTTCTCCACATCCTCGCCAGCACTTGCTGCTTGTTGATTTGCTAATGATGGTATCTCATTGTGGTTTTAATTTGCACCTCTCTGATGGCTAGTTATGTTGAACATTCTTTATATGTCTATGGGCCTTTTGCATGTCCTCTGGAGAAGTGTCTGTTCAGGTCCTTTGCCCATCTTTTAATTCGGTTATTTGTCTTCCTGTTGTTTAGCTGTATGAGTTGTCTATATATTTTGGAGCTCAAACCCTTTTCCAAGGTGTCATTGGCAAATATATTTTCCCATATGGTTGGTTCCCTTTTCATTTTACTGATGTTTTCTTTAGTCAGGCAGAAAATTTTTAATTTGATGTGTTCCCCTTTGTTTATTCTTTCCTCTATTCCCCTTGTCCTAGGAGATATATCAGCAAAAATATTGCTGTGTGAGATATCTGAAATTTTTCTGCCTATATTTTCCTTTAGGACTTTTATGGTGTCACAACTTGTATTTAATCATTTAGTTCTTTGCACATGTATATAATTTTTTTGAAGTCTTGGTTTGCTAAACTCAATATCTGGGGACATCAAGAGGCAGCATTTTTTCCCTTACTTTATTTTTATTGTTTACACTGTTACAAATGTCCCCACTTCCCCCTCCACTTTGCCCACCTCACCTCTGCTCTTGCCTCCCCTTCCCTCTGGGGGCAGCTTCTGTTGACTGATTTTTTCCAAATATGGGACACACTTTACTTGTTCTTTGCATACGTTGCTATGTTTTGTTGAAAACTGGACGTTATAGATGATATAATGATAGTAACTCTAGGTGCTGATATTCTCCCCTTGAAGGTTACAGTTGTTGTTTGCTTATTTAGTGACTCATTTCAGGGAAACCTGTGAAATCTGCCTCCCTTACTGTGTGTGGCCATGACGTCTTTGATGAAAATTTTTTTAAAACTATTGTTGTTGTTGTTTTTCTTTTTAAGTCTGAACTCTTAGGGTTCACCCCTCTGGCTATTTAGCTTGGCAGTCAGTCCATGACTAGATAGATGATTTGAACAAACACCTCTAGCCCATACAGAAGGCAATATTAATTAGTGAAATCCAAATTAATGAATATAATGAAGTTTTATTATATTTATCATATTATCTTTAGCCTCTGACAAAGTAACACCAAGAGGTTCTGGCAGAATATTTGTTAATAAACAATGATATTTTTAATGTGGCAACATTATTAACATATCACAATATGTTAAATTATGTTAGGAATTTGCATTAAATATACTCTTTCCTCCTCTGTCCACCTCTTTCATCTCATTTACTCTTGAAAGGGCTTCCTTCATGGTTGGCAAGCTTTGGTGCAGGTTTTGTCTGAAATCATTGCAAGTGTGTACAACATGAAATAGGAACCTGAACAAGGTATTTGAGCTCAAATGTAAACCTGAGGCCCAGATGCAGGTCAGACATGCCAAAGCGGCCACGGTGGAGAGAACTGAGTGGGACCTGGAGGTCAGAGAAGATCATCTTCTGCAACGGGTGCTCAAAAGAACCTACACACTGAGAACAGGGATTGCTGCCTTGAGTATGCTTTCCCGAACTCACTCGCTCTAATGGGAAACTCACAGGCAGCATGGTGTTGAAAGCCGATGTCCCTTCTCTCCAATGCACTACCAAGAAGCAATCAACCTAAGAGTTTACTGGAGTAAATGTCTTGTAAACTAAGAACCTGAGATGTTAAAAAGCACATTAATAAGAGATGATATGTAAATGGCACGTGTAAATGAACAAGCAGGTCAGCAGAAAGCCTAGAGAAAAATGAACAGAGTGCACTATTTTATGATGTAATCCAAGGTTGAAGAGATTCTATCTTTTGCAGTTGAATTATCTGGTCATGAGAAAGGTATAGGCAGTGATTGGCAGAGAATAAGAGTCCATCCAGTTCTCTGCTTTGATCCTCAGCTCTCCATAAGGAGATAGAACTTGAGACATATTGAGAAGCAACAATATAAGAAGCTATGAGAACAGGCATCACAATGTACCAGGCAATGTGTATGTGTGTATGTGTATATGACAAGGCTGGCATTGCTACCCACATTTTACACAGAGAGATACAAAGCCTAGTTGTAGATGTTACCCTGGTCCTTCAGCTCCAGAGCCTATGCATTTTCTACTCCGATGCCTTTTTAAATCTTTATTAGATATCTTGAACTTAGGGAGAAGGCTTCATAACAATCCCATAGTTTGAACTCTTACATCCCTCTGTCTAAGTAATCCTTTGGCTTTCTGGAACAAATCCTTTCCATGATTGGAGTAACATATGCTGAGGTCACTCCGATGAGGCTACTCCAGATTTTTCCTAGTCCAGGTAGATAGCACTTAAGGCATATTTAGGCAGGGAGTCCAGCTCATGTCTTATTCTACACATTGACCATGCTGGACGGATATGCTAGGGAACTAATTGCCAAAAAACAAAGCTGAGCATTAGCGATATGATCGCTGCAGGAGCTACATCTAGTACAAAGAGCTCCTCAGTCCATGAATCAGTCATAGAAGAAATGAATCACCCTTCATCACACCATGGCTATATGAAGAAAATCACCATCATGAAAAATGAAGAGCCAGTGTTTTGCCTCCTTAATGATTGAGTAGGAGTGACTGAGTGGCTGCCCCAAGTGACTTGCATCATTAACATTGGGGAAAGTTTCTCAAAATAAAAATCTCTTGGTTTGCTGGCTATAAATATTATCTCAAGTAGGAATGACATAATCTGAAACCAGGTTCCCTTTTTCTCTCATATGTTCAAATTGCCCAAAGTGCATCTATATTTTCAAAGGGAAGCAGAAATGGGGCTAACATTTTATTGACTCAGGCAAAACATCCTGGGAAACTTTTGAGGTGCCCCCCCAACCCCACACACATCAGAATTCTTTTCTTTGCTCCAACTGTCTTCATTTCTACTCAGTTCTAGAAGAGAAGACTGTCTGGAGACAGAGGAAGGAGTTAAAATGGTCCAGGTTTAAGAAAGGAGGAGGAGAGAGGGGAATCCGCATGTATGGGTACATGCCCACGTAAACGTGTGTGTCGATGTCTGACTGGGTAGGTTAGGGAGGGAGTGTGGTTTGAAAGAAGACATCAAAAATAAAGTTCATATCAATCACAAGTAAAAGCTCAGGAGCCAACCAGGTAAGAGTTAGAAAACTGACCTAGGAGTCAAGAAATCTGATCTTTAGCCAGAGCAGCAATAACACTTTGAACAGGTGGATGGCTCCTGACCTCCATCTTCCTTTGTCATAAAATTCTCAGCACCCACATAGGCGTGTTGAGAGTTAAATTAAATAAATAGGAAAAGGATGTAAAAAGTAATAAAAAGAGTTTTTATTGCAAGACAGACTGAGGACTGTTTAAAAATTCAGATGAACCAAAAATAAAGCACAATAACACAAGCCTGCTCCGTTATAATCAGCCATCACCTGGGAAATCCACCTCCTGACAGTGGGATAAATAGTTAGAAGTAGCACTTTGGAAAGTGTTGTTCCAAGACATAGTAAATGATCATAATGATGAATTTGGGGAACCAGAGCTTGGAATTGGATTCTATGAGAACAGAAGACCAATAAGCACTTCACATGAATATTTCTGTTTAATATATGAGGCTCAGCAGGGAGGATTCTGTAGAGTGAAAACAGAAAATCATATCCTTACTCTAGAAGGAAAACAAAATAAAATGAAAACTATGCTTATGTTGTGCTGCCCACTTGAGATTAGACTTGACAACATTCAATAAAGCAGGTAAATTTCACTCGCCGCCATGGCGGTGCTGTCCGACCAGCGGTGTGTCTCTGTCATGCCTGGAGACTGGCACGCTTAGTAGGATGAAAACACAAGATGGTCACTGTATCTCCTTAGGTTTTATCTACAACAAAGGGAGAGGCAGAATACATGTAGCATGTTGTCCAACAAGAAAAGAAAACTAGGTAGCTCTTTCTTTTTACTTCTTCCTTTCCATGCAAAAATGGTGTTACTGCTATACATCATAGGTGGCTTTTCCAAGAATGAGTTGGGCCAAGCAGTGGAATTTTCACACCCTCTGTAAGTGAGCCTGTAATCACGGGCAGCCCATCTGTGGCAAAAGAAAGTGAAGTAGGGCCAAGCTTTGTGCTTTTGCAATGCATCTGCTCTCCACAAGGGTCACATGTTCCTAAGCCTGGGACCCCCTAGAGACATTAACCTGTGCAGTGGGTGAAATGTGACAGATCTGCAATGTGTTTATGAAGCACAATAAAGGTAAAAGACACCAAATACTAATATTCTGAAAAGAAGTAGACATTAAAACCAGTCTGTGGAGATTTTTGTCAAGATGGTGCTGTAGGTAAATGTGGTACTCAAATCCGCCTACTGCCACATCAGAATTACAACTACACTACAGAACAACCATCATTCAGAACCACCTAAAATACAGCTGAACTGAAGTCCTACAACTAAGACTATAAACAAGAAACCACTGTTAGGAGAGGTCAAGACACAGAATAGGCTGGTCCCACACTCACATGTGGCAGTTAAAAATCAAGAGGGCTATCCCACGCAACTTGGCCTCTCCTGGGCACCTCCAAGCCCAACACAAGTAGCAGCCATCTGCAGATGACTTTGTAACTCATGTCAGGTGGCCCTGGGCAGAGCACAGATGGTAGCTGACCTTGGCCTGCACTTCCCAGGAGGCACCAGAGCCAGCGAACCCAGGGGGCAGCTTCAGAACATGTTGAAGCACCACCCAACCACCTCCACAATCAATGCATGCAAGGGGCAGGATCAGCAGGGATTTACCTTCAGGCCAATTGGCTCGGAGGACTGGCTGTGACCACTGTGGAGAATCAGCTATGCAGGGGCCAACCCCATGAGGCAGGACTAACTTCAGTTCCCACTGAGGTGCCAACAGCAATCAAGGCTCAACTACAACAGGAGTGTGTGCACGGTCCACACAGGGGGCGCCGCACCTGCAGTGCCCAGCTCAGATGATCAAGGAAGCTGTGTCACTGGACCCTATAGGACACCTACTATATAAGGTTACTCTATAAAACCCAGGAGATATAGAAGCTCTACCTAATACATAGAAATGAACACAGGGAGACAACAAACAAAAATGAGGAGACAAAGACACATGTCTCCAAGGAAAGTATAGAACAAAACTCTAGGAAAAGAACTGAACAAAATGGAGACAAGCAGTCTACCAGATGCACAGTTCAAACCACTGATGATAAGGATGGTCAGTGAACGGGGGAAGAGTAGATAAAATTAATGAGAACTTCAACAAAGAGACAGGAGACATAAAAATGGAACTAGAAAACATAAACAGTCAGAAATGAAGAAAACATCATCTGCAATGAAAAATACATTACAAAAAATCAAGTGGAGGAGATGAGGCATAGGATCAAATCAAAGATTTGGAAGATAAAGCAAAAGGCACTCAATCAGAACAGCAAAACAAAAAAGAATCCATTAAAATAACGATAGTATAAGTAGCCTCTGAGACAACTTCAAGCGTACCAACATTGGCATGATGGGGGTGCTGGAAAGAGAAGAAGGCAATGAATCAAAAACCTATGTGAAAAAATGATGACAAAAAACTTCCCTAACCTGGTGAGGGAAATAAACATACAAGTTCAGGAAGCATAAGAGAGTTCCAAACAAGTTGAACCCAAAAAGGCCCACAGCAAGACACATCATAATTAAAATGCAAAAAGGTTAAAGACAAAGAAAGAATCTTAAGAGCAGCAAGAGAAAAGCAGACAGTTATATATACAAGGGAGCTCTCATAAGACTTTCAACTGCTTTCTCAACAGAAACTTTGCAGGCCAAAAGAGATTGACAAGAAATACTCAAAGTGATGAAAAACAACAACCTACAACCAAGGTCCCAGACAAGAAAAAGTTAAAGGAATTCATTACCACCAAACTAGTATTATATGAAATGTTAAAGGGTCTTCTTTAAGAAGAAGAAAAAAGATTAAAAATATGAATAATAAAATGACAATAAATACACATCTATTGACAATTAATTTAAAATCAAATGGATTAACTATTTCAATCAAAAGACATATGGAGGCTAAATGAGTAAGAAAATAAGACCCTCCCATATGCTCTCTACACCCAACTCACTTTGGATGGAAAGACCTACACAGACTGAAAGTAAAGGGATGGCAAGAGATATTTCATGAAAATGGAAACAAACAAACAAAAAAAGCTGGGATGGCAATACTTGTACCAGACAAAACAGGCTTTAAAACAAAGGCTATATAACCAGAGACATGGAAGGAGGACCCAGCAATTTCACTTCTGGGTATTTATCTGAAGAAACCCAATACACTAAATCAAAAAGGCATATGCATCCCTATGTTCATTGCAGCATTATTTACAATAGCCAAGATATGAAACAAACCGAAGTGTCCATCAATAGAAAAGTGGATAAAGAAGCAGTGCACACATACAATGCTTCAGCTATAAAAAAGAAGGAAATCTTGCCACCTGCAACAGCGTGGATGGACCTAGGGGGCACTATGCTGAGTGAAATAAGTCAGACAAAGGAAGACAGATGCCATGCGATTTCACTTACATGTGGAATCTGAAAAAACAAACTAAATGAACAGCAGAACAGAAACAGACTCATAGACAGAGACATTTCGATGGTTGCCATATGACATGAGAGAGGAGGTGCAGGAATTAAGAAGTACAAGTTGGTAGTTACAGAATAGTCACAGAGCTGTAAAGTACAGCACAGGGAATATAGTCGATGATACTGTAACACTAGGTACAGTGTCAGAGGCATACTAGATGTATCAGAGTGATCACTTAGTGAGTTACATACTGTCTAATCATTACCATATACTCCAAAAACTAATATAATACTGTATGTCCACTGTAATTGAAAACTTTAAAATTATTTAAAATGAAAAAAACAATTTGTGGATTTTCTTGTTATAGCCATGAGCTGACATTGGTTTTCCTGCAGGTACATATACAAACAAACCCAATGTTACAGTCTATTCATGTAGCTTCTTACACACTGGGTTGCTTCTGACATCTCTGGAGCCAGCCACAGCAGTGCTATCTCTAAGGACACACCCTCAAAATATCAAGTGGACAGAGCCATATACTGCATAAGCCCTAGTGCCTCTTAACATCAGGCTATTAGCAAAGGTCTCCTTTGATACTGAGGAACAAAAATGAAAAAAAAAAAACCCTGAAAAGTAATTATGATCTAGAGTATCTTATATGGAGCACTTCAGGAGACTGAACACAGTCCAAGTCCCCAAATGCTGTGACAGCCATCGAGTGACTAGGGTAGCCCAGGGGCATTATGACACCTGAGCTTGGAGACAACTCCTTCTCACCTAAAGAGTCAATTACCCTTGGTTCCACTCTCACACTTTATTGTTTGATTTTTACAAGGGGCACTTTGTAACCAACTGAATTTATTTTTAAAGCTTCTAAGTGCTCTCCCTCCCCCCAGTCCTGCTATTTCTCCTGTGCCATCATCACAAAGAAGCTGTGTCTAAGGAACACGCGGCCCTACTCTGGATGTTCCGCTGCCTGGGGAAATGCTCGGCACGTTTATATTTAATGCATCTTTCTTGCTGATTCTTCAGGGTGCAAACCTCCCCCACCACCACCCAATAAGCATGATGGATTGTATTCAATTCAGCTAATGCCAACATGTAACTAATTACAGCAGCTTTCCCAGACCAGGCTGGAATTACAGCCTTGTCAGAGTGCCCTTTACAAATGGCCTGTTTCTGGAAATGTACACAGCGAGTAAGAGTGAATTCAATGGTAAATAGGAGAAGGGGCTATGATAACTAAGTTGCCACCAAGAGGAGCTTTGAGTCCTAACTATTGAGGGAGGAAGACTGTAGATCCTTGAAGCAAATGAAGAAGAAAGAATATTGCAATATTCTAGAGTGGCCAGCTGGCCACGGACTCACGTTATACTAAGTTATTCTAGGGAAATCTGGCAACCAGCAGGGTGCTCACAGGTCAAGGAAAGATTTGCAGTACCATGGACGTGCTGCTGTTTCGCCACTCCAAGTGTGGCCCTAGGCGAGGTACCCTCTCTGGACTTCAGTCCCCCACCAGGAAGCGGGGGCAGCAGCACAGCTTGTGGAAAGAACAAGGACTTGTTAGTTAGGCAAATGCGGTCGCGAAACTTGGTTCCATCCTTAGGAGGCTTTGTGAGTTGAGAGTAAGTTACTTAACCTTTCTCAGCCTTGGTTTCCTCGTCAACAAAACAGAAGTGACAGCCACCCTGCCTAACTGTGAGGAGTCAAAGTGATACAGTTTACGGACCATGGGAGGAGTGCCAAACACGTATTAGGAGCAGTGATAACTGTAATTGCTTCCGTGATCAATCTTCCATCTATTTTGATTATGATAAATCAAAAATGAAGTATCTCGTTGGTATTTTGATAGGGATTTCATTGAATCTATAGATTGCTTTGGGTAGTGTGGACATTTTAATGGTGTTAATTCTTCCAATCCATGAACATGGTATATGCTTCCATTTGTGTGTCTTCCTTAACTAACTTAAACCTAAAACTTAACTTAAGTTTTCTGAGTACAGGTCTTTCATCTTCTTGGTTAAGTTTATTCAGAACTATTTTATTCTTCCTGTTGCTATAATAAATGGGATTTCCCCCTAATTTCTGTCTCGGATAGTTTATTGTTGGTGTACAAAAATGCCTTTGATATCTGAATGTTGACTTTGTATTCCACTGTTTTGCCAAATTCGTTTATGAGGTTAAGTATTTTTTTGGTGGAGTACCAACTTACCCCATACACCAAAATAAACTCAAGGTGGATAAGAGACTTACATATAAGTCATGACACCATAAAAGTTAAAAGTTCTAGAAGAAAACATAAGCAGAATAATTTCAGGTATCCCACACAGTAATATTTTCACCTATATATCCCCTATGGCAAGAGATAAAAAGGAAAGAATAAATAAATAGGAATACATCAAACTAAAAAGCTTCTACACAGCTAAAGAAAACATCAACAAAATGGAAGGGAACCAACCAAATGGAAAAACATATTTGCCAATGGTATGTGAGACAAGGGTCTGAGCTCCAAAATATATAAAGAAGTCACACAACACCACACCAGGAAGACCAATTAAAAAAATGGGCAAAGGACCTGAACAGACACTCCTCCAAATAGGACATACAGAGGGCCCAGAGACATATAAAGAATGCTCAACATCACTTGCCATCAAAGAGATGCAGATTAAAACCACAATGAGATACCTCTACACACCGAACAGAATGACCATCATTAATAAATCAACAAACAAACAAGTGCTGGCAAGGTTGTGGACAAAAGAGAACCCTAGGACACTGTTAGTGGGAATGCAGACTGGTGCAGCCACTGTGGAAAACAGTATGGAATTTCCTAAAAACTAAAGATGGAACTGCCTTTTGATCCAGCGAACCCACTGCTGGGACTATACCCTAAGAATCCTGAATCACCAACTCAAAAGAACCTATGTGCCCCAATGTTCATAGCAGCACAATTTACAGTAGTCAAATGCTGGAAGCAACCTAAGTGCCAATCAGTAAATGAGTGTATCATAAAACTGTAGTACATTTACACAGTGGAATACTATGCAGCAGAAAGAAAGAAGGAATTCCTACCCTTCACGACAGCATGGATGGAACTAGAGAGAATTTTATGCTAAACAAAATAAGTCAGGTGGTGAAAGACAAATACCATATGATGTCACCTATAAGTGGAACCTAATGAACAAAACAAACAAATGAGCAAAATAGAACCAGGGAACTTAGAAATGAAGAATAAACTGACAGTGACGATAGAGCAGGGGGTAATGGGGGAAAGAAGAGGAAAGGCTAAGCAAAGGAACACGAATAGAGGACTCATGGACAGCGGGGGGATTGTTTGTGGGAGTTGTGGTGGGCGGGGTAGGGGAAAGCAATGAGGAAAAAGGCAGGATAACTGTAACTGAACAACAATAAAAAAAGAATAAAAAATAGAATTCATATAGAAAAAAAGCTATAGGAAAAAATGTGAAGTGCTAAAGCATTATAATGTGGAGTTTAGTTGGAACTCCACCATAACTTGGACAATCCATGTGCTGCTGTACCAACATGGATTATGGGAAAACAGGCAAGATAGCTATGTGGAATGTTCCCCAAAGGCCCTTACTTTGGTCCCTACTGGATAAGATGATGTAAAAGCAATCCCTCATGCTGGAGTTAAGGCCTAGGACGAATGGATGAATAGGTGTGTACCACCATCGAAAGGGTACCCTGAACTCTGAGCCTTCTACAACCCGGCCTCACCCTCCCTCTCAAGCCACATCTCCCACTTCCTCCCTCACACACTGTGCTCCAGCCCCTACAGGGCAGCTCCCATGCCCTGAACACACCACATGTGTTAATACCTCCAGGCCTTGGCTGTATGGGTTTTCCCGGCCCACCTCCTAATACTCCCTTCTTCTGGATAACACTTTCTCATTTTTGGCATTCTTGGTCCCTCTCTGAGGCACACTTCAAGATACACTACTTCTGGGATCCTACCAGAAGCAGTAGAAAAAGGCCCATGGATCCCACGACTGTGGAGGCGCCACTGCCACCATGGGCTGTGGGTGTGGGAAGCTGGCCAGAGTATGGCATGTGATCATCTGGTTTGTCACCCTTGGAGGAGTGTGCCTTTCCACACTGCTTCAGCAAGGGCATCGCCAACCTGCTGCCCTGCATTCAGGCTCCCATCTTTTGCAGACCACAAACCAGCATTTTATCTTGTCTATACATGGGGGATCCAGGAGTTTGAGAAATCCAAGAGAAAGAGTCTACCTGCCTCTGAAAATGACAAATGAGCAACTCACCTGGAGAATGGCTCCCTGTCTGAAAGACCCTTCTCTGGGAGAGGAGCCTACAATGTAGTGTCTTAAAGACACAGTGGCCCTGGTTGGTGTGGCTCAGTGGGTTGAGCACCGGCCTGTAAACCAAAGGGTCACAAGTCGAATTCCCAGTTAGGACACATGCCTGAGTTGCAAGCCAGGTCCCCAGTAGGGGGCGCATAAGAGGCAACCACACACTGATGTTTCTCTCCCTCTCTCCCTCCCTTCCCTTCTCTCTAAAAACAAATACATAAAATCTTTTTTAAAAGATACAATAAACTTCTTCTGGGCTGAAAAAGAAAAGATCCATTTCTGGCAACCCTCAACAAACACAGGCAGTCTTTTAAAATAGCCATCTTTTACACTGAAACACCTGTTTCCACCTCTGTCTCCTGTGAAAGTCTGGAAAATCTAAACATCTTTACACATTTTCCACATTTTATACTCCATTTACTAAACTATGGCTCAAGGAAGCCTATTACCAATATTAGCTAAATCATATACACAGATATCAAAAGTGGGCCAAGCCACTCGGATTCGTTATGACATCCAAGTCCTCAGTGGACTGTCGGCATCCCAGTTCAGAACCATCCTAACCATGACAGCAGAGAAACCTGCTAGGTCACAGTGTCATCTGTCAAAATAAGACATCTCCCTCAAGGCCCGTCTCCCTGTCAGCCCATCTGCCACCTCCTTCGTGAAATCTCCCACGGTGCCCATCTCACAGCTCCTCTCTCTGGGCTCTCAGAGCACTTTCCACATGCATCTGCACCCACTCACTTACTTACCCCACCTTCAGGGTGCACTTAACACATGTAAGAGGTTCTGGGGGAACTAGAGGTTCAAATCTCCCTGGGCTACCAGCAGAAGTTGATGCAAATAGCAACCCCTGGATCCACGAAGTGGCGGAGAACAGAACTTTGAAGTCCAACTGTGAGGATGTCAGCTTCACTCCTTAGCAAACTCACTCTAAGCCTCAATCTCCTCTCCTATAAAATAGGAATAAGCCCTGACTGATGTGGCTCAGGTGGTTGGGGGTTGTCCCGCAAAACAAAAGGTCACGAGTTCAATTCCTGCTCGGGGCACATGCCTGGGTTGCAGGTTCAGTCCCCAGTCAGGGCGATCAATGTTTTTCTCACAAATGGGTTTCTCTCCCTCTTTCTCCCTCCCTTCCTCTCTTGCTAAAAATAAATATTTTAAATGGTCATAAGCCTCCTTCATTGAGTTATAAAGATAAAATAAAATTGAATGATAAACACAAAGTAGCCCAAGTATATGCCTGGCACATGGTAAGTGCCCAATAAATAGTAGCTTTTTTTATGGTATAATTATTATTATTGCTATAGTACAAAGAGATGTGTGCAAGAATGCACAAAGAACAAAGGGAGCAAGCATTCATTTGCTTTGATTGCACACTTTGCCTTTCTGGAACTCAGTAAATGTTGATTTAAATTGGAGAGATGGTGTAACTTTAAGAACTCAGAGATGGCATAGCTGTGAGAGAGGAGGGGGGTCCAGATAGCCAGTAGGTCAATGTCCAAAGACATTCCGAGATCCCGGAAAACAGGGGATACGCAGATAAGGCCTGGACTACCAGCGAAGCTACTGCCAGCCCAACAAGAAAGTTTCCAAATGGTCTGAGGTGACTTCAAATGCTAGTCAGGAGCTGGGCTGCCAAAGGAAGAGCAGCTGAGGAGAATGTTGAAGGCAGGAGTTTCGGAACTTAGATTCAGTAAACTGGGGATGTGTATTTTGAACAGGCAGGCTCGGTGATTTTAAAGTGCAGTTGGTTGTACTCAAAACCAGCAAGCAGACCGAGTCCCCAGCATGGCTGTTCTGCTCTGGACTCTGGAGATGACTCTCTGTGAAATCTCTTCTGTGATCGGGGCCTCTCGTTTTTAGCCAAGGCTCCACGAGGGACAGAGTCTGAATGGTCATCAGGTGGTTCAAGGTTATACATATCCTCAGAAATAAAGATAAGCTTCCCACTAACAATTCTTCCCAGGCCAAGTATCTCTGTGAGGTTAGTAATCGATTTTTAGATCATTTCCTGGGCTAACAACAACAATAATAGTAGCAGTACAAGTTATTAAGTGCTAGCACTGTTTCAGGCGCTGCACTGGTCTACATACTTTACCTAATTTAATCCCCACAACACCTGGCAATACTGCCCTCATTGAAGATAAGAACACCCAGGTTTAGAGATAATGGAAGTGTCCAAGGTACACGGCTAGGAAGACACAGGGGCAAACAGACCATTGGCTACCATATTTTCCATGTACAATGAGCACTCAGATTTGGGACCCAGATTTTTGTCCCAAACTTTCAGGAAAGAAAACTTAATTTTTAATTCAATTTAATGCAATTTATTTATATATTTATTTATTTATATTTAGATACTTTTTTTACTTTCAGGAAAAGAAAACTTTCAGGAAAAAAACTTTTAATTTTTAATGCAATTTATTTATTTATTTATATTTAGATACTTTTTTATGAAGCAATTTTAGCATTTACTTTTGAACATATTATGATCCAAGAAATTCTATGTAACAAATAATTATAAAACCCAGGAACAGATATAAGGTATTTCAGGTACTACCCATGTAAAATGCACATCCTTATTTTTCCCTCAAAACCTTGGGCAAAAGTGTGTATTATACATGGCACAACAAAGGTGTTTCATCATCAGACTGGGCTCAAAACCCTCGGCCTGAAGAAATGATATTTCTGTAAAAGTCCCCAAAGCACTGAACACAGAGCTCTCTTTCTGGTGCTGTCCAGTCGACAAGCAGTGAATGAATGGAGCTGACGCAGTATGCTGCTGCCATACCCCTTCCCAAGGAGCACAGCACACGCTCATAGTTACTACCTCATCTGTCCTAGTAAAGCATTTAAAAGGACATTATTCGTAAGGCCCCATTCTTTCCTCTAAGCATTGCCATGCTGGTAAGTGCTTTTTCTATTCAAACAAAATCTTTTTATTTTTATACATCCATTTCAAAGAAATCTAGTTATATAACAATGTAAATAAAAAAGGAAGTGTCCTCTATTGATTTCTACTATTTTCTCTTTTTTTCTTTATGTTTCTCCTTACTGAGGTTTCATCTGTGTTTCCTACAAAGCCCCAAATGGATCTCATGATCTGTTTTCAACACATCAAAATCGACACTCACTACTTGCACTACTTTCGTGGGTCCATTTTTGAACCATCGGTCCACGGGACCGTTACGTCATCTCTTGCATTGCCATCCTCGTGAGGCAGGCCACACTTTTGGGAACTCCGGGCGAAGCTCTCACCCAACACAGCACCTAACAGTGGACACTCCTCTCTGGTCACCGAAGTTTACATGCAATCGGCCCCCCATGGCTACTCCCGGAGTTATAACTATTGGAAACTCACACTATTTGATTTAGGTTACTTTGCTTAATATGAAAACAGATAACAAATAACAAGGAGCAAAACAAATCAAGGTGTTGTCCGTGGGAGAGACAATACCTGTCAGGGACTTTTCTTGATCATCTCATATCACTCTACTAGGGGGTTCTCATTCACCCTAAAGGAATTTCCAATATGTGGGCAGTGACACTCGTGTAGTAAACTAATAAACACCATCCTTGCTCTCAAAAACTTTCCATATATTAAGAAAGTGGCAGCACACAGAGAAAAACTACTTCTTAAAGGAAGACAGACTTCAGTTCTTACAAAACCAACACTTTGGAATACACTTCAGGAATCTTCAAACCCTATTATGTCTTATCCACAGAGCACATGTAGGAATATATCTACACTAATTCCCTGAGAAGTTTTAATTCTCAAAACCCTTTAGTATAGCTGCCAAATTATTTGGACTACCTTTTCTATATATTGTGGTCATAGCAAGCTGTTGCTGGTGTGGGCTGGGTTATTCCAACACAAGTTACAATCTTATATAAGGTAAATTGAGCCTATTAGTGTATGGTGAACTCAAGGTTAAGTAAATCATCATCCAAACATTCAATAATTCTAGAATGTCAATTGAGAAGACAAGGTTTGTTCTATCACTCACTAGCTATGTGGTTTCCAGCAACAGCAACAACCTCTCTGTGCCTTGGATTCCATCAACAGTCTGAAGGTAATACATATAAAAATGTGTATTTAGAGGGGGTTTGTGAGATTCAAAAATGAAAATAAGCAGAATAGAACACTGCATGGATATTAAGCAATTACCTTAGTATTGGGGAAGAAAATCTCTTCTAAAGTACTAAGGGAAAAAATCTCTTCCAAACTCTAAAAGGCAATAAAATAATTTAAAGCAAATTTTAATTAACTCAAAATACAGACTTGCCAACATTCCCCTGTAAGCATACCAGGTATCTGCTCGTGAACATCTGGTAGCAATCACACCCATGAATTGTTCAGCATTTTACTTAAAATAAAAACATACTTTCTGCAGCCTTCATTTTTTCCTTACTATCCTGAATTTGATTCACTCTTTTATTGCTTTCCTCATTCTGCCAACGTGTGAATGCCTACTATGCACAGTAACTGCTAAGTGCCACGTATCACAAAGGAACAAGACACAATCCCTTTTCTCCAGTCAAATTGGGTATGAATATAATTCATCATGTAATAAGAGTACACCACTATAGCACAAATATATTTTGGTTTGTGTGTGCATAGAATATTGTCATAATGCACAAAAGGAAGTGACCACATTTGCCTGGAAGAGTCTTCATGAAGAAGGTGCCATCTCTCTAGGGTCTTAAAGGATGGGGCTCTTTCCAAGTTCTCACTGGGAAAAGCACAAGGTTCAACAAGAGGGAGAAGAAACCCATAGCGCAAAGTCAACGGATCTGGCTAGCACACACACATCATCCAAACCACTTACAGGCAATATGGGGCTGGGGATAGTCTAAACTCTTACTTTTTACAATCAAATCTCTTCACACTTGGGCTTCTCCCTAACATTTCTTTTTTAAAAAAATTTAATCTTCATTGTATTTTTCCCATTACCATCCAGTCCCCTTATACTCTCATCTCCCCAAGAATCACCACGCTGTTGTCCATGTCCATGAGTCCTTTTTCCTGCTTGCTCAATCCCTCCACCCTCTAACCTATTATTCCCCCTGCCCCCCGCCTGTCATCCTGCTCTCCATTTATGAGTTAGCAGATGCTACTAGATACATAGCATCCTGGTTGAAAGTGTATTCTAGACTCAAACAAGCCTTATTAACATCCTACTCAAAGATTACCAGCAGTGCTACCTTGGGCAAATGACCAGCCTCTCTGAGCCTCAATGTCTTCATATGTAAAATGGGATGAAGGTATGCCAAATTCATAAGATTCCTGTGAAAGTTCAAAAAATAAGATGTGTAAAATATTTAGCATTTATTAAACACTTATGAAGTCCTCAAAAAATATTTGTTATTGGGGCCCTGGCTGACGTAGCTCAGTGGATTGAGCGCGGGCTGCAAACCCAAGTGTCGCAGGTTCGGTTCCCAGTCAGGGTACATGCCTGGGTTGCAGGCCATGACCCCCAGCAACTGCACATTGATGTTTCTCTCTCTCTCTCTTTCTCCCTTCCTTCCCTCTCTAAAAAATAAATAAAATCTTTAAAAAAATATTTGTTATTATAACCAAGACTGCTAATTGTCTGTCCAATATTTATTTCCCTTTCTTTCTTACCAGGTGCTTTCTAGGGGAGGGGAGGGCAGGAGAGGGGAGATGGAAGAAAAGAAAAAGAAAGTATCTTAAAAGCAGCCAAAGGAAAAGAAGACAGAACTTCTACAATGAAACAATTAGACCAAGAGCTGAACTTCTACAGTGAAACAATTAGACCAAGAGCGCGCGCACACACACACAGGCACAATAATAGAAGTCAGATGATTAGGGAAAAATAAATTCAAATAACCAAAAGAAAATAATTTCCAATCTAGAATTCAATATCCTGTGCAAACATCTTTCCAGAATTAAAGCAAAATAAAGATATTTGCAGAAAGACAAAACTCAAGAGAATTTGTCTCTGATAAACTGCAGTGAGTACTAAAGTGTGCTCTCCTGGCAGAAGGAAGAACTTTCCAAATGGAAGCCAGGAGACTGGAAAGGCTGAGGAACAAGAAAAGAAATAACAGACATAAATTAGTGCTGGCTACATACAACAACAATGAAAAAATACAAATAGAATAAACAAGGATTTAAGGTGTTCTAAAAGCCTTGCAACATCTGAGAAGATGCACGGGTACTAATTTATAACAGAATTAGAAAAACACATGTTGTATTTTGCAGAGCACCCACTGAAAGAATAGAAAAGAAAAACAGAAAGTTAATGTAAGGGGGTTGGAATAATACAAACTTATCAATCCCCAAAATGCAGTATACTCTGGTTTCTCGTCAGATAGCATAAATCTTTCACCTTTTACCCAAAGAATGTAGGAAGTGAGAGAAAAGAAAAACAAAGAACAGGTGGGACGAAAAGGAACCAATAGCAAGATGTCAGGAACCAGGAGTGAGAACAGGGACCGCACCACTACACATCCTACAGACGTTAAAGGATAAAGGGATATTATTTATTAACAACCGTACATTAATAACTTTAAAATTTTAAATGCAACAGCAAAATTCTTAGGAAAATGTGGTTTATAAAAACTGACTCCAGAAGTAAAAGAAAATTTGAATGGGTCTTTGATTGTAAAAATCATTAAATCCGTAAGTTGAAAAGCTCCCCAAAAGAGAAAAGCCCAGGCCCGGATTGCCTCACTGTTAAATTCTACCAAATATTTAAGGAAGAAATAAAACTAGTGTTAAAACTCATTACAAAACTACATTAATTAACACAATGTGATATTGGTGTAGGAATAGACAAATAAATCAATGAAAAGAACTGACTCTAGAAAAAGGCCCGTGCCTACATAGGCACTTGACACGTGGAAGACTGGACTGCAGGCAATTGAAGAAACGAAGGTATTCTCAAATGAGTGGCCTTAGGTCGACCAGATAACCACGCCCACATGGACAAAATATTGAACTTGGTCTTCATCTTATTCCATACATAATAATCAGTTCCAAGTGGAGTGTAGATCTAAGTGTAAACAAAAAAAACGTATGGAATATAATATAGAAAAATACCTTCATTAAACTGGGAGTATGAAATTTAAAAAAGACACAAAATAAAAAGATAGATAAATTGCTCTAATAAAATTAAGAGTTACAGTAGAAAAATATTTACAGCACATAAATAATGCACAGAGGGCTCATAGCCAGACAAGCTAGAAAACTTCCCGAGTAAATTTTGTTAAATGGAAAAAGACTAAGCAGGCACTTCACAAAAGAAAAAAGGAATGACCACCCCCCCCCCAAAAAATGTATAAAAACTTGCAAACCTCTTTAGGCATTAGAAAAATACAAATCAAAACTACCGTGAGAAACAACTATAAACTCATTAGATTAGCTAGAGTTTAACAAACTGAAAATGCTAATGTTAACAGGAACTCAAAGCAGGAGAATTCTCATACGTTCCAACCACTTAGGACAACCACTTTGGGCAACTATTCGGCAGTATTTACTAAATAATACCTGTAACACCTAATGACCCCAACATTCTGCTCTTTCCAACAGAAATGACTATACTAAGAGTTTGCAAAATATTCATTAAATAAAAACATAAGATAAATGAACACCAGCAGTAGATCAAGGTAATAAATTGAAGCACATTCATACAATAAGTTACCTGCAATGATGAGAGAACTACTGATACAGTCAAACACATATATGGATCTCTTCAAAGTAGTGCTGGACAAAATAAGGCAACATAAAGGGATACAGTATTGTTCCATTTCTTGTCTGTAAGCAAGGGCAATGGCTACTTCGGGGCAGGGGAAGGGAAAGGTTATGGCGGGAGAGGAGAAATTCCTCAGGGGTTGGTCATGTTCTGTTTCTTAACTTAGATGGTGGCCGTGTAGCTGTTTGCCTTGGAAGGATTCACTGAGAAGCCTATTTCTGTTTTGAGCACTTTTATGCATATGTTACACTGCACAATTTAAAAAATGATCAGGAATGTGACACAGATTTATCTGTAAAGATATTCTCTATGGCACTATTATAATTTTAAAAGTCGTTTAAAAAGGAAATTATACAAACACAAAATTAATATGTCTTTACAATGGACTATCATTTAAATTCATGTTTTAAAGGAATATTGAATGCCATGAAACTTATTGTTTAGACAATAAAGTGGGTTACTTTATATACAGTACACTATATACAGTACAATCCCATTTTAATAAAATACATGTAAACTATATATGCACACATTCCAAGAAAAAAAATTGGAAACGATATGTAGCAGGTCCTCAAATAACATCATTTTGTTCAATATCATTTCATAATAACATCGATGAGATGCCACAGGAGCTCAGCTCTTGTTTGTATCCATAGCCTGTGGTACAATCGTTTTTTATGCATCATTTCACTTTTAGACATCACGTCATAGAACCCATGGAAAATGTTAAGTGAGGACTTACTCTATGCCAAAATAAGATGAATTATAGGCAATCTTTATTCCTTCCTCGGTATTTTCTAAATTCTTAGGAAAAACGGAAGGGAAAAAATTGTTTTGTGAAATTCTTAGTGAAAAACGGAAGGGAAAAAATTCTTTTTCTAAAGATTCAGAGGCTCTCAAATTTACCCATTAGTCTGGCTTCACTGGGGAGCACATCCTTGAAGCCAAATATTTTCCCTCTGAAAACTGCAGCACTCTTCCGTGGGCGCCAACATGTGGCCTCCAGAGTGAAACATCACGTGACAGTATAGGAGGAAATCAGAAGACGTCTGCACAGCTCGGGCACGGACTGCCGATTAGAGCCAGATCAGGGACCCCCCTATCGCCCTTTGAGAGTTTCCCTGGAATTAAGAGAGTCACTAACCAGTGACTAGACAATGTTTCACTAACATTTGTCTTACTTCACAAATAAAGATTTAACCGCAGAAAGTTTCCCCCAGCCCCACAGACAATGCCTTGAGTGTCGTTTTTCCAGGTCTCCTGTGATCCTTTTCCTTTCCCCACCCGTCAGGGTTCTACCCCTCTGTTAACACCTTCCTAAACAGGCTTTTTATTGTTTTTTTTTTTAATTTCCCAGAAAGTCTTCTATGATCCACCTAATGCCTGTATGCTCTGAAGTCTTCTGGTATTGCAGGGATCCTGCATAACGGGACTCCTTTGTCCAGCACTGTGGTCAGTGCTGGTTACCTTTTCATCAGCATACACCTCCGTCCTATTCTACAGTAAGGGGAGCATCCCCTGTGTGAATGGGCTTTTGGAAAGTGTCAGCTCTGTCACCAGGACTAACTGGTGGTGCTGCTGTCCGAGGTTACAAAGCCAAGGAGAGAAGACAGTTCTTGGCCCCCAGCCCCAGGGCATCAGAGTTGTGACTCAGGAGACAGTGTGATTGGTTCCATTTTCCTGTTTGCGCTCCCACACGCCAATGGCGATAAGCAATATGACTTCCATAGGAGAAGGATATATTTGTGAGTAATAATCCATCTTTAATTCATAAAGCACACCCAGCCAATAATCCACAAAGCGCCAAAATAATCCTCACTTGGCTTCTGCTTCGGCATACCCATTCCAAGCTTTAGTTCACCCAGTTTCCAGACCTTTTGTCCTCTACCCAGTTTAAATAATATGCAAACGTATTCCCAAACAGCCTCCAACCAGATTATTACCAACAGACTGGGGAATGACGCACATGTAGGCCATCTACATAAGAGAAACAAGTCGAGCCAAAAGGGATCATTTGTATGGCTTAAATCATGGAGATGGGCTATATCCACGGGGCTGAATTCACAATTGCTGGCTTCAGCAATGTGGGCGGGTTTAATCTTTGAACTTCACGATCCCTCCACCCCGACACCCACCCCCACACCCCAATCACACACACACACACAGATGGCAGAGCCACCACACCCCATCCCCCACTTCTTTGGTGGTCTCCACTGGGACACAACCTCACTGGCATACTTAAGAGGACACCAGAGAGAATGCAGCCCCATGTATTTTTTATGAGAAATGAGACTCCGGACAAAGGACCTAGAGCAGAGGAAGCTGCCATCTTAGATCTACTGACTCCACAACAGAGCATGGTGAGAAAATAGCGTGTGGTGAATGTGAATCCACCCAGCCATTAATCAGAATTCTCCAGCGAGGGGATTTTCCCGAGGCCTAATCCAGGCTCGACAGGTGGGGCGCTCTTCAATACCTCTCCAACCCCTAAGCCCCACCAGCTTTTCATGACCACTATTTGTCCCTTTTGACAAAAAGGCCTGCGCCTGGAAAACTGCGCCTGAAGATACTTGGCGAGTATCTTCAGCTGCCCATGTCATCACTAATATAGTTGCTTTGGGGAAAACGCAGCTGCCCACTTCCCCATACCCAGGGCCCAAGTTCCCTCCACAACACCCAAGCCGAGGGGAGAGCTTGCCCTCTTTGATCAAATCTGCCACTTTTAAGAATAGAGAAGAGTCAGAAAAGGACTCATTATTACCATGAGCGTTTGCTGTGCCATTGTAAGTGAGTCGTATTCCCCCTGGGTGTGCTTCCTTGTTTGTGAGTTCAGAGGGCTGAAACTAGATGACCTCTGTGGTCCCACTGTGGGCTCCCTCGTAGGTCCACTTATCATAACCTGCTAAGTGCTCCCATATCATCCCAACTTCTTCCCACCCCACCACAGGTAGGGGTCAGTGCCCTGGGTCTCTCATTTTTACAATCAGTCTGGAGGTGAGACTAGTGCAGGTGAGACTTTAGAACTCACCAGACTTTGCAGCTGATGGGGAACTCAAATAACCGCCGAAATGCCATGCCTCAAGGCAGGTGAGGTAGTGTTATCCCCAAGGTGCAGACAGGAAAACTGTAATCCAGAAAGGCTGCATGACGTGCACAAGGCTCCCAGCTGTCCTAACAGGTGGTACACCAAGGGTACTCAGCTTCCTCACGATGATCTTCCCCAACACCACCACAATTGTTATGAAAAGACACTATTTCCGATGTGAGCCAAAGCTTTAAGATGAATTGCTAAATACAGAATCAATTATTTGCAGAAGCAAACCTTAGCTATAGCCCCTTAATATTTATATTATTGTTCATGATCAAGAGATGGCAGTAAGAGCTTTGATGTTAAACCCTTTGACAACTAGAAAGCTACAGATAAATGATGTTTTTACTACCTACAAACTATTGCATGACTCTGGAAGTCAGAAGCCATGTCAGGGGTATTCACAATTAATGACAAAGAAGTTCCACCCCAACAAACACAGTGCCTGGGGAGCAGCTCTCTGCTCAGTCAACCTACAAGGTAATCTCGACACATTTACATATGTGTTTATAGCTCTGCCAGTGTTTAATAAGAACCCGTGGAAGCTGAAGAACTGTTCTATTTATCTGTAACGCCATTGCTGTAAGTAGCAAAAAGTTTAATTTAATAACTCAAGTGGTTTTTTAAAGTTAAATTTCATCTCCCGTATGCGTGTATAAGAAGCTCTTTAAGGTTGAGATAATTCATTTGAATTATCTAAGCCAAAATGATCATATTTTCCTCACTAACGTACAATTTTCTAGAAGTGTGTTCACAGAGAAAAATAATATTCCCAACATGTACTAAAATTCACATTTAAGAATCCCCAAATTCACTTTAGGGGTGATTTTGCTCTTGTAAATGATCAGTCTCGACTCATTTAATCCTCCTACAAAATCCACACAAGCCACGGGAGAATCATTCCTTGGGATTTTAAAGTGTATTAAAACACACCGCGCAGATGAAAGCGGGGCTTGTTCTGAGTCCAGAGCATCTGAATACCAGCTCCTCTGCCCTGGAAGGAGAAGTGGTGGGTAGCGGGGTTCCCCCAGAGGAGGCAGCTCCAGTCCTTGCCCCCTGCCGCACTGGTCTGGAGGCAGAGAAGCGTCATGTGTCACTGGCAAGACACGGAGTCCCTGGCCAGGCCCTGTTATCCTGGCAGGGAGCTGACTGTTCCTTCCAACTGTCCCAAGACTGATCCCACTAGCCATTTAACCCTTGGAGCATCTCTTGCCTGACTTAGCCTCCAGATGGCATCCTGAATTACCCATCCAGTTATCATCCCAACCAGATCAACACCTCCGGGACCCTCTGTAACCTCAGGCAATGGGGGTCCACTGCTGCCTGAGTCTGAATATTTGCCAGAAAAACTGCCTTATCTTAAGCCATCTAGAATGTCAACCAAGGAGCAGGGAAAAGGAAGAACCATTCCCATAGGACACAAACTAGATAAGAATCTGACATTTTCCTTTGCAATGACTTGACATCCTTGCTTTCTCAAAGGAAAAAATCACTTTAACCAGCCCAGCAGCCCCTTCCTGCTACAACATGTTCCAGGTGCCCATTCGCTGACTATTTAAGCATGCCCTGACTCTAATGCACTTACAGGGCATTTATCTTCTTTTAATTCCTTCCACTGCCCGCAGGACTAACGATCCAGAGCAGTGTAATCCAGTAACAACACTACTGCTCTAAGCCACAGGCTGACTACCTCAGCAATTGTGGGCAAAGGACAGTATGGACAACTCAGTTTAGCAAAGAAACAACTCATTCTTTTTCAACATTTACCCACCCCCCACAAGAATAAGTAAATAAATAAGCAAGCAAACTCAGGGGGAAATAGCATCCTTGTTGCTAGGGGTTAATTAAAATGAAACAGCCAAAGGTCAGCAACAGAAGATAGAAAAGTCTCCATCATTTGAATAATCCATAATAGGTAGACATTCCACAAATGCATAGAAAGTGAAAGATTCAGCAATGCAGTGGCAATGCATGCCTGTTTCTGCAGCCCCACCACCCTTGAGCCAGTGGCATGCGCTCCCCGTTGGGGAAGAGGGAAGCCTTTGGTCTCTTCCAAACCATTCACTGACATGCAGAACCTCTGAACCTCCAAAGGCAAGAACAGTGGGCGAAGATATCTAGCAAGCATGCTCCCTCTGTTCCGAACATCAGTCATGCTAGTTCCCGCCTCCATCAATTACTCTTCTGTTGACCACCCACATTTAATTCAGCGTTAAAAACATGACAACAAGGTCTGAGATTTGAGGAATGTACCTGACTCTCTCTCCCCTCCAGGGGTGGTGGAATCTCATCAGCAAAACCAATCTTCCCTGGATCACCCATAAAGGCACTAACCTCATCCACGTTCTCAAAGGCGTTGATGACATCATATGGCAAACAGGACAGAAGGTCAATCACAAACCACGTCTTCAGGTAGTTCATGCGGATGAGTTTGGGGTCGGAAATCACCTCCCCAGCTGGTCCGACAAAGGTGGTGTGAAAATTCAGCACAATGTCCACCAAAAAGATGACGTCCACGATGCTGTCCACTACCAGCCAGGCCACATTGTTCTGCCTGGTTTTAAAGGAGACGTTGTAAGGGACCAAGATGGCTGTGTAGAAGGTCAAGATCAAGATGATCCAATCCCACGTGGTTTTAAAAACACAGTAATGTAAGATGATGTGAGGGGGGGTCTTTGGTGCCTCTTGCTTGTACTGGGGGAGGATGTCCGAGCCCAGCTGCAGGACCTGTACAGGAAAACATGGCCAAGAGAGAACTAAGTTAGGGGTTAACGGCAAGCATCTGTCACTGACAAATCATCATGATGCCCGAGATGGATCATTAGGTGCAAGAACAGGTACTGGAGAAGTATGGGAGAGGAGAGGTGAACATTATATTAAATCACAATAAAACAATCACATACTATGATGTGGCTTATTATGTACCAAGCACTATACTTCATATACATTTATTATCTCAATTCTAAATACAACTTCATTTTATTAGCCAGTTATTACTCTATGTGACAAGTAAGAAACTGAGGCTCAAGAGAATTAAGTAACTTAACAAATATTTATTGTTCTGTGCCAGCAACTTTTCTAGACACTGGACACACAGTCACGAAGGAAACAGCACGATTCCTGCTCTTGGGAAGCTCGGTCTAGTAGACAAATTAAGATAATTTCAAATTGTGTTAAGAGCTAAATAAGAAGTAGCATGAGACACACAGTGATTTGATAGAATGTGACTTCAGGATTAGGGGAGGGAGAGTGTTTGAACTAAAATCTGAATAACAACAAGGAACCAGCCATTCAAACTTGTATGGGAAAATTATCCTAGCCAGAGAGCATAACTGGCATAATGAATCCAGGGTAGGACAAGCTTGATATCTGCAGTGGAAGAAGGAAGTCCGGTGTGACAGAAGCACACTAAATGAGGGAAGAAAGGATGCTAAATGAGTCCAGAGGGGAAGCGGAAACCAAACCATGCGTGACCCAGGGGGCCTGGAGAGATGCTGGATCTGATTCTCAGTACGTCTGAGTGTAACTGGAGGGCTTTAAGCAAGGGAATAATTTGATGCATATTTATAAAAGATCACCCTGGCTGCTGCATAGGTAATGAATTGAGGCAGAGGATTAGAGGGTAGGACAGAATCCGGAAACCTATTATAACACCCTGAGAAGAAGATGAGGTGATGGAGAAAAGCAGTCCAATTTTGGATATATTTTTGAAGTAAACCAACTGAATTTGCTGATGGCTAAAAATGAAGAAAATAGAGCAATGACTGGCACCCACTACTTTAATCCAACCCCCCATCCCAGCAATGGTAATTGGCCCAGAGTAGGCCATACAGGACTATTTTTAAGTGAATAAATGAACTTCAAGGTCATGCAGCGAAGCAAAATGGAACCAGGATTCCAAATTAGGTCCTGCTGGATTAAAAACACATGCTGTTCCACATCAAAGTTACATTTCCCCAAACAACAGGTTTTTAATGAAGCAAATTCAGTGAAGGAAGAAGTTTAGAGAAGCCTGGTTCTAAAAGAGGATCACAAATGGGTTTCACTTCAACAGTCAAAGGCAAAACGCCATGTCTCAGAGACCAGGCCAAGCCGGAGGGGACCCCGGCCCGGCCCGGCCCAGCCCAGCCCAGCCCAGCCCAGCCCAGGCCAGCCCAGCCCAGGCCAGCCCAGCGGCTCTCCTGTGCCCACTTATAGACTCCTACACGTCTTTAGATGAAACTTCCTCCTGTGTCGTGGACACTCGTTTTTTTCCTCCTGAGGTTAAAGACCCATTAGTGAATACAAAATAATCTGAATGTCTCTGCTCCCACTATAGTTGGTGCCAGGCCTTAATAGGTGACCAAGCCCTGGCCGGTGTGGCTCAGCTGGTTGGAGTGTCATCTCACAGACTGAAGGGTCTCGGATTCCATTCTAGTCAGGGCGAATGCCTGGGCTGTGCGTTCATCCCCATAGCAGCACATGCAAGTGGCAACCGATGTCTGACATCGATGTTTCTCTCCCCTCTCTCCTTCCCTTCCTCTCTCTCTCAAATCAATAAGCATGTCCTCAGGTGAGGACTGAAAACCTGACAAAACAAAAAGCTAGAAATCCAGAGTATCCAGTGTGCATCTTTGGGTGTGGGGATTTTTTTTATCTCTCCCACCAATGCACAGAGCTCTTCTAGAATTTGGGATTTTAATTTCTCTCCCCATGAAAAGAACTTATACAAGAGTGATTAATGAAGCTTGGGCCCTGAGACCTCAGGCGGGAAAAGGGATTGACCTGTAAGAGTAAAGCAAATAAAATTAAATGAGTGGGACTTCCGCTTCTGGAAAGACAAGAGTAGACAAACTTCTCCTTAATCCTCCATTTAAGAACAACTAAAAGCTCTGGACATTGTATATAAAACAAATGTAACAAGACTCTGAAAGGTACAGGAAAGAGAGCAAACTAACTAGGAATGATACAGTGGTGAGTCCACCGGTTTTCTTTCTACCTCATATATTCTCAGACTTGGAGGTGCAGAAACCAACAACGTGGAAACACCAATAGATGCAGACAAAAAGAAAGTGCCAATAAAAGTTCACTCTAGCAAGTGGACTAGGAAAGGGGCAGTCTCAAAAGGTAGAAAACTTCTAGACAATAACCACTCTACTAGAGCCAAATGCCACACACAAAACATTGTGGCCTGACTCCCACCCTGGCCAGCAAAGGCTACTAGGAAGCCTAGATTTCCCCCTTCCTGAGGCTGTAATGAAGCCCCCAACCCTGTTCTCCTCCCCACCCAGGGCACTCACAGAGAAGGTCCAGTAGGGAGCCTGCACTTCTACCTCACCCAGTGGTCATGAGGTGTCCCTCCCCCTCCCCACAGTGAGATCAGAGGAGGGCTAGTGCAGAATCGTGATTTTCACCACTGCCCAGAAGTAAAAAGGCTGCCACCCCCCCAACCCAGGGAGGCATCAAGGTAAGCTTAGCAGGGAGCTGAAACTCTCACTCTCACCCAGCAGTGACAAGAAGGAAACCCCTGCAGGTATCAACAGAGGCTGAACTGGAAACCTGGACTTCTATCCCAACCCAGCAGAAATGAGGGAGTGCCTACCCTTTTCTCTGCCACATCTTTATCACAGGAAGCCACCTAAAACAAAAGGTTTAAATAAGATCCAGAGTCTCATACACAGTATCTCAAATACCCAGGTTTTGATTACAAATCACTCATTATACCAAGAACCAGGGAAATAACAAACTCATTGAAAAACAGACAATCAATAGATGCCAACACCAAGATGACAAAGATGTCAGAAATATATAACAAAGATTTCAACATAACTGTCATAAAAATGCTCGAATGAGCAATTATGAACACACTGGAAACCAGTGAAAAAACAGAATGTCTCAGCAAAGAAAGAGATGTAAAGATGAACCAAATGAAAATTTCAAAACCAAATAATGCAATAACTAAGTTTTAAAATTCAGTGGATAGGCTCAACACCTGAATGGAGAGGACAGAGGAAAGAATCAGTGAAGACAAAGCAATTGAAACTGTGCAACCGGAACAACAGAGAGAAAATGGCACAGTACATGAAGACGAGGGGGTTGAGTCATCAAGAAGACATAGTGTGTGCACCGAACAGAAGAGCTCCAAACATATGCAAAGCAAAAGCTAACAGATCGAAAAGAAGAAACAGACAAATTTGCACACTCTTCTATCAACCTTTGATAGAACAGCTGGACAGAAAATAGCCATTTAAGAACTCAACAACACCATCAACCAATAGGGTTTAACTGACATTTATGACATCCTCCACCCACCAAGAGCAGAATGCACATTCTTTTCAAGTGCATGTGGAACATTAGCTCTATACTAGTCCATAAAACAAACCTCAACAAAAAATTTTAAAGATCTTATTTATTTATTTTTAGAGAGGGGGAAGGGAGGGAGGAAGAGAGGGAGAGAAACATCAATATGTGGTTGCCTCTCGTGCACCCCCTACTGAGGACCTGGCATGCCGGGTCTGCCACAACCCAGGCACATACCCTGACTGGGAATCAAACTGGCGACCCTTTGGTTGGCAAGCTGGCACTCAGATCCACTGAGCCCCACCAGCCAGGGCCAGACCTCAACAAATTTAACAGAACTGAAACCACACAGAGTGTGCTTTCTGACTAAAACGGAGTCAAACTAGAAATCAGTAATAGAAAGGTGACAGGAAAATATCCAAACATTCAGAAGCTAAACAACACACTTTTAAATAATCCACAAGCCAAAGGAGAAGTGTCAAGGGAAATTTAAAAGTACATTGAAGTCAATGAAAATGAAAATGCCACATACCAAAATTTGTGGGATGCTGCAAACTGAAAGGAAAATGTATAGCATTAAATGTTTACCTAAGACAAGAGAAAAAGTCTTAAATCAATAAAATACACTCCCACCCCAAATCCTTACTTTTTAAAAAGGCAAGATACAAACAAAGCAAGGAGAAGGAAGGAAGTAAAGCTGGAAGCAGATATCAGTGACATAGAAAACATAAAAATAGAGAAAACTGGTGATCTTTGAAAAATCAAGAAAATAAAATAAAAATACAATTGACAAACATATAGGAAGACTGAAAAAGAAAAACAGAGACAGAGGAGAAACAAATTACCAATAGCAAGAATGAAACATAGGATGTAATTATAAACCCAGTAGATATCAAAAAGATAAAAGGGAACACCACGAACAGCACTATACACATAAAGTTGACTACTTAATGGAATGGTTCTTGAAAACCACAAACTACCATACTTCATAGCCTTATAAACTAGTAAGAAATTGGATTAGTAATTTTAAAACACCCCCAAAAGGTCTTTAGGTCCAGGTGCTATCAATGGATAATGGTACCAAAATTTAAAGAGGAATGAACAGCAATTCTACACAACTGCTTCCAGAAAATGGACAAAGAGGAACCACTTCTCAATTAATTTTGTGAGGTTAGTATTACCCTGATTCCAAAACCAGATAAAACCAGTACCAAAAAAAAAAAAAAAAAAGAAAACAACAATCTAATGTCTTTCATAAACAGGGAAGCAAATCCTTAACAAATAGTAGCAAATAAAGTTCAGAAATATATAAAAAGATGACCAAGGGAGGTATATTCCAAGGGTGCAGGCTGATTCAAAATTCAAAAATCAATGAATATAATTTGCCATATTAACAAGTTGAAGAAGGACAATCACAGGTCCATATCAACTGATGTAGAAAAAGCATTTGACAAAATTCAACAACAATTCATGATAAAAACTCTCAGGAAAATAGGAATAGAGAGGCACTTCTTCAACTTAATAAAGAATACCCACAAAAACCTACAGCTAACGTCATATTTAATGGTGGAAGACTGAAGGCCAAGGCCAAGGCAAAATATCAGATTTCACTATATTTTATGCAACGTAGCACTGCCTCTGTATAAGGAGGGAAAAGGAATAAAAAGCATTCAGATCAGGAAGGAAGAAATAAAAGTATCCTTATTTTCAAATAGCATAATGGTGTAGATACACAATATCCCAAGGAATCTACATATAAACTTCTAGAACTAAAAAGTGAGTTCAGCAAGGTTACACAACACAAGATAAACATACAAAAATAATTGTATTTCTATATACTAGAAAGTGAACACCAAAACTATAGAATAACATTTTTAATTAAAAAAAAACATTTAGGTGCTCCCTGGCAGGTGTAGCTCAGAAGGTTGGAGTGCAGTACCATAACTGAAAGGTTGTGGGTTCGATTCCCAGTCAGGGCACACGCCTAGGTTTCAATCCCAATTCCCTCTTGAGGCACATATGGGAGGAAACTGATCAATGCTTCTCTCTCTCTCTCCCTTTCTTTCTCCCTTCCTCCCTCTCTAAAAGCAATGAAAAAATATCCTTGGTTGAGAATTAAAAAAAAAACATTTAGGAGCAAATAGGACAAAATGTAAACAGGACATATGTTAAAAACAACAAAATGCTGATAAAAAGAGATCAAAGAAGATACAAATAAATGAAGAGGCATGCTGTGTTAGTAAGTTAGAAAATTCAACATACTAAAGTTGTCCTTTCCAATCTGATGTACAGGTTTACCACAATTTCTATCAAAATGACAGCAATAGTCTTTGTAGATACACCATATGAAAAGATGCTCAACATCGCTAGCCATCAGACAGATGATGCAAATTAAAACCACAATTAGATACCACCTCACACCTGTCAGAATGACCATCATTAATAAACCCACAAACAAAGTGCTGGCAAGGTTGTGGACAAAAGGGAACCCTAGGATACCATTGGTGGGAATGCAGACTGGTGCAGCCACTATGGAAAATAGTATGGAATTTCTTCAGAAAACTGAAAATGGAACTGCCTTTTGACCTGGCAATTCCACTGCTGGGATTGTACCCTAAGAATCCTGAAACACCAATTCCAAAGAACTTATGCACCCCTATGTTTATAGCAACACTATTTCCAATAGCTAAGTGCTGGAAACAGTCCAAGTACTCATAAGTAGATGAGTGGATTGAAAAACTGTGCTATATTTACACAATGGAATATTACAGAGCAGAAAGAAAGAAGTTCTATCTTTTGCAACAGCATAGATAGAGCTGGAGACTATTATGCTAAGTAAAATAAGCCAGGTGGTGAAAGACAAATACCATATGATCTCACTTATAACTGGCATCTAACTGGCAAAAAAGCAATTCGGTGGCAATTCTGTGTAGGAAAGAACTTCCACAGGCAAAAAATAAGCTAACAAGAAAAACAGAACCAGAGACATGGAAACATGGAACAGACTGACAGCTGTAGGAGGGGAGGAGGGAGGGAGGGAGGGAGGGGTTGGAGGAAGGAAGGGGAAGGGACTAGTCAAAGAACATGTATGCATGGCAACACATGGACACAGACAACAGAGGGGGGATTGATTCTGGGCTAGAGGGGTGAGCTGGGTGGAGGGGGGCAAAAGGGAAAAATTGGGACAAACAGAATAAACAATAAAAAATAAAAAGAGAAGGTAACCAAAAAGCAGAAAAAATAGAAATAAAATTTATATGGAAAGGCAAAGGAACTGAAATAGCTAGAAACAATTTTGAATAAGAAAAATAAAGTAGGAGGAATCAATCTAGCCAATTTCAAAATGATAAATAGCTACAGTAATTAAGACTCTGGGAATGCTAGAAGAATACTCTCGTAGATTAATAGAAAAGAATGGAGAACGCAGAAATAGACACACACGAATATACTCAGCTGATTTTTGATAGTGGCAAAAAGTAATTCAGTGGCAATTCTGTGTAGGAAAGGAATTTCATAGGCAAAAAGAAATGAATTGCAAACATAAATATAAAATGTAAAACTATAAAACCTAAAAAAAATAGGAAAAGATCTAGGGCTAAGCAAAGTGTTCTTAGACTTGACATCAAAAGCACAATCCACAGAAAAAAAACTGATAAATTGGACCTCATCAAATTTTAAAACTTTAGCTGCAAAAAAATAAATAAATAGAAGGCTGTCAGGAGGATAAAAAGAGAAGCTATGACTTGGAAAAAATATTTGCAAACCATATACCCAATGAAGAAGAGGTATCCAGAATACATAATTTATAATATATGATTTCAAAACTCTACAACAGCCCCTGGCTGGCGTAGCTTAGTGGACTGAACGTGGGCTGCAAACCAAAGCATCGCAGGTTCGATTCCCAGTCAGGGTACATGCCTGGGTTGCAAGCCATGACCCCCAGCAACCACACATTGATGTTCCTCTCTCTCTCTCTCTTTCTCCCTCCCTTCCCTCTCTAAAAATAAATAAATAAAATCTTTTTAAAAAATATAAATTGTTCAAAAAAACTCAACAACAAAAAAACAAACAATCCAATGAGAAAATGAGAAAGAGTAATGAATGAATATTTCACCCAAGAGGATATACAGGTGGCAAATAACACATGAAATGATGTTCAACATTGCTAGTTATTAGGGAAAAGATATCACTACATACCTATCAGAATGTCTAAAATAAAAAACCGTGACAACACAAATGCTGGTGAGAATGTAGACCAACTAAAGCCCTCATTATTACTGCTAGTAGAAATATAAGAAGGTACAGCCACTGAAGAAAAGTGTTGCTGTGTATTAAATAACTAAATAAGCAACTACCACATGACCCAGCAATTACACTCTTGGGTATTTATCCCAGAAAATATGAAAATTAATGTTCTCACACAAAGCCTGCACACAAATGTTTATAGCCACTTTAGCCATAATAGCCAAGAACCGGAAGCAACCCAGATGTCCTTCTGGGACACACTGGGTACATCCATTCCACGGAATGTTCCTCGGCAAGTAGAAAGGTTCAAACCACTGATGCACGCAACAACCTGGATCACCAGAGATTAAAATGTATATAATATCTTATACATTTACATAAACTTGTATTTATAGAGCATCTTTAAAATGACAAAATTATAGAAACATGGAACAAATGAGTGGTTGCCAAGGGCTTGCGGGGTGGGGAGTAGTAAGGGCAGAAAGGAGGTGGGCGTGGCTATAAAAAGGCAACACGAGATATTCTCAGGGTCATAGAAATGTTCTGTATCATGACTACACCAGTGTAAGTATCTTGGTTGGGATATCAGACTATAGTGTTGCAGGAAATTACCACCAGGGGGAAACTGAATAAAGAGCACACGGGATCTCTTTGTATTATTTCTTACAACTGCATGTGAATCTACAGTTATCTCAAAATAAGAAGTTTCATTTTAAATAATCAACTGAATACAGATGAATTACAAGCATTGTAAGGAAGGGTTCCTGAGCATTTAACTAAGGAAGAGGCAGGGGAAAGGGAGGTGAGTTATTTAGGGGGTCATTGTATGTTTGCAAAACACAGTCTGAATAAGACTATTCAGCAAGAACTCAAAAGAATCCATAAGCAGGCAGCCACCTGCTGAATGCACACCAAAGTCACCCGGAGCTCCATGGTCCTTGGTTATGAGCCCTCAGGAGGGAATACCCTTTCAGAGAAAAAGGTGTGCTCCCGTGACAGTTTGATACAATGCACAGTTATTTCTAGGTGAGTTTCCCATTCTGATGCTTTCCAGAACACTATGAGGTCCTGCCCGAGTGAGGCCCGAGTCAATAGTGTCTCCGCATCTCCCCAAAATGTCAGTTGACCGCAGATGCTTCCCCTGCTGCTAGTAGTACAATAGGTGTTGAATAGGTGTCAACCTGGGGGGTTGACAGGTGCTGGGCTACACAGGGAGGGATGCTGGGGACTGGTATTCAGATTCTCTCTTCCTATCCATAGGGTGCAATGCAGCCTTCTACACTGAAACCAGAGTATAGCTGCATTCTGGGTGTGGACTTGGATGTGAGGATATTTGATCAAGATGAATGTGACACATTCTCTTTCCAAATCTTTATATTAAAGGTTACGAATAATTCCCATAAGGCCAAGGTTTTAGAGTCTGACTTGAGATCCTATATATTTCACTCTCACATTAACTCTTAACAACTATCTATGGAAAACAGAAGATGGGCATTACATGGAATGGGTTCTTTGTTACAGAAAAACAGTATTCTTTTAAAAAAATTCCCTGACCAAGAATATTTTGCATCCGGTTAACTCCCGACCTCAAGAGTGATTTTAGAGTATGGTGACAAATGACTAATCTGTCGATGAAAAAGATTCCCCTGAGACTGACCCACCTCCCTCCTCCCAAGTCCGTGTGGGAATGGACTCAGACCAGGACAGCAGGTACTGGCGCTGCTCTGAGGAGCCCCGAGACTGCCATCCTCGGGAGGGAGAGCTTTCTCGGGGTCAATCAGAACGGGTGCAGGGTCCACAGAGACGGCGTACCAACCCCTCATTCAGCCATAAGGAGTTTGTCCTATGTTAGATGCTCAGTGCTACTTCAAAAGCTCGGCTGAGAAACTGCTGCACCAGGCGTGGAGACAGAGTGACTAGGGTCGTGTCCTGGTGGCCACAGCACAGTCAGTCCCCTCCCCCACCTCTTTTTTGTCACTGATCAGTATGAGCACGTGCTTCTTGCCTCTTCCATTTGGCAGTGGGGGCTTCCACGGGAAGACAGCTGGCAGCCCTTTCAGAATGTACTTCCTAAGGCTGGGCCGGTGTCTGTCCAAGACACCCATCAGCCTGGGAGTCCCGCAAATTGATACTACTTCCTTCACCCAGTGTAATGTCACCAGTTCGCCTTCTCTCTGTCCCTCCCCCTCCAACACCCAGACAGGAAATACTCATTACAGGCCATCGAATGAGGCCAAAGAATAATCATCTTAAGACTAATTCTGGAAGGAAAATAGAGTCAGGGCTTCTCCCTGGGTGAAGAATAGGAAAATCAAACTGACAATCACATTTCTCTAGCACTTTTGTTTCCGAAGCCCTCTACTGTATTTTTTAATCCTTTTAACTGCCCTTCGAGAGCTTTCTACAGATAAGAACTTGGAGGTTCAGAGAGGCGGAGTGACTCACCCTGAGTCATACCAGGGGTGAGTAAGCAGAGAGCTGGGAGTACAAGCCAGGCTGCCAGCTCCTCGCCTTCAAGTCTTCACTAATCTTTTGTACAGCCTGAATTACCCTTCATGGCACATGACGCACATCATCAGGTCTCACGCAACCTCATGAGATGGGAAGGCTGGTACTTTTCTTATTTTACAAACCGGGGAACAAATCAGAAGGTAAATGGCTTGCTCACAGGCATGTTGCAGATGCAACCTAACACCGTAAGCCCAAGCCCAATTTCCTAATTCCATGTTTTTCTTCTGTTGTAAACTGGCTCTTCATAAACTACTGCTTTTGCATAGGACCTCTGAATGATGGTCACATGCCATCCTGCCATCTTATGACACTGGTTTCTGGCTGAGGGCAGCATCTCCCATGCAGACCTTCTCCAGGATGTCCTGAGTAAAGTCCCAAACCAGCCACGTTGGCCACAGCCTGCTTCCCTGAAGAGTCACTACCCCAAGCCCCGAGCCGCACCTAGATACATTCAGAAAGAAGCAGGACCGAATCATTCACCCTGAAACCCTTCTGTGTCAAGTGACAGTCACCCTGTAAAGCGGCTTTTGCTAAAGTGGATCCAAGACCATAATACTTCACTCTACGTTCTTAAGTGCTATTCTCTGCTACACCTCACGCTTAGCTCACATTTTTGCCTTAAAAATCACTGAAAAATACAGAATCAAATAGAATGTCTCTTCCAATGATTGCAAATCTACAAACTGGCCCTCACCCTCAACCATCTCCCTCCCTCCTGTCTCAACAGAGGAACGCCCACCTCCTACCAAAAGCCAGTCCCTCCCATGTTCTCTGCACCTCACCCTTCTCCCCATCCTGAAGTGCTTTACACCCCCCACCCATGATTCCCTCTTGTTTGATTCCATCAACCTCTCCTCGGACACAGGATTATTCCCTCATCATTTTAAGACATCAGTCAAATTCCCTCTCTTGCTAAGCTCCTTTCACTGTTTCCCTTTATAGCCAGACTTTTTGAAAGAGTATATTAAACACACCCCCACTTTCTCCCCTCAAATCACATTCTACACACTCCAGTGTGACTGTGACCTCTACCCTCTAATGAAATAGCTATTGTCCAGATCACCAGTGATAAAAATGTGGCTAAATCCGTGGACTCTTCTATCCTGATCTAACTCAGCTCTCAGCAACTCCTTACAGATTTTTACACATCTTTCTTTTTGAAACACTCTCCTTGCTTTTTTAAAAAATTTAATTTTTGATTTTTTATTTTGTTTTTTTTTCCATTACCATTTATCCTGCTTATACCCCCTCCCGCCTCCACCTGACCCCCGTCCCCCCAAAATCACCACACTGGTGTCCCTGTCCATGAGTCCTCTTCCTTTTTTGCTAGATCCTTGTCTCTCCCGGTACCACCAAGGTATGCAGCTCAGATCTCCCTCCAAAAACACCTCTAAAATTAACCCATCAAAGAGTTCTGTTGCGTCTGCCACCAAATACATATGACTCAGGACGCCATCACTGTTCTCCAACTCACTGCTCTACTCTGACCAGCACACTGACCCCTCTCGCTGCAGCGTGGCTGAGCTTCCCTATCTCTCCCTCCTCAGATTCATATGCCAAACAGCCACTTAATCATTCATTTCCTTGATCAAAATCTTCCAGCTCCTTCCATTGAACTTCAAATAAGATCTACATTCTTGCTGTAACCCACAAGCGCCTGTCTATCTTTCCAACCTCACCCAAGCCCTTCAACCTCTCACCAACCACCCCATCCGCACTGGCTTTCTGCACAAATACTAAAGCTCTTTTCGCACCTTGGGGCAGCTGAAAATGTCCCTCCCCTATGTGAATGGGCTCTTGTCAACCTTATGTCTTGGTGTACGTGCCACCTCCTCACAGAAGTGTTCCTGAGCAGACTACCTGAAAAAGACTCTACTGCTCTTGTCTTCTGTTACCTCCCACCATGTCACCAGGTTGGTTCCCTTTATAGCATTCATCAGGAATTGTAATGACACGTGTGTCTGTTGATTCACTTGTTTCCAGATGTCTCTCCCACTAGATGTAAGCTCCGCAAAGGCAGGGCGTCTGTCTGTCTTCTCAGCGCCCCACGCTCAGTCCTCAGGACAGTGCCAGGCACATCGCAAGGGCTTAATAATGAAAGCCACTGGAATTCATAAATGACTGGCTGAACAAATAAAGCCAAAGAGAACACTATTAAAGAAGACCCTGATCATAATATGATTCTTGACATAAATATAATATAAAGAATTATTTTAGAACACAGCAATAACCATGAGAAGTGAGAGAATATATTATAGCTTAAAGCCATATTTCAATTATGTGTACTGTCGTGAAGAAATGAAAATAAAAACCAGAGCCCACATACACCAGGCAACATCGTGAAAGTCCCCAGCAGATGCCCTTGCTCCGGTATTACGGCATGGGTCAACATTTATTATATGTCCCGCCCCGAGCTAGTTGTCCCTCTCCATGCATTTAATCCTCACAACTCCGAGGTACATACTGCTGTCATCCCCATCTTACAATGAAGAAACTGAGGTTGGGGGAAGTAAGGTAATTTGTCTGAGGACACAAAGGCTTTTAGTGGTACAGCCAGTGTTGAGAACCTTGTCAAGTTTAATGCCAGGTCCGAGCTTTTAACTCTTTAACCTCCCACGCCAGGTTCTGGCCTGAGCACTTTATATGCAAATTACAATTTAATCCTCACAAAAATCAGATGGAGTAGATATTGGTGTTTATTTAATAGATAAGAAAAATGATTCTAGGGAGGCTGAGAAAATTGCCCAAAACCACAAAGCCAATTAAGTGGTGAGGCTGAGATTCAAACCCAAATCTGACCAGAAAGCCCATGGTCTAAAGCAGCACTAAGCAATGGAAGGAATACCACGCGAGCCACAAATGTGAGGCACGTATGTGATTTCAAATTTCCTAGTACCCACATAAAAGAAGTAAAAGAATACAGGTTAAACTAATTTTACTAATATCTTAACCCAATAATTTAACCCAATATATACAAAAATATTATCACTTAACATGTAATCAATATATAAAATTACTAGTGAGATAGTTTACATTCCTATTTTTCATAGTCAGTTCGAAACCCGATGCGGTAATGTAACTTCCTACACCTCTCAGTTCAGATGAGCCACATCTCGGCTGCTCAGCAGCCTCGTGCAGTCCCTGGTCACCGCACTGAGCAGCACCAGTCTAAACCATGACGTCATACGGCACCACAGGGCAACCCTGAAAGGACTTAAACAAATGTAGGGATGCCTTTCCAAAGTAGAGTTGGAATGGATAAACTACCCACACAGCAGGCAATAAAATATGATTAAAAATGTGAACCACAACATGTGTGTACACACAGATGTGTGCGAGATGAGGAGGAAGGACATGACAGGAAGCGAGGGCTGGCTGGGGAAGCCATTTCCGGGGGAGGTGGTATAAACACAGTAAGTCAATCAAGATATGGCTCTTGCAGGCCAGACCTGTCAGAGCACCAGCCTGGAAACCCCGTGCTGGCTTCACAACTAACCAATCTCGAGCAAGACAAGGTCTCCATGCCTCAGTTTCCTCGCCTGAAAAATGAAGACAGTACCATTTATACCACATAGATACTGGAAAGATCAAGAAAAACAGGTATAGATATATGTATATGTATATATATGTATAAATCTATAAATGTTTCTTGTAAATGGTTAAGCAGTATTCAGACACCAGTGTTTTTGTGCAAGTAATTGGTTCAGAAGATTTTGGATGAGAATCAGGAAAGCTCCAGCAATAAGCCCATGGAATACATCATTTTTACCGAATGGCTTTGGATTATTCAAGGATCAAGTACCACGAATGACAAAACCAAAAAGGCTTGGGAAGAAAGAAAAACCGATAAAATGCACTTATCTGAGAAAAAAAGAAAATGGCTTCAGCAACTGCATCAGTTCTATGGATTCTCAAGTGCTTTAATAAAAACAGCCATGAACTTTTGAACACCAAAAGCTACCCACAAGAATCCAAAGATCCCAGAGTTTAGAACAGAGGAGAGGTTTGCAAACAAACTGTTAAAATACAATGCAACGAGTGGTAAGAGACGCCTGGATAAATACATACCTTAAGAGGAGAGAGAAAGAGACAGGGAATTGACAAAGGTAGTCAGGAAAGGCTTTGATGTAAGATGATTGTCAAGATCTCCCTGGAAGGACCGCCTACAGCCAGACAAAACTTAGGCATACTGTGTGCAAGGCTTGGACATGTCAAGGAGGTGGGACAAGAGCTCAGTGTGAGAGAAGCACCAGGTAGGAGAAGGCTGGTGTTGTATGCTTTTTGTTGTTGTGTTTTAGGGGCATCTAAGGAGGGCAAGGTTGAGAAATACAGCTCAATATAAAGAGGGGCAGGCAAGCCTTGATGTACCCTTTAAGCAAAGGTAGGGATTTGAAGGAAGGGAGGTTCACTATCATCGCTCTGTGTGAAGGCATCAGTGTGGAAGAAGGACCAGAAGAGGCAAGTCTAGAATCACAGGGAGGCCTCCTACCAGATGCTGCAGACTTCCAGGAAATAAAGGATACAGGCTTGAACTGGGAGCAGCACTGGACAAAGCTCGTGGGCAAACTCTAATGTCTCCCTGGGAGCCTGAGGACCTGGCCAATCCACCATGGCCAGGATGGGCCCTAGCAAGGGTCAGGGGGGCCAGCAGCCTTAAGATCACTGTCTCACAGATTTTCAGCCGTCATCACTCTGAATGATGGCAGCAGAAAAACCCAGAATCATACAAAGAGAATCTCCTCTTTGAGAATAGCCTCTGGCTTTACTGATCACTTCACTTCACCCCCCGAACTGGCTTCATTGATCAGTCATGGACACAGATACCTGCCACAAACATCACTTTGACCATCATCCACCACAAGTGCCTCAGACATCCTCGCTCTGTGGTCAAGAGAAACAGTGATTCTCTGAATGCCTTACCCCACGTATATCCCTCCCTCTGCACCTATATGTACATCTCTTTCCCTCTTCCCACGTCCAGCTCCAAAAACCTCCCCTATTTAGAAATGAAGTGAGGACAAACTCAGTCCACACCTGGAAAAGCAAGTTCAAAGGAAAGGAGAGAGCCAGATGTTAAAGAGGCCGAGAATGACACTCCAGTCACAAAGTAAAGCCTGATTTGGGACTGCAGACATCTCGAGATGAACAATTGCCTAATTCCCGTCATACACACCCTTCTCCGTCAACCAGGCAGACTATTTTTAGCACTTTTTCCATGATGCACTCGTTCTTTGTTGGAGGAGATAAAGGCAGTGGGAAACAATATTAAGCCATACACTTTATGGCACAGTTTTAACTACAAGTCCACATGATACCCTCGCAAATATAAGCCCATATTAAAATTCAATTGGATGAAAATCTTGGTTTCTTCCAATTTGACTGAGAAATACTTCAAGTACTTGAACAACTTTCATGAGGGGAGGAAGCAGTTCATATGAAGGTTAATATGAAAGGGAAGCACTCTTTACTGAGGACCTACTAAGTGTGAGGCACTGAACTAGGTGCTTGCTTCCTCCTCCCTCCATTTATTTAATGAACATTTGCCAAGCGCAAAGTGCTGGCAGCGTGTTCAATGGTAGGGGTGTAGAATGAACAAGAGAGACACTGCTCCTGCCCTCACGAACCTCCTTCATCTGCTGGAAGAGGCAAATATTAAGCAACAGCATTTCTAGAGGCATGGGTGCTCGAAGAGGAGATTATACATGAAAAGTGGGTTTCTGAAAGGGAGCTCCATCTGGCCTGGGGTAGGGGGCTGCTGAGGAGACCTTGCAGGGGAGATGTGATGTCTACAATGATGCTTGAAGAACAGGTAAGGAACAAATAGAGCAAATGCTTGCAGGCAGAGGAAGGGCATGTTCCGAGGCTCAGGGGCACCCATCAGAGGGCTTGACAAGGGGGGTGGCACCTGGCTGACACTAAGAGTGAGCAGAAAGCTGCGGGGGAGGGAGGAGGCTGGAGGGGAGCAGGCTGGAGAGGGGAGTTGGACCTAGTAAGTCACAAAGTAAATTTTAAATACATCCAAAGAAGTAAGACGACATTGAAGGATTTTTCAGCAGGCAGTAATAAGATGAGGCTTGTCTTTTAAGGCACCACAAATCCTCCCAAGAGTCCTCGAGGGTAGGTAGTATCCTTATTTCATGAGGATGAAGAAGGATGAGTGAGGCTAAGTAACTTTTATCAAGCCACACAGCTGGAACGCAGTGACGATTTGGAGGAGGATTCAGGTCAGTCTGACTCCAAATCTTCTCTTTCCACTACATCATCCTGTCTCTAAGGAAACAAACAAATATAAAAACCTGCAGAAAATCCTCAGACTTCATTTTAGCTGGTCATTTACAACGTTTTTACTGAAATCAGGTGCAGAGTTGATCCCTGGCATCATTGAACATTTGAGTTCTTCCCTGCCTGGCTTCAGTAAACAACGTTTATTAAAATACAAGAAACACATATACACAGCAGCCCTCCTAGAAAAAGAGCTGAGAATGGTCCCACAAGACCCCAGGCCTCAGACAAGAGAGGGCTGGCCGGAAGGAACACCAGGGCCCTGAGGGCACAGGCTGGGCTTCAGGGCTGGAAGGCAACGGGAAGGCCGCCAGTCCAGCCACGCTTCCCAAGCTCACCTTCACTGTACCCTCAAGTACTCATCCAAAACTTTGCTGGTAATGGCCAACTTACCATCTACTAGCACAGCCTATTCCTTATTGACACAGCCCTGAGTATTTAAAAAGTCTCTTTATGAGAGGCAAAGTGAACTCCAAACCCAGGCACTTGTGGCAGAAGTAAGTTCCTGTTGCCAAAGTTACTTTCCTCTCCAAAGCAAGGGAATGCGAGGTGGGTAGTGAGGCCTCATGGAGTGCTGTCAGCTTTCCCTGAGTCTGAAGAGCGAAATAAAGTCAACACGTAGAAAAGCAAAAAAAATGTAGACCAGGAAATCTCAATTTCAAGGCACGGAGAGCCTGGTTCTAGGACAAAGGATAACAACTTTGCTTGCATACATGCTGGCAGCCTCTTCTGGGGATTCTGTCTGCGGGACCAGACAACCAGGGACCCTGACACAGACAGCCTGGACATTTGGACCCACCTTCTGCTCTCCTTCAACAGAGGACAGAGCTCTCGCTCATCACCTGGGAATCTAGGTGGCAGGATTCCCAGGTGATGAGCCACCTGCAGAGGAGGCTAGCTCAGCGCCACCTCTTGCTCCTCATGCATGTCCCACTGATGTGCCACAGCTGCCCTTTGCATGTCCCTTGAAAGGGGCAGCTGTGGCAGCACGCTTGTGCAGGTCAGGGAGGCATCCTCTGTAGTTATCACATCCAATTCTGTGCAGTTCATAAAAAGTAGATGTTCTTTAAAAGTTAATTAAGATGTTAAAACTGCAGACTGAGTAAAACAATCTGTAGTGTTGATTCTGGGTAATGGCAAGAGAAGGAAATGGCACCTGTGGTTAGAGAGGCAGCGTAAGCCCGTACAGCCTCATCATGTGCACGTGGACAGTTTCTGTGCAGTTTGCAATGTTCCTATCCTGTCCCCTTAATTCCACTCCCAGTGATCTCTCACACTCACACTAGCACAACTATTTAGAGAGCTAACAATCAACCGAGTGGACTAAGCAAATATGGTAAGCCATCCATTTATACCAAACACATTGAGATGCTGTTCAAAAACTAAAACATGTTTAAAAAGAAAATTTAAGAAAAATTAAAGTTCAAAACCTCAGGTACCAGAAACATAATAGGAACACAGTAGGAGCTGAAGCAAAGAGCCCAGAAAAAGGGGTTATCGGAAGAAGGTGAGTGCTGTAGCAGATGGGAGGGGAACCCCATGCTCTTGCTGGAGTGATAAAGAAACACTGAACAGAAAAGCCTCACCCCATATCTCAAAGACATAAAAAGGAAACTGGCTATCTGTCTGGAACTTTGGGCAGAAAACAGAATCCTAAGTTTGGGCCATATCCCTGTGTAGAGCTAATATTCGCACTATTCATGTGGTTGGGAGCCCCATGATTGAAACCATCACAGAAAAGCTGTTTGGAACCAGGTGAAACCTTATAGTACGTGGCCTGGGAAAATTCACCCACCACATCCAGATGCCTCAGCAATAGGAGACCCAAAGACTCCCACCAAAAACCCCCAATTGCAGATAAACTCACACAAGAGGAAATAACACCAAGAAAGAGGATTTAAAGGATGCCTATAATTTTAAAGCAATAAAAAAAGAGAAGAGAGATTAGCAGACATGCAAAAGACATCATTTTCAAAGAACAGGAAGATTTGAAAGAGAGCCAAATAGAATTTCCAGGACTGAAAAAGATAAACATTGAAAACAAAACAAAAATAACTCAATGAATAGGTTAAATAAGAGAAATAACTGTCAACCTAAAATTAAATACTCCGCTATGATTTAAGAGAGAGGAAAGGATAAACACATATTTAGACATGTGAAGGCGAAAAGAATTTATTATTTTCAGGCTCCCTATGAAGAAACTACTTTTGGAAAAACAAAAATGCATAGATGAAAATAACTCAGGGTGAAAATATTCTAGGTCCTTGTCTTGTTCTAGGAGAAGTAGATAAAGTGATTAACTTGAAGATATATTTTTAACATGCATACAAGTTGTGTAATCAACAGGAGAACAAAAATAGAATGTATACCTTCCAAACCAGTACAGAGAAAATAAATTGAACACAAATAAGTAAAGAAAGGAAGGAAAAAGCAAGGAAAGATGTAAGAAAAGAAAAGGAAAGGGGGTGAGAAACAGAAAACAAAAAATTAGATACCAGAAATAAGCACAAATATATCAGTGACAACAATAGAAATAAGGAGACTAAACTCCTACAAAAAGGTAGTAGTTTTCTCACCCCATGTCTCAAAGACATAACAAGGAAACTGGCTTTTTCCTTTCCCTTATGGGGTGAGAAAAGGTAGATCCCAACTACTCTCACTAGTAGTTGGGAACATGGTATCTTAGGCCAGACTGAATCTGAATGCCAATTCTGCCACTTACTAAGTGTGCTTCAATTTCAAAATCTGTACAATAGAAATCCTCACCTTTAGGGGTATTAGATTAGTCTGTAAGTATAATTCACATGTGTTTAATACTATGCCCTCACAGTGTTAGAGTGACAGAGAGTTTAAGTGCTCTGTAAGAATTTGATGTGGCTGACATTGCTCTGAACCAAAAACAAGAGGCAGATATACGTGCATTAAGAGGTACACAGAAGGTTGTAAAATAAGGGATAGAAAAAATATACCAGGCAAGTACCAAGTCAAAAAAAATCAGAATAATACAAAGAAAAATATCAATTAGAGCAAAAATCTCCAAAATATACAAAGAACTTACACGACTCCACTCTAAGAAGACAAGCAACCCAATTAAAAAATGGGCAAGGGACTTAAACAGACATTTCTCCAAGGAGGACATACAGAGAATCCAGAGACACATGAAAAGATGTTCAATATCTCTAGCTATCAGAGAGATGCAAATTAAAACCACAATGAGATACTACTTTACACCAGTCAGAATGGCCATCATAAACAAAGCAACAAACAACAAGTGTTGGAGAGGTTGTGGAGAAAAGGGGACCCTAGTGCACTGTTTGTGGGATTGCAGACTGGTACAACCACTATGGAAAACAGTATGGAGTTTTCTCAGGAAACTAAAAATGTATCTGCCTTTTGACCCAGCAATTCCACTGCTAGGATTATATCCTAAGAACCCTGAAACACCAATCCAAAAGAACCTATGCACCCCAATGTTCATAGCAGCACAATTTACAATAGCCAAGTGTTGGAAGCAACCTAGGTGCCCATCAGTAAATGAATGGATCAAAACCTATGGTACATTTACACAATGGAATTCTATGCAGCAGAAAGAAAGAAGGAGCTCCTACCCTTTGCAACAGCATGGAGGGAACTGGAAAACATTATGCTAAGTGAAATAAGCCAGGGTGGTGAAAGACAAATACCAAATGATCTCACCTTTAACAGGAACCTAATCAGCAAAACAAAGAAACAAGCAAAATATAACCAAAGACACTGAAATAGAGAACAGGCTGACAGTGTTCAGAGGGGAGGTGGGGGGGGATTTCAGGGGAATTTCAGGGGAAAAGGTGAAGAGTTTACAGGAACAAGTATAAAGGATACATGGACAAAAACTAGGGGCAGGTGGAAATGGGAGGGAGGTGGGGAGGGCTGGGTGGGTAGGCTGGGATGGGAGTAAAAGATAGAAAATTGTACTTGAACAATAATTAAAATAAAATTTTAAAAAAGAAAAGAAAAGCCCTGGCTGGCGTAGCTCAGTGGATTGAGCATGGGCTGCGAACCAAAGCATCGCAGGTTCGATTCCCGGTCAGGGCACATGCCTGGGTTGCAGGCCACGGCCCCCAGCAACCGAACATTGATGTTTCTCTCTCTCTTTCTCCCTCCCTTCCCTCTCTGAAAATAAATAAATAAATAATCTTTAAAAAAAAAGAAAAAATATACCAGGCAAGTACCAAGTCAAAGAAAATCAGAATAATATAAAGAAAAATATCAATTAGAACAAAAATGTGTACAGAAATAACAAATATTAAGAAACAATAAAAGAAGAATCCACCAGAAAAGATAAATAATCTAACAGAACAATGGGCAAAGAACATGAAAAGGAAATACACAGAAGAAGGGACATAAGGCTAATAAACCTAACGAGTAATCAGGGTAATGTAAATCAAAATGAAATACTATCATCCACCAGATTGGGGATATTTAGAGCCCTAACACTACCAGGTGGCAATGGCCATGTGGGAAATGGATGAGTGTCTCCTACATGGCCACTAAAGGGTGTAAACAGTATACCCTTTGACAGTAAAAAATAAAAGAATTCGAGAAGAAAACGGGCAAAAGAAATAGATAAGAATTTCAACAAAGAGAATATATAGTTAAAAAACAAGCTCATGAAAAGATGTTCAGTATCTCTAGCCACAAATAAAATGCAAATTAAGACCACAATGAGATATTACCACATACTTCTTAGAATGGCTAAAATAAAAAAGAGTGGCAATACAGATAATGACAATCATGCAGAGAAACTGGATCTCTGCTACATGACCGGTGGGAACATGAAATGGCACAACCAACTAGAATTGGCAATGAGGTTGGCAGCTTCTTATGAAACTAAATATACACTTCTGTGCATACACAAACACACACACACATATGTCATGGTTAGAGGCATTAACCTCAGAGATATGAACCCTTATGTTCACACAAAAATCTGTATGTTCACAGCAGTTTTATTCATATAGCTAAAGACCGAAACACCCAAATATCCTTTAATGAGTGAATGGTTAAACAAACTGCAGTATATCCACACACCGGAAAAAGAAACAAATCATTGCTACATGCACCTGGGGGGATCTCATGGACACTACACCGGGGAAAGCTAATCTCAAAAGGTTCACTCTGTATCATTCCCCTTATATAACATTCTCAAAATAACAGGATTCTAGAGATGGAGAGAAATCAATGGATTCCAGGGGATAAGAAAAGCATGTGGGTGAGACTATAAAGAGGTATGTAACAGAGTTCTTTGGTGATGATGGGACAAGCCTGGATTTTGATGATAGTGGTGGTTACCTGAAGCTATACATGAAATAAAACGGCATAAAACTATACACACAGAAACACAAAAGAGTGCATGTGAAAACTGATAAAATCTGAATATGGCCTTTAGTTTCATTGACAATAACCTACACAGGTTGGTTTCCTGGGTTTGATGTGGTTCTGTAGCTACAGAAGACGGTACCCCTGAGGGAAGCTGGGTGAAGGGTACAGCACCCTCAGTACTAGTTTTGCAACATTCTGTAAGTCTGTAATGAATGCAAAATAAAAAGCTTTCAAAACTAAATGTTAGGTATAAAATTCAAGCTGTAGAATAGCAACATGATAAAATTTGTGTAAATGCACAAAAAAACACATGATCATACTATATATGTTTTCCAGATAAATACATAGGTAATAAAAATATTAAAAATTCAGCAGCAAGAAGACACAACTTCAAGGTAATGATTATTTCTGGGAATGACTTTTACGAGGACCTAAACTTTACCTGTGATGTTTTGATCTTTAAAAAGAGAATTTGAAGTGAGAAATTAACATTTACTATCTAGACAATATAACTAAATGAGTGTTACTCTCTACAGTTCTGAATATACGTACAAGGAGATTCACTGAAGCAGCCTCTGTAATTACTGAAGATCAGTAACAACCTGAACAACCATCATCAGGGGGACAGCTAAACAGGTCATCCAACAGAATACAAAGCAACCATTAGAAAAAATAAAGGGGAAATATTTTGCTCTTAGCAAAGTATTGACAATAACCTACACAGGTTGGTTTCCTGGGTTTGATGTAGTTCTGTAGCTACAGAAGACGGTACCCCTGAGGGAAGCTGGGTGAAGGGTACAGCACCCTCTGTACTAGTTTTGCAAACTAGTTTTGCTCTTAGCAAAATATCCCAAAGATGCCAGTAAGTCGGGGGGGAAGCAAATTGGAAAATAACATGTATAGTATAATGCACACTTTTGTTTTTAAAAATCAGTATAAATCCTATATACAAATATTTGAAATAAAACACATGCTCTGTTAAAAATAGTTACTTCTAAGAAACAGTGAGCTTTTTGCTTTCTACTTTATATACTTCTATGTTTTAAAATCTGATTAAAAATATTTTATTTTTGAAACTTAAGAAAGTTTTTTAAATGGATATTAAAGAACCAGAGATCAAAATTTAGTATTAAACTATTATTGCTGGGCTTTACTAAAAGCCAAAATGTGTGCATTCTGCATCTCCCTTATGCTTCATGTGGGTAACATGGTCTCATCGCGCTTCCTACCTCCATTAGAAGAGAAGGAAGAGGAGGAAATGGAAGCTCTCAAATGTGAAATGACTTGCCCAAAATCACACAGCTAAATGAGTTGTCAAATAAGTTGTAACCTGTAGTGTTGTTTCAGTCCATTACTCCCGTCACCTGCGTGAAAAACAGAAGCACTCACGGCACCTACCCGATGCCCTCGTAATGAGGCAGCGACCGTCAGGAGCTGCGAGCGGGGCAGCACTAACTCGCCCTGACGTGGTTGAATGGATGTCCCTGTGCTCCAGCCGCCACGACCACACGCCTCAGATTACACCTTGACCTGGCTCCTTCACAGGGAGGAAGACAGAAGATGTGACAGAAAAGGTGGTTTTCCCTCCACGTCTTCCCCACAGCTGTTCCATGCAGAGAGAGGCTGGTATAAGAAGGGTCCCAGCCAGACCAAACCCCAGCAGGGTCACACCCACGTGAAGGCCACAGAGTAAATCGTCCACTGTCCACGACTTCCTCCCTACCAAGGCGGAATGAGTTATGGCAACGAGGTGGCAGCAGACTCAGAGCTGTGTCCTCTCAGATCCCGCTTCCAGGAAGGATTCTCTGCCCAGCTGTGCAGTTAGCAGACAGATTCCCATTAGCTTCCTAAGGGACAGAAACCTGAGCTTTCCAGTGAAGCACCTGCCAATAACTGGGCAAGGAGGTCACTGAGTCCCTATAGGGGACTCCTCTAACTGGCCATCTCTGCTGCAGAGCTCCGTGTAAGGATGGCAGGGCCTCTGTCATATCTGCACTGCACTGTGGTCTGAGGCTTCCCTTGCCCAAGACTGCTTCCTCCCTTTTTCTTTCATAGATTTGTGGAATTCAGAGCCCAGGGTGCAGGCCAACTGAAACAGCTAATCACAGGAGTGCAGAATGCTTCTTCTCCCCCACACCTTGTCAACACACCACTCAGGGCCTCTTTACCCAAGTTTCTTTTACCAAGAACATCGTGTCCAGCTGTCTACAAAAAAGCTGCAAGGCATAGTAACTGGCAAAAAACACAGTTTGAAGAGACAGAGTTAGCAAAAGACCCTGATGCTCGGGGATGTTGGAATTGTTGACCAGAAATTTAAAACAATTACGATTAATAGGCTAAGGGCTCTAATGGAAAAAGTAACACGTAAGACTGAATAGATAATGTAAGCAGAGAGATGGAAATTCCAAGAAAGAATCAAAAAGAAAAACTAGAGCTGAAAAACACGGTAACAGAAATGAAGAATGCCTTTAAGGGCTCATTAGTAGACTGAACACAGCCAAGGAAAAAAGTCTCTGAGCTTAAGGATATGTCCATAGAAGCCTCCAAAAGTGAAAAACAAAGAGAAGAAGGACCCCCCCCCCACAGCAAATAGAATAGAATATCCAAGAACTGAGGGGCAACTCCAGAAGATGTTAAGATACAGGTAATGGGAATACCAGAGGGAGGAGCGAGAAGCAGAAGACATATTTGAAGCAATAATGACTGAGAATTTCTGTAAATTCATGTCAGAAACCAAACCACAGATCTGGGAAGCTCAGAGAACACCAAGCAGGATACATGACCAAAGGTGGGGGGACGGGGGTGGCAGAAGAGAAGGATTAGGAATATTGTGTTATTATAAAGTACTTGCAGCATAGTGCTGAAAGTAAACTGGATGAGTTATTAATGTATATTGCAAACTCTAGGGCAATCACTAATAAACAAGCAAGAAAAGAAATATAACTGATATGCTAAGAAAGGGGTGAAAACAGAATCATATAAAATAATTCAAACCACAAAAGCCAGGAAAAGAGTGGAAGATAAAATAGGAACAAAGAGCAAGGGTGACAAAGAGAAAATAACTAATATAATATGTTAGATAGTAATCCAATTATATCAATAATCAGTTTAAACATCAATAATCTAAGAATGTCAAAGTGGATCAAAAACCGAGACTCAGTTATATGTTGTCTACAAGAAACTCACTTGAAATATAAATACACATATAGATTAAAATAAAGGGATGAAGAAATATGTACCACGCTAACACTAATCAAAAGAAAGCTAAAGTAGCTATATTAATTTCTGACAGACCAAACTCAGAGCAAGAAGTTACCAAGAACAAAGAAAGGCATTTTGCATAATGAAAAAGGGTCCATTTTCAAGAAGACATAACAATCCTTAAGTGTATGCACTGAACAACACGGCATCAAAATCGTGGGGCACAAACTGACAGATCTGCAAGGGGAAACAGATAAATCCACTATTAGAGTTGGAGACTTTATGCCCCCTCTATCAGAAACGGGCAGGCCCAACAGGCAGAAAATCAGCAAGGACCTAGTTGAACTCAACAGCACCATCAATCGACCAGCTGTAACAGACAGCAGCAGAGCAGCGGAATCGCATTCCCCTGAACTCACCTGGAACATTCACCAGGACTAACCACGTTCTGGACCACAAAACACACCTTCACAAATGTAGAAGAATAGAACTTACACAATGCCTACTCTTAGACCACAATGAGATTAAACTGGAAATCAAGAACAGAAAGATAACTGTAAAATCCCACCACACTTCTAAATAGCATATGGGAGCAAAGAAATCTCTAGAGAAATTCAAAAATATTTTGAAGCAAATGGAAATGAAAACACAACTTATCAAACTTTGTGAGATGCAGTAAATGCGGTATTTAGAGGGAAGTTTATAGCATTGAATGCAAATACCAGGAAAAACTAAATATCAAAAATCGATAATCTAAGTTTCCACCTTAGGAAACTAGAAAAAAAAAGAGCAAATTCAATCCAAAGTAAGCAGAAGGAAAGAAAGAATTAGAGCAGAAATCAACAAAATTCAAAACAGGAAACCACTACAGAAAATCAACAAAATGAAAGCTGGTTCTTTAGAAAGATCAATAAAATTGGGAAGCCTCTAGCCAAATTAGCTAAAACTTACTAGCTCTGGGATGTGAACCAGGTATTTGCCTCACATTGCCAAATGATGAGCAATTTCTTACACCAGACAGGTACACAAAAACACTAACATCATCTCCTTTCTTTATTCATTTGATCAATCAGAAAAAAGAAACACTACTGATGTGCATGTACTGTGAGACAGACACTGTTGTCAGCGTGTACGCGTATTAGTGAACAACAAACAAATGAGTAAGTAAACTGCCTAGTACATTAGAAGGCACTAAGTGGAGAAAACCATAGAGCAGGTTAAGAGTTATGCGTAGTTTTTATTTTGTTATGAATGTTTACATATGTCATATACATGTGTGTATATGTTAAGCAAATACTTTCATGTTCTTCCCTCTCTTATCCCCTCATCATCTAACATAAGCTATGTTCATTATAGTTTACATGTTTTAAGTATTTAAGTTACAGGATACCAGGAAGACTGAATATCACCCGAGGACTTGTCCCAGCCAAATGGGGAATACCACCCAGGCTAGTGGGATTATAGGTGATTTTTATTTTCTTTTTGCTTCCCGTGTCTTCTTTTCCTTTAGTAGTATGTATGGCTCAAATTTTTTAAAAAAATGTTTATGGTCCACAGTAACAGTCCTTTTTGTGTATATATAGCACTTCCAGCTCCTTCCGTGCTCCTTCAGAAAAACAAACTGACAACCCTGTAAACTCAAGCACGTTGGAAGAAAGATGTCTCCACTCCCTTTTACTCGTGGGAAAGTACAAAGCTGCAAAGACCACTTACCCAAAGTATCACATCGCAGTGTGTAGCCCAGCCAGGACAAGAGTCTAAGGACCCTGAAAGTCCCCTCCAAACCAGCACTCTTGCTTCGTACCATTTTTCCAGGCCCCAAACCCCAGAGAAGCGAGGTATAAGATACGCCGACCCCTTGCCCTTACCTCGGCCAGGCGGGAGTGCTTGTGCACGTTCTCTCCTTTTTGCACGCTGGGAGCCAGCTGCTGCAGGACGCCCCTGCTGCTCGTCAGGGCTCTGGTCAGCCGAGCAAACTTCCCCCAGCCTGGAGCACATGGAAGAGAAAAAAGACAAGTTCAAGCACATCCTAAATGTACATGGACATTCACACTGCAAGTTATGCTGTTAGCAGCAGACACCCTCTTGTCCTCCCGAGCTCCCAGGAGGCACGATGAAGGCTCAGTGCTCAGGAAAGCACAGAAGCTCACCCATATCTCTGTAGCATTTATTTCCCCCTGCATTGCCATTTTATCCTAATCATAACTTGTGAAGTAGGTAGGGCAGGTTTTAGTACCCGTCTACAAAAGGAAAACTGAGGCTCAGAGTGCCTAGACAAGTCCAGTCTAGGACCCAGATCTCTGCACTCTGGCTCAAGGCTCTTCGGCCAGATACTAGAGGCAATCAAGGTGTTTCTCTGACTCTGTGACTTGGCTAAGTCTATTCCCAGAGGCCCAGCTGGTTCCAGGTTTTAAATGGACAGCTAGGTAATCACATGGCCATTCCTTGCATTGCATCCTCCAAAGCTAGGAGAATAATGGGTGGATAGGTGAGGAAAAGCACTGGCAGATTTTAGTCTGTTCTGGGATGGGGGAAGGATGGCTGGTGACAGGTCCCCTTCAAACAAGAAACTCTGAGAGCCTAGTAACGAACTCAGTATCCAGAGCCCAGGCAAGAAATCTGGATACAAGTCCCATCTCTGCCTCCAGCTTGCTCTGTGATCTCCAACAAGCTGTTTAAGTTGTCTCAGCTTAATTAGCTCATCTGTAAAGGGAAAATAAAATACTCTACCTGCCTAAAAGCAGGGTGCATTCGCCTAGTAAGACAAAGGAGTTAAGTTTAGTGGGCTCTGACTAATGGGTTGAAACAGGTTGCCCTGAGGCCTCCGTGGGCCTCTCTACTAGGCCTCCAGGAAAAGCAAAATGCTGATCTTTTTCTAATCCAGCCCACACTACACCCCAGAATCTAAGACATCTGAGTAATCTTTACTGAGAATTTAAGACATGTGAGTGATCTTTTAAAGATCCCCAAAGACCACTGTCCATTCCAATACACAACAACCCATTTGTATCAAGGTCATGACCATGGCAATGGCCTCATGGAACCCCTAAAAGCCTGGCAGAGTATTCAAGGCCTAGCTTGGGGTGAAGGGTCTCCAGAAAATAAACAGAGCATGCAAGTATTTTTACGTGACAGCTAAAAGTAGGACAAGGTGGTTTTATTTTTTTATCCTTTAGGTTTGGCAGTATTCAGCACTTGGCCGTAGAACTCTCATCTGCCAAGTGTTACCCTGGAGCACCTTTCCAAGGCAAACTAAGAGTCCAGAGGACAGCGCAGTTAAGCAGAAGAATGGCCCTGTCTTTGCAACAAGCTTTAGGAATCGCAATCTGGATACATTTTTGTCAGTAAGGCAAGAATAGCAAATAAGTTCTTTTTATCACATTCCAGAAGTTCTGGGCTTTAATAAAAGATAGTAGAATTTTTATCATCCACCCTCATGCTGGCAAGCAGAAAAATGGGCCTGCTGGAGTCAGCTTGGAAAGGGGAGTGTGGTTGGTGGTCAGGCTGTGGGGGTCCCACTAATGTTAACAAGAAGGGACGGCCAAACTCTGCAAGTCTGGGACTGAATCCTCCAAAGCTTTTCAAGAAGAGCAGAAAGTATATTTTTCAATCAGTCAAAAAATAGCTGCACATGCAAACATCAACAAGAGTTTTCTGCAACCCCCTCCCACCGCACCCTCCACTACCATCACCACCACTTCCACCACGACCCAGACTCTGGGACCAATGATGAGAAAGAGAAGGTAGAGCAGACACCCCAGACCCTTCCTGGCAGGGAGCTCTCAGCCCCGGTCCATCAGCCGATACAGCACAAAAGGATGTAATGAAAGATCCCTGGACCTGTGGGCATCTCTCTGGGCGCAGGCTAGCCTCTCACTCTCTGCCTTAGCCCTGAGTCACTTTTCAAGAATGTGGTTCCCAAAAGAGCTGGCTGAGTGGGGGGCACAGCAAGGTGAATGAGTGTGGGATGAAGAAATGGACAAGCAATGTGAAATTCTCCATTGCACCTCAACCAGGATGGGTAGCCTCTGCCTGTGCTGAAGGAAGGAAATAAGTTCTCTCCCCAATTCCACCCCCATGTTTTCCTTTCTGAACTGCAGACGCTTTCTAATAGGAATCCTTACCTCGCCAGAGGACAGAACTTCATTCATTCCTGTATTAATTCTCTAAACATAACTACTACATACCAGGCAGAGGGCTAGGTACTAGGATGAAGAAGACACAGACTGTAGCTACAAAGAGCATGCACTTGAGTAGGGAAGACTGATAAATAAATACAAAACCATGACAAACAGTAAGCTAAGTTCTATGACAGAGGTGAGTAAAGAACACTATGGCCAAGACTGTCCAGAGAAGGTGTACCTAATCCAGGCTGGGGAGTCCAGGAGGGCCTTCAAGAGGAGGTTACATTAGAGCAAAATCATGAAAGATAGGTAGGAGTTAAAAACTCCAGAAAAAAGAAACAGACATTCCACACAGAAGGAAGAGCACCCATGAAGGCACAAAATCACAGAATTGGGTAATATGTCAGTGGAGAGTAAGAAATCTGCCCGGTCGGGGAGTGGGGCACAGCCCGCAGGACAGGAGAGGCAGACGATGGCCTGACGTGACGCTAACGAGGCTGTCAGGGGCCAAATCGAGCAAAACTTGGATGGTGAGAACCTCGACAGCAAGTTAAAGGATTTGAACTTCATCCTAAAACCCATGGAGAACCACTGGAAGAGCTGAATTACGATGGGGAGGAAACGTACACTGGGTTCTTTTACGAAGGACAGAATGGCAGTGTGGGTAGTACACATAAAAACAAAACGTTGACAGGTAAAGGATGTCAGGATGCCAGGCAAGACACTGTGTGGGCCTGGACCAGGTGGTAACCTGGGCCGGGCAACAAGGGGAAACTTGAGGACAGATGCACAGCTAGAGGCAACAGGGCTCGGGGAACAATGGCTGCAGAGGGAGAGAAGAGGCAACCCCGGTGGCTCCCGGTTCCTGGTTTGGGTGGCTGGACTAACCGCCATGCAATGAAATTAAAAACACAGGCAGAGAAGCCGAAGGGTTTGATAGATGATAAAATGTCCACCTCGGACCAACGCCGTCCCTTATAGTAGAGCAATCAGGAGAAACATCCCTGGAAAAAATGAATCTCCTGCCTTCCAATCAGCCAACAGGAAGGGGACACCCCAATGAGAACGTAGTTCAGAAAAGGCGGCTGCAGTGGTTGCCAGAAGCAGGGGAAGGTAAGAGGGCTGGATGAAAACAGGTGAAGGGATTAAGAAGCACTAATTGGTAGTCACAAAATAGTCACAGGGATGTAAAGCACAGCATAGGGAAATAAACAGTCGGTAATAATTGTATAAACTATGTATGGTGCCAGGTGGGTACTGGAAATATCGGGGCAACACTTTGTAAAGCATATGATTGTCTAACCACTATGCTGTATGCCTGAAACCAATACAAAATAGCATTGAAAGTAAACTATAATTTAAAAAAAGAAAAGAAAGAAAGCTGACGTACTCTCCTCCCAGGAAGCCTTTTCCGATTACTGCTCTACCCCCAGCAAAACTACCCACGCCCTCCTGTGTACACCCATTTCCCTTAGGCAGACTCCTATTTATTCAGCACACACTTACTGGGTGCCTTTGGGGTGCGAGGACGGTGGCCAGGGGAGGGGAAGCGTGAAAGGGAAAGGACAGAAGGAGGGGGGCATAATACATAACCTAACAGTCACTCAAAAGTACTCACTGGGTCTTTTCTCCATTCTCAGCAAGGACCCTCCCCTTTTCCCTGACCCCACAACGGCTGTAGGTTTCAATTGGGGTGAGCCCCCCACTAGGCTACTTTAGCCCACACAACCCTGTATCCCTCGCAGGCCAGAAGAGAGGGCTCTGGGATGACCTGTAGGTCCAGGGGTACCAGAAAAGACAAATCTACAGGCCCCTCCTTGTCACGCCCCTCTGAGCAGAAGTTACAGAGACTCCTGTAAGGTCTCCCCACCCCCATGGGAAGGCTGTGAGGCCAGGCTTGTCCTAACCGCTGGAGTTAGATTCTCTTAGAGGAGCTGGTGCCATAACCCAATATGCAGAAGAGAACAGGGGACACAGGGGGCCAGGAAGGACACTGCCTAAATGCCCTCGAGTCTTCCTCCCTTGTCTTTTCCCTATTAATGTACAAATAACCAGAAATCTACAATGATGTCTTCAAGTGGCTGTCAGAAAATCATCACCTTTCCATAATCCTAAGGGAACAAGATAAAACATTAATACTGGAGGGGAGAGGAGGTCTGTGGCCTGTGTCCGTCACTGTGTTTCTTTCCCAAGAGTGCCTCATGAGTATCCCACATGAAGGCACAGACAGACAGGAAGGCAGTTATGCCAGCCAGCCAGAACCCCATTTCCAAATATTCTATATCTCTGGCCTGCGAAAATCTCCTCTGGAGTTTTCCATTCCTTTTGTTGTCTGCTTTTGGCTCGGGTTTAACTATAAATTTAGAAGTCAAAACATGTATCTTTGAAAATGGATTTGCTCCTTTAATATGAGATTACTTGGTGGGATAAGAGAAAAAAAGAGGGGTGACTCATTCTTTGGTGAGCAATGCAGAGAAAAGATCCTGCGCCTTATACCGGATTCTTCTCAACATACTTGCCCAAGGCTCCCGGCTCAGAAGGGAGAATGGGACAGAGAAAAACATTCTGCAGGCTGCTCCCAATTCCGCATAATAACAGAAAAGCAAGAGATAAGAAACTAATGAAACCCCCGGAGCATCACAGATTCTCATTTCTCCCATTTATTCTCTCATTCAGCCTTCACACACACGCATGCGCACGCACATACAGACCAGAGCTGTTACCAAACCACAAACCTGACTTGACATTCATTCCTGCTCCACGCCATCGGGGGCACTTGCTGTCAGAACTCCAGGGAATAAGCCCCAAGATGGACAGAGGAGAGAAGGTGAGGGAATCAGGGGCCTGGATTATTCATCGAAAGGATCATGAGAACGGAAACATTCATGAACGAGGGGGCTCAGGGAGTGTTCCCCGGGCCCGTGCTCGCCTATGCTCGGAGCTCCAGGAAAAAGGCCAGTTATTTGGTGTCAGGTGTTAAATAAACTGTTGCCATGTGTTTACCCCGTTGTGGGTTGTTTGTGGGAAAATATTAGGCACCAAGTGGCTTCTTGAATCCACTCTCAGGATGCACTCACCCCACTCCCAAGCCCAAAGTTAGGCACTACATGATCAGAGAAAACAAAGTCGTTTAGAGACAGAGCACAACTGACTTTTAAAAAAGACTAATCCGATGGTGGGACAACATCTCGTGCTGCCATGCCAAAGGGCAACTATCTGGGGATTCTTCTGCGGTTTTGGGATATCCACCCTTCCACTTCCAGCTCAAAAGTGAACTTGAATCAAGCCTGGGTCCAGACTCGGAAGACCCTAAATGCTGACGGAAGGGCTGCACTGAAACGCCACTGGATCTGCGGGGAACGCACAACTCGAGAGCTCATCCCAGGAGAGACGTCAAGGCAGAGAGCAGCCCAGTCACACGGCAGCATATTTTCCATCTCGATGTGGTCCTCGCGGCCAGAACTGCAGTTTATAGGCTTACGATGTACAAGGCCTGGAGAATTATCATGGTCTTCCATCATAAACAGACTAGTATGAAATTTGACCTTGTCTTAATCAGATCACCAAATCAACATGGGCCAGGGGCACAGTGACATGACAAGCAAAAGCCTAAACATACTTGCTGTGGCATGTCAAATGGACGGGCTTATAAAGACATGTCCTGGAGGAGGCGTGAGGCATGATGCACTAGTGGCACGTCTGTACTGAGGGCTAAAGCACATGTGTGTGGCGTGTGTTTTAAATTTTTACGAATCAAGCCACGTGTACTACTATTTATTTCACAGACAAAGAGAATTAATATCTGGTTCCCTTGGCTAAAAGGTAACTGTGTGTGTGTGTGTGTGTGTGTGTGTGTATACACCAACACTGTATCAAAAAGGAAATACATCACTGAGGCAGGTAAAATAAAGTGGAGCATTTTATTTCTGGAAAATAAACCTAAGTGAGTCTCACCACATCACTCACACAAGGGAGTCTCATTTATCACACAAAATGTGACTTTTCTTTTGGGTTTCATGAGAATCAGATGCAGACACTAGGTGACATGTGACATACTCTCTGTTGAGTATGCCCTTCCCATGAAACAACACCTCCATGTCACCTAAAAATGTCCCAGCGGTGAGGAAAACCACACAGGCTGACTCAACAACATCACATATTTTAAACTGTTAAGAGAAAATTGGCAAAAAAGTGTCAAAATATCTGATTCCCTTAAAAATATTATTTATGTGTTCATTCACATAAAAAAGCAAACGGCCTCTCTAGGTGGTAGCAAGATAACACTTAATTGCAACTGAGTCTATCACCACACAGTAGCTATTGCACTGAGAAATCCTCAAGTCAAAAGCGAGAAATCAGGGAATCGAAAATCTGCAGGAGAAAAGGCAACTGCAGGAGGCCGAGACACTGGCGGCAAGGTTTTACATCTGCGGTAGTCTAAAAACCCAGAGTCAGGCTGCGATTGATTTATTACACTATCAGGTAGTCTAAAAAAGTAGAATGCACTGGTATACACCGCATTGTTCTCTGAGCTCTATAAATGTGAGCGTCCGAATGTGCCAGGATTTTAAATACCCTCAAAGCACACAGCCCCCGAGAGAGCATCCACATAATTAATGCTTTTTAGTTCCTCCTATAATGCCCATTTAACAATCGCAGTGTGATGACTTCGAGAATAATTATGCCCCAGTTAGACTCCTCTGGATTCCACTCTCCTCTCTCTGCTGCGTGTCAGAAAACCACAGGTGCGGAGCTCTCCGGTAGGGCCGGGCAGTCCACCACAGAGCCAGGACGCACTGCAATAGGAACTCCCCCCTAGCCTCTTATCATGAGTGATCACTTGAGGAGAGGGATGGAAAAGGTGCTGGGACACCCTCTAATCCCAAGCCTCTTGGGATAACATGCCATCTTTTGCATATCCTCTTCAGGGGTGCAGCTGTTCTAGAAATTCTGAGCCATCTCCTTCCCCAGTCACCGGTGTTACATCAACGGTGCCCGCATGCGATGTGGCTGAGGTGAGTGCTCACCTCGGTGGTCACAACTGATTAAATGACACATACTGAAGTGTTACTCATGCTCATTCACACCACGTTTCAAATGTCGTAAATTAACTGGCTGCACACTTACACAACCACCCAGGCAGAAATAAATGAAAGTCTACTTCAACAATCTTGAAATGCTAGAACTCGGTCAAATCTGAAGAAGTATACATGTAAAAAGATGAATGTGGCGTGGACTGCCTCGTCTGGGTGACTGACACCTGTCACATGAAAACCCAAAAAGATTCTGATGATACCAGAGGTGCCCAACTACGTTCTTCTGTTTCAACTTTATTGGAAAGGGTTCATCTGAAAAGGCATAAAACTGGTCGGAATGCCTTCCTAAACAAGGCTTTTTTCCCCTCCCCTTTTCCTCGCCCCATACATTCCAAAGTGATACAATGCTTTACCCAGCACGTATCGAGGTTTAAACCTTGATCTTTGTGCAGAGATTGCCTTGGCAACCTCAAATTCTCTATAATCCGTGTCACCATACAGGCAAAAGAAAAAAAAGGCATAAATACATTTGTACGAATCAGAATTACAAACCTTTACATGAATCATCCTCAATTGGCTGTTTGAAAGCTGTTATGTCACTGAAAGTGCAAAGAAATAAGACCACTTTATCCTGTTCGTTTCGAATTGGAGCAATTTTCACAAAGAACCACACAGGTGTCCCTGAAAGAAATATCGAAAGGTCGGTCAGTAATTTGCATTCTCATTTGAGGGGCCATGGAAGCAAAGACTTGGGAATGAATAGCTACAAATATTAATTCAATTTTTAAAAAGCTTCGTTTCTTCAGGTGCTGGGGTTATTATACCATTAATTTCTCCTCTCACTGGAATAAAAACTTTCACAGTGACTACTCAGTGGGGCTTTTCTTTCATTAAAATAAGTTTGTAAGTGCAGCTCTCTTAACTCATGAAATGATTGGAAAAGGGGTTGAAAATCCCCCTCACCTCTGGTAGTAAGTAAGGTACAGACACCTGCAGACCCACTTGAGACCATGTCGTGGGCAAGCAAAGAGGAGGAGCGGCACGGGCATTGCCAGCATGGCCAGCAGACCACGCAAACCCAAATCTCCCAAAGGGCCCCAGGGTCAAAGTCCGGTTTGGGAATCCACCAGTTTTGCTCACAAGCTCAATCAGCCACGGACCAAAAACTATGTTTCTAAGTCTCTCTCCCCAAAATAAAAATCTAAAAGGTCCAAACAATAAATAACAAATGAAAGCACATGAAGAAGGGAAAGAATCACCACAATGACTCTCCCAGCAAAGGCTTCCCCAGAACGGAAGTTTTCCAGGTGGGTTTGGGTGGTGATTACATTAGTGCCTTAGAGTACTCAGTTAATGCGTTCAACTTCCAGTCCTTGCTCCTGGGCAAAAGCGGGGGACAAATGAGCCTCTCCAAAGCACTGAGCTGGTCCACAGAAGGAGAAGCTGGGCAGGGCGCATCTGACTGCCTCCCCAGATGCCCACTCAGGTATCTATGGCCAAATACCTGCACGAAGTCAACCTCTGGCTTCTGAAATATAACAAGGGAAAACAAACAAGTGTTTTCTATCTATAGAGGACACCAGCAAGATGGGCCAATGAATTCTGTGGCCCAAAATTAGATGAGACACAAGATAATGAATGATAAGTTCTTCCCTATCTACTTTTTGTATCCCTGTTCCTAAAAGAGGGTCTGGTATATAAGAGCTTAATAACTACTTGTTGAATTCTGTATTACTGGATAGTATTTTACATAATATTTTACATACTATTTTATAATCATTTTCAAGTTAAAATACAGTAAATATTCCTCTATGTTGTTAAGTATTAGAGAAGCTTCCAGGCATTCCAGGCACTGTGCTCAGTTATTTTATTTTACTTTACTTTACTTTACTTTATTTTATTTTATTTTATTTGATAGCAAGCAAATAACTCACTGAATCTTAGAGATGGAAACAGATCCCCAAGAAGTCACCTGGGTCTCTCTGCCCGCAATCACATTAACTTCTATACAATACAACACAGACAGACATCTCATAATGTTAGGATTAGCCAGTCTAATTTAATAACTAGTTTACATATCTAGCCATACCACTTACACACATGTAAGTATAACTAACCCATGTAAAACAGGCAGCAAATAGATTAAGTGAAAAATTTCACCTTGTCTCAATTATCTATGTGTTCATCTGTAGTTCATTTTAATTCTCTATCCATTTTCCCTTTCTGTAATTTTCAGCTGCCATTTTCTGGGTGCTCTTAGAAGACAAATGGGTTATGTCACTAAAAAAAAGTGTTTGGAAAGGAAAATCCACAATACAAAATTCACAAATGGCATTCCAAAATCAAGAAAATGTGGCCTCTGAGTTATCCACTGTTTTGGAAAGTGTGTGTTACTGCCTGCCCTAGTCTCCTACTCAGAAGTTGTAGGATTTCAAACCATTTTCAATTACGCAACAGAAAACTCAGAAGAAAGCATCACACAACTGAGCCTACACACCCACAGCTCCCAGGTATCTCCCAGCTGGTCAGACAAAAAGCAAACAAATCAAAAAACCATTTTCTTTTTGCACTACAGAAAACTTTAAGTGAATTTTTGTTAAGGAGGTAAGCCGGAAAGCACTTCCGATTTACTGAACTAGGAATAAATCAGATGAGAGGACCGCCATTCATGATGTCTAACGCCAACAGTCCTGTCTTGCTGGAATTCCCAGAACCCTCCCCTTCACAGCTGCCATCTGTGGGCCCCCCACTTCGCTGTATCGGGAGAGTCCCATGCCTGTGAACATTCCAGTTGGAGCAATGTTGTCTAATCTTCATATTGCATTTATGACTACTGACATTGATGGCATTAACCCATGTCTTGCAGATCCTGAGCACCCTATGTTAGTCATATCGGGAGGTCTTTTTCATTTTACCACAGTTCGAGCTCATCATGAGCTCTCCCCATTTCATTGGCTCAGACTGTTTAAAGCTGGGTGCTTCTCTCCACTAAATTATGGCCACTGCTTGCTTCCAGAAATGTTCCCTTATTAAACATCCCTTTTCAGTATCTAAGTATGTGTCTTGTACCAAAAATTCATATAGTCAGTATGTATTACATTAATGTTTATCTCCAGCTGATCTTTCAGACTTGTTGAGAGAGGGAACCTCCTTTTTGCTGTATGGTGTTTCCCTGTAGAGGGACATCTTTCCATGTAACACTTGGGCTTTTTCCCTGTGTTGGTACATTGGGGGCAAGAATTGGACATGTGTAGCTTGACCACTTCTCCCACTCTACTCTCTTAGAGATTAGTCTATATTCTGCTCTGCTCTTCCTCTCTATAAATGTTAGGGGAGAGGGCAGAGGGCAGAGAGGATGGCTGCTAAGAGAACTGAAGTTCTCCACTGCTACCTGGGATGGGTAGATAAGTCTGTCTGATTCCAGGATTTACTTTAAGAAACTGTTGACCTCAAAAAATAAAAGTGCCCGTTATTTTACCTGCAGAAATGGGCTTATTTGGGAATAACAATTACAATTCTAGACATGCAAGCTATGACCAAACCATAGGCAAGCCTGAAGAAGAACAAAGGAGAGAAATGTTCTTTTATCGAAGAAAGGGGTGGGCTGGGGTGTGAGTGGAGGGTTGTGAGTTGGGCTTTTACAAACACAGTCCATTGGAGAAAACAAGGAGTTCCAAATGTAGTGCTTTTCATTGGCAGAGTTATGAAAAGGGCTGACTTGTTGCCAGGCAAGGAGAAAAATCTTCCTTCCTCCTGCTGGGATGGTGAAATAGAAACACATTCCTGTTGGAGACTTGAGCTATGGGTGGGTCTCTTCCAGATTGGGGTGATTGGTGATGAAGTGGTAAGCCATAAGAGCTCCCCCTTCAGGCCCTCCTGACTCCATTTTAGTTAGGTTTTCTTTATTTTTGCAAAACTCACTTGCCCACAGATATGAACTACATTTTCCAGGATCAGCCTTACTACTCATAAAGGTGACAGTATAAGCCCCATGTGCCAGATTCCTATATCTCTCTCAATTAGTTCTGATCACAGGAAGGGAAAGACAGTGCTATGGAATGGCCCCCTCAAACTTTAACAATTGAGGATTGTTTCTTTAAATAAATTATAATCCACCCCAAGGAAATCTGATCCACTTTCTGTCTTGCATCCTGCACCCCACATTACAATGGCGTCTAATGGAGTATTACGCGTAGGGTGAATTTGGCCATTACATTGCTCAACTCCAGGAGCCCCCATCCAGACGTGGCGAAGCTCGACTACCTTGGCAGGGTAGCTAGCTGCTCTAGAAATGCTTCCTGAGTTTCAGAGGAACAAATCCTGCTTCCGATGTCTTCACAGTCACTTAGACCTGCCTCTCTTCCAAATTATCACTACCCAAACAATCTAGAAAAGCAAGTACAATGGGCTTAAATTTTCACTTCTGAAATTCTTCTAAAAGAGAACATGAATCCCTTCTAGATGTCACAGACTAACTTTTCCTCTTAAAAGCAAGACATTTTTCACTAATGAAATATTACTCTAAGTTTCAATATATTAAACAACTTCTTCCAGCGAGTATGAACCATCCAGAGCCTGGAGCCCTACCCACCCAGTTTCCTTTCCACCCTGCTGGAGGCCCCCAGCAATATTGCCCAGCCCTTCGGCTCCATTCAGGCATAGATCTGCCCAGAGGCAGAGACCAGGGCAGTTGGCCTCCAGGGATCTGCCCTAAAGCCCAGATTCTGCAGCAGGATCCATTGCATCAAGATCCAAGAAATAAATAGATGCACAAATATTCTCACACACACACACACACAATTTTAAAAAGAGTTTAAAATTCTACCTCCTCACCCAAGTAGCTACAGTGGAAAAACCAACAAAAGCAAGTACTTCATGTCCTGCTTCTGTGAAAAGGACAAAGGGCCAATCATAAATTTTCTGTTAAAAGAAGATCAATACACAAATCCAGGAGAAACGCAGCATCTGGCAGTCCTACTGAGAGCCAAGGCTGCTGCTGCTGTGAGAGCAGCTCTGTCCTGGCCAAGGACGCCCAGTGGAGGGACAGTTCAAGCCAGGCTCCTCCTTCTCATCACTCTGTGATTCTCAGCCCTACGTGGCTCCATTGGGTCATGTATCGACGAACTTGACAATCTAACCTTGCTATGGGGTTTCTCAGCCCCAGCAGTCAGATAACAAAACAACAAGGCTCGGGTGTGTGAGAGAATTTTTGGCCTCCATCGATCTTCTCCCTACTCTGGCCTTCCTCCCAGATACTCTCTGTAACCATCCAGCCAGGCAGCCAGGCCACATTCAACAGCAACAGAATCAACCAAGGCTGTGATTGGCTCTTAGGAGGGACTGCCTGTGCTGGGCCATTTGGATAGGTCCAGAGACTGGACTAGGGAATGGCAGCCTGCCCTCGGGAACAGATCAGCTGGTCTGCGGTCGACTCCATTAAGACAAATGACGGGTGCAGAGAGGATGAGACAGCACCAGGAGGATGTAGTGGCCACTGGCCATTAGAACAACTGATTTGGAATCCGAAGCCCTGGATTTGAGCCCTGTCTCTTTTTTTATTTTGTGGCTTGGCCATGTCACTTTACCTTCCCTAGGAATCAGTTTCCTCATTTGTAAAACAGGGATAATAGGACTACTTAAGATTAAGTAAAAATATACTCATGTTTGACACATAGATATTTAAAATTATTACTTTGCTTTCTCCCTTCCTTTTAAATTCTTTATCTGTGAAACTGAAATGCTCAATCTCACCTCCTGAGTGTGTTTCAATGACTTATAAAGATATTGTATCTCGAGGCATTTAATGAAACTCCGAAGCTGCCCCCACCTGTTCTGAAGGGAGAGGGCCAGTCTCAACCATAACAAGGGGAAAGCTAGAGAAATCAGTGCTTAAACCTCAACATAAGGAAAATTTGATTGAAGAGCAAAGAGCAAAACCTAAATAGAGATAGCTGCAGTGTGTGTAGATAAGGAGATTCAATTTTGTAAGATGTCAGACCTCCCCATTTAATATATAAGTTTAATGCAATTTCAATCAGAATCTCAACTGTTCTTTTTTTCCTTTGTTTTTCCTGGAGCTTGAAGAATTGCTCCAAGCAACGTGAATTTCAATTCAAGTTGAAAACTAAAGGTAGAAGGGTGGCCAAGAAATTTTTTAAACTTTTGTAAAGAAAAATGATAGGAACTACCTATTACAGTAATTAAGAGCCATTGGCACCGGCCCTAAAACAAGCAACAATGAAAATAATTCTATCATTTATACAGTGCTTAACAGTGAGGCCAAGCCCTGACACGTCACGGTTTGCTCCTCACAGCTCTGTGAGGTGAAGCTGCTGCTGAGACAGTCTCCCTACTTTAAATATGGAGAGGGCCAGTGGGAAAGCATTTTTAACCAAACCTACATAGATAATGAGCTACAAAAGGCTTCCTGGAAAAGGAGAGGAGAGAAGCAAATCCACGGATGTGTGAGGATTTAGCATATAAAGGAAAGGGCATTTCAAATTAGAAGGAAAGAGCTGGATTCTTTCAAAACAGTACAGAAATCCCCCCTTATCTGTGGTTTTGCTTTCAGCGGTTTCAGTTACCCGAGGTCAACCACAGCACAAAAATATTTAATGGAAAATTTCAGAAATAAACATTTTATAAGTTGAAATCGCACACTGTTCTCAATAGCATGATGAAATCTCGTACCGTACTGAATAGTGATGAAATCTCACGAGATCCCACTCTGTCGCCCAGGAAATAAACCATCCCTTTATCTGGTGTCACCACACTGTGTGTGGTCCCCATTCCACTAGTCACTTAGTAGCTGTCTCCGTGATCCAATTGATTGTCGTGGTACTGCAGTGCTTGCGTTCAAGGAACCCTTATTTTACTGAGTAATGGCTCCGAAGTGCAAGAGCAGTGATGCTGGCAATTCAGAAATGCCAGTGACAAGGCATAAAGTCTTCCTTTGAGTGAAAAGGTGAGTGTGCATATGGGGAGAAACAGTATATATAGGGTTCGATGCTGCCCAGGGCTTCAGACATCCACAGGGGTCTCGTAATGTATCCTCCACAGACAGGGGAGGACAGCTGTTCTGAGACAGCTGAGTGAGCGGTGTGGGAAGTAAATTCAGTTAGACTGCTATGTCACATAGCACATAAAAATAAACTCCAAATGGCTAATGTTCTAAATATTCAAACATAGCTATTAAAGTACCCGAAGAAAAAATGGAAGAATATTTTTATTATTTGGGTAAGGAGATGAACTTCCTAAGTTGTGTGTGTGTATCTCAGAAACACAAGGGAAAACAATGACATAAACATGTTGTGCTTATATACAGTATTTTTTTAACCCTCGCCCTCGGATACAGTTATTGATTTCAGAGAGAGAAAAAGGGAGGGAGAGAGAGAGAAACATCAACCAGGTGCTTCCCTTGCGCTCCCTGACAAGGGATGGAATCCACAACCGAGGTATGTGCCCTGACTGGGAATTGAACCTGCAAACTTGCAGTGCATGGGATCATAATCCAGCCAACTGAACCACTGGCCAAAGCTCTATATAGTATTTTTAAAAGCCTCTAATTAAAAAGAAAAAAACTTTAATAGGAAAAATATTTTTCTTTATGTGTATGTGTTTTAGGATGAATACCCCTTAATATAAGAAGCTCCTTGCTCTGAATAAGTAAAAAACAATCCACTAGAAAAATAGGCAAAATATGATTGTTTTCCTATGAGATTTGTCTCCACAACAAGCTTGAACCTTCTCAAAGGCAGAGTCAGTTTCTTATATCTGGATCTCTTTGGCTCGAGCCCACAGGCCTACAGGAGGTATTACTAAGTACTTGGCCAGCAGCCTCTCCTTGCTGGCTTGACAGGATGCTGTAAGACGCCTCTCCTAGGCTTCCCTGATGGAGAAGCTGATACAGAGTTCCCAAACACGGCCAGCAGCCTCGCCATAAGCTAGGGAGTCAGTCACACTCTGGGGAGTACTACCCAGAGGGTGTACTGCTTTCACTCAGGGCTGATACTTCTTGGTTTTCTTGTTTGAAAAATGGGGAAAGTAGCACAAGAGTGACCACCTAAATATTTACTGAATGAGTTTATTAATGAGGACTGTCATTTAGGTAAGAACATTTTCTAGCACACTGAGAATGAGTTAAGTAACAATACAAAATGTGGAGCACTACCAAAATGCCCAGGTTTATTGATCAGACTGGCCAACAGAAATAAACCTGTCAAATAATCCTTCCTTCACGAAATGTGATAGTAGTCCACATACTCGTCCCAAAACACACCACGCAGGCTTGTACTCCCAAATCCCCAAGAGATTAGACAAACATCAATGCTACCAATAGAAGATCCTTTCTACGAAGTTGTCCTTGCAAATACTAAAGAATGGGGGTGGGGGGGCAATCAAAACAATTTATTAGAAATTTATAAAATCAGTAAGGAAATCACTAGGATTAAATAAAATATATAGGCAAAGAATCTGAACAATTAACATAAAAGGGTAATTTTATTTTTTTTAAGATTTTATTTATTTATTCTCAGACATAGGGGAAGGGAGGGAGAAAGAGAAGGAGAAAATCATCAATGTATGATTGCCTCTCATATGCCCCCAGCTGGGGACCTGGCTGGGGACCTGGCCTGCAACCCAGGCATGTGCCCTGACTGGGAATCAAACTGGAGTCTCTGTGGTTCACAGGCCGGCACTCAATCCACTGAGCCAAACCAGCCAGGGCCATAAAAGGGTAATTTTAAATAGATAGTAAATAGGAAAAAATTTCAGTCTCATTAGCATTAAAAATACTCATTAAACAAAAAGATTTAATTGTAAGCAATTTGATAATTTAAGTTATATTGTTTAATGCTGGTGCAGTACAATGAGTCAGATGCAATTATCAAGTGAACTTGGAAATGGGTTCAGTTCTCCAGAACACTATTTGGCAAAGTGTCTCCAAAACCTTAGTTCACAATCTTTGACACAGTAATGTTCAGTTTCTAGGGAAAATTTCATAACGTCTACAAAATATCTTTGCACATGGATATTCACCTTAACACTATTTTAATAAAGAAAATTTAGAGCCTTATAAATATCCAACAATAAAGGAAGTATTATTTAAATTCTTTCTCAGTGATGTTTATGGGGAATTTTAATAATGGGAAAAGTTTTGTGATAAAGATTACATAATTGTATGATTTCAAATCACATATGTCAAAATATCAATTATGTCACATGTGCACAGGTGAAAACTGAAAGTAAACATGCCAAAAAGTTATGAATACAGTAGTGTCCCTCTGAGTCTTGAAGTCTTTGGGGTGATTCTTTATCTTCATTCTACCTTCATGTATTCTCCATAGTAGAAATGCATTAGTTTAAAAATGAAAGAGAAAAATAAACACTCCTTTAGATGATGACATTTCACATTTTAAAAATCTCAACGGGGGTGACTCTTCCCCCATGGGGCTCTACACTGCTTTAAATGCCGAAAGTTTCCATCTAATGAGCCCCAAAGTTTGAAAGTAGAAGCCAAAGCTGCCTCCCGCTTCCTCTCCTCCCATCCATGTCTGTTCGGCCCGTTTTTCCAGGACACTGCCTGTCAGTCCAGCCCACACTGCTCTCCTGGCTCCCGTGCCCTCAGTCTGAATCATAGTCTTTTCTTTCATTCATCTGTTTCTTGGTGACTATCACGTTCCTTTCAAAGTCACAGAACAAACATTTGCTGAGCACGTCCTCCAGGCCGGGCTCTGCACTAGAGTCTTGACGTCCCTGGCAGGAAAATCAGTGCTTCCCATGTCTTGGGCATGGCCTGGGGCTGGGCACAGTGAGGGAAGAGCCAGTCAGGGGGCACCACTGACAAAGTCTTACACTCAGTCTCCTCCCACTGCCCCGCCCCCCCGACATCGCACCATCTCAGCTGCCTCTTCTCCTGAGCAGGCCTCACTCATCTTGTCACCAAGGGGGACCCTTACCCGGCCCCAACCTCCAGTCTCCAATGCTCCGTTCCATCTCCACACTCTACCTGACTCATCTTTCTAAAGTGAAAATCTACTTAGCCCTACTCAAAACCCCTCAATGCCCCTCACTGCCACCCTCGTTCCCCATCACTGCTGCTCCTAAGACAAATTCTAAACTCTTTAACGTGGCTCTGTACCGGCCCTTACTAACCCAGCAGCCTCGTGGGGCACCTCTCATTTCCTCACATTTTTATGTAATTATACTCCACGAGTTTTGCTGGAGCACCTTCTAGGTGTCAGACACAATGCTGGGTGCAGGGTATTGGCCATGAAAAAAAGACACAACCTAGGCCTGGAATTCAGTCTTCACTACAGCTGCTCTCTGCCCTGCTATTCAGAGTGTGAAGTGTGGACAACAGCACTGCCGTCATTTGGGAGCAGAATCTCTCCCCCTTCCCCAGACCTACTGAATGGAAATAGGTCGATTCACGGGTGATGTCCCAGGCATGTCCAAGTCTGAGAAGCCCTGCTCTGTGTCTCTGGAAACTTCAATGCTCACTCTCCCCTGCTGCCTCTCCACAAGCATTCCAATGGCCTGGGGTACTCTCCGAGCTTCTCTCTGCCTAACTCCACCTATCCGTCAGTGTCTGCGTGGACTTCCTGTCTGCTAGGAAGACTTCCTCCCCTGACCCCCTAAGGCAGGGATAAGGAACTACCTTATGTGGTGTCACCATCAAAACACCACCACTCTGTCCTGCAGATGCTGCCCCCACCCCTGTAAATGCTCTAAGAGTAGAAGCTGCATCTGTCTCTCCAAAACCACATTCCTGGCAGCAAGCCTAGTGTCGGACATATTGGTCAATAAAAAGCTGTTGAAAAAAAGCATAGAATTTGGTGCAACTGGAATATAATTCCTAGGCTTAACAAATAATTTTAAGTTTCTAAATTCCTAAATTCCTCAGGAGATGGTAGGATTTTGAGGAGTCGGGGGCATGAGCAGGTTCCTGGGAAAAAGCTAGCCCTGCCTGCATCAACCTCATCCCTCACATGTTATGTGTAGACCTAGCCTCTATGGAGCCCCTGCTAGCCCAGCCCAGCAGACCTGTGTGTGTGAATGAGAAAGAGAAGCTCCCCACTCAGCCCAGATGCAATCTAGGCGAGGGGGCACGGAGGCCTCAGCAAGCAAACCACAGGTTGGCTTCCAGTTGCCCCACTATGTGTGATATCGCCTGCACCACCACATGTGTTGGCCCTGCCTTGTGCCCACAGTCACGCTGTCCTCCCCATCTAAGCAGAATGGCTGTGCAGCAGGCACTGGAAACCAGTTCTTGGCTCTGCATGACCTCAGGTGAGGAATTCAAGTAGGGAACTTCTTACACAATGGAGCTAAGTAACATCCGCCATGCCTCCTTCACGGGGCTTAGAGAATGAACGTTTTAAAATAGAGCGGAGTCATGCCTTCCACAGACTTTATTCTCTAAAGCCAAAGGGTAAGGTAAAAAGTGCACTTGCCCAAAATCACTGCTGAAAATGCCTTATCGCCACATGTGAAGTAGAGCCCATGCCCAGGCTGACATGCAGCGGTTAGCCCGCCTCCACCAATACCCAAGAAAGGGAGGGAGGCTGGTTCTTTACAGAACACAGTGGAACTAACTGGCCTACATGCAGAGGCAATGTCTGCCTGAAGTACAGAACTCCATTCACCAGAAGCACCTTCACTGCGATGAGATACAATATGAGACCTTCACCCCTGGAGGAAGAGGGAATTTCCTTTTCCCATCTCACACTCACTTGGGAGTGCATGCTCACTGAAGGGAAAGGCAAGTAAAATCACTAACTCAATTTAATTTTGTGTCCTTCTCTTTCCCTTTTGTGGCAAACGCATATAGCTGAATTTGAGCAAAATAAATGCACAGTCTAATGAAGCTTGAAACCTCTGAAGCAAAATATAAATGCAAAAGTTATGTTGGTGATACACCTGACCAATTTGTATTCTACATTGTGGGGGAAACCACACTTCAGTACACAAAGCTGTCAGTGTGGAAAACTTACACTATCACCTGGATACACGCATGCCGAGAAGGCCACTGCCAGCACTGACTCTCCTGGTCAGAGCTGTCGCTCGGCGTTGTGTTCCCCGTAGTGAAAGGACAGGCAGAGAACCTTGCACGGTCTTCACCTCATGGCTCTTATGCCGAGTAGTGAAGTGGGTGGCGAGACCCACTGGCTGAGGGAGTGAGATGGAGCAAAGCAACATCTCTGACACAAAAGCTACAGGACCAACCCTCTCAAATTGGTGGAGGCCCAGAGCTGGTCTGTCAGGTCAGCATCTGCATGGGCCACCAAGCCAACAGCCCTTTCAGTTGCCTACTCCAACATGCCGATGGAAAAATAGTCCCCACTCCTTCCAGATAAAAGCAGTGTGTGCCCTCTGCTTTCCAGAGCAACATGTGTCACTTTGAACACCGCCAAAATAAACACATCCTCACGCACCACCTGGGCCACTCTGGGAATGTCCTATTGCACCTAGGGCCTACCATTCAATCCTACATATAAAGAACAGGATTCTTTACAAACAGAATAGCATTTTTAAAAACAAAGCACTCTTCAAAACCTCTGCAGCCCGCTATGGCCATATGCCCCACTTTCCCTCCTTCCAATGCAGCTAATCTCCATTCTCCTAAGAGACAAGCAAGCTTTAACCTTGTGCATGGTAATGGACCTAAAGCTTCTTTAACGTACTTTGGGGAAGTAATCATCCAAAATAAATACAAATTAACAATGCACTGTGAGTATTAATACTGTCTATAATGGAAAACTGAGGTCATCGGGAGAGCAAAATTTTATTCAAAAACTCGTAATTGGGCACCTACCGGCATTGCCTGCTGTGCTAAGTGCTGCGGAAGACAGATACGAAGATGAACGGCACACAGTTTCTGTCCCATCTCTTCCCTTCCCCCTAGAAGGGGTAAAGTCTACAAGTGCTTTAAGCCAGCAATTCACCATAAGTAAACCAACAGGAAAAACACTAACTCTTGGCAGGGAAAAGGTCAAGAAGTTTTGATGGGATAGTGACAAGTTCAAATGCTCCCAGGAAGAACCATCTAACTCATCAATCCATACCATTTTTTCTAACACACACAACAGCTTCAAGTAGCCATGTTTAGCTAACGGGAGAGAAGAAAACCCAAGGCAGAGACAGGAAGAGGAGGTATTTTACTACGCTAAGCACATTAAGACATGGTTCAGAATAATCTAGATACTCACTGTTCTTCTTGTACATCAAAATTTCGAAGGAATTCATCTCATAGTTCTCAAATGTTTGCCGCACCTTTTCAATTGTATCTTTATCAGTCAGCTCCCCATACATAAAACTGCAAATGAACCAAAGAGTTCAAGTTAGATTAGCAAATATTTATTATTCTATCTGCATGTGTTAAATATCTGTTCTACACCTAGCACTGTGCTATGTAGAACAAACACACACATACACACAGATATAAAAACATTCAATCAAAGAGGCTTTACTAATTCCACTATGATCAAGATTCCATCAGAGCCCCCCAAAATACAGTCTAACAAGAGAGACCACTGGAAAAGGACAGGTCAGAAAACAGGACGGCCAACACATAAGGAACTACCGCACACGAAACAGTCACAGAATGTTGCCTGAGTGGTTGGAGAAGGCTTCCCAAAGGTCAAAAGAAGTGAGTGCTAAAAAGCAATGGCAATTAGCATGAAAAGAACACTCCAGGCAGAAGATGAGCATGTTCAAAGGCACAGAGGCGAGAGTGAGGTTCATCCTGGAACTGAATATAGTTCAGTTCAGTGTGACCGGGATACAGACAATGAGGGGAGTTTGCCACTGAATGTAGAGAGGTGAGCACAGGCCAGTTCGTGAGGAGAGCACGGCCCTGTATGCCATGCGAATCATCTGCACTTCATCCTGAAGGAACTCTTAGCAAAGATGCAGAGCAAATTTGGACTATAGATTTTTTTCTTCTACTTCCCAATAAAATAAAAAATTACAAAAATTCACCAACCAAACAAGAACAGGGATGAAATTTGTTGCTCCAAAAATTAATACACAGCTGAAGAACCAGAAGATTCAGCTCTTTTTCCTACCCTCTGCCCTGCCCCACAAAAAATGAGAGAGAGCATTGGGTTAAAAAAAAAACTGAGGTAAGGAAATCCTGCAAATTCTTACTCTCTGCTGCTCACGATTAGAGAAGAGGAGACTAAGGGGGTAAAGCATGGGAAAAAGTCAGGAAAAACTGGTGAGCAGAAGTTCCTGCCTGCTGGTGCTGGTTCTCAGCAGAGGCAGAAAATTCTCCAGACTATCCATGTCCCTTGGCCCCACTGAACTTGGTCTGAAACCCAGGGTGTGTCCCTCTAAGAATAAGATACACCAAGTAGGCAGAGCAACATGGCACAGGGCATTAACAAAACGTGAGAGGACAAAACCCACCTCCCAGTGGACCTGGAAAAGCCAGTCCTCTGACCAAGGATGCAGCGAGCATCTATCCTGCCCACCCCAGGCCTCCAGGCAACAACAACCTGGACAGCAACACTCAGCCCTCAGGTCTCCGGTAAAGCAGAAGCAGTGCCAGGGGCTCCTCAACAATATGCTCCCCATTTTCTAAAACTGTGCATACCAAATGCAGTCTAACTGGATTGTGATGACTTATATCACAGAATTATAGAATTTCCTAGCTAAAAAGGACCTCAGAGGTTATGGAATGTAATTCCTCAACCACCAGGTCAAGCGCCATGCTTAGCTTGATACTGGAGCAGCCTTGGGCATACTGCAGATTTCCTTCCAATTTCCAGGCCCCTGTAAGAAAAGTCTCCTGGTTGTGGACTTTATGAATTCTGTGTCACTTCCATTTATTACATCTCTTCCCAGCCCACTGAGAGCTGTTATTATCTGTGGCTCCTCTGTACCTATCTCTTGTATATTCTGCCTTTGGGCTGTGTTCTTCGTCTGTAAACCAGGAAAAGAAATGACCAAGCTTGTTGGATTATCTTTAAAATGAAGAATAGATGAAGACTAAATTAGCCCTGCTAAGAGCAAGAGGTTTTCTCCTAGAAGGCAGAAACTTAAGATCTATGACCATTTCATTCAGCCGGTTGTTCACAGGCCTTTTCAGCTTCCACTTTCTCTGAGTTAACGTGCTAGGTACATGACCTCCATGTAACTGATGCGAAGCTGTAAATGCCTGCAATTTCCTTCACAAAGTAAAACAAATGCCTGTAAAATGGAGTCTTCGTATGAAAGAAGTGCCATAACGACATCCAGCTCCCATTCTCTCCTGTGCTGTTTAAAGCTGTAGAGTTAAGATTCCTTTGCCTGAACACTAGATTTCCGATGCCTGCAATGCAAGAATTAAGTGAAAGAGGCTCCTGAACCATAGGGAATACAGCTAGCACAATGTATGGTTACTTTATTTCTAGAGAAGGGACAGCTTCAGAGAATTAAGCGAGCTTCTTACAATTGTATGTAAAAAAAAAAAAACTTGGCTAAATGAGCACACATATAGGCTTTTCTTAAAGTATCTGACTCTAGCCCGTAAGAAGCAGGAATGGTAAGGAGCCCTGGCCACATGGCTCAGTTGGCTGGAGTGTGCTTCTGTGCACCAAAAGGTTGCCCGTTCAATCCCCAGCTGGGGCACATGCAAGATGTTCCTCTCCCATAGGTCCTTGGATGAGTATAAAAAGGAAAGAAAAGATGGATAAGGAAAGGCTGCTTCAGTCCCACTATAAAGTGAAGCTAACTCTCCCGGTCTGTTCTGACTGCATATGTGCATATACAGATATAGGTCTAGACACAGGCCCTTAGGAGGATAAATGCATAACCAGAATGTAAGAGGATTCTATTGTATTACTTAAGAGTCATCATTTCTAAACCTTTGAGTATTGGGGGGGGGGGGAGGAGGTAGACCGAGAGGGTCTTAACCTTTCTATTTCCCAGTCCTCAAAAGCTAAAATTAAAGAAAATGGTAATATTTTCTAAACATTTCCTATTTTTCACCAAACTTGGTTGACTTAATACCATGGAAATTCCGCTTCTGAAAAACAAAGGCGATGCCTGAGTCAGACAGGTTTTCTACCCTTCATAGATGAATTTGCCTCTTGACTTGGAAGGCCTGGGAAAACGATTCTGCTCCATGAGACACACTGAAGACAGAGGACTCCGAAGGAAGAGGGGAGTGCGAGGAGCCAAGGGCTGTGCTGAGTGAGCCAAGGCCTTGCCAGGGCGCTGCAGGGAAAGGCCAGGCAGGGGGCAGACCACGTGCTCCACTCAACACCTCGAAGATGCTTGAAAAGAGCCGTTCTAGCACCACTGCCCAAGGGGTGCTGCTTGGTTAGCAGCCCTGTCAAATACACAAGCTATGCTGTTAGCACCGTTTGCCTCTGCCTTTGCATTAGGGATCAGAGACAGGTGTAACAAGAATTAGAAGGCAACAAAATATCAGTTCTGTTTTTTTTCTGATGAAAAGCTCTATGAACAAAACCCTCATCTCCAACACTGTAGTTATTCTCTCAAATACCCATACATCCTAAAAATTAATCATCTAAAATTTTATTTAATTTTATTTAAACTTCTTTCACATTCAATTTTATCTAACACTTCATAAACTTCTGAGTTCACATTTTATAGATAAAATGATTTTTCTGAGTTTTTCTAGGTTTTCCCATGTCACCAACTGGGAGCTCAGCAGTGTGGGGACCGTGTTTTAAGCCTTTGATTTCCCCAGCACACACAGTGTGTGAACCGGAGATGGTCTTACCACAAATATTCCTGAAAGAACACTGAGTGAGAGAAAGGCAATTCCCACGCTGAGAAAGCCATTTTCTTTTTCCGTAAGATACCATAATACATTGTCCAACAGAACAGCCCCCATCATGGATACCTGCAGGTACTGCTTTTCTGCATCACTTCTGCCCTGTGATAGCCAGACAGCTTGCAAAATCCGTCATTGCTGTACACGATAGGCCAGTCCACTATCTGAGCATTCCCCAACACGAAATTAGTATCTGTTGAAAAACAAAAGGAGGAGGAGGAGGAGGAGAAAAGGGCACATGAAGCAAGATATTAGTTGAGACTCAATGAGGACATAAATAATGTCAACCAAGCCAGGTAATTTTGTTACCCTCCATAATAGTCTCTTGAACAGGAAAATGACCCTTCAAGGAATACAAAACAACAGTAATTTAGAGTGAATAATTTGAATGCAAATGCTAACGTTGCCATACTCCAAAAAGAAATTAGCAAAGGAAACATGCTTAACCAACCAACCAACAAATCCTACAGAAATCCAGCGATTCCTATGAGACATTTTCTAGTCTGAATTTTTGTTCTCAATAAAAGTATTCCGGTAATATAAAACAAGAAAGAACCCAAGATAATTTCTTCTGGGCTCCATCCAGCATCTTAGGCTTGTCAGTCTTTTGGCCTGAAACTACAAATTGGTCTTGGTGACCCTGATTAACATGTGCCCATCCTAGGAGGAGAAGGACTTCTTGGAGAGACACAGGAAGGGGAATGCAGGATTGCCTCTTGGAACATACACGCCACAGACAGCCCTCCTCTTAGTGAGAAAAAGACTAGCCCCTCCTAATACTAGAGTTTTGGTGGAGATGCTTGCAGGACAACACGTTCCTGCTGATTTGGAGATTTTGTAGCCACAGTAGCTGCATTTCAGAGCTCCTTCACAGAGCACCAGCCCACCATTCACCCCTGCTGCAGGGATTAAGTAGGCCAGATATGTTTGGCTGCTTGGTGTATTCTCACCACTTCCCACACTTTTGAAAATCAAGTCTCCCACCTTTATTATCCTCAGGAAATCAATTGTCCCTTTTTTCTTTTCAAGACCTTGAATTAAGCAAATAATATCCAGAATTTAAATGTGGTCAGTATTTTAGCTTGGCTCTCTCTTCTGTACAGAAGAGTCACCCATTCCAAAAAAGGAAGGAAGGAAGGGGAAGAAAGGAAGATGGAAGACAGGCACATACCCTTCTTTTCTTGTAAATGGTATGGGTTTTTTATATATGCATACTGCTTAGAGTAAAATAACAACATACAAATATAGTGTCCTCATTTAATTGGGTGGTTAATTTTGTTTTAGTATAACATTTACAATTTATTCACAATAGGTACCCATTCTTTCCTATCTAGTGAGGCGGAGGAAGGAGAAGAAGGAGGAATAACTAAATACAGTAATCTGTTCTTGGAAATGCCTATTTGAAAGAAACATAAAATACAACTTTCATGAAGTTCATCTGAAAACCTGCCAATTTCATAAACATGCTTTTAATGAAAATCTATAACCAGTCCTTCCCCCATCTCTCCCATATGTTCTTGTACACAGGCAGACCTCGGAGACATTGCAGGTTTGGTTCCAGACCACCACAATAAAGTGAATGTCACAATAAAGTGAATATCACAATAAAGCAAGTCACCTTTTTTTTGGTTTCCCAGTGTATATAGAAGTTATGTTTATACTAAATTGTACTCTATTAAGTATGCCATAGCATATGTCTAAAAAAACAACACACGCGTCTTAATTAAAAGATACTTCATTTCTTACAAACACTACCATCATCTGAGACTTCAGCAAGTCATAATCTTTTTGCCTGGTGGAGAGTCTTATCTCAATGTTGATGGCTGCTGACTCAACCCAGTGGTGGTTGCTATAGATTGGGTGACTATGGCAATTTCTTAAAATAAGGCAACAATGCAGTAGTTTACTGCATTGATTGACTCTTCATCAATAATTTTTTGTAATATGTGATGTTGATTGATAACATTTTACTTACAGAAGAACTTTCAAACTTGGAGTCAGTCCTCTCAGACACTCCCACTGCTCAATCAAGTATAATTATGAAATATTCTACACTCTTCCTTGACATTTCAACAATCTTCACAGAATCTTCACCAGCAGATTCAAGGAGCCACTTTCTTTGTTCATCCATAAGAAGCAAATTTTTGTCTGTTCAAATTTCGTCATGAGATTTCCGTAACTCAGTCACATCTTCAGGCTCAATTCTATTTCTAGTTCTCCTACTATTTCCATCACATCTGCAGTTACATCAACTTCTTCAAACTCTTGTTAATGTTGCTATTTTGACCTCTTCACAAGAATCACAAATGTTCTCAAGGGCATCTGGAATGGTGAGTCCTTTCCAGAAAGCTGTCAATTTACTTTGCCCATAGAAATTACTATCTATGGCAGATACAGGCTATTGTATTTTCTTATAATTCCTGTGTTCACTGGAGTAGCACTTTTAATATCCTTCAAGAACTTTTCCTTTGTATTCACAACTTGGTTACCTGTTTGGTACAAGAGGCCTAGCTTTCTGTCTCTTTTGGCTTTCAACATGCCATCCTCATTAAGCTTAATCATTTGTAATTTTTTATTTAAGGCAAGAGACATGTAACTCTCTCTTTTACTTGAACACTTAGAAGTCATTATAGGGTTATTAATTGAGCTAGCTTCAATATTATTATGTCTCGAGGAATTGGGAGGCCTGAGGAAGGAGAGAGACAGGGAATGGCTGGATGTGGAGCAATCAGGACACACGCAAAATTTATTAATTAATTTCACTATGCTACATGGGTGCTTTCTATGGCACCCTAAAACAATTACAACAGTAACATCAAAGATCCAAATATAATAATAATGAAAAATGTTACATATTGAAAGAATTGTCAAATTGAGATGCAGAGACACAACATGAGCAAATGCTGTTGAAAATAGCACCATAGATGTGCTTAATACAGGGTTGCCACAAACCTTGAATTTGTATAAGAAAAAAAGCAGTATCTGCAAAGTCCAATAAAGTGAAGTGCAATAGAATGAGGTATGCCTGTACCTTTTGAGTGCCCACTAGGTCTCAAGCACAATGCAAGACCCTCGTCATATCTACCTTGGTATGACATGGTCCGTGCACTCCAAGAACTTTTCAGAACAAATAGACATGTGCACGACTAACTAAAGAAATAGGTGAGAAAATGATTAATTCTGTTTGAGGGAAGTAAAGGACTGTGATTCAGAGGGACACACTTGAACTTGCTCTAGGCCAGAAGGCTGAGTAAGACTCATTTAAACATTTTTGAATGCCTAATATGTAACCAGTACAGATGATGCAAAATGATATTTATAAAAATGAAAATATGGTGCCTCCCTTTGGTAAATGTAACAGGTTGTAGAGGAAGAGAACATCATATACAGAGGATTCAACATAAATAAAGGTCTGGCAGCAAGGGATGCATAGCAGACTGATGCAGACAGACAAAGGGCAGGCAACCAGAAGGGGATGAGCCTGAAGGATCTTCCTGGGAAGGCTCTTCAGGCTCAAGATCTTTGACGCCTAATGTGGGTTTTCTCTCCCTGAATAAATTCACATGTCTTGAACTGAGCAACTAAGCCTTGAGAGAAGTACAAACTTCACTAACTTACCGCTAAGTGGATATGAAGCTTAGTCAGTTTAACTATTTTTCTGAGCTCCTGAGACTGTAACCAATTTCCCTCGGAAAACCTAGAGTAAGAGGGAAAAACCGAATGAACTTACCTGTGGCTGATGCCCCACTAAGATTATGTGCTAAGAGGGAATTATAGCCAGTTACACTGATAATGTTTTGACTACATGTGTTTATCTTCTTTTCTACCCTGTGCCTCACTAAAATAAAAGCCAATAAATTTAAAAGGTAAAAATCCACAAAAAAAGAATAGAGTAAAAATATCAAAAGAAAAAAATGACTATAGAAGCAGACAAATATAGGAAACAAAGAAGAATTTTTTTAAATCCCTAGTTTTCTAAATATTCAGACAAATTCAAGATATTAGACAAAAACAGGATACTATGGTGTGTGTGGGGTGGGGATGGGAGGGGCATTTGAGAACAAACAAAAGCTCCTAAAAATTAAAAGTGAGTAAAGATTTAAAATTCAACATAAATGTTAGAAGACAAAATGAAATTTCACAAAGTGTAGTAAAGAAAGAGAAGGAAATAAGAAACATAAAAACCAAATAAGACATAGAAGATCAATCCTGGAGAAACAGTATGCATCCTAATAAAAACAACAGAAAGAAGAATGCAAGAAAAGGACAGAAGACATTTAAAAAAATTTTAAACCATCAAATAGAAGGGTAAAATAATGATATTTTCAGGTATGCAAAGATCTGGGTAATTTATTGCCCATATATCTTTTCCTAGGGAGTTACTTAATAATGTATAACAGCAAAAATGTGAGAAAAAAAGAAGAAAGAACATGGGAACTAGGGAAAAACGGCTCCAAATGTAGAAAGCGGGGGGGAAAGGTAGTAGAAAGCTTTCAATAAATACACAAGGGTCCAGAGAACAGAACTTTCAGAAGACAGAGATCTAGTGATAAAAAACATAAAAATTCAATAAAGCTATATAATTTGGGGGGCAGGGAAGGAAATTAGAAGCATTAAAAAAAGCTGTGCAAGAAAGGAAACCAAAATATACTATATCACATCATTGTCATAATAATGTAAACATCTTATTAATTTCCAGTTTGTAAAACAAACACAGTCAAACATGGAATCTTTAATTACAAGTATCTGAATATAACCTCTTCAATTCTGACACTGTAAAAATACAAATGATAAGCTTAGAGAAATAAAAGAGAACAATCATGAGATAGTGTCTAGAACTGCTTTAATAAAAAAAGAAAGGTATTAAAATTTTACTTAAAATTGCAAAAATAACCAATAAGGGAGCAATATAATCTTAGAAGGTAGAAAGTAAATAAAGTGAGCTAAAACTCAGCTAAATTAACAGAAGCCACCAGATACTTAAAATTAATAAAACTAGAAATAGAGGTAAACACGCTTTGCCTCCATGCAAAACTATAGCAAAAAACACAATTAGACTAAAAACAACATAACCCAGAATTGTCAGAAAATCAAGCCATGTGGATGTCCAACAACCAAGGATTTAAAGAATCCACATTATCCAGAGGGGTAGGAGGGTCGGAGACATGAAGAGGAGAGGAGAAAGCAGAGAGATAGAGAGGCACAGAGAGGCGCAGAGATGGGAATGAGTGGTCCACATCCACGTATGGTGGATAAAGAACAGGAGGATACCTCAGGGGAGAAGGGTCCCACCCCATTCCAGATGACCCAGCCCAGAGTTCCAGCACCAGGAAGAAAAGTCCCCATCACTTCTGGTGGTAAAACAACAGAGGGCATTGGGGCAGCAGAAGAAGCTGTGGGATTCTCAAGAGATTCCTCGTAAAGGGCCAAAAAACAGACTTAAGATTCACACAGGCCCACCCCCTCTGGGATTCACAACGAGGGCAACCGCTGGAAAAGCACTAGTGGCATACGGGGAAAAAGTGAAGTTCGGGTGCTGGGAGATAGTTTCCTCCTGGGCAAAATTCCAGAGGCCAGGCAGCAACATGGTCCCCTCTGTGAGCCCTCCCCCACACAGAGAAACAGAGTGGTGACACAGTTTGCCCTTCCCTGGCAATTACCTAAGGCTCCACCCTATACAAACTTAACAAGTATGCTTTTCTACAATAGGCTACACTGCTGGGACAGGGAGTCAAAGCAGCTCTGCCTAATACACAGAGACAAACACAAGGAGGCTGCCAAAGTGAAGAGACAAAGAAATATAGCCCAAATGAAAGAACAGAACAAAACTTCAGAAAAAGAACTAAATGAAATGGAGGTAAGCAATCTACCAGATGCACAGTTCAAAACAATGGTCATTAGGATCCCCCAGGAATTCACTGGGTACTTCAAAAGCATTAAAAAAAACAGGCAGAAATGAAGACTGAATTAAGTAAAATAATGAAAAATCTACAGAGAATCACAATGGAGGGGATGAAGCTGAGAAGCAAATCAATGATTTGGAACACAAAGAAGGAAAAGAATTCAACCAGAACTGCAGGAAGAAAAAAGAATTTTAAAAAATGGGGATTGTCTTAAGAACCTCTGGGACATCTTTAAACATACCAACATCCAAATCATAGGGGTGCCAGGAGGAGAAGAGGAAGAGGAAGAAACTGAAAACTTATTTGAAAAAATAATGAAAAAAAACTTCCTTAATTTGGTGAAGAAATAGACATACAAGTCTAGGAAGCACAGAGAGTTCCAAACAAGATGGACCCAAAGAGGACCACACCAGGACATATCATAATTAAAATGCCAAAGGTTAAAGATAAAGAGATAATCTTAAGAGCAGCAAGACAAAAGCAGATAGTTACCTACAAAGGAGTTCCCATAAGACTCTCGGCTGATTTCTCAAAAGAAACTTTTCAGACTAGAAGGGACTGGAAAGTATTCAGAGTGATGAAAAGCAAGGACCTACAACCTAGATTACTCTGAGCAAAGCTCTCATTTAGAATTGAAGGGCAGATAAAGTGCTTCCCAGATAAGGTAAAACTAAAGGAGTTCATTACCAAGCCATTATTATACGAAATGCTAAAGGGAATTATATAAGAAAATTAAGATCAAAGCAATGAACATTAATATGGCAATAAATTCACAACTATCAGTAACTGAATCCAAATAACAAACTAAACAAAAAAGCAGAACAGGAAGAGAATCACAGATATGGAGATCATTTGGAGAATTATCAGTTGGAAGTGGGAAGGAGGAAAATAGGGGGAAAGGTGCAGGGATTAAGAAGCACAAATTGGTAAGTACAAAATAGGGGAATATTAAGAACAGTTTAAGTAATGAAGTAGCCAAAGAATTTATATGCATGACCCATGGACATGAACTAAGGGGGAGGATTGCTGGAGGGATTGGGGACACTGGTGGAAGGGAACAAAGGGGAAAAATTTGGAACAACTGTAATAGCATAATCAATAAAATATATGTAAAAGAAAAAACTAGAAGTAGTTGTGAAGCATATTATTTAGAAACATGGAAGAAACTATAAAAAGAAGCAGCTAAAATTAGAACATGTGGCCTTTGGTAAGCAGGACGAGCAAAGAGACAAGGTATAGGATGGTTGTTTTTCTTTATAAGCTCTTCAGTTTGATTTTTTAACCATGAGCATATATTACTTTGATAAAAATAAGTATATTCTTAATTTTTAATGAATTTAATCAGAAAAGATTAAGTTATTGATTAAGCATTTCATTTACTAAAAAATGAGAACAGGAGATATTTCAAGCTCCAGATATCACTGCAATTTCTCATAAAAGTATTCTGGGCATTCTTTAAAGGTATTCATCATTCCGCAAGCACTCCTACTGTCCCTGGGCTGCATATTCACCTACAACCTTGTGGGAGAAAACCAAGTAAGTCCACTAGCATCTTCTTTGACTTTAGAAAGAAAACAGAAAAATAAGGAGTGCCATGAGAATAGAATCATCAGCCTATTGACCATCTACTCAGAGGATTTGCCATCATAATTTTAAAATTCCAAAATAGTTTTCTCTACTGCTAACCCAAGCAAGAAACGAGAGCTTGCAGGGAGCAAGATCCCCACGGTGTGACAGAAGGTTAGGCATTCCCTCGTTATCCAAGGACCTGAGTGAACAGAGGAAGGAATTCTAGGCCCAGGCAGAAAGCCATCTGCCTCCCTCCCCTGCCCGAGCACACGCATGTGAACCCCGCTCTGCTTGGCTAGAAAAGGAGCATGTTTTGGATTACCTTCCATTTATAAACTACAAACAATTGACCTGAAAATTACCTTCCAGAACACAATCTGTTACAAGTTTGGATCTACCCATGCAAATACCATAGCATCACATTTATCAGCAGGAGCTAAGGGAAATGTACAAGCTATGTTCCACATACTAATGAGAATGTGAAGCATTTATTGATATTTATTCTGTGCCAGGCTCTGTATTAAGTACTTTATTATATATTAAAATTTCAACCTTTACAACAATCTTTATGAGATGGTATTACTTTACAGAATGAAGTACCATGGATTTCATTTTACTTATGAAGAAAATGAGCTTCTGAAGACATAGTCAATTATAGTAGACTAGAGTTGAGATTGAATGTGGGTCTATCTGGCTTCAAAATCCATGCTTTTAATCATTCTATTACATAGTCTCCTCCTTATTCCATTTCAAATACTAAAATCAGACTATTCCTATGAAAATCTGTATAACAGCTAACATTTTTGTGCCTTCCTATAAAAACACGAAGTACACTAAGACCTTTAATTGATGAATCAACATCACCATCGTTGTCATCATATATTATGATTCTACCTTGTGATACACAATGAGGCCATCAGAAAATATGGACATGGGTAGAAGTAATGGTTCCACCTCTGAATACTTGGGCTCTCCTGTCAGTCTGTGCAATGTTTTGTCTCCTCCTTACTTACAAACTATTTCCTCTTTTTAAAATTTGGTGTGCTGGTGTATTTCCACACAGTGACAGGAGAGGAGGAGAAGAGGGGAGGATTTGTGCCTCGATCCTCATTTGAGACTCAGGGTTAAGAGAGAATACCACACTGGTGATTCAGAGGTGCTGCACAGCAAACCTGCCTGTGTTAGCTCTACTGAGCCTCCCTTGGCTTCCATGGGGTCTGCAAAGAAACCAGAAGTTCCCAACTGCTCTGCTGCTGTTGATGCTTTTGCTGCTGCTGAAGTTACATGAACAGATACCACAGTGGAGGAAGGTGACCAAAGGCTGTGTTTTATCAAACTACCAAAGCCAAAGGCCAACTTGGGGGTTCAGGCAAATATTAGAGGTGAGCTGCAGGGTTAGTGAGAGCCTATATTATCCAGTTACAGGAAGGGATGGGGGTGGGGTTGGGGTAGCGGGGGAGAGAGGGAGAGAGAGAGAGAGAGAGAGAGAGAGAGAGAGAGAGAGAAGGGTTGGGACAGCACACCAAGTTCTTTTCCACCCAAAGAATGGAACATAGGTTCACCAGCTGCAAACTTGACCCCACAGATCTGTTGGTCACCCAGTGACCAGCACACCAGGGCTATTGCTAGAGATCCAAGAAATGAGAGAGGAGGAAATAAAGTCTTACATCTGGGGATCTGAGGCCACATAAACTGTGCAGGGGCTTGCCTCTCCCTGACATGCCATCTTCAAGAGAAGTGATGGGATGGGTATAATTGGCATGTGAACCCAAGAGAGACCCAAAAAGACTACTTAAACCTGGAAGAGCTCTAGATACCACTACCTGGGAAGTTCAGAGGAGCCTACAAGGGAGAGAAGATCCACTAAATAAAATAAAGAAGTGAACCTAGGTGGGTCTCAGTCAATTTGCTGTCATGCCTCCAGAGGTGTGTCTGCCAAAAGAATAGAAAGTGGGGCTCTCCTTTTAAAAAGTGCCTAGATGCTGGCACAAGGTCTCCATGACAGCAACTTTGCTTAGTCAAGCCTCCTTACCTCCTCCAGGTGGTTGGCCATATTCCTGCTGGTTAAGGATGCCAAATAAAAGGGCTCCAGGGAAGTGAAACTGGCTTTCTAGCCAAATGGAGCCACATGCTTCCACTTCCAAACAAACAACTCCCGGATTATTACTGCTTCCAAACTCAGTAAATGAAAACGTACTTTGAGGCCAAGCAAAACTTAATTAAGAAAGTCAACCACTGCATGAACGAAACATCAAAAAATGTAGTCTCCCAAAGCTGCATTAACATTGGCCTAATCCGGATACAAGATATTGGAGAGTTTACACCGAGGCGTGTTAGGACATCTGCCGTTCTCCACTGATGAAGAGATCACCGTCTTCATTGCATTGGGATCGTCATGGAGACCACATGTATTAACAGTCACTGGGTCATTAGCCCAGTGATAGACAGGCACTAGTGTGAACCCATTTTTATAGATATTGAAAGAAGATATTTTATAGATGAAGAAAATTTTCTTAGATCATGTAATTAATAGAGCTGGGACTGTCTAAGATTTAGTCAGGGTTTTCCAGAGAAACACAACTGATAAGAGGTATACATGTAAAGAGGTTTACTATAAGGAATTGGCTCATGTGATTACGAATGCTGACAAGTCCCAAAAACTGCAGTCAGCAATCTGGAGACTCAGGAGGGCCAGTGTTTGACTCAAAGTAGAATTTGAGAACTGCTTGAGTCTGAAAGCCTGTAAGCCAAGAGAGCTGATGATTCAACGTCCTGTCCAAAGGTGGGCAAGCTCAAGAGACCAGCAAGAGGCACTATTTCAGTTCAAACCCAAAGGCAGGAAAAAAATCAATGTCTCAGCTCAAAAGCAGTCAGGCAGGAGAAATTCGCTCTTATTCCGGGAAAAACAGTCCTTTGTTCTATTCAGCACTTTGACTAGCTGATTGGATGAGGCCCACCCACATAACGAAGGGTACTCTACTCAGCCTACCAATTTAAATGTTAAACTCATCCAAATAAAGCACTCACAGAAATACCCAGAGTAATGTCTGACCAAATATCTGGGCATCCCATACCCAGTCAAGTTGATACATAAAATTAACCACCAAAAACACCAAAGCCAATACTTCTAACTGTATGACCTTCTGCAGTAAAGTTTAACAGAATCAGTAAAACCACAGCTCACAAATTCTGCAACTCCCTCAAAGCCATGGATAGTACTCCAGAACTTCGGGTTTGACAGAGTACCTCTTTAAAGCTCTATTTCAATAAAGAGTTTTAATGAGGTCAGCACTTGCCCTTGCACACCTGGAGTGTCCACTTAGAGAAAGCAGGGTCCACCCACACCCCAGGAAGAAGTGCTGTAATGAGTACTTTTGACCCCTTTTGTCATCCCCCTGGCTTATACCTCCCTTTGCAAACTGACTGGCTACCAGTAGATATCCCAAGAGCAAGAGAAATCCACTCTGTGTTTTGGCTTCTCAGGCGTGCCTGTGCCCCAGCACAGAGGGGGAAGAGAGGGCTTGAGCTTACTTGCCTCCTTGTGATACTCATCACCCAGTTGTGACAGGCCCACCAGCCCTGTGCTTTGTCAGCTCCAGCCCAGGTCAGCAGCTCCTGATCCAAAAGCCAAAGTGTAGGTTTAAGGCGGGAGACAAACGGCAATGCCGGGTTTTCCAATCCACCTTAGCAGTTACAAAGCCCATACTGTAGTTAGATCCTCATTGGACTCTTTCAGATCATCTTCAACCGAGTAAAAACCTGGGGGAATATGAGTAAAATAGGCTCCAACACATTAACAAAGATCAAAGCTCCAAGATCCCAGAGTACTGTGATGTCATCCACTTTCCTGCCTCCTGGCACTGCCAAGTTACCCAGGTGAGAATCTGCCCAAAGTACCCACAGAGGAGGAGTCAAGACGACCCCTTTAGAGTGCTACTGGTGCTCTGCAAGTCCTTTTTACTTTCTCTCTCCTTTGTAAAAGGTAAAACAGTCCTGGCTGGGATAGCCCAGTGGATTGAGCGCGGGCTGCCAACCAAAGCATCGCAGGTTCAATTCCCGCTCAGGGCACATGCCTGGGTTGCAGGCCACGGCCCCCAGGAACCACACATTGATGTTTCTCTCTCTTTCTCCCTCCCGTCCCTCTCTAAAAATTAATGAGTAAAACCTTAAAAAAATAAAAAATAAATAAAAGGTAAAACATATATACAATATATATATACACATATATATGTATGTATATATGTATGTGTATATGTGTGTATATGTATACACACACACACACACACACACATATATATATATATTAGAAGAGGCCAGCCCCTTTATGTCTCAGTCCTCAGCTCTAGTCAAAGATCACTCTAAACAGTTGAGTGTTTATAAACACTAGTAGACCCCCCCCCACCCAAATAAAAACCTGTGCCTCCTTGCATTCATGCCCTTGTTTAGTCCTCTCCCCTGGGGCAGACAGGGGTCTGTGATTTGCATCACCAATAAAAGGCCATGGAATGGATGCCACGTCATTCCCGGGCCTAGACATTCAGGTCTGGCAGCTTCTGCTTCTGGGCTCCCGGGAGCCCTGAGCTGCCACGTGAGAAGTCCAGCCCTGCCACAGGAACGGCCAGGTGGACACTCTACAAGCAGAGGCTGCCTAGTGAGAAAAAGGCCCTGAGATCACATGACGCAGCTCTGAGGAACCCAGTCAAAATAAAACCAATGGAAAAATGAGGAGTAAAAGACATCCTGTTAATTCTCCCTTCCTCCTCCCTTTCCCCAGAAAGCCCTATGGTTCCCAGAGCACCATCTGGAAGAACAATGGGGACAAGTCAGATTCCAGTGGCAGTGTTGGCCCTGATGAGCTGTGGTTCCTTCAGCTCTGTGGGCCTCATTGGGGGCAAATTAGAAGACCTCCATGCTTCTGGCTGCAATAAAAGCCAACTCTCTAAGGAACTAGATTCCTAACAACGAACCAGATGCATCTCTGCAACCTGCACGCCCGCTCACCCATGAGGGTAATCAACCAGTCATTACTCTGAAATATCACCTCTTTAATGCTGGGCTCTGGAGAGCCTGGGTCACTTTAAAAATAGCAGAACTAAAAAACACAAATCAGTAGTTACAAAATAGTGACAGGAAAGAAAATAAAGCATAGGAAATATAGTCAGTAATATTACAACAGCTACGTATGGTGCCAGGAGGGTACTGGAAATATTGAGGGGAATACTATGTAAAGTATATGATTATCTAACCACTAAGTTGTACACCTGAAACCAATACAAAAATAAAACTGAAATTAATTAATTGATTATTTAATTAATTAAAGCAGAAACACCTTCTACACTTAACTAAGTGGGAAGTGACACACATCAGGTGAACCATGTTGTACTGGGCTTTTGCTCAGTAGAATAGTTTAGGTTTAGAGACATGATGTGATGTGCAACATAAAGTAAAAATGTACTGTAATGTCAAGGGATTCTGCAGTAGAGATAAATTACACATGGGTGTGTCCATTTATATACACAGGCGATACCTAACTGTATCTTTGGAACCAGTGAAACCCAGGCAGGAAACATGCAGGCTCTTGACACACACATGGCTTTTTCGGGCAGAATGGGTAACTTCCAATCAGCCAGTGGCCTATTGTGAGGCAGCAAGGCTGCCACCAAATTCATATTTTCTGAAGTGATCGAGCCCCTCCCACATCTTTCAGTAAGGTGTGTGGGTTCAACCGGCTGCCCTAGCCATGATTTATTCATTGGCCCCCCTCTGAGAGTTCTCCTGGTCTCTGATGCAAATGAGCCAGGTTCTACTGCCTCTCTCAGAAGCCTTTTTAACCCCCTGAGCGTCTTTAGCTACAGGAGTGCACACAACTAAATGTAAGGTTTCCCAAATTCAACCTTCCTCAGCCCACACTCAGCCTTCCTCCTCCTAGAGTAAAACAAACACTTTTCTACAAGTTGGAATGGCTCCCCTCCCCACCACGTAAAGTTTCTTCAGCTGATAAGGCCTGAGCCAAGCTACACTGCAGAAGTCAGATGTGTCAAAATCATTCCGCACCTACCATTTGCCCAGAAAACGTAACGCAGAGATATTCTAAAGAGAAATTATTAGAAAATCATTTTTCATCATAATTACCACAAATAACAAAGGAGGAACAAACTAAAGCAATGACTTAGAAAGGTGAGTCAGTTTGGGCAATTACACAGATAAAAGCTACAATCAGCAAGTAGTTCACACAAATTTATTATTCCCTGCCAACACTTGCTATTTAGAAGGCTACTGTAAAAATCTCACAATAAAAAAACGAATCTCACAATAAGCTTCTAATGACTTCAGATATTTTACTTAGAAGGCAACATGTCTTCATGACACTTTACAATGTTACAGATTACTAAGGATATAGTGCTTTATAAAAATAAGTTGGAGTTAAAATATTTTTCCTTATTTTAAAACAAGAGAAAATTAATGCTTGCGATAAATGATGAGAACAAGAGGTTTCTCTGAGCACTAAACAAAGACCAGAAGAAAATGGCAGTGTAAGCAGACCCGGCTCACCTCTTTACAAAACCACATCAAAATTACAGCTGAAATATAGAACAACCATCACTCAGAACCATCAGAAATCGAGTTGAGTGGAAGGCTGACAACCATGGAATTAAAGAAACCACATCCATCCAGACTGGTAGGAGGAGTGGAGATGCAGAATGGACTGGTCTCTCACCCATGTGTGGTGGATAAAAATTCAGGAGGGCTAACTCAGGAGTGAGGAATCCCAGCCCCACACCAGGACCCCCAGTACAGGGTTCCAGTGCCAGGAAGGTAAATCCCCACAGTTTCTGGCTGCAAAACCAGGGGGATTGAGTCAGTGGAAGAAACTTCTGGAGCCCCAAACAGTTCCTCTTAAACAACGCACACACGAACTCACCTTCTCAGACTCAATCCCTCTGAGCTCCAGCACCTGGGTAGCAGCTTGAAAGGCAGCAGTGACATACAGGCAAGAACTGAAATGTCTGGCATCCAAGCGAGTAAAGGCCACTGTCCCTTTTCTAAACCCTCCCCCCACAGAGCTGGCAGGCTGGTACCATATCTGAGACTCCGGCTAACACTGATCCTCCTAGGAGATCCCCAGAGACTGCCCCTCCCAGCTACTGGGCCCACCCAAGCGGCTTTTCCATATGAATGGCTGGTCTTGGCACAAGTCTTGCATCTTCCTAAATCCTCTCAAATAAGCAGAAGCTGGCCTCTGTAAGCCCCAGGCCAGGCACTAGCAGAAACCAGCCTAGATTCACAGCTTGGCTTCTCCTGGGCATCTCTAAGCCCAGCAGAAGCAGCAGCTATCCCACATGGCTTTATAGCTCTGCTAGGGTGGCCCCAGGCAAAACATAGGTGCAGATTGACCTTGACCTGCACCACCCAGGAAATTCCAGGGCCAGAGCACCCAGTGGATAGCTTTAGACCACATCAGAGCACCACCACCCTGCCCCTGCAGAGCTGATCCTCCATGAAGAGTAGAGGTTGGTGGTCAGTGGTCAAAGCCAATCCTTGCAGCTGACTGGCCTGGGTAAATCCCTCTCATTGACCCGCTAACAGCAACCAAGGCTCAACTATAAGAGGAGGGTGTACTCAGCCCACACAGAGGGCTCACCCTGACAGGAGAGGTTGTGCCACTTGACCCTGCAGGGCAGCTACTACATTAAGTCACACCTCCAAGACATGGAGTCAAAGCAGCTCTACCTAATACATAGAAACAAACACAGGGAGGCTTCAGAATGAGGAGACAAAGAAATATGGCCCAAATGAGAGAACAGATCAAAACTCCAGAAAAAACTAGACAAAATGGAGATATTCAATCTATCTGGTATAGAGTTCAAAACACTGTTTATAAAGATGCTCAAGGAACTTAGTGAGGACCTCAACAGCATAAAAAAAGATCCAGTCAGAAACGAAGGATATACTAATTGAAATAAAGAACAATTTACAGGAAAACACCAATAGAGTAGATGAAGCCAAGAATCAAATCAATGATTTGGAGCATAGGAAAGCAAAAAACAACCAATCAGAACAAGAAGAAAAAAGTGAGTATAGTATAAGCAGCCTCTGGGACAACTTCAAGAGATCCAACACTCATACCATAAGGGTGCCAGAAAGAGAAGAGAAAGAGCAAGAAATTGGAAATCTGTTTGAAATAATAATGAAAGAAAACTTCCTTAATTTGGTGAAGTTTCCTAGATATGCAAGTCCAAGAAGCATAGAGTCCCAAACAAGATGGGTGCAAAGAGGCCCACTCCAAGACATGTCATAATTAAAATGTCAAAGGTTAAAGGTAAAGAGAGAATCTTAAAAGCAGCAAGAGAGAAGAAGTTAGTTGTCTACAGGGGAGTTCCCATAAGACTGTCAGCTGATTTCTCAAAAGAAACTTTGCAGGCTGGAAGGGATTGGCAAGAAATATTCAAATGAGATATTCATTTTCATATTGAATGAAATATTCAATATTCATGAAAAGCAGGAACTTACAGTCAACATTACTTTACCCAGCAAAGATACCATTTAGAACCAAAGGGCAGATAAAGAACTTCCCAGACAAGAAAAAACTAAAGGAGTCCATCATCACCAAACCATTATTATATGAAATATTAAAGGGACTTGTTTTTAAAAAAGAAGATCAAAATGATGAACAATAAAATGTCAATAAATGCATATCTATCAATAACTGAATCTAAAAAAAACAAACTAGGCAAACAAGAAGAGCAGAGACAGAATCATGGATGCAGAGAGCGTTTTGAGGGTTGCCAGATGTGAGGGATGTGTGGGGGAATGGGTGAAGAGGTGAGGGGATTAAGAAATACAGATTGGTAGTTACAGAATAGCCATGGGGATATAAAGTACAGCATAGGAAACGGAGTAATGGAAGAACTTATACTCATGACCCACAACATGAACAATGGTGGGAGGATTGACTGAGGGAGTGAGAGATGCTGGGTAAAGGGGTGGAAGAGGGAAAAATTGGGAAAACTCTAAGAGCATAATCAATAAAATATAATTTAAGAAAAAGACCAGGAAATAATAGTTTGATTTGCCTGAACCCAAATAAAATCTATACCAAAGAGAAATTTTTTAAAAAATCAAAAAGGAGAGATCAAGATTTGGTAATATTGGGGAGAAAGGGGAGGATAGGGTGAAAAATAAGAAGCATAGTCATCATGATACACTTAAATAAAATATCTAAAATCTTAATATCAGCAAGTCTCTTTGTAGCTCTACTGTGTTTTTCAACAGTAAAATTCCATGAAAATTACTTTTCTAAATTGTTAAGGGCCCAATCTTCAAACAATACAAACTGAACTCTCTGGAGATTCAGTAGTTATTTGCTTTGTCTATGATTTTAATATCTTACAAAAATACATTTTTTATTAAGTCAGTAAATTACAACGGGGAGAGAGATTTCAATTTCAAAGCAAACTCAAACACTGCATTTACTGCGTAGTTTTCTTTAAGTATATGGTTTCTAAAGCATGACCTCAATCTTCAAGATTCAGCATCAAATTAAAGCATTTTAAAACAATGAAAGCAGATTAATCTGTTTCACAAGCAGTATGGAAGAGAATGAGAATATACCTGAAATGGTGTTACAAATGCAGAGACTTTTTTACCAGTCGGTGATACTTTACATAATAACTAAGAGGTCAGTAATATACTGAATTACTGATGAGACATGTTTATGTTGTGTGATCAGCTGCTAAAAAGTGGTATAATAAATTAATCAACCATTATTCTCAATGTTATAGTCATAATACCTCCTGAATGTATATCTGTACATACTATAGGCACTTTGAACAAAACTCTTAAACCATTATTGAATGAATAACACCAAAAAAAATTATTCCCAGAACTTTTTAAAAAAGGTGACTCAAAGTAAGAAATATAAAAACTATTAAATGGTATAGGGATTTTTTTTAGTTAGTATTACATTTGCCTCCTCTGTTATTAAAACTTTTGTGGTAAATGGCTCAGTAAGGGCAGGGTATAGCACCAGGGTGGAAGGAAGGGAAACTGAGAGCAGACCAGTTTGACACAACAAATATTTGAGGATCTACTTTGTCCCAGACATGGCAGGAATGCAGGGGACACATTCATCCGGTAGAAAGCTCTGTCCACCTTCCCCATCTAGGTGTACCTGTCCCACTCTACTTAGCACACAACTCCACATCCTGCTCCCCGACCCAGGAGTGGACAACTGACCAAACAGCCCGTAGTCAGGGCTGGGCCAATTCAGTTCTCCCCAGAATGAAAACTAAGACACTAAGGCTGAAAGTTCTATGAAGTTGACAGTGTACATGCTGGTGAGTAAACGGGGGAAAGTGGTCCTGAGAAGGAAATGGGGAGAGCTACTGAGGCACGGGAGGGAAGAAATGGACAGAGACAGAGAGACGGGCAGGGTTGGTTAGATGGAGGCAGAGACTACTTACAAAGACAGCAAATAAGAACAGATGGAGAGAGAGATGACAGACAGACAGTGACAAAGACAACAGAGAGACGGACAGGTGGGGATATAGACAAAAGGCACACAGCAACAGAGACAGACAACAGAGACCATCAACGGCAGGAAGAAATCAGCAGAAATAGGCAGGTAGGAAGACATACAGACAGGGAAAGGAGAGGAGGGGGCATGGAGGGACATGGAATATGGGGAGAGGGGACAGGCCAACACAGAGTGCAAATACAAGGGTGTGAGCCAGAGCTAAAGAAGGAGCACCAGAAAGCAAGAAAGAGCGTGACAGGCAGACCTAGAGTGAGTAAGAGACCAAGAAAGTACAGGAGAGAGTAAGGAGACAGACGAAGACCAAGAGCCAGAGGGAGATGCCGAGAAAGAAAACCAGAAAATAATTCTGCATCACTACAGACAAATGAGAGGTGGGGATTGGAAAGCTCGGGGAGGAAATAATAGAGCTTATTCACACACAGGGACCCACAAAATGGCCCGGCCACGTCACAACTCTAAACCTAAGTTAGCCTGCACAGGAAATGCTTCATTGTCAAGGAGACCTAACACCAATCACAATGCTCCAACTCTTAGCTAGCTTACCTTACCGAAGAAATCAGGACCTGCTGGCCAACCTCCAAACCAAGCACCCCCGTTGCTGTGTGGCTGCTTTTAACATTCTGTAAAATTCTCTCGTCCCTGGAATCCCTCGGGAAGAGTGCTCCACTATACTCACCCACTCCATGGATTGTTTTCCCTTAAACAAAGGTCATCAAACTTGTACTAAAATTGTTTCACTTTTGTCACTTGACAGCAATAACAGAGAAACATGGCACACTCAATGAAGTCGGCCAGAGCACAATCCCTGCACATTCTAAGTAGGTGAGAAAAGTATAAAGTGGAATTTCATCTGACTGAAGGAGAATGACTAGAATTTAGGATCTCCTCTGTCTTTAAAAAGTATCAGTGGACATTTCAAAAAGACGGACTGAGCACACACACTTATTTCCTGTCCTTGAACGATGGTTGAAAAATTAAGCTAAATATACCTACAGCAACAAAGCGAAGGGAGTTACCAACAGGCATGAGCTCCGTTTCTGGAAGTAAAAAGCACATAGGAGGTAAAGTGCCGCAGAAAAAGCCTCCATTTAAAATTTCCAGACGGATCTGAGCAAGGGAGGGGGGTGAGGTCATGAAGACAGCAGGTCTCTGGAGAGACTTAGGACATTGAAATGCTACCTCCTACCTGAGGCAGGAATGAGATGTGAGCAAAAACTGGGAAACTAATGGAAAGTCTACAGAGAAAAAGTCCATTCATTCTCTGACACACACCATCCTCCATCCAAATACCCTGGCAGCCAAACATTAACACCTCAAATAAAAAAAAATGCATGGGGTTGTCTTGAAAGCAGTTGTCTCCAAACTGCAATGTCAATCACAATTGCCTGGAGGGCTGGCAAAACACAGATAACTGGGCCCCAACTCCAGGGTTTCAGGTTCATTAGGTATGAGGTAGGGCCCTGAGAATGTGCATTCCTAACAAGTTCCTAGAGATTTTTATTACTAGAAATCAACCAAAGCAATTTACCTAATCTCTTTAAACTTCAGTTTCTACACTTGTAAAATGGGAGTAATAAAAGCACCCTCAGAATAGAGTCATAGTGAAGATTAAAGGAGATGATGCACAGAAAACCTTTGGCTTGCTGCCAGGCATGCAGGTAAGAAAGCCTATATAATTTGTCCAAGGTCATGATTATAACCAATAACTATAATTGGTGCTTAGAACTAGTATTAGCTGGCTTCTACAGTCTCTGATAAACTCCCAGTTCACTTATGAGCTGACCTGACTTCTGAGGTCACGAAGTACCTGAGTGCACACCCCCTCACCAAGTTCACCCTCGTGACTGAAACTGATCTGGACAAAAAGTTGAGAAAGTACTTCATCCAGAGAACAAGTAACTGGTTCTACCGACAGAGGCCTGGTGAGAAGGTAACGGCACACTCAGATGGGTAATTAGTGGAGTGTTATTGACAATGGCATGGGTGAGGAATTGGCCGTAGTGTGCTGGTAAACTAACAGGGGCGGTGGGAGCTCTGACTTAGAGCATTGGCCAATTTCTGAGGTGTAAATATTCCCATCGTGGCAGATTTCAAGTTACCAAGGTGAGGTCTACAGACCAGGACTCTGGAAGGGATGTGCATGATCGGATCTTGAGAGGTGGTACCAGCCAGCTCACTGGCCCCAGCACAAACCTCAGGGACAGTGCAGTAACCCAGGAATAGTAAGAGTTGGAAACTTTAAGCCAGCTAACCCTAACCCAAACGCAAACCCAAAGAGAGGGGGCTGGAAATGTGAATTGTATTCAAGAGAAAACGGCTAGGCCACAATGGCATTGCAGGGAAGAAACTAGGAGAATAAACACCACAACCTGCACCTCCTCCCTCCCAACTCACAGTAGTATGCCACACAAGCTGAAGCCAGCCAGGAGCCAGAAATCATGGGAGCCTATTGACATAATCTGTTAATACATAGGTCAGCCTCCCAGGATGCAGAGCAGGTTGGAAAACCAAAGGGATGCTCAACTTCACTAGCTATAGTGGAAATGCATATCAAAACCACAATGCAGTACCACCTTACACCTGTTAGAATGACTATCACCAATGAGACAAAAACGACAAGTGTTGGAGAGGATGTGGAAAAATGGGAATCCTTATACACTGCTGCTGGGAATGCAAACTGGCACAGCCTCTATGGAAAATAATACTGAAGTTCCTCAAAGAATTAAGAATAGAATTACAACCCTGGCTGAGTGGCTCAGTTAATTAGAGTGTCATCCTTTACATCAAAAGGTTGCAGGTTTGATCCCCAGTCGGGGCATGTGTGAGAAGCAACCAATCAATGTTTCCCTCTCACATTGATGTTTCTCTCTCTTTCTCTCTCTCTCTCTCTCTCCTCTTCATCTCCCCACCCCTTTCCCTTCTTATTTCTGTAAAGTCAATAGATAGATCCTCAAATGAAGATTAAAAAAAGTAAGCATAGAGCTACCATATGACCTAGCAATCCTTCTTCTGGGTATTTACCTGATTTGAAAACACTTACTCATAAAGATATATTGACTCCTATGTTCATTGCAGCACTATTCACAATAGCCAAGACATGGAAATAACCTAAGTGTCCTTGGAAGGATGACTGGATAAATAAGATGTGGTACCTATATGCAACGGGATAGCACTCAGCCATAAAAAAAGATGAATCTTGAGAATATCATACTCAGTGAAATAAGTCAGACAGAAGAGAACCATATGATTTTATTCATATGTGGGACATAAAACAAAAAACAACAAGTGAGCAAATGAAACAAACAAACTCATAGACACAGATAACAGTATGGTGGCCACCAGAGGAGGATGGGAGGGGGGCGAGGACGAAGAGCACAGAGGGGTCAAATATATGGCGCCAGAAGACTAGACTTTGGGTGGAGAGCACACAATGCAATATACATGTGATGTATTATAATGCTATTCACTAACGTTACCCCAATGCATTTAGTAAACTTTAAAAAGAAGAAAATGGCTCTAAGGAGGCAAACAAATGATATGTGTTGTACATCGGGCCATGTAGAAGCTCAAAACACAACCTTAATAATAGCAGCATAGAACTCTAATCCACTCAGTCCCTGTAATGCTGAGAGAAAACAAAAAGAAAACAAAAACTTAAAAATCCATTTAGATGAAATAAAGATAGTCTTATCATTCAAATTAACTCCATTTCCTTCCAAGGTTGTGAAGTTCTAGTCTAAATTGCTTTCCAGATTCACTTTTCATAGAAATGAAAGTTAAGCAGGAAATAAATACTGGTCAAACTTGCCAATATAGAATCATCTTGTGAATGCCGGTTCCAGCATACTCAGAATGCTCGTGGAGGATGCTTTCGCTGTTGCTTTAAGAGAAAAAGGAGGTAATGAGAGGTCATTCCTCCTCTTTACAGAAGCATCTATGTCACTGCAGAACCTTTCACAAACTATGAGAAACAATGGTTTTGAGGTACTCCCAATTAATAATTCCATTAATAATAATATGATTGACTCCGTTTATTTCAAAACATCAGTTTTATACAATATAGGAGTAATTGAAAAGTTGTCATTTTAATTTACATAATGAACAATCTCAGGATGACTAAGCAAATTGATTCTGATTATTGGCATAACTCAATAATACCCAATCAAAAGAATTTTAAGCAGTTTAGTCACTACCAGGAGAGCACGGCTGTTAGGGCAGACGATGAACCTGAGGGAGGTACTGAAGCTGGCCAGAGTACACACTGTTCAGCGAGAATGCGCTTACAGAGCAGGCAACCAGAGCATCAAACAAATTCCAGCGTCTGTGCTGAACCCTCACCACGGCTCAGCAACCCAAAACAGCACGTCGAAGAAGACAGAGCGACGAGATATCCCAGAGGAGGGAGACTTGTTTAAAACCTCAGAACAAAGCTTCACACATTCTGTAACCATCTTCTATAAATTAACTGAAGGGATCTGGTCATCCCACATCCAACCTCACAAAAAAGCAAATAGCTATAAAAAAATCTATGAATAATTTTGAGTAAGGACTTTATAAAGGGAAAATGAGTAGCACATGCCGAGTCGCCATAACATCTCTTAAATCTTTGGGGAAGTTTACAATGCATGTTCATCCTCAGCATGGCTTCCTCCATGAGGGATCGCAAAGGTCTCACTTGCTTAGGAATCCCCTCCCCTAGCAAGGTATCAGGCACATAAAAGGTCCACCACGCTTATGAAACTGAACCAGAACTAGCCTTTGCTTGGTGTTTTAATTTGCCCTTGACTTTTTTTATTCTTCCATGAAATCTGTGCCTTTCCTTCAGTCATTGTGTTTTATTTCTTTCACTAAAATAAACATAAATCATTGACTTCCTAGTTCCTTCCCACTTCCAGCTCTAATTCTTACATAATTTCTGTCCTCTGGGTTTACTGCTTCTCAATTTAAGAGAATGAGTCTCTTACACACACACACACACACACACACACACACTATTTGCATATGCCCTTTGTACACAATTCTAACTGTGCAAGTCTTTCATGTCATTTGTCATCATGTGTGAGTGAGTTCACACTGTGAGAACATTCCAACACACAGTGGATACTAATGCCTCCCAAGGGATGAGAGCAAGTTTTATTTTCATTTCATTTTGATCATGTGCTCACAATTCACTTAACCCCAAATGACCGTGTTTTATTACTAGATTGTTTGGGCTATGTCATTATTCAAAAAAAAAAGAGAGGAGAAAATACCAAGTGTTGGCAAGAATGTGGAGTGATAAGAACTCTCATAGACTGCTGGAAAATTGGAAAATTGTTTGGCAGCCTCTACTGCAGTTAAATATACGCAGTTAGGTGCACGTGATATATGCCCACGTCCCAAAAGACAAGTGCAAGAATGTTTGTAGCAGCATCAACAGCAAAACAAAAAACGAAAACCTGAAACAACCCACACGTTGTTGGAGGAGGTTGTTGAGAGGATGTCATCTTTCAGTTGATCCTGGAGCTGGACCCAGCTGGTCAGAGGCTCCTCGGCCCCTGCCCTGTCCTTGGAATGCATGCCCTGCCCACCATTCCCACAGTGAGAGCAATTTCAAGGACAGCCTTGAGAAAGAAAGGTGTTCTTGAGGCCATCTTGACTGATACATGAGTGAACCAAGTTAAGGCCTCTATACAAACTTTTAAAATTCTGGTCGGCAGCATGGAGATCTACTGATTTTTAAGCCACCCAAGGCAAACCTCATATGTAAGCTCCTTTGTATATTAAACCTGCCACCTATCATTCTGGAGTGGTCTGCCTCTTTCTTCAGTCTCTCCTTGCATTCTCTGTCCAGGGGCCAGTTTGCACACAAACACGTGTCCATCAACAGCATTCAGAATGGATAAACGAAATCTGTCTTATGATCATACCATAAAGCCTTACACAGCAGTGGCAATGAAACAACAGTATATGCAACAACATGGATGAATCTCCAACTAATAAGGAATATACGCTGCAGGGTCCCATGTATATGAGGCTCAAAAACAAACAAAAATGTTTATTTTTGTACAAGGTTCAGGAACACAAAACAAAGTGGTAAAATCATGACGAAATGCAAGACATGATCACCATAAAATCAGGACATGGTTCCCTTTGGAGAGCAAGGGACTGGAATCAGGAAGAGTCCCAGGGAATTTCTGGAGAGCTGGTGAGATTCGATTTCTTGGCATAGGTGGTAACAGAACATAACAGAACAGTATTTACTTCATATAACAAAGTGTAAGCTGTATTAACTTATTTTATGTGCTTTTCTATTGTGAGTATTATACAATTTTTAAAAGGTTACAAAGGGGGAGAGGAATCAAGACAAGATAACTTATCAGATTACAAAAAGAAAAAAGAAAAAAAAGATTTCCTGGTGGAAAAGGAAGTAGGTTAGACTGGTTTCATTCCACAGGGCAGACCTGAAAATCTGTAAGAGGGCAGATTTTGGTAAGACCAAACCATAACAACAACAGTAAGAAAAGGATGGGGAAGAGGAAAGAGAAGAGAAGAGAAGAGAAAAAAGAAAAAAGAAGAAAAGAAAAAAGAATAACTTTCACAACTGTGACTTCTTGAAAACAGAACATCCCTTGTAAGAGAATGAGTGTCCCATCATGGAAGGTATTCAGGCATCACGGCCAGGAGGAATGCTCTGGAGAAGATTCAAACACTGGGAAAGGAATCATAAAAAAATGTCCCTTCAGACCTAAGGTTCTGTGACTCCCTTTCTCACCAGTTACAGGTGTGGCCACTTTAAGAGAGAAAAAACACAATAGGAAACCGTGGTCCAAATATCCTAACTGTATAAAGCAGATACTCACTTTTCAAAAAGGGTTCATTTCAATAAAGAAACTAAAGTACATTTTAAATATTTCTTTCCAAGCCATGAGCTATCTAACCAAAAATAAAAGGGAGGGAAGAATGAGGGACGTCAAAGAAATGCTAACTGAAGCCCCGTCATAAATGACGAGCTCGTGCTGAGGAAAAAAAGTGAAGCTAGAAATTCAGTTTACCCACACTTTCCCCAGATGCATCTATTTTTAATGATATATTAATAAAATGGATGGATTTCATAAAGATTATGGAGTTTGGCATTTATCACCTTATGCTAAGTCACAAGGCTTCGTCCTCTCTATCCCCGACTAATATTAGCCAATACATTAAACATTTTGACACTTTCGGAGAAAGACAGCTAAGCCTGGGCTGAAAGTTATCTTAGAACATATTCCAAGGAAAAACAAGCTTCGCTGAGGGGGTCACAATCCAGGTTATCATCTATTCCTCTTTCCGAGCGAGAAACGCATTGTAACCACGTTTCTGGTTCATAAACATTCTGTGAGGAGACGCAGCACTACCAGGGGCTCTCATCCTGTTTGCTAACTAATTACATCAACAACCTGAGCCGTCCTAACACGATGCAAAACACAGCTGATTTAGCAATCTGGAAATTATGCATGTACATAAATCCGGACCCAAATGTGCTGCGTTTCACTCCCACTAATGTGCATGGGATTCTTACTGGCACCTACGATTGTTGGATATAGATTTCTGAACACTGAAACATATGTTCTGCTTGAATGGGACCTTTTAGGGTCATATCTTTGTGGTTTCCTGGCACGAAGGTCTGTGATCCTTCCTAAGGCAGACAGGCATTCTGGAAGTGCCTGCAGATTTAAGCAACCACCAAAAAATATTTGGGAGCAAGCAACACTTTCCAGCAACACTTTCCATGAAGAGAAGCAGGCTGACTTTGCCTATGTGGCGACAAAGTCAACAGAAGGATGTGACACAATGGCCGATATGACCAGAAGCAAAATCAAATAAAATCTGGCCCATTAATGATTCCTGCAGACTACTTACACCTATGCAAATAAGAGATAATGATCCAATACTTCCTTCAAATAGCATTCAGAATGTATCGAAGAAAGTTAAACTAGGTTTTAGTTCCATCAAGACCAGTAAACACTTTAAAAGTGTTTTTCTCAAATCCAGTGAGAGGCCTCAGTAAGAACTGCAGCCAGGAAACATTGTGGAATAGGAGCAAGATCCTTGGACTGAGATTCGCTAGAATGTAACTTACTCGGGGTAAAGAGGTTCCTTTTTTCTCACCCTATCCCCAGCGATCAATAAGTCTGCTCAACAAATCTTTGTGAAATGAATGAACCAGTCACAACTGCTGACTAGTCCCCGGGCTGCCTTTACCTGCTATTTCTAACTCTCCCTAACAGTAGGTAAATTATTTAACCGGAGGGTTCTTAATTCTCGAAACACTGAATTGGAAAAACTGCACCTCCTTGGCTGGCATATGAGGATCAAAGGGGATATTTTATGAAAAGGTGACTTAATATTTTATAACGGGCATGCAGCTGTTCTCCTGCCTGTGCCTTGAACCAAACCACCGGCAAACGTAAAACTGCTGCCTTCCCTTGAAACAGAATTCGCTTCTCCTTTGCCCTCGTATTCTGTTTGGATGTGGTAGCATGGCTGATGGCCAAAATGGATGTTGTTCTTGTTATAACGTTTTATTTCATCTCCACTGGGAAATTATGCTTCTCTGGAGGAAGTAATAGTGATCCAAGGAAGGTCGTTTCATGGTGCACCGTAAGGAGCAGGACACTGGGGCCGAAAGGCTTAGGGACGCATCAGCTCTGCCCTCAAATATTTGAGGAGAACCAGGGCTTCGGTTTTGTCATCTACACAATGACGGGGAAGGGGGACAGACTCGACCTGAGGTCTGTTTTTTGCTACAGTTCTACAGTATTCCAGACACCAGATATTCAAATGCCCCAAAACAAAATCAGTTCTCTTATCCATTAGATTATAATGAGAATAGTTTTGGGTGGTGTTGTTTCTAAGAATGATGAAAACAGTTCCACAGGCTAAGTCACAATGCCTGAGAGACAATGATGCTACAAGAACGATGAATGTTACCCTCTCAAGAATATCTGCTTCAGGCACGCATGCCTGCCACTCTGAATGTGACTTAATATACTTAGGGCTCAATTTTCTGATCTTTAAAAGATAAACAAAAGTGCTGCATAAAACCACTGGGAGAAAATACCTAATAAAGTGATCAAAATGTAATGCTATTTAAAGGTGCAATGCTATTTAAAATACTGTATTGTCCAAAAAAAAAAAAGGTTGGTGGATTTTAGGAGGAGACAATCAATATTTTTAAATAGACTTTTTCCATCACAGTAAAATAATACAATGCATGTAGATACTGTGATGTTTCTAAGAGTCCACATTTTTTTCTATTTGTTTTCAAGAAATATCATGAAACAGATAACTAAACCCTGACATCTACATTTCAAGATCAGAATCTTCTGAAATAATACATAATTTTAAAAGTGTATCCACTTCTCCCAACATGTTCTGTTTGTGTTGTTGGTGCTGTCTGGTTGGTTGGTTGATTGAAGCTAAGCTGTTGGAAGTGGTGCTGAAATTAAAGTGCCAGGACTAAAAATATCCCCAGCTAGTTCTTCTACTGACGTTCTACATACGCCTGCTGAGGGCAAGTGGCTCTGAGCTCAACTCAACTAGAAGGTATTCTGCCTTCTAAGTTCCAGAATTTCTTTTAATTATGGTGTCAGCTTCGGGATTTTTTTTACCTTTATTTTACTGTGGTATTCGCTCCTACGAAGCCCAAGGAATGTTGTGACTGTTACCTGTAAGATTCTCTTACTGCTTGCTCCATTCAAACACACAACGTGGTATACATTAGATACAGGTTCCCCCTGTCACTTAAGGACTCTGCCTGTTCACCAAGAAATGAAACTGCCATTGATTGTTATGAGAAAGTTGGTGTCACTGGCAAGGGTTCCCCAAATCTTCAACACTGCCTCTGTATCACCCAAAAGGCCAGTGACAATAGCAGTCACAGCACATTAACTCTTAAATGGTGATCTTATTAAAAAATCTATACACACCTCCGGCTTTTTTATGGCAGAAGAGTTCGCTGTGGCTGTTCATGTAGTAATTATCATCCCCTTGCAACCTCGGGTAATGGCTATGACCTTGCTCCAAAAGCCACCTGAGTTTGAGTGAGGTAGACTTGAAAGGAAAGGTGACTGACAAGAAACTCTTCATTAGTCTTACGTGCCGTAAGAGGCACATGATAAATGATCATTTCTAAGGAGCATTTAATGCATGATGATTTGCTATCCCAGTTAAGTTCTTTATTACAAGATAAAGTTAGATCACTTTTTAATTAAAGTAGCATAAGTCACTTTTCATGCCCTTCCCCTAACTCCCTAACTAAATCCAAACAGAAGCCGGTAGTTTTAACACAACAAGCTCCTAAGGCAGTGAAGCCAAGATATTTACACATTTTTAAAAACCCATTTCCCAAGTTAGCGCTTCACGTCTTCCTAACGAACGTCATCTGTCTCTGGAAGGAGAGGGGTCCAGGAGACCGCTTCTCTGGAGCTGGCCGCCTTTCCTGTTAGTCGTCTGGTGAGCGGGTGTGCACTGCGCCTCCCCAGTGCCCTGCTCCTATTCGCTCTGCAAGCGTTCTGCCAGGGTGCTCCGCTGAGAGTCCTGAAGGCACGAAACGTGTCCCGTTCCAGCCCTGCTCCTAGGACTCTCGCCCCACCCCCACCCTTCGCACTACTGTCCATCTTAATGCCACGGGGAAAGAGAAGGGCGGGGAGCATTGGTTTATTGGATAATGGAGATTTTCAGGCTTGGCGAGTTTGGGAATTTGTAGGCGAGCGAGATTCATGGGCATAAAACACAGTTGTGTTTGGAAGAGAGGAGCTATGACGAGAAATTCGTACCTGTGACCGCTTAGCCAGATCTGCACCTGTGCCCTCCACTTCCCACCTGAGCCTAGGAAATTCTGCACCTCATGGCCTTAACTTAACCTCGAAAGGTGAAGAGGTGGAATAGGGCAGCCTGCAGCCTGCCCCTCGGTCCCCGCGTTCCTACACCTCGGACTTTTCGGCTGCAGTGATGGAAGGTGGAGGCGGGCGGCCGGAGCTGCAGGTCTCCACAGCTGGCTCCCCGTGGGGAGGCGACGCCGCAATCGGCAGCAGTCCGAGCGCCCTGAGAGCCTTCGCGGAGGGGTGGGCTGTAGTGATGGGGAACACGCGGCGTCCAGCTTCCCATCACTTTCCCAGTACTTTGCTCACCCCCTGTCACGCTCTCTGGAGAGGTGACCAAGCAGGTGGGAGAAGGGCCCACCAGGCGTCCCCAGGAGACCTCTCTTGTTAGGTTGGGGGCCCATCAGACTGCGCTCCGCCCTGCCCACCTTTCCCAGCCTCCGGGAGGCAGCCCGGGCGCCCGCGCCGCGGCTCCCGGCACTGCTCCGTGTTCTGCTGCATCTGCTGGCGCGGGAGGCGTCTGCACTAAAGACACGGATGAAAAGCCTGGGTAACTGAAACCCGATTGCACCTCTTACCATTGGACCGCCGGACAATATTCTCCAGAAACGTGTTCTGCGGGGCCACCAGTCCTCTCCTGCCCCCGGCCATGGTCATCCTCCCGGCAGCTAAGGGTCTGGTGGTGTCCCGGCGCGGCTTCTCAAGGCAACAGAAAGCCGGGCACGGGGCCCGCGCGCGATCGCGGCTTGAGGAGCCTCATGCGCCCCACGGGATCCGGGCGGGCAGGAGCGGCGGATCCCTCCCGCGGCCACCCTCGAGCCCTCTTCGCGCCTCCCTCCTTGCGGCCGGCCTCGCAGCGCACTCGCGCGGGGCTCGCCTCGCCGCAGCCGACTCGGGGTGGGCGGAGGGAGCCGCAGAGCCTGGGTCCGCGGCGCCCCCTATCGGGCGCGTCTTACCCCCCCCCACCCCACCCCCCGCGGGCCTGCTGGAGACCAAGCCGGGGTCCCGCGGTGGCCGGGAGGCGGCGACCTGCGGTGGGCTAAGGCTGGATTGGCAACGCCACCCTCTGGGCACATCCGGTACTTGCGTTCAGTGTGCCTTGGGCTGGGTGGAGAGCGGGGTCAGCGTGAGCAGCTTTGGTGGTGGATTCACTCCCAACAAAGTCACCGCGAATCTTGGGGTAGCGTGATAATGCAACTCTCTTCCTTTGCTCTGTTTCAGGCCGGAGCCCCTGGGACTTCTGACGCTCTTGGAACACCCTCCTTCTCCCTCCCCCGAGGGGTTCTTAGCCTCATTTGTGAAGGTGCCTCACCTTGATTGTGAAGCCACTGCTGTACCAGTAATTAATGAGGTTGTGCTATAGGAGGTCAGACTTGCAGAGTGACTAACCAGTTGAGCTCCAGAAGAGCTGTCTTGAGTTGTTTTTAAAGATAACCAAAAGCCAAATGCAAGGCTCTGGACGTTTGATAAATTTTGCTGGCTGGCTGACCTGATTTCCACTCTTACCCTATGGGTAAATTCCAAAAAGCCAAGAAACTATATGAATATATACACATAACTTTTTTAGCTGGAGCACACGCTGTTATGATCAGTAAGGTTAGGAAACAGGAACAAACTGTGCGACAAACATCAGAACCATGGGCTTGTTCTCTGAGGGCAAATGCCTGGGGTAGAGGGTAGGGTGGGGTGGGCAGCTTCCCAAGCATTTAACAATGAATAACCTCGATGTTGACTTGAAGGGCAGTCCACACTGCAAGGATGAGGTGTGGTCCTCACACCTGCCCCTGGGATAACAAAGACTTCCATACTCTGAAGGTTTTTGGGTAGGAGCTCAGATGACCCTGCTCTGTTCACTGATTTGGGGACATTTCCACCTGTACATATTCTTTACCTCTCCCTTTACTACATGCCCCTCTTGGGTATGGCCAGAGACTAAGTCTATTCCCACAAAAGGAGTGAGTTGATAGTTTTCTAGTTGGCTCCAGGCTAGGTCAACAGCCAACATTAAAATGAAGAGAAAAAAACTGAGCCTGCAACCTCAGTTGTATGGTCCTGACACATCCTGTTATTGTATTGCAGAGGCCCTAAGTTTATTAGTATCCAAGATAGAACTAATTCTTGTCCTCCAATCTCTGAGTCTCTGTGAAGAGCAAATGTAGTTATGTATCCTAAAATGCAAAATGTACTCTAAATTGTAAAGTGCTTGTACCAGGGTCAAACATCATTACAGTGGCTAAATAATTGGTCCATTACAAATATCACCCTTTGTCTCCTCTTGTGTAGACACAAAGTAAACTGACTGCTTTGGCAGAGTTAAGTAAGACTTGCATAGGCATTGAAAGTAATGATACACTTCTTGCCTGTGATAACATTCTACCCAGCACGGCAGTCACCCGACTTAGAGCTGTGATTTCTTAATCCCTAGCTCCGTCTAGTGGTTCTTTGTTCTATTACAAATGAGGTAACAAACAGTGGTTGAAGAGAATTGACTCTAAAATGTATTTGGTGCCAAGCTGATTCTATGGTGTCTGCCCACTTCATTTGAATAAGCTCATTTAAATAAATCTTTTATGTTATCTACCGCACAAACATGCCCAAGGGGAGATTTTTCAAGACAATATTAAAAACCCATCAAGCAACCTCACAATCCTGCTTGAGAAAGGCAGATAAAATAATGGGGAGAAAGCTGTCATTGAAAGTTAATAAAATTTCTCAGATTTTAATGCGCTCTCATGTTCTGTGGCTCAAACAAAAAGGAAACAGTTGCTATTCATTTGAGGCTGTTAAAGCCTTGGTGGGCTACCTGATAAGAAAAAGGAACAAGGAGATATCTTCTGTTTTAATCTTAAATGTACCACCACAGTGGTTCTCGCACACACCGTGTGTGTGAGTGTGTGTTAGCATTTAGAATACTATAGTTTTAGTGGGACAGTTGAAGAGATTAAAAAAACCTCGAACAACACTGAAAAGTCAATAATCTTTAACCGCCATCACTACTCAGTGTGACAGCATCTCACACAGCCTAGGCAAGCCCGTCCAGCCATTCCCGTTCCCTTGGCCGACCCTCAGCCTTACATGGTTGTGGGAATAGAATTGCGTTCTGCCCTGTCCACCTCCTCTTTGACATTCCCAGGCCAGGGAGGCGTGTGTTCAGGAGACACGCCGCCTTTCGTGGGGTGGTTTGACAATGCACTACACTACCTGTCGCCTTCTGTTCCCTACCCCACCTTCAGTTCCGGGACCTGCTCCATTCAAAGTTCTGCCTGAGATCCAGGGCTGTGATGTAGGAATCTCAGGTCGACATTTAATCTTACAAATTTGTAAAACTTTCGTAACGCATTTGTGAAGGGTTTACAATACACCAATGTGCTTTGGCCGACCAGTTGAGAGCCCTCGTGTTTTCTACATACCAGACAAAGCCACTTTTCGTTTCAAGGGGTAACTTTAAATAACTACGACCAGAGTTTCCAATTAAACTGCCTCTGTGTCCCTCTCTGCAGAAAGTCCCTAAAACTGCCTTGAACTTCTACCGAGAAAGATACAATATCTCGAATAAAATCTTGTGCAATTTTATTCTGAGGTTTCTTGCTTCCCTTCCTTCTCAGGGGCTGTCTGGCTTTCCCTGGGTATCGTGTCTACCCCTCGATCATCACACATGCTTACGTGGCCATCACACAACAGGTAGCAAGCTCCTTGAAACAAAGGCAAACTTTACTAGTCCCTGTTCTCATATATGTAATTATACCATGCTGCAATTAGCGGGTTCACAAATGGAGTCAATAGTGATGGAGGCACAATGCTACAGAGAGAGTTTGGAGACAGAAGTCTGCAGAGTGGCTGCAAAAAATAATTCCAGAAGATGATCACATACGCTGCTCAATGGCACCACCAACAAAACTATCAAATAAAGAAGGCAATGCCACATGCCAGGAGGAGTGAATGGCATCGTGCAAAGACAAGAATTACATTTTTCCTTTCATTCCTTTTTACCTTGTATTAGGTAGAGATGACAAATTGCAGCACAGACCAGAGTTGCCTGTGAGATCTGGGTGGAAGCAGAAACGGACAAGCAAGGAGGCTTCATCATTAGCAAACCATTAGCATCATTAGGAGAAACTGAACCGAGAGGTGACTTCACCTACTCAGCCAATATACGTGAAATACCAAAAAGAGGGGGGACCTGTGGCATGGAAAATTTTGGCTTTTATAACCCAATGACTGACTTATTTATTATATGTAATTTCTTTTAAAAAAATCTTTCTTTTTTTAATCTTCACCTGAGGACATGTTTTTTAAATTGATTTTAGAGAGAGGAAGGAAGAGAGAGAAAAAGAGGCAGTGGGGAGAGAGAGATAGAGAGAGATAGAGAAACATCGATCAGTTGCCTCCCATACACGTCCCAACCGGGGATCGAACATACAACCTAGGCATGTGCCCTTGCCGGGAATCAAACCAGAAACCTTTCAGTGCACAGAACAATGTTCTAATCAACTCAACCATGCAGCCAGGGCAACTAAATTTTTCTAACAGATTTATAGGAAGAGAGTTGGGCAGGCCATATCCATTGGAAAATCTGTTCCACATGATAGCTATCTCCACAAGTGCTGGGGGAAGGAAGAGATCCTCCTCAACAAGAAACAGAATCCTTGGATGTAACTGACGGGGGAAATGACGCCTGATATAGGACGATTCGCAACTGTCACTAACCAATAGGGATTTTTAAATGTTTGTAAAATTGGGTTATAGCCTTCTATATGCCCAAATCTATTATCCTTCTTTCTCATTTTCTCTTATCAAAGGGAACAGGATCTTTTACCACATCCCCACTCATGGAAAACAGTTGAATGCCATTTATAACAGTTTAATTTTATTGTAACAAACATTTGCTCGGAGTCAAGCATGTGCCAGACACTGGAGTAGATAGATTCTAATGGTGGAAAGATGGTTATGGTTGGCACCTGCCCCCCTCAGGAAGCTCCATAAACACTCAGTGAGTGCTTAGTGTCTTTATGACTTCTCTCCTTTCGGCCACTTTCCTCTCCCAGTTGTGCCCTGTAAATCTTCCTTTCTTTGTCAGTGAACTACAGTTCAGCTTGATCTCTTCAATGAGGACTCTCTCGCCTCTTCTCAACTGAGACTTGGGTCTCCCCTAAGGTCTAAGAGTGCTATGGCACTCCTGCTCCTAGAAGTCAGAAATTGAAGTGAGAATCCATCCAGTTCCTCGCTGCCGTATCCAAACCACCACTCTTCTACATCTATGTGAAATATTCCCTTTGAAGTTCATGATCAGTAAAAATAATACTTTACTCCTCTTTACTTTTTTAAAAATAGATTTAGGGGAAATGGAATTCAGTTTTTCAAAAATCGAGATGCCTGAGGGACAGCGTAAAGAAATATCAAGTGGGAAGTTGAATACACAGGTGTGGGGCCCAAAAGAAACATCTGGGTGGAGTCAGAGGTTGGAAATCGCCTGTCTGCAGCCTCCGCGCAGACTGGGAAGGAGCAGTTTGGCAGCAGGGACAACCTGGAGAAGCAGTGAAGTGGGTGCCCAGAAGGGGAGAATCTTTAAAGGGGAAGAGTGAAGAACAGCATCACACACCGCACGCTATTAACACTGGGAAATGTCCACTGGAGCTAATAGATAGAAATGTTTTCAGTGGAACACTGGTGAATAAGCCAACCTACAATGGTTTCAAGAGTAAGTAGAAACTTAAAATCAAGAGGCAGACTGAGTTAAAAAGCAGTCCAAATGAAAGCAAATGCCAGATAAATTGTTTTTAAACATATCTTTAATGTATTCCAAGCTCAAAAGCAAAAAGAAGGAAATTTCACATGTCAAGAATAGGAAGGAATCCACAGCAGTTAATGGGAGTGTGGTAGGAGGTGTAACCCCCAAAGAAATGCAAGTTAGGGGTTGCAGTCTCAGTATTTGCACAATGCTATGACATGAGCTGGGGACAGGGCCCACTCGTGGTCGGGAAGCTGGAACTGGGCCCCTGAAAGAGCTGGGAACCTGAAAAAATAGGACCTACCAGCCCCAGCCTTCAGCTTGTCCAGAACACGGGTGGAAACAGTTAGCCTTCAGAGATCAGAACTCCTAGACCAAACGTTCTACATACAAGAGAAGTCCCAACTACCCTCTGAGTGTGGGCTCCCTGTGCCAAGAAATGTAATAGAAATCTCATACAGTCCTTTCACAAACCAAAGAGAAACTGTCCCCATAGGAAATACCTCCACCAACCAGGACACATTAAGTTCTGACTGATAACAATTGCCCCCAATATTGAGCATAAAAACCTGATTACAGGTTATACCAAAAATAGCTTAACACCATAAACGAAGCTAAATAACAAATTGGAAAAATGACAACTGGCAAGTAATTCACAATGGAGCAATTTAAACAAGATTTTAAGGCAGATTTTTAAATATTCAGAGAATAAGAAGGAAATTTAATCCTCAAGATGAAAATAGGACATTATGACCAAAAAAAAAAAAAACAAAAACCAGGCAACTATTGAAAAACTAATTAAGAATTTTTAAAATATTCATGGAAATAAAAATTCCCCAGGTATTCTAATAGAATACCTACTATTCTAGTAGTCTAGACCCAATTAACAGTGAAGGGAATTACACAGAACGTAGCCTAGAAAAATAAATAGATGGGAAATGCAAATAATAAGCTGATAAAGTAAGAGGCTCCACCATATGTCTAAAAGGAGTCCCCTAAGGAATAAAAAAATGTGATGGGAAGAGGCAATCATTCAAAGAGATGATAAGAAAGAATTTCCTAAAATTAAAGAACTGAATTTCCCAGAATTAAAGAAATTCTCAGATTGAAAAGGCAGGATACATGAAAACAAACAAATCCAGTCCTAGATAGATTGCAGTCAGTGAAACTCCAGAGCATGAAAGGAAAAGAGAACATCTTAAAAGAAAAGCTACCATAGGAAAAAATACACTAGCTACAAAGAATTAAAAATGATATATTAGTGATCTGAACATGAAAAGAATTTAAAATGATACATTAGTAGCCCTGGCTGGTGTGGCTCAGTGAATTGAGGACAGGCTGCTAACTGAAGGGTTACTGGTTCCATTCCCAGCCAGGGCACATGCCTGGGTTGCAGGCCAGGTCCCCAGTGGGGAGCTCATGAGAGGCAACCACACATTGATGTTTTTCTCCCTCTCTTTCTCCTTCCCTTCCCCTCTCTCTAAAAATAAATAAATAAAAATTTAAAAAATAAAAATGATACATTAGCGATCTCAACATGAATAAGGGAAACAATGGAATGCACGATGAGTCCCCAGTAGTCAGAATGGCTAATACCCAACAGAATGGCTAAAATTAAGAAGACTGACAACACAAAATGTTGACTAAGACGTGGAACACTCAGAACTTGCTGACTAAGACGTGGAACCCTCAGAACCTGCGTGCATTGTTGTGGGGATGTAAAATGAGAAAAACCCACTTTGGAAAATAGCCTGGAAGTTTCTTGTAAAACAAAACACTTCCCTACCCTACAATACAGAAATTCCACGTATGTCCACAAAAAGACTTGTTTATAGCTGCTTTACTTGTAACAGTCAAACATAGAAGTAGCACACATCCATCACCAGCGGAATACACAGACTGGGACACATTCATGCAACAGAACACAAGTCAGTAACAAAATGAAGCAAACTGCAAACAACACGGGTGAATCTCAAAACATCATGCTGAGCCCGGGACGGAGGACTCAGTTGGTTGGAGCATCACCCTGAACACCAAAAGGTTGTGGGTTCGATTCCCGGTACCAAAAGGCACATACCTAGAATGTGGGTTCCATACAGGTGGAGGTGCGTATGGGAGGCAATTGATCAAGGTTTCTCTCTCACATGGATGTTTACAATGTCTCTGTCTCTCTCTCCCCTGCCTTCCTCTCTCTAAAATCAATAAACATCTCCTTGGGTGAGGATTAAACAAATTATATTGCTTGACAAATTATGTAAATCTTGAAAAAGCTTTAGACAAAAAATGTATGTGGCGTATGATTCCTTTCATACAGAATCCTAGAGCAAGCAGCCCAACTTATGATGAAAAAGCAACCAGGACAATGTTTGTCTTCCAGGGAGGGCGCCGGGGATTGCCTGGGAAAGGGCATGATAGAACTTTCTGGAGTGTTGGCAACATGCAGTATCTTGATGACGGTGTGGGTATGCAAGTATATGTATCTGTCAAATGTGATAAAATGATATATTTGACTTTTATACATAGTCTGTATTTATTTCAAAAAAGGCACTCTAAACACAGTGAACCCTGAGTAATGATATTCATCCAGGCTAAGTGCTCACGGGTGAAGTATATGGATATCTACAACTTGTTTCAAATTGCATCAAAAATGAGATGGAACCCCAACCCGTTCCATCTTATTTGACTGGGCGAGATCTTTATCGAATACAGGACCCGCAGAGCCAGCAGAGGACCTTTACTGTGTGGCTTCATTGCTGGGGAAGATCATGGGTGGATCGACAGTGAAAAACAGATCAAGACATTTAGCACGACCTACAGTAAGCTGGAAGAGTCCATGTGATTTCAATAATGGTATCGATGCTTACTCAGTATTCCTGGGTATGGCCAGCTGAGAGAGGGCATGGCCAACATTCAAAAATGGAATTTATTCCCTCGGGAATTGTAGAGGAGCAGGAATGCTTTGGACTAGAGAGCAGGAGCTAATTCAATTAACCACAAAGACTCTCCTCCCCCTACACCCACCAAGATTTGGATTAGCTGTGACTGGAATTATGTGAAAGCTTTATTTTTAAGAAAAAAAAAGTAGATTACTGTTTTGCAAAGCAAAAGAACTGAATCATATATGTGTAATTTTATACAATTGACACACCTGTAAAATAAGGATAGTATATTACCTGCTTTACCTGGTTGTGATGAGGATTAAATAAGTTAATAAATGTGAAATATGAGAGCACTGTCTGGCATACCCTTGTTTGCTTCCATTCTTTTTAGTCATACTATATGCCCTTTGTTTCCCTTTTACTAATCTGAAAATAGTTTTCGCAACCACTAAACTGCCTGCAATTCAAGGGTCAAGAGGGGAGAGACATTACCTGAGAAGAGAACAAAAAAAAAAGGTCCATAAGTGTTAGGAGTTTACCTTTGGTGCTAACGTCTCCCCTTCCCCACTAATCTTCCTAGGAAGTTGCAGCAGAGGTCTCATTAAAAAAAGCAGTGGGCAGAGGCCCTGAAGGTAACTGTCGCATGACACCATGTATAAGGCTAGACACACACACCCCAGCCTGGTCTCCACCCACTGCAGCGCCTGCCAGAGACAGTGCGTGCCTCCCCCCTCCCAGGCCAGGGATCTTCAGCTCCCCATCCCCTTGGGAGTTAGTTTTCACAGCCTGAACCACACAAGGGATTGTCCAGCTGCACCCAGAGCACCCAGGAGAGCAGCCCCAGATCTCCCTCTCTATGCTCAACATCGAGCAGGACTCAGAATCGAACACCCAACTGCATATAAATCCTGTTTGCGCTTTGAAGTCGCTGTAGAATCATTGTGAGCCTATTTGGATAGCTTTGGTTTGTTAATATTATCAAAGAATTTCCCTCTTCACCAGCATGGAATCTACTTACCTCTACTCTTCAAACGCCACTGTGTTTACTCACTGTGGCCGTCCTTTTCTGAAAATACTGTCTCAGCATTAATATGTACCCTCTGTGGCTGTCCACAAGTCATTTAGTAAATTAACTTTTAGTAAGAACTACATAGAATGAATAATCAGGAATCTTCATTTGATTGACCCCTATAAAGTTAGCTACTAACTATTACAACAGTCCTAAAAGTACTACTATAAATCACCCCAGTAAGAAAGAAAGTGAAGAGGAAAATGAAGCCAGAGTACCTTCAGCTCTCCAAGTAGTTCATGTTTAGGAGGACTTCAATACAGAAACAGCAAGAGATGAATGCCTGGGTTGCGTCAGCCTGTGAACCAAATGCCGGAGACGAACTCCGTATCCCGAGAACTGTGGAAGATGTTGCAACATCTTCCTGAAACCTTATTCTTAGAGCTAATAAATGAATATAAACAGGGGACCATCATTCGGAGGCTAACCACACATATAAATGTAACAAACAACAGAGAATATGGAATTTCTCAAGACCCCACTGGCTCTTACCTTTTTCTTTAAAGAGAAGAATATTTAAACTGTATTCAACTTTCCAACATGATAAAGAAGAAATTGAATTCTAAGATATGGAAAAAATAAATTAAGAAATGTTATAGCTAGTTAAAAGTTAGTTCAAGCCTCCAAGCTCAGCCGCATGAAACACTGCAGGCACCAGAAGCCTCAGCACAAAAACATGTTTTCCTGCTTTTGTTCAAAAGCAGAAAGAAATTAATTATTTTGAAAACCACTGTATAGCTTGAGGGCTATTCTAAACAAATTGCTGACAAGGTATTACACAGACCAGTTGCAAGTATCTGGAAAGGAAAGAGTGAACCACTGACAACCAAGATGGGTAAAGCAAAGGGGAAAGAGAGAGAAAGACAATATACAGGAAAGTGTGAAAGCCTTGGAAGTGGACCAAAAACATTACCAAATATCTGCAACAAACTGGGTGGTGTTTCTGTCACAGTTTTCCAAGATACCTGGTTTGTAGGGCTTTGTGCATTTCATGGTCTTTGAGCGATTTACAACTCGGTGATTTGTAGACAACTTATCGCAATGCAAATTATCCTTGTCCAGAGATGAATTGTTTTCTCTAGAGGATCCATTGATTTTCCTCCCCTCCATGTGGAATAAGCCAGCTTTGCATTTTTGAAGCAAATTTACTGAACTAATCCTGATGGCCTCTATGGCCTATGTATGTTTTTACTCTTTGAATTCTCCTTTGAACCAGTTGTAGCATCTTACTACTTCCCTCATTAATTAATGAGCTAAATAAAATCTTTGATGGGTTTTTATTTTGTATTTGTACAAGAGGCATGATTTTCCCTTTTGAAAATATATATCTTTTTATGGGAGGATGGAAGGAACTTTCAGGCAAAGTGGTGACATGTTTTTAAAATATAGAAATGTGGCCCAGTGGACTGAGTGCTGGCCTGTGAACCAAAGGGTCACCGGTTCGATTCCCAGCCAGAGCACATGCCTGGGTTGTGGGCCAGGTCCCTAGCAGGGGGCGTGCAAGGGACAACCACACATTTATGTTTCCCTCCATCTCTTTCCCCCTCCCCCTCTCTCTCTAAAAATAAATAACTCTTTAAAAAATAAAATACAGGAATGGGGAGGAACATGGCATGTTGATAACAAAAAAGGCACATGGAATAGTGAGGAGATGAGGCGGGACGGGTAAGCAAAGTTAGGACAAAAAGCGCTTGGTGATGTAATGGAATTGAAAAATGTATTATCTAACATTTGGCACCAGAATTCCTATTAGGGAAGTTACTATAATTTTTGAGCCAATATTTGAACTGTTGCTTGGTGATAGACCGCAAGAGCGTGAAAGTCAGCAGGGGTCGAGATAAACATTTTAGGAGGTGGCTAGAGCAAGAAAGAAAGGTGTTTTAGCTCTTGAAAAGAGAGAGTAAGAAGATAATCAGGGATATGATGTTCACTTGGATACCATGTGGTGTGAAGGGCCAGTAAAAATTATTGATGTTGGAGTAACTAAAAGCATTTTGAAAAGGGGATACCTAATGTTCAACTTGAAGTCATTTGCTTTAATATAATGTAAACCTTTCCAAAATTAGCTTTGTGTCAACTAATTTTATAGAGAAGTTCTAGCGGGCTGTTTAAGTGCTTTTTAGAATTTAAACAGAAGTAGAATTACAGCCCTGGCTGGTGTGGCTCAAAGGACTGAGTGCTGGCCTGCGAACCAAAAGGTCACTGGTTCAATTCCCAGTCAGGGCACATGCCTGGGTTATGGACCAGGTCTCCAGTTGGGAGCATGTGAGAGGCAAAAGATCGATGTATCTCTCACACATCAATGTTTCTCTCCCTCTCTTTCTCCTCCTCTCCCTAAAAATTAAAAAAAAAATGTTTAAAAACAGAATTACATATCAGAGGCACTACCCACTGGTAAAACCTGAGCCTGGAAGTTGGAGTGCTCGTGGCAAAGATTCAGAGACACAGAAATCTTGGAAAGGACCTCGGATTGCCTAGGGTTTAAGGTGATGTTATTTAGGCCTTAATTGTTATGTAACCATATGTCCAGCTGACATGTGATTACATGAACCAAAAATAAAGAGTTTCTCCTGGAACCTGAAGATGATAGAGAGCCACTGAGGTGGCTGGCATGTCAAGACAGCTTGCCTAGGAGTTGGGAAATGGCATGAAAAAAGGTGAGCGAGTGCTCAGTCAGGGCTGGGAAGGCACAGGGAGAAGAGCTGCACATTACAGATCACCGTGGATGGCTTGCAAGTGGGGGAAACTCTTCTCCTTGGGACACTAGAAATAAACTCATAAAACTCAAGGCAGAGAGCAATGCTGTGATTGACAATGTAACCGGGACAAGGTCAGACGTCTGCTCGGATCATCAATTAATTGTTCCATGTTTCCAGTTTCTAGCATAGAAGGAACGTCTAAAACTGGCTTCTCACATACTGCCAGCGTTTGAGAAACCACTGGAGCACTAGTGCAGGGGAAATGGGAAGTGATGTGTGAATCGCTTCCTGGGGTGTATCTGCACTTCCCAGAAGCGGTTCACGGAGGGACTGCCTTTCTTAGCAACCACAGACACCTCTTGGGGATCACCGTGCACTGGGCCACTCTGACTGATCCAGTTGATTTAGAGATACCTCAGTGCTGAAGAGAAAAAGAGAAAAAGACATCTCCTTTTGGACAGTCCATCACTAGCAGGGGCGGGAGTAGCGCCTGTTTTTGTAATCCAGACTGGACATGCTCAAAACCCCTGGGGCATCGGGTAGAGAGCTTAGCAAAGTCCTGTCTCAGTAGCGGGGGACAACTAACTCCAGACTAAATGCTGCTCTCATCCTGCACTGAATGCACGACCCAAAACGGTCACTAGTCAGATTAAACCGTTTGCAAGTATCCTAGAACATTAGGCCATTAACCACATGTGGCTATTGATCAGAAAAATGTGGCTTCCTCAGTTTTCAGTGAAGAATTGACAGGCACAGGGGGTGAGGAAATCACCCAGACTGGGGAAAGAACCGTCCAAGATGAGGGTAGGACATGTTTCGGGAGGTTTTGTGGTTTATATCAGACCTTGCTAGCTCTGTTAAAGGTTTGCTCCATCAAAGAGCAACGGAAAGTCACTGAAGGGTTTTAAAGAAAGAAGACATAGGATTAGGTCTGCTTTCCAGAAAGATCTTTTCAGCAGCAACACTGAGAAAATATTGGAATGACCTCAGACCAGTTGGCAGTAACCCGATGACAATGAAAAATTAGGGAAGTTAAGGGATATTTAGACCTTTGCCGGAAGTGGAATGGGAGCAGGTAAACCAGGCAGAAAGACAGGTTTCACCTGGACTATTGAAAAGTCACTTGATTACCTGGGACCTCAATTTCTCATCTTACAGAATGACATCATGCCTGACCCTGCACAGTCCTCCCTCCCTTATCATGGTTCGGAGCACATTATGTACAAGGTACTCAGGACAGAGTAAACTTCCAGTATTTGGGAAAGAACTTAAATTATTAAAGATATCTCCATTTCACTTTTGTGAAGTGCCTCACTTCTAAGTTATTGTTATTAAATATTATTAAAAACCACTTCAGTCACATTTTCATCTAAGCCTGTTGGTTCTCTGTGAAGCTGAAATAATCAGCAAGCATAGTCGGCTGACTCAGTAATGGGGTCGGGCATTCGCTGACATTCTGACAAACTACCCGAAGAGGGGGGGTTCTCTCTGGTAAGGATTCCCCACACTATCGACATTGACAAACCCAATGCGTCCTCCAGGCCACCTCGAAAGATTAATATTCATATGTGAGGACTCCAGGGACTCATAAATCAGGAGGACCAGTGAGCAACTATGGTTTAGAGTTTATTTGTAAAATACTCTTATGTTTTTAGCCTATTATTAGAATAATCGCTAACGGTTTCCTGTCTGGTATATATGTTTTCCCTAGACTTTTTTATTTGGAATAATTCAATCCCAATCTTCCTGCATTAATATTAATCACAACGATCACATCTAAAACTATATAAGGCAATAGATTCCCTCATTGTTAAAAACACCTTAGTTGGTTCTACCTTTCTCTGGAAGAGCTACACCAAAACACCTCAACTTTTTACGCACTCATAAAAAGTGATTCTGTTTGGAGAACAGTATCTTTATACTTTAATTAAATATCTACAGAAGTCATAAGAAAACACAAAACAATACATATCTTTCATACACTCAAACACCATACATGTACACACACACAGGTTTATATACACCCATTCTAGAAAAAGAAATTATCCTTGGTGGAATATTGGTAATTCTGCCTCTAAAAAGATTAAAGGTCATTTGAAATCTAGAATTCATATCAGACTGTGAAGTTAAGCTATAGATAAACTTTTTGATGAAGGGAGAATAATATAGCAGAAAGGACAGGATGCCTTTCAAATTCAAAGTCAACAGCCATAGGGCTACGAACGTGTGATCGCCAGGATGGTCAAGCAGCCGAAATGCCGTGCAGTGGGGTGCGGGTAAACCTGGAGAGCTGGGCGGTAGGTACTATAGGAAAAGTGCCCAAGCGTTAGACGAACCCAAGAGGAGCCCAAACATATGAGACAGTAAAGGAGAGGGCCCCCAGTAAAGCAACTGTGCTACTTTTCACTCATACTGCAGGGAAGGCCTCTACTTAACGCGTTCTCAGAAAATTGAATGCGGAACACCTTCTTGCAGGTGCCCAGGTTTCAGTTCTGTAGCTCTGTCTGTTTGTTTGTTCAGCACGTATCGAGCAGCATAATGTGTCTGTGCCCTGTGCTAAGGCTGGAGATAATGACTTAAAAGACACTCAGGGCCTCTTGGGCTAACATGGGAGAAAGCAAAGAAAAAAATGAGGTAGTGCCTTTGATCAGAGTACCACGGAATAGTAAGGGTTAGGAGATGGTCCAGAAATAGTAGTAGAAGTAGTTATATTTAGTGAGCGCTTACATGCCAGGCATGGCTCTTAACCTTCCATGTGTACCAATTTATTAAATGTTCACAACCGAAGAAGCAGGTACAATTATTTTCCCACTTTATCATGGAGCAAACGAAGGTGCAGGGTATTTGTATTGTTTATCCAGAGTCACACTAAATTTCTCACCAAAAGTTTAGGCAACTCCAGGCTGGATCTGGAATATCTGGATCGCCTCTAAGGAAGCAACAGAGATCATCACCATCATCATCATCATCATCACCATCATTACCAACAACATTTATTCAGTACTTGCTATGTGCCAGGCATTTGTTCTAAGTGTTTTATTTATAGCCTCATTGACTCCTCACAATGCCCCTCTTTTTCTGAGGTAGACTTTCTTTTTTAGTTAATATAATTTATTTTTTAGAGCAGTTTGAGGTCCACAGAAAAATTGTGTGGAAGATACAGAAAGTTCCCATATACCCTCCTTTCTCTCCACCCGCCACGGCTGACCACACACATAGTGTTCCCTGTTATTAGCATCTTGCATTAGCTTAGTACTTGTGTTACGATTGGTGAGGCAATATTGACACATTATAATAATGTATAATAACAGTTTATAATATGTATAAATATTGGTTCATCAATTGTAACAAAAGTTAGGGTTAACTCTTCGTGCTGCCCAGTGCTGTGGGTTTTAACGAATGTGAGTGACATGCATTCACCATTACAGTGCCACACAGAATAGTTTCACTGCCACTAAACTCCCCTGCACTCCACTGTTCTTCATCCCCCCTCCTTACCCCGAAAACTCTGGACAGCACAGATATTTTTGCCTCCTTCAGTTTGTCCTTTCCAGAATGTCTTACAATGTATAGCCTTTTTATTACAGGTTCTTGCGCTCAGAAGATGCATTTAAGGTTCTCGCATGTCTTTTGTGGCTTGAGACATCAATTCTTTTTATTGCTGAATAACATCCCATTGTATGGATGTGCCAATTTGTTTTTCCACTCGCCTATTGAAGGACATCTTGGTTGCTTCCAAGTTTTGGCAATTATACATAACGCTTCTATAATCACCCATATGCAAGATTTTGTGTAAACGTAAGTTTTCAGCTCATTTGCATCACCGTCAAAGAGTACAATTGCTAGACCGTGTAGTAAGAGTATGAGTAGCTCCGTAAGAACTGCCTGTCTCTCAGGGTGGCTGTCCCGTCTAGCATTTCCACCAGCAATGAATGAGAGCTCCTGTCGCTCCGCGTGCACCAGGGTTTGGCGTTTTCGACGTGTTGATTTTTGTGGTTCTAGTAGGTGTATAGAGGTGTGTCACTGTTGTTTTGATTCACATTCCCTAATGACATGTGACATGGGACATCTTTTTGTATCTTTTGCCACCTGTACAGGTCTTCTGCCCATTTATTAACTGAGTACGAGCCCCACTCTCAGACGAGAGAGCTGAGGCACAGAGGGCTTCAACAAATTGCCCGAGTTTGCACAGCTGAGGCCGAGCCCAGGCAGTGGGGCTCAAAGTCCACAGTCCTAACCACTGTTCTGTAATGCCTTCAGGATGCAGGTTTTGGAGCAGAAGAAAACAAACAAGCAAACAAACCAAAAAACCTTGGCCTCGATGCTGGCTGTGCAATATGCACGGTGTCAAACCTAGGGTAGTGATTTAATCTCTCCAAGCCTCAGTTTCTTCCGTAACAAGAGGATAACAGGTCTCAGTGTTGTCTGGGGGATTAAATGAGACAAAGCAGAGAAAGAGCTGAACTTGTTCTCAGAACAGAGCAGCTGCCAATAAATGGTAGCTATTATTAGTCCGGGTCCACATGAAAGAGTGAGAGACGCCTGCAGTAGCCATAAGAATTAGCACCTGCCTTGAAACTGAAATAGATCAGCCTGGGCCTTCAGATTCCACAGAAGTCCAGACATTTCTTGCTGAGGTTTCCAGGGTCACTTGTCAGCAGACATCCCAACCTCTTATACCTAATGCACATGAATGAATAAAGGGATTTCCAGTTCTTAAGGGAACAATAGAATTTTACTGTATTTCTTTTCCTGTTCATCTTCCCCTCCTGCTGTCCTTTTTACAGAGTCACAATTGTACTAACCTCGCAGCCGGCGAGGCAGCCCGTAGCCCGGTGTGCCTGCTTGCCTCCACTGATGCAGGAAAGGTGGCGGGAACAAAAGCATCCCAGCGGTTGCACCTCGTGTGTACGAATGACTCTCAGAGGATGCTGGGCTCCTCCGAAACCGCAGCCCTGGGATGGGAGTGCCTGTAAGACCATATTCTTCAGAAGGTGGTTCTCAAACCTGCTTCATCAGCAGATTCTCTGGAGGAGATTTTGAAAAGAATCTAAGTGCTTAGCTTAGACTTAACTGAATCACAATCTCCCAGGAGTTGGTGAGATAAGAAAGGGATTCTGATATGTTCTTTTAAAGTTCTGAGAGGCTTTAATGATCAGGGAACCGCTGATCTAATGTCATTCTCATCTGGTGTTTCAAATCCTCCGTGTGTGTGTGTGTGTGTGTGTGTGTGTGTGAGTGAGTGAGAGAGAGAGAGAGAGAGAGAGAGAGAGCCCATCTGTGAGCACTGCGAGAAAATACCGCATTATGGGATGCAACAGGCTTTATCAATGAAAGTAGGTGCAAATTGAATGGGCAGTTACTGAAATCATTTTTAATGAAAGTGATCAAAAACAAGGACTACCAATCCAAAGAGGGGAAAAATGCTGAAAGGAACCTGATCTTCAGATCTCCCACTTTATTCTGATACTGCAGCATCCTTAGAATATCTTGAGATAATGATTCAAAACTAATTTGGATCACTTTTTTCCCATGAGAGTTAGAAAGTTGAATAATTTACTTAAATATTTGGGACCCAAATCTAAGTGCTTTCTCTTAGGTTTTCAAGTTTCCAGAACTTTAATGAGTTAAGGAGAAAATTGCTTTTATTAAGGCAATACATTAATTTATAACATTTGGAAGACATCGAGTTTCATGGGCTTAAACTGGTATTAAACCTCTGTAAAGTGCTTCAATTTTGTTGTTTTAAATTTTATCTTTTAATGTTCTTTTACTCATTCAATAAACTTTTGGGGGGTGCTGCTCCTGTGGTATACCACTGATTTAGGTGCTGCTAACACGAAGATGAGACAACCCTATAAACAAGCAGAGGTGGAAAGGGTAGGGAGCAGCTGGGCTGGGAGAGAAAAGAAACTAGCATTTTAATGAGCACTTATTCCAGTCTCCTTTACACACAGTAACCTGCTTAATACTCACAGCACTCCCGTGGCGTGACTGGTCTCTAAGACCTGAAGCTGACGCATTTCCTAAACCTATGTTACACAGTCCTGAAGGTGGACACGCCATCCCGTCCCTGTGTGAGCCAGTACTAAAAACAAGCAAAAATGACCTAACTACTTGTTCCTGGAAAATAAAACTGTAAACCAACCAAAACAGTTTAATTCTAAAATTAACTATATGCTCACCTCACTGGGCCCAGCAATCCAAAGCTATTATGTCACAATTTCAGCCCAATCTCTACCAGTTCTTTGCTTTGAAAATCATCCAGCCAGACCTACCTAAATCCTGTAAATATTCTCCCCAACTTCTCCTTTCTAAAATATTACTAAGTCTCTGTCAAGATATTCACCCCATCCCCTAGCTGGTGAGGCTCAGTGAATTGAGCGACGGCCTGGGAACCAAAGGGTCACCAGTTGGATTCCCAGTCAGAGCACATGCCTGGGTTGCGGGCCAGGTCCCCAGTAGGGCAGCACGTGAGAGATAACCACACATCAATGTTTCTCTCCCTCCCCTTCTCCCTCCCTTCCCTTCTGTCTAAAAATAAACAAATAAAATCTTGAAAAAAAAGAAATCCACCCTCACTACAATGAATCCAATACATAGTAGAGGTGGGGGTGTTCTGGTGCTCTTCTGGGGAGTCGGCATTCAACACCCTCATTCTTTGATGAAGAGATTTGCCCAAACTCGTATGGCTGTTATGAACCGCTCTCTTGAAGAGCCAATTGTTCAGTGCAGCTGTGACTGACTCTGACGTTCATATTCTATCTACTGGTGTATATTTTAGGCACAAATGCTAGATAAGATAAAGGGACACAGGTTTTTACCCTGTATTCTCACGTGTTTATGAGCAAGCACCTTTTAAAAAGATGACAGCATTAAAAATGGCAACCCATAAATGCAAGGGAAATTCAAGTCCTTCAAGTGAAAAAGTATTTACTGCCATCTGTTCTTCACAGTGACACAGCAATAAACTGCATAACTAAATGACTCACAGGCCATCAAAGAGTTGCCTAAGTGAGTTCCATAAACAGATGCGAACAAATAAGAACAGCAGTCTAACTATTGATTGATAACAATATAAAGCTTAGAATTTTGCACACGACCCTGAGAAAGTTACGTAAGCCCTCCTCTGTCAGTGCTCAGTGTGCACATCCTCATAGACACCTGGGCCCTAAGCGTTGAATGGACATTGAAAATACAAAACGCCCAATGAAAACACAACAGTATTTCAGTTCCGAAAGCATCAAAGATACTGTGACATTCGACTTCAGAATGGACCCAGGTGAGCAGACAAGCTCTTCGGGGCACAGAGGAGGTGGAGTACGGTCAGTTGTCCCGGACAACTTGATTACTTCAAAAGGGAGGTAAAGAAGGAGTAAATGCCCTAAAGGCAGAGTCGCATGAAGGAAACAGTGAACTATGTTCCAGAAATACAAGGTATATTCTAGATACACGGACCAAGGGTTCCCAGGTCATCAGTGGGGTTCCAGGGTCAGAAGGGAAAGCTGGGGTCAGGCCACGGTGGGTATTAAGGGGGCCCAGAGAGACACAGGCTGCAGGATGGTGTGAAAAATTCCCACAGCAGGGAAGCTTCCTCTCAATCGCTGGTGGGGAGATGCACCATGACGTCACCATCACTAATACTGAAGAATGCAATTAAACCTGGCTGGTGTAGCTCAGTGGATTGATCATGGGCTGCAAACCAAAGCATCACAGGTTTGATTCCCAGTCAGGGCACATGCCTGGGTTGCAGGCCACGGCCTGCAGCAACTGCACATAGATGTTTCTCTCTCTCTCTCTTTCTCCCTCCCTTCCCTCTCTAAAAATAAATAAATAAAATCTTTTTTAAAAAGAATGCAATTCTACTATGGATGAATGAGTTGGTAACTATGGCAACTGCAACAACAAGGCTAACACTACCTCATGTGGCTCTGGCAGAGTCCTATGTGTCTGGACACCAGGCAGTGTCCTAAGCTCTGTACATAAACTAACTCATTTAAAATTCACCCTGTGAGTGCTTATGAGGTAGGCACTGCAATTATTCTTATTTTATATATGAGGAAATTGAGGCACAGAGAGAACGGTAAGTGACTTGTCCATGTCATATAGCCAGTAAGTGGCAAAGCCAGGATGAATCAATCTGTCAGTTAATTAACATGCAGCCCCTTGTGATGCTCAGTCTTAGCAGGCAGAAACTGACGCCATTTTCCACTCTAAAATGTGGAAGTATCTCTACACTCAGCAGCCTACCTCAGCCGTGGTACTGAGTACTCGGTATCCAGAGGGATGCAGTCTCCTCTTGCTGCCTGGTATTTTGCACTTACCTATCACACATAAAGCTCAAAGTTTCTTGCATTTCATCTGCCATTTCATTAGAACAGCCTAGGCCCTCTTTACTGAAATTGTGCTCTTAAAGTGTCCTTAGGTTAGTTGGTTAAAACCGATTTGTTATTTTCTATTCATTTTCAGAATCATAATTTGCCAATTTGGAGGGTTACTTTTAATTTGTTATATTTAGGATAGTTAGTTTTTTGTCTGGGAACAACCTCAAACTTACAGAAAAGCTGCGGGTAGAATTCAAAGATCTTTCCTTCCTGAACGATTTGAGAATAAGTTGCCAACCCGACGTCCTGTGACCCACCAAATACTTCAGTGGGCATCTCCTTCAGGCTCACCCTCCTACGGACCCTCGGTACAACCATCGCAGTCAGAAGTTAACACGGACTCCAGGCAGTTTAATTTAATCCTCACACCCCATTGTCCCATTAACGACCTCTACAGACCCAGTTCAAAAACTGCTCCTAACTGTCCTGTCTCCGGTCTGCTTCAGCCTGGTTCTTCCCTCGGTCCTCCCTTGATTTCCATGGCCTCCACATGTTGGACAATTACGGGCCAGTTGTATGGAATGCCTCCTGATGTGCCCTTGCTCAATGTCTTCTCATGATTCAGTTCAGGCGCTGCATCTTTGGTGGGAATATCACAGAACCAATGCTGTGATCGCATTGCTTTCTATCAACTGGGGCAGGATTTTGATTTACTCATGTACTAAATGTCAGCCATAATCACTTGATTAAGTCAGTGTCTGCCAGACTTCTCCACTATAAACGTACTCTTCCTTTTGTAATTAACAAATAAATATGTTGTGTAGAGGCACTTTGAAACACTGCAAACACCCATTCTTCATCAACCTTGCATTTATGAATTTATATTAGCATGGACTCATAACTGCCTGTTACAGTCAATGGGTTACCATCCCTTTGATAATAGAGATGAGTATCTTTTTGGTGTTCCAATTGATCAGTGGGATGTCCTCTAAGCTGGCTTCTGTGTCCTTTTGACATGGTCCCATCATTCCCACACTCTCTTACTGTCTGGCTCAGTAGGCTGTCCCCAAGTTTTGACTGAGCCCTGGAATCACTCATCTCCAGAAAGCCCTGACTCTTCTTCGTATAAATGACATTTAGCAACCCGGATGAAAGGTGTGTTCGTTGCTTTGGCGAAGGGGGAGCAGGTGCTGCTTCAAGGCTGTCACACACACACACACACACACACACATTGATCACACACCATTCTATATGCATTGATTTTATTCATTTAATTTACTATACATATTAAAATCCATGATCTCACCAGATACAACCAATTCCAACCTAACACCACAGTGCTCATTCTAGTTTTGTCCCTTTGCCTCAAAGAGTGGAAATCCTGCCTCCCATTTTTCTTGACACCTCCACTTTCTGATCAATCCCCCCGTTTGTAATCCATCTCCCATTATTGCTGCCATGTCTCCCCTGTGTAGACGCTCTCTTTATTCTGCCCAGGCTCTGACACCTCATGCCAGGCTGCCCTACACGAGCACGCCCTTGTCACCATGCCTGGGCTCTGACACTCCACTGTGGGGCGACCCTCCACATGATTGCCCTCCTTACCCAGCTTGACTCGAACACCCACACCAAACTGTCCCCAAACGTGGACAGCCTCCTCTTCCCACTGGGGCTGTGACTCTCTGCACTGGGCTGGGTCCTGCGGGATGCCCTTCACGCATGATGCCCACCTTCCTCTGCGTACCTCATGATGCTCCATCTGAGCTTTTCAGAAGAGGGAAGGGAAACCAACTGACATCTTTTCAAATGCTTTGTTAAAACATGGGAATAGTTCAGAAGAAAAAGAAATAACCACAAACTTTGGTTTAAAACTGTTATAAAAGATTTTCAGCAAATCAAAGCACTATTTATTTCTTAACATGGAAACCATTCTAACCATGAGAAAATGTTTATTTCTCATGAAGATCTTATATCAACCAGTAAGTTCACCATATACTACTTTGTGGAGCTCCCCCAACATCTGCATGGGACAAAAGTAACAATGGAGATTCACAACATCAATAGAGAAAAGATTTGAAAGTTATAAATTGCAATAATAAATTTGCCCCCGAGGGGGGCCTCACCCTGATACCGGGGTCCAGTTCCTGTCGCTGCACAAGAAAGGATTTCAGAGCAAGACGGAAAGATGTAACAAAACAGTAAATTTATTAAAGCAAAAGCACACACTCAAGAACTAAGAATGGGCGACCTTGGAGAACAAGACGCCCCCACCATGGGGTCTGGGTGAAAGGTTTTTATTAAACGTAGGAAAGGGGGTGATGGGGTGGCTCCGGAACGAGGTGACTAGCTGATAGGGCTCATCCTTGTCCCTCCTCTCAGATGGTGATTTCCTCTTTGGTCCTCCAGGAATTGTCCTAGAAACGGGGGAGAGGACAGATTGGTCCCCAAAACTGCAATACAAATTTCTTGTAAAGATATTATAATGGTCCCGTGGGTCACTTTTAGGTCAACATGGCCGCCAAATCTGGTTGAGACTGGTTCTGTCTCAACTACAGGAGGTGGGGGAGGTGGAAGCAGGGGAGCAGGTGGACAGTAAACGTTTCATCCGACCATTTTCCAGCCAGGGATGGGAAAGGAGAGGGGAGGGGCTTGAGGCCTCTGCTCCCTGTTCAACTCCCCTGCCTCAAGTCTAGCAAAATCCCTAAATATGTGGTCATAGTCAATATTTCCACATAATTTGCTTCTCCTCTAAATAATTACAAATTAGAGGGCCTTTCTACAACCACAGAAGCTCCTATGTAAGTTCTGTTTACTTGTTTGTTTTACTTGTTTGAATTTGGAAAAACTTTGTTGAAACAAGAGAAATGAAGTAAAAAAGTCTCTGAAGATTTTACTTAGATTCAGAAACAACTCATGAATTTTATGTATCATGTTCAAACATTAATAAAGCCACATATACGACAAATTCTTATAATTGCTAAATATTACAAAATATTTTTAATCTGATCATATAAATCATTATAATGATTTTTACCATCTCTTAAATCAATATCAATATCCAAGATTTATGTGAAGAATCAGTATCACCCTTCACACATGCTCTATCCAGAGCTACATACATTATCAATATAAGAATAATATGAATCATTTAATATTTCAAAATGTTTCCCAGGCATTATGTTCAGTTGTGAGCAAGCAAGAAAATGGACACTGGGCAGTGCTGGTGTATGATAATTCATCATGTAAAAGCATATCATATTCATCTATTGTACAAAAATCTGTTGTATTCCTCTGAGGGAGGGAGGAATCGACCAGTTCATGAATTTGTTGTGTCCCTTACCTAAGCACTTCTGCTGCCCAAATCCTCCCCTCAGAAACACTGTTTGCTTTCGCCATTGGGAGCGGCACAGCCTTCAACCTTCACCACTGACACACGGTCGCCTTACATTCTGAGGACGTGGAGCGAAGGATGGAGAGATGGATGCTGTTAGTCTCCAGAGGGGCTGAGTAGAATGACAGGTCATGCAGCCGTAGCTGAGATCGTCCCACAAGTGCCACACAGCCTGTGGGTCCCTTCACACATCCATAGTTGTGCGTATGATAAATGGAGACTTCTGAGGCAAAGGTCCCTTTGCTTGGGTCCAAGGACAGTAGTGTTGTGCTGCCTACAGTCGTTAAGTGCTGTGTAAAATAAAAGAGGAGCCCTAGCCAGGCTCAGCTGGTTGGAGCATCATCCGGCACACCAGTGGTCACGGGTTCGTGTCCTAGTCAGGGCACATACCTAGGTTTCAGGATCGATCCCTGGTTGGGGTGCGTACAGGAGAGAACTGATAAATGTTTCTCTCTCACATCGATGTTTCTCTCTGTCTCTTTCTCCCTCCCTTTCTCTCTCTCTAAAATCAGTAAACATATCCTTGGGTGAGGATTTTAAAAAATTAAAAGAAAACATATTGTAAGATATGGCATGTTTCTGCATGAGAGTTTGAAATCTAATTGGAAGGAGGATAGAGTGAGCACTAGGATTCAAAAAGTGAGAAAACACGATGAGACAGAAAGTTCCCCAAATGTCCAGAAATGTGAGGCATTTTGCACATATTACCCACAGTGTCCCCGCGAGTCCAGACTGTGCCCAAGGGCAGGCAGGCACTGTCTCAGTAGCCATGGAGACCTGCAGAGCCCCTGGTACAAAGTCAGCGCACAATAAATGTTGAGGATGAAAGAGAGGAGCATTTGGTCTTAAATTGGTGAACTGAAGCTTCTGAAGCCTTAAAATAAGTTCTGCTCACCCCAATTTGTCCTCTACTTCTGTATCTTTCTCCCCTCTGCCCTTTTAATACTTCTTGTCCTACCTAAAAGCAATACCCTTAGAAGTTAGCCTTGTCCATTCTCTTATGTTCAAGATTCCCATGCATATTTAATATTCTTCCTTCTATTTTACTTTCTTTTAATTAATGCTGACCATGAGGGTGGCATACACACTTGTATAGACATCTAACTATTTAATGGACATTAGGGAACTTTTTCCTATGCATCCTGTGTGATTTCATTTTTGTTCATGAAGTTTCTGACAGGGAAGTGAAGCAAAGCACCATATTTTTCAGACTATAAGACACATGTTTTTATTTTATTTCTTTTTTCCTCCCCAAATTTGGAAGGAATAATGGTTATTAATGCTGCTTTTGAGATCTGTTTATAGTTACATTGGTGAGTTATGTTATTTATGTTATTAAATATTTTACCACATTTTTTGCTGCAAAATTTTTTTCCTATTTTCCTCCTCTAAAACCTAGGTGTGTCTTATGGTCCGAAAAATACAGTAATCTTTAACTTTATTAAAGATGTTTTTACAACAAAGTAACATTTTTGAGGTGACTTTCTAAACCCATTAAAACCAGAAAGTCTTAAATCATGCCCAGCAATGAAGAGAAAAGAAATAGTTCATGTGAAATGAACCCAAATCGTCCGTCCGTCATCTGTTTTGGAACAGATAGCTATATATTCACAAAGACACACACACACTCCCAGGCATGCTCTAATTTGTCCTCTTAAATGCCTGACATTTAATCCTACCTTGGTTTAGCTCTGCTCACTTTAATTATGATCAAAAGCCAAGAGTCGAGAAATAATCCAGATATTTGTCAAACACCCACAAAGTTCATGGTATCATATGAGGTCTCGGAACACAGTATACCAACGAAGCAGTCCTCTTCTTAAGGAGTTTATAATCTAAGAAGAAAGGAAATAAGAACATAGAATTATAGTAACTAGAAAAGGAATAGGTTACAAATTTCATTTGCAAGTAGAATGAATTCAAGTCTTACATAAACATGGTTGGCATAAAGGCATACATAAAAGGAAAGAGAAAAGGAGACTGAGATCATGAGACATTCAATTCAATTTTTAAAAATTAAGGTGAAAATCAGCCCCAGCTTGTGTGGCTCAGTGGACTGAGTGCTGGCCTGCAAACCAAAGGGTCACCAGTTCAATTCCCAGTCAGGGCAAGTGCCTGGGTTGTGGACCAGGTCCCCAGTAGCGGGCACGTGAAAGGCAACAACACACTGATGTTTCTCTCCCGTTCTTCCTCCCTCCCTTCCCCCCTTTCTAATAAATAAATAAATAAATAAAATCTTTTTAAAAATAAGGTAAAATTTATCTACAGTGAAATACGTAAATCTTAAGTGTACAATTCAATGAGTTTTAATAAATATAACAGTGTATCAATTATGATAGAGAATATTTCCATCACCCAAAATAGTTTATTAACATAGAATATATAGTGATAACTTCTCTTTCATTCCTGATTTCAATAATTTGGTTTCTCTCCTTTTTTCTTGGTCAGTCAATTTTATCACTTGTTTCAAAAACCAGCTTTTAATTGTTAATTATTCTCCATTGCCTGTAAATTTTTTCTTGTATTAACTCATAAGCATCATTAACATGGCACTTCCCAATCTGTTCTCCATTTGCTTAGAAGAAAAACCTCTTCTCTTAGTGAAAGCCAAATATAATACAAAAAAAAATTATTTAACTGGGTTCATCCTTTCCCCCCAAGATTGATTAAATTATGGTTGCCTAGGCTAACACCAGAACAAAATTGAAACAATCTAAATCTGAAAACAAATTGCACACATTTACTGGAATTGAGTTCTGCATTTTAGCTGCACTTCAAATACATTTAAAGGATTTTAAAAGCACTTTACCAGTTCAAATTGGAAGTGAATGTGTAGCTGTTTTAATAAAAATAATTTGGACAGACAAATTTGGACAGCCAAAATGTTCTCCAAAACAACCTAAAGCAAACTAACATTCACTTGGTTAAGTTTTTGCTTTTTGAGAAGCGAAGGCAATATTTTTATCTAGAGTGTTATATGGAATAGCTCTAAAAGAACTAGTTTTGTTCTGTTTTTGTTTTTGTTTTTAAGATTTTATTTATTTATTTTTAGGGAGGGAAGGGAGGGAGAAAGAGAGAGAGAGAAACATCAATGTGTGGTTGCTGGGGGCCATGGCCTGCAACCCAGGCATGTACCCTGACTGGGAATCGAACCTGCGACACTTTGGTTCACAGCCCACGCTCAATCCACTGAGCTACGCCAGCCAGGGCTTGTTCTGGTTTTTTTGTTTTTTTTTTTAAGAGATCTCCACCTTTAATATACTGGTAAGCGGTATATTAGGAAGGAGGAATGATGCATGGAGGAAACCGAGGGAGAGAAGAAGCCAAGTGGGAACTCCTTCGGTCTAGCCACAACAAGATGGCGTTCTCCCAGGCCAGAGTTAGCACCTTTCACCAGAACCAGACCCCAGTTTGAATTTGGTGACTTGTGTTTTCATTTGTAATTCTAATCATATTTTTTAAAATATTTTATTTATTTATTTTTAGAGAGAGGAGAAGGAAAGGAGAGAGAGAGAAACATCAGCGTGTGGTTGCCTTTCACGTGCCCCCCACTGGGGACCTGGCCTGCAACCCAAGCATATGCCCTGACTGGGAATCGAATCGGTGACTGTTTGATTTACAGGCCCATGCTCAATCCACTGAGCTACACCAGCCAGGGCTCTTACCATGTTTTTATTTGTTCTGCACTTTTTTCTTGGCATTGCTAATTATTTACACAAGGGACAAATTGACCACATTTGTAGCTAAACTTGGGATGCCTTGTACCCAACAGGACTGTCCTTATCTTTTATAGCCTAGAGTATAAGATACCATCTAAAACTGAGAAAGTGAGATGTTTAAAATGTAATAGGTGGGAATGGAATTTTCCAGTCCCTCTTATGGGTTTAGGTTTGTTTACTTTTATCAGCACATTTTACCCAAGTAAAATATGAGGAGGAAATTTGTTGGGGAACTGCCCTGACTGGTTTCAGAATCCTCCATGGCTAAGGCTGAGTAAAGGACCTTGGGACCATAAGCCACTTAGGAGACAAAGCTTATCTTCTTTGTAAGGGCACCACCTCTGCCCCTTTTCTCTTCACCCTAGTTGGCCCTAGTTGGACCTGGTTAGCCAATGACAGGTAAGATTCCTCAAAAGAAGGACGACCTAATACAGGCACAGTCATGAAGGGACCCTCAGGGAAGGACTTGGGGGGCCATAGAAAAAGGGGATGATGGACCCTTGCCCCTTGGCTTTGACATAGCCTGAGTCCTCATTCTGTCTGCAAGAAGTCTCCTAATCTCTTGGCTGCCTTATTTCCCCTGCCTGACTTAAGCCTGAAACAATGCCTTAAGCCTGAAACAATGCTGGAGGTGGGTGTGGCCATGTGCTGGAAAGGGCAGGTTCCCTAGGGCATCAGGCCTAAAAGAGAATGCCTAAAATCCTATGAAACCTACTTTGCTAATGCCCTCAATTTAAATGATAAGGGTCCAAGTAGGAAGTGAGTTTGTTCCCCAAAGCTTTATGGCCCTTTAACTATCTGACCCTGACTCAGAATAAGCCCTCAGAGTCCTTTGAATGTTATCTATTGTTTAATCATTTCTGCCTGACAATGACTGATGAGCTTTACATATACACCCTGTATTCCTGTGCAAACCGAGCCCAATAAAAGCTTGTCAAGGCAAGGGTCGAGGCGCTCTCCTCTTGAGAGAGTGGCTGAGATGCTCAGAGGCTTACTCTCCCCTTGAGGGAGAAGCTGTGCAGTCCCTTTTCCTCCACAGGACTCAGTAGTCCATGTGAATTTGTCTCATCTCATCCATAATGCCGTGGACCCCAGGCATTATGGGGATCCGAGTCAGAAAGTATCTGAATCTCTGTAAATTCCAAATTCCTTTGACTGTAATATAGAGACATGTTCAAAACTGGTCCAGATGGTCAACTGTCTATCATCTTGATTTTTTTCTTCACATTGAGACAAACGTGACAAGATGTGCCAAAGGACACATAGCACCCGCTCCATTTTCCTTCATGTTCTTTCTCATGGAGTTTCTTTCCTGCATATCCAAGGGTCCTAAACCTTCCATCTCCCCTAACCAACCCCCCAGGTCTGGACATTAGCCTTTTTCCCAGTTTTCTTAGCCAGAGTACAAAATATTGGCTTATCTCCTCTTGTTCCAAAGAGTCTGAACTCGAAGCTTGGTTATTCATTACAAAGCATTAAAGGAACCAAATAACTTTTCAAAAATTGAACTCAAGAAATTATTCTATACTTATGTAAGGCATGTGCCTCTAGGCTTACTGAGCAAGCCTGGAAATGTGAGAGAAAACTTGCATTTTTAGATTAAAGAAGTGCTTCTCGGTATATGGAAGTTTTTCAGCCCTGTTAGAAAATCCCCTGCATGGAGGTCAGCTTAGTCAAAAATGTCTGTAAACTGTTAAACTTCTCTTACAAAGTAAACCACTCTCCCCAGCAAGTCTACAGATTACCCTTAGGTCAGATCCCCATGTTTCATGGCCCCTCATGAGATTCAAGTCTACACAGGCAAGCAATATGGAGGACATGGCCATTGTGTGTCATTTGTGGTTGTGATGTGAGCTCCTTCCATTCTTTTTCATTTTCATTCATCTGCGTGGGAGAGAGGATGAAGGGAGAAGTCTACAAAACTGGCTTTACCCAGCAGTTTCCAAATGGGGGTAATCATAAAAATTATCTAGGAGTTTTCTGAACGTGCTGATTTCTGTGCCCCAACTCATAGACTTGAGATAGCAGTAGGGCTTTGATTGATGTAATTTGGAAAGCTCCCTAAGTGATTAGTATTCATTTAGGTTTGGGGAATTCATTGCTTTAATTTATTTTCTCATAAAGTATGAAATAATTATCAAATTAAATTAGGATGATAATATATAGCAAGTTATAGCTGAGTGACTACATGACTCAACTCAGTGATTTCACATAATGACCAAAACAGTGTTGGCAAAGTCAGAAAATATTTTGCTCGGGTTGTTTGTGGATCATGGCTAGCCTGACTCTGGAGGGCTGTCCCTGCGTAGGCTCCTCGTCCCTTTCCCCACCATCCCCTTGTCTGAAAAAAATTACTTTTGTTTCCCTAATAATATGTCTTTATTATTAGATTTTACAATGCAGTGTATCCATGGCAAAAAACTTAAACCACACAAAGTAAAAAAAGCAAAAACTAAAAATGATTTCACACTCTACCATATGCACATAACTACCATTAATTTTGGGTCCTTCCTTTCATAAAACTCATTACGTATACACAGAAATGTCTAAATCTAAACATATATTTATATAACTATTATAGATTAGACTTTTTTTCTTTAAATAACTTTTTCACTTTTCAGTTTCATCTGACATACAATATTATAGTAGTTTCAGGTGTACAACCCAGTGATTATCTGATCCCATACATAGTTATTACAATATTTTTTAATATTCCCTATATTTGCAATGACTATTCTATAACTACCAATTTGTACTTCTTAATCCCATTACCTTTTTCATTATCCCTCCAAATCCCTCACATTTTAGAGAAGACCATTTAACAATTCTTATAATACTGGTTTGGTAGTGATGAACTGCTTTAGCCTTTTCTTGTCTGCAAAGCTCTTTGTCTGTCCTTTGATTCTAAATGATAGCTTTGCTTGGTAGAGTATTTTGGTTGTAGGTCCTTGCTTTTCATCACTTTAAATATTTCTTGCCAATCCCTTCTGACCTACAAAATTTCTGTTGAGAAATCAGCTGACAGTCTCATAGGAGCTCCCTCGTAAATAACTAACTGCTTTTCTTTTGCTGCTTTGAAGATTTTCTCTTTGTCTTTAACATTTTGCATTTTAATTATGATGTGTCTTGGTGTGGTCCTCTTTGAGCTTATCTTGCTTGGGACTCTGTGTTTCCTGATCTCCATGATGCAAATGTTGGTATGCTTGAGGTTGTCCTGGAGGTTCTTTATACTGCCCTCATTTTTTAGGGTTCTTTTTCTTTTTGCTGTTCTGATTGGGTGTTTTCTGCTTTCTAATCTTCCCAATCTGGTTTGATCCTCTGCTTCATCTACTCCACTGTTGATTCCTTATAATGTGTTCTTCATTTCAGGTAATGTGTTCATATCTAACTGTTCTTTTTTTTTAGGTTCTGTCCCCATTTTTATGTTTCCTATGTCCTTGTTGAAGTTCTCGTTAATTTCTTCTGCTCTTCCCCTAAGTTCATTAAACAGCCTTATAACCAGTGTTTTGAACTCTTCATATAGTAGAATGCTTGTCTCTATTTTTGGTTGGTCCTTTTTCTGGTTTTTTTTTGTTCTGTTCTTTCATTTGAGACCTGTTTCTTTGTCTTCTCATTTTGGCAGCCTCTCTGCATTGGTTTCTATATATTAGGTAGAACTGCTATGTCTCCCAGTCTTGGTAGGGTAGCCTTAGGTAGTAGGTGTTCTGTAGGATCCAGTGCACAATCTCTCTGATCACCTGAGCTGGGTACTCCAGGTGCGCTCCCCCACCCTGTGTGGGCTTCGTACACCCTTCTGTTGTAGTTGAGCCTTGATTGCTGTTGGCACATTAACAGGAGAGATTTACCTCCAGGCCAATAGGCTGCAAGACGTCACTGTGACCACAGTGGAAGATCAGCTGTATGGGGCCCACCCCAAGGAGCAAGATTTGTTTCAGCATGGCTTTGGTGCCTACAGAGTCTGCCCCTTAAGTGTGTCACTTGTGGAGGTGACTCTGGAGTCTCCTGGGAGGAGCAGACCAAGGTCAGTCACCACTTGTATCCTCTGAGGCCGTCCTGCATTAGCTACAAAGACATCTTTAGATAGCTGCTACTTGTTCTGGGCTTGGAGGTTCCCCAGGAGAAGCCAAGCCGCAAACCAAGGCCAGCTGCTGCTAGTGAAGGGTCTGCAACCACTTAGTGAGGGTAGGGGGGCACACTGAGGCCAGCTGCTTCTTGTTTGAAAGATTTTAGGAAAGTCTGAAGCATAAGCCAAGACAGGCTGTTCATATGGAAAAGCCACTGAAAACAGCTTGGGTGGGCCCACAAGTTGGGTGGGGCAGGGTCTCGGGGAATAACCAGGGCAGGGCAAACAGTGTTATCCAGGTTGATGGGCACTCAGATATGGTGCTCACCTGACATCTCTTTTGGGGGACGGCTCAGAAAAGGACAATGGCCTCTGCTAGCACTCCTCCAGCTCTCACCCTGATGTGAAACAGTTCGATTCCTGCCTGTATATCTCTGGTGCCTTTCTAGCTGCTGCCACAGTGCTGGAGCTCACAGCCTGCCCCAGTTTACCTGCTCACCCCAGAGGGTAAGTACCATATTGGGCAAAGCCTCTCAGCCAACCCAGACCAGCCACAGATATAAAAGATAAACAAATGCTCATTACTCTATATCATTGAGCGTTTGCAATTCTTTGTTATACTACAACATATAGGCAATAAAAAACATGTTTTAAAATTTTTTATTGATTTTAGAGAGAGAGAGGAAGGGAGAAGAGAGAGACATTATTTTGTTATTCCACTTATTTATGCATCCATTGGTTGATTCTTACATGTGCCTTGACCAGAGATTGAACCTGCAACCTTGGCGTATCAGGCCAATGCTCTAACCAACTGCAGTACCCAGCCAGGGCCTAAAAAATACTTTTTAAGAATAATACATTGCATAATAGTCTTATATATGCACAAACACCATACTTTTTTTCAGTTTTTGTAGTTGTTGTTGTTGATTTTTGCTTGCTTGCTTACTCCATCTCTCCCACTCTACTCACCGCAGCCTCTCCTCCAACCCCCATGTCACCAATGTTGCCAATCCAGATTGTGTCTTCCTGCGCATTTCTACATTCCATGCCACTGCACTCACATGCACGAACATGCACATAACGGGTGATCTTCATCGTCTGTTTTACACAAAGCGGTGACATTACAACTATAAAATATCACGAAGGAGAAGTGACAATGGAATGCAAACCTCTCTCAAGGTCAGGAAAATACTACTGCTGAGGAAGTAGTATTTAAGCTGAGTCACAAGAGTAGTAAGTAGTATGGGCTAAATTATCCCTCCAGCCTCAGGATTTATACATTGAAGCCCTAAACCTCAGCACCTCAGAATGTAACTGTATCTGGAGACAGGGTCTTTATTAAAGAGCCAACTTGTTAAAATGAAGTCTTTGGGATGGCTCCTTATCTGATACAACCGGTGTCCTTACGTGAGGAGGAAATTTGGACACACGCAGAGAGAGGATCATGTGAAAACAAAGGGAGAAGGCGGCCATCTAGAAGTCACAGAAAGAGGCCTTAGAAGAAACCGATCCTGTCTTCACCTGATCTCAGACGTGTAACCTCCAGAACTGCGAGAAAATAACTTTGGTTGTTCAGCCACCCAGTCTGTGATACTTTGTAATGGCAGCCCTAGCGAACTACTATGGATGGATAGAGTCATCAACAACAGAGACACAGGGAAAAGGATACTCATCCATTGCTGGTAGACATATGAATTTTGATAGCCTTTTTGGAAAGCAATTTAGCAATAGCTGTTAAAAAATTTGCCACTACAACAATAGAATTAAACACACACACACATACACACACATTTATCTTCACTTACTGAGTGGGGTTTTTATTTCCATGGACAAATTCCCAAGAGTAGAATTGCTGGCACCAGATTATAAAAATATGCTTTTCTTGTGGGTTCCCCAGAGTCCTATTGTGTCTGCAATTATGCCATAAAATTGCTGCTTTCAAAATATTTCATTTCCTAAAACTCAAGCAGCATATTAAGCATGAAAATCAGAAAAGTCACTGTCAACAAAATAAAAGCTAGCAAAATTCTGTAACAGTGCAGACTGTATTCCTCTTCTATTGCTGCAAAACAGATTACCACAACTCAGTGGCTTACAACAACACACATTTATTATTCCACCATTGCTGTGGGTCAGGATCCAGGAGTGGTTTAGCTGGGTCCTCAGTGAGGCTGCAATCAAGCCTTGGGCTGTGTTCTCATCTGGAGGCTCATTTGGGGGAAAATCCGCTTCCAGGCTCATATAGGCTGTTGGCAGAATTCGGTTCTTTGTGGTTGTAAGACTGAGGGCCCCGGCTTCTCACTGGTTAGAGACTGGAGGCCACCTATACTTCCTCGCCATGTAGGTTTCTTTGATGTTGCCATTTACTCCATCAAGCTGGCAAAGATGGCCTGTAAAGTGAGTCCACGAGCAAGACAGTCTTACATAACATAATCGCAGGAGCGGCATCCCATCACCTTTCTCATATTCTCTTGGTTACAAGCAAGTCACATGTCCTACCTATACCCAAGGGGAGAGGATTACACACAGTGGTGACAGAGATCATGGAAGCCACCTCACAATCTGTCTGCCATACAGATTTAAAACCTCCCTTCCGTGAGTTAAGACATAAAGTCCCTTCCCTTAGTACACTACCAATCAGACTACCCTGGGTGTCTGACTTTCCAGAACAAGTCAGTAAAGACACATGGTGTATCTTGGTCCCTTCTCTTGGGCCCTTCCTAGACTTTCTGGGGCTTGCTGTTGCTTTCACTGCTTTTGTTACAATTAAATCCAAATCAGCAAACATTTGTTGAATATCTTCTAAGTAACGATATTTTCAAAGGTTGTGGAAGGTCTGACCACTTTTGATTTTTGAGACTACTATTATACTAAAAACTGTGAAGAAATGACTAATAATGGTACATAAAGGCAAACTAGGGGATTCCCTGTCCACCAGAAGTGCACTACAAGAAATGCTAAGGGGGTTCATTAGACTGAAGGGGGAGGACACCAACAGGAAGCTCAGATTTTGGGGAATAAATTAGAAGCATTAAGAATGGTAAATATCTAATATTTAGAAAATATGTGTGACTATTGACTTATTTAAAATAAACATGATTGTTTAAAGTGAAAATTATAGCATTTTTTTGGAGTTTATAATGTGCAGTGTGGGGCAAAAGTAGGCTTACAGTTGTTCATATGGAAAATAATACAAGAATTAACTTTCTCACATACAAGAACAAACTCTGGGTTTCACGTGCTCACAACTGTAAACCCACTTTTGCCCCACCCTGTACACAGATGTGGTACATGAGATTACTAGAGCACAAAAGATACCAAACAGAGGGTTAAATGGACCTTATACAAATGAAGATTTATACATTTTATGTGATATAATACATTAAATCCAAGTAGACAGTGAAAAGTTAATGATGTATATTGTAACCTCTGGAGTGACCACATAGAAATTAATGCAAAAAAGTATAGCTAAACAACCACTTGTTGTTACATGGTGCTGAGTTGGCTCCCACTCCTGACAACTCTACAAATACATGATGTCCAGAAGGTCCTGTTCTCAACAGCCCTGTTCCACTCCTTTAAACTCAGGCCTGTGGATTTTTTTATGGAGTCAATCCATCTCATATTTGGTCCTCCTCTCTTCTTCTTGCCTTCTATTTTTCCAAAAAAGCCAATATATAAGTAAAAATATAATTCCAAAAATATTCAAATCATCCAAAGAGGGTAAAAAGTGAAGAAAGAGCCAAACAAAACAAAAGCAGAAGAGACAAATAGAGGATAAATAATAAACACTAGATTTAAATGAAAACATATCAATGATTACACTAAATGGCAATGAACTACACTCCAAAAAACAGGACAGGGAATAACAGAACAGAGTTTGAAAAGCAGGACCCAGCTCAAAATGTATTTAAAACAATGCTTGTTGATTTTTATTTAGCATTTCTCGGTGCTTTTAGCACAAAGATTTTCAAGCCTGCTGCTTTTTCTAGACCAGAAATTTTGACATTCTAATCTATTGTGAGATTACGGGGAAGGGGAAGTAGAAAGACAACAACTGATACACACCAACTCCTTCCCTAAATTCTGTCCCGGGATGGTGCACGGCCTTTGACAATAACAGAAGAGGAACTTTAGAGGAAAACAATTTCCTGGGCATCTAGGCCATTTGGTGATCCCAGGAGAGTTGCATAGCATGTCCTCTGGGGTCTTTAGACTTTGAATTATCTGTTTCCTCCTGTTTCTCACTTGGCAAATATTCTGTCAGATGCCATGCTATGAACTGAAAACATGGAAAGCAGCAAAATTGACATAGCTTCTGCCCTTAAGAAGTAGCCCAATTAGGTAAGTAAACATTTTTAAAACGCTCAAATAACTATCTAAGAACCATGACAACAAGGGTTAGGTGTAAGTGACGCCGAGAGGCAGGCTTCAGATGGCTTCAGCAGGGGTCCCAAGCCTCACCAGTGGGTAGCACTCAGTTATCTGGGCGAGCCCAAAAGCAAGCTCAGTGAGTGGTAACAAACCTCATTCCCCATGTTTTCATTAGTTTTCTGCTTTGGGATGAATTTATCACTAGAAATTTCCATACTTTAGAAATCAGTGACCACACACCACCACATGCTCATCTGAACAGAAAAGCCTTCATGCCACACGGCATGCGCTCCTCGCCTGGAGTCCAGGAGCTGCGGGCCCACTAGTAGGTGCGTTGGCCATCCTCTCTGTGCTCTCAGTGGGCCACAAACCTACAGTACTTCTTGTGGGAAAAATAAAATGGTGCATGCTCATCAGCCAGGGTCCAGTACAAAAGATATAAACTACACAAATTACTTCAACAGAGGGAATTTAACCTAAGTAATTTTTAGCCTTCTATATGGAACTGCAAATGCAAACATGGGAGCTAAGGTGTCACAAAGATAGAAACTGCAGGAAGCATGTGCCACTCTCAGGGCTGAGAGAAAAAAGGGAAGACTTTGGAATCATTGAAATGTGGCGGCTTGGAGGAGGAGCCACAGGGAGCTGCGACCGAGTCTTTTGAGGAAGATCACCAGTCAGCGCATCTTATGTCTCTGAGTCTTGGTGTAGGAAAGACTTCACGAGTTCAGGTGACTAGGAGGGTGTGTTTATTAAAGCTGGAAGCAGTGAAACAAGGGAGGGCCTAACTCAGAAGAAGCAACAGGAGAGTCTAGGCTGGGCTGCCCTGGTTCGCTGGGAAGTCAGAGAAACAGTGGTCTTGGGACCAGGCCCAGAGGATTAGCGGGGGACAAACTGCTGCTGCCCACTGCTGCCCTAGTTGTAAGCCTCATGGGGTCCCTTAGAGTTTAGGAGATGCGTGCCTGTGGGGGAAGAAGTGAGGGAAGAATAGAGGAAAGGGAACAGGGTTAGGGGAGGGCTGCCCCCCAGAGGGAGAGCACAGGCTGTGTCCTTTGTCTTGAGTTTCTCCCTCTCTCTCTCTCTCTCTCTCTCTCTCTCTCTCTCTCATAGGCAAAAATTTTAGGGGAGGCAGAAGAGGAGGGTTTCAGCAGACTATTCATCCATTTTCCAGGTGTGCTTTTCAGGGTCATGGTCTCCACTAACTGATCAGGGACCGAGCAAGTCTTTGGTCATTGATGCTGGTCTTGGCTTTGCCCACCTGGTTTTGCTGCTTTTCTGGGCCCAGAGCTGAAACACAACTGAGGCCTAGAGGTTGTCTCTGGGGGAGGTGACCTTCTATATCTGGCTGTACCTTACTCAGCCAATTTGTTCAGCCATCTGTCTGTTTCCCTATTCCACTTGTCCTGGCTAAGTGGCCTGTCTCAGTATAGTTTTTTAAATTAGGACCATCTCAAATGTGCCATAATGCATGCCCTACCCCCAATTTCCCCAACAACATTGTCTGGACTTTCTCTTCCTAGATATTACACTACTTATCTGGCACTTAGATTTCCAGAAACTTCACTCTAGAACACCTGTGAGCCTGATAAAAGCCTAATGTAAATGCAAGAGCCTGAAGCTCGTTTGAAATAGATGTCATTAAAGTCATGTGCTTTATCTCTATCGAGAGAGAGAATATTTAAAATAATATTACACTTAGTAATTACTTATCTGGTTTCCCTTGGCAACCATGCAAGAGTGGCTGAACAAAAAGGAAAAGAAAAGATTTCATCATTTTGGCAAGTTGAAGAAGTTACCGTGGAAGTCCTGGCCAGGTAGTTCGATTGGCTGGAGCATCATTGCAAAGTTCCAAGGTTGCAGGGCACAATCCCTGGTCAGGGCACATCCAAGAAACAACCAGTGAATGAATATATAGAGTAGTAAAACAAATCAATGTTTTATTCTCTCTCTCTCATCAATAAATGAAAAAAAAATTTTAAAGAAGTTTCCATGAAGAAGAGAGATGCAGCAAGAAAGAAGACATTATCATCACTAAAAACAGAATAACAACATGTAATGTAGAAGCCCTCAGACCTACAAACCACAAAGCACACAATTCTGAAGCACCAGTGAGGGAGAAGACAGCCCAACTGTGAATAAGACAGTGCAGCACCCTGGCAGATTTCAGGGGAAAGAGTGGTTAAGTTTTACCAGCATCACCCCCTTTGGCATGTCATTTTTATCACAAACTACAGAAATCATGTGTCTGTTTACCACTGCGTGCTCAGTGCCTGGAGCAAGACAGGCATTCGATTATGAGTCATGAACAACCATACTGATGCCATATCACAAAAGTGGCAAATGTAGAGATGCAGCAATTACATTTTGAAAAGTTATAATGATAAGCCCTGTCCAAGGACTATAGAAACTAGGACTAGAGAGAGTGATTCACTTCAAGAACAAAAATGTACTGATGCAGACCATTATCCTGACTCTCGATGGGCAAAAAGAGAGATTTTGGTTTAACATACTTACTTAAGGAAGAGTTGTATTCCCCCCTCCCAACCAATCTGTTTGGCAGCTCTTGTTGCAATTCAAAGACCTCTCAGTTAGGATGGATGTAATGGGAGTAATAGATTCATAATGAACAGTTATATGATACTCTCACAAGCAAATAGGGCAGAAGAGATGCTTTAAAAACAATTTTGAAAACCAGCTCCCATTTGGTGTAACCAGAGGATGCTAAAAATTTAAGAAAGTCTAATTGGAAATGGTGTGAATCTTTTAACATGAAAAGGCTGCATAGGCTTTAGACTTGCACTTTTTAAGTCTAAAGTTAAGCTTTTTAAGAAAATGCTTTTCAAATTAACACTCACATCAAGAGCTACTATAAAACCAGACAAAATAAAATATTGAAGAGCAATCAAGGCAGCCGGCCAGAGAAGTTAAGATCCTAGAGGAAAGTGAAATAAATTGGAACAAACCAGATAAGTTCTTGGTGAAAAAAAAAAGGATATTCTTTGCAAAATTAAATAAGCCCCAAAAGTAGTGGAAGCAAATACATTAATAAATATTTTTGTAACTAAACAAGTACTGACTATTGAGAAGAAAAGAAAGGCCCTGGCTGGTGTGGCTCACTGGATTGAGTGCTGGCCCGCAAACTGAAAGATCACCAGTTCAATTCCCCACATGCCTGGGTGGTGGGCCAGGTCCCCAGTTGGAGCATGCAAAAAGCAACAAATCAATGTATGTATCACACATTGAGGTTTCTCTCCCTCCCTCCCCACTCTCTAAAAATAAATAAATAAAAATCAGAAAAGCAGGGAGGGAGAGAAGGAGGGGAAGGGAGGGACAATAATAATAATAGTTGAGAAGGTTTAAAAGTATGGTAGATGGCCGTGGCCAGGAAAGTCCGTTGGCTAGAACATCATCCCAACACACCAAGGTTCCAGGTTAAACCCCCAGTTAGGGCACAGAAAAGAATCAACCAATGACTGTATCCGATGAGCAATAAATCAAGTTCTCTCTCTCTCTCTCTTTATCTCTCTCTATATATATCTATATTTCCCCTTCTTTCTCAAAAAAATTAATAAATATAAATAAAAATTTAAATAAGTAAAAGCAAGGTAGAAAGGGAGAACCAACATGAACATGGGAATGGGGTAGTTCCAAGTGAAAGCACTCTGATTTCTATTTTTTCCTTATTTTTTTTGTCTCTTTAAAATGTTCTGTTCTTGCATATGCATTATTTTTGTGATCAGAATAAACTATAGATGCTGGGTTTGTTAAAGATTTTTATTTATCTGCTTTTAGAGAGAGGGTTAGGGAGGAAGCGAGGGAGAGAAACATGGATCAGTTGCCTCTTGCCTGCCCCCTTGCCTGCCCTGAAACTCGGGCATGTGCCCTGACCCGGCGACTTCCATTTTCGGGGTAAGGCCCAACACACTGAGCCACACTGATCAGGTCAAAACACTGGGTTTTTTAATTTTCACTTTTGCTAATGATAAAATTCTACTTATGTAAAATGATAAGGTCCAAATGTAATATTTTCTATAGATCCATGAGTATAGATAATAAAATTAAATTACAAAAAAATTGGTAAACTTGTCAAGACTGCACACAGACTGTGGGACGGATTGAAAGAGAATTCAGGCAACCTCCCTTCCAGTTTGGTCCAGGATCAATAAAAACACATCAGTTCTTATTTACAACTATCACCAAAATCTTACTTACGGACCCCATAAACCAGGACGTGGATTATTTTAAAGCAGGCTTTTATTCCCCTCCCCATTCCAAATGACTTTACATGAAGAGAATTCAGGAAGAGTAACAGTTGCCAGGTAAATCTTTTAGATTTCCTCCATGGTCTGTGAAACCAGCTGACAATATAACCTAAGAAGGCTGCTGCTACACGAGGCTGTGTTAATTATTAAGACTTCCATTAAATGAACAGAGATCTCCTATCTCTAACTAGACTCTACACTTGGAAATAATGTTCTTAGCAAACAGTAGAGGAAAGACCCCCTTCTGCTTCAGGAAACATGGGCAGTATCATATTTTGCTATGTATAACGTGAACTGTTATGCCCAAATTTTTGAGGCAAAAATAAGAACACGCATTATACATGGGTAATACCTGAAATACCTTGTATATGTTCTTGTGTTTTGTAATTATTTGTAACATAAAATTTCTGGTACCATAATATGTTCAAAAATAAATGCTAAAATTCCTTTATAATACAAAAAAAAAAAACAAGTATCTAAACATAAATAAATAAATAATTGAATTACGAAATGAAAATGAAAGACTTCTTTTCCTGAAAGTTTGGGCCAAAAATGTGGGTATATATTATACACAGCAAAATATGGTAATCTCAAATAAGTAAATATGTGTTGGACCCTGACAAATATGTAAGGAGGAAGATGGTGGTTCTCCTGTGACATCCCTCGGAATCTTACTATTTTCCTCCCTGCCTCTTTCCTTAGTGTTGCTGAATTGCCTGTTTTCACTGTTCTCGTTACTCCTTCTGGCAATAAATTCCACAAAGAATTCTCTAATAGTTTCTTTTAAATTTATATAAGCAGAAGTATTTGCATCCTCTGTTAATACCAAAATACAAGAAGTATTATGTCTTTCACCTGTACTCAGAAATGAGACCTTTAGTACATTTTACAAGTTTCAAAAAAATGTTATATTTTATATTAACAACTGATGAACCTAAATAAAAGATAATCATGGTTTTTCTACTTAAACAGTCCTCTCTTAAACCATTGCAATATAGTTCTTAACTATATAACCAGCATTACTTTTACTTATACATGTTTTATTGATTTAAATACTAAATTTTATTTCCTATATTTTTTGTCTTCTCCATGTTGATATTTTATTCTGATTCAAAATTCATTTGGCTATGATACTTTCTTGAATAATTTGGTTTCCACAAAAGATAACTGTGGTCGAGAAAATCGTTCCTAGCTTTCTATTCTCCCCTTCTTTCTAGAGTAATAACACTTCAAAATTTTAGCTGGACACATGGCTTCCCAGAAGAAATCACTTATCCCAGCCTTTTTGATAGCTGGATATGACCACATGACATTCTGATAAATCAGTATGATTGGAAGTCATGTGCTCCATTTCCAGATCTTGCCCTGAAGGAAAGGGGGCAGCCTTCCACTTCCACTTCCAGGTTCCTTTCTGCTGATCTAAATGCATATGTGACAAGAGGAGGTGGAGGAGCCATCGTGGACCACAAGACGGAAGCTCAGAGGTGACAGAGCTGAAGTGCCCAGTGGTCAGTGATGGCAGAGGTGGTCCTGGATGCAGCTGCCTTGGATGCCTTGCTTCAGCCTTTTTAGCCTGGTTCCCTAGCATTCCTGGAGATGTTGTAAACCACCTGACATATTTTCAGTATATTCTTTTTCTTCTTAGACCTGCCAGTTTCTGAAATTCACAGTTGAGGACAATGAGACAGATATTGGAAAGATGTGGTTGTAGACAATATACCCTGAGAGAAATGCAGAGGGAATGGATATTTGCATAGTTATATGGTCTGATGGAGCTGAAGGTACAGAAAATCCAATTAGTGTTAAGTGGTATGACCCAGTAGTCCATGGCACAGAGTCTCCAAAGCATTAATTACATTGCCACTTGTGACTGGTCTGGAATAAGGCACTGGTTGAAAGCACTGACAACTAAATGGTCTGTTGGGGACCGCCCTGCCTGGTCTCAGGAAGCTGTAACACCCCGTAACTTAGGCTGAGTGAGAGACCTCCGGACCAGGAGCCACTAAGGAGACAAAACTTATTTCCCTGGCATGAACGCGGCCTGTTCTATGCCTGACCTCCTGAGCTTGATCAGTTAGCCAATGACGGGTAAGATTTCCTATGGAGGGAATCGCCTAAGACAGGTATGATTACTAAGAGGCCTCTGGGAAGAGATTGGGGGGGCTGTGGAAATGAAGGGGTGATGGACATCAACCCCTGCCCCCCCCCCGCCCCCGCTTTGTCAAAGCCTGAGTCCTTGTTCTTGGATGTGAGTAATCCAAGTCTCCTGGCTGCCTTTGTCTCCTCTGTTGACTCAGGCCTGCAGAAATAATAGGGGCAGTGCAGCCCAGACCAGAAATGGCGGACCCCTGGAGTAATCAGGCCTGGGTCATAGAATATGCAAGATCCTGTGAGATCTGTTTGCTGGGGGATGTTATTAAATTAGAATATGAAGGCACAGACAGGAAACCAAAACTAGCCCTTTGAGCCATATGTTAAAACTCCAAGCTCTGCCCAGAATCACAGCGGGGGTTCTGTCTGCACCTTTGTAAGTCACCTACTTCTTTTGATCTTTTCTGCCAGACTGTGAATCCACAAACTAAGTCTGTATTCTCCGTAAAAATTTGCTTGGGAATGGATACGGGGCGCTCCCCACTAGAGAGAGCTTGATCAGTTAGCCAATGTCCCTATTTCCCCACAGGACTTGGTTGTCTCTGTGTATGTTTTTCTAGTGTTTTCGATGAGCATCCATAGCAGAGATGGATACTGCTGGCCAGTATCAACCACAATGGCCATTACCAGAAACAACTATGAAGGTTATGAGGAATTCCAGGACTGTGGCATGCGGTAGCTTTTCTGATAGCCCTGGAAAGCTTAAAGTGAGACCATGACTGCTCCAAGTCCTAAATTTTTTACCTAAGTCACAGTTGGAATCCATGGATTTTCTAGCATATTGCCAACATATCTACTTTCCTGAAACCACAGGATTGAAATAGCTGGAAAACAAATGCAAAGTTTGACCCCTAAACTTACTGAATTACAGGGTCATTAAGCCTCATGCCTTACTATCTGGCTGGTGTGCAAGAAAGGGCACTGATCAAGAAAGACTGGGACCCATAATCTGAATTGGAATACATAGAAAGAGTTGAAAAACCTTCATTCCCCACTCCCATTTTGTCTCTATTACTAGTAGAAATGTTGTTGTTGTTTTTGTTTGTTTGTTTTGTTTTTTGTATAACCCAAATCAATTCTCCAATTTTTAGCAGATACTAACCAGATGTCCCACAAATTTAACTCAGTCCTGACACTATCTACCAGGAGACAGCATCCACGGGTTAGAAACTCAGTCCCACAAGACTGACCCCTTGTCAGATACCAACTGAAAGTCCAGGTTGTCACCTACACTTCTGACCAACTGGCTCTAGATCAAAGGTTCCCATAACACCCTCTTTGGGTTTATTTTACTAAAGCAGCTCACAGATCTCAGAGAAACATTCCACTTCCTAGATTTTGTGGATCCCAGGAAGGAATACATCTGCCAAGAAGGACTCCTCATGGTTAACTGGTCCAAATTCATAACCAGAGTCTAGTGGCCATTGTTTACAGAGGCCTCTCATGCACACTGCATTTTGCAGAATCACAGCAGGCTGAGCTGCCAAGCATCCTGCACTGTGTTCCTACCAACTGTGCCTTATAATGGAGCTCCTGGAATCTTCTATTGACATTAGGTTCATGGTTTTGTTGACAATTACCAACTTATTGTAACAGGACATATCTCAGGAATAGCCAGATAGAAGAGATACATAGGGCAAGATATGTAGGAAGGGGCACAGAGCTTCTTCCATGCTCTCTTGGCACACCACTCTTCCCCTCCCTCATCTCCGCCTGTTTATACTCCAGAAGCTCATCAACTCTTTTTGAAGAGTTTTTATGGAGCTTAATCTGTAGCCACCTTTCCCTTCCTCTTCCCAGAGGTTGGTGGATGGGTCTGGAAGGAGACCTTGTCCAAAAGGAGAGCAATGTACTTCATACCTCTCTCCCATACATATTTCATTACTTCAATTTCATAAGCAGAGTTGATGTTCAGCTGGTACTAGCAGTGAAGCTGCACTGGCAGTTTGAGCTACTTCAGAGCATGGCATGGCTTCTCCAAGGTTGCAAAAGTAGAAACTTTAAGAACTACTTAAGCTTTAGGAGTGGAACTGATACAGCATCTGCTCCATGCAGGCCAGCTCAGATTCCAGATAAGGAGATGTGACACAATAGCGTAAATACTAACATGGTTAATTGGGGCCCACTTTCCTTCCCCCCACAACAGTGATAAATGTGGGGTCATTTCAAATGCCAAGTAATTTGCTGAATTAAAGGGTAGAGATGGGCTAATGGGGTCACAGCTGTCAAAGAACTTTGAGACTGATGTTGGATGAAGCATCTAGGATGGTGGCAAGTGTTGGGGAAAGAAGATTGTGAGACAGGAGTCAATGTCTTCAATGAATGAGGGGAGTAACTTCAAGGTGTGCCGATGTCAGCAAGGAGGGGAGTCAAACAGTGTGAACTTCAGAGAAAAGAGGATTATTACAGAAGGATGGAGAAGCAATGGTCTAGAAGATGGCACTTGCAGAATGTCGACCGCCTTCCAGCTCTTCCCTGTGGAAATGTGAGAAGGGGCAGCCCCCATTCAAGAAAACTTTCAACAATATTAGAAACGATAATACATAAGGAAGCAGAATACTTTTACAGGATTTCAGAGAAAGCATTGATTAGAATCCCTCCAAGGACTTGGCTGCTTCTTTAAGTAACTCTCATATAAACATGGCAGTGTGTCAGCTCAAGAGGCATCAAAAGTCTGATTTGTGGAACAGAACTTGAAAAAGACAGCCTAAATCCACCAATAAAAGTATTTGGCCTCACTGAATAATACTCCAGAAAATAATTAAACAACTCCAGGTAAATAATATAAAAAGAAACAAAATCTGTAATGTAGTTATGACACAAAATTTTTACATTGGCTGCTTTCTTCTATATACTCAGAAAGTCTAACATAAAGAACCTTTTACGTTGCCAAAGATAAAAGGTGATATGGAAACCAAAATATGAACCTTTGCTCTTAAACTTACCTCTTAAACTTACTATAAACTTTGTCAATTCAATATACTCACTAAGAATTTCATGTCCTTCGGCCACCAAGGTGAAAAGAGGAGAACACACCCTCTGGCAGGCTGGCCGAGCCTCAAAGACAGCACTGAGCAGGGTCGTGGTGTGAGAATTGGAACACAAATGGATGGATGACCTTTGAAACCTAGGTGGAAGCAGGCAGTCCGATTTATGAGCTGACAAAATGTCTTTCTCCACAGCGGGGCATAGGAATAGCCACCACTGGAAGTGCCCACCGAGGAGGGGGGTTCCAGGAGAGAGCCAGGTTTCAGTTAAGGCAGCACTTGGAGGTGAGTTCCCAGTCAGAGCGTGAGACAAAGGGAAAGTTTGCTTAATTTGTGGGCTAACATTTCATTAAGATTCAGTGAAACGATTTGTGGAGAGGTAGAAAGTTTAAGACTAGGTCAAGAACAAGAAAGTTAAGCATTGACAAAATGAAAATGGGGATGAGCAGCAATGTGAATTCGATCCTGACAGTCTCTTGGAAGAAGACAGACAAGACATCTGGCTCACCCTCGGGGATGGCGGTGCCAGGCCAGTATCTAGCATCCTGGGCCGCGGGCACCTCTCGCGCAGTGTGAGCCCCTGTCACTCCCAGCACCTCCTGCATCTGTTTACTGTTCCTGTTCATCCCAGTGACCACAGTCGTGCTCTTCAGAAAAAAAGATATTTTACACATATAACCTATAGTTCTTGTATTCTAGGCTGCTTGTCTCCAAAAGTTAGTCATGCATTCCTTGTGGTGCTTAAAATGCCCACGTGAAAAGAATTTCTCTGCAAATCCAGGATAACTGGAAAGAGGTCGCTGAAGGTGGTAGACTATAGATAACTTGTGTCTAAATGTGGTAGAGGTCCTTTGCAGAATTTCTGCTGCTAGTTGAAATGTAAATGTATTCGGTCTATAAAGGCAAATTCAATTTTCAGTACAAAAATAGAATTATTTTCTAGGTGAAAACTTACCTTCTCTCTAATGCGCCCTACTGTGATAGCCACAGAAATGTATCCAAACCTGGAAGCAGTTAGCAAAACTTTCTAGAAGAATTGCTTTTCAAAGCCTGGTTCATTCTTCTAAAACGTAGCAGCAACAAAAACCTTACTTAACTGTCTGGGTTATAAAATGCTTTTGTGAGAACTATGCAGAAGAATTTCAATGAAAAGTCAGCCTTTTTAAGCCTTTTTTTTCTTCTTAGTGTATAGTGCATTAAAATGCAGAAGACAAGGCAACAGGTGAAGCTTTGTTCTTGAACAACCCCCTGAACGCCTGCAGATTTGATACTTCAAATTATCTGAAGTTCAAGGTTAGGAAGACGACTCTTTTTGCTTCAAAGCCCTTCTATGTCAACCTGTTACTAACATGCCTTCAGATAATACAACAAATGCAACAGAAACTAAGAAAGGTATTGGTATTTCAAAAGCAATTTCTCTTTATAAGGATCCTACATTTTTTAAATAAAATATTATGTTGATACAAATTATCAGGGCCTCATAAGTACTTGATATTGGCCAAAAGATACTCTCCAAAGAAAATCTGGAAGAACTTCAGAAAATCCTTTTATGACCCCATTTACAATGCTATCTTCTATGCTTTGAATATACCAAGATTTTGGTTTTAGCCTTGCAGGAACGCTGAGTGGTGGACAATATCAGCGTGAGGGTTAGGGGAGCTGGATCACTGAGACCCCGGAGTGGGTGTGGCCATGAGCCACACTGATGTGACCGCCCAAAGCCAGTGGTACAAAGTACTGCAAACTAGAGTACAAAGCAAACTAGAATCTTGTCCTCCAAGCTGACCATTCTCTCATTGACCAGACCCTCTGGGATGAATGAACCCGCAGGAGAGGTGCTATCCCTGGTTGGGAAGCTGAAGGACATCAGATGGGAGATAAGGCTCAATGGACCAAACCACAGATGCCGGAGGAAAGAAGAGCCAGGTAAGTACCAAGGGGAGAATGACTTTTCTTCAGATGCAAAGCCCACCTCTCTTGAGCATTTGAGCAGCGTTTTTGCTGAACTGCTGAGTGCAAAATGAGACATCAGCGGCATTAAAACAACTTAATGAAGGTAAAAACAACACAAGAGTTAAAAGGTTCTTTGGTCTTTACAAGTGTACCTGAAGTGGAAAACAACTTTTAGACTTTTTTTTAATCCTCCCTGGAGGGTACGTTCATTGATTTTAGAGAGAGGGGAAGAAGAGAAGGGGAGAGAAAATCATTAATTCTACAAATCGCTATTTCTAAGGACAAAACTGTAGCTGTTCCTCTCCCATTTCTGTCATGCTTATCATAAAACATAAAAAGCACTCTAAACACAATAAATGGCATTCTTACTAAACCATTTTAATAAAAAGGATAGCAATTCAAATAAAAAATAAATATACCAAGATTTTAATATAAATGTACTTACATAAAAGAGATTATAGAAATGTCTATATTTAGGGAAGTTTGTACAAATGTGAAATATGACCCAATGTCTTTGTTGCCATGTAATATCAAGAAATCATTTGCAATGATTATAATTTTGTGGTATGTGATACTCCCTCAGTAGTTTTCATAGCCTCTTATTTAAAAAATTAAAATCCATTGTCGATTAAAGTTCATAAACTGCTAAAGCTACTGAACAATTCTCTGTCCTCACCTCATTTAACTGCCCAGCAGCATGTGATGTAGCCGATCACTCTGCTGCACGTTCTCTCCCGGCTTCAGGTCACCACGCTCTTGGTTCCTCCCACCTCCCAGTCTCCATTAATGGCTCCTTTTCTTCTCAAGCTCTTCATACCAGAGTGCCCCAGGGGTCAGTATTTGGTCCTCTTCTCCATCTACATTCTCTCCTTTGATGATCTTGTCCAATCATGTAGCTTTAAATATCATGTATTTGCCAATGACTCCCAAGCAAGGCCAATGTCATGGGTGTGTGACCTGTGTATTCACATAGGTCCCCTACCTTCAAAAGGACCTCACGCTTGATTTAATGCTCTCTCACAATCTTGAAATTCTTAATAATTTTTAATAAGGACCTTTATTTTCATTTTGCACTGGACCATGCAAAGTACATGTACAATATAACCTTCTCCCAAATTTATATATCCAGGCTAGCCCTCTCTCTAGACTTGTATATATAACTGCCTACTCCATATCTCAATGTGGATGTCTAGTAGATATCTCAAACTCAGTAAGACCAAAACTTCCTCAGACCTTCTCTAGACCTGGCCTCCCCATGGCAGTTGATAACATCTTCATGTTCCCACTTGCTCTGTCTAAATACTCGGGGGTCACTCTTGGTTTTGCTTCCTTTCGCATGTCCCACAGTGAATCCATCAGCCTCTCACATTGCCTCTATCTTCAAAACATACTCAGCATCCGACTGTTCCTCACCACCTACATTGCTGCCATCTTGTTCTGGGCCACCAACTTTTTCCTGGATCACTGCAATAGCTTCTTTTAGGCCTCATGTGTTTTAGACATAGAAGCCACTATGTTGAAAGGTCCCCTTTAAAACAAACCAGATTATGTCGCTGTGCTCAAAACCTTCCAATGCTTTCCCACTTCACTAAGTAAAAACCCAAGTGTCTACAGAATTTTGTTCCACTGCCGCCACCACCACCCCACGCTGTTCCCTAACCTCCTCCCCTACTCTGTCCGTCACTGCAGTGCAGCCATCCTGGCTGCCTTGCTTGCCCTTGCAGATGCCTCGCTAGCTGTCGTCTCAGGGCCTTTGCACAGGCTGTTTCCCCTGCCAGGAGCGCTGTTTCCCCTGACATCTTTGTAGCCAACTTCATTATCGCCAACCTTAACACTTGCCATATTTTTCTTGGTTGTGAGAGGGAGAAACTAAGTCTTTTCTCTTATTTAAAATAAATTTTGAAGTGAAGTTATTCAGTGCTTTCAAAGAAAAGCTACAAAGAAATGTTGCATGTTTGGGCCTAATGCTACAATGAGAAGAATGCAAATAAGCACAGAATACTCCCACCTCTCTAAAAACTAGAAATTAAAGTCAGGCCTATGGCAGGCCTAACAAGTCTGTCCTGTCTTGTAGGAGGACATGTTGGAGCAAAAGAATCAGTTTGGGACTGTATTTCTGCCTCAATTCAATGGGATTTCAAAAAATATTTGTGTGGTTGGCAATGAAAACCTATTAAGAAAGGTTAACAGATTTAAGATTATTTAACAGTTTTAGGGAAGAGAAAATGTCTTGTCTTTAACTACAGCTCTTAGACAGCTTCCTTGTTATATAACATTTTACAATTTACATATTGCTTCTATATACATTATCTCATTTTGATCATGACTAAGCTGTTCCCCAAACAGGTGAGATAATAAGAAAATAATAAAAATAGGGTTTTCCATTTTAAATGAGATTTAAACATTTTTTAAGAGATTTTATTTATTTATTTTTAGAGAGGGAAGGCAGAGAGAAAGAGCGAGAGAGAAACATCAATGTGCAGTTGCTGGGGGTCATGGCCTGCAACCCAGGCATGTACCCTGACTGGGAATCGAACCTGCGACACTTTGGTTCGCAGCCCACGCTCAATCCACTGAGCTACGCCAGCCAGGGCTCTAACTTTAAGAATATATTTTTAATAACTATTTTTCCATGGGTTGCAATCTCTTACTAATAGTGAGCTGTTGTTCTTATTCTTTCAACAGAAATACTCCCAGTTCTCCTTTGGTTTCTTTACTTTCAAGATGAGATTGCAATACACAAAGCTTCTTGAATTAGTTTCAATACTGGCTATTTTATTTGTTCAGAAGTTCCTGGAACTGAAGTATTATTCTACCAACAGTAGCCTTCCTTTTCAACTGTCATTTATACTTCCTGTAAAATACTTAAAACTAATTATGGAGACATAGAAGAATTTTATCTACACAAGTAAAACATAATTTGATTAGAAATTGTAATGCAGCATAATATATCACTGATTCAAATTTCAGAAATTTTTAATGATTTTATTCCAATGAAAAATACTGATCTTCCAGTACTTTAAAATATCATAGTATATGAAACACTAGAGTTTTTTAAAACCACTATTGCGTTTAGTAGCTTAAAAAATAAATATAATCCACATACTACTCAAGACTTGCAATTCAGTCCCAGCATTAAAAAAAGTCACGAATCCAGCAACCTAAAGTAATTAAAATGGAAATTCAAATCTTTGCTATACCCTCTGATCAAAATCCCCAAGGAGAAAGAGTTACTTAAAACTTCATAAAAATCTCCCTTCTTTATCCCTGTTGCCTGGAACACATCTGGAGGCTACTCAAAAGTCTTTCTTCTTTGTTCAACCTCAAAGTTTCCAGAACTTTAACTTGAACCCATGTGTTATGAATTCTTGTTTTCCCATTACCTTTCATGCTCCAGAATTATCATTGGTTCTTCTACTTGTAACATTCTTCTTTTTCTCATGAGAGTCCCCTGGGCCCTCAGGATAAAGATGAAATGGGAGGTAAGGAACTTGAGGTAGACCCCCTATTCTTTCAAGGAACACAATGACAATGAGAAGAAAGAAGACAGGACTAGTAGTTTGAGGAGGGCATGATATTGAAGGAGGGATTACTTTTTGCATTGTTTTGAATGTAAGAAACATTAAGATGTTTATAGGCCATGGAGAAGGAGCCAAATGTAAAGGGAGACATTAAAAATACAGAAAAGATGGAATGGAATTAATATAAAAATTAAGCCTCCACCCTTTTGTTCATGCTATTCCTCTCCTGCCAGAGACTCCCTTCTGGGCCATCTGGGCCATTTGCTTCATCTGGGCCACCTACCATTTGTTCTTGGGGCTTCCATTCAGAAATCAGGTCCTACAGAAAGTCTTACAGAATCCCCTTCAGTGTTTCAATACCCATGGAGGCTCAGCCCTTCCAGGCTGTATTTAATGGCCTTGTGGACTTGTCAGACTCCCTGACTACAGACAAGGTCTAGTTAATCCTTGTAACCCCATTGCCAGGCAGAGGACTTGGAGTACAAATTAGTAGTTTCTCCAATAACATTTGCTGAATAAAGGCTTTAAAGGGAGGGAGGGGTGGTCATGTAACCATAATAATAGGATGGACTCTTCTTTTCCTTGAAGGAAAATACTTAAAACTATCATTTTAGTGGTTTTGGCTTAACTAAGGTAAGAACCCTTTATTACATCTGAAGGCCCAAAGAGGAAATATAAAGAGGAACTAACTACTCTACAATTTAAAATGACTGACTCCAAGGACGCAGGGCTGTGGAAAGCAGCCCATTCCAAACCCCATGCAGTGAGAAAGTGCCCTTTCTCTGTATGGCCTCACATTCCTATCCCAGAGAACTAATGTTTCTTTTGGGCCATATATTATTTAATTAACATTTATCTAACAGTTCATGTGGGTCAGGATTAGAGTAATGGGTCGGATAAGAAAGTATAAAGTTGAATTAAGTCACGGAGAAAAATTCTTACCTTTGCTTCCAATATTTAATTTTATTTACTATTTAAGTCAGGAATACTGCCAGGAAATGGGTTATAAACAAATCAAATATGTGCCAGTATTTTAGTACTATTTAGTACTATTTATAAATACTATTATATTAGTAAGAACTTGCTGCTAAAGTTGCAAGTGACAGAAATCTACCTTGAAATAGATTAAGAAAAGAAGAGAAATCTCTGGAGGATTCTGGGATAGCCCAAAGAATTAAAGAAAAAGTTATAGGAAACAGTTAATTTCAGGGACCTCAGGGTGAAAAATAGAAGCTTGCTGCTATTAAGTGTTTCTCCCAGTCCTGCCCCCACACCTCATTTCTCATGTCTCAGCCCCATTTTCTTTCTGTTTACCTTCATTCTCTAGTACTGCAGGCAGCTACTCCTAGACAGGGACTTCCTTTAAGCTTCACTAAATAACAAAGAATAACACAGACCAGCGGTTAACTAACTGATGGAGCAAGATTCTGGAGAAAGAAAAAGGGTAGGGACAAGGGACAAGGTAGAATTAGTTTTGAACAGGAGGTAGAACACCTTATCTTCTGAGACTAGGAAAAAGTAAAAAGGGGATACTGGCAAATAAATTTGTAGACAAGGGTTTGGACGTTTAGGTGCTTCATACCTGCAAGCCTGGAGAGGCATAAATTTGGCCTATGCTAAATACAATGCATTATTCTGATAACAGAAGTAATGGAATTAGATCAAGATGTGGCTAAGAGACCCTGTATCCAGAGGGAAAGGGGGGCTAAACACAGCACAGTAGGTAACAGCCACTTTTTAAAAATCCTATTTATATTCTAATAAATTGAGATTCTCCAGGGAACCTGTTTCTTTGTCCTGTTACCTCCAGGAATATTTCTGTTTAAGTAAGGAAACTTTCAGGGTGCTGTCTCCTTGGTCAGTCTGGAGGAGCTCTTTGATTTCACCCAAATCCATACATTTAATAATAATAATTATCTGAATAGTTATTGTGTGCCAGCAAATGCATTTTTATCATTATTTATAGATTATTCTGCACATTATCTTTAGATTACTATCTCTAATCTCCAAGAAAATATTTTAGGAGCCTCTAATCTCATGAGCAGCATGTTTCTAAAACATTTTAAAATTGCTTTGTAGGATAATTTCCACAAATCAATGTAATGTTAGTTTCCATTTCAGAAATTAACACATCTAATCTTAGCCCCAAATCTTTAGATTACCTCATAATTTGGATCCTAGAGTTCCCTATACACTGATTTTAATGTATATGTTCTTTTTTAAATTTTTTTAAAGATTTTATTTATTTATTTTTAGAGAGGGAAGAGAGGGAGAAAGAGAGAGAGAGAAACATCAATTTGCGGTTGCTGGGGGTCATGGCCTGCAACCCAGGCATGTCCCCTGACTGGGAATCGAACCTGCGACACTTTGGTTCGCAGCCTGTGCTCAATCCACTGAGCTACACCAGCCAGGGCTTAATGTATAATGTTCTTTAAACACCTTTTTAAATAGAAAGAAAATAATTTGTGAATTCTATTTTATAATTTATAACACTGAGGGAAAAGAAGTGAAACCCCAGACAAGAAAAGCTGAAGGAATTCATCACAACCAAACCAACATTACAAGAAATGTTAAGAGGACTTCTTTAAGAAGAAAAACAATAAAAAACATGAATAAGAAAATATCGCACCCCCACCACAATTTCTCACTAATATAGACAAACACAATAAAAACAATGAATCAACCAACACTAAAGCCAGTACAAAGGTCAAATGGCAAAAGTAGAAAGATCATGTGTAATTACAACAGTAAATTAAGGGATACATACACACAGAAAAGAAGTAACAAAATGACAAAAATATAAATGTGGACCAGGTAAGTAAAAATGTAACCGGAAAAGACACCGGCATTCGGGCTGCCTGTCACTACCAAATCCAATAAGCAATGATAGGGATGGAATCTTTTATGGGCGCTTTATTCAGATGGCTGGAGATCTGAGAAGATGGCACGTTCACACCCTAACAAACCACCTTCCCTTCTCTTTCTTGGCCAGATCTTTTATAAGCAGGTGGGGGAGGACAAAGAAGGTGGGTGAGGGCTTTGAAATTCAGGGAGGATTAGGTGAGAGAAACTGCAGTAATCCTGTTCTCCGTAGTTAGCTGTTCCCAAGGGGGAGGGGAGGTGGTCACACAAAAGGCCTGGATGCCTCCAAGTTGCCAAGCGGTAAACTCTAGCCAGTGCCCCAGGAGGTCGGCTGCTTTTCCTAGGAGCCAGGATGGGCCTTATCTGTAGTTTCTGAAACAAAAGCTTAACATACACATTACTTGCTAGACTTACAACTTTTTACCTTAAGCTAAAATTTTCCAAGTCTTGCGTCCCCTATCAGACTGGGTAAGTAAAAATAGTAGTGATTTTAGAATGTGTTCAAATTTAAGTGACCATCAACTTAAATAAAGGCTGCTATAAACATAGTTTGGTATACATGAAGTACATGGTAACCACAAATAAAAAATCTACAAGAGACATACAAGAAATAAAGAGAAAGAAATCTAAATACAACACTACAGGAAGTCATCAACATACAAAAGAAGAGACCAAGAGAATAAGAAAGGAACAGAGAAGCACTACAAAACCAGAAAACAGTGACTAAGATGGCAATAACTATATACTTATCAATAATTACTTTAAATGTAAATAGATTAAACGCTCCAATCAAAAACTGGGTAAGTGGGTAAAGAAGATGTGGTACACATACACAATGGAATATTACTTGGCCATAAAAAGAATGAAATCTTACTATTTGTGATAGCATGGATGGACCTAGAGGGTATCATCATAAGTGAAATAAGTCAGAGAAAGACAAATACCACATGATTTCACTTATATGTGGAATCTAAAAAACAAACAAAACAGAAGCAGACTCATAGATACAGAGAACAAACTGATGGTTGTCAGATGCGAGGAGGGCTGGAGGCTGGGTGGAAAAGGTGCAGGGATTAAGAAGGGGAAATTGGTGGTTACAAAATAGTCATGGGGATGTAAAGTACAGCATAGGAAATATAGTCAATAATATTTTATTAACTATATGGTGTCAGGTGGGTTCAGGACTTACTGGGGGATCACTACATAAGTTACATAAATGCCTAGCCCTGCCCAGTGTGGCTCAGTTAATTGGAGTGTCGCCCCGCAGCCAAGGAGTTGTGGGTTCAATTCCTGGTCAGGACACATACTTAGGTTTCAGTTAAAGCCCCCGTCTGGCTGGTACAATCCCCGGTCCAGGGGCGTGCAGGAGGCAACCAGTCGATGCTTCTTTCTCACATCAATGTTTCCCTCTCCCTTACTCTTTCTTCCTCTCTCTAAAAGCAATTAAAAAGAAATGCCCTCAGGTGGGTTTTAAAAAAAATGTCTCGCAGGTTCGATTCCCAGTCAGGGTAGATGCATGGGTTGCAGGCCATGACCCCCAACAACCACACATTGATGTTTCTCTCTCTCTATTTTTCCTCCCTTCCCTCTCTAAAAATAAATAAATAAATATTTTTTAAAAAATGTCTAACCAATACACTGTATACCTGGAACTAGTATAATATTGAATGTCAACTGTAATTCTAAAATAAATATTTTTTAAAGATTTATTTATTTATTTATTTTTTAGAGAGGGAAGGGAGGGAGAAAGAGAGAGAGAAACATCAATGTGCGGTTGCTGGGGGTCATGGCCTGCAACCCAGGCATGTACCCTGACTGGGAATTGAACCTGCGACACTTTGGTTTGCAGCCCGCGCTCAATCCACTGTGCTATGCCAGCCAGGGCTTAAAATAAATGTTTTTTTAAAAAGAAGTGAATGAGTTAGTAAAGAATGCTGTGTATCAGAAGCAGAGTTAAGATGTAAACTTTAGACTTTTCATTACTTAGACCTACAAAAAATTTTAGCCAAATAAATCATTACAAAGTCATATTTATATAATTTAGAAATGTAGCAAAACTGCTTTTAGAAAGCTGCATACACATTAAAGTACAGTTCTTCCAGACAGATAAAAGTCTACTTATTTTAAAAGACAGGGAAATTCCAGAATTAAAAACATTTTTCCTTCTAGAAAATGTTCTTTACATCCAGCAGCAGAATTCATTCATTAAATAAACAACTGAGGATCCACTATGCACTAGGCATTGTACACGATGCTAAGGCTATAAATTAAGGTGATGTTCCTGCCCTTAAAGAGAAATTCAGGTGATCACACGTGCAAATGCCTACAGCTCAGTCACATAACATGAGTAAGAAAGTTAGAATTCCAAAAGTTCTCAAAAGATTCAGATAAGCTAGAGCAAACCAGGTGAAATGAAATGGTTATACATGTATACTCATTTACTCAGGAGGGGGCAAAGAGATAAACAACAAACCTATAGGAGGGTAAGTGAGGAGAGATGGAAGTTTTAAGACTAGCTTGGCAAATGGTAGTGTTCTAGAGGGTGAAGAAAAAGGGGGTTACCAGACCTCTAAAGTTCTTTTCATCTCTTGAGATTCTATCACTTCCCCCCTTGAGGATCAGTGGCTCTAAAATAAAACAAAAACCTTCTTTCCCTATTGTAAACATGTTTGGGCTGTCCCCACCAGACTGAGCCCAACACAAGTAGCTCATTGTTGGGCAACCTCCTGGCCATGCTGCACGACATCACCTGACTCCAGTTCAGAGTTAAATTTATTCTGAGACAGCACTTCTGTAGTAACAAAGAAGGAGGACCAAAGTGCAAATCAATTAACTCTTCAGTGAAAAATTGGTATCATGAAGAAATTGATTATGAGTCTGGATAATATGAATGAAACAGGATTTCTGTTGAGGTCCTTCCCGTGTGCCTAGCATAGTTGGTGAATCGATGTGTAGTCCACAGTTACTGCCCTGCTTAAATGTTCTTCTGTTGTAAAATAAGGATAACACTCCACCCTCTATCTTTCCTCTTCCATTCTACTTGCCAACTTTTTAAAATTGATTTTATTTATTGTTGTTCAATTACAGTTGTCCCATTACTCTCCCCCGCCCTACCCACCCCCACCTCCCACATACAATCCTCCCCAGTGTTGTCTTTCCAACTTCTATGAGCTATAACTTTACTTTTACATTATTTTAATGTTACTTTTAACATTGTCTTGTCTATTTAAATTTTTACCATTAAAGTTTGTCTATTACTCAATTCTTTAAACATTTATTTCCTCAAAACAGTAATACATACACATGACAAAAGAGCCCAACTGTGTAAAAGTATACATAGGAAGATAAACTCTCCCTTCCATCCCAGACGGACACCCCCTTCCGAGAGTTAAACGGTTTCTATGAACCCTATCAGAAATGGTCTGACATTGTGTAGGCAGCTATGTATATATTGTATGTGTATACGTTAGAAAGGTAATACAGCCATACTACTATGGTTTGAGTGTTTGTGTTCCACCCAAATTCATATATTGAAATTCTAACCCTCAAAGGTAATGGTATTTATAGGTGGGCTTTTGGGAGGTACTTAAATCATAAGGGAAGAAGTTTCGTGAATAGGGTTAGTGCCTTATAAAATAGGTTCCAAGAGATACCTAGCCCCTTCCAACAGGAAAGTCTGCAACCTGGAAGAGGGCTCTCACCCAGCCATGCCAGCACCCAGATCTTAGACTTCCAGTGTCTAGAACCGTGAGCTATAAATTTCTGCTGCTATTAGCCAGTCTGTGGTACTTTGTTATAGCAGCCTGAGCAGAATAAGACACACACACACACAAGTACACATGAACGCTGTATTAACTATTTGCACATTGAGTTTTCCCCTTAACATATTAAGATTGTTCTATATTGGCATAAGTAGATGTGCTTCACCCTTTCTGAAAATGTCACTTACAGTTCATTGTGTGGGTGTATGTTGGTGTTAAAGACTAAAAACTAATTAAGATAGTAATATTTTAAAAAGATGAAAAAATATTTTAGTACAAAAAAATTTTGAAATCTTTAATACAGAACTCAGAAAGTTTTGTTCAAATAGTTAAGCATTGTCAAGTGGAAGGTCACTGGAATCAACTAAAGACCAAAAGGAATCCCCAACTTGGGGTGCAGTAAAGGAAACTTTATTCAGTGCAAACCCCTCATTTGTGACACAGCACCACTGTGGAATAGCTCAATTGTGGTAGAGCACTGTTTTTAAGATGCCCTATGGCCAGGTCACTTCTCCAGCTAGGCAGCTCTGCTGTGCCCCTTGCTGATTTGCTCTCATATGGTCTGCTCTGCTCTGTGGAGACATCTTCAGTGTTTCTGCTCCAGACAGGAAAAGGAAATATTCTGTGAAGAGGTAAAAAGGGCAAACCTAGGGCCAGAAGAAACCTAACATACATACCTAAGTCCCCACCCCTTGCCCCTGATTGGTCCTTCTTCATACAAATAAGGACTACAAGTTCCTGCAGTTTGATTGGTCCCAAAGGCACGGTCTGGCTTATTCAGAACAGAGCTGCTCTGATTGGTTGGTGAAGAAGCTGATGGGGGGGGGCAGGAATACAGCTGCACATCTCTGATTGGCGGGAGAAAGCCTTAATGCTATTTGTTGTATGATTCCAGGAACTCCTTAATGCAAGCTGGCTGAGATGGCAGAAACTCAGTTGCAGGCAGGCAGGTCAGTGCAGAGGCAGGTAGTTCAGGGCAGTCTTCTTCTCCCAGGTGCAGTCTGTATGAGGCCCCTGTGCAGAAATGACTAGGATGCTGTTTTTATTTGTTGTTTTTTAAACTTGAGCCCAGTTAAACCACCAGGAGCCCTTTTCACTAGGTATCTTCTGTTTCAGGGTCCACAGCATCTACCATGTACAAGGATTCAGATAACTTTTACTATCCCTTTTCCTTACAATCAGGTTGCAACTTTAAATGTCCATCTGATAATAGGGGGAAACAAGAGCATTTGGTATTTCAATTTTTAAAATGTTACATATATACACTCTTGCCTAAAACTTATTTTGCCTCAAGACACTAAGAGTAGCCCCTTGTTTTATTTACTGTTCTCATCCATTTGGGTACTTTTCTGGAGTAGGTTCATATTCGTTATTCCCATTTCCTTACTTCTTCACGTCTCAGTCCACTGCAGTTTTGTTCTTTAGTCCATCATCCCAGTAAAACTGCTCTTGGCAAGATCATTCATGACATTTTACTTGCCTTAAGCACTGTACACACTTGAGCCTTATCTCACCAGACGCCTCTGCTTCCTCGGTGATTCTCTTTGGATCTCTCTATACCTCTCATTTCAGTAAGTTAACACTCATCTAGTTCTCTTATTTTTCTAGTTTTTCTGTGTCTTTTATGGGCTTCTTTTCCTCTTTGTGGCCCTTCAATGCTGGTGTTCCTCTGCTCTTCATTATATTTCTCATTTTACATGCTTTTCCTGTGTGGCCTACTTAGGTCTCATGATCTTAGTTAGCTACAATCAACTGGTAACAAATCCCTTTCTCCAGACCTGATTTTTTTAAATTTTATTGATTTTAGAGAGAGCAACATCGATGTATTGCTCCATTTATTTATGCATTCACTGGTTGCTTCTTGTATATGCCCTAACTGGGGAGAAAATCTGCAACCTTGGCAGATCAGGATGAAGTTCTAACCAACTGAGATACCCAGCCAGGGCTCGTTCTGATCTTAATTACACAGCCAACTGAATGCTGGATATCTTCCCATGGAGGACCTAATATATCTAGAAATGAATTCTCCTTCTTCCTCAACTTGGTAAGTCTTCAGTATTTACCACCTCAAGTTGTTGATACAATCATCCACCCAGACATCCAAGGCAAAACCCTGGCATTAGTCTAGACTCCTCCCTTCCCATTTTCATTCCATTCTCAATCAATCCCCAAATTATGTTAATTTTACCTACTATTTACCTCTGTCCTCGCTTCTATCATTGCTACCACTACCATAATTTAAGCTTTATCATTTCTTGACTACTTCAACAGCCTCCTAATTTTTCAATTTCCATCTAAAACAATGGTATGGGGACTGACTAAAGTGGCGTGGGGGGTAGGCGGTGAGCAGGGTGAAGGGGGAGCGAAGACGGAAAAATGGAACAACTGTAATAGCATAAACAAGAAAACATTTTAAATTTTTTTAAAGAACCAAAAATAAATAAATACAGCCTCTTGCCTATCAAAAAAAAAAATACCATTTGAACCAAATCATTCTCTTGCTTAGATCCCTCTGGTCCTTTTCCATTACCTATAAACTGCTTAACCCTTTGAATGCTGTCAAGGGCTTTGTGTAATTCAGTCCTTGCCTATCTCTCCAGGTTCATTCTGAGTTGACTTCATGCTCCAAGAATATAAGACTATTTGTAGTTTTCTGACATAATTCAAGATTCTTTGTATTTCTCACTATTTTCTGTACTTGATGTGTTCAATGTTTTCCTTTATAACTTGCTTTTTATGTCCTGTTTAAGAATTATTGGACTACCCAAAGTCATAAAGATAATATGATATCAAGGTTTCTTGTTTTCTATATGGATATCCAGTTGACTCAACACCATTTATTGAAACACCCATTTTTTTCTCCACATTACTAGTGTCTCCTTTGCATAAGTAAAATGTTCAATAAGCATCTGTTTGAGAACTCTGTTCAGTTCCATTTGTCTACTTCCTAGTATCTGGTAGTATAAATCCTCCAGCTTTCTTTTTCCAGAGCATCTTAGCTATTCTTGGTCTTCTAAAATTTCTGTATAAATTTTAGAATCAGCTCAATTTACACATACATACACACATACAAGCTGCTTTGATTGTTACAGGGATTAGACTACATCTATATAACGATTTGGGGAGAACAGACATTTTTACATTATTGAGTCTTCTGATCTATGACCATAGTATACCTGTCCAGTTACTTGGGTCTTCTCTAATTTCTTTCAATAATAAATATTCAGTATAGAGCTCTTAGACTACACAAATCCTTCATTAAAATTTATTCCTAGGGCAAATTCCTGGACAGTGCCCCAAAGATGTCAGGTCCTAATCTCTGAAAACTGTAAATGTTATTTGGAAAAAACAGGTCTTTGCAGATATGATTAAACTATGGATCTTGAAACAAGAAAATAATCCTGGATTATACAGGTGGGCTGTAAATGCCATTAGTAGGTTGTTTTTTAAAAGATTTTATTTATTTATTTTTAGAAAGAGGGGGAGGGAGAAAGAGAGGGAGAGAAACATCGATATGTGAGAGATACATTGATTGGTTGCCTCTCGCATGACCCCAACTGGGGACCTGGCCCACAACCCAGGCAGATGTCTTGACTAGGAATCAAACCAACCACCTTTCGATTTGCAGGCCAGCACTTAAGTCACTGAGCCACACCAGCCAGGGCACCATCAGTGTCTTTATATGATAAAGGAAGAGGGAAATTTGAGACACACAAGAGGAGAAGGTAATATGAATAGCCAGACTAGTGAAGTGGCTTCAAGCCACGCAATGCCAGCAGACAAAAGACACTGGAAAAGGCAAGAAACATTCTCTTTTAGAGCCTATGGAAGCAATATGGCCCTGACACCTTGATTTTGGACTTCTGGTCTCCAGGACTTTTGAGATAATAAAATTTGTGGTAATCTATTATAGCAGCCATAGGAAACTAATATACTAGGTATTTGATATTTTTGATGCATTGGTATATCATTTTTTTAAAAATTCATTTTCTAATTGTTTACACTAGTATATAAAAATGTAATTAATCTTTATATGCTGACTATATCCAGCAACTTGCTAAATTCACTTATTAATACTAATAGTTTATAATTTTATATGTAGACTATGATTTTTCCAAATAACAGACTTATGTATTTCTTTCTAATCCTTATACATTTTACCCTTGCCTTTTTGCAATCACTAGGATGTCCAGTACAATAGAGAAATATATACTCTTGTATCTTTTGATTTTGGAACTATGAGAATGTATTATCGGTTCCAAATTTAAAGTACAAAAAAAGTAAAAAAAATAATAATTACAGTAAGAAAACAGCCAAACAAAACAACATCTTCTAATCGGCAAATGCAAAGGTCTTTTCTCATTTATTCCCATGATTCTGCATCACTGGACATTGTTCATTAACCCCTTCTTAAAGCTTTCTTCTTGTCCAGATTCTTTTCTTCCTTTAGCCCCATACTCAAGATTTTCTCCTTAGGTCATTTCTCTTTCAAGACAGCCCTGTTAAATGTTGGGAAATCATTTTAAGGCCCATTAGTCTTTTTCTGAGCCAGATCACACTCCTTTCCTCCAGGGGCAAAATAGAAACTTCCTTTCCTTTCTTTTAAAAAAATGCCATAACCCTCCTCCCTCCCTGAGGTTCTTCTCTCAAGAGTGAAATGCAGTCTGCCTTGTTCTGCCTTCTTTGCTGTACTCAAAGTGTGGAATCTTTTTACTGTAAGGGTTTTACAATAATAAAAATGTTACAAAATCCCCTAATCTCCAATGTTTTGGTCCTTGATCTGTATGCAGAAGAGTGAGTGGAAGGTATTTCAAAGCCAACTGTCAGAAAGCTGGCTGGCCAAGGATGCCTCGTACTGACATTTCTTGGTGAATTCACTCAGTACAGGACCAGAGATGCTGAATCATGTTCATCAGAAGCTTGTGTACGTAAAACAATGGAAAATATAAGTGTCAAAGAAAATGGCTATTTCATTTCATTTGGCCAGGATGTTCTCTCCTTATAAAAAAAAAAAACTGTATGTGAATTAAAATAATATTCAGAACTGTTTGTTGAGAAAAGGAATAGAAGGTCTGGTCATATGACTTAAATACTGAATAGAATTATATCAAGCTTTGATAGAAAGCTGAAACTATTTCTACCACGAGAACCAGATGGATGTTGCACCTGCCCAGCAGACTTTCCTTTAGACAGGGGCCCCACCAAATATTTACTTCCAGGCTTTCTTTGGCTCATTTCCTAATTTAAGTGAAGGCTTGCTCTGTCTGGATTGATCCACTCTGCATTGACCTAAACTAGAATCCTCCCAAAGCAATCTTTTTAAGTGTTTGGAAGATATCTTAGTGTTGACCCCAAATACTGCTCTACATGTATCTACATACTAGATGCGCACTGTCAGTTCTCACATACTTACTCATGAGGGAAAAAAAAAAAGAAAATCATAAATAGCCCCCAAAGCCAGGCAACCTGGCACATAGCCAAAGTCCTCAAATCTGGTGAACGAAAAACGCAGTCCCCTATGCCTCCTGCCTCATGCAGTTCAGAAAAGCATTACAGAGCACATCTGCGGCCAGGCTGGAAAGCCTGCCAGAGTGCGGCTCCGTCTTCACCTTCTCTCCGGGACTCCGCCCTCGCTACAGCTCTCCTCCAAGCCTTGACCGCAGGCTGACACCGACTGGGTAGACGCCAACTGGGCAAGAACTCCGTCCTCATTTCGCCACTGACAGCAGCCACTCCCAAAACTAATGAAATTCCAACCAAAAAAGAAAAAGGGGAAAAAAAAAAAGGAAGAGAAGGTGAGGATTGGAAAACGAGGGTGAGGAGTAAGGTTAAAAGCAAAAAAAACCTTTTAGCAAAATGCAGCTGCATTACTCAGCACTGGAAACTCAGCTCGGCCCCATCGGTCTCTCTAGGGAATCAGGCCCCAGTTCAGAGATTCAGAAACTAAAACGGCAGCGTGTATGGCCGTGTCTACTTCTCCGGCCGGATGGGCCTGGGGACGCAAAGGCCGCCTGCTCCACTGCCCCATCCCACCGCGAGCAAGCGCGCGACACTCGCCGGTCGCCGGCGGAGGGACTCTAGTGCCGAACAGCCAGCCATCGCAGTTCCCGAAGAGGGCCGCGCTCCCGCCGGGGCGCATCCGGCCCCGCAACCCCCTCGGAAGAACGGGGGGAGGGCGGCTCCCGGGACCCGGGCGTTTCAGGTCGCGCGGATCTTCTCACGCCAGCCCCGTTCCTTCCGCCCAGAGAAGGCAAAGAGTCCCGCTCCTTCGCGTGCGCCTCCGCCCGGGCTCCAGAGCGCCCCCTAGGAAGGAAGTCCGAGAGGCGGCGGCGCCTCTGCGGCGATTTTATTAGTGATCTTCGGGGGAGGCGGCCCCGTCTGCCGGCTAGCGGGGCTTCCCCGGCCCTCCCCGTCTTTCCCCCGCTCCCCCTCCCCGGCGGCCGGAACCTCCCTGCGGGGCGGAGTGATACTGACGGCGGGGTAGAGCGCGGCGCGGCCGAGCGGGGAACCCGGGACTTCGCGGGGCGGGAGGCGAGCGGAGGGGGGAGGAGAGAGAGGCGGGGCCGGGGCGGGTTGTTGTGAGGAGACTGCGCTACTGCCGGACCGGGGCGGTTATGGCGGCTCCATATTAACACCCTCCTCCTCCTCCTCCTTCGCCGCCGCCGTCTCCTCCTCCTCCTTTCCCTCCCGCCCGCCCTCGTGAGTGATCTCCCCCTTCACCCAGCCGCCTACCTCTTCCCCTCACCTTTCCCCCTCCCCTCTTCTACCATGCCGGGCATGATGGAGAAAGGGCCCGAGTTACTGGGGAAGAACCGATCGGCCAACGGCAGCGCCAAGAGCCCGGCGGGTGGCGGTGGCAGCGGCGCCTCGTCCACGAACGGCGGGCTGCACTTCTCGGAGCCCGAGAGCGGCTGCAGCAGCGACGACGAGCACGGTGGTAGCCTCGAACTCCTCCCCGCCAGCCCGCCTGCCCCCTCCCTCCTCCCCTCCCCTCCCCCAGCCCCCTCCCTCCGCCGCGCTCCCGCGCTCCCTCCCCTCGGAGCCCGGGCGCTGCGGTCGCCTCGAACTCCCGGTGCAGTGCAGCAGCACCCCTGCGACCCCCGTCCCTCCGCCCTCGACCAATCCCCCGCCCTCACCCCCCCCACCACGCTCCCCGCCCCCATCCTCTGCCATCTCCCGGAGTGCCCGGAGTTAATATCTTCCCAGCCACCCTCCGCTTCTTTCCTCCCTCCAGCAATTTTTATATTTTATTAAGTGTCTCTTCCTTTTTCTTTTTTCTTTTTCTTTCTTTTCTTTTCTTTCTGTCTCCTCTCTCTGTGTGTGTGTCTCTCTCTGTCTGTGTTTCTCTGTCTGTCTGTCTGTCTGTTTCTCTCTCTTGGCATTGCTTTGCAGATGTTGGGATGAGAGTCGGAGCTGAATACCAAGCCCGGATCCCTGAATTTGATCCAGGTAGATATATTTGCTTAGGCGAAACCTAGTCTCCCCTTTCCTGGGATTGCTTTAGGGTGGAAAGGGTAGAGGGCGGGCGGGCGGGGTAGGGGTCCGAGTGTGCGATTGGGAGGGGATGCGGGGCTGGGATGGGCAGGCATCTCTAGCGGGGAGGCTGTCAGGCTTGGCAGGGCTGTGACACAGGGCGTGTGGGCAGATGTGTGCATTGCAAGGTTAACATGGTTTCTTTGGAGGCCACTTGCCCGCTGGTGGCATCGCCCTTCTGCCCCCTGAGCTCGGGGCGAGGCGGGGGAGAGCAGAGGGAGCCAGCCCTCGGAGGATTGGGGGTCCAGGGAGAAGGGACGGCGGGGCCGTGTGTGAGAACCAAGCCAATATCAATGGCTAGATCCCCGGGCCTCAGGAGCGGAGGGCCGCGCTGCGCGAGGGCGGCGGTGCCCAAGCTTCTGTCACCGGTCAAAGCCCAGGGCGAGCCTTCCTCGACCCGAAAGCACCAGGGATTTTCTTTTTCCTTTCTTTTTTTTGCTAGGTGGTGTAGCTTTGCTAGCGACAGCTCTGCAGAGTGTAGGAGCCGGGGAGAGAAAGGGATGGAGGAAGGGGGTGGGGAGAAGCCAGAGGCACACACCTCTCTTGCGAGCCAGCCGTAGGAAGTCAGACCACAGGACAGTGGCGGCAGCTGCCAAGGAGACATTTTCTCCCCGAGCAGCCAGGTTCCAGCGTCCTCTGCCAACCCAGCTTGCGGGCTCCCTGTCTACTTTTCTCCAAACAGGCTCTCTGGCGGTCACGGGATTTCAGCCTGGACGGGGATTGGGCGAGAGTTCCGCATATGGAGGCACCCTTGCTGGAGCCTCTCGTTGTGGAGCGTGGAGCGTGTTTCCTTCTCCCCTCCCCTCCGCACCCCACCCCAGACCCTCTTCAGTTCAGGCTGTGGACAGACTTTGAAAGGGCTGGGTGCTTTGGTCAGTTTTTTGCCCATTGCCTACTCATTATGAAACGTTGCGTCTGTGTGGGACTCTTGAAATCTGTATTAGATATTAATAGGTCTTAGTTGTATTTTCTTGGGGTGTTGAAATAGTATGTTTGATTGTAAGGTATAGCTGGGTATCTGCATTCCTCCCGTACCCGTTACGGCAGTGCAAAATTCACCAATCATTCAAAGAATTAGGTAACAGCTCTTACTGTTACAAAGAAGAGGGTAAAATAATGGATGTTAAAAGAATTGTCAGTGCAGGCTATGTTTCAAAAGGTAAAAACAATACAGGAGTGCTCACTGGATCTGGATTCCTCTATAAATGAAATGGCTCTTAATACATTTTATTCAAAAGCTATCAATGTGGGTACTAGTGGGCTTCACATAATTTTAAATGTTTTTGTGAAATTAACTTTCTTTGATGTAGCTAGTAAGGGAATGGCACTTTCACATTACTGTGCTGTCTCAGGTTTTAGCTAGACATTTGGAAACGTGCTTTGGCTTCAGGTAGACAGAGTTTGGGTCCCAGGTCTTCTTGGTTACAGTGTCCTCACCATACCCAGGGTTGCGGGTTCAATCAGTCAGGGCACATACAATTAATGAGTGCATAAATAAGTGGTATAACATCAGTTTTTTTTCTCTCTCTCTTCTGCTGTCTAAAATCAATAAAATAAAGTATTTATGGAACTGGGCAGCCAGAATTAATTCATAGGTTAATAAACATACCTTTCTTTTTGCTCTTAGGTTTATATTTCATAGACAGGTTATTTAGGGGGTCTATTTAGGGGGAAGCCAGAACTATACACAGGTTATTTAGGGGTCTTATGTTTAAGAGTCAGACTTCATGTTGGAACAAATTCATATGTAATGGCCTGATCACAGTAAAGCATTTTTTGTTTCACAATAGACTAAATCCAAGAACAAATTTCAGAGTTTGAAAAATAATTTATTAAAAATGCACAAGACTGCCTTGGCGGGTGTGGCTCAAATGGTTGGGGCTGGTCCGGTAAACTGAAAGTTTGCACATTTAATTCACAGTGAGGGCACATGCCTAGGTTGCAGGTTTGGCCCTGGTCCCCAGAGGGCGCCCAACCTTAGGAGCAGCAGCTAATCAATGTTTCCCTTCCTATTGCTCCCTCCTTTCCCCTCTCTAAAATTAACAAGTATGCCCTTGGATGAGGATTTAAAAAAAATGCGGAAGACTTTTTAGATGATTTTACATGGCCACTGTATGGATTATCCAATTTACTTGATCATCATATTTTGCTTATTTTGAACCTAAGTCTTGAGAGGGTAAATAATAGAGAGGGTAAATAATAATAATCTCTTCATAGAGATTATTTACCCATAACCATGTAAGTCATTTGGAAGAAGAATTTCTTAGGTACCAAGATTATGATCAGAATGTAGGAAAAGTAAGGAGATTTTTTTGGTGGTAGATCATTTAACTGGAGGAGATGATAATAGAAATTAAAAACAAGGAATGAATTATTAAATGACTTTTAGAAAATATAAGAAGAATTGAGATTTAAGTTAGAATTACTGAAGTTAGAGAACAGGAATAGTTTATGTTAATTAATGGACCATTGCTAAGAATGCCTTAATAAAAATTTACTAACTGGATTTCTGATTATTATTTTCTCAGGTTCCCTTTCTTTTGATTCTTTACTAGGTCTTCCAAACTTCTATTTAGTACCTACTTGACTGTGTATAGCACAAGGAACTGGTTTGTGTGATGATTAGGAGTCTCACATCTTATAGTATGCCTTTTAGCTAATGTGGCATAGTGACCTGAGATGAACTACCTGATGTATCCAGGCCTTAGTTTTCTCATTTGTAGAAAGGAAACAATGTTAACTATATCACAAGAGTAAGTGAAAATTAGTGTATATAAAAAAAGGTGTTCTTCAAAATAATTTACCTGGATACATACATACATGTAAAAGAATTTTGAAAAAAACATTCTCACATATTTCCAAGTTGCCATCTATCATTTGTCACTATTTAAATAGTTGAGAAATGTAATTTTAAGTCTATTGAAAATATTAACACTTTGAAAAAGCTGTTATGTCCTTATTGTAAATGTATGCAATTAACTATAAATACTAGAGTAATGTGATGGTATCTATTTTATAAAATACATGAACAGGCTCCTAATGGTCTGAAAGTTTACATTGTTCCTTTTTGTCTTTGAAGTTATTTCCATGCATTTTTCCCCACATTTTTATAATGTATTTTTATGTTTGAGAGTGCTTTTTTGATTAGCTGTCTACTTTCTCTGCCACCATAATATGTATTCTTGTGAACAGAGGATTCTAAGTGTTAAGTCTCTTTCAGCTTGAGTTACTATAATTAGTGCATAATTGGTTAATATTCTAATAGGCATGGTGCCTTGGATAAAGGAGGGCATTGCTGATAGCCTTTGGTAATACAGAGACTTTAAAATCTTAGGTAGTGTACTCTTATAAGACTTGGAATGGGTGGGAGACCTGCCTTTTTATTTTAGTGAGAGAAATGCATTTCTGAAGAAAGAGGTCAGATGTAGAATGAGTAGACACCTTAGACTGCAGGTGAGTTCCCAGGCAGATTGTCTTGAAGGAGAACATAGGGCAGTTGAAGGTCTGAATTTGATTTCCATAAAACATACTCATGCTTAGGTACCCCCTTGGAAAGTCTTGGTTTACCGCAGTGTGAAGTTGGTTAATTAAGTATGTAATTCAGAGCCTAGTTCATCAGTGGTAGAATTTTTAAAAATATTTGAAGTATCTTAATATTTTTAATGTTAAATTACTTGGGATATTTGTTCCATGATTTTTTTAATATTAAAATCTTAAAGGAAATTTAAAAAGCAGATTTTTATTTTTGTACTTTGAAATTTGCTATTGGTGTAGAAATCCTAGTTTATCAGAATTACACAGTCATTGCTCTGTATCCAGTGAGGATTGGTTACAGGATCCCTGAGGATACTAATATCCATGAATGTTCAAGTCGCTTGTATAAAATGGCGTAGTATTCATATATAACCTACTCATATCCTCCTGTATACTTGAAATATCTCTAGGTTACTTAGAATACTGGATACAATGTAAGTAGTTGTAGTACAGTATTGTTTAGGGAGTAATGAAGAGAAAAAACAGTACATGTTCATTATAGATACAACCATCATAGGCCTAACCACATAGTACACATCCTCAACAATGTACCATTTTTTCCCAAATATTTTTGATCCCATGATTGGTGAATCTGTGAATGTGGTGCCATGGATACAGAAGGCCACCTGTACTTTTGTTTTATAGTTGTTGGTTTTCCCCAATTTGTCCCATAAATGTACTTTACCAACTGTAGTTAAAAAGATCTAAAACAATTCCAGCAGGATTAAACTTGTGTTTCACTTAATATTTTAAAAAACTGTTCAATAATTTTATTTCCAGAACTGGCACACTACTATACTCTTTTTAAATTGTGGTAGCTTGCTACCTAAGTTTGGGTTGGTTGGTTTTTTAATCCATTCAGAAATTAGGATGCTTCTAAAGCTTAGTTATTTTGTTGTGAGTAAAGTTTGAGTCTCAGTACTATTCATGAGTATCAGATAGTTTTAAGATAAAGTCTTCAGTATTGTTACAGATAAAAGAGGAATGCACATTGGATTTGTATCCTTTAAATATTTTAGTTCATTTTAACTTTTCAGTGGAAACAGTGACACTTGATTGGATGCAAAGTATCCTGGGGGGTAAATGGTTTTTAATAATACAAGTTACTTTCTAATATTCTTTTATAGCAGAGGAATCGGGTTTGATATCAGAAAAACTGAAAGGTATTTCAGCTATTCAATCTCATTTTCAAAGGGTTGGCGATAAGGGGCTTCAGCTGTTTGTGTCAGAGCCCCTTGAGATTTTATTCACTCATGTTTTTATTTGATTGATGCGAGAAGGAGTCCTAGAGCAGAGAAAGAAGGGAACGTAAGAAAAAACTGTTTTCGGTAGGCATAATAAGTCTTATAAAATGCTTACCATTTGCCAACTACTTCATTATATTCTTTAGTTTTTGAGCAACTCTGTGAAGTAGGTAGTCTCATGATCCCTATTTTCAAAGATGAGTTAAACTGAGGCACAGATAGGTTAAATAAATTTGCTCAAGGTGACAAAGCTAGGAGGTGGCAGAGCTGGGATTCAAACTTGGAGTCTGTCTCTATAATGGTTACACTCTTAATCTTTATACTAAGATGTCTCTCCTTTTCTTCAGTCATGTCTTGGGCCTTATTGACACATATGTGATTGAAAAAGGTGCAGTCCAGGTCAAGGGCTAGGGAAAGAACGCTGTGCGATGCCTACTGGGGCATTCTCTGCTGTCAGACACGCCTGCTCCACACATACCCACACATCCACGTTAGTTGGAGCTGTTAGTCCCCGCAGCTTGGGTGCCAGTTCCTTTCAGATCAAGCCCTTAATTACAATGCTAAGACTTTGGGTGAAAATTGAACTATTATTCTTCATGGGAAAAATACTTTTTATTATTTACTTTTTTAAAATCATCACTGGATATGTTCATTGATTTTTTTTTGAGAGAGAGACATCATGTGAGAGAAACATAGATTGGTTGCCTCTCGTATGTGAACCTGCAACCTAGGTATATGCTCTGACTGGAAATCAAACCCACAGCCTTTTCACCAAAAGAATGATTCTTCTACCAACTGAGTCACCAGCCAGGGCAGGAAAAATATTTTCTTTAAAGTTTATGTTTGTTTAAGAAGAGATCATTAATGAAGATATTGTGATTCAGACCTGTGATGCAGCAGTCTGTAAAGCAAGGAAATATGTTTAAATATTAAGTATGTTATGCTATTAAGACTTGAGACTTAGTGGAAACCTTTGTTGCAGTCTCTGTTTAATTAAGTAGTATATAAATTATCTTACTGTCACAATCCATTGTGAAAAAGAATCAGTGCCATGTTAAAGGATGGCAGTTAAGGATACTTACTTGAAATAGCAATAGAGTTTACTAATTAAATTAAGGCTTCTGCTCTGGCCAGTGTGTCTTGGTTGGAGTGTCATCCAGTAAACCGAAAGGCCACAGGTTTGATTCCCTGTCAGGGCATATGCCTAGATTCAGGTTCAGTCCCCTGTCAGGGCATGTTCGAGAGGCAACCAGTCAGTATTTCTCACATCAGTGTTTCTCCCTCCATTCCCCCCTCTCTAATATCATCAATAAGCACATCCTCCAGTGAGGATAAAAAAAAATAATAATAATAATAACAACAATAAAAGGCTTCTGATCAACTTAGATAGGTTGTCTATATTATTTCTGTTGAATGATTTGGCTCCTTTGCTTTTGTGTTTTTATTTTATGTGCTTAAAAATAAATATATATTTTATGTTTTTAGCAAGAGAAAATAAAACTTAATACATATATATGTATAGGAACCCCTCCATGAGAGAGTTAGAGGTAGACAGGGATAGCCTTATAAGACATTGTAATCTAGCGATGAGGTGGTCATGAGCCTTGGGGGCTTTAAAGGCTCATTGCAGGATGATAATCAGGATGATAATTGCAGATACTCAGTAAACAAAAATTTGCCCTGCCATGCTGGTGAGTCAAAAAGTTTATCACCAATAATCTCCTATGGGCAAGCCCTCTAATTCAGATTTTTCTAGGCAGTTAAGAGTAGGGGGAAGAAGCTTCTTCTGAGCCTGTAGCTAAAGTAACCTTTAGCTCAATACAGTCTGCATCCCACAGAGACACATCTCAGAGTGACTCACTTTGGACCCCCACAGTTTCCTGCTCTGAAACGTCCCTGGAAGTTTCACATTCCAGAATTTGGCCCAGTAGATTGTTCTGTGTCTCATTAAACCAGTCTCAGTCTTGAGAAAGGTTCAGTTTAGGTAAACAGTTGTATCTCATTTCAGGAGGTGGTGATTCAGGTGGGCTCCCAAAGTTAAGGCTATGGTGCAAGCAGTCATGTATTTAATGAGAAGCATCTCTGTGGAAACAAGAAAAAAGTTAATCATTGGAGCTGACTATAATCTCAGTTTCTGAGTTTTGAAAGCAGTCAAGAAGATTTCTAGGTGTCTGTGATCACCTTTAGGTGGATTGCATGCAGGCGGTTACAGTCTCTTAGAGTCTCCAGGTTTGCAGTTTGAGTGTCTGGTGATCTTTCTGCAGCAGGCACAAAGACTCTCCACAGATGAGCTGTGGTTGTGATTTTTCTGAAGTCTACGTCAGGTCATCCCATTTTAGCTTTCATGGCCTTGGAAAGGGGGTAGTTGTAGTTCTTAGTGACTCCATGTCAAAGGATAGGGAAATGAAAATGTTAATTTGGAGGGTTGCAGCTAAATATTCAAGAAAACTAGAAAAATTCAGGAGCCACTGCAGTTTATAGGTAAAAATAAAAAATTTTAAAACACTCAAAAGACAATGAACTGTACTATAATGTAATATCCACAAAGGTGTATGGTTTCTATTGAAACAATTTTTCTCTCTAAAATCACCCCCACCTTTACCAAAGATAATCAAATTGAGACATAATATATTTGTAAAATGAGTCTAATTTCAATAAACTTAGCCTGATTATTTAAGTCCACCAAGAAAAGTAATCAGCCACATAGGTTCTTTTAACTCTGCTTTGCTATAATTTTCCATAAGGACTTTTCTGACTGAACTTGAAAAAACTTCTCAAGGCTAAGAAACCAAGCGTCATACTTACCATCAGACTTTGCCCGCAATACCTATAGAATTGGGGTGAATTCCTCTCTCTTCGAGGTAGGTACCCATTGTATCCTGAGATTCTTTCCATGAATCTCCCAGGAAGCAACCTTTGTTCCTTACCTGGAAGGACTATTGTGAGTCATGTAAGCGAAGTACCAGGCAGTTTTTCCAAGGAACTTTTTATTGGCTTCCAAAGTCAATTTTGATTCCTTAAAGCTTTCTGGTCATACTGAACCTGTGCATATTTCTCTCAAATATGACATTCCAGTCTAAGCCTTGTGTCCTGTTATAAAGAGAACTGATCTGTATTGAACTTTATACAAACATATTGCCTCAAAAATAAAAGTACTCATTGAAAGTTTCCAAAGTCTGAAGGGATCAAAGACAGAAAAAAATGTTTCAAATGCTTACAAAAGTGTAATTTACCAAAGTGCTCTAGGTCATAGGTACTTTAAGAGAAAGGAAAAAAAAATCTTTATATGTAGAAAACAAAAGATTTTAAAAATCAGCATTTCAAATAAAAAGTCATAAAATTGTAATCCTTCTCATCTGTTCACTCAGTCCTGTGTAATTAAATTTGTTCTGCTTGAGTCCAGTTTTTCCATTTGTTCTCTCCACCTTGCCTCATAATTGAAGGTAATAGGGTTAGTCACAATTCCAAGCAGTTTGCAAGTCTGTCCATTAAAGTTCATATATGATCTGCTCAATGAAGTGGGTGCTCCAGTGACTAGAGATTTTGGAAGTTACACCCCAAGGCGGAAACATTTGCTAACAGTTTTTCTTGCCACTGCATCAGCCTTGTGGCAGGGGGAAGCTTCACCTCATCCAGAATCCATTCACACAACACCAAGAACATGCTGAAAACCCAGACTAAGTGCCAGTTGAATGAAGTTCTGCTGAAGTGTACTATGGTTGATGAAGGAATGGGAAAACCTAAACATATGCCAGGGAACCAGAGAACCAAGCAGTTAGTTGCCTTGGGTTTCCTATAGCCCTGACCATTTAATTTACAGTCATTGTTCAGCCATTTTAGTTAAGTGTATAGTTTTAATATTGAAGTTTTTAAAAGACATTAAAATTTATTTTCATTGAATATAAATTTTAGATAATGTACTTCTAACTTGCATTTTCCTAAATTCTTAGCTCCTATGTTTGTCCTCTTTTGTTAAACATACTTAAGACGAAATGTGGTAGGTTTCGCTTTTAGATTTATTGCGTAATTATGTTTTTAATGTTTTTTTCTAATACTGTATTTTGATAGTGTTCTTTCATTTCTCTTATCTCTATCCTTAATTTTTCCATATAGTAAAAGAGATACAAATTTTAAAAACAATTTTGGATGCATATTTCACTAACAGTATATCATTTTTAAACATTTGTTGAATATACAGTAGTGACGTATGATGATTCTCCAAAAATAAAAAAAATTGATGTTATTGCTCAATAGATTAGCTTCTCTAGATTGAGATTATAGTAGTAGTTCCTTTTGCTGGAAATGAATGTTCTGTATTTCAGATGTCTTACAACTTTATAAATGATTGCAGTTTAACCTCAGAATTCTAATGTGAATAATTTTGAAATTCTGGCCATTATTTGCTGGGAGCTATCAACACTTCATAAAAGTCAATTATGGCATGTTTATAAGTAACTCTTCTTAAAATAGGTGACAACAATGCTTCATTTGTCAATAGTTTTAATTAGCTTGAATACACCTAAGAATTAGGAAGAAGGCAGAAAAAGACCAGGCCCCACAGGCAGGTATTTGGCTCTGCAGTAGCTGTGTCAGGCATTCATTCATTCTGTCTTTTAATTTACAGTTTCAGTAGAGTTTGGTTTTTCTGACTTTTTAGATTATAACAGGTTAGAAGTAATTTAGAAATAGCAGTAGTGTGCTTCTAGATTAGAGGTAGATTCTCAAATTACTTTAAGAAGAAAGAGCATTATTCTGCTTTTTTTACTTTGCTTTCTTCTTACACAGAGCACATACTTTTATAAATGTAAAATGTAAGAAATTAAGTCTAAAAAGTAATAGCTGGCAGACTTCTAGCAAGTAATAAGATTAAGTAAAAACCATGAAAAACAGATATAGTTTAAAAATTACAGTAATCTTGGCCCAGTTAGATATAGGACCAAACAGTTAACTTATCACCTGAGGTATTCTTCTGTGGTTTTAAGAGTTTTTAGTGACTTCTAAGTAATGTATACAAGGTGGAGTCAGGGTTATCTGTAAAGTAGTAGAGATGTGTAAGGTACTTAAGAAAGTCTTTTTAATTTAAAGGGGGTAATGTCAGTCTGTTTTCCTTCTCTTTATTTTTTTGTACTTGGTTTCTTTGCCCTCTTTTGCAGGTACTATACCAAATAGAAGTAAACTAACATTGCTTACATGCATTATGAACGTAAATAAAAATCCATCATATTCAAATTAATTAATTTTTCCTGCAGGTGCTACAAAGTACACAGATAAAGACAATGGAGGAATGCTTGTATGGTCTCCATATCACAGTATCCCAGACACCAAATGTAAGTTTTCTGAAATTGAATGTTTATGTCAATAAGGATCTATCAACCAATTAAAAATGCAATTTATATTTGTTTTTGGGTCCCTTAGATGCTCATAAGTAAAACCAGTTTGTCTTTGTTTTGTTTTGTTTTTTGATGGAGGTTGTTACATTAGAATGTTTTTCCTTTTGAAAGGCAGTGGGTTGATCATTCCAATTTGTGTCAGGCCCAGGAGGACAGAGGAAACCTAGGATCTGATGGCATTGCTGCTTAAATCCTCAAGCAGGGGAGGGAGTTACTATGTAGACATCTGCACAGGCTTTTCCTCAGTGTATGGAGATGTAAAGAAATGCCTTCAAACTTCAAAGAGCCCACTATCATTACCATTTTAAAGAGGAAAGGGGAAAGAACTGACTTCAGCAGCCATCAATCAGGTCATCTCTGTGCTCTCCATTTCTGGACTGAGACCTTCTGGATCATTGACCATGCACCTCTTGAATCATGGTGTGGCTTTAGACTTCAATGTGATGTAGCGGACCTGATCCTTTGCGGCACATCAGATATAGGAAACGTGCAGGTAACAAAACTAAGATCCCCATCCCTCCATTTAGTTATCATTGAATTTACTAAAAACAAACAAACAAACAAACCCCACTGAAAGCTATGCTAGCAGCTGTAAAATAAGCTTATCTTTTAAAAAATATTTACTAATCTTACAGCTGTCCCATGATGGTTTATGTAGTCCCATGAAAAGTAATGACCATGTGCATAGTAAGTCTATACTTATTGATGCAGTAAGAGAACTAAAAATTGGAAACTGAATAATATTCTGCATACCTGATAATTCTTCTATTTAAGGGCTATAAAATACCACCAAAAAGATCTAGCTGATAATCTAGGAGTTCCGTGTTCTTGAAGCATTCTTAAACAAAAACATGAAATTACATTTGGCCTGGGACTATATACTGAGAAACCTGAAAAAGACTATCAAGTTTCTTTGGTTCAATCCTCATTATAGGCCCAGATTTTCATTTGCAAACTGAGTGTCAGGGTGTCACTGGCTTTTGCTGTTTTAACACTGTTTTACACAATGGTGCCTTTCTTAGCAAAGTGGTTAACAAAATTCAGAAAGCCAACATTTCCTGGTAGAATAGTGTCCATGTGGAAGGAATATCCCCGGGGGTTTAGGGCTCTGCATTGGAATCACTTGGGGGAACATTTAAAAAGCAAACACTACTGATAATTTGGTCTCGAGCTCAAACCAATTCAATCAGAGTTTTCAAACATGGAGCCTGGACTTTTTAAAAGCTCCTCTGCTGATTCTAATGCATAGCCAGGGTTAAGAACCACAGCTTGATTGGTACTGTTTAGCCTCTGTTTATAGGACTAGAAGACATTTTTGTTAAAGTTTAATCAGCATAGATTTAGACCTTTCATATGTTTAAGTACTATGGGTTCTAAACAAAATATAATATTTGGATTTTCCATACTAAAAGCTTACAGTCTTATGGAGATATAATAACATCTATAAAAGATAATTATTCTAATAGCATTATTTTTCTAATAGCATATTTATATATTAATCTGCACTCTACTGACTAATAATGATAACAAATTCTTATAAAATACTTAAATGTGCCAGGTGCTATTCTAAGTACTTTACATGTATTAGCTCATTTATTCCTAGGAGGAAGGTGTTGTTTTTATCACCATTTAGAGTGAGGAAACTAAGGTAGAAAAAAGCCAAGTTAATTGCCTAAAGTTAAAACTCTAACAAGAAGGCTGAGAATCAAGCTCAGGTAGACTAGCTGTTCTAGGATCAGAACTCTTAACCACTGCTTCTCAAAAATTTGCTTAAAGAATATATATGTATACATGTGTATATAGGTGTACACATGTATACATATATAATAATAAATATGTATCAAGAATAACTATAGACTTCACATAAAACTGCGTCTTGCTGAATGCAAAATGGCAGGCTTCTCAGCAGTGAGGCCTTAAAATAGCCAGTGTACCATTAGAAACTGTGCTTATCTAAATAATTCTGTTGACCCGATTTCATACGGCACATGAATGAAACTGGAATATTCAAGCACCTTTTGTGTGCCTAGAAGGAAGAGCGGAAGAAAATTTTAGGGATACTGAAGCATACCTAAATATGTTGTTACTATGTGTAGGTGACAAAAATGGGGAGGTAAAGGCTTTGGGTCAACTCTAAATATGAGATAGGGTCCTAAATAGCTAAATAACTTCAAATGAAGACTGCAGCAGAAAAATCAGTAAATTGTCTGATATTTTACACTGTAATTAGGGTCCATTGGCTACCCTCAGATTGATCTTTTTTACGTACAAAAATAATTATAGTAATTGAATTTAATAAGTATATGCTTATATGGTCATAGAGAGAAGTCATACTGAGTAAAATTTTAAACCAAGTGAACTTCTGACCCTGTTCATGCAAGTAAAAGTCTTTAGTAATGTTTAATGGAAAATTACTTTGGTTATTTCTTACCCCTGGACTATAAATTATTCTGCTTTGTTAAAAAACAGTATAGACCTGGGCAAATGAAGTAAATATAATTAATTACGTAACATTGTTTCATTACAGTGGATGAATATATTGCAATTGCAAAGGAGAAACATGGCTACAATGTGGAACAGGTATGTAAAGAAACATTTTAATATTAAGACTTGCCTCAACATGTACAGAATCCAAAGAACATCTCATGATCATTTCTGTCTGAAAAGGACAAGTTCAACCAACTTTAGAGACAACTAAAAGTTCTAACAAATTCTCACCTTTCAACATTAACAATTTTGCTTGTATAAACACATTATTTTTCTCAAGAGCTTGAACATTTTTATTTTTCTCTAAATACCTCTGTTTCTTATTCTACTTTGAGTTTTAAGAGTATCTGAAATGAAGGCCTTCAGAATTACTCTGGCAAATGCTTACCAAAAAGGGAGAATTTTTTGAGTACAGATAATTCTCTTTGACTTTTTAATCCGGAAGACTAAAACTTAATCCAAAAGTTAAACTTTATATTTAAAGATATATTTAAGACTTTTAAATTATGAATGAAATAATTCACAAAGAGATTTTTAAAAATTGGATAACTTTAGAAGGAGATATATATGGCTTATGATTTATTTATTCCATACTGATGCAGAGATGGAGAATACAGAATCATTTAAATCTCATTTCAACTAAGTATTAGATTAACTTTTGTCAGAATTACTAGTAAAATAAGACAAATACCTGTAACCTGGATTATTAAGAACTGACTTTATAGTCAGTAACATGGTTGTATAATAAAAAGTCTTTTTTCTGAAACTGAGGTGTTTATCTAAATATAGTTATCTTTTCTTATGAATTTGAAACCTTTGATTATGTATTTGGTTTTTAAGCCTTGACTTTCTGTTTAATATTTAAGAAAGTTAATTCTTTAAAATATGACTGTACATATGTTCATTTCCATGTTTACTTTTAAGTATACCAAAGTACAGAATTGAACATTAAAACTCTTAAGAAATAAAACTTTATCCCTTAAATGACATCCATACCTTACTGTAAAGTTAAAAGCCTAGTGCTTACCTGTAATAAAAAAATTGTGGAATGTTGGAAATTTTTTATTTAAGGCTTTCCTGTGATTTGCTAATAAAATCATTGAAGTTACTAATGTGCCTCATGATGATTCTTTGTATACATTATGATAATAAAGAACTTTAAAAATACATACGATAAAAGATTATTATAGTTGTAGCTGAGGTACTCTTCTTGGACGTGTTTAGTCCATGATATATTTCTAAAAGGTTAAAAGAACTACCATATTTTTTCGGACTATAACATGCACTCGCCCCCACTCCCCCAAATTTGGGAGGAATAATGGTTGTTAATGCTGCTGTTGAGTTCTGTTTACATATATTGGTGAAATATTATGTTATTTATGTTATTAAATATTTTACCACATTTTTTGCTTCAAAATTTTTTTCCTGTTTTCCTCCTCTAAAACCTAGGTGCGTCTTATGGTCCAAAAAGTAGTTCTTTAAGTCTCAACTGAGCACTTCTAGTTTTGTGTTATAATCAATAATTTTCATTCAACTACTGGTTTACTGGGTATTTTTCCTTTTAGCATATTTTTCTCTACACATTGACCAATGAATTAATGTGGGTAGAAGTCTTGATATGAGCCTTTAAACCTTCTGTAGTAATTATAATCACTCTCCTCAGCTCACAGAGTTTCCCAGATTCTCTAGCAAATACGGTGTGTAAGAACACCCACCTTTCTGAGGCCCTGGTTTAAAAGAAATAAATAAATGAGGTCTGCTACTTATGCAGCCCTGATTGAAAGCCCCAAACTATGAGTATATCTTTAGTTGAAGTCATAGGCTTAAGATTTTTATGTGGTTTGTGTGATAAATCCATTAAAAACCAAAGGGGATTGATTTCTCTTCAAAGGCACTTGGCATGTTGTTCTGGCATAAACATAACATTGAGAAGTCCCTTGCCGATCTCCCTAATTTTACTCCCTTTCCGGATGAGTGGACAGTGGAAGATAAAGTCCTATTTGAACAAGCCTTTAGTTTTCATGGGAAGAGCTTTCACAGGATTCAACAAATGGTACGGTAATTTTGGTCCTAACTGTGATTCATACCTGAATGATACCTTATGCTGATACTGAACACTTTCTAACTATTAAATAAAAAAAAGTTTTCCAATCAAACTAATTTTTAAAAATATTTGCAATAAGTATATTTGCATATAGCCCTATTGTCTGCATTCACTCTAGTGCATGACAATTATGTGCTATTTTATTGTAATAAATTAACTTTTATTGTGACAAATATATGTATAATAGTACTGTTTAAAAAAAGTTTGTCATTCCAGGGAAAAAATCATAATTTTATTTTTAAATGTTTTATTTTTTAACATAAGACTTCCATTTTCTAATTTATATTCCTTTAGATATGAAGATCAATTTTTAAATATTCTGTAATTCAGTATTTTTCAGGTGCTGTAGCTTTCTTGTTTTTAGAAGAAAATTGTTCCTTATTTCTAGTTCTTAAATTTTCAGTGTCAAAATAATATAAACCTGAGAAATTGCTGCATTAAACACTTTTAACCTGAATAAATAAAAACTGGTTCATGTTTGAAAATATATCTAAGTGTCTTCTATAATCGTAACAAACATTTTTGATTGGGAGTGTGCATCCTTGTTTGCCTGTATGACAAATCAATACATGATCATTAGTCATTTTAATACCCAAAGACTTGATTTGGTAGCTAAAGTGTATTTACATTATTTATTATTTCAAAACATGGATTTAAAACAAAGTTATTAAAAAAATCATTGTTAAGAATTGAGTAGCTTTTCTTGAAAACATCATGCTAAGTGAAAGAAGCCATATATAAAAGGTCACATGTATGATTTCATTTATATGAAATGTTCAGAGTAGGCAAATCCGTAGGGATTAGGTTAAGGCGAGAATAAGGAGGGACTGCTGATGGGTATCGGGTTTCTTTCTGAGGTTGTGAAGATGTTGGGAATTGAGTGATGGTTGCGTATAGTAGTGAATATACTAAAAACCACTGACTTAGACACTTAAACTGGAGAATTTTATGATAGATGAACCATATACCAATGAAGAATTCTTATTTATAGAGGGGAAAAAATTATGTAGCACTGACTGTGCTGGGGACTTCTGGGATCATTCTCACTGTGTTTGTGACAATTTTCTCCCCTCCCTGAGAACAAATAGACATAATGTCAGTGACATATGTGTGGGTAGGGTGCTATGACTGTAACACACATTTTATCTTTATCATTTATGAAAGTACCCATAAAAATGTTTTTATCTATGCCTTTGTTTGCTAAGTATCAAAGAATAATATCAGAAATGGTCATTTTGTTAACTGGAGTTTATGAATTAAACTTGCCGATATTAACATGATTTTTTTTTCAAGCTTCCAGATAAGACAATTGCTAGCCTTGTAAAATATTACTATTCCTGGAAAAAAACTCGATCTAGGACAAGTTTGATGGATCGCCAGGCTCGTAAACTAGCCAATAGACATAATCAGGGTGACAGGTAGGTTGGATACCTTTATATAGTTACATTGTTAAGGACACTATTGGATTTATTACATTTTCTAAGGCACAAAAATTATCACAACACCTTGTAAGTACTTTTTATCCTTACATTCATGTTTCTGCTTTGACAGAAAGAGGTGAGTGATCAAAAATCTTATTAGTAAGAACTCTCTTTAACTCATTAGCTGTTAATCATAGCCAGCAAACATTTCAACTGTGTTACTTTTGATCTGTGTTTGACTATAATCCCAAATGCTTCCTTTTAGTAGTAATATATTTAATACATATATTTAGAATCTATTAAATATATCTAATAAATTCATTCTATAAAAGATGCTCTTTCCACAATTACCTCGGTAATTGAAGTTCACATTATTGTAACTGTATAATTATGATAGTATAAAATAATTTTGTTAGCTGGTTTTTGTCTGTCTTTATTGTCCAACTGGAGAACTGAAATAACAAGTATTATATCAAATTAATATGTGTTCTTTTTCACAAATGACAATTCTTTCTAAATATCTTTCCTATTGAGTTTTTTTTTCCAGCTAGAAATGTTTGCTAAAATGAATCTCTGTGCTTTAAATGTTTCTCAACACTACAGAAATCTGTATTATAAAAGCTCATCTTCCCAAGGACAGCCCTTGTTCTGTTGGGAAATACTTAGTAAACTTATTAGCAAGGTATATGACCCTTTAATAAGAGCACTGGAATACAATAAAAAGAAAGGAATTAAGTTTACTGCCTCTGTCTCTTCTCAGTGACGATGATGTAGAAGAAACACACCCAATGGATGGAAATGATAGTGATTATGACCCCAAAAAAGAAGCCAAGAAAGAGGTAATGTTGATCACTAGAGCACTTGTAGTTGTCCTACAAATCTACTCAGAAAGAATGAAGACTACTTCATGTTAAGAAAAACATTTTTACATAATGATTTAGGAGGTTGTAAATTCCAATATTAATTAGAGTTTTGGGAAAAACATTAATACCTAGAACTCCAGTGAACCAGTGGTTTAAGTAAGTTTGGGGTTATCCCATCCACTCAGAAGTATCAAAAGCCCTGTCACGATCCCTAATCTTTAATCCATAGAAAGGAAGTGAAATACCCTCAGATGTATTCAATGTAAAATTAGGCTTTCTGGTTGTTACCCAATTTTCATTGAAAACACTTTTTTTGTTTCATATTATACCACATTGGAAATGAGTAATGGGTACACTGACAGCAGTGAAAATGGAAAGCTGCCTCAAAGGAAAAAATGGAAGAATTTCTTAATGTGACGATGATAATAATGATGACTTAAAATCATTAAGAATAGGGTAAATTGATACACATGCTTATTTAGACCGAATGTTGATAGGTAAAGGCTTATGAAATATAGGCAGCTGTGCAATAATGAAAATAACATTGAAATTGGAGATAGAGTATGACCTCATCCAATTTAACAACTCTTACTCCTTTTAAAGAACTCATTGCCATGGCCCATTCTAGCCATTGTCATTCTCTTAAACTCTTTCATCAGTGAAATTTTAAAAATTCTATTCTTACCTCAACTTGGTATTTTACTAATTGTGTTAATATTGCTAAGTGGTCTCAAATTTATTCATTCCTTCCTATTCTCCCCCCAAGTCTGCCTGGTTTCCCTAAGCCCAGTAATCAATTACGTAAATTGTTCTCTTTCCAGGGTCTTTCACCTACCACTTCCCTCATCCTTCCACTCTACCTTAATCTCATAAACCCACACTGCTCTTCTTGGTCTGAGAGGCACAGCATGGGAAATGACACAGTCCTGGAAATTCCTGCCACTTACAAAAAGCAGTTTTCAATCTCAGTGTAGTCCTTAGCACCTCTGAGTTTTTAACCATTGATAACCCTAAGTTTTTTCCATTGGTGAAATAAAAATGATAGAATTGTTTTGAGATCAAAGAGGTAATATGTATAAAAGCACTTAGTACCCTGAACATAGTAAATCTTGAATAAAAATTTCTGTGTTTCTGTTATCTGAGAAACTTTTTTTTTCAGCAACTGCTTTAGACACTCACCCTTTTCTCCACATCCTGCAGGTGCAGATAAGATTTTGCAGGGATTGAGAGGTACTCCCCACAAAATCTTGGCAGATAACTTCACCTCCTACTTCACAGAGGAAATACCAAGCAGAAACTCCTTTTGGTTCCAGTCTTTCCCCTAACCTTTGTGCTAACCCATACTACCCTTTTCATCTGAGTATATCTAAACTCAAAATATTATATTAAAATTATTCTATTCTTCCCACTAAGCAGTAAACTCTTTGAAGGTGGAATCTGAGTTACATTGTATATCTTACATCCCTTAGCACAGGGGTGTCAAACTCATTTTCACCGGGGGCCACATCAGCCTCATGGTTGCCTTCAAAAGGCCGAATGTAATTTTAGGGCTGTATAAATGTAACTATCCATTAACAGTTAAGCAAGAGCTCGGCACTGCCACAGAGTAGAAACAAGGAGCTGGGCCGGATAAAACAAGGTGGAAGGCCAGATTCGGCCCACGGGCCTTGTGTTTGCCACCTGTGCCTTAGCACTTAACACCATGCTCATTGTTCAGTTTCTTACCAATACTTGATATGATCAGACTTTGAAAATATTACAACTCTGAATATGAAATGATATTTAGTACCGTCTGCTGAATGAACAGTCTGTGCCTGAATGCCTCTCTCTCACTGTAAAAAAGGTACCTTCCCTTGTTCTGCTTATTTCACTGATTGTTTGAGCCTATTAATCCCTTCTTATTGCCTCTAGACTTTTTCCATCCCTTCTCTGTGCTGTATTTTCATCCTTTTCATTACAGCTGAAAATAAGCACAAGTCTTCCATTTAAAAATATAACTATTGCCCTGGCCAGTATGGCTCACTTGATTGGAACATCATCTGCTAAACCAAAAGTTCGCAGGTGGGATTCTGGGTCAGGACACACAGGCTTAGGTTGCGGGTTCAGTCCCTGATGGGCACATAAGAGGCAACCAAATGATGTTTCTCCCCTTCTGTCTCTCTCTCTCCCTTCCCCTCTCTCTAAAATTGGTGAGCATGTCCTCGGGTGAGGATTAAACAAGCAAACAAACATAACTATCTCTCAACTAATCTACACAAAAACCTGTTCCTTAGCACTGCCTCACTCCAGAGTTTGCCTCCGTCAGGCTTTTCTTCTGTCCCTTCACCTCCCTGAAACTGCTGACAGGTCAACAGTGGCCTCCTGCCAAATCCAGGAATTTAATATTATTCATTGTATTCTACTTGTGCTTTCTATGTCATTTCAAGTTATTGACCCCTTCATCTTTTATAACACCAGTCTCTCATTTCTGTTTGCCTTTTAATGTTTTTATTTTTAAAGATTTTATTTTTAGACAGAGGGGAAGGGAGGGACACATCGCTGTGTGATTGCCTCTCATACACCCCCTACTGGGGACCTGGCCCAGCACCCAGGCCTGTGCCCTGACTGGGAATCGAATCAGTGATCCTTTGGCTCACAGGCCAGTGCTCAGTCCACTGAACCACACCAGCTAGGGCTCTCTAACTTTTTAATTGTTGTTTCAAATTTAGTGACTCTTTTTCAATTACTCAATTCATTTTATTGTGACACTTTAAATTCTCTCATGTGACTGTAAATTTTGTCTTTCGTCTTCTGTTTGACTGCCTTATTTTTAGGTATTATTATCTAAATTATCTTCTCTCATTTACATGCCACCCAGCTCTGCACACCACACCTTCCAATCCATTCTTTACCCTTTTGCCAAAGCAATATTTTAAAACCAAATTTATTGCTTGTAACCCTTCCATGACTTTGTCTATTTTTGAAAAAAAGCTCACTAACTCTCTAGCTAGGCTTTCTTCACCCCATCCCATGTTTCTAATTACTAACAGAGTTGTAGATAAGATTTTAAGTTCCATGCATTATGTCCTATGGTTATATCAGTCCCTTTATTCTGGCGTTTTCTTGTTTCCCAAATCTGCCAAGGAAATTCCTTATAACTCTATAAGATACAGCTTCTCTGTAAAAATCTCCTGTGCTTTATCTTAAATTGACCACTTCCTTAGTCTTCTTTAAATCTATTGGAGTACTCACGCAGAGTGGTACTTGTTGATTGCTTACAGTTTCCCCTTTCCTACCTGCCTATCCCTGGTGGAAAACTCTTTAAGAGCAAAAATTGTGCCTTATCTACAGGTCCTAGTACATAGTAAGCATTCAGTCAAATTTATTATAATTATACACTCTTAATTGTATAAATCTGAGATTAAGGATTTGGGTTATCTAGACAATATGTATGTGTGTGTAGTACTATTTTATCTAACTATGTGAGGTGATACATACAGATTTTATCTTTGTTTGCCTATTGAGTTCATCCTATTAGCAAATAAGGTGAGAGGAGAATAAGTTAAAAAGTAAAAGAATATTGCAGGGTTGTGGTCCAGGGCTGACACTACATGTCAGCAGCTTCATTCATTTCTCTGCTCTTTCACAAATGATAGGGACATCAGGCAGGGAATGATACTATATTATTGCCTTTACACAGATCTAACTTCTGTAAGTTGTGAACTACACATACCTTAGAGCAGGGGTGTCAAACTCATTTTTACCCGGGGGGGCCACGTGGTAGCCTTTGAAGGGCCGAATGTAATTTTAGGGCTGTATAAATGTAACCACTCCTTAACTAGGGGCAATGAGCTCGGCACTGCTGCCCCAGGTAGAAACAAGGTGCCAGGCCGGATAAAACAAGGTGGAGGGCCGGATTCAACCCTCAGGCCTTGTATTTGCCACCTGTGCCTTAGAGTGTGTACAGTGTAAAGAATAGTAATAAAACAAACACCAGTGTGTTCATCACTGAACTGAAGAAACAGAAGTCCTGTGTGTGTTTCCTTAATTGCACCTCCTTTTCCTTCTCTCCAAAGGGAACCTCTCCTGAAAAGGGAACTCTATCTTGAAACTTACCAATTATTCACTTCCCTTATTTTAATAGTTTTATCACATATGTATGTATCTCTGAGCAACTCTTACTTAGTTTTGTTCATTTCAAATTTTATTTAAATGGAATCATATTGTGTGTATTCTTCATTTACTTGTATTATGTTGTTGTCCAATATGGTTTTGCAATTCATTTTATTGCTGTATTATAGCATTCCATTGTATTCATATACCACAGCTTATCCATTCTTTTACTATTGGACATCATTTCCAGTTTTTTATTATAATGAACAATACTTATAAGGAAATATCCTCTGTGTGTGTATATATATACATATACCTATATATATATATGTATGTATTATGTGTGTGTATATATATGAGTTCCCATTGGACAGGGGTTCTCAGCTAGGTGTAGTATTGCCCCTGAGGTAAAGAGCATTTAAAAATTATGGAGGGTTTTCCATTGTTGTTGTGCAGTGATTGTGAGGTACCACTGGCATGTAGTAGGAAAGGGATGCCAGCTCTCCTGACATGCATAGCACAGATTGTTCCACAAAAATGCCAACATTGACTTTTTCAGTAACAATACCCAACAGTTGTTTGGAGTCGAATTATTCTGTTTTGGCTACAGTAGTCCTCTCCCCTTATGTACAGGGGATACATTCCAAGCCCCAGTAGATGCCTGAAAGCATGGATAGTACTAAACCCTGTATATGTTAATATAGTGTATTTTCTCCTATACATGCACACCTTTTTCCTTAATCAGCTCCCCAGGATTTAACTCTGTTGGAAATGTGGCAGCAGCTTCTTCATTGGCAGCTACATCTCCAGTAGTCCATACGTTTTTCAGTTCACACATCTTCCTGAATCTGTGTAACCATCCTTTACTTGCAGTAAATGGCTTGGTGTGATTCTGTTCAGGGGATCCGTTGCTGAAGTGTTCTTATAGGCTCAGTGCTTTCTGACCCAACACACCACCAATCAGAACATGTTTTCTGTTCATCTTCCACCTACAAATTTCATGTGTTTGCCATCTTAACTAAGTATCAGCCATAGTGGTCATAAGTTTTATAGTTTGAGGTGTGACAGCAAAACTAGTATGAATTTCTCCTTTTTTCACAATTTCTTTGGTAGAAGACTTGTTCTTACTGTAGGTCTTAGCAAACTCAGTGTACAATTTTTTTCTTTCCTTATTAATTGGAGAACTTTCACCATTTCACTTAAGGGAAGTACTTTATGGCTTCTCTTTGGCATATCTGAATTGCCAGCATCATTATTCTTGTGCTTTGGGGCCATTATTAAGTAAAATAAAGGCTACTTGGACAAACAGCACTGCAATACCATGACAGTCTCTGTGACATCTGAGACCACCACTAAATGACTAACAGACAGGGAGCATGTACAGCATGAACACGCTGGGCGAAGAGATGGTTCATGTGCCTGATGGGACAGAGTAGGGTGGTGTGAGATTTCATCACCCTACTCAGAATCGCATGCAGTTTAAATTTTATGAATTGTTTGTTTCTGGAATTTTCCACTTAATTTTGGAACACAGTTGGCTGCAGGTAGCAAACTGCAGAAAATGAAATTGCGGACATGGGCGGACTACTATATAACCCTGTTCAACTTTCCTGGATGACAGCATGTTATTTTCCACATTTGATGTGCTTCCACTGGGCTCTCCTTGCCAATGCTTGTGCTTCTACTGATTACTTCCTTGCCAATGCTTGATATAATTAGACTTTTAAAATGTTACAAATCTGGTAATCTGTAGTGGTATCTCATTGTGTTCTCAGTTTTATTCATCAGATTACTAATGAGGCTGAATATTTTTCCATCTGTTAATTTTTTAAAGTATATTTTATTGATTATGCTATCACAGTTGTCCCAATTTTTTCTCCCCTTTATCTCCCTCTGCCCTGCACCCCCCGCCTTCTAGCATTCCACCCCACCCCTTAGTTCATGTCCATGGGTCGTACATATAAGTTCTTTGACTTCTCCATTCCCTATACTATTCTTAACCTCCCCCTGTCTATGTTGTGCCTGCCTATTATGCTTCTTATTCCCTGTACCTTTTCTCCCTAACTCTAACCCTCTCCCCCTTCCCACCGATAACCCTCCTTGTGATCTCCATTTCTGTGATTCTGTTCTTGTTCTTTTGTTAGTTTTTGTTTTTTAGGTTCAGTTGTTGATAGTTGTGAGTTTGTCATTTTACCATTCATAGTTTTTTATCTTTTTTTCCCCAATAAGTCCCTTTAACACTTCCTGTAATAATGGCTTGGTGATGATGAACTCCTTTAACTTTACTTTGTCTGGGAAGTACTTTATCTTCCCTTCGATTCTAAATGATAACTTTGCTGGATAGAATAATCTTGTATGTAGATCCTTGCCTTTCATGACTTTGAATACTTCTTTCCACCCCCTTCTTGCCTGTAAGGTTTCTTTTGAGAAATCAGCTGACAGTCTTACGGGAACTCCTTCGTAGGTAACTCTCTCCTTTTGTCTTGCTGCTTTTAAGATTCTCTCCTTATCTTTAATTTTGGGTAATGTAATTACCATGTGTCTTGGTGCGTTTCTTCTTGGATCCAACTTCTTTGGGACTCTCTGCATGTCCTGGGCTCGCATGTGTAGTTCCTTCACCAGACTGGGGGAGTTTTCCTTCATTATTTGTTCAAATAAGTTTTCAGTTTCTGCTGTTCCTCTTTTTCTGGCACCCCTATGATTTGGATGTTGGAACATTTAAAGTTCTAACAGAGATTCCTCAGCCTCTCCTCATTTTTTTTTTGAATTCTTGTTTCTTCGTTCTGTTCCGGTTGGATGTTTATTTCTTCCTTTTGTTCCAAACCTTGATTTGAGTCCTGGTTTCCTTCCCTTCACTGTTGGTTCCCTGTATATTTTCTTTTATTTCACTTTGTATAACCTTCATTTCTTCCTTCATTTTGCAACCAAACTCGATCAATTCTGTGAGTATCCTGATTACCAGTGTTTTGAACTCTGCTTATGATAGGTTGTCTATCTCTTAGTCGCTTAGTTCATTTTCTGGAGTTTTGATCTGTTCTTTCATTTGGGCCATATTTCTTTGTCTTAGCAGACCTTGTTATGTGGTAAGAGGCAGAGCCTTAGATAGTCTCCAAAGGCAACCGTCTTTGCTGCTCTGTGGGGCTGTATGTGGGGGAGGGGTCAGAGAGGGAACAGTGTCGCTTGCTCACACCCTCATCTCTTGCCCCACTTTCTGTCACTTCCCTTATGATCCACAAGTACATTGTGCCCTTTCAGGTGCTGATTCCTGGGTGAGTGGGCTTGTGTATCTTCTAGGAACCTGTGAGTCTCTCCAGTGGACTCTCCTATGAGGCTGGGAGTTTCTCCTGCCACTGCAACCCCCACAGGTTGTTACAGCCAGAGATATTGAGACTTGAGCTTCCTGCGCACTGGGAACCTGGGTTGCATTGTCTGTCTCACTCTCTAGTTGTTCCTCCCAGCTTATCCATATACCAATGTGGGAAATCCTATCCTCCAGCCACCTCCTTGCCCACCCAGTCAGCTATCTTGCCAGGTGTCCTCCACCTCTTACCAGTCTGGATAAATGTTCCTTCATTAACTCCTTGGTTGTTGGACTTCCATGCAATTTGATTTTCTGGCGGTTCAGGTTGTTCTTTGTTTTTAAATTGGTGGTTGTCCTTATTTTGGTTGTGCGAGGAAGTGAAGTGTTTCTATGTACACCTCCATCTTGGCTGGCCGCCTATCTGTTTATTTTCTTTTTTTTCCTAATGTTTATTTGTATATTTTTTACTTGTTTTTCAGTCAGGCTATCTCATTAAGAACTGGCATATTCTTAATGCCAGGACATACAAAAATGTTTTTATTATTGATTTCCCTTTATAATATTGATACTAATCTTTTGGTTAAATGTGTTAAAAGATCCTGTAGCAGTTTGTGGTTTATTAATTCTCTATGTGCTTTTGATGAACAAAACAGCTATTTCATCAAAAGCATATATTCAGTATTTCAACATTTTTATATTTTAAGTTTTGCTTTTACATTTAAGTACTTGATCTATCAGTATTTTGTTCATGTCGTGAGATACTCATTTGTATTTATTTGTTTTCTAATATGGAAGTGAGTTTATCTCTTTCAACTAATATACAATGTCAGTTTCATCATATATGAGGTTTCTATATACAAGGTGGGGCAAAAGTAGGTTTATAGTTCATATGGAAAATAATATAATCAGTAAATAATAATACAAGAATAAACTCTATGTTTAATGTACTCAAAACTATAAACCTATTTTTGCCCCACTCTGTATACCTAGCTCTCTATTCTCCTTGATTTGTCCTTTAAATATCCCTGGTCAGTCCCACAGTGTCTTAATTACTGTAGCTTCAATAGCTCTTGGGACAAGTCCCACTACTTGGTGGTTCTTAAAGATTAAGTACTTGCCTATCCTTGCGCATTTGCCCTTCTTCAGGCTTGTGAAATTCCTAGAAAAACCCTACTAGATCTTCTATCGAATCTACATATAAACTGGGAAGGAATGAAATCTTTGTGTAATTTATTTATAGGTGATTTTGTATTTCTTATGTAGAGATTTATATTATTGGAAAATAATAGCGGTTTTATTTCTTTTCAATTCTTAAATACCTTTTGCTTCCTCCCTTACTGAACTGGTTAGAATCACCATTATGATTTTGTTATGATAGCAAATATTTTTATCTTATTCCCGATTTTAGAGAGAACAATTTTTATGTTTTAACAACAAGTAAGATGTTACTGAATGTTTTTGACTCGCTTGCATGACTGGTAGTTGATATACTAGCTGTCAGCCAGCATTCCTTTCTAGCCCGGTGGTCTCTGAGTAATCTGACTTCCTACCATGGGCTGGTTCCTCCAAAGGAAGCATCCCCAAAGCAGTAAGTGGAAACTACCCAGCCATTTCTGGCCCAGCCTTGGACATTACTCAGCATCACTCCTTCTGCATTCAATTGGTTATAAGTGAGTTACCAGAGTTGGTCCAGTTTCTAGGGGAAGAGACATAGACCCCCCCTTAACCTACCTTTCGATGGCTGGAATGTTGAGGAATTTAATTATGTTTCAAAACCTTCAAGCCTAGAATATGGAATTTTCATAAATGTTTTCTTGTATGTGCTTGAGAAGAATATACAGGAGTAGGCAAAAGTAGGTTTACAGTTGTGAGTTTGCTAAACAGAGTTTATTCTTGTATTACTATTTGTTAATTATTATATTTTCCATATGAACAATTGTAAACCTAGTTTTGCCCACCACTATATACTCTCATTGGTTACAAGGTTTTGTTTGTGTCTGTTAATTTCAGCTTCTCAGTTTTGTGATTGAAATCTATATTTTCTCACTGCCAGCCTACTTGTTAGCATGGTTTTGTTGTTGTTTATCTGCTTAATTGAGAACTGGTGCTTTCTATATTTTGAAGCTAGTGTTAATAGGTGCATAGAAGTCTACAATTATTTTAATCTTGTGGTTGAATTAAAACTTTTATCAGTATGCACTGATCTTTCATCTCTTGCAATGGCTTCTGCTTTAAAGATTATTTTATCTGGTTATAAATAACTACCATTTTTCTTTTGTTAAGGATTTGCCTGTTACATGTTTATGATTTATTTTCAACATCTCTGTGTCCTCATGTTTTAAACATGTCTTATGAGTAGCATACAGGTGGGGCTTTATACTTTACTGGAAGTTTAGTTCCTTTATATTGGTCATGATCACTGACCTATTTGCATTTTTGTTCATTTATATTTTTATCTTCTTTTTGACATGCTTTTTCTGTTTTCTTTCCCCTCCTTCATGGCCTGTCTTTTTTAAGTTAAGAACCCATCTCTTGTTTCATTTTTTTTTAACTCTGCCAGTTTGAGATGTTTCTTTATTTCTATTTTTATGCATACTCGAAATTTTGTCCAGCATCTTTAACTTAAAGTCTAATACTGTTTTTTTTTTTAATGAATTTCTGATTAATACAAGGTCCTTACAGTGCTTTGACTTCACTACCATCCTGACTTATATGCTATTTTTGTCCAGTTTTAATTATATCTGGGTTTTAATTTCTCAAACATATAGTCAATATTTATTTAGATTTACCCTCATGCTTAAAGTGTTTATTTTGCTTACCATTCTTTCCTAAGCCTTAGACATTTCTTCAAAAATAATTTGTCTTTTCCTGAAGTATATCCTTTACAAGTTAATTTACTGAGTGTCTCTTTATAAACAGTCAATTTTGTGATGTCCAGAATGTCTGTTTCTCCATTGTTCTTGGAATCTTAGTTTTTGGGGGGTTAGACTCCAAGGTTGACAGTATTATTCAAAGATATTACTCAAATGATCTCTGTCATTGCTGTAGAGAAGTCTGCAGTCAGGCTAATTATCATCCCTTTGTAGATAATTAGTCTTTTCTCTCTGTTGACTTTTATGATCTCTCCTTTGTCTTTAATGTGCTGTAGTTTCATTTTGACGTATCTGAGTATGGATTTTTTTTTAATTTGCTTTGTATTCATTGTAATTTTCTGAATCATGTATCTTATTAAGTTCTGTAAAATTCTCATTTGTTGCCTCTGAATATCTCTTCTCTCTAATTCTCTCTACCCTTTGTTTGGGAATCCCTTTAGAAGTATAATGGACTTTAACTCGTCTCTTAACAATTCATATTTTCCATCTTTTTATCTTTCCATATTTCTATGCTACATTGTGGCCATTTTTCTCATAAGTGCATTCTTAGTTAACAATTTTCTTTCAAACTGTGTCTAGTCTGCTAAGTAACCTATCCACTGAGTTTCTAATTTTGTTTCCAGAGTTTCATATTTCTAAATGTTCTCTTTGGTTCCTCTCCATATCTGCTTTGTCAGTTTTGATAGGCTCTTTCCTTATAAGAATATTCCATATTTTCAGTTATTTTATTTCTTTGTACATATATAACACATTTATTGTGTTATCTCTAGTAATGCTAATATTTGCAGTCTTTGCAGGTATAATTCTGTTGTTTGCTTCACTGTCTCTCACTCACAGGACTTGTAAAGCAACTGTGGTTGTGAGCTTATTTTCTTTGGAGCATACTTGAGGAAAAAGTTGAGACCTGGGTTTAAAGTGCATTTTTCTAGAGACAGTTTGCATTTGCTTCTGCTAAGTGTCTGAAAGCCCTGCTGTCCTGGGACATTTTAAATTTTTGATTTTGGGTTTTTCAGGCCAGGCAGGTGATAACAATTTAGTCCTCAAACTTGCCTGAATGTAGGCCTATAGTTGGGGATTCACAAGGGAAATTTGTTTTAGTTTCTTTTCCATTCAGCCAAGGATAAGGTAGGCATGACTTCCTTTAATCATTTTCTCCCTCTGTAGGACAAGGGCATTTTTTTCTCCATGCACAATGGTGAAGTCCCTTCCAGAGTTCTGGCTTTATGTCCTGTACCCTGTACCTGCAGCCCATCGAAGCCTGGGGTTTAGGCAAATGCCACCTCCTGCGTACTCACTCTTCCCTCTGGATTCCTGCTTCCTCAGCATTTGTCTCTGAGGAATTTCCTCACTTCCCTACCAACTCAGAAATGAATTTTAAAAGTTTGTTTCCCCCCAAAAATACTTGATTTAGCAATTTTAGGAGTGCTGAACTGCGAGGAGTTCCCTGAACATCAAGTCTGTGTGTGGTTTTGAGGTGGTTTTTAAGCAACAAAGTGGATTATGCTTTATTGTATAATTTTTTATAGCTTTTGCTCAGAGTTCCTTTTCTTAAAAAATTGGATCATTAAATCTATTCTGTGAAATAGCCTTCAACTTAATGGACATAGGTTCTAATGGATTCCTGTCTCAGAGGCACAAAATAACATTATATTTTTATATCACATTTTAAGAATATTGCAAGTAATAGTGAAATTCTATTTACTTGGACCAGTGAAGTTCATGGTCATCATTATTAGAAATTTCTTAATATCTTGCAAAATGCAAAATTCACATTTTGTTTTATTTATCAACAAATAGACTTGAAGTTTAGAAATGTCTAAACATTTCAATGTCTAAACATTTCAATGTTTAGAAATGTTAAACTTGAAGTTTAATTCTGTATCTTTTTTAACCTTTGGTTAGAGGCATACTCCTCTTTAAACAACTATAAAATGAGAGTGAAAAGTTATCTTTTTTTTTTTTACCAGCTATCTAATCTGCCACTTCTCATAATTCCTAATTTGCTTTTTTTTTAAATTTTCTTTAAAAAACTTTGTGCTTAATGTTATAGTAATTTTGTTTGTTTGTTTTTTTGGGGGGTGGGGGGGTTGCTCTTTATTACTTAGGAAAAACATATCCCTTACAGAAAAACAGGAATAGCTTAGAGTCTAACTTAATTTTTCTTTTTTCAGAGTTCTCTGGGTATAGAAATCAAACATTTTTTTGAGTGGATTAATCAAGAATACATTATGTTGTATGCTTATTTTTCCCTAACTGATGAATGTGTGTGTATTTGGACTCATACATAATCTAATTGGTTAGCAGTATTTTTCTAGATGTACTTAGTGTAGCAGATACTTCTGCAAGTAATAGACAGTTTTCAACTTGTTCATGTTAAAAACCAAGTGACCTATTATTCTATCTGTATTCTCCTAGGGTAATACTGAACAACCTGTCCAGACCAGCAAGATTGGACTTGGAAGGAGAGAGTATCAGAGTTTACAACACCGCCATCATTCTCAGCGTTCCAAGTGCCGCCCCCCTAAGGGCATGTATTTAACCCAGGAAGATGTGGTAGCTGTTTCCTGTAGTCCCAATGCAGCCAACACCATCCTGAGGCAACTGGACATGGAGTTGATCTCTTTAAAACGCCAGGTATTTTATAAAAATCTTATTTTTAATGATTCTGTCCATTCTGCTTATCTACTTTACCTCAGTAATCTCAATTTTTTTGCAGATTTCTCAGTGACACATTTACATAAACTTCATTCTTTAAAATTTACCATGTTTATAAATTATGAGATAACTCTGCCTATTCTAGATTTGAATCCCAGCATTACCGCCTGTTAGCTCTGGGTTGAGAAATAATAGAATCTCTCTACACTTCAATTTTACGAGGGGCACCCAAAAAACCAGAATTATCTATTGACTCACAGGCCCCTTCTACAGGCTTTGCTTTCTAGGAACCCATCTGTATCAAAGTACCAGTGGGCATTGTTGTGAGAGACTGTGTTGAACTTCAGTGAATTTTCTTTAAAGACTCAACGCGCTTGCCCCTTTCATGATGGGTGATTTACTAGCGCACCTGCCCACATCATGCTAAGGATTCAGCAGTTTTTGTCCAAAAGGGGCATGATCCCCATGCCCCATACTTCCTATTCACACAGTCTAACCCGGAGTGATTTTTTGTTTGTTTGTTTCCCTGGACGAAAAACATCCTTAAAGGGAAATGTTTTGCCAACATGGAAGAGGTGAAACAAAACAACAACAAAAACAGAAGCACTAAAAGGCATTAAAAGTTACGAATTCAGAAACTGTTTTTGAGCAATGGAAAAAACTTCCCAATAGGTGTGTTGCATCAAATAGAGAGTACTTTGAAGGTGACCGAAGTTTAAACTAATTGTAAGGATAATTTAAATACACCATTTTTTTATAAATGAATTTCAGGGTTTTGTGGTCCCCCCTTGTATATCTGTGAAATTGGGGATGATAATCATACTTTTCCTATAGGTTGTTGGGAATTATTTGAGGTGACACATATAGATTGTTAAGCAGTATTTGGCACATTTGAAGGCTCAATGAATAGTGCCTATTCTCTTCATCATCATTATCACCAGTAGTAGTAGCAGTAGTATTGTACCAACATCATCATCATAATCAGGTAGTGGTTGAATCAGGATCTGGAGCAAGTAAACCTAGGTTCTAACTCTGGCTATACCATCTACTTCCTATGTAGCCTTAGGGGAGCTGCTCAACTTCTGTTAACTTCAGATTCCTCATCTTGAAATGTGAGTAGTAATATGATGGTTGGGAAGAATTGAACAAGATATATATCATAAGTGCTTAGAATGGTGCCTAACACATAGTAAATATTCAATGAATGGTTGTTGTTAGGTCTCTAGCCTTTCTCAGTGTTTTTTTCCACTTCTTTGATTGTTTCTGTTGTTGTTTACTCTAACCCTTAGATCTAGTTACTCTTCTAAGGCTGTACTTTCTTGGTCTCTATCAGCCAACATTACACTGTATGCCAGGGACTGCTGAATCTACTGTACTTCTCAAGCTGTGACTTTTCTCCCAAGCGCTATAGCTGTATTTCCAACTACCTGCTAGACACTTCACCTAACACCCAAGAGATTTTTTTCTGTTTGCTTTTTGTTGAAACATCAGAATCATCTTTGATTCATCCCTTGCCATTATCACTGCCCGAGCACACACAAACCAAGTGGTAACCAAGTTGTGTGAGTTTGGTCTCTGAAATTTTCTTTAAATGAAAGCCCTCCTTCTTAATCCTGTCATTATTATCCTATGCAGGCCCTTATCACATCTTGCCTGACAATAACTGTTGTGTTGATTCCCCGTACTCTTAGTAACATGGAGCACCAAGAATAAACACGTAATAAACATTATTCATTCACCTTCATCATTATTATTTTCTTTTGGAGGTGGGGAGGAATGGGAAAAGGGAGAGAGAAAAACATCAATTGGTTGCCTCTTGTATGCACCCCAACCAGGAACCAAACCTACAACCTAGGCATATGCCCTGACTAGGAATTGAACCCATGACCTTTTGGTTTACAGGATGATGCCCAACCAACAGAGCCATACTGGCCAGGACAATTCTTATTGGAATAATTGTTATTTGATCAATACATTATGGTAATGAAAATATTGGTGGATTTTAATTCCTATGTATAATATTTATCTTTGGTTATAAGAGACATTGTTAAAACATATTCAAATACTGTGATTTGTGAACTGTGTCTATTAATCTAATACATAGATTATATGGATATGAGTTGGTGTGCTTATTAGTTGGATGAGTGGAATATCACACCCAAAGTGTGATTAGAGTGTGGTAGGTGTTTATCCTCCTGAAATAAAATTTAAGAGGATTTGGTACATATAGTCTTTTCATTTATTGAGTACTTAGAAATTTACCTAAGTACATGTTTTAATTCATATTTTGGGTTATTTTTATTGAAGGTTCAGAATGCTAAGCAAGTAAACAGTGCACTTAAACAGAAAATGGAAGGTGGAATTGAAGAATTCAAACCTCCTGAGGTATGTTATTGAAGAATATATGATTAAATATGGTGAAACCTTGTTCTTTGGTCATACTGTTAACATCTTTGAAGGTTTAAGGTTTTGTAATATGGATAATTTGTTACATCTATTTTTTATCATTTAGATGGTCTTTTGAGGCTTGGCTAATGATTTAAATTAAATCATTTCTTTCCTGCCCTTAGCAATTCCTTTCAAGCAAAGCAATTAGGAAATATAGTGATATGATTTAGCCCCGTGCATGGGAGACTAGGAGGTCATTGATGAGCAAGCCAGTACAGTTCTGGGTCTACAGCAGTGTTTGCTCAAAGCCCTTTTTCACTTGTATGAATTGGTGACACAGCCAGAAAAAGATCACCAGAAAGGAGCTCTTTTTAACAAATTTTAATTTTAATTTAGGGTTTTAGTATGTGAACTTACATTCTTATACTTACATCCCTGAGAATATGAAATCTAAAATACGAGATATACATTGACCATTTTTCTGACTCTTGCTTGTATTTTAGCTGAAACTTAATGGTTTTTAATATTTGTGATAATTATAGGAGTTAAACACCCATAAGCTCCAATCAAGTCTTTTTACAGAAGCTTCTATTATCATTTTTTTCTCTCTCTTTAAAATTCCTATGTTATGCTTCATGTCCTGGACTTGCCTATTTATGTAGTAGTCAAATAATTTAATTTGATCCGAATGGGACATTCCCCTGAAATCACAGGTTGGCTGAAATGTCTGTAAATGGAATATGTGCGAGGGGCCGGGGCGGAGTCGGAAGAGTAGTGCTCAGGACTGACGTGCCCTGCGCCATCGTACTCATGATAGTCTTCCAGAAGGAAGAACCATGAAGGAAATTGTTTTTGTTTGTTTTGAATGATCTCTTTCAGGCTTAGGAAATAGAAAAAAATGAAATATACCTAGACTAATGTCATTCTAAACCCACAGGTATACTGACAAACATTCTGTTGATATTTATTTAAAACAGTGTAATACCAAGAATACTATTCTATTTTTTATATTATTATAACAAAAATTTATTGTAAATTTTGTATTTAAGTTGTTTTAATTTCATATTTAATTATGCATTCAAAAAACTGAAAATGCTTATAATTTAAAAATATATTTAATAATTAAATTAAAAAATACATCAGGGTTGAAAACATTATGGGATACCATGAAGAACTTTATGCCAATATGTTTGAAAATTTAAACAAAACTTAGAAATTCATAGGAAAATCTGTCTTACCAAAATTATCTTTAAAAGAAAGAAAACCTGAATAATTTATAACCATTAAATAAAAGTAAAGAAAAATTCACATTTTTCTCAGAGAACACCAGGGCCAAACAGTTTTATAGAAAAGTCTACCAAATTTTCAAGGAAATGATAATTCTAACCTCAAATTTTCCAGAAAGTTGCAGAATAGCCTCACTCACTAACATTATATAAAACAAGACTTGAAAGTGTGGTAGCACTTACAGCTTTCCTTTGTGCTACATCATTTGATGCTCCCAGAAGTTCCGAGTAGATGAAACAAGTGCCTGTACTATTTTACGTGAGGGAACTGGGGCTCAGAGAGGTTCACTGACTTGATCAAGGTGCGTGTCTAGTAAACAGTGAAACTCTGGTTCTATTTCAGATTCTTAGAGTCCAGTTGAAGTCTTAGATTAATATCATGCTGCCTCTTACTTTTAGAGGTTTTCATGTAACAGGAAAATTGTATAGTAGATTCTCCCATTTTTAATGCAGTTATTAGGTTAGAAGTTATTGAACATTTATTATATCTTTTGATTTATTGTAAAAATAAAAATGAAACAACCACAATTTGAACATTCTATCATTTGTACATTCAAGTTTGAATATTACTTTGAGGTTAATTTATTGAGCTCATATGACTTGAAAATGCATATACATTTTATCATCTAGAAAATGTCCAACATGCATGTATCATATTATTCCTATTGTTTTTCAGGGAGAACAATCTGGATAGATATTTATATATTCCAAAATACCAGATTAACAGTCATACTAAAAGACCTTGAAAAAATCATGTAATCTATCTCCTTAACTTTTAGGTTAGGTATTAGCTAACCTAAAGAATTTCTAATCTAAGGAATTTTATTAACTTTTGGAACAATAGGCTACTAAATGATGTAACTCAACTGGAAGTAAACAGTTACTGAGATGCTTTACTTATTCATTTGGTTGTATTTGTTATTTTCATTTAGGGAAAAATTTGATGAAGAAAGTTCATACTTTGATAAATATATATTGATCACTTAAAATATTTGACCCTTTTTCATTTAAGGTGCTGTGTTAGGTACTCTGGGAAGTGTATGTTTGGGAAAGGGGGGACACACAAAAATGAGGAAGAGATGGAGTTTTCCATCTGCTTTAAAAAAACAACTTGCAGGCTAGATAAGAGAAACTGATTAAAGTTACATGATAGATTTATAAGTAAAGTATTAAGGAAAACAAGCGGTCATTATTCTAGGCTAGGATCATCAGGGAATGCTTTCTAGAGGGGATGTTTCAGCTGAGGTTTGAAGGATAAGTAGGATTTTGCACATACAGAAGGGGCAGGCAGAGGGAATCATGAGCAGTGGTTTGGTGTTGAGTTGCGCATTAAAAATATAAATCCAGTAGGAGAAAATAAAAGTATTTTTAAGAACCAGTCACCAGGTGTTCCCTGAACACTTACTATGTGCTCATTATTGTGCTAATTACTGTCGAGAATGCAGTGGTAGTGTAAATCAATCTTTGCTTAAGTAGTATATTGTCTGCTTAGGAAGGCAAACTTGGATGCAGAGGACCAATGAACACTATGTACGAGAGAGATCCTAACAAGGTAGGGTTGAACAGGGACTTCTTTATGGTAGAGATCAGTGGGCAAGAGCCAGAGTATAAAAGTCTTTGTGAGAGCTAAGAAGAGAAGCCTGCCTTTTAAATTAAGTCAAATGGAAAGAACCTGTAGTTTCTTCAATATAGGAAAGATATAATGAAAATTTTTAATTTTAGGAAAGTTATCCTGTCAGTGTTATACAGGATAATTTAGAAACTTTACAGCTGTTGAAATACCAAGCATATGATCGATAAAGTAAATGGTAAAGTGTTGCCAGGTAGGGCCAGGCATTAGTTGTAGGAATGGGTAGCAAGTGATAACTCCAAAGAACGTTGTAAAGTAGAAATTAGTGTACCTCCTTGAAAGTGCATGACAGTGTTGGGAGTGGTGCCGTGTTTGGTTATGCTTTCATTTGTTTCCGGGGGAGGTAGGTAAGTGGGGGCAGGAGATTACCGAATCCAGGAAGGAAGAAACTTAGGAAGGAGTGCTCTTTGAAGCTAGAAATTTCTCCATCTATGGGTTTTTTATGTATAGGTTGAATGACATTCTTTCATTGTGGATGCTGGATGGAATCTTTAGCACTGAGTAGAAGGTTTGACTTGGTGACCTTTTCTAACTCTTCCCACTCAGAGGTATTATAAACCTACTACTGACAAAAATGGGAAAGATATAAAGACAAATTAATTTAGCAGGGAAAGAATGCAGTAATGATGCTCAATACAAGAATAAACTGTGTTTTGTGTACTCACAACTGTAAACCTGCTTTGGGCCCACCCTTGTATTGGATTGTATTATATTAACACTTTATTATTTTTAAAACAATGGTCTTTCAGACTGGGGTTTGCTATAGAAGAATACCACACAGTTTTAGATTCCTAGATACATTTTAGTTGTCCTTTCCATAAGTTAAACAAATCTCTACTGAAGTTTCTTTGGTTTAAAAGAGAATATAAAAATCAGGAACTTAAAAGAATCCTATGTATTTAAAATATTTGACCCTTTTTCTTTTTCAGCCTGACCCCTCTTCCTCTGCTTCCATTTTGTCACACATAGACTGTTTCATTCCATACAGTTTCAACCCCCACTTCTCATTTTTCCACTGAAGTTCTTCTAGAAGGTTAACATTGGTGCTAATGGGCAATTTCCACAGCTCTAACTCCTCACTTCCTTTGCCTTTTTCTGAGTCCTGGACATAGATGAAAAATCTCTCTTTTCTTCTTTTAACTTTTGAGAGGTTATGTTCTTTTTTGTAGCTGTTATGCCCCTCTCAGCTTTAAGTGTCCTTTCACAGATATAAACATTCTCCAAGTTTTTATTCTGAGAATTCATTTCTTTCTCTTTTATTTGGAAATAATCGTACATCGTGTCACTTGACTATATTGAAGTCACATCATATGTACATTTAAGTGACACAAATTCAAAGATATTCAGCCAAATGAAAAAAGAGAATATCTAGTCATAGCAAATGCAGTAATGCTGGCAGCTCTGCCTGAGCTGCATTTACCGAGTGTGTGGCCCTGAGTGAGCAGTCACGAGCCTGGGAAGTGTGAATCCACTATTCCTTTACTCAGTTTTAGCTTCAGCATGCCTTCTGTGTGACTATCTCCTTGAACTGAGTGAGAGTCTAGTATATAAATACGTATTTATGTTTTTCATTCAATACTACCCTAAATCTGAGCCAAAGGCTTCATCTGGGATTTAACTAGTCTAGTGGTCCATTGCAGTGCTGGGAGAATACCCGGCTACGTGAGCTTGTGTGCCTGTCTCCAGGGCTGCCTTTGTAAGAACATTTCAAGAGTAAATTTGACAAAACAAAACTTTTTAAATTCATAGGCCGATTTTAGACCCTCACATCTGAGTAAGATATGGCTCCATTGTTTTCCCTTACGAACATTTTCCAGACCCAGAAAAATACATTTGAATAGATGATATATGTTAGCCCCAAGTGGAACCTGAGCTCCGCCTGAATGTCCTGCCCAGTGCCTGGTTTCCGAAGTTAAATCCATTTCAGTGTTTCCGAAGTTAAATCCATCATCTTAGCTTCACCTTCCAACCTCTCCCAGATCAGCATTTCTTAACTCCTTAAATGCTTAATGGCATCACCCTTTTCCCAGCTTTCTGGGCTCAAAGTCTTGTTTTGGTTAAAATCCTACTCCTCTCCTGCTGCTCCCTCCTCACCCCCAAATATATGACTTACTATAGTTAGTGTGAATTCATTAACCTTGGTATCGACTGTCCTTCCAAAAGTGATCCTTACCGTAGTTTAGTTTAGTTAAACACCACCAACCTTCTAGGCGTATTTATCACTTCTTCCTGATGCAGATCCTAGTGTTCCCTGTTCAGGGTGTGCCCTCTCCTCCTCATTGCCTTTCAGAAACCTGTCGCCTCCAGCCCTTCCAAATTTCCTTATTTTCCATTTCCATTCGTTATGACTGTCTCTCTCTCGTCTTTGAGTCCCCATATCCTGAGCTGCTTGTATGCTGGAAATAAATTTTCATAGTACACATTATTTCTCTTTCATTTTTTGTTCCCTTTTCTTTAATGATAATTCTTCCAGTTTCTGCCTTTCAGGTGTAACAAACATTAATTGATCAACTTCAACTTTGATTTGCTCAGGCACTGTGGTAGATGTGTTTTATATATATTCTAAATATATATATATCTTTATGTCTTACATATATTCTAAATTTAATCCTCAGAACAATTTGCAGCGTATTGCAGGAGATCCTCATTATCCAAATGTTAATTGATCTGAAGGATGCATGGAGAAGCGAAAGTTGTCAAACAAGAAAATATTCACTAATAAACTGAGCACTTATAAAATTGGGCTCTGCTATTATCTGTCCTATCCATCACACCAACATCCTGCTGAATTATTCTCTCACTAATACAGTGCAAATGCAGAACAAAACAAAATGAAACTGTAAACCTTGCAAAAGATGCAAAACTTTAAGCCCTGGCTGGCGTAGCTCAGTGGGTTGAGCGCGGGCTGTGAACCAAAGTGTTGCAGGTTCTATTCCCAGTCAGGATACATTCCTGGGTTGCAGGCCATGACCCCCAGCAACCGCACACTGATGTTTCTCTCTCTCTCTCTCTTTCTCCCTCCCTTCCCTCTCTAAAAATAAATAAATAAAATCTTTTTTAAAAAAAGATGCAAAACTTTATGAAGTCTGTCAAAGTACAAGAGAATGGCTTTAATCACTTGCAACATTGTTGGCAGATGGGTATCTATCAAAATTAACAATTGAAGAAAGGATAATGACTCATAGATAAGTACTTCAAAAAAGAATAGTTTGATTACCAAAAATTGAGAAGCCCTTGAGGACATTGTTGAAGTCTTCAAAACAAAGATGACCCATTCTATGCTCGTGTTATAAATTTCAAATCTGAGAAATATTATATACCATTGTATAATCATAGAAGATAACATCAAAAATATATAATGAAACATGTAAATGAAGTCATTACTGTTTATGTAAGTGAAGTCATTACTATTTTTTTAACAAACTAATTTTCTTAAGTTTTAGTTTCACACTTTACATTAAATTGCAATCAACCCTTTATTTCTTTAACCATTTACTTTGAAATACCTGGGCCTGTTTTAAATATGTTCTAGTTCCAACTTTCCTGGGTTCCAGGGACCTCCTTCTGTCTATGGTGCCTTTCACAGCCAAGGTGGTAATCAGATTGTCCAGGTGTTAACTCAGATATTAGTTCCTACTCTTTTCTCTTTAACTCTTTTGGGGAACATGTGTTTAAATTTTCTAGTTTTTCCTCTATCATCTTTTTATTTATTTATTTTCATTTAGCCTTGGGTTCACCCTTTCCTTATCACTGCTTCCTTCTCTTTATACCTTTTTATTCTTGTCCCTTTACCTCATTGCCAGTATCCTAACCTTGAAAATTACCCACTGTCTTTGCCTAGCCTGCCTTGCTATCCTATTTTAGTCTCATCATCTGGAAATTAGTGCTTTCTGTTTTAGGATTTTCCTTCCCTTACTCGAAGTCCTATCTTACCTTTTTCTTCTCTAATAATGTTTTAAAATTTTAAATTAGTAAAATAAGACCTAAACACCCCTTGTCAAAGGATGCCTTTCTTTCCTGCCCAGCATGTCCAAGTATCACATGAGGCCACTTCATCTGGGCAGTTTCTACTGCAAACCTCTGTGAGCTGGTATACTTCTTTCTGTTCCTTCTTTTACTGCCAAAGACCCTTAATTACTCATCAGTGGGTATACACTATTGAAGTTTGATCAGGTATTTAATATTGTAATATTGCCATAATAAAAATCCTAAACTTAGGATCTTTTGAAACAAAAATATTAAGAGGAATATGGGAGGCTTTGAGGGAGAAATATTCTTGTAGTGGATAACTTTCTGCTTCGTAGATTTTTAAAGAAATATTTCAGGGCTTAGATCTGATACACAGTTCTGTGTTAATTTACACAGCACTGTTTTCGGAAGGGTGAAGATAGGTATAATCTAAATGTGAAGAGATGAGATTTTAGAAAGAGTCATAGATCCTAGAGAAAATAAAGCCTCACAAATGTTTAAAATGAGGCTAAAGCTAACCTCTACAGTGGGTGACAGGAACACTGTAGTTGGGAAATGGATGATTAGTAGTTTTCCTCCATTTTAACCTCTCTGACTAGAAAATGTTCATGAATGTTGTTCATTCTCCCAAATTGGTGCATTTCTCTTCCATTATTTTTGTGGGAGCAAAAGGTAACTAATATATTATTTAATCCTTATAAAAATTGAATCTTTGAAATCAGAGTTTTAGTAATCTCATGTCTGTGATTTGGTGAAAAGTTAAAAAAATAAGCACTTTGGAAAAATGTCTGTCTTCATATCCTCATTAGGAAACTTCTCTTTAATTTTGTAGTCAAATCAGAAAATTAATGCCCGTTGGACCACAGAGGAGCAGCTTCTAGCAGTGCAAGGTATATTAAAGATAAGCAGTTCTTGTTGTGAATAATTATTTAACTTGTCATGAAAGGTGACTACCATAGTTCTTCCCTGCCTTTAGAAATGGATCGAGAAAGGGCTCTTGTGTTTTACCACAAAGTCCTCGTGACTAGGAATTCTGTTTTGCACTTGTGAATTTGAGATGCCGAGCCTATGTGCATTTTGAGTCCTGAATAGCACATTAACTCATTCTCAGAACTAAATTAAGTGATGGTGATGACAAGCTTGCACAAGTCACATGGTCTCTCTGCCTCTGCTTGGGTATTCCTGCAGTGGGGTTCATTCTTGCCTTCTCAGTCATTGATAGCTCATGGTAAAAGCTTGAATAAACTAGTATGTGTTTCTCATTTCTCTGTATAATAGTGTTTCTCTTATTTGAGAAATGTCAGGTATTGAAAATATTAATGGTGTGCCTAACTTTCAGTGTATTATAACTTAAGGTATTTGCCACTGAATACTTAGAAACCTCACTTTAAAATATGTAGATACTATATAAGAGAGACTTAAGAGAGATATCCAAAAATATACATACAGTATTTTAAATGCACCATTTATGAGAATGCTTTGTTGAATTACATGGCAGAACATACTTTGTTTGAGAAATACTTTTGGGCAAATTGGAAGCATTATAAACTTGGGTTTTCCATTCATGCTTGAATTAGTTAAAGAAGGGCAAATTGTGTATTTTCATTCAATGTTGTAGTTATTTTTCTCCCTTCAAGATAACCTGTGTGCAGGACTGATTGTGTACTGTTAAATTTGGTCTGTGATTTGCACTTTCCTGGCTGAGCCCTCTTCCGTTGAGAACTGGTAGCTCTTTCGTCTGGGTTAACTGCTGTAAGAGAATTGGGCCCCAGTGAGACATACAAGTATGTCTTCAAGATATTTCCAAGTATTCAAACAGAACATACTTAACTCAAAAATGCTATGCAAGTACCTCTCGGATGTGAGAATAATGTAATTAAAGATTGATTAATAGATGGCTCTGCAATTTGGATCTGAGTGAATAAGAATTGCCCAGCCAGGGTGATGTGAAAGTGTCACAGGATAGTGCCCACAGGATGACGCCAGCCTCCTCTTCGGCCTCTAACGCACAACACAGTCATTTCATAAATACTAGTATTTTATCCTGTGGGCACAGGGTCCTGGGTGTGCATCAAGCACATACATAATTGTAGAGCTAAGTTTCTGAATGAGTTGAAACAAAGTTTAATTAGTTATAGCTGTTTTAAACTTACAAACTGGTGATTTAAATTTTTGATAAGAAAATTAGTATTTTTAATGGCTTCAGATTCTCTTAGAACTATGACTTATAGCTGTAAGTTTTCTGAGTAGGCATTGCTTTTATTGACATAAAGCCTGTGTTTCCCTCCATCGCAGTCTGTAGCCTATAGAATTTAACCCTGGTTTCCAGTATTCAGTTGCTTAAAGGTTAGTATATTAATTCTATACTCTAGTGTAAGAAGTATCCCAGTAAAAGGATTTTCTGAAGAGAATCACCTAGGAAATTCTAAACTAGTATTTTTCTATGCAGCACTCAGGATTTGCTACTGTTCTTAACAGCACTGCCCTAAGTGATAGGGTCCATTGAATCTCACGGCTGGGTTGTGTATTAGGTGAAGCTGCATTCCAGGGAAGGAACAATCTCAAGATTTACATATATACTGTGAGCTACATATGTGGACATTATCTGAGCTTATAAATATTAAGAGTGGAGCACTTATAGATATACATTTCCTCTCTACTGAGATACATTCAGTATTCTTATTCATGTCTTAAAAATAACATGAAATAAATTAACACTAATGCAGCAATTTATACAGAAACATGCTTGTTTTGGGGATTTAAAAAGTACTTAATGTGTTCATGTCTTTGTTTTTATTTATTTTACTTTTTAGTGGAATTTTTGTTTTTACTTTTGTTGTTGGGTTTTTTGTTATTATGTTGAGTAAAACAATATAAAGCTATTTGTGTTCAAAAGAGTTATTTGAAGGAGAATTACAAAGTGCCATTTTTGCTCATGTGCACACACATTTATGTAATGCTCAGAAGTATAAATAAATAATATTATTATATAGTAATGTCATCTGTACCTGAGTCTCAGTGTGGTTAAGGTACATAATTGCAGTTTTTATTTTAACATGTATGGTTGGCTATCAAGAAATATATATCTTAGCAGGCAATTGTTTTTTGTCTTATTTTTCTTTTTAATCTTTATTTATAATAAACCTTTATATGATGTTATTCTTATGGCCATTTTAGTTTTGCAAAGCAATAAATCACTTATGTTTTGGTAGTAACATGTTTTAACTTATATAGCACTTTATTTTTAAGACATTTTACATACATATTCTGATTGGCCACTCATTTGTTAAATACTTAATTTTATCTTGCTCATAGTTGACTGTTACAGTGACCTGAAGAGAGAAATATTGACTCTAGTGTCACTAGTGAGATTTGTAACTCTACTACTAAATAAACTTTTGCTATAACTCTTTTAAAGCCAAATTAATATATTAAGATAATATCCTAGAGACTAAATATATATTTCCCACTTGACTTGCCATCATATTGTTAACTAAATACTAATGATTTAATTAATGAATTTTTAAGTGAGTATTATTATAATAATATTTAAATTAATAAATCATTCTCCCCTTTTTCTCCCTTATTTAGGAGGGGGGAAAGTCATCTTCAGACCAGATAGGAATGTCTTTATTTTTGTGTAATCTATCACTTTATTATGTCAGTTTTAGTTCTAGCTATGTTATAACTTCAATACCTTTCTTCAGGAGTCCCCCAGGTGAACTTTGTAGATGCTGATAATTTAATCCTTTTAAAATACTTGCCAAGAATGCTTTTCTAGCCCTGGTCAGAATGGCTCAGTTAGTTGGGTGTTGTCCTGCAAACCAAAAGGTCATGGGTTCTATTTCTAGTCAGGGCACATGCCTACGTTGTAGGTTCGGTCCTTGTTTGGGGTGCCTGTGAAAAGCAACCAATCAATGTTTCTTTCCCTCTCTTTCTCCTTCTCTTCCTCACTCACTTAAAAAAAAACAACATGCTATTTCTACAACTTCTATAATCTGTTCCAGCCTTAAGTATCTAAAGTTTCTATTATTAACAAATTAGTTAACAGTGAAACCAATAAGAGTCTTCACATATTTGTGTTAATGGTGAAATATCCCCATTTGTAGTTTATGTCATATAAATATTTTTTCTAATCTATAGTGCTTTTAGAAATAATTCTAAAATCAATCCTGATATTCATATGAGAAACATTTCTTATTTAGCAAGAGTTGGGAAAGGGATTAGATTCTAGGTGGATTTTTTTCATGTAAAATAACACAGTTGTTAGCTGTGTTTAAAAATAACATTTAAATGATAGTATAAAACATTTACTCTTTAACATCATTTAGGCAGAAGCATGGTAGCATACAGTATTTGCCATTTTTATTTTAGATCTCTTATAAGTGCACATTTATTTTGTAGTCATTAATGCTAAAAAAAAAAATTGCTCCCCAGCTAAAATACTTCTGCTATTTTAGAATAAACAACAAAGAAATTTTCATTTTTATCAAGATGTCCATTTTAATTTTCAGTTAATTTTTTTTTGTATTGTCAGCCTTCCCATATAAAACAAGAAGTGACAGAACTGTGTTTAAAGGACTTATACTGATAGACGTTACCTGCTCTTCCTGTAGTTCATTCATTTTGTTTCAGGAGAAATGAAGTTGCAAAGCTAAAACTAGTCTTCTCTCCCTTTCAGTCTTATACTTAACAACAGTAAGAACGGTTCCTAAAGGAGGGGAAAAGAGATTTGGCAGTTGGTTAAGACATAAGGCTTGTAACCCAGTACATGAGTGATCAACAGGAAGTGGAGACAGGAGATTCGTATCTTCCCATCTGAAAGGCAACCATGTGCTTTAGAGCTTCTTCTGTTATAACAGATACCATAAGAATGGGGGCCCAAACGTACAGTTGTCAGTCCTCTGATGCATTTGCTTCAGATAATTAATGATTCAAAATTCTGAGCATTTTTATGATGGACTTTAACTGACAGCTAAGGAAGATGGGAACATAAGACTCAGAGGAGAAAGGCTAGACATTGGAAAGAGAATATATGATTTGGACTTTTAGCACTGGCCTAAATGGACCAATCACTGCCCCATTGCTATTGATACCTTTTTTACCTTCTTTAATACAAATTGTTGAAGAGATTTATAGGACATAGAAAGTAATGTTTTCATTAGTTTGCGTTTAAAAATTAATCTCTTATTGATAGGAAAGAATCACACCCTTGGAGTTTCTAGATGTTACTGTGTTATTATTTCAGAATAATTTTTAAAAATTAATATTTCCTAATTATACTAAGTACTTACTCAATTTAAGAAATTTTGCTACAAAAAGCAGGGAAAAAAATATCTTCCAAAATTTCACTACCATGGAAGCAGCTTACACTGTAACATTTTAGCTCTTTTTTCTTTGTAGTCCAAAATCAGGTTTAAAAATAACCTTTTAAATACACCAAAAACAGGTTCATGTCATCCTTTCTATATAAGAAAAAAAGAGTCTATAATTCCTTGTCCAGAGGTGGGCAACACCATATTACACGTGCTCCTGAAGTTGCTATCTTACTAGCCAAAGCTCAAAAAATATCAATGTATGTTGTATTGTTGGATAGTATAGAATACTGATTGGAACGTGTGGGCTTTCATAAAGTGCAGTAATAACAGTAATCTAATGAGTTTTATTTTTATGTTAATTCCCAGAACAAACTTTAAAAGTATATATTAAGGATTATAAGGTATCATCTGCCAGATAGGAGACCAAGTTGTTTCATTTTAACTTTCAAATGAAATTTAGAAATTTGACCGAAAACAATATTTTTAATCTTCCTGTGGAATTTATAATTTACCTCTTCCAGGATTCTTTGAAGTTTTATTCCACTAACCTTTGAAAACTGACCTCTGGCCCTAAAAGTGAGAAGTTTAATTTAAATCATGGTTCAGATGGACCTAAACCTTTTACTTACATCTTCAGAGAGGGAGGAAGACTTAGTCACTGTGTTTCATTTCCTTGCTGATAAAGCAGTCAGGTGGCCTTCTTTATTATAAACTGAAAAAAGAGTGGACCATCCTTCCTCTAGGTACAAATTAGAATTAAAGGAGCTCTGATGCCATATGTGGCTACTAAAGTAAGTTGCTCAGTGTTGGTAACCCTGCTACATTGTCCTCCAGAAGCCTAGCTGGGGATTTTTCAAAAGGAGCAGTCTTTAATTGGTGTTTTACTAGAGTGTGCCTAGTTATCAGCCATTGTGTAGACTATAGAGCTTAAGAATTCCACCTTATAACCAAAACATGCTGTTGAGCAATGCTATTGGAAATGTGAAGGTGATAAAGAAGTCAGCTATATGTGACTCTCGTGGTTTGGGGAAGAAAAATAAAATGAAGCCTTAGAGGAAGAAAAGTCCATCGTAGTTCCTGAGCACTTCCTATATACTCAGCATTGTACCAGTGCTTGTGCTGCTGTGTATTCCATAGGACCGTACCTCCCAACCTTTCACATTGTGGCAAACAGAAAATTATGAAACTCGCTGCAGCACACTAGGACAAACAGATGAGGCTGCTGCTGTTCAGGGATGACTGCCAAGGAACTCCGGTTCATGTCCAGATCCTGCCCAAGTGTCCTGCAGACTGAGCAGCATTAATATCCGGGCCCGTTTGTTCTCAGGACATGATTAGGGCCCTTAGCTAGATTGCAGAAGTCTGCAGTGTGGTCTGAGTCTTAATTTTTGCAAAGTAGTTAATGTAAGACCATCATTCATGAGTTAATAATAAACATACCTAGGTGACCTGGAAAAAGTTCTTGACATCCAAAGTGTCTAGGAAAACTAAAGCTCCTATACAAAATAACTTTGGTTTGGTGATCCGTATTCTGGAAATGCAGCGATATTGTGAGAAGGTAAAGTCCACTGAGCAAGGGAAAGTAGAGTGGAAGATGAAAAAGAATAGAGTCAGAAGAAGCGAGGACAGTTATATAAAGGAACCTATGTGGACACAACTTATTGGTAGGTTTTGGAATATATTTTGCTAAGAAAATAGGTGTTCTTAGGGCTATAATATCTTCAGACTGTGGAGTTAGTCTTAATGAAGATTTCTTGCTAGGAATACAGAAGATCTAATCCCAGATTTATTTAAGGTTTTCATTTCTAAACTCATGTATTCAGTAAGTTTGGTCACTTCTAGAATGCAAATTAAATATCTTTTATGAAAATTAGGGTACTGATGGAACACTGCATTTGATTTCTAATCCATAGTTATTTTTCTGTGCAGTGATCTCAAATAAGTTGCTATTTTCCAAAGTATGTGTAGTAGAGAAGTACTTAAATATATAGCAGTAATTCCTAATACTAAATAACCTTGGATTTTTATTGCCAAATAAACCCTCAGTGGAACCTAGTCACCATTAGAATTTATACTCAGTATGAAGTTAAAACTGGAAATTAGCTCATGGATTTTAATATAAATTAATTTACATTGCTAAAATATTCTAAACAATGTTTACATATTATTAATATGTTGTCATGCATATGTCTGTCCTGTTCCTTCGAGAATGAAGTAGAGGAGCATAGTTTACATACCCATATGCAAACTCTATATTAAAAATGGGATGTGGTTATAGCTCAATAATGTCAGACCACCCCCACTTCCCCTGCCAAATGCTCTAAGTCAAACCTAGCTAGTTGAATGTAGCAAGAGATACTTATTCCCAAGTTCTATTCGATAATCAAATAAGGGCAGAGTTTAAAAACAAAAATTATGTTATATCATGATGGTGCTTTAAGATAATTGGGTGATACCAAATCTAGCATTTCTGCTGGGGTTTTAAAATATTCTTATATTATTCTCTCATCTGTGATTGTATACCTCAACTTCTTTTTGAATTCCCTTAAGAGTAAATGATTAGCCATCTGATTATATAAAGTCATTTTTAAATTCTGTAGCATAATTGACTATCTCAAGTTCATAAATCAAATATTCATTGTCATAAAATTTGCATAATTAAAAGGTAGGCTCTCAAATAACTGAATGTACCATTCTTAAGTTTAAGGTAGTGATGAGAAGCACAAGTGCTCTATAAGTAGTCACTACTGTAACTTCATTCTTAATCTACAAAGCATAGCTAGGCCTCCTTCATATGCAGTCTTTAGATGAGTTAAAATTTAACTGTGAAAAATTCCCTCTTTTTTGTTCATCAGATTGTGATAATTCTCTTTAATTCTTATCTGATTTCTACTTTTTGGTACCCTGGTGAGATAGCAAGTAATCATACTGAAGTTGGTATTAAGACCAAAATTATGCTTTTTTTTTTTTTTAAATGGGGGAAACCTAAGACTACTCACTCAGTCCATTGAGGGGATAAAAGAGATGGCTCTTCCCATCCTGTTTTGTTTACAAACGGTGTTGCTCAAATTTAGGTGACTGGCTACTAGGGAAATAAATGAATGTGGAATTGAGGATGGAACAAAGAATTCAATGCTTTACAATAAATGGACTGTATTTGAGAGTTCAAGAGAGGATTGGAGAAAATAACTGAGTATGTAAAAAATGGTAAGTTTCTGATTGTTCAGTTGAAGGCAAGTAGCTGGCTCGATGAAATAACATAATTGAGTGTTTTCATCTGGGACCCTGATATCTTAGCCTCTATCTCAGAATTGAGAAATGAGCAGAGTTTATCAGAAAGGATTTTCATTGCTGGTATCTTTTGTGTGTGCATGATGTATAGTACACACAGCAATCCTTATTGATCCTTCACCAGGTGTATTATTTACTTTGCCTTCCAGGTGTCCGCAAATATGGTAAAGATTTTCAAGCTATTGCAGATGTAATTGGCAACAAGACTGTTGGCCAAGTGAAGAACTTCTTTGTAAACTACAGGCGTCGGTTTAACTTAGAGGAGGTATTGCAGGAGTGGGAAGCAGAACAAGGAACCCAGGCTTCTAATGGTGATGCTTCTACTTTAGGGGAGGAGACAAAAAGTGCTTCTAATGTGCCATCAGGGAAGAGCACTGATGAAGAAGAGGAGGTGTGTTTGTGTATGGAATTTGAGCTAATATGAGTTGAGGAATCACCATTTTGTGTGGTGTTCTGTAAGGTTAATTTGTCAGAGGACTAGCTAAATGAGCATGAAAGGTGGACAATACACTTACTCAGTGGTGCATCTCTCGTGACTCTTAAGTCATAATGACATGCTAAGTTCTGATCCTGGAAGAATGGAGAGTGTATTGTTCTTTCATAGTCTTATTTTTATTTCCAGTGTAAAGCTGTTTACTAATAAAGATGCCTGTTTGGTAGCTTCGTTGCTTTTTTGGTTTTTTGTTTTGTTTTGTTTAAAATAAAAGAAGCTTGTGCTTCCAAAAATACCGGTGTTTTGTTTTTGTTTTGTTTTGATTTGTTTTGTTTTTCCTGTGACAGCCCAAACTATATTGTATAAAGTTCATTAAGAACTATCGATCTCATACATGTATTTTTGTTTCCTCACCTCTAGGCACAGACCCCACAGGCTCCTCGGACTCTGGGTCCATCACCTCCTGCCCCATCATCCACTCCAACACCAACAGCCCCCATTGCCACTCTGAACCAGCCTCCACCACTTCTTCGTCCAACACTGCCTGCTGCCCCTGCTCTTCACCGGCAGCCTCCTCCACTCCAGCAGCAGGCTCGGTTCATCCAGCCCCGGCCAACTTTAAATCAGCCTCCACCACCTCTCATTCGCCCTGCTAATTCTATGCCACCCCGTCTAAACCCAAGACCTGTGTTGTCCACGGTTGGTGGTCAGCAGCCTCCATCACTTATCGGAATTCAGACAGATTCACAGTCCTCACTACACTAAAATTAAATTGGACAGAGCTGCAGTAACTTTTCACCCCCACCATTATACCAGTGCTCATCTGACCAATGCAAAAGAGGAAAGACTAATCCTTCCTAGATACCCAGGCTGCCAACTAGTTCTGTGGCAGTGGGCTAGCATAGTGGATGGAGTCTAAGATTTTTTAGTTCACGCAACTGAGGTGTTACGTAAGAAAGAGCCTACAGTTAGCCTCCTTCCTAGAATGTATGTTCAGCAACATGATCTCATAAAAGGAAGAAAAAAAAGATAAAATGTTCTATATACCAAGGGTTCTTTTGTTTTTACTGTATTTATTGAGATTTCTTTATATTCTTGCCTCTTCATAGTCAAGGCTCTTAGTAGAGGAATATTGACTTAGGAATTGTGGAAACTCCTTAAGTTTCTTAAGGATGTTTGACATTTTTTCTTTTTTCTTTAATTTAATTTTAACGTTTTCCTATGTTAGGAGTGCAAGAATAAATAGCCTGCATTTTAGATTTTGGCATATGTTCATTTAATACATATTTAAGAAACTATAGCTGCATATCCCTTTTTTCAAAAAGAAATCTTGCTTTTTTTTCTAAAGGAATGTTAATATATTCCTTTCAAAGAAAGCAATTTAATCAATTGCAAAGCAATTATATGATACCACAAAGAATGTACTGAACCTACTAACCATTGAAAATAGAGCTTAGGGTCCTAGTGCAAAGTCCTTGCTCAAAGGTCATGGACCCATTATCTGTCAGTAATAAGAGGATCAGAGTAATAATTTTCCATATGAATGAGGACTTAATTTGTTAAAGTACAGTACAGTGTCTTTAAGTTCCTTGAAAATGAAGTTAATTTTGATTTTTTTTAATGTTTCTAAATGCTGTCTGCTTTTAACTAGTAGTTACCTACATCTGGGGACTTTAGAAGAGAATTATATTTCATCAGTTATGTGGAGATAGTGGTAATGGAAGCATTTATTACAGTGCCCTTTTTATGTTTAGACTCTGAACTTAAAATTGCCCTTATTATGGTCTGCATTAAATATAAATGATGATTTCTTGAATCTATTGTACTATTTGGGTACATTTGTGTATTTCTTGCAGCCAACCTATATGGCTGAGTTTGGTTTAAGATAAAATCATCAACATTATTTTATAAAATAAATTTAAGAATTTGTTCTGTGTTATCTAAAGATGTATCAGTATATTGTCACAACTGTGCTGTTAACTTCAAATGCTGAGATCCCTTTTTATAAAGAAACAAAAAAAATTTCAAGTCTTAATTCAACACATAATCATTAAGCACCTACAAAGAATATTTTACAAGTGATTGTATTTCAACAGTGTGTTAACTAATATTTTTGATACAATGATTTCATAGTGGAATCATGACTTGTGCAAAGGGACAGATCGCTCAGATTGCTATGCTAGTGGAACCTAAGGCTAAATGTTTGCACATTCACGTTCTTATCACACATAGCACCACTTCACAAAACATCTAATGGCCTAATTTATATTTTCAGAGGTCATATATTCCCAAATTATTGGGAAAATAGTCCCTACCCTTAGCTCTAAAGCCTTAAAGAGCTATAAACTTAAATCCATTGATTAGTTTTAATTTTGACACTTGTTTCCATTAAGAACATTAAATTCTGGCACAATCTAAAATCTTTTCCTGGATGTGTCTCTCATTCTCATAGGATCATCTTAAATAGTTCCTGCCCCTGGATTGTAAACAGATAAAATCTAACATAAAATAATATTCAAGAATTTATACTTATTTTTACTTTTGAGAGTCATGGGGGACAAAATATCTAAAGAAAATATCTAAAGCCTTTTTTTTTAAGTGCTTAGGTTGTCTTGCATATGTGCACACTATACAGCTTTTATCGTCTTGTCTCTTGTCAGTAAGCCTTCAGTATACGGTATGTGGCATATGTCAGTCCAGTTGGTCAGCACCGGCGTCTGTCCAGCTGTTACGTATATTGTGATTCATATAAAACCTGTTCTATCCCAGCCGTGGGATGAGGTGCTGTATCTGAGGGATGTGCTGTAATTTGCTTTACGTGCACTAGAGCACACAGTAGGAAAATCTTAGCTTCAGTAGTAATATGACACATGTATATAGTGAGATGTCTTTATTGTGTGCTTTGCATATTTTGTAAATATTTTGCACGTCATTAATTTTCTTTTTTCTTTAAGCAGTGTTTGGCCTGGAAGAGTGATATGCTTGCTGCTTAATCAAAGGATTAAAGAGTTAAAGATGTCTATGTCTTCTATTTTTATATAATTTCATGTTGTATGCGGAATTTAGGACCTCTTCACTGTGAAATACTAAATATTGAATTTTTTATAAAAAAGCAAAACCTAGAAATCTTTTAATGACCACTTTATTAATTCAAGGTTAATTTTTGTTTCTGAAAAATCTACACCCAAGTATTTTTTTCATTACATAACTAAAAATAAATCACACTGTTGATACATCTGGTAATATTAATGAAAAAATATTTTTCTCTAATCCCAGTGTATTATGGATGAAGGTTGAAGGTAAGTTATGATCAAACCTTTTTCTTAATCCTACAATTAGGTGAGTAAACTATAATGTAAAACAAAGATGAAAGAATGTAAAATTTTGTCTTAATAGGAATAGGTATAGGTAACAAGCAAAAATATGTAAGGATTTGCAAGAATATTAAAAGTGTTACAGATACTTGTTTAGTTATTAAATATGTTATATTTTAATGTTTCTTCCTGCTATCAAAAGGGTATGTTACCCATAAATGTTGATAATTGCCAATCACTTAATACTGGGGTCTTAATCACTTATCAGGATCTCCTCAAAGAGAATAATAATCAGACTTAGAGCTCAAAGCAGGATCTTTCTCTTTGTGCTTCCCCAAAATGAATGAGGAACACATTCTGATCACAGGAAATGCAAGAAAAAGAAACATGTATTAGTTCTTTCTCTAATTTAGACATCTAATGTAGATAATCATAAGAAGGTATCAATAGGTGAATACAGAAAAAATCCAAGAATGAAGTTTGAGGAACCACACTATGTTATAAAATGTCTACAAGAAACTACCTTGTTTTCTGGCAGCATTTGTGGGAATAAATACATGAGCAGCTTTCTCTTAGGAAAAATAGGCCACATGTAACCCTACCAACTTAAATCTTTATCATAACTTTAACTGCCTTAGTGGACTATTCTGCAACACTAACAGTAGAGTCTAGGAGTAAAACTTCGAAAGGAATGATCTAGATGCACGAGTTTGTATCTAAAAACCCATGAGGCCTTATTTGCCTTTCTTTTCTCTCTCTCAGAAGTCCTGTATACTTACAAGAAAAACAGTGAAGTCCAGAAGTTAGTTTTGGATTGAGATGTTTGCAAGTGGTCACATTTAAAGCAAACTATTGTCTGTTGATAAGGGAATGCATCTTTACAATGTGGTGACTTAAATTTTAAAATCCTGAAGCTGGAATTTGAGCATAGTGTCTAAGGAACAGATGCTGGGCACATGAAGTGGAGAGGTCTAGGAGCAGTCTTCACAGTGTAAACAGTGTGGAGGTCAGTCTCCCTGAGTGCTTTATATTCCTCTGGATTATTTTTAAGAAAGGTTACTCCGTGTTACTGAATCTTAAACAGATAAGGTACAATTACCAATAAGATCCTGAATAATATCATAACACAAAATATCTGTTGGGGTGTCTGTCTAGCTTACTGCCCAGAACAGTTGTAATTAGCAGAATTTGGCTTCAAGAGGCCTGTAGTCCCAAAATCGTGTCTTCTTGCTGTGCCCCATCCAAAAGTTTGAAAGGAATCAGAATTGTTGAGGGGCTTATCACTTGGCTTATATATACAAGAGGGTGTATATACACCCTCTTCCATGGTGACTCTTCCAGCTCCACTGAGAGTGTTACTTCTGTACCTTAGCTTTTCTTCCCTACCAAAATCTTAACTAAAATGACAAGAAATACAAGAAACAAAATAGTCTTTACCAGTGCTGAAAAAGTGGGGAGTTGTGCCACTGGCAGATGAAAACAGAATTAGGAAAAAACCTCACAGAATCAAGGGACCTCCCAACTTCACGGAGGCAAAAGAGCAGAAAAACACTGACATTCTCAGAAGGATCCCACAATAAAGTCAGAGTGGAGGTGGATATATAGAGCAGCCCCCAAAGATTCCCGCTTTCTGGTATATTCATGCCTTTGTGTGCGGACTGGACTTAGTGACTTGCTTCTGCCCAATAGAATACAGCCAAAGTGATGGGATGTCTGATTAGATTAAAATATCGTGACTTCTGTGTTGTTGGTAGACTGTAGCCTTCTTGGCTTGCATGCCTGATGAAGCAAGCTGCCGTGTTGGAGAGGTCCAAGTAGCAAAGACCTGAGGCCAGCCCCCTACCAAACCAGTGAAGAACCCATGTCCTTAGAATAACAACCTGCCAGGAACACAATCCTGCCAGTAACTAGGTGTGATTGGAAATGAATCCTTCCTCATTTGGGCCTTAAGATAACTGGAGCCCAGCCAACACCTTGATTGCAGCCTATGAGAGACCATGCACCACAAAACAGCTAAGCTATGCTCAGATTGCTTAGTATCATAGAAACTGTGAAATGAGTGTTGTTTAGAGTAAGTTTGGGAGTAATTTGATATGCAGCAATAGAAAACTAATACACAGAATAATATATACCATCCATTAAATCTGGAATAACTATATTAATGTCAAAAATTTCAAAGCAAAGAATATTATCCAAGATGGTCATTTGATAATGATGAAGTTCCAATTCACAAGGATCCCTGATAGAACTGCAGAAAGAAATAGGCAAATCTGCCATTAAAATCTGTAATTTCAATACTCATCTGCAAACATTTGATAGAACATGAAAATCATAAATAGGAATACAGAAGACTTGAACACTATTCTACTACATTTACCTAATTGAAACATTGAAATCATCTATCTACCAACAGCAGAATAAACACCTTTTTATGTACACATGAAATATTTCCAAGATAGACCATAGTCTGTTCCAGAAATAAGTTTTAATAAGTGGGAAAGGATTCAAGTCATCCAAAGTAGGTTTTCTGAGTACATTGGGATTAGAAGTCAACATAAATATGGAAAATTCTCAAATATTTGGAAATTAACACATTTCTAAATATGCTGTGGGTCAAAAAATAAATTGCAAGAGAAATCAAAAAATATCTTGAACTGAATATACAAGTGAAAACAGTGTATGAAAAGCCATTGGATGCAGCAAAGCTATGGTTAGAAGGAAATTTATAGCTTTAGACATTAGATTGGAAGAACAATCTAAAAATCAGTCATCTAACCTTTCTTTTTTAAAATCGAGAAGGAAAGAAGTAAATCCAACTTAAGGTAAACAGAAGAGGGGATTAAGAATAGAATTGAAATAACGAAAAAGATAAAACAATGGAGAAAAATCCCTGAAGCCAGTACTTCTTGAAAACATTAACAAAGTTGAAATTTTGTTAGATAGAAAATATGTTAGATCAAGAAAAAGAGTGTGTTAATTATTAAAATCTAGACCAGAATAGGGGTCATCACTAGGTAACCTACAGAAATTAAAAGACTCTGTAAAGGAGTATTACAAACGCGCTCCACCAACAAATTTTGAAATGTTTATGAAATGAACAAATTCTTACCAAAACTGTCCCAAAAGGAAAGGGGAAGCTTAAATCAAGTAAAGAAATTGAACTTGTAACTTAAAATCTTTGCACACAAGAAAGCATTAGCCCAGATAGCTTTACTGGTGAAAATTCTTTCAACTCTTCAAGAAATAATACAAAACCTATACAAAGTCTTTCAGGGGAAAAAAAAATGAGAACACTTCCCTCCTCACTCTATAAGGGCATTATTATTGAAGATAAGAAAATTTCATCCTTAATAAACATAAAAATAATCCTTTACAAAATGTTAACAAATAAAATCCAGCAACATCCAAAAAAGGTTTGCACGGCATAACCTAGTGGTGTTTATTCCGGGAATGCAAGTTTGGTTTAACATTAAAAAATCAATAAAGGTAATACCAGGGGTTTCTCAGCCCCTGTGCTATTGACACGTTGGGCTAGATATTCTTTGTTGCTCATTATAAGATGTATAGCAGACACAAGTAGCACCCTCTTCTGCACCACCAGTGTGACAATCAAAAATGTCTCCAGCTGACTTCCAGCCAAGATGGAGACGTAAGTGGACGCACCATGCCTCCTTGCACAACCAAGATAGGGACAACAATTTAGAAACAGAATAACAACCAGAACTGAGAAAATTGATCTGAATGGAAGTCGGACAACCAAGAAGTTGAAACAGACCCGTTCATCCAGACTGGTAGGAGGGGTGGAGTCGGGCAGCCAGGCGCCGGCTGAGGCGTGGAGAGCAGAGGGTGTTGGGACCAGGCTCATAAGGCATCCGGGGCGTGCAAGACCGCAGCGGGTGGACCCTGAGTACGCAAGCGGCAGCTGGCAGACCCCAGCCGAGGGGTGGCAACCGACAGACCCAGTGAGGTGGCAATTGTAAAGGGAGGCAGTGTGCTCAACCCAGGATCCCAGCGCTGGGAAATAGAGCCTGGGGACACTGATTGAGGACACCTGTGGGAGTTGAGGCACACAGAGAGACACCAGCCTCACAGGAGAGGTCCTTGAAGGGTCCCACCCACACAGGAATTGGCACCAGAGGGGCCCAGTTTGCATGGGGGAAGCAGCAGAAGGAACTGAGGTCCCACGGAGAACAGAGCAAGCACCATCGTTTCCTCTCGACCCCACCCCCACGTACAATGTCACAATCCAGCAACTGGGGTGCCTAGCCCTGGTGGACACCTAAGGCTCCACCCCTCACTGTAACAGGCACAACCGGACTAAAAAAAAAGAGAGGGAGAGAGAGAAAGAGAGATGTCTCAAACAGAAGACCAAATGAAGGCCCCAGAACCCATCCTTTTAAGCGACCAAGAGATAGCCAACCTATCAGATGCACAGTTCAAAACACTGGTGATCAGGAAGCTCACAGAATTGGTTGATTTCAGTCACAAATTAAATGAAAAAATGAAGGCTACAATAAGTGAAATGAAGAAAAATGCACAGGGAACCAATAGTGATGGAAAGAAAGCTGGGTCTCACATCAATGGGGTGGGCCAGAAGGAAAAAAAGAAACAACCACACAGAAAAGAATGAACAAATAAGAATTCAATAAAATGAGGAGAGGCTTAGGAACCTCCAGGACATCTTGAAACGTTCCAACATTCGAATTATAGGGGTATCAGAAGGAGAAGAGGAAGAGCAACAAGTGGAAAAGTTATTTGAACAAATAATAAAGGAGAACTTCCCCATTCTGGCAAAGGAAATAGACTTCCAGGAAGCCCAGAGAGTCCCAAAGAAGTTGGACCCAAGAAGGAACACACCAAGGCACATCACAATTACATTAGCCAAGGTAAAAATGAAGGAGAGAATCTTAGAAGCAGCAAGAGATAAGGGGACAGTAACCTACAAAGGAGTTCCCATCAGACTGTCAGCTGATTTCTCAAAAGAGACCTTGCAGGCAAGAAGGGGCTGGAAAGAAGTATTCCAAGTCATGAAAGACAAGGACCCACATCCAAGATTGCTGTATCCAGCAAAGCTTTCATTTAGAATGGAAGGGCAGAGAAAGTGCTTCTCAGATAAGGTTAAGTTAAAGAAGTTCATCATCACCAAGCCCTTATTTTATGAAATGTTAAAAGGACTTATCTAAGAAAAAGAAGGTAAAAAAACACATGTATAGTAAAATGATAGGAAACTCACAATTATTAACAACCAGACCTAAAACAAAACCAAAAGAAACTAAGCAAACAACTAGAACAGGAACAGAACCACAGAAATGGAGATCACATGGAGGGATAGCAACAGAGGGGTGGGAGGAGGAGAGAGGGGGAAAAGGTACAGAGAATAAGTAGCAGAGATGGTAGGTAGAAAATAGACAGGGGGAGGGCAAGAATAGTATGGGAGATGTAGAAGCTAAAGAACTTATGACACATGGACATGAACTAAAGGGAATGTGGGTGGGAGAGGGTGTGCAGGGTGGAGGGGAATGAAGAGAGGAAATGGGACAACTGTAATAGCATAATCAATAAAATATATTTTAAAAAAGAAGAAAAAATGTCTCCAGACATTACCAAATGTCTCTCATGGAGTAACACCCCTGGGTGAAAATCATTGCAATAAATCATGTTAATAAAATCAAGGGAAAAAGCCATATGATCATGTCAATAACACAGAAAAGACATTTGACAAAATCCAACACCTATTCATGATACAACTCAGGAAACTAGAGATAAGGGATTTCCTCAACTTGATAAAGGGCATCCACAAGAAACTTTTAATGTTGTATTTAATTGAATGCTTTACCCTTGGACTGGGAGCAACATAAGGATGTCTCCTCTTACCGTTATTTAGCATTTTACTGGAGACACTTGGCCAAAGCCACAAGGAAAGAAAAAAAAAGATGTACAGATTGGAAGGGAAGAACAAAAATTGCCTTTATTTTAGATGACATGATCTTGCAAGTAAAAAAAAATGCTAGAAATAATGTGAGTTTAAGAAGGCCATAGTATACAAGATCAACATAAAATCAATTGTATTTTTATGTAGCAGTGATGAATGATCTGAAAATAAAATTAAGAAAACAACTTCACTGCGATCATACCAAAAGGAATAAAATATTTGGGAATACATTTAACAAAAATGTGAAAGGCATGTTCATTGAAATGTATAAAATATTACTGAGCCAAATTGAAGTGGACCTAAGTAAATGAAGGGCTATACCTGTTCACAGATTAGAAGACTTCATATTGTTAAGATGGCAATTCTCAAATTGATTTATAGATTCACCCCAATCCCTACCAAAGTCTTAACCAGCTTGTTTTGTACAAATTGACAAGTTAATTCCAAAACTTACATGGTAATGCAAAGGACTTAGACCAGGAGCCAGCAAACTTTTCCTGTGAACAGCAAGACAGTCACTGTTTTAGTCTTTGCAAGTCCACACAGCCTCCGTTGCAACCATTCATCTTTACCAGTGTCATTTGTGAATAGGCATGGCTATGTCAATAAAACTTTGTCTACAAAGACAAGCACCAACCTGAAACCAAGACTAAACAGGACAATTCTGCAAAAGAAGAACCCAGTTTTGTTCTTTTACAAAACTGTGTGACTTACACTAACATTTGCATACTAGTTATAAAGCAGCAGTACTGAAGGCAGTGCGGTATTGGTTTAAGGATGGACATATAGATCATTGGAACTGAATAGAGTGCAGAAATATATTCACACATATACGGCCAATTGACTTTCAATGAAGGTGACAGTAATTTAATAGCAGAAAGAACATATCTGTATTTTTAAAAATCCCTGCTTCATACTATCACAAAAATGAACTTGAACTGGTTCACAGGCCTAGATGTAAGAGCTAAAACTACAAACTACTAGAAGAAAATATGGAAAAAAATCACCAAAAGTATGACATAATACTTTTATGTCATAAAAGTATTATAGAAAAAGTTGATAAATTGGATCTCATCAAAATTTTAAGCAATCTTTTCAAAAGGTTCAACTAAAAAAATTAAAAGGCAAGTCAATGACCAGGAGAAAATATTTGTAAAACATATAGCTGATATACAATATGTATCCAGAGTATATAATGAACTCTTAAAACTCAAGAACTCTTAAGTCAATAATAAGAGGACAAAAAAATAAGAAGAATCAGATAGACATTTGCCAAAGAAGATATGCAAATGGCAAATCAATGTATGGAAATATCACATCATTAGTCATAAGGAAAATGCAAAGTAAAACCGCAATGAAGTACTTATAACATCCACTAGACTGACTAATACTTTAAACACTTTTTAATCTTCACCCAAGGACTTTTTAAAAACTTGATTTCAGAGAGAGAGAAACATCAATCAGTTCCTCTGCATGCGCCCCACCTGGAGATTGAACCTGCAACCTTTTTGGTGCACGGGACAACACCCCAATCAACTGAACCGGCTGGCCAGGGCAAGAATGTCTACTATTTTGAAAGACTGACAATACCACCTGTTGTCAGGGCTTTGTAGAAACTGAAACCCTCTCATAAGGCTGGTAGAAATGTCATATAATACAGTGATACAGCCCCTCTGGAAAACTGACAGTTTCTAACAGATTAAAATGTACATGTACAATAAGACCCAGTAATTTTGCTCCCAGGCATCTACCTAAATAAAAATGAAAATATACGTCCACACAAAAACTTGTATTCAAATGTTCATAGCGTCATTATTGATAATAACTTGAAACTGGAAATAATCCAAATGTCTCTTAAGTGGTTGGTGGATAAACAGAATGTGGTGCATCCATACAATGGCATACTACACAGCAATAAAAAGAAGAAAGTACTGATGTAGGCAACAAAATGAATGAACCTCAGAAACATACTGACACAAAATATTATGTATTTATTTATGTAAAAATGTCAGAAAGTGCAAAACTATAGAAACAGAAAGCAGATCCTCTCTTGCCTGCGTTAAGGGCTGGGAGTGGAGGTTGGCTGCAGAAGGGGTGGGGGGTGGCTTTGTTGTAGCGTTTCTCTGGGGCCATGTCACATAACAGTACATTCGCTAAAATTCACTGACTGGGTGGATTTTGTGGTATTGAAAGTAGAAGAGTAAAGTTGTCTAAAAAGGAAAAAGAAAAAGTATGAAGCAAAGCATGTGCAGTGGATGCAACGGCCCCAGCTGATATATCCCATGAGAGACCCTCACTGTGCCTGTAGGAGATCACGTGGGGAATTTTCAGGGTAGAGGGGCAAGGCCGTGGGATACTGAGGTGTGTTGGAGTCAAAGACATTAGAACTTTGTCAGTTTTTTTTTCCAGGCTAAGCTCTTCTTGAGTTTAGGCTTTTCCTTCTATCCTGTTTTCTGTGAAAGGGAGGGTGTAGCTAGCCAGAGTTACAAGATCACTGTTTAATATCTCTCCATATGGAGGAGGCACCATTCTCAAAAAGAAGAAATACCAGAAAATGGTCTTCCTTGTTACCGATGTATTACAAAGTCTAACAAAACCAAACTGTGCCAATCCAATCTTACTTCATGGTTTGTAAGGCCAAATAATAACCTTAAAAATCAATATTTTAACGCCTTACAGTGACTATGCAGAATTAATATGTTAAAATGTTTTCCAAGCATTAATAGCAATTGTGTGAATCTTAATAAAGGAACTCAAAATGGACAGACTCCACATTTAGCCGGTACAAATGAAGACAGCAGGTCTAATTTTGAAACAATAAACATCTCATTTGTCGAACAGCAAGGCTGACAATCAGACTATCAAACCATGAAGAACAAGTGTGAGGGGTGAGTGTATGTATTGAGTGGGGAACCCCCAGAACAAATACAGAATACGGTATGTAGCTTCAGGAATGCCAATCAGGGATAGTCTGATTTTTTTTCAAATGGGTGCTGAGCCTATACATTAACAAATAAGAACAGAGTGAAGTAAGTAGGACAAAGAACAAAAACCACGGTCTTTCTTGAGCTCCTAAGCTAAAAGTGCAGTTGCTGTGTGCACATACAGAGGGGGTGCATGTCCACACCAAAACCTGCACACGAATGTTTACAGCAGCTTTCATTTAGAGTTGTGGAAACGTGGAAGCAGCCAAGATGTCCATTGGTAGATGAATTGGTGAATAACCTGTGGTATGTTTAGAGCTGTATCTTTGGAGAAAGAGTGTTTGAAAAGAAGTCTTTTTGTTTTAAATTACATCAGTCCTGGTAGAAATACACACACACACACACACACACACACACACACACACACACGCTGCCCGCACTCCCTGCCTCTCTTCTTGTGGTGTGATCAGCACATTGACAGGCAGAGATGAGGTAAAGGTTATGGGATGAAAGCCCAGGGACTGCGTACCACTGAGTCAGGAAAGTAAACACAGAAAATTCACAGATATTCATGTATTTACTGCGCAGTGCAGGACCGACTTAGTGAGCAAGGGAGCATGCTCAGTGCTCAGGCCCCTGAGGTTTTGTTGCCTGAGAGTGGTTTCTGCTCTGTCACATTTTCCATTGCGAGCAAAAACTTTCCTTTGCAACTTGCGATGGAAGTTAGAGGCGCAATCTAAAACCCAAGGAGAAGATTTTCCCTCCTTGTCTGATCTCACTAATCTCTAAATGATGGAAGATAGGACCCTTTAACCCTGCTTTAACGAACGCACTATATCGATCAGTCTTGTCACGCAAGGGCAGCCTGAGGAAGATAATGTATCCATGTACTGTTCCAGTAGGTGGCGCCCTCCTCTCTCCATCAGCTCCTCTTTGACAGCCTTGGCTGCAGACTCTTACCCCCTTCAACGTATCCAGCAGAGCGGCTGAAAGCCCTGTCTTTGCAAAGTCAGGGTAATTTTAGGGTGTTTAGAAGAAACATAAAAAAATTAGCCCTTTTCTTCTGTGTAAAAAATCAGTGTACAGTTCAATCCTGCTCTTATATTAGATGATTGTAATTTCCAGGCTGGATTCTGTTTTCTGCAAATATTTTGAGAACAATGAAACTGCTAAAATGTGTCCCCTCCTTAAAGTTTTTCTGTTCGAATTCACACCAACCATTTCTTTGAGGGGCAGGGTGATATAGTGGCTAAGAGCACCACAATCAGACTTCCAGGTTCAAATCTCATCTCCCCCAAACTAAGAATTTGGCAATTTGGAGCAAATGGTTCAAGAGATGAGTTTTCTCATCTATAAAATAGTGCCGATGATGAAACTGGTCAACATGGATAATGCACTGAATGTATTACCTGGTATGTAATAAGACAATAAATCATAGCTACAACTGCAAGTATTTAATGTTTGTATTATGTATACATTTATGCACTGCTCTTCCTATCTATCTTCAAGATCCCTGAGGAAAGGCATCATGTCTCCTCCATCAGACTGGCCTAGGTCCCGGGATTTGTCTTCTCTATTCTGCCAGATGCTCTGCCTGGGATTTGCAAGCAGCCCTGGGGAAAGGGTCTTGACTGCCCACGAACACAGCCACCTGAAACTCTCCTACCTTCCCACGTCGACTCCTAGCCCTGGGTCATGTGGCACCACGGTGATTCGCTGTGCACCCCAGCATCCGCGATTCCACCCCATTTGAAGCTTGGATATCATTCTTGAAAAAATTGACTGTTTTATTCAGTTGATGGAGAAGAAGGGTGGAGAGAGACAAGTGAATCACAGTCAGTGCCAGTACCAAAGACCCTCAGCATACCCGCATACATGCATAGTAGACATTTCTGTTTCTAGCCACTCAAAGGACATATACTTTTACAAAATACATTGACTTACAGTGTGCCGGGGCAGAGGGTGGGTAAGGAGAAGGGAGGAGGCAGGAGGTAAGCATGAGAAGGTGCACTGTGTGGGGAGCGGGGAGAGATACCTAGGTTCACAGGACGCTGCTCTGTGCCAGGAGCGCCGGTATGTCGTTGCATGTAGTTCTCGCAGCAAGATGGTGAGGTGGATCTAGAGTCCCAAAGTGGTGCCCCGCGCCCCATTTCCGCAGGGAGTGGTTAATCTGGCTCACCAACCAAAAGGTTTGAAACTGAATTTCTGGCTCTTGTTGAAAAAATAAGAGACCAGGTAAGGACAGGCTGGCGGCTCCCTGATACCGGTAGGTAAGTGCTCTGGAGTGCACCCAAGTTCCTCCCCTTCCCCGGGACGACGCCCCGCCTCCCCGCTGTAAGTTTCCTCCCTGGCTCCCTATCATTATTCTCCCCTTTTACTGATGAGTAATTGAAGTGCAGGGCAGTTGAGTAACTTTCCCACAGTTGTCAAGCTGAAACTGAAGAAGCTAGAATTGAAATTCTGGTGCATTTCCGTCTGAAGTCCATGCTGTTTATGCGCCATTCATTTCCACAGAGATTTATAGAGAATGCAAGCATCCAGAGCAGAGGCTCGTGGAGGGAAGTAGTGTGAGGAAGAACCCTTATTTAGGAGCCTGGAGGCCTCCTGCATTCACGTTGTAGCTGTGGCCCCTGCTGAGCGTGCAGCTTTCAGCACACAACTGCATGTCACTTCTCCGGGCCTCGAGAGCTCATCTGTAACATGGACGACCAGGCCTACTTCGCGAGGTCGTTTCGAGGGTGGGAAGAAGTGTTTGGGAAGCCCTTGGTACAGCGGCAAACTCCCCAGCTCCGAGGGCATGCAGAGGCCAGCGGCGAGGGGCGCCGGCAAATTTGTATTAACTGTGTGCCACGTGTACTGTTCAAACCCACTTGAGAGAAATCGGAGATAATTTTTATTTGCAGATATTCATGATTGTAGCGAGGGTGGGTCCAAGTTCTGATTGCCCGGGTAACTCTCCGGCCTCCTGCCCGACACCTTCCCGCGGGGCCGCGGGGCCGCGGGACCCGGGTACTGGGCGCCGCACCACGCGCACGGCTCCCGAGGGCCCCGCCCCGGGCCCCGCCCCCAGTCCCGGCCCCACCCCTCCTCCTCTGCGGGGCGGGGGCGCGCGGGCCCCGGCTGCAGAGATCCTCGCCCCGCCGCGCCGCGGCCACAGCTGCTGCCCGGAGCGGCCCGGCGCCTGCGGACCGGTGCAGGCGGGGCCCCGCGTGCCCAGCCACAGGTGAGTCCCGGCAGTTCGCCGCCGGGCGATGACGCCCCGACGGCTGCAGGGCTGGAGTGGGGGGGGACTCAGGAGCTCTTTTCGGCTCGTCCCAAATACTTTGAAATCGAAAGCGCCGCGGCTGCAAGAGCTTCGCAGCCACCTCTCGGTGTCCCGAGCCGGGTTGCTGGGGCCTCCGGCGCATCCCCGCCTGGAGAGCGGCGGGGCGCAGGCGGAGGGCGCGAGGCGACAGCCAGGCCGGGGCCGGGGCGGGGCGGAGGCCGTGGCCACTGATGCCCAGCGGGTTTGGTGAGGGGGCAGACCGGCTCCGGAGCCCCAGAGCGGACTTGCTTAGCAGAGGAAGGGAAGGGTGTGGCGAGGACGGAGGCTGGGGTCCCGGGCTGGGGAGCTGCCCCAGAGCGTGGTCGTGCACTAAAGGGGCCACGTTCAAGTTGGGGTTCACAGGCGGAGGAGGACTCTCAGGTGTCCTCCGCACAACCGCACCCCAACCTCTTCCATGCCCTCAGACACACCCTCACCTTTTTTATTTAATCCTCACCTGAGGACATTTTTTTCATTGCTTTAAAGAGAGAGGAAGGGAGAGAGAAAAATACTGGTTGCCTCGCGCCGGCCTGGGGATGAACCAGCATCCTAGGTCTGTGCCCTGACGCGCATCAACCCGCAACCTTTCGGTGTATGGGAGGACGCTCCAACCAGCTGAGCCACAATGGCCAGGGCCCCCGCCCCCCTCCATTTGTGCAAAACTTTCCAACCAGAGCACTCCAGAATGAAACTTTAATAGTGGAAGGGGTGGAAACCTCTTCGAACCGTTCCGATGAGCGAGCTCGTTTAGACGCGCAACGCACACGCGCACAAGACGAGCTCCAAGGGCTCTTGCAGGAAGCCAAGACTCGGGTGGAATGAGCGCCAGGGGCACGCGGGGGTTTGGTGCCATTTGGGGTCCGCACACCACATTACCTCCCCCTTGTTACCGCTCTGCAGGGCTCTGGCAAGTCTGAGCACGTTCTCGACTGCTAACCCCACCGCTCCTGCAGACTCTCTCAGCCGGCTCTGCCCCCTCCTGCAGAGTTTCCATATTTGGCTATTTCAGATTTACTTTCATCAGAGCTCAGTTATCTCGCCGTGGCAGGCAGGCCTGCTCTGGGCCGGCCTGAGGTGGGGGAAACGCGGCATGCCTCCCTGGCCAGGTTTCCCCCCTCCACCCCGTCCCCCACCCTCCACAGCCCTGGGCTCTGACCCGTGTCCTGTGGGGACAGGCATCTAGTAACCGATTTACTTCACTAAGCGTCTGGGCACAGGTGCTCTACGGGAACTGCTCTAGGGCCGGTGGAATATGGTTTCTTCCTTCAGAGATATTTACATTTTTAAAGGGCTGGGAAAGACATAGCGTGCAAAGAAATGGGTTGCAGCACTCCTGGGAATAGAATAGTTCTGAGTGTGTGCGAAATAATTTTAGGCAGGGAAAGGCTGGGTTGGACTTTGCACACCGGAGTGCAGCTGCCTGCTGCCCCTTATACTCTCACAGCCCAAGACAGGGGTGTTAGCACAGTTAACGGTTTGGGTGAAAACCGTAGCATCTAAACGCTCCCATCCCCAACTCTACTCTCTAATCTGAACCCAAGAGACAGAAAGTGCTGCAGGGAAGATGACTGTGTTGGAAACAGCAAGTGTCTAGGCTCTCTGAAGGCTTTCTGTTGCTTTTGTTACAGTCTGGGTTTGAACTCTGTGGAATGGTTTGGCCTGGGATCCTGGAATCCCCTTCTCTGGGTCTGGGACACAGGTGGGACAAAGTGTCCTGTCTGAGCCAGCTTCTGGAAGTCCTGCTGGAGGGGAGGTGGCGGAGGAGGTGACTTTCTCAGGTTCACTGGGCCGAGGTCGGGGGCAGTGGGGATTGGACGGGCAGAGCTTCTGTCTGTCAGCAAGCATCACCTGAGCGTCCTGGCCACGGGTGGCAGGGCGGCAGCAAGAACATGGAAAGGAGATGGGGCCGCATCCGCTGGAAGGACCGACTGTAGCGACTGGGATATTCCGGTGGAGATGAGTCTCGGAGTGAGGGAAGCAGCATGGAAGCCTCTGAGCCAGTCCGGTTCGGCTCTCCACGGAAAGGCTTGTCAGCATTGAGACAGACCTTCTGTGATTAGCTCAGCTTCCCTCGAACACCCTTTCTCATTGCTCTTGTCGTTTTGTTCTCACTCTGCCCTCTGTGACGTCTCCGTGAGCCAGGCCAAAGCGGGTCTATCCTCCACATCTTCCTGATGGTGGGGGCGCGGCACTGAGAGTGCAGTAAGCCTGCAGGCTCCCCTGCTGGGCCGGGCCTGGCTCTGCAAGGTGTCTGGTTCGCCTGCCTGCCTCAGGTGCCTTACCCTGGTTTCTCAGAGAACTGGTTCCGCCCACCTCTCCTCATCCCAGGGGTCAGCCAGGGGACCAGACCCTAGTAACGCCTGTGTCGTCGCTTGCCGCAACATGAAGCAGATTCTCCCTCGGATGCCCTGGCCAGCACATGAGCAGACACCCGCTCTGTTAGCTCCAGCCAGCTGAGCGCACTGGGAGCCAGTTCTGTGTCTGTTCCTGTTTGCGCTCTGGAACCTGTCTCAGAGCAGGCCTAAACAAATGCTGGCATTGAATTCACCTGAAATGTGTCTCCCATGGGCTCCGAGCTGCCAGGGACTGATGGCTGGGAACACGTGCTGGGTGGGGCCCTGCGGAGAGAGGTTCAGCGCCAGCAGGACTGGCTTAGCTCCCAGGGATCAGAATAGCACCGTGCAACCCACAAATAGCCTGTCTCCCTGAACTTTTCACGGCCTCCCTGAGAGGAGGTAGACGCTGTTTGTCACTTTACCTGGTTGCAAGCTGGGGCTCACAAGTGACTTGAAAGATGTCATAGCATGCTGGGCCAGCCAGGAATCCAGCCCAAGTCTGCTGATTCCAAACCCTGTGCTTTTCTTCTAGTATTTTGGCTGGAGGAAGACAGGATTCTGGGCAGGAGAAGGGTGAGGCAACCAGAAAGGCGTTTGTCAAGAGCTGCCTAACACCTTTGTCACTGACGGATTCTTTAAGAGCTGATAGACCAGGGGAAGTTGCGGGGGAGGGGTGGCAGTGGGGAGCAGTGCATTGGGCCACCCAGTCTGAGGAGGTTTTCCTGCCCAGGTGGTAACTTTTTCTGCGGTTTCTCTGGGGCAGGAGCTGTCACTCCAGCGGAGTGTAGCGGTTGGGTCTCTGTGTGGTCAGGGGTGGAGGGGAACATGCCACAGGGCGGAAGCCGTCCCCAGGGACCATGGGCTCCTGCCACTGCCGAGGCCAGGGTGGGATCCCGGGGAATTCGTCACTGTGCCCAGAGGACAGATTTACTTGGAGGGTCTGAGAGCAGTAGACTCGTATGACTCCTGCAAGCCCTGTTTTGTGAGGAAGTGGGCTGGAGGACCAGGGAAGAAATAGAAGTGAAAACACTCAACACTGTTGACAGGAAGATTCAGAGCCGACTTGCAGGGCAGGGATGAGCACACTCTTCGAGCTGCTATCTGGGGCCGGGGGCAGGGCCTGGACGGCCGTGTAGCGAAAGCATGTGCACCAGGATGTGCCAGCAGGGCCAGTGGGCCCAGTGTTGTTTTCATTGAATGTATTGGGGTGACATTGGTTAATAAAATTATGTAGGTTTCAGGTGTACCATTCTGGAATACCTCATTTGTATGTTGAATTGTGTGTGGCCACCAACCCCGGTCCAGTCTCCTTCCATCCCCATTTATGGCCCCCTTTACCTTCTTCTACCTTCCCCCACTCCCCCCTTCCCCCACTCCCCTTTTGGGCCCAGCGGTGAATGACAGCTGACAGCCCGAGGGCATCCCCCCTGGCATGTGTGGGAGGGAACCCACCTCACTCAGTGTCTGCAGATCCGCAGGCCTGGTTTTCTGTCCCGTGCTCCATCGCCTTCCACGCTCACGGGTGCAGAGGGTCCCTGGGTGCCCCCCACAGCTGCTCCAGGAAAAGACGCTGTTCCGACCACCCGCCAGGAGAGCGCCTTCTCCGCTTGCAGTCCCCATTCCGCACTCTCCTCCCTCCAGGACCAGACGGTTCCCTCCATTACTCTCTCAAGACGGACTCCTTCCCCTCCCCCCATGTGCTGTCCCTGTTCAACAACAGGGCCCCTGTTTCTCCAGGCCCTGTCCTCTCCCATCACTGACCGGCTTCCCGAACCGCAGCCAGCACTTGCGCCTGCGCTCTCCTCACTCAGCGCGTGCACCTGCTGCGTGGCTGGGATCTCCCTTCGAAGGCGTCCAGGGCCCAGTAATCCTCTGTCGCCAGCCTGCTCTGCAGCTGCTGCCCCTGTCCCTGGAGGGTGCCACGCCGTCTCCACTGATGAGCCCCACAGATACCACAGATACTTGTCCCAACCCCCCCTTCCTCTGTGCTCCCCCTAATCTGTGCAGAGACCAATGCTTGCCCCCAGTCCCCACATCCCCTCCCCACCTGGTCCTGTGTCCTCCCAGCCGGTCCGGATCTACTCTCTATCCCCAGGGCTGCTACCTGTGTTCAGGTCAACACACCTCTTCCCTGCACTACCTTAACTGTGCATTCACTCCCCTTCCCGCCTTTCTAAGTTCCCTCCCACACTTCTGCAGAGGGGCTCCTTGATGTGTGGCCTAATCAACACCTGCTGCCTTCGCTAAAGGCATCGTGGAAACGTGTGGACTTCAGAGTCTGGCAGGCCTGGGTCTGACTCTGGATGTATGGCTTGCTGATTGTAGTTGAATGATCTGAGCAAGGTGCCTGACTTCGGCGAGCTTCTGTACTCCCAGTGGTAAACCGATAGAAGTGGCACCCCCTGGGCTTGCTGGAAGGATTAAATGAGCCAGTATTTACACAAAGCATAGTGTCTGGGAGGAGTTCAGCAGCACTGGTCTTCTTCCTCCTTGTGCCCGACAGCCACAGGGAGCTGTGGGGCCTCTGGGGAGGCTGAAAATGTGTGTCTAGCCTAAAGGCCTTCAAATTGAAGTTAAAAACAGGCAAGCAGAACTGCCCCCTGCCAAGGTAGGCCATCATTTAACTAGCCCATCGTTGCCACTCTGCAATCTCTAGAGCAGGCAGACCTCAGGGGCCAGGGTGGGTGAGCTGGGATGGCGCAGGACAGGGTAGGGATATGCTGGGGCAAGCCCTCGGCAGGCAGCGGACAGAGAGGAGGGCAGGCAGCATCAGACAGGGGGGCCCAGGCCCAGGGGGCAGGTTTCAGGGGCAGGACTCCAGTCTCTCAAAGGACCTGTGGGCTGAGCAGGTGCAGCCTTGGAGGAAGGACAGCCCCAGGCAGGGAGGCAACACAGGGACCCAGCAGAAGAAGTAAAACACAGTCAGGATGCAAATGCAGGCACTGCCTTCCTTGATCACCGGGAGCTGAGCAGTTGTTACTTCAGTGGCATCCAACCTTGAAGTCAGAGCGGGGTAGGGAGTAAGGCCGGCTTGCGGGGAAGCGGCCAGCCAGAGCCCTTTCCCGGCGCCCTGACTAAGGGAGATGGCTTGGTACAGCAGGCCGTGCTCGGAGCCCGGATCTTGATGCTGGAGGGCGGAGGCAGGTGGGTAGGGTGAAGCTATGCAGGTCATGAAAGTCCCTGCTCTGCCGCTACGCTCTGAGGAGTCTGGGCAAGAGGCTGGGCATACCTGTGACGCAACCTGGGAAAACTCTCCGTGCTTCCCCAGGTGAAAGGCAGAATGACGTAATGCAGAGTGCAGGCTCTGTGCTCAGTGGCTGCAGAATGGAAGAAGGGATTAGACAAGCGTGGGGCCTTATTCCAGGAAGTTCTCCTGAGGAGTGGAGAGGGGTAGCTGGGGGGGACAGGGGGATTACTGGACTGGGGGCAACGGGGTAAACGGGTAAAGGAAGGAGTCAGTGATTGCCCTTAACAAACAGAAAGTAGGTTATTTTGGAGCAGACTGATTTTCTTACATTGAGGTGGTTCCTTTGAAAAACCAATAATTTGGGATGTTTCTTCAGCCCCTCCGAAGCACTCCCCAGACAGACCTTCCTTAGAAATGTGCGATGCCGCTCACCAGCTGTGGACAGCTGCACCACAGTCTTCCGGTCACTCCTTGCTACCAACCTTTCCCTCCGTCTGACTTCCAGCGGGCTACTCCCCCGACACCAGGTCTTTCTAACAAGTGTGACTTCCCTGTCCCCCCCTCTCCTGTGTCATAACCGTGACGCTCCATTTCCTCAGCGTCAACTTGGCTGAGGTCATGTTCAAGTGCTGTAGGGCCTCCCACACCTGACTTACCTGTTGGAACTTTCTTCAGATCATTTCCTCTGCCTAGAATGCCTCTTGTTTTCATCTACAAATCCATACCTCCCTCATCTTTAAAAAAAAAACTTCAACATGTATCTGTTTAGAAAGCTTCTGTGTTGGGGGCCCAGGGTTGAGGGTTTGTGGGGAGCACTCACAGGACACAGAGGTCAGTTATCATAACGAAAGGATTCAAAGCAGAATCAACAAAGTGCAAAGGCACATGAGTCCAAGTCCGGAGGAGATCAGGCAGAAACTTTCAAGGGTCTCCTCCCGGCAAGTCACATAAGACATAATTCTTCCCGCTCTGGAATGTGACACCATGTGTGAAAATGTTGTCAGCCAAGAAGCTCGTCAGAGACTCAGCGCTCAGGGGTTTTCTCCGGGTCCGGTCACGTGGGCACCCTCTGCCTGGCTTACACCAAAATTCCAGACCTCCAGAAGAAAGGCGTTTAGCATAAACCACATGGTTTGCAAACAGTTCAGGTGGAGGGAGCCCCATGCCAGTCAGGGGAAGCTGCCCTAAATCCACCCTCCCTGACATCAGCCGGGGGGCCATCCAGGCGAGCAGACATCTCCAAGGAGAGCGGCCTCAGGCCTGCTGTGCAACTCTTCATGGCGCGGCTTCCCTGCAGAATCCCACCTGCCGGAGCCTCACTGTGGTTCTGTTGTAGAGAAAATCACCCCGGAGAAGGAGTCAGAAGACATGGGCTCCAGCTCAGCGTGGTAACTTACTGCTAGGTGATACTCTGGACCCCTAAGACTCCATTTTCCTCCCTCATTTAGAACAGAGGGATTGTACTTCTTGTATGTAGACCTCAAAGGTGACCTTGAGGACCAAACAAGCTGCGGCGACAGTGTCTGCCCACCCTCTGGGTTGAGCACTCCTGAGCGTAAGACAGCGAGTGAGTGAGCACTGTGGGCGGTGCAGGGGGGAGAGCACGGCAGTGGCTTTGATGGGAGACAAGCCTGAGATGGGACCCTTACCCGGCGCTTGCCAGCGCTCTCACCTTGCATGTATTATGTAGCCCCCTGAGCTTCAGGACCCTATTGGTAACCTGTGAGCATGAGTGATAAAACTAGTACCCGCACCTCACTGGGCTGCTGTGCAGAGCAAGCAGCACGGCCCATGCAGAGCTCCCAGCCACAGCGTCTGGCCCACGGTAGGCAGCTACTACCTCACTGAAGTATTTGAGTGCTTGCTCTGTGCCAGCACCTCAAAAAAGAGAAACACAGTCCCCTTCTATTTGCTGGTGCAGACGAATGTCAAACAAATTATTACATTAAAAATGAACTGGAATCATAAGTGGTATGAAGGAGACGTACAGGGTGACAAAGGACGTGTGATGAAGAAGGGGGGGCCTACGCTGGCCGGGGAGGCACGTGAGGCTTAGCTGAATACGTCCGTGATGCTTCAGCTGAGCTTGCATGAGTTCAGCTCGGTGAGAAGTGGGGAGATGGAGGAGAGGAAGTTTGCTGCAGAGAAACAGCTTGAGCAAAGGGAGACCAGCCTTAGGGCGCAGGCTGTAGGGAGGGGAGTTTTGGCACTCACAGGAAGACGGGAGAAAAGGCCAGAGAGGCTGCAGCACAGGGGTGGGGCGTGGGGGAGCTCACGATGACGCTGCCCACGTGGGCAGGCTGGGATTCGGAACTGTCAGAGCAGTGTGAGGCGCTGCGAGTGACAGCAGCTTGGCATTTTCAAAAGCTAAATCAGGCTGTGTAGAGAAGGCCTTGGAGGAGCCAGTGGGGGAGGGGAGACCAGTCATCGGAAGGGAGGTGAAGGAGGGGCAGCTGTTGTAGCAGGACAGCCCAGTTACAGAAAGCTGTCCTGGTGGCCCAGATGGGAGGGGCAGTGGCTGGAATCGGGGGTTGTTTGGGGGGTGGAGAAGCAGGTGGGATGTGTGTGTCCGTGAGGCACATTCCGGGGAGCTCAGTGCCGGACTGGGTGTGGGGGAGGAGAGAGAAGGCACTGCCAGGAGCGATGCCAGTTGTCTGGCGACGGCAGCAAGATAGAGAGTGGGCCTTCAAGAGTGAGCCGTGGAGAGAGAGCAGCTTAGGAGAGTGGATTGGTTCCGGTGTGCACGCACCGGCTTTGGGGTCAGAGGGAGACACTAGTTAGGCAGACGCGAGTGTGGGTTTAGGTGCAGAGGAGAGAGACATCAGGAGTTGTTTGTTCATGCGCGGGCTTCCCCGCCAGGACAGTGTGGTTCTGGGGAAAGGGAGGGAACGAGTATTTCAAAGTGTGCTGTGTTTTCGGGGAGGGGGCAATCAGCCATGTCAGATGCTGCGTAGAGGCCGGGGAAGATGAAGACTGAAAGTTGTCGGTTGGTGTTGGTGACCCAGAGGTCACTGGGACCTTGAGCGGTTTGGGTGGCTTGGTGGGTGTAAGTGGGTGATCATTGTCGTCAAAAGACCCCTAAGGAGGCAAGAACCCAGGACAGGTGGACAGTCCAGCTTAGTTCAGAGGTGACCCCCACCCTGGCTCCGGGAGGGAGAGGGCGGAGCAGGGGCCCCCGTGCAGGTAAACACGGAGGTTTGCTGGCAGGAAGTGGAGGTAGTTCTAGTCTGCAGACTTCTGTTTTTTTCTGCGCAGTAGGAAGTGAGGTTTGCTGAGAAGACTGCAGGGAGTGGTCGAGGTTTGTGGAGACAAACCTTGAAATAGATATTAAAAACATTTGAAGCAGATATTGAAGACATGAGAGCGAGCTGACAGGGAGCACCTGGCCCTGCCCCTCCTACCCGTGGACATGACGAGGGACCCAGACAGGGACCCCAGCCGATGTGACCAGAGGTCTCTGGCACCTTCTGAGGCCCCTTCAGGGGGGCCCCAGACATGCTCATGGGATTGCATTGTTTGTTAGCCTGTCTACCTTTCCCAGTCCTTCTCAGCATTTCTCCCTCCTTCCAGGGAGCACCTGGCCCCCCACTGTGGCACCTCACCAGGGGCTAGTTCACAGGACCAAGGGCACTGCTCAGGCCCCACTCTTCCGGCCCCAGAGGGCTAGGGCCTCCCCGTCCTGCCACAGATTGCCTGCCCCAAAGTCAGCGGTCACGACCAGCTTTGCCCTCTCTGGCTATGACTGGTAGGATGTCAGGGCTTCTCAACAGTGGAGATGAAAAGTGTGGGCACCGGGCAGCACGCTCCGTGGGAGGGAGCCTTTCCAGTGAGTGGTTCCTGAGCGCCTCCCGTGTGCGCTGTTCCAAGTGTTGGTGCTTCAGTAGACAAAAGAAGCATCCTTGCCCTCGGGGACCTTGTGTTGTGGCAGGGGAAGACAGGCAGTAAAGAAGGAAATATTGCAGCAGCGACAGGGCTGCCAGGGATGGGACCTGTCCATGTGGGTCAGCGAAGGGCTCACTGGGGAGGTAACATCTGAGCAGGTAGGTGAGGTGAGGGAACAAGCCATTCGGGCATCAGGGAGAAGAGCGTGCCAGGCAGAGGGACAGCAAGCAGAGGGCTCTTCGACTACTCAGCAAAAAGCAAGGCCCGTGTGGCTGGAGCACGTGAACAGGGGAAAGTGCTCGCCAATGAGGCCAGAGGCCGGATCACATGCAATTCTAAGGACACTGCGTTTACCCTGAATGAGAAGGGGCCACAGGAGCAGAGGAGGAGCACGTCTGACTTCTGTGCTGGAAAGGATCGCTCCGGCTGCTGGGGTTCGCACAGGCTGAAGAGGCAGAGGCAGGGGCAGAGGCAGGGGCAGGAGACCAGCGAGGAGACAGACTGATGCTGTAACCAGTGTAACCAGTGGGGCGATAATGGCGCTTAGACCAAAGAGGTGACGCTGGAGGTGGTGAGCAATGCTTAGACGCGCTCGGAGAAGAGCCCTTGAGATCTGGTGGCGTTCGATGGAGAGGAAGCCAAGGAGGACTCCAGAGTTTGCGGTCCAGGCGGCAGGGTGTGCGGTGGCGCCACGTCACTGAGGGGGAGGAAGCTGTGGGAGGAGCAGGCTGGGCGGGGTTGGGTGTGTTGCCTTGAGATGCCTAGTAAACCACCGTGGAGGGCGGGCTATGCAGCTGGAATGAGCAAAGTTTGGGGTAGACATCCCGACTGCAGAGAGAAATCGGGATGTTGTCAGCCTTAGATGTCAGCCTTAGATATCAGCCTTAGGAGGCGGGAGCTGAGGTGAACTCACCAGATGGCGAGTGCAGGTAGAAGAGCAAGCAGGCCCAGCAGCAGTCTGGTGCTCTGGGAGATGGGGGAGAAGGAGTGGCCAGTGAGGAGGGGACGGTGACCTGGAAGCTGGCACAGTGGGCTAGCTCGGCGCTCCTCCCATGGTCACGGGCCGCAGAATCCAGCCCGGAGATTGCCCGAAAGCTGTCTTCTAGCTGCTGCTGAGAGACCTGAGTCTGAAATCTGTTGGCTAGGGTAGGCCGAGCTATGGCAACAAACAGGCTCCCAAAACAGAGGCGTGATTTTCTGGGGCGAGGGGCCCAAGCCAGTACTGGTGTCATGTTCCCGGGCACGTTCTTAGGACCCGACTGTCGTGGGGAAAACTTGGTTCTTCTTGCCAACGCAGTGAAGAATCACGGGCTGGCGAGTCAGCTGGTGTGCAAGCAGAGTTTATGAGGGACGTGTTCTCATGGAAGAGGACAGGCCTTGCCGAGGTGGGGGACGAAGGCGTAGGGCGCAGGTATAGGCAAGGCAAACGCATCCTTTGTCCTGGCGGGATGGGGTGAGGGAGCGACATACGGATTAGCGGGTAAATGTGGAGCCAGCTTCCGCCGGGGGAGGGGACCACCTAAATGTAGGCCTGTGTGGGAGTCTGTTCCCCAGAATTCTTCTCTCGCTCTTGCTCCAGACCACATTTGTTCATCTTGTTGTGAAACAGTTATGTGACAGGAGGCAGTTAATTCAAGTCGAGGCAGCTACCCAAACTTATTTTGGGCCTCTCTCTGTAAGCACAAGGGACCCCCTTGTAAAACAGATAGTGGCTAGAGGCAGGCAAAGCTGTTTTATGGACTTTTTCTTTGGGCACTGTGGACCCCTCCTCTCTCCCCTTGTAGACCTTGGGGCGAGTACACGGCTTCTTTCCCAGATAGTGGGAACGATACTTAGAACTTCGAGGGCTCCCCTGCTCCTGTCCTGGCACGGTGTTTCTTGTGGCGTTGGAACACCTGGCAATCTGATCAGACCAGGCTTGGGACTGCCGAGTCAGTGGCCGAGACTTGCCTCCCTCCTCCTCCCCGTCTCGGTGTACCATCCATCCCACCCAACACAACCACTCTGGGAACTGTTGCTGTTCTCAGTGCAGAGGCACGGTCCCCACCTGGACTGGGAACCCCTTGGGAACGGGAACTGTCGGGTAATTTGTCCTGTTCCACGCCCGCCCTGTCCCACCACAGGATGAGACGCAGGCCTCTGCCTGCGGCGGGCACTGAGCGAATGCTGGCTGGGACTGAAGGATGGGCGTGCAGGGAGGTTAAGTGTTTAGGTATATGTCAGGCGCTGGGCGCCAGTCATTTGCGTGGATTAGCACATTTCATCTTAACTCCAAGCCTGAGGGGCAGGTACTAGTGTCGTTCCATTGTCTAGATGAGGAAAAGGTGACACAGGTAAGTGAATGGCAGAAGGGACAGAGAGCTTTCTGGTTCCTGAGCTGGTCTCCAGGCTGTGCTGCCTCTCGTCAGACCGCGTCTGGGTGCCGGCGGGGAGGTGGCTCATTTCCCCCTCGCCCCGACACAGGCCGAAGAGCACTGCACTTGGAGTCGGAAAGCCTAGATTCAAGTTCCTGGCCTGCCTCGTGCTAGCTGTGTGATTTGGGGCACGGTGCTCGACACCTTGGGGCGCATGGCCCCATCCCAAACGTGACGATGGTAATACTGCCACAGGGTTAGTGCGAGGGCTGGGTGTGATGTCGTACATAAAGACACCGACTGCCAAGTACTAGGATGTGTGAAGTGATATCACTCCCCTCCTCCTCCTCCTCCTCCTCCTCCTCATTACCCCCGTTGTCGTCATCTTCTTGAAAAATCCAACGGTGGAACCCCTAAGATGACCCAGAGGGCGGCCTGAGGGGTGGAGAGCTGAGGATACCCAGCAGTTCCTCTGTACACTTTTATTTACTGATGTTTCTGCGTGATATGTGGTTGGCAGAGTTTCACTGTTTTTAAAAACCTGAAACTCTTGGCTAGTTGGTTCTTTAAGTCCTTCCACAGCTGGCTCTCTCGGCCGTGGGGGAAAGCCACCGTTTCACCCGGTTTCTGCTGCTCTCGGGGCCCCTCTCCGGGCTCCCGAGCTGCCTGACCTCTCCCGTCGTCCGGGTCAAGCCTGGCAGTCCCGGGAGCCCAGCATCCAGCGTGGTCATGGGGCCCTACAGCATCCTGGGAGCTGAACTCCAGGATGGCTGCCCTGGACATTTGGGGTGTGCCTGGGGTGGCCGAGTTCCAGAAGCTTCTCCCCTCAGGCCTGGCTCCCAGAGGCAGCCCTGTCTGCCTCCTCCCTGGGCTCGGGCCAGAGCTGGCCTCCCCGCTGGTCAGGAGGGGAGTGCCCAGCCATGGGCCCTCCCAGCTCTGGGGCAGCTGGCAGTATGTTAGATGTCTGTGGCCAGCCTTGGAGATACAAATCGAACACAAAGGTGTGTGCATTTGTGAGACGGCAAGGCACAGCTGTAATGGTGCTGGCCTTTGGGAGCTAACAGTCACCAAAAGGTCAAGTCAAGGTTTCCGAATCCTCCCTGACATGTCTGTTCCCTAGCCTATCTAGGACGGTCTCAGGTCTCTCCCCTTCCCGCAGAGCACCCTAAGGCCATGGAGGGTGGGGCCAAGCAAAAGTCCTGCCCAGTTCTCCTTAGAAATGCTTCCCCATTCTAAGCTAAATCCAAACTGGTCTTTGGCTGAGCATCCAAGCTCCCAAGTCCACCTGCTTGCGGGGCCCCTGGGGTCTCCACCTCCTTCCAGGAGCGTATGCTGTCTCTGCCTGCCTGTGTGAGAACAGTGGGTGGCCCGGCAGGGACGAGGGGAGGGGACTGTGCGTCTGAGAGGGTGGTGATGACGTGGGGACACCTGCGTTCAGAAACAGCCTAGCGGGGAACGAGGGAACCTTTCACAGGAGGCGGGCGTTGTGGCGAGAATGAAGGGCAGAGGGCTGATGCAGCCTCAGGGGAGCCCGCGGAGAGACTAGCGGTGTGGTCAGGGGTGGGAGGAGAACCAAGAGCCAAAGAGTCAGGGAGTTTCAAGAAGGAAGTACCAAATGCCACACAAAGGGCATGGGGGGCGGCAACAATTGGGAAGAGACTAATTGGTAAGTGTCATTATATGACTGCAGTTAATTTAAGATTATCGAACTCATATAATGTGTTTCCCAATTATTGGAAAACCCCCACACTCAGATGATAAGGGCCCCCCAGCTTGTTCCTGGGCAGGGTGCAGATGAACTCGGGAGAGGCGGGAAGGCTGCAGGGGGGTGCCAGTGGGACCTGGTCAGGGACACAGGTCTGCAGGCTCTGCCCTGGAGCCAGGAGAGGAGGGCGGGGAGGGGAGAACGCGGCTGGCGGGACATTGCGCGGCTGAGGACGGTGAGGAATCCGGCCCCCTGCGCTGGATTTCAGTTTCCCTGTCGGCATCTGCATGTGGCAGGTTCTCGGCAAAGGAGTTGGTGAATAACTGAAGGAATAAAGGGTTTGATGGGAGATGGTCCAGGAAAACCATGAACTCAAAATAATGCAATGGGTGAAGTGAGGAAGAAAATGCATCTTCAGGATGAAATAGGGAAATGAGAAAATGGCAACAGAGAGGCAGCTCTGGGCAGGGGAAGAGCAGTTAGCCCAGCTCAGGGCCCCAGAGGAGGACGAGCGGCACTTTGTGCTGGGTTGGCAGGGGGGTCTGGAAAACCACGGAAAGATGTACAACTTGTGCACACACGTGAGGCTAAGTCGGCAATGAGCTCTGCCCACCCACAGGGTTTCAGGTGTGACCTGAGCCTTAGCTGGAGTGCTGACTGTAGGGGAGGGGACATGGGGTGGGGGGGTGGGGGGTGGGGAGGGGGAGGGAAAAAAGCAGAGAGCTGGACTTGAGCAACAATAAAAAAGTTTAAACAAACAAACAAAAAATACCCTGCATTTGCAAAGACAAGCGGTGGGCTGACCAGTCCCTGATGTATAGTATTAACTTATTTAATCTTCAAAGATTCTGTAAGGTAACTGCCATCACCATTGTCACCGTTTTCCAGATGAGGAACCCAGAAGCGTAGAGAGTGAGCAGCTTGCCCGAGGTCAGTGGCTACTCAGCGGTGGGAGCAGGGTTTGAGCCCAGGCGGGTCCACTCCGGGGCTCCTGGCAGTAACTGCAGCACCACATGGCTCTCTGGGAGCCCCAGCCCCTCCTCATCCCGTGAAGGCCTCCACTGCGCCCTGGCCACAGGGCATTTCCAAGTTTCCTCCCTCAAAAAATGGGGCTGACGATACAAAAATATCTGCTGTCGGGATGAAAATGAGACGACGCATGTAAATGAGCTGGCACTGAGCCTGGACACAGACTTAGCAACTGTAATCCTGACCCACATGCAATGCCAGCCCTTCGTTTCCATTCACCCCCACTGCCCTCTGCCTGCCTCGTTCGGATTTATCCTCAGCCGCCTTCCTGGCTCTGCTCCCACGAGTCCTTCCGTGTGGAGGCCTCATGTTAATCCTCAGTTTCCCTTCTTATTGACCAGACACTGATGGAGCACTCTGTGCCAGGCAGAGGGCTGGCCCTGAGGATTGGCTGACCAATGAGGATCTGGGGACCAAGGAGGACGGCCTCTCCCTGGAGGCGCTCGCTGAGCTTACCCTAGAAGGCAGTGGGGACTGGGGCAGAGTTGGAGCGGAGGATGGGGGCTGAGCGTTCTGGAGCCAAAGCTTCCTAAAGAGGAAGAAGTTCGTGTGTGGGAAGATCAGTAGTGTTTTATTTTTTCTCCTCTTGGTCTGAGTTCTGAAAACAAATCTTAAAGGTTTCCTGCAACTGTACTTGGAGCCAGAGGGACCCTGGGTGGTTCTAAGCAAGAGAGAGAGTTCCATTCAGGACTTCCCTCCGAGGGAGACCAGGCAGCAGCTGCTGCAGGGAACGCAGCACAGGGCACCCAGCGCTGGGCACGGAGCACAGGGCACCCAGCACAGGGCACCCAGCGCAGGGCACCAAGCGGTGGGGAAGCCCGTCGCCCTAACATGCCCGCCCCTCGCCAACAGTGCTTCGCTGCACTCTCGCTAAAATGAGGAACCAGAGGTTTCCTGACGACTTGGAGGGAAAACACACTTCTCTTCAAAGGAATTAAGATCGTATCCACATCATCCTTGGTCCTGTGTCCAAGAAAACGCCCCTCTGTGAACATATAAGGGAAAGAAAAGAGAACTGCCAGCGTCTTGCCTTTGAGACACCAAAGCCAGCTGCTCTGTGGACGGGACCGTGGGTCGGTGGGCCGTCGTCCTGTGCCCACTCGCTGTTGTGCTGTCACCCAGTCCCCACACGGTCGTCTGCATTTCTCCAAGGCCCTTCCTCTTTGTCCACCGCGTGGTTAAAAGTTAATGAAAATAAAACCAGTTTCCTCCGGAGGTCACACAGGGATCGTGTCTCGGTGGGCGTGTTAAGCTCTGGGGGTGGCGGGGAGGAGGAGCAGGCCGGGCGCTGGAGCAGAGGCCAGGCGGCTGTCTGAGGGGCTTCTGCTGCAGAGGACAGACCCGTGGGCCGGTGCAGGCAGAGGCTGTGGTGACAACTGCCAGCCCGTCTCACTTCTGCCTTGTGCCGTGAAGGCAGCCCACGACAGCGCTCTCCTCCTTCCTCCTCTGCCGTCCCTGCTGCACCCCATCCTCCGCTCCTTTCCTGGCCCTGTGTGCTCTCCCTGGAAGATCAGGGTCTCGGATTCCGAGGGCCAGAAGCAGCCCCGAGGGAGGGCACTGCCCATCCTCCTCCTCCGAGCAGGCGAGCGTCTGGTCCACGAGCGGGCTGTTCCGCTTTCGAGGACTGCCCAGGGCACAGGGTCCAGCGTCCCCGGGGTCACTGCATCTCAGATTTGACATTTTCACTGTTCCTCGTCGCTACCCACCATCTCTCCTCCTTTAATGTAGCCCAGGCTCCTTCGCTGGCCCTCAGGTGGGTCCCAGCAGGCTGAATGGGGTTTCCGGTGGGGGTGCGGCACCGGCACCGAGGAAATCCCAGGGAGGGGGTCACACGGGGCCGCACTGCCGGCTGTGAGGTTCCAGTCCTGGCTCCAAGGAGTTTTTCCATTGCCGTCTCTCCGGGATGTCTTATCTCTCCGGCTCTTGTTTTCCTGGCACAGAACTGAGCTGATTGTGTCAAATGCCATCACTAAAACAACCACCAGATGATTTGTCAAGTGGAAAGAAAATTTAGTGCCCTGGGTAGTTTTAGTAAATGTTCATACCACAGAGGAAATGTGCCCGTTCCTAGCAATCGAGTCATTTATTCTGGAAGAGAAGTTCCAGTCAGCTGGCCTCACTCGCCCCCTCGCCCCTTGACTGTCCCTAGGGCACCCCACGGGGACATGTCTCCTACCCACATCCTTTTTCTGTTTAGTTTGCAGATTTATTTATTTATTTATTTATTTATTTATTTATTTATAGAGAGGGGAAGACAGGGAGAGAAATATCAATGTGCTAGAGAAACATCGATCAGTTGCCTCTTGCACGACCCCTACTGAGCACCTGGCCCGAAACCCAGGCGTGAGCCCCGACCGGGAAGGGAACCGGCAGCCTTTCGGTCTGCAGGACGACGCCCAGCCCACTGGGCCACACCAGTCAGGGCATTCTACCCGCATCCCCTGCGCCCTCTGCTTCTCTCCCTCATCCTCCCCCCTGGCGCCATCATTGATCCGGGCTTCTGGACTGGAACCCGGGAGCCATCCTTCACTCAGCCCTTCCATCGAAGTCATTTCTGAAAACGTGCATTTTACCTCGGAAATGCCTCCTGAACACGGCCTCCTGGACGCCGCCTTAGACCAGGCCGCCACTGTCCTGCTCCTTTGTCCTGTTGCGGTAGCCTCTTCCCCCAGACTCCCAGCGTGGTCTTCTCTGTCGATCATCCCTAAACAGATCCAACCCCTGGGGAAAATTTGGAATTCCCGACTGCGGCACACATTGAGGACTCCTCCTGCCGTGTTCCTCCCCGAGCTCCACACTTGCCTCTCACAGGGACCCTAAGGAAGCCAAACAGGAGGCTCGGAGTGAGGCAACTCCAAGACGAGGCACAGCGGGAAGCTGCCCACCCCACTCCTGGAGCTAAAGGAACTCAGGGAGGAGATGGTGTGTCCAGAGCTTAGGCGCTGGGGCCCATCCTGGCTGCCTGGCGGGAACGAGCCCGCAGAGAAGGGCCATCCGGGGGTGGTTAGAGCCATGGAGGAGACCCAGCCACTGTTGAGGTGCTGCCCAGCGCCGAGGAACTGGGGAGAAGTCCCTGGTTTCTCCATCCTTCCCACCCTTTAGTGACCTGACCGTGCCTCTCGTTGGCTGAACCCAGCCGGAAGCCAGGGAGCCTGGGACATAGAGTCTAGGGGGGTCCACCCTCACCACACCCCCGATGAGGACCAGCGAGAGGAAGAGGGGAGGCGATCTGAGAGCAGACCAGCAAATGACCGGCAGGTTCCCTTAATTCCTGTTCAGCTCCGCTTAATTATTAACCGTTCCAGAATGCCTGTGCTACCCTCTGGGAAATTCTTGTATCACAGTCATGTAGAAAATGCCTCCCTGATATGTTTTCCTCTCTGTGAAATCAGCAGACACCTCAGAAAGTATTAGCTGCACCTCATCTGGGCTCCGGCAGTTCTTAATGTGAAGAAGTCTCTCTCTGTGGGACCTGTCACCGGGGTGTTGTCACGTGGGGTTCCCGTGTCTGAGTTCCTCTGCTCAACTCTGAGACCCTCAAGGACAGATGGGGCGTCACAGGTCTCTGAGTTAGTGCTGGACCCCAACTCAGGATATGTCCACAGGGTGGGGACTTGTCTTGCCCAAGGTTTCGTAGCTGGTGAGAGACAGAGCAGGGGCCCCCGGCCTGTGCCCTTTCCGCGCTGGGATGTGGTCTGTAGTCGCCAGAACTCCCAAGAATGAGAAATTGAAAACCCTGGAGACCTAGCTCCTGGGCTTATATCTTATGGAGTATAATGTAATATATAAAAATATTCTGGAGTTTTCCAGCCCTTCATTAATCTGAACAAGATGTTGGGGGTGCTGTGGACATAGTTTGGACACACCAACAAGGACCTACGTTCCATGTTAAATCTGAGACTGGATTCTGCTAAGCTCTGTGTCTCTTTTATTGTAACCAAAACCCAAACTCACGCTGCTTCGGCATGTTAGACTGTTTAGTATGTCTTCCCCCAAAATGAATCAGAGTAAACATTTAAGTAAAGAATTTAAGCCATGACATCCACAGCTTTTCTTTGGAATCCCTAAAAAAGTTCTCAGGGAAAAAAATGTGTCAATTTATGAAGCAAAAAAAAGGGGTGTTTAAAAAAGACTCAAGAAGAGTTCTTAGGGAACAGATGAGATGTGATATTTTTCCTCCGTTCTCGTTTGAGTTAGCAACTCTCAGCCTTGGGGGACCACATTGCACATTCCATGGGTGGCAGGAATAGACAGCATTAACGGCAGGAAGGAGATATACAAGTTCTATTAGTAATTATGATGGCTTTGTTTTCTTATTTGCAAAACCTGAACTCCTGCTGTTCCTGTTACGTAAGCTCTTAGGCCCAAAAGAGAAAGATTTTAACACAGTGGAACTCTTGCTCATTTCCACTAAATAACTGCCTGGGAATGACAGTGTACCAGCTTCAAACGCTGAATTAATTAGAGACATGCATTTGTGAGTCAAAGAACCGTCAGCCTCTCGTTCTGTTACTGGGGCGCTCTCAGGGCAGCGGGCACGGTGAATTGATTCCATTTTTGGAGATGGGTCCGCGGCCCGAAAAGCTTCAGAGGAAGGAGACAGGCTGGGTTTATATAAAAGAACACCGCCCTGAACCTCCTAAAGTCCATATTGAGTAGCAGAACAAAAGTGCCTTTTTAAAATGTCTAATGAGATGAAAACTGAGTTTCATCAAAACAAACACTGAAGAAGGCAACAGGTCGGGGTGAGAACCAGGTCAGTGGGCGACTTAGGCATGCGGACCAGGGCCGGGCAGGTCCCCCACCCGAAGGGGGAGGCAGGACGGGGCGTCCGTCCTCAGGCCTCTCTGCTGGTCCTTCACCGGGAGCAGGAGTGTGTCTGCGAGGGCCGCACACGCTGGGCGCTGCCAGGACAGAGGCTGACATGGCCCAGGCCCACCCCGGTAGAGCCCTAGTTCCCAAAGCATGCCTCAGGGGCCCGGGGATGCTGGGGCAGCTCTTGCCAGGAAAGCAGCTGGTGGGCACTTACTTGGTCCAGGCAGTTTAGGCACAGAAACGGGCAAATGTGGCAAAGTGGAGCTCTGCCCCAGCAGAGCAGATTGTTAAACATTCACTGCCACACAACTGCCTGGGGCTTTCTGAAACCCTTTCAGGGGTTTCATGTGGGCAAAACTGTCTTCATAACAATACTGAGCTATTGTTGGCTTCTTTCATGAGTGGACAGTGGTGGTTTCCAGGAGCTAACAGACTGAATGCAGGAGTAGATACGAAAACCCAGCCCCCTTATAGTTAGCCCAGAAATGTGCAAAAATCTAAGACAATGCCACTCTTCTCACTAATTTTTTATTGTTTTGGGAAATGGTTAATTTTCATTAAAATTTTATGTATGTTAACATATCTGGCTCATTATTATCTTAAAGTGAATTAACAAAATATTTTTCAATTTCTCAATTTCAATCTCAAATTTGATAAATACTGATAGCTATAACCCACATAAAAACTCTTTGGGGTTCTCAACTTTTTCAAGAGACCTCATATTGTAGAATGACTTGAGGCACACAGCAACACTGAGTGGAAGATGTAGAGGGTTCCCATGTGCTCCCTGCCCCCGCTCCCTCCACGGCCTCCCCGTTGTCCACGTTTCCCCCAGAGTGGTACATGTGCTACAGTCGATGAAGCTACACTGTGTAAGGGAGGAAAATAATTTCCCTCTACCCTTCTGAGCTCTTCTTAGCTGAGACCCTGTGTAATAAAAGACAAATTAACAAGAGAAAACCAAACAGAAGTTTATTAACACATGTCCCTCCTGTATGCTTGGGACATACCCCGGCAAAGTGCAGGAGCTCTCCAAGGTGGCAGAGAGCTCAGACTTGCACACTGTTTCAATAAGGAAACGGTGTGTGTGTGGGCCTTCTACGGGAGAGTAAATGATTTTCAGGGAGGACGAATGGGTCCTTAGAAGAATAGACAGAAGATGAGAGTTTGCAGCAAAGTTTATCTGGGTGCCCGCTTCTCATTCCTCCTTCTGTGGTGAGGCAATCTTCCCTGCTTGATGAAACTCCCAGAAAGGAGATTTGTGATAACTGAGTTCCTCTTAGAGGACCTGTCTGTAGGCAGATAAGGTATTCAAAGAAAGCCACTTCCTGCATTTGCTATTTTTCCAAGTGTCTATGATTCAAAATAATCCATACGCCAATGCAGCATAGTTTGGGGTGGCATGTCCTGAGCTCCCACAGTTATATTTTCGGGTGGCATATTCTGCTACCTTTCTTTCGACACACCATTATCGTCCAAGTCCATAGTTTACGTTAGGTTTCACCCTTGTAATCTGTGGTGGCAATCATCAGCCAGTGTGCCGCAAGAGGCACACTCGGGTGCCACGAGAATTTTTAAAACCTGCAGGACCTGACTATCTCATCAGGACACTGACCTCCTTTCCGTTAGATTGTCAAATAAATAACAGTCCATACAACAGTAGCCATCCAGTGTGAACAAATCAACATTACACCTATTTTTTTGTCAGACTGGCAAAAATATATGTTGCCAATGTGCCACAGAATTCTAGTAATTAGTTTATGTGTGCCATGAGATGAAAAAGGTTGAAAATCACTGTTCTATGGGTTTGGACAAGTGTGTAATGACGTGTCCACCACTATAGTGGTGGACAGAGTAGTTTCACTGCCCTAAAAATCCTCAATGATCCACCCAGTCATCCTTCCTCCCTCCATCCTGACCCCTGGCAGCCACTGGTCTTTCTACTGCCTCCACAGTTTTGCCTTTTCCAGAACGTCATATCGTTGGAGTCAGACTGGCTTCTTTCACTTAGTAACAGGTATACATTGAAGGTTCCTCCATATTTTTTCATAGGTTGATAGCTCATTTCTTTTTAGCCCTGAATAATGTTGCCTTGTCTGAACGTAGTACACTTTACCTGTTCATATCTCAATTACATGTAAGTTTTGGCCATTATGAATAAGGCTCCTATAAATGTTTGTGGGCAACTTTATGTGGACACAAGTTTCCCACTCTCTCGGGTGAACACCAAGGAGTGTGAGTGCCGGGCCCGACAATAAGAGCACATTTCGTTTTGCAGGAAACTGCCACACTGTCCTCCATAGCACTGCATTCCTACCAGCCAGGTGTTAGAGCACCTGTTCCACGTGCTCTAATTAGAAACACTTAATTGCTAAAAAAAAACCGCTAACATCATCTGTGTCCTCAGTAAGTCATAATCTTTTTGCTGGTGGATGTTTTGTCTCAATGTTACTGAAAAGGCAATATCGGTGAGGCACAAAAAGTGAAGTTCAATAAAACAAGGTGTGCCTATGTTTACCAAAAAGAGAGGGAGAGAGAGAGGAAGAGAACCTGTAGCGACACACCCTCACCAGTGTTCTGGATGTGGGCCGAGTAATGGGCGTATGGGCGTGCCTCGTCGTCATTTTAATTTGCATTTCCCAGATGACATACGAGCTGGGCATCTTTCCATATGCTTATTTGCACATGTGTATCTTCTTTGGTGAGGTATATTTTGGCTAATATTCCTTTATCAGATATATTTTTGCAAATAATTTCTCCCAGTCTCTGGCATATCTTCTCATTCTCTTGATGGTATCTTTCACAGGGTAGAAATGTTTAATTTTAATGAAGTTCAGCTTATCAGTTCTTTCTTTTCATGTATTATGCCCTTGGTGTTACATCTAAAGAGTCATTGCCAAACCCAAGTTTACCTAGTTTTTCCTCCTGTGTTATTTTCTATAGTTTTGTGTTTTACATTTAGGTCTGTGATCCATTTTGAATTCATTTTTGCGAAGGGTGTAAAAATCTGTGTCTAGATTTATTTTTTTTTTTGTTTTTGTGTTTTGTGGATTCACAGTTGTTCCAGCACCATTTGCGGAAAGACTGTCTTTGCTTACTGCGTTGCCTCTGCTCTTCTGCCGGGGATCAGTTGACTGGGTTCACGCGGGTCTGTTCCTGGGCTCTCTGCTCTGTTCTGTTGGCTTACTTGTCTGCTCTTCTACCAACACCACACTGTCTTCGTTACGGTAACTTTATAGGAGGTCTTGAAGTTGGGTAGTGTCAGTCCTCCGATTTAGCTCTACTTTTAAAAAATATTTATTTTATTTATATATTTTTACCCTAACCCAAGGGCATGCTCACTGATTTTAGAGAGAGGGAAAGGAAGGAAGAGAGAGAGGGAGAGAAACGTTGATCAGTTGCTTCTTGTGTGCACCCCAGTCGGGGGCCAAACCCACAACCCAGGCATGTACCCTGACCCGGAATCAAACCCATGAACTTCCAGTTTACAAGATGGCGCTCCAGTCAATGGAGCAACTGAGCCACACTGGCCAGGGCTTGTCCTACTTCTTTATTATTGAGCTGGCTGTTCTGGGCCTTTGGGTCCTCAATTATTAAAAGTCTAAAGGTGGGGTCCTGACATCAAAAAGTTTGAGAACTGCTGCTGTAGAGAAGGATGGACAGACACACAGATGAGCACACTGAATTCCTGCGCTAGGAGAGAGGTACAGGGCAGCAGAGGGAAAGCTGAACCGAGTCTTGTGCGTCCTTCTGCCTTGCTCTGGGGGCCGAGCCAGCCTGTTGCTTCAGGGTACACGTCTGGGTCCAAATCTAGATGTCGTGTGACGCAGACATGACCCTGGTCTCAGAAGAGAATCCCAGAGAAGCACAGGATGCGAATTGTCAACCTCCCTTGGGACCAGAGAACACGGGCATGTTAGGGCCTCTTGAAATTGGTCTTGCACTTCTCCGAGGGAAAGGTGGGTCTTGGCTGTTAGGGTTATGCATGTAACTCAAGTGCTATGCTTGTTGTTCTTCATAACTAAAGTGTTTAACTCTCAAGAGTAAGCCGTGTTAAAAAAGGGGAACAATCACATCTTGCACTGATCACCTGCCACCCTGAAGTGCTACAGGAAACACATGCAAAGAAAAGGTAGAGCTTTAGTCTCAAACCCCAGGACAAAAGAATGAATGAATAAATATATATATATAATATATATCTCCCCAGTCTGCTGGACTTCTCCAGAGAGAAAGCTTTATTTGCTGTTAAGAGGCCAGCGTATTTGCTTCCTCTGCTTCCTTCACCCAGACCGCACCCCAGCCTCAGACCACTCCAGCAGCAGGAGAGGCCAGCAGCTGCCTTGAGCCGAGCTGAGGACTGAATGGGGCCAGTTGACCTCATCAGCTGCAAGAGAATCGGGAGGGATCCCAAGAGCAAGCCAAAGCAAGCCAGCAAGCCTGAGGCCAAGCTTTCCTGCCCCTGAGCCATGGATAGTCGGTCACCCTCGGGGAACCACCCCAGATGGCTTCCCATCTGTGAGCCATTTGTCAGACACATCCTCAGACACCGCTCCTGGCGCTGTGCCAGAAGTAACAGCACTCCTGCTGGGGAGGCAGGGCTTCTGTTAACCTGGGGGACGCCGGTGGGTTCAGAGGGTCCCTAAAGGTCCAGACGTCAGGCAGGAGTGCTATTGCACAGGGAGAAGGTCTAGAGTTCTCATCAGGTTTTCAAAGGCAGGAGGAAGTTCGTTCTCAAAAGCAGGCTAAGAATCACTGTGCTAGAGGTCAGCAGTCATCACAGCTGCTCTGGTGAGGGTTTTCAAGAAGTCCACTTGATGACATCAATCCAACAGCCGAGCTGTTCCCCATGCCTGGCTCAGTGCTGAGGGTGCGACCCTGAGCGAGCCCAGATGCATCTGTGTGTCGCTGAGGAAACAGATACAAATCAGACACTCACACAAACACGTGTCTCATTTCAAATCAAGGCTTGCTGGTTTTATGACGGATTTCACAGTGGATGTTTAGTGTTTGTACGTTTGCTTAGTTTTCAATAGGTCATGCATTCATGTTGAATTCAAAAGGATTGTGCAGTGAAAACCCCCTCCCCCGCCCACCCTGTCCCCCAGCCACCCCCTGGAGGCCAAGCATGTCCTCCAGCCTGCTGAGCGGGCCTCCTGCTCTTAGACTAGGGGGGAGGAGAGCAAGCCCACATGAGAACAGGAAGCTTGAAACAAAATCTGAAGCATGAATACGAGTTGGCTAAGTGAAGGGGACTGGAAAGGGTTAGGGGACGCACTCCGGTCAGAGGCCACAGCTTGTGCCAAGGCCCCACGGCGGCAGACGGCACCGTGTATCAGGAGAACCAGAAGCCTGAGGCCGGGAGGCGGACAGCGAGGGAGGGAGAAGTCCCGGATGCTGCTGGGTGGGGAGGATGCACTCTGATCGCCTGCTCAGCGTTCTGACTTTCCCCCTAGGAGCCCTGGGAAACCACTGACAGAGGACGGGAAATAGCCATCCATTACACCTGCATTCTGAAAACATCGCCCTGGCTGTTGTATGGACAAGGGAGCCGAGGAGAAAAGCAGTTGATGGGTTCTCGTCTAGTTCAGGTGAGAACGGACTTGGGTGGAAGGTGGTGCTTTATCTGTGTACAGCAGGTCCTCGAATGGCTTCTGTATAACGCTGCTTCGTTGTAACGTCGACGCGGTGCCCTAAGAACTTAAACTCTTGTGTGCATCAATTGGTCTACGGTAAAATTGCTTTTGTTATGTGTTGTTTTTCAGCAATTTTGAGAACTTTTCAATAACATTAAGCGAGGACTTACTGTATACTGCAAGAAATGTATTATTGTGTGTGGTTCTTGCTTCTGAAAAATGTTAACAAAACATTTGTTTCGCTGCCCTCAATTGAGTGTGGAAGAATATTCATAAGAACAGTTTGCTTAGAATGTGGTTAATGCCCGGCTGGATTTTGTCCAAGCACGAGGCCAAACTGGCAGAATAATGTAGCGCCCTGTAAAAAGGTGGGTGGACACAGGTTGAAGTCTCCTAGAATCTCGCTAGAAGCCATCAGGTCCAGCCTCCCGCCTGAGCGCCCCAGGTGTCTCCCCTCTGCGGGAGCCCTCCAGCGGCAGGAGGTTGCCGCTGTTGTCACAGGGTCGTACAGAGTGACCATGTCAGTGACGTTCTATAACGAAAACTCCTGCTGCGTGTAGTTGTTTGGGTGTGTGCACACCTAATTTTCCTTCTGGTCTCCTGCCTGCCCCTCCCCCAGAATGGCTTACCCTGAGGAGCAAGGAGGCTCCCCCTGTGGTTTCATCCGCCAGAATTCCGGCAACTCCATTTCCTTGGACTTCGAGCCCGACACGGAGTACCAGTTCGTGGAGCCGCTAGAAGAGCGATACAAGTGCGCCTTCTGTCACTCCGTGCTTCACAACCCCCACCAGACCGGCTGCGGGCACCGCTTCTGCCAGCACTGCATCCTGGCCCTGCGGTGAGTGGGCAGGTCGGCTCTGGCCACAGCAGGCCAGGACCAGGCGGCCGTGTCCTGAGGTCTAAACGTCATCTGTGGCCACGCAACTGTAATCTCGGTTCTGGAATCGCTGCGATTGGCCACAGAACCACACGTAGGCGGAGGGCTCCCCCTCTGAGACCCTGAGGAGCAATCTTCATTATTTGCCACCCACTGACTGATTTTCACCTTTTGCTCAAATTCAGACCGTGCCCGTTTTGCATGTCAGGGCAAACCTAGGAGCGGTCTGTGTGGGGAAGGTCCCATGTCTCCCGAGGGTCTTTGCTGTAGTGCCCCAGACCTGTCCTTGCCTTCAGGCAGAGGCGGTGTTGCGTGCGGGAGGACACACGTGCTGTTCACTCTAGGGCGGCTGTAAAACCTGGGTCACGCCGCGCTGAGGGAGGAGACCAGGAGAGACAGGAAAGCAGGCACTTGGGGCTTATTAGGGCCAGCAAGCAAGTTGTATCCTGCCAAGCTTAGAAAGGAGGTTAGCACAGCACATCCCGATTCATTCATGGGTTTGTTCATCCAGTACCTCTGCGCTCCAGGTACCTTGGTAAATTAAACTCTGCTGTCCACAGTTGAAGAGCTAGAGGCTCATTGTGGAATAGGACCCAGTCTCCGCCTTCTAGAACGTTCCTGTCTAGTGGAGCAGACAGGTCGTGGTACAGTGTCATAAGCAAAGGACTGCCGAGGGAGCACAGGCAGGGGGCATTTGACTCTGTCTGGGGGACTCCTACTTGACTTGTGTCCTGGGTGATGAATGGGAGCTTTTCAGGCAGAGTGGAGGGGTGCTGAAACTGGGGTGTGGGGGGACCTTCTGGGAGAAGGACATGGTGTGAGTGAAGACAGGGTGGGCCTGCTCAGGGGGAACTTCGGGGGTCCAGCGTGGCTGGGGTGCTGGGGCTGCTGTTGGAAGAGCCGTGGAGGTCAGCTCTTAATGCTGGCTCTATTTTTATTTTTCTCTCCAGAGAATTAAGTGCAGTGCCACTCTGCCCTGTGGATAAGGAGGTTATCAAGTCGCAGGAGGTAAGAAAATCACTGCTTTGGTTTAGCAGCTCTCTAGGGGATAGAGAAGCCAGTGTCCTGAGTGGACATCGGGGTTGGAGCAGGAGTGTGGCGGGGGGGGGGACTCCCATGGAGTCCGTGTTCCTCTGCTGAGGGGTCAGGTCAGACCCCACTCCTGCCGCTGTTGAGAGAGGCCTGTTTGGGTCTTTATTAACTCCCCAAGTTTCTCGTCCTGCTTCTTCCTTACCCCCATCCTATACTGCAGTTGACTCACTTGGAGAAATGAAACATCCCGTTTCCTGGAATTCATTCTCTCATCTGATTAATCTCCTCAACTTCCTTTCGGTATTATGATGTCTAATAATAGCCTATTGAGATATAATTCATATGTCAGTAAATGTACTTTCAAAGTGTACATGTTTCTTGGGTGGGTCATATGGTAACTCTGCATTGAACATTCTCCGGACCTTCCAAACTGTCTTCCAAAGCAGCTGCGCCATTTCACATTCCTTCCGGCAACGGATGGGGGTTCTCATTTCTCCTGGTCCTTGCCAGGCTTTGTGCCTGCCCCCCTTTTGATGATAGCCTCCTCGTGGGTGTCAAGAGGTATCTTTGATTTGCATTTCTCTAATGACTGATGATGTTGAGCATTTCTCATGTGCTTGGCCATTTGCCCGTATTCTTCGTGAAAATTCCTATTCAATTCTCTTGCTCATTTTTTCAGTGGATTATTTGTCTCTTACTGTTGAGTTCTATAGGTTCCTCATATATTCTGAATACGAGTCTCTTAGCAGACATACGATCCACAAATATTTTTCTCCCATTTTGTGGGTTGTCTTTCCACTTGCTCAGTGGTTTCCTCTGAAGCACAGAAGTCTTTCATTTCGATGAAGTCTTCCTTACATTTTGTTTGTTTGGTCACTTGTTCTCTTTGTGTTGCAGCCAAGAAACCCTTACTTAAGCCATGGTCATGAAGACTTTCTCCATTTAAACATCGTTTTAAGCTGTTTTTGTTCTTTAACATTCTGCCATAAAACTTTCTTGTGGTGGATACCGGCCAGCAGTATCCATCTCAGCTGCAGATGCTCGTCGAAACATGAGAAAAAACATACACAGAGACAACCAGGTCCTGTGGGGGAGTAGGAACAGCAGGGCCACTCTTCACGTTGGGGAGCACCTTGGCCACCCTCTCTCTGGTGGGGAGAGCGCCCTGTTCCTCCTCCGGAGAGGCTTTTTATTGGTTTCATTTGAACAAGAATTCAGGTAAAAGCTCATTAAACATTGCCAGGAAGTAAGGATCAAACAATAGATAACAAGGAAGTCTGAGGGCCTATTTTGAGTCAGGGTCAAAGAGCTGTGAAACTTTAAAGAACAAACTTACTTCTTCCTTGGACCCTTCTCATTCAACTGAGAGCATTCTAAACAAAGCAGGTTTCACAGGATCTTACATATTCTTTCTTAGGCCTGATCACCCAGGGAACCTGCCCTTTTCAGCACAGGGCTGCACCACCCTGTCATTGTTTCAGGCTTAGGTGGAGCAAGGGAAGTAAGGCAGCCAAGGATAAGGAGATTTTCTCCCAGACGATGAGGGCTCAGGCTATGTCGAAGCTGAGGAGCGAGGTCCATCACCCTCTTTTGCTGTAGCCCCCAAAGTCCTTTCTTGGGGGCCTCCCACGTGATTGTGCCTATCTTAGGTTGTTCCCCCCTTGGGGAATCTTACCCATTATTGGCTAACCGACCAAGCATTGGGGTTCAGTTATGAATGAAGCAGCAGAAGCAGCGCTCCTGCCAGGGAGATAAGCTTTTGTCTCCTTGCTGGCTTATGGTCCAAGGCCACTCCCTCAGCCTTAGCCTTGGCGGGGGTTACAGCTTCTGATACCAAGCAGGGCAGTTCCCAACACTTTCTAGTGCCACCTCCACCGGGACGCTTTCTGAACACCTATTTGATACACACGCTCCTTCTCTGTGCTTCTGGGATGCATTCTGAAATGCGCTAGCTGAGTACGATGCAGTCCGTGTGTCTGCCTCACCCACAGGCCGACAGTTGGCAGACTGCAGCATGGGATTTGTTGGGACAAATCCTGCCTGCCACCTGTTTTTGTATGGCCTGTGAGCTAAGAATGGTTTCCATATTTTTAAATCATTGGAAACAGTGAAAAGAAGGGCACACAGAAACTCTGTACTATTTTTGCTACTTCTTATGAGTCTTAAACTATTTCAAAATAAAATGTTTTAATTAAACTAAGACTAATAGTTTGCAACATGTGAAAATTATATTTCAGTGTTCATAAATAATGTGGTGTTGGTCATGCCCACTCATTTAAGTATCGTGTGCAGCAGGGTTGAATAGTTGCAACAGAGACCATTGCACCGTGGCCTGAAAGCTAAAGACACTTACTCTCCAACCCTTTATGGAGAAAGTTTGCCAACCCTTGATTCATACTGAAATAGCAAGCCAGCACAGCTTCGGGACACTACCTGACGCAAATCTTTCTGCTAGGACAGAAATCTAAATGCATCACCCTTAGCCACAGCCCCACTTCCTGACCATTGATCATATGGGGTCAAGTTCACCATGAGATTCTCCTAGCTGCAGCTGACTGCTCTGGACATTAAATTACCTGGCTTGTATGTTTAGTGACCTGTCAAAAGTATGTTTCTGGGACAGTTCTTTCATTAATGGTGGTGAATCTGGTATTTCCATCTCAACCACTCTCTGGAAATTTCCCCCCAACTTCTGAGATGTACCTGAAGACCAAATTAATAATATCTTTAGTCATGTGGTCTAAAGCTTTGGTGTGAGACCTATCATGTTTATCTTTCAGGTGTTTAAAGACAATTGCTGCAAAAGGGAAGTCCTCAATTTATATGTGTATTGCAAAAATGCTCCTGGATGTAATGCCAAGATTATTCTGGGACGATTCCAGGTTGGTATTACTCACGAACAATATTTGCCTTTGCCAATTTCCAGTGACGGGCATTGAACACCTTTTTGTGACAGCGACTGGGCTACGTGAGCGTGGGAGGTCACTGGGTTGCCCTCAGTGAATCCCTGTCTAGAACTCCAGCAGCACAGCATGCCAAGGGCTGAGGCGCGAGTGCAGAGGTTTGCTCTGTCTGGAAGGCGTGGAGGACACGCTACCTGTGCTAGACCTTGAACTGTGAGTTCGGGGCATTGATCCAAAAGTGAAGATGTGAGACATCCTGGGCAAAAGGAAGGCTTTAGCAAGGACATGTCATTTGGGGGGAACTGTGACGGGTTTGGGGTCCCTAGGGTTGGAGCCAAGGTATGGCTGCCCGAAAGCATTTGCAGATACTGGGGTTGGGCGTGGGGGTTGTTTCCCAGCAGCTGTGAGCCCCTGGCCTCTTATTAGAGTTTGTGATCTAAGGCAGATAGCAGACCAGAACAGAGAGAGGATGGAGGTTAAAGGTGAAGCAGTGTTAGGAGACCCAAACAAACAAGGTAGGGGCAAGTGAAGGGAGTCAGCTTTCTCTCAGATGGGACTGTCCTACCTGGCTCTTCCATCCAGCAGGGGAAGCTTGCGACATTCAAGGCCGGAACTGTGGCTGTGCCACGGCAGGCCCCGATCAGGTCTGATCACACTATGAATGAATAAGACTCAGGCATGTCAAGCTTTCAGGGAATTGCTTGGAGGCTGCTAAGACTTTCCGCTCCCACCCACACACTGGGAACAAATTTCAGGTGATTCAGTCTTTTCCCCATCCTGCCGCCAACCCCCCAGGCACTGAGCTTATAAATGTGTAAATGATTTCCTTGTTAACCCAGGGAGTTCTTTTGGAGGTACATGTACTTTGTCATGTTCTCCTATAGCAGCCCCTGGCGGTCTGTTCCCATAGTCAGCTCCTAGGGAGGGCCTCTTCCCCGACTTGGTTGTGTTGCCACTGAGCCTGAAAAGGAAATGAGGCTCAAAGGGACCACTGATCAGCTTTGGTAACCAGGCCATCAGCTTCTAGAGAACAGGGGTTGCTTTCTTTGCACCTGCTCCCTTTGCCTCGCCCCCTCATTCGCTGTTTTCCCTAGCTTGCGTAATAAGGGGTGGGATCTCATAGGTAGCAATCTTGATGAATGCTGACTATTTGAGTGAGTTGAGTGAGTTTTGAATAACATGTGGATTTTTAAAAATATATATTTTATTGATTATTCTATTACAGTTGTCTTAATTTTCCCCCTTTGCCTCCTTCTGCCTGGTCCCTTCCCTCCAGGAACGCCCCCCTCCCCTTAGTTCATGTCCCTGGGTGGTGCATATAAGTTCTTTGGCTTCTCCATTTCCTATGCTGTTCTTAACTGCCCTGCCTATTTTGTACCTACCAATTATGCTTCTTAATCCCTGCACCTTTCCCCCCATTCTCTCCTTTCCCCCTCCCAGCAGATCACCCTCCAAATGATCTCCATATCTATGATTCTGTTCCTGTTCTGGTTGATTGCTTAGTTTGTTTCTTTAGATTCAGTTGTTGATTGTTGTGAATTTGTTGCCATTTTAATGTTCATACTTTTGATCTTCTTTTTCTTAAGTCGCTTTAACATTTCATGTGATAGTGGCTTGGTGATGATGAAATGCTTTAGCTTTACTTTCAATTCTAAATGATAGCTTTGCTGGTAGAGTAATCTAGGTTGTAGGTCCTTGCTTTTCTTCACTTTGAGTACTTCTTGCCAGTTCCTTCTAGCTTTCAAAATGTCTTTTGACAAATCAGCTGACAGTCTTACGGGAACTCCTTTGTCGGTAACTCTCTGCTTTTCTCTTGCTGCTTTCAAGATTCTCTCCTTATCTTTAACCTTGGCATTGTAATTATGATGTGTCTTGGTGTGATCCTCTTTGGGTCTGACTTGTTTGGGATTTTCTGTGCTTCTTGACTTTTATGTCTCTATTTCCTTCACCAAATTAGGGAAGTTTTCTTTCATTATTTTTTCAAATAAGTGTTCAGTTTCTCACTCCTCCTCTTCTCCTTCTGGCACCCCTATGATTCAGATGTTGGCACGTTTAGAGATGTCCCAGAGGCTCCTTATACTATCCTCTTCTTTTTTTTTTCTTTTTTCTTCTTGCTGTTCTGGTTGAGTGCTTATTTCTTCTTTATGTTGTTCTTCATGTTCTTTATGTTCTTCTTCTTGTTTCTTCAAATCGTTGGTTTGAATCCCAGCTTCATGCCCTCCACTATTGGTTTCCTGTAGATTTTCTTTAATTTCACTTAGTGTAGCCTTCATTTATTCCTGGATGTTTTTTATTTTGTTGCCATATTCAATGAGTTATCTGAACATCCTGATCATCAGTGTTTTGAGCTTTGCATTCGGTAGGTTGGTTATCTCTGTTCCATTTAGTTCTTTTTCTGGGGTTTTGTTCTATTCTTTCATTTGGGCCGTATTTATTTGTCTCCTCAATTTGGCAGCCTCCCTGTGTTTGTGTCTGTATATTAGGTAGAGCTACTTTGACTCCCTGTCTTAGTAGTGTGGCCTATTGTAGAAAAAGCACCTGTAAATTGTGTGGAGCAGAGCCTTCAGTAATTGCCGGGGTGGGGCAACCTGTTTCGCTGCTTTACAGCTCTGTGTAGGGGCAGAGCTTGGAGAGGGGACAGTACCACTGCCTGGCTTCTGGAGGTTTGCCTGGCACTGGCCCTGTGCATCTGGTGCCCTTCCAGCTGTTGCCTTGGTGCTGAATCCCAGAGTGGGTGTGTCTGCATACGTTTTAAGTATGTGCTGGCCCTTTAAGCTGAGTCTTCTGAAAACCTTGCAGTTCTGCTGCTGTCCCAACTCCCACTGGTTTTTATAGCCAGAAGTTATATGGATTTACCTTCCTGGCACTAGAATCCTGGGCTGGGCAGTCTTGCCTGGGGCTGCGATTGTTTACCCCCAAGGTATCCCTCCCAATTTTTATCCACCACACTTGAATGTGGGACCACCCATTCTGCCGCCTCCTCATCCCCTCCCCTCTCCACACCTCCGCCCCTCCTACCCATCTGACCAATGTGGCTTCTTTAAATCCTTGGTTGTCAGGCTTCCACCCCCACAGCTTGATTTTCTGATAGTTCTGCGTGTTGTTCTGAGGTCTGGCTGTAATTCTTTCTGTGGTTGCGGCCAAACATGTTACCTGCACCTCCATCTTGAGCGGAAGTGAATAAGATGTGGATTTCATTTGTCATCACCATTTGTTTCTTACTAACAGAGGCAAAGGAAAACAGCTATGATATTTACCTCCTATGGAAAAACTCTTAGCCATTTTTTCCTTCAAAGAAGGGGTCAGCAAACTGTTTCTGTCCAGAGCTAGACAGCAAATATTTTAGGTTTCGCAGGACATACAATCTCTGTCACAATGACCCAGTGCTCCCATTTTAGAAGGAAGGCAGCCATAGATCTTATGTGAACAAATAGGTAAGTGGCTGAGTAGCCAATAAAACTTTATTTACAAAAACAAGTGGCAGGCCAGGTTGACCCAAGGGCCATAGCTTACCAACCCTGTTTTAAAGGATTTTTCAGGGAGACGAGTTCTTTAGGAGTTTGACAACTTGTCAGAATCACAATAACTTACAGTCATTCAAAGGTTTTATTAAAATATGCCTCTTTTCATAAATCTCTAATGTGAATACAACTAGAATGAACACTATGCCATTATTCTCTTATGTTCTAGTTAAAAACACTTCCTGACCTTATAAGACTGACCACTCCCACCTTCTCGTGGACCTGTGATCCTGCGTCTCCTCTTCCTCCTTTTCTCGACCACTTCTGGCCCAGCTTCCTCTCCCTCCCTTTTCTCCCTTTAATCCCTTCCCTTCCTTCTTGCCCTCTGTCCCGGCTTTTACCATCTGCTGTGCAGAGATTAGTACTGGGTGCTGGTAGTGATGAGTGCATAAAAGAAGTAGAAAATACCTTTGAGGATCTGGTAAATTCATTGGCAAGCCTAAGGAGAATATTGAAGAACTAACCAGAGAACGTGAGCACGTTCCTAGGTAATCTAAAATAAACTCACTATACCTCCTCCTTCACCCATCTTCCACCATCCTCCTAACTCCCACCAAGCAAGGCCGGCTTTCACAGCCTTGGTCCAAGCAGCCCTGGCTGCCCTCCCTCCTGGCGCCCCCTAGCGCTCTCACCGGGCCTTGCCGCCGCATTCCTCCCGCCCTCATCTGTTGCAGGACCACCTTCAGCAGTGCTTGTTTCAAGTTGTGCCGTGTTCTAATGAGAACTGCAGGCAGCCAATCCTCCGGAAACACCTGAAAGAGCATTTGAGCGCCTACTGCCAGTTTCGAGAGGAAAGATGCCTTTATTGCAAAAAGGATGTGGTGGTAATCAATCTACAGGTAAAAAAAAAAAGTCACTTTTATGAGGCTACAATCTGCCTCTGTGATCACATTACTCAGATGGGCTACCAGAAGCACCTTTCTGGATTTATTTTTGTGCAGAAATAGTTCTAAAGAATAGCTTAATATGAGAGAAGTTCTGTAAAAAACAAAAAGCCTTCTTGCTGGTGGGACTCTGTTCTTTTATCATTGGCAAAAATATCATCCGAGCACCTGCTGAGGGTGAGTGGGCAGGGCATGACACCGGTGCTGGGTCACCGGGAGGTGCCGACACTGCCTGTCGTTGGGACGCTGGGATCCGACTGGAGAGCTGGGGCGGAGGCATGAAATGGAGCGTGGGGGCCTGTGCCGAAGGAGCCCCACGGTGACTCCCACAGCCTTCCCCCTGTGCGCCCTGGGCCCTGGGCCCTTCTTTTGCAATAATGGGAAAATTGGGTGCCATTGAATTCCCTCGTACCGAGAAAGCAGCCCTCTGTACATAATCCTCTCTGGAATGAGGCCATACCTTCCCACAGATGGTAAAGCCGCATAAATAGATCTCCCAAGACACATGTGCACAAACACTTTGAGGGCACATGAGGGAACCCAGGGCAGCAAGGGTGGCACTGTTTCACCACACTCTTCTCTGTTTCAGAATCACGAGGAAAACCTGTGTCCCAAGTACCCAGTATCTTGTCCCAACAAGTGTCTGCACACTATTCCCAGAGCTGAGGTAACTGTAAATTATTCTCTCAGGAGATTGTATGTAAGATAAACTTTTAGCGATCATCTCGGGCGAGCCGCCTAAGCAGACTCGAGACTCAAATGACACCCGTGATAACCGCGCCTCTGTCCTCCCTTCCCTTTTCCTGAGAATTCTACCCCGTTTTCACCATGCGCCCCCTCCGCCAGGCCCTCGCATGGCCTTTTCCTTCTCTTGGTCCTGCCATTCTTTCCACCCCCCCACATGGGCCCCCCGCTTGCTGCAGTTACACCAGGCAGTGGAGAATCGCCAACGAATTTCTGTAGCATGAGGCTATTCCTTTTGTAGGTGGATGAGCACCTTGCTGTGTGTCCTGAAGCAGAAAAAGACTGTCCTTTCAAGAACTATGGCTGTCCTGTGAAGGTATGCAGTGTCTCTTTCTTTCTGCCTCTGCGTTCTGCTGTGCAAGTTCCTTGGGCGAGTTGCCTGTAGTCTTTGATTCCATTGGAGTACAAAAGGGCACTCACCTATGAGAACTGTAAGACTGGCAGTTGAATTTTTCAGGGTTCTTCAGAGAAACAGAACCAACAGGAGATATAGAACATAAATAATGTATAAATATATAAGTATATATATTTATAAGTATATATACATATTTGCTATATATTTGTCTTTGCTATTAAAAGGGTAGGATTCACCTCCCTAGTGCATGGAATACAGAATTGCTTTCCAGCTCTGAAAGGAATCTTCTCTATAGTTCAGCCCAAACGTCCAACCGGGTTATATTTTAGAACTTACATCAGGACCAGAGCTGGTGACGGAACTTGCTCTCTGGATGAGGGGCCAACCTTAAACAGAAGACAAATTGACAGTGACTGTTTGCTTAAAGTCCATGGAGCGCCCAAAACCCCCACAACTTGCTTTTATTGCTGATACAGGCACTTTGCAATGACTGGGAGGGCAACGCACTCGCATGCGCTGGAATTACAGTTTGGACGCAAGCCTTCGGCCTGTGACAGCAGGACGGTGATAGAACAGGAATGTGCTCGGTGGGAGGGAGAACCAGCCTAGAACCCATCTGGAGCTAACTCGCCCAGGAGACAGGTTTTATATGGGGATAGTTGAAAGGTGGTAACTACACTTAACCCACAGTTGTATACAGGGTAGCGGAAAAGTAGGTTTCTCTGAGCATGCAAAACAGAGTTCATTCTTGTATTATTATTATTTATTAACGATTGTGTTATTTTCCATGTAAACAACTGTAAACCTACTTTTGCTCCACCCTGTATTCCCAGGGCAAGGAAGGAAATCAGTTTTGAGAATTTTGACAGTGGCCTGATTCTCTGTCTCTGGGAGTTTAAAATGGTCCAGTGGGTACTGTTGAATCCTAATGCTGGAAAAGGGAACTGGAGGGGCCGTTTTTTCTGCAACCTGCCTCGAGAAAAGTAAGCAAAGTTGTTCCAGTTCTGCTTTGGCAGAGTACCCCGCCACCATCCTCGTTCTGGGGGACTGGCAGCCGCCTGACTCACTGTCGTCTCCATCCCGAAGGGCAAACGGGGGACCCTGCAGCAGCACGAGCACTCGGCCTTACAGGACCACCTGCTGCTCGTTTTAGAAAAGAACGTCCACTTAGAAGAACAGGTAAGTAAACGATCCAGGGTTCAGATGCAAAGGGAAGCGGCAGAATTGCTGGGATTTGCAATTTTTGGCATTCCTGTGTTCTCCGTTTCAGTATAAGTCGACTGGAGGTAGGTGTTTGGTGTGGACCCTGGCCGGCAGGATCCGTGTGTTGCGGCCGAGAGAGACAAATTCACACGGACTACAGGAGTCCTGTGGAGAAAAAGGGATGGCATGGCCCCTCTCTGAGAGAGAGAGAGGGTCCCGGCCCCTGCCTGGACAGGCTTTTGTTGTTTTTCTGGGTACATTACATTGAGGATGGTCCTCATTTACTATGCACAGGTTCACTTCAGGTGACTACCTTTTACAGATAACAAAGGAAAGAATGTTGCTAATTACTTCAGAGAGAAGGAAGTTACAGATCAAGGGGAAAAGTGTTGAACTGGTTACACTCCATACTTGGGAGGTTTAGCTCAGATTTTAGGAAGTTGCAGTAAGCACTTGCTGCCTCAATTCAGGGTGAGGGAGTTTTAGCAAAAGCAAGTCTCGTAACAGCCTAGGTACAATGCAGGCCTGATTCCCCACGGGAGAACCTCTCCATGGGTGTGGCTCCTGTGTGCTGGGACTTTGTTCCCCACAGGCCTTTCCGAGTGGGGGCTGGGCTACATTCCCACTCGACTTGAAACAGTTCCCTCTAGGTGTTTTTCTACTAAGCGGCCAGGCAGAGTGATGGGATTATAGAGTGTTAGAAGTGGAAGGAGGCTTCAAAATCATCAGTCAACAGATGAAGTGACTCAAGCCCAGGAGATCCTGACGTGTTTGTCACTTGTGTCGGGATTCACTCTCAAATCCGTGTCCCCTGATTCATAGTCCGACGGTCTCCGTGAGCTCCCATAATGCCTGTCTGCAGCCTCTCCACACACCTTTTGGTTAATGATGATACCTGGCACCTAGCAGTTGCCTAGCAGCTGTCTGATGCTTTAAAATTAAATCCACATGACCATAAAACAACAGTGGACAGTCTATTCTAGGCCTATGGGTTTTATCTATTTGTAGCAAGTCCTCGCTCCTGACTTTGAGAAGCTTTGCAACCTGATAAATGCCTATGCACACATTTGTCTCACTGCGTTGCAATTATCAAGGAAAGATAATTGTGCAAGTGCAAAGATATGTGCAAGTGCTGATTCTGAGTAATTATTATAAAAGTTAATTATTTTTAGGGCCATCTCAGAGGATCCGACTTTTCAAGCCCACATCAGGAAGAAAACCATCTGTCTGCAGGGAGGGAGCTGAATTTTCTGCTGCAGATTATCCTGTAGTGTCTGACTCCAGAGTAAAGTAGCAGTGTGAGTTCTAGGGTCAGATCCTGGGGAGAATGAGAAAGACCGATTACACTGTAACTTGGGTCCAAGCCATGCTGCCTAGTCACCATTCCCAAAGTCTTTCTGTACCATTGCCTCATGCACCCATCCATTCATTTAACAAACACCTGTGTCAGGTGTCATGGTACCTCACGTGTGTCAGGCACTGTGCTAGTTGCTAGGGGTGCTGAGTTGAGGAAGACACAGTCTCTGCCCTTGAAGAACACACAGAATGTACAGAGCTGAGTTGCTGTGCCTCACAGGACACGCTGTGAGGGTCCCCATGTCTGGGTGCAGACTCTGCATCAGTTACGCCAGGGGCATCGGGGAAGGACATCGGAGCTACGTCTTGAAGGAAGAGAAGGCCTATTGGTTAAAATGTTGTGGGAAGAGGTCATTCCAGATGGAAAGTTTGTGCCAAAGCAGAGAGGCGTGGGAGAGGCTGACGGTTCAAGGAAACGTGCTTTCGGGGTGGAGAGGCACTCACGTGTGAGACGGGGAATGGCTGGGTCTGGTCTCTTGGATGCAGGCGGCACCGGCCTTCCATGTAAGCTAAGACATTTTTTGAACACTGCATTCAATTATTTTTTGTACTCGTTAATATTCTGCCTTATTTGAGAAAGGATTTAAGGGCCAAAAGTTCAAACTAACATTTGTCAATAATAGGGAGCTAATGAAGGCTTTACACTGGAAACACACTTGGCCAGCCAGTTGTTTGTTTGGATTTGAAAAGTAAGGCAGCTCGCAGTAGCTTGGAAGGTGGGTAGAGGCAGAGAGGAGAAGCAGGACAGAGGGACAGGGCGGAAGCTCCACGCTAGTCACGTGAGCTTGGGGATGCTGCTCAACCTCTCTCTGCCCCAATGTCCTCCTTTGTAAAAAGAGTGGTGGTGAGGGTTGAACAAGATGATATCTTTAAGCTCTTAGCACAGTGCTTGGAACATAAGCATTTCATCATCAGGGGGACGTAAGATGCTGGAGGAGGTGATGGGGATGGCCAGGGCCCAACCACGGCTGCCTCAGTGGGGGGTGGAAGAGGGCATTGGGAGACATTCAGCGGTTGTGCTGGGAGGGTGTAAGCTTCCACGACAAGGAACATGGTGATGTTCAGGGGCAGGTTAGACGTGCGGGTTGGGAGACTCCTGAGTTTGCTTTTGTTCGGGGAGATATGTCTGGTGTGTAGGTGGGAGTTAGCTGGCAGGGACTTAACAGAGGATTCTGGGCCAGGGAGCAGGCGGTCATTGCAGCTGTTTACGCATTCATTCACAAAACCTGTGTCAGAGGCCCTCTGTGTGCCAGGCACTATGTGAGGCTTTGGGGATAAGGAAATAAGTGAGATGTAGCCTCAACAATTTAGTGAAGAAAAAAGACCTAAATAACCAAAAAAAAAAAAAAAAAGCAGTAAGAGTAATGAAGGTAAGTTATGCACTACTGCAGGGGTGTCAAACTCATTTTCACCGGGGCCCACGTCAGCCTTGCGGTTGCCTTCAAAGGGCCGAATGTAATTTCAGCTCCTTAACAGTGAAGGAGTAGTTACATTTGTGCAGTCCTAAAATTACATTCGGCCCTTTGAAGGCAACCGCAAGGCTGATGTGGCCCCCGGTGAAAATGAGTTTGACGCCCCTGCGCTAGTAGAGTATGGTCAGGGTGTCTGGGAACTTGAGAGGTGGCCTGGGTAGGTATTCCTGGTAAGGAAATAGTTCTGAGAGGATGTGCTCTTGAGTGGTGGCTTAGAGACCAGTACTTTCTAGATGAAGCAGGAAGTGTCTGAGAGAGCAAGACCTGAAGGGAAATAGAAGTCGTGTGGCTGTGCTGTGCAGGGCGCGCCTGGGGCATGAGTGGGTGAGAGGCTGCAAAGGCAGCCAGGGGCAGACTGTGTAGGGCCCCAGTGGCCTGTAAAAGGCCACCAGAGACAGGCGAGTGGGGGATGACAAAAGCAGATCTGCCTCTTCATAGTATTGTGGGCACCATAAGAGGTGTGCATTGGAGGGAAACAAGACTAAAGACAGGGAGAGCATTCATTCATTCATTCACTCATTTAACAAATATTTATCAAGCACCGGCTGGTGCCAGGTACCAGTTGCTGGGGCTACGGTAGCCTGTGCAATCCGTGCCAGTCCGGGCTCCCAGACAGCTGCTCCTCTGGTGCATGTGTGAGGAGAGTGTAGGACTGCCGGGTCACCAGATAACAGTCCAGGTGAGCAGTTACGAAGTCCAAAACGAGTGCCGAAACAAGACAAGATGAAATGGGAAATGGATGGAGGAGGTGCTTTGTTCGTTCTTCTGTGTGTCCAGAGTTAAAGTTGGCAAATGTTGCCCAGTGAGCGCATGTGGAGATGAGAGAGGAGCTGTCTGGGGGCACTCTTAGGTTTTTGGTCATTTCTTTCAAATAGATTACAAATTCCGAGAGAGTAGTGTGTTTTGCCTACCACTGGGAAGATTAAACTATCTGCCTCTGTTTCGTGATCTGTGAAATGGGACTGATATTCATACCCAACTCACAGGGTTCTTCGTGGATGAAAGAGCTATTGAAGACAAGGGTCCAATAGATATGCAGCAAATTTCAGCTGTCCCCATTGACACTGTGCAGAGTATTTAATGTGGTGTGGGGGTCAGGACTCTGCGGCTGTTCAGTGAGTGCTTCCTGAGTGCTTGAAGGGAACCAGCTCAGAAAATTCAGCCAGGTGGCGTCACTGCCCTCAGATGAACCATCACAGTGGGTTAACCCTACTGGGCTGCTGAGAAATCTGTGGATTGGTCTTTTTCAAAGCACCTGCAAGTAGTTTCCTAGAATTACATAGGAATCCACCTGTAAATATTTTTCTAAATATAAATTAAATATATATATAATTCTATATATAGATCAATAATTCTATATATAAATATGTATGTATTATATAAATAATGTGTGTGTATTTAGCTTTCCTAGAGACACTTCCTACCTGCAATATTCTTCTAGAGCTGCATTTGTTTTCATTTGCATGCATGCATTTAAATGACCTCATTCACATTTCTGTCTTTAGATTTCTGACTTACATAAGAGCTTAGAACAGAAGGAAAGTAAAATCCAGCAGCTAGCAGAAACTGTAAATACATTTGAAAAGGAGTTCAAGCAGTTTGCACAGCTCTTTGGCAAAAATGGAAGCTTCCTCTCAAACACCCAGGTGAGAAATGACCTTTCTATCCATAGCCAAGATTTAGCCTTCGATTGGTAGTCATGGTTTCTCTTACAACTTTTTAAATGGAAATAAATTTAAATGTATAGAAAAGCTGCAAGAATAAGGTAGTGCAAAAAACGCCTGAGAACTCTCCACCCAAACTCACCCATGATCCATATTTTGTCCTGTTTGCTTCATTGTTCATATTCAATCATTCGTTCCTTCTCTCTCCTTTTGTTCTTTCTGAATCACCTGAGAATAGGCTGCCTGTATTATGGCATTTTACCTCTACACTCTTCAGTATGTATGTCGTGAGAATAAAGATCTTTTACAGAACCCCAGTACATTTAGCAACATCAGTAAATTTAACATTGATGCAATCCTTTTATATCATTTATGGCATGTACAGTTTTAATTAATGTTGGGCCAATATCAGTCATTTGAGTTCAGATTTATTGAGAGCATTTGTAATTCTGCATTTTGTAGTCAGCTAAGTGAAACTGTTAATTCCTTTGGGAAGAAAATGCTTTAAACTCCACTCAAGTATAACAAAAGTTATTTATAAATCATGAATGTAAAATAACCATAAACAGATTCCTAATGAATCATGTCTTTATTATGATTATATAATTTATAGTGAAAAAAGATTTCAAGACGTGATATGGGCAATATTTTTGAAATTTGGATCAAAGAAGATGCAGGCCATACAGTTTGCATGCTGTGTCAGCACACTGTGTGTGAGTGTGTGTGCGCTTGCCCGAACATGTCAAGAGAAAAGGAAATGCATTATATGTTGCTATTGTAGTTCTGATCTTTTTCTAACACAGCAAGAGAGCAATCCAAGTTGAGGCAGTGAGGGTGAGGGTGGAGGAGAAATGTAGTGGCAGACATTTAATCTGTTCCGTCTAAAGGGAGCAATCGGAAGTTCAGGCCTCCTCTCAGGGCACTGTGTACCACCTGCAGCGCTCCTCCCAGAGCAGGTGGGCTGACTTCCAGCTCGCTCTCTGCCTTCTAGCAGAGCAGAAGCAAATCAGGAGAGCAGCTTCTCAGGAGAGAAGGCAGTGGTAAGGCAAGAGGCGAGACAACGTTGTGAGAGTAGAAGAAATCTAAAGATAGGTTAGAGAACCAAGTGGGGAGAAATTGTGGGAGGAGTAAAAAAATCCGATAAAGAGAAGTTCAAAGATTTGGAACAGGACCTGGGATAGAGAGGAGGAGGGGAAGACAGGCGCTTAATCTCTCTGCAGTCTTCTTTATTGACTGTTTCTCCTCTGGACTGTGGAGTTATTTCATTAATTGATTCAGTAAATGTGAAGTGTTTGAGTTGAAAAAAAATGTAATCTCAATGAACTACTAAGATATTGGTATCCATTTTGTACTGAAAGGTTCTTGCCAGTCACATCGACAAGTCGGCTTGGCTCGAAGCTCAAGTGCGTCATTTGTTACAAATGGCAAACCAGCAACAAAATAAATTCGATCTGAGGACTTTGATGGAAGCGATTGACACAGTGAAACAGAAAATTACCCTGCTAGAGAGCAATGATCAAAGACTAGGTATGTCTACTATTTTATACTTCTCTTTTGGTGACTCGTCTGTCTGCGTGTGTTCATGACATAAGCCAGCACCTGGCCAAACGGAGAGCCACAGCTGTCTGGGATACGGAATGGCTGAATCTGGTGTTTGTGAAACAGAACACAGCAGTGGTGTCCTGGCTACTCAGACAAAAATTATGAAGAGCCATGAGTTGGGGCTGGAAAAGACAAAGAGAAGAAAAGAGCCGGGATATTCCAAGAACAAAGGAATGACAGTTTTTTATTGAGAGTGGAAAATAATAGTAAAGCTAAGAAAGAGGTGTGGTGGGCACACTGCTTTATGTGGAGGCACACCTCAGAGATATCGCGGATTTGGTTCCAGACCACTGTGATAAAGCAAATATCGCAATAAAGTGAGTCACAGATTTCTTAGTTTCCCGGTGCATATAAAAGTTATATTTATACTACACTGTAGACTATTAAGTGTGCAATAGAATTGTCTTTAAAAAACAATGTGCATGCCTTAATTAATGGATACTTTATCGCTAAGAAATGCTAACCATCATCTGAGCGTTTGGTGAGTTGTAAATCTTTGTGCTGCTGAAGGGCCTTGCCCTAGCAACATCAAAGATCACTGATCAAGATCACCATAACAAATACAATGAAAAAGTGTGAAATGTTGCGAGAATTGTCAAAATGTGACACAGGACAGGAAGTGAGCAAATGCTGATGAGCACAGGGCACCGATAGACTTGCTTGAGGCAGGGTTGCCACAAACCTTTAATTTGTAACAAAAGCAATGTCTTGCAAAGCCCAACAGAGTGGAATAAAACCAGGTATACCTCTACAGAAAAATAGTAAAGTGTTTGGCTGTTGGAAAGTACCCCAGTTTGAAACCCGTGGGGCTCACCACGCAAACACACGTTAGTTGAATGTGGGGTGTGTCTGCTCTACACGTGGGCGAGCTTCAGCTCTACAGGGCGCATTCGAGTTTCCTTGGTGCCACTCCTGCCAAGACGTGAGATCCACTGAGTTGATATTACTAATGCAGATGGTCTGCTGGTGGCCGTGAATTCACTTCACCTTTAGGATGTCAGAGTTTTATTGGTTCTTTCCAGATAACAAAAGACCACTTTGGGCAAACGCTAAACACAACTCAGGCCTCCAGAATCTTTCTATCTTTCTTTCTTTCTTTCTTTGCAGTTGTTCTGGAAGGGGAGACACACAAACACGACGCCCACATCAACAACCATAAAGCGCAGCTGAACAGAAACGAAGAGCGGTTTAAACTGCTGGAAGGGGCCTGCTATAATGGGAAGCTCATCTGGAAGGTGACCGACTACAGAATGAAGAAGAGAGAGGCGCTGGACGGGCACACGGTGTCCATCTTCAGCCAGCCTTTCTACACCAGCCGGTGTGGCTACCGGCTGTGCGCCAGGGCGTACCTGAACGGAGACGGGTCCGGGAAGGGGACGCACCTGTCGCTGTACTTTGTGGTGATGCGAGGAGAGTTTGACTCACTGTTGCAGTGGCCTTTCAGGCAGAGGGTAACCTTGATGCTTTTGGACCAGAGTGGCAAAAAGAACCACATCGTGGAGACCTTCAAGGCTGACCCCAACAGCAGCAGCTTTAAGAGACCGGACGGGGAGATGAACATTGCGTCTGGCTGTCCCCGCTTCGTGCCTCACTCCACGCTGGAGAATGCCAAGAACACCTACATCAAAGATGACACCATGTTCTTGAAAGTGGCTGTGGATTTAACTGACCTGGAGGATCTCTAGTCGCTGCTTCTGGGTGATAAAAGGACTTCCTGGGTCCAGAACCATGGGGGAAACTTTTGGTTAGCACAGTGACTGAACTTAAACTCGGTGCACACTTGTAAATATTCGGGGTTTTGCCCTTAGTGTTTGAAGCCAGTTGAGAACTTCCTAAGTGCTGTCTTCTTTTTACATTTTACCCTGTTCCCATTTGAAACAAAACACTTAGGATATCCTCTTGTTATTTATATTTCTCTATCTCTTGAACAATAGGAAAGTTTCTTGAAAGCAAGGTCTGGGGTATAGTTCCTCTACCAGGGCGTGGGGCAGGGTTTCAGGGGAGACGCTCTATGGCACATGTTATTGAAAACACAGATGTGGAATTCCCAATTGAAAATGCTTGGGTATTTGGTCTGCTGATTCTAGACGTGACCATAAGGCTGCAAAAGCCTTCTTTTTGGGGCTGGTTGTTCTGGATCGGCAGATGGGTGGTGTACTGACAGAGACAGTGTGTCCAGTTGGAACAGATGGGTTTTGGTCTGGTGCTGAATCACCACACCATCAGATATTTTCATGAAATTCACCAGGCATCCACAAGCACAGTGTTGCAAGGCTGCACAGGAACTGGTGGCCAGAGTGAGCACCTTCATTGTCCCTGCTGAGGTAAAGCCGAAGGAAGCACAAGCATGTGTATAAGGAGATATGAACATCCAACTCAAGTTCAGATTTTATTAGGTTCAACCACGTGAAAACTATTTTCAAAGATCAGAAACAAATTTAAGAGTTTTAACAAGGTTTGACTTAATGTATATATGTATATATAAACAGATAATTTAAAGGTATTTTGGTAATAGTAATGTAAGGATGGACAGAATTTAGTATATGATGGAAAAAAATGCCATAAATGCATAAAAGGAATTTAAAACCTAGGGAAGACACCATTATAATTTCCACTGGGTATCAGAAGTACTCCCATCCAAAACCGATTATTAAAATTAGTATTTCCTATTCTCTTTGAGAGACATTTTGGATTCATAAATTGGTATGAAAATGGGCATTTATATAAACGTGTGACTTTTCTTGTCCAAGCCCCGCGTACTCTGTGAAGAACAGAGATGACTGTGTTCTTACGCATCTATTCGTACTCACACAGAGGGTGTATATGCAAGGTGAGATGAGTCCTGCTGACCCGTGATAAGCCAGAGGTCAACAAGAAGTACCCAGGTTGCCTGAGCCCTAATTCCCCGCTGCTCAGCTGAGCATCTCTCACCCTTTGGCCTGGCTCCCTTGATCCTGCAGTGACAAGCACCACGAGCTGAGGGCCACTCCGTGCGGCTCACTCAGGTGATGACCAAGCACCCTACAACTCCTGAACAGTCAACCTGTTAGAAGAGGCATGATCTATACTGGTGGCTTCTGGAATAACTGAAACTTTCTTAATGTCTTCTGTGAAAATTTCAAGATTCTCCATTTTCAAGATGAAGTAATTGAAACTTTCTTAATTTTTTCCTGTGAAGTTTTCAAGGTAATTTCATAGTGCAGAAATCATGCCAAAGGTTTACATTCAAAGAGGTAAGTTCACAGCAGGAGTATAGTGAAGAACTACACTGTAGCTGCTAGTGAACCCTGGTACGGTTGATGGTCAAGCCATCACGTCAAACTCAGGACGCCTTTCTCTAGACCACACAGGTGGTTTTGTGTGTTTGTCTTCAGTATCTGTAATCAAGTCCAAGACCACCCCTGTACTCCTCGGGAGTGGAAGGTCATGTTGGTGTAACTAGCTTTAAGGAGCGGATGTGGAAAATATTTTCAAGTGAATTTATCAAAATACTGGTTTTGTGTTTCAACCAACTTCTCGACATAATAAGCAGAAGTGATGGCAAAGTTTGCTTACAAGTTCAGAGTCCTTTCATCACTGAAACCGAGCAGAACAAGGTATTCTAAAGCAAAAGGCACTCCTTTACTACAAAAGAAGAGGCAATTTTTGTTTTAAAGGAACATATCCATATAAACTATTTTTCCTCTTTTATAATATGAAATTACTTTTATTCTACAGGGTCCAGCAGAAGTAAGGTCTGCTTGAGTGTGGTTGGTAGGGTAATAATGTGGGTGTAATAATTATAGTTTTAATTTGAACATGTCACCTAAAATGTCATATGGTGTGCTTGAGTGTGATATTGTTATGTTACAGAATTATCTGCTTATGATTTTGTAATAAAAAGGGGTGTTATTTGTGCCACATTCAGTATATTAATAAGATTTAAATTTTATTTCCTTTTGGTTTGATTTGGATTCCTGGTGAAAAGCAAGCAAACACACTAGGTATGCAATGGGAGTTGGCCTTGATAGAGGTATGTGCAGGGTTAGCGCAGGGCGGGGAGGTGGAGCATGCACTAATGCCTGTTGACAGATCTGACTTCTAGCCCTGGATCTCCAAAGGTGACATTTTCAGAGAAACAAGAAATAGTCACAGACAAGTGCAAGTCAGCCCTCTTTTGGGGTAGGCAAGTCATCAGTAGATGAGTGGTGTGCTTAGGACAGGGAGCCACCAGCCCTTTGTGTGGCCCCTTGGACAATGAGTCTGCAGTGCTGGTTACTATTAGAGAGTGGTTGGACACACAGGTCTTCATCTTACATAAGAATTCTGGGCTGCAGCCCTGGCTGGCGTAGCTCAGTGGATTGAGCGCGGGCTGTGAACCAAAGCATCGCAGGTTCAGTTCCCAGTCAGGGCACATGCCTGGGTTGCAGATGACGGCCCCCAGCAACTGCACATTGATGTTTCTCTCTCTCTCTTTCTCCCTCCATTCCCTCTTTGGAAATAAATAAATAAAATCTTAAAAAAAAAAGAGAATTCTGGGCTGCAGATAGAGTTTTGATAGATGCACAGTAGGGGACTCAGGTAGTGCAATCACCTGAGACCACCAAATTTTAGGGGAGGAGTGAGAGGAGGCTGCAAAGCATTTGGAGAAGGAATGGTCGTAGGTAAGAGAAGCACAAGTGAGGTGGGAGAGGGAAGTACGCATGACCAAATGCCACCCTGAGAATAGTTGTTCCCAGCACACCCCACAGTTGACTCGTTTTTAAAATATATTTTATTGATTATGCTATTACAGTTGTCCCATTTTCCCCCTTCACTCCCCTATACCCTGCACACTCCTCCCACCCACACTCCCCGCCTTTAGTTCATGTCCATGTGTCATACTTGTAAGTTCTTTAGCTTCTACATTTCCCATACATCCTTACCCTCCCCCTGTCTATTTTCTACCTACCATCTATGCTACTTATTCTCTGTATCCTTTTACCTTCTCTCCTCCTCCCACTCCCCTGTTGCTAACCCTCCATGTGATCTCCATTTCTGTGGTTCTGTTCCTGTTCTAGTTGTTTGCTTAGTTTCTTTTGGTTTTGTTTTAGGTGTGGTTGTTAATAATTGTGAGTTTGCTGTCATTTTACTGTACATGTTTTTCATTTTCCTTTTCTTAGCTAAGTCCCTTTAACATTTCATATAATAAGAACTTGGTGATGATGAACTCCTTTAACTAGACCTTATCTGAGAAGCACTTTCTCTGCCCTTCCATTCTAAATGAAAGCTTTGCTGGATAGAGCAATCTTGGATGTAGGTCCTTGCCTTTCATGACTTGGAATACTTCTTTCCAGCCTCTTCTTGCCTGTAAGGTCTCTTTTGAGAAATCAGCTGACAGTCTGATGGAAACTCCTTTGTAGGTTACTGTCTCCTTATCTCTTGCCACTTCTAGGATTCTCTTAATTTTAATCTTGGCTAATGTAATTATGATATGCCTTGCTGTATTCCTTCTTGGGTCCAACTTCTTTGGGACTCTCTGAGCTTACTGGACTTCCTGGAAGTCTACTCCCTTTGCCAGATTGGGGAAGTTCTCCTTTATTATTTGTTCAAATAACTTTTCCACTTGTTGCTCTTTCTCTTCCCCTTCTGGTACCCCTATAATTCAGATGTTGGAATGTTTAAAGATGTCCTAGAGGTTCCTAAACCTCTCCTCATTTTTTTGAATTCTTGTTTCTTCATTCTTTTCTGGTTGGATGTTTCTTTCTTTCTTCTGGTTTACTCCATTGATTTGAGTCCCAGTTTCCTTCCCATCACTATTGGTTCCCTCTGCATTTTTCTTCATTTCACTTATTGTAGCCTTCATTTTTTCATCTAATTTGTGACCAGATTCAACCAATTCTGTGAGCATCCCGATCACCAGTGCTTTGAACTGTGCATCTGATAGGTTGGCGATCTCTTCGTTGCTTCATTGTATTTTTTCTGGAGTTTTGATCTGTTCTTTCATTTGGGCCATTTTTGTTTGTCTTGATGCACTTGTTATGTAGTGAGGGGCGGAGCCTTAGGTGTTCACCAGGGCAGGTCAACCCAGTCACTGGGTTGTGATGCTGTATGTGGGGGAGGTCCGAGAGGGAACAATGGCACTTGCTCCTCTCTCTGCTGGATTTCAGTCACTTCCCCCGCTTCCCACAAGCAATTGGGCCCTTCTGGTGCTAATCCCAGTGGGTGGGTTTGTGTACATTCTAGGACCCTGTGGGTCTCTCCAACAAACTCTCCTGTGAGGCTGGGAGTTTCTCCTGGCACCTCAACTCCCACAGGTGTTTTCAAGTAGTGTTTTGAGGCTTTATTTCCCTGCGCTAAGACCCTGGATTGCTTAGGCTGTCTTGGATCCCCAGTTTCACCTGGTTTATCTGCATATGAATGTGGGACTTCCTGGTCTGCCAGCCACCTTGCACACCATACCCCTCCACAATCCACCACCTTGCTGGGTTCACCGCTGCCACCTGTGCATTCGGGGTCTGCCAGCCACCCTACCGCAACCTCTCTCCACCCGGCCGCCCAACTCTGCCCCTCCTACCAGTCTGGATGAATGTGTCTACTTTAACTCCTTGCTTGTTGGACTTCAATATAGTTCAATTTTCTCTCAGTACTGGCTGTTTTTTGTTTCTAAATTGTCCTTATTTTGGTTGTGCGAGGAGGTACAGTGTGTCTACCCATGCCTCCATCTTGGCTGGAATTCTCCCACAGTTAACTCTTTAAAAAAAATTTTTTTTAAAGTTGATTTTAGAGAGAGAGAAACAAACATAAACTTGTTCTACTCATCAACGCCTTCACTGGTTGCTTCTTGTATGTGTCCTGACCAGCCTCGGCATATTGGGACAACGCTCCAACCAACTGAGCTCTCTGGCCAGGGCCCACACAGCTGACTCTTGAGCGCATTATCTACCCACATGCTGCTCCCTCCTCAGTCTGCATCTCTGACCCTGCCTTTGCTTAAGCTGCAGACATACACCCAAGTACCTGCTGACCACCTGAACTTAGAAGTCCTGCAGGAACTTTAAAGTCACCTGCACCAGAAGTGAACTGGAAACCTTCCACTATCCCCCCACTGCCAACCTCTGACCCCTGTTCATTCTGCCCCAGGTAATGACATCACCATCCTGAGAAGTTTGGCCACTAGTCCAGATTCCTCCCTCACTGACCCCATCTGCACCCACCCAGTTCTGCCAATATGACCTCCAGATAAATTTTTTTAAAGATTTTATTTATTTATTTCTAGAGAGGGAAGGGAAGGAGGGAGAGAGAGAGAGAGAAACATCAATGTGCGGTTGCTGGGGGTCATGGCCTGCAACCCAGGCATGTGCCCTGACTGGGAATCGAACCCGAGACACTTTGGTTCGCAGCCCACATTCAATCCACTGAGTTACACCAGCCAGGGCCCAGATAAATTTTAAAAATTACTTGTAACTACTTATCGCTACTGCAACCTCCATTATTTTGTTTTGCAATTATTCTTTTTTCTTTTACCTCTTTCAAATTCAACTTCACACTGCCACACAGTAACCTCTAAATGGAAATCTGAGAATGATTCCCCACCACATCTACTGGCTCCAGCACCCCCAGGACAGAGTCCGCCTCCTTGACGTGGTGTACAAGGCCTTGCATGCCCACCTCTGGCCCTCTAGCCCTACCTCCTGACAGTTCTGCTACTTCTCACTTAGCAGTAGCACCCTGAGCTGTTTGCTATTTGTCTCAGCTTCTGCCATACTTCTACCCAGAATACTCTTCTCTGCCCTCACCTCCTCCTTTGGTGAATTCTTGCCCTTGAAGATTCTGTGTTGTCCTCCCCTTCTCTAGGAGGCCTTCCCAGGCCAGCACTACTTGCTGCACACCCCGCCCTACCCTTCACTAGGCCAAGAGTCCCTGCTCTGTGCTGTGTATTTCCTTGTCTTTACCTCAGTTGATGGACTTTCCTTCTTTTTTCCCCAGAAAACAAGTGTAAACTGTGTATTTGTAAGATATTTGTGTTACAAGCCAATAGAACAGATATTTTCACTGTCCTCATGAAATACAATCTGGAGGTCAACCACAGGTGGTAAACCAAAACCATCAATGTGTGAATGTTCCCAATCCCCTGTCTGATGAAGGCATTGTCCCTCAACTTTCCCACCTCCACCGAAAATGTATTTTTCAAATCAGTTCTGAATGTTCACGATGCAAAAGAAGAGAACAGGGAGGAAACATTTCAAAGGAGGGCCCTAGGAGCAAAATTTATGAAGAGAAAAGCTCTACCAATCCACAAAAGGATTGGTAGAAAGAATGAAAGGAAAAAGGGGATATGAACCTACGGGAGCTGTTGGGAACTGTGACGTGGAGCCCCTTTGATGCTTTTTTCCTTCCAAGAGACTGTTAAAGACTAAGGCACATTTAAAATATATATTTTTTTGCCCTGGCTAGGTGGCTTAGTTGGTTGGAGTGGTGTCTGGAGGGTTGCACAGAAGGGTTGTGGGTTCAATCCCTGGTGAGGGCACATACCTAGGTTGCTGGTTCAGTCCTCAGTCGGGCGTGTACAGCAGGCAACCAATGTTTCTCACATCACTGTTTCTCTCTCCCTCCCCTCTCTCTAAAATCAATAAACATACCCTTGGGTGAGGATTTTTTTTGAAGTATTTTTGGCTGAATACACTTATTGGAATGAAATTCCATGTGGGGACCAGACTCTGGCTCCGGGACTTACAAGACACTTGCACAAAAATGTACGTGCGTTGTGAGAGATGCCTTGAAGAAAACAACAGACTACAGTGCAAGAACGACAGGGCCTTGGTGGTGAGAAGACATGCACACTTCGGGCTGTCAGGGGAGGACTTTATGCTGAGGTAACAAGATTTAGTGTTACTTTTGAACACCCTTATAACATCTGAGGAATTTCCTGTGAGAAACTTGCCTTTGCATGGGACCGAGGCCCCTCCAATCGGGCATAGCCATGCAAATCTTCAACTTGAAAGATGAAGTTGGAAAGATTCAACATTTTCTGCAAGAAAGATTAACAAGATGAAAGAAGGAAATGCACCCAGCCCTAGCTCTGCAGTGGGGAGGGCGTGAGGGACCAGAGGTGGCGTTTCTGGCGCCCGGGCCTTATTTCCGTGGACCGTGCTTGTGGGTGTCAAGTGTGGTGGCAGCGGTGGCTTTTCACCGGAGCACTGGCAGAGCTGCCCCCACATGTGGCCTCCGGTCCTCCTGGAGGTTCTGTGGGCTCCATATACTAAGTTCTTCACCAGGCAGAGCAGATTCTGTTGTTTGTAACTAAGAACCTAACTGAATCAGGCTGGGCCTGAAAGGTGAGTCAGCCACAGAACGAGCAGGTGGGATGAGCATTTTGGGCAGAGGGCCCTGAGGATACTGTTCGGTACCACATACTGACGTATCCACCAACCACAGATGACACACATGATAGTGGACCCATAAGATTATAATGGGGCTGAGAACTTCCTGTCATCTAGTGATTTCATGAAGTTGTGGCTCACGCATTACACATGTATTTGTGGGGATGGTGGTGCGAACAAACGTAATGCACTGCTACCTGTATGAAAGTATAGCACGTACAATTAGGTACAGTACGTAATGCTTGATGATGATAATGACTGTTACTAGTTTGTGTATTTACTGTACTATCCTCCTTACCTCTATTTTAGAGTGCACTCTTTCTAGAAAGGTGTCTAGAAAGAGTCTTTCTAAACTCTTATAGAAAGTTGGCCATGAAACAGTATGCCATGTCACGCCTGCAGCAGCCTCGTGCATCTTATGTTTACAGCATCTCTATTACTGCATCAGCTTTCCTTGTGCTTGACTTAATCTCATGTTGCTCTGTGCAGTGACGTGCAGTACGGGTTTGCAGCCTAGGAGCAACAGGCTCCACCATACAAGCTAGGCGTGCAGTAGGCTGTACCATCTTGGTTTGTGTAAGTGCACTCTGTGATGGTCGCACAATGATGAGACTGCCTAGGGACTCTTTTCTGAGAATGTATCCTGGTCGTTAAGCAGTGCATGACAGTGAAAAAACTGGTTTAGCAATGGAGAAGAGGCCAGTGTGGCGAGAGTCCGCTAGAAGAGAGGAGAGTGGCACTTCATGAGGTTAGAAAAGAAGGCAGGACCCAGATTCTAGAGCTGAAGTCATGGTGAGGAGTTCATGGTTTATGCAAAGTGTAATGGAAGTTGACATGATTTGGGCAGGGAAATGCATGACCTGTGCTCTAAAAACTTGCTCTGTGTGGAGTACAGATCCGAAGAGGACAAGGGAGGACATGGAAAGAGTATTAAGATTACATCCCATTGCAGCTGTGGTGACATGTCTGTGCCCTTACTAGATCATAAACTCCTCGTGTCTCATTCAAGTGCATAGAAGGTGCTCAGTGTATTAAAGTGAAATATATACACAATAACTCACTGAACATAACAAATCTGGTAGGCAGGTATTACGCCATTTCATAGATGAAAAAACTGGTCATTTGAGAAATCTACATGCTATGTGCTAAGCACACAGAAGTCCTAAGATTACACGCTAATTATTTATGAATGTCCTCACAACAATCTTATAAGTTATACATGGTTTTATCCCTATTTACAGATGAGGCAACTGGGGCACAGAGAAGTCAGGTAATAAGCTCTGGGTTACACAGCTAGTAAGTGGGAAAGCCAGAATTCAAACCCAGGCAGTCTGGCCTCAAAGGCTCTGCTCTTAACCACCATATGAGAATGCCTCATATGGGTACTGATCTACTCTGTACATGTTTATGTAAAAACACAAATTAAAATGAGTTAAAATATAGTAAGAGTAACCACTAGAACAAAAATTGAACATACAACTTTCTAACCACTAGAGAAAAAAACTGGAAAAAGGCACTTTATCAAACAAAAGAAAACAATAGGAAGCATGATAGAAAAAAACAATTTAGAATTAAATCCAAACATGTAATTACTATTGAATGAGAAAAGACACCTACAAGAGAGTTTACTACCAGCACTGCTGATAATAAAAACAAACAAATAAACCGACAAAAGGTGGCGTAGATGTGGAGCAACAGCAGCTCTCCCACACCACTGGTGGAAGGGCAAACTGGCACAAGCTAGATCACACAGAGTGGAAGTGTGAAAACCCTCAACCCTTGCAATTCCATTTGTAGACCTGTACCCAAAAACTCTTGCATGTGCTGATGTGATGTGTAAACGAATGCCTGTTCACTCATGTTGGAATGGCAAAAATCAGAAAATTGTTAAGTTGCTAGCAACAAGAGAATGAATAAATTGCTGTCCAGTCATACAAATGGAATTCTATTCATCAGTTACGATGAAAAAGCTAGAACCACACGAATCAACACAGATGGCTTTCACGAGCATAATTTTGGGTGACAAAAGCATGTGTGAAAGCTCTCACGGGAATGACAGAAACCACATTCAGGGGAGGAGTTAACTCTGTGGAAGAAAAGGGGAGAGTGAGATTCCAGAAGGGTTCACAAGAGGCTCCAACTGCATAAGTAATATTAAAATCTGAAGCAAATATGGAAAAGTATTAAAACGTGAAAAATATGAAAATACTAAGCTGGTACATAAGTGTTCATTATATTATTCTCTGTGACTTCAGAAATGTTTGTAATATTTCATATTAAACATTTTAAAAAGTTTTCAACTCAAGAATCTACAAAAAGTACAAATAAATCCAAAGAAATAAGATGTTAATAAAGACATAAATTAAAGAAAAACTTTAAAATAGAGGTTATCGATCAAATCAAAAGCTGGTTCAATAAATAAGATCAAGGAAAAGAAAACTGGCTTCAACAGAATGTATAAAGATGAATAAGAACAATATAGGATAAAAAATTTCAGTAATACTCTAGAAAATTGTATACCAATCAATTTGAAAATGCAGATGAAATGGATACTTTTCCAGGAAAAAAAATTTATCCCTTGAAAAGGCACCACACCCAGATGACTTTAAAGACGAGTTCTTCAAGACCAAAGGCACAGATTATTCACCTGCTATGTTCATTCCAGGTCACGTAAAAAGAAGTTCATCTGCTTGATCCATTTTGAGACCTAGCATAAACTGACATCAGAACTAGACAAGTTCTTTAGAACTAAAGAACCATAAGCCAACTTCACTTACGAACACAGGCAGAAAAATTCTAAAGGAAATACACAGCAAATTGCATCCAGCAATGTATGGAAGGATACATGCGCCTGTAAGGATATTTCAACATTAGAACATCTATTACTATAGTTCTATTATTGTAGGGTAATGGAGAAAATCTTAGATGATCATCTTTAATCTATCAGACTAATGAAGGTATTTGGTAATACTCAATATTCATTTCTGATTATAAAAAAACAAACCTGTAAGACAACTTGGCAAACTAGGAGAAGTACGAAGTGCCTTTAAGAAACCTCCAGAAGCCCTGGCTGGTGTAGCTCAGTGGACTGAGCTCAGGCTGTGAACCAAAGGGTCCCCGGTTTGAGTCCCAGTCAGGGTACATGCCTGGGTTGTGGGCCAGGTCCCCAGCAGGGGGCAGTGTGAAGCAACCACACATGGATATTTCTCTCCCTTTCTCCCTCCTTTACCCTTACACCCAGAAGCTCCCATTCTCTCCAAAGTAGGGTGCTGGGTAGGGTGCTGGGTATGGAGGGGTGGGAGGCAGACACACACCCTCTCCACCCTTATAAGGGGGGGCGGGGGGACCTTCAGAAAACATGAAGGAAACAATATGCAACCCAATGAACTTCTGGAAAGAACTCCCCCTGAGGCTGCTATACAGTGTTGTCTACTATACAGTGTTGTACTGTACCGGATTCTTGGAGAAAGCCAAAATTGTTATTTACAGATGAATTCTTACCTACAAAATCCGAGAATTATTAGAATACAAAGGTTCAGCGGAGTGACCAGATCAACACACCAAAACCCAAATAAATTATCCTAGGGTTCATGAGGAAGAGTAAACTAAAACAGCAACAAAAACTGCTAGGGAAAAACCTAAAAATAAATGTGAAACACAGCAAGAAATTTGCAAGACTTCACATGAATAATAAGGGAAGACTTGAATTCATAGAGAAATAACCACATTGCTGGATGGTCCCAACCTTGCACTGGTGTCAAATCCGGGAAAATTCATCTACCAAAAAAAGAAAGAAAAATCCCTGGAAAACTGCCACACGACGACAATCTATTACAGAATTTGAAATGGAACCCCAAACAAATTCCGGGAAAACGCTGCAGTTTGTTGGCAACCTGTTACAGAACCGGGCTTCACAGTTTGAGGTTTAGACCAGGTACGCGGAAACGCAGTGCGAGGTGTCAAACCCAAGGCGTTAAACCGACGGCTGCGCGGCCGGAAGAGCCGCGTGAGCTCCGCCCCCGCCAACGTGGGCGGGGCACTTCCGGCCGCTGACGTGAGCGCGCGCCCGAAAGCCCCGCCCGGCCCACCGCACGCTGCACTTCGCGGTCGGCCTTCAGCCTCCGCCTTTTGGAGCCGAGGTTCCGCGGCATGTTTAGGCTGGGGGTTGACCCCCCGCCCCCAGAAAGGTCGCTTCCCCTGCAGTTTCCAGTAAGTGCCCGCCCCAGTCGGAGCTGTGGCTAGAAAGAGCCCCCACCAGCGTTTACTTTCTACCCTCCCCCGAGTCCATCCCCGGCTTCTCGGTCACTCCCGGACGGTCGCCAGGAATCCCCAAATCCGTGCGACCCACGTTCAGGGCTTCCCCAGAAGATGAGCCCTTTCTGATAAGTGTTTCTTAATCATAAACAATCACTGGTTTCTCATATGTACAGTAAATCCTCAGTGTCGTGGATAGTTTCTGCGGCTTGAAGCAAAACGAGTATCAGGGAACTGAGTTCATCTTAGGCATCAAACAAGCCAAGTTCCCAGCACCTCCCCTCCACCAAACCGGGCGGGACAAAAACACGTTGTTGGAGAGTACACGCTGCTGTACTCTGCAGGGTGGGCTTTCGGTCTGACGCTCCTCTGGGCTCTACCTCTTCCTCCCACCTGGACGGCCCGCGGACACACACACCCCGTGGAGATGTTCCCACCGCCAGTGCCCTCCCCAGCGCCCTTCGCGAGTACACCCTTGGTGGCTGCTTCGGGGTCTTCCCTCTTTTAACGAAAAGCTCTCCTAGGGATCACCCCTCTGGGCGCAGCGCCCCTCTTCCCTTCCTAAATCCCTCCTCTTATTAAATAATAGAAACCATCAAGGAAAGAATGCCTTCGGAGTAAGACACTGACCTAAGCGTTTTACACGCGTTATTTTATTTAGCCATCGCATCACTCCTTAGGTAGATACCAGTGAGAACACTGAGGCCCAGAAAGGTCAGATAATTTGTCTGAGGTTCAATACAGCGTAGGTTCAATAGAGTTGAAATTTGAATACTGTGTAGTTTAGAGTTGAAATTTGAGTACTGTGTAGTTCCAAAGCTGGCGCCCTTACCACTTTCTCATTCCCAAATATCTGGGCGGCCCTCTCTGCTAGTTGCTTCTCCTGAGGATTTTTTTTCTGAATGCTGTCTACAATGTCCTGGTTTCTGGAAATTGGGCCTTTGTTTAAGAACTTTTTCAGAGCTCTGCACACAGACCGTTTCTCCGTCTCATGAGGAATCTAACCTCAGAGTTTGGCGATATTTGACATCAGTACTCATTCACGCGGCCTTCCTCCCCTGCGTCCCTGTGACTGTCGTCATTGTCACTGTTCTTGGAAAACGTTTGAGCAGTTTGTATAAATTAGTTACAAAGAACTCATTGAAATGTAGTTCCTGACCTCAAGGAGAAATACATTTATTTATGAAAAGCCAAGAAAATGGTAGATAAACACTAACTAAATTCTATAGGAGTGACTTTGGACAAAATAGCTAAGTGCTAGATTTGTTTTCTCATCTGTAAAGTGTTAAGGTTGGATGAGATCATTACAAGGTTGTGAATCCAAGTTCAAAGAAAGAAGGGATCACTCTGTACTGAGGTGAGGGCTGTTGGGAGGACTTATCATGCGTTCTTGATACATTATAGAAAGCAGATTTGGTTTAAGGCTTCTCCTAGCACTTTGAATATCTGACAATGGCTATAGACCTTGCTCTGGAAGTAAAATTCACATTTACACATCATTTTATACTCAATTTTTAGGAGAGTCATGACCCATTCCTCCCCTTCAAAGCCTACATGTTAAAAACCCCCAATTTAGAGAAATAAAATGAACTGCAACTTAAAAGCCAAGACTAGCCCTGGCTGGTGTAGCTCAGTGGATTGGGCATGGGCCTGGGAAGCAAAGGGTCCCAGTTCGATTCCCAGTCAGGGCACATGCCACATCTCCAGTCAGGGGTGCGCAGGAGACAACCACACATTGATGATTCTCTCCCTCTCTACTTCCCTTCCCCTCCCTCTAAAAATAAATAAATAAAATATTTAAAAACTATTGCAATAGCTGCAATAGTTTAGGTAGGCTAGGTAGGCAGGTTAGGAAATGTTAAAGGGCCGTGCCAAGCAGTTTGGGGATAGGGAGAAATTGCAAGAAACATTGGCAAGGACAAATTAAAAGTGCTTGGTATCTGACTGGATATGGAACTGAAAGACAGGAAGGAGTTAGTGATAACAAGATTTGAGGTTTGTACAGCTGCAGTTACGTTCTTTCTCTACTTTGTCTTGTGTTGAATTGTACTAGGTCATTTCTGTAACATACATACTCTAATGATGATGATGTTGGAGATTAAAAAGCTTAATAAGATGATTCTAAAAACAACTCTATACTTATAAATTCAACATCTCAGATGAAAAGTACCACTGTTAAAACTACCAAAATTCACCCAAGAGGGAACAGATAGGATAAATAGTTACATAACAAAAGGGAAAACTCTCCAGTGCCACGTAGTTTCACTAGTGAATTTTACCAAACATTTAGGACAAAATAATCATCATTCTACACAAGCTCTTCCAGAAAATGGAAAAGGAAAGAAAACTTCCCAACTCATTTTCTGGCGCCAAGGTTACCTGATACCAAAACCAGATAAAATACAAAAGAAAAAAACAAATCAATGTCCCTCATGAACACAGTAGCAAAAAAAAAAAACCAAAACCCTCGAAAAAAGTTAGCAAATTGAATCTAGCAGTGTGAAAAAAAAAACAACAACTTAGTGACTGAGTTTCATTTACCCCAGGAACTGAAGGCTGGTTCAACATGTGAAAACTTAGTATTACTCACCATATTAACAGACTGCACAAGAAAAACTACATGTTTTTCATCAATAGATGGCCCACCACAGAAAAAATGCACTTGGCCGAAATCCAACTTCCATGATTTTAAGAACTCAAGTACCGTGAACTCATGAAACAGGTTCATCTGTTTTCTAAAAAAAAAAGAAAGAAAAAGTCAGTTTAACCAAGATGTGGAAAAATTGTTTCTTTAACCCCAAACAGAGTCTAACCCATTTAGAGGTCATTGGTTGTTTAATAGCTGTAGAAATGGCTACTGCCTGTGATCAGAAAGACTGGAGGTGTGACTTGCTTCACAACAGGATTCAGTGGCTGGGGCTCCTGGCCAGGTGAATTTTGCCTGGCTGGATTTAGGCTTCCCAAACAAGACTGCTTACCGCTGCAATTCAGCACCCCACCTCCATCCCCATCCAAGAGGCTGCATTGCTGAAATGGCAGAGAGAGGGTGAAAAGTAAGGAGGAGGCGGTAGCACTGGACATGGTCTTGGGAGTCTCTCCAAGAGCACTGGTCGCTATGCTTTTCTTTCTATCTTAAAAACTTTGTACATTTACAGAGAGCAAACATATAGAATGTATACATAAGTTACACAAAGTATGTAGCTGTCTTCATATCAGTGTTCCAAAAACAAACAAATGAATAAACAAATCAGGAATAGAGGGGATGCTGATAAAAGACATTTACAAGACCTAGAGCTAACTTCCTACTTAATGGTGAAAGACTGAATGTCCTCCACCCCCAAACTAATACTGTATATCAATTATAATTCAATTAAAAATTATGTTTTTAAAAGATCATACAGCTGTGCTTTGTATAAAGGTTAAAAGTAAAAGCAGGAAACTCAGTTGGGCAGTTACAGTGCTTCAAGTAAGGGATTTTGGTGGTTTGGACAAGGACAGAGTTCCTCAATCTCACCACTTGCCACACAGGGCTGGATTAGTCTTTGTTGTGAAGAGCTTTTCTGTGCATTTTAAGATATTTAGCTACATCCCTGGCCTGTACCTGCTAGATTCCAGGTAGCAACCACATTGTGACAAGATTCAAAGTTGTGATAACAAAAATTGCTCCAGACATTAAAAAAAGACACATAGGCCAATAAAACAAAATACAGTGCCCAGAAATAAACCCATGCATATGTGGTCAACCAACCCTAGACAAGGGTCCCAAAAGCACAATGAGGAATGAAGCACTTCCTCAACAAATGGTATTGAGAAACCTGGACCACTGTCTAGCACTTCACACACAGTCAACTCAAAATGGACTGATTACAGACTTGAATGTAAGACCGAAACTGTGAAACTCCTTTAAGAAAACAGGGGACAAGGTCCTTGACATCAGTTTTGGTGATGATTTTTTTTATTATGCTTTGTCACTAATCAGATCTTGACACTCTCCCGCTTATAACCAACCCTCCAGTTGTTTCCTACTACAATATACATGGGGTGAAATCCCAACTCCTTAACATAAAGCTGGTTTTATACTTTTACATTGCCTGGTCCTGGCTTACCTATTACCTCATTTCGTATCATTTCCCTTTGACCACTGTGCTCCAGATTTGCCCGCCATCTTTCTGAAGGTCAAAAAATGATGAACTTGTTCCTGCCTCGGGGCCTTTGAACTTACCTTCCATCTGATACAAAGTTTTTTTCCTACAAATTCTTTTCTTTTGCTTGGCTGGATGACCCTTGTCTTTCGAATCACGGGTCATGTGCCACCTTGTTAGAAGCAGACATTGCTGTCCACCAGGGCATGATCAATTATATCGCTTGTGTGTTTTCTTCATAAAATTTATCCTTAGAAATTATTTTGCTGCTTTTCTTCTCCAAAAACTAGAGCATAAGCTCTGTGAATGTAGAAATGTTGTCTTTTTTTGTTCACCCCTGCATGTCCAGTCCCTGACCCGTGGCTTAGTAAACGAATCAGGTGTATGAATGCACGTACTAGGAGAAACATGATTTTACCTTTAGAAATGACTAAGTCTTCAAAGAGCTGGGTTTTACTTTAAAGTGCAGAGTGGCAACAGGTCTGCCAAGGAAAATGTTTATTACCAGGGCAGATAAAAGGGCTGGAGGAGTCTTAATGTATTCATTGAAATTGTACCACGACATGAAATTTCTAAGAGAGCAGTGTTTCTCAAAGTGTGGTGTCAAGGCGTCTTGAATCGCTAGAGGTCTCCCTCCAGATCTAATGAAGATGTCTGGGTGTGGAGCACAGGAATCTGCCTTTTAAAAGTGTCTTTGTGTTTCTTATGTGTACTGAAGTTGAGGAAGCAGGTAGAGAGGAGCTAAATCAAAAGATTCAGGACTGAGCCCTAAGGTGGCCTATCTTTTAGGGTGGAAGGAAAACCGGGGCCCAAGAAGCAGACAGGAATGGTGAGCTGCAGGTACCGGGGAGAACGTCTCAGCCTGAAGGGGGCCACAATCACAGCTCTTCCACTGGTCTGCTAGTCCGCTCGGGCTGCCGTAATGCTCCAGTCCCACAGACTGCATGGCTTTTAAACAGCAGGAATTTATTTTCTCAAAGTTCGGGAGGCTAAAAAGTCTAGGAGCAAGGTGTTAGCAGTGTCTGGTTTCTGGTGAGAGCTCCCTCCCTGGCCTGCAGATAACTTCCTACTTGGTGCATCCTCCTGGGGCCTTTTCTGCTTGTGGTGCTCTGGTGTGTGTGGAGCCGGTGGAGTGGAGGTGTCTTTCTTCTTAGGAGGCCAACAGTCCTATCAGACGAAGGCTGCACCCTGATGACCGTATTTAACTTTAATTACCTCCTTAAAGACACTCTCCAAATATAGTCATTTGGGGGTTAGAACTTCAATAGTAAATGAATTTTGCATGGATACAATTCAGTTTATAGCAATTGGTACTTCCCTTCATCAGTGAAGAAAACCAGTTTGACATGATGTAATTCAAAAATATAACCACATCAATACTAAATTCTTGTTCTTTTAGGCTATAAAGCAAAGTCGACTAAAAACAGTGTTCTTATTTTGATCAAATATATATATGAGATTTTTCCAAGGTTATCAAAATATACATTTGATTTGGGTTTTGGTGCCAGATACTCAAATTAGGTGTGTGAATAGTGACCATTTAATGGAAATATAAAACTACTTTGTGGATAACTAATACCTGACCCTCGTTCCATTCAGAATGTAAAATGTGGTATCATTTCCTTTGTCCCAAAAAACATCATTTTGCTTTTTAAATTCCCTAATGACTTATCAGTAATTTGGCTTTACAGACATGGCAGGCAGGTGCTGCAGACACGGACACTAAGTTCACGCACACAAGTCCCGAAAGATGCTGAGACCGGCAGAAACGAAGGTAGGCACTTTTCTTGCTTGAGGCCTTTTGAGTAATTTCAAATATGTTTTATGAATTATTGCATTTGCTTCTCTCTCACTTGTTGCTAATATTTGAGAGAATAATTATGTGATATTTCATATCAACTTAAGGTAAACAAAAACAAAAGGAAAAAAAGAGCAGAACCCAAACAGCACCGGTCCCAGCATAGGTCAACGTCTTACCCTTCCGATGACTGTGTGTTTTGCTTTCCATCATCTTCTGGAAGCCAGATGGATTCAAGTACTTCTGGAAGGGTGATAACAACCTTCAAGTACTGAAGGTATTTTTGTTTATATTAGATTATTTTTTAAAATTGTTAAAACTCCTTCATAACTTCTGTTTACTCAACAAGTATTTCTTTATTGAGAACACCCACTATGTGCCAGGCTTAATGGTAAACAGGCCGTGACCCCATCAGCCAAGGGGCTTTTATCGTATTAAGCAATAAAGACAGATAAATGGTCCGTGACAATGCAGAAGAGTGCTGTGACTTGGTACGCATGTCTTAAGGGGACCAGGAGAAGTTTTGAGTAGGAAATGATATCTAAATAGAGAATTAGAGGATGAGTAGGCCTTTTCCATACAAAGCCATGGGAGTAGAATTCAGGAAGGTTTATTACAAACTAAAAAAGTAACCACTGCTGATATTTGGGGTGTCTGATTCTTTTCCGGGTAACATGCTTGCACTTCTATGTCTTGATTTGTCAGTGGGCTAATAAGAGTTCTTGGTCGTAAGCAAAGGAAACTGACTCTGACTGATTTCAGTGGGGAAGGAATTTATTGAAGGATATTGAGTAACCCACAGAATCACCAAGAAGCCTAGAGAACCAATCTCTGAACATGGATAGGAACAAAGTGAAAACTTTGCAACCAGAACCACAGGTGAAATCATGACACAGAGCTCAGTTTGGTGAGGGCACTTGGCCACCACTGCCACTACTAAATCTGGGTGCCTCGACTTGCATTGTCATGGTCAGTAAATGCCACCCCTGCCATCACTGCTACTATAGCCACTAGACCCTATGTATTTCTGCCACCACTACATAATGGAGGCTTCTTTGTGTCACTAGCTCCTAGGCAGTATTGACTGAGCCTGGATCACATGCCCATGTCCCAGCTGCGTTGGAAGTTGGGAACATAACTTCTGGCCTATTCACCAAACATAGGAAGGAAAATCAGATACTGGGCAGTCAAATTATAATAAATGTTCTCTACGTTCAACTCTAGATAATATCCATTGATTAGATCACTTAAATTATTCCTTTTTCTCACCTACCTTTTCCTCTCAGTTCCTTGTTAGTTGTATTACAATTAGTTTTAACATTAGTTAATTTGACATCAATAAATACGAGGTGTGTTTGGAAAAAGTCCAGCCATTGTTAATATAACAAGAATAATTTTCACAACATAGATTTAACCTTGCAGCCAAGGAGAGTGGACTGGAATACACATGCATAAACAATGACAACTTTACTGTACTAGTCAGTGGGGCAGTAGATGCTGTTGAGTGAGCATGTGTACTGTGTAGCGATTGCATTCAAAATGACTGAGCAAATAGAGCAACAAATCTGTATCAAATTTTGTGTTAAGCTTGAACATCCCTCTGCAGAAACTATTTAGATAATTCAGAAGGCCACAGCTATTGGCAACTGGTAATTGGCAGCTTCATCATGACAATGCACCCACTCGAGTATCACGTCTCATGCAGAGTTTTTGGGGAAAACATCAAATCACTCAGGTGACCCAGCCCCCCTAGAGCCCAGATTTGGTGGCCTACGACTTTTGGCTATTCCCAAAACTAAAATCACCTTTGAAAGGGAAGTGATTTCAGACTCTCAGTGAGATTCAGGAAAATACAATGGGGCAGCTGATGGCGATTGGGAGAACCGTGTGAGGTCCCAAGTGCTTATTTTGAAGGAAACTGAGGTATCATTGTCTTATGTACAATGTTTCTTGTATCTTGTATCTTCTTCAGTAAATGTCTCTATTTTTCATATTGTGTGGCTGGATATCTTCTGGACAGAACTCATATACTTGTAATTCTACTTTTTGTGTCATCAATTTTAGTCAGTTATTTTACTCTCTTTTATATAGGCACCCCTACTCTTTCCTCCAACTTTTCTCCCCACTGTATTGTTTATGTTTTCAGTAGTTAGCATTTATAGTATGATCTACAGCCAAAACTACCTTACTCATTTCTTTGTTCATAGACTTACTTTAAAGGTTCAGAATCAATAATCAACATTTACATTATTGTTACTATATAAATACTGTCATTGCAGCACCAAGTCTTGTGCTAGGTAGGAGTCTATGTTTCCCTTATATTGACCTAATATCAAGGTTACTGGGACTCTCAAAGGAGAATGTTTCAAGTCACTACATCAAGTCCATGTATTATCCCATCAGTTGCTTAAAACTATGCTATGTGTTAGTATTGCTTGTACTTGAACCATGACTTTCTTGTACAGTTTTTTTTGTTTTTCTTAGAATTTCTAGTTCTAACATTTGTTTTCCATTTTTGACAGAAAGTGAATGTAGCTTCATCACAATAAGCAGATTTTCCATCCTTTCAATCATGGCATTCATTTCTTTTCTCTGGAGATGTTCTTGCTGGCCTGTTAGAAACTAAACCACTTCCAATTCTTTCAAATTCAATTCTTTTTTATTCTACCAAGGGAAAAATTAAGAGAAAGAGAGAACAGAAAAGGAATGAAAGGAGAAAAGAAAGAAAGGTAGGTAATTATGAATAATTTAATGCAAGATTTGGTCATTATAGGATTCTTTACCTTATTAATTAAGAAAAACAAAATCTGCAGAGAATTTTGATGCAATATAAAGGAGTAAGTGTTTAACATTGTAGTTAGCATGGACCTAATCTAATAGTGTCCTTTTCATTTTTAAAAAATACTCAGAAAACTATACAGACAGATAAAAACACACTTCCCAACTTTTGAGTAGTGTTTCAGGGAAGAAGTGGTAGAGGGGTGAGGTCGTGGGGGTGGTCTGTATGTTCTTAAAGCATGGGTAGGGGAGATACTTAGTTTTCAGTGTTGTCTGTTCACACAGGTGTATTCTGAAATGTCCATCATTCTGTCTGGTTCTCAGTCATGGATGCACACGGTTTGCCACTGAGATGTCTTCATCCCAGCTTGCCCGTTCCTTCAGGTGTAGTGGTTCTCTCTCTGTTTCTTCCATGTCACGTATATGGGCATGGGCATAATTCTGCTTCCCACTGCCATGCAGGAGTATTAAACCCAAGGCTGTTTGAAGCCTGGTCAGCATTACCTCCTCTCCCAGGCATTGTGAATATGCCAAGGCTCAGACTGCAGCCTTCTTTCCCCCCCTTAGACTCCGTGTATTTCTGTAGAGTTTTACTGCTTCCTTGGTGCTCTGTGAATCAGGATACAGGGCTATTCTTTTGGGGATCTATCCATGTCTGTGTTCTTAGCACTTCCACACAATGTCCTCTTCCTCCTCAGTCTGGGGAAATTTCTCTTTTTATTGCAACTTGGGGTCAGATTGTGGGGAGGTGAGACTCATCCTCGTTTTTCCAATTGTATTTCTCCCAAATAGTTTATGTACATGTGGAAGCTTTTCTAGTAACCTCATAGCTTACATTTTTAGAAATCAAGTTCAGGCAGGAAGACCTTTTTTCTGTTTACTACCCTGGTTTATCTCTTCCTAAAGCATTGAGCTCATAGCTGCCTAGCTACTTAAAAAGAGTATGGGAGGAGGAATAAGGAAAAGATGAACTAATAGGAAAAAAAACATTAGTATTTCAAAAATATTATCATGTCTTGGGGATGTACAGTATAGTATAGGAAATGGAGTAGCCAGAGAACTTACCCGCATGACCCATGGACATGAATAATGGCAGGGGGATTGCCTGAGGGAGTGGGGTGCTGGGTGGAAGGGGCAAAGGGGGAAAAATTGGGACAATTGTAATAGCACAATCAATAAAATTTTTAAACAGTGAAAAAATATTATCATGCCTTAGATAAACTTGTTGAAATGACAAATGTACAGAATAATATTTGCTAACATTTATCACTTCCCATGTACCAGACGTGTTTTAAGAGTCTTACATTATCAGCTAATCCAATCATCACAATAATTAAATAGGTACCATTACTGTTCTGATATTACAGAAAAGGAAACTGAGATACAGAGGAGTCAAGTAATTTCTTTTCAGTAGTCTTGGAGCTTGTATTCAAACCCAAGAAGTCTGGCTCTGTAGTTCCCCTTCTTAAATACTACATCATTGGTCCTCAGATGACCCCGCTCCCCTCCCAGGACATTTGGAAATGCGTAGAGGCTGTGGGTCTGGTTTTCATAAAGACAGGGAAGAGTTACCGGCATTTAGTGGATAGGGGCCCGGAATGTTCAGTGTCCGGCAGTGTGAGGGATGGTACTGAACAATAAAAAATTGATCCATCCAAAATCCAAATTTAACTCTTCCCGAGAAACAGTGCATTATGTTATTCTGGCTCTAAATTGCCAAAAGTGACTCAAAATTTTTTAAAAACTTAAATAGACTACTATTTACAGATAATATTACAAATGTTATCCAAAAATAAGTTGATAAGCAGATTTTCCACTTAGTCCCTTTTAAGATTTTCTGGGAATAGGTAAGTCCCATGTTATATGTAATATTCTCTTCCAGAATATGAAAGGATATAGAATGCCTTTTAATTGATTTTATGAAGCTAATAAAACAATAAAATTAGATTTTGAGAAATATTACCAGACACACTGAGGGAATTTCATTATGATAAAAGGATCAATATATCAGGAAGATATAACAATTATAAATGTATTCATGCTGGTGTGAGTCGAACAGTATCCTCCCCCAAATTCATGTTCACCCAGAACCTCAGAATTCGACCTTATCTGGCGACAGATTATTTGCAGATGTGACTAGTTAATATAAGGTCACACCGAAATGGGAAATCGGGGTGTCCTAAATCTAACGACTGGTGGTGTGGTAAGAAGAGAGGAGGGCACACGGAAACGACCCGGGAGAGACCACATGAACCCCGAGCCAGCAGCTGGAGTTACGCTGCGCCACAAGCCGAGCGGTGCCCGGGGGCACGAGAAGCTGGAAGAAGCAAGAGAGGATCCTTCTCTGGAGCCTTCAGAGGGAGCATGGCCCTGCCCGCACCCTGTTTGTGGAATTCTAGTTTGGCAGAACTGTGAGAGGATAAGTTTCTATTGTTTCAAGCCACCTAGTTTTTGATCATTTGTTACACAACCCAGGAGATAATACACCCAATAACAGAGCTCCAAGATACATGAACAAAAGCTTACGGAATTGGGGATAGACAATTCAAACTATTGAAGATTTCTGTACCCTACTTTCATTAATGTTGGAAAAATAGACAGAAAATCAGTAGAGTATATAAAAGGCTTGAATAACTCTATCAGCCAACTTAATATCTCCATATAACACTTCATCCACAGCAGCAGAATGCGTTCTCCTCAGGCTCACATGAAACAGTCTCCGTAAATGTAAATGGGTGGAAGCCATTCAAAGTATGTGTCTGATCACAGCAGAATTAAATTAGAAATCAACAATAGAAGGAGATTTAGGTGGTCTCCAAATATTTAGAAATTTAAAAACCCACTATAGAATAACCCATGGGTCAAAGATAAAATCACATGGGAAATTAGAAAATACTTTGAACTTGAAAAACTTCATTAAAAATGTATGGGATGCAGCCGAAGCCTTGCTCAGGAGGAAACTCATAGCTTAAAATTCCTGTATTAGAAAGGGGATCAGCTTTCCAGCCGACACCAAGCCATGGGCATCTCTCGGGACAACTGGCACAAGTGCCGCAAGACTGGGGGCAAAAGGAAGCCCTATCACAAGAAGTGAAAATATGAGCTGGGGCGCCCTGCTGCCAGCACTAGGATCGGCCCCCAGCGCATACACACCGTTAGGGTGCGAGGAGGCAACAAGAAGTACCGAGCCTTGAGGCTGGACGTGGGCAACTCCTCCTGGGGCTCAGAGTGTTGTACGCACAAAACAAGGATCATTGATGTCATCTACAATGCATCCAACAACAAACTGGTCTGAACCAAGACCCTAGTAAAGAACTGCATTGTGCTCATTGACAGCACACCGTTCTGACAGTGGTACGAGTCCCACTATGCACTGTACCTGGGCCGCAAGAAGGGGGCCAAGCTGGCTCCTGAAGAGGAAGAGATTTTAAACAAAAAACGATCAAAGAAAATTCAGAAGAAATATGATGAAAGGAAAAAGAACGCCAAAATCAGCAGTCTCCTGGAGGAGCAGTTCCAGCAGGGCAAGCTTCTTGCATGCATCGCTTCAAGACCAGGCCAGTGTGGCCGAGCAGATGGCTACGTGCTAGAAGGCAAGGAGCTGGAGTTCTATCTGAGGAAAATTAAGGCACGGAAAGGGAAATAAATCCTCCTCCCTGCTTTCACATTAAAAAGAAAAAGCAGATTCCTCTAATAAAGGTGATCTGTGTTTTCAAAAAAAGAAGGGATCAAATCAACACTCTAAGCTTTACCTAAAGAGACTAAAACGAGAACAAATAACCCGAAGCAAGCAGAAAGAAAAAAAAGATAAAAGTCAGAGCCAAACATCAATGAAATAGAGAACAAATACAATATAGAAAGTCACTAAACCAAAGGTTGGTTTTTTGAAACAACAAAATTGGTTTTGATGAACAAAGTCATAAACTTTTCACTATTCTGAGCAAGAAAGAAAAAAGAGAGAAAAGATACAAATTACCAAAATTGGGAATGAAAGGACATGATTACAGACCCTGTAGAAATTAAAAGTATTATAAGAGAACATTATGAATAACTTTTTGCCAAAAAAAATTAGACAACTTAAATGGACAAATTACTAAAAAGATAAAAATTAACAAAACTAATTCACAAAGTAATAGAAAATCAGAATAGAACAATAACAAGTAAAGAAAATGAATTGGTAACTGGAAATCTTGTCACAAGGGACAGCCCAGGCCCAGATGGCTTCACTGCTGGATTCTGCCTAACGTTTAAGGAAGGTAGATTACCAACCCTAGAAACGTGTTTTCAGAAAATACAGGAGGAAAAATCAGTTCCCATGCATTGAGACTCAGATGTCAATTGAGTCAAATCCATCATAAGGAAACTGCAGACCAGTGATTCTTCAAGAGCATGTTTATAAAGTTTGTTAATAAAATAAAAGGGAACTAAACCCAGCAATGATTTAAAAGAATGATACACTGTGTTCCGGGAATGCAAAGATAGTGTAGTACCTCAAAATCAGATAATATAATATACCATATTAATTGAATAAATAACAAAAACCACATTATCATTCCAGTAGACACAGAACAAGCATTTGATAAAATCCAACACCCGTTAAAGGTAAAAACTCAACGCGCTAAGGATAGAAGGGACGTCTTTCTCAGGGCATCTGGACTCCTGAGGGTCCGCACATCCTCCGTAGACACACCGTAAAGAGCTGGGAAATCCCGTTGCATTTACGAAGGTCCACATCCAACGCTTGAGAGCCTGAAGTTCAAGCCATTTGTGGCAATGTTAGGATGCTCATTCTGTATCCAAATATTTGGTAGGGAAGGAGGAGACTGAGTCTGCTCTCATGAATAGTACATCTAATAAGTGAATCTAAAATATTTATACCAAAGTGCTACATGAAGCAGAAGACTTACAGATGGCATGAGAAAGACAAAGACTTATCTTTGACTGGGGCTTTAAAAGAAGGCCTAGTTAGTGCTGGCTAGTGTGGCTCAGTTGGTTAGAGCTTTATCCCATAACCAAAGGGTTGTGGGTTTGATTCCTAGTCAGGGCACATACCTAGGTTGTGGGGTCCATCCCCAGTCCTGGTGTGCACAGGAGGCAACCAATCAATGTTTCTCTCTCCCCTTCCTCTCTTATCTAAAAGCAATGAAAAAAAAAGTCAGTGGGTGAAGAAAAAAAATTCTTTTTAAAGTCTGGTTGTGAATGAGGAAAGAGAGGACTACATTTTTTTTTTAATTGGAACTTGAGGTATTATTATATCATTATTCAGGCACTGAAATGTACTAGCAGAGGACTCAGGTGTTTTGCTTTTAATTTACTGAAGAAATAAAGGCATTTTAGTTTACAAATAGACTGGGTTTTTTTTCCATGAAAACTAATATTCATAATTTTGGGATAACAATGACCTCTTCAAAAGAGAAAAATAAAATGTAGGCATTAGACATTAAAATTATTTTGAAACTTTTTTTAATTGGTAGGTTAATTAAAATAAGAGCGCATGCTCCCTGGAGGCGAGGGCAGCAGGAGTGGACGACTGGACGCAGGTCTGACTGCGCTCCTGCCAGACTCCACGCCGGGGTTGCCCGTGTGACTAGTGTTTATAATGGCCCAAATTAGTTGACGATCCTCAGTTTGGAGAACTATAATGCTTTCCAGGATAAAAGTTCAATTTACCGAATCATTCAAAATTTCAGAACAGCAAAAGGTAGTTTAAAAATATTTTTTTTGTTTTTCAATTACAGTTGGCATGCAATATTAAATTAGTTTCAGGTGTACACCACAGTGATTTGACATTTACGTAACTTACAAAGTGATCACCCCAATAAATCTGGTACTCATCTGATTAACAAGAGACAGTTTTAATGAAGAAAACCTAAAAAGAGACTTTTAGAATGTGTGCTAGTAGAAAAGCTGTGCGCTGTGATCAGCAGGCCTGAGGCCCCATGCTGACATTTCCCTACTGAACTTTTTTCTCTCCATTTCCTCTTCAGCAGAGGCTGAGACATCAGGAAGCTGATGAAGCTGAAGCTTCAGGGCCCCGCCAGGGCCGAGGGAGGGTCCTTAGCACTGCCCTTACAGGGTCTTACGCTTTTGTAACACCAAGGTGCAGGGCCAGAGATTTCCCTACAATTTAAATGTGCCCTAGGGTACCTGGTACTGGAAGTTGAGTATTACAAGAAGAACACGGTTTGAAATGTTTGGAGCCAGAGAAATAAGCCAGGCGGCGGGGGACAAATACCATATGATCTCACCTTTAAATGGAGTCTAATCAACAAAACAAGCAAGCAAAATATAACCAGAGACATTGAAATTAAGAACAATCTGACAGTAACTGGAGGGGAGGTGGGAGGGGGTAATGGGGGGAAAGGGAGAAGGGCTTTTCAGGAACAGCTATTAAAAAACACATGGACAAAACCAAGGAGTGGGGGGAAGCAGGGGAGGGAGGTGGGGATGGTGGGGGGGGGGCGGGAATGGAGGGGGTAAATGCAGACAACTGTACTTGAACAATAATAAAATAATTTAAAAAACAAAACAAAAAAGAGAAATGTATGGAGTCAGAGAGTGGATTGTGGAAAATGTCCATAATTAAATAATGTGAAATTGTTAGCAGAGGATCTGTTTTCATCAATACCTATCAAAATAAAGAGTCTGTCTACAAACTTGATATACTTGATAATGCGGCATATAGTTACAAAGGCACCATGCTTGTTTATTCATGGGAATCATACAAAACAATTTTTCCCAAAATTTTTTTTTATGTAGGGCACAGGCTTGCAGCTGAGCAACAGTTAATGTACCTGTGTATGAAGACACGTTTGTTTATTTTCCATCCTTTCATTTTAGGAAGGAAATGCTGCTCTGGCTAGTGTGTCTCAGTGGACTGAGCATCAACCTACAAACCAAGAGGTCACTGGTTCGATGGATTGAGTGCGGGCCTGTGAACCAAAGGGTTGCAGGTTCAATTCCCAGTCAGGGCACATACCTGGGTTGCGGGAGGGTCCCCAGTTGGGGGCATGTGAGAGCCAAGTAGTTGATGTTTCTCTCACATGTCGATGTTCCTTTCCTTCTCTTTCTCCCTCCCTCCCCTCTCTGTCAAATTAATAAATAATTTTTTTTAAGATTTTATTTATTTATAGGGAAGGAGAAAGAGAGGGAGAGAAACATCAATGTGTGGTTGCCCCTCACATGTCCCCAGTTGGGGACCTGGCCCACAACGCAGGCACGTGCCTTGACTGGGAATCGAACCGGCAACCCTTTGGTTTACAGCCCACGCTCAATCCACTGAGCTATACCAGCCAGGGAAAAATCTTTTTATTAAAAATTTAAAAGTAAATAGAAAAAAAGCAAATTTTGATGAACCGTAAAAGAGGACAGACTGAATTACATTTCAATTCTCTGTGTACAAAAAATATATATTACAAAGTCATTATCCTATGAAGTGACAACATAACTACACTCTCCTCCCCACAAAGAAGTAGAAAAAAAATTAAGATAGAGATATGTCAAACAGTTAATAAAACTAGAATGTTATTTTTCTAGATTTTGTAATATTTGTGCTGTTTGTCAAGTTGCAAAATTTGTTATTTGTGATTTCTGTTACTAGTCTAAATAAGTACTCACGTATGTAGTACCTAGATTTGTATGCCATTTCTTATGGGGCCCTCCAGAGTGTCCACGCTCAAATCCCCATAAAACCCTGCCCTGCCCCTGCCCATTGTACGATGGCGAGGTGGTGGCGGGGGCAGGGGTGACATGACATTGCTTTGGAGAAGTTCTTATGGGCCCCACCTGCAGTGGAGCCCTTTACACATTCCGTGGGCCGAACTCCCTCACATGGCTGCTGCTGAGGCAGGGGAGGCTGGGATTTCCATCTGATCCCAGGAGAAGGGAGAAGCAGGTTTGGTGAACAGCTGACCGGGTTCTGCCACAAAGCTTTTCTCAGGGATTGCTGTGTGGATGTTGGGGGTCCTAAACTGGGGTCCTGTCAGCCTGGAGCACCCGCAGCCATCTTTCTCGACTGTGGAGAGGGAGTGTGACCACACCAGGAGACAGTTAACCACCACGCACAGAGAGGCAGGGCCAAGAGATGGAGAGGGGGCAAGGGAGGAGGGTGAGGGAGAGAAGGAGGAAGAGGAAGGGGATGGGAGGAGAAGAGGAAGAAGGAGGAGGAGAGGGGAAGTGGGAGAAGCACACTCCACTGTATGGTCAACTTCTTTGGCCAAGAACAACTGGACTTCCTAATTACGGGTGCCATCTTGACCAGCTACATAAGTGCAAAATTAACTTCGGAGCCCTTTGTTAAAAAATTAAGAATTTCAATACAGTAACAGCATAGCATTAAATCAAGTGTGGGGTCTGTCTGGGCTGGGGGCCCTGTGTGACGGCACAGGTCGCATGCCCAGGGAGCTGGCCCTGGGGGTCACGAACGCCCTTTGGTGCTTCTGCCAGCTCTGTGTCTCTGCCACAGCAACTAAACAGCATTGCTCTAGATTCCTACCCCAAGTGGGTAAACCCTCCAGTTTTGGAAATGACAATAAATCTGCAGTGTGTTTGTGAGTCCCGACACAGAGCTCTGTATACAGTGAGTGTCGATAAAATTGGATCAAGTCAGTTTTGCCTGGAGGCTGAGCCCTGGAGGTTTGTTCTGGTTCCAGAATTCTAGGAATCTGCCCATAGAAGTGTACATGCCTTTTGGCAAGAGATGTGTTGCCGAAAAGTTTGTGTATTCTTTAGTTCTTTGTAAACTAAACCCTGTGTTCAGTGCTTACACTTCAGGCAACTTCATAGGGAATCATTTTGTCAGGCCAAGAACCATTCCTTTCAAAAGTGCAGATTCTTAGCCCTGGCTGGCGTAGCTCAGTGGATTGAGCGCGGGCTGTGAACCAAAGTGTCGCAGGTTCAATTCCCAGTCAGGGTATATGCCTGGGTTGCAGGCCATGACCCCCAGCAACCACACAGTGATGTTTCTTTCTGTCTCTATCTCCCTCCCTTCCCTCTCTGAAAATAAAAAAAATATTTTTAAAAAGTGCAGATTCTCAAAATCACTTGCTAGAAATGAGGCACAGAGCTCTCCCCTAGCCCCCTGCTCTCAGTTCCGTGACAAATGCCTGCTCTGAAGAGCAGGGTCATCCAGGGCCTGAGCCCCTGCCCCGCGGCCTCTGCACACCACTCAGCCCTGACCTGCAGACAAAATTAAGAGTTCTCCAGAGAGGGTGAGTCACACACCCACCGCTATCTCTGGACTCGGATGGAGTTGACTGGATTCTGTGGCTCTCTGTGGCTTCCTTTAGAGACATTCCTGGTCATTGGTTGCTGTGTCCCCTTCCGAATCCCAGAAAGAAATAATTTAAGCATGTATGCCTGTCTGTCCTGACCAGAGTGGGTCTAGGTCTGAACACAGGGAAAGTGTAGTCATTCTAGGGTCATCATATCACCTCTCTCCACAGAGAACCTGTTGAAGGGAGAAGAGTCTCCAGGCCCACAAGGAGTCGAAAAAAGACACTGGCAAAATAAGGGACCATGGCAATCTGGATTCATTTTGTGATCCCACACACCAGCATCATTTTGCAACCAGAAGTGCCCTTGGGAGATCCCACCTCTTCCAGGAAGCCTTCCAGAGTAATTCAGAGAAGAGCTAAAAGCTCAGCTTTTTCTTGTCCATCTGGAACACTTAAGAGATCCCTGCCCTCATCCCTTTTATGGTTACCACACACAGAGGCAGTCAGTAAATATTTGATGAGTGAGTGAGTGAATGAATGAATGAATGAATTCCTAAGAAATGTATTGATCACTTATTCTGTGCCAGGCATATCTTCGGAAATACCAGCTGAAATCAAACATGGACCTTGGCCTCACAGAGCTTACAATGGAATGAATGATACAGCTACATCATGACTGCCTCCTTGCTCATCCACGGCTTCACTCTGCCTGGATAAGCCCCAAGTTGCTGTCTGTATGCATCTGTCTGCCAAGCACATTTGTAAAGTACCCACCGTGTGCCCAGAATCGAGAAACCCAGAAATCAAGCCTTGGTCCTGCACTTACGGATTTCACAAACTATTGGAGGCAGTGGAATGGCTGGGAGGGGGAAGGAGTGAACAGAAAACCACGTGAATTTACATCAGTGCGGTAAAGATCTCTAACTCTGAGAAGCAATGCAGCTTGTGGAAAGAATCCTGGCTTCCAAGTTCAGCCTGGCCACTTGCTTGTAACCTGACACAAAACAATGCATCTCACCTCATGGTCAAATCACATGAGATGATTGTAGGTGAAAGCACTCTGTAAGCTGTAAAGAACATTCAAAGGTTAATAAAGAAATTATTTTCCTTTTCTTTTTCTGTATTCCCCATTCAGTCTTGTCTGCCACAGTCAGACAGACAGAAGGGGCAAGGACACTTTCTTCTTGCATCTGTTATGGAAATTAAAGGAATTTTCTTGATGACAAAGCCATGTCTGTCCATAGCAATATTGTTGGACAGGTTTATTTGGATAAAACTAGTATTTCTCCCATCACTTTTGCATCAGCTTCTTTGCATAGTGGCCTAATTTCTTTCTACTAAGGAACGCTATCCTCCACAGTATCTCCTCCGCCCTGTGTTCTGGAGCCTGGACCCTCAGCGAGAGCCTGAGCAGAGGGCCCCACAGCCCTGAGGAGCTGCCAGAAGCAGGTTCCAAGCTGTTAGCCCAAGGACTCAGCTCCCCGTGGAGGGAACAGCTTGTTCCTGGAGTTCTACCAGCACCAAACCCTAGCCAGGAGCGGGGAATGGGCTGTGGACCCCCCACGTTTGAGCACAGGGCTCGGGGGAATGCTGCATTTGTTCCTGACTGGAATGCAATACACGCAGCTGTGCCTGTGGAAAAAATGGAGCCACACGTTACCCTGACGAGCCCAGGGGAGGCCTGCCAGGCAGCCTTGCAAACGCAGAGACCTACAGTAACCACAGAGGGTGGTCTAAAATGAAAATGTGTTAACGAAAAGCATTTCGTGTCCTCGGCCAGCATTTTCCCTTAACAAGGTCAGTCTTCACCTTAACTGAGCCTGACGTTTTGCATCTATGATAACACGCCTTTGGCAGGTCAGGTAACTTCCCTTTTCCCCAAACCCCTAGGGCACAAACTGAGACCACAAATCCCCTGTCTGTTATTTGCTATCATGTTAATTGTTGACGGCTAACTACCCTGTACCCACCTCTATAAAAGCAGTATGTGTCTGTCATTTTACCTTTCATCCAATTGCCCCGGTTTCCCGTTTTTTGTTTTCTCCAGCCCCCTGATCTGTCACCAGTAACTTCCTTAACCCCGCCCCCCCTCCGTGGCTCCGCCTCTGATCCTAATGTGTAAAGAAGGTGCTAAACTGCCATTCTCCGGAGTATTTCTCAGTCCCCTGAGATTCTGCTTCCTGGCAGTCGTTAGCAGCGGGGCTCAAATAAACTCATGAATATCCTCTGCAGGTTTGAACGTCCCTTACATGGACGCGCCTGAACGCGCTGTGTGCGGCCTCTGCTGGCTTCTGAACGTCCTTCTCCGTAACGCCAAAGCTCTCGGACATTTTTAGAAACTTGAAAAGTTATTTTCTTAATTTCCCCTTGACTATGGTAAAGTCATGATTTTTAGTCAATATTTTCACTTTTAGATTAGCACCTTATTAAATCTAATATGCTAGTTAAATACAATATGCAATAATATTCACAAAAAAACTGCTAAGTTTTTTATTTTAACAGGTATGAGATTAATTTAAAATAACCATCTGCAAACTATTTGTTGATGAATGAATTTTGAAATAACGTTGTGTTCTGTCAGGGAGCCCTGTGAACATTAAGACAGACTGGAAATTCACTGCGTGTTGCGTGGTGGCTTCAAAGAAAGACAAACGTGTTTCATGACCTACTCTGAGAACTCTTGAGATTTCCCCTGAGCTTTTTGGATAAATTTTAGCATTTTGTTTCTAAGTGGCAAGAAAGGAGAAGGTTTTAGGTGGCTGTCTGAGAAAATAAAACACATGAAGGTGGAGAGAATTCTAATCAAATGAAAAGTCCAATTAGATACATGATCACTATTGATTTTGAATGTTCCTTCAAGGTATTAAAGACTCTCAATTTCTGTTGAAAGAATTGTAATCAAATGAACATAACAAGGATCCGGGTAAAGAGTGCCCTTAGTCTAATTTTCAGAATTGTCGTTCGTGCGCAGTCATTAATTTACTGCATATTAGTACCAATGTTTCGTAAACACTCTAAGTTTAAACAGTGCTTCATTGTGGAGTTGACACAATGTGACCAAAACTAAAACAGGCCACAGCTTTCTCGTGAACATGTGGGACTTGATTAGAGCCTCAATCAAGGAAAGAAACTGCAGAAATACTTGTCGGGAACGGCCAGAGGAATTTGAACACGGGCTGGGCGTTAGGGATGCTAAGGAGTCACTGGTAACTGTGTTGGGAGCGGGCGGCGCTGTGGTGACCGCGAAATGTCCTTATTCCCCCGCAGTGCACACTGCAGCTCTTCAGGGGTGCAATGTCGTGGTGTCGGGATTTATTTTCAAATACTTCACAAAATAAAGCAAATATGGACAATGCTAATAACTCTTAAACTCTGGTGATGGGAATACGGGGGCTCCTTACACTTTCCCTCTACTTTTCTGTATTTGAAAATGTTGGTAACCACCACCAAAGTGAAATAAGGTGTCACCACTCAAGGGTCCAGCCCCACCGGCTCCCTCTAGTGGCTGCTCTTGTGGAGTTGCGTGCAAATGGACTGTCCTGGGAGGCTTGAGCGTCCCCAGCCTCACCCCTTCAACTGCCAATCGCTGCTGTCACACACTCACAAGGAGCCTCTCCAACTGTTCTGTTCATCCATATGTTGACTTTTCAAACTAGCAACTGAGGCAGACACCATTACTCCCTTTACCGGCCTGAATCTCACAGGTGTGATTCCCAGCTGGGATTCGCTGCTGTAGGACACATGTCGGACAGGGCTGGGGGGCTCTGTCTGTCTTGACTGAGGTGGGCAGGAAGGCTTTCAGGGATGGCCAGTAACTTCAACTTAAAAACAACACAACACTGAGACTGCAGGTGTTCCCTTTCCTTGGGGAGAATAGGTACATGCAGGGTGGCAGGGAAGGTGGAAAACATCAGACATTCTCTTAACTGACCTCCTCTGACCCACCCCCACCCCCGCCAGGTCACCCCTGACACTCCATTTCCTCCTGCTGCCCACAGCCAGGGCACCCAGAAAGCTCCTGGCTGGTAGATCCTTTCCTATTTCTTTCCCAAAACTCCTGCTCTCCCCAGCTGAGTGGTCTGCTTACCAAGGGTCTCTCTGTTTGATCCAAAACTTGTTTGTGCCAGTTCTTATCGCTGTGATTCAAGGACACACGGCCCAGTAAACCTAAGTGCAGTGCTCCTATCAGACAGCCCACACACATCTCACACACACATCTTACACACACCTCACACACACACCTCATACACACCTCACACACACCTCATACACACCTCACACATACCTCACACCTCACACGTACCTCTCATGCACACACATCTCACACACACATCTCACACACATCTCACACACCTCACACACACACCTCACACACACCTCACACCCATCTCACACACACATCTTACACACACCTCACACACACACCTCATACACACCTCACACATACCTCTCACACACACACCTCACACACCTCACACACACCTCACACACATCTCACACACATCTCACACACACACATCTCACATGCATACATCACACACATCTCATATACACACATCTCACACACATCTCACACACATCTCACACACACATCTCACACACATCTCACACACATCTCACACACATCTCACACACACCTCACACACACATCTCACATGCATACATCACACACATCTCACACACACACATCTCACACATCTCACACACATACATCTCACACAGACACACCTTGGACATATGTTGAAAGTTTCACAGTTAAATGAGCTTTTTCGTGTCTTCACATAAAATATGTAAGATGTTGAAGATTTCTTTTATTGAGATGATTCTCAACTTTTACCAATTATGTGAGTGAGCTAATCAACTCCATCCCGACAGTGTCAGACAAGAGGTTTTTCTCCACCCTACGATTCTCTGTCTAGATCTGAGTGAAAATAATTCAAAATCAGATCATTAAAAAAAATTTTTTCCACTGAGCGTGGTGAGGGAATATATGGATTTCCCCCTGCTGACTTATCTTCTGGCATCTTATTTACATCACTGTTAAGATCCACTCGCATTTTCTGAGTGTGCACGAATAATTGGGGACACTTCCCCCACCCATCCCCCACCCCCCACTTCAGCCCGGAGTGTGGGGAGGCCACCTGGCCGTCCTCTTCGCTGTGGGTGATCCACCCCGTGGAGAACCCACATGCCTATTGCCAAGGTCTAACCTGTGGGGAGGCTCTTCTGAAACATTGCAGGTGCCTCGACGTCAGATGAGGGGTTTGGGCGCTGCCTTCCCTGGGGAAAGCCAAGAGCAGGCGTGCTTGGGTTCAGAAGGGTCCAGAACCAAAGACCCGGGCTCCCCAAAGCAGAGAGTTGGGGGGCGTCTGGAAGAAGCTGCTGGGGACTGGCAGCCTCCCAGGTGATGGCACCAAGGGGTGGGGCAATGGCAATCTACCTCCGCCCCAGCTACCTTTCTTGGGGAGCAGCTCAGATGCAATGCCAAGGTAAGATAAAGGTCAGACACAGGCAGGTGTGGACGTAGTCCTTGGACCTGTCCCATCATAGCCCAGGACTCAAGGACTCGGGGACGGAGACCGCATACAGGAACATTCTCGCTACCTGTGGGGATCTGGGTGCCGTTTAAGGAGGAAGGAGCCCAGCCCTCTCTGAGCCTCAGTTTTCTCCTTCACTGGCCAGCAGAGTGGACCTGTGACCTCTGTGGCCCCTTCCAGCTCTGCTGACTCACGAGGCTGTGACCCACCTGCAGTGGTGGGACCAGCCAGTCACCAGCAGAGAATGGACACCCCCCAACAGGTCCTCATTGTTACCCAGGGGGATGGGGTGAACGGGACAACTCCGAAGCTGGGATGAGGACCCAGGTCTTGGCAAAAAGTCAGGGCAACTCTGCCCCTTCCAGGCAGAAGCAGAGACAGGATGGGCTGTGGACTGTCTGCCAAGGCCGAGTCTCTGCAAGGCTGGGAGGGGCTGCTGCAGCGACTGGTGACTGGCTCGGGTAGGGCGGGGACCCTGCTGCAGCTCCAAGCGCTGGTCTGGGCCCATGCCCAGTGGGAGAGGGAGAGGGTGGGAGGGGGGCGGGGTGGGGTAGGGAGGGGCTGCCTCTGGCCCCCTGGCCAGGAGCTGGTGGGGAGGTTCCAAGACCTGGGTGGTCACAGGTCTTCCATGCCCTCCCACAGGTGGCTCTGCTCCCGAGCCGGGCAGGGGCAGACGGGTCAGTCCTCTTTGGGCGCCCGGAACTCGGGCATGCTCCAAGTCCGGGGCGGTGGCCGCGCGTCCCGCTCCACGTCCTCAGAGATGGTGCGGATGTCGCTGGCGAAGGGGGAGATGCGCGCACGGGTCCTGCCGCGGGGCCGCAGGCTCCACTGCCGAGTCAGCTTGTGGGCCTCCTCCTCCTGCTTCATCCTGTCCAGCACCTCCTGCAGCACGGAGTGGAACAGCCGGGACACCTCCTGCACCTCGGGCTCCTGCTCGGCCATCAGCTGCCTGAACCTGCGCGGGTGGGTGGTCACGTGGCTGTGGCACGTGGCCCCAGGGGCTTCCCTGTGCGCCCCTGAGGTCCAGTCCCAAGTCCTCCAGTTCCCCACTTCTCCTGAAACGAATCAGGAGCCATCCTGCCTCCTCACTGCTTCAGCCCACCCTGAGTTCAAATCCCAGCTCTGCCAGTCTGGCCTCCATGAGCCTCAGCTTCCTCATCTGTACACTGGGGCATAGCCACCTCTTTGCGAGGTTTAAATCGCTGACACATGAAAAACTCCTGGTTCTCACCTCGGGGTACTGCATCAGTGTAGTAGGGGGAGCCCGCTGACCTCTCCTCCCAGGGGTGTGAGGTTTCAGGCTCACTCTCGGCCTCCAGGCTCGCCCACTGGCCAGAGCCGTCTCTCTGATTAGGTCACCGCCCTGAGACTTCCCTTCCACAGCTCCCAGAGCTGTTTGGCCATGCACACCAGGTCCCCCGCTGTCCCCTGTCTGGGCTCCAGCCAGGAAGAATCACGTGTATCCCCCAGCCCCAGGTTCTCTGGCTCCCTGCGGTTTCCCACGTGGTTTCCTCTGCCTAAAAGGTCTTTCCCTTTCCCGGTGCTCAAGAGCGAATGGTAGTTGCCACGCCCCTCTACTGCCGGGCCCTTCCACCACGCTGAGAGTCGGCTCCACTCCAGATTCTCAGCAGCGACAGGAGGCCCGAAATGTGACCGGACAATCATTACCATATGTACGTCCCCAGCTTCCCGTCACTTATGAGGTGTGGTCTGCCGTGACTCAACCCCCCACCCCTGTCCGGGGTGGAACTAGATACATGGGGTGGGGTAGGGGGAATTCCATGGTGCAGAGTGAGAACAGTAGGAAAGGGGAGGGTTCCCAGCCCAGAGGAAGAAGCAGGAGGGAGCTTAGGAAGACGGCAGAGTCCGAAAGTGTGTAGACAGACTGGAGGGGCGTTTTTAAGGAACTTTCCCAAGAAAAGGGGTACAGCAGACACATACGTTGGTTAAAGACGGGTGAGAGGTTTGGAGGACTAAGGGGATTTTAAGATGTTTTATCGTGGATCTGCCTTTCTTCACACATGTCTGGGAAACACAAGTGAAGAACCTGCGTTACTTGTGAAGCAGTTTCGGTTGCTGGGCTTGGCTTCTCCGACCTTGAATCCATCTGACACGGGACTGTGCCGGCCGTGGGTCTATCAAGTTACATTTATGTTCAGGGACACCACTGTAGCCCAGCTCTTAATGTTCAGTGCCCGAGGGCTCTGCACCATTCTCACACACACACACACACACACACACACACACGCACGCACACACATAGTTAGGAGAGCTAGGGTGAAACAGGATCACTGTTACTTGGGAAACCTCCCTGAGAAGGTAACAGGGAAGACGAACCAGCAGGGAGGGCGCCGGCTTGCAAAAGCCCAGGATGACTGCAGTCAGGACTGGGGGAGCGGAAGGGTCAAAGGCCTGGGGTTCTGGCCTATCAGAGCTCACGAGCCTGGATCCAGGAGCCACGCCTGTCTGATGTCCCACCCTCTTTCAGAATCCTCCTGCCTGGCCCCTTCTAACATGACCGGGTCACCCAGGCCCCCTGGCTCCAGTTGTGGTACCTCAGGTCCTGCCCCCGCACCCACCCTCCCTGGAGCCTGCGGCCCCACAGCTGGCCCCATGCCAGGGGCCAGGGGTTACCTGTTACCTGAGGATGGCGGGCCCACAGTAGGACGGGTGGATCTTGGCGCAGACATCCTCCAGCTGCAGCCGCTCACCGGGGCTGAGGTCATAGGTGGCCCGGGGCGTGCTGGCCAGCCAGCTGTAGTCCACTCCGGTGCAGATCTTCCTGACCGCGTTGCTGCGCTCCCGCTGCTGCCTCTCAGCCTCCCGCATCTGTCCCAGCAGCTCCATCATGAGCGTGTCCAGCACCATCTCGGCTGGACTCCGGGACGAAGGCCGGGGCAGGGCCTCACTCCACCGGAGCCACGGAATGAGGGACATGGCCCCCCAGGCCCCGCTGAGACCGGGCAGAGTGCGGTGTCTTCTCTGGGCCCCTCTGTCGGTCACGGTGGGGGAACAAGGAGCAGGGAGGAGAGCTGGGCCCCAAGTAGGAAGACCTGCTCGTTCTCACAGCTGTCGCTTAACCTCCCTGAGCAGTCATTTCTGATTCTGTAAGACAGGATAGGGCTGTTGTGAGGAACAGCTGTGAACAAACTGGGGATGTTCTAAGCACCACATAAAACTGAGACAGACTCATGGTTGTAACAATCCCCAGAACATCCAGATGCCTAAGCCCAGAGAAACTGCCTCCCAAACCGCTGCAAACTCCAGATAAGGAAGGAAACCTACTGCGTGTGGCTGAGCACAATCTTACCCCTGTGATTTAAGGGGGAGAGAGGATACACATTCACAGCTCAGATGCCTACATCCTATGCCAACCTAGCAGGAAAACACCCTAAGTTTCTCAATTTCCTGGCCTGTTGCTGAAGGAAGCTTAGGATTACACAGGGTCGACATCATCCTGAAAAAGGCGCAACTTGCCCTCCATTTACTGATTCCCTTACTCACCACTCATTCACTCAGAAGCCCTGACCAAGCACGGGGTGGACCTCTGCGGAGGAACACACGTGGGAAGGCATGTCGGGGGCCCAGCTCACCCATGGCACCGGATGTGAGGAGTAAAAACCATAACACCCGTGAAAAGGAGCAAATGGGACTGGCGAAGCGCACAGTCGGTACTGATGGGGTGAGGGGAGGAATGGCTAGACGGTGAAAGGGACCACGGAAGGCCTTGTGGGAGAGAGCAGGCTGAGGGGTGAGTGCAGGCACCAGACACGTGGACGGATGGAGAGGGTGTCCCAGGTGGAGGACCCACACCTGGGGTGCAGGGAGTGTCAGGGGTGAGAACAGGGACCTAACTCGTCGGCATATTCCCGCAGAGTCCTGCTCAACACAGGCTTGGTGACCGACTAACTGACTGACTGATTGACTGACCAACTGGGTGAATGAATGGAGGATGGATGAGCGGACGAATGAGCGGATGAGCAGACGAATGGGCAGATGAGCAGCCGTCTCAGGTGCACCCCGCTGCCTGTCAGGGTTTGTGCCTCTGACAACAGTGAAGGCCAGTGCCATTCCTGGTCTCAAACCTGAAGTGGATCTTCCAGATGGCCCACCTCCCCTTTCTACTCCTCTCCCCTCCAGGGGGCTCCCCCTTCACGAACCATTGGTCGTCTTCCTGCCTAGACTCTCCCGACCAGAGGGAAGAGACCCACTGAGCGCGGTCTCCACGGCGTGGTCGTGAGGCCTGTGTCACCTCCCGAGGACACGCACGTCTCCGGGCCGCCCTCCCACCACCCTGCAGCAGCAATGCACAGCCCGGAGAAACGGCCTGTTAGGGCTGGAGAACCAGGCACCGATGGGGAATCATTAGGGGTGGGAGCAGCCCTCCGGAGGGGCGCAAACCAAACTTTTGACTTAACCCACAGAGACCTGAGCAACCAATTGCCATAGCAATCATCAAAACTAGGAACTCGAAAAGCTCTGATCCTCCACTCGGCCCGAGCCTGTCACCGATGGGGCCTCAGATTCCATCCTGAGTCCTTCTGGGAGGTTGGGAGGGAAACACCCACCCTCGAGCCCTGCTCCTGGTGTGGGGAGCAGTTAGGGCCTTTTCTTCACAGTTCTTATCCACTCCCTGTGTTCAGAGGGCTGAGGCTGGGCCGCAGCATGGGGAAGCAGGGTGTGGAGGCGGGCTGGCTTCTGTCCTGAGCACCGGGAGCCTGGGCCCAAGGCCAAGGGCTTCGATCACTGCAGGCAAAGGGAGTCCTTGCAACTGAAGGTACTGTGTTTCCTGGGGTGCTTGTGTTTTTAAAAGTACCTGGGTCAGGTGCACACCTAACACCAAAAGGTCTCATTCCGGGTGTTCATTCGACCCCACTGCAGGGTACTCCAGATACGCATGGGTCAGTAGTGCCCGCAGGGGCGAGCGGCCTCGCTGGCCCAGTTCACAGCTTCAGGCCTTCGTCAGTGTCCCCCGTCTGCCTAGACACAGATTTCCAGGGTCCACTCCCCTCTGAAGCCCTTCCTGACCCTCCCGCCCCACAGGGAGCTGTAACAACTCCCCAGCCCATCCCCGGACTTCGCTGTGCACGGACGTTTCACAGCACCAGGAGCACTTCGTGGAGCGCGACTGTCCCCCTCCCTCGGACCTGCGTGTCACCTGTGTGCAGGGATGGCGCCTTACGCCCTCCACACCCCTGGAGCCGGGTGCAGAGTGCAGCGGTGCTCAGTGAATGTTGGACAAGTGAACGGGTGACTGACGCATGAAGGAAGAAATGAACAACCAAATAGAGGAATGAACAAATGATGCTTAAGTCACTATGGATGCTTCAAGGAGCCAGTCCCACAGATCTGACCTACCCTGAACAGGAGGGCATGTGTCAGAGGTCACGGGAAAGACACTCTCTCCTCTGGACTCCCGGCCTTGCACTCTCCCATCACTCAGATAACCCCCAAGAGCCCGTGGAGACCTGAGGACGGCCCGCGCAGCCCCTCAGTCTGTGTGCCCATAACGGAGCTGAGTTTCTGCTGTTCTGTCCTCACGGTGGACTTTAGGGGAGTGGTAGTTGTAACTTTTCTGAAAATATCACCTGAGGATGAGACACGGGTCTGAGAGTTGTGGGGCCGAAGGACACGTGGGATCCCTCTGCCGGAATGATACCCATCTCTCCTCCCCACTGAGCCTCACCCTGAGACGTCTCCAAAGCTGGCCTCGACCCTGGTTCCCAGGAATGCTTCTTTGACTGACTTCTCTCAACCTCAACACCCCAGGGTGCCCCTCAGTACCACGAGGACACACTGCCACTGGCGCTCGAATGTGGGCCCCCAACCTTGAGCTCACCAGCCTGGAAGACGACTGAAGGAGGAGGAGACTGGTGAGGTCTAAGGCAGAAAGATGCGATGCTCTTGAACGGCCTCTTACTACAGCCGGCGGTGCACCAGGAGGCAGGAGCACTGCAGCGGCCTGTCACACCTTCCTCGTCAGCCCAAGTCCTGACCCGCGAGGCCTCCCGACGCAACCGCACAGACCACTCTTCCCTGTGGAGCTGCTGTCTCCATGGTTGCCGCCAGACCACCCTCCTTGGCCTCCCCCCTCCCTGGGTCTGCCCCCTGCCCTGGTGTAACCCCTGGAGACCCTCTCCACACCGGTGGGGGCACCCTTTCCCTGGCCTTCTGTGAGCTGCGGCTGTTCCCTGGGGCCCTTTCTAAAGCGGTCCCCTCATCTTCATCATTCTCCTCCTTCCACACATTTCCAATTACAACTCAGTGTCCATAGTTACCAAGTCAAAATCCTTAATCCCGTTGTCTCCTGAGCTCCAGATCAAGGTTCCACTTGCACCTTCACCTAAACTCCCCATCTCTCTCCCCACTGCCTGCAGGTTCTCCTGGGTCCTGCCTCGGTGGTGGGCATAACCTACTTGCCCAAACTGATGCACCCACCTGGTCTTGTCCCTATGCCTCACTGGCAAATTCTATGTCCAATCCCTGTTTTTTCTCCTAAATTTAAATATTATGAGCCTCCCAAATCTGTTCACTGTCTTCTTTCCTTCTGTTAGCTCAAGTCTTGACCATCTGCCACAAATATTATAGCTGCTGCCTCCTAACTGGCAGCTCAAAACTAATCCTCTCATCTGATCTTTTTTTAAAAAAATGTATTGTTGTTCTATTACAGTTGTCCCAATTTTCCCCCGTTGCTCTCTCCAGCCCCACCCACCCCCCATCCCACAGTCAGCCCCCACCCTGTTGTCCACGTCCACCATTTATTCTTGTTCTTTACCTAGGCCCTTCCCCTTCTTTCCTCCCTTATCCCCTCCCCCTCCCCCGGCCCTCTCTGGTCGCTGTCAGTCTGGTCCTTGTTTCCATGCTTCTGGTTCTATTTTGCTCATTTGTTTGTTTTGTTCATTGGGTTCCTGTCACACGTCATCCGATCTTTATTTTTTATTGTGATAAAAAATAACATAAAACTTCCCACCCTAAGCATTTTGAGCGTGCGGCACAGCAGTGCTAACTGTGCATGTGCTGTTGCGCGACCGACCGCGGGGCTTTTCCATCTCGGAACTGAAGCCCATTCCGCAGTAACTGCAGCTCCGTTTTCCTAAGTGTAATCTTGTTAGAGCAAATATATATGGGAAAAACATTTCACTGGTTTCAAAATACAAATAAAAGTGTGCAAAAACAAATTTAATAATAATTCCACATCAGAGTTACGAAACTCCTTTCCAATGTTTCATTTACAAATAATTCTGGTGTTGATTCATTTTATGATGCTCCATGTGGCATGGAGTGGGGCCCCCACACATCTGAGGCCTGCAAAGGTCTTTACGTCATCCCGTACTTAAGCCCTGAGATGCTTAAAGACATGGTTTCCGATTGTCCTCAAGACCCCTTCAAGTGGATTCAGGGCCACTCATCACGTGGCTCTTGTTGTCTTCAGTGGCGAAGCTGACGCCCTAAACAAGAGCCACCGACCACCCACTTTGTCCCAGTCCTCCCCCAGCAGCTCCCCCCCAGCTCCCATTCCCAACTCCCTCCCTCAATGAGCTCCGCCTCCTCTTGCCTGGAGGCCTCTGCATGTCCCTAGAACACTTGCCGTCTCCTCAGTGCCTGAATAAGTCCTACCTCAGCCTCTAACTCATACTCCCGGTCCCCTCAGCAGACTTCCTGCCGCTCCCTGATCAGCTTCCGGTGCCTGTCTCTCTGCTCCCAGGCTGCTCACCCCATCAGAGCACAGTCCCAGCAAACTGGGGGCGCCTATGCGCCCTCTTCCCTCTCCCGACGGAGTGAGAAACTAGGGCTGTGCATCACCCTACCCACGACCCAGCGCCCAGCGGAGGGTCTGGCCCCCAGCGTGTGTGTGTGTGTGTGTGTGTGTGTGTGTGTGTGTGTGTGTGTGGCTGGGCTAGAAGTCTACCTAGAGAGTCCCTTCACACTCCAACATTTCTCCCCCTTACTAGGATCCATATTTAGGTCAAGCATTTTGAGGGACACATATTTAGGTCAGGCATGATCCCCTTAAAAGGCCTTTTTTTCTCCTTAGTCTAGATTTGCATTTGAACTGAAAGGAGGCAGCGAGGGGGTGACTTGGCAACAGAGGATCCCCCTGGGGCTGGGAGAAACATAGAGGGAAGGGGCGGTGGGAACCCCTGGAGACGCCTTTGTCTCCGTGACGAGCTGGCCTCCACAGTCACACCAGGGCCACCTCGGGCCTGGCCAGGGCCCAGTTGCTCCGGGTCACACCTTGCCTCTAAATATTTGTAACTTTAAGATTAAGCTAAAAACTATTAAGTAAAATATGTATGACTCCTTCCTTGTTAATGTACTTTTATAACAACGTGGAGGGTCAGGTTAAGACTGAGGAGCCTTGGCCTCCTTAGAGTTCTTCACTGGCACGTGGCAGCAAGAGTTGACCCAGCTCCCGGCCCTCAGCCTGTCCCCCCTTCTCGTCCCGACCTCGAGGGGCCTTGGAAACCTGCGAGGGACCCCAAAGCCTTCACGGCCAAGGCGCCTCCACAGTCCCACCAACTGCTGCCTCTTCGGTCCTCTCAGGCTTGTCCACACCCTCCACCCTCGGGAGGCTGGGCCCCAGGGGGACACCTGCTCGGCCTCTGGGTGCGGGCAGGTGGTTGTCTGGAAAGGGATTTCCAGGTCTCGGTACCTGAGGCCTGATCTGGAGGGGAAGTCACCTCCGGACGGACGCGCGTCCTTAGTCTCCCAGAACCCTCACCGCAGGTGACTGCCAGCGAGAAGAAAGCCTGAGTGTAGGAGTGGGGCCTCTCCCCGGGGTTGGAGGCCTGTGCGCTGACCTGGGCTGGCCTCTCGAGGCAGGTGCTCGATCACGCCAGATGGCAGGGACTGGGTGGGCAGATTGCGTGAGTCCTGGGTTCAGTGGGCTCTCAGTCTCTCAGGCCAGATGGTGGGGTCTCACGGGGCCGGGGGCATGTTCTGGGTTTTCTCTCTCCAGCCCTCCACTCTCTCCGCCTCCAACCCTGGCTGGCGCTGGAGGCTTCCACAGAGACAGGATTTGTGCCGACTATTTCTGTCTCTCGGGCCAGCTGTTCTCCCAGGAGGCTCTTCAGCAGGTCTGATTAAGTTCTTATGGGCAAAGGAGGGAGGGGGCCATGCAGGGAGGGAGAGCAGGGCAGAGAGGTGGGGCGAGCCAGACCACAGCGGTGGCTGGTTTATCCCAGGGCCTCCCCTGGGCCTGACCCACAGCTGAGACCCACGTGAGCCTGACTGTGACTGAGTGTCTGGGGAGGAGGGTGACAGCAGGCATGGTCTGATAAAGACACCCAGAAGCTCCATCAGAACAGTGTGGGCTTCGCTGCGTGTTCTGCACCGTTGGGATTCTGCCCTCCCCAGTTCTGGGTTAACCCGCGGGGCAGAGGGTAACTCGCCAGTGTGAGCTTCGAGGCCCCTCCCACTCCTGCTCGTGCTGGCCACGGGAGCACGCACCATGGTGACCCTGGAACCTTCCCATGCCGAATTCCTGCTTCCCTTCAGTCAAGGACACCCACAACCTGCCTCTGAGGTGTGAACATGGATTGAATGAATCCTTGTTTAAGAAACAAGTAGGACATTCGGGGAAACGGGAAGATGAGCTGGAGGTGAGGCAATGAGCGCCGATTTCCTCGGGCACACAAACGGCACTGTGGTCACGGGGGTCTGTCAGAGAGCCCCCCGCCCCGCCCCAGGAGGCGACACTGACGTGTCCTCGCCAGAGGGTCCTGACGTCTGTAATGCCCATGCTCAAGTCACGTGCACACACACACCGCACACACACACACAGGGCAAATGAGGCAAAAGGCTAACAATCGAGCAATCTAGGGGTAACTTACGGGGGTTCACTGTACTATTCTTCCAACTTTTCTGCGTGTTTGAGCATATTTATAATTTAAGCATTGGAAGAAGTCTAGCTCAGAACTCACTCTCTACCAGGTTCCTTCTCAATTCACTCCATCCGGCGGGCCTGGCTTGCTCCTCAGTGCCCTGCCCTCGGTTTCTGTCACGCTGGTTCAGGGCACAGTGGCCTTTCTCCCAGCGGGTGCGGGTGTTGAGGGAGCGCACAGCGGTGTGTGCGGGGCGGGTCCGAGGTTCGGGGCGGGTCCACGGTCTAGGGCCTGAAGCCCAGGCCTGAGATCCGACCCTCACGACTCTGCAGACACAGGTGGGAGAGCGCAGCGTGCCTGTCACTGTGCGCAGTGATGTCACTGTGAGCGGTGATGTCACTGTGAGCGGTGATGTCACTGTGAGCGGTGATGTCACTGTGAGCGGTGATGTCACTGTGCGCCTGTCACCGAGCTCCTCGCTGGGCTCCCTCCAGGAGCCTACATTCAAGGGAGCGGTGGGAACAAGCAGACAGGCGACCTCCACCCACTGAGGGGCGTGCCCAGGGGCGCAGTCCCCCTGTCTGCAGGGGCACAGCTGTGAAGTGGCTACAACAACAGTGAAGGCGTGCCCACTCTGCCCTTGGTAGATCTCCGGCTCAGACGAGGCACCCGGTATTGGGGTGGGGGGTAGGGGGCCGGTGCAGGCTTCAGCGGGGAAAACCTAAGTTCAATTCCCACAGCCTTCCCCTCCCTGCCATGCCCTGCCTGTATCCAAGTCCCCTTCATCGCTCCAAGCCTCAGTTTCCCCGTCTGTAAGATGAGGGATAGGGTACCTACTTCTCGTTACTGAGAAGATCAAATAAAGTAGCGTTTGTGTAGGTGCCAAATGAACTAACAAGGCCTGTGACTGTCCGTCCCCTCAGTGCAGGGATTCTTGCCCTGGGGCCCGCAGGGATAAGTCGGATGTTTACGATCTCAGATCGGGGAAAAACCCCTTTATTTCCACTGACTTTGACTGAAATGCAGCGTTTCCGCCAGTTATAAGTGTGGTCCACACACCACAACAGTATCATCACTCCCCTGCCTTTATCTCCAGCAAGATCACAGATATTTTTATGACACTTTAATACCTTTCTTGAAATATCATGCAAGCTCATCATTACTGTGAAATCATGGTATGTGTTGGGTTAGACCTGAGACTCGATTTTGTTTGACGTGTTGATGGAGAGGCACATGTATAACTACATCTCAAGTTGTTTTTATAAAACAGGTCGATAGTTGCATTTCAATACACCTGGTTTCTTTTGTCATCCTATAAGGTTTACACATTGAGAAACATTTTGCTGAGAATGAGTCCACAGGCTTTCAAAAAGTAAGGGACCCCCTGGCTTGGCACGAGCTGGACCCCAACCCTGTGCCCAGCCTTGTCCCAGCTCTGGCTTCTGGGGAGCTGAGCATCCCCTCTGCTCCTTGTGAAGGGGAGACTCGGGGCGAAGCCTCAGTTTACCCAGAGCCAGGGGGAGAGCCCTCGCTTGTCCAGTCTCTGCCCTGTGGCATCTCTAACCCTGTCTCTTCCCTTCTCTGCTCTTCCCCCTCCTCCCTCCACCCCTCCCCCCATCACCCCCTCCACCCTCACGCTCTCCCAGCCTTCCCTTCAGCCTATTTTTGAACATCCCTGAGGACAACGTCTTTTCTGTGGCTCCCTGGGAGAAGCCACCGCCAGCTGCGGCTTGTTAGATACTTGGAGACGCTAGAGAAGCCAGCTCCGTGGCTCAAGGGCAAGAACAGCCTGGTCCCAGATGGTTCGCAGTGGGAAGGGAACCAGGGACAGGGACCAAGCTGTCTCAGCAGTGGGTACAGTGTGGGCTGGACCCTCAGAGTTGGAAGCAAGGCCCCACTGCCTTGCAGGAGGAGCACTCCGGTGCGTACTGCGGCCACCAGCCCCGCCAGCTGAGGGAGACAGTGCAGTCCGGGCCAGGATACTGCTCTCTTGGTACAAAGCGGGTCCCACCCAGGGTCCGCTCTGAGCTGGGCTCTAACAGCCCAGCTGGGGAGTTGCAGGCCAGGGCGAGGGGCTGCCTGCACCGAACCCAGGACCCTGAGCGCCTGCGTCAGGCTGTCCCAGGGAGCCTGCGGCCCCACCAAGCAGGCAGGGTGCTCTGCTGAAGTTGGACCCTGGGTCTGCACAGAGGCCTTGAAGCAGGTGCAGAGAGTAGGGGCTCCCTCTCTGATAGGCCTTCCTCCCAGCCCTGTTTTGGCCAAGGTCCAAGGCCAACCAAGTTCACAGGTGGCAAATTGACCTTATTTTTCTTTGGCATCACAGAAAAGTAACGAAAGTCATTCACCAAGCCAGGGTGACTCAGCCGGACATGTGGGCCTCTTCCCACCTGACCAGCACCTACTCATCTCTCAGGACCCACCTGGAACATCAGCGACTCCCTGCAGCCTGGCGCTCGAGGCCCCCGACTGAGGTAGAACCACCGGCCTGCCGGGGCCTGGCAGTGGGGCCTGTCATCGTGGCATCGGAACAAACACATTTCCCACTTTTTCTGTTGTTTTCCTCTCTCCCCACCCGGCTATGAGCTCTGAGAGGGCGAGCACTGAATTTGTTTAATCTGCTGGCACGAGGTAGGCACTGGATAAGTGGTTCCTAGGTGAATGAGTGAATGAATGAATGGCATTCCTCCTCGTTCTGAGGCAGAGGTGTAACCAGGAGGGGCAAGTGCCCGGGTCCTGCAGAGCACAGTCGGAGGGGGCTGATCCCCAGGATACTCTACCCCAACTCTGCAGCCACAGCTCCCAACTTTCCTCCCAACTCCATCCTCTCCATGGAGCCCGGCCGGCACCGCGCCGTCCAGGCCTGCTGTGCTGGGCGTGTCTCTGGGGATTCGCAGAAAGCTCTGTGGCTGGGCAACTGAGTCCACCCATCACCCGTGTGTCCTGGTCCCAAGACTCCACACCACATGCTTTGTAGGCGCTCAAGTCACAGCTCTCAGGTCGGTGAGAGACTCTCTGATGTGGGTTGACCTCCCTTCCCCTGCTGCATGCTCCGCATAGAAGCGGAAGGGGAGATAGATGCTGGGGCTGGGTGCTCCCGGACAGACACACTGGCTCCAGAGCAGACAAGAGCTGGGGCTCCCCAGGGGTTTATAAAGCAAGGACAGGCCCCAGTCTGAGGATGCGGCGAGCCCACATGCTCTCATGAACCGGCTGAGAGCTGGCAGGGCCTCCCTGGGGCTACCTGGGCCTTGGACTCGGACTGCTCATTGGGCAGGCCCCAGCCTGCCACCCCTCTGGGCTCCAGACTGGCCAGGCTCCTGCTCTAACTTCTAAAAGCCCGGCCTGCTCTCTGGGTGTGGAAGCCACTGTCTCCTGGGGAGCTGACCCTCTTACCTGGCTCTCTGAGGTCGGCCCCTGCTGCAGTAAAAGGTCCAGCAGAGTCCTGCTTTCCGCTGCCCAGTCTGGGAGGAGAGAGTGTCTGGATCTTTTCAGGGACAAGCAGAAAGTTCGGCAGCCAAGGGAGGGCAAGGTAGAGAGACAACTACATCCTAAACGTCTCCCTCCTATCTCTCTCTGGTGGCTGGCTGCGGCCTCCCGCTCTTCCCTTTCTTTCCGTCTCTTGGAGTTTGTGCTGAGAGAAAACAGCTCTGACCAGAGGGGGCATCCAGCCTGGTGTGGTGGAGCAGTGTGCCTGTCTCCCAGCAGGCTGGAACCACAGCTCCTCTGATAACGGGGCGGGGCCAGCTCCTGATCTGCGGTTGCCGTGGAGACCCACCTAAGCCTCTTACACCTCCAGCTGTATTATCTGCAGGGGGAGCTGCTGGACCTGAGGCAGACACCTGAAAAGGCCCAGGTGGTCACAGAGGCCTGTGTCCAGATGGCGATCTCGGCCCCTTCTTCCCTCGGCTGTCCTCAGGGCTGCGCTCAGGGCGGCCCAAACGGGGAGTAAGAGGACGCTCACCACACCCTCTGCAGAGCCCTCAGGGACCTGCTGTGGGCAGGTGTTTCCAGCCGCTGGGTGGATGGTTCCTGGCTGGAGCTCCCCTCCTCCCACCTCCTCCCTCCGCCAGGAGAGAGAGGGGTGATTCTGCAGGCCGAGGGCAATGGCCTGGAAAGATGCGTCTTCACCCTTGCCTCACATATCCTTGTCCTCCTCTTTGCCAACCGAAATTCTCTGCTTCCCTCCAGACAAGCACAAGTGCAGAAAGCTGTTCTGACACTCAGGAGGAGGGGCGAGGCTGGGGAAGCCATCCAGGGCCAAGAGGAAACGCGGACCTGGGCCGTGGTGGTTGACGGAGGTATTCAGGGCGACCTGTGGAGTGTGCAGGAGCCTCCCGTGGCTGGCTGGCATCCACACACACACACCTGGGCCTCCTGCCTGTCTCTGTGCTCTGGACACCATGTCACTTCAGACTACTATGTCTATGGCCACAAGTGACACCGGGCACTGTACTGGCCACTAAGCTGCATTATAACGGATCTCAGGTGATGGAGTGACTTGTGGGCACGTCTAGACCTGAAAGCATAGCCAAGAAGAAGTGAAACTGACTCAGCTTACCCACCTGCCTGCCTGTGTGTCCCCATGTTTCCCTGGGTGACAGGCCAGTCTGTGCTTGCTCTGCAGCTGGTTCCGCTAGGCTATCTGCCGGCCTTCCGCCTCCGTCTGCTCCAGCAGGGGTCTGTGTCAGCGGCCGGGTCACACACTCCTCTTGACCAGTGCACAGCACCACAGTCCCAAAGATTGGGAGGGCCATTGGGGATGCGAGACCCCCACATTTTGAGGAGCTGACGCTGACCTCCTCTGGCCCGTAGTTCCCAAGTGCTTCCACCCACAGGGCCAGGTCAGGTCGGAGCAACTTGGGGCAGGTGACAGTGAGTCCTCACCTCTGAGTATCCCACTGCCGTCCTGGCTCTTCCCCACGAGCAGAAATTCTAAGACCTTTCCATGCTGGTGGGAAGGGAGCAGGGGGCTGGAAGGCTCTGCCCTCCCCTTGGGAAAGTTGCTCGGAGTGGCAAGAGAAGGGGCCAGTGACCAAGCCACACAGCCCCTCATGCAGCAGGCACGCCTGGAGCACTCTCCCGTGCAGGCGCAATGCCGGGAGTGGCTCAGGGGAGGTGATGTCCTGCTTCCTCCCTCTCCACACTTCCCAGCCAAACTTCCCCTGGGGGGCGCTGAGTCAGATGTTCAGAGCTAAAGGCCATTCACTCTTGGATCTTCTACTGACCATGCTGCTGGAATGAAGAAAGCTGTGCAGTCCTGCATCACCAGTCTCACTACCTCACCCTCAAACACGAACACAGTTATGCAAATGAGATCTTCCGGGGCAACGTTCCAAGCCAGCAAAAAGAAGACTCCACTGCAACAAAATGCCAAGGCAGGACGTGAACTTCAGACTCGACGCTGGGGAACACACCCACAGATGACCGGTGTGTGCACCCTCCCGACACGACTGGCTGCTTCCCTGCACTTTCCAGTGAGGCCTCTGACCCGGAGAGGGGATGCCCCGCCCTCTCGGTCCCTCCGCTGCCGGCTCCCCCGACGCCATCATTCAAAGAGGGCTGTTTGTGTTGATTGCTAATTTGTTTTGATTTGTTGGCCTGCGGAGGCTTTGTGATTATCCATGCTGAGTGTGAACTTGTACTAGAGAGAGCCGGTGGTGGTTGTTTTTCTCTCATTTGGCATCAATAGAAGCCGCTGAAGCGTAGTTAAATATGCAGCAACCATTCAGATGGAGAGAAACCAGGGGGGCCCATGGCAGCGCCTCACAGATGGTGTTTGATTAATAAATTGAAGATGTGGAATTATGAAGCTACTGGTGCAGGGCTGGATCGAACACGGCAGGGAGATTGGACAGGAGCCCTGACCCCAGATGTCAGGCTGCACTGTGGGGGTGCTCCCCTGGCTTCCTCCTCGCTGGCTTCCTTCCAGACGGCGGGGACCGTCAGTTTCTAACCACTGGGTCTCGCACTGGGTTTTTGGAGTCCCGCAGAAGTCCTGTGCAGCCTGAACCCCGGGTGAGATGGCATTACGCCGACATGATATTCACAGGTACAGGCCAGACCTGCATCTCTTCAAACCTCTTCTCTCCCGGCAGCCCCTTCCCACTCAGAGGGCACACGCGTCCTTCTCCAGGTGAAGGAGCGCCGTGTCTGGCCGCAGGAAAGGGAGAACGCTCACCCTCCTCCGGGCTGGCTTGCTAAAGCCCCCGCTCCCTCGCTCTCTCTTCTTTCCCTCTTCCCCACTTCGCCTTATTCTGTTTAAAATATATAAACATTAAACTAAAGAGAACCGAGGAAAGAGACATAATGCATTGCCCATTCACTCATTCATTCATTTATAAGGGTTCACTGACCATCTGCTCTGTGCTGGACAGCACCTTGGTGCCCCTTTCCTGTAGAATTCGCTCACCACCGACTCTTGTAGATTCTGCCCCGGGGTTTGATGTCACCAACAAGGTACTAACCACAGACTCCAATCTCATAGTTCATTAGCAGAGTCATCATGTCCACGAGGGAAAATAAGTTGCAATCATCTTGCCTTTGCTGAGCACACGGCAATTTACAAAACCCTGTCTCCTTGTCTGAACAAATGCCGACCCTCCCCCGCTGGGGCCCCGGGAGGTGGGGAGGTGGATTTGTGAGGGCCGGGGCAGCACAGAGATGTTAGGGTTCATCTCCTGAGTCCGGGGAGCCCAGGAACCATCAGTCCCTGGTGTCCAGGATGAGCTGCACAGACACATTCTCATCGTCTCAGGGGCTGGGCCTGGAGGCAGGGGCCCTTCCCGAAGAAGAATGGGGGCTCTTCAGACTCCCATCTCTTGAGCTTCAAAAGTAGACTTAACACTTGTTTGCTGTGTGATCCCCGCTTTGTGTCCCAACCTCTCTGAGCCTCAGCTGTAATTTGGAACTACTAATACCCTCCTGGTGGAGCTGTGAGGGTTAGAGGAGACAGATATGCAGAGCGTCTTGCCCAGCGTCCTGCTCAGTACAGCCCCTCAATAAACAGCAGCCAGTCTCAGATCTGGGTGTCCCCAGTCTCTCCGTGTCTCTGCACCGGCACATCCAGAGACAGAGCTTGTTGCCCCAGTCTCCTTGGCTCTCTCTAAATACAGACACTCCCAAAGACACCCCAATAGCACAGACCCCACCTCCAGGGTAGGAGGCAGGGAAGAGGCTGCCTCATTCTTCTACCCGCCATGGGACTCTGCTGGAGCCCTCAGGGCAAGGTGCCACAGAAGCAGACCCAGACCCGACCCAGGGGCAGGCTTCCGGTCGTGGAGAGGAGCCCAGCCAGGGTCCCGTCCTGTCCTGCCAGGAATCTCGGCCTCCGACCGAACTCCCAGACCAAACCCTGGGGCCCTGGACAGTGTGTGTGGAGAGACGCTTTGCTGCCTGGCTGGAGAAGTGCCTTCTTAAGGGCCTGGCCTGGGCACTCTGTGAAGCAAGGGAGGCTCCGACTCCCCCTCAGGGTCCCCCTGAGTCTTGGGGAGACCATCCCTCTGGCCTTGTTTGCTTGTGCAAACCCAAGTGTAAACATGCAACATGGGGTGAAGCTGGCAGCCACCTCTCAGATGCCGTTGGCATGCTCCCCCCAATTTGTCTCCTTCCTATCGTCTCAAAGCTGCTGCTTCACACAGGGGAGGTACCTGTCTGGCTCTAGAGGTGTTTGAGTTTATGAGCCTCACACAGAGAGCCATGCCAGTCACACAGGTGCTTCTCTATGGCAGGAGAAAGAGCCTTGTCCTTCGCGGGGCCCTGTGCTGAACCCTCTGCAAGGTGACCGACACATCAACCCACCTAATTCTCACAGCGGTCTCACGACAGTGTTCTTGGTGTTCTTGTCATGCCAAGGGGAAAATGGAGGCCCAGGGAGTAATTGCTGAAAGTTTCAGAGCCCACACTGGCAGACTCTAAAGGGTGGCCCTTCACATTACACCAGGGCCAGAGCTATTGCCCGTGGCCCTGGTGATGGCGGCAGGGTCGGAGGCTGATGGGACAGGAAGGAGCCTGGGCCTGAGGTTGGGGCCGTGTTCCCATGGCTTCTGAGAGGTGGAGTCAACCCTGGGCATATACCCCACCCCAGGTGCTCTGACCTGAGCCCTGTGGTCCACAGAACTGCCCGGTGAGCTGCCCCAAGGCTCTGCTGGTGCTTTATCCCCTACCTGCACGTGCTTCCTCCATCCTCTTTCACTGGGGCCAACTCAATGGTCCCGGCCCCCTTGCCTGGTGGGCAGGGGGCAGAGTAGGGGCAGTCGCTGTGCCCAGCACTCTCTGCCGGCCCCTGAGACTCCTACATGTTTAGTACAAGCCAGGTGCCACACCTGAGGGGGCCGCCACGGAGGCTGCTTAGACAGCTCAGCTGCGTTCCTCCTGCCTGCCCTCGGTCCCCGGGGCCACCTGAGCTGGTAGACATGGCAACAGGAGCCACCTGCCTTCGTTACCTGGCATCATCCTGCACTCACACACCTCTTCCTCATCAGCCGAATAGACACCGAGACATTCAAGCTTTGGGATCCAGCTGGGAGACCAGGCTCTTCCACCTGCCGCTTGCAGGGCCACTCTGTCCCCAAGGATTTGCTGAGCAAAAGCCCTAGAGTGGCCTCATTTACTTCTCTAGGGTCCTGAAATTGGGCGGCATCAGTTGTGCTCATTGATAACCCACCTCTCCCCAGAAACTGCCTGACGCATAGTAGGTACACTATGTATACACTAGTTAATGAAATTTTTCGTACATATTTTTAAAATACATACCAAAAAGGACCAAATTAAGTTTTAAGAAATGGATGCTAAGGATCAGACTCTGGTCTTAAAATGCCATTTACCCCCAGAACTAATAGGGGATTCTTGGAGGAGGGGCTGAGTCCAGCTTTGGGCATGTACAAGATGAACCTAGAGCTTCTTATATTTCGTAGCAGGGAAACCACCGAACAGGGTAGGGCCTGCAGACTGGATGGCAGTGTTGCATCAGCGCTGAGTCAGTCTGGTTGGATGAGCGACTCAGCCCTGCCGGGGAGGTGCACATAACGAGGCCCCATGGGCGCCCTCAGTGTGGGGCTGACGGGGGCCTCTCCCCAGCAGGAAGCCAGGGCCCTCAGTCCCGTAACCTCAAAGAAATGAACTGCCAGCAGCTTGAGTGAGCTGACGTCCCTAAGGCGAGCTTCCAGGTGACAGCACATCACAGCTGACACCTGGCAGGGGACCCAGCTAAGCTGTGTCCAGACTCCTCGCTTGCAGAAACTGTGAGATGATAAACGTGCATTGTTGGAAGCGGCTAAGTTTGTAGCACTACTGTTACACGGCAATAGAATACTATTATGGTTGGGGACTTTCATGTTAGCCGTAGGCCATGGGGCTGGGAAGGCGCTCTGCCCCTCCCCGCATGACCCCCTATCCCGACACAAGGGTTGCCAGCAGAGCACACACCGAGGGCCAAGACTCAGCTCTCCTCAAGGTTCCCTTTCCCCAGGAGGCTGCCCCACACAACCTTTCTGGACAAAAAGACAGAAAGCAGAATTGCTCCTCACTGGACAGGAAGAAGCCAGGGGCTGCCTGGAGGTGAGCAGTCAGGCCAGACCGGGGCTGACCATGTGTCTGAGACGCCCCTTCTCCAAGGCGAACGGACGTCCTGCCCAGGTTAGGTAGCAGCGTGGGAATTTCAGGTGGAGGACGTCAGTTACTCTGACCAGCACCGCGGGCCAACAGGGCCTGCAGGATGACCTTGATCAGTGGTTCTCAAAGGTGAGCAAGCGTCAGGACTTCCTACAGGGCTTGTGAAAACACGGATCTCTCCGCCCAGCCCCCCGTTTCCGATCCTGTGAGTCTGACTGGTAGTTGGTCCAGCCCAGTCAGACTCACAGGCCCCTTAATTGAGAGCAGCAGCGACATCTCGTGGTGAGAAGGGGAACGAACCTTGGGCTGCCTGTGACCCTTGGCCTCTGCGGTGCCCACGGGTTGGGGCCGGGATAGACGCCAGGGCAGCGCCGCCCAGATGGCATCAGACAGGCCCTGTGTTTGACCAGAGTGTGCAGGCACCCGCGTGCCTCGTTTTACCCCAGAAACAGGAGAACCTAATCTCGTTTCCTAGAACATCCTGCTTCTTTTCAGAATACTTTTATCTTCATTTGTGTGAATAAGTTCCTGACCCAGTCTTTTCACTCCCAAAAGGACAAGGCCTGGGAACCAGCACCTTGACTTCTCCACCACGCGTGGGGCTCTCTCACGTCGGAAGACTGGCTTCTTGAACATGGCGCTGGGTGGGGTGGGGGGAGTCTCACTTAACAGTTGCTTTCAGCCCAAAGGAGATTTGGCAACATGAATTATTATCCCTGGTAGTGTGACATCAATCCTTGGCAGGATTTTCCGACTGGGGTAGTAAGGGTTTGGGAACCCAGGCGTGCCAAACCTTCCCTCTTCACGCGACCTTGGTAGGCTGGAGCCAGGAAGCTGCGGGGCCCACCAGCAACTTGGGGCCTAGGTCTGAATGCCTGGGCTTGGTTCCCTGCCCTGTTTCTCAGCTGGGACCTTGGGCTCCTCCTCTCAGCTCCCTGAGTTTGTTCATCTGGAAAACGGGGAACCTGAAATTAGCCATTTATGTGAAAGTAACCGCCAGGTTAACGCAGATGGTGGGGCACGGAGTTGGGTGGGTCAGGAGGGAATGGGGATCCAGGCCCGCCTCCGTAGGGCTCCACCTGTGCTGGAATTCTGGGGGACCTCCCCCAGCCCAAACTCCCCGGGTGAACCGGCTCACCTTGCTCACTCACCAGAACCTTCTGCACCCACCCAACCTCCCACACTGCTGCTGGGGGCCCTGCTGCTCCCAGTCAGCAGAGGGTGTCCACACAGGGGCGTGGCATCTGGGGTGGTGTGACAGGGAGTGAGGAGGTGGCACCTTCCCACAAACCCTCCCCGCTGAGATGACTAGGCCGGCTTAGCTTTATCCCCGGACACCCCACCCCCTGCCCTGGACAGGCCCGATTTCAAAAAGTGGCCTATGAGGTTATCCAGAGAACCAAGGCCAGGAGGTGGGGAAAGTCAGCCTCTTGTCCAGCCTTGTCCAGTGGAACTTTCTGGAATGATGGGAATGTTCTTTCTCTGTGCTGTCCAATACAGTGGCTGTGGAGCACTCCAAATGTGCAGAGAGCAAATGAGGAATTTTTGGTTTCATTTTTATGAACTAAAATCTCTAAGCTGAGTGTAGTTAGTGGCTGTTGTCCTGCCCATCACTCCTTCACAGCCCCACCCCAAAAAACATTTGTTCTGGAAAAGATCAGAGAATCAGTTGACAATAAAACATACAACTAATACAACGTAGAACATTGTTCCCCTTCCTTCCTCAGGCTCAGGACCTCCAGCCACAGAAACAGAAGCAGGTTGGAGGGGCCAGTCCCGAGGCTAAAGCCTTCTCTGGTGCCAGGAGAGCGGCCCCAGTTCTGCTGTCCGGGTCACAAGGCCACCCGTGGAGATGCTCAAGAAATCCAGCACCACCCACTTCGGATTCCAGGGAAGTTTACTTTCTCTGATTCTCCGAAGTCATGAGGTCCAGGAGGTCATGTGACATTTAATCCAGCACCTGTCAGCAGGTTGGAGGTCACTGCCCACGCCCAGCCAGGTTTCCTATTCCCTGCAGTGGAGACTCATGCGCGACTGCACTGAGGAGGCTGCCCCCAGGCGCTGTCCCTGCTCCGAATGGTATGGGGCGAAGTGGGAGCGGACCCCCAGCTGCCGTGGCCCCAGAGAGGAGGCCGTGACAGCAACCAGAGATGGCAGCCCAGACTGACTGGCCCCACGGCCCAGAGCCAATGGGGTGCAAAGCTGCCCCCGTGACCCTTGTACCTTCCCCCAGCCTGACCCTCTGCACCCCAAGGAGTGGCTGAGAGGGTGCAGGTGGGTGACAGAGACAGGCAGTGGGCATCCGTGTAGGAACTGGTGTCATAGGGGGCAGGAGAACAGGGTTCTAACCCCCACTGGTCACCGCATAGCAGTGTGATGGTGTATCTTTTCTCTGTGTCTCATCTCAGATTCCCTGGCTGTAAATGACACTAATAGTAACTGTCTGAACTCCCTTGAAGGGCTGCTGTAGAGTCCAAATCAGATAACACACATCCGTTCACTAATCCACTCATTCATGAGGGGTGGATTGAGAACTTGCCTGCACAGGACCACACAGCTTCACAGTGGCAGCAGAAAGGTCAAGAGGGACCCCTGTGGGAGCCTGGCCCGTGGCCTCTTAAACACCAGACGCTGACAGTTGGCACACAGACTTTGCACCAGCCCTCCTTAAACTGTGATGAGGAGGAGAAGGGGGGAGGAGGGCGGGGGAGGAATGGAACTGGACAGAGTGAGGGAGGGGTGTGCCGCTGCAGGGGAGGAGGAAGGAGGAAGAGGACCAGAGGGAGGAGGAGGCTGGCCTCCCCCCGGCCCTGTGAGCTCACTGCTAGCTGCTGGCCCAGACAGCACCGGGCCAGTTTCTCCCGGAAGCTCCCGGGGAATTTCTGAGCTGGGTGTGACTTGATAGCCCCATATCTACCCAGCCGGCTCCTGGGCTTCTCGGCACTGGCTTCTCAGGTTCCCGCCTCCATCTCTCCGCACCCTGGCCTCACTGCCTTACCGCCCTCCAGGCTCACGGAGGAGGGTTTGGACATGAAGGCCCCTGCGGAAAACCCACCCGAGAGGCTGCTGGAGCAACCAGCCTTACTCCTCATCTTGGGCCCAGGCTCCCTGGGAACTTCCCTTCTGGCAGAGGTTGGGCCAAGAGAGCCCACGCCAGCTTGCCCGATGAGGCAGCTGCGGGGCTGAGCCCAGGTGAGAAGCCGGGGTCTCTCATCAGGGCAGGCAATGTGCTGGGACTCTTGGATGCGGTGGGTAGTGGACCAGGCTATGTGGTTGAAACAAGCTGGGGCGCTCTCCCTCCCAGGAGCTCGCCCAGCGCCTTTCTTCCCTCTCAGGCACGCCTCTCCTAACCTCTAAGGGGCCCCGCAAGACTTGCAACCAGGGGAGCGAAGGGCAGTGGCAGCTTGTCCCGGGCTAACCCCCTGAACCTGTCTCCAAGGCCCTTTTTCTCTCTGACTCTCCAGTGAGCCTACGCAGCCCCACCCAGGCTCTCTCCTCTCGCATCTTCCATCCTAAGCCCTTCCTTGGTTCACTGTCCCCAGCTTTGATAAACATGCTCTCAAAATAAACAAGTAAAATAAAAAACCAAGCTGGGGCCACGCAGGGCAGAGGTAACAGAATGGTAAGGGAAGTGAAGACGGAGTCCAGCAAGCCGAGTCCGTGGTACGGGGGTGGTTAGCACATTGTCCCTGCAGAAGCTGGTGCATCAGCCCAAAGAGGCTCTGAAGTACAGACGCAACCTTGTCTTGTAACATTTCTCCAGTCAGGCTGGGAGTTTCCCAAACACACGGTCATGTTTCCTCTTTATCTTGAACTCTCAACCTGCCTGGGGAGAAGTTTGGTCCCTTAGAGCTTGACCGGCACTCCCTGAGCACCTGCGGCCTGTGGGCCGGGCCTGTGGGGCGTGGGGGGCAGAGCACCAGGTGCTCCCAGGACCCTGTGCAGCCTGCTCAGTTGGTCTGGGCCCAGTTCTACCAGTTACCAAGCTGGGCCTCCTGGGCATACAAGTGTTTGGAGAAGCTCAAGGTCAATTTCCATGCAAGTAGGTGAACATCACGTTTTACCTCCTCATCACCTTCTGGGCATGCGTGGGCCCAGAATCTCTCTCTGGATGCTCAGATGAGCCTGTTGGTTCCAGCTAAAGATCAACTACTCAGCACTATGGACTGAGCACCTACTGTGTGCAGAGCTGCGTGCTCAGTGTGTGGTTGTCACCTTCTGTTTTGCCTGATCATCACTCCTTCCTCCTTCTTCTGGCCCACCTACCTGGAGTCTGTCAGGTTCCTGTAGGTCCCATCACCAGAAGTAAGTACCCAGGCCAGGCCTGGCCAGTGAGAGATTCACCCCACCCCCAGCCCTGGCCACAGCAATCAGAGCAGGAATCTGCGTCAAGACCGTTGCTGGAGCGAGTTGGGGGATAAAGCTCTCTCCAGTAGAATGTATGAATCTGAGCCCGCTGGCGGGCATCCTGCCACCACGGGGGGAGAGCCAAGGCAAGGAACAGAGAAAGACGCCCTCAATTCCCGGGAACATCCTTTGAACTCTGAGGGCTTCCATGCCTGGAATTGTCGAGCTATGTAAGCATCTACACTTCCTTCCTTTCTTAAATTAATTTGAGTTGCATTTGCTGCCTCTTGGACCTGACAGAGTGCTGGCTGCAGCGCGGAGGGGACAGGTGCAGGGGTGAAGGAAGAGAGGAGGTGCAGTGGGTGTCACCCTCAGAAAGGTCCCAGGCTGAGCGGAGACATGGTTTACGTTCTCAGGTGTCTGCTCTTCCATTTTTAAACCTGTGTTTGTGTGAGACACATATACATTCAGAAAAGGTCTTATACTCCTTAGTTTTCTACCAAGTAATACACATTCAAACTGGAAAATTTACCAAAAATGAAAAAGGAATGAAGGTCATTTGGATCCCCCCATCTACTGCTATCCTTTTTCAGCGTGTTGAAAAATGACAGTAGGGTCACACTGTACATTTCACTTTAGCCTGTTTTTCTCCCCCACTGCACACGGTGGCTTCTTTAGAACATTTAATGGAAACCATTAGGAGATAAGGTTCTTGGCGAGACCAAAGCCACACGCATCTCACCACCTAGCTCCTCATCTTGTGTCGGAAAGAGGCACACGAGGCCATCTGCAGATGGAGAAGTGGTGATTTTTCTCCGTCACATCCCCTTCAAAGGAAGGCTAAAGCACAGAGCAATCATCTGGTTCAGCGAGCGAATACTCAGGCGCCTCCCGAGTGCCAGACACTGGACTACGTGCTCCGGGTATGAGAAGCCAAGCCAGCCGGTCCCTCCTCTCATGGAGCTTATAGGATGGTGAGGAAAAGTCACTCACCAAATGCTCCCTAAACAAATGGGCAACGTGGGTGTGACAGGTGCTGCGAGAACACACCGCGGGAGGACTGGGCCCAGTCAGGAAGGCTTTCCTGAGGGAGTGGCGTTTGGACTGGAATCCGAAGGATGGAAAGGCGTTAGCCAGGCCGAGGGAGGGAGGTGAGCGTTCCCCGCAGAGGCACGGCCCCGCAGAGACACTCTAGCGGGAGAGAGCATGGCGAGAGGATGCCAGGGTCAGGGTGGCTGGAGCGGAGAGCAGGGAGCGTGCGTCCTGTGACAGGAGAGCAGGTAGCAGTTAGAAGTAGGACCCAGGTGACGCAGGACCCTGGGAGCCTCACTAACGACTTTCCTCTTTATCCTAAGAACAAAGAGGAAGGCCCTGACGCTTCCCCAACAGGTGTGTGTGTGTGTTGACATGACCCGTGTTCTTTGAAGGTCATGTGACTGCACTGTGAGGGATGCATTGGATAGGACAAAAGTGGGCTCAGGTGTGGCGCAGAGACAGCTCTTGCAGGAAAGGTGAGGGCTGTGTACATTAAGGTGATGACAATAGGAAGTAGAAAAGGGGGCTTGGAGAAGTATTTAGAAGACGAAATTGGCAGAACTTGGTAACCAGCTGGACAGGAGGGTGTGAGAGAGAGAGTATGCGTGTCCAGGGAGATTACTGGATTTCTGCTCGGCCTGCTCACACGGGCGGGGGGTGCCAGTCGCGGCGTCAGGAAATGCCGTAAGACCACCGGGCTGAGGAGACGACGAAGTGTTCAGTCTTAGACACGCCGAGTTAGAGGAAACTTTGAGACATCCAAAAACAGGTGTCGAGTAGGCGGCTGGATATCTCGGTCAGGAGCCCCAGGATAACGCGTGTGAGTCACCTGCAGAGTGTGTGCGCCGAGGCAAGAAACAAACCAGCTGGTGTGGCTTCTGGTCCAAGTTCACTGCTCTTCACTGACCAGATCACTGCCACTCTGGGACTCGGGACCCTGCAGTGCTCAGGGAGGGGTGGACCAGAGCTCCGTCCAGCTCTACCATGCCCTGAGTCTGTGAGCGTGAGGATGAAGCACTGCCTGCACCCATCCCCCAATCTGGGGGATGTTCTGGCTCTCTTAGACTGGCCATGGGGTGTTCTCAACGGGACCCCGGCTGCGCCTTCCTTGGGCAAATCATAGACCACGCTAAGCATCCAAGATTCCTGTTCCCGAGTGGGAAACCCAGGCCCCTCACCTTTGCTTCAATGGAAGATGAACTATTGATGCAGAGGCTGCTGCGGCGCAGGTGAGGCAGATTGTCTAAGCAAGGTGAAGGCCAAAGGTGTGAACTGTGGAACAAGGACACTTTTAACAACAGACCCTCCAGGCCATTCCCCAAGGTTTCCCAGCCCTTCCTTGCCCCCAGCCTGCTCTCCTCTGAACTTTCTGCTCTCTGCACTCTTCCCAAAAATGTGTTGCTGGGTTTCTGTGCCATGTTTGCTTATTTCACAAACAACCCAGTTCCCAACGATGCCCCAGGTTCTAGCGACCTTTTCTGGCTGGAGTAGCCCGCCCTTGGGATAGTGTCTCCCTGGAAGTGACACGCAACTGCTCTTCCGAAGCCTGGCCAAGAGCTTAGAACCTTGTCTATTATGTGCTAGACAATGAACGTGTAAAACGGATGAACCTCAGTCCGAACCCCGGAGAACCTTCCTCCCAATGGTTTCCAAGTGTGAGCTGGACTCCTCTCCCCCAAATTCATTACCAGCCCCTACTCCCCAGGAAAGCCTCTTTCCCACTCAGTGTCTAGCCTTTGAGATTGTCCCCAAGACCGGGCAGTTATCACCAAGGACTTATGAAACACCAGTCTTGATGTCGGGCACAATAAGATTTTTTAATCTCATTGAATCTTCACAACAACCCGTGAAGGAGGTCCTGTTTCCTCCCCTTTACTCTGGAGGGCCTGAAAGAGACCAAGTCACTTGCCTGAGTTCAAACAGCAGCAATTCAAACCCAGGCATTGAAAATGCCGAGCTCTCCTCTGTCATCGTCCTCAGGCTGGTTGAGCGCTTCCTGCCCGAGAACTTGGTGTCAGCCACAGAAATGCAGAGACCCTGTCCTAGTCAGCCCCCGTCCCCAAGCACCTAGAACACGAATGCCTGCCAAATATCTGCTAAATCAATTTGAATGAATGAAACACTTTGAAAACCCCCTCCCACCCACTATTGTGAGGCACAGCTTTGAAAACAGGCAGCTGCCATGTTGGAGCTCATTAATAACACAGTGAGAGTGCGTCTCCCACGGGAGCGTTCCGGGCGCCCTCCAGGTTAAAGGCCCAGAGCGGTAGTCTATCAAACCATTAGTGAACAGACAGGTCCTTGGATTTCTCAAGTTAAGTTTGAATTTCAATTTCTTCTTTTTATACCAAGGAGCCTAGTTCTGTGCCAAAACTTTTATTTGCCAGTGACCTTTAATAAAGGCGAAAGTTTTTTTTTTTAAAGATTTTATTTCTTTATTTTTAGAGAGGGAAGAGAGGGGGAAAGAGAGAGAGAGAAACATCAATGTGCGGTTGCTGGGGGTCATGGCCTGCAACCCAGGCATGTACCCTAACTGGGGATTGAACCTGCGACACTTTGGTTCGCAGCCCGTGCTCAATCCACTGAGCTACGCCAGCCAGGGAAAAGTTGTTTTTTTTTTTTTTTTAACAAACAATGAAACAACACTTTTGAGAAGAAAAGGGTAAATTGAAGCAAAGTTCATTATTTTCTAATTTTGCTTTTCTGTTGCAAACTTTGGGTGTTGGCGTGGCTGCATTCAAAGTCTCCCCAGCCCCTCGGGTCAAGCCCGCCCCTCCTCACACACGCCGGCCCCCTTCCTGTCTGCCCTGGACACAACGCGCCCACGCACACGCCCCAAATCACCAGCCTGTCCAAACCCAAACCCGGATCTGTTCACCCTCCTCACTGCTTCCTCCCCAGCACAAGAATCTCCTCTCGTTGCCACCTGTTTCTTAGCCTAGCTCTCTCTCTCCTCCAGTACCCTTCTCTGTAAGTTATCTGGAGTCTGTTTTTATTACTGACACCCAGACATAAAGTAGTGGTTTCATTTCCTATCTGAAGTCGTCGCAGAAATGCTCTCAGGCAGTAAGTAGCTTCTTATCCCACGTCGCGCCGACCCAGACACTGCGAGTGTCCTCGTCTCCCCCGCAGTGAGCACAGAGCCCCGTCCACGGCAGGGATCTTAACACAGCCTTGTGGCCGACTGTTTTACCGCCTTATCGAATAGTCGTAGAACCATTTATTGAGCCACCTACTGTGTGCCGGGCTTCTAATGCGCACCATCCCTATGTTTGGGAGGGGAAGGAGGAGGGGGAACCTGGAAGCCAGCTAAGGTATAGAACCTCTGAACCCCAACAGTCAGCACACTTGGATTAGCTGGGTGCCCACTTGTAGCCTCTGCTCAAGTGTAGAGAACAAACTTACTAATAAACTTGCTAACAACTTTATTTCCTCCATGCGTGGGGCATTCAGACCGGCCAGGTAACTGCTTGCAGCATAAACAAACTTGCTGTCTCATTTCCACTGTATGTACATGTTTGTCTCTTGCTTGAATTCTCTTGCAAGGGAGGCAAGAACCAAGGCACAAACTCAGGGTGGGGGAGCCCTGATTCAGGTCTCTCCCCCGTAACACCTAAGCCCTGCAGCCACCTTGCAGAGCAGATTTGATCACTCCTACTTTACAGAGAAGGCAGCTAGAGCTCAGAGAGGCTCAGTAACTCGTCAAAGGACACATTTAGAAAGAGGTGGAGTTGAGTGTGAGCTTAGGCCTTTGAAGGCTTATCTGGCTTTCCCACTATCTCCTGAGCCGCAAGTCACCCCAATCTCTGTCAACTCCAAATTCCAAACTCTGTAACTCAAAAGAAACAGCTTATTAGCTGTGTGACCACAGATAAGTCACTCAGCCCCCCTTGGTCTCAGTTTTTTCAGCTGTCAAACGGTGGAGGGATGGCCTGCGTGACGCCAAGGGCACAAGGTCCAAAGCGGTGGCGTAACTGCAGCTGTTAGCAGGAGATGGAGCTTGCCTCAAGGCAAACAACTCTGGAGCCTAAGCCTGGCTGGAGCCTGTCAGCGTTTCCTAATCTGTGGACGTGCAGGGAGCCTTGGTGAGCGTGTGCAGATGCCACCACGCCTCCTAGGGCCCTGACAGCATGCAGCCGGAGCGTGTTCCAGACCGTGAGCGTGCACAGAGCCCCTGGGTGCGCCAAGCCTGTGGCTGTGCCAGGCAGCTAGGCGGTTTCTTTTCTGGCTCTGCAAATTGCCTCCTGCCTCTTCTGGGCTGGCTTCTCCTCAGGAGAGATGCACTCGTCTGTTCCTTACAAGTTGAAGCAACAGCCCATGGTGGGCACTCTCACCAGGCTGGCCGGCCATTCCTGCATCTGGGGCCCAAAGAGGCCTCACCGGAGTTGCAGGCCTCCCTCAGCCCAGCAGGCTTTCTCCTGCTGCCCTGCAGCTGCCCCGCGGCCCACTGTCTGCACCGGAGTCCTGCTTCTGGGTGCAGAAGGCAGAACAGAATGTGCTAGCAGCAGCAGTAGAGAGCCTGCGATGTCAGTGGGGAGTGTCCTGAAAAGGCTAACAGAGCTATAGGGCCACAATTAGATGTTCATGATTTAAAAAAAAAATCACGTTGATGAAAACAGTGAGCAGGGAAAACAGAGAGAGAAAAATGCTCACAGGGAACACCTCCACAGCCCAGGGTGAGAATGAAATCTCTCCAGGTTACTGGAGTCCTGCCCCAGGGCATTCTGGGATTAGCCATCCTTGACCAATCAGAAGTTCACCAGGGTTCAGGCACCACCACTTCCCCCAGACTCACCCAAGAGCCCACTCAGGAGCCCCACTCTTGTTTCACCGTGAGCCCAGCCAGACACTGAATGCACAGGGAGGGACACAGGGCCCTGTCCCTGACGGTCCCCTCCCTGGTGCCCCAGTCCCACCCCATCCCCGTGCCATCTGTGAAGGCCATACCTGAAGCAGGGCCACTGGAGAAGAAAGGTGTTTGGTGTCAAAGCCTGCTTTGCAGCAGGAAACAAAACCTCCTCTGGTTTCCTTCCTCCTGGCCTGGTCTGGAAAAAAGCCTGGAGCCAGAAAGCTTCTTATCCCCCAACACCTTGTACCCCCACTCTCATCATCCTAGCAGCTCCCTCACACCCTCCCCACCCCTGGCTTCCTTACCTGGGGGCTCCACCTTCCTTCTGCTCAGGCTCCAAGCATGCGGCCCCCTCCTCAGCCCCCCAAGCAAACAGGGCTATGGTGGAGGGGGGCCCAGCCTACCTCTCACCCACCAAGCTGTACCCCAGAGAAGGAGGGAAAAAATGGGGCCTGGGGGACTCTCCCCAGGCTTTACTCTAGACATTACATGAAAAGCATGCAAATGCCGCGCAAAAATAGCCTGCCAATCTTTCACCTCTTTACCCCTGTGTCCTTCCCCATCAGGGTCTCAAGACCCTTAGCTCCAGGGTGGGGGTTGACTTTTTTATTCTCCCCACCTAATAGCCTGGGGGTGCCTTTACTCTGCATTCACCTCCCACCCCCACCCTGACCTTCCTTATTCTTACCGCACCCTCCCATTGCTTGATCTTGACCTTGACCTTTGGAAGTGTGGGAAACCCTGTGTTTGCTGCTTTAGCTGTGGCACCTTCAAGAGAGGCCTCTCCTTGGATTCAGATGCTAAAACCATGATAGGGAGGAGCAGAATAGGAGGGGCCTGGCCTGCAATTCCATTACATTCTCTAGAAGCCTTGGCGCTTTGGCTATCATCACTGTTCTACCCTCAGGGAAGGAGGCCCTGGAGGCCAGGGAGTGGGATTCCTGATAAAGAAGCAGAGTAGAGTTTGATATAGTAATCACTGCGCAATGTATATATATATCAAAACATCACATGGTACCCCTTAAATAGATGATTTTTGTCAAAAAAAAAAAAAAGTATGGATATCAGCCCTGAACTGAGACAATCAACCATGTTTAGAGTTTAGCATTTGTAGAATTAAATGGAAAGGAATTGGCCACAGCTACCTGGAGCGGCCTCCTGTGCAAGGGTTCTTTCAGTGAGCTAGCTGCCTTGGGCCCTGCCCCCGTAGGGAGCCGTCTCAGGCCACCTAGGAGGGGTGGAAATGGACCTCTGTCCCGTTCTCACAGTAGCAGGCTGGGTGCCTCTGGCCCCATACCCATCCCGAGACTGACCACCGTAGTGCCAGCTCATCGGATCCTGCCCCCTCCCCAGCTCCTCCCCCGGACTAGAAGAAAGGCCCCATACCCACTGCCTCCCCAAGTGTGGCCCAGATGTAACTGGGACTGCTAGCAGCAGCCCCCGGGGTGAGGAGGAAGCCTCGCAAACCTTTAGCCTGGGATAGGAAATGCATGAGCCAATTCCAAAGGCCCTGCAGCCATGGGAAGGAAGCCACCTGGGGTGGGTCCCCTGGGCGGTCAAAGGCCTTCCAGAGGGAGGGGTAACCCAGAATGCCAGACCTGGAGCCTCGGGAGAGGGTCCCTCCCCTGCCCACCACAGAGTCCAGCGGAGCCGTGAACAGGACCGAGATCTTCCCCAGCGAAAGCCAGCACCCACGGGCGACTGAGCCTGTGGCTTCCACACTAGTCACGCTTCTTCATGGCCTGGCCTCCAGGAGTGGGAGACAGGTGACTTGGTACACCTCCCTGTGACACCCAGGAGAACTCTAACCCTGAACCCCCGAGGGTGAAAGTCTCTATTCCTTCCAAAGACTTTCGTGACCAGGGACTCTGCAGCCCACTCCGGTACCCACTCTTCAGTTTATGTCGCTGTAGCCCTTCCAGCTGCAGCCCGAGTCCCTTCCGTCCACTCGTTCTCAGGGAAGAGAACACTGAGTCGGAAACTGGCCTTGGGTGAGTCAGGCCGACGGCCTCCCCCACCCCACATCTCTGACCCCTGGGCCAACCCTGGCAGCGGGTCTCAGGGAGCTCTGGCCTCCCCGCACTTGACCTCTGCTCAGTCCTGGAGAAGGAGGGGCATGCGTTGATGTCTTTTCATGCCTTACCTGTTTAATCTGCAGCACGCACATCAAAGAGAGGTGTGGGTCTCTGGCAGCCACACCTTACAGAGAGGGAAACTAAGGCCTCGCTGCTAGTCAAGGACAGGACCAGGGCTGGAGTCCTGGTTTGTCTGAGCCCTTCGTGACTGCTCCGGACTCCCTTTTACTTCCTTGTCCCCAGGTGCTCCTAGGTCGTGGCGGCAGAGGTGAGCCCACTAAGTGGGGACTACGTGGACCTTCTTAATTTTCTTCCCACTTTGGCAACATCACATCAGCGGCAGCAATAGGGCAAGGGTCCCCGGAAGGCACTTCTCAAGGTGAACTGGGGCTGTCCCCTCTGCTGTTCTGTCCTCTGCACAATCCTTCCCTGTCTGGTTCCTGCTTCCTCTCCTAGGGGTCCAAGAATTGTAGTCCTTCAGCCTCGTCCACGGAACAACAAACATCGTGAATTATCTTTCCAGCCTCTCTCCACTCCCTGGGACAAGAGTGCTGGACCCATTTCCTCAAAGCAGCTGTCAATTCTGATAGAAGGGAGGAAGGAGGGAGAGTAGAGAGCTGGGAAACCGACCAAGACCCAGTTCTTCTGCAGTAGGTGGATTTCCACCCATCCATTCATTCGAGCTTAAATGGTGCTGTCCACCTTTTATCTGTGGTCAGATTGCAGCTGGCGCCCTGACACCAGCCCTACTTACTATTCAAGCATCACAGAGTAGCTCCCAGATTGCCTTCACGGTCCCGTGGGCCAGCTGTGGCGGGCCCCGCCCCACAGACCACCCGCCCTCCACCCAGCCTTCCACTTCCACGTCCTTGATTCCCCGTGGACCAGAGAGAGCTTCACCACGACACGGAGGTCCTGGCTCCTTTCCCCAATGCTTCAGTCCAATCCTGTGGGAAACGGCCAGGAGAGGTGGAGGGAGATAAGGCGTCACGTTCCCCACTTTGCAACCCCTCCAGTCTCTCATATATTGCTGATGGAAGTGTAAAATGGTACAACCTGGGAAACTTTTTGGCAAGCCTGCCAAAGCTAAACAATAAGCCTACTAGCAAGGTCACACCTCACGCATAACCAACAGAAATTAGTGCTTGTGCTCACCAAAACACATGCAGGAGAGTGTTCATTGTAGTTTATTCATAATAGCTCCAAGCTGGAGGTGACCTAATGCCTATCAATAGGAGAATGGGCGAATAAGTAGAGATACTTACATGCTCCACCATAGCTCCTCCTGCATACTTACATGCAGGAGGAAGAACTGCTACCTCGAACAACAACCGTGAACTTCACAGACATGCTGTGGAGCAAAGCAATTCAGACACAAGAGTACTCACAATATCATTTCATTTCTATGAAGGTCAAGAACAAGCGAACGAAAAGACAGCGATGGCCTCTGCCTGGGGGAAGGCTATGTCCTGGGAGAGTGCCCCCCAGGGTTCTGGCAACGCTCTGTGCTGTTGATTCTCCACCCTTTGCATCTCATGGCACACATAAGGTAATGACTAAAATTCTGTGGCACACCAAAAACATATTATATATTGTTTTGCCAATCTAAAAACAAGGTATAATTTTGATTCACTCACACCAGAAGGCAATCATTGTGTTGGCTGTGGTCATTTTTTTATTTGACAGTCCAAGGGAAAAGAGGTCAGTGCCCCTGACTGAATGGTCAGGTATTGCATGTTTAAAAATTTTTTGTGGCATCCCGGTTGAAAATCGCTGCTCTATGTATTTATCTGGGTAGAGGTTTCACCAGTATATACATATATTACATATGTAAAAATCCACCTGGCCCTGGCTGGTGTGGCTGCCCTGGCCCAGTGGGTTGAGTGCTGACCTGCAAACTGAAAGGTCACTGGTTCAAGTCCCAGTGAGGGCACATGCCTGGATTTCAGGCCAGGTCCCCAGTTGGGGGCGTGTGAGAGGCAACCCACAGAAGTTTCTCTCACATGTCGATGTTTCTCTCCCTCTCTTTCTCCCTCCCTTCCCCTCTCTCTACAAACGAATAAATAAAATCTAAAAAAAAAATCCATTTGGCCGTACACTCGAGATTTGTACATTATACTATGTAAGTTATATCCTTCATCACCACCCCCCAAAAAAACTCCAAAAAAGGCAACCAAGTGTTAGAGGGTTTTGTTTTGTTTTGGTTCGGTTTCTGAGTATTCCACTGCTGGGGAAAACAGCTGGCGGGCTGAAGCCAAGGCCAAGTCCACGTTATACACATAACCACGATCTCATCACGTCTGGTCCAGGTGGGGAGTAGCCATTCCCCAATGTCTCTGCTAACTTGGAGACTGGCTTCCTGTGAGCGTGTGCCTGTGAGTGTTCGTGTGTGCACGTGTGTGTTGCGCCGTGTTCAATTAGACAACAGCCTGCCAGAGGGCAGGAAATGTATGTATAAAATTCCTCTTCACACTGCACCATTCACAGAGAGATTAATTTCAGCAAAATTTACAGTGTGCCTCCTGCGTGCCTTGCACTGTTCTGGAGAGTAGGGATATCGCGATAAAACGGACAAAGCCCCCAGCTCCAGTGACATCAGTCGAGCTTGTGGACCGTGGCCACAGGCTGAAGGAAAGATCTCAGGTAGCCCTCAGGTCCTCGGTGACTTCACCTTTTCCAGTAAAGAGCCCTGAGCTGTTGTTCTTCTGTGGGCTGGAAAGCTGAATAGGATGTGCACCAACAAGTCAGTTACCATAGTTACGTTAGCACTGCCAATGACTAAACATGGTTTTAGCTCCTCCATCATCTCCCCAGAGCAGGTAGGGACAGTCCCTAAGGTGTCAGGTCAGGTCATAAGGAAGGCAAGAGGCAAGGTTCATGAGCTACAGAATGGACATATTTTGTTGGATTCTTGGTCCTATTGCCTCTTCTCTGTGTCACTTAATCCTCTGAACCTCCTTTTTCTCGTTGGCACATGGGATAGCCATACCTACCTCAAAGGGCTTGTTCGAGTGATGAAATGGGTCAGTGTGCCTGGCGCCCAGCAGCCGTGAAACCAAGAGCGGCTGTTCAGATTGACTGGAGAGGTGGACACGCACCTCCAAAGGGAGGCGCTCCCGCCTCCCCTTCAAGCACGCTCGTTTCCTCTTCCGCGGCCTTGCGCACGGCTCTTCAGACTCCCACACTCTCCGCGGAATCGGGACACTTCCCACCTTCTAAACTCAGGACACGCCTTTTTCAGCAAGTCTTTCCCAACTAACTTGCTCCTTCATGGCAAACAGCCGCACTCCAGACCCCACTGTGGCTGCTGCTGGTGGAACGTCTGCTCCTCTCGCAGCTGAACTCCACCGTTTTGCCCATTAGATAGGGGGTGCTTGGGCGGGGGCTGTGTCTGCCGACCAGATTAAAATCGGATACCAGCCACTCGGGCCCTTCGTGCACAAGCCACACCCCGCTGTTTCAAGGTCTTGGTGTGGGCCAAGCCCTGGGCCTGGAATGCTTGGTGTTCAGCCCTTCTGACACTATTTGTAGCAAGTTGCCAAATGCACTCTTAGACACCCTCCAGGACTCCGCTTAAATATCACTTCCTCCAGGAAGCCTTCCTTGACTCCCAGACTAAAATTCTTTCTTTTATCCTCTCACAGTGTCCAGTAATTCTCCTTCAGAGCACTGACGGCTAACAATAATCAAGCAACAGCAAGGCTCCTTTCATGTCTGGCCCCCATTAAACTGAAAGCTCAGAGTGGGCAGGCACGTCGTCGCAGTGTGTTCTCAGCGCTTAGCTCAGTGCCTGGTGGTTAGGAGAAGTGTGATGAATACTTGTTAAATGAACAAGTGTTTCTCCCCATGACTCTCAGGTTCCAGCAGGAGTCTTTCTGCAAGGCTCTCTCTCAGCAGCCAATGGGGACGGACAGAAAGACCTTCTGCTTCCAGCTGAGCTATATTTCTCCCTGGAAACCTGTGGCTTTCCTTGGCTGAGCCCCGAGTCTCCAGGTTTTCTGTTCATTGCAAACCACCCCCCTCCCACCCCCTCCACAGAACACATTCCCAGCCAGGGGGAACCGCTCCAAGGGGCTCCCTGCACCGGGAGAGTCCGGGCAGCAGGCTGGTACCGCAGCAGCAACCGCCGGCTAAAAATACCCTGCTTTGCATTCCGTTTGCTTTGAAGCACACCTGGCAGACGTGCACTGCAGGCTGGGAACCACGCCTCGCTGCTCGTCCTCTCCGGCTCCAAGGGGCAGCCCTCACGGGCCTCCTTTGAAAGAGCTGGGCTGGACCCTTGAATCGGCCACTCCTGCCCCCTACCCCTGCTTCACGCTTGTAGTTTGACTTCTAACAGGTGGTGCCCCGCCCCCGCCCCCAAACCTTGGGCAGCAGCCAGAACCCATGGGCTGTACAGGGCCGGTCCCCACCCCAGCAGGCCCTGGCCAGGAAAGTGCTGACTCAGGAGGCCCCGGGTCTGGGGACCGCTCTTCCTGCTGCGGCACATCCTCTCTGAGCCTGTCCCGTCGGCGGCGGTAAGATGGGAGCCCGAGTGATGATGCCTGCGCTTTCCCCTCCTGGGGCTGTGGCCAACCAGGAAAGTGGAAAGGGGGCCCTGCCATGGGCCCCCCACTGTACAGGGCCCTGAGGGAGTAAAGATGGAGGAGACGCTCCCTGCCCTCAAAGAGATGAATCGGCCTTAAAGAAGCAAAAAGACACTCACTCCAGGGAGACGGAGGAATGGCCAGGCTGCCACCGAGGGGGCCATGGGGTGCATGAAAGAAGCAGTGCCAGGGTCATGGACGCCTGCCGACTGTGTAGAAGGGCAGGCTGGGAACTCAGGCTAACCAGATTGAAACTATTGCCCACTCGCTGTGTGACCTTGGGCAAGTTACTTGCCCTCTCTGTGCCGGCTCTGTGCTTTAGAGTGGTATTGTGAGGAAGATATGTAAATGAATATATGTAAAGTGCTTAGACTAGTCCTGAGGCAAAGTAGGTGCTAAATAAGTGTTAGCTGCTGTTATTAACATTAGCTTCAGTTCATACAACAAATGTGGACAAGGCCGCATGGGGAACATGCGTGTAAGCACAACTGGCTGGAAAAACCTGCTCTCATGGAGCTTACACCCTCAGGCCTTTCTGGGAAGGGAGGGTGAGCAGAGCCCCGAAGGAGGTAAGAGTGAGCCGCGAGGGCAGCTGCAGGAACCGCGGTTCCAACCCGGGAGCAGCAAGGGCCTTCTCTTACGTTGCTGTGAAGACATCTCTAGCTGCAAAAGGGAAATAAGTGGGCAGTTTTGTGGATTAAATTAGAGAACAAATTGCCAGGCATGTACTAGGCACAGAGAAAATGTTGGCTCCTCCCACAGAGCTCCTCCCGGGTCATCGGAGAGTTCAGGATATCCAGACAGAACGTGCCCCTGTAAGCCTTCCCGGAGCCGCTGCCCAGGGCCCTCGAGGGCGGGCCGGCTGGGCTCAGATCCAAGGCGTGTGCAGCGGGCGGCTGAGTGTCCTTGAGGAGACCGAGGAACATGAACCTGGAGTTTGGAGGGTGAATGCCGGCCCTTGTAGCCTTGTAGCTGTGGGATCTCAGCCAGGGACAATAGTAACAGTTGTCACTTCTGCCGGGCACTTTGTCCTCTCACCCTTCCACCAGTCTTGAGGCAGACAAGGAAAGTGAACTTCGGAGAGGTTCCCCGGCTAGTAGGTGGGGAAGCTGCGGTCGGAGCCTCGTCTGTGGGACTCCGCCGCCCCAGCGATCAGTAGGGTTGCCAGATTTACCCAAAACAAACAAAAGCAAAATAAAAAAACAAGACACTGATATGAAATTCAATTTCATATCAACAGGAAATCACTCTTTAGTGTAACTTTGTCCCAAATATTGCATGGGATGTATTTATAGTAAAAAGTTATTCATGACTCATGGGAAATTCAAATGCAACTGGGCACCCTGTACTTCACCCAGGAGCACGGCTCTGAGCTGCCCCCCCACCCGTCTCCCAGCACGGCGGCCGCTGTGCCCTGGGCATGTTGGAGAGGCCGGCCCAAGGCACTGAGGGGGCTGCCTGAAAGGTCCCAGCATGCCCCTTCTCGAGGTGAGCTTTCACTTGAGGAAGGGGCTGGGGCTCATCGCATGCCACCAGGGACCAGGCCAAGGGCCCTGCTGAGCTTCAGGGGACCCAGATCTGCTGCTTCTGTCACCAGAAAAGTCTGCAGGGCCAAGATGTGCCCATCCAGGGCCACATCCTAGCGCTGGGACCCTGGATGTTTCTGCCCAGCGGGCCTGTGGGGTTCCTGCCCCAGGGCACCCTATGGCTGGTGGGGGTGCCTTTGGCAAGGGTCGATGGGTAAAACACAGAATGTCCAGTGTGTGTGAATTTCAGAAACGCAAGGAATAATTTTTTTAGTTTAAGCACACAGCCCTTCTGTGGGCCCAGGGAGCGGCCAGGGTTGCTATTTGGGTGCGTGTGGAGACGCGGGGGTGGGTGTCCACACAGGCCCTCCTGGACCGCCCAGATGCAGCTGGAGCCAGGACAGGGAAGAGAAGGGGGGTGGGCTGCCTTTGTTCTGCACGGAGCCGAGCCAAAGCCAGAGCAGCCCACTTTCTCCGCCTTCCTCGCCCACCTCGAGAGCTGTAAAGGGAGAGTTGCTTTTGCTTAGGAGCCCAAGTTAGTGGGGAGCATTGAATTTTGAAAAATCCTTCATTTCACCCTCTTTCAAAGTCAGCACTGCCCCTATACAACCCCTTCTTTGAGATGCCTGTGTTCCTTCAGTTCCCCCTCCCCCCTGCTCAGCCCAGAAATTTGCTTGTTGCAAGTGAAGTCCCCCAACCCACCAACACCCACAAACCAGAGCTAGAGCAGCCCAACGCCCCCACCCCCGGGCCCTGCTGCAGGCTCTGTCTCTGAGCCTCTCTCTCTCTCTCTGTCCCGGGCCTCCTCTGGTTCTCCTCTCCTCTGCCCGGGTCCCTCTGGCCCTGCAGGTCTGGTTTTGCTCCCCCACCCTCACTCCTACCGCTCTCCACACTGCTCCTCCCGCCTCTCCCTCTCGGTCCTCCTGGCTCCTTCTGAGTCACTGGCTTCCTCGCCGTCCTCTCCTGGCCCGACCCAGCAGCTGGCAACTCCCTCCCTGCCCGTGAAGGGCAGGGCCTTTCAGGAACCCTTTCTGACAGAGCCACACTCAGGCCTAGGGGACAGGAAGGGCAGGTGGGGGAGGGCAGCACACAGCAAAAATAGCTCCTTATCTGAGCGAAAGAGAGGCCAGGGCAGGGAGGGACAGGAAGGGCCTCAACACCAGAGAGAAGGATGAAAACTGCCACCTGTGCTGGTGTCTGTACCTGGGGTGGGTCTCTGCAGCGAGTCCCTGGCCTTCCTGCATCCAGGCTCTGCACTGGGCTGGGCCTGGGAACGGCGACAGGCAGTGGGTCCCCCTAGGCACTGGACTTCAGACTCCTCCCAGGGCTTCCTAAGAACAGATGGTGGGCCCCACAGACTCGAAGCCAGTCACCGAACAGTCAGACTTAGGTTCATGTATTTGTTCCTTCCCAGTTACTGGGTACCTCCGACGGCGGGGGTGGGGGGATTCGCCCTCTGCATGGCCCCAGGGGACCCTCTCCCTCAGCCTCCACGTGGCCACTGGTGCCTCCTTCAAATGGGCACTAAGCGGGGAACAGCAAACGGGGCCATTGCCATGGAGAGTGAGGGGGAGGCTGTACTGGGGAGGGCGGGGTGGGGGTGGGGTGCTTGTACAGGGGCTGGGCGCGAACCCGCGGGGCTTCAGTCACTGTGCAATGTGATCCCCACCTCACCTCCCTTGCCAACCTCTTGCCCACTCTCCCTGTTCCTTAAACGTATGCACCACTACACCCCACTCTAATCAAGCAGGTCCCCAACCGTCCCCACCCAGCACACTGCCACATCCAGCACCCACTCTCGGTGAAGTCCCCGACTGTGGGCTGCCCACCCTCCCAGTTCCCTGGCAGCTCGGCCCCAGCCTGTGCTCGCAGGCGCTGACGGCTGCCCACCACTCCCTGTGGGTCCTCCCAGCTCTCACTGCGACAAGGGCCTGCCTTACACACTCTTTTCTGATACACAAACATCACATCGTGGTTATAATTGTATTTTATTATCATTATTATTTGTACGAATTCTCCCACAGAAATTCCCATTTGGCAAGCGCTTGCAAAGCGTCCTGTGGTTCCGGTACACGATCTCACTTCATCTCCATCACGCCCCTCGGCGGGAGTGAACACTGTTCACTCTTATTTACGGAGAGGGGAACGGGGGCAGCTCCTGGCCCAGCAAAAGTAGAAGGACTGGATGAAGCACCATTTGATGCAATTGCTCCCTCCCTCTTCCTTGAGGCTCTCTCTCCCCTGGCTCCAAAGCCCCCAGCCCTGCAAGCTTTCTGCTGCTTGCTGGTAGGTCCTCCTCTTTGGGGCTTTTTGACTGGAAATTCAGAGGCCGAGCCCTTGTCCTTTCTCTGCACTCCCTCCTGTGCTCTGGCTTTCAATGCCACCTGTAGGGTGACACCTCGCACAGAGTTCAAGTTCTCCGGACTCACGGGCCTAACTGCCTACCTGGCGTGTCCAGCAGGAGTGACCAACATGTCAGATGCAGTAGGTCCAAGACAGTATCCCTGTTCTTCCCTGCCTCCCCCCCCCCCAGAACTGTTTCCTGTCTTCCTGTTACCAGCGCAAGCTCCATCGGTTGCCCAGTTCCAAACACTCAGGGTCCTCATTGCCTCCTCTTTTCCCCTCATCCCCCGAAGTCTGTCATGGGGGGATCCTACTGGCTCCTCTCTCCGCTATATCCAGAATCCAACCTCCTTTCATCTCCATGGCATCTGCCTTGCCCCAGGCCCCCTCCTCCACCCTTCTCTCACCTGCATATCCCACCAGACTCCAGCTGGTCTCCGTCTCCACCTTGTGCCTGCAGCAGGAGGGTCCTTTACACGCCGAAGCCAGACAGTGCCACATCTCGGCTCAGAAAGGGCCTCCATCCTCCGGCTCCCGGACGCCCCCACCCTCATTCCTTTCTATTCCTCCTCCATCACCCGCTCCAGCCACGCCTCACCCCTTGCCCCCAACCCAACCCCTGCTCTTCTGCTATTGCTCACACACACAGGCTTGTGCCCTCTCGCCTCAGCCCCTTGTTCCCCCCGCCCTGCCTGGAACCCTCTTCCCCTGGACAGCACGGTAACTCCTTCGCTCCTCGGACAGCCCTGCTGAGGACGCAGCCAGACTAAAGCCCAGCCCCAGCCACACACGCACTCCTGGTCCCCCCTTTTCTGCTCCACTTTGTCTTTATTTCACAGCCTTTGTTACCTTGTTTACTTATTTCTTAATGTTCTTAGATACTGCCCCCTCCCCAGCCCCCATGAGAAGCATCCCGGGGGCAGGGGTCTTTTTGGTATACTGCCGTCACCCCAAGCACTTGTGACGATACCTAGCACATAGTAGATGCTCAATCAATCCTGAATGACAGAATGAACAGATTAGTCCTTTCTCCTCTTTCACTTCTCTGTGTGGTGCTGGAACTTCCCGAGGCTCTACCTGGGAAGCTGGCCAGGTGGACATGCTGTATTTTCTTAGCCCAGTGACTTGGGAACAAGGAAAGGGAAGCCTCAGAAAGCTGGGAAGCTGCTGCGGCGAGTCTGACCAGTTCCCCTAGAAAACAACCACTGCGCAGGTCAGGCCGAGCTCTGATGGGCCCAGCTGTGACCTCTGTGCAGGGCTCCTCCCTCGCCACCCTCTTCTCCTCAAGCAGAGAGGCCCAGCTGAGCTTGTCACCTCGCCTGCCACGTCACCTCGCCTGCCCTGTCACCTCACCTGCTGTGTGCCCCACCTACCACCCCAACCTGTTTCCTCTCACTCACTCCTCCCCACGGCTTCTCCGAGCACCTCGCTCCCCAGCGCCACTCACACACAGGTCAGAGGCTGTCTGCTTTGATCTGGGTGCCCCCAGCACTGGATACAGGCAGCTTAAACACCACGCCCAGCCCCACACAGGAACCCCGTGGGTTTTACACCACAGGAGCTGCTCTGGGGGCCGCTTGATTCCTTCAGATTCTAGCTCCACTACCAACTAGGGCTGTGAGTGCGAACATGCCCACTGTGCCTCCCGAACCTTCCTTTTTCCATCTGTACGGAGGAGAATTCTGCCGCCTTTCGAGCTGTTGTAAAGGTTAAAGAGATTATGTTCACAAAAATTCAGCGCTGTACCCGGCACCCAGCGAGTGCTAAACAATGCTGAATACTCCCAAATACCCAGTTCTTCAGCACCACCGTGCGCCCAGCACTGTCAAAGGTGCAGGTGGCAGGGTGGCCACCCGACACGTGGTCCCTCTCCGTAGACAGCATCAGGACGAGGGGCTGCAGTCCAGAGCCACTGCGGAGACTCTGCCTTGGGTGGCAAGCAGAACAAAAAAGTGGTGTGTGAGACATGAGGGGGGACCCCAGAAACTGTCCCGACTTCTTGCTGTCTGAGAAATGGATGACCTTTATTAGAGAGAAATATCAACAGGTGCTATAAAAAGGCAAGATTAATCAGCAAAACCCATGGAGGGAGGAAGGTTTTGGAGGGGCAGGGAACTCTGGGGTCAACACCTAGTTACATAGAAAAAAAGGCTGGATGTGCATTTCTCCGTGTGGGGCTTGCTTTCTCTCCCCGGGCCATCAGCAGCATGCTGTTGGCAATGGTGTCACCACAGGCTGCCAACTCTGGATCCCCATGGGGTCTGACATCAGGGGGCAGCGTGGGAGGACGGCTGGTCACCTGTGAGCAGCTGCATATGGAGGCCATCGCCCCAGGAGGTGCCTTTGCGTGCTGTGTCCGTGCCTACCAGCACTGCACCCCACACTGCTGTTTCCCTGTAAAATTTTGGAGTCCCCAGCCAGCAGAGCTGGGTGAGCTCCACTCAGAGAGGGGTGATGCCCAAGTGGTTTAAAGCAAAAACAGGAAAAACAGAAGACTCTGCTGCTATGAAACTGCAGGCAAAGTGAGGGAGGCCAAGCCTCCCTCTCCACCCCTGCCCAGGTTCTGGAACTCTCTTGTCACTCCCCCATCCTACGGTTCTGCATTTAAGTCACATGTTTAAATATCCACTGGTTTTTTTTATCTTTACCTGAGGATATGTTTACTGATTTTAGACAGAGAAGGGAAGGGGAGAGACAGAGAAACAGAGAGAAACATTGATGTCAGCCAGAAACATCAATCAGTTGCCTCCCATACACACCCCACTGTGGGGTTGAAGCTCCCAACCTATGTTTGCACCCTGACTGGGAATTGAACCTGTGACCTTTGAGTGCATGGGGTGATACTCCAACCAACTGAGCCACCCTGCCAGGGCGAAATATCCTCATTTGTGCCTGGAATAGGCAAGAGTCTTGAAGCTTGTAACGTCTCCCAAGGATTAGCAAGATTCCTTAACCCCTTTCTTTCCTATAATACTGTGTGCAGAAACTGCTTTTGAGAGGTGCACTCTTAAGTTGCACACATGTGCTCTAAATCATGATTCTAGAGCATGTCAGTGAGCACCTTTCATACCAAAGCATCACCTGTGCTCCTAGTTCTGCCCCTAGTTGTCTGAGTTTTAACCCCAGCTTTCTTACTTACCTTGGCACCAAAACAAGGTGTTTGGCCCCTGAACCTCACCTGTAATGCCCCTTTGACCACCCTGCAGTAAGAATCCACCATGCACCTGCTAGGGCAGGCCCTGGGTACAAAGCAACAGATCAATGAGTCTTCATTGATCTGTGTGTGGGAGGGCCAGATAATCAATTGCATATCTCAGATCATTTTAAACTTTTAAAAAAGATTTTTTTTATTTATTTTTAAAGAGAAGAGAAGGGAAGGAGAAAGAGAGGGAGAGAAACATCAATGTGTGGTTGCTTCTGGTGTGCCCCCCCAACTGGGGACCTGGGACTGAAATCCCGGCATGTGCCCAGACTAGGAATCGAACCAGTGACCCTTTGGTTCACAGCCCATGCTCCATCCCCTGAGCTACACCAGCCAAGGCCATACCTCAGATCATTTTAAGCACTTAGAGGAAAAATAAAGCAAAGTAGGGGCGGGATGACCTGCCCTTGGAGCTGCCACGTGGGTCACACGAAAGGCCAGGCCTGCTGCAGGGGTCTGGTCTCCCTGTCTTTCCCCATCATCCCCTGCGGCTCCCCACCCACAGGCCTCAGACCCAGTGAGTGTGAGAGGGCCTCGGGGTACTTTTCTATTTCTTCCACAATTATTTATTGAGCCTACTATGTGCCAGGCAATTGGTCTGCAGAATCTTTTTAGTACTGGAAATTTTCCCATGAACACCATTAGTTCTGGACCTTTCTTGAAAACGTGGAAGCTCTGGCAATGCTGGGCACACCTTCCCTTGGAACAACAATGGCCGGTGCCGAAGGTGGCCGCCTCCCTCAGAGACCGCGAGCAGCCTCTCGGTCACAAGCCCTTTTGTCTCTCATGCTTCATCAGCCTTGTTTCCTTGCCCGGCTGTGCTAGTCACTCACTTGAGTTTGCAAGCCCTGACCCAAGCTGTCACCATAGTGAATACATACAAACTGAGATAAGAATATTGATAGAAACAAAAATACATCCTGAAGCAGCCTGACTTAGGAGGCTGACGTCGAGTTTTGGACATTCCTCCTACAGAGGAGTAGAGTCTGTGTCCCTCCCCTTGCGTCTGGGCGGCTTGGGCCTGCTTCAGCCAGCAGAGTCCGTGGAAGTGCCGATACGTGACTGCAGAGGTTAGACTCTGAAAGGCTGTGTGCTTCCGCTTTGTTCTCGGGACACTCACTTCTGGAGCCCTGAGCGGCCACGGGAGTCCAGCCGCCCCATGCCACCTTGCCTGAGGGCACTCCAGTTGGCAGTCCCAGCTGAGCCCAGCCTTCGAGCCGTCCCGGTCCAGGCACTAACCGTGTGAGTGTAGATGTTAGAACGTCGAAACCTGTAGAGAGTTTCTGTAAGAGTTTATTTGGGCCAAACTGATGACAGGCCAGGAAGCAAGATCTCAGATGCTTCAGAGAATAAGTTTTGCAGCTTCTTGTACACGTTTGCAATTGAAGAGAGAACGTAGATGACGTGAAGGTGGGAGAAAGCGAGGTACAGGAGAGTTCACAACATTATGTGCTCCCCTGAGGGTAGTTATGCCTCTGAAGCGTCTGAAAGAGAATACTTCACCCTGATTGGTGTGGTTCAGTGTGTTGGGGGTTGTCCCACAAATAGAAAGTTCACCAGTGCCATTCCCACCCAGGACACATGCCTGGGCTGTGTGCCTGGGTTGCAGGTCAATGTCTCTCTCTCACGTGGATGCTTCTTTCCCTCTCTTTTCTCCCTCCCTTCCCCTCTCTCTAAAAATAAGTAAAATCTTTTTTTAAAAGATTACTTTGGCATTTCAAAGCTGTGTTAACCTAGATGCGCAAGAACAATCGATAGGGATTGCTTCAGGCAAAGATAAAACTTTTATTAAAGAAGTAATATGCCTGGGGCATGACTACCCACCTTGACTAGTTAGGAATTCATGGTCCGATTACGCCGCGAGGTCACCTTCACTCACTGGACTTGTCAGCTTTATTGCACAGCCCCTTTTTCACCTGCATGAGTTAATATGTCTCCAGATGATGCCGGTCCTCAACCACCCAAGTCACCCACCCCATCCCCCCAAGCCCCCCGCTGCTCAGTCTTCCAGACTAAGACCCCAGACCTGTGGATAAGAGACAAGCCACCTCTATTGTATTCTGTCCAAATCCTTTATCACTCTCCCCTGGCTGGTGTGGCTCAGGGGATGAGTGTTGGCTTGTGAATCAGGGGGTTGCCAGTTCGATTCCCAGTCAGGGCACATGCCTGGGTTGCAGGCCAGGTCCCCAGTGAGGGGCCTGAGAAAGGCAACCTCACATTAGTGTTTCTTTCCCTCTCTTTCTCTCTCCATTCCCCTCTCTAAAAAATAAATACATAAAATCTTTAAAACAATTAAAATTCTTTACCGTGCTAAAATGGTTGTTGTTTACATCACATTTTGCAGTAGGTTATGCAACAAAGATAATTGGAACAGTGTTCACTGGGAAGGATCACTTGAACTACTAGGTAAAGACGAGGGCATTAGGGCACAGCCTTTCAAACAGCGGGCAGCAGGCACAAAACCCTCTGGCGAGGGGTGTTAAACACTGAAATTCAGCCAAGGGAGTTTGAAGACCTAATTGGTTTTGTTGAGTGAGTCGCCAGTCAGGCATCAGCCCCTCTGGCCACCAGTAGGGCACTCCAAGGGGCTGTACAGGATGGGAGGATTCTATGGGAGGAAGAGAGACAAGTTTCTATAGGAGGAACAAGAGAGCTACTAAAACAATAAAAATAGGGATTACTTTTGGGGCTGGGATATCTTTTTTTGAAGGAAGAGAACAGGAATGGTTTGTTTTTTGTTTTTTTTTTATCATGCCAATTGTCACTTCTTTCAATGGGAGATGGAGACAGATTAACAGGTGACAAATTAACTCCCTGATGCTTAACCAGAAAACTCCAGACTGGCTGATTAAGATTACATTTAAGGTTACAACCACAATTAGATCAGGTTTGAATCTGGGTTTGTCACGGGCTTTTAACATAAATGACTCCATTTTGGGTCTGTGGTTTTCATTTTAAGAGAGGAATCTGGGTCATTAAAAAACAACAAAAGGACTTCTGGTTAAAATGGTCACCGAGAGCCTCCTGGAGCCTGCCCACACAGAAGTCCCGTAACTGAGGACACACAGGAGAAGCCACACCGACATCGGTAGGAGTGGCAGAGATGCGGAACGGGCTGGTCCTACACTCATTGTGTGGCAGTTAAGAAACAGGAGAGATATCTTGGCTTTGGAGTTCCCCGATGAGGAGCCAGGGGTCCCAGCCCCACACTGAGCTCCCAGACCAGGGTCCCAGTGCTGGGAACAGAAGTTCCCCTCACTTCTGGCTGTTGAAATCAGCGGGCATTGTGGCTGAGTGAGAGGGCTTCCGGAGTCCCAGGCAATCCTCTTAAAGGGCCCATGCATGGACTTAGTTGCAAAGGACTCACTCACACTGGGCTCCAGCGCTAAGGCAGCAGCTCAAAAACCATGAGGGCCATACAGGGAGGAACATTCAGGGCAAGGACTGGAGGGGCAGCTTTCTTCCAGACACAAATGCTGGCAGAGACCATTGTTCCTTCTTTGAGCCGTCTGCCTACACAGCCTGCTGGCTCAGGCAAGTGCCAAGTCTGAGTCTCTGTCTACATGGTTAACATATTTTGTCCCATCCTGGAGATTCCCTAAGACCTCACCCCACCCCACTAGCAGGCTCACCTACGCAGCTTCCAGCTGCCAGGAGCCTTTCCCTAAAACAGCCTGTCTTGGTTTGAGCTGTGGACTTTCCTAAAATCTCTGAAAGGTTCACAAACCTCAAACAAGCAGCATCTGGCTTTGGCATGCCCCACACCTCTTACTAAGTGGCCCCGAGCCCAGCTCTAATCTTGGCAGCTGGTCTTGGAAGGCAGCTTAGCCTCAGTTTGCAGCTTAGGCTCTCCCAGCACCTCCAGGCCCAGCGCAAGTGGCAGCCCTCTGCAAATCACTTTGTAGGTTATATCAGGTAGCCCCGGGTTGGGCACAGGCAGTGACTGACCATAGCCTAGACCAGAGCCCACACCAGAGCCCCTCCCAAGAGGCCCAAGAACCAACACAGCAGCTACTGGCCAGATTCAGACCACACCAAAGCACCACCCAACCACCTCCACAAACAACACACCCAAAGAGTGGACTTGGCAGGCACCAGAGCCAATCTAAAGTGAGTCCTGCTCCGTGGGGACAGCCCTACACAACAGCTCCTCTGCTGCAGTCACGGTCATTCCAATAAATCAGTCTGAGGGCCAGTCCCCCCCATTGATGTGCAAACAGCAATCAAGGCTCAGCTACAACAGGTGGGCACCTACAGCCTACACAAGGGACACGCCTGGAGCACCAGCTCAGGTGACCAGGGAGGCTGTGACACTGGGTGCCACAGGACACTTTTTTTACGTAAGGCCACTTTACCAAGACCTGAGACATAGAAATAAACACAGGGAGGCAGGCTAAATGAGGAAACCAAAAAAAACATGTTCCAAATGGAAGAATAGAACAGAACTTTAGAAAAAGAACTAAACAAAATGGAGACAAGCAATCTTCCAGATGCAGAGCTCAAAACACTGTTTACAAAGATGCTCAATGAACTTAGAAGTAGAGTATGCTAACTCAGTGAGAACTTTAACAAAGAGGTAGGAAACATAAAAATGAAGATTAAAAAAACATTAATAAGAACCAGGTGGAAACAAAGAGTATAATAACTGAAATGAAAACTACATTAGAGAGAATTAACAGATTAGATGAATCAGAGGATTGAATTAGTGATTTGGAAGACAAAGTAGCAGAAAACACCCAATCAGAAAAGCAAAGCCCTGACTGGCGTAGCTCAGAGGATTGAGCGCGGGCTGCGAACCAAAGTGTCGAGGTTCGATTCCCAGTCAGGGTACATGCCTGGGTTGCAGGCCATGACCCTCAGCAACCGCACATTGATGTTTCTCTCTCTCTCTCTTTCTCCCTCCCTTCCCTCTCTAAAAAAATGAATAAATAAAATCTTTAAAAAAAACAGTAGATACAAAGTAGGCAGTAAATAAACAACTGCAATTATAAAAAAAAGCAAAAGGAAGAAAAGAAAAGAAAAGAAAGGAAAAGAAAGGAAAAGGAAAGAAAAGAATTAGAATAGTTTAAGGGGCATCTGGGACAACATCAAGTGTACCAACATTCACATCATAGGGGTACTAGAAGGAGAAGAGAGAGAGCAAGGAATTGAAAACTTATTTGAAGAAATAACGACAGAAAACTTTCCTAATTTGGCAAAAGAAATAGACACATAAGTCCAGGAAGTGCAGAGTCCCAAACAAGATGAAGCTAAAAAGGCCCACGTCAGGACACATCATTATTGAGATGACAGAGGTTAAAGACAAAGAGACAATCTTCAAGGCAGCAAAAGAAAAGCAGCTGATTACCTACAAGGAAGCTCCCATAGACTGTCAGCTGATTTCTCAACAGAAACTGTGCAGGCCAGAAGGGACTGGCATAAAATCTTCAAAGTGATGAAAAGCAAGGACTTAAAACCAAGATTACTCCACTCAGCAAAGCTGTCATTTAGAATCAAAGGAAAGATAAAGAGGTTTTCAGACAAGATGAAACTAAAGGAGTTCATCACCATCAAACCAAGATTGCAAGAAATGTTAAAGGGACTTCTTTAAGAAAAAGAAAAAGAAGATTAAAAATATGAATAATAAAATAATGGCAATAACTACATACCTATCAATAATTACTTTAAATGGAAATGGATTAATTGCTCCAATCAAGAGACATAAGGTAGCTGAATGGGTAAGAAAACAAGACACATACACATGCTGTCTATAAGAGACTCACTTTTGATTGAAAGACACACACAGACTGAAAGTAAAAGGATAGAAAAAGACACTCCATACTAATGGAAATGAAAAAAAAAAGATGGAATACCAATACTCATACTAGACAAAATAGACTTTAAAACAAAGGCTATAACAAGAGACAAAGAAGGACCCAACAGTTCTACTTCTGAGTATTTATCCTAAGAAACCGAAAACATTAATTCAAAAAGACATATGCATCCCTATGTTCACTGCAGCATTTTTTACAATAGCCAAGATATGGAAGCAGCCTAAGTGTACATCAATAAATGCCCTGGCTGGTATGCCCTGGCTGGTGTGGCTCAGTGGATTGAGTGCCGACCGAGAACCACAGGGTTGCTGGTTTGATTCCCAGTCTAGGGCACATACATGGGTTGTAGGCGAGGTCCCCAGTATAGGCCATACAAGAGGCAGCCACACCTTGATATTTCTCTCCCTCTCTTTCTCCTTCCCCTCCCCTCTCTAAAATAAATAGATAAAATCTTTTTAAAAATCTATTTTTTAAAAAAAGAAGAGGTGGTATGTATATACAAAGAATAGGTAGTATGTATGGACTCAGCCATAAAGAAAGAGGGAAATCTTGTGATAACGTGGATGGATATAAAGGGTATTATGCTAAATGAAGTAAGTCAGACAGAGAAGGACAAATACCATATGATTCACTTATATGGAAACTAAAAAAACAAAGCAAACAAACAAACAAGACAGAACAAGCTCATAGATACAGAGAGTAAATTAATTGCTGCCTGTTGGGAGGAAGTTTGGAGGGGTGGGTGAAAGGGGGGAAGGGAATAAGATGTGCACATTGCCAGTTATGGACACAATCACGGGGACAAGATGAACAGCAGAGGGAATATAGCCAATAATACTGTAGTAACTATGAATGGTGTCAGAGGAATACTAACTAGGTTTACCAAGGTGATCACTTCACATGTTATAGAAACGTCTAATCACTATGTCGTACACCTGAAACTAACATAATATTGTATGTAAACTGTAATTGAAAAATAAAAATAACTATTTTTAAAAAGAAAGGAAGTAACCAGAAACCACTCCAGGTTTTTCAAGCATAAAGGTATTCAACACAGGGAATTTACTGTGTAAAAACAGTGGAAGAGCCGAGAGAACAAGTCGGGGAAGCCGCTGCTAGAACTCAAATTTGCTGACAGCTTTCGGGGTGTCTGGAATTTGCAAGAAACTTCCAACAGCGCGCTCACTCCATTAGGAAGGCTGGCGATGGGACAGACACACACACGAGCCTCTGAGGACCTATGCAGCCAAAGTTCATGCGTGTGTCCCCCACTGCCCTGCTAGAGAAAGAACAGTGTTATTTCTGCTTCTCTCTCTTTTTTTTTGAACTTGCTTTTCTCTTTTAAACCCCTCACTGCTCCAGTTCTCAAAACAGTACCCAGAGATTAAACAAAGAAGCTCCAAGAGCCAAGGCAAGCCAGCGAAAGAGTAGAAGGCTCCTCCCACAGGGGCCAAAGTCTGGATGCTGGGGTCTCCACTCGGAGCCTGGTAGTAACGGCTGGTGCAGAATAAGGTGGTTCCAGAGGCTAGCAGTGACCTGGCCCAGAGGGGCTTTCTGCTATGGGGCACCGCTAACAGGGCCAGGCTGCGTAAGAAGTGGTGTTTGTAGGTCTTGTCAAAGAGCTCCTTCCAGTAGGCTTCTGGAAACTGGATGCCGTGTGCCCTTGTGGAGGCCAAGCCTGAGGCCCCGGCTGCAGACAAAGCACTTGAATGACAGAAAGCAGCCCCTGGCCCAGCCATGTCAGTAGATGGTCCTCTGCTTCTCTTTTATATCCAAGTTTATCATAAGTGCCTCTTAATCCAGAAACTTACTGGAGGGGGATTCTGGGAAATGCAGTTCTCAGGTGTCTAGCCCTGCAGTACTGGGGAGGGTACAGAGAGGAAGGCGGCCTGGTGTCGACAGGCAACCTGGCCATCTGGCTCGGCTGGCACAGCCGGCGTCTGCGTCCCTTGACCTCCGCACTTGCAGTGGTCCTACGCTCCACCTCACGGCAGCTACTCACTCCCAGGGCCATGCCTTAGGTGTGCTACGGCCCATAACTCCGTTATCTCACTGTCTTCCCTCCTGTCTTCCCAGTTCATACCCTCCAGTATCTGAACTCGTAGAATTCTGAGATTTACCACCGTTCCCTACACCTCCCAGCGTGCTTCTTATCCAGTTTAGGGGACCTAACCAGTCATTATAACCCTTCATTGGCATCCCCTCAGCTCCCTTGCCCCTGTCTTCCTTCACTGTACTCTTCTGGAAAACCACCAACTCGGATTAAATTTGGCTCTCTATCTGTTGAACGCCTGTGCTGCAAGAGCTAAGCATGTCAAGAAAACATCAGCCCTACCATTTGACCTTACTTTAAATTCGTGGCCAGTCATGGTCAAGGGGAAACGGCGCCCCCAGCGATCAGACCTCTTTCCCCGCATCCGTCCACACTCCCACTCTCCAAAAGGGCTATTTCGTAAATCCCTCTCTCTTCCCAAAACACTCACCCCTCCTTTTCTAGCATTTACCCTCAGCTGCCCACTTTCCTTTCCATTTTACTGATAAGATACAAGTAATTGCAAGAGAACGTTCACATGTTCCCATCACATCTTACCAACTTAAGTCTGGGCCTGTATATTTTGCTTTTCCTCCTGAAAGTACCTTTATCCTCCATCATCAATTTTTTACCCTTGATTGGGCCCTATAAATATAACGCTATTTTTCTTTCTTATCTTTCAAAAATAGCCCTCTCCTAATCCCACCCCCCCAGCGACTGCCCCACTCCTCTGTTTCACTTGACTGCAACACGCATCGAAAGAACTCCCTGTGCTCCCTGTTTCCGGTGTCCACCCTCCTTCCTCGATCCCCCTTCCATCAGCTTCCTGCCCTCACCTTGTCCAGGTTACTTGCTGAACCACCGATCCTCAGTTCCCATGTCACTCGGACCCTCAGGACTGTTTAACCCAGAGAAGCACTCATTCCTGGGGACATTTTCCTCCCTGGCTTCCAAGACACCGTCCTCTCTTGGTTTTCTTCCTGCCTCACTGAGTGCTGCTTCTCTGAGGCCTTTGTCAGCTCCTTTCTGTCTTCCGGGGGCCCCAGAGCAGAGCCCAGGCCTGCCTTGGACTTCTCTCCTCCATGAGCCCATTGAGGTGGGCGGTCATGAATTTCAGTGAAGCCAGTGCTCAGCCAGGCTTAGGCTTTAAGGGCCTCGTATAGCTGATGGCTTTTGAACCTGTTTCCAGCCATTTCCCTGAATTCCAGACTCGAACATCCAAATGCCTATTCGACACCTTCTCTGGAGTGTCCAATAGTTATCTCACATTTAACAGGTCTAACACCAAATGCTTTTTCTTTCCCCCAGAGCCTCCTTCTCGTGTGGTCTTCTCGTTTCTGTACATGGCCAGTCCCTCCTCCCAGCTGCGTGGGCCAAAAGGCTGGAGCCACCTCGGACGCCTCAGCTCGTCTCAGACCCACACCCAGCCTGCCCGGCAGCCCTGACGGCTCCGCCAAGTGTGTCTGGAGTCTGGCCACCGCTCACCACCTTCACCGCTGGGCCCGTGTCCAAGCCTCCATCACCCCCTCCCGGGTCATTACAAGAGCTTTCTAACTCAACTCCCTGATCGTGTTCACAGAAAAGAGGTCAGAGGATCCATTTAGAACATAAGGCGGACACTATCATTTCTCAGCTGAAAGCCTCCATCTCAGGATGAATGCCAAAGTGGAAATGCCCTGGTGTCTCTCTGACCCCACCTTCTGTCGCTCACTGTTTCAGCCACGCTGGCCACTTTGCAGTTCTTGAGCATGGAAGACGTGTTTCCACCTCAGGACCCTTGCACGTGCTGCTCTCTCCACCTGGCACGCCCTGACCCAGATGTCTGACTTGCCTTTTATCTCCTTTTAGGCATTTGCTGAAATGGCACATTATCAGGGAGGCTTTCCTTGATCATCCTTAGAAAATAGGGTCCCGTTCTCCCTTCCCTATTTTGTTTTTCTCCTTAACACTTATTGCCAGCTAACTTGCTATAACTTTTCCTGTCTTCCCCTACTGGAATGTAGATGCCATGAGGGAAGGGACCTTATTTGTTTCACAAGAGTATCCTCAATGCCTAGAACAATGCCCAGCACACGGTAGGCATTCCATCCATGTGTTGCATTAATTTAATGACTAGGTGGAAAGGTCACGGATGTTAGGTGAGGTGGAAGGGTGGGCAGGAGCCGGGTCAGCAGGCGTGTCGGCCTTGCTGAAGATCTGGAGGAGGGCTGGCGTGGCCCTGCCTGTGTCCGGAAAACTCCCCGAGCTCCAGCAGGGAGAACACCTCTTGTAGAAAGGGGGTTCCTGCTTTTGTGGGACTGAGTGTGGGAAGGTATGAGGACTGTTTTCCAGAAAGGCTTCTCCCACTTAGAAGGGGCCGGGCGCTCTAGGACTAAGGAGGGCTGTGCTGTTTGACAACACTCAACACCACCTGGGGCTGAAATTAGGGGTCATCAGCCCTGTGCTTCTGACTCAGCCGCTCAATCAAACCCTCAACAGCGACAGGACGCAGCACTGCCTCCTTCCTCCGAACCTCACCCTGCGGAGGCTGCATGGCTCCAGAGAGCGCCAGAACAGAACACGCCAGAGGTGGCATTCTCCCACCTCCCTGTCACCCAGTCTCACCCCTCCTTCTCCTCCTGAACTCCTCAACCTGAAGGGATTTCAGTGGAGATCAAGTCCAAGTGGTGAGAGGCCCTCTGAGCTCCTCAGTCTGCCAGACGGTGGGGGAGGAGCCCCTGTAGGCACAGGAAGGCCCTGGGGCTGAGCGGGAGCAGGCCCTGGGGCTGAGCGGGAGCAGATCCTGCCTGCAGACCCTGTCGGGAGCAGATCCTGCCTGCAGACCCTGTCGGGAGGGAGAACCCCAGGGCTGTGGTGCTTGGCCCCGGGGCAGCCCTCAGTTCAAAGCTCCCTCTTACCAATCCTCCAGCCACCCTAACAACTAGACTGTTATTCATTCTCCTTGGCCTACTGGGCTCCTCAAACTAAATTTGCCTTCTGCACATTCCTTGAGGGTTTTAATAACCTACGAGGAAGAACAAAACGTCTATTTCTACTAACCTAGTAAGTCAGTCCAAGGTGGAAATACCTGTCAAGGGCCCCTCCCTTCCCAAGTCAGCTGGACTTTCACTGCAGAGGGAAGCAAAATTAATTTTGACTTTGCTGCCCAAATGCACCTAATCATTTGGCTTTGCCAAGGAAGGGGGAGGGAAATCACAGCTAGTAAGGCAGAATGTTCCATCGCTGGGCACTCAGGAGTTCAGGATTCTTTCCTACCATCTCACGTGCTGGGTTGCAGGATTCTTGCCAGCGGCTGGCCTTCCAGGCCCTGCTCTAGTGGCCTTGCCAGGCACACACCAATTTATGAGGCCGCAGGGCCTTATGAGGAGTGCCAGGCTGAGCCAGGGGCAGCCAGGCTCTGTCACAAACCACAGGTTCCAAGCCAATCCCAGGTCAGGCTACTGGTGACAAGGTCAGGGCTACTGTTGACAGAGGAGCCCAGACAGGAGGGAGCCTCCCTGAAAGGTCACAGGCCAGACAAGGGATTCGGTGACCCAGACAGAGAGCCCTCTGCAGCCCCTCCACCTCCCAGTCTCCTCCCAGTCTCCCAGTCTCCCAGCTCAGCAGCGACGTTCATCCACCACTCCCACCGCCTCCGAGTCCAAGGGGGGTTCTTCTTCGCCCGGTTCCTCCTCGGGCAAACCAAAGTAGAATGTGATTCTCTGGCTAATAGATTCGCTCTTGGGGAGAGAAATGTCTGTCCACTTTTGGAAAAGGGAAGAAGGGGAAGATGGGACAGAATGATTGAGTGCCTTCTATCAACTTTCCTGTGTGACCGTGGTATTTTGGAAAGTGCCTCAGTATCTGAGCTTGAAACAAGCAGGAGCTGGGTTTGAATCCCAGTTTGCCTTGCGTTAACTCTGTGGCTTTTGGCAAGCTACTTACCTTCCCCAAGCCTCTGTAGCTACATCTGTAAACTAGGGATTCCTTTCAGGGTTTTTGCAAAGATTAAGTAAGATGTTAAGGGGAAATAATAGAAATAATAGAATCTAGAATTCCTTGTCTAGCCAAATTAGAACTCTCGGAAATAAAGATGTATTCCAATAAAAAGAAAATGAGGAACAAGTAGGTTTCAAGAAGCAGTAAGCTGAAGTACGTGTGTGTGTATGTGTGTCTGTGGATGCACGTGCACAGGGGTATCATGTTGGTATGTGCAAAGGTGTGGATATCCATTTGTACGTGTGTTTCTGTGTTGTCTCTATATTTAGGTGTATAAAAATGTTTACTATAAAAGCAAGTGAGCAAAAACAAACAAACATTTTTAGAACTAAACTTTTGTCGATAAATTTGGTAATCACTCTTGGTAATGGCAACATGGATGACGTACAGCCCCATGCTCACAGACTGGAAGATGTAACAGCATTAAATTTGTTTTGATTTTTCCCGATGCCCCTCTCCTTGGCCTGCAAGCAGCCATCTTCTTGCTGTGTCCTTACATGGCCTGTTCTCTGGGTATAAAAAACCACCATAATAAACAAAATTAAATAAAAAGTAACAGCCTAGCCCTGGCCAGGTGGCTCAGTTGGGTGGAGTGTCACCCTGTGCACAAATAGGTTGTGGGTTCAATACCAGTCAGGGCACTTGCAGAAGGCAATCAATGGATCAATGTTTCTCATATCAATGTTTCTCTCTCTCTCTCCTTCCCCCTCTCATCAATAAAAACATATCCTTGTATGAGAATTAAAAAAAGGAACAGCCTAAGAGAATCAAATAATGGGTTTCAATATATTTTTAAAACTCTTACAAATTTGAACAAGAGGTAACTAACCTAAATGACAAAGGTATAGAAAGAATTTGAATAAGGACTTCTCTGAAGAGGAAATATCAGTGGTCAATAAAGACATAAAAATATACTCTACTTTACTCCTATTCAGATGAATGCAAATTAAAGCAAAAGTTAAAGGACCACAAACTTTTGACAAAAATCTTAGTTTCATAATATGAAACATTTTCAAGTACTGTCATGTACTGTTAGTGGGAATTTAAATCGGCACTTTGAAGGGCAATTGGCAGATCTTTTAAATTTATTTTATTTTTTTAACTTATTTACTTTTTTTTAGAGAGAGGGGAAAGGAGGGAGGAAGAGAGGGAGAGAAACATCAATGTGTGGTTGCTTCTTTCATGCCTCCTACTGGGGACAAGGCCCACAACCTAGACATATTCCCTGAGTGGGAATATGGTGACCCTTGAACTGGTGACCCTTTGGTTCACAGGTGCAAGCTCAATCCTCTGAGCTATACTAGCCAGGGAAGTATCTTTTAAATTTAAATTGCTTAGTCCTGGCCATTGTGGCTCAGTTGGTTAGAAAGTGGTCCCATAAACCAAAAGGTCAGAGGTTTAATTCCCAGTCAGGGCACATGCCTGGGTTGCAGGCCAGGTCCCCGGTTAGGGGGCATGCGAGAGGCAACTGGTTGGTGTTTCTCTCTCACATCAATATTTTTCTCCCTCTCTTCCCCTCTCTCTAAAAATAAATAAGTAAAATCTTTTTTAAAAAAATAAAATAAATTTAAATTGCATAAACCTCCTGATAATTCTTAAAATCAGCCTCCTAAAAAGACAGCCCCATGCTCACAAGGAAATAAGGTTAATAATGTTCTTTGCTGCTATGTCTCCAAGAGTGAGAAGCTGGACCACGCTAAATACCCATCAGTAGGAGCCTGACTGAGTGAACTCATCACTAGGGAACACTACACATCAGTTATAAATGAAAAAACAGATCTCTGTGAACTACATATTATTGAGTAAAAGAACAAGTTGCAAAATGAAGTGGTTCAGTTGACAAATGCCCTCCATAGGAAATCCTGCATACATTAATACAGGTATTAATTAAATATGAATACATGCATATGCATATGATTTAAATACTGATATTAATATAATACCCATATTAATTTAATAGCTACATAGGTATACATGTATATATGCATGTATGTGCACACACACAGAGGAAAAGAGCTTGAATGTTACACACCCAACTGAGGATCAGAGGGAGGCCATGATGAAAGGGGAAAACTTATGATCATAACAATAGAAAAAGAAAAGAATTTTGATGCATTCAAAATCCATTATATTTTATTTTATTTTTTAAAGGATTTTATTTATTTACTTTTTAGAGAGGAAAGGGAGAGAGAAAGAGAGAGAGAGAGAAACATCAATGTGCAGGTGCTGGGCGTCATGGCCTGCAACCCAGGCATGTACCCTGACTGGGAATAGAACCTGCGACACTTTGGTTCGCAGCCCGTGCTTAATCCACTGAGCTATGCCAGCCAGGGCCAAAATCCATTATATTTTAAAAGCCAGAAAACAAATAGAAGGAAACTTCCTTGAGCCTTACCAGTAATATTTCAGTTGTTTACTAGGGAATTGCATCTGGGTATAAATTGCGGAATTAGAAATCAGTTTACTTCCTAAAGCCCCAGAGCTGAGTAGATTGCTTTCGACTAGAGCTGCCTTGGATGGGGCAGGGTGAGGGAGGGCAGCTGGCGTGCAGGTGCTTTGTTTGCACGGGCCTTCAGCTGCATATGACTAGCACTCAGTGACCTCTGTTGCCCCAAGTGGGATTTCCCCAAGAAAAGTTTAATCTCTAGCCAGTGATCTTTCTTCCCTCTCCTCCAAATCCCATGTATATGGGGGAAGTAAAACTCGAGAGAAAGCCTTTGAGTCTATGACTGCAGGGATAGCCACAGAAATATTTGACAGAGAAAAAAGTGATTCTGAAAACACAAAAATACCCATACCAAAACATGAGAAACTTGGATTAGCAACCCAAGCCATTAGAAGGTAGTGCATCTACATTCTTTTTTTTTTTTTTTTTTAAGATTTTATTCATCCATCCTTAGAGAGGGAAGGGAGGGAGAAAGAGAGAGAGGGAGAAACACCAATGTGCGGTTGCTGGGGGCCATGGCCCGCAACCCAGGCATGTGCCCTGACCTGGAATCGAACCTGCGATGCTTTGGTTTGCAGCCCGTGCTCAATCCACTGAGCTCCACCAGCCAGGGTGCATCTACATTCTTAAAAGACACATAATGCAGATTTTCTGGAAATGGTGATCTCTCTCGCCAAATTCAAAACAGGTTTCCATTCACAGAATCCATCTGCAAATGATGAGCTTAGGGAATTGCACAAGAAATCCACATTCCAAGGTTGAAGAGGAAAGACACCCAACACAGTCTCTATAAGGTAAGGGCAGGTAACCGAAAGTTTATTAAATTTAACTAGTTTATCTGATATGGCTCCACCCCCACTCTCAGCCCAGTTCCTTCAATGCATGTTTGCTTTGCATGTGGAGATAATGCAGCCCATATTCAGTTGCGATTCTGGATATATAGGAACCACACAATTTCATCAATATTTATGAAGGTTAGGAATTGGAGAGAGTAGTGGGGTGGCTGTTCTGCTGGCACGGGAGTATTCAAGAGGGAAAAAATAATCATAGAGACCACCTACTGAGCTTCCCCGAAGTGCTCACACCAGGCTGGGCATGCTCCCTACATTGCCACGCTTGAACTCAGTCACTTAAGACACAAATACTACTGTCCTCATTTTGCAGGTCAATAATTTGCTCAACGTTACGTAACTCATGAATGCCAGGACGTGCACTTAAACCAATTTTCCAGTTGCAAAGTCCACGTTCTCGCCCATTGCATTCAGCTTTTCTCCAGGGAGGCAAACCCAAGCTGGACGACCTCTACCTCTGGGATAAAGCATTTACTCAAAGCTCCAGGAGGAGTCCAGACGTCAAGAGAAGGGTCCAGAGAAATGACCCTTTCCTTCACCTTGTGGAGGATACCAGGAACTGGGAGGCCCTAGGGCTGGAGCCTGTCACCCACTGGGTTGACTTTCATGCACAGAACCCTGCTGAGTCACCCAGGCAGTCATGGCTATTACACAACAACTCAGAACACACCTAAGCCAGCCCTGCTCCTCAGGGTTGCTTCATCTCCAGACTTCAGTGGCCCAACCAAGGGCTGCAGACTGACTAGAAGGAAGTCCAAATGCTAGAAACATCTGCCAGGGGGAAGAAAGCTTGTTCGCCCACTCTCTTTTTTTATTTAAAGTGTATTTGACATACAGAAGTGTCAGGTATACAACATTATGATTCAACTTTTATATTCCTTGCGAAGTAATGACCACAGAAATCTAGCAACCGCCATTCACCATGCAAAGTTGTTACTGTAATCCTGACTAATTTCCCGGTGCTGTGCATTACATGCAAGTTGTGATAATATCGACTATGTGTCCTATGCTATGCATTCCACGCCCCCGACTTTCTTTTTGTGGTGACAGGAGGTTTGTCCCTCTCATTTCCCTCACCCTTTCATCCTCTCCCTCCCCTCCTCCCCTCTGGCAATCATCAGTTTGTTCTCTGTGCCTGTAAGTCTGTTTCTGTTTTGTTTTATTTGTTTTGTGTTTTTAGATTCCACATGAGTAACATCATATGGTATTTGTATTTCTCTTTCTTTCAGATAGATGCCCAGAAGCTGAATGGCTGGATCATATGGTAATTCTATTTTGAATTTTTTGACAAACCTCTCTATTGTTTTCCACAGTGGCTGCACCAGTTTTCAACCCCGCCCTCCACAGCAGTGCACGAGGGACACTCACCACCGCATCCTCACCTGCGCTTGCTACTTGTCTTTTTGATGACAGCCATTCTGACAGGTGGGAAGCAATATCTCATTGTGGTTGCGATTTGCATTTCCCTGATGACTTGTGATGTTGAGCATCTTTTTAAGTACCTGTTGGCCATCTGCATGTCTTCTTTGGAGAAATGCCTGCTCGGGTCCTCTGCCCAGTTTGCAATCTGATTGTTGTTGTTGTTTGATGTTGAGTTGTGGGAGTTCTTTATTCATTTTGGATATTAGGCTTTTACCAGATATAGCATTTGGAAATAGCTTCTTCTGTCCAGGAGGCCGTCTTTTCATTCTATTGAAGAAACACAGACCTTCCCCCAACGGCATTCACGTCTGTCCTGCAGGAGCCTGCCGGCTGCCTCTCCAGGGGCCGGGGCCCTGGGAGGCTCTCCGCCCCCAAACCTGAGTGGCTTGCCTTCCCACCTCCTTCCCTTGAACGTTCTACTCAAATCTCTCTTTTTCACTCTCTTGGGCTTTTCAGGTATTTATATCTAAATGTCAATACATAATAGGAACTTAATAAATCTTTACTGAGTGAACAAATCAATCTGTTGTTTCAGAAAAGAACAGGGAAATTCTGGAAAACCCCACCAGGTTTAAGTGCAAAATTAAAGGACAAATCGAGGGCTTCAGAGGCCTGGATTTGAATCCAGTCCTAGCCTGGATTAATGCTTAATCTAGTTTACAATCAATTGGGATAAATACTCTAGATTAATACTTAATCTAAGCTTTTGTGGTTGGTCAAGGGAGAATATTTTCCTCCTGGGATTATAGAGGGGACCAATAACATTTTACTGAGCATTTATTTAGCACCAGGCCCTGTGGCGAAGACTATACATGGGCCATTCATCACAACAATCCTGTGAAGACGCCGAAGGGGCCAGGGTGAGCAAGACAGGGAACAGGACTCCAGCCCTCACCTGCCTGTCTCCAAGCCCATGCCCTACCCACATCAGATACTGATGTGTCTGTGTCCATAAGCTGTGGGGCTCCCGACCGTAACGCCAGCGCTCTGCTCCTGCTGCTGGGAAAGAGCAGCGACAGCGAAGACGCCGGGAGATGACCCACACCTTCCCAGCCCGGTGACTTGCCACAGCCTTTCACGTCCACTGTGTAAGCTCCTCACTGCCAACACCACCAGGGTCTTATTTGTTACCAGGTCCTGGGACTTTGTCACTTGTGCACAGAGTAAGTAATTTATAAGGAAACGGTATAGTTACTTGAGATGAATATATCACAAAAATTGTTCTATAAACTCCTTTTAAATGTGACCTCGTATTTTAACTTGTCGCTGTTTCAAAGGTAGCATAAGTTGTTCAACTAACTTTCATTCACTTGAGAAATAAACAAATGATTATAGAAACATATGTGCACAGACACACATATGTGAGGTCTGTCCAGAAAGCATCCAGCCACGATACTTTCATATGAAAAAGAGACATTTATTGAAAAAGATACAAGATGCAAGAAGTATTGCACGTAGGACAATGACGCCTCAGTCCCCTTCAAAGCAGGCACCTTGGGACCTCACATAGTTCTCCCAGCGTCTCTTCCACTGTTTAAAACACTCCGCAAAATCCTTTGTTGGAATTGCCATCAGCTGCCCCATCATATTTTCCTGAATATCATTGGTGGTCTGAGATCTCTTCCCTTTCTAAGGTGATTTTAGTTTTGGGAAAAGCCGGAAGTCACAGGGCACCAAACCCTGTTCTTTGGCAGCGGTTTGAATCAAGCCATTAGCAATGGCAGCATGAGGTTCATTCATTCTGGTAGCAGAAGCCGCAGAATGAATTTTTCCACAATACATGTCACACCAAGATCCTGCATCAAAATTTCGGACACAGTAGTTTTTGGAGTCCCCAGATCAGCTTCTAGTTCTCACACTGTCAGTTGCCCATCCTTGTTGATTGCAACCCAAACATGTTCAATGTTCTCAAGTGTTCTGCTTGTTGCAGATCTTCCAGAATGTGGGTCACTTTCAACAGATTCTCAACCATCTTTGATGCGTTTGTGCCACACTTTTATTTGCGCTGCACTCATTGCATTGTCCTTGAAAGCCTTCTGAATCATCCGAATAGTTTCCACAGAGGAATGTTCAAGCTTAACACAAAATTGGATGCAGATTTGTTGCTCTACTCGCTCAGTCATTTTGAATGTGACAGTCACACAGTGCACATGCTCATTCAACGGCGTCTACTGCCCCCACGGACTAGTACAGTGAAGTCATCATAGTTCACACATGCACATTCCAGTCCACTCTCCTTGGCTGCCAAGTTACGTCGATGTCGCTCAAACCGTTCTCGTTATATTAACAGTGGCTGGATTTTTTCCGGACAGACCTCGTAGTTTTAAAATAGAATTTGATACACTACCATGTGTTTCAGCACCAACAATAGACAGAAGGTGCATTCAAGACCTAATTTATACACTTAACAAAATTAACGGGTTTTATGAAACTATACACAAAATGCTAGTGTTTTGCTTGAAAAGATGAGGTAAGAGAGGCGGTTTCAGGTTGCCCTTTGCAAACCCCTCTTCGCAAACCCCATCGTGGGGGCAAGAGCAGTCTTGACATCCGATCAATGAGAGACCGCATGGGAGAGAACCAGCACCATCTCTTCTCTTGTGTGCTTTGGAGTTTGGGGGAATAGAGACCCTTTCATGTCCTATCAAATGATAGTTATCACATGAATGGGACTTGAGGAAGCAGATGTTGAAGCAAATCTGCAAAATTACTGTTATTATTTGCTGATCATTAACTTATATTTCAAGTAGATGCTCCTTATGTGACTTGTCTCTCGGTTATAATTAAGAGAACCACATACCTAGGTTGTGGTTTCAGTCCCCGTTCGTGGCACGTACAAGAGGGAACCAGTGGATGTCTCTCTGTCACACAGATGATTCTCTCTCACTCCCTCACTTCTCTCTCAAATCACTGGGCATGTCCTCGGGTGAGGAGAACAAGAAAAAACAAAAAACAAAACTCAAAGGCAGCCAAAGCCTCCACAGCATCTGGTGATGGTCGCTAAAAATGCTTGAGCTGCCGACTCAGGACACTGCTCACGGACCTGTGTGAGCACACTCGCGGTCAGCACACACAGAGGTTCTCAACGGTTCCATTCTTTAAAGGGAGGTAAAAATTATATCATCCATTGATTTCTTTAAAAGGAGAGGAAGAAAACAAAGAAGGAGGAGAAGAAAGAGAAGGAAAAAGGGGAAGAGGAGGAAGAAGGAGAAGGAGAAAAAAGAAGAAAAGGGAGAGGAAGAAGAGGAGGAAGAAGGGCAGTGAGTATCATTGTCTCCTTTGGATTTGCCTCCTTAAACTGCAGGTGGTGGGGCCAGGATGGCTGGGTCAGTGCAGTAGAAAATCACACACATCTGGGACTCTTTCCACTGTGCCACACCACTGCCCCTTTAAAGGACTTCTCCTAAAATCCCTGAGCTAGAAAGGTCTCAGAGATATCGGTCCAAACTCTGCCTTTAGCAGAAATCACCACCAGGCTCCCCAGCAGCAAGAGGGCAGACAGCACACACCCAAACCCAGTCGTGGGTGGAAACACCTCACACTCATTCCCTCACAGCCTACACGAATTGTTGGAATTGTCCGTCTTGTTTTGAGCCTCCACCCCTTCTCCTCCTCCCCCAAGCTCTTTCCTATAGAAGTGTGTCCTGCAACAGATCACCAAGCAAACATCTGTTTGTCCGTAAGATAAGATACTCCTGTCTCCTACAGGTGGTGCTTGCTACAGGGAAAAAAAAAGCCTAAAATTTTGTAAAACAGAGAGAATTGTGGTTCCATAAGAAAGAACATTATAAGCTCAAGATTCAGGAATGGGATTAATTCACCTCTTACTAAGGGTCACTAATTGGCTTTGGAAGAGAGAGGGGAAAGAAAAGAGGGAGAGATGAGAAAGGAGGAAAGGGAAAGAAGGAAAGAATGGGGAGGGTACAAAATAGGAAGGGAATGAAATACATGGCTAATATTTATCGAGCACGTCCTAAGCAGCAGGCACTGTTCAAAGGGTTTCACATACACTGATTGATTTCATCTTTACAACAATCCTCTAAGAGAAATACTGCTATCCTGACTTTTCAGAGGAGGCAACTAAAGCAGCGAGTGTAAGTGTCTTACACAAGTCCCAGAGTTATTGAGTCCGGGATTCGAAGCCAGCAGTCTGCCTCCAGAGCTGACCACTTTGCAGTATTGCTGAATTGGAAGATATCAGACTATGCTAGGGCACCCTGTGGAGCTGATGTCATAGTTAAGAGGATAGACCCTGAGTAACTATGTTGTATACCTGAAACTAATATGATGTTGTATGTTAACTGTAATTAAAAATAAAATGTCCTGGTCGGGTAGTTCAGTTGGTTGGAGCATTGTCCCATATACCTAAAGGTTGTGGGTTTGATTCCCAGTCAGGACACATATGGACATACAGGAGACAACCAATCAATGTTTCTCTCTCACAGAAACTGATGTTTCTCTCTCCCTCTCTCTCTCTCATCAATAAAACATATGCTTGGGTGAGCATTACAAATAATATGTTTGAAAATATGTTTGAAAAATAAAATGTTTAAAATAATTAAACATTTTTAAAAAGAGCACAGACCCTGCTTAGACTGAACTGGGTTGCATTTTAGTTCCCCTACTTACTAGATTTATAGAAGTTCCTCAAGGCTGTCACAGTGTCCTCCTCTTCAAATTGGAGACAATAACAGCTTTCAGTTCATGGAGAGATTATAAGTATTAAATGGCCTAAAACAGAGCACAGTGCCAGGATATAGAGTATGATAAATTTGAGTTTTTGTCTTATTTTATCCTTGCAAGGACCCTATAAATATCTGCAACCTGAGACTGCAAGAGGTAGCCAACATGCCAAGGGCCGGTGCCTCATCAGGGCAGCGGGGGTGGGGGTGGGGAAGAACAGGACAAAAAGAGAGGAAGATGGAGGAAAGGAGGAGGGAGCGGGCTCTGTGTGGGACACAGGAGGGAAGGTAAGAAGCAAACGCAGCCTGCCGTGCTGAATGCCACTCTGCGGTTACCTCAGGAGGCCTCGGGGGTTTCTGAGATGACATCTCTAATCCATACAAGGCTGATGCACTCAGCACGGGCTCTCCTTTCATTCAGACTGGGTCTTGTTGTAACACATGAGCGCATCTGGATTCCCACCAAATTCCTTAAGGAATTATTTATCCCTTACTTTTGGTATCTCAACATACCAACTCAAAGCACATGTATCGTTAAAGAAAACCCCTCATTATATTTCATGTATCCAACCATAGCATCTCCTTTGTATCTCAAAGCCACGGGTCAATGTTTCATTAACTTACTTATCCAATGTAAATTATTGCATAAGCATGAAACCAGAACTTATGCCACCGTTTATGGATCTAGTCCTTTTCTGATGAAATTAGTTATTTATAACTTAGCCTGCAACTTAACTCCAATGAGAGCAAAGACTTTGTAATAATAAATGCAAAAATTGTGTGTGAGTTATCTTTATGCACTAATGTATTCATATTAGTTTCTTATGGCTGCTATAACCAATTACCACAAACTCAGTGGCTGAAAACAAGACCAGTGTATTACTTACAATCCTGGAGGGCGGAAGTCCCTCCAAAATGGGTCTTACGGAATAAACGCGGTTGTCAGCGGAGCTGCATTCTCTATGGAGGCTGTAGGGGAGAATCTGTTTCTTTAACATTTTTTTTCAAGTTTCTCAAGAATTTATTTGTTGCCAAAAGATGGGACAGCCCTCACCCAGGGCCAGGCACCCTGCCCCACCCCACCTCCTGGACCATCCGGTGTACCCACCTAGTGACATACCATCCAGGGGTGGAGTTCTTGGCTGTGCTCTGTTCATTCCTTTGACTTTTCGAGAGACCACCTGCATTCCTTGGGTCGTGGCTTCTTCCTCCATCAAAGACAGCAGTGTAGCATCCTCCGATCTCTCTCTAACCACAGTCCCTATTTCTGTCATTCACGTTGCTGTCACTGCATCTTCTTTCCCTGACCCTCCTGCCTCCTCCTGTAAGGACCCTTAGGATTATATTGAGCCCATCCAGGTTATCCAAGATAATCCCACATCTCAAGATCCTTAGTTATACTTGCAGAGCTCCCACGGAAGGCGGTGGTTCTGGGGATTGTTGATAGGTTCTGGAATTAGGACAGGAACATCCTTGGTGGAGGGTCATTATTCTGCCATAAAACACTGTCTAGTTTTTTCAGCTCATTGGCTTTCAAACATATGTAGAAACTCAAGACCCAATAGCTTTACCAACAAATACTGTCTCGTCACCATACCCTTCCAGAGGAGGCTGAAACTTGAGGCAAGAGCCCGAGGCAGGTGTCCTTGATGGTCACTCTTGTTCCATGCTATTAAAAGTCCTGATAAATTTTGTCCAATATTATCCTTGGCATTGTCACCATTAGAAAGAAAAATTCGGGTCAATCTGTCTAAATTTCTATTTGAATATTCAAAGTTGTATTTTAGCAAAAGGCACTGATTTGGAACCTCTTTTATATTGCCAGAAACCCATTTTTTTTACTTTATGTTTCACAAGAGAGAGCTGAGGGTTTCTGTGACCAGTTCCGTGGCCCTATCTGACTGCTGACTTGTGCCGAGCAATCTTCTTAACCCGCGAGAGGGGCTCCTGTCTGCCCGGTCCTGTTAGTAGTTACACGTCTCAGAAACCAAACCTCAGACCTTCTATTTGACCATACAGGCATGAAGCATGCATGGTTCCTGCACTGAGGGATGAGACACTAAGGATCTCTCACCAGTCTACGTAAGAGGTGGGCACTAGACGTAGCATTTGGTCACATGGGAGAGACTGGAGGAGTACCCACTGGGTTGGCCTTTTATGGTTCCCCATAGGGCCAGAGCCTCCCTGGGGGACATTTGACACAGTTGGGGTGCCGTGATGATCGGTGGGGGAGGGGATAGCACAGGCGTCTGTGTGGAAGGAGACCAGGGTCGCTAGACTCATGCACAGGATACTCTGCCCTGTGGTGAACTGTCTCCCCCAAATGCTGACAGGACCCCTGGTGCTGCGTCTCCTCATCCACGTTTACTTCGCTGACCTCTGCTCCCCAAGGCCCCAAGGACCGCTGTTTTCAGCACAACGGGGTATTTAAGCCACAGCTTTCGCACTCCAGTAGAAGCAGTTAATCCCTCAAAAACAGCCCTAGATTCTAAAAATCTAAGAAAGTCTAACTTAGGTAAGAATGTACTGATTTTTCATCTGGTGATGACTTTTTTTTAGTAAATACTAAATTCTTCAAAATGTATTTTCCTCATTTTTTTTCTCTTTATTGTTGTCATTGGATGAAAATGAAAAAGCACTCTTCATTTTAATTTACTTATGGCGTAGGGTGTTCGTGGTTCAAAGCGAGAGGGAACAAGCCACTTGCTGTGTCCTAGCTGAACCCCATCCAGTCTGGCTCCGCCACTTAACAGCTACGTGACTTGAGGTAAGGTTCTTAATCTCTGTCTGTAACATGGTAATTAATAGGCCTAACAGTTTGTAAGGATTAGGTAAAAATGTATGTGCTTCGTGTGTAGTAAGTGCTCAGTATATTTTCACTATTAATAGTATGTGTGCTAGGGTCTGAGCTTAATCCTGAAAAAAATGACGACAGCCCTTACCTCAGAATTTATATCATAAAAGGGAAACAGGTTGGTAGATAAGCAAATGCAACAGTGGCATCAGTTACTCCATTTAAAAGGAAAAAATATTCAAATTTGGCTACATAGGCTGCAGTTGGCAGCAAAAAATGATGGTCAATTCTGAAGGCTCAGAAATCTATGAAATCTCTTTAAAAACAATGCTGTCACTAACTTTTCTTATTTTCATCTAATGTGAAAGCAATAGCTCTTATCCAAGTGTGACACATAGTACATGTAATTACGTTTCAGGGAATGTTGGCTTCTTGAGACTGTATTGCCTCAGAATTCTTTCCTGAACCCTTACTAGTAAAAACACACCCAGATTGAGGAAAAAAAGTTAGCCAATAGCAATTATACCACTGATTGTATCTACGTGTTCTGATTTGAGAAACGTTGAAGGATGAAAACTGAGCATGTGTGGCATCACCAGGACCGTGGCATGTGTGCAGGGGGCATGTGTACTTGGGGGGGAACTGGTTCAGTCTCCCAGCAGCGAACACTCAGTCAAGTAGGTGATTGTCCTCCTTTCTGTCTTTTCCCCATTCCCAATCCATCCTGTACAATGCCTTTTCCACTCAAATATTACCCATGGCTTCCTCCACTCCCACAAAACCGAACTCCAGCCAGCTGTCTACCTCCTTTAGTCTCCTGCCCCTCGACCCTCCGCCATCCGCGCTCATCCGCACCCCTGTACCTCCCACCCCCACCTCTCTTTTCCTTTTCGACTTAGAGAAACCCTTCCCAAAGACTTTTATGTCTTCTTTGGAATACCCACTATATTTTTAATTCTATTATTTTTACTGCCATTTATTGTCAGTGCATTTTTCAGCTCTTTCCCAATAAAAGTACAGGTTTTTCTTTAAATCCTTTTTATGAGACTACATTTGTGATAGTCCTGAACTCATATAACCAAACTAACATACTCCTAGGTTAATAGTTCTAGAGGATTATGTGTTAAGTATTTAATAATCCTTGATAGTTAACTATGCTTACAAATGCATAATAGCAAGTACCAAAAAGCAGATTAACGTATAGCTACATTCATTTGTAAGCTCAATGCCTATAAAAAATGTCACAGCCACTATGCCATGTTGAACTTTTGCAATGTTACCCTTTCAATTTCCAGTAGAATTTTTGCCCACGATTGTTTCTCTCCACATCACTGTCCTGCAACCCTGCCATGCTGCACACTAACAGCACTCATGTTGAGCTGCAATTTCTTTCCACACCTCGTCTTCTACACACCCAGCCCAGCCTAGCCTAGCCCAGGAGGGGAGGCCATATGCACGAAATAATCAAATAGATATTTAAAAATTAATTTATTTTTCTACTTAACTTTTAATAAATGAGAAGAAACAGTAGTCTGTCTCATAAAGAACATTTATAATACATAACAATCCATAAAGCCTCATGGTGAGGTAGGAACAGCTTTGGAAAACAATGCACAGTCATAAAACATACAAAAAGATTAGGTAAAATGTTGCAGCACTAAAGACATTTGATGTGCATCTGCATTTAATGAGATGATGGTTGCATTTCACTGTGCCACGTCTGGCCCGAAGGACAGGCTATTGCAAACACAAAACACCACAACATGGAAGTTCCATAAGGAATCACGGAATACACTGATACACTTCATTGTGCTGTTTCAAGGCAGAACCATGACGTGGGCATGGGTGTCTTTTTATATATAACCACATATGAATTTTATGTTACATTCCCTTCAGCATCTTTTTGCCAAAGACACTGGACCATAAAGTTTTTGGTTTGAAAGTTTAAACTGAATGACATACAAACAGCTCCTGTGCCAGTGAAAATGACTGCTAAGTATTCCAGAGCTTGTTAGTAAAACAGCATTGCCACACAGTATTGATAGGGCAACATCAAAATAGTGCTATTACAATTTCCATATCAGAGGGTCAAACACTGTATTTGACAGTTTCAATTTAAAAACCAGCAAACAAAAAAACCCCCTCCAACTTCCCAAGAGTTTTAACACTGTTTTATGACTTAACTGAAACTCTATTAAAATAAATACTTCTATATTGTAGAATTATTCTCCATATTTATGTCTGTGAACATCTTAAGACAGCAGGTAAATGACATCATACCATTCAAATGATATCTGCTTAGAAACAGTAAAAATCTTCAATCAACTCAATACTACTAAATACTTCACATTAGGTTCCATAGGCCTTTTCCCTCAAACCTTTCAAAAGTTCAAAATTAAAGTAAGGATGTTAACAAGACACAAAATGTTAACATAGTCTCCTACCTATTGGGATTTTCCAAAGGTGCTCTGGATGGAAATTTTTCCTATTCCAACTACATACCTTAGTTAGTCATACATTGTTTTCTAAAATGTTAAAATACATACAGCAAAGTTTTTGAGTTTTTTGACCTTTCTTTTTTGTAGGTTGTAGTCCATACTTTTACAATGCCCTTCTACCCCACCCATCTCCCAAAACAATCATGTAAGCGAAAAGGTGATGGTGGAGAATTAAATCTCTCTCATCACTAAGGCTGCGTTTGGCTTGGAAAAACTTCTGGGTTGGTTTGAATTCAGGCACATGCAGCGCCTTCTCAGTAAACCAAGACAACAGACACGGTGCTAAACACATTCTAAATACACTGATCTTGCTCAAATACAAAAGAGCCAGCAGGAGAGGTGCACCTCCTAAAACCGATGCAGTATTATAAAACAGCGTATTTAAATATTGGGTTTAAGTCTCCTAATTCAGGATATTTCCCTCACTTTCTCTGAGGAGAGGATAAACTATTTTGGAAAGAGACACTTAAATCCCACAATATTTAAATATGAAAGCATTTGAAAAGATAATGCTAATATAGCTAAAAATGGGTTAGAAAGTGCATTGTAAAGAAATAAATAATTCTCTGCGAAAACTCAAAAGGTGAGCCAGTGGCCACTGATCATGCTATGACAATGTCCTTTGAAGAGAAGCCTTCGTGACATACAAGCTACTTAAAGATGATGAGAAGTGAACTAACTGACATCCAAAGGCCGTTCCCTCCAAAGCACTCTTGAAAAAACAAATAGCCCTTGTTCCAAGCTTATACACCCTCTTTAAAAAATCCTCATTCAGTTATGTCTTACACACTATACACTTAAAAAAAGACCCCAAAAAAGCATTTGTCAAGTAAACCTCATTGAGTGTATTTTACCAGTTATCCTATTGTATCATTGCTGAAATGTTTCTATAACAAACTGTTTTGAGATCTTAGTATTTTGTAGCTTGAAGTGTTAAATCAGGAATGTACGTGATATAGTATAATTTGAAGCTTTCTCTTATTCACTCCATTTCACATTTAAAAAATTTTTTTGCAAATTCAAAGTAACTACCAGCTTAGGAACTAAATCCCACAATGTCAGGTAAGAGTATTAAAACATCAAGATGCATTGCAAATTGGCAGGTTAGGGTTTTGGCCCATTCTAGTAAATGTGAACTTACAAACTGTGTTCCTAAAATTACCTCACTCTCATTGGAAAAATCAGCTGTTCTTAAATAGGCCCATTGCCAGCAATAGGCTCACCCTAGAAAAAAACCCCTACCTTCTACCACAAAAGATCGTCCCTTTAAAACTTTTTAAAAAGTTAACTGTCAAAGGCCAGCGCTTTCATCTTAAGACCCATTAAACAATGAATTATTTCAAATTCCAAAAGGCTGCCATCCCAAAAGTAGTCAGCTATAAAAGTCACTGAAGTAGTCAGGATACCTTGTTTCTAGAAAAATAGAGCTATACATGATAACTGATATTAACATTCATTCTTTTGAGGACAAAAATCTAGTTTCTTCACAAAGCATAATCCCTCTATATAAAAAAAATATATAACTTAAATACCCTTAAATAATATTTGTGTATGGATTTGAAATCCATACAACAACAAAAAGCCAAGAACAATTTCCTGTATAGGTTTTGTGGCCTCTTGCAAAATAAGCCATTATTGGAAGATCTGAGCGCTATCAAGACAGGATGACTTACAGAATCTTAATTATTAATTTGGCCTTAACTCATTTTGCTTTTTAAGAATTTAATATACAAATTGCATTAGTCTTCAGACTTCTTTTCTCTCCCAAGTCAGTGGCTCTTGGCAAAACACAAACATTGCTGGTTGTTTGAAAAGCTGCATTTGAATCCATTTGTGTGGGTCACTATGAGATGACTTTGCTGCGAAAAGTGTTTTTAAACACCAACAATTTGGAAGATTCCATTAATAAGCCTGTATTTAATATGCAATTATTAGACTGAATTGAATGTCCTTAAAAACATTCATTGTATATATTTTGTGAGCAAACTTTCAGTTCAGTGTTTGTGATGCTAATCTTTCCAAGAAGGTAATGCTGGTGAGCACGTCCATGTTTTAGACTAACTTCGGTAAGAGAAAGCATGTTCAAATTCTCAGAATAATTTAGAAATGTAGTCTCAATATTACTTTACAATAATCTAAATATTTAACTTGGTAAACATTCTTCCCTGCTCTTACTCCCCATATGCCCTACTATGTGTAAACTATAGTTCAATTTGCTAATTACTCCTCACTGTTTATTAGAATAATACTCAGCAATATAGAATACAGGGTAATAACTGATATATTATAAATAACCCATGTGAAGAAAAAAATGAAACTTCCTATTAATATCCACAAGTCACTCTTAAAATATGCTGCCATTATGCTATGTAATGATCTTAAAGAACAAGTAAATATTACCTAAGTATCAAAGGAAAAAAGCTGGTGGTTTTTAAGTCTAGTAATTATAATCTAACAAACAAAGCATAACACTGGGGGAAAAGAAAAGCAGAGAAATTCCAGTAACAATTTTAATTTATTAATCCCCCTAATTTATTTTTCTCCATGGAAAAACTGGAAATCAAATGTCATTGTTATATAAGGTTTATACTTACTTTAAACAAAAATGTAACATAGTGTTAAAACTGGCTTTCCAAAAAGTGTTACAGCATCGCTGTACTCTGCACTAAGAATCACAAAGTTGTAATATAGAACTCTGTTAAGCAGTCCCATTATGTTCTTATAAAAATAGAATTAAGCTGTGTGACCAGACAAGGACTTCAATTACACTACTTGGCAAACTTAGAATTTCAATGGAGTCTTTTTTCCTCTTGCAGGTTAAAGCAAAAGTCAGATATCACATCTTTTTTCAAGACTCACAAAGATGACTCAGGTTGTTTGTTTGGCATGTTTTTAATCTCTATCACGACAGCAGGGGTGTTTTCACCTTTAGTCCTCCTGGGCTTCTCTAGATTGTCACTAAGTTCTAAACAAGAAATGCTAACTGCTGGGGCCTTTTCTGCATCCTTTCCAGAGTGGGCTTGTGGCCGAGTCCCACAACATTGCTTCAAAGCACACTGAGTTCTGCAGGCAAGTTCACAAGGGACTACACTGGATTTAGAGCCTACACTAGCAAATTCAGGCTGAATAGTAGTAGCGTGAATTCCGTGATTATGGAAAACGTCTTTAATGATTTTAGCCACCTGCATGTATGATGTTGGGTCTTCACATTTTATGTGAGCAGTGGCAATGATTCTGCTTCCAGCAAGTTGCCAAACATGTAATTCATGAACTTCCTCAACTCCTTCGACATCTCGAAGTTCTTTTACCAAATTTCTGATATCAATTTGTTTAGGAACAGTTTGTAGAAGAATAAGAGCAGATTCCTTAAGTAATGGGTAAGTTGTGTAAAGAAGTATACAAACCATTACAATACAAAGAGTTGGATCTAAATACAGCACCCAGCAAGGACCAGCCTCATTAACTGGAGAATGAGTACTATTCATCATGTCTATAAACACTTTGCACGGGTCGGGTGTACATGGGTTCAGACAGAACTCCCCTTCAGGACAACCTCGCCAAGAAAAGTAAAAGACCAAGGCATTAATTACTACAATCACTGAACCCAAAGCATCTCCAAAGACATGCAGAAAAACTCCACGCATGTTAAGTTGTGCAGTGTTATCGTCATCATCGTCATCTTCCAATTCCATATGATCAGCTTCTCTGATAAGATTCCCATTCACTTGTACTTCCGTTCCATCACTTCTGGACTTTTCTGGATCTGCAAAGAAATACAAATTCTGCGTCAAATATTCTTAATTTTAAAAATGTGCTTGGGGCAATTCAATATAAATTGACATACTGGGACTAAGCCAGGGCACGATGGCCAGGGATAAATTAAGTAATTAAGATGATAGTTTCCTTATTCTCCTTACCACCCTACCTCCCTCACTCTCATAGAAGTTCATCTTCTGGGGACATTCCCCTGTACTCTCTGGCAAGTACCAAAATGAAAACAAAATTGAATGCTAACGCCCCAAATTAATTGCAACTATGGGTAAGTCTAATGCAAAGGCCCGATCTGACGCAGAGCTCTAGTCACTTTTTGTCTAGTTAACTTTTAAACGTTTATTATGAATATAAACCACAGAGTTTCTCGGTAGAGAGGATTTAGAAACTGGCAAATCAACAATATAAAGTTATCAACAATCACAGAGTAACCTCAGTAAAAGTTGCAACTAAATGATCGTTATCTACCCTACTTTTCTAGAATATTTTTTAAATTTCAGTTTTGAGATATAACTGACATAAAACTGTAAGATTTTGAGTGTGCACACCATGGCGACTCGTGATTTGTATATATTATAAAAGAATCCCCCTCCCCTCTATTTAATTAACACATCCATCACCACACATATTTATCAGGTTTTTTTGTGGGGGTTTTTTTTTTTTTTTTGGTGAGAACCTTTAAGTTCTACCCTCTTAGCAAATTTCAGTTATACAATACAGCATTATGAACTATAGTCCCCATGTATTATATAGCTCCTCAAACCTTACTATCTTACAGCTGAAAGTCTGTCTTTTTACCAGCCTCTCCCCTTTGCCCATACCCTATCATCACTCTTCAACCAAATGCACTGATCTGCTAAAGGAAATAGGCACACCAGAGCAGCCTGATTTTCTTTGGAATAACACCCTGCTGCATGGGAGAGAAAATTCAGTTATTTACTAAACCTTTTCAATATACAACTTGAATTTCATTAACCTAATATCCTGCATCTTGGAAAAGAAGGAAAACTGTCTATGTGGTATCATACAACTAGGTAAATAAATATCAATGGAAAAAACTGGGAGGAAATACAAACTGTTAATCTCATTGAGCTTGGGCAGTAGGACATTGGTTGACTCCTTTTCCCATCTCCTTTCTTTCAACATTTATTTTCCAAATTTCCTTCAAGATTATACTTATAATGAACAGCATGCATTACAATTTACGCTGAATAAATGACCATCACTCTATTTTAGTGTGACTGAAAAAAACCCTAACTGAAATGTTGAACATGCCTAGACAGGTCCTAAAACTAGGATTTTCAGGATTCAGTTTTAGATTTTAGACAATTAACTGAAACATAGCATTGCTGTTCAAAAAAGAAACATTTTTGAGCTCAGGTAAAGTCAATGGCTAGCTAGCCCTGAATACAATACAATATTAAGGCACTTGTTTAACAGGGCATAGGCACCACTTGGATTTCAAACAGCCCACGACTAAGAACGAATTGGCTATTTTCTCCATTTCCCAATGGGTCCAAGAAACTGAGTTAGGAAGCATTTTTGATCCTTGAAAAACCCAAAGCAGACAGTCTCTTGAAAAGATAGCCTGTTAGGACACCCAAGGGCGGTAGCGCACTGCAGCGGGCTGTCACCTCCAGACCCTTCTCCCACTCTCACAAGCACGGTCCCTACCTACACCGCAGACGTGCCCCCAGGCCGCTAACACCCGGGCTGAAAGGGGTCCCGCTCACACGCCTTCCCCGGCGGGGGCGGGACCTGCACGGAGCGGGAAGGCGACAGCACAGGGCGTAGCGCAGGCCGACTCGGGCACCAGGGGGCGTGCGGGCCAACCTGCCCGGGGCCCGCCTGGGGTCTGGGTTCCCCAAACCCAACCACCTGAGGCGGCGACTTTCTCTCCTCACCTGTCCCGTCCAGTTTCAGCCCGTTGGAGTTGCTACTATTGGTCACCAGAGTGTTGGTCTCCTCCTGGTCAGGTCTCTGGTTGCCTGCGCTCATGTTGTTATCGCTGTCCCCGGAGCGGCTGCTCTTGCCGCGGACCCCCTTGGAGAGGCCGTGGCTGTGGCCGTGACCCCCGTGCGAGTGGCCGTGGCCGGAGTTGTTGCCGAAGCCGCTGTGATGGTGGAAGAGGCAAAGCCCCAGCACGTTGACCACCAGCCCCGCCACGCCGACCCCGAGGACCACCAGGGGCTGCTGCATCTCGTGCGGCTCGATGAAGCGCTCGATGGCCTCCAGAAGGATGGCGAAGCAGAGGCCAGTCAGGAAGATGGCGTTCACCAGAGCCCCCATCACTTCGGCCCGGATCCAGCCGAACGTGTTCTTCTGGGTGGCGTGGGTCCGCCGGGCGAAGCGCTCGGCCACCAGTGCCACCACTAGCGCCAGCACGTCCGACAGCATGTGGAAGGAGTCGGAGAGCATCGCCAGCGACGAGGTCACCCTGCTCACCACCACCTCCAGCACCATGAACATGAAGGTCAGCATCAGCATGCACAGAAGCCGGCCGCGGTTCCGACCCCAGCACCCCATGGCTGCGGCTAGGGGCCCGCCAAACGCAGCCCGGACACTTGGGAGGCGGTGGCTACGAGGCGCCGAGGGTCGTTCTACGACCCCGCAAAGGAAGGAGGACGGCGCGGGGCTCTCACCACCCGAGCCTGGCCGCTGAGGGGCCTCCGGGGCGGGATGGAGGTGAGCCCCGGGTCAAGCCGCCGAGCCTTTGCGCCTGTGGACGGCCCCGGCGGGCCGGCGGCGAGCAGCTCCTCAGGCGCCCGTCCTCGGAGCCGGGGAGGAGGCCCGGCTCAGCCCCAGCAGCCTCCACACCCGCAGCGGGCCGGCGGAGGTGGCGGCGTTGGGGAGCTGGGGTTACCGGAGCCTGGGGACCAAGAGCTCGACCAGGAGCAAGAGCTGGCGGTCAGCGGGGGCGGGCGACAGGCAGCTCCGCGCTGCGAAGGCTCCGAGCATCTGCAGGCTTTCAGCGCAGGTCTCCCCTCCGCAGGTCGCCCGGCTGTGGTTCGGCTTGAGTAGCCGACGCCGGGGCGGCTAAAAAGGCGGCGGCCACAGCATCTGCACTCGGCCCGGTGTCGGGCGCCTTCTTCGCCCCCCCGCCTTTGCAGACGGTTTACAAAAAAACTTTGCTTTGCACTCGGAACCCCCGTTTTCACACGGACCCGAGTGTGACAAGGCTTCGACGCCCCGCCCATCGGGCCGGCACGCTTACCCATTGGCCAGGACACCTTCACGACAGCCGCCTCATCCCGCCCATCCGTGCTCGCTATTGGATGAAGTCTCGGCGGAGCGGTAGGGGGCGGTGCCGCGGCTTCAACAGATGGGGGCGGGGCCTTTCCCTCGGAGCCGGGCGTGGGCTGGGGGGCCGCGGCCGGGTGCAGCGGCGGGCGTCGTGGGGGAGGGTCGGGGGCGCGGGCCGCGTGCAGCAGGAGGGGGAGGGGCAGGCGGAGTTCCCGTATTTGGCGGGGCCTCCACTCTAACGCAGCGGATCTTCGCAGCCCACCACACACCTGCGGGGGACCGGTAGCAAACAGACTTTGATCCTGGGAGCCGAGTCCACGTGGGGCGGCGGGCCGCTCGGCCGCTGTGTGATGGACTGCAGCCAGGGAGGGGTCGGGAGGGACCCTCTTGTGTGCCGGGCCTTGGTGTGCGCCTTCCTGTCAAAAGAACCTAGATCAGGCATCAGACTCATAAACAAGTGCCGCACGTAACTTGTGACTCTGCCCAACACAGATCGGAGGAGTTAGCACTTCAGGGCGGTCCTGAGACCAAATCCTTGTGTTTCAGTAAAGCAAATCACCCACATCACCGTCATCCCTGGGAGGCCCTGTGTAAAATCAGATATTTGTCACTGATTAGCCAAGGACAGTTTAGGGTAGGGACTTCAAAGTGGGAGAAACCGGGGTTCTGGTCCTTCCCCGCTCCTCAGCTGTGTGAATTTGGGTAAGTCAACCAATCTGTCTAGACTCGCTTCTTCATCCGTAAAGATTAAACAAGAGGGACGCGTAAGATCCCTTCTGACTTTTAAATTCTAAGGCTCTATGATTTAACAAACATTTTATTTATAGACTACAAACAGCGGAACCCTGTGTTGGTTGCTATGGGGAAGAGGAGGGGCAGTAAGAATACAGAAAAATGAGCTTCTGTCCAGGTGGAGGTAAAATATAAACATAAAATTTTTAAATTACCATGAAATACTGTTAATAAATTATGCCAACCCTATTTTAGATTAGGTATGTATATGCCGTGCTCTGGAGATTGGTTAATCTGGAAATCAAGGTTTCCTGAGCCTAAATGGCGGGGGAGGGGCGACTAGAACCTCAGTAGCCTGAGCTGGACCACCAAAGGCCTCACCACAATCCCCGGAACTGAAGGAAGGACCACCAACTGCTCTGGGCATCTCGAGACCAATGCAGTGCTAGTGCCCCAGGATTGGTATGTAAGCGTGTTTGAAGCTGTGTTATTTTGCATTTTTTAATATTTCTATAATTTTTTTCACTTGGATGTGGTGTTTTTGATCTGTCCCCCCAGACCAGAGAACTCATCTCCTATTTCTGTCCTGCAGGAATGGAAGAGAATGGAGGACAGTTTCCAAAACATTATAAAGCAAGAATAGCTATGATTTGATGATTAATTGGGTAGTGGGAGGGTGGACCCTAGGAGGAGAATTTAACAAAGATAGTCCAGTGTTTTTAACCTGACAAGGAAGATACTGCCTTAAGCAGGTGAGGAAGCTGGGGAAGGGTGCAGAGGCACGGAACTGAATTTAAGGGCAACTAGCCCTTACAGAGCCCCTTTTTAATGTCCTCAATTTGAAGTGAAGTCTGGGTGATGTTAGTGCTGAGGAATAGGGAGATGGGTTTGGGGACTTCCACAATGTCCTCTCCTTATGGACAGGAGTGGACAGTTGACATTTATCTGAACACATGTGCAAACCCAGCTTCAAACCTTTCAACCAAACTTCCTATTCAGAAATTGGGGATCCACTAATGGGTCGAGATATCTTATGGAAATGGTCAGGAGGCTGTCTGAAGACCATTTTGCCTCCCATTGGGACCTGCTGTGTCTCTTTATCTAGAAAAAAATGGATTCCTCCAAATGTGAGAATTTAATGCCAAAGAGGAAGCAATGGGCAGATGTGGGGGGGGGGGGGATATGCAGCAAACAGGGTAACTATCCCTTGAGTAACTAAGCAGCCTGAACTGGGAGATGTTAGGCCCCTACAAAAACAGGCTGTTAGGTTCAATGCAACTCAACAGTTACCTATGAGAACTAGTTTGTGCAAGCATTTTTTTCCCTTGTAAGCCATTTCCCAGACAATGTGCTATGAGAGTATTCTCATAGCCAGGGGTGGGGAGTAGGGGGATGGGAGGTACATTTTCCAGGTTGTAAAAAGTTACAGTCACGTACTCCATAAAGAGTAATATCATTTACATAATGGCAAAACAGTTCAGTCAAATAAACTTGTCTTTTTCTAGCATTTTGTAGAAAAAAATACTTTGGTAGTTTGATTCTGATTGGTCCTATCACAGCTGGTTGTCCCAGTGTAGTGTCCACTCAGCTGGGAGTGGGCTAAAACGGAGGGAAGCTGTACAGTTAGTCACCAGCACCCCTGGAGAGTGTGGCCCCAGGTTGAGTCAAACAGCTTGGCTTTTCTTCCTAATTCTTGAGAACTCTCCTGATCATTTGCTTACTACCCAAACCAACTGAACTCAGCATACTTTGAAGATGAGAGAACAATGCTCGCTTTGGAAAGAGGCTGCCAGTTTGAGAGAAAGTCAGATGTTTAACACAAACTGCCACCTCAGAGCCCTCTGAGTAGGACCTCTCCCAGCTCTCTAGGCCTCGTTCCTCCAACCTGGAGCTTCTAGGCTCCAAAAACTAGCCTGCAGATTATCAGTCCAAAACGTAGGTTTAACAGGATTCTTATAAAAAGCTGCTGAACACAGACCCACCTCTGAGCCTTGGTTATCAAAAATTATGAGTGTCTGAAGCTGTTCCATGGAAAGACAGGAAGAAAACTGTGTGAAAACCAGGTTGCATTGGATTGTGGTAGTTGATGGTAAATCACTTCTAATGTTCCACCTTAAAACAAAAATGATGGGGAAATCAGATCTGTTTTGTTTTGGAATGCACTTAAATAATTATTACAAATATAAACTAAAATCTCTGGTGACACCACCAGGGCCAAGGTTTGAATTTTTAGTGGCTTCCTGAGGGAACAGGCAGGAGAACAAAGAATAAACAAGTAACAATGCAGTAATAAAACCCAGAAATATCACAAAAGGGCTCAGAGGTATAAGGGAAATCCTACAAAAGGGTCAGAACAGGAAAGCCTACAAGGAGGCAAAGGGAAAACAGGAACAGAGCAGGGAGCAGAAAGTGTGCCGAGAGGCCCGCGACAGTCACTCGGCTTCTCGTATTCGTTGGTGAAGCTGAAGAACGGCAGGTGAGGGTGACCAGCCAAGAAAAACTCATTTCTCTCAAAGACCGAAAACTGGATTTACGTTCCCCAGGTCATCTAGAAATAAAGGCACTGACACCTATACAGAAAGGCTCATTGACAGCATTTGTGAATTTCTCGGGTGCAGTGTTCCATAAATACAAGGAATTGTTGAAGGCTCCGGTGGTCAGTTGTAAGGTTCAAGCTGAATGTCAGTCGTAAGGTCTAGACCAAATGCCCATTGTTTAGCCCTTCTGCTCTGGAGGCTGGAGATTATAATAAAAGGACAAAGTACGGAAGTGGTAAGAAATGAAGTTCCATTTTCAAGCATGTTTCTGTGACTCCGTCCATCACATGTACATAAAGATGATGCTGACCAGTACAGCATTTTGAAAGTATCACACACCTAATAAGTTCTAGAAGGTTCCCAAAGTCCTCTGGGAACTGATCCTTAAAAGTTACTGTGTGACTTTGGACAAGTTATTAAATCTCTCTAGGCCTCACCTTTCACATCTTTTCAGTGAGGCGTGCAAGAGATGGTGTCTTAACTGGGGTTTAGATGTGAGTCAGAGGGTGGACGCTGCCTGGGTGATGCTCTCAGGGGCCACGTGTACTTGGCGTCAGCCTGAATCCAGAGCTGACTTTTCAACTTGCGGATTCAGGGACTTGCATTTTTATCGTTTCACCCGGGAGGAACTGATCCACATGGACTCAAAATGGACTAATTTGCTGGCCAGATTCCCAGTTGGTTCACTTTCTCTGTCTAGAGGAGAGAGCTCATCGCACAGAGCCAGCCTGCCTGCCTCCCTCTTGCTGGGCAGGGCCTCTCAGAAGGAAGGCAGCAGGGAGAGAGGAGAACTGGACTCCCAAGAAGCTGGATCTTCTGTGGAGGGGAGCATTTCCTCTCTCTCTCCTAGACTGTAAAAGTCTCCTGCCTGTTTCCACCTATACGCTCTGCCCTCCCGTTCCTGAGTTATACTCCTTTTTGCTGCCAGAGTGATCTTTTCAAAACCCAGGTCTGGTCATTGCGAAATACACATCTCCACCACCACCACCATACAGCTGCCATGCTTCAACGCTCTCCCAGCGCTCTGAGAAGAAGAACCAAACTCAAGTGCACACAGCTCGGCATGGCCCCCAGCCTCTTCCCGTCTCTCCACCCAACAGCACTGGCCTTTCTGACCACCACACACGCGCATGCCCCCTCCTGCCCAAAGGCCTAAGCCCTCACTGTTCCCTCTGCCTGGGACACTCTTCCCACCCCTCTTCCCCATCGTCGTTCTTGCCCACTCTTCAGCTCTCAGCGCAAGGACCGCTTCCTCAGGGAAGTCTTCTCTAACCCCGCTGACCAGGTTAAACCTCTCTGGTACAAGTTCTCTTGGCTCCTTGCCCTTATCTCGTATGGCACAGAGCAACGATGCGATTTCATCCGCATGAGTATTTGAGCAGATTGGAAGCTCCATGTGGAGAAAGGCAGTGTGTGCTTTTGCTCCCTATTGTATCTCTAGCCAGCCTGGCTCAGAAAATATTTTTTCAATGAATGAATGTTCATTACCTTTCTGAAGATTAGCAATTCATGCATTCATTTAATGGACCCTGATGATTGCCTATCTGTGCTGGAACATGAGAATCCTCTGATCCTCATGAAGACCCTTTCCTTCTGGAGTCTAGACACGGTGACATCTCCTCCTCCATTAGCTCACCTTTTTCTTTACCACAAGCAGGCTACCACCCTTTTGCTGAGATATTATTGCGCACGAGATGCAATTAACTGGATGCCCACCCTTGAAATCTGCCGTGATAACATTCTAGGTTCTAATACACTTTTCAAAGTCCTTCCATATCCCTTATTGAAGGTGTATGATGATCCAGTGACGTTTGCAAGGTGGATTCTACAGGTGGTGGGCTGAGATCCCATGAAATGAAGAAATGTACTCAAGGCTCCATGGCTTTCGGTTGCACCAGGAACATTTTTATTTTTAACTTCACACCCAAGTTTTGGGGCAACAAACCAAGGGTGAGACCTCACATGTACTACTATAAATTCTGGTGTTCATCTCAGTTATAAAACTTTCTGGTTCTTTGATTTTCTTATTAATTTGTAATTACTATAAGGACTAAGGGGAGGTGGCCTACTTGTGAGTGACACCTCTTTAACAGGTCACTCCAACGTCTGATTCCCTAGTGGTGTGTTCCAAAATTGGGTTCTGTTCACACGTAAGTCTGTAGCATGAATTAGCTTAATTTTCCTGCCTACAGCTTCTATTCATTTCTTACTTCCAGTTTCTTTAACAACCGGGATGCCTTCCAAAGAACTAAATTAGTGAGCACACTGCCCCCTCACCTGGGGCCCCTTGTTAACTTGCAGCTTCTGGCTCCACGAGGGCTGCACTGAAGCCTGGGATTCTGCATTTCCAATAAAGCTCCTGGGGGGTGCCCATGTCGGTGGCCCCCAGACCACACTTCGAGGACCAAGGTATTAGAAACTTCTTTTTTTTAACCCTGGAAGGGGGGTATTACATGGGGTTAAGAGAGTCCCACCAAAAAAAGTATCCTCAAATTTAAAAAGGTTTTAATTTTACCTTTTATTTTATATTTATCTGTCATATTTGAATTTTATGTTGTAATGAACAATGTCACTTCCATGTTAAAATTTTAAAATGAAATCAAATATCTTATCCTGGTAGGAAAGCACTCCTTAAAATTAATCAAACTCCAGGAGCGAAGAAGCAAGCATTCCAGCTTTTGCTTTCACTGTGTCAGATAAAAATAATTACTTTACAGCTTTTGGAAACATGGGGTTACTCTTGACTGGCATTTGTGGCTTCTGAAGTCTGAATAATAGGTTGGGCCGAGGACTCAGAGTATGAATGGGGGTCTCTTGCATTCAATTCTTTCATTTTCCAACAGGAAATGCCTTTCCCGTCAGGCATTACTGATCAAATCCTCTCGAAAAGCCTGAAAGGCTGGAAATGAATAAGAAGGGTTCGATATTCAGGTGGCACCAGGAGCAGCCGTAGCGCCAGGAAGAGTAGATGGGAGGCGGCAGTGGAGATGCTTCCCTCTGCCTGTCTGCTGACTCTAGAGGAAGAGAGCAGAGACCTAGCTGCATGGTGGCTGCATCTGCAGACCTTTCCCATGAGTCCTTCTTATTGACCTTACGCTTTAATTGGCTTTAGGCTTATTCCATCATAGGTCAGAGTTGACAATCTCCTAATCTCAAGAGGGACATTATCCAGTGCCATTGTGCTATTGTCTTAAAAGTAACCACAGGCAAAACTATGGGAGCTACATTTCTAGGTGCTGTTCGGCTGCCCTCAAATTCGAGAGCAATGCTTTAATGGAAAAACCAGGGTGTGCTAAATTAGGGCAAATGGTCTGCCTTCTGGTAGGGCCCATAGGAAGGTGGAAGCGCTAAGTCTAATGGGAAAGTGTCTGGCTGCACGTGTTGGTACGAAAAGGAGGATGAACTGGTCAGTTTTCCTCCGTTCCTATGGCCTGACCTCCAGTCTAGGCCTCCGTATCTCTCACAGCGGTTACGTGAGCACTTCTCACAGGTCTCCCATTCCTGTCCTCCTCCAACCTACTTGACACAGTGCTTTCTGATCCGTATTCTTATCCATCATTGCTCGCATGGCGTTCTTGTGCAAAATCCTCGGTGGCTGCCCATTACCCAAGTATAAGGCATGTTTTATCTAGGTAGGTAAGGTATCCTGCGTGTGACTTTAGCTTGCCTGTCCAAACGTATCTCTCATTCCTCCTCAACACAGGTTCTCCACTCAGAGTATCCCAAGTAACGGTTCCAAGTGACCTAACGTCTCGGTGCCTCCGTTTCCTCAAGTGGACCAGACTAACATGTCTTCTTTGGTTGCTGTACATGAGATGAGTTAATACACTTCAGATGTTTAGGACAATGCAGGAACATGGCAAGGGCTTGGAATGGATTGAAGGATGCCCTTCCCCCAAAAAACATGCCCATGCCCTAATTCCTGGAAACTATGAATGTTACCTTATTTAGAAAAAGGCTTCTTTGCAGATATAATTAAGAAGCTTAAAAAGATCATCCTGGGCTACCCAGGTGGGCCCTAAATCCAAGTTCAAGTGTCCTAACAAGAGACACACAGTGGTGACTAGACAGACAAGAAAAGACCACGTGAAGATGGAAACAGATTTTCAAGGAACGCCCACAGCCACCAGAAGCTTAAAGAGTCAAGGACAGGAGTCTCCCCGAGGACTTCTGGAGGGAGCACAGCCCTGCCAACATCTAGGTGTTAGACTTCTGCCTTCAGAACTCTGAAAAGGCAAATTTCGGTTGTTCTAAGCCACCAGGTTTGCGGGGATTTGTTATGGCAGCCACAGGACACTCACACAAGGCCCATTACATTTTAGCTATTACTGTTAATTAATCCCCGTATGTGCCTTTTCTTCATCTTCTCAGTGACAGTTTTTATCTCACTGTTCTCTTCAAGTGTCTCACACCGTTCTTTGCAAGTAGAAAAGCGGAATAAGTATTTATTGTAATGAAGGAAGGGAGGAAAAATGTCTACCCTTACCACTTACTTGGTGCGACATACCCACAGTAGCATTTCCGACTGTCCCATTCCATAAACTCGAGCATTCGGTGACGAGAACATTCATTCGGTGATTTCCATCTGCTGCCCTGTATGTACCTTGGTGTGTGCCTCCCTCCACAAAGCTGCTTTCTGTATCCTCAGGTCCTAGTACATAGTAAGTAACTCAAGTCTGTGGCAATAATAATAATCCCATTGTCAAAAGTTGTCCACTAATTTTTTAGTCATTCTGGAGTCTCCCAGGCCCTTGCATGTACTGTGTTCTTGTTGGTGCTAGCAGCTTGCTCTTAGGTTAACTGTCTTTCTGTACTGACACAGAACCTTCCAGTCGGTCCCAGGACATTTTAAGGAGCAGCCAATGAATGATGAGCTTGACCAGGCTAATTCTTCTGCTGAGTACACTTGTATTGAGATGAGTGGGCTATAGGCCTAGGCCTGACAATCTTTTCCTTACACGTACAGAGAAGGTGGTTTTGCCGATGTCTCTCACAGTGGAATTACTCTGATGTCTGTTCACTTGTGAGCCTGTTTCCTGTGTGACCCACATAACTCCTCACGTTGCTGGGGGAGCCCCCATGCCTCAGGGAATTGGCTCAGCCTTCAGCTTCTCCCAACAATTTTCTCATGGAAGGTCTTTTTTCTTTCCCTTCACACGTTCAAGGACTCAGAGATTGACTACCACTTGCTAATGTAATACCAGATTCACTTTAAAAAAAAAAGGTCCCCTTATTTGGACATATTTTCAAATTTAGAAAAAGTCTCCAGGAACCCCATACATTCTTGACTTAGATTTACATGTTCTTAACATTTTATCCATTTGCTTTAGTGCTGTGCTCTCCTCTCAGCTGAACCACATGAGGGCATACATACATGCACCAGAGTCCTTTACCCCTGAATATTGTGTGTATTTCCTGAAAGTAGGAATATTACCATTGTAACCACAGTACCAACTTTAATGTGGTAGTGTAACCACATTTACCAACTTTATACATTTACGTTAGCCCTGGCTGGTGTGGCTCAGTGGGTTGAGCGCCAGACTGTGAACCAAAGGATCACCGGTTTAATCCCCGGTCAGGGCACATGTCTGGGCACATGCCTTGGTTGTGGGCCAGGTCCCCAGTAGGGGGTGTGTGAGAGGCAACCACACATTGATGTTTCCTCTCTTCCTCTTTCCCCTCTGTCTAAAAATAAAATAAATAAATAAATAAATAAATAAATAAACAAACTTATATTGGTACTTATTCATACTCCAATTTTGTCAGTTGATCTAATAATGTATTTTGTATCATTGTCCACACTGCCACTTCCTGTACAATGTGAAATCTAGGGAACAGCTTGCATTTAGTTGTCTTTGAATCTGGAACATTTCTACAACCTTTCTTTGAATTTTATAATGTTGATCTTTTTTTTAAAGAATACAGTTCACCTTGCCTTTTAAAAAATGGTAACATTCCCATGTTGCATTTATCTGATGTTTTGTTTATGCATTCTTGGCTGGAATGTGGCAAAATTAACATCTTGTCTTTTTGAGGGTATCACTGCTGGAGGCACCCAGCACCCATCTGCCTGTTCCTGGTCGTGGGCTTATCTCTCCCCATCAAGGTATTGCTCCATTTCTCCACTGTGTAATTTTCGTTCCCTCCCTTGAAGTAATCAGCAGTCTCTGGAGAGATACTTTGAGACCTTCAAGTTTCTAGCTCGTTCACACTTCTCCCTTGGATTCAGCATCCACTGATGGCCCCATCTTTACTCTGATGACTGGCAAATAGTGGCTTTCCAGGTCTAGCAGTCCCTCCGCATTTACCTGTCAATGCTCAATGTTTTTATGTTTGTTTGTTTGTTTATCTACCTATCATAAGCAAAGAACTAATGCATCTTACTTTTTCAGTGGCTTGTAATTCATCACCATACTTAATTTGGGTGCTGACTTTTTTCTAATTTAACCCATGGCACCCCCTCCTCTTCAAGCTGCTTCCTATGTCAGATATCTAATGAAGGTTTCTGGATTTTGACTGAAAGATAAAAATATTATACTTTCATGGTTATTCATGGTTATTTCATGGTTATCGGGTGCTCTCTGGCACAATAGGAGAGCATGTGGTGCAATGGTTAAGAGTTGGGAACTGAGACAGATCTAGGGTTGATTCTGGCTTTTCTATTGGCAATGTTTCTTGGGTAGATTACTTACCCTTTCTATGCCTCGGTTTCCTTTTATATGGGGTAATACTAGAACTTACCTCATGGGGATGTAGTGAGAATTAAGTGAGGTCATATATATCAGCTGCACAGTAGCGTAACTGAGTGATACATAAATACCTGACACGTGGGCTAGTGGCATCATTTCATTCCCCCATGTGACAGCTTGTGCGTGGTCTAGGTTGTCTCAGCTGCTACCTCTGCTCCCTACTAATAGCAGCTGCTATTCAAGAGTCACCCCAAATTTATATCTGTCTGCCCTTTTCCAATGTATTTCAGTTAGCTGGGTTGTTGATTGTGGGTTTGCAGGGATCTGCAAATCATCGCAGCCCTGCTATCCTTTTGTTGAAGATGAGAAGTCCGTGCCCTGAGAGGTTAGCTGTCTTGCTCCGGGTCACCCAGGAGGAGTGGAAGGGCTAGGAAGGGTGTCCAATCTCCAACTACACACTCTGTGTGACAAATGCTGTCTCTGCCACGGTCAAGAGCAGCATTCATTCCATTTCCTTGCCCAGTCAAGGGGTATTATTCAAAGCATCAGTGGGAGAGCATCTCATTTTGTGCGTGACTCATCTTCATTCCAAGATTAACATGCTCCACTTTTGTTCTTTGCCTCCCCCTCAGTTTCACATCCAGCAGGAGCCCTGAGAGTCTCCTCGCCCTATGCACCTCCCCCCACCTCCCCCCTCCTCCCCGGGGGCCCTCTCGCCCCTCCCAATCTGCACTACTCCTCCTGGCCCCGGACTGTCCCACCATCCTCAGATTCCAATGGACCCTTTGGTTGGACTTTGGTTCAAGAAAGGCATGTCTTCCCGAAATATCCCTCTGATCTATGTTGAAAATAGAAGAAAGAAGGATACTTAAGTAACAAGCAGCAGATGTACAGGAACAAGTGTCCATCCATAAGCTTCCGACCCTCCATTAAGGTCCAAGTAGTAGAGCAATGTGTATGTGTTTCTGAACGTATGTATTTTATTTCAACTTCCTCCTCCTCAAAAAAAAAAGGTGGGGGATTCTTCTGATATGCTGGGATTTTGTTGAACAAAACAGACCTGGAAATGAACCTGCCCCTGGCTGCAACTTGGGGGATGTTTTTATTGTGCCAAGATCTTAGGCTGTGAGCTGTTTTCTGAAACACGCTTTGACCTGTATAACTTGAGCCTGCTTACCTCGAAGTGCTAGTAAATTCCTGAAATATTTGCAGATGGAATGATAGGATGAGTGGGGTGGGCTTCAGAATAATCCAGGATGGGGCGGGAAAGCATGCATGTGGGAGGCAGACGAAGCCAGATCGGCCAGTAATTGATAAAATTTGGATTAGAGGAGGGGTTTCTGTACCTTTTCTATAATTAAAAGTTGTTAAATGCTAGTTTAAATTTCCATAATTTCCTTTCTACTCCCCTCCGCCATTTGTTTCTCTTTTACTCTGCCCCTTCCAAATCTGCCCTTTCTGGAAAGCCAGCTCAGGCTGGGCACCCACGAATAAAAGTTTCCCGATTACTTTAATCACCTAAAATACTAACACCATTTAGCCCCTACGTGTGAATTGCCTTGCATTAACCTGTGTTAGTCTTGTAGCCCCATGAGTCTGAACGCTGGTTAAGGGAAAGGACTACACCTTATACTTTGGGGTAAACCCCACTCTGCCTGGCCCGCAGCTGGACTCATCAGTGCTCCCTAACTGATGGACAGTGGTTGTTGGTAACTTGGGAGAGACTGGTAGAAAGTGTCAATGTAAAGAATAGGCTGTAGATTTGTCATATATTTTTTCTTTAAAGCTCTTCTGCATAGAGTTTGCAATATCTTATTTCACCTTAAAGAAGAGCTGGCTTAAGATAAATTTTTTTTCTCCCAGTTGAAGCATTTCTTGTTGGATAGTGATTCAAGAGCAACTGATGCAAATACCTGTGGATAGTTTACCCCAAAGGAGACTTAATGCAATAAAATCTTAAGCACGGAGATAATCTTAGAGCTCTGCATCTCCTCCCATTCATTGCTCAGTCTAATTAAAGGAGGAGGTAGGGTGGGAAAGTTTCAGGAAGAAAATGTGAGTTGTTAGCTCTCAAAAATTTGCCCGGGGAGCCATATAAGAACCATCTCGTCTTAGGCTTGTCCATGCTGGTTGAATGCAGGGGTGAGAGCCAAGTTCAAAAGGAATCTCACTGGGCTGCAGTTTGCTTATGAGTTTCTGCATGTGCACTGATCTTTCAGAACTGGGGCTTTTTTTCAGACCTGGGGAAGAGCCACTGCAAAGGTGGGAAGAGTCCCAGGAAAGTCTCTCCATCTTTCTTCTCCCACTAGGAAGCACAGGGGGTCACCCCTGCGGTAAGGCTGTCTCCTGTCCCTGAGTCCTCCTGGGAAGGAACGCCATAGCCTCCCTCTGAATCAGATTTTGCTTTAATAATAGCCCTCAGAATCAGAAAAATCCCTCCCATCAGCCTAACCTGAGAGCCTTCAGCCTGCAGGTTCCTATGGTCATGGGTACTGCCGCTCCATACCTTCTGTACGGGCATGCCTCGCTTCATCACCCTTGGCTTCATCGTGCTTTGCCGATAGAGCATTTTTCATACAAATTGAAGGTTTGCGGCAACCCTGCCTCGAGCAAGTCTGTAGGCACCATTTTCCCAACAGGCTCAGCAGATGGTTAGCATTTTTTAACAATAAAGTATTTTTAAATCAAAGTATGTACATTGTGTTTTAGACATCATGCTACTGCACACTTAATAGAGTACAGCGTAAGCATAACTTTCATATGCACTGGGAGGCCAAAACCTTCACAAGGCTTGCTTTATCGTGATACTCGCTTTAGCGCAGTGGTCTGGAAGGAAACCTGCAACATCTCCGGCATGCCTGTGTTTGTGTTCCACTGATTGGCCTGTCCGACGTCTCCAGGGAAAAACAGCCCTGCAGACGCCGGGTGAGGGAAGTGCGATGGTCTGACATTCAGGCAGGGCCGAAAAGGGCCAAAATACAGAACAGTCTTTCTTTGCTCACTGACGCTCCCCACAGAGCCTGTCCCAGGGGGCCTGTCGAGACTTCCCTGGAGCTGGCCCTTCAACGGGACCAGGGAGGCCTCGCAGCAGAGGAACACTGTTCTCTCCATGAAACACGAGGTGGGAAGGGAGAAAGAGTAACAGCAGGGAGAGTTTAGCTAGACATAAGGAAGCACTGTAAGGAAGTACGAACTTGAACCAATAGGTTGGAGGCATCATGAAGCCTTTGCCCCCAATCACTAGCCTTGGATGATTTCATTGTTCACCTGCAGTGAAGCGAGTGAACCAAATGACCTCTTGGAATCCCTTCCAGCTCTAGTGGCCTTTGATTCTGGAAACGCGGCAGTGTTCCCTTCTGCTCCAGCTGTACTCTGAACTCTAGGCAGGTCACCTCGGCTGGGCTTTCATCCCTCCGTCTCCACTGGAACACACAGGTGGTTGTAACAGGTGACAAGTCCAAGCGTCCAGGTAGCTGTACAACTCGGTGTTGCCAGACTTCTGCTCGGTCAGGAGGCGCTTCTGCGATGGTTGGTGATGGTGTGTGAGTAAGCTCCTGCAGATGGGCCCAGTGGAGAGGTTGGATAGAAGTTTTCCAGAGTATCTGAAGGATTTTTTTCCTCCGGGAGGAGTGCATTTTAATGGTCTTTTAGGTGTGCTGTGAGTAAGGGGGGCTTTCTTTATCCAAAAGGGAGTTCTCAGGCAGCTTACATTTCTTTTCCCCAACACCCAGAAGTGCTTTCTAACTACGGCATGAGTTAAACTTACACACGGTGCTGAGCATGCTGAACTACTATTTCGGTCTGTGTCTCCTCCATCCAATGAAGATGCCCATATTCACACTCAGTGGCTTCGAGAGAAGGGACTAGGGAAGGACAGCAGCTCTCGGAAGCGACAGCATAAAAGGGGACTTCTTCCACAAAGGCTTTGGGCGGACCATGACTCTGAGAGCCAGGTTTTGTAAGCAGGAGACCACAGACGCAAACCACAGGGCATTAAGCATGCATGCATGGAAGATGGAGACACATGACACACGTGTCCCTGTCTCATCTCGACAGTAGCATATGAAGAGCAGCGCCCTGTTTGAAAACGAAGGACAGATATGTCTGACAATCGTTACCCAAATGTTTGTTCAGCTGTGATATACATCACTGAGCTGCGCTCCCCAGCACAGGCTGGAGCCACACGCCGTGCTTCAGGTGGACACTTGGGACAGTGAAGATGACTGGGCAGTTTGGGTAAGAAGAGCTATTCTGTACACTTCCACTTGTAAAAGGAGCACCAGTCCAAAGTCAGGGGACCTGGGTGATAGTCCTGGCTCTTCAACAAATGGTCACTGTCACCTTAGATAAATCGTTTTCTCTTTCTGGGTCTCAGTTCCCCATCTGCTAATTTAGAGATCAGTCCGTGGTTATTCAGATGCCGGGAGCCCCTCCCAGACCCCCTGAATCGGTGTCTCCAGAGGTGGGGACTGGCCAGGTGAAGTTCACAAAGCTCCCAGGGAGATTCTGGTCCACATGCTGGACCCAGAGGTTGCAAATTCTGTGATTCTCCAGGATTGAGAGGAAAGAAAAAAAATCAGTAGGTAGCCCCATGAAACCCACAGTTTATCACGAACCCAGCTGGGCCTCAAAGCGTGGCCGGGGCTCCCTGCCAGTTGGTGCAGTTTCTCCGGGTAGTCTTTGGGCTCGGTTTGGAACGTTTACACTGTATAATGAAAACACCAGCGTTCTCAAGCCTTGCATACATTAATAAATAATTAAGATAATTCTATAATTATCAACCATGACCTCATTGGTTACCATTATTTGATGGCATCTGCTGAGGACGCTGCTTTTCCCCTTCTAGAGATGTGATCTACAGCCTCAAATATTCTCTGAGACGGCCTCCTAGAGAACCCTCTGGCTGCGCGGGGAATGTCGGGAAGTGTTACACTCACAACTCTCTTGTCATTCTGAGCGCTTTCCCTAGAAGGTCTTACACACATCCATGAACTGAGAATGGTGGGGAGAGCAAGGTGGCATTTGGCCAGGGAGCCCAGGAGAGCCCGGCCCCTGTCCTCTGGCCGCAGCCCCTCTCCATGAGGTCCTTGAGGGAATCCCCTGCTCAGGGGAAAGTGGGTGACAGCAAAGGCTATGACTCGTGGGACATGGGCCCCAACTTCCGACATGGAGCCCAAGGTCTAGGCTGGATGAGCTCATGCAGAACCCCCTTGACTTAGGCATAAGGCAGCTTTTCCCTTCATCATTTGTCTGTAAGTCCACACGGGAAGTCCTGGGTCTCACTATACCGCGTGGAGCGGGAAGTCCAGGCAACAAGACAGGAGCACAGGAAGCATGGCGCCGGGGCAAAGAGCCTTTGTGTCTCTACCAGGAGCAGATCTGGTCCTGACTGCCCAGCCCAGGTCTCAGGTGGGGCAGTGGCAGCCTCTCTGACTTGACAAACGGAAATATCCAATGAAAGAGAGCCAGAGAGAGGCTGAGAGAAGTCAGGTGCACCTTCTCCCACAGGACTGGCCGAAGAGAGAAGAGAATGATGGCCCGCCTTCTACTCAAAGCAGCTGGGAAGGTTCCTGGGAAGAGAGCTGGGCCCCCACAAGGACCACTCTCTGGGGTGAGTTCCCACCAAGTACACCCTTCTTGTATGTGTCTTTCCCCCCGTATTCCTAGGATGTGTGTACCTACTGACACATGGTGGGTCCCAGGTGCTTGTGTGGGGCTGAATGTCTGTGTCCCCACCCCTCCCCCAGATGTATATGTTGAAGCCTTAACCCTCACTGCGATGGTATTTGGAGAGAGGGCCTTTGGAGGTCATTAGGGTGCCAGAAAGTCATGAAGGTGGGGCTTTATGATGGGAGAGGAGAGCTTGCTGTCTGTCTCAGCATGCGCAGAGAAGAGGTCCCAAGAACAGACAGCAAAATGGCAGCCACCTGCAAGCCCAGAGGAGAGGCCTCAGAATGAAACCAATCTTGCCAGCACCTTGATCTGGGACTTCCCAGCCTCCAGAAGTGTGAGAAATAAATGTCTGTGGTCTAAGCCATTCTGTCTTTGGTGTTTTGCTATGGCAGCCTGAACAAAGACAGTGCTCAATACATTTTCATTGAGTGACTGAAAGACTGAACAGCTGAAAATCTTTCCGTGGAGGTATATGAGGACGTGTATAACACTGTAACATCCTCTGAGATGCGAAGGATGCCCAACTCAGACATGTTTAAGCAAAAACAGACCTTACTGGGCCGTGTAACCGAAAAGTCCAGGTATTAACCTTTGGCCACAGCATGATCAAAAGGCACCGATATTGTCTTCAGGAATGTTTTTCTCCCTTTCTCCCTGCCTTGTTCTGTGTTGCCTTTAGACTCAGCCGTATCTCTCCAAGCTTATCTTTGACCAGCTTAGCAACCCACGTAGAACTGAAAGCGAGCACTGCTTTCCCCATAGCTGCAGCAAGTCCTGCGGCTGGTTCTCACTGGAGCGACTCGGGACAACGTGTGCACTTCCTGAACGCCCTCGTGGCCAGAGAGCTGGGAGGCGTGGATGGGTTCTCTGCTCTTCCCCGGGGGCTGGAGGGTGAGTCGTACAGGAGCTTTACGGCCTCAGGAGGAGGGTTGGTTCCCCAAAGGCAAACCAGGACTCCTTACCTGAAGGAGGAGACTGGATCCTACTCAGACAAATCAAACGCAGAGACTACAGGTGGCCAACACAGGTAGTATGTGACTTTCACGGGTTAACATGAATGGCAAAGCTGTACACTCGGATTTTGTTTATATATTTCTGTTAACGTTAATCTTGAAGTTATTTTGCTTTAATTGAAACAATTGGAAATAAGAAAACAAAAACAGGCCTTGAATTTCATACTAAAGCCTTACCCAATAAAATCCTTTAAAATTAAAATCCTTTCATTTTCTTCTAGTTATATTATACTTGTCATAAAAATCTTTCAGAAAATATAACAGAATATGAGGAAAATAACCATCCCTCATAATCCTAAAAAAATTAACTACTAAAATTTTTTCTATAACCTTCCAGACTGCTTTCCCATTTTACATATTATGTATTGTACAATCTATTTTACAGAATGTGTTTTAAGGAATGTATTTAAATGTTGAACACTGTTTCATGTTTATAAGCCTCTGAACTGTTTTAATAACTATGTAGAATCACACTATTTAACTTCATGGTGAAGGTGAAGATTGTCTCCAGTCTTTGACTCTTACACACCACGCTCCCGTGAGCAGCCTTGACTGTATATCCTTGCACACTTGTGAGATTCGAATATGATGTCTCTAGACGTGAACTTGCTGTGACAAAAGGTGCGGGTAATTTTAATCATGGTGTATGTGAAAACTGGCTGTTTTTTGTCTTTTGCCCATTTTTCTATTTTCCTGTGGATTTGTAAAAGTTCTTTATGTATGAAGGCTCAGAGGTTGAGTCCCTCGGGCTCCCACGCAGGAGTTTCTTCGGGGCGTGCCCTTGGGGTCAGCCGCTAAGAGAAGGTGAGTAAAGCAGGGCAGGGCAGGAGGCTGCACACGCTGGCCCCGGGGGGTCGGGGGGAGCTCTGGGGCTGGGTGGCCCTTCGCAGTTCCGCGCTGCGGCAAGAGGGCCAAGCCTTTACACCTCTTAACCGGCCAATCCTTGGCTGCCCCTGGTCGGGGGTTGGGGAGTGGTTGTCTTCGGCTGTTGACAGCTGCAGGAGAGAAACCCCGCAGTGACACCAGGGGATTAGCACCCCGATACTGCAGTGGGAACAAGGCCACACACCCCAGCATTCGCTGCAGGTACAGGTATCGCTGACTTCCAGATGTGCTGTTGATGTTTTCCCCATTTTGTCATTTGTCTGTTGACTCGTTAACAGTTATTATGTGTTTATTTTGCTGAGTTTTTCAAGTGTTTTATATAGTCAAATCAGTCCTTTTTTTCCTTATGGTTTCTGATTTTTATATAATTCTTTCCCTCTCCAAGATTACTTAAAAATCTGTATATTCCTCTAGTATCCTCAGTTTTATTCCCATTTAAATCTTTAATTAAGCCTTCTGAAATTTATTTTGATTTAAGGTATAATGTAGGTATCTTTTTTTTAAGGTTTCATCTATTTATTTTTGGAGAGCGGGGAAGGGAGGGAGAAAGAGAGGGAGAGAAACACGTGAGAGAGAAACATCGATTGGCGGCCCCTCGCACACACCCAACCTCGGACCAAACCACCCCAGCCTAGGCATGTGTCCTGACCAGGGAATCGAACCAGCGACTCTCTGCTTTGCGGGATGATGCCCAACCAGCTGAGCCACAGAGCTCAGGGGTAATGTAGGTATCTTTTTTAATGATGAGGACAAGTTTTCCCAGCACTGTTTACTTAAAAATGCAATTTATCCATGTGGAATTGAAATGACATCTTCAGCAAAACTAACTAACTATACTTCACTTTATTTCTGCTCTCCATGACGTTTTGTTGATCTGTCTACAGCTGTATGGTGTAATACTGATTTACTTTATTTCATGTTTTTAGTGTACGTACACTGAAACTCACTGTGGGGGCATGCGGTTCTGAGTTTTGCTGAATGCATAGCGTGTGTAAGACAGAGAATGGCTCCGCGTTCTCCCCAGGTCCCCCATGCTGCCCTTTCCCCTCTCCTTTAACCCCTGGCAGCCACTGAGCTCTTTTCTGACCCTGGCGATTTGCCTTTTCTAGAACGTTATGTAAATGGAATCTTAGAGTGTCATCTCCAGCCTGGCTTCTCTCACTCGGTGCAGTGTCCATGTGATCCGTCCATGTCGCATGTATCACAATGTTCCCTCCTTCTTGTTGCTGAGCAGAGTTCCACTGTGTGACTCTACCGCGGTCTGTTTATCCGTCCCCCAGCGGAGGGATATGTGAGTGGTGACGGTGAACAAGGCTGCTGTAAATATTTGGGCTTTGTGTGCATTTCACGTGGGTAAATACGTAGGAGCCAGGTTTGTGGGTCATCCTTTTGATTACCACACAAATATCTGAGCACTTGTAATGTGTGTTTCTGTATGACAGGGAAAGTGACTGCCTCATCATCTTATCACTCTTCAAGGTCTTTCTCTTCTTCTTCCTCCTTTGTATCCCATTAGGATATTGACTAAAGTTGTTGATCGATTTGTGTAGAAAGCCAACGATTTTAAGTCCTGATACCTCTTACCACGGCAGTAAGTTCCCAAAACTAGACTCTGAGCAGCCCCAATATCTGGCAGACAATTTGTGATTTTGCTGATTGTTCCACTGTTCCAGACAAGAGCAAGTGCCTGTAGCCTTAATGTATGTAATACCAAGTCATTTCTTTTGTATATGAGGCACCCAAATCCAGGTGGGACGAATTCCTCTGAGTCGGATGAGTGCGCCTGCGTGAAACTCGTGGGCAGAGGACAGGGAGTCAGGTCACCAGAAAGGCATAAGTAATCCTGGGAACCACCACTCATCGTTCTCAAGGGCCTTCCACCCTCTTCAGAATGTCCTCACTCTGACGCATAGCTCAGCGTGAATCATGGAGAGCATGCATCCCATTAGGATGCTGGAATTTCCAGGTTGGAGGAGACCTCCAAAACTCCCCCGGCTCCTTACTGGGAGACAAGAATAAGCATAAGAAACATACATACACTTTCCAAGCTCCTTCAATGGTTACTTCCAATGCGTAGCAATCCTCACCATCTGTGCGTCTTACAAAAACTCTTGTTTCAAACACATTTCCTCCTAGCCTTTCGTTGACATGACACCAGCAAACTCTTGCAGAACTAGAACTACTTGTTCAAAGGCAGCCCTGAGCACTTGCGTTCGGCAGGGTCGGGATTCAGTCATGCTGTTTATCCACTTAGGCACACTGAGTCTGCACCACCTCAGGGACTTCCTTTTAATTTGCTTGTCTCCCTTTAATTGGACACGCTGAGTGAAATGAGGTGTCTCTTATGAAAGTGCCTGCGAAGAGGAAGTCACTGCAAATTCACCAGCGGGGCATTCTCCACGATTCGCCAACAGTGAAGGGACACAGGGAAGAATCTACCCTTCCTGTCACTCTCTTGCAGCTCTGCTGCAGCTCTGCACCCTATGTCAGTTTTTATTTTAAGGATTCCCAGGGCACTCTGGCTTCCCGGCTTTTAAATACATCCGTGGTTTTCAACCAAGAGTAGAGATCAATCCCCAGTAGTTTTCAAGTAGCATATTTATTGGGTCATCTGTGCTTTCATTCACACTTTGAGCTGAAATCAGGCACCTGCTTTGTGTTGGGAATAAAATAGTCCTTGATGTTCGGTTAACTTATAATCGGTTAAAAACTGTGGTTTGGAGATTAAGAATGAAGACTCTGAAGTCAAGCTAGGGATGGATCCAGCTTTTATGGGCACTACAGCTGAGACAGTTTGGGCCACTTTAAGAAAAAGAACACAAAATTACAAATACAAAATTAGGTGCAGGGCCTTGCAAGGGGGCGTGCTAAGGGAAGGGCCCTGAAACCTCAGCTCTTGGTTTCTGAGATCTCTCCTGAGACAGGCACGCTTAGGTCTAACCCTCTACTGTGTGATCTTGGGCAAGTGACTGACGGGTTCTCTGCTCAGGTTCCTCATCCGCAAGACGAGAAAAACAGTAAGATGACAAAAGAGACTCCTTAGTGTGGCAGAGGGCTCCAAAGATGAGGACGCAAAGCATTTAGCTGGGAGTCTGGCCCGTGACAGGTGCACGGTGGAGGTTAGCTATTACCAGGAGTATAGTTATCATTACGAGCCTTCATCTAGTAGGACTGCACCACCACGAAACCTAGCTTCCTGAGCAGAATTCAGGAAAAAGGGAGAAGTCCAAGGTCACACATTCTTCCTAATCCAGCTGCTCTGTGGTACACACGTCACGTGAGCATGAAGCCCGGCCCCCACTACGCTACAGCCACACCACGTACCGCGAGTGGCAGGCATTACACATCTCCTCCTCTGACAGCTGATTCATGCTGAGGTCACAAAGCACTTATCTTCAAAAGCAGTGTATTAATATCCGATTGTGCAATTACACCAGACCTGTCTAGTTTTGCTTTCCTTCGGTGAAATTCGTTCGTTCAGCATAAATGAGAAGGATAAATATAAACTAGCCTTTCTTCTCTCAGTGTGTCAGGACTGGGTGGGTGGTAATAAAACACGAAAGGCCACTGGGAAACTATTCAATCACCTCCTTTGTTATTGGCATGGCCACGCCTCTGGTTTTGACGCCATGATGTCTCTGCAAGGTAGGTAAGTACATGCTTCCATATTGCCAGTTTACATTCTAGCTACATTTTACTCTTTTGTTCAAGGCTAAAGAAAAAAACCCTCCCCCCCAAAAAAAAACAAGAGTTAAATCATCTCTGTCTCATAGCCTGCCGTGGACATCAGCGGGACAGTTCGGTGCTCGCCCACATCTCCCTCTGAGAGAAGAAGACAGGGCAGCTGGAAAATATATCGATAAACAAGTGAGCCCAGCAGACCACTGCTGCTTCCTCCCTTTGAAATTCTCTTTTGCAAATCTTAGTGAATTCTGAAGCCTGGAGTATCCAAAGTCTGATAAACGAAATACGATGATGCTTCAGTTAACTAGGATCAGAGGCTGCGAGGAGTGGTGAGGAGAAGACAATGATTTGGTTATCCCGTAATTTCCAACAGCCGCCTCTAGCCACCCCGAATAGCCTTCCACCCTGAGCAGACACAGTGTGCTTGCCTTGTGAACACGGTTTCAAACAAGCTCCCAGCCCGCCCCCCACCTCCCGACCTCACAGATTGCTGGTGCTTAATCCCCGCCTGTGTAAAAACTCTGGCTGGCAAAGCAGACTAGAATGTTCTGGTGATAGAAGTTAATTGAATTATCTAAAGGTTAACCAGGAAAGCTTATTTGTCTCAATCCTTGTCCTAGAAAACCATCCTGAAGATGTCTTCATTTACTTCTTGCCTTGGTAGATAGAGTGACCCTCAGGTAAACCTGCAGGAAACAGGGCCAAGCCTTGTAGCCCAGCCCAAGGGCTGATGCAGAGGAGGTATTCAGTAAGTGTTTGATAATATAATTAACTAATAAGGTAGGCTGTGGAACAAGGGCAGTGTCTAAACAGTTCAGCAATTCCCCCTAGTCTTGTCTTGATCTGTGTAACTGACATGAAGCATAAATGACTTGAACTGAGTAAAGATACATGACAAAAGTAGCTCCCATTGCTTGGACTCTGTAAGCTTTCCTTATTATTTTGGTTCATTTAAAGTCATCAGTGTTTTGGAAGAGATATTGTTTTGTAAGAATATTTATATTCAAGTTACTTCAAAAGATGTTTCAAGTGCTTAAAACAGACAATATGCATTAGAAAAAGAAGTGTGTGAATAATCTACTGTAACTCACCCATTCATCAAATATTTCTTGAGCACCTGCTGTGTGCCAGCCCCCAAGGATTCACTGCTGGGGGAGCAAGCATGGCCTCTGCCCCATGGAGCCACCAATGCACGCAACATAAGCTTAATTCCAACTTGAAATTAGGTTCCGATAGGGACACAAGTGGAGGGGTGGCTATTTAGTGTAGGAGGATTAAAAAGCTCTCTTTAAGGAATGACATTTAAGTGAGACTTGATGTAAGAACAGGAATTAGTCAGGCAAATATCATGGAGACTACTACCTACCGAGGGATCGGCGTAGGAGAAGACCAGGAGGGAGAAAGGAACCGGGTGCGAACAATCTGGGAACTCTGTGTACAAAGCACAGACAGCGAGAACCAGGCGAGCCAGGGCCAGCTCACCTGCTCTTGGGGTCCATGTGGGAAATTGTTCATCGCCCCTGCCTCTTCCACTTCCCTTCCTTCCTCCCCACAAACACCCTGGGCGTGTTCTGTGGGGCCTCCACCCTCTCCTTGGCCAGGGCTTCAGGGGACACTGATCCCACCCCCAGCTCAAGGACTGGCTCCGGATTGGTCTAAGCCCTCCATCAATGGCATTTCTTTGTGGAGTCTTACTGGACTAAGGGTGTGCGCATGATCGAAAGTGGCTCAATCAGCTCACAGAGAGAAGCTTGGATTCCGTGGCTGGGAAAACGTTCTCTGTCTCTTTTCCACCCTTCCAGTCACTCAGCCAAGGGAGGAATCTGCACTCCGGTGAAGCCAGAGCTGAGCGCAGCCGAGCAGAGGGGTGGACAGAACCTGGGTTCTAGGTAACATTTTTGAGCTGCTGAATCAACCAACCCCAGAGACTACCAGAAGTCACCATTGTTTTCTTGTTGGTTAAGATCCTTGAATTGCTCCTTTGCATTCTTTGGACACTACCATTGAGCTCCCCCAAATCTCTAGTAAATCCCTCGATCTCTTTGCTGGGTCCCCCTTCCACCTTCCAATCTCTAAATACGGTTGCCTTGCAAGGTGCCTCTGAACTTCCCTCCACACTTCCTGGGGCATCTCACGCATGCCCACTCCTTCCTTCTTTACCAAAACAAAGGTCTGCTCACCAAGTGATGACATCTCCTCTATGTGATGGTCCAGCTCAAATACCTCCAATGAACTCACTGGTGATGCAAACAAGTCCCAAATTAATGTACAGTTGATCCTTGAACAACACAGGTTTGAACTGCACAGATCTACTTATACATGAGGGTCTTTTGTTTTTCAATAAATATAGTGTCACCGTCCACATCCCTGGGTTTTGTAGCTTGGATTCAACCAAGTGAGGACAGAAAACAGTATTTTCCGTCCAGTTGGGAATCCCCAGATGCAAATGCCGACTGGATGCATTGTGCAACACCATGTTATGTAAGGGACTGAGCACGTGGAAAGCTGGGGATCCACAGGAGTTCTGTAAACAATGCTTCACAGACACCGAGGAACAACTGCAGTTAGGTTTGGGGGGAGTCAGAAGATACATGCAGATTTTCAGCTTTAAGGAGGGTTGGTGCCCCAGCCCCTCAAGTTGTTCAAGGGTGAATGTAGTATCTTTTTAGAACCAGCAGCTACTCTTGATTTCCCCACTTCAGAAATAGTTGCTTCAAATGTGTTTGAAGAAGCTGAGTTCCCCAGACCCAAGAGCAGGAAGGGCAGCACAAAGCGGACGGCCTGCAGGCATCCAGGCAGCCGTCCCCGGCTGGCTCCCAGAGGCTGTATCTGCCTCTGCTTCGTTCCTCTCCGTGTTCCAGACTGGCTTCCTCTCTGCTCCTTGCTTGTGTGGAAGAAAGACATCAGGAGCAGGTCCCCAGCGGTCCTGGTCCCATCTTCAACCTCCCAGGGAGAGACAGGCATGACTTTCCCAGTTCTACTCCCAAGTCGAAGAGTTCAGACTCTCCCATCTTGGGCCAGGTGTCCCTAGGCAGGGGTCATGTGTCAGCACAGTGGCCTCCATGATAACCATGGAGGAAAGGGTGGGGGCAGTGAGCAGTTTCCAGAAGGAGGGAAGGGTCCTTTTGCAGACATAGGAGGACTGCCAGGCCACCAGAACAATGGGGTTCCAGGACAAGGATCCCCCCTGTGAGCGAGAGGATAGCTGCTAGAGAAGAGGGTTAAGGATGTGGGGCAGACACCCCAAAATCTCATCCAGGTTAGAAACCCTGGGGTCGTTTTTTGACTCCCCCTCTGCCACCATCCACCCACTTCCCCGATGTCAAACAAGATGCTCATTTCTGTGACTTCTTCTTTCAACCTATTTTCTGGCTGCCCCCTCTCTCCTTTCTCACTGTAGTTCCTCAGTTCCAGTCCTCGCTGCCCAAGCTCCTGCGTTCTCCACTAACTCTACTAGATTGCCAGACGTGCCCCTTCTCCTGTCCATTCTGCAGTCAGATGAGTCTTAATGTACCACCCGGAAGAGGTTGCATCCCAGATCTAAAAACCTCCAGGGTCCGGTCCCTTGGCTGCCTGTAGAATAAAGTCCACACCCTTTGGCTGGCTCTTCAGGACTGTCCCCAGCTGTAATCAGCATCACCAATTGCCTCCTCTGTGTCTGTGACCTCCAAGGTCTTTCCGTGGAGTCTTCCAGCCGTGTATGTGCCCAGGGTATGATTGCACCTACCCCCAGCCTCAGGAGTAGGGCTTGAACAGCTTAACCACGCCCCCCCCAACATAGAATCCCCATCACCCTGACCCTAGTGACTGGTCAGAAAGAGACGCTGAGCTAGGTCCCCTCCAGCCAGCACATTCTCCGTACCAGTGTCATTGGCTCAGGGGATGGCATGTGAGCCCAGGTGACCCACCGGAGTGAACCGCGGGACTTCTGCTGGTCAGGCCCTTTCTCCTCCTATACATGAAGAAGCTTACACTCCTAGGGGCTGCTAGCAGCCACCTTTGTTCTCGAGCACAGCTGGAAGCAGGACAATGTGCCTACAAACAATTTTCTGAAAGCCAATTGCTGAAAGCCAACATTTCTGAATCAAATGAAAAATACGTGCCTCTTCATTGACTGGTTTTAAAAAGGAATCTTCCTTAAATTATGTTTCTGGCACATTGGTCATGCAGCAGACTGACTCTGAGCCAGGCCGGAAGGTTCAGGGTGATGGTTTCTTCGGGAGAGTGGGAAGGCATAAACACGAGGTCCTTCCTGTGGCCTTCGGACCCTGGATCGGACCTTGACTGAAGGCTGCCACACCTGCCGACTTTTCCCAGACGTGAGTCAGTCTGTTGCTGTAGGAGTTGAGCCTGGATTTGTTTGGGTTTTCTGTTAGGTGCAACCGAAAGCATCCAACTGGTACAACAATGTGTCTTTCTGAATATTTGCAAATTCCAGTCTCATCCTCAGCTCCAACCAGCAGTCTACTCTCCTTGGCCCAGGTACTCTTTGCGCTTCTCCATGGCCGTGTCTGTTCCCTTAGCACGCCTCCCTGCAGCAGCCCCTCTGCCCGGCCCGTGTCCTCCTGGGCTCCCAGACAGGAGCCCCCCTGCCCCCCTCAGGCTGCTGCAGCCTCCATGCTCCGTGCACTCCAGCTTCCTCGGTCCCGAGAATCAAAAACTCACTTAAGTTTCTTCAGAAGCAACTGAGGCAGCTCCCTGAGTCACCCCTTCCTGTCTCTCTTCGAGATCCAGCTGGTCCCCTTCCTTCTCACACTGCGTTTGGCTCCTGTATCCACTCTGTAGAGGCTGTATCCAGTGTCTTCGTCAGAGCCGTTGTCTCCTTGTAATGTGGACGTCCACCTGCCCCCTCACGACCTGCTTGCACCTCAGGGGGTCCTTGCAGCTTCTGCTTCCTCCACGTTTCTCACTTTCTCCATGGGTGCAACCCAGGTTTCCTAGAAAGAATCTGGAAAAATGAATCCTCCACCAGGCCACGCCCAGTCTCTGCAGCCCGCAGTGGGCCAGTTACCAGGTCAAGTACTCACCCTTGGTCCGAACGCTCGTGGGCGAGCGATGGGTGTATGGTCCCATCGGGCTGCGCCTTCCATGGGGCTGAGGGCGGAGCTGGCCTGGCCATTTAGAAATGGACTGTGGGCCCAGCAGGAGCTGTGCCACCATCTGGCGATCAATCACACACTCCATTTGTGCGCTGCCACGCTGAGTCATTTAAAGCATCGTTTATTACCTAAATGTGCATGTGTTTGTTTCTTATCCCTTCAACTACATTATAAATGTCCTTAATGATTAAATGGTGCCCTTAAATGTCTGTAATAAAATGATAATTGTAAGTAATAGTTACCAAGCTCTTACCACGTACCAGGTGTAGTTCTAACTGCTTTATAAAAAAAACCCTCAGTCTAAGCCTCACCTATCGCTGTCCCCACTTCCTAGATAAGGAAGCTGAAGCCACGTCACACAGCCAGTCAGAAGGTTCTGCTGTGAACCCAGCCAGTTCGATTCCAGAATCTGTGCTCTCCACACACACACACGGCCCCTCCTCCAGCTGGTGAGCTCCCCTCGTTTTTTGCAGTTGCAGGTCCCACACTGAAAAGGAAAAGTACCCTGTCTCTCTGGGCTGGGTTAGTTCTCACTGGCCTGTTTGTTCCAGGAAGACTTACTTTTGGGGCCAAAAGCCTGTCTTTCCCAGTCAGCACGCTAATGCCAGAGAAATATCGACCGAGCAAAAGACAATCCATTTTCAAACCAAAAGCTCCCTCTTGGCTCCATTTGAGTTCATCAGCCAGGTGCCCCTCCCTTCCCCCATGCTTTCCTGGCACTGCTTTGCAGAAATCTGGACGCAGGGGCCGCGTGCAAGGTGGCTTCGGCAGGCACGAGCAGTTGCTAAACAGACATGCGAGCCAGGAAGTCTTTTCAGCTGCTCCCATCTTCCATTCATGCCAAGTTCAGGGGGCAGAGGGAGGGGCGTCTCAGCCCAGATTCCCCTGCGGTGATGTCCAAGTAGCCTGAAGTATTCCCACCCCAGCAGTTAGTCCATTAACCCCCTAGTGCCTCCAGGTTCCCAATGACGCGTCCCTGCCGCAGGTGATTCTGCGCCTCTGCCCCCCCCCCCCAACTCTCTGCCAGGGCTGGTGAGCAACAGGCTGTCAAAGAGCTCTGTGAATGCTCGCAACCTCCTTCTGAGACAGAAAGGGGCAGGTTCGTCCACTTTAAAGGTGGAAAAGTGAAGACAGAATTTGGGAGCCACGCAGGCCTTGCTGGGAGTCGGGGGAGCCCTCATGCTCGGTGCCAAGGTCTCCTCTGCCTCTAGGGCTTCTGTGCCCATCTGCCTCTCTTTCCACCACCCCCACGCCAACAGGCCACGCTTGCTGTTCATTACCAGCCCCGCTTCACATCACTTCCCTTCCTTCACAGAGCCCTCGTGCCCCTGGGGAGCCCTCTGAATCTGGACTCGAACACAGAGGTGCTGGAGGGAAAGGGAAGGCTTGTGGGCCAGAAGGGGGTGGAAGAGGAAGCAAGAGTCAGCTGACCTTGCCTAAGGCGGAAGGCCTGCCCCAGGCCTGGACACGCCCCACACTCGGCTCTGTTTTCCATTGCAGCCGTGAACCTTCCAGCAAGGTGGCCTGGGAGGAGCCACAGGGGAGCTTGCCTAGTGAAAGGGATAGATAGGGAGGGATTCTGAGGGAGAGAGAGCCCCCAACCTCCGCCTCTGTGTCCCTTGCTTACCCCTCACCTGACCCCCTCAGCTGTCCCCTCGCTCAGGAACAAAGCCACACTTTCTGAATAGGCACATGACAGTAACTAGGAATATCCCATCTGGAAGAGACCTCAGGACTCATCTTGTCCAGCACCATCTTTTTGTGGTTGAGGAGACTGAGGCCCACAGAGGTGTCCTATCTTGTACCACAAGAGGCTGCCACTGATTCATCCACCCATGCAAAGCTCCCTGACCCCCATGGTGCGTGTGCTACCAGTTCCAGGTACAGGGTCCAAGAACCTGGGCCACTCATCTCTTCACCGGGGGCTTCAGTCTATTCTGCCACAGATTCTATCCCCCCAGTCCCCACTCTTCACCTTAGCAGGTGACACTCCCAGAACAAGCTGTTCTGTGTGGGGCTGTGGTCAGAGAGGTAGCAGCCAGCACCACGGCCCCCCACCACACACAGTCCAGGTGTGTGACCCAAGAGTGGGCAGAAACGTGGGGGCCACAACCGCTTCCCCCACACACCTGGCCTGGCTGGCTGGCGCTGCTGCTTTCTGCACTCTGCTGGCCCGGGGGACACTTTCAAGCGTTTGTTTCACATCCCTTTCCTTATCTGCTATGGTTTCCCATCCAGTAGCTGGGTGGCGAGCCCTTTGGAACACCACGGGCATCTCCCCAAGCCTCGCCCTGCGACCTGAGTGCATAGGCTGCCATTTTGAAATTCCCAACCAATCTAGAAATGATGGGATGGCAGCTCCAGAGCCTTCTGGGCACCACTTGGTGGCCAAACCACCACCTCAGTCTCTGGGAGGAGCATGTGGGGTGGGGGGCGGGGTAGGGGGAAGGAGGTGAGAATGAGGGCTAGGGCACCAAGGCTGGCTTCAAACTGTCTTAGGAAAAGTCAGGGACAAGAGTCCTAGGCAGAGGCTATTAATAGGCCTCCTGCCACTCGCCGAGCTTTCTGGAGCTGGAGCTGCGTGATGATGAGTCAGCAGATGGGAAGGCCAATGGTGAGGCTGGAGAAGCAGAACTGTGTCTCCCGCAGGGGAAGTGAGGCTGTGAGACTGCACTTTTCTCCCACCCCTGGCCTCATACCACTCCACCCTCTTTTAATGATGTGATCTGCTCAGCTGGTGCCTTACCGCTGTTGTCAGTTCTGATTCTGAAACCGGAATTTAGATCAGCAAAAACACCCAGAAAGTCCTTCCTCCCACTTCCTCCCCTTAATCTCTCTTCCTTGACCAAGCCAGGGGCCAGAGGAGAGGGCCCACCTGCAGCGAGGAAGGCTGCTGGAGCAGGACCTGCCCTGCAGCACGCCTCTCTGCCTGCCGGCTCGCTCCGGCACGAGCTCCCCGTGTACAGTGGACACACGCTATCAAACCCCAGGCCCTGTGACGAGCGATGCTACCTATCTCATCCTCACAATAACCGCATGACACCGATATATTGATATCTCACTTTCACAGATGAAAAATCAAAACAGAGAGAGATTAAGCCATTTGCCCAAAAGCCAATGTCACCTATCAAGTGTTTAATATATGCCAGGAATTGGTGTGCAGTGTTTTAAAGGTAGGTGAAGATCCTCATTTTACAGATGAGGAAACCGAGGCTCAGAAGGACACAGGCAACCAGGAGGTAGCAGCACGGTGCTCAGATTCTGACACTCCTGGACCCCCAAGCCAGCTCCCTCCAGGCCACGGTGCAACAGGGCCTCCGACCCACTGTGTCTCTGCCCCTAAATCCACCACACCCACGGCCTGTCCGGGAAAGGACTTGCCTGCAGGCCCTGATTGAATGCTATCAGTCTGGGAGACTGGTATCAGTACTTCCAGATGGGCCTCCAGGCAGGCTTTCCTCATCATAACGTACACCTTGGCACCTCTGTCCTCTTAAAACAGGTGAGGGGGGGAAAAGCAGGGCTGATCCCAAGGTGTGGGTTCAGGGGAGCAGAAATTAAGACAGTGGCCCAAAGGGAACACTTTCCTGGGATGAAGCCCAAGGTGATGTGAGCAGAATTCATAGTCAGCCCCAAGTTTAAATGAAGTACAACATCAACTTGACAATGTTTATTTATTATTTATATCATGAAAGTTCTGTGCTCACGGTGGGGAACTTTAGGTGTAGGAATATTTCACTCTCAGGGGAGTTGTGCACAGGGGGTAATGAGGAGATACACAAGGGGTCTCAATGGGTGTTTTAACCTCTGATTCTAAGACACTGACGGGGGTGGGCACAGAGAGTCAGGATGTTTTCAACGCCAGGGAAGAGCTGCACTAAGGCAACAAATACTTCGTGAGCCTCTTTCCCCAACATCCTATGGGAAACAGCGCTTCTCCAGCGCACATTACAGTGTGCGCTGACCTGTTTATTTACCTTCCCTCTCCCCTCTCTCCCATAAGAATGGTAGCTCCCCAAGAATAAAGGTTCTGTCTTTTGTTTGCTACTGTTCCCCAGAGGCCGGAACATACAAGAACCCCTCAGTAAAGGTGTGTTGAATGAATGAATGAGAGAGGAATGAATGAGTGTACCTTGAGGGGTCATTTACCCACATATAGATATCCTCCACGTCCGTTTCCCTGGGGAGGAGGGGCGAGAGTCCTTGAACCCAACCTCCCCTCTGCAGCATCAGCCAGGTGGAGACTCTCCCGGGCTCTGCTCTTCGGGGGGCTGGGGGCAGGAAGAGGGGGCTGGTGCCTGAGAAGAGCCCCCTGTCAAGACCTATTAAGCCCTGAACAGAGGATGTAGGAGACAGAGTTCCCACCACCTCCCAAGGGGTCCCCATTCTTGAGAGTTTCCTCCCTGGAACGTGACAATGTCCGAAGCCAGCTGTGGAGAGCAGGGGAACTTTCTGGAGAGCGCCCGTTCCAGATGACTGTGGGCCATCCAGCTGCACCCCCACCGCCTAAGCCCCGCTCCCAGCAAAACCGCACGTACACAGGGGGCAGCGGTGGCCAGTGGTGCCTCTACTCCCCAGCCACACGGACAACAAGGCACTTGGCACGCTCAGACGGAAGGGGCCCTCCTTGCAACAGCCGTCCGGGAGGCATGATCCCACAGAGCTCCCTCCCTGGGACGGGAAGCTGGTCCCTCTCCGCTCATGATTACCGCTGCGGAGATTAAAGGCTTCCTGTCGGAGAGAGCAGTCCCCTGAGCCAAACGGCACTGAGGCTGGCCCGTGTCCTCTTGCGAGGGCTGCTCTTGGCAGCCAGGGATGGAGTGGCTGGCTCTGTCCTCCGCCAGCCAGCCCGAGGCAGAGCCAAGATGCCCAGGCCAAGAGAGTCCCTCTGTGAGCTGCTCCGTGCTGCAGCCCCGTGCTTTCTCAGGCTCCTCGGCCTCGGTGAGAGCAGCTGCCTTGGCTGCAGGTCCTCGCTCACTGCCTTTCCCGAGGTAGCCTGAGAATCTCGGAGGTGTGTCCAAGGAGGGGAAGAAGGGCGCTCTGGGGAAATGAGTTCAGGAGAGCGTGATGGGTGGGGGGCCCATGCTCCCGGAGCTTGCCACGTTCAAGCCACCCGGGGCTGGAGCCTGTCAGACCCTGGTCTCCTGGCCTCATGCTCCCAGCTCGGGCTACAGAGCAAAGGCATCTGGGGCTGCAGGTGAGGAAGCAGACCTCAGGCCCCGCCCTGCGAGTTCTGGCGGAACACATCTGAGATGCAGCCTAGACCCCGCGTCTGTGCGAAGCCCCCAGATGACCCTGGTGCACCCTGCTCCGGGCGCACCTGGATGGGGAGAGGCAGACAGGGTCATGGGGTGGGCGGGGGGGGCGGTCAGGAAACAGGTCTCTGGCCTCGGCTCTGTCAGGGGACTTTGGGGACCTCACTTCACTTCTCTGGGCCTCATTGTCCTCGTCAGTCAAGTACGGAGCATGAGCCATTTGTCCCCTTCCTCAGAGTGTGACTTAGGGGGATACGTAGCTGGTCACTTCTCCAGCCTGAAGTCCCGTGGGACTTTCAGACCACAGCCGTGGCCACGGTCTCAACGAATGTCCTGGCCTTGAGGCCCCACATAGCAGGGAGGAAGGCGTCTCAGGAGGCTCCGATAATGACAGTGCCAGCTGCCACCTTTCGCCAGAGCCAGGCTCCGGGCCGAGCACCATCTCGCTGCCTCACGTGTTTGTCACAGCAGCCCCTCAAGGCGGCGCTTACCCACAGAGCATGCTGCCGTGATGGGACTGTCCTGTGTCTGCCCGGTCCTGTGTCTGCACGGTCCAGTTCGGTGGCCACTAGGCACACGTGGCTCCTGAGCGCCTGAAATGCACCTGGTACAACCGAGGGATCAATTTTACTTATTTTCATTCAAGTCAAAGAGCCACACCTGGCAGGCGGATTGTGCTGGCCAGCGTTCCCCCCAAGCTGTGGGCTCGTACCGCTGTCCTCTCGGGGACGAGCGGGCAGGATCGGAGAGGGGAGGTGACTGGGGGGCAGAGCCGGGATTCGGAGGCGGGTGGTCTCCGGGCCTGATGGCTGTGCTCTCGTCACGGAGTACTTGCCAGAGGGAGCCCCGTCCAGCCAGGAGTGCAGGCCCCCAGTCCCAGACCGACTGCTCTCTCAGCCTCTAGTGGCCTCCAAGGCCCTTCCCACTCTGACACCCCCAGCCGGTGTGTTTGTTTGGGGTGGGGACACAGGGGGAATGTGGGAACACATGGCTCTCTATCGCCTCCCAGATGCAGGGGCATCGGAGTCCACCCACGGGGGGCCTCCTGTGCCGTTCTCACAACTGACTGGTCTTCTCCATGACCCCCGGTAGGGTCTTCTGAAGACAGGCCACTCCTCCTGATGCTTCTATGATGTGAGTAGCATTATACCCATTTTGTAGATGAAGAAACTGAGGTCCAGGAGCACGAAGTCACTTGTCCAAGGTCTCACAGCATGCTAAGGGTAGAGCCAGGAACTGAACTCGGACCCGTGTGGCTCCACAGGCCGAGCTCTTCACTTCTGCACATGTGGTCACGGGGGTCTCGCAGAGGCCCCGGGGACCTGCTGGGCTGAAAGTTTGTTTTGCCACCAAAGCGCACCCACTCCCGGCAGGATCCTCCCAGTCCACCCGAATCCAGCAGGAACTCCGTTCTCCTGCCACAGGCCCGTGCTTGGGCCCATCAGGCCTCAAGACCTTCCTGGGCCATGGTGGTCCATTAAGATTCTGGTGCAGGAGCCTCTGGCTTGAAAATACAGATGAGAAAGGACACCCGGTCTGGCATCTGTGGACCAGTCCACCTCACCCCAAACATGCCCCACCCCTGTGGGGCTGAGAAAAGCTGAGGCCTCGGTGACCAGGGCAGTGGGCCCAGCTCCCAAGGTGGGGTCCCACAGTGTCCCCTGGCTCCCACTGGCCAGTGTCCCTGCAGGAGCTGAGCTCCTGACGAAGGCTCCAAGGCCATGCCCAGCACCCTCAGTGATGAGACTGTCTCCTGTATCCACAGAAGCAGACGCTGCCCACACCCGCAGTGAGAGCCGTGTGCTCCTGAGGTCGTCTCTGTGGGGTCCCCGGAGCCCCCTGTGCAGTGGACGCACGAAGTGCTGTGCTCACTCACAGGCGCAGGCACACTCACGGGTGGCGTTTGGAGAGGGAGACAAAGGCCAGAGCCATCAGATCTTTTAACCAGAAGGGGTGCTCTCTCTGGGGAGCTGGGGGAAGAGCTGCAGAAGCTGGACCTTCTGGAAACATGATCTGTCCCCGCCACCTGCCATCGCTGTGAGAGAGCATCCGGATCAACCCAAAGTGTCCCCTGTGGGGAGTGCAGAGCCCAGCGGGCCAGGGAGCCTCCCCACACACTCACGCTCACCCCATCCACACTCCCTACACACACTCAGCACACGCACACGTATCACAGGCTGACGTCCTCACACGCTCATTCCCATGCTGTCGTGCTCACACAGGCACACTCACCCACTCACACTCACCCACTCACACACACCACACAGTACACAGACTCCCTCACACACAGGCTAAGCACAGGGCCGGGTGTCTAGAGCTGAGGCAGGACCTTGTCCGTTGTTGTTTCCCAGAGCGAGGAGGAAGGAGGCTCTGCCCCTCCTGCCCTTGGAGACCAAGGAGGCAGAGGACTGGCCAGGAGGCTTTCCTACCCCGGCAGGGCAGGGAGGTGCCACCTGGGCAGGCTGGCCTGGGCCACCGCCACGGACATCTCCAGAGCTGCCCTTTCTTCCCTTGCCTCCCCTGCTGTCCCTGGGGTGCCTCTGGGGCTCACATCAAGGGGCGGACACAGCTGCCACACGTCCACAGTCTGGCCAGGGCTGGTGGGACTCCTGGGGAGGGAGAGAGAGGATGGGACGGGGACACCCTGATTTCTCGGGGGATCAGGCAAAGCATGCAAACGGAAAGAACTCCAACTCACTGCTCTTTTCCAGAAGATAATTGTCTTCTCACCACAAGGACAGAAGGTCTGGGGGTCAGGAGAGCAGTGTCCCTCGGCTCCACTGCAGTCAGTGCAGCCCACGCCCCTGACCAGGAGCCAGGTGGGATGTGTTCCAGCCTGATTAGCCAGACACCCTGCTGTTTTGCAAGCAGACCACTCCAAGCTTCTCAACCAGCACCAAGAAACCTACCCACCCACCTCCTAGGGCCTCCCAAGAAGTTCCCATAAACATTGCTTTGTAACTTTTGTCACAGCTGGGTGTCCGGGTCCTGGCCACCATCTCTGGACCCCCACCCCAGGCCAGGCGTCCACCCCGGGACTGGGCCTCCTTCCTGGCAGGCCCTCTGACCCAGGCCGCACTCTGTGCAGGCCCAGCAGCCTTGGCCCTGCAAACAGGACCTCTGTGTCTGAAAGGGCCCCTGGATGTCTGCAGGGCTGAAGTCCCAGCCTGAGCTCCCCGACCTCTGTCCCTGCACATTTTCCGGTCCCCCCACCCTGTCCCTGTCTGCCTGCGATCTTGCCAACAGCCACCGTGGAGGCTGGAGGGGAGGCTTCTGCTCAGCAGGCTCACCCGACCCTCAGAATCAGCCCTCCCCTCACAGAGCCCCCTGCAGTCCTTGGTTTCCTGCATCCTTTCCACATGTCCTAGACAGAGAACCCCCTGCTGGAATCCGGGCCGAGCTCCCAGCCTGCTCCGTGACTGGTGACTGCCTCGCAGAACTCAGGAGTCCGCAGACCAGCCCGAGCCCCTCACGAGAGCCAGAGCGAGAGTGAGAGCGAGGATAGGAGAGGACCAGGGACAGCTCAGAGCACGGGCCTCCCTGACCCCTGGAGGCAAAGGAAAGAGCCTCTTCTCTGCCAGGAGGGGCAGGCCAGTTGCTTCAGACCAGGGAAGCCAGAAAATGGGGAATTCCAGGGCCCCTCATATCGGCCAGTGACTTTACAGCTCAGTTTGGCTCCGTGACCACACCTGGCAGAAGGCCCTGAGGAAGCCCGGCCTCCTCCTCCTCCTCCTCCTCCTCTGTGCTCACCGCAGCTGCAGCTTCAAGACAGGCACCCCGAGCCTGGGCCCCGCCCCTAATGTTAAAGCATGGTTCTCTTCCTTTAAACTTATTAGCAGCAACGTCTTGCACCCCAGAGCCTCCCTACACCCCCGCCCCCGGCCTTACAACCCTCACTCCCTGGCCTGGCTGTCTGGGCCCTGAGTTAATGAGACCCTGCATTTCTCAAGCTTTCTTTGATCTGGGTTTTTATGAGCTCCCGGCTGGGTGGGCCAGGAGAGTCCTGTCCTTCCCAGGGTGGGTGCTGCTAGTAAGCAGGGGGCTGCAGGGAGCTTTGGTCTCTCTGCTCGTCAGGGGTCTCGAACTGTCATTGGGATTCAGAATAAGTTGGCCATGGGTCCTCTCAGGGTGAAGAAGCTGGACGTGTCCCTACTACGCCAGGCAAGCTACTCATTTGTTCGTTCGTTCGTTCATTCATTCATTCATTCATTCAACCAACACATAATCTATTAAGTACCTACTTAAGGAGGCAGGAGCCCAGTGTGGGGGCCTGGGGGCAGAGGTCAAATTCAGTAGAAGCACAGTTTGGGGCAGGCGAGGACAGTGAAGTGGGGTCTGCCGCATCCCTGGAAAAATGTCAAATGCTTTAGTCTCCTGACTGTAAACTCCTGAAACCTGTAAGAAGGGTACCATATATGCACATTTTTAAGTTTCTAGAGCCTGGCACTAAGTCTAATACGTAAGGTTTCCTCAATGAAGCATTAGTGGCTGAATGAATGAATGCCTGAATAAATTAACACATTGGGGGTCTGGACCCCTGGCCCGCTGTCCTCTGGAAGGGGCCTCCAGCGCTGGGAGAGCAGAAGGAGGAAGGCAGACGCCCGAGAGTGCCTGGTAAGTGCTTTCCTGCCCCCCAGCCCCCCTTCTTTTTTAATGATGGCAGTTACAGAACTGGGAGGAAGGTTGGCGGCTGAGACGCCGCGGGCGAAAGTGACAGTTCATAGCCACGAGAGAGAGAAGAGGCAATGGTGGCCTTGGCTGAGTGGATGGTGGATGGGAATGGCAGTGGCCTAGGGGTTACTCTGATCCGCAAGCCTCTGCAGAACCTTCCAGGGGAATGATGTTTGGTTCTGGTCCCTCCCATCCTTCTAGAAGCTCCAGGAACAAATCTACAACATCAGCATGTGTGTGTGTGTGTGTGTGTGTGTGTGTGTGTGTGTGAGAGAGAGAGAGAGAGAGAATATATCAACAATTACAGAACTCAGTTCAGTTCCATTGAACCAAGGTGCATCGAAATTTTACCAAGGGCCTCCTTGGAATAAATATATAAAGTGTGAACCCCTGCTCAGAGCCTAGTGGGGCTGGCAGACAGGAAACCAACGGGTTAAGCGCAGGAGGAACATGCAAGCACGGGTGGCCCGGTGCTCAGGGAATCTGACCTGACGCGACAGAGTCCACTGTGAAGTGGAAAGCTCCACGGGGACAAAATGTGACATCCTGCCCCCAGTCCCAGGCACAGCCCCTCGCACAGAGACGGAGCAGGGCCAGTGAACACTGGCTGACTTCAGGAACCAGGAGACCAGGGGGTGGAAAAACCAGGATAAGAAACCAGAACAATGGGTCCCAAGATCAATGGAGTCCACTTGAGGACTCTAAGACAAGTCTAAGCTGTCATTTCAGAGCAACCCAGGGAGAGACGGATGGCATCTGTTATCCGCAGCCAGGTTGATGAGGCAGGCAAAGGAGCAAATAAAGAAGAAAGGGTTTTGGAAATTAAAACTGATTGCTAAAACAAAACACTTAGTACAAGGGCTACCAGAAAAAGATGAAACAAGCTTGCAGAATATAAGCCAAAGAGAGAGAGAGAGAATAGATCTTAGAAGCCCAATATTCAAGAGAGAGCATAAGGAGAAGTTATTACAGAAATAAGAGAAGACAGTGTGCTAAACCTGAAGATTCTGACCTTCCAGACGGAAAGGGCCCACCAGGTGCCACACGGGAGGAGCGAGTATGGAAAGGAGCGCCCATCAGTAGACACACGTTACTGAAGCCTTTATACGAAAAGGGAAGTTTTGACCACAGACTGTCAGCAGCTCCCACCTGCCAGATTTCAAGCGGCAGGCAGGCCCTGAGCCATTGCAGCCCAGGCTGCTGGACAGGGCAGAGGCAGGCTTGAGTGGACATTCCCCGCTCCCTGGCTTGCTTACTGTAAGGGCAATAAAACCAAATAGGCTAGAGCCTATTTACAAATATGTAAATAAATATATATTTATATTCCTATGGCCATCCCCCCTGCCACGTCCCCCCATGTGAAGTGACTTCCTCTTTCATAGGACCTTTCTCTGAGACGCTTGAAGGCGTGGCCCCTGGAGCCACCCTGTCTGAGCCCGAATCCTCTCCCTGCCTTTTACTAGCTTGGGCAAGTTACTTAAACTTTCTGTGCCTCAGTTTTGTCATCTATAAAATGGGAATGAAAATACCACCTCCCTCAGAGGGCCGCTGTGAGGATTCAGTCATGAGTGTGTCCAAAGTGTGCGTAACAGCACCTGAAGTAAGAACAAACACCAGAGGAGTGCCTGCTGCTAGTATTTAAAGACATAAAGGTAACCAGTAGAAGAATTGCAAAATATCATCAAAATAACCAGGTGTGCCCTGGCCAGTGTGGCTCAACTGGTTGGAGCATTGTCCAGTAACTCAAGAGATCATGGGTTCGATTCCTGGTCGAGGCACATGCCTGGGTTGTGGGTTTGGTCCCCCATCAGGGCGAGTATGAGAGGAAACCGATCGATGTTTCTCTCTCACTCTCTCTTTCTCTTCCCCACCCCTTACTCTCTCTTTAAAATCAATTTTTAAAAAACATATCCTTGGGTGAGGATTGAAAAAAATAATAAAGCATGTGTGGGGGGAGAGGTGTGGCAGGGAGTAAAATGTGCCCGAGATGAACTAGGGTCCTATCTCCCAGGCCGGGGCATCGGTGGACACTGGGGATGGGAGACCAGTACGTGCCAGTCCAAACTGCCATCTGGAGCGATGGAAGGGACCAGGAAGGGCCCATCAGTAGAACAAAAACCAGAAACCGTCACAGACAATCCCCTCTGGGGACTGAAGGGGGTGAGGAGGTTTCTCATCTCCAGCCCTCGGTGCTGTTTCATTTCCCCATACAGATACATGGTTTGCCTACAATCCAAACAAGTAGTCTTGCAGTTTCAAACAAGTCGCTAGAGCCAGAGGCGCGCTGAGCAGCCACGGAGCAACCTTGGAGCCAGGTGTGCGTCTCCACAGGTGGAGGTGGAAGTATTCACACCTTGGCAGTCAGCAAAGGCTGCCAGCTAGAGCTCTTAGCTCAGACACTGGTCTATCAGCACACCCCTAGATAAGCCAGTTATCTCTGGGGTAACTTTTAACACTTTTCACACCTGCTGCTGAAAACCCTAACAGTCACAAGCATGGTGAGTCCTTCCTGTGTTCTGTGTTCATCCTGGGACTCATGGGCAGTAAAATGTCACTCTTCTGCTCATCAGGGTGTCCTGGTCTGCCTGACTGAGTCCCTGAGGATCCTGGCGCTCCAGTCCAGCCAAGGCGGGTCCCCTCCTGACGTGGTAACAGAGATGTGAACCCTGGGTGCTGCTTACTCATTTATCCAAAATACAAGTGTCGTGTACCTACGTGCCAGGCATGGGCCAGGGAGCCCTAGTCCCAGAACAAGCCCCTCAGGGCTGCCCCCTCCTCATCAGTGGAGCAAAGGCCCGAGAAACTTTGCAGCACTTATAAAATGTAAGCCCTTTTTGATGAGTGGTTCTCAGACTCGAGGGAGCATCAGACTCACCAGGTGGCTGGGCCTGGAGTTTCAGATTCAGTGGCAGTCACAGAAGGGCCAGAGAATTTGCATTTCGGTCAGGCCCCCAAGTGCAGGGATGCTGCTGCCGCTGCTGCTGCCGGTTTGGGGACCACACGTCAGAAACTACTGCTCTGGAGATGCCAAACTGGACATCGATTTTCCAGGGCAGGAAAGGACAGAGGGAGAATAAGGCATCCCCACCCGTGAGATACTTGACCTAACAACCGTCTCCAGGCCCAGGCATGGCCCCCCAGCCAGCGGAAGGGCTGGCTGGGACCCGTCCCGAGGTGTGACCACAAACACAGTTGTGGAGACACACACACATTTGCATTTTGGACCTCGGCAGCGCAGACCGCACTCCACTTCTCTGGCGTGTGGTTAACTTTGCGAGCTCTGCAGTCCTGAAGCCCTGGCCTCGGACCCGGCCGACCACTTGCCAGCGGTCAGACCCCGGGCAGAGTGCCCACACCCTCTGAACGGTCGTCTCTTCAACCGCCATTCAGGGCTAATGCGAGTGTCCCCATCACAGGGCCGTCCTGGGGCACACGCCACATGGAACGGCGCTTCTAGTGTGCGTGGTGCACAGAGCGTGCCAAACACCTGGGGCCATGCGTGGCCTTGACAGAAATAAAAGTGCTCTCGCCACCATTTTGTGTCTCTAACTAAGTGCTTGCATTAGCGGCAGTTTGGACTGGGGAGCAGGGGCGGGGGGGGGGGGGGGGGTGTTGGTTTTTAGAGTGCACTCTGTGTCCCTCATCGGGCTAGCATTTGGGGTCTGGGACAGTCGCCTTCCTCCTGTACCTCCTGCCAGGGCTCTGCTCCCAGGGACTTTTTAATTCGTGCACAGACGGAGTGGCAGAGAGAGCTCCAAGAACTCGGTTTTCCAACTCCATACTGGACAGGAGTTAAAAATTCCCTCCAGGAGGGGTCTCTGGCTCAGAAATTTCCTCTTCCTGAAATAGGTGTTAAAAAAAAAAAGAAGACAGGAGAAATTTAGTTTGTATGTGTTTATAAATGCGTTTTTTTTATTACCTATGCCCACGCATCACATAGGCTGTCAAAAGAAATGTTTAAAGGTGAACATCGTAAGTTCCATGTGGCCAACACTGTGACGGTCCCACGTGCCACCGTGTTCCCAGCACCAAGCGCAGTGTCTGGCACAGGACCGCCATACCGTGAATGGAGGCCGAAGAGCTCGAACGAGCGCTGACCCAAGGGAAGGGCTGGGTGCAGAAGCTTGGGGAAGAAAAGGAGGAACAGTGAGCACTCAAAACTAAATCTCTCCAGGTGGTGATGAGGTGGTTCTGGAAGGAGGGGCTGGCGCAGCGGCTGCGGGCAACGGCCTGAGTGTGGGCGTTTGCTGGCAGGTGGCCTGGGGTCCTACGTCTGGACCTGCCCCGTGAAATCCATCGCGGTTGCTGACCACCCACGGTTCTGTGACACTTAACGGCCCCGATGCCCCCTCCTTCCCACAAATGCAGCTTCGGTCTTTGCTCCGGCTGCTTCCCAGACCTAGGGTTGCCACACTCAGCAGATGAAAAGTCAGGAGGTCAGTTAAGCTTAAATTTCAGGTGAGTAACAAACAGCTTTCTAGTATAAGCATGTCTCAGCAATACCAGGGACATGTACTAAAATGGTTTGACTGTCCATCTGGATTACATTTGACGGGATGTTCTGAGTTTTATCTGGCAACCCTGCCCGGGCCCAGAGTACCCTCTGCAGCTCATCCCCGTGGGGAACTTATCCTTCAAGACCCCGTCCAGACGTCTTCCAGAAGCTTCTCTGATGCCCCCCTCCTCCCCAGGCAGATTCCATTGTTCTAGCCACGTGGTCCCATCTCACACCAGACCGTCAGGGGCAGGTTGGCCATCTCCCTCCCCTGCCCCCTGCTGCATCCCTGGCTGGTGGGTCAGCCTGTCACCTAACACCCCCGGCACCGGGGTGCCCAGAGAGAAGAAGGACAAGTGTTGAGAAGGGGGTGGGAAAAGCCGGAAACACAGACAGCGGCGGGCGCAGGAAAGAACAAGCCCCTGGCCGCGGACGTGCCACAGCTCGGACAGGCCCACAGCACGACTCTGTGCCCTTGCCTGATTCTTTGTAGATTCTCGGAAAGGTGAAAAGGAGGAGATGGTTTGCCGGAAACCAGCAGCAACTTCTCTCCTAGCAACTCAGACCATTATTCAAGGTTCTCCCCACAGGCCTTCTCTACCCTATGGATGACCCGTGTCCCCTGTGTGACTCGGTGGAACAGAAATGCACCTGGAAAGGAGGGCTGAGGACAGAGATCAAAAACAGTTGTGTTAGAAGAGAATTTGGGCCAGTTGTGGAGCACCTGAAGGGCGGGGCACCAGGCTGCCCCCATCCTCACATCTCAGAATCCCGGTTGGGGTCACGTGGCCCTCTGGACCGCCTGTGGCTGCCTTTCCCAGGGGTTCCTGGGATGTGCTCCTGCAGACAGACAGGGCGGCAGGCGCCCTCCCTACCTGCCTCTCCCATGAGTCATCACCTCCAGAAGGAGAACAAGGCAACTGGTATCTCTGCTTGGAGCCCTTGGGTGGGGTGGCTGCCGCCTTATCTCCACGGCCCTGATGGAGGGAAGAACCTGCAGCCAGACTTCCCAGCCAGCAGCCGCCACAGGGCCCTCCCAGTGCCTGGCCAGCTCCCCTGAGGTTGTCGTCCTTGGGCGTTCCGGAAGATGTAGGAGATGTGAGGGGGTCTCCGGAAAGCAGGCCGAGTCAGAGAACTGACTCCATGGTCCCTGCACGTCCAGGCCCCTGGACCTTCTCCACCCTGCGCTGCACTAACCCAGGCCCCATGGCTGTGGCTCTGCAAATGCCCACTCAGCCTGAGAACCCAGAGCAAAGCCCTTCCAGACCAGTGACCTCCGCTCTGGGGCTCCAAGCACGGGGCTTGCTGAGCCCACGACCCAGTGCAATATGTAGCTACATGCGGGGCCTTCCAGAGGCCCCAGGCAGTGGGGAGGGAGACAGACGATCTCGCTGGCCCAGAGCCAGAGGAGTCCCATAAACGCCGGTGGGGATGGGGCACGGCCGGCTGGGCTGGGGCGGGAGAGAAGCGAGGACGGAGGGAGGTGAGACAGGACAACTCCATGATGTAACTGCACGCCCAATCTGCCCAGCAGTGCCAAGGGCGTGAGGCTTTGCTTTGAAAGCTGCTATAATTATATCTCAAATGGAAATAATTATAATAATAATTTTCTTCTACATGTTGCCACTAGAGCAGGGCTGTTGAAAGGGTGGGAAGAGAGACAAAGCGGCACCCTTCCCCCTCCACCCCCGGCCTCTCAGGCTCCCAGATAGTCATGACCGGCCCGGTCAGGCCCAGCTTCTTCACGGTGCTTCCCCCACTGCAACAGAAGAGAGTCCGGTGGGGAGAGAGGACGCTCCCTGACTGTGGGCCGCCAACACTCACTGTCAGGAGCCAGCGGAGGGAAGGCTGGGACCTCGGGCCCCATCAGTAGAGGGAACTGTGGGCCTGGAGCTCTCCACACTCTGTCCTGGCCTTTTCTGGGTCCCGGGCCTGCTGGGCTCGTGGCCGCGGCCTGTGGCTCCAAGTCAGAGTAGCGGGGACTACTGCACATGCACCTGGAGACCTCTGTCGCCCCCAGGACAGCCTCGTGCGCCCTCACCCATGACTGTTAGCAGCCGCCAAGAAGAGAAGCGGAGGGGGCTGGGGAGAGAAGGAGACAGAAGGAGGGTGGTCAGACCTTGTCCTAACACATTAGTGAGCGTCCCTACTCCTGGGCTGGGGCAGGGGACATCAGGGGAGCCAGGCCATGGCTCAGTGCCACTCTGAGATCGGGCGACTCACACTTGTAAAGTAGAAGTCAGTGTCCAGCCCTTGACGCTGGACCCATCTCCTGTGGCCCAGGCTCCTTGAAACTGAAGTGTCCCCCAGGGGACAGGATGGATGAACAGGAGATGGGTGAAGCCCGAGGCTCAGGTCTGGGGTGACAACCACAAGGACAACTGCCACGCCCGAGCTGGAAACCAGGGTCTGTGCCTAGCCCTTCCCTCTGTGATCGCAGCCACCTTTCCCACCTCTGGGTCAATGCTAGCATTAGACCCGCTTTGAAGATGAAGACAGTGAGGCTGAGGGCGGGAAGCAAGGGGCCCGAGGATGCACAGCCAGCGGTGAACCGGCCGAGAGCCGACTGGCTCCGAGTTCGCCCTCTGGGTGTCTGGGCCCCGTCCCCTTGTGGTGGTGGCAGCGCTGCCCAAGAGGCTCTGTGGCCCCAGACGCTCTGTGGCTCCCGGGCCCTCACGGTGGCAGGTTCATTCCCCTGCACTGGGACGACGACCCCAGGGGCAGGGGTAGGGAAAGAGGGGAGGGACGCCAGAGGCCAGAGGTAGAATCCGGGTTACCCCTTTCGTGCTGTGTGACTCTAGGAAATTACCTAAACCTCAGAGCCTCAGTTTCCTCACTTGTCAAACTAGTGTGATGTGCCGTAGCGACACAAAAGTACAGGGGCTAGTGTGTGTAACCTCGCACCCAGGACAGGCTCGCGATGTCACACTTCAGCAAGGCATTCCACGGCTCCGCCTCAATTTCCCCATCTGACAGTGAGAAGAAGGGTTTCTAACACCCTTCGTTGCTTCTCCCTCATTGGACTTATCCCTTCCCCCGCTCTTCCCCCAGGCTGTGGAGATGGAGAAGATAGTCCAGCAAAGACTCCTGAGCTTCCTCTGCCGAGCTCGCTGGTGACTTCTGACCTCAGCCTTGAGAGGCGTGCCCAATGGCGGCGGTGGGGCCTTCGGCGGGAGGAGGGCAGGACCAGCTTATAACTGTGTGCTAGGGGAGGAGGCAGCTCGGTCCAGGGCCTGGAAACTACCCAGTACCTAAGTGCTGGGTAATGGACCCCGAGAACATTTCACATAGGGAGGTTTCTGTGAGGACCTGTCGCAGAAACAAGCAGTGGTGCCCAAATGCAGGCCTCCAAGACCACCCCTGTCCCAAGGTCCAGTCACCCCCACCCCAGGGTCTCAGCAGGACCATCGCCAGGCCATGCATCCGACCCCCATATACTATTTTTTCATTTTATTTTCCAGTTACGGTTTGCAGTCAGTATTCCATACTAGTTGCAGGTGGACAGCAAAGTGGTTAGACAAGCACATGCTTGTGCTGCTTCCGTACCTTGGCCACTGTGAACAATGCCGCGGTGAACGCAGGGGTGCACAGATTCTTTTGAAGTGCTGTTTTGGATTTCTTCAGATATACACCTAGGAGTGGGCTCACTGGGTCACAAGGCAGTTCCACTTTTAATTTTTTGAGGAAAGTTCATGCTGTTTTCTTCAGTAGCTGCACCCGTCTGCATTCCCACCAACAGTGCACGAGGGTCCGCTTTTCTCCACAGCCTCTCCGGCACTTGTGGTTTGTTGTTTTATTGATGGTAGCCATTCTGACAGGTGTGAAGTGATGTCTCCTTGTGGTTTTAATGTGCATCTCTGTGATGATTCGTGACGTCGAGCGTCTTTTCATATGTCTATCGGCCATTCGTATGTCCCTCTTTGGAAAGGTGTCTGTTCAGGTCCTTTGCCCATTTTTCATTTGGACTGTTTAGTTTTTTGGTGTTGAGTTGTATAAGTTCCTTACAAATTTTGGATTTTAACTCCTTATCAGGTGTATCATTGTCAAATATATTCTACTCTGTAGGTTGTCTTTTTGTTTTGTTGATGGTTTCCTTTGCTGTGCAAACACTCTTTAGTTTGATGTTGTTCCATTTGTTTATTTGTTCTTTTGTTTCCCTTACTAAGGAGATATGTCAGAAAAAATATTGCTAGGAGCAATGTTTGAGGTTTTATTGCCTATGTTTTCTCCTAGGAGTTCTATGGTTTTGAGCTTACATTTTCTTTAATCCATTTGAGTCTACAAGAATATTGTCTTATTCTTGTATATGGGGTAAGAAGGTGTGGTCTAGTTTCATTTTTTTTGCAAGTATCTGTCTACTCTTCCCAACACCATTTACTGAATAGACTGTCCTTGCCCCACTGTACATTCTTAACCTCCTTGGTCATTGATTGATTGACCACACAGACATGAGCTTTTTTCTGAGCTCTCTATTCTGTTCCATTGATCTGGATGTCTGGTTTCATGCTAGTACCATCCTGTTTTGATTATTTGATATCAGGTAGTGTGACACCTCCAACTTTGTTCCTCTTTTTCAAGATTGCTGTTGCTATTCAGGGTCATTTGTGTTTCCATACACACTTTTGGATTACTTGTTCTAGTTCTGTGAAAAATGCCATTGATATTTTGATAAAGATTGTATTGAACCTATAGATTACTTTGGGTAGTATAGACATTTTAATGGTGTTAATTCTTCCAATCCATGAGTATTGTGGGGGGGGCCTCCGCCCACAGGGCTTCCCCACCCCCCTGGCCACCACGGATGAGAATAAGTCTACCAATACATGATCTGTTTGGGGAGGAAAGGTGGCCGATCTCTCAAAGGAGAAGGGCCAAGAGCCTTTTCCTCAATGGGCTTTTACTGGGTTCATTTGCACAGGAATACAGGTAAAACTCATTAATCATTGTCAGGCAGTAAGGGTCAAACAATAGATAACATACAAAGAACTATGAGGGCTTATTCTGAGTCAGGGTCAGTTAGCTAAAGGGCTACAAAACTTTGGAAAACAAACTCATTTCCTGCTTGGACCCTTATCATTTAATTGAGAGCATTCTTAGAAAAGCAGGTTTCACAGGATTTCATTCTTTCTTAGGCCTGATCACCTTAGGGAACCCGCCCTTTCCAGCACAGGGCCACACCCACCTCTGTCATTGTTTCAGGCTTAAGTCAGGCAGAGGAAGTAAGCAGCTAAGAGATAAGGAGACTTCCTGCAGACAAAATGAGGACTCAGGCTATGTCAAAGCCAAGGGGCAAGGGTCCATCACCCCCTTTTGCTATAGCCACCCAAGGCCTTCCCTGGGGGCCCCATGATCATGCCTGTCTTAGGTCATCCCTCTCTTGAGGAATCTTACCCATCATTGGCTAACCAATCATGCACTGGGGGCCAGGCAGGGTGAAGTAAAAGGGGCAGAGGCAGCATCCCTGCCAGGAAGATAAGCTTTGTCTCCTTAGTGGCTTACGGTCCCAAGGTCATGTGGGGGTTACAGGTCCTGAAACCAGGTAGGGCGGTTCCCAACAAATGTGATATATGCCTCCATTGATTTATATCTTCTTTGATTTCTTTCTTCAGTGTCTTATAATTTTCCAAGCATAGGTCTTTTACCTTCTTGGTTAATTTATTCCTAGGTATTTTCCAAGGAAAACCCCCCCAAAACAACTGGAATTTTATCCTGGAGTGTGGGCCCTTGCAGAGCCTGCAGAATGGGGCAGGGCCCCCAGACCGGTGTGGGGAGGCTGTGAGTAGGGAGGCATTGAGAGAGGAAGGCTGGACAAGTTATCCCAGGCGACCTCGGGGCCAAAGCTGTCAGAGCTTTGCTTCCCACCTGGCGCTGGTCAGGAGAGGACAGAGTGGGCTGCCTGACGTGCCTCCCTGCCCCTCCTCCCATGGAATTCCCTCAGCAAGAGCCGTGCCAGATGCCCCCATGTCCCTTCTGGCTCAGGCTCCATGCCCACAACCTTGCATGAGGGGCAAGTAGCCAAGAGAAGGGCCTGGAAGCCAGGGGAAGGGGCCAGATGGGGGAGGGGGCTGACCGCACCAGGCCGGCATGGTACAGCCCCTGCCAGAACAAGGCTGGGGGGCTGCTGGCCTTACTCACCGCTGCTGTGGCCAAACAGTCATGCGCTGGCACAGGATACAGCCTGGAGCCAGCTGGAGGGTGGCAGCTTTCCAGGACGTCCATCCCGGGGAGTGACACCTCCTCCTCGCTCCCCGAAGGTCCTGAAGCTGAGGGGGCTGGGAAGCATGAAGCAAGCAGGGGTCTCAGCATGTGAAGAAAAGATCTGAGAGGGAGCCATCATCCCCACATTCCCCTCCCGCACCACCACCCCATGAAGGCACTTAGGGGTAGTCAAGACAAATAGGCAGAGTTTTAAGAATGCTGCCCAAACAACTCTAGGTGCGTCAGGAAGAGGCGAGTGGTGCTTCACAGACAAGCTTCCAGTCTCCTCTCCCCTTCCCAACCTGCTCCCGATCAGTGGTCAGGCTTCAGAAAACGTCCTCAGACCGTGAAGAACACGTCCACCCCCACCCGCCCCCACCTCAGCCCCTGGGCACTCTGAGGTCCTCCTCTGCCGTGTAACACAAAGGCTCTGGCCTCGGTGTCCAAAGGCCCGAGTTTGAATTAACAGCGTAATGACTTACTTGCTGTGTACCCTTGGGGACAGTTAACTTTGCCCACTATAGTCATAAAACCTCTGTTTTTCGGTCACCAGAAGCTTCCACGGGGCCCAGTGCAGTGGTCAGTTCTCTCCCCCGTCCTCACCAGCAGCATTTGACACGGCCCGTTGTCTCTCTCCTCCCACAAGGACCTTCCTTCCTTGGCTCCCAGGACAGCAGGTCTCCTGGGCACCTCCTCCTCACTTTCCTTGGCTGGTTTCTCCTCCTCTTGCCAACGTCTGGCCGTTGGACCCGCACCGCACCCACTGCTTAGCACGATCGTGCAGTGTCGGACCTTGAAGCCTCATCTCTGACCTGCGACTCTGCGGGCCCATCTCTCCCTGAACTGGCTGGACATCGCCAACCGGACATCCGATAGGCAGCGCCAGCTGGCGTGTCCAAGGATGTGGAGAAGGAGCCGCCCCCTTCCTTGCGTGCGGGAGTGTAAGATGGTGTCGCCGCTGCGGGAAACAGTGTGGCTGCTCCTCAGACGGTCAAACAGAAAGTTACCCTGTGACCCAGCTATTCCGCTCCTAGGTACACACCCAAGAGAAATGAAAACGTACAGCCACAAAAACTTATCCATGAAGGTATCACCAAAGATGTGGTATCCATGTTCATGAATTATTTACTTTTTAAACTCAATCAGAGCAAAATCAAGGTTACGCATAAAATTGCACCACCTGTTCTGCATCCGACACACGTGGGAGGCCAGGCCTATGGCTCGCTCTCGAGCTGGGAGTGTTTGGGAGCTCCTGGTCCAGCATTTGTGTGTGTGTGTGGGGGGGGGGGTGAGTCCCACCAATCAAAACAGCAAAGGAGGTGGGGCCTGAGAGAGGACTCCTGAACTGGCTGTAAATTTTGCTCCTACCTTCGCGTTCCCCACTTCCCTCACTAGGTCAGAACATGCCGTGGGGCTCTTCCCGAAGAAGACTGGGAGCCCTGAGGGAAGGGGCTGTGCTGGGGGTGTCACACCCACTTTCACGGGGGCCACATCAGCCTCGCAGTGGCCTTCAAAGGGCCAAATGTAGTGTTAGGACTGTGTGCATGTTACTACTCCTTAACAGTTAAGCGGGAGCTTGGTGCCGCTGCCCAGTAGAAACAAGGTGCCGGGCCGGATGAAACAAGGTGGAGGCTGGATTCGGCCCTCGGGCCTCGTGTTTGCCACCTGTGGGCTCTGCCTCTCCCACCAGACTGAGAGCTTCTCGGGGTAAATAACTGGGTCCCTGCTCCATGCTGGGAGCTGGCTTCAGGCAAAGCTGGAGGCCTTCTTCCTCTGTGTTCACCACTGCCCCTCCCCCCGTGTGCCCCTCACAGGGCCACCAACAGCAGAGCCATGCCTCCCGGGGTTCCTGCTGCACAGGACGACTGGTGGCCCCCAGATGCTGCCACCAGTGGAGTCTCGTGCCAACACGGGTCTTGGCAGCCAAGGTGCCCCTGGGCCACACCTCGTGCGGTGGAACTGTGGGTTTTGCCATCCCAACCTGACTCTTCTGTGGTTTTCCCCAAGAAACCACAGGCTGTGTTTCTGGCCTAGATTTTCTCCTCCTGCTGCCTCCTCTTAGGTCCGAGGAGGTCCCCAGAAACCCCTCGATTCGGTCCCCGCAGGTGGAACCCCATGCCCTGGTCTCTGAGGAAGACAGTGAGGGGTGGCTGCTGTCACAGGGCTGGGATCGAGGGGCGGGTCTGTCCTTGCAGCCAGGCAAGCAGGGCGACCCCTGCAGGCAGTCTGCTCGGCCCCAGGAGCTCGTCTCTCCCCACGCAGGGAAAGCGGCCAAGACCACAGGCCTGCCCGTGGCTGGAGAGCGCCCAGCGCCGATGGCAGGCTTGCCAAGTGCCCCCCCCATCCCCCATCCCGAAATGTCCGAGCAAGCCTGGGTCTGGGAGATGAGCTCCCCAAACGCTGCATCCATTGTGCACAAATGGCTTATTTTTTCAGCCACTTTAAAGTTCATGTCCCGGCTGCCACTTCCTGTGGGTGACCTTGGGCAGGACAACCTGGCTTTGCCAGGTCTCAGCTTTGTCACCTGTGAATTGGGGATACTCACGTCTACTTACAAGGATTAACTAAAATCATGTGCACCTCCTAGCAGTGCCTGGTAGACAGCAGGAGCTCCCTAAATGTTGTTTTATTGTTGTTATTGCCTTCCCGGTGTGCTTCTGAAAGCGTCTGCTGGGCTGGTTACAGCACAAAAATGTACGGAACCTCAGCCGACGTACAAGGGATGTGTGAGGACAGCCTCACCAGAGGCGGGGAGAACGAGCCCCCGGGCCACCCTCGCAGGGCCCCAAAGGGAGACAGCCGCCAGCCCGCCACAGAGGGCTCCCCTTAATCCCGCCATGCAGCCCTCCCCGTGGGCAGCACCAGGTCCACGAGGTCTACTCGGGCAAGGGGGAAAGCTGGCCCCTATCTCTCCAGCGCCGTCCAGTGAGAACGCACCCCCTCCAAGAGCCGGGAGAGGCAGGCTTTCCTGAGAACCCGCACGCCTGCCTGGGGAAGCGGAGCAGCTGGGTCCGCTTACACCTTTTTCAAGGCAATCGAGTATTTGAAAGGACACGCTCTATCTGAGAGAGTTACAGGCGACAGCCCTCGGCGGGGACCAAGGCTGCGCAGCAGAACTTCCTGCGATGACAACAGTGTTCTGCCTCGGCCCTGCTGCCCGGCGCAGTCGCAAGTAGCCACGTGTGGTTGCTGGGCAACTGAGATGTGGCTAATGGGATCAGGGAGCTGAATTTTTTATTTTAAGTCATCTTCATTAACTTAAATGTAAACAGTCACGTGGAGTCCACAGCCACAGCTTTGGACGGCGCTGGTTCAGAGAACAGGCCCTGAGCTGGGCAGATCTGGTCGGGCTGGGCGTGTGTGACATTTACCTTCCCCGAGCTTCCTCCCTCTCTCTGGTGTAGAGGAGATTATATGGCACCGGGCTCGTAGGGTTGATGTGAGGATTAAATAAGGAAGTGAATAGAAAGCACTTCGCACAGTAAGAACTCAATAGAGACCAGCTATTATCATTTATTCTCACAATATCTAAGCTTCAGAGACCCTAGTCATTCAGTCACCAAATAGCTGGTTTTACAATCTGCCAGGCACAATTGTAAGCACCGGGGATGCAAAAATGAGTCCTCAAGATCTTGTCCACTCTGGGAATCTCCATCTGAATGAGGGAAACTGACAGGTAATCAAGGGATGCAGTGAAGTAGTGGTGGTAACTCTGGGGGTGTAGGAGAACTCCAGAGCAATTTAAGGCAGGGGAAGGAAGGAAATCAGGGAAGACTTCCTGGAGGAGGCATGTTGCTTTCTCTATATTCACTGGCTCAACTTGACCTCATAGCTGCAAAGCCCACTACCACTTGACCTTCTCTCTATACCATCTTATATTAGTTTTCTTTGCTACTGTAACAAATTACCACAGATTTACTGGCTTAAAACAACACATTATTATCTTACAGCTCTGGAGATTAAAAAGTCTGAAATGGCTTTTGCCAGGCTAACATTAAGGTGTCAGCAGGGCTGCATTCCTTCCAGAGCTCCAGGAGATCATTTGTTTCCTTGTCTTTTCCAGCTTCTGCTGCCCTCATTCCTTGGCTCACAGCTGCTTGCTCCATCTTCCGAGTGGCAGATCCTCAAATCTCCCCTCTTCCCTCCTCTCCTCTCCCCTCGCCCCTCTCTTCACCCCCCCCCTCCCTGTCTCTCTCTTCTCTCCCCCACCACCCTTGGTCTCTCCCCCTTGTCGCTCTCCTAGAAGGACCCTTGGGATTACATTAAACCCACCCTGAAAATCCAGGATAAACTCCCCATCTCAGGCTCCTTAATTTAATCCCGCAAAATCCTTTTTGCCATGTAAAGTAACAGATTCACTGGTTCTGGTCATTAGGATGTGGACATCTTGTTTGTTTCTTTTTTAAAAAAGCTCTAGTGACATATAATTCACACCATACAATTCACCCCTTTAAAGTGCACAATTCACTGATTTTTTTTAGTATGTTCACAGATATGTGCAACCAGTACAGTCAGTTTTAGAACATCCTTATCACCTCAATAAAAAAACCTATACCCGTTAGCTCTGGCCCATCTACGCTCCCCCACCCGTGAACCCCACTCCAAGCAACCACTAATCTACTTCCTGTCTCCTATAGATTTCCTTATTCTGGACTTTCACGTGGATGGAATTATACAATGTGTGGTCTTTTGCATCTAGCTTTTACTTAACATAATGGTTTCAAGATTTATTCATGTTAATACTTCATTCCTTTTTATGGTCAAATAATACTCCATTGCATGGATATGGTGGCTTTTATTTATCCATGCATTCACCAATTGATGGTCATTTGTGTTGTTCCATTCTTCCGGCTACTGCGAGTAATGCTGCTATAAACAACTGTGTACAAGTTTCTGTGTGAACTTGTACACACTTGTACACATTTCTCTTAGATATACACCAAGGAGTGGAATTGCTGGATGAGATGTGGACATCTTTGGGGAAGGGACATTATTCTGTCTACCACACTCTTAGTTCAAAGTCTTGGAAGACCAACTAAGGACTAATGCCAACTTGTGTAGCAAATTCATTCCCTTGGGTCAGGAGTGCAGCTGCTGATGCATGAAGAGGCAAATTCATAGGCACACAGCGGCAGCAAGCGGGAAGGGGCTGTGCCGATGATGACCACGGCAGGGGCCAGTGATTGCAGCCCTGCTCGCAGCTCCCCTCTAAAATGTTCCCAAGCCACCTGGCTGCACTTCACGCCACCCTTTGAGTGTGAGATGAATCATTTCCACAAGCCTCTCCTCTTTCTGGAGCTGGTCTGGGTGGGTTCCTGTTCCTTCCACAAAACACTAAGAATGCCACAGGGTGGTTTTGAGGATTTGGTGAAGGCCCAATAAGGAAATGCATAGGAAAGTGGTGACATATTTCAGAAATGAAGGCGAGAGGGAGACCCAGGCTGAGCCCTAGCTCTGTTTGCGCTGAATCCAAGCATGAGGAGTCTGCAAGGCCTCTGGTGGGGTCAGGCCCAGCAGGAATGGAGGTAAAACATGAAGCATCCCATAAATAGGTGATAGGGGCCATTCAGGGCAGAGTCCTGGAACGGGACAGCAGTAGGAGGAAGGTCTGGCGGCCAACTGTGCAAAGGGGACTTGTTGGGAACACAGATGAGCCACCCTGGGGCACTTTTGGGGATGGTCATGGGAACTTTACACAGAGCCAGGGGTCTGACCAGGCAAGAGGTCAGGAGCCAGAGTGGCAGGAGGAGTTACAGTGCAGAGTTCTACCTCCTAAGAAGCAACTCTGCACCCTCTCCCCTCTCCATCAGATGTTCCGCAGAGAACAGACTGCCCGACAGGCTGTCTCCCGGAGACCTCTGAAGGGGGGGGCACACGGCCTCTCCTTGCCTGGCCAAGGCTCAGCGGTCACTGCATGGGCACTGACTTTCATTCCTACTCTCGTTGGACAGCTTACAACCAAAGTCTCTCTCTCTAGCAGCCACCTTGAATGAAAGGCTTAAATTCAAACGAGCTAATAATTTTTTGCAAGGAGGACAAGGGTTGAGTCAAACTGGCCAGCCTGGTCAAGTCACAGGGCAGGTGAGTTCAGCAGAGGCGGGGGCCAGAGAGGAGGATTACCTGGACCCAGGCAGCTAAACAACTGTTACTGCGCAGGCCCGCAGGGGTAAGGAAGGGAGCCTAGGGTGTGGCAGGAAGAGAGAGATGAACCCAACTAGGTCAGGAGGGCAGTGGACAGGGCACTAGAAGGAGACGTAGGAGAGAGTGAGAGTCAGGATGTGCAGAGGACACAGGAAGGGAGGCACATTCATTCATTCACTCACTCACAAACCAAACACATACTGAGAACCTGCCAGATCCTCCGGTGGGCTCTGCACGCCACAGTGGTCGAGGCAGTGCCCCTGCCTTCGATCCAGGGCTCCGCGAGTCCATCGGCGGGCCACTCACACTTCTGGTTCTCTTCCCCACCCACACTCACGGTCCCATGGACCCACACTCACGGTCCTGCCTCCAGGGGCCTCGTCTTCCTTCAGAACCAATGCATGGAGAATCACTACTGAAAGGCTATCATAATCTTGACCTCTTCGCAGCCAAGGCTCCTTCCTGCAGGCAGCTCCAAAGGCAGAGCAAGGGCAAGGAACCGGCACTGATCACGGGGCCACAGCCTCGTGAGCCGACGCATGACCCTGGGACCCCTTGCTCTATCCGTGAGGATCTGCTCTCCTCCTGGTCACCCCCACGCCTGTCCCATTAAGTGCCCAGGACCACGGACTGGCAAGCAGAGACAGACCCCTTCGAGACCCAGGAAAAAGGCAGAGAAAGGGCCCAGGGTTTGGAGATCAAGACAGCATGGAAGAGCGAGAAGAAATCCAGAGACCAAGACTGGTTCTCGGTTCAGGTCTGGGCTTGAATGCAAACCCTCTGAGCCCGGCTTACTCTGCCTCCAGGGAAGGAGGCAGCTGTAGAAGCTCGAACTGGACAATGTATGTGAATGCAGCCAGCCCCTGGGGCAGGATCCACCTGTTTGGGAGGGCAACCTGGGGAAGGGGGCCCATCTTCTCCCTGGGAGACACACCTGTAATCAGCCACTGGCACCGGCAGGCAGGAGGCTGGGCCTCCAGACCATCTCTGAAGGGCAGGCCTGGCTGTTTGTCAAAGGGATTGGCGCTCCGCCCTCAGGCCGCCGAACTTTGAACAGAAAGTGGGTTAATATTTCCTCCCAGGAGCCTGAAATCTGCACAGCGCCTCTCAGGTTCACTGCAATCCCATGGGGTGGGTGGGTGGGAAAGGTATTAAGAAACCCATTTCACAGATGAGGACACGGGCCCAAAGAAGTTGGATTTGCCCAGAGTGACCGCTGGGAGAGGTTCTGGGCTGCCAGAGAGTTCAGGGCATTTTCCACCCGAAGGCGCCACTGCTGGGCGGGGGGACCTCCAGGTCCCAGTGGGCAGCTTCACTCACGGCTGGGGCAGATGGACGAGTGAGGGCTCTGGGCAGGCTTATGATTTGGTTCCCTTCTCTAGCCACACGGCATTTGTTCAGCCAAAGTATCAGAACACCCGATTTTCTCCTTTTTATAAAAGTTTATCTTTAAAGGTCAAATAAGGTTTTGTGACGCATCCTGAGGGTAACCAAACACTCGAACCTAATCAAATCTGTCTTCCTTTGCAGTTTTTCTGTCGGCCACAGCGTTAGTCACCCCTGCTCATCAGGAGGGAAGTAACCAGCTTCAATTTAGTTACAAAATCTTCTTTGAAATGTGCTTAAATTTTTTTTCCAGCATTGATGTCAGCAAAAGATTTCCCACTTTTCTGTGGTTCTGCTCATTTCCATTTTCTTCTGCAATTGTGAAACTAAGCAACTTTTTCAGAGATGTGTCAGTCAGGTGGCTGACAGCGATAAGAAAACTAAAACTCAGTTCAACAGGGAAGAGTTTCCTTGTTTCCCAGAGTTGCTGATCAGAGGTGGGTGGGCTTCAGGGTGAGCTCGGTCCAGGCGCAAGGGTCCATTCTCAGCAATTCCTCTGGCTGCGTTCTCCCCCACACCTTGGCTTTGGGGACAAGCTGTTTCATGTCACAGAAGCAAAATGGCAACAGTGACCAGCCAAAAGGCGGAGCATCGCTGTGTCCACTGAGAGACGAATGGATAAATTACCTGTGGTGGATGCATACAGTGGAATAGCACTCGGCTTTATGAAAAAACATTCTGACACATGCTACAACATGGACAAACCTTGAAAACATGCTAAGCGAAACAAGCCAGTCACAAAAAGGCAACTTCTCCATGAGTCCACTTACCCACATGGTCGACTTCTTAGAAACAAAGGAAAGTGGAGGTTACCAGGGGCTGGAGGGAGCGAGTGCGGGGTTAGGGTTCACGGTACGGAGTTTCGGTTTCGGTTTCAGAGGACGAGCAGTTGCGGAGATGGGCGGCGGCGGTGCTCGCCCTACACTGTGAAGGCAGTTCATGCCATCGCTCCGCATGCACACTTACACAGCTGTTAAAACGGTAACTTTTGCTATGTATGTATTAGCACACGTTTTTACAAGATGGCTACAGTGCCCTCAGGATTCCCACCTTTCTGAAGAGGACTCTTTTTGAAGGAAAGAATGTTTTTCTTCCAGACACCCCTAACAAATGAACCGCCTCATTTTGGGTCACAGTCTCTCATTCTTAAATCACCCCCGCCGCCAGGAATGGTTGCCTTAGATTGTCTACATCCCCGACCCACTATCACTGTGACAAAATGCTAGGGATTACGCCAACCTCATGACACAAGGGTGGAGTCGGTCCCTGCCCCCAACCGTATGGGGGAGGGGCCACCGGGGGAGGGGTCACGGGGGGGGAGGAGAAGGAGGAGGGGAGGAGGGGGGAGGGAGAGGGGGGAGGGGAGAAGGGTGGGGGTGGGGAGGATGGATGCAGGAGCAACACGGTGGAGGTATCTAGAACACGCGGAAGGAAAATGGAGGCTAGTGGCTGTGGCAGAGACTGTGGACCACCCTTCCACATCCAAGCTCCCTTGTTCCTGGACGCACAACCGGACTACATCTCCCAGCCTCCTTTGCAGTTACTTGCGTCCAGAGTTGCGTACTAGTTCTTGGAATGTGAATAGTTCTGGTTTCCCCTCTAGGCCTAAGCCTTAAGGCAGCGGGCATGTCTTCTTCGGGCTCTCTTTTCCTCTCCCCACGGCTTCAACCACGCAAAGGACAGCGTGGCCTCTGGGAGGAAACCAAAGGAACCCGAGTCCCCAAACAACTGCCCCCAGCACTAAGAGCACTCACATCACCAGTTTTACTCGCAAGACAAAGACGCATCTATCATCTTTAAGCTGCAGCGGGGGTGGGCAAACTGCAGTCTGTTTTTGTAAATAAAGTTTTATTGTAAATAGCACCTATCACATGGTACCACCCATTTCGGGTGACTGTCAGTCTCCGGGTTGGGTTGGTGGTCCAGGTGTGGATGAAAAAGGGGTGCTAAAAGGAAGTAATAAATCATTACTTCCTAGCTGGGCGTAACATGGTGGGTAGTCGCGCCCCAAGTCTCTGACTTTCTGAGTGAAAGGTTTTAAGCAAACCATGTCCAGTGTCCTTGTGCATCACAGTTAACATGCCTTTGAAGTGCCGGAAGTAATGCCCCTCAAGGGCGAACCACCCCGAAGAGAGCACGGATCTTGTTAACTACCCCGCAATCTAATCCCCGCCTCGCTTTCTCCCACCTCCGTGTAACTAACCTTCCTCCATCTCAATTGCATAAATGAAGCTGGAAAACTCTTACTCTCCAGAGCATTCGAGATCTTGTTTCCTGGAAATTGTCGTCAGTTTTGGCTCCAATAAACTCTTATAAAATTTTTCTACAGGTTTAGATGTTTCTTATGTCAACACAGGCATGAGGCGGCCTGGGGGAAATTTTTCAACAGAAGTCAGTAGACCTGGGACAATATATATTTTATTCCTACTCTATAGCTTTGTTTTCTTTGGCAGAAGCAGGACCAACTTGCACATGATAATTATGAGAAGAAATGTGAGTGGACGCCCTGGCAGATGTGGCTCGGTAGATTGAGTGCTCACCTGCAATCCGACTGTTCGCTGGTTTGATTCCCAGTCAGGCACGTGCCTGGGTTGGGGGCCAGGTCCCCTGATGAGGGCGTGCAAGAGGCAGCCGGTTGATGTATCTCTCGCACATCAATGTTTTTTCTACCTCTCCTCCCTTTCTTCCCCATTCTCTAAAAATAAATAAATAAAATCTAAAAAAGAAAAAGAAACGCGAATGGAAACCTGAGTTAAATGGCCCCACACTTATTTCAGGGAGGTTTTGAGCCCCTTGGAGATTTCACACATGCACACGCACACACACACGCACGCACACACACACACACAATATGTCTCTGGACACGATTTGGGATGCTGCTCTCAGCCGGTGTCTGCCTGCCCCACCCCTGGCTACCACCGGCCAGGGCCTGCAGCACCAGAGCAGAGACACCTGCTGGTCCTTGGGGGTTCCCACAAGCGAGGCTCTGCATTCTCCTCTGGGGAAAATTCTGACCCATCAGTACCGTGTGAGACACCCTGGGTCGGAGCAGCCTCTGAAGGGAACGTCCTGCAATGATGAAGACTTGAAGGACTGGGTTGGGTGCAGGCTCAGAGGTGAGGTGGGGCGATTCTTCGGGCCAGCTTTCGGTGACAGACCAGCCAGGGGTCAAATGTGTGGATTGGAATCTCAGCCTTACCGCTTGCTAACTACATGACTTTAGGCAAATTACTTAACTTCTCTGTGCTTCAAAACGGGCTGATAACTATAGTATCTTTCTCTCAGAGTAGTTAGGAACTTTAAAGGAAATTTTGTTCAAGAAATGTTAGCTCTCGTCTCCCAAGTTTTACACCTCCAATTGCTACTAGCTTTAAAGGTTTACGTAAAGTAGTTTGGATGTGTAAGTGCCAAGAGGCCTTTGCAGGAAGCAAGCCTCCTGGGAGACAATGCCTGGCTGTTCCCGACTGTGCCAGGGTTCTTGGTGTTCTAAGTGAGCGGCAGAGCGGGCCGAGGGGAGCGGTGGGAAGGGCCCAGAAGACCGCCCTGTGGCTTCCTTCCACTCACGGTCACTGGTGAGAGAATGGAATTCACCAAACTGGGTGAATTGAAACTCGGTGGACTCTTAAAATGCTTTACCCGCCTAACCAAGAGTAAAGCTCTAGCCTGACGACACTTCTAGAAATACCCATTCAATGTCGCCTAGAAGGACCTAGCCAGATCTTTCTTACCCTTGAGACTCCACCTGACCATCACCTTCCCAGGGAGTGACCATCGCCTCCCCGGTCCTGCCCATTCGGCACCTTGCACGCCCCCATCATAAACTCATCACATATCTGTTTGCAAGTTGTTCAACAAATATGCATTGAGTGCCCACCCTGAGCATTCTTGTCACTGCTGGCTCCCCTGTGCAGGCACCACGCCTGGTCCATGCAGCTTCTGAACAACAGAATGTTGGTCAGTGAGCGACTAGGCCCCCCCAAACTTTGTGATTCTAAAGTCTTACCATAGGCAACATGGATTCAGTGCTGTCTGCATTCCAGGAGCTGGGCCAGTGCTGCTTTTTTATTCCCCCGACACCTCTGGGAAGGAGAGATCTTCACCCCACCCACTTCTGCAGACGAGGTGATGGAAGCCACGCTGCCCGACCTCGTCTGCTTGTGGGTGAGATCCATGTGGTCTGGCATCTGCTCACCCACCACCACACTGCTCCGCGCTGGGTAAGACCTACATACCATTCCAAAGCTTCGACTGAGCTTAGAAAATGAACACAGTAGACTCCGATCTTCTGTTTCTAAGGTACGATCATGCAGGTGGATCCTGGGGGGCCCCCCTTCAGGGTCGAGTAAAAGCAGGGCATTGTTGGCACAAAGATAAAAAAGACTATGGACCAGGGCAAACCCAGCCAACCTTGCTGCCTCAGGAAGACCACACACATGGAGGGAATCTCCATGGGGAGGACTGTATGGCTGGACTGCGGGGACCCCATGAGGCCTGCTTCAGATGACCACCCCCCCGTCTCTGGGGTCCCACACGATGGGCCTGTGGGGCTTCTCTCACCTCCCTTCTGGGAAGGCGGAGATGAGCTTAGCCTGCAAACATCTGCAGCATTTGCCAGCCCACGTGCCTGAGGGGCAGCCGGCTGCAGCGCCTCCTAGAAGCCCAGGGGCTGTGATAAGGCATTTTGCCGTGACTGCCTGGGAAAAGAAATGCTAAAAACACCAAATGGATCTCCACTTTCTGCAAGTCAGAAGTGAGCTGGAGAAGAAAATGCCCCAATTTTGGTCTCTGAGAAAGGGGGTGGGGAGCGGGAGGGAGTGGAAAAATCCTAGAGAAGCAGCAAACAGCTACCGGAGAAAAGGAGGCCCTCCTCCTGCCTTCGTCAGCTCCAGTGCCTGGGGGACAGGGAAAAGGACGGGGGGGGGGCGGGGGGGCACAGAGGCAGGAGCCAGGTGAAAGTCTCAATAAACTTAACTTTCAGAAATAAAAGCAGAGTTGAGGATCCACCTGGGTCTCCAATGACCTTCACAAAGGGAGTCTGGGACCACCAACGTGGGCGGGGCTATGAGAGCCCGGTTCTGCTCTAGAACCTGTGTAACCGCAGGCTCGCTCTTCTGATGGTCGCTCGCTTGATTCCCAAGGGGGCACCAGCCCAAGGAAGGAGGGTCTGTGAGCCGGGGTTGGAGGCAGAAAAAGGAGAAGTCAGCAGTCCACACCCAGCCACATCTGAGGCCAGAGAGGGGACAGTTTCCCCCCAGAGGGGGCACTCAGCAGGGTCCCTGGGACTTGACCGAGGAAGGAAGGCAGGGGTCACCGGGGGAGCCTGTGGGCCTGCGAAGAGGCCTGCAGGGTCGCAGGGGCCCAGGCCTGGGTTTCATAATAACACAGAGCCGAGGACAGAGGAATCAGCTCGGCTTAGGAAACAGACATGTGAGTGAATCCCTTCATCTCCAGGTTCACTAGTTGTGTGGCCTTCCTGTCTCCACTGATCACGTCTGAGCCTCAGTTTCCTCATCTGTGAAATGGAGGTTATCCAGCCATTGTGAGGATAAATGTGAGCTGCGAAGTGTATACAGCTAATACAGGGGCTGAGGGAGAGGACAGGCTCTATAAATGAATGCTGACTGTCCTGTGCCCCCTCCCCTTCCCCGGGGCTGAAGGCTGTCTTCACACTCCAAGTGTCTCGTAAACCAAGCCAAGGTCAAGGCTGCAGCTCGCAGTCAGAGCAGGGCTGGAACTGCGGGCAGTTCACTGCCCCACGTGCGCCTGAGAGTCCAACGCATGGGCTGATGCCCGTGGCCCAGAAAGTGTGGGTGGGATATGCCAAGGCTTGACCCCTGGGTGTCCACGCCCCAGCGCCCTCGGGCAGCCCGAGAGCCAGGCTGCCCTGGTAAGACGGCCCCACAGCCACCGACCCGGGCCGTGGCGTTGTGCAGGCGGATGGCGTGAGCCTGGCTTCTCCATCCCCCACCCCCAGTCCCAGCCAACTTTCACCTGGCCTGGCTGTGCTCCCATCTTCCGTGCCTCCTCCCACCCACAGGGGACAGCTGCTGAGGGGAGGAAGGGACACTTGGGACGGAGCTGCCCCAACAGGCCCAGCGGTGGGAGCCCTCGGCCTCTCCCGGGCCCACCCCACATGGGCCTGGCATTCAGCCCCAAGCTGCTGCCTGCCAGCCTCTGGGTCTCATTCATTTATCAGTGTTTGTTTGGGTGGCTTCTGAGAAGTGAGAGTCTCCACCTGAGGGAAATCTTTAACTCTGGGGACTTGTGACACCTGAGACTTTGAACTCGCAGGAAAGCCCAGCACACAGCGGCCACGTCCGGCCTGGGATGGGGACAAATTTCCCTCAGCGCCATGGGCTTGCAGCAGGCCCCTTGCTCACCTGGCCACAGCAGCCACCTCTCCCAAGGGAGACAAGCTCTCACAAGACAGACCTGCCCAGGGCACCTGGGGGCCAGGGCTGCTCGGGACTCCTGCTCAGTCTGAAATGAGAAATGACAAGCACTTTCCATTTCTCCCATAATTTCTTTGGATTTGTTTTACTAGAAAAGGGAAGATTACTCAAGTGAATTGTGGATGTGGTCTTGTGACAACCTATTAGCAGAAATCCCAAATATCCCCAGCTTGAGAAGCAAGGTTGGAAAAGTACCTTTTGTAAAAATGTGTGCTCAGTCCCCCTGGCTGGTGTGGCTCAGTGGATTGAGTGCCAGCCTGCAAACCAAAGGATTGCAGGTTCGAGTCCCAGTCAGGACACAAACGTGGGTTGTGGGCCAGGTCCCCAGTGAGGTGCGTGCTAGAAGCAGCCACACATTGATGTTTCTCTCCCTCTCCTTCTCCCTCCCTTCTCCTCTGTTTACAAATAAATAAATAAAATATTTTTTAAATGTCTGTTCAGTAAATAACTTTTAAAAGCACAAATGATCTGAGAAGGACCAGTGTTTTCAAATTGTAAGACAGATGTTAAAAACTCTTATTAAATCTGGTAGAATCACAAAAGAGGCAGGTTTTAATATAGTGAATTTGGAAAGATTAAAGGAAAAACAGATCAAGGTGTTCCTACCACACAGAGATAACCACTTTGCTATATATCTTGATGAATCCAAAACTTTATACTATATATGATACTTTGGGTCATGGTTAGCATTCTAATCTTAGCATTTCCTCAGATCAATAAATTAACGTTCATTGAGAGGGTTTGTAATTTTTAATGTCTGCAGAGTAATCCATCATGTGGTCAAACAGAAGGTTTTTTAAAAAACTATTTCCCTTTTGATATTTAGAGTGTTTCTACTTTTTGCTGTTATAAAAACTGGTTGATAGCCATCTTCGCACCTTTCTCTGGGAACGCACTCAGGACGGGCCCCCACAGCGGGATGGCTGGGTCTCAGGCTCCCGCACCTGCTGCCGGGGCTGGTTTCGCCCCTTGCTTCCACGAAAGCCGTGCCTACCTTGGGGAAGCATCTCCCTGAACTTTCTGTAATGTTCCAACTCTGTCGTTATATGTGTGAATTGTAATACATCCGGACTAATCACAACACTAATAACCATACCAGCTAATATTAACCAGGTGAGTTCTGTGAGCTGAACACGGGCTGAGAACTTCATACAAATGAGCTCACATGACCCCAACAATTATGCTGTGAGGCGGGAATTATATCCCTTCTTACTATAAGTAAAGGGAGACTTTGAATTTAACTTGGCAGATGGGGTGAGGCGGGGATCTAGCCTGTATCATTCCCATGCTGTTGGCTGAGTGGCTGATCCCTCCCCCACTGATGTGAGCATCACGCTCATCATGAACCACTGGTTTCCTCTAGTACACAGACTCTCCCCCGGCTTCCTCTTCTTTTCCAGCGAGTGGCCGTCCCCTTCCGTTCCTCTCTGCTTCCTCACTGCAGCTTTAATGTGCGTTCACACCTGGGAGTGCAGGTCCATCCTGTTCTTTTCTCCCCCGAAACAGCATGACCCTATTGGCGCATGTAGTTCTCCAGGTGAATTGTTCCATGTAAATTCATTGCATCAGGTGAAAAAAAAACCTTAGGTATTTTTATTAAGATTGCATAAAACATGCATTTGGGCAAACGGCATTTTACAGTATTAAGGTTCCTCGCCATGGCATGTTTTCCCGTTTATTCAGTGTCCCTCCATGTAGTTTGGCAGATTTTTACTATGAGTAGTGTGCATTTCCTATAAGCTCTATTCCTTGGTGTTGCTATTGTAAGTGAGACCTTTGTATTACAGGTCTCCCGGCCTGGTGTCTGTGGCCCGGACAGTCCCAGATTCAAGGGCAGCCAAACACCTGAGCTCAGCAAAGTCCCTGGCCAACCCAGCTCCCGGCCATGCCTGAACCCAGCAAACTCCAGAACCCAGCAAGGGCAGGCTCCATTCGTGGGGACAGCTGCAGGCAGAAGCACAGAGAGGGGTTGGTCTACTGTTCTAAAGCAGTGGTTCTTATTGCTCGGGGCCAGAGAGAGGCTGGTGAAAACTATGGACTCTCAGAAAAACGCCCCAAACACTGCTGACGCTTCCAGAGGGTTCACAGGCAGCGGCAAAGCACAGCCAAGGACTGTAATTCATATTCCTGAATTAAAAGAATGGTCCAGCTCCAGATCCCTCCAGGTGGGCGGGGCCGAGGACAGAGTCCTTAGGTCTACAGAGGCTTGGGTGAGTCACTTCCCTCTCTGAATCTTTACCTGTTTCCTGGAAAACAGTTATCCACCCAGTCCAGTCACAGCATCGTTCGGAGATCCACTGAGATCATGTTGATGAAAGTGCCTGGAAGTGAAGTGACCCTAAGGTAAGGGAATATAAGGAGGAGGCCCAGCCCTGAGAGGCAGCAAAGGCATTTGAGTTTCTTAGAGAGCATTATCGGCTCCCGTGCTAACACTGCCTGCCGTGAACTTGGCCTTCGCCCCCAGGAATGGCTGATAAAGGTCTTTATGGCCCTCCACTTCTGAGGCTACGAGACTGTGGTGCTGAGCCAGCTAAAACAGTGATTAAGTGGCTGGATGTCGGAAAAGAAGTGTCAGGGCTTGTGGTTCACAGGTATCAGTTTCTGGGTTGTTATAAATATTAATAATTAACCCTTTCCTGCGTGCTGGAGAGAGCCAGGAGCCGAGGCAGCTTTGGACAGAGTGATCTTGAACAGGTCTGGGTGTCAGGCGACGCCGAGAGCTGGCTCTGCACGACCGCAGGCCCCCTCCTCTCTGACGCCCGGGGTCCACACTGTACAGTGAGGGGCTCTGCTCCATGAGAGTGAATTTGTAGGTGGAAAATTCTGCAAAGTAATAAATCAAATGCATGTCTGATGAAAGAAACTTGGAGGGCTTCCAAGTGGCCCTGCTGCTCCCAGCAGCTGATGTCACCCAAACTCAGGCTCCAGCCTGAGCTTCAGGCTCTAGTGCCAGGGGTGTCCGACCTGAGGCCCGAGGGTCACGTGCAGTCCAGGATGGCTGTGAGTGCGGCCCAGCACACAGTCGTCAATTTACTTACAACCTTCTAGAGGTTTTTTTGTTTGTGTTGGTGCGTATGTGCCTAATGTGTGGCCCAAGACAGCTCTCCTTTTTTCAGTGTGGCTCCCAGACACCCAGAGGTGGGACACCTGACACATTGACACATCGGCCTGTGTGTGTGAGGGGCGGGGTGCGGGAGAGGGGCAACCGCGGTCGCTGGGAACCTCTTCCCAAGCACAAAGGCAGCTCCCTCCACCCCGGGCTAAATCTGAGTAGGGAAAGAGAGAGATACATGGCCTTGGTCTTTCTGGGGCCCTGACTACAGTTCGCCCTACTTAATCTTCACCGCTGTCACTGTCCTTTCCTCCAGATGAGGAAATGAAGCTCAGAGAGGTCAAACAAACAAGCCAAAGTCAGGGCAGCTGCTGGGCGTGTAAGTCAGGCATCTCGGCTCCCTGCGTTCAGAGTCTGGCCCCTGGGCGAAGCACGTGGACACAGTCCTCGTGGGGGGGGGGTGGCCAACACTCTGCTAAGAGGGAGCAGAGGGGAGACTCCTTATCTGACTGATAGGGAGCCCCGGCCTCTCTGCCCGGCATCATGCAGACTTGCCCAGCCTGCTCCGGGGCGGCCAAACCCTGGTCGGAGGCTTCTGTGTGCTCTGTCCACTGTCTCCAGGTCAGTCAACTGACCGTGAAGGTTCTTGAGAGCAGAGCCAGGGACTCTGTGACCGGAGCAGGCAGACTGCTGTGAGGGAATGCGTGGGTGCGTTAAAGGCACGTGCCAGCCTCGCCCACGAGTCCCAAAGTCCCGAAGGCGGGGCTGTGGCCCCCACATTGCTTGGTACTCCGGGCAAACTGGTTCCACTTCTAGAGTAAGTGAGGGTGGATGCAAAAGATGACACAGATGACATGGGCAGCTTTTTAAAAAGAATGAAGGGAATTTATATGCACCGATAAGATTAGTGTTAATTTTAAAAAGCAAATTAAGAGCAGTATACAGCCCTGGCCAGGTGGGCCAGTTGTTTGAGTGTCACCAAAAGGTTGCGGGTTCTGTCCCTGGTCAGGGCACATACCTGGGTTGCAGGTTCGATCCCCACTTGGGCAGCATACAGGAGGCAACGAATCAATGTTTCTCTCTCACATCAATGTTTCTCTCTGGCCCCCCTCAAATCAAATACATCCTAAGCTGAGGATTTAAAAAAAAAGACTATATGAATTAAGATCCTACTTGTGAGTGTGTTTCAAATATACACATAGTCAGACATATACGTAGACACACATACCACAGACCCCATCTACAGAGATAAGACACATATACATGCACCCCGCCGCCCCTCCCCGTCCCCCACTCGCCCCTCTGAATGTGCTGTTGAACCTGGCCTGGCAGGAGACACCGACCTGGCAGGAAATGCCACGCACCCGGTCACTAACCTCTACTTCTGGAGAGAGAGATAGAAAGTGAGCTTATGGGTGAGGAAAATTTACTTTTCAATTTTTACTGTACAGGGCTGGGCAAAAGAAGGTTTATAGTTGTGAGTACATAAAGCACAGAATTTATTCTTGTATTATTATTTATTAATTATTGTATTATTTGTATTACAACTGTAAACCTACTTTTGCCCACCCCTGCATATATTTCCATATTATTAGAATTTTTACATTGATGTTATCATTTCATAGCCTAAGGAAAAACTGACTTTTCAAAACATAGTGGATACGATCAGATGCCGTGAACATCCCCCAGGAGTGTGCGGCTGAGACTGCAGAACGCCCCGCTGCGTCCAGAGGGCCAGGGTCTTGAAAGATAGGCAGGAGGAGCTGGGACTGGCTTCCTGGCCGGGTGGTCCCAAGGAGTCACGGGTGCGGCCACAGATGCCTGTGGTCGTGGTGTCAGCAGTGTGGGAGCGGAGCTTTGGTCAGGGTAAGCCAGCGTGCCCCTGCCTACCCCAGAACGTGGTGTTGGACCCAAACTTTCTGGTGCAGGAGGCTCTTAGGCCGCCGACCTCTGCTCTCCAGTGGGGGTTGGGGAGGGACTGAGCTCGCCAGGTCATGGGGAGGGCGGGCCCTCACACGATGCCCACAGACGCCATCAGCTGGCTGTCCACTGCGTGTCCTGGAGCCTCAGGAAAGGCTGCTTGCCTCCTCCTCCTCCTCGCCCTGAAATCCATCCACCCAATATGGATTCCTATGTCCCCAGCCGCCAGGCCACAGTGAACAATTACCCTTTCTTGCTGGTACATGTGAATTCTCTTCATTCCTTTTAGAACGGCTGCCTTGTGCCACCTTTGCTCACACCCTCTGTTTACTTTGGGGGGCAGCCTCCAGCGTCTGAGGGAGCCTGCTTTGCCCTGGACGGGGGAGGGTCGCCTGGAAGCACGCAGTACCTCCAGGAGACCTGGCCTGAGTGAAGCGGTGGCTGGGGAGGAAGGCGGGCAGCCCAAGGGTGCTAGGCATCTGGGCGGGGCCTTTGAGGGAACGGAGAGTCACTCGTGGAAGGAGGAAGACTGAGGAAGAGGGGAAGGCCTGGGGTCACTTGGAGACCACCTCTCTCCGCCTGCCCCCCACTAGCCCATCTCCCCTGGGCCCGAACCATGCCAGCTCTGGGTCCATCCTTCCTTAGTGATTCGAATGTCCTGGGGAAAGCCATGGATTATCATCGCCCGTGACCCATCGATCATTATGGGGCAGTAGATGGCTCCAGGACAAAGTTAACCTTTTGCTGTCTTGTGGAGGGTTCTAGTTAAGAGCACATGCTTTGGAGTCAAAATTGTCAGGTCAGAGACCAGCTGCCCCTTCAGTTTCCCCATGAACAGCGTGGCACTAATGTTGCCTATTGATCAGGGGGTGTTGTGAGGAATGAATGAAATCACAGGAGTGAGGCTTTTAACCACTGCCTGCCGTGTAATCTCTCAGTAGCAACCAACTGCACCCGCTCCCCGCGAGGTGCCAGACTTCTGGTCTAACAGAACCTTGGCGCCACCTTGTGGCTGCCGCCTCTCGGAACAGCCCGTTAATCCTACTCCAATCCAACGCCGCTTTTCCAAATGCCTAGGAGCAGGTGGTGGTGCTTCGTAAAACTTCCGTGTGAAGTCTGTAATGGTAAATACGTGTTGGTGTCAGGCAGAGCATATTCATAAATCGTAGAAAGAGCTGCTGGGGAAGCACCATTTGGGAGGACGCTCCCATCAAAGAGATCCCCTTCTAATCTACCATCACTGCCCCCACACCCCGGAGGTTCCCATCTCTAGGGGGCAACAGGAAACAAGGTTTTGTTGGCTTTAGAGCAGGGGGAGGGAAGCATAATCAGAAGAAAAACGTCTCAGTGTCGAAGCCTCCACCTCCTCAGTTTCCTGTTGCACCCTAACCACCCCCTCTTCCACAATGCACCCCCATGCACCCTAACCACCCCCTCTTCCACAGTGCACCCCCATGCCTTGCCCCCTTTCCTTATTACCACAAATTCCTGTATAAGCACTCATGTAAATTGTAAATCTCATTCTGCGCCTCAGCATTACCATGCTCTATATGAGAACCATTGACTACTTTTGTCTCATTTGAATGGAATCTCCACGAGGGCAGGGATTCCAGTGTTTTTTTATTGCCATACCTTCAGCATGTTAAACAGTGCCCAGCTGTTAGTCCCTGCACAGTTGTTTGTTGATTGAATGGAGGAAAGACTGAGAAATGAAGTCAAGTCTGAGAGGGGAACACTAGAGAAGCTCTCTCGGCATGCCCCAGATTTAACCTGAAAACCTGCTTCATTGCTAGAGAAGGAGCTTCCTGCAGACAAGGGCTGGTGTCAGGAGCGGGGCCCGGGCTGTCACACAGGCCCCACATGTAGAAGGACCTGGCGTTCAGTGGGACTGGGCACTTGGAGTTGATCGCTCCTCATCTGCAGTCAGGAAATTCTAAATAATTGCACCTTTGAATTTGTGTTTTGTAAGTCAAGTTCAATGGATGATAATGGCGCATGAGTGGGGGCTTCGGACCTCAGTTCAGGGCCACCAGCGCCTCCCCACCCCTTGGTGCACCTTCCTGTCTGTACCCTGTGACTGCTGCCACACTCGGCTCCCAGTGGAAGCCTGGGTGGGGACCAGTGTTTCGGGTTGAGCCCCTGTGCCCTGAATCATCTCAGGGCAGGGCAGCACATGGCAGCAGCTATAGTCCCTGCAACCACCCGCCCCCCCCAACACCAATGCCTTTCCCCACTCCTGGGGCTCCCAGCCCCGTGGCACAGCTGGTGGGTGGCTAGCTATAGGCCCTACCCTGGCAGGGACAATCCAGTGCTCTGATCCAAGAATAACTCAGAGGTGTCAAGATCCTCGTGGGCGACCTGTTTGCCTTGGGCGGCGACGGTGGACCCGAGGGAAAGGGAGATGCCTGCCTCAGCTGGTCCAGCCTGGCAGTGTGTAGGTGCGGTGGCCGGAGAGAGGGGGACCCATGTAAGCACAAGTCAGGGTCCCAGGTGCCTGTCACAGGGATCTGGGGGTGTCTGTCTCTTCTGGCCAGCTTGAGACTCCCTCCCCGACAAGCCACAGAATGCAAATTATATAATTCTAGTGATTATGCACATGCACTAAATGTGCCTTTTGCATTTAAAACTGGCATCGCACAACATAAAAGGTGAATAGTAAAATCCATGCTAATAGTTCAGATTTTGCTTTTTCTTCACCCAGAACATTAAATAGCAAACACCACCACAATAAACAGAGAGACCTTGGAAGAAGGGACAAGGCTTTCTACCTGTCTTTAATGCTACTTGTTCCCCACTTTTTGAACAAGGGACCCCATATTTTTATTTTGCACTGGGTCCTGCAAACTATACTCAATATTTGTATCAAAGTGGTCAGAGGGGTAATCTGTGGGTATACCGTAAAGGCACCGTAATCAGCTTCTGATTGTGTTTGGATAATGTCAGTTGTCTTTATGAAACTACATTACCAACTCGGTAGTAAATTGTAATAACTAATAATGGAGCTGTTCCTTCCCACAAATAACCCTTCATAACTCAGTCTTATGAAGCCAAAAGGATTAGCCCTGCCAGGAAAGCATCACATGACATATGTGACAGGCGCGGAAGGACTGCTAATTCCTATGAAAATTCGGACTTCAAAAATAATGCATCAAACCCAAAGTGAGTTTCCTTCCAGGGTGGGAGTTCTATTCCACAAATTTTAGGTTAGATCAGGTTTCTCAAGCGTGGCGCTATCGACATTTTGTTGTGGGGCTGTCCTGCGTCTTGTATGACGTTCAGCAGCATCTCTGGCCTCCACCTCCTACATTCCATAGCCCCCTCCCCAAGCATTACCATTTAAAATGACTGCAGACATTGCCAACGTCCCCTGGGGGGCAAAACAGCTCCCAGTGAAGCACCACCAGCGTGGCTGGATTGGAGACCAGTAGTAAAGCGCCACCACGCGGCTCCTCTGGGGAGCACGGAGCCGGTTCTCCTCCCCACCCTTCAAGACCTGGGAATCACACACACAGACTTCCTCCAACGGAGAGGTCAAAACGCAAGAGACACTAATGCAGGAAAACTAGAGAGTTCTTTTATTTAGTGAGAAAGAGATGAGGAAATGACAGCCAGCTCATACATAGAATAAAAAGGGGGAAAAAAAAAGAACACAGACATCACAGAGATGGATTTTCACAAAAGGTGACAGGTTTGCACTCCAGAGCAATGGGACATCGATCAGCAATGTCTATAAGCAAGATGCGATCCATTTAGGTTTTCTAAGCTCTACAGTATTTAAAACCTCAGACTTTAAACTTTAAATCTGGACATGACCATTGCAAGCACACCACTCAGTCATTTAAAACTTCTCAGTGAATGCTACTCCCAGGGAAAGACTTTTTTCCTGGCATTATTTTCCCCAACATTTAGAATGTAGTATCTCGTGTTCCAGTAGTAATCACACACAGGATTAAAAGCCCGACCAAGAAAGTGTCATTCTTTCTATAAAGTGTTCCTTTAAAAAATAAAATAAAGGTATGAACATTTTGTACAATTACTGCTGAAGAACAGCAAAGGCAATTCCAAACTAGCATGCTCACTGTACAAAAAGGCATGGCTCACGGAACCCGGGTGTATCGAGCTACAGCAGTTGAATATCAGTCTTCAAGGGGTCGGCAATATTAAGCACCACACACAGCTCTGTGTCTCTCGCTGGGCTAGCGCATGCCCAGAATCTGCCTGCTCTTCAGCTGGTAGTTTTTTTCGATGTCCGACAGGGCCTGCGCACGCAGCTGGGCAGCGTGCAGCCTTTTCTTCAGGTCTTTGCATTTGGCTTTGGAGGTGAGCTGACTCTCAGAACTCCCATCCCTCATGACATTCTCCTTACTCTCGCCACCAAAATGGACTTTCTTCTTGATTGTCGAGGATGGAAGATCGAAAAGTGCTTTGGGGAGAAAAAGAAGAAGGATTTGAATTATGTGAATAGCTCAACTCCTTCACATTTATTATACTTAACAATAATATTCAGTCTTTCAGTTCACATTTGAAATCTGGAACCTCTCTCTATCCCCAATGGGATAATTCTGTAAGGATGGAAAGTGTTTAGAAAAAGAATCAGTGTTTCATTAAGTAGAAGAAAAAAACTCACATTTCATGACACAGACTAGCAAAAGCTGTAAAAGAGCAGATGCTGCTGCTTACTGTGCGACCTCGATACGATTAGGATGCTTTCCTTTTGTCTGAATTTTACAGCCCGAGGATGGGGAGAGACTGCCAGCTGTTCTGACTGCACAGTGGCGCCCACTCCCACTGCTCCGTGGCCTGTTCAGGGGCCCAAACACTCAGTACTTTCTGTGCTCAGCACGTCACAATGTCTCCAAGCCCCAGTGCATCCTCCGTCCCATTCCCGTGGCTCATTTTAAGTATCTGCCGTGATTTGCGTACAGGTAGATCCTATTCCCAACTAGGTACAGGATCCCTCTCTAGTGTCTTCATCCTTTGCTCCCAGATTCTCAAAGCAAGGTGTAAACAAAGTCTGTCACTGGAAGAGCCACCCCCAGCAGGGCCTTCAGTAATCCCCAGCAATGGGTCTCATGCATGAAACTCATCCAGATAAAAATTTCCCCTCCCTCTATCCCTGTAGTCATGATTTATGTCTATCTTGTCTTTACAGACGGCAGTGTGGAATCTAAGAAAAGCTGAAATAAATATATTAAAAATACTGGAATGGTAGATAGCAATATTGAGAAAAAGGAAAGAAAATCTTTCAACAGAGATGAAGCCCAAGTTTTATATGATCTTTGTTTCATTCACTTGTATTGCTAGTTTGATTCCCATCACTTATCGCTGTGAAGTTACTGTAACCCTCACACTAACTTAAGTACTTTTTGCCTGTTCTATTTACAGATTGCTGTTGTCCCCACTGAAGAGACCAGTTTCTGTCTCCGTTTATTCCAGATGGAAACGGGGACCTTCACACCTGCTGCCCTGCACGGTGTGAGGGAGGCATCAGAGCTCGAATAAGTTTCACTGGAAAGCTCAGGTACTCAATTTTGAAAACAAAATTTTTCAAAATAATTTGTGTGATAAAGAAATCAAAAAGAAGGATGGAATGCTTTGCACTCTTCATAAAGAGTAGATCTGATGAGTTTCAGGGCCGCTGTGAAATGGAGAACCCTGTCCAGTCGGCCACTCAACACGCACGTGCACCAGCCCTGCGTGGCCAGGGCTGAGCGCGCGGGACAGCGCCGGCCGAGACAGGGCCCCGGGGAGGGTCGGGCGAGACCCTGTCCACACACACACACACACACGGGGCATAGGGAGGTAGTAAACGACGGAATTTGGACAAATAATGTTTCAATTTGAACAGGTCTTAGTCAAGATCCAAAAGTGATGGCCAATTCTGTAGTTGGCTTATCACGCATTACAAGCTGCACTTTCTAGGAAGGGTGTGGCACACATTGTCTGGGCATGCGGCAAGAGGAAAATGTTAGAATTTTCCTCGGGAATGGAGGAAAATGTAGGCTTTTCATAATATACCCAGAGAAAAATCTAAAATGCACAATAGCATTTTAAAAAATGTCCTAATTTTAAAAAGTAAACATCAAATACTAAACACACCATTTGATAAGGTAAATGAATTTGAAGATGAAATCACCAGGACTCATTGTGTCAGGCCTACGAGCCCAGTAAGTGAACCACCGCAGTAACTATGGTCTTCCCATTGCAATGCATGCAGGGTCCGGCACAAACAACGCCCCTGTCTTATTACAAAATCATAAGCATGTAATTCTGTAACAAAATAATATCACACTCAAGCATACCATGTGACATTTTAGGTGAAATGTTCAAATTAAAACTATAAATTATTACACCCATATTGTTGCCCTACCGACCACACTCAAGCAGGCATTACTCTTGCTGGGCCCTGGACCCTCCATTCACTCCATCTTAACACCAGACACTTTGTAAAGTAAAGGGGCTACCGCAGCCCCGACGGCAACGCTGGCGCCCCTTCCCTCACGCGGCAGCAGCCTCGCCTACGGGGCCGATTCCCATACCTGGCCCGCTCGCCAGGGACAGGAGCCTCTGCTCCTTCAGCAGGCTGTAATTCTTCAGCAGGCTCTCCGCTCTCGCCACCTTGTCCTCCGCCAGCCTCTCACGGACACAAAGCTCACGTTCCTTCTCTGTAGAAAAGGAGTGGAAATAGAAAGAAAAAATTAACAGCTGGCTTTGAGTATAAAACGATTTCCATTTGGTCATCCTGCCATTTTTCCCTAAGTCACTAAGCCCGCCTGGCCCAGGCAGCAACTCTTTGAGAAGGGTTTCTCACTGCGGGCCCAGGCCAGGCTGGCTGCGCTGGCTGGCGGTGCTCCAGTTCACTGTGAGCTGTCGGAGGTGTTCTCGTGAGGACGGGGGTGAGCGCACGTACAAAGTTAGCTTCAGCTTGGGTCAGGTTGTGCGGGAGCAGCTCACTTGGGAGAACAAAACACAAATGCTTGCCACTGAAAAGGAGCCACAGTTCACTTTTGGGTTTGGAGGGCGTTACCCAACGACACCGCACAATCCCTCCTCCTGGTGGGTGATCGACAGCAACCAGAGAGTGAGGCAAAAACCACGCCTCACTTAGGAGGCACTTCTCTGCATCAATAACCCAGGCTGTTATTTATTCATGGCCCACAATTCAGAAAGTTCAGATTTCAGTTGCTAAATGAAATTACAGGCATTAGGGGAAATCGCAATAAAAAGTTTTCATCTCTATGTGTGTGCGTGTGTTTCTTTTTATAGAATTTTTTTGACAGAAGAGCCCAGAAAGGTTTCTGGGTAAGAACCAGTGGTAATGTTACAGAACAGACCCAAGGGGGGTGTACGATATACTATTACCGAAAAGACCCCTCACTAGGTTCGTTACGCCCGCCGCCAGAGAGAAGGCGTCTCTCAATGCCAGAGATTTGTGAAAAGGAAAAGAAATGTTTATTTAAAGCTATACAGACTTCGAGTAGTGGCTTAATGTCTTCACTAAAATATTAAAGTCCTTTAGGATACCCACAGATGCACACAGCCCTTCTTTCTCCCTCTGCCCTAATCTGGGGTACTGTAGCTCAGGAAAAGAAGTAGAAGTCCGTGATTCAGGCTCCTGGCACCATCAGCTGTGTCGCTGCCACAATCTCCAGTTAATCCAAAGCCACGTGGCACCTTCTCATGGCCCACCAGCAAGAGTCCTTTCACCCCTTTTTCTTCTAAGCAAAGTCTCTCCTGCTTCCTAAGCCACGTGGCCAAGGGGAGCACCCCAAAGCCGCATGGTCCTCACTCTCTCAAAAGCTGCAAGGGTCCCCACTTTGCCAAAGCTGCATGGTTCTCTCTTCACCAAAGCTGCGGGGGCCCCACTCTGGCCAAAGCTGCATGGTTCTTTTTTTTGCATGGCTGCCAAGTCTGGGTTTAAATTCTCACGCCAACCTTCCTCTGCACCCCCATCTCCGACCCCTCCTACAGTCAGTTACACCTGCCAGCACTCCTGTATTCTTCCAAGTTTACTGGGCTGCCATCATGAGTCAGGGCAGGTGTGGCCCCATGTCACAGACCCAATCTTCTCCAAGCTCTCACGCAGGCGCTGTAACCAGAGGGAGCTGCCCCCCAGTCACATCTTGGGTGGAAGTCACTTCCATCCCCCTGGCTCAGAGCATGGCCACAGCTATTTAACATATCTATGAAACCAGTTAAAGGTTATAGGTATGTTAAATGACCTTTCCAGAGGTTAGCTGCAAAGCTGTTGCTGTACAAAATAGCTCTGCATGTTCCTGCTCCATGTGTCCCTTCCCCCAACTCACACCTGTCGGGGGGAGGGATGAGGACATCCTTTATACCTTTCTAATATTTGCTGGACACCTTGAGTTCTGGACCCCATCCCAAATCCCTACTTGGGGCCCCCCTCATGGCCGCACCCTGTTACAGTAGCTCCATAGAGCGCATCTGTCACAGCGCAGCACCATTATCAGAAGGACATAAACCATCACTGAATGCATGGGACGCTTTGTAAGTACACGTGAACAGAAAAAACCTCGAAGTCTGCATTGGGCTTACAGCTGCAGAAGCAAACTCAGGTGAGCCCTGAGGAGGGCAGGGGGCAGGGGACAGCCCCTCGCTGCTGTGCCACCTCGAGAAACTCTAAAACCTGGCAGCAGCTGACACCTTAGTAGAACAGACACACTTTCAACATCGAAAACTAGCTAGCACCTACTCAGTCAATAGCCATCAGAGTATTTATGAACCTAGAATATCTTGCGTCCACATTACTGAATTGCCTGATCAAATTCGGTCCTACCCACCGTGGGATTTTAGACCTGGACTGTGAGAGATCAGCCACATCAGAAGGTAGAAGGCATGGTTACTATGGAAGGTAGCAAATTCTAAGATCTACCCTCACAATGAAAAAACTGCAGGGTATATACATTAGGAAACAGAAAGAGAAGTAACAACAGTAAAGTATAATGGCTACGTCAAAGTGGAATGTATACATTAACATACACAAAGTCTACAGTAAGAGACAACGACTACTGTGTTAAGGCCCCACAGTGAAGAGCCCCCAGCAATGCAGTGATAGCGGCTGATCTCAGAGAAAGAGTCAGCGCAATGGGAAGATACCAGAGAGTATGATGTATACGTTCTGTACAAAATGTTTTCATTTCTCAGGCATTTGTAAGAACGTTCAGACAGGGTCAGTCATTTAAACAGACTTCGTACACACCGCAGTCGCCCTCCAGCAGCGCCCCCTTCACCCCGCCCCGCCCCGCCCCGCAGTCGGCAGTCGGACTCACGCTCCAGCCGCTCCTCTCTGGCCTTGAGGGCTCGCTCCCGCTCCTGCAGCTGTGCCTCCTTCAGCTTCAGCTCACTGAACACAGGGCTGGACTCCTGCAGCTTTTCGGGGTCTCCCAGGCGTCGCCCTCTTCTCTCGGGATTCCTTCTCTGCTCTTCTGCGACCAAGTCTGCTATCAAAGGGCTCTCCAGAATCTCTTCAACAGAAGGTCGGTGGTAATCCTGGGGAGAAGGCGTGCAGTGTCACAGTCAGATTTCACAGCGGCACACTCACCCTAAAAGAGCCGTCACAGTAAAAGGGCATGTATCTCCAAGGCAAAAGAAAGGACCCGTTTATACCTGGAAGAGGAAGTTCACTGGTGGCTTTAACTATGAGGTTCTGGGTCCAAGTGGTAACGCAGATTTTTACTTACTTTGTCCCCCCTTTAGCCTAGACCAGGGGTGTCACACTCATTTTCACCGGGGGGTGGGGGGGGGCCACATCAGCCTCGTGGCTGCCTTCAAAGGGCCGAATGTAACTTTAGGGCTGTGTAAATATAACTACTCATTAACTAGGGGCAAGGAGCTGGGCACTGCCGCCAGGTAGAAACAAGGTGCCAGGCCAGATAAAACAAGGTGGAGGGCCAGATTCAGCCCGTAGGCCTTGTGCTTGCCACCTGTGGCTTAGAGTTTCCATCCCCGTGTGGGTGCTCGGTAGCCTTGCTGGGGTGTGTTTAGGGCCTCGCTACACTGCAGTAAGCAGGACACTCTCACAGACCTAATCCCATCCATTCTTCGCCTGTGCCCTTCTCTGCAGTCCGGCAGCACTTAACTTTCACATCAGCCCAATCACCTGGACGTCTCCCCCGCCGCCCCACGGCCAGATTCTGCCTCCATAATCTCTCAGAGTTATTCCCCCTCCCTCCACATACACCCCTATCTCTGGTCTCGCATCTCTCAATTGGAGCTAGAGGCGGAATGGTCAAGTCTCGTTTGTGGCCCCTTCCGTAGCACCTGCCACACTGAGGTAGGGAAGGACAAGGGGAACCAAGGATCTGGATGCTTTCTGCAGTATTCTCTCGCTTCCAACACCTGTCAGCATGGCAGCGAGTGGGAGAAGACAGAGACAGCACAGAGGGTGGGCCAGCAAGGACGCGCGGTTTGCCAAATGTATGTGTTTTCACCTGCGTTAACAGAGTAGATCTACCTAAGGAAATGTATTTAATGTTTCTTCAGTCTCGTCGCTCTACGAGAGAGAACACATACTCCAAAACTTAACTGAGAGATAGAAACAGACAAAATAATCTTGTAAACCTTACCTTTAAATTTAACATCCTTGTAATAATGTCATTCAGTTCATCAGAGTAACGATACGGAATTCGCCTGAATTTGCCTTCTCGGATCTTCCCAGCTAGTTCTTTCTGGTTGAAAGCTGTAAATGGAGGCCTGGAAGAAAAAAAAATAATGTGAAAATGAAAATATATGAGGAAACAAATCAAGGGCACAATTTAAGCTCCAGGTTGTATTTGTGCTTCCACGTCGGGGCAGGGGTGGGGGGTTCTTCCACAGCTGCATTTCCCAGCCTTGGCACTGCCGGCATCTGGGGCCACGCAATCCCCTGTTGAGGGGGCCGTCCTGTGCATCTGAGCATCGCTGGCCTCCCTCCACCAGGTGCCAGCCGCTCTCCCTGGTTGGGACATCAAAACATGTCTTCAGACATTGTCAAATGCCTCATGCAGGGCAACATTGCTTCACGCTCCCTGGTTGAGAATCACTGCTCTACAGAACAGCTTAGGAGGGAGAAAATGAAAAGGAGAGACAAAACTGGAGTCTCTCTTACTCTCCAGGTCTCCCGGGTCTTCGCTCCATCTCTCCCACAGCCCGACCTGTTTGCTCTCCCCTGGAGCTGAGCATCAGTCTGACAAAGAAGCATCTAACCAGGTTAGACACTTGAACAACCCAAGATCCAGCCAAAGGGGTTATATTATTAGCAATGTTTTAACCAGCCCACACACATTCACTGAAACCCAAGGTACGATTCTTTCAGACTTGAATACGCATGGACGGTCAAGCAACGGAAGCCAGTGAAGGGCGACAGACCCCGAGTCCGAACCTCAACCGGAACCGTCTCCTCGGTACTCACATTAGCGCGCACAGTTCGTACAGCAAACAACCCAGCGACCAGATGTCCGATTTCTCGTTGTAGGACATGCGACTCATCTGTTCCTTCGGGGGAGAAGGCAAGAAAGCAGGAGGAATGAAAAGGTTATTTTGTCTTAAAACATACACTTTATCTTCAAGTTCATAGTGGAAAAAGAGAATGACCTTATCCTTATACACTTTGTCATATGTAATCGGCCCACTTACCCTTCCGTCACAAACATGCGCCGTCACTGTGGCAGAGGCTCTGACAACTCAAAGGTGAAGGTGAGAGGCCTCTACCCTCCTGACATTCGTAATCTGGAAACCCCTCTACAACAGGGCCAGGGAAAATTCCAGAATAACCAATACATACATCTAGCTCACTTAAATTTAAATGGATGTAGACATCAATGCCTAATTGAACTACTCATTTACATTTTTCCCTTAATTTACTGTATAAACTATACTATCTAATATTCTCATTTCCTATTTTAATTGTTTGCCTTTTTTCCACACTCGCAGTAACAACAGCCAGCCAAAGCTCTTATTCTCAACAGAGGGCAGAGAGGAAAGGACCAAAATCTTCAGGGGGCTCCTTAGTGTTTTCAGGTCCAGCAGGTGAGTCTGACACCCTTTCCTGGCACCTTAGGGGAGGCTGGGCAGATCTGATTACAAAGGTGGGAGGGAAGAGGAACAAAGAATTGTGCAGGTTTCACATTTTCCCAGAGCCACTTCTGGGACCGTTTTCCTTTATGCTACAGGTGTTCCCTTTGGAACTTGATCCAGGGAGAAAACGACACTGCCCTGGCCATGCCTAGTCTGAGTGAAAAACAAAATCGTTAACATCAAGCTGTATGCTGTAGTCAGATCGACTAACAGAACTAAAGGCGATTAGAAAAGCCTAGAAACGTTTGTGAACCGCTAAAAACAATCCACCCCTCTCCACCTTCATTTGCTGGAATTTCACATGCAACCTGCTGGTGCTATCACTTATTGATTCAAACTCCTCGAACCCATCCTCGTATCTAGAGAGCCATAAATGGTTCATGCCCTTTGATCCAGCAGTTTCATTTTGAGATCTAGCTGCCAAGGAAATTACCAAAAAGGAAGGCAGAATAATTCCTATGCATCACGGTGCTCCTTAGAATTTTGGGAACAAGATATTATCCAGCAATAGAGGAAATAGAATGGTAGATCGACTCCACAGCTCCCTTGTAGGAAAAGGCAACAACGAAGAAAGAATACAAAAAGTTAACACCGTAAAAACATGTTATCTGAAGTGAGTGACTTCCTGAGCCCTGAATCTCCATGCATAAGAATCCTCTTTAGAGAGTCTGTTAAAACGCAGTGCACAAACTGAAAAGTAAGGAAAAGCAAGGAAAAAGAGAGACAGAGTGCAAAGACCAGCCCAGAGATCTGAATTCACCAGACTGGGGCTCGGGGCCCAGGACTCTGCATTTTGAACAAACACTCCAAATGAGTCCAAGCTGGTGCCCAGAACGTATGGCATCTTGGGGAACACAGCTCTTGAGGCCAGAGACAAAGCTTATTCCATCTTTGTAATCCCAGAATTTAGCACAGGGCAGTCATTCAATCAAAGCCTGACTGGACTTGCTGATCTAGAGGAGTTTAATGGCCTGGAGGTCCATTTGGAAAAAATATAAATTTAAAATGAGAGTGTTATTAAATCTTGGCTATTGGATATTACTGAACATAAAAATAAACAAAAACCTCACTTTCCCTGCATTTGAGTGCTTAGCATTCAAAGGCTTAAAGAGTGCCTCAATTCTGAAACACTTACAGGAGACATGTAATAAGGTGTGCCAACAAACGTTTTCGCAAAACTCGTATCGTGGTTCAGTATTCTAGCTAGCCCAAAGTCTCCGAGCTTAACGTTTTGCTTGCCGTCCAGGAAGACATTGGCTGGTTTCAGGTCCCGATGTAGCACGGTGTGACCACCATCACTTCGTCTGTGACATTCCTTCAGGGCCAGAGTCAGCTGAGTCATCACTCGAAGAACAAACTCCTCATCTAAGTACTGTCTGAAACCCAAGCAGTTATACAGCATGTGACTTCTGAACCAAACCGTTGCACAGCTGGGGCAATGAATTACCTAGTTTTCAAGTATACAAAGAGGGAGGTATCATATTTTGATGTGAAATACAGGAGCTGATTCACAAGGCACTTCCTGAAGTTCTGTGGACCCACCAAATACAAGAACACTCTTCCACATCGCTAAGTACTTTGATCCTGATGCCAAAACAGGATGCTTAACAAAAGCAAAACCGGGCCCATTTTCAGCTTACATTTGAAAGATTAACTTACCTGCCCTGGCTGGTGTAGCTCAGTGGGTTGGGTATCAACCCACAGACCAAAAAGGAGGCCAGGTTGATTCTTGATTAGGGCACATTCCTGGGTTGAGGGCCAGGTACCAGGTTGGGGGCATAAGAGAGGCAACTGATCAATGTTTCTCTCCCTCTCTTTCTCCCTCCCTTTCCCTCTCTCTAAAAATAAAGAAATAAAATCTTTAAAAAAATTTTTTAAATTAACTTACCTCTCCTTGGTTCCCTTTGTAATTACACTAGCCAGGTCCCCTCCCTCACAGTATTCCATCACAATGTACAGTGTTGTGTTGGTTCGGTCAATGATTCGGTCATAGTACCGGACAATGTTTGGATGTTTCAGTTCACGAAGCAAATTCACCTCAGAAACCAGCATTTGTTTCTCGGCTTCTGTCATGGAGCCATAGTCAAGTTCTTTCCAAACCAATATCTGAAATACGAATGTCCAGGGTATGACTGGATTCATTACAGTCAAAAACAAAGAATGTGAACTCCAAAATGTAAAATTGTAGGAAATTACTTCTCTATTAAAGAGATCACACAGCCATTTATCATCTAATTTAGTGCAGTGAGCTTAAGGACCCCTAAGTTTATTTCCATAATCGTCCTCTAATTTTTAAGCAGGAAATAACGTGATGGGAGAGAGGGAGATGAGGCACCTTAGGCCTCCCTCAGTGCTCTGGGGGAGGTTAGCAACGGTTCTTTGGTCAAAGGTGGGAGAGAGGCAGTCCGAGTCCCTGACCATACCAGCCAGCCAAGCTCTTCCGGGTGAAAGACCTGAGCCAAGATCCCTCCACCATCGGAGGGGCAGTTTTCTCTCCGTTGTTTTTTTTCTGAATAAAGTCTACCGCCGCACGGGGGAAATATGAAGCCAATGATCAGAATAAAGCGTATCTTAAATGAGCACTGACTGCAGGACATAAAGTTCCAGGTGGTTCTTGTGGTCCTGCCCTTTCTCCTATCCCAGAGTTCTACTCTTTAAAAATAGCTCAGGAACCCTGGCCGGTCGCTCAGTTGGTTGACTGGAGCGTCCTCCCGCTACACCAAGGTTGCAGGTTTGATCTAGGTCAGGGCTCGTACAAGAAGCAACCAATGAAGGCATCAATAAGGGGAACAAATCGAGGTTTCGGTTTCTCTCTCTCTCTCTCTCATCAATAAAATAATTAAAATTTTTTAATTTTAAAAATAAATTAATACAAATAAAAATAGCTCTGGAGTCACCTACCTGGCACCAACGGAAGGCCCTTAGTATGTCAAAGCAGGAAGAGGGAGGAAATGGAAGAGAAAGCGAAAATGACAGAAACATACATATACCAGAGGACGCAGTCTCCCATCCCTGGAAAGACCCAGTACTGTAACAGAGATCGCCGCCATCGGCTGGCGAAACCGCAGCAGGGGCGGGGACAGGGAAGGCGCCCGCGCTCACCTTGCCGTCGCTCTTCCTCCGGATCTTCTGGCAGCGGCCGTAGGAGCCCGTGCCTATGGTGTGCAGCACCTCGTAGTCTTCCACCCGGGTCGGCATGGCGGGGTCCGCCGCAGGACTCCTGCAGATCGCGCCGCAGCCGCGGAGCTGCACCCTCAGACCCAGAGACCTCTCTAAGCCACAGGGCCTGCAGGCCCAGTGGCCAACCCCGTTTAACCGTCGCGGGCCCTCGCCTCTCAATCTATTGGCCCACAGTGAGGAGGCTTTCCCTCTCTGATTGGCTAAGAGGATCACAACATCCTAAGCCTCTTGGGAAGTCGTATCCATAGGAACCGCGTCCGCGTCTCTGTCGACGTCCGCTTTCTACCACTAGGGAGACGGAGGCGTAGGTAAATCAAAGGGAGGGCGGGGGATAGAAAGAGGCCTCCGGCGAGTCTCCGCAAATCTTGGCCCTCTGGCTGAAGTCGCCACGGTAACTGAAGTCCAGTGACCTCTTCTCAGAGTTTTTTTTTGCACACTGGTTCAATCAACTGCCTTTTGACCTTTGCACTGTGACCTTTCTCTCAGGGTCCTCTACCCTGAGCCTGGGCGGGATCACACCGAAGACTTAGTGAGACCCCAGCACAGAGGTGAAAAGTAAAGTCCCTGGCTTACCCAGGTCCCTGACCGCTGTGGCTCAGTTGGTTGGGCGTCATCGCGAGAAGCAAAGGGTCAGCAGTTCAATCAGGGCTCCCGTGCTGATGAGAGACAAACGATTGATGTGTATCTCCCTCTCTTCCTCCCTTACCTCCTCTCTAAAAAAATAAAACCTTAAAAAAAAAATAAAGTTTACACGTGACTTTGTGCAGACACGTGACTTTGTGCAGCATCTGCCATCATGGAGAAACTGTATTTGTGAACACCAGATTTAGAGACCTGGCCACCACGCAGAGGATGTGTTAAAACCCTCCAGAGAGGACATGAAAGTCTTCGGTGTTGGCAGGTCCCCAGGGGAATGTGGTGGCTCTAAGGCAGAGATAATCAGGTTCACCTTTAAGACACCTAACAAACAAACAAAACCCTACTAAACAGATTATCCGCGGAGCAGCACACATAACTGACAGTACTTCATTGAATGTCGCTCCTCCTGGGAACACACAGAAACCAGCGTTTTCAGCTCACCCAGCCGGATGGAACAGTCCCATTTTTACCTGGGAGAGGGCACCTGGAGGCCTCCAACCAGGGTTAGACAGAGACATCTGCACATTATCAGAAGGCCAGGAACTTGGTAATGCATAACTAGGTCAATTTTCTTTAAATATCTGTTCAACATGGGATTGAAAGGAACCTGACTTTCTATTAATAAGAAATACAAACCTCTTTATGTTAAAAATGAGACATTTATTACATGCACTGAATATAACATAATTGGAATTGCCAGCCAGGAGAATTTTTGAAGTAGCATTCAAGGGCACTGTCTTAACCTCAAGGGGATAGGACCAATTTAGGTTTTAAAAGTTATGTAAGGAGCTATGACTGGCTGCGTTAATTGGCATTATATTTTTTATTTTAGTACCTCTTAGAAATTGACATCCACAGGGCGTCTCTCTGGCTGGCCCGTCCCAAATCCGGTCCCTCGCCTTCTTTCTGGCCATTCTTCCGCTCTTGTGTTTTGCCCCGATTCCCCAAACCCCACACACTTTCTCAGCCCCCCTCCCCCACCGCCATGCACCTGTTATTCTGTTCATCTGGGATACTGCCCACCGGACTCCCTTATTCGCTTCTCCACCCAGTTATCATGAGTGTCTTAGAGGATGTACCTTATCTTTCAGGTTCATTGCTGACTTGGACTCTGGGACGCCTCTTCTAGTTAGCACACTACAATAAGCAACTTCTTCATCCACAGTGTACAGACTACTTTGTACTGAAGTCAGCCCTTAACTTGTTATTTATCATTATTTGTTTACATGGGTCTCACAGTAGCTCAACTCTAAGCTTCCTGTAGCCGGCATAAGTCCTATAATAAGTGAGGCATGCAATAAGTCTTTGTTAAATAAAAATATGAAAAAGCAGCTTATCAACCCTGCAGGACTTAGAGGAAGTCCTCGAGTACTCATGTTTTCAATGTCCCCAGCCCTATGGCAGAGATTAAATATTGGGGAAAGGGCTATCCCAGGACTATGGAGAGTGGCTCCTAGGGTCTCATGTTCATTGAACAAGTGTTTATTGAGCACTTACTATATCCCAGGTGTCACCACAGGCATTCATATGCAGGGTGTTCATTTAAAAAGGGGCAGAGGAGCCACGACAACAATGATAAAGAAAAGAGTGACATAGGCATGACATGACAAACCCTAGCAAGGGTGTCCAGCCTGCAGCCTGCCAGACACATGCAGCCCAGAGTGGCTGTGAATGCAGCCCAACACAAAATCGTAAATTTACTTAAAACATTATGAGATTTTTGTGTGTGTGGTTACACGTCGCAATGTATTTAACATGTGGCCCAAGACAACTCTTCTTCTTCCAGTGTGGTGCAGAGATGCCAAAGGGTTGGACACCCCGGTCGAAGACTGGCCAGAGTGAGCCCATGTCACTGAGTGGGAGTGGGGGGGCAGCACAACACAGCAGAGACCACTGGACACGAGAGTGGAAAGAGACATTGGTGGCTGAGGAACATGTAGGGGTTCATCAGAAACACTTTGACAGGAAACACCCCTCCCCCCTTACTTACACCCTCTTTCTTCATATCCGTCCTGTTCTTTAAGACTCAGCTCACTCCCAGTTTCTTCCCTAAAATATTTCCTGGCTGCCTCCAACCCTCTGGGATCACCTAAGAGCAGTTACCCATGTTCTTTGCTCGTTTCGAATGTGCCACATCCGAGTCCACACCAGCTTCTTCTGTGTATCTACCTTATCTGGCCTGGTGAGCTGAAAACTCGTCCTTCCCTGCTGGGCACCCGGTGAGTAGGACTGACGTGCGGTCCTGGAGGGGGAGGAGGGAGATGCACATGAGGTCACGGAGAAATCCACAAACTACGGTGAAGATGAAAACAAACCAGGAACGGAGGCAGGCACGGAGAAGTTTACATTTAAACAGAACTAAGGGATGATCGGCTCCAGGAAGGCAAGGCCGAGGCTTGGCGTTCTCACCCAGGGTCTAATTCCTGTCTTCACAACTGTCGCGTGAAATGTGCTCATGCTGTCACTTTTAGTTCCAATTTGATGAAATTTCAGAGAGATTATTTGCATGACATCTCTGTTTTCTACTCGCGAGTGCTCTAAAGGTGTTCCTAGAGACACCAACTAACTCATTTTTAAAAGAAGCTGCCTCAGCCATGGCTGGTGTGGCTCGGTTCTATAAACCGAAAGGTCATGGGTTTGATTCCCCATCAGGGCACATGATGGGGAATTAAACTGAACCCCTAGGTTGTGGGTTCAGTTGCTGGTTGGGGAGCATACAAGAGGAAACCAATCGATGTTTCCCTTTCTTTCTCCCTCCCTTCCCCTCTCTCTAAAATCAATAAGCATGTCCTCAGGTGAGGATAAAAAAAAGAAAAAGAAGAAAAAAGGAGCAGCAGCTACCTGAAGGACAAGCAGGCATCTCCAACTTAGCACGTCCCAGACCAAACTCCTGATCTTTGCCCAATTTTGTTCTACTGCCTTCTTCATCTTGAGTAATTAATCATATGATTTTGTTGTTTGCTTTGCCTGCTGCTGTATTGCCAGCACCTACAACATGCCTGGAACATCGTAGGCACTCATTTAGGATTTGTCCATTGAATGAACTAACAAACAAAGGAAGGACAGAAGGAACAAAGCAAAGCCAAACCTCATTGCCAGCAGCTTCCCCTCTCCTGTTACACTGAGGACCCACCAGAGGGCTGTAAACAGCTTCACAACAAACGAGGAGTCGGAGCATCCGCACCAGCCCACCAGCAGAGGCCTCTCCTTACAGGAAACTTCGAGATGTTCACATCAAGCATTTCAAATCTCAGATAAGACATTTTGTGCATCTTGGAGCGATTTGAAGTCAGGGATTATGAAAATGCTTTAACATGCTTAAAAAAGATTTCTAGAAAAAAAAGATTCTTTGTTTATAGCAAGCAGATGCTAAAACATATTTTTAAAAGGTGCATGATAGAGTATGTGCTTCATAAATAACCAAATTCTAGAGGAAAGAATGAGGCGTTGTGGAGCCCGGCCCTAATAGGGACATACCGCTTGATATAAACAAAAAGACAAGATGTGAACTAAGAGACAGCCTTGGATTTCATGGCAGTCAGCGGGTGGGAGAACATATGAGAAGAAATTTATCGGTGAAACCAAATAGTGTTTAGTTCTGAGCTCCCCCACATTTTACAGAGGGACAAGGTCAAACCTGCACCCAAGGGTACCAGTCAGGGGACGGCTGACCTCTGTTCAATAGCAGGGTAAACCTCCAGACAGAGCCTTTCACAAACTGTGTGTGGTCTGTCATGGTGTTTGTAAATTCATGGTATTTGTTACCTCTAAGCATGTGGATAAAATAAATTGGTTAAGAAGACTGCTAAAAGTAATCATGGATGCTGAGTCCACATGTGTTTCTAAAGGACCATAGGAGCTTTAAGAGAACAGTCCCAATTTTCCTTTTGGGGGCAGCACAATGAAATAGTAGGAACAGCGGGTGCAAGGTTTAGGAGCCCAGGTTCATCTAGCTCTGTTCTGATGAGCTGTGTGACCTAGGGAATCCACGCAACCTCTCTGGGCCCTATAAAATGAGAGCGTTAAATTAAATGACCTTAAAGGACCCTTCAAGCCTTACATGTTACGATTCTCTCCCCTCTTCCTGAAAATTCGAGGGAACTGCTGTCAGAGCCAGGGCGCTGCTCTGCTTGACCCTGCGTCTGGCCCCAGGTGACAGTTTTTATTAGTAGCTGTATCTGCATTAGCCTTCTCAACGTCCCTTCTATTCGTTCTCTACTTTCACCAGCAACACTTCCTGAGTGACCTACAGGCATAGCTGCTGGAGACGAAGACGAAAGATGGTCCCTCTGGAAAGGTGAGATGCCAAAACAGCTCTCCCTGTGGGGTGAGAGAGCTTGGCCTGAAGGTCAACGGAGCCCGGAGGGAGGAGCCAGGCTCTGCTGAGGATGGCAGGGAGTGCAGGCTGGGACAAGTGTCCCCAGGGGAGGTGACACTTGAACTACACGTAAAGAATGAGTTGGAGTCGAGAGCAAGAGAACAGTGGGTAAAAGCGTGGATGCGTTTAGGGGCCTGCAGGTTGGTGGACCCAAAGGATGCACTTCACCTTGTGAGACAGGTGAGCAGGACAACCCGAGAGTTGAGGCAACCTTCCGAGGGCGGTGGAGTCCCCGTGGAAGCTTTGAGCAGACAGACACTTTCAGTCTGTGCTGTAGGGGGTGAATGTGGGGACAGGAACACGGTGCGGGAGGCTATGGCAGAAACTCAGGTGGAGTGTTGTGGGGGGGTGCGCATGAGACCAGCCGAGCAAAGGGAATGGCTGTGGGAGTGAAGACGAGGGAGGGAGCCCAGCACTGCCCGGGAGGTCACTTAGCTGAGATACAGCGCTCGTCAGTGTGTAGGGCAGTGGGAGGACAACGCCTGCTGAGTGGCCAGGCGGACGGTGGTGTGCTTCACTGCGTGGGGAAATGCTGGAGGAGGGGCAGGTTGGGGTCAGGGGACATGGAGCTCCCGTTGAGCCCGAGGGCCTGTGGGGGAGCTAGCCAACAAGCCGCTGGAAACAGGGTCTCAGCAGAGCAGCCTGGGCTGGAGGCCGAGAGAGCCAGTGTGCAGGTGACCGTGCCCGAGAGTGGCAGAGTGAGGAGGGGGGTGGGGCGGGAGCCTGGAGGTTAGGTTGTCCTGGGCAGGAGGAGGAAGTCAGCAAAGACCCAGGAAAGTGACCAGTGAGGTGGTGGGCGATGTGGAAATCATCTGTGACCCAGGTTTCAGTAGAGGGAATGGTTTTAAGAACACGGGGCCCTGCCTGGTGTGGCTCAGCCGGTCGGGTGTCGTTCTGCAGAGCGAAGGGTCACTGGGTCCATTCCTGGCCAGGGCATGTGCCTGGGGTGTGGGTTCGCTCCCCCGTCGGTGGGTGGGTGAGAGGCAACCGATCAATCTTTCTCTCCCTCTCATCCTTGCTCCTGTGTGCTTCCTCTTAAAATAAATTTTTAAAAAGAAGAGGAAGAAGAAAATTACACGGGAGTGGTCCGCAGGACCAGATGCTGAGGACAGAGCAAGTGACTTACTTCACCTGGAAGGACAGCAGTGAGAACCCTGGATCTAGTCGCTCTGAGAGTCTGGGTGGCCTGCCTGCCCAACAGCATTTTCCAGACAAGTGGGGCGAAGCCAGCACTCAGAGGCTGCCGCAGGCGCAGCGGGGGGAGGAGGGCGGGCGGAGAGTGTGTGTGTCACAGGTGGGCCCTCCGGGCAGCCTTCTGCGGTGGCTGCAAGCACACCTCTCTGCCTGTTTAGGCCTTCGTCCTCTGTCCCAGGAGGATGGGTGGCCTGTCCCAGAGGCTTTTCCACCCTCGTTGTCACCACCCTCGTGACATCAGCCTGTAGCTGACTTCATGTTACAAGCTTAAGACATGTCATCTCATAGAAATACAAAGGTTGTGACCCTGGTGACCTGGAGCAACCCACAGAGACCTGGGGAGAGGCTGCGTTGGCCGGCATTTGCTTCGTGTAGAGGGTTCAGAAGCAGTCAGAGGAGGAACTCGTTTTGACTTTCGGGACAGTAACACAGATCCCAGCTCCTGGGGTCTGAGGCGTTAAAGAAGAGATGAGACAAATTCACACGGACCACTGAGTCCTGTGGGGGAACAGGGATGGTGCCACTTCTCCCTCAAGGGGAGAGTAAGCCTCGGAGCATCTCGGCCACTCTCTCAAGAGGAGAGCGCCTCGGCTCTCACCTTGACAAGCTTTTATTGGGTTCCATTTGCAGAAGAATACAGGATGTATATATAAAGCTCATCAATCATTATCAGGCAGAAATGATTAAACAATAGATAACATTCAAAGAACTCTGAGGGCTTATTCTGAGTCAGAGTCAGATAGTTAAAGGGCTACAAAACTTTGGGGAACAAACTCATTTCCTGCTTGGACCCTTATCATTTAAATTGAGGGCATTAGCAAAGTAAGTTTCATAGGACTTTATGAATTCTTTCTTAGGCCTAATGCCCTAGGGAACCCACCCTTTCCAGCCCAGGGCCACACTCAACCTGGCATTGTTCCGGGCTTAAGTCAGGCAGTAGAAGTAAGGCAGCCAAGAGATTAGGAAACTTCTTGCAGACAGAATGAGGACTCAGGCTATGTCAAAGCCGAGGGGTGAGGGTCCATCACCCTCTTTTTCTATAGCCCCCCAAGTCCTTCCCTGAGGGCTCCTTTGTGACTGTGCCTGTCTTAGGTCATCTCTCTTTTGAGGAACCTACCCGTCGTTGGCTAACCAGTCATCCACCCGGGGCCAAGCAGGGTGAAGAGAAAGGGGGCAGAGTCCGTGCCCCTACAAGGAAGATAAGCTACTCAGCCTTAGTCAAGGGGGATTACAGCTCCTGAAACCAGGCAGGGCGGTTCCCAACAGGACAGAACCCAAAGGCAGAGGCACCAGCACAGTCTATTCCAAAGTCAAGGTGCATCACGAGCTCCTGGCCACCTCTGGTTGGCAACCCCCTTGAGTCTGGGTCCAGTCCAGAAGGAAGAGCCCTCACTCTCTTCTTTGTTTTTCTCAGCACCAGTCCTTTCCCAAAGCCTGGCAGGAGGTAACCTCAGGGCTGTTGCTGTGACGGGGAGGTTCAACCAGGACAGAGGCAGAAAGGAGAGCCTAGAGCGGAGCCTGCTGTTTCCGGGCAGGTGGACGCTGGGTAGGCGTTGTCTGCTTCCCCCTCACTATGGCCCGAAGGGAATTTACAAGATGTTCGATGACTGGCTCAGGGTGGCCAGTGGCAGAGGCCACGGGACCCAGGGCCTTGGCAGCTAGTGTGCGTGGCTTCCCTAGTTTCATTTAAGGTGGAGGGGATTTTAAAAATCAACAGCTGAGACCCAGGGTCTAGTGGAGGTTCTGTTTTGACACCTGCACCACAAGGCCTGGCGTCTGCCCACTGACCAGACTTCACTGCCCAAAATCACACGAACCTGAGGCTGACGCCTGGCCCTGCACATACAAGCTGGGTGAGGCCATGGGCAGTTACCCCCCAAGTTCAAGGTGCCTGCCCTGCATAGTGGGGGGACAGCACCTACCTTGCACAGTAGGGGGCCGCGCCTGCCTCACTGGCTTCACTGCAGGTTGAATGAAATGTATGCAGGGTCTGACCCACCATAGATGCCTCAGACGTGATAGCTATTATGTTTTTTAGTATCATTCTCTCAATAGCAGCATTCAGTATAACTCTCATTAGTGTAATTCACATGGAATTAAGTACGATTCTCTCACTGGGGGAGCCACGGAGGGAAACATAGCACCTTGCTCTCTGCTGATTCCTGAGGCTCCCTGAGGGGTGCTGTACACAACCGCCACCCTGGTCGCCCTGGCCAGCGTTTTCCAGGGCCAGCCCTTCCCCACTCGCCCTGCTCCTTCAGCTGGCTTCTGCTTTGCTCGCCCCCACGTGGCACCTGTCCTCAGCGGGTTTTCAAGCCTGCATTCAGGGTGTGCTGGGTGCTGGGCTGTTCTCGGGGTGCTCTCAGACCCCCTTCCCCATCGACAGCAGGTGCACATGACTCTCAAGTACCTGCCTTTCGTCTCGTGCTGCTCTGACCTTCTCTCTCTCCCTCCTGTGCAGGTGGGCAGCTGCGGGGAGCTGAGGAGAGGGGAGGCCCTGGCCACGACTCTTCAGCCCCAATTCTCTCCTCACAGGCCTCAAGTTCCAGGACCGGCCTCACTCGGACCTGAGACACAATGCAGAGGCCTCACTCTCCTCTCTTTTTGTTCAGGAAACATCTAGAAACTCCTCTGGGGAGACCTGCCACAGGGCTTCTAATGAACGTCAGACTCCTGTGTATTCTTCTGAAGTTTTTGTTCATTGCATATTGTGAGAAATAACATGTATATCTTCTCTCAAGCACAGAACTTGAACCCAAGGCACAGTGTTTGCAGTTCAATCCTGCTGTCAGAGAAGCCAGCGCATGAAATCGGAATTCGCCACACGGAGTAAGTGGGGAAGAGGAGTACAGATGCTCCTCCACTTACGGCGGGGTAACATCAATAAACCCATCGTAAGTTGAAAGTATCGTAAGTCATGACGCATTTAACTCACCTAGCCTGCCGAACATCATAGCTTAGCCTCGCCTGCCTTAAACATGCTCAGAGCACTTACGTTAGCCTACAGGTGGGCACAAGTACCTAATTGTATAATAAAGTGTTGAATATCTCATGTAATTTACTATGCATATCCCTTTCATAACATTGTGAAATCAAAAAATCATAAGCAGAAGTCAAAAATCATAATTGTGCCCTGGCTGGCGTAGCTCAGTGGATTGAGCACGGGCTGCGAACCAAAGTGTCACAGGTCCGATTCCCAGCCAGGGTACATGCCTGGGTTGTAGGCCATAACCCCCAGCAACCACACATTGATGTTTCTCTCTCTCTCTCTCTATCATCTCCTCTCTAAAAATAAATAAATAAAATATTTTAAAAAATCATAATTGTAAGTCTGGGACTATCTGTGTTTTTTGACACAAACCAGTCATCAGTTTATAACATTTGCTGCTCATTATTTTAAACACCAGTCTTCCGGAGCACTTTTAAAACATGGTTCACATTGAAAGCTACTCTTTGTCCTCTTTTTTCTGTCTCAATTTTGTAGTGCACAGAGAGAAAACCTAAGTTGAGGAAGTCGTGGTTCACACACTCGAGGGCCGGTGCATCAGCGCGTGCCGCCCTCACACTGCCTGTCACCCCGGGCAGCGGTGCAGGGCTGTCCTGCAGCACTGGTGACAGTTACACCTGGCATGATCGATGTGGCCTGCAGAGCGGGGAATGATAGAAGCCATTCATGCACACCCAGCTCCATGCTACACATTCTTCTTCACTCTTCAGCACAAAATCATAGCATTGGTTTATTCCCATTTTCCCGGAAAGAAAACTAAGGCTCAGAAGGGTTAAGCCCAAGGTCTCAGGCCACCAGAGAGAAAGTGGAGATGTGCCCACCCACCCGATAGGTGCTTGAAGGCTGGCTCACTGACCTCTGAGAAAGCCCCCCATGCCTCCTCACACCACCCAGAACCCAGGCGACTCCTTAAGGACTCAGGCCAGAGCTGGGGCCTGCAGGGGAGACAAGTCAGAGGTCATGACCCTGCTTCAGGGGTCATGAGCCTGGTTCAGTGGGTGTGCCCGTCACACTGGGTGGCTGCCCACCACGGGTAGGCGTGTGTGTGCATGTGCGTTGTGCACACAGAAGGAGGGGACGGGGGTCGTTTTGTGAACAGAAAAGCTGCTGCTGTCCACAGGAAAAAGGGAAGCCAGACAGAAACTGGACAGTGGACCACAGCAAGCTCTGCCCCAGTGGAGGGCAGCACAGAGCACCCTGTGAGAGAGGAGACAGCCTGCTTTGGGCGTGCCAGGCTGGGGCAGAAGCGGGGCTGCCCAACATCACCCTTCCGCCCAGAGACCCGGGCTGGAGGCGACGCCCCATCCTGTTGTTTCCGCCCAGTGGCCTCTGGTCCCCAGCCGTCCTGATGTGAGAGGCTGGGCAGCGTGCCTGGAGGGGCCCTGGGCTGGGCTGGGGACTGACAGGAGCAGGCAGGCAGGCAGGAAGGGCGACACTGAGGAGCACATCAGGGTGCCCACAGGCCGAGGAACCCAAGGCATCAGGCAAGACCCGGGAATCCCAGTATCACATGCATTAATGCAGAAACTGGGCCATCTCAGGGCTGAGCAGAACTTTACCCCCAAGTCATGGTGAAAGAAGGGTTTGCTGGGCCCATCACCAGAGCAGTACGATGATGGGGAAGGGGCTCCGTAAACCCCTCAGCTGCTCCGCAGTCTCCTCGGCCTGCATATCTGCATTTGTACAAGGAGGGTCGCAGTACTCAAATGGGCAAGGGCACCAAAAGCAAGGCACGACTAAGAATCTGCCAGTCTGGAGGACCCTAAGGGGTCATGACAATGACAGCCAAGTGTCCTGTGACACCGTTCTGGAACAGAGAAATAACATTAGGTAAAACATCCAGGAAATCAGAATTAAGTGTGGACTTGAGTTAATAATGAACTAATACTAACCCGCCCGTCGGGACTGATGGAAGACGTTGACACGAGGAAAGCCTGGGCGTGGGGTCCACGGGAGCCCTTGTGTTAGCTTCCCAGCTTTCCTACACATCAAAAACTCTTCAAAGATGAGACAGCTACCCTGGCTGCTATGGCTCAGTGGACTGAGCACCGGCCTGCAAACTAAAGGGTCACTGGTTTGATGCCCAGTTAGGGTGCATGCCCGGGGTGCGGGCCAGGTCCCCACCTGGGGACATGCGAGAGGCAACTAATTGATGTATCTCTTGCACATCAATGTTTCTTTCCCTTTCTCCCTCCCTTCCTCTCTCTCTAAAAAGAAATAAATAGCCCTGGCTGGCGTAGCTCAGTGGATTGAGCGTGGGCTGCGAACCAAAGCATCGCAGGTTCAATTCCCAGTCAGGGCACATGCCAGGGTTGCAGGCCACGGCCCCCAGCAACCGCACGTTGATGTTTCTGTTTCTCTCTCCCTCTCTCTCTCTTTCTCTCTCTCAAAATAAATAAAATCTTAAAAAAATAAAATAAATGAATAAAAATCTTTTTTAAAAATAAGACAGTTATTTTTGGAGAAAGAGCCTGTGCTGTAAGCTTGGTGAGCTAAGAATTTTATTCTTCTCCACCTAATGTGGATTTCCACCACACCCTTTCAAGTCTTTCTGCAGAATTCTGGAGCTTTCAGTTACTGGCAGTGCGCTAATGAGCAGTTCCCTTAAAAGAGGTCCAGCAGGGAGGGCCCAGCAGGCAGGGGCCCGCCTGGAGCCTTCTCCAGCAGCCTGTGAAGCCGGGACAGTAACCCAGTGACCCTAGTGTGGCTGCTCTTCTGGGGTGTTGACCTTGCGCCAGACTAGACACCGCAGCCCAGAAGACCAGGAACTGTTACTGCGTCTGCCTCACATGTGAAGAAACCGAAGCTTCAAAAGTTAAGTAGTTGGCCAAGGTCACACCACAAGGATGTGCCAGAGCTGGCCTTGCCCTCTGACTCCAAAGGTCACAACCTCTACCGCTGCTAAAGAAAGAAAACTGCACTTATTTTTATACATTTTATACCTAGGAAGCATCCCGGTGCTCCGGCCCAGAAGCTACTGCATTCCAAACCCACAGACCCTGAGTTCTCGGGACCAAAGCCCATACGCCAGAGTGTGGCCGCGCTCCCACACATTCTGTGCTCAGTCTCTGCAGTGACGAGCCTCGAGGCTTTCCCCAGCTGTTAAACATTGGCACGGTCCTCGGTCTCCAGGGGGCTTTCAGGGCCCTCCTGCCTCAGTCATTCCTATGAGGGGGAGAAGAACAGCATGGGCAGGTGCACGCTGACCCTTTTCTACCCAAATCCCAGGGCACACGGCAGGGCGGAGACAGGACCAAGTCCAGATCCAAGCTGCCGGGCAACTTCTGTGCAGGCCCAGGTCGAGTGCCAGCGGCATGAGGGGAAGTGGCTTCTGAGAACTGGAAATAGGCATTTAATACCAACACACTGGCTCACACGTGAACATGAATTATTTTTTAACCCTCACTTGGATATGCTTATTGATTTTAGAGAGAGAGAAAGGGAGGGAGAAAGAAAGGGGAAGAAACAGCGATGTGTGAGAGAAATAGCAATTGGTTGCCTTTTGTATACACCTGGGCCAGGGCTGAACCTGCTACCCATGCATGTGCCAGGACCGGGAATCGAACCCGAGATCTTTCAGTTTATGGGACGATGCTCCAACCAACCTGAGCCACATGTGCCAGGGCTAAGCATGATTTCTAATGGTCTTGTAGCTTCTGACAACCCAGATGACACGGACTCACGGGCCACCAAAGCCCACCACAGCCGGCGTGTGTGGGATCGGGAGCGCTCCCCTCATCCTGGCCTCGGGCCGCTCTCTGACCCCTCCTCCGGGATTCCCACCTGCCTGGAGCTCCACCTTTCCTGACCCACCAACCCCACGTCACCGTGACGATAAGTTGAATTTACCTTCCCTTGGTGACTTAAAAGTTCTTTTTGTGCACTGAAATCAATCTATAACCTCTCGTTTGTTGCTTTGTAAGCATCCTTGAGCCTTCCCCCAGATGTCTATTTCAAGACTTCCTCTACCCTCACTGTACTGGGACCTAGGCTGTGGGTAGGGTGATCAGGTGTGCGGTTTTCCTGGGACCATCTGTCCCAGGTTCTAGCACTGAAGGTTTCACGTTCTGGGAAACCCCCGGGTCCCAGGCGAACCGGGGTCGTTGGTCACTTTGCCTGCGGAGCCTCCCCTTTGCAGGCACCCCAACCCGGTCATAGCTGGAGCGGCGTTGCTCAGAAGAGGTGTAGACGCTTGACCGTGGTCCTCGGACAGAGGCAATGCCGTGCCCTGGAAACTAGTTCAGAATGCAGACTCTCAGGCCATACCCAGCCCTGCTGATTCGGAAGCTGCTCTTTCGCCCGGTCCCCAGGTGATTCCGGTGCAGGTTAGTCCAGAACAGCTGCTCTGCAGGGCTGGTGACGTCAGCCCTTCTCTGGTGAGAAACGCAGTGTGGACATCTGCCTCGGAGACACACTTCCACCAGAGCCCCAGCCTGGAACTGAGCCCACAGCCCTGGGGAGGCCAGCAGCGCACCGGACCGCACTGAAGCCACGCGGCCTGTGAGCGAGCCAGCGGGGCAGTCTCTCGTGCAGCCGCGGGCCTGGCAGAGCCCGCCGCCAGCCCTTCCTCTCTGAGAACAGAGAGAGAGGAGCGGCCTCAAGTCTGCTCTAACTCACACATTTAAAAAGATAAAGAGTCTGTCACAAGTGTTGGCAGCTTTGCTATGATTACAGGAAGTTGTTTGGTAACACCTCATATCTGATATCACCACCCTGTCGTTCTTAACTTCGGTGGAGTTCATCACATGTCCTGAGGGGTTTGTTTTCTAAAAAACAAAATGCCAGGGCCACGCCGTGGACCTCTGGACCTGGGGTCTCCGGTGATGGGCCAGGCTTCTGTGATTCGAGGAAGTCCCCCAAGTGGTTCTGAGGGGCAGCCAGGGAGCAGAACCCCCAGGAGAAGAGCGTGCCCCCTGCTCAGCCCCGCCCTCTCTCTGCCATCCTTCCTGTCACCAGATTAAGGGGCTCTTCTCTCCTGGCACTAAAGGAGGATGACGGGGACAACCCCCCCCCCACCAACAACTGGGCACACCCTTTTCCTGGGGGTGGGCTGAGTGGATCGTGAGAGACCGGGCCCCTAGAGACCTCAGAGCCCTTGGGATGCTGGCACAGGGCCCAATGGTGGGAATGTCCACCCTGTCACTGAAGCAGTGCCGGCCGACTGCTGCTCTTCGGGGGCAGACGTGTTCCTGAAGGTGCCTCGGGGCCCGGGTGCCCACGCCTGGGGGTGGTTTTCTCTGAGCCCTTCAAGCTTTTCACTTCCGATTTTCTTCCCACTACCATTCCTTGGCTTTGAGAAGAACCCAGTCAGTCCATGGGTGGGAGGCACTTTTTTTTTTCTGGAACCACCATGAAATTTCCTCCCAGAAGCCTTTGCAGACAAGCTCCCTGCCCCCCACCCACCCACCCACCGCAACCTCAGGGCTTTGGGGGTCGTGAGCCATAAACCTCCCATTTTTAGGCCAGATCCTGACAGAAGGAGCAGCACCCAAGATGGCCCTGGGGACAAGGAGAGAGGGGTGCAGATGTGGGGAGGACCACTCAGGGGCAGTCAGATGTGGGGAGGCCCCAGACGGCCGTGAGTGGCATGGCTGGGGCCGTGTCTGCTCTCTGGATCTCAGCTCCGCTCTCCGTGTGACATGAGGGGGCCAGCAGGTTTCTGAGCTCCGCTCCAGCTTTACGGAGCCGCGATTCTGTGACTGCTTTTAGGGGCGAGGGTCCCTGCCCACCAAATGGACCGGGGGTGGGGGAGGGGAGACACATCCGCAGGACCCAGTCAGCGGGTGTGCTCTTAGGCCGCGAGTTCCGAGGAGCGTGTTTGGGAGGGCCCGTTTTTCCGTCTTCCCTGCCGGAGATGCAGGCTGCCGCCTGCGCCAGCGAGGTCCCCACCCCGGGGAACCAGGAGTCCGCCACCAATGTCCTCGGTGTGCCTGCTTTGCACATTGCTCCCCACAGCTCTCGGAGGAAGCATTGTTATCCCCATCTGGTTTTCGAAGAAGACGCTTTTATGTCAGTTTAAACTGTGTTGAACGTACCAGGTTTGCTGAACTGGTATAATTTGGGAGCTTTTCCCTGTTGAACTAGAAATAGGCCAATTGTGTCATCCTTTGGTGATAAAGCACCAAGCATTGGTGCACAGAGAATCCAGGTGGCACAAAACTGAGACTGGCTTTTAAATCATTACAAGGTGAATAATGCCTCTTTATTGCATAACTGGTTACCTTGAGAGTGAGTTTGAACTCTTCTAGAACAGCGGAACAGGCATGGTTCTGTGTGAGTTGGTGCATCCCCAAACGGTGAAGTCCTGGGCCTTTGAGGGTGGGAGGCGGAGCAGGGGTGGTGGTGGTAGTTTTGTTTTCTCAAAAATTCTGGAGCGTGATCAGCACAGGATTCTGCCTAAAGCTGCTGGAGCACCACTGACCTGTATTCCAAGCCCCATCCCTACCCACCACCCATTTACTCTCATTCACCTGTTAGGCAACTGCAACTCAGAGGAGTTCACACGCTTGTCCAGGGTCACACCGCTGGTGTGTGGTCAAGTCAGGATCTGAGCGAGTGTGGCTGATCTCAAAGCCCATGTTAGTGCGACCACGTGCCACCGTCTTAGTGATGAGGTAGGGGCGGGGACGCCTCTTCTCGCCCGCTCGGGGCCAAGGGCTGGTCCTATATGGCGGAGCCCGACTAACGGACCCACCAAAGCCACCGGTCCATGATGTGCCAACTGTGTGCTAGGTGCCGGGAGTCCCACGATGCCTAAAACACAGCCCTGCTTTCTGAGACTTGGAGTCTGGTTGGGCTGAGAAAAGGAAAAAGTCCTTCATGGTCATACCGGGTGTTAAGTACGTTGAAAGAGTTAAGTGCGTGTGCTCAGGGAGCATGGAAATGTATCACCTACCTTCCACCTTGGGGATCTGGGAAGACTCCCCAGGAGGTGGCCTTTGAGATGGGTTTTGAAGGCTAAGGAGGAGTTAGCCGGGGAGATGAGGGCCGGCTGGGGGGCAGTGGTACAGGCAGAGAGAACGGGGGCGGCCCTGCGTGTGCTTTAAGATGCTACAAGAGCGAGAGGTGGAACCAGACCTCAGAAGTCTTTAACTTTCACTGAGGAGGTTGTGCTTCATCCTGGCGGTGACGGGGAGCCCCTGAGGGATCTCGGCAGAGGATGGGGGCATAATCAGATACCCTTTTACAAAGACCACTGCTGAGTCTGGGAGAAAGATGGATGTTATGCCTGGAGGCAGGGCAACCAGACGAGAGGTTCCAGTGAAATCCCTGAACCGAGGAGGCCTAAGGGGCGTAGAGAGGAGAGGCACCCTCCAGTCATGTTTAGAAGGCAGACTGACTAGGAAGAGGTGAGTGAGTTAGGCAATCGACCCAAGGGAGGAGTTGAGGCGCACACCCAGGTTTCCTGGCATGCAACCTGCAGAATGATGGCGCCTCCCACGGAGATAAGGGGGAAAGAGCAGCAGGTCTGGAGGGGAGGACGTCAGGCTTGCTGGGTGCTCGGAGCCTTTGAGGCCGGGGCCCTCCCACGGGATTCCTCTGTGCAGTGGGGAGATAATCTCAGAAGAAGATACACAGAGATCCGAGGTTGTCACCTGGTAAAAGACAATGGAAGCCCCAGAGGTGGGTGTGGAGGCGGTGGCCTGGAGGGTGGGGTGGAGTGAGCAGAGGTGCAGGGAGGAGTGAGGTGAGCAGAGGGTCACAGGCCGGCTGACACCAGCGGCTCTCTGTCTGCACGACTTGGCCAAGCTCCCGCTCCGATGAATCTGAAACCAGGTAAATTCTGCCTACGATCACTAAATTACAGGTGGTACCTGGGATCAAATGCAGCTCTCCCATAAATTCATTGTTTTGTAAAATTATTGGCAGCTGCTTCATTAGGGGCTATTGGTCAAAGTGTGAAAACTGAGTTTACCAGAGACTGATTGAATGAAAAAGATTAACATCAGGAAGGAGTTAGAGGTGTCCCCCCGCCCCCCCCAGTAGAAACACCCAGCACAGTGCTGTGATGAGCTCTGGGAAGAAGTGAAGCAAGAGGTTGCGGTGGAGGGAGTGGGGGCTGGCCTGCCACACAGGAGAGGGGGCAGTGTTGTAATTCGCACCCCTAGCAGAAAGCCCCAGAAAGGGAAGTTTGGATGTGAGCATAAACCACATTTCTCTCTGGCCACTTTTATGGCAGCCAGGTCCACCGAGGCGGCCCCTGGAGAGGAGAGGTCTGACTGGGACCCTCAGCGCCTGGGATGGGCCCGCACCTGGCAGCCTCGGCCCTCAGCCCTTGTCGCCCGGTCCCGGGGAGCGGGCACAGCGGCACAGGAATCCCTGGGTGTGGTCCTCACTCCACCACCTGGGGGCACACACCTTCCACCGCCTTCTCAGCAGGTTTCACACTGCTGGGAACACATCCCCCCACCCCCTACCCCCCTGGCCCCATAGACTTTAAAAGTCAACAGATTACCTCTGGAAATGCATGAAAAAGACCTACTTTTAGAAATTGTGTCTGGAAACACAGCTGCCAAGGACACGTTTGTCATGGGTTGAATGGTGTTCTCAGGAAGACACGTCAGAGCCCTAACCCCCAAGACTCAGAATGGGACCTGATTTGGAAATAGGGTCGTTGCAGATTAAATTAGTTAGGGTGGGGTCATTTCGGTGGGCCCTAACCCACCATGACTGGCGTCCTATAAAAGGGGAAATTTGGGCGTTGAGACACGCACACACAAGGAGAACGCCCTGTGAAGATGAAGGCAGAGGTCAGGGTTTTGCTTCCACAAGGTGCGAGGAGAGTGGTGTGGGCAGATTCTCCCTCACAGAAGCCAACCTTGTTCACACCTGGATCTCGACCTCTGGCCTCCAGAGCTATGGGCCAGCAAATTCCTGTTGTTTCAGCCACGCAGTTTGTGGCAGTTTGTGACAACAGCTGTAGCAAACCAATACCTGTCCCTCCAGATTACTGCGCAGGTGGGCCACACCCCCAAGCCACACCTTTCACACCTGTGAAAAGGTGCCCTCTCTCCAGGAGGGGGGAGGGGAAGCCGAGTGCCCCGAATAGGCTTCTGGTTTCTCTCTCCAACCAAGTTCATGTTCCAGCTTCTCAACCAGTCCACCCGTGGCCTGTCCATGACTGCTTCCTCACTTGTTTGTCCACTTATTGTTTGTCTACTGTCCCTTTGTCTATTTGTTCGTTCAGCTCATCTGTCTTACCCACACCCGGTGTTGTAGATGCTGGGCAAACAGTGAAGAGCAGTGAGGCGGGCAGGAGGCCCGTCCTCTTGGCACTGTCGTTATAGCAGGAGGACAGGACACCCACCAACGCCGGTGTCAGTTACGATGGCGACAAGTGCTGCCAGTGATGGACACAGGGTGTCCAAGACCGAAGGGCTGGGGACCTGGACCTCCCAGTTAGCCCTGCCCCTGACCCCTGTCCCCTGCCTGCTTCCATATGAGGACAAGGTCAGCTCCGTTACAGATAGAACAGTCTTTGTGTGCTGCTGTGTTTTGCTGGTGATGAAAACGTGTATCTTTTCTTTTTATTTTTTTATTTTTCAATTATAGTTGACATACACTATTATATTAGTTTCAGGGGTACAATATAGAGATTAGACATTTATTAACTTACAAAGTGATCACCCCAATACATCTAGTACCCACCTGACCCCACACACAGTCATTACAATATCATTGACTGTATTCTCTAGGCTGTACTTCACACGTCACGACTACTTTGTAACTATTTTGTACTTCCTAATGCCTTCCCCCTTCTCACCCATTCCCTCACTCCCTTCACAGCTGGTAACCATCCAAATGTTCTCTGTGAGTTTTTTTCCATTCTGTTTGTTCATTTATTTTGTTTTTTAGATTCCGTATATAAGTGAAGTATATGGCATTTGTCTTCCTCGGTCTGACTTGTTTCACTGAGCACAGTACCTTCTAGATCCATCCACAGTGCTACCGAGTCATATTCTGTTGCATATATGTACCACCTCTTTATCCAATGACCTACTGAAGGACACATAGGCTGCTTCCATATATTGTATGTTGGATCTAATGCTGCAGTGAACATAGAAATACATATGTCTTTTTGAATTAGTGTTTTGGGTTTCTTCAGATAAATAACCAGAAGTGAAATTGCTGGGTCCTTTTTAGTCTCTTATTATAGCCTTTGTATTAAAGTTTTCTTTGACTAGTATAAGTATTGCTACCCCAGCTTTTCTATTTTTGTTTCTCTTTTCATGAAATATCTTTCCCCACCCCTTTACTTTCAGTCTGTGTGTGTCCTTCGATCTGAATTGAGTCTCTCATAGACAGCATATGTGGGGTCTTATCCATTCAGCCACCCTGTGTACTTTTTATTTTTATTGGAGGATTTAATCCATTTACATTTAAAGTAATTGTTGATAGATATGCACTTATTGTCATTTTATTATTCATATTTCTTCTCCCCCTCCTCCTCCTCCTTCTTTCTCCTTCTTATTCTTCTTCTCCAAGAAGACCCTTTAACATTTCATGTAATACTATTTGTTGGTGATGAGCTCCTTTAGCTTTTTCTTGTCTGGAAGCCCTTTATCTGTCCTTCAATTCTAAATGATAGCTTTGCTGGGGAGAGTAATCTTGGTTGTTGGTCATTGTTTTTCATCACTTAGAATATTTCATGCCAATCCATTCTGGCCTGCAAAATTTCTTTTGAGAAATCACCTGACAGTCTTATGAAAGTTTCCTTGTGGGTAACTGCTTTTCTCTTGCTGCTTTTAAGATTCTCTCTTTGTCTTAACCTTTGCCACTTTAATTATGATGTGTCTTGGTGTGGGCCTGTTTGAATTTGTTGTGTTTGGGAGTTTCTATGCTTCCTGGGCTTGTATGTCTATTTCCTTTTCCAGGTTAGGGAAGTTTTGCATCATTATTTTTCCAGATAGACTTTCAATTCCTTTTTTCCTCTCTTCTCTGGTACTCCTTATCACGTGAATTTTGGTATGCTTAACATTTTCCCAGAGACCCTTTAACTATCCTCATTAAAATAATTTTTTTTTTTTTGCTGTTCTGATTGGGTGTTTCCTGCTACCTTTAATTCCAAGTCACTGATTTCATCCTCTACTTCATCTAATCTGTTGATTTCTTCTAACATATTCTTCATTTTGGTTAATCAGGTCTTAATTTCTGACTGATTCTTTTTTATGTTTTCTATCTCCATTTTATGTTACTTATCTCTTTGTTGAAGTTCTCACTGAGATCACTGAGCATCCTTACAACCTACCTAATACATAGAAACAAACGCAGGGAGGCTGCCAAAATAAGGAGACAAAGGAACATGTCTCAAGTGAGAGCACAGACCAAAAGCCCAGAAAAGGAACTAAGTAAAATGGGGACAAGCAATCTACCACATGCAGAGTTCAAAATACTGAACTGCTATGTCTCCCGGTCTTCGTAAGGTGGCCTCGTGTAGTAGATGTCTGTGGACCCAGTGAATCGGTTTCCCTGGTTACCTGAGTCACATTCTCCAGGTGTGTCCCTTATGTGGATTTCATGTGCTCAATTGTAGTTGAGCATTGATTGCTGTTGTCATGTCAATGGGAGGAATTGACCCTCAGGTTGATTGGTTGTGAGGACTGAGCATGACCACAATAAAGAAAGTGTTGTGTAGAGGCTGATCCTACAGAACAGAATTGCTTTAGTGGAGAATTGCTTTACCAGCTGAGTCTTCCCTTTGAGTATGTCTTTTGTGGGGGTGGTTGGGTGGTGCTCTGGTGTAGCCTGAAGCTGGCCGCTGGGTGTGTTGTTCCTGGAGCCTCTTGGGAGGTGCAGGCCAAGGTCAGCCACTGTCTGTGCCCTATCTGAGGCCACCTGGCATGAGCTACACAATGATTTGCAGGTGGTTGCCCCTTGTACTGAGCTTGGAGATGCCAGGGAGAAGCTAAGCAGTGAACTGGGGCTGGCTGCTGCTAGTGCCAGGCTTGGGGCTGCCTAGTAAGAGGGATGGAGCACACTGAGGCCAGATGTTGCTTGTTTGGGGTTTGTGAACCTTTGAGAGATTTTAGGAAAGTCCAAAGAATGAGCCAAAACAGGCTATTTGTACGGAAAAGCTGCTGGAAGTTGCTTGGGTGGGCCTGAGAATTGGGTGGGGCAGGGTCTCAGGGAATCACCAGGGCATGGTGAACAGCATTTGCCACGTTAATGGAGACTCAGGTATGGTGCCCACCTGTGCCTGTGAGGGAAGGGCTCAGCAAAGGGACAATGGCTTCTGCCAGCACTTCTGTCTGGGAAAAACCTGTCCCTCCAACCCTTGACCTGAAGCTAGACAATTCAATTCCTCATTGTATGTCTCAGGCATCCTTTCAGCCGCTGCCCCAGTGATGAAGTTCAGAGTGAGTGAGTCTGAGTAAGTCCATGTATGTATGGGCCCTTTAAGAGGACTGTCATGGATCCCAGAAGCCCTCTGTCTCACTCAGCTACAATCTCTGCTTGTTTTCATAGCCAGAAATTATGGGGACTTCTCTTCCTGGCACAGAAACACTGGGATGGGGATACTAGTGTGGGGCTGGGGCTTCTGGCTCCTCTGAAGCCACAATATCCCTCCTGATTCTTAACCGCCACTTATGGGTGTGGGACCAGTTTGTCTCCCATCTTTGCCCCTCCTACTAGACTCGATGTGGCTTCTTCTGTATGTCCCTAGTTACAGGACTTCTGTTCAGCCAGGATTAAGGCCATCCTCAGTGATGGCTGTTCTGTGGTTTAGTTGTAATTTAGAGGTGGTTGTGGGAGGAGAAAAGCTACAGCATTTACCTGCTCCGCTATCTTGATCAGAAATGAAAACATGCATCTTAAGCACAGGTGAGGATGTTAGTTTGTGTCTGTCCCCTCTCCTCTGCAGCCCTGATTTTGGGAGAGAACAAAGAGGCTCTCAGGCTGAGGCTGGCGGGAGGGGGGCGGTGCAACACCCACAGTGGCTGGATTTCCTAGATGAAGACCTTGAGGTGACTACACCAGAGTTATGAGTGACTCAGGTGGTCACTGGTATAGTTCAGGGAAGTGCAACTGAAAGGGGCCTCCTGAGACCACCAGTGTCACCTGTGAGGGTTTGAGAAATGCAAACTCAGGCTCTACCCCAGATCTCCTGAATCAGGAACTCTACGGTGGACCCCACCCCCACCCCAGGAGCTGCTGATGCTCCTGGAAGCTGAGAAACACTGGTATTGGGTACCCGCACAACTGTGGGGACACACACAGTCCAGTTTCAGAGCTGGCCTTCTGCTTACTGAGATTTGGTTGTCTTATTTTTAAAAGGGGTTAAAAACATCACCTAACTTCTAGTGCCCACTTCTAAAGTTGTGCAGAATATGTTAGATAGTGCATGTAAGCGCCTGGGGCCTAGTACAAGTACAATAAACATTAGCTCATTATTCTTTTATCAAGCACTGGAGCCTTAGAGGGCTGTTAAAAAAACCTTCTTGTGACCAGGGCCCTTTCTCAACCCGGCTGCCTGGCAGAACTGGTAAGGCCACCCGGCTCAGGGCCTTGTGCCCTTGAGGGTTTATACACCAAGAGTTGTCAGGAATCTGGGCCGCAGCTTGCTTCAGGAAGTACAGCCTAAGATAAGGTTCTACATGCACACTGTCATCACGACACCAGGTAGTGCAAAATCAGTGTCTCCTGCAGGATCTAAACAAGGTTGCTGGCACTGGAGGGAGGAGAGGGGGTCGGGAGGGCCAGGTGATAAGTAGGGGTGTATGAAAGGAGGGGAGGGAGCCTTAAAGATTTTCAAGGAGGAGCGGGCACTTGCGGGTTGCAGGTACCACAGAGAGGAAACTACAGGCATAGTGTTTATGTTGACTCCTTAAGCATCTCTATTTGTCTCCCTGGGGAATAGGAGGCTGTTCAAGGCTGTGATAAAGCTCTGTGCTGGAACCAGCTCTTCCACTGCCAGGGACGGCCTTGCACACACACTGAGCTGATTCCCAGAATGTGCACTTCCTGCCCCGCCCACTCCCCAGCGGGGACTTTTAACTGACTGCTGCAGGGGCCCCCTCGGCGTTAAAAGTCCCAGGCCTGGCTGCACAGGCTGGCCTCATCTCCCACAGGGGTCAGCGGGGCCCCACACACCTCGTCAAGGCAGAACCCAGCTTTTCCTCAGCTCCTTCCAGGGATTCTTGGGAGGTAATCCACTTGCTGAGCCAACACGTCAGGGTGATCCTGCCCCAGAGGAAGGGTAGAGCCCAGTCCGAAGCCCCTGCTTGTTAGGAAGAAGCCCTGAGAGGCTGGGGATAGGGTGACCTCACCTGAGGCTGAAGGGTTCTGGCTGTGGGTGCACCTTCCTCGTGGGTTCCTGACTCAGGTTTCCTTCTACAGTGGTCTCTGAGCCCCTCCCTCCCCCCTGCCCACCTCACCCCTGCCCAGATAACCAGCAAGCCACCGGCATATTCTCTGTGGCATTCTCCTGGCTTTCCCAATGCTCACAAAATAGCGTGAGAGCGCTAATGCCCCAGCAAGAGACAGGCTAGGTCAGGGACCAATCAGAGAGAGAGTGAGAAAGGTTGTATAGTCCTGCTGACCTTACATTCAGTTACGAGTTTTTTCTCATCATCCCGATTTTTACTTTATAATCTAGATTTCTTTCTTATCTGGATTCTTGAAAGCCACCTACAATTGTTTATAAAGAAAACATATTTTAGTGGTAATCTACTCCTTATCTCCAAGGGGGTTGAAAGACAATTACCCCCCAGTCAGGGTACAGTCATGTTGTCTAAGACACGTGAAAGGGGATGAGGGGGAGGGGTCGTGGTGAGTGGCCCATGTGCCCACCCAGCTTCTCGTGCCTCCCCCTCTTCTGTCCCTACCACCCTCTCCCCCATTCCCTGCCCCAGAAGAGGGTCAGAAGCCACTCAGGGAGGGGCTGTTCTCTCCCCCTGCTCCTCGGCTCCTCTGGGAGCCCCCACAGAGGTCATAGAGTCAGGCATCCTTCTTCCTGTTGGCCCCCGCAGGTCTCTCATTAAATGTGGCTTCTTGGCACAACCCCCCTCACACAACCTCTGTCACCCCTTCTCCTGAGCTCATCCCAGGCTCAGTGGCCCACAGGCCCTCGGGCTCTCACCCATCCCTGCACACACGGGTGCTTTCATCTGTTTGACCCAAGCGCTCCAAGCATCCTGTTGGATCTGACACTCTCCCACTGGAAGCCATGGGTGGACTGCCCCTTCCTGCTGCATCCACAGCCGTGCACATAGAGGGACTTGGGGCTTCAGGTTTCCCCTGCGTGACTTCTGTTCCGAGTGGCAGTACGGTGCAGCGCTGAGGAGCCTGGGCACAGGAGCCTGCCCACTCGGGCTGGGATCAGCCACTTCCTGTGTGTGTGCCCTTGTGCAAATCTCCTGTTCCCGTGGTTGTTGTTTTCATTGTGATAAGATACACATAACATAAATTTTACCATTTTAACCATTTTTAAGTTTGGTGGCATGAAGCACAATACATTCCTATCATTATACAAGTCACAACCATTCATCTCCAGAATTCTTTTTTCTAATGTTTTTTAGAAAATTTATTTTTAGACAAAGGGGAAGGGTAGGAGAAAGAGAGGGAGAGAAACACCAATGTGTGGTTACCTCTTGTGCACCCCATACTGGGGACCTGGCCTGCGACTCAGGCATGTGCCCTGACTAGAAATAGAACCCATGACCCTTTGGTTTGTAGGCTGGCACTCAATCCACTGAGCCGCACCAGCCAGTGCTCCAGAATTCTTTTCATCTTGCAAAACCAAAGCTCTAGGAAACTGTGACACATGTTACACATGGATGAACCTTGAGGACGTTGCACTGGGTGAAATCAGCCAGCCACACGAGGACAAATACTACGTGATCTCACGCACATGAAGTCCAAGAGTGGTCAAATTCAGGGAGACAGAAGTGGAGCGGCGGCTGCCAGAGGCTGGGCAGAGACGGGTGGGGAGCTGTTGTGTGATGGGCACAGAGTCTCAGTTCTGCAAGATGAGAGGGTTTTCGAGACTGGGTGCACGACAGTGCGAATGTCCTTAACGTTAGTGAACTGCACAGTTAAAATGGCTGAGATGCTCATTTTTATGTTATGTGTAATTTATCACAGTTAAAAATTTAAAAACCTATGCCCCCCAAAAAAACTAGAAACTCTGTTTGTGAAATAGTAATAATCATACTACCCATCTCACTGGGTTGTTGGAAGGATTTCCTGGGTAATACACACAACAGCATAGAAAATGTTCACATCGCTGCTTAGCCATCTAAGTGCCCTCATGTCAGCTCCTATTACCATTTCATGGTGAGCAGCGAGGGGGCAGCGAGGGGGTGGATTAGCAGATCTGCTTTTCTGAGAAAGGGCACAGGGCTGCAGGATGACATGGTGGGGGTGTGCAGGGAGGGGAGTCCATTCTGGGACTTTGGGACTCAAACCCTCCCTATGGAGGAATTCCTCAAGGCTGTTGACCTAAACATCTGCATCCCAGCAGAACTTCAAGGCCACCCAGTTACATAGACTCTGATCATTTTGAACTTGCGATGATTTATACACAGGAGGCTGGATTTCTGAGTCTTTCACTTAGCAAAAGGGGGAGCTGAACTCTGGATTGGCACATTTAGGTCAAGTGCAGGAGAGATTTCTGGATTTCCTTACAGAATAAGCTACCTCAAAGTCCTTCCACAGTGGTTTCTGGGAATATTGTTGTAAATCCTCTCATCTTCCAGTCAAGTGAACCCTCATAGGAATTTTTAAAAATTGTCTTCACAAAAGAACCTTATGAAGCTATAAAATGTAATTACATTTAATAAGGAATTTTATTAAAAGGAGAAAAGTCGCACCCTTGAAAATCTGGGGAGTATATCCCCAGTTTATTGGGGTCTTACCAGAGCGAAGCCTGGGCCCTGGACTCTTCCCTTCCTCCCAGGGATCCTTCCATGACTTCAGGGCAGCAACTGGGCAGAACCCCCAGTTCTGTGGAGAGAGCCATCTGCAAATGGTAGCAAAGACTAACGAAGCAAAGAAAATGAATTCTCCTAGGGCTCACAGCATCTGCTGGACCAAATGACTCCTGACGTGTGTACTGACTCTTGGGATCTTGCTCCAAGGATGCTAATGACCTCATTTCCCCCAACTTTCCCCTCTGGGCAGCCAGCAGGCAAGCATGGGCGGTCTCCTGAAGGAGGGGCTGAGAGGTGGGGACAGTGGTCCGCTGTCATCACACCCAGTCCTCAGTGTGTGGATGTGGGTGGGCTGGCGTGGCTGCCTGGAAGGGCTGCTGGACCCCGCTGTGCCTCACCCCTTCCCTCCGCTCCGCATCGTTAGCTAGCAGCTGCTGCACTAATGCTGAGGATGCTGATGGCTAACGATGCCGTTTTTCTTCTTCTTTGTTTTATAGCTTTACGGAGGTTTAACTGACATACAATAAACTGCACATATTTAAAGTAGCCATTTCGGTAAGCATTGACATGCCTACACCCCTGACACCATCTCTGTGATACAGTGAACATCTCCATTCTCCCCGAGTTCTCACTCCCCGCTCTGCACCCCATAGCCCACTCTGCCCCAGGCGACCACCAGTCTGCTTTTCATCACTGTAGATTCATTTCATTTTACAACATTTTCCATAAATAGAACATACATTATGTACTTTTTTTATTCCTGATTGTTCCACTCAGCATAGATATTTATTCGTTGTTGCATATATAGCTAGTTTATTCTTTTTTGTAGTTGACTAGTATCTATTGTATAAATACTGTAATTTGTTTGACTCATTTAACTGCTGATGGACATTTGTGTCCCAGTCTCTGTGGAGACACATGCTTTCATTTCTGTTGGGTATATACCGAGGAGTAGAATAGCTGGACCATAGGAGAGGCTCATGTTTATCTACAGAACTACTTCATTGTCTTGCAAAGTGGCTGTACCTCCTTATGTTCCCACCAGTAGTGCATGAAAATTCCAGTTGCTCTTCATTCTTACCGTCATTTGCTACTGAAGGTCTTTACTTTTAGACATTCCGATAGGTGCATAGTAGTGTCTGTGGTTCTGAGGTGCATCTCCCTGACAAATGGTGGCGAGCGTCCTTTCCTGTGCTTACTGACCCACCTGTGTATCATCTTTGGGGGACTGTCTAGTTGAAGCTTTGTCTATTTTTAAAATTGGGTTGTTCATTTCTTTATTATTGAGTTTTAAGAGTTTTAAAAATAAAATCTAAACACGAGTCCTTTATTACATACATGCACTTCAGTCTGTGACTTGTTTGTTCATTCTCTTAACAGTGTGTTATGAAGAGCACAAGATTTTGATTTTTAAAAAGTCTTATTTATATATATTTTTTAAATTTTCTGAAGCATGTTTTGGTATCCTAAGAAATTTTCATTTAACAGATGGTCACAAAAGTTTTCTCTTCTGAGTTCTTCCAGACATTTTATAGATTTCGTTTCACATTTAGGTTTATGATCCATTTTGAGTTAATTTTTATATATGCTACAAGGTAGGAATGCAAGTTTATTTATTTCCATATGTATACCCAGTTGTTCCAGCACCGTCTGTGGAAAAGACTATTTTTGCTCCACTGAGTTGCCTTTGCACCTTTGCTCCTTTGTAGAAAGTCAGTTTGCATGGGATTTGTTTGCCAGGATTGACTAACAAGCACCACAAACTCGGGGGCTTCAAACGATAGAAATGGATTCCCTCACAGCTCAGGAGGGAGCAGTCTGAAACCACAGCACGCACACCACAGCTGCTTCCTCCTGCCCCATGCTCTACGCCCCCCACTTTGGCTCATTTGGTCCTACTTGCAAAGGGTTCAGTGTAACATAAGAAAGACTGGGGCACAGACCGATGAGAATACAGACGAAGAAAGGCAGGACCACAGCATCACACGACTTCAGGGGGCAGATTGCGTTCTATGTGACAGACACTGCCCTGGAGTCAAGCAACACCCAGCCCCAAGGAAGGGCCTGAAAATAGACCCACCACGGGCTTTCTCGCTCCTGCATCTCCAATTGCACTGTTGCTCTGGAGTGCTGGTCTACACATTTTGCTGTCAAAACTCAACTCAAGTACTAGCCAAATGTGACCTCAACAAAACCACCCCGGGTCCCTCAAGGGCATTCATGTCTCCTTTCTCTGTACTCGCATATGCTCATCAGAGCTACCTTTGAAAATGAGTAGTTCTATCCAGGCCTTTCTCCCCAACTAGAGTGTGCATTTTAAGAACACAGGGATTATTTCAGCTGCATCCCCAACTCATAACACAAGGCAGCCAGCCTGGCAGAAACTCAGTGATTGGGGAGCAAGTGAACACATGAACTGAGAGTCAGTAGCAGCTCCAAAGGTCCCACACCCTCGGCCCTTCTTGGAAAGTCTTGGGTGTCGAGTACAAGAGCTCTTCAGGGATGAAGGGCAGGCTGAGAAGGAAGAGGGGGTGTTTGGGATGTTAGGGTCCATGCGTCAGCTCTGGGTAAAGCTGGGGAAGTGGTGAGACCAGTTTGATGTTCAACCTCCTGTGATGATATCATTGTGTCGATATCATCCTGCTGGCGAACATTAAAAGCCAGTGGATGAACACTCAGTGCGTTTGCAGAAGAAGACCCCCAGCGACATTCGTGTGCACTGGGACAACTTAGGCAAACACAGGAATTATCATACAGAGATCACAACACATGTAGATATGCACTTGTGCCTGTGGATGGCAGGGTATGTATATGCACACTCACAGGCACACAGGCTCAGCAATCTTTGAGAGCCCAGACTCACACACTGAGTGTGATAATGTGTTCAAGGACCGGGAAGTTAGAGCCCTGAGCAAACCCAGGGACTATCTCTCTTAATAATCAAATCCAAAGGAAGCTTGAAGAGGATGAACATTGAACTCCTCCCTGCCTCCCCTTCCTGTTTTCCAGAAAGTAGCCTGCAAGTTAGTGCAATAGGCAAGATCCTTGCAAGCTTCGTGCCTGTAAGGAACCACAGTGTCCGGATGCTCCGCAGCCAGCAGCCAGAACCGGCAAGCATTTAACAAGCTCAGACCCTTCTCCACGCAACTCTGCACTAGATTGGGGGAGGCCTCCGGGAAGGGGGCAACTGCCTGCTAGTCCTCTGCTCTGGGCCTTGCCCCTGGAGTGGTCTGGCTGGTTCTGGCCTCCTGGCTAGTGCTTATCCCTTTCCTGTGTCTCGTTCTAGTTGCATCAGTTACAGTCCCAGTGCATGTGTGTCCTCTGGCCAGGAGCTCCCCAAGGACAGGGATCTTGCCTTCCATATCGAGGTCGGGCCTCTCTTCAGGGGAGGCCAGGCCTCGCCAGAACTCCTCCAGAGGAACAGGCCTTGATTTTGCTTCATCATCTTCGCACATGCCAGGGGCCCTTGAAGAAGGAGTTTCTGAGTTGGGTTTCTATCAGTGGGCGAATCTTCTCTCCCCTGCAGATCTCTGGGTGCAGAGGGCCTTTAACCCGGGGTCCCGGTGAGCCCCCAGACTTTAGGTTTCAATCACGGGCAGGCTCAATCCCAGCCAGTGCAGCCTAAGGGCTGACTCCTCTCAGGTTTCTTGGCATCTCTGAATCACCGGGGAGTTGTTGAGAACCTGAGGTTTCCTTAATAATTTACATCCAGGCTCCTCCCTTGACGGCATCACATGGCCCGGGACAGAGAAGTAAACACTATCCTGGGGTAACCGGATCTCCTGGGTCAGGTAACAACGACAAGAGGAACAATGCAGGACTACCCTGAACTCCTGCCAGGCCAGCATTACCTGGAGAGCTGGCCTCAGCCGGTGGCCAGTGACCTGACAGGGTGCCACTGAAGTTCAGCGATGGCCTTCCACCTGCTGGGAGGTGAAAGGGTAATTGAGAAAAAGGAATGCTCTGGGAACTGACTTATGAAAAAGATCAAGGTTTTATGTGTGTGTGGGGTGGGGGCGGCTGTTTGGTTTTGGTTCTGGCTTGGTGTGTGTGTGTGTGTGTGTGTGGCCTCACTGGCCTGTGGGGCAGCTGAGAGAGGTATTGCTGGTGTGGATGCCCCATTCCCTGCCCCGTCTCTGTCATCTGCACTGGAGTGCCTGCAGTGGTCCTTGCTCCTTGACCTTCCACCTGTGCTTCAGGGTCATCCCCCTCCCTTGTCCCATGACTTGGTTCTCCTGACTCCCACCCATCTCTCTCCACTTATCCATTCTTCAGCATATAAACATACTTGGGTCTTGGGATCGTGAACTCATCTTTGTCCCCAGTCACCACCCCACTCTTCGCCTTCCCTCTTGAATAAGGCACTGGAAAGAAACAGGCATCATGCCCTTCCTCCCACCATCCACAGCCCACCTGCCTCTTCCACCTGTGCCACTGAAACAGAGCCCCCCCCCACATCCAGCTCTTACAATCAATAAAAGTATAGTCCTATCTCATTACTTAAGGTAGTTATGTTCTAGAAAGTTGCCGTAAACATTGAATTAGCAAATATTGAGCCCCTGGGGAAACACAGTGTAGATACCTACGAGCCTCTGGCTACAGCGTTTCACCAACCCATCAATACCTAACCTGACTTTGTGTGTGTTTCTGTTTAAAGACAACTTGTTTAACATATTTTGTTGATTCACTAACATTGACCCACAGCCAGCAGCACTCGTGCCTGAGTGGAGTTTATCTAACACTCGTCTCCTCTCTGTGGGGCTCGTCACAGCCTTCCTGTGTCTACTGGACAGGCCACACTCCAGAAAAGGTTTAAAAAGTGGCAGCAAACAGGCCGCAGAAAGGAGGCTTGTTTATAGCACGAGAGCTGAGCAAGAAGGTTCCATCTTCTCTGGGAATGTGTACATCAGGTGACTCAAATTTTGCACAACTTGGCTGTGTTTCCACATGACTCTGAAAGTTCTAGCAAGTAGGTGAGCTTGCAAATCTGCCATCTGAGAATAAGGAGGTGGGCTGTATCTAACTGAGCTGTTTTCCGTTTCTCCTGGCTAGAATGCAAGGTCCACGAGACCTTGTCTTTATTGCTCTATCCCCAGTGCCTAGCCCATGGTAAGTTCTTAGTACGTATTTGTTGATTGAAAGAAAAAGTGTAAACAAGAAAGGAAGGGAGGGAGGACAAAAGAATTAAGTCCATGTTCGTCTCCACCCCATGACTGCAGGGACCTCGGGCTCCAGAGAGACCACAGGGACCACAGGGCCACAACCTTCCTTGTCCCTTCCGGGTCCCCCCCGAGGTTCTTTGGCTCCTTCCTCCACTCAGACCTCATCTCTTCTGGACGCTTCTTAGACAGAGCCTGCTCCTGACACTCGTCTCTCTAGCCCATCCATCCTCACAGCCTGCCTCTCTGCCGCCGGATCCACAGTGCTTGCCATTCGGGAAGTCAGCTGGCCTCGTGCTTGGAAAGACTGCAGTCTTTGTTTTATGCTTTCTCACCCTTCCCTCCTCCATCTAGGCACTTCCTGGGCGCTGTGGAGGAACGTGCCACCTTTCTCATCCGTCCACCGCCTCACTCCCCCTCTGTCTGGTCCCTGGTTCCCCCACCTAATGGCTGAGCAGTAGCTGGGGAGCAGATTCTCTCTAATGTTCCCCTAGAGTCTCCTGGGAGCTGAGAGTGGGGAGCTGTCTGACCTTTCACTGTAGCTCTCTGGAGCGTTTGTAGCTCCTGTTCGCCTTGGACCTGGGTCTCGCCCAGGTGGCGTAGGAAGTGTACTGGGCCGTGAGTCAGCAAACCTGGCCTAGGGCATCAGCCCCACCACCAATCAGCGCGTGACCTTGGGGGTCAGTGACCCTGCCTGGCTCAGCGTCCTCATTTATTTTAGAAAGAAGTAAGACCAACCCTGACTGGTGTGGCTCAGCTGGTTGTGCTTCGTTCTGCAAAGCCAAAGGTCGTGGGGTCAATTCCCGGTCAGGACACGTGCCTGGGGTGCAGGTCCAGTCCCCATCGGGGTGTGTGCGAGAGGTGACAGATTGGTGTTTCTCACATCAGTGTTTGTCTCCCTCCCTTATTTCCCTTCTCAATAAATAAATAAAATATTTTTTAAAAAGGTCACTTATCCTCTCATCTTTTGTGACAAATAAAATAAGTATATATAGAAGTGCTGTGCAAACCCTTCAAAGACACCTACTACCGGTGTCGTTATATCCCTGGTTCTCTTGTCAGGGGAACACTAGGTTAAAGTGACTCGCACCAGAAAAGCGTTCCTCCTCTCGCTCACCAGGAGGCCTGGAGGGAATTCCATGATTCAGCAACTCAACAATGTCCAGGTGCTTGGTTAGCCTCACAGCAACTCCTGGATTCCTTCTCCCTGGGAGGCTCCGAGCCTCGCTTGCCCTCTCACATCAGGCAGTCAAAACAGGAAGGTGTGGGCAGGGGTGGGGGAGCTGATTAGAAACACAAACCAGCAATTAGCCAGCTCAGGTGCTTCATGTCAGGTGCAAGGGGCGGGCACCGGAGGAGGGTGGATGCAGAGGAGGGGAGAGGCCCCCCATCCCTCTCATTTTCTCACCAAGGAGGAGGAAAATCCTGACCAGAAGCCCCCAGTAGACCACCTCTCCTTCGGCCACACTGATAAGCTGATCCGTGGCATGGAAGGAGGTGCTAAACCAACCACAGCTCATCCACGGTTCGTGGGCAGGGAGAAGGCCCTCTGACGGGAGAAAATCTGGGTTCCGCCGGCACGGCGGGCCAGGGGAGCCAACGTCACCCGTCACCAGCCTCGCTCCAGGCTCTGCCCTCAGGCCCAGCCTTGCTCCGTCCTCCTGGTTCCTGCCGTCCCTCCCAAGACATCTTACCATTTTCTTCTCCCTTTTCTGCGACTCAAATTCCATTCCTTTCCCTCTCCTTTCTTTTTTCTGACACACACTTCGTACGACCATCACCATCCTGATGACGATGACTACCTGTGCCCCTGGCTCCTAGGGGAAGGAGCCTCTCTCTTCATCCACTTTCTCGGAAGATCCAGAAAACTGCACCTCCAGGCCCACGCCGGGCCTGATGGGTGGGTGCATGCTGCGGGGTCACGTCAGATATAATCCCCGCGCTCACTCACTGCTTGCATACCTAGCACATACGGCGTACACCCACACAGTCTAGCCTGACCCTCAGGAGAACCCACGGGGCCGACAGGCAGCCATAATAGCCCCTTTTGTCAGACAAGTCACACAGGGCTCTAGGAAATTGAGGGGTTTGCCAAAGACCACGGATCCCCTAGCTGTTGGGTCTGGAGGGGGGACCCTTGGCCCTGGTGCCGGACTGAGTGCCCCTTCCATTGAACCACAACCCAGGACAACCCTCCAGTGGCCTGTCTGAGCGTCCAGTTTGGATTCCAGACAAGCAGGCGTGTGCCAAGCTAACAAGCTCCGAACAACGAGGTCCGCTGTATATGCCAGGAGGGGAGCGGAGGGACGGATGCCATGCCGGGCACAAGGGCAGCAGACAATGGCTGTTGTGTTCCACTGACTTCCAGCTCCATCAGGCTGAAAACTCTGCTCGCAGACGTTGTCTCACTTGGGCTCCCACCGGCGCTGCGAGCTGGTCGTGGCCGGGCCAGCTGCCGTCTGTAGGTGCGGGAACCGAGGAAGTCTGACCTTGCTGGCTAGGACGAGGCTGAGCTGAGACCTGACTCAGAGATTTCTAGTTCCCGGGCCTCTCACGGTTCAATTACAGTCATAAACTTCCACAGGTTCAGGGGCTCTGGGCCCGTCAACTTGTCAGCCAGTTTCTCAGAACAGCAAGGGAGGCGATTCGGGCCTAGAGAGTGGTTTTGAGGAAATGTGGCCAAGGAAGAGGGTGCGGGGGAGGGGAGGGCTTGGCTCAGAGGCTCCCAGCCCGCTGCTGAGCCAGGAGCCCTGCTGAGCACAGGCCAGCCTCAGGCCAGCGGCCAGCTGGAAGCCGCAGCCCCACGTGCAGGACAAGGGGGCTGAGGAGCCGGGTGGCGGGGCCTCTGTTCTCCTGCCAGCAGCGAAGCTTCACTCTGAAGCCACCCTTGGGTGCTTCCTGGCTCCTTGTCTAGGAAGACTCGGGATTAACCCCTCACCGGAAGCTCTTCTGCACGGGCCCCAGCTAATCCCTGTGACGCCGTGTGGGGTATGTCGACGTGCTGCTGTAAGGGGGACAGAGCTTGTGTCCTCTCTCCCCTCCGTCACCCCTTCCCAGCCCACTCAGAAAACAACTGACAGATGGACGGACGCGGGGCCTCTGCCCCACTCTCCTGTGTTTGGTGTTTGTCCCATGGGCAGAGGGTAGGGGAGTGAGTCCCTCAAAGAATGGGTAACTGCGGTCAGTGTGAAGCAAAGAAATCGAGAGAACGATGCTAATGACGTTTTGTTCACAGATGTCTTCGCCACCCCTACATTCCCTCCCAAGGGAGGCTGGTTCCTGGGGAAATCTGGTGGCCTCTGTATAGGCAGCCTCGGTGTCCCTCACTATGCGCCCTTGGCCCACTGCCTCGAGCTGCCATTGTGGTGAACACCTCAGGTTCCCTGGGGACTCACACTCACCTCGGGCACATCCCACCTCAAGCACAGTCCTGAGTCTTTCTGCTTTCGGCCTTGGGGCTTCTCTAGTGCCAAGGGAGCCTTTCTCACCACTGCAGGGGCAGCCCAGCAGTTTGGGGAAGTTAATGGCCTCAGGGGAACCCCTAACCAGGGGAAATGGGAGGTGCGGGGTGGTGCACAGCTTGCAGAGCTGAGCTCCTACCTGCAGTGGAGGCCACAGCAATGCCTCCTAATACTGGCTTTTTCTCATCCCCTCCCCTCCCCTCCCTTTCCCTTCCTTACCTTACCTTACCTTTCCACTCTCTCTTCTCTTTGACTCATTCCAGGGGTCACTTCTCAAATAAACTAGCTGCACCCATTGCCTTACCTCAGGCTTTAGTGAGGGAACCCAAGCAAAGATACCCCTCACCTGGACAAGCACATGGTCTTCTCTGTCTGTCTGGGCAGCTGTGGCTGCTGGCCACCTTGCCCACCTCCCTGGTGGGTTTGGTGTGGTTTTACTAAGGGCGATGAAGGAGAAGAGGCTGAGGCCCGGCGAACCATTTACATTCCTGGGGCAGTTCCCCAGCAACTGTCCCCTGTCTAAGCAACTGTACAGAACCTCCTGGAAAAGAGTAAATCACGGCGGCTAAGAAGCCAGACTGAGGCCAAACTGCCTGCCTCTGAACCTGGCTCGGCCACCGCTAGTTGGGCGACCTTGGGCGAGTCGCTTAAACCCTGTGTGCCATTCCATACATCTGTACAATAGCGGCACTAACAGTGCCTCCTTCATGGGTGCCGTCAGCGCCGATGCGGGACGCGCTGGGAGCACTGTGGGGCACACGGGACATGCTTGGTGTCTGCTCCTCTGCCCCCTCCTCCGCAAGGGCTCCTTGTGCAGCACCTTGCGAGGAGGGACACTGGGGACCCCCTGCATCCTTCCTAATCCTCATTTCCTCCTTGGTGGGCCTGGTGGCATGGCTGACTTCATAAATATGTCACCTGCACTTGTTTAAATGCTCTGCTGTCACCATCATGAAATTCTTAATTCATTAATTAATTTCTATTTAGTTATTTATTTTACCAGCAGGAGCTTTGCATTTTCATTTTGCACTTCGTCCCACAACTAACGTAGCGGGTCCTGTCTGGTGGCCTGATGCTCCGGGAGAGGCCTCTTACAAGGGATGAGAGCCCCTTGCAAGGGATTGTTCCTTCCCTCAGAGAACAGCGGCAAGTGCAGGCAGAGTGGGAGCTTTTATCACAGCCCCAGTGACTGACCACAGCTCAAGAGGCGGGGCAAGCCTCGGGGGTCAGCTGGTCCAGCCCCCACCCGGAGTTGGGTTCTCCTACCTAGTATCCCTGGCACAGGCTTGCCCGGCTTCTTTGAGAAGTCTTCTGGTGACAAGAAAGGACCTGTCTCGTTGTTGATTCTAATTGTAACCGCCCCTCCCTTGTGTGGAGTGTTGTGAGGCTCTCCAAACCCTTCCACCAGCAGTGCCTCCCTGCACTCCCCCCAGCCTGGGAGTGGCAGGCGCTGCCGAAGGAGGAGAAGTTGCGGGAACTGGCATTGCGGGTGAGCTGTCCTTGCTGCCTCACTCGGCCTTTCCCTTTTGGCAACTGGAATCTCACTTTGCCTGGGAAGGCTTTCAACCTATCAAAATAACTCCTTAATTCTTTACACTAAATCTTCCCCCCCCCCCGCCCCTGAGCTGTAGTCATGTAATAGCAGCCACGAAGATAGCATGAGCCTCATGAGCTACCCTTTAATGAACGGACTGTGTTAGATGTATTGGACTTCTGTTCAAGATGGCGGAGGAAAGCAAGATCACAGAACTTCCCTCCCCACCGGCCAAAGAAATAACACAGAAATGCAAAAACAACAAAAATACAACAGCCTCAAACAGCCAGAAAACTTGCAGGCAGGAAGGAAGTGAAAGTAAAGGCTGGAGCCACTGCAGGCTGGTCATAAACTGCGGCAGCAGCCAAGCACTCAGCTTACGGAGCCAATGGGAAGCAAGGAGCCCCCTCCCGCCACATGCTCAGCCCCAGACGTTTTGGTGGTGCAGGTGTGTGCTTACCGGCGAGGAAAGCAGATAAACCACAAACTTGTAAAAGTGCCAGTCAAGGAAAGAAATGGAAGCTTCTGGAACCATGTGGTTTTTGTCCCACCCTAGACTAGGGAAAAACGTTCATCTGTAAAACCCTGAGCACTTCACAAGTCCCCTCCAATTTGGACCGCAGCTGCCCGAGGGAATGGGGAGGGCAAGGAACTGAGAGTGGAGGTCCCTGAGACCTGGTGCCTGAGCCGGCAGGAAGGGTTTCCTCAGGGTGCTGTCCTGCTGGTGGGGCACAGGGTTGATGGGAAGAGCTGGAGCCCCCAGCAGGAGCGGCCACGTGCTCATCTCGCAGACTCGCCGGTAAGCACACACCTGCACCACCAAAACGTCTGGGGCTGAGCGTGTGGCGGGAGGGAGCTCCTTGCTTCCCATTGGCTCCGTAAGCTGAGTGCTTGGCTGCTGCCGCAGTTGACGACCAGCCCTCAGTGGCTCCAGCCTTTACTTTCACTTCCTTCCTGCCTGCAAGTTTTCAGATTCTCTGTGCTTATATTCTGTGCCCACCCACCCCCGCCAGCAATAAATACCTTCCGAACGAGAAACCTGTGTGGCACCCAGCTTGGACTGGCCTCTCATGCCAGAATCTGCCCCTGTGCTTGGACAGGTCATTGCCACTGGGGCTGGGGCGGTGGCCCTCCTGTCACTCCTTTCCTTTCTCTTTCAAAAAACAGTAGGTAGTCTGAGTCAATGCTGCTCTGGGGACACCAGGCTTCCCCATCACTCGGACATGCCTCCTGTTGATGCCAGTTGCTACTCCTCACCTTCAGTGAGGCGGATTCTGAAGGGTGAGTAGTCAACGATTCCGTTTCTCCGTCTCCAAGGAGAAACTGCTTTATAAACTCCATGTTCATTAATTCATTCTGTCCCTTGCCTGTTGTAATCATCCTTTAGGAAAACAAAGCCAGGTGCTCTCCATTGTAAGCCAGCGCAGGACTGCTCTGCACGTAGTCATGTCCGGGCAGGCACCTGAGTTGGTCATGCCAGGCTTCCCACCAGGTGATGGCTTCTAACTCTTTCCATATTTCCTCTGAGAGACCTGTTCCACAATCTCCCTTTGTCCCTCGTCCTCTCTTATGGGATTTCCACCTTCTGGTGTCTGTACTCTGAACAGGTTCTATGAATGGCAGACTGGACAGCATGTTGGGTATCAGGCTGGAGAGTCAAGGCTCTTAGGACCAGATCAGGCTTTGAAGCATCATCTTCTTACCACCTCCCTGCTCCCACCCCCCACAGAGCTGAGCTTCCCGATCCTGCTGCTGTCCCAGCTCCACCTAAAGGTCCTCTGCCCTCCACCTCAGTAACCATGAACAATATATGTATTTTAATCCTCACCCAAGGATATGTTTTTATTGATTTTAGAGAGGAATGGTGAGAGAGAGAGGGAGAAAAACATTGATGTGAGAAATATTGATTGGTTGCCTCCCATATGCCCTCCAACTGGGGATCAAACCTGCATCCTAGCCATGTGCCCTGACTGGAATCGAACCTACAGCCTGTTGGTGTACAGGATGATGCTCCAACCAGCTGAGCCACCCAGCCAGGGCACAATATTTGATTCTAATTTGCCCATTTCTTTCTGGGACCTAAATTTCTAAGAACTGAGTACACTGCACTTACAACTGAAAGACAAAATGTGAATCCTCAATATATAATAGAAACCTCAGAGTTTTCTGCAACTAGAAAGGAAAAGGTTTTAAAAGTCACTGCTTCCTGAATCTTTAGGATGCCATCAATGACATCAAGGCTTTTATATTTTGGATCATATGAATTATACATAGAGAACTAAGGGCTGGTGGATAGCTTCCAACTACTAGGAATTATATTTCCCTCCCTTTTGATAATTATTTCAAGGTCTTTGCTATAAGTGACATCATGTCTCAGAAGCAAAAATAGCTCCCTATTAAGACTATGTAATGTCTTCTGTCTAGTGTATTCTATTTCCTCTTCATGCCTTCTTCTCCTCGCCTTCCTAATTGGTTCTCCAACTTCAAAGCTTTTCCTTGCTGCTGTCTGGAGGCTTAGGTGACTAGACAGAGTCTGATGAGGTGAGGTTAGAAGTTGGGCTATGCTGATTGCATTTCAGTTTACCTTAGAAACCCAAAGGACCCAGGGCTCTGGGAAACGGGCTGGCGGGCGTTATAGACGGAACCAAACGGGTCATCTGGACCTCACGCATAGCTAGGTGTGGGATAGTTTGCAACCTCTGTGTGAAACCCAGCTGGGTGGCATAAAACAGCCTCCCTTACTGAGCAGTGGGTATGAAGAGCTTCACATACATGATCTCATTTAATACTAAAAGGAACTCTGAAAACGTCCCATTTAATACACGATCAGAGTGAGGGTGGGAGGTGAGAACTTGTCAGAGGGGCCACATTCGAGCTCCAGGGCTGGGTCCTGGGTTCTGCTGCCCTTCTGCTGACTCCCATTTGGACGAGCCCTGGAACCCGGAGGCCACCACGCCAGAGCGACACTGGGCGCTGGAGGCAGATGTGGCCCCGAACTCATCACCTGCTGCCAGTTTCACACCTGGAATTCAGAAATGAAAACAACTAACAGGGGGTTGAAATTGCCATCCCTTCTGGTCTGAAACAAAGGCATTCTCTTTCGATTCTATGTAGGGCAAAATAAAAACAAAATACATTTCACTTTCACGTCCAAAAAGATAAAAACAAGCATTTGGGACTTTCTTAGTGGCTCATTATATCTCTGCAACAGCGGAGGGGAATGCATAAAAACAGTCTTAGAGCATTTGGGAGCCATCAAGTTTACTTTACAATCGGTGGGCACTGCCGAAGTTTTCAGCTCCGTCACCCCTTTAACAACTGGTCTCTGTCCTCTGGATTTAACTCGTATTTACTCTCAACAGAAACCCAAGCAGAAGCAATCTTCTGTTCGAGGGGAAAACATCTGAGCGGAAATAAAGAGACTTGGTTCTGGTCTTTGTCGTTCTATTAAGGACACATTTCACGCTACCAGCCATGGGCCAAAATTAGACCAGAATGGGAGGCACCGTCATAAACCAGGGTGATCTGTCAAGTCCCTGCTGGCACTGAAATCAGGGCCGATGCGGTCATCAGTGCCAGACTAACATAAACCCTCCATTCATTGAGATAAGGGTTTCTTTGACTAATGGGATTTATATGAATGGTGGATGGATGAACCGATCGAATCTTCTTTAAAATATTTAGAAACAAAACATTTCCAACTACTTCCCTGGCTGGGTGGCTCCATTGGTGGGAGCATCATCCTGTACACCAGAAAGGTTACAGGTTTGATCAGGGCACACAGCTAAGGCTGAGGGTTCGGTTCCCATTTGGGGCACGTGTAGAAGGCAACCAATGTTTCTCTCTTTCAAATCAATGAACATATCCTTGGGTGAAGATTTAAAACCAACTTTCAACTACTGACCTTATGGGCAAACCCATCCAAGTGCAAGGTCTCTTCTGGGCCCGCCTAGCATTCTTTAATTATTCAAACAGCTGAGGGATTTTTTGTTGTTGTTTTTTACCGTGATAGCTGGTCTTCACAGATGGCTCCCAGTGAGCCCTGCCTTGCAGTACTCACACCCTTCCAGGCGCCCTCCCACACTGAGCCTGGACTGTGCCCGAGACTCACTGTAACTGAAGTGACACTGTGCCAGGCCTGAGTCTGAGCCAAGAGAAGTCTTGGTTGCCTCTACTTCGGTGCTTCCCGGGAGCCCCGAACGGCCACTGCCTGCGCTGTCCCACACGGAGTACAGCAGAGTTCAGCGCTCCCACTGCAGCCCAGATGCCGCGTTTCCAGTGCCACCCTCTGCTCTTGTGGAAACGTGCACGTCAGGAAGAGATAGAAAGCCCTGTTGTGGGCTCCAGATGCCCTGATTAAGGGGCTCCTTGTCACCAGTATTTTGAAGTGTCCCTTTGTTTGGCATCCTGGAGATGCTGCATGGCTGAGAGGCATGCCCTTCTGCCAAGAGGGCAGAGGATCTGAAAGGGCAGGTGGAAGCCCCTCCAGGAGAGCCCTCAGGGGCGGATGGCAGTCCCGGGACGGAGTTCCCACGGAAGGTGATTTCCGTAAGACTTCCGCATCTGAACACTTCCCCGGGCCTCCCGTGTCAGGGTGTCTGCCTGTTTGCGGACTTGCGGACTTCGGAGTTCCCTGGCCTTCGGGGGTTCCCTGGTCTTCCAGGGCTCCTGGGCTCCTCTTCCTAGGACCCCAAGCTCCTCTCATTTCTCCGCTGCTAGGTACCTCCTTTCCCACAGCTGTGCATCAGCTGGTCCTGAGTCAGTGTAAGTTAACTGGTAAAACACAGGGCATGCCCTTTTGCAGGCAGTTTTTTCATCAAAAATAAAACCAAGGAATGAAGATGCAGCGATGAAGACGTGGTGGTCAAATGGGCGGCCCGTGTGCTCTCTCGCCTAAGGTAAGGAAAGACAACTCTACACCGTGACCAGAGTCACCCTTAAAAGGTGGGCAGCATTCCAAGGAGAGGCAGTGGAAACTCTCCAGGGACGGACTCAGGAATGAGCTCTGCGAGACGCTTATGCTTTCCAGCAACGACAACAAAACGACAACAAAACGGCCATCACTCCAACTTCTTCCTCTGTAAAAATGGGTTTAATCATAGCCAATTCAGAGTATTTTCTGATTATGAAAAAAGCCTGCCTCATTTCCAGTGGTTGGTCAACCCTCCTCCCGTGTGCCCCTCGTTATCCGGATTATTGATGCTTGGTTCATGTTTCTCAAGCCTCTAAGAGTTAAGAACAAGCTTGTCCAAGTCCTGAGAGGTAAAAATTTATTGATTTATATCATATCAGCATGTTATGATATGGTCACACCTGCTCATACAGCTGACTTTTTCTTATAGCCAAAAGAGAAATATTTTCCCTTTTAAAAATACATTTTTTTTCCAGCAGGAAGAAACATTTTTAAAACAGACACTTTCGTATTAAGTGAAAATTAAAAACAATGGCTTTCCCCCTACCCCAAACTCATGAGGAATAGGGCTGGTCAGCAATAGATCTCTGATTCAAACGAGCTCGCGGGCCTCCGCCCTGTTTATCCTTCGTCCTCCACAGAATCCACTTCTAGGGGAAGAAATGACAGCTTCACCAGACCAGCGGCCGAAACCCAGATGGGAAAGAGAAGAGGTAGACTGAACTGTAACTACGGAACTCATTCTGTAGACTGTGCACGATGTTTTCATACATTTAAAAATCTTCAGTGGGATGGAATATAGTCTACAGATGCAGAAACAAAATGCATTTTAAATGCTCAAAACAAAATCTGAGAGATGCCTGTATCACAGTTTACTTTGAAAAATGAAAGCGCAGAACCAACTTTTAAGATACGCAAACTTTACATGCAGTTCGGGAAAAGGTGCTCTTTGTCCCGTTCTTCAAAGATCCAGAGCCCGCTCTGCAGAACTGATGTTAACGCTTTCCTACCCTTCAAAGCCCCTTTGCCAGGTCACAGATAGGAATTTCCCAAGAGCAGTGAGTAAATGAACTGTGAGAAGTTTATTCAACACTAACAGCTTAAGAAGCAAAACAGAACAAAACCAGTAACACAGAACTGGGCAGTGGTGTGCCGAAGACATCTCCTACCAGCTCCAGCAAGAAAGCCGACTGTTTAAGTTTTAGAGTTTTGCCGGTAGTTGTTAAATGGCTGCTATTAAGATTAAATTATATATGCTTCCCATTGGTGCTGAAGCTAAAACTGGTTCACTTAGAAGAGTATAATTTGTACAAGGCTAAGAAATAGCTTAACAGTAGATCACATATTAGACTGAATGACAAATGTGAGAAATGAGTGGATTAGGATATAGTTCCATTTTTCAAATCATGGTTGGAAAACATTCATAAGTTGGCCAAAGAGTTCAGCAAAAATCAATTGTAGCACCCTGGGAGAATTAATTGGCTATGTGGAATTTACAATAAAGTACGTTTTACTATTATCTGTTCATTGTGTTATAAAATCCTCGCTATCATCAAAATTTATGACATGTACACTTGTATACAATTTTTTTCCCCCAGAAGAACAGATTGTGAAACATTTACCAGTATACCACCAGATGGGAAGAACAGGGAAGGGGGAGGGGGAGAGAGTTTAAAACCAAAGGAAGAAGAACGATTTTCATTTGGTTTTCCAGTCTGCCCTCAGCATCCGACTGCCACGGCATATTCTACATGCATGTACATCTACAGTGTTCATGTCAGACGGCTCCAACGAAATACAAACACCCACCCCCACTAAGAATTAAAAGCACTTTACTTGAAAAAAATCAACTTTATTTTTTCTAGGGTAAAAAAAATAGAACCAGCTATTAATTTTTTTTTTGTTGAGAAAATGCTTCTTTTGGTGTTCACATCTCAATCTCTGAAAAGGTAATCTGGTTACTGAAATAACCCCGATGCATTCACAAACCAGATCCACGTGTGACCAGCCCTTCACAAAAGGTACAGTTGCCACAGCCCTTACACTCATTCTCATCATACGTCACAACATGCAGAGACACAGAGTGAGACAGGCCATCGAGCTGAAGTAAACATTATGGCATCAGGGAAACAGAAATCCACCTGTATAAAATAAATACAACTTCGTGATAACTGTAAAGAAAAAGAGAGCACTTAACACAACCACGGCAGTCCGATGTGTAACTGTTTCATTACCCAGTCAGAACAGAAGTCCCTGTGAAATGCACAGACTCCTCACGTGTAAAGAATATGTGCATCACGGACGTGTGTGTGTTCAACAGTTTTACACAATAAAAATAAAGCCATTCAAAATATGTGTGCATATTCTGCAACTAGAATACACTTAATTTATTTTTTTTTTTGCTCTTTAAACTGTTTTAAAAAAATATTAAATGTAAAAATCCTCCAATGGAAATTTTGCAGAAAAACACCTTTTATCTTCCATTGGCCACAGCCACGCTTCCCCGACAGGTCCGCACCCAAGGTTTGCACCCGAGGTTCGCGCCCAGGGTCCAGTTCGTACGTGCGGGGGATGGATGTGAGAGGAGCGCCACGAAGCACCGTCCAGAGACTGCTCCAGAGAATGCCGGCTCCCCGTGATCAGAAATGTCCGACTCAGGTGGTTTTGGTCCCAAACACGTTAGTTTATTTCCCCTCATACAGTGAGCCAGGATTCCTGCTGCCCCGTGCTGCTTCTGACTTTGCTGTTCCTGTCACCAGAAGCTTGGCTCACAGCCCTACGTGGCAACAAATGAGACTAGCCTTGCTCATGCGTCCTTTGTGGACCAGAGCTGCTCTGCCAGTATTGGTAACTCTGGAGTGAGTCCTGTGTCATGGATAAGATAACTAACTCTTCTTCCCGTGCAGTAGTGCAAATAAAATTTTCTTAAATACAAAAGGAATCCAATAAAAATATCCATGATTAAAGGCTACGTTCTATGATTATAACCAGGTCCCACTAGTTCAGGAGTCTTTAGGGAAGTGATTGTCAGAAAACATCACTAAGACGAATTCACTAGAAGTGAGAGGAACGTGAGCAAAGAATGAAGAGGCATTCTTAACACTGACCTGCACAACATGAGCACTCGAGTGACGTTCTGAGGTTTACATTTGGTGATTTAATGTTTTGTTTTCATAAAAACGCTTGAGAACTGCAATACTGCCAACTCTTGATTATTAGGAATTCCTTTTTAAGACTATGCATTATTTAGGTTTTTGTGTTTCTTCTTCCTGAAGCTGTCTTTCCAAATCTTTCCACTATTCATTCAAAGAAAAAAAAAGCAATAGAAACTAATAAACAACTCAAATCACTTTTTTAAGTTAGTAAGCATCCAGGAAGAAAAAAAAGTGTGATGAGAATAAATATTCAAACTCCTGAACATATTTCGATTTTTGGCTTCATATTTAGATAATATGACTTATTACTGGAATAATTACTCAGTAATCTCTAGTTCCTTTACTGTAGAAAATTAAGGGTTGGTTGTAATTTTAAAATATGACAGATAACAAGACAGATCTGAAATCAGAGTTATCTTTAAAAAAAAGAAAACCTCTATGATTTAGATTCTCAACTAGTTGGCATGACTACCCAAGACATCATTCCCACTCTGCAATTTCTACTTACCTCCCGCTGGCCTACAGGCTTCTCTACAATGTCATACATTTGAACACCAGTGGTAATTCCTGAAGTCAAGTGTGACCTTTGGGATGGTCACTTCCGTAGTCCCTGCCCCCGCCTGAGGCCGGGCAGATGTCCGCCACTGGGCTCCAGGAGCCCGCGGGGAGTTTGCAAACCCCTCTGCTGTGGGACTCCAGGCAGGACAGCGGAGATTCTAAAAGCTACGGGTATAAAACTGGCACAGTGCTATTTTCTTTCCACTTGACCAAATGGATATTCCCTAGACTCCTCCCATCTCTTGTTGCAAAGAAGGACAGGGCAGGAGTTTTTATTCAGCTCCGTACAGTGGCATCCTGCTGCTTCCCTGGCGGCCGCGTGAGAACACTGATTCTCTCTTCACATTCCCCAGTACAAGCCAGAGGACCCCCGTTTCTAGGGAGGAAAGCGCTGGCAATGCTCTCAAACAGAAGGGGGAACATGTCGGTAAAGCATCAAAGCGGGCAGGGCAGACCAAACACATCTATTTACAACTCACAGATCTATGTGCAAAAACTGACGCACACATCTACTGGTATTTGTCACTCTAGAGGCTGCTGAAATGGCTGCACTTGAAGAGTAAAGCATCTTCAAGAACAGCCTGTTGAATGTGTACAGTGTGTTAAACGACATCACGTTCCTTTGGAGCACAGTGACGGCCAAGGGGCCCCGCCCCGCCTGTGTGCGCAGGCGCACTTGTCGCCGCTTCTGACGGGAGGACTGGCCGCTCTGCCTGTGGCTGGCTTTAGCAACGAGAAGGTCTGACAGCTTAGGACTGTGTCTGCCACGCTCGACAGCGAGCAACCATCCCCCAGATGGCTGACTAACCCCTCAAATGAACAACTCCACTTCATCCTGGAGTCCAGCAGCGTTTGCTGGACCTCCAACAGAAGTGTGTTTAAGCTTCTGTCTGGCTTCCTAACATTATCTGCACTTCTAAGTTGGGGTTGGTTTCACCTACTCACCATCACTGCAAAACACATAATGAAATGCTCAGCTTGCAAAGGCGTGGCACCTGCGACACCGGTTCCCGAGCCGCACACAGGGACGCGGGCTCCCGCCTCCTAGCAGCAGCCCTGTGGTCACTGAGGTATTCCCGCGGACGCGCCGCTCTCCGCACACGTGCGGCGGACGCACCCGGAGCTGACGCCGCGGTGGGCCTGAATTTGGTGTGGCTCTGCCTTTCCCACACGATTGAGAAGGACCTTCTATCTTCTCAGGGGTTTTTTTTTTTGGTTTATTTAAAAACAAAAGACGTCAGCCTTTTACTTTTCAGCCTCCTTCTCAGAACTGTCGTTTGTATGATTAGCGACACAGGTGGACCCTACGCTGCTCACGTCACAGAAAACTGCCACCGACGCACCAGGATCTGAGAGTCTTAGGACCCTGGACCAAGAACATGCTCTGCCTCCGCGCAGGGAGTGCGGGCGACGCACGAGGAGGTGCCCGCACTTTTTGAGAAGAGTTTGGTTCTACTGCGAGGTAAACTGTATGAACATAGTGACAAATAAAAAAAAATGCCTTCTAGAATAGATACTTCACTTTATCTTCTCCAAAAGCGACTGGAAGAGACTGCGAAGCCTCGTGTGCTGGTCTCTTTCCTGGTCACACCACCCCGACACAGGCAGCTCCTCGATGTGACAGGTTCTGGGGGTGCCATGTGCAACCTGTCACCAGTGTAAGCCTGGCTGTAGCTCTTATTTTTCTAATAAATTAGCCTATTTCACCATATATTGATCATTTAAATATTTTGCATTCATTTGTTTCAACCATCCCCAAATGCAGGTGGTGCTAATATACCAAAATTAAAATCAAACAAAGCCTCTGAGCCAGACAGAAGTCTCAGCGGGGCGGGGCACCCGGCGCGGGCTAGCACGGGCGAGCGCGCGCGCACGGGTAAGACACGTGGACGAGACAGCCTCTCGAGAAGCCCACTCCCTGATTACGCTTACATCTGTGTTCAGGCTGTATCCCAGTCCCGTGCTATAGATGCATCTGATAAAAGTGCACTCTGTAGGAAACAATGGTCAATCCACAATATACCTTCTGTACAAAAGGAGAAACCGAGTGCCCACCCCCCACACGGGAAAGCACTAGCGCATGTAAACACGGACTGAGCGAGCCTTTTGAAAGAGCACATTCCAGCACAGGGATGTGTCCGCCGGACACCGCTCCCCGCCCCGCAGCATGCCTGACCCTGCTCCTCACTCAGCTGGCGAGGACTGGAGTGTCACGGCAAACGACAGGGCGGCAGGTCTTCAGAAGGTGCCAGCCAGCGCCCCTCGAGATTGCCAGTGACTCAGCAGACGTTGGGGGGTGAGGCCGCTCCACAGTTCTGCCCTAACGGAGACACCGGCTAGGAGGACGGCGCGGCTCGCTGAGCTCGAACTGGATGGCCGAGTATCTGCTGGCAGCAGAATTCCTCTCAGTCTTCTAGGGTGATCGTATGGTCTCCTCTTCTCCAAAGGTGATGTTCGCTTAAATGTGTGGTAGAGTGTATGTTTTTAAAACATGAAAAGTCCTTACAACATACTAGCAGGTCTTAATAGTACTGATCCTCCTTTTTGCAGAGTTTTAAAATATCCCAAAGGGGATAAATATTAATCCATCCATGGAATTTCCTTTGCTTTTGTTTACTATTCTGATTTGCACATGTAAAATAATACACACTGGTGGAAGTCTGGATTCCTATGGTGACTGTGACAAGTCCAAGTCCTAGAACAGGCAGTGGTACAAATACCGGAGGACGCTGTACCACATGTAGCCTGACAAAAACGCAAACGACTGTATGAGAAAGATCCACACGTTGCTGAGCGTCACCTCCCTGGAGTCGGCTTCCTTGTGGCCCTTGGGAGGTGGAAAAGCCCCTAAAAAAACAAGATGGAAATATTACTTTGCTTTACTGTAGTGGGAGGTCTCCTGGAATAAAAGCTGAATATTGGTTTAACTAGAATTATTGTTTGTTAAAGCATCTTCTGTGACATCCCATTGCTCTTGAACAGAGATCTCATTTGAAACAGAACTTTCAGCCTGCTGAGCCCTCTCCTGCCTCTGAGCCTTTGCTTTATTCTCTCGGCCTGGAAGTCTCCTCCTCGTCCCAGTGAATGGTGTGGCACCTGCATTCTTCCAGTATCAGAGGAAATACCACCTGTTCCCCACGCCGACCCCCAGTTGCTATCGTCTCCATGTTTACTTCTGTCTTGGCACTTTCCACAGTCTGTAATGATCTCGATCTATCTCTTCTCTACGGCAGGGCTGTCAAACTCATTTTCATGGGGGGCCACATCAGCCTCGCCGTTGCCTTCAAAGGGCCGAATGTAATTTTAGGGCTGCATAAATGTAACTACTCCTTAACTACAGGGGCAAGGGGCTTGGCGCTGCCGCCCGGTAGAAACAAGGTGCTGGGCCGGATAAGACAAGGTGGAGGGCCAGATTCGGCCACGGGCCTGGTGTTTGCCACTGTCCCCTACAGACAGTCCGCTGCTGGAACGGAAACTGCAGGAGGGCAGGCACTCTGCTCCTCGTCTCCCACTGTACCTACGGAGCTCCTCAGTGACCAGGACACAAGATGTGTGAAATCGATATCGGGTACTTTCCCAATAGCATTAATTTATACTGAGTCCTCTATTTACAAGTTAAATGTCTTTGCCACAAAAAAGTGGTTGTGTCCTGGCTGGTGTGGCTCAGTGGACTGAGCATTGGCCTGCGAACTGAAGGGCCGTGTTGATTCCCAGTCAGGGCACGTGCTTGGGCTGCGGGCCAGGTCCCTGGTTGGGGGCCCTGTGAGAGGCAACTGAACAGTGTTTCTCCTGCACATAGACGTTTGTTTCTCTCTCTTTCCCCCTCTCTTCCTTTCTAAAAATAAATAAAACTTTAAAAAATTTTTTTAAAAAAGTGGTTGTAAATCACTGATATTTTCAAAAGGCAATAGATTTATGAACTATATCTTAATAATGAGGAGGAGAAACACAAAGTAAACAGGTTTCTGCAAAGGAAAGCTGGGCCATTCCAGGACAATATTACCTAAGGTCATCTTGATAACACTCTCCAGCATTTCAAATAGTCTTTGTCCTTGCTGATAATCCCCCAGCCTAAGCTGATTCATGAGGGGATTTGCTTCTCCCAAGCACAGTACAGAGAACACTTTCAAGTTTTAAGGTCTATTTTGCAAATAGGCTTTTAAAAAAGAGGCTTCCATTATTGTTGCTACAATTTAGGCCAAATATCATAAAGAGACAGACCCTGTTGGCCTTTTAATTGCCTCATGCCTTCTCACACACCCATCCTGTCTCACCTTTAAGGAAAATCTGAGAGTAAACAAGGATGGCAAACAGGGAGAGGGGGCCATGGTACTGGTCTTATTAGGGATTCTAAAGACAGACACAGTGGCCAGCTCCCATCGTATTCAGAGGCACTGCTCCACAGCCCCAGAGTCAGAAAGTTCAGATCAGGAAGGCAGAGGGAAACAGCCCTACACACAAAGTCAAAAGCACTACAGACAATGATTGGTATTAGCCTGAGCTCAACATCAAGCCTTTGACAGTCTGATTTAACAAGAACTTTAATTCTATACCAAAAAACGTCCAAGTGGGAAGAAAATAGTGCCTTCTGTTCATCAAAAATCCCTCGGCTGTCCTCGGACTTGGGACAACGTTCTCCTCACCTTGTTTCCTCCCCCTGTGGCAGCTTCCAGAAAATCGGCCTATAGGTGGCTACTTGTGAAAGCACTGTGGTGTGCCTGGGGCTCTCCCAGTGCTAATTTCCTTCTCTCGTCACTTCCTTTCTTCCCCCCTGTCTCCTTCTTCCCCACTAGGTCTTTTTCACTGCGCTGTAGTTTTCATAGGACATGGAGACTAAAGTACAGAAAAGGGCATTAGGGTAAATAAACTTTCTTTTCTCACGGAGAAAACGGAACTTTATCCCTATAAAAAAGAATAAGCATATAAAAAAGCAGTTACAAGTGATCTCAAGTGACTGCTAGATGACGGTATTATTTAAACAGTCAAGTACAACGCCAAGAAACAAATGTCATTTACTACTGCATGAAACAGCTTGTATAACTATATACACACAATTAGTCTTCTGCAGACTGCACACACTCTCTTGAATGAGATCCATTTGTGCAACATTTGACGTATCACCTGACCTTTGCGTCCTGGCTGATGGAGCAAGTGCCTTAATACATTTAACATAAATTTGTCTTATGAACATTCTAAGCTGAATTCTTAAATATAAAAACACTTTGATTCCTTTAGGGTATCTGAAGAATCAAAAAAATGGTTTTCTCCCCTAAAGGGCATCTTTGGAACTACTGGTAACTTCAGGAAGGTATGTAATAGGATGCTGTGTACCTGTTTTATAAAAATGCGATAAGAGGTCTTCCTTTTCAACAAAACGTTGGTAGAGCCAATCAGAAAGGTCATCAGTCTCCAGGGGTACATCTTTAATTGGAAAGATCCTAGTTAAGAAAATAAGGGCAAGAATTACTTCAGTTCAGAAGTCAAAATCATTCAGAGCCACAGTTTAGTTTTGGCGATGGAAAAGCTGAAGGAAGTTACAGAATCCTCTTTTGCAAGGGTGGGTTTCTTCAGCTTCTCAAGTTCTCTTGATTAAAAAAATGTTGATTACACAACAGAGTTCATTTATTCATTCATTAAAACATTTATTAGGCTATTATGTTAGGTCTAGTACTAGATGGTAAAAACATATTATTAGTTATCCTCTATCTACAAATAATCGTGGAGAAACAACAGTGTTCCCATGCCTGTGTGTGAAGCAGAAGTGGTATTCAGAACAGATGAAATTTTAAAAGAAGTACTTTAGGACACGGGAACAGTCGAGTGCTAGGCCGAAACATGCAGCTTCGCAAGGTTCTTCGGCTGGGAATGTCTGAACTAGACAGAAGGCCCTAGCTTTGTGCCTTTTCACCAAGTATATCAGAGATGTCGGTTTCCAGAGCAACCTCAACCTGCCTGACTGGGCGTGGCTGCTGGGGCACAGCTCTGAAGCAGACGGGATGGCTGGTGATGAACGTGCCCGGAGGTGCGGACAGAGGGGACTGCATCAGTAATACTACACGTTTGCTGACCAAGAAAGAGTTTCTTTTCTTGTTTGTTTTCCAAGTTTTGGGGAAGAGCATTTTAATTTTTTCCCCCTTTATCAAAGGTATAAATGTGCACAGTTAAGTCTACAAACGGTTCGTGTAAAAAAGCAGCAGGCCCTGTCCCTCCGCCCTTCGTTTCCCCCTCCTTGGAGGAACTGATTTTTACTTCTTTTAGCTGATGACCTTGACATTTATCACCATGCTCCTCCTTCAGTTTTGGGGCTCATCTGCTGAGTTCCCACTATGGAATGCAAAGCTTCAGCTCCTTCTTCTTCCCATTCCTTCCACACAGGCACAACCTTCCCAGCTTCCCATGCAACTGTACGGTAACTTTAGCACAATATGAGACATTTACATTATTATAATCATGTAAATATATTCAAAGCTAAGCCATGTAGGAAATCATGGCTACTTTTCCATTCCTGACCAATTTTTTGTTCTCCCTGAATCGAGCAGTTGTAGTTTTCTATGTACACGTAACTAACTCGGCCACATGCTCTTGGCCAATTGTCCAGAATCAATTTTTCAGATCTAGTCTGCAAACTTTTTCTTAAAGGGCCAGATAAATCAATGATATTTAGACTTTGCAGGCCACGTGATCTCTGTCGCAACAATTCAACTCTGCTTGTAGTGTGAAAACAGCCAGCGACAATGTGTAAACACGTAGGTGTGTTTAAATAAAATTTTATTTAAAAAACAGGTAGAAGCCAGACTGACCTCTGGTCTTGAACTCCCCCCAAGGCATTCGTGTACATCAGACATTCCTTCAACTGCACCTTCCTGAAGGATGTCACCCAGATTCCGGGTTTGCTGCCTGGAGTTTTCGTCTTGCGAAGGCCCTGCACCATCGCCCCGGTGATTCTCTGCACTCCTAAAGTGGACTTACTGTTTCTTACACCTTATACCTTCCTCTCTCGGTCTGCACTCCACATTCTCATGGGGCTCATCCTCAATACTTTCTCAACACAGGGTCCTCGAAACCTTGCATTTCTGCCAATGTCTTCTTTCTGTCTGCACATCTGGTTGACAATTTGACTAGATAAAGAATTCAGGTTGGAATTAATTTTCTTCCATCTCTGTGTTTTTGTCCTCTTTCTGGGAGATTTATTATTTAACTTCTAAACTTCTTACTGAGTTTTTACATCTTTTATCACATTTTTAATTTCTATGTGCTGAGTGTTATTTTTTATAGTATGCTATTATTATTTTATTGTTGCAATATCATATCTCTAGGAGAATTACAATGGGAAGTTTACAATGTGCACAAAAGTCGGGAAGAGGGTTAATGAACTCCCGTGTACTATTAGGACTTTTGGAAGCTGTTCTTTACCTGTTCTTCCAAGTCACTGTCTTTCATTTGCTTCGGTCTCTGCCTTTCACAGTAGAGGCTGATCAGCTTACTGGTTACCTGGTAATTCTCCGTAGTTCACTCACACTTACAGATGTGGGCCTTACCAGCTGACTGAATACTCTCAGCATGTCAGTGAAGTTGGTTGACTGTGAACTTCACTGAGGGTCATCTGGCTGGGCTACTTAAGTTGGCTTCCCCATTTCCCCTGAGAAAGACGGGCTAATGAAGGCCTGACTGCTAGCTCTCTGGCAGCACAGGGAGGGACCAGGGCTGGGAGTCTCAGCACTCGGCACACTGACATCACTTAACCATGCTATTTTCATGACGGGACCCCTGCCTCGTGCGGGGGAGTCCAGAGAGCCAGCTGCATTTCCCTTTCCAGAGTAAACCAGTGCTGGCCAGGGCAGGGAAAGCCCTGTGGGGTGCAGGGAAAAGGTTCTGGGGACCTAAGCTCTCCCTAAACAGATTTAACCAATCTCCCCAAGTTTAGCAATCCTTTCAATCTCATGTCCACAGGTGAAGATGCTGCCAGTTTTCAGCCTGGTGGAGGTTCTGTGGTATACATAAGGCTGGCTCTCGGCTTTCCCCTCAGCTGGCTTAGGGCTGTGTCTCCAACTGCCCAAGCTTTGTTGCTGTTGTCTTTCCTGCTGTTCTCCCCACCGTTGACGGTCTACACCTTTAAAGACCTCCTTCGTGTTCTTTCACTGGGGTTTTGGGAGGGCATGAAAGTAGACATAAACCTTCCATATCTCCTCTGAGAAGCTGCCTTGTCATTTCTGAAAGGCCTCAGATGATTTCCTATCTTCAGCCAGTTCCTACCACCTGCCATTCTACAAAGGAGTGCACGCTGCTCTTCCGAGCTTAGGCAAAACGTGTGCAAGTTACTTAGTAGGGATTTCAGAAATATAATGATGGACTGTGCATGCCACCATAAAAACACCAAACAACTTCTACAGTTTATCAGGAGAACGGTTCCAGACCAGTCAAGTATTATGAAGGGTTCCAAAGGACCAAAGTGACATGCTCAGACTCCTTCAAAGGCTTTTCAAACAATTACTCATGTAACACTATCATTTGTACACAATTTCAAAAAAAGTCAGAAGGGAAGTTACTGATGAATCAGATGCCTTTCTTTTATTTAAGCATTTAAATATCAAACTGGGGGTATTTTAACAACCAAATTTAAGTATCAGTAGACAATATGACAAAATATATTAAAAATTAATTTTAAAAAATCACAGGGTTTTTCTGTTTTGCTTTCTTTTCTTTCTTTCTTTTTTTTTTTAAGAGAGGGCAGGGAGGGAGAAAGAAAGGGACAGAAACATTGATTGGTTGCCTCTCGTATGCACCCCAACAAGGGACCGAACCCACAACCCAGGCATGTGCCCTGACCAGGAATCAATACAACCACCTTTTTTGCTTTGTGAGATGACACCCAACCAACTGACCCACACCTGCAGGGCAATCACACAATTTTGATTAAAAAAAAGAAAGGTAACCAAAATATAGTTTTATTTACACGGAAAATAACTTTCCCATTCTTAGTCACCCTCCCATTCCCCCAAAATATAGTACTATATTCTCATAAAGCAGGAATATAGGTGTTTTGGCCTATCAGATATTTCAATGGGGAAGGAGATGCTCAAGTCCAGAAACTTAAAGTTTTGGCTTGCTACTGTAAAGTCCCCTCTCTGAATGAAAATTTCCCTTGCTAGGAAAGAGCTAACAAACAAAGAGACAAATTTTAAAAATGTCACCATTTTTTTTAAAAAAAGATTTTATGTATTTTTAGACAGGGAAGAAGGGAGAAAGAGAGGGAGAGATACATTACTTGGTTGCCTCTGGCACACCCTCTACTGGGGACCTGGCCCACAACCCAGGCATGTGCCCTGACTGGGAATCAAACTGGTGACCTTTCAGTTCATAGGCCAACACTCAATCCACTCAGCCATGCCAGCCAGGGCACCCCTTTTAAAAAGAGAAAAAATACTGAAAATGCTTATACTTCATAAAATTATTCCATACACCAATATTTCTTAGCCCCTTTAATGCCTATTCTCCTAAGTAATTGAAAGATCTCCTTCGCACTAAAAATTTTACCTCTCTCCCAGTCAGGGCATGTGTGTGAGTTGTGGGCCAGGTCCCTAGTTGGAGGTGCGTGAGAGGCAACAACACATTGATGTTTCTCTCCCTCTCTTTCTTCCTCCCTTCCCCTCTCTCTAAAAATAAATAAATAAAATCTTGTAAAAAATTTTTTTAAAAATTTTACCTCTCCACGCACTCACGTTCTCATATGCCTCACTAAGTGAATGAGTGGGGCTCCCTGGCTGGGAGTTTCTTCCACAAACATGGAGTTTCTGGTTTTTGTTACATGTGGACCCTGCTAGTTTTTTTGGCACAATTAAAACAATCCCAGAAGACAGGGAGGCACAGTGTTTATGAGTGCAGACTCTGGAACGGGCGGTGGGGGGTGAATTCTGGCTCTACCACTTGCCAGCTGTGTGTCCTTGGAAAATTGTTTAACCTCTGTATGACTTAGTTCCCTCATCTGTAAAATGGGGCTAATCATATTGTTTATGCTACTAAGTTGCTATATGTGCAAAGTATTTGGCATAGGGCAGTGGCATCCCTTGGCATCAGCAGAGGTGGTGCTGCTGCCTGTTGAATCCCAGACCGTTCACGATAAGCATTACTGTTCTTTCAAGTTCTCTGGGTACAGCGGCAGATGCAGTGACTCAACAAGACCAGAAGCTGTTATGCGGTTTGGCATTCCACGATTATTTCCAGACGGTGCAATACGTTATTCATATAGTGTGCGTGTGAGTGTATGTATCTATACATGTATATGTGCACTTTTTGTATACATACACACTTTCTATACACCACTGGCAATAATGAAGCCAGGCTCGAGCCAGTCATGGAAAAGTAAAAGGGTAAAGAGTTGTGATCAAGTATTCAAAAGACAAATTACTGACAGAGATTCTGAAAACTCTTTTATATTGATATGGATATAATCGGAGTACAGACAAGGAAATAAAAAGTCAAAGGAGGAATCTTGGGCTATTTACAAAGGTTTGTCTTTCCACCTCTTCTGAAGTAACTTTTATCCTTTGAAATATACAAAACTCTCAAATTAGAGATATTTCAAGAATTTTATAGTTTCCTCTTCCACCTCTTCCTATTTTAACTGAGAATGCAGATTCCTGTGGGGGAACATTCCCCAGGACACAGAAGGCCCTACGACTGCTCCGGCAGACTGCTTCACCCCAGCGCACACGAAACCCTGCAGGATTCCGTCGGCCGGCCAGCACGCTTCTACGGAAAAGTGTTCTCAGTGTGCACCTTACACGCCAGTTCACACTTCCTCACCCTGCTAGCTCACTCCTCGGCTGCAGAAAGCCAAACTCCTCGTCTCAAGCCATCTCCACTTAGAGTGGGTTTGAAAGAGAGTTGATTAAAAAAAAAGTCAGTTGTAAGTAGTTTTTCCTAACATCTTTCCTTCTCTAAGAAGTCTCTTTAGGCACCTGGTTTTCTGAAACGACCAGTTATAGGTAAGGACTGAGTGTCTGCATGCACCAAGCAGTCTTATAATGTTAACTGTAGGCAGGAGGGGAATTAAGGCAAACAATGACAATTTTGTTTTTACCTTTTTCTACATTTACACTTTTGATTTCTTTTGCTCTTGCCTGATTAGGAACTCTAGTACAGTATTAAAGAGAGGTGACTAAGAATGGGAAGGTTATTTTCTGGGTAAATAAAACCCTCTCTCATTCCCGATCTTTCAGGGGGAAACATTCAATAGTTCACCATTCAGTGTATTTGCTGTAATATTTTCTGTAGATCCCATTAATCGGACTAAAGAAATCCCCTTCTATTCCCAGTTTGCTAAGAGTATTTCCCTTTTTATCATGAACAAAAGCTGCATTTTGATATGTCTTGGTTTAATGTGACTTCAAATCCACCTGTTTATGACGAAAATGAAGCTGTTTACTTACTTACAAGTTGTTTTGATGTAAGGGTGGAGTGCCATGGGCACCTGTGGCTGGAGCAGCGCAGCTGCTGAGGGCTGATCAGTGAGAACAAGTGGAGGAGCAGCTACGGGGGCTGTGGCTAGGGGACATTCAGACTGGAAATGCCCAGGGTTCATGAGGACCGCCAGAGAGTGCTCAGTGCGGGCAGGCAGCTCTGCTGATCTAAAGAGCTCTGCTGAGCTCTCCGAAGGCTGTGGGGTATTATTCTGCTGTAGTTTGGCAACTCTCTACCAGGAGGTGCGGAAGCCCTCAAATAGTATTATTTTGATCATCAAAAGACAAATACCATATGATCTCACCTATATGAGGAACCCAAAGAACAAAACAAACAGAAGAGCAAAAGAGAACCAGAGGCACGGAAACAAGGACCAGACTGACAGCGACCAGGGGGAGGGGCATACGTGGGGAGACACAGGGAAGGGTCTAGTGCAGGAACGTGCGTGGATGACTCGTGGACTGGACACCAGGGTGGGGATGGACCGTGGGAGGTGGGGAGTGGGGGCGCAGGGGAGAGCGATGGGGAAAAACTGGGACAACTGTAACAGAATAAAAAACAGAATATTATTTTGTTCATCTATACCAGCACCTTTGTTTCCTAGCAACGTACTCCAGGAACAAAGAAATTTTGTTTTGTGCTAGCAGACGGATGTCAGCTGTGGGTTGGCTGAGCCAAATCTTCCCAAGAACCAGCTCATAGGAAGGTGGACCTCAGACTAGGTTTGAACATTATTTCTTTCATTTCCCCCTTGTCTGGAACAACAGTGTAATTAATAAATCGCTGGTTTGGAATATGTTGTTTTTTATTGGCTTATTAAAAGACATTTGCCTGTATGCTATTGACTTGCAAAATTATTATAATTTCCACAGTAAAGCTGAGTTAAATTATTGGCAAATAATTATGCTCAGTCTCTGAGCCTATTTTGCCACTTCAAACAAAACATGTTTCATCAATTCTTTTCTGTCTATTAAAACACATATAATTTTTCCCTTGATTCTGTTAATGCCATGAATTGAACTAACTGATTTTGAATGTTCAACCAAACTCATTCCTGGAACATATGCTCTCAGGACATAATATAATGTACTTTTTTATATACTGCTGGATTAATCTTGTGCCTAAAATCATGTAAAAGATTTGCCTGTAAATTCTCCTTTAATATCCTTGGTTCACATTTTGATATCAAAGTTATGCTGATCTTATAAAACAAGCTAGGAAGTATCCCCTCTTTTCTCTCTCTGAAAGAACTGCATTTAATATCCTTTTACTGTCTTTTTAATGACATGTGATTTGCAGTGATGACCCCTTTTCATTCCTGGTACTGGTAACACAGGCCTCCTTTTTTTTTCTTAGTCTTATCAGGAGTTGATCTATTTTATAGTGTTAAAAAAACTTCTTTTTGGCATTGTTATTCTATCCTATTTTTTTCTATGTCAGTAAATTCTCCTTTATTGTTCCCTGTCTTCTACTATCTTTGGATTTCATATGATTTTCTTTTTCTAAATTCTTGAGACACATATTCAGATCACATAGTCTTTTGGCTTTCTTCTTTTTTAATAGAAGCTGCGGAAGGCTATAAATTTTCCTCTAAACTCAGATTAAGTTCTAGCCCATAATTTTATAGATCATATTTTCATTTTCATTCTGTTAAAAATATTTTCTAACGTCATTGTAATCTCTTAATACATGGCAAACATTCAGCTCTTCTTACTCCCTACTGATAGACAGTTCCTCGTCCTGTTTCACGAGCTGTGTGGCCACGACTAGCACGGCAAGCGTCCCTTCATACGGGCACAGGTAGACGTATCTATAGTACGGAATTCCAGAAGTACAATTGTTAAGTCGAAGGTTAAATGCATTAGCAATTTTGAAAGATGCTGCTACACTGTCTTCAGAAAGATTATACCAATCCATATTCCCACTAGCAATTTATGAGAATGCCTCTTGCAAAACGATATTTAAATTGGAGAGGAACAGTCAGCAGTCTCTGCTTTGGGTGTAGCAGGGGATGGCTAGCCGTGTTTCCCACCTGACATATGCCAGGTCAGGCACATATTCTTGGGGATCCAACCAGGACTCTGTAAGACTAGGTATCTTGTGTTTTCATTTAAATGGTGATCTTAGTGAAAATGTTCTGAATCATACAGATACCACGTTAGTAACCAAGTAGCACCATGTGATTTCAGTGCTTATGTGTATAGTCCTTTGGGCACATTTCAGTGATACTTTAAAAGCACAAGGGAAGTAAACAGGGCCTACTGAAGAGCAAAATCTATTCTCTCACCTCTTAAGATCTGAGATTTAACTATGGCTTTCCTTGTGACTTTCAATATCTATTAAAATAAAACGAGAGGAGTTCTGCTCCCTGTAACTGCAGAACAGTTAACAGGGAACAGTTATAAAGTCTGGACAAAACAGAAACAGTATCAGTGGAAGATGCTGGAGGGTGACTAATAGCAGGCAGGTACTAGAGGAGAGTCTACACCTGGAAGACGGGCATGGCACTGGGCACCAGCTCCATTTTTTATAGCTGTTTTACCTGAGAATTGTTCACAGTTAGTGTGAGGCAAGGAAGCTAAAAGTTATATAGTAGAAAGAAGCAGTCTCACTGGCTGAAGACTCAAGAGGATGGACACAGGTGACCACGACAGCCGGAAAGGGAGGAATCCCAGAGGGAAGAGAGCAGAGTGGGAGCCGTGGCTTCTGAGCATAGAACCCACCCAAACCTCCGGATGACCCCGGATTCTGGAGGTGTGGGGCAGAGTCCAGGCAGAACAGAGCCTCGTGATCTCAGTCCCGGCACGAGGGAGCTGCCCCGAGTTACACAGGAAATTGTTTCATTTTCTCCAAATTAAATGTCCTCAGACATTAGATTTTTAGGTAAGTCAGTGGACTTTCATCTAGAAAAATGCTTTAAAATTAAAAATTTAAGAAACAGTTTATTTTTTAAAGTGAATGGAACTATAAATTAGCTTTTACTTTCAGATTATTTAATATGTTTTAACACAGTTTTGCAATGTAAGTAGCACTTTTTAAACCATTTATCTCTATCCCAGCCAAATGGTTCAGAGAATTATTAGTATTGTGTTTTGGACCTCTAAAAATATACTATTTCTTCCTGTAAATATAGAATCAGGCCTAATCAACCTAAGGATAACTTAGCAAGAGCCCTAGGGCTAAAGAATATCTTGAAATGGTATTTAAAACATCTTTATAAGGAGAAAATGACATGGAAATAAGGCTGTAATAAACGGAGGAAGTTTATTTGGGTTTACCAAGTGAACGCCTAAAATAATGTGGTGTGGCTACTGAAGCATCTATGGCTTTAAATGGGGGAGAGTGTGGGAATGGGGCTGTGTTTTAACAGAAATCCTACCCCGCCACCTGCCTAGAATAGCTTGGGCATCCTCTTGCCTTAGGAAACAGCCAGCAGGACAGACCAAATGCTCCCTCCAAAGCAATCTGATTGTTTGGTCACCATGGGATTAAAATATTAAAGTGCGTAATCATGCCGTAATATGGCAAAGTATCAAATACACTAAATACCAGTCCTGTTAGAAAATAAAAGGAGTTCTTCTAGGATATAAACAAACAATCAAACAAATAACAGAAATAAACACATCTTCCTGATACCAACAGCTATCCAAATGAAAAACTAGCTCCAAATTTTCAAGAAATAAAAACTCTTTTATCCATAATCTAGAATGAACTCTTAAACACTGAATATTCTACCAAAATCCACAGAATCAGATTTCAGAGCACTAGATAAATTATACTTTCACAAAAAAGATAAAGAATAATTGTAGCAGCTGGCACCTATAAATTTGAGTTAGAACATTTGAATTTTCACGCCACAAAGATTCCAAAATGTGTGTTAACGAACACCATGGCTAACCCCTGCATTCTGCCAGTACATGCAGGGAGCTAATAAGCACCTATGGTTTTAAGGTAAATTTCTCCCTACCTTAAAAAACATAATAACTTCACCACCAAACGAGTATTATAAAAGATGTTAAAGGGTCTTCTTTAAGAAGGAGAAAACAAATATGAACAAAATGGCAATAAATACATATCTATCCACAATTGTTTCTAAAAACCGAAATAAACAAACAAGCAGAACAGAAACAGAATCATAAATACAGAGAACGTTTTGATAGCTGCCAGATGGGAAGGGGGTGGGGGTGGGGGGGAACGGGTGAAGAAGATGAAGGGATTACGAAGTACAAATTCACGGTTACAGAATAGTCATGGGGATGTAGAGGACAGCAGAGGTCACAGAGTAGCCAAAGGACATTATGCATGGCCCCTGGACAGGGACGACAGTGTGGGGACTGCCTGAGGGAGTGGCGGGGCTGGGTAGTGGGGGCAAAGGGGGGAAACTGGTAGAACTGTAGTAAAATAAACAAAACATAATCAAACAATAGTAATCCAGCAGAGGGATATGAAAAGTAAACAAATAATCTAGAACCAGAATATGATCAATGTAGTATAAGCAGTTTAAAGAATTTCTGTGGAAGTTTAAATGAAGGGGCGTGCATGTCTGCTTGTGGCACAGGACACGTGGAAAAGGCATCACTTGAGATGGCCTACACGAGTAACCAGAATTTAACACTCAAGTTTTTTTAACCAAGGAACAATACGCATGTAGTTTTTAAAAGTCAGAGTACTACAAGGTTCATAATGAAAAAAAAAAAAAGCCCTATTTTCTCTGTCCTCAGATACCGGTTTCCCAGAAAACTTTTTTGCTATTCACCTCCACATTGTTTATAAATAAATATGCTAATACCACTATTCTGGATCAACCAATTTAAAATGTATTCACTGACTTCCTCCTGAGGAAGACAAGGATGTGGCTCTCACTCCTTTGTCCTCTTCTCCTCTTCCTTCCTATGTGGTTAATAATTCCTTCTCAGTGCCAACTTTGTCCTTAAAATTTTTTTTTTACTTATTGATATTCAAAGAAAGAAAGGAAGGGAAGAAGGGAGGGAGAGAGAGAGAGAAGTGTCAATTGGTTGTTTACTTCTTTGTGCATTCATTGATTGATTCGTGTATGTGCCCTGACCGGGGATCGAACCCACAACCTTGATGTATCAGGACAATGCTCTAACCAACTAAGCACTGGCTAGGGCCAATTCTGAACTTTGTAACTATGCTTACTCATGTGTGTTCTCTTTTTTTCCTTATGTGTCTGTTTCCTTGATCAGACCCTGCTATACTCATCTTTGCCTATCCACTGTGTGAATAGGTGCCTACTCCTTCGTGGGAACTCAAGTTTGATAAACTGAATCAAACTGAAAGTAATCTGCCAGTTAAAACTTTATGAGGTGCCATCTGCAGACAGCCACCAATACCATGGGCATAGTTAACTGACACCACCGGGGTTAGTGTGACAAGAATAACTCAGAAACACAGAAACTACTTGCCACCAAAAATAGATTTACGGACAAGAACAGACACTGTCAAATTAACGTGTGAAAATTTCTCCCAGCATTCAGTTCCCAGAAGTTTTGCTTTCAGCCACTGTCCCAAAATAAGGTGCTCAGGACTCATTCTCAACATACTAAAATATAATATTTATAGCTTCCCCCTGGATCCACTAGAAAGGTTTAAAAAAAATCTTCACTCAGTTATCTGAAAATAGAATTCGGCGACTCAGATACAAACTTTTAGCTGCTTTAATGCAGGGATAAACCAAGGCTCTAGAGTAGCAACCCCGGGGTCCTCTGGGAGAGCATTCTGAGGGACTCACATTTGTGTAGAGGAGGAGATGGCAGACCCCCAGCACCCAGGCCCCCGAATCCCTTCATGGTTGGGGAGACTGAGCTGGCACCCCTTCCTCCTGAGCCTGCTCCTTGCAACAGTCCAAACTGTAGCAGACCAGCATGCCCCAGGAGGTATAAACAATGTGATGGTATTGTCTAGACCTTAAATATTTTTATTTTATTTTTATTCCTGTTACATCCTTTGAGACAGAGTAAGAATCTTAACATATTCTTGCTGAATAAACGGAACTGTCCAGTAAGCAGGACATGACAATGCCATATTTGCTTATGACAGTCCTATGATGCTTTCCGTCAGGCTAATGGGTTTTTATTGACTTAATTTTTTTTAGACCAGTAAAGGTTCATAGCAAAATTGTGGGAAAGGTAGAGAGACTTCCCTACATCTCCCTGGTGACCCAAAACTCTTTATTTTGAAATAATTTCAGACTCAGAGAAAAGTTACAGATTCCCCAAACATCACTATTTCCCATATTTGCTTTATCTTATTCTTTCTCTACACACACATATATTTTTCTGATATATATATGATTGTCCTCCACTCCATTTTTTAGAGTAATTTACAGATATTGTGTCCCTTAAATACTTCCGTGTTTATTTTCTAAATACAAGGACAGGCTCTCATATCACCCCAGGGCAAGGAGCAAAATCAGGAAATTAACACTGATACAATACTGTTATCTGACCTACAACCTACCTACTTCATTCAAATTTTGCCACCAGTCCTGCTAAAGTTTATGACAAAAGAAAGTGAGAAAGAAAAGAAAATAGCCCAGGTCAGGCAGCTCAGTTGGTTAAAGCATCATCCCAATATACCCAGGTTGTGGGTTCGATCCTCAGTTAGGGTGCATACAAGAATCAACCAATGAATGCATAAAAAGTGGAACAACAAATCAATGCTTCTCTCTCTCTTCCTTCCCCTTTCTCTAAAATTAATAAATAAAAATTTAAAAAAATTAAAAAGTTGAAGAGTCAAAGAAACTCTCAAATGTTCATTCTGGGTGTGGATAGAATAATGTCGACATGAGCCCCAGTTGGAAAGCCAGGAGAAGCAAGTTTGGGTGAAGGAAAATGAGTTCAGCTTTAGAAGTAACAGGCTTGAAGAAGCAACAGGGTATCCACGGGGAGGAAAAGAAGTTAAATGAGGGGGTGGGACTTAAGGGAAAGACTAAGAGCTGGAGGTCCATTTATAGAGAAGCCATTTCTGTAAGCTTTGCTACGATGAACTCAACCACCACAGGAAAAACAGAGTCAGGACTGAACCCAGGATCCTGGGGAAGGTCTGTATTTATATGATCTGTCGGTCTCTCAGAGACTGTGTGTGCGTGCACAGACACATACATGTGTATGTGTGTGAATATGACCTTATATTCAATGAAGGATTAAACAAAAATCCAGTTCTTCCACTTCTCAGGTTCAGTTCTATTCTTAATAGTGATCATCAGTGAGAATTATTTTTTACCCTTATTCGATTAAAATTTAAACTCTAAAAATTTGACATTTCCAACAAAATGAAATTAAATTAGAAGAAAGTGTATTTTGAACACCAATGGTAGTCATGATATTGCACTTGACCTTAAAGAGACTGGTAAGTGAACAAGAAACGGTGAACTCCTGGAGGGCCAAGGAGGTGGGGAGAGAGCTCCTCACTTCCAAAGTTCATTATCGTCTGCAAAGCATATTATGTCCAGGTTCATATAGTGAAAATAACCTAGCAAGTTAGATTTACATGTTATAGGCTTGGTTCTTCACTATGCTAACAGTAAAAAATTTCTTTCATGTTTAAATTCTGATAAATATTTGAGAGGAAATAAAGCATATTCTCTTAACTAGAAGATGGAGATTTTTTATCTCATTTGAAATGATGATTCACCTTTTTTGAATCTTCAACCTCATGACAAAAATGCAGCACTCAGTGCACAGAGTCGCCCTGGGCTGGGACCACTGACAGGGTATCTCCAGCACCCTGCACGGTGCCAAACCAAACTGTTATATTTTCTCAAAGGAACGGGGCAAAACCTGCTGGTGCAGAAAAGAAAAAAGAGCTTGTGGGTGGGTGAACATTAATAAAAACAGCCAAGCAGAACTAAAAACTTGAAGATTACATTTAATGTGTAACTTTGCCTTTTCCAACTGGAAGCTCTGAATAGTGACAGATGACTAAAATGTCCAGAGTTTTCCAGAAAAAAAAAAAAAACAACACAAACAAACCTAGGACACAGAGGCAAAGGAATAGAAACCAAAAGATAATGAGAAAAGCAAACAGGAAGAAGCGAATTATTACACAGCAGGAGTAGGGGTGAAATGAGCAGTAATTATAAGCAATGACAGAGTAAAGTCCTAGCGTAAGAAATCCTCAAGAGGGGACACTGTTTCCTTATGCTGGGGGAGAAAGCAAGCTGCGTTCAGTGCAAGAGGCAGTCCTATGACCTCACTCCCAGATGAGTGATTTGGGGGCTGGGGCTGGGGTGGTAACCTCTACACACGTGTCATTAGGTGCACACTCTAAGTGCGTGGCACTTAGCTGGTGACAACTTGAGTTACAGCCACTGGGAAAAGGTGACCTGAAACCTGGTCCCCATTCTGCTGGACAACTGACTTTCACTATATTTACTTCCTTCTGCATTATTCTAACTTGTATACCAAAAAAGTATTATTATAGAAATGTAAGCCTGTTAAAGTTCACTTTTAAATTACAGCTAAAACAGGATGGGCCTAGAAGGTATTATGCTAAGTAGAAAAATTATTTTCCCTATAAAAAAAACAAAACAGAACAGAACAGAAACAGACCCACTGATACAGAGAACCAGCTGATGGTTGCCAGACGGCCAGAGGATGGATGAAAAGTGAAGGAGAATGAGAGGTGTAACTTCCAGTTACCAAATAAATAAGTCATGGGAATATAAAGTACCCCATAAGAAGAATAGTCAATAACATGTAATAACTTTGTGTGGTGACAGGTGGGTACTGGACTGAGTGTGGTGATGACATTGTAAGGTATATAAATGCCAAATCACTATGTTGTACAGCTGAAACTAATATATTGTGTGCATACTTTAATAAAAATAAATTTAAAAACAGATTATGGATAAAACACTAGAATATGAAAATCTCTTAGGCTATATAATTTGAGTATTTTAATATCCTTGACTTAAAAGGGTAAAATCTATTCAGTGACTATTAAGTGGTGTGCATTTTCAGTGTGAACCGATTGAATTCTTACAACTATCTGATGAAAGTGCTTTTGTTGTGATGAATTGAATGATTATTAAACCAAAATTCTAAGCTCTGTGGGCACTTTCTTTTTTCAGTTAGTTTTTTTAAACTGAAGAGTTAATACATTCACACATGACTGAAAACCCAAACAGCACAGTGAAAAGTGAGATGCCCTCCCCAGGGGCATTCGCAGTCCAGCGGCGAACACCGACTCTACGGCCACCACTGCCCAGCCCTTTGGGAGCGGGCAGGAGAGAGGCAGGGCTTACTTTCTGGACTTTGGTTTGTTTGAGGTGCTACATGCCAAATATCCAATTAAACTGTAACGAATGCTGTATTATACTGACTTTAAGATGCCTTCTTATTTCAGAGATGTTAATATGTAAAAAATACACATCTTAATATTATCTCTCATTTATTGTGTTTTTCAGAACTTAATTCTGGTAGCTAAGAAGTGACTCTACTTCTACAGGAGGAGCTTTGAATATCACCTCTGTAACTGCCAACCATAAGATGTATAATTAGAAATCACACTGAATCCACTGCCACACACTGCGGTTTTCCAAGGGGAGACTCTCTGAGGAGGACAAAGCCAACGCAAAGACCCTGGGTGGGAACACGATTGGCACATCCAAGACAGCGCAGAGCCAGTACAGCCGAAGGGTAATGAGTAACAGTAGCCGGAGATGAGGTCAGAGGGAAGGAGCAGGTCAGGCAGAGCCTTAGACACCACTGTAAGGTTCCCAGCTTGAAGATGGGTGAGGACACGATGGGATTCTGAACCTACGACTGACATGCTCTGACAGAGTTTAAAAAGGCCACTCCGGAAACAGACTCTCAGAGAGACAAAGGTAAAAGCAGGGTAGGCAACTAGGAGGTTGTGCAGTGATCTCGGAGCTGGGCAGAGTCGGGGTGGCCGGGACCAAGGTGAAAAGAAGCGGTCAGATCCAGGAAACACATCTGAAGACAGAGCCCGAAGGACTTCCTGACCGAGACGTGAGAGGGAGAGAGACGCCGAGGAGTAACTGGAAGGATGGAAGCGGCTGTCAGTGATTAGACGGGGACAGCGATGTGGAGTGCGTGTTTTCAGGAAAACCCAGTTAAACTTCAGAGAGCACTATGAGCCACCCCACCGAAGGTGGCGAGCAGTCAGACACGAAATTCTGTTGGGTATGTTCTTTTTTGTCTAGCCATTCCTCTACTGATGGATATTTAAGTTGTTTCCAATTTTTTACTCTTACAAAAAAATGCTGCACTAATATCTGGAATGCATAGTCCCAAGTAGAACTGTTATGTCAGAGGAACTACTAAAGAAACTGCCAGATTTTTCTTCAATTTGGCTGTACCAATTTGTTTCATCTTTCCTACAACCTCGCCAATACTTGACATCAATAATTACTGATCTGTAGAAACTCTTTGCACATCTACTCAATGTGAATCCTTGCTATGTGCATTTCAAACACTTTAACTTTGTTTATAGTGTCTTTTGCATACCCCAGTTTTTAATGCTGATGCCATCAAATTTGTATTTTTCCTTCATGATTTATGATGTATGATTTTTGTATCTTAAAAGGAAGGTCTACCCTACTGTGAGAACCTTAGGAGTTTCCTATATTTTGTTTCAATAATTTAGAGTCTATTATTGATGTTGAGGTAAAAACCTATCTGGAATTTATTTGGGGATACAGTAGGGGTAAAATTTCAATTTTATGTTCCATCACGTGCAGCAGCAATGGTCCCAAACTGTTTTGTTCATTGAACAGTTCATTCTTTCTTTACTGATATGTGATACCTACTCAGTCACACAAAAGTTCCCAAATAAGTTTGGATTTTCTAATCAGTTCATTGGTCTGGCCCTGCCTTCATACTACACTGTTCTAATTACATTAAGCCTTGGTATCTGGTAGGAAGAATTCCTCTGTTTCATTCACCTTCAAAATTATCTTAGCTATTTATTTATAATTACTTTTCCAAATAAATTTTCAAACCATTTTGTCAAGTTTCCAGAAAAGCCCTCCCAGATTTTAATTCTCAGTCCTCCTGGGTGTAATATAATTGGAATTATGTTAATTTTCTAGATTAACTTGGGAGAACTGACATCTTTATAACTTTAAGTCTTCCTCTCTATGAACAAACACAGTATTTCTGTGTAGACTATTGTCATGGTTAATTTTATGTGTCAACGTGACTGGGCTAGGGGACGCCCAATACCTGGAATGCATGATTTCTGGGTGTCTGTGAGGGTGTTTCTGGAAGAGTAGCATTCGCATCTGGGTGAAGAAGAGCACCCTTACCAACACAGGTGGGCATCATCCAGTCCACTGAGGGTCTGAACTGAGCGAAAAGATGGAGAAGGGTAATCCCACTCTCTCTTATGGGTGGGTTAAGCTCAGACATCCATCTTATGCCCCAGATATCGGGTTTCCTGGTGCTTTTTTAAAAAAATATTTTATTTATTTATTTTTAGAGAGAAGGGAAGGGAGAAAGAGAGGGAAAGAAACTTAAGACCCCTGTTGGGGGACCAAACCTGCAACAAGGCATGTGCTCTGACCCAGAATGGAACTGGTGACCTTTCGCTTTGTAGGACAAAGCCCAACCAACTGAGCCACACCAGCCAGGGCAGCTTTCCTGGTTCTTGGGCTTTCAGACTCAGATGGGGACTTCACACCCTTGCCTGCTCTTCCCCTGCCCTCTTCTCAGACTTTGGGGCTCGGACTGAATTATACCACTGGCTCTCCTGGTTCTCCAGCTTGCAGAGAGCAGATCACGGAACTGCTTGGCCTTCTGTTATTTCTCTAAAAACATTAAAGATATTTAATCCTTTAACCACACTCCAAATATCAACATGTTTCAACTCGTCATCAACAAAAATTATTAATGGTTTATTTTACATTTGTATTTCTTACTAGTCTCTGAAATACAGTGTGTTTCACATAGCACATCTCCTTTCAGACTGGCCACATTTTAAGTGCTCAACAGCCGCATGTGACTAGTGGCTCTTACCACCGGACAGTGAATGTCTAGACAGCATGAACTTTGCACTCATAGGAGCAGACAATCATATAATATGAATAGAATAGGTAAACAGTGTTTATAGTTCAAATGAATGACAGGGAGCCATAAATGTAAAAATGAAAAGATCTAGAAAATAATAGAGTGGAACACTATTGTAAGATTATATACCATGTATGGTTACACACATTTTTAAAAACTTACAAAACAGGCCCTGGCTGGGTAGCTCAGCTGGTTAGATTATCATCCTGATATGCCAAGATTGCGGGCTCGTCTCCGTCAGGGCACAAAGAGTAGACCAGTGACCGCTTAAACAAGTGGAACAGCAAATCGATGTTTCTTTCCCTCTCACTCTCTCAAATCAATAAATTTAAAAATTTTTTAAAAACAGTATTATAAATATATCTATATAATAAAAGTACAATTATAGAAAGAATGCATACCAAATTTATGATGGTAGCAGCTTCCAGGGTAGAGGCAAAGGGGTAAGGAACTGGGAAGGGGAACAATGGGAACTTTACTAGAAATGTTTTATTTCTTGTATTAATAAAAGAAGTCCAGAGGCAAATATATCAAAATATTAACATTTGCCCATTCTATTTTTTTAATCCTCACCTGAGGACATGATTATTGACTTCAGAGAGGGGGGGAGGGAGGGAGAGAGAGAGGGAAACATCGATGTGAGAGAGAAACACAGACTGGTTTGGTTGCCTTTCGCACGTGCCCCAACCAGGGACGGAACCTGCAACCCAGGGACGTGCCCTGACCGGGGATCTAACCCACAGCTTTTGGGTTTACGGCATGATGCTCCAACCAGCTGGGCCACAACGGCTAGAGCAACATGTGCCCATTCCTGCTAATGGGCATATTTCCTTAAAAAAATGAAATATTACTTTTCTGAACTAATTTCTCCTCAAAATTTAAAATAAATTCTTGCCCACGGTCTCTAATTCAATGCCTTCTCCAAAGTAACCAAAGTCCCAATCAAATTAGACATGAAGGCAACACCTCTGCTTTTGGTCATCTATCTACGCCGTACACTCACGGTTACGTATTTCTTCAAGATTTTAAAAATGAAAATACAAGCTCCGTCTGCATAATATGATCAGCTTCTCTAATTCACTGTCCTAATGTGGAGCGAAGCAGACGTTTATACGAAGGACAGGGGTTAATGGGCTTTTATCTCTATGAACACTATATCCCTGTGATTAAAATCTGATCGTGTTCAATTTTCCAATGAACTCCCCAACAGCAGCGCACCACGCCCATCACCTCTTTAAGAGGGGAAGCTGCCTTCCAGTGTGAGGAGGGGGGAGGGGGAGGAAAAAGCTGTTCCCTTCAAAGGCTTCTCAGAGTTAAACCTTTCGTTGCTCTTTTGAAACAAGCTTTACTTTGGAAAAAGATCAATAATGTAGTTATAAGCAAATTAATAAGAAATATTTCCCTAGTTAAACAATACATAATATTGGCAAGTTAGGAATAAGAAAAGGTATTTTTTCTCTTCAGGTAGCAAGTGGCTTACATCCACTCTATGGGGAGTGCTAACTTACTGATACTGGATTTAGTAATCATCCACACGCACTTTCCATGTCTTAATAATAACAGTCTGTTATACCTGTAGGATGCTCCGTATCAGTGTATCACCTAGTGCTCAAACGATGCACTCACGGAAGACCAGGCAGCCACATATACATTCAGTTTAATTAGTAAAGTGTCCTGGGTACTTAATCACCATTTACTACAAATTTCCTAAAAAACAAGCTCCCAATACTTGACTGAAAATTTGACTTTTGAAAGATAACACTACTTATTTGTAAAATAGGATGTAGTATATAACCTTGTCACAAATTTTTGCTTTCTCACTCATGTGGTATTTTAGGGAAGTATTTCACAGCATACAATAATATATATGTATATTAAGGGTTCATCTCTTTCAAAAATCCTAAAAATCAACACAGGCCTAAGAAGTAAGAAGTGAATTGACGATGTAGAAAACTGCTATTAGAATAAAAAATAGTTTATTTTAAAACACTTAAAACAAATTATCACATTCTTAGGCTCTTTCCTAAGCATCAGTACAGAAATTTAAAAATCTAGAACATCCCGGTAATCTAGATGATTCTTTCCTATGTAAATAAAGACCAGGTGGTTCCTAGGCACGTAATTGCACCACCGCAGTCGGACCCTCTGGGGAAAAGCCCTCCTCCATCAGGGACCCTGACACTGTCACAGCGGGCTCCAATGAGGCACAGGCAGCAGAACTGCCTGGTAGCCTTGACAATACTTTCCAAGAATAAAAAAGACATGTATTAAGGAAATAAAAACCAGCCAAACCACTGACTAATGTTAAATAAATTACGCCAATTTTACTGTTTCCCAAGAGGATTCTAACGGTTAGGAGCATTACAGCACCGTGACACAGGGCCCCAGCCACCCAGGGGCAGGCCCTTGGCTCTCAGCAGGTGCCGAGTTGTACCGCACAGAAAGGACAGCCACTGCCTGCCTCGGGAGTTCCCTGAAGTACGGTCAGAGCACTGCCAACCTGCCCACATTTAAAGAGACAGACATCTAACCCCAGTTACTTACATTATTCACATGTGTGTATATAAGATTTCTAATGTTGCACTTTAAAATCTATTATAACTGAAAAGATCTCACCCTTGTTTAAAATTTTAAAATATAACCGAACAACAAGAATCTGAACAAAAACCAATCTTTCTGAGAACAGAAAAAAAAATGAATAAGGAGTAACGTGTGTTTAAATTTATTTTAATTTCAGTAGTTATTTTTGCCAGAAGAAATCCAAGATAAGCAATAAACAGATTATTTTGGAATTAAGAAAGCTAGGAAGTATTTAAAAAACAGTGAAAAATCCCCAAACAAAACCAATCTTCTTCCCTACCCCCCGGGGGTCCTAGAACAGGAGATTACGACACCTAGTCCATTTACGGTGGACAGAGACACTCCTGGGGGTTGCCGAGGGCATGGCCCCTCCCTCCGTGCAAGATTCCTGCAAATCCTCAGAACTCTCTCAACACCACACGGTGCCTGTTCTCTCTCGCCCCTTTGTCTGCCCTCCCTCTCCCATGTGAGCACAGGTCTCCCTCTGTCCCTAACGTTGGTCAGACAATGAACTCTACTAGATTTCTGGGGGGAAAAACCTACCTGTTCACTTCTCCCAAGACTCCTAGGATGTGTGTGTATGTTTATAAGTAAATAATTGAGCATAATTTGTACATTGTACTAACTAAATGATACTTTGGGATATGATTCTAAATCATAATTTAATCCCTGCTAATCTAACACATTAGAATTTATTTTATTTCTATGTCTGATAATAAAGTTTTTATAAGAAATATATTTCTGAGAAGCTTCTATTTTATTAATAGAAGTATTGTTTGGTATCAAACTAACCATCCCTCATCTTCTATCTACTGCTTGGTACTGATCTCTAAATCAGGGGTCCTTAATCTTTTTTTTTTATCCTACTCTATTTTGAGAAACTTTTCTGCACAGAACTGCAAACATACAAACATTTTGTATAGAGATTCAGCTAAAAATTTTTCTCAGGCCACCCATGGGACCCAGGGTTAAGAATCTCTGTTTCAGGTAAACTTAAGAGCCTTGTATTTGTTCCTGTTAAATAATTTTATTTTTAAAAAATGGACATTTCAATTTTTAAGACCCCTTCCAAGGATCTATAAGCTAAAATTTCTTGTATTTATTGAATTTAAAAAAGTGAGGTCAACTATAATGAATGATTAGATGATTTAATGCTTTCCTCCTTGTTTCTCCTTTTTGGGTGTGGCACGCTAGGAAGAACTGCACAGACCCATATGGATACAATCTACATGTGTCTAAAAGAAACATCCAATATCCACATACCCCTGGTTTGGGGATTAGAATTGAGCTTCTTTTATAGATTACAATTAAAAACTTACTGAAGGCTAAATATATTTCATATTGTGAAAATAAAACTGTTTCTGGATAAATTCTTCCAGGGGCTAGCACACTGCTTTGGACATAGTAAGTGCTACATAATTTAAGTAAAATGGACAATATATTTGGAATGGAGTCAAAAACAGACATCGAGAATTACTTTTGGGCCTCAGGTCAAGGTAGCCACATAGGCTAACATGGTACTCACATCCTTCTACAACCACATCGAGATTACAGCTGAACTACAGAACCGCCATCATTCAGAATCACCTGAAATCTAGCTAAATGGAAGTCCTACAGCTAAGGATTTAAAGAAGAAGCCCCAACAAGACTGACAGGAGAGACAGTGATGCGGAACAGGCTGGTCCCATACCCACAAGTGGTAGGCAAAATTGGGAAGGATGTTTCGGCTGTAGAGGTCCCCACCCTGAAGAGTCCCAGCCTCATACTAGGCCCCCCAGCCCACTGTCCCAGTGCCAGGAAGAGAAGTCCCATCATTTCTGCCTGTAAAAACCAGACAGGATTGAGGCTGAGGGAGACAGAAGGCTTCTAAAATCCCATGCGGTTCCTCTTAAAGGGCTTCCACACAGATGTACTTGGCTTTACTCACTCTCTCGGCTCCAGAGCTGGGGCAGCGGTTTGAAAGGTAATAGAGACATATGGGGAGGAGCTGAACTGTCTGTGCCAGGGAGAGAGCTGGGAGGCAGCTTTCTCCCAGACAGAAGTGCTAGTAGAGGCCATTGTTTGTTTTCTGACACCCCCCCACACACACACACACACCGAGCTGGCAGGCACACCCCATAGTATGAGTCTCCAACGACCTGGTGAAGACTGTTTGCCCTGCCCTGGTGATTCCCTGAGACCCTGCCCCACCCAGCTTGCAGGGCTAACCCAACCTGTTTCCAGTGGGTTTCCCATACACATGACCTGTCTCGATTCATGCTTTGACCTTTTCTAAAATCTCTCGACCAGGCAGCATCTGGCCTCATTGTGCTCTGCACCTTTTGCCAAGTGGCCCCAGGCCTGATACTAGTAGCAGCTGGCCTTGGTTCACAGCTTGGCCTCTCCCGGGCACCTCCACACCCAACACAAGTAGAAGCCATCTGCAGATCATTTTGTAGTTCATGCCGGACAGCCCTGGACAGAACACAGGTGGCGGGAGACCTTGGCTGGGACCTCCTTGGAGGCCCCAGAGCCAGTGCACCTGGTGGACAGCTTCGGACCACATCGAAGCACCGCCCAACCACCTCCACAAGGGACACACTCAAGGGGCAGACTCAGCAGGCACCAGGGCCCTGCTGAAGTATGTCCTACTCTGTGTGAGGTGGGCACCAGCACGGCAGACCTTCCACAGTGGTCGCAGCCAGCCCTGCAGCTGATATGCCTGGGGATGAATCCCTCCCACTGATGTGCCAACAGCAATCAAGGCTCAGCTACAACAGGAGGGTGGACACAGCCCACTCAAGGGTCCGACTACACAAGGCCACTCTACCAACCCTGGGAGACGTAGCGGCTCTGCATAATACCTAGGAACAGAGAGAGGCTGCCAAATCGAGGAGAAAAAGAAATGTGTCCCAAATGAAAGTGAGGCCAGTTAGTAAGAAGCTAGGAAAATTCCATGGCAAGTGGAGTGGGGAAACTGAGACAGGAAGCTGGACAAACTGGTCGAACAATTTATAGTCAGACAATAAGCCCAAGGTCTTCTCTCTCCTAAACAAGGGCACTTAGGAGCAAATGGATTACACATGCTGGACCCTGCTGGGGTGGCTCTATTCAGCGACATTCTCTGAAGGTGAAACTGACCAGAAATGACCCTAGCCCCACTATGTGCTGATTTTGGTATGCCAACATATTAAAGAACTCACCTGGAAAGCTGATGAATATTCTGCGGAGACCCTCCCCCAAGACCTGCTCTAGGATTCGTACGTGCAGAAGACAGATAAAAGCCCTCAAAACAAAAGACATGGGCCTGCCTTGCTTGGAGTGCTCCCATACTCTTCTCTTGGGCACATACTTTTTTTTTTTAATTCTGGGCACACCCATGGGACTTGCAACTAGGGGGAGAGTGGGCAGCAAACCCCCTGAACTTGTCTCAAGCACCTTTTCTCTGACTCTTCAGAGAGCCAAAGCAGCCCCCCATAGGCTCTCTCCTGTTGCTTCTTTTATCCCAAGTCCTTCCTTGTGTTATTGTCTCCAGCTTTAATTGATGTGCTCTCAAAACCACCCGGACTCATGTTGTGAACTCTTTCCTGCACAAAGTCAGAACCAACACACCACCAGCCAGCCTGAGGCAGACCCACTCCAGCCTGGCAAAATAATTACTTTCTTCCTTTATACATGAGCTTCATAATTCAGCAATGGGAGTCACACAGCAGAATCAATTATAATTTTATAGTCATCCCTCACATGTCAAAACCCAAAGTGCAATATCTGATTTTAAGTTTTAAAATTCATGTTTCAGATTTTTCCAATTCTGTACTTATATTTGTAAAACTATGATGGTTTTACAAATATGATGGCTTACAAATATGCTACCTATCTATTCTCTAAGGGTATGTAATTTGAGTAGCTTTCCTCTTGAACTGAGGGCTTTTGTGGTGGTTCTGGTCTTCCCTGGAACTAATTGCTCATTTTGTAACTTAGTTGCCAGAGGTTGAGATCTCTGACCAGGAAATAAAAATAAATGGATTATAAAGTGATCAAATCTATTCAGAATTCATCAGCATCATGTTTTCATATAAGTACCTACAAACATTTACATGAAACTCTTTTTAAAAAATTCTTTTAAAAAAAAATTCTATTTATTTATTTTTAGAGAAAAGGGAAGGTAAGTACAAAGAGAGGGAGAGACACATCAATGTGTGGTTGCCTCCTGCATGCCCCCAACTGGAGACCTGGCCTGCAACCCAGGCGTGTGTCCTGATTAGGAATCAAACCAATGACCCTTTGGTTTACAGGCCGGTGCTCCACCTACTGAGCCACACCAGCCAGGGCCACATGAAACTCTTTTAAAAAAGAAACCTACATTTACAAAAATCTCAAAAAGCCAGCACAGAATACCCAATAAATGTTTTGCTGTTGTTCATGCAAATGACATAGTATTAAAATATTAAATATTTTAAAATGTAAATCATAGTTATTATCCATTTAATCATTTAGGAAATCTTACAAGATTTAATGATTTAAAAGCAAATTCTATTTCTATTAATACAAATCTACTTAACCCAAATTAGTATATATTTATCCTTGACATATGCCCTTTATTTTTATAGAAGTGTTTCAGACAATCAAGTAATCATATTGCTACTAGAATGTCATTTTTAGAGACTTTTATCACTCAGTGAAAAGAACTACTTCAAATGATATTTTCATAATAAAAATATAATAATTTTGAACCAACCATTTTCACTTTTGATTAAAAATTTAATATTGAAACATTCACACTGTCCTAAGACAGCACTTTATGTTGGGTATATGTTGAGTACTAATGTAGAATTCTTACCTGTAATGTACATGTGTGACTGTTGGTTTCCTGTATCCAAGGATCCAGGTTTGAATATCTATGGGTTTAGCTTCGGGATAAGCTATGGTTGTATCTATTATCCACTGGAGGCCTTTTGATTTGCTGTCTGAGGACAAAGAAAAAAACAACGACTTAAAATGGATCAATTTTATAACATTATTTACAACAAATTACATAGTACAGGTTACTTGAGCATAAAGCATATTCATATACCTTTTGCTTTAAGAAAACAGGATGAACTTGGTGTTACTGTTCTATGTGACACACTTAGGATGAAATTAAGCATTTCCTATTATAAACTATATAAATTTCACACAAATGAACAAACAACAGCATTATTATTTACTGGACATGTATCATTCGAGTATTCAATATAATTACGCACTGTCAAGGTCTAATTTATATTCTATCGCTCAAAAAGTGGCAAAGGTCAGAAGCTAAAGTATCACATCACAAAAATTAAAAGCAGACCTCAAAACCAAACAAAACCACCCACAAAATATAACAACATAACATGAGCACCCAGGTAACCTGATGCCTGGGAGACATTAATAAATACTGGAATAAGGCAATAAAGCAAGCGCTCTATTGACACACATGATCATCAGTGGCTGGCCATGTTTAAAACAAAACAAAAAGCTCCTCTCATTGTCGCAAGACTTATATACAAATAAAGGAATAAGCCGACCGACCGTCTGCCCTTTGGTCGGGACAGCAGGTACTGCTGTGGGGAGAGGACATGGGGGAGCACTGTTTTTACTGTCAGCACGGAGTACAAAGTTGAGCAAGACTTGAGATGGGAATCTCCATACAGAATGCTGGCAGCCAGACTTTAACATGTAATGGTCTATCCTTCCTCTGAGGTATTTGAGATCCCTACAAAATAAAACTTACTTTAAAACGTAAGTCCAAATGTGCACTAGGAATCAATGATACATTACTTTGGTGTGTTGAATAATTACAAACTGGCCTTAAATGCTTAAAAAATTTTAGGCAACATCCTGAAGGGGTAAAAATGCCCATAAAAGAAATAAGTAAAAAAATGGTTTAAAGTAACATACTGCAGAGTTTATGTAACAAAAACACATTTTGACAAGCTACCCATGATGTACATGCTGAAATGTTGAGGGGTAAAGTGTATTGATGTCTGTAACTTACTGTGAGAGGCATAAAAAAAAAGATAAACTAATGAACAGATAGAAGAATGGAGAAATATATGATAAAGCAAATTATAGTAAAATGGTAATTCCAGATCTAGTTGGTGAGCTCATGGATATTAACTATAAAATTTTTTCAACTTTCATAGGCTTGAAAATTTTGATCATAAAACCATGGGGGGAAATTAATCAGAGTTGTTTAGTATCTATTAAATTACACAATAATCAAAACACCTAATCACTTTAAGTTAATTCTGATACATGTATGAATTACATCTTAAAACAGACACAAAGATATGGAATGTTTGTTTGGAATAAAACACTACACAATGAATATGAACAGTAAATAAAATAAAATAAAATAAAATAAAATCAATACATGTTGCCAAAACATAAAGAAAAAATGGTAAAATGCAAGTTAAATAGCTTTTGGGTATACAACTTTCTAGAATTTCTTATATTTTTTCCTGAACAGTTAGAATAAAAATTTTAACTAAGGTAAGATAAATAATAAACTACTTTGCCTTGGTTATAAGCAAAAATTGTCTCGTTCCAAAGAAAAAAAAGTTTTTCTTCACCGCTGGGTGATCAATACGACAACTGCCCTGCCTCTGAGGCCTAGCACATCACAGGAGATGGCCTGGGCACAACCATTTAAAACCAGCGGTCTTAGTGAGTGCAGCAGATCCTATCTGGAAGTCCTCTGCCTTCGAGCTTTGGCTTGGCTGACATTGTACCATATCTCTCGAGTGGCAAAGCTATTCTGAACTTTCCTTTTCTATTAAAAGACTTTTTCAATTTGTCTTTGCAATAGATGGTGAAAGATGAAGAGAGCTGACTGCCAAGCAGCTGCTTAGAAAAAAACAAATGAAAGGAAAACTCGGTGTAATCTCACCAGCATTATCTCTCTGTCTGGTTCTTACTGTCATTTGAAAATACATATTTCTGAGGGCCTATCATCTCTATTTTTATTTTGTCTAAAGAATATTTTTTAAAAAATAGCAAAATGCTACTAAGGAAACAGGCCTGGTGAGATTCTTTCAGCTTTTATCACCATATTTTTATAGTGTCTTAAACTTGCTCATAAGTCTTCATGCTGTTGGCAAAATATTGTCTGCAAATCTTCCCCATTCACCAGGATATCTCCAAGATACGCAGTTCTACCTCTGAGTGTGGTTTACTTTTTCCTGGTCATAAAAGTAATACATACTCGGCATTTTAAAAACATACAGAAAAGCATTAAGACATGAGAAAAAAATCATTCATAATGTTTCAACTCAGAGAAGTGATCATGGGTAACTGACATTTTGGCATTTTTCCTTTCCCTCATCTCTGCTGCTTTGTTGTTTGTATCTTTGAGCTCAGACTCTTTTCTCCAGAGCTGTTTGCTCCTTCCACTCCACTATCATTAGAGAGCAGAGGTATTTTTCCAGCCATTAAAAACCCTCTATAAACATCATGTGTAATGGCTGTGTTGTATTCTGTTGTATGGATATTTTATTAATTATCTATCCTGTCTCCCAGCTATTTCCATTTTTTTTACTATTATTAATAATGCTGTGATAAAGTTTTTTGCCAGTATTTCAGATTATTTCCTTTTGATAAATATTTTTTTGCAGTAGAATAACTCATTTATTAATATTTTAAGGCTCTTAAATGGAGCCAAACTGTATTAAATTCATTCTCTGTATTAAAAACAAAAAAGCTTTCTAAACTTGATAAATGAAAACATTTTTTCATTACCACTTTCATTTGCGTATCTATGATTAGTTTCACAAATTACTCACTTCTTTCTCTATGTCTTTTACTCTAGCTATTCCACTTCTAGGAATCTATACCACAGAAACACTCCCACAAAAATGTAAATACATTTACAGGAATGTTTACTGTATCAGTGAGAATCGCCATGAGTGAAAATAGATAAGGTAGAGGAAAGACAGCTTTGACTTCATGCATTTTTGCATTATTTGAGTGAATTATTGTAAGCATTAACTAGTTTTTTAAATAGATACATTTAAAATTGTATTTCATCTCCTCCCTGAGTATTAGTTCTATTGGACAAAAATTATAAACATATAAAATAACACTGTTATCTTCTGGTACTCCAGAAAATCCTTTAACTCCAACGAAGGAAAAACAATGCTGAAAACCATCACACCTAATTTCCCAGCATCTCCTCCTGCTGGACTCCCATTTTCCTGTTGTGCCACAAGTGCATTCAAAATAATTTTTGTTGCTCCAACCCTTGGCAGAGTGACATGTTGAAGAAACGGCAGGTTATTTTTCTTGGCAAATGCCTGGCTTGTTTCTCTTCTCTTCCTGAGGAAGCCCCCTTCTGGAAATAAGACAATCCATTTTCGATCTCTGCTCCTGTAATTGTTTTCTAGGTGCTTCTTAAGAAGAAGTAGTTGTTGGTCACGGTGAGATTTTCCCTAGAAGGTAGACACACATATAATAAGTACAGGTACACTTGAAATTAAACTGCTATGAAATAAAAATAATAGTAACAGCTTCTAAAGTAAAATCCAATCGTAAACTAGAATGGTGACTTCCCCCCACTTACTGCCCACCTTGACTAGTGGTAAAAAGAAGCTATCAGTACTCATATAAATAACCCTTCTTGCTAAAGAAAACATTGCTCTTAATTGCCCTTTGAAGTTCATTCAATCATCAATTCTGTGATTGAGTACCTCCTACCTGCCAGGCACTGTCCTACACACTAGACATAAAGAAGAAAGTAAGAGACCCTCACTGTGGGGAACATAGTAAGTAAGGAGTGAAAATTCAGCTGGTCAAAGTGTTAGAAAAAAAAAGAGTTAAGAGGACAGAGGGGGTCAAGAGGGTCAGGGAAAGCAGCTCCAAGGAGGTGCAATTGGAGCACAGAGCTGACATGGTGAGGACACAAGCCACGTGAAGAGGACTCCAGGCAGAGTACTCCAGGTGACGAGGACAACGACCCTGAGCTTGAGCTGTGGCGATGCAGAGAACCACACCAAGGCCAGCACGGCTGACATGTGATAAATGAGGCAGACAGCTCGCGAGAGGAAAGTGCAGAGGTGGAGAGCAGATAAGGGCCCTGAACTTGGTGAGTGGTTTGGGGTAGAAAGTCACTGGATAGTTTTGACAAGGTAGTGTCATGATCTTATCTACATAAAAAAAAATCTGCTGGCTCCAGTGACAAAAACATTACAAGAGATATGTTAGGAGACTATTGCAGTTGTCCAGACAAAGGGGTCTGATGAGATTCGACTATGGTATATCGATGAGATGTGAATACCAGTATATTCAGGAAAAAACTGAAAGTCAAGCTAATGGGGAACTCGGGGCTGGGGAGCGCGGACTGGATCTTAGCTGTGAGGGAAGGAGAGGAAAGGATGACTTGGAGGCTGAAAAGAGGAATCCAGAAAACATTGCAGAAAGACCCCAAATCCGTAACTAAACAGTACAAAGGTTCTTCCTTCCAGTATGATCAATTTACTAATCATTTTTCATCTAATGCAATTGAGATGCTCCTAAAATAACCTGCATGCTTTCAGGCATTAAGTTATTCCAAACAGAAAACAAGTAGGACGTTGTCTTAGCTCTATGTATGTAAGTTCCCAACCCTACATGCAAAATATTTTTAATATTCTTGGAAATAACTTCTCAAAATTGTCTAGTAACAAAGTCCCAAGAGATTTTCTTTACCCATTAATACTTTTTTCTCTCCTCTCCTTCCTTGTTATAAATTTTTGTTTCTATTGGGGGGAACTGTTGCTCTTTAGAAAAGAATTTGCAAATCTATCTGATATTTGAAATAGTCTTTAAATATGTAAAACCTTACATTGTAATAAAAAGGAAACTATTTTAGAGTGCATTTTCTACTTTTATACCTTCAAAGTGCATGGTAAGTTAGTATAATTTGCCTCTTCTTAACAACTGAGAATCACATCAGGGTCACTTGTTACACTGCACTACACTATAAATTCAGTAATTTTCTTAGACCCCCACGATGCAAAGGACTCACCTGATTTTTCCCAGGGATTTCCCTACTGCTAAGCTTCCATTGTGAGGCTACTCTGAGATACTAGTTTGTTTGTTGTTCTGATCATATTTACTTTGTGTTAACCTTGTGGCCAGTCCCCACTTCCACTTCTTTCTGAGGTTCCAGAGCATGCATCTGTTCATCTCTCTGCCCAGAAGAACCAAGGGTGTGTCCAGAAGAAACTAGGTAATTGCGTGGCATGTGAAAAACGAGATGTGTTCTGTACATAAAACTGTTTGGAGTAAAGAACGTGTGTTTTGTGACACCTATTTTCAGAGAGCTTAGAATTTTTTCTACACACTTCCAGCTTATTTCTGAATGCATTATTCTCAGAAGGGGCTTAATTAGACTCACTAGTTATTCATTAAGTACTTATTATGTGCAAGGTACCACACAATCCAGATTTAAGTTGACAAATATAGAAACACCATTACCATACACAAAATGCCTGCATATCATATTTCAGTTGCCCATTCCTGAGAAAACAAAGTTTGTGATACTAGCAGCGTATCAGCGGAATACTATGTAATGTAGTGCTGACTTGGTAAGCGGCTATGGTCCTTTTCCTACACACTAAATTATTTCTAATGCTTGGGACCCATTCCCAATCTGCCTTCTGCTATCAAACCTACCCATACTCATTCTTTACATTTATGCCAAATATCAGCTTCTCCTCTCAAAAGCGTCTTTCTGAATCCACAGAAATCTGATGTACTCATTGTTCCTACTGCCAACTCTCAAAATAATTCCTCTTTTTTATTTAATGATCCCCCTACTGCTAATTTACAGACTTCACTTAACAGTGACCTATAAATAAAATCACAGTGATAATGTAGATGATGACAGTGGTAAGCACGACAACAATGATGCCCAAGGCGGCAGGCGCTGTCCTGAGTGCTTCGCAGGTACCACTGCCTCCTACCCCCCACCCACCTGTGAGGGGAGCACCTGTCGCTCTCCTCGCACAGAGCGAGGAGAGCAAACTTTCAGAGTTTAAATGACTTGCCCAAGTCACACAGGTAAGAAGTGGAAGAGCTGAGAATGTGGCAGGCGCTTGGTAAATGTTCACTGAACATGGTACTGTTTAGATGGGAGTAGGCATTAGAATATTCACATTATCAGCGTATTAATGCTTGTGCATACTCAAGTTCAGACCGCAATAAATGATTTAGGGAACACAGAGTCAGAGGAAGAGCTCCCTAATGTTACCTGTTATTACTGGTTTTGTTATGCCTCTTTATACAAGAAAGAATCAGTCTGATCAGGTTATCACTGAGAAAAAAAATGCTCATTACTTACCTGTCTTATAAAGAAGTCTCCGTGAATGAGAGAAACAATTCCAAAGTTTGTGTACCTAAAAATATGATCCATCAACCACATCATTTCAGAAACAACCTAAAGTGTTTAAGAAACAAGAAATAATTAAATGTTGGACAGAAGAAACCTGACTGTAGTCTAGACCTCTCTAAGTGTTGAGAGTACCTTCTTTGAATGTAGCATGGAGAGCGTATAAAAAATCAAGTAAACATTCCTACTTGTAAATCAATACTGCCCTAACTTTTTAGGTAAGAGGTAAAAATTTCAATATTTCCAGTTTTGTATTTCTCAATTACTCCTTTATGAAGAAGATTTTAAAATTCAAGATTTCAAATCATTCAGCAGTATCAGATCATAAAAATGTTTAGTATAACTAACCTGAAAACAAAAACAAAATTACTCTGAACAAAAAAATGTACCTAAGACAAACTAACTGAAATCTTTTTACAAAAGCAAATAAAACAAACTTTCTTTTGTCTGCATGACTGGCAAATTTCAGGTTAACTCTATTCTGGTTCATACAGTTATCATCTTTGAGTTAGAGTAATAATGTTAGGTGTATTTATATTGACCGTTTTAATCATTCTTTGAGATTCAAAACTAAGTACACTGTGTAATCACTAACTATGATAATATAATTATCATATCAGAAGAATAAAAATGTTAATTGGGGATACTCTTGATACAAAGTCAAATAAACTAGTTTTTACAAAATTTTAACATCATGAATTTAGGGTATAGGTGATAAATATCACCAGAAGTATAAATACATCTACACAGTGATAGTCTTAGTAATTCAAGATTCTTAATAGAAGAAAGGTGAATTTATTCCACATTCCAGCAAGATTATGCCTCTGCTTTCCAGATAAACAAGAAAACAGAAAGCATAGTAATCAAACATATTTTCCTCGACTCCCACCTCATTTCCTGACCCTTGAGCTACAGAATCAAAATCTCTCGGCCCTAAGCACACCAGGTGTCTTCTTGCCTTGGTCACCTTGGCCGTGACGATCTCACTAAAGAACAGGCCCTTCACTACTCTGCCTTACTCAATTCTACTTCTTCGAGGTGAAGTTTATGTCCTCTTCCCTCCACCACGTTTTCTATACCCATCAAGTACATTGTGAGCTCACCGGCCACCGATACTTCTCACTTTGCAATGATGTATCGTTTGCTGTATCCTCCCTCCACCTACCAGTGGCCAGTCGGCTCCTCTGGGAGGAGGAAAGTGTGTCATAGGGTGGTGATCTGTTTACAGTCACTGACCATGTATATGAAGCACTTCATAAACATGTGCTAATTTGTTTACTTACTCTAGGCCAAGTATTTGCTGCATTAATTTTATATACTACTTATTTAGTTTTCTATGACTAGAACCTGTTTAACTTCTCCTAAGGTGGTAAGTCCTTTAATGCTAAAGATAATTTCTTTTAAACCCACCCAATATATAGACACATCTTATTATTAATATAAGCCATTCAAATCACCAGTTCAACCAGAGCCTTAATAACATTAATTAAAATGGGCCTCATATTTTTCCTTCCAATACGCTTTGCAAATAAAATCCAAAATAATATTTACCTTATTTTCCTTTGGTGAAAGATCCCCCAGATCACCAAATTCATGGACTGGTTTCTCTCTCGTATCTTAAACAATACTGTTCTTTGTCTCTATATTTCTCAAACTGGAAACCCACCACTTCACCTTAAGATAGCCCCCAATTTAAACCATATTAACTTGGCTTTCATCCCAGTTATTATTTTAAAAACAGCTTTAGAGAGATACAATTCACATGATCCCAGTTATTATTTCTTTTTAAGTCTCTAAATTTCTCTCCTGGAGTGACTTAGAAATACGCATTTTTGAAGTTTTTCTAAAGTCTCAGGAAAAGCACACGAGCACATATTAAAGTCTGCGTTCCAACCGTAGGGAGACGCGTGGGTGGATTCCGCGCCGCCCGCCCCACCCCGCCCTGTCCCCCTCCGTCCCGCTGTCAGGCAGAGGCTCACCCGTCCTTTGTCCTGGAGGCACATCATCAGAGTGCACACGTCTCCGGTTGCCTGATGGTTCACCAACATTACTGCTTCGTCTTTGGAAATGGCTTTAATATCGTCGCCCCATTCCATCACTGTAAGAATAAACAAGCTGTCATTTTAAAGACTTTTATGTCACTAGAAACCTTGCATTAGAAATGCATTACTGGTATACATTAATGATGATACATCACTTAGCTGAAACTTCTGCACGTTTAGAACTTTACTTCTTATAAAAATACGAACATCGATATAACATTTTGCAAAGCCCAAAAACATCCATCAAAATAAAAAATGGTCATACCCTTTGATCTACCAGTTCTACTTTTTAAAATTTATCCTATAGAAACATTCATCTAAACAGGCAAAGATACATGCATAAAGGATGTTTGCTGCAACTTAAATGTCCACCGACAGGGGAATGGATAAGACACTTATGACGTAATAGAAGAGTATGAATCCATTAAAAGAATGGAGGGCGTCTCTGTACCCAAATCCCCCAAAGGACTTGTTACCTAAACAGAACAAGTCACAAACAGTGTATACAGCATGATAACATGTTTTTAAAGAAGAAATAAAATTTATGTTATTTAATACATTGGAAAAAGTCTGGGGGAATGAATTCCAAACTATTAATATTGATCGTCACTAGGAAGTGATTCCCAGAATGCTTCAAATGCTGTTTTGTAATAAAATATGCAAATATTATAAAAATATGTTAAGTATCTTCACTTCAAAATAAGAAAATAAAGATGTTGCGTTCACTACAAATCTCCAGATGGAAAGTCAGAGCCTATGCGAGCACTCCAAGGGAAACAGTGGCGTCTCCATGAGGTCAGGCTTCATTTTACGGTAAATTCACTTTGCAGAAAAAAATAAAATTGAGCACCAGTCTCACACATCAGTATTCTACAAAGAAGCTTCTAGGGCTCCTCAAACGCCTGCCATGAACTACCAGGGGCTGAGTATGCGTTAGTGTTCACTTGTCCCGGGCCACGCTGAATTCCCCAGTCCTGCTCGGCCTCCCCAGTTCCCTCTAAAAAAACTACTCTGACACGACAATAAAGTCATGTTGAATTTCGTAAAACTCTGTATTTTATTCAACAACACATTTAATCGCCAATGACTCTGGGACTCTTTCCCTACCATACCTGTACCATATGATACATACTTCAAAGACAGACACCGTTAGACTAACACAATCTAGGTAAATCATGCTTGAAGAGAAAAAGCACGTATTTCACGTGCGGAGCAGCCGTGTTCCGCGGACTGTACCCTGCTATCCCAGAACCGGCTAAGTGTAACGACGGAGCCAGTATCTTAACCAAGAAATAGGACTGTTGGCATGTTAAAGAAGAGAAGCTATGGATGCCTGCCAGGTTGTACATCGAACTTGATTAGAAGAACAAAAATATTTTAACATACTGTTCTGTGAAATGAATTCTCAAAAAATAATTGGGTCAGGTCCACTATTTCCAAAGGGAATACAGGAAACTGAATAAAAACTGAAAAAGGAGTTTTCTAGTTGTAACAGAATTTTTAAAATTCTTGTTAGAAACCAAAGCCAAAGATGATCACTTACCACACTCACCCACATGCACACACACACACCAACAAACCTCTCCCCAGAGTTACAGACTAGAGCTGACCAGGACATTTTTCATCTCAAAAAGAAAATTTAAAAGAATAATTCACCACAAATTCCTTAAAAACAGGGATGCTAAAGCCATTATTCTGACTGACAAGACAATGAACGTGGAAAAGAAAGGCTGCTTAATACATGACCACACAAACTTATCCTCCAAAGTTCAAAAACAGTGTGCCTGCAAGCAGACACCCTAGACTATTTTACTGTGTTGTGCCTTGGTTTTCTCCTTTATAAAACAGTAGTATCGTTAATGTTACTCCAAACATATTGTAAAAATAAATGAGACATAACTGACAGACTCACAGAGATCTTGGGTAATTGGATTACATGAGAGTGGAAGTTACTTTTGAAATCAATACTAACTAGAAGAGTCATATGCCCACTGTGTCACGTAAGGTCAGCTGTTCTAATAGGAATAGTAAAGACTGTGAAGAGCAAAACACCACATGAAAGAATCTCTCGTTGCTCAAAAACTGTGGCTTTCAGTAGCCCACATTGGAGGCAGACTGGATTGGATTCATCCCAAGTTAGAGGTTAGCCGAGCAAATGGGGCGAGATGAAAAGAGAATGAGAACATAATTAAGGGCGGCCATGAGGAAGTAGCTTAAGGTACTAATTAATGGAGGGGAGACTGGTGAGGAAAGGAACCAAGCAAGGGGGTTATTAACTGAAAGAAAACGGAGGGAGGAGAGGTATTTGAGGCTACCCCTCATCTTCACGCTTACCCATCCTAGTCAATCTCCCAGAAGGCCCGGGTATTTAGAAAAAGCCCCTGGGTAAGGCTGATGTTCACCTGTGAACAAGAACTGCTGGAACTGAAGCACTGCTGACCTTTGTTTTATTTTTTAACCAAGTATACTGAACATATTAGGCAATTGTGGCCAGTGCCCCTTTTTTGGGCACTTAAAATTTAAGAGGTTTAACTTGAGGAGACAAGGCTGAAGGTGTAGCTTTTGAACTGGTTGCTAAACGAAAAGAATAACAGCAGCATACATGATTAAATAGATATACAATAATTAAATACTAATAATCTTAATAGATAACACTTACAGAATGCTTACTTTGTGCCAGGCATTTATAATTAGTAACAAAATCCCACGTGTCCAGATATCATGATCCCCAATTTACAATTAAGGGAAACGAGACACAAAATGCTAAGCAAAATTTGCCAAGTTGCGCAGTTAGGAAGTAGGGGAACTCGGATTCAAAACCACGGCTGTCACTGCCCGCTACAGGTCAGAGAACCTTGAAGGCAGTACTTGGGTAAGTTGCTCACAGGTCCCCTGAAGTTGCCCGTTACTGTGCCAGGAAGTGGGGTGGACAGGCTAAGTCCCAAAGTCCTCAACAAATAAGGCTGGTGGATAGCAGCAATCAGGAGGGGTACAGAAGCACACAGCCAAAGAATTAAGTGGGGTTTGTTTGTTTGTTCGTTTGTTTGTTTGTTTTTGTGTGACAGTTGAATAATAACCAAGTCTAGAGAGGCGATGGATATCAAAGAAAAAAATCAGCATTGTCTTTGGGCCCAGGAGGCAGCCATCTTGAGCATCATACGCTCATCACAGAACCAGCTCTTCCCCTTAGGCTTCTCCGTCTCAACAAAGGACACCATCATTCACTCAGGCAACTCACGACAAAACCTGCGACCACCTTTGATTCCTCCCTCTCCTTAGTTCTCCACACTCAGTGCGTCTCTAAATCACGCGGTCTCTGCCTCCAGAACACACCCTGCACCCTCTGTGTCCGTCCGTCTTTGCCCTCCAGCAACTCTAACTCTTCCCTGGACTGCCCAGCATCCTCCTAACTAGTCTTCTTGCTGCCACTCCAGCCGCCTGCTTAAAAGAAAGCTTCAGAATATAGTCCAATTCTAAATACCAATCAAATCAAAATCATCACTGGTAGGCATGAACTTAAAAAGAGCACGAAAGTTAAAGGTAATAATTGGTAAGAAACTAACTGGTATTTAAAAAAAAAAAGAACCAATGTATTAGAGCAAACTCATAGACACAGAGAACAGATTGGTGGGTATCAGAGGGGACGGGGGTTTGGGTTGAACAAAGGTCGGTAGGGGGGTCAGCTGTATGGTGATGGATAGTAACTAGATTTTGGGGGGTGATCAGTTTGTGATATATACAGACATTAAATTATAATGTGCACCTGGACGATGTATGTAATTAATTAGTTAGCTAGTTAATTAAACAAACTTACACTGTTTTGAAAAAGGGAACTATTGATAGCTTGGGAAAAGCAATGGTTCCTGCAGCCATGAGAACTGCAAAACTTCTAGCATCCTAGCGAACAGCCTCTATCACAACCCCCAAATCCTACAGGTTTCCAAACATCCGCCTCCTGGCCCCATCCCATTTAAGAACCACTAAGGCAGAAAGTTCAAAATGAGTTAGGTCAGTACAGGCCTGTGGTAAAACCAGAGTGAGGTTAAGTAACAAAGGGGAGCAGCAGAGCCAGCACGAGGCCCAGGCCCGAGAGCAGCGTGCTCCCTGGGAGCAGGTCCAGCCTTCTGGCGCTCACCCTTCACCTACTCAGCCCAGGACGTGGCAGCCAAGAGTCTGCAAGTCTCCTCTAGAAAATCCAACCAGCTCTAGAGGAAAGATCTACAAATACTCGTATCTACGGCTCTCTAATGAAATATTCCAATCAGATCTGGTACCCTACAACTAGGTACCAGAATTCTGCACATCACCATATAAACCACAGAAGCCAGCAGGTGAGAGGAAATGGTGTTATGTGGTGTGGACAGGTGGGATGGATTGTGGGAATGAGGGAGAGTAGTTTTTTGTAAAAGGCGGGAGGCTATATTTTTGTATTATTCAAAAGGTAAGAATATCTTTAGCATCTTTATATTCCGGAAGTCAAGAGCAAAGATAAAAGGAGACAGTAATTAGTGACGTGAGACTGGGGGTGGGGAAGAGAAAAGGGAAGAGTCTCCAGGCCACAGCCCCGGGCCACCAGCCCAACCCAAGGCACAGTGGGCAATGAGGGGAGTTAAAAGCTGACCTAGGAGAGAGAAATGTTCAGAAAATAATCATGAACATAGATACCCCAGGTGGAGCTGAGCTGGGCGAAGTTGGGGATGCCCCTACAATGAAAGGGCAGAGAGCAGGCCTAAGTATTCACACCAGCCAAATGCCCAAGAGGGCTTATGCCAAGAAATTCATAGTTGGAGCTAATATGTAGCCTCTGGTTGAGGCCTGACCATATTCCCAAACTTTGAAATCCAGGCTAGTGAAGGAAAAAAGCACTAAGAATATAATCAGATGAGAAACTAATTAATTGTATTACATAGTGTTACATTTTCTTATTTTGAAGAGCTTTCATTCTGATTCTCTCCATTGCCACAGTAGAGCTGTAAGGCACAGAAGCCAGGTGTATCAGTCTCACGTAAAGCTGAGGATCAGAGGAGATACTGTACTAGGTAATACTGTAAGCAAGCACTGTAAGTCTAACTGAAATCCTGGTCTGTTGACCCCTGACACCAAAGCACACACATCCCTTGTGTATGATTACTAACCAGCCAACTGAAAGGAAGTGTGCTATGTTTTCAAGGCATCATGAAAATAGCATGGGCTTTAGAATAGGAGACCTTCACTCAAAGGCCAGCTCTGTCCCTTGCTAGCTCTGTCACCCACCAGAGCTCTATCCCCCAAAGTAACTTCCACCAGGCTTCACTGTCTGCTTATACAATGGGGTGGATGTTCCCTGCCTCCAAGGACTGTTTATACTGTATAGTATTTAATAAGAACCCACATGCAAGCACTTGCGAAAAGGCCTGGAGCACCAGGCACTCGGGGTAAGGTGCTCTTCTCATGGGAGGTGTCGTCAGTTACCTGTGGTCTGCATGGAACAGTAAAAGGCATGGGGCAGGCTTTTCTTTTCTTTTAACGCCTTCCCAAAGAAAAATAGTTTCTAAAGTCACCAGAAACACTGACTCAGAAAGCAAACTGTAAAGTAAAGAATCTAAGGTCACAAGAAGAAAACATCATTTCGAGATTGTTATTAACAGGATGATGAATGTAAGAACTTGACACAGGGGAGAGAATAAAGAGGCTACCTAATTAGAATCCACTATAGGGATAAGGTTCAAACTCACAGTCTATGGGGTCCATGTATGAACTTCAGAGTTATAAGCTCCTTGAAGTCGTTTGTAAAACTGTCAGCATGTGCAAAGGTGCTGGGGTAGGCCAAAAAAATGTTCCCCCACCTCCAACTCATAAGATGTCCATGTCAAATCCCCGGAACCTGTGAATGTTACTTTATCGTAAAAGATATGATTAAATTAAGGGTCTTGAAAGAAGGAGCTTATTCTGGACTATCTGGATGGGCCCCAAACCAAGGAGACGTGTCCGTGTGAGAGACACACAGAACAGACACGGAGAAGAGGAGGAGGCAGATGGAGTGGTGCAGCCACGAGACCAGGAGAGCTGTGGCTACCGGAAGCTGAAGAGGCGAGGGATCTCCCCAGAGAGCCCCTGGCAGGACTGCTGACACCTTGAATTGAACTTTTGGCCTCTAGAAATGTGAGAGAATAAATTTCTGTTGTTTTAAGTGCTTCTGTAGTAATTTGTTATGGCAGTCATAAGAAATTAATACAGGTGCACTTTTCAAGGCGGGGGAGGGGTGGTTGGGGGAAGGCCCATTACTTTCATCAGATTCTGAAAAGAGGTTTTTGTGAATTCCAGAAAGTAAAACTACCATTGCAGAGGATAAAACAAAACTGTCTATAAACAGAGGAACTAGAAAAGTTTTTAAAAACCTGCAGAACAAGTCATTACTTTGATAAGATCCCATGGTTCATAAAGGTTGAAATAAAAAAACTAGTAAGCTGTCCTCTGACATCTGTCCAAAATCCACTCTACTGTCTCCTGGAGTTCAGCTTTATGAATGCATTAAAAGGCAATGATTCCCAAACAACTAAACAGCTTGTTTAAAATATAGGTTCTCAGACTCTGTCCCCATACACTGATTCGGAGTCTCCAGGGCAGAGGGTGCGTGTCCTCTGATAATCCAGGCACGCAGACAGAAGTGGAAACCACTACCGCGAGGCAGGGGTCAGTGAACTTGATTTTCTGCCCAGCGTCGGATTGTAAGTACGTTAGGCCATGCAGGTGAAGCGGCAAAATGGAGGATATTATACAGGTGTGTATTTACATAACAAATCTATTTTCCAATGAATTTTCAAAAATTTTATTGACAAAATTCAAAATATAAGAATAACTAATGGGTGATACACTCTAAGACCCTCTGCAGATGCCTGAAACCACAGATAGTACTGAACCATATATATATATATATATATATACATATATATATATATTCATATATATATACATATATATTCATATATATATGAACCATATATATATATATACACACACACACACACACACATATTTGTTTTTTTCCACACATAGTTATGATACAGCTTAATTTATAAATTAGGCACATTAAGTGGTTAACAATAGCTAATAATAAAATAGAACAGTTATAACAATATACTGTTATAAAAGGGATGTGAATGTCTTTGGGATCACTACTGAGTATAATAAGGGGACCTGAAACAAGCACTGTGACAGGTCCACAGCCCATCTGCCATCTGAGATGGCTACTAAGTGGCGAACTGGCAGGTGGCTTATTTACGGTGTGGATACTAGACAAAGGGATGATTCACATCCGCTGGGGATGGAGCAGGACAGTGCACGATCTCACCATGCTGCTCAGAATATGGTGCAATATAAAACTTACGATTATTTATTTCTGCAGCTTTCCACATAATATTTTCAGACTGTGGTTGACAGCGAGTAACTGAAACCATGGAAAGTGAAACTGCAGAACATGAAACTGTGGAGCAGGGTGGACTACTGCACAACTTTCTGCAGCACAGGTCTGCTAATGAGACGTATGGGCGTCCTTTGGGGAGGGTTACCATTTCACTTAACTGGGGTTCAAAGTCAGTGTTTCCTATCATCAGATGGATGTCCAACAGCGATCTGTGAAAACCTCCAGAGCGGGAAAGGATTTGCAAAACAAACAGGCAGTGGGCTGGATTTGGCTGCTTACCAACCACTGCAGAAAGGCATTAAATAAAAAAAGGAAGAAGACGAATAAAGAACCACAACTCCTGCTTGTAAGCAATTGAAAAATTAGTTAAAGAGACACGAACAGCAACAGTAAAAATAAGAGTGAAAAACAGGAAGCAATTTTGAATATTTTATGTCATAAAGCAGTGAGTCCTAACCATTTCAAGTATGAACAGCCTTTTCAATGTCCAAATATGTAGCAGATATTTATGACAGTTCTTTTAGCACTGAGTGAAAACATCCACAACAAAAAGCAACTATAAAGTCTATAATATTTTTAAGGGATTTCTGATTAATCAAAACAGCAGCTACATATATTTGAAAAATATTAACATATATTTACAAGACATTATTTATCCACAGATGATACTTAATATGTACATAGATTCTTGACCCTGACAGAACCCTGAAGCACTACAGGAAATCTCGGCCCAAAGATTAGGAACCACAGTTACGGAGCAGATGACAGAGAGGTTCAGAAAGGAGACAGCAGACACTGAAGGAGGGGGAGCCATGTCATGGGGTTAGATAAGTAGGCAGAACCTTTCAGAGAAACTGAACAAAAGATCTCAGGGAGAGGAAGAATAGTGAGGAAATGTAGACAGAATGAGAAGAGCAGTCTTAGTAAATACCAGTTCCGAACAGGAGCAAATTACGGAGGCGCTGCCTGCCCGCCCCCGCCACCAGAGCCAAGGGCTTTCCACGGATCGTCCCCCCTAAATGCTCTCTCCTTCCATCTTCACTGAGGACAGTTCCCTAACACGTCAGCCATGCAAGTAAGTGACCCTAAGTAGGTCAGCATCTTGACTTTTTCATCTTAAAAATTAAAAGACAGCCCTGGTCGCGTGGCTCCATTGGTTGGAACGTCATCCTGTCCACCAAAAAGGGTGCAGGTTGGATCCCTGATCAGGGCACACACTGAGGTTGTGGGTATGAGGCCGGATGCAGAGCATGCAGGAGCCAACCAATCCATGTTTGTCTCTCACGTCAATGTTTCTTCAATCTCTTTCGTTCTCTCTCCACCCACCCCCTCCTTCTTCCTCTCTCAAATCAGTAAATATATCCTTGGGTGAGAATTTTTAAAAAATAATTATAAATAAATTGATTAATTAATAAATATTAAAAGCCTTCTCTTGAGCCAGTTTCTCTCCTGCAACTATCACCCTCTACTCCTTCAGAGCCAAGCTTCTGGAAAGCCCTGTATTCATGTTTGCATTTACCTTCTCCCGTTCCTCATTGATCTCCAACCTGCTCCGGCCCAGTTTCCACTTCTACCACCTCGGTGAGGCTGCTCTCGCCAAAAGCAACATACCAGCGCAACAGCTCTCGTCTCCCAAAACAAACTCCCATCAGGAGTTCCCATGGCCTTCAGGTCAATGGCTTCTTGCTGACGGCCATCAGACCCCCCGACCTCCCACACACACACTGCTGAACCCTGACCTCCCATGCCTAGGAAGGCATTCCTGCTGCTTCTCTGCCGCTCCGCCTTAGGCTCCACCACTCCCCTCTCCCGAGCCTCCCACTGTTGGAAGCCTCTGAGACTGACCCCGGGCTTCTCATCACTCAGAATTTGGGATCTCCCTAGGTGTTCTCCTCCATCTCCATGGCTTTAAACACCTTTGGTCGTTGCCCGACCTGCCTTTCTAGCTCAAGTGTCCCTTCTGAGTTCCAGACTTCACATCCCCACATCTACTTCAGAGCTCCACTTGGATGCTTCTCACCTACCCTCTAAATTTCTCTCTCTCCTCTCCTGTTCATGTTACTCCTTCTCAGGCTGCCCTAACCACCCCGCAGCTCACACCAGAACCCTCATGGTCGCCCCTGGCACCTGTCCCGTAGCAGTGAAACACCAGGCCTCTCTCACGCCATCCTCTTCACGCCTGCTTGGTTCCCATGGCCTTCAGGTCAATGGCTTCTTGCTGACGGCCATGCTAATCGACAGAGGAATTCTGCTGGCAGCTTGAGTTTTCCAACAGCAGCCCCTTACCACAAGGTGCCTCTCCCGAGGAGATGAGGGAAGTGTGTACAAAAACAATGACTGTTTACCAAAGATTTGCAGGAACCTTACGACCAGACTCACATCAGCTAGAGCCTGCAGACTAGGAACAAACACATTCCACTGTGTCCTCAGAGCCCTGCTGGTGCCCAGATGTTTGCAGCAGCCGGCTAGCACCCCTTGCCCCTCCCATTCCCCCTCCCTTGACATAAAAGAAGCCTGAACTCTGCACTTTCTGAAGATGGATTTGCCACACCACTTGGTCTCCCATCTTCTCTTTGTGCCTTCTGGGTCAATAAACCTTTCCCTACTCCAACTCGGACGTTTCGAGTTTCGACCTTGGTCTGGTAACACCCCCATTGCATCCTGTATGGTCAGTCCCTTGGCTAACCCTGACAATTCCCCCTATAAAACCCTCCAGTGAGTGAGTTCTCCTCTTTGCATCCCCACGGCCATCACGCCGAGACCAAGCTACTCTCTCCTCACCTGACCACCTCCCGAAGGTGTATCCCTTGCACACTCTCCACTCCCTCTAATCCATTTCCGCAAAGCTGGCGGAGTGTAGAATTACAAATATGAACTTGATCTCACCATCCCCTTACTTAAAATCCTTGAATGGTTTCCTCTTAGGATGAGTTTCAAAACCCTTCACATGCACTTAAAAGGCCTCAGTGGATTTGGCCATATCACCTCCCCACCACAACCTTCCCTACTTCCTCATTCACTGCGTGCTGCAGCCAGTCCAGCCTTCCCTCTGCTGCCCGAACAGGACGAACCCCTTTCCTCCTCTGCACCAGCTACTCCTCACTCAGCCTCACCAGGCCGACCCCCATTGACTGCCCAGTTCTCAGTTTCCGTGCCGCTTTCTCCAGGAGGCCATTCCTCCCGGACACCCATCTCTCCAGACTGCGCCCTCCGTTCTTACTCTTGTAGTGCCTACACTTGTTCTTCGGAGCCCCTCTCACGGCTGTGATGACGTGCTTGCGTGTGCCTCCTGTTGCCTCGCACACGGGACAGTCAACCACAGCTGCACAGGAGCTGTGCCGCCAGCCCCCCCGCCCCGCCACCACCGCCCAGGGCCTGAGGGAGCATTTGTTATCGGGACGGGTGGCTGCATCAGCCAGAAGACAATCCAACAAAGTTGCTCTGAAGCACTTCATAACTTATAAACATAAAATTTGGTTAATATTTTAGTCAGACTATGGCTTAAATTAATAAGTTAACATTATTTATTAATTAAAGCAAAAACTGTATTGAGCTATACTATTAGCTAAGCTTGAGTACCCTCAAATATATTTCTAAAACTATCCCATAAGTTAGCTTTTATTCATTTAGACGTACTTTTCCCCAAAAGGTTAACATAGTTGATTTCCTAGGCACTAATATCATCACATTAACAAAAGTTATTCATAGAGTACCAACTACCACGCTATTAACTTTACATTAAAGCTTCACAAGCAATAAACATAACAACCTCTATTTTTACAGCTTATGAAACTGAGGCTCAGAGAAGTAACTAGCTCAGAGTCATACAACCAGCAAGTGGTGGTGGCAGGACCCCAACTTATACTAACTCACAAGTCAATTTTGTTACTATATCACGCTATCTCTAATATCATACTTACTTTATTTAGCAATATCTATTCTTCATTAAAAGTACATCTTTCTATAAGGATCCCAGGCCTAACCTGACTTTAAATGATTATTCAGATAACTGCCCAATTCAGTCACTCACATACAAAACCAATCCTATCCCGCCCACAAAAAAACAGCGCCCGTGACTCGTTAAAAATGATACCCTTGTTCCTTATCCATGTAATCTATACTTTACTCTACAAAACACAAATTTAGCTTCCAGGTAATTTTCATCTCTGCAAGGACTTCAATTAACTTTGAAAAATGGAACCATCATATTAAGGGAAAATGTACATATTGATTTCCATTTTTCCAGAAAACTTCTTGCAGATCCATTGGACACATATTTCATAGTAAACTCAACTACTTCTAAAACCATCCATCAAAATAAAAACTATGCCAAATTTCCTTTTGGTAGGAATTACTCTAAATCACCCTCTCTAGCACAGTATTTTACAAATCAACAACTTTGCTAACTGGCAGTAGGCAGTCGATAAACATTTGGTTTCTCAATCACACAAGATACTCCTACAACTAATGTCCTGTTTTCTTGAGAAAGCAAACAGTAAATGTTGTTACATTAATAATATTTCTGACACAGGTGAAACATATAACTAGAAAACATTTGCTCAACACAGAGGTAGGAAGGGGTCATTTAACCCAATTATGAATATTAATTATTGAAAAACACTATTCTCAGTGAGCATTTCTAAATCCAAGATGAAGTTAAATTAGGATTTCTGATTCATGAATGAATGACTACTGAAGTCATAATAAACAGCAAAAAGGGTCATGATTTTTGAAAAAATTAAACTACAACAAAATATACTTAACACTCAAAACTTATTATGGCACTACAGCAATGAAGATAGTGTGGGACTGGCATAAGGAGAGACATATACAAACAATGAAATAGAACTGAGAGTCCAAAAATAAATCCATACAGCCAACTGATTTTCAACAAAGGTGCCAAGATCATTCCATGTGGAAAGGGCAGTTTTCTCAACAAACTATGCTAGGAAAACTGGATATTCACATGCAAAAGAACGATGTCTGGTCCTCTACCTTATACCTGAGGGAAAAACTAATGCAAAATGGATCAAAGACCTAAATATAAAAGCTAAACTCTTAAAAGAAAACATAGGTGTAAATCTTCACGACCTTGGATTGGTCCATGTTTCTCAGCTATGGCACTGAAAGCACAAGCAACCAATGAAAAAACAGAGAGGGCATAGTACACAGCAGGGGTCCCCAACCCCTGAGCGTGTACCCTTACTGGTCAGTGGTTAGGAACCAGCCGGGCCACAGAGCTGGAGGTGAGCAGCCCCGGGCAAGTGAGGGAAGGTTCACCTGTATTTACATCCACTCCCATGGCCCACATTGCTGCCTGAGCTCCGCCTCCTGTCAGATCAGAGGTGGCATTGGATTCTCATAGGAGCACCAACACTGCTGTGAACTGTGCGTGCGAGGAGTCTAGGTTGCGGGCTCCTCAGGAGACTCCAACTCCCGGTGATCTGAGGTGGAGCTGAGGTGGCGATGCTACTGCTGACAAGCGGCTACAAACACAAATCGTCATTAGTGGAGAGGTGTGACTGCACAGAGACCATAATAAATCATCGCTTGCAGACTCATATCCAAGTCCTCTCAGTGAGTGGCAAGTGACAATGAAGCTGCATCTGGTGGCAGGCTGTAAAGCCATCCCCCTCTACCCCAGTCCATGGAAAAACCATCTTCCATAAAATGAGTCCCTGGTGCCAAAAAGGCTGGGGACCACTGGCTCACAGAATACAGAAAAAAACTTATAACTCAATAATAAAAAGACCATAACCCAATTTAAAAATGAGCAAAGGATTTGGATAGACATTTCTCCAAAGATACATAAATGGCTAGTAAGTACATGAAAAGATGCTCAACATCATTCGCCATTCGCCATTCGGGAAATGCAAATCTAAACCACAGTGAGCGACCACTTCACACCCATAGGGTGGCCAAATTAGAACAAAACAACAAAACAAAGCCCCAGAAAATAAGTATTGGCGAGGATGCAGAGAAACCAGAACTCTTCCACGTTGCTGCTGGGAACGTATAATGGGACAGCTGCTGTGGAAAACAGTTTGGCAGCTCCTCAGGAGTTAAACATAGAATTATCACATGACCCAGCACTTTGACTTCTGGGTCCAAAGGACTTAAAAACATGTTCACACGGAAACTCACACATGAATGTCCATAGCGGTATTATTCATAATAGCCAAAATGTGTAAACAAGCCAAACGCTCACCAGCTGATGAGTGGATGAACAAAGTGTGGTCCACACACACAGTGAGGTGTCATCCAGCCAAACAAAGAAATGAAACGCTGACACGTCAAAATATGGACGAACCTTGGAAAAACGTGATGCTGAGCGAAAAAAGCCAGACTCAAACGACTACATATTGCACGACGCCATTTACACGCCACATCAAAACAGGCGAACCCAGAGAGACAGAGCACGGATTGGCGGTGGCCAGGGGCAGAAAGGGGGAAGAAATGGAGTCACTGCTAATGGTCTGCGCTTTCTTTGGGTGGTGATGACGTGTTCTGGACTAGTGAACGCAGGTGGCTGAGCAATTTTGCAACTGTAATAAAAACCACTAAACTGTCCATTTCAATATGGTGAATTCTAGATATGTCAGTTATATCTTAATTTAAATATATTATTTTATTTTTCAAATATTATTTTCAATTACGGTTTACATTATTTTGTATTAGTTTCAGGTGTATAGCACAGAGGTTTTACATATATATATGTTCTTAATACTAAAGCTACACTGATCATAGTTTAGTCTTGTAATGATTCAGAAACTTCTTGATATATTTAAATTTACAGATTTTTTTCCCTTAAAGTATCAAATAATGCAAAATTCGAATTAACAGAATATGCAAAGTGTATCTTAGATATGAGTCATATGGTTCTTAAAGTTTAATGGTAAAATGATGTTTGGCAAGGGTGTTTTGCTAGCAAAACTTGATCAGATCTATTATATCGTAAGAAAAAAATATAACTTGTAACTAAAATTTAGGCATTCTTTCTACAATACTATTTTTAAATTATCTGTACTATAAAGAAACAAAGCAACCAGATTTGCTTTGTTTTTAGTATTTAAAAATATTAACTTTTAAATGTTAATTCTTAGTAACCTAGATTTTACATGTTTATATTCATAAGAAGAAATGAGAGCCCCGGCTGGGTAGCTCGGCTGGCTGGAGCCGTGTCACTCCATACACCAAAACAATGGTTGCAGGTTCGATCCCTGGTCAGGGCACCTATTGTGGGTTCCGCTCCTGGTCTGGGTGCATATAGGAAGCAACTGATTTGTGTTTCTCTCTCTCTCCTTCCTCTCTCTCTAAAATCAATGAACATATCCTTTGGTGAGGCTGAAAAAGAAAAGAAGAAATGAGACATTCTACTAATTAACGAGTACACTGAAAGCGGGAATCATTTCTCTAGGTTAGTAATATGCCACATGAAACTTGAAAGCCTTGTGACCACAGTCCTTACTAATGGCACTTTATTTTCAGTTCCTGTCACATGCCTTTGCTATGTGAAATCAGCAGTTGAGGCCATTAACAAACTGTCAGTTTTCAGTGGTAGAATTCATTAGTGTATAGATTGTAAGGCTTATAAATGCAAAGCTACCATATGCCTAATGGAAATAGACTAGTAATTATATTCAAGCTTTAATGAACATCACCTGAGCCTCTGGGGTCCGGGCAGGTGGCACAAGGGAGCAGAGTGGGGCAAGGGAGGGGCAGGATCTTGGGTGAACGGTGTACGGGCAAGCACAGGCCCCAGCAAACCGCTGCAGACAGAAGTGAGGGGCCAGCGCGGCCAGATTCCTAATTTCCCAAGAGCTGGAAATCTTGGTTTTATTTTTTATGTTTTGTGAAATCTAATTTTGAAATGTTGGCAACTAATTTTTTAAAAAGTTGGGATAGTATGAAGGCCAAATAAAGCGCATCAGTTGGTGAATATGTCCATGAGTTTCCAAACTCTGAAAAGAAACTCCTGAAACTAGTTTATAAGAAACTATAAATAGACTATATTTAACATATTATGTATTTTTTATAGATAATAACTATATATTTTATATACTTAGTATATAATACACAATAAGGACATTTATTGAAGTTTGGGGGGATGCTGCTCACCATGAAAGTTTTCAAGGTGGTCCACAGACCAGACCCTAGAGAGTAGCATTTTCTTTTTGATCCTTACCTGAGGGTATGTTTATTGATTTTAGAGAGAGAGGAAGGTAGGGAGAGAGATAGAAACAGTGATTGACTGCCTCCCGTACGCACCCCAACTGGGGCTCAAACCTGCAACCTAGGTATGTGCCCTAACCAGGATTTGAATCCACAACTTTTTTTTTTTTTTTGGTGTATGAGACAATACTCCAACCCACTAAGCCACCTGGCCAAGGCGAGAATAGTAGTAGTAATGTCACATTTCAGCCATATTCCTTACTGAAGTATCAAAGGTAATTCACTACTTCCATTCATGTTGGTAAAATTTGTTACTGTACCCAAGGAGAAATTAGAGTAGTCCAAAAATCAAAACAGCTAGAGAACCACCGGGAGGAAAAAAATTGAGAGCTTATTTCTCGCTTTTTGACAGATCTTAAAAAATTAATTAGCCGGTAAAATTGTTCTTCGTTTTATAACAATCAACTAGTAGAACAGTAGAATGGTGACAGAGCTGTCTGAATTATAATTACATAGTTGAATAAAAATCTTGTGTTTTGCTTCCTGCTACGACCATGGCGGAGTTACAGACATGCATCTTCCTGGAGAATACACGTAGCAACAGGAGAAAGAGAGAAACACCTCAAAACACTCTCTTCAGCAAACCCAGGACAAAAACGAAAACATAAAACCTCCAAGGAGGCTGACATCAGACAGAACCTGGGTGGGGAGCGGGGCGCAGGGAGAGGCGGGAGGCGTGCCACTGGAGCCGGAGGGCCCGGCAGGGGCAGATCTGAGAGAGCAGTGGCAGAGAGGCACTTCCTTCAGGAGAGGGGTCTGGGCTGGCACGCTGGGGCTCTCTCCCTCCAGCCTCAACTGCAGAGAAAGGACTGGGACGTCTAGAACTGGCAGCAGAAAGCCTCCTAGACCCACTTTGGAGAGGCAGAAGATTTGTGGCAACACGGAGAAACGCACCCAGGCACCACATGTGAAACAAGACTCTCTGGGGCAAAAATCTCAAAAGCTACCCTGGCTCTACCCATACCTCCTACAAATAACGGAGGAAAGTCCAATTCATTAAATTACAGGGAAGAGAAAGGTGGCTGGCACAGCACTGACTAAGAGATATAAGAAATATGGTGGAAATGAGCCGCATAATGTACCAAGTGTCAAAGAATGCTCACTAGAAAAATATTACAGTGAACATAAAAATTGTAACTATCCTTGCATGAACCTAAGAAAGTCAGTGAAGTCACCCCCATTATGATGATCACGAAGCATAAGAACTCAAGGAAGAACTGTCTAGACAACAGGAAGAGGGAACGCAAGAAGAAACAGAAGAATAAAACGGTAAGAGAAATGAAGAAGAGACGAAAAGGAGAACAAATGGAAGAGACACTAGAGAAGACATGAGACATTACAGATAAAAAAATGAAAATGAAAAGTGTTTAAAAGGCTTAAAGAAAAAACAATAGATAAAAAAGATACACAAAGGGATATCCAACAGACATGCATTTAAGGTCACCAAAACAGAAGACCAAAATAAATATCCAAAGATAAAATTAAAGAAAACTTTCCTGAAATACAAACAGACCTGAAGCAGCATATTAAAAGGGCACATGTGTGCCGGCATATCCTGCACTGGTATATCCTAGGGAAGTCACTAAATATTAGAGAGAAAGTGAAAATCCTTTGGACAGAAAGGCAAAAGATCAAATCACCTGTAAGAAGGAAAGAGTGAGCCAAGGATTTTATTACCTGCTAAGCTGTCTCTCACGTGTAGAGCAATTAAAAGAAGTTCTGAACATGTTGTAAGAATAATATTCCTAGTTTATTCCCATGATTCCGTATTGAGAAACTTACTAGAGAATGACCTTTGGCTAACCAAAGGATGACTGGGAAAAACTTCAGCAGAAGTGCTTGGGTGACCACTAAAGAATTAAGACTAAAACAGAAGGAGATTATGAAATAAAACATAAATATTACAGGTCATAACAAAATGTAAATGCAAATAACAAAAACTGGAAGAAGGGAGAAAGTAAGCAAGAAGTATAATAAAAGCTTACTGATTACCTCGATGAAACAGCTGAGAGTAGTAAATGATAGCTGTAATGCTCACAAAGCAAGTAGTAGACATATGAGCATACGTAATAGTACAGATACAAATATTGTTGTGAATAACTATGACTGACTATTGACTAAAACTGGGTGATGGAGAAGAGAAAGGGGAAGGAAGAAGAGATGATTTAAAAAGAATTTTACACCTGGCTGGTGTGGCTCAGTGGATTGAGCATTGGCCTGCGAACCAAAGGGTTGCCAGTTCTATTCCCAGTCAAGGCACATGCCTGTGTTGTGGGCCAGGTCCCCAGTAGGGGGTGTGTGAGAGACAACCACACCTTGATGTTTCTCTCCCTCTCTTTCTGTTTCCCTTCCCCCTCTCTAAAAATAAATAAGATTTTTTAAAAATAGTAATAATAATAATAATTTTACCTCTGTTCATCAAAAGACAACTAATAGTTACTATCAATTGAGAACTAAGGATATCACATAAAGTAACTAAGAAAACAAATACACAAGCCTTACTAAATATCAGAACAATAAAAAAGCAAAGAAAAACAGACTACAAAGCAAGAGACAAAATTTATATATATAAAAACAGAAAACAAAATAAAATGACAGCATTAACTCATAAAGCAAAACCTAACTCCATGATGATTATGAGACACATCTAAATCAGTCGTTTAAATAGTCGAAAGACAAAAGAATGGGCAAAGATATACCAGGCAAATGTCAACACAAAGGAAGCAGGAACTGCTCTACCCAGCTCCGTGTAAATCCAGAATCGGAGGCCTTAAGCACTACAAACACTGCTTCATGTGCTTCTGTAATAGTGCTCATGGGTATGTGTGCCTAAATAAACATATTTCCAAAAAAAGCTATCTAAAATAAATTATTCAATTACATTTAATCTGTAAAATAAAACCACCTGTCAAACCTGACGTCCCGCCAGAGTGCCGAGTTTAAAGCTTGTAGTAATACAGTCATATCTCGGCACTCATCGGCTTCAGAACTCGTCAAACCCCATATTCATTGCATTTTGATGAGAAAAAAGTTTCAGCACTTGGCGCTTGCTCGACCCTCGGCGCCCCTCTCTCACCACGAAACAGAGGTCAGCTCGCCAGTCTCACAGGAGCTTGCCAACGGTTTAGTACTTGTTGGTTTTGGCACTGGTGCTGACTGCCGAAATGAATTAATGACGAGTACCAAGGTACCAATGTATTTATTTTTAATGGTTAATTTTCCATATAAAAATCAAAACATTGTACTGAAAACTCCTCAGCTGAATTTATTTCAAGATCAGTTTTCAACCTAACATCATATAGTAACTCCTCACTCTGATGAATCTATTGTCAAGCGCTCAAAAATTAAAATTCCAGTTGAACTGTTGTTCTCTGTAAAAGTAGAGAGTTAAGAAAGCAAGATTTTTATCATGCACAGTATACTAAAAATATTTCCGTTGAAGCAATAATTTTCTTAACCTCTTGTGGAAATCCCTAACTACAACATCGCTTTTGGGTGTTAAAGAGTTATAGCTTTGGAAAGAGATTTCACGCTCCAGAAACAAAAGAACATATGGGTGATAAAAATCGAGAAAAACTCTAGGAATATTACATAAAAATCGATAATGGCTCTTTAAATACAAAAATAAACCTGTGACAACATCCACTCAGTTAATGCTTAAAGGGAAGTTTCAATTTCAACATCAATAACAGAAGGAGGGGGATAATAATAGAACCAGCCAGATAAGATTGTTCTGAGCATTAAAGAACCAAAACACTTAGAACAGTACTAGGCTTGTATTTTAATAAATGTTAGTTAATATTATCAAAAAGACATTAATTTCAAACTGACATATTGTTGAAGTCTTTTAAATTTATTATAATTATGCTACCGTTAGCCCCACAGAGAAATATTTCCCTAATGAAAAAAAAAAAGAGAAATTTAAAGCTGCTTCCTCCCTAAATTCCCTAAGCCCTCTCTGTTACCACCTACCACTGACGGGAGGTCAGGAGCCCTTCCTCTTTTACCCCACGGCACGTCTCCATGACAGCATTATACCAGGATGTATTTGGGGCTGGTGCTCTGTCTTCCCCACCAAGGCTGCGTGAACTCCTTAAAGTCAGCAATTACGTCTTGTGCATCTCAGCACCTCCAGGGCACCTGTTCCCACACATAATGGAAGCTCAATAAAGGTGCATCAAATTAACAAATGTGGTACTATAGGATATGTATTTATATGTATTTGTGTGAAAAACTTGATCCAGTTTCAGATTTATTATTTGTGCATTGCAGTGACCTTGACACAAGACCTTTCAGGAAGGCAGGCAGCAAAAGCACCTCAGCTGGGACCAAGAAAGAAAGAAGGGATCATTCAAGACATCCTTCGGCTGTGTGGGGCACTTGGTGATTGTCAGGCAACCGACGGGGCTCCAGCGTTGCACAGAAGACCAGAGCTCTGTCTGTAAAGCACTGGCAGCCCAGTGGGCACAGAGCATGTGAGGATTCTGCCCTCACCAATGAGTAAATATGTAAAGGTAGATCAAGACATCTGACTCCCAGAGTTCTACATTGCAGTGCTCTTTCCACTAGAACAATGCCTTTCAAATGCTGACAGGGCTCATGGTTAAAAAAAAAATTAACTCAGTAGCACTACCTAGTACAGACACTCACATTTCTGATCTTTTCTATTTAATTCTATTGCATTTCATTTCTCTAAAATGTTCGGCTTGACACACTACATTGGTTTATGACTCAGCCAAAGGTGGAAAAATACTGCTCAAGAAGATATATTTTTTAAAAAATGTCCTCTAGAATTTCAAGGTCAGCTATAATTCCTAATTTTTTATTTCTCACACAAGTGCATTTGTATCCCAGTACAAAAACACTATCAAACAATCAACCCACAAAAACCAACATAAAGCCATGACAGCTGTCACCTGGGGAGTGGGAGGAAGCTAAGTCTCATCTCCATCAGCTTTCCCTAGAAGCACTCAAGTAAATGCCCGCTCTGAGGGAAACGGCGTTTGCTAAGCAAAAACAGCTTGGTGGCAAGTGACCCGACATCCCAGCTCCCCTTCCATTAGACTGTGGTGCAAAAGAGTCCCATACAAATTCTGGTGCTTCTATTCACAATGAATTTTTTTTTTAATGATTCTGTGTAAGAAGCTTGAATTATTGGATTGGCCAAAAAGTATGTTTAGTTTTTTTTTCCATAAAATAAGACACATTTTTCATTTTCACCAATAACTTTATTGATTTGGATATTTTGAGTATGTCAGCTGTCTCCCACGAGGGAAAACATTGATTATTCTTAATTTATGTCTCGATTTGATCACTATCAACTTCAACTGGTCTACCTGACCATGGAGCATTGTCCAGAGAGACATCTCTAGCACAAAACCGCAAACCACTTTTGACACATTCGATCAGTCACAGCACCTTCTCTATACTGCACAAATCTTTTTTTGTGTTTTAGTTGCATTTTTACCTTTCTTGAAATAATAAAGCATAATATGCTGAAAATGTTGCGTATTTTCTTCCTTCACTATTAAAATGGCTACATGAAAATTCACCAATTTTGAAAAGTTTTTTTAAATGCATACTGATATGATCGCTGTCAGAATACAACCTAACAAAATTGTTTTGACTGAATGAAGTTAAAAACAACTAACTAAGCGCTACTAGAGGTATCTTAAGAAAAAAACAAACTTTTTTGCTGTGTTTGGATGGGGAACAATGAATTTATTAAATAAGTGAATGAGAATCAAAATAAACTACTTTAAATAAACACATTTTAGTGTTTTAAAATCTGTCTCTGAAATTTGCCAATCTTCACTTGAGGGGGGCAGTATATTGAGCCACAGATCTGAATGAAGCACGTACGAGCGGAACATCCATTAAGCCAGTATCTCTTTCGGTGTGCCCGTGAGATATCAGAACAAAGGCAGCACACACGTTTTCCTCAACATGAGATGTTTCTACAGCGCTTCCCACTGAAGGAAACGTGGTACCAACAGCATCACTACTTACTCTCAAGCTAGAGATGAACAAACCCCAGTGTCCTCAGAGTTCTTTTCAGAACCGTGTTCCCCTAACAAGATGTAAAGGCAGAAATCTGCAGAAAGACCAGAAGATCCCTTCCCATCGTCTATGCCCACAGGCAGCACCCCAGCCCTGAGAATGCAAATTAAGGACAAAAGTGTTCATTCAAGTTCTCGGACTTATACTAGCCTCACCATTCCCCATCCAAGAAGTGTGTCTGAGTTTAAAGGACTCATTTTTGTGACATTTGTCTCAAATTAAAAGATGGTCTTATAAATTTTGAATAAACCTTCCTGTCTTTTCTAAAAAGAAACCTGTTTAAAACTATGTTTGGAAAAACATTCTTTCTATAAAGATAAAATGCATTTTTCCTAGGAAAAAAGAGAAAGCCACTAGCCGCCTGGTACGAAGCACTTGAATGTGGTTGGTGTGACTGAGCAACTGAACTTTAAATTCCATTTCGCTTTAGTTAATTTCAGTAGCCACAGAGGCTAGAAGCCCCCATATGGGGGGCGGTGGGGCACTGCAGGATAGGGAATCAACGCAGTCCTCAGCAGCAGAGCTGTGTCATTGACTTGTCTTAGACTGAAGGCCACCTTTTGAAAAAATGATCTCCTAAGCCAATATTCACTTCTCAGCTTCCTAATTAATAATTCATTCATTCATACTTAAGTTTTCCTCGGAAGTGGTTTTTCAACAAAGTTTGGCCATTTTCATTCTAAAACATGAACGGACTAGACCTGCTGAGCAGAATTCCTTTGGCAACGTTCCGTTTTCCATCTGTGAAACTTAAGCATGGGGAAAGAAGAAAAAAACCCCAAGCTCATCCCCCTCTTGATACAAAGGGAAGAAATGAAACATATAAATTCATACAAAGGCTAATATAACCTCCCAGACCAGCAATTTTCAACTGGCGTGCTGCAAGAATTTTTAAAACATGCAACACCTGACTCTTTAGTCAGGGACACCGACCTCTTTTCCCTTCCACAGTCAAATAAAAAAATGACAGCAGCCAGCACAACAAGACCTATCCAGTGTGAACAAATCAAAATTATACTTCTTTTTTGTTAGATCGACAAGAAATATAATATACTTTTTTTGGTCTGCTGTAGAATTTTGGTAATTAGCTGATGTGCCATGAGATGGAAAGGGTTCAAAATCACTGTCCGGGATGCTTTTATGGGTACATCTGCTCATCCACCCCCATTTATGTTTGCTTCTTTAGACCCAGGGGCCGCTTTCAACAAAAGTCATTCTTACATTTGCCTGACCTCTTAACATGATCAAACCATGACCAGACCCTATAAAAGCATTCTACCTGTAGAAAAACCATTTAAAATGAACACATTCAAATATTCTACTCTTAAATGAGACAAACTGATCAAATGGTCAAAATGCAGTAGCCTAAAGAGAGAAGATGGTTCCGAGAGACTAAAATATGTAGATTATGTCAAGACCACTTTCCAAGCAGGTGGCAAAAGAAACTGCAATTCTCTAGTCAGCAGGGAAGAGACACCCCAAGAAAATATGCTTAAAAATACACTGCAGCCACGCTGCGGTCATAGGACAACTAACTTGAACTTCAAGCAGCACTTGCAATTGCACTCCTTACAATCCCAAGGTCAATGCCAAATTAATTTTGTCAGCCTCTCATCATGCTGACACTTATGTACAAATATACCACACACACAAGCACACAGATTTCAGTAATTTCATTGTGTTTAAGTAGAATAAACTTCTAGAACTTATTTCTAAAAACACCATCAGCTCATTTAACACAAGCAACTTAAGTATACCACACAAAGAATAAAACCACTAACTAGCACCACGTAGGATATTGGGGAAGCTCAAACTATGCAGAGCAAAGTAATTCTAATCCAGCAATGCAATTCAGGTAAGTATCCAACACCATAGATGAGAACTTCATTTTTTCTCTATCACTGCTACCACGTGGTCCTATAGAAGGACTAGAAGCTCCCCCTACACATCCAAAAAGCTTCAGGGATCTGAACAAGATGCATGACAAGGAAACAAAGCATATACTACCCAGGGCTTCAGATCTTCCAAAAACAACAAATGGCATTGCCAGAAGGAGAAAAGGCTTCATCCTGGGCAACTGAGAGCACTCTGACCTAGCTAGACACTGTCAGACTCCAAAAAAGCTGGGTGCTGTCAGTCCTTTTCTTATGTGTGTGGATGAAATCTGTAGGTGCAGCCTGGGCAGGAAAGAGGCAGACAGAGAATCTGAAGTGGGGAACTGCTGTGCTGTTCGACCCTGCGAGTACCCTCCTCTACCGTCTCCACTGAGTGCAGCATCTACTGCGTGATCTGTAAGGAGACTATCCATTATAAAATTCTAGGATAAAAGTCTCAATGTCTAAGATCAGTGCTAGAAACCTCAATGCCTTTTTAATCATCCTAACTCTTAGAGGAAAAGAAGTCAAATGCAATACACAATCCAGAATTTTCACAGCAGGGGCACAAGTTCTCAAAGGTTTCAAAACAAAAAATAAACACTATTTCTCATCTCGTTCTCTAAAAGTCCACTTTAGAACAGCAATGCCCCTGCTTCCCAAAATGCAGTTTAAAGGCAGAAATAAAAATGTACTTAAAGACACTCAGCAGATAAATTAGTTTACCACAGATTAAACTTAAATTTTATTTAATATTCAAATATAAATTTATGAGATCAAACAGATTCTAGTAGGCAAGAGAAATGTACATGAACAGAAAAAAAACTTATTTTTTGTCTGGCTTAAAATGTTAACAGTACAATAACACATTAAATGAAAAAACATAATTAACTATCTTGGTAGAAATATGGTTCAGTCCTTTTTCTAAATTCCCAGTGTTTGTGAGCTATCTTACCTCTTCATTTTATAAGCCCTCAGGTTCTATATAATCCACTCCTATTTCTCTAAAACAGCTTTAAAAGACTAGTTTGACTAAATGTCAATCACATAAATATTATTGAAGAAATTTATCAATACATAATTATGACATTATATATCTGAAAATATCCTTGTTCATTGGGATTCTAAAGAAAAAAACTCAATAAAATTGTTTTATTTTTCTTTTTTCAATAGTCAAAGCATAAAAGCATCGCCATCCCAAAGTGTACTATATATTTAATCATGGCTCCTGAATTAAGCATAACATTATATGTTTCTTTATATACATTAAACTCTTACCTGTATATCCAGCATACCATCCCCAAGAAGCCACCATGCCTAAAAGCCATTTATATATGATTCCTTCAATGTACCAGAAGCACTTATTGTCCAGCAATCGAAGGGGCTGTAGTATAATCACATAGCAGACGTAGGATGGAATCGCAACCAGGTTGTTGGCAACCATGAAGGCAAACCTCATCAGGGCTTTCACGAAGATCCAGCCCAGCCACGGAGCTTCTTCCAAAGTCACAGCCATTCTCACACTGGAGTCCGTCCTGCCTTTCTGAGGTGAAAGGAAAATGCATTTACAAAGGAAAATGGCTTAAACACATCTAAATAGTCACCAACATAGAAATTATTTCCAGCACAAAAAATAAAAGAATATCAAGGGTCTGAGCCTTCCCGGTGTAGTACCTCGGCGATCTCTCCGGGAAATTCCAGAGGGGGACAGAGAGCGAGGGAGGAGGAGCCGCACAAGGTCAAGGGAGCTGTTCACAGAGGCACAGGGTATGTCATAATATATTTAGCAAATGATAATGCTTTTCCCACTAACTAATCGGCGGCCGTCCCTGCACCAAGTCCCACTGCAGTCTGCCGTTGGACTTTAGGGAAGACAAATAGACCCACTTCCTTCAGACACCCTCAGTATCTCCAAACTAAGGACACGAGTGGCAAGAAGACTGAACCGTCTCGATCAGTTTTCCCAGATTCCAGGAACCTGGTACCCTATGCAACACCATTCCTGCACACTGATTCATTCCTGCCAAAGGTCTCTCGCATAGCAAAAAGAATTCGCTAAAAAATGTTTATTTGCGGCAAAGGGGGTTTTTGTTTCCTTTTTTTTTTTTTTAAGAATAAAAGGAGAGGGCCCTAGAAAAGGGCACAAGGTGAAAAGGAGAAAGTGTGTGTGTGTGTGTTTTGGGGGGGGGGCTGTAATAAGGAGAAAAGGAGGAAGGACAAGGATAGGGGGAGGGGAGAAAAAGCCAGAAGGAGGCAAAGGAGAGGGGGCCAGGGATGGACGGAATGAAGTCTCCGACCAGAAGGCCGGGGAGCGGGGGTGAAAGAAGGGGGGACGCCGAGGCGACGACTGCGCTCAGCAGGCGGGTGGAGCCCGCAGCTGTCTCCGCGGGTGAGGACGGGGTCCGGGTGGCGGTCACGGCGCGCGCCGGGCTCACCTCGGCGGGCTCGGACGGCGAGAGGTGGAGCGCGGGGGCGAGCGGGACCGGGGACCGGCGGCCCCGGGCGCGCGAAGGTGGCGGCGGGTGTCCCCGGCCGAGGGGTCGCGGTCATGGACGCGGCGGCGGCCGAGGCGCGGCGCGAGCGGGAGCCTTAGTGCCCTCGCGGCTGCCTGCGGACAGAGGGACGGCGAGGACTCAGAGGCCAGACCTGTCACCGGGGCGGGTCCCGGGGAGGCGGGCGGACGCCCCACGCTCCCCCCTCCTCCTCCAGGCCTACCGCGCCCTGGTCCCCTATGCCCCCGCCGCCACCTCCGCCCGGCCGCAGGACGAAGACACCCCTCGCCCGCCTCTAGGTGCTCCCCCAGGCGCGGCGCGGCCGCAGCCCCCGGGCCTGCGCCCGCCGAGCCGGGAATTACCTAGGGCTGGCCGGGCCCCGGCCCGCGCTACGGGAGCCGGAGGAGCCGGAAGAATGCATGGCCGGCGGCGCGGCCGGCGGAAGGAGGCAGCGGCGGGACCCGGCCCCGCTCCGGCTGCGGCGCGGCCCGCGCCCGTCCCCGGCGGCGCGGACACTCTGCCCCACGGGCCGGCCGCGTTCCTCGGGCTGGCGGGGAGGGGCGGCGACGAGGAAGCGGCGGGAGTCGGGACTGCAGCGGAGCCACCCCCAGAGCGCCCTCTAATGAAGGCGCGCCCGCCGCCGCCCGGGCCGCGCGTCTCGCCGCCACCCGCGGACCCCACTGGCGCGCGGGTCAAGGCCCTCGGGTCAGCGTGGTCCCCCAGGCCGGGACCTCGCTGAGGTCTGTAGGGAGGGAAGAGGCCGCTCGTAAAAGTCTAGAAAGGAGCACCAATCCTTACACCACACGAGGAGCGCTTTGGTCCAAATCGAGAGCCCCTCTTCTGCCAAAACAGCCGTTTTTCATTGTTAAGGCTCTCTCTTCTGACAAGCCTATCACTGCCCAAATTGGGAAGCTGTTTCCTTGAAGACTGAGTACGTCCTCTTTTCTTTGCTAATGAAACTCAGTGGCTCTCAAGGCTTTTCTTCTGAACCTCGCCAGAGTGTAAGGTCTAGCCTAGAGTCACTCTGGAGTTTAAAGTCAATTCACTTTAAGTGTCAGAATTCTTGTTTTTGGAAAGCACCTGAAACATTGACAACTGCAATTCCTCTTCCATCTTCCCATCCCCACTCCCTCAAAAAAGTAAAGGAATCCAGTGGGAATGAGTGGTTTACACAGAGACACTAAAATTAGTTAGCCAAGGAGGGAAACGCACTCGCAGTGCCTGTCATTGAGCAAGTGAACAAAAAATGGTGGCCACAGGTTTCTGGACCGGCGTAGTCTCTCCTGGGGCACTAGCTGCTTCCTATTTCAAGGATTGAGCACCAGAAGGAACATAAAGAAATAGCTTAAGGACCTGCCCACCTGCACATTCTCAAATGACCTGTCTACATTTAAGTTTAAAAAATAAATGTATAGGCCCTGGCCGGGTAGCTCAGTGGGTGGGATCGTGGCCCCATAAGCCAAAGTTGGGGTCAGGGCACATACAAGAATCAACCAATGAGTGCATAAATACACGAAACAACAAATCCATGTTTCTCTCTCCCCAGCCCTCTCTAAAATCAATAAATAAAAATTTAAAATAAACTAATAAAAGCTTGTTACAACCTTTAATCGCATTTGTAAATGGAGATGGGGGCAGTCTTTACATATTTCTAGTGAACTGCCATCTTTAAATCAGAATGTCACCTATTCTGCCCACTGTGAAAATGTTTGTCACTGCGTTTGCTTTGAACTCTTTCTCTCTCTCTCTCTGTAGCTCCAGTTTCTCTTTGGTTCACAGATTAGGGGAAGAAAATTCACCTTATGCTATATGAAAGAACACTTTCTGCTCCCATTCCCTTTGATAATGAAGAAATCCATGAAAGCACAGTGCCTGGCTGAAATAATTTAGTAGATTTCTTTCCATGAAGTATTTGTTTTTATCTATATATGTTATTTCTCTAATTTCACTAATATTGTATTTTAACTATACAGGGCTTAAAAAGGCACCAGGGCCTGTCAGAGAACTTTCCATATAAGTTCAACTGATGTATAGCAAAAGTTAGACATGATCTTTTTTAAACATATATATATATATATATATATATATATATATATATATATATATATATGTATGTATGTATATGTATATATAGAAGAGAGAAAGAAGGAGAGAGGGAGAGAAACATCAATGTGTGGTTGACCCTCATGTGCCCCCAACTGGGGATCTGTCCCACAACCCAGGTATATGCTCTGACTGGGAATCGAACCAGTGACCTTTTGGTTTACAGGCCTGTACTCAATCCACTGAGCTATACCAGCCAGGGCAGATATACCTTTTCTATTCTCTGTATTCCCTCTGAGAATTTAGGTGCCGAGGTGATAGCATCTTTAAATCTCATGAGATAAATAATGTGTATGCTGTAGATTTCTGTTCACAATGCATCATTATAGTTTGAATAAGATAGGTGAGGCACATATTTCTTCCAAAAATAAAGAGTAAATTCCCCTAAGATTCCATTTGGTCCATCCCACTCAGCATGATAAACATTGGCTGACACCTGGAGAGATATAACCTGCAATGGGGTGTATACCTGGTTCCTGGACCACAGAGCATCTGCCGGAACACCAGATACACCAGCACTTGCTGAGATGTGACGAGTACCAGCCAGCTAGGTCCAGAAAAGAGCCAGAGATTGGGTAGGACCTTGCACAGCGGGTCTCACACTTTAGTGTGCAAAAAACATCACTTGGGGTGTTTATTGAAAAGATAGATTGTTGAGCCTCATTCCAGAAAATTTTAATACTCTAGGTCCAGAGGAGCCTGGGAACCTACTTTTTTTTTAAGATTTTATTTATTTATTTTTAGAGAGGAAAGGGAAGGAGAAAGAGAGAGAGAGAGAGAAACATCAATGTGGGGTTGCTGGGGGTCATGGCCTACAACCTAGACATGCACCCTGACTGGGAATCGAACCTGCGACACTTTGGTTTGCAGCCCACGCTCAATCCACTGAGCTACGCCAGCCAGGGCAGGAACCTACTTTTAAAAAACATCATAAGTGTTTCTGATGAAGGCAGTATGCAGACCCTGCTTTAAAAAACCCCCGACAAGAAGGTATCCTGAGATAAACACATCCTTTTCTAGACCCTTCATAATTTTTAATCCTTTGTTCATATCTGTTTTTATCTATATCAGTTTGCTGGGGCTGCCATAACAAAGTACCATGGACTAGGTAACTTAAACAATGCAAATTTATTTTCTCACAGTTCTGAAGGCTGGAAGCCTAAGATCAAGGTATTGGCAGGGTGGTCTCTACTGAGGTCTCTCTCCTTGGCTTGTAGCTGGTCTCCCTGACCGTTTACATGGTCATCTGTGTGTGTGCATGTGTCTGGTGTCTGTCTGTCTGTGTTCTAAACTCTTCTTACAAGAACACCACTCGCGCTGGATTAGGGCCTGCCCTAATGAGCCCACATTACTTAATTACCCTTTTAAAGGACCTATTTCCAAACACAGTCACGTTATGAGCTGCCGAGGGTCAGGGCTTCAATATAGGAATTTTGGGGGCATAAAATTCACCCACAATGTCCTCCTTCCATTTTTTATCCTGCAGAATTTGCTATTGAAGTAGGTTCTGATGGAAGGGACATGGGGGCCCTACTGTTGAGTATTTCAGCTGTTCTCTTGACTGGTTCCAACCTCATTAGACTTTTCTCGAAGCTAAGCAAGCAGAGCAATACACTGTGTTCCAAGTGTAGATATGCCTTTTCTTTCCCCGAGGTGAATGAGGGGCTTATCTTTCTCACTTCCTTGACCAGTGGGGCACATTCAGTTTCAAGATAATTCAGTGCATACAATGGGTAAGAAACTACACTTGGGCTGACGTCTTCAGGGCTGAAATTTCTTCTGTTTCAGAGTTCACTTTATTTATTTATTTATCCCTCACCCAGGGATATGTTTATATATTTTAGAGAGAGAGGAAGGGAGAAAGAGAAACATCGATGTGAGAGAGAAACATTGATCTGTTGCCTCCTGTATGTGCTCCAGCCAGGGATCGAACCTGCAACCTGGGTACATGCCCTGACTAGAGAGCAAACCCTCAGCCTTTTGGTGTACGGGACGATGCTCCAACCAACTGAACCACCACCCAGCCAGAGACAGGTTTCATTTTATAAAAATATTTTGTATTCTTTCACCTTATATATAGTACTTTCCTCCTGCCTATCCTTTTTTTTTTTTTGCCCTCAGCCCACTTAAGCAGCCTCCTGGGATTTTTCTATAGCTCATCTCCACAGCACGGCAGGCAGACAGATGTATGAAGGCTCTGAATGACTGTGACAGGAAGATGGGGAAAGCCCATTCTTCAGGGGAGACAGATTCAGAAGGCAAGGACTTTTCTTTAATGACTAATGAGCTTCTAGTTCTCTATCTTGCTACCTTAGAGCCTTGTTTATCAAAACCCCGACATGAATTAAGTCAAGAAATTCAGAGCCTTCCTATAAACCCCAACAGAGGAGAAGGAAAATAGGCCCCACCCTATACCACAGGCGTTACAGTTTCAGTTTCAAAAGCCCACATTGGAACCACAAGAGGATGGTCCTTCGTAAAAGAAATAGGACTTCTCACATTTCCTGGAGTCTCCAGACATTTTAAAACAATCGAACCACAATACCTTAGAAGGTTTAATTCCACCTACCTGGTCCACATACACACAAATTAGGTTATAACCAGGGAGGGGCTCCCTTGGGCAGAAAACCCCCCCGGGGCCCTCTCTTTTTCCTCGTGGCAATTATAAAAACATTTCACCTGCCTGTGCCGGCTGCTGCACTAAAGCTCCAATGAACAGTTTCCTCTCCAGGGGAAACCCCATCAGCAGTGTGGTGGATGTGCAATGACTTGGCACAGGCGTCCACAGCGCTAGAAACAGTTGCAGCTCAGAAGTTAGCACCCCGAGAGAGTCATGCTTTCCGCCTGCCGTCAGCTTTAACTTCAAACGGAAAGGGAAGCATATATGTAAATATATAAAAATATTTTTTTCTTCTATGCTGGTATCACTAATCATTTTATATAAATGCATTGGGGCCTATAACCTTAACAGTTTTTAGACAAGTTGGGTCAAACCATTATGGCTGGAGCGCAGTTTTATTTAAGTCATTTCAGCAACTTTTAGTGAACATGGACGGCCCTGAGCAATATTAACGAAACAGTTCTCTCTTCTCTGGGCTGCCCTCCTCTTCAATTAATTTCCCTTTTCCCCTCTTAATGCCAAAATGATCCCTAGCTCCCAAAGGGAAGACCCCCACTCTCCCAAGAGACAGCACTCTGAGCTAGAACCTTCTTTGTCACCTATTCAATGTTGCATTTCCTTAGCTCAGCCCTGTTCTCCCTACCCACTGTGGTAGATTAATTCATGCTGAGATGCATATGGCGGAAAAAAAGTGTTCCCTCTCCCTAAAGTATGAACATTTTATAAAGAACCTCCTAGTGGTAGGTTCTCAGGTGCCATAGTGCATGAGCATTCTTGTAAGATATTTTATAGAAGGCTATTCCAGCAAGTTTCTCCACTGGCAGAACCTCCAAAGTCCTGTAGCACACCTATGGATAAGAAAAATTCACACTTAAGATTGCATTTTCCTAGCATAAGAACTGAAATAATCACAGTATTGCTGGTTATATTAATACTAATAGCTGACTTTCAACTTCTAGACCCTCTCTCTTGTTGCTTTATGTGCATAAACTCATTCAGCCGTCACAAAGACCTCACGGAGACCGTGTTGTTACCAGTATTTCACAGATGGAGAGATTAAACAACCTGCCTTAGGTTACCCAGCTACAAGTGGCAGGTGGGGGACCCAATTCCCAGTTCTGAGGCTCCAGAGCCCAGGTTACAGACCACACACAGTGCCTCCCCAGGAGAGACTGATAGAAAAGCTCTTCTCCACTGTGAGAGAGTGGAAATTTCAGAGGATGCTGCTCTTTTCCATTCTCACCTCTTTTCACTCCTTCCTGGCCCCTCCCGAGCCCCATGCGCCTCCCCCCTCAGCCATTTTACTAATCGCACTAATGTACTCACCTTCTTGACAGAATGCACTGAGCTATTTCACACATACAAGCTCATGCTTTTTTTTTTTGTTATGCTTTTCCCTCCGCTGTATCTATTTGATCATATCCATCCCTCATCCAGGTAAGATATCAAAGGATCCCCACTCCTATCCCCACTTTAGAATTCACTGGTCTCCCCTCCATACATACGCGTCTGTCACAGGGCTTACTGCATGGGAACAAGCCCAGATGCTTCATATTCCCGGTTGCTGCCGAGATTAGGGGTCCCACATCACCTGTCTGTTCATATTTGTTTCCCACCACAAATAAGGCACGAAGCTAGACACTTCTGGTGCCTTATTTGTGGTAGGAAACAAATTTTAAATTCAATGTTTAACTCATTTGGACTAAATGATTTCTTTCCATTTCTTTTAAGTTGACAGTAGGGTACCTGGCATGGCGACATTATCATCTTCCAATCCGTACCCAGAAGAAATAATGTTGCTAATACTGTATTTTAAAATACTGTATTTCAATCTTTTAAAAATGATTGTTTCAGTAGTACTCAATGGCTAGAAGTACCTCAATTGGAATTACTAAGTGCACGAAAAAACTGTAACACCTTTTATTATTAAAATACTTTCCTTCCTCCCTTCTCAAGCTATCACCTAACTCCCGATCCATCCTAGATAATGTGGTTATTGTACAGTGTTTTTCTTAAGGCACCGTTTTGGACACTTCATTGTTCTATTCCAGTTTCGACATTGGTTTTCCATGCCCTGACTAATCAGGCTTGAACGGCCTCTATTTGATTTAATTCCTTCAGTCAGGGCCTTCAGCACGGGGTACCTCACTCATTAGTCTAGTTTTTCAACCAACGGGCCATGTACTCTGAGGTGTCTCAGTGAGGTGCCTGTGGCAGATCCTCGTGGCTCTAGGGCCGCAAACTGGTTGCTTCCATGTACCCCCCAGTTATTACCATTTTCAACAAGTGCCATGAAGTTAAAGGTTGGGAAACATTGTCAAATTCTATTTCAGTTCTCGCTGACTTCCCAGTTGGCCTTCTCTACTTCTTTTTAAATGAGCAGGGTCCGTAGCTTCGCGTAGGCTGTTTCCCTTACCTAGCATGCCACCCTTCTTTCTCTGTTGCCTGTCTCTCAACAGCTGGGGGAAGCCAGCCCACTTCTGCAGAACTCCGCGTCCCTCCTCTGAGTCATGACTGCATTCACAGGGAACACTGCACTCTCAAATGAAGGTCGGACTTCATTCTTTCACAGATTCCTTCTGCGCGCTTGCCGCAGTGAGTAGCCACAATTAACTGCCCAATGAGAAAGGTGCATCTCAAGGGGATCTCAGCATATAAACTACAGATTTGAGAAGTCCCAGGTGCAGGGTTCCATGGTACGCCACTCAGAATGCATACAAGTTCCAGCTCCTCCGTCTCACTTCTTTGCCTGCTGGTCCTTCAGGAGCTTGATCCTTTCCGTTTTCCCATCCTTCCAAGCTCACCTGCCAGTTTAAAGCCAGATCCACTTCCCTCAGCCTCTCTATAGCCCCTTGGAAAACCTAGGTCTTTTAGGTTCCTAGGTTCCCCTTAGTTTCTGGACAAAACGACTGCCCTCAGTTGTCTGAATTCCAGCTGGGCAATTTCCTTGGACTCTGTCCATAGAATTTCCCAGCACTGACTTCTTCCTGGAAATGGTACCCTGACGCGCAGCTACTTTGAATTAGCTGCTTCTCCCTTTCCTCTGCCCTCACCTCCATCCCAAGGAAACCCCATTGAATTTCGTAACTCAAGCTTTCTTGCACACCTCTGAGTTCTGCCATTGACAACAAGCTCCCGACTTATTGTGGAGCCTTTTATCTCATATGGGTCCTATATTTCTGGCTTTCCCCACAAATATAAAAAAAAAAAACCAACACTGGAGGATCTTTGCTCTGGTGTTGGGGTGTGAATTTAATGATGTTTGATAAGGGAGAAGAATTCCCCCGTAAGAACAGAACACAGGATAATTCCACTTACGAACAAAGAAAATAAGGTGTGAAGAAGTTATGTGGCTTGTTTGTCATAGGTTGTGTCAGAAATGGAGACAATGTGGCCTTATGGTGACCAATTCCCCCTGGTTTACCCAAGACTTCCATCATTTTAGCACTCAAAGCTCCACGTCCCAGGAAACTCCTCATCCTGGCAAATGGTTAGTGACCCCATATGGGTCCCCGTGCAGTCCCTTAGCCAGGTTACAGAAGTCTAGCTTCTCTGCCCACCATACCTTTTCTCTGCTACCCCTGCTCCCTGATCACCTGACACATCAGAGTTAAGGAGCCATTCAGGGCAGATAGTATGTTTAATGTCTCTTCTAAAGCATATGACTTGTCCTCACCTGGGTTAAATTTCTCTCACTTATCCAAGCCGTCTGCAGTGCTGTGTGGCTCTTTTCGTGGCCCTCATCAGCTTAAATCATAAGAGGTTTGAGTAGAAATTTTCACTCTGCTCCTATTTCAACTGTCTTTGAGGTTAATATTGGGGACTGAGCCTGGTGCCTAAGACTCTGTTGTAATGAAAATCTTGCCACCTTGCATCTCTCCTATACCTTGTAGTCAACAAAAGCACTCTCTCTCTCTCTCTCTCTCTCTCTCTCCCCCCCACCCACTCACACACACACACACACACACACACACACACACACACACACACCTTGTTGGACGCTAACAGTAACCCCCTGAGGTAGGCAGGTACTTATTGGTTGAAAAAAGTAAGAAGAGTGAAGTATTTCTTTACAAGTGGTTTTCTCTTAAAATGTCTTCAAGAAACATTTTATAAAATATACTTCCAAATTCTTTGTTTCTGTTAAACTTTGGCTTCAAAGCACAAACTGAGGTGGAGATCCACATTATTGGGACTCAGCTTTGGCGACCACAGTGTTGAAAACCCCCAGGGGAGCGCTGGGCAGTGGATCCTGGACCAGCTCCCGCTTCCCAACACGGCCACGGGTGGGCCCTGGAGTGAGGACCCCAATCGCTGGCAGGCCCGCCTCTCGACCCTTCCTCACCCAGAATATTATTTCTATGAGGAAATTCAAACAAACATTCTCTTAAAATATAGCTTGATTGTAAACTGGGAACTTTCATTAAAGAACACCTCACCCCTTGGTTTCCTATTGTACGATCTTCTAGACACAAACTTCTAAGTATTGTGAATCGAGCAAAACTGTGGACAAAAGGGTAATGCTAACATGCTGCCTCTTAAAGTATGGGATTTTTAAAGTTTGGAGTCATGCAAGTTATACTAATCACATAGTTTAAGTTCTGCCCTTGGCAGTATAGGTCAGTCGGTTGGAGTGATGTCCTGCAAACTGAAATGTTATGGGTTCGATTCCTACCAGGCTGCCGGTTCAGTCCCCAGTTGGGGGCGGGTGGGTGAAACAGTGACAACCAATCTTTGTTTCTCTCTCCCCCTACCTTTTCCTCTCTCTAAAATCAATAAGCATGTCCTTGGATGAGTAATGTATATAGTTTAAGTTCTTATATGAAAGTTTGGTAAAGTTTCAGTGACTCCCTGTTACATTGACTTGAATGACATTCTTCCAAAAGTTTCATGGTTCCTCTATTTCATTTTTTCTTAACATGCCTAATCATAAGAAGAATCTTGGGTTCTTTTTAACTTCAGACTTTAGTATATATAAAAATCTCCTGGAGAGCTTTTTAAAATGCGTATTCCTGGGCCCCATCATGGAGATCCTGATTCAGTGGGTCTGGGGTGGGGCCCAGGGATCCTCACTGTTAAAAAGTGCCCTCAGGTGACCTGAGGCAGATGCTGTGAAGATCTCTACAGCCTTGCTGTTTAACGTGTGGTCTGCCAACATCACGTCACCTGTGATGGGTTAGAAGTGCAGATGCTCAGGCTCCATTCCATACCTCCTAAAGTGCAGTGTCTGCATTTTAATAAGATTCCCCAGGTGATCTGAGTATCAAATAAGATTTGATAAATAGTGCACTACAATACAACAAACAGCATCACATCAACTCAAAACTTGAAACCAAGTGAGAGCTATTAAGGGATAACCTAGCTCTTCTTCCATGGGAGCTTTTAATATGTACTCTATAAATATTCATGAGATGGATGTATTGTCATGGAAGAAGGATGATGAAAGTCCTATTGTGCAAACTAACTGGCATTGACAAAATGCTGAATAAACCAGAGGTCTAGGTAAGTGTTGGGGCACATAAACAAAACTCTTTTACATATTAATCAACAGGCATCTATTTACTGGGTGTTTGTTATGTGCCCAGAATTTTGCTCCTCCCATTCTAGTTCAGGGAAAGAAAGCGAATGTAGAGGGGACTTTTAGAGGCTATTAAAATGCCTCTATGCTGTGTGGGCATTTGATGTTTGCCACTGGAGTTCAAAGAAGGAGGAAGTGCACTGGCTAGGAGAAGGAGGGGGGAAGGAGGAGAGCCGGTGAGTGAAGCGTGGGTAGGCACTCTGTAAGCCGACAGGAGGCCTTCCCAAGGAGGTGAGAGCAAGGCATGTACGGCTTCAAATGAGTTCAACTGGACTGGGAGACAGAGAAGTGAATGGCTGAGTAGCCCCATCGTGGGAAAGGTTTAAGATGAGCGAAGGGTGGAAAAACAAGGTTATGTAAGATGGAACTAAATTGTAGATAACTAGAAAGTCAGAAGTAGAACTTCCTATCGCATGTATTTGGAAGATGCTGGTTATTTGCCCCAATATCCATTCATTCTTTCTTCTGGTAAGAGGACTTTTTAGAAAGTTGTGCTCGTAGGTGACCAAAACATAGACTACATTTCCCAGCCTCCTCTGCAGGGAGGCATGATCAGAGGACTGTATTCTGGACAATGAGATATAAACAGAAGTATCAGCTGTGACTTCTTTAAACTATCTTTAAAGGACAAGGGCACAGTCTTCAGTACATCTTCCACCTCCCTGTTGAGTAAGTAGGGGTGAGGGTAACTGGAGCTCAAGCAGCCATCTGGGGCCGAAAGGTGGAGGCTACAAGCTTGGATGAGCAAAAACAGGAGGAGTCTGTGTCCCTGGTGCTCAGACCATCCTAGCTCCACACTGCTTCCCCTGTTCTCTTTAACACGAGAAAGATGCAATTTTCTGCCTTGCTTAAGCCACTGCCACTGTACTTTGGACTTTTCTGTCACATCCAGCCAAACCTAGTTCTAACTAATAAAACGTAATTGAAAGTAAAAAATGCAAGGGTTTTGTATCAGGCACCAACTTGGTGACATCACATATAAACCCTAAGACCCCGATAGCTTACTTACATAATCTCTTTAAGCCTTCCTCTTCTCACATGTAAAGTAGGTAGAACATTCCTCAAGGGTGGTTGTGAGGAGCAAATTAGATTAAGAATACAAAGTATTTAGCGTGGTGCTGGTACACAGTACATTCTTAGTAAATGCACTCTAATTATATACCTGGGCATATCAACAAAGCAATATGGAGCACAGCGATGGCTGTGGAAAATCAGAGGGTATCTGTGTCTAGATTAGCACGGCACTAGGGCACATTATGGTCTGGAAGGTGAATAAGTTAGAAGCAAGGAAATGCTTCAAAAATCCCAAGTCTAGCTCGTGGCATTAGCAGCAGAACTAAAACAGGTATTTATTGAGATCCTTTTATATCCCAGGCATATTCTAGGAGTTAAAGCCACAGTGATACACAAAACACACACGCTTCTTACATTCATAGAGTTTACGGCCCAGTATGGGAATCAGACATGAAACTACTCCTAATATGGCAAATTGTACTAAGTGCTATGAAGGGAAGGAACAGAATGTTCTGAGAGCTTGCATCAGAGGACCTGACATAGTGAGGTAGATTAAGCTAAAATATGAAGGACAAACCCAAGTTAACTAAGTGAAATGAGGCAGAAGGTACATTTCCTGTAGGGAAATGAAAGGCAAAGCTCCTGAGGTGGAACGGAAGATAGTGAGTTCCTGTAGTTAAGATAAGGCCAGTATACCTGGAGCGGTGTGCCCAAGGGGGAGCCTCTCCTGAGAGGAGCTGGCGAAGGAGGCAAGAGACAGGTCCTGTAAGACCTTGTAGACCATGATAAAGACTTTATTCCAAAGATGATTGGAGTGTATCAGAAATAGAGCTGGTGTGGTCTTACAGTGACCAGCTCATCTTGGCTGTGATGATGGCAGCTTTTGAGCAGAACCCTAGGGTGACCAACCACCCCACTCTGCCTGGGACTGAGGGCTGTGGGACTGTCAGGGCTCAGACGGGACAGTCCTGGGCAAGTGAAGAGGTTTGCCACCTGGTATTTTTACATGATCCCATTTCCCCTAAAGGTCACACTCTGCCTACTGTAGGAAAACAGGATCGGAATTGACCAGGCCAGTTAGATTGGTGGAGTATCCAGGCGAGAGAAGACGCGAGCCTGGGCTAGGGTGGTGACAATGGAGTCGAGAAGAGGGCGGACTTGAGAGCAGTCTAGGAGGGTAAAACTGGCAAGACATGGTGAGAGGTTAGGAATGCTATTTCCAAGACCACATGGATTAACTCAAGAGTAAGAGTGAAATCTGTGCTTCAAATTCCACATAGGAAAACTTTCATTATATTCTTCTAAGCCCAGAAACAATAAGGTAGACCCAAGAGGGCATTAACTTAGCCAAAGTGTAAACTAGGCCTTAGTTTCAAGGATCAAAGGCTGTAAAGAAAAAAATTGTGGCTCCTTAACTTGTCTCCTGTAGGCAAGGGCCATTTAAGTCAGCTCAGATCATTGGGTTCCACAAGGCAAACAGTCTTCATCATAGCCTAACCATCACACAGAACCTCAGACACACTTGGAAATGGAACCAGGGACCCTTTCACCGGGATGCACTCTAAGATGTTTTTTCTCCCTCTAGAAAGTTTTCCAATAGTACCATGAGCTGCTTATCTAGGTTTAATTGGTATGAGACTGTGCTTCTGACAGGATTTCCAAATAATCACTTGCTTCTGTCTTATTTACTAAATCATATTTCTAAATTAAGATCGTTACGGCAATAATTATTTACTGATGATTGTCATGGTTTTGATGATCATTTCAACATCCTTTGCAAGATGTTCCACTTTCTTCGCAGGAACAGCAAACAGTATATGTAACTTCGTAATTGTCACACTCTTTATGCATCATAAAGCTAATTGGTGCCTTTAGAAAAAAGAGGTTCGGTTCGGACTGCGAGCCAAGCAAGCAACCGTGAAACAAGCTTGGTGTCAGAGAATCAAAATGTACACTTAAGCGCCGTTCTGCTTTGTTTTCCTCAACTTATATTTAATCTAAAGTCTCTAGGAAACATGCAGGAACTTCTTTGTTAGTGTTTTTGCATCCATAAAGTACATAATTATTTTCTTTGAAATTAATCACTAGTATATCTTAATATTAGTTGATGGACATTTGGGCTGTTTCTGCTTTGGGGCTACTGTGGATAATGCTGCTGTGAACATTCATGCACAAGATTTGTGCGGACAGGGGTTTTCAGTTCTCTTGGTGTAAGCCGAGGCGTGGAATCGCCGGGTCATGCGGTGACTCTGTGTTAAACATGTGAAGAAACCGCCAGACTGTCTTCCCAAACGGCTGCACCCCTTTACCTTCCCACCAGCAGTAAATGTATAAAGGTCCCAGTTTCTTCACATGCTCTCTGACACTTGCTATTTTTCCTCTTTTTGATTATAGCTGCCTAATGAGCATGAAGCAGTATCTCACTGTGGTTTTGATTTGTGTTTTCCTGATGGTTAATGAGATTGAGTATCTTTTCAGGTGCTACTGGTCATTTGTTGATTTTTTCTGCAATAATGCCTATTCAGATGCTTTCACCTTTTAAAATTGGGTTATTTGTCATTTTGTGGTTGAGTTGTAAGAGTACTTTATAGTTTCTAAATACAAGTGCCTTACTAGATTTATGATTTGCAAATATTTTCTCTCATTCTGTGGGTTTTCTCTTCACTTGGTAAAGCATAAAATTTCTAATTTTGATGGTCAATTTATCTATTTTCTTGCTGTTGCTTATGCTTTTGGTGTCATTTCTAAGAGACTATTGCTTAATCCAAGATCTCAAAGATTTACACCTATGTTTTCTTCTGAGAGTTTAAGTTTTAGCTCCCGATTTTAGAATTAATTTTTGTATGTGGTGGAAGGTAGGGGTCCAATTTCATTCTTTTGCATGTGGTTACCCAGTTGTCCCTTACTATTTTTTCTCCATTGGGTGTTCTTGGCACCCTTGTTGAAATCAATTGACATCAATGTGAGGGTATCTTTCTGGATTCTCAATTCTATCCCTGATGAAACCAAGTAAATGGTTTGTATGTCTGTACTTAGACTAGTTCCATGTTGTCTTGATGATCGTAGCTTTGTGCTAAGTTTTGAAATTAGGAAGTGTGAATCCTTCATCTTTACTCTTCGATTTCAAGGTTGTTTTGCCTAGTCTGGGTCCCTTGAAGTGTCATATGAATCTTAGGATCAGCTTGTTGATTTCTGCACAGAAGCTGGCTGGGATTTTGATAAGGATGGCATTGCATCCGTGGTGCCCCGGGGAGTAGTGCCATCTTGACAATATTGTTAAATTGCCTTAAGTTTCTCTCAACAGTATTTTGTAGTTTTCAGAGCATAAATTTGCCATTCTTTTACTAAATTTGTTCCTCTTGATGTTGTTATAAATAGAACATTCCATTCCTAATTTTATTTTCAGAGTTTTCATCGGAAGTACATAGAAAATGATTTTTGTATATTAATCTTATCCTGTGACCTTCCTGAACTCATTTACTAAATAGTTTAAGTGGATTGCTTAGGAATTTCAATATATAAGCTCATGACACGTGCCACCTGAAGGTTCTGAAGGACTGTAGCAACCGCACAGCAGTGGGCTGAGCTGGGGATGCTTCTTCAGTCCCTTCACAGTAGTGATGTGTTTTGCTGAAAGCTTTTCATTTATCTAGTTAGAAAAGATAACTCTCTCAATAATAACATTCATTATCAATTATTTATACATTACATTTCAACTAGATGCAGCTGAAAAAATAGTTTGGCTTTTTACTTTCAGGGTTGCACTTACCAATCTACATAAAAACACGTGAGATCACAATTCCAAAATTAGGGACCTCTTTCCTCACAAGACAGCATGGTTTCATGGAGAGACCTCCTCAGCTTCTGAAACTGGAAGGCTGGCTTCCAGTTCAGCTCCGTCTGTATTAGCGGTAGACTCATGCCTGCCTGACTCTCTTCACAAGGTTATTGTTGAGGGTCCAGTGAACTATTCTTCAGGCTTCCGTCTGTGGGATGGCTGTTCGCTCTGCAGAGGGGTGGCAGGACCAGAGGAGGCGGGACCAGCTGAGTTGTTTCCTTGGGAAGTGCCTGCCTCTTTTACATCAAGTCATTCACTTGGTTTCATCAGGGATCATTCTTTCCCCAGTATAAAAGTATTTTGAAATTCTGTCTCATTGAACGTTAAGTAAGTAAGGTAAGTAAGTTAAGCAATGATCTATTTTTGGTGAACATATATCCAGACCTCATCCAGCCTGGTACCTGCAGGTTGAAGAGGATCTACAAGATGGAACAGAAGTCCTGGCCAGGTGGCTCTGTTGGTTGGAGTGTCCTCCCATACATGAAAAATGTTGTGGTTTCGATCCCCATTCATGGCACATACCTAGGTTGTGAGTTCAATCCCTGGTCGGGGCACCTTTGGGAGGCAACCAATTAATGTTTCTCTTTCACATCAATGTTTGTCTCTCTCCCCTCCTCTCTCTCTAAAATCAATACATATATCCTCAGGTGATGATTAGAAAAAACATGGATGGGAAAATAACGGTAGTGATGGAGAAGAACAATAGGCTGTGGTCTTACTTAGTCACAGCCAAGGCTTTGTCACCAGGATGGAGGATGGGCGGGGGAATTCCATGCCTTATCATAATTATCATAAAGCTCATTGTTTTAGCCTCACCACTGCTTCCTTCCTTAATATGCAGTCATGGACTGACTTTAGAAGACAAACAACTCGTCTGTTTTATGGTAGTCAAGGCCTGTATACCTAACATGTGCTTTCCCAGCTGGGTTCAATAGTATGGTGGCAAGAGTGTGGCCCTAAGAGTCAGACTGTTCTTGGATTCAAAGCCTGGCTCCTTCTCTTAATTGTATGTGACCTTGGCATTTTGCTTAACCTCTCAGTAGCCCCCCATCCTCATCTGTAAAAAGAGTATATAGTAATTCACAGAAATTATTGTGAGAATTGAATACAACATATAGAGTCTTTACCAGGTGATAAGCACATAACACATTTCAGCTGTTAGGAGTAGCTATTAGGAGAAGAATTAGCATTCTTCTTTGAGGCATCTAGTTGATTAAACTAAAGAAGTTATTTGAAGTTCACCCCAGTGGTTTTCAAACTTCAGTAGGCATAACAATCACTAAGGATAGTTTTCTGAGCAAACATTCCCAGGCTCCACCCCCAGGATTTCTGATTCAGCGGCAGTACTATGAATCTGCATCTTTAGCTTGTACTCACTTGAGTATTCTGACAAATTGGGCAATTTGTAAAATTAACTTTTATTTTGATATGATTTCAAATTTCAGACAAGTTGCAGACACAGCACAAAGAATCCTCATGTATGCTTTATCAAGATTCATCAGTTTTTAATATTTTGCTGCATTTGCTTTTTCTCTATCTCTATTTCTCTTTATTTATAATTTTTTTTCTAGATCATTTGAGAACAAGTTGCATATCATGCCTCTTTATTCCTTAAAAGTTCAGCGTGTATTTCCTAAGAATAAGGATATTCTCTCTACATAACCACTCTTCACTTACCAAATTCAGAAAACTTAACATTGCTAAGATGTTTTTATCAAATCCACAATCCATATTCCAATTCTGCGAATTGCCTCATTAATGCCTTTTGCAGCAGACTTCCCTTCCCGCTCCCCCCATAGGACCCAAGCCAGGGACCACGTGTTGCATTTAATGTGACATCCCTTTTGTCTCTTTTAATCTGGAACAGTGTCCCAGACTATTTTATTCTTTCGTGACAGTGACATTTTTTAAAGAGTACAAATAAATTATTTTATAGAATATCCCTTATTGTAAGTTTAGCTAATGTCTTCTGGTGATTAGATTTGGGTTACACATTTTTGGCTAGAATCCTGCATAATTGATGTGTCCTTTCCTGAGTATGCCCTCTGGAGACATATGATACCCATTTGCCTCTTATTGGTGAGCTAGACCATACTTTGAGAAATACTTGACCACTGTGAAAAATATTTCACTAGGCACTTTCTGTTCCGGGTGGGCCTCATAACTTCAAGCAGTCAAAAAGGGGAACAAGACTTTTATTTTTCTGAGTTTTCTGAATGTCGGTTTGTTAAGGGGCTTATCTGTCTATCACCTAGGTACTTCAGAAGATCACATATTAACCACAGCTGCTCTTACATTCAAAACCATAACACACTTTCTTAACTTTTATTTTATCATTACTTTTAATTCTCACCAGGATATGTTTATTGATTCTAGAGAGAGAGGAAGAGAGAAACATTGATGTAAGAGAGAAACATTGATGGGCTACCCTCCACCCTTGCTCCTCAAACCCTGAATCTAGGCATGTGCCCCCACTGGGGACAGAACCCACAACCTTCCGGAACACTGGATGACACTCCAATCAACTGAGCCACGTGACCAGGACTTTCTGTTTAACGTTTAAAACTACCCGCCTTAACCCTCTATTTTATTCTTAGCAACCTGGACCCTGACCTCCATTCTGTTGTTAATACAGGCAATCCATGTGGTATGTCATGTGACATAACTAGACCCACCCACGAATGATCGGGCTAGGAGTGACGACTTGATCAATTTCTTGCATCACCCATCTTACCATGCTGTATCAGCCTCCCCTTCAATGGTGTGCTTTAAAGAATTCATCACCTAAAACCCACGTATTCACGAACTGGTAACTGGTGCTTTATCTAATACTTACATTTCCAGGTAAAATTTCTAGCCTGCCATCATTATAGCTACTCCATTGTTGACTATGTAATTCTTCTGGCATCCATTCATTCACTTATTTAAAGCACAGATAGTTCCAAGACTAAGAGAGAATATTATTTATCTTACAGAAACTAGCATTTAGTGACTACCAGCTTTGTGCCAGCCATTATTACATATATCACCTTGTAACATCCAGAGAGGAATATTGTTGCCACCACCATTTTACAGATGAGAAACACAGAATTAAATAACTGACTCGACACCAAACCACTAACAAGTGGTAGAACCGCGATTTAACCCTAGACCTGATGACCTCTGAACAGACTCTTCCTGGGTGCTGCCTATAGAACCGTAATGGTAAAGAGAGAGGGAACAAAATTGCGCTCACAAATTTCAGGTATGCCTCTCCGAACAGAAAGCGAGATGTGGAGACACAGGCGAGCATCACCTTACAACATGGCCAGGAAACTTAAGAAACATTTACCCCTCATGGCCCTTTGGAAGAAAGCAGAAGTTTCATAAGAGGTTCTTTTCAAAACTTTGAAGATAATGTTGAAGTCCCTGTGTCCTTTCCTCTACCCGACCCATCCTCCTTCTTCCTTTTTGATTGTTTACTATTAAATGTTATTGTGCTTTCATACTTTGCAGAAATAATGTCATTAAAATATAAATAATTACAAATAAATGCAAAAATAGTATGCTATGTGTAACGTTGTGCAACTTGGAATTGTTACTCAGCGTGTTTTCAAGATCTAGCATTTCTAATACACATTTGTCTAATATCAATGTATATATACATATTTCTAGTACTTTTACTTTAATGATCACACAGTATAAATATACCAAGTGATGTAAATTTCCACAACTTATTTATCATGTATTCTTAAAAAGAAAAATGTAGCCCTGGCTGGCGTAGCTCAGTGGGTTGAGCACGGGCTGGGAACCAAAGTGTCCCAGGTTCGATTCCCAGTCAGGGTACATGCCTGGGTTGCAGGCCATAACCCCCAGCAACCACACATTGATGTTTCTCTCTCTCTCTCTCTCCCTCCCTTCCCTCTCTAAAAAATAAATAAATAAAATCTTAAAAAAATTAAAAAAAATGTTTAGGTTTATAATGGGTTTGTAGGGAAGCTAGGACTGATCGAGAAATGTCTTTAACTTTTGAGATGAACATTATAAATAAATCCACAAAAGCCAAAGAGGATAAAGGTTGCCCAGATCTGGCATTTGGTGTTAGGAAGACCCTTTGGATTGAACCTCGAGATCTCAGAAGGGGTCTCAAAATTAAACAGTATTTATTTCAACCACGTGTTGGAAAAAGAGACAAATGTCCAAGTGAATGGTATTAAAGACTAATTAGTGTTCTGTGTATTCTTGCAGGTACTCATTATCTTTATCATTTGTTCAACAAACTTTGTTTTTCAGAGCAGGTTGGGGTTCACACCAAAACTGAGCAGAAAGTACAGCGTTCCCCTATAACCCCTCCCCCAACTCATGCACAACCGCGCGCACTATCAACATCCTGCATCAGAGTGTACGTTTGTTAGAGCTCATGAATCTAACTGGCACAGCATTATCACTCAATGTCCATAGCTGGCCCTGGGGTTCGCTCTTGGTGCTGTGTGCTCTGTGGGTTTTGACAAACGTATAGTGACATGTGTCCACCACTGCGGCATTGCACAGAATGGTGTCACTGCCCTAAAAATCCTCTGTGCTCTGCCTTTTCATTCCTCTCTCTTCCCAGCCCTGGCAAACCACTGATCTTTTTACTGTTGCCATAGTTCTGCCTTTTCCAAAATGTCATAGAGTCGGAATCATAGAGTATGTAGCCCTTTCAGGTTGGCTTCTTTCACTTAGTAATTCCATTTAAATTTTCTCCATGTATCTTAATGACTTGATAGCTTATTTCTTTTTAGTGCTGAATATATTCCATTGTCAAGATGTACAAGTGTATTAATTCCCTCACTGAAGGACAACTTGGTTGCTTCCAAGTCTCGGCAATTATGAATAAAGCTGCTATAAACATCTGTGTGCAGGCTTTTATGTGGACATAAGTTCTAACTCCTTGGACTAAATACCCAAGAGCATGACTGCTGGATTGCACGGTCGGAGTGTGTTTTGTCTTGCAAGAAACCGCCAAACTGTCTTCTAAAGCGGCTGCCCCATTCTACATTCTCACCAGCATTGAGTGACAGTTCCTGCGGAGCTGGTATGATTTCTAATTGAAATGTTCGGTAAAACTCCCCAGTGAACTCACCTGGGCCTACTGCTTTCTGCTTTAGAAGGTTAATGACTGACTTGATTTCTTTAATAGGTATAAGCCTATTCAGACTGCCTTTTGTGTGTGTGTTGGCAGGCTGCCTTCATCTGGGTTACCACACTTGTGGGCACACAGTCGTTCATGGTATTTCTTCATTATCCTTTTCAAGTCCATGGGCTCATTAAGAAGACCAGAATGCTGTGGGGTATTTCAAAATGGTTTCTTTTCTTCTCACCCTGCCAAAAACAGAAGGGCATTTTTTTCTGATAGTCGCTGTGACAACCTGGTAGATTTCCTAGAGGTACAGCTCTCAAAAGTGTGGGCGCCCCTTATGACTATGTCCCCCTGGATGTCTAGAACTTGTCCATACTGAGCCTCCAACAATTCATCAATTAGTTCAGGTTTTCTTACTCCAGAACCGGGTCCTCTAATGGTTTCTACCCAGGAGTCTCCGCTCTGACAAGTTATGAGTCTCTGTGTTCACCTGTTTGCCTCTCCGATTTTGGGAGCAGCGATCCTCCCTGTGGGGTCCTCACTCATGGTAATGGAGGGCTCGAGGGCATGCAAGGTAGTAGAAAACAACTGGCTCCTTGAGTCAAGTGTCATGGTTTTAATCAAGGGTCTGACTGTTACTGAGCAAAAAGAGCTTCCAAGTCACAAGATGCGCTGGGTTTGAATGATGGGTTGTGCGTCAAGGGTGCTCTGCATCAAAATAATAATGGCAAAGAGAAAGGACCTAGAGAACTTACAGGGGGAATGTCATAAAAATAGACTCAGTGAGGGCTAGAAGAAAGGAATCCAAGGGAATTCTTCCAAACCGATTTTGGAATTTCAAAAGCACAGCTATTCCAAAGGGGGGAAAGGCATGTGGAGTCACTGACAAGGAAACTGTGTGTGAGGACATCAAGCACGCACTCAACAAAAGCAGAATGATAAGGACCTCATAGTAACACTGACATAATAATGATGTTCACTCAGCACTTTCTACATGACAAGCATAATGCTAAACATCATAGCATCAGCATATTTAATCCTTATAACAATGCTAGGAAGTGAGACCTATTTCCTACCATGTGTAAATGAGGAAACTGAGGCTTTGTGACTTGACATAACTTGTTCCCTGTCTACAAACCCAGGTCCATCTGCCTCTAGCGTTAGAGAACGCATTTCTACCGAATTCACAGTGTCAGTGATACTTACTGCTTTATAACCGTCATTGATGTGTCAGGCACTTCACATACTTATCTATTTCTCACTATAATCCCATGAGGTAGATCTAAATAATACCTTAAAAACCCTAAATAAGGTAACATGGCCAAATTAAATATTAATAGTAGCCTTACAACAATCTTGTGAAATAGCTAATACAGATATTAATAGGATGTTGCCTTATTAATTATTAACAATACTTTGATGGAGAGTTACATTCAAAAGTATAAAAAGCTGATATTGAATTCCCTCAAAAGCAAACCACCTTTAGAATATCTGTTTCTGCCCCTTCTGCTCCTCCTCCTGCTTCTCCTCCCCCTCCCCCGCCCCTCCCGTGAGAGGGGGTAGTGGGGGAGAGAGGACAGAGTAGCATGTTGAGGCCAGAAGGGCCTGGCTCTGACAGGTTTGGAGTCAGATCCCAACATTGTTGGGAAAATAGCAATTTAAAAGATCTTCTGAGAGACACAACTCATGCTCCAATCCCTTTGTTACCTTTCTTTTAGTGCGCTGAGGATGGGGCAGCTTGTTTGTGGGGGAGTAGAGTGAAATCTATTGGAGAGGTTAAAAGGTGAAGCTTAAAAAGGTAGTGTTTGCCCTGGCTGGTGTGGCTCAGTGGGTTGAGTGTCAGCCTGCAAACCAAAGAGTTGCTGGTTTGATTCCCAGTCAGGGCACCTGCCTGGGTTGCAGGCCAGTTCCCCAATGGGGGCATGTGGGAGACAACCACACATTGATGTTTCTCCCCCTGTCTTTCTCCCTCCTTTCTCCAGTCTAAAAATAAAGTTTTTTTTTAAATGTAGTGTTAGAGCATTAACATAATTCTAAAACCTGAATGTTGTTCTTTGCAAATACCAAACCTAAAAACCCGAAAGTATAAGACAGCAACTTCCCATAGGAAATATGAGTTCCTAGAATTATAGAATATGGCATGAAAGACTTTGGTTATTTTGGGAAAAGAAGACATATTTCTAATGTTATGCAACTTGTCCTCATTACTCAAGAGACTATTTGAAGTTCTAATTTCAAAATTATCAAAATGTGTGGCTTTCTCTCTTACCATTGCCTTCTTTGGACCACTTTATTACCCGTTTGCAGGATTACCAATGGGAAGGAAGGAAAGGGAGAGGAAGGTGGGCTCATGTCCCAACACAAACATTAATAAAAGAGTGGGGAAGAGAATGAAATCACTGGGCCAAGTTAGTTTCCTGTGCTGGCGGAGTGGTGCACACGCCCAAGGCTGGAGAACACTCGGAGGCAGAACGGAAACGCCCTTGGCTCTTTAGGACAACTTGTTTGACGCCTCTGCCCCGCTGGTTTATACTACAAACATTAGAGCACGTGCAGCCGTACGCATGGGTAACTGGCACACAGGTGGGGCAGGACGATGGCTACAGTTATCCAGGGGAGTCGGACCGAAAAACTGCCTCTTCCTTCCTCATCCCTCACGCTGTCACTTACGCTGTAACCAGTCTCCCCAGAAACCTTACCCTAAGTCTACACCAGGGGAATCCTGAATGAAAAGGAATCTGTCCTTAGAAAGAAGGCACGGTACTTGCCAGGAGTCGTGGTTACTGAAATGACAGCAGTAACAATATTGATAAAACAGACACTCTCTGTTGAGTGTGTCAAGGGTGGCGGTTCACGGAACCAGTGTACGTGATCCTTGGTGTACACCCGCCTAACTGTCAGGAGCGCCGTCCATCGTCCAGTAGTCCTGGCCATCCCAAATTTTAGGGTCACTTCAAGGGTCAATTCTTTTGATTTCGTGGGCCTGGGAAACTCCTAATTTCAGTATTTTATCTCAGCAGTTGCCCCGATGTTTCCATGGGCAACCTTGACAATGTCGTGAGGAGCTGGAAGGTCCACCTAGCCCCATTTTCTACCCACAGGATCAAGAGAGCCGATCAGTAGCCCTGACCCTCTTCCCCATTTCCTCCTCCCCTGCAGTTCCCAGAGCATCACCCAGGAAGTCAGCGGTGGGAATGCAGCTGGAGAGCTGGAGAGTGGAGTAGAACGCATCCTTCACCCGGGAGACACATTCCAGAGCCACTGAGAGTTGTCGAGGGGCACAGCCCATGAGCAAGCTGGAGCACTGTGTGGTCTGAACTGCACCAAGCAGAGCCTGGAGGCACATCAGTCGTCTGGTTGGAGACCACTGGAGCCTGAACCTGACCATGGGAGCAGAGAGGAGAGAAAGCAAGAGACGGAAAAGGAGGTCTAGCCCTGAGCACTCAGCCTGGAGGTTCAATAAGCTCTACTCCCTCCTGAGACACTAAAGACACCAGCAGAGCTCATTCCATCATCTGGCGACTAGAACCAACCAATGAAGGCAGATCTGAGAGCTACTGATTAGCTGTAGGTCCAGCTCCCTGTGTTCCTGCTGGAGGCAGGCCTGGCTGTTTGGCCCCAGAGAGCACAGTTACTACAGTTTGAACAGTGGCCCTGGAGGCCCAACCCGTAAGGACTCTGAGAAACTGGTTTAAGTCTGCTGTCCACTCTAGGATGGAAAGCGGGTCAGCTTAATACAGCAGTCCCCCCCTCTGCGGGGCGTATGTTCCAAGACTCTCAGTGGATTGAACTGAACCCTATTTATACTAGTTTTTTTTTCTATATGTACTACCTATGACAAAGCTTTATTTGTAAATTAGGCACAGTAAGAGATGAACAACAAGACTGCACTCTAAGAAGACAAGGAATCCAATTAAAAAGTGGGCAAAGGACTTGAACAGACACTTCTCCAAGGAGGACATACAGAAAATCCAAAGACACATGAAACGATGTTCAATATCGCTAGCTATCAGAGAGATGCAAATTAAAACCACAATGAGATACCACTTCACACCAGACAGACTGGCCATCATAAACAAAGCAACAAACAACAAGTGTTGGAGAGGCTGTGGAGAAAAGGGGACCCTAGTGCACTGCTGGTGGGACTGCAGACTGGTACAGCCACTATGGAAAGCAGTATGGAACTTCCTCAGAAAACTAAAAATGGATCTGCCTTTTGACCCTGCAATTCCACTGCTGGGACTCTATCCTAAGAACACTAAAACACTAATTCAAAAGAACCTATGCATTCCAATGTTCATAGCAGCACAATTTACAATAGCTAGATGCTGGAAGCAACCAAGATGCCCATCAGTAAATGAATGGATCAAAAACTATGGTACATTTACACAATGGAATTCTATGCAGCAGAGAGAAAGAGCTCCTACCCTTTGCAACAGCGTGGATGGAGCTGGAAAACATTATGCTTAGCGAAACAAGCCAGGCAGTGAAAGACAAATACCATATGATCTCACCTTTAACACGAACCTAAATAACAAAACAAAGAAACAAGCAAAATATAACCAAAGACACTGAAATAGAGGCCAGGCTGACAGTGCCCACAGAAGAGAGTAGAGGGAATTTAAGGGGACAGTGGGAAGGGTTCACAGGAACAAACTTAAAGGACATATGGTCATAAACTAAGGGGAGGGTGGTAAGGGGACAGAAGTGGGGAGGGGTGGGAGGGGGGACTGGATTGGGAGTAAAAAGGAGAAAACTGTATTTGAACAATGATTAAAAAAAAAGAGATGAACAACAATAACCGATAGTAAAGCAGAACAATTATAATACATTGTAATAGAAGGTGTGTAAATGCGTCATTCCTAAGTAAGACACGGGTGACTGGAACGCAAGCACTGTGACGTGTCGGTCTGATACCCAAGAGGGCTCCTCAGTGACTAATGGGTGGTGGGTGGCACATGCCGTGTGGAGATGCTGGACAAAGGATGGCCCACATCACAGGAGGGACAGAGGGGGACAGCACGGAACTTCATCACCCTACTCAGAGCGGCACACAATTTAAAACCTATGAATTGCTTATTTCTGGAATTTTCCATTTCACATTTTCAGACCATGGTTGATCCTGGGTTGCTGAAACTGCGGAAAGCAAAACTGCAGATAGGAGAGGCACAACAGTAGGTGAAGCAGGGGAGAAGGGACAGGGGGCTCAGGCAGCAACGCTGTGCTCATTCCCTTGCGGACTTGAAGCATCTCTCTTGGGCTTGTGGTGCCAGTGCAGGATCAGAAGCAGAAGCTGATGGGAAGGGCTTCCCCGAAGGAAGCCATCACCAGGCCTGAGGCTTACCCTACCCCAGAGGTAGGAGGGAACAGAGCAAGCTTGGGGGAATGCAGCCTGTTGGATGTTATTCTCGATCCTTTGCTGCATGCAAGCTCCCTGGGAGACTCCGTATTTGTGAGTACTTTGGGCGGTTTCCCCACAATGTCCTCCAGGGAACTGCCCTCTAAATACATTCTTTCTCCAAGAGGATAGCTTTTGCTTCCACAGCAGAGGCAGATTCCAATAATGAAATGGGGGCATTAGCCGGGAGTGGGTAAGTACATCAACTTCTTGACTATCTCCTTAGGGGCACAGGTACCCCTAGGGAAGAATAAAATAATGGGCCAGGATGGACTGATGAGGGGAGGCAAGAACACATTCTGAAGAGGTGGAAATGGGGGTGGGGGTAAGAGCCCTGGGGTGATGCTGGCAACAGGGTGAGACTCCAAGTCACAGTTTTGCTCAGGGCGCACCTGAAGCTCACTGTCACATTCCTTTACATTCTCTTCTGAAGTGGTTTTGAATTATGTCCCCTAATTCTCTGACCTGCCTCCCTTCGGTTGGTGAAGGGAGCTGAGTCTCCTCCCCTTGGTTAGGGGCTGCACTCATTGACCGCTTCCGATGGACAGAATGTGGTAGAAGTAACTGTGCGCCCTTCTGAGGCATTAAAGACATTGTGGCTTCCACCTTGGTCACTCTCTTGGATCACCTTCTCTGCGGGGAAGCCAGGTGCCACGTCACGAGGACGGGTCTGTGTGGTGTGGAGCTGAGACTGTGTTATGTTAGGTATGTTAGAAGTGGATCCTCCAACCCCACTCAAGTCTTAAAACAACCTCGGCCCCGTCAACATCCTGGCCACAACCTCATGAGAGACCCTGAGCAGAGCCATCCTGTTAAGCTGCCCTAAAATTCCTGCCCAAAAGAAGCGGAGATAATACATGTTTGCTGTTTTAAGCCACTCAGTTTTGTGACAATTCGTTAAGCAACAATAGGTAGCTATTATAGTTTCCAAAGGGCCTCAATCAGCTGTTTAAGGTCAGTATAATTCAGTGGTTCTTGGCATGGGAGGGCCTAGCAAATACAGACCATCACGTGAGACTCACCTTTGTATTTGACCAGCAGGAAAATGAGGCCCCACCTGCAACAGGGCTAAAGTGCTTTGCTTTGTTTGTTTAATTTTGCCTGCTTGAAATAATGCTTTGGAACCATGGCACTGAACGTTGTCTGTTGGAGTATACAAATTTATGCAAAGCACTGGGAGGGAAGCCATTATTCGGCTTCTGAACAGTAGCTTTTTGCTTTGCCTGAAGGTGGAGAATTTCAAGGTGTGTAGCTGAGCAGAATTCTAGAATGGGAAAGGAGACCTACTGCTTTTTGTGGGGGCGGAGGAGGGGTAAGTCCATGAAAACAATGTTTCCCTCAGCCTGGAGGCATCCCAAGCAGAAAGATAAATCCCCAAACCGATGAAAATACCCTGGGCCTGGCCCGAGAGTGGAGCCTCACTTTCTCATCCACTCTGATCGCAGAAAGGTGGCTCTGGGTTCACCAGCCTTGACACCCACGCTCCAAAAAATGGGTGAACGACCAGGCTTGATAGGAACAAAAAGTTTTCAAAATGAGAGGCGCTATCTTAGCAAAGCATCACCTAGACTCAGAATGCTGGGGTCGCCTTGGATGGGTTTGCTCCTGGACCAAACAGGGATTGCTCAGGCGGGTAAGCCGGTCCTCGAGCGGAGCAGTCAGTGAACACACCTGAAAGATCCCGGCAGGCAGCTCCCTACCAGCACAATCAGGGGCTTCCTGAGCCCGAGACCATGAAATATTGCTGGTAGACGCGATTGGTCATTGGGACTGCTGACTCTGAAAGAGCTGGGCAAGCAGGTGACTGCAGATTCTCCCGGCCCCCTTCTCCTCCCCCCTACCCTTTGCTCTTCTCCAGGGACCTCAGCTTCCTCAGGAAGTGTTCCCTTTTCCCTACCAGATGTGATCTCTCCCCCTCCTGAATGCTCCTTCGGCTACATCCGCACCTTTGATGCAGCACCACAGCGTCATCTCATGCTTTGTATTGTCCTGTAATACTCCCTTGTGGTGGACGCTGTGGTGTGCCACTCACACCTGTGGGGACAAGGCACAACTTCCCCTAACTTCTGGGTATGTTGCCTGCTGCAAGCTCATAGCTGAGTCCCTCCCATGAATCCCTGTCCACAGAAGGTAGCTGTTGTGTCCGAGTTTACTTTGCCTTCCAAGGGAGAAGCCTGCATCCAACAACACGGATGGAGAGCACAAAGGCTCATCTCCCTTGCTTCGATTTGGGACGTTTCTGAAGGGCCATCTCAGCTTCAGAGCCCCCTGCGGGATCAGCTGAGGCTTCTGTTGCATTACAGTTCAAACCCCACCTCTGCCCAGGCCCATACAGGTATTGTTCTTGCGAACAGACCCCAGTAAACTTCTTGCTCCCAAATCTCTCTCGCAGACCCAGAGAACCTGACCTACAACAGCCCACGAGACCGGAAGTTTGCTGAGGACCAGTTGTCCCATTCTTTGTATGTAGTATGTACCTGCCCCTCTTGCCCTGCTCCATCACCCTAGGGCTCAGCACAGTGCTGAACAGAGTAAACCCTCAACAGATTTCTGATGGACGGGAAACAGGCAATGCCTTGAACGAAGACTGTCTCTTCTCCTTGTCCCTTTACGTTCAAGGTAAACACTGAATATCTTCTTGTCTCTAACATGCAAACTATTGACAAAATTTACAGAGAATACCAAACATATAGTCTGGGGAGTTACTGATGTGAAGAAGTGTTTCCTGGGGAAATTCACTTTTCAAAACCTGGAGAACGTGTTTTTAAAGTGGGAAAGGATAGCCCATGCTCAGTTCATCTTTCTGCTTCCGGGGAGGAGGTTTCGCAGGAGTCAGAGGCAGCATATAAATCTGTTTTGTCTCAGGAACATGGTAAAATGTCCATGTTGAAGAAGAAAGTCAACAACCCATGCCAATGACTCTGCAGGCATTCTAGAAAGATCTGCTTAACTAAAATCTTCCCTCGTGTGGCTCATCGGTTATTGTGGCTAAGTGATTTTTCAGTGGCAGTGCCTGTAGCCTAATTGGGCCTGTATTTCTGTTCTAATGGGTGGGTACCAGTCAACGTTCCAGCAAGAGGTTATGAGGCTTTGGTCCCAGGTCCCCAGATGGGTTGGCATTTTACTCCTGCCAGCTTTCTGCTCTGCTTGATTAGCCCTGTGGTCCCCTGTGTCAGAGCTGCCCTTCGCAGCCCCCCAGGAGGATGCCAGGAGACATCTGTTTGAATTGGATGAGAGATTGCAGGAATACCTCAGAGATATTTCGGTTCTTCGGTTCCAGATCACCACAATAAAGTGAGTCACATGGATTTTTTGGTTTTGCAGTGCATGTAAAAGTTATATTTATGCTATACCATAGTCTATTAAGTATGTAGTAGCATTGTGTCTGAAAAATGTACATATCTTAATTAAAAAATACTATATTGCTGCCCTGCCTGGCATAGCTCAGTGGATTGAGCACGGGCTGCAAACCAAAGTGTCGTAGGTTCGATTCCCAGCCAGGGTACATGCCTGGGTTGCAGGCTATAACCCCCAGCAACCGCACATTGGTGTTTCTCTCTCTCTCTCTCTCTCTCTCTCTATCTATCTATCTATCTATCTATCTCCCTCCCTTCCCTCTCTAAAAATAAATAAATAAAATCTTTAAAAAAATACTGTATTGCTAGAAAGGCTAACCATAATCTGAGCCTTTTTGCTGGTGGTGAGGTTCTTACCTTCAGTTTAAAAAAAAAAAGAAAAGCAATACCTGCCAAGTGCAATAAAGCAAAGCACAGTGAAATGAGGTCTGCTCAAACACAGATCCAGGAAGCCAGGGTTCTTTGTTGGACTAGTTGTTGATATTTATTTTTGTGTCTCCAAGATTTAGCACAGGATCTGGTCCAAAAATGTGTGAATGGCCCTGGCAGGGTTCCTCCGTTGCTTGGAGCGTCGTCCTGCACTCCAAAAGTCCCAGATCAAGCTGTCGAGTGGGTTGGTTGGCTCCTTCTGAGGGCTGGTGAGGGAAACATCTTTTCCAATACTCTCTCCTTGGCTTGTAGGTGGCCGTCTTCCCCAGTGTCTCTTCACATGTCTTTTCTCTACCTGTCCGTACGTCTCTGTGTTCAAACTTCCCCTTTTTATGACACCAGTCACATTTGACTAGAACCCATCCTACTGACTTCATTTTAACTTGATTACCTCTTTAAAGACCCCACCTCCAAACAAGGTCACATTCTGAGGTCCTGGGGGTTAGGACTTCCACATAGGAATTGTGAGGGTGGGGAGGTGGAAGGCCACAGTTCAACCCATAACACTCTCCCAGTTCACACTGAACTTTAGACAGCCAAGAGCCAGGTGAGCTGGTGCTGGCTGACTCAGTGAGGCTAGAAACACGAGAGAGCCTGTGCTATGCATGAGTCACTCGCGATTCATAAACCCACTTACCGAGGACAATTAATCCAGGAGTGAAGGAGCTTGACATGAAGGCTTCTACCTGACTCACTGAAAAGTCAAATACTTTTTTTTTTCAAAAGGACCTAAAAGATCTAGCCCTGGCCAGCATAGCTCAATTGATTGGAATGTCATCCATTAAACTGTAAGGTCGTGGGTTCTATTCCCAGTTAGGGCACATGTCTAAGTTGCAGGTATGCGTAGGAGGAAGAGCAACTGGTCGGGGTGCAAAGGAGAGGCAACTGATAAAAGTTTCTCTCTCACATTAATGCCTCTCCTTCTTCCTCTCTCTAAAATCAATAGGCATGTCCTTGAGTGAGGATTTATTTAAAAAAAAAGACCTAAAAGATCTAAATTGAATTAGACTTTGATCTCAGGATCAGCCACCTCTGAGTAACCCTGAAAAGTCCCATCGTTTCATTTTAAGAATCATCAAGGCCAGGGCCAACTATTAAAGCAATAACTGAGAAAGCGAATAGAAAGAACGAGAGAGAAAGGAGAAATTAGGAGGGACACGAACCCCAGGAGAATGAGAGGGAATGCTGAGGCACGGAAGGAGAAAAAATAGGTTGGAGAGCTGCAGACCGCGCCTGCTCAGCTCAGCAATCACACCTTCCCTTCCAGATGAAAGTAACATTCGCAGGTGTGTTTCGAAAAGTTGAAAGTGCTACACGATTGTGAAGTGTTATTTTCTGAAGTAGAAGTACAAGGCGTTGCACCTTTTGGAGACCTGTACTGCTGGGTTTCTTGGCAGACTGCTTCTTAGTCTTTCCCTCATTCAATTTTCTAGCCACAGATGAAATATCATAATTCTTCTGTGAGTCAACAATATCCATCTTCATTACTCTTTTTAATTAGCAAGTGTGAAAGAAAAGTTTCCAAGTCACACAGACCTCAGGGCTAACCTTACTGGGAGTGTCAGGCTAGAACGCTCCCCGTTCTCCTGAGGTCCAGGCAGACTCCTACTATGGAGGGCAGGAGGGCCGGAGCAAACGTCCCTGGCTCTCAGATCTCTAAACCCCTGCAAATAACAATCCAGCTGTGTTCCAGAGGCTTCCAGCCAGGAATTCTCAAAAGCTACCCAAGGCCCACCTGACAGGCCTCAAACTGACCCAAGAAAGCAAGTCTTCCCTTCAAACTGGGCAAACTGTTTACAAATCCATACACTCCCATTTTTATGTACATCTAAGACTTACTAACAGCTCACTAAGTGAATTATTAAAGGTCAATCTCATTTGGAATTTATAAACCAAAATCAATGCTCTACCAAAATTTTATTAAGGATTCAAGTTTAATGTTCCATCAGGAAGTCCAGCTTCCAGAGAAAGTTCTGATGGAGCCTCACCCACACACTGACATTCTCTGGACTGAAACTATCATCGGTCTACCGTCAGTGTGGCTATGTGTGGGTCAAGGTCTTCTGCTGCTGCCACTCTTGTTTTTAATTATAATATACTGTTAATTTACCCTCATCATGAACAAGTTAGTTGTGATTTGTTTGGTTAACCTTAAGGTGACTGGTGTTGCATATTTGCTTCAACTGTAGCTTTTGGCCTTTAATTTTCCAGTAATTATACCTAAAGACAATTATGCATTACAATTTCAATGTGAACCATTTATGCCCTAATTGCTAAAGCACAAGCACACTTAATCCCCTCAAAAATACTTTACAACGGCCCCTTAATAGTACCCTTGAGTTATCATCCCATTGGTACATGAGAAAGGATGGAGGTGACAGGCTGTGGGCTCTGTAGCCCAGCTTAAAGTGGGCTCGAGAAGGAAAAAGAAAAGTTTGAAAATCAATGTTTTCGACTCTAGCAATATACTGCCCATTTTGCATATAGCTTGTAAATGGCACGTGCAAAGTCACTTCCCTTGGTAGATGCCCGGAAAAGAAATCTCCACACTTACCTCTTCCACCCCCACTCGGCTGCAGGCTCACTGGGGTTGCAGCAGGAAGTAATGGAGTCCCATGGAGCCGGGAGCACACAGTCTGCAGGACTGGGAGTGGGGCGGGGCTCTTTGGAGCAAAGGTTTCAGGGCAACTGTAAACATGAGTGGCAGAGTCACAAACAACGCCAGGCTCTGCAAACAGTGGCCACGGCTCCCAGCAAACAATTTCTGTTCAGGGTTGTGATCACTGCTGGTCTGCCCATCAGTAAATAGCCAGTGCCCGGGAAAGCCCAAGGTGACGTTGGGAGACTGGTTACTTTGGGGTGTCTTTGGGCATCCAAGTGTTCAGGAATCCCCCAAACCTGGGTCTCAGCTGACTCGAGGCACAACTGTAGCCTCCAGTACTCCCTCCTCATGGATCCTACAGAATTTTATTTGTATCTGTTACTGCATTGTGTTCTGTCTTACTTCATCCTGGCTTATAAAGGTCTGATTTCCTTGCAGACTTTGTTTCTTGGGGGCAGGAGCAGGCTTCACTCATCCTTAGGAGACAGCTTGGCCGAGCAGCAGAGCTGGGGCATCAGAGAGAACTAGAGTGAATCTCGCTCACCAGTGACTGACTATATAAATGCTTTTTCAATGAGTTAGTTCTCCGAGCCTTGACTACTTCATAAGATTGCTCTGACTATGAATGGAGTCTACTAGAACTCGCTTCATTCCAAGTATTGAACACAGAACTCAAGCTTATGCTAAAAAAAGTATTTGGGTACACAGAAGTACTATTGGTTTACATTATGACTTAATGTGGAAACTAAAATAGTTTCAGCTATTTTTCTCCTCTCTGTCACTCTCTCATACATAGGTGAATGGATGGAGAGGTTGGTTGGTAGGTAGATAGATACATACATACATAGAGATACAGAGATATGTATCTCAATTTCTCTCTCTACATATACACACACACACATGCACACACATCAACTCTGTTTCTTTCTGTGATTACCCTTGTTTTCTCCTATCATAAATGAACTTCCTCCCTAGAAGTGGTGGCAGTGGTTGTGAATAGTTTTATTTAATTTCTGCTTAGTAACCCACAGGGAAGGAGGGCCTCTGTTTCTCATGTCAGTACAATCAAGGAAGTCTCTGATTGGCCAGATCTGGGTTGCACGCTCACCCTTAGGTGAGGAGTAGGGTTTTGTGATTGGCAGTCCCACCAGAATCTTATGGTGGAGCAGGGAGAGGAAAGGAAAGGGCACTTGTAAATGCTGTCACCAACCATAAGAATTTGGGGAAGGGGATTGCTGAACTTGAGAAGACACAATAGCAACTGTCCATTTCAGCCACATGTAAGAGAACAGTGTCTGGCACCCAAGCAGACATTAAACTGAGCCACCCATTTCTTCCTTTTGGCAGCACCCGGTCCCCCTGTTCTTGGTGCCTCCCCTAAATATCCTTGCCCAACCACTCCCAAAGTGGCTGCCCAGGAACTGCGGACAAAGGGGGCCGAAGAAAGGACTCTGTCCTGCTTGACTCCTCTCAGGAGCACGAGAGGAGAATGTGCTTTTGTTCTGGAATAGAAGGAAGGTTCGCAGGGAAATAAGAAAGCCATAGTAGAAAGGAAAGCGAGCAATGAGGGGCCACTAGTGAGGCCTGTTATATTAGTGCAGGAAGAATTATGAGCTGGGGCCCAGCAACTCCCACTGCAATCAGTGGCAGGGTTCAGAGAGGTGCCAACAGGCTGACAGGCAGGGTTATTCCCACCCCTGCCCTCTTTTGTCTTCTCTGCTGTTTCTGCAGTATCAGAGAACTCAGGCACTGTTCCTTTCCTTGCCAGAGGCTCTGCACAGGGAGTGCTACACTCCAGAGCTGAGGTGTTCAAGCAAGAAGCAGAGAGTGATTTAACGCAGGCCTGGGGGTGGGGTCATACTAGGTTTCATTCCAGTAACTTGCTCTGTGAGGCTTTTCTTTTCTCATTGTTTATGAAGATCACTGTGCATGGTGTCAGCTTGCACAGCCACTGTTCCGGTCAGTGGCAGAGAAGACACCTGTGGCCGAGGGTTGATGATAGACCAGGGCTCCTGAGCATGCAGGAAGTGTGGCCTTGGCAGTGGATTCAGTGCCAGGAGGAACCACTGCCCCCAGGATTGGGAGAGGTCAACACCTGTGCAAGGATTTGTGCTGAGTCCTTAATTTTTCCCCCATTGACAGCATGTTCCAATATGACTGGAGGTGCAGAGGGAAGGGGTGGTATGTGGTTTCCTGAGGTCTTGGCCATAGCTGGGGGCTAATTGGTACAGGAGGTTGGGCACAGGAGAAAGTCAGTGATGGGAATGTAAGGACCTCCTTCTGTGCAGTTGTCATGTACAGGGGAGAGAATGGGTTGTGGAATCAGGAGATCTGAATTTAAAGCCTGACTCAACTATTCTCTCACTATGTGACCTTGGGCAAGTCACTTAGCTTCTCTGTGCCTTGGTTTCCTCATCTGAAAAAATGCAGACGATAATACTTCACAGGGTTGTTGACAAGATGAAGAGAGCAGTTGCTGTTGGTGTGTCATTCCACTTCCCCAGGAAGCTGCAGAGTGTATTGTTAAGAACTAGACTCTGAGCCCTGGCTGGTGTGGCTCAGTGGACTGAGTGCCAGCCTGTGAACCAAAGGGTTGCCAGTTCGATTCCCAGTCAGGGCACATGGGTTGCAGGCCAGGTCCCCGGTAGGGTGCACACGAGAGGCAACCACACATCGATGTTTCTCTCCCTCTCTTTCCCCATCCCTTCCCCTCTCTCTAAAAAAATACGAAGAACAACTCAGACTCTGGAATTCGATAGAGCTGGGTTCAAACCCCTATTCTGAATTACAAATTGAGATAATTATACATACACTATTTATATATAATATATACTATATGTAATATATACTATTTATAGATACACTGTACATAGTGTATGTATACACTATTTATATATAGTATATTTATAAATAGTATATATTATATATATCGTGTGTGTATATATGTATATATACGTACAGTCTGTCCAGAAAAAGTTCAGCCATTGTTAATATAACAAGAATGGTTTGTGTGGCATCAGTGTAACCTGGCAGCCAAAGAGAGTGGACTAGAATGCACATGCATGACCAATGATGACTTCACTGTACTAGTCAGTGGGGGTGGCAGACACCATTGGGTGAGCATAGGTACTGTGCAGCTATGGCTTTCAAAATGACCAAGCAAGCAGAGCAGCGAATTTGCATCAAATTTCTCATTAGGCTTGAACATTCCTCCATGGAAACTATTTGGATTATTCAGAAGACCACAGCTATGGGCAACTGGTGATAGGCAGCTTCATTGCAACAACATGCCCACTCATGCATGCATCATGTCTCGTGCAGAGTTTTTTGGTGAAATGGCAAAAATCACCCAGGTGACTCAGCCCCCTACAGCCCAGATCTGGTGCCCTGTGACTGCTGGCTTTTCCCAAAACTAAAATCACCTTTGAATGGGAAAAGATTTCACACCATCAGTGAGATTCAGGAAAATATGATGGGGCAGCTGATGGCGATTGGGAGAACTGTGTGAGGTCCCACGGTGCCTATTTTGAAGGGTACTGTACAATGTTTCTTGTATCTTCTTCAATAAATTTCTCTATTATTCACATTACATCGTTGGATACCTTCTGGATACCTCACTACTATATATAATATATATGTTATATAGTGTATAAATAGCATATAAATATATACTATATGTTTGTGTATATATTTATATATTTATAAATAGTATATATATAAATAGTACATAATAAAGATGATATGTAAGTATACAAGTGTATATATGTTAAACAAAAGGTAGGCCTTATTATCATTATTTCTCTTATATTGATGGCTTCCAACACAACCTTTCCATCCCTGTCTGGTCCCAAATTTTCTCTAGATATTTTCACTTGGATGTTTCAATGTTCCTATAAATGTAACTAATTTCCTGCCTCCTTCATCTAAACTACACTTCCCCTCCTGTGCTCTGGACCCAACAGCTTTAGCCTAATGTACTTCTACTTCAATATCTTTCAGAAATGCATCTGTCATGACCTGCTCCTTGATCCCTCAGGTGCCATGAACAGCCCTCTCCGCCAGCTTCCCATAGTGCTTTGTATCTCCCATGTCATTTTTCATTATGAGTAGATTACAACCCTGTTTCCCCCTAAACTGTAAGCTTCTTGCAGACTGAGGCTGTAACAGGAAAACAGCACGAGTATACTATCTGCCACTCCCTGACAGTAAGTACCCTAATTTTCAGCCAGATGTTTACTCTCTGGCCTGTTGGCTTTGGGAGAGATGATCCCACGCCACAGCTAAAGAGGTGGGGTTTTACCACCTAGGGGTATTCCCAGGATGCTTGCCAAGCAAACCGGCTCAGGCCTGGGTGTCTGAACCAATAAATGCATGACATTTCTTTCCACATAGAGATTGGTTTGGAAAGGAGCACGTGACCCAGGCAGACCAATGAGAAATGAGATGAACTTTGCTAGGCACTTCTGGGAAAGAAGTGCCTCTGCTTTTAAAAGTGAATGTCCACAAAAACTTTCCTCTCTTTTGTAAATCCCCGTGTCTAGAAATGCCATTGGCCACAGTCTGGGAGGACAACGTGAAGATGAAGCCAGTGCACAGAAGGGGGGTGATTCAGAAGCCACCCAATTAATCCAACGCTGAAGACTGCCTTACCTCCGAAATTCCAGTTACATGAGCCCCCCAAAAAATTGCTTATTGAGAGGGAGCCTAGTTCTCTGTAACTTGTAACATGAAGAGTCCTAACTGATACAGGGACTCTATCTTTAATTGATACAGGGACTCTATCAGTCACATGGCAGATACTCAATAAATGCCGACTGGGTTGGATGAGCCCGTGATTCTAGTATGGCTGCCCTCTGGCTCTCTGGAGCAAGTTCCCCCTCACTAGGCCCCACCAGCTTCCTCCTCATTTGGGCTTCTGGTGGGAGTGGATTACTTGCTGAGACTAAAACAGAACTTCCTGTTGTGACAGGAATGTTCATGTCTGTCCAGTCCCTCTCTTCCTTGAAACTTCCTCAGCGGGAACTAGCACATCTGAACTCACTGACTGTCCTTCTTCTAGACTTTGGACGGCCACATTTAGGGTTGCAATTGCACTTATCATTCCAACATACTTTCATGAAGTTTATTACTTCCTGGTGATAACTTTGGAATCACCACCATCTAATCAATAAACATCTGTCCACAAAACACGTTAGAATGGATTATTGTTATTAAACATTTCATCACCGGCTATTTGAGGTGCAAAGTCCCATACTATAGAATGATAACATTTCTGAGAAGTTTCTGTTTGTTTCATTTATCTCTTGATGTGGATTATTAAGAGCTTATTGTCAGTGAGTAATATGTCTTGACTTGAATAAATATGCGTTGTCTAATTTCCTCTTGCCTCCATCATTTGTTTTAAATGGCACTCATCTATCTCAGGGACAGCAAATAAGGCTGGAGTTGGCACTGGTCCTAAAGGTCCGATAAGCTGCCCGGGGCCCAGGAAACGGTCTTGTGTGGGAGTATCATGCAACCACATTGCACTACACTGTGTCCAGCCAGTTACTTGGATCACCCCTCAGAGATTCTGAATGCCAACTGCAGACAGGGAGAGTTACAGACTGAGGAATGAAAAAAATTAAGCTTAACCACATTAAATTTCAGTATCCTATTCATCAAAAGACCAATTAAGAGTGAAAATATAAGCCCAGAATGTGGGAGAAATTATTCGCAACAGTATGTAAATGATTAATTGTTACATGAGAGAATTCCTAAAAATTAATATGAGAAAGATATATTACTCTATTCAGAACCTTTGAATGGGCATAAAAAGGAAAATCCAATTGGCTAATGAACAACATTCCCCTCACATTTTTTTAGATTAAAAATATTTTTTATTTTTAGAGAGAGGGGAAGGAAGAAAGAAAGGGAGAGAAACATTGATCAGTTGCCTCTCACATGCCCCCAGCCAGGGACCTGGCCCACAACCCAGGAATGTACCCTAACTGGGAATCGAACAGGCGACACTTTGCTTTGTGGGATGACGCCTAACCCACTGAGCCATGCTGGTCAGGGCTCCCCTCACTTTTAATATATGTGTACCTCTCCAGGGACTGTTCTTGCTCACCTAAAAGAAAGTGATAATGATCCAGGATAGCAGAGGGAGCTGTTGCTGCCCAGAGAGCCCACAGACTCGAAGAGCAGCACCAAGGTAGTGCCCCAGGTTGCCCAGTGGGGAGTGGTAACCTGAACGACATAAGGCCGTCATGGCTAATTGAACACCCCAAGAGCCACTTCTTACTTATCAAGGCCTCTCCTGGTGAGCAAGCTCCTTCTGACCATTGACCTCTCTAGCCTCATGGACTGTCTGGCCCAAGTCCATCTTGTTGAACCACTCTCTCACCCAGCAGTGGAAAGGAAACACAGCCTGTCACAGCCGCAGCAGGTGGGGGCAAAGGTGAGAGTGTGCATGGCCAGGCAGGGTGTGGGAGTACGGTGGGGAGCTCGCCCATTGCACCATGCACACCAGTGGTTGGCTGGCGGGGACAGTGGCCACCTCCCAGCAGCCACTCGGGTTCTGGTTTATTCAGTTCAGGCAGGTTGGAAAGTTCAGGAATGTGATGTGATAGATTTTCCAAAGTTCAATCAGATCGATTAAATAGATGCTTCTGTTTCTGAATATTTGAGTAAATTCCTGTCTGGGGTGCCTAAGCCAAAGGTCACTGGTGTTGAATCTAAAGCCCTGTGTAGCTTTATGTCCACTGTCAGGAGGTGGCCAGCCACAGGAAGAGGAAAAAAAGGACAGGACAATAAAGAACGACATTTGAGAAATCCCCTGTGAAAGGATAACAAAACACACTCTCCCATGCAATGAATTGGCACCAGTTGTTTGTAAAGACTTGTGCTGGGTATGAAAAGGAGACTGGGAGGAAGGCCTTTGTTTTACCGTCCTCCAGGTGGACAACAAAAAAAACGGGGAAGACAAAATTATCCTAAAAGAAACATTAGTACTAAAATAAAACATAGCATAGTCAATATGTCAGAGTGAAGAGACAGGTGAATGAAATGAATGTGGGAAAGAAATGAGTTTGTTTAATTATTCACTTATTCATTCAATCATTCCCTCTGACTATGTGCCATTCACTGCAATAGGGACTAGAGACACAAAAACAAATAGGACACAGGGGCCTCTGTCACAGCTAGAAGTGGGAGACAGGCAGCTAAGCAAACGAAAGCACGAATAAATCATCAGAGCTATCACAGACTGGGACAAGGTTCAGGGCGATTCCAACCAGGTGAGGAGGAGTCTGTAGGCAAAGGTCAAGAGGAGGCTGTCAAGGGCGAAGGTGACAGCTCTCATGAGGGAGGGAGCAGCACTGTGTAAAGGGCAGGCTTACGGTGTGAGGTGCTGTGTAACCCTAGAAACCCAAGCTCCACAGCAACCGTTTCTGTGGCGTGCCTTTAAAACCTGGAAAGCGGCCCTTTGCAGGAGAGGTGCGTGATCCAGGGAGAAGGCAACGATGGGGAACCACTGAACTGTATGAACTAGTTGGACTCTTGCTGGGCAGTCCCCTGCCCTTGTCAGGGCAGCTGGTCATCAGACAGGTGATGCCCAATCAGCACAGGGGCCACCTTGATGAAAAAAGAGCAAGCTGCCCCACCAAACCTTCCTCTAGGAAGTATCGCCCTAAGATTGCCTCTCTGGAGCAGGCAGAAAGGAGCCAGGAGGTCCTGTGGATGGACTCTGGAGGTAGACAAACGTGAGTTGGAAGCCCGGCTCTTTAACAGATGGACAAAAATACCAGTATTAGTAAGAACTTACTGGTTTTAAGGAATAGATACTTAAAACAGCATAAGTGAACAGGATCACTTTAACATCAAGATACGGGGCTGTCTCTCAGCTGGAGTCCAGGGAGGCATGCAGGTGCCAGAAGGACCAGACCAGGGAGTTGGACGGCTTCCTACCAGGAACCATGTGGTGAGCTCGCCCCATCTCTGCTTATCTCTAGGAATTGGTTTTCTCTCTCTCTCTCCTCCAATCTCCGTCTCAGCCTGGAGGCATACAGCTACCCACGGGGTCCTTGTTTCCCTCTTGCAGCCCCCAGCCCTCGGAAAGCCTGAACTCTGGACACAGTTCCAGATGCCCGGGAGACTCTGAGTCTGCTGAGGGCAGGAGAGCAGGGTTCAAGCTGAACAGATGGCTGCTGGGAGCTCCCACTGGCTCCTGTGAATCAGGCAGGCATCTCAAAGGAGGTCAACCATGGTTTTTCCTGTCACTGGTCCCTCCCCCGTGGAGACAAGTCACTACTTCGCCTGGTTATTGAAGAGATTCGATGAGTTACCATATCTAAAACAACAACTTTACAGAGCAGGTCCTTAGAGAATGGAAGTGATTATAATTATTACATTATTCAATAGAGACAGAATATGATCTATTTTTAAGAAAAGCCAGTCCAGGAGACTGGCATGCAGCCTCCAACATAAAGATGTAGAGCAAGGCATCTCTCCCTTCACCTCATCTCTCAACTTTTAGATATAAGTGAAAACTCCCACCCCTACTTCCCCTCCGCCCCCCCCCCCCAGGCTTTCTTCACTATTACAGATTAATTATTTACTCTTTGGGCCCTTGCCACCCCTCGTGACTATATTTAGGGGTGTTAATTTTATATGGCGATTACGTGTCTTTCTTCTTTATTAAACTTTAAACCTGAGGGCCGAGAGACCACATCCTGATACCCAGGGCCTGCCATCCACCTAGTGTTCACTTGATAATGCTTGTCCATTCATCATGCTTCCACAGCAAAGGCTGTATCTCTTTACAGAGTCATAAAAGGAATCTCAAGAACTCATTTACTTCGGGCCACTGCCTTTGACCAGGATAAGGGTGAAGCTTCGTAAATAAATGGCCTCGTGTCTGATTTCTGTGATTTCTGCTCTAACGTCAGCCGACAGTCATACCACCTGGGGTTTGGCATGGACTTTCTGGACCAGGCGCCTCCCGCTCTGGGCTCCTGCCCTGAGACATGGGCAGTTGGTTTCCACTTGAACGGGGAGCCTGTTGCCTTCCTAGGAAGCTCACTCCAGCTTTATCTTTATATAATTTAGGGCGTTCTTTGTATGAAGAATCTCAAACCCGCTTCTGCGTCACTTCCATGAAATGTTCCAAATTCTGAAGCACCACAACTGATGCCTCTTCTCAGACTGGGCTAATGATTGTAGTAGATGCTGTGGTATGCCCACACATCCCTGCTTCAAGACTGAGTCATTCATTCCCTCAACTGATCGGAGTGTTGACTGCTGACAGATCACAGGTAGTGCATGGTCACTTCCCCTCCAGGAATGTAGCCTATATCCAGTGACAGGTGGATGGAGACGCAGCCACCTCACAGTGAGCCAGCTCCGAAGGACAGTCCCCTGGGACTGGCTACAGACCTTTGTTGCACCTGCATCACAGTTCAATGCACCCCTCTGTCCACTTCCACTCCCTTCACTTGACAACAGGTGTGGATCCCAAGGGCGCGCTCAGCAAACTTCCTGCACACACTCTCCATCTCAGTCTCTTTCCTCAGGAAATCATCACAACAATGAGCTTTTGCACTTGATTTGAATTGAATCCACAGCACAGACTCTCCTTTCAGGACCTTTTCTACCATCCTGGGGTCTCTGTTCAGCTTGAAAGACATTCTCCTCTTCATTCTCCTCCCATTCATTTTGCATTCACTGAAGAAACTTTTATTGTACTCCTACTATGTGCCAGGCCCTGAGCTCAGCCTGGGGATTCGGAGACTCGCCCATGTCTTCAATAGTGAAAAGAGAGCAAGCAATTGGGAGCTGAATGTCTCCTCTGTCTCTTTGTCATTTATTAACACTGACTAGGCTGTGGGACTAGCCCGTCTTCTGGCTCTGAACGTGACCCAGTGGGCCTTCTTATCACCCTTGTCATGGTTGGCAAGGCTCCTCTTTGTAAGGGCTTTAACCTTCTTGACACTATCCTTAGGGATTTGTGTCTCTCTTTGTATTCGCTTCTTAGCTTCTGGGTTCTTCCTTCCCGCTCTTGTAGCCAGGCTTGGCAAGGGCCAACATAAATGTTTCATTCACTTAGGACTCTAGTGCCCATTTCATGCTTACTGGGCTCAGGGCAGTGAAAAATCTGGAGGAAAGGTTCTTAAAGCCTTTCAGAAGGGCTAGGGCAGAAGGGATCAGGGTGCAAATTTTCACCCAGTAACCTCTCCAGGACCTACCCACCTCCCCTGGAACTGGAATAAACCAAATACTGCTGGCACTCCTCTCTTTTACCAATGCCAGTCCCTGCGGGCACGCTTCAGCACGGCCTCCCTGCTTTCTGTTCTGTACACCTCCTCATCCCTTCCTGTCAATCATTTTCACGTTTCCCTTGAAGAGGTCTGAGTCATAATGCACCCTTTCCAGGGAGCATCACTTCTTAAGCTTTTTAAAAATACCAGATTGCAACAGAAAAGGCTCTGCCTGACGGACAAGGACAAGGCACTGACAGACATGAAGAAAACAGAGGGCTCTTTTCAGCTCTTGTGCAATCACATCATGGCCAAGCGCTCTTCATTGAACAGATACAACGACGTGGCAAAGAATAAAAGGAACCCAAGCCCAACACTCTCATGCTACAGATGACAGACCAAGGGACAGTGAGGTCAAGCAGTGTGCCTAAGGTCACACAGCAGTAATAGCCGGGGCAGGGAAAGCGGGCACCTTCGTTAGGCAAGGAGACAATACATGGGTGGGATACTTTAGTGTGGGTTCTGTCTAGACCGGTGTTCATTTCCCGGTACTACTCGAGAGTATTACTTTGATCCATGACGTGTAGACGCGGCCCTATTCTTATTAGTCAGGCCTCTTTCACCTGTCACTCCTCCACAGGGAGCAAGACCAAGCCTGAGGTGCCTTTTTTGATGGATGAGAAACAAAGAACCAGGTTCCAGTCCACACGGTTACAGCACTTACAAGTTTCTGACCTTCAAAACATCATTTAACTGTCATTTCCTCAGTCCCCCAGCCTGGCCTTCCTCCCAGAGTCGTGGGGCATCAGGCGAGACAACGCACACACAGTCCCTCAGAACGCTGGAGAGCGCCGCGCCGCACCACCCGAGGAGCTGTTTTCCATCTTCCCCGTGCGCCGGCATCGTCCATGAAGCTTGACATTGGGGGCTGAGGAGGGGAGATAAGAGGTGAGGGGAGGGAGGGTTTGGGGTCAGACCTAGTATCTGGGAACATTTTTAAAAGCGCCCCAGGTAATTTCCACAGGTGCACAGTGGAAACCACTGATGAGACAAAAGAGAGAAGTAAATTACACTGTTAACTAAAAGGGAGTCTTAAACTCTGTTTAGAGTGGATAACTAAGGTCAAACCTAAAGAACAATAAAATTGCCTACCTTTTTCAGAGCACCCAAAACCCTAATCTCAGGTCCCTTTCCTTCCCCTAGAAAAGATCTATATTACTACCTCAGTGACATTTCTCTTACCTTGCAGCACACGCGCACACACACACACACACACACACACACACACCACGAACCATCTCCACCTCCCCACAGGCTGAAGTCAGATTCCAAGTACAGTGGTACCTTGGTACTCCACATTAACTTGTTCTGGAACTCATGACAAGTGGTGAAATCAATGTATTCCAAGCAAGCGCCAAGTGCCAAAATGCTTTTTTTTTTCTCGTCAAAATGTGTGGAGTCCAGGGTTTGATGAGTTCTGAAGCTGACGAGCACGGAGGTATGACCGTGGCCTCTGAGTCATCGCTCTGTTCTTTCAGGTTCAGAAAACTAAGATGCTCAGGCCCTGGGAAACGGATTCAGAGCCCAACCCCAGTCCCCACGCGGTGATCTATAAATCAGATCGTTCATGTATTCCCTGAGGACATCCTGTCAGCATCCTAGTTCCCCTTGTTAAAATAATTAAGTGGCCTTGAGCAAGTTGCTTAATCTATGGCTCTAAGATGATTATTGTCTGACCATCACCCTTTACACCATATTTCCGTCTATGTAACAGTTCCCTTTGGAATGCCAACTGAGTGTCATCAGAAACTTGCTCAGCGGCCAGAGCGTTAAAGAAAATGTAGAAGACTGAGAAGATGGAATTTGAAGAATATTCCACTCAGTCCCTGAGACGCCAGGGTAGACAGCTGTTACTTGTGTCTGCCTCGCAGCTCTTGCCCCTCTTTTGGGAAGAGAACTTCCTTCCTTGAAGGAACCACTCTTTTCTTTCTCTATATGGTTCTGGGCTGTTGGTCAGAGAACATGGACCTGTACTGCTGGGCCACAGGGATGGACATGTGACCTTGGCCTAACCATAATGACACCCCACTTCCCTCACGTTAGCAATTGGTCTGAGGATTCATTCAAGGATCAATAAAAAACCCCCAAACAGGCATCTTTCTAAATAAAGCCGGTGGGTTAAAACTATGTATTCTTTTTGGTCAAGTTGCTATAGAACTGTGGCATCAGAGCTGCCACGTGGGAATGCTGAGAGGATGAGGCCACCACCCAGAGATGAGGCTAAGAGAAACGGAGAAGCAAGCAAGGAGAGAGTAAGTTTTTACGGTGTCAAGTTCCATCGGACTGTCCTGGCGTTGTCCAGCAACTAGTCTTTGGACTCTTTGGCCTACCCTAAGACTCTTTTGCAAAAGCTTCTTTTTTACTTAAGTTTGTTTTAGGATTTCTGTTACTTGTAACCCAGAGTCTTGATAAACAGAAACACTCTGACAAGCTTTCCTCTTTATCATGTTTTTTAAAAAATCCTTACCTAAGGATTTATTGATTTTAGAAAGAGAGGAGGGAGGAGGAGAGATGGGGAGGGGAGAGAGAGAGAGATCAGCTGCCTTCTGTACATGCCCCAACCGGGGATTGAACCCACAGCCTTGGTATGTGCCCTGACCTGACTGGGGATCAAACTCGCAACCTTTTGATATACAGGACAATGCTCCAACCAACTGAGCCACCCAGCCAGGGCTACCATATTTTTTTTTTGAAACTTCAAGAATTTGGGGCTCTGTAAGAACTGAGTGTGTCCTAATGTTTACTTGATCAGAGAGTTGGATTGTTTAGTCACCTTGGTTACACTGGGAACTGTACTTCCCAGCACCCCCTTCTCTGTATGATTCTGGCTAGAGCTGGCCAAACTGAAGTTGCATCAGATGTGGCAGGCAGCAGTGAAGCAGTGGCCATCCTGCTCTGACGGCCACTATTGGCTGGAGCTGGTGGGGGGGGCGGGACACAAAGATGAAGGCTGGCCCCTGTGTGTTCTCGCTCTTCCCTGCTCCCTACTGTTGGCCTGTGGACCAACGGTGACTCCACGCCTGCTATCAGATGTTTTGCTACACACTCACACAGGCAGCATCTACAAGAACCAGCATCCTCCTGAAGATGCTGTAGGAACGAGCCCCATGCCAACAGCCAGACCTGCCTCGCTTTCTGCAAGTTCCACTCTGTTCACCTGCACCGGGGGTGGTTAGTGACCATTCAGTGGGCCTTCGACACCTCCTTGCAGACATTCAGATCTTTACTCCTCCCTCAATTGTGTAAGATTGATTTCTTATAATAAGTTCTTTCTTCCGTGACACTCATAATGGTAGGCCTCCATACTCGGTAACTCTGACTAATGCACATGGGATTGGGTGGACCCTGCCAAAGCAGCTTCCTGCTTCCTTTCTGTGATGCTCACACCCAGCCCTCCTATCTCGAGGGTTTTCCTCCTCTCTGCTCACTACGTTGCCTTCATTTATTCATATATCCTCCATAGGTTCGTGGGAAGATCTGAGCCTGTTCCTGCTCACCTTACCATGGGGCTATTGGCTGTCCTGTCTCAGGCTACTCCTCTCCGACCCCGCCTGATTCACTCGAACACTATCTCCTACTCTTCACTCTAATCACAAGACTATGTCTAGCAGGCAGCATGGATGTTTAACTCAGACTGTCAAATGCTGGGATGTCCTGCCCACAGCCTCCCACTCCTGATTTCCAAGTAGGAAAGTCATTAGATTAAAGAATAAATGTCCCCTGAAAGAACTTAATGGACACTGAGCATTTTCTACAGTAGATGGCAAAGAAATATTTTTAAGATGAATTAAAACTAAAGCTAAGACAAAACAACAAAGTCTTTGAGTTGGAAATTATTGAGGAATATTTTTTAAATGAACATACATGACATGCTGCTGGCCCGGTGGATGTTGCATGCAAGGCTTGAAATTTCCACCGAGATGGGCTCAAGGTCTCTTCCAGCTCCGTGATAATAGCTCAAAGGCCAGAGCTATTAATCCCAGCCAGTCATTGCTCAATGCAACCGTGGTGGAGCCGGCTGGCCTCTCCCGGCTTTGGCTAGGCTATCTGGATCAATGAAGTAAACAGAGAAAGATTAAAAACTTGTGGTATCTCAGGCCTGGAAGCAACCTTAGGGGTTATCTCTAATTTGGGTAGCTGGCCCTTGCTTATCTCCACCTAACCCCTCTGGTTTTGTTTGATCCTTCCCTCAGCTGGGGCCCTGAGGCCGTCTTCCAGTGGCCCATCACTGCAGGCAGAGGCTGAGGGTGGTGACTCAGCCTCTGTTGGGACTCTGTCCGAGAGCTGAATTTTCGTCACATAGAATTAGAAATCCTCAATTTTTAAAAGGACCCTGTTGCCCAGTGTGATATGAGACAAACAGCAGAGTATAACCAGGTAAGAATGGAAAGAACTTGGACCATGCAAGAGGAAGAATAATTTATTTCAAAGAAGAATAAAGCAACTAGCTACAGACACTGGGCATCTAGCATGTGCCCTTTCTCTAGCCTCAGCCTTCCACACTGCCTCGTGTCTGCAGCCCCAGGTCTATGCTCTTTCTGGGACCCACAGGGGATACAGTGGGTTGTGTTTTAAGATGCAGTTAGGGAAGTGTGTGGAGGGTAATCACAGGGCCTGCCAGCTGCAGACACAGCCTCGAGCAGACTCTCTCCAGGCCCTGGCTGATGTGCTGAGCTGCAGAGCCAGTGTGTCGGACACAGGGCTGAGAGGCTCCAGGAAGGCTGAGAATGAGCTGCGGTTAGAAACCTGAACAGGAGGTGGTGAGTGAGCGTGGGGGGCCGGACGATGGCTTGACCCTGAGGAAACACTCACAGAGTCCTTTGCTGACCATTTGTGGCGGAGTAGCCTCTCATTTGAAGGGTTTGTAAGGTTACTGCACTGGCTATCTAAAAACATCCGTAAGGACTGGGTAATAATGGTCTTGATGGAGTGGGGAAAGGCACAATGTCAACACCAGCAGTCCCAGAGGCTCAGAGCGTTCAGTGCGTGCAGAACACCCCTGCGCACCCAGCAGGTGGGCCTCAGCCAGAGCACGCCCTTCCCGCCCCATCAGGGGTCTTGCCCAGGTAAACAGCTGTGGAATGTTGACAGAGACGTGAATGTGGATGCAGCTGAAGATCCTGGACACTGAAGCACCTTTCCTGCCAGAATAATCTCAGAAAGTAGTTGGATGGAGTAGGGAAGGAAATGCACCCAGAGAGCTTAAAAATTTTTTTTGTAAACCTGTACTTGCTATAGCAAATACTGTTTACAATGTAAATGGCCTTGGACTTTTCGGGGCTTCCACTCACGTGTCAAGATTTTGATGATAAGAAAATACATTCTTAAATTTTTTTCTATGCCTATAACATAATTTGGAAAGTTAGAAGCTGAGGTGAATTATTTTTTCCTACTGCAGGACCATTAAAGAAATTAAAACAAACCTTTTGATTGTTTTAAGTAATTACAATTTAGAAAGAGTCACCTTAGCCCTGGCTGGTGTGGCTCAGTGGACTGAGTGCTGGCCTGCGAACCAAAGGGTCACTAGCTGGATTCCCAGTCAGGACACATGCCTGGGTTGCGGCCCAGGTTCCCAGCAGGGGGCAGGAGGGAGGCAACCACACATTGATGTTTCTCTCCCTCTCTTTCTCCCTCCCTTCTCCTCTCTCAAAAAATAAATACTGTACTTGAACAACAATTAAAATTAAAAAAAGAAATAAATCTTTTTAAAAAAGAGTCACCTTATTAATATTTTGACAGACGCCACAGACTCTTACTTATGCTCCTACACATAAAAATACGGTTGACCCTTGAACAATATGGGTTTGAACTGCATGGATCCACTTATACATGGATTTCTTTCTGTTTCCCTGGGTTTTGCATCCGTGGATTCGACCAACTGTGGCTAGAACAACAGCGTTTTGGATCCTCCACTGGAAATCCACAAGGGGTGCTTGAACCAACCCCCTGTGGATCCCTAAAAACAGCTGCAGTTAAGTTTCTGGAGAGTCAAAAGTTTTATGTAAATTTTTGACTGGGGGGGGGATCAGTGAGCAGTTTAAAACATTTGTTTCAATTAAATATTAAATATGAAAACAACATTTCAAACACGTGAAGAACCTAAAGACTAATAAAACACCCGTGACTCTAACACCTGGCTTAAGAGCTGGAACGTCACAATTACCCAGAAGCCCCGCTGTCCAATCGCATCCCTGCCCTCCTCTGCAGAAGAATCGGCTGCCAGAATTGAGTCCCCGCTAGTCCCTTGCTTTACTGTTACCACATGTGCGTGTACCCCTTAACACACACGACTTAGTTCTGCATGCTATTTTATAAAAATAAAATTGTACTTTACGTATGTGCTCTTTTATGACTTTCTTTTAAAACAATTGTATCGATCAATTATATCGTATGTACGAAAACACACAGTCATCGTAAGTGTTCAGCGTGGTGAATTTTCTCAGAGTGAACACGCCCCTGGATCAAGGCACAGAAGATTGTTATCACTCTGGCAGCCCTCCTGGGCCCCTCCCAGGTACTATGTCCCTCCAAAGGGAGCCGATAGTCTGACTTCGAACATCACAAAACGTCATAAAAATTATATGAATGGAATCAGTGTCTAATTTTATACACTCAGCTTTATGCTAATCCACGTTGCTACACGTAGCTAAAATCATTTGTTAGTGCTGTACAGTGTTCTATTACATGACTATATTACACTTTCCATATTTATTTGTCTATTGATGGATATTTGGGCTCTTTCCAATGTTTGCTATTACAAACAAGGATGTTATAGACATTACCAAATGTGTCTTTCTTAAGCCCAAATGCAAAGGTTTCTTTAGGAGAAATTAGGAAAGGAATTTCAGTGTCACAGAACACAGTTAGTGTTGGCTTTATCAGGTGACTCCAAATGTGCAATCAGCACTCACCACTAAAAATAAAGAGCTTTGCCAATCTAATAGGTAAAAATTTAAATCTCATTGTTTAAATTTGCATTTCTTTCCTTACATTTATTTCATTATTATATTTTAAAAAGCTGTTCATTGGCCATTCCTAGTTTTTCTTTTATGGGTTTTCTGTATTCTCAACCCATTTTTCTGTTGGGTTGCTGGTAGTTTTCTTAAGAGCTCTTAAAAACCTTCATATATTAAGGGTAGTACTCATTACACATACATCTACTCAATTTATAAATTGAGACATAACTGACGTAGAACATTACTTTCGGGTATACAACACAACTGGATTTTGCAATTGATACAATTGTGTTTATACAACACAATTGGATTTTGTGTATGTTGCTAAATGATCAGCACAAAGCCAAGTTAACGTCCGTCACTGCACATAGTTACAAACACTTTTCTTCTTGCAGTGAGAACTTTTAAGGTGTACTGGTTGCAACATTCAAATATATAATACAGTACTGTTAACTATAGTCACTATACTGTACATCAAATTACTAGGGCTTATTTCTTTTATTGGGTTGGCCAAAAAGTTTGTTTGTTTTTTCCCATAAGATGGCTCTAGTAGCACTTAGTTGTCTTTCACTTCATTCGAAACAATGTTGTCAGATAGAATTGTGACAGCTGTCATATCAGCGTGCATTAAAAACACACACGTCAAAATTGGTGAATTTTTGTGTAGCCATTTTAATATTGAAGATGGAAAAAATATACAACATTTTCAGCATATCATGCTTTATTATTTCAAGAGAGATAAAAATGCAACTGAAATGCAAGAAAAGATTTGTGCAGTGTATGGCAAAGATGCTGTGACTGATCAAATGTGTCAAAAGTGGTTTGTGAAGTTCTGTGCTGGAGATGTCTCTCTGGATGATGCTACACAGTCTGATGCTACACAGTCGGGTAGACCAGTTGAAGTAGAGAGCAATCAAATTGAGACATTAATTGAGAATAATCAACATTATACCACTCGGAAGGTAGGTAACATACTCAAAATATCCAAATCATTAAAAGTCATTGGTGAAAATGAAAAATGTGTCTTTCATTTTATAGAAAAAGCTAACTGGACATTTTGGTCAACCTAATATAACCAGAAGTTTGTACCTTTTGACCCTCTTCACCAATTTCACCCACTGCTGGCAAACCCAATCTAGTCTCTGTATCTACTGTTTCCTTATATTCCACACGTGTGAGGGAGTGAGATCATACAGCATTTGCCTTGCTCTGACTTATTTCCGTGAACATAATTCTTAGCATAATGTTCTTTTCATTGTGTAGTTCTTACAGTTTGGTTTGTGGTGCTTTTTGTCATTTGGAAGTTTGAAATGTTTATGCCATCAGAGCCACATTCTTTTTCTTTGCAGATCCTGCCCTTTCTGCTGTCAGGGCTGGGCTCAAATGTATTTTTCCACTCCAGGATGACCTGTTTGGTAAGGTGGCTTTATTTTTCATAGCTACATTGCATCTGGTGGCTTTCCAAAGTTACTGAGCAGAGGTAGTAATGGCCGGGTCAAGGCAGGACCTGGATGCTATTTCTGCTCTGCAGATTTTAGAAGTGAAAGTGTTGATGAAGTTTCTATTATCTGGAGAACTGTCTTCATCATACGGAGAATAAAAAGTGAATTGAGCTGTGCTAAGGCCAATTCTTTGCTTCTTATGCAAGGTGGTAGAAGTAATGGTGTCTTTTTCCCAGAACCCAGCAAACAGGCTGGAGTCGTTACAGCAGGGGAATTTCACCAAAGGGAGAATACCTGAGGGACAAGACTTACCTGCCAACAAGGAAGAAATGAGCCCTGCAACAGCGGCCTGGCATGGGCTCCCCTCCCACAGGGGCTGTTGATTGCTTAGGCTTTTACAATTCTCGAGCCCTGTTCCAAGGAGCTTTTGTGGTTTAAATCAATGTGCTTCTGGGAATAAGTGCCCTTATTATTTCTAGTTCACATTGTTTGCTGTGCTCTTATACCACTGTGACATAATGCCCTTTGTGCAGCTGTACAATAACAGTCCTTTCAGGAATCTCTAACAGCTTTCTAATTAGGACCCGCAACCACATGACAGATGTGGAAAACCACAGCCTAGAGACAAATGACAAAGCTTCACCTTGGTCACAAAGGAGCCAAGCCCAGGTCTGACTCCTCCCAGGAAGTTGCAGGGTCTGGCTGTACCACTGTCTGGGAGTGTATCCCTGCAGCGGTGTCTGCCGTGTTGTTAGGCCGCCCCAGCACAAGGCAGGGAGTGCTGGGCCCCTGGCAGTACTGCTTTGAGTTATCTAAGCAGCTGAGCTATCAGGTTGAGGACTGAAAAGCAGAAATTGCCAGCATTGGTACTGGTTGGTTGTGGCTCAGTGGACTGAGCGCTGGACTGCGAAGCAAAGGGTCATCAGTGGTTCAATTCCCAGTCAGAGCACATGCCTGCATTGCAGGCCAGGTCCCCAGTAGGGGGTGTGTGAGAGGCAATCACACTAATGTGCCTCTTCTTTTCTTTCTCCCTCCCCCTCTAAAAATAAATAAATAAAATCTTAAATTAGAAAGAAAGAAAGAAAGAAAGAAAGAAAGGAAAATTCCCAGCATCAGTTGAGCAATAGCTCTTGAGTTTATAACCAGTGCTCAGTGACTAAGCTTCTGGGATGGTGTAAAGCTAGGTCACTTGAAATGGAATTCTGCATTAAGTAATTAAACTTGATTGACTGCCTACTATGCACAAAGATGAACTCCCAGTGCCCCCTGTGGCTGTTCACATCCTAGATGAAAGAGGAGACACATATGGAAGCAAGGAGTTATCAGAAGCTGAGTGCCTCAGTAGAGAGCAGACCAGAAAATTGAGGTAGCACCCAGCTCCAGGGGCTTTCAGGAAAGCTTCTTGGTGAGCAGGACTTTACCCTGGGCAGATCTTTACAGATGGACTGAGCCTGCCATGCAGAGCTATGGGGAGGAGACCATTGCATGCTGAAGGTTAAGTGCATACAAAGGTCTGGAGGTGTGGAATGCTCTGGGATTCAGGGAAAAATGAAAATGTCAACATGTCTAAAGTGGCCCTGGTTATCCCAATGCTCTTTCTCCGTTCTATTTTTATAGCCAAAACTCTGTCCCTTTTTATCCTAAATAGCTTATCTTGGATGTTGAAAAGATCGAGCTTGTTTTTTGTTTGTTGTTTTGTCTTTGCACTATTGCTTTAACCCTCCACTTCTCAGGGTACTGTGGATAGGTCCAATTAGGGAAAAGACCATGTATTGGGGAATGCCCCAGAGAAAGGCACAGAGATGAGTATCTCACTGCATGATAAGGACACAAAGGCAGCTCAGGGAACTTAGCTGGGCTGTTTTCTTGTACTGTCCACAGAGCAGTCAATCCAGTCCTGGTTGACTCCCAAGCTTACCTGTCACAGGTCCTGCTGCCCAAAAGAGGGCCCTATGGTCTGAAACTTGTGGAGTAGCTATCGCTGAAAGCAGGTGGGGGATGAGGATGCGAGGGGAAATGTGAGCTGGCCAGCAATTTAACAGATGACCCCCACAGGAGTGGAAGCACCGGATGTCAGCTGAATGAGTCTGGGTTGCAGCTGGCTCTGGAGTCAGGCTGGACTGGAGTGGCCACCTCTGGCTACCTCTCCTTGCCTTTCTTTTCCTTGGTATCTTCCGTTGCCCACCCTACTTCCCACAGGGTGTTCAGGTAGCACTTTACAAACCTCCTCAGTCAATGAGAATAATTACATGGTGCACTTCTCAGGACTCACCTCTGTGATTTTGGTACCTCTGTGTGCTCTTGGCACTACAGACAAACACTGACCAGCCTTACATATGGACAGTCACTGACCAAAACCTCCTGTGTAGCAGGGACTCTACCTGCTGCAGGGTTGTACTGATAACAGGTACCATCAGTCCATGGAAAAGAAAGGCAGAGAGGGAAAAAGGGGGAAGAGGGAGGAAGGATGGACAGGGAAGAGCCTGGCAGGTAAGTGAAACCCAAATCACTCAAAGCAACAACATATTCTAACTTCTGACCAGGACAAGGCTACTGCTGGGGGCGAGTGGAGGTGATTCTAAGGAAGGAGACAGATGAGCGGTCCTTATTTTTACTTTCCTGTGAGCTCTAGGCACTGGTCCACTCCTCTAGCCTCAGGCTTCATATCAGAGTCTGAGCTGCACTCTCCACCACCACTGGGCCTCTGCGATGCCCGTGGATTGTGTTCCCGTCTCCCCACTGCTTGGAGCTTGGAACTCGTAGACAACTTGCTTTACCCCTTGTCTCCAGGGCGAACGTAGGGTCAGCGGGCAAATCGGTCAGGGCTCCCCCACGCAGGGATGTGAACCAGGGCTTGGTGCTGGGGTGGAGTTGCATTAGGGAGGGTCTTAGGAGAGAGGCTGAATCAGGCACCTAAACCCAAGGGCTGCTTTCTGTGGTAGCAGCAGTTTAAGCAAAGGTGCCGACAGCAAGCAGATCTCATCGCCTTGGGGGCTGTGCCTCTGCCTCTCAAAACGAGTCAAGAGGTTCCACACCCCTTGGGGGGAAAGGGGTGGGAAGAAAATAAAAAGAAAAAAGAGAATAATGAAAGAGTGAAGAATTCAGGATGTATTGGGTTCCCACTGGACGAGGTGAGTGAATCGGGAAGCAGTGGGAAGTACGGATTACTCGGAGATGAGGACTAGCACGCAAGGAAAACAGGAAGTGAAAGTGACAGTTCAGAAAGACACAGTGAGGTTGTGAACTGGGTTGACAGGAACAGAAGGGAAGAAACCGAGATGAACAGCCCCCTTCCTCAAAAGTAGGACAGCTCCTCTCCCTGCCTGGACACATATCTCATATAAACACATAGACACACACTTGGGAGGTGAGAGAAAACGTAATTCTTCACTCTCCCTCTCCTCCGCTGTCAAGCCCGGCGGGGGGGAGGAGGGGCCTTTCTCCTAGGGTCCTCCCTCCCACCTCTCCCGGTCCCTCCATCCCATTCTGGGCAGTGGCCAGAGGCATTTACTCTAAGGACAGGAAGAGTCACGAGGGGGTTATTTATATCTGCAGCTGCACTGCGGAGCCCTCTGTCTGGAGGGCATGTGGTGTTGGGTGGGCGGTAGGACTACACCTCCTTGCCCGGGCACAGCCCTCAGCCGGGGAGTCTGCCCCACATAAGGTCCTGCTGATGTGGGGACAAGAGCACAGATAGGCCACCTCTGCCTCCCGAGAGGCTGCCAGCAAAGGCATCGGTGCGGTTGGACAGAACAGCTCACGCAGTCCAAATGCCACCTTCCTTTAGTATTTCATTATTTTCACAGTTCACGAAGTCCTTCCTGAGGCCCAACCTAAATTTCTTCCTGCAATTTTGTCTCATGTTCTCTTCAGGGGAGATGGCTAATTCTCCAAAACCTTTCAGGAGGGAAATAGTTCTGATCAGTCAGGTAGAAAGTGCCCATTGAATTATGGGGCTTGTGCCCAATAGATTTGATGGCAAGAACTAACTTTGGACACAAGCCCATTTATTTCGCAATTATTAAATAACTCAGAAAGAATGACAGAGACGCCTGGGTTGGCTCATTGAGATGGTGACACTTCCTTTTTTGTCGTCTCACCCCAGGGCTTGCGCTGACAGGAAAGCTGGGTGTATATCAATGCCCCCCTCCTAAGAGAAAAGAATAAATTCCTCTCAAGCCAAGAAATTTTAGTCCCCTTAAGGTTCTAAAATGGCCCGGAATATCACTTTCCTTTAAGGCAGAGATGATCTGCGACAGAACTGCCTCATGAAGCTGAAGTTTCTTCCCCTGCTGTTCTCTGGGCCAGTGCCCCGTGCCGGCCACTCCACCAGAGGCAGGAGGCCCCCAACGTTTGGTGGGCCCCTGCCAAAGTGCAGGCTTTGGGCACGTGTCATTACATTTCATTTCCATAATGCGACAGTTATCAGCCCCATTTCACAGATGAAGAAGCCAAGGCTCACAGAAAATGTTATGAGAGGAAACCAAGACCAAACAGCCAGGGGGCTGATGCGGTGCGTGGAGTGCTGGAGGGAGCTGCCCGTTCCCACTGCCAGGACGGGGTAACCTGAGCTCCACCTGTCCACAGTTAGGCCAACCCAAGGGCCAGGCAGTGCCTCCTCGCACACAGGGCTGGATGCGGTGCTGGTCACAGAGGGACCGATACAAAGAGTCAGGTCTGGTTGGAGGAGTCAGGGCGAGTGTGTCTCTGCCAGGGTCTGGGGGGAAGAGCGGGGTAGCTGGGGTCAGGGGAGAATGCATTCTGATTACACTATTTCCCTGCGGCCAAGTTTGGGGAGTGAGCCGTCTCCCTCAAACACAGGGAACTGAAGCTGGCAGTTCGAGAACTGCGAGGAGGGTTCAGTTAATGCAGGGGCAGCTGCTCAGGCTGAGAGCTTTTCTGAAGGGCCACACAGGAGTCGGCGGGGACTCTGACCTGGACAGACCTGTGCAAACTCACTCCTTCCCCTTTTCCCGGGGGGGAAATGATCAACCACCCAGGAAGCTCCTGCCCACCCAGCATAATCAAAGCCCTCCCTCCCACAGTCTGTGCAAAAACAAGGAGTGGCACAGCCGGGAACCCAAGGAGCTTGTCCATCTCTGTATTCCCGCTCCCTGCTCCCCTGTGCACATCTGAGAAATATTTATTGAATAAAAGATCACCTGTTTTGAGAATTGTTTGTGTCCTTGTTGGCCGGGCTTTTGGCATACATCTGGGAAATCTGCTTGAGTTCACAAATTCCTGCTCAGACAAATGTTGCTGACTGAGCTATAATGCCCTGTGATCTCAGCGGAGTTACCTTCAGGGCTCAGGATGAAGGAAAAATGCTTCCCATCAGCTACTCTTGGTCAGCCACGTGGGGGTGGGAGGAGGGCGTAGGAGTGCTTAGGACAGACTCACCGGCCCTCTCCGGTGTCAAGGGTCCTCAAGGAGGTTCCAGATACACTCACTCTGAGACAATTCTAGCCACAGCTAGTATGCTTTTTGAGCATCCCCCGGGGACACTGTAACACTCATTGGGATAGATCTGATGTCGCTTAAGTGATTCTGTGATTACAGTCACTCCTCTCTAATGCCCTGGTAACTCGACATGTGACACTGAGGGGCTCATGTCATCCAACAGCCCGGCCAGAAGCAGCAGTAGCTTCTGCAACATGATGCAATGTTGACTTCTTTTTGAGTGTCAGCTCCTGCCTCCTTGAGGCTAAATATTGACTTTACACTTTAGGGGTGTACCTTTTTCCCCACATGCTCTTCTGTTCCCCTCTGGCTTCCAAGTAGTAGGTACTCACTTGGCTCTGATTGTGTCAAGGAGAGGGTTTCTGAGCAGGAAGAACACCTGCATTCCCAGTGCTGCAAAAGAAGATGCCACATGACGGCCAGTCTTCTAATTACCTAGGAGCCCCTTCTGACCGCTACATTCAAGGGGAGATACTACCAGGATTTCAGAAATGGCACCTTTGGTGCTCTGTCTACAGGTTTTATAAAGGCCACTTCTCATACTCTGAAAATAGAGGTCTTGCCGTGGCTGATATGGCTCAGTGTGACTGAGCACTGGCCTGCCAATCAAAAGGTCGCCGGGTCGATTCCTAGTCAGGGCACATGCCTGCATTGTGAATTGAGGCAACCCATCAAAGTTTCTCTCACACATTGATGTTTCTCTATCTTTCTTTTTCCCCTCCACTCTCTCTAAAGATCAATAAAATCTTTAATAAAAAAAAATGAAAATAGGTCTTTTTCTGTTAATTGAGGGCTTTCCCTGTCAGTTTCCATGTGCACTTCCACCACCAGCTCAGGGCCCAGCATGGTGATGGCGTACCCCAGGAAAGGCCCTGTCCCCTACTTGCATTTCTGTAGGTTTTACACCTACACGTCCTGGCATGTGGGGAGAACTTCGGCGCTGACTCTCCTGGTCACATGCTGTCTGCCTGTGCTGGTGGGTGGGGGTGGGGAAGGGAAAGCAAGGAGGGGCATACGAACATCAACAACCCACCATCTCTTTGCTCATCTCCTCAAGGTTGAGGGCACACAAAGACAAGATGCACCATTCGCCTCTTTCCAACGGAGAGATGAACTCTAGGGGCACTGCAGCCCATTCTCCCCTCCCACGGTGTTGGGAAACAGACTGGACGTTATCATCTTCTCATAATTCCTCAGTCTAATTCAGTCCTATTTTATCTGTCCTACTCTATTTTAAGAATTTTTGATTCATAGACATGAATAAGCTTCACCAAAATCCACAAATAAAGTCTTCTAGAAAAGCCAAAAGGTGAACTACAGAGTATTTCTTCTCTGCATACAATCTCTTTTTCTTGAACTCACCCTGACTTTTAAGGATACTGGGTAGAGGCTCGTTTTCCTGATTGTTCTAATTCACTTCATATTGTATCACCTCCATAATTTCACTAAAAAAAAAATCTGGAAACCACAATACAACTATTTTTTAGTCTCAGTTTTCCAGCTAGGTGTCACTAAACCAAAGCTACACCAGTAGACGTGCTCTGTAAGGAAGACAGTCCCCAAACTCAGTTCACCGACTTTCAATCTTTAACCAAACCTAAATAATAAGCGAAGAGGGCAACTGCCCAGCACCCTGGGCTGTGCAGGAGAGAATGGCTCTGGGAGAGACTGCCAAGTAAGCAGAGGGCAAGGGAAAAGTACAGACTGACAAGTGTTTTGTAACTGTAGTAGGTTTGAAAAAAGTTATGACATTCTGCATTTTTCATTGGAATGTGGGAATCAATGGCTCTAGGTCTGTGTGTCATTGAAGGAAAATAACACGACTCACTCTGTCTGAATCCCAATTACAATTAAAAATTAAATTGCTCATAGAATGAATACTTCAGACTACACACCACAGGATAAGGGACTAGGCTCCTGCTAGGCCATTAAATACACAGCCCATGATGTTAAAAGATCTTTGTGCTCCTGGGCAAGAAATGGAGAACTACTGGTAGGCGATCTAAGCCAATTCTCCAGACTTTCTGACTTCTCACTACATCCCATCACACTTTTAATGCTGGTGACTGGTAAAGGCTAAATCCAAGGGCACATTCCAGAAAGAACAGGGTCGGGTGTTTGGCTGAGCAACACGGTATTGTATCACCAGATGCAACACACACTCGCACAAACCTCAAACACCTTGTTATCTGCAAAATCTCCCATGTGAAACTGTTGGTATGTCAAAGAATCCCAAGGTAAATCCCTTGGGATTGTCCAGAAACTTACTTAAGAGTTATTCAGGTCCCAGGGTAATAGTGGGTCTCATTTCTGCACTTCTCACTCTTGCACTGTCCAGTTCTACAGGAAGTAGACATATGAGACTATCTGAATTTAACTGAATTCAAAGGAAATAAAAGATTCAGTCACACTAGCTGTATTTTAGATACTCAATAGCTGTGTGTGACTGTTGGTTGTCCAGGATAGCACAGACTTAGAACATTTCCATGACCACAGAAAGTTCCACTGGACAGTGCTGCATATACTCTATGTACCAGGTGTTGGTACACCCTATTCTCAACACTGCTGGCAGATACTGGCATGGAAAGATCCAGTGACCTATCCAAAGATCCACGGCAAGTGATGTTATAAATAGAACTTAAACTGACATCTCTGAGACCCTAATGTGAAGATCTTGTTTGGTTGGTTGGTTCTTCTTTGAACTGTGTCTTAATGTAAAAAGTGACTTAGAGCCTCCAGTTGCAAATTACCTGACACCTCGCTTGTCATTCAAACCTCGCTTGGTTTGAGCTAGAAAGGTCATATCACAAATCTCTGTTTTAACTGGCATACAGCACTACATCAATTTCTTAAGTTATTATAATATTGCCATCACCCTTAAAGGCAATCAGTAGCTGTAGAAAGTATTTTCATAATTTTCCTCATGTCTTTAAATATTTTAATTGAACAGGACTTACAGCAGTGTAGGCAGAATTCCCACTTTAAGTCAACATTAAATTATTTTATTACTCTATGTACCCAAATTGAATACAAGGAAAGATAGTTTAAATGTGTTTAGAAGCAGAAAAAGGTAACTTTTATTTTGAATGAATAAATGCTGAGATTAAAAACTGATCCAACACTGAAAGGTAATACCAGTGAAGGTCACAATAATGATAGAAAACACACATATCTATTTACTATGTGCTGGGTACGTTCTAAGTGCTTTACACATACTAATTCTATAGTAACTCACTTAATCCTCATACCTACCCCACGAAGCACTAATGTGCTTCCCCATTTCAGTTAAAAGGAAAACGAGGCACAGAGAGATTAAACAGCTTGTCCGAGGTCACAGAGTGAAGAGTTAGGGTTTGAACTGTGCCCACCATATGGCTTCTGAGCTTGTGCCCGTAACCACCAGGCTCCGCTGCAGAGTTACTGAACGCTGAGAAAGAGGAGTCCTGTCTTCCTGGAATAAATCAGCCCATGGCCTTTACTATCCGTGTTTCTAAATTCAGGGAACATACTCACTTCACAATTAGTATGTGTATTTTTCTTTTCTGCATAATTCCTCGAGTTATTTTTCTTTTCCTTCATTAGTGTTGAAATTATAAAGTTTCCCTGCACCACAAGTAACTGTTTAATAGTTGATGCCAAAAATGCAGTAGATATTATACCAAACATAACGTCAGAGTCCCAATCTTGGATCTAATAGACGTACTGAAATAAAGTAGACTTTTTTTTTTTACAAAGTTATTTTCATACTCTGAACTATCTGGATGTTTTTATTTTCACAATTCCTTTCCAGGTTTGTGCCAGGGGCCCTACAGTGTATCAAATCAAAGAGTCTATAACTAGACCTATCAAAAACTTATCTTCCCAAGATTTGCTTCTTTTCTAGAGAATTCTGCCTTGCCAGAAATCTGAAATCAACATTGTACGATTTCCTTTGGAAAACAAACAGCCATTTAATGGGGGGAGAAAAGATATTTTTCCCCCATTTAAAAATTTTTTTTGCTTTTAGTCTTCCAGGCATCTCATGATAAAACTCTGGACTGCAGTCGGGCAATCCAGTCTGATTCAGTCACTCCACAGACAAAGAAACTAAAGCCTACGGAGAGGAAGTGACTCACCCCAGGGCCCAGAGTGCATTCATCAGGGCCCAGAGCGGAACCCCTTCTTTCTGATTCAGCTCTACCGGTACCAGAGCGAGGGAGGGGCCCTGCACTCGTCCTCCACACTGCTGGCAATTCTTCCTAAAGCTTACACTCCCAGACGCTGTCGCGGCCATGCATATTGTGCACTGGGGACAACGGGACCACAGCTACACGGGTGTCACCTACAGCGGCCACAGCAGACTTGCATGTTTTGTGACGATGGTCTGGCTGTTAGCAGTGACATGTACTGCGCTGTGACAACAGTTCAAGAAGCCAAGTGATCTTACAGGGACCTGAGTTGTCAGTCACTTCTGTGTGTCACCCCCACATAGGCCATGTGTGATAAGAAAATAAAACGCAAACCTCATTTTTTCCTTTAAACTCCATCCCTCATTTGAACTATTGTCAACTTTAAAGAGAAAAAGGCAAACACAAGCAAAGGAATCGAGAGATTTATTTTAAAAAGAAACTTCCAAGGAATGTGCCTGCTTCATCTGAGGAGCTGCTCTGAACCCCGGTGCCCACCCCATGGGTATCTCAGTGCCATGATCCCCGACGCTTGGAGACGCTGATCCCGAAGAGCTGACTGATCCCCAGTCAATAAAGAACAGTGAAAGTGTATCTAGTATACTGCATTAAGACAAGAAAGTATATAATTTTATCATGGTTTTCAACCAGTACTGAAATAGAAAAAAGGGGATTTCTGGCTACCCAGAATTTCTATTCCCTGAGCATCCCCACTGACTGAGGTTGTGCTACAAAGAGGTATCCTCTCCCGTCGGTCTAGACTGGCATCATGTAACTCGCCGAGAACAAGCTAAACCAATCAAAGATCTGCCCTCCTACCTCAAAACATTAAGAAATTAAATGTGAATAATTTTTTCACTCTTAGAAACAAATGTAAGACATTCACACAGTCACATGTATTATTCGAAAACACAAATTGTTAATGTCCAATCTTTCTATGTAATTGTAAGCTGTGTTTTGGTCAGTTAAATACCAAAACAATAAATTAAGTTTGCTTTAGCACAGAACCGACAGGTAAGGAGCTGAAATCACACAGCGGGGCGTTTCGACTCTGCGGGTGTCGTGTGCCCGCTCTCACACCCTGGAAGAAGGGACGGTCAGGAGACACTTTCACGTCCATCCATGGGAGGACTCAGTTTCCACCGCCGCACGTACTGGTCAGAGCCTCCCGAGGCTCAGCTCGGAGTCAGAGGTGGGGGTCAGGCCGCAAGTGGTATGTTTGCTAAGAAGCAGTCAACTTTACTGACTCAGTGATCCCAACATGTGGCTTAAAAGAAAAGGAAAATGTTCAGCAACAATAAAAGAATAATGTAAGAATGCAAACGTTAAATATGAGATAAAGAACCTGGTGAAAGGAAAAGGGAAAAAATCTTTCTGGTTAGGAACCCAGTTTTTCTCAAATGAAATTTTTAAGAAGAAAAAAGAACCACATTGTTTCAGAATGTAATATTACATTATAGAAACGAGTGGGTACATGGACTCCACATCATAACTCTCGTATCTTAATCCATGAGAAAAAGCAAAGTCTCTTTGCCAATTTAACCAACCCCTGTGAGGTCCGTCGCGCACTCGTCCTGTGGTTAAAACCGCGTGTAGGCGTTTCGCTGCTGCTGCTGCTGTAACGGCTGCTGGGCTTGCTGCTGCTGCAGGCGAATTTGCTGGGAATAAGGGTCTTCCAGGGATTTTACAAATATGGTGGTTCTGGGACCAGTCTTCCATACAATGCCATTGGCGTCTTTCACGGAAGATTCCACTGTAATGTTGTGCGTTCCCAGGATAGCAAAGTTCAACAGAAACTGAGTACTAAAGTAATCGTTATGAGGCTCAACCCTCTGCTCCATCTCATTGGTCATATTGTCAATGGGTATCTGGAATAGAAGAATTGTTAAATAACAACAATAGCTAACATTTATTGAGCTAGGCCCTGCCTAAGTGCTTATTTAATCCATGCAAACAACCAAGAGGTAGGTACAATTACTATCCTTGCTTTATAGATAAGAAAACTGAGGCAGAGAGGTTAAGTGATTTAAGTAATTTCTCCAAGGTCACTCAGGAATCAGTGGTGGAGCTGGCTGGCCTCTGAGCCCAGGTAGGCTAGCTGCAGAGCCTACGCTCCTGGTTATGGAGTGACCCGACTCCTCGCCACCCTTCCTTGGGAAGGAGGAGCTCCCAGAGCCTCGGTCAACCCCTTCCTTGGCTGGCCTCTCTCCCTGGTGAAGGAGTTCGGGACTCACCACCCCCAAAACACACTGCTTTGGCATCCTGATTACCTTGAGCTAAAGGTACCTGAGAAACAACAAATGCAAGAAGGGCTCTTGGACCTGCCCCTTTTTACCTAAAACAGGCCACAGAATTTCCCACAAGGGAGGTAGCCTCCCTATACCAGGAAGAGAAGCGCGTCCTTCTCCGAGACTGGACATTGATGCCGTAATGGATCTGCACAAACAAATCTACTAAAATAAACCTTATCTTCCACTGGCCTGGCCCACTGCCCTGATGGATGTCCTAGTCACCTTCTCACAATTTAATGCCCCAAATCCTTTGTCTTGTCATTTCGTTATGAACTTATCATTTCTGTGTCCAAAGGTATATAAGCTTTCTGTTCTGGTAACTTCTTTGGGTCTTTGTTCTCTTGTGGAGATTCCCATCTACATGTAAAATTCTAATAACATTTGTATGCTGTTTTCCTGTTAATCTGCCTTAATGTCAATATAATGTTAGGCCCAACTGGAGGCCCTCAGAGGATAAAAGAGGAATTTTCCCTCCCTTATACCTATTAGCAGATCCCAACTCTAACTCCCATTTCTTTAGTCTACGAAAAGACATTCTGAAAAAACAGGAAGCAACCACCTGTTTCAGGGAGTTTAAAATATAACAGACTGAAAAGAATGTAACACTTAGTATATACAAGTTAGGTTTTTCTCCCTCCTAGCTAGTCTCCTTTTGTATTTCTTAAGTAATATAATGATCCTTCCCTCCTTTAGTATTAACTTTAGAATTAAATTAACTTCAGAACTTGCACACCACTCACTTATTCAGTGTCTTGTTCAGAAGGGTGATATAATACACTGTAAAGCCCAGATTTATGGGTTCATTCACTTGTTCAGCTAGACAGACACTCTTGCTGTTGTCCTTCAAAGACAAGGTGTGAGCCTACCTCTACCCAAGGTGAGGCATGTCAGGGAGACACTTTTTCTGAGGGTGCATCTAAAGGTAAGCTTAATGAGTATTTGACAGCACTGCTGTACGTCTATGTGTACTTCTGTCGTGCAATTAATGATATAAATGTGCCCTCAGGCTTTGTCTCAATAAGCAGTTACCACATCAGTTTTCCACAGTCATTACCTGTAACATTAATGAAACAAAGTCACTAACCATTCAAGATCTTGGAGTTATTTATAGGTCTTTTCTGTTTTTGTTTGCACATTCGACGTTTGCAGGGTTTTCATTTTCCTAAAGAATGTGCCAATCAAACAAGAACTTCCTTAAAAGGACCAGAAAAAGGACCTCATGATTCTAAGTGGGCGCTGCATTTTAGGTTGCAAACTCACTGCAGGTAATGTTACGAAGCCATCATGGACAACATGGCTTGTTACATCAGCTTCCTGACTTTAGTCAGGGCCTCTCGAGAGAGAGGTTGGCAAGCAGAAGGCCAGCACTTCTCAGTGTGAATGTGTTTTTTCTTCATAGTAGAAATCATTATATATAAGGGACAGAATCATGGTTACTGTTCTTTCAAATGCAAAGTGAGGAGAGAGCTGCAGTTACCTATGTAAATTCTCACTACGATTTTTTGAGACGAGAGATCACCCAAACATAGCTGTTGTACTCTAAATAGAGTAAATGATTTTTTTTTCGTCACCAAGTTTCTAGTGAGTAGCTACATAAGGCACCATGCTTTGGGTCATGAAAATCAAAGAGGAGAAGAGAATGAAGGCTGAGCCTTATCAGACGGAGTGAAGAGTGCCAGAGTGCATTACCAAAGTAAAGAAAGTGATGATGGCTTAAATCAGATTGCCCCTTGGCTTTTTTAGCCTAAAACCACAAGAGAATAAAATGCTCTCTTCTTATCTTTACTCACACCCCTTTCCTTGCCGTGAACCTCAGTTCAAGCATGCCCCCAATAAACCTGGACATGAGCACTTTGAGCTCCTGAGCAACTCTGCTCATACAACTGTGGGCGTGATACCCTGCTCCAGGCACTGTGAATAAACCACCGCAGAGCAGAAAAAGACGTCTAAAGGAAGCAACATTCTGCGTCTGGAAGACTGGTATTTCATGGGCACTCACTCAGAATCATAGCTTTGGCTGACAAAGCAAGCATGACTTTGGTGAACGTATCTCATGATTCTCAAAGCAGTGACCACTAGGGTTATAGCCATGAGGAAAGTTTTTACCTTAGCTGACTGCTGTACGTCAATGCTGTACTTTTTTGGAAAATGCTAAAATTTACTTAAAATAGAGAAAAATAAATAAATGTGTTCTTTTGGGGGCAGAGACACTAGGGAGACACTTACTCCCCACTCGTGATGTTTCCCTCGGTGTGAAAGGACCTTTCATTAGCTGCACAGCGCTGGGCTCCAGAGCGGGTGATGGATCCCACTGACTGTTAAGTTTCGGGGTGGGAACTGGGTGTGGGGAGCTAAGCATCGTCTCTGTTCCTTCTTTGGGTTTCCAGTGCTCCTCCCTGCCACCGGTGTCACGGGAGCAGGCTTTGTGTGCACTTGCTGGGGCCGAGTGGGAAAATTCAACTGAGGGACAAGGCCAGAAGTCCTTACAGCCAGGTGCCTGGGCTCTAAGAATAACAACACTCATCACCTGGTCTCTGTCTGCCTGGATGTTTGGTCTATCAAATGGTTCAGGAAGGGAAGACAAGTGCCATTATCAGCCCCTCAAACCCCAGTATGTGCTTTCAGCTCATGTGCACCTGATCCCTGGGGAGGTGGAACTGCAATCCGCTTACCCATGAAAAACACTAGAAAACTTCCATCAACAAGTTGATTAAATCACATCATAATTCTGCTTGTAGTCTTACAGATTTAATTACCTTGTAGTCTTGTCCAGATTTACTTTGTAGCGTGGAGGAAACATTCAGACAGACAGACTGAATTTTGCGAAAGAGTCCTGGTTTCGAGCCGTGCTGAACCACTCCCTCCACCTTCAGCGCCAGCTGCTGGTTGTTCTGGACGGCAATGGGCTCTGCGGGGTTCCGGGGGGACGGTGACAGAGCGAGCTGGAACAACAACATCAAAATGAACCCTGACCACCAAGAACGGGCTTCTTTCCAACACATGTCTGTGCTAGTCGCTGCTATGGGTCCAAGTGTGTGTGTGTGTGTGTCTCTCTCACACACACACCCCCAAACCCCACTGCGCTGGGACAACCAGACAGACAAGCCTTAGGAGTCAAGGGTTCCTTGTTGCTAGTGCCTCCTTTTAAATACCCATTGCCTTATTTTTCTCTAATAAAATAAACTGGGCCCAGCCCCAGTTCTTCTGAGTGCAACAGAAGATTCAAGAATAACAAAGGCACTGCTGTCCCACTTTCTGTGGAAAGGTATTTCTTGGACAATGAACCAATTCCAGTAGGGAAATAAACTATGTAAATTTTCATGTCCAGCGGCTGTCTCTTTGGTCTTAGGTTATTTTAAATGGACTAAATTCAAATGCAAATGACCTTAAAATTCTAGGATTACATCTATAACCAAGTCTCCATAAGATAAAAGTCATTTTCCACAAATGAACCAAATGACATTTTAAATCTTTTTAATTAGAGTGGTTTTTCTTTAAAAAAAATTAAAAATCCACTTCAACTACAGAAAGCTCAAATCTTGCTACATAAAAAAATGGAAAAAAATTGGGTCTTTTTGATAATGCTGTTGAACGGCTGAATTAATCAGCTCTGGAGACCTGTTTGTTACCTTAGGACTTCTTGCTTAATCGATTTTCCTTATTATTCAGGTCATTTGAAATGGCTTACTTTGTTATTTGCAATCAAAAGCATTTGGATGGATGCCATAATGTACTGAAGACATTTTCTGACAGGGATAATCCAGGAAATCTCTCAGAAGTGACAATTTCCCCCTTTCCTAACAATTCAATTCCTTGAATCAAAAATAGCTTCCAAATTTTAGGTAGCTTAAATATTTAAAAATACTAATTCTATTCATTAGCCAGCTCCTCAAAACTTGTTATTCAAAGATGAAAGTGCTTTGGAGGTAGGACTGGCCATGTCTTTGCTGGACTGGTTTCACTCGAAGCACATGCTCTCGGAGTGGGGAGCCAAGGCACAGAGCTCCAGGGACCCAAACACCAGCCTCACTGCACTTGGTGCTGGCAGGTGTTCCATTCCCTTCATCAAACCAATTGGTAAAGGGAGGAAAGGCTTATAACTAAAGAGGTAAGTTTTATTAAAACCAAAGGTCAGATCCGGAACTAGAGCTACATCCCATTAAGATAGCTGGGTTTTTGATCTATATTAACCTTAGCATTCTTCCTGTATTACCTTGATGCTGGTAGACTGTAGTTTCTGGAAAAAATATCTCTGAAATGAAAGAGGAACTTTCAGCAAAGCAATGATGGCATTGCAGAGGCAGGCTGTATGCTGGGGAGAAAAAAACCAAATCAAATAAAAATAAATTTCCAAATTTCATCAACAAATGGTACATTCAGGAAGAAGTTTCTACGAAAGCTCACAGACTACTACAAAATCAATACTGATATCACCAATCAGGAAATCGTCATAATAGCTAGAAATTGTGAATATCTGCCAAATCACTCACGTTATGGAGTACAATTATAGATTTTTACTTTAATTTGAAGTAGTACATTCAATAAAAAGTAAATGACAAAAGGGAGAAAATCCACATTGCTCATATTATGACCCTAAAATAGAGAGTAACTATCAGTTTGATAAAGTATGGCAAAGCACGAGGAAGAGCATACGGTAAAGAAGCCAGAGCAGCACACTGGCACCCGAGAGCTGACACCAACTCCCGCGCGGAACTTCGGCTTTGAGTTGCCTGGTTTCATCCATCGTTTCCACAGGGCGGCTCGCTGACACTACGGCCATGAGGTCCCACAGAGTGGGTGATGGTGAAATCTTACCAGAATTCAGATTAAGGACAACTATATAGTCCAACTCTACAGAATTCTGAAACTTTAACAAAATACCTTATTTCTAGTGTCTATTTCACAAACTTAACTGAGTTTTGAAATCCCAGCATTTACTGCAGAGTAATAGTAACACTAGACCAAATCATTTGAGTCTTACTGAAAAGGATCATAGAACCAGAATTTAGGGGTTCAAAGATTACTTACTTAATTTAAAACTACTCTATTGAACTCCCATCTCAGCAAGACCTGTCCTCTTCCATGAGAACATATCACTAATAAACCCTGCTTGCACATTAAAAAAAAAAACCTACTCTACTGATATACGACGACATACAAAAGCTGTATATATTGAAGTTATACAACTTGATGGGTATGGAGGTAATTATACACCCATGAAAGCATCAAAGCTATTTTATTTTATGTGTGTGTGTGTGTGTGTGTGTGTACACATACTTTATCTTCACCCGAGGACATTTTTTCGTTGCTTTTAAAGATAGGGGAAGGGAGAGAAAGAAACATGGATGTGAGAGAGAAGCATCAATTGGTTGCCTCCTGCATGCGCCTGCACCAGGGATTGAACCTGTGACCTAGGTATGTGCCCTGACTAGGAACTGAATGTGCAACCTTTCAGTAACAGGACGATGCTCTAACCAGCTGGCCAGGACCATCAAAGCTGTTTTAAAAATCACCCTCTATTTGATGATGGTACAGGTTACCTAAGTAGGTAATGGAACAAGCTGGAACTAGAACCTAGGTTGCCTGATGCTTTACTTAGTTCAGTGATTTTTGTTTCACTTCACCAATGATTTGCAAACAGCAGCAAAAAAACTACAGCCCCAACACAACACTTAAACTTTGGGGCACCCAGAAGCATTCCTGCTCGGTTTACCATCCCTCCTCAGCCTACGCCCCTCTCGGTGCCCCCCGCCCCTCAAAGCACCACAGGTTGAAAACCCTTCACTACACAGTGTGCTGTCTGTCCTTCAAGCTCCTGCTTTCCAGTCCAGGGGTGTCAAATTCATTTTCACGGGGGCCCCATCAGCCTCGAGGTTGCCTTCAAAGGGCCAAATGTGATTTTAGGACTGGATAAATGTAACTACTCCTTAACAGTTAAGCAAGAGCTCGGTGCTGTGCAGGGCATAAACAAGGTTCCGGCCGGATAAAACCAGGTGGAGGACCGGATTCGGCCCGTGGGCCTTTTGTTTGCCACCTGTGAAGTAGATTGTCACCTAGTTGACTACACTAAACATTTTTGAAAAATCAGGCAATAAGGCTGAAAGACAGAAGAATCTACTCCTCACTGGTTTCAGGCTATTGAATATTTTATGCCCGACAGACTACTAGTAGTAATAAAAATACCAGGTGTATTACTTGAGAGTGACAACACCCATTTAAAGGCATTGGGTCTGGTATTTTTTCAAGTTCAACTGCTAAAACAACACTATTCATCTTCCTGCAACAAGAAATATGGGAAGCATTTGCAGGGAACCTTTGATGGCACAATAGTGTTTAAGGAAAGAAAACATCTGTGAACAACAAACTTAGAGGACTCCAAGTGACCTCAGGCTGTTCCTGGGTAAAAAGACACCATTCTCACCCCTGACTGGCGTAGCTCAGTGGATTGAGCGCGGGCTGGGAACCAAAGTGTCCCAGGTTCGATTCCCAGTAAGGGTACATGCCTGGGTTGCAGGCCATGACCCCCAGCAACTGCACATTGATGTTTCTCTCTCTCCCCCTCTCTCTCCCCCCTCCCCCCTTCCCTCTCTAAAAATAAATAAATAAAATCTTTAAAAAAATAATTTAATTAATCAACATCTCACACAGATGTGTATATTTACTTCAAAGATAACCTTTTCAATCTCCCTTAGCAGCCAATCTGAGCATCAGACCTGTGTCAATCAATTCAGCGAATATGTACTAATGACCTTACATGGGAAGCTCTATGTCAAAGAAAGCATCTGTCCTTAAAATCTAATCTAACTCTTTAACAACATATCCTGCCAATTTCTTCTAAAATACCTGATAAACAGCAAGAGTCCAGAATGAGAAGAGCAGGAACCAGGAGAGAGCTATGGGGAATATCAGCATCTAATGTGTGAGCAGGGCAAGAGAAACTCTCTAAGTAGTAAAGTTCAAAGACAGTGCTGTGGATTGAATATGCATGCCTTCTCCAAATTCATATGGTGAAGCTCATACTTACAGTATGTTGGTATTTGGAGATGGAGCCTCTGGAAAGTGACTAGGTTTTGATGAAGTCATGAGGATGGGACCCCCATGATGGAATTAGTAGCCTTATAAAAAGAAAGAGACCAGTGCTCTAGACAACATGTGAGGACACAGTGAGGCAGCCTGAAAGCCAGCAAAAAGGCACTCACCAGGAACTGAATTGGCTGGCACCAGTTAGCTGGTTAAAAAAGTGACCCTGGACTTCTGAGCTTCTGAAACTGTGAGAAAGAAATGTCTGCTACTTAAGCCACCAAACCTACTGTATTCTGTTCCAGGAGCTACAGTATTCTGAGCTAAGACACTGGAGACTGGCCAGACACGGAGGAGAAAATCTGGGTGAGAGTATGTCCATCAGCCCTGTAACTGGGAAGTCAGGAAACAAGACTGAATAAAGAGCGAGTGATCTACAGTGCCAGAGGCAGCAGAGATTCAGCAGGGGAAAGGCGGGCAGGTACACTAAACGGTGTCATTGGCATCACCTCGCAGAACTGATTTACTGCCAGTCAGATAACAAGCCCAGTTCTTTCGGTATCAAATGGCCCGTGGTTGTTCTCAAGCCTGGCAGCATGAGAGAATCTCCTGGGAACTGAGCTGTTAAAAACACTAGTGCCTGGGCCTTAACTACACAGATTCAGAGTTCATTGGTCTGGGGGTGGGGCCTGCATACTGATGTACTTTTTAAAAAGCTTTTAAAGTGATTCTAACGCATAGCTAGGGTTGAGAACAATTACAACTTCAGTTAACTTGTTAAAAAAGAAAAGAAGTTTCTGCAATCAAATCTGCATTCCGGTAGAGCAGATTTGACATCTTAATGTGACTATGTAGCAGCTACAGATGTGCTAAGTGCTTTCATGGATCGTCTTCTCATTTCATCCGTGTCACAGTGCTGTGAGGTGCCCACTGTATTAACCTGTCACAAAAACGGCACAGAGGAAACAGGCAGAGACAGGCTGACTTGCTGAAGTCCCACAGTACGTACCAGAGATGAGTAAAAACCCACTTGCACATAGTAACAACTCAGTAACACAAATGCAACTTGCCATGTAAGAAACAGGGGTGTATTTCCGATTGAGTGATTCCACCTCCTCCAAAACATGATTATACACAGACATCATTCTCCTCTCATATTCACTGTCAGCATGGGCTGCTCCAGTAGATCCATACTCCTGGAAACTGAAGTTAAAATCAGTACCAATTAATCAACCACAGCAGTAACTATGTTATGTCTAAATGCATCAGGCACTTTACACACATTTTCACTTCATTTTTAAAATAATGGAGTACACACTGTTAATTCTGTTTTACAGATGAGGAAACTGGGGCTTGGAGAGGTTAAGTCATTTGACTTCAGTCTCATATAACTAGTAAGTGACAAGCTGGAAATCAAACTCAGATCTGACTTCAAACTGCATACATGTCTTTCCCACTCTGGTTGTTAGGCAGTATGAAAGTATTAAAACTCGTCCCTGTAGTAGTCATACACTTATTTTGTAGGCAGTAGAAATAAAGGTTAAATACAAAGAAATCATGACAGATTGAATAAGAAGCTAAATAGAAAAATGTAATGAACAAGCATCTCAAAATAATTTCTCCTAATAATCCTGAACGCTGGTATAAGGCAGATAACAACAGTCATGATTACAAACACCTCGCCCATTCTATCCCACATTTACTGCAACACCGGCTCAGGTACTACGTTAGCTGCCAGAGGTACAAAGTTGAATAAAACAAGATGTCTTCTCCCAAAAAACACCTTCTAAGCTATGAAATACACAGATTTCTGTAAAAACTACAGTGAAATATCAATGTCGTACATCACTCTCTTGGGGTTCTTTTTACTGGTATGTCCTTCTTTACTCAGAAGGCACAAAATATATACTATCAAGAAGTTTTAGAAGGAATCTACTCCTTGTAGTTATACACTATTGTAAATAAAACTCAAAGACCTCTCCCTCAAAGTACAAGCTTTTTCCCCAATTTTTCATTTCTCTGAAGGGCACAGGTTAGGGGAATGGGCTTGCAGGATAAAAGGGGGTGGAAAAGAGTGAAGAAAAGCGGTAGGAAGGGGAGCAGGTAAGAGAGCACCACTGCAAGCGGGCTAGATAACTCCCCTCACCCCATCCCTGCTGACAATGTGCCTCTCTCTCTGATAAAAAGTTAATCAAGAAAAACACTAATTTCTATTATATCAACCAACAGCACAATGACACCAGATTTCTAAGTAGTTAAATGAGCACTGTACAATGAGAAATGGCGTGACCTGAAGTATCAATTAATTGGCAAAGACTATGAAAAATATGGAGGTTTAAGAACATCTTCAAATTTAAAAAGGAGAAGCTTGTTAAAAAAAAAAAAAAACCCCGCAAGTTGAACACTGCAGACTAGGGAAAATAAACAGATGCAAGAAGGATAAATAAACATACAAGTAAAAATTAGCATGTCATGAAAATATTAAAATAGATAAGTGGGGGGAAAAACTGCCAAGTTGGCTAGTCTGAGATTAAGCAGTACTTTAAAAGAGAAGGCAAGGAACTTGGTATAGCCCTGAAAAGAAATAGTGAGTCAATGTTTTAAAGCAGAGAAATTTAAAATGCACTGTTGATTATATTCTTTGAGAAAGCTGATCCTGGAACCATAGGCTTTTCAAGATTTGAAACCAGACAGCTGAAAATGCACAGCCCAAGACAGTATATTATAATGGGAAAAACCAATGTGTTATTCTTCTGTAAAAATATCTGAATAATTAATTAGTTGATGGGGGAGGGGAGAAGAATTTTAATAAAGTAAAAATAGGAATTTTTTTTGTTTGGGAAACCAAAGGAAAAATTTCAAGCTCAAGTTTAATTATATTATTAACTCAATTTTTCATACCAAAGTTTAGTTACAATATATGAGAAGAAAATGTTCAAATTCAATGAATTTCTTCCCAGTTATTTTTCCAAGTCCACGCTGAGACATTAGGAGTTGGAAGTGAGTAAACAATACAGTCAGAAACTCCAGGTTTTGTTACTAACTACGTGACTTTAGACAAATGCTAGAGAGGTTCTTCCTTTGGTATTTTTTTTTCTTTCCCTTTGATACCTCTTCCAAAACACTGCTGTGATAATTAGGTAAGAAAACACATTTGAAAGTGCTCTTTAATGAAAACTATTATTAGAAATACCTTGCGGATTCTGGATCCAAAATCAGAGCCTCTATTGCATGAGATATCAGTAAGCAGCTCTGCTGCTGTCTGGATGAATGTTAAGGTTATGCCTGAAAATAAAAAAATCCACTATAGACTTTACATTAACTGAATATTAAAGAAGTCAAGGTGAGGATATTTTTAGTGAAGCATATTTATCAATTAGAACAGTTTGGGGCTCTATTTTTTCCTTTTAAAAAATAGACATGGTATCTGAAATAGTGATCCTGAAATTCTGTACCAGGAAGGGTACTTCAGATGCTGCCTAATCGGAGAGGGGGAAACCAAGCAACAGGCTCTATGATTCACAGAAACTGTTTCTTTTTTTTTTAAGATGTTATTTATTTATTTTTAGAGGGGACGGGAGGGAGAAAGGCAGAGAAATATTGCCTCTCCTGTGCCCCTCACTGGGGACCCGGCCCACAACCCAGGCACTCAATCCACTGAGCCACACCAGCCAGGGACGCAGAAACTGTTTTTTCATCTGTCATAGGTATAGGGGTTTCACTGATAAACGCTGACAACAGTGGTGAGCAGCGTAGACCCCACAATGGTACCCGAGGGAATCTGTGAACGAGCCTGACCTTCCGTGCAGATACTGAGGGGCATGTGCGCTACCGTATTTTACCGTGTAGAATATGCTTCTTTTTGCCCAAATTTTTGAGGGAAAAATAAGGATGCAAATTATACATGGGTAGTACTAATTCTATATCTATATAAATGTTTTTAATTCTTTTATTTATGCTTATGCATTAGAAGTGTAACTCTAGAAAGCAATAACGATATGTTCAAAAATAAATGCTAAACTTCCTTTGTAATACAAAAAATGAGTATCTAAATATAAATAAAAAATGAATTAAAAAGTTAAAACACAAGATTTTTTTCCTGAAAATCTGGGCCAAAACTGTGGGTACACATTATATGCAGGAGCACATTATACATGGCAAAATATGGGTACATTCATTTTTCAGGGGAGAGGGCCCAGAGCATTCATTAGGTTTTCAATTAGAAAACCGAAATGCCAAGAACTACTGATTTATAGGTCCTACAACTTAAAAAAAAACCCAACAATTTAACTCTTCCTTTTTCTCAAAAAGGATTTGAGGCCGCTAACAAGAAAATATGGAGACCTTAAAGAGCACTCAGGGAACAAATGTGACAACTGAAACTATTTACTAGATCATTAATAAAGGCGATGGGACCTGATGCTGTCAGCTATGAAGATAAGAAGGTGAGACAAAGCACAAAACAGTTCCCCTGTGGGAAGATGTTCTGGGCTGTCTGCTGTGGCTCCAAGGTGCACGAAGCATGCAACACTGGTAGGATCTGGGTTTTGAATGCTCTTCCTAAAGGTGGAGAAAGACCACCACTGGTCACCATTTTTTGAAAGAGCCTAGTTCAAGTTAAAAAGTAAAATTCTACTGCTCATAATCGATTTCAAAGGGAAAATTATTACTTATAATAAATTTATAGGCTTGTCTGAATATATAATATATATATTTTAGTCAGGTACAGCTGAGGTATTTACATTAAAAAATACTGCAAAAGAAGAAGACACATTGGAACAAGTTTAGGATACAGTTCTACATTCCTTAAAGTTGCTGAATCGGCATCAAAAGATGCCTGATAAAGATCCCCGTATCGGGAAGCAAGGCTTCGAAATTCTTCCATGGACTGCTTCATCTATAAAGAAGGAAAAAACATCAATTATGATATATAAACATGCTATCATTATTGTATAAATACGAAAACCTAAACAGTCAAACCATAAAAATTATCTAAAAAATATTAAAAATGTTCATGTTCATTCCACTCATTTTTATAAACCTTGTTAAATAAAATTAACAGAGGGCAAATAAAACCACGAATGTGCACAAAATTATGGTAATTTATATCTGATGTATAGAAACAAATAAAAAAGGTTACATTTTTAGCTCAAGCTATGCTAAAATAATTAACGTAGTTATTTAAAGAAACTGCAAGGTTTCTTTAAAATGTATGTCCTTTCTCTTTATATAAACATGTAGCATTTAGTGAGACATCATCAATCACTTTGTCATTCTAATAAGACATCAGCCTATTTTTGGCAAAACAGATGAGCTAATAAGCATTTGAGGTTTAATATCTATGAGTCAAACCACTGATTTGTAAATTACAGGATTTTTTATGTCACAAATAACTTCAAAACCTCTAAAGTGTCAATAAAAACTGCACTGAAAATAAAGTTGAGACATGCCTGATTAGAGATACGGCCACACCTCTGGAGGTCATTCCCCAAGGTCATGGCAATTGTGGTGGCGATTGCTGGTGGAGGGCTCGTCTTTAGACTATTACAGGTACAGATCAGTTGAGAGAAGGCTTGTAGAAGGTCAATCCTGAGTTTCACAAATTCACACTGAAAACTTAAAGGATTCAGTGGTGTACTGGCAGCCTGGGGAAAAAAAGATATACTTAAGATAAAATAAACACAGCAGCAAGATTGTGCAAGTACATCAACAAGTTTTGAAGGCAATAATATCTCATTTCCTAACTGGACATTTGTTTTATTTTTCAGATACCCTACATAAAATATGTAAATATATATCTATTCAATACATAATAAAGAGAAAAAATAAATTAAAAATCCACTGTTGTAGGCAGAATGCTAAAATGGTTCCTGATTCACACCCCTCTGGTATTCACACCTTGTGTAATGTTTCCGCTTTGAATGTGGACAGACCTGTAACTTGCTGCTATCTAATGAAGTATGGCAAAGGTAATGAATTTAGGTCCTTAATGAGTTAAATTTATATTTACCAAAAGGGAAATTATTTGGGTGGATTTCTCCTAATCTGGTGAGCCCATTAAAAGAGGGGCTAGTAAAAGATAGAAAATTGTACTGCAATAATTTAAATAAAATAAAATAAAAATTCTAAAAAAAAAAAAGAGGGTCTTGAAGGTGAGCACTTCTCTTATTGGCCTTAAAGCTCCCCCAAGTTCTATAGCTGTGAGGAAATAAATTCTACCAATAACTACACCAATTTAAGGACCCTAAGCCTCCTTGAGCTGCATTAAGATTGGCCCTGGCTGACGCCTTCACTGTAACTTGGTGGCAACGTCGACCGAGGAGAGAGGCCGTATCTAGACTTCTGACTCATGGAAGCTGAAATGCTAAATGGGTGTTGCTTTCAGCTACAAACTCTGTGATAATCTGTCACCTAGCACAGAACATGAACACAAACACCTTTCAGAATTTTTATTCCTAAGAAGCAAGGTAGGTCTATCATTAATCCCTGTGTTGGGAAGTCAGACACCCAACATGGCTTACAGGGTCCCCATAAGCACAGAATTTTGACCTTCTCGTGTTCAGCTTGGCTGAAGCAGGTAAAAGCTATATAGTAAGCCTCATCGCGGAACAATCTCAGGTCAGCTCACTCACGTGTCAGGGAGGACAAGGGGCAGCCCATACTCACATGCTCTCAGTTAAAAAGACGGAAAGCCAGTGTCGATCCACACTTGCGAAATGAAAAGATTAAAAATAAAACCTTAAAAAAAAAAATAAACCCTAATGGTGTATCGTACAATCAGAGACGTGGGAAGTGCCAAATGATCGTAAGGACTGTACTGCCTTCCCCTCTAGACTATTCGCAAATGGAGAATCATTTCCTGATGTATTTATCTGTTTGTAATCCACAAGCAGCGCGTGCTTGCAGTCAGCTGAATAAAAGAACTCTGTTCCAAAGGGAGATGGTGTGAGGCCCGAAAACGTGTCTCAGGTCACAATGTGTTAATGGCGAAGTGGAGACTAAGACAAGGGCCTTCTGTCTGTCTCCTACGTCAGACTTCAGTCCTGAATTACTACCCAAACCTCGTTAATACACACAACCATACCAATCTTATGAGGCTATGGAATATTCAACAGGGGTTTTCATATTAATTCTACCTGCCTCAGAGTTTCGTGGGCCTGTTTCACAGTCTTTAGCATTTACTGTACTGAATGATTAATAATTTTCTGTTCCACATAAAACAGAAAATGAAGTAATTCTACTACTGATTAGAACCAATAATTGTAACTTTTGATTTTCTGAGGCATTTATTAGCCTGATATGAGCAACAAAAATCTTTTCCTAGAATAATCAAGAGGAAAATAATCAGAGTAGTCAATGCTACTTTTTAAAATGGAGAGGTGCCTCTATTTTAAAATAGCAATCGATCCTAACCAGAAAAATCATACTTCAAGAGATATGTACCCACAGGAGTCTGAATATTCTGTCTCTTTTGTGACATCGGTTTATTCTTTTTCTATTTTGAAGCATTTCTTTTAGGATGGACCACCATTAAAAATATTTTAGATTATGTGATAAATGTACATAAACAGTTACCAAAAAGTTTTATGGCCCCATCTAAATATATACAACTTTAAAAGTTGTATAATAATATTCTTTAAATGTTTAATGTTGATTATATAAACTTTTTACTCTTAAGGGGAAAAAAGTCTTCGCACTAATATAAGAAATGCTCATTTTAGGGAACAGGTTCTTTTTTAGGAATATAACTGATTTCAAGAAAACAAGAAATGTTAAGTGTCTGCCTTCTCTGCAACCCCTTCACTTTCTTGGCAGAGAAAATGAAAACTGTAGCTGGCCAACTATTAATTTGGCATAGGAAGGTACGGAGGGGGGACACTAGCATCCTTGATAATTCCTTCTTTATCCACAAAGCAAGCAACTTTAGCTTCTTAGTGAGTAGCTGTGAGGTATGAGATGGGTGGGGATTTATGTTGATGGTGGTAGTGACCCAGGTTGGGGTCTTACTAATAGGATTCTGGAAAGTGAGGATCCTATTTCCATTTATCCCTTCTGCATAGATTCAACAATCCTCTCCATATGTGGTTCCTGGTATTTGATAAAAACAACATAATAAACTCTCATCAATCTACGAATGTTAAGAGATAGGGGAGGAGTTAAGAATCTACTTCCATGTCCTATTTATTACTTTAATATTGCCATATATATGTATACCAGCAGATGTTTCAAGGTGGTTAAAACATAATAATAAAAGAGATGGGAGACCATACTCACTCAAGCCATCATCACCAAAGGAGAATTCAGAGGACTTACTGTTAAGGACGCAATCCCTTTGTGGTAGAATTTTAAAGACTCAGCAATGCAAGAAAGTGCTGAACTATAATTCTCTTCTTGCAACCCAGTGAAACACTGTTCTGCATGTGAAAACTCCTTCAAACTATTCAGCCAGAAGTAGAAATGCTCTGAGGCAACCTGAGTCAGCAAACTCTGATAGAGCTCTCTGGCCATGTCATGGTTACCCTAAAAAAAAATCATGGCACGTAATGAAGTTCTTATAATTGAATTAGGAACAAAAAGACAAACCCAACTCTTGGACATGCTATAACAATCATTCCTCGTATTATGTAATTCTTTGAGATTCAGTCTAAATATCTTATCAGTATATGTTATACTTAGCTGCTTTTACATAACCTAATGCCTGCAACTCTTTACTACAACACTTCCAAGAGAAAATAAATGGAATTAACTACAACCTAAGTCTAGCGTTTTAGTTCAAAATACAGAAAATATAAATACTTGCTGTATGTCATTTGGTACGAGCTATTGAGTGAGGTAGGGGGAAACTCCAGTAAGTTTCATTAAGTGACTATCAAGAAGAATACTGTGCCTGCCTCTGGCAGGGCAGGGTAGTTGGGGGGTACATGGGGCCATTTAATGCCTGGGGACCAGGGATGCTCAGTGACCTGCAATGCTTGAAGCTTGGGACATTTGGGTGTAATACAGAACTGGCCAGTCAGCAGTGGTCCTCCTCCCATTTGAGAAACAATGAAAACATGTGCCTCACTCCCCTACAATAGGGACCCCCATCAGTCTGGGACTGTTAGGATCCGGGCCACACAGCAAAAGGTGGGCTTGAATGTTATGCTCTTCAATCATCCCAAAAACATCCCCCAGCCCCCAGTCCCTGGGCAAATTGTCTTCCACAAAACCTCGTTAGGAATGTAATGAGGTCCTTCCTTTCGTCATCTTTCAATTCATGACTGAGAAGTACTTCCATCTTTATTTTTCAGTTTTGACCAGGAGTAACAATCCTACAATCTAAGGTGTGTAACCTGCCATTTTCACCAGCACAGTTCACTAGAAGGGCCCCACATACCATTCTGGATGCCTGCCTGGCAATTCGGTACACAGTCCACCCATTGGAGACACTTTCAAGCTGCTGCTTAATGACAGCCTTTACTTCGGCAGACAGTGCTTTCTGGCTGGCGACAAAAATCACAGTGGCCAAGCTCACCTAACATCGAGCAAGACATAAGACAATTTCAAAAGTCATGTAATGCTATCAATGGCACAGATAACTCTACCCCACAAGAGAGAAAAACTAGAGAGTGCCCACCAAAAAGGAAATTTCTTCCCCCTTGACATTAATTTTTCACTTTAAAGTTATCAGGCAATTTATTCCATTATTCAGACAACTGTTTATAATAGTGAATAATTCTGATAAACATGGGTAAATTATAAAATCACACAATGAAATACTACACAGCAGTGAAATGAGTTAAGTAAAGACACTTTTCAATACAGACATTTAAACAAAACAGGAAAAAATAAGCAAAATGCAAAATATTACATGCAGTTTGACAGCATTTATATAAAGTTAAAATATGCAAAATAATAGTGCACATTACTTCATCCATACACTAAGGTAGTAAATATATAACAACATGCATGGGAACGATAAATACCAAACTCAGGACAGTGCTTATCTCTAGGAGAAGGGAGGTGCACAGGGAGGTACAATTCAACTGTACTGTTAATATTTTTTCTTAAACTAGGTGACAGATGCAAGGGTTTTCATTGTGATATTCTTTACATTAAAAAAAATTACATTTCAGAATTTAAAACTGCCTTAAAGTAGCACTAACAAAAAAAGGGATAAAAAGCATTAGTTGAAAATGCTGCTTTAATTAAAAAAAAAAAAACTTGGCTAACTACTTCATGGTGTTCCAAAGTTGATATATACAAGGTCCATACATATTGTGGTCACTGTATGACATCATTCCCATGACCACTGACACTTGGTCCTCAAAGTACCCCTTTCCTGATAGCAAATGATGAATGGGGTAATCTTTTACAGAATACACCCTGGAGAATTAAATATAAAATAGGCTTGAGCAAGTAATTTCATTAAGCTTTTCCCAATCCCTAAATTCAGATGACCAGAACAATATGCAGTGGCTGACTTAAGGTTTACGTCTAATTTATGCCAATTTAGAAAGTAGCCTACTCTCAGCCTGGTAGAATTTTCAACTAAACATTATTGTATCACTTCCGTGACTTCAGTTTCTTTATGAGCATGCACCTTTCTCAACCCCAGGACTGCACCGAAACCTAAACTGGATGCTACACAGCTAGAGATGTCCTGGACTGGAAAAGAGGAATCTGTGCTAAGTTGTGGTCGCTGTTATCATTAGGTCTTTAACTTATTATCTTCAGAAGTACAAAACACAGTTTATTTCATTATTTATTTGCTTTGTATAAAAAAGAAAACATCCATTTTCATTTCGTTCTTTGTCATAGAACAAAAACAACAGACTGAGGGCTTTGGCTACACTAAGGTGATTGACAGGACTTAGGAAAAAAGTTTTAGATCCAAACTAAATGGGATCTACTCAAAGTGGAAGTAGTAAAAAGCTCATGGTTCCAATTCTACTTTGACTTCAGCATTCCCTTGGTCTTAGATAATTACTTTAACCTGTTGTTTGCTTTGCTTTTACATAAAGTCAAACAGTCCTGTTAACTTCTTCAAGTAATTCACACTAGACCAGATCCCATTCAGCCACAGCAGGTTTACCAGAAGTTCCTGTTGCTTGTCTGTGGCTGATCGCCCGATGACCTTGTAGAGCTCCACGAGGTCGCCCAGCATTCCATCGCCCAGCACTGGCAGCTGCATGGCAATGGCAGCCAGGCAATGGCACATCAGGATGCGGGCGGCATCCTGAGCGCTGTGCAACTGAGTCAGCAGGGTCTCAACCACAGACTGGCTGAGATGGGGCCTGCCCTTGGCCAACTTCACCATACAATTCAGAGCAATCTGCACATTGAAAAGAAAAAAGACCAGTTTTAGGGTATTAAGAAAAGCTTTAAAGAAAAGTACTTTGTATAAGTTATTGGAAAAAATCTAGGAAAAGGTTTTTTTTGTAGGCATAACATTTTTCTTCCTAAGAAACACAAGACAAAATGGATCTCATATTGAAATATACAAAGTGGCTGTGTTTAAAACCAAATAACAAGTCAGGACTTGGCTACTCATTAACCACTCATTGCAATCTAGTACTATTAAAAAGTAAAAAGATGAGATGACTATCATAAGGAACAGTGCTGAAGAGGCAAAATATATGCTCAACTGAATGTCACCATTATATTCATTACTTCCAAGAACTGCTTCTAAAAAATGGTTTGTCAGCTTACCTATGCCATCATCTCCCTGTGCTAACAAAAACAGAGATTCCCGGGTCCTGCCCACCCCAAACTTAACACACTAACTGTGTGTGTCTGTGTCATTGAGAGTTTCAGTGTGAGAAAGGCACCCTAGGTGACTCTTACGCACAACAAAGTGGGGAAGGGGCTTCTAGTTTCCTCATATTTCTCAAGTGAAAGCAAAACCCAATTGGCTTTGGAGCTCCTATTCGGGCCAGTTAATGGCATCACTAATAATCCAGTCATCAAAACTAGAAGTCCATGTCAGTCACTGTTATAGACAACGACTGCTAACTCTCGTAATCTCCACTTCTGTCAAGTCTCTAACACCAACCTCTTCAGCTCCTTTTCATTCTTTCTACTGCAACAGAAATCCCCCCTAATTCCAATCTTCTGAAAAGATAAGCTCATTAATCCATCCCTCACACTGAAACCATGTAGTTCTCAGTGTGGTGTTAGGCAGGAAAAATGAGCCATAGAGTCTGAAAGACCCAGAGACGAAGGTCAGCTTGCCCTTTATGAGCTAGATGTCTTTGAACACAGGATTTTATCTCTGAGTCTTAATTTCCTCATGAATATAAGAGCAGGGCAAATTTCACTAAGATCAAGTAATCTTAGTGTAAAGATTAAAAAATAATTATACAAGTCTTGAACAAAGTCTGGCACATAACACACACATTTAAATAACAACAAAATTACAACAAAGGTTAAAGCATGTTGCTTACTTAAAAATTTTAGTATCTCCTCACTACCTAAAGAATCACGTTAATGTTCATTTTGATATCTTCCATGACTGAGCTGCAAACTACTTTTCCAACTCCTGTTTATCATCCATCCACCTGGGCTACTCACCATTCTTCCAACAGAACAGATACATTTTTGCTTTCAAGTTTTTTCTAACAATGCTCCCTCTGGTTCAAATAATCTTTCTTCAAACACTGAAATTCTACTCCATTTTTCAAAGTTCAACTCATGTATCTACTTGTTCAAGCCTTCCCTAACACCATTAGTTGGAATTAATCACTCCCAACTCTGTCCTCTCATTAGAAGTGCACTTTTGTTTGTACTTTAGAAACTTACTGCATTTTACTTAGCATCACAGTCCCTTACATAAAGGTCAGTATTGTCTAGATGGGGAGCTCCTTTAACACGGGAACCTTTCTTGACTACCTATGTATGTACCACTGTGGTGAGGCCAGTGTTTTACTGACGTCCGCAATTGGAGGAAAAATAATTTGGCTTTCTTTAAAAACTTTTTTTTACATATTTTGGTTCCAAAGGGACTTGGGATAAATCACTTGCCAAACACAGGTGGCCTACTTCTTTTACCGCCTCTTGATGATCAGCTTTAATTTAATGGTACCAGTATCTCTATTGTTCATCACCGTGACCACATCATCCCGCCACTGAACATGCTGTGTTCCCTCAAACCATACTCCAGTGTCTACCTAGCAACCTTCCACTTCTATTAACCCTGCTTCTCTTATTAATTTTATACTATCAAATTATATTTCATGTTTTATTCCAAAAAGAGTAGTTTCATTTCACATTTAAAAAATTTTATATGTCTCTAAGATAATTTCTATAATTAAGTGAAAATTTTTACAATTCTTCACTTTCCTTAAAAACTAGAGCCTCTATGCTCTGGAAATTAATACAAACGTGCATATGCAGAGTTCAGCTGCAGTTATTCCATCGTTTTTTTGTGTGTGTGACTTCATCAGTGCTACCTCAGATTATAAACTTCGAAGAGTGTAGGAGCTCGGCTTATTTAATTTTGCTTTGCATTGTCTAGGACCATTATACGTATCTACTACAACCTAACAAATACTGTCAGCTGATCGTAAAAAAGGACAAAGCTTAGAGTTTGATCCTGTCTATCTGTTGGAGCTCCAATGGTCAACATGCCAGTGTTGAAAGTGAAGACCAACCGAAGTGTTCCTTTAAAACAAGAGTTACTAAACTGTTGCCCTCGGGCCAAATCCTGGTCTGTCTTTTTGCAAATAAAGAACACCCCCCCTTTTTTTAAATAATGCCCAAGTCTTTGTCCTACAAAGGTAGAACTGAGAGTGTATAGTCTGCAAAAGGTAAAATATTTACTATCTGACCTTTACAGGGAAACCCTGGTTTCCTGATTTAGGCAATGAAAATAGGGATTGTATTAAAAACAGTGATGCTTTTACCTTTAACATGGCTTGAGCACCGGGACTATCATCTTGACTACAAAGTACCAGAAGGGATTCCAGGCCAAAAACAGCATCTTGCTCCAGTGCCAAAAGGTCTAGAGGAAAAACACTAAGTTTTATAGTGGCTCAGCAGAGAAGATTAAACATGCACACACAAGAAAAAACATTATGGAGTTTAAGATACAGGAAACACCTCAATGAGCAAAGCTAACCTTCCTAAAAAAGTATGTCTGGCCTTATTTCTGAAATGCAAAAGCTATCTTCATACTTCTGTATATCTATTACTTATTAAAGATTATAAAAATATACACATTAAATTAAGAGCTAAAGCCACAAAGATTTAAATAAAGCATAACAGAAATACTGTCAGCTGATTACCTGAGGAAAATACTAGGAACAGCAAACCACATAGTGTGTGTTAATCTTTCTTTTTATTTTATTTTATTTTATTTTTTAAAAGAGTTTATTTATTCTTAGAGAGAGGGGAAGGGAAGGAGAAAGAGAGGGAGAGAAACATTGATGTGCAAGATACATTGATTGGTTGCCTCTCACATGCCCCCCAACTGGGGACCTGGCTCACAACCCAGACATGTGCACTGGCTGAGAATCAAACTGGCAATCTTTTGGTTCATAGGCTGGCACTCAATCCACTGAGCCACACCAACGAGGGCTGTGTTAATCTTTCTAATCAGACAAATTATGCAGGTACATTTTCACCTCAAATGTTACAATTTTTAGCTCCTAATGAAAGCTGAGCCACTTTTAAGAAGTAATGAGGCCCCTACATATCATATTAATGTTGTTAAGTCGAACCATAAATGACAAATCCCTTACATGTCTCATGCAATAGCAGTTTTTCAGCAATTTTCACTACCTTAGGGCTAAAATTTCTCTAGAGGTTCTAGAAAGTTCTACGTATGTTAGCTAACTGTATTTAGATTAATATATGTCAGCTCTGAAAACATACAGCAGTTTTCTATGTAACATAATAGAAAACACTCATTACGATGCCAAAATAAAACAGATTTAGGTATTCCAATCAGAATCAATACACAACTTAGAGAAATGTCTTCTGAGTTAGTGTAGGGGCTTGGAAAACAGTGTAAGGGCTGGTAGTGAAGGTCAGGGTGTTAATAACAAAGTAAGTACCAGGAACAAGCAGAGCTGAAGGCTAGGAGGGATGGATGAGGGACAACTAAGCTCATGATCCTTAATAAACAGCAAAATACACAGTGAAACAGATGGAACAATGAAAGTGCATTTCCTGTTTTTGAACACCAGCATGAACTCCTCCAAGCCTTCTGGCAAAAGATGTTAGGAATTCAATAAAATACATGCATTATTTTCTGTGTACGTCTTTCTTAATTACACAAATCAGTTTAATGCTCTAGATGCCTAGAGAGATAAATTCTATAAAAATTTAATTCACATTGTTCTATTAATTCACTTGCCCCTGGATGAAATTATCTGTTAGTTAACCCTCCTGATAATTTAAGATTTTCTTTTCCTAAATTTTCCAGGTGTTTGTACAAGTGAACAAATGGCCTCACACCAAGGCTAACCATAAGCAGTTCCTGTCCACAGCACGATGTACGCAGAGATAAAAGGTGAGAAGGAATGAGAAATGTTCCATAAAACCTTTCAATCCCACAATCCCAATCCCAAGGTCCTTGTATTTTAAACAATTTTTCAAAGGAGAAAACGTGCTTTAGGAACACTTCAAAAGGAGGCAACTAGATCAAAGCACATCGGCTAAAAATAGTAAGGGATTAAAAAACCAAACACACAGAAATCTGCCCAAACGCCAATCCAAAATTTTCTATCTACATAGTATCAGTCCTGGTCAAACTTACCTTTTTCTTGACAGGAGACGGTTATGTTAGTCAGGACTCTAACTCCATGAGCTGCGATGCCCCTGTTATTGTGGTAACAGCATTCTTGGGCTAATCTGACTAAATCAGAGGACCTGGGCGAAGAACCCACATTTCCTAAACAAGCAGAGAAAAGTAATGCAGGTTATAATTCATTTATATAGTTCAAAAACTTTTCAGCTTACCGGTTCATTTTCTCACTTTCAAAAGAAAACCTCCAACAATAAACTTCAACAAAATTTTCTACCTCTACACGGTTCCTCATCGATATATCCCCATTTCTCTTTCTCCTGTCAAGGTACTTAGAATAGATATGTGCCAATAACTGTGTAACGATTAGAATCTAAAATCAATGTAAGACATTACCACATAAATATTTAAAACACTGACTAAGGAACAGTGCACACACCACAACTACAGACTGTATTTTGGGAGTTCTAATGGGATGTCATTACAGGCTTCTTGTCAGACAACACCTTACTTTCAGGAAAGGGATAAAAGGAGAAACAATTTAGGTTTGCTTTTCTCATCTCAATTGCTGCACTTAGTTATCCCTCCAAAGGTTTACATAAGTATTCATGATTTGAGAGATGGAGTGGATTTGGGGATCATCTGGTTCAACTTTTACAGAAGAAATCAAAGCCCAAAGATTTTAACTATTTTGCCACCAAAGTAATACCCTTGTGCTTTACACCCAAGTTCTGTGCTATAGATTGCAGCAACTTTTCAAATTCACAATTGCAATTCTATAACTTAAGGTTTATGTTGTGAGTGCTTTTCTTTATAGTAGAGAAGCTCTCAGTTATAAAATGAGCTTCAAGAAGAATTAGGAAATTAAAGCTTAGTTAACTCTTAGCAGAATCTCTCATTATTATCTTCTTTTCCCCTCCTTATTTTTCCATCCTATCAACTTCAAACTTGTCTCTCATACCAAGGGTGACCGTATTTTCTGAGGCCAAAGGGGGCACATACTACTAATTATAATAGGCATAAAGCAAGGCTCTCTTAGGCAGTGTGGGGCACATGGTAATCTCACTGACTTCTCAAAAGTACTCATTTAGGTCAAACCTCAGTATTTTCAAAACAAGCAAAATATCAGAAATACAAAACTATGAGCTCTTTTTAAAAAAAAAAACTATAAAAAAACTCTAAAAAGAATGGAAACTTCCTCCATTCTTTTTCTTGCGCATGTGATATGGAAAATGCAGACTCATTTATAAATTTACCACCCCCCTTCCCTGTCAAGACTCATAATACAAAACTTGGGGAGAAAAAAAAAACAGAAAAATCCAAACAAAAAACAAAAATCATCCCAAATCCCACAAATCAGCATGACCTTACTGTTAACTGTTACCTTTCTGGAGTATTTCTTTTCAATTTTCCCATTATGAAAGCCAATACAATTTAAAAATTCATACATAATTAGGATACTGGACAACATCCTGTTTTTAAAATATTTACTTTTAAGCCTTTCTCTGTGTTAACTATCTTAGGGATAAAATTATTATTTTTAATTTTATTTATTTAGAAATGATTTATTAAGATAAATTCACATGGTTCAAAAGGTTCAACAAATAGAAGGTAAAAAGCGAGTGAATGGAACATCCCCCGTCCATCTAAAGCTATTAGTTTCTTGTGTATCATTCCAAAGAGTCTATAAATTAGCAAACATACATGCTCCTTTCTTTTTTCTTTTATACACTTTTCCATCTTATTTTATTTCCCTTTAAACATTATATCATATATTGTCCCATGCCATATATTCTTTTAAATAAATTGCATTGATTTTCATTGCAGTTATGTATCACAATTTCTTTAATGGTTCCCTGTTGACAGGCCTTTTTATGCTACTACATCCCCACTGATGGACGATGCCTTGCTATTTCATACAATGATGCTACGAATAACCCTGCACACGTCATTTATCAAATGTGTGAACACATTAGTAGAATTTAAATTCCCAAAAGTGAAGTTTCTGGGTATACATGTATAATTTTGATGAGTATTTCCAAATGGCCTCCGCAGAGGTTTAATCACTCACATCCCCGCTAGCAGTGAACGAGTAGCTGCTCACCCGTGTCCTTGTCCACACAGCGGTTGTCAGACTTCTGACTGTGCCAATCTCAACAACGGTGAAGTGTTCCAGTGATGTTTTGATTTGCATTTTTCTTAGATATATATGATACTGAACACATTACATGCTTAAAAGTCATTCACTAGTGATAATTTAAACACTAAATTTAAGTTTGTTTTATAAACTATCCTGGCTATAGAGAAAAAAACTAATCAATGGAATAAACATTTACTGTTATTTATGGAAATAATCTAACTTTGGAAAAATCCTTTACTTTTGTTTCATGTGAACATTACCTAGTCTGGTTATTTAAGCCTTTTGTTTAATTCCATATATAACCTACAATTTAACAATTAATACTCTGTCTGTAGCTCTTTCAAAGGGTGATGTCAGCCAAGAATATTAACTGCAAGCTAAGAAACTGAGACTGGCTGATTTGTGCATAAAAAGAATGTATTGAAAGCACACTAAGTGATAGATTGTTGGGAAACTGTGATAATCTCTCCCATCCCTTGTAGGCTTGCCCCATTGCAAGGTAATTTTCTAATTCCTCACATCAAGAGGGGTTTATTTCCCCACCCATCTGGGCTTGGTCATGTGACTTGCTTTGGCCAATAAGACGTTAAAAAACATGTGCAAGCAAAAGGCTATAAAAGTGCTTATGTGTGTGCTCATGGTCTGCCTTCTTTTGGCTGCTGCTGGAACTCTGAGAACATGCTATAAACGAGTCCAAGCTAGCCTGCTGAGAGTCACCTTGAGGAGAACCAAGGAGCCTCAGCTGAAAGCTGTTCAACCTCTGCTGAATGGGGCCATCCTGGACCTCTCTTTCTGATCAAAGCTCCAGATAACTGCAGTCTTGTGAGTGAGCCAAAGTGAGACCAGCAGAACTGCCCAGCTAAGGCCAGTGAAAATTACTGATTTGCAGAATCAGAACAAATAAAATGGCCATGGTTTTAAGCAACTATGTTTTGAGGTGATCTGTTATGTAGCAATAGATGACTGATACAGAGTACCTCACAGAATTCCTGGAAAGGCTGGAAAATCAGCTTGGAGAAAAGGCAAGGCTAGACCCCAAGATCACAGCCCAAAGCATGCACAGAATTAGTCCAGTGAAGATATTAATGCCACTGTTACTGACATCTTGATGTCACAGCTTACAGCGCTGGCAAAGGTACAAGACATAGCCAACAACCACTGCTACAGTGTACTGGAAACTGGAGGTTGCTGTGGTCATTGTTTTATCATCAGAAAAGGGATTCTCCCACATCATTCCTCTTTGTTCCTAGCTTCCAATTCAGTCTGTGGTATGGAAATGATTTAAGTAAAATCCAGCCACCTGTGCACCCCAGGTGGCAGGGAGGCTTGGCAATAGAATATCAGGTCCTTTCGGCCTCCTCTCTGGACTTACAAGTCAGGGAATTCCCTTTACCCAGTAAGTTCATAAGGTGTAAAACCATAAAAAGGACTAATGCACATTACAGTTCTTTAATTAATCCAAATCAAATTAACTGACTACAAAAAAATAAAGATTCCATAAAACTTGCATTAAAATAAAACAAAAAAATTTAGCTTTAAGTCTATTAAGTAAGTAAACTCTTCCCTGGGCATTAACGAAAGCATCGTGGAGTTAATTCATCTTGAATTAGGCAATCCGTAAAGCATTACTGATCTGGGGTAAAGTTTTATTTTAACCATTTTCCAGAGTGATGTGTACCTAAAAGGTAGCATGACATTTGCTTTTAAAATTCACCATCACTTGGCCTTTGAAATGTACTGAAATTTAAAGGGCACTTTAAGTTATAGGCATAGAAAGGCAAACCAGCTATTTTAAGCATCCTCAAAAATATTGTTGTACCCACATAGAATTAGAAAAAGAACAAATATAGAAAAATAATATCCTTCAGTTAAGATCAAGGATTCAAGATTTTATTACCATAGGCATTAGTCAAGAAGTACTTTTCAAATAAATCATTAGCAGATAACAGATTCTAAAGCTGTAGAGGAAGCAACCTGAAAATCCACATGAATTAAGGGATCAGCACATCATCCATGCACCATCTCCTTTCCCTCCTTACCCGAAGCTATGCTGAAATAGTGTTTGACAGCGATGGTCCCTGAGAGCGTGGAAAGGACAGAGAGCATCCCCAATTTTAAGCTGTCGTAAGGAGTCTGGAGGGCACATTCACAGAGTGCCTGAAATGCAGAAAGAGAAGAACATAAAACCTACAGCATCAATATACTTTTAAAGTGTCTACTCATTTTACATTTTCTAGCTTTTAAAAAATATACGTATTAATATCTTTTTTCCATGATAAAAAAACAGTCAAACTGCCACAGCCAAAAGGCCTAAAGAGACACGTTAGCTAAATATAACCCAGTATCCTAGATGGGGTCACAGAGCAGAAACAGGACATTAGGCTAAAACTGAAGAAATCTGAATGAAGTATGAACCTTGGTTAATAGTAATAATGTATCAATATCGGTCAACTGTGATGATGTACCATATTAATGTAAAATATCACTAACAGGAGGAGCTGGGTATGGGGCATGTACAAATCCTCTGTACTGTCTTCTCCATTTTTCTGTAAAGCTGCACCTATTCTAAAAAATAAAGACTTTTAAAAAAGTCATCATATGTACTATTTAGTCCTCACAAGCAGAACTTCCACCATATTTTGCTTACCTAATAGATACCAATTATACGTTCATATACGTAGATTTTATTTTTAAAAACATTTTATTTTTGAGAGAGAGGGGGAGGGAGAAAGCGAGGGGAAGAAACATGGATGTGTGAGAGGAACATCGATTGGCTGCCTCTCACCCCGTGCCCCCAACCACAAACCTGGCCTGCAACCCAGGCAAGTGGCCTGACTGGGAATCAAGCTGGTGAACCTTCCAGTTTGCGGGTAGATGCCCAACCCACTGAGCTATACCAGTCAGGACCATATAAGTATATTTAAAAAAAATAGTAGAGTGTGGCATTCCATCTAGTTTATATTGAGTGACCTAACTATCCTCTTCCATTTCAGGTCATTTATTCCTCACTAAAGTGGTCTGAAGTATTACCAAAACAAGATGCCAGGGGTTCTCTCAATGCAGTGAGCCCTAAATACATTCTCCTAATACAGGTCTGCCTCATTCTGTACGTGTACTCTTACGATGCTGACAAGACGGCACGTAATATAAATGGTCCAATAAATGCCCTGCTAAACTGAACTAAGTCCAGTTCTCCCACAAACATTCAGAAAATAAGCAAAGACTAAGGGAAACATTAAAAATAAAATTCCAGAAAGGTTAAATTAAACAACAAATTTTACCCAAATGAAAACATTGACAAAATTTGGAGGAAAGGAGAGGTCAGATAATCTGCTTTTAAAGATTATATAGAAAAAAATCCAAAAAGATTCTGACAAAGTATAAAGAGGGGCCTAAAGAACACGCCCTACTAAATATTAAAATGTAAAATAAGTTCCCAGAAATCACACAAGTCTTTTTCCTACTCACGAATGCAGAAATCAATGAACGAGAACTGGCCCCAGAAACAGATTCAAACGCACACTAGAATTCAATGTATGACGATGGCTTTTCGGATCAAAGGGACTATTCAATAAACAGTTCCAGAAGAACTGGCCAGTCATCTTGCTTGTTAAACAAAACTAGTCCTTTGTTTCTTTTTTATAGCAAATTAAAAAAAAAGAAAAACTATAAAAATCACAGATATTATACAAATGGCTTTTAAATATGTTAAACCTCACTCATAATTTGAAAAATTCAAGAGTTGCTTTTCACCAGTCACAATGGCCAAGATTAAAGTTTAATAATACACAGCGCTGGATACAGTATGGGAAACAGGCATGGTCACACCCTGTTGATAGACAGGTAAGACGGTATAAACCTCATGGTGGGTAACTGGCATTAAATCTCAAAATTTTCAATGCATATGTCATTAGACCACCAAATTCTTTTTTTATATACCCCCACCCCACACCGGGCAATCACCACACTATTGTCCATGTCCATGAGTTTTTTCTCTTTTCTTTTTTGTTCAATCCCTCCAACCCCCACCCCCAGCTGTCAACCTGTTCTCTCTGAATCTGTTTCTATTTTGCTTGTTAGTTCATTAGATTCCACATATTAGTGAAAGCATATGGTACTTGTCTTTCTCTGACTGGCTTATTTCACTCAGCATAATGTCCTACAGGTCCATCCATACAAAGGGTAATATTTCCATTTTTGGTTTTTTTATAGCCAAGTACTATTTCTCTGTGTAAATGTCCCATAGTTGTTTCATCCACTCATCTACTGATGGACACTTGGGCTACTTAATAACACTGCAATGAACATAGGGGTGCATATACTCTTTCAAATTACTGTTTCAGGTTTCTTTAGATAAATTCCCAGAAGTGGAATTACTGAGTCATAAGGCAGTTTCATTTCCAATTTTTTGAGGAAACTCTATACTGCTTTCCACTGTGGCTGCACCAGTGGCTGCACCATTCCCACCAACAGTACAAAACAGTTCCCCTTTCTCCACATCCTCACCAACACTTGTTGTTTGTTGATTTATTAATGACAGACATTTTGACAGGTGTGAGGTGGTATCTCATTGTGGTTTCAATCTGCATTTCTCTGATGATTAGTGACATTTTGCATCTTTTCATATGTTTATTGGCCATCTGTCTGTCCTATTTGGAGAAGTGTCTATTCAGGTCCTTCGCCCATTTTTTAACTGGACTGTTTGTTTTTTTGGTGTTGAGTTTTATAAGTTCTTCATAAATCTTGGGTATTAACCCCTTATCAGATGTATCATTAGCAAATATGTTCTCCCATTCACTGGGGTTTCTTTTCATTTTGTTGACAGTTTCCTTTGCTATGCAAAACCTTTTTGGTTTGATGTAGTCCCATTTGTTTATTTTTTCTTTTGTTTCCCTTGCAGGAGAAGATAAATCAGAGAAAATATTGCTACAAGAAATGTCTGAGATTTTACTGCCTATGTTTTCGTCTACGATTTTTATGGTTTTGAGTCTAACAGTTAAGTCTTTAATCCATTTGAGTTTATTCTTGGGTATGATGTAAGAAGGTCCCAAATTCTTTCTTTTAGAAATATATGTCCATGAAGGTGATTTTTTTTACAAACTAGTCAATACAGCAATGTAAACAATAACAGTAAAAGTACTGGAAACTGGTCTAATGTCCTCGCAGTGGGGAACTGGGAATATACAGGGAGCACCACAGAGCTGGCAAAATAATGCAGAACTACCTGCTTATATGAGAAGTTCCCCTAAGACAGGGCTGTCAAACTCATTTTTGCGGGGGGCCACGTCAGCTTCAAGGTTGCCTACAAAGAGCTGAAATAATTTTAGGACTGTATAAATGTAACTACTCCTTAACTGTTGAGGAGTTAAAATTACATTTGGCCCTTTGAAGGCAACGACGAGGCTGATGTGGCCCCTGGTGAAAATGGGTTTGACACCCCTGACCTAAGATGTACTGTTCAGTGATAAAAGGTTCAGAACATGCACACTTTATATTTTCATTTGTACAGAAAATAAAAGAGAAAAAAAAACATGCTTGCAAATGGATGAAAAATTCAGGAAGGACCTGGGAAGGGATGGAACACAGACTTATTTTTCACTCATTGTATACCTCTGAACCCTGTGAATTCTTCATCATGTGCATATATACTTTTTCAGTTAAAAGAAAAACCTAGTTAATAACAATGATAGAAGCAGCAGTAAAATGTTATCATGGAAGAAATGGAAATGAATCTGAGAGATAGAGTAGTTCCTGGTAATGGAAGGAAACACAGTCTAGGTGAAGCAAATAAGAACTGTGACAATTAGGAATATGGAGTCTTCATTGGTGGCCTAAGAGGAGGTACATCCAAAAGGGATGAAGAATAAGAGAGAATGCTGAATAGGGAAGATCAGGCTAGATTATAGAGGGCCTTGAAAGTTAGACAGAGATTTAAACCCAATGAGAAAAGAAAACAGGAAGCCACTGGAGAGGAATAATGTCATCTGAAGTGCTAGGGGATATTATTCTGGCAATGGTAAACAGAACAAGTTATCAAAAAGAGTTGAGAGTTAAGGACCAACCAGCAGTTTATGGCAATAATTCAGGCAGGTGGTAATGGTGGCCTGAACTAGAGCCTGGTGGTAGGAATGGAAAACACAGAAGGACTATGAGATACAATTGGAAAGAGATTATACAGGGTGGGCCAAAAACAGGTTCACAGTTGTTGGTATGGAAAATAATGCAATAATAAGTAATAGTACAAGAATAAACTCTATTTTGTGAACTCACACCTGTAAACCTACTTTTGCCCCACCCTGTATATGATGAAATGAACAAGACGGATTCCATGAGTTTTTTGACCAGAAAATGCTGATTCCATTTATAAAGATTAAATAATTATGAGGATAAGTTAATTTCAGAAGAAGGACAGAAAATAGGAAGACTAGGAAATCTAAGAAGAAATACCCACTCGGTATTTGGAATTGGAGATGTAGATTTTTTCACTGAAAGACTTGCATTTGAATTTTGGTTCTGCCACTTACCCTCTCTGTGATCTGAGCCAATTACTGAAACCTTTGAGTCTCAACTTCTTTGTAAAATGGAGGTAAAGATTTATACAGAATTGTTTTCATATAAAACACCTCTGGGAAAGTATACAAGAAATCAGACATTGGTTGCCGCTGGGCAAAGGAGATTAGTGGATAGTAGAACAGTTAATGGGAAATATTTTACTCTATATCCTTTTGTGGCTTTTGAGTTTTGACATGTGAATGTACTGGCATTAAAAGAAATGAAGTAAAATGTAAACTATAAGCGGGGGTCATATCTGTTATCTGTAAGATTAAACAGCTTGAGAGTCAATGCACTCTGCAATCCCTACTAGCTGCTATGCTGGAGATCAATTCAGAAGCTCAGTACAAGAACTAGACTGTAGAGGAAGGCACGCACTTCTGTTAAGGGAAGCTACCAGAATGGCAGAAAGGAAATGGAAGAAAGCACCTGGGGTCAAACTCGGAGGAAAAGGGGCAGTGAAGAACACAGAGAAGGTACAGTTTAGAGAATGGAAAGAAGAGTGAGGACAGTTAAGTGCCAAAGAAACCAAAAGAAGTACCTTGAAGGTATCAAATGTGTTAGAGAGGACAGATGAGAAAGGCAGAAAAGGCTATGGATTTAGCATTAAGTGCCTTTTAAGTGCCTAAGCAAAGTGATAGGGAAACAGATTGAAAGCAAGTGTATTACAGAAAGCAGGGAACAAGGAAAAGAAGCAGACATAGCTGCTGTTTTTGAAGTTCAAAAAAAAGCATTTTTTCAAAAGTGACTGTGATTAGGTAATTGTTAGTTATTTATTTAAATACTTAAGCCTATTTCCATTTAACCACTTTTTATTACCTAAACAGTCCTGCCTGTACTGTTAATTAGCTTGTGCTTAGGAATAATATTCTCACCCAAAGAGGCCCCGAGGTTAAGGACTATGTCCTGTGTTCATATGTATTCAAAATTACGTCTTGTAGAGTGCTCTGTGTGTAACAGACATTTAACCTTTTGGTATAACCAAGAAGGAAGTGAGACATTTTATATATGATAATGATATTAGTAATCTTAAAGAAGCAAGAATTTTACCATCTGAAAAACTCAACAGAAAATTTGTTATAAAATTATTTATAATGTTATCTTCTAATTTCTGTCACCTACCACAGTATTGAGTTCCTAAAATGCTCTCAGTAAATATGTGCTCATTTAAAGGTTCATTAATTCAAATTAGCAAGTTTAACAGAGCACATCACAAAGTTCCCCAAAGATGGCACATCAATCATATTTCAATAACAAAATCTGGTTCAAGTTCCTGTTTCAAGGATATTACCCATAACAAAATTGTTCTTACCAGGACCATTCTTCCCACCAGCTAAAAGGAAAACCTAACTCTTCAAACAAAGCCCCCTCTCTCACGCACCACCGTCTTCCTCGCTGACTATTAAGCCTCAATTTCTTTATGCTGGTGTAACTCACTGCTCAAACGAAGTGCGTCCTGAATTACTGTTTTCTGGGTCAGTTCCTAAACAGGGGCTTCTCTACTCTAGAATGGAACTGACCACCAGGGATGTGTTCCAGAAAAGACTGGCAAAAAGTTTATAATCTTTAAAATAAAGAAAATGCCATGCTTAAAAGTACTCAGTGTCTGAGATAATACCTCTACATTTTCTGTTTCCATCGTACTAACTACAAAGAAAAAGATTATTAAAAGAATTCTCAGGCTTAACTTGTCATCCCTCCTGGTATCAGGTAAAGTACAAATCTAACCTGGCAAGAGAGATAATGCCAAAAATAAAATTATATCTTTGAGAATGTCTAGAACTTGGTAACAGAAAAGTTACATAAATCAAATCTCCTTTTCAAATAACACTGTAAGAATAGTGTAAACTATAATACAGATTAACACCAACTAAAATGGATAATTATCTTAGCAAGGCATAAATAAAATCCAAAGAAAATATATGATGAATATTTGTGTTCCTAAAAATTAACTGGTTTTGATGACTTTAATAATAATACCCTATACTTGGGCCCTTCATTCTGTTGAGTTTCTAAAATATTCAGAATGAAAGCATTTCCTTTAAACCTGTCCATTTGATGTCACATAGAATTATATTACTTACCAACACACCAGTAAAAGTAACAATGAAATGGACACAATCTGCATTTGAAATACCAAAACTCCCAAAATCAATCAGCAGTGATAAGACCCACTGAGAGGAAGGAAAGAAAGAAGGAAGAGAGTAAAGAGAGGAGGAAGCCTTAGAAGAAGAACAATTATTCTTGGTAATTGAGAGTAAAATTCAAATTTAAAATCAACAAATTATTACCTTGTAAAGTAAATCATTAGAAATTTTTGCCTCTGCTCTATGTCATTGTTTTAAAAAATACAACTAGGTTTTGAAAAAACAATTGTTTGACCACATCCAATTAGTGAAAATCAATATGCTCAGGTTTTAGGCACAGTGGGAAAAAATTCTTTGTGGGAAAGACAAACATTTAAAAGTATATATTTTAAGCAAAAAGTAATCAATGTTTAATTAATAATCAACCTTTGACAGGGCAAGAACCATGTAATTGGAAATGCTCTCAGAATATTATCCCTGGAAAAAGTTCTACATTCAGATGGATTTATAGCACTTTTTAAAGCTATACCTTCAAGAGGTAGAAGTTTCTATGTCATAGCTCTTAACCACTCCTGAATTCAGAAAGATCCCAATTCATTTTAAGACAGCATAATGCCAACCCTACAATTTGTCAAAGTATACAAATAGGAAAACTACAGGATAATCCTACCTTTAACATTGTTTCTTAGAGCTGTTCTTATACAAGCATTTTTTTTGTATATGCCAGACACTCTACAAAGGGGTGGACTAAAGGAGGTTTTTGTATGGAAAACAGACACGCAGGTTATGATTATTACCATCGCTTTATTGACTCAAAAGAAGGTTACAACGGCACAGGAGACCTACTTTTGCCCACCCCATGCATTGCTTCACTCCACTATCTGGCACTCCTCTAGTACCCTAGTTCATTTGCATTTCTATTTTTGTTCAAATCTCTGGCTTTGCATCCTCCATTCTCACCCACACCTTATGATCATGTTTCCATATGTGGTCTCCCCCCTCTCCAGCTGCCTTCTGTTTTCCCCAGCATCTTTTCCGAGAACCCTGCTTCCTCATGAGATGCCCAAAGTAGAACAGCTTCAGTTTTGTCATCTTTGCCTCTAGCTGTGTTGCAGGCTTCATTTGCCTTAGGACCCATCTGCTTCTCTTTCTGGAGGTCCAGGGTATCTGTAGAAGTCTCCCTCTAACACCATACAGGGTGCAGCAAAAGTAGGTTTACAGTTGTTTGTATGGAAAACACAATAATCAATCAATAATAATACAAGACTAAACTCTGTTTTGCATGCTCACAACTATAAACCTACTTTTGCCCCACCCTGTATTTCGAATAAACCCATTTTTTCCCTATTGGCTTTCTGATAATACTTCTGATAAACTGATGACTCTTATAACTTCTAGATCTTCTATAACTAAGGTAGATCTGTTCACTAAACTCCAGACTCCTCTGTCCGTGGCACCTCCACTTGGATGTGTGACACTGTAAACTGTGCGCTCAGAACTGAACTCCTTCCTAATCTTCTCCTAGAGAAATAAGCCCCCCAGCGTTTTACCCATAACCAAGGAAATTTTTTGAAGCCCAAAACCTCAGAGTCATCCTTTTTTCCTCCTCTACATATCTCCCAGTAAATCAGTCAGCTTTGCCTTTAAAATCGAGTCCGGCAGAGGTGAGGCTTGCTTGAGTGTGGCTGGTAGGGTACATCACTGTCTCACACGAATGGACAGCAATTTGAACATTTCACCTTAAGTGTCATATGGTGTGCTTCAGTGTGATATTATTATGTTACAGAATTACATGTTTATGATTTTGTAATTAAAAAGGGGCGTTATTTGTGCCGGACCCCAGGATATTATCACTTCTCGCTGATAACCCACAACACCCAGGTAGCCATTGTATTTTCCAACTGGCTTATTTATAATCATCTCCTGAATGTTCTGCTTTTGCCCTTGTGCCCCCTACAATGTAGTCTCCACACAGCTAGGCCAGAGTCTTTTAAAATTCAAGTCAGATAATATCCTCTGCCCCCTGCCCTCCATTCCCTGGCAACTACCATTTCACTCTCTGCTTTGACAAGCTTGGCCTTTTCAGCTTCCATAAGTAATACGATACGGTATTTGTTTTTGTCTGTCTGACTTGGGGAGCGGGTAACTGGAGGGACAGGACAGATAATGTTCAAGGGTACCAACTTGCAATGAGCAGGAAGTCAGTCCTGTAGATCTAACGTGCAGCATAGTGCACACAGACAAAAACATTCAAACTTGCTAAGACACTAGAACTCAATTACTCAACCACTAAAAGAAATAATTAAATAATATGATGGAGGTGCTAATTATTGCTATAATAATAATAATATATTACAATGTGTAAATGTATCAAATTAACATGTATACCTTAATTCACACAATGTTACATGTCAGACATAACTCAATTAATAAAAAAAGACAATGATCTCTGCTTCAGGTTTTCCAATGGCTGTCCATGCCATGCACAGTGAAAGCTAAAATCCTTACAAAGGACTCAAGGGCCCTATACGATCTGCTTGCTCTCCCATCCAACCTTCTATCCAATGGCATCTCCTGCTCATCTCCCTCATTTTTTACAGACACACTGACCTCACATTCATGCTGCTCCCTCTGCTGGCATACTCTCCTTTCAGAAGCACAGGAAGTCAGTGCTTCCTCCTTTAGGTCCTTGCTCAACTGTCAACTTCTTAATAAGGGCTTTCCTGACCGCCCCATTTAAAACTCCATCTTCCACACTCACTACTAATCCTCTTCCCTGACTTTATTTTTCTCCACAGCATGTACCACTACATGACCTCTCTATGTAACAGAAGCAAATGCAAATCTCCTCTAGTGGAACGCACTTTCATTCTGGGCCTTAAAGAATTCCCACTCATACTTTTCCAAGGAAAATGAGTAGTAAAAACAGCCAAGGATACAAGGAAAAAGGGTACAACACAGAACCAATAGTAATCGATAGCAGAGACAAGATCTGAAAAGATTTTAGATAGGCTGGAGACATAATTACTAAACCCAGAATACAGCATAAAAAGATAAGGACATAGAATATATAAAGATAAAGAACATGGGGGATTAATGGAGAAGGGCTGACACACATTTAACTGGAGATGCAGAGACAAAAGCAAGAGAGACTGGCAATGTCTGAGGAATTATGCCTGACAATTTCCCACAACTGTTGAAAGACACCAAACTTATAATTCAAGAAACTCAATCATCTACATAGTTTAAATAGAAGAAATTCACAACCACACACTTCACAGTGAATCTGAAGAAAACCAATTACAGAGAAGATTTTACGAGCAAGAGGAAAAAATTTACCCTAAAAAAATACTGCTACTTTTCAGCAGTAACAATGGAAACCACTAGGGAGGAGAGTGGTATCCTCAATGTTCTGGGAATTCTATCGCCAGTGAAAGCACCCTTTAAGACTGAGGGTAAAATGAAGACATTTTCAGACAAGCAGATACTGAGGAACGCAGACCTTCTCTAAGGACTGTCCAAGGGCAGAACGAAAAGTACCCCAGAGCCTGAGGTGCAAGAAGAGCAAAGACAGTGGAAGGTCCTAAAAAACAATGAATTTACAAAACAATAGCAAATTGTTTGACAAGAAAAGATAGAATTAAGACATATGACAACAATATATAAAAGTTTAGAGGGATGTAAATACAGTTAAAGTGTGTCCTAAGGTCTCTGTAACAGAATTAACTTTAGATTTTCATAAAAAATATGCATGTTGTAATTTTTATGGTAACAACTAAAAGAATTAAAAAGTCTGTAAACTTCCAAACTATTCAAAGAAAAATAAATGGTAGATATTAAAAAACAATCCAGAAGGTAGCCAATAAAAAGAGGAGGAAAGAACAGTGAGACATAAAGAATATAAAAGATAGGATAAGACTTAAACCTTAATACATAATAAATCACAGTAAATGTAAGTGAACCAAACACTACATTTTAAAATGACCAAGAGTTCCAGGCTGGATTAAAGATAATCCAGTTACATGCTCTTTATAAAACATATCAGAAACATAATGATGCATAAAGGCTGGAAGTAAAAAGATGGCAAACAATATACCATGTAAATACACCCAGGAGAAAGCTAAAGTAGCTATATTAATATCAGAAAAAAACAAGTAAGGCAAAGGACAAGACCTAAATAAACGTAAAGATATAACATGTTCATGCATTAGAAGATTTAACATTGTAAAGACATAGATTTCGTACAAATAGATTTTTTCTGTTCAGTGCAACCCCGATCAAATTATCAACTTTTTAAAAAAGTGGAACCTGACCAGCTGCTGCTGAAATTTATATAGAATTGCCAAGGACCAATTAGCACATTTTCGGACTATAAGACGCACCCCCATTTGGGAGGTATAATGGCTGTTAATGTTGGAGTTCTATTTACATTTATACTGGTGAAATATTATGTTATTTATGTTATTAATATTTTACCACATTTTTTGCTTCAAATTTTTTCCCCTATTTTCCTCCTCTAAAACCTAGGTGCATCTTATGGTCTGAAAAATACGGGTAAGTACGAATATCCGTAATATATTCAGAATGACTGCAAATCAACATAAGAGGCAAGAAATGTGAACAGCCATGTCACAAAAGGAGAAAATTCAAATGGTCAATAAACACTGAAAAAGATGTCCAAATTCTTTAGTAATCAAGGAATTAGAAATTAAAACTACAGCTTCTAAATTGGTAAAAATGTAAAAGTCTGATCATTCTACATGTTGGCAATTAAAAGGAAAATCCTGCAATCACATAGATGACTCTCACAAGTATAATGTTGAGCAAAAGAAACAAAAACTCAGCAATATTTCAGGAAAGCATACATAGATGGTGAAGTTATAAAGAGCAAAGATATGATTATCACAAAAGTCAGAATAGTGGTTTCTTTTGGGTAGATGTTAATGTTCTAATCAAGGAGGGCCATGGGAGGGAAGGAGGGTTCTGATCTTGCAGTTGTTCTCTTTCCAGCTGGAGGGTGGCTACATGGGCTTTCAGGTACAATTATTGAACTATTAAATATACATTTAACAAACGTTCCTGAATGTGTGCTCTGTCTCACAATAAGGAAAACAATGAGAAGGAACAACACCGTGACCATCCTTGGTTTGGTTCAATTTGCAAGTTGCCCAGGGTGACAGAGGTGACTGGGCACATTCTCTTTTTGGAAAGACAGTATTGTTTAGTAGGAAAAGCACCAGATGAGAGAAGTGCTCTTAATTCAATTCTTAATTAAGTCCTCTTAAGAAACTCTCTTAAGCATACTAAGTCTCTCAGAACTCTAATTTGCTCATTTACTAAATGCAAAAACTAACAACTGCCCTTATTTCTTGGAATACTTGTGGCTATCAATCTATAGTATATTGACATATATTTAGAAAATTGCAATCAAAGAAACAAACACAGCAGCTTAGTTTTAATCTGAAATTCAAAGGTTTTTGCTATACCGTAGCTGTAATGATACCAAGAGATAATAACATCCATGAAAATGAAGGGCAAATTCTAACAATCTTCCACTTCACTTTAAACAGAATTTTTAAGAAAATGGTGCATCTGTTATCAGTAATGTGGAAACAAACAGGGTTATATGTTGAGAAAAAAATACAAAATAATAATTCAACCTAAGAAATGCTATAAAAAGATACCATATTAAAAGTCTGGAGAATGAGATCTGCCCTTGTATTTTTTATGGAAGAAAACTTTGGAATGTCTTTTGCTCTCTGTGAAGAGAAGAAACATACTTTGCCAAGTTATCCATCTTGCATCTTCTCCCTAATAAATCCTAGTAGCATCAAAATTATTCTCCCTAAATTGACTGAAGGAGACAGGAATAAAATAAACAATTTAACTGGCCTTCTCAATTAGCCTTATAATGATGCTTATGTGAAAATTAACAAGAAATTGAGAGGCAAGTCTAATTCACTAAAATAAACTTTAAATGATAGAAGTTTCATGCATTTATTTTGCCACATATAACTTCTGCTATAAATTCAACAATGTTCTAAGAATTTTTCATATTCAAACACTCAGAATATGACAAAGACAACATAAAAATTTAAAGCAAAACAATTTATTACAATGTTATATTGTTCTATAAAAATCATTAATGTTCAAAGTTCTACATACCTGGATGTTTTCCCTACTCCAAGTATGTGGTGTTTTATTTGCAAGTAATTTCAGATCTTGAATAGCAAGCCTCTTTACAGCTTTCCTGGGGTCATTCTTCAAATACTGCAAGAGAAGCTGAATCTACAAGGGAAATAAGCCACACAGTTAATACTGGCACTGAAATTACCATTAGGGAAGCAATGTTGCTTAGTGAAACTTTTAGACTTGAGACAGGACTCATTTCAAAGTGCAGCCCTGTCCTTTATCAGGGCTGCCATGTTTAGGCCTCGCTCTCTTTGTGTATAAAATGATACCGTCATTTAACTCGTGATGTTCCAGCACAGGGCCTGGCCTTCAAGACTCAACCCTTTCTTTCTTTACGCTCTATGCTCTGCCATGTACCCATCTCTACCTCGTTTCCTCAAGGAGTCCCAAAAATCAGTGTTGTGAATACAGAGAAGGAAAAAACAAGCACAAGGAAATTAAACAGATTTTTATTAGGGAAAGGGTATCTTAATATTATGAATATGTCTGAGTTAATGAGTTATTTATCTTTTGTCATATACTTAATATGCAAGATTAGTGAAGAAAAGGCAGTTTAAAAAAAATTCAAACTACCTGCTTAGGTGTATCCACCAAAGATGAAGCTGCAAGCAGAGTAAAAGTGTGCAAAGAAACGATGACCATTTTGGTGGAAGGATAGGACGTGACTAGCTGTTGTAAAAGCTGACGGGCGCTGGAAGCCAGGATCGCGTCGTGGTGCATGTGCTGCAGGATTGGGATCAACTTCAGCTTCAGGTCTACAGGTGTGGCTAAGCCTAGGTACAAAAAGGGTCCTCAAGATTTGTGATCATCCTCCTTGATAACAATTCACATGTAAAAGTTCTGACTCAATTAACACAATACCCACTTAAAAACAAATAGTATATTTCTTCTCATTTCTTTTAGCACTTTTAGCGTACTAAAAAAGTATAAATATATTTATATATGAGACCTATCTAGAAAAAGTGCAGCCACTGTTAAAATAATGAGAATGGTTTGTGCAACATCATTGTAACCTGGCAGCAAAAGAGTGGACTAGAATGTGCATGCATGAACAATGATGACTTCACTGTACTAGTCAGTTGGGGCAGTAGACAAGGTTGAGTGAGCATAGGTACTGTGTGGCTGTCACATGCAAAATGACTGAGTAAAACAACGAATCTGCATCAAATTCTGCATTAAGCTTGAACATTCCTCTGTGGAAACTATTCGGATGATTCAGAAGCCTGTAGCTTTAGGCAACTTGGTGACTGGCTTCGCCACAACATTTTGTCCTCTCAGGCATCATGTCTTGTGCAGAGTTTTTTGGCGGAACATATAATCACCCAGGGGACTCAGCCCCACTACAGCCCAGATTTGATGCCTTGCAACTTCTGGCTTTTCCCAAAACTAAAATCACCTTTGAAAGACAAGAGATTTCAGACCATCGATGAGATTCAGGAAAATACAACGGGGAGTTAATGGTGATTGGGAGAAGTGTGTGATCCCAAGGTGGGTCCCAAAGTAGGTCCCAAGGTGACTACTTTGAAAGGGACTGGGGCACCATTGTTGTAAGTACAATGTTTCTTGTGTCTCTTTCAATAAATGTCTCTATTTTTCATAGTACATGGCTGGATACCTTCTGGTCAGACCTCGAGACACACACATACTCAATGGCTAAAATTTGATGATATTTACAATTTTAATGATTTCCTTCAACATTAAGTCAAAATCAAGATGTGAACACACTATGCATTGAATGGTTTTGAATTTCTGTGAACTTTGTGTAGCAATGCTGTTCCTACTGCATACACAGCTGGAACTCCACAAGAATTAATGCCAATGCATCTTTTCCTATCAAAATCAGTGCTAAACAAACAAACAAATAAAAACGAAACCCTTTTCTTCTACAGCAGGGCTTTGCAGTGATAAAGATGAAAAATTGTCATTCATAATCTACTACATATATGCCAAAAGCTAATCTACACTCTGCAAATCACTGGTTTTCCCACTGCAAAATAACTCTTAGTGTGAACATATGATAACATTTCAACTTTGGCTTACATCAACAAACTCCCTTGCTATTTGGCCTCTGTTTGGGTTTGGCTGAAGCACAGAACCCCAGGAGATGGCCGACCCCAGGAGATGGGAGGGAGAAGAATGAAGTCAGAGTATTTATTCCCTGGTTCCCTCTACGTAGGGTCACATCATATTCATGGACAGTCAGTCTTTCAAAGTGACCCTCTTGACACGACTCCAGGTTCCTGCTAACCACTCCCTCCCCTGCATCCTAAAGAGGTGCAGGACCACATTATCACCTATAGTTTACCCTGCCCATATGTTTGTAAATGGTTCCTTCATTAATAATGTGTCACTAATATATGTGGATTATGTGTCCTTGGATTATCTTAATTCAAGTATGCCATCTATTTCTTTGCTGAGATCATATCTGAAAGAGCAGGATTTAATAAAAACCTGCTCCATGATGCATGATGCTTCCTTCTAGAGACAGCCCTTTCTGTAGGAAAGCCATTTGTGGATGGCAGGAAAAAGACATAGGGATAAAGGGGAACAGGGTAAAACTCAACCACTTTATCTTCAATCTAGTCATTTTATTTCCTTTTCTGTAAAATAAACATAATAGCATTACCTATACAAGTCTGACAAGTTGCACAATTCAAAAGGATGTCATTTACAAAAATACAAAGGACGTGGTGTTCTCTAGAACTGTGCAACGCAGTAGCTCCTGAGCTCCCTTTTAAATGGGGCTAACACACATGAAGCTAGGCATGGAAGATGACATTAGAAAGCTTGACATTTGTAGACTATGTAAGGAATTTGAATTTTAGTTGCAATTGAACACTCTGAAGTGACAAGAGGGCCCCAGAGCTTCTCATGGCTCTGCCCTCCTCCACATCAGAATGTTCTTCCCCTAAAAATCTGCATTTCTCACTCAAATATCACTTCATCAGAGGCCTTTTTTCATCAACATATATAAAATAGAAAAGTTCCTCCTTCCATCCTACCATCTACTCTAGGGATTCGCTATCCTTCTTACTCATTTTTTCTCTGCTGCACCTGGTCTGTCATGTTTTTGTCTATTGCCCCTCCCCCTCCTTCCACCACTAGAGTGTAAGTTACTGGAGGGCAGGAACTTTGTTTTGTTCACTGCTGTATCCTAAGCACCTAGAAAAGCTCTGGTGTTGAGAAGATGCTTAATAAAAATTATCTGAATAAATAAATGAGTGAATAGTGACTAGCACATAGTATGTACTTAATGTTAGCAGCTATTAATAATAATATAAATCTTATTAAGTCACTTTATAATACTAAATAAAGCATACATACCTTGAATCATTTCACTAATTTTGTTACAGATTCCTACAGCAAAATCCCTTTGGAAAGAGAGAACAGCAAAAACTTTAAAACCAAATAATTAAATTAAGGTTTCTAAGGACTTAAAAGAAACACAACACAATTAGCACTGGAAAAATGCCAATACACACTCCAAAGTGTAACTAATATTCCAAAGGTAGGGTGCTGGGGGTGAGCTAAGAAATGCAACTGAAACCAAAACTCTAAGCATCGTATGGTTTTATGCCGACGCTGTTCTCACTTGGTATTCAAGGAAAGATGCTCTTACTTATGGTGTTGTTGCAATTTGCATCACTGAGTCATACTGCCTAAAGGTTCAAGGTTACTATCCCAATCTATTATGTTTTAGAATATACTTTTAATTAAGAAAAGCTTTTAACACACTAGCTGATTACATAAGCAACAAAATACAATGGGAAACATTGACAGAATCTTACTATAAAAGCCAAACAATTTTAAGTTACCCATGTATTTGTAACATTATATATGTGGATTTTCCAAGGTGCTGCTTTTGATTCAGTGGCAATAGAAATATCATAGAATGTTGCAAAAGTATTAATAACATTAATATATGGGATAAAATACAATATGTAAAGAAATATGATAAGAGATAATAGGACCAAACCTGGCTTGTTTATCCATAATAAATGATATGTAAGACATAAACTACTGCCCTCACTGATATGGCTAAGTTGGGTGGGTATCATCCTGCAAAGCAAAAGGTCGCTGTTTCAATTCCTGTTCAGGGCACATGCCTGGGTTGTGGGTACAGTTCCAGGTCAGGGTACATATAAGAGGCAACAGACTGATGTGCCTCTCTCACCTTGATGTTTCTCTCCCTCTCTCCTTCCCTTCTCTCTAAAAACGTACACATAAAATCTTTTTAAAAATACTAAAAAAAAAAAAAGACATAAGCTGCTTCCCCTCTACAGTTTGATGGATGTCTAAAGAAAATATTTCCTGCTATTAAGATATGATTTGTCATTTTTAAATTACTTCTCTCACAAGTGAACAGTGGAGTTTTCCAGAAGCTACGTGATATACGAAGACAGCCATCTACTGACAACTAATGGAATGCATGATTGTGTATTCTTTTGTTTGCTAGAATTTTCTATGGTGGCTTAGTGTATAAAGGTGTTTCCTGAGACTAACTCAGTTTGTTCTCAATTATTCTATTGTGCTCTTACTCTCTCTGACTACATCTATTATAATCTCAGAAACCTTATTATCATTCAATGCATCATAATTCTGAAATCCTGAAGTTTTCTTTATGCTTATACAGAAATAGATCAGTAAGTAAAGTTTGTTGTGCTTTGCAGTAAAATTTTGAACAGTTTTTCTAAAATTTTACCTAAAATTGCTTTTGTTTTAGAATTTAAAATATTGTATTCTAAAAAAAGCTCATGTAAATTATTTTTTTTAATACTTTAAGAGTGAGTTATTGGCTTGAAAGAGAGATTAAGACTCATTTTTCTCAACGCAGTTCACCACAGTCACCGCTAGAGGGCACCTCTCTATTGACAGTGCTCCTCAGGCCCCTTCTGAAGGCACTTGGGCTTGCATTTCAGCTCCAGTTTTGTGACTCAGGGGACTAGTTCTTTAAAAATTTAAAATCTTAACCTTTTTTAGAACAAGTTAGATGTGGTTATGGCAGTAGACAGGGAAAGAACAGAATCAAATTCTCAAGGCCTGATTTGGCCAGCTATTCTCATTTGCTGAAGATCCACAAACTGGTAAACTGAGACACTAAAAACCCACTGTATTAGTTGAGATACCTGATCTCAGGCTGGGTCATCCATCTTCTCTGGGAAAGAGGTTTTTGTTCATTTCACATTCTAATCCAGTTAGATGAGCCTTCAGGCTTTCCACTGTATTAATTTTGGTATTTTTTAATATTACAAATTACAAGCATATACTGAAGACAGGTATATCAAAAACTGCTTCTACATAAATGTTCATTTAAATGTTCATTGGTCATTAATTCCTTAAGTAAAGAATCTTGCTGTTTCTATGTTACTTACTCTTAATCATTTCCCAAGACAGATAAAAAATTCCACTGCTGATAAAATTAGCTTCTGATAACAGAAGAGAAAAATCGAACCAAATATGATTCTAGTAAATTTAATCACTAAATTTTAAAGTTATCATTTAGTAATTACATTTAGAAAACTACTTATGGAGTCACTGTACATATTTAATCTGACAGTGCTAATCAGATGATAATTACTCACTAGATAATAATACCTCCTTATCAATAGAAGCAATTTTTAAAAGTTCTCTCAATATCAATGATACTCTCAATAATAAAAAATTTCCAATTCTCAAAAGCACAAATAGAAACTGTATTTAACTCAGATATTTCACCTCCTCAATTACTGCCACACCTACTGATTTTGAATAGTAAGTTAAAAATGATATGCTTTCTATTCTCTACTCTCCTTTTCCAATGAGTAATCCTGGACTTCTAAGGTTTGATAAAAGCAGCCAAAGAGAAGAATATGCACGTAATTAAAAGGTGAAGCAAGAAAACTGATTATTTCAATTACTCAAAGTTAGCAGAGGGTCTTAGTAGAAATGCTACTTTTTATTCTAAAAATAAGTTTAATATTCACTTGATTATAAAACCAAAACTTGCTCATGCCAGGATATGGAGAAATTTATAAAAAATAAAATTAAAATTAGATACAATCTTACCACCCAGAGACAAGGTTTTAATATATATGGTTCTATAAGAACATGACTTCCCAAACAGGTTAAAATTGGTTTTAACTCAAGTTTCTACTGTCTTTGTCAAATTGTGTACAGCTCTACTGCCAAACAACTTAACCTGAGAAGACAGTAAGAAAGCAGCAATTCTGTATTAGGGCTATGTACGTCTGGGGAGGAACACTCTTCAGCAAACAAAGCTTCCGCTATCCAGTAACACCTTCCCCCACGACTCTAATCTATACTGATTCTGTCCCTCTGGAAACTTATTTCATTTATACTTAATGCCAACTTTTGCACTTAACTATTCTGCTCTGTGTATTTAAGTTTTGCTTCCCCAACATGACGTAAACCCTCGTGGAAAACACACCTTGCCATTTACATTTTTCTGTATTGCTTAGTATTTATACGTATTGCTGAGTGTTTCTCTCAAAACCTCTTCTTGAAAAGCCAAATGGTTGAAAGGCCTAAGCTTACTTTGACTGTGCAGAGAAGTTTGCAGCAGCAAAAACAGCAGCTTCGACTTCTACATTATCATGTGAATCCAGACTCTGACGAATACTATGATGAGCATTTTTCCTCTCAGGAATTATTGACGCCAGACTCCCCAACATCCTACAGAAACAGAAAGCAGGAAGCATGAAAATACAATAAACTCCAGGTCAGGAAAGGAAGAAGCAAGGCAAAGCTAAATTACTAAAACTAAGGTTTGTAGGTAATTCCATATCTCAGGTTAATAAAGCATCAACTTTAAGAATCAAGCAGTGACTGAACTTCTAACCATGATTCCATACTTCAATATGTCAGAAAAATTAACATGGATTATCTAATACAAGCAAAGTTTTTAAAAATCATCTTGAAGTACATCCTAGGTATCAAATACAACCCAGAAAATAAACTTTTAAATTATTAAAGCATTACAGTATCAATTTTCCAGTGCTGCATAAAGAAGTCCAATTTAACAAAGCATTAACAATCTAACTTTCTGGTTTTAAGAATATCCACAAAGTTAAAAAAGTAAGACTTCCCAACACCAGTAAATACTGGTTCCATGATTTTCAAACCCATCCTCAAATCAAAAAAAAACTCATGCAGAGGATGCTCCCTGGCACTCATATCAGAATCTGCAAGGTTGAGGGAGGAAGAATTTGAAAAATACACAGTCCATTTTACAATAAAATCATAAATTCAGAAAAGAAAAAATCTATTATTTGTAACATAACTATAGAAAAGGAAAGTTTGAAAAATCTTCTCAGCAGAAAGGCAGGAATTTTAGAAGGCTATAAAAATATTTCAATAAACAAAACAGAGTTCCTACAATAACAACCTTCCTCAAAGTCAATATCCTGAGTTACCTTCCAACATGACATATCATCTCCTAATTATTGTATGGAGATATAATTGACTGGACACAAACAGTAGAGTTCTTATAAACAAGATATTAAAATGGGCTAAATGTGTAATTTAATTTCAATTAGAAAGGAGAATTCTGAAATTACTTAGATAAATTATTTCACAAAATATACAACTTAGAAGGATTATTTTTCAAAATATGTAAGTAACAAATGGCTAATAAGCTAGTATTTTATACAAGAAAAGATTAGACCAGGCTAATATTGACATATCTTGATGAACAGATTGTTACTATAATATAACAATATAATATAATAATATAATATAGTATAAAATAAGTAATATAAAAAGGCAAAAACAAAAGCATAATCCCATATGACACTACTTTCTGAAATATTTCTGGTAATATTAGAAATAATCTGTAGCACTACATTTCTAAAGCAATGAGTATTTCCCATCTTCTTCTTCCATTTGTTGTTTTAATCTATAAGTCTAAAGTAATGGGTGAACAATAAAACATCTTTAAAACATGAATCACGAAAGTACTTAATTCTGAACAAGAGGAAAGAACCCGTTCCTGATGTTCGAATACGGACACTGTGGGAAGAAGTGCCACCCCAGACTCCGTGGTCAGAGGAGTGCTGTCAGGAAAGGGCAAGTCCAAAGCGAGCCCTAGAAAAGTAAAAGCGGTGGGAAAAATGTCCTCGGGGGAGGGGAAAAAAACACGTGCACCAATACACAATATGGCTACTTACGAATCTCCTCATGTTTATGTGGATTTTATTTGAGGGAGCATGTATGTATTAATACATTTCTCTAGTTTGTTTTACCTAATTACATAATAAATATACATTAATTGAAAAAGTTTATAGAGTACCAAAAAGCATTAAAAAGTATAAATTCATAAACATAAAAAAAGAAATGAGCCTTATATATAATTTAGGGATATAAATTTCTAAATAAATAAATAAATAAACAAACAAATAAATGTATGAATAAAACATGATTCCACAGACATCACAGCTAAAAAGAGAACATGGTTCAAGCTGAATATAAAGCTTACAATTTTTAAAAAAGATTTTATTTATTTATTTTTAGAGAAGGAAGGGAGGGAGAAAGAGAGAGAGAGAAACATCAATGTGCTGTTGCTGGGGGCCATGGCCTGCAACCCAGACATGTGACCTGACTGGGAATCAAACCTGTGACGCTTTGATTTGCAGTCCACACTCAATCCACTGAGCTACGCCAGCTAGGGCAGCTTACAATTTTTAAAAAAATTCTAACAAAATTTTAAAATTTTAAATACCAAGAAAGAAAAGGCTCACAAAACTACAGTTGTTATATCTGGCATTCTCTAAGGAGTTCAAATATAAATTATGGTATACAAAAATGAGTGGGTAACCATGGATGAATACAGGAAACTGACACAAAACAGTATGAACAAGATTAGGAAGGTCAAAATAAGCTAAAGCCAAGCTACATTTAGATCCTAGCTCTTGGATCAGAACATCTACCTACAGAATGTTCCAAAAACAAGTTAGGCAACAATGTACAACCAAAACAGTATCATAGGTGACAACTAAGAACCATTTACAGGTTAGGACAGTTATGATATTTTACATTGAGTCCTAGTTGAAAAAACAAAAATAAATTCTGAATACTCAAAATGAAAAAGTAAATATATTGCCTTTTTTGGTTATATAATTATAACTCAAACATCTTGTGGTGAATCATAATAGCAACGCAATCTACCGGAGTGTGATGGCTCTCGCTACAGGATCATTACTATGAATCACAGAAAAAATCCTCTTCACGAATTCATCCACATTTAGAATCTTCTCCAAATGCTTCTCACTCTGTTGAGTAACTTTAAGAACACAGAGCCTCAGGAAATTGTTTCTACAAAAAACCAGAGTTAAAATAAATTAGACCATTTTAGGAAAGCAATATTTAATTAAGAATCCAAATGACACTATTAATATTCAATTGTAGCAACTGGCAGATGTTTTCGATCTCACTGGTCTCTCCTCACTAAGAGTTACAGTCCACAGTGTTGCAGCGGGGTACTAAGCACAAGCGGTCAGGATGACTGCAGTCCTGCTGCAGGATACCAAAGTGGCAGCAACACAAGCAGCCCTGGGGCAGAACTGAACCTCGCCACATTCTAACCAAGGCAGGGAGGTCAGACAGTCTTCCTCCTCTCTTGAGCTAATTCTACAACATCTTTTCTCCTTCAGGTCTGACCTGGTGTGTGTGTAACCACATGAGTGGTTGGAGAATGGTAGAAAGAAATGGGCTGGGACTGGTGAGGAAAAAAAAAAGGGAAATAGGTATTTCATTCAGTGCTTACACGTTCCAGGCACTTTGCAGTAACCTGTAATCTGTTATAAAATAAGCTATAAAATCAGAAACTCTCCAAACAATCAACACAAAGCCACAGATATTTCCAAAATACACAGTAACATATTAAGGTTGTCTTAATTTGATTTATCCTGTTACCCAAAGAAATAAGTACTCTCCAGTTTACACTCCTCAATTTTGCTTAAAATGTCATTAAATCTTCCTCCAGAAAGTATTACACACTATCCTGAGTGTCCACTAAAATGGTAACCAACATGTGGACGTCCTGCAAGTCAAAGAGAATAAAGACCACAATACAAAGCAAAGATATGAACAAAGTACTTTGGGACACCGAGGATTCAGAAAGACTTACCCAACTCTGAAAACATCAGCTAACTTTAGGAATGCAGAATTGATGAGAATAGGGAATGGATACTTCTGAAAGAGCCTGGGAAAGCGAACAACTGCTTCGCATTGTTCGCCAAGTTTGCCAGACCGTAGACCTATGAAAAACATAAAAAGAAGAGAATAGCTTATGGGTTTGTGGCTACAATAAGGCAAAAACAGCAAATACACAGTATTATCTAGTGAAGTTATAAGTGCAGTAAAATAATTCTTAACAGTAGGGTAAAGTGCAACTGCAATTCATTACCTTTTAAAAAATATAAATGGTGTATAAAATAATGATTTGGTATATTGTCACTTTTAGATAAAGAACAATGGAAAAGGCCCTGGCCATTGTGGCTTAGTTGGTTGGAGCATCATCCTGAAAATCAAAAGGTCACAGGTTTGACTCTGGTCAGGGTACGTGCTTAGCTTGTGGATGTTGCCCCAGGTCGGGGCGTGTGTGAGAGGCAACTGATCGATGTTTCTCTCCCTCTTTTTCTCCCTCCCTTTCTCAAATCTTTTTAAAAAATTTAAAAGGGCTCTAAAATCATACCATGTTTGATCTCTGATCATAACAATTAAATCAGGAATCAATAAGAGAAAAAAAGTGTAAAAATAAACAACACATTTCTAAATAACCCATGAATGAAAGAGGTAATCAGAAGGAAAATTAGGAAATTATCTTGAACTAAATTAAAAGTACAATCTGTGGGATGCAGCTAAAGTAGTGCTGCAAGGAGCGTTAAATGTGTTGCTTCCAAGAGAGAAGATACCTACCAAGAAGGTCTTGGGTGGATAACTGGGCTCAAATTTAGAAACACAGAGTCTAGCAGCTATTGCTAAACAAAGGCTCTCATACAGGCCCCACTTTAGTGAGAAGCCTGCATTCAACTGCCCGTCTGCATTGTGTTCTTGCTGTCTGAGTTAACACTTAAAAGGAGTTCCTGAAATCATATTTTAACCAATAGGACTGAGACATTCCCTGTTCAAATGATGCTGTGTGATTATATCCCCACTGGCATCTTCACCAACCAATCAGAGCAGCCCCACTCCAACCCATTAGGACAATGCTTTCTGGACCAATCGAACTGTCAGGATTTGCAGTCCTCATGTGCATGAGAACATACCAGTCAGGGACCAGGATTGGGTCCTTCTCAATATACAAGTCAACTCCCCTCTGGCTTGGGGAGTGCATCATCCCTTTCCATCCAAGACTAAAAACACAAATTACCCCATCCCCAACAGAGTGAAACCAGAGGGCCACCATTCCTAGTCACCCTAGGGCTGCCTGACAGTCATGTTGTCTCATAATTGAGCTGTTCCATAGCTGTGCTGTATCACTACTGAGCTGTGTGCACTGAATAAAGTTTCCCTCTTCACCATACTCCAAATTGGAGATTCTGCTGGTCCTGAATTGGCACTAATGATCATCAGTTGGCAAAGGCTTATGTTAGGAAAAAGAAAGGTCCCAAATCAATGATCTAACAAAAGTGCCAAGATAATTCAATAATTGTGCAAAGGATAATCTTTTTAACAAATAGTTCTGGAACAACTGGGTATCTACAAGCAAAAGACCCTTAATCCTTAACTTATACCATATATAAACATTAACCCAAAAAGAACAATAACTGAAATGTAAGAGCTACAATTATAAACAGCATAGAAGAAAACACAGGATAAAACTTTATGGGCTTGGGTTAGACAAAGAATTCTTAGAGAAAACACAGAAAGCACAAACTATAAAATAAAAAAGTGATAAACTAAACTCCATCAAAATTAAAAACTTTTCAACTTCCGGCCAAGATGGATGTGCAGGTAGATACACCTTGCCTCCTCATACAACCAAAAGAAGGACAACAACAAATAACCAGAACTGCCAGAAAATCGAACTGCATGGTAGTCCGACAACCAAGGAGTTAAAGAAGACACATTCATCCAGACTGGTAAGAGGGGCGGAGACGGGCAGCCAGGGTAGAGAGGATGCACTGCAAGGCAGCGACTGCAGAACCAGGGCGGACGGGTGGACCCATATTTGTGTGAAGATAAACTGGGAAGAACAACTGGGAAGCAAGATAGGCCACACAACCTAGGATTCCAGCATGGGAAAAGGAAGCCTCAAAATTTCTTGCTACAACATTTGTGGGAGTTGCGGTGGCGAAAGGAGCTCCCAGCCTCACAGAGGAGTTGGTTGGAGAGACCCACAGGGTCCTAGAACATACACAAACCCACCTACCTGGGAATCAGAACCAGAAGGGCCCAATTTGCTTGTGGGTAGCCGAGGAAGTGACTGAAAGCCCCAGAGAGCTGAGCAAACAGCATTGTTCCCTCTCTGACCCCTCCCCTACATACAGCACCAAAATGCAGCAAAATTGGTTGCCCCACCCTGGTAAATACCACCTCTTGCAACATAACAGGTGTGCCAAGACAAAGAAATATGGCCCAAATGAAATACCAGATCCAAACTCCTAAAATAGAACTAAGCAATAAGAGATGGCCAATTTATCAGATGCACAGTTCAACACACTGGTAATCAGGATGCTCACAGAAATTGTTGAGTATGGTCACAAAATAAGAGAAAAAAGTGAAGGGTACGCAAATTGAAATAAAGAAAAATATACAGGGAGCCAACAGTGAAGGGAAGGAAACTGGGACTCAAATCAACAATTTGGAGCAGAAGGAAGAAATAAATGTCCAACAAGAACAGAATGAAGAAACAAGAATTCAAAAAAATGAAGAGAGGCTTAGGAACCTCCAGGACAACTTTAAATGTTCCAACATCCAAATCATAGGGGTGCCAGAAGGAGAACAAGAGCAAGAAATTGAAAACTTATTTGAAAAAATAATGGAGAACTTCCTTAATCTGGCAAAGGAAATAGACTTCCAGGAAGCTCAAAGAGTCCCAAAGAAATTGGACCCAAGGAAGCACACACCAAAACACAGCATAATTACATCACTGAAGATGAAAGATAAGGAGAGAATCTCAAAAGCAGCAAGAGAAAAGGAAAGAGTTACCTACAAAGGAGTGCCCATAAGATTGTCAGCTGATTTCTCAAAACAAACCCTGCAGGCAAGAAGGGTTGGAAAGAAATATTCAAAGTCATGAAAGGCAAGGATCTACATCCAAGATCACTCTGTCTAGCAAAGCTGTCATGTAGAATGGAAGGGCAGATAAAGTGCTTCCCAAATAAGGTCAAGTTAAAAGGAGTTCATCATCAATAAACCCTTATTATATGAAATGTTAAAGGGACTTACCTAAGAAAAAGATGATCAAAAATATGAACAGTAAAATTACAACTCACAACTATCAACAACTGAACCTAAAACAAAAACAAAAACAAACTAAGCAAACAACTATAACAAGAACAGAATTACAGAAATGGAGATCACATGGGGGGTTATCAGTAGGAAGAGGGAGGGGGGAGAACAGGGCAAAAGGTACAAGGAATAAGAAACATAAATGGTAGGTACAAAATAGACAGGGGAAGGTTAAGAATATACAGGAACTGTAGAAGCCAAAAAACTTATATGTATGACCCATGGACATGAACTAAAGTGGGGGAATGCTGGTGGGAGATGGGGTACAGGGCAGAGAGCAATAAGGGGGAGGAAAAAATGGGACAATTGTAATAGCATAATCAATAAAATATACTTAAAAAAATTAAAAACTTTTCAAAAGATAATGTCAAGACTCCCCAAAGATAAATTACATGCTGGAAGAAAATATTTCCAAAATTAGTATTGTGTATCATAAAGGGCTTAATCCTTTATGATTATAACTCAGTAAGACAACTCGGTATTTTAAATAGGCTAGATTTTAAAAGACATTTCATTAAAGAGGAAACATGAAAGGCAAGTATAAGCATATGAACAGATACTCAACATCGTTAGTCATTAAGAACATGCAAATTAAAAAACACAGTAAGATACCATTACATGACTACTAGAATAACAAAAAATTTAAAAAGACCAACAATATCAAATGCTAATGAGAATATGGAGCAACTATAACTCTTACACACTGCTGGAAGAAATGCAAAACTATCCACTTCTTTGGAAAACAGTCTAGCTGTTTCTTATAAAGGCAAACACATACTATACACTCAGTAATCCTACTTCTAATACTTATCCAAGTGAAATGAAAACATATACAAAGATATGTATACAAATGTTCACAGCCGCTTTATTCATGATAGCCCCAAAATGGAAACAACCCGAAGGTTCACTGACTGATAATGATAAACAAAATGTGGTATATCCAGTAGAATGGACTGCTACTAAGCAATAAAATGTAATGAATTACCAATTCATGCACTAACATCACTATGCTAAATGAAAGAAGTGAGACCCAAAAGACTACACACTGTATGATTCTATTTTACGTGACACTGTGGAAACAGCAAAAACTAGTGGGATGGAAAACAGATCAGTGGTTCCCAGGAGCAAGAGAGAAGGGACTCCCTTCTGTGCTCCTTACTCTCTCAAGTAAAGGAGCACAGGGTAGGTTTTTGGAGTGAGGGATATATTCTATGTCTTGACTGTGGTAGTAGTTTCATGAATGCACATACTGGGTGAATGTTGTTATTTACAAATTATACCTTAATAAATCTAATTTTAAAAATCAAAAAGGGGGATCCAAGATGGCAGCAGAGTAGGTGTCAGGAACACTCACCTCCTCCCAGGGCCAAACTAGAATTACAACTAAAATATATAACAATCGACCTGAATTACCAACTGAAGACTAGCCGATCAGAAGTCTTATAACCAAGGACTCACAGAAACCACATCAAGACTGGCAGGAGACTTGAAAAAGGCTGGTGTTGTTCCCACCAGCAGTGGCTGAGACTCTGGGTGGATATCTCAGCTACAAAGGCTCCCCTTGAGAAACATGGGGTCTCAACCCCACACAGGGCTCCCCAGCCCAGAGAACAAGAGCCAGGAAGACGTGCCTATATAACACCTGGCTGTGAAAATCAGAGGGTATTCTGTCCACCAGGGAGAGACGGGAGTCTGCTATAGACACAGGTGCCTCTTAAGGGCCAATACACAAAATCTCCTTGATAGCCACTCACCCTGGATTCCAGTGGACAGTGAAGCAAACTAGACTCACGGAGAGATGGGGGTCTGTGGCTCTGGGGAGAGAGCTGGGAGGACAGCCAACAGGATCCCCGTGCTGAATACCTCTCCCACACCGCAGACACCATCTTTCTCTGGTGGAGTACTCCCCTCCTTTCAGCATTAGCCTGAGCATGTGCAACAGCCCCGCCCTCTGGACTCTCTGGCACCCCACCCCGTGGAGTTTGCAACCTGCTGAGGAGTCGGCTACCTGGGCTGGGGTGGAGAGATCCAAGCAGTCTCAGGGGGTGTCAGTGACTGAGTTGTGTGGCTTTGGGGTGAGGTTGATTTCCCCCACTTTCCCATAAACTTGACTGGGGCCTCCCTCTCACAGGAGACCCACAAAACACTCCCTGTAGGGTCCCAGTGGCCCTGCCTTGCTGAGCACAGGCTCCTCAAGAGGGCTGAGCAGAATCTGAGAAAGACTGAGTTGTGTGGCTCTGGACAGTTAGTTACCTACCAGGGAGCTCCTATAAGACTGTCAGCTAATTTGTCAACAGAAACATTTCAGGCCAGAAGGGACTGCCATGAAATATTAAAAGTGATGAAAAGCATGGACCTACAACCTAGACTACTTTACTCAACGTGGTTATCATTTAAAATTTAAGGGGGAAATAAAGAGCTACCCAGAAAAGACCAAGCTAAAGGAGTTCATTACCACCAAACCAGTATACAAGAAGTGTTAAAGGGTCTTCTTTAAGAAGAAGAAAAAGAAAAAAAAAAACAGAAATAGTTATAAAAATAAAATGGCATTAACATGTACCTATCAATAATCACTTTAAATGTAAATGGCTTAAATGCTCCAACGAAAAGACATAGGGTAGCTAAATGATCAAGTGGGATTTACTTCCAGGGATGCAATGTTTGGTACAATACCCGCAAATCAATAAATGTGATACACCACATAAACAAAATGAAGGTTAAAATCACATGACCATATCAATAGATGCAGAAAAAGCATTTGGTAAAATTCAGCACCCATTTGGGTTAAAAACTTCAGCAAAGTGGGAACAGAGGGAACCTACCTCTACATAATAAAGACCATACATGACAAGCCTACATCAACATCATATTCAACACGGAAAAACTAAAAGTGTTTCCCTTAAGATCAGGAACGAGACAGGGATGTCCACTTTCACCACTCTAATTCAACAGAGTACTAGAAGTCCTAGCCATAGCAATCAGACAAGAAGAAATAAAAGGCATCCAAACTGTAAAGGAAAAAGTGAAACTGTCATTATTTGCAGATGACACAATACTGTACATAGAGAACCCTAAAGATTCCAACAAAAAACTACCAGAACTGATAAATAAATTCAGCAAAGTAGCAGGATACAAAATAAATATCCAGAGATCAGCTGCATTTTTATATACCAATAATAAACTATCAAAAAGGGAAACTAAGAAAACAATCCCATTTACAATTGCATCAAAAAATAATAAAATACCTAGGAATAAATTTAACCAAGGATGTAAAAAACCTGTGCTTGGAAAAATTATAATACACTGAATAAAGAAACTGAAAAAGATACAAACACATGGAAGCATATACCATATTCATGGACAGGAAGAATTAAATGTCCATACCACCTGAAGCAATCCATAAATTCAATGCAATTCCTTTCAAGATACCAATAACATATTTCACAGAACTAAAACATATATTCCAAAAATTTATAAGGAACCACAGAAGATCAAATCTTACCTTTGCAACAGGATGAATGGATCTGGAGAGTATTATGCTAAGTGAAAAACCCAATCAGAGAACGACAATTAATCTATGATGCCACTTATATGTAGAATCTAATGAACAAAATGAACTAACAAAATAAAAAGAGATTCACAGATGCAGAGAACACACTGACAGTTGTGAGATGGGATGGGGGTTAGGGGATGGGTGGAAAAATGAAGGAATTAAGCAAAAACAAAAACCAAAAATCAAAAAATACCCCCTAAAATAAACCTCATGGACACAGACAACAATATGGTGATTACCAGAGGAGAGTGGCAGGTGGTAGAAAAGGGTAAAAGTGGAATACATGGTGACAGAGGGAAACTTGACTTTGGGTGTTGAACACACAATGCAATATGAAGGTGGTCCTGACAGGATAGCTCAGTTGGTAACAGCATAGTCCCAGTACACCAAGTTTGCAGGTTCAATCCCCAGTCAGAGAACATGTAAGAATCAATCAACAAATGTATAAGTGGAACAAATTAATGTTTCTCTTTCTTTCGCTCTCTCCCCTTCCTCTTTCTCTAAAATTCAATAAATACAATTTAAAATATATACAAATTATGTAATACAGAATTGTACACTTGAAACCTGTAATTTTATTAAACAATGTCACCTCAACAAATGTAATAAAAGTTAAAAGAAAAAACAAGAATTAATGTTCCATCCTTTAAAAAATTATTTTTTGAACATTTAATTTATTTATTTTCAGAGAGAGCAGAAGGGAGGAAGAAAGGGAGGAAGAGAAACATTGATGTGTGAGAGAAACATCACTGGTTGCCCTCGTGCACTCCCAACTGGGGACCTGGCCTGCAACCCAGGCATGTGCCCTGACTGGGAATCAAATTGGAAACCTTTCACTTCGTGGGACAACACTCAATCCACTGAGCCGTACCAGTCAAGGCAAAAAAAATTATTAAGAATTAGTATCTTGATGTGGAATTAACAGCATCAGGTTCAAATATTTCTTTACAAGTATTTTACCATTCACAAAATGCTGATCTTATCTACATAAGAACAAGTGCCTTACAATATCACTCACTGTTCAGTGACCTTTGCTCATCATTAAATAATGACAAACAAAATGTTTATCTGAAAGCTTTTTACTAGTTGTCACTGTTTCAATAGAAAAAGACCACCAGAAAGTAAATGTGCACAGGCAATTTCAATAATTCACTAATGGACTACATTCTGTAAATGCTTCATGTTAGCACTTGACTTGGAACATATTTCCTCATAGAAAAAAATATCACTTTCAGTCTTCACAGCACTCTAGAATCTAATAACTGCTTATGATGAAAGTTCCTATAAAAATTAATTCAAAAATAATTCATATTCCTAATTAAGATATTTAGAACATAAGCCTTCTTCGTCTGCTCCTTCCCACCAAAAAAAAAGGTCCTTCTTTTGTTCTGTATGTACAAAAGAACTGCCACTGAAGCTCTGAGAGTCTTCTTCCCACCAAACATACAGTGTCAACAGGGTTATTCTAAGTGACCGACAGTGGCTCATGCAGCCTTACAGGCGTTTCTAAAGACCTGACATGAAAAGGAGGATCCACACAGCTAGGGCAGTGAAGGACACAGGGAAGCGGGGAAGTGGAAGGCACGTCTGAGGATGAGCTAAGAGGAACAGAGAAGGAACAGATGTGTGCTTATGTATATGTGCTGGGGAAAGGGGCGGGAAAATCTGTAGTTATTGGATTTTTTTCCTCCTCTCCTCACTGCCTGTAGTTGAGTTAGATGCAAACGATAGTAAAGTTTTGTTTGTAATAAATTAACCTTGAATGGAATAAAAGAGGCAAAGAAGGAAGTAGTCCATGCAGAGGGAATCTCTCAACAGAATATGATCTGTGTTACTTTTCCTTGAAAAACAACCACAGACCACAGTGATTTGTTTAAACAGGATAATTTAAAATGTACCAGAAGTAATTTTAAATACGGACAGAGAAATGTTTTGATTTCTTTAGCATTTCCAAATCTTATTTCTTGAGAATAAAGTAAGCCCACATTCCTCTAATTGTACCATCAAAGTAAACAAGCTAAACAGTAAATTTCTTGCTTATTTCTGAAGAGCCTTATTAGAAAGGAAATGACAAGTTAGGCTAACTCTAAGGGACAGAAACTAGGGTGTAAGAGAAGACAGAAATGCATTAAGGCCTATTATTTAGCAATAATTTTAAGCTGGAACAGGATTGTACCCATCTTATTTGCTCTAGGCCAATTTCAACTCCATGGTAAACCAAGTACCTGAAAACAGGTACACAACACAATCAGATCTTGGTCTAAGGGGTTATTTGCTTTATTTATATTGTTAGCTACAAGTAACCTGAGCAAGAATGCCCTGACCGTAAGTCCAATGATCATAAGAGTGCCACTATAAAGCCAGAGATGAAGCGGAGGCATGGCTGTTTCTACATTTTACTTCTTATTTTCCCACCAAACAGACCTCTCTTCCTTTTCAGTGCCTGGTGTTAAACAGTGCTTAATTCAGCTGCAACACGCAGGTAGACTAGGGAGAACTAAAATTGGTTGTTTGTAAACTGTATATTCATTCAAAATTCACCCGGCAGTAGTAAAACACATTCTTCTAAATTTATTTAGCACCTAAAATGTGCAGAATGTTTTTCTAGAATAGTGGTTTTCAGTTCTGGTTCTGCATCAGAAACATTGTGAACCTTTTCAAAAATACCTATGCTAGGACTCCAAACCTACCAAAGCTTTGAGGCAGGGCCCACATTTCTGTTTAGCTGCGTTGAGAAGGTAGGTACTTCGATCCTCAAGCTATCCTCTGTCACTTGTGTCTTATTTGACTGGTCCTGCCTATATTGATTATACTAGGGGTTAGGAAAAGAGTAGGCTGCTGAATCTAGTCCTCAGAATAACTTTATCTGATAGACACGTTTTTAAGGATTTTGAATTCAATGCCAATATTAAAAATGAGATTTCACAAAAAATCCAGGAAATCCTGGCTTCTTTTCCAAAAAATTAAAGATCTGAAATGTCAATGAAGAAGGTAGGAAAATTTTGATCAAAGAAACACTGTAGCATTGTAGGCCTGTTTTAAGGGCAAATAGGGGTTTGATATGACTTCTGATAATAGTCACACACCCTGTTTATGGATTTCTCTAGCAATTTTTGGCTGCCTTTGGGCACACATGACTAGAATAGAACCTTGGGTGAGAATTTAAAGTACTGGTAAGAAAGTAAATGAACTTAATGGATTGAGGAATCATGAAATCTTAAGCTGGATAAAGAAGTTAAAAAAGAAAAGGACTGACTAGTAAGGGAAACTACAGAGATGAGTATACAGAAGTCTGAATGAAAATAAACAATGGTCAAAATAGTATAATCATGATGATGATGATGATGATGCATATCAAGTCCTTATACTGTGTCAGACACTCTAGTAAGCACTTTACATGCATTAAAGCCTCACTTTATAATCACAGAAGTTACCATCCTCTCTTTAAAGATGAGGACACAGACCAAGAGAAGTTAAGCAACTTGCCGAAGAAACAACAGATGGCAATCTGCAATCTGGCTGGAGCCTGTGGTCCTAACCATTATGCTACAACGCATGTCTAGTAGAAAGATGGAATTTAAGATTAAAGAATGGAATATCTGAATTAGTGATTTGAGACTGGTGTAATTCTGAGGAATGACAAATTCCAGGGAACTGAGGAAGAATAACATAAATCATGGTAAACTTGGGGTTTGTGACGTACCTTAATTATGTAGCAATTATGTGATGTGTGCAATTAAAATAGCACACATTTCCAGGTATGTATCAGAGTTCTTAGCTGCAAGCAACAGAAGCTAACTCTGCCTGATTAGACAGAAAATGAGTTCACTAGAAGACTACTAACCGTTTTCAAGGCTAAACTTAAAACCCCGAAAACCACACCAAACTGATTAGATGAGGAAACTGTTACTGCTATGCAACACCAGATGTTACAATTAGCTCTGCTGTCACCTAGGAATGCTGGCAACTAGTGCTGCTTCTATGACACACTAGGAACAGTGCAGTCACTTCAAGAACAAGGAGTTGTGAATGTCCTCTTCAACTGTGCCTTCTTGTATCCCTGTACTCCTAAATCACCGAACCTGTAGGTCTGTCTGACTGGCAGAGCGTAGTTTACATCCTGTGTTCTTGCAAGGGAAACTAGGAAAGTGAGATTTTGCTCCAATTTTAGTGAGACAGGGCTCATGATGTGGAACATTCCTCAAGCAGAGTAAGAGTGTTTAAGAGATGGTAAGATGTAACCACCAGAGTGACTAATACCCACTACAAAGAACACTGCTAATACACACTGCCATACAAGCGTATTTTAGGAGAATGTCATAAACATTTGCTTTAGCTAAGTGGTTAGGATGACTGAAAGTGGAATCATAATCTGTACACATCTTCAAGTTTACTAATTAAAAATTGGGGGAGGGATACAAACACAAGTATGCACCACACATTATAAGGTGACACAGCAACCCACAGCTTAATGGCAAAGTCTCAATAGATTAGGTTATATCTAAAAAGCAGGAACAGAAACACCTGAAATGACAGTCAACTGGTTATGCATTAATAATAAAACATCCTTCTGTCAAATTTCAGAAATTATCTGTAAATGTACATGATGGACTGTATTCAATATTGTGCAGCATACACATATAATACTGATTTAGAACCATAAACAAATTAATTTTACTTTACAAATACCAACCTTTAGGACTATTTAATAACTCACTTTGTAAGTTAACAAGTAGCTGTTAGCCAAACATAAAATGAGCCTATGATCTCAGTAAGAACTGAAGAAGGGTCTTAGCTTTTTGGATCAATTCATGGTCCATCAAGGGATCACCAATTAGGCTCTAAGAATCAGTCCTTCCTAATGCTGGTTTTTATGTGACTTTGAGTTGTTAAGAGTCTGACCTTAACCTCAATTCTACAGGACCTTACAGGTCCAGTTCTCAGCACTGTCAGACTAAGTTTGGTCTGGCAATACAGATTCTCACACGAAACAATTTGATTGGCTCAGTGTGGGTCATATGTCCCCTACTGAATCAATAATTTATGGCATGAAATTGGTCACCTGATACAAACTTGAAGTAGAACTTACAGTATTTTGACCCTATGGCCTTTGGCTCACAAAACACTTTAAAAGGTAAAGAATGAAATTACTCAGATTTAAAACACTAATCTATATTCTAATAATCAGCTATTTTCATAATCCACTTATTAACAGCTTTAAAAGGTATAGATAGCATCGGAGGTGAAAAAGATGAAGTTTTGTCCTTGTCTTGTTGAAATTATCTTTCTAAGCCTGAGCTGCATCTGTGAAATACTCACCCAAGGGCACTGCTGGGAGGACTGGACACAATCACTGACTTAATATCTGAGACTGACACCAGTTTACAGTTAACACTCAACAGCCATCCACTTATTTCTCACAGAACGGAAATATTTCTATTTCAACTTTACGGAGGGAAAAATTGTGTTGTTTGTTTTTTACCACAATTCCATTTTTTTAAGAGTTAAACAATTCTCGATTTCTCATTTCTTCAGAGCCTCATCCCAACCTCTGTTTTACAACCACTGTTGTACCACAGTTATGGGATGAGCCCCGTTGAACCAGTGATAGAACTTGCCTTTAGAATTCGTAAAGAATTATGTATTTGAGCCTGCAACTCTCAGAGGGGAATAAGCAAGGAATTACCAGAATGGGTAGGAAAAGATAATGTAATGTTTAAAAAACACATTTAATGTTATCATTTTTAAACTTCAGAGGGGGAAAGCCCAATAGCTTTGGGAAGAGAAGGCAAAGCTCCTATTTTCCTGACTGACGAGGATGCACTAAAAATTCTGTGCCTCAACCAAAGGAATACCAAATTGGAGTGTTGTGATTTTTTTTGATAAAAGGCATTAAAGGCTTTTTTAAAAGTCTGAGAAATTCTTATCTAGACCAACCCATTAGAGATGTTTACAGGTTAAAAAAGAAACAAACAAAACAAGTCCCCCAAAAGTTAATAAAGTGTCCAAGCCAGAGGTGGGAAATGGCTCAAAGTACACTTAAATTAGATCCTTCTAACCTTTAGTCCAGTTCTCAATACACTGTACATTGGCTACCGTTAATCAAGAATTCACTGTATAGCAGGTGACAAAATGTGTTCCCCTTTCAATAAGAATCTTTGAATGAAGTACACAGAAACAAAGGTTTCATTTTAACACCTGAGTTCTGTATTGACAAATACTTGGCCTTGTCTTCCATATTCGTATTTACAACAATCTTGCCGGCTCAATAGTACTGTACCCACTTTGCAGAGAAAAACCGGTTAGGTGACTCGTCCATGAATATAAAATTAGTAAGATGGGAATTCAATGCAATCTAATCTCAAAGCTCCCTCTACTACACCAACTTGCATTCATCGCCCCCGCAAGGAAATAGAACCCATGCAATTGTCTGCAGAAAATGAGCAGGGGATGGTTTTCGTTTGGTCTCGGCTGTATTTAACCTGCCTAGTACCTCGCAAAAAACAGTTACAGAACTCAAATAAATCGCTATAAAGTCAGTGCAAGATTATTTATCTATCTTGGTGAAAACCTGGTCTCATCTCAAATGAACGTCCTGAAAAAATAATTTCACGATTTCAATTAAGCATTTTTAAAAACTGCTCGGATTATCGGGGGTACTGTGCTCCCAAGTGGTTAAAGCGGGACCCTCACTATAGCGCTCAACTTGTTCGACTAGCCCAAGGCCAATCCAGCAACGCGGCAATTTCCCAGATTCACCAAACGCACGGGCGCCCGCCCAGAGAAGCTACGCGCATGCGCCTTCCCCGCCTTCCCAAGGCTACCTCCGCCTGGTGGCGCCACTTCCCCAGACAGTCGCTCAGCCCGCTCTTTCCAATACCTTTGTCTAATTCCATGAGGGCAGAGTTAGCATCCAGCTCCTGTTCGCCATAGCCGGCATCTGCCAGGAAAGACTTAGTTGAGTTTGACGCCATGACCCGAATAAGTTATTCATCTAGCCTATTCAGAAAGATTGCAAACTCTGTCCCAACACCGCCATCTTCTACAACCACCTCGAGGATTTTTCCTCCGCGCTATGTCAAGCCGTGCTACGCATGCGTCCTGGTCAACCCGCCGTTCGCTAACGCCTTTGCGGCCCCCCGCGCAGGCGCTCAGTGAGCTCTTGAACTCTTAGGTTCCCGCGGCTGGGAGAAATGGAGGCGGGGATTGGAGGGGGAAGTGACTCGGCGGCGCCGGACGCCGCGGTGAGAGCCAATCAGAGGGCGTGACGTCAGTTTGGCGGGGAGTTTGGTGGCCGGGGCTTACAGTGGCGGGAGTTGGAGGCTATAACTAGTCCTCTTCACAAGGACGCAAGCCACCACTTCTGCTGAAGCTGATAACATATCTACGACATTTTTATTCAGTTGAGCCTTTTCCCAGGCCCAGATGCTCTTCAATTCGGTTCTCCGACAGCCCCAGTTTGGCGTCCCGAGAAATGGTGAGTAACGGCCCTAACTGCTGCTTGTTGCTGGCGAGATTCGCCTCCCCTAAACCACACCTCGGACCTAGGCCGACTCCAGTTGTTTCCCAGCCCCCGAGTTCTCTTACGGCCGGAATGGATTCGTGTTAGCAAAGACGACTGAAGAAAGCTTCACTTTCATGACCTCGGGACACTTTTAATCGTAGTCTGGATTTCTAAAGTTGTAATGTAGGCTGGCGGAGGGACGGGAATGGATTTAAATGGCTTCCTTTACGGCTTATGTATGTATTAGACTTTAACTGCAAAACGCGTGCAAACGCGCCCAAAGGGTCGAGTGTGGTTCTCTTGACAGCTATGTGAGATTGAGGAGATTCATATTAATTAATTTGTTGTAGAATCTGAGTGAGCTCTACTATTTATTTGACACCAGTGAATGCGACCCGCTGTTAAGGAACTCAGTCAAACAGAGAAGACAGAACATCTGCTTCTGGCATGGTCAAAAAGTTTTTTTTTCTCCCTGATTACTTCATATGCATGAAATTTTCAAATTATAGAGTGAAAAGTGTCCATTACTACACCCCGCAGAAATGACGACTGTTAAATAGATTGAAGTATATTTTTCCAAATGTTTTTAGATGCCAGAGGTGGTATTGTTATTTACAGAAATGGTATCAAGGTGTTTTGTTTTTCACTTTAACGATGTAATTTAGGAATATTTCCGTATTAGTGTGTAAAAATCCAACTTATTGTCTACAGTTCTTGAGGTTCCTTAAGTTAAAACATTGGCAATAAGAATTTTGAGCTTCGGTTTGGGTGTCATTGACCTGAAATTTTCTGATAAGGGAGTTACTACCCAGACTAAGCTTGGATAGAATGAAATTTTATTCATTTAAAAATGGACAGATCTTCCTTCTTAAAACCACGTGGAAAACACAAAGGAAATCTGAGAAGGGAACTTTTTATGTTTAAGACGTAAGTCTAGGACAGAGATTTTCAACCGGTGTGCCACAAGAATTTTTAAAATATGGAATACCTGACTATTTAGTTGGGGCTCTGACCTCTTTTCCCTTAGATTGTCAAATAAGGAAATGCCAACAGCCAACACAACAATAGCCATCCGGTGTGTGAATCAAAACTTATATCTTTTTTTTTGTCAGATCGGCAAAAAATATATTTTTGGGGTGTGCCACAGAATTTGGTAGTTGCTTTATATGTGCCATGAGATGAAAAAGTTGAAAATCATTGGTCTAGGAAAAGGATTTTGAAGAGACTAAGTAGTCCTTCAATTTCCTGCCCCCCATCTAAAACTTTATACTAGCACTTGTCCATCCATGCTGTCACAAAGGGTAAAATTTTCTTTTCTTTTCTTTTTTTTTTTCAGTGGAGTAGAATTCCATTGTGTAAATGTCCCATGGTTGTTTTTCTTCTTAGGTAACCCTTTAAATCATACTTTAAATATCCTCTCTTTCTGTCTCCCCTGGGACTTTGCTTGAGTCACTCCTCTACCCTCTGTGTCATGAGTGGCAGTACAACACAGTGGTGAAGAGCTGTGTCTTTGGAGATAAAATGCCTGAGTTTTAAATCCAGCTGCATTCCTTATCATCTGGGCGACTTGGGACAAGCCTTGATTTTGTCATACATTTTCTTATAACTCTCCAATCTATCCTTCCAATCTTCCCCTCTGTTATTCATAAATTCTCATTCATTGTTACATGTTAGGCTCTGAAATTTATTCATTCTTATGTATTGTGTACTGAACATTATAGGGCCATCATCTTCTTTCCCTTTGCACGTTGGTGTTCCATCCTAGATGCCTTTTCTCCTTCCATCCACTTCCACTGATGATTGTGGTCTTAATCAGGGCTTCTTCCACTACCACCTGCAACCTTCCTTCTCTAGACTTTTACATCCAGTCCTGTATGAGTGTCTCTACCTAGATGGTCAGTCCCACGGGCATCTCAAACTCAAATACCAAAACTGAACTCACTTTCCCCCCAACACCTGCACTATTACCTATTTTTGGCTGTGGTTCCATTATTTTAAACTCAGTCTTCCCAACTTAAGAGACAATCAAAATTTCCCCATTTTCCTCAAGATACACATCCACAAAGTTTTCTTAAAATCTTACTTTTTACCCTCTCCCACCTGCCTGCAATCACCACACTGTTGTCCATGTTCAAGTCCTTTTTCCTTGATCCCTCCACCCTCTAACCCTGCCTCCCATAGCTGTCATCCTGCTCTCTATGAGTCTGTCTCTTTTGCTTGTTAGTTCAGTTTGTTCATTAGAGTCCACATATGAGTGAAATCACATGATATTTGTCTTTCTCCGACTGGCTTATTTCACTCAGCATGATGTTCTCCAGGTCCATCCATGCTGTCACAAAGGGTAAACTTTTCTTCTTTTTTTTAACAGCGGAGTAGAATTCCATTGTATAAATGTCCCATGGTTGTTTTATCCACTCATCTACTGATGGGCACTTGGGCCCCTTCTGGATCTTGGTGATTATAAATAATGCTGCAGTGAACATAGGGGTGCTTATGTTTTTTCAAGTTAGTGTTTTGGGTTCCTTTGGATAAATTCCTGGAAGTGAAATTGCTGGGTCAAAAGGCAGACCCATTTTTAATTTTTTGAGTTATCTCCATACTGCTTTCCATAGTAGCTGTACCAGTTTGCATTCCCACCAACCGTGCCCAAAGGTTCCCCTGTCTACACATCCGCACCAGCACTTGATTGTTGACTTACTGACGATAGCCATTCTGACACTGACATTGAGCATCTTTTCATATGTCTGTTGGCCATCTGTATGTCCTCTTTGGAGAAGTGTCTATTCAGGTCCTTTGCCCATTTTTTAATTGGTTTGGTTTTTTGGTTTTGAGTTTTGTTAGGTTCTTTATAAATGTTGGATATTAGCCTTTTATCAGATGTATTAGTGAATATAGTCTCCCATTCTATGGGTTGTCTTTTTGTTTTGTTGATGGCCTCCTTTGCTGTGCAAGAACTTTTTAGTTGGATGTAGTCCCGTTTATTTTTCTTTTGTTTCCCTTGCCTGAAGACATGTATCAGATAAAACACTGCTGTGAGCAATGTTCAAGATTTGACTGCCTGTGTTTTCTTCTAGGATTTTTATAGTTTTAGGTCTAATATTAAAGTCTTTAATCCATTTTGAGTTTATTCTTGTGTGTGGTGTAAGAAGGTGGAAAATGGGGAATTTTCCTCAATATACACTCCAGAAAGTTTTCTTGAAATCCCTTAACCCTGTCCTCTCTTTCCCTACTGATTTTGCCTCTTCACCATATCTTAGATCTCTTCTTTGCTTACCATTACATTTCCTCAGATGGAGCCCTGATGTCTTCTGGTCTGGACTGTAGCAGGTCTCCCAAATGGCCTCTTAGTTTCCCTCTCTCCAGTTTATTCTCCACATTGCTGCCAGTGATCTTTCTAAAATGGAAATCTGATTACTCGTCTGTGCATTTTTAAATTGGGATCTAAATTTTTTATCGTAAGTGTAAACAAATACAAAGATTTAATTTCTGGCCGTTTTGTAAATATTGACATTTTAAAATAAAAACACTGCATTATTCTTTTAAAATGCTTTTTGTAGTGATTTGATAACCACATCAGTTATTTTTTTAAAATAGGAATTATTTCAACTGTTATGTATTCTGCAAGGTTAGTTTTAGCCCTTGAATTTATTTCTCCCACAGAATTTACCCTAATATAATTTGATTGTAAACTTGAAAAATTGATTAATAACCCTATTGTAATCCTCTGTGTAAAAAAATTTTAATTGATATTATCTGTAATTGTAAGGCTGTAAGTGTTAAAAGTTCTTCTGGATTGAATTATTGTAGTTTATTAGTACGTGATTGATCAAAACTATAGATTATTAATTTCAATAAGTAATTACTAAGCAAAAAGTAAAATTTTACTGGAAGTACATCTTTTCAAGCAATGGATATGGGTGTTTGTGTGCCTTTATTAAAGGAAATATTCAGTTGTCTTTTATTTGGAGTCACAAAAGTGTTTATACCTTGGGTCAGTGCAAAGTGTAAGACTGGGCCGTGGAAATGCCTTTCTTTTGAAAGTGGAAGAAAGTCAGTGATGAAGGGAGAGGAGAAAAAAGCCTCAACCTCATCAGACAAATCAGTGTTAGGAATGCATATATGTGGAATTTGAGTATCACAAAATTGATTCTCTGAAAACTTGTGTCTTCAGACACTCCTTGAAAAATCTGCATGTAATTTGTGGTACATTGAGTATATAATAGATTTTTCAAATGAGTGTTGTGGTGGGAAGCATTACAAGTTCATGTTGGAAAGATCAAAGCACAATAAGAACCCAAAGGTAGTTTAAGGGGCTGGCCCAAGAAGTGTGTGTTGTGAGGAGTGCAGAAATGGAGGGGACTAACTAGTTATTAAGTCATGTTAGGCCATTTGTTAGTGCTTGGATATTAGCCTGTAGGTGACGAGGCAGAGGTGAGAGGGTTATTGTTTAATTGTAAAGAATTAGATCTCTATAACATACATATTGTCTTTAATTTCACCAAAATGTTTGAAATTCAGTTCTTTGGAATTTGTGTGTTGTAGTCATTAGATTTTTTTTAAAGTCCCAAACCACAAGTGTACATTTATGTAACTTGAGAACAGAGGCTTTGTTTTATTTAAAAAATTTTTTTTAAATATTTTATTTACTTATTTACTTATTTATTTATTTTTAAAGAGGGGAGGGAGAGAGTAAGAAAGGGAGAGAAACATCAATTGGCTGCCTCTCACACACCCCCAACCTGGCACCTGGCCCACAACCCAGGCATGTGCCCTGACTGGGAATCTTACCCGAGACCTTTTGGTTTGCAGGTGGGCACTCAGCCCACCCAGCCACATCAGCCAGGGCAGGGCTTTGTTTTAAATTCTTTCTGTGGATGAATATTTTTAAATCTACAATGTAACTAATTATTGTATTCTCCTTTTGGTGGTCTTTAATGGCTGACTTATAAATGACATCTGACCTTGAGGTAATACCCTCAAGAATAATTACTAAATCTGGATTGAATTTCTTTGTCTCCTTTGTACTGATTCCTTCAGGTTATCTCTATGAACATCTGAGGTTATGTCAGGCTAAGTCTTCTCTAGCTTTGTGTCTGTTTGTTTGTTTGCTTGTTTGATGAAAAGTGAGCATTGAAAGTACCCTAAAATGTGAGAGTTTGTTCATTATTTAGACAGGCCTCAATATGTTGTAACTTAGTTGTTTCCTTCTATGCTTAATAAACATTTGGTTCTCCATAACTTTATTAAATCAGTGTTATTTTCATATATTTAAAACATTTCAACCCTTATATAAAAATGATTAATCTTTGAAGATGGTTTACTGTTTAGACCATAGTGTACATTAGGTTTCTGACCCAAGCAGAATAAACTTTCCTGCTACCCTGAATTTCTTCCCTTCTCTTGTTTATTCAATGAAGCACTCATCTTTCAAGACTTAGGTTTGATTTCACCTCCTCTAAAGACTTTCTGACCCTACTATTAGCCAGGGCTATCAACTTATGAATATGTTAATGGCTACAGTAGGCACATTGACATAAGTTATTTCCTTTAAATTTATGACCATTGGATTTTATATGATGTTGCTAGTAACTTAAGAGTTTATAATAAGGTTGCATTAGAAACTCTAAAAACATAAAATTTTAATTGAAGAGAATGGCAGTTTTAATGGCTGTGGTCATGACCAAAGGGTGGGGGTAGAGCTAAGATTTCTGTGCAAAGGCCACTTGTTTTATGTGCAAAGTTCACTTGTTTTTTGCAGTCTTAAATGTACTACCGAGTCTCCATTTAGGTGGTAAGCCCAATGTTACATACTTCACCAGAATTTGGGAGCATTCTTTTACTCTTCCTTAGGAAAATACCAGAAACTGTATTCTAGAGGGCCATAGATAGTGAGTAGATCTACATTAAGTATATAAAGCCTTTTAAAATAAATATTTGCCTCTGCATTTGTTAAAAGTACTAATATGTGATGATATATTGAAATTCTGTAAGGAATTGTATCTTATTTTAGGGTGGTCTTCACAATACCCTCTACAGTCCCTTCTAACTGGTTATCAGTGCAACTCGAATGATGAGCACACTTCTTATGGAGAAACAGGAGTCCCAGTTCCTCCTTTTGGATGCACCTTCTCTACTGGTAAGAAAATTACTGTCTAGCGAGGTTTGGTCAAAAATGATTTATTTCACACACACAAAAAAGTAAGAGAAGTGGTAGAATTTTTCCAAGAACTGTTCATCCTGATTTATGAAATAGACTTTTTAAAATTTTTATACATAATTATAATTTCCTCTAAAGCACAGGACCATTATAGGACTTTTTAAAAAACTGAGATAGGGAAAAAGTTACAAACGTTCAGCCATCATGAAAACTGTTTTGCCCAGTAGGTAGCACTTTTGATCTGAGTGAATCTATCTTTCTGTAATGCATTGGGGAACAAATGAACAGTAATATAAATACTTGTTACCACTGTTAATGTTCTAAAACAGGAAAAGTCAAAGGTTGTGAAAGGGAATTTTAAATTAATAGACTCAGCCTGCTTGTGGCATATATCACATGACTTCTTTTGCCATTGGCCAGCACCACTCGTGTTTTAAGTACCACCCTTCATTCACCGCTTCTCTGAATAAGAGGCTATCTGAAGATAATGTTGATGCTTTTGAGTCACTTACTAAATTAGACAGTGTGGCCAATTTTAAGCAATTTTTACTTTAAATTATCTCTCTACCATATCAGATGCTATTTGTGTAGAATCATTTTCCTTCTTTTCAAATAGATTATTTGTGTTTATCTAGTAGCTTTCAATTAATCTATATTATATATGTTATATATATGTGTGTGTAGATATATATATCTTTGTAATCAGCTTTAAAATGTTTGTGTTACTCTTTATATTCTTTTCTTTATTTCTTATTTAGCTCCCAACATGAAACATATACTAGCAGTTGCCAATGAAGAAGGATTTGTTAGATTGTATAACACAGAATCACAAACCTATAGAAAGAAGTGTGTTAAAGGTAAGTCTAAAGTTTGTTCCAACATTTTTAATTTGTGAAGCATTGAGTAAATTATCATTTGACTATATTCCCAGTTATATTTACTTCTGGTTAAGTCTGTTTAAGGACCAGGCTGTTTCTCCTAATAAATGTTAACTATGGCAATGACTTTACTGAAAATTAAGAAAAATACATTTTAGGATTAAAAACAGTTGTCTTTTAAAAAAGTTAAATCTTTTACACTTAATGTGGTTGGGAGAAAGCATTGCTTTAAAATATTTATATTGACCGAGCATCTTTCACATATAAAACAAAGTTCTACTGATCTTAAGAAACTGACAATTTGGAACTAATAAGTCAACTATTGAAATAACAAATAAAACTAAGATGGTAAATGATAGAAACATACAAAGACAATGCTATAGAAGACAAGAGAAGACACTCATGTACTAGAGAAGGGGAGGAAATTTTTTCATAAAAGGTAGGGCATTTGAGTTAGACTGTGGTATTAGATCAGTGGAGATGGTATGGGACAATCCAGGTGGAGAGGACAGCATTAGCAAAAGGGGTTAATGGGGGGAAGGGTTTTCAGGAACTATTATAAAAGACACGTGGACAAAACCAAGGGGGAAGGTGGAAATAAGGGGGTGGGGGGAAAATGCAGACAACTGTAATTGAACAACAATAAAATAATTTTTTAAAATCCTAGGGATAAGAAAGAATTGGATATAATAAGGAAATAGGGAGTAATCCAGTTTGGTTTGACAGTGAAAGATAAAGGACAAAGTGACAGCAGTAAGGGACAAAGGTGCAGAACCTTGAATGTCCAACTAAGGTACTTTAGACTCTCTTCAGAAAGAGAGTTGAAGCAGAATGAAGATTTTTAAACTGGAAAATGTTCTAGAAAAAATTCCATTTTAGAGAATATATTACTAGTCACCTAATGGAAGTGAATTTGATTTGATATCAAATGTTAGTTTTTAAATCTTCCTTCTCCATTGTAATACTCTGGCCAATGGTCCATAGGGTGCTGACCACTGATGTTTTCAATACAGCTTTCAAGGCATTTAAACTGCTATTGATCAGACTACCACAGAACATAGTCTAGACATTTCACATTCACCATTTTCTTTGTTTAGAATGGATGGCTCACTGGAATGCTGTCTTTGACCTGGCTTGGGTCCCAGGTGAACTTAAACTTGTAAGTGACTCATTTTATTAGAATTTGAATAGGTACTGGTAAAGGGGTCCTTTATTAAATTGTAATAACATGTTTTTTATAGGTTACAGCAGCAGGTGATCAATCAGCCAAATTTTGGGATGTAAAGGCTGGTGAGCTGCTTGGAACATGCAAAGGTCATCAATGCAGCCTCAAGTCGGTTGCCTTTTCTAAGTTTGAGAAAGGTAGGTTTGTGCCTGTTCTCTTGTATCCCTTTAACCCCTTTTACAGTGGGGTCAAAAAGGTCAATTTTAATGTATTGTAGTTGCTGTTGAGACTGGAACTTTCAAGAGGAAAGATGACATAGATTTTTTAAATTTATTTTTATTTAGTTATTTATTTTAAATCCTCGCTGAAGGATTTGTTTTTATTGATTTTAGAGAGAAACATCAATATGAGAGAGGCTTTGTTTATTTCTTCAATATTTTTAAATTTGAGATATAATTAACATACCATAAAAATCACCCATTTGAAGTGTACGTTTCAATGTTTTTTATTTATTTGCAAAACTGTACAATCATCACCACAGTGTAAGTTTAGAACACTTTCATCTGCCCAGAAAGAAATCAGAACCCATTAGCAGTACCTTCCACCTGCCTCTTAGTCCTACACAATCTAAACTACTTTCTGTCTCCATATTTGCCTATTCTGTATTCATATAAATGAAACTGTACATGTGTGGTTTTTATGACTGGCTTCTTTCACTTGGTGTAATACTGAATCTTATTTTCTTCAAATTGAATGATTTCTATTGCTCTATCTTAAAGTTCACTGACTTTTCCTCTCTTCTCTTCATTCTAGTCTTAAGCCTATACAGTGAATTTTGTCATTTCAGAAATTGTGTGTTTTTGTTCTAAAATTTCCTTTTCTTTTTTTCTGGGGGGTGTAAGTTCTGTTTCTGTTGAGATTTCTCATCTTTCATTGATTGTGAATGTCAATTTCTCTACTTAACATAATTCTATTTGCTTTACAATTTTATCTGATAAAACAACCTCTGAGTTGTTTCAGGATTGACCTCTGTTGATTTCTTTTCCCTTGAGAAGGACTCATTTTCTTGATTTTATATGTCAAATAATTTAGGTTATATCCTGCGTACTGTAAATAGTATGTTGCCCTCTGGATTCTGTTATATTACTTAGAAAGAGTTGATGTTTTTAACAAGCAATTAACTGAGTTAGATGCAAATTGCAGACTGTCAAACCTGCAAGAGGGCAGTGGGTTCAATCTCAATTCTGTTCAGTAATTTAAGTCTTAGTTGAAAGCTGCTTTAGTTTTCCCCTTCAAAGATGGTTCAGGGGTCAGCCAGAGACTTACACTGAATTTAAACACAGAATTAGGCCTTCCCTTTCTCTGGCTTTCTCTAGGGTTCCCCATCACGCTGGCAGCACTTGTTGCCCCATGTTTCGTTTTCCTAATTTTTCTGACATGTAAGATGGCAAGTGTTTCTATTAGCATTTTAACTGCTTGCAACTGTGGCTTCCCTCAAGATAAAACCATAAAAAAAGAGTAACTTACCCCAAGCCAATCACTTGCTTAGTTGGTGGCTTTCCTCCAAAAAGTACATGTTTTTGTTCAGTCTCTATAGAGCCCTCAGATCATTTTTTATATTTCTTTCCAGAGTTTAAAAGCTAGTACATGTGGGTGTTTCTTCTCCAATCCATTGTCTTTTATCCCCAGATGCAACCCCTTTCACAGATTTTGTATGGATCTGGTCCATATTTTTATACCGAGACAGTAGCTTGGAGGTTTGGAGTATGGGCTCTGGATTCATACTGTGAAGAATACCTTTATAGTTTACTTACGTTCTCTGTACCTTAGTTTTCTCAGCTGTAAAATAGGGATAATAATACCCACCTAATAGGGTTGATAACAAGGACTAAGATAATTTATATAAAGCACTTAAGATAGTGTATAGCACTTAGTAGGCACTCCATATTTTTGTTATTACTGTTTATCATTATTCTTGTGTGTGTGTGTGTGTTTGTATATAGTGTTTTATGTGGTTTTAAGAAAATTTACACGATTATTTTATAAAGTTTTTGTTTAACATAAGTGTTTTGAGTTATTTATAATCCTTTCTCTTCACACTTTGTTTTCTCTTATTTGTTGCTTAGCCATATATTTAAAATTTTTAATTTCCAGTGCCAATTATAGAACCTAGCATGTACCAAGATACTCTAGAAAACTTAAATTGAAATACATATGTCATCAACAAGTTTTGTTAACTTTTTGATTAATTATTTCTCCATAGCTGTCTTCTGTACGGGTGGAAGAGATGGCAACATTATGGTCTGGGACACCAGGTGCAACAAAAAAGGTAGTCTAGTTCCATTTTAATTTCGATAAATGTGGTCTGTCCCCATACTTGATTATTTTGAATGAAATGTTCATTGATTTCATGTGATAACCACCAGGGGGCACTTGTTCATGATCCTTCATTTCTGTTCTAATTCTCATGATTTTAGTGATTGTTGCAAGTATTACCCTCTGTATTTACCTCATATTGTCTTCTGAACTATAATGCTGTTTACCTAAGTGATTCATGGGATTAAAATTGTTAATTAATGACCTTTTAATTTATGATTTTTTGGCTTTGAAAGATTGGATTAGATTAAATATAATTATGCTTACCTTGCCCAATGATGCTATTAAGCAGAAACTAGTGATCGTGTCTCTGCTTATTTTCTTATTTCAAAAACATATTTTTTCAAAGACTTTTTTTAGAGCAGTTTTAGGTACACAGCAAAATAGAGCAGAAAGTATAGAGAGTTCTCTCTGTACTGGTGTGCCCCATCCTCACAAGCCTCTCCCACCAATAACATCTCACACCAAAGTTGGACATTTGTTACAGCTATTGAACCTATACTGATACATCACTATCACTTGTGGTCTATCTGTACTTTACATTAGGTTTCACTCTTAGTATTATATATTCTATTGGTTTCAACGAGTGTATAATGATATGTATCTACTATTATAATATTATAGAGGATAGTTTCACTGCTTTAAAAATACTCTGTGTTCCACCCTGGCTGGCGTAGCTCAGTGGATTGAGCGTGGGCTGCAAACCAAAGTGTCGCAGGTTTGATTCCCAGCCAGGGTACATGCCTGGGTTGCAGGCTATAACCCCCAGCAACTGCACATTGATGTTTCTCTCTCCCTATATCCCTCCCTTCCCACTCTGAAAATAAATAAATAAAATCTTTAAAAAAAAAAGTTAAAAAAAATACTCTGTGTTCCACCTATGAATCCTGCCCTCCCCCAATCCTTGGCATTCACTAGTCTTTTTATTGTCTCCATGGTTTTGCTTTTCCCACGAAGTTATATAATTATAGTAAGCAGTCTTTTCAGATTGGATTTTTCTTAATAATATGCATTTAAGGTTCCTCTATAACTTTTTTATGGCTAGGTAGCACACTTCTTTGTAGCACTGAATAATATGTCACTATCTGAATGTATCAAAATTTATTCATACATTCACATACTAAAGGACATCTTGATTAATTCCAAGTTTGGGCCATTATGAATAAAGCTGCTATAAACATTTGTGTGCTTATTTCTTTTTTATGCATTATAATCTCATGACAAAAGATATAGTGTGGTAACACTGTTGGTTTTTAATTTCACTAAGAAAGATCTATATATAAACATTACATTTAGCATAGGAATAAAGTTCTGAAAACTAAATTCCCTTGGGATATCTTGCAGATGGATTTTATAGGCAAGTGAATCAAATCAGTGGTGCTCACAATACCTTAGACAAGCAAACTCCTTCAAAACCTAAGAAGAAACAGAATTCAAAAGGACTTGCTCCTTCCGTGGTAAGGTTTTATAACTGTGTACATGTGTGGGATATCAACAATAGGATAGAATCTTCATTTTCTCTAATATCAGTGGACTTATTGCTTAATTTTAACTCAATACCTACACTAGTGGTTTTGAAAACCTAGTGTGCAATAAAGGAAGCTGGGGAACGTGTTAAAAATTCAGCTTCCTGAGCCTCATCCCTAGTGGTCTCCATGCATGTGCTTACTCCATGCATGTGTATAGTGTGATTCACTACAAGAGGAGGAGTAGTTTGAACAAGTGTAATACTGGGTTGGCCAAAAAATTCATTTAGTAGTGCTTAGATGTCTTTAACTTAATTTGAAACAGTTTTGTTAGATTGTATTGTTGCAGCTGTGATATCAGCATCCATTTAAAAAAAACTTATCAAACTGGTGAATTTTTGTGTAGCCTTTTTAATATTGAAGATGGAAGAAAATACACGACATTTTTTGGCATATTATGCTTTATGGTTTCAGGAAAGGTAAAAATGCAACTGAGACACAAAAAAAGATTTGTGCATTGTATGGAGAAGATGTTATGATTGCTCAAACATGTCAAAAGTGGTTTGTGAAGTTTCTTGGTAATATTGACATTGTGGCCAAATAATTCTTTGCTGTAAGGCTATCATGCATTGGAAGATGTTTAGTAGCATCCCTAACCTCTACCCACTAGAAGCCAATAGCAGGAGATAGCCAACATACTCAAAATACCCAAATCAATAAAGTTATTGGTGAAAATAAAAAATGTGTCTTTTATTTTACTGAAAAAACTAAACAGAATTTTTGGCATACTATAATGCAGTTTCTGCTGGGAAAGAATCCCTGTTGTTTTCATATAGTACCTCTCTAGTACTTGATAGTCAAAGTTCAAACAGTGCTCAGAAAACTTTTCTTTAAAAATAAGTCACAGTTTCTCTTTAATGTGTTTATTTTTCTAATACTCCTGGTCTGTGGGATTGAACTTAATATTTGGGGGAGGTGTGATTGCTAAAACATTAGGACTTAAACTTGCACACCATAAACAGTACAAAGGCATGAATGGAAACTGACAAGGTTAGCATGAGATCTTTGGAGGCCAGATGAAGTTAAATGAGTAACATTTCAGACACTTAATCAGATTCTGAGCCAAAAAAACTTGTTGACAGCTTTTAGGAGGCAGAATCTTTTTTGAGTACCTTTAAATTTTTTAGAGGATGTAATCATCTTTTTTTAAATTATATTTTATTGATTATGCTATTATAGTTGTCTCAATTCATCCCCCCTTCATTTGGGCCATGTTTCTTTGTCTCCTCAATTTGGCAGCCTCCCTGTGTTTCTTTCTATGTATTAGGTACAGCTGATTTGACTCCCTGTCTTGATAGCATGGCCTAATCTAATAGGTGTCCTATAGGGTCCAGTGACACAGCCCCTCCTATCACTCAAGCTATATACTCCTTTGTATGGGCTGAGTACTCCCTCCTCTTGTAGTTGAGCCTTGATTGCTGTTGGCAAGTCAACAGGAGGTATTTACCCAGGCCAGTCAGCTTCAGGGACTGGCCATGATCACTGACCACCAACCTCTGCCCTTTGTGGAGGATCAGTTGTGGAGGGGCAGAATAGTGGTCCTCTGGCATGGTCTTTAGCTGTCCATTGCATGCAGAGGCTCTGCAGTTTCTGGGGTGGTGCAGGCCAGGGTCAGCCCCAACCTGTGTTTTGCCCAGGGCCACCCTACCTGGGCTATAAAGCAATCTGAGATGGCTGCTACTTGTGCTGGGCTTGGAGAGTCCAGGAGAATCCAATTGTGAGTCTAGGCTGGCGGGGCAAACAGTGTTAGCCAGGTTGATGGAGTCTCAGATACAGCACCCGCCTGGCAGCTCTGTGGGGGAAAGTTCAGAAAAGGGACAATGACCTCTGCCTGCCTTTCTGTCTGGGAGAATACTGCCCTCCAGCTCCCACATTGAAGCCAGACACTTCTTCCCTGTATGACACTGGTGCCTGTCCAGATGGTAACACTGTGCTGGAGCTCAGAGGGAGTAAATCTTAGTAGGTGAGTCCATGTGTGGGTCCTTTTAAGAGTTACTGCTTGGGACTCTAGAAGTTTTTTCCACCTACTGAGTCTGCACTGGTTTTTGCAGCCAGAAGTTATGGGCTCTTATCTTTCTGGCACTGGAATCCTGAGCTCAGAGGCCTGGTATGGGGCTCAGACTCCTCGCTCCTGAAATAACCCACCCGAATTTTTATCCACCACACATGGGTGTGAGAGCAGCCCATTCCACATCTCCAGTCCTCCTACCAGTCTGCATAGGTGTGGTTTCTTTAATTCCATAGTTGTCAGACTTCCATTCAACTCAATTTCTGGTGGTTGTGAGTCATGGTTATTCTACGATTTAGTTGTAGTTTTAATGGGGTTGTGCAAGGAAGTGAGCTGTGTTTAGCTATGTTGTCCTCTTGTCCCTAAGTCCCCTGTAATTACCTTTTATTGGTAATTCTTCAGACACTCTGTGGTAATCTAGGCAGATGGTGACATTTTATAGATGAAACACAGAAAGGAAAGTTCAATGAGTTTCCTAAGGATACACAGTTTATTAGTATGTCTGATTCTTAGAACCAGTAGGTTTAAACAAGTTAAATCTTTTAATAATCAATATTGGGGTTTTTTAGTATGTCAAAGTGTTAACACTGTGTACTGTAACTTAGTGATGTTTAGGTTATTTTCTAGCTAAAATTATTTCTTGCTCAGCACTAATGAGGATTGTTGGAGAGGGAAGATTTAGTCTAACTCAGTTTGGGAGAGAAAAAAAAAAACATTTAACATCTTGAACTCCTGATGGTAAAAATTGCTATATCCAAAACAGGCTTTATTCATTTTCTTTTTCCTCCTTGTGTTATTAGGATTTCCAGCAGAGTGTTACCGTGGTCCTTTTTCAAGATGAGAATACATTAGTCTCTGCAGGAGCCGTGGATGGGTAACTCTTTAATTCTCAGTTCTTTTGATAAGGTTTCTTTCATGAACTGCTGTGGGGAAGTCACCTAGTCTCATTATAATTGAATGTGTGTGCTTTTAACTTTCAACATGGGGAATATCCAGCTGAGAAGAGGACCTGCAGATGACACTGGAAAAGATCTAGTTCGGACTCTTGCTCAAATAATTGAGATAATACATGTGTCATACTTAGCACATTGTCTAGCACATACAAGCAGTGTTGGCTACTCCTATTATAGAGACGCTGGATAGATAAGTTGCTTATCTATGCAGTATAATTCAGTCAGTGATTCTTATTTTAAGACATAAAATTTCTACTATCTTGGATTTTATCTTCTCGGGTTTAGTATTAACCTAAAAGAAGGAATCTGATTCAGGGCATGTAATTGGCATTCTGAGAGTACTTGAACTAGATTGATAGTAAGGTCTAATGATTTTCAATTCACATATGTACCATCCATGATTGGCCTGAATTTTTGGCTTCTAGGTAGGTTTGTAGTACTTCTTGATTGGTTGCTTTGTTAGAATATAAGTTATTTGAGTATAGGGACTCTTTCTTTTTTAAGCACCCTTCTTTGTCCCCTTATTTGCTCATTATATCTCTGAAGACATCCTTCTCTTGAAAAAACATAGTTTAAAAAGATGATGACTTGGGAGTTAAAAAGGAGAAAACTGTAGTTGAACAATGATTAAAATAAAATTTAAAAAAATTTAAACTGCAAAAAAAAAGATGATAACTTAATAGTGTATCTTCTGGACACTAAAACTCTCCTGTGGACCAAATTCTGAGGCACAAATGAAGCATTATCTAAAGGTTATCAGTGGTGCTTATAAATGGCTATGAGTGCTTGCTCTGTTTGTTTTCAGGGATACTGCCCCGTTACACCAAACTTGTGTTTTCAAGTTGCCTACAAACTAGATGTAGAGGACTAAGACAACCACCCCCAATAGATGAAATGAAAAAGAAAATAACTTTATTTTACAGAAAATAACGTTTAGATTACTTAAGGAGTTACATATAGAAATATAACCATATGGGCACAGCTTGTTACTTATGCTGTCAAAGGTTATGTACAGAGTATTAAAAGCATAGGAAATGTTTTTTTCTGCAAACAATGAAACAATGACTATCAGCACCCAACCTTCATTTTCCTTTTCCGCTCCCTTGAAGTAAACTCAAGGTAACCCATCACTGGGTCATATCACATCTGTTTCCGTTCTGCCAGAATTGTAAGCCTGACATTGGAGACAACAGTATGAAGCAGTTCAGTCTGTTTCCCAATGAGATATCCTCACTGTACCTAATTCGTGTGCCAGAGGAATTAGATTAAAAGTCATTTCATGTTCAATATAGTTGACACTGGTCGGGTTGGAAAGGACTACAAAATAACTATTTCTTTACCTTGGTTTTAGGGTAATTAAAGTATGGGACTTACGTAAGAATTATACTGCTTATCGACAAGAACCCATAGCCTCCAAGTCTTTCCTGTACCCAGGTAGCAGCACTCGAAAACTAGGTAAGCTTTTTCATAGACTATAGGACTTTTTTGTAGGATTTTTGGGGAATGTAAGTTTTTGTTAAAATTTAAAAATAGCCCTGGCTGGGTGCCTCAGGTATTTGGAGCACTGTCCCATGCACCAGAAGGTTGCAGGTTTGATTCCTGGGCAGGGAACATATCTTGGTTGCAGGTTCAAACCCCAGTTGAGGGAGCATGTGGGAGGCAACCAATCCATGTTTCTCTCTCCCTCCCTCAATTCCCCTTTCCCTCCCTTCTTCTAAAATCAATGGAAGAAAAACATATTCTTAGGTGAGGATTAAAAAAATAATAATAAAAATATCAAGCTAGTTTTCAGCAACATAGACTAGAGAAACTCTAATATGTGGTTGTATTTTTTTTGAAGTTCAAAAAATACAAACAAATGTTTTTGGTTTGTAGATACTTTGGAGAAGAATTTTATGGTTCTTCTTGTGGAATGATCTTTTGGCCTTAGCATTTTTACCCTGTTTCTACTTACTGTCACCAGGACATGCTAACTAAAGTTTCCTTTTTCCAGGATACTCAAGTCTAATTTTGGATTCCACTGGCTCTACTTTATTTGCCAACTGCACAGATGACAACATCTACATGTTCAATATGACTGGGTTAAAGACTTCTCCAGGTAAGATCTAAGTCATAGTTCATATTCTTACTCAGAAACTAGAATAGACTTTTCTGTGAAAGATAATTTAATGTTGGTTCTTTTCTAAGCCAAATTTAAGACATATAAGGGTTTTAGAGTCTTTGATTAGTTCTACTGATGAATTATGTAATTTTTGTGGGACAGAGAAAGCTGTTCTGCTCAGCTTTTGTTCTTATTGCAGGTTGTTTATAAAATTAGGCATCTGAAGTTTTTAGGCTCCCAAAATAATACCTACCTACCTCAGCTTTCTCAGTGTTAGAGGCTATATATATTGCCTCTTTTATGTTTTCCCCACCCTCGCCCTCTTTTTTCCTTAAAAAAATATTAATGTAGAATCTGATATGAAGCTGATAAATGTCATTTTTAAAAAGAAACTAAAGTTTCTCAAGCATAGTCTAAGACGGTTATTTGGGTTACATAGTTTCAAGAACATTATTAATTACTTAGGCAAGCTACATGTTAGTAACCCGGTTCTTCCTATAGACTATGAATTCTATAACCAATCCCTGGATCTGCCTATTTCCCACTAAAATAAGAGGTGCTGAAAAATATCTCAAAATAGTACAGAACTTCGAGGGGCTCTTACAAAAGTTTCCAAAGACTTCCCCCAAGCTATTATTAGGACTTTGTATCTGTGGCAGTATCACAATTGGCATTTCCAATGCCCTGAAATAGGTCTGGTGTTATCTAAACAAAAGCAAGGGTATTTGGGAAAGGAAAAAGTTTTATAACTCACTTTTCTATTTTCCTGAATGGAATCAGAACTTAGACAACTTCTAATTTAGTTATCATTTTGTTATAGTGTGGCACCAAAAAGGAACCTTGAGTTCACTTTGTCCCCCGACATCAAACAGATATGCCCAAGGCCACTGTACTATATTATAGACCACTATAATAATTCAGTGATGTTTTTCTTGTGTTCTTAAAATAACTTGATTGGTTCTCATAGATGGATGGATAGATAGATGGATGGGTAGATAGATAGATTTAATGTTTCTTTAAAATTAAGTAACAGACGTGTGTATGTGTGACACATCTGGTGACTGCTGTCTTTCTCAAAGCTTCAAAAAGGTCCTGGGCTCAATACTTTATCTCCCATACTTCTAATTCATAGTATTTTATTATACTAAGTGATGTTCATAAGGAGGGCTGTGAAACACTTTAATGAAGCATTTTAAGAGCCCAAACAAAGAAAAATAAAATTGAGCCCACAATAGGTTTTAGAAGGAGTTTTTGCTTGATTTGAAACATTAGTAGTGTACTTTATGCTAGCCTTTCTTGTACCAGCAGAGGGCAATAAATACTTTTAGGTTTAGTGGGAAGTATTATCTGTAGTTTTCCATTCATAGTTTAGAGTTGTTGAGAAAGATGAACAGTTACCGTTTTGGAATTGTATTCAGAATAAAGGAGCCTGTATATTTTGTTTCTTAACAGGGAGAAAGAAAATTCCTTCTACCCTTCTAGGTTCTTCTGGCTGGTCTAAGAATTAAATGGACATGTTGCAGATTAACAGGAGAAAATTTAACTTAATTTTTTACATGTAGGGGTTCCACAAGAATATTGGGGGGAGGAGGTGGCAACGACAAATTGGGCAGTTGAGCTTATGCCATCTTGAGCTAAGGAGAAGGGGGTAGTGGTTTGGGGGTCACTTCAGAAGGGCAGAAGGCAATTCACTTAGAGATGGAAAGGCAAATGTTTGGTAAACATCTGTTTACTAGGCCTTACAGAGGAAGTGGGATTTGGCAGGCTCTGATCTCTAATGTACCCCCACCACACCTAGTCCATATTCTTCACAGATAACTGGTGATATCTCTGTTATGGGAACAGGCCCTTTATCCAAGTTCTTTTAGGCAGTTAAAGGGGAGGTAACAAGAAAAACTTCCGGAGCCCTCTGTTTCTTTAACAAACTAAAATTAATCCTTATGACAAAGAGACACGTTTAGGGTGGAAAATTTTGCTCCCCTACAGTCAGTCCTGCCTTTGAAACTTGCCTTAGAAGTTCACAGTCCAGAAGCTGAGCTGATAGATTGTTCTGTTGCATTGAATCAGTCTCTTCATCCTGGCAATAATAGGTCAGTCCAATTAAATTCGTTTCAGGAGGCAGAGAGGCATGTGGTCTCCCAAAGCAGTCTATATTGTGTAAACAAGAAGTCAGGCATTTAATATAAAGAGGCATTTCTTTGGAAACAAAAGAGAAGCAAAGGTTAATGGTTAGAGCAAATTATACAACAGTTTTTGAGCTTATGGAGTAGCCAGTCAAGAAGATTGCTAGATGTCAGGGTTGAAACATCTTTTGCAGTTTGAAATGTCTTTGATGATGTCATCAGGTGTTCAGATAAACTTTCTGAGTGGCTTACACAACAGCAGGCAAAAAGGTTGTCTAAAAATGTACTATTGTGGTGACCTCTCTTAAGTGTTTATCAAGTTCAGCTTCAGTTTGCAGGGCTTTGGGAAAAGTACGGTTTTAGTTCTCAGTGATTCCAAGTCAAAAGTGGGAGAAAAATTGGAAATGTTACTTTGTTGAGTTGTTAGCCAAATATTTGAGGAAACTAGAATTCGGATCCAGTCCAGTTTACAGGTGGAAAACAAAATCTCAAAAGCAGTAGACAGTAGAACTGAAATCTTATATCCGCAAGTGTGCCTCATGGTTTCTATTGAAACAAATTGTTTTTTCTCTAAAATAAATCACCCTCGTTTTAATCAAAGATAACCAAATTATGACTAACTTATTTGCAAAATAAGTCTGGTTTAAATAAACTTGGTCAGATTATTTACATAAATGCTTCAAGAATGGCAACTGATCTTTTAAATCTGCTTTATGTAACTTTTCATAAGGAATCTCCAGACTCAAATTTCAACAGCCTCTCAAAGCTAAGCCAAGCCAAAGGCTTGCTATTGGACTTCACTTGTAATACCTTTAGATTTGGGTTCATTCCTCTCTTATTGAGCTCCCTAAAATATCCAGAGTTTCCTATGCCTGCCAGGAAGTAATGTGATAAGGCTGCTGAACCCTGTAGTCAAGGTACCAGGCTGATTTTTTTCCCCAAGGGGGCTTTATTGGCTTCTATAAACTCAATCTTAGTTCCTTAAAGCTGTCGGGTCATATCTGAGTTTATGCATGTCTCTGTCAAACATGACATTCCAGTCAAAGCCCTGCTAATATAAGCAATGTTTCCAACTATATCCTGTTACAGAGAGGATAATATCCTGTTATAGATTCTTAATGAACTTATGTAAATAACACTGTTGAGTGGGAAAAAAAACACGAAGAGTTTCCAAATTCTGTAGGATTCAGGTGGAAAGAAAAAAATAAATGTTTTAATTCTGCTTAGAAAGGTACAATTTACCAAATTGCTTTGGGTCGTGGGTAGCTCAGGAGGGGAAAAAATGTCCTTGTATCTGGAAAACAAAGATTAAAGATCCAATAATATTTCAAACTGAAAGTGATAAAAATTATAATCATCTTCGTTAGTTCATTTAATCCTATGCAACTATTATTATTATTTTTAAAGATTTTATTTATTTTCAGAGAGGGAAGGGAAGGAGAGAGAGAGAAACATCAATGTGCGGTTGCTGGGGGCTCTGGCCTGCAACCCAGGCATGTACCCTGACTGGAATTGAACCTGCGACACTTTGGTTCGCAGCCCGAGCTCAATCCACTGAGCTATGCCAGACAGGGCTGCAACTATTATTTTTTTAATCCTCATCCAAGGACGTGTCCATTGGTTTGAGAGAGAAATACCTGTGTGAAAGAGAAACATCCATTGGTTGCCTCCCCTATGGGCCCTGACTGGGAATTGAACCCACAACCTTTCGGTGTACAGGACAATGTTCCAACCAACTGAGCCACCCCGGCTCAGTTGATCTTGATCTTTTATTAGCAGTTTTATGAAGCCGTCGATTTTTTTTTTTCATTAGAGTTCTACAAATTCTTGCCCAGTTCAATAGTATAATCTGAAAGTTAGTGACATTCACCCATATAATATAACCTAAGAAGTCTTATCATCACTTATTTGACAGTGTTTCCCATGTAATGTAGCATGACAAATAAGCCTAATTAGTTTCATATCTCCTTTTTTATAAAAGAACAAATCCTGTGAAATGATTCAAGGACCCTCTGAAAAATTAGTTGAGGTCAAAAAGACTGCATTTAGAATTTGATTATAGAAAGTTTGTCAAAACTGTCAAAATGTTTTAAAATAATCAAATAGGATCATAGATCACTGTGATATAATGCTTAGTTATTCATTTAAGCATGATGACAATTAAAGATTTTACAGGCAAATTCAGAAAGTTCAGTACTTGTAAGTGAAACTTAGCCCTCATAATCAAAGACCTGTTAAAACAACATAGGCGTTTACTTAGATAAAACATAAAATTCCTGCTTTTTAGTTAGATTACTCAAAGGTAAAGAAAAACTATTCAGAATCTCTCCGTCAAGAGCAGATCAAAGGTGCAATAAAACTTTTGCCCTGGCTGGTGCGGCTTCAGTGGATTGAGTGCTGGCCTGGGAACCGAAGGGTTGCTGGTTTGATTCCCAGCCAGGGCACATGCCTGGGTTGGGGGCCAGGTACCCAGCTGGGAGCATGTGAGAGGCAGCTGAACTTTGTTCTTTTAACAGAGAGAAAACCAAATTCTAGTTTTGTATCAGGTTACTTTTGATATTAAAACTCATCTACTTGATTAAATTCATCTCAGTGTTAGCCAGCATGGCCATGCATAAAACTCTTCTTAAGGTTCCTATTTTACAAACCTTTTATAACTTCCTTTTTTACATTCAGATTTTGTCCTATTCTTTCTTTCTTTTTTTAACTGCTCTTTAGGACAAAATCACTTTGTTTTCCCTTAACAAAATACATGTCCATTTCTTACACTGTTTTTTTTTGTTTGTTTTTTTCAACTGAAAACACAAATTTTCCTTGCATACTAGAATGTTTCCCTTATTATTTTAGTAGTTTTAACTGCGTATATTGTTTTAATTTTTAACACTTAGAAACCTTAATTGCTAGTGAAAACTAAGAATTAAGCAAGTGTGGACTGTTAGTCATACCAGTATTTTTTGATTGGCAAATTATGAACACATTTCATAATTCCTAGAAACATGTTTGTTCATAATACAATCTTTCAGTAAAGCACAAAAACAGTTTCTAACCGGCCCAAACATAGTAGTTGAGTCTATACTACGTGTATCTGAACTGATTCATATCCTGCTTGTAACTTCACAGTGAAAGTGTTTAATGTGGAGAGTATTTGATATGTAGTATTTTTCTTGAAAAGCTTTAGATAGAAAGGTTTTTTTCCAGTTTTATTCTAGCAAAAGGAAAGGATTTCTGTGAACAACTAATGGACAGCTGTTCAGACCCTTAATAATTCTTTCCCCTCTGTTGGAAGATTGGAATGAGATTTTTTTCCTGCCTAAATGTATTCTTAAGTTCTCCAATAATGGATTTTTTTCTGTTACTTTCTAGTAATGTTCTGATTCTGGAGCCTTCAAATTTGGTCTCCTTAAGATAGAACAACCTATCAAGCACATTATGCTAGATTGGATAACTTGCCCTTTTAACCATGTATAGTGAGAAGTCTAAACCTAAAGGCTAAACCTAACCTATTTGGAGTATTTTATATATGACCATATAGTTTACCCCACTACCTCCTTCTACTGTTCAGCCTATTTTAAGTGCTGGGTTTAAAGATTCCCTCATCCCAGACAAGTTATCCATAAATCTTAACTCTTGTTACTAATTTTTACCTATTCATGCAACACATGTTTGAAGATCTACTCTATTCAAAGTAAGAATGTTTTCTTAATACTTTCTTTTCTGTAGTCAGCCATATACCAAGTATTTGAGTTTAGATCATGAGATTGGATCTAATATAATATAGCCTCTTTCTAGAATTTGCTTTACTTCCTGACAATGCCAGGTTCCTTTATATTTGGTGAATGTAGCTTGACCATCAGCTTCAATAGTCAATACACTGTTTTTCCCCCCCTCTGGTAGTGGCTGTCTTCAATGGACATCAGAACTCGACCTTTTATATTAAATCCAGTCTTAGTCCAGATGACCAGTTTTTGGTCAGTGGCTCAAGTGATGAAGCTGCCTATATCTGGAAGGTAAGTTACCAACTTCCCCCACAAACATGAGACTAAAATATTCTTTCAAATATTTTTTCCAAAATGAGGTAAGTTTAGTGTAAATATATACTATTAACTTTTTCTACATCAGATGTTCAGTTAAAGTTGCTTCTTGTCTTTTTAATATAGCCAAAATCTCACTCTGTTGTCATAAGATATATCACACTTTTATGGCCAGAGCGTCGCAGAAATTGACAATCCATATCTTCAGTAGTTTCACAGGTTATCAGGAAATTGAAAATTCAGAAGTCTGGAAAGAACTTTAATTACTTTGTCCTGCTTCCTGGAAAAACATGCTGTACTACCTTTCTGCCCTGTGTTTTCAAATTCTCATTCAAAACACACACACACACACACACACACACACACACACACACACACACACACACACACAGTACTTAAATCTCTAGGATTCAGTCTATACCCAAATCAGCCATAGAACTTTGCACAAAATACTGAAAAATATCTGTATAATAATTGTGTTCTTTACTCTCCTGTCTTAGAAGTGGTTCAGTCTTTGGCCTACTAAAACAGATGTGGCTGGTTTATGTTTTGTATATATTTAATAGCATTATTTAAAAATTTTTGATTTTATAGACTTCTCATTTCTGCTATACAAATTTATATATATACTTTTTACTTTTTAAATAAGTGATTCTAAAATGACTACTGGAAGCCAAGAAATTTAGAACTGTCCATTTGAAATTCACTGGAGAAAACTGAAATGTTACATACATACAAGTAGCATAAAAATTATCCTTGAAAAGTGGCTATCTTGGGTATAATTAGTATAGAAATGTCTGGGAGTTCAAGAAAGAAGAGCATCAAGATATTGTTTACCTAGGAATAGAAATTAGTTATCTTCTAGGTTGCCCTGTAATTTCTAAATGTCCTTGACATTGGTGAAGTGAATGATCGGAGTTTACACATTCTGGATTTTTTGTTTTATTTTGTTTTTTATTGATTTTATTTTATTTTTGTATTACCATTTAGTCCCATTATACACACCCCCACCCCAAAGCAATCATCACACTGTTGTCCATGTCCATGAGTCCTTTTCCTTTTTGTTCAGTCTTTCCACTCCCTAACATCCCCTTCCCCACAGCTGTTTTCCTGCTTTCCATCTATGAGTCTGCCTCTGTTTTGCATGTTAGTTCAGTTTGTTCATTAGATTCCACATATGAGTGAAATCACATGGTATTTGTCTTTCTCTGGCTGGCTTATTTTGTTTAGCATAATGTTCTCCAGGTCCATCCATGCAGTTACAAGGGTAAAATTTTCTTTTTTCAGCCAAGTAGTATTTCATTGTGTAAATGTCCCATTGTTGTTTTATCCCATTATCTACTGATGGATACACACAGGCTGCTTCCATATCCTGGCAGTTGTAAATAATGCTGCAATGAACGTAGGGGTGCCTATGTTCTTTCATATTTGTATTTTGGGTTTCTTGGGGTATATTCCCAGAAGTGAACTAGCTAGGTTCTACTAGTGGAAAGGCATATCCATTTTTAATTTTTTGAGGTATCTTCATACTGCTTTCCACAGTGGCTGCTTCAGCCTGCATTCCTACCAACTGTGTAAAGGGTTCCCCTTTCTCCGCATCCTCACCAGCACTTGTTTGTTCATTTATTTTTTTTTTTTAAGTACCATATTTTTGGAGCATAAGACGCACCTAGGTTTTAGAGGAGGAAAATAGGAAAAAAATTTTGAAGCAAAAAATGTAAAATATTTAATAACATAAATAACATAATATTTCACCAATGTAAATGTAAACAGAACTCAACAGCAGCATTAACAGCCATTATTCCTCCCAAATTTGGGGGGGGGGACTATGTCTTATAGTCTGAAAAATACAGCATATTTTATTGATTATGCTATTATAGTTGTCCCATTTTTTCTCCCTTTTATCCCCCTCTCCCCTGCACTCTGTCTCCCTTCAGCATTCACCCCCTAAGTTCATGTCCATGGATCATACATATAAGTTCTTTGGCTTTTCCATTTCCCATACTAATCTTAACCTCCCCCTGTCTATTTTGTATCTACCAATTATGCATCTTATTGCCTGTACCTTTTTCCCCATTCTACCCCCCACTTCCCCACTGATAACCCTCCTTGTGATCTCCATTTCTATGATTCTATTTCTGTTCTAGTTGTTTGCTTAGCTTTTGTTTTTGTTTTTTAGGTTCAGTTGTTGATAGTTGTGAGTTTATTGTCATTTTATTGTTCATATTTTTTATCATCTTTTTCTTAGGTAAGTCCCTTTAATATTTCATATAATAAGGGCTTGTTGATGATGAACTCCTTTAACTTGACCTTATCTGGGAAGCAATTTATCTGCCCTTCCATTCTAAATGACAGCTGTGCTGGAGAGAGTCATCTTGGATGTAGGTTCTTGCCTTTCATGACTTCTAATCCTTCTTTCCGGCCCCTTCTTGCCTGCAAGGTCTCTTTTGAGAAATCAGCTGATAGTCTTATGGGAACTCCTTTGTATGTAACTGTTTCCTTTTCTCTTACTGTTTTTAAGATTCTCACCTTATCTTTCATCTTGATGATATAATTATGATGTGCCTTGGTGTGTGCTTCCTTGGGACCAACTTCTTTGGGACTCTGAGCTGCCTGGACTTCCTGGAAGTCTACTTCCTTTGCCAGATTGGGGACCATTTCTTCATTTGTCCAAATAAGTTTCCAATTTCTTGCTCTTTTTTTTTTCTTTCTGGCACCCCTATGATTTGGATGTTGGAGCACTTAAAGTTGTCTCAGAGGTTCCTAAGCCTGTCCTCATTTTTTCGAATCCTTGTTTCTTCATTCTATTCTGGTTGGATGTTTATTTTTTTCCTTTTGTTTCAAATCATTAATTTGATTCCCGGTTTCCTTCCCTTCACTGTTGGTTCCCTGTATATTTTCCTTTATTTCACTTTGCATAGCCTTCATTTCTTCCTTCATTTTGTGACTGAACTCGATTATTTCTGTGAGCCTCCTGATTACCAGTGTTTTGAATTCTGCATCTTATAGGTTGTCTGTCTCATTGTTTAGTTCCTTTTTTGGAGTTTCGATCTGGTATGTCTTTGTCTTGGTGCACCTGTTATGTTGTAAGGGGCGGAGCCTTGGGTATACACCAGGGTGGGGCAGCCCATTTTGCTGCATTGTGGCACTGTCTGTGGGGAAGGGGTCAGTGAGGGGACAATGCCTCTTGCTTGCTTGCTCAGCTCTTGCCCCACTTTCCCTCACTTCCCTCGCTTCCCACAAATGTATTGTGCCTTTTCAGGTGCTGATTCCCAGGTGGGTGGATTTGTGTATGCCCTAGGATCCTGTGGGCCTCTCCAACAAACTCTCCTATGAGACTGGGAGTTTCTTCTGCTGCTGCAACCCCCATAAATTTTTACCACAAGAGGTTCTGAGACTTTAGTTTCCTGTGCCAGAACCCTGGATTGCAGTGGTTTGTGTTGCTCCCCAGTTGTTCTTCCCAGCTAATCTTCATGCAAATGTCCAGCTGCCACCTTGCCTTCTCCATCGGCCTGCTGCCACCTTGTCATTGTACCCTCTCCACCCCAGCTTCCTGTCTCTGCCCCTCCTACCAGTCTGGATGAATATTTCTTTAACTCCTTGGTTGTTGGACTTCCATACAGTTTGATTTTTCTGGCATTTCTGGTAGTCTTTGTTTTTGAATTGGTTGTTTTCTTTCTTTTGGTTGTACGAGGAAGCAGAGTACATCTACCTCTTGCCTACATCTTGGTTGGAACTCCTGTTAGTTGGTTTATTGATAATAGCCCTTCTGTGAGGTGTGCAGTGATAACTCACTGTGGTTTTAATTTGCACTTCTCTTGTGATTAGTGGTGTTTAGCATGTTTTCATATGTCTATTGGTCATCTGTATGTCCTTATCTGTCCAATTTCCAACACCATTAATTGAATAAACTTTCTATAGCCTATTGTACGTGCTTGCTTCCTCTGTCAAATATTAATTGACTATAAAGGTGTGGGTTTATTTCTAGGCTCTCTATTCTCTTCCATTGATCTGTGTGTCTGGTTTTTTTTTTCTGCCAGTACCATGATATTTTGATTACTATGGCCTTATAGTATGGTTTGATATTAAGTAGAGTGATTCCTTGAAATTTGTTCTTTCTCAGGATCGCTGTTGCTATGCAGGGCCTTTTGTGGTTCCATACAAATTTTTGAAATAATTGTTCTAGTTCTGTGAAATACATCATTGGTGTCTTGATAGGAATTGTGTTGAATCTATAGATTACTTTGGGTAGTATGGACATTTTAATGATGTTAATCCTTCCTATCCATGAACACGGTATGTGCTTCCATTGATTTGTATCTTCTTCTGTTTCTTCAGTGTCTTATACTTTCCCAAGTACAAGTCTTTTACATCCTTAGTTAGGTTTATTCCTAGGTATTTTATTCTTTTTGTAGCAACTGTAAATAGGATTGTTTTCTTAATTTCCCTTTCTGTTCCTTCGTTATTGGTAGATAAAAATGTAAATGATTTCTGGATATTAATTTTGTATCTTGCTACTTTGTTGAATTAACTTATAAGTTCTAGTAGTTTCTTAGTGGAATCTTTAGGGTTTCTTTGTACATACAGTATCATGTCATCTCCAAATAATGACAGTTTTACTTCTTTCTTTCTAATTTGGATGCCTTTTATTTCTTCTTTCCTGATTGCTGTGGCTAGGACTTCCAGTACTAGAATCCAGTACTATGTTGAATAAGAGAAGTAAAAGCAGACATCCCTGTCTTGTTTCCGATCCTAAGGGGAATGCTTGTAGTTTTTGCCCATTGAGTATGATGCTGGCAGTGGGTTTGTCATATATGGCCTTTATTATGTTTAGGTGTGTTCCCTCTAATTCCACTTTGCTGAGAATTGTTATCCTAAATGGGTGTTGGCTTTTATCAAATGGTTTTCCTGTATCTATTGATAATGTCCTTTTTTCCTTCATTTTCTTTATATTGTGAATCACATTTATTGATTTGTGAATGTTGTAGCAACCATGCATTCCTAGAATAAATCCCACTTGATCATGATGTATGATATTTTTGATGCATTGCTGTATTCAGTTTGCTAATATTTTGTTGAGGATTTCAGGGTGTTTTTTTTTTCTTTTGCCTATCATTTTCTTCCTTTTTAGTGTCTTTATTGAGCTTTGGCATTAGGATAATGCTGCCTTGTAAAATGAGTTTGAGATCCTTCCCTCCTCTTGAATTTTATGAAATAGTTTGAGAAGTAGGGGTGTTGGTTCATGTCAGAATGTTTGGTAAAATTCACCTGTCAAGCCATCTGGTCCAGGGCTTTTGTTTGTTGGGAGTTTTTTTTTTTATTACTGCTTCAGTTTTACTAGGTATACTCTGTTTATTCAGATTTTCTAATTTTTCTTGATTTAATTTTGGAAGATTGTATGTTTCTAGAAATTTATCCATTTCATCCAGGTTGCCCAGTTTGTTGGCATATAGTTTTGTTCATATTTTTTTAAATCCTTTGTATTCCTTTGGTATCAGTTGTTATTTCTCCTCTTTCATTTCTGATTATATTTATTTGGATTGTTTCTTTCTTGATGAGTCTGGTTAAAGGTTTGTCAATGTTATCTTTTCAAAGAAACAAGTGTTGGAATCATTAATCTTTAGTATCATTTTATACTATATTTCATTTATTTCTGCTCTGATCTTTATTATTTCCTTCCCTCTGCTAACTTTGGGCTTTGTTGCTCTTTTTCAAGTTCCTTTAAGTATAAAGTTAGATTGCTTATTTGAACTTTTCTTATTTTTTGAGATAGGCCTGTAATGCTATGAATTTCCCTCTTGGGATTGCTTTCTCAGTGTTCCACAGATTTTGGATTGTTTTGTCCTTATTTTCGTTTGTTTCAAGGTATCTTTTGATTTCTTCCTTGATCTCATTGTTGACCTATTCATTGTTTAATAACATGTTATTTAGGTTCCATGTCTTTGTGTTTTTCAGTGTTCTTGTGATTGATTTCTAGTTTCATAGCATCGTGGTCAGAGAAGATGCTTCATAGGATTTCAGTCTTAAATTTATTGAGACTTGTTTTGTGTCCTAACATGCAGTCTATCCTAGAAAACATTCCATGTGCTCTTGAAAAGTATGTGTATTCTCCTGCTTGGGGTGAAATGCTCTGAAGATATCAAATCCATTTGATCTAGTGTGTTGTTTAAGGCCACTACCTCCTTGTTGGTTTTCTACTTAGAAGATCTATCCATTGAACTCAGTGGTGTGTTAAAATCCCTGACTATGACTGTATTTCTGCTTATCTCTCCCTTTGGTCCACATTTCTCTACTCTGTCCCTTCTACCTCCCAGCTGATAACCCTCCAAATGGTGCATGGATTAAGAAGCATAGTTGATAGGTACAAAATAGACAGGGAGAAGTTACGAATAGCATAGGAAATGGAGAAGCCAAGGAACTTACATGTATGACCCATGGACTTGAACTAAGTCGGGGAGATTGCTGGAGGGAAGGGAGAACTGGGCAGAGGGGACAAAATGGGGAAAAAATGGGACAGATGTAATAGCGTAATCAAAAAAACATACTTTAAAAAAGATTTGCTTCACATATTTAGGTGATCCTATGTTGAGTACATAAATGTTTACTAGGGTTATATCCTCTTGTTGGATTGTTCCCTTTATCATTATGTAGTATCCTTTTTTGTCTTTTACTGTAACCTTGGTTTTAAAGTCTATTTGTGTTTTTTTTTTCTCCTCTTTTTTTCCTTTCCATTTGCATGAAATATCTTTTTCCATCCATTTACTTTTAGTCTGTGTGTATCTTTCAATCTGAGATGGGTCTCTTGGAGGGATCATATATATGGGTTTTGTTTTCTTATCCATTCAGCTACCCTGTGTCTTTTGGTTGGAGCATGTAAGCCATTTACATTTAAGGTGATTATTGATAGATACGTATGTGGTGCCATTTTATTGTTGGACTATTTTCCTGTTTCTTTTTTCCCCTTTCTCTACTTCTTAAAAAGCAAGCCCTTTAATATTTGTTTCAGTACTGGTTTGGTGTTAGCAAACTCCTTTAGCTTTTTTCTTGTCGGGAAAGCTCCTTATTTCTCCTTCAATTTTAAAGGATAGCCTTGGTGGGTGAAGTAGCTTTGGTTGTGGACCTTGCTTTTTATCACTTTTAATATTTCATGCCACTACTTTCTGGCCTGAAATGTTTCTGTTGAGAAATCAGATGACAGCCTAACTGATGCTCCCTTATAGGTAACTACTTGGTTTTCTCTTACAGCTTTTAGGATTCTCTTCTTGTCTTTAAGGCTTGTTGTTGTAATTATAATGTGTCTCAGTGTAGACCTCTTTGGGTCCAACTTGTTTGGGACTCTCTGAGCTTCCTGGCCTTATGTGTCTTTTTCCTTCACCAGATTAGGAAAGTTTGGGTCATTATTTCTTCAAATAGGTTCTCAATCCCTTGCTCGCTCTCTTCTCCTTTTGGCATTCCCATGATGCAGATGTTGTTACCCTTCATATTGTCCAAAATGTTTCTTGAGCTCTCCTCATTGTTTAAAAATTCTTTTTTCTTTTAGTTGCTCTGCCTGGGTCTTTTTTTCTACCTTGTGTTCCAAATCACTGGTTTAATCCTCTGCTTCATGTAACATACTATTTGTTCCTTCCTGTGTGTTATTTATTTCAGATACTACATTCTTTATTTCTGACTGGTCCCTTTTTTTATGGTTTCTAGTTTCTATGTCGCTTTTCATGCTACTGAGTATCTTTATAATCATTTCCCTAAACTTTGTGGTAAATTGCTTGCCTCTGTTTCATCTAGCTCTTCTTCTGGAGAATTCTCTTATTCTTTCATTTGGGTTCTGTTTGTCTTCTCATTTAGGCTGCCTCTTTGTATTTGTTTCTATGTATTAGTTAGATCTGCAAAGACTCTGGTGCATGTCTTTGTCAGACGCTGCTTGTGACTGGCCCTGGTCAACCTGTTTGGAGCTATCAGAGATCCACAGCATGTGGCTCCCTCTGTTGGTCCTTTTTGGGTGTCTAGAAAGAGCCAGGTTGCTCACATCAGTAGCAGGTTCTGGGGAGGGTCAGCTGAAGTCTCAGATCTTACAGAAATCTGCCTTAGCTGTTAAACTAATCAGTGATAATGTCCTTAAGCTATAATTAGCACCCTGGCTTATGTACCACAGGGTAGGGCAGAATTATTCCTGCAGGTGGGGCTCTTGCTCCCCTCAGGCTGATGCCACTTAGAGAGGAGTGCTATGACTGAGAACTATGGCTTCTGCAGTATAAGGAACGACTCAGCACAGGGATCCTAGCATCGTTCCTCCAGTTCTCTCCCCAGAGCCACCAATCCCAGACTCTCCTCAAGTGTCTTTAATCCACTCTGCCCTCCCTCTGCCAGAGCCCGAGATAAGGGGCTACAAATGAAATTTTGCGTGTTGATTCTTTAAGAGTCTTTCTGCATCTCCAGGAGTCTCTTCTTGGCAGACAGAAACCTTGCTGCTTTTCACAGCTAGATGTTATCCAGCTTCCTTTCTAGCTCCAGTGCTGTAGGCTGGGGAGTCCAACTTGGGGTTTAGATCCTACGCTTCTCAAGGGGAACCCCCCCCCCCCCAGCCACTGGAATATCTCTCCGGAACTTCCGCTGCAGCCCGTAGGAGCCCAGCCAGCCCTCTAATGTCTCTTCACTCCGTATCAGTCATGTTATGGTGAAGTGGTTTCTTCTGTCTGTCCAAGGTTATAAGGCTTCTCTCCAGCTAGTGTTCAGTTGGTTATTCAGGATGATTTCTCTGCAATTTAGTTGTAATTCCAGATTAGTCCTGGGAGGAGGTTAGTATAGTTTCCACATACTTCTCTGTCATCTTGGATCTGTCTACATTCTGGATTTTAGAGTCAGGGGTTCCATATTATCAAATCCCTTCTCAAGAGAAATTATATCATTTTTAGTCCTGCCAACTTCTAGGAAGACTATGTTGTCTTAGGACAAGGGTAGACCCTCTTGGGTATGAAGCATAATTCTTCAGCTTAATTTTATATGGTCCTGAGGGAAGTAGTAAAAATGTCATTTCTCTGTATACCTACAGTTGCAAAAATGCAACACTACCTTATTAATAGCTTTTAGTAACACTATCCTAGATGGTCACAAGGTGGAGTTATTATTCTATCCAAGATGCTTTTGTGTTTGGCTTGCCTCTTTTTCTACGACATATTTTTTATTTGTATTTTTAAATGAAAGTTTGCTTATAAAACATATTGGAGACACTCATCTTGTGATAAGTTTTCACCTAGTTTCTTGTCTATAAAATTCTCCTGACTTGAGCTTTACACTTTTAACAATACGTGTCACTAGTATTGATGTTTCTGTCTTACATTTTAAATTTTGAGTTTCAAATTTGGTCTTATATCTTGTTAAGTTTCTTTCTTCTTAAAAAAAAATCAGACACACCAAAAAGTGTAATGAAAGATTGTCCAAAAATACTTATGCCCTGATCTTTTAAAAAATTATTTAAAATCAATTTCTTACTTATATACATTAAGACATAGATACAGTTTTGTTGCCAGTTCTTTCAAAGTTCCTCCCTAGCCCTGTTTGGTAGTACAAAGACCTTTTTTTGGTTGTTTCGGGGAATGAGGGTTTAGGGATACTCCCTAAGGGCATGAAGTAAAGATACTCAGCAGTTGTTAGTAACCCATCTTCAGGTACCTAACTAGTGGCTGTCACACACATGGGTGACCCTTTCTGAATTCTAGGCTGGGTCACGTGTTAGTGCTGAATGACGTGGGTCAGACATGATGTTCTCCTGCCTGTCCACACATAACTCAGCGTGCAGACTCTGATATTTGAGATCCTGGCAAGCTTACTGCTCCTAAAATTGAATTAGCTTAGTGAGGTGGCTCAGTTTCTCTTTTCCATGATAAAACAAGAGGGTTGGACCTGTTAAAAAAATTTTTTCCACAAGCTGAATATCCAGCCTGTTACGTTGTGTTATAACTCTGCTACCTTTCCAAGAAGTCAGAATTCTCTCAAGTTTTGGTATTTTCCCTACACTTAGAAGTTCATGGGTGTAAGAAGACAGAGTAAAAATAAAAGAAGGAAGTTTTAGATCTTGAGACACAGGAGAATGGCTTAATTCTCACCACTGCCCAGCAAAGGGGAGATATAATATAGACTGATTGTGATGTCAAAGACTTAAAAATAAAAAGACTTAATATTGTATTTTTTTTTCTTTTTAATTTTCTACCCCTTGTGACACCCTCACCCATACTCCTCCCTTCTTCCCTGGTTCACTTCTAATAGAACCACTGAATAGTATTCAAGTGGTTATAAATAAACTGATTTGGCATAGTCATTCTACCGCTGACTGGCAAAACACTGAGCCTGACACTTTAGGAAGTGTAAATGATCTCATGGCAGAAATAAAGATTAGATTTGGTTTCTTACTGGACCAAGTAAGGACATTTTTTTGAGGAAAGGTGCTGATCTCCTTAGTATGTTGAAACATATTAAATGTTTTATGAGGTCTGTAGGTTAGAGCCAGTTACTGCTAGAGGTACCTTTGTAGCTCTGGGAGGTACTTTGGAATTCTTATGCCTTGAATTAAAGTCTTTATAACAAAGTGGAATATGTAAGAGAGGACAATTTTCTGTGTTTTAACCATTTCCAGAATGCAGAGATGTAAATGTCTCTTGGACTTTAAATAGTCTCCTCTTCCTTCTTAAAGGTCGAAGGAGGCTTTTTTAAAAAAAATGTAATCATGTAATTATGGCAATGTTTTTTATAGTAACAGTGAGCATAAGTAAAAATTTATCTGAATAAAATGAAGAATTTAAACACCACCTGAGTTTCATTAGAGGAAACTAATCTTCCTTGAAGCAGTCATTAAGTGAAGCATACTATACCATACTAGAACAGTCCTAATCTGCATTCATAAATATTTATTGGACATTAGTTCTCATTTCAGCTTTACAACATGCTCCTCTCTCCACCTTTTTTTATTTAGGTAGAATTCATATAACATAAAATTCACCATTTTAGTCATTTTAATGTATACACTTCAGTGATTTTAAATATAATCACAATATTATGCATGTATCACCACCATGTCATTTCCAAACATTGTATCTCTCCAGAAAGAACCTCCGTACCCTTTAAGACTCACTCTCCATTTCCCCCAGCCCCTGGCAACCACTAATCTATGTTCTGTTTCTATGGATTTACCTATTCTGGACATTTCATGTAAATGGAATCATGTAATATGTGATCTTTTATGTCTGAGTTCTTTAACTTAACATGTTTTTAAGGTTATCATTGTTGCATGTATCTGTACTTCATTCCTTTTTATGGCTGAACATTCCATTGTATGTTATGTGTAGTCCACAATGTATTTATCCATTCATAAGTTGGTGGACATTGGAATTACTCTACTCTGGCTTTTTGAATAAAACTACTATGAACATTTATGTACAAGTTTTTGTTTGAACATGTTTTCACTTCTCCTGGGAAAATATACCTAAGACTAGAATTGCTGGGTCATATGGAAATTAATCCTATGTTTAACTTTTTGACGAACCATCCCTTCCCTTTTAATGCTACGTAAAGTGCCTAGATCATGGTAATTATTCAAGACATGCTAAATTTTATTGTCATTATTATTATTCCTGTGTTATAGTCAAATTGTAAAAAGTTTTTTAACGGGTCTTGTCCTTTGTTTTTTGCTCTTAGATCCTGTAGATAAATGCACTAATGTACATACATTCTATTGGTAGATGTTTGGTTTTTCTTGAAATTTATTTTGATCTTTGAGTACACATTTAGGTTCTCCTGGGTATTGTAAAATCTGGAAACTGAGCAAGGGGGGCAGTATTGTGAAATGAAAATCTAGAGGCAACAGCAGAGTAAACCAATGGAGTAGAATAATGTGCTTCTACCAGGGAGGGTCAAGGGGACTTGAGGATTTCCTTTTCCTTTTAACTTGCTGCTACCAGACCTGCTTGGGTGTGTGGTGATTAGAAACTTAATAGGCTGGGGCCCACTAGTAGAGGAGGAAGAAGAATTTCTGTGGCTATTGAGATAGTTAAAGATTATCTTGAAAGTCTTTTTTAAAATATGCTAACTCAAAGGAGAATAAGTCATTGTTCTCTGTGATGTGGTAGGAGTAGGCAGTAAGTGAAATCCTTTTAGATAGTACTCAGAAAAAGCTTCCTATCTGTTAAACTTTAATTCACACAGCAAGGCAAATTAAATTAGACTCTGGTTTTTGTCTTTTGCTTTTTGAATCATCATATATGTGCCATTTAACCCAAGAGAGAGGAGTGGTAATAAGTTGGATAACCTTATGATTCATTGTGTCAAATCTCTTAACTATAATCTGAGGAATCTATTAAGTTTACTTAGTCATACAAATATTCTTCCCAGAGTCGCCTCCACTTTCTTTATATAAATGAGCAATGATTCAGAGCCTCAGGAAAATGAAGAGAATAATTTCTCCTTTTTAAACACATGCTAATAATAGTTATATGAGTTTGTACTCCATATTGTGCTGATTAATTCCCATGGCCTCTGAAAGGGATTGGCAACTCTTGAATCAGACAGCTGTCAAATGCATATTATTAGTGGCATCCAATGAGGGGGTAAATATGATTTTAGTCATGTATGTAGTACTTCAAAATGTGACCCTTCTTTTTTATACTTTAAAATGTAGCAACACTTACTTGAAAATTCAAGTCGTCTTTAAGCAAATTAACTGAAACAAAATTTTAGAGGAATTTTTCTTCCAAAAAGGATATCAAGTGTCATATAAAATGTAGTTTATATCCTCTAAAATGAAAGGATATATAACTTTGGACTTTGGGAAAAGTCAGTGAATCTTCTTTTGGAAGAAAGACTATCTTCTTGTCCCAGGAATGATGATAGCATGTCTCGGGTGCCTTCATGTTGTGTCCCTGAAGGTAGCTGGCTAGAGATCTGAAAATGTCTAGGCAATGTAAAAACAAGATTCTACTTGAACTGCAACCAGTCTTGAATTTTAGTCAAAATATGTATAGCTGGATGGCCCTGATTTGAACTAAGACCTAAACTAGAATCTAAGCTCATTATTTACTTACTTTGGCTCATTCCTGTTTTCTCAGATTGATGACAAAAAGTACTTTTATTACCCATTGGGACTCTTTTTCTAATCTATAACTAGGCATACACAGGGGCCTTTGGTAACAATCCTCAAGATCTCTGAGACACCAATATGAAGAGATTCAAAGCCTTTAGCTGGGAGAACTAACACAACTCTGCTAACTTTTTTTGTGGGGTTTTTTTGTGTGTGTTTGTTTGTTTGTGCACAAAGGTGTCCACACCCTGGCATCCTCCAACTGTGCTCCTGGGTCATTCTCAAGAGGTCACATCTGTGTGCTGGTGTCCGTCAGATTTCACAAAGGTTTGTAAACAAATACCCATAGTTGGTTTAAAAAGTAGATAATAGATTTGTGGTTTTTCTCAAGGTTAGTTTGAGATCTATATAGACTTTCATGCTTAAATAAAGATTTAAAAGAACTAGAGGTCTTCCAAGATCTGTTCAACATTAACTATACATATTCTACTTTTTTTTAACAATAGAGAAATTGTATTATGCAATAAGGTAAAGGATTGATTTCTTGGTTTCCTAGAGTCATTCCTTTCATAAACATAGAATTAAGTTTTTAATCTAATTAAAACAATCTTAAACTCTAAGGTAAGAACTTGTCTTTTTAGTTTTCTATGTATTAGAAATGTGGTGTATTGAAGGTAACATCTTGACTGTTCTTCACAGTCCCGCTTGGGCTTCACATGCCTAAAAAATGCTTAGTGTGAAGTTCTACTAGGTTAGGTTATCTGTGGCTAAACTACACAAGAAGTAGTTTCAAAATGTTTTAGATGCTCTGGAAAGAAGAAAATACTGTCACTTAAAAAAAGAATGTTTTAAGTAGTGAAGATAGATAAATAACCTGAAATGTAGAAAGGCCAGAAACATAAACAAACCCCTACATGTATAGGTAGGGGGTTTCACATAATATTAGCCCAAGTTCTACTCTCTCCCAGCTCCTGCTGCCTCTGGTCTTTGGGTTATTCTGGGCTTATGCAAAATCTCAGTTATGTGGAGGACCATCTCTCTCTCATCTTGACATTTTAAGGTTTTGTTGCCTATTGTTCCCATCTGTTATTTATCTTCCAGAAACTTCTCATGGTCTCATCTACTCTGGCATCTCTACTAGCCCTGTCTAGTGATTTCTGTGGTCAGCTTCACATAGACTTTTTAAAAAAATCATTGCTTTAATTACTAATAATTACATTGACATTACACTAGTGACATTTTCCTCTGAGATTCCATGTTATTTACAGTGAAAGATCTTTTAACATGAAGTTCTGTGTCATCATAGAACTTATTAAGGTGATTTCTTTAGTGGCTCAGTTAATTGTGTCATCTCTTTGCAGCCATCATCTGTTGCCTCTGTGCACAGAAAGAAGAGGCAGGGCTGTTTTCCAATGCTAATCTAATGACCGCCTTTTTAAAAAGTTCTTTGAAATAATTTTGTCCCTAGCCTAGAGTTAGGAAGGTAAAATATGGTTTTAAAAAAAAGAGATCTAGCCTTGGAAATTGGAAAAATTTGGATTTATTAGATCTGCCACTCAATTATGGTGACCTCAGACAAATAACTTTATTCCCATTTTATAGATGAGATTATTTAAGTATGAAGATTTTTATATTGTGAGAATTAAATAAGATAAAGAATGCAAATTGTCAGACACACAGGTGCTCTATAAATAATAACTCCTGTTAGTACTGACTATAGAGTAACTGGGGATTCCAGGCATTTTTTGTTGAGCAGTTAAGTATGTGTCTTCTTTTGGCCTCCCAGTAAGGAAAGGAAAAAGCTGCCAGTCTCCTGGGGGCCAAGACTTAAGAGAACGTGTGTGTGTGTGTGTGTGTGTGTGTGTGTTTCTATCTCTTTAGTGACTGAAATAGAGAAATTATATAAACAAATGCTGGGAAATAGCTCTGGTACCAGTGGCCATTTGCCACAAGCTCTTCAAGCTGGACTTTCTCTGCCATAAAAGGCTTGGGACCAAGATCAGGAATGGCCAGATATTTTTAAAGGGGCAAAGGTTATTTTTAACTTCTTTCAGCTTAGTGAACTTGTTTTACCATATTGCTCCTTTTACCTATCTAGAAAAAGTCTCAGGATTGGTTTCATTCTGCTTGTCACAGCCTACTAGAGTCATGAACTAAGCCTGATCTTGGAACTGATCCCATTACTTCAGCAATAAGCCAGAACATGCAGAATTCAGAAGAAAGTTTTAGAAATTGAAAGTCAGTAGCATACACTGATTGATCATCTGAGGGAAAGAGAAAGCAAAAAGTGTTTCTTAATGAAATATTTCATAGTTACATAGAAGATGGTAAAGATAATGACTTGCCCAACTTATTGAGAGTAAAATGAAATGAACCTGGTTTATAGAAGAGCTTTAGATTAATAAGAGATGACTGGTAACAAAAGACATACTAGCAGGATCTGTATAAAAAAAGAAACTAGAGAATTCACTTCTTTGGAAATCTGCAATGATTCCTAAAAACAAGGGATAGAAATATCTTTCAGATGCCGTTTTCTATATCCTGTTATATCAAGCAAAATAATTTTCCAGTCATGAGCCCTTAAGACACATGTACTTCACTTGTCACAAATCTTTGATTAAAACTTAACTCCCTTTCTGGTTCTCATTAGATTGCTACCTGCTCTGATGACAATACACTGAAAATCTGGCGCTTGAATAGAGGCTTAGAGGAGAAGTCAGCAGATAAGCTCTCCATAGTGGGTTGGGCCTCTCAGAAGAAAAAAGAGGCAAGAGCTGACCTAGGTAAGGATCCCATACATTTTTCTACATTTGTTTATGTTTTGATTGATTTAATTCTGCTATGCAGAGTGGTAAGGTAAGATCTGATTTTGTGTTGGTATATATTTTTTTAAGATTTTATTTATTTATTTTAAGAGAGAAGGAGAAAGAGAGGGAGGGAAACATCGATGTGAGAGAGAAACATGAGTTGGCTGCCTCTCACACACCCCTAACCAGGGACCTGGCCCACAACCCAGGCATGTGCCCTGACTGGGAATCAAACCAGCGAGTGACCTTTTAGTTCACGGGCCAGTGCTCAATCCACTGAACCACAATAGCCAGGGCTGTGTTGGTACAGTTTTAAAGAAAAATATCTTCTTGACATTTTTCTTTTCAGTAAAAATTTTTTGAATACTACTATGTTTGTCATCTACACAAGATACTTCAATACACTGGTGGTTTTATTTGTAAAATATTTATTGAATGCCTACTATATGCTAGGCACTGCTCTAGGTTGCTGGGGATTCAACAATGAACTAAAGAATCAAGAATTCCAAAGATGTAAATGGAGGTTACATGTTAGCATGAGAGACAATAAACAAATTAAAGACATATTAAAACAAATATGTACTATGCCAGATAACGGGAATGCTTAGGAAAAAGGGAAGGGGGCAGATTGGCAAAGTGTGCTATTAAAATTTTAAATGAGGTGCCCAGGGATGCCTCAGTGAAAAGATGATGTCTGAGTAAAGAAAGTGAAGTAGGGAACCACGTGGATGTTTTGGCAAACAAAAGAGCAAAGGCAAAGACCCTGAAGCAGTAGCAGACCTGGCCTACAGGGTGGACAAAAGTAGCTTACAGTTGTAAGTACACAAAACACAGAGCTTATTCTTGTATTATTTATTAATTATTGTATTTTATTCCATATGAACAACTGTAAATGTACTTTTGCCCCACCCTGTATGCGTGTACCATAAATACACCTATTTCAAGTATACAGTTCGGTCATCTTTAATATATTCAGAGCTGGGCAGTCATTGACACAGTCTAAATCTAGAGTATTTTTAACACCCAAAATTAGGGTTCTGATTTCTCCTTATCCTTACTAACATTTGTTATTGTTCATCTTTTTTATTTTAACCATCCTTGTGAGTGTAAAGTGCTATCTCATTGTAGTTTTGGTTTGGATTTTTCTCTGATGGCTAATGATGATGAACATCTTTTCATGTGTTTATTGGTCATTTGTGTATTTTTCTTCAAGAAGTACCTGTACAGATTCTTTGCCCATATTTTAACTGGGTTATTTGTCTTTTTATTGTTAAGTTATAAACATTCTTTATCTATTCTGGAGTTAAGTCCCTTGTCATATAGTGACTTGCAAATATGTTTTTCTTACTCTGTAGGTTGTCTTTCATTTTCTTGGTGTTGTCCTTTGACACACAAAATTTTCTAATTTTCATGAAGTACAATTTATCTCTTTTTTATTTTGTCTTTTGTGTTTTTGATGGTGTGTCTAAGAAACCATTGCCTAACCCAAGTTCACAAAGATTTACTCCTATGGTTTTCATCAAGCTGAGTTATTTTACTTTAGAGCTATATCCAATTTGTGTTTATTTTTGTGTACAATGTGAGACAAGGATCCAAATTATTCCTTTGCATTCTGGATATCCAGCTTTTTCTCAGTATCATTTTTTCAAGAGACTATTCTTTAACCCATTGTTTTGGCTTCCTTGTGAAAATCAAATGACTGTAAGGGTTTGTGTAGTGTTTGTTTCTGGACTCTCAATTCTGTTCCATTGATCTATTGTGTATGTCTGTCCTTACGTTGGTACCACATTGTCTTGATTACTGTAGCCTTGTGGTAGGTTTTGAAATTGGAAAGTCTGAGTCTCCAATGTTCTTTTTTCTTCTTTTAAGATTGCTTTGACTATTTTGGGTCTCTCTTATTTCTATATAAATTTTATGACCATTTTGTCAATTTTTGCAACAAAATCTCTCTGGGATTTCTAGGGATTACATTGAATCTGCAGACCAGTTTTGGTAGTATTGTGTTACCCATGTTCAATGCATCTAATCCATGAACATGGGATGTCTGTCTGCTGCTTTGCCTTTATATGTACTTTTCCTTCCCTAATTTTAGAAAACATAAAAGAGAAGAATCATACGAGGGAAAAAGCCATCAGTATTTCTACTCATGGAGAATTTTAACATTTTGAGTGTTTTTTCAGATTTTTTTCCTTTATATTCTTAACAGAGTCACAGTTATATTCTATATACATTTGAATTACTTAGGGATTTTTTTCATTGAACATAATGTTCTAAGCACCTTCTATGTTATCTTTTTAACAAAATGTAAAATAGTCCACTGAGTTAGTGGTCCATTATTTACCTGACTGTTCTTGTAGAGTTGGACATTTTGCTTCCAATATTCTGTGAAAATTATTTTATAATTTAGGGTCCCTCCTTCCATTAAAATAGATTTCCAGAGGTGGATTTTCCGTGTCAACAGCTATAAACATTTTAAGATTTTTGATGAAAAATATGTTGCTTTTAACTTTATTTTTAGTATGTCACTAATTATTCTTAATTTTGGAATCCAAATCCCCCCAAAAAGTTCCACATATTGACCAAATTTGGATCATAGTAATAACGACGTATAGCCATTGTTGAGTACTACACAATTGTTCTAAGGACCTACTTGGATAATCTCAGTTAATTCCCCAAACACCAAACTGAAGCTCAAGGAAGTTGGACTTACCTAAGAGGACACAGGTGTGAAGCTGAAGTAGCACCAGAGTTGAACCCTTGTAGTCTGATTCTAGAGTGTGTGTTTGGGAGCACTCTACAGTACTGCCTCCTGTAGAACCCAACACAGCAAAGCTAAGTTCAAATTAAGACCAAACCAGGAGTTATACTAGTTTTCTCCACCTCTGAGTGGTGCTGGAGTCGCTCTGAGTAGCGCTACAGACTGACAACCTGACGTGAGTGCCGAAGGCCAGCACACTGACCGTTCAGTCCTAGAAGCCACCATCTGGCAACAGATTGGCTGCTGCTAATCACACTGCCATTTTGAAAATTATGTTCCTCTGTTTTCCCAGTCTTCTCATGGCCACCCCAACTTTCCTGACTGTCCTGGACTGCATTGCATATCTTCTCTTCTGGCCCTTTTAGCAACCAGCTGGAAGGCTTTATATCCCAAGACACAGCCCCTTTTCCCTCTGCCCTACTTTTCCCAGCCAGTACCTGCTCTGTGGCTTACTATTCTTTCACTGTGTCAGCCGGAGATCTGACAAGGCCAATGGTTCTTGACCCTGGCTGTGTATTGGAATCACTTGGGGGGCTTTTTAAAAGTTTGTGTGTCACATAAATTGCTGGGTCTGGGATTGAGGCCAATTACCTGTACTTTTTTTTTTTTTTTTTTAATAAAGCTCCAACTAAGTCTGATTTGTGTGGCTAGTATTGAGAACCACTGGTCTAGGCATTACTGAGTGACAAAGATGATAATCCTTATCTTGAAGAGAAGGAGACCTAACCTGTTCTAACTTAAGTGCTTGCTGCACTCTTGAAAGTCAGCAGAATGTTTACAGAGTCCTTTGTTGTTGTTGTTGATGCCTGGAACCTCAGTCTCATCTGTCTCAGTGGTAATGAAATTTAACAAACATGGTTTGATAATTCCTGGCTGGGTACATTTTAGGCACTAGACCTAAAAATGACTAAATCATCATCACCTGCCCTTCAGGTGCTTGCAGTTTAGTCCAGGAGGCAAATTCTTAGAAAAACAAAAAAATAGCTATAGTATATTGTAAACATTACTCCTAGCTATATAAACAACAGCCCTGCAAACCCTTTTCCTGTGGAGAGAAGAGCTGTATGAGAGAGGAGGAAAGAGGTTTGTGAATTGTCATCAGAGCCTGGAAACATGAGGAAAATTTTTGCCTGGCAAAGAAGGGGCAGACTTGGCACGAAACCCACATGAATAAAGACAGAGATGTGACAGTGCACAGCCTGTTCAGGAAGCAGTGAGTAGTATCCTGTAACAGGATCCTAAAGCAGTGTAGTATGTAATAAGATTGAAAGGTACAGTGAGGCCAGGTGGCAAACCCTTATGTAAAAAGAAGCTACAAATTGCATGATTACTTGTAAGCTTTCTATGTAATTTTTTGAAGGCACTAACTTTTCAGACACCTTTAGAGCAGTAACCCAGCCTGTACTGTGTCATCAGATCTCATGCAGTGCTTTGGGTTAATAGGGATTGATGCATTTAAGTAGATGAAGTGCTATATGGCATGTCATACTTGAATCTATAGGTCAATATGGTGACATACTATCCAGCTGTTAAAGAAAAGCATAATGGATCTAAGCGTACCTTCATGAAAAGATATCAAAAGATACACTGTTCAGAGAACAGCAAATTGCAGAACATGTGTGTTTAATGATCCATTGTGTTTTTTAAGGCATATACATATACCTTTGTGTGTGCTAATAAGCTCATAGAAAATTGTGGAATGCGCATATAAGTGAAAGAAGAAGCTTGAAAAGGACTTTTTGCTGTTTGCCTTATTCCCCTCTATAATTGAAATTTTTTAACATGAACTTGTATTACTTTTATAATCTAATTGCTATTAAAAATTTTAAAAAGAAAGAATTTAAATTTGACCCAGAGTTTAAGTTCTGTTAACCTTCAAAGTTAACAAAATCTGCTCTTTGACCCCTACGATCTATTTCTCCATTATAACATCCTGAAGGAAAAGAAATGCCCCAACTTTCCACCACATCACACTTCCTACTGACCTTTGGTAAACACTTCAGGTGTCTGCCACTGACATAACGGAAACTTACATACCTGCTTTTTCTTCTGCCCTAGTCCTGCCTTCAATCTGCATGTTGTTGTAAGACATCCTGTTTTAGGACTTTCTGCCCTAAACATTCACTTCAGCCCACCTTAATGGCACTAATGACTGTAGGGCTGTGCAGTGACTGTTGACTTGCACTGAGAAGTGTAGCGAATGAAAAGTTTCTTTCTGTTTGAAATAATAACTATAATCAAGCTCTGGAACATGAATGTCAGCTCTATCGCTAGATGCCCCACGGACAGGCCTCTGGCTCTACCTCCCCTCCCATAGTACATTATAACAAAATGGGGTTTTCTAGTGTTGACCTTTATGGAAGGAACGGTATCATTTTGGCCATTTCTAAATGTGGTTTATGAGAAAAGTTTAAGCAATTCAGTGGTAGAATTTCTCTTATCTCAAGGCAAGGCTGCTTGAGTAGTGAAAGCACAGGGTAAAATGTACAGGGTAACTAAATGGCTGAACTTAGTCTTCCTTCTAACTAAAAGATGGTATTTTTATGTCAGGCCATTCTAAATTCAGTTGCATATAAATGCAATTAATTATTAAACTGAGTTAAAATATCAGAGCTATAGTTCAAAGACTTTATGGCCAAGAAATAAATAGATGTTTTTTCCTTGTTATTTGAAGACAGAAACACTATTCAGAAATCTAGGAAATTCAGAAGGAAAGTAAGAAAATACAGTGTTGTCTGGTGGGGCCTCAGGGGGGAGAAGCATACGGTTTATAAGAATTTGCCTGAAGGACTTGCCATTGCTTATAAACAAGGGGCAGGACACACAGAAAAGAGTAATACCCACTGTTTAATTTGCTTTACCAAGAGCAAGCATTGAGTTTCTGCAATGTTCTTTGGCTTGTGAAGAATAGTAGCCATGTGTAAATTAAAGTGGAAAACCACATGGGGCCTGATAACATTAAGAATTTGATGGAATACTTGTGTAGATTAAAAACTGTATTTAACAAATAGGCCCTGGCTGGCATAGCTCAGTGGATTGAGCTCGGGCTGCAAACCAAAGTGTTGCAGGTTCGATTCCCAGTCAGGGCACATGCCTGGGTTGCAGGCCATGGCCCCCAGCAACCGCACATTGATGTTTCTCTCTCTCTCTCTCTTTCTCCCTCCCTTCCCTCTCTAAAAATAAATAAATAAAATCTTTAAAAAAAAACAAATAAGGAAACTGAGGCAGAGGAGCTAAAGGATTGTGTTCAAATCACATAGATTACATGCCCAAGTAAGTATAGGAAAGACACTAAAATTGGTTCACCTAGACACTTTCAATCTTTTTTTTTTCCTGAATTTTATAGATTTTTACAAGTATAAGTTTTAAAGTAGGACACTTGGGAGGCTGGCAGTTAGGAAAGGGGAAGGAAGAGGCTAAGAGGAAATGGTAAGAATCAAATGATTTATATGATCGATTCTCTGGGAAATCAACCCCTGGGTGATTAAGTTACCTATAATTTTCCTTGATGCAGATTCAGGGATTGTCTTTGGCTTTCACTTCTGACTTTTGTGACCCTCTTTTCTTTTATAGGAACAGTGACAAGTGGCCAGAATACTCCTGCCAAAGCCCCCAGAGTAAAGATCAGTCCATCTAGTTCCTCCCCTTCCTCAGCAGCCTGTGCTCCGAGCTGTGCAGGAGACCTCCCTCTTCCTTCCAATACTCCCACATTCTCCATTAAAACCCCTCCTGCCAAGGCCCGGTCTCCCGTTAGCAGAAGAGGCTCCATCTCCTCTGTCTCTCCCAAGCCACCCTTATCTTTCAAGATGTCCATTAGGAACTGGATGACCCAAACACCTTCTTCATCACCACCCATCACTCCACCTGCTTGTGAGACCAAGATCATGTCTCCAAGAAAAGCCCTCATTCCCGTGAGCCTGAAATCATCCCAAGCAGTGGCTTGCTCAGAGTCTAGAAATAGAGTGAAGAGGAGGCTAGACTCAAGTTGTCTGGAGAATGTGAAACAAAAGTGTGTGAAGAGTTGCAGCTGTGTGACTGAGCTTGATGACCCAGTTGAAAAGCTTCATTTGGATCTGTGCTGCCTTACTGGCAACCAGGAAGACCTTGGTAAGGACTCTCTAGGTCCTACCAAATCAAGCAAGATTGAAGGAGCCAGTATGAGTGTCTCAGAGCCTCCTTCTCCTGCCAGTCCTTATGCTTCAGAGGGCTGCGGGACACTATCTCTTCCTTTGGGATCTTGTGGAGAAGGGTCTGAATTGGTAGGCAAAGAGAATAGCTCCCCAGAGAACAAAAACTGGTTATTGGCCATGGCAGCCAAACGGAAGGCTGAGAATTCATCACCACGAAGTCCATCATCTCAGACCCCCAATACCAGGAGACAGAGCGGGAAGACTTCTCCAGGCCCGGTAAGTCAACAGTGGTGGTAAGATGCATTTCCTAACTTGAACAGGGCAGGTACAGATCCCTTCTCAGAAGTCAGGATGCTTTTAGGTAAATCTGTTTATTTTAGGGTTGCCAGACTTAGCATGCAAAAATATATAGGACAGAGATTGCTAAACTTTTTATACTACAAATTATTTGTTTGAAATTCAAATGTAACTGGGTGTGTGCTGTACTTTTAACTGGCAACTCTATTTACTCCCATTAAAGTCACTCCTGTTAAGGTCCATACTCCTCAGCCCTGCTGCTGTCTGATCCATCAAAGCCTCCTTATCCTCCAGGATATCAGTTCAAAAATATCTTCATCCCCTCTGTTTGACAATATTTCCCTCCCTGCCCCCTTTTGCTTATTTTCCTCAGCCTCAAGCCCTTGGCAACACCTTTTGATAGACTTCTTCCCTTTTTACAAGTGCAGGCTCCTTCTAGATTTTAATGATTATCCCTTATCTCTTACAGTTTCCTTGCTCACACCAATGTTTTGGCAACTCACCTGTATCTACACTTTATTAAACATCAGCTTAGTTTTACGTATCTTTTTAGGGCTCTTATTTTTCAGTTGATATACTATTTAAAATTAGATAATCTCGAAAAGCAGAAACTGCTGGCAGAAATAGATTTATAAACCTTAAAAATCAAATGACTCATTATAATGATGGAGGCAGAAGTAGCTGAGAGCATTAGGTGAGCCATGGGCAGCAAAGGGAATAAAGTTTCTGTTAATCAGTTTGTCAGTTAAGGGGCGGTGGGTTAAGGAAATTTCTGTGCAGTCCATAGTAGCTTGTGCTCTGTGTTACGGAGAAAGTGGTAGAATGACTAAAATGCAATCCAGAGATCATGACCAGCAACATCTGCCCTTTTAAAAAGTAGAAGCTGGATAACCTTAGGCCAGCTCTGTCACCCACCTACTATCATGAAGCCTATCCCATAATTTTAGTAATAAATTAGAAGTATTTTAAGATTCCTTCAAACACAAACTTTAGCTAAGACCTTGCTACAGAGCATTTTCAAAGAGTGTGCTGGTTTAAGATACTTCTAGTGTTAAAACAACAAAATTCAACAATTCATGAATCAAACAGCATCCCATCTAGCAAACATAAAGGAGTCCTGAAGGGCTATACAGAATCAACAGCTTTTTGTATTATCAGTGACTCAAAAGAGACAGAAATATCTATTTGTTGTTCCACTTATTTATGCATTCATTATGCCCTGGCTGGGTATTGAACCCTCAGTCTTGACATATCAGAACAATGCTCTAACCAACTAAAATATGTGGCCAGGGCAAAATAAAAGACTTTCAAGGACAGAAAGGAAGAAGGGAAAGGAAAATTGAAAGAATGAATTATTTCAGACAAGGTCTCTTTCTTTAGGGGAAGGCAGGGGGTATCAAGCAGATTACCTCACTGGCATTAATCAGGAAATTCCAGACTGGTTAAAGGTTACATTCCTGGGAGAGGCTGAAACTGCAAATGGGTTATATATTACTAGTCTTGTTTTGCTGAGGTGGGGCTTAGCACCTGTGACTCCATTTTGGGCTTGTTTCTTTTTTAACACTGGTTATTTTTTCAGTCTTTGAAGCTAAAGTTTCTTTAAGTTTTTTTGTTTATGTACACGATAATGTAGTCTTCTTCAGATGAGGGTAGTTAGTAGCTGCCATTTGAATACCTATTGTTTTAAATTTGAGAGGGTAGTTTATTCATTTCAAAGAAGATAGTAGTTTTAACCTCTTTGGTTCCAACTAGGAGGTTAAACTGGTAAATATTTCTGTTCATGTGAAAGTCCCTTCCTTTCTTCTTTGTATACTGTCTATTAAATTTTTTTTTATTTTATTTAGTAAAAATCAACCAAAAGTGACATTGTCATAAAAGTATTTGAGACTGAAAGTTGGCTGACATTAGTCAAATATCTAGGCATCCTAACATAAAATATCTGCTAGGGTAACAGGTAGACTTTTATCTCAGAAAATGTCTGAAATCTAAACTTTCTTCTTCTAGGTCACTATTACTCCCAGCTCCATGAGGAAAATTTGTACATACTTCCACAGAAAGTCTCAAGATGACTACTGTAGTCCTGAACAGTCAACAGAATTATAGATCTTAATCTGAGTAAGTTAACTGAACTTTGGCCCATTTAAACAATATAAAAATACAACAGAGTGGCTCTATAAGAAAGCCACCATTTTTCATTTTTAGAGACAATCCTTTCAAACATTTTCAATAAGTAGTCGTCGCTTTTTTAATTATTCATATTCTCTACTATAATAACATACCAGCATATAGAGGCAAAAAACAAGACTTGTCTCTTGTTACTCTGAGACTTTCTATGCACAGTGTGAGGTGCCTGCCGGCCAGAGCAGGAGGCCTGTCTGGGAAGGCCCGCTGCCGAAGACCCCGGATCTGTGCTGCCTCCAGCAAATATACTCGCATTTAAAATATATACTCTTTCCACTCTAACTCCTTCTGTTTGGTTTTTTTAGTATGTGTAAAAATGTGATGTTCAGATAAGTACATTTACGTTGATTTAGCGTGTGATTCAATGATAATAGTCCCTTTAGTTAAAATCATTTTTACTTTAAAGACAGTCAACTCTGGAAAAAGTAGAACAACACTAGAACCCTTATTTGTATTTTTCCCCAAATATATCTCCCACGTGAGATTTAAGCTCCCCATATTTTTGCTAAGCAATCTGCTATGTTACCAACTCAACATCATGCTCTATAAGAGGTTGTGATTTTTGCCATTTACAAGAGGAGATGTTTATAAACTCAGTAACCATACACTGAAGCTTGGGTTTGAATTCAGTCCTCAGTTCTCTGGGTGCTGCGACTTTAAAAAAAATAGTCATCAGATTTTAAGAAAAATTATTAATATCTTATTGAAATTTTATAAAAGAAGATTGTTCTGAGCTGAAAATCCAGAACCTCAAAAATAAATCTTGGCTTTCACTTGCTTTTTTGGATTTTCTTTATATATATAAAAAGCAATTGCCTGCTAGTATAGCACTGAGTCAAAAAATCTTGGAATTTTTTATGCTTTTTTTAATATAGAGTATATAGACTAACTCTAAGTTATAATGTGCAAAATATCTTGAACATCCCTTCCCTTAATCAACAGTTGCATATCGATCATCTTGAGATGAACTGTTGTTTTATATTTTCCCCCATTGTAACCTCATAGCTTCATATACTTTCTATGTGCTGTGTCCTTGGGAGGGAGTGCCCTTGCAATCATGAAACTTGATTCATTTTATCTATATATTTGAGGACTGTGTAGACTTTCTTCATATTTTTGTGATACTTTTCAAATCTGTTCTAATGATAACTCTTTAATTCCTTTGATTCTTATAAGTTAAGTTTGTAACAACCAGAGCTGCCAAGGTCAGTTAAGCAGGGTTCTCCTGGTTTTATCCAAGGAGGAAAATAAAGGGAAGCCATAAAATTACTGTTTTAAAACAGAGCACACCAGTGTTACCTGAATATTTAGGAACTCTACATATATTTGGTTTTTGAATTTTGAGTGTTAGACTGGGGGACGGTGTTATTTATGATGAATCCTTGCCCATAATGCTGTCTATCTTTCTCTTGATTTGAAAGCCAGTAGGAAAATAATCCTTGAAAAAGGAAAGGATATCTAAAGTAGATGATTTTGTTCTTTGTATTCCTGCACATCTTCTGACAGCTATACTAAGTGAAATTGGGGCAAATGTGGCTGTCAAAAGTTGCTGAGAATCTGCTGGGTATAACATGTCTCTCTTGGAAACTAGTACTTCAAATGGGTGCCAAAGGTCAAATGTAATGAGATAATTATCCCTGTTATGTGTCAGTGTCAGACTCTGAGCTGATCCTGAATAATAAAGCCTTTTCCCTTATCTGATGTCCTTTTTTGAGCTTTTTGCATTAACCTAGAAGCAGTCTACACAAAAGAACTGCAGTAGTAATCAAGAATCTCTTCTGCTTGTTCATTGAAGAACATTTGTTTATTCCCAAGGATATGATCTAGTTCAAATTGAAAGAGGCTTTAATAAAGTACATCTCACTTGGTTAAACCTTGAGCACTTCGGAGGCTTGGATTACTTGATGAAGGAGGGTGGAGTGATGTAGAACTTTTTCTAAACAAGTATTTCCAGCCCAAGCGTTTCCATTTGAGTGCACTGCAAGCGCTGTTGCTGCGACACTGTGTTAGTTTCCTTTTGGCTGTTTCAACACAGGCCCTTAATTTAATTTTTTGAGGGTTCACTAATTAATCCTTTAAAACAGCTCTTTAATCTTGGCTTCACATTTAACTGATAATAATCAAGACCATGTGTAGCTAACCCTGTTGGACTGGCAAGGGATGGGTTCAGCTCATCACCCCCATCCTCAGCCCTAATAGCTTAAAACTTCACTAAGATTTTGGGACACCCTGTATAGGAGGCATTTTTAAAAACCTCCATTGTGTAATATGGATGTCTGGAGATAACTCTTTGAGAGAGAGAGAGCGAGCGCGCAAGAGAGAGAGATGACATTAGCTTATAGCCATGATCTCGTATTATAGGTCACACATCAATCAGTTCAGCACTTGCTTTTTGGGAGCCTATCATAGCAAACCCACTGCTGCTTTTAGGTCTGTTTTTCCTATTTTCCTAGTCCCAAGACGGTCTGGACGTCTTTTCACACTGCTCTTAAAGTCAATACCAAGTAGTCTTATAGAGCCAGTTCCACAAGTAGGTGGTATGGGCAACATTTTACAGACGTGTGAAAAGAGAGACTGAGTGAGAGTGTCGTCATACAGTCGGCCCTCTGTGTCCATGGGTTCTGCACCTGCGGGTTCACCCAGTCTCTGGTCAGAAGTGTTATGTTGTTGGCGGTATGTACAATGTAGTTAGGCCTACTATTGTTGCATCTATACTCAATACATACAGACTTCTTTCTCACCATTATTCCCTAAATAATACAGTAAGACAATTATTGTATAGCATTCCGTTGTATTAGGTATTACAGGTAATTTAGAGATGATTTAAAATACATGGGAGGATGTAAATTGGTTATATGCAAGTACTACTACATTTTATGTAAGGGGCTTGAACATCCACAGATTTTGGTGACTGGGCAAGAGGGGGCAGGTCCTGGAATCAGTGACACCCGAATACCAAGGGATGCCTGTCCTAAAAAACTGAGTTATTGTCCTTTTTATGGCAATTAAACCCAGGCAGTTTCAAACTGCTTCAAATTTTTATAAAAGGCTGCATGGAGGCCCAGCTGAGCTCTTGCTTGTCATAGCCCACTGCTTCTCACATAGGTCTTTATAGGAGGTTCTTTGCCTGGCTAGATTTGAATCATGCCAGATGGTGGATTAACCCTATTCTTAAATTCTGAGGAATTATGGAAAAACCTGCACTATTCATTAGGTCCTTAGATACTGGTTGGAAATTTCAGGCAAGCCAAACAACGCTTTGTTGAACATAAGGTGATCTAAAGTTAAGAAAAAAAAAGAATAGGCTTGTCCATCTCAAAAGCTCATCCCTCCCACTTCCCTGCTAAGCCAGGAAAAAGGATTTCAAGGATATATAACCAGGTTTTTTATTTTGAATTTTAAAGGTTTAATACTTCACTTATGCCCCATTTCTCTTTAATTTCCTTAACTTGCCACATGCCCCTTCCTGTTTTGACATTCTAAATAATTTATATTCAAGCCATTTTGTGAAATATGAATATCACATTTCAAAATGCCTTTGATTAAAAGGTGTTCAATTCAGCCAACACTGTTTATTCAGTACCTGGGGGCCAAGCCCTGTGTGAGGCACCTGGCCTGCAGAGTTCCTCCCTTTTCACTCATCAAGGACTTCACTGTATCTAGGGCACTTCGATAGGCAACAGTCAGTACTAGAGAGAAACAGGCAAGGATCGGATTTTTGAGTCTTTTGAGGGAAGTTGTTTGTGAACAGCCATTATGTACAAGTGCTGTCTAGATGCGGGCTCTCCCTCCAGAACTTCGTTCAACTGCTGTTTAGAGCACCTTTAACTTTCCAAAGTAAAATGCGTTTCTTGTGCGTGTTTTTGTTACATTCTTTACAACATTATAAATAATAGTTTAAAATATATCATCTTTAAAGCCAAGCTGCCCAGCTTTGAATCCAGGCCCTCGCTGTATACCTTGAGCAAGTTCCCTAACCTCTGTGAATCGGTTCCCTTGTCTGTAACATGGGATTGGGTGTCATTACATGTATCGCTCCTAGGACAGTACCTGGTATACAGTAGCCAACATTTATAAACAGTTACTGTCAGAATTATTCTCATAAGGTAGGGAAGGCAGGGGTTATTTGATAAATGGACATAAAGGTTTTTAAAAACTTTCCAGTTTTCCTAACTCATTTCTATCCCCTTTCTGCTAAAGCTGTGATCCTCAAAGCTACATTGCCTGGGCCTCCTAGTCCTAGCACTCAAAAAGAGCTAGTAGGCCTTTGGGGTATTTGACATGCATGACTCTTTCCCACCAGGTACACATGAAAATTATAGAAGTTATTTCATATATGGCCCCAGCCACTGTTTAGAGAGGCTATAATTTGCAAATCTGTATCCTGGACTTTTTTTTTTTTAGTGCCCTGACCAGGAAGCAAACCCCTAATCTTTTGGTGTACAGGGCGGCACTCCACCCAATGGAGCCACACCAGCCAGGGCTGTACCCTGGCCTCTTAAATGAGCCAAAGTTTTGGCTCTCACAAAGCCATCCTCCCACTTCCTGACTGCAGCCTCCAGCTCTGCTGTGCTGTCTAAGATGTACTCACCTTCGGGAAGGAAGCTGCAGCTGGCAGCCTTTAGAGCCAATGCTTGATCACTTGTTAGGCTTTTGTGTTCCCTGGTTAATCTCTAGGCAAATAAAGTCAAAAAGGTTTTTAATTAGTAGCTCTGATTTTGTAGGATATATAAGGGTCAAACGTTTAGTTGAAGAGTATTATGTAAACTCTAGATTCTTTATTCTCATTTAATGAGATTCTTCCCTGGGCTCCTTTTGGATGCCAGTAATACGTGTTGCCATTGTCACGTCAGTGCCAAAATACAAGCCATGAAAGTGTATGATATTTTGGTGGACAAACCCAGAGCTGGGGTTTCAGTTGGCATCTGAGCACCAAATTATGCTGCCACCATCCAGTTTACAGGGACTTACAATATGTGTCATTCTCTTACTAGGAGCTGGCACCTGCACCTCTGCCAGCAGTCCCACCATGCTGGATCTCCTTCGTGGGCTTGTGCCAGAGTTATCGATTCAAATGAATATGATGAGGGCTGATTTTTTTACTACTAACAGCCTTACTTTTAAAAACCACAGTCTAAAAGTAATTATATAAATAATGAGCCCTTTCCTCTAGCAGTTTATTACCGGGTGATACATGTTACTGAAACAAATTATAAATAAACCATTTGGCCTTGCTATATTGACATGAAGTTAGCAAATATTGTCATAACCCATCATTCAGTAATCATTAAGTATAACTGAAATAATAGTAGTACAGGAACTGAAAAAAAAAATAAAATTCACCAGGTATCATTGCCTCTGTAGTGGGTCAGCATTCAGCCCAACAGTTATGTCAAGCTGGAAATGTTGCTTCCTCAAAAGCCTTGTTGGATTTAGAGAGCTTTACATGGAAGTGAGATCTGAGTCCAAAAATCAGTGTCTTAGCAGACAAGTCAATATGAACATTAATAATTTCAGGGTGGGGGTAGGAAGAAGGTGGTTATAATAATTAGGGAGTTTCTTAACTCCCTAATTAGGTAATGAGGTGTTGGCCCTGAGGTGTTGCACATGTAATTAAGTATCTGGCTTTGGAAAACTACCTCCTAAGCCCAAGAAATGTAAGCGACAAAGTCTAGAATTATACATGGAATGCCTGCAGGATAAGGGAAATTAGAATGGGGTTCTCCAATGATTGGGAATGGTTTCTCTTCCAGCCAACTCTCCTTTACAGTAAATTGTACAAAGACAGGATGCCATGTAGGGCAGCTTGTTAATGTAAGTTCTTCTGCAGTGTTCTCTTGCCTTCTTGTTTACAGCATTTCCAGTCCCATTCACTTTCTCCTTTCATGTCATTTTGGCCAGTTGAATGAAGCCAGAGCTGTGGGTTTGATTCCCAAATGGGGCAATTTTCACTTCAGTGTTTGGTGGCCACAGGCAGCATGTCACATGCCTACCCTGGCCAGCCACCCCACAAAGAAGAGTGAACAGTGTTTAGGCTCACTATAAACCCTCCATACAGACTCAGTGTGCATCCTCACTACACAACCTGAAGGCATTTTGAATGCCTGTCTTTCCTGCCTGAAGACCAAGTTTATAAACCTCTTTTGATCAAATTTAGGGATTGTTACGTGTAATACACACAATAACCCTGTAAGTGGTATAACTTTTATTCACATTTTGACAGTAAAGAAACTAAAGCACAAGAGAAGTTAAGGGCACACAGCCAGCAAATAGCTTGTGAATTTGGTCTGACTCGAAAGTCCACAGTAGTAATTCTCATAATGCAGTGCCTTGCAGAAAGAAGCCTGTCCCTGGCCCTGTATTAGTGAAATATAAGCTTTCCATTTTGTGTGCATTTGAAAGAACTCTCAAAATGTTCTAAATGCATTACCTACTTGAGTAATAACCAACAAAAAAATTTACTCCTTGGGAGAGGAACACTCAACTACAGGAGGAAGGTGACATACAGATCTAGAATCAGTACTGAAACATGTTCTAGGAATGCAAGAAGGTTGCCAAACTCAATCGAAAGTTGGAAAAACAGGGACAAAGGCACAGAAGTTAAAATTCTTTAGAAAAAAAGTGGAGAAAGGAGAGAATGAAGATGAAGACACATGCACCATACAACCCAACAGTTCCACCTGGCACCTTGGGGCGGCTCACGTGCACTGTGCACATAATGCAAGGATGGCTGGACACAACCCAAGTGTGCATTCTCGGTAGAATGGGTAAACTGGGACACTCAGAGCACTGTAAAACCATGAAATGGAAAAGAATGAACTAGCTACACATGACAGTGTGAAATGTTCGAATGTTGAGTAAAAGAAGCAAGAAACAAACACATGCAGTATAGTTTTGTTCATATCACGTGTTAACAAAAAAACAATGCTGAACTAATATGGAGGGATACTTTACTTTGCCTCTCACACATGGGTAGTTACAATACATTAATACATGGGTAGTAACACATGAGTGTTAAAATAAATCAAGACCATGCTTCTCTCTGGAGGACGGTGCTTGGGAAGTAACACGTAGAGGACTGACTAGATTATGGCAGAGTTCTGTCTTGTCAGGTTGTGATGATATGGGTGTCTGCTTTATAATAAAGGCTTGCATTTATGTTTTATGCACTTTTCTGTATATGTCTCATGATTCACAGTGTTTTAAAGGTTTGTTTTTTAAGGAATGAAGATTAGATAGTTCTCTGGAGAAGATACACAGAGGTAGGGATGAGGGAGCCCTAGGTAGACTGGATCATATAATTTATTCAAAGGGAATAAGTTTCCTAGGGGAGTCTGTGGGATCTTCTTGATACTTCTAAGAAAAAAGGGGAATCCTCTGTTCCTTAAAGCAGGATGGACTAACTCACCTTACACAAACTGTCAGGACTCAGTATATTCAGTTTGAAAGAGCAGAACCAAGCCTTCAGCTAGCCATGTGCTGGCTTAAACCAGGGGTTGAGACTGATCCAGAAGTTTGCAGGTAGCAGGGAGGACTAATGAACAGTCCTATAGCATTTAGCCTCCCAAAAGTTCTACTATGTACGTCTCCCTTTCTCCTTCCCTGCTCTTGTAGCTTACTTCTCTTCCCAAGGTCAGCCGTTAAATTCTTATTTTAAAGAAATATGAAGTAAGAGATTGGCCTGGGGAAGTTAACCAATTTAACCAGGGTCACAAGACTAGTTAAGGGTAGAATGCAATCTGGTATCCCACATTGTTTGCATCCCAGTTCTGCTGATCTATTAGCCACTTCCCTAACTACTGTACTATCCTGTCTTTGTTCAAGGCGTTCCTCTGCCTGGCATGATTTCTACCCCTGTGCCTTTAAAAGTCCACTTTTAAGGTCCAGTTCAAACTCACCTCCCTTTTTATAGGAAATATTCACCCATTTTTGCTAATTAAGCCTTCTTCCACTCAATCCCTGCCGTCTTGTTTAAACACTACAATATGAAGAAGGACTCCCCCAAAAGGAATTTATTTATTAAAAATCGTGTATTAATTCTTACATGTTTAAACTTCAGTTACCTTCAAAGTACTCTCTATTTGATGACGTTTTTTCCACTGCTCAAAACAGTTTTTGAACTCTTTGATTTTGATGCCTTTTAGTGCTTCTGCTGTTTTTTGTTTTACCTCTTCAACATCTTCAACATATATCCCTTTGAGGACTCTTCATTTGGAGAAACAAAAGCAGCTCACTTGGGGTGAGACTGGGTGGATAGAAGGGTTGTGCCATTTTTGGTCAAAAACGGCTGAACAGTCAGTGCAGTGTGGGCAGGTGCACTTGTAAATCACCCTTCATGAAATGGGCAGACGCAGCTGCTCACAACAACGCCAGCTGGTACACTGATGCCGATGGGTTCCTAGAACTCTCACCTAGCAGGGGAAGCCTGGATTACACGTGCCCCACCCTCCAGAAGATAATTCGAGGGGTTTTTTTTGTTTTTTTCAGTCCCCCCTCATAATGTTTACCACATTTGTCTTAGAATTATTTCTGTATTCCTTCCAGATTGTACCCTGCTAGGTGTCAAACTGGTCTTTTGCACTTCTGCACACCCAGTGCTGTGCTGGAGCTGGCTCATACTCATGAGAGCCTATTATTAAATGTTCAGGAATTTTGTGAGCTGGTTGTTAAAATGTTAGCCTGAAATCAGAGTATCTACACCATGGAGCAGACTAAAGCTACAAATTAGAGTCCTTTTTTTCCTTCAGAAAGCCAGCTTCTCAGCACATCACTGCACATGTCCCAGCGCCAGCACCCACCCCTGTGCTCGCCAGGTACCTGGCATAGCAGTTGCAAGAAGCATGAAGGAGAAGGGGAACCAGTGAAAGTGCAGAGCGGAAAGTGTCAGCTTAGGAGCCCAGGGAAGAGAATTTTTTTGAGAAGCAGGTGATTCCCTGTTGCAAAGTTCATGAAGATGAGACTTTGAGTAAGGCCAAATGGTTGAGCACTTAGCTCAGCATTGTCCCCAAGGGCTATTTCAGGAGCAGGATAGGGGTGAAATATGACTGGGAATGAAGAAGTAGGATTGGCTAGGAAATAAGCAGTAAATGTAGATTCCTTTCAAGAAAGGAGAAAAGGAGTTTTTTTCTTGTTAAGCAGCTATTTGCTGAACACCAACTATGTGTCAGGATTTCACTAAACAGGTAACATACTGGCCTGACCTTAGGCTGCTCTGAGGACAGGGCACATTGTCTTAAGGGCCCTGATGAAGGCGTGGTGTGGGGGCCGTGGGGACACACCGAGAAGCCTGGGCATCTGGGGAAGGTTTCGGAGAGAAGCTGACTCAGCTGAGCCCTAGAACAGATTGTCCAGATGGGTAAGTAAAGGAAGGGCAAAATAGCATGAACATTGGTTTGAGGGTGTAAGAAAGAGTGCTCTATCTGAGGAACTCTGTCTGTCTGACTCCAGTTTCCCCCCTACAGCTGGAGCAGAGAGAATATGTCAAGGACAGCAGGAAGCTCTTGTAGTGTACCCATGCCAGAGTAAATTGCAGCCTCGAACCATTGCCCAGCATCCTTATCTGTGGGCTCTGAGCACTGAAGGGGGTTGTACAGGGTAAAAACAGAAGAACAGCAGGAGGTGAGGCTATAGAGGCAAACAGGAGTCAGGGCATAAAGGTGCCTGTAGTACCTCCATTCTGAGTTTGAACTTTATCTCAAAAGCACTGGACAACCACCGAACCAGAGACTGAGCAGGGGACAAGCACAGTTAGATTTTTATTTTAGAAAGATGATTCTGGAAGCAGTGTGGAGGGAAGATAGGAAAGAAACCAGACTTCAGGCAGTTGACCCAGTTAGAAGGTAATTGCCATAATTCAAGCTGCAAGGGCGTGGAGCAAAGCTGTGGCAGTGCAGATGAGCGGATATTGCCAATTTAAGACGTGCTCCGATGACAAACTAGGTGAGTTGTTCTTTAGGCGGGTAAGTGTGAGAGGAGTCAGTGAATCCCAGGATCCTGGCATTGGCACCTGGGTAGATGGTATTACCATTTGGAGAAGAGGGGTTATAGAAATGATAGGGCATGGGAGGAAGTTCTTTTCCTGGCAGACACCTAATGGGTGGCCATGGGAGATGCCCTGTCAGTAGTTGATGTATAGGATTGGAGCTCTGGAGTGGGAGGAATTTTAGTTTTTGGTGTGAAAGGAAAAAAAAATTTCGAGTGGAGTTTAGGAGAGATGGGCCGGGGGAATGGTGTAGCACAGAGGTTCTCCCCACCAGTTTTTGATTCAGCGTGTCTGAGGTGGGGCTTAGAAATCTGCATTTCTCACAAGTTCCCAGGCCAGGCTGGTGCTACTGGTCTGGGAGTCCCACTCTGAGAGCCACTAGTGTGGAGAAAAGCCAGCATTTTGGGGTGGTTAGGGAAAGAAGAGTTTACAGAAGTGACTGAGAAGCCATTTTAGAAAGGGACAGTCCAGGACAGAGATTGAGGGAGTAAAATTGAATAAAGTCAAGCAAGATGAAGAATAAATATTGTCAGTTGCATTTGACAATTGAGCAGGATCTCTGATGAAAGTCAAACTTTCCACAGACTGTAAGATCATCTTATGATGAGACATAATGTCTCACCCAGATTTCCTAATCTTGACTCTGCCATTTACTAATTCTGTGATCTGATGCAATTTACTTAATCTCTCTGAGCTCCAATTTCCTCATTGTCATTGAAGGATTCGGTGAGTTAGTTATGTGTAAAGTGCCAGGCATGTACTGTTTTAACTTTCATAATTGACCTGGGGTGCCAGAATTCCTACCTTGAAGAGCAAGTATGGGGAAAATCAGACATGCATGGCTCAAACACCACAGAACGCTTGTCAATTGACAGCATAGCTCAGCAATCTGGGAGCAAAAGCAAAGAAAGCTGATTTAGGAATTACCCAAGATGGGAAGTCAGCAAGGAAGGACCCAGGGAAGAACGAGGCTGTGAGCACCCTGGAAACTAGGGGCCAAGGGGTCCAGGCTCCATCTGGAGGAAGGAAGAGGTTCCGGAAAGGGTGAGCAGATGAGGAAGTCGGTTGTGTTCAGAGTCAAAAGGGAATTTTAGGTGACACGGACTATTCTGATGCCCTGTCCAAAATTTTGGTCACAGTGAGTGACAGGTTGGGCAGAATTTAGGGACGTGTGTCGTTTTTCAAACAGGGTGGGGCCAGGGTGTCAAGAAGGATCAAAAACAGGTGGCAGGGATTAAGTGACCAGGAAAGCTGGGAGGCAGGTGTTAACCTGAGGAGGGTAAGAGTGTGCTGGAGATCTGTGCATCTAAAAGGGCCGGGGCAGTAAGGTAAAATGGTGTGCCCAGGAGGGATGGAGGAGCCGGGCCTGGAGAATGCCAGCCTGTTCCGGAGAGCCAGGGAAAGGAGAAAAGCTGCCTACTCTGGAGAGGGCTGGATAAGAGGGCAGGCGAGGCTTTCCTTTAGGATAAGAAAGTGAGAAGAGTGTGGTGAAAAGATGGAGAAGGTAAGGATGTGCGTTCACCAGTTAGCTGGCGCTGTACGGCCCAGGGGACAGGAGACATCGTCAAAGCCTAGGAACAGAGGTGAAGCCTACCCTGGAATGAGACTACTGCCTGACAGGAAGTGAGAGTGGGAGGCCAGGTCATGTTCCCGCACAGCCCTGCCTGGGCTCACCACCCCAGGACAGTGCCCTGACAGAGGAAGAGCAGTGGCCTCCCAGGTCACTGCGCTCGGCCTATTTCTGTACATTCAGGCTGCTGAGTAATGGCTCCAAAGGCAGTGCCAGCATCTTACAGGGCGCAAGGGGAAAGTGAGAAGTAGGGCTTGGCACCTTATTTTGGGAGCTGTCGTCAAAGGCCCAGCCCTCTGGTTCTGTGTGCCTGATACTCAGCTACAGCTCTCACCAGGAGCCTAGCTGACTAGTCCTGCAGGCTCTGGCGGAGGTGCCCAGAGACAGGCCCGTGAGAAAGAAGAGCTCTGCAGTTTCCCCGAAGACGGAATTCTGAGTTCTCACTTCCTGAGGGAGAATCGCCAGTCAGTCCAGTTGGTCAATGCACTAGGCTAGTGCCTCCGCCTCAAAGGCTCTTTGGAGCGAACGCCCTCTCTTTTAAAATTACTGCAAAATAACCACGCTATGCAGGGTAGGTGCGTTCTGCCTCAAACCTGAGGTGCTGCGTTGTGCAGTTTGAGCTGGGGTGTACTTCGAGCTGGTTTCCGAAGGTGGGGATCTGCCTGCACTCTCCCAGCCAGTCCTCTGTGGGTCCCCAGCGATGCACATGGGTAACCTCTGGCTGGGCTAGGGTTCAGTCTGGTGTGGGAACAGTTGCATGTACACAAAGCTCAAACCTGCGACCCCGTGCACCCAAGGCACTGGCAACTAGAGCTGACTGGCACTGAGAACCTTTGGAACAAGACTGGGTTAGTTGCTGCTGAGCAGATAGGTCTGACGACTCTGTCCTGGGGACGCTTGTGGATCTTCAGCAGTAGGTCTGGTGGCCTTAAACCTTTGATAATCCTTGGATTATCCATCTAAGATAATCCTTAGATAATCCATCTAAGGCCCCAAGTCTGGACTCTGGGTGAATCCCTATCAATACCTCAACTTCTTATATACCTCCCCCTTTTTGTAAAAAGTAAAACCTGTTAATTTCCTGGGATTACCTCTTAGGAATTCCAGTTCTCTCTTCTTACCTTAAATACCCTATGAAATAAAGGAGTTGGGGGTCCAACCAGGTTGAGTGGTTTGCACTGAATTATCATAAGAACACCACAGCACAGCAGTTCATGAGAGCCCAGTGGGGTCTCCGTGTCTTTCAGCTGGCCCAGCCTCCACCTGTTTGCCTCTGGCCCTGGCTACAAACCAAATACTTGAGGGCTACCCCCTTTCCTTCCCTGACGCTCGTTTCCTTGTGGCAGTCTTGAATATCATTACATCAGGTAGAGATTTTCATTACACTAGGGAACGTTCTTTCCACATACCTCTGTGGGACCCCCACCTAGGTGGAATTCTACCCCACTCAGAGATCACTGTCCTGCTGTCGGGCCTCTGATGTTTTTCCCTGTCATCATTCTGTCAAGCAGGTCTTGGACTCAACTGTAGTCGTTAGAATGACTAGCTCATCACAGGAATGCTCAGACCTTTGTTCTGAATTCTGTTAGATTTCCATGGTCATAACCAGGACTTACTCACTTGTCCTCTAAAGAGCTTCAAGGATTTCTTTACCATTTGGGTGTTATCCACATTATTTAGAATCTTTGAAATCTAGGGACACACACCTCAGAAAAATTCACAAAATACTTACACACAAAATGTTGCTTGTAAGAGGGTGGGACAAGGACACAAGTTTGTAGACCTTATGAAGCCCATTGTAGACATTGGGGGCTCCTCAGATCTGTGTTTAGGGATGCTGACCCAAGCTACTACAGGGCAGTTTGGCTCCAGCACACTGCTGATGGAACAAGGCTCCTGGATCTGGTCCTTCTGTGGTTGAATTGACTTTGCTCATAGGAGCTCTTATCTGAGAATAATCTCAAAAGTTCAGACCGGGAAGGAAGTCTAGCATGTATTCCATTCATCCTCCTCTTTTTATAGATTAAAAGGGGGTAGCGGGGAGACACAGCCTAGACTAGAGCCCAAGTCACACCACACAAATACCAAGTGAATGGTCTTTTAATGGTGTATCAGAAATATTACTTTATATGTGAGGAAAACACACAATTATAGTCTCCCCATTTTAAAGAAACATAGGCAGCCAATATATACTCAGTGTCTGTCATACATCTATTCATTTATTAAGTTATCAAAAAACAGTATCTAGAATTTTGAAACATCATTTGAAAAGAATGTATATATGCACCCGTATGTTCATAGCAGCATTATTTACAATAGCCAAGATCTGGAAACACGGTAAGTGCCCATCAGTAGATGAGTGGGTGAAGAAGCTGTGGTACATTTACACAATGGAATACTGTCCAGCAGTAAAAAAAGAGAGAGAGAGAGAGAGAGAGAAGAAACTCTTATCTTTGAGACAGCACGGATGGACCTGGAGAGTATTATGACATAAGCCAGCCGGTGAAAGACAAATACCATCTCATCTCACTTATATATGGAATCTAATGAACAAAATAAACTAAACATGCAAAATGAACTCAGAGGCATAGAAACATGGAACAGATTGACAGCTCTAAGAGGGGAGGGGAGAGGTGGGGACTGGTTGGAGGAAGATGAAGGGATTAGCCAAAGAACATATAAGCATGACCCATGGACACATGACTGTGTGGGGATTGCCTGAGGGAATGGGAGGGCTTGGTGGAGGGGGGCAAAGGGGGAAAATTGGGGCAATTGTAATGGCATAAACAGTAAAATCTTTTTTAAAAAACCCATATCTAATGTTCACTGTGTGCCAGGCACTGTGCTGAGAACTGTTTACAATAGGCTCAAACCTTCCTTAACCTATTAACAAGAACAAACACACACAAACACAGAGTTTTGGTGCTAGCACCCCTTTTTATGACACTGTCTATTTTTCTCACCACACACAGATGCAAACTCGATGCTATCCATACTCCAGGACTCCATGGGCCATGGCTTCATGGTTTTATCATGTCATGAATTGAGTTGGAGGGGACAGTTTGTAGGGGCTATACCATCTAGGCCACATCGATTCCATACTGTCTTGGTGGGCAGTGACTGGGACTGAAAAACTAAAAGTTTGATTAATATGAGGACTAAACAACTGAACTCAACAACAGAGACATAATCCCATCCTAAATGCTGGCAAAACTAGCTCTTTTACGCGCCTGGAGCAAACAGTCCTGTGTGCCCCACCATCTTGCTCCTCCTCGTCCTCCCTCCTTGACATTCATTCATTCTTTTTTTTTTTTTTAACTTGGGAACTTTTAATATTTTGGTCATGTTTAGGAGGGTTACATTAAGCCATCTCCCCCTTGAATTTGGTAACAAAGTAAATAAAAAAGTCACTGTGCAATCGAATCCATGGAAATCAACAAAGGACAGGTGCTTATTGCTCTTGCCAAATAAGTGAAATTAAGAGCCAATTTTGGCCCTGTAGGGGTAGCCCAGCTGGTTAGAGCATCATCCCTGTACGCCAAGGCCACGGGCCAGTCCCCACCTGACATTCTTTCATTTGCACGCAGACCTTCTCTCATCCTGACTTGACCCCACGTGCACCTGGAGCCTTTTTTGGGAGAGCAGGCAGGCATTAGCTTTCGGCCTAGACAACGGTCTCTTCCCAGACAATGGTCTGTTCTTGTACTCCTGCCACCACAGGGCCTGTGTACACACAGACTTAACTTTCAGTTGGGTGACCTTGCATTAAGCCAGGGTCGTATCTGTTCTGGCCAGCTGTCTTGAGCCCTCCCTAATCAAGAATCATCTCCTCAGCTGGGCTTCTTTGGGGGTTGGGGTAGGAAAGGAATCATCATGGAGCACTATGCCAAGTACCTTACATGGATAATCTCACTAATCGTTTTTATTTGTTTAGGTCATGACTTGTTATTGGTTTCTAATTTAACTTTTTTCTTGTAGATAAAAAGGAATGTCTTCTCAGGAGCATGTTATCATTTAATTTATACTTTTTCTTTAATTTTAGCTTTATTGAAATATAATAAGACATAAAATGTGAGATATACCCTGGCTGGTGTAGTTCAGTGGAGTGAGCGCGGGCTACGAACCAAAGTGTCGCAGGTTCAATTCCCAGTCAGGGTACATGCCTGGGTTGCAGGCCATGACCCCCAGCAACTGCACACTGATATTTCCGTCTCTCTCTTTCTCCCTCCCTTCCCTTTCTAAAAATAAATAAAATGAAATCTTTAAAAAAAAGGTGAGATATTTAAGGTTTACATCATGGTGTTTTTTTTTTAATGATTCTATTTATTTTTAAGAGAAAGTAGAAGAAGGGGGGGAGAAATAGAGGGAGAGAAACAGTGTGTGGCTTGTTGCCTCACATGTGCCCAACTGGGCACTTTGCCTGCAGTCCAGGCATGTGCCCTGACCAGGAATCGAACCTGCAACCTTCTGATTAATAGGCTAGCACTCAATCCACTGAGCCACACCAACCAGGGCACGTCTTGGTGATTTGATATACATATACATTGTGTAAGGAGTCTCCCATCTACTTAATTAATACATCTGTCACCTCACATATTTGTCTTTTTTGTGTGTGTGTGAGAACATTTCAGTTCTAATCTCATAGCAGATCTCAACTATACAATATAGTATTATCAACTATAATCACCATAATTTACACTAGATTCTCAGATCTTACTCATCGTACTGCAGAAACTTGATACTTTTTTACCAACCTCTTCCTATTAGCCCTAGAAACCACTTTTCTATTCTGTTTCTGTGAGTTTGACCTACTTCCGGTTTGTTTTAGATTCCACATATTAAGTAATACCATGCAGTATCTGTCTTCCCCTGTCTGGCTCTTTTCACTTAGCTTAATGCCCCCAAGATTCATTCATGTTGTTGCAAAAGGCAGGATTTCCTAATTTGTCGTGGTTGAATAATACTCCATTATATATGTACCGTATCTTCTTTATCCGTTCATCCACTGATGGACACTTAGGTTGTTTCCACATCTTAGCCCTTGTGAATAATGTTTCAGTGAACATGGGAATGCTGATACCTCTTCGACATCATGTTTTCATTTCTTTTAGATACACACCCATAAGTGAGATTGCTGAATCATATAGTAGTTGTATTTTTTCAGTTTTGGGGGAATCTCATACTGTTTTCCATAGCGGTTATATAATTCACATTCCCACCAACAGTGTACAAGGGCCCCTTTTCTCTGCACCCTCACCAACACTTGTTATCGCTTACCTTTTTGATGCTAGCATTTCTGCCCGTAACTGGTATGGGGTGATACATCATCGCGGTTTTGATTTGCATTTCCCTGATGATTAGTGATTTTGAGCACCTTTTTATGTACCTGTTGACCATGTCTTCTTTAGAAAAATGTTCAGTTCCTCTGCCCATTTTTAAATTCAATTGCTTGGTTTTTTTTACTATTGAGTTGCATGAGTTCTTTATAAATATTTGGGATGTTAACCCTTTGTCAGATACTATGATTTGTGAGTATTTTCTCTCATTCCATAGATTGATTTTTATTTTATTGATGGTCTCCTTTGCTGTGCAGAAGCTTTTTAGTTTCATGTAGTCCCATTTATTTATTTTTGCCTTTGCTTTTGGTGTCAAACCCAACCCCCCCCCCCACCCACCCAATGTTTCCTTCAAGGAGTTTTATGGTTTTATATGTTATGTTAAGTCGCTAATTCATTTTGAGTTAATTTTGTTGTGTGGTATAACATAGAGGTTTGGTTTCTTTCTTTCTTTCTTTCTTTTGGGAGCAAATACACACAGGAAAAATGGGGTTGGCCTTTCTCTAGTTGGAGTATACGTGTTGGGGTGGGAGTGAGGGGTGGCTTTTTTCCCAAGGCCAGCCTGTTTCCCAGGCCAGCTGGATGGGGTGCATTGTTCACACATCAGCAGAGCCATCAGTTCCTCACCCCTATGTTCTCTCTCTCTCTCTTCTGTTCTCTGGTGGAAGCCAAGGCTGAGACCTCAGCCTGAGCTGGAACCTGATTCCATCACTCCTTCCATCCTCCTCCACCAGCCCTTCCCTTCCCAAAGCCAACTCTAGCCCAGTGGCCCGGTTAGGAATGTCACACATGCACAAATTGTAACTTGGCAGCCCTATTTCCCCTCTTGGGTAAAAAACCCAGAGCTGAGCACTACATGTGTCTCCATTCTATTTGCTTTTTACAAACGCCGAGAGCTTATGGAAAGTGAAATCCCATTACTTCTTTTAAGCAGTGTTAGCCCCGGAGTATGGAGTGAGTTGGAGCATTAAAGAAGGCTGTTTTGTCCTCACTAGACGTTCACAGTGAGCTTTCTCTGGGGTTCCAGCCCTGTCCCTCCCATGCACTCACAGGCACAGTGTGGATCAAGAAGCAGAACATATGAAAGGACCTTTCTGAAGACTGAAAGGGATTGTTCCTGACAAGCCTACAGAAACAGCAAACAGCTTATGGGGGGCTGAGCTCTCCACGTGGAATCTGTCAGGCTAGCAGAGGGCCAGCTCTCCCAGGGACAGGAAGTTTGGAAGGTGAACTGCAGGGAAACTCATTTAGTGGGGACAGAGGAACCACCCTCTTCCTATTCCCCTCTAGCTGTGCTTTCACAGAAGAGCCAGGCGGCTGGCTCATCCGCACCCACCCAGCCCTGCAAGTGGGAAAAATTTTTATCTCTCCTGTGTGGCTAAACTCCTCCTCCTGATGAATCCATCTATCTGCTTATTTCCTGTACCCAAACAACCACATATTACTAAAGGAAGTCTCAGCATCAGGCAGATTGCTCCCACTCTAATTCAGGATCACCAGCCCCATATGGAACCAAGGGGGTGGTTGAAGAGTTTACATTTCTCTGGTCAGCACACACCCCTGCCCACCCACACCCATTTCCAACCTTCTCCGCTCCCCTGCTCTCCTGAGACCTCCAACGCTCCCACCTCCCCCTCACTGTCCACCCAAGTCTTCATCTTTGAGTTGTTCTTCCTTTATGGGACCAAATATTTAAACCTATTCACACCTTTACCCTTTCTTCTCTTTTATAAGTATTACTTTTCAATTATAGTTTCTAGTCAATATTATCTTATATTAGTTCCAGGTGTACAGCATAGTGGTTAGTCATTCATATATTTTACAAAGTGATCCCCTCGATATTCCCAGTACCCACCTGGTGCCATGCATAGTTATTTCAATATTATAACTATATTCCCTATACTGTACTTTACATTCCCAGGACTATTTTGTAATTACCAATTGGAACTTCTTAGTACCTTAACCTTTTTCACCCAGTCCCCATTGTCCTTCCCTCTGGCAACCATCCGTTTGTTCTCCTTATCTATGAGTTTATATCAGCTTTGTTTTGCTCTTTAGATTTCACACATGTGGCCTTCTTCCACATATATGTGAAATTATATGGTATTTGTCTTCTTCTGACTAATTTATTTCCATTAGAATAATACCCTTTAGGTCTGTTCATACTGTAGCAAATGGTAAGATTTTGTTCTTTTTTATGGCCAAGTGATATTCCATAGTATTTATGTACCATGCCCTCTTTATCCACTTGTCATCCTTTCATCCTTGCTTTCTGTCACAAATGAAGAATTTTCCTTCTTACTAACTCACTAAGAACAATCTATCACTTGTGTGTTATACCCCATCCTGCCCCAGCCTTTCATGAACCTTATCTGTAATTCACCCAGTCTTCTCACGTACCCAGTCTTTCCCTCTCTACTGAATCTATCTTATGGTTATTTAAATAAATTCATATCTCTCTCAAAAAAATTTCCTGAACATACATGCTCTATCTCTCTTTGCCTACACAGGCAATTTTATTGAAAGTCTAATTTTCTCACCTCCCATCTATCCTTCAGCCTACTCCAGTCAGCTCTCCCTGTTGTTGCTCTGCTGAAACAGCTCTTGCCATGGTCATCAGTAATATCCATGGTGAACACAGTGGTCATCTCCCAGTCTTCCTCTTGCCTCTTCAGCATTTGTGTGTTGAATGGTTAAATGGCCATTCCCTCTTTCTTAAAAAAAAAAAAAATCTCCCTTTGTTTTCTGTGACTCAACATGCTTCCTGTGTAATTTCTATTATCTTTGACCACTCTTCCTCAGTCTCCTTTGCAGACTCATCCTTCTCCACCTAGCCATTAGTTGTTAGAATTCAAGATACAGAATTCTCTTTAAGTCTGTTCATTTTAAAATGCTTTAAATACTGCCCGTTGTCCTGCCTTGCTAAAATGTCTAAAGCAGTAATGTATTATAAAGAACTTCACATATCTGCAAAGTTATTTTAATAAGTGCATATTACGGATGTACCATAACTTATTTACTCAATCTCCTATTGTTGGTCATGTTTTTTCTAATATTTTTACTTTTATAAATAGTACTATGTTAAACATCCTTATATAATCCTTTCCACATATGACTAGATGTATGATGCTAATATTAATTACTACTATCCAGTCACTAGCAAATTGCTATGGGGAAATTAGGGATATTAGGGAAATATATACACCTGGTGTTTTGAGGTCAATATCATAAAAGACAACTACCAAGGTTGCCCACACAGCAGTACTATGTAGGACTGAATCTTAGGCAGAAGAAATTGGCTTGTTCTTGAATGATATCTCTGCTATTTTCCTGTTCAGAGTAAGCACTCAGAATGGGAGGTACCACCACAGATGACAGGGGGCTGTGGCCCAGGCACTGCTCATTCTGGAAGTCATGGGCCACTGCCTTATTCCCACCCTATACTTCAGCAGAAGAGTAGTCCTGAGGGTGCCAGATGGATCTCAAATGACTCCAGAGGACTCTGAGGGCATGGATTGGCTGGAACAGTTTCCAAGGCCTGAGAGCAGTCCTGGAACTGATCTGTTGGGGCTGGCCTTGGAGTGCCACAGGACAAAACAGGTCAGCAGAAGTCCGTGCCAGAAAAGGGGCAAGAGCAAATTGATTGAACAGACAGGATGGGGCACAGCCATGGGCATGAAAGAACTGTGGAGATGGGAGAGAGGGAGCGTGGGCACTAAGAGCTCAAGGGTCCTCTTCTTCTCCCCGAATATTTGCTGTTGGAGCACCCCAGGACTCAGTGCTTGGACTTCTCTTTTCTATCGAAACTCGCTTCCTTAGTGGTCTCACTCAGACACCTGGCTTCAATTACCATCTGTACAGAGACCGTTCTCAATTGTATATTTCTAGCCTGACCTCCAGCTTGAACACCTGACTTGTATATTTAACTGAAAAATTGATATCCTTGCTCAGATGTCTACCAGGCATCTCAAGTTTAACATTTTTTAAACTAAACCCCCAATTTTATCTCCCTCCTGCCCCTGCCCCCCAGTTCTGACCTAACCACAGGTAAGGCCAACCTTCTAGTTCCAGGCCAAAAACTCGAAGTCACCCTCGACATCTCTTTTTTACTCACAACCTACCCCCAACTCATAACCAAATCCTGTTGGCTTTATCTTCAAAATATATTCAGGTTATGCTTCCACCCATGAAAAACAGGACTTATTCTCACCATAAACAATGGAAAACTGGATCGAAGATATTAAACAACTATTTCCAGACGTTGGATGAGAAGCAGTACAGGACTGAGATCCCTAAGGGAAGGGAAGCAAATGAGGTGAGTCCTCAGTTTTAGAAGCGATCTTCATTCAGATTCCTCAGCCCCCAGTATGGCACCGTTGCAATTTTACAGATTGTTTAGGAAAAACCCTGATGGAGCCCAGTGGTCTTGCTGAGTTGAAGAAACAGAAATTACAGTTTAGGGAAGCTGAGTTGGCTAGAGTTCACTAGGTAAATGCCAAAAGGGAGGGAGCTACATGGAGGAAGAGCTTCATATAAGGAGTTGAGTCTCTGGCTGAATAGTCTGCGTGCTTAGGGTGACACCTCTCAAGGTCAAGCCAAAGAACAACTGCTGAGGAAAAAGAAGTTACTGGGAGCTGTAAGCTGAAAAATTCCTAGAGCTCATGCAGGGCTGGGAATCATTCAAGTTTCCATCAGCCAGAGTAGAGAAACCTTGTTGTGGCAGGTTGTATTTTCCAAAGATGACTCAGTAGCTCCCACATACTCTTCTGCAATGTGACCTTGCCATTCCCACATCAGGGGGTAGAGTCTCATTCCCTTCTCCTTTAATTTAGGAAGACTTGTGACCACTTCTACCAATTGAATACAGTAGTACTGTGTGTTGACTTTGAGGCTAAGTTGCAAAGGCTCTGTAGCTTCCAGACACTCATGTCATCTACACTGCCTCTCTCTCAGCTCACACTTGTGGCCACAGGGGCCTATGATCAGCTAATAGAGGAGAACAAAGCCAGGCTTGGTTCATGGGTGGGTCAAGTCACAAGTGGACTGGTGCTGCATTATAGCCCATCCAGGGGTGGTGGGGAAAAACGGGCAAGGTGAAATCTTCACAGTAGACAGCTTTCATGCATCTATCATTCTCTTGTGAGCCAAGAGAAATAACCTAAGGTAAGGAATATAGCAGGACTCATAGGTTGTGGTGGATTGGTCAAGGGCCTGAGGAAGAGAAAGATTAGAAGATATGGGACAAGGAGGCCCGAAAGAGGTATGTGGCTAGACCTACAGAAGTGGACGTGAAGATCTTTTCTACCACACATCAATGACCACCAGAAAGCAGCTGCCACTAACCGCCCAAGTAGACAGAGTGAGTCAGCCAGTTGATGTCAAATAGCTTCTGTCATTGACCACTTTAGTACAAACTCCCAATCACAGAGGCTAGTCCAGCTACTGCTGCCACAGATGGCCAGTGTGGCGGGAACAGCTTATGCTCAGCCCCATGTAGTACCACTCTTCAAGGACACGAGCCAGCTACTTAGGGCTAGTTGATTACCCTGGGCCTTTTCCACCCTGGAATAGGAAACAGTTTGTCTTGACTAGGATTAAAAACATTTTATTAACTCAAAATAGATAATGGACTTACATGTAAAATAGAAAGCCATAAAACTTTTACAAAACAAAACTGGATAAAATCTTCAGAATCTAAGGATAGGCAAAGAGTTCTTTGACTTCACATCAAAAACATGAACCATATAAGGAAAAATTGATAAATTGGACCTTATCAAAGTGAAAAACTTTCATTCTGTGAAGACCCTGTGAAGAGGATGAAAAGACAAACTACAATTGGGAGAAAATACTTGAAAGGTACATATCTGACAAAGGACTAGTATCTAAAATATATAAAGAACTCCTAATACTCAACAGGAAACAAGTCCAATTAGAAAATGGGTAAAAGATAGGAGCAGACATTTCACTGAAGAAGATGTACAGGTGGCAAACAAGTACATGGAAAGGTGTGCAATATCATTACTCCTTAGAGAAGTACAAACTAAAGCCATAATGAGATATCACTACACACTTAAAATGAAAAACAGTGATAACATCCAATGCTGATGAGCATGTAGAAAAACTGGATTACTAACACACTGCTGATGGGAATGTAAATTGATACAGCTGCACTAGAAAACAGTTTGGCAGTTTTTTACAAAACTGAACATAAAATTACCATATGACCCAGCAGTTGTACTCTCGGGCATTTATCCCAGAGAAATTAAAACATGTTCACACAGAAGCTTGTGCCCAGGTGTTTATAGAAGCTTTATTCACTACTGCCAAAAAACTGGAAGCAGATGTACTTTAGTAGTTGAATAGTTTAACTGGTATGTTCATACCATGGAATACTCAGCAATAAAAAGGATGAACTATTGATGAACATAACTTGGATGAATCTTCAGGGAATTATACTGAGGGAAAAAAGCCAATTCCAAAGGTTATGTGCTGCATGGTTCCATTTATGAAACATATTTGAAATGAAAAACTTCTAGCATGGAGAACAGATCAATGGTTGGTGTGGGTTAGGAATGGGCAAAGGCAAGGAGAGGCATGTGTGGCCATAAAAGGCCAGCACAGGGGTCCTTGTAGGGAGGGAACAATGCTGTGTCTTGACTTTGGTGGTGGATACCTACACAATGCCAATGGTACAGAACTAAAGACATGGTGTGCACACTCGCACAAATGACTACACGTAACGTTGGGGCAGTCTGAATTGTATCCATATACATACCCTGGCTGTGACATTGCACTATTGCTCTGTGTAAAAGAGTACTTGGGCCCCTGGCTGGTAGGGCTTGGTTGGAGTGTTGTCCAGTAACCTCAAGGTTGCGGGTTCCATCTCCGGTCCTGGTGCATACCGTCTCTGGTCCAGACACGTGCGGGAGGCAACCCATTGATGTTTCTCTCCCTTCCTCTCTCCCTCTCTTTTATCCTCTCTGTAAAAGCAATGAAAAAATGTCCTCAGGCGAAGAAAATTTTAAAAATATAAAGCACATGAGATCTCTTTTAATTTTACAACTGCACATGCATTTACAATTATTAAATAAAGATTTTATTTTAAAACAACATACTCCTGGTGGATAATCCAGACTTGGATTTAGCTTTCCTGCTTGCCAAGTCTTGGCCAACACCACAGTTGAAAGGCTTACTGAGCATTAGATCCACTGACATGGGATCAAATGTAAGCTTGCCTTGGACCGTGGGCCTCACTTTTCAGCAAAGGAGGTGTGGAGTGTTCACACGACCGTGGTATCCCCTAGTCCTGTCTCATTCCCAGAATCTGCTAGCATGATAGAGTGGTGAAGGGGCTGCTCAAAGATGCTGTTGAAGCACCAACATGGAGTTGATACCCTGCAAAATTAGGGTATTATTCTCTAGGATGTGATCTCATCCTAATCAACAACCATTACACGGTACTGTGTCTCCAATAAGCAGAATGCATAGGTCCAGGAACGAAGAGGTGGACCCACTCACCATCACTCCAGTGATACCCTTGAGAAATTTTTGCTTCCAGTCCATACAACTTTAGGCTTCGTAGGCCTAGAAACCCTGGCTCCCAAAGAGAGAATGCTTCTACCAGGATGAGGTAGAGCAGGATTTCCAGTAAGCTCGAAGCCATGGCCGCTGCCTGGTCACTTCAGAACCCTAATGCCAAGAGACAGGCAGACAAGGAAGAGATCACCACACTGGCCAAGGCAATTGACCCTGGTCATCATGATGTGACAGCCTGTGTTACCCAGTGGGGACCGGGGAGAACTATTGGCGGTCGTGTGATCCCCTGGGGCATCTCCTGATACTCCCCCTTCCAATTAAAAAGGTAAACGAAGAAATGCAGCATTCTTGATCTGAGAAGGGCATGGCGACCCATTGCTCAGATCCCTTAGAAATGAAGATCTGGGTCACACAAGCAGGTAAGCCACTTGGAACAGCAGAGGTGCCATCCAAGGATGAGGGGACTCTGGGATGGGTAAAATAGAGGGAGGTTATGAGTATTGGCTGTGGCCTCAAGACTAGCTTCAGTAGTGGGGACAGAAGTAGGGGTCGCTAGTTCATACCACTAACCTTTTGTAAGTTTTCCAAGCAAACAGACAAACCAGAATCCTGGAGAAGCTGTTCCCAGAGGGAGTGGATTTGAATGGCACAAGAGGTGGTTCGTAGTGGATACTATGGTGTGCCATCCAGGTCTCCCCTTCAGATGTAAAACACACTTTCCCTCAACTTCCAGGAGTGCTGCCTGTTGATGCCTCACAGCTGTATCCCCCTCTGGGCGATGCCGTCAGCTGAGGGGCTTCCTTGGCTCACTTCTACACCCTCACTGGTGGCAGTCAGTGTAGCCAATGCCAGGCTGCAGAGCCCTGGCCAGGGCTCTGATTTGGAACATCTCTAAGAAGCATCTCAGAATTAACTGGTTCAAAACCAAACTCTTGGCCCTGACCGGTATGGCTCAGTTGATCGGGGATCGTCCTGCAAAGCAAAAGGTCTGGTTCGATTGCCAGTCAGGGCACATGTCTGGGTTACAGTCTTGGACCTGTTTTAGGATGCATACAGGAGGCAACTGATTGACGTTTCTCTCACTCTTCCTCTTTCTCCCCCTCCCTTTTCTCTCTTAAAAAAATAAAATTAAATAAAACTTATTGGAGTCCTTACTAAACCTGTCCCCTTTCCCCACTTCAGTAAGTGCCAATCCCATGTTTCCAGTTGTCCAGTCCAAAACCTGGGGTTTTCCCTAACTCCTCTCTCTGTTTACCTGGACATCTAACGTACCAGTGATCATATTGGCTCTACCTCCATGTCCACAATTTGACCGCCTCTCAGCACCACCACTGCTAACCCTGTTGTCCAAATCCCTGTAAACTCTCCCCTGGAACACACTGTCATTTCATTAGCCCATTAGCCTCCTAACTGGGCTCCCTGCTTCTTGCCTCCTCCTGTCTATTCCATGCCAAGCAGCCAAGTGATCTAAGAGCTGAGTCAGATCATGTCACTGCTCTTAACAAATTCTTCTAGTGGCTTCTCATCACACTCAGGCTACAAGTTAAAATCTCCACAACAAAGCCCTACATGATCTAGCCCTGTGCCACCTGTCTGACCTCATCCCCTGCCACTCCACCCCTCCTGGTTCCTGCTCCTGCCTGTAGACTCCATGTGGTTCCTCAGGCACCCGAGGGTGCTCCTGCCGCCTGGTCTCTGTACTTGCTCTCCTCCTGCCTGGAATACTCTTCCCCCAGGTGGCCACATGGTTCCATCCCTTACTTCCTTTGGGGCTCTGCTCCAATATCACCTTCTCAAAGACATGTTTCCGGACCCTGTTATATGAAATAGCAAACTCCATTCCCACCTCACTGCTTAGCACTTACCATCTGACTTAATTTTTTGGTTTCTTGTCTATTTTCCTCCACCAGAAGGTAAGCTACATGAGGGGACAGGGACTTTGTCTTTTTTGTTCATCGCCCCATTATGTCCCATTCCTGTCACAAGACTTGGCATATGGTACTCAAATATTTGTTGGATGAACCAGTAAAGTGTGTAGTTTCAGCTTTCACACTACCTGCCTCACACAGCAATATCCTAAAATGCAGATACACTGAGACCTCCCCGGGAACACCAGTAATCACTAGTGACGCACACCCTCACTGACCCAATAAACACCTTAGGGGAAAATGCCTCTTCGGTTGTGAATTCACTGCTGAACCATCTTGACTGCAGCGGGACTCAAAAGGTTCAGGAAGACGAAGAGACCGGAGCCCACGGGAAGAGCTCATGGCCTGACACCAGAGCCAGCTTCATTAGCACAACTCCAGGGCCATGATACCTTTAGAGGCCCGTAAAAAGTTTGATTTTAATTCTTTAAGTCGGAAGAAAAGTGAGTATAATAAATACAAGATAATAAATCTAGCTTGAAAGTCATCATGGGCCCCTCCCTGCCTGACACAGCTCACCTGAAAGGCTCTGGCTAATGTCAGCTAATACCAAGTGCCAGCAGAACGGAGATGGAGAGGAACTGATCAGCATGCTCTCATTTGCTGTGCTAGCCTAGCTCTTTGGCCCCATGCTATAAAAGGGAAACATGTCCTGAGAAATCAAATGATTTTGCCAGAGTTGTGGAGATGGTAAATAGCCATGCTCAGATCTGAGCCTAGCATACCAGATAATGAAGCCACAAGTTACTTTACCACACTGCAGCTGCCAAATTGTACCTGTAAACTTTCAGGCGCTGGTATGCAGTTAGACAGTCTTCTCAGATCTGCCCCTGCCTGCCAAGGCTGCCCCACACTGGGTCCTGCCCCCCTGAGTCACCCCGCTCCACCCTGCCCTTCAAGAGCCCAACTTTCCCTCGTGTACCTCAGCCTCAATGCCAAGTTCCTGCCCCACCTCTAACTCCTCATCTTAATCATGAAACTTTGGGGAAATCGGGTCAAATGGTAATACCCCACCCTATGACTAGGCAGGTCTGGCTCCCTCCTGCCTGTCAGACCTTCCAGAGAACAGTAACTTGGTCCTGAAGAAGACAAGAGTGGCCTGGGAGGGACTTCTTATTCCCATCACGGGCTAGGTGCCAAGTTCTCCCTCCTTATGCCCATGAAAAAGTCTGCAAAGACTCTGAAAGCCTCTTCTAGACACTCGATCCTTCCCAGCAAGCTTGGGGGTAAGTAAGTTCTTTCCTGAGGTCCAAGCAAAGGTTCTCAAAAGGAGGCCCATTGCCGGAGGCCCAGTGTTCACTGTCCAGGAGAGCTAGAAAGTGAGCATGGACTTGGGAATAGAAGGACCTAATTGAATTCCAGCTCTGCAGATAAATAACTTCTCCAAATATAAATAAAACTTGCTAAACAAAAAGAGAACAAAAGATTCACAAAATGGTTAGCACAGAAGCTGGAATAGAGTTGCCTAGTACGCCTTTTACTAATTTGCCTCATTTTGTGGTGTTCGTTTTTCTGGATTTCTCATTAACTCGATACACATTCATTGAACACTTACCTGTATCTGGCCACTGTGTGAGCACTGGGGAGACACAGCACAGAGCAGAGGAAAGCTCTGCCTCCCAGGATCTTGTGCTGTAGTGGGAATCTCAGAGAAGTGAACAGTCAGCTACAGGATCCTATGGTGATTGTCCAGCTCCGGATCTCAGCTGATGGTGTTGCCATAAGGGAGCCAAACAGTCAGATGGTAGAAAAGCAGTTAGCCTGCAGAGATCCGCCAGTGCACAGGTAAACAACAAAACCAAATCTGTTCGTAAGCAAGATAGACCAGAGAGAATAATTTGGCCATTTTATAGAAAGTATAGACCTGGCTATTCCATCTAAGAGAGAATCTCTTATTAGGGTCTCAGGATTTAGCCTTAGGACTTTTCTAAAATGGTCATTATTTTCAGCAGGGCCGGCTCTATAGTAAATGGAGCAGGTTGCTAACTGCCTATATGCTCTGAGAGAAGGGAGAGGGTGCCTCAGCCAAACGCTGAAAGGTTTCCTTGCATCACTTTCCTGGAAGTCCATCATTAGAGTCAGTCCTCAGGGAAGCGTTTCACCTTCAGAATCTCATTTTAGAAGCATATAGTCCAGAGAGAGATGAGCCTTTGCTCTGGCTGTGTCTTTCCTTAGGTTGCTCTTTCCCAGATATACTCAAGTCCTATCTGTCCTTCAAGCCCAGTGCACTTCCTTGAAGGTATCGCTCCAGCCTGGTCCACCATCGTCTTTGTGCTTTGTATGGCTAGTTAGGGTCTTTGATCCCGCAGGTATGGTCTTGGGTGGTTTCTTGTTTGGATGCTGTGTGTGTATGTGTGTGTGTGCACGCTGTCTTCCTAATTAATGCGTCTTATCAGTTATCTACTGTTGCATTACAAACCATTCCAGATCTGGATGACTTAAAATGACCCTATTTACTCACAACTCTACAACATGGGCTGGAATCCGTTGGGTAGGTCTTCAGCTGGTTGGCTTGAGGCATCTCGTGCAGCTGTGGTTATCTGTAGGCTCAGCTGTGATGGGAGGATCCAAGAGGGCTTGATTCATGTGTCTGATACCTCAGCTGAGGAGATGAGAACTGCTGGCCCCTCCCTCCATGCAGCGTCTGGTTCACCGGGGCATCTCCCCAAGACCTCTCCTCCAGCAGGTTATCCTTGCAGCATGGCAGCTGGGTTTCAAAACGGGGCCTTTCAAGAATGAGAGCCCCAGTATGTAAGTGCTTATGTACTTGTTTCATGTTTGTTTATGTCTCAGTGGCTAAGGAAGTCACACAACCAACCCCAGGGTCAGTGTGGGAAAGGACTTCACAGGGGTTAGAGTAGTGGGAGGTATGGTTATTAAAGATTTTAATTTGGGGGTGGGGTTTCCAATGTCTGCCACAGTTTATAAACACTTAGAGATTGCATCTTCATTTTTTGGAAGTTTTATATTTACCAGCATCATTCAGAGTGTATTGGTAGGTGCTCAGTAAATATTTGTTGACTGAGGAGTGGTTGACATAGTCGTGGTTAACAGCCAGCCAAGCCCTGAAGGGTGGACCTGGCCGGCGAGAGCTGAAGGCCGCTCCGTGAGGAAAGCAGAGGCCTGAAAGGAAAGGTGACTAGACACCAAATACAAATGGGTGGATTTTAGTGAGTTTCATTAATGTCCTCCTCCCACTGATTTCAAGACCCCCAAAATGCAAGTGACAAGTGTGATAAGGAAACAAAGTATGCCCAGCTTAGCACTCTGTTAGGCCTCGTGGAGGATACAGAAGAAAACAAGGTCTAACGGTGTCCTTAGCACAGTGCATGTCACATAAGAAGAAACAGGATGTGGTCAGCAAGTGAAAGATAGGTTAGTTGGGGTTCAGCAAACGACAGCCCGTAGGCAAACCCAGCCCTCCGTCTGTTTTGTAACGTTTTATTGTACCACAGCCACGCCCATTTGTTTCCCTGTGATCCATGCTGCTCTTGTGCTGTAACAGCAGAATTGAAAAGCTGCAACACAGACTTGCCAGCTTAAAATATGTACTGCACAGCCCTTTGCAGAAAAAGTTTGCTAACCCCCAAGTGAGTCTAATGACTCGACTTCCCCAGACTCGGTAATATTGGCACAGCTTTTCTTGTTGGAGGAGAAAGTAGGTGAGTGCTAGCTAGATTAGATGAAATATTTTGTAATCAAAACCGTGGATAGTTCTGGTGCCACAGAAAAGTGTTTTTTGGGACCACTGGCAAGAAGGATTTTTGTTGACAAGCAATAATGTCAGGCCCTGGGCCCCTGTTTGGATAAGTGGTCCAGGTAATTCCTTCTGGCCTTCCCCGCTCTCACTACCCTACCCGTATATGCTCCTCCTCATTTTTGACCTGAGGTGGGCAAGCTGCCCCAGGTACTGAAGCTGGGCATCAGGAAGCGGTTGGCAACATGGATGCACTTTCCATGTGGATGTATGTCTGGGTCCATGGGAGGAAAAGGTTGATACCTTAACCTTAAACCTTATTTTTCAGCTTATATGGGTCTCCAAGGTCATCGTGGTCATTCCCCTGAATCCAGACTGGGTTCTTTTTAAATCCCCTAGCTCTGACACACACACACACACACACACACACACACACACCCTCACCGTACCCCACACCCACATGCCTAAATACAGCATAGCCGACTTCTCCACAGGCATGGCAGGTACAGTGCTGGGGGCCCATAATATTTTAGGGACCAACAAAAATATTTCAATTTTAATTTTGTTAAAAACCAGAAAAATGTTTTCTGGGACCCCAAGCAAAGAAGGATTTTTGTTGATAAGCAATAATGTCAGACCCTGGGAAATAAATGGATATGTAATAATGAATCTGGCCTGGATTATACTCATCTTCATGCCGATTACATAACATGTAATTTTAAATATGTTTTCATGGAGGGAAGGGCCCCCAGAGGCAAAAATGCCAAGGGTCAGCGAAAGTCATATTGCAGCCCTGTCTTTCTTAAGTAACATGTTTCAGGGTCCACTAACTTTATGGATTCTTCCCAAAATCTGAGCAGAATTGCTGCTGTGGCCATGTGCTTCTTCGGCCCAGTCCTTAGGAGAACTGGACACAGCTGTGTTTGACCTTGAACCAGGATAAAAGACAGAAGAGGCCTCTGGGAAGGCAGTGGCGACCTGTGGCTAGGGAAGAGGAGTGCTGGTGTGGATTCCACTGGCCGCAGGGCCGGGAAAGGCCAGGCTGCACAGCAGTGCTCCTGGCTCAGACCCTCCGTGAGTAAAGACTGCCTCAGGCCCAAGCCTGGTGACCGAGGAAGCCACAGCATCTTCACCTTTCCCAGACAGTGCAGCTCGCTCTAGAGGAGCCACACTTCAGCTAAGAGTTCTCCAAGGAGTGAGCTGCAGCCGGAATTTGCTTTCAAGCTTTGGTCCCTGCGGCTCTGTGTGCTCCTCCCCTCAGGAGTCTAGGATCCGTTTGTTGATTAACCAGCTGCTTTAATTTTCCTCCAGAGCACTCTCCCTACTTCCCTGTTTCTCCAGTGTTTCTTCTTGGAAGGGTGGGAAGAGTGGCATTTGCTTTCCTTGGGCAGCTGATGCTACTTAGAATGCAACTTAACATTTACCTAGATGGTCTTTGTTAGGGGTTGAATTGCATTCCCCTCCAACAAGATACATTGAAGTCCTAATCCTCAGTACTTCAGAATGTGACTTTATCTGGAAATAGGGTCTTTGGAGATGATATCATGTTAAGATGGTGTAATACTGGGGTAGGGTGGGCCCCTGGGTTCATTATAAAGAGAAAGCCCTGTGAGGAGACAGAGACAACTCGAAGACAGCCATGGGAAGACAGAAGCGGAGACAGGATTTATGCTGTCAGAAGCCAAGGATGGCTGGGACCACCAGCCACCGGGAGAGGCAAGGACAGATCCTCTCCTAGAGGCTTCAGAGGGCGCGTGGCCCTGCCCACACCTGGGAAAAAATAAACTTCTGTTGTTTTAAGCCCCTGGTTTGTGGTGCTTTGTTCCTGCAGTGCTAGGAAGCTGATACAGACTTCAAAATAAAGCATTCGAAAAGCTGGAGCCTCGGGAATCATGTGACTGACATATAAGGATCGCACGAAAACCCTGTTCAGTGTAAAAATTTCACTTCTCAAAGTTCTCTCTTCCTCTATATCTCATTTTAGGCTAATGGTTACTTTGTGACACGAGGCAGATTCTATGATCCTTCATTTTACAAATGCAAGGTCTGAAGCTCAGGATGTAAAATCATTTACCCCAAGCCATACACAGACGTCTCTGTGACTTAGAAGACACACTGATTAATAGAATTCAAATTCAGCCCTGCCCCGACTTGATGTATGGGGCCCCTGGTGAGTAACCTAACTTTCCCGGGGTATCTCCAGGAAACACAGGCATTTCAAGTACAGTCACTTTGTTTTCAAGAGCATTAAAAATCACCTGGCATCTACTGTCAACATCATTTTTATAAAAGAAAAGGAACTTTAACATTAAAAATGAGGAAAGACCATCATATCATAATAAAGGGCACATCTTTTAAATTAAATACATTTAGTTTTCAGACTCACTACTTTGTCCTTATTTTTTTCATTTTTCAGAAGACTGCCATATCAGGACTGGCATTTGGGAGCCACTTCCAAAATCTCTCTGTCCTCATTTACCTTATCAGAGCGTGTTGGATTTCCCCTTGGTTACTTCTACCTCTTAACATCTTATGATTTTTTCCCTCAAGCCCAGATTCTCTTTCTACTAACATAGCTGGAAATGGGGCCCCCTGGGTCTAGACAGTGATGGCCGGAATGCCCTGGTCAGAGGAGCTGGTTGAATGAACGCCCAGGTTCTGTCCCAACAACAACTATATCCTGCCTTATTCAGACAGAGAGTGACCAAGAGTTGTTTTGGTGGCATCAAGTAAGCAGCAGGAAGAACTGATTTTCTCTCAGAATCCTTTGGGGTTTTTTTTTAATGTATTTTATTGATTATGCTATTATAGCTGTCCCATTTTTTCTTCCCCTTTATTCCCCTCTACCCTGCACTCCCCTCCCACCAGCATTCCCCCCAACCTCAGTTCATGTCCACGGGTCATACATATAAGTTATTTGGCTTCTCCATTTCCCATACTATTCTTAACCTCCCCTGTCTGTTTTGTACCTACCATTTATGCTTCTTATTCCCTGTACCTTTTCCCCCATTCTCCCCCCTCCCCCTCCCCACTAATAACCCTCCATGTGATCTCCATTTCCGTGATTTTGTTTCTGTTCTAGTTGTTTGCTTATTTTGTTTTTGGTTTTGTCTTTTTTAGGTTTGGTTGTTGATAGTTGTGAGTTTGTTATTTTACTGTTTATATTTTTGATCATCTTTTTCTTGGATAAGTCCCTTTAACATTTCATATAATATGGGCTTGGTGATGATGAACTCCTTTAACTTGACCTTATCTGGGAAGCACCTTATCTGCCCTTCCATTCTGAATGATAGCTTTGATGGACAGAGTAATCTTGGATGCAAGTCCTTGTCTTTCATGACTTGGAATACATCTTTCCAGCCCCTTCTTGCCTGCAAGGTTTCTTTTGAGAAATCCACTGACAGTCTTATGGGAACCCCTTTGTAGGTAACTGTCTCTTTTTCTCTTGCTGCTTTTAAGATTCTCTCTTTACCTTTCATCTCCAGTGAGGTAATTATAATGTGCCTTGGTATGTGCTTCCTTGGGTCCAACTTCTTTGGGACTCTCTGAGCTTCCTAGACTTCCTGGCAGTCTATTTCCTTTGCCAGATTGGAAGTTGTCCTTCATTATTTTTTCAAATAAGTTTTCAATTTCTTGCTCTTGTTCTTCTCCTTCTGGCACCCCTATGATTTGGATGTTGGAACATTTAAAGTTGTCCTGGAGGTTCCTAAGCCTCTTCATTTTTTTGAATTCTTGTTTCTTCATTCTGTTCTTGTTGAACATTTATTTTTTCCTTCTGCTCCAAATCGTTGATTTCAGTCCCATTTTCCTTTCCTTCACTGTTGATTCTTTGTATATTTTTCTTTATTTTAATTTGCATAGCCTTCACTTCTTCCTCTATTTTGCAACCATACTCAATCATTTCTGTGAGCATCCTGATTACTAGTGTTTTGAACTCTGCATCTGATATGTTGGCTATCTATTGCTTAGTTCTATTTTTGGAGCTTTGATCTGTTCTTTCATTTGAGCCATATTTTTTTATCTCAGCAGCCTGTTTCATAGTAAGGGGCAGAACCTTAGGTATTCACTAGGGCAGGGCAACCCACGTTGCCGGGCTGTGGTGCTGTATGTGGGGGAGGGGTCATAGAGGAAACAATTCTGCTTGCTCAGCTCTGGGCCTGCTTTCAGTCTCTTCCTCCACTTCCCACAAGCAAATTGGGCCCTTCTGGTGCTGATTCCTGGGTGAGTGGTTTTGTGTATGTTCTAGGACCCTGTGGGTCTCTCCAATGAACTCTCCTGTGGAGTTGGGAGTTTCTCCCACTGCCACAACCCCGACATGCTTTTACAGCCAGAAGTTTTGAGGCTTTATTTCCCTGTGCTGGAACCCTGGGTTGTGTGGTCTGTCTTGCTCCCCAGTTGTTCCTCCTGCTTTATCTGCACGCGAATGTGGGACACCCAGTCTACCAGCTGCTGCCTCCCCTACCTGGTTCTCCAGCTGATGCCTTGCCGTGCATCCTCCCCCCACAGCTGCCCTTCTCCACCCCTCCTACTGGTCTGAATGAGTATTTCTTCTTTAACTTTTTAGTTGTCAGACTTCTATACAGTTTCATATTCTGGCAGTTCTGGTTGGTTTTGGTTTTTAAATTTGTTGTTGTCCTCCTTTTGGTTGTGTGAGGAGGATATGTGTATCTACATGTGCCTCTATCTTGAGAATCCTTTGTATTTGAGACCAAAGAGCTTGTTATTTGATGTGCCAACTGCAGCCTGCTCTCTTTCTTCCTGATCTCCTGCCATCAGGCTGGTTCTGACTGGCTTAGCCTGCGCCCTGAGCTGGAGAGCTCCTTGGCCCTCCAGGCCAGCAGTGCCTACCCCTGCTGTAGGTCACAGTTTGGAAAAGGAGCCTGGAGAATCCAGTGTGTCCACCACAGGCTGCCACTGGGCTAAGCCTGAAGCTTCAATGTGCCCCACAGCTGAAGTCAATGATTATAACATCAATGAAAATAAAGTCCTTTGCACATTGTTTTTATCTTAATTTATATTTTATTCCTCACCTGAGTATGTTTATTGCTGGTAGAAAGAGAGAGAGACATTGATGTGAGGGAGAAACATTGATAGGTTACCTCCCATAAGCACCCTGACCAGGAATGGAAGCTGTGAACTTTCGGTGTACGAGACGACCCTCCAACCAGTTGATCCACCCTGCCAGGGCTGCATATTATTTTTAAAGAAGTTTTTAAATCTAGTATCTTTTTAGCATAGCATCAGTGCTCAGGAAGATCTTGGTGAGATAGACAGGACTAGAAGGGCACCCTGTGTAGGGGTTCAGAATGAGTCACCCCTAGATGTGCCTCATCTAGGAAATGTGAATTATTTTTAAGCTAACGCAACTGAGACCCTATGGGCTCAAGAGAAATTTCTGCACCCGCTCCTCCCCTTTAAATATCTAAAGGAATTCAAAGTAAGGGTCTTGTTCATAATCAGAATTGATCAGGTATAACTTTTCGACATATCTATACAGCAGGGCAAACTACTAATTATGGACATCTGCTCTTCTTATCTCCCTGCAATGACTTTCCTCCCCTCTGAAGCTCCCAGGCACCTCACCTCACCCTTAGCTCAGAATGCCATATATTCCTCATTTGAACTCTGTCCTCCAGCCTCTCCTGTACGTAGGGTCTCTGACTCTCTTGTGTATGTGGGGTTCCCATACGCACATAGGTATGGAATCAAATTTGGTTATTTTCTCTTGTTAATGGGTCTCATGTCAATTTAATTAGACCAGCTAAAAGAACCTTGAAGAGCAGAGGAATGTTTTTTCCTCCCCTGCAGCTAAAAAGATGGGAATAGGGGTGGGAAGGGTGGGGGTGGGGTGTGACCAGAGAACAGTCTGGAGGGAGAGAGGAGCAGGGGTGTTGAGAGCTGAGAAGAGTCCTGCATGAAGGAGGTGCTGAATTCCTAAGGAGAAGGAGTGGGATTCTCACAGGCTTTTGAGGCAGACAGACTTTGTCAAGCCCTGGTTTAGCCACATACTAGTGTTCTTAGCCCCCACTTTCTGCCCCCTCACTGTGAAGGAAAGCTCTTCAAGGCCAGAAGAGTTAAGGGAAGTGGCCAAGAGAGGCAGGGAAAGGACAGGAATAGAATGAGTTTGACAGGGATTCTTTTTATGAAAAAATAGTTCAGGGAAACGAACCACCTCCACTCTTTCAATCTTTTGAACTGGTTGTTTTGGTCCCTCCTTTTCCCTGAGACAGAAAGAATTTCCAGGGGCACAAAACCCACAGAAATTAATCAGACACACTTGACCCCTCTAGGGCCGTTTGACCAAACCACCAAGTCAAAGAACAGTCTTTCCCCCTTGCTCTCCACAGTAAGGACTGAGGACGTGACCTTTTCTCAGGAAGTGGGTGGACGAGTGACCTAAAATTCAACCCTTCCCTTCTTGGAAAGAACATATCATCCAGAGGAGGAAAGCTTTAAAATGTGCTCCTTTTTCAGTGCAGAAGGAACAATTTACTGTCCTGCAGTAGATTTTGGAATATAGTGGAAAATATCTCCTGCAAAAGGACACCTGTTCCCTCCAATCTGAGTAGAGAGTGTGCAGCTTTAAAGAGGCCCTTCTATGGAAAATCGAGTCTCTACTTTCATAGTTGTCCCAGTTGGAAACCTAGAGGTATTTTTATCCTGTGTGATATTGATGTGTTTATTTGCTGTATTTTGTTTTCCCATCACCTCATACTGCAACTGTGGAGATTCAGACTCAGTGTGTGAGGACAGGAGTCTGTTACTCAGAGGGAGGAGACTGGTGAGGGAGCTGACCTAAGAACCAGAGGAAGATTGGGAACAAACTCCTAATTAGAATGTTTTTGGCTTTCTGTGGTTTTATTTAAATTTGCACTTTTACTGTGAAAGTAATGCATGTAACTGGTCAATTCTGTGTTTTTATTGTAAAAAGTAATTTCTTACTGTAGACTTTAAAACAAATATAAGTACTTAATGTAAAGTTGTTCTCTTCCCCAGATATAACTAATCAGTTCCTTCTATAGTCTTATAAAAATGATTTATGCATATGTAACCATGAGAATGTATATTTTCTTTAAAAAACACACAAAAATGGAATTATGCAGATTGTTATACATCTTGCTCTTTTCACCTGAAAATCTTCCCTAGAGATCATTTTTATCAGTAGCATAATCTAACCATTTTTTTTTTTATCTCATAGCACACATAAGCTAATTCCTAAAATTCTGCAGCACATCAAAAAGTGTATTTTTTGCCAATCTGACAAAAAAATAAGTAAACTTTGATTCATTCATACCAGATGACTATTATTGTGTTGGCTATTGTCACTTTTCTATTTGATAATGTAAGGAAAAAAGAGGTCAGTGCCCCTGACTAAACAGTCAGGTACTGCATGTTTTAAAAATTGCTGGGGCACATCAGTGTGCCCTTCACAGCATACCCACTGAAAAGTCGCTGGAATAGTCATATTTCCCCATTTGCCTGGGACATTTCTGGTTTATACCTTTTATCCTGTATAATTAATTATCCATGGAATCCCTTTCCACTCTCAGAAGTATCCTGATTTTGGATACATCTGCTGATCATTCTACTTATCAGGGCAAATGGATCTGCCTTTTACTTTTAATAAGTTTCATGGGAGGACATACCTAGATACCCTGAATCTAACTAAATCACCCACTTGGCAGTGTTGTGATCAAAGGCCTAGAGAGGCGACAAAGAGGATCTGGGCTGGAGTGGTGGGGCCCTCTTTTTGTTCCCACTATTAGTATGGCATCTAGCCCATTAGAAGTGCTCATAAACATTAGCTGACTAAGTGAACAAATTAATGAAGCCTGCATTTATCCTAGTTCTAGTTATAACAGAGAATCCTATCCACTCTGGGTAGTTCTAGAGCTAGTAGAGCATATTGGATTACATTTGGGGGCCCTTCCAGTCCCAGGAATTTCACACTGTGTCTACAGAATGCTCCACTCTCCAAAGAAACTACATTTTGGTTCCAAGTAGTTGTACCGCAATCATAAACAACCACAAAGGAATGCAAACAAACCACCAAAACACTGAGCAGGAGGCTCAACTAACTGGTCAAGATCATTTCTAAACAAAGAAGATTACACCTGCTCCAGATCTTGCCAAAAGAATAGAAAGCAAACTCAGGAAAGTCAGACTGGCATGAAGTGAGAACCCAGTGGGGCCAAACAGGAAGTTTCCTGGAGGAGGAGAGAGCCCAGGGATTAGTGGCGGTAGGAGGCTGACCTAATTCCACTGTCTTCAAGGTATATGATTGCACGGGCCGGTGAGTCATACAATTTAGACACATCACGCAGTTTTAATCAGAGATAATAAGAATAAATATTGACTTCATTGAGTGGTCACTGAGTACCAGGTGCTATGCCAAGCACTCTTTAACATAAGCTCAGTCACTCTCCACAGCTGCCCCGAGAGCTGCTAAGACAGGGCAGGGAGGTAACCAAGTCCTCCCGAAGACACACGAGGGTCATCTGGGGAGGTTTGCAAAGGAGCCCTCTCTGGGCCTTCCTCAGGCTGACTGAACTGGATTTGCTAAGAGCAGAGTCCAGAAATCTGTATTTTAACCTCTGTTTTTTAAAATCTCTGTTAAAAAAGAAAGTCATCCTGAATTCACATTCATGTGTATGTATTGAATACAGATGGGCCATTAAAAAACGTGCAAATGTGAAAATAACCCAGGACCCTGCATTGGCTTATTCTCAGACTGCTTCCACTCAACCCCAGTTCTACTTAGTCATGGGGATTTTATAACTAGTCATTTTGATCATTTGGGAATTCATGATCGAAATCCTGCACTTCGGGGCCCACGGAGATGGTGTTTCTCTGGACCCAGCTGGCCTCAGCAAGCACTTGGAACCTGGGTCAGTCTCCAGATCCTCGGATGAACTTGACTCCTTTGATGCCCTGTGCTACCTCAGATGGTTATGTCCTCCCACCCCAGCCTTTTTCACATCCAGCTAAAGCAGTGCCCAGGCCCGTTAGTGCGAGGTGGGAGAGGGGACACTCTGGTCTCAGGGTACTAGCAGTCAGAGCATGATGCAGTAAGACAAGGCTACTGCAAGACATGGCCCACCCAAAGGCTTGATATCCACTTCCCGTTGGGAGAGCAGTGGATCCTGTCTCAGTCCTGAGCCCACAGACCCGAGGGTGTAAGTGCGGAGAGTGAGACGTCTGAGCTTGGAAGCAGGGCTAGGACACTCTAGAGGAGGCTCCCAGGTTCCGAATCCAGCTCATGGACCTTCTGTCTGCATCAGTAACCATCTCCACCAGCTTGTGTCTGGTCCGACCACAGACAGACATCTCTGCTCATCCTTGGCAGCCACCCACCGCCCACAGACAAAATTAGCCCAGCTGGCCTCAGCAAGCACTGTGCTTTTGCTGGTGGGAAACACACACCCGTTTGGTTTACTTTCCCTCCAAACGTCCAGGAAGCCTCTTGACAGAAGACATTAGGGAGGTTTAATGAAGGCCAAGGGTTTCAGTTTTGAAACCTAAACCATTTGTAAGGCCCTGTGAAGGTGATGAAAGCTGAGAAGCTTATGGTCAAGCTGAAACCCTTACACTCTGTGTCTCATTCGTTGGGTTGCTGGGTTGCTGAGATGCTGGAAAAATTCAACCACGGTGAAGCAGGTTTGTGTCCCCCAGAAGGAAGAACTTTCCAATAGCTCTAGCCTTCCATCAGCTAGGAGTTGGATCTGGGAGGTGTGAAGTCCTTTCCATTGGGTGTGACTTCAGCTTGTCTGTCAGCCTTGCCATGGGTGTGACGTTGGAACAGAATGACCTCTAAGTTGTCTTCCAATCCCTAACTCCGCGACTCTGTGATCATTATCACCATGAACTTCAAAGGCTTGACTGGCCTTCCCAATGGGGCTTGTGGTGGAACATAGAGAGCAAATAGCTCAGAAAAGGCACAGTGGCGAATCTGAACTAGTCATGTTTTCCAGGCTACTCCTGCAGAACTCGGACTGTTTTGGGATATGTCAGTCATTGAGAATCCAGGCAGCCTCACCTCTGAGCGGTGTCTGCTAATCAGTTCTTTCCAAACAGTCAGGTTCAGTCTCGCACGTGCTCTTCCCTCGGTCTGGATCGCTCTGGCCCTCGTTATCTGCAGGTCTTTGTCCCCCTCTTTCAAGGATTTGCTCAGTTGTCATTGTCACAGTGAGGCCTTCCCGGACCATCCCACTTATCTAGCCTGCCTTCTAATTGTAATGTTTAAACCATTTATATTTAGTGTGATTATTCATACAGCTGGATATAAGTCTTGCTGTTTATTTTCAATTCATCCCATCTGTTCTCCGTTCCTTTTTACCTCCTTTCCTGCTTTGTTTTGTATAAGGAAAAAAAATGTTGAGTGTTCATTTTATTTTCTCTCTTAGCATTTTGGCTATTCATTTAAAAAAAATAATTTTAGTGGTTGCTCTAGAAATTATTATATGAATCCATAATTCATCACAGGCATACCTTGGAATACTATTATAATATTATATCACTTTAGGTATCAGTTAAGAGACATACAGTAATAATATTTATGCCCTTTCTGGCTTTTGTGTTATGTTGTGGCACATTTAATTATTTCTACATAGTGTTATAAGCCCCCCAAATTGTTAATTTTTAGTTGAAGTCAATTGTATGGAATCATGGATTTTGAGTTTATTCAATGACTTATATATAATCTATTGCTATTTTTAAAAAATAATCCTCACCCAAAGATATGTTTATTGCTTTTTAGAGAGAGAGAAAAATATCAGTGTGAGAGAGAAACATCAATCAGTTACCTTCTGTTTGTGCCCCAACAGGGGATTGAACCTGCAACCTACATATGTACCTGGACTGGGAATCAAAACTGCAACCTCTTGGTGTGGGAGTCAATGCTCCAACCCACTGAGACACCCAGCCAGGGCTATTACTATTATTTTTCTGACCTTCAAATGGTCCCACATTTGGCCAGTAGGAATCCCTTCAAGTTTTCTCCTGTGTCCGTTTTGGTATGTCTCCATCACTCTTGGAGCACGATGTTAGTTTTGGTAGCAGGTTCCAAGCTCATCCCTATACTTCCCTGCCCTCACTCTGACATCATTTCTCCAAGGAGCCCGGATTCTTTTCAGGGGAAGGTGATATTCATAAACCAGAATCTGGGTAATCAGTGTGCTCCTTGCTACTGGGGTGTCATTCATTGCTTCTACACCCCTGTGCTTTCATTGGACAGAGCTAGGATATACGAGTACGTATGTGTGTACATAGAGGATGTGTGTGTGTGTGTGTGTGTGTATACGGGGGTTGGCAAGAGTAGGTTTGCAGTTGTGAGTATAGGAGACAGTTTGTTCTTGTATTGTTTTCCATACAAACATCTGTAAGCCTACTTTTGCCCACCCGTGTATACATATATACACACATGCACATCTGTATCTATTTCCATATCTATGTATCGAAAGCCGTGAGTTTTTACCAATACCTCTAATTCTAATCTAACATCACAGGGTTTATTTTAGCCTTTCCCTTTCTGTATCTGTGACTCCCTTCACTGACAGTGAGAAAAAAATGGCTTTCATTATCTGTATTATATTACATAGTTACTCAATTACATATCTACTCCCCTATACATATAACCAAAGGTTACATATACACATAACCAATGTCCTGGCTACACTGGGGCCAGTCCTTGGTCCTGCAGTCCCACCAGTGACACCAGGGCTAAATCCTTGTTTTTTAGCCCTCTCACCCCTTATGGCCACATTGGAACAAAGTCTCAGACCCTGATGAAGGGCTCAGTAGCCTTGACATAGAAGCAGCAGAGATGGCTGGCTTGATCCACAGCTGATGATCTATAAAGAGGATATGACAGGAAAATCAGGGATCTTGGATGCTGAGAACGCCAGAGGGTATGCCATGCGTTTCTGGCGGGATGAATTTAGAAGAAGAATATTCCAGGAGGTGTGCTGAGTTGTTTTTAGAAATGGAGGGGCTGGGAGCACTGCAGGTCTTCACACAATCAGAGGATAGGTATGGTGGGGATGAAGCTCTCTGGAGAACCCAGTTGTTTCCAAGCAGCCAGCCAAATGTCTGATTGTGTCCACACATGAACTGCTCTATAGTGAGGCCTGATTCCATTGGAACTTTTATTGTCAAGTGGGTCATATCCGGGAGAACTGTCATTAAATACACATTTTTTCCAAACAGGGATTACAGGTGCTTCCCCTCCAGTAAATTAAATCCCTAATAACACAAGTAAAGGAAGCACATGTATACTCACACACAGACCGAATATAATACTGGCCCCCAATCAAAAATCATCAGGAAGTCAGACTTCAAGGCAAGCCCCTGTCCTGAAATGACTCACGATCAGATAGCACAGGTATCAAAGAGAAACGGCAGAGATAGCGCTTTCGCAGGTTTCTGCACCCAGAAGCCATGGGGTTCTGACAGACCAGCTGGAAACTGGATGAGTTATTATCTGAGTAAGTGAATGAACAAACCTGACCCGGACCTTGCCAGCTGAGTGGGATTTCTGTAACTAAGAGGGAGAAGGAGTGGAATTCGTGTGGAAAGCAGCTGCGTCAGGGATCCAGCACCAGCCACAAGGGTGCCAAATCTAAATGACAGAAAAGTGGATACATCTGCTACACTGGACGTGACACGGGTCAGGGCCACCGCAGAGTCACGTCCAAAGCCAGGTGCTTGTTGCCACTTGGCAATGTCTGTGTGCGTCATTTTCCCCCTTCGTTCGCGCTGGTGGCTGATCAAAATCACCCTGCTCAGAAGACAGCCATGCTGGCTTCAGTAATAGACATCAGGGCTTTCAGTCACGAAGTACCTCTACCTCCTGTCTCTACACCTTCATATTATTGCATTTGTACCTACTCACAACCTCTTTCCTCCCCAAACACGGGGGCACGTGTCCTGTCCAAGGCTAATTCCTCAGCTGCACTCTGGGTGCCTTCCCTTCTCCCCATCGGAAACACTGTGCCTCCATTATCACCCTCAACCCCTTCCAGGCTTTCCCCCCAAAGGCCGTGAACAGGCAGATGTCTGTCCCCTCATGAGCCCTTTGCCTTTTCTTCATCATTCCTTTAACAGCAAAGCTTATTTTTGTGTTAAATATCATTTTGCATGCTTCTCTAATCATAAAAGTAGTACGTGTTTATTACAGAATATTTTTAGGTAAGAACTTTTTCATTTCACTGCTTATTTTGGGGTTTCCATGTGCATGTATCTAAGTCTGACACTGAATAGCTGACATTCTACTGAGTGTTTGTGCGTGCCAGGCTCACCATGACCCAGTGAGGGACTTACTTGCCCACAGTTGCCTATCAAGCCAGAGGCATAGTCTAGATTCAGCCCCAGGAAGTCTGGCTCCAGAACACAGGCTCTCAAATCAGCTCTTGTGTGGTGCTTTTATCTCCAGGCTAAATTCCTAGTAATGGGACTCCTGGGTTGAAGGGCATATGTATTAAAGTTGTAGAGTCTTTGCCAGATTGCAAAATGTTCACACTTTAGCTAGTAATGTATGAGCTAGTAATCTCTTTCCTCTTTATTTCCACTAATAGTAGGTGTTATCATTCATCTTATTTTTTTACCAATCTGAAGGATGTAAAGTAATAACACGTTATGTATTATTTTTTCTTTTTAAAATTATATTTTTTTATTATGCTATTATAGTTGTCCTGACTTTTCCCCCTCTGCCTCCCTCCACCCAGCACCCCCAACTCCCTCAGGCAGTCCCCCCACCATTGTTCATGCCCATGGGTCATGCATATAAGTTCTTTGTCTACTCCATTTCCTACACTGTACTTTACATCCCCATGGCTATTCTGTAACTACCTATTTGTACTTGTTAATCCCCTCGCCACTTCACCCATTCTTCCCCTCCCCCATACCATCTGGCAACCTTCTGATAACTTCTTTTCTCTTGCTTTTAAGAGTCTGTCTTTTTTTTTTTTAAGGTTTTATTTCTTTATAGAGAGAGGGGAGGAGAGAGAGAAAGGGAGAGAAACATCAATATGTGGTTGCCTCTCATGTGCCCCTTACTGGGGACCTGGACCGCAACCCAGGTATGTGCCCTGACTGGGAATTGAACTGGCAACACTTTGGCTTACAGGCTAGCATTCAATCCACTGAGCCACACCAGCTAAGACTCTCTATCTTTAACCTTTGGCCTTTTAATAATGATGTGTCTTGGAGTGGGCCTCCTATTTTGTTTGGGACTCTCTGTGCTTCCTGGACTTGCATGTCTATTTCCTTCACCAAATTAGGGGAGTTTTCTTTCACTGTTTCTTCAGATAGATTTCCAATTTCTTGTTCTTTCCTTTTCCTTCTGACACCTCTATGAGGTGAATGTTGGACCTCTTAAAATTGTCCCAGAGCCTGTTTATACTATCCTTATTTTTTTAATTCTTTTTTCTTCTTGTTGTTCTGTGTAGTTGTTTTTTGGCTCCTTATGTTCCAAATCAGTTATTTTATTCCTGGCTTCATCCACTCCACTGTTGTTTCCCTTTATTTCAATTAGTGAATCCATTGTTTCTGACTGGGACTTTCTTATGCTGCTGAGGTCCTCCCTAAGTTCCTTGAGCATCCTTATAAACAGTGTTTTGAACTCTGCGTCTGATACATTGCTTATCTCCATTTCATTTAGCTCTTTTTCTGGAGTTTTGATCTGTTCCTTCAGCTATGTTTCTTTGTCTCTTCATTTTGGCATCTTCTCTGTGTTTGTTTCTATGTATTAGGTAGAGCTGCTTTGACTCCATTGTCTTGGTAGTGTGACCTAATGTAGTAGGTGTCCTATAGGGTCCAGTGGCACAGCATTCCCTCTTACCCAAGCTGGGTACTCAAGTGCACCCTTTGTGTGGGCTGAGTGCACCTTCCTTCTGTAGTTGAGCCTTTTGTTGCTGTTGGCAGATCAATGCGAGGGATCTGACCCAGGCAAATCAGCTGCAATGATTGGCTGTGACCACTGACCACCAACCTCTGCCCTCTGTGGAGGATCGGCTGTGCAGGGGCAGGGTGGTGGTGCTCCAACAAGGTCTATAGCTGCCCACTGGGTGTGTTGGCCCTTGAGTTTCCTGGGTGTTGCAGGCCAAGGTCAGCCCCCTCCTGTGTTTTGCCTGGGACACCCTGCCTGATCTGTAAAGCAATCTGAGATGGCTGCTCCTTGTGCTGGGCTTGGAGATTTCCAGGTGAAGCCAAGCTGTGACATAAATCTGGTGCTGCTAGGGCTTCAGTGAAGCCAGCTGTTGCTTGTTTGATAGGATTTAGAAGCCAAGACCTGCGATTCTTAGAGAAAAGCAGCTTTGGTGGGCCTGTAAGTTGGGTGGGGTGGAACTTCTGTGAATCTCCCAGGTGGGTCCCACAGTGTTATCCAGGTTAATGGAGTCTTGGATATGGCACCAGCCTACCAGCTCTTTCGGGGGGAAGGTTCAGCAAAAGGGACCATGGCCTCTGCTTCACCTGATGCCAGACACTTCAGTCTCTCCCTGTATGCCACTTGTGCCCTTCAAGCTGCCACCCCTGTGCTGGAGCTCAGAGGGAGTGAGTCTGAGTAGGTGAGTCCATGCGTGGGTTCCCCAAGAGGAACTGCTTAGAGCTCCAGAAGCCTCCTCCACTGACTCAATCCTCACTGGTTTTCACAGCCAGAAGTTGTGGGGACTTATGTTCCTGGCACTGGAATCCTGGCCTCGTGTGGGTCTGGGAATCCTCACTCCAAGATATCCCTCCCAAAGTTTTATCCACATTGGTGTGGGGCCAGCCCTTTCTGTGCCCTTGTCCCTCCTACCAGTTTAGATGGATGTAGTTTCTTTAATTCCGTAGTTGTCAGACTTCCATTTAGTTTGATTTCTAACATTCCTGAGTGATAGTTGTCCTATATTTTAGTTGTAATTTTGATGTGGTTGTGCAAAAAGGAGAGCCATGTCTGTCTACATCACTATCTTGACCAGAAGCCATGTTGTATTATTTTTTCATCTTTTTTATATATAGCATCTCTTAAGCATATATTTAGCATATATTTAGCATCTTTTAAATATATTTGTTGGACATTTTGATTTTCTCTGTTATGAATTGCATAATTATATCATTTACCCATTTCTACTAGGTTTGTGGTTTCTAATCAGTTTTTGAGAGCTCTTTGTATATTATGAATATTAATCATTAATTGACATAGTGCAATTAGTATACTAATATACTCCATAAAACCTTTATTGGATCCTCTTTTCCTACAGAATAAAATCCAAGTATTTTAACAAAGCCAGGTGTGTTGTCTGCGCAGGAGATGGTGTTCAGACGCCTTTGATAAGATAGGTAGGCAACTCCCATTTCTCCATGTATCCATTTACATCCATTGATTTACATAGAAGTTGAACAATGCAGCCTGTGAGAGAGTCTGAACCCTGTTCCAAGTTGGATTTCAGTCGTCTGATGGACTAGGGTGGCTCTGAGGGAGACATGACATTCAGTAGCGGGGGCCCTTAAAGTTAAGCCATCACAGAGAAGAAGGCATCTGGCCATTAACTCAAATCCAGCATTTGGGCCAAAATGCTCAAGGGGAATGGTGTTCTGAGTTCACTGTGGAAGCAGACCCTGGAATTTGTGTCACCTAGTCACTTTGGCAGCATGTGTGGCTTCTGGAAGAAAGGGGGCTTGTGTAGAAGTGTAAAGAGCCGTTGCTGTGGAGTCGAGCAGCCTTGTTGTGGAACCTTATTTGAACTGTACCCAGAGAGAGCGTTTTCTTGCACACTTTGCTAAAATGGGGGCAATAATCTCTGGTTTTCAGATGTGGCAGTGTTGTTCCAGTTTCAACACATGAAGCTCAGCAAGCTGCTAGGTATTTGTGCCAGTGGTAGGAGAAATGTCCCAGCCTTGTGTTAGTGTCCTTGTTAGAGTATTAAGGCCTAGGACTGCAGAATTACAACTGGCTAAACATGTTGGCAAGTGATAACCCAGACTAACTCTGTGAAACTTGGAAGTACTCCCCAGAGTCCCCTAAAGTCTTGGTGGAAAAGGCCCTAAAAATAACTGTGATTTCCTGCAAGGATCTTGACATCCGTTAGTTAAGCTGGTGGGGTGCGGACCTTGTGAGACCTGGGTGTTGATGTTGAGGGGGATTGCCTCTAGGCACCCTGACTGAAGCAAGTAGTCACTTTTATCCCTGCTGTGTAACTGATGACCCTGGACTACCTCTTTGGACTCATCATCTGCATTTTCTCTCCTCTTACTTCCAGGTGTGTTAAGCCAGTGGTACATTCCTCCAAGCACCATATTTGCTTTGCCTACTAAAACTTTGTAGATACAACTCTCTCTTCCTAAAACATTCAACCTCTCAGCCACATTATTTATTGGCTCTTTTCATCCACTACATTCTTCAAGAAGTCCTCCTTGATTTCTCCAGTCTGGAGGGCTTGAGGTCTTTCCTTAATGTTCTCATGGTATTCTGCATGCCCCCATCCTCACTCCTATCAGACTGTGAGCCAGTTTCTTCAGCATTGAGTGCAATGTCTGACATATGATGGGTGCTCAGTAATGCTTTTTAATGAGTAAATTAATGAATGAAATATTAGAAGTCCACATGTGCTCAATGCTGTACTTGTTTCTTCTAAGAAAAATGAAGGGCATATCCCCTGTCCTTAAGTGACTGATAGTCCAGTTGAAGAGACAGAGATTTTTGTTTGTTGGTTTCATTTGTTTTTTTTCTCCCCCAAAACTATAAAATAATTATATACATTTAAGATTAAATGGAAGAGCAATTCGAGTTGGGAGAACGGGGCCATGATAAAGCCAGATACATCTGCAAAAGAGAGAATACCCTGTTCTGTTAGTGAACAACTCCACATGGTTCAAAAATAACTTCCAAACGTGCATCAGGTATCAGATATGTGAAGCCCACTGACCAGTCACAGAAGCAACAAAGAGGGACAATCACTGTCTTGAAGGGTTTATCATCTAGTTGGAACCACTTTCTGGATGTAGAAACAAGTAGCAAACAAACAAGTGAGTATGATGGCTAGAATGACAGTTTGAGATAGCTACATAAAAATAAAGCAAATCAATTTTCACTTATTAAACTAGCAAAGATTAAAATAGTGATGATATACAGCCCCGGTGAGGGCGTGGTGAAGCAAGTCCTATTCTACACCATCAGTGGAAAGTTAATTGGTACACATTTTCTTGAGGGCAATTGAGTACCACATATCAAGAATTTCAAAAATGTTCCTAGTCATTTGACCCAGTAGTTCTATTTCCTTAATTTATATTAAGGAAATAATCAGAGACATGGACACTTATTTACAAGGATATTAATAGCATTGTTATTTTTAATGGAAAAAATAAAAGCAGCCTAAATGTTGAACAATAGGGAATCAGTTAAATTACTTATGATTCATCTGTGTAATGGACATTATGCAGAAATGAAAGCCCACACTTTTTCTGAGAATTTTAGTCTTGTGGGAAATCTTCATGTCATCACAGTGAGTGAAACAATACACAAACTATATACACATCACCCACTCTTTGTGGTTGTGAGAACACTGACAGGAAATAGACCCAAGGTGTTAGCAGCAGTGAAATGATGGACAGTTCTTTCTTTTTCCTTTATCATTTCCATTATTTTCCAAATTTTCTACAATAAGTGTGTATTATTTTATAAGTGAAAAATGGTTCTAATTTTTTTAATAAAACAAAATTGATAGGATAAGGCAGTTTATGCTCAGAGCAAGATGAGCACATGACCGTGAACTTACAGTCAGATGGCCAGGCTGGGAAGTGTCCCGACTCTGGCTCTCTGGCTCTCGTGCTGTGTAGCTGGTTCTCTACAGCCTTCACAGTGTCTTCGAGGGAAGTGCCTCAGGAAGAAGCAAACAGAAAATCCTTGAGGGGCTATCCTTTCTCTCTTGCCACAGTCAAGTATTTTATGGACATTTTGTGGGTGGGGCAACTTGGAGGCCATGGCAGTCAGCATTGAATTCCTTGTCCCATCCCAGAAATCTTTTCCTTTGTTACTCTTGTTGAGGGAAAGACAGGAGCAACACGAGCCCTGAGAGGGTTTGCAAAGCAAGCAGAAAGACTCCTCACACTCACGCCAGCAAATTTTAATCATCACTTCTGTCCCTACGAGCCCTTAATGACCATTCAGGAACAACTGGCCTGTATCAGGCACAATGGAGTGGCCCTTGTCTCAATTCTTTTGACCTGGTGGAGCAGGGAGACTGAGGAAGGGATTGAATGAGCAGAGAAGAGGCAGGCACAGATGTCAAGTATCATTAGAGGGTCTAGGGAGTCAACCCAATAATTACCGATGCTTCAAACAGATGACTGGTCAACACTTGACATGTTCATTGTATCACTTTTGCCCCCCGTTCACTAAGGGCTTTTCCATTTATTATTTTATTGATTCTAACCACAACCCTTTGAGACAGGCATTAGTCTCCCCATTTTATAGATGCTATCATTGAGGCTCAACAAGGTGAAAGGATTTGCCCAAGGTCTCTCTCAGTTAATAAGAGCTTGAGCTGGCCTTGGCCAGTGTGGCTCAGTTGGTTGGAGTATCATCCCATAACTGAAGGTTGAGGGTTTGATTCCAGTCAGAGCACATGCCTAGGTTACAGGTTTGATCCCCTGTTAGGGCGTGTCTGATCATTGGTTTGGGCACGTACAGGAGGCAACCAATCAAAGCTTCTCTCTCGCATTGATGTTTCTCTTTCTCCCTTCCTAGAGAGAGAGAGAGAGCGCACACACTGGAATCCATGGCTTATGACTTCTCTTTCTTGCATGATTCATTTATGTCCTGACACACACATTCTCGTATAAGAACACACAAATAATACCAAAAATTGAAGAAGAAAAATGAAAACCAATCTACTGAGAGTTTGTTCACATGATCTTAAATAATAATATTTCCCCTTTGGAAATTATTTTTCATCTCTCAGCCCATGTCGCCAGTGCCAGGGAGACACGCCACAGGGCCGAGGCCCCACCCCTGGGCCATCTTGCCGCATTGGTGCCGTGTTGTCCAGGTACAGCCGCAGAGCCTGGGCTGAAGTGGGTGTTCCCCAGGGCCTCCCTGTTTACCAAAGGCAGTGCCGAGGCGTGGGCCACATGACCTGGGCCTGTCACAGGTTCTCTGTGCAAGAGTCTGGGGTCAGAGTCTACCATCCTGGATGGGCAGCCTGGGCTTAGGGTGGCTCACCTCCAGCTAGCACCTTGTTAGAGAAAATCAGAAGGTGAGGCCCCAAATTGGGCACGCCTGCTCATCCAACTCCTCAGTCCATCTCCATCCCAGGTCCTGCCCTCGCACTCTGTTTCTGACATGCACATAAATGAAATAACTAGAGCTGCTTTCAGCTCGGTGCTCTCTATGGTCACATTTGATTTGCAGTCCGACCCTATGGAGTGACTGTCCCCATTCTGTAATTAAGGAGTTTGAGGAATCAGAGAGGTCAAGCAACTTACTCAAGGAGACACGACTAACAAGCCACTCAGGCAGGACTTGAATCCAGCTCTTTCTGGCAACAGAATGCAGATGATTTTTGATGTATTATGCAGCCCCATTGGGCAGTAGGAGCTCAGCAAAGCCCCACAGCTCACTGGGATTCAGCAAGGTGATTCAAGGTGAATCAAGGTGATTCCGCTGCTGCAGACAAGGGGAGCGTACACGGAGATGCCTTTGCAGGTCCCACATGAGACAGAGAGAGCTCCCCTTCCTCAGTCAAGCTTTGGGAATCCCCTGTTCTAGAAAGCTTCCCTGGCCCTGCCTGAATCTGCTTAGCTTTAGAACGTCACACCTCTCCCCTTCCCTAGCTTGACCTCCAAACGATTGTCCCTTGGGACATTTATGGAGCAGTCACAGAAGCATCTCAGACCATCCTCGTGGCAACTGCCTGAGTGTTTGCATGGAGGACACTTTCTCGGGATCCTGGCCCACGGAAGGTAGGGTCCTGGGCTGCCCAAGTCACTGTGGACAAGGCAGTGAATCCCAAATCAGCCCTGAGTCCCCTGCACCTGCCCCTCTCACCACCAGCCACCTTTCCAGAAGGAACATTTGAATCATCCTCTCAGCCTTCAGGAAGTTCACTTCTCCCCTGAAACGATGGCAGGGTCTCTCTCCCTAGGAGGGGAGAGATTTTCAGCCTCAGGATTAAAAAAAATTTTTTTTTAATTTAAATTTTCCCATTGCAGTTTACATTCAATATTATTTTGTATTGGTTTCAGGTGCACAGTAGTTAGACAATCAGGTACTTTACAAAGTGTTCCCCGGTATTTCCAGCACCCTCCTGATCCCACACATAGTTGGGGACCTCATCACAATATTGCTGGCTGTATTCCCTGTGCTGTGCTTTACGTCCCCGTGACTGTTTTGTAACAACCAACATGTTCTTCTTAATCCCTTCACCTCTTTCTTCCAGTCTCCCAATCTCCTTCACCTCTCTCTGGCAGCCCCCAGTTTGCTCTCTGTGTCTATGAGTCTGTTTTAATTTTGTGTGTTTTGTTCTTTATCTTCCACATATAAGTGAAATCATATGGTTCTTGTCTTTCTCTGACTGACTTATTGCACTAAGCCAAGTATCCTCTAGGTCCATCCATGCTCTCATGAATGGTAAGATTTCACTCAAAAAGGGATTTCTTTTTATAGAGTCTTCTCCCTTCCAGTCTGTCCTACAGCCAGCTCTCTGAGAGTTTGGCTAGGATCTCCTGCCCTCTTGCACCCACACTCTCTGCCTGCTGGGTCCGGTCTTCAGTCCTGCTGCCAGCGGGCCGGGGCCTGGCTGTGGACCACAGCCTGTAAAGACCACACTCGAGGCAGACAGTTAAGATTTTATTCCATCACTACATTTCCTGTTGCTTAGTATTTGTATCTTCTTGGTGCATTTATCTGGTCTCCTCCTATACCCTAGAATCACAGAATGTTAGGAACGGGAGGAACATAGTCCACAGAGCCACCTCCACAGCCTGTTCCTAAATATGTACGTCCTGGGTCTTTGACCCAGAGCTCTCCCTCGTTACTGCAGCAGCTCCTAGGGGAACCGTCTCTTCTTTTCTTTGCAACTCTGCCTGGTTGCTTCCAAAACAGAGGCAGGGCTCTTCACTGTCAGTGCTCCATGTTGCTGACCACAGAAGCAGAATTGTCTAGCTCTAATCACCCTCAAGGGACCACTTAGGTTAGCCAACAGATGGGCAAGCACGGGCATAGCTGTTTAGTCCACTTCTGTGGTGCTAAGGAATGGTAGGCATGCCCTGACTGGGGTGGCTCAGTGGGTTGGGCATCATCCCACAAAGCAAGAGATCACAGGTTTGATTTCCGGTCAGAGTACATGCCCGGGTTCTGGGTTTAGTCCCCCTGTTGAGGGGCATATAAGAGGCAACCAATCGACATTTCTCTCTTACATCAGTGTTTTTCTCCCTCTCTTTCTTCTTTCCATCCCATCTCTCTAAGAAGAAATAAGTAATTTTTTAAAACAAGAATGTTTTATTTATTTATTTTTTAAGATTTTATTATTTTTAGAGAGGGAAGGAAGGGAGAAAGAGAGAGAGAGAGAAAGAAATATCAATGTGTGGTTGCTGGGGGCCGTGGCCTGCAACCCAGGCATGTGCCCTGACTGGGAATCAAACCTGCGACACTTTGGTTCACAGCCCGCACTCAATCCACTGAGCTACGCCAGCCAGGGCAGAAATAAGTAATTTTTACAAAAGGAATAGTATGCATGACTTGCCTGGGGAGGGGTAAGTCCTCCTCTGGGTCCCCGTGCTCTCCCCTCCCTGGACTAAGCTGCCTCCACGCCTGTGAGCAGGGAGGTGGGCCTTCAGTCTAGAGGCTCTTCCATATCTTCTGGACAAGTCTTGTCCCCACTTGTCCTAGCCTGGGAACCTCAGCAGAGCGTTTGTGCTCAGCGAGGGCTTGGGCTGGCAATAGTAATCACACCCTAATGAGGATTAACGAGCTTCCCGGGCCTGTTTGGGGACTCTGCCTTGGGAAGCCATCCAATCCGCAGCTGGGTCTATCCGCACAATGCAGCATGCTCTGCTATGAGTCAGAGCTCGCAAAGGCTGAAATTACTCCCACCGTGACCTCGGGGATGACAAACTCTCCCAAACGCTCTCACTATAGCCTCCTCTCCACAGCAGTCTTTGCACCTGGTCTGCAAGCTGGCTTTGGGCTTCAGGGGAATTTCTTTTTGTGTCGGCTCTTAGCTAGTTCTACTAGAGAGAGCAATGATTACTCGGACAGTCCACAGAGCAGATTATCTTAAAATAATTTAAATTTGGCTCTGGAATGTGTTAGGTGATTTGTTTGGTTTAGGAAGGGCCTTGACCTTCCTAATGATATTTAATTTAGGGTAATGAAAGAAAGAAATGGCATTCCATCATCCCAGATTAGTTAGATGGGCAGCTCTGGAGGTGGGCGACAGAGGGGGCGCCAGTGGGGCAGCTTACGAAACAATGCGCTCAACCTTCCCAGTGGCCAGAGATGTCCCACTCACCTCCTCCATGCCCTGGGGATTCCACGGGCTCAGTGCTTTGCCCCCAGGGTGGGCTCACACATCTGGCCGTCTTCCCATGGGCATGGAGAGGCCTGCCATCTCGGGAGCGACAGAGGAATAAATCACGCAGAGGAAGAAGTGCTTCTTATGTCCAAGAAGTTAGGAGTTGTAGCCTAAAATAAAGAAGGTGGGATATAATTCTTCTCTCCCAGGAAGTATGGGAAGGTCTGAGAGAGACAGAGAATGAATGAATGAATGAATGAATGAGAATGCTTTCAGAAGCTAAAGATGACCAACTCCCTACAGCCCCTTCTAGGATGGTAGAACTCCTAGCCCTGAACATCAAGACACAGAAAGACTCCACTGAGTAGAGAAGGGGACAAGGCAGGCAGATAGACCGAGATCTGTACAGGGTTTAGACTCAGAAGAAAAGGCTTGCCTCTTGTTGCCTGTGTGGTCTTGGGCAAGTCATTTAATTGCTCTGACCCTCAAATGTATTCACGTGAAAAAATTAAAACAACAATAAGATTAGTGACCTTATAGATGAGCAGTAGATAAATACTAATATTTATTAAAGCATTTTGGGAACTGTAAAGTCCTGGCTCAGTGAGACTCATCCACAGTTCTGGAAATGCAACTCAAGGGGCATGCCACCTTAGAGATTAAAGGACTGTATGTTTCGCACTTAAGAGGCATCTTCAGGTATGTACTTAATCATTGCCATTCTCATTCTGACGTAGGTAGTGATAACACAAGAATCCAGAGAAGACGAACTGCCTTCCTGCACGTACAGCTCAAGCTCTGTAGAAATGCTTGGCAGTAGTCTTGCCACCTGCTTTGGAAGCCAGGTTGGAATCTGCCCAGATTCTGAATAAGACGATACTTCCAAACACTGCCCAGGCTCCCTTATCTAAGATCCTTTCCTCAAAGGATGAGAAGGTGGTAGGGAGATGGGGGAGTGGGGCAGAGCAGCAGGGCGTGTGTGTGTGTGTGTGTGTGTGTGTGTGTGTGTGCGTGTGCGCTAGCCACTGATGATCTTTAGCTTTCCCATTTTGAGGCAGAATAGTAAGAAGCTAGGAAAATTCCTTGGCAAGTGGAATGGGGACACAGAGACAGACAGCTGAACAAACTGGCTGAACGATGTACAGCCAGTTACAGAAGGTCATCTCCCTAGAGATAACATCTAGGCCTCAGTTGTGTTTCAGCTCCAGGCCCAGAAAAGCAGCAAAACCAGGCGGGCAATGCCAGAACCAACGGCAATGACTAAGGACCTTCTGACCTGGCACTGACCAATCAGAGGAGACCAGGACCCTCAGGAGCGCACCTGGAAAACTGACGACTGCTCTACTGAAACCCTCCCCCGAGACTTCCCCTAAGATTCCTGGCTGCAACAGAGAGAGAGAGAGAGAAACTCAAGACGAAGGACACAACACATGTTTCCCCTCTGGGGAGCAGCGTGCTCCATTCCTTTTCACCTTTCTTCTTTCTCTCCTTCCCCCAGAAGCACGCATCTCCTAATCCCTAAGGGTGCTGGGGAGAAATGGGCAGCGGCAGCTTGTCTCAGGCTGATCCCCTGAACCTGTCCCCAAGGCCCCCCTTTTCTCAGACTTCCCAGTGAGCTAACGCAGCCCTGCCCAGGCTCTCCTGTTGCTTCTTCTGAGCTAAACCTTTCCCTATTTCATTGTCCCCCGCTTTAATAAATGCATCCTCACTGTCACCTGCACTTGTGTGCACTTGTGTTATGAGATCTTTCCTACACGAAGTCAAGAGCCCACACACTACACCTGGCCCTAGGCAGACCTGCTCAGAGCCAGGTCCCTGTTCCATAGCAATTTGACGACCTTCCCGCACAGAGGAGAGGGAAAAAAGAACCACACACCATTGAAGTGTCGGGGTGCCCTGAGGCTTCCTCCCCTGATCCGAACCTTCATTCTGTCTTTCAGTGTGTCCCTTTTTGTTTTGACTGTTGCTCCCACCTCTGTATTTAGTGTTTCTGTTCTCTTGCTGTCTTATCTTAAAGCCACGGGGTCTCTGGGATCAAACTCGTTCAGAGGAGAATGGGATATGTGCTCTGGGACCAGTGCGGTAACCCGCAGGCTCCCCTTGTTGCTGAGAACAGGAGCCACGAGTTCGCCTGGGCGTCTCTGATGGGCTGCTCTTGCTCGAGGTTAAGTCTGGCTCCTCCTAAGTCCTCACAGACTTGGGTTCCTCAGTGGAATCTCAGTCCTCATTCCGCTCGCAGCCGTCAGCTGTAATTAGTCCTTCATCTCAGGACCTTCAGTTAAGCCTGCCACCCCCAAGTGCCTCCTGCCCTTCGTGGTAACTGGGTAAATTTCAAATTGTCTTCAGTGGACACAGAGTTTCTAAAAACAGAATCCTTAGTAGGACTTAGAAACTCCAGACTCTTCAAAAGGTTACATCCTGTCTTAGGTGAGGATTATGGCACAGGTGACTCCGGGGGGGGACTGTTCCAGAAGAATCCTGAAAGGGAGGGAAGGAGCAGGATAGGGATGGGGAAGAAGTTCAGTAGGGATGTGGCTGCAGGAGAAATGTGGCCTCCGCCTGGTGCTTCTGGGAGCTCTGGGCTGAAAATGGCACCACAGAGTTCAGCCTGCACTGTGGCGAAGGGACGGACAGTTCGGTACCCCTCACCCGTCAGTCACTGGCTGTGGGCCGTGGAGGGGCGTCATTCCAGGTGTGTAGGGAGGTGGCTCCAGTGGTCCAAGCACCTGCACCGGCTGGAAGAAGGATATTCCTGATTGTAAAGTGGATCCCAGGTGCCTCAACAGCCTCTGCTAGATACCCTCAGACTCTTCAATTTCAGTCCTGGAATTCTGCCACATTGAAATAATTCTAAGTACAGAAAACACACACACAGAGCAATGTTTATTTGTGTCATTTACTATAAAGCATTTTAAAATGCAAAAACATAAAGTTTTTTCCAGGATAGGAATAAGTTGATTATGTAATGGGATAAATTAAGTAAATAAGTAAATAAAGTACACGCTTGCACAGCATTCTTGTTCCCCCCAGCCTTGGCCCTGACCACCTCTCTGACTTCATCTGGTGCCACTCTGCCCCCTTGCTCATTCTGCTCCAACCCAACTGGTCTCCTCGGTCCCTCCCAGCCCCCGGGCTGGGTACTCTCCTCCGGCTCCTGCACTCACATCCTCTGCTGGAACACGCTGCTCAAGGCTGCTCATGTAACCACTCAGGGCTCAGATCCCCTCCCATCCCTTTGGAGAGGACTCCCCTAAGCACCTGTGTCCACTAGTTGCCCGTATCACTCTCCAAGCATATCACCCCATTTTAGAGCTCTATTGCTCTATGGTTTGCTCATTTATTTTTTATCTTTCACCCGCCTTCTGTCCACTAAGAGTAAAAGATCCTAAGGTGGACATCTCACCTTGGTTTTATTCACTGCCTCATCCAGAGACTGGTGCATGGGATTTACTCAGTCAATGGCTATTACGATAAGCGAATGAAAGTATACACAGTTTTAAAGAATGTTTAGCAAAATTATGCAATAACATGGGAAGATCACCAAAATCTACTGTTAACTGAAAATATCATGATGTAAAATGTCATGTTATATAATTAAATCTGCACAGAGATAACTTCTGCTCTGGCTATGGTGAAGTAACAGGGACTCCAAGAATTTACTCTCACCTTAGAACTAGACATCTGGACAAAGTAGGACACAGTGGTTTCAGACCTTGGTAAGTAGCACTGGACTGTGGTCCCTGAGAGAAGGGGAAAAACACAAGTCAATCCTGTGATTGCTTCAGCTTACTAGCTGCAGACAGTGTTCAGACTGCGGTGTGGGGAGGGGAACCCAAACAGAGCCTGGCGCTCTTGCTGAATTGAGAGACTGAATTTCACAGAAACCAGAACGGCTGGTTAGAGAGGCAGCTTCTCAGAGACGAAGGACCTGTGCAGAGAGAAAGCTCCAAAGATCTACAGATTGCATCTTTGGTGGAGTGCTGATCTGTGCATGCGGGGGAAAGCAACCGCATGACTCTGGGGAGGACGGACAGAGAACAATATAAAGCAAGACTTGCCCGAATTCCTGGAGCTCACAGAATTCTGCTGCCATTAGCAAGAGTGGAAAGATCTGACAGTACACCGAGCATCAGGCAGACTCCTCCGAAGGGCACGGTCATAGCAGTGGGGCCAAATTAGCCCCAGAGTCACTGTTGCTTAGGTCCCACCCTAATAAAGCTTCAAGTAAGCCTTGCAGGAATTGAAGGGACTCTGAGTGACTTAGCTGCATGCCAGAACAACTACAGCATCAAAGGGTTACGACAAAATCTAGTACCCAGCGATGTAAAATTAACAATACCCTGCAACCAGGCAAAACTTGCCAAGTGTGCCTGAAAATAGGAAAATACTATCCATAACTAGGAGAAAAATCAGTCCGCAGAAACAGACCCAGAAATGACAGAGATGATGGCTTTAGCAGACCAGAACATTAAAACAGCTATTTTAAGTATATTCCACATGCTGAAGAATATAGAGAAAAACATAAAAACAATGAAGGGAGCAATGGAAGATAACAAAAAAGATTCAATAGAAGTAGAGGTGAAAAATAAAGTATTTGAGGTAAAAAAAAATATATATATACACACACATACATACGGCATGGAACTAAGAGCAATTAGATAACACAGAAGAAAAGATTGATGAATTGAAGACATAGTAATAGGAACTGTCCAAAAAAACAACTTAAAAGAGTTTCAGTTACTTGTGAGACAACATTAAGTGTTTTAATGTGCCTGTAATGTGAGTTCCAGCAGAGGAAGGGAGATAGGAAAATTTTATAAAAAATAGTGGCTGAAATTTTTCCCAATTTGATAAAAGCTATAAATTCACACATACAAGAAGTTCAATAAATGTCAAGAAGAATAAACATAAAATAAAACCATATAAAGGCACAGCATAATCAAATTGGTGAAGATTAGTGGTAAAAATTAAAATCTTCAAAGTGGTCAGAGGAAAAAAACATAACATACAGAGGAGCAAGGACAGAACGATAGCATTCTTCTGGTCGGAAACTTTGCGAGTAAGAGGGTGGAGCAACATCGTTACCACACTGAAAATAAAGCTGTCAGGCTAGAATTCTGTCTCTGCCATACGGAAATGTCTCTTTGAAACAAAAGCAAAAGAAATACTTCTTCACACAAACAAAAGCCAAAAGAACTTGTTACCAGTAGACCTGTGTTAGAAGAAGTGTTAAAGGACATTTTCAGGGAGAAGGAGATGGAAAGTGGGATAGGAATGGAGAGGATCAGAAATGATTAAATAGTAGGGTAAATGTGAAAGAAAATTTTCTTGCTTCTGAATCTCTTTAAAAGATCATTGATTTATGCAAGACTAATGACAAAGTATATTGGGATTTATAACGTGTCTAAGTAAAACGTACAGCAACAATAGCACAAGAAAATAAGAGGGAGGAAATGGAAGTACACTCTTGCAAGCCTCTTTCACTATACGTGAATAATGTAAGATTATTTGAGGGGAGACTGTGATAAGTTAAAGATGTATGTTGTAAACCAGGGACTGGCCACCCCCAAAATTTTTAAGAGATACAGCTAATAAGCAAATAGAAGAGATAAAATGGAATCAGAAGTAAATAATCAACAAACCCAAGAGAAGACTAAGAGGAGAAAAGAAACAAAGAACAGAGGGGACACATAAAAAAATAGCTTAAACTTTCCAACTAACACTGGTGAACAATATGTCTCCAACCTGCTGAGTCAGGAGAAGGAAAGCCACCTGGTCAGCCAGGGCGCACCTGGGGCTCCTGCCTGGAAAAGGGGGTTACAGTGTGAATCACGGCCTACACCCGACAGTCCCCCAACCTTCCTCGGTGCTGCCCTGAAGGACACCACTAGGGAACACCCCCATGGGCCTTCATTTCTCACCCAGAAAATTCTGTCAATCAGCTGCCCATCAGGCAAGCCACAGCAACGAACCCCATCTGTGTAGAGGGAAGAGTCGGTGTGCTAGGACAGAACAAGAGGGACCCGAGACCACCCTGTAGGTCTCCTCACGTGTCAGTCTTGTACCCTCATGAGCATGGGAAAGGCGGGGTCTTCCGAGAGCACCGGGAAGGCAAATGGTGACTAGCAGGGAGGGCCTGGTTTCACCTGCTGTCAGCATGGATTAGTCCATCCGGTCGGCTGGACTGTACCTCGGAGGCACTCTCTCTGGGAGAAAGAACCATGGAGCAGTAAGTTTTCTGGGTCCAGGTGAAGCCGGAAATAGTGGTCAGGAAGGTTGTCGCAAGAAGAGGGATATTATACCCTGGAGACCAACGCTACTGGTTCAGTTCTGCCCTTGGGGCTAGCCCCGCTGAGTCTCGTGTGGCAGTAGGGTGGTGGTTCTTAATCATTCTGAGCTGAAGCCACACCTTTGGCTATTAGAATGTGGGGCGGCACATTTGAAGAAAATTATCGCAGTAATAATTCCAAGTGACAACGAAGCCAGCAGTGATTCCATCTACAGTCATTGCTAGAGTGTAGTGAGTCCCCACAGCATCTGTAAGTGTAGACAGAGCATTAGTCTGTGGTCCTTTTACTTCACCATGTCACCATTTAGAAAGAGCCTATTTATATGGAAAACCATATGGACATTTTTCAAAGACTAAAAATAGAACTATCTGTAACCCAGCCATTCCGCTTCTGGGTATTTATTTGAAGAAATCCAAAACACTAACTTGAAAAGATATAAGCATCCCTATGTTCATTGCAGCATTATTTACAATAACCAAGATGTGGAAGCAACGTGTGTGCCCAATGATAGACGACTGGATAAAGACGATGTGGTCCATGTACACAATGGAATATTACTCGGCCATAAAAAAGAACGAAATCTTACTATGTGTGACAACATGGAAGGACATAGCAGGGGTGTCCAGCTTGCAGCCCGCAGGCCACATGCGGCCCAGGAGGGCTGTGAAGGAGGTCCAATGCAAAATCATAAATCTACTTGAAACATTATGAGATTTTTTTGTGATTATGTTTCACAGTGTATTTAATGTGTGGCCCAAGACAGCTCTTCTTCTTCCAGTGTGGCGCAGATGCCAAAAGTTTGGACACCCTGATCGAGGGTACGATGCTAAGTGAAATAAGTCAGAGAAAGACAAATACTATGTGATTTCACTTATATGTGGAATCTAAAGAACAAAATAAACAAAACAGAAACAGACTCATAGATACAGAGAACACACTGATGGTGGTCGGATGGGGGTTGGAGGCTGGGCGGAAAAGGTGAAGGGACTGAGAAGGGCAAGTGGGTGGTTACAAAAGAGTCACAGGTGGGTCCTGTACCTATTGGGGGAACCACTTAGTAAATTATATGTCTAATCACTATGCTGTATACTTGAAACTAATATGTCAACTGTAATTGAAAAATAAAAATTATTTTTGAAAGACTCTATTTATTGTTCCCCAAAGCCACCTCTTACATAACCCAAAGACAAAGTCCTTATGTGATGCAGTCAACACAGACCTTGGGGGGCTTTGGTGGCATTTTTCACGTGTTGGGGTGGGGCCGGGAGTTTCTAACTCCGTGTTACACCATTCCTCTTTCTAGAAGAAAATTTGCATCTCTCTCTATACCCTATAATCTCTATACCCATGATTTACTTGTCTCAACATTCTGACATACGCTGAAAACTCAGCGGTAGCAAAAAATTAACTTTTCGTGTTAACCAATATTTGGCAGCGTGTGTGAAAGCATCAGCAGAAGCAGAAAGTAAATAGGAAACAGGGTTCCAGCCCCAGGAAGTTCAACTCAGTCCCATCAAGGCCAACTAAACACCTGCCGCATCCAAGGCCCTGAGCCTGATCAAGTCACACAGGGTGGACTTCTATCACTGCAGAAGCTCTTCAGCCTTGAGCCGTATCACTGGGCTGGAGCAAGGCCAGTCACAAGTGAGGAAACCACTTATGTACGTCAGAGATATGTTGTCTCTTTTTTTCCCTTTGGAAAGATGTTCTTGGGAGTTCTTGGCCAGGAAGTTGGTCACTTCCTGCCCCAGTGAGGAGGTTTCTGAAAGACATAAATAGCTTCTTTTACCACGTGGGATCTGCTAAAGATGCCTTCCCACACCAGCAGGTAGGCCCCAGAGAGGGTGCTTCCTGGCATCAGGGAAGATGAGCAGGTCAGGGAGCTTGGGGACGGGGAGCAGCAGCTACAGGACAACCGGTATGTGCTCCATGGAGTGGGCGTGAGAGCTGAGGGTAAGAGGATCTGGAAAAGTAGCAAGTCTGCTGGAGAAACTGCTAGAAGAAATGCGCTGAGCCTGTGGGGAAGCACAGGGGAGAAGACAGTGGAGTAAATGGTGAAGAAGGGTGTCATAAGGGTCTGTAGAAGGAATAGCAATGCCCTGCCAGAAATGTCAGTAACTGGGCGAGCCACAAGCAGGAAGGGGTCACAGGGTACAAGCAGGGGAAGAACATGACCGCTGGGGGGGCTGAAAGCTATGACACTCACCTGAGCATGGGGAGACTAAAGAACTCCCCAAGGGTGGGTGTTGACGCTGTATTCAAATTTGTATCACGCATACATTATTTTTGTATAATTTAATGTGTACTAAGTTCTATTGGTAATTTATCATAGGAGTGATTAAATTATTTATTATCAGACACATCCTTTCTGGCTAAAGGTATTGGCCTATCCAGGCAAAAGGGGCCCTGCCTCAGGCCCAGGCTTTAGAGCTACTCAAAGTCCAGTCCTTGTGCCAGCAGCACTGGCATCACCTGGCAGTTTGTTAGAGATGCAGAATCTCAGGCCCCGCCCCAGACCTACTGAATCAGGTCTCAGGTGATACACACACACGCTAAAGTCTGAGAACCATCTTCTTCCAGCCGAATCTCACCCCACCGGACAAGGGGCCCCAGAGCCAGGCCGATGTGGCCACCCACCTCTAGACCATGGCCCCCTGTGATAAATGGGAGGAAATGTGCTTTATGACTTGAAAGGGGGTGTTATAAAGGAAAATGCGATTCTAGAAAGTAGAGTAAAAACAGACCAAGAAACAGCCACTACAGAATTTGAAAAGCGCTGTAACAGAGGTATAAGTAGAGTATCCTGTTACCCAGAGAAGACAGACATTAGTTCAGCCTGGGAAGTTTCCAGTGTGAAAGCTGGACCTTCCAGGATGAAGTGGCCATTTTGGTGAAAACCAGGTGGAAAAGGCAGACTGTAGCTCTGTCTGGTTAGAGGATGTATATGCAGAGAAAGTCCTGAGGGCCGACTCTTCAGAGGTGGCAGGGACAAGACTGTGGAGGGTCTCCATGGATCAGACCAAGATTTCCCAACCTGCTCTGCAGCCACCTCTGTGTCATGAGAGGTTACTAGGATGCAACCAATATTCTTCTTCCAAAACGTATATACATATATCAATGGTATCGTGTGGAACAATAGTGAATCTACACATGAGAAAAAATGAGGTTAGACACAGATCTTACACCCTTCACAAAAACATCACAGACCTAAAGTAAAACACAAAACCAGCAAAGTCCTAGAAGATAACACAGGAGAAAACCTAGATGGCCTTGGGTACAGCAATGACATTTTAGACTACACCAAAGGCACAATTTATGAAAGAAATAACTGGTGAGATGGACTTCATCAAAATTAAAAACTTCTGAGAAGACAATGTCAAGAAAATATGAGAAGCCACAGACTGGAAGAAAATATTTGCAAAAAAAACATTAGATAAAATACTGATAGCCAAAATACATGAAGAACTCTTAAAACTCACAATAAGAGAAGAAACAACCCAATTAAAAATGGGCAAAAACCATGAACAGGTACTTTACCAGAAAAGATACACAGATGGCAAGTAAGCATATGAAAAGATGACCAACATCATATGGCATTACAGAACTGAAAATTAAAACAGCAGTGAGATAATAGCACAGAGTTGTTTAGAATGGCCAAAATCCGGAACGCTGACAACACCAAATGCTGGCCAGGACGAGGAGCAACAGGAACTCTCATCCATTGCTGGTAGGGATGCCAAATGGTACAGCCACACTGGAAGGCAGTTTGACAAGTTTCTTATAAAACTAAACATACTCTTACCATATGATCCAGCCAGCTTTCTTCTTGGTATTTTCACCCAAATAAATTGAAAATGTATGTCCACAGAAAAAAAACTGTACATGGATGTTTATAGCAGCTTGATCCATAATTTCCAAAACTTAGAAGCAACCAGGATGTTTTTCAGTAGGTGAATGAGTAAATTGTATTATATATGGACAATGGAATATTATTCAGTGCTAGAAAGAAATGCGTTATCAAACCATGAAAAGGCATGGAGGAATCTTAAACGTATACATATCACTAAGTGGATGAGCCCAACCTGCAAAGGCTACATACTGTATGATTCCAAAAAAAAAATGGTGTTCTGGAAAAGGCAAAACTGTGGAGGCAATAAGAAGATTAGTGGTTTTCAGGGGTGTGGCAGGGGAAGAAATGAACAGGCAGAGCACAGAGGGTTTTTAGGGCAGTGAAACTGTATAATGGTGGGGACATGTCATTATACATTTGCCAAAACCTGTAAAATGTGCGCCACCAAGAGTGAAGAACCCTCGTGTAAACTACGGACTTTGGATGATAGGGATGTGGCAATGTGGGTCATCAGTTATAACAAATACACCGTTCTGATGGGTCACATTGGCAGTGAGAGGCTGTGAGGGTCAAGGGGTACACGGGAAATCTCTGTACATTTGCTCAGTTTTTCTGTGCACCTCAGACTGCTCTAAAAAATAAATTTGAAGGAGGAGGAGGAGGACACAGATGAAAATGACCCTCTACCTCTGTGGTCTTCCTCCTAAAAACCCATGATCCCAGTCAAATCGTGAAGCAACAAAGACATCAGACAAATCCCAATGCAGAAGCAGTCGGCAAAGTACCCAACTAGTGTGTCTAAGACGCTGTCACAGCCAGGAGGAGCCTGAGGAGATGTGACGACCAAATGTAATGTGGCATTCTCGATGGGATCCCGGAAACGGAAAGGACAGTGGGTGAGCACTCAGGAAATCTGAATCACGTGTGTTAATAATAACGTATCAATACTTGGTTCACTAAGTGTAACAAATGTACATTACTTTCTTTGCAATTTTTCTGTAAATCTAAAAGTATTCTAAAGAAAAAAATATTTTTAAAAAAGATATCAAACACACTTATGTGGTTTTTACCCCAGAGTGTCTACTTGCCTTTGGAGATGCGTCCATGCAAGACAGTGGGCAAAGCATCACACACCTGTGCCCGGTGCTGGAGGGAGGCAGCGACCCTTCACCAATCAAAGGTCATCTCTCGTTAGGCTCCTGTGGTTTCGGCATTCACTATGCTAATTAAGCTATTACGTGTTTGTTATGGCCCAAACATTTACACACCATTCCTTCAAATTCTGTGCTGGGCAGAAGGAGGATGAGTCTGCTCTGGCTGCCATGACAACGGACATTTATTTCTCACAGCTCTGAAGGCTGGCAGTTCAAGATCAAGGTGCCAGCGAGGTAGGTTTCCTTCTAAGACTTCTTTTCTTGTAGGCAGCTGCCATCCTGTTGTACGCTCGTGTGACCTCTTCTTTGTGCACACGCAGAATACAGTTGATATGTAGCTTCATCCTTTTTTTCTAAGTTAAAAGTCAGAGCGTGCCAAGAACAAAACATTCCAGCCTGACAAATGAAGTGAGGAACAAAGGGAGGAAGTGACAATGTCGGCTGGGTGTTTTTGAGAGAGAGAGAGAGATCGTACAACCCCATGAAAGGGTCCCGCCTCATGCCTCATCTAAACCTACTTTACCTCCCAGAGGCAGGTACACCGCCACGGTGGGGTTAGCGCTCCACCACAGGAGTTTTGGTGGAGCACCGTCATTTCGTCCACAGCAGCAGGGAAGGCCCCCGGGCTCGGGAGCCACACCGCTGCGGACCCCTTACTCGGTGACTCCCTGCGCCTCCACTTCCTCACTTGTAATAAAACCCTGCAAGTTGCTCTGAGGATTACACGACTTGATGTACACAAAGTGCTTAGCACAGGGTAAGTGTCCTCAATTCAGATGTCTGGGAAATGCTGCAACAAACAATGAGGAAGATTTTAGAAAGTTCTGCTCAGCGAGGGCCCGCCTCCAGCGTTCTACTGTCTCTGCAGGTGCGCCCAGCAAAGACGCCCAGCCGGCAGGAGTCCCCGCTTCCTCCCTTTGTTCCCGCCTCGTCTGTCAGGCTGGAGTTTTATGTTCTTGGCACATTCTGACTTTTCACTTAGCGGGGAACAAGGATGAAGTTACACACTCAACTGTATAAGATTATGATGGCTCTCAGCTCCAACTCATATTCTTTTGGCAGAGAATTATATAAATAAAAACAGACATCTAATGAATATATAGCACATAGTTACACATTCAATGCATTTGAATTCCAAGTATAATTTTGATGTCGTAACAAATGCTTACCTTTATTCCATGGTGAACTTCAATGGTCATCTCCTCTTTACCTCACCTGTGCTATAATCACAGTCATTGACTGCACTTGGCCATTCAATTAGGCAAAAATAAAATAGCTCAGCCCATCTTCCACCATTGTTTTGCACTGCTTTCACGGCTTCCATTTTCAACTTGCTACACGTATTCTACTGGTTGGTGTCAACCTCGGACTGTACTTTTTTTACATTTTTAATTGTGATAAAACACACATAACACAAAGTCGATCACCTTAACCATTTTAAGTGCACAGTGGAGTATGGACTGTATTTTTATGGCTAATTCCTGTTTTATGGACCTGCCTGCATTTAATTGTGACTGGTGTAAACACAATATATACAACGACTTTTTCAACCATAAGACGCACCTAGGTTTTAGAGGAGGAAAATAGGGAAAAAAATTTGAAGCAAAAAATGTGGTAAAATATTTAACAACATAAATAACATAGGCCTCCCCCCCAGTGAGCCAGGTAAACTACATTTGGACTGTAAGATGTACCCCGCTTTTCCTCCCAGATTTGGGGGGAAAGTGCATCTTATAGTCAGAAAAATGTGGTATCTTAAAAAAAATGAAAAAGTCCTCAGAGGCCTGATAACCACATCCTGCAGGAGGTTGTAGAAGGTTTTTTTCTTTGCTTCCTTTTTACTTATTTTTTAATAGTCCAGCTCTGTTCAATGGGAAAAGTTTTTGTTTTCTAAGAAAATCTGAATAATCCGGATAGTAGCAATTACTGTCATGTACCTCCCCAGACAGCTCATAACCCTTCCTGTTTCCCTGGTACCTTATCTCTTGAATAAGAAAATAAACATCTCTTTGGTTCTCTCCTTTCTGGTGAGGAAAGAAACAGGACAGAGGAATGCAGTCCCTGTTTGGCCAGGAAGGGAACCAGGCGAAGAGTCAGGGAAATGCCGTGTCCCAGGCAGGCCCCGGGGCCAGGGCTGGTGGAGAGCCTGCTCCCCTGGCTCCTCTGGAAGCTCTGTGCTCAGCTCAGCGAGACACTCACTCACAGAGCTCTACGTGTGAAGGGTCCACAGCCTAGTCAGGAAGGCAAGCTGCTCGAGGCCAAGTGTGAGCAGCAAATGAAGGGTACAGAGAGCAGAGGCAGGGCTAGAGGTTGAGGAAAATCTTCACGGAGGGAGTGGGATTCCTGACGCACCAGGGACCATAGACAGACAGTCTGTGGAGAAATGGAGGGAGAATTAAGGGCCTGATGCCAGGGAAAGTTTATGTGCAAAGGAGAAAACGAACATGCATGCTGAGAAAACATGTTATCTCCCTCAACTGTTTTGCTAATGATTTTCATCTCCTGAACTTCAGTTGGTTAATTGGTTTTAGCCATTTGCAAAGGCTGTTTGTTTGTTTGTTTGTTTCTGCCTTTCCTTGAATCCTTAAGGCAACTTTCCAGCATTTACCTTTTTATATTTCTGTGGATGAGAAACAGATCTGTCTTTTCTCCTTTTTGGACATTGGCTTCCGGAGGGCAGAGGTCATGGCCGTGCTGTGCAACATGTGTGGGAAAAATACAAGGAGATGCTCCTTGCCTGCATCAGACCATGTATCCAGGGTTAGACTTCTCTCCCAGAAAGATGCCTGGAAAGTGGTGGTGGGGGCATGATCCTACCATCAGACACTTCTGAGGTGCCTGTGAGTAGCTAAGTTTGGGGAGGAGCTATCCCATTACTGATCTTCAGTTTCTCCAGACAGCTCACATGTGGTTTCCATGACTGTGTTTATTCAATAGCAACACTGACCAGTCTGGCTTTGGGGGTCAGATCTGGCTTAAGTATGGACTCTGAAGGCACTGATCGATTTTGTGGTCTGTCCAGACACTCTGGGGTCTCAGTCTGGTTACTTAACTTATCCTGGTCACATGTGGTTAGCCAAGAAAAAAGGGTTTCTGGGCAGAATGCCATTAGGAAGAATGTCCCTCAGGAAACAACACACCCTTTTATTTATGGACTTTTCCTTTTCCCCCATCAAACCAGATTTTGCTTTCTCACACTACTGAGGTGAAAGGGACAAAGACTTGTGTTTAATATGCAAATGCAGTAGCTCACATTCCGATTTCTATTATCCCTGCAAAAAGACTGTTTTCAGTGCTTTAAATCCTTTAGTTATTTGCTTTCATCACATGGGTTACACTTACCTATTTTTTGTTCAAATTTTATACAGCATAACCACAAGGAAAGGGAAGCAGTTCTATAGGATTTTTCTAGCCATTCATTCCATTGAATTTTTGTTTTAAAAAAGAAAATCCTACCTGGATTTCATGTAAAGGAATTGCAAATAAGTAGAAGACTTGAATTTATAAAAATTATATTTTATCTTATTTTCCAAGACCTGATAAAATCGCCAACACATGAAAGTATAAAAGCATTATATGCCCTTGATTTCTTTTAGTTTTCTTGTCCGTAAAATTACAGGTTGTTCCTGAATAGATTATTTTTGTTTCCTTCACTAGGCAGATACGGTGCTGTTTTTGTTGGAAATTTAAAATGGTAACATCAGTTAAAAAAAGAAAGAGGGCTAGAAGGGGAGACAAAAGTTCAGCTGGGAGCGGGCTGGTGACTGCCTCTGAAGATCTTGTGGGTCTGAGAACCGTCAGCGTGGGCGTGAGCAGAAGGAGGGGTCAGCAGTCCTCCCACGGGGTCACCCTACCTAGAGTTTAATGTCTGCAGCCAAGGGTTTTGAAGCAGGCGATGAAAGTGTAGGCAGTGGTGAATGAGAGTCCCAGGGGAGCGGCAGGAGCCCCAGTCGCCAGGACAGCGCCCAGCCCCTGCCTGAAAGTATGTGAATATGCTATAAAACATGCTGCACTGCGCTGGCTGAAACGGACAAACAAATCTGTGGCTATATTCAGCCCCCAGGCTACTAGCCTCCCACCCTGAAGTTCTAATCCAAAAAATCTCTTTATTTTTTAAGTAAAAATCTTCTGAGATCCAGAGAGGGGCAGTAATCTGCTGGAGGTCAGCAAAGGGGGTGTGGTGAGGAAGAGAAGCCAGGGTTCCTGACTCCCAAGAAGCGTCCTCCCATCTGATTATTCCCCAGCTTGAACTGCCCCGGCCACGCGAGTCTACTGGCTGTACAAACGCAATGTGCTGTGGTCTTATCCGAAAAACAGTTTTAACAATACCTGCTTCCTTTAAAGGTAAAAGAAGATCTATTTAAAGTCACTTTTTAAAAAGTGTTGGCACATTACTAAGTCATTATTAAATCACAAAGAGCAGCATCATGCAGCAGCGACACAGGCAATTTTAAATTGTCTGGTAGCCACATTAACAAAAGTAAAACTGCCCTGGCAGGTGTGGCTCAGTGGACTGAGTGCCAGTCTGTTACCCAAAGGGTCATTGGTTCGATTCCCAGTCAGAGCGCGTGCCTGGGTTGCAGGCCAGGTCCCCCATAGGGGGTGTGTGAGAGGCAACCACACATTGATGTTACTCTCCCTCTCTCCCTTTCTTCCTCTCTCTCTAACAATAAATAGAATCTTTAAAAAACAAACAAAAGTAAAACCAATGAAAATAATATTTCAACATGCAATAAATATAAAAATTATTAAGAAGACATATTAGTCATTACACAAATCTTCCAAATCTGGTGTGTATTTTATACTTATAGCATATGTTAATTTGGGCAACCACATGTCACATGCTCATTAGCCACCGTGGCTACCCTACTGGACAGTGCCATTCTGGAAGCTTCTTTTTCGTTCCATTCTTACCCTGCTCACAGCCAACCAAGGAAGAGAGAGAGTTCCCACAGCTTTATCTCTCTCAAGCTTTCTATTGCTGGTTAATTAAACCTCCAAGCAATGGCTGAATCACTTGCAATTGAGGAAGACAATTTAAGAAATCTGTCTCAAAGCCAAGACAGAGCTTCCTGTGCAAAGAGGGGAGTCAAGTCCTTAGGGATAGATATCCTGAAGGAGGACCCAGCTTTGAATCAGGTGCTCCTGTGGGGGAGGGGGAAAGATCGGTGACTGACAAGGAGAGAAGAAAGCAGAGAAGAGGAATGGGTCCGGTTGGAGTCACTGCTCCCCTCCAGGTCACCGGAAAGGGGAGTCTGCAGTGCTTCCTCTCCTAGTGCCCACAACGTGTCCACGAGGTGGGCACTCTATAATGCCCTTCTTGCAGAGAAGGAAACTGGGACACCGAGAGGTCATGTAGCTTGCCTGCGGTCATGGAGCTCACAGGCAGAAGAGCTAGTGTTCAACGCCTAGGTTCGAGGGACTTCAACACCTAGTTCTTACCCACTGGGATATACTTAGGATTTTCTCACACCACCTCCAAATACCCAGGAAGTCCACATGGACATTTGCATAAAATGTGCATGAGTGTGGGTACTTACATATAATTTATTATTGTCCCTCATGACTGAATGGTCTATTTTCAGGCAAACTTCAGTCTAAAACAGTATCACTGCTTCCCAATATAGTGCTAGTTTTTTCATCTTTCCCTTTGCTATTCTTTTCACCCACCCACTCTTTCTGGTGGATTCCTGGGAGCAAAACTGTATGAGGGGGCGACAGAGAGCAGAGAAGTAGGAAGTGAATACCAGAAATCAGGGGGCTGGCTACCAGCAGAGGAGGTGGCACATCTATGTCTAATTTGAGGTGATAGTTGGGGAAAAATAGCAAACCTCTTGTGTAATTTGTTTCTCCGATGGTATCCACTATGAGATTGGACACTGATACTTGGAATCACCGTGTCCATGATCCCTATGTGGCTTCGGCTGACACTGTATTTGGTTATTTCCCAGTATTCCCAGAGTCAATGGCCAGTACTGGTGCAAATGGGGGCAGCTTAGAGAAGGGGGCCATTCACAGACTCCACTGCAGACTCCACAGGACCAAAGGCTACAGGCTTCAGCTGCAGAAACATCCAGGACAGCCCCAGGCTGAGCGCGGTCTGTGAATGGCTCCTTCTTTGGGCTGCCTTCGGAGCACTCTTTCCACCCCTTGGTTATGTACTCACCAAACCCCTAGCACACAGTAGGCACCTGATGCCTTTGAACCATAACACTTGGAACCCACTAGTCAAACCGCTTTACTTTTTTAAAAAACCACTTTACTTCTCTATAGAGCATTTTCATAAATGTTATTTCTTTCATTGTCACAACTTCTTGGATTGTGAAGCGGGAAAGAAAAATCTTACTAGGTTTTCCAGGAAACAAATAAGTAAACAAACTGAGGTTCCGAGGGTTAAGTAAATAGCCCGAGGTTCATGCAGTTAGTCTGTGAAAGACCTGTCTCTTGAATCAAGATTTCAGGTTCCAAATCCCGAGTGTTTCCCACTGCCTGGGGACAGAGCCGGAAAACTGTTGACTTCTCTCCTCTCCTACCCCTCCTTCGCCCTCTGCCCAGTAAAGCCTGAGACAGACAGAGCTACCTTTTAGAGGAACCCTGACAGAGGTACCCTTCTCTAAGCTGAGCCTCATTTCCTGTGAAGTAACAAGCCACCCCACTGGTTCAGCGCCTATGACTGAGGACCATCCTGGAGCCCAGCACTGTGCGAAGTGTTGAGATGTAAACAGGGATAAGACAGGTGAAAAACTCACCAGCAGAGGTTCCTGGATGTTCCTGCTGCACACCTGAGAGAAAGATGGGGAGACCATGTACTCTTGCAAACAGCACAAGAAGCAGCAACAACCAGGATAAAGGCAAAATGTTAACGAGCACCCCAAAGCAAGAAGAGTCATTAAGTGAATAACAAAGAGACACCTGCAAAGAAAGTGGGGACTGACTTTTGAGCTCCTCTCTCCCCCAAACTCCTATTCCCAATATGCCCTCCTAGAACGCTTTATGGCTAGAAAAGGCTTGGTAAAACCGATGCAGGTGTTCCGGGCATCTGAGAACCCAGGGATCCACAACCCTCTGTAGTTTCTTGGCTTCGTGCTAGAAAGAATTCACTTTCAAGCTGGTGTGAAGTTTGAAGCTCAAGTGAGTTTATTAGTGAAGCACTGAGATGCAGAGTGGCTACTCCGCAGACAGAGCAGCTCCCCTTCAGTGGAATTTGCTTCTTTTATTGAGGTTCATTTAATTGGGGGGTGGGTAGTAAAGTATTCATTGAGGGGGAGCAATTTTTGGGATCTTCCTGGGAAAGAGGCAGGGATTTCTCAGAGAAGCTACTTGACCATTTTGTGTCCTTATATGGGCTTTCTGTTCCCAATCATGGTGGGGCGGGCGTGGTGGTTAGCCAGCTGATGTATTACAATGAGAGTGTAGAGGCCAGGGGTTACCGTTAGGTGAAACTAGTTGTCATGTTGGGTCAAGCTGGTCTGTGCTGGTTTTAAGCCATAAATCCAGTGTGTGTATGGGGGGGTGGGGTGGCCTTACTTCCTTGTTGACAGTCCCTGTAGCTTTTATCAATGGCAGCTGTTTTACCAGGAACCCTAATCTCAAGATTGGCCATATCTCAGGCTAGATGACCCCAAGAACACTGGGGGGAATTTCCCCTTTGATGGCCTCTTCCTCACCCGGACAGATGGGGGACCATTGCTGGGAACTGGGGTGGGGCATGGGAATCGGGAAGGGACAAATCGATGTGTCTGTTGTCTCTGTTGACTAGGCCCTGGAACCTCTTCTGGTTTGGCTGTGTGTTGTTGGTTTTGTGTCATAAGGTGTGTGAATCGGTTTGTGCATTTAATGCTGAGAATTAGATGGTTCTATTCCAAGAGTGTAAGTCAAGCAGTGAATGGAGGGAGGCATCAAAGGGACTCTTCCTCTGGATGTAAGGGAACTCCACCACCATCAGCCAGAACCACACCACTCACCTCCCTCTTTAACAGGGTTCAGCCCAGTTGGGATGTTTTTGTTCAACTAGCAGGGAGAGACTATCCCTAAGGCTAATCTGAAGGCTCTTCACTCCCAGAAATGGACGGTTTATTTTTTTAATAAGGAAAAAGCCACAGGAACTGTCCCCACTGCCTGTCTGCCCTGCCCAGCTCCCCTACCATTGACCCCTCTGAGCTGGCAGCCATCCTCAGTGACCCACCCACCAGGAACTCCGGCCAGTGACCTGCGACTGCTCCTTCTGAAGGAGACTCAGCTCCATTCGAAGCCTACAGGCCAGCTGCACGGCTGGACAGCTCAACTGCTGCCAGGGATGCTCCCAGGATCTCCATTTCCTGACTTCTCAAGGGGCTTGGCATTGAATGATGCCAGGGGTCCATCCTGAAAAGACGAGGATGCTCACATCGGCTGACCACCAGGTGCTGCCTTGCTTAAATTAATCCTCAGCACAAGCTTCAGGAAAGCTATAATGATCTCCACTGCACAGATGGGGAGACCGAGGCTCGGAGAGGTGAAACGCCTTTCCCGAAGTCACGTAGCCAGCACTGGACGGGGCCCAAGTTTCGTCACAGACCTGCCTGACTCCAGAGCTGGTGCCTTCCTCACTGCCTCACCTGGCCTCTCGGTCTTTCTGGCAGTGCATGGAAAACAACCCAATATTCTGGGGCACCAGCACCCTCCAAAGCAGGGTATAGCTGCGGCTTGTTTGTAACCCCTCTCCCCCCTTGGGAAAATAACTCTGCTCAGCCCCCAGGGTTCCCCATTCAGTGCCTGGGCCCTTGTATTTTGATAAACTCTCCTGATGATTACAATGTGAAATCCTGGTCGAGAACCACCAAACCAGGCATCTCTAGGCCCATATTGTGTGTGCCATTAGATTATTGAATGCTAACTGTCCATGTAATATTATGTTCCCCATCTCATGTAATCCCCTTGAAAACCCTGTCAGGTAAAGAAATCTCAGTAACCCGCCTAAGCTGCCATCGCGGGAAAGTGGCAGGCCAGGACGTCCAACCCAAGCAATGCGGCATCCAAGGCTGCAGGCTTAGCAGCTGCTCCTCCATATGGCTTCTCCATTGGTTCCATTACATTTTCATGGGGTCTCCCGGAGAAAATATTTTCCCTCTGGTTAAATGAATTGACTAAGGGGAATAACTCACTTAACCACATGGCTGAGGTTGATAGGGTATTTTGAGACAAACAAAATTTTCGGTACTTCCCTCCTCTCCCACCTCAAATCAGATGTTACAGATAGGCCGGTCCTGCTGGTTCCTGGCATTCACTTCCCACTTTTTTCTCTGTGTCTCCCCCGCATACAGTTTTGCTCCCAGGAGTCTGCCAGAAACGGTGGGCGGGTGAAAAGGAATAGCAAAGAGAAGGATTAAGAAAGCAGCCCTTTTTGCCAAGCAGTGGGACTGTTTTAGACCGAAATTTGCCTGAAAATACACCATTCAGTCATGCAGACAATAATAAATAGTGGTAGCTAAGGCTTGCTCTAACCAATGGTCGAGGCACTATTTCTGGTGCTTTACAAATAGAACTCGCTTAGTCTCTACAAGAACCCCACCGGGAGGGTTATGTCACCATCCTCAGTTTCAGATGAGGACACCGAGGCACAGAAGGTTTCACAGACTTGTCCCAAATGGCTCAGATTTGAGTGGTGGAGCCATGATTGGGACCCAGACAGTCTTGCACCAAAGAGAACGGGGTCAGCTGCTCACCTTGGGAGCAGCCGGGGACTCTGTCCGGGAGGAGGGGCTGCACGCTCCGGACCTGCCAGTGAGTAGGCCCTCTCTCCACCGGCTCTCCGGGGGCTTGCACGGGTGGAGGAAGAAGGAGACTCCACTGTTTATTCTATTTTGTTTTACTTGTCATAAGGACAACTGAAAGAAAAGGTAAAGATCACATTTTAAAGACTTTAAACTCATTCTTAATGAGAGGACCAGGCAGATATTGCAATGGGTTCCAAAGGACAGCACATTTTTAGATCAGGAATGTGCAAATGGATGTGAAACTGCTTTTTCTAGGGTGAGGGGAGATGTTGTTCCTCTAGTGGACAGGATTCCCTTGTGTGTCTGTCATTTCAGTTTGTAATGAATATAAAAAATTATTAATAAGACATTTACATTCTTCATGATACAAATCTTCTTGGTGTGTATTTTATACTTACAGCATATGTTAATCTGGGCAATCACATTTCATGTGCTCATTAGCCACCGTGGCTACCCTCCTGGACAGTGCCATTCTGGAAGCTTCCTTATTGTTCTATTCTCGCCCTGCTCACAGCCAACCAAGGAAGAGAGAGGGTCCCCAGAGGTTTATCTCTCTTAAGCCTTCTATTGCCGGTTAATGAAATCTCTGTAGGCAGGATTATTTACATTGCCATTAGTTTTCTACTATTTACAGAGTTGTAAGATAGCTCAATGGCAATCAAAGGCTAGAATCGGGTAATCCTAAAGGGTGTGTTCCAAACAATCCACAGTTTCCTACCGGAAACACCTTTTAAGTAAAGTTTTGTTTGTTTATTTTTGCTTATTTCAAATTTCCTTATCTTCTTCATTGCTAGAATCTTTACAACATGTCGTGCAATATTATTTGAGCAACTTGTACGTTAACTGTGTTCTCTTGCCCTTTTTCTGGCCCCCATGACTGGTTTCCTCTCCTTGTTCTCCTGAGTGGAAATGTTTATATTAATAAACTAATTTGTATTCTGGAGTTTAATAACTCCAATACCTGAGTTCTGATTCTCCTCTCCTGTTGACTCTCACTTATGGCGTTTTGTTTCCTTGTGTGTTTTGTGGTTTGTATTTAAAAACTGGGAGTTTGTATTTCCTGGACCTTTACCTGCTGGGATTGTTGGAGGCCTGGCCGAGGGCAGTGTGCCGCTCCAGAGAGAATTACACTCGCTTCTCCTAGGCACTCAGAATCACCATCCACCGAGGATCAATGTAAATGAAACTCTCAAGGTGAGGTTTTCCAAAATATGCAGATAAAGTGAACTTGGACTGGGACCCTGAGTTGAGGGCTGCTTTATGGGGGACACATGTCTTAAAGAGGCTTTTTCAAGACAAGTAATTCCTTACTAGTCCCTTTGCGGGTACCCCACTCCCACCGAGGGTCAGTCCTTCAGAAGTCCAGCTTCGTGCTGGGGTCTCTGAGCTGATCCTTCAGCATGTGTGGGCGTGGGGCGGGCCCTGTGGTCTCCAGAAACTGGCAGATTTTTCCCTCAGAGAGCCTCTGGCCTTACCTCTCACTCACCTCTCTAGCTTTGCCGTTTGATTTTTTATTTTGCCCTTTAGTTTGTCTCTGTGTGTAGGCGTGCCAGCTCAGCAATACATGCTTAAAGTTTTTGAATTCTTAAAATTAATTTCAGATATTTTAGGGATTTGGCAGTGGTAGGATTTTTAAGAATATCTGGCCTACCATATTGTGGGAAATAGCAGTTATTTGTTATTTCCAAAGCAGTAGCATAGGGTAATAAAGTAAACAGGATTTGAGCTCATTTTAATTCAAAATGGCTGCTATGTGACAAGCACAGTACTAGACCCTAGTGGACAGAACCCTGCCTCACCCTCAGGGCAGTGCCGGGTCCCATCTCCCTGATCAAGTCGGCCCTGGGTTGAATTTGGACAAAGCTGCTTAGCAGCTGTATTCACTTAAACAGCATTTCTTAGCCTGTACCAAGGAAATAGATACCGCATGGACAATGGTGAAGACTATGTGAACTAACCTATGGGATGATTTCTGATGCGGTAACAGAACCCCAAACTTAATATGGTTTAAGCAACAAGAAAATGACCATATCCCGTGCTAGGAAGTCATATCACATACTTAGTCCAGAGCTATCCCAGGCCCCAGGGAACAGCATCAGGACTCTCAGCTGTGCCCTCCCCTACGTGCTGACATTCATCTGGAGGTTGCTAACAAGACGACTACAGCGACTTCAGGAGCCCCATCTAGACACAGTCTCCAGAGGGAAAAGCCATCTCTTTCTGCCTCTTCCCCAGAACCTTCACCCTCCCCCCAGATGATTCCCCTTTAGGCTTTGTTGGCCAGAGTTGTACTATACAACCATATCTAAGCCACTCATTGTTAGGGAAATGGAACATCGTGATGTGTAGACTAGCTAATACTCACCTTTGGAATGGGACAGGGCCCCCTCTTTCTGAGCCTCAAAAGGAAAGAATAGAACAAAGGTGGGGTTCTGTCAGCAAGTTAGAAAGGAAGAGATGGAAGTTGAGTAGGCCGCCAAGAGGTTCCACCACAGTGCACAAATGCCCAGGACAACGATGACCACTTCGCAGAAATGTGTCCAAGAAACATGTGTCATCATCATCATCATCATCGGTTCTCTCGGCCACACCCAAACCTAATCTCTACGACCTTGTTTGAGGGCAACATCTTAATGCGACTCTTCACTTAGATATCAAGTCATTTGGAAGGTGGCAATGAAATGTTTTTCGAAAGCTTCATATAATTGACAGTCTCCAGAAGTGGACGCCTGTTTTTCACACCACACTCCACGTTGCACCGCATACACGCTGACAAAGCGGGTGGTCTGGGCTTGGCTGGTTCCTCTCTCCGCTTTCCTCTGTGTTGCTGGATCCTCCGAACCTCTACACAGCTTTCATTCCAAAACTGGCAAAGCAAATCTCCTCTGAGGTACAGCCCCACCACGCACACCCACCCCATGCCTGTGAGGGAGGGCGCCCCGCCCTGTCGTTTCACTTCAAATAAAATATAATAAATATAAAAGTCAAAAAAAAGACAGACAGACAAAAAGCAGGCTTGGAAAGACAGAATAAGGAAAACATGCAAAAAAAAGTGAGAATCAAAGGAGGCGAGGGGGCCACAGTCTGTGTCCACTTGAGTTCTGAGGAATCCAGATTTTTCTAAACTGCTTTTCATATTTAAAGATTTATTACTTAGTCTCCGCTTCCTAATAACCTTCTTTTCAGCAGTTTCTTTATTCAGCTGGAGGCCGGAGGATGAACAAGAAACACCCCCTCCTTCCTCGTCTCCACCCCTGTCCTTCGGAATCCAGGACTACAGGAAACATTGCCGATAAAACAGTTCCAGTTACTGGAAAACCTGAAGGCTTTCCTCTCTGGATTTACCACGGCCTGGGCTCTGACTCACAAAGAAAAGAGATTTACGAAGAGATAGTAACACCTTTCACGGATCTGAAGTCACTTGTCTTTCCCGGATTCCAACTCTTCAATCACACAGTGATGAAGGGTGCAACGGATCCGTGGTTTTCGGACTGTTCCGTGTGTGCACGTGTGCGTGTGTGTGTTTTCACTTAAACAACAGAACATCCTTTTGAATGATGACATCTCACGCGGAAGCCCAACATAAAACACAGACGAGGTAGATGTGCTGTGGTTGAAAGGAAGGTGCGAGTGGTGAGGGTGGAAGAAGAGGAGGTGGGGGATGATAAAGGACCCACCCTGAGCCCCAGCAGCCCCCTGAAGTACTGCCCCAAGCCGGGCCTTCCCAGGGCCGCATGACCACCACTGGCCGAGCTGTTTCCTGTGGTCCCTTCTGGTCTGAAACACTAAGGTTCTGCTCTTTGTTTCTCAAACAGGAAGTCCGATTCTTCCATTCTAGATTCCCACAGTAGCACAACGCACGTTCCAGAAATGTGAAGTAGGAGAAAATATATTCCCTCCCTAACCCTATTTCTCTCTTTACAATTTTGAGAAGAAATTAATCAAGGAAATAATGTATGTATGAAATAATATGAGTACTACCTACCATCCATAATCAGAAAGCTACAATTTGATGAATTTATTTCAGGTAACTTTTTTTAAAACAGAGAAATAAAACCTCACAGATAAAGATGAAGCTCTCTTAGCTCATCTCCCCACTCCCATTTTCCTTCTTCTCCCCTCACATAAACACTGTCATGACTGAACAATGGCCCCCAAAGACGTCCAAATCCTAATCCCTGGAACTTGTGGATATATTACCTTACATGGTAAAAGGGAATTTGTGGCTGTGATTAAATGAAGGGTTATGAGATGGGAAGATTATTCTGGACAAGCACCTTTATTAGAGGGGGGTTGGGGTCGGAGAAGATGGGATGAGGGCAGCAGAGGTTGGTATGACACGGCCAAGAGCTGAGGACTATGGGTAACCTCTAGAAGAGAGACAGTCAAAGATTCTGTTCTAGAGCCTCCAGAAGCAACACCACCCTGCTGCTCTCTATGGTAGACTTCTGACCTCAAGACCAGTTGTGTGCTTTTAAGTTACAGAGTCTGGGCTAACAGGAAGCTAATACAATGAGTTAGGTGAGTATTCATGTGGTCTGTGTTTTTATCCTTGGTCTCAATTGATAGATTGGTAAATAGAATGATAGAAAGATAGATAGATGGTAGGTAGACACAGAGAAATAATTTTATGTATTTTCTATACTCACCTGATGTTTTTGAGAATCTATTTATTTGATACATAAATGTCCAGTTCATCCAATTTAACTGCAATGTAGTATTTTGTTATATGAATATACCACCATTTGTTTATGTAGTTCTCTGAAATGGGGATTAAGACATTTTTCACAGCAATAGCCATCTTTGTATGTATTTCCTTGTACACAGGGAAATACATATAAAGGCAAAAGGTCTACTAGAATCTGTATCTAGAATTTGCGGATTCTGGCTTTATCCCAGCCATTTCATTTCACAAAATAAAGTTCAAAATCCTTAGCACACGAGCTCAGACTAGTGCAGAAGCCACCTCTGGGGAAGGGAGTAGGATTCGGAGGAAGAATGGGGAGGAAACCTTTCACATTCACCTTCATTTCTGATGTTTGGATTTTTTACAGGCATGTATTGTACTACGGCAATTTGATACATATCTCTCCAAGTATTTAGGACTTCAAATGGAGGTTGAAAACCAGAGGTCCTCAGGCTGGACATAGCTAGCTAGCAGACATGTTTCGTTTGTCCCACATGGGTTTATAAAGTCTTAAAATATGCATTTACATGAAATACTTAGGTGATTTCACATAAAAATCAAGAATTCCAACATCTCTAAAAAAACAGAGGATTTAGAAACATTGGAGCTGCATTTTCATGTGGCAACAAGTGGAGGAAGCAAAGATGGGCTGCTTCCCCAAAAGGAGCAAGTGATTCTCTTGTTTTGTCGTGGTCCCCACCTTGCTCTATGGCCTTACTCCCTGCCCATACTGCTCATTGACTTTATCTCCTGGCCTTTTGTAGGCATTTGAGTCTGCCACCCTAGCTAGAGTTGCCGGATAAAAAATAACTTCCAGTTAAATTCGACCTTCAGATGCACAACAAATATTTTTTTAGTATAAGCATGCCCCAAATATTGCTGAGTAGCCTGTATTTCCATTTGCTAAGTCTATCGACTCTGACCCCAGGTCCCTAGCTCTCAACAGCCTGGCCTCCCTCTCCCAAATCCCAACCTTCTCTCTCACTGCCCTCCCTGTAGCCCTACGCTATGGCGAAACCAGACTGCGCACCGGTTTGAGGACATGTTTGCATCCTTCTCCTGTTGTGGAGATCTGACCCCTGTGTGTCTCCAGCTACCATAGATGAAATCGGTGCCCTTCAAGACCAAGTTGAAGTTCCAGCTCCTGCAGAAATTTTCTCTGCTTTGGGGATCATTCCTTTTTATTTAGTTGTTTGTTTGTTTGTTAACAAAATGGGACATTTATTCATAACTGAAAAAAAAAAAAAAGAAAAACCAGTCCTGGCTGGTATGGCTCAATGGCTTGAGAGCCAGCCTGTGAACCAAAAGGTCACTGGTTCAATTCCCAGTCAGGGCACATGGCTGGGTTGCGGGACAGGTCCCTGGTGCGGGGGGTGGGGGGGCACGCAAGAGGCAACCACATATTGACGTTTCTCTCTCTTTCTCCCTCCCTTACCCTGTTAAAATAAATAAATGAAATCTTTAAAAAATAATTTAAAAAACCCAAAACACTGAGCAATAGGGGTAAGAGATTAATTATAAACAGTGAGTTCCACCCCAGCCCTGTTTCTCCAAGGCTGCCTGGTCAAATGGAGTCTCTGGAGAGCAGGCCTGGCCCACAGAGGACCGGTGAGCCAAGCCTCCAGGCTGGACTCCTGCTGCGCCCTTGGCCATGTCTCCTCTTAACCTTGGGTGGACCCCAAACAAAACACCAGTCCACGCTGATCAGCTGTCTTATCAAATCCTGGCCATTGAGTCCCCCCAGAGCAGCCTGGGCCTCCTTGTACATTCCATACTCGACTAGAGTTACCCCATCAGGTATCCTGCACACCTGTCCAGGTTCAGGTGGATGTCTTTTTGTTTCCCGTACTCTGCCCATGTGGAACGGACGACTTCTTCTTCAGTGGCTTCCACGAGGACTTCAGTGACACACAAGCCAGCCTTCAACAGGGCATCGTGGCCCGGGCTCACCTCCACCCTGCTCCACACTGTTGTAACCCTTACGCATCCGCGCTCGAGCCCCCTCGCCGCTGAAGCCGCGGCCCTGCCGTTTCTTCCCTTGTTCTTTCGGTGTGTGGGCGCTCTTGTCTCCATCCTCCTTTGTAGCGACATCCTCGCCCCGGCCTCAGGAAGACTCGGCGTGCCTGCCCCCTTGCCTTCATGGTAGGGCTTCTCGGTGCCGCTCAGGGACAAAGCACCCCGGGAACCTGCCGAAAGCTTTGGGGCATCTCTTCTTCCTCCCAATTCCCGTAGCACTATTGGTAGAACTGACCAAGCATTTATCGTTTTGAACTTCTGTTACCAATCTTTATACAGATAAACGTCTCCCTAACTAGATTATAACCTTGGAGTTTTTACTTATTATTGTAACCCTAATGCCTAAGAAATACCTTCAACACAGGAGTCAGATGATAAGAGTGTGTAAGATACAAGAATGATGTGTCAGCTCTTCATAACAAACTACTTCAAAGCCTAGTGACTTAGGATAACCATCTTCTAGTTCATGATTTTGTGGGTTGGTTGGGTGGTTTTTCTGGTCTGGGCTGGCCTCACTCACATTCCTGGGGCCTCAAGTAGAATGCCGGAACAATGGGAACAGCAAGAGCCTTTTTTCCTGTAGTTCTTCTCATCCTCAAGGAGGCAGGCCCAGGAATTGTTCCCATGGTGGCAAAGGGTGCTCACCAGGGACAGCTTCTGCTTGTGCCACACTTGCTGCGTTCACCAAAGGAGGTCATACAGCTAAGTCCAGATTCAACAGAGAAACGGATTCTGCTGCTTGGTGGGAAGAGGGGCAGAATCACATTGTAAAGCGTGCAGGCATGCAGGGAGGCAAGAAAAAATTGGAGGCGATTACTGCAGCAATCTATCTCTGATAATGAGCAGGACCCAGCTTCCAAAGTGCTTCGAAATTCATCTCAATTATAGTATTCTTATTTTCAGTCATGGGCTCTGCATGTCAGTAGAACTGGATTCCTTTTGGAATGCCAAACTCCTTCCCCCAGGGGGCTTTTTCCATGCTGTTTGCTCTGCCTGGAATGCTCTTCCCACCTCCTCGCCAGGCTAATTATTACATTTCCTTCAAGCCCCTTCCTAAAGTCACTTCCTTAGGGGAGCCTTTCCTGGCTCTTTAGACCAGGCCAGTCTCCTATTCTACCGCACCATGTGTGAGGCTTTTACAACATTCACACCATTTCTGTGATCTGCTTTGTTACAAAGTTAGTTTATTTAACGTCACCTCCCTGTCTGAACAGAGAGAGCTCCAGGTCAGAGACTGGGTCTATCTCATTCAACACTGAATCCCCAGCTGTAGCTCCATGCCTAGCATAGAGCAGAGGCTCAGTATTGGAGGAATAAATGAATGAACATAGGGATGAATGGCCTACAATGTGTTTAGCATGGAATAGATCTGTTCAGAGCACTCCGATCTCTGTCAGAGTAGAACGCACAGGAAACTGCAATCTTTTGGGGAAACAAAAATGGGTTGCACAAAATAATTCAAAAACAACTCAGGACCAAGTAGTTAAATAGCAGGTACTGGACTGTAATTGCTATGGGAGATAAGGAAGAAGAAATTGGGATAGGCCAGGCAGTTACAGAAGGCTTCACCTAGGATGCAGCCCTTGAATTAGGTCCAGAGAAAGAACAGGATTTGGATGCGATGAAATTGGGGAAGGAGATTAATAAGTCAAGGTCATGAGTTTGCTCCTCTGTGGCTCCCATGACCTTGGTATTCTCACAAGCTATTGAGCATAGAGGAACGGGCAGGAGAGTGGGTGCAGCGTACCTGTTCCCACTGTCACTGAAACGGCTCAAGAAGGTCATGATTCAGAGGAGACCTCAGAGTCCAGTGCTGTCCACACATAAAACACAGCTCATGGAGAGACCAGACTCCTCTAAGCCATCGGGAGCAAACAGCAGTTAACATCTGCTTCTACTCTTCAGGAAACATTGTGGTTGGGATGGGTGCACGCTCTTTCTCTTTTCCTCTTCTTCTCACCTTTAATTATTTATTATGAAAACTTCCAAACATACACAAAGAAAAGAGCACAAGAAATGCCATCACCAATGTCAGCAAGCATCAGTACTTTGCCGTGCTTATTTCATCTCTCTTCTTCTCCAACCCTATCTTTCTTTTTTCTAAAACATTTTAAAGCAAATCCCAGATAGCATGTCATAACCCTTCTAAATACTTCAGTGTGCATCTCTAAAAGAAGTAAGGGCATTTTCATACGTAACCACAATACCTTTTTCATACCCCCCAAATAAAGCATAATTCCTCAAATCATTTCATACCCAGTTCATATTCAGCATTTCCTGATTATCTAAAACATATCTTTTTACAATTGGTTTATTCAAATTGTAATCTAAAGAAAGTCCGCACAGTAATTTAGTTGATATGTCTCTTAAATCTCTTTTAACCTAGACCACTGTTCAATTAATTCATCAAGAAGGCCCTTAGACTGAGGTGACTCCAGCGTCATGGCGGCCCATGTAAACAAAACTCTAAACCTATAAATGTCTCAAGGTTATGAAATCAAAATGCTAAGGACAACCAGTCACAAAGAGCCAACTAGGCTTTAAGCTGTAGTCAATCAAATAATCTTTTTTCTTTGCTTCTGCAATTCTCCACGTGTCTTTCCCTGGTTCCCGTCGGAGCAGTGCTCCTAATCACTTCCGGTTTGGCACTGTCTAATTCTAATCAATTTTTGCTCACATAAACCCTTACAATTTTTAATTGCTTATTGTATCTTTTAACACCATGATGCTGTCTTTTAATTGAGGCTTCTTTTTGCTGACAATCCACGCCAGCCTCACTGCCTTCATCTCACTCCTGGGTCAGCAGGAAGCGGGGAGAGGAGGACATCTCTGTGGAGAGAGGGTGGGAGGGGTGGAGTGAGTGTCAGAGTCCTCAGATCTCGTGAAAAAGCAATTCCGAATTGGCTTCAGGGGGAATATAAAGTAAGAGATTTGTAAGAACTAGAGCTGACCCGTACACTCTCCTAACACCTAAGAATGACAAAAATTCACTGAGATTGTAAGAGTGATTTCTGTGGGCAGGAGAGAGAGGGTGAGAGAAAAGAAACCAGGATGAATCTGATGGACAACATACAAGCACAGGCAGAACCAGCTACATAATTTTCAGGGCTCAGTGCAAAAGAAAAACCCCACAGCCCTTGTTCAAAAATAATTAGGGATTTCAAGATGGCAGCAGAAGAGCATTAAACCAAATGTGGGGTTCTTCTAAGAACAGGAGCCCGTGTGACTGCAGAGTCACATGATGCTGGCCCTTTCATAGGCGGCAGAGTCCAGAAGGCCCCAGGGAGTTTTTCTACAAGGTGATGCTTCACCACCTGCGTCTCACTTGCGTTTGAGAGATGTTCAAAGGCAGTGGGATTTGTTTCTGCATCCGGTAGCTACTACCAGCATCTCAGACTGCAGGTGTCTAGGGGTGGCGCATGGCTTCTGGAGAGTCACAGAGATCAACACCACACAGTTCATGGACAGCGATGGGTCTGGGTCCTCTTGCCTTCATGTCAACGTGGGCTCTAGAGCCAGAATGCCTGCCTCACATCCAGACTCTACTGCTCCCTCGTTACCTTGTGTGACCTTGGTTAAGCTACTTGACTGGTCTGTGCTTCAGTTTCCTCATCTATAAAGCAGGCTAATTGAAAGTGTCTACCAAGAGTTGTTTGAGGATTAAATTAGTTGGTATTTGTTGGCACATAGCAAACATTATAGGTTTCTGTTAAAACAAATCCAGAGGCTGGAGCTTGAAGGGCCCGGATGGGTCTCTGGCAATAGTGGTACCCGAAGGAAGGAAGCTGATCCCCAAGGACTTACACCATGGTCACCCACTGAGTGAACCCCTATTAGACGTCAGGCATTTGCTGAGTGAAGAGTTAGCCAGACATGGTCCCTGTCTCTGAGGGGCTGATTGTCTAGCAGGAGGAGGGCCCAGCTGAAGTCAGTCCTGCCCACGCCTGGGGCCTGCCAGGCCTGGCTGCAGGCGGGAGAAGGAGGCGGAGGAGATGCCCTCCGCCTGTTGCCCTCCGACAAGGCAGTGCTGCAGCTGCTAAGCACGGCTTGACTTCAGCATCCTGACTCACTATTACCAATCCGCCTTGCAATACTCTGTTTAGACCAAGCCCCTGCCCCATAATGCAGCATTCCCAGTCTAAGAGGCAACATTTTCTTCCTGCCCTTGAATCTAGACACCAAGGCTTGCGTTTCAATACCTGCTGTTGAAACCCCAAGACGCAGTCAGCTGCCTGCTCATCCCCTCGGAGAGGCTGCCAGGATCTTGGACTAGCTGGGCCCCACCCTTGTTAGCCATAGCATTGGCTTTCTCAGGCTGGTCTAGGCCCGTGTGTGTCCACCTCTTCAGTGACTGGCCCCAGCCTTGCCCTCCGACCCCTCACTCCCGGCCATCCCTGGACTCGGAGCCGCTCTGTGCGTGTGGATTCCCGTGTCACCGACATTCCAGCCCTGGATGCGAAGGTTCCGGGGAGGGGAGGCTGTGGGAACCTCTCCAATGTCAGTCTGACTCGAATCTCCTTCCCCTCAACGAATACATTATGGTCCCACTACCAAGGTCTTTGAGAGGTAGTTTGTGGCAAGTGGCAGTGGGAAGAAGAACTGGGTTCATCCCATGAGGTGGAGGGGGGGTGATAGGTAGAGACACCCGCTGCTTTCCCATGAGCGCGCTCCGACCCTGAAGCCGTTTTGATGCCATTCCAGCCAGCAGCCCAGGGACACCGTCCAGCACACCACCATCCTGGCCAAAGGCCCCCAGACAACTGGACTCTTCAGGAAGCTGGTGATAAAAAAAGAACTGGCAGGTGGAAGCGAAGGGAAAGTTTTTCTACGCAACCTTCTCCTTCCACAGATCTGCATTTTAGAATTTCCGAAATGCGGAGGCTGAGAAAAGTTTCTCCCAGGTCACTTTGAAAGAAGTGTGTCCCCTCCCCCCACTATGGGTCACAGCCATGGTACGTCATTAGAGCTACGAGCCCCGTTGATGAAGTGCTATCGGAACAGCAGAGAACGGGACCCCAAAAGGGTTACTCCTGGAAAACCAGAGAGGACTTCTATAGAAATCTGGGGATGCCTCTGATTTCTCTGGCTGTGGGAAGGGAAACAGAGCCCCGCCTGGAGAGGAGCCAAGCAGGAGGACAGACGGAGGAGGACAGATGGGAGGGAAGGTGGCGAGGGCCCAGGCCAGGGCCTCTCATCCCATCAGCCCACCGCTGCCCTGCAACTTCCCAATACACAGCATTTGCTGCTCTTACGGAAACCCTGGGCTTCTGAGAGAGGGACAGATGGAGTCAGCCTTTAGGCTAATTTTTCTCTATGAACTAAGAGATTTCTATGTCTTGCTGATCTCTTCAAGGACCAATAGATAAATTAATTAGTCAACAATGTCTCCTAAACAAAGTCAAAGTCTGGTGGGGCGGGGGGGGGGGGGAAGGGAGTAAAAGATGTGGCTTCTCTACTAGTAGAGTACATTTTTAAAATTCTAGAAAATACCAAAGAGTTCAGGAAGAAACAAGTACCCAGTTTACAGACAATATAGGGCACAGACTTGGGGGATTAGGTGGCAACAATCTCTCCTGTCAGGCGTCCGACAAGACTTGGGAAAGGTAGCATGTGAGCCTGGTACTGCTGGTTGGGCAGGGTCTAGGTTCCTTTCACCTTATGGAACGCCCATGGGGTGCCAGGACTGTGCTAACAGCCCTCAGGCAAACACGATCGCTGCGTAGGCTCTGCCCTCCCAGTCCGTGGAGGTTGTGTGACTGGAGAGGCATGGAGCACACATGAGCGTGTGTGTGTGTGTATGTGTGGTGTATCTTGTGGGGGAGGCATGGGGAGTGAGGGAGGGAGAAAGTATTTCTGGGTGGGCTCCACTGAGGACATAACATTCGAGCAGAGTCCTGAAACCTCAGTTTACTCTGTGGACTCAGAGGAACAGCATTCCAGTCCGGGGAGCAGCCTGTGAAAAGGCCTGGGCAGTTGCCACACATGAAAGACAGGGTGAGAATTTAGAGAAGTGTGTGTCACTGGAACAAAGGATGCATGCAAGGTGTGTTAACCTATGAGTCTGGGGATAAGGGGCAGGAGAGAGATCACGAAGGCCTCGTGTGCCAAATACATAGTGTGCATTTTTATCATGCAGGGGGGCAGGGAGCCAGCCACAGCTTTGAGGCTGGAGAAGGGTAGCTTCATGCGTAGCATTAGACAGATCACCGGGAGAAGGGAGTCTCAGAGCTCAGAGAAGCCAGAGGAAGGGGACAAGTGCTGGGGGTGGTGGCGGGGGTGTGGGACAGGGTGGGGGTGGGGAGGGTGCAGGGGCACTGAGGCTTTGAAGCAGGGAAGTCCAAGCAGCTCATCGATGCTCACAGCCGTGTGGTGTGTGAGATGGGTTCGAGGCAGGAGTCCTGTTTGGGTGTAGGGGGACCTTTAGGGGAAAATGCCCTGTGAGAGCTCTTTGTTTTAAGAAATAAACATTTCCATTGCGCCATTCCTCTCCCCAGGGGTACCTTTCACTTTGAGATTGTTAAGTCTTCTTCACAGGAGTCATCAGCGTTGACCTCAGCTTTGTGTCTTCTGAGGGCTGCTTCAGAGTGTGTGGCCCCTGCTCCATGGCTGAGGGGAGGTCTGTGAGTTTTATAATGCTGTGAGTTTTCTTGAAATACTATTGAAATCAAACTGGCATAATTGTGTTTGTTTTAAAGAAAACTTCCCAGGGGCAGTCCCCAAATTCTGTACAAAGGGACCCTTCACCTCACTGTCTAAACAGTTAATCCTGAGTCACTCAGAACATCCCACTGGGCAGAAGTGTCAGAGGTAGCTCTTTTCTCAGGAAAAGCTGGGTCGTATGAAAAGGGCACTAGAAAAAAGTGACTTTTGTTCTAATACCCAGTCCCTGGGAGACTGGTGCTCAGAATGTTTACATCCTCCTGACTTTTTACATGATTTCTCCAACTCTTACGTATTTCATACACCAAGAGCAAACCAGAACTTGACCCTGGGTATTGCATGGTGGGTCTGCCAGGCTGGCCGTGGAACTGTGGCTTTGTTCCACGTGAGCCCTGGCTGGTTAGTCAGGAGACGGGGGCAGAGGGCAAGTCAGGTCGAGGTCATGGTTGAAATTCCTGTAGAGGCCAACTGGCCGGGCACACCCTGCCCTCCGCTCTCTCTGGCTCAGGTCATATAGGGGTAGGAGGGCAGGGATGGCTCAACGCGGCCCCACCCCATGCTCTTAGATCGCACTGCAGACCTGAATGGTGGGTCAGTGGTAGGAACCTCAGACATAACAAGACCTTGCTTAGGAAACCCTCTGGGAAGCACACACCCTTACACGAGTACATTTCAGCTGCAGTTGCTTTCCCGCTTTCACCAGTGATGTGGGGCAGTGCCGATTGTAGCAACTGTTTTACTAAACAGAAAATATTTTGTCTGCTGCTTCAGGCAAAAATACCAGCCTTACAGCTCCAATTTGCCCCCAAACAGTTTCCCTTCTCCACTTTCTCTTGCTCTGTTCAACCCTCCCTCCTCCCCCCAACCTATGGCCTCTTCTCCCCTGGCCACCCCTGGAGACCTTTTCCATATCAAAGCAGAAAAGGCCCTTATAATGACTGACAGATTAATGACTTCTGTCACTGTTACTTCAACCAGACAATGCATTTCCAGGTGTTTGTGGGAGCCGGGAGGTCGAGGATAGCCATTAAGAGTAGGTAGTCTAGAACCAGATCAGAGCCAGGTTGAGGCCTGGCCCAGACAGGTGCCAGCTGGGCAGCGTGGAGCAGGTCCTTCCCTGGCCAGAGCTCCGTTTCAGCTCTCTGGAAGGAAATCCCATAATGCCTGGTGCCGTGAGGACTGAAGGGGAAAACTCATGTTAGCTCTCAGAACTGCCCTTCATGTGACAAATGTTTGTTACGATTACTTCTTGGCTGATTGACAGCTTTATTTTACTAGTCCTTAGCATAACAGCTTGCAAGTGGAGAGGTTTTCCATTTATTTTATTATGAAAAATTTCAGATGTTAGAGAAGTTGAAAGTATAGCACCATGGACACTCAACTCCCTCTCCCAGATTTTACGATTGTTTACATTTTGCTGTACATATTTTCCAGAACCATTTCAAAGTAAGATATAGGGCCCTGGCTGGCGTAGCTCAGTGGATTGAGTGCAGGCTGCGAACCAAAGTGTCGCAGGTTTGATTCCCAGTCAGGGCACATGCCTGGGTTGCAGGCCATGGCCCCCAGCAACCGCACACTGATGTTTCTCTCTCTTTCTCCCTTCCTTCCCTCTCTAAAAATAAATAAATAAAATCTAAAAAAATAAATAAAAATAAAAATAGCACAATATTAAAAAAGAAACAACAAAGTAAGATATAGACATGACCCCTAAATACTTTAACACACATCTGTTGAAAAATGACATTTTCCCATATATCCACAATAATCTATTATGCTTAAGAAAATGAATGATAATGTTCTAAATTACCTAATTCCTACTCAATATAAAATTTTCCTACAATTTCTCCAATGTCTTCTAATAGATTTTTTTTGTCAAACATCGTCCAATTGAAATTCTTACATTGAATTTGGTGTTGCATCTCTTTGTTCTCTCTTAATCTAGAGCCATAGGTGTGAGGAAATTTTGAGAACCACATTGTTACTGAAATCAGCTACATGAACTGTTGGCTTAATAACTCGAGGTTAGGGACTCATTATCTTCATCTTCCCACCACCTGCATAGCACCCAACATGCAAATGGCCAATAAAAGTGGATGGAAGAATGGAGTCGGTGGGGGATAGGAGAAAGAATGAGGACAGTGGGAGGATCGAAGGGCAGACCCCTGCTTCCACATCCGGTCCGTGCTTGCCTTCGGGGACACTCTGCTGCCATCCTCCTTGGCTTTGGGGAGGAGGATCTCCTTCTGTGACCTTCTGCCTTCTCATGCTCCTGTTCCCGATTTCCTGTCTTCCTTGCTTGAGCGCTAGTTGGTTCCCCTCATCTCCTCTGCTAGCTTTAATCTCTCCCTCTTTTTCAAGAGACAAGATTAATATTTGAAAGTATTAAAAAAGTAGTCTAGAGTAGATTTTCTTTTCCTACAGCCACACTCATTTTTCCAGTAGCCTGGAAGGTAACGCCCGCATGATTTCCACCATCAGTGATGAAGTTCCTGACCACACGGGAAGGCATGGGGAATGGCCACTCTTCCCTAGGAGAAATGCTGTGGTGTCTATAAGGGGCGTGCTCTGCTGGAGGGAGAGGACCCTTGGGGATTGGCTCCCAAAGCCAGGAGAAGCCGTCCTCCAAACACAACCTACCAAGTTCGGCTCAGGCTTTGGGGTCAACTACTACTTCTATGTGGTGGAGAGAGATCAATGACTGAATTGGCTGGAGTAGACCGAAGTTTGAACAGTAAACTTCTCCATATCTTGTATTTAATCCATCTCTAAAATTCTGAGTTAAAACAAAAGCAGACAACATTTGTGACAACATGAGAGCTTTGTGCCACGTGAAGTAAGTCAGACAGAAAAGGACAAAAACTGTATGATTTCACTCATATGTGGGATATAAAACAAAAAAGCAACAAATGAACGAACAAAACACAAAGACAAGCTCATAGATACAGACAACAGAATGGTGGTTACCAAAGAGACAAGGGGGTGGTGGGAGAGCAAAATGAATAAGGGTATCAATTATATGGAAACGAGACTTTTAGTGGTGAGGACACAATAGACTATATAGGTATCAAATTATAATGCTGTACACCTGAAACTTCTGTTACTGACCATTGTAACCTCAATACAAATAAATTTATTTATTTATTTATTTTAAAGATTTTATTTATTTATTTTTAGAGAGGGAAGGGAGGGAGAGAGAAAGAGAGAGAGAGAGAGAGACATCAATGTGCAGTTGCTGGGGGCCGTGGCCTGCAACCCAGGCATGTGCCCTGACTGGGAATCAAACCTGTGACACTTTGGTTCACAGCCTGCACTCAATCCACTGAGCTACGCCAGCCAGGCTAATTTATTTTTTTTAAAGGCAAAGAAGATACAGGGAATGAAGGTAAGAATCCCTAGATTATCTGTGTGGCAGACTGGCTCATTTTCATTCCAGGCTGACCTCGTTGATGTGTTGCTCTGCCGTCTCTCCTTGCTGAGCGGTTGGCTTCCATTCAAAGTACACAAGGCCATTTAATTATTAATCTGAGAAAACATATTAGGAAAGTTCAGCTATTGAGTGTATGTGTATATGTACACATGTGGATATTTCTCTTGATTATCTGGCTGTTTTGTTTTTCTGTTTAGCTTTCTGGGATCCTATTCTTCTCCCTTTGTGAGGCACCTAGAAGGTGATTGTGACCATGAGTGAATTCCTGAGAGCTTTTTGGTCCCTCTGCCCTTTTCTTGGATGCGTGTGGAAATGTTTGTTAGCTGTGGGAGGCACACATACACAAGAAGAGTGACTGACCTTGACCTTTGAATGGACTGTGCACCTGTGACCAGGAACAAGTTCAGTGTTTGTGTTTGATGATGGCTTTTTTTTAAAGATTTTATTTATTTATTTTTAGAGAGGGAAGAGAGGAAGATATATATAGAGAGAGAAACATCAATGTGCAGTTGCTGGGGGTTATGGCCTGCAACCCAGGCATGTACCCTGGCTGGGAATCGAACCTGGGGCACTTTGGTTCCCAGCCCGCACTCAATCCACTGAGCTACACCAGCCAGGGTGATGATGGTTTTATATCTTGCTGTCAGTAGAGAGTACTTTATAGGGCTTGCTGATGGCCCGGGCCTCCAGAGCCCATCATGATTACTTAGCCAGCAGTTTTAATGAGTCTATAAACTCATTCTATTTTTATATTAATAACATGGAGAGAAAATTGGCAAGATTAAATATAGAGAAAGATGGGTTTTAGCTTCACTGTTCAGGGCCATTGGGAGTTCTACAGGATTGGATCTAGCCTTTTCTCATTATTTCCTTCTTCCTACAGCTGTCATTCTTTCTTTTCCTCCCTTCCTTCTCTCTCTCTCCCTCTCTCTCTCTCTCTCTCTCTCTCCCTCTTTCTCTCTCTTCAATGTTTATTGCATGCTTTGGCATTTACTAGACAGTGTTAAGTGCTAGGAATACAGAGAAGAATAACATGACCCCAGCTCTCCTTGAACTTGGTTTGTGAGGGAGGCAGAGAGAACCAGATCATTCCCATACAATGGGTAATCATAGAGGTGAGCTCAGTGGAGAGGCCCTTAACCCAGCTTGGCTTGTGAGAGAAGGCAGGAAACTTCCTGGAAGAGATGGCTGGGTGATTGATCAGGGAGATGGGTTGTGGGAAGAGAAGGGCCCAAGGCCTTTCCCAGCAGGTCAAGCCATTTATGTGCTTTAAGAGCACTGGACAAAGAAACTGGGGCACAGGACTTGGAGGACGTGGGTTTTCCATGGATGGATGACAACAGATTCTGTTGTTACTGGGTATGGTTGGGACCACATGGTCAGGGTACAAATGGCGTACTCTGGGAAAGTACAGGTGACCCATCCATGAAGTACTGGGTGTGTTCCAAGGTGCCTTCTCAGATGGCTGACCCCAGGAAATGAAAGCTAAAATGAAGGAAAGATCACCCTGGAAGGCCAATGTTGGATATGTGCTCAGGGCTGAGGAGTTGTATAAGGGCAAGTGGGCAGGTGTAAAGAGGTATGGATGAAGATGTTCACCAGCGCAGGCCAATGAGGACTGGAGAGAGGGAGGAGGATTCCTGGCCTCCTAAAAGACAAGGCCTGACTTGTGTTGCAAGTCTTACTGGGAGCTCAGGACTTGGGAGGAGTTCCCTCAGCCAGTAGTCAGGCAAGTGGCCACACTAGTTCTGATGCTCAGCAAGGGCAGGACCCTACACGGGCTGCTCCACAAGACACAGGGAGCAGAAGACCTTTTATAATCTCAGGAAAATGAGAGGGAGTCCACCAAAGGAAACTTAAGTCCTGTTTCTTGGAAGTCTCAGCCTAAGAGTAGAAAGAGCACATACGAGCCAAAAAGACCTAAGTTTCACGACCAGTCACATGAACTGCAGCAATAGTAATCGCCACTGTATATTGTGTCTATCTGTGGCAGAGTGCTTCCTGTTTCCATTTTCCCTTCACGTGACTATAAATGATATGTAATGATAGAAGGTATCACAATCCCCTCCATTTTGTAGATGGGGAAATCAAAGTGTGGGGAGGCCCTAAGAAGGAAGCCATAGCATCACATTGGAAGCCAGATCATTGCAACTCTAGAGCCCTGACCTCCACTGTGCTCCTCACTAGCAACACACACTCAGCACGGCTCACCTTCAATCTGACCCCTGGACCACGGCCCCTCAGCAACGGCGAGGCAGAGAGAGTGGATTTCTACAGCACTACTAGTTGTTATGAAGATGCATAATTAAAAATGCTTCCATTTCTCTCGTTGGCATAGTCTTAGTGTATTTAAAAAAACAGCAGTATTAGCCAAGAACATATGATTTAAGGAAAAAAAATACTGACTAGAAAATGGGCTTTCTGAAGTCTCCTACCTTGGTCATTGTTATGGATTCCATGTCTGTATCCCTCCAAAATTCGTACATTGAAGTTTGAACCCCCAATGTGTTGGTATTCGGAGGTGGGGCTTTGGGAGGGAATTAGGCTTCAATGAAATCATGACAATGGGGCCCCATTATGGGATTACTGCCCTAATAAGAAGAGGAAAAGGGCACCAGAGCGCCTTTCTCCCTTTCCCTCTCCATGTACACCCCCTGAGGAAAGACCACGTGAAAAGACAATGAGAAGGTGACTATGTATAAGCCTGAAAAGAAGGCCTCAGCAAGAACTGAATATGCCAGCATCTTGGTCTTGGACTTCCTAGCCTCCAGCCCTATCAGAAAATAAATGCCTGTTGTTTAAGTTACCCAGTCTATGGTATTTTTTATAGCAGCCCAAACAGAACAGATGAGTGGCTGATATCAGCAACTGGAGGGACATGCTCCCTGTGTGTGTCCATGAACTAGATCCTCCTAGTCAGAGGACTGTTGGCCATATTTTGAGCCCCTCCCACTCTCCACATGAGATTTTGCTGTTCTTTTTCTCATTGGTTGTTTATGAATAATTTATGCAATGACTTTCACAAGACCTTCTAGGGAAAATAAATGTGTGAGTTGCCTTATGATTCTTCACCAGATGGGATGGTGTGTGCTGCCTGCCATCTGTAGCCCCAGCTGAACGAGCAGAAAAGTAGGCGGGTGGTTCCCACGATGGAGAGAAGAGCCAGGGTCTACACAAACCACTGGACCGCCCACCTCGCTCCTTGCTCTGGGAGTCCTTGATGGGCCTGAGAGAGGCATATATTTCAAGGGCATTGTAGCTACAGTCCCTCTGAATACACGGCAGACTCCCAAGCTGCGTGGTCTTCTGGGAGTTTGCCACAGGGAGCCTGGTGTGTTCAGAGAAACTGCAGCTGCCATCCCCTTGAGGTTGTGGAGAAACATGTCCTATAACTACAGATGAGTAGAAAGCTGTGGTTTGTCAGGGGGACACTGGCGTGCCTCAGCCATCCTTAGCAGCCAGGTCCTCCCTCTGCACAGTGGCCACGCTGCTTCTCAGCTGGGGATGATCCGTCAAATCCTCAAGTAGGGGAACATGAAAAGGCCATTTAGCCTGGCTGTTGGGTCATTTCTCAGTCTGTTAGGCACAGGCGTTTCACCTGGGAGTTTTGTTGAGGGGAGATTCTTATTCGTAGGTCGAGGGTGGGGTCAGACTCTGCAGCTTTCACAGGTGCAGCTTCTCAGGTGAAGCCAGTGCTGCTGGGCTGGGAGCCACACTTGGAATAGTAAGGATTTACTCCCTCTCTCCAGGTCAGGGGGGCTGGATTTCAGTGGCCATCTCAGCAACTGAGAATCCATCCTGCCGCAGACAAGGAAATTCTCTTGTTTAGCAGCTTTCTTATCTCTTAGAAGTTCTCACTCAGCAAAGTCAAATTCCTTTGGTCGAGTCCATTAAGGCCATTTTGTCTAACTGGAGACCCGAAGGAGCCCTCTCTCATATCATAATCCTTGGCTATTTAAAGACTACTAAGTCAGATCTATTTTTAAAAGCCCTGCTCCTCTCTCTGTTCTTATTCCTGCATCATCCAGCTTCGTCAGGAGGAATGAAACAAGGGGGCGCTTCGGTGGAGGAATTGGTGTTTGGAACATGCGTGTGGCTGCTTATCCAATCGGAACGCCTTCACGCACCCAAATACCCTCCACTCTCATCAGCTCTCTGTAATAAAGGCGATGGCGGAAATTATGAAAGTTAAAATCCGAAGAGAGAAAGACAATCTCATTTTAACCTCTAGCATCATCACCACTCTTATCAGAACTTGACCATGGTGTTGTTCACAGGTAACACCTGACCTAGTTTGGGTTTTCTCTTTTCTCCCAGCCGGAAGACTTGGAAGCAAGGATGGAGCCATCTACCGCGGACAAGCTAAGGCGCCTGAATAACCCAGAACATGAATGAGAGTCGGTAGGTTGTATTTTAAGTGTCAAATAATCTGTGATAGGTGCCAAGCCACTTCCACCTCTGTTTCTTTTTTAATGTTTAAGTTACCACTGACATACAATATTACATTATTTCAGGTGTACACCATAGTGGTTAGATGGTTATATAATTTATACATCTCCACCTCTGTTTAATCTCCCTGAACTCTGCTTTCTTTCTACCCCAGAAAGTTCTGCCATCAGCATTTTGCTGTTTTGCGTGATTTTAAATCAATGTTATGTTTCCTCTTTCAGGGGTCCTTGTATTTTAAACCTTTCTCTCTGTCCTTTGTTAAAGAAGCTAACTGTCTCTTGGTGACAGGTTGTGTGACTTAGCTGCCTGGAATGGCACAGAGAGGCTGCTGCAGAGATTGCCTGCAGTGAAGACGCTGTGGCCACTCCCAGGTTCACACTGACATGCTGGGGGGCAGGACGAACTCTTCCAGGGGAAAGTGAGGTTTCCCAGAGAACCTGTGCAATCTGCAGGTTTGCAAAGCCCGAGGGTGTCCAGAAGTCTGTTGTTACTCTGACCTCCACCCTCTGCAGAACATCCTTCATCATTTCAGGAAGGTATTATAAAAGCAGACGGTGGGAGCAGAGGATGAGATGGTGACGTCTCCTGGCTTATTCTGACAAGCCAGTGTGTAGGGTGCTCTGTATGGGGAGAATGACTCACCAGGCTTTGCAAGACTCTGGGCCCAGGGTTCACAAGTGTTCCAAAATTAGCAACCAAGCCTTGGACACCCACACAGTAGTAAGACACTTCCCCACGGAAGCAATCAATGGGCAAATACATGGAGAAGGAATGATTAAGAGTCACAGATTATTAGAGCTCTTTTAGTTAGCCTGGGAAATCTGGAGAATATCGTTCTCTTTCCTTCATCATTTATTAACTATCATTCATCCATTCTAGAACTTTTCATTGAACATCATCCCTGTGCCTAGCACTGTTCTACATCTGAAGCAGGCGGGCCTTCCTTTCATGGAATTCATAATTCAGTGGGGGAACTTGCCCAAGTGACTTAATCTCTGATAGTCTCCCCATCTGTAAAATGGGGATATAATGTACCCAATTCATTGGATAATGTATATATAGCTCTCACTGGAGTGCCTGACACTTAACAGCCATTAAAGTGCTAGCTGTTAGCTTCTGTTGAGAAACAACTTGTGTGGGAGGAAGATTATTGGTCTCCTGATGTGCCTGTTGGTGCCACAGTCAGCTCTCTCCCCTGGGAGCTCAGGGCCTGAGCACTGCCACAGCTGGAAATATAGCCCCCGTGGGGATGGGACCAGGGATGCTCAGGTCAGCAGATCCTCCGCCGCATCGGGCCTCATCCCCACTCGATCTAAAAGGAACTGGGTAATCAATCAGTGTTTGGTGATGATGGTGATGATGATGAAGAAGACTCTGTGTAAAGTCTAACTGAGCTGTATAGTCATCATTCATTTCCTCTTTAGTGTGGGGAATCACCTAATCCACTGTACAATGAAAATTAAGTCTGAGAATGCCAACATGTGTCACTGGTTGTAGTTCCACAGCTAGAAATAGGAAAGTCAGATTGCAAAACCAGATTGCCTGCCTTCAGCTGGCAAACCCTGCTGCCTCCCAGGCCTGCAGTTTCTCTGCGTCTCAGTTCCTTCCCCGGTCTCCTCCTTGGTGAGGTTCCTGGACACCTGCAGGCACTGACAGCTAGATCTGGCTTGAGTGCTCACATAAAACTCCTCGCAGGTATCTGTTAACACAGTCTCCTGGTATTATCCTTATGTGTCTTTGAGTTTCTTAATAGTCCTGTTTATTTCTATATTTCTAGGGACCCTTCCAAGAGCTCCTTCTGGGTTGGGGAAAATGGGGCAGACCCTCTGACTTAGCCCAGTGAGGGTCTTGCTGTTGGTGATGGTTGGGGGTCAGCAGGCAAAGCCATCTTTTCTTTAAGTGTCTGAAGTAGCTCTGCCACTAGCTGGTTACTCAGCTCCATTAACAAGGGGCAAGTCTTCTTTCTCAGTCTGGGAGAAAAGTTTTAAACATACAATAAGACATATCTGTTCCTTTAAGCAGCCTTGGCAAGAAGCATTAGATCATCTCTAAGCTTCCTTCCAGTTCTGTGAATCTAGAATCTTAACTGTTTTGAGCTGAAGACAGTTTGAAGCTGGAGGGGGGTGGGGTGGGGAACTCGGCAGAGAGAGGAGAATAGGAAAAAAACTAGATGGCTTGGAAAGTAAGCAGGGAGGGTGAGAACAGCTTTGATATTTTTCCATTTGGAGATTTGGCTGCATTTAGAGCCATTTTTCCCCCAGCTCTGTTGGGTTCACCTATTTAAAAGGCGTGCTGCTATGAGACTTGAATCGGCTGACCAATCTGGCTAATTGGTGTGGTTTGAAAGTAACAAAGGAGGAGGACCCAGAGGTCTGGCTCCTTTGCTGTGCCTGGTGCTACCTCCAGCAGACCCGATCTGCACACCCCCAGCCCACTCAACACTCCCCTGTCTTTTTTCCACAGTCTTTCTGTGTCAACGTGTCGTGGAGCCAGACAGTCCAGGCGTGAAGTTTGCCACTGGTTCATTTCGTGACTAGAGCATATTTAACCTCTCTGAGCTTGTTTTCTTATCCATAAAGTGGGTCCACATGGATCTATAAGCTATTACAGAGTTGCTGTGAGAGTTACACATGCACATGCACACATTATCGTATGTAAATGTTCATTGAAAAACTTTGGAGTAGGGCTTAGATGCATGTCCAGGTGTGCTATTTAGTGGGACCATAGCAAGTTACTTTATTTCTGTGCCTCAGTTTCCTCATCTGTAAAATGGAGGTAATATTACCAATTCCATTGACTTGGGGTAATGACTAAATAAGTTGACATGTATAAAATGCTGGGAATAGCAATTGGCAGGTGGTATGTGCTATGTATTAGCTGTTAATATTATTGTTATTATTATATAATGAATCCAGTGTATGCCTAGCATAGAGAAATATAAATAAATAAGTAAATAGGTCCCTGTTCCCTGACACCTTTAGTACAAAACTTGCCGTTGCACCTCTGGAACCCCGTCCTCTCTAGTTGTCCTGCTTAGCTGAGCCTCTCTGCAGCTAGGACGAAGCTGGGGCTACAGAAGCTGCTCAGCCATCAGGCATTTAAGGCCCAGGTTTCGTGGCCCTGGTAGCACAGCATGTGAGGTCAGAGGAGCCTGAGGGGGTGAGAAGGACCAACAACTTTCACTTCCTTCCTTCTATCACTTGTCCAGGGCTCTAGTGGAAGGCATCAGGGACATCCCAGAGAGGTGATTTGGCTGCATTTAGAGCCATTTTTTAAAAGCAGAGTAGGCTGCCTTCCTGGAGTGGGGAGTCCCCAAAACAAATCGTCCCCCATACATTTGGTCCACTCAGGCACATGCCAGAAGAGGCTCTGGGTTAGCTTTGGTGGGGATGTTTTTCAAAGCCTGCAAACTGAAATAGAATATAACAACTTCCAGCCCCAAGAATTCGCTCTGCACACAGCGCTAAGCTTCCACTGGCCGGCGCTGGCTGCTGGTGCACTGCCATCCAGGGAGAGCCGCTTCAGAAAGGCTGTGGTGGGGGCGGGGGAGCTGGGCTGCTGGCCCAGCTGACCACTGTGCTGGTCCAAACTGGCTGTGCTGGGCTGCATGGAAAATACTCTTTCTCCAACCCGTGGAATCAATCATGTATTAGGCACTCAGCCCGCACAAGGCACTGTGGAGGGCACAATGGGACCTGAGGTAGCCCTTGCCCTGGAGGTCATGAATCTGGTGGAAGAAACAGAAGTCCTTAAAGAGTAAACTAATAATAGCAGGATATCTAAAGTCATCAGCTTGTCCTTGCAGATATCAGCGACCTGTAAGACTCTTTAAATTCCTGAGATTCTAGGAAGAGCAAACCCTACTAGCAGAGACATAATAATCCCAACCATGTGTATTAGGCACCTTCTAAAGGCCTTTATACCTATTATTTTATTTCGTTTGCACAGCAGCCTGTTGTAGTAGGCCTTGCTGTTTTTACCTTCACGCGGGGAAACTCAGGAACAGAGAGGCTAAGGCACCAGCTTAAGATCACCCAGGTGAGAAGCTACAGAGCCAGGATCCAAAGCCAGCCTCTCCAGCTCCAGAGACCACACCAGGGCCCTCCTGGTCAGACTGCCGAGATCCAGGGAGGGTGAGGGTTGGGTTCCTTCCTCTCTCAGATGGTACAGAACCCAATGGTTACTTTGGCTCTTGGTGTTCATCCTGTCTGCCGTGCATGTGGGGGCTGCTCCTATGCCTTCAACACCCTCAGGGAGAATGTGCTTAGCTTGTTGGGCACTCCCCAGGGAAAGAATCCCTCTTGGCCAGAGGTCTCCTGCCAGGCCCCTCACAGGCTTTTGACCAGCCTCCAGAGGACCGCCTTTGGGGAGGAGAGGATGCCGGTCCAGCCGTGACCTGGGTGGTGAGCGGTCGTGGGGTACCTACAGAGAAATCAAACAGCCCCCTGCCACCCGCAAGAATGTGGCTAACACAGGAGCCCACAAGGAAGGGGTGTGGCTGCATATATACATATGTTTGTACACAGTATGTTTCTAGGATTGTTTTTAATAATGAAAAATAAAACTATCCAGCTGCCTGGCCGTAAGGGATTGGTTGAATACATTCAGGTGCACCCAAATAACAGATCACCAGATACATTGAAATCAATGCTACATAAGTATGTTTATTAACACAGAAAGACGTTTTCTGTATGTTGTTATGTGTCAAGAACAATCTGAAAAACAAATGGATATTCTGATCTTATTTTCATAAGAACAAATACATAGGTTGATATAGGAAAAATTCATTTATATACAGAAAATGTTAATAGAGGCTATCTTTGAAAGGAAGGATTACAGATTAAGTTCTTTCCTTTCCTTAATTATATTTTCTGTAATAAACATCTATTTTTTATATAATAAACTTGTTATTTTACAAAGCTAGTGGTGTGTTAGAAATAAGCTTAATTTTGTAAGAAGAACCATTTCACCTTAAATACGAAGGGGGAAAATGTCTGAATTCCTTGTTCTATTTCCTCTCTGTCCCTCCTGCTTTTGGTGGAGAGGAAATAGTTTTCACTGTGGAGAATGATTCGAAGCCAGTAACTCACCTTTGATTAATGGCATGTGAGAGCCAAGAGGGATTCTAGAGATCATCTAGCCCAATTCCTTATTTAGCAGATGGGGAAACTGGACCGAGAGGCTTAGCGCGTCTTCTAAGGACTTGGTAGAAAAACCTCAGCTGGAATCCAGGTCCTTGGACCCCAAGTCCAGGGCACTTTCTGCCCCGTCATGCCAGGCCATTACACTTGACACACAGAGGGGACTGGAATCATTTATGTGGAGCTGACAGCCCTAAGCACGGGAAAGGCTGTTATGTTGACGATGGTCAATCACTCTTCTTCGGCTCTACTGAGAGGCATACATGGAAGTTGGGTTTAAACTTACTGGAGCTCCGATAGTGAGGGTTAAGACCTTGTAATGGTTGATGGGAAGATAATCCTTGCACTCCTTTCTAGAAATCTCCTATCTGGAAAGCTCATGGGACTCCGCATGAAGGCAGAGGCCAGGCCATGAGTCTGCTCCCCAGACTCCTTTCGCTTCTTCAGTTGTTGGGTCATAAATCCTGCTTGGGAGTTTTTCCACTCTTCTCCCGAACACCTACCTTTCTGGAGGGTAAAGTAGTCACAGTAACTCAAAGTCAGCATACAAAAACATTGCTCTTTACCCTTCATGAAGCCAAGTTTGAGAAGCTGTACTGATAATGTTGCTTTGTCAACCTCCCTAGAGAATTCTTGGCATTAGCACTATTGCATTAGTGAAGAGGTTTGGTTGCACACACCAGACACCCCACTTGAACTAGTTTAGGCAAAAGAAGAAATGCATTAGCTCATTGACTTCAAGGGGAGGTGGAGTATCCAGGCAAAGCAAAGGCCAGGAGTAGGAGCTCGGCCTCAGGAACCATGAGAATCAAGGACTTCAGTGCCGTTGTCTCTGCCTCTCATCTCTCCTTCTCCTGCGTGGTTGCTTCAGTCTCTTCCACTGCGACAGGCTGACTCCACTTCCCATGCCCATATCTTTATCTGACAGTCTCCATCACCAGAGATGGACTGTTGTGTTTAGATGATCCCTCGCTTGTCCCAAGTTAAGAAATCCCATGGGATCCCTGACTGGTGTGGCTCAGTGGGTTGGGTGTTGCCTCACAGACCAGGACGAAAGGTCGCCGGTTCAATTTCTGGTCAGGGCACACGCCTGGGTTGCGGGCCAGGTCCCCATGTCAGGGTGTGTGAGAAGCAACCAATTGATGTTTCTCTCCCTCACTTTCTCCTTCCCGTCCCCTCTCTCTAAAAATAGATAATATAAAAATCTTAAAAAAAAAAAAAACCCAGAAAGAAAACCCAAGGGAGCGCCGGTCCGCTGGGCCATGTAAGAACATGACAATTGCAACACGAACACATTGTTTGTCCAGGAGGAAAAGCAGGTCCCAGAAGACTAGGAGGTATTTGCCGAGAGAAGGATATCCTCTGCCCCCTCCTTAGAGGTAATGAGTTTGAAGAGAAGAGACTGAACAATTAAATGGTGAGTGAGAATCTTTAAGGAGTCAAAATAAAAACCCCAAGGGTGGGATGTGCCTGGAGAGGGACATCCCTTTTTTTCAATGATTAACATCCAGTGGGGGAGGGAAAAACCCCCCTAGTGACTTCCTCCTTGACCGGGCCCTCATGGGGGCACACCTGGATATTTTGGGACCTGAGGTGAGTTTCCAGAACTATGCTCCCCCTTCCCCAGCCCACTCTTCGGAGAACTAAACCATGGGGGCAACAATCCTATAATTTTAACCGTATTTATAAATTCCCGATCCTTTATGTAGTGCTTTTTTTTCTGGTCTCTGCTTCGTTTGAATGTTGCTATTTTCACAGAGGAAATCAGAGGAAAGAGGCTATAATTATAGGTCAAACACCAGCTCCGGAAGCAGGGAAGGCAGCAGAGAGCCCACGGCTCCCTGCCCTCTTCCGGGTTGCACCCTGGACATTTCCCCCCCTTTCCTTGGGCTGAGGTCAGCTCTTTGTGTGTCTGTCCCCGTATCTTTCCTCTCTTGTGTATGGCAGTGCAGCATATCACAAGATGAAAAGGGAAAGTTAGAACTAAAAGCCAACACATTAAAACCGCACGTTGCTTGGGCGGGCCTGTCTCTTGGAGATAATTCAAGTGGAAAAGAAAAGGGGAAAAAAAAACCCATTTCAGGTCATTGGCCTTTTTAAACAGACCGCCGGCAATATTTACTCCTCCTGAAATAGCACAGTCACATGAAATAAAACCGTGTTCGGTAAAGCCTGCAAAACAAAAGGACAATTTACAGGCTGGCACAGTCACTGAGGGCCCTCTGTCTGCAGGCCCAATCGGCTGCTGCCTGGCTCTCCTGGCCACCTTCTGCCCAAGGCCTCCAGGAGATCCCTCAGGGTCAAGGTCAGATGGCTTTGGAGACCCTCCCAGGCTTTGCACACCCCGCCTCCTCTGTTAAATAACCTGGAAAGGTAGCCAGAGAGTTGAGAGCAGGGCTGTGACGAGGTTGCGGCAAATGTGGCCTCCGTGCTAGAGCCCATACCTGGGAAGCGCAGGTTGTGGGGCGGCAGGAGCAACAGCCAGGGGCGCCCTGGCCCTCCAGCACGGTCCTCTCTGTTTCCACTCCTTCACCCCTGACTACTTCTCAGTTACCTACCCGCCCACCCATTTACGCCCCACCCATTTACGCCCGATTCCTTCCTTTTCCCCTCACTCATTCTTACATTCCCCTTTTGCCTCGTCTCCTCCCGTCTTGATTCTGCTGCGGCCCGCATGGCCCTTCACCAGTCAGCCCTGCTGTAACCTACGAGATCTAAACAGGCTTCTGGTGGCAGGTTAATGAATGTGCTGTCACAGGCCAGGTCTGGGGTCAGGGTGGACTCCCAATGATCCCTAGACCTCACTGAGGACTCAAGGGAACTTTCTCCGCCTCCCTCTCAGAAACTTTTCAGTTGCCCAGGACTGTTTAAAAAAAAAAAAAAGAGTGTCACAGGTTCAATTCCCAGCCAGGGTACATGCCTGGGTTGCAAGCTATAACCCCCAGCAACCACACACTGATGTTTCTCTCTCTCTCTCTCTCTCTCTCTCTCTCTCTTTCCCTCCATTCCCTCTCTAAAAATAAATAAATAAAATCTTAAAAAAAAAAAAAAAAGAAAGAAAGAAAGCCAAACGCCATTCACAAAAAGAATGCACTATGTTTGTGAGCACACTATGTTTCTCAAAGCTCTTTCACATTCACTGATTTAATCTTTATGTTGACCTCAGGGCATGGGCAAGCTGTTGAGGCAATGAAAAAATAAAGGGGTTCAGTAACTGCCCGAGACAGTCAGAGAATTGTTCTCTGTTCCCTCAGCTTCTAGGCACCCAGAAAAAGGAGAAAGTGACACCCGTTCTGGACGTCACAGAGGGACTCTTCTAGTATCAAGGGTGAGAAGCACAACATTAGCCTGAGTCCCTGGCTTATCAAATGCTGAGACCACTGGAACTTCAGAAAGTCAGTTTCCCTGAGTGTCTAAGTTTCCTTCCTTTACATCAGCAGTCTGGAAGGTTCTGCCTGCATTTCCCTCTGTCCCTACTGCCAGGGTACCGACAGTAGGTGTGGGAGAGTTAGCCAGATGTCCATCTTTTCAAGGGTTTAATTGGTTGTAGAGAATATCACTTTTAGAGCGCCAGTAAAGTCTGTCTACTGATCAATTGGTTGACCAATCAGTCTATTATGTCCTATCGACAAATATTGAGCTTCAGCGCCAGGCTATGTGATGGTATGAGCTAGTCTCCGATGGTCGTGGGAAAGGAGACCTCGAGTGGGAGAGTGTAGCAGAGACTGTGTGTGTTCTCTCTGCGTCCAAAGCCTGCTCTCTGGCTGCCAGGATGTCAGGGACCTGGGGTCCCAGAGATTGGAAGGGCCTGGACCGCACACACCCGAGGAGCAGCCCTCAACTGATGACTGGCAGGTGCAGGTACGAGCAGCACACTCGGAGGCCTGACGTGCACCGTCACTCCCCTGTGGGCTGAGCTGTGGGACTTCGCTCGCTGTCGCTCCCCTTCTGGCTTCCATGTATTTATCCGTCAGGCTGCTTTCCCACACCCCTCCTGGATTGTCCTGGGAACGCATCCTCGAAAACCACTGTCACACCATCTCTTAGGATGTGCTTGTTTTGTCTTGGGCTCCTTCCCCCCTGGTCTCCAGGGTCAGAGTGAATGGGAGAGATGGGGGAGCAGACAACCAGGCCCTCCTCTGGGTGCCAGAGAGGGACGTCGTTACAAGCTGAAGGCCAGGGGACAAGGACAGCTCTCAGGCCTGGAGGAAGACCACGTCCCCAAGTCTGCAGAGGATACAGCTCCAGTGTAGGGAGGGAAGCACTGATGGGAACTGAGTGTCATTTGCCACCTTAGGGGATGGAGGCAGGAGAGGTGGCAGCTGTGAGACACTTCTCCCCGATGGCTTCTGGGGAGCAGACGTCCACGAACAGACTCGTGCCTGAGTGCACGGGAACCGCCGTCTGCGATGCCCAGAAAGGCCACGCAAAGGAATGAAATATCAATATAAACTGCACGTATGAACTTTGAAAACATGCTAAGTAAAAGACGCCAGACACATGAGGCCATGTATTATATGTCTTGCATGGCTCCATTTACACGAACTGTTCAGAACAGGCAAATCCAGAGAGACGGAAAGTAGAGTAATGGCTGGCAGAGGCTGGGGGGGCGAGGAACGGGGAGTGCCTGCCTAATGCACAGGGTTTCTTCCTCGGTGATGACGATGCTGTGGAACTGGGTCGTGGGGATGGTTGCAAACCTTGTGACTGCACTTAAAACCGCTGTATTTTCTACTTTTAAAATGATAAGTTTTGCATTATATCTCAATAAAGGGAAGAGAGAATAAACTGGGAAAGTTTGGAGTGGTGCAAGGAGGCACTGAGGTCCTGGTTCCTCGGGGCTGCAAATTAGTACAATTTTCGTTATTAGTGTTACGCTCCTTCCTCACATGGCCGGTGGTGGTTGGGGTCATTGGTACTCCATGTGTTGCAGGAAGTCTGGTTGTGCAGGCTGCACACGGGACAACCTTTGTGGTGGTCCTGATCAGTTACACATTGCTGTAAGTTTCTTCAACACGCAGGACCTCCATTGCCCGAGACACAGGGGTGGAGCCTTTTGAGTTGCTCCATGAGTGCGCGTGTCATTTCCCTCCCTGCAGTGTAAACTTTCAGAGGGTAGAGCTCATACCTTTTTCAGGGAACGAAGGTGCCCTCTTCTTTTTCTTCTCCAAGCTGGGCACCCATAGCTGTTCCTTGGCCCTGTGACCTTTCCATGCTGACTTGAACATGAATATAGACCTGGGGGCTGGTACCAGGGCCCACCCTGTGTGAGTCTTCAACTCTGATAATATTCTAGATTCTTCTCCAAAGGTCAGGATGGTTCACTAGTCCAGAGATCTGCCACATTTAGGTACCAGTGCTTGGCATCATTTGCTCCCTTCACGGGGAAAGCAGGTTTGATGCATACAGGACATGGGACATCTGCTTTTTTGGGTCACGATATACTCCACATGGAGCAGGCTGGTTATGATAATGTATTTGACAACAAACTCCAGCAAAATCAAGGCCTCAGCACCAAAGCCAGTTCAGAAGTCACTACGAGTTTCCTTTTTCAGTGAAGAAAAAGGAACTTCCAATTAGCATGTAAAAAACCAAACAAACCCAAATGTATAAGTGAGCTCCTTCCACCCAGTTCCTCCTGCAGTTCCTAGACGTATGGGAATGAAAAGACACCCTTTTCTGACAGCAACTAAGACTAGGGCCCTTCTGCTCGGAAAACCATGGCCAGGAAGGCAGTTCCTGCCCAACAATGTTTTGCATGTTGTCCGCGCTGTCCTCACCCCCACCCCTGCACCCCAAGAAACAGACTCGGCAGCCAGGCCTGCATCTCACAAGGGTTCTAGCTCCAGACGCCCAGGTTGGGTGTTTACTTGAAGGCTTGGATGAACAGAAATGTCACTTCCTTGTTCCAGAGCTGGCAGAGTGCCCGCCCCTTCTGTTGGCCGAGGCCCAGGGCTGGCCCGAGGTCTGCACGTGCTCACTGCAGGCTCGTTCTCAGCGTCCCCGAGGCTGGGGCACATCTGCACTCGGAGTTTCTGCCTCCTGAGGGGGCCTGCATGTATGTGTGCTCTCTGCGTGTGTTTGTGGGGTTTGTACACGCATATCATGGGTTGGAGTGTTTGTGTGTATTTTGGGAGTTGAAGTGGTTAAGTGTATGTAAAAATGAATATTTATTGTAAAGCAGTCTAACAATAAAGAAAAACATAAGTAAACAACCACTCAACATCACCTGAGTGAACATTTTTCCATGTAGCTGTCTCTGTCTCTCTCTCTCTACACACACAGATGCCATTTTCCATAAGTGGCATCAAACAATACACTGGAAGATTGCTTTCTAAACTAATCATAATAATGGACAATTACCAAGTGCTTGCTATGCATCAGGCACCATGCTGTTCCCTTCACACGGACTAATTTCTTTTAATGTTGATAGCCATTCTGTGAGGTAGGTACTATCAATATCCCCATTTTGCAGATGAGGAGACTAAGCCATAGAGAGGGGAAATAAGGTTAGCCTCCAGTGCATGGCTCCACAGCTAGTACAGGGCAGAACCTGGATTTGAACTCATCTGACTCAGGGACTCTGCTCTTGATCACAGAGCACAAGAACAGTAGACAGAACAAACACTCGCATCTTGAAGTTTGTTCTTTCATTCATTCACTCACTCATTTGTTCAGCATTAACTGAGTGCCTCACATGGGCTAGTTCATGGGGATAAAAAACATGAATAAGACACAGATTATCTGGAGACTCCAAGTCTTTTGAGGGAGACAGATGTGTAAATAAATCCTTGCAACTAAGAGTAATGCAACTAAGAAGCTATGAATGCCACCTGGGGAAGTGGTAGAGGTGACATTGTCACTAAGTCTTAAACAAAGAAAAGGAGGAGTTACTTGCTGGAGAGTTAAGATGGGGAAGAGAAAAGAGGGGAAAGCCACTTCAGACTGATCAAACAGCGAGTGCCAAGGCCCTGGGAATCTCGAGTGTGTGGTGTGGCTGCAGGTGGAGGTAAGGAAAGGGAGGCTCACAGGAGAGATTGCAAATGGAAGGGTCCGGATGCCCCACCGAGGAGTTTGGCCTGTGCTGTGCAGGCACAGGGGAGCGACTGGGGTGTTTGCCCACAGCGCAGTTGCACAAGGACGGCATTCTGGAGGAAAGTTGGGAGTGGAGGGGCTGGGAGCAGCGACAGCAGTCGTACACAGAGGCGGGAAAGCAGAGGCAGCCCCGACCGCCTGGGAGCATCACCTGCGGAAGGAGCCTGAGCTCGGGAGAGAGTTCTGAGCTATCTCTCCCAGGACCCAGTTCTGCAGACAGGAGAGCTTGATACATTCTCTTCTGCAAGTATTTCTTGAGGAGCTGGTATGTGAAAAATTCTTCATTGACATTGAAGCCAAATACACACACACACACACACACACACACACACTTTCTCTTTGGGGGTTTGTACACATATACACAAAAGTCAGGCCAAAGACAGGAAAGGGCAAGGTATGAGGGTTGAAATGAGTGGGCTATAAATGGTACCACAAGGACGTAATCAACCAAATCCAGAATGTGGGGCTTCTACAGGATGGTTAACCTAGTTTTGTTTATTTATTTAGACAATAGCATGGGACACAGTGGAGGAAGGGCTATTACAGTTTAAAAGCTCTTAAGGGGAAGGTGGGGGGGGGTGGAAGAGGGCATGGGGGGATAAATGGTAAGGGAAAAATACAATAAAAAATTTTAAAAAGGAGTTAAAAGAGACCTCACAGGTATAACCAAATATGATGAATCAGGGTGACCCTGTGTGGGTCTTGAGTATAACACATCCACCTCTAAAAACTACCTTTTGGGCAGTTTGGGAAACTTGAATATAGACTAGGAAATACATAATGTGAAGGGAGTACTATCAGTTTCCTTAGGTATGATACTGGCAGTGTTGCTATGTAAGAAAATGTCATTGGTTGAGATGCATGCTGAGGTATTTGGGAATAAATTGACACATCATCTAAAATTGGCTTTAGTATGGTCCCTACCCCCCACCCCCCAATAAAGGTGGACAGAGGACAAATGAGATAAAGTATGACAAACTGGACAGCTACCGAAGCCGGCAAATGGTTCATGAGGGTGTTTTTGTGTGCGTTTGGAAATTTTCACAATAAAAGTTTTTGGTTTTGCTGTTTGTTTTTTAATGAGTGCAGCAGACACAAATGGGAGGCAGTTCCGAGCAGGGTGCGAGGGGAAAGCACTAGAATGATTTGTGGTGATGGAGCTGAGCACTGTCTTCCTTCCTCCTTCCCTCCCCTCTCCCTTCCCATGAGTTAGCACCTTCCTCCTACCAAGCAGAGGGCAGCATTAAAAACTGCCTGGCAGGAGGGAGCAGTGGTACCTTTTGGGGGGTGGGGAGACTGCCTGGAGAAGTGGGCGGCCAAACTGCAGAAAAATGAGGGGAATGCTAGGCTGGGTGTCGGGCTGGACTTTGCACAACAGGCAATGATGGGGCTCCTGTGCAGAAAGGGAGTGATGAAATCTGCACTCTGGGCAGATTAATTTTCATGTGCTGGGCAGCATGGAATGAGCGGGGGGGGGGGGGGGGGGGCTGGGGCCAGGGGAGGGTGTTACCAAGGCCCAGGCATGAGGAAGCGATAAAGGCTTGAACTACATAGGAGGGACAGTGATGAGGGTCCAGTAGAGCGACATTTCAGATGAATCCAGAATCAGCCAAATCTGTTGGTGACTATTTATGAAGCTAGCATGTGCGAGTCAAAGATTAACTGGAGTGGCTGGATAGATGGCGGTACTGTTTAACAGAAAGGAGGAAACGGAGCTGCTGTTGGAGATGAGGACTGATTTCCAATGTGCACAATCCGAGGCAAGGACAGATATGAGCTGTGATAATTCAGACTGTTTCAAAGAACGGGCCGTTACGTGAGGAGGTGAGGAGAACTCAAAGTCAAATAAATTGTTTAAATCTTTCACTTGCGCCTCCCTGCCCCCACAGGACACCTGATTAAAGTTTGCGGACTAAAGTCTGAACAAGAATTCGGGAAAGTGAGTGGCTGAGCAGAGATAAGAGGTGCAACCATGCGGATGGTGCGGCGGGGCAAGTGGGTGTTTCCAAGGTGCTGAAGAAACCTTGCTTTTGAAATCTTGCTCTGCTATGACTTTTGCTTCCTGTTTGTGATAACAAAACCCTCCCAGAGTTCCACGGGGCACAGCTCTGGTGGGCACTGAGACATCTCGGCTGGATTGCTGAGGGCTGCAGAAGGACACCAGGCGCTCCCGGAGGGGGCTCCTGCAGGAAATGCCGTGGTAGCTGGGGACGACCTCCCAGGTCCATGCCCTGCAGAACCGGGGGCCTGTTCTGTCATGACTATTCAATCATGTGTGAACAAACAAGGGAAAAAGAGTCACACGGGGCAGGGTTTCAAGAGCAGAATTACTTCAGCTGCCTGTGGAAATAACACCAGGTTGTGCAATAGACTTTTAGGGTGAAAAAGGCACATTAGATCTTGGTCTGACAGTATGACCTTCTGTAAAACACAGCCCATTTTTCCTTTTGGAGCTGCAGATAGGATACCCCTGAAAAAAAGAAATTGAAGAAAGGCTGATATTTTGTGACACCTCGGAAGCCTTGGGTTGGTTTCTCTTTCTGATTCTTCCTTTCCAGAAAATGACACCAAGAAGCCAATAAGGAACAGAATGGATTATTTTTTCTCAACTGCCTTCCTTCCTGCTAATAACCTCTTAAGCTTTGCCCATTCCCTCTTCCTTACCCGCCTCTCGCCACCACAAACCTACTTCCTCCCCGGAGCCCTCCTAGCCCTCACACTAACTAACACTTCCGCTCCCCCTGCCCCCGCCCCGCCGCCCCTCCTGCTCCTCCCCCACAGCTGCCAGCTCCAGGGTCATGCCCAGGCAGCCTGATCCTGGCCGAGATTCCGACCTCACTCAGCAGCCCTGGACAGAGCTGGCACCACCGCGCTGGGTCACCTTGGGGGAAGGCAGGCAGGAGTGACTGGGGCTGAGGCCTGAGAGCACAGCCAACCTGCGCCCTGTCTTGCTGTCAGCATTCTACATAGGATGTTATTATTATTCCTGATATTATTATTCTTAATTGGAAATTAAGAATAATTATAAATATTTCTGTTATTGCTATTCTTAATATCATGAATACATAAAGAAGAGCTGCCAGTGAGTGAGCACCTGACCACATGCCAAGGGCAGTGCTAGACGCCGTATACGACATTTCTCATTTAAGCCCCCGGCATACACATGAAGTCGGTGCTGTCACCACCTCCTTTTTAAACACAAGGAAATCAAGTTTAGAGAAGTTATGCAACCTGCCCAAGACCAGATAGCAAGCAAGTGGCAGTGCTGAGATACAGAAGCAGATATGCCTGCTTCTCAACGCCCTGCCCTTAACCATCCTGACGCGCTGCTTGCAAGGCAGCTAACTTGACTTCCTCCCACCCACTGAAGTGGGGAAGACCATCTCAGCCAGGAAGCCATTTGGGTGAGGAAGCTGGTCGCCAGGGATCTGGGATCAGACTGTCCCAGCAGCCGTGGGGACCTTGGGAGTGGTCATCTGCAGGGTAGCTTGCTCTTTCTCAAGTGTGCAGTTACCAAGCCCAGCTTTGCCAGGCGTCTGGGCCCACATCCGACTTGGGTGAGTGGTAATAGGGCCAAGGTCACAGATCTGATTTCTCACTCCCATCCATCCTGTGGTCACAGATGGTACTCCTAACTTTGGCCAGTGGTTCTCAAGTGTGAACCACTGGATGACAATGAAAGTAATTTGACACAATGTTCCAGTTTTTAAAAAATGAATAAATAAATCGTAAAAGCATATACCTTACTGATAGATGGTCAAGAGTTATAACCTTAGGTAAAGATAGTTTTCCATTTGCAACAGAGACCTAGAGACCTAGCATTCAGTGAACCCCAATCCCTGAAAGGCCAAGCTCCCCAAAAAGGCCTAGTGGGAAATTGTAGCAGTGTTTCTGTCTCATTGAGATATCACCTTTCATTTAACTGTTTTGAGATTGTCGAGGTCATGATACACCACCTCCTCATCAGACACCCCCGAGACAGATGTGAAATCTCTCAGTATTTGGTGGTAGCACAGACCCAGTTCAGAGCTCGGTAATCAGTGCAAATGATAGTTACAGGGGAAGTGATATACATTGGCCTCTTGCATGATGGCTGAAGACTGTAGGGACTGTGAATTGTCCCGAACAGGCCTCGGACTAGTGAAGAAGGCAACCTCCACTGTGCATACAGCATGAGGTAGGCCCAGTGGAGAGCCACGGCCATCTGGAAAACTTTGACCTGAGTGAAGGAGACAAAGGAACACCCCCATGTGCGCAACAATAGACACAGAAACATGCACCCACAAATATAGCACACTGGATGAGGGGGGCAGAGACATGAACAGAAAGTGACCAAGTGGGTTTAAGCAGGGAACAGACTTCCAAAAGAGGGAGAGCATGTAGCTTGGAGTCAAAGAGTCCACGTCTAGATGGAGGGAATACTGTGAGCCTGTGTGTGGATGAAGGGCCCAAGGCAGAGAGGACCTGCGCAGCTTAAGGCTCATGCCCAGGAGAGAACTGGAGACAAAGCCAGCTGTATTCTAGGGCAGCTTGCCTATGCCTGTTGGTTGGGATAGTTCTACCCCCAGTCCACACCTAATTGATTAGTTCACCCACATTTGTTGAGCTTCTTTAAGTGACTGGCGTTGTGCAAGACAGCAGAAATACAGTGATGGTTGATATGTAATCTTCCCTCCAAAGAGCTTATGGTCCAGTCTCATGAGGGAGACAGTAAAGCAAAGAGGCGATTACAGTACCCTGTAATAAAGACCATTTAGAGATCTGCCTGGGTGCCCAGAGATAACAGAGAAGGGAGACCACGCTCGAGGGAGTGTCAGGGATGGGGCACTTGAGTTGTCTTAGAGGACAAATAGAAACTGGAAGGTGAAGAAAGTGGGAAAAGGCACCCCAATAGAATTCAGCATGGGCAGAGACATGGAAAGGAGAGTGCACACGGGGAATTACAAGTATTGAGGTGTGACTGGGAATGTAGAGAAATGAATTTGAAGATATTGGGCAGGACCAAACTTGAATGTCAAACCAAGGGTGCAATGGCAAGCATTCTTGCGATGAAAAATTTTAAGTAGGGAAATAACAGTGTTAGAGTTTCAAGCGGTCATGGATCTAGGGCAAAAAGATAGAATAGCTTTGTGGAAGATAACTACGCCTCCCCCGCCTGCCCACCACTTCTCCCAGCGTCCTCACTCCCCTAGCACCTCTCTCCTCCTTTCTACTTGTACCGTTCAGGGTGCCCGCCAGAATGTTGGGGAGGGCATTCCGGTTCTCCTTCCACTAAGAAACAAGAGCAGGCCTTGTTCAAAGCTCAAAGGTCTCCACATGCATTTCTAGAATTCATTCCAAGGTGGCTTCCAAAATTATCCAGGAGACTGAGAAGGGATTTGCTAGGAAGATGCCTTCCAAAGTCTGATAGTTATCTCTTACCTACCATCCCAGGAAAAAGGAGTGGGCATATTTGCAACCTTTTTCAGATTAGCTCAGAACAGTCTGAGAAAAGGGAGGTGGGTATATAGGTGGGTAGGTAGGTGGGTGGGTAGGTAGGTGGGTAGGCAGGTAGGTGGGTAAGTAGGTAGGTAGGTGGGTGGGTAGGTAGGTGGGTGGGTAGGTAGGTGGGTGGGTGGGTGGGTAGGTGGGCAGGTTGGTGGGTAGGTAAGTAGGTAGGTAGGCCAGTACTAGCTTTGGTATCACGATCATATCCTGCTACCAGTGTTGCTCTTTTTGACAGCTATCCTCCCTGTTGTGGGAACTTTAAGCTATTTACATCTGATTATTTTCCCTCTAAAATAGTTAAAATGCCCATTTGATTCTAAGACACAGTGGCTATTGGGGGCACAGACTAGCTTCTTAAATGCTGTTGTCTCTTTCAAAACAGGAAGTAGCATTGGCCAACTTCATTAAAAATCAGGATCAGGGAACACTGAACTGAGTGCTTAATTATGTAATCAGAGTTTGGCTTGGCGCCCTGGAATAAAGTTAGAAAGAGAAAGAAAGAGATGGGATGTACCTGGTGAATTAAAAGACAGCCAAGCAAGGAATCAAGATAACTCTGTCCCCGCCCATGTATCCTGGCCTCTGTCAGTCCTATGAAGTCAAGCCTGGTGGCCAAGGCAACCAGACTTGAGATGTCCTACTTCCCCAAGCCCAGTGATTAGTGACCCTTTTCCCTGGGGAGGGCCCATCCCCTTCCATGATTGTCGTTGGTGCATCATGCCTAATGACCACAGTCTAACTTCATAATTTTGAAGCAGGCAGGCACCTCTGTATTTTGCAAATCCAAATGGGCTGGTACCCAAAACTCACACTGAAGTTAGTTTTTAGGCCTGAATCATGCCTCTCCTGATCTCCACCATGCTGCCTCCCTTTCTCTTTGTCAATTCACCATCACTTTGGAGCCACATAAATGCAAAACAAACTTGAACCTTGTGTTGAGAGTTAAGCCCATGAGTCATGGTTGAACAACAGTGTCTTTCTCTCCACGTTAGCTGTGTTTTTCCTCCACTGTGGCCCAAACAAAAATCAACCAAGTCACATTAATCTATTCAGTGGTCATGGAGTGCCTGGTGTGGAGCAGGCACTGGGTTTGGCTTCTACAACAACCCAGGTAGTAAGATGTCTTCTTCTGATAGGGGGATTTGTACGTGCAGAAGGCAAGAAAGGAAGGAAGACACCTGTCCTCACTCACTTTCAGGTGGTCAGCAAAACTAATGCAGAAAAAAGGATGTCCAAATACCTGGGTAGGGGGAGGCCCTAAGGGCAAGAGGAAGGAGGCTCTGAAAATAAGCTGCTTGAGATCTGCAGGAGAAACGATGGGGATGAAACCTCGGGTGGCTTTCTAAAATTGGATGTGGCTAGAAATAGCTTTTAGAAGGACTATGGGGAGGAGGAGCCTTGCCTTGAGTTCTAGGATTGTCCTGCAGGGCGGGTGTCCACTTCGCCCCCTGACTCCTGCTCTGTCCTTCTCGCCTCCCACATCCGCTCTGTTCTACCCTGTCACACCTACCTCACACTTTTGCTTCAGCTTTATCTCTTCGGTGACACTCTCTGTTTTTTTTGTAAAGAATCTTTGATATCTTAAGTTAAAACTCTTTTCCCCCCTAATTTTTCCTAATGTTGGCCAATATTTTTGAGCAATTATCATGTGCTGTGGGGAATTCACAAACTATAAAATGCTCATCCTAGCCAGACTGGGGATACATACACATGATTACTTACACAAAAATACAAGGTTGTATATGTTAAATGCCAAATACAGAAAAGGTGCAGGGGGGATACTTCAGGAATACAGATGAAAGAGAGATCATACTGGGGCTGGAGTCCACACTGAGGGCCTCTGGGAAAAGTGGGCCTTCAGTCTAGACGGTAAGAGAGTAGAACCAGGAAGCAAGGTGAGTTAAGGGAACAAATACTTGCAGAGGAGTTTCATAGTGGAGAAGAACAGAAATAACATTTGACAACTAAAGAGCCCCTTATGGTTTGCAACATCTTTGACACACATTCTCTTACTGAATTTAGGAATGGTGAGCTGAGCCAGATCACAGAGACTTCTGAATACCAGCTAAGATCTAGAAGATTCATCAAGCATGTGGTAGGTGATTTTGCATATCTTATTTAATTCAAGAAGAAACCTTGTGAAGCAGATCCCACCACAATTTTACAATGAGTAAATCATGTTTAAGGAACTTCTCAAGGTCACTGGGTTAATCATAAGAAGAACATCAAGAGCTCTTTTACCTGGTAATTACTGTGTGCTAGACACTACTTAAGTATTCTCATCACCACCCTGTAAAGGAAGAACCATTGTTACCCCACTTTCAGTAGGAAAAACCAAAGCATGGCAATGGTAAACAGCTTGCCCGAGGTACGTACACAGCCACGAAGTGTCAGAGACTAGATTTGAATCCAGGCTATCTGGTTTCAGAGCTAGGCCTCTGATGCCTCTCTACTCAGGAGCAGAGCTGCTCATTAAAATATAATGATACAGTGTTGCATATCAATTATACACAGGAAACTGGAAAAAAAAAGCTCTAGGAAACTGAAAAAAAAAATGCACACCACAAATGTGAGCTACATCTGTTAAGTTTAAATCTTTCATAGCTACATTAAAAAGGAAAAGGAAACAGGTAAAATTAATTTTACTCTGTTTATTTAACCAACTATCTCCAAAATATCAGCTCAACATGTAAACAATATAAAAAGTATTAATTATATATTTCACATTTGTATGGGGAATTTTTTTTAACATCTTTTACTTGTCTAAACTCTGGCCAATATATATTTTTTAAGATTGTGTTTATTTATTTTTAGAGAGAGGGTAAGGGAGGGAGAAAGAGATGAAAAGAAACATCAGTGTGTGGTCGCCTCTCAAGTGCTCCCCACCAGGGAGCCCGCCCCCAATCCAGGCACGTGCCCTGACTGGGAATCGAACTGGTGACCCTTTGGTTCACAAGCTGGCACTCAATCCCCTGAGCCACACCAGCCAGAGCATATGTGGAATATTTTAAATCTAGTGCGTATTTTTAAACTTAGAGGACTTTTTTATTCAAATGCTAAATGTGCACCAGAAATACCTGATTTGTATTTATATTTCATACAATTGTTAAAAAAGTAGATTCACATGCCCACATTATTCCAAACATACTTACAAGTTTTCCAATGACTGATTCAAGTTTCAAAAATAATTTTTTAAATATTTGCATCCATATTGTCAAACACATTTCCTTTATTTTAGAAGAAATGATCTGATTTTAAGCAGTCTATCAATTTCAAAATTGTCTATTTAAGTAATCCATGAACTCTTTTGTTAAACTCAGTATTATGAATATTGAATTCAAAGCATTATTGCATAAATTTAAAAGCAATTATAAAGTCATCAATATTAACAGTGTTATTTATATTTTCTTTAAGTTTTTGCAGTGAATTTACATAATGCTCTTGCTTACAACAAAAATCATCTGTATATTATTCATGTTAAAATGTATTATATTGTCATTACTGGTTATTATGAAGATTTTTAATTTCAACAGAAATTCTTAGACCTTTTAGCTAGATCACAAATATATTTTTCCTTGCTTGGAACCTCAGATTTAGCTCATTTCTATGCAGTGTAATATCAGCGAGAAAACATAAATCACACTGCAGTTTTTCTGTCTTTGATTGTTGAACATTTGGCAGACATTTCTTTCATTTTGAGAAAACGATGAATTAGAGTTAACACTACAGGATACCTTTGTAAACATCTTCCACTACTCAAACAATGAGCGTTGGAAAAGAACGAGATCATTGTATCGATTTTCTTGTATTTCTGTCTGCAGTGCCACAAGCTGATGATTCATAGCATTTGCACATGTGTGGAATAATTTTAACAACTATATTCATAACACCGTTCAGGAAACTGAACACAAATATCTCCACTAAGTATCATAGGAGAGACAGGAAGCAAGAGATGAAAGATAATTTTCTTGCTTTAAAATTTCAATAAATCCTGACTTTCAACTTAACATAGTTGGAGAAACCTTTGCTGGGACTGAGACTCTGTTTTCATGTTGAGCTGAAGTTTCCCTTTGACAGATGTAAAGACTCAACTACATCTACATCAACGAGTTCAGTTTTCAGGCTGTGAAATGAGACTTTTTTCCATAAATCTGAAAGTCTTTTCAGATGAAACACATCCAAAGTATTAACTGGGCATGATTCCTCTAAAGCTGAAGAAAGCCCTTGCAATTTTTCAAAAATTGAATCAATTGAACTATGATACAGTCAGAAAGATTTTGTACTCAACGGGCAATTATTTAGTGGCTTAATCGAAGAGCTTTTATTTTTTGTAAAATACCTTTTTTAGTTTTTTGCTTATACTTTTCAAACAAAATGTTATAACTGAAATAATCATTTGTTTTATTATCTCTCCAGCTTAAAATGGTTTCCTTTTTTTGTGTAAGGATCCAACTCATCTTATAGCTGCCAAAGTTATAAGCTCAGATCCTGCTAAAAATTGTTTTTAGAATGTTTGTTGGACATTTATTTCATTCTAATTTTAGGGCTAGTTTAGACCTATGACATAGTCCCAGTCCCTCTGAATGCCACAAGGATTCAATAGGTCTCTCCAGTTACATGGTTGGAATTGAAAGTCTCCCAGCCCAGCTCAGGAACCTATATAACTAGGGATTCTCATTGCTGAGTGTCATGGAGTTACATCCTATGCAGCTTAGTATTCAGCCTAAAACTCAAAGAACTCAAGATTTCTGGAACTCTTTCTCTGCATACTTACTTTTTCTCTGGTACTGTGTCTCAAAAATTCCAGCTGCCTCAGGCTCCCCAAACTCTGAATTTTGGCCTTTCTTTCAGCAAGATTATCATATCTACGTGGGTTCTCCTTTCTTGTGGTCTGGAAAGTGTCCCCAGGCAGAAAGCCAGGAATATTGGAGGGATCACTTCATTTGTTTCTCTGTTTCCAGGGACCACAATTCTGCACTGTGTATTGTATAATGAAAACAAATATTTCATACAGTTTGCCCAACTTTCTTGTTTACCACTAAGAGGGCAAGTCCAGTTCCAATTAATTTTCATATCTGCAAATGGAAGTTTCTTCATTGCAATTGCTTCTTGCACTGCTAAAATTGTTCTTCCTAAAGTCAATAAAAATGTTTTTCTGGACAAATCAAACTGTCTTTTCTAGCTGTTTTTCCTGCTGTCGCTGACAGGCTATTCTTTTCTCCCTAGGAATCTAAAAGATTGCATTTCTCTTGCTTTGGTTTTAGCAACCCACCTGTTTCTCTAGCTTTTTCTCTGCTGGTGTTAACTTCAGCGTCACTTTTCCTGTGGGTGGGCATCCTCAAGGATGGTACTGGAGGCTTTTTCTCTTCCATTTTCTAGCTCCTGTTGGGGGATCCCTACTCTGGTGCATGAGGATTGACAGTCTGGCTGCTGGCTGGATCAACTGCAAATTGCGAAGGATTCTCTTTATGCCTGGGTTTCCCCTTTTGTAAGTGCCCAAGTATCAGCTTGGTCTCATCATTTGTAAAACACAGAAACCATATGTTCTGCACTCCAAAACTTAAAAATCCATGCATTTTAAATATAGAATGTAGTACACACAAACTGTGTAGACAATAGTATAATAAACACCCACCAATCTAACATCCAGCTAAATTACATATACATAAAGCATTACAGATATAGTTAAAGCCCTCAGTGTATCCTTCTCATTGTATTTCCCTTCCTACCCTCCTTCTAGGAAGTAACAAGTTCTCTGAATTTGATGTTTTTAATTCCTAAGTATGTGTGTACGTGTGTGTGTGTGTGTGTGTGTGTGTATGAGGACTGTATGGAAACAGCAGCCATTGTTAATGTAATAAGATTGTGTGACATGGTTGCAACCTGTAGCAAGGAGAGTGGACTGGAATGAGCATGCACAAACAATGGCAATTTCACTGCACTCGTCAGTGGGGGCAGTGGATGTCGTTGAGTGAGCAGGTGTACCGTGTGGCCTTCACAATCAAAATGACTGAGTTAGTAGAGCAACAAATCGCATCAAACTTTGTGTTAAGCTTGAACATTCCTCTGTGGAAACTATTCAGATGATTCAGAAGGCCACGGCTATGGGCAACTGGTGATTGGCAGCTTCATCATGACAACGTGCCCGATCATGCATCATGTCTCATGCAGAGTTTTTTAGCAGAACATCAAATCACTCAGGTGACTCAGCCCCCCTAGAGCCCAGATTTGGCAGCCTGAGACTTCTGGCTTTTCCCAAAATTAAAATCACCTTTGAAAGGGAAGAGATTTCAGACCATTGATGAGATTCAGGACAATATGACCAAGCAGCTAATGGCATCTGGGAGAATTGCATGAGGTCCCTACTCTGAAGGGGACTGAGACATCATTATCCTATGTACAATGTTTCTTGTATTTTGTATCTTCTTCAATAAATGTCTCTATTTTTCATATTACATGGCTAGACCTTCTAGACAGACTATATTATATATATACACACACATACTTATAATATTACATATATAATGCTATTTATTAATTAGGAATATATAAAGTTTTATATAGATGTGTATATATATAACTACATATATACTCTCTATATCCCTAAACAATAAATGGCATTTTACATGTTTTTACGCTCCACTCACTCATTCAGAGTTACAGCTTTTCTGAGCTGAGGTGTCTGGACACAGCAGACAAATCAAAGAGACACTCAAGAGAACTGTACTTAGCAGGGGCTAAGAGGCCTCCTGCTAGAGTGGTCATCTTAAGGGACAAAGGAGCCAGTACAGCTCTTTGGCCTGGAATGCAGCCTTGGTCATCTTGCAGGAGGAGCGATTCTTTCTGCAGCAAGGTTTTGCCATTTGTTTCATTTTGTTTCCTGACCTCATGGCAGAATTCTGGGGAGAAAAAAAAAGTTATAAGGAAGAACTAACTACAGCTACTACTAATGCTAGGACCACTACAACTACCATCACCATAAGTGTTCCACGTGCCCATTATGAGTCTGGCACTAGGTAAAGCGTTTTTCAGAGCATTATCTCTGATTCCTAATACAATCCTCAAAGGAAGTATACGCGTCCCCATTTTATAGGTGAAGAAACCAAGGCTACAAAGACCTTAACCACACCTTTCTCCTGAACCAGACCTTGATTGAATGAGCTTCCATTTGGAGAGTCCACAGACATGTCAGACCCAACAGCCCAAAGTTTCTCTCTGCCTGTGGCCTCTCCCCCTTTCACTTCTTTAAGTTAACAATGGAGAGAATCAAACATCTCACATCCGGTTCTGATCAATCACTGCTCTGCTCCAGTCTGCAATAGCTTCTCAGTGCCTAAAGAATTAAATACAAACTATTTGCCCCAGCATTCAAGGTCTCCCATAGTAAGCCCCCAGCCTGTGTTCCAGATTTATCTCCTACTGTGCTCCTGTACCCCAGCCAAACTAAACTATTTTCTATTCTCCAAGTACGCCACACATATTTCCAGCTCAGCAACCTTGCTCACGCTGTCCCCCTCGCCAGAATGTTCTCTACCTTTCTTCTTCACACCCACCCATTGAAATTCCATACATTCTTCAAGGTTAATTTTGAATGTCCAGCTCATTCCTGTCACCTGTTCTTCATGTCCCCATCAGCATAGTATTTTTCCTCTCTGAAATCTAATTGCATTTTGTTTTTCTTCTTTGGTTCTCTATGTGCTTGTCTTTTCTTCCTCATGAAACTGTAAACTTCAAGAAAGCAAACGCTGTGCCCTCCTCACCTTTGTTCCCCGAGCCTCTCTTAGCAAATAGAAGGAAACAGCTTGTACATCATTGAACTGATGTAGTATTTTGTCTCTTACATAGAGCAATACCCAAATAATTCACTAAAAAATATGGAGTCCAACATGTGCAAGGACCGGAACTGCATCTTACACAAGGTATGGTGCTTCTCCAGTCCTATCTCAGAGCCTTGACCCTAATGAGTCTGGGAAATACAATCGCTGCAGTTCAGTGTGAGAGAGTGGGACTCAGCTACTGAGGACAAGAAAAAGCCTTAGCTGACCAAGAAGCTGGGAAAGCTGGAAGCCTTTCAGAGGCCTTGCCTAAAACTGGGAGATTCTCGGTCGGTAGAGAGGTATTTGCTTTCTCCATAAGGGCATCATGAAGAGAGTTGGTCATGGTTTTGTGGGAGAGATGGTTAGGATTAAAGACACAGGCGAGTAAGTGTGTGTGTGTCACATATGTGGTGTGTCCAGAGAGGTCACTAAGCCCTGTTTGTGGGCAGTGAGGGCTGCCCTGTTCCTGACCCCTGGTCCACGGCCACAGCAGACACAAGAGGCTGCCCTGGGCCCTGGTTCTCTCCTGTGCAGTCGGACTGACCATTTGGCACTGGGACCCCTTAGGCATATAACAGGCTACTCAACTTTTGCCCACTAGTTGCTGTCATGAATCTCTGTCCTTAAAGAGGAAAAAGATGCTTGTATTATTTGTGTAATTTCCTTCTTTGCTGTGGCCTACTCCAGGCTTTCAGCCCAGCTTAGCCTTCATTTTCCCCAAATTAATATACAACATGTCATCACTTCTTTTAAAAAATAAAGATTCAGCTCTCCGGACTCAGTAACCTTAAAAATGGTATTAATGTAACATGTCTAACCTTGGATTCATCTTTGCCTCCCCTTTTCTTCCTTCCTCTGGTACTTCCCCCACCCCCACCCATACCAAAAACAAACAAACAAACAAACAAACAAACAAACAGCCACACACAAAAAAACTAGTTCAGTTTTGGACATTGTGTTAAAGGCCCCAGTTCATTTGGTCCTCCAATTAAAACACTTAGCATTATTTGTAATTCTTCCCTTTAACTTGCCACCTTTCTTTACTCAAATCTCTCCAGTGTTTCTTTTGCAACATCTCTCACATCTACTCCCAGGGACATTTTTCCTTTAAGCTGGTGGTCATCAAGGATAGGGGAGAGCGTGTTGGATTGTCACTTGGAATTTTTCAACATCTGGTAGCTTTAAGCAGCTCCACAGGCGATACTGACACACCGCTTAGTGCCTGCTCTCAGCCCAGTCAATCTCTTCAGCCTCCGCTCTCTCCAGCCAGCGTTCTTAAAGCTTCCAACGCGACATCTTCCAGCCGAACAGTCCTCCCTCTTCCTGCTGACCTCAGGATAGAGCTAACTTGTTGACATACCATAATCTCATACCATCTTCTCTCTGCAACTTTCTCAAATAGGGGTACCCAGGGGTTTCTCTCACTCTCTTTCCTTCTCATTCTATGGACTCTGCCCCGGAGAGCAAGGGAGCCTCAGAACTCCATCTACTATCTGTATGACTACTGATGACTCTCGAATTTCAACTTTTAACCCAGATCTCTTTCCTCCCAAACTGTATTGTCTAACCGCTTACTGCATGTCTCTCAATTTCATCGTCCAATGTATTACATCTATTGTATTCCTCCTCCCTGTGTCACTAAGTGGCAGACACTCCATCTAGACACCCTTCCTCCTCTCTGTCCCTTAGCTCCCTGCCTCCCCCACCCCCAATAAATCATCACTGTCCTTTCTGTATCGCCCGAATCTAGTGTCTCCGCTTCACCTCAGAAGCGTTCTCCAGACTCGTTGTCCCTCTTCCGTCCCACTGTTCCCCTTGCCCTCTGCAATTAGCTCATTCCCCTCTCTGCTCACAATGTAGTGTTTCAAGAAATGCCTACTCGATCGTGCCGCTCTCCTGTGTAAAACCCCTCAGTATCTCCTCACTGACTTGAGAATAAAGCTCAGTAACTGCCCACAAAGCCCTCCGTGACCTGCCTTGCCCCCCTCTTCTGACCACTGCTGGAGGCTCGCACCACACCCGCTGCAGCTTCCTGCTGCGTGCCCTCCTGTCGGGGCCCTGCACCTTATTTGTAATTAGTTCCCCTTCGTTTTTTTTCCGACTAACTCCTGAGAGTCCTTCAGTTCTCAAATCCGGAGCCTCTTCTAGAAAGCCTTTCTTGTTGTCCCACCCACAGAGGGTGCACCACTCCTGTGTGCACACCTATGTCACAGTATTTATGACACTGTCTGTGACTGGTTTGTGTTTGTTTCCTTCCCTTTCCAGACTCTCTGAGGGGAAAACCTGTTTTTTCTCTTTTATCCCCAGAAAATACCCTATTATAAGCACTGAACATTTGTCGAGTGAGTATAGGAGAGAAAGCTGGAAAATTTGCATATGAGTGGAACATTCAGGAAGCATATAGTAGTTTTGCAATCACTGCACCACAGACTGTGCCCAGAGGGCAGGTATGTGTTCGGTTTGACGTCCGCTTTTTCTTTGCCCATCCACCTCCAGGTCAAGTTCTGACACAAGGTGTGACATGACATAACTCTTTTGCCGCGATGAAATTTTTCTTGGTAACATATTGTGTGAAATAAGTAAATTCATTGACTGAGATATAAAAATCTTGTCAGTGATGAAGAAATGTGGGTAAGCTAATTTCTTGAATGGGAAGTGTTTATGTGTGTGTGTATGTCTTATCCATGTGAAAACTTTGTTTTGTTTCAAGACTCACTGTAAACATTCCTTTCTCTGTTAAATTTTCTCTACTCTTTCATCCAGACAAAACTTGATCTTTCCACTGTTTTCACACAACACCATGAGGAACACTTGCGATACAGTCTTTGATCATTGGTCTATGTTGTCCCTCCTCACTGAATTGTTAAGGTCCACACTTTATTTATCTTTTCATTCCTAGTGTCTGGCGTGTTGCCTGGCACACAAGGCACTCGAAAAAAAGCTTGCAGGGTTGAATTAAAGTGTGGAGAGTTTGCCAACATCAGGCTTTTCAGTCCCACTCTGCAAGGACAAGAACACACGGTATGAGACGAGCCCCTTCAAACTCTATCCTAATTCCTCCTCTATACAGGTAAAGGGTCAGGTACTCCAGGGGTTATGGGACATTGATGGTTCCAGCTCAGTGACATGGCACAGAAGACCTCACAGCTAACAAAAAAAGGGTTCAGTGACAATCATCAAGTATAAGTACACCACCATGTCTTGGGAAAATTAATAATACCTGTGCTGTGCCAACAGCCCACATTCAATTCCTCTGCAAATCCTGGGTAATCCTCTGAATTAATCTCTAACCCAGCCATCTCTACCTAGCCATCACTAACCTGGTCTACGTTCCTGGTTGATCGACACAGTAGCCTGTACAATAGCCCACAACAAACTCATTTAACAAAAATAAGCTTAACTAAAAGCAGTTTATAATTAAAAAGCAAAAATGGTAGCAACTGAAAACCATGACTATTGATCGTGCCCTTTTACAAAGGACCCTTCCTGAAAGTTTCAGTAATCATCTTGATGTGCCTATCCTTGAAAAAAAAAATCTAGAAAAGTGCTGAGTTTAGTTCATGAAAATTAAATTTTAATAAGCTTTGATGACTCGCATAACAAGTTATTAGCAAGAAGATCTCACTTTATGTAGAAACAAAAGTCTCCTATAAGATATGTAAAAAAAAGAAAAGCAAAAGGACCCTAACTGGATCATTTTGAGGTCCATGAGGAGGACCTGCTTGCTCTAACTGGGGTCAGTTACCAACGGGACCCAATCTGTACCGATCAGCCTTTAAGGCTCTTTCAACGTTCATATTCTGCTGATGCGTAGTGTGCTTTTGTGAGTATCTGTTACCTGAGTGAATTAAGGAATAAAATAGCAAATGAGTGAATGGGAATGAATAAACCTGTAAGAACTCTGGGAACTCTGGAAGGTTCCTGAAGTCTAGAGAAATGGTTTCCAAACTTGTTCAGGTGAGGAAATACATATAAATCATGTACCTCCTGGGGGAGCTTCTTAAAATGTGAATTTATTAAAAATTAAGGAAGTAAGCATGTATCTCTAGAAACACATAAAAGAATCTGCCAGCATTGGTTGTCTCTACGCAGGGGACCTAGATGTTGGAAGATGGGAGTGGGAAGTACTTTTCCTGTTACCCTTTTACCCCTTTTGAATTTTAAATAACTGGAATGTATTTTTTAAATTTCTTTAGATTTAATTTATTTTTAGAAAGAGGGAAAGAGAGGGAGGGAAACATTGATTGGTTGCTTCTCACATGCCCCCAACTGGGGAACTGGCCTGCAACCCAGCTGCATGGAATAACCCAAGTATGTTCCCTGACTGGAACTCAAACCGGCAACCTTTCAATTTGCCGGCTGGCGCTCAATCCACTGAGCCACACCAGCCAGTATTTAAATGAAAAGAAGTATAATATTAAAAATTAACATTGTTAGGATAAATCAGATACTACCTTGATTTAGATTCCACTATAGGGAAGCAGTAGTAAGAATCAAATTTTTAAGAATGATATAGGAGAGAAGCTTAATTTTGTAAATTTGGAAAATGCCACTACTATTTGATTCTGCAGATAAAGCATGTTTGTTCAGTGTTCTGTTGGAGCACAGCTTGGGAATCATGCTTGAATGTGCTTTAGAGAATTTCACAGTGACTGGAAAAGAACACTACCTCTGATGTGCTTTTTAAAACCATTAAAGGAACATGATTTTGCTGTCACAAATAGTGTCGTTTCATGAATTGTTTAATTTCCCAGGAGAGCTAGGCATTATGCATCACAGGATGAGGTCAGTAAGCATAGTTATATGAGGACAAACCAATCCAAAGGATTTGTCAGTGATGAAGTCTTGGCCTCTGAATCACTGTTTACTGAGGGTCTTCCCAGATGGGAAGAGGCAGGAGGAGTTCAGGAGCACCTACAGGTCAGTTAGTACTGAGATCCAGTTCCATTAGATGATTCTTAGTGAACAAATCTCTGCTTAGAACACAGATACCTTATTTACTCAAGACCATGCACGGGGAATACATATTCTATAAATTTGTATGTGTATAAAATGATTGTGTGTATAATTTTCACTTTCCCAAGTGGTTCCTTTCATGTGTCACATTTAAAACTCATGCTGACGTTGTAAGGAAGGCTGCTTGCTTATTGTTTCCTGATGTACAAATGAGGAAGCTATGGTTCTGGAGAGGGTGACTGACTTGACAGGGTCATACTGCTGGTAAGTAATGAAGTCAGGCCTTTCGATTTGTGAGCTCCATTCTTCCCATCTCCCCCAAGATGTTTGGTGATTTGATCTGGAATGACGTCCTTCTCTTTTCAGGTTTCAACTCACTCATTCTTTAAAATTGTGCCACAGTGAGGTATCACCTTATACCTGTCAGGACAGAGAAGAGGGAACCTACCGCACTGTTGGTGGGAATGCAACCTGCTGTAGCTACTGCAGAAAACAATATGGAGTATCCTCAAGAAATTAAAAATGGAACTCCCTTTCAACCCAGCAATTCCACTTCTGGGAATATATCCTAAGGATCCTGAAACACACATACAAAAAAAACATATGCACCCCTAGATTCATAGCAGCACTGTCTACAACAGCCAAGATCTGGAAATAGCCTAAGTGCCCATCAGTAGATGAGTGGATAAAAAAAACCTGTGGTACATTTATGCAATGGAATACTACACAGCAGTAAAAAGGAAGAAATCCTTATATTTTGTGACAGCATGGATGGACCTAGGGAATATCATACTAAGTGAAATAAGCCCGTTGGTGAAAGACAAATACCATATGATCTCACTTATATGTGGAATATAATGAACACAATAAACTAACAAACAAAATAGAAACAGAGCATACATGGAAAAGACTGACAGCTGCTGGAGGGGAGGAGGGGGGAACAGGATGAAAGATGGTGAAGGGATTAACCAAAGATCATTTATGTACAACCCATGGACAACAATATGGAAATTGACTTAGGGAAGGGAGAGTGTTGGGCTGGGTGGAGGTGGGGAAAGGGAGAAAAAGTGGGAACAACTGTAATAACATAAACAATAAAAAACTTTTTAAAAATTTAAAAAATGTTGCTAAAATTCTTCCCCAAGAGACCACTTCAGAAAGCCCAGACAGTTTTGTTGGTCCCAAGCCTAGCAGCAACTTGCTTCTTGTATCTGTTTTCCAGCATCTATCATCTTAGTATATTTAAGTATGAATTTTAGCTTTAGTCTATTGGTTTGCTTCCTGCTATTTGTTTCTCTTCTCATCCTATGTAAATCCTTTTTGTTATAAAAAATACTTCCCCTGACTTCTAGATATCTATAATCTATTTTTAATAACACCCACATGACTAGAGAATAGTAGTTACAAAGTTTTGTGTGCAGAAGAATGATGGAGGGAGCTTCCTAAAAAATAGATTTCTCACTGCTTTTCACATAAGCTCCGACTCTGTGTGTCTGGGGTCAGGCCCAGGAATCTGAATTTTAAATAATACCTCAGAGGATTCTGAAGCAGGTGATCCAATGACAACACTTCCAGAAATCCTGCCCTTGAGAACTGCATCACCTAGTTGAAAATCTATCCCGTGCTCAGTAGGGGACACAGAGGTGTAAAACAGCTGAGCTCTTCCCCCCTCGGTGTCCACCCCTTTCTGGGGAGAAAGAGCACGGCACCACCTCCAATGGAATGGGGTGAGTACACCCGCGAGTGCTTTAGAAAACAAATGCTACAGGAATCTGCAGAAGGGAGGCATCTTCTCTGGCCAGATCATCGTGCATGGTTTCATCAAAAGACAGGGGTTGAGCTGAGGTTTGAAGAAAAGACAGGATTCAACAAGATAGGAGAAAAGCTGCTTATTTCAAGATGCTGGAACAGTAAAAACTGAGGGTGAAGGAAGCGCAACAATTACTTTTTAGGGGATCAGTCTATGTAATGATGTCTGAACTGAAAAAAAGAATTTGTGTACGAACATGGTAGGACTTATGCCTGGCAGGACAGCTAGGAGTTAGATTGAGGAGAGTCTCGAATTTGGACTGTATTCTGTAGGTGCCGGGTGGTTCTTCAAATGTGACAATAAGGTAAAAGTGGTAGTTTTAAAAATTAACTTATATTTTAATTGCGGTAAGATTGCTCTCCAACATTATATAAATCTCAGGTGTGTGATATTGTAATCCAACATCTGTACATACTACATTGTGCTAACCACCAGAAGTCTAGTTTCCATCAGTCATCATACAACGGGCCCCCTTTACCCACTTCACCCTCACTTTAATCTCCTTCCCCTCTGGTAACCACTGATCTGTTGTCTGCCTCTACGTTTGTTTCTTATTTATTGTTTTTATATTCCACATATGAGGAAATCATCTGTATTTGTCTTTTTCTGTCTGGCTTATTTCACTTAGCATAATATTCTCAAGATCCATCCAAGTCGTCACAAATGGCAGGATTTCACTTTTTCGTGGCTGTGTAGTATTCCATAGCATATAACACCACATCTTTATCCATTCGTCCTTCAGTGGACATTTAGGTTGGCTCCATATCTTGGCTATTGAAAGTAATACTACAAGGACCATACATATGCATGTATCTTTTCGAATTAGTACTATCATATTCTTCAGATAAACAACCAGAAGTAGAACAGCTGGATTATATGGTAGTTCTATTCCTAATTTTTGAGGCATTCCCATACTGTTTTCATAGTGGCTGTAGTAGTTCACACTCCTACCAACAATACACAAGGGGTCCCTTTTCCCCACATCCTCTCCAGCACTTGTTTCTTGTCTTTTTGACAATAGCCATTCTAACAGGTGTGAAGCGATATGTCATTGTGGTTTTGATTTGCATTTCCCTAATAACCCATGACATTGAACATCTTTTTATCTGCCTCTTGGCCATCTGTAAGTCCTCTTTGGAAAAATGAAAAGTGGCACTTTTAAAGACTGGTCTGGCAGTGAGGTTGAAAGCCCTGAACTATGTTTGGTGGTCAGTTGTGCAAATGGTGAAGAAGGCCTGGTCTGAACATTTGTGAAGGTATACATTCAACTTGGTCTAGAACTTTGGATGAGAAAGAGAAAGGTGTCAGAAATGCTGTTGAGGTCCCAACCTCCTTGACTGGAAGGACTGTGTACAATTTCACCACTCAGTGAACCTGAGGAAGGAAATATTTTAAGGCAGTAATTTGATTCTAGATATAGAACCCAACTTCCTACCCAAATTTGGAATCTTCCATACATACACATCAGGTAGTTTTGCTTAAATACGTGCAGCTATTTTAATTGGGTCGAAGGGAAAAGGTCTAGAGTTTGAGGAAAAGAATGAAGATTTGAGCACTCCAGTACAAAACTGACAAGTCAAAGGAAGACAAGATTATTCAGCTCACTTATCTACTTTTCTTTTCTAGGCTTAATAATGTACCACTCCTACTCCACAAGTGTTTAACCATTTTTACGTAAATGACAAATTTTTCAATTTTGTTTAGTATTTTCTGTAATTTGGATAATAAGGTAGAGAACAGAACATGTTTCTCTGCTTTACTTCTCATATAACACTCACTTATTTTTTAGTAGGCATCATTATATGGAAAACACTGTACTAAAAACTAGATGGCCTGTCCCTGCCCTTAAGAAGTTTAAAATCTAGATGGAAACCCTAAAGAAGATATCCCAGTAAGAGTAAACAGCGAGCCCAAAATACACAAACCACACTGATCAGCAAGACCTTTGGCTGAAGCGGTGAAAATTAGCGGAGTACTAAATTGATATAAGAAACCTCTTCTTGGAGGGTGTAGATTTGGAGAAATCTTTGAAATAGTAGATGCAAGATTGCCTAAGTCTGGCGCAAGCACAGTTGTCACGAACTGCGGTGGCTGAGCCTCTCAATTTACTCTGCAACTACCAATTACTCGGCTTGGGGCCAGTGAGGCTCCAAGGGCCGCCCAGAGGTCCAGTACCTCCGATTGGACAAACTCAGTTCCTAGCCTTCCCCCGGCTAACGAGCCCGTCAATCAAACCGGTCGTTCCCCACCCTACCCCTGCCCCGCCCCTTTTCAGTGACGCAACACGAGGCGATTTTTCCCGCCCCAGCCCTCAGGCTCTCCACCAGTCGCTTCAGTTCCTCATTGGCCGGCAGAGAGGAGATGGAAGGGAAGGGGCATTCTGTTTTGCTCTCTAAACTACTCCCTCTACTTTCCTGGTCTTCTCATAAACTGTCAGGAAAGCAATAATCTCCTGGAGCTGTCGTACAAGCGTGAAAACATGCCCGCTGGTGGAGGGGCACTTCCCCTTCCAAGAAAATTCATTGCGCCGTTGTGACGCAAACGGCACTCCGCTCGCCGTCCTCACTTATGATTGGCTGTGACCAAAATCCGTCACACAACCACTCCCCATTCCTCTGCCTAAAGTCGCAGCTTGAGACTTGTTCCTGGAGGCTGCGCCCCACCGCGTTACTGCCGCTTAGCTCTGCGATTGGCTGAGGGAGCTGGCATGCTTTCCCACCCACTACTCCCTCCGGAGTATCCCGAGGGGTTGACGGGACCCCACGGAAGTTGTCAATCTCCTTCCTCCCCACCCCACGCGAGGCCCCTCCCCCAGGGCCACACGCCCCGGCGCGCGCCCGCGCGCGCACTCACACACACACACTCCTCTCTTTGCGCGTCCCCACCACCTTCTCAAGTTGTAGCGGAGGCTCGCAGGGGGTTCTGCGTGGGCGGCGGAAGGGCGCGTGGGGGAGGGGGCGCGGACCGCCGCGCTCTGTGAGGAGCGCGAGTGTGGTCGCTCAGAGCCCGGGCGGCGGGTCCCCGCCACGGGAGATGAAGGGACTGCACTGACAGGGAAGAGGGGGCACCGCGGCGGTGGCTTCGAAGGGACCTGCGATGGCAGCGCCTCGGCAGGAGGCTCCGGGGAGGGCGGGCTGCGCTGGCAGCGGCCACTGAGCTGCCGGCCGGCCGGCCACCCGGACCGAAGGGACGAGAGGCGCCCTCCGCGCCCGCACCCCTGCTCCCTCGCCTCAGTTGCCTAAACTTCAGGCTCCCGTCCACCCGCCCTCCGCGCCCGGAGTCAACAACTTCTTCGCCCTCCTCCGCCTCCGCCCTTGCCTCCGCCAGCCCCGGGAGCCCGTCGTGCGGCGAGGACCAGGAATCTCCGGCACTGAGATGCGGCCGTGAGGCGTTGGCGGGGGGCGAGGAGAAGCTCGGCGGCGCCGGGGAGCGGGAAGGCGGTGTGGCCGGGGGGACCGGGCGGAGGGGCGCGACCGCTCCGCGCCTCCCCCCGCGCGCCTCCTCCTCCTCCCGCCGCTGCCCGTTCCGTGCAAGCAGCAGCCAGAGCTGCCAAGCGGCAGGGCCGCGGAGATGTCGTCGTCGTCGCCGCCGCCGGCGGGGGCTGCTAGCGCCGCCATCTCGGCCTCGGAGAAAGTGGACGGCTTCACCCGGAAATCGGTGCGCAAGGCGCTGAGGCAGAAGCGCTCCCAGGGCTCGTCGCAGTTCCGCAGCCAGGGCAGCCAGGCGGAGCTGCACCCCCTGCCCCAGCTCAAAGGTAACCCCCGGGCCGGGGGCGCAGCGCGGGCGAGGGGCGCCCGCAGAGCCATTTCTTTCTGGGGCTCCTCCTGCCCCGCGATGCTTCGGCGCCCTCCTCCCCCTTGAGTCCAACAGGTTTTTCGGATTCTCCCTGATTTCCCTGAACTCTTCCCAGCTGAGACGAGGCGGGGAGCCCTCCCCACCCGGTGCTCGCTCACCTGCCCTGGCTACGGGGACTCTCCAAGTGCGTCCGGCGGGGTGGGGTGTTCTTTCCACCTCCCCGGGCTGTCCTTTCCCGGTCTGGTTTGAACAAGCCGGCTAACCTTCCGACCTTCACTTTCCCGAGACCCACCTCCTCTTTTCCGACCCTCTCAGCTTGTCCTTTACTTTCCCAATTAGAAGCCTCTGAACCCACCTTCTCCCCCACCCCCTCCCATTGATTGTCCCTAAGAGTCCTACAGTCCGGGAATCCTACTGCAGGCAACGGTTAAGAGTTACCCTGGCCTTCAGATGTATTTAGACAGAAAAAGCCTAAAAATCTGACCTGTATAGTGCCTTATTAACTGGGTCGTTAGGTTTAAATGTTATCGTGTGGCCCAAAGACTGAAAAGGCTTAAACTACTTTGAGAAGATTTACGCGGTGAATTTGGAGACGGATAAAGGAGTAGGTACTGTTGCTTTGCATTGGAATGGGAACTTAGTTCGCCGAGCAGTGAGTGATCCCAGGGGCTGTGTCGGTCGGTTTGCACACTAATTCAAGGTGGTATCCGTGCTTACTGCCTTGCAGCAGAATTTGGCTCACTTACTTTTCCCACTAAGTTTAGAATTTTTAATTCCCACAATTTCCCACAATTCCCACAATTCCCACAATTTTTAATAAATTGTTTCCTGGTGTTCTAGTTTAATCTTCGCGAATTATTACCTTTTAATTTTACTTTAATGTCTTTGGTTGGTTTTTTTTTGAGATGGAAACCATCAAGGAACAGGATGATAATGCTCTTAGACATTTAAAATAATTTTTCGACGAAATAAAGCTAATAGAATCTAGATCGTCTGTTTTGCCAGGCCAGGAAACCAAAGATTTATACTGAAATAGATAAATGTTCAGTAGAGTTTTCAATCCATTTATCCTCTTCAAGCCAATCTGGTTCTAATTTGCCCAGGAATCCAGCCTTAGTTTGGCTACGAGTCTAAAGAAAACCCCAGATCAAATCACAGTTGACCTACATACAATAGCTGTGGAACCCCATTCAGACCTTACATGGCACTGCTTCTTGGGGTGCTTCTAAATCAAGAGCATCCCACAGCCAGAATCAAACTGGCTTTGTAAAGAAGGTTTTATCTAAGGTATGTGTAGCCTGCCTTACTGCATTTATCACTTGCTTTTGGGCATACAGAAATTGCTAAAATTTATGTATTTGTAGTCAATGGTAAACCACAATGGTAGGCATTACCAAGACTTTAATTCTTGAGTGATATCATAGCTATAAAAGAATATCACCTTACCTATTAGGATGTTGACTTACTGTCCATGGATTTTAAATCTTAAAACTTAATTACAACATCATAGTAACTTTTATATTACTGATTTTTTCATCAAATTGTTGAATTATTTGACAGTTCGAAGGTTTAGTGCTAGCTTTTCTCTTTCATGTTTATTTTGCTTTTTAGTAAGATATAGTGGTTCCTTAATATTGTCCTTATTAATATAATATTTACTTTTAATACAAATAATTGAATATTTAACATGGTTGATTCAAGTCAGGAGATGAAGCGTTAATACATTTTGTTTTTAAAAGCCTGACGAAAATGTGCAGTCAGAAATCATCTAAGTTATATGGTATATAGTTCTACAAGTTGAAGGTGTCATGGAATGTTTTATTTATAGTATTTTGGTCACAAGTAGAGAAGTGGAACTTAAGATTAATTCTGTATATTTTGCATGAAAATACAATGTGCACATTTGATTGAGGAAAGTGAGACCTTTGCTTCAATGACCCCTAATAGGAAAAACTACTTTTACTCTAGATGTCAAGCTTTGAAAAGTGGGAGTGGAGGTGGGGTGCTTATTTTTGTTTTCGTTTTTGTTTTTTAAATTCAGTTGCTTCACTTGGTAGTTTGGCAGCGTACTTGATACCACAGCGTTGTGTGCTTTTTCTGCCAGTAGTAGTTCTTTCCCAATGTGGCCTTAACAAAAACCAGTGGAGAGAGAATTTTTCTTTCTACTCTGAAATGTAATCTTACTGTGGAGTGATTCAGATATCTGTGGGCATCCAAGATCTTTCAAGTGTTTTTACCAGCCTGCTTGTGTTACACTTTGTCCGCATGGGTCTAAACTGGAAAGGTGCCTGCTATTTTCCTCAAAGCATACTATGAGTAAGAATTAACAAAATAACTCACCTTTTCCATCTACAAAAAGTTTATCTGTGCAAAAACATGTAGTAAGTGGGTTGCAGGTTTTTAATGAGAAACGTTCAGAGTAAATTCTGTTTTGCCAAAGAAAATATTTAATAAACTAGTCTTTTTAAAAGGATTTTTTATTATCTTTTTTAAAATTTAAATTTGCTGGTATAGGACTTAATTTTTCTACCTTAAATTTCTGGTAACCAACAGGTAACTTTAATTTAAAAAAAAATCTGTTATTCACAGTAGGTAGTTTTTCAGCCCTTTTAACCTATTTTAAGTCTGACAGGTTGGTTTGGTAAAGTAGTAGGTACCTTACATTTATAGAATATGTATCATTTACAAATTATTTTACACTTTAACAAAAATTTTAACTCATAACAAGTAAAATAATCCAAAGGTGTATTAACTCCTCATTCCTGGTATTCCTTGCTTTTTCACACCTACTGAGGTTTCACACCTACTATTTTGTGACAATCCTCAGCTCAGTGTACTTTTACAAACACTGTATTTCATTGGGTCATCCCAGTAAGGCGTACAAGAGCACCATGACTCCCATTTTATCCATGAGAAAACTGAGGTTTAAACAGTTTAGTTTCAGGCCTGTGATTATTTATCCAGATGGTATTGCAACGAGCACACATACCCAGGTCAAATGATATCAGTATTTTTGCTGTTAACCTATTTTATGAAAATTAGAAGCAGTATGATAGAAAGAGTTGGATCACTGGGGTCAGCCCTGAGTCTCAGGCAAATTTTTAATCTTTCTGAGTTGTTTTCCTTATCTGTAAAATGGGGATAATACCTTCTATCTCCCCAGGATCGTGGGGATTAAGTGAAATAATGTAATTAAAGTGCCTAAAAATAGGCAAAGAATGTTAGCTTCCATTCTCTTTAATATTTGAAAATCCAGATTAAAAGTATTTTTTAAAATGAAGGGTTCACATAAATAGTAAACTTTCCTAGTGTACTTACAGTATGATTTCACTTATAATTACTTTTCAGATATGATTTCTGTGAAGTGAAGCTGTAACGTCTTTCAGCATAAGTGTGGAAGTAGAAATAGGATAGAGTCAAACTCTTTAAAATATTGGAAGCTGTAGTTAGAAGGTATTACCAAGCAAAGAAATTGAGTTAACTGGTAGAAGCATATAGATTTGCATTTCTCATAGGAGACAGCCAGAAAATAACAAAGAACTGAATGAAGCTGGTTTTGAGATTGAACTCCTTCATATGAGGTGAAGAACTTCCAAGTATCACTCAGATTCTTTGTTGGTAAATTCTTAGAAACTGAGTCCCACTGGAATTATGGAGGTCAGTAACAGTGGTGTCGATTTGAAGTGCCTTCCTTACCTGTAGGGAACAAATATTTTTTTCCCCCTTGAGTTATGTGGTCTTTTAGGGTAACTGGAATAAGAACACTGACATGATCTGAAGTTTCATACCTATCATAACTTTTTTTGTCAGGGGAAAACACTACTAAGTAAACCTTTAAGGTGTATAAATCTTCTCAAAGTTAATACCATTCTATCAAAGTCCAAAATCCCTTTTTGTAATTGAGGTGGCACTAAACCAGAGTTGACATTCATCAGAATATGCCAAGAAAAAGGTCTGTTCACAAAATATAACATTTTAGTCATTTTAGGACTATTTTCTTGAAGTAATATCCTATTTCCTCTCTAAGACCTATTTTAACTTATCAAAACTTTTGGGGGATATAATTCTTAAAGAAATTGATATAATGTCCATTGCTAGTTTTAACATGAAGGAGAGACTTATTTGTCTAATTTAGAGTCTTTGGAATTGCTATTTAGGGTCAAATTTCTTTTCCCCCATTTTTATTGCATCTCCTTAGTTAAATTTTAGATTATTTTCAGAACTATCTAATTAAACAAAGTGATAATTCATTAAGATGTATTTACTAAAATAGTGTGATCATTAAGATAAAGCACCACCTGTGAATAAATAGTGGACTCAGGTTGTCTTTCTGCATAATTGATGATTCACAGTTGCTTTGGGTTAATTGTTTAACCTCTTTGAACTTCAGCTTAATCATTTTTACTGGTAAAAATAACATTTTCCCTTGATAAAATGATAAAGGTGAATTAGTCCTTAATGAGTTATTATCCCTCCTTGGATGACAAAGCTTTCTCAATGAAAATAATGCATTTGGGAAATAGATTTTTGTGATTTATTTTTTAATTTGTTAAATTTGTAAAATGTTGAGACTAGAGACTAGCTTACTTTTATTTTTTATGTGTGTATCACTGGTTCTCAGCCCTAGCTATTCACTTAGAGAGCTTTAAAAAGTAGTTCTGCACCCTAGAGAGATTCTAAATTAATTGTTCTAAGGTAGGATCCAGGCATTTGTATTTTTAAAAGCTCCTAGGGTGATACTACTGTATAGCCATGGTTGAGAATCACTAGTTTAGCATTATCTGTCTATTGATTTAATTCATTAATTAAGACTTTGTCCTTTTCTTTCCAATATTCATGGTTCATTACCCAGCTTATTAACATTTCCTGCCCTGACTTCACCTCCTGCTATTTACTTTCCACTCTTAACTTTGCTGCCCCCTGTGGCTGATCCGCTGCTTTCCTAAAGGGGATAGTGCTGTCCAAGATTCTGGAGTTTTAGGTATGATGAAATGATTCTATTGGATTTTGCTGTAGTTATCATAATTAAAACTCAACTGTTATCATTTGATACTAGGTAGTCAGTTTTTCTTTGTGATTTTTGGAGCTTTGGCTGAGCTGTCAAGTATCTAATAAAAGTGAGAATGTGTGATAGAGGTTTGCCTCGTTTCAATCTCTTCATCCGGGGTAAAACTGCTATTTGTTGTAGGCTCAGATCATTGTTCTGCTTCTTGAAGAATTAGGAGTAGTATTACTACTGTATGTTGAATATCAGGTATTAAATGAACTATTCTTTAATTTAACTGTGTTTTGGGCATTCCTTGTATTTATTTAGCATTAAGCAATGTTTTTCTTAAGAGTGTTTTCACTACTATCATCTTAATCTTGACCACAACTTTTTATCCAAGGTAGGGCAGCAAGGACCTGGGGCCACTTACATTCCATCTATACCCCAACTTTGTTTTTGGCTTTTCTGCTAACCAGTTTGAATAATACCTGTATTTGTTGATGTGTTGTTTTGAGTCCGTGTTCACTTGTTAGTGTAGTAGTGTGTTCTCTCTCCAGAATAAGATGATACAATTTTTGTGAAAGAATTCATCTGTTTTTGCAGCCCATTCATTATGTTAAAGCATTGTATTCTGTGCATAATAAGTATGGTCATGTAGACAGAATCACTGTTTTCATAAAGGAATTACCTGTTGGTTGTCTTCTGTTCCCCCATCCCCATACTTATTGATTGTGCTTCTATCAGTGATGTTTGATGCTATCTACCAGCAGATTGGTTCTCTTCTGTTTTGTTGTTTTAATATTAAAATATATATTTGTGCCTAAATCTGGTTCAAGATTTTAAAGGAAATAAATTTCATGTTTTTAATACTATGATAGTAAATAGTAAATGTAGGTTTAAAACAAAGAACTGTTTGCTTTTGTATTTTGTACTTTGCAAATGACTGGTATAAATGACATGTAACATTATTGATAGATTTCTTGCTAGGAAAGGTATTGTGTAAAATTTGTATGGAAAATAATTTCTAAATTTGAAGTACAATCTTGATTTGTAAGGATGTCCTTGAAGGAGATGAAAGGAGATTTTAAATATGTAATTTTAGTGTGTTATTATGTAACAAGAAACCTAAATGATTTGCTGAAAGAGTTTAATATGACAGCCTGGGCTTATGCAGAATAAACTCTACTTGTCTGAGCAAGATATTGACTAATAAGCAGCTTCAAACCTATTTTTTATGGGTATCTTTCTGAACTCTTCCCTAAAGGAATTTGTTTATATACGCTTTCGGAGTAAGTAATGAATTTTAGAAATCCTGCAATTTGATCAGACTTCCAAAAGAAACCAATTATGATTTTGGGGGGATAGGGATAGTTTGCTGAAGATGATAGACTCATATGATAAAATTTAGAGAACCTACTTCTAACTTCAATCCTGAAGGCAAGGGATTTCTTGGGAACACACTCCTCCTACTGGAATGGTGATGTTAATTGCACCTACTATACCTTACTGTGATGTTATTTGTGGTTGAACCTTCAAGTGTGGAGGTCAAGTGTGGAACCACAGAAGTCATTCAAGTTTAACCTTCATTGGGAATCAATTTCATTCTTATTCTAAATTAATAGCCACCTTGTCATTTTATCAGTGAAGCTTTCTTTAAGGTAGGGAGGAAAGTATGGGGTTTTAAAGCTCTTAGGTACTCTCTCAGGCTTTGCTCAATAAACAAACTGTATAGACAACAGCTAAAAAGATATTAAATGTGTGCAACAAGAACTGGTTTTTTCATCCTTACCTGAGGATATATTTATTGATTTTAGGGAGAGAGACAGGGATGGAGGGAGGGATAGATGGAGAGAGAGAAACATTGATGTGAAAGAGAAAAATCAGTTGCTTCCCATACGCACCCCAAACGGGGATCAAACTCTCAACCTAGGTATGAGTATGCCCCGTGATGGGAATTAAACCCACAACCTTTTGGTGTACGGGATGACCCTCCAACCAACTGAGCCACCTGGCCACAGTTGAAACCAGAACTTTTTAATGACTGGACCTAGAACTTATAGTTCAGGACTACCAAATCTTAAACATAGCTTCAAAGTTACACATTTTCTCTGATTGGTTTTGCCTTTATTTCATAATCATTGGTAAAGGTTATTCTAGAATTATAATTATTATCAGAAGTTGATGATTGTTTGAACTCATTGTTAATCTTCATGCCTCTAAATTGATAAAATGAAAAAGATGGGACAGTTTGTGTTATAAACTGTAGTTTTGACTTAGCAAAACTGTTTTTTTAAACATTTTTCAGACAGATTTTTCTAGAGATAAACATATGTTGAAGTTATAAGTAAAATAATATGTAACTCCTATAAGATCATGTTTCTGCTTTTTTAAAAAAAAACTTGCACTGCCATTTCTTCTTTTGGTTGGCCACAGGAAAAAGATTTTCTTTGCCTGCTAGGAAACAGGATACACACTTTGCTTTCAAAATCTAGTGCAGAAACTTTTTCTTTTCTTTGGTGTCCATAGTGCATAGAATTTAGGTGAACCATTGTAGAGATTATAATTTAGTAAAGGGAGTAAAATGGTGAATATATTTTCTTTTGAAATTAAATATCTGTAGGAGATTTGAGTTTGGTGGGAAATATAGACATGTAAGCAGGCAGTTTAAATTAGTGTGGTAAATGTTGTGATAAGAATAAGCAGTAAGAGGCTAGAGAATATGTGAGGGACCTTGCCCAGTTTTGCTATATGAGGAGAGAGATCAGGGAAGGCTTTCTGGAGAAAATGAAAGGTAAACTGAAACCTAAAAGACAGATTTGGTCTAAGAGGTCCACCTAAAGGACAGTATGTTCAACCCCAGAGGTAAGTGAGCACAGCTTGTTTTGGGAACTGCCAGCAGCCTATGTGGCTGTGATAGAGACTATTATAATAGGAAACTGGCTAAGGAAGAGACTGGAGCAACAATTGGGAACTAGGTCATAGTCTTGATACCATGTACTGCCTTTATTCCTGATATTAGTAAGAAGACGGTATTGAGAAGTGGAAGTGAGGAACATAAGTTAGGATATTGGCACAGCAACCTACCCAAGAGAGGAAGGTAGCCTTGCCTAGATGGGGATGGGATATCACAGGCAGGCCATGGTGAGAGGAAAGAATCTATGACAACACATTTCCAACCTGGGCAGCTAGAGGTATGATAGCAGTTTTACTGAAAGGGAAAAAGGAAGATCAGACTTGGGAGAAGATAATGGTTCCTTGTTGGACAGGTTGAAGTGCCTGTGGGAAACTGAAGTGAAACTGTCTGGTAGGAAGTTAGATACTTGGGTCTGGAGCTAAGTAGAAAGACCTGTGCTAGAGATCATCTAATTTCTTTAGATTGAAGGTAGCATTTGAAGTAATGCAAGTAGAAGCAACTGCCCACTGAAAACGTGTAGAACGAGAGGAGGCCAAGGAAGACTGTCATTTAGATGACGATCAAGGAAAAGGGGTAACCACTGTGCAAGAGAGACAGCTTGAGTGGAGGCAAAGGAGGACAGGAGAGAGTAGAGACAAGGCAGTTAAGGGAAAGGGTCTTTTTAAAAATGGGGCTAGGGCTAGTCACAGTGAAAAAAGCTGTTGACAAGTTAAATAAATAAGAACTGAAAAGTTTCCATGGGTTTGGTGGTCTTTAGGCAACATTGGTGACTTGAGAGGCATTTTAGAGAATTGATAGGCTTGAAATTCCTGTAAAGTGAGGAGTGAATGGAAATTATGAAAGCTAGTCAGTAAATATGGACATCTCTTTCAGGAAACTTGACAGTTTAAAAAAAATTCAGTCTAGCTGCAGTATGGAGAATGGATTGTAACAAAACAAGATTTTTACAAGTAGGACTGGTTATTTTAATAGGCTAGGTGAGACACAATGTGTCTTGGGCAAGGATAGTAGCAGTAGAGATGGAGAGAAAGATGTATTTGAGGTATATCATACATAGAGCTTGTTAATGAATTGTTTTGGGGCGGGGTTGTGGAGAAGAAAAGGCAGGAGCCAAGGATGATTCCCAGGTGTTTTAGTCTGGACCACTGGGTAGAGAGTTCTGCCCACTGGGTAGAGAGTTCTGCCGCCAATCACTGAGAAGTCAAAAATTAGAGAAGGAACCAGTATAGAGGGAAAATCTGAAGTTGAATTTTGGAAATTTTAAATTTGAGATGTCTTTTGGAAACCCAGGTATGAATATCAAATTGACTTTTGGATGTGTGAATCACAGAGTGCTCATTTGGTAATTTCTCTGACTCTCAACATTAATTATCAAATTTTCAAATATGTTTATTAGAAAATGTCTATAGTTTGGGATGCTGGCCACTTGGTCTTCTGGCCAAATTGGGGTTATGCATTCCCTAGTTAGTGGAATGTCTGTGTATACCAGATGGTATATGTGTGAGGGGGATCACAAAATATGTTGGGACAAGTGTTTGAGTAAGCTTAGAGTTACTTAATTGTTTGTTTTCTGCCTTTAGACTATAAGTACTCCAAGACCTGAGATCCATATTTTCCTCCACAGCATTTAAGTAGTCAGTGATTGGTTTTAATGTTTAATTGAATGAAATAATTAAGCAGAAATTGAATTAATTTAAAAACACCATTTTCATTTTGTCATACTATAATGTACAGTCTATAACTGAGTAATGTTTACACATAGACCAAAACTTAGCATTTTGGTGATGAAGAAACCAAAACAGTTAGGTTATATTTTTGTGCAGGTCATTTATAGTTCAATATCTTCTGGGTTATTGATTCTTCTTCTGTAATATGAAATTGCAGATGTGTATTGCTTGCACTAAAGCAAAACTGACACCATATTTTCTAACAGTGAAAAGGAGAAATATTTGTAATTAAAAACCTTAGCAAGGTACTGATTTCTTTTCAATCCTGGGCAAATAGGTGAATATTGAACATAGGTTTTTCTAAGAAAGTTTAAAGCAGAAGAGCTTTATTTATTAAATTCTCCTGATACAAAAATGCTTCATTGATCTTCTTTGGGTTTCTCTTTTAGCACTATTTCTCCCTTTTTAAGTAATTTTATTGGAGAACATTTGTTTTATGAATGAGTGCTGAGAAACAAGATAAAGTGAACTTTTAATCACTCAACATTTGTGTCAGAGCCAGGTTTATGATTTGGAGTAGCTATTCAGTTTAAGTTATAGTCCATAGTTAGAAGTTTTGAGGAATTATTATGGAAAAGAATTGATGAAACTGCCTATTTTTGCTTCTCTGTTGGAAATGATGGGTATATTTTAGTCTACCTTTACCCAACCTATGCATATAGTTTTGGAAAACTTTAAAAAAAAACTATGACCATGTTTATTTAGCATTGCACTGTCATTCTGATCATTATTTCCCAATTTGAGGAAGAAAAATAAATTGGGACAAGGTGACTAAGACTTGGATATAAAAGCCAGTTGGACTAATTTATCTATCACTTTACTATATTCTCCTGCTAAAACATCTAGAAAAGCTGAAATTAGACAAGTCACCTCCTTAAGTATTTTTTAGTTTTCCACATACACTTGTGTTTCCAATGAATGATAACCACAAATTTAGGTTGTGAACCAGCCTAAATTTCAATCCAAAGTGGAAATAAAGTAGCAAATGTAACAGTAAAGTGCTTTTAAGGTAAGACACATTTAATCTTCAGTCATACTGTCTTCCTAGGAAAGTTCAGTCATTCATGTAGGAAAGGTAAAAATAACTCAGCTTTTGCTTAGCTACCAAATACGCAGGAACTTTACTGGTTTTGCTATTTCATATATTTTGATATTCTGTTTTTAATTTGGACCACTTGGGTGACCTTACACAAACCATATTTTGAGAACTGCTTTTTATTTTTACGATCTAGAAAAGAAACTTTTCTTGTGGAATAGGAATTACTATTTTAGGATACAATACTTACTGTGAGTCATGAGTAAGTCTCAGTTTTCATGGTTTTCTAAAATAAACTCATTTAAAGACTGCAACAAGAAATGCCGTATTCTTAACTATCCTATTTCTTTTACAATGGCTTTATTATTCTTGTAGGAACTTAGTAAATTGCTATTAAAAACAAATCAAAAAAGTATCTTCTAAACTTTTCTATAAAATTTTATTTTCTAGAAAATAAAAATCCCCAGCTACAGGAAATTTCTCTTAAAATTTTGAGCATCTTTCTGTATTTATCCATCACTGCGATTATATAATGCATGCTGTTTTGTAAACTTACTGTTTTTACTTTAATAGAATATTATGAATAGCATATTTCTGAAAAAAAAAAAAGAATTCAGAATGTCTTCTGAATAAAGTTTTTATTTCTGGAAATGATGAATCCATTCATTTTAAACCTTGATTATAAATATTCCTTATATTAGAAGGAGAGAAAATAATCTCTAGGAGTATATTTATTTTTATTTTAGGAAGGTTATACATGGATCTCCTAGAAAATTCATTTAAAGGAATGCATCATCTCAGAAATTATCACTTACAATATTTTGTGTATAATTTCAGGGTTCTTGGATTCCCCACCACTACCTCCACCACTACTACCATCTGTGGTCCAGCAGTATAGGGAAGTGGGGTGTTTATAGACCTTTGGCCCTGCTTTAGAGACATGAAAAACCTTGTTACAATATGTAATCATTTTCCTTAAGGTGGTAGCAAGTGTTTTGTAGGAGAAGCTCTAAGATGGAACCTCATCACAGCCATCAAAACTGAAAATAGCTATAGCCCTTCATTCCTTCTAATCTGAAAGATCTGTTTCATATTTTTTCACCAAAAGTCCCAAATGAGAAAGATGCTTCTAAAAACCTGTTTTATTTAATGAAGAGCAGGTTTTATATTCAAATTGAATGAATAAGCAGATAACACGAATGTCCCATTTATTTAACTGGGTTGGCTAAAAAGTCCATTAAGGTTTTTTCCATAAAATAAAAGACACATTTTTCATTTTCACCAATAACTTCATTGATTTGGGTATTTTGAGTATATCGGGTATAATGTCAGTTGTTTTCTATTAATGTCTTGATTTGATCCCTTTCAACTTCAACTGGTCTACCCGACAATAGAGCATTGTCCAGCTAGACATCTCCAGCATGAAACTATGCAAGCCACTTTTGACATGTTCGATCAGTCACAGCACTTTCTCCATACACTGCACTAATGTTTGTTTTGCATTTTAGTTGTGTTTTTACCTTTCTTGAAATAATAAAGCCTCCTATGCCAAAAATGTTGCTTGTTTTCTTCCATCTTCACTATTAAAATGGCTACACAGAAATTCACCAATTTTGTTGTTTTTTTTAATGCATGCAGATATAGCTATCACAATACAGTCTAACAAAATTGTTTTGAATGGAGTTAAAGACAACTAAGCACTGCTAGAACCATGTTACAGAAAAAAACAAATGAACTTTTTAGGCCAACCCATAGTAGGAGACTTTGTTTTTCAGTATTCTGCTTCCTAATATAACATGTCCCATTAGCTAATCTTCATTTCTTATTATTCATTTCTACCTTATCAAATATGGTTTTTAAATGAAAGATAACAGTTAATTTTTTGGAATAAAAGTTGAACTGTATTTCAGTCTTTCTGTAGTGCAGCAATTATGGATATATTCACATGTGAATCATAATTGAATAAAGTATGGAAGTATTTACACTCTAATAGTTTTAGATAATCTTCTAGGGGTTGTCTTAAAACAATATACATTTATATATTAAACACGTAGGGTGTGTGTCCTCAAATTTCCTAAAATGTGATGTCTACAGTTTTCCTCACAATATTCAATTGTAATGAAAACATAGATCCTTAACTAAGTCATATTTAGTTACAATGCTGTGAATCATTTGTTAATAAGTTTTCATTGTTACTTCATAATAGCTTGATCCTTTAAAGTTTCAAATAAAAGCTGGTTTTAGACTCTTAGTTATTAATGTTCTAGGGGTATTGCCAAAAAAAGCTACATGTCCTATATTCTGTGCCAGTTTCTTAAATTAGAATCTTGGATTGCATCCTTAGCGTGTCACTGTAGTGGTATTGCTGGGTTGCTATGATACAGTGCTTGTTCTATAATTTGTAGCATGAATCCTATATGAGATCCTACTTAAGATTTCAAATATGTGAGCAGCAGTAATTGGAAATATGGTATCTTTTTTCTTTAAGGAAAATTATGCCTGTAAAATTGCTATTTCTGTTAAAGATTATGATACCAGGTACTTCAAACTATTCTTAGATGTAAAGAAGAGGATTAATAATGAACAACTTGAAAATAATTTGGTTATCCCTAAGTTTAGTTTATTACATTGACTTTTACGAAAATGGGCAAGAAGAGAAAGGCTTTGTGATAATGACTGTGTTAAAATTTCAATGTTCTGCTTGATATTTTAAGTCTTAAGATAAAAGTCAATATAGACTAGATTTTCCGGTAAGATGCATTTGAGACAGTATCAGCAAAACTGTGTTACAAGGAAAAACTGTATCTTTACTGAATTTATTTTTTTAATTCAGTGAACTCTTAAAACTAACCCTACATAGCTATATTGATAAAATATTACTTCTTTCTCATTTTTTTGTGGTGGTTTGGGGGTTTTCACTTACATGTTCCATGAAAGTTTCTGACAAATTTAGTACTATACATTAGCATAGGCAGCATAGGACAAGATAAGGGTATTCTAGGCATGTGTTATGTGCACATTTGAAGTTTATGTTATTGGTTACTGGTATTTGATCTTTAACCTTCTACTGTCTTTCAGTAATGTTTTGGGTATTCCATATGAAACTGTTTTATTTTTTAAGTATATTTTATTGATTTAGCTATTACCACAGTTGTCCCATTTTTTCCTCCCCTTTATTCCCCTCTGCCTTGCACCCCCTCCACCCACCAGCATTCCTCCCACTTAGTTCATATCCAAGGGTCATATATATAAGTTCTTTGGCTTCTCCATTTCCTATACTATTCTTAACCTCCCCCTGTCATTTTGTGCCTACCTTTTATGCTACTTATTCCCTGTACCTTTTTCCCCATTCTCCCCCTCTCCACTGGTAACCCTCCATATAATTTACATTTCTGTGATTCTATTCCTGTTCTAGTTGTTTGCTTAGTTCATTTTTGTTTCTGTTCTTTTTTAGGTTCAGTTGTTGATAGTTGTGAGTTTGTTGTCATTTTCCTGTTCCTATTTTTGATCATCTTCTTTTTCTTAGATAATTCCCTTTGACATTTCATATAATAAAGGCTTAGTGATGATGAACTCCTTTAACTTGACCTAATCAGGGAGCACTTTATCTGCCCTTCCATTATGAATGATAGCTTTGCTGGATAGAGTGATCTTGGATGTAGGTCCTTGCCTTTCATGACTTTGAATACTTCTTTCCAGCCCCTTCTTGCTTGTAAGGTTTCTTTTGAGAAGTCAGCTGATAGTCTTATGGGAATTCCTTTGTAGATAACTGCCCTTTTCTCTTGCTGCTTTTAGGATTCTCTTCTTATCTTTAATCTTGGCTAATGTAATTATGATGTGCCTTGGTATGTGCTTCCTTGGGTCTAAGTTCTTTTTTTTTTTTTTAAAGATTTTATTTATTTATTTTTAGAGAAGGAAGGGAGGGAGAAAGAGAGAGAGAGAGAAACATCAATGTGTGGTTGCTGGGGGCCGTGGCCTGCAACCCAGGCATGTGCCCTGACTGGGAATCGAACCTGGGACACTTTGGTGTCTAAGTTCTTTGGGACTCTCTGGGCTTCCTGGAAGTCTATTTCCCTTGCCAGATTGGGGAAGTTCTCCTTCATTATTTTTTCAAATAAGTTTTCAATGTCTTGCTTGCTCTTTCTCTTCTCCTTCTGGCACCCCTATGATTTGGATGTTGGTACATTTAAAGTCATCCCATAGGTTCCTAAGACTCTCTTTGTTTTTTTAAAAATTCTTGTTTCTTCTTTCTGTTCTGTTTGAATGTTTATCTCTTCCATTTGTTCCAAATGTTGATTTGAATTCCAACTTCATCTCTTCCATTGCTAGTTCCCAGTAGATCTTCCTTTATTTCACTTAGTGTAATGTTCATTTCTTCCCGGGTCTTTTTTATTTTGTAGTTCCTAATGAGTTCTCTGAGCATCCTGATCATCAGTTTTGAACTCTGCATCTGATAGGTTGGCTATCTCCATTTTGTTTAGTTCTTTTTCTTGGGTTTTGTTCTGTTCTTTCATTTGGACCATATTTCTCCACCTTCTCAATTTGGCAGCCTCTCTGTGTTTGTTTCTGTGTATTAGGTAGAGCTACTTTTACTTCCTGAGTAGCATGGCATATGTAGAAAAGGCACCTGTGAATTGTGTGGGGAGGAGCAGCCTGCTTCATTACTTTGTGGCTGTGTGTGTGTGTGTGTGTGTGTGTGTGTGTTGAGGGGGGTGGGCTCAGAGATGGGTCTGTGCCTCTGCCTCGCTTCTGGAGGCCTGTGGGGCACTTGCCCCACTTCTAGTCACCTCACCCATCTCCCTTGCATCTGCTGCTGTGGGGTTTGCATTTAAGCCCATACAGGCCCTTTAAGCAATGAAACAAGTTTCTTCTGCTGCCCCAGCCCTCACTGGATTTTATAGCCAGAAGTAATAGGGGTTTATCTTCCCAGGGCTGGAACCCTAGGCTCTGCAGTCTGGCCTAAGCCTGGAATCCCTCTCTCCTACAGTATCTATCCCAAATTTTTATCTACCACATATGAATGTGTGGCCATCCCTTTGTCCAGGTGAGAAAGAAGTGTGGATTGGTTGCCTCCCATACACGCCCAGACCAGGGGTTGCCCAGACCAGGTATTGCCCATGTCCAGAACAGGGATGAACCCACAACCCAGGCACACGCCTTGACTGGGAATCGAGCCCTTATCCCTTTGATTATGGGGTGATGCTCCAACCACTGAGCCATACCAGCCAGGGCTATTTTCTTTTTCTCCCTTTCATGGTATTGTTGTACAGTCACATTTATTAATGTTACAAATGCAACAATACATTGTTATAACTATTTACCATCAATAATTACTGTTTTAGCCTAGTACAGCATTGCTCTATCCCACCTGCTTTGTGCTGTGTTGGCAAATATATTACATATCTTTGTAGTAATGACCCAACACTACCTGCATACATACTAATTTATGTACTTTTTTATCAGTTAAGAGAAGAAAAAATATACATTTATACTTTTACATTAATATAATTACCTTTACTGGTGCTCTGTGTGTGTATATATTTGAATTTGAATTAATTTCTGTGGTCACTTGCTTTCAGCCTGAAGGAATCCCATTAGTGTTGCTTATAAGGCAGGCTGGATAGCAATAAATTCTCTCAGTTTTTGTTTATATGGGAATGTCTTTATTCAGCCTTCATTTTTGAAAGATAGCTTTGCTGGATGTACGATTTATGGTTGACAAGTTTTTTTTCTTGGAGCAGTCTGAAGATGTTACTCTCCTGTTTCCTAGCTTCTATTTATGCTGAGAAGTCAACTGTTTAATCTTATATCACTTTTAAGTGACTAGTTATTTTTCTTTTGCTGCTTTTAAGATTTTCAGCACTTTCACTATGATAAGTCTGTTTGTGGATCTCCTTGCATTTTTTCTTCTTAGAGTTTGTTAAGCTTCCTGGATGTGTAGGTTAATGTTATTAAATAAATTTGGGAAGTTTTCAGTCATTATTTCTTCACATATTTTTTCCTGCTCTTGTGTCTTCTCTCATTTTGGTACTCCTTTCATGTGTATTTGGTATACTTTATAGTGTCCTACCTTTCTCTGAAGCTGTGTTCACTTTTCTTCACCTTTTTTCCCCTCTCTGTTCTTCAGATTTCATAGTCTCTCTCAGTGTATCTTCAGAAGTCCCTAATTCATTCTTCTGCTAGTTTACATTTACTGTTAAGTTCTAGTGAGTTTTTAATTATTATATTTTTCAATACAGAATTTTCATTTCAGTGCAGCTTCTCTTTTGGTAAATTCTGTTTCTTTGTTGATATCCTCTATTAACTGTGCCACTGTTACCTTTTCTTTATTTCTTTAGACATGTTTTCCTTTAGTTCTTTGAATATATTTGTCATGACTACTTCGAAGTAACTTTTTTATTAAATCCAACATCTGATTGCTCTCACAGGCAGTTTCTTTTGCCTCCTTTTTCTTAGTGTATGGGTCATACTTTCCTGTTTCTTTGGGTATTATAAATTTTTTTGTTGTAAATTGGACATTTTAGAGAATATAAGGGTGGACAAAAGTAGGTTTACACTTGTAAGTACATGAAACAGTTTATTTTTGTATCGTTATTAATTATTGTATTTTCCATGTGAACAACTGTAAACGTACTTTTTGCCCACCCCTATATATTGCAGGAACTCTGGGTATTGGTCTCACCCCTCAGGGCTTGTTAATTTATTTGTTTAGTGACTGGTTGAAATTTTCCCCCAACAGAGTGTTAGGCCTCTAACGTTCCTCAGAGAGGTGCAGTTTTGGGTATGCCATTAGTCACCCTGAGATGACAGTGGTTTTGGCAGGGCTCTCTTTGTCTTAACCACATACCAAACTTTAATCCCTGTAATTTCCAGCTGATTGCTTAATTGGTTTCAACAATGCCCTGGGCCATACATTGTTTTACAGACTAATAGTATCAAAATCAGGCTTCCTTGAAAGACTAGTTCCAGAGTTCAGTGTTCAAGATTTGTTCTGAAACCTTGGAGGGCTTCTCCAAGCTGTTACTTTGTCTGGTGTTCTGCAAACTCACCATCTATAGCCTATGTCCTCACAGAATCTGCTATTCTCCCATTGCCTTTCATGTAACCCCACTGGTGGGGGGGTGGGGGTGTGTGTGTGTGTGTGTGTGTGTGTGTATAAGATACTCAGGTGATGAGGGTGCTGGCTTTTCTCATGCCCACAGCCACCTGTTTCCAAGGTTAAATTCTAGGCCAGTGCAGTCAAGAAGAGGGGTCCCCTTCTACTTGCTGCCCAGCTTCCACTGGTGGGACAGAGTCTCTTACCTTTAGTGCAGCACCAATGAAAATAGGCCCTGCTTACTGAATAGTGAGGCCTTGAACTTTTCCATGCTTTGTTGCAAATGAAGTCAGTTCCTTTGGGAAGAGATGTAACAGGTGTTTTATGGTTTGCTTCTTCCCCCCAGGCAAAATCTCTGAGCCAGGGTTCTGGGAAGGAGTGGACAGTGGCATGCTTCTGTGTGAGTGACACCCCAATATAGTAGCTGGGTGTGAGGGGGAGAAGGGTCAGTAGCCTGAGACCTTTTTGGCTTGCGTTTTACATTGTGGAGTGCCACTGCCTTAGAGTCCAAGACTAAGGTACTCGTGCCTCACTGTTCTCATCAGTGCTGTACCAGAGTGTGTCTCATAAGTAGAGGTTAGGCAGAAAAAAGAAGGGGACCCCTCTTCTTGACTGTATTGGCCTGGAATTTAGCCTTAGCAACAAGTAGCTGTGGGCAGGGTGAGAAATGCCAGCATCCTCCTCCTCACCTAAAGAAATTTGTCTGACTGGGAGCTGGAGGTAGAGGGGTCCCTGTGTTCTTCTATGTACCTTTCCTGGATGGAGTTTAAGCCTAACTGGGCTGGGAGGAGGGAGGGACGTAGCTGTCTTAGTTTAAATACCCCAGACTCTTGCTTTTCTCACCAAATTTTCATAGATATTCTTGGATAGATGTTTCCGCAATTGTTGTTTGTTTAGAACCATTTCTAGGGCTTCCAAAAGTTGTTTCAAAATAAAATTGTTTTCATTAGTTTTGCTGGGGATCAGGTCTTTGGGACTTCTTACCTTGTCTTGCTAGAAGTTGATTTTGTGGACTAAAATTTTAGCTTGTTTTGTAGTAATAATTACCATATTTTTGGACCATAAGACACACCAAGGTTTTAGAGGGGGAAAATAGGAAAAAAAATTTTGAAGCAAAAAATGCGGTAAAATATTTAATAGCATAAATAACATAATATTTCACCAATGTAAATGTAAACAGAACTCAACAGCAGCATTAACAACCATTATTCCTCCCAAATGGGGGGGGGGCATCTTATAGTCTGAAAAATACAGTAGTATTTTAATCTTACTTAGGAATTCATAGCTTTTAGGTATATAATCATGCCAATAAATTTGCAAACTTACAAGAATTGAGAAAATCCTTGAAATAAACAACTTCTGAAATTGACAAAGGAAGAAACACAAATTTGAGTAAATCTCATATCTATTTAATTGAATCCTAATTAGAAACAATAGGAGTGACTCAGCTTTCACAGGGTTCTACACCCTTGCTTTCTAGGTTTCTAGCTGAGGCCCTAGACATTTTGGAGGAGAGATAAGGTGCCCTTGCTGTGTGCTGTCTGAACCTCTGACCCAAAGATACTGTGATGGGTAATAATTACTGTTGTTTTAAGCCACTAAATTTGGGATAATTTTTTAGTAAGCAATAGAAAATGAATGCACTAAATATCAATCTGATTATGGTTTGGCTTTTCCTGTTGGTATGCTTTTCAGAACACAGAATACGAGAATAATTTTTCATCCTAAATTAATAAATTGGCATTTATAACTGTGTTATGAGCTTGGTTAATTTGTATTTGTATTGTGTACAATAAAAAGAAACCATGTATCTGAGTGTATAAGGCAGAGGAATAGACGCAGACATTGAAAATGTATTGTGAACAGCCCTGGCTGGTGTGGCTCAGTGGATTGAGCATAGGCCTGTGAACCAAAGGGTCACCAGTTCGATTGCCAGTCAGGGCACATGCCTGGGGTGTGCAGGAAGCAACAACGTATCGATGTTTCTCTCCCTCTCTTTCTCCCTCCCTTCCCCTCTGTCTAAACATAAATAAATAAAATCTTTAAAAAGAAAAAGAAAATTTATTGTGAACATCATGCTTCTTGGCAAACTTAAGGATTTCTTAGATTTAATGGTATCATCTTCCTAAATAGGTATCGTAAACTAACATCAAAGAGTGCAATGTTAAACGTCCTTACAATATTTTCCTAAACAACTTTACTTCTGAAATTTCTTACAAAGTTTGCTAATATCAAATGCATCAGTATAGTCATCCAGGCTGTGTGCACAACTACATAGGTATTATTTTCCTCATTTGGTTTATTGTGTGAACCTTGAGAACTCTTGTGACTCTGGATCTTTTCAGAAGAAATCACCCTTGGAAGTCATGTAGCCTCACTTTTATGAACTAGAGTAGCAGTGTCAAACTCATTTTTACCAGGGGCCAGATCAGCCTCACTGTTGCCTTCAAAAGGCCGAATGTGATTTTAGGACTGTATAAATGGAACTACTCCTTACCAGTTAAGCTAGAGCTCGGAGCTGCTGCCCAGTGGAAAGAAGGTGCTGGGCCAGATAAAACAAGGTGGAGGGCCAGACTCAGCCCTCGGCCCCTGTGTTTGCCACCTGTGAATTAGACCATCACTTCTGAAATAACTGACTCTGTTCCCTAGAAGCAAGTCACTAAGTCTAGCCCACATTCATATGAGTAAAAATAAACTCCACCTTTTGAAGAGTGGATGTTAAATAATTTGTGGACAAGTTTTAAAACTATTACACTTGATAAGCATGGGTTGAGAACAAGGGAAGTCTTGTAAATATTTAACAGTATTATACTAAAATATCCTGCCTGATTCTCTATCTCATAACAGGGGGTATGGTTATGTTTAATGATCCTGGTAGACTTGAATTCCTTTGGCTAAAGTTTTTTCTTATGGGATAGTGTTTGGGTGGGCACTGTCTTTATTTACTCCTGAAGAGAATGAAGAATAATGATGGGAGAGTGCATTCTAACCAGTGCATGTGCAAACGGACCATTCAGGAAACTTCAAATACCAGTTATTATAGGCTGTGAAAGGGAGGATTAATTGGAAGTGAATTGGAAAGGTAGTACACCTCAGTTTCTCCTCCTCTCCTTTCACCTTCAACTTTAGTTATCTTTGTTACATTTTTAAGGTTGGTAACATTTTCTATAGCCATAATCAAGTTTTCTGTAAGTTGTAAGTTGGTTCTAAAAGTTGAAAGTGAACAAGACTTATGTGTTTTATGACTGCGTATAGACTTCAGAGCTATGTATTACTACATCTCCTTCCTTATGTAGATTTTTTTAAGTATTTTATGGAGTTTCTAATTGAGTCTCTTTCTTTTCTTATACGTTTAACATATTCTCAATTTTTTCCCCTCCAGATACCCATATACAGGGGTGTCCAACCTGCGACCTGTGGGCCACATGTAGCCCAGGAAGGCTGTGAATACAGCTTAACACAAAATCGTTAAAAGTTACTTAAAACATTATGAAATTTTTTGTGATTACATGTCACATTGTATTTAGTGTGTGGCCCAAGACAACTCTTCTTTCAGTGTGGCACAGACACCAAAAGGTTGGACACCCCTGAGATAGGATATCCTGTTCATCCTCCTGTAGAGAATAGTCTCATGTGGCCTTTGTCCTCCTGCTCTAAATGGCCCGGCTGCTCTCCTGCTCTCTAGGCCTTTTTTGCTTCTCTGGATTGCTTTCCTATTCCTGGATTCCATTCCTTTTTTTTCTTTCCCTTATTGCTGCTTCACATCCTCAGGTAATTTGCTAAGCAAGGTCGTGAAGGTGCTCAAGTTCCCTAGTACGCATTTGCTGGTCTGAAAATGCCCTTAGTGAACAAAATGTTTTATCGATATCATTAGCTAGTTACATAGTTCTAGATTGGCATTAGAATTCTAATGGCATAGCCACATTGTCTTCTGGTGTCACTCTTGCTGATAAAAAATGTGATTGATATTTGCCTCTGGTTCTTTTGTAATTATTTGTTCTGAAAATTTTTAGACTTCTCTTGGGCATCTGTAATGTCACAGTGATAAGTTATACCTTTGTTTGGGGTTATTTCTTCCTATTTGTTTAGGTTTCTTTGTTATAGGCTTTCCTTGAATACCTGCTAATTCTTTTTTCTATTAATATGTATGAGTGAACAAAAACATCACTTTAGAAGTAGGAGGGGGGGTATATTGACTCCTTATTTTAGAGTAATTGGACAAGGGATTAGGTAAAAGCTAGTATCTATGATTCTCTAGGACTATGCAGTTTCTTTAGGTAAGAACCTTCCTTTTTCTTTCATTGGCCTGGAGTATGAGTGTTTGACTATCTTTTGGAGTGGGGTAGTAGACTGTTTAGTTGCACACAGATGTATATAATTACCCTATTTTCAGCTCGTGTTTTAATCCCATCCTCTATTTCATGAGGCTTTTCTAATGTGGAATTCTCTAGGAGCCTTGTCTGCAATTCCCTGTCTAGGAGGTGACTTTGTCTGTTTGGGTTTTGTCACTTGCCATTTGCTTATGTATTTAAAAAAAAAAACTTAATTTTTTTTTAGAGAGTGGAAAGGAGAGATATTTGTTGTTCCACTTTATTTATGCATTCATTTGTTGATTCTTGTATGTGCTCTGACCAGGGATCAAACCCGAAACCTTGGTGTTCTAGGGTGACATTGTAACCAATGAACTACCTGGCCAGGGCAAGACTTCTTCATGTATTTTGAGTTTTCCAGAAATTTGTTGAAGTGCGTTGCCTGAGGGCCCATTCTTCTATTTTCTTTGTTATTGTGGGTTTATATCTACTTGTTTACTCTTTTTATTTTCAAATTGTATTTTATTGATTATGCTATTACAGTTCTCCTGATATATCCCCCTTTGCTCCCCTACACCCCCACTCCCTCGGGGATTCCCCCGATCATGTCCATGGGTCATACCTGTAAGTTCTTTGGCTACTGTACTTTACATCCCCATGGCCATTCTCCAGCTACCTATTTGTACTTCTTAATCCCCTCACCTCTCACCTATTCTCCCATAAGCCCTCTCTCATCTCTTTATCATTAACCTCTGTCATTTTAATTATGATGTGGCTTGGGGTGGTCCTCTCTGCATCTATCCTGTTTGGGACTCTGTACTTCCTGGACTTGCATGTCTATTTCCTTTACCAAATTAGGGAAATTTTCTTTCATTATTTTTTTCAAATAGATTTCCAGTTTCTTGCTCTTTCTCTTCTTCTGGCACTCCTATGAAGTGAATGGTGGATTGCTTAAAGTTGTCCCACAGCTGCTTACACTATCCTCATTTTTTAAAATTCTCTTTTCTTCTTGTTTGGTTGTTTTTGCTTCCTTATGTTCCAAATCATTGATTTGATTCTCAGCTTCATCCACTCTACTGTGGTTTGCCTCAAAATTATTCTTTATTTCAATTAGTGTATCCTTCATTTCTGACTGGATCTTTTTTAGGCTCTTAAGGTCCTCATCAAGTTCCTTGAGCATCTTTATGACCAGTATTTTGAACTCTGCATCTGATAGATTGCTTATCTCCATTTCATTTAGCTCTTTTCTGGAATTTTGATCTATTCTTTCCTTTTGGCACTGTTTCTTTGTCTTCTGGTTTTGGCAGTCTCCCTGTGTTTATTTTTTTGTAATATATTTTATTGATTATGCTATCACAGTTGTCCCATTTTTTTTTCTTCCCTTTATTCCCCTCCACCGTGCAACACCCCTCCCACCAGCATTCCTCACCACCCTTAGTTCATATCCAACGGTCATATATATAAGTTCTTTGGCTTCTCCATTTCCTATACCATTCTTAGCCTCCCCCTATTTTGTACCTACCATTTATGCTTCTTATTCCCCTTACCTTTCCCCCAGTCTCCCCCCGCTCCTTGCTGATAATCCTCCATGTGACCTCCATTTCTGTGATTCTATTCCTGTTCTAGTTGTTTGCTTAGTTTGTTTTTGCTTTTGTCATTTTTAGGTTCAGTTGATAGTTTTGAGTTTGTTGTCATTTTACTGTTCCTATTTTTGATCATCTTCTTTTTCTTAGATAATTCCCTTTGACATTTCATATAATAAGGGCATGGTGATGATGAACTCCTTTAACTTGACCTTATCTGGGAAGCACTTTATCTGCCCTTCCATTCTAAATGAAAGCTTTGCTGGATAGAGTGATCTTGGATGTAGGTCCTTGCCTTTCATGACTTTGAATACTTCTTTCCAGCCCCTTCTTGCTTGTAAGGTTTCTTTTGAGAAATCAGCTGATAGTCTCATGGGCATTCCTTTTAAGGTAATTGTCCTTTTCTCTTGCTGCTTTTAGGATTCTCTCATCTTTAATCTTAGGTAAAGTAATTATGATGTGCTTTGGTGTGTACTTCCTTGGGTCCAACTTCTTTGGGACTCTGAGCTTCCTGGAAGTCTATTTCCTTTGCCAGATTGGGGAAGTTCTCCTTCATTATTTTTTGAAATACATTTTCAATTCCTTGCTCTTCCTTTTCTCCTTCTGGCACCTCTACAATTTGGATGTTGAAATGTTGAAAGTTGTCCTGGAGGTTCCTAAGCCTCTCCTAACTTTTTAAAATTATTGTTTCTTCATTCTGTTCTGGTTGAATGTTTATTTTTTTCTGCTCCAAATCATTGATTTTAGTAGTTCTGGTTTCCTTCCCTTCGCTGTTGGTTTCCTGTATATTTTTCTTTATTTCAATTTGCATAGCCTTCACTTCTTCCTCTATTTTGCAACCATAGCCAGCCATTTCTGTGAGTATCCTGATTACTAGTGTTTTGAACTCTGCATCTGATAGGTTGCCTATCTCTTTATTGCTTAGTTCTATTTTTTTAGCTTTGATCTGTTCTTTCCTTTGGGCCATAGTTTTTTCTGACAGAGTGCCTATTTCATTCTAAGGAGCGGAGCCAACCCATGTGCTAAGTTGTGGTGCTATATGTGGGGGAGGGGTCAGAGGGAATAATGCTGCTTGTTCAGCTCACCATCTTTCAGTCACTTCCCCCACTTCTCACAAGCAAATTGGGCCCTTCTGGTGCTTATTCCCAGGTGGGTGGGTTTATGTACATTGTAGAACCCTGGGGGTCTCTCCAAGGAACTCTCCTGTGAGGCTGTGAGTTTCTCCTACTGCCACCACCCCCACAGGTGTTTCCAGTCAGAGGTTTTGAGGCTTTATTTCCCTGCACTGTAGCCCTTGGTTGGTTGGTCTGTGTGGCTCCCCAGTTGTTCCTCCTGGTTTATTCACACACAAATGTGGGACTGCCTGGTCCACCAGCTGCCACCTTGCCATGTATCCTCTCCACTCCAGCTGCCTGTCTCCACCCCTCCTACCAGTTTGATCAGCACAGGAGTTTTGACCTTCTCTGTTTCCAACCTGGGCCAGTTCATTCCTCTTTAGGCAACCTGGTGGCCCCCTGCTCCCAAGAAGCCACTATATTGATGCTGAACTTAGTGCGGACACCTGATTGGCATAGCTCACTACAGTCCAGAACTCTTGGGCTCATGTGATCCTCCTGCCTCAGCCTCCTGAGTAGCAGGGACTACAGGGCCACACCACTGCACCCAGCCTCTAGCAGTCTGAATGAATGTTTCTTCTTTAACTCCTTGGTTGTCAGACTTCCATACAGTTCCATTTTCTGGCAGTTCTGATTATTTTTTGTTTTTAAATTTGTTGTCCTTCTTTCGGTTGTGTGACAAGGCAAAGTAGATCTACTTTCATCTACATTTTGGCTAGAAGTCTGTTAATATGTATTATTAGGTGGAGTTGCTTTGATTCTGTGTCTTGGTGTAGTGTGGCCTAATGTATGCAGTAGGTGTCCTGTAGGGTCCAGTGACACATCCCCTATCACTCAAGCTGGATCCTTGAGGTGCGCCTTTCGTGTGGGCTGCGCATATGCCTTCCTCTTTTAGTGCAGCCATGGTTGCTATTGGCAGATCAATGGGAAGGATTTTCCCAGGCTAGTCAGCTGAAAGGATTGGCTGTGACCACTTAACACAACCCTCCACAGAGGATCAGCTGTACCAGGGGCAGGGTGGTGGGGCTCCAATGTGGTCCATAGCTGCCCACTGGGCGTGCTGGCCGTAGGGTTTCCCAGGTGTTGCAGGTCAGTATCAGCCCCCATCTGTGCTTTGTATGGGGCCACCCTGTCTGAGTTATAAAGCAATCTGAGATGGCTGCTACTTGTGCTGGGCTTGGAGATTTCCAGGTGAAGCCAAGCGGTGAATCTAGGCAGCTAGTTCTGGGCCTGGGGCTCACTGAGACCAGCTGCTGCTTGTTTGAGAGGATTTAGAAGTTGTGTAGCAGGAGCCAAGATGAGCCATTCATACAGAAAAGCAGCTTAGGTGGGGCGAGTCTCTGGTGATCCACAAGGTGGGTCAAACAGCATTAGCAAGGTTGATGGAATTTTAGATTTGGCAACAGTCTGCTGGCCCTGTTGGGGGAGGGCCCAGAGAAGGGACAATGGCCTCTACCTGCCTTTATGCCAGAAACCTCAGCCTCCCCCTGCACACCACTGGTGCCTCTCAAGCTGCCACCCTGGTGCCAGAGCCCAGAGGGAATGAGTCTGAGTAGGTGAGTCTATGTGTGGGTTCTTCAGGAGGAACTGTTTGGGGCTCCAGAAGTTTCTTCCACTGACTCAATCCCCGAGGGTTTTTGCAGACAGAAGTTGTGGGGACTTACCACCTGGCATTGGAGCCCTGGGCTGGGCCTCCTCGCTCCCGAGATATCCCTCACGAATTTTTATCCTCCACATGTGGATGTGGGGTCAGCCTGTTCTGCATCTTTTCCCTGCTACCAGTCTGGATGGGTGTGATTTCTTTAATTCTGTAGTTGTCAGACTTCCATTCAACTCGGTTTCTCTCAGTTCTGAGCAATGGTTGTTCTATATTTCAGTTGTAATTTTGTTGTGGTTGTGCAGAGAGGCAAGCCATGTCTGCGCACCCTGCCTTCTTGACCAGAAGTCTCCTCTCTTATTCTGGAGTGAAGGGGAGGAGATAAACAAATTTGGAATTTTTGACTACTGGTAATATGCATTGTAGAGTTCTTAAGATTTTAAATAAAGCTATTAAAGGAACAGTTGATATTTCAAAGACATAGTCTTACACTTTTTCTTGCATTCTAGGTGATTTGAATCCCAGGTTCATTGCAGATTTACTTTGTGATTTTAGGCATGCAGTGTAGTGTGGCATCTTAACAACACTTTATATATTGTACAGCAGTGGCTCTCACACATTTTTTGAGTGCAAACTATACTGAGAAACATTTTATTTTATAACTCAGTACTCAGATATAGTTTATGAAATAATACTCTTACATGTAATATGCTGATACTTTATATTTTAAAATTTCTGATTGTGACCCACTAAAACAATCTTCCCAGGAATGGGTTGCAACCCACACTTTGAAAAATAGTTTTTTAAAACTGTATTTCTTGAAGTGTAAGCTAGATACATCTTCAAGTTTGCTTATTGAAGAAAACTTAAGAATTTAGAAATAAGTAGGGATGACCTACCTGGGCTTTGTGAGTTTCAAAAGTTGTGTTAAATCTGGGCTATGAAAGGTCTCACTCAGCAGAAGACCATGCAGGGAATTCTAAAGTGGTGAGAACTTTTTAGTGGGATCAAATTTCAGTCATAATCAAATAGAAGACAATTAAGATGCACTTAAAAAAACTCATCTTCTAGTCAGATTTAAAGATATATTTTTCAAAGCAAGGCACATTTGTTTTTTAGATAAAATTACTTGCTTTTGCAGTGTTCTTGTATCTTTTATAATTTTCATGCTGAGCTTTTATACGGGGGAGTCATTAATATTTTTAGAAGAGCATTTTTAGTAAATCCTTAGCTCTGATGTTATTGAAAAAATAAATGTAAATTGGTATTTCATCCTTATATAATATCCTTAAGTTGTAATAAAGTTTCCTTTAAGCAACATATAGGCTTAAGGTTTCTAAAATTGTCAAATATGATACACTGTGATACTAATTAGTGGTTGGAATTGCTCCTAGGTAAATACTTAGGGAGGTCAAAATACAGGGTCTGGCAGGAGTAACATCTGCTTGAGTATGGTTGGTAGGGTAATAATATGGGTGTAATAACTTATAGTTTTAATTTGAACATTTCACCTAAAATGTCATATGGTATGCTTGAGTATGATATTAATATATTACAGAGTTACATGCTTATGATTTTGTAATAAAAAAGGGGGTATTATTTGTGCCAGACCCTGTTTACTAACAGGTTTATGTATAGGCTGGGGTTTTCCTCTTCATTCAAATAGCAGTCACTAGGATTTTAAATATGGATTCTTTATTTGCTCCTGATACATTTACATATTTCAGAAGAAATTAGTATCCCTTGAAACAGATACATGTCATCATTTCAAGAAGACCTGATTTAAACTGCTCCAACAAAAATTTTGGGTTTTTGGCAATAAATTTGTAGGTGATTGAGCAAACAGATACTGTGTTGTACTTTGGTGCAAAAACAATGACACTGTCACCATCCACCATTCCAGTTGCTGTGTGATGTAATACTGTAAGGTGTTCTGAATTTTTCCTTTGAACTTGTGTGTTTCCAGAAGTGTTTTTATTTTTAAACCTCTCAGTGAAATACCTATCACCATAAGAATCAGAATGGACATTATTCACATTGAAAATGGCAAATGGATAATCAACATTAGCCTAGTAAAAATAGTCAAGTAAAAACAATGTGTGACATTGCTGCCAAAATGTAAGACATTGCCAGACTGAAACATCATGGAGTATGGCAGACATCATTTGCAAGCATTCCTGTAACGGTGAAGCTGCAGCATTAAGTGGCCTGTGTAGATACTGTCAGTGCTTTTTACATTTAATGGATACAATTATTATGCATTATTTTTCTCACAAATTTTTATTTATATTTGTGAAATATAGCCAGAACATAGTCTGATCTTTTTTCAGCCTATCAAAATTACTTTTTTTTTCTAAGGAGAAAATTCAGTGTAACTGATGTTTTAGAAAGGTGCCTAAGATTTGGGACATACTAAACATTTACAACTGCAAAATATTTTACAATCTTTTTAATGATGTAAACTGTCATCATCACGTTTTCTTACTAGGATAACCATCCTAAAAATGTTTTACCTGTATAAAAACGTTGCGTGTCTTGAACTAAGCCATCCAAAGGTGTAGATAACAGTAGCTTCTTCTCTCATTTAACCTTTTACAATCTGGTCTACTCTTCTACACCTGTTTCACCTTAGCTGCCAAGAAACTCAGCACAAAAAAGTACTTAAAATAATAGCAGTCAAAAACCTTGTAGTTTCTATAACTTTCCTGCTTTTAATTATGATTTTATTTTTAATTGTTCTATTTACATTTACTCTTGTAAGTACTTTCAAATTCTTTTTAATTCCAGATTATGTAGAGAATCGGCCCTGTCTATATTGTAAATAGCAATAACTTTTACATTTATTTATTGACTGATAGCATTATTATTTTATGTTTTGTACCGTTCCCACTTGAGAATGGGAAATCATCTCTAACTTTCAGAACTAACCTCAAGGGACTGTTTTGAAAGTTAAATAAATTCACACATATGAAACATTTAGAATTATGTTTGGCATGAAGCAAACACTAATGTTAGTAGTATTATAATTTATTATGTAGCACAGTGGACTGTTCAATAGAACATGTACTTACAGGAAGGGTTAGTTAGAAAAAGATTATTCTTTAATATCTAAAAATAATTGAGGATTGCGCCCCGGCTGGCGTAGCTCAGTGGATTGAGCGCGGGCTGCGAACCAAAGCATCGCAGGTTCGATTCCCAGTCAGGGCACATGCCTGGGTTGCAGGCCATGGCCCCCAGCAACTGCACATTGATGTTTCTCTCTTTCTCTTTCTCCCTCCCTTCCCTCTCTAAAAATAAATAAATAAAATCTTTAAAAAATAAAAAAAATAAAAATAATTGAGGATTGGAAACTTTTATTTTAGCTTTTATTTTTTAATTGTGTTTTTCCATTACCATTTATCCCCTTTATACCCTACTTCCCCTGCAGTCACCCCACTGTTGTCCATGAGTCCATTTTCATTTTTGCTTGATCCCTCCACCCCCTAACCTCCCCCCATAGCTGTCATCCTGCTCTCTATGAGTCTGTCTCTCTTTTGCTTGTTAGTTCAGTTTGTTCATTGGATTCCACGTATGAGTGAAATCATATGGTATTTATCTTTCTCTGACCGGCTTATTTCACTTAGCTATATCACACTAGCATAGTGTTCTCCAGTTATATCCATGTTATTGCAAAGAGTACATTTTTCTTCTTTTTTTTTGTGGCCCAGTAGTATTCATTGTGTAAATGTCCCATAGTTGTTTCATCCACTCATCCACTGATGGACACTTAGATTACTTCCATATCTTGGCAATTGTAAGTAATTCTGCAGTGAACATAGGGGTGCTTATGTTCTTTTGAATTAGTGTTTTGGGGTTTTTTTTGGATATAATCTGAAAAACTTCTATTTTAACTCAGCACTTTCAAAGGAATCGAAATGTTAACTTCTTTCTAAATATTTCTAATGTTTGGGAAAATCCAGATATGACCTGTCCCACCCAAGCTTTAGGTAATGCTGGGATGTAGTTCTGGAAGAGAGTAAACAAATTCAAATACCAGTAAATCTTTAGGCTAAGAGATGGGTTACTAAACAGAGAAGCTATGAAAAACATTAATTTCTTTCCAGAAAAGACATAAGAATTAGGCGCCCAGAAAAGAAACTTTTTTTTTCATGTAGCATGTTTCTGAATTGACTATTTATCAATCTTGTCTGAAAATCATTTTGTGTCTTCTAACATGTTAGCCATAGGCTGCTAACATGTGGTGTAAGAAAAAAATGCTTTCCATTTGTATTCCACTTTGAAATACATGATGCATCTACCTTCATGATCATTATCTCATTTGATCCATTTAAATCTACCAAGAAGGTAGGTTATTGATAAAAATGGTCATTGTTATAAATTCTTAAGGATAGACATGATGTAATAATCCACTGTTTATGCCATTTTGGTATCCAGCACCAAATTTGAACTTTCCATTGTTCTGTAGCCTGTTTTTCAGTATATACTCTTTATTCTTTAAATCTAGTGTTTAAGCATCACATATTTTTTAATCCCTTTTATATCCTATGCTAGATGTATAAGAAATGAAAAGGAAACCCTGATAAGTGAGTGATCCTTGCCTTTGAGGAATCTGCAGTATTTTGGGGAAGTGGGGTGGAGGTGATAAAAGAAATATTTGTTAAATACAAACCTCAAGATACTAATGTGTTCTCCCAACTAGTACTCTCTTGACTCTGTGATTGAGATTGTGAGTACTATAGATGTTCAGAGAAGAAAGGGATCTTTGTATCCTGATCTACCTAAGGGAAGTTTTGTGAGTAATGAGATTTAAGTTTATTCTTAAAGAGTGAGTAGGATTTGGGAACAGGAGAAAATCTGGTAAGGTATTTCAGGGAGGGAAAAGAGTATGAACAAAGGCATGTCCTTTGGAGAACAGGAAAAGGAGAGATTTCACATTGAGGAGGAGGTAGGGGGAGGAAAGAGAGAATAGGACTGGCTATCACATATTAAAATAGGATATTTATGAATTTGTGTTGCTTTTAACATGAGAAAAACAGCTAAAGAAATATTTAAAGACTGTTAGAACTGAGTTAACTTCTAGAGGTATGATACCTATTTCCCCAAACCATCATTATAATAGAATTTAATTATATGTAGACATATACATACACACACTATAATAAAGACATAAAGCCATATAATAGGAATATAGATGTTTTTCTAAATAAGGATTTTAGTTAGTAACTGAGAGAACTATGGGGATTTCCTGTACAATATGAGTTGAGGATTCTTACAGCTCAAATAGTCACCCCTTTCTAGTGTAATACACACTTAGTCTAATAAGTTTAGCCTAATTTGGAACCTTACAAAAAGCAGAGGTGTCCATCTTCTAGTTTTGAAAACATAGTGTTAAGCAGCCCTGGCTGGTGTGACTCAGTGGATTGAGCACCTGCTGGCAAACCAAAGGGTTGCCATTTCAATTCATTCCCTGGGTTGCCGGCCGGGTCCCCAGTGGGAGGTGCTCGAGAGGCAACCACACATTGATGTTTCTCTCCCTCTCTTTCTCCCTTCCCCTCTCTCTAAAAATAAATAAATCTTTAAAACTTAGTATTGAGCAGACATCTACTTATTAATTGAAATCAACTCAATACCAGTTTTAAGTGGACGTCATTTATTAATTGAAATTAAGTGCATATCCCCATTTTAACTTGAGGGGCAAGCCCCTAGAGGATTTAAGAAAAAGGCCATTTGGGATACAACTGACTTCTCATAGAATAGCTGATTCTGCTTCGAATGACTAATGATCATTTTGTGACGAGCAAGGATAGTGAATTTGTGAGGGTATGACTAATAAGGTTTTATGCAGTTTGTATGCCAGATGTTCTTCACTCTGAACCCCTATAGAATGAGGTTTAGTTCTGGGGTAAAGATAACTATTTAACATGTTATTAACTTGCTATTAAAAATCACAGCAAATTTAATGCCCTTTTTATAAAGGATACATTTAAAACATTCCCACTTTAGAACAGTTTCATTAAAGGTGATCCTAAATAAAAAACTTTTGACTCTTTATATTTTTACTTCAGAAGTCATATAAATTTTGTCATTCTTTATAATACCCACATTTGTTTCATTGTAAAAAATTGTTTTAAATTATCATTCCATAAAATTGACCAGTCAAAATGAGTTTAGGATATCTGACTTGCTACATTTTAGCACAGTACCTTATCTACACAGTACCTTTAAGGACAGTTACTTGAATACAGTTGCGTAGTAATTTCACTAGCTTCCTGTCCCCTAAGAATTTAAAAAGCATAGGCACCTTTGGTTAGGTTATCATTTTTATGAAGATACCTACCTTTATCTTCATGTAAAGTAGGTATTTGTTTTGAATGGAGGAATACTTTGTATATAATGAGCTAAGTATCAGTATTGAAATATGATTTTTAAAAATGTAATCTCAGTACAACAAATTTAAATACCTGAACTAAGTGAAAGTCTTTGTTTACAGATTTGAAAGTTCAGAATTATTTTTTGAATGTTGGAAACAAAAGGATTTAATGCATTTGTTAGAATCAAATCAATATAATGTGCCCATATTTTTGTAATAAGTAAGAAGTAAAACAATAAACATTTGTTGAATGTCTATTATGTGCCAGATACTGTGCTAGCAAGACAAAGGGAGCTTGGGGAGGGAGGGGGGGAGATAGATAACAATAACACTTGTTTTTTTGTCGTTAGGGGCCTCGTATTTTCTAGGGGTGTTATTGCCATGTAGCAGAATAAATTTAAAATAGAGATAGGCACCTTTGATAAATTTGGATAAAAGTGGATTAACAAATGTTTCAGTGCCATAGAGAAAGCTTCTGAGAGGGGAATATGCTTATATTGAAACTTAATAAATGGAGACAGTTCCCAGGGTGGGAATGTGGGAGAAGAGCATTCAAGACGGAGAAAAAAGTGTAAATTTTCCAGGAAATTGCCAGGAGTATGGTTTAACAAAGTGAAATGGCATGCTGGAAGGTACCAAGAGATGACTTGACAGTAGGCAGCTGCATTCTTTATGCAGTCTTGAGGAGTTTGAGCTTCAATCTGTAGTTTCTGGAGGATATTTGAAAAGTGCTGAGTATGGCCAGATCTCATTTTAGCAAGATTTTAGCTTTTGAGGTAGTTCAGAATGAATGAGGAGTAGTCATGGTTATGGCACCGGCAAGAGGAGTAGTTAGGTTACCATTTATGTAATCTAGATGAGAGATGATAAGTCATTAAAATGGCAGTGCAAATGACAAAAAAAGTGGTGGTGGGGGGGAGATTCCAGATATGTAAAATATACAGACTCAATGGTATTTATGACTGATTGTGGGTAGTTAGAAGAAAGAGTCCATATAAATCTCAGTTTCTGTCAAGAATGATGTGATTAGATGGGTAAATTTCTCACTAGATTTTTGAGCGAAGTTTTATGTATATGAATAGCTTCTATAAAATTAATAAGCATATAAAGGTAACTTCTGAGTAGGTTAATTCTAAGTTTCTTTTTTTTATTTATAGATGCCACTTCAAATGAACAACAAGAGCTCTTCTGTCAGAAGTTGCAACAGTGTTGTATACTGTTTGATTTCATGGACTCTGTTTCAGACTTGAAGAGCAAAGAAATTAAAAGAGCAACACTGAATGAACTGGTTGAGTATGTTTCAACTAATCGCGGTGTAATCGTTGAATCAGCGTATTCTGATATAGTAAAAATGGTAAGCTTCTAGACTTATGTTCCTCAGATTTATATAAATTCAAGTAATAGCTGAGGTGTAATTATGAATTAATGAGATCTTTTTTTAATTAAAGATTTTATTTATTTATTTTTAGAGAGAGAGGGGAAGGGAGGGAGAAAAGAGAGGGAGAGAAACATCAATGGGTTGCCTCTTGCATGTGCCCCCAGGCAGGGACCTGGCCAGGAATGAACTGGCAACCTTTTGGTTTGTGGGATGACACCCAACCCATTGAGCCCTACCAGTCAGGGTGAGACTTTTTTATTTTTTTAAGATTTTATTTATTTCTAGAGAGAAGAGAAGAGAAGGAAGGAGAGAAACAGCAATGAGTGATTGCCTCTTGCGTGCCCCCAACTGGTGACCTGGCCTGCTACCCAGGCATGTGCCCTGATTGGGAATCAAACTGATGACCCTTTGTTTGGTTTGCAGGCTCGTACTCAATCCACTGAGCCACACCAGCCAGGGCGAGACTTATTTTTAATAAATTTGTAATAATTAATGGACTCAGAATGTTTTTTAAAATAGCCCATTTGAAAGATTATCCATTCATTTCAGTGATGTTGGTATTGCTTATTATAATTGGGGAATTCAGTAGCCACAATGGCTAGTGGCTACCATATTGGGTAGTACAAATCTAGATCTCAGGAGAAAGATGTAGGCTCAAGATTATACATACTGATAGATAATTAACGCAATGGGCCTGAATAGTCACCAAGAGAGAAGGGCTAAAGGGAGAAGAGAAGACCACTGGAACACCAAGAGTCTCTCCACATTTCATTGGTGGGGAAGGAAGTCAGATCTAAAAAATTCTTATTTAGGACATTTTTAATACCATGTTTGTAGATCCTATAATACTTGAATTTTAATTAAAACTCAAGACTTTTCAGAAGTTAAATAATATAAATGTTTGCAATATGTGATATGAAAAATACTGCCAACTTTTTTGAAGATTAGGGTACTGTTTATTAATAGTTCAGCCTTATTCTTCATCAGAGAGTAGATATTTGTTTAAGATTTTTGTATGCATACTAACAAAATAAAGGAAGATCAATTGAAATAATTAGAGAGTCAGAGTCCATAATTTAAGTGTAAATGTTTACAGGGTATCGAAGGTTATAGCAAGTATAACTTAGAGTTGCCTTCATTTCCATCCCCTTGCTAATACATGTTCTGGGGGAAGAGCAAATGTGTAGAAAGTTAAATTTCACCCTAATATACCACATGGGTTTTTTCTTTTATCACACTGTGCTAGAAGACTTGTTAAAAGGACTTAAGAAATTTTGGTGGGGTTTTTTTGGAAAAATTAAAAGCTTTAAAAATTTTTAAAGGTTAGCGATAGAACATTAATCAAAATGAAATTGGCTTTCTCAACTCCCAGAGACAGTCAAAGGTGACAGTTTGAAAATATAAATAGTGAATATTGATAGGCTGCTTATTTGGGTTTTTTTTTTATTTTGTGTTTATCATTAAAAAATGTTCAGAGAGAACAGCAACATTCACAGTAGTGTTTCCACTGATTTCAAATGGTTTGTACTCAGGAATTTTGAAAGTCCTTGGAAAGATACTTTATTTTTATCTCTATAAAGTTGTTGCTTAGATATTGAAAGTACTCAAATACTTGAGTCATATTATTCTGTGATTGCTATATACTAATACATTTTGGGATTTATTTCTTTTCCCAAGTAAGAAGGTGTGTGTGATTCAGCTTGTGGATATTGGTTTTAGATAATAGTGAAGTCAACTCACCAACTTAGTCCTTTAAAATTCAAATCTTTGGTATATTATATATAGTTAATTTTCTAGCATGTCAAATTCTATGTTATTACTCTCTAAGTCTTATGATTATAGTAATTGACTGTTAGCAGTTATTTAGCCTACCAGAGATGCCACTTCATAAGAATAGTTGGAAATTTTTTGCACTACTACATTCCCCTTGTCTCGTCCTCTATTCCCCAAATAGTTTATCTCAAATGACCAGCCCAGCAAAGTATGCCTTTATTGCTGACTAAACTAAACCATTTGACTTGTTAGCCTGCACATCATTCTTCAAAGAATTATGAATTGGGACCACAATCTGTCCTTTACTAGGGAAAAAGGATATGTAGTTTACCTTGGTACTGAGATAATGTGAAAGATGAAATATATATACTGTATTTCATTGAATCTAAAATGAAAACTCTCAAAGCACTTCCTGATTTCAGAGATTAACTTTTTTAAAAGGCTCAGAATAGATGAAATACAGTAAAATAAATTATCACGAGGTATTTTAAACTGTCCATAATAGCAATGAAGACATTCTGTTCCTTCCCTCCTCTTCCTTAGTGTGTGGTATGTATATATAAGAATGGAGATATTTTACCAAATTTGGGGTTTTAAGATAAGTAAATGGCTGGGTTAGAATATAGGGGAAGTTGTGGAAAAATGAAAAGAATCAAGTTAGGGATAAGGTAGAGTTAGGAGCTTGATGCTTCCAAATTGCTCCCCTACCCCAATACATTTCCCTCTGTTCCTCTACTTTTTTTTTTTTAAGAAAAACTTGGAAAGAACTTGTTATTTGTTAAAAAAGATTGTATTTATCTTTAGAGAGAGGGAAAGAGAGGGAGAAAAGAAAGGGAAATATCAGTAAGTGCCCTGACTAGGGACCAAACCCTCAACCCTGGCATGTGCCTTGACTGAGAATTGAATTGGCAACCTTTTCCTTTGAGGAATGATGCCCAACCATTTAGCCACCCGATCAGGGCAACAGCTTGTAATTTAAGGAAGAGAAATTCGGAGTGAAGAGAAATTCAGAGGTAATCTGTAATCTTCAGTAGTTTGCTGTCTGAAGAAGTCAGACAAAAACTAATGCCTGCCTTCTTCATATCTTGAAGATGTTTATAGGTTTTTTTTTTTTAAACTAAGCTCAGCCACAATTTAACTTTTTTCTTAAATAAAGTAAGTATTGCATTTTGCATTGTTGAATTCAATTACATAACAAAGAACATAAATCTAAATTTATTTTTCTTTACAGATCAGTGCTAATATCTTCCGTACCCTTCCTCCAAGCGATAATCCAGATTTTGATCCAGAAGAGGATGAACCCACACTTGAGGCTTCTTGGCCTCACATACAAGTATGGAACATAATTATGTATTGACAGTTTTTATATTTATGATATTCTGCTGAAATCATGACTCCTTAAGATCTGAGTGTCTGTTTAAAAGATTTGACTTGTAATACCTTTTTAACATTATTTTCTCCCAAAAATGTTGCTTTTCTTTTTTTATTGTGATAAAATACACTTACCATTTAAACTAGTTTCAAGTGTACTTATTCAGATGCATTAAGTACATTCACAATGCTGTGCAACCCCTACCACTATCTAGTTCCAGAACTTTTTATCTCCCCAAATGGAAACTCCCTTGTCATTAGCAGCCACATTCTATTCCACCATACTCACAGCCCTCATAACTACTAATCTACTCTCGCTCTGGATTTGCCTGTTTTGGATATTTAATATAAATGGAATTATATGGTATGTGAACTTTTGTATCTGGGCTTTTTCACCTAGCATAATATTTTCAAGGTTTATCAATGTTGTATGTGTATCACCACATTCCTTTTAATGGCGGAACAATATTCTGTTGTATGGATATACCTCATTTTGTTTATCCATTAATCAGTTGATGGACATTAGGGTGGTTTCTACTTTTTGGCAATTGTGCTTAAAGCTGTGAAGAACATCCATGTACAAGTTTTTGTTTTAACATCTGTTGCCCATAGTTTGGTGTGTTGTGTTTTTGTTGTCATTCATTTCAAAATATTTTCTAATTTCCCTTGTGATTTCTTTTTTTATTAATTATTTGAATGTGTTTAATTTCTACATTTTCATGACTCCCACATTTCTGTTATTAATTTCTAATTTTATTCCATTGTGGTTGGATAATAAATATACTCTGAATGTTTTCAATCCTTTTAAATTTATTAAGGCCTATTTTATGACCTAGCATACAGTCTCTCCTAGAGAATGGTTCATGTGTGCTTCAGAAGAGTGTGTATTCTGTTGTTGCTGGGTAGGGTGTTCTGTAGAAATCTTAGATCTAGTTGGTTTATAATGTTCAAGTCTTCTATTTCCTTGTTAGTAATCTTCCCTTTAGTTCTAACCATTAGTGAAAGTGAGATATTGAAGTTTCTGACTATTACTGTTAAATTGTGTACTTCTCTCTTCAGTTCTAACAGTTTTTGCTTCAAATATTTTGGTGGCCCTGTTGTTAGCTACATATGTTTATAATTGTTATATGGTATCTTCCTTATGGATGGCTGTTACCGCTAGAACTATTAAAATAGAGTTTCTGTGTTTCTTTCATCTGGCATTAGTATGGCCACTCAGTTCTCCTTTGCATGATACATCTTTTCCATTCTTTTCTTTTAGTCTGTTGATTCTTGGAATTTGAATTGTTTCTTGTAAATGCATGTGGTCGGATCATGTTTTTTTATTTTATTTATTTTTAAGATTTTATTTATTTATTTTTTAGAGAGAAGGGGAAAGAGAGGGAGAGAAACATCAGTGTGTGGTTGCCTCTCATGAGCCCCCCACTGGGGGACCTGACCCACAACCTGGGCTTGTGCCCTGACTGAAATTGAACCTGTAACCCCCTGGTTTGCAGGCCTGCACTCAATCCACTGAGCCACAACAGCCAGGGCGGATCATAGTTTTTTAAAATCAATTTTGACAATACCTGTCTTTTGACTGGAATGTTTAATCCAGTCACATTTAATGTAATTGCTGATAATGCAGGCTTTACGTCTTCCACTTTGTCATTTTCTGTATGTCTTATGTCTTTTTTGTTCCTCTGCTCCTCCATTACTGCCTTTTACATTAACTAGGTATTTTCCAGGGTACCATTTTATTTCAATTCCCATGTTTCTTTATAGTTTTTCACTTATTTTCTTAGTAGATACCCTGGGGATTACAATTAGCATCTTAAAACAATCTAGTTTGGAATACTAATTTGAAATCAGTAATTTTTAAAACTTTGGTTCAGTATATCTCCATTCCCTCCTTTATGGTATTATTGTCATATTGGGTTGGCCAAAAAGTCTGTTTAGTTTTTTCCATAAGAGACACATTTTTCATTTTCACTAATAACTTAATTGATGTGGATATCTTGAGTATGTCAGCTATCTCCTAGTAGTGACTTTCTAGTGGATAGAGGCCAGGGGTGCTGCTAAACGTATTCTAGTGCATAAGATAGCCCCACAGCAAATAATTATTTGGCCAAAATGTCAAGAGTACCAAGAAACTTCGCAAACCACTTTCGACACGTTCGATCAGTCACAACACCTTCTCCATACATGGCGCAAATCTTTTCTTGCATTTTTACCTCTCTTGAAATAATATAAATAAAGCATAATACTTCAAAAATGTTGCATATCTTCTATCTTCAGTATTAAAATGACTGTACAAAAATTCACCAATTTTGATGTTTTTTTAAAATGCACGCTGATATGACAGCTGTCACAATACAGTCTAACAGAATAGTTTCAAATGAAGTTAAAGACAACTAAGCGTTACTAGAGCCATCTATGGAAAAAACTTGGTGGACTTTTTGGACAAACCAATACAAATTCTTATGACATTTACTTCATACCTTTTCAGCTTCATTTTAACAACAATAAATTAGACCTTCCAAATAATTCAGTGTCATCACTTTTTTTTTAGACCTCATAAATCAGTTTCTAAAGATACAATTATACACATACAGATGTGCCTTAGTTAAATGGAACAAAAGTTTATATATACACATTCTAACTAGAGAATTAAACATTACAAAGCATGGTGAAATGGAAATGAATCTGGTGATAGACCTCTACTGAAATCCTAGTTTGCTACTTTTCTACATGTATGCTCTTGGGTGAGCTACTTCTCTGTAACCTCCTTTATAAAATTGGGGTAAAACCGGGTTGTATAAAGATTGAGTGGGGTGACATATACACAGAACCCAGCACAGTTTTTAAAACTGTACTATTTTTTGCTCTCCCCTTTTTTTCTTAAATGCTATTACTTTTGGTATTTTGCTACCTTTATATTGATATCTTTTTATGAGACCCTTAGTTCTTTCTTTTGTAGCTATTTTATTGGTTCCCTAGAATGAACAATACTGAAATTAGCAAATAGCCCTTTCCCCAATTCCTTCTGCCCTAGCATGTAATGTAAAGTTAATATACTTTCACTCCACAGTAAATACCTATATGGCACTTTGAAGCTTCTACTTTGCATATACTCTTCTCCATCCTTTCCCACAACTCCGTATTTTTGAGAGTTGTATGATACCTACACACAGTTAGAACATGTAACTAATTGTATGCTACCCTGTCACCTTTATGCCCATCACTTGTTATTAGTTCTATAGATAACATATTTAATGTTCACAATAATTCCTTATGTCAGAGTTTCTCCAGTCATTTCTTGGTAATTTGGAGCTCAATCTTTAGTAGCAGAGCTCATGGGAACATTATTCCATGAGTTCTTTCATGCTGAATAGCAGTTTGTCTTTATAGCCTTTATTTTTAAAGATTAACTTAATTTGATGTAAAATCCTAGGGTGATATTTTTCCTCAAGTACCTTAAATATGTTATTCTATTGTCTTCTGATTTCAGTCTGATTTTCTTTCCCTTCTATAAAGACTCGGCATTTTGCCTGGACACCTAAAGGATATTTTCCCTTTAATGGCCAATTACTTTACTGGACTATATGTACACAAGTGGTGATTTTCTAGGTAAATTTCTCCAGCTGAATAGTACTCTTTACTGTAGAAGTCCATTTTTATTCCTGAAACATTTTCTTCAGTAATAGTTTTTAATATTTCTTTTGTTCCACTGCTTTGCTTTCCTTCTTTGGGACTGCCTGCTATTCACATGTTGGCTCTGTATCTCTCTCTTAAAATCACTTCTTTAATCTTTCTTCATTCTCTTGGATTGTTCTTAGTTTTTCTTCTTTCCATCCTCTGTTCCCTTTTTCTGTTCCTCTAGCTGTGAGACGGAATGAGGGTGAGTCTTGAGTTTTTCCAGCTTCAGTAGTGGAGACAGGCAGGAGGAAGGGAATGGGCGTTAGGTTAGCCTGCCACAGGGTTTTTTAAATTACAGAGGAAAAAAACAGATTTTTAGGGAACTAAGATTTTTGTAGTGTTTATCATGTACCAGGCAATGTTTTTAGGCACTTAACATAAACTGTCTCATTAAGAGTATGTTGATTATTACATAAGTTGTTTCATATATTAAATCAATTAAAAATCTGTTTAAATTAGTTTCCTCTTAATAGAGGTTGGAAAACATTCAGTCACCATATTCCTTAAAAAGAACCTTCTGTGTACTTGATCACTAAAGTTGCTTCTCAGCCTCTCTGGGCCAAACATTTCCAGTTCCTTCAGCTTTTTGTAAAGTATCTTATTTTCAGATACTTTAACCATCTTTTCTAGTTTCTGTTGTACCTTTTTCTAAAGTCTTTTATTGATGAAGACCAAAATTTTGTATGTGTTAACTACATTGGGAAAGACATGGTCATACTGAGTAGGATGGCAAGATTATCCACCATTCCTTATGCTTTTATCTTTCATGTTTTAGGGAGTTTTGTTCTTTTTTGTTTGTTTATTTACCGAAATAGTAATACCAACCATACATTGAACATGTGAAGTTTGCTATTTTATTAGGGAACTGAATCCATTTCTGAAAGTATCTAGTCTTTGTAGTACTGTTTCTTAGATTCTTGGATCAAATTATTTCTTCATATAGAACACTGAGAAACTTCCATAACTACAGTAAATATTTATTGAGCATCTGTTGTGTTCCAGGCATTTTTCTAAATATTGGGGGTAAAGTATTGAACTAACAAGCAAAATCCCTTACATTTTAGTGGAAAAGAATAAATGATAAATAAATAATACTATGTCAGGGTATGATAAATACTAGAAGAAGGTAATGCAGTATAAGGGTATAAAGAGTGAGAGTGGGGTCAGGGTGCAATTTTATAGAAGCATGGTCTTAATTGTGCCATACTGAAGATTTTTAGCTCTGTCGATCACGAGGGTTTCCTTTACTTCTGTTTGGGAATGCTCTGCGTGTATTTAGATAAGTTGTCATCTCTTCAGTGGTGCTAAGTTGGCTGCATAATTGCTGCTAATGTTGACTGGTCACTTAATGCTCATTGTCAGATAAATGGTGTATATGCAAACTATGGTAGGCACAAGTTTCTACTGTGTATGTGATTTAGAGGATTCATTTCTATGTGGAGCTTGATGTTGTATAGGTCTCCCAAAGGACATGCTGTTACTCTTAAAACTGTTAAGCCTTAAGCTCTGTATTTCTGACACAGATCTTAAGAGGAGAGGTAGAATATATAGGCTAATGAATGTTATGCTTGACTCCTGTTAAACTTGGTCTCATCTTAACTTCTGCCGAACTGGGTATCTGCATAAAGATTCCGAGTCTCTGATCGCATAACCTCATCTATACCCTATACCATTTTCTTCTCAAGACATGTCCTACCTTTCTTTCTATAAAAGCCCTCCTCTTTCTTCTTGGGTTATCCAAAATCTTACTAAATGCAGGGCTTAAGTTGCGTGTCCTCCAAACTCTTCCTACTGACCTTATTCCCCAGTGTTACGGCCCTCTTCTAAATGGCTCCTTCATTCATAATCTGTGCGATGTAATTTTTGTGTATATACCATTTTATGGTTTTGTTTTTGTCTTACCTAACAAGTGAAGGAGCTTTTTGGAACTGTACAGTGCCTGATAGCCATGCATGCTGTTTGTAACTAAATGAAAACTTATTTCTCTACCCACCACACTTCTGTCACCAAATGCGTGGATTTTCCACACTAAGAAATTTTCCGGTTCTCTGCACTTATTCATAACTACCCAGAGTTAGCACAGACCCCACAGATTAAATAAGGGCTCAGTTCCACAAGACTGCCCCCCACTTCACATGGCAGTCACGAGTTTGAGGCTCCCATACTTTTGACCAACTAACTATGAATCTGGGCAGGTTCCCAGGACCTACTTCTCAGGTTCAGGAATTTGCTATAATGACTCGCATCTCAGGGAAACATTTACTTACTGTTGTCAGTTTATTATAAAAGATGCAACACAGGCACAGCAAAATGGAAGGGGTGCATAGGGTGAAAGTATGGAGAAAGGGCTTAAACTTCCATGTACCACTCTCCCAGTGCCTTGATGTATTCACCATCCCAGTTCTCCAGACTCCTTTGTTCAGGACTTTGGTAGTGGTTCCTTTGGTAGGCGTGATTAATCAAATCATTGGCTGTTGGCGAGTCAACTCAATCTCCAGTGATCTCCCCTGCCTGGAGATGGTGGTTGAGGCTGAAAGTCCCAGCACTAATCACATGGTTGGTCCTGTAACCAGTCTCCATCCTTCTAGAATCACCTTATTAGTGTAAACTCAGGTATGGCTGAAAGGGGCTTATTGTGAATAACAACAGATTGTTTCACCCCTTATCACTCAGGAAATTCCAAGGGTTTTAGGACCTTTGTGCCAGTAACCAAGGATGAAGATCAAATATGTATTTTTTTTTAAGATTTTATTTCTTTTTAAAGAGGAGAAGGGAGGGAGTATGAAGGAAACGTCAATGCGTGGTTGCCTCTCACACATCCCCTACTGGGGATCTGGCCCGCAACCCAGACATGTGCCTTAGACTGGGAATCAAACCAGCAACCCTTGGGTTTGCAGGCCAGCACTTAGTCCACTGAGCCACGCCAGTTAGGGCCAAATATGTATTTTTTATTCTATCACAGTAGCCTAGTATTGGACATGAAAATAGGCACTGAGCAAGTTGTGCCAGTGAAACTGCAGAGCAATCTGTGAGACTACTAACTCTTCAGAGGACTCTGATCACTTGTAGTGTGTACCCCAAAGCAAATTATCTATCTGTATAGTTGGTTGATTAGAAGTTTATAAATAAAATCTTAATTGACATCAACTTCTATTCTTGTTATATCCTTTTTTTAAAAGATTTTATTCATTTATTTTTAGAGAGAGGGGAAGGGAAGGAGAAGAAGAGATAAATGTGTGGTTGTCTCTCACACGCCGCCCCCCCCCCCATCAGGGACCTAGCCTGCAACCCAAGCATGTGCCCCGACTGGGAATCAAACTAGCAACCCTTTGGTTCACAGCCTGTGCTCAATCTACTGAGCCACACCAGCCAGAGCCTGCTCTTGTTATATACTTAATTCATTCTTAACATAAAAGTTACATAATAATTAGACCAGATAAGCGTCACTCCTGTTGCATAGTTGGACAAAGATGCATCAAATAAAAACAGTATTTACTCAGATCCCAAAACTGTTGTTAGCCTTGGAACATTACTGAATTTGTAGTAGTAAAAATGTGTTATTCTGTGGGTGAATGATAGGGCCCAAACCTGGTAATGCTTTTTAGTATGTTGTGAGGTCGGTACGTTGGCAGTCTTTTTTTCCTTCTCCCTTCTATTTGTGGCCTAACTGGCTACCTAACAGTTTATTGAATGACTATTTTTACTTTGTGATCTAACCTTCTTTTTTAGGGTGCCAGATTGATGTGTAGTTTAATAGCTAATAAATTACGGCACATTTTAGGCTATATTCTTGCTTTCCTACCTTTTATAGCTGGTAGGTTATAATAAAAAAAAAAACTTTAGTGCATTTGCCTTTCTCCTTGAAAGACAGTTGTAGGTGTAATTGAGGCAAGTTGAACTGAAAAGTACTTCAGTGATTTGTGGTAGCAAGTGAACATTTGCTATCGCTTTTAAGATCCTGGCACTTTGTAAGTAGAAGGCCTGCTATGACTTCCAGTTTATTATCTGTGGTGCACAGACATTCCTTCCTGAGCCCTGTATTTATATAATTGGGTTCATTATTTCTCAAGTGTGGATAAGGTATGCTGCTCGATTTAATTTTTTTACCACTGTAGTTTTATGTTAAGACTTGAAGTTTTTCTTTATTGTAATTGATAACACTGCCCCTTATGATCTAGTTTACTCTTATCTGGAGATTTCTGATCCTGTATTTAACAAACTTGGAAGATTAAATTGAGGTAGTTTAGTATAGTAGTCCACTGGAGAAAGAATATGTACCAGCAAATACAGATTGCAAAACAGTCTTAATATTTAGTAGACACCATCTTTATTTTCTAGCTCCTGTAATTTAACGTTTTAATGAATGATACAAAGCAATAAACAATTCTCCAGATTTACCAGCTTAGGAGACCCAATTGTGAACATACATTGTTTTTTTTTAAAACTATTAAAACTTGTTATATTTTCTAATGAGATCTGAAATCTCCCTAGTAGTTGGTAAGGGAGCCATATTTTTGGTTTGATATAACTTAGGGTAGTGTTTTACAGGCATCATTTTAACTTTCATTTGACTCTCTCTCATAGTTGGTATATGAATTCTTCTTAAGATTTTTGGAGAGCCCTGATTTCCAGCCTAGCATTGCAAAGCGATACATTGATCAGAAATTTGTACAACAGGTAAGGAATTCTTATGTCTTAAAATATTCATCTTAGCAATGATTTATTAACTTGTAATTAAAATAGTCTTTCAAAACTTGTATGGCTTATTTCAGTTTAATAGCACTTAATATTCTTGCCAATTAGGATAAAAATAAAGTACCTTTGAGAGTACAAGAGTATTTTAAAGAAAGGATGAGCTTCTAATGCAGTCAAATTATCTTATTCAAACCTAGATTCTGAATTATTTTATAAAGACCAGAAAAGCAAGCCTTTCTGGAATATTTAACTGAGAAAATTTGACCATTCAACCTAAGGGTAAATCTTATTTTTAAATTGTAAGCCTTTGAAAACTCAAAGTTGCCATTGTTTTAAGCATTGTGACTTTGAAATGACAGAGGGAAAAGTGTGGACGTGGAATTTTTGTTAGGCGTTTGGGCATTAGGCTCCTTTCCTGTCATAAAACATCAGTTACCTTTCCCCTTTCCCTTCCCACCTTAGGCATTCTAGCCACCCAATTCCTAAATCACAGATAAAATGGTATCTTTAAGAGGAGATAGAGTTAAACATATGTGATACTTTCTTTCTTTTTATAAATTGGTTATTAGCTGTTATTTTTGGAACCTACATACTCAAAATGAATTTCTCAGAATGTGTTTATTTTCAAAATCTTTTTAACAACATAAAGGCCTCTTTTTAACTATGTAGAATTGACTGGCCCAAGACAAAATTGTGAAGTACGCCAAATTTTTCTCTTTTGAAATACTTGTCAGTAAGGGCTTATTAGGAATTTGATGTTAATTCTGGAGTTACTTGCATTTGAAAGAAAGGTAGAAGGTGGGTGGAAGACAATGGATGAACCCAGTGCTGAGAGGCCAGGATTAAAATTCCTACTAAGACCCTTCCCACCCTCGACCACCATTGTGTATTTCCTATGACAAAGCTGCTACATACAGGAGTTGCACATATTTGGAGTTCATTTTTGGTTGTTCATAACTATCCCTGACTTCATGTAAAGTATTCTAGTTGCTGTGAATGTATTGATAAACAAAGAACTTTGTCAATATGTCCTTCAGCCATTCAAACAGCCCTTCTTTTAACAATGAAGAAATATTAGGTGTGTTCACAAATAAAATGTGTTTCAATCACAAACAAAAATAAGATTACATGGAACTGTTATTTTGGTCATTGAAATTGAATGCATACCTATTTCCTTCTGTAGTTCTTGTGTGCTACAAAAGGAATATAGTATATTAACGAACTCTAGTAATGCCATACTAAATTGTATTTGAGATAATAGCAGGCTGAGAACAATTGCCTTAGTGTTTCCTCAGTCTGGAGCTTGAGGTATTTCAGCTGCTAGATTATTCATGGGGCTTAGGGGGACAAGAAAAAATAACTGGCATAGTGGAACCCATTTTCTGCCTCTTCTTGAAATGCCTGAATTAGTTGGGAAGCCAAGGCTCAGTAATTTGTTTTTAGCAGTTTGTATGACTATTCTTTCACAGATCACTTCTCTGAGGTCATCTTAGTATGCTGTTTTAATAAATAGTATGTATGGGAATTCTCAGTTTTTGTATGTTGAAATTATTTAACTAGGTGGTAAGTTTTAATACTTAAAAGTACAGAAGAAAAATCTTCAGTATAAATTTGGACAATCCACTAATTGCATAGTTTCAGGTGGTGTTCAAATCATAGGGTTTCAGAAGGAAGCTAAGAATTATTGAGTACTTTTTATGTGCCAAGCACTGTCCTTATGTAAAGAGCTTGACCATATCCAATTTCACACAGCCAGTTGATGGCACAATCAGAATTTGAACTAGACTCTCTGACCTCTTAAAAAATAAAAAGAATTGGTTTCATCCTTTCTCATTTTATCAATGAAGAAACAGGCTCAGGGGTTATAAATTACCCTTAAAAGCACAGTTAGGTATAAATATCAGAACCAGAATAAGCAAGTTTCCCAAGTACTAGTTTTGTATTTGTTTCATTGTGTTAATATTATATATTAATTTACATTATACATTATTTAGATTATAATATTTCAAAATAGGTTTCTTTAAGTAGATTTGATACATAGCTAATAATGTTCTCTAGTTAAAATTTTTTACCACTGAGGAGCAACTTGCATTAAATGATGTTCTTTTTTAAATTTTATTTTATTCCATCACCATTCATCCCCCCCATAGCCTCTTCCACCTCTGCCCCCCAATCTCCACACGGTTTTGTGTGTCCATGAGTTCTCTATTTTTTTCTTTTTGGCTCGATCCCTCTACACCCCAAATTATATTTGTTCTTGGATTAGGTATGACCGCCTTAATTAAGAGCCCCTTTCATTGATTTGAAAGCATATCTTCCGAGCAGTCCAGCATCAGAAACTCAGATGTGAGGGTCTTAAGTGAGATTAGTCATTTTTAATTAGAATGATTTGAACTGAATTTATTAGGTATATTAACACAAATTATCATGTTCCAGGGATGGTTTTGGGGAGCCTCATACAGTTCTTTCATAACCTCCTGGACAAAGAACTCAAACTAAGCAAGACACTTGTTTAGGTTGTATAAATATGACAAACGTTACCACTATTCTCAAAAATATTCACTCTAGTGGGAGATACACATGTAAACAATTAAATATAATTCAAGACAGAATGGAGAAAACTCCCAATGAGGTTCAGAGCTTGCTATCTTAACTGTAATTATCAATACCAAAGTACAGAACATGCAATTCCCTGATGACTTCTTTCTTCAAGAGACTATTTTATACTTTTTCCTAAGAGACTCCATTCTTTACCATTTTAAAATCGAAATTTGAGCTTTTGACTTTAAATTTTTCAAAGGTCTTTATCCTTGCCTTTGCTGAATAGTTGTGTAAAGGTATAGGAAAATGAGTTTGGCCAAGTTGAACTGGTTTAAAAATTTCCAGCCACTTGCTAATAAGCTGACTTTAAATAAAAATCTGTGGTGTCATCTTTTCAGTGTTATTTCGTGAGTGACCTCCCCTCTGTTAGCATGTATTTGCCAGTAGTTTACCCAGTTAACTAAATACTCATTTTTGAGCTGTTGGCATGGTGATTCTTAAATTTTTCAGTGCAAAATCACAAAAAAGCAGCCTTGGTTTTTATAAATCTTTCCAGTAAATTGGAAATGTGCATGTACATTTGTATTTTAACTTCATTTAATGACTTGCGATCTACAAACTGATTTCATATGTAATTTTGACTTATAAAAAGCATTAAAATCTCTTAAATTTCAACACTCTGAAGTTATGTGCCATGTTTAGTAGTCAAGAATGGGACAGAATTTTAAGATGAGTGACAAGACAAAAATCTCAAAAATCTACATTTTGAAGCATTTACGTGATTTGTCATTTTTTTTTAATTAGTGAAAAATATTCCCTAAGCTTTTTTCTTTAGCTTCTCTAGTTAGCAAGATTTCATGGGTTATCTTAAAATCAGTATTAGAATAAAGTAAAGTTTTGCTTGATTATTTTTAAAAAGTAATTTCTCAGTTTTTTTTTAAAGCTCCTGGAGCTTTTTGATAGTGAAGATCCCAGAGAACGTGACTTCCTAAAGACTGTTCTGCATCGAATTTATGGGAAATTTCTTGGATTAAGAGCATTCATCAGAAAACAAATTAACAACATTTTCCTCAGGTAAATTGGTCATCTATTCATATATATAGTGCCTTTCCTTTTCTTCGTATTTTCTTTTTATGCCAGTTCCTTTAGGTTAACTTTTAATATATGAAATCTGGAAATTTAACTGCTAGTATTTGAGTCATTTTTAGCCTGTTTTGTAGACATCATTTGCATATAACTTTAGAAATGTACAACCTGTTTTTCATTTAAATGATAGTAGTAATAAAGTTTTTAATAGGCAATACCAATGTTATTCATGTTTAAGATTTATTGTGAGAATTTGTCTAATTGTTTCTTTGAGCTTTTTCTTTGAAAATTTTGTGTGCTATTTAAATCAGTAGCTCTTGGAAATACTTACATTTGATTTTCTGACAAAGCTAATTTATATGGGGCCTATCTTTTGGCTACTTTGTAAGTGATAGTTTATTTTATGGTGCTTCAAAGTAGATTTCACTTTAATACCCACACTTCAGGTTTGGTGTGTATGTTTTAATTGAAGATCTGGCAAAATGAGGTTAGCATCTCCCCATTGTAACAATCAGAAATGAATCACCTGCTCTAGAGACAGCTTCTTTCTCCAGTTGTCTTCCGCTCCCTGTCCTGTGTTCATTTGAGTCTTGACTCCCTGCTTTTGAGGTGATTGTGATCTTGGAAAGCTAGGCAGTCTGTGTAGTTTAGGTTTTTGAAATTCTGAATAAAGGTGGCTTTATTAGATATGGGTCCTTTTGAGTTTTTGAGTAGAGGTTTCCTATTTTGAAAAGTATTCCCATCTTTCTAAAAATTTTAAGTAAAATAAAATATTGCAGGTGAAATTATATTCGGTTACCTTAATATATAGCAAGTTTTAGCAAAAGTATATGCTTAAATAGGACATATTTCATTAAAAGCATCTGGTTTAGTAGGAAATAGATCTTCTTTTATGAGATTGCTAAGAAGTAACTGATCTGGGGCAAAATAGTTTACAAAGAATTCTTACAGCATGCTTGTACACTTCTCAGTAACTGCCGTTTGGGTTGATTTCGTTTTACCTTCCTGCCTCTTGCTCTTAGTTTTCTGATGTTTGATTTTTCATTATATCCATCTTTATTTTAAATTCAGGTTTATATATGAAACAGAACATTTTAATGGTGTTGCTGAACTCCTGGAAATATTAGGAAGGTAGGCCAGTTTTTTTGTTGTTCTTTTTAAGAATTAAGTAACTTTGAATGTTTTATGTATTATAATCTTAGCTGGGATTGGAAAAATTATTTCCTATTTTAGAATTTAAATATAGAGTGCAAGACATCATTTCTCAACTGAATTCTTATTATAGCTTTTTAGAGGGTCAGCATATTAAAGTACTGCATGCAAGACATCTGTTTCTGCAGAAGCTTCCTGCCTCTGAAGCTGTGGCATGTTTTATGCCTGCTCTTGCCAGACTGCCTCAGAAATTTACAGGGTCTGATTGAGAAGAGATGAAATAAGCTGTAGTGAATCTTTTATGAAATTAGAAGAATTCTTGTTCAGATGTTGACAGACCATTCCTAGTCCATCTGCTCTTTTTGGAAGAATCTGCAGCCTTTGATTTTAGTTTACATGAACATTTGCCTTCCTTATTCACCACATAGCATTAACTTGAGAGACATTTAGACTCTTCCTTCTACTTGTGTAAGAATGATTTCAGCCTTCTCTAGTAAGAGAGAATGAATATGGAGAGGACTACTTCTTAGTTTAAGATCCTTCAGTAAACTACCCATTTGCTTGAGAAAATATTGAAAATTTTTAATATTGTGATGTTGACTCTCCTGTGGCTTTAGGGAGGAAAAATAAAGGCAACAATGCATAAATAAAGTGATAACGCTTTTATAGAAAATGAAGATAGAAATTACTACTGAGACATTAATTGGCAGTCTTAGTTTTCTTTTGGGATCATTGAATGATTTAGAGGGAAGACTTCATAGAAATACTCTGTCTAAAGTAGTTTGAAGATGAGTCAGTAATTCAACACCGGGATTGAAACAGAGAGCCTGTTCCTTGTGTACTCATGGATATAACTTTTAGAAATAACGTAGTAACTACTTAACCCTTCCCCCTGCCTTTTTTTCCCTCCAGTATTATCAATGGCTTTGCATTGCCACTGAAAGCAGAACATAAACAATTTCTAATGAAGGTTCTTATTCCTATGCATACTGCAAAAGGATTAGCTTTGTTTCATGCTCAGGTAAGTTTCAGGAAAATTTCAAATGAAATGAGTATTGTTTGTTTCAAAGACTGATACAAAAGCAGAGAAATTGAGAAATACTGAAGTGGCAATTTTAAGTATAATTAAGCAGTCTGCTTTGTAAGTTGCCCAAAGCAAATTTTTATAATTTAAAAGTATTATATTTAGTGTTATGAAATCAGCTCAATGCACATTAAGTAAAGATACAGGAAAGAAAATATCAAGTTCTTTCTTAATCTGGGCCCTGACCTAATTAACTGACATTGAATAAATCCCACATAACTGCAGAATGTTCTGTCTAGTTGTGATAACCTAGTCAGTCTCCCCTGTTATATATCAGCATAGGCATACACGTAGAAAGATGCTGAAAAAGATGTCAGCTCTAGTCTTATTTCAATTATAATCAGAAGTTACTACTGAAAAAAAACATCTTTTTTGAAGTAGAAGTTACTTTCATGGTTAAAAAGTTACACAATTGTTAGTACATTAACTTTTACATACTGAAATTAGAGTAAAATTTTATCAAAATAAGGTAGTCATTTCTGTTAGCTAAGTATAAAAATCCTGCATCACTGAATGTTACTTCACTCAGTAATATTTATAAAATGTCCCTTACATTTTAGCTAGCCTACTGTGTTGTACAGTTCCTGGAGAAAGATACAACACTAACAGAACCAGTAAGTTGTCTATTTATTTTTATGTTCTTGATGTATATTGTAGCAGTTCATTGTGCCTTTCTTTATGCTGTTATATATATCATTACAGAGTTATCAAACAGTGGTAGTAATGTATTTTAAACTAAAACCATTTATAAGGAATGTGAGGTTAATCTACATTCAGAGAACAGGGTTGGAAGGGGAGTTCTCATGGGTTATATGTTTTGAATAACTTAAATATAGATTACCTAACGTTAACACAGTAGTTGAAATGTGTGGTGACAGGACCGAATGACTGCAGGGAAACGTTATGTAGATGTTATCTTCACTGATAATCTTCTCAGTCTTCCTTCACCTTTTCAAATTAAAACATACTGTGGAAGTCCCACAACTATTCCCTTGAGTTGTGTTTTTTCCTTAGAAATGGGATTTTCCTTCTTATTAATGATAAAACACATGATAGGGATTAAAAACATCTCCTTGCCTTTGGAGCTTAAGATATTTCAGAATAAAAATTATTAACTTCGTGAATCAGCATAGCAATTCCGTATTTGAATTCTATTCCTTACTTCTTGACTATAAGGTGATTCAGGAGAAAATAGGTTATCATGAAAATTAACTGAAGATTCAAGAAAAACAAAAGATAAAATAGGGAGAAGTAAAAACTCACAGAAAACAAAACTTTAACCTTGGTGAACTGAAAATTTCAGAGTGCTTTCTAGGTATCCTAAGTTTAAATATGTAACGAGTTCTTGAAACACTGCAAAAGGTTTGATGGATTTAAACTGTTTTTCAAATTCACAAACTTTCTGAGGCTATACTTAAGGGTGCTTGGAAAACTTAGTAGTTAGTAGTTAGTATTCTTCCTTTGATTTAACTTTTGTGTAAAGGAACAAAAGATATTTTTCCCACTTTGTGATGTTTTGAGTTTTTAGACTTTTAGATTTGTAATTCTTTCTGAAAACAGCTAAAAATAGTTTTGAAAGACAAATCAGGAGACTTAGAAGCTCAGTCTTTATGTGAAACCACATAAACCTCTAAAATGGAGTAAAACTTAATACAAATCCGTAACTCTCAGAATTGAGACAAAGAAAAAAGCCACAACATAACTCACGATTTGTGCTCAGTGAATAGTAAGCAGATGCAATTTAAACGTATTACATTAACATGGGGGGGACAGGGAAGATGGCTGATTTCCTTTTGAAGAGAAGACTCAGGGTGACAATGGCCAGACATCTGCCTTAATGGAAACAGAAGCCAGATGAGAAGATAGTAACGTAAATGTGTAAGTTGACAAAGAAAAATGTTTTTCAATTCATAAAGATCTGTTGATATATCTTGCAATTTCTACCATAGGCTATTCCAGCACCAAAATTATGGCCATGTTACTTAGGTCTGAGCCTTAATACTCATTTTCCAGAAAACTGGCATTCATAGCAAAGTTTCCTACAATTATAGATAAGTCAGAGCTTTGGCTAGTTTATTATATTCTATATGTACCTAAATTTTGTATTGAAATTGTTTTCTGCAATGGAAGTGACTTTATTATTTCTGTTCATGATAGTGATGTGCTAATTTGGTTCACACAATGCAAAATCATAAGGCACAATGTGGAGGACATTCTTTAAAACATTGTTCCCTAGAGGTAACCATATAAGTGAATGTATTTCTAGAACTTTTTTGCTATTTATGTGTAGGTTAATCAAATGGTGGGACAGTGTTGACCAGGTTTTTTTCACCTCTCAGTATAATGTGGATATCTTTCCATACGAACTGCCTTCATTTTTCCCTCTGGTAGTATCAGATGCCATTATGGATTACCCCACCATGTTTAATCAATCTTCCATTAATGGGCACTTGAGTTATTGGCATTGGCATTGTTACAAACATGTTACTGGGTGAAGAGATGTGTTTTAGGGGGTTGGACTTGTTCTGTGTTCTGTCAGTGGTGTTACAAAAAAAACCTATGGGCATAAGAAAAATTTTACTGCATTTTATTTTTTAAACCAACTTTAATTAAAAATAAAAACATGTTGCTGGGCCAAAGAGTACAGGAAAATTTGAACATATTCGAAGTTGCCTTCCACAAAGTTTGAACAATTCCAATCCAGAGTGTCAAGGTACCTGTTTTCCCTTACCCTAGCAGAACATTTTTAATTTTTTGCTGGTATTAGAAGTTTTGCTAGTTTAATAGGTATGAAATATTTTGATCAGCTTTTCCCATTACAGGGATTGAGCCATTCTTTTATATAGTTATTGGTCATTTATAGTTCTGCATCCTTTGCCTCTTTTCCTTATTTTGCAAAATTTTTTTGTCCATTTGGAATTTTTCCTTTAACTTTGAACATAAGTCTTAAATCTTTGCCTTAATGAATTGAATTTTTATGTAGTGGAATGTATTCATCGTTATGGCTTCTGGCCTTGCTGTCATTTTATAGTATAATATTGTGGTTATTTTATGGATTTAGTTTTTATCTGTAAAAACTTTATTCCATCTATTTATTAATTGTTTCCTAGCGCTGCCATGACAAATTACCACAAACCTGGTGGTTTGAAATAACAGAAATTTATTCTCTCACAGTTCTGAAGGCCAGAAGTCCAAAATCAAGGTGTCGGCAGGGCTGCATTTCCTCCAGATGCTCTAGGGGAGATTCCGTTCCTTGCCTCTTCCAGTTTCTGGTGTCTCCAGGTGTTCCTTGGCTTGTGGCTGCATCGCTCCAGTCTCACTTTGCTGCCTCTTCTGTCTCTTAAAAGGACACTTGTTGGATTTAGGGCCCACCCCAAATAACCCAGGGTGATTTCATCTTGAGATCTTTAACTTAATTCTATCTTTCCAAAGAGATACCCCACTTTCCAAATAAGTCACATTCATAGCTTCTAGAGATTAGGATATATACATTATCATTTTGAGGATCACCATTCAGTGCACTACACTATTTGAAATGGAAATTTGTGTGTGACAAGGGTAAGGAGAACTGTATTAGTTTTCTATCGCTGAATAATAAATTACAACAAGATTCAGTGGCTTAAAACAAACATTTATTATCTCACAGTTTGTGTGGTACAGAAATCCAGGTATGACTTAGCTGGGTTCTCTGCTACAAGGTTTCTTACAGTGCTGCAATTGCTGTGTTGTCCAGGGTTGAGGTCTCATACAAAGGCTCAGATGAGGAAGATATACTTCTAAGTTCCCATGTTTGTATAGCCTAAAGGCCTCGGTTCTTAACTGGCTGCTGGCTAGAGGCAACCCTCAGTTCCTTATCACGTGGGCCTCTCCAGTGTAGCAGCTTGCTTTATCAAAGTTGCAAGATGAGAAGGCTTTAGCATCTGCTGGTGAGGTGAAAGTCACTGGGCCAGTCCACACGTAAAGATTACACAAGAGAGTGTATTCAAGAAAAGATTGTGGAACATTATTTTAGGAGTCTGCCCACCAGAGGAGCTACATTTTTTCCCCCCTAAATGGTGAGCCACCAGTCCAAGTACCACCACTTAACTAGCAGAACTGAAATGCCCCCTGTGTCATATGGTTACTCCTGTATTTGTGTCTTTCCTGTGAGTTTCCATGGTAATACCATCTTGTTTTAATTGCTGATATCAGGAGAGCAGGTTCCATTCTATTAATTCTCCCTCTCCCCTCCCCATTCTTGGTTATTTGCTTATATTTGTGGATTTTAGAATAAATATTTCTGGTTTCAGAAAATTCAGTTGGCATTTGATTGAAATTATATTAACTATATAAATTAAGTATAGAAGTATGTACAATACTGAATTGTCTCATCTGTAGTCTTTCATGATGTTTGGTAAAGTTTTAGTTTTCTTCATATATTCAATGTCTTAATACTTTATGTGCATTAGTTATTATAAAAGGCATATTTTTATTTTCTCTTGACATAAAACAAGCATCAATAAGGTATTGATTTTTGTATTTTATCTGATCACATATTAAATCTTCCTACTTTAGTAATTTTTTCTCATTTAACATTTTGTTTAGTAAATGTTATTTTAAAATTATAAAAATGTACTTAAGATAAATTTAAGTATAATTTTGATATTTCTTTCCAAAGTTATACATCATATCCTTTCATCTTACTTGATTGGCTCCAGAACAGTGTTCTCCCCAGTTTTAATTTGCATGGGTGTTCTTCATTACTAGACCAAACCAATGACTGTAAAATAATCTAACAGGCTGGCACAGATCTAGTTCCACAAAAGCACTAGACCCAGGTGGTTTTATAGCCTCTTCCTAAGAAACTTTGCTGCTGGCTTCTGATAAATTCTTAGTTCTAAGCTACTAACTTGTTATCAGAATAATCAGTGAAAAATACCAAATAACTTAAAAATCTTCTAAGGTACAACTATGAGCTGAACCACCCCGAAACTTCTAGAATAAATTCTAATTGGTCAGATAGTATTCTTCTGTTAATATACTGTTATATCCACTTTAATATAAATTTTCACAACTATGTTCCCTTCTCATTTTGTTACATTTTGGTCATCAAGGTTGTGCTAAAAATAAACCAATTGGGGAGCTTTCTGGCTTTTTTGCTGCTTCATAATAGTTTTATTATCTATCCTGTAGTTTCTCCCTAAAATAACCTTTACCACTCAATCCAGCAGTTATATTTTCCTTTATTTTCTTAGTAGTAGAACTTACTGCTATTGAAATTACTTTGTTTATTGATAATTTGTTGGTCTCCCTGCTTCATGATGATCAGGGACCTTTATCTATCTTGTTCATCAACCTCTAGAACAGTATGTGGTATAACCACACCATAAATATTTATTGAATTGATAAAAGCCTAAAACTGAGCAGAAAGTGTGGGGATATACTTAGATATTAAATAACATTGATCTGAATACCTTCGATTGTTATTAAAAATTTCCTGGGATTAACCAGCTTCATTGCTTAATTCATGCTAAACTATTTTTTTTTTTTTTTTGCAGGTGATCAGAGGATTGCTGAAATTTTGGCCAAAAACATGCAGTCAGAAAGAGGTGGGTCTTGTTCAGCAATAGTAGCGCGTTTCGTCAGTACTGACTCTCAGGGAGATGAGCCACGTGTCCTGTGGGGGTCCGAGGGGACTGGCAGAGGCGCTGGCAAGTCCTTTTTGTCCACTACGCAGTTTGTAGGTTAACTTCCTCATTTTTGTTTTCTGTGTTAACATCTTATAATTTGTCATGTTTCTTAAATTTTTTTTTAACCTAGGTGATGTTTTTAGGAGAAATTGAAGAAATCTTAGATGTTATTGAACCAACACAGTTCAAAAAAATTGAAGAGCCCCTTTTTAAACAAATATCCAAATGTGTATCCAGTTCTCATTTTCAGGTATGTTTCAGTAAAGCCATTTTTCTTTCACACTATATTTCTTTTTCACTTTTGACATTTATAAATATTTCTTTTAGGTTGCAGAAAGGGCATTGTACTTCTGGAATAATGAATATATTCTTAGTTTGATTGAGGAGAACATTGATAAAATTCTGCCAATTATGTTTGGTAGTTTGTACAAAATCTCCAAAGAACACTGGAATCAGTAAGTGTCTTATGTTCATTGTTGTTATTGTGTTTTGTTTTGTTTTTTAAGCGTTTTGTCATATGCTCTCCCAACTCATACATGAAAGCTATACAGATTGGGAACTTATTCCAGGGTTAACATCACATAGTTTTATTCTGTTCTACACTTTACATATTTACACCTTTTAGAGCTCTAAGTATGTAATGTTCTTAATTTCTATTTAAAATTATAAATCTCCCTGGAGGTAGGACAGTCTGTTGTGGCATGCTGCAACAGTGTATGGTCAGACCCTATTGAGGAAACCAAACTAATATTTGTGGAGGATGCACGAACAGTAACTGTGTGAATGTCGGGTTGGACTGACCTGCTGCCAGTAATGGTGTCGGGAAGCTGAAGGTTTAGGTGGCAGATATTTTAATTTCTGTGACATCCTTATCCTTTTTATTTTTCTTCTTACAGCTTATGGTAGTTGGGTCTTTTTCATGTTCTTTTAATGCTGCTGTCACTTAGGGTTTGAGACTGTAGAGCAGACATGAAGATAACCCTATAACCCTAACAGTTTAGTGAGTTTAATCTGAGCCTGATGCAGTGGGAAGGACATGTGTTTTGGAATTAGACTATCTCTACCACCACTGGCTGTGTGACTGACTTAGGGCAAATTACTAAACATCTTGCATTTCAGTTTATCATCTCTAAAATGGGTTAAGTGAATCAACCAATATTTAACCCATTTCAGAGAGGACATTAGTACATTTCCTGTTGTTGGCATCCATAACCCAGCACTGGCTTATTTTCATTTTAGGACCATCGTAGCACTGGTCTACAATGTGCTGAAAACCCTAATGGAAATGAATGGCAAGCTTTTCGACGATCTTACTAGCTCATACAAAGCTGAAAGACAAAGGTATTTGATGATACTAATGACATTTTAGATTAGTTGAATGTAATTCAGTAAAATAAGGTACCTTCAGTTACATTACAATTTGAAGTCTTTTATAAAAACACTTTTAAGTATTTCCAGGTATATTATACTGCCCAAATGGTTAAATTATAATCTTAATGTGAATCATAAATCTTCTGAGCCTTAGACTTCATCTGTCTGGTAGCATCTACATTGTAAAATACAATTTATGCAATTTGATTTTTTATGCCCATGGCTTACTTAGTACTGTTAATATTTTGTTCCAATAATATATACTTCAGAGAATAAATGATACCACTCAAGCATTTAGGAACTTGGCTCAATGATTAGCTGTAGTTTGAGAATTTCATATACTACCACAAAATAATCTAAAAATCATTTCCTTCTCATATTTATTTCAAACTTCAGGTGAGCAGTAACCATTGTACTTGAACCCACCTATCAATAGTTACTATTTACTTCTAAGTATATTGCCTATTCTATTTGGAAAGCTGATCTGTTTCAATTAGTCATGGTTTTCTTGTGGCAAGCACAGAAAAGGCCCTGGAACACTTAAGTCAGTGCATTCTTTTAAACAGCACCTTTCAGGCAGGAATGTGAATTAGGTATATAGTTTGAGCCCCAGTGACAAATGGAAAGAAAAAAACAACTAGGATCACATAAAACTTAAAAGTGTAATTTCGCATGACTATCATAAATCAGCACTTTAATCCCCTTAAATCATATGTGACTTCAAGACTATAAGCCCATGTTCTTATAGCTTTTTCAAGTTGAAATTGAGTAGTGGGAATACTTTGGTTGTTTAGAGAGATTATTCAGACTGTCAAAGTTTTCATTTGACATGTAAGAGACAAAGAGATTTAAGTTACAGACTGGTTAGTGGCCAGAGATGTGGTACCAAAGGATGCAGATCAGCTGAAAATGGCTCCAGGCCAGCCCTTCAGTCTTTCTGTCTGTAAAAGAGTGACTGTGACTACTACAGCAACCACAAGAAGTTCGTCCCATCAAGGTAAATTCTATGCTCACCTTCTCCCAGAACCACTTGAAGACTACCTGAATAGAAGTCCCATTACTAAGGATATAAAGAAGCCACAATGAGGAGACTGGTAGGAGGGATATCTTGGGTGTAGAGGTGCCCCCAGCCCCACACTGAGGTGTGAGGGGTTCCCATCACCTCTGACATCCCAGACATTCCTCTTGAGGGGCCTGCACACAGACTCACTCGCTGTGGGCTTCAGCACAGGGACACACAGGGCTAGATAGGGAAAAGTGGAAGGCAGCTCTCCCAAAAGGAAGCACTGGCAGGTGTCACATCTGAGCTCTCCAATAACCTAGCTAACACTATATGCCTTGGTTTGTGCTATGGACTTTCATAAACTCTCTTAAAGGTCTACAAACCCCTAAAAAGCAACGTATAGGTTTGGAGTGTTCTGTACCTCTTCCTGAGCAGCCCCAAGCTCAAGTGGTGATTAGTCTTAACTTGCATTGTAATTTCCCTTAGGAGGCTCCAAGCAAACAACCACAAACCTGCCCCAAGTGATGACTGGCCTCACTTCACATTGTGGTGCTCACCAAAGGGTCTCAAACCTAACAGCTAGCCTGCGTTTGCAGCACCCCCTCTCCCAAGTGCGTCCAAGCCCCGCATGCATAGCAACTAATCACACATCACTTTGTAGCTCCCACTAGGTGACCCCAAGCTGGGCACAGATGGTAGCTAACGTTGGCCTATACTGACACACCTATTTACCAGCTTCTTAGTCAAACACAAGTACCACCCAACCAGCTCCACAAAACACACACCTGACGGGCAGACTCATCTCACATCAGAGCCATGTTAAAGGAACCCCTGCTCAATGGAGTCAGTCCTCACCGAACAGCCTGTTTTCTGTAGTCACAGCCAGCCTGAGGGAAAACCCACCCACTGACATGCCAGCAGCTGTCAAGGCTCAACTAAAACGGGAAGGTGCATAACCTGCAGAAGGGACACCCCTGCAGCATCTATCTCAAGTGACCAGGGAGACTACACCACAGGGCTGCATACAACACCTACGACATAAGGCCACTCTGCCAAGACTTATGAAATGTAGGTTGACCTAATAAAAAGAAACATGTCCCAAATGAAAAAGTAGGGCAAAACTCCAGTAAAGAACTAAATGAGATGGTGACATGCAGTCTACCTGAAGCAGAGTTCAAAATACCATTAATAGGGATGCCCAATGAATTTGGGGAAAAAGTAGATGAATTAATTGAGAAGTTCAGCAAAGAGATAGGAAACATAAAAATGGAGATGGAAAACACAAAAAGAATACCAGTTAGAGGGAATCAACAACAGATTAGATAAAGCAAAAGAATGAATCAGAGATCTGAAAGACAGGTAGCAGAAAATACCCAACTCAAACACAAAATTTAAAAAAAAGAATAGTTTAAATGACCTCTGGCACAACATCAAGCGACATCTGCATCATAGGGGTACCAGAAAAATGAGAGAGAGGGATTAAAACCTATTTGAAGAACTAATGACTGAAAACTTCCCTCACCTGAAGAAAGAAAGTCATACAAGTCCTGGAGTCCCAAACAAGATGAACCCAAAGAGGCCCACATAATAATTAAAATGCTAATAAAGTTTAAACACAATCCTTAAAAGCAACAAGAGAAACGCAGTGAGTTTACATACCAGGGCGCTCTCGTAGGACTGTCAGTTGATAATCCGAACAGAAACTTTGCAGTTCAGGAAATATTGGCATGAAATATTCAAAATGATGAAAAGCAAGGGCCTACCCAGGAAAGTTGTCATTTAAAATTAAAGGAAAGGTAAGGAACTGGCCAAACAAGAAAAAGCTGAAAGAGTTCATCACCACCAAACCAGTATTATTACAAGAAATGTTAAAGGGACTCCTCTAAGAAACAGGAGTGGAGATGGGGATCAAAAATATGAATATTAAATGGCAATAACCACATACCCTCAGTAATTACTTTAAATGTAAACAGATTAAATGCTCTAATCAAAAGACATAGAAGTAGCTGAAGAGATGAGAAAACAAGACCTACACATATATTCCCTGTAAGAAACCCACTTCTGATTGGCACAGGCTGAAAGTAAAGGAGTGGATAAAGATACTTCATGCAAATGGTGATGTTAAAAAGAGGGGTAGGAGCACTTACTAGACAAAATAGACTTTAAAACAAAGGCCATAACAAGAGACAAAGGACATTTCATAATGGTAATGGGATCAACACAAAAAGAATATAACCCTCAAACACTTACATATCCAATATAGGAGCACCTAAATATATAAAGCAAATATTGACTTGATGGACATGAAGGGTAGTGGTGGGAGAGAAATACAGTCATAGTAGGAGACTAATCTTAAATCTAAAGGAATTAGGGGGGAAAAAAAACAAAATCCAAAGTGAATAGAAAGAGGAAGTAGTAGATGAGTGGAAATAAGTGAAATAGTTTTTAAAAACAATATTCAATGAAACCAAGAGCTAGTTCATTAAATGAAATTGATAAGCCTTTAACTGGACTTTGAGTTCTTTTTTCCTTGATGAAAAAAATAAAATGAACATTAAGTGACACCTGACATCACAGAAATACAAAGTATTACAAGAAAATCCTATGAACAGTTATATACCAGCAAATTGGACAACCTGGAAAAATTGGATAAATTCCTAGAAACACAATCTTCTAAGACTGAATCAAAGAAATGGAAAAGCTGAACAGACTGATTACAACCAACAAAATCAAAGCAATAATAAAACTCCCAACAAGCAAGTTCTGGACTGGATGGCTTCACAGGTGAATTTTACCTAACATTCAAAGAGGAATTACCACCTGTTCTCCAACTATTCCAAAACATTGAAGAGGAGGGAAGGTTTACAAGCTCATTTTATCAGGCCAGCATTACCCTGATTCCAAAATGAGATAAAGACACTACTAGCAAAAAAATTATAGACCAATATTTCTGATGAAAAAAGATGCAAAAATCCTTAACAAAAATATTAGTCAACTGAATTCCCTGATAGATTATAAAAATATGAAAAATGGGATTCATCCTAGGGATGCAAGGATGGCTGTGCATCCATAAGTAAATTAAAGTGATACACCACCATAAAAAAAATGAAGGATAAAAATCATAACAGAGAAAAAGCATGAGAAAAATCTAACATCCATTTTTGATAAGAATTCTCAACCAATTGGGAATAGAGGAAACATACCTCAACATAATAAAGGCCATACATATATAACAAACAGAAAGCAACATCATACTCAGTGATTTTTAATATCAGGAACAAGACAAAGATGTCCACTTTTGTTGAACATAATATTGGAAGTCCTAGCCACAGCAATCAGACATGAAAAAAAATAAAGCATCCAAACAGCAAGGAAAACAGTCATTATTTGCAGATGACATACTATATAGAGAGAACCCTAAAGAGTACACAAAAAAACTATTAGAACTAGTTTGTTATTGATGTATAAAAATACAACTGACTTATATTAGTTCTGTATCCTGCTACTTTAGTTCTAAGTCAGTTGTATTTTTATACATCAATAACAAACTATGAGAAAGAGAAATTAAGATGTCATTTACAGTAGCCTCAAAAAGTAGACTACATAGGAATAAGTTTCACCAAAGAAGTAAAAGACCTGTACTCAGACAATTAAAAGACACTGAAGAAAGAAACTGAAAAGGATTCAAATAAATGGAAGTATACTGTGTTCATAAATAGGAAGAATTAATGTTATTAAAACATCCATACTACCCAAAGCAATCTATAGATTGATTGCAGTCCCTATCAAAATACCAATGGCATTTTTCACAAAACTAGACTACTACTACAATGTATATATAATACAAATACCCAAATAGCCAAAGCAATCTTTAGAGAGAAGAATCAGGTTGAAGGTTCACACTATCTGACAATCAAACTATACTGCAAAGCTGCAGTAATTAGAACAGGATGGTACTGGCATGAAAACAGACATAAATCAATGGCAAAGATTAGAGAGCCCAGAAATAAGCCCACACCTGTATGTTCAGTTAAACCTATAACAAAGGAGGCAAGAATATGCAGTAAAGCCACTCTCTTTCATAAATGATATTCCATCCAGGTCAAGGGAAAACTGGACACATACAAAAAAATGAAACTGGGTCAATTTCTTAACACCATATGCATGAGTAAATTCATATGGATTAAGTATTTAGATCTAAGACCCAAATCCATAAAACTCCTAAAGAAAACAGGAAGTAAACCCTTTGACACTGTTCTGAGTAATATATTTTTGGATATGTCTCCTCTAGCAAGAGAAAGACCACCTACTAGATGGAAGAAGATACTTGCCAATGGTATAGATATATAATAAGGGGTTAATGTCTAAACTACAGAAGGAAGTCATAGTTTTTTTTAGCACCACCAGAAAAAAAATCTGATTAAAAAATGGGCAGAGGACTTGACTAGAAAATTTCCAAAGAGCACGTACAGATGGGTAATAGACATATAAAAAGATGCTCATCAGGGAAATGTAAATTAAAACCACAATGAGATATCACTTCCTACCTGTCAGAAGGGTTTTCATCAATAAATCAGCAACCGAGTGTTAGAGAGGATGTCACGTGGAGAAGAGGAACCCTGGCGTTCTGTTGGTGGGATTGCAAACTGGTGCAGCCACTATAGAAAACACTATGGAGATTCCTCAAAAAACTAAAAATAGAACTATCTTACAATGTAATAATCCACTTTTGTGTATTTATCCAGAGAAATCCAAAATGCAAATTTGAAAAGATACATGCACCCCTATGTTCACTGTAGCATTATTTACAATAGCAAAGATAAGGAAGCCACGTAAGTGTCCATCAACAGACAAATGGAAAAAGTTCATGTTATATGTAATGGAATACTTATTCAGCCATAAAAAGAATGAAATCTTACCATTTGTGACAACATGGATGGATTTAGAGGGTATTATGGTAAGTGAATTGTGCCAGAGGACAAATACCATCTGATTTCCCATATATGTGGAATCTAAAAAACAAGTGAAAAATCAGTTACATAGACACAGAAAACAAACTGACGGTTGCCAAATGGGAGGGTGGTTGGGAGGATGAGTGGAAAAGGTGAAGGGATTAAGTACAAATTGCCAATAATAAAGACAGTCACGGGGAGGTAAAATACAACCTATGGAAATATAGTCAATATCGTTAGGAGAGAGTGACACGGAGTGATTAGGTGCTCCAGGTAGCTGTCCTAAAACACCTCAGTGGAGGGATTTCAGTGAAATGTGTTTTCTAGCCAACACCAAAGAACAGACTGCCAAACAGTCTGTTCTTCGGGTTCTGAAATAAAATTTTGCTTTATCTACAGAGAGAAAAAGAAGGAATTGGAACGTGAAGAATTATGGAAAAAATTAGAGGAGCTAAAGCTAAAGAAAGCTCTGGAAAAGCAGAACAGTGCTTATAACATGCACAGTATTCTCAGCAATACAAGTAATGAATAAAAAAAAAGCCTGCCACTTCTGTTGGATAGGCAGTTTTGTACACTTTTTTGAAATATGTAAAAATTATGAAACAAACCTCATCAGTATAATTACAAGGCCAATTTTTTATGGCAACTGTAAATGAAAAACTATATGGACTAATAGCCCCGTGCTATCAAGGCCACAGTATATTGTAACATTTGTCTAATCATTGATTTATTGTGTCACTTCTGAAGTTTCACAGAAATGAATGAACTTCATCATCTATAATGAGTGAGATAATTATGGGAGTGGTAAGAATTATGACTTGAATTCTTTTTTTTTTTTGATTGTGTTGCACATAGATAAAGTAGTCTGCTCTGTATATTTTTCCCTTTTATAATGTGCTTTTCACATTGCTGCAGACCTTAGTTACATCCTAGGAAAAAGAGTATTTCCTGAAATAAAACTAAGGTATAACCCTTCCCCTTCCCTTAATCCCTCTCAGGAATGTGATGGGGGAATTACCTGCCCTAAACCTGCCTTTATTAGAGATATTGCTGTACTCTGGAGTTTGAGAAAAAACTTAATCTCCAGGCTTTTTAAAGCACAAAAATAAATAAAAGCTGGGAAAGTAAACCAAATTCTTCAGGTGGTTCCTCATGAATACTCCCCTTCATCTGCAACCCCCCCAGTGATGTGCACAGGTTAACGGAGGCAGCGCAGGTGAACACTCAGCCTGCCTCTCCATTCATTCCTCCTCCTCCTCCTCCCGAAGGCTGAAGGCAGGGCCCTTCCAGTCCTCACCACCTGCCTTTCCTCCAGTCCCTCCTGACCCAGGAAAGGGGGCTTTGAGTCCCACAGCGTGGTGACCCAGAGCGCGCACTGCCACTGCCTGGCTTTATTTAAAGGAAATGCAGTAGGCTTCCTCTGTCGAGTTCTGAGAAAGTTGACTATAGAGAAGTCTTGTATGTTTTTACTTGGTCAAGTATTTCTCACAAATTTTGTTATCAGAGTACCATTCCAATCTCTTGCAGTCGTGTGGAAACTGTTTTGTAACAAAAGATCTTCATTGGGGGATTGAGCAGCATTTAATAAAGTCTGTGTTTGTATTTTGCCTTACGTTGTCGCTGTTTTTTTCCAGCTCTCAGTTTAGCATCCAGGAGAAGCTGCCCCCTTTATATGTATACTTACATACATACATATGTATGTAAATAGAAAACTTGAAGGCAAGTTGTGGGAATATTCTAACTAAAAAATGGGAAGATTGTGACAAATTGAGTGTTCTGGCCATTTATCAAAGTACATCTGTTTCACAGAATATTTGCATAAAATTCTAAGTTCTAAATTATCCTTCATATCCCTTTATATTCAGAGGATGGAGTTAACTTACCTTAAATGTTAGTTTTAATTAAAATAGACCCAGGAGGATAAGTCTCAAAACCTGTAGTTTTTGTGATGGAGCCAAGTCAGAAGTCAGGCATTATTAAGTTTTTAACGACTGATGTCCGATTCCACCCTGTGATACGAGTGAAACACTGTGGCACAGGTTCCGCACACTTGTCCTAGGCCACTGTAAAAGCCCCTCCTGTCGCTCACTGCGGCTCCAGGAGCACCTCTTCCTTTTCACTGCGTGGCTCGTATTTTACACTGTGCTTCCACACGCACCTTACCTCAGGCCATCCAGGTCAGGGTGCTCCCGCCAGATGCTCCACGCTAACCAGGGCCGGCCGGTGCTGACAGCTGGTGGTGCGCAGGTAGAGGGGGAGCCCGCTGCAGGAGACAAAGCTTCTGCCTCTGCAGAAAGTGACAGTTAGGGCTGGATGTCTACTTTGTGGACATTTAGGCAGGTATGTCTTTGAAGAGCAGCCAGAGTGGACTTGGCCAAGCTGCAGCTGGTAGGTAGTTGTTAGGTTCTTTTCTTTGATGAGCTAAAAATGCTCACTTCCTAATTATCTACTTATTAAAAAGCACAATTAAGAAGTCTCAACTCTCTACAGTATAGAAAAACACAGTTTTAGGCTATTCATTGGAGCAAATTTTATTAGACATTTAATGAATGTTAAGTAATATTGAAGTGGTGTGTCGTCATCTTTAGAGATACTTTAAAAATACACACCTGTTTTCCAATACTGTTAATGTATATCTTTATGCCTTGTGGCTTTGCATTTGCCTTACACCAAGACTCTACGGCCACAAGACCTAGGCTGAAGTTTGAATTTGCCTATTCTTATGGCACAGAAAAGTAGCAGGGACTATTTCTTTACACAGGTAAAAAGCATAGTTTCTTGCTGCTAAATTAGACATGAGATTTTTAAAAATGCCTGCTTATACATTTGAGTTTTTCTCTTTCAATTAACCTAAAGGCAGGTTAAGAAATTCAGGAAATGCTACTAAGTCCTCTCTAGATGCAAAGGGCACGTAAATAACTTAAAACACTAGAAACATTTCATGACCTTAATCCAGCCTATGGCTGCCGTTTGAGATGTGTGGTTTTTGTCGAGTTAACATAGCTTATTCATGGGCTTGATCCATCAAGCTTCCTGCCCACCCTCCCCTTCCCTCGGACACAGTTGTGATGAACCTCGGGGGTCCAGACTGTCCTGGCAGGAGAGCAGGTTCGTGCCACCCTTGCTCTGGAGGTCACAGGATGCAAGTGCATGGGTGCCTACTGATCAGCAGATACTCATCCTGGCACACTGATTCCTTTTGTATTAACCTTTTATTTACCTGTTAATAAAATCATCAAAATACACTGAATAGGCACCTACTTTGTACATTTGTACTAGTGCTTTTGTGTGTGAATCACTCTAGACTCATGGTAGGTAGCTAATCAGTCCACAGGAAATCTAATTACTAGTGCGCAGTAGCTTTAAAAGTCTCATTTAACATCTAACAAATAAGAAAGCGACACAAAGGTGTTTGCCTCTCTGTGGAAAGTGCACAGGTTTCAAAGCACGCCCTACACATCTGGAGAGCCACGCCCTCCCCCATCCACTTTCAAAACCTCAGGGGAAAAAACAAGGTAAACAGCGGAGCCTTAATATCCTGTCACAGGTGAACCGTACACCAAACCGAAGTCGGCTTTGACAACCTTCACGGGACCGGATGTGTGTCTAATTCCATCTTCCCCAAACCCTATTTGCATGCCAGAGTCAAAATGTTCATTAATAATTTAAGTACTTAAATAACTTGTAGGTTATCCGTCGGGTGTGTTCATCAGGCTGTCCCTCCCGGCAGGCCCCGTCTGCGGGAGAGCGGGAGGGCCGGAGGGAGCCCGGGCCGCCCAAGTGGAAGCAAAGGCGACTTCCCTTAATGCGGGCAGTTCCATGACCGAGGCGGCTTCAGCTTATATGGTTCGTTGCCTGGCCTCTTTTTTTAAGGTATCTCTTCTTAATTTTGATCATCCATTTCACACTCAGTTTGGCAAACTCGGCTGCTTTAAATAATGCCAAGAAGGCTCCACAGAGAAGAGCGATTGTGTTCCAAGGATTGGCTGTGATTATCTGTAAAACAGAACCAACTCCAGTTCATCAGTTTGCCTCAGTTTTGATTCTTAGGCCGTACTGGTATCCCTGGGGTGGCAAGAAAACCCCCTGGGTTCTAAAATTTTAACTACACCTCGGACTTGCATGTCCACAGTGCAGTTTGAGGAGAAAAATACTAGGCCCTCCCTACAATAAAGTGGTTGATTCTGAAAGGAAAAATGTTTTTCGAAATAGCTCTGCACAAATATTCAGTACAGAGCTTCAATATTCTGGCCCACAGTAAGTTGCTTTGCCTTGAGACAAATTGCTCCAACACTACACCCATTCCCTGAGGAAGGGCAGCTCCTCTTGGTTCTTCCCTCTCAGTGGCCCACACTTCCCCAACCCAATCCAAGGGCCGCCCTTCCATGCTCACGTCACGGACCTCCGCCTCCGGGCCGTGCCCCCGCCTGGGACGCTTTCCTCCTACCTGAGTTACTACCCTTCCGGGCTCCTCAGAGCCTTCCTCTGTCCACTAAGCCAAACCCTCCCTCATCCCACTGTCTGCAGAGAGATTATCCTACTGTCTCCTTTCATAGTTACTGACTGACTGGCATTAGTCACTTTTTAGCTGTGGATGGCTTCCATGGTGAATGTTCAACTCTCCGAGGCCCACATCACGGATTTGAGTTCCCCATCATGCTAAATAGAGCACTTTTAAGTCCCAGTTTTAGCTGAGACGGTCTGAGCCTCAGGGTTCACCTATGCAAAACGGCTGCGTCACCTCCACTGTTCGGGACTGACTGCTGTGGAGCTGAGTGGCAAAGCAAGGCAGGCCCGAAACAGCTACCTCTTACTGAGTGAACCCAGGTTCAAACACACCTGATCACACGATCTGCACGTAGAGCTGAAGGTGTTCATTCTTCGGCCCAGAGGCCCATCCACTGAGTCTCCGCGTGAGGCTCTCTGTGCACGCCCTTGCCAAGCCACGATTTACAGTGGCAGTGGGTGACAATGGAGCACCTCCGTGCCCCAAACACCCTCCCTGTTTAAGTCTCAGCTCTGAAATGTCCTCCCCCAAGCCATGATCTCGGCAGGACGTTTTGTGATGACCTGCACGCCGATCGGTCCCGCTGGGACTGGTCCTGGCAGGCGGGTCTCTGGGATGCGTCTCCAGCAAAGCTGTCTCAGCGCCCCCTTCAAGACCGCCAGTCTGAGAATTTGGCATTAACTGGTACTCTTAATTTATTTGTACCTTTCTGCTCTCACCACAAGTAATCTCTTCCCCTGCAGATAACCATTTAGAAAGAGTGGCTTCCACATAGCAGTAATCTGGATATTAGCTTGACGCTTTCTACTCAGCTTATTCAGGTAATGACCACTAGGCAGCTCCTCTGTACCAAGCACCGTGCTAGTCACCAAATACATGATGATGAACAAGGCAGTCCCCACCTTCACAGGGTCACAGTCTAGTGCTGAAGTCAAGAAGAATTAAAACACAGATGCTACAGAACATAAATGTCACAAATATAAATGACAACCTGGGACTCGAGCTAGGAAAGAAGATGAACACAGCTCACAAAGATGAGCCCGAATGCCTCAGGGCTGGGAATTTGCTCTCTGTCTTAAGTACTACTCACATCTTGGACTTTCTGGATGAAAGGATCTTTCCATTCAAAGACCACGAAAAACAACTGGGCACTTCTTTCCTCGGCCGGCCTTTGGTCGATGTAGTTAACCACACTCGTCTAGGAGCAGAGGAGAGGAAGCAGGGTCACCTGACCTGGCCGGGGGACCGGAAAGCCCGGTGGGGGGGGGGGGACCTCAGACCTCGGCTCCCCTCCCAGCACCCTGGGCAGAGGGTGCGCCCGGTCTCCTCTCCACCACACCCTGCACCCGGCAACAGAGCCCAGGCCTTGCCTCGGTGTCCAGTGCTCTGGGGAAGCGAGGAGGGTCTGGGGTGTACGGTACCTGGTTTGGATCGTCACTGAGTAAACCGCATTCAAAGTACTGTGTGGGACTCACAATTGGAAGCCCAAAAAATCCTAAATTTCAACTATACTTGATCTTAAGAGCCGAGCATTTTAACCTCTGAGTCTGCAGGAGCCCGAGGCTGAGTGCTCCCTGTGCAGAGTTAGTTGTGTGCTTGGGGAGGTCTGGTCTCCGGTGACCGAAGGGCCGCACGGCGTCCCAGAGAGCAGACAGGTTCCGGAGACAGAGGCTCAGGCCCAGCCCAAAGGGTTGGGTTCCTCACCTGAACTGAGTCTCTGTTTTGCCACCCAGAAAGCAGGGACAAAATGCCTACCTCAGCCAGGGTCAGGGTCAAATGAAGCAATATATATATATATATATATATATATGAGAGTACCTTAAACTTTAACGCACGATATAAAAACATTTAAAATTTTGAGTTTGTGTCCCCTGCCAAATGACTTCCAATGGAGACTAATAAAAAGCACAGAAAACATTCTAAAATGTACGTAGGTTGGCTGGGGTTCTCGGGCCCCTCGGTCTCAGAGCACGGCCGGGGCTCCCAGGAGGGCCTGGGCAGACCGGGGTTGCAGCGGGTATACGAGGCTGCTCCTTCCTCAGCAGCTGGGGGGTGGGGGGTGGGGGCTGGGGGCTGGCAGAGGAGAAAGGGCTGGGCATTCCTGGAGGAAAGGGCGCAGTCAACACCCGGGAGGTGGCAGCTGACAAAGCGAGGAATACTCAATGGACCTATGGCCGCGGCTGGTACAGCCTTGGTGTAAACAGCCTGCCCCTGGAGGAAACCCGTCTCCGCACCCTTCCCGAAGCTCTTCCCAGGCAGTGCTAGGAGCCAGGTGCGGTAAGGACCAGGCCTGGACAAGCGTGTGGCCTCTGGCCAGTGACAGTCCTGCCGACCAGAGGGGGTCCTCTGACGCCAGCCCAGACCCTTCCCAATGCTGCCCCTCGGAGCCCAGCCCAAGTGGAGCACCTCCGAGGAGGAGCGGAGGGTGTGAGCACAGGGCCTGGCTCTGGGCCAGGGTGTGGGTTCGGGCGGGCGGAGAGCGCCATGGCCATGGCAGAAGCCCTGAAGGCGCAGTGAGGCCTTGCTTCCAGCGGTCATGACAGACGGCCGACCTGTCCCCTCGGTCCCCACCGACATGCCTTCGTCTGAGGTCCTCTGTCTCCCGCTGGGATCGCAGCCAGAGGCCCCCACGTCTCCTGGCCCCAGGCAGGGGCCGAAAGCTGCAGGACCGCCGCTCCCACGAGTACAAACTCACAGCGCGCACCCAACACCCGGGTAACTTCAGAAGTGATGTAACGTTACTATTACCGTCCTAATGCTGCGTGATCGTAAAACATTGAAAAGTAGGAAAAGTGGGATTAAAAAATACAAGAGGGAGAGTACTTGAGATCTTGCTCTCCGTTACGCTATCAGTTTGACTCAAATAAGCTTTTATAAAAATTTTTAAAAATACAAAGGAAAGCGAGCATTCCACTCCCACATCCCAACGGACCCTCAGGCTCACCCCACTTCACGGCCACTGTCCCTAGTCCCTCCGCCCTGCCGACACCTGACCTTCCGGGCGGCAGCCAGCCTCTCCGGGCAGAGCAGCGGGGGCAGACGCAGGGCTGAGAACACGGTCTCCGCACAGCGCAGGGGGCTCTGCTCCGCGGCCCCGCCCCCCACCAAGTTTTGGGAGGCCGGGCTGTAACGCAGGGGGAGGACCCGGCAGGGGCGTGGCCTGCGGAACACGGGAAGTCCCGGCTGGGTCCGTTCTCAGCCTCCCGACCCCAACGCCGACCCCAACGCCGTGCAGACGCCTCTCCTCTGCGAGGCTCCCCGTCCCCACGCCCAGGCCGGACGGCACCAGCAGCTCAAAGCAGACCCCGGCGCCATCTACCTCCTGCCGGAACTCCACCGCTTCCCGCCCATCTTCCTCTTTGGTCTCCACCAGGGACATCTTGACCCAGGTTCGGAAGCCTCCGGAGAACTTCCAGCTGGAGTAGGCGCTCTCGCAGGCCTGCATGAAGCCCGCCCTGTCTGGGCTGGGGGACAGAGAGGAAAGGTCCAGGCTCATCAGGCCTGACGGCAGGATTCCGGTGTGGCCAGACCCAAAGTCCAGCCCCTCCTTCAACTGGCCTGTCGGCTGGCAGCACCAGGATGCTGCCCAGCGGCTCCCTCCTCTCCGGGGCCCTCAGACAGCCCTGGACGTCAGCAGCCCCCAGCCGCCCTCCCTGGCCTGCCAGCCCGCCGGCCCCCACCCCACACCCCGCCCCGCCCAGGGACACGCAGGGCTAGAGCATGACGGAGAGTGGGTAGGAGGCCGCCGGGGACTCCGGAAGGCCACCTGTGCAGGAACTCCTGGAAGGACGAGAAGAGCAGGTAGTCGATGGCGCTGAAGTCCTCGCTGCTCTCGTTCAGGCGGAACTGGAGGAAGACCAGCTCCCGCTTCTTCACTTCCCGGGGCCCCCGCACGATCAGGGCGGATTTCTGCAGAGACACCAAGGCCCGAGTCTCAGCCGTGGGAGGGCGGGCTGGCTGCTGCTCAGCCTCAGGCCTACAGACACTGCAGAGTCCGCCTGGGGAGCCACAGAGGCCCCGAGGTGACCACCGGCCATGCCCTCCTGCTCAGCGGACCCAGCTGCACCTGCACGGGGCGAGTGCAGCCCGTCCTGCGCCCCCCACGCTGCTCCTCGCTGGTGGCTGTGCTAGGGAAGCTCCCTGTTGAGAGAGGATATTAGGTTCCGTCTGTCGCATGTGCAAATGTCTGCCTGTCAGCCACTTTCCTGTGAACTCTGCTTCTACCGTCTTTTGTTTCATGAAGTTCTAAATTTGATATCATGAAACCTGTAAATCTTTGCTTTTATGGCTTCTGGGTTTTGCTTGCGAAGGAAAACCAAAACTGTTGTACATCAACATTCTCCTGTATTTCCTTATAACATCTTCTCAATCTTTGTACATTCAGACACAGCCCTGCATGTGGTGTGGAGGGGAGTCTAAGTCGCACCCCCGCGGCGGAGATGCAGGTTTGGCCGCCGTGGGCCGCCTGACCGAGACATCAGACCGAGAGGTCCCCTGCACGCCGTCTAATGCACTTTCAAAGCAGCTCAAGTTCCATGAAAAAATCAACTGGGACTTCTAACTGATGGTGTTAGATTGCTAGCTTTAATTTGGGAAAAATATCTCTACATCATCGACTTTATAAATGCTCCGCAGACACCTGAAGCATGAGGATTCTGTCAGGCGCACTTGCTCCGAACACACTGTGCTCGTCAGCTGTGGCCCCTACTTCTGTCCCCGACCCGTGAATTTCTGAGGTGTCACCCCTGCTCTAAGGGGATGGTATTTTCTGTTTCTAGCAGGTACTGCCTAAGGCATACAACCGGCGTGCCATTTTGCACATAATGACAGATTTATGGCCTTTATGGCCGTTAAACCTTCTCAGTGGACGGTGGTGGAGTGGAGCCTCTTACCCACACTAAACATCCCTCTTTTACCCCGCTGCACCCGAAATCCCTTTCTGATGGCAGCTGACGTGCTCGCCCACTTCTGGTCCCTGTCGCATTAGCCCAGTGACCACTCTGCCCGTCTATGTATTCTCAGCCCTTCCATGCCACATTCGGTGGCAGCAGAGAATGCTCACTGTCCCCAGCCTCCACTGCGCCCTCTTCTTCCTGCAGAGCCAGCGCCGCTTCCTCGTCCCCAGACGTTAGCGGAACACGGTGGCCCCGCCCGACCCTCACTGCTGGCCTCACACGTGGGCCTGTGAGGAAGTTCCCGGAACGTGCGGTGACTCATGCCTCCCAGTGGGCCTCGTGCCCTCTCCGTCCTCCCGTGAGCCAGCAAGTGCACACAGGCTGTGAGCCAGCGCCGACCTCAGGGGCCAGGACAGTGCCCCGGGGATGGCACGGCGACTGGTGCACACTGACTGTCCCCAGTGGAAGAAACAAACTTCTCAGCCTCTGTGTCTGCCCGGGGTGGTGTGCTTTGTGCAGTGGCTTAGCCTAGTCTGTAACCATCTCAGAGGTTGTTTTCTGGGACTGGGTGCCATGGCAACAAGCTAAAAAGGAGGCATCAGCGTAACACAAGGACCCTGCAAATACAGCAGGCAGGGAGGAAACAAAGGCGGGTCCTGCAGACTGAAAAGGTCGAGCCAGAGCAGAGCATCTGGTAGACACGAAGTGGATTAAACTGAGGGGCGGGGAAGGAGAGGGAGAACAGAAAGTGAACGAGCGTCTGAAGGCTGACCGAGTAGGGCCAGATGAGACGCCCGGCTGGCCACAGTCACGTGGACTCAGCGGGACACAAACAGCCAGAAACCTACATTTCTGAAGATGTCTCACTGCAAACAAACGGGCAGGAGAAGGAAAATGACCAGCCAGGCGCCCAGTCCATGCCCCTCCAGCTCCGCAGCAGAACTGGACACCCAGAGCTGTGTGGCCCGGGGTGGGGATGTCTTCAACGTCCACTCTGCAGAGGACCACTGCCAAGGCAGGACCACCGCCAAGGCAGGACCACCGCCAAGGCAGACCCACCCAGGGCACGGGGCCAGGGGCAAGAGGGGACTCCTGAGGTTGCACAGCCCCCCTTCCAGCAGCTGTGGTGCTGCTCTTTCCTCCCTCCTCGCCCCGCTCCGTCCCGGGGGTAGGGGTTGAGGGAGTCCTCCTGCGGGTCCCTGAGACCTGAGACCTCCGCCAGGGCTGTGGGCCGGAGGCGTGGGGGCCTGGTGCTTAGGGAGGGGATAACTCTTAGCCAAAAGCCCCGTCTAGAGTCAGAGAAGACTCAGCGTCCCCAGAGCTAGAGGCAGCATTGCAGGCAACGGAGTCTACACGGGAACAACTCTCCTGTTGTGTCGACCCCGCTGGTTTTTATACCTAGCGGCAGCAGGAACAACTGGCGTAGCCCAGGGACTCCCGGTAGGGGCACTACTCCGTGCACCACCCCACGCCGAGGGGGAGGACACGCGGAGCCCGGAACCCAGGCGCACAGCGCTCCTGCTGCACCCAGCTCTTCACTACAATTCCTCTTCATTTAAATTCGCTTCTGTTTCCCTCGAGTCCATTCTGCTTATTCCTCTTGGTTCTTTCATGTGTTTGGTTTCATGTCTAGTGACCCTCATTGTCCGGCCTAGTTTCTGGATGAAGGATTAGGTGGACGAGTTAGGTCTGGGGGGGTCTCTGGGGGGCGGGGCATTCTTTCTACGCGGCTCTCAAACAGGCTGGCCCAGCCTGGGGCTGACTGTAAGGGGCGATGGGCCGGCAACGCCAGCAGGTGGGCACTCCCTCCGCCCATTTCTATGGGAGGGGGCCCTCGCGGCAGGTCTCTATCCCCGTCCACCAAGGGGGTCCGGTCTCCAGTCCTGCTCCTCCTCTCCCTGCTGCCGCCCCAGCGCCCAAGCAGGGGACCTGCCCGCAGCTCACGCGGAGAGCAGCTCCAGCGCCTTTCACGCAGAACTGAACACCACCCCCAGCAGCTCTGCCAGCCCTGGGAGGGCACAGGGCGCGGAGGCCCAACCAACAGGGGACCCCTAATTTTCACCCTGCCGACCACCGCTGGCAGCCTGCCCCCCCTTGGCCTCGCTGACCCCTGGTGGAGCCGGGAGGAGAGCCCCCCACCCCACCCCTCCGCAGCAGTCCTCGCCGGCGCCCGCCTTCGGGTGCGGGTTTACTCTGGTTTGTTTGCCCCATCAACCCGACCCGTTTGCGATTTATATTTCACATCTGCTGCTCAAAACTCCTGATCAACCGGTGACGCCCTTTCTTAGCTCGCAGAGCTAAGGTGAGTATTTTATTTTACTCTGTTTTGCAGGAGTGAGAATCATTTCCGTGGAATTTTAGGAGGAGGTCTGGAATAAAGATGAACAAAATTCACCTCAAGACCTCCCAAAGCTCCCTACCACCCCAAAGATCACCCCAAAGAGCAAGCCCTGTGGCGCAGCCTGCCGCCCTCGCCTGGCCGCTGCTTCCGCGCACCGCGCCACCTCCCACCGCGCCCCAGGGACACGGGGCGTCCGGAACCAGCCCTTCCGGAAACGTCCGGGTCCCGGTGGCCCAGACACGCGCACTGCTGCTCCGCAGTCTCGGGGCAGAGTCTCTGCCTAGAAAACCTTCCCTTCCGCGCTCTGACCAAGAAAACGCGACGCAGCCCGCCTCGGTCCTTGCGGAAACAAGGATACAAGGACATGGGACACAAGTCAAGACATAAAAACACAAACCCCCTGTTCTGGCTTCACACCCCGACCAGGCCAGGCGCCGCTCGCTCCTGCGAGTCGCCCCGCCCCCGCGGAGCTGCGCAGCTGCACGTGCGCGTCAGTAGGGCCAGCGCGGTCCCTGCTCCCAGACCAGCGCTCCAGCTTTACATGGGGTCTGCACCCCGAAGCATGAATGGATGTCAGGCCCACGCTCCTGAACGATGGGTCAGCAGGCCCCACGTGGAACCTAGCAATCCACGTGTTCACACAGCACACTGGCAATTCCCTGAGCAGCGGCTGGGGGCCCCACTCCACCCTGACACAAAGCCCCACCCCGCAGACAGCCCACACTCCTCCCGTCAAGGTCAGGATCTTAATCGCACTGTAGACAGTCCCCAGGGCCACCCCGACAAGGCTGAGTGCAGGCAAACCCGCCAAGGCCACGACCCTTATAGGACTGAGGGCCAAGGATGTGGGCAGGGCCACCTGGCAGAAAGACCAGGGTGGACAGGGCCTTGGGTGCGGGGCCGACAGGGCACGCTGCCCAGACCCAGGGGTGCGTTACCAGGGTCTGGTTGGAGAAAGGGTCCGTGTAGTTGATCCTCTGGGTGGTGCACTTCACGTCCCCCGGCTGGCCCGGGCTCCTCAGAGGGGGGATGACCTCGTAATGGTGCTTGCAGCTGAGCAACTGGGCCTGACCAGGGTACAGGGCAATACCTGGGGGCAAAACGGAAAAGTGGGTGTCAAAAGGCACAGTCCCTGCCCACACCCCTAAAATCATGTCACACATTTTTTTCACACCCACCAGCAACCTAGGTTCAGGACTCCCTGGGTGACCGCAGAGGAGGGAGAAGAAAGGGGTTACAGAGGGTAGGGAGCCATACCCCTGCCCGCAGGAAGCCCCCCTCCCGTGAGGGAAGGGCACAGCCCCCCTCAGAAAGGCCCCTGCAATGCAGCCTCCCCTGCGCCTGCGCCAACACCCTGCTCTGGGCCCTCCAGGGCCTCGGACTGAGCCAGCCCCCAGGCCCCCTACCCATCTGCAGTCACTGGGAGGCCCCGGGCTGGGGGTTGCCCCCAGACCTGGTGTTCTCTCTCATCTCCTGCTCTGCCTGGACCTCCAGGTGAGCAGGTTGCCTCCCGCCAGTCCCTCCTTGGCCTCCACCGAGGCTCCCGCTCACGCCCTGCTGATGGAGGCTGCTCCGGGGGCAGAACCACTGACGGCAGCACGTGGTCCCAGACCCCAGCAGGGCTGAGACCAGGAAGCAGGAAACAGGGTGAGCCGCAGACAAAGACAGCAGAACAGACACGCAGAGAAGAGGGACAAACCCAGGACAGGCAAAGACAGGCCCGGGAGCCGTGGCCTGGATGCCTGTCGAGAAGCCCCAGGCAGAGGAGACCCGAGACTGGCTCTGCCCTGGGCGCAGGCCATCGGAGGGTCACTCGGGGGCATCCTGTTGGCAGAGCCCGAGCACACAGAGCTCAGCTCCCAGAGCCCTGGGCCAGCCCTTGCCCTGGAGCAGAGATGCCAGTTCACTCAGGGACTGGACCCCAGCTGTGTCAGACGAATTGTGCGGCCTGGAAGCCCCTCTCTGGGCAGGGCTCCACTCCTTGGGATGGCTTTTGCCCCCCCTCCCACCCTTAACTCGCACTTCTCGCACTGGCCCCTGGCCCCGGTCAGGCTGGACTCAGCCACCCCCGGTGCTGCCTCCGTTCCTGCTGGTCCTGCTCCCAGGAGAACCTTCTCAAACTCTGCCGCCTCTGTGCAGAGCACTCCTTGCCCACCTGTTTCTGCGGAGGCCACTCCAGGCTCTGTCCCCCCCTCTCCTTGGACAGGACACACTCTGCAGGGTGCCAACGGCAGCTCTCTGGGTGTGTCCCCCACACCAGACTGTGCTGAGACTTCCCCCACCCCGCCTGCCCGGTGCGCCCAGCCAGGGCCCAGGAGTGCAGTGGCGGCTCAGGGAGTGTCTGCAAACAGACGCCCCAGCCCTGCCCCAGCCCCGACGCCCGTCCTAGCAGGCTCTACCTGGGGCATCATAGAGGTCCACCTCCTTGTAAGACACAGACATGACCGGGTGCTTGAGCTTCTCGCGGAAGTCTGTGATGGTCTGGTAAACCAGGAAGACGGCCACGGCCATGAGCAGCAGGTAGATGAAGATGAGCAGGACGGAGAAGACGTTCTTCAGGCAGGCCTTGCTGACGCGGATGCTGCTGGAGGCCGACCCACCGTCAAGGGCTGAAAGACAATGACACACACACGTGACCCGGAGGGCAGAGGCAGGTGCAGCAGGGGAGGGGGACAACCCCCGGGCCCCTTACCTGCCTTACCAAGGAGGCACACCTGCTGCACACCCAGCCTCCCCACCTCAGCCTCCACCCACAAACCCTCACACACGGTCCTCACCAACATTCACTGTGCAACCACTCTGTGGGAAAAGGGACCCGGGGCTGAAGGAGGCTCCTCTCCAGATGGACAGAAAATTACATTCCAACAAGGGAGCTGGCCCCAACCCACCTCTCCGGCCCCACACCCCAGCGTGCCCTCAACCCTGAAGCCTGTGCACTTTTCCTCATTGCTGGTTTCGGTTCAGAAAGGCATTCCCTCAAGGAAGCCTTCCCTGAGCCCCCGACTTTATTTGGGCACCCCTTCCTCAGTGCTCCCCGGGCAGCCACATATCGTCCACTGTCACCACTCTGCAATGTCGCCGTCCGTCTACAGGGCTCTGATCCCCTAGGCTCTGAGCTCCATGAGGGTGGGGACAAGGGCTAGTGCTGTCCACACCGAACCCCTCGCCCTTCACTGCAGTGCCTGGAACAGACCAGGCGTTCCGCATGTACATGGTAAGTGACTGAACAGCTGATCAAACGTGTCCCGATGCTGTCCCTGCAACACCGCCCGGCCTCGCCTGCCTGCTCTCAAGCCATCCCGGCCTCCATCACTCTGTTTTACGCTGGACTGTGCTCCTGTTCCCTACAGTTCATAGGTTGGAGCCCTGACCCCAGTGTGACTGTACTTAGAGGCCGAGTATGGAAGGACGTGAGGGAGGTTAAACGAAGTCGCATGGGCAGGGCCCTCCTCCACAGCAGGGGTGTGCTTGTCAGCAGGGAAGAGACGGGGAAGCCCACGGTGACCAGGGCGCACGAGGACACATGAGGACACACGGGGAAGGCTGCCACCTGCGGGCCCAAGAGAGGAGCCTCAAGACAAAGCAAACTTGGTGACACCTTGTTCTTGGACTTCCAGCCTCCGAAACTGAGAAAACAAGAACTTCTGCTGTCTGAGCCCCCAGCCTGGGGCACTTCGAGGCAGCAGCCCAGGCTGCTCGCACGGCACTTGCTCCCGGGGCCTCCGGCTCCCCCGAGAAAAGCGCCGTGTCCTCCGCAGCAAGGGCACACGAGGCTGTGGACGGAGTGGAGCTTCGATGTAAGTCCATAAAGACATGCGACTGGCTTCCAGCTTCCACCAGAGGAGTGTCGTCACACCACCCTCCTACAGATGACAACTACAAAATCTGGACAGAACACTTAATGCTATTTGAAGGCACTGGAGATGACCAGAAGCACGCAGAAACAGGAAGACAATCTACTCTGGAAGAGGAGGACGGCGTCAGAAGAAAGGAAACAGAAGAGAGCAGGACCTGGTGAGATTTTCAAAGTGGCAGCTTTTTGCCTGCGGGCATTCACCGACCTCCACAAGGTGCCATTCACGGAAACAGTGCCCTGAGTTAAGGGCTGGCAGAGCAGCCAGAAAGTGATGGGGGAAGCCCTAAAAGGGAAGGACGCACATGGGATGGGGTAAACCCCCAAACCTGCAAATAAGGTATGTTCCGATCAGCTTTGGACTCCAGGGGCCCAGCAGAAAAGCAGCAGCCGGCAACCGAAAGCGCTGAGAGGAGGTTTCCGCTACTGCCGATGCAGAGGGCACGGAAGTCGGGACTGAGTCTCGCCGCGTTAACTGCCGGCTCAGACAAAAACTCCGCTTCAGAGAGTCATAACCGAATTCAGAGGCTCTTTAGTGCACCATTTATGACGTCTAGTGCTCATTCAAAATGGACTAGACAGGGGAAAGGCAAGGAAACGCGACCCCTACTAAAGGAAAAAAAGCAGTCTATAGAAACCAACAGCATCCTGGCCGGGTAGCTCAGTTGGTCAGAGCATCATCCCAATATGCCGAGGTTGCAGGTTCGATCCCGGTCAGGGCACGTACAAAAATCAGCCAATCGAGGCATAAATAAGTGGAACAACAAGTCCACATTTTCCTCTCCCCCCACCTTTCCACTCTTTCTGAAGTCAATAAATAAAAAATGTTTTTAAAAAGAAAACAATGCTAAGGTGACCCAGATATTGCAATTAGCAGACAGGATCTTTTTAGCCTTTAAAAGACCCAAAGGAAGATATATACATAAGAAATGAACAGAGGAGAAACTTAGAAATAGAAACTATGAAAACAAACTAAATAGGAATTTTAAAGATGAAAAAAATTTCATAAAATCAAAAATTCGCTGCAAAATCTTTTATTAAAAGATTAACAATCTTCCATTAAAAGATTGTACTTATTTATTTTTAAAAAGAGGAGAAGGGAGGGAGAAAGAGAGGGAGAGAAACATCAATGTGTGGTTGCCGCTCAGATAACCCCAACGGGAACCTGGACCAAATCCCAGGCTTGCGTCCTGACTGGGAATCGAACCAGCAACCTTTTGGTTCACAGGTCGGCACCTGATCCACAGACCCACACCAGCCAGGGCTCACTGCGTAATTTAAACAGCACAAGGTGGCAGAAGTAAAAGCCAGTACAATGGAAACTGAATGAACAGAAACGATCCATCTGGAAGAAAAGACTAAAGAAAAGATGAACAGAGTCCAGGTAGCTGGGCAACAACACCCAGCAGTGCAACAGCACGTGACCGGAGAGACACAACGGGTCAGAAACGTGCTTTTTAAAAATAATGGCCTAAACTTCCCAAAATCATAGAAAAAATATCAATTTTCCAATCCTAAAGACTCAATTCATTCCGAGCAGGATAAATAAGACAACCACTCCTAGGCAAATCATCGTCAAACTGACAATGGAAAGATAAGAGAAAAATCATGAAAGCAGCCAGGAAAATAAGACATATTATAAATGGGATATTGTATCTAATGACAGGTAACTTTTGATCAAAAATGATGGAGACTGAAGACAGTGAAATGTTTTTAAAGGGATGAAAGAAAAAAAAATCTGTGTACCACCGAGAATGGAAACTAACTAGCAAAACTAACTTTCAAAAATGAAGGTGAAATACAGATGTACTCAAAAACAAAAGCTGAGAGAATTCATCACCAACAGACCTGCACTGCAAGACCTTCTAAAGAAAATTCTCACAGGGAGATGACAACAGATGGTGACCCCCAAACATACACTTGAAACAAAGGTCACTGGAAATGTTAAATAGGCGGGCAAATACGTACTTTTTAAATTTAAGGTCGCCATGGGAAATATATACAATACCGTGAGGTTTGTGACTTGCAGGAATGCAGAACAGAGAAACAAAACCCATATGAGACAAAGAGAAAAATAAAAGACCCGAATCCAACCACCCTGAATAACTACATTAAATGTAAATGAACCAAACACTCCAATTAAAAGTCAGGGACTGTCGGCCTGGACTGAAAACAAAGCCCAACTACATGCTCTCTACAAAAAGTGGACTTGAGTGATGTCAGCATCACAGAAAAGTGAGACAACTATTGCTTCTCCCCTTAAATTTACAGCAAGTTGGACCACTGTAACTCCTGCTCAGCACACGCACCTGAAAAGTCCACGTCCCCAGGGGTCTGATGGCGGGAGCACTGGCCCGAGCAGGGAAGGCGGCACACGGGGGAGAACCTGGCCGAGCACCCCAGATGCAGGTTGGTGCATCTCCAGACAGGACAGGACGGGGGCAGCGAGGACTAACTAGAGCTGCAGGCAGTTTCCCTCCCAGAAAAGATATCTCCCTTCCCCTTCTCCGCAGGGGCAGAACGAGGTAGAGGGGGCTGGGAAGCTGCAAACAAAACAGTGGAGCTGACAGCCATTACCAGCAGGGGGCAGAGCTGTGAGATGCCAAACCTGCCTCCTCTCTCTCGGAGCCCTGACAGCGCCCAGTGGAGCCAAAAACAGAGAAAACAGGAGGTAGCTCCTGGAGCTCACAAAATCAGTTCTCCACCACCCACAACATTCTCCCACCACAGTGGCGTGTCCCATAACCAAGGTGAGCAGGTCACAGAACACCCACCCCCCACTGGGTACACGGCACTTTCCGCAACTGAGACACCACTTCACAGCGATCCCAGGTCACCTGCAGTGCAGGTAGAAGAAAACCAAAACCTGCGCTATACCGCCATCTACTGGAAAACGAGAGAAAGAACCCTACCTATAACCTGCTGAACTGCTGAGGGCAAAACAGTGTGCACACAAGAAAAGAGACCACTAGCTCAAATGCTCAGAGAATCAACACATCAAATACCATGGACACCTGGAGCCATCTGGAAGCACAGAAGCAAAATGAAAAGACTCCTGAAACTGAACTTAAAGTCATGGAAGACTGTGATTTAAATGACAGAACTGAAGATTGTAATTAGAAAAATCCCAGTAATATGTGAGAAAACTCAAAAACACAGTTCAATGAGTTTTTAAAAATTAATGAATAGCCCTGGCTGGTGTGGCTGAGTGGATTGAGTGCTGGCCTGAGAACCAAAGAGTCACTGGTTCAATTCCCAGTCAGGGCACATGCCTGGGTTGCGGGCCAGGCCCCCAGCAGGGGAGCATGAGAGGCAACCACACATTGATGATTCCCTCTCTTTCTCCCTCCCTTCCCCCTCTCTAAAAATAAATAAAATATTTTTTTAAAAATTAATGAACAAAAGAAGTATTTACCGAAGACAATAAATCTATAACAAAGAACCAGAAAGAAATTCTGGTGCTGAAGAACTCAAAACACGAGATCAGGAGGCATTAGAGAGCACTGGAAACAGATCAGTCCAGATGGAAGAGATAACTGGCAAACTCAAATATACAAACCTAGGAATGACCCACGACAAAGAAAGGGAAGAACTAAGAGTTAAAAAAACCCAACAACTCAGAATTATCTAACTACATTAGAAAGAGCCACTTAAGGATAACAAGGAACAGAGAGCCCACTCAAAGAGGTCATTGATGAGACTTTCCCAAGACTATGAAAGGAGCTAAATGTTAGAGGAAGCTAAAAACACAACCTAATTTTATATCAATGCAAAAAAGACCTTCTCTGAGATACATTTTGTGTGTGTGTGCAAACTATCAAAAATTAGTAAGAATTCTCAAGGCAGCCAACGTAAAATTTCTAAGTAGAAACACTATAAGACAGGAAATAATAGAAGGAAATACTCAAAATACTGAAGGAAAAGAGCCATCAGCCAAGGACAACATATCCAGCAAACCTGTCCTTTAGATCTGAAGGCGATACAAAGGCTCTGCTGGAGGGATGGAGGCTGAGACTTTGCCACCACCAGATCTGCATTACCAGAAACGTTTAAAGGGGCTCTTTTACCAAAAAGAAAACGTCAAAAGTACACAACACTTTGAGTAAGATAAATAACAGACAGACAGAAGCAAGAAAATGCAAATCTACTTCAGAATAAGTTACTAAGTACTTATAACAAAGGTTAAGGGAGGGATGGCATTAACAGTAACTATAACAGCAGAAGGTTGGTACAGGACGGACGACACGGAAAGGGACAACTCGGTATGGAATGGACAACGTAAAAGGGAGGGGCAGGAGGACTGAGTGGGGACAGGAGAATGAAGATGGGGGACAATAGAAAGGAAAGAACTGCTGTGCGTACGAGACATTTTACACAAACCTAAGGTAACCACAAAACAAAAATCAACTAAGACACAAAACATTTCAAAAAGGAGGGAAAAAACCATAGAACACAGAGGACAGCCCAACTGAAATGGCAGACGGAATCACGAGGAGAAGGAGCAGCGGGGCCCAGGGCAGTGGCGCCGTGAGTCCCCGTCACCGGTAACCTCCCCTCACTGGTAACCTCCCGGCTGTGAACAGAGCGGCGGGCGGGGCGGACTGCAGAACCAGACCTCACTGTCCTCTCCCTGCAGGAGACCCACCTCGGCACCAAAGACAAACAGAGCTTCCGCATGGAAGGGTCAGAGACGAGACTTCAAGTAAATGGCTTCCAAAGAAAAGAAGGTGCAGCTCCACTTACATCAGACAAAATAGGTTTCAAGACACTGAAGGTAACTCGAGGGAGAACTTCAGGTCCAGAGTGGAGGAGGTGAGTGCTGTGCTCCCCTCCTCCCACGACCGCATTGAAATTACGACTAAGTTGCAGAGCAAGCCTCACGGAGAACCCCCCCCCCCCCCGCCCCTGGACTAGCTGCACAGAAGCCCTTGAGCGCGGGGAACAGCAGCCACGTCGGGGAACAGCAGCCACGTCGAGGCTGGGAGGAGGGGCTGAGCGGTGGACAGCAGATCCTACACCCACAGGGTGGTGACCAAGAACTGGGAGGGTTATCTCGGCTGTGCAAGTGCCCCTGGGGAGGGAGGGGCCCAGCCCCACTCTGGGCCCCCCAGTTGGGAGCTCTGGTGCTGGGAAGAAGAGTTCCCATAACATCTGGCTGTGAAAACCGGCAGGGACTGAGTTAGTCCCAGGGTTTCCGGACACCGAGGCACTCCCCTGAAGGGGCCCACACAGACGCACTCAGCAACCTCAATCCATGCCCCCAGCGGCAGCGGCAGCTCTAACAGCACCAGGGACATCTGAGGAGGAAATGAACTGACTAGCTGCAGGGTGAGGGCTGGAGGGGCAGGGGTCAGGTCAGCTCTCTCCAAGGACAGAAGTTCTGGTAACCACCCTTGTTCCTTTGTTGAGCCCCCTGCCCCCCCCCCACCCTGCACAACCAACAGGGTGCCAAATCTGCGCTCCCTGTTTATCTAACACCCTTCGCCCCGCCCTGGTGATCCCTGAAACCCTACCCAAGTCTCTATATCCGGCCCAAGCCTTTTGAGCAGCTCTTCCACACCAGGTGCCTGCCCTGGTTTGCACTGCACTTTCCCCAAATCTCTCAGAGGTCCACAAACCCCAAGCAAGCAGTGGCTGGCCTCAGCATAACCTGCAGCTGCAGCTAGTGACTCCAGGCCCACGACAGGCAGGACTGGTCTCAAAGTGGAACTGCCATCAGGAAGCCCGAAGCTTGATGCAGGTGGCGGCTGGACTCAGCCCACACTGTGGTGCCCACAAGGTGGTCCCAAAGCTGACATCAGTGGCAACTGGCCTTGGTTCACAGTATCTCCCCTCCCACAAGCCCACTGAAAGTGGCAACCAAGCACAGGTCACTTTGTGGACACGAGCCCAGCGCAAGCGGTGGCTGACACTGCCTTACACCGAAGACCCTCCAAGAGGTCCCAGAGCCAGCAGACCAGTGGCCAGCTCCAGAACACACTGCAGGGCCGCTCCACCGCCCCACAATCGACACACCTGCTGCCAGGCCCAGCTGGCACCAGGGCCCCATGGAAGTCATCCTGCTCCACGGAGTCAGCCCTGCAAACAGCTCATCCACTGTGGCCAGGGACAGCCCTGACGGCCAGCACACCTGAGGGTCAACACCAACCAGACATGCCAACAGCAATCGAGGCTCAACTGAAACTGCAGAACACACACAACCCACACAAGGGACACCCCAGGACACCAGGCGCGGGTGACCAGGGAGACTGTGCCGTTGGGCCCCACACAGCACCTACTGTACACAGACCGCTACCGAGACCAAAAGACGCAGATCTACCGAACACACAGAAACTAACTCAGGGAGGCAGTCAAAATGAGAAGATTAACACATCCCAAGTGAAAGAACAGAACATCATCCCAGAAAAAAACCCTAGATGAATTGGACACAAGCAACCTACCAGATACAGAGTTCAAAACACTGCTTATAAGGATGCTCAATGAATTTAGGAGAAAAACAGATGAACGCAGTGAGAATTTCAACTACATGATAGAAAACAAAAAAAGAATCAGTCAGAAATGAGGAATCCGGCCTTGGCTAGTGTGGCTCAGTGGATTGAGAACCGGCCTGTGAACCAAATGGTTGCTGGTTCAACTCCCAGTCAGGGCACATCCTGGGTTGCAGGCCAGGTCCCCAGTAGGGGGCGCATGTGAGGCAACCACACACTGATGTTTCTCTCCCTCTTTCTCCCTCCTTTCCACTCTCTAAAAATAAAATCTTAAAAAATAAAAATAAAACAAAAAAGAATACAATGACTGAAATGAAGACTACATCAGAGGGAATCAATGGCAGATTAGCTGAAGCAAAGGATCAAATCAGGAATCTGGAAGACAAGGTAGTAGAAAACACCTGATCAGAACAGGAAAAAAAAAGAATTTTTAAAAATTAGAAGAGTTCAAAGACGCTCTGGGATAACATCGGGTATACCAACATTTTCATCATGGGGGCACCAGAAGGAGAAGACGGAAGGTTACTGAAAAACTATTTGAAGAAATGATGATGGACTCACAGACAGAGGGCAGGGTGAGAGCAGTCGGGGTGGCATTATGGGGCCGGGTGGGGAGGAGTGGAGGGACTGAGCAAGAAAGAAGAGGGAAAGGAAAAACTCGTGGACATGAACGACAGTGTAGTGGTTACCGGGGGGAGAGGTGGTGAGGGGAGGTGTAGGGGGTGCAGGAAGGACAAATGGTGACTTGGGGTGATGAACACACAATACGGTATACAGATGATGTGTTGTGGAATTGTGCACCTGAAACCGTATAATTTTGTTAACCAGTGCCACCCCAATAAATTCAGTAAAATGAAAGAAAAAAAAAACAATGATGGAAAACCTCTCTAACCTGAAGAAGAAAACAGATATACAAGTCCAGGAAGTGGAGAGAGTCCCAACCCAGGCGAACCCAAAGAGGCCCACGCCAAGACACACCATAATTAAAACGGCACAGGTTAAAGACAAAGAAAGAGTCTTAAAAGCAGTAAGAGAAAAGCAGTAAGTAATGTACAAGAGAGATTCTGTAAGACTGTCAGGTGATTTCCCAACAGAAAGTTTACAGGACAGAAGGGAATGGCATGAAATAAAGAGAAGATAAAGACTTACATCAAAGATGACTATAGCAAGGCTATCATTTAGAATTGAAAGAGATATTGTTTCCCAGACAAGAAAATGCCAAAGAAGTTCATTGCCACTAAACCAGTATTACAAGAATTACAAAAATGTAAATACTTCATTAAAAAGAAAAGATCAAAAGTATGAGTAAGATACATAAGAAAAAACTTTCACTGTCAAAAAACACTAAAAGTAGTGGATCAATCAACCATAAAACTAGTATACAAGTTAAAAGACAAAATAGGAAGATCATGAGTAATTACAACAATAAAATAAGGGATAAACAGAAACACACAAAGTACAAAATAATGACAAAACACAACTGTGGAAGGGGTGAGTAAAAATTGTGGTGACTTTATAATGTGTTCAAACTTGAGTGACCATCAACTGCAAACAGACTGCTAGAAACAAAACCGCCTGGTATATAAGAAGCTCATGGTAACCACAAACCGAAAATCTACCAAAGATACAGAAGAAATAAAGAGAAAGGAACACAAATCTGTAGAAAGTTGTCAACACGGAAGAGAAAGGAACAGAGAACTACAAAAACAATCAGACAACAATGAATAAAATGGCAATAACTACACACCTACCAGTAATTACTTTAAGCCTAAGTGTACTAAATGTTCCTGTCAAAAGACAGGGGGTGGCTAAACAGATAAGAAAACAAGACCTGTAAACATGCTGCCTACGAGAGACCCACTTCAGATCAAAACACCCAGAGACAGAAAGTAAAGGGATGTATCAATAAAAAGGTATTTCATGTAAAGGGAATGAAAATAAAAGCTGGGCCCTGGCTGGTATGGCTCAGTGGACTGAGCGCTGGCCTGTGGACTGAAAGGCCACTGGTTCAGTTTCCAGTCAGGGCGTGTGCCTGGGTGGTGGGCCAGGTCCCAGTTTGGTGGCGGGGTGGGGTAGGGGGCATGTGAGAGGCAACCAATTGATGTATCTCTCACACATCGAAGTTTCTCTCCCTCTATTGCTCTCTTGCTTCCTGTCTCTGTGAAAAATAATAAAAACTGAAAAAAAAAAAAAGGAAAGAAAAGCTGGGGTAGCAATACTTAGATAAAATAGACTTTAACCCAGGGCTGTAACAAAAGGTAAAGAAAGACATTCATCACAATAAAGGGATCAATCCCACAAAAGTATATAACCCTATAACTCTCACACACCTAACCTAAGGCACCTAAATAAACAAAGAAACACTGAGGAACAAATATATAGAGATAAACCGTGATACACTCAAAGCAGGGCCCTCTAACGCCCTACTGGCACCAATGAATAGACTGCCCAGGCAGAAAATCAACAAGGACACAGCAGTCATACACAACACATTACAGCAGAGTTTAGTTTGTTTTTAGAGCATTTTACCCAAAAGCAGCAGTACATGCATTCTTTTCAAGTACACATGTTCAAACTTTAAGGACCATTTTTCTGGATAGACTATACACTAGGCCACAAAACAAGTCTCAATAAATTTAATAAGACTGAAATCATATCAAGCACCTTATCAACTCACAATAGCATGAAACTGTAAATCAATTATAAAAAGAAAACTGAAAACCACAAACCCTCAGAGGATAAATAACACGCTACTAAACAATAAATGGGTTAACAATGAGATCATGGAAGAAATGAAGAGATACCTTGAGACAAATGAAAATGAAAACACAATGACCCAAAAATCTATGGCCACAGCCAAAGCCGTTTTAAGAGGGAAATTCACATCAATACAGGCCTACCTCAAATAACAAGAAAAAACTCAACTGAACAATCTAATCTGGACCTAAAGGAACTAGAAAATGATGAACAAAGTCCAAAGTGAGCAGAAGGAAGAAAATAATAAAGATTAGAGTGAAAATAAACTGAAGTCTTAAAAAACAATAGAAAAGATCAATGAAACCAAGAGCTGGTTCTTTGCAAAGATAAGGGCCCAAACAGGATAAGGAAATATTACAAATAATTATATGCCAACAAACTGGACAACTAGAAGAAATGGATACATTTCTAAAGACATATAGCCTTTAGAGGCTGAATCAGGGAGACACAAACAATTTGAACAAACAACTACTAAAAAAATCAAATCGGGAATTTGTTGGAATCCAAAAAATCCAACAAACAAAAGTCCAGGACCAAATGGCTTCACGGGTGAATTTTATCAAACATTCAAAACAGAATTAATACCTATCCTTTTCAAACTATTTTCAAAAACTGAAACGGAGAAAAGCCTCCCAAACTCCTTTTACAAGGCCAGCATTACCCTGATAACAACACCGAAAACACTACAAAAAAAGAGAAATTATAGGCCAACACCCCTGATAAACAGACATAAGAGTCTTCAACAATGTATTAGCAAACTGAATTCAGCAATAAAAACAATCATACACCACAATCACTTGGGATTTATTCCTGTTAGATGAGGTTGGTTCAATATCCACAAATCAATTAACATAATACACCCCAGGAACAAAAAAAAAAAAGATTAGTCATATCATCATATCACTAAGTATAGAAAAAACATTTCACAAAATTCAATATTCATTCATGATAAAAACTCTCAGCAAAGGCCTAGAGGAAACATACTTCAACATAATAAAGGTCATATATGAGTCCTGGCTGGTGTGGCTCAGTGGACTGGGTGCCAGCCTGTGAACCAAGAGGTGGCTGGTTCAATGCCCAGTCGGGGCATGTGCCTGGGCTGCCCGCCAGTCCCCTGTTGGGGGCGTGCAAGAGGCAGCCATTCGGTGTGTGCCTCTCGCACGTCGATGTTTCTCTCCCTCTCTTCCTCCATCCTTTCCCCTCTCTAAAAACAAGTAAAATCTAAAAAAATTAGATCTAAACAAAAACAAACCCAAAATGGATTAAAGATTTAAATGTAAATCCAAGACCATAAAACTCCTATAAGAAAACATAGGCAATGAACTCTTTGACATTGCTGTTAGTAATATTTTTTGGATGCCTCCTCGGGCAAGGGAAACAAAAGAAAAATAAACAAATGGAACTACTTAAAGCCAAAAGCTTTTGCACAGCAAAGAAAACCATCAACAAAATGAAGAGACAACCTACTAATGAGAAGATATTCACCAATGAAATGTCTAACGGGTTAATACCCAAAACACCTAAGGACCTCTTACAACTTATCACCAAAAGGAAAACAATCCACTTAGAAAACGGGCAGAGGACCTGAAGAGACATTTCTCCAAAAATGTCATACCGACAGCCAACACACACGTAAAAGGATACTCAACATCACTAATCAGCAAAGAAATACCAGTTAAAGGCACAGTGGGATATCACCTTACACACGTCAGCAGGGCCATCATCCATGAACCAACAAACAAGTGTTGGTGAAAATGTGGAGGAAAGGACACCCTCATGCACTGCTGGTGAGACTGCAACTGGTGCAGCCAGTATGAGTTCCTCAACCAATTGTATAAAAGTAGAACTGCATTATGACCTGCTATTCCATTTCTGGGTGTTTATCTGAAGAAATCAAACACACGAGCTTGGAGAAACAGATGCATCCCTATGTTCTCTGCAGAATTACTTACAATAGCTGAGGTACAGAAGCCACCTGAGAGTGCATGACGGACAGTAGGATAAAGCACTGGAACACACATACAATGGGCTATCATTCGGCCATAAAAAATAAAGAAATTGTAAAATCGTATCATGTGTGACAACATGGATAGACCTAGAGGGTATTATGCTAGGTGAAATAAGCCAGACAGAAAAACACAAATATCATATGATTTCATTTGTAAGTGGAATCTAAAAAACAAAATAAATGAACCAACAAAATAGAAACAGACTCATAAAGAACAAATCGATGGTTGCCAGAGGTGAGGGTGTTGGTAGACGGGGTGAAAAAAGGTGAAGGGATTAAGAATTATAAGTTGACAGTTACAAATTAATCATGGGGATGTAAAGTACAGCATAGGGAATACGGTCAATAATGTTGTAGTAACTGTGTATGATGTTAGGTGGGTACCACCCTTACCAGGGTGATCACTTGGTAAGTTATGTAAATGTCTAATCACTATGCTGTACCTGAAACTGTAACTGAAAACTTTAAAAAAAAGAAAGAAACCAATGATTGGGGAAAAAACACTTATTTGTAAAGATGCATGTACCTCTGTGTTCACTGCAGCATTATTTACAATAGCCAAGACATGGAATCAGACTTAGTGCTCTTCCACAGATAATTAAGGAATTTATGACACATATACACAATGGAATACTACTCAGCCATAAAAAAGATAAAATGGCCATTTGCAACAACATGGATTGATCTTGAGAATATTATGGTAATGAAGTAAGTCAGAAGAAAAAGGACACAAACTGTATGATTTCACTCATGTGTGGGATATGAAACAAGAAGGAAACATACAAACAAAGCAGCAAACTCACAGACACCAACAAGAGAACGGTGGGTACCGGTGGGGAAGGGCACTGGAGGGAGGACAAACAGGGCAAAGAAGGTGCAATGCAAGGTGACAGAAGGAGACCAGCCTCCAAGAAGTGAACACACAACAGAAAACACAGATGTCACATTACGAAGTTGTATAGCTGAAACTTATAGAATAATATTAACCAATGCTACTCCCAATAAATCTAATTTTAAACACAAAGATACTAGAGTATTTGTCACAATTACTTTGTTATTTTATTTAGAAGCACAAAACAGGATCGGCGCAGCACTATCCAAGTGCCTTGCATTGGCAGAGACAAGGAAACCGCTCCTTCTCGACTTCCACAGACATGCATGCATCGTGCACCGATGCTGTGTGCGAGACTCTGTGCAGGGCATCTTGGGGAGATGCCAAGACACAGGGATTGGTGGTCTGCGCTATAACTGTAGGGTGTCCAACCTTACAGTGTCTCCGGGGCCACACTGGAAGAAGAAGAGTTGTCTTGGGCCCCACGTCAACTACATTGTGACACATATTCACAAAAAAAAATCTCATAATGTTTTAAGTAAATTTACAATTTTGTGTTGGGCTGCCTTCACAGCCATCCTCAGCTGCATGCGGCCCTTGGGCTGGACAGCCCTGTCAGAATTCAGGAGGATATGGGGATGTAAAACGTGAGATGTCCTTTGCTCAGAAGAAAGAATGGGGGGTGTGGGGAGAGAGGCAGAGTTCGGCCAAGGCTTCGTGGAGGAGGTCACAGAGCATTGTGCCTAAAGCAGCAGGAGGATGTTGAGGAAGAAATAATTTGGTGTTCATTATTCGTTAGTGCTCTGGGCTGAGAGGCCAGCTATCCAGCCCAGTGGTTACAGTCATGAGACTGAGAGGCAGAGAGACTTGGGTTCCCGCTCTGCTACTGTTCTGTGACCAAGGACACATTACTTAATACCCCCGAGCCTCACTTTACTCACGGGAAGAGGAAATAATCATCCCAGTTTTACAGGATGCCCAGGAGAAGCGCACGAGAGCAGGCTGCAGAACGCATCACAGTTGGGAGTGCCTGCTCCGTGCATTACTGTTACCGAAGAAACAGGGAGTACCCCGCACACCCCAAAAACGGAGCCTCAGTGATGAAGACAGCACAAATGAAGACTATCTCTTACCAAAAATGAATGAGAAAAAATACATATAGAAAGTACAATGGAGGCGGGGCAGAATGTAGCGTCTTTCACATAGTAGGCACATAATGTTTCCATGTTTGTTAAGTGAGCAAATAACCCCAATAATAGACGAACTCAGTCTTGCATGCTAACTAGCTACTCTTGATTCGTTCAAGAACACCAGTGCATTTCACGCAGGAAAAACTATCAACAAACTGGTGTGCCTCGCTATTTCCGGCAAAGCACCTCAGAAAGATTTTACTTTATGACAGAGTGCGGAGTCCCCGAAGTGCCGTAGGAACCGCAGGCAATGCTGACTCCCTGCAGCTACAGGGAGACGTGAGGGAGCAGGAAGCCCCAGGAAAACCCCTTGGGCAGCTGTGAGCTCAGCCACCAAGGCACACAGCAGCTCCAGTTCTCCGAAAGGATTTAAAGCCATTCTCTGTTTCAACTTCTTGTCTCGGATTCTACTTCGGCCGCTTCTGACCGTCAGCAGGGGCTGGGTCAGTGCTGGCTCCCTCGTGGCTTCGTTCTCTGCCTTCTCTCCCTGTTTCTCCCGTGGCCCAGCCCTGCTTTACTGAGTCCCTCTCCGTGAGTCTGGCATTCACATCCCTCCCAGAGTACCCGGTACGAGGTGGCCTGTTAGACACGTTACAAGACAATGCCCTCCTGGTGCCCAGCCCACAGAAGGCTTCGCTCAGCTCAGGTGCTGATTGGTCACATGCGGCTGGGTGGCAGGGCCACAGGACCCAAGGACTGGTGGTTCGAGCTCAGGGACCTGCTCCAGCTGTTTTGTTTGGAAGGCACTCCCGGATCCCATGGTCCATGTGGGACCAACGATTCACTTCGAAACGTGACACAGTCATTGTTCTGAGCTGCTCACAATGGCAGTGGCAATAGGTACCAGGCTGCTACATCCTAGTGAGGTTTGAAAGGCCACGCAACAAAACTGAAGGAACTACAAGGCCAGCCGGTCCAGCCCCGCCCCTCGCGCAGTGGTGCAGGTCCCTAGCCCGGCACTGACACCGCAGTCAGAACGACAGTCCTGGAGTCCCGACTCCTCGCCGGTGCTCTCCCTACACGACGGCGTGAGCGCTGGTGTTCACTCAGACCCCAGCTGCTCAGGACAGCAGCAGCAGATCTGATTGAAAGACTGCAACTTCACAGCGAGTAGAACTCTGGGACATTTCTAAGGCCTTCCGTGCAGGCTGGACCACGTGAGGAAGACAAAACAGTGATGGGCATTTCTGAGCGAGGCCTGCTCTACGTAAGCCAGATAAACGTGATTCGGAAACGCTCTACCTCCACGGTGCCTCTGGTTAGGGGAAGATATGGATCTCTGTCTACATGCTCTTGAAAATTCTAAGAATCTACGGCATGGAAAGGTCATATGACAACTGCATCACCGGGTTTGTGTGTTTGGCACAGGCACTCGCACAGACTACTCTCGTGGGAACACTGGCCCGGAGTCTCCTCCTCTGCTTCACGCACAGAGGCCGACTTTGGCTTCCTCACAGGCCTTTTCCCGATTCACAAACTGGCTTGCAATGTCAACAGAAACCGCACAACTCTTCATCATCCACACGCGCTCTACGTGTCACTCCAGTTCCACTTTTAACAAGGGCCGGGTATCTGACAGAATGTTCCATGCACTCTGCAGTCAGAAAAGCAAACATTAGCTTTCTTGCGGCAAGGTGGATGAACGTGTTTTATTTTTTTAAAGATTTTATTTATTTACTTTTAGGGAGAGGGGAAGGGAGGGAGAAAGTGAGGGAGAGAAACATCAATGTGCAAGAAATACACTGATCAGTTGCCTCTCACGTGCCCCCAAATGGGGACCTGGCCCGCAGCCCGGGCCCTGACTAGGAATCGAACAGCAACCTTTCCAGGCCACACTCAGTCCACTGAGCCACAACAGCCCGAGGTGGACGCACATATTTTAAAAGTATATACCCTTCCCAACAGCGAGATGGTGGCATGCTGGGTGGAAGTTACACTGGCCTCCTCCCAGGACCATATCAGAGTTGTGGCTGAAGCACTGAAAAATCAGCCTGAGTAACTATCTGAAGACTAGCTGAACAGAAGCCTGTAACTAAGGCCATACAGAGGAGCCCGAATCCAGATTGGCAGGAAGGGAAGAGAGGCTAAGGGGGCTGGCCCCACACCTACGTGCTACCTCTGAGAATCCAGGGGACATCTCGGCTGAGGAGGCCCTGCGGAGAAGCCAGGGTCCCAAGCTGGAGCACTAGGGCTGGAAAAAGGGGCCCACACGATCTGGCAGTGAGAATCAGCCGGGGTTCTGCCTGCCCTGGTCGGAGGGGCACTGCTCTCTCGAAAGGTCAGTGCACAGAGTCCCTGTCGTGGCACTCACCGGGGTCCTTGCAGAGGGACAGCAGGTTGGAGTGGACCGGAGTCACACCGATGGAGATGGAGTGGTGTGGCTGTGGACAGTGAGTGGAGGCTGAGGGACAGCAGCAAGTGCCCCTGGGCTGGGTCCCTCTCCCACAGCACCCAGGACGCCACCCTGCCCGAGTGGAGCATTCCCCCCACAGGACATCAGCCGGGGAGGGGCCCCGCCACACCAGGAGAGGTCTGCTGCAAACTCCAGCGGGGCTCGCGGCGCAGACCTCACTGGGGAGCTCTTGAGGAAGGTAAGGCAGCTCGAGGAGTGCCAGAACCCCAAGGAGACTGAGTTATGTGGCTGTGGGGAAGGCCACTTTTACCGGTGTGCCTGAGTGGCACCACCATGCCAGCATTGGTCCCGCCCCACCACTTCCCCGTGGTATCAGCCTAGGGAGTGACACTGACCCCTTCCTGCTGACCCCTGGAGGCCCTGCCCTGCCAGGATGGCTCTTGGTGGTGAGTTCTGTCTCTACCTGCAGTCTGGAGCCGCCCTGCAGACTCTATTGAGGAGCCCTCTAGGAAGTCTGGGCAAGCTGGAGGAGCGCCAGGGTTACGCAGGGAGAGGCTGAGTTGTGCAGCTGTTGGGCAAGGCCACCTTTCCCTCACATGCCTGCCTGACTGGCATCACTGTCCCGTGTGGGGCCTTCTCTCCTCACGGCCAAATCTTCATCTGTTTTAGCCTGGTGAGCTCTGCAGGCCTCACCCCACCTCACTCAAAGGTCTGTGGATTGTAGGGGGGGTGGGCAGCTGGCTGTGGTGTACTGTGAGACTTTTGCAGAGTGGCCTCAGACCCAGCGCTGGCACTGAGTTAGAATCTCTACCAACCTGGCCAACACCACTTTGCCCTACCTGATGACTCGCTGAGAACACATCTCACGCGACTTGTACACCAGCAGGGGACCTTCCAGTCACCGCGCCCAACAGGTGGCCAGCAGACAAAAGTGGGTCTCAGCGTGATCTGGGCCCTTGCTGGTCTGCCGGACTCATTGCCAGGGGAAGCCGGCACCGGCACACAGCTTGGACACTCCCACGTGCACCCAGGTCCAGCAGAAGCGGCCACAAACTGAGGGTTGCTTGGCAGATTCAGACAGGCAGCCCAGGGCCAGTTACAGGCCGCACCTGACACTGATCTGCACCAGAGCCCCTCCCCCAAGAGGCCCCAGAACCGACACACCTGCTGTGGCAGGCCTTGGACCACAGCAGGGCACAACCCACGCAGCTCCACGGGCGGCACAGCTCAAGGGAGATCTCGGCACCAAACCCTGCCGGTGCAATCCCGCTTTAATGGACTCACCCCCTGCACAGCCGTACCTACACTGTGAGCATAAGGCAACCTCACAGTCAGCCAGCAGCCTCAGGGCCGGCCCCACACACAGATGGCCCAACAGCAATCAAAACCCAACTACAACAGGAGGGCTCACGTAACCCACACAGGGGACATTCCTGAAGCACCTAAAGCAGGCGATCAGGGAGACTGTGTCAGGAGCCCCACAGGACACCTGCTACGTAAGGCCACACTACCGAGACGGGGAGGCATGGCCAACCTCCACAAACACACAGGGCAGCTGACTGGACAAGAAAACAAGGCCCGTTCACACACTGAAAAAGATACAGACTGAGAGTAAAGGGATGGAAAGAATGTTTCATGCAAATGAAACAACAACAACAAAAGCTAAGGCAGCAACACTCACATTGGACAAAACAGACTTCAAAACCAAGGCTATGTGATGAGACGAAGGGCACCACTTAATGACGAAGGGGCCAACCCCATGAGGGGTGTAAACCTCGTCAACATCCGTGCGACCACCGTGGGGGCACCAGCACACAGGAGCCGAGTGCTGGCGGACGTGAAGGGAGCGGCAGTAACGCGGTCACAGCGGATGTGAACTCCCTGCTGACACCACCGGATGGACCTCCCAGACAAAAAAACCAACAGGGAGATGGGGGGCGGGGGGCTTGAATGACACATTAGATCAGAGGGCTTAATTGATACTTTCCAAGCATTTCACTCCAAAACAGAATATATGAGGGGACCCTCCAAAACGGAATTTATAAAAAAACTGTGTATTTATTCTTACATGTTTAAATTTCAGTCACCTTCAATACTCTCCATTTGATGCGCTGCACTTATTGAGACTTTTTTCCACTGCTCAAAACAGGTTTTGAATTCGTAGATTTTGATGCCTTTTGGTGCTTAATGCCATTTTTTGTTTCACTTCTTCCACATTGGAAAAACATTTCCCTCTCAGGACTTTTTTCATCTAAGGAAACCAAAAAAAGGTGCTCGGGGCAAGATTGGGTGCATAGGGAGGGTAGGGCACGGGGGTCATGCTGTTTTTGGTCAAAAACTGCAGGTGAGCTTGTAAATCACCCATCATGAAATGGGCAAATGCACTGAAAAAGTCTTCCAAAAAATTCACTAAATCCAAATGCAGCCTCTCACAACACCACCAGCTCGTACACGGATACAGGTGGGTTCCTAGAACACTCACCTAGTTGGGGAATCCTGCACTACAAGGGGCCCAACCTCCCAAAGGTAATTCTGGTTTTTTGGGGGGGGGGGTCCTCCCTCGTACATTCTTTTCTAGTGCACATGGAACATTCCAGAATAGATTACATGTCAGGACACAAAACAAATCAAAATAAATTTAAGAAGAAATTAATTACAAGACTGAAAAATATACAAAGACACGGAGGCTAAATAACATGTCACTGGACAATGAATGGGTTAACAACAAGATCAAGGAAGAGATCCAGAGCCTTGAGACAAATGAAAATCAAAACACAACAGCCCTAAATCCATGGGGCACAGCGAGAACGGTCCAAAGAGGATATTCATAGCGATACAGGCCTACTGCAAGGAACAAGGAAAAAAATCTCAAACAAACAATCTAAACTTTGACCTAAAGGAACTAGAAAAAGAACAAAGCCCAAAGTGAATAGAAGGAAATAATAAGGATCAGAGGGGAAATAAAATAGAATCTAAAAAAAATAGAAAAAAAGTCTATGAAACTAAGAGCTGGTTCTTTCAAAAGAAAACCAGAATTATTAAGGTTTAACAAGACTCACCAAGAAAAAGAGAGGACCCAAATAAAATCAAAATGAAAGAGAAGTAACAACTGACAACACAGAAACACAAAAGATTATTAAAAAATACTACAGAACAATAATATGACAAGAAATTAAACAATCTGGAAGAAATGGATAAATTCCTACAAACATACAATATTCCAAAACTGAATCAGGACAGAACTGAAAATGTGAACAGACTAATTACAGCCAATGATAGCAAAGGAATCAAAAACTCCCAATAAACAAAAGTCCTGGACTGGATGGCTTCACAGGCGAATTTTACCAAACATTCAAAAAGAATCAACACCTAGCCTTCTCAAACTACTCTGCAAAGTTCAAGAAGAAGGAAGCATTATCCTCATTCCAAAACCAGATATCTACAAAGAAAAAATTATCGACCAATATCCCTAATGAACATAGATGCAAAAATCCTCAACAGAATATTAGCAAACAGAATTCAGAAATATATTATAAAGATCATATACCATGATGAAGTGGGAAGTAAAACTGGTACAATATCTGCAAGTCAATTAATGGGATACACCACATGAATGAAAAGAAATATAAAAACTACTGTATTTCGCCATGTATAACATGCACTTTTTTGCCCAAGTTTTTGAGGGTAAAATAAGGATGAGCATTATACATGGGTAGTACTAACCCCATATCTATATAAATGTTTTTAATTCTTTCACTTATGCTTATGTATTAGAAGTATAACTCTAGAGAGCAATCACAATATCCATATGCAATATAATACCCTAGAATATGATAATAGGTTTTGTCCCTAAATATAAATCAATTAAAATTGAATTTAAAAATTAAAACAAAAGATTTTTTTCCCTGAAAGTTTGCACCAAAAACCTGGGTGTGCATTATACATGGCAAAATATGGTACATGATAATCTCAACAGATGCAAAAAAAAAAAAAAAAGGCATTTGATAAAATCCAGCATCCATTTATGATAAAAACTCTCAGCAGAGGGGAAATAGAGGGAACACACCTCAATGTAATAAAGGCCATAAATGACAAACCCACAGCTAACATCATACTCAAAGAGGAAAAACTAAAGCGTTTTCCTTAAGATCAGGAACAAGACAGGGATGTCCACCTTCAACAGTCTATTCAACAGTGTCCCAGCCACAGCAATCAGACAAGAAGAAGTCATAATAGGCATCCAAACTGGAAAGAAAAAGGTAAAAACTATCATTATTTGCAGATGGTGTGATACTATACAGAGAGAACCCTGAAGATTCCACCAAAAAATTAATAGAATGAATTCAGTAAAGTAGGTTACTAAATAAATATTCAGAAATGGGCTGAATTTTTATACACCAATAATGAACTATCAGAAAGAAGAACTACAAAAACAATCACGTTTACATAAAAAAAATACCTAGGAATGAATTTCAGCAACGACATAAAAGACCTGTACTCAGAAAATTGTAAGACCCTGAAGAAAGAAATCGAAGAAGACAGTTATAGATGGAAGGCATTACCGTGCTCACGGATGGGAAGAATTAACATCATTAAAATGTCCATACTGCCCAAAGCAACTATGGATTCAGTGTAATTCCCATTAAAATACCAATGGCATTTTTCATAGAACTGGAACAAATCATTCATAAATGTGTATGGAAACACAAAAGACCCTGAATAGTGGTTTTGAAAAAGGAAAACAAAGTAAGAGGTATCACACTGCCTGACATCAAACTAAACTACAAGGCTACTGTAACGGAAAACAGCCTGGCACTCACTGCCATACAAACACACACACCGACCAACTGAACAGAACAGAGCCCGGAGACACACCCTTGCCTGTGTGGTCAATCTTTGACAAGGGCAGCGAGAACAGATAATGCAGCAACGATGGTCTAGTCAGTAAATGGTGTTGGGGAAAACTGGACAGATACATGCAGAAAAAAAAAAAAAGAAAAGAAACTAGACTACCTTCTTTTTTTTTAAGATTTTATTTATTTATTTTAGAGAGAGGGGAAAAAGAGAGGGAGTGAAACATCGATGTATGGTTGCCTCTAGCACACCCCATACTGAGGATATGGCCTACAACCCAGGCATGTGCCCCAACTGGGAATCAAACTGGTGATGCTTTGGTTCACAGGCCTGTGCTCAGTCCACTGAGCTACAGCAGCCAGAACGTAGACTACCTTCTTATACCATATGTAAGAATAAACTCAAAATGGATTAAAGATTACATGTGAGACCTAAAACCATAAAACTCCTAGAAGAAAACATAGGCAGTAAAATCTTAGACGCTACTCTCAGCATATTTTTTCTGACATATCTCCTTGGGCAAGGGAAACAGAAGAAACAAACAAACAAACAAACAGGGCTACATCGAACTGAAAAGTTCTTCCCAGCACAGGAGACCAATGAACAAAAAGACAACCTGAGTGGGAGAACATATTTCCCAATAATACATCTGATAAAGGGTTAATACTCAAAATTAATAAAAAAAACTCTGGCAACTCAACACCAAAACAAACAAACAAACCCCAAAACACCAACTAAAAAGTGGGCAGAGGACCTGAACAGACACTCCTCAAAAGAGGACCCACAGATGGCCAACAGACATTGTGAAAAGATGCTCAACATCACCAATCACCAGAGGAATGCAAATTAAAACCACAATGAGTTCCCACTTCACACCTGCCAGATAAGCTATCATTAGTAAATCCACAAAGGACAACTGGTGGTGGGGATGCAGACAAAGGAATCCCAGGGCCCTGGCGGGAATGCAGATCCGTGCAGCCACTCCGGAAAACAGTGCGGAGGTTCCTCAAACAAAATTAAAAATGGAGCTGCCTTATGATCCAGCATTTCCACTTCTGGGAATGTAGCTGAAGAAACCCGAAACACTAATTCAAAGGACTACAGTACATGCACCCCTGTGTTCACTGCAGTGTTACAATCGCCAAGATACAGGAAGCAACTCGAGGGCCTCTCCACAGACACGTGGATAAAAAAGCAGCGGCGCGCACACACACACACGCAATGGGATATTACTCGGCCACAAGAAAGAATGAAATCTTACCATTTGCAACAGCATGGACGGACCGAGAGGGGATTGTGCTAAATGAAATAAGCCGAAGACAAAGACATATACCACATATTACTTACGTGTGAAATCTAACGAACAACATAAACTAACAAAACGGAAATAGATTTACAGATACAGAGAACAAACTGACAAGGCCAGAGGGGTGGGTGTTTGGGGGGCAAGGTGTACTAAGGTGACAGTTACAAAATGGGCTTGCAGGTGTAAGGTACAGCACAGGGAGTACAGTTAACAATGCTGTAACAATGCTGATATAACACTGATAACAGCGCCAGGTGGGCACCTGAATCATCAGAGGGAACACTTTGTAAACTATGTGAATGTTTACATGCTGTACACCTGAAACTAATCCAAGACAGCGTTGAATGTCAACTGTTAACTGAAAAATAACTTTTTATCCTTTATAGGAATACAAACTCAAGGTAAAAGAAAAACAAAAATAATGCATAAGAATCTCCTGGGGAAAAGTAACTTACGAGTTTTGTATAGGAATACAAACTCAAGGTAAAAGAAAAACAAAAATAATGCATAAGAATCTCCCAGGGAAAAGTAACTTACGAGTTTTGTAAAATCTACAGCATGACTGCTTCCAAAACCCTCGCTTGTCCCGGACTGCCAGGCCAATTCCTGGAACAACGTGGGTCCTCCGCTCAGAGGGAGGGGCACTGGCTGTCTGCCATCCCCTGGGGAACCCCACCCTGCAGGAAGTGCTGGGCAGAGATGAACTCTGAACGCAAAGAATGAATTATTCTTCTTTTTTCAGTGATTTGTTTTTGTTTTGTTTTCTGAGCTACATTTACATACTGTAACATTCACCCTTTTAAAGTGAATATATTTCATAGGTTTTAGTATACGCACAAGGTGCATGACCATCACCACTAATTACAGAACAGTTTCATGACCAAAAAAGAAACTCTACACCCTTAGTAGTCACTCCTCCTTCCCCCTCGTCCCTGGCAACCAATAATCTACTTTCTACGTCAGGGATCTGCCTGTTCTGGGCATTTCACATACATAGAATCATCCAATCTGTGGCCTTTTGTGCTTGACCTTTCATTTAATGTTTTAAGTATTTTTATTGATTATGCTATCAGTTTTTCCAATTTTTCCCCCTTATCCCTCCTCCACCCTGCCCCCCAACCCTCCAGCATTCCCCCCTTAGTTCATGTCCATGGGTTGTACAAGTTCTTTGAGTCCTGTTTCCTATACCATTTATCTTTCCCCATCTATTTTATGCCTGCTTATTATGCTTCTTCTTCCCTGTACCTTTCCCCTGATTCCTCCCTTCCCCCTCCCCACTGAAGTCCCTCCATGTGACGTCCATTTCTCTGATTCTGTTCCTGTTCTGGTTGTTTGCTTAGTTTTTGTTTTCATTTTTCTTTTCTTTTAGGTTCATTTGTTGATAGTGGTGAGTTTGTTGTCATTTTACTGTTCATATTTTTGGTGATCTTTTCCTTAGGTAAGTCCCTTTAACATTTCATATAATAAGGGCTAGGTGATGATGAACTCCTTTAACTTGACCTTATCTAGGAAGCACTTTATCTGCCCTTCCATTCTAAATGAAAGCTTTGCTGGTAATCTTAGATGTAAGTCCTTGACTTTCATGACTTGGAATACTTCTTTCCAGCCCCTTCTTGCTTGTAAGGTTTCTTTTGAGAAATCAGCTGATAGTCTTATGGGAACCCCTTTGTAAGTAAATGTCTCCTTTCCCCTTGCTTCTTTTAGGATTTTTTTTAATATTTAATCTTGGGCAACTTAATGATGATGTGCCTTGGTGTATTCCTCTTTGGGTCCAACTTCTTTGGGACTCTGGGCTTCCTGGAAGTCTATTTCCTGTGCCAGATTGGGGAAGTTCTCCTTCATTATTTGTTCAAATAAGTTTTCAATTTCTTGCTGCTGTTGTTCTCCTTCTGGCACCCCTATAATTCAGATATTGGAACATTTCAAGTTGTCCCAGAGGTTCCTAAGCCTCTCTTCATTTTTCTGGATTTTTTCTTTCATTTCCTCTGGATGGACGTTTCTTTCATTCCAAATTGCTGCTTGAATCCTGGTTTCCTTCCTGTCACTGTAGATTCCCTGAATATTTTGCTTTACTTCATTTGGGGTATCCTTCATTTGTTTAATTTTTCGACCAAGCTCAATCAGACCTGTAAGCATTTTGATTACCAGGGCTTTCAATTCTCCACCAGATAGGTTGGCAATCTCATTGCTTAGTTCTGAGGTTATGCTCTGTTCTTTCATTTGGGCCATATTTCTTTGTCTTGGCACAGCTGATGGGCTGTAAGGGGGCAGGGCAACCCTCCTTACTGCTCTGCGGTGCTGCCAGTGTGGGAGGGGCCAGAGAGGGAACAGCTCCGCCCACCTGTTCGTCTCTAGCGCACTTTCCAACAGACTCTCATGAGGCTGGGAGTATCTCCCACCTAGTCATGGCTGTCCCAGTCATGGCCCACAATCAGTTCTGAATCTCAGCTTCCCCTTCAGTCAGCCCCTTCCACACAGGCCGCAGAGCTCTGCAGCCAGCCCCACCCCCACGGCCTGCCGAGTTGCTGCGGTCTTTCTGGGTTGGCCTGTGCAGCCTGCCGCCTTATCTGGTTGATTTTTTTCTTTAATTCCTTGGTTGTCGGAGTTCCATGCAGTTTGATTTTCTGGTGCTTTTGCTTGTTTATTGATTTTAGATTGGCTGTTTTCCTCCTTTCGGTTGTGTGAGGAAGCAAAGGGTTTCTACCTACACCACCATCTTGGCCGGAACTCCTAATGTTTTTAAGATTCCTCCATGTTGTCACATATATCAGTTCAGTCCTTTTTATTGCCAAGTAATACTCCACTATGTTAATATACTGTTTTATTCATTCACTCATCAGTTGGTGGACGTCTGGGTTGTTTCCATCTTTTGGCTATTATGAATTCTGCTACTATGAATATTCTCGTACGAGTTTTCAGGTGGATGTAAGTTCTCACTTCTCTTGGGCATATCCCTAGGACTGGCATTGCTGGGTCACTGGGTAACTCCGGATTTAACCTTGTGAGGACCTGCCGACTGCTTTCCACAGCAGCTGCACCATTTATATTCCCACCAGCAGTGAATGTATGGGGGTTCTCATTTCTTGATATCCTCATCAAAACTTGTCATGGCCCATCTTTTTTTTTTTTAAGTAGAGCTGTGGTTTTATTGATTTTAGAGAGAGAGGAAGAGAGAGCGGGAGACAAACATTGTTTTTTGTTGTTCCACTTACTCACGTTTTCACTGGTTGCTTGTCGTATGTGCCCTGACCAGGGACCAAACCCGCAGCCTTGGTGCACTGGAACATCGTTCCAACCGACTGAGCTCCCCGGCCAGGGCGGGCCATCTCACTGACTGTGTGGAGTTTAGGGTACCTGTGGAACAGCTAAGCAGAGCTATCCCCACAGCATTTGGATATACACGACAGATAAGCCTGGAGTTTATGGGTCACCTCTGGGCTAGAGGTGTAAATATGGCAGGTACATGAGAGCAAGCAGTGACTGAAGCAGGGGAGGGGCCTGCGTGAGGCCAACCACTAGCGGGTAAGAGAAGGGGGCTTGTGACAAACATTTAACACCCAGGAGCCAGAGGACGATTGCAAAGCAGGCTGACCCAAGAAGTGACACATTAAGGAAACTAAAGGGGCAGCGTGTGTATCCAAAAAAGAGGAGGGGTCAGCAAGTATCAAAAGCTACTGCAAGGCTCCATAAGATGCCACCTGACTGATGGGACCCTGATCACCCAGCTGGGCGACTATCCTGAAGAGGTCTGATATCCGAGAGGTGGTGCCTATTAGATATTCTTCCAGAGGCTCTTGGAAGTGACCCAGATATCAGAGGTTCAATTTCTACCCACTTCTTAGGGAAAATCTAACAGGAGAGCAGATGCCCAAAGCCCTTGCTTCTGTATCCAAAACCTGGTCTCGGGAACTGGCTCGAACTAGAGTGCAGAAAAGAGCAGGTACCAGCCCGGGCACAGCCTCTGTCCCAAGGCTGGTTAAATATGAACAGCTTCCAAACCAGGGCAATGCCCGAGACCTGACACCAGGGTGCAAGGCAGGGGGCTCCTCTCCTCCCTCGGCGCGCAGCTGGCGAGGTGCCCGCCTGGGGCTGCTGGCTGCAGCAGCACACTGTTTTCCCGGCCTTCCACTCCCCGCCTGAACCCACTTACCTGGTAAGATGCCCGAACCCTGGACTTTGGCTCTCTCCTTGTCCTGCTCGTCTGTGTGCTCCGAGTTCTCAACCACCTGCTCCAACTCCTCATTCAGCTACAGGGAGACACAAAGAGGGCAAGCAGGTCAGCTACACCAGCCTTGCTTTTCCAGACTAGAAGAAGAAAGCAGAAGCTGCTTCTCACTTAATCATTAAAAAAAAAATCACATGACATCAGCAGGGTGTTATACCAACACTACAGATGGGGACACTGAAGCTCAGAAAACACCTGTGACTTCCTATGCCTTCGCACCACAATAAACACCGAAAACTGGGTGCCTGCAACAACAGAAATGCACCCCCTCAGGGCTCTGGCAGGGTGGCTCCTCTGAGGGCCCCAGGGGGCTCTTCTCCACGCCTCTCTCCTAGCTTCCCCTACTGGCCAGCAGCCCTCCGCGCTTCTGAGCGTGTAGATGCACCCAGTCTCCAACCTCTGCCTCCACCTTCCTGTGGACTCTGTTTCTTCACATCGTCATCTCTGTGCAAGCACACCATTCACATCGGATTTGGGCCCACCCTACTCCAGTGTGACCTCATTTGATTCATTCACGTCTGCAATGACCCTATTTCCAAATGAGGTCCCATTCTAAGGTACTGGGGGTTGGGACTTCAACATATCTTTTTTTGGGGGGGGTGGGTAACAATTCGACACAATACTTTCCATGGTCACAGACGCCAGAAGACTAAAATCCAAGCTGACCTAGTACCAAACCCATGACCTTAACCACTTCCCAAAGGAGGAGGAAATGCGACTTAGTGTCTGCTGAGCAAGAAGAGGGGAACAGTGAGCTCTCCAGGACTCTGGCTAAAGTTCACTGACTTGGGCTGCAAATGGCAGGACAAAGTGGGGCGGGCCCGTCCATGTCCGGGACAGACGCTAATACCCCACCCTCACGCCATCGAGTTCTCGCCGCTCAAAGGGGCAGATGATGCCACTGAGAAGGGCAGATGGGCGGAAGGATAAAACGATGACCAACGAGTCTCCTCAGCATGAATCAGGAGGACAGGAGAGGTCAAGACTAGAGACCGAGGGGGAGCTATCACTGAACAGGGATGAAAGGGGGAGGGGAGAGCTCTCCCAAATATTTTCTTAGATGCACATTGTGAATGCCGAAGGTCTCAAGGCATCTTCATGAACATTTCATCCCCAAGAGACAAGAGTTAAATAAAGCTCTGTGCATCTATTGTTCTTGCAGTTCCCTCGCCATGCCTCCACTCCTGCCCCTTAGAACCTAAACTCCCAGTTTAAAGCCCTCTAGTCCCAAAAGAAAAGAAAAAAAGTGGAAGAAAGCTGGGAAGATGGAGAAGGCACCATGAGGCAGACCCAGGCCCCTAGTGGGAGCACACAGCTCAGGAAGCCCCAGAAGCTTTCACCGGCCAAAGGGAAGAGAGGCTGTTAGTCCCAAGAAGGCTCCAAGTTCTCTGATCCAAGCCTAACACAGGTGCAGCCTCACCCAGTTCCCCTCCTGACTACCTGCAGCTGGGACAAACCCGCCCCTTGGCCTGGCCAAACTCTCAGCATACCCCATCCTCTAAAGCCAAAATCTCCACTCAGTAAAGAAACCTAAGTCTAAGCTCAGAATGATCCAGGCAAGAAAGGTAGCCCCCCAGAAAATGGGAGGCCACCTTCTTCCGAAGGTGAGAAACAAGGACTGCAGGACAGGCCACTAAAGAAAGGGGAAGGGCACTCCCAGGGCCTTGCACCATGGGCGTGCCCCAAATACCAACTGGCTCTACCGTTGGCTGTGCCCCTGCAAGCAGGTTGCCTGCCTAAACTTTAATAAACACTTTTGGAGCCCTGCTAGGTAAGGAGACTAACCTAAATGTGGATGGTGAGGGGCAGAGTCCTGTAAAACCAGGGACACCAAAGATCCTCAGAAGCAAGAGCTGCACGCACCCTGTTAACAAGAGCGATTATTTCATTCACCTGCCAGGCACTGAGCTAAATAATCACTTTCCACATGCTAACTCATCCAACCCTAGGGGATGGGGACTATCATTACCTTCGTTTTGCAGATGAAGAAACTGAGGCTCAGAGAAGTTAGATGACTTGACAAAAGCCACACGAACAGCAAGAGGCAGAGCCTGGAGAGAAATGTGGGGTTTCTGACTTCAAAGTCCTCACCCACTACAGTCTCTTCCCTAGAAACCTGAAACCCTTCCGGGTCAGGGAAAGACAAAACTCATTCCCCAGGATTCCCCCACTGTCAAAGACATGAAATCTAGAGACCACAGAGCCCCCAGCACTGGTTAAAAACCCACTGGGCTTCTTTTGGATAAAAGAAAGAGATGGGATAAAGAAGACGGTAGGAGAAACATGCAGAACTGTCCCAAAGTCAAATTCCAGCCCAGGTGTACACCAAAAAAAGGCCCACCAGCCTCAGCAAATCTCACCTGACTCCAACTCGGCCTCCCCTTCTACTGTGAGGCTAAGCCACCTGTTTTGTCTACGCCACACAGTGTCCTTGACAAAGGGAAAAAAGTACATCATATTGATCAGTAGCGACCAAGACAGCAGCAAGTTTAACTGAGAAGGACAGGCAGAATGCCAGACTAGGCTGGGAAGTCAGTCTCCACGGAGCATGTGGGATTTGAGATTCTCCCCTTGAGTAAGGGCGGGATTTGAACCAGTGGAACTTGAGAAGGGTTAAAGGAGAAGAAATGGTGCGAGCACAGGCACAGGAAGCAGGAGCACATTTTTAAACAGTGAGCTTCCAAGTGTGGCCAGAACCTAGGTGGGTGAGAATGGTGAAGGTAATGGGGGATACAGCTGCTGAGCTGTGCAGAGCTCTAAAAGCTCCCTGAGAAGTTTGGACCGCTCTGAGTAGACCCAGGGCACCATCAGGTGTATGAAAAAAACGAATGCTCTGGGGTCAAGGCAAGGCCTCAGAGCAAATCTGCACAGGGAGAGACCAAAGGAAGCAGTGGTAACACAGTATCACGCTCTGGTGGGCAGAGCAGACAGACGCAGGGACCCAAACCAGAGGACTGAGAATGTGGCACTGCCAGAAGCAGGCAAGTGAGGGGGTGGGGGACGGTGAGGGATACAGCGGAGGAAGGTGACTGAGGTTTGGGACTTGAGGAGGGGAAGGCGAGCAGTTCATTCCTTGTAGCAGGAGTCAGAAGGAAGAGCTGGTTTGAGGGAAGAGCTGGAACGGCAGTCTGTTTGTAGCTCAGGACAGATAAGAAAGAGACAAAGAGCTTGAAAGTGATAGTTACAAAGTCGTGGGAGGAGGTGAGACCGGAGAGAAAGAGGGAGTGGAGTGAGAAGCGGCTAAGTCGGTGAAAGCATACTTTCAAAGACAGGCGGCCACCCAAACAAGATGTAATCATCCCTATCATTAACAGCTGCAGGGGCCACGAGGCCTTGGCTGGGAGGAGGGCTGATGCCCACCGTGCAAACGCTCCAGCTGGAAACAGGCGCAGGCGCTTCCACTTGTTGCAAACAACACCGCAATGCTCGAGGCCACGCGGGGTCCCGCCCCGCCCGCCGCGTCGCTGCTTAACTCCCACGAGGCTTTAATCATTCACCTGCTGGTTAAGAGTCGCGGCTTTGGGGCCCCAGCTCCGGCCAAGCGACCCCGGCATCCGGAGGAGGCTGGGCGCCCCGCTTCCTTCCTGCTCTCCCCCTGTCTGCACGCGGGGACCCCTATCCTGACGCACTCACCCGCTCCTCGAAAGCGCGCCCCGACGCCCCCCGCACCCCTCCCACCCAGTACCCCGCTCCGCCGCCTCACAGGAAACTTTGTTTCCGCGCCTCCCAACCCCAGCCTTGTACCTCCTGGTAGGATGTGGAGAGCTCCTGCCGGATCATGGCACTGACCGGAGCTGAGGCACACCAGAACCCGCTCCGCCGGGGAGAAGTAGCGGAGCGAGGATTGCAGCGGCAGCGCAGGAACCTGCCGGCTCGAAGAAATGCAACGGGTTTGGAGGGGTGGCCCCAAGACCAGGCGGGGCCACACTCCGCGCATGCGCCTCTCCCCGTCGCCCGTGGAACCGCGAAAGGGTTGCTGGGAAATGTAGTTCTGGTCGGTAGGCACCCCTCAGCACTCAAGGGGCGGTGAAGCCTGAGCTACCTAAACCAAGGCATACAGAACGCCTGAGTTAGAATCACGTGCTCTCTTCATCTCTCACTTCCTCTCTTTGTTGAAGGGACAGGGACGGAGAAAATTAGTGGAAAGTGGAATGAATGGGCCAGGTCAGATGAGGAGAGCCTAATCTATAATTGCAAGAGGAAGCTTGGCCTGGTGGTTTGTAACGGTAATAGATGTCTGGTGGGCACTTGCTATGTCAATTATACACATGATACCTTTGATTCTGCAAGGCCCTCTGTAAGGGTGACATTTTTCTGTCTGTTTTACAGATGAGAAAACCGAGGTACCTTGTTTGAAGATTTTTTAATCCAGGAACGGACTCTAGAATCCAAGTTCTTCCGTCATTCATGGGCGGACACATGGATGCAGGGGCTCTAGGTGCCCGACCTGGTTCTGCCCCTCTCCCACAGGTCTTGTGGTGCCCTGAGCGCTCCTCTCTTCGCCTTAGAATGCGTGCGGCTGCTACCCCTGCCCTGCTTCACAGGGCTTTGGAGCGCCAAAATAGACCAGGCAGAAAAATCCCAAAGGCGCTGCTCACCACAGCAGAAGCCTCGTGCCCTGAGTATGGTGGGAAATTGGGTGTTTGCCCTGTGGCGGAGTGGACCTGGGGCCCACATCTCCCCCTGCCTTCCCACTGCCTGAGCAGCTGTTTTGTGTGGCTGCCCTGGGCTGCTTAGGGGCAAAGCAGATAAAGGTTGCTTATGCCTTGGTGAATGCTGCCCTGTGTCCCAGTGGCTGCAGCTCTGCCACCCACTGCATTCAAGCCACTCAGGGGCTCTTCCCTTTTCATCCGCAACCACGAGTAGCAACGACCACATCAGAGCACCCTAGACGTCCCAGAGCGTTAGCAGTGAAAGGCCTCTGTCACCCCTCTTGACCACCCTCCCAGCCCAGGCTCCCTGCTCCTACATCTACTTATTAAAGGCGACAATATATATAGCACCTAACACATTGTAGGCACTCAACAATCATTTGTTAAATTTATAACTGGATCCCTGGCTGGTGTGACTCAGTGGATTGAGCGCTGGCCTGCAAACCAAAGGGTCGCTGGTTCGATTCCCAGTCAGGGCACAAGCCTGGGTTGTGGGCAAGGTCCCCGGCAGGGCGTGCATGAGAGAAAACCACACATTGATGTTTCTCTCCCTTTCTTTCCCCCTCCCTTCCTCTCTCTCTATAAATAAATAAATGAATGATCTAAAAAAAAGTTTAAAAAATTATAACTGAAACACTCCAGCCATTACATTTAACACTTATTCGCCAAAACAAATACACAACAACAGATAACATTAATTTCCTTCCTGTATTGATACTGGGGTGGTGGACAGAGCAAGTCACGCAATCATAGAATTTTAGAGCTGGAAGGAACCAGAGAAATCTAGGCCAGCCCTATGATTTCCCTCTACTCTTTGCTGATATGACCACACTGGAAAATGACAGGCCCCCCGTATTTGAAGCAGATGCCGACTAGCACAGTATTCCGCAGAGCTTAACAAGCACATTGTGCTGGGCACTGGGATACCGAAGGAATAGGATGCTCCAAGGCCCTTGCTCTTGTGGCTCTTCCGCACCAAGGTGGAGAGACAGACCAGGAACACAAACAGAATTTTCTGTGCCTGCTGTCCCCAGGTCCTTTCCGTCCAGTCCCTCAAGCACACACCCATCAGGCTTTCACGCCGTCCACTCCAGAGAAGCGGTGCTTGTCGTGGTCACAAATGCTCTCTGAGTTGTGAAACCCGGCGGCCATGTCCTCACCTCCTCTCTCTTGATCTCTCAGCTGTGCTGGATTCATCTGATTGTCCCTCCTCCCTGCACGCTTTCCTCTCGTAGCTTGCAGGACCCCACACACTGCCACGCTGCCTCTCACTGCCTGCACTGCTCCTCCTCAGCCTCCTTTGCTGGTTTGTCCTCACTGCCTCAGCTCTACAGGGTGGCAATGCCCAAGCCAGATGTTTGATCCCCATGCTACTCACACCCTAGGGGCTGGTGGTCTTCTCTAGTCTCATGGTGCGAATTGATATCTAAACCCTAAAGATTCCTGTTGCAGATTGAACACTGTCCCCCAAAATGGAGAGGTTGAAGTCCTAACCCCTGACACCTCAGAATAGGATTGTTGCAGATGTAATTAGTTAAGATGAGGTCATGCCAACTAAGGTGATCACTACATCTCTTATTACTCATGTTCTTACAGAAAGATGTCAGATGATGGGGAGATAGACCGAGGAAGACGTCCTGTGATGACAGGTGCAGACTGCAGTGATGCAGCTGCATCTTTAACCATTCATTGCCGGCTACAGGTCACGGCCTGGGAGGCCAGGTCCCATCCTTGGCCAAGCAACAGGCAGAAAATCCCAAGGTCACCAGCCACCACCAGACACTAGGAAAAGGCAAGGAGGCATTCTTTCCAGAGTGTTGGAGGCAGCATGACCCTGCCACCACTTTGATCTCGAACTTCTAGCCTTCAGAAGTATGAGAGGATACCTTTCCATTATTTTAAACAATGCAGTTTGTGGTATTTTGTATGGCAGTCTTGGGAAATGAACACAATTCTCTACTGTGTGCAAACGAATAACTCCTCCAGCTCTCCCAAGCCCAGGCTCACTCGTCCAGCTGCCCAGGTGCCCTCTCCACCAGAGGTGCACCTGCAGCAGCAGAGGGGAGCTACCGCAGGCATGGACCCAGAAACCAGACTGGCTGGGTCTAAGTCTTAGCTCTGCCACTTACCAGCTCTGTGCGAACCTCATTTACCCTCTCTGTGCCTCAGTTACCTCATATGTAAAATGGGAATGCAAGGAGTCCTCACCACCATCGATAGGTGCTGCAACTTTAAGCAAAGTGACATAAACTGAAACCAGCCTCACCACAGGTTATCGATATAAATGAGAGTTAAGTTCCTATGGCATGTCAACATAATAACGAAAGGATGACGTTGAATGAGACGTGAGTTGAGGGCTGGCGGTACACTACTACCTACTCAGAGAGTCCAGAGAGGAGTCGTCACATGTAAAGTACTTGGAACACCATCTGGCACATTGTGAGTTGTTTGTTAGTGTCACTGTTTGTTGCAAGGTGCAAAATGTTAGCGTCACTGTTTGTTGCAAGGTGCAAAAACGGAACTACTGATACTGCTGCCCCACATCCGCTCCCCTGCCAGCCTTTCTCCCTGCCGTAAACTCCGTCCTCCCATCTGCTCTGACCAAACTCTGCAGTCCTTTCTGGTTCCTCGCTTTCTCTGACACCCCACGTCCGTGGCTCTCTGTCATACCTCACTGTGGTATCAGCAAATCCTGCTGGCTCCACTTCAAACATTTGTTCAGAAACTGCCCGTGTTCCCCCACTGCCACCGTCACCACCCTGGTGAGGGTGCGCACCCCGTCATTTCTCGTGGACTGTTTCCAGTCACCTCCTGGCCGGTCTCTCTCCTTCCACCCGTGGACCCTATGGTCTATTCCCAACACAAGCAGCCGGTGAGAACCTGCTAACTAGGTCAGGTGACGCCACTCCTCTGCTCCAACCCCACGAAAACCAACCCCACGAAACAAAGCCACTTACTCACAGTGGCCCACGTGGCCCAATAGGATCTGTCCTGCAGCCCCCTTTTCTATTACTTGTCCCCTCACTGTCTCAGCCTCAAAGTGCTGAGCCTCAGGGCCTTTGCACTGGCTGTTCCCTGTCCCTGGAATGCTCTCATGCTGGGTGTCTTTATAACTCACTTCCTCACTCCCTTCAGGTCTTTCTCCAAATGTCACCTGGCCAGTGACGCCTCCTCTGAGCATCCTGTTAAAACAGCAAGCCCCGTAGCCGGCACGTACCCTACCCTGCTTTGCTTTTCTCCAGTGCGTGTGCCACCTTCTGACTTTCATTGATTTTCTGTCTCCCTCCCCTAGAATGTAATTTTCACGAAGGCGGGTTCTTAGGTGTTTGATGCATTGGTGTATCCCAGTGCCACCGACAGTGTCTGACACTTGTTGGTCCTTCAATAGTCATGTGAATACACATTCGAGACAAGTTCACGTAGTGATGTATGATAGAGAGCGACAGGGCAGGTGTGCAGAGGCGCTGATTTATCTCACGCCCTTCCAGAGGCCTCAGAATGGTAGTGACTTGCGAGTTGAGACTTGGATAAGAAGGAGCCAGCACATGATGACCTGCATCCCCCCCAAAAGGCACCAGTACAGTACAAAGGCCCAGGCTGGAACCCAAGCAGAAAGCAGAGTGGCTGCAAGGGACCGGTGGAGGGCCACGTAGGAGACAGAGTCAGAGGGCTAGAGAGAGGCCAGATGGTGGAGGCTGGCGTGTGCTGACCCCGGGCTGTTTTCTCAGGTCCAGTCCTCAGCTCTCTGCTCTGGGTTGCAGGAACCGGCCCTGGGGGCTGGGTTTCCATGGGGTTCAGTCAAGAGGAAGCACTGTCGCGGGGCTGGAGGAGGGCAGGTCAGGGGAGAGGCCAGGGTTTTCTTTCCCTTGCTGTCTGCCCCTGCAGCTTCCCTCTCTGGCTCCAGCCCCTGCCACAAAGGCTTTCTGTGGTTCTAGCTTCAGCCAGGTGACCCAGATCCCCAGTCATCCTTCCACCGGCAGGACGTTGCTAATCTTCCCGCTGCTCCAAACCTACGGATTGCTTCTCAGCCTCTTCGATCACGTGTGTAACCAGCTCCCTGCATTACAGCCACTCTATTTTACTCAGAATGGTTTCTGTGTTCCTTGCAGGAAACTGATTTGTTTGGAAAAACAAACCTGGTTTGAGTAGACAGAGATGGTCAGGAGGATGCCTGGAGGAATTCAAGGGCATGTGAGCATTAAATTACAGACTTGTCCAGCATCTCAGGGAGGAGAAAGCTAGATCTGATCAGTAGAAATTATAGGGAGTCTCTTTTGGCTCAGAGGAGTTGCTAACAAATAGAACTGCGCAGAGAGAAAGGGCTCAAGCAGAGAAGTAGCACAGGGTGTGCCAGGGATGTTATCAGGGAACATGATGCATCAGGCAGGGGATGATACTCTCTATTCAAGGGTGTAGAAGGGCCTCTCTACCCTGGAGCTCCTGTGACAGAGTGTGACATAGATACTGCGTGCCCCAGCTCACACAGCCTTTTGACTCCATTTCCATTTGTAGCTCGGATGCAACCCTACCAAGGAGGCAGGCCGGTCTGTTATAATGTTACTAATGTGGACATTGAGATTCAGGGGGTTTGCGGACAGACGGGTTTAAGGTCACTCTGCAGGAGAAGCTGATTCTGTTGAATAAGAGAAGTCGGTGCAGGCACTGAGGGTGGTCCTTGCCTAGTGGTTAGGGGCAGACTCTGGGATACAGGGCCTGTGCTGGAGTCTTGGCTCTGCCACCTACTGTGTGACCTTGGGCAAGGTACTTAAAGTCTCTGCACTTCAGTTGCATCGTCTGTTCAATGGGCGAGGATAATAGTTCACTTCACAGAGTCATAGTGAGGAGGACACCAGTCTATGGGTGTGGCAGTGCTGAACTGGTGTCTGGCACACAGCAAGCTCTGCACGGGTCTCCTTCGCCAGTTCTCTCAACGACAAAATGCAGGAAGGTGTTGAGAACTCAGTCCTTGGTCCTCTATCCCCCTCTATCCACACTTTCTTGACAATCTCATTCATTCGGTGGCTTCAAATACAATCTACAAGCCAATGATTCCAAAATATATCTCTAGCCTGGAACTCTTCCCCCAATTCCAGACTCATAGCCAACTGTCACTTCAATGCTTCTCCTTACCGGTAGATTTGTCCGTGTCTCTGAGTGTCTTCTCCTCCCAAACCAGCTCCTCCTACCATCACTCCTTGCACAGAAAGTGGCAACTGCATCCTTCCCGTGGTCCAGGCCAACACTCTCAGGGTCACCTTGACTCCTCTCTGTCTCTCCTCCTCCAGAGCCCCATGTCTCACCCGGCAGCAAATCCCATCAGCGACACCTTCAAACGTACCACAATTACCACTTCTCCCTACCTCCCTTGCTACCGCCCTGGTCTGAGCTACCATTCTCCCTCACCTGGGCTGTTGTGGCAGCTCCCTGCTTCAATCTACTCTCGACACAACAGCTAGAGTCATTCTGTTAACACTTTAACTAATTCCTCTGCTCCATTCGCTCAGCATAAAAGCCAAAGTCTTAAAAATAAGATGTGAGGCCCCACGAAATCTACTCCCCTCCTCCACCCCCTTTACTCTCTTAGCCCCTGATCTCCAACCCGTCTTCCCTCCTTGCTGTTCCTCCATCTAGCAGAGCACTCTCCTTCCTCAGCATCTATGCATGTGACTTGACTTTCCCTCTCCACAGATCCTTCTCCAGGCTGCCTCCCACCCCTCCCTCAGGTTTGTATACAAATACTGCCTTCTCAGCGGGGCCTTCCCTGGCGAGCCCATTTAAAATTGCAACACGGATGCTCCCTGTTTCTTTGCCCTGCTTCATTTTTTCCCTCGTTTTTCCTAGTGCTGCCATCCAACATACTACTTCTGTATCTTACTTCTTATCTCGCCCACAGAATGTAAGCGCCACTCGGATCAGCCCTGTTCGGGGAGACGTCCCCAAGGACTTCAGAAAGTATACGCTAAATAAGTTCATGAAGGAAGCCTTGCACAAATGTTAGTTATTATTATTTCAGTACATATCTGTGCCTTGCCCCACCCTTTCCAAAAATCTCCTTGGAGACCCGAAATTTAAACACAACTGGGAAGAAGGAAAAGAATCAGCCCGAGCTACACATGGATAATAAAGTTGAGGTCCTAGTTCGAGAATACGGGGGCGGGCAAAAGTAGTTTACAGTTGTGAGTACGCGAACGAGTCTATTCTTGTGTTATTATTCACTTGATTTATTATTGTACGATTTTCCGTAAGAACGACGGCAAGTCTACTTTTGCTCACCGCTGTATGCCTTCCCAGGTGCTGGAATGCTGGGCTGTGTCATCTGTGTACCCAGTCCAGGAACTACTGTGACCTACGTGCTCAGCCCGCAGTTGGGAGTCCGGGTTGCGATCCTGGTTCAGGTTTCCCGCGGCGCGGTCGGGACGACTCCAGCTCCTGGCTGCGGGCGCACGGGGCGGGGTTCCGGGCGGGGGCGTGAGCTCCCGGTCCCGGCCGCTGGAGCCCGGCTCAGAGCGCTCAGCCAGCATGGCGGGACCCGCGCCTGGGCGGCTGCTGCGGCCGCTGGCCACGCTGGCCCTGGCCCTGGCGCTGCTGGCTCCGGGGCCGCCCGCGGTCCGGGCCGGGCAGGCGCCGCGCCCCGCCGAGCGGGGACCCCCGGTGCGGCTCTTCACCGAGGAGGAGCTGGCCCGCTACGGCGGGGAAGAGGTAGGCGGGGGAGCGCGGGCCGAGGGACCCGGGGCTCTGCGCTCTGGAACGGAGGGAGCCCGGGACCCAGAGGCCGCCCACGCGGAGCGGGGAGGCCTGGGTCGGGTCGGGCGCCCCCTCCCGGAGCCCGGGGCTCTGAACGGGGCGCCAGGACGGCCGGGCCTGTCCTCTCCAGGCCCGGATGGCCGCCCAGGCATAAGGGTAGCCCTCAGCAGTCAGGGCGCTCTGAATCCATCCCCCTTCACCAACCCCGAAGACCCCACCCCGCGCTTCCCTCTGTCTTCCCTCCAGCTGCTCCCTTGAGACACATTCTGGATGGTGGTCTGTAAGGAACCTCAGAACTTTTTTCGTTGCAAGTTTGCATGAAGCTGGGGGCAGACACTGCTGCCTCCTCTTTGGGGGTGTGGCAGGGGAGGGAGGCAGGGAAGCAAAGCCTGTTCCTGGGTGGGGCGGGAGTTGGGGCTCGCGCATGGGTGATCCAGGCTTTCCCTACACCTCGTTTCCCTGCCCCTCTACCCCAGGCCTCGTCTGCAGCTGATGCTCAAACCCGCCTTTCCTACCTGTGCCCTCGGGACACAGCAGGAACTGGGAGGGGCAGAGGGCGAGATCGGAGGGGAAAGACAGATTTTCCCCAACACACCCACATCAGTCAGTAGTTTGGAGGTGTCTAGGAAACACCTGACAATCACCTGTCCATTTGGGTTGAGGGGGCGCTGTGAGGTGGCTTCCAGGCTTGGGAACTAGAAGCTGCACAGCAGAAGGGTCATGGAGGGAAGGGGCCCCAGTTTGGTGGGGAGATCATGGTACCATAGCATTTCAGAGTTGATAAAAACCGACCTCCTGCTTTTACACGAGGGAGCTCAGGCAAGCTGAGACAGGATGGTAAGAAGGTAGGAAAATTCCTGCACAGGTGGAATGGGAAAACTGAGACAAGAAAACTAAAGGTCAACAGTTTGAGCCACTCACAGCCCGGCAGCGAATCCCAAGACCTTATCTTCCCTAACCAAGGACACTTGAGAGCCAACGGCTCCTCCCTAGGCCGAGAACTCAGAGCTTCGCTGGCCACAGGAGGAGAGGAATGCTGGGAGAGTGGAGAGATGACGCCAGAACAGAGGGAGCGAGCTCGGGAAGAAGCTGCAAAACTGCCCTTTTGGCTGCCCCTAGGAATTCCCCACACACACACAAATTCCCATGTTTCCCCTATAGAAACTTGCTTCCAGAAGCTCAAAGGAAGGTGGATGTTAGGGTTTTTTACTCACCACCTTCTCAGATTGCTGACCCCTGATATTAACAAAAGTGCACTTACAATCCAATCCCTGTCTCTGCTTTTTGGCTGAGTGGTGGCCGGCGGCATGAGCCCTGGTCTCGGCTGCCCTCTGGTTTCAGTGCCACCAGTTAGTAGTAGAATGAGGAAGGGACCCAGTATTCTTTTGTTAAAACCCTCTGGCCAGGGCTCTCTCACCCCTAAGTTAGGTAGCCGTAGACAGGCTGGGTTTGAAAGGGGACCTGGAGACCTGGCCCTTAGGCAGTGATGCTAGTTTGGGCACCATTATAAAGACAGGTTGGGTTAAAAGAAGCTTGAGTTAATGGGAATGCAGAGGGAGGGAGACAGGGATTGTGGCTAGACGTTAATGGATACTATCTTTGGGGACAGCAGGGAACCAGCAGGTATACAGCAAGAGTCCCCAGCCCCCAGGCTATGGACCAGTACTGTCCATGACCTGTTAGGAACCCGGCCACACTTGAAGCACTTGAATCATCCTGAAACCATCCCACACCCACACCCCCAGCCTTTGGGTCCATGGAAAAACTGTCTTCCACGAAACCAGTCCCTGGTGCCAAAAAGGTTGGGGACCGCTGGTCTGGAGCCATGGAATCTGTGCGCAGAAGAGCGAACTCAGCAGGCTCGCTGTCCTTCGAAGGGCCTGCTAGCGGGGGTGGCTCCCGGCTGGTGCCGGGGTTTCTGGGTGATCCTCACCTCTCTGACGGCTGAGGGGGGCTCAGGCTGGGCTCTCCCTCAGAACAGCGTTTGCACGTGGAGCTGCCAGGCAGAGAGGGCCCGCCCGGCCGGAGCACAGTGACAGCCTTGGGCTTGAGCCTCCCATGGGCTTCCCTGGGCAGAAACAGGACCCACGAGTTGCTGCGTCTGTTTCGGGGGAGGGATGTGCCCCGTGTGAGCCCCACAGGAGGGAGGGAGGGAGTGCACGGCAGTCTGCACACATCCTTCTGGACCAGTGATTTTCCACGGGCGTGCGGCAAGAATTTTCAAAACATGCAACACCTAACTGTTTAATCGGGCACTGACCTCTTTTTGCTTAGATTGTCAAGTAAAAAAAATGACAACAGCCAGCACAACAATAGCCATCTGGTGTGAATGAATCAAAATCAGACCTATTTTTTTCATCAAATTGGCAAAAATTATAATTGTTGGTGTGCCGCAGAATTTTAGTAACCAGTGGATGTGTGCCATGAGATGCAAAGGTTGGAAATCGCTGTTCTAGGCTCCATGTCACCATGTCCCTGGTGACAGGCCGCGTGTCCTCACTAGTCACTGGAGCAAATCCTGCTCTGACTACCACCTTACACTGAGTCCGGAGCCCTTCTAGTGACTCTCCAAACCTGGGGGTCCCCTCGGGGGCCCCCAGCACAGAACCCAAGGGAAGAGAGAGAGAGAGTCCAGAGTTCAGTGTGGAGGGTGCCAGCAGCGGCAGTTCCAGGGACTGCAGTGGGGGACGGAGGGAAGGTCTTTGGTTGTTTAAGCGGATGTGATTGATGGCTGATTAACTGAGGGGAGGGGAGGGGGTGCTTGAGATGGAAAGAGGGTAAGGGAAGAATGTGTGGGGTTTGGGGCCCGTGGGATGCCTGTAGGCAGAGAGAGGAAGAGGAAGGGAGGAGGGGCGTCAAAGCTGGGTTGTGTGATCCCAGCACGTCTGAAGTCCGTGGGGCAGGCCGCAGGAAGGGCGAGCGGGAACCCCGAGCAGGAGCTGGTGCTGCAGCCCACCGGTGGAATGAATTTCTTCTTTCTTAGGAAAACCTCGACTCCACTCTTCAGGCCTTTCAACTGCTGTGAGCAGGACAGTCTCCCTTACACGGAGTCAGCTGATTGTTGAAGTGAATCACACCCACAAAGTACCCTCACAGCAGCCCTGCTGGGCGTGCTTGGTTGAATAACCGGTCACTGTAGCTGGTCCGCACTGACAAGTCAAACTGACCATTGCAATAGTTAGAAAAAGACTCCCCACTCTGTGTGGGGTGTTTGTGAGAATTAAGTGAGATGGTGATGGGCAAAGTGCTTAGCGTAGGTCTGGTGTGGTCTTGGCATAGGAAGCCTGCATAAGTCTTCCCTGCTGTTATTTTTACTGGCTTATTATGAAGCTAGTAAATATTAAGTTATACTGCCTCTGCACGAGGCAGTCTAGCAGGTCCACCGTCCTTTTATGCAATTTAGAAATTGCATAAGCTTGAAAACCAGAACGTTTTTTCCAACAAGTTATTTGACAGCAGAGCTGGGCTGACCTGAACTCCGCTGGTGGTGGGACCTGGTCGGGGCCGACGCCGGTCTGTTTGTGGTCTCCATTCGTCCTGCTTAGCGTGAGTGCGTGAGCTCATGCTTCACGGCGGGGGCATCGAGGTGACTGACTGTGGGGTGCTGCCCCGGACCTGCTGCAGGTGGCGTGGCATATGCCCCTAATACCTTTCTGAAATCTGACAAATTCTGGATTCCACAACGTAGCCAACCCCCAAGAGTTTCTGCTGTGGGATTGTGGACCTGTACACCAGGGCTTTCTGAAACATCTCGTGACGAATGTCTTGCTTCTAATGTAGACTTTTTGTAAAAGGCGAAAGATTTACATGATCCGAAGAGAAACCCGAGTATTAACCGTGGCCTTTTGGGATGAGAGCCGAGGCAGACAGGCCCGCCTGCGCTGTCCCGCGTTCTGCTGTGTGGTTTGTGCACGGAGCTCGGGCACCCACGTGGGGATATGTCGTGTCTCCAGTGGCAGCTGCGGACTGTGTATCCTGAAAGATGGGGGTCCTGGCTGCTGCGCCTTTCACAGAGCCGTGGAGTGTTCTGGGCCTTCTGCACGAGGCGCTGACCCAGTTTCCTCCATTGGGAACTTTTAGGTCCTCAGAGTATCCACAGCGTGGCTCCTTGGGTCTCTCACACACGGGAGTATGAAAATAGCTATTGTTGTCCTTCTGACATAAATGAGCCCTCGGAATACCTGCTGAAAGTCCAGCATCCTTGGTGCCTCTTCAGAGCCCATCCTCCCAGAAGCTGCCTGGGCCCAGCCACCAGCTCCCCTGGGAACCTGTGCCAAGCAGGGAGTGGGACCACGTTGTCTCCTGGTTTTCTAAAACGTAACAGTCGTGAAGAGTAGACTGCACCCCTCCCGAAGGAGCCTTCTGGACAGACACAGAGAGTACAGGCGGGAGGCAGCTGAAGAGAAGGAGAACCCCCCTTTCTAACCGCACAGCGGGCGGGTGGCGTGCAGACATCCGGCCGGGCGTCCCGGCCCAGCGCGCACACGGCGCCGGGCCGCAGTTCCACGAAGTTCCCCGCAGCAGTGGCCACTCGCACTGTGTGTGACGTTTTCTACTTCTGCTCTATTTTAAATGTTTTTCATTTTTAAAAAATCTGTTGATAAATCAGTGCATTGATTCCATGATCCACTGACAGGTTACTGGTGCCCATTGCAGTTTAAAAAAGCCAAAACCCAAACCCGGCCTTAGCCCCTTGGGGGGCCCAGCCGGTTCTGTGGAGGAAACGCCCACGGCAGCGCCCCCCCCTCCCCGGGAGGAGAAGAGTCCTCAGCAAGGAGCTCCTGCTCTGTCTCTGGTCCCGGTGCAGGGCCCGAGCCCGCACCCAGGCTCCCGGCCTCCTTCTCCCCGCTGTGGGAGAAGCCTTCCTTCCTCTGCCCCTGCTCCTCCGTCCCCTTGTCGTGGCCCTGCCTGACCACAGGCCGGGAGGAGGGCCAGCTGGTAAGAGAAGCCTGAGACCCAGAGGAGAGGCAGAACCTGCCCTCATTGAGCAGGTGGTTCTGCAGCCCCTTCCTCCTGGGTCCCGGTGTCTTTCTTCGTGGTCCCGGGTCTTTCGGATGAGCTTCCCAGGACACACGCACCCCACCCAGGTCAGGTCCCCTTTGGTGAGGCAGATCAGGGAGTGGGCTGCGGCTTGGGCTTGGGCTCCGAGGCTCCAGGCTCCAGAACCTGCTCTCCCTTACCCGGCCCCGCGACGCTGGGCAAATACATCATAAGCCCACTTGACGAGCAATTGGAGTTGAAGAACAAATAGTCACAGTGGAGGAAAGGCAGTAAAGCACCCCGGAGAAAAATGCAGCCTGCCAGCCTGTTGAGTCGTGCCATTGAAAGTAAGAGAGGGAGGGCAGGCGCCCGCCATGTGAACGGCAGCGCGGGGTCTGTCTGTAGGAGCTGAGGAGGGAACCACAGCCCCGCCCATTTGCGGGGTGCAGGGCGGGCTGCGCCCGTTCCCCTACGCGGTTCCCCTCAGCCTCTGTGAGGTCGGCGGGTGTTGTCCCCACCCAGCCCAGAAAGAAACAGAGGCCTGAGAAGTTATTTGACAGTGAGATCTGCTCCCTTCATGTGATTGCTTAACTTCTCTGAGTCCCGGATTCTCTGTTAAACGTGGTCCTGAAAACATTTGACCTTAAGCTCCATGAGGGCAAGAACCCGAAGGTCCACCCCAGAGAAGGTCAAGCTGCGTGTTCTGGGAGATTCTGAAGTTCTTACACACCCAGCTGTGACTCCCACCCTCCCCTGGCCTGTGAGCCCCCTGGCGGGCGTCCCCGAACCTGGATGCCCTAGGCCCGGGCCAGGTCCCGGGTGTCCTAGAACTGCCAGTCACCCGACCTGAGCCCGACTGCACGGACGTCAGAAAATCCATGCCACATGCCATCTGCCCTTGTGTCACCCTCTTTCGGGAAGAAGTAAGGTGGCGTTGTACACCCAAGAAACTAGCAAAAAATAAAGTATAAAATTCCTTAGAACGGTGGGGAAACAGCATTGCTTGTATTTTTCTAGCACGGTAAATTGTTTTTTTAAGGGACAAATTGGTAAAACACAAAAGGTGATTACCTTGTTCATATACCTTGGCCCAGGAAGTCCACACGTTGAAGCAGACCTCAAGGAAGTAACTCACCAAATTAGAAAGTAACTTCAGAAAGATATCCCAAATGCTGCTGTTTATAGTTGGAAGAAGTTGGAAACAACCTGAATGCCCCAAAGAGCAGAACAGCTAAACGAACAGGCACGCGGTATCGCTGACAGAAAACACAGCTGTGTACGCGACAGCCAGGCTTTTCGGTTGTTTCTATGCATGCAAGTGTCTCCACGCAGTGATGTTGCTGAGAAGAAGCAAAATATAAAATAGATCATTTACCCTGACTCTATCCCTGTATGTACATCAATGAAAAGGAAGGAAAATGTGCAACGACAAATAATCATTTAACCTTCCTTTGAATTTTTATCTACATAGAGTTGCTTCAGTTCTTGATTTGTTGTTGTTGTTGTTGTTGTTGTTGTTGTTGTTTAAAGGACAGTATAGCCGTGGGCTGCCACGGCGTTTGACTTTCCCAGATTTGCGTGAGGCTGTGCGCCCGGCTGTGCGCCCGGCGAGCTCGCGAGGGCGGCCCGGAGGAAGGCCGCTCGCGCACCGGCCCGGTGGGAGGAGAGTTCGCCGACTTAGCCGGGAAAGCCCGGCTCTCCTCCCCCTCCTCACGGCTTCTCTCCTGCTTTCCAGGAAGATCGGCCCATATACCTGGCCGTGAAGGGCGTGGTGTTCGACGTCACTGCCGGGAAGGGTAAGTGGCCTGGCTGGCCGCACCCTTATTTCCGGGGAGCTGGGCAGCCAGGGTGGGCCCTGGAGGGGGAGGGGAGTGGGGAGCTCCGGGCAAGCCCTCCGCCAGGGTGGAGTGAACAGCCTGAGTCCGTGCTGTGCTCCGGCAGTTCTCCCTCATGAAGTCTTGCTCCTGCGCCAGAGCCTTCCGTGGCTCCTGTTTCCTATGGAGTCACATTCAGACTGGAGAATGGACCCTCGCCGAAGAAGCAGTGAGAGGGAAAAGGGTACAAAGAGTTGGGGTCACAGAACGTTACAGAACATTTGAACGCTGTCCCATGGTTCCCCAACCTGTAACGACGAATGACGCGGAGGAGGTTGTACAGTGGATCGCTGTCTGGTACCAAACAAGAGACAGTGAAGGGAAACAAACTTAGCTCCTGACAACATTTAAGAAAACTAAACATTTTTCTTGTTTGGATTTTAAATATTTTTAAGGGATTAAAAAATAAATCACCTCTCAGCCCAGCGTGTGCGACTTACTCCATATTCTGGATTAGTGGGATCCAACCCCAGTCGAACTTTGGGTCTCCTCTGCCCTCCTCTCCTCGGGTCCGGAGCCTCTTTCAGGGCCTGGCGGGATCTCAGCAACCCCCCCCCCCCCCGTCCAGGCTCCTGGCTGCTCTGCGTGCCCGTCCACACTCACACCCCATTCCTCCCTCCCACTGCAGAGTTTTATGGGCGAGGAGCCCCCTACAATGCCCTGGCCGGGAAGGACGCCACCAGAGGGGTGGCCAAGATGTCGCTGGATCCTGCAGACCTCACCCATGACACCGTGAGCCAGATCATGTGCCTTTGTCAGACGTTTCCCACCCCATGTGGCCCTGGCCTTTTTGACCTCTGGGCAGTAGCGAGGCTTCCTCACTAGCCTCGTAACATTCCAGTCCACTTGGCAAGGCGGCCAGCTGTTTTCTCGGAACAGAAAGCCTCCTGTGCCACTCCTAGTCAGGAACCTTCCCTGGTTCCCCAGAGTCAAGTCCGAACTCTTGTGAACTTGTGATCCAATTCAGTGAGCTTCACAGTTTGGTCCCAACCTGCTTGAGCAGCTCTGTCCCCCTCCCAGTCTGCACCTGCCACCCCTGCCTCCTACAGATCTGTCATAGTCCTCGAGACCCGCTCCCTTGGCCACTCTCGGTAGCTCCAGGGATGAACGGGACCGAGAGGCCGAGTCTCCCCAGCGCTCGTATTCCTGTGAGGGAGAAATAAGCAGTGACTAAAGCCATGCCAGTGCCTGTGTAATCCCAACAGAAAGGCTGGCATTCACCCCGGCTGTGTTCAGATGAGTCAGCTCTTAAGCCGCAACATTACAGCGACAAATTAAGAAATTAAGGGGGAGGAGGGTGTAGAGCTCTGTAATGGGAGGAGCGCAGAGAGCGGTGGAGCTAATCAGTGCACCCCCGTCCGTCCCCAGCTGGGTGTTCTCTGGAGTCTGAACCCCCTGCAGCGGTCAGACAGCAAACACAATGGTCATTGCCCTCCATCCTCCCCTCCCCACCCCACCCCACAGGATTGCTTCTTAAAAAGTCAATTGTCCGTTATTTGGTTTGCTGAGATGTATTTTTCCCTTGCACTAGGGGTGTGCAGATAGTAGGGCAGGGCAAGCGAGAGGCTGTGCCAGGCACAGTTCCCTCATCCTCTCCCCATCCCCCTCGCCGTGTTTCTTGCGTTTTTCTCTCCAGACGGGCCTCACGGCCGAGGAGCTGAAGTCCCTGGACGATGTCTTCGCCAAGGTGTACAAAGCCAAGTACCCCATCGTCGGCTACACGGCCCGGAGAATTCTCAAAGAGGACGGCAGCCCCAACCTGGACTTCAAGCCCGAGGACCAGCCCCATTTTGACCTCAAGGACGAGTTCTGACGTTCTGCCTGTAGGAGCAGGCCCTTGGGAGGGTGCGGCCAGGAGACGCTCTGGGCGAAATCTGCAGAGTAGGCCGCCTGGGTCTCTGGCCACCCAGGTCTGAATAAAGCAGACGTTTAGCCTGGAACGCTGAATGCATTCTGTTGTCTGTGGTCAAGTGCTCTGTCCACTGGGCGACCTGCCCGCACACCAGCTGGGGTGGTCAGACAGCCTGGTAAGGGTGGACATGGCCCTCTGGGTGGTTCAATTACAAGTGACTTTTATTTCTTTGTATTTTTCTATACTTGCCCAATTTCCTACTGGAACTATGTTTGCTTTAGAATAAGCACAGAAATAAACTTATTTTTACAAAAGGAAAATTCTTCCCCATATGCCCTTCTCTTTGGGCCGCATGGGCGCTGCTTATAGGGGTGGGGCCTGTGCCCTCCACCTGCTGTAAGTCTCCCCCCACCCCACCCCACCCCCGACTGCGCGCCTGCAAGGGGCCCGACAGCAGGGGGCGCCCACGAGCTGGTGCGGCAGAGCCCCTACGTGTAGGTGGAGGGGTGGAGAAAGGGAAAGGGAGATACTAAAGGGACTGGCTTTCCACCACAACCAGGAGCGAGAGAGGCGGTGTGAACTGGCTTCAGGCGCATCTGTAGCGGGAAAGCGGTGAGGAGGGGCTGAGGTTCAGCGTGGGCAGAGCCTGGCCTGGAGGTCACCCCGAGGGCGGTGAAGGACATCCAACACACCGGACTCGGGTCAGATTTCATAAGGAAATCCCTTCTGAGGGGGGATTTTCCCGTGTAATGGCCATTTGGCAACGTCTAGACATACTGTCCCATTGTTGGTTGTCACGACTATAGAGTAATACTGCTGGGGTCTAGTGTCCGGGATGTTGCTAAACATCCCGCAGCGCAGGGGACCGCCGTCCAGGACAAACGATCGTGGGGTCCCAGGTGTCAGTCGTGCTGGGGTTGACAGACCCTGCATTACAGGTTCCTGGAGATTTTATAGCAGGATGACTTTCTTTGACACAAAACTTTGTCTTTTGTTAAAATAAATGGCAGCCACCCCCAAGAGCATTTGTATATTAAGCAGCAGAATCTCCTAGAGGGTTCAGAATGCTGATTCCTGGGCCCCAGGTATTTCTAGCACACGGCCTGCGAACTGCATTTTTAATGAGCTCCTGGGAGACTGAGGTACAGATGGGCCCAGATGTACTTTGAGAAAAGCCACCTCTTGCCTGCCCCCGTCCCCTCAGGGAGAACCCCTCCTTGCAGAGGACCGGGTGTGACTGCTGCTTTATTCTTTGGTGTGTCCAGACCAGAGGGTCTAACAGTGAGCTCCTGGGCCCCACCCAGGAAGCTGGGAGCTCGACGGCCATCTAAGACTGCTGGGCCTGGATTCATCAAACAGGACTCTGGCCCGGAATTCCGGCCACGGTTTCCAGGTGGCCGAGGTAGTCCGCACTGGGACACTTTGCCCCCCAACAAACAGTTAGAAGTGCTCAGGACACCCAAGAGAGGACTTGCTCACGCACCACCCACTTCCTGCATCACTCAGCAGTGTCTGGGCTAGGATTCCACTCCTTAGGGCCCTGTCTCTGCAGAGTGGGCAAGGTCTCCAACTTCAGGACCCTGGGAACATTCCAGAACCACTGCTTTCCCTGCTCCCTGCTCCTTGCCTCACTCCCATCGAAGCAGCTTTCCCTCAGGACCTCAGGCTCCCCACTCCTGGGCAGTCTGCCCCATTCTCTGCACATCAAAGGTCCCTCCTACCCCTGTCCCCCGCCCTCCCCCCCACTGCTAGCCCCGCAGCCCCACAAGGGGCTTCTCTGAATCAGTCTCTCTCTCACTGGGAGATTCCAGGTCAGCCTTTCCCAGGGTCAAGCACACGAAAACCTGGGCAGCCCAGACAGGGCCCACACAGTGGGCGCAGCTCAGGGGAGGGTCGCAGGCTGGCCTGGGGGTTACATACATCCTGCGAGTCTGCAGGACCCAGAGAAAGAAACAGACCCCTGGAGCCCCACAGCCTGCTGCCCCTCGGCTCCGCTCCCACACCTGCCTGTCGTGTTCACTTTGCTCCAGAGGCTTGTATTTCCTCGTCACACGACTCAGTCTAGACAAACCTCTGCCAGGGAGCCTTCCCCCTCCCCCCCCGGGGGTCACCTGTAGTGTACACTCGCTTTGCTGTAACTGCCCATTTACAAGCCTGCCCACCCCCCCCGCCACCACCCCACCAAACAGGAGAGCTTTCAAGGCCCAGCACAGACATCTAGGGTGGCCAACCTTCCGGACTTACCAGGTTTTGCACCGGAAGTCCTGCATCCCAGAACACCCCTCAGTCCCAAGCAAACCTGGGGAACCGCACCTGTGGCTGAAGCAGGGCCTCCTCTTAGCGGAGGGGCTCCAGACACATGGGCCACCTAGGTGATGATGAAGGAAGAAAGGCACTATTGTTCTAATGGAAAGGGCGTGGGGGAGTGGGAGGGGGCTGGATTCTTAGCCAATCCCCACACAAGTTCACCCCAACCTCTCAGAGCAGAAGCTCAGTGCCTGGTGTACAGCAGGTGCCCGGGGCACTGAGGAGTGGTTCACGTTGGTGTCACTTGTGAAGTCCTTCCGCAGGTCTACTTTCCTGTTGCGAGGTGCAGCCCCACCCTCCAGAGCCTTCCTGAAGGGGAGCAGGGTGCTGCCTGCTTCCCGTTCCCTGCTAATCAGTACGGTCCAGTCCCTGCTCCCCAGGCCTGCAGCTGCACGGGGGGCCGCCCCTGCCCGCCCCCAGCCCCAATCACAGGCAAGAAGAGGCTTAAAGGCAGGAAATGAGCCGTGCAACAGGGAGCCCGTCCTCCATCTACAAAGTAGGACCACGAGGGACTGCATGTCCCAGACGGGTAAACAATAGCACTGAGCCACCTCCAGAGAGCGGGGTGAAAGGGTCTGACCAGCCACCCAGGTCCTAGAGGCGGGGCCCCTGAAGGCATCTGGCCCAAGTCCCGGCCTGATCCTGGTGGGCAGGAGACTCCTGGACTCTGACACCTCACATCCTTCTCAGGCACCGGCTGCAGAGAGGTCTCCTCACCACACCCTTAGCTTCCAGGAGGAGAATGGAGGGTGGGAATACAGCAGCCTCACTTCCTGCCTTGGCTTCCTCCAAGAGTCTGCTCCTCCAAGCCCCAGTCTCAAGCAAGCACGGCCTGCCAGGGCGCTGTCAGCTCCTGAGATGCTCTGCCTCCCGCCACAGCTGGGAATCTCTGCCCAGGGCCCAGTCCCCGCCAGGCAGTGGGGTCCCAGGCCCAGGCCCTCCCCACAGGTCCCTGAGACTCCCAGAGATCACCTGCAGGGCCCAGACGGGCTGGCCCTGCTCGGAGGGATGGCGGCCTTCAGGGCATCAAGCCCTTGCTCGAGCAGGCCGGAAACGGCACAGGCTTTTCTGGAGAGGCGGGTCAGGCCGCTGGAGATCGATGGCTCTGGCAGAGGCTGGCCAAGCAGGCCTCTGTCCAGGGCATCAGATTTAGTCACTGCCTGGAGAATCGAACACTCGATGTGTTGCTCATCTCGTGCGCTCCCTCCTGCAGCCTGTCAGCCAGGCCGACACACACACTGCAGTCTCTGGGCCAGGTTCAGCCTTCTCCCCCGGCTCCTCTGCCAAGCCAGGTGTCCTGCGCCACTCTGGGGTGTTCCCACCTGGCAAAGGCACGGAGTTAACATCCCCGGAACAGCCTCTACCAATAGCAGCTGGAGCCAGCAGACCAGTCAGTCCCACATCCTGACACTTGTTCTTCAGGCTCCTGAGGGTCTCACATGAGCCCTCTCTGTGCACAGAGGTCACCAGCTCAGGAATGCACCCTTGAATCCGCTGAGCCTCCTTCCCAGTCCCCACACCTGACCCAGGCATCACTTCCCAGATGTGGGTCCCTGCACTCACGCCCCTCCCCCAGTCTCTGCTTTTGAGAACCCAGGTTAAGACACAGATTCACTTCCTCAGTGACGGTGAGCAGTAACCCAGCTCCCCTGATGGCCTCTCCCTCCAACTGCGCAGACTCTCTGGTGCCCAGGGGTCCTGAAGAGTCTCCGGAGCCCCAAGGGCAACAGGGAAAGCCACCCCCCTCTGCCCAGGGTGCTGCCTGCACTGCAGTCTCATTGCCAGAGGCCTGACGTCACGTGTGCTGCGATGTACCCACGTGGTGCAGCTTGTCCCACCCCCAACCCCACCAGACGGTCCTGTCCCTCCCCCCCCGGGTCTGGGCCCTGCCCCACACTCCGGAAGTTAAGTGACTTCAGTTCTAGAAGGTGCTGTCTTCACCATCTCCCCTGGGCCCTCGCCCATGCTGCTCCCTCTGCATGGAATGCTCTTCCTCTGGCCCACACAGCTGGTAAAACCTCACCTTGGCTTAGATACCACCTCATCAAGGACACTTCGCGGGACCTCCTCATGCCAAGATGGCACCCAGCAGCCCTCTGTGGCAGCATGAACCCCTCTGCTCTGTAACTACATTTTTCTGTGTCCGTCTTCCCACCCGGCTGGGATGCCCTTTCCCTCTTCTCAGCTGTCTCTCCACCACCTAGCACAATGCCCAGCACCTCCTGCGTTTGGTTGAATGAGTGAATGAATGCATGCATGAATGGACTCGTGCGCCCACACCCAGGTCAGCCCTCTCCTTGGTGGCCCCCTTCCACCCCCTCTCAGGGCTGTGAGTCTGCATCCTGGACTTCTTCCTGGGACATCAGCCCCGTCCGCTGGGCACCACTTTCAGGATCCATGCGGCACTTAGCACACGGAGACTTTCCAGAGCCTTGTCATGTGGGGAACATGTGAAAATAGAAAGTGGTTCCTCTGGCAACCAGCACAGCAGACGGTAAGCAGCAGGGGCGCTCTGGGGAGGCCTTGAGGCCGGAAGGAAGGGAGCCCCTGCCCCAGTGGCAGCCATCCTATCTGGGCGGGTGGGGGCCGTCTGAGCTGCCTCTCCTCTCCTGGCTTCTGGGGGCCACCTGCTCTGAGCCTGCTCAGACTTCATCCCTGTCAGTCCCTGCACTGCTGCCTGTCCCCTCCCTGTGGGGTCACTGAGGTCCTCCTCTGGCTGCCTGGCCCCGTCAGTGCCTCACTTCAGTCACTTCAGGGGCCACCAGCCCGAGACTCAGCCTTGCTGCCAGAGGCCTAATATCGGTGTGCCCGTTGTTCCAAGCCGATCCCAGAAGACTCCTGGACTGTCTGGTCTCTGCCCAGGTCTTCAGTGGACCTGGTCTGGGCCCTCCCGCTCCAGCCAGGCCCAGGGCCTTGTTCTTCCCACCCTTCTCTGGGGCTCAGTCCCAGCCCTGCCTGAGACCCTGCTCTGGTCACTGCCCGACTCCCCTCCAGGATGAGTAGAGGGCTAGAGGCTCCCAGGCTGAGGTTCAGAGGCCCCTGGGGTGTGGGAGCCAGGGCTCGGTGGTGGAGGGTGCCCCGAGAGGAGAACTGAAGAGCACTGCCAACAGGGGGAGCCAGGGTGAGATGTATGCTGTGGGAGGTCCGCTGGGCTCTCAGAACCAAGACTGGGAAACCTGAGGCTGACATGGGAGGTTCCAGCCTGAGCCTGGAGTGAAAGCCAAGGTCCCTAGCCGGTGGCTGGTGGGTGTGGCCCTAGCTGGAGCTGGCCTGGTCACCTGCTCCCACTGTCTTCTGTTTGTGAGCGGGACTTTTGCTCTGCTCTCATCCCCCGCTTCCTGGGATATTGCGTTTGCTGTATCTTCTTGGCTGTGAGCAAGCCCGCGCTGCACTCGCCTCTCCCAGCCGAACCCTGCTTCCTGCCTCCTCTGCCCTCTGACCCCATTAGCTGGTGTTGCTGCAGCCCAGGGGACCCTTGTCTAGGTCAACCACTGTGTCAGCGACGGTTTCAGTTGGGGCACGTTACTGAGCGAGGCGTGAGCCTTGTGCCGGCTGGCACTCAGTGTTTGCTCCTTCATTGGATCTGCAGCAGGGAGGCACTGACATGTTACAGGTGACAGACTGGGTCTCAGGAAGATAAGTAACTTGCCAGGGAAACTGCACCACTTGTGGCCAATAGGTCCTAGAGCTGGGCTCCAGGGCCAGTCTTACCTCCCTCCTGTGTTCTTTCTACTCCCCCACATCGCACCTGAAGATGGAGTCTGCTAGGGGAGGCCTGCCCCAGGGCAGGAGTCAGGGCACAGCATGCTGGGTGGGCACAGACTCAAATCCTTGACCTTCTCTTGAAAGAGGCTCTTTTGGACAGAGGATGTGTGATGGGGTTCAGGGGGCTGAGCCCCAGAGGGAGGCGGTGTGATCCCAGCCCACCTGTGGGAGCTCACAGCCTGGTGGTGGCAGCTGCAAGCCACCGCAAGGACAGGAGAGGCTAGCAGTGGCCCTGGGGCTAGCGAGGCACTCCTGGAGGACAGCCTCGCAGTGGCGGGGCTGCTAGGGCCCATCTCCCCCGTGTTCCCGGTGCTGCCGCCCAGGACCCCGAGGTGAGGGTCTGACCTCAGCACTGAGCAGCTCCTCACTGCCCGGGTCTCTTGCCCCTGTTTGAGCCCTCTCACTCCCCCTTTCCCGTTTAGCCACGACCCTCCCCTGACCTCTATCGCTCCACAGTCTCACCATTTCCCCAAAGCTCAGGCAGCTTCTTTCCCACGATTCATTAATTACACTGGATTTCACATGTGCATCCAGCAACCGACCAGATGCGCATTGCATGCCTACCATTTGTCCAGCACTGCGCCAGGGCCTGAAGGAGGCGGGGAGGAGGCCAGGGAAGTAAAGGCAGGAAAATAAATGCAAGAACTGTCCCTGCTCTTAAGGGGTCCCCAAGGAGGAGAGCAGTGAGCTGAGTTGCAAAGAAGTTTCCCTAGGACCAGGGGCTGGTGATCTGCGGGGACCCCGGCTACAGGGTACTGAGCTGGACGAAGCTGGGGCAGCAGCCTGCTGAAGGCTGTTGGGATTTTCATGGAAACTTATGACCACTTCCGGACTCAGCAACACCTCTAATGGGACGATAGTGCCCCCTCGTGGTCGATGCGTGGAACTCTCCAGCAACTGTTTTGTAACGCCCAGAGGATAAACTTCTATTTTGGTTCCCATAGTTGCACAAAGATACACCGACAGGAGCAGCCAGGGGGCTTCCCAAAGGACCGAAGGCTGCACTGCTGAACTCTCGGGTTATCTGGCCATTTGTGCTGCAGCGCGCAGAGCTGCCCTTGCTCTCGAGTGCGGGCTGTCTTGCTCCTGAGTTGAGGACAGGGTCCCGGGACAGCGGCGGTGTGCTCTCGTTGCCGAGGCCGAGCCTGGCATCGGCGGGGAGGCTGTGTGCGCAGAGTGACGTGTTGGAAAGAACACTGGATCCAGGCTCAGGAGGCCTGGATGCTTGCCCCGCGCCAGCCGCTAACCAGTGGTGAGATAATACTTACAATAATAGCTACATTTATTCAGTGCCCACTGAGCCTGGCATCGCACTAATGAGCTTCAGGCAGTTGTTGGCTTTGATCTTCACAATGAACCTCTGGGGTCGAGATGTTCTTATCCCCATTTTACAGGTGAGGAAATCGAGGTACAGAGAGGCTAAGTAACTTTCCCAGGTTCACACAGCGTGTGGCCAAGTCAGGGCTTGAGTTTCTGGAGGCGCCCTGTGCGGCATTGAGTTACAGACCTAGAAGAATCAGAAACTAGCGGTAGGGCTGTGTCTTCACACGACCCCTGGGGGTTGTGATGGAGCCTGTGGGGCCCCACCAGCTCTAACCTGCAGTGAGCCCAGGGACTTCGGAGGGTCAGGAAGTGAACTTGTGCGGAGGGAGAAGCCTGGGTTAGGTCCTAATCCCCATGGGTGTGCCGGGTGCCACAGCGAAGCAGAAATGTCACGGAGGGCAGTTGGTTCTCCTGCCTGCATCCCTGGATCTGGACACGGTTTGTAGGGGAGGGAGCAGCTGCCTCCCTCAGCATTCTTCCCGGACTTTGTCACGCCACACACACCACTAATTCGTAGACTCATCACCCATCGATTTCTTACAACTCATCTAGAACCGTTACACACACACACACACACACACACATCCATATGCAGCCATGTAATGTGAAAGATAGAGGCATTATTGGAGATGATACAAGATACAAGGAACATTGTACATGGGACAGTGACATCTCAGTCCCCTTCAAAGTAGGCACCTTGGGACCTCATATAGTTCTCCCAATTGCCATCAGCTGCCCTGCTGTATTTTCCTGAATCTCATTAATGATCTGAAATCTCTTCCCTTTCAAAGGTGACTTTAGTTTCAGGAAAAGCCAGAAGTCACAGGGTGCCAACTCTGGGCTGTAGAGGGCTGAGGCACCTGAGCGATTTGATGTTCTGTCAAAAACCTCTGCAGTAGACGTGATGCATGAATGGGCATGTTGTCACAATGAAGCCACCAGTCGCCAGGTGCCCATAGCTGTGGCCTTCTGAATCATCCCAGTAGGTTCTGTGCAGCAATGTTCAAGCTTAATGCAAAATTTGATGCAGATTTGTTGCTCTACTCACTCAGTCACTTTGAATGTGATGGCCACACAGCACGCATGCTCACTCAATGGTGTCTACCGCCCCCACTGACTAGTACAGTGAAGTCATCATCGTTCACACATGCACATTCCAGTCCACTCTCCTTGGCAGCCAGGTTACATCGACATCACATAAACCATTCTCCTTATATTAACAGTGGCTGGACTTTAATTCTGAGCTTCCTTTGGCCAGAGGGTTTCAAACCATGGGTGGTTTGGGGGTTTGGGGGTGGGGTGGTCATGGGGCCCGGTGCTGGCAGTTCAGAATCAGTGGAGGGCCTGCCAGCCAGGCCGTGAGGCTTGCTGACTTAGCTCTGACACGCCACAGGTGGGACTCACAGTCCAGTCGGTCTGAAGTCCTGATGTGTGTGTGTGTCTGTGTGCATATCTGTGTATACATATCTGTGTGTATATGCATCCATGTATATATCTGTGTGTATCTGTGTGTGCATCCATGTGTCTCTGTGTCTGTGTATATGTGTGTATATCTGTGTATGTGTATGTGTGCACATCTGTGTGTATATCTGTGTGCATATCTCTGTATGTGTATCTGTGTGCATATCTGTGTATCTGTGTGCATGCCTGTGTGCATATCTCCGTGTGCATACCTGTGCATGTATCGGTGTGCATATCTCTCTGTGTGTATCTGGGTGCATATCTGTATGTATCTGTGTGCATATCTGCATGTATATTTCTGTGCATATCTGTGTGTGTATCTGTACCTGTGTGCATATCTGTGTGTATCTCTGTGTACACACCTGTGTATATGTGTGTATATCTCTGTGTCTCTGTGTGCATATCTCTGTGTGTATCTGTGCGCATATTTCTGTGTGTATATATATCTGTGTGTATCTATGCACATATCTATGTGTGTATCTGTGTGTATCTGTGTGCATATTTCTGTGTGTGTACAGCTGTGTGTGTATCTGTGTGTGTATCTGTGTGTGTCTCTGTGTATATCTTTGTACATTATCTGTGTGTATATATGCATCCATGTGTGTATCTGTATGTGTCAGTGTGTGCATCCATGTGTCTCTGTGTCTATCTGTGTGTGTCTCTGTGTGTGCACACGTGTGCACAAGAGCAGGCTCCAGCTCCAGCCCCTCGGCGTACAGGTCTTCCTTTTCATCTTCTGATGGTGCTGGTGGTGCTGGGCTGGCCCTGGACAACTACTTCTGGCTTTGCTGGCTGCTCCACTAGACTCTGCCAGTAGGAGGCACTAGAAGAGGGCAGGAAAGGGGAGGTGGATGGGCACACCTCTTCCACCAGGCTGGCCTCGCTACAGAGAAGCCCCAGGTTCCACTGGGTGAGGGCTCACAGAGTTGGCACCCTGGCAGGGGGTGTTTCTGAAAACACCCTGCGTTCATCAGGCTCGTTTTGCACCTCTTCACAATCTTTCAGAGCTACCAGCTCAGCTGATCTCAAGCACCTGGGACCTTGCACTTTCCCCAGCCATGCCAGTCTGGGGTAAAAACCGTTACATGAACAGGAGCAGGCAGTCTTTCTCAGGCTTTGTGCCTGCCTCGGCCTGCGGGTGTGCCCTCTGGGGTTGTCCCAGCAGGCACCTGCTGAGCTCGGGAGCTGGGTTCTGGCCTCGCAGGTTCAACCCCCCGAGACAGTATCTGCAGCAGCTGCCCTCGGTGCCTCTGAAGTCTGACAGGGTGACAGGTCGGGGCTGGGGGAGGGGCGAGGGGCGTGGGATGTTGTCCATGTGGGGACAGTCCACACAGAGTGCGCGGCACCCTCCCCTAGGGGGAGACCTTGCGCCTCTCTGCCCAGGGCCACACGTCAGTCCCCACAGTGGTGGCCCTGGGCTCCCCCGGTTCCACCGAGATTCCCGGGCAAGAAGCCTTCCTCAGGCACCAGCCTTCAGGGGCCGGCCAGCGGCCGACCTGAGTGGCCGACACCAGTGGTCCCCCAAGCTGTCCCTCCTCCTCTCTGTCCCCGGGTATGCTCTCATCACTTTTCGCCACGACCATCTACCTTTTCTCTGGGGGTGAGCTGTTTCTCCAAAGACCAGTGGACTCTCGGCATCGGAGAGTAAGACACGTCTAAGTGTCAGAGCCAAACTCCACCGTGCATAGGCGCTGCCTTCACGCTGTGGCGGGAGAGCTGAGGGGCCTGCGGCCACGCAGAGTCTTCGGGTCCCTGACACCCCGGTGGGCCCATGTGCTTGTCACCACGCCACACTACGCATCACCTCCCGGCGGCGCCAGAATGCCTTCAAGGTCGCCACCTGAACCTCCAGGCCCAGCAGGTCTCGCCCGGGTGCTTCGGGGAGGGGGTGGGTCTCCGCGGTGGCTCCCACCCAGGCCCCATGCCAGGATCACGGGTGGAGCTTTGCAAACCACAGAGGCCAGGCCCAGGTCTAGCAGACCCTGATAAACTTAATCCGGCTGGGCCTGGACCTGCACCTGTGTGTGGGTCTCATTACTCGAGGTGGTTCCGTTCTGGCCTATGTTATGATAGGCAGTCGCCGGGAACAATGAACGGGCAAATACTGGACCGCGGCCCGTGACCAACGCAGACCCGGGTTCCTGCCAGCCTCTGGACACGAACTTTTCATCCACTGACCCATGCATGACCCGGTTTTCCGTGCGTCTCTGTTTGAAGGCGCCTCACCGGAGACATCTCGCTGACCCACGGACGCTGAGCAGCAGCGCGGTAACTCACGGCCGAACCAGGCTGGTCCAATGCTAGTCTTTGCCCCGCGACGCCTGCCGCAGCCCGCGCGTGCGCAGGAACATCGCAGGAACTTCAGCACCACCCCTGCGAAATCATCAACCAAAGGCCCAAGAATCTGAAGAATATGGCGCCAACTAGGACGTGAAAGGAACACTTGTTTCCAGCAAGGGAGGCTAAGGCAAGGAGGCGGGGTGTCGCCTGTGACCCACGTTGAGAATGCCGGGTCAGGCGGCTCAGATTTTTACCCCCGCGCCTGTGTCCGCGAGGGACCACGAGGGACCGCGAAGGAGCCCCGTCTGCAGATTTGGGGGTCACGAGTTGTGGTGAGCAGGCGCACAGGAAATCTAAGAACAGTGATGACCAATTGTGGCTTCGAAGCTCTGTTTGCCCAGAGAGGTTTTGGGTCTTAGGGCCCCTGGCAGCGGAAGGGGGTGGTGGGTGGTGGGTGATGATGGGGGGCACAGAGGACAGACAGACTGAGGGGCCAGGGGGTCGCACTGGAGGGTCAGAGAAGCAGCCCGGGCTGGAGCCCGTGGAGGTCTCAAAGCCAGCTGAGCAGCCACCGCGGGTTCTGGCCTGTGACCTCTGCCCTCTCGCGGGACCCAAATCTCGGCAAATCCTGGACTCCCATGCCTCTGCGAGCTGGAGGTTCAGGATTCCGAACTGGGTGCCCCCACCGGAATCATGTGTGGTGGGTCGGTCCTCAGCCTGAGTCACGGAGGCCCACTACTCACTTGGGCAAGGTGGCGGTGTGGCCGCGTGGCGGTGGGGACTGGGGTGGGTCCAGGCCCCAGCCCTCACCATAGCTTCCCTCTCCCCACGACCAAGCGAGCTTCCTCGCAGGGCTCGGGGCTCCAGGCTGTCAGAACAGGGGTCACTCTGCACCTCTGGGACCCTGGAATGAATGGGGGCTCCTCAAGGTTGGTCTCCAGTGCAGGGTGAGGACAGGTGTCTTGGGCAGGCACAGGAGCTGCTGTCTTTTGTAAGCTGGGGTGACAGCCAGGGTCGCTGTTTTCAGTGGGGAAGGGGTGCAGCATCTGGGGGCGGGATGGAGCGGGGAGTGGACAGGTCTGTGAGGACCAGCGGGAAGGGGTATTCTGCCGCCACATGCCCCCCCTCCACTTGTGGCTACTCTGTTGCGGACATCCTCTAAGGTCATGGGCATGGGCTGGAGGAGACCTCAGCAGCACTGCAGAAGTTTCACAGTGTTTTTTTCGGGGGCGGGGATGGTGAACAGCTGGGCCCGTGTGAGACCTGAAGCTGAGGCCCAACCCCACATGGCTGTTAGCTCTTGCCTCTGGGGCAGGGCCCCAGGTCGGTTGGGAGCCCCCTCTGCCCCCTTAGAGCTGACACACGACCCAGCACCCCACCCCTGCCTCAGACTCTTGTTCACCCGGCCCCTCAAGTCCAGCAGAAGGAGCAGCAGACACAGCGCCCGGGTGGGGCCCGGAAGATACACACCACCGATAGACACGTAACCTTGCTTTACGTGCGAACAAAACTTATCTAACATATTTTTTACGAAAGGCACCTCACAGCCTTCTTGCGCTTGGGAGCACCCCGGTTTGACCGGCCCCCTGCTGGACACCTGATGCAGGGTGGAGGCCCAACGTGGCCTGTTCTGAAGAGGGGTAAGCAGGGTTCACAGTTCAACCTCGTAGCTCCAGGAAGTTCTGAGCCCATGGGATGCGGATCCCACCAGGCCCAGGCCCTGTGGCGGAATGGCCTCAGGTGGCGGATGGCTAGCGCAAGCTCCCAGGTATGCACGGGCTTTCCTGCCCTGGGGGGGAGGGGTGTGAAGGCTGGCGGGCCTGGAGCCCGAGCCCAGGGAAGGGGGCCCCTGGGCTGCAATCCGCATTCCAAGACTGAGAGTCACTGCCTGCAGGGACTGGCGCCAGCCTGTCCTCAGGGAAGCTCAGGGCCCTGCCCACCTTTCTGATTCACCTGGCCCCAGCTACGAGGGTGAGAGCGCAGGTGTCCCTTCCAGAAAGCCCTTGTCACTGGGCTGTTGCAGCTCCAGGGAGGGTGAAAGGTCAGGTTCTTACTCAGAACCTGTCAGGAAGTGGGACACACACAGACAGCTCCCTGAAGTCACCTCGCCAAATTCATCGCACTGTCTCTTTATAAAGGGTTTGATATTTACAAGCTTGAAAAGTTCACTCAGTAAAATTATTCAATTAAAAACTCTTCATTGACAATTGTTTTTCTTTTCCTTCCTCAAGGACAAGAATTATCCAGCTAAACTGGTCCATTCCCTCCCTCCCCCCTTCCCTTCCCTCTCCTCCCCTCCCCTCCCCTCCCCTCCCCTCCCCTCCCCTCCCTCCCTCCCTTCCCTCCTTCCTTCCTTCAACATTTGCTGTGTTCCAGGGGCTGGGTCCGTGCTGGCTCCTTCCACCAGGTGATGCCTTTGCTTGTGGGTACCCCCAGCCCCGGCTGGTGCCCAGCCCCCACTGCCCGCCTCACCTGCCCCCACTGAAAGCACCACCTCAGGGACTTCCTGGGTGAAGCGCCCCATTCCACCCTGGGCACCAAGCACAGCCTGCCCGGCGTTCTCCTGGCCCTGGCTGGCCCTGGCTGGCCCTGGCTGAGGTGTGCGATCTGCCCTCCTGGTGGCAGGGGCAGCCTCGGGCACAAGGTGAGCTCCTGGCCCCCCTTTCACTCCGGGCCGCTCCCGGAGGCGTGTTGCCTTTGGCGGCTGGAGGAGCCAGGACTTCCTTCATGGGGTTTCTCTGCACTGGCTTGTGCACTGGTGAGTGTGTGTGTGTCTGTGGGTTTGCACCCCATACTCTACCCTCAGCCTGGGGCCCCTGACCACAGGAATCATTTCTCCTTTTCCTCCCCTGGACACTCAGTCTATGGTCCTGGCCCCCTGTCCTGGGGTCCCAGGGGAAGGGACACTGGGGCTCCAGGCAGGATTTCCAGGAGAGAAGAATCAGAAAACCGCCCCTTTCCCCTTCCTCCCAGTCATGCCCCCACTGCAGCCTGGCATGTCCGGGGTGCTGGGTGGGAAGGGGAGGTGCCCCAGGACACAGTCCTGAAAATGCCAGGACTTTGTGGGACCAGAACAGTCGAACAGGCTCCCCCTTCGCAGGGAGAGCCCACCCTGAGGGCTCTGGGAAGGTTTGTGAAAACAGTGCAGTGAAGTGAGGAGCTGTTCCTTGCAGATGGCCCCAGGGCTTGGGAGCCAGGGGTTCTGCTGGTGGGGGCGGGGCAGGCGGGGCCCAGCCTGACAACCCGTCAGCCAGCTTCAGGTTTTCCCCTCCACGCCTGTTGGTCTGCTAGGTCTGCGCGCACTGGAAGAGCGTGCTTCTGCGGCCTCCCTGACCAGCAGACCTTCAGCCCGTCCTGAGCCTACAGCTTGCCTCTGTTCAAGTGGCGCCCCAGGCCCTCAACCAGGGGCCTCGGGTGGAGGGAGGTGCCCACAGTGGCCCTGTCCCCGCAGGACTCCTGCCCCGAGCTCCCTGCCTGTGCAGGTTGGAGACAGCGGCGCCCAGGGCTGCTCAGGGCTCTCAGCGCTCAGGGGAGCCAGATCGGGAGGGTGCGGAGATGCGAGGACCTTGCTTCCCGGGCCCTCAGACACAGGGCGATGGGGATCCCGATGTGTGATGCACCCCAGGAAGCCCTGCCTTCTGAAGGACAGAGCCCTCCCTGAGGAGTCCACAGTCATGAGCTCTGGTTCTGGCTCCCCCTCACAGCACGAGGCTCTAGGGACCCTAGTGAGTGACTCAGCTTTCCTACCTGTACCCTTGCGGCCTTGTGCCGTGGAGCTCGGTGTGCTCTGAAAACTCTGAAAACTGTCAAGTGTCATTCCTGTGCACGCACTGCTCTGCACTGGGCAGGGTCCCCTGGTGAGCATGGGGGCCCAGGGCTGTCCCAGGCAGTGGGTGCTTCTGAGCCAGGCTCGACAGGAACTCGAGGGTCACCAGCTCCGTCGTGGGCAGGAGTTCATTTGGGAGGTCACGGCCAGGCCCACCTCCGTGGTACTGTGTGGGCGTTCAGGAGTTTTGTCAAGAGTGGATGGATGTCCTGCCACCCTAAGGTGCCTCCAGGGCTCTGGGGGCAGCTGGGCTTTTCTGCTGGGCTCAACATCGGCCTCGCGGAGTCCGCGGCGGGACACGGAACTCCACGTCCACCCTCAGCCCCCACACTGACCTGCCTGTCCCGAGCCCAGGCCTCCATCCCCAGGGAAGCCTTAGTCCCGGGAAGAGGGCCAGGTGTGGCCTGCCTGGCCCGGGCCTCTCACTGAGTGGGAGGCCTGGAGGAGGGGGTCTGTCCTCGTTTTGCTCCAGAAGGCACACGTTTTGTTTTGTTTTGTTTTGTTTTGTTTTCAGGTGAAATGCTGACACCAAATTACTTCATATCCTAAGAGTCTCAAAATTCAGTGTCATCAGGAGCCACAGTAACGTGACAACTTGACTGAGTGGGAGGGCATAAGGCAATAGGGAGTGGTGGGGCCTGTGCCAAACCGGAGAATGCACGCCTCGCATAAAGATACTAACTTTATGTAACAACGAGAACAATAAATCCAGCCAAACAAAATCGGTGTCTAATCTATTGATGCAGTGTGTGGACTGGGAGCTTGGGATCCTGTACTTCCCTGCTAGTTTCTGGCCGATCCCAGTAGGAGGTGGTCCCGAGGTAAAGAACAGCCCTAAATGCAGTGAGGGCTGCCCAGCCCTGGCTGCCCCTTGGAGTCACCCTCCACCCCGTGCCTGACCTTCACTGCTCCTCGCCTGTGTGTTTCCTAAACCAATTTTGATGAAGAGCCAGGTGGGAACCACCGGACCCACTGCCCCGCCGCCTCTGCCTCACCTCCGTCATTCTTCCACCTGCACGGGACCCTTAAAGTCCACCCTGGGACCTTGTCCCATCAGCCGTGAGGCACAGCCTCTCTCCTTCCTCTCTAACAGGGTAGGCCCTTGACTGGAACAACGCAGAGCCTACCACGACTGAGTCAAGCTCTAGCCAATCCAAACCATGGGTGAGGACTGCCTACAGCTCAGAAAAGAGAGATGCTCTCCCCGAAAAGGACCAGAACACAGGTATTGTAGGAAAGAGCATGGACTTGGGAGTCAGACAGACCCGGGGGAGGCCCCACTTCACTACTTAGAGCTGTGTGACTTAGAGCTGGGCAAATACTTAACCTCCCTGAGCCTCAATTTTCCCGTCTTTAAAATGGGGACCCTAATCTTTGCATTGTTTTTCCATGAGGATTAAATCAGATAATGCACAACATGTGAAGGGCAGTGCCTTGCCTATAGGAGGGGCTCGGCACACAGATTCGGGAACCGATAGCTTGAGTTAGAATTCTCTCTGGTGGTCGTGTGACCTCAGTTAAATTACTTTATGTTTCTGGGCAGAAGCTTCTCATCCGCTAAATGGGCTCACGGCTGTTCTCATGGGGCTGCTGCGAGGATGAAGTGGGATGGCACACGCCTGGACGTGGTCAGCACTCCATGAGCGTGTCAACTACGTATTAGGTCCGTTCTGACAGCGAGCGAGTGTCTCCTGTACCTGGTGGGCCCTGGGGCGTGGAGTGGGGAAGTCAGAGCCTGTTGCCTGGTTTTCACGGGAGGCTGACCACAGTGTCCCTGCTCCCGTCTACCTAGTTCCTTCCTCCTTCTACAACCTGCACCCTTGCACCTTCTGTCCCCAGCCACTGTCTGCAGCACCCCCAGACACCAACCTGGCAGCCCCTGGTAACTGCAGACCCTGGCATCAGGGCTGCTGGACTCTGTGGTGTGCCTGGGCGGGGCCTGGGGCTGTGCTCTGCTGGAGAAGCGCCATTAGTCACCAGAGAAGACGAACGTTGTGCAGCCCTTGGCCGGGATGAATCACTGCGCATGCCGCGTAGTTATCTAAGCTCGCAATAGGCCCTGTGTGCTGTTTTCGTGTGTAGAGTTTCTTTCCATTCCCTGATTCAGAAAATGCCAGTCACTCAGCCGCGTGATGCCCGTCACTCAGCCGCGTGATGACCTACTCTTCCGCCAAGGAACCGAGTGCAAAGATTGGCCGGGGAACCCTCGAAGGATGGGGAGGGCCGCTGCGACGGCCAGGAAGTGGACTGGGCCAAGAGAACTAGAGGCTGGAACTCAGGAAACCATCACCATAAAGAGTATTGGGGGCGCGGGTATTAAGAGACTGGAGACCCGCCCAAAAGAGCAGCTGCGGGTGGGCCAAGGGCCCTAACACAGCTGTGCACAGATGTCCACCCTTCCTGCCCCTGGACAACAATGTGACCATTTTGTCTGATTATAAACATAAAGCTCGTTTATGCAAAATGTTATACAAGTTTTCTACTGATTTCTTTGTAGAGAGAGATCATCAATGTGTTGTTCCACTTACCATAGTTTGCCATGTACAAGGTACACTTTTTTGCCCAAATTTTTGAGGGAAAAATAAGGATGCACATTATACATGGGTATAATGATTACATATCATGGGTATAATAAGGGGTACAATAATCCCGCGTGTAATGCGCACAAAAACGTGGGTGTGCATTATGCACGGGAGTGCATCATACATGAAAAAATATGGTGTTTACACACTCACTGGTTGGTTCTTGTGTGTGCTCTGACCAGGGATCGAACCTGCAACCCTGGTGTATTGGGGCTATGCTCTAACCAACGATGGCCAGGGTTATGCAAAAATCCTGATCAGTACGGCAAACCAAGAAACAAGAAAGGGCGTGTCTCCTGTACGCTGTCAGCAGACAGCATGTTAACCCAGCAAGCCACTGTCCCTGAGCCTTCAGGCTCAGGACTGCCAGTTCCTTGTCCACTGAGCCACTGGCTGCAGCCCAGGTCCTATCCCGGCTCCTGCCCCAGTCCTGGGACGCTGTGCCTCCAAACACCCCAGGGAGACAGGCCGACCTGTGCTCCGGCCTCCGGGACATTAGTGGGCTGCATGCCCTTAGGCAAGCCACCCTGAGCCCTATTCTCCATGCAGTTCAAGATGGGCCAATAATTGCGCTAGTTTGTTGAGAGGATGAAAGGCATTAGGGGAATTAAAACTGCAAACCTGTACAATCTCTTCAGATGGAAGGGAGGTGTTGGCTTGATACCTGTTCCCCTGTCTGGACTCTCTTCACCCGAAGCATAGGCTTGCACCCCGCGCCCTGGCTCTGAGACTGAACTGGGGCCGCCATGTCGACCCAAGGCTTTCCCCAGAATGGGCCCGGAGGAGGGAGGTCCTGGGCTGAGGCTCCCGATCCTGGTGGCACCATGCCTGAACACCTCGTGCAGGCACCTGGCTCGGAAAAAGTCAAAGCCCCGTTCGGGTGCCAGTTTGAAAGGGGACGACTCTGTTCCCTCATCACCTGCCCAGGCCCCTGTGCTCCCTGTGGCTGGGCTGACTCTCTGAGCCGCCCACTCAGGAGCCCTGTCTGATTCAGGAACCTTTGTGAATCCCCCAATTTAACAAATCATTTAAGGTGGGAGTGAATTTCAGTAAAATACTAACCCTGAAAAGGGGTTGTGTACTCACTCCAGGGGCAGTGACGACAGAGAACGTTAGTGAAGCTGTTTCCAAACTACTTTTCCCGTTCACCTCAGCGACACACCTGTGGACTCATGCACTGGGGACTGGGGACTGTCACCATTCCCGTTTACAGAGGAGTAAAAGGAGGCTCCGGGGACACACGCCTGCAAGTAGCACCGCATTGCCCCCGTGACCCCCAGACTGCCCAGAGCTGAGCCAGCCCTGGCTCAGGAGGGCCCAGCAGCCCGCACAGCCCTTCCCCTCACAGCTGTCTTTCTACTGCGGCAACTTTCCGTTTAACAAACACTCGCTGACCGTGCTGAGAGCCGGGAAAAGGGACAGACCGATGGCTCATCTGTCTCAACTCCCCTCCAGATACGCATGTCCCTGGGTCAGAGGCTGTGTCCAGCCTTAGCCCCAGTCGGCACCCACCAACCTTCTGGCAGTGCAGACACAGCAGCAAGCCCCGGGACTCAGCACACGAAGGGCAGGTTCCAGGGGAGAAGGCAGGGGGTCTCTCTTCACACTTAATATTTAACTGGGATTCATTTAGTCATAAGATGACCCTCAAAGGAGCGGGAAACAGGCTGGACAAGGTGGTTAATGGGATAGAGGACAGTTAAAGGCAAATGCTCCCTAAAGTGTTTTGGGGCATCCCTGTGCCTCCACTGTGAAGAGGGGAAATCGCAAGGGGTTCGGAGTGTAGCTGCGGAGCCAGCCACCCAGTCGTGGCTCTATCCCCCAGCTGTGTGACCGTGGGTGCATCCTATTGCCTCTCGATGCCTCAGTTTTCTCATCTGTGAAATGGGACGTAACAGTGTTTAGTTCTTAGGGATCTGACCTAATCAATATGCCCATTGTTGGTGCTAAACAAGAGGCTGCGAACCTTTCCACGCACATTAGGCTCTAGCTCTAGCCAGCGAGGGTCCGTGTAAAGCACAGAGCGGCTCGAGCTAAGTGGTGTCTCAGGGGTGGGGGATGACGAAGCCCCAGAGATGCTACAGGGCAAAGACTGCTTGGGATCCAAGACACTCTCACCCAAAGTGAGGGGGCGTGGCCCTCAGGCTGGACAGCACTGGACAGACTGGTGTTAACTAAGGCCCTTCACTATCTAAGTCACACCGCTGCCAGGTCCCCCGTTCCCTGCACCCGTCCCCTTTGGGCCCTCACCGCCTCTCCAGCTCTGCAGGGTGGGAGTGAGTGAGCGCGGGGCTGAATCCGGGGGCTGTGAGGGCCTTCGGATGTGGAGTTCTCAAACCCTCAGCGCAAGTTCAGTCCTCTCATGTTAGCCCTTACCAAGCCCAGCGTGGAAGACCCCCCAAGTGTTGCTAAAGACCCAGCCCCAGAGCGCTGTTTTAGTCTCTCTGAACTGCTGTCAAGACTCAAGGGCTCCACCCATGCGGCCAGGCCAGCAGCTTCCTCCCACCCTCAGCATTGGGGTGCGGGGGACGGGGGGTGGCTGGGGGCTCGGGTGCAGCGTTGCGACTCTGGCATCATGTGCTGCCCCCGGCACACCTTGAATGAAAAAATAGGGAACAACAGACGAGTTACCTTCTCTCCATCCCCACTGTCGGTGCTTAGCTCAGGGCCTTGGCGTCTGCTGCCTGGACTAACTGATCTCCCTCCCACCGGCCCTATACATGTTTCACATTCCACACTTCTGTGAGGAAGATCTCTTTTAAAAAATCCTCACGGGAGGACATGTTGCCATTGAGTTTGAGAGAGAGAGACATCGATTGGTTGCTTCCCTCATGCACCCCAACCAGGGAGTGAACCCACAACTTAGGCATCTTAGGCATGTGACCTGACCAGGAATGAACCCAGGACCCCTTGGTGTACGAATAACAATGCTCCAGCCAACTGAGCCACACAGGAAGGGTGAAAATGACCCTTTTGAAGTGCAAATTTGGTAATGCTACCTTCCTTCATCCCTCTGTCAACACGCTGCACGGACCCCTGGAAGGTCGCCCCTGCCCAGGATGCGTGCGAAACTCCCTTCAAGGCACAGCCTCAGCTCACCTCTTCAGCAGCCCCTCCGAGCCCTACCCGCAGGTCCTGCCAAACACGTGCATTCCCTGACGATGCGGTATGGTCTCAAGCCCTCTTGCTTTTGCCTATGCTGTTCCCTGTGCCTCCCCTGTCACAGCCCCACTCTTAAGAATTGTCACACTCAGTGGAAGCACCGTGTCCCCTGGAAGCCTTCTCTGACTTGGTAGAGCCAGGAGCTCCTTCCTTATTTTCCCACTCTCACACCGACTATTCCAAGGAGGCAGCTGAAAGGCTTGCCTGGCCTCCCCTATCTGGACGCTAGAGGGCAGTGGAGTGACAATGAGCAGCGGGCGGCCAACCTGAGGCTGAGGAGCTAGTGGTGGCGAGCTCCCTGGCTGCAGGCTCTACTGCCTGGTCCTTGCACAGCTGTCTGGGCCTCGCCACACCTCAGTCCTGAACGCGGCACAGCCCTTCACGGGTCCCCTGGCCTCTGGCACTCCATCTCCGCTCCTCTTCATGCACAGGGCTGCCCCAGCTGCCGTCCTTAGTCATTATTTTCATCACCTTTTCTCCTCCCTACCCCACCCTTCCTCAAGAACACGCTCCTTACGATTTCCAAACCTCTCATTTTGGGTTTCTTTTGTTTTTTAAATGTTTGCAACTTCAATAGCAATAAAAATAAAAAAAATAATTCATAAGTCCATTTCATAATTTATATTTTGTGCTCCCTGCTATATATGCACCACATTGTACTGTGTATAATGTGCTCCAGAGTATAGTGCACACCCATGTTTTGGGCCCAAACTTTCAGGAAAAAAGTCTTTCGTTTTAATTTTTTAATTCAATTACTTATTTGTTTATACTTAGAAACAAAACCAATATCATATTCTTGGGTATTATTTTGCCTAGAGATATCGTTATTGCTTTCTAGAGTTACACTTTTAATGCATAAGCATAAATAGAAGAATTAAAAACATTTATATAGATATAGAATTAGTATTACCCATATATAATGTGCATCCTTATTTTCCCCTCAACAATTTGGGGAAAAAAAGTGCACATTATACATGGCAAAATACGGTATGTATATTTGTGATTATGGTCAGGGTATTGATACAATTTTGAATTTAACTGTTTTGGCCTAATTTAAAAATCACAGGCTATTTTTCAAATTATCATTTCAACTTTATAAACATCAGTATGAGGAACGCCAGCTCACATTTCAAGGCCATGCTTGCCAGCCTTTCCGTCCCACTCAGGCTGCCCCAGCACAGACTCTGGGCTCTCCCGAGACTGGAATTCTCGCCCCGCTCCCACTCTGGTGCCTGTCCTCGCTGGTCTTTTGCTGAGACACCCTCCTCCGCCCTCCCTCCTAGCGTGTGGATCCCCCAGAACTCTGCTCAGGCTCCCCCTCTTCCGGAGCAGGCGGCTGGGCGCAGCTGCCTTGCCCCTGTGGTCCCCCCCTATCGGGGGCAGCTTCCTGAGGTAGACCTGGCCTGAGGTCCTGCCATCCATTGAGTCTCTTAGTGTCCCAAGGCAGCTGTAACAAATTACCATGGACTTGGTGGTTTAGAGCAACAGAAATGCAGCCTCCCGCAGTTTTCTGGAGGCCACAGTCTGAAATCAGGGTGCCAGCAGGGCCACATTCTCCAGAGGTCGAGGGGAGAGCTTGTCCCTTGCCTCACCCACCCGGGCCTCTGGCGGAGGTCGGAGATTCCTCAGGAGTCACCCCATCTCTGCTCCATCTGCTCATGGCCTCCCCCTCCCACCCCGTATTTCTGTCTCAGATCGACCATTGAGTCACTTTTATAAGGACACTTGTTGTAATGGATAATCCAGGGTGATCTCCTCTTCTGGGATTCTTAACTACATCCACAAAGATGATTCTTCCAAACAATGCTACACTCACAGGTTCCAGAGATTCAGATGTGGGGCCTATTATCTTCGGGCCACCATTCAACCCACTGTGGTCTCATTATGAAGCTGCTCAGGGCCAGACCTCAGGGCCAGGGTGGAACGGAGTGGGGGCCCCCACACTTAGCCAGCCACTAGACTCACAAGTGTGCGAGTGCGACCTGGGAAGGGCTCTGCTCGGGCTCCTGCAGTGGTTCAGATCCAGGAGGCCTGGCGCAGCACCCGGGTCCTGGTCAGAACCCTGCAGGTTTGCTACAGTGACAAGTGTCCACCTGCCAGGGGCCCGACACAGCAGGTTTCCTTCTTGCTTGCTCTTCCCAAATGACCACGCTGGGTTTGTTGGGGACTCTCGTGTGACTTGTCCTCATGCCAGGCCCCAGGCTGAGAGTCACTACTGTCTGGAGTGTGGCTGGCCTCTGTGATGGGGAAAAGAAATGGTGATTTATGAGCTGGCTTTTAATGCCAGTTCTGCCCAGAATGTGACACTCATCACTTCTTGGCCATGCACAAACCGTGTTGGGGAGTGCAACCCGGTACCACGTACCTGGGAGAACTAGGGCCCGGTCTGTGTAGAGAGCGCCACAGGTTTGGGGGAGCGTGGCACCAGACAGCCCTGGGGGAGATCCTGGCAGTGAGTGCCCTTCAGCACAGAGTCATCGCATCTCCGACGGGGGCTCCTCACTCACCAGAGCACCGCGGGGAGTGGGCCATGGGCAGGGTGAGCCGACCACCTGCAGGTCTCCCCTGGGAGCTCTGCTTTGCAAACAGCAGGAACTTGCCCAGGTGCACCAGAGCTAAGAGCAAGCTGGTGGGGAAGAACTGACTCGAAGCCTGGCCAACCAGGTCCAGGAAAACGGGCAGGGCATCCCCAGGGCGGCCAGGCAGCGGAGATCCGTCACGGGCTCTCAATTGGGTCAGGATGCCAGTGCAGGTGCTGCTACCAGTGTCACGATGATGGGACTCTGGACCCCACTGCCATGGCCGCGTCATCTCTAACTGCCCGTTTCTCCCCTGAGGGACAAGGCCCTGAGCGTGAGCATCCCTTGGGCTGAGCCTGGGTCACACGGGGCCTGGGGGACTGCCCCCCACCAGGCCCACACACTGTGGAGCTCCTGCTCCCACCAAGCAGGGGACTCACACGTGGGCAGGGAAAAATCCACGGACACCCTCTACTGGGGTCCCCTGCCCCTTCTCCAGGGTCAGCTCACCCTGGGAGACATATTCCTGCGTTCACCTGATTCTCTATGCCCCCCTGCCCCCCCGGGTCCTGTTTCTTGGGTGTGAGGGAGTGAGGAGAGAGAGGTGTGGCATTTGTCTGACTGTCTCTGCATCCGTCCCATGGAGGCCACTAGTATCACCCAGCAGAACAAAGGTGACGGTTCGGATGGGGCTGCTCCCCTGCTCACCGCAGGAGAGGGCTGGGGAGCGAAAGAAGGAGGCAGGACAGCTGGGCTCCCTCAGAAGCCTGCACAGAGCAGCGAAAACGAGGTGCGAAGAAACCTGCTTGGCTTGAACTGGCTGTGCAAGCTGGCGTAGCTGTTTGTCCTAAATGTTGGCTGCTGATCGGGTTATGTTGACCCTTACAAAAATACTCTGATGCTTCGGGAGACTGAGTTTATTTTTAGCAGCAAGACTTTCTTCACATCCTGGGGCCCACGGAGGTACCGGGATGTCGGCAGTGCTGCTGGGGAAGGAGGCCTTGGCCCTGCTCAGCGCAGAGCGGCTCCAGAGACGGGAGAAGGGACGCGGAATGGGAGTCACAACTTCTCCCCGACAGCGGTTCATGGACGCACTGCACAGCCCCAGGGTGGTTCGGATACAGACACCCAGTTAAACTTGAACATCAGACAAACAACATTCAACTTGGGGGTGTACCGACAATTTTAAAATTACTTTTCTGAAATTCAAACTTAACAGGATGTCCTGTATTTTTATTTGTTAAACCTACGATCATTTCTTGGCTGTGCTGTTTTTCTTTTATTTATTTTGAGGCTTATTTTCGATTTTCTTGGGATCAAGGTTTTTCACTGTCAGAAAAATAGAAGTTGTGGAAGTCATAGCTGCCCTTCCTTTTTTTTTCCACATTGGGAAACTTGGCTGCAATGGATGTTTGATGCATTCCCTCATCGTGCACACACTCTGCGGGGCCCCTTGAGACCCCAGGCACCGGTGCAGACCCCGGGGAAACAATGAGGTGACGGAGGCCGAGCCGCTGCCCTCCCAGGGCCCTCTCCGAATGTCAAGGCCGACGGTCGGCCACTGGTCACTCGTGGATGGAAGAGCAAGGCACAGAGCAGGAGCTGACACTGCGTGGAGCCTGGCAGAGCAGAGAGCACGGACCCAGCGGAGCGATGCTGGCTGAGCGAGCACTGCCACTGGCACCCGGCTTCCAGAGGTCCTCGGGCAACACTGATCGACACTGATGCGCATTTGGGAAGACACCGATCTTACTACGTGTGGCGAAGCAACAACTTTCCACTTGGCTGCTTTAAAAAACTGCATGTTGCAGGACATTTCCTTGGGGTGAATTCAGGCTCTGACACTGGGGGTGTGATACTGTGACTTAGAATGAAAATACGTATATCAGGTCTTCACCGGGTTCTGGCATGGGACTCCTAACACTCTGGCATTTCCTCAGTGATGAGAATGATAAAAACGTCTCTCGTTATGTTAATGCCGTGACTTTTGGACCTGGAACCTCATGATGGGGGCCGGTGCCAGAGAGCCAATCGCATGATTAGAAGGTTGGAACTTTCAGAACTGCCCCCAACCCCCCACACCCCTAGTACATCCCTGGAGGGGGGAGGGGCTGGAGGTGGAACCAGTCCCCAACGGCCAATGACTTAGCCAACCAACCGCGCCTCTGCAAGGACGCCTCCGCACAAACCCAGGAGGGCAGGGTTCTCAGGGCTTCTGGGCTGGTGAGCACGTGGAGGTTTGAGGGGCCCCCTCGGAGAGCACGGCAGCGCCACACCCCTTCCCCACACCTAGTCCTGTGCGTCTCCTCCATCTGGCCGTTCCTGAGTTACATCCACAGCTAATAAGCCTGTGATCTAGCAGGTACTAGCCGCTCCACCAAATCAACAGAACCCGAGGGAGAGAGCGCGGGAGCCTCTGATTTCTCACCAGCTGGTCAGAAGCCCGAGTGACACCGGGACTTGCAGTCCACGTGCAGAGTTGGAGGTGGTCACTGGGACCTGCAGTCTGTAGCCCATCAGCAGTCACGAGCCCAGGGAACCGCAGCCTGGGCTGGGGACTGGAGTCCGAGGAGGGGCGGGCAGTCCGGCAGGACAGATGCTATCCTGAAACCGAGGAATCTGATGCTATCTCTGCCTCCAGATAGCGTCAGAATCTTAGATATGCTGCTGGCGCCTGAGAATTACCGTGCTTGTTGGAGACGGCGGGGCGGGGCGGGGCGGGGCGGGGCGGGGCGGGGCGGGGTGGGGGGGTAGGCGCAGGGTAGGGGGTTCTCCCCCTCCTCCCGGACTCCTGCCGCCAACACGAAGGTCACAGTGGGGATGGAGAACCCAACTGAAGGGTCTGACCCGAGACCTGCTGGTCTGGGCGGAGGACAGGACACGGTCTAGGGGCCACGTTTAACCGTGTCCTGGAAACCCTGCCCCAGCCGTGGCCAGTACCAGGAACGTGGCTGCAGTGAAGACGTTCGGGAGGAGGAAGGTTCAAAGGGCAAAATGCTCTCCACCTTATAAACTCCCGAGTCCACTCCTCCGCCTCGGGCAGGACAAGCAAACCAGAAGGAATTCCGTGTTGTGGAGGGCAGGGTTGCTCCTGACCGCCAGAGGAGGCAGCGAGGGCAAAACGAAAGTTCTCTGTTATCACGAACACTGATTTTTATCCTTTCCGGAAAAAATCACGAGAGGACACACCGTTTCCCTCCTGGAAGAGCCCGTCTTCCAGGAACCGGGGCGGGCCCTTGGTGAGTGTGGCCCCGGCCCTCCGCCTGCAGCCCTGGGCTGGGTGTCAGAGGGGGGTGGCGGCTGGGCCCGTGGGGGCCGGTCCGAGGCGGGACACTCAGCCTCGCAGCCTGGTCACGCTTGCCTAGGAAGATGTGAGGTCTCCAGCATGTGACCGGCTTGCGGTGGGCTCAGCAGCCGTGTGGGCCGCGTGGAGGAGGTCAGCGACGGTTTTGTCATGCATCCAGAAGAGCTACACGTAGCCTGAGCATTAGTGAGCCGACCGCAAGCCTGTGGAAACCAAGAACGTTGTTTTCTCCTGCTCCCGTGGGGGCCAGAAATAGCACTCTGCCCTTTGCCCTTCAGAAGCCGAGACACTCGCGTGTGGGTGTCACCAACCACAGGTCCTTTGTTCCTCTCTCCCACCCACTCTGGCGCTCCCTCCCTCCCTCCCTCCCCCGACCTTAGCAGCAGCCTGCGGACACTGCGTGCGGCCCTCCGCCCGCTGTCTGGCATCTGGGTGAGGGTGGTTCCCCGGGCACCAGGGGCGCACGCTGGAAGCAGCACAGCTGTTTCCTGGCCCGCATGAGCATTGCTTCCAGAACTTTCTCCGTGCACCTGAGCCGACCCGAGGCCTTTCAGCCATGTCGGGCTTATTCCTCGCAGCAACTTCAGCGTCGGATACGTGCTTGCAGGGCCTTACAAAGTCCGTGAACTGAGGCCCACAGTCAGGAGCACTGTGGATTTTACATTGTCTCTGTGAACACATTATGCACTGCATGTTTTCTACACATGAATCCTTTCTGGCTCCCTGCCCTCAGCTTCCCTGGAGTTCAGCAGTGGGCAGCCCCAAAGGAGATGGGCCGGAGGGAGCGCATGAGGGTGGGTATTGCACTTATTTGCCATTCGGTCACCACAGGCTGGTTGGCCCCCTCCCTCTGCTGACGGTCCCAGCTCCTGTCTGAGCCTGGCCACATCCCTCTGTCTGTCCCCAAGTTCTGGAAACACCTTCCTCCTTCAGTCCCTGACTGGTGTGGCTCACTTGGTTGGGCATTGTCCCAGCAAAGTTAAAGGTCGCTGGTTCAATTCCCAGACAGGGCATGTGCCTGGACTGCAGGCCAGGTCACTGGTTAGGGCACCTGTGAGAAGCAACAGACTGAGCAGTTTCTCTCCCTCTCTCCCCCTCTCTCTAAGAATAAATCGGTTAAGAAACAGAAGACTAAGGCAGGTAACAGTTAAGGCCCACAGTTCCCAGCCCTGGTCCTGCACTGTCCCTTGGGATTTTTCTACACCATGCCCGTGTCTTTGTAAGCAGTCCCTTCATGAAGTGACCGGTTGGAATGTGCTTTCTCCTGCTATTCCCCTGGAGAGTATGTGTGTGTGCGCGCACGCACACACACACACACATATCACACACATCACACACACACGAGTCATGCGATGGCACTCACCCTTGCTCCCTGAGGCAGCCTACTGTTTAAGGGTCTATCCTAATTCTGAAGAATGCTTATCCAACTTGATCCCACGACCCGCTTGTGGGTCTCGACCCCTAGTTTGGAAAGCACTGCTTAGAGCCAGCCCAGCGGAGGCCGCTCTCAGATGCCCGCTGTGGCACCTGGCAGAGGGCATCAGGGCACACGCCTTGGGGGCTGCCAGGTGACTGCAGAGGGGGTGTCTCGTGGGGACCCCTTGGGAAGGCTGGACTGCTCTCAGTGGGCAGCTCCGTCTGTGGCCACCACACTGCAGGGGTTGGGTTTTCACAGCCTGAGCTGGGCTCTGGGGTGGCTCACGTCACAACAGGAGTGTGAACACCGAGGTGCTGATTCGGCCGTCCACGGTGTGGATGCAGCCACTGGGCCGGAGAGCCATGGTGAGCATCAGCACCCTCTCTCCAGCAGAGAGTTCCACCTAGAAAGCCCGGCCATCATCGGCAGGCACTGGGCCAACTTGGCCCCAGAGCGAGGGAGTTTTCAGAAGCTTGCAGTGCCCCCGGGGTGGCCTGAGCACCTTCCCTCTGGGATGCCTGCCTCACTGTCTCTTTGTCCCTACATCCTTGTTGACACATGGACTCTCTTGTTCTGTGCCCTTCTGTGTCCAAGCAATGGAAGCTTCTTTTAAAAAAATTATTCATTTATTTATTTTTAGAGAGGGGAAGGGAGGGAAAGAAGAGACAGAGAGAAACTTCAATGTGTGGTTGCCTCTCATGCACCCCCTACTGGGGCCTGGTCCATAACCCAGGCATGTGTCCTGGGTGGGAATCGAACCAGTAACCCTTTGGTTTGCAGGCCAGTGCTCAATGTCCTGAGCCACAGCAGCCAGGGCATAGCTTCTTATTTCATTTTTTTAAAAAGATTTTATTTATTTATTTTTAGAGAGGGAAGGGAGGGAGAAAGAGAGAGAGAGAAACATCAATGTGCGGTTGCTGGGTGTCATGGCCTGCAACCCAGGCATGTACCCTGACTGGGAATCGAACCTGCGACACTTTGGTTCACAGCCTGCGCTCAATCCACTGAGCTACACCAGCCAGGGCTCTTATTTCAATTTTTGGTGATGGCAGATGGGGGTGGCTGTGCCCATCATGGTCACCCATGGCTACCGGACAGGTGGTTCAGAGATGTGTGGGCAGCATCTAGCCAATCAACAATAACCATAAGTGCATCTTACTGAGTGCTTTGTACAAAGCTAGGTACGATGCCAAGGACTTCTTTGGCGTAATCTCACTTCTCTCCCGTGACAAGCGGATGAGACAGCACCAGTTTCCCCTTTTGCACAGAAGGGGACTGAATGCCAGGGAGGTCAGGTGGCTCCCTGGAAACTCTGAATGTATGTGTGTTCCCTGCAAGGACAGGGAATGCCACTCCTCCTCCTATGAGCTCTCACTCCCTGCTGGCCACCTGCAGGGCCCGGGGTGTCCGGTTCCCCATGCTTCCTGACACACGCAGACCATAGGCCAGCTTCCTGTCAAAAAGGGAAGGCTGGTGGGAGCCTCAGACCACAGGGAAGCGACTCCGTGAACAGGAGACCACGGCAGGGAGGGTGACTCAGCTGCCTGGCTGATGGACGTGGACGGACGTCAGTCCTCACACTGCAGCCCTTCCCTTTTCCCCCAGAACAATAACAAATCCTGGCTCCGTGATTTGGTTGCCATAGGAACTGGAAAACATTTGATAACTTGGGACCTCAAGACAGGTAGGTCCAGGTAAAAACAATGCCTCCCCGACCCTCAACTCTGAATCCTAAGCGTTTCATTTGTTTGCACCAGATTAGGTAAATGGCCCGGGGGCAGTCACACGAGCACCTGGACTGAATGGCCCCGTCTGAACCAGAGAGTCCTGGGTGGTCACGGGTCTGCATGCACGCAGGATCAGGCCCGGCTTCCTGCTGGGAAGAAATGGGGCCTCACATGTGCTTGCCTGCCTGGAAGACCGACCAGGATGGGAGGTGCCCACCCTCCGCACGTGCGGGCCCTGTCCCCGACGCTGTGGGGAACTCGAAGAAGGAGACGCAGGTCTCCCTGCTCGGGGAGCTCTGGGCACTGGACACGCACCTGGACAGTCCTGTTAGGTCCCGGCACACACCGGGAATCTCTGGGGAACAGCACGGGAGGGGAGGGGGAGGGGGTTCCTGGGAGGGGAGGGGGCTGACCCAGAGCTCTCCACTGCCGCCCAGCCCTAGCTGAGTGTGGCCATGACCCCAGCTGGGGCCGGGGGTTGGGTTCTCCCAGAGGCTCAGCCATCTCTGCCTTCTCTGCGTTTGCTCCCCCTGCCCTGCCCCTCACTCCTTCAGTGCACATCGGGCACCCTCTGTGTAGGGCACTCCACTCAGGCATCTTGACAACAATGTCCCCCCACCCCCACCCCAGGTTACACAGGTTCATACCCAAACTCATCCCTCTTCCCCCCTCCCCCAATGTCCCCTCTTCCCTAAAGCACCCACATCACCCCGGGGTAAAGCCATTCTCTACATCCAGACTGCTGAGTCCCTCACATGGGACCTCCCCTCCCTCCCCTGTGGCCACCGCCCTCGGCCACCTGGCACACGACCACTATAGCCTTGTCCTAGATGTTGTCTTAGCTCCGTTAACACTTTCTTCCATGTTTTTAAACCTATTCCTCAAATATAGGTGTTCCTCAGGGTCCTGACTCGGCCCTGATTGCCAGCATTTTCAAGTTCTTGTTCTGGGCGGCACGCCCAGCGCTTCAGACGCGCAACCTCTGAGACAGGACTCACCTCCTGCCCTACAGACCTTCTTATCTCCCTGATCTTTGTTCGTGGCCCAGCCCAGTCCTATTTCCAGGATGTCTTGTTGGTGCCCGGATTCCTCCCTGGCCAGCCCTCACGTCCTGCTGGTGGGCGAGGCCTGTGGATTAGGACCCAGCCACGGCCTCTGCTGGGGTGCCCGCTGCGCCAGCTGCCCTGGGGCTGTCGTGGACAGTGTGCCAGCCTTCCTACTCCTCCCTGCCTCCTGACTCTCTCTTCCCTCCTCCTGCAGATAGGGGTCAGCATTCACTCTCACACACAGCTCCGATCACGGTATGCCTGCTCAGAAACCCCTGAACTTCCTACTGGGTAAGGCTGACTGACACCCAGGCCCCTTAGGAGGCAGGAGGAGGCCTCCCAGAATGGTCTCAATGTTCCTTTCCAGTCTCACCTCCCAGAGCGCCCTCTCTCTCTCTCTCTCTCTGTCTCTCTGTCTCTCTGTCTCTCTCTCTCTCACACACACACACACACACACACAGAGCCTACAGCTACGGCTACCCCACCCTGCTGTCCTTTGCCCCTTGTCCTTTTCTGGCATCACCCGCTTTGTCACGGTGACTCCCTAGCCTGAAACCCCCTCTCCCGTAACCCGGGGAACTCCTGCCCTGCCGAGGGCCCAGGCCGAGCTCAGGTGCCCTCCCGGCCCCACCCCACCCCCAGGCCCCGCCGAGTCCGCCACGCCCTCCTCTGTGCTGCCGCAGGAGTCAGACACCTTCCACACGGCCCAGAAGTTCCTGTTCCCAGGTCCCTCCACGGGCCTGCCGGCCAGAGTGCTGGTCCTGTCCTCTTCCTTCGTGCGTCCTGAGGCCCAGCCTAAGCCAGGAGCCCCCCGAATGATGCACAAATCCCTGAATCACCCTTTAGGACCTCCTTCTCTGGACCTCTTCTGACCTGGCTCCACGCGTGGGCCTCGACCTCCGGGCCTCGGCCCTGCACCTCCCTCCCGTGCCAGGGGCCCGCCCGGCCCGACCCTGGGCCCCTCGCAGAGGCCGCCTGGCAAGTCCGCAGGAGATCACACACTCTGCAGCTCCGTCGTTCTCTCACCAGAACTTCTCCCTCCCTAGTCCGTCCTCATCCCCTGAGGGTGCCACACACGCCCCCTCAGAGGTGCCTTCGCCAGTCCTCTCAGCCAGGATTCTTGCCCACCCCCAACCCCAGGCCTGCGGACCACCCCTGGCCTTCCGTCAGTGCCGCCAACCTGAGTGTCTTACCCTAGGCTGCGGGTCCCCGAGGGGCAGGAAGCCGGCCTCACTTACTTCCACTTCCCTGTGGGGCTTTGCATGGGCACGGAGGACAGTTACCCCCAAATGTTTGGGGAGGTGCTGAATCCTGCCAGTGCCTCCCTGGGCCCTGTGACAGCTCAGGCACCTCAGTCATACAGGCGAGCAAGTGGCCTGCTTCTGTTCGGTGGGGCTGACGGAGCCCCTGCTGCCCCGGGGGGTGCAGGATGGCGGGGGGGAAGAGCAGCTCCCTGGGCTTTCAAGTCAGTCACCTCACAAGAACACCCAGCCCCCCGGGCCTGCAGGTGAACCCGAAGGCGCCGTGACAGCCCGCCTGGCATTGCGCACTGTGCCGCACCCTCCTCAGGGCTTTGAGCCGGGCTGGCTTTAGAGACAGGTGTCAGTCAGGAAGCTGACCTGGGCAGGGGGAGCTCTGGAGAATTTTTTGACATAACAGCTCAACAGCTTCTTTCAGGCCAGGCCACACGGGACTTGCTTCAGGCTAGCACACGTGTCCCTCGTGAGGCCCAGCCCCCAGCAAGTCCATTGGCACCTGGGGCCCGGGGCCTCCTGGGAACATGCATGGCATGAGCTCAGGTTTGGAAAGGGGTCCCTTGGCCCTGCCCAATGCCCAGGGCTCATTTTCCTCTTTCTCTTCCTCATCTCCCCTCTAGAGTCTTCCTTTTCATTCCCAGGACCTCACAGGACTTCCTTCCTGCCGACCTCACCGTTCCTTCAACCCACACCTTCTGCACGGAAGCTCTCCCCCTACCGGCCCTGGTGCAAGCTCATCAATAACCTCTACCTGACGCACTGGGCTCTGTCTGCCTTTCCACCCTTCTCCTCCCAGTCCTCCCTCGGGAAAACCGGGTTTCCCAGAGGCCAGTATGCACGATGGTGAGGGCCCCTGGAGTCGTGAGTTTGGGGGTTTTCTGGAGCCCACTTTCTTCCAGCCACTACATTTACTTAATCCTTCACGAGCACATACAGTGTGGGCTCTGGGGAAGGAGAGGGGCTGCCACCTGGTACCTGCCCTTGGGGAGCTCATGGGAGGGTGACCCCGGGGAAGGGACATCCTGGGGAAGGCCTCAGGAATGGCTGTGGGTTGGCTGTAGGCCTGGGGGAGGTTTGTTCCCTGCAGAGAGAAGCCAGAGAGAACATGGGGTCTTGGGGGAACCATCAGCAGGTCTGTACGGCTCAGTGTCAAGTGTGACTGGGAAGGGGAGGAGCGAGGGCCAGAGAGGAGCACGGGGAGGCCCCGGCAGCACCTCTAGTCCATGAAAGAAGACCGGATCCAACCCGAGAGCAACAAGGACTTGCTGAAGGGCCTTAAGCAGGGAGTGATGCTACTGGGTAGCTAATGTTGGAAATACTCATTTCTATCAGATAATGGGGCAAATTCAGAAGGAGGCTTCCTCTTGCCCAAGTTCATGTTCACTGAGTAGACTGAGGAAGAGGGGCCAGAGGCCTGCCCAAGGGGCTCACAGTGAGCAGGGCCAAGCTGGCGCTGGACCCCCTAGGGCAGGAGGAGCTCTGGAGAATTTTTTGACATAGCACCAGGACAGATGGGGAGATGGGGGTGTGCAAAGAGGAGAGTGGGTAAATTGGGACGCTTAGGTTGCAACTTACTGAAGCCAACCTGATCTGTCTTAAGCCAGAGGGGACGCTGGTGGTAAAGATGTAGCCCCGGGCGGGCGGGACAGCAGGAGAGCTGTTGGAGGAGCCCTGACCTGGAGGCAGGGCGACCTCAGGGCTTCCTCCAACGCTCAGCTGGGCCGCCTCTGCCTGCCCGCTCCACCCCTCGCTTTGAGCCCCTCCCCAGTCCCTCTGGCTGCTGGCAGAGCCTGCCCCCACCCCACCCCATGCTCCTGGAGGTGGTGAGTGACAGGCAGCTCTGGGCTCCCAGGGAGAGACTCTGAGAGTCCCCAGAGCACCTGGTGTAAGCTGCCATGGCCAAGGGTGTCAGATGTATGTACCCAGGGGCCGGGGCTCACACTGGGCACTGAGGGGTGGTCCCCAGAGATGAACTGTGTACTAATCTTGTAGGAAGAAAATACACACATCACTACAACTCAAAGGATTTTAATGACAATAGATAATATTTCTGAGCACTCACTCTGTGCTGGGTACTTTGCTAAGTGATTCACAAGTATTTGTTATTTAATTCTTGTGGCCTAGTGAGGTGGATGCTATCATCATTTTCATTTTACAGACAAGGAAATGGAGGCCCAGAGAATTCTGCTTGAGCTTGCCTGTACAGCTAGTTTCCAAGGCACAGCACCCCCGTCTTGAGCAAAAAGAAAGAAAAAGGCCACCCTCTTACCCGGTGGTATGTAGGCAAATGTCTAACAACCAGCTCTCTGGGGAAGAAAACTCTGGTTTTTAGCATTTGCTGATTTCCAAGGCATAAATACTCCCATCACGGTCGATTTCAAACCACCGACTTTCCAGGGCCAGCTGGAGCCAGCTCCTGCACACTCCGTACCCCCCACCCCCCCTGCCCCATTCCCCGGGACCTCCAGAGCTGACTCAGTTCATGGAGCCCCACAGTCTAGAGCAGTGGTTTTCAAAGGGCGCTGCCTGAACCAGCCACAGCAGCATGCCCTGAGAACCTGTTAGAAATGCAAACGTTCTGACCCAGAAGTGTTGAGGCATGCTGATAGGAGCCCCCAGCGACCCACCCCCCCGGAGCGATGGGGTCCTGGGCCCTTCCCCAAACTGAGCAGGTCTCAGTCTTCATCCCGGAGTTGGGAGAACGGGGCTTATTCCCCACTCTGCGGCAGGTAGGCAAACTGAGGCCAGAGAGGTGAGGCTGTGCTGGGAGGTGGCGGGTGGAGGGGGTTGAGAAGTCACCTGTCAGCTGTGGTCTCCCCTCCACAAGGTCATGGGGCTGGGGGATCTCTCTAGGGGCCCCTCAGCCCTGGCCTTCTACAGGCCTGTGAAGTGATTTGCTGATGGGCCCACGGTGAGTGGGAGGGTGGAAAGGCTGAGCTCCCATGGGAAGCAAATGGCCAGAGCATAGGGGAGGGGGGAGTCCGGAGTCCTCCGGCAGGCACTGGCCCTTCTGGACGAGGGAAACGAGGAAACAGGTCCATAAAAGCATAAGGCTCAGCAGTGCCTGGCCTCGGGCCTTTGAGACCAGTCCAAAGAGGTTCTGAATTGAAGAAAGTCCCAGGATTAGTGCAAAAGGGGCCGGGCCAGAGGTCTCCCTCCCTCCAGTCCGGGCCCAGCAAGCCTGAGAGGGCTCCTGGGGCAGGGGGTGGGCTGGGAGCCCCAGGACCAAGTCCTGCCAAGCTCTCTGTGGGATATATGTGCTGTCTGCTCGTCTCAACGACTTCCCCCCACCCCAACCCAGCTTCACCATGAACCAAAGACACACAGATCCAGAGCCCAGTGTCAGAAATGATGCAAATTCCGTGTCAGCCCTGGGAGGCCGTGAAACACCTGGGCAATCGGCAGGGGCATGATGTCACCCGAAGAAATGCTTGGCACGCAGGCAGCCAGGGTCACATGACACAGCCTGTGTGCTCTGGTCACATGGGGGGAGCGGGGGTTCCCCACTGAGCTCAGAGTTTCTGACCGAGAACCAAAACACAAACAGAAACTGTCCTGTCACAGCGAACTCCATAAGTCATGTGATGGGGCAGTTTTTTTCCTCAATGTCTTAGTCACAGAGCAAAGATCCAGAGTAAGCATTACTTAGCAGAACCAGGCTCCCCTCTGGAATGCTGGACCTGCTCTGGAATTTCTCTAGCAAAAATCCTGGGCTCAACACCAGATTTCCCTCCTGGGCTGCTGTGTCCTTGTGGTACCTTATCTGAACTTGGCCTCCATGTAGACCCCCAGGGAGGGGGCACTGCCTGAGCCCCAGAGTGGCCTAGGGTGGGGTTCTTCAGCAGGTGCTGGTTTAACCAAAGGGGAGATGTGGACTTTGTGCAGACGGAGCATTCTGCTCCACTAATGCTGTGCAAACACCTGGCAGCAAGGTGGAGGTCTTAGGTAACAAGGAGCTACGAGGTGTTGGGGTCAAGAGGGCAACGGCTCACTCCATTCTCTTGCCCCCATTCTTCTGGGATCTCACCCTTTGCAGAGCCACTGTCGGCCACCTGGAGTCCTGGCACTGGGCAGTGGTGCAGGCGATACCTCAATGTAGTAAGGAACAGAGGGCCAGTCCCTGTGCGAGACACACCACGTCTGAATTCGAGCCCTGCCACTCACTGGCAGCTGTGTGACCCTGGACATGTCGCTTAAACTCTCTGAGCCCCAGTCTACACGTCTATAAGGGGGTGATAAAAATTCCCGACTCACAGGGCTGCTGTGACAAATGAAATAATGGTTGCAAAGCAGCTGGTAAAATGCCCACCACATAATAAGTACTTGATAAAGGTTAATTGTCCTCTTAATTCCTTTTTGGGCCAAGACGGGCTATGAAAGATGAATCATTTATGTCTGATCTCTAAACTTAGAGCAGGCTGGAAGCCATAAAGTGAAGGAAAGCTTAAAAAGAGCGGGGAAAATTAACACACGAAAGTCTGACAGTGAGGGAACACCTGGAAAGAGTATAAAAGCTGATGTAAAAACGAAACAGCACGTGGGGACCGCACAGTGTGCAAGCGAACACACACGCCCACCCGCAGCCTCCAGGGCCACCGCCACGTCACAGGACGGCAGAGCAGACACGGTTTGCAGGAAAACAGGCTTCATCAGTCTCTGAGGAGCCAGGGATGAGCATAGTGCATTTTAAAAATATTTATATCCAAAGTATTTAACTGTTTTTAGAAAAGATTTTATTTATTTATTTTTAGAGAGGGAGGGAGGGAGGGAGGGAGGGAGAAAGAGAGGGAGAGACACATCAATCCGAGAGAGAAACTTTGTCAGGTGGAAGGGAAGTGCCCTGACTGGGAATTGAACCAGCGATCTTTTGCTTTGCAGGATGATGCCCAACTGATTGAGCTGCACTGGTCAGGGCCAAAGCATTTACATTTTTTTAAAAGCATTTAAAGTGTGTGGGGCTGGTAAATTTTCAGGCATCCAGAAAAGTCACCTGCCACAATTCTCCAGTGGTTTGATTAGCCGGTTTTTACTGTACTTCTCATGTATTTGTCAGAGAGCTTACAATCATGCCGAGTGCATCATGGGAGCTTAACAGACCCCCGTTGCCCAATACGTCCATGCGGTGTTGGGGTGCGGCTGTTCCGCCTCCCATTGCCAGCCATTCTGTGCATTAACTGACTGGGCTCAGGGAACAGGCTCTACCTGCACTCAGAAACGACAATAAGTGACTCTCTCAGCCTCCACTCCACCCCCACCAGCCTGTCCCTCCTTCCACATTCCAGATTTCAGTGAACGGCGCCGTCATCTACCAGATGACAAGAGCCACAGCAAAAACAGCCATGCTCATGAAATTGGCAGGGAACCGCAGTGCCTGGTGGGAGTGTTCAGCCAAGGCCACGGCCATGCCCTCACGGTTTCTAACCCCTGAGCTGCCATATCTGGGGAAAACTGGAGGCCCTAGGATTTCCCTGATCTAGGGACGCCCCAGGTGGGGGTGGGAGTGGCGAAGACCTGGAGGGCAGGAATGTGGCCCCAGGTAGAGGGCACTCAGAGCTTCCCTGCTGGCCACCCCACCCAAGGCGAGAATGTCCTCAGGACTGGAGCAGCCCAGCCGTACTCCTCCCGTGTCTGGCCTCTACCCAGCTCCTGGCAGGTGGCAGACTGCTGGCTGCTGGCCAGAGCGGGAGGGACGGCAGGGGGACCCACCCTGCCCAGCTTGGGCTCCCCTGCTCAGTGCCTCCTCCCAGCCTGGGGTCGGCCTCACAACCTTCTCCCTTGCCCTGTCCCCCCAAAAAGGTGCTCTTGACCCTCAAATGTCCCTTCAGTTTTCTAACTGATTTTCAACTTTTATTTTGTGTTAATACTTTTTTTAAAAAAGTGTGAAACAGATGAAATTCTTCTGGGAAGTAGCCTGTAAGTAAGTACAATATCTCTACGTTCAGAAATCCCCACTCAGAGCAATCGGGGAATCTCTATTGCCTCTTCCCTCTGAGCTGTGTCAGGGTTCTGTTCGGGAAACACAGCAAGGGCTTCCCCATCTCTGAACCTTTCTTCTCCTCTTCCTCTCTACACACGCACACTGAGACTGGGGAGGTGGGCCGGGCGAGCAGAAAGTAGCCTGCTGGATGCTGGAGTTTGAACCTGGACTGAACTTACTAGCTGTGACCCTGCGTGAGTTACTGAAGGACTTTAGGTTTCATTTTCCTATCTCTAAAAGCTGCTCGCTCACACGGAGCCTCCCCGTCCCAATGAACTTGAGTGCCTGGCATGAGGCAAGTTCTCCTTGACCCCACTGTGGCTCGTTTCTCTCGTGAACACTTCCTTGGTTATCCCAATAATCATGTGACAGTGACAGCTAACTACTCACGTCATCCCTACTCCCTGCTTTTTCTTTACTAACAGAATCCCAATTTTGTTGTGGGGGCAGCACCGTGTCAGCTAAGGAATGACATTTCCCAGACCCCAGATAGGGTGTGTGCATGAACCGTAGGGACAGCTATGAGGTATAAAGAACAGCATCTGGGAGGTGCTGCTGGGAAAATGCTCTCGAGGTCAAGGGTAACGAGGTCTGGCACTCGGGTTGTTTCTTCTGAAAAGGCTGACTCAGCGGTGCCCTGCCGTCCCTTACTCTCATTCCCCGTTTTCTTATCTGGAATGTGAACGTGATGTCTGGAGTCACAGTAGCCACATCAAGGCCACATGGCCGCCCAAAGATGGGAGTCACACCCTGAGTACAGCAGAGCAGGGAGCAGATGGGGTCCAGGGCGCTGAAGGGTGGCCCAGCAGACTGCGGGGTTTCTGTTACACGAGGGAGGGAAAGCCAGTTAAGATTTCTGTGACACGTAGCCTGACACGTAGCCCAGTGAAATTCCTCCATCCAGATACGGGCTGGTGGCCTTGCCCCCTTCTCTGAGCCCCAACAGTTCACACACACGGTCACAACTGTACTCAGAGAGAGCTTGGTCAAGAGCAAAGAAGCCTAACAATCTGGACTTTTTGGAATGCCGTGTTCGAGGAGCAGAAAGTTCTGGTTCACGCAGAGTGCCCCCCAAAGCGCATGAGGTCTTGCACACAGGTTGTTTCTCCAACACCTGGTCCCTACCTTATGGGAGGAGTGAAAGGCAGATGGATGCTGATTGCAAAGCACACACTCTCTGCAGCCCTGGAGATTTATTTATTTGTTAGCCGAGAAGCATGACGGGGAATGGACGAGCTGAGGCCAGCAGACCTCCGCCCCGCCTCTGCCTGGGGAGGACGTGGTCCATTCTGTCCTTAAGAGTGCGGGTTCTAGATCAGGTAGCTGTCCTGCCGTGGGTGGCACGATCGTTGCTTCATGTGTCTGCACCTGTATCCTCAACAAACTCAAGTCTGCAGTTAAATTTATTTATTTTATTTTTAAAAGATTTTATTTATTCATTTTTAGAGAGAGGGGAAGAGAAGGAGAGAAATATTAACGTGTGGTTGCCTCTTACGTGCCCCGTACTGGAGACCTGGCCCATAACGCAGGCATGTGCCCTCACTGGGAATCGAACTGGCGACCCTTTGGTTTGCAGCCCGTGCTCAATCCACTGAGCCACACCAGCTGGGGCTGCAGTTAAATTTAAAGTTATTTACTGTGCACTTCCCACATGTAAGTTTCTACGCTAAGAGCTGGTGGGAGAAGGGTGGAGGGTGGGAACTCGGGGATGGAAAAGACTCAGGCCTTGCCCTCAGGGAGCTGACACCCTAGTTGAGGATCGGCACAGACACATACGATTCTCACACAAGCGGAGGAGGCCGGAGAAAGGCCATGACAGAAGTAGAGAGGGCGGGAAAACACTATGGAGGAACGGACTGAGACTTCAAAGGGGAGCTGGATCTGAACTGAGCTTTGGAGAATGAGTGGCATCCCATTCATTCGGAGAATGAGGGGGGCAGGGTGGAGAGGGCCCGCCTAGCCCGAAGGAGCAGCAGGAACAAGACTCAGCAGAGTGATCCGGCAGGGAGGAATTCCAAAACAGCACAATCTAGAAGAGCTATAGCTTTGGGAGCCTGAGGCAGTGAAACTCAGGTGCTGAGGGTGGGAGATAAAGCTATGATAGAATTTAAAAATAAAGATAACGATGTCCGGCATGCATTGGGTGTATAACATGTGCCAGCCACTGCTCTAAGTGCTTTCTGGGAATTAAGTCACAGCAACTCTCTAAGTAAGGGTTATTATTTTGCCTATATTACAGGTAAGGAAGTTAAGCTTCCACCAAGGCAAAGTCTGTCCAATGTCAAACCTCTGAGAAGAGCTGGGATGCAGCCCTGTTTGGCTCCAGGGTTTGCTCTCTTAGCCACTAAGCTGCAGTAGGAAGAGGTCAGACCATAGCCAGTGGGGTTTTAAATACCCGTCTAAGAGGCATGGTTTCCTTGCGCAGATCTGTGAAATGGGCAGGTGGCTCTCAGAGTTAGACTTCAGATTTTGATGCCTCCCTCCAGGAGCTCCCTGAGGAAGGGCTAGAGCAGGGAGAGAGTGAAGACAGAGGACCCATTAGGAGGCAGAGTCTGTGAGACACTCGAGGGCCTGGCCTGGAGCAGGGCCAAGGGCACAGAGGTTAGAGAGACAGGCCAGGGCTGGTGCATCTGAAGCCCTCAGTGCACGTGGTGTTAGCTGACGGGGACTGAGGGAGCAAGATGCTAACTTGACAGAGAAGAGAAAGGAGGTGAAGGAGCCGGGAGGAGAAGGAAGGCTGTTCAGATGGAACAGAACTCGTCCCAAAGTTTACCCTACAGATACATCACCTGCACATGACCAGCTGTATGGGCAAGACGGTTCACTGCAGCCTTACACATGAGAGCAAAGGACTGGGACCAGGCGAAAGTCTATCCACAGAACTCTGTTTAAACACATTCTGGTTTATTCATACATCAAAATACTGTTTTTGCACAGCCCATGAGATGAACATGGCTTTTGTATTTCAAATGTTTGGAAAAAATGAAGAATGTTTTGTGATGTGTGAAAATTGCATAACATTCAAATTTCAGTGTCCGTAAGTAGGATTTTATTGGAATGCAGTCACGCTCATTTGTTTGTGTGAGCAACACCTATGTCTGCTTTCCCACCGTGATGGCAGAGTCGAGCAGATCCAAGACTTCTGGCCCACGGAGCCAACTCTACGGATGACCTGGCCCTCACGGGAAGAGTGTGGGCCTCAGGGGGGCTGTCTCTGGACAAGAATCTGCATGAGAAATGGACCACGCGACTCCTCTGGGGAGGGGATATCCAAAGGAAAGAATCGGAAAGGGAACTTCTTACGGTGCAACTTTTGTAATTTTTGGATTTTGAATCATGTGACTGTTTAACCTACCCTTAAGCTTAATTTAAAATTTAAAAGAGAGAAACTGGGCCCCATTTCTCATCCTGAACTGAAGGAAGAAGAGAGAGAAGGAAGAAAGAGTGGCCAGGTTCTAGCCCTTTGGCTCTGGTTCTGGATGAGGTCATGGGCCTCCAGCCAGGAGAGGTTGCAAGGTGAACCTGGACTTGACCTCAGCCTTGCACTCGCTAAATGACCCAGGACATCTTCTCTTTCCTGTGGGTGAGGGGTCAGTGCTGCTCACGCACTAGAGGTCCTGCTCCAGAAAGGGGCCAGAATACTGGCCTCCATCTCTCTGCCTGCCAGGGGAACAAGGGAGATGGACACGTAAGCCCAGACTATGGACTCACAAGTACAGTGGCTGACTAACAAGCAGCAGAGCAGATAAGGTGTGTGCAACAGTGAGACGGACCTGAGGATTCTGGACACTGGGTCCTAGTCCTGCTCAGCCACCACCTGTCCCTGTAATCTCAGATAGGTCATTTTCCCTTTGGAGCCCAAGCTCCATTCTTGTCGATGGGGCCTGGACTAGACTGATGGCACCCAACTGCCACTCTCCTGACCCCTTTGCCGAATCCCTGCTTTACCTATTGGGAACCCATTCAAGCATTCACAGAGGGCCTGGCTTGAAAAAAACAACAATGAACCAGTCAAAAAGCCATTAGTCTTGCCTGATGGTCTCTAGGACCTGTGGTTCCATCACTCTATAGCTTGGAGAGTCTCACCACCGCCCGTGATACAAGCCCTTCAGGCAGGGAAGTCAACAGAACACGCTTGTGTCACTGCCTGAGCCGTGGAAGACCACAGCCTTGGTGATGGCTGATCCAGTGGCAGGCAGGACGTGCGTGTGCTGGAGGGCCGCTCTTGAGAAAATCCAGGCAGATGCACTCACAGTCCAAGTGCTGGAAACAGCTGTAGCAGCTGCGGCCCCAGATGAGTGGTCCCTGGGGAAGTCCTGCTGGGGGTCGGACACCTTCAGTGGAGGAGGTCTCTCCACCTGAGCCAGGTGTGTGGCTGCCTCTTCCTGGCCCTCATGTTCAGGAATAGCCAGCAGAGGTCAGCCAGCATCTTCAGAGAGTGCTGGGTGCACAGCCCACGGGCGGCCTCGGGGCTCCCTCAGGCTGGAAGCCTCTCCTCTCCTGCCTCCATCTTCCCTGCGCCTCATTCATGACCCAGCTCCAGACTGTCCCTGGGAACACAGGTGCCGACTTCAAGGGGCTCCCGATGGCCAGATGTGAGATAATTCGAGCAACAAAATAAATGATGATCACAATAGATTATGACTTATAGTATAAGGATAAAATAAGAAAGGAGGAGGCTATACTGATATAGAGAAATAGTTGAATAACTAAATAAGGGAGAAGGCACAGATCTTTCTTACAACAGAACTTCAATGAATAAATGTCAGAAGGCACCTTGGGACTAGAAAACCACCGTTTGGCAAACACCCACAGTAACACTTGTTTTAAGCGGGAAACATCAATGGAAACAAACATTTGTGGGTGAGAATATAATGAGAAACAGGATGTTTATATAACCTCAAAGTCTTTCCCCATGAGTGTTTATTAAGTGCAAAAGGGGAGAATACTAACTTTACAGTGGAGAACCCTGGCAGACACCACCTTACTCAGGGGATCATAGTCAACATAACAAGGAGTACAACGCATTGGTGTTATCCTGCCGTGGGAAGGGCACAGCAGCGCTTCCGTGGTGTTCTGGTCACAATGCACAGCCAGAGAGAACACCAGCCAAACCCAAACTGAGGGGCATTCTATCAAACAACTGGCTAGTCCTCTTCGAAAGAATGAAGATCTCGGAGAAGTAAGATTCAGGAATTGTCCCAGACTAGAGGGAACTAAGGAAAGAGAACAACTAAATGCTACATGTGTGTGATCCTGGATTGGCTCCTGGCCCAGATGAAGACATTAGTGGGGCAACCGATGAAACTTGAATGAGGTTTGTAGTGAATGTCAGTTTCCTGGTTTTGATGACTGAACTGTAAATATGTGGGATGTTAACATTTGGGGAAACTAGGTGAAGGGTATTTGGGAATTCTTTGTGTTATTTTTGCAATATTTGTGTAAGTCTGAAATTATTTTGAAAAAAAAAAACAGAACAAAAATCTTTCCTCTTTTGCCCAACTTCCCCAGTCACCCCTGCAGCTACTAAGGCAGCTACTCCGCACATCACATGGGTACACGTCTCTTGCCCTCAGGCTCAGGGTGCCAGGGCAGGGATGCGGCCTCTCTGATCTTTGCTTCTGCCTCATCTATAAGCCCGCTTTGGACAGAAGCAGGCTGTCCCGTGTTCCTCTTCCAGGAACTCCCCGTTCCGCTCCCTTCATTCTCCCTGTTCTTTCATTTGCTCAGACCAGAACCCTCGGGGTTATCTTTGACTTCTGCTCAGGCTCCCCCTTCAGAATCCTCATCTGCCCCCAAAGAGAACAGCCTGGCACTGGGGAGATTCTGACCATAGAAGCCTTGTGGGGTGACTGGGTTTGGGCGGTGGGGTTTGGGGGGTGCTTGGATTTTCATGTGCTTCTAGCTGATGGAGGCGTAGGAAGAGGAGGATCTATCTAACTCCTCAGACTCTCTGAACCCCACAATGTGAGGTGTGAGGCTCCCAGATGACTCAGCGGGGCCCGTTTCCTTGGAATCAGCCCCTCTGGCTGGAAGCTGCCCATGTTGCAACAGGCACACTCAGCCACCCCCAGGAGCTGGCCCGCCACTCAATGCACTTCCTGATTTAACGTCTATACATAGCCATGCTTATACGCCTTGTTGGTCTCTAAGTGTATACATATTATGCACTAAGAGGTAAAAATACCTCCACGCCATACCTCCTCTCTTTGTTTTCTGTTCTAATTTTACAGCTTGGAAGTGGAAATTGCTGTCAGAATGGAGCAACCTCTGGCCGTGGGCAGGGAAGGGCCAAAGGATGGGCTCTGCCTGGAAAACGGGCAGAAGCAGGCCCAGGCCCAGCGCCCGCCCTGAAGTCAATGGGCTGTGATGTTTCCGGATACTCTCCTCTTTGCAAGGCCCCAGTGTCCTCAGCTGAAGGAGGACTTGAACTTGATGATCTCAGGTGTTCCCTTGCTCTTCCATTCATTGGCTAGGTGCAATGATATTCATGGGAAAAGTTGACACAGATACCCCAGAACCATTGATTCCTGTTCATTTATTTATTTAAGTACGTGCACGATAAAAATCTCTACCCTTAGGGCACTTACATTCCAGTTAGGGAAGACAAATAATAAACAAAATAAATAAAGCATGTGGTATGCTTGATGGTGATAAGCATCGAGGTGCATTTTGATTAAGGATGTTAGAGAAGACTTCCCTGCAGAGACGGTATTTGCATAAAGACTCGGCATGGAGCTGTGCCCAGGAGGAGAGGGAGAGTCTCAAAGAGCAGAGATGCAGATACCAAGGCCTCAGGGCAGGAGTGCACCTGGCGAGTTGGAGGCCACCGTGGTGGCCAGAGTGGAGTGGGAGGGGCCAGTGCTTGGAGCTCAGAGGGAGAGTAGCAGCCACTGCTCTGCATGGGATACGGTGCTGGTGGAGGGCGCCGAGCTGAGGGGGCACCTCTGCTGGTTCTGACCCTCACAGGATGTGCTGGCTGCGGAGTGAGTTCACAACAGACTGCAGGGCACAGGGTGGCGGCAGGGAAACCACGGAGGAAGCTGTTGCAAACCAAACAAGGACTGATGGTGGCTTGGAACAGGGAGTGGGAGAGATGGGGAGAAATGGTTAGAAACCACATGTTTGTGGAAGCATTTGCTGATGGGCAGAGCCTGAGTATGAGAGAAGCAGAAGCCAACATTGATCCCAAGGATTCTGGCCTCAGCAACAATGGAACTGATGTGAACACAAATGAAGTGGACTGTGGGAGCAGGAAAGATCACAGACTCAGTGAGGAGAGAGATGCTTATGAAACAGCCCAGAGAGGGAGGTGAGTGGGCAGATGAGTGTGTGAGTCTGGAGTGCAGGTGAGAGACACACATTTCAGAGTCGCCACCAGGTACATCCACATGGTCCTTCAAGCCGCAGTCCGTGTGGCTCCAAGACGGCATGCCAACATCCAGAGACTAGGAGGTGAGAAGGAACCAGCCAAGGGGGCAGGGAAGAATCAGCCAGGGAAGCCGTGTCCATTGCGCACCTTCTAAGCACAGGTATCCGATTAAGAGGGGACCCTGGAGAGCCCCCTTTTAAAGACGAAGAGCTGGAGAGGGGTCAGCCATGTCTCCCTGGCTGAAGCTCACAATGGTAATAACAAGCAGCGGGGGCTGGGTCTGACTCCGAGTCTGGGAGGAGGGTGGATTGGAATTGGTAACAGTAATGTGACCAAAGAGCGTGATGGGAATGGAGGAGACAGGCTGGGGTTGGTGTATGGAAAAGATGAAATCGGTGGAACCTGCCACCAACTTTAAAGGGCCAGGGAAAAGCTGGAGGCGGCAAGGACAGTGCTGACATTCTGAACCTGAGCAGGGGAGGGAGGAAGTGCTGCTACGAGAAATGGATTCCCCCACCTCGCCTTCTCCGGCCACACCCACTCCCCAGGGTCAACCCCAGCCTGGACTCAGGATACACAAAAAATTAGGGTGATGGGAAACGGGGACACAGAAATAAAGTAAAAGAAATAAAAGAAACCTGCATATATGTAGTTCAAATGGGGTGCGATGGCAAAGGAAAAGAGCTCTTTGGACTTAAAGGAGGGCTTGTGTCCCTTCTGACCCCGAACACAAACCCGGAGGACCAGCCAGGAGCGTGCAAAAACATCCCTTCCACCCAGGAACCGGTGGGGACACCGTGAGAAAGCGTTTCTGTGGCAGAAACCACTCTGAGTCCACTAGCCTGTCTCCCATTCCTCCTGAGCTCGCAGCTGCCTTCATTTTCAGCCCTCGCCCCTCCCTGTGCCTGCGGAGTTCTGGCCCCTGGAACACGGGCGGAGGGAGGTGCCCACTCCTGGCCTGGCCCACAGCCACCTCCCTTGCGATCCTTTCCACTTTGCCCCTCATCTGCCAGAGGATGTCAATGCCCGAGGCGACCTGACAGCTCTGAATGAGGAAGGGAGCATCTCTTCAGCCTGGGCTCCTGGATGACACAGTCCCCTCCCCAGCCAGGAACACCTCACTGGACAGTTAACTACGTAAGATGGTCACGGCAAGCCACTGAAATACGGGGTCTGAGCACTGTCTCACCGAATGGAGCGTGGGGAAGCTTTGTGAGAACCACAGGATGTTTGTTACAGGGACTGTAAGGTATTTTGTCCTTTTGTATTTTTCAATCCCAGATTATCTAGTCTGTGAAGGGCTGTTTGGAAGAGCCAGCAAGGCCAGCAGATGTGGGTTTGGGTTGTGCTAGGACCTAGGAGAGTTCCCAGCACATCTGCCCCCTCAGACACCTATTGTCTGCAGGAAATCAGCCACCTCCCTGAGTTTGTCTGAGCCTGAGCCTGGGGACCACTGAGAATGAGGCCCCCCTCCTTGCACAGACGGGGTCATGGAAAGGAGGAGATGCGCCTGAGGTCACATGCCCCTTCCCGGTGCTGTGTGCACACTGGCAGCACCCACTGGTGTCCAAGTGGATGAATTACTGCGGCAGATTGTTAGTGATGGTTCCTGGACAGTACGGCCCCGTTTCCACCCCCTTGTGGAGTTCCTGCCCACAGTGGCTCTGGGCTTAACCATGTGATCTGCTTTGGCTAATGGAGCATCAGCAAGTGTGAGGCAGGCAGAGGCTTGAAAAGCACTTGTGCATTGGGGTTTGCCCTCTCGTGCTGCGGGGCCCCCTTCTGTGTCGAACAGCGGGTCAGCCTCCTGGAGGATGAGACTGCAGGAGCAGAGACAAGTCTTTATGCTGAGTTCCCGGGACTGGTGGTTCTCAGTCAGAGGGCACCTTTGCCGCCGCCCCCCCACCCCGAGGAACATTTGCCAAAGTCTGGAGATACTTTTGGTTGTCTTAACTGGGGGAAAGGGGTGCTACTGGAATCTTGTGGGAAGAAGCTAGAGATGCTATTAAACATCTTACAATGCACAAGACAGTCCTCCACAGCAAAGAATTTTCTGGTCCCAAATACCAATGGTGCTGAGGTCTAGAAAGCCTACCCTCAACCAACCAGCCCCCAGGTGGTCTCCCGACTGGCTGCAGCCGCATGAGTTACCCCAGGTGAGGCCAGCAGAAGAAGGGCCCAGGTGATCCCAGCCTAGATTGCTGACCCACAGACTTATGAGCAGTAAGATGTAGTGATGGTGTTAAGCCATTAAATTTTGGGGTGGATTTTTGCGCAGCCAAGGCTGACACAGGACACTTGGCTGCTGGCGGTCCACGGCTGTGCCTGTCTGCACACGTCCTCACTCTCTGTAACGGGAACGTAGAGGTGGCTGTACGGGCTCTCCGTCTCATGGCTCTTAGCTGGCTTGGGGTTGCTTATGACACCCCCCACCCCAAGCCCCTGTTGCAGGCCAGCGGCTGTTCTAAGTATTCTGTGAGGATTAATTCAGGTAATCCTCACAAAACCCCATAAGCTATCACCCCATTTTCTAATAGAGAAACTGAGGCTCAGATTAACTTGCAAAGCATCACATGGTTACCAAGGCCAGAATTTGGGCATCTGTCCCCACGTCCTTGATCAGTACTCCCTGCCCTCTCGTGTCAGCGCCTTGCTTCTTGGTGTCACCATGTGCTCTGTCCTGCCACGTCCCAGCCGCCCCTGTCCTCACCCCAGACCGATGCCCACTGGAATGGCTACCTACTGCTGCTCCCAGGTGGCCACAGAGGTACCTTTCTAGGGCCTTGACACAGGGCTCCCCAGGAGGGTAAGTGTGAGCCATGGTTCCTGGGGTCAAAACCCAACCTCCAAGCACAGCTTTAATACTTGCTTGTGGTATTTTGAGCATATTTCTTAACTTCTTTGAGCCTCAGTGTCTTACTGGCAAAATGGAGCCAAATCATCCGTGTATGACCACCAGTGAAGTGTAGGACACAGGAGTAAACACAGATGATATGAGGCCCCCCCTCCAGGCGCTCATGGCATGATGGGGGGGGGGATACTAAACAGACACGGTAAGACAAGGGTTCACCGTGACCTCACATGTACTTGTCAGGATTAAATGGATAATGACTGAGAAAGCATTTCAAAAGCATCTGGGGCAGGATGCTCAGAGCATAGTAGTGGTGCCTCGATTCTGGGCTCTCATCTAAGTTCATGGCCGTGACCTTGCTCTTCCTCTGGGAGCTCAGGTGGTGGAGCAGGACAAGGGGACCCAAAAACACAACAGTGACTTTGAAAACCTCTGGGAGGTAAAATGTTGATTTTCTTCAGGAAAAGCGTGATACTTCCTGCAATTTGAGCATTTTTCTCACTCCCATGATTAGTTATATCCTCCTGCCATGGTGGTATACTGGTTCCCAGGCCAGACTCTGGAATTGGATGCGTGGGCTCAAGTTCCCTGGGCACGTGCTTACCTTCCCTGGGTCCTGGTCTCTCCTCTGCAACATGGGGATGACAAGTGATCTTATCTCACGACATCATTGTGAGCATTAAATGAATTACAGTATAGAGGGGCACGCTGAATGCATTGCTATCAAAGCTTTAGCTGTTTTGCATCTGTCCTGCTTTGCCTGCACCCTTCCTGAGGGGGTTGCCTGAATGCCAGGATTCCTGGTGGGCAGGGGACTGACATGCTCCCTGCTCGGGCTGAAGGTCACTCGTGTCTTTTAGGGGCCACGGAACTTTCCCTCCTGCCTACCCACCCCCTTTTTAGGGAGTCATCACCTTGTTCTTTATTACTGTTATTGCTAATTTAAAATACAAAGGGAACATATAATCACTGTACAAAAATTGAAACATAGAGATAAGCACAAAGAAATGAAAATCACCACAAAGCCCACCATTCAGAGAGAATTATGGTTAAGGTTTTAGAGTATCTCTCTCTCTTCAGACTTTCCTCCATTCAGTATATTTGCCTAAAGAATGTGTGTATATATTTAGGCCCGGGGTCAGCATGCTCAGCCTCAGGTCCTCCTCCGAGGCCCCCCTAGGTAGGTGGGGCACCAGAGCACTGCTGGTGGCTCCGAGCCCAGAACCTTGGCAGGTTGGGGGCAGGACATTTTTGCCAGGCACCCATGGGCTCCCTGCCCCCAGCCGGGCCTGGAGCCGCCTTCTCCCAGCTCTGCCTGGAATGTCACCCTGGAAGCCGCTTTTGATCCCTTCTATGGAGGCAACTCGTGTGGGGCGGCTGCCTCGGGAGGAAAACCAGCAAGCGGGTCCTTGGGGATGAACTGGGCCTTTATGTGAAAAGCAGCTCTCGGCCGCACCCCGGCTCCTCCTAGCCCCTCTGAAAGCTGACCGTGACATTGCTAACAACCAGGACATTGAAGGGAATGGTGGGGGGAGCCCACAGAATAACAACAGCAGCCTAACAACAGCTGGAGAACTTGCTGGCAAACTCAAGGGGTGACGTTTACCCAGGATTTTGCGACCCCTCCCAAACCTGGGGGCAGTGGAGTTTGCTTTCACTCTCTACTGTGGAATTCCTCAGAAGTCTTAAAATCATAATGGCTATGATTTATTGAGCATGTATTCTGTGCCAAGCCATTTAAAGAGCTATGCTTCATCCTCACCTCTGTTTTACGAGACAGAGAGGACGAAGGCTCAGGAAGACAGACTCTTGGCCCAGGCCCCGCCGGCAGTGAGAGAGTGAAGACAGATGCGAGCACAGGCACTCGGACTCTGGAGCCCACACTCTTCACTTGCGCATAAAAATTAACGTTTGTGTCATTAAAGTGACCTACGCCCGTCGTTAAAAATCAACGGGTACTAAAAGCAGCGGCAAACATCAGCAGCGCGCGGCCCCGCCCCCTCTGCTCCTCTGCCCTCTCCCCTGAAGCAGCCAGCTCAGCAGTGGCTTTTAGCTGTTCTTTATACCCTGGAGTTCACTTCTTGTATATTTTGCCCCTGGATAAATATTACCCCTACCCTCTTTCCCATTGCTGAATTTCTTCTACTCACTGCATTGCCCCCTATTTCCTTGAATGGACCCATCCAAGGCCTGGCAGGAATTCCCGCCCCCACTCCCTGGGCGGCATCATCCCGCCTCCCTTCCGGGCGCTGCCCCGCAGCTCAGCTCATGCTCAGACAGGGCTGGCTCCCCGCTCTGGGCCCTGGGAGTTCCCTCTGCCTCTCTCTTTGCTGGCGCCCCTGCTCCCAGACGCCGTAGCTTGGTCTTTCATGATGAGCGCAGTTTTTGAGTCCTGCACGTCTGACGATGTTTTCATTTACCCTTCATATTTTATGGATCATCTGGTGAGAACCCGACAAACTACAACAGAGAAAGCACCTAGAAGAGCGCCTGGCACGTCACACGTTGTCCGTCCGTGTTAGGTGGGGGCACCATGCACTGCTGGGCTCTGGCAGGGCCACTGTGACGGACAGTACTGTCTGTTAGTGTACAGGGCACCTCCTCCACGCAGTGGGGACCAGACGGCAGGGTTAAAAGTCACCGTGCCTGCTCGCTAGGGCTCCCGGGGTCGGCCCCCAGGTGTGCCCGCCTGCACGGCTCTGGTGCTCAGCTTGGGTTCCACAGGTGACCTCAGAGAGCTGAGAACTGCCTGAAATTGCATGGACCACACGGCCATGTGCGCCTTTTGGGGGGCTAGCGTTTACAGCTTTTGCCAAATCCTCAGAGAGGTCACTCACCCCCCAAACACTGACCGTCTCAGCTCTCCGGGCTCGCCAGCCCTTCCGACGCATGTGCTTGTGCTGTGGGTCGGGTTCAGAAACAGCTTATCATGTCGGCATTGTGATTGAGAGAGCCAGATGGGCTCTCCTGTTGGGGAGAGGGGTGCACTTCCCGGTATGTGGCACTGTGCTCCCCTTTTTGCTGCCCAGTGGCCTGCTTTTGCATCTTGGCTGGCCTAGCTGTCAGCGAAACTCAGATGTCTAGATAACCGACTGCTAGCGAAGTGGTTTTCATTCTGCTCACGCCACGGGCACTTCCCTGGTCTGTCAGGCAGCCGGCGTGTCCTGAGCCCCATGTGTGCTCCGCCCTAACCTCTGGGTGGGCTGTGTCAGAGAACTCCCTCACGCTGTCCCCGGGAGCAGGCAGGGAAGGGGTGGCCTGTCTGGTGACTCGCAGTGGCATCTGTCTGAGGAAGCTGCCTGCTGTTCCTTAACCAGTGTCTTCTCACACTGGTTCTTCTGAGTCCGTCGCGCTTATGACCAGAAGGGTTGACTCTTAAGGCTGGAGGTTTTGCTCATGAACATGCTACTGTATTATGTCTAAGGGAGAGAAACAAGCCCAGCAGAGCTGCAGCTGCAACATGTAATCTAAATCTTAGTTTAATTATTTGTCATTTTCCTCGAATGACTCCAAGACAGAGAGAAGAGTGTTCACCCAAACTCTGTGAAGTGTTTGTTGACTTGGTCCTCTGACATGGTCCTGAAGAGGGTTGCACAAAACTCTTGGGGAGAAGCCAGGGAGTGACCTGGAGTCCAACTCAGAAGCATCCTGGGTAATTCTGTGGCTAGCAGGAAGAGAATTCTGGAGCCCGTTGAGCCCAGTGTGAGGTCTAAGCAAATCCACCCCTGGGCACCATCTTCTCCCAACAGGAGGCTGCCTCCCTTTCCTGCTCCGCACCCCCTGCACCCCCTGCACCCACCCTCATCACTGGTTAACACTGACTCCCTGGAAGGACCCCGGGGAGGTATCCAGGCCAGGACACCTGGGACCAGGGTTCCCAAGTTAAACCTGTCTCTGTAGAAGGCCCCGCCCCCCGTGCCTCTCAGCACCGGGACTCAGTGACTCAGTGACTCAGTCTGAATAAGGCGTCATAAATTTCCTCCTAAATAGCACACTTGCCACTGAACCATCCCGAGAATTTGGCACTGTATAAGATCTGGCTCCAGGCAGCAGGGCCAACAGGTAATTCTCTGTTTATGAACTGTTTCCCACCAAGGGTGGAGAGGGGTGAGGACCACTAACTACGTCAATGTCACACATTCCTTCTGGAATGGGGATGTTGATGCCCACTTTACAGATGAGGGGAGCAGGGACCCCGCCCCTCACCCCCACAGCAGGCAGTGCTGCGGAGGAGCCCTCGGTGGCAGGCAGCTGGCGTCTCACCCCTGACTATGCCACTTCCAAGCTGGGCCACCTCAGGCGGGTTTCTTAATCTCTCTAGCCTCTCCTTTTGTCATCTGTGAAATGGGGATGATACTTAACTCGGGAGGCTTTTGTGGATTCAGTGAGGGGCTCGGTCAAGAGCTTCCAGCCTGGAGCTGCAAGAAGTGAGTGCTCACGAGCCCAACTGGTGGTACTGCTGCTCCGTCAAAGTGCCACGTGCCTCTCTTTGCAGCGCAACCCCCTCACTTGGCTGTCTGTTGTCTTCCCCTTTGGCATTCTGTCCTGTCATTCTTCCCTTTGAATAAAGAAAGGCGGCCATTCCACATTATATCGCTTCCTCCCAACTAGCATTTGAGGGAGGTAGTATTATCCCTAGTGGACGGGTAGCAACTGAGGCTGCGAGAGTTTGAGTGACTTCCCCACCAGTAGGGGCGCGACAGGGCCTGGATTTGAACCTGGGTCTGCCTAAATTCATTCTCCAGCACAACAGCTCCCAGGGGAAGCCCCTGATCAAGGGCCGGCTGCCCACCCGGAAGTTCCGGAGTGGTCACATGTTTCTGCCTCTGCATTCGTCCCAGGCAGTTCACTCCCTGGGCTCTGGACAGCGGCCAAGGAGGCGTGGACGAGAAGGCGGAAAGAGGCCTTCCTCTGGGGCTGCGGCGGGCCAACCCAGCTGCCGTGTTCGGGCCCTCACTACATGCCCTCCACGCTAACACAGTGTGTCTCCTCCTATCTGTGCGCGCTCCCATGAACCAGACCTACAGTGGCCCCTACTCCACAGAGGAAACCGGGGCACAGTGAGGCCAGGTCACGTGCCCCATCCTGTCCCTGGGTGTCAAACGATGTTCTCAATTTCCCACCTACTGCTTCCCATCAGCGTGCTGTAAAGTTCGGCCACGGCAGTCAGTTTTGGAAACCACATCCAGACTGAAAGACCTCAGCCCATCCCCAAGGGCAGGCCTGGCAGGCCCTGTGTTCCCAGCCCTCCCACTGAGCATCTCTGAGTTTCTGCGCGGGGTGGGAGGAAGGTCGGCGAAGGGCATCTCTTGCTGCATCCATGCATCTGGTGGTGGGGGCAGCAGCCCGCTCAGAACTGCCCTCCTCCAAGCTACATCTGTGTTCTGCAGTGGAGCTGGACTTCAGTGAGGAGCAAGGCAGGCCCCGGAGCCCTCAGGGCCCTCTGTGTCCCCTGCACTGTACTTGCCCCTGCCCTACCTCACCCCAATGAGGACAGGCGGGACCTGCCTGAGAGCAGGAGCTCTGCCCCATTCTCCTCTGCACCCCCATTACCCAGCACAGTGCCTCGCCCTCAACAGACATTTGGCAGCAAACAGACCGACAGACGTTGGAATGGCTGACAAAGACCCGCCAGCCCCAATGGTACACAGACCCAATGCGGCAGGAATTTGCTGGGCTGTGGAAGGGGGTCCAGACGGCTCCCAGGCCCTGTGGGGGGTGAACCAGGGGGCAGAGCAGGCAGGCTGGACACAGGAACCTGTGAAGGACGCCAGGAAGCACAGACGTGAACAGGAACTGGAGAGGCCGATGGGCTGGCAGGGGCGCCGCAGGTGGGCACTCCATGGTTGCCCAACCGCGTGCTAGGCCTGTGTCATAGCATGTCAGGGCTGCTAAAGGGCTTCTGTCCCCAGCACTGCCTCCTTGGCCATCACGGACACTGTGACACCTCCGTGAGAAGGGGCTGGGGGGTGATGGAAATTGTCTGCCCTGGGATCACGGGCCTCGGCTGGAGTGACCTCTCTCTGTTTGCTGTGCTGGCCCTTCTTGCTTGGCCTTGGGTCTGTCCCTCCATCCTTGGGTTGCTTCCTCAAAGCTTCACTGGCTGTCTCAGAGGGTGTCTCCCTCCCAGGGCAGTGTAGATGCGAGAGCCTAGAACTTGCGTAGGCCCTGCCCCCAACCCCGTGGCAGCCCCCACAGCACAGCTGAAGGTGCTGACTCTGCCGTGATGCCACGTCTCTCCTGTGCCTCCGCAAGGACAGACTCGCTGCTCCCCAGCTCGGAGTGCTGCGCCGCTCCAGGCTGGGGCCCCTGGGCTTTTCGCTCCCGATTCCACACTTCCTTCCTGCCCACAAGCCCGGCCCCAGAAGCCTGGCTTCCCCGTGGAGCAGTCCCTGACACAGAAAAGGAAATAATTAGCATATTTACCAATTTAATTCTCTCCACTCACATCTCTGTGAAAATAATTTGCCAGCACCCAGAGGCAGGGATCCTCCAACCGAGGCCAGGGCGACGTGCGGCTCGGGGAATGGTGGAATCTCAAGCTAATTAAGTGGAAGACGCTCTGGGGGGAACGGGCCGTGTTCCTGCTGCTCTGAGCACATCGCAGCGAGCACAGAGGGAGCCTCTGCAGCGTGTGGAGAGGGCGTGGAGGGATGCGAGTGGCAGAGACGATTGGAGGGTTGGACAATTAGATGGATGTGAGATTAAAGGTTAAGGCAATTAAAGTAGTTAGCCCGGAGGAGAAGGAAGAATGAGGGGCGGCAACTTAATCATCCCTTCCCGTGTCATAGGAAGAATAGTCCCCCCTGGGTCTTTCCCTCCGCTGAGCCCATGTCCCCTTGTCCTCCCTCCCTGTCTCTCATCCACCCTTGTGTTCTAGTTGCTTGTCAGTTATTTTGACCTTCACCGAGCACCCACCTGTGCCAGACCCTCTGCCAGATTCTCGAGATGAAAGGACAGAGCCTCTGCCTTGTAAGTCGAGGGGAAGAAAAGGGCCCACCCCCCCAAAGCAGACTGCAGGACTGGAGGGCTAAGGACCAGGGGTCCTGCCTCGGGTGTCAGGAGTTGCAAGGACTGAGGCTTCGCTGCTGCAGGAGCTCGGGAGCAGAGTGAGCTGCTCGGGCCTCGTCTGGGCTTCAGGGGAGGTCTCCCGCAGGGGATGGTGCCCAAGTGGTGTCTTGAATGGGTCAATGAGCTGGCAAGGACAGTGGGAAGGGCATTCCAGGCAGCAGGAGCAGCCCGAGCACAGGCCCAGGACAGGAAATGTGGAGCGTGTAGAAGCGAATGCACACGGTTGGGTTTCACTGGAGCAAGAAGTAGAGGCCAGTGTGGTGCGGGGTGTGGCCAGGGGGCCAGGATGGGCCCAGATCCCAAGGCCCTGGACCCCAAGGCAGGGAACATGGGCTTTAACCAGAAATGGTGCTTCCCAGAAGACTCAGAATGACGCAGGTCACATGCAGCGTTGACAGATGTCCCTTCAAAGTGAAAGGCATGTCTTGGTCAAGCAAGTTAAACCAGTGATTCTCAACTGAAGGGTGATTTGCCAAAGGGGACACCTGGCAGCATCTGGAGATATTTTTGGTTGTCCTAGTTTTGGGGTGAGGTGCCACTGGCCTCTGGTGGGCCAAGGCCTGGGTTGCTGCTCACCACCCTACGATGCATGAGACAGCCCCCTACGGAGGCCTGCGCTGCCCCGCCCCAACAAGGGCGCCCCCAGCCCTTGCGCGGGCCCTGCCAGATCAGTCATCCATCCTCTCCGCACTGCTCCCGGGAGTCAGGATTTGGGGGATGGAGGGAGAAAACATGTGGGAGAAGGGGACCTGCTGGCTGTGGGGGGAGGCAGTTGCTTTGGATGGAGTCTGGCTCGTGGGGGGCACAGCTGCCGTCAGCGTTCAAGGGTGATCCTAGGGTGTTTTGCCATCCTGGTGGCCCACGCCCGCCGAGGCTGGGGGTTTGGGGATCAGACCCAGTCCCGAGGAGCCGGCCAGGTCCGAGTCAGGGACCTATTTTGTGCCAGGTCCTGAGCGGGCACTTGGATGGTCATCCCTGTTTTATTTTTCTCCATAGCATCTTTTAACGTAGCATCTTTTAAATTAATCAACCTGTCTCTTTACTCCCTTTGCTGCCTCAGAATGTCAGCCCCACGAGGCAGGGCTTTTCGTCTGCATCGTTCCCTGCTGTATTCTCAGGGTCCAGAGCAGGGCCCGGCACACAGTGACACGCAGGGCCTGGCCCTCAGGCAAAGTGTGTGGAAGCAACAAACACCTGAGCGCCCCACCCCCGACCCCCGCTGCACAGCTCCGAGTGCTGGGGCCAGTATCCACCACGCACAGTCCCTCTCCCTCTGCACCAGCAGGAATGGGCGAAGTCCGAGGAGGCCCCCTCCTACACCACGTGGCATTTTCCATTGTCCAGAGTGATAACCCCAGAGCTGCTGTAGGAGGAAGGTGCAGGAACTTCACACACACACACATCCTGATCTTCCCTGACAAAGCCGGGACGATGCACGAACCACTAGCTGCACAGGGAGGAAGCCGGACAGGATGGTGCAAAAGGCCAAACCACCTGGCAGCCGCGTGAAACTGTAGCCAGCTGACAGCACAATGGCAGGAACAAAGGCCTCACTGCCGCTGGGGATGGCTGCCAAGCGTTGTGTTGTGACACCCGGGTAATCGCATCTGGGCGCGGCGTGGGGGAGCGGCCCACGGGCTGGCAGGGCTTCAGTCGCTGCGCCGCCAAGGAAGCCCGTTCATCCCGGAGCAGGGCCAACAGGGCGCTCCCCAATGACACGCAGGGAGGGAAGACCAAAGCGGGGAGACGAGTGCCTGCGGGCCCCCTTGGAAACAATTGCAAGAAAATGAAATCCTGTGGGTAGAAGCAGGTGTCCAGGTCCGGGCAGAGGTGCCAAGGAATTCTGTTAATGGGGGTGTCTGTTCACCCCCAAAGCTGCAGCTCATGGGGCTTTTGTGAAGTCTGGGCTCATGGCCTGGGCTATGGGCAGAACAAGGCTATCAGAAACCTGTGTTCCAATCCCAGCCCACCCTCCCAGCTGGGGATTCCAGGCTGCAGAGGCCAAAGACCTGATGACACTGCCCTCCTTAGCTTTGCGGCCTCAGGCAAGTCACCCATAAAAAGTGTACGTGGGTGAAGAGAGGGTTTATTGGTTATGCTGACCACAGGGTTATTAGGAGAATCAAAAAGATGGGGCAAGTGGAAGAGCACCGAGGACCGGAAAAAGTGTGGAGTTCATGAAGGAAGGCATGAGGGGGGCGCAGCTGTGTCCCCGCACCCAGAGGGCCATGCATGGAAGCCACAGCAAACCACCCGGGGGTGGCTTTCGGTTACCCGTGGAAACCAACTGGCTTTTGCGGCACACCCCCATCTGCAGGGTGTGCCTTTTCAGACCATGGGGTGGTTCTTAGAATCCCATTCAGAGCCCTTTCATGAATGACCTGTGGAGGCCCAGAGACACACAGTTCATCTGGGTTATTCTGAACAATTAGTTTAGGCAGATACATTTATAGTCAGCTCATAACCATATGGCATTGTCCATTTTTCACACGCATACAAATTTAATCCTTGAGTAACACCAAAAGATAGGCATCATTATGCCCATTTACAGGCTCAGAGAGTTTCTCAGAGACACTCAGCCAGTGTGTATCAGAGGCAGCCTTTGAGTCCGGACCCCTGACTGCAGGTTAGATGGTGCCCGCCATGTAGACATGGCTGTCTCTCCTTCCGGAGTCCCCTCCTCCCCTTATTTTTTAGGGTCTTTGGTTGGGGGCCTGCTTTTGCTATTTGCATTGCTTAACCCCCTTCCCTGACAGATCTAAACAGACCTCTGTCTCTGAAGAGGGAAGCCTGGAACACAGAATTCTTCCTGGAGAGAGCTAATGTTCCGAGAGCTGAGCCTGAGCAACCTCCCCAGCGGTGCTGTTCTGCTGGGGTACTGCGCATGGCAGGGCTCCTCACGCGGGCGGCCCACACGTGTCCCAAGGACCCGCAATCCGGAGAAAGGCAGACACAACTATTCCAACACCTACACTCACCCGAGAAAGTGGTTATGGCACCTCTCCTAGGAAGAGATGACGGACACCCTCTTCTTAAACTAAATACAGTTTGCTTACCTCCCTGTGGAGACCTTGCACCTGGATCTTGAATCCTAGAATAAAACAGAGGGGAGAGAACTTTAGTTTACAACAAAGGTTAAAATGCTCTCTGATTTCTAAACAATACTTCACATATTATCAATCAAGTTCATATCCATTATCACATTTAATCCTTATAGCAATACCTTACAGCCCTGTGAGGTATTATTATTCCCATTTTAAAGATGGGGAAACTGAGGCTTGAGAGTGCACAGATGACCTGACCAAGGTCACAAGGTTGATACATGGTACAGATGGAACAAGGACTTGGTTCTTGTAACTCCAAGGTTAAGACTTCATATGTGGCAATATTTTTTATTTTACTTTCTGAGTAATAATTCAATTAACAGTGAATTCGAAGGTTGATCAGAGCTTATAATGGAAATCCCTTTAAATTTCTTGTAGTGTTATTACTCATCTCTTCTTCATCTAATCAACCCTCACCACGATCCTATGATCGAATATGGCGGCAGGTATCGTGTGAAGATGGAAGGCAGGTATTAAGACTCGACAACCATCACTTGGGGGGAGGGCCATGGGCCCTGCCTGGGCCTGTGCCTTTGGAAGGACCCGCCTGGCTGGGGTTGCTCCAGTGAGCACCCCAGAGCAGCGCTAGCCCGGAGCCCAGAGGAATGTGAGAACCCATGCAGATCATAGTCCCCGCTTTCAAGAAGTTTACAGTTTGGTAGGAAGGTGAGATTTGTTATGAAATCTTTGAAGGGCAGTGTACAAAACAGAATAAACTTTAGTGCCCACTATGTTTAATGTGAAGTTCAAGAAGGTTTCATGAAGGAAGGGGGCCTTGAGTGGGTCTTGGAGGACTTGGAGGGGGCGGTAGGAGAAAGGAGGAGGATGACGTGCCAGAAGCCGGCGGGGTGTGGGGATGCATGGTTCCCAGCATCACCTCATCACCTCCACCCCGACTCCCGGCATTCTGGTCATTCTGCACGCATTACCGGGGTCCTACCTAATGCCTACAGACAGGCGTCAGCGCATCTCTGAGCCTCTGTGCCTGCTATTTCCCCTTCTGGGAAGAATCCCTCTCCCTTGCTTCCTTGTCCCCTGTCTCTCACGCCCCAGCTACCTGTTAACACCTGTCAGTCTGATCCCATTCCTGCCGTGTAAGGGACTCTGCCTGTCTGCAGTGTGTGTCTTCCTCCTCGTGGCAGGTAAGCCTGCGTCCTCCACCACATCATGACCGTTGAGAACAGGTACTCTCTTCTGCTAGTCTTTGCATAGTCATTTGTTGAATAAATACAAATGAAAGGTGGGAACGCAGACTGACTGAATGAACGAACCGCAACGAGAGTCCTGCTGCAGGACGCATGGGCTGACACCTAGAACCGGCGATGCCCTGGGCCACCAGATGTGTTACGGTTAGTAACTCTGACAAAACTAATGGTTCTTGGATGAATGAATGATGGATGGATGGCCAGAGTTACCTGTGTATTATGATGAAACCCATTATCACTCTGCAGCTATCTTGGTCGATGTTTTTGCTTTAACCTTATTTCCTTGAAGTCAGCAAAGCTGAGACCTGAAGGATCAGTGGGAGTTAGCCCAGGAAAAGGTGCAAACCATGCAGAGTGGCTGTGCAGGCCTGGAGGTAAGACAGGGTGAGGGCTTGGGGTGAGGGCTTGGCGACCGCTAGCAGGCGATAGGCAGAGTCTGGAGAGATGAGTGGAGGCTGGAGACGTGAGTGGCAGCCAGACTATGAGGGAAATTAAACTGTTCCCGGAGGACAATGGGACACAATTTAAGCAAGGTGTTTTAAAAGATGATCATTATTTTTTCTTTCTGTTTAACACTTTTTTTATTCTTACCCAAGGACATTTTTTTTTCATTGCTTTTTAGAGAGAGAGGAAAGAAAGAGGAAGGGAGGGAGATACACTGATGTAAAAGACAAGCATCAATTGGTTGCTTCCCGCACATGCCGAGACTGGGGATCATACACACCCAGACCAGGGACTGAACCCAGAACCCGGGTATGTGCCCTGCCTGGGAATCGAACCCACAGACTTTTGGTTATGGGACAATGCTCCAACCAACTGAACCACACCAGCCAGGGCTATTTTTTCTCTTTTTAAAGAAAGAGGGCCATGACTGAAATGTGGACATGGGTCAGGGCAGAGCAAGACCAGGTTTAGGGATGCTGCAGAAACCTGGGTAGGAGATGGTGGAGGCTGAACTAGGAGGGTGGCCTGCGGGGATGGAGACATGCCGAGAGTCGAGAGCACAGAGGAGGCAGAATGGACAGGACTCAGTGACGGCCGGGACTGGCCAGGAGCTGACGGTGCTGGTGATGGGAGGAGGGGAGGAGTCAGGATGAGAATACCAAGTACTCTGGCCTGGGAAACTGGGTGGACCCCACCACTGAGATGAGGGAATCTGGGAAAAGAAATACAGTGGGGCTGAGAGAGGGGAAATAATGAGTTACTTCCAGAAATTTTACTTGCATAAGCTTTGTTCTGAGAGTCTTAATTATATGCTATACAGGGCCTGTCCACAAAGTATCCAGCCATGCACTATGAACAATAGAGACATTTATTGAAGAAGATATAAGATACAAGAAACATTGCACACAGGACAATGACACCTCAGTCACTTTCAAAATAGGCAGCTTGGACCTCTCACATAGTTCTCCCAATCGCCATCAGCTGCCTCGTCGTATTTTCTTGAATCTCACTGATGGTCTGAAATCTCTTTCCTTTCAAAGGTGATTTTAGTCTCGAGAAAAGCCAGCAGTCACAGGCCACCAAATCTGGGCTGTACAAGGGCTGAATCACCTGGGTGATTTGATGTTTCACCAAAAAACTCTGTTTGAGACACGATGCATGAGAGGGCGCATTGTTGAGGTGAATCTACCAATCACCAGGTGCCCATAGCTGCGGCCCTCTGAATTATATGAATAGTTTCCAGGGAGGAATATTCAGGCTTAATGCAAAATTCGATGCAGGTTTGTTGCTCCACTCGCCCAGTCATTTTTAATCCGATGACCACACAGTACACATGCTCACTCAGTGGTGTCTACCGCTCCCACCGACCAGTACAGTGAAGTCGTCATTGTTCACGCATGCACGTTCCAGTCCACTCTCCTTGGCTGCCAAGTTACATTGATGTTGCACAAACCATTGTCGTTGTGTTAATAATGGTTGGACTTTTTCTGGACAGACCTCATATATAGATGTGGGTATATGGAGATACAGGTATATTATGCTTTTTCAATTAATGAACAGTCCTTCTCATGTTATATTACAGACTCTTCATAAACATTATTTCTAAGGTACAAGCTGTCAATAAATTCACACACTGTCAGAGACGCTGCGTCAGAAGTGCTGTGTGAAGGGGGTTTCCCAATCTACACACGTCCAAGAGCAGGTCGGCAGGGCCATCAGTGGCATCTTCCCGTAGAGGCCTGGTCTGGCATGCTAAGTGACATGAACTACACACGAAGAGCCCATGGTTGTGGCCAGGGGCCCCAGGAGACTCAGCACCAGCCAGGATGTGGCCTTGGGCACAGACACAGAGCTTACAAAGGTGCAGGAGACCCTGAGGGCAGTCTTGGCCTCTGGGGACAGCGGTGGGATGAGCAGAGGATCTGTGACCGTGAAGGAGGTCTGAAGGAAATTTCCCCAACAAGCTGAGAACAGACAATGAGACTTTGAGAGAATTTTGTAATCTCGAAAGCTGAATATAAACTTGAGAGGCTATCATAATTACCCACACTCAGAACCATAAATTTAAAACTAATGCAAGTTTTCCTAATATTCACCTATAAAGCAATGGGTGAAAAGGTGACTTTTTATTATACCCTCCTTTGCATGTTTTAAATCGTTCAACAAGAATGTAAACATTCCTCAAATCTGTGTAAACCAGTTCTCTCTCATTCATTACAGTCATGACAGAGGGACAAGCTGGGTCGCCAGAGTGTTTTCCCTTGTCCAGAAAGACACAGCAGAAAGGACAGCGATGGCTGCGTCCCACAGCAGCTTTGTTCACTGAAACAGCATGGCACCTGCCCTGAGAATAATGTTAAACAATCACATACCGAGTCAAAGAAAATGAGCCAGAGGGGCTCTGGTGGGAAAAGGCGTGGCACAAATGCACAGGACTGCCCTGGCTAGGAAGCTCGGTTGGTTAGAGTACTGCCCGACGATACGCCAAGGTTGTGGGTTCAGTCCTTGGTCAGGGCCCAGACAAGAAACAAATGAGGGTGCATACACGGGTGGAACAACAGAGCAATGAGTCATCCTCTCTCTCTTTCACTCTCTCTCTTCTTCTCTCTGTCTAAAAATCAACTAAAATGAAAAAATAAATTTTAAAAACTTTCAGGACTTAGATTCATGGTGGGTTAAATTTCTTCATGCCTGTTTTTTCCCCTGTAAAAGAGATTTAACAAAACCTATCATGAAGAATCCCATGAGACTCAGCTGGGTAGCTTCTGTGCAGGCAGCTGGCACCGATGACCTGCCAGTCTATACATGTCTATTCACTGAATAGCAGAGACACCAACTTTCCATGTGTATCCGTGGGGGTGCTTCTGACCACAAATAACAGAAAAACATGACTGCAGGGTCTGAGATAAATAGAGGCCCATTTTTCTCTCCATATAATAAGACGTCTCTGGAAATAAGCAGTCCTGGCTAGGATAGGGCGACCAGCCCTAGGATGGGATGCAGGTTTGCCCAGGACCATTCTTGTTGTAGCTTCAGAAGGCCTGCATTTCAGGAAACCCCCTCAGCTTCCAGGAAACCCCGTCAGTCTCGAGTAAACCAAGAGGTTGGCCAGCTTAGCAATAACGGTCATCAATATCACCATCAAGAACCAAGGTACTTTCTTTTTTTTTTTTTTGACTTGGCCATTTTGTTTCTTGTTGCCTCACGGTTGCAAGATGGCTATTACACCTCCAGACATCACGTCTCCATTCCAGGTAGAAAGAAAAGGGAAGGGCAAAAGGGTCAAAGTCTTTCTCTTAAAGAGGTTTACCTCTTATTCTGGAAAAAAAAAGCCTTCCTCAAAGACTTGTACTTACATCTTATTGGCCAGAACTGTTTTGCATGGCTACCCCAGCTGTGAGAGTAGCTAGGGATATTGAATATTTTGTTTCTGACTCCACCATGGAAGAAGGCAAGAGGAGAAGGTGATCAGGCTTTTGAGTGGTCAGTCCACAGGGTCTGCCACACCCCCTCCCTCTTTACTACACCCAGCCCGTGTACCGTGGCCGGATCGGCAAAGGGCAGACGAACAGGGAGACACGATCCCCATGGCAAGTAAGCCCCTGGTCTGGTGCAGGCCGGCACGAGACAGAGGCGACTGTGTCAGCAGGCAGCCATGAGACAGCGGGGAGTGTGGTGCTGGCAAATCTTGCCCGAGATGCAGGTGGGAATGACAGGGTTGGTGGAATCAACACGCACCTTCCAAGTAAGGCTACACCAAGGTGTGAGGGCAAGACTTGGGTCCAAGAAAAAGCTCCGGGAAGAAGAGCCAGTGCATATGAAGAGAAGGAATCTGTGTGTAGGGGTGAGTACCTCTCATCTCTGAACATGGCCTGGCTTTGGGGACCTTGGGTCGTTGCTATGGCATTAGGGAGCCATTTAGACACCAGTGTGTTCACAGGAGTTCTGAGTGACCTTGGAGTGTGCCCAGCAAAGAGCTGTAAGAACACTTCATATTGCCATGACCTCTAAGTGAGATTCCAAGCCCACCCTTGAGAGAAAGACCAAACCAACATCCTCTGTCTGAGGATCCTGTAGGCACCCAAGCATCACCTCACCCTCATTCCCTGTTGTTTTGGCCCCTGCAGCCAGCCCTTACTCCTCACTTCCCAGCCTCCCAGCTTCTCAGTTGCTGGATCCACCTCCAGGCTGGGCCTACCAGCTTCAGAGCCAGGCAGTGCCTCCATTGCCAACCAGCGCCAGTGCCTGATGCCAGCAACCTGCCCAGCTCCTGGGTGAGCAGCCGCATGCCCTACCTCACATCACTGGTGCTGGCCCAGGTCACAGTACAGCTCCTGCCTAACCTGGATGCAGCTGAGCCGTGGAGCAGATCTGTAACTGCCCTTCTCATGCCTTGGATTATCCCACGGAGGCATTGGAAAACAAGCCCCCACAAAGTGTGGGCGGGGGAGGAGTAGGGGTGTTATTCCCAGGCAGTGGGCAGGAAACAAGGCCCAGGGAGCTTAGGTAAGTTGCCTGATGATTACCCAGCTGGGCAGTGGTACAGATGGGATTCAAACCTGGGCTGGATTCTAAGGCCCTCCATTGTCCCACACCATTTCTCTATACATAGCCGAGCTCTCTCTTCCCAATCCCCTCGCTCTGCGGCCTGTCTGGGCAGATCCCTGGATCGCCAGGGACCATGATGAAGCTTCATTTATTTATTCCTTCACTCAACAAATCTTTACTGAGCATCCCCTACATGCCAGGCATAGTGCTGGCATGTCATTTTCTGGCTGCCTGCATTTGCCCACAACTGGGCTCGTTGATGGGCCCACTGGCCTCCAAGGACATCAGTGACCCGAGCTTGCTCCGTCCCCAGGGCCCCGACACACACAGCCTGCTCTCTTTTAATGAATTTATTTTAATTAATTTATTTTTAGAGAGAGGGGAAGGGAAGGAGAAAAAAGGAGTAAGAGAGGGAGAGAAACATCAATGTGTGGTTGCCTCTCACGCACCCCATAATGGGGACCTGGCCCACAACACAGACATATGCCCTGACTGGGAATCAAACCAGCGACCCTTTGGTTCCCAGGCTAGCACTCAATCCACTGAGCCACACCAGCCAGGGCATGCTTCTTGACCTATCTTGCCAGACTTATTTGCAGCCTGATCCTGGCATGGTCACATTTGAGTCTGCTTTAATTATGGCAGCCTAACTTAGTTACTGCTGTTGTCAAAGTAAGGTGGTCAGAGGATGAGAAAGAACCGAAACAGCCACCACACCCATTTGATTCTCGATATACAATAAGGTGGAAATGGAGATTAAATGGGAACAATTTCTTTGCGGGGGTGGGGGGGGCGGGGGCGGGGTGGTGGGCAGCAGGAATGGTCAACAATCGCACTTTCCCCACTGAGTGGGGAAACCATGCAAGTAAGAAAAACTGAAACTCGGACGGGTAAAACGATCAGCCCAAGCTTACACAACATTATTGCACTTTCTCTATTTGTGAAAGTAATAAATCATACACGTTCATTGTGGAAAGTTGGAAAGGACAGAAAAGTATAAAGAAAAAAGAAAACTGGAAAATACTAAAAATATACAGGAAAAAATGAAAGCACTCTGAGTTACTATTACCCAGAGATGATAACCACTGTTAAATTTTAGTGTGTTTACCCAGATTCTTCTTATCACATATGTGGATTTGTTCTGTACATACTATTTTGTATCCATCTTTCATCACTGAACATTACCTGATATTATTCCCCCCTTGATGCTAAGTGTTTTGTGAAAATGTTATTTTAAGTGACTGCATAGTATTCCACTATGTGGGCGTGCCATAATGATCTGCCCTATATGCTTAGCTATTTGGATTGTTCTCTACTCCCCCCACCCATTTTTGTCCTACATAAATAATACTGAGTTGAACATGTTTGTACATAAATATTTGTTTATATACAAACATCTGATTTGGGGGTGCTGAATTCTGACACAGTGCGACAAAACACTTGGGCATGGTCTGTCTCTGCCTAGAAAGGAGGGATGGGGGGCCCTAGTTACCACCAGGCTTCCTGAGCAGGGGTTTTGGGGGTATCCAAAGAAGGAGATGCTGAAGCAGAGGGCATGGGCACCCCAAAGCTTTACTTATCTTACAGCTTTTTGTTGAAGGACCCCTGCTTTATTACTCTGAAATAAATAAATATATATATATATATATATATATTTTTTAGAGAGGGAAGAGAGGGAGAAAGAGAGAAACATCAATGTGTGGTTGCTGGGGGCCGTGGCCTGCAACCCAGGCATGTGCCCTGACTGGGAATCGAACCTGCGATGCTTTGGTTCGCAGCCCGCGCTCAATCCACTGAGCTACGCCAGCCAGGGCTATTACTCTGACTCTTTAGTTCAAAAATCCGTTGGAACTGGGTCCAATGAACAAAACAAATGGAGGTAAGAATGTCAGCCAGGAACCTCACCAGCCCTCAGAGAGGGCCTGGGAGACAGGAATGCAATTCGGACTTCCTCTTTTCTCTCTTCTCCACCCCCTCAGTTCCTGTGGAGCAGTGGCCTTGAACTTGATAGGGCATCTGAATCATCTGAGGGTGACATTGATTAATAAAATTATGTAGGTTTCAAAAGGGTAAGTCTACACTACATCACCTGTGTACTGCATTGTGTGTTCGCCTCCCAAAGTCACATCTCCTTCTGTCACCATGTACTTGAGTCCCCTCGCCCTTTACCACCTCCCCACCCCCCTTCCCCTCCGGTGACCATCGTCCTGCCATCTGTGTCTGAGTCTGCATTTCTAATTCCCAGAGGACACTGATGCCGCTGGTCCAGGGGCCATACTTTGAGAGCCACTAGAGCATAGCATGGCCACTGGGCAGATGCCACCTACCCAGATTACCAACGACCACATCCTGGCTCCTGAGGAATCCTGTGCTCTCGCTGTGATCCTGCCTGGTGGCACCAAAGCCAGGATAGTGCCACCTCCTGTCAGAAAGAGACCCTCCGGCCAAGAGGAACCGGCCCAAGAAGGGGATGAGGGCACTCAGGCCTCTTCTCTGAGGCTGTCTCTCCCTCAAGCCTTTTTTGGAGAATGCACTCAGTTGATCCTCAGGCAGTTGTCTCACAGCCTAACATTCCCTTGTCTGATATGTGGATGCTGAGCAGTGGTTAAGGGGTCTCCCTGTCTCGGCCACTCACTCTGAAGGACCCCTCCGCCCCAGTACCAGTCAAGCAGGGATTGCTGAGGAAGCTGGTGTGGCCAGAGCCCTCCACAGGATCCGGCCACCAGTGAGGCAGGGCCCAGACCTGTTTGCTTGGAGGCTCGCCAGACAGTAAGTCAAAGGGGCTGATGGCAGGGGCGACTTACCGCCCACTGCGAAGCCACAGAGCAGCCCCTACGCTGGTGAAGACAGCGAGTGGCATTGTGGGAGGTCCTGTAAGATTGTATAAGAAGAACCAACATTACTGTGCTCCTGCTTGTGCTGGGCACCAAGTGCCTCCTGTTGGTGTCTGATTAATCCTCCCTAAGGCCCTGTGAACGCAGCGACGGGCAGCACTGTGCCCGTAATACAGAGGGAGAAGCGGCGGCGCAGAGAGCCTGCCTAGGGGACCGGCTCAAGCTCACTCAGGCTCCTAACTACTGCTCTACAGCGGTTCTTTGGAGAAGCCAGAAAACCGAAAAGGCAGAGGGGAGGAAACGAACAGGTACATTTTTTTTACTCGATCATTAACGCTCCAGGAAGGGCAGTATTATCCTCAATTTATAGGTGAGGAGCCTGAAGCTTAGCTAAGAGGTTTCCCAAGGCCCCACAGCCGGTAAGTGCTGCCCCAGGCAGGGAGCCCTGGGTCGTCGGCCCCCAAAGCCCGAACGCCCCTCGCTCGAGCACTCTGCTCCCCAGGAGCGATGGCCTGCAGCCAGGGAAATGGGCAGCCTTCTGCGTAGGTGACATGGGAGCTAAACAATCAAGTGAGGGGTCAATGAACAGACATGGGAAGGCTACCGGCCTGCGTGAACAGAGTCCAGGGCCCGAGACGGCACGGCCGTCTGTCAATAGCGGAATGGCACATAACGGCACGTTCTTTTAACAGACTACCAACTGGGCAATGAAGTAGCACATCCGAATATTCTGATGTGCGAAAACAATTCCAAAGTCAATGCACACTGAAAACTTAGGATCTAAACTATGCCCACTAAGCTAAGCATTTGAGGTCTGCTCCCCGGCCTATGTCAGCAGCTGGGATCCAATGCACTCTTACACAAATCTCTTTAAAAACCTACCGAAATGACATACACCAAGGTTCTAATGTTGAATCACCCTGGGAGAAAACACACCATCTTGTTAAGTGGGCTTTTAGGAAAGCAGACCTATGAACAATTTTTATTTTGTTGTTTTTTTACTTTCCTGTCTATATTTCCCAAACATGGTGATTTTGTATCACTTTTGCAGGCGTTACAAGAAATCTTATTTGTTTATAAAGATGCAAGGGCATAGCTTCTTCCCTGACACTGTCACTGGGAGAGGGTGAGACTCCTGATCCCGTTCAGACCCTCTTTTTCTCCCCCCTTCCTATGTCACAAGTCGGCTTCCCAGACTTTTCATTTGTGAACTTTTGGGTTTAACGCACCTGTTTTTTGTGAGAGTGGGAGAGAGGTCATTCAATAGACTCTACTTAAAGACCTCAGGGAATGCTCTAATTTAGACATGCCTGGAAAATGCGTGCACACACACATGCACATGCATGCACACACATGCACACAGAAGCCCTGGTCCTCTCAGAGCTCCCCCATCCAGTCCAGCTGCAGTGCGGCCCCCTGAAATCCTCAGCGGACCTCTGAGCACACGCACAGCCCTGGCGGCTCATCTTGCCGTCTCTGCCTCCCTCTGCCCTTGAGTCACTGCCCGTGTAGGAAGTAAACCCGCAAACTCAAACTGAACTTTGTGTGTGACTTTTAAAAGCTTTTTAGAGTCAAACCAATCTGGGACTCAGTGATATGTAATGAAAGTTGACTCCATTTAGTATTCTTTTTATGCTTTCATTCTCATAAATTTCTGGTTGTGTTGGGGGAGTCTGACACACATACTGAAATGTTATAAAAAGTAGTTCTGGAGTGAGCTGAAAGGGAATCACACAGAATGGCCACCAAACACTGAAACAGAAAAGTAGCTTCAATTTAAAAATCAGTCTGTGGGCTGACTTAAAAAGGAATTCAAACATCCCCCCCGACCCTATATTTGAAAAGTACCTTTCCTTGTCCCCTGTAATTTTTTTTAAAGTCTTGGTTTCCATTTCCAAATAAGTCTTATTCTTTTAAGGGTGACACATACCAAGTAACCAGAAACTGGCCTTGGCTTGGAAAAGCTCCCAGTTCTCATAAACATGCAATCACTAGTTCCTTTCAGGATGATGAATGCTATTGATTGGCTCAGAGCAGCTTTTGACCCAGCAGCGGTGTTAGACATTGGCTATGAGACATCTCCTTATGAGTTTTTCATTGGCCTCAGGGTCTGGAGAGCGGGGCACCTGCTGCCCAGAGCGCTCCCTCTCCCCGCTCACCCTGCCTCCTCCCTGCTCGCCCTCCCACCTCGCTCTGTCTCAGGACAGATGATGCCGCTCCACAGGGCCACGTTATTGGATCAGAGTGATTAGCTTTACAGCCTGATTTTCTGGGTCAAATCCAATTGCTCCAGGTACAGCAGGCTTACGAGTAGTCATGTGCTTTTTGTTTGGCGATGGCATCACAGGATTACTAGCAGATGCAGTAAACTGAAGTCATTTCCCATTAACTGCATCCCTCATGATACTAAGGCAATGTGTCACTCGGCACTTGCATTCTCGAACATTTTTCAGGAGAAAGGGTGCTTTCAGCAGCTCAAGTGAAAGCTGACAAAGAGGCGAACTCTTGAGAAGCACTGAATCAGCCTTAGCTCATGATTCTCATCACACCCCTGAGAGAGGAGCAACATCACTCTCCCTTCACAGTGGCAGAAACGGAGTGTCTGAGAAATACAGTAATCTCTCAGAATCCGTTATTGTGGATTTACCAAGCTCACACTGAAGCAGGGGGTAAGGGGACCCCAGGACTCCGGACTTGATCAGATGGTTGGAGAAAACCCACGAGTCGCCTGCTTCTAAGAGAACAGGGACAGCTCTGCTCACAGTAAACCTGTCCCCTGCCGCCACGCCATTGGTTCTTACATTCTAGATCAGGACCACATGAAACATTCCAGTTCTCATGTCTGGCAAGAGGGCTTTCTCCCCTCCCATTAACATTTTTATCCAGGTGAAATTGAATTAAAGTAAACTTCAAGCACCAATTTGGAGGAGAAAATAAATAACATAGGTCAGGAGTAATTGGAGGAGGACAGAGGGTTGAAGGATTGGCTGTGTGTGTGTGTGTGTGTGTGTGTGTGTGTGTGTGCGCGCTCTCTCTCTCTCTCTCACATGGCCCTCTGCTGGGTCCTGCTTCCTCTATAAGACATGGAAACTGTGAGAAACCTGTAGCACAGTGAGAGCTTGACTCCTACGTTATGGTTGACTATTGCCAAATATTGTGTTGTACACTTAGAAGAGAAAGAAAAAATAAAGAAGTACCACGTCTCTGCTAACAGAATTTAGATTCTACTCTGAACAGTGGTCAATCTGAACAAATCGTATCATTCACCTCATTCACAGCAACCTGCATACCTGAGCCATGAGCCTGAAACGGCCAGAAAGAGGTATCTTTCTGTTTCTCTTTCTGTGAAGCCAAAAAGATACCTTTCTTTTTTTAAAATCCTTACCCAAGGGCATGTTTATTGATTTGGGGGGTAGGGGAGAAAGAGAGAGAGAGAGAGAGAGAGAGAGAGAGAGAGAGAGAGAGAGAGAGAGAGAGAGAGAGAGAAAACATGATGTGAAGGAGAAACATCAATTGGTCACCTCCTGTATGTGCCCCAATTGGGGGTTGAACCAGCAACCTAGGTGTGTGCCCTGACTGGGGATCCCACAACCTTTTGAAGGGGGTGTGACCTATGCTGCAACCAATTGAGCCACCTGCCAAGGGGGCTTATCAGTGTAACACCAGTGATTTCAACCAGTATGCTGGGGTTTTCAAACATGCAATACCTGACTCTTGAGTTGGGGTGCTGACCCCTTTCCCCTTAGGCTGTCAAGTGAAAAAATGACAGCAGCTAAAAAATTATACCTATTTTTTGTCAGATCAGCAAAAAATAATAAATTTTTGGTGTGCTGAAGAATTTCAGTAATTAGCTTGTATGTGCATGAGATGAAAAGGGTTGAAAATTGCTGGCCGAGCACAACTGCACCGTTTGCTCTTGAGTCTGTGATGTAAGTTGTCAGGTGTCATTGAAAACCGGAAACACACACACGCCTACCTGGTCTCTTCCCCAGAGGCTGGTTGAGATGATTATGCTGAGATGCCTAAGAAGACCGTATTGTGTTTGTTCCTGGATACGCAGCCTTTTCCTATATTCACCCATCATTTCATACACTGAAAATCCCAAATGGTCCCCCCAAATTCCAAAAGTTCATTACCCAAGCCAGGTTGAATAGAAAGGTCATGCTGTAGACTTTTTAGAACTCATTAACCCAACATCTTCATTGGGACAGTTAATGATTTTCTAGAAACAGCCATTAGCACATCCATTTCACGGATATTTTTTAAGAACTCATTGAATAATTGGATTATTTGCCCTTTGGTGATTACCTCACACCAATTTCACAGTTTGCAAGCCCTCAGGACTTCCCTAAACATTGGTATGTATGGATAAAACTTCAATCGAGGTACAAAGTAGTGCACCAACTTCAAGGGTAGTCGCTGTGGAAGAGCGAAGGTGGAAGGGACCCCCGCCAGTCCTCTAAATTACTGCCCAGACCTGCAGTCCTCGGTCTCGGGGGCCTCTCTGCTTCCCACGGCTTTGTCCTGCGTAAACAGCCCTTGGTAGAACGTGATGAAGTCCCTTCCTTGCGACCACGCTCTCCTGAAGCTTTGGGAGCCTTATTCCCCGTGTCTTTCGACTGTCCTTAGCGGAGTTAATCAGCCAGTAGTGTCCCCTAAGAGAGTCAACTAGTCAAGCCCACAGCCTTTAATGCCTTTCAACTCAGAAGGGGTCCCAGAGCTGGCGTTGTTTAACCCCAAAATTAAAAACGAAGTGGCTCCTGAGAAAAGGGTCTGCTATCGAGAGGTGTGGAGAAGGAGAAGCTCAGCCAGCTTCTCTGAAGCGACAACTGTGGTGAGGGCGGGAGGGCCTCCGAGTGGCAGGAGAGGATCCTGGAGTCACATGGACCTTTGATGGGCACGGTCCCTGGTCCCATGACAAAGATGACACAAGATGACAGGGCCTTTGGGGAGGCTGTTTACATCCGCCTTGCAGTTTGTGGGTGAAGGAGTGGGTGGACTCTGATGACTGTGGCAGCTCTTCCTTCCTCTGTTCCAAAAAGGCGAGTGGCCCAGCGGGGCCTGACTCTGAGACGCACGCTCACGCAGATCTCACAGACAGTGCGCACTCACTCTTTACTCTGATGGGAAGGTTTCTCCTAACCAGTGGTGTGGCCATGACACAGGAGCACCTTTCTGCGTTCAGCTCAGAGAAATACTGGGGGAGAAACAGGAAACAAGCGAAAGAGAAACTTCTTCTTCAGGCTTTACGGAGGGGCAGCTACCTCCACGGTCAGTGAGCAGCTTTCGGGGTCCCTCCCGTAACCTCATTTGCCCCGAGCTCTCCACCTCCACTACGGGCAGGAGGGGGTTTCACTGGCCCACAGGGAGGCTGTCCTCACGCTTGTGCAGCCTGCAGGTTACAGGCTGCTTTCTCTTTCCCACCCTGTCTCATTAGACCCAACTTTCACATTTAGTTTAGGGACACCCCTCACTCCTCCAGCGTAGAAGCCATCAGTGGCTCAGCCCTCTGTGAAGCTGAGACCTTACTCAGCTCAGATTCACCCCTTACCCAGATTCCAGCGCCAGGCACAGAGCAGCATGGGGTGGGGGTGGGGGGGTGCAGTCAGTGAACCAAGTCAGGTACTTCTGGTCCTACGCTTTGTGTGGTTCTTTGCTGCTGTGTATGCAGTTTCTCCCACCCTGCTGCCCGGGGCTGCCCCTTATATTGACACTTCTGCATCTTTTACAGAATCCCGTCCATGCTGCTGCTTTAGGGGGTCACCAGCCACTATCTGTTAACAGGCAACAGTGGTTTGTGTGGACAATAACACAATAATTCATACACAATAATACAAGAGTGAACTCTGTGTTTCCTGCACTCACAATGGCCAGCCTGCTTTCCCCACCCTGTGTACCAGGGCACGCGATATGACAGGCCCTACGCTGAACTGGCGAGCAGCTTGGAAACTCTGGGCAAGCTGCTCACTTAATGGTGGTGCATCTGCAGAGCAATGAGTCAAAAGCCCCTGTCTTTCCCCTCTCCTGCCCCCCTCCCCCACCGAATTTCTTGAGAGGGTAATCTGTCTCTGTTCCCTTTGTCTCACACCGTGCCTATTTACATCTGTTTTAATTTCCCACAATCCTTCTACACATATGCAACTCTGAAGCGCTCACTCTACCAGATGTAAAACCCTTCCTTGAATTGTGTTCTCACTAATCTTCCTAATGAATGGGATGCAGCTCTTATTAACCACCTTCTGGAAAATCTTCTCCCCTCTCTTTGGGAATGACTGGAATACAGTGTGCCTCCCAGCCCTGACTTCTAGTTCACTGAAGACACAAGTATGTCCCAAGAACTATCCTCAACTCAGTTTCTCTTCCCTCTCTATACTTCCTTTTGGTGATGTCGAGTCCTCCCACTATTTCAATTAGCACCTCTGTACAGATGCTGCCGCATGTTTACACCCAGCCCAGCTTATCTGCAGTTCTAGTTCCGAATTTTCCACTGTCGGTCGGATCGTGTCATCTACATCACCCTCCTAGTCTTTCAAATTCAGCAGTTCCAAAGTGAACAAGTTGTCTCCCCAAACCGGCTCCTCCTGATCACTTCCCCATTAATATTTATGAAGGAAAATATGTCACTAACATCAAAATAAGTTCAACACTGAAAAATCTCTCCATCTCTCTAAGTCCTGTATCTAATGAGATGACATTAATTGAGGTGACATATTCAATGAGGTGACTTTCATGAACACGTACTATGTGCCAGGCTCTGAGGATTTGGTATGGAAAAAATAAAGGGGAGGGAGGGAGAAATGGGGCGGGAAAGAGAAAGAGAGAGCTTACCCCTGAGAACTTATAAGAACTTATAAAAGACAGAAAACTTTTCCTTCATTTGAGAAATATTGACTGAACACCTACTGAAGTCCCGGTTCCGTTCTGGGTGCCAAAGTCCTCCGATCCCTGCAGGGCTTCTCAGGCCTGCTCCAGACTAGCTCAGCTCTGCTAGAACTTCCAGAGCAATATTCTTTAACTTGGAAGAGTGGGCTCCTTACTTTCACTATTTTATTCTTTTTTCATCACTAATTATCGTGTTAGCTCTTGGTTTAAAAGACACTTTGGAGCAGTATTTTCCTATCTTAAATCATTATGTCTAACTTTTCCTTTTTATCTTGAAATTGTATTTGCTCCCTCGGCTCTCCAAAGCTCCCTCCCAGACCCTCCAGCCCCTGTCTCTCCACACTCCCGCCCAGCCTGTGTGCCGCCACCAGACAAATGTCCCTGCGACACAGCCCTAAGGTGCTTCCTTGTTTTAAAATGTTTGAAGGCTCAACGAATATAATCTAAACTCTGCAATTAGGAATTCAAGACTACCATCATGAGACTTGGGCTCCAACCTCTCCTCTGGTCTCACCTCCCAGTTCCCCTTCCCGTGTTCCTGTTTCCTAGGCAAATGGGACTCTGTCCTATGCTTTCTTTTCTTTCTTCTTCTTTTTTTTTACCCAAAGCCATGCCCTCCACTTGGAATGCCATCTGGTCTATCAGTAGCCACTGAAAGCCTTCTTTCCTCCATTAAGGTTCAGCTTAATTGCTTTATCATTGTAAAGGTTTCCACCTTATTCTCCCTGAGAGCTTGTACAGATGGCAATGCCTGAGTTCTAATCAGAGTCATGGTATATCCATTCCACATACAACTTGTAAAGGCTCCTTCTCATGACACATGCTAAATACTTAGTATTTACTAAATACATGCTACCTCAAACAATTTTCCAACAGTTTCACACGAGTACATTCTATCTTTCCAACAGGATTATAAAGTCTTCAAGAGAGCGGGAACCATGTTTTCTCCCTTCCCCTTTGTGTTCTACATGGTTCTCTACAACCATAAATACAAGAGGAGTATAAATACTAGCAGAGTAAGCAAGTGACGAGTTATGTTTTTTCATAGTAAATCACAATATTACATTAAAATCCATAGTCATTCTGCACTTTAAGTCTTCTATTGTCATATGGCTTTTATTCTAGAAAAGGTAAACAGTAAGTTAACAAATATGTGAGCAAGATATTTTCAGATGTTCATAATAAGTACTACAAAGATAATAAAATAAGGTGACGTACTGGGGAGTGACTGATAAGGATGGTTTATTTCAGCCCAGGTGATAGAGAAGACTTCTTCAAGGAATGATATTTGAACAGACACCTAAGTGACAAAAAGGAGCCAGCTACATGAAGAAGATAGGACTCTGCAAGCAGAGGAAATAGCAAATGCAAAGGCCCTGGGTTGAGAATGAGAATGGAAGGACAATAGCACCTGGGTTTGGAGGGGGAGGAGGACCAGATGACAGCAGAGAATCTGGATTACGTGTGTTCATGGAAGTCACTCTCTAGGGTGAGGATAACAATACATTTGCCACGATAAATATTTACACTTAGAAGACTGACCATGTAAATTATAAATACATAAACAACTTGCATCTTAAATAGGAAATAAGCCTAAATAAGGCAAGCTCTCTATTATTGTCATACATCCTATTTGCTATAAGCATTCTCAGGTACTTGTGTTTTGTCACCAGTGGCATAAAGATCTTGGAATGATAACATGCATTCCTGGGAGCAAAACTGCCTTCTGCAACAGACTGTGAGCCAAGGTCTTTTGGGCAGTGTAGGCAGTTCAGGGAGACGCATCATCCTAACCAGTGAGCTGTGGGCTTTCTGCAGCTGAGGAATCACATCACCCGTACTAATTGCAACATTAATGGTAAATTAAACAAAACCCCATGACTTAGTTCCTCTCTTTGTACTCTTATTTGGAGAGAAAAACAAGTAAATGACACACTTTTGGTCCCCACTGAAGTTATCCAAAAATAAAGTATATAACAAACGGGTCTGGGTGAGTCAGGGTGGTCACACTCCGTGTGTCTGGATTTAGAATATTTGAGGCTATTTTTGGTTTGTCATGAGTAGCTGGCTGTTGTGGTCTGAGACCAGGCCCAGTGCACTGGTCAAAGCAGTGCTTTGTCACAGCACAGAAGCTTGTGCAACTTTCTGTCCCTTTGTGACAGAGGAACAGTGAATCCCAGTTGTGGCTAGACCCTGCTGCGATGCCCTCCGAGGGGCTACCAGAGGTTTCACATTTCCCACAGTGATCACGTCCTTGGAAAGAGCTGATCACTCAGGGGATCTTGGGTCACAATGGTTGTCGTGGTGATTAGAATCAGAAAGGAGCAGGGGCAGGGCAAGCTCCTCCACTCAGGCACTGCCAGGTGGGCCAGCTCTCCCTCTGCAGGCTACGCACTCCGCACAGGGCCTGGGACAAAGGAACCCCCCAGGAAAAGTCACCTGGTTATTTTTGTTATTTTACATGTATGTGGCCCTCAGCACAGGCCACCTTTGGAGGTCTTCGGTTTACCTCTTGAAGACCAGACCAGTCCACGGATTTAGGCTGGCCTCCAACAAAACGAGAAACAATTTTAAAGTTATCATTTATCACTTCTTGTTGATTGCCTTTACTCTTGGTATTTCTGTCTTTCCTACAAGATTCTTCTTAATGTTTGCATGGTTTTTTTTTTCATAAAGGATGTCGTTATTATATAGTAGTAGTTATTGATTTAAATGTCCTTACTTGGCAAGCTAAATGATGTCATCTCAATGTCAATGGGAAATTAACAGAGCCCTGAATGTTATATCTGGGAACCCCCAGTCTGGATGTGTACAGCCTCCAGTTGCCTGACCTTTTCAGGCCCTACTACATACATAGTGTTTGAGACAGATACATGCCAACTCTGAAGCCTCTTCACTAATTTAGATCTTTCTTCTCTGCAGTGTTTTGTAACTGAAAGCTGGAAATCTGCAAGGGAGGGAGAGACGTGGTAAGAAGGCAGGAATAAATACTAGCTATTAATAGTAATATTATTAGCATTTACATTAGTATAACAGAGGGGCGGAAAATAAGGCCACAATAGTGAAACATACACATTTATAGTGTTATAAATAAGTGTTATAGTATGAAAGATTAAGGGGGTTTTCTAATCAGTGTATCAACTTGTGAATGATTTGTTTTGTAATAATGTGGACATATTTCACCCTGGAAATATGGCTCAGTCGGTTGGAGCGTCGTCCTCATAACCAAAGGGTTGCGAGCTTGATTCCTGGTCTGGGGACATAACTTGGTTGCAGGCTGATTCCCAATCCCTGGTCCAGGAGCATTCCAGAGTCAACAAATCAGTGTTGCTCACACCAGTGTTTCCCTCTCCCTTCCTCTCGCCCTTCCCCTCTTTCTAGAAGTAATGAAAAAAATGTCCTCAGGTGAGGATAAAAAATAAATAAAAATTAATATGAACATATTTTAAAAATTAAATGCTTCTGTTCCTTTGATGTTTGCTGTTTTTAGTTTGCAAATATAAAAGGTGTTTTAGATAGTCCCTTTAAGAAATAGTTAGACTGACAAAAGACCCCAAATAGCCAAAGAAATCCTTAGAAAAAAAAGAAGAAAGCCAGAGGTGTCACACTCCTTGACTTCAAATTATACTACAAAGCTACAGTAATCAAAACAGTATGGATTGGCATAAAAATAGATACACAAACCAATGGAACAGAATTGAGAGCCCAGAAATAAACTCACACACATGTATGAACAACTAATTTTTGACAAAATAGCCAAAAACATACAATGCAGAAAGTTTCTTCAATAAATGATGCTGGGAAAATTAGAAAGCCACATGCAAAAGAATGAATTAAAGTGCTATGTGACATCATACATAAAGATAAACTCAAAATGGATTAAAGACTTGAATGTAAGACCTGAAACAACAAAATACATAGAAGAAAACATAGATACTAAACTTATGGACCTAGTCTCAGAACTTATAAACGTGATCCCAAAGACAAGGGAAATAAAAGGAAAAAAATGAATAGGGCTAAATAAAACTGAAAAGCTTCTTCATGTTGAAAGAAACCACCAGTAAAAGAAAAAAGCAACAACCAAGTGAGAGAAGATATTTGCAAATGATAATTCTGACAAGGAGCTAATAGCCAAAATATATAAAGAACTTATACATCTCAACAACAATAAAACAAACAATTCAATTAAAAAAAAATAATCAAAGGATCTGAACAGATACTTTCTTAAAGAAGACATACAGATGGCCAAAAGATACATGAAAAGATGCTCAAATTCACTAGCTATAAGGGAAATGCAAATCAAAACCAAAACTAAATACCACCTTACACCTGTTAGAATGGCTATTATCGATAAGATAAAAAATAACAAGTGTTGCAGAGGATGTGGAGAAAGGGAACCTGTGTGCCCTGCTGGTGGAAATGCAAAGTGGTGAAGCTTCTGTGGGAAGAATAGTGCCACCGTTATGACCCAGCAATCTCTTCTAAGTATCTAAACATTTTGAAAACACTTGTTTGTGGAGATACTTCTACCCCTATGTGTGTTGCAGCATTATTCACAATAGCCAAGGCATGGAAACAACCTAAGTGTCCTTTGACCAATGATTGGATAAAGAGGTGGTACATGTATACGATGGGATACTACTCAGCCAGAAAAATTAGTAAAGTATTATCATTTACAACAACACAGATGGCTCTTGAGCGTATCATGCTAAGTGAAATAAGTCAGATGAAAAAGGACAAGACCCATACGATTTCATTCATATCTGGGATATAAAACAGAAAGCAACAGATGGACAAACAAGACAAACTCAGAGACACATAACTGTCAGAGGGGGTGGGGGTAGTGGGAGCATGAAGGGGGTAAAGGGGGTTAAGTATATGGTGACAGAATGAGAGTAGACTTTGGTTGGTGAGCACACAATGCAATATACAGATGATATGTTATCAAATTGTACATCTGAAATTTATGTAATGTTATTAACCAATGCTATTTCAATAAGTTACAAAACAAAACAAAAGGAAGAGATATTTAATACCACAGGGCAAGCATAGATTTTCTATAACCAAATAGTCTAAATCATTGCTTAGATTGTGCTTCATGTACAACTTATGAATAAGAATGCAAAAAGCTAAGTGGCTGTTTTCACCCCAGCAGGCCATCCTGGCTGGAGCGCGGGACTCTGAGATGCAGGTCTTGTATCCAGTTAAGTCACTAATCTACTATCACATCACATTGAGAATATTGCTTAAGCTGCCTCTGTTGTATTTTATACATTCAAGATGGCAAAATTTGGTACTAGTGGCCCATTGGGAAGGGCACTGATGAAAACAGGTGATGAACAACAGCCTTTGCTGCTGGGAGGGTAGTTATCTGTGAATTGCAAGGCCATACAACTACCATACATCTGTTATAAATAATTAATAGTATACGAATAAAAGTTTAGATGAACAACTTTGTAATGACATTAATAACAGGTACCATTTTTCCAGCGTTTATTAGGTACCAGGCGTTATTCGAAGTGCTTTCTGAACAATGTCTGCTTTACTCTTTTCAGGAAGGTACTTTTACTGCCTGCAACTTACAGTTCAGGAAAGTGGGGCTTTGGGGGAGAATTCCCCACAAGTTACAATGCTGGGCCGGGAAGCCTGAGACAGGAGGCCCCCGTTCTCATGGAGCAGTACTGACTCCCTGGAATCGCTCTGTGGTAACCAGCCCAGTGAATTGTGCATCCCACCCACGCCCAGCCCCGCCTCTGTAATACCTAATAAGGTGGTATTTTCCTTTTTTAATCCTCTAGTTCCTTATATAAATAATTCTCCATTTCCCTTCGTCTTTTGTCATTTGACTTTCATTTCCTGTTTGGGGTTTTCTGCTTTTATCACTCTGAGCCTTCAATAACTGCCCTGACTCACTCTTCTTCTTAGCAGATTTGACCTAAGTTCCAGTTTCGGTGCCTTTTCCTTCATGTTTCAACTCCTTACAAAGCCTGTGTTTTCCAAGTGAAGTTACCTTCTATGGTTTGCATCCCTTCTTTTCACTGGAGATTTTCTAGTTTTTCTACATTCTTTTGATATGTGTATATACTTATCTTAAAGGGGTTTCCTTTGGAGGCCTCTTGGTTAGACTTCAAAAAGAACTTTCTGATTTAAGTGCTGTAATGTATTAGAGCATTTTACGGAAAAGAATGACACATGCCGACAGGTTTTGATTTTACAAAAGAAAAAAAGACTAATCACTGATGAAAAGAAGAAGGATGGAGAGACCTGTCATCCTGCTGAGATGCAGAGAAGGAGAGGGAGAGGGAGGGAGGAAGTGACGGCCTCCACGCATGGCCTTCCAGCTGGAGAATCCCAAACTATCTGTGGGATTTCAGTACCTAGAATGAGCAGAACTCAGAAATGGAAATTGTTACCATGACGTTGGATATTTTGTAAGGTAAATTTTGTTTTTGTTTTCTCTAGAAACAAGGGCATCATTCTTCTACCCAGAGTGCTTTTGGTCCTTGTCACTGGGAGCCTGAGTGGTGACTGGCTTAACGAACTGGCAGGGCGGCAGAGCGCGCGGCCGCCAGTGCTGGACTGGACACAGGAGACCGAGTTCTCGTCCTGGTGTTGCTAGCAGCTGACTGGCTGCGGAACCTCGGGCAAGGCATCCGTCTTCTCCACGCCTGTTTCCTTACTAGTATAACGAATTGAAAGGATTTGGGGACCTACCACAAGGTTTTTTGTACTTTACAGTTCTCAGCACAACACATTTTCCCCCTTTCCTATTAAAACTTGGAAAATTCTTGGAAAAGAAAGCTGTCTAGGTTAAGGAAGACTGTGAATACTCCAGCCTTCCCAAAGCTAGGGCTCGGTGAGTAACACCGCCCAGTGCCCCGCATCTGGGCATATCAGCTACTTTCTAAAGAATGGTAGAATTCCTTGGAATGTCCCCTTGTGACTGTTACTTTATATGAATCAAATGCCTAATCTTGACAGGTTACCTGAGAGCTACACTTACAGAAAGTAGTGCATTTGGGTTTGGTTTTGTTGGTGGTGTTTAGCAGTTTTACTGCATAACCTGAAATATCAGATGCCAGAAGTCCGCCTTTGAAAGCACATACAACTTGAAAACAGCTTTTGTGACTGAAAAGATTGGGCAGATACTAAGCAGAATGTCCAGAAGAAATTAAGTGCCCGAGGAAAACTTCTCTGACCCTGGCATTTAGAAAGCTACTGCTGTTTTCTAAAAGGTGTAACTAAGGAAGAAGACCCGAGGGCCTGTGTTCCCAGATAACGGAGTCATCACTGGGTTTTAAATTTGGGGGCATCTTGATCATTTAGTTTAACCTTCTGCTCAGCACAGGCTTTCCCTCCCCACATTCCTGCCGACAGGTCCCCCACCCTCTGCTTTCACATGTCCTGTGATGGGGAGCTTACTACCTTACAATATAGGTCATTACATTGAAAGACAGCTGTATCCATTGGCAAATTCTTCTGTAAATCCCCCTTTGGCTGGGTTTGGTTGGAAGCCACTCGTAGCCACAAGCTGTAGCATATACTCCTCTGTTGTGGGGCAAGAGTGTACATGGAGGACCACATGCCATATGCCTAAATATGTAAAAGTTATAAATCAAGCAACAAATTGTAAAATAAAGCATGATCTCTATTTCTACCTTGACAAATATACCTTCATAACCCCTGTATGGTATGAATGTGTCCCCCAAATCCCTGTGCTGATGCCTAACCCCCAATATGACTGAGGTTGGAGACAGTGCCTTGCAGGAGGTCATTCAAATTAAATGAGGCCAAGAGGGCGGGGCTCTGATCTGATCTGATAGGACCAGTATCCTTAAAGAGGAGACACATCAGAGATCTCTGTCTCTCCGCCTGCATGTGCACAGGGGAAATGCCACGTGAGGGCAGTGAGAAGGTGGCTGCATGCAAGCCAGGAAGAGAGGCCTCCCCACGAACCAGCCCTGTGGTGCTCTGATATTGGACTTCCAGCCTCCAGAACTAAGAGCAAATGAATGTCTGGGGGTTGAGTTGTCCAGTCTGGTACCTTGGTATGGCAGCCCGATCTGACTAATAAAATGCCCAAGTTGAACAGTGGATGAAAGCTGTGGTTTGCACATGAGCAAAATACGAAAGACAACAGAATTCCTTATTGTCGGATATGTCTGGTGTTCTGCTGATGAGCTGACCATGCTGAATGAGTAATAAAATAAAGGCACATAATTTTTAAATACTATGAATTATTTTCATTTCAGTGAAACTCCTAGGTATGTTGTTATCATCAAGATTTGCACACAATTTATGCTCTATTAAGGATTAAAAGTGGAATGTTATTATATTAAATGAGTGCATATTTTCACCAAAAAGTTACTTTCTCCTACTACTATAAATCATTTAAGTGAAAAAATATAATGTAAATTATAATTGATACCAATTTAAAACAAAAAATACTTAAATTTGAGTTTTGCTTTTCTTAAACATTTGATATTAATTTAATAAAACTATTCACAATCTAGCATTCACTGTCCAACTTGTTGCCAATGTAGAGTCACTATCATTCCTAACATATGTTATGCCTCAGCCTGTCTATATACAAATTAAAGAGTAATACGAATTATTTACTATTATAACACATTCCTTGGCTGCTCCATGCACTGGTTCAGAATATCATGCTAATTCATAGTTACCTTCGTAACCATGCACTGGAGCACAAAGAGAAGCAAGGAAGTTCACTCCTGGCACTAGAAAAGGGTCCTTCTTAATGCCAGAATCTATTGCATTCATGCTATCTGAGAAGAAGGGTTTGACAGGTGGATCTGACTGGTCCTTTCCCTTACCTACATGCTTCTTCCACTCAGATCCTCCCTGTACCCAGGGCCATGTCTGTCTGATTCTGATGTTAGTAGCAGTGAATTCACAAAACTTCATAGCAAAGAGGCGTGATGAAGTGTTACACTGGGACTGGAACTGTGTTAGTCACTAGAGCAGAAGTTCAGGGTTCCAGGCTGCTATGTGTTCTTCAGTACATCGTGTGTGTGTGTGTGTGTGTGTGTGTGTGTGTGTGTGTGTGTGTGTGTGTGTATTGCAGGGCCCGCTGAAGCCTGGGACCCAGGGCAGAGGCCCCTGTCACCTGGGACTATGGATTAACCTGAAACCTGTAAACAGCACATACTACGTTTCTCAGCCAACTCTATACTTGAATTATTATCTGTGTGTTTCAGAGCTGTCTTAGGATATGATACCATACAGAGGTTCAGAATTTTTTCTTACATGGGAGAGGATTTCATTCACATGCAAACTACATTTTATACACCAAAGCAGAGAATAAAGAAATGAACCTGACATTGTGCAATAAGACTGGAACCACTGTGATTGCACCATATTGTACATGCAAGTCTTTGTCTCACCCCATTTCCATTTATCTCTGAACTGCATTTGCAAAAAAAGTTGGAAGTTAGGTTCCAAAAGCAGAGCAAAGACAGCTTAGAATCTCCCCTCTTACCCCTCTAAAAGGAAAGCTTATGGGTTTATCTATACTTAAACAACTATCTTTTCTGCTTTAATATCATTTTCTTCACATGATGAGGACAATACAATAAGTTCTACTGTCAAGATTGTTCTCTTGGGTCTTCAAAGACTCCTCTCATTTCTTTCATCTGAAAGGGGACCTAAGGACTAAAATCTGCCCTTGATTTTTTTAAAGCAAAAGAATATGAAATGAAGAGCAGAAGTCTTTTTCCTTACTCTATTCCCAACTCCTAGTAACATTTATCAGAGTCAACAACTGTTAAGATTTTCTTGTGCATCTCCCCAGAATTTTTTTTAGGTATACACAAGGACAGACTCTTTTCCTCTTTCTCTCTCTTTTTAACATTAATGGGATTATGTCAGACATGTCCATCTGTGTTTTATTTTCTTAAATTAAAGAAAAAAATTAAATCCTCACCCAAGAATATGTTTATTGATTTTAGAGACAGAAAAAGGGAAAGAGGGAGAAACATCAATGTGAGAGAGAAACATTGATCATTGCCTACCATATGTACCCCGACCGAGGACTGAACCTGCAACCTAGGCATGTGCCCTGACCCGGAATCAAACCCTCAACCGTTTGGTGTATGGGGATGACACTCCAACCAGCTGAGCCACCTGGCCAGGGCATGCTCATCTGTATTTTAAAAAATATTCCATTTATCTTGAAGGAATTTCCATTTCATCACACACAAAACAAATAAGCTTATCTTCCAAGGTTCTTTAAAAACTAAATAAGATAATGATATGTCACTGTTAGCACCACATCCGACGTATACTATGTTCTCAAAAGGTGTTAGTTATCTTCCTCCCTTTCATTAACAGAAGAACCCCATGGATTTATGATTGTAATTCTGGAGAACTCTATTATTTAAATGCACATGTAGGTGGAGATGATCACAGAATTACAGAATTTATGAGTGAATGGCTCTTATAGATAACTTGATTCAAGTAGTAGATCCTGTATCAAGACCAAATTTTTGCTTTCAGTTTGGTGTTCTTTTCATCCTTTTTTGCTTCTAATATAACTTTGACTTTTATCTATTGTTCATCTTAAAAATTAAAGTAGAGCATGTGAAGATGTTAAAAAACAGTAATAAATCAGTTTGTGTACACTTCTCAACAGAAACAAGCTGGTAATTATCACTTAGAGAAGGTAGCTCCAACCAAAGATACATATGGTTCATTTGAAAAATATAAATTGTGGCAAAAACTCAAAAGTAATATGTCGGAGCCCTGGCTGGTGTGGCTCAGTTGGTTAGAGTAATGCCCTGTAACCAGAAGTTTGCAGGTTTGATTCCTGGTTAGGGCACATGCCTGGGCTGCGAGTTTGATCCCAGGCACTTACGAGAGGCAACCAGTCAATGCTCTCTCGCTTGCGTTGATGCTTCTCTCTCTCCTTTCTTCTCTCCCTTTCTCTTTCTCTAAAAAGCAATGGAAAAAAAAAGTGTCCTCAGGTGAGGATTAAAAAAAATTATTTTAAAAAAGTTATACTTCTCACCCTGCCGGTGTGGCTCAGTGGGCTGGAGCACCCTCTGGTAGACCAAAAGGTCGTGGGCTCAATTCTAGGCCAGGGCACACACCCACTTTGTGGGTCCAACCCCGGGTCCAGGCACCTACGAGAAGGCAACCAATTGCTGTTTCTCTCTCACTTTGATTATCTGTCTTTCTCTCCCTCCCCCGCCTCCTTCCTCTCTAAAAAAACCAATGGAAAAAAATGTCCTCGGGTGAGGATTAAAACAAAAAAAGTAATACTTTTCAAAAAAAGATTCAGCATTTGGAGTTGGAAGAAGACTTTCTTTCTTCTTCCACTGTCTGAACTCGTTTGTGCATGCATGCATTTTTCTATCTGAAAAACCAAGATTAATACACATAGGTTGTTGGGCAATGTTTGGTGTCTTGTGTTTCAGATCTGGGGGTCCATCCCTCAAAGCTTTTAATGTGTTGATGGAAGGAGTGGAGACCCAGGGTTCGGGGTAAACACCAAGAATCCAGGAGAGTGCTCTGATGCTGGAAAGGGAACAGAAACTGGGAGTTCCCGATGGAGGAGAAAGGGAACTACAACAGCTTAGGCACAGACAGTGATTCTTACTTTGCAGTGGTTCTAAAAAAGATTTGTTTATTTTTATTTTTATTTTTGCAAATAAGATAGAGAGGCCAGGAGGTGGCGGGGGGGGGGGCAAATGTGAAAAGTGGAATTACTCAGCATACTCTGGAGGAAGGAGTCAGGGAATAACTGAGGGGCCGACACAGTACTGGTGCAGAATAAACTCTCTTGTGCTGAAGAGAGTGGCTTGTTTTCCTCCTACACACATGATGACTGAGGAAGCCGCCTAAAATGTGGTTAGGCAACCCATCACATGACCTAGAGTCACCCATCCAGACTCCCATGTAAAAAATGGAAATTCTGAAAAACTCATGTTTATATCAGCGCAGCAAAAGAAAGCCTCAGGCTTAAGTTTTGGCAATGCCAGGACTCTGTTATTTGAAAGTCATTCAAAGCACAGAACCACGGAATTGGAAGAAATCTTAAAGGTCACTGAGCCCCCTCATTTTTCAGACGAGGAAATGCACAGGGACTCGGGCGCTAGCCTAGGTCTCGCAACTGGCCCCGGGAGCACCAGCGCCAGGCTCCAGGCGCCCCAGCCCCGCTTGGCTACGCTAGTGACTTTCCTCCCACAGATTGTTCATTTCTGGTCATCTGATATTTGCCCCATCCCGTGCCAATGCCCTCTTTTAAAAATGATTTTATGGTGTCTTTTCCCTTTGCTAACTGTATGAAATTATAAGTCCAATACAAAGGAATCATATCTCTTTACTTGGGGAAAATGTTTAACGGACATATAAACTTTCTTCCACTAAGAAAGTTGTGGTAGTTATGATTGCCCTTCAAACCTTTTTGATCCTGGGCTATAGAGGCGGAGTGTGTGGAAAGGTGGGTACCTTACTGACACATTCACACACACATACACACACCCCAAGCATATAGACAAAAACAGATCATGCATATTCAGGGGTATAAAACAGGGATTGTGGGAGAAAAGATAAGAATAAAGGGCCTTATTGGATTCCTTCCAAAATAACACTGGTGATAATAATCCACCTTTTGTAACTATTTGCTTGTCATTCAACTTGACTCAACAGGAATTTACTGGGTGTTTTCTGTTTCCTAAATCCCAAGGTTTCAAAAATGAAAAGACAAAGTTTCTCACTTAAGGAGCTCACTGTCTAGGAGTGGAGATACATAAACAGAGGCAGCAGGCAGATTTGGTATCACGTGCTAACCTTGCAGTTAGTTGTCAGTGGATTTTTAGAAAGCTAAGATCTAAAAAAACATTTTAGCCCTGGCTGGCATAGCTCAGTGGATTGAGTGCAGGCTGCGAACCAAAGCATCGCAGGTTCAATTCCCAGTCAGGGCACATGTCTGGGTTGCAGTCCACGGCCCCCAGCAACCGCACATTGATGTTTCTCTCTCTCTCTCTTTCTCCCTCCCTTCCCTCTCTAAAAATAAATAAATAAAATCTTGAAAAAAAAAGTTTCACATTGATAAAAAAAGTAGTTTTTTAAAAAATAAACAAAAAAACATTTTACTTGATCAGTGTCTCAAATTTCAGTTTTCAAAATACTTCAGAATATTATATTTCTAGTCCATTCACAAAATTAATTTAACCCTGAGAAAATTCTGTCAACTGAACAAAATTTGGGGGGGTTCTTCCCATAATTAGATGACAAATACATACACGAGCGCCTTTAACTAGTTTAACTGAAGTGCTGGTACGTGCCTTCAAGTACTGGTAGGATTGTGGAGAGCAGCGAGTCACGGTCATTAGCTACTAACATCCCATGGCTATAAACTTTCCCTTACAAGTTAACTAGCTTTGCTATTAATTCAAGTGCTATTTTTATATGGTGCAGAGCTTCAGAACATCTACAAAGAGAAAATACAAGATTCAAACAACTGAAAATTACATTGAAAAAATTTTTAAAACAATTGTATTGTGTTAAGAACACTTAACGTGAGATCTGTGCTCTTAAAATTTTAAGTGTACGTCATTACGACTGCAGTTCCAACGCTGCACAGCAGGTCCGTACAGTCTGTTTGTCTGAACAAACTTCGAGCCTGTTGAATAGCAACTCTCCAGTTTCCCTTCTCCCCTTTCTGACGACCATCACTCCACTCTGAGTCTATGAGTTTGGCTTTTTGAGATACCTCACTTACTGGAATTATGCAGTATTTGTCTATGACTGACTTTGATTCCACTTAGCATGCTGTTCTTAAGGTTCATCCATGTTGCTGCACCTTGCAGAACGGCCTTCTTTTTAAGGCTGAACAGTATCCCATTGTATGTATGTGCCACATGTTCCTTGTCCATCTATCTGTCAATGGGTTGTTTCCACATCTTGGCCATTGTGACTAGTGCTGCAATGAATACAGGAGTGCTCGTATCTCTTTGAGATCTGATTTCAATTATTTTGAATACTCAGAAGTGGGATTGCAGGATCATATACAGTAGTTCTACTTGGACTTTTTATATTTCCCTAATAATTAGTGAAACTGAACAATTTTCATAAATCTGTTGGGTCTTTTTAGAATTATTATATCTCATTATATAATGACCTCCTGTGTCTCTTGTGACAGTTATTGACTAAAGTGTCCTTTTTTTTGGAGGGGGGCCTGGATTGGGAATAATAGGAGAAAACTGTAATTGAACAATGATTAAAATAAAATAAAAAAAAATAAAATAATCACTTAAAAAAATAAAGTCTTTTTTTTTATATGGCCACCCTTCCTCTTTTGGTCACTTGCATAGAGTATCTTTTTCCTTCCCTTCACATTCACCCTATGTGTGTCCTTAACTGTTGACTGAATTTCTTGTAGACAGTATACAGCTGTTTTTTTTTTTTTAATCCGTCAGCCAATCTATGCCTTTTAATAGGGGAGTTTGATTTGCTTACAGCTAAAGTGATTATTGAGAGGGAAAACTTCACTATTGCCATTTTGTTAGTTGTTTTCTGTTACTTGTGTATTACTTTGATCTGTTTCTCTCTCTCCTTTTGTATTCCTTTATGTTTGGATTTTTTTTTATATTGGTATGCTGATTCATTTCTCTTTTTGTGTAACTTCTACAGAAGTGTGTGTGTGTGTGTGTGTGTGTGTGTGGTTACCTTGGAGCTTACATAAAATATAGTTAAAATAGTCTGTTTTATGCTGATAACAATTTAAGTTCAATCACAAGAACTCCACTTTAACCCACCCTCTTTTTATGTTGTTATCACAATTTATATCTACTCATACTACCTTGTAACATATTGTTATATTCACTTTAATATGTCTTAACTTTTATACTAGAATCTAAAGTGATTTACCTACAACTATTACAGTAATTCAGTATTCTGTATTTGTCTATGTATTTACTAAAGTTTCATACTTTTTTAATACTATCATGTTATTTACTGTCCTTTCATTTCAACTTGAAGAACTGTCTTTAGCATTTCTTATGAGACATGTCAAGTAGTGATGAACTCCCTCAGATTTTTGTTTGTCTGGGTCTTTTTCCTTCATTTTTTTTAAAGATCTTATTTATTTTTAGAGAGGGGAAGAGAGAGAGAGAGAAAGAGAGGGAGAGAAACATCAGTGTGTGGTTGCCTCTTGTGTGCCCCTACTGGGAACCTAGCCCACAACCCAGGCATGTGCCCTGACTGGAAATCAAACCGGTGACCCTTTGGTTCACAGGCTGGCACTTAATCCACTGAGCCACACCAGCTAGCCAGGGCTCTCCTTCATTTTTGAAGGACAGTTTTGCTGATTATTCTTAGTTGGATTTTCTTTCCCTTTAAGCTCTTTGAATGCATCATTCTACTCACTCTGACTGGCAAGCTTCCTGATGAAAATCCACTGATAGACTTATGGGGTTCTATTGCACATGACAAGTTGCTTTTTTCTTGTTGCTTTCAAAATTCTGTCTTTGACTTTTGACAAGTTGATTATAATGTGTTTTAGTATGGATTTCTTTGAATTTATCTCAATTGGGTTTTTTTTGTTTTTGCTTCTTGAATTTGGGTGTCCACTTCCTTCCCCAGTGTTAGGAAATTTTCAGCCATTATTTCCATTATTTATTTTAATAAGCCTTTGGGTCCTTTTTCTCTCTGCATCTTCTCTTTCTGGGACTTCCCTCATGCATATATTAGTCCATTTGGTTATATCCCCTAAGTTCCTTAAGCTTTCTTCACTCTTTTTTTTTCTTTTTGCTTTGTTGACTGAATTAGTTCTAATAACTCATCTTTGAGTTGGCTGATCCTTCTTTCTGATTGATTTAGTCTACCGTGGAACCCCTCTAGTGAATTTTTCAGTTGTTACTGTGTTCTTTAGCTCTCCATGACTTATGTTTGGTAATTTTTAATATTTCTTGTGTCTTTGTTGAAATTCTCATGTTGTTCATGCATTTCTCTCTTGACCTAGTAAGCATCTTTGTATAAATCATTCTGAATTCTGTCAGGTAAATCATATAACTCTGTTTCATTAAGGTCAGTTTCTGGAGATTTATCCTGCTCCTTTGTTTGAAACACCTTTGCTGAATTCTTCATCTTCCTTGTCTCTCTGTGTTGGTGTCTGTGCATTAAAAAAGCCGGCATTGTATTAGAGAAGACTCCCACCAGACCATCCCTACCAGATGTGGGAGCCTCTGCCAGGGAAAAGCAAGAAGTTGTGATATTCGTCCACTTGCTCTTTGCTGAGCTGGGGTGGGGAAGCTATTGCATCTGTCAGTCCAAATCACTGTCTCCATTCTCCTCAAGGCAGCTAGATTGCACCAGACTCACCAGAGTTCCCAGACTGGTGAGACAGATTCTAGTTCTTTGATCTGCCCCAGAGAAGTTGGGGCTCTGGACACATGGATCAACTCATTCTCTTTCTAAGGGGTAACTGAGAGCTAGGATTTTTCATCTGTTCACTCCATGATAAGCAGGGGAGATACCTGGTAGCTATCAGCTCACACCGCTGTCTCCATTCTCCCTTAGGTGGCTAGATTATGCCAGATGCATCAGAGTTCCAAGAGTTCCAAGACAGAAGCCAGTCCTCTGGGGAGCCCCTTGGAAAAGCTGGGTATGAGATGCATGAACCAACCCTTTCATTCAACCCCTGGAAGAAGCTGGGAGCTAGGGGATCTCCCTAATTGTATTGCACAGTGCAGGGGACAGGGACTCTGTTGAGAGGGTGTCCTGAATCTCCCCACTGGCTTTGGTGAGTCTGGTTTCACAATCACCCACAGTGCAAGGGCCTTTCAGTTAGTTTCTGGATTTCTCACAAAGTTAAATTGTTCGTGAGCTGTGGCTGAATTGGTGTGTTTGTGCGGGAAGAAGGCTCCAGGGCTTCCTACTTTGACATCTTGCTGATGTCATTTCTGAAAATTCTTATTGTACAGATTTTTTTTCTAAACTCAAAATACTGTCTAAATTTGGAAGAAATTACAAAGAAAACTCTCTTCAACACCTGTGCTATTTTCTCACTTACAAAACTTATTTCTAAATTTATAACAGTTCTGCTTACAAGAACATGATATTCAATACTTCAGAGACTGTTTATAAATCATATCAATTTTTAGAAAACCATGTTTCTATTTTTAGAAAGAGTAAAAAATTAACAGTAGGTATGAAAAATAAAGGAACTTGTTATTCTAGAAATATTAAATATTAAATAAATTTTATACTACTAAGAAATATTACATAAATTTAATACTACTAAAGAACTATTTCAATGCATCTTCATTTAGTATATGGTAGTTTTCTTCAGGTCAACATAAAAATGTTACTATAAACTCTATCAGGCTACCATGGCCTTTTCCAGTCTTCAATTTCAAGCATTTCTACTAAAGACAGCAGAAATGCTAGCACAGGAATAACTGGCCCGTAAGTGGCAGACGGAGAGTGTACTGCTTTGAAGAATAATCCTATTAATAAGCTTCCTGAAGAAAAACAAGCAGTTCATAATACTATATAAACAGAGATCTGCTCTCAAGGTTTTGAATTTTCGGACGTCAGAGAGATTCAGGAATGTGTGTATAAATAAACAAGTTCTGCTAGACACAAAAGAGATAATAGCACAAAATTTTATCTTTCTAAAGGTTAGTTCAAAAGCTATTTAGAAACGTTTCCAATGATTATTCAATAACTAGTGGACTATAGGTTAAATAATGGTGAACACTCAATCAGTTACAAAAATTATACTTGATTTTCCATTAAGAATTTATTTTATTATTTCCAATAATAATTAAGAATTATTATTAACAGAAAATATATCAAATAAGGGTTAAATTTTTTAAAATTGAGAACTACCTAAGTGGTGAATTCTCATCAATGATATGATAAATAACTGAAAATTCTAGCTAGTTGTCTAACTAAAGGCAATCTTAATTATTAATATAAGCCTGACGGTAGAAAATAAATACTTAAGGAAGACCGAGGGACATGACATCCTGAATGGCACCTGGCGAAGGAACTGGGCCGTCAGGAAGTTTCCTATCCAGATTACATCCATAGTTGGGTTAATAGGAGGGCTAGAAACATCCAGTGTAAAGATACTAACATGTTACCAGAAATGGAATGCATTAGAGAAGAACGTATTTTCCAAAACTTCTCTCAGAAACTGAGGGAGAAAGGCATGCTCTGAGGAGCCATTTGGGTGGAGCATGCGACCCCAAATGCACATGCTGCAGCCGCCAGAGAGACACCAGACTGCCTTCGAAGGAGGGCGAGTGCAGTTAAGAGATGCTGTTTTGCTTCAAGGGAGCTAGTGTGTGGCAAGAGCTAAATTGCTCAGGACAACAGACACCTGCCAACCTCCTTCCAGCCTCCCGTGAGGCTGAATGGGATGCCAATTAGTGATAACCTGACCTGCCATTCACATGCCTTTGGTTCCCCTTGGAAGGCACTATTTAGTCCTTATAGAAATAAGGTCCACCATAAGAAAGTCACATGAAACACAATATTCTGTTGTAGGGATAAAATGAAGAGCAAAAGACACTTTTCATAATGTCTATAATAGGTCTTTGGGGAAAGTACTTATTTATCTTAAAAACATTATGCAACTTGCAGATGAGCATATTTCCCCTTTTGCTTTGGATGCTAGGGAACTTAAGTGTCAGATCTTGTCATCCCATTCTTGAAATTGTGTAGGCTCAGAGCATGCATTTCACTTCCCCTTATTTCTACCTTTTATATTCCTACATCTTTCTTTCACCTGTACTCCTTCAGATTTTTATGTCACTCTTCCACATCATGAATGGTTTTGAAAGTTACCGCTATCCTTTGTAGCACTAATTGGAGTCGCTGATTCTGGGGTCTCACACCTTCCTCTTGGTGTTTTCCCTCATTGGATACAGCACCCACTCCAGCAGCTTCCTGAGACAAAAGCAAATGAGAAGTAATTTTTTTGAAATCTTGCTTATTTGAAATTGTCTCTATCCTGCCTTCAAATTTGATAGTTTGGGCATAGAAAATTCTTTTTGCCTTTGCTCACTGGGCAAGAAAAGGCGGTATTCTTGGTTTCATCATGCTCTAATTGCACTGTGCTGGTCAAATAACTTAACAACTTCAGATCAGAGCAGGCCAGTAACTCTGAACCACTGTTTTCTGAACCCAAATGCCATGAAATATACAAACACCATGTAAAAAAGAAACTTTTGCATTCTCATTTTTTTCCCAAAACATTTAAATGCCTAGTTTTTCGGTGTTGTTTATAGAACTTCCTCACTTTTTCCTCTTTTGTATTATATATGTCACGTAAGATGGCTTACAAAGAACAGTATTACCCTTTTTTGGTATTCTGCTCTCTGTTTATTCATTCGTTTCACGATTCGTTCAACCATTCATTCGTTCAGTGAACATCGCTCCCTTTCTCAGTTTCCCCATCCTGTTTCCTTTCTCTTCTCCATTGCTACTTTCCCTCCTTCCTTTCCTCTCTCAGAGAAAATCCAATAAATGAAAATGTGCAGTTAACCGGAAGCCAAATGAGAGTGATTATCCCCCTTGAGCCCCCAGGCCAGAACCAGCCACCTGCATCTGCATCCTAGGAGAGAGTTCTCTCCACTCTGACAGCTGTGGCCTCGGCTTTAAAAGTAACTTCTAAAGATCTCAGGGCAAAAGAATGGGGCCAGGGCCAAGGTGCTGTGCCAAGGGCTTGAACCTCAAAGTCCTCCTCACGGCAGTTCTAACACGACATGCCTTTTGCTTTGATGCCTTTTGCTTTGTTTTGTGACTTTATAACATTGATAGGAAAACGGATGCCCAGAGAAATAAAGTTGCCTTAAGTTTCACAGCTAAATGTTAACATTGGCGTTCAGATTTCAATCCAACTCTAAAGTTTTAACTATTAAGTTTTAATCTAGTGTTATCAATACTGTCAGTGTTTACTTGAGAAAATCCAGGTCACTCTTAGAGCCCTCCTTGTTCAACTTGGTACTATTCAAAGGAAGGAAAATTACATTCGTTTAACAAATATTTGGGCTTCTTTGTAGGGAAAAGAGGGTGATCAACAAAAAAGGTGACATGGTCCTTGCCCTTATGTTGCTCATTTCAGGAGGGCAGAAACAATATTCCACTTTTAATATTCACTGAAAACACTAATACACAAGCCAGCAAGAGAAGATGCTTTGAGGATTTATTCCTATCAGGGTATTTAAGGAGACTGACATGGGGTAAAGAAATATTCATCAGGGAGATGGAATAAGAACCATAATGAAATCAATCGTTCACATTATGTTTTGTTTGTAACACTTCTGCCCAATCAATTAAGAGTAACATATTCAAAATGTTAGGTTTGTTTCAATCATATTTCCTTCCCTCTAAAATTATAATCCAGTTTATAACAACAATGGCCCAAGGTCCGTGTAGCAGCCATGTTTTTACCAGTCTTGCTGCACTAACGTGAAGGAACACGGACAGAACCCTTTGGCTGGCTGCAGAGCAGCACGGGCAGGCTTTCGGAGCGGTAGCAACGCCCTGTCTCGGTGGTTGTAGCAACTGGGACTGTCAGAATTCACACAGCTTTACACCGAAAAGGACAAGTCTGACTGAATATAAGTTATACCCCGTACACCTGACTTAAAAACAAACAACAAAAAAGCCTGAAATCTTAACTGTATAGCTAAAATGAAAATAAAATTTAAGATACAATTTATAATTTAGGTACAAAACAAATTTTCTTTTCACAAGTGAAGGATATAATTTTTTATATCTAATTATAATGCTAATAATCCAATTTTATATTATTCAATTAAATATGAACTTTAGGATATAAGAAAAGTGTTATGAAATTTTTTAAAAATAAGGATTTGAACTGCAAAACCTTTATTATAGCCCTAATGTTGCTAAGACAATGCTATATTTTAAAAAATTATCTCAAACAGAAAATAATTTAAGTCAGTTAAAATTTTCAGTGATTTAAACTTCCACATTACTATAAATTCTACTTACATAATATGCTGAAAACTCTACATTTAATAGGTAAAGAATTACCAGCTAGTTTCATTACCTGATAGATTTGATTGCATCCTAAAACGTAATTGTAGCTCAGTTTCTTAAAAAGGCAAGGAAGAGAAATGACAGTTTTCAACAAAACTGGGTCTAAAGAAAACATTTAGGACACAGGAAAGGGTAATTAAGTGATGTCTCCTCCTTACTACCCTCTGTTTTTATTCTACCAGACACATGTAAGCCAACAAGTGGAGGGGTAATTCCAAGCTCTGAACACCCTGAACAAATGTACTGTAAACAGGAAGAGCTCTCCTGCCTTAATTAATGTAATTGGGGCAGATGTCACCGTCAGTCAAAAAATGCACACCTGATTTTTTTCTAACATGGAACAGGAGTCTATTTTTTTTTGTAGCTTTAATAAAAGTACCCCGTAGGTGTATTGTGCTTGGTCAATTAACTATTAGAAGAATCAAAAATGACTTAAGTGATAACTTGGTATGTGACAACTGCCCCCTGCAGTAAGGCCCACCTTCCAAAGTCCGTCTTTAAAATTTCAGTTTGGAAAGGCAGACGGGCTCAACCCTGTCTTTTGAGTATCAGTAACATCTGCTTTTGTCTGTGTGCTTTCTATGTTCTTGAATATTTTATCCTTAACATATAACAATGAAAAAACCTAAAATCTGAAAGGTAGAGAAAGTATTCAAAGCAGTACTGTGTTGGGAATGAATACGTTATGGATATTAAAGGACAACTAACTTGCCCAGAATGAATCTCTGAGGCTGTTTGGGAAAAAACGCTGAGGTAGCATCAGGCCATCTGTGACATTAATATAAGGTGTCCTAGGGTGTAACTGAGCAGTGCCGATTGGACAAAAATTACGCAAGAATTTGTATCCTTTCCAAAATTATAATCAAGGAAAAAATTAATCAACAATATTCATTAAAAGTGCACAGGTCATGGAAGCATTTTAAAATAAGCACTCTCTGGGATGTGGGTTCACAAGTCTAAACTCAATCAAGGGAGGTCCCTGCAGTGACTGTTACTTCTGTTGTGGGGAGAAGGTGGAGGTTAAAGTTCCAAAACGATGGTGACAGTGACGGCAGGAGTGAGTCAAGAGGAAGCAATGAGCGAGGCTGGTCCGAGGCAGTGGAGAGAAGGGGAGCCCGTGGGCCGGCTGGGCTGTGCCCCCAGGGCCCGGCATCCTTCAAGGAGGTCAGTGAGGAGGATGGAACCAGGAGACAGGTAGGGTTTGCTGAAGTGGAGGGAATCAGTTCAAAGGGTTACGTGAATAGCAAATCGGAATGCAGGCAGCAGAATTACAAGCTGGGAAGTTACTCTAAGGAAGGAAATAACTGTGTGGTGTGTGCTTCTGAGGATGGGGGTTCTAAGTTGGTTACTGACACTTAAACACCTGCACTAATTAGGTGTGTTTGTCAGGTATGAGCGGGGTAGATGTTGATAGACATTCCAAATGAAGAGGAAAAAGACCCAGGGTTAAGGCTACTTTGTAATTCCCAGAGTGGGGAGAGATATAACATTAGGAGCATAAGCTTTGGAAATCAAATAGATCTGCGTAATGGTTAATTTATTGATTAGCATGATTGAGCCACAGGGCGATCAGACGTTTGGTCGAACATTATTCTGGGTGTTTCTGTGAGGGTGTTTTTGGATGAGATTAACATTTAAATTGGTAGACTGCCCTCCATAATGTGGGTGGCCCTCAGTTGAAGGCCTGAAGAGACAAAAAAGCTCACCCTCCCCTGCGTAAGAGGGAATGCTTCCTGCCTGACAGCTTTTGAACTGGAATGTCAGCTTTTGCCTGCCTTTGGACTCAGAGTGGAACTACACCATCAGCTCTTCTGCGTCTCAGCTTGCCAACTTCCATAAACACGTGAACCAATGCCTTACAATAAATCTCTTTATGTGTACACACATATATAAAACACATCCTGTCGGTTCTGTTTCTCTGGAAAACACTAAGATAACCTGGGTTCAAAATCATGGCCGTTTCTTAATAGCTATGTGACCTTAAGAAAGCCCCTTAGCCTCCCTGAGCCTATAAAATGGAAGTAATAATCCACTCAGCGCTGGGTTGCAACAAGGACTGGAATAATTTCATGAAGCACTGAGGACCTGGTCTGGCACATAGCACTCAATCAATGCAAGGTGTTGTAATGTATCTTCATCATCACAGAAGGCTCTGTTTTGAGACAAGAGCCCTGGTGAAACAAGGCCCACAGACGTACTCTTGGTGAGGAGAGATGGACGGAGGTGAGGAGGGACTGTCCAAGCTCACCCCAGCCAACCGCGCTGTCCCTTCTTTTCTTCCAGTGTCCCTCCCGTTTCCATGAAAGCTACGGTCTGCACTTCATCACTCTCAAGGGGCTCTTTGACTGGGAACATTCAGCAGAACTTTCAAAAATCCTGTTTAAAATCTTGTTAAAAACCCTCCAAATCCACATCACTCATTCTTGACGTAAACACAGTGGATGTGAAAATGAGGACCTGCCCGTTCAGGATTTTGTAGGAGTACTAGGTTGTTACTGAAAATATTAACCACTATAGTCCTACATAGTTACTCTCAAAACTAAATCTCCGATAGAAACTGGCTGTGTTGTCGCTAGCCCCTCATAACACTGTGTGGCATCGATTCCAGTTTGCTCAGAGTTCTGGTTAGAAAAGCTTCACTGTAAAAATCCCCCTCTGCCAATGGTAACTTCTCGGGAAGGGGGTAAGTACCTTTTCTTCATCTTCTATCCTTAAATCTTCTCTCAGGGTCAGCGTGAAGAATCATTATACAGAAGCTGATTCTATTTCAAATGTCAACATTCCACTGAGCAACTAGTCTCAAGTATTCCCAGATTCAGCAGAGGTCCTGAAATTACTTTAGTTTTTTTTAGTGAGGACTAGCCAACCGCTGTGACAAGACTGTGACCGATGCCAGTGTGTGGATGACAGTTACGGCCTCGAGGGCCGGGCAGGGTTCCACCATCTGGAACCTAAAAGTACAGTACTATTTAGGTTCCCCAAATAATGAAGAGTTAGGTTGTCGGTTCTATTGTACTTTTCCCTGGTTCCTCCCTCACGAGGAGGAGTGAGGGCGGGCCTGGAAAAGGACGAAACTGTCCTTTGGAGCAGCCGCACAGGTCTGCAACTCCATCCGCTCAACCACAACCCTCCCTTCCCAAAGTGAGCAATCTGGTTTTGGTAACCCGCATTTATTCACCACGCAAAACACCACAAAAAAGAACTGTAGCTCTTACTACATGCTAACACTATTCCAGATGCTAGACATGCAAAGATAAAGGCCAGTCTGGAGCCCCAAGAGCTCAGTCCACTGGGCGAAACCTGTCAGCAAACCATCACACAGCAAACGATGACAGACACAGTGCAAAGAGAGCAGGTACAGCTCGGGGGCAGGGAAGTCTTCAGCAAAATGCTACAGGATGCAGGTGGCCCATCCCAAGGTTAAGTATTTTTCAAGCAAAAACTCAATTTCCGGACAAAAAAAATAACCCTTCATTTCTGAATGTAAGGAGAGTTATGGTAAAGTTCTTATACATCGTATATGCACACACAACAATAACCCGAAGGGAAATGAGCTGTTTGAGACCATGATTCATCCTTCACACCTGCTCAGTGTGAGACCCTCACAGCACAGGCACTGCCTTGAGGAAACTGTGGTAGCAAGGGCACAAAATCCAGAGTTCTGTTGTTACATGGACAGTATAAATCTATACATGCCTCTGGATTTATGTGTTAGACTGCAACCGGCAATCCTTTTTAACCTGTGTTAGATGTATTCTGAATGAGGAATAAAGCCCTAAACACTTGCAGTTCTCCCACTTACATCTGAAAACTCTTCAATTTATAAAGGCCAGCATGGTATTTTTGAGAAACAAATGAAAATTACACGTTTGTATTTACGGATATGTTCCTCACTCGTGTCATAACCCCCAAAGCTACCTTTAATCCACAACTAACTTTCCACCATTTCTTTCTCATAAAAGAGCACAGAAAGTATTTTTTTAGGTTATTAAAAAAAAAACCCTTGAAATAGAAAATTTCAACAACCCAGCACTTTAAAAGCCTGCCCACACTAGTATTCGACGTTCCCAGTCGATCTTTGTATTGAACGCTCTTTTGTAACATCCAACGCCCTTCACGGAACAAGGTCAAAGCTCCCTGAACGTTGTCTTAGAAGCTTCCCACGGAGACAAGCCTGTGAAACCTGCAGATGCCACGCCAACAACAGGATGCGGGTCACTGTAACTGCGCAGACCACTCCGCACAGTCAAAACTGCAGTTCACGTTATGCTGACAGAGCTTCTTTCCAGAACCCTAACCCTGTCCCCTCCCCCAAAGAACGGGAAAGTGTGGATTTCACAGGATGTGTTTAGATGAAGCTTTTATCTGGCTGCTGCACGGACCAGCTCGGGAGGGAGGGCCTGAGTTTTGTGGCATCAGCGTTGGCTTCTCAACCGCTGACCTTCAGCCCCCTGTGCTTGGCCTGACTCCAGAACAGCCCCTGACTGCCCTTCACACCAAGAAGCACACTTTCACGCTCACTGCCAGACTGAATTCGGACGCGACAGCTCGGTGGGGAGGAGGGGGCTCCGGGCTGAGCCCCAACCCCAACCCGCGCTGATGGCCAGACCCGGGTTGGGGGTGGGGTGGGGTGGGGATGAGGATGGGGGAAGCCAGGAGACGCTGAAAGACAGCTCCACGAGGCCACCGAGGGCTGGGCCCCGACGGGCTCGGTCCACTCCGTCTGCCCATAACCTCGCTGAAACCGACTGCTGTTCTGACTTAAGCCCACACCTTGCTTCGTCCGCCAGGGAACTTTCCAGAACCCTGGCTCCCTCAGTAAAATCCCGACTCGCCGTCCAGGAGGGAACCTTGGTTCATTTTTGAGTGGCCCCTGAGGCAGGTGAGCTCAGGGCGGGGTTGCACGCGGAAAAGACCCTTTCAGGTTCGCCTCAGGCAACTGCGCTCCAGCGCCTCCAATCTCCCCGCGGGCACCCCACCCCCACTCCCTCTCGGTCTGGCCCCGTCCTACGGGAGGACAGACCACCAAGCAGTAAGGGTCCGGGAGAGCCGCGCCCCGAGCTCCCTAGCTCCCTCTGCCCGCCTTTACCTCTCCTGACCCCACCAGAGCCGCCGGACCTAATTTTAGAAACCAGCCGGGGGTGCATTCACGTGCGCCCGGGCGGGGCGGGGGGCCCGAGCCGGGTGAGTCACGACCCCGCCCCCACTCGTCGAAGACGCGCTGACGTCAGCAGCTTCCCTGAAGGGTGACGTAAGCGCGTCTCGGGGAGGCCGCGAAGCTACCCTTGAACGTTCACGGAGTTTCCACGCCTTAAAGGGACCAGGCCTCGGGAAATGGAAGATCTGGGGAGATGGTTCCACTCACCCATCCGTAGCTTCAAAGCCCATCATGTATCCCTTTGTACTGAGAAATGTTGACTGTTGAGATGGTGATGAGCAAAGGATAGCAACTGAGCGTAATGGGAGGCTCACCGACACCTCAGAACCTCTTCCTGGAAGCCCTCCTTGATTAACCCAAGTCTGAGGCTGACCCCAAAGTCATAAAGTTTTCTGTGGCCCTTAACTCACCACCCTTCACTTTTAGCTCTTCCCCATATGCTTACAAATCGCTGGTAGACAAAGGCTGTGGTCTTGAATGTGTACATCAACTTGGATCCCTTTTATCACTGTTTCTGACGATGTCCAAACTCTATCGCCAGTCGTGTGACCTGAAACAAGTTATTAAAATCTCTGCGTGTGAAATTTGTGAGGTGGTCTCTGAACCCTCCACTTATGCTAATGTTGCCCCTGGATGCTTCCAGAGGCAGGAGGAGCCCTTCCAACACTCGGTCATTCAGCATTATCCCAGCCTCCCAGGAAACTAACAGTTTACTGAGGTTTACTATACGGCAGGCATTTTCACTATCCTCCCTCCCCCTTCATTTAATCCTCCTGTCTCTGGGGTGTTACTGTCCCCATTTTACTGATGAGGAAAGACCACAGGGTTAAATATGTTTCCCTATGTTACACAGCTAAAGAATGGCAAACTGGAAGTCATTTCCAGACTGTGTGTGCTGATGGAGGTGGGCTGTGAAATGTGTGTCTTATTCTGGATATACTGAGTCCCCTAGAACAAGCTTGTCCCTTTTAACACAAGCCCAGTGCTTCTGGACAAACAATCCACCCTATTTGAGAAGATTCCCAGAGAAGGAGGGCCCAGGCCTCAGGGAAAGGCAAGTGAGAAGGTGCTTCCTCTCAGGGGTCCTGCTCCTGCGCCTGCCAGGCCTCCCCTTGACCCTGTGTGTCCTCTTTTGACACTAGAGAGGCCATCCTGCTTGCAGCATCCTCACCTGGCACACCGGTGGCCAGCGCTGTCAAAGTGCAGAAGAAATACTCATTTTGCCTCCATCCTAATCCCTTCTCTATAAAACAATAGAAAATTCCTGGTAGAACAGCATGTTTATGCCAAAGACATATTAGAGACAATGGCTTCTCAAAGTTTTGAGCGAAATGATGGTACCTGTGTACTGGAAATGGAGCCAAGAGGGTAAGCTGCTGTCACTGTCACCTTCCGACAACCGTTGCTGATCCTCAGCTGAGAGTCACAGCCACATCCTCAGGCTACATCTGCCAGGTCTGCCAGGAGCACCTTTCTCCCCCAGCTCCCCTTGGGAGTCCTTAAAACCGACCTCTCTTCCCTACTACCCAGGCTCCAGCCACTATCAGGTTCTCCCCGTTGGGTCCCCTGCTCCTGTCCCCTCTATCATGCTCATGGGGTTACTACCATTGCTCTTCCTGTTCTGTCAAGCTTTCTGGAGGCTGTGACCAAACAACTTGTGTGTGCTCCCCCCCCCCCCACAGCCTCAGGAGGACATGGAGAAAACCACAGGCAGCCCCAGCTGCAGGGGCAGTGGCTCCTTCCTCTGTACTGGGGCTGGACACACAGACGTGGAAGCTTAGACTGGCGTGGTACCTTCAGGCCAACCAACCCAGCCCCTGTGTGATAGCTAAGGGACTATGTCCAGGTGAGATGACCTGCTCAAGGTCACCTGGCCTGTGGGGTATAGAGTCCTAGTCACCTGACTTCCAGTTCACTGCTCTTTCCATGGATCACATTTCTGTTCTAAATTTCAAGTGGAACAATGGGCATAAATGTGCATGGTAAGTTGTCACCTGCCAAGTAAGTGAGAGAAGGGAAGACAAATGGCGGCTTGAAGTAAATATAGAGATGAAGTCACGGGGAGGAACTGGAGAACACAGTTTCTGAGGACCCCTGGCTGTTCCCATTTCCCCCTTGTCCTCTCTCCCACCCAGTCTCAAGACTTAGGAACCATTTCCCAGTGGAATGAGTTCCACGATGACTGGGATTGCCATTTATAAACCTTCAGTAATCCAGACCCTGTGTGTCATTTCAGGTTTTGACTTTTTACCTCCCAGCTTTCACTTCTCATCATTTTCTGATCCCAGAAGCCCCATTAAATACCATTAAGAGCCTTAAGTGTAACTGGCCACTAATGTGGAAGGATTGTGATGTCCAGAAAACAGCCCCAGCAAAGAACACAGCAGCATCCTGGGTCTGTTCCCAACCGTGCCGGTGACTCACTGGATGACACAAAGCAAAGCTTTGCTTCGGGGGTGGGGGGGGACTCGGAGATGTGGGACGACACGCACAGCTGCTGGCCTGACAGAGGTGGAAGGGTAGGGGAGAAGCCACTCGGCAGGTTTTCAGCACAGTGGAAGCCCAGTGGTCCCCCCAGTAACTGCTGAGCGGTGGCCCCCTGGTCAGCCCTGAGCTCTGCCCCACTTAAACACCTGCCTCCGATGCAGCCACCGAGATGGCTTGGGCTGGATTATAGCACTCACCCTTCGTGACATCATTCTCACTGGTTAGGAATGCACCCTAGTTATTCCTAACACCACTTTAATAACTGTTATAGATCTGCCCTCCAGGAATTTATTTGAAACTTTCTTTAATCTATTTATATTTCAGCCCGTCCAGCCTTTTCAGGGAACAAGTAGATTTACCATTTATGTAAAGCACTTAGGCAAATCCTACAGTACAGAAATGTGCTATATAAGGGTTTTAAAATAATAATAATATGATTATTATATAATGTTATATATAATAAATATAACCCTGTAGTATAATTTGACGACAGTAATAATTCAGATGGTCTTACAGGCTTACTTTCAGTCTCACTGTGTCTGTCTTTGCCTTTATTTCCCTGCACCCCCCCACACCACCCCCCCTTCAAAAAGTATTTATTAATGGAATGAGGTGCTGTGATGAGTGTAACTGCACACAGATTTTCATGAACATGCTTAGTGTCCTTGAAGGACTTACCACCTTAACCATCGAGGACCAACATATAATAAACACCTGTCAGGGGGAATTGCAAGAAGAGAAGCCAATGTGGTCACGGATGAGACAGAGTAGGAATGACTGTACTGGAGGTCAGAGCGAGCACAGGGGAGTGTACTTGGCTTGGAGGGAAAGGGGCATGTCCTGACTTTAGGGAAGGTGGGTGAGTGAGCTCGGAGCTCTCCTCTGATTGGCTCCAGAGCTCGTTCCGGAGGAATGGCTGGTTCCCAGGCTACTGAAATAGACGAGGGGTGCCAAAGGGGCGCCCCCTGACAGGTGCTTTGTGGACCGAGGGAGTGAGGAGGCAGGGGTGGGGGCCAGAAGAGGAAGACCGGGCCCTGTGCCACCTCTGTTTTCAGTGTTCACTGCACTAGAATGGAGTTTTGAAAGCCAGGTGATTCAGTAGGTGAATGGACAAATGAACCCTAGAGTATCCAGACAATGGGGTGCTATTCAGCACCAAAAAGGACTGAGCTATCAAGTCATGAAAAGACATGGAGGAAACTTAAATGCATGTTATTAAGCGAAGGCAACAAATCTGAAAAGGCTACATATTTATGATTCCAACTAGATGACATTCTGGAAAAGGCCAAACTCTGGAGACGGTAAAAAGATCAGTGATTGGCAGGGGCTGGAGGAAGGACGAAAAGGAAGAGCACAGAGGATTTTTAGGGCAGTGAAAATACTTGATACAATATTATAATGATAGATACATGTCATTATATATTTGTCCAGAACCATAGAGTGCAGAAGACCAAGAGTGAGCCCTAACACAAACTGTGGACTTTAGATGACAATGAGGTGTAAACGGGAGTTTATCTTTGGTTTAAAAAAAAAAGCACCACTTGGGCGGGGGATGTTGATAGTGGGGGAGGCTGTGCCCGTGAGGAGGGAGGAAGGTCTATGGGAACTCTGTGCCTTCGGCTCCATTTTGCTGTGAACCTGTAACTGCTTTACAAATGAAAGTCTACTAATAAAAAAATCCAGGTGAGGCAATGACACCTTTCTGTATGGACGTGAGGTCCGCTGGAGAGTCACTGAGACTTGACTGGGACTCTGAGCCCCACCACGACCAGCTCGGTTGCTTTGGGAAAGTCATTGAATACCTCTGATCTCAGTGTCTCCTGACTCCACAGGGCCGCCATGCCTTCCTCAGAGGGTTTCGAACATTAAGTGGAAAATCTATATGTCAAGATTCTAACCCAGTTCCTGGGATATATAGCATGGTAAATATACATAAACTACCTCCCTGATTCCTCCCTAGTTACTGTGATTATTAAACATTCTGATGGTTATTAATTTCAAAGTCCAGCCAGTGGAGGAAAGCTGTCTTGGGTGAAAGTGACCTTCTACCAGGAAGGCAATCTGTGTGTGTGGGAGTGGGCACGTGTGTCCTCGAGTGCCCAGTCAGAGGTGCTGACTACAGACGGTCAGACATGAACTTGAGCTGTGGAAGGCAGTGTCAAGCCCCTCACTCAGCTCTCTGCCGTGAAAAGGTCAGGATGATGGGAGGCTGTCATATTTAGATGATGGCTCGTAGGGAAGCCTCGGTGGGTTAGTCACCTATGCAGTGACATCATATTGCCACTCAATATAGTAACAGCTGTTGGTTGCTTTAGGGGGCAGGGGCGGGGTCAGATTTTGTCGACCAGCCATATCTCCAGGATAAATTGGATGGAACCAGCCAGGAAGACATAACAACGGGAGAAACCCTCCTCTAATTAGGATATTCCACAGTTTTCTAAGGCTTTTCGGCGCCTCACCTCAAAATGTGAGTCTTGACTTTTCTTTCTTTGTCTTTGGGGCCAAGCAGGAAAGAGTCATGAGAGAAAGGTGCCTGGTCAGGAAGCCTTCGGCTGGGCTCCCACCGTGGCCAGCATCCTCGCCACCCGGCTGAGGGGTGGGAGAGAGTGTTCTGGGGACCAGCTCCATGGTGCCTCCATGGCGCCCAGAGAGGTGGTCCAAGGACGAGGGTTGAAAGGCCTGGAGTTACGGAGCTGCAGATGAGGCTGGATTTGGGCTGGAGTAGGCATTTTTACCTCCTACAGGCTTGTACGTAAAAAGTGTGGGGCCAGATCAGCACCCTATGGAGGCGATGATGTCATTTGAGACTCTGAAATTAGCCAGGAGGGAGCCATTGTTTGAAGGTACTACTGATCTGTGCTGTAGTTAATCTGGGCAATTGATGAGTCGTGTCATAATGGAAACCCACTGGATGTGATGAGGCCCTTCCCCTTTGACATCTCTGCTTCTTGCGGGGATGTGTGCTCTGGGGAGACAGTGCTCTGAATCAGCAGCGTCAGACACAGAGGTTAACTCGGGGGAGCAGCCTCTACCTGTGTCTAAACTGGAAGTAAGTACAGAGTTAGGAAGCAGAGGTTAGAAAGGAAAAAAAAACACACCCTGGACCAGGGGTTTGTCAACTGGTTCTGCCACATTTGGAGCGGTGTAGCCTTGGGCAAGTCACTGCCCTTCTTAAGCTTTTGGTTACTTCTCTTATCTATAAAAATGTGCACACCTGTGGTCCTTCCAACCCCAACCTAGCATGCTCCAGTCCCCTATGTGTGGCTTTGCTGACCTGCTGCTGCAGAGTAGAAAGGATCTGGGTCCTGCCACTCACCGCGCCACCCTGCACAAGGACGCACCTTCTCTGAACCCCAGCCTCCCACGTACATAATTTGGGTTATTATGAGACACAGATGAGACAATGAACTGGGAAGCCTCGTCAGAGGCAGTATGTAAGAGTACTCAAATGGCACCCTGAGTTTAGAAGGGAAGGCAAGGTAAAAGGAGCTGGAGAGAACAGTTGGGGTTACTTACTGGCAGACTGGGCTGTGACCTGGGCTAGGAAGGTGAGGAGGTGGTGGTTGTGGTCAGCCAGGCCGTGAAAAGCTCCAGTTCTGTCCTGTTCTGTTTAGTTCCTGGTTATTTCCCAGCAGTTCAGGGAGGGGAAACAATAGAGAGGTTGTAAATGATACTGAGAACAGTCCAGGAAAGTGGCTGCAAACCGTTGTTTCAGCAGGCGCCGTGCCAGAGCAAAGCGGGCGGAGGGGAGCCCAGCCAGGATCCTGAATCCCATGCAGATGAGCAGCCTCCCATTTCCTACAGGGACCTGGGGTAATATTCGCCCTGACCCCCTCCCACAGGTGTGCACACGGCTCGATGGGGAGCCCTGGCAATAACAGATAACAACTGTATATTGATTGACCAGAGTGATCTGTCTCAACTCATCCCTTCGGAGAAAATCAAAGATTCTCCGGAGAAACTCTTCAAATTCCCGGTTATTCTTCACGTAAACAGATTAAACTAGGGTTAGCGACTTCACGTTGAGTCTCCGTTTCATGCTTCCTGCGAATGAAACTGACCACTTCTTTGAAGCTGTTCTTTGAGCCATAAGCATGACTTCTTCCCTCCCAGCAAAAGGCATTTTCTCTGTGTGTTGTTGTTTTTTTTTTTTAAAACAACGTTGAAGCCCTGGGTGCCGAGGGTGGAGGGGCTGGCAGGAGGCGCGGCTGCCATAGGAGCAGCATAGCGACTTGCTGACTCATCTGACATTAACATCATTATGTTTCAGGAGTCCAAGTGATTTTCAAACTATGAGTAATGCGCAGTGTTAGAGAGAATGTTTACAAGGCAGCGGGCATCTCAGCACACTGGGGAGCCAGCAGCTGTGCACAGCTGAGAAGAGTGAAGGGCTAAGACAGCTCGGGGCAGAAAATCCCTTCTCTCTGGGTGGCTCCGCCTTTGAAAAGGGTTCAGCCTGGAAAGGCAGGTGGACTCGGAGTTCCTGGAGGAGGGATCCAGGTCTAGCATCCTCATGTGAATACCTGGATGTCTGATCATGTTATATGGAAAAAAAAAGCTTTTTTATAGTCTTTGTTTTCATTTATGCAACCGTAGGGAAAGATGGATTTAATAATTATAATAACTGTAAATTTGTGTAGAGAATTGTGGGGCTTCTTCTAAGGCAAGGACAGGAACAAATCATTATCTATCTATCTATCTATCTATCTATCTATCTATCTATTTTTCATTTCCCAGTGTTAAAGGTGGGGAGCAGAAGCCCGTGGGGAGGGTGGGGGAGGGGCATTAAATGCCTTCTGGAAGCTCCTTTGTGGGATTAGTAAGGGAAACATCTGGGAGACACCAAGTACAATGGAGCCCAGTGTTTAGACCTCAGGAGAGGCAAGAGACTCCAGTCCGGCTTCAGAGCTGTGTCTGTCCCTTCCCTCCTAGTGGAAAATAGTGGTGGCACTTGCTCTGCCTGCCTCAAGGAAGAGCCTTGAGCTCTGGAAAGGCAGGGACAGTGTCTGCCCACCTCTCTAGCACCCATGTCTAACTTGGAGACCGCCAAGAGTGAGTGTTCAGTAAATATTTGCAGACTTAATGAATGAGGTAAGAGCTTCAAACACCAGAACCCTGCTCTTCTGGTTAGTGGGTCTTCTTGCCTTTAGTTCCCCCTTCCCCGGGGCTGAATGGGGGTGCTCAGCAAGTGGGGCCATGCATGGAGACGCACCTACCAACAGTACTAGCCCTAAAAAGGAAAATTAACTGCTTATGTCCCCAGGAATTAACTGCTAAAACCAGATGAAAGTAAAACACTCAACTCCGGAACTCCTTTAAAAAAGGCTCATTCAAAGCAAAGCAGTGATTTTAATTTGTGCCTATGTTGGAGGTAAATCAGAGCTGGAGGACTCTGTTCCACCTGCTGATTCTCGAGCTGATGTCATCACTGCAGGTGTGATGACAGCAAAGTCAGCTCGGGTCTGGGCGTCGTGGGGCGGGTGAAGGGTACGTCGTTGGACTGAATCAGCTCTTGAAAAACAAACATTCAACCTTGATATGTGTTTATATACATAAAAGAAAAGGAAAACTGGTGGAAAGTGAATCCTGCTTTTTTTTCATGGGAAAAACATCCACATGATTTTGTATGCTAGGACATGTTTCTAAATTTTGATGAGGGCTTACAAGTATACGACATAGCCTTTTCTGAAACCCTCTCTCTGCAACAGATGTCTCTGTTCTCTTGTTCTTTCCGTTCCTGCTTTGGCTTCTCTGCCTCTGTCTCCTTTCTTCCCTCCTTCCTTCATCCCAGTTAACCCCTTGCTTCTGTTCTTGTTGGTATGCTGCTGGCCTCCCCAAGCACCCCTTGTCATTGTGTAAAATTCCTTACAGTGTCCAGCAAAGAGTCATTCACCTGTGATCAATAACGTTTTGAAAAATATATATAAAGTCATGAACTAATCAGAAGATCACTTCTACATAAATTGGTCATTATTTTTAAGCTTCCAAGCTTAATCACACACACGCACAACATATTTTTGTTCACCTGAAAATGTCTTTGAAGAAGCTGTAAAACTTAACTTGATCACATCGTGCTCCTTCAGCACATGACCTTTGAATGTTCAATATTTGCATCATGGAATAAAGGGGTGGCCCCAGGGAAAGACACACCCTGGGAACCCTAACCGTAACCTTCTGTGAGCTGCCTGCCTTGACTGGGCTCTCCCCTCCCCACCCACTAAAATAATACTGTTAGGCTTACTCTACGCAGTAAATATAAGCCAGTACATTCAAGGCTAATCAATCCAAAATGATCGTTAGGGAGAGTCGCCATCTGTGGTCCCATCCCAAATACCTGCGGATGATGCCGGGGGAGAAAGTGCTGTGTGTGCCCCCAGTGTCTGTTACTCGGTGCTTCTGCTTGAGGCATACTCTCCGGGGCGGGGGGTGGCGGCGTAAGTCTAGGCTGGGGGCGTTTCTAAGGCCCTGAACCTGCACTACTCTGTGTCGGAGCTGCACTTGCGGGCAGGTCTTCATTGTTCCTGCAGGTACGCGCATGCTTGCCAGGCTGGGAACCCGCGGTCACTGCCCTAAGGCACCTCAAGTAACCAGCTGCCTCATGTTCACCCTGACTTATAGTATTTATTTTATATTTACAAGTAATTTTATATTCATTTAATAATATTAGGTTAGTAGCAGGTTGCTGTGCATTTAAGATCCAAACTTTTAACATATATTTTAAAATAAACTTTGGCTATTTACAACTGTAATAGAATAAACTCCTAATTTTCCCTCATATTTTCCCTTTATTTTTGCCCCCTTCCCCTCTTCTCCTCAATTTTTTTCTCCTTTCTCCCTCCACCTTTCCTCCCCCCGCCCCATCCTTCTTTCCTCTTTCTTTGCTTTCCTGTGTTTTGTTTGTTTGTTGCTTTGGGTAGATGTCTTTCTAGAAAACACATCTAAAAGGAGATTTAAAAAACTGATTAAGAACTAGATAGAGACTTTTTATCATGTGTATATTTTGACTTTCTATTTTAAATCATATGCATGTATGCTTTTTCCCAATTAAAAAAAAGTTAACCCACACAGTATTTTGCACTCTTCCTGTTTCCATTTTTAAGAGTGTTTTATTTCCCCCCCAATTTTAATGTCAGACTATTTTCTCTTCCTGGAACAGCTTCCAAAGGGAAATGGGGAAGAGGGAAGGGACAAAGTTGACAGAAGCCAAGTGCCTGTGTGGCCACAGCAGGGACTTAGGGGGATGGGTGAGCCTACCCGGATCAAGGAAGTTTTGGCATTTTTGTTTTCCTTTTAAACTCGAGATGTAAACACCTCCCCACGTCATTAAATATTCTTCTACAACATCATTTCTAATGGTTGTACAAGGCCTAAGCTAATTTTATATCTTTGTAATGTAATTTATTTAGTTAATATTCTGTTAAACATTTGAGTTACATCTAATTTGTAAATATTACAAATAGTGGTGCCATAAAATTTCGTGTAGCTTAATCTTTGTGCATAGTCATTCTTATTTACTTTAAATATCTCTTCTCAAAGGAGAATGATTATAATTTTCAAAGGAAAATAAATCAGAGTGTATAAATCCTAGAGTCTTATATATATATATAATTATATCCTCTGATATAATTTAAACTTAACATGAAGAAATTTTTACCTTTGTTTATTAACAAGTTTTATTTGTTTTTTATGAATTTTCTGTTCAGAGTCTTTGCCCATGTGTCTGTTGCTATCTTAACATTTGCAATGATTTAGAGTGTTTTACACACAGGGTCTGGCACAAATAATGCCCCTTTTTTATTACAACATCTTTTATTACAAAATCATAAGCATGTAATTCTGTAACATGACAATATCACACTCAAGCACACCATAGGACATTTTAGGTGAAATGTTCAAATTAAAACTATAAATTGTTACACCCATATTATTACCCTACCAACCACACTCAAACAGGTGTTACTTCTGCTGGACCCTGTACACATCATATATATATACAAAGACTTCCTTGTCTAATATGATTTTTTAAAAATAATTATTATTTTCTGGCTTGATATTTGCATTTTAATGTTGGGTATATTTATTTATTTGTTTATTTAAAGATTTTTCATTGTTATTCTATTGCAGTTGTTCCAATTTTCCCCCTTTGCCCTCCTCCACCCAGCCCACCCCCCGTTCCCACAGTCAGTCTCCACACCGTTGTCCATGTCCATGGGTCATTCACACATGTCCTTGATTGGTCCCTTCCCCTTCTTTCCACCATTACCCCCCTTTCCCCTCCCTTCTGGTCACTGTGAAGGTTTTTAGATTAGAAGAAATCAAATGTATCAATATTTTCTTTTCTGAGGAATGAACTTTTCCATACAGAACTTTGCAAATATTTCACATTTTCTTCTAATAAAATAATTTTAAAGGTAAAGTTTACATATTTTACATCTTTATAGTACAATGTACAGATTTTGGGTCGATCATTCAAAGATTTGTGACAACTGCATAAACCTAAGGTTTAGAATTTCAAAGGGTACAGACTTCTTTTTGAGTTGATGGTTGCACATATTTATAAATACTCTAGAAACTACTGGATTGTACACTTTAAAAGGATGAATTGTATAGTACGTGAATTATATCTAAATAAAGATGTGGAACATACTTATAGAGAAATTAACATCGTCCCAGTATCACTTCCAATAGATCCTCACTCCCGCTCTACCCCAGAGGCAACCAGTTTTCAGGTTTTTTTCGTGATAGATTAGCTCTGTCTGGTTTAGCATTTTACATAAATAGAATCACGTAGAGTCATACAGAGTGGACATTTGTGTGTAAAGTTTCTTTCACTCAACCTAATGTGTTAGAAACTCATCTGTGTTACTGTGCTCCAGGAGTTCCCTCTTGTTATTAAGAGTACTATTTCATTAATTGCCTGTACTAGACTTTGTTTCTCCGTTTCTCTATTGGTGGACACCTGCACTGTCTCCAGCTGGAGGCCGTTATGGACATTCTTACACAGGTCCTTCTGGGGAGATGTGTTTGCTTTTCTCTTGGGGAAATACCCCGGGGTAGAACTGCTGGGTCATAGAACAGACGTATGCTTAGTTTTATAAGAAACTGCCAGACTTTTTTCCAAAGGGATTTTATCATATTATACTCCAGAAAAATGCATAGAGTTCTAGTTGCTCCATATCCTTGCCAACATTTGCTGCTATCAGTCTTTTGTGATTTTAGCCTTCCTATGAGTATGCAATTGTAGTGCATTATAGCTTTAATTTTCATTTCCTTGATACTAAAGTTATTGAAATATTTTATGCGCTTCTAGTTTATTGTTTTAATAGTTTTGTATTTTATCTGTAATTGCATCTATTTATCAATCTAAAGTAATTTTGATTATAATTTGAAGTAAATCTCCAAATTTATATTTTTAAATAATTTACTCACAATAGTTCATTAAATAATAATTTTACTCCCACTGATTCATGATGCTTTCTTTATCATAGATTAAGTTCTTACATATAATGTGGCCTTAAAATATCTATTCTATGCAATTCATTTATACATTTGTACATTTGTTCTTTGTTAGGTCCACACTATTTTATTTACATTTGCTTTTAAAAATGGTGTAATACCTGGCTGGTACTAGACCTTTTCATGTTCAACATTTTTTTGTTGTTCATACCTAATTATCCTTTCAGTAAATGTTAGAATTATGTCTGGAAAGTATCTTATTGCTATTTTTATTGGAAGTATATTGAGCATTCAAGTGAATTTAAAAACACTGACATCATTGCCATACAATTTAATATTCAAATTTTCTTGTACATTTCTCAGTAAAGTTTTGTGATTTTAATTACATGGATCTTTCAAATTCTCATTAAAGGTGTGCCAAGGCATTTGATAGAGGTTTTTAATGTCATCATTGTTAATTTTGCTATTGCAATTTGATTTTTTTCACTGTATTTTCTAACTGGAGAGTATTTCTACTTAGAACAGCTACTGTCTTTGTGTCCCCTTTATATATTTAGCAGTTTTCTTGAATTCTCATATTAATTTTAATAATGTCACTTGAATTATTCTTTTGAGTTTCTAGGAGTGTAATTATATCATCCATAAATAATTTAAAATCTGTTTTTTTCTCTTCTAATATCTATGCATCTTATTTTTGTATGCATTCTATTTAATTGATCAGAACTTTCATGTCTAAATGAAATAAAAATTGCAATAAACTATCTCCATGTTTTGTTCCTGGTTTTAATAATATTGCTTTAGTATTTCATTCTTAAGGATGGTTTGGGCTGTTTGAAATAAATACTGTTTGTTAAGAAGGAGTTTTAAATTTGTAATAATTTTTTGGTAAGGACTAACTTTTGAATTTTAATGTCTTCTCTACATCTATTGAGAATTTCATTTGGATTTTCTTTTTTATCCAGTGGATGTGATATATTGTACTGTTGGATTTTTCAGATACTAAAACATAAAACCTTTTCATTCTAAGTTAAATCCTACTGGGATTATTCTTCTGATACTCTGTTATCTGTGTTTGGATTTTCTTCTGGTGTTCACAACTTAAATAGTTTTATTATTTTCTTTGTTTTGACCTGTCTTTCAGGTTTTGACATTTGTGTTATCTCTATAAAGTACATTGGACAATTTTTCTGCATCTTTCAGTGCTTTGAAATAATTATTGAGACATAGTAACTACCTACTCCTTGAAGGTTTTTTCCCTATAAAGTTTTTAGGCCTTGACAATTTTTTTGTGGAAGGAGTTCTTTCTCACTTTTCTCTTTCCAGTTTCTTCAGCTGTAACTAGTGTGTTAAAGTTTTATAATTCTAAGCTTGGTAATGTATATATTTCCAGAAGACTATTTCATCCTGGTTTTCAAATTTGTAAGTTATAATTTTGCAAGTATTGTTTTATGTTTAAAATATCTCCTTCTTATCCAATGTTCAGTCCCCTTTCTTACTTTGTAATTTTATTATCCATAGGGTTTTTCTTCTTTACTTTCTCTAGAACTTTGAGCATTTTATTAATTTTTTAAAGAAGCTCTTGTTTTAATTCTATGAATTTTCTTATATTCTAATTCATTTAGTTTTGTTTTTGCCTTTCTTCTTCTTTCTCTTGATTCCTTAGGGATTTTATTGTTGTTGCTTTCATAAATCCTTGAGTTGAATACTTTCATTTTTCTTTTCCTTGAAAACAATGAAAACATAAAGACTATAATTTCATCAAAATACACTTTGATAATATTTTATAATTTCTGATATGGTCTATTCTTATTTTAATTATCTTCTAACTGCTATGTTGTAATGCTTTAATTTTTTTCACATTTTTAAATAGTTTATTTACTCTCATAATAGTTTAATTTCCTTTAAAAGCTAGAAAATAAAGATCATTTATTTATCTTTTTATTTTATTGTTTTTCCTTATAGTAAACATTGATCTTTCCCTAGTTCTTATAAAGGTCATTAAAAAAATTTATGCATACACCAAAACACTGAATAGAAATGTGCAAAGCTCCAGGAAAACTATTACTTGAATGTTTTTAAGGTGGCAGAGGATTACAATTTGGGGATATATCCTATAAACAGTGTTTCTTTTTTTTGTTTTTGATAAAACTAATTTTCAAGGTGGTATATTTTGAATGATTATAATCTAAATGTAATTCCCCATACAGATAATAACTTTAGGAGAACTTTTGAGCTGAGATACTTTGAAGGATAAATTAAGAATGTTATGTTTTCTTGGACCTCAATTTCTGAATTTCATACATATTTTTCCCCAAGTGTCATTTCTTTTTTGTTTGCTTTATGGGCAATATAACACACACCAGATTATAATTCTGAAGCTTGTTTCTTGTACATACAAGCATGGTCAAAGTTAAGGTACATTAGGTAGAAAGAATAGGAAGATAGAACATTTAGAGCCACATATGATTTAAGGTCTTAGTTACTTGTGATTTCAGTATTCGCAACAGTGTATTTGCCTAATGCTCACCTACATGACTAAGCAGGCAGACACAGCAAAAATGTCTAAATGTGGAGAGAATGAAGACAAACTATTTAATTTATATATTATCAGCTTATTAATACAGTGGGACTCTTAAAGGAACCTTTGGTAGTAAAAGAATCTGATTATATTTCACATAGCAATTAAAAAGAATAGAAATTAAAAGTCTCCTATACCATTAAAGCATCTTCTGATATGTAAAGAAAGCTGTTATGAAGCCTGTGTATCCTTTATTTTGTAGATGCTACCCAGACAACTGCTGCATAATACATTTTCTAAAATACCTTTCTAAAAAGACATTGCACTTCATAATATTTATTGTTACAAATGAGGGGATTTCTAGGCTAAACACTTAAACCAAACATATGCATGAGGCTATTCAACAGAAGCTTGTAATGCAATCTGATGATGGGAAATTTCACATGCACCCGTTAAATAGTATCTCATGTTTATTATTTCAATCATGCCAAATTAAGACAACATTTTTTTTTCTACAAATTTACCTGAAAAGACACTGAGATGGAATCAAGAGAGCAGATTTCTAGGTTTAGCCCTGACTTGACCTACCTGTAAGACATGGGAAAAGTTCTCTCAGGCCTTATAAAGATCTCTGGTGCCTCAACTGTAAACAAGAGAGTTGAACAAAATGACTTCTAAGGAGTATTCCTATAAAATGAGGTTTTGCTAAATTTTTGAGAACTTAAATTTTTAAAAAAATTATAGCTATGAAATATCAAGCTTGATATTTTTCACCAATAATGTTGATTATAGAGGGAGTTTTTTTTAACTGATTCTGCATTTACAGACAAAAATGCAAGACTTCTTTTGCATGCTATATACTTCAATTTTTGTTTTTATTTCATCTTTGCTCTGTCATACTTTACATTGCTTTAATTTCTATTATTAATAGTTTTGTTGCCTTGTGATAAAAAATTTAAGCCTGTATAATTTCTGCTTCTTAAAGATTAAAGACCTAAATGTGAAAAGCAGGAGTTTGCAACTTTTAGAAGACAATGTGGGAAAATAACATTTATCACTAGTAGGGAAAGATTTCTCATATAAGATGCAAACATATAAACAATCAAGTAAGAGGCATATACTTGATTATAAAACACGAGAAGATATTCAAAATGCATCTAACCAAAAACAGGAGGTATTTTTAAGGCTGGTGGCACTAAGAGTCTGACTCTTCTCCCACAGAAATAATTGGTTGTCTCTAGTCCCACTATTTCCCTCCTGTGTTGTGTGATGCCACCTTAGTTGTGGAGAGAGTGTCCTCATGTGTATAGGTTATTTCTGCACTTTTGTTCTGCATCATTCATCTCTATGCCTATTGCCTGGGCCAATACCATCACGATCTTTTTAATACCTAAATGCTTAAAAAGAGGAGTCTTGCTATGTGATTCTTCTTCAAAATTGTTCCTTTCACATGAATTTCAAAATTAGTTTATTAAGAATCTCCTGCACACACACACATACACACAAACATTGGGGATTTTTAAAATTAAATTGGCCTTGTCTACAGATTAATATAGAGATAATTGACATTTTTATGTTATTGAGTACTCTAATCAATGGAACATGGTAATTCTCTGCTTTTAATTACATCTTCTTTATACTGTTCAATAATGCTTTCATAGTTCTCTTCATAGAGGTCTTATACAAATTTATCCCCGGGTGCCACATAATTTGTGTTACTATTGTGAATGGACTTCTTTTCTATTACATTTTCTAATTAGTTATCACTATTAGAAATGCTATTGGTTTTTGTAGCTAGCATCCTTGCTGAACACTTTTTAGGTCTAAGAGTTTCCCTGAAGTTTTTGAATTCCTTATCTTAATAATCACTTTTTTTTTTTTGGAAACGAGCAATTTTCTTTCTCCTTCCAACTCCTCACTCTCTCCCCCCTTTCTTTTCTACTGCATCAGTTGAGACCTTCAGTAAAATGCTGAATCAAGGCTTATAACTGGTATCCTTATGTTATTCCTGACTTTAATGGAAATGCCTCTAAAATATGACCAGTTAGTATATTTGCTTGTAGAATTTTGATATATGGCTTTTGTCAAGTAAAGAAAGTTGTCTTCTATACCTAGTTTGCAAAGACTTTTTTGAAATGAATAAATGCTGTGTTCTATCAAATGTATTTTCTGCATTTGTCACGATGATAATGAAAAGTTTTTTTAAAGCTTTTTCCTTTTTAATCTGTTGACTTAATAGGTTTTCTAATCTTGAATTATACTTTCATTCTTGAAACTAAATCTTATTTGGCCACAATATTTTCTTTAAGATTTTGTATCTACATCAAAAGTGCGATAATGTATAATTTTCTTTACTTGTACTGTCTCTGGCTTTAGTATCTCAAAAAATAAGTTGAGTCATCTTCCTTTTTCTCCTCATTCTCTGGAACAGTTTTTTGTTTGTTTGTTTTTAGACAGTATTTATCCACTTACTGAAGATGTGTTAAAACTGTCTGGGCTTGGTATCTTTGAAGGTGGGAGACCTTTGTGTTAATAATTTAATTTCTGTAATGGCTAAGACTTTATTCTGGTTTCATCTGAATAAATTGTCAGAATTTTATTTTTTCTTAAAATATACATTTCTTCTAGGTTTCCATATTTATTCGCATGAAGTTTTAATAGTTTTTAAATGTATTTTTAATATCTTCATTTTATCTATTTCTAAACCCCTTTTATTCCTACCTTCTGTTTGTATTTGTTTTTTCTTTTCCTTAGTCACTTTTGCTCAAGGATTGTCTATTTCTACAAGTTGTTTCATAAAACCAACTTTGCATTTTATTCCTCTTCCCTAAATAAAATGTCTTTAATTTTTCTCTTATATTGATTTTTTCTAATTTCTAGTTTGGGTTTCTCTGCTGTTCTTTTTGTAGTTTCTTAAGTCAATCATTTTATTTATTCATTGTTCTGCTTTTGTTCAATTTTTTATTTTGTCTTTACAGAATCTATTTTTAAGTATTCATTGTTCTCTTAACCTCAGCTAAGGCCCCAGCACTTTCTAGATACTTGTTGACCTCTGCTTCCCACCCTATTTATGTCCCAGATTTGTAGTCTTACCTTTTAAAATATAAAAAATAGTTACTTTTACAATCAATAATTATATTTATAATATTTTAGTAGTCTTTTTAGTGACAGTCTGTGATTGTTAAACTCTCTCGGTCCTGGAATGTCTGAAATGTCTTTATTAGGGTGCAGTGTTCTAGGTGGACAATCATTTTCCCTCTGCACTTTGAACACACTGCACTTTTGGCCTTCTAGAATCTGTTGTTGTCTATGAGAAGGCTGCTATCAAACTAATTTTCATTTCTTTGTCAATAATCCATCTTTTGTTTCTGTTAACTTTTGATTATTTCTTTATCTTTAATGTTCTGCAATTTGCTGCCATGTGTCTAGATGTAGATTTATTCTTATTTCAATGGTTGGTCCTCAAATGTACTTTTGCAGTCTTCCATTCTGAAAAACTCTCAATGATTATCTCTTGAAATATTACGTGACTGTCATTTCCTCCTTTCTCTTCTTTCAGAATTCCTATTAGATGGCAGTTGGTGTCTCTTAATCAAACCTTATGTTTTCTTTTAAAAATGTATTTTTATCAAAACTTAATCAAACCTTACTGCTTTTTAAAATATATATATATTGTATTGATTATGTTATTACAGTTGTCCCAATTTTTCCCTTTTGACCCCATCTACCCAATACCCCCAATTCCCTCTGGCAATCTCCTCCCTAGTTCATGTCCATGGGTCATGCATATAAGTTCTTTGGCTACTCCATTTCCTACACTGTTCTTAACAGCCCCCTGTGTATTCTGGACCCACCCATTTGTACTTCTTAATCCCTGCACCTTTTCCTCCATCCTCCCCATTCTCCCTCCCAACTGATAACCCTCCAAATGACCTCCATATCTATGATTCTGTTTCTGTTCTGTTTGTTTTCTTAGTTTGTTTTTTAGATTCAATTGTTGATCATAGTGAATTTACTGCCATCTTAATGTTCATAGTTTTGATCTTCTTCTTTTTCTTATACAATTCCCTTTAACATTTCATATAATAATAGCTTGGTGATGATGAACTCCTTTCTTTGCCTTGTCTGGGAAGCACTTTATCTGTGTTTTGATTCTAAATGATATCTTTGTTAGATAGGGTAATCTAGGTTGTAAATCCTTGATTTCATCACTTTGAGTACCTCTTGCTAATCCCTTCCAGTCTGCAAGGTTTCTTTTGAGAAATCAGCTGACAGTCTTATGGAAACTCCTTTGTAGGTAACTCTGCTTTTCTTTTACTGCTTTTAAGATTCTCTCTTTATCTTTAACCTTTGGCATTTTAACTATGATGTGTCTTGGTGTGGTTCTCTTTTCGTCCATTTTGTTTGGGACTCTCTGCACTTCCTGGAATTGTATGTCTATTTCCTTAATCAAATTAGGGTAGTTTTCTTCCATTATTTTTTAAAATAAGTTTTCAGTTTCTTGCTCTTTCTCTTCCTACACACCTATATTCAAATACTGGTACACTTGAAGTGTCCCAGAGGCTCCTTATCCTACCCTTGTTTTTTTTTTAATTTTTTTTCTTCTTGCTATTCTGATTGAATCTTTTTTTCTTATGTTCCAAATCATTGATTTGATTCTTGGCTTCATCCACTTCACTATTGATTTCCTGTAAATTTTTCTCTATTTCACTTAGTGTAAACTTCATTTCTGCCTGGGTCTCCTATGCTGTTGAAATACCAAATGAGTTCCTTGAGCATCCTAACAACCAGTTTGTTGGACTCTGCATCTGTTAGATTTCTTTTCTCCATTTTGTTTATTTATTTTTCTGGAGTTTTATTCTGTTCTTTCATTTGGGACATATTTCTTTGTCTTCTCATTTTGGTAGCATCTCTGTATTTTTTTTTCTGTGTATTAGGTAAAGCTGCTTTGAATCCCTTTCTTAGTAGCATGGCCTGTTGTAGAAAAGCACACACATAAGTTGGATGAGATGGAGCTTTAGGTTATTGCCAGGGCAGGGCAACCCATGTGAACCAGACTGATGGAGTCTCAGATATGATGTTTCCACTCTGTGGTCCTGTGTGTGGGAGAGCTCAGAAAAGAGACAATGGCCACTGCCTGGCCTCTGAAGTTTTGTCTGGGGGCAAGTTGTCCTCCAGCACTTGCCCTGATGCCAGACAATTCAGTCTCTCCCTGTATGCCACTGGTGGCCTTCCAGCTGCTGCCCTGGTGCTGGAGCCCAGAGGGAGTGAGTCTGTGTAAGTCCTAAGTCCACTGTGGGCCCTTTAAGAGGAGACACCTGAAAATCCTGCAGTATTTTCCACTGCCCCAAACCCCACTGTATTTTACAGCCAGAAGTTATAAAGACTTATCTTCTTGGCACTGGAACCCTGAGCTGGGTGGTCTGGTGTGGTGCTGGGATCCCTTGCTCCTGAAGTATCTTTCCCGATTTTTACCCACCACATGTGTGTGTGGAACCACCCATTCCACCTCTCAGCCCCTCCACCTCTTCTACCTGTCTAGGGAATGTGGCCTCTTTAATTCCTTGGTTGTCAGACTTCCATACAGCTCAATTTTCTGATGATTCTGGATAATAGTTGTTTTGTAGTTTTATAATTTTTGCTGTGGTTGTGCAAGGAGGTAATCCATGTTCACCTATGCCTCCATCTTTACCAGAAGTCTCCAGGTGTCTAAATATTTTCTCTCTCTGCTTGGACTCTGGGTGTGTTCTTCAGCACCCTTTTCCACCTCCCTACTGTGCTCTTCAGCTTTATTAAGTCCAGAAATTTTATCATCCAGGACATTTTAAATTTCAATGATTATTTTATTTGTGATAGTTTTAGTTGGCTTTTTTAAATATATAAACCTGATGTTGTTTTTACCTAGTTTGTTTTATAATTTCTAAAAACTTCTGTTATCCATCTTTTTTAAAATAATTTTTATTGTTGTTCAAGTACAGCTGTCTCCATTTTCCTCCTTCCAATCCCCCCACACCACCCCTCCCTGCCTCCCATCCTTGATCCTACTCCCTTTGTCTTTGTCTGTGTGTCCTTTATACATGTTCCTTGATGAACCTTCCCCTATTTCCCCCCATTATCCTTCTCCCCCTTCCCCTCTGGTTATTGTCAATTTGTTCTTTATTTCAATGTCTCTGGTAATATTTTGCTTGCTTATTTGTTTTGTTGATTAGGTTCCACTTATAGGTGAGATCATACAGTATTTGCCTTTCATTGCCTGGCTTATTTCACTAAGCATAATGCTCTCTGCGTCCATTCATGCTGTGGCAAAGGGTAGGAGCTCCTTCTTGCTTTCTGCTGCATAGTATTCCATTGTATAAATGTACCACAGTTTTTTGGTCCACTCATTTACTGATGGGCACTTAGGTTGCTTCCAACACTTGGCTATTGTAAATTGTGTTGCTATACACTATCTCTTTTGATACCTCAAATGTACTTACTCTAAAGTCTCAGTTACATTGGTCTATAAAATTAGTTTCAATGTGGAGTAAAATCCTGTCTTGATTATTGACTTTGTTGGCTCTCTTTCTTAGCATTAGGTTTCTTTATTTATTTTGGAATTTGGGTATGCAGACTCTTTTCAAATGGAAGTCATGTTTGTTCCTTGTTTTCTTTCTCTCTCTTCCTCACTCAGGGCTCACCCTGCCCATTCTCCCACTATTGCCCCCAGCCCTCTTACTCCCTAACCCTGAACCATAGTTTCTGGTGGCATTTCAGGGTTGTGGTTGTGTGGTGATAATAGGGGCACAGCAGATCCAGTCACCAACCCCTTCCCAATTAGCAGGTTGTGTCTTCTCCTGTGTCTTTAAGCCTGCAGATTCTAGAACTGCAGCCCAAGTAATTAGCTGGAGTAGCTTTTCAGCCTCTCTTCCAAAGCCTGAAAATCAATCCCATGTACCACTATTAATCACACACTCCATAAGGAAAGGAACTGTATATGTTTTGGTCACCACTGTATATCCAGTGTATGAAATAGTGTCAACACATAGTAAGTTGAAAGAATGAAGGCTAACAAGTCGCAAACAGAAGTTGCAAACTATACCTTTGAAGTTGAACCTGGAGCTTTGTTTGCATCCAGTCTCCCTGGAGGGATATAGTTACATATTCTTAAAGAAATACAATTCGACTATTTTCAAGGACATAGACATTGGAACTAACAGAATGTTATTTAGAGTCCTCTCTTAATGAATATAAAATAAGCCATTTATGAAAAGCCCATTGGTTTCTGAATAAACAATAGTTTCTAAAGTGTGGGAGGAGCCAAAAATGATGTTCTCTTAGGTCACTGAAACACCTCTCTTCCCCACACACAGGGTTTCTAGATTTAGCAAATAAAAGCACACAATGCCCAAGTAAATGGGAATATGAGATGAAAACAAAGAATTGTTATTATAAATTAATCCCAGATGTTGCACAGAATCTACTGTTACACTAAAAATTATTGTAGTTCATCTGAAATGTAACCCCCCCCCCCAGCATCCTGTACTTTATCTGGCAGCCCTGCCCACCTCACTTTTTTAATCCTCGTCTTGCACCACCCTCTGGAAGGAAGCTGGCCAGCCTCCACCCCAAACCCCCTACACTCTACACTCGTGAACTTGCATTGATACATTTTCACTTCACACACTGTGAGGCTTGTGAAAAGATGAGGTTCACCAGCCAGCAGCTCTCAAACCCATTGTGCCCTTGTAAAGAAAGCAGTGTGGCCTTTGGCACTGCTCCAGGGGGAGGGCTGTGTGGGCTGTCCCCCATAGCGCCCTATTTTAGTCACAGTCGTTAGCGCTGGAGAAAAAGCACCCTGGTCATGAGATTGTCCTTTTGCCATGTCACAGGAGTCAGTACAACCAGTGCCTGAAAGCGAGCTCGAGAGAAAAGATCTGTCTCCTGAGCTGAGGACTCTGGAGCCTCGTTCTGAAACATGCCTACATTTTTTTTTTTACCAGCCAAAATCCCTGACATCTGCCCTGCACAGAGACAAACAGCGTTTTTGTTGTTTTTTTTTTTTAACCTAAAAAAGAAGCAGTGATTTCAGACTAAATCAGGCATGGCCACAAGACCCAAACTTAAGAGAAGTGGGAGGAAGCGCCACCTTCACTGAGCTCGTGGTGTAAACACACTGATGTAGTTACTCCCTGTTCCCACCTGCCGCGGTATGGCTGCGCTTCACAAACCAGGAAACAGAGGCCCAGAGAAGCCGAGCCCCTTGCTTGGAGCCACACAGCTAGTGGCAGAGCTTCGATTCCAATTCAGGTCTTTGGGGACACAGACCGGCCAGCCCTAGCACCGCTCCTTCTCTCTTTTCATGGAGTTTCCATTACCTTCTGACCCCAGAGCTTGACTGGAGATGGGCGGAGACCCTCACGGGCAGCTCCCGCTCTCCCTCCCCTCCTACCCCCGATGCTCCCTTCTCCACCAAGCTGGCGGACCCTTACTCGGGGCGGGAGGGGTCAATGGAAGGGAACACTCTTCTTGGACCAGGGTACCTTCTTCCCCTCCACTGCTGAGGGTGCAGAGCTCGTGGTGCAGAAGTAACTCCAGGGGAGCCTCCGGGGCCGGAGCACGGTGCCCAGCACATAGTAAGTCTCACGTAGTATTCGGTGAATAAAAGAATGAATGAACAAAAAAGACTACGCCAGTATGTTGGCCATTTTGAATGATACTCCCACCCAGAACAACCTTGGAGAAAGTGCCAAAGAACTTAATTTGGTCAGAGTTTCAAATGTCCCCTGCAGAGTCGTCGTCCCCTCTCCTCCTGCGTGCCGGCACTGCTGTCTGCGTGCGAGGAGCGCGCGGTGTACACGAAACCAAACGCGTGGACCGCTGCCCTGGCAACACGCGCCAGTCACCCCAGACTTTTGTGGGAAGAGGAATAACAATTATCAGCAATTATTGGTGTTAAGCCTTAAAAAATGGCTTTTTGTTCATGTCAGCGCTACAGCCTTAGGAGTCCCAAAGACAGGCGATAAAGCGCTGACTCCCAATGTCACCCAAGTCACTGAGGTGTCCTGGGGAAAGCACAGAAAGTGACTTCTCCGGGTGGCCCTCCCCTGGGCAGAGGAGCCTCCGGGTGCGGCAGTACCATCTAGAACTTTCTGTCCCTAATGAATCAGCCTTTTCACTGACTCTGACATAAGCTTTGCTTCTTTAATTTTTTCTCTTAAGGTGGGGCAGGTGAGTTGGCAGAAGGAGAGAAAAAGTGGGTTATGTCTGGAAAATAGATGACCATTGGGAAGTTAAAAACAATGAAAGCTAAAAATTGAGCCAAGTTATGTATTTTAAAGATTGTATTTGATAGGATCTTATAATGCTCAAATCACCCACAACTGGTGTTCAGTAAACGTGGGGGATAAGTACATTAATCAAGAAAGAATATTCATAACTATGAGCCTGGGAACTAAAATATTTGTTTGTCACATTGTTTCTATAGGAAAATACGTGTTGCATTCCAAACAACTGACTTGCAGTGGACTTTTGCGGAAGCTGGGGCTCTGCCGTGGGGGTGGGTTACGTGACACAGACCACAGTCTCCAGCCCGGGCCTCTCATGACCAACCCACACATTTAGGAGCCCACAGCCTGGGTGCAGGGAAGCAGTCACTGGCCAAGAAACAAAGTCTTGTTAACAAAGGAATATTCTGGAATGTGAGCTCACAACAGAGGGCAGAAAATGGTACCTAAAATCCAGCCCTTCTGTCTTCCAGTTAGGAGTGCCTTCAGTCAAAACAGAGTATTAACCAGCCATTCATTCATTCACTTATTTGAAAAAATACTCATGTGCGTCCATGCTCTCTCTCCACAAGCCCTTGAAAATAACACCAAAGGGATGTTTAAAAATATATTAACTTATAAGGGCACAAAGAACAGGAAGATAACGTGGGAGATGGAAAGTGGGGGTGGAAAGAGACACATGTAATTAATTCAGCAAAGCAGAAGGAGTCCCAGTGATGTGCCTGCTAGGGGGTGTGGGAGTCTCTCTACACACCCCTTTAAAGCTCAGCATCTGGGGGTACCGGTAACTTGGGAGGTAAGGGTGAGGGGTGAGGCTGAAACCTGAGAAACTACTTATAAATCTGAAGCAAGAGGGGTGACTCTTAAGTGTCATTTCTTACTTCCTGCAGCCAGGTAACTCCCCACCCACCTTGAGAAGCTTCTTTTAAGGAGATATTGAAACTGGAGAGGCTCAGGACATGAAGATTCCAGGCAGGGTGTGGACTTGGCTGGAAACCAGGGGATTAAGTGAAACTGCACATTCTGAACCTGGGGACGCTCACACACTTTCCACTCTGCTCACAGCCCCCAACCAGGCATGTCACCACTAGCCCGACAGACAGGGCGATGTTAGAGAAAGACTTGGGGCCCTGGTTGGTGAGGCTCAGTGGGTTGGCTGTTGTCCCACAAACTGAAAGTTTGCTGGTTCAGTTCCAGTCGGGGCACGTGCCTGGGTTGCAGGCCAGGTCCCAGGTTGGGGGTGTGTAAGAGGCAACCTATCGATGTTTCCCTTGCACATAGAGTTTTCTCCCTCCCTTCCTTTCTCTCTGAAAATAAATAGATGAAATCTTTTTTTAAAAGACGTAGGGTTGCTAACCTTGAGGTCCTCCAGTGAGGAGTCACATCTCATCACCCAGTGGAGCCCCAAGGCTCACCCTACATGGAGCCCCACCTTGTGTCAGTGCCTCGTTCTCAGCTACTAGCCTGAGTTGGCAGCAGTTATCTGGGTGGTGGGATAAGAGGGACAGTGACTCTCTCTCCCCGTCCTCTTTTTAAGGTTTTATTTATTTATTTTTAGAGGGTGGGGAGGGGAGGGCGAAAGAGAGGGAGAGAAACAGTGATGTGAGAGAGAAACATGTATCTCTAGCAGGCGCCAGGCTGGGATGAAACCAGCAATCCCTTGCTTTGCGATGGGACAATGGACCAACTGAGCCACACTGGTCAAGGCAACAGTTACTCTCTCCTGAAGTTTAATTTTAATTTGTGTCCAAGGAATACATGTATGAAGGTTTAAAAAGCCCAACAATGCTGCAAGGACTCATACTGAAAAAAACAAGTCTCCCAGCTCATGCAATGCCACCCCTGACTCCCACTCCCTGGGGCCACTATTTTCCATTCTTTTAGCTGTTTCTTCTCTGCATTTATACATAACGTGCTTACACTGCTGACTTCCTGATTTTTCCATTTTGGACTTTATCTATTGACTTCTAATTTAGGATGTTTTGGATTCAGCTCTCTTCCTCCACCACCTGTATCATCCCTTCAAATGCTCAAAATGATCCTACATTTTAATTGTCTTCATATTTGGGCAATACTTTCCCTTTCAAAAACATAGCTAATACAAGGATATGACATTTTCTCATGACTAGGTAGACATTTATATTTTTTTAAAGAAAAGTATTGTCCTAGTTGAAGCCAACTAAACAAAGTGTCATTTTGAGCACAAGAGAGAACCCATGTAACGGGTTTTGCTAGGCAGGTTCTCCTTTAAGTGGCAGAGAGGCAATGACTTCAACTTGGCATGGAAAGAAACGTGATCCCAGCATGCCCCTGGGCAGCATAGTATTCCAGATTTGCATAGTCAATACACCCAACCCTGTCTACCAGCTTTCCACTCTTGAAACCCACCTGCCTGTAAGGCAAGGATGACTTGACTATGGTGAGAGCGCTGATTCTCCATGTTTTCACTTTTGATGTAAAGTAAAGTTACAAATAGCAGATAATGGGAAGTGGAGGGGAGAGATGGAAAGATGGGAACTGTGCTAATAACCTCATCTGACATAGTGGTGGGCCCAAAGGCATGGTGTCGATGGAAAAAGAAATGGAGGGTTAAGTTTGTCATATACTTGTATAGAGGGAACAGTAAAAGAAACAAATCACAAATCAGAAAGTTGGGGGCAGGGAATCAGGAAGCTAAATCCTCATGTTCATTGAAAGCGAGTCAATAGACAATGTCAGATTGTCTAATTGTTTTTAAAAACAGGAAATTGTTTTTTTAAACATTCTGAATAATTTTTCAAAAAGGCAAAAACAAAATAGTGATCTCTTGCAAGTGGCATGAGTGTGGTGTGAGTACATAGTTTTCTCTATGTTTAAACCCCCATACTTTTGAATTCTTTAAAACCTTGTGCACATAATACTTCAATGCCAAAGCTGTGGAAGGGGAAATGCATTTTAAAAAGGACACACGTTTAAAAGTTGAGTTCAATGCAAAGACAGGTGCCAGGACCCCAGACACTCATTCTGCAATGGCAATCTCTACTGTTATTCCCTCAAAAATGCACATTTCCCAGGCGCTTCTTTAAATGGTAATACAAGCTCAACAGGTCTGTTGTTGAGAGATTTACAGAGTTAGAATTGGACGTGGGCAACATTAAGAGCAGTATAACGTATTTTCATTGCCCTTACTGTTGGCTACAAGGCAAGTGCACCCACCACTTAGATAATAACGAGAGACTGCCTAGAAGTAAGACATGCTTCCTTATGGTGCATCTGGTTTCTTGTACCAAGTTCTATTTATTGTCTGAAATCCTGTTTTTTTTTCTGAAGCAAGTCTCTCTGATTTGCCCAAGCCCCGTCCACATGGCAAAGCTGGGTTTAAAGGAAGATGAGAGGTTCAAGGTATAACAAGTAGTTTTGGACCCTGTAGCCAGCTGTCCTAGGTTGTACAATGGATACCACATTTCCCCTCATCGTCCCAACTCTCAGTCAAATTTCTTAGTCAAAGGGAAAGGGGCAGTGTCATCTTTGCCAAGAAAGTTGCCCTTAGTAGGCTCTCAAGTTGCTGAAAGAATGAATTCACAGGAAGACATAGGAGAGCAGCCACGGTGTGACCCCAGCCAGCTTTACCAGCTTCTTCTCCCCTTCTGTGTCCCCATTCTGGGGACAGGTGCCTACCGTCTGTCTCTGGAGGGGGACATGCTCCTTTGTGTTCCTTTGCCTTTGTCTATCCTGATTCCCCTGCCTGGAATGCCTTCCCCCACCTTTTTGCCTTCACGAGTTACCTTCTTTAAAGGAGCCTCCCCCAGCACAGCCTTCCCAGGCTCCAGAGGCAGGGAGGGCATCTCCCAAGGGTTCCCAGCAGCGTATCCCATCCAGGTACTCAATAGAGGTTCTTTAACCTATATTCAAACATTGCCACTAGGCCTCTTTTGGAAGGCAAACTCAAAAATGATATCCTAATTTGTATCCATGGGAAAAATATAATCCAGAAGCTCACCAAGCTGATCGAGAAAGGCATTAGGTGTTCCAGCAAGTGCAGAGGTCAGGAAATACTGTCGCTGAGGGATGCACTTTTGAGAAAACAGCACCCTTTAGACGCCGATGGCCTACGCATTAGCCGTGGAGAATGCGGACGCTCTCCACAGCCCTGCTCCCTGTCCATGGCAGGTGCCTTTCCAGCCAGCTGGACTGTTGTGTTTGTAGACAGATTTGCTCTGCATTCATGTGCCCTCAAAAATCAGGCATTTTGTAGTCATTTAAACACTTTTTAATTCTGGAAAATTTCAAACATGCACATATAAATCTTCATATACCCATAACCCAGCTCTAACAATGATCAATGTCTTGTCAATCTTATTTTACCTATCCTTCCACACAACTTTTTATGGGGGAGGGGAAGGGAGGAGTATTTTAAAGCAACTCACAGGCATCTCAGAGGCTATACAAGGAGAGCATCCGAAAAACCCCAGAATTATCTTCTGGAGGGTGGATCCCTTGTAGTCCAGGCTTCTCCCATCAGGTGAGTGTTCTAGGAACCCATCTGTATCAGTGTGCCAGCTGGCATTGTTGTGAGAGGCTGCATTCCACTTCAGTGAATTATTTTTGAAGACTCAACACATTTTCCTTTTTCATGATGGGTGATGTACAAGCTCACCTGCACACACCTCTTCGAATGTTCAGCAGTTTTTGACCAAAAATGGCACAACTCCCATACCCCACCCTCCCTAATCACCCCATCTTGCCCGGAGCAACTTTTTTTTTATTTCCTCGGATGAAAAAAGTCCTCAAAGGGAAAGTTGGATGTGGTAGAGGTGAAGCAAAAAGCAGCAGAAGCACTAAAGATGTCAAAATGGACAAGCTCAAAAACTGTTTTGAGCAGTGGAGAGGAGTCTTGATAAGTGTATTGTATCACATGGAGAGGACTTTGAAGGCGACTGAAGTTTAAACATGTGAGAGTAAATATACAATTTTTTAGAAATAAATTGGGGTGTTTTTTGAGTTCCCCCTTGTATATCTCTCTAACAGACAAGTATTTCTTTAAAATTGTGCTGAAATACACATAATATAAATTGACCACATTATTCACTGTAAGTGAACAGTTCCGTGGCGTTAAGTACATTCGTACATTCACGTGGCTGTGCCACCACTGCCGGCACCCATCTATCTCCAGAACAGTGTCCTCGCCTGAAACTGCAGCTCTGTGCCCACCAACAGTAACTCCTGTTCTCCCTTCGCGCCGGCCCTGGTAACCACTGTTCAACTCTGCGCCTATGGGATTACCTATTCCAGATGCCTCATACTAGTGGAATCCTGTGATACGAGTCCTTTTGTGTCTGCCTTATTCAGCCTAATGTCTTCAAAGTTCATCCATGCTGTAGCATGCCTCCGAATTCCATTTCTTTTTAAGACTGATAAAGGCTTTTAGTGTAATTTTCACGACAAACAAAATTAACAGTAATTTCACAGCATCATGTAATTAGCCAGTCTTCATGTGTGTTTCCCAAATCACCTCTCTAGATGTCATGGTATGGTTAGTTTGACTGGATCAGGAGCCAAACAAGGTCCGAGTGTTGCATTTGGTTGATGTCTCCTAAGCCTCCTTTAATTTATGATAATTCCTTCTCTTTTGTTTTTTCATGCTATTTATTTGTTCGGAAAAAAATGAAACCACTTGTCCCATAGAATCTCCCCCATTCTGGATTGGGCTGGTTGCGTCCTCACAGCGTTACTTTATCATTTCCACTAGGCCCTGAATTCCCTGAAGACTAATAGGCAGATCGAGGGGCTTTCTGAAATTCAGTTCCCTTGGTGAGCAGTGTGCCCCTTTACAGCACTGCAAGCGGCTCGCGGAGTCTGCTGGCCCCATTTCCAGAGATCTTCCGATGGGCCAGTGGGTTCCAGCCTGATCTCTCCATTGAGAGTATAGCCTTTTACCATAAGTGCTCTTAAGTCTTTGTGAGTGACCTTAAGCATGTGTCTGTCTCTCTATGTATATATCTGTATCAGTCACCACGCTCAGTCCTAGAACTGTCCTCTAGTTGTCCTGTAGATCCTCACAGCTCCCACTGTCCCTGCTCAGTCTGTGATGCTGAACAGCCACTCCTAGGATTCTGAAGCTCTCAGGTTGCACCCAGGATGGCTCTCCACTTCCAGTTGGTCTTTGAGTTGCCCACAGAGGGGCACCCACTCAGAGCCACAGAGATCTACCTGAAAGGAACCCTCACCCACCTGCCTTGATGGCAGGCTCCAATGGCCAGGCTCTCACAGAGAGTACATCTTCCTCCCGTCTAGTCTCGCCCTCTTCCTGGAGGTGAATTCCATTTCCTTTACTTTTCGGGTGGGTGGGGCTGAGGAGCAGCCTCTGCCTCACAGCTCCCATGTTGAAGTCCCACAGAGAAGCAAGAGAGAGCTGGTCTCCAGCAGCCACAGCCAGATGCCCCCAGCAGTTGGCTGGCTCTGACTGGGTCCCAAGCCCATTCCTGGACTAATCACCGTGGCTCATGGCACAGGTTTGCTCTGACTGGTCACCCAATGCACAAGGGCCAGGAAGATGAGGGGAATGGCTTTCCTAGAAAAGGGAAAATGGGAAATACTACCTGAATCAGGGTGGATAGATGCTGAACAGCCAAGAAACAATACCCACTAAGAATTATGGGAACACAGAAAAGATGTGACCAGGGCTGACTTCATGAATGTGTGACCTGTGCAGTCTCGCTCTTAAAGGGCCCCACACTTGGTTTAATCTTCTGCTGTCACCAGCTTGAAATTCTTAACAACTGTCTAACAAGGGGATCCACACTTTCACTTAAATTACAAATTACATAGCCAATCCTGGGTGTGACTAACATTACATTATATACTTGAAGAAGTGACTGTGGAACTGAATTTTGAAAGAGAAAATAGCAGTTTTCCAAACGGAGAGGCCTAGGTTAGGGTTGGGGGAGAGGAGAAGGAAATTCCAGGCAGGGGGATCAGTGGAGACCAAGCAGCCAGGTGACAGAGCTCCAAGAGAAACTGAAACCGCTAGCGCCTCAAGTGGCCGGAGTTCAAAGTGCCAGTGGGGCGTGGCCCCAGCTGAGTTGGAAACACAGGGACGGAGAAGGACCTGTTGTGTCACGCCAGGAGGCTGGCACTCAATAAATACTTGTTGAATGAATTAATAAATACAAGTCAAGTGAGTCACAACATTAGAAGGATTACTTATTTTTAAACTTATATTATTCTAAACGACGATTACAAAATAACTGCCCCGTTTTCCACCTCTCTTTTCCACAGTAGACTGAGGCTAACTTTTCACTGTGCAGTATCAGCGTCCACTGATCTTTATCATCAGCACGTAGCAGAGTTAACATTCCACCTCTGTGACTTCACCATCCAAATATTTATGAATCAGAGCAATGTTTCTAAGAACCTGTTTTCTGATTGTTTACTTTATAGCAATAATAGTGTGCTTTAATTACAAAGATGACGTCTTAAAACCAAAATAGAACAAGCCTCAATTGTGTGGGAGTTCATTGCTTTGGTGATAAAAGGGAAACACAGACAGTGACTCAGGTGGAACGCTGTTTCGTTTTCATTTTGTGTTTTCTTTGGTCCAACATGTCCGGATAAGTCACAGAGCCAATGCAGAACCGTGCTGGGCAATTTGAAAGTTAAAATTAAGGCTTTATATGTCAGAAGGAAAGTACACAGTCCCTATTCATCAAGCCTCTCCCTTTCCAAGGCCAACATGAAAGAGAAAAAAATGGGTGGCTTTCCTTCAGCATGTGGATGATGAGCTGGAAACGGTCCATATTTTGTACCCAGGTTCTTTAAAGGAATGCTGAAGACACGATACTGGTTCTTCTGAATTGAGCATCTCTTTGGGTTTCCATCACAGCCTTGTTTCAATTTAAATCAAGCACAAGAGGGGACATTTGTGTTTGGGTATCTGCTAAGTGCTGGGTGTGGAGCCTTTGTCTGCCTCATTCGTTCTCGTGTTCCCAGCACCTTGAACGATGCCTGGCATGCAGTAGGCGCTCAATAAATTATCCGGTGAATAAGTAAATGAATTTATTCCTCAGGGCAGTCCCATGTGGCTGCGGTAACTTTCAGATCAGGAGACAGAGACTAAACTCCATGCTGACATCCAGGGAAGGTGACGGTCCACCCTGCCAAGCACGTCCCAGGCAGACAGAGACAGCATGGGGCCACCTCCATGACTAGCTTTTGTGTGACCAGGTACATGCGTCTTCTGTAGAACGGTTGTTCCATAGGGAGTGAAGATGAGAGAAAGAGGGCACTGAAAGTGCAACAACTCCGCCATGCCCACCATCTTCACAATCACCACTGACTGTAGACACAGCTGGAAATCATAGAACTGAAGGGCTGTAAGGACTTTCAAAATTTACAATACGAGGTGCTTCCGTTTGGGGGTAATTTGTTCCATTCTGGACTAAGTTACACTACACACACACACACACACACACACACACACACACACACTAGCCCCCCACACCCCAGCTTACCAGCCCTGCAAGAAGGAAAGTGGACCCAAGGCTCATGTCATTTCCGCTTACCCAGTGCTCTCCATTCTAGATGAACCCTCTTTGGTTTTCTTTGTTTCGTCGATGTCAGCCAAGGCTAGGTTTAGCAGGACAGAAGTTCTCTGAGTTTACAGGAGATGGATTAGCCATCCCATCCCCCACCTTAGAAACGATTTTATTCTTTCCTGAATCCCTCTCAGCTCTGGGCTCATGGCAGGCACTCCATGAGTGCCTGACACAACTAAGCCAGGATTCGATGGGGATGGGATCTCTGTCCTTCGTATCCCTCAGTGGCAGGACCAGAAAAAGTAGGGAACCACCCCTTTCAAAGGCATCAGATAATAGTATAACATAAAGTTTGCAGTTTCATCTTTTAAGAATGAACCCACCCCCATTAAAGGAAATTCAGTAATATAAATACAGGATGAAAGTATCATCCACCTATATTTCCACCATCCAGACTGAAACACTTTGAATATTTTATGGCATTTTTTTCTCTTTTGTATTTATTTATTTATGGGCTTTATTGAGTTGTAATTGGTCTACATTTACAATACATGTGTCTTGTTTTTTAAACTTATCCCCACAGCATTCTCTAAGTTATAAATTCTCTGCTGACATCTTTTGAAATAGTGGCATGGCTTGGGAAAAACAGACTCTTGTTTCCTCGGTCCGTTCTCCAGGAGGCTGGCCTGAGGGTCACTGACTTCTCTGGTCCCTTGGTGGCTTCTCCAGTGGTCGCCAACCACTTTATCAGCAAGCTACCTGAGGTCAACATTGCTATTTTTTTTTATTAAGACTAACTTTTGTAAAGAACAGTTTTAGGTTCACAGCAAAACTGAGAGGAAGATACAATATGTAGCCTTTTTCAGATCAGCTTCTTTCACTCAGTGATATGTGTTTAAGTTTCCTCTGTGTCTTTTCACGGCTTCAAAGCTCATGTCTTTTTAGTGCTGAATGATAGTCCATTGTCTGAACGTACCACAGCCAATCTAGCCATTCATCTACTGAAGGACACCTTGATGACTTCCTGCTATAAATATCCGTGTGCAGGTTTTTGTGTGGACATGTTTTCATTCTTTTACATAAATACTAAGGGGCGTGCTTGCTGGATTGTATGGCAACAGTGTGCTAAGTTTTTAAAGGAGCCGCCAAACTGTCTTCCAGAGCAGCTGCACCGTTTTGCATTCCCAGCAGCAGTGAATGCGAGCTCCTGTCGCTCCACGTGCTTGCCAGCATTTGGTGTTGTCAGTGTTCTGGGCTCTGGCCATTCTCACAGGTGTGTGGCTGTGCCTCACTGATGTTCTGGTTTGTCCTTCTGTGATGCCATATGATGCGAAGCATCTTTTCATAGGCTTATATGCCGTGTGTATATCTGCTGCAACAAGATGTCTGTTAGTGTTTTTGGACCATACTTTTAAATCGAGTTGTCCTCTTATTGTCGAGTTAGGGTCAGTATGACTGTCCAAAGCCCGAGGGAAATCACAGGTGAGAGCTGTGCCCCAGCGGGGACAGATTTATGTGGCACTTGGCTATTAGCAGTAAGTTCCCAGTAATCTAGAACAGGCTACATTGGGTCCTAGGGACCAGCCTGGCTGCCCTTCCTCCTTCTCTGCCTTCTCTCCTCTGAGCCTTTCTGTCACTTTGGTGTCACCAACATGCTGATGCCCAGGGGCCACTCTTTTCTTGACATCCCAGCGCTAAGCACTGTGTTTGCCCCCACATAAACCCCTGGGCCTGTTTCAGCCCCTACTCCCTATCATACCAATCAGCCCCGCCCCACCCTGCTCCCAGCTCTGCTCTGTAACACCTTGAGGTAGAGGACGCCTACCCTCTCCATCTGTCCTGACACCAAGCTGCCGCCAAAATTTAAAGGTGGCCGCCTGGAACTTCCCCCAAATCATCCCTCCCTGTGCACCTCATCGCCTGCTCCCCAGGACCAGCAGCACTGCCTCCCTCCCAGGGTCCACCAGGCACTTGCTTAGGGCATTGGTAAAGTAGGCACAGCACCCCCAACCCCTCCTCCACAAAAAATGAGGGAAGCTCAGCTGTAATGATGGAATCTTGAGTTTTGCAATGACACAATCTTATTTTACTTTTTATGCACCAGAGCATTGTTTTGTGGGTAATTTTTATGGAGACTGAATGACATATGAGACTGGACCACCATCTTCTCGGTGCGTCTGGCCTTCGACCCCTCCCCTGACCAGCGTGTCGTGGCTTCCTGATGCCTCTGCCGGCACCCTCCTCTCCCACGCAGTCCACCCCCAGCCCCGCACCAGCAACCTTCCTGAGCAGCATCCACGTCTCCATCCGCTGGCCAAAGACCCTGTGACCCACCTCTTCGAGTTGTGCCTGGACACAATCCAAACCGATGATTCCAACCTTGAAGGCCTATGGCAGTCTGTTCCCTATCCGCTCTCCACCCTCCCGGCCACTACCGTTTACTCCCTAACTTCCCCTCCCCTCCACACATACTCCTGCTCAGCAGCTGCCTCACCGTTCTGCAGATCTGCTACAGGTTTTCACCATTCTATACTTTACTCATTGCCTGCACACTTACTGTGGGCCTAGCACAGAGAATAGTGCTAGGAGCTGGAATGATGCAAGGAGCTGGGAATAAGCACAGAGAATAACAGGGCACAGCCCCTCTCTTCCTGGCACCCACAGCCTCTGCATTTGCCTCCCTCTGTGCCTGGAATGCTTTCCCTCCTCTCCTTTCCAGAAAATGCTCAGCTTTCAACCTCCAGCTCAGAAGTCACTTTGTCCATCAGCCTTTGCCAGCTCTCCTGGGCAGAGCCTTCCTGCCCCACTTTAGCTTTTATTATATAAGCCTGTAACTATCTGTTGTCAAAGTCAGTCTCCCCAGGAGCTGTGAGCACCTGCAGGGCAGAGAAGCATCACTGTGTACCTGCAGCCCTGGACATGGTACCTGGCTCATAGTAGGTGCTCATTAAATGTTTGCTGAATAAATATTTGGTTATCGAACACCTGCTATGTGCTAGATAGTGTTTCATGCATGTTACTTTTCCACCTAAAGTCCTCAAGGGCAAGGGGTGTTCTTAGATTGCCCTTGCAATGCCCCAGATGGCTAAACGTGCTGCTGAGGTCAGGATCTGGTGATAGGAACAGTATGGAGAATTGACTGACAGGTATAAACTCACGGTGACTCACTCCACCCGCAGCCACTCCAGTTTCAAGTACAAGCTCATCATCAGATGATTTCAGTTCATCATATTTTGGGAAACAGAACAAACATCCAAAAAGCCCTACTCAGTTTACTCAGTCAATAGCAGGGCTTATGTTTGTGGTTAAAGCAAATTCTGGAATAAGTGCAAACTTGGCAGATGGGATAGCATCGCAGAGGGCACAGGGATCTGGAATTTTTCAAGTGGGAATCTTCTGGGACTTCAGGAGTGTGAATTATCTGGTAAGGTCAACTCTAGAAGGTTCTGTGCATTCAACCAGACCTTGGGAAAGCAGGGGTGCCCATTTTCAACAGGGATTGGAGAGGAGCAAGGCTGAAAACAAATAAGCACATGCAAAGCTCTCTGGGCTTTGGGGGACAGTACAACTTAGTAGAAGTTTTGAAGTAAGTCAGACCTGGGTTTCAATCAAGTGACTATGAGCAATTTTCTTAGCCTTTCTGAGCTTTGGTTTCCTCACCTGTAAACCTGAAATAATAATACCTACCTCATAGGGTTATTACAAGAATGAAATGAGATATTGGGTATTTTTAAAAGTGCTTACCGTGGTTCCTGGCATGTAGTATGTGCTCAGTAAATAGTAATTACTAAATATGAACTGGCTTCACATATATTCCTTAAAATTTGTATTAACATCAGTCAGTAAGTCAGCCTGAGACACAGTGCTTTCCACCGGGGTCCAGGCATTTCTGACGTACGAGGGTTCTCTATGACTTGCCAGCGACAAGGGTAGGGCATGAGGAAAGGGAATGGTATCATTTATTGACTATCTCCTATATGGAACTTGAGGGTGAGTTCTTTAACCCTCAGTATCACTTTGTAAGACATTTTCACTTTACGGGAGAAACTGAGGTTCAGCACTCAGCCAAAGCCAAACCAGAGGTGGCAGCCGGGGGATTTGAACTCAGCTGTATCTGAGTGTAGGTCCAAGGTTCTTTCCGCCATCCCTGGATCCTGCCCCTCCACCACTCACCTTCTCAGCTCCAGGGACGCTATGCGTGGCCAGCCACCAGCCCCTGTCAGTCGCTCTTCCCCTCACCTGTTCTTCACCTTGGCCGCAACCTTGCTGAACAGAGCATCTCCTGGGGCAGAGGGCCAAATGGGGGCTCAAACACCTGGCTGCTAAGGTTCCTCTCAGTGTAAGAATTTATGATTCTGAGACCACAGAGAGCCGCTTTTCCTCTCTGAGCTCACTATCCCCACCCAACAAATGAGGACACTGAACCATGTCGAAGCATCTCAGATCCTCCCATGAGCACTTGCAGAGAGGCAATAGGTGTTGTGGATAAGCACCCAGACTCGGGGACCAGGCTGCCTGGGCTTGGTTACTGCTCTGCCACTGGCTAGCTGTGTACTTCTGGCCATTATTCCCCTTCTCTGTGCCTCAGCCTCCTCGTCTATAAAATGGAGACATTCACAGGACTTACCTTGTGGAGTCGTTATGAGGATTAAGGCATTAACTACGTGTAAAGGGCGTAGCCGGCTGTCTGGACACAGGGAGTGCCATACTTTGAGGCAGAAGATGGGCAACCATTCTCCCCAGGAGCATAAATTTCAGTAGCCCACCACAAGCACAAAATGTATTTGATATCTTTTTCCTTTTCTTAAAAATTCTTGTGTGACATACCCATATTTGTTTAATATAAAGCAACATTTAAAGTTGCTTTATATTAATTAATTAAGACCGACACTCCAGCAAGATTCCCGCCTACCTCCTGGCTCTGGTGCACACTGGCGTACCCTGCACATGCTAACACGCAGTTTGATGGCGGTCGATGACTGCCAGGAGCCTTTCAGCTCTGGTGTGGCATAGTTCAGAGCATCAACACCACCAGGCTTCAGGAACCTGCTCTGGTGGCTGCTATACGGCATCCCCCACGCCCCCCACACTCCCCACGCCCCAGAGCCGGCACAGCAATTCCTGAGCTGAGGCACCACCTGAGCTCCAGCAGGCCTGCTGCCTGAGGGCACCGGCTGCATCCTGCCAGCTCTGCTGCCTCGGTGCTACCCACCGTGCCCCCACCCTGGATCTTCTGTTCTAAAGTGGACAAAGAGAAAATAAGGGGTGGGGAGTAGAGGGGAAGGGTTGAAGGTGATGCTTTGTGGGGGAAAGTGCCTGCGGATATTTTTGTTCGGATGGTAGGAAACAAGGAAAAGGCGCAGGTAGTCCATCTCCCACCGCGCCCTCCTTGGCCCTCAAAGACAGACACCGAGACCCGCTCTCTAGACCCTTCTAAGCAACAAGGTGACAAAATTTGATGCCCCCTTCTCCATTATAAAGACTTTACTTTATATAACACTCTAGCAGAACATCAGCAACGCCTAAATGCTAAAAGTAGGAGAATGACTGAGTAAATCATACCCCCTCCACTGGCCACTTAAAATCACGGTAATAAACGTCAGGAGGGTGGTTACCTCTGGGAGGTGGCGACAGGCAGGTGTGGTCCGGACTGGCCACGCAAGGGCTTCTAGGTGCTGGCGGTGGTAGTCTGTTTCTGAACCTGGGTGATGGGTTCTTGGTGTTTGTTTTATTACTAAAGTGACTCTCTGTGTTCTCTATACTCATTTGTATGTATGCTACATTTCAAAATAAAATGACAAAATATTTTTGAGAAGAAAAATGACGGTAATTAGGACCACATCCAATTCAGAATACTAAGCAAAAGAGCAAATTCCAAATCATAACTGTGTTTTTTTTTAAATTGCATGCATGAGAAGAAAGACTGAAGGGAACTCACCGAAATGCTTAGAGTGTTGAGATTATGGGTAATTTTTTTCTCTTACCTATTTCCCAAACTTTCACAATAGTTACACACACACACACACACACACACACACACACAGAAAAGTTCCCCTGAAAGGATTTTTAAAGGTACGATTTTTTAAATGATTTTCAAATCACTGTCACATCTGTTATCTCATGGATTCTTACAATCCTTTGGGTGGAGCCAGTACTAAGTAGTTCTGTTTTATAGACTGGAACACAGACGAAGTGTGTGTGATTTACGTAAGCCACTCAGTTGGCTGAAGGGAAACCTTCCAGTGGGTCTCAGGTCTCCTGAGTCCTGCATTAGCAGGACTGGGACTCCTGGCTGCTGGGACTTCATCCTTGGTACCCTCATTCTTAACTAGGAGTAGCTGCTACCTGGGCTTTGATCCTCTGGTCCAAGGTGGGTGTCTAGGTGGTTGAAAATGGAGCACATGAAAGATCCCAAAGATGCGGTCCCTGCCTGGGGTGCCCTCTTCCACTCTTTTCTTGAATAAGTCACAAAGTCCACAGGTAAACTGTTTTGAAATGTTGAGAGAGAGACAGACAGAGAGAGGTGGAGATGTCAGGCCAAGGCTGTTTGAGAGTCAACTTGGACAACATTTCTCCACTCTAGTTTTTGGAGGGGAAGAGATGATGGAAACGGGTCTGTCCTTGTGCAATTCAATGCCTCCCCCAACCCCAGGCCTTCTCTCCCTCCAACTCTCTTAGGAGAGGTTGCTGGGGGCTTACAGGGTGACTTTGGCAGAGGGTCTTCATTCGAGGCCCAGGGCTCCTCACTTCAGAGGGGCAATGCCTTGGGAGAGAATACCAAAGGCACAACCAGACCAGAACCCATATCCCCTGCTCCCAGCTCCGGGAGGGCACTCTGCCCAGGCCATTGGCCCGCGGTGCATGGGGCAGAGCCCCGACATGCACTGGAGTGGCTGAGGGTGGAGAACAGGGCTCACTCTCATTGTTTTCTGCATGGAGTCTTATCACCACTCCCCTGGAGATGGTCATCATTCTTGGATACAGCTCGACTTCCTCCACAATTGTTCGCCACAGACTAGGGGACAGAACGGGCTCTGGGAGAAATCCAGGGGTATCCCCCAAAGCCCTCCTTGATTCACAATTAATGACACCACTACCGAGGGACCGGCTGTGTGCTCCGTTCTCAGAGATCCTTCCGACAAACTTCTGTGTTAGGTGCCATTAGTGCTTTATTTCAGCCAAGGAAACGTAAGCCCAGAAATCGAAATGACGTATCCAAGGTGACAGAGTCCCTTTCCACACTTCAGAGCCCACTAGGCAATGCTTCCCTGAGTTTCCTGAGGAGGCAGGCCCATTTTGCAGGTTCTGAAGTTAGCGATCCTCCCTATTCAAACTGAGCTTAAGTGTGGGCTTTGGAAAGCAGAATAGAAAACCTACCCCACACGCTCTCTGAAGCAAAGTGGGTTGAGCCACAAAGACAAGGCTGGCGCCCAACTGATTTTAACTTGGGTTGCAGTTGCCCCTCTCGCGCTCTGTGAGCAAACACAACCTTGGGGTTCAAGGAGCAGCAATGGGGCGGAGGAGGGAGCGGGAAGAAACTGTTCCCTGGACTAAGAAACTGCTAAAATCTTTAAATATCTCTGGACTTTTTTTTTTTTTGGCTCCCTGCAATGTTTTGGTGTTTAGATTCGGTTGCCACGAGTGGGCTGTTTTTAGCTGCCTTGTTCCATCCCCTCCCCTTTTAACTTTTTCCCCTTCCTTTAGCACATGCCCCGGCATGAAGTTTCCAATTCTTATCTCACTCAGCAACACACGCGGAGGCCGGTCTGAATGTGGATTCCCAAGCCGGTTCTCCAGCAGGAAACCTCGACAATATTCAAATCTCTGCTCAACCCTCTTTCAGCGCGGATTAACCCCTGCAATAACCCAACCCAGCGCTGCCTTCTCAGGGGGCAGAGGCATTCTTTGCCTTTGTGCAGAGAAATATTTCCGTCTGAGGAGCTGTTCCTGCCGCTCCTTTCCATGGTAGGGAGTCTGCACGCGGGACATGGGGTGCCATTAACTAAAGTTAGGGTAAACTGAGGACGCACAGGACCAGATATCGATCGCCCCTCTGGGGGCACCCACGTAGGGGCTCTTCCTTTCCACTTTCCCAGTCCCCGCCATCTGCCAGGCGCTTATCTCCCAGTTCTCCCCGGGGCCGGGGGCTGGGGGCAGGCAGGCAGGCAGGCAGGCATCCTTTCTGTTTTCCTGAGATAAGAATTTCATTCACAAGGGGGTGGGCTGACTTCCGCGTCGAGAGTCTCGCAGCCGTTCGAGCGTCAGCGGGAAAGCCGGCAGAGCAAGCAGCTCAGCCGCAGCCTGCGGAGAACGGCTGGCAGCAGGTCTGTCTACCCAGGTGTGCCTTGGAGATTCAAAACCAAGAACTCTCGCAATGCCAATAAGCCTACCAAGAGGAACGGGAGGCACTGTGGAAGCAAGAATAAGCCCACGGGCGTGCGGGCTTCGTCTTCAAGTCCCTGGCAAGGGCGTGAGCAGGCCGGGCTGGCCGCTGTCTACCCTGCGCCTGCGGTTGAGCGCAGGACCCAACCTCCACAAATCGGGCTTGGGCGTGCGAGTGGCTCGGAGTTTAACGTGCGCACTGGCCGTTGGCATTCCACAGAGGACGAGAAGGGAGAGCTTTCTCGCGTCCTCCCCCACCTCCCAGTTTCACTTTACGACGGCGCCGCCGTTCCTCCCAGACGGTAGATAAGTAGATACAGCAGATAAGCAGAGAATCCCAAGCAGCGCTCCTGCAGACTGACAAACGGCCCTCCTCCCGGTCTGGGGGCTGGGCCGACACCCCCGGGGCTTACCCGCCGGCCCCGCCCGCCTCGGGTTTACCAGCAGACGCGTCGGCGGGAGGGCGGGTGCGGGGGTGTGGGGCAGGGAGTGCGGGGGTGCGGGCCGCGGCGGCGGGTAGGGTGTGGCTAGGAGCGCCGTTACCATGGCGAAAAGTAAAGCAAAACAAGCGCCCCGAGCTTCCCGCGCGACGCAGCTGGAATCCGGACCCAGTCCCAAACAACCTGCACGTGGGTCCTGTGTGGAACCCCGGGGCCCCAGGACGGGCCGGGACGAAGGGACCTTCCGAGGCCGCCCTCGGCGTAGTCCTGAGCCTGAATCTCGGGGCGGGGCGGGGGGGGGGAGTGTTCCGGGAGAGGCTGGGGCTGGGGAAGCAGAACACGGGGGCGGGCAACTCAGTTTTACCTGCAGCTCGGAGGGTCTCTGCGCCAGGCTGCTGGGCAATTGTGGGGGGGGCTGGAGGAGGGGACACGGATACCCTGGGGTGGGGGACTATGTGCGTGTGCGTGTGTGAGAGACAGAAACAGACACTGATGGGACCCCCCCGCCCCCCATCGCCACCGTGACAGCCGGGGGCTTGCAGGTGCGGTGGGGCGGGGCTTCAAACCAGCGAGACCGGGTCTCGGAGGCCCATCTAGCTCTTACCCCACGTTATCAAACTCGGACTGGCGCTTGCCTCTCCCAAGAGGGAGATGGGAGCGGGGGTTTGTGCCCCGGCCTGGCCCCGCAGCGCACGGGCGCGCGCGGGGCTCCCTCCCAGGCAGGTTCAAAACCAGCGAGGGCTACACTCGCTTCCAGATACACGCGTCCGTGGTTCCAGGAGGTCCGCAGACAGCCACGGTTGCGGAATCCAAGCCAAGAAGTCATTCTTAAGGTTCAAACCCAGTTCTGCCGAAGCCTCGGCTCGAATCTGGAGTCACGGGACAGCGCCTTTCCCGCCGCCCGGGCTCGGGGGAGGAAGGGAATTCTGCTGCGGCCTCGATTCCGCAGCTGTCAGTCCGTCCCGGTGCCGGCGGCCGGGGGCCAGCCCGTGCGCTCCGGGCGCCGAGAAAGACGTGCAAGCCGAAGACGGCTTTCCCCCAAACACCCAGGGAAGGAGACCGAGACGCCCTCCCTCCTCCTCTGCCCGGCCTCCAGGCTTCAGCCCTGCTCCCGGTCCCTCTCCGAGCTGCCTCGGATTTCTCCGGGTCGCTCGTCTTCCCGGGTCTTGCTCGTTTCACTGTCGACTTCAAACGCCGTGGGTGTTTAAAACAACAGAATCCTAACCCAAACGTTCCCATCACTCGCCCTCGCCTGGGTGCCGGGCTCCCGACCTGTCTCGGGGCGGCTCCGCTCGTGCGGTCGGCTGGGGAGCCTCGGGGCCGAGAGCGCACGGCGCCCGCGGAGCGCTGCCCTCGGCTCGGGGATTAACCGGCCACCCGCGGTCCCCGCCGCGGAGGTCACCCACGGAGGATGCCTTTGGGCGCCTCTCCCCCACCAGAGACTAACGCTACAGTGCTTACCCCGCCCCCTACGTGAGAAGGAGGTGTTTGGCAGTGGAGGGGGGTATTTTCCCGAAGCTCCAGAAAATTATCACGGATTTTAAGGAAAGGACGTGCCCGCTTCCCAGCTTCACCTAGTCTGGGATACGGCCAGGATCCACCTCTCCACCTCGCCCCCACCGGCCCCTCCCCCCACCTAGCGGAGGGAGAGATGCCAGCGCGGTGGAGTCATGCAGCTGGCTTGGGCACCATTGGCTCATGCCGGGAACACGCAGCAGCGAGTACGCACATCTGGCAGGCAGCCCGGGCAACGCGGGTCCTGATATGGAGAGGCAGGGCGGGCAGGTTGGCGTCCCGGCGCGCGAGACGGGGAGGAAGGGCCGCGGCGGCCCCGCCCCGAGCTTGCATCACCAGTCCCCACCTCTCCCTACCTCCCCTCTGGCCCCTCCTCCGCCCCTCCTCCTTTTGCCCAGCCTAGTTCGGCCGGTTCTCAGGGGAAACTATTAATAGCATTACATCAGCCTAGCACTGGAGTAATCGGGCGCGGCGCCAGCCAGAGGGCTATAAAAGGGGTGATGCAACGCACTCGCAGCCACAGTCGCACGCAGCGAGGCGGGCACTGCACAGCACTCTCCCCGCGCCGCGGCCGCAGCGAGCCCGCCAGCCCGCGCGCCGGCAGCGAGTTCCCGGTGCTCAGCCGCCGACCCCGCCCCGACACCCCCCGCCCTCCGGACCCTGGCCGCCCCGACTGGAGACCGGAGGTGAGCGCTTGGAAGCCCAGAGAACGAGCGCGGCGAGGGTGGCTCGCTCGCTTTCCTTCCCTTCGCGCCCCTGTAGCAACTAGCCCCGCGACCCCTGGAGTCACCCCTGACCCGCGCCCCCAGCCTCCCGCTTCTAAAGAGCCCCGGCGGAACGCTTCCCAGCCACTGCTGCTCCTCGGCGCTTCAGAAAGTTTCTCGCCGACAACTTTCTCTTTTGACTTGGGGCGCGAAAGTTTCCTGGTGAAGAGGTGGGCTGCTGCTTCGCGGCCAGGTCGGGGACACCGCTCTTCGCCGCCCTCGGCGTTTTCTCACCCGGCGGGGGGAGGGCGTAGGGAGGTGCGTTTCGCGGGGGTGGCCGAGGCGCTCACTGTCCGCTCCACGCTCCATCCCTCGCTTGGTGCCGCGGCACTGCCACTCCCATCTCCGCCTTCCCGAGGTCCGCAGCGGGGCACGAAGGCCCGGGGCTCACGAAAGTGCTGCCCCTTGGGCCAAACGGAATGAATGGTGGCGGGACCGGCAAACCCGGGGCGCGGGCGCGGGTGCGGTCGCTGGGAGTCGCCCTGCGCACCGGAGAGCGCAGGGAGCCGCGAGCGAAAGTTTGTTGAGATAAGTTCAGAGGCGGCGAGCGCTCCTGTTCTGTCCTGCGGCAGAAGACGGAAAGGGCTCGCGTCTCGGGCTGGTGTCTGGTGTCGGGCTCCTGGGTCTGAGACTTCCTGTTCCAAGGCTCTTACGCTTTGTTCTGCTCTGGTACCTGTGGCTCGCGCTCTTCCTCCGGCAGGTTCGCGGAGTTCTCTGCTTGCCGTTCCCGGAGAACAGCCGTGGGGGAAGCGAGGGTGCGAAGCCAGATGTCCATATAATTGAGAGAACGGCTTTGTGCCCCAGGGGCCGGGGCCGCGAGGAGAGCTTGTACTGCACTTGATGACCCTGAGCCTCGGCATCCCCAGCGGGAAGACGCGGGCCCCTCGGCGTGTCTGCGAGCACAGGTGGTGGTTGGACCAGATAACCATTAAGGTCCTTCCTGGCCAGATGCTCGGATTCTAGAGTGGTGTAACTGAGGGGAATGGGGCCAGTGAGGGGCCTTGAATGAGTTGAACGAGGGGGGTCTCTAATGTCACTGAGCAGCCTCGGAGGCAGAAGGGGAAGGAGACTTCTCTGTGGGGCATCTTCCCAGTCCAGCTCTCTTCCCCCTGGAACTGGGTCTCCGCCCGCCCCCACGCTGCATTTTCATCTCACCTACTTACTTTCTAACCACTTTCTTCTCTCTGATTTCATTTCCTAGATCACAGATGCTCTGAGTTGCTAAAGCTTTGGTGGGGGGGGGGTAAAATTTGTGCGTTGTGGCGGGGCGGGGGCGGTGGTTAAGAAAGGGCCAAAGGGCCAAGAGCCAGAGAGAAGGGTGGGGTCGAGACAGGAAGAACCCAAAGGCTCCAGTAGCAGCCACAGGTGCCATATCTTACCCAGACTGAGGGCCCGAAGTTCTGCCTGTCCCGTGGTCTCCCAGTGCACCTACCTCAGTGTGGGCGACAGTCACCTGTCTTTGGGGCTTCGGCAGAACTTTAAATGAAGGGGAAATGGATATTACTGTCCCCTTGTTTTGCATTTAGCATTTGTTGTAGAATAATGCTGCAGTGTATAGGCTTTTGCTTTGAGGGTATTCCCTGCTAGGACTGGAGCGGAGGTGGGTTTTGTGGTTGTTATTGTGGGGCCTGTTTCAGTGATGGCATGGCTGGTAGCACTCCAGGCCCGCAGTGTGGGTGAGACCCAGCCCTCCGCACCTGGGGCAGCTGTCTCAGCCTTTGGGTCCTCGTTGTCTTAGCCACACCCTGTCCCTCTCTCCCTCACCCTGTTGGCCGTTTCTTCCCTTGTTCTCTACACTCCCTCCCCGTCGCGTCCTGTTCAAGCCTTCTCTGTGCTGGGCACCAGGTTACTGGACTATTGACCCCTGGTCTACCTGACCAGTGGCTCTTTTCTCCAGTCGCCTTGCCGAATGCATCTCTGTTGGTGATGGAACTAAATGGGCAGTGGGAGGGTGGTCAGCAGCGTGGCCTGAACTGGACCTCTCCCCAGCGTTAGGGCCTTGGGCAAGTCACTGTACTTTCCGGCACCTCGGTTTTACTCGGTTTACAAGTGCAGGCCTGACCTAGGTGACTCTAATACTGAGTGTTCTGTCCCGTTAGATAGAGTCCATGATTTCTTCCATTTTCAGATTGGGTGGGCAGGGGGCAGGGTCAGTGACTCCAGGGGTCCCCCACCCTGGGGAAGAGGAAGTACATAGCCAGGACACCACAGAAACCAGAAATGGTTTCTCTAGTGAGAACTAGCTATTTCTTAAGTACGTAAAACCTGTGGGGACAAGCTGCTGCCAGCAAATGGGCGGGGGGTGGGATTGACCTGGCATGACAGGAAGCTGGGGGTCAATCAAAGTGCAGAAGAAGCTGTGACTGCCGGGAATTCCTGATGAACGGGACTCAGCTGCACTGACAACAGTGTCGAGCTCCCCGGGCCCCGGGGAAAGTGGGGTCACCGTAGTGTTGGGTACTCGGGACGCATGGAAATGCACCTTCACGAATCTCGCATGGTCTTCCTGACTGCCCTGTGAGGGAACTAGGGCAGGTGGCATTGGTCTCACTTCACAGATGAGGAGACGGAGGCCCTGGGAGCACGAGTCGCTTCTTGGTGGGTGCTCAGCTTGTGAGTGGTAGTGACAGGCCTGGAAGCATCTGGTCCCGGAGGCTGGCCTCACACCTCCACCCTTCAGGCGGGCTGGGGGAAAGACCCAGCACGGTATGAAGTTAGCGAAAGACTGATGCTGGCTTCTGACTGTGTTTTACGAGCAGTAGTAGTTGGTGGAAAGCGATAAGAATTGAAGTGAAAATTCAGCACGGTTGCTTGTAGGTACTAGGAAACAAAGTCCAGGCGCTGAATTTCCAGTTAAAGAAACACATGAGTAAAGTTTCACTTTCTTGAAAATGATGAAACTGCCAACGATATGACATGATTTCTGATCAGAGATAATGAAGCAGAAGCAAAATGCAAGGTGCTTTGTAGCAAGCCTGGACAATTTTAAGATCAATATAGAAAGTCAGCTCAGAAAATCCTCAAACATTTTTTTTTCTTCAGTGAAGGGGATGTCAGAGGGTCTCAGTTTGTGGGGGGGAAATGTCTGAAGATTTAACTTTATTTTCCTTGTAGGGACATAGCAGGCGTCCAGACTGAATCATATCATAAGAGAGTTGAGTAAAGAGGTCACTAGAAAGTATCTCAAGAAACCAAAAACTAAGCTTCAGCCGAGTGCAGAGAAAGCCCAGATCTCTACAGATACAACTACATTACTTTCTGAAAAGCTTTTAACATTCTACAACTCTTTTCTATCCCCAAGTAAGCCTTCCCAATGCTTTCATAAAGACATTCCATACCACTGACATTCTTCATTTTCTTTCATCGGGACTGCTGACTTTACACTAAGGAGGGAAAAAAAAACCCACCAACAAAGAGCAGATCTCAAGTCTTGAGAGCTCATTAATAAACTTAGTCGGGTGGTGAAATGGAACTACACTCAACTGCCATAGAGTTTGAACTGCCCGTGTAGAAGGGAGCCAGCCTTCTAGGCTTCCAAACAAGGGCGAGCCCAGGGGTAGCTCTGAATTCCATCAGAAGTTGGAAAGGGAGGGAAAACATGAATGCATGGGAGAACCTTAAGCCTCTGGCTTTGGAAGGCTGGTTTCACAGAGTTTATCACCTGCCAGAGACCAGCGCCCTCCCAGCGCCCTGAGATTATAGGATTAAACTGGTGGAACATCAGTTCTGACTCACAGCACAGGGCTTTAGGAAGAGCGTTAACATACATTGGGTTTCTTTGAATAGTCAACGGTGGCATTTGTTGGCCTGGAATTCTTGCCTCCGACAGGGTATCTCAGATCTTAAGCGGGAGTTAGAGGTCAGGGCGCTCTACTGAGAGGTGTTTGAGATCAAAGAGAGTGGCCGGCCAGCCTCCCACGTGGGCCTCACGGAGGAGCGTCTGTCAGAGAGCCAGCCCTGTGCTGGGGCATCCCTGGGAGGCCCAGTAAGAACATGCCTCCTGGTCACATTGTTTCCAGGCATGTTCACGTGTTAGTATTCTGTTCTTTTACGGAGGAGAAGGCAGGCTCTGGGAGGTACAATGATGGCGTATGAGTGGGTGAGCCTTATACCATGATCTCCTGACCCGACTCTGGGAATTTTTGTGGACCAAAGACCCACTTACACATACTCCGAAGTGCGGGCAGCAGCCTGAGTACACACCCTGACACAGAAAGATCAGCAGTTCGTTACCTCGAGTGCAAGTTTTCCCTGTGACTCTTTCCTGCGTTTCTTCAGTTCCAGGACCCCCGCAACCCTTATGCCCGTCCCATTCCCAAGAAACACTTGCTCTGGTTTCTGGTTTGTTTTTGCCACGTGGAATAGTATTCTATAAATTAAGGGCGTAAGTTCTGGAGTCAAACCTAATTCCAAACCCTGATATTTCCTCACACTAAGGATGACTCTAGACAAGTTGTTGAGCTTGTATAAACCTCAGTTACCCCATCTGTAAAATGGGGCTGGGACCTCGCCCACTGGGTTCTCGTGAGGATTAAATGAGATAGTGCAGATGAGGTTTCTGCTAGGAAGGAGGCACTCGTTACATGGCAGCTGTTTGCTGGTGGGCTTCCTCTCTGGCTGGACTTGGCTTAAAGACCACAGGTCCCCGAGATTGAGGATGCTCCAGGGGACCCCCTGGCTAGACAATACCTGTACTCATCGCCCCTGGAGAACTGACCGCCTGGATGAGGGGACAGCCACTGCTGGAGGAAGTGTATGATAGGGTGAGGTTTATGGGGGCTGCTCCAAACTGGGGCCATGAGACTATGACTTCTTCTACCCTTTACTTCCCTATTGTCAGCTTGGGTTCCCTGGACCACAAAACGATAGAAGTGGACAGGACTTGAGGAGCCAGTTGATTTGACCACCTGTTCCTGATTTTACGTGTTCTGTCGGGCAGTCGCCAGTGGTGAGCGAGCAGGGGAGCAGCAGGTGCCAGGTGCTGTGCCAGGCGCGGGGGCCGAGCGGCAGCGGACACACAGTCCCCACGCTGCAGACGCTCTCCACCGTTCGCCAGATGAAGACTGAGTCTCAGAACACTTCAGTCTCGCTGCTCCTTCTGGTCACACTGGCCAGAGCCAGTCCCAGGCCCCCGCTGGCCCCCAGACCAAAGCTCTCCCGACACCACAGGGCTGAACAAGACCTCCAGAGGAGACCCAGAATCTTAGCTCCTCACTTTCCTTCACTCTGAGGTCTTGGATTCACCAGGCTTAACTTTACAAAGGGGCTACTGGCCCCTTGTGGTCTGAATCCCTGGCTCCCGGCCCTTGCCCAGGACTGGCTCAGAGAAACACACCTGCTACGGTTACCATCCTCCTTCTCGTTTATTTGGATCCAGCTTGCTGGGGGAGAAGCATCAGAGATATATTTGCTAAATTCAAGGGTCCCCCCCATGCCTTGCTTTACTTCTACTTACTGACAACTTCAACTTGAGATGCCAAGTTTCTTTTTTTCAAAAAGAGACTGGAAATGGGTTTACATAATAGTTTCACTTTTTGTTTTTAATGCTCTTCCTCTTTCAGTTCTGTTTGAGGCTTCATTTGCATATAAGCACACCAGCCCGAACTAATGCTGTTAAGAATTTAGAATAGCCTGAAATGCCACCCCTGATAAAATTCAGGTGGGCATTTTATCCACATCACTGAGCTGTGTATTCTAAGAACCTGTTTCACTCACACTGAGTGTGGCATGAAGTGAAGACAGAACAGAAGCTGGAGGGCGTGTGGGACTTTTCCTGGGAGTGGGGCTGGGGTTGGAGGTCGCAGGTGTTGGGGGACTTGGTCCCATGCCCCCGGTCCCTGAAGTAGTTTGGGTTTCGATGTGTCTTTCAGCAAAATGATGCTTCAGCACCCAGGCCAGGTCTCTGCCTCGGAAGTCAGTGCCTCTGCCATCGTCCCCTGCCTGTCCCCTCCTGGGTCACTGGTGTTTGAGGATTTTGCTAACCTGACACCCTTTGTCAAGGAAGAGCTGAGGTTCGCCATCCAGAACAAGCACCTCTGCCACCGGATGTCCTCTGCGCTGGAGTCGGTCACTGTCAACACCAAACCCCTCGAGATGTCGATCACGAAAGCCCAGGTAGGTTCTGCCACAGGTGTCCGTTCTTTCAGCAGGTATTTGTCGTGCACCTGCACACCTACCACATGCCAGAGCATGCTCTAGGCAGGGGGGCTGCAGCGTGAGTAAAACCAACCAATGCCCTCAGGGAGCTTACCTTCCACTGGGAGGAGACAGACAATGCACAGAAGAAGACAAGACATAATGTGAGAGACTGGCAAAGGAGAAAACTCAAGCAGCAGAGGGGGACTGAGAACAGGGCTGGGGTGGGGGGCTGCTCTACCTCAGGAGGTCAGGGAAGCCTTCACTGGTAGAACAGCCTCTGAGCAGAGACTCAAAAGAGGAGAGGGAGGAGGCCGTCTAGGGATGTGGCAAAAGAGCAAGAATCGGGGCACTGCGGGGCGGTGTGCTTGGGGATAAGAGCAGCAGCGAGGTGAGGGGTGGGGAGTCGAGGTCAGAGCAGAGGTGGCCGGTGGGGGTGGATTGTGCTGGGTCTCACAGACCACCGTGAAGATGCAGCCGTTTACTCAGAGTGGGGTGGGCGGCTCCTGGAGAGCTCCTGAGCAGCAGGGCAACGTGGTCCGACCTGTAGTTTTCAGATGATCACCTGCCACATTGAGAATGGGCAGTAGGGGTGAGAGTAGAAGCGGAATATAAAAGTGAGAGGTGGCAGTAATCCAGGTGCGCAGTGGAGGGTCAGGTCAGGAGGGAAGCCACGAGGTGTGGAGAAGCGGTTGGCTCCTGGGTCTGTCTTGAAGGGTAGAGCGGATGTACTGATGCATCGGACATGGAGTATGGCTCCCACATTTCTGGCCTGACCAACTATAGGGATGGTGCGCTCTTTTGCTGCTGAGACAGGGACTGTAGGAGGTTGGATGGCGCCAGGACACAGGTCCGTCCTGTGGGACGCCATAGCGGAGGAGGCAGCTGGGCATGTGGGTTGGGAGTTCGGAGGAGAGTCAGGACTAGAGATGCAGAGTGGGAAGCCGTCAGCATGTGGGGGTTATTTAAAGACATGAGCCTGTATGAGATCACCTTTTGTGTCTAGTCGTTCCGAAGAAGCATCAAGCGCAGTGTTTATTTTCATAGCTGCAAAGACCCAGGTGGCCAGGCTGTGGTGTGAGGACCCTCCAGCCATGCTCACAGCTGTGTGTCATGCTCACAGCCTTAGTACCAGGTTCTGCTTCAAGTTCACTTCTGTCTCTGACACTTGCACTGCTCCCCATTTGGTGACCTTTTTAAAGACACGTGGAGTGACAGACATGGTGAGAAGTCTGTGCAGTGGTTGCTGGTGACGCTGTGTGTGGTGGCTTCAAGACTCAGAGCTGAGGTCCTGGATGTTTGGTTGGCTCTCCCCTTGTGGGCACAAGATGGGAGTGTTTCAGGCCTGACTGACGCGGACCTGCCCTTGGACAAGGAGTAGCGGAACTGGCCGAAAGGGAACTGAGTTTTAAAGGAAGTTGGTTAAGAATCTGTATGATTCTATGAAAGGGGCGCTGATTCTATACAAGGGATCTCTGATTCTATGTAAGGGCTAATAAAATGACATATTTTAAGGGTCTAGTAGAGGACCTGGCTGATCATTATTTCAGGGACTGGTAGAGAGAGGGGACCAGTGTATGATGCTGTTCTTAGGGGCATTGGCTAGGCCCTAATTAACCCAAGGGGATGTCACTGGTAGGTCCCCAGCACAATAATGGACAGTGCAGGTTGGACATTGGGATATTCAAGGTAATATTTATTTGAATTTATAATTAAGGATAGAATGGAAGTAGCTGGATCATCACAGAAGGAAGGAGAGCATTTTGGAGGGACACTTTTAGGGTTCTCCAGAGGAAATAGAGGGCAGGCTGCCTTGTGGGAAAAGTCCTTAAAGCCCCCCAACCCATCTGTGATTCTGTGTTCATCAGGTGATCTTCTGATCTCAGGTTCCTCTAATAAGTAGGTTTTCCTGTTGCGAAGAGAATGCACTGACTGACCTCCTTGAATGCTCTGGTCCCCTTGGCTGCTGTAATTCTCAACTTAAAACAAGACAGTGAACCTGGGAAGCCCATAGACATCCTGTCTATGTGTTTGGGCAGCGTGAGCCTGTTCCCCAGATCTCAGTCACCCAGCTGTGACCTGCAAAGGACACAGGACAAGGGAACAAAGGCCCCAGTTACACCAGGTTTTGTAGCCTACTGGTCTGCTGACCACAAGCTGGCGATTTCTGGGCCTCCCTGGGCACCTTACTGTACTAACAGATCAGTGTTATCGGTTGGTTGAATTCCTCATTTCCACGCTAATAAACCAATTGGACCCACCCAGATGGCCTCTAGAAAGGCCTCTCCATCTCTGACAGTATGTGAACTTGAGATTTGCTCCACTGTCAAGTACTTCCTCATGTGAGAAACCCCTGAATCCTCTCCCATCTATCCAAAAATGTCAAAATGTCAGAGGAAATACCAGAATCACCGAGTTGTTGAGGAAGACACAGATGGTGAGGTTAATAATAACTAAAGCTTCCATAGCACTGGCTGTGAGCTCAGCACCGAGCAAAGCATTTGCATTTATTCACTGATTTGACCCTCATCATAACCCTATTAGGCAGGTAAAATTATCGATCCCATTTTACAAATGAGGACACTGAGTCTCAGAAGAATACGCTCACTTCCCCGAGGTCTCACAGCTTATAGGTAGTAAAGCTGGAATTCAAAGGCAGTTTAAGTCTAAAGCCAAATGTCTGCCTGTGTGGGTACGGGACCCCGGGTGTAAAACGTGGGATGTCTCTCGCCACACTTCCCCCGTGGGCTTCGTTCCCCCACGCTGCAAGGCCGTCCGTCTCAGTCCAGACCAAGTCAGTGCCATCTAGGGCAGACGCCCAGCAGTAAGCCAGGCACGCGGTGATGACAGCACTCCAGGGTCTCTGGTTTGAGGCATGGCTCCCATCCTCTTTTCCACTGTCCAGAGCAGTGACAAGTGACGTGATGAGGCCTGACATTAGCAGCCTACGCCATGACCCACTCAGCCCGCCAGCTTCACCCCAACCGGACGCTGTTCTCTAAGCCAGGTCCAGCAGCCGGACCCTGCTGACCCCTCGTCAGCCCTCAGACCGAGCCAGGATCCGATGAACTTCCAGAGGACCTGATGCTAAAACAGGATAGGGTTTTTGTTCTCTGAGGAGCCCCGGGGCTGGCGCAGCGTGAGGCCGGGAGGAGGAGATCAGTATTTAACTGAAGGATAAACCAGTGGATGGTTCTAGTTTGCCCCCCCTTGGTGGCACCTAGCCAGGGGGCGATACGCCTCTGTGGTTGGGGTGAGCTCAGGTCTCTCTTCCCCAGGAGCTCCACGGGCTTCTCCTGAACTCAGGGAAGGGGTGCTCTGAGGCTCCAGGGGAAGCCAGAGGGGACTGGGCTGCCCCCGGGTCTGGAATCAGAGAGACAGGGAGACGAGGGTGGCTAGGCCACTGAGGTCATTCATGGTTTCAGGGGAAAGGACATTTACCAAGCAGAATCTGTTTCCTGTTTTAATGCTTACTGGTAGCAATAGTTATTGATTTGAATATCAAACCTACTTTAAGATCCAAATGCATTTTTAAAATAAGCTCAGTTTTAGTTTACCAATATTGCCAATATAATTTTAAGTTCTTTGGTTTTTATTATTCATTCTTCAAGGCGTATGTGTGTGGCGAGGTGCATGTAGAAGCCTCGGGGCTTTGCTCTTTCCAGGTCCTTCAGAATCCCGGCCGCCCTGGTTTGCTAGGTTTTCGTGGCAGTAAAAGGCAGCAGCGTGTTTGAGGTGGGTCGCCTTTCTTGCCTCCCATTAAGCAAGTACCTCTTGGATTATATAGGTAACCCCAGAAGAAGATGAAAGGAAAAAGAGGCGGCGGGAAAGAAATAAGATCGCAGCCGCCAAGTGCCGAAACAAGAAGAAGGAGAAGACAGAGTGTCTGCAGAAAGTGAGTGTCTTCTCGCCTTTCCCCGCCCTCTTGCTCACGCCTGTCCCTGGCCAACCTCGTGGCACTCGCTCTCAGAAGGGGAGTTACAAGCCCCCTACTCAGAGGTGTTTTCAAAACCCAAGCAGGGCGTCGTAGCTGGGAGCAGAAATGCCAGCGGCTGAATGAAATGTGCTCTGGGTGTATACAAGCAGGTGTGCGAATGAAACACCCCACTGCAGCCTTGGCCAGTCCCTACACGCCCGGCGGCTCCCAGGCTGCAGGATATGTCAGCCCAGTTACAGAGGCTGCCCTTGCCCCTTTGCCTGAGAAAAGGAAGCTGCCAGCTCCCATTTGGCTCACTATGAAATGCCTTTAATTAATCTCTTCAAACAAGTTATTTCCTTAATCCACAAGCAGTAGTTAAACTTTCTTGGTGTTCCTGTGTGTAGCCCTTCTTGGCTCACCCAGTCGGCGCAGCTCCTGGCTGCATTCAGCCGGTCCCACTTCCCAAAGGGAACAGCGTCTGTGGCAGGTGGGATGAGTCGTGGTGCAGCCTTTCCAGTGGTTGTGGCCCTTCCCCCTGGTGTGGACAGGCCGGGGCAGAGTCTCACCCGGATTCGACAGGTCCTCAAGGGTTCTGTTGATTGCTTTAGGGACTCAGTGAAAATTAAGACATTTTGTGTGTAGCTGTATACATTCTTTCTGGGGAGAGGAGTTCCCATTGAAATTAGTAACTCACAGAAGACGAAGCATCATGAGTCTGGAGTTTGTCCCAGCCCCCAAGGCCCTTGTGGGTCCAGAAGACCTGCACATGGGCTGTTGGGCTCATGCAAAGGAGATCCCTGAGCCATTGGTTCCACTGCAGCTCCATTACTGTCAGAGTCACACCCTGCTCAAACCTTGAGTGGAATCTCAAGGGCATCTCAGAAGAAGCCTCTAAGTTCAAGAAGACCCCGGCTTCTCCAGGGTCTGGATGCTCCCGAACCTAAGGCTACCGCCCCGGCTGTGTGGGGCAGCGCTGTGGCAGGGAGCCAGTGGCACTGGCTCTGCAGGCCATTTCCAGCCTGATGAGTCCCTACGTGCCCCAGGTGCCACCCTGCCACCCAGAGACCATTCCCTGGTCACCCGCTTCTTGCTGGAACTTGGCTCCATTCTTACTAACTCTGTTGCTTATCCCCTAGGAGTCGGAGAAACTGGAGAGTGTGAATGCCGAGCTGAAGGCCCAAATCGAGGAGCTCAAGAACGAGAAGCAGCATTTGATATACATGCTCAACCTTCATCGACCCACATGTATTGTCCGGGCTCAGAACGGGCGGACTCCAGAAGATGAGAGAAACCTTTTTATCCAACAGATAAAAGAAGGAACACTGCAGAGCTAAGCAGCTGTAGTTATGGGGGCAAGTGGGGACTCCTCGTCGAATCCTCCTTCTACATCCAAACCCTTGCAGCCATTGGAGATCTGACTTCCTGTGCACCTCTTGAATCCCAGTCGCAAAGCACCGGGGAGGCAGGAGGGCTCCGTGACTTGGCGGGGCCTCTCCACTCTGCCCCCGAGCGGACTTCGGACCAGAGCAAGGGCAATTTTTGCCTCAACTCCAGGATTTAGGCCTTAACATACCAGCCATTCTTGGGTTCTCCAGATGGCCCCTGGTTAGGGTCCTACCCACCTTTCGTCTGGATTCTACAAAAACCAGAATTCCCACCATTAGGGTTCCCGCAGAAGAAGTGTCTGTACCTTGGGTGGGTGGGGTGGGGTGGGGCCACCTCCTCCGTTGCCACTGCCACCGTCACTTGTAGGGGACATGGAGTGAGAATGGCATTTAGCAAAGTTGGACAATGGCCAGGGTTGTGCTTCTAGCAAATATGCTGTCATGTACAGGAACCGTTGTGTGCAAGGCATTTGTCGCATTACTAGGCACTGTGCGCTCCCGATGTCTGTTCCGATGACACCGGTGTGATTTTTTCATTACTTTCCTCAGGTCTGGTTTCTGAGGGTTCGAGGGGCTATCACCATGTGCAGTGTTTCACAAAATGTCCAGGTGGCCGGAAGAGCGTGTCAGCCCCGGGAGAACAGGGTTCTGCTAGCCAGCAGTGCCGTTCTGTGCCAGCCAAGGCGGCCTCCTGTCCCTGGGCACCCAGGCTGTAACGCAAAATTCGTGGGCATGGCTGCGGCAGGTCCTCTGTCACTAGGTGAAAGCAGGAAGTCCACGTGCCAGAGGGTTAGGACGCTCTGCTCAGTGACTTAGGTCAGGACTCATTTCCAGGCTGTGAGAGCCAAAGAGTATTCCCTTTTCCTTTTCCTGCAGTTGGAAACCACGTGCAGTGGAGGCACATTTGAAGCCAGGTGATGCCTGGGCGTTAGCATTACTGGATGTTGATGGCGTCGTGTTTGTCACGCGGATGTTTGTAGAAATCTGGCCCAGAGCTTGACACAGCTGTGAGAGGTCGCTCACACTGGCCACAAGGACTCTGGTCTGTTTCAATTCTGATGTTTCCGTGAAATCCTCAGAGTGTTCAATGCTACACAATAGTATCAATGCAATTTTCTGTAAGAGAAAATGTTACTTATTTATCCTAGTATTCCTAACTTGTCAATATAATAAATATTGAAACCAAGATGCAGTAAACTTCAGTGTTGTGCTGGTTTCTGTTCTTTGAAACCGACTGGTGGTTGAAACCCAGTCACTGTGCAGTCCCTTTCCTCTCCGTGGGGGTGGGGGGTGGGAGGGTTACTTGGCCTTGAACATCCCCCGAAGGCCGCTTTGTTCTCTGGGCGCCTGCCGCAGGCCAGGGGAGCAGCCTCCCAGTCCCGCTCCTCAGTCCGCGGCATCCGATGCTCAGTTTCTCATTAACGGACCCTGGGACGCAGCATCCCGTATATCCCTCAGGCTGCTTGGTGTGGAGACAGAATTCTGATGTAAAATCTGAATTGCTAAATACCTCAACGATCGCTTTCTCTGAGGGTATGGAGCCTGAGATGTACACCTGTCGCTCAGCTCGAGCCGTGGACACCTTACGTTCAGCCACGGAGCTTCTCTCGGAGTAGCCACTTCGGTTAGATTCATAACAACACCCAAGTGCGTGTCTCATTGGTGCAAGTGTACGTGAGTCCACTATCACGAAAACAGTGAGGAGAGGCTGGGGAAGAAGGAGGAATAATTTTAGGTGGGACAGGTGTGGTGATTTAAAGAAAAGGATTCCACCTAATTTTCTGGAATCTCCCGGGCATACGATCCCTCAGGTCTGGAACAGAACCAGGTTCCTTTGCTCTTCACCTGTGCACACATGTAACACGGGCTAGAAATAATAATTGGCTACTCTGTTACCAATGCTTCAGAGAGATGCTTGCTTCATTAAATGTTAAGATTCGTGCACAATAACGGTGTCTGCTCCTTTGAACTCGTGTATGGTTCCATTAAACTGGCACCTGTGATACAGGTGTCCTCCTCTCGCTGCTCTAATTGTCCATCAGGGGTAGTTACTAATCTGTAAAAACCAGCTGGTGGGAGTGCCCCTCCCCCATCTTTGAGGAGGTAATCTTTTCCGTATCCTGGTGGAGGGGCAAAAATTCCCTGCATTTACCCTCTGGTTGTGGGTATGGGAGCCACCGATCAGCTGTTAGGAAACTCAAGACACTTTTTAAGCTGCCACGGACAATGGAAATGAGGAAGGAAAGGGTTGGTGGCTGTGGCAGGAAAAGTTGATCTGAGAAATGCACTGTATATGGTTAATGAAACTAAGTTCTTTTAACAAATGCATTAAAAGTAGTTTTGTTTTCTGTAACCAAGTTTATGTTTTGATACTTGAATAAAAACAAAAGTGGATGACTTTGTATTTACCATCAAGGTATTTAGTTCGTCTTGTTTCACATTCCACAGTGAAGAGAAGAGGTTGGGGGTGGGGGACCCGGGAGAACGAACTTGGGTGGGACCTCTGCCCGAATGACATCTTTTCGCCGGGCTGCCTCCGTGGCGACAGCATACTGCCAGGTCGGGAAGCCCATTCCCCCTCCTCCTGTCCCCTTGCCTCTCCCTGGGATCTGGCCCGGTACCTGTTTCGGAGTAAAGAGATTTGATGGGTTCTGGCCCAGCACAGGGGTTCTGGAGTGAAACTTCCACTTTCTGCCAAGGGCCAAAATGCTGACACTTTTTCATCTTTATCCCAATTTCTCTGCACGGGCTTTTAACAAACCCTCGGAACCGAACCCAAGCTTTCTCCTCTCTTCTGCACCCCATACTGTCTGGTCGTGTTCAGGCAGCTCCTCTATGGAGTGGACAGGGTTGTGGACCTGCCCGAAGTGAAACCTCGCAGGCGGCCAGGGTTGCCCACTGCACACCCTCCTGTACTCTCGTGGGGGCTCCAGCCCCAGGGGCTTCTCTAATCCAACCTGCTTTCAGGAAAGAATCCACACCGAGCCTTCAAGGCCAGTTGAGGACTAATGCCAACAAGAACTAACGTTTATTGAGACAATATGCTCAACCCTTCATATGTGTTAAATCATTCAATCCTCTCAGCAACTGTTATGATCCTCATTGTACAGATGAGGAAGTAGAGAGCTGAGTGGCTTGCTCAAGGTCACACAGTTGACCTTTCTAAAGCTGAAGCCTATGTTTTTTAACAGCCAGCATTCTGAGCAGGGGGTGTGTGCGTGTGTGTGTATGTGTATATGTGTATGTGTGATTAAAATACACATAACATTTACCATTGTAACCACGTTAGAGTGTGCAATTCAGTGGCATTCAGGACATCCCCAATATTGTGCAACCATCACCACTAGTTCCAGAATTTTTCCGCACCCCAAAAGGAAGTTCTGTGTCTCTCTTTTTTAAAGATTTTATTTATTTTAATTTTTTTAGAGAGGGAAGGGAGGGAGAAAGAGAGAGAGAGAAACATCAATGTGCAGTTGCTGGGGGCCATGGCCTGCAACCCAGGCATGTACCCTGACTGGGAATTGAACCTGAGATGCTTTGGTTTGCAGCCTGCGCTCAATCCACTGAGCTACACCAGCCAGGCCTCAGGAAGTCCTGTGTCTCTTAAGTAGTCACTCTGCATGCTCTCCTCACTCCAGTCCTAGGCAACCAAGAATCTAAATCTGTCTTCATGGATTTACCGTTGGAGTCCTACAACAGGTGGCCTTTTATATCTGGCTTCTTTCCCTTAGCAAAACGTTTCCCAGGTCCATTCATGTTGCGGCATGTGTCAGTACCCTTTTTGGTGGCTGGAGGTCATTCCACTGTAGGGGTAGACCAAATTTTGTTTATCTACTCATCTGTTGATGGACAGGGATATTTTAACAGAAAGATAGTCTTTATCCACAAAGAATGAATCTCTAAGGTGGGAGATAGGAGGGCTGGAAACAGGGGTCTTTCTCAGAACTTTTAAGTAACAGCTTAGAAATCACAACCCTGGCTGGTGTAGCTCAATGGATTGAGCGCGGGCTGAGAACCAAAGTGTCACAGGTTCCATTCCCAGTCAGGACACATGCCTGGGTTGCAGGCCACGACCCCCAGCAACCGCACATTGATGTTTCTCTCTCTCTCTTTCTCCCTCCCTTCCCTCTCTAAAAATAAATAAATAAAATCTTTAAAAAAAATCATGTATTCCCATGCCTGGCTCTGTGGGAACGGCGACAAGGCAGAAGGTTCTGCAGGAGGTCCTTTGGCAGGCTCCCGGGACTGAAGCTGACACAGGCCGTTTGCGCAAGTACGATAGAGCGAAGGACTGGAGGCAGCCCCCTGGAAAATCTGATTCTCAGCCCCGCCACTATCTCGCACTCTCTCTATAATACACACACATACGTGGAGTTAATTATGCAATTTCTAACAATGTCTTCTTGGACGTAGTTAACTCAGTCCAGTTTGAAACCATTAGGTCGGCCCAAGCTTCCTTTGTGAGGCAAACTGCCTCAGTGGTTCCGAAAAAAAGACCTTAGAATTAGCGGGGCCTGCATTCCAACACGGCCGTCACTGCCGTTAGTTGTGTGAATTTAGGCAGGTGATACGACCTCGATTTCTTCACCTGTGAAAGGGGCAGTAGCGACGGTACCAAACTCAACGGATTCCTCCGACCCTGGGGCAAGAACACAGCGCGGTGCCTAGAGGAAGCAACTGTTACTGTTACAGGCCGTCGTCGTCGACCTTTACCGGGGTTTTATGAAAGGATAGGCTAGGGACCAAGACTGCCAATTCTGGGTTATTTGGTACAATTAAATGTAGAGCTCAAATGGTTCAAATGTATCCCATCCTCTCACGTCCCTACAGTCTTGTCCAGTTTTCACTTTGGAACCCACCTGAGTCCTGGCAGGGTGGGCCTGTCCTCTGTGGGGGCAGCCTGGGGAAGTGATGGGGGCCCTGCCCTGAGGGGGTGGCTAGGGGGTGAGAACAAAGGGGTATGTGACAGTGACAGGTCACAAAGGGCAGCAGAGGATAAATATGGCTGTGTAGGGGGTTCAGGCTGAGAGTGGAGCTCACAGCCTCTCGGGGAAATAAAAAATCAGAGGTGGAGGCGAGGTGAGGCCGAGTGGACTCCCACTCTACACCCCACACCCTTGGAGACGGTCAGCCTGGGGTCCAGGGACCCTCTAGCACCCCACCCATGCCTCTGGGAGGCTGGGAGGCAGAGGGGGTCCTGCGGGGCTGGGCGGGGAGGAGAGGCCTGCCCTAGAGCCCGCTGTGCGACGCGGGAGCATCGCCGCTCCCTCTTCTGCCTGTGAGGCCAACAAGGAGGAGACCCGAGGGTGGGGGGCCTGCCTTGCCAGCACTGCCTGCCGTGATAAAACAGAGCCGGGAAGCGTGAGCCTCTGTTGCCATAACCCGCAGCCCAGTGCGGCTCCGGCCTAGCCATGTTCAGCAGCGTCATGGGGAAACTGCAGCAACAGCTGTACAAGGGGGAGTACGACATTTTCAAGCACTCGCAGGTGTTTGAGGGCGACTTCATCCAGACCACGAAGAGGGGAGAAGTGATCGACGTGCACAACCACGTCCGCGTGGTGACCGTGGGCATCACCTCCACCAGCCCCATCCTCCCCCTGCCGGACGTCATGCTGCTGGCCCGCCCGGCCCCTGGCTCTGAGGAGCACGTGGGGCGTGGCAAAGGCCCCAAGGGAAAAGGCCACAAGGCCTCGAAAACCTTAGAGCTCACCAGGCTGCTTCCCTTGAAGTTCGTGCGCATGTCCGTCCACGACCGTGAGAAAAAACAGCTGCGCCTGAAGTTCCCCACTGGCCGCTCCTGCTACCTGCAGCTCTGTACCCCTGTGGGTGCTCGGGAAGACCTCTTTGCCTGTTGGGAAAACCTGGTTTACATCCTGCGACCACCAGTGGACAGTAACCGCGGTCCCTGCGCCACCCTAGCTGGGGACAGGACATGCGCACCCGCGTTCGAGGAAGAGACCAGGAGGAGCCTGGCAGCGGCCGATGTCCCGGGGAAAGAGCATCAGGACCAGAGCAGCACAGGAAGCTTCTACATGGTCTCTGAGATGGCTGGAGCCACCTCTGCAGCTTTTGCTGGGGGGCAGGGAATCCAACATGACTCCCACGGGTGCACGGCCGTGCCTGATGTAGCCGTGCCTGATGTAGCCGCCCCAGACACCAAACCTGCAGAGCCTGACACAGTGTCAGTGGCTGGGGCGGCAGCAGACACCACGGCAGGCGCTTCGGGCACAGCGATAACTGAGGCTGCTGCCCCTGAACAACTAAGCGTGGCCCTAGCTGGGGCAGCCACCCGGGATCCAGGAGGAAGCAGAACCAGCATAGCCATTGCAGCTGTTGCCAACACGTCGTCCCCCAAGAGCATTAAAATGGCCTGGGCGGGTGCTGCAAACTGGCCCTCAGAGAGTGCTGCCAGCACCAGCCTCTCCTCAGAGACCAGCCTGATTGCTGCAATGGCAAAAGCAGAACCTGCCAGCGAGGCTGCTGGAGAAACAACTAACGATTGTGCCACAGGACCTCTCCTCTCGAGCTTGCCCAGGGAAGGTGGTGTGCGTGAAGGGGCCAGAGGGCAGCAGCGAGGGCCCCCGGCCAGGGCCGAAGCCCCAAAGAGCAGAAGGGATGGGAGGGAGCAAAGGCCAAGGGAGAGAGCTCTCAGGAGCCCCCACCACCACAGGGCGACAGAGAGCCCCCACAAGCCGGGCGGTGACAAGATACTCCGAAAACCCTCTGGCCGGTCCTTAGCACGGCAGAGGAATGACAAAAAGGAGAAAGGCGGTGGCAGCCCGAGGGGCAGCAGGCCTGTCCCCAAGGACTCCAGGACCTCTCTCAAATCGGGGAGGAGCTTGTCCGCAAGTAGTTCGGCTTCCACAGCCCAGAGGCTCAGCAGGATCAGCTCTTTCTTGAGGACCATGAAAGCCAATCTCACTACGAAAACAGTGGCCTCGCCACGCGGTAAGGGCGCGGACAATTCGACTAAGACAATGGAGAGGAACACAGAAGCCATCACAGAGATAGGAGAGCATGGGCAGGGGCTGGAGGGGATTGACAGGGTGGCACCTGAGGTCATGGATACCTGTGATCTTTGACCCCTGTTGCTGGAACCCAGGACTGGAAGCTGCAGAGGAGACCTGGGCTCAGGGGAGGATCCCTGGAGCGCCTATTCCAGCTTTCCTTACTGCAGTTTAAATAAAGATGGGTACAGTCTGAATATAATCGATCCAATGCTGCTTTCTGTCTGAGTTTCTGTGTCCTATGGTCTAGCGGTGACCTCACAGTGGATTCCGTGATGTCAACTGTGCTGCAGCCAGAGACCCCAGCGTCCAGTCACGAGTGGCCCCACCTCATTGCTGCTGGGCCTGGCCAGCAGGAGGGCTCCCCCTCACCTCAGCCCCTTTCTGGCCTTGCTCCCCAGGGCCACGACTGAAAGCCAGACCATCCGCCATCGCCCTGTCCTTTGTACAAACATTCCTCCCCGCCACCAAAGGTGCATAGGCAAAGCAAGAACAGGACTCACATCCCCTCGGGCCACTCGGGGAAGGGAAGGGAAGGGGGTACACCAGCACTGGTTGGCAGTCAGAACAGGGGGCATTCTCATCTAGACTTAGCAATCCATTCCTAGGTATGGACCTTGGAGAAACCTGTGAGAATGTTTCTAGCAAAAATAACGTAATAGCAAAACACTGGAAACAGCCAAAATTTTCAACAACGGACTTGAAAATACAGTAGGATGTTAGCAGAGATAAACTCATAATTTAAAAAAAGTCACAAAATAGGATATAATTCCACTTAGAGAACAGTTCAAAACCAAGATCAAACATGTACCCTGTAGAGTTTGCTAAAACCAGTCAAAAAGAGAACAGCAGACACAAAATTCAGCCCAGTGGTTTTCTTAAGGGGGAAGGTGAAGAAATCAGATTGCTGAGCACAGGCTATCAGTGCTGCTGGGAACTGGTCTGTTTCCTAAGCAGAGCAGTGGGTGCACGGGCGTTGTATGTTTTTCCATACTGTAATGCTCTGAAATCGGAGATATGATCACCATGGCAGTTGTGATGACATTATTGCCTCAGAGATACTGCAGCCAATGCCTTTTCCTGTATGCTCACTCTGATGTTTGCACAAAAGTACATCTGAAAGGTCTAGTCCCTCTAAATTCCACTGATTCTAGGTCCAGTAGGACAAGAACCCTTCTTTGTTATTAGGGAAAGAAGGAGTGAGGCCCCTGTTTTACAGGTGAGAATGCCGAGGCTCAGAGAAGGTAAGTCGCTTCCGCCCACTTCTTCACCACGGCCATGGCTCTGGCATGCGGAGGAGGCAGAGCAAACAGATCTAAGGAGCTGACCTGGCCTAAGAACCTGAGACACCAGCATTCCTACCAACTTGCTCCAAAACTCAGCCGAGATGAGCACCAAATTTACAGGATGGGAGGGCGAGGTGCAGTTGCCGGGGAGTTAGCTGGGTGGCAGACTCCAGGGAACTCTCAGTGAGCACACAGCCCTTTGCTGGTTTTATCTCAGGAGGGTCCAGACCCCCCCAGAGCTGTGTCTGGCCCCCAGACTTCTGTCCCAAGCCTCTGGCATGACCTGCATTGCAGCCACAAACAGACCGCCCGCCTGGAATTCCACGGCCCACTCCTGACGGGCTGCCTCTCTCTGCAACCCAGTCCTCTCCCAGCTGCTAATTAAACTTTCCAAAGCCAGGCTCAGAATGGTTTCTCTATACCACGTCTTCAGGAACTTCTCCTTCCAGGGTTCCGAAAACAAATCCTCACGCTTCTCGGGAAGGAAGTTATGACCCAGGGGACGCATCCTCGTCGCTTGGGTCCTCACAGTTTGTGACTGTCACAGACCTCCTCACGGGTCGGGGGTGGGAAGGTCTCCTCTGTTGGTCGAGGCGATGGTGGGCTGTGGAGGGGCAGGGCTGAGGCCTACACACATCCCCCATCTTTGGCCAAACAGACTCCTGAGCCCAGGATGGGGGATTATTACACTGAGTCAAGGTATTCTCAAGAGAGACGGCAGCGCTCCAGAGGTTAGAGATGAAATGGCCCTGTGAGGAAAACAACCTCAGAATCATTAACCCGGAGCTTCAGAGAAGCCTGGGGGCCTCGGGGAGACAGAATTAATGGTTTACTCCTGACCAGCTTTTCCCTGGACTCGAGGTGGGGAATTTGCAAAAAGATCACATCACATTCCTTTCACCTTATGATTTCCACGCAGGCAGGTGCAGGTAAACACTAATCTGGAAGGGAAAAAAATGCAGCCAACACATGTGCACAGCACTTAGCCTTTTATATCACTCAATAAGCGTGCCCCTTTGGATGCTCCCATCCTGCTGTTCTGCAGATAAGCAAACAGGAATTAGAGCAATTAAAGGACTCGTCCCAGGCGGCAGGTGACGGTGCGGAGAGAGCAGTTCCGGGACAACAGCTCTCTTGCAGTGCCTACTATGTGCCATCCCTGGGTCCCACACGGAGGCGCAGAGACGGTGGGGGAAACAGGAGTGACAGGTATGGGGGGAGACGCGTGTCGGGGAACAGGAGCCATCCGGAGGAGAGGTTCTGGGACACGGGAAGGAGTTGTGGGTGGGGAAAGGTTTCCCAGAGGAATTGGGAGTTTGCCAGGTGGAGGAAGTGTAGGGAGCAGGGGGGAGGCGGGGGAGGTGCAGAGGAGGGGTCGGGAGAGCATCAGGCCACGGGAAAGAACGTGTGCAAAGTGCAAGGGCTTGAAACACCACGCTGCGTTGAGCAACTGCAAGTATTTCAGTGTTGTTGGTCGGAGGGCCGGGGGGGAAGCAGCCGTGAGGCTGGAGGGTCAGGCAGCCCGATCCTGGCGGCGGTGTGGGGTGTGTGTTGGGGTGGGGGGGCTCGGGATAGGAGGGGGCAGGGCTGGAGTGCTGGGTCAATGTCCCAGAATTTAGAGAGTCACTAATGGGAGTCAGATTGCTCTAGCCCCAGGGTGGGGAGTTCATGGACAGGGGACCTTGGAGACAGGGGATCCTCCAGGAAGCATTAATCCGGGTCAGAGAAGGGGAGCCCCGAACCGTGGGTGGTGCTGGGGAGACGGGAGGGGCAGAGTCAGGGATTTGAAGAGATGGAAGAGGACCATTTCCACCCCACACCCGGGAGGACAGGGAGCCCGGGTCTAGGCTCAGCACTCATCTAAAGGAGGTGGACATGATGAAAGTGGATGGGTCTTCCCCTGTGCTGATTGATTAGTGGTCAGTAAAGGGGGCGGCAAGAAGAGAGGCTCATGGGAAAGCAAAGAGGAATATGTCAAGATATAAAACAGTGTCTCCTAGATGGCTAAGGGGTAAAACATCAGGAGAAGCCCTCCAGCGGGGCTGTGGGGCCGCTGGCCTTGCAGATGTCAGAGAGGAGAGAGCCCCCGAGCGGCCCCCTGCTTCTCGGGGCAGGACGCATTCTCACCCAGCCACCCTCGGACCGCAGAGTCGCGGTGCAGCGCTCCTTGTGGCCAAGCGTGGCTACTGCAGGTTGCTGCGTGAAGGAGGGGGGCCTTGTCTGAGGCAGACAGAGTCCAGCCACCTTTTCCCTTTGTCGTACTTCATGCTCATCCCAGAGGCGTGAGGGGGCAGGGAAGGGTGGGGGGTCTGGGGAAGGAGGACGTGTCTCATCCAGGCTGCGTGGCTCCCAGCCCCTGGCAGTGGAATTGCAGAGTGTGGAACGACCCACAAGACAGGTCCCCGAGAGATGGGGAGTCAGACTCAAGAGGACAATGAGCGACCACCAAACATAGGGGTGGGGTCCCTCTGCTGCCTGGAAGTCACTTGAGAAACCATTGTGGAGCGCCTACTATGGGCAAGAGAGGAAATCAGGGACCACAAAGATGTTCACACGCACAGCCCAGTAGTGTTAACACAAGTCGAAGTGTTTGGGCGGCCTTGGGCGGAGTTCGCAGGGGAGGCAAGAGCCCAGCAGAGAGACGATGGGCTGAGCGCTCCTGGCAGAGCGGACGGCACGGCAGAGAAAGAGAGGCATCTGGGAGACGGGGCGGGGGGGGGGGCTTGGGTGATGCTCACCCACGAGACAAGTGCAGCATGCCCAGGGTGTGATGCGCTCGGGGGAGAAAGAGGGATGTGGGGCGGGGACGAGGGGGTGGTAGGAAAGGAGGCCGTGATGTGACGACAGAACCAGTAATCGGGAGAGAGGGGCAGGGAGCTGGGCTCTCCAGGAGTGAAAGGACAAGGCAAGGCCAGACGCTTCCCCTTTGCCAATCGAAAGAACTTGAAGTGTGTAATGGAGGCGTGTGACTTCCCGCACACTCTCCGTCCAAGTAGACGTTTTCCCACAGGTGTGCCAAGATATCGATACCCCTCATCCTGAGGGTGCCTGGGCACCCGGCCAGTCGGCTGTGGCTGTCCAGAGCCCATCATCCCAATGTTGTCATTTTCTACGTGTGCCACAGACAGCAAAAGGTCAGGAAGCATCTTTCTAGATGTGCACACAGGCGTGCACGGTGCAATTTGTGGGCGAACCACGGGGCGCAGCAGCAGCAAGGAGCAGCTGAGAAGCGCCTGCCTTGGACAGCCAGCCAGCTGGCCCCACGAGGCCTCGGCTGCTGCCGACCACGTCACCCCGTTTAAATCTGGGCTGGCCTGGTGACTTGCTTATAACCAATTGAACAGGGTAGAAGCTGGGCGGGGTGGCTTCTGAGACTCGGTCAGAAGCAGTGTCCACTTAGTTATCCAGGGGCCGGTGCTCCTAGCGTCCCAAGTCTTCTGCTCCGTGTTGTATCTTTCCTGGTGACATTGTCTCAGCCCCCAGGTCCCTGTCATGCAACTTACACCGGTCCAAGGAGAAATTAGAAAAATGAGAAAAAATAGCAAATTTTCATAAAACTTCCATAAAACTAAATTAGTTTTTTCTAAAGATTTTTAAAATTTATTTTTAAAGAGAGGGGAAGAGAAGGAGAAATAGAGGGAATGAAACATAAGTCTGTGGTTGCCTCTTATACCCCCCCACTGGGGACCTGGCCCCCAGGCATGTGCACTGACCGGGAATTGAACCAGTGATGCTTTGGTTTGCAGGCCCACCCTTAATCCACTAAGCTACACCAGCAAGGGCACTAACTTGGTTTTTTAAAAAACCTATCCTTTGCTTCGAGATCAGGCCCTCCTTTCTGTTTTTAACGTTTTGTTGGCAGTATAACATACCGGCAGAAAAGGGCACGAGTTGATGGCACTTCACAAAACGAGCAACCCGGTGCAGCCGGCCCCTGCCAAAGAATTTGAACGCCACCACGCTCCTGGAGGCCCCCCACGCTCTCGTCCAGTCACTGCCCCGAGGGTAACCCGTTCTCACTTCTCACACCGTAGGTTCATCCTGCTTGCTTCCTCAATGATACATAAACGGAATCACCTAGTATGTACTCTTTGGCTGGTTTTGTTTCCTTGACATCCTATTTATGAAATCTGCCCATCATTTTTTCTCTGGCAATAAGAATTCATTACAGCTACAATAATTCCATCTGGCAAGAATTCAATACATTGTAAGTATTCCATTGTGTGACTATGCTGCAATTTATCTGCTCATTCAGCTGTTGACGGGCACTTGGCTCTTTTCCAGTTTGGGGCTATTAGGAAGAGTGCTGGTCTGAACATTTCTGTACGGATCTTTGGGCAAAAAAAGTGTGGAAACTTCCACTGGGTGCGCAGTTAGGAACGGAACTGAATATACGCATGTGTTCAGCTCGGATGGCACCACCAAGCCATTCCCACAGCCGCCTGTGCCTCTCGGGCTCCCAGCGGGGTGCACGGGAGTTCTGGTTGTTCTGCGCCCTTGCCAACACCTGATGCTGCTCATCTTCTCCATTTTAGCCTTTCTGATGGGATGCACCACTTTTTCTTCTTCTTTTAAATAATGAAAGACACTTTAAAAAAAGTAATATGGTGACCTTGAAAATAGTAGTTTTGTTTTAATGTCCTTAATGGGCGAAATTAAAATTTGGCATCCAAATCAGTTTTGAAATCTCAAACATCTCCAAAATCTTAAGTCTCATTTCTACTTTTCAAAGGGTTTTTCCCTTGCAAGGAGGCTTATGTTTTCAAACCTCTCATACTATCGTGTTCCAGCACCTTTTGCTTTGCAGCAAACTACCCCAAAACTTTGTGACTTAAAACAACAGCCTTTTCTTTCTTATATCTCAGATACCCTGACATCAGGAATCTGGACAGGGCTCATCGGCACAGTTCTTCTGCCACCCACGGTTTCCAGTGAGACTGGTCGGTACTCTGGTCGGAGGAGGTGAAGACAGCTTCCTGCAGGTGTTTGATGTCGCGAGGGGGACGGCCGGAAGGCGGGGCCCAGCCAGGACTGTGGACTGGAATGCCTAGGTGTGGCCTCTCCAGCACAATGGTCTCAGGTAGTCAGACTGGCTTCCCCCAAAGCAAGTGTCTGAGATCCCCAAGCGGTGGCTGCTTCTGACTGAGCCTCAAAGTCCCACAGCAAAAACTTTCTCCCCCATTCTATTGGTTACGAGCAAGTCACGAGGCCAGCCCAGATTTAAAGGGTGGGCAACGAGCCTCCACCTTTTCATAGGGACATGGCAAGATCACACTGTAAAAGAGCATGGGGGTGGGGGTGGTGACATTATTGTGGCCCTCTTTGGAAAAGACAGTTTGCCACGCTGTCCCCCCACCCCAGCCTGACAAAGTGAACAGTCAACCCGGCCACTGGAGGCCTGAGGACTCCTGAGGTGTCTGTGGCGGCCACCGGTCTCTCATACTTTTTCTTTCCTTATCTCCCTCTCTCACTCGCTTTCCTCCTTCCTCTTTGCACTTTGTTTTCTTAATCCCTTCTCTTTCTTCCCACTTGCAGTTAACTAAGCCCACAGGGACTCCCCTCCCCCCGCCACCCACTCATGTTTTAGGCCCTTCCTCCCGTTCTCTCCCCTCAGGTCTTCGAGCACTTTGCCCCGTGGGTGACAGATTACTGGGACCCCTCGCACCGTAGCTGGACAAGCCCAGAAGGGTCTTGGCTAATCCCAGAAGCACTTTACATATGAGGAAGTTGAAGCCTAGACAGGAGAGGGATTTTCCCAAGTCCTAGTTCAAGTAAGAAACAGAGTTCTGGCCAGCACAGCACAAAATATAGCCCACAGCGGGTCTCAAAGAGTGTCAACACTTGTTTTTCCATTTCTGACTTCCTGAAACTGAAGCTACTTGTTTCTGTTTCACGTTCACTGCCTCAATATTACAATGTTCTTTCAGCCTCTTGGTCAAGGGGTGAAATCGGTACTCTCAGGCGTCTTGCCCAGAGAGTCCTGTCCTAGCCCCGGCCCGGGTCCTGGCCTTCAGAAGTGGAGGTGGGGGGTTAGGGGGCTTGCAGATGGAGCAGCCAGCCCCCCTCCAACCATCTCATTGCAACCCAGACACAAGTAGGTCCTTTCTGGTCCCGAAGTCCAAGAATCGTCCGAACTCAAGCAACAACTAGCAGCCAGTTTGAACTTTTTCTGGGCATCCAGAGATGGTGAATTTAATTGAAGCTGATCTGACTAAAGTCAGGCTGAGGACAAATCTGCGGTGACCTAGGGCAAGAGGACAGGTCTGTGGCCAGGCCCAAGAGAAAGCAACTCCGTTACGTGAAAGTCAGTTTCCTGCCCTGGCTGGCATAGCTCAGTGGATTGAGCACAGGCTGCGAACCAAAGCATTGCAGGTTCGATTCCCAGTCAGGGCACATGCCTGGGTTGCAGGCCACGTCCCCAGTAGGAGCCACGTGAGAGGCAACCACACATTGATGTTTCTCTCTCTCTTTCTCCCTCCCTTCCCCTCTCTAAAAATAAATAAAATCTTTAAAAATTTTAAAAAAGTCAGTTTCCTCTGATAACTGCAAACAGGAGGAGGCAAGGGCCCAGAGAGGGGAGGCTGGGCCACCAGACGCCCCTCAGCACAGGGGCTGGACCTGGAAGGACAGGCAGGGGCTGGAGAGAATGCAAGGGTTGGCACATTGCTCTGAGATCTGAGCAGTGATGAGGTGGACGAGAGCCTGCTGGGAAGTCAGCCAGGAGCTAAGGTCACCCACCAGCTCAGCGCCTTCGGCCGCGGATATTCGGCACTACAGATCAGCACACTGTCAAGGAGTCATGCAGGGCCAACAGTGCGCACCCCCGAGGCTGCAGAAACAGCAGCTGCGGGGGACTCTTATTGACAAGAAGGGATCAAAACAATTCTTTTCATTGTTATAGCCTGCAACCTCCTTTAGAGGACTAGCCCCGTCTCGTTGTTTCTGGGTCCCTAGGCCTTGCCCAGAGCCCGGCATGCATTAGAAGTCGCATAAAGGTTTGTTCTGAGGACCTACAGTGGTCCACCAGTCATCCCCGTGCATCTAGGCACAGTGCCGCCAGGGCAGTCCATCCTTCCCTGCAGCCCTCCCCTGCCTCCCACAGCCCTCTGCCAGCTCTAGCTGATGGGAGGCCCAGGACACGGAGAGACACCTCTAACGGGGTTTAGTCCCTCCTTGCCCACAGATGCCAGACTAGCAGGCCCTCCTCAGGGGTCCTCTACTGGGAGTGGTAGAAACAAGGCGTGAGGGTCCCATGACTTTCTTCTTGCTGGGCTCCCTGCCTTCAGCCTACATGTGCCTTCCTGCCAAACAAATACATAGGAGGCGATTCTTTTCCTTCATACTCCCCTCCTGGAGGAAAAAAAAAACCCCCACATCATCAGCTACCAGTGTCATTTCCCAGCCTCTGGTGGCCAGAGCCCATGCCTCACCCTCGTCCTCACAGCCTGTTTCTGCAGCTGCATCAGCTTGAGTTGAAATGGTAAGAGCAGCTGCCACTTGGAGCACAGAGACAAGAAATTAGGAGCCCAGTCTGCGCATCTCTCCACATCCTTCGAGCGTCTTGCTGCAGGTTATTCGGGACTGCTGCGTGTAATAGCGGTGCCACCCACCGAGTGCTTGCTCTCTGGCAGCCTCTGCTCTAGGAACACAGTAAGGGCCATGGTGTTTAGTTCTTTCTCCACAACTCTCTGATGCTGGCATCATTGTTCCCATTTTACAGATGGAGAAACTGAGGCACAGACAAGTTGCAATATCTTACCCAAGGCCCCCAGTGGTAGAGCCAGGATTAAATCCCATGGATCCCATACCCCTGACCCACCGTGGGCTGACTCCATGGAGTGCCTGGCCTCTGAAGGTACCCGAGCCTACACCTGGAGAGGGGCCAGCCTTCAGCCAGCAGTCAGTAAGCTCCTCAGCCTAGAACACTGGGCACGTATTGGGTCCCCACTCTCCCCTAGCTGCGGGGACCCTTCCATGTCCTTCTGCTCCTCAGCCACAGGTAGTACCTTTCACTCGGGCTCAGCGGCGTCCTGGCCACTAGGGGAACGAGCTGCATGTGTGGGCAGAGTGCTTTGTTCCTTATTCTGGAAAAACAACCCAAAGTCCCGTCCTCTGATCGTGTCTCGCCTGGAACCACTTTAGAACCTGTCATCTGCACTTTCAGGCTGTGACACCTCAGACAGTCCCTGGATGGTCCCAGAGGATGACTTGCCAGGCCTCAGCCAGAAACCCCAGCTCGTCTGACAGCAGCCTGGCAAGGGAAGGAGTGATGGCCCCTGCAGCCGCCTGGCCACACACGCTCTGACTTCGATCGACAGCTTCCCAGGACGAAAGTCCACCCTCCATTCCAAATGGCTACGCAGTGCTTGACCACCAGTTTGCTTCTACTGACCCTCCCACTCTTGCTCCTTCCGCCCTCTGCCCCCTCTCCTCTTCCTTCTGGGGGGCTCTCCTCCATGTGGGCTGCGTCATCTCCAGTGAGACTCTGTTGCCCCTCCTTCCATCCCTTTGCTCAGGTCTGAGGATCCCTCCTCACCCAGCTCCTGTCACACTGAGCCTGACCTCCACGCACGCCACATGACTCCAGTCCCCTCTCTTAGGCTCCAACACATTAAGGGTAAAGCTTCAGCACCCAGAAAACAGAGGATCCTGGGTAAAGTTCTCAGGAGGTCCAGGGTGCATTCTACAGGCCAAGGGGATAAGAGGACCTCTGCCTCCCAGTCAGGGCTGCTCTCGCTCCCTCCATCTCTTTGTCTCTGCTGCTCTCTCAGGCCGAGGCCTCCTCTACCACTTCCCAGGGGCGCAAAAGCTGGAGCTCCGTTTGCATTAATTCTCTGGGTTGCTTTAACTCTGAGCTGCATGCTAATTTATGCAAACTGAATGCAAATGAACATAGAAAACTATGTGACCCTGGATTTACTGGAAATCAGAGGTTTTCCTGATGGGAAGACTTAGGGAATTTTGGAATTGACTTCCCAAGAGAAATTTAAAAATAGATGGCCTCCAGTTGGGGGCTGGGGAGGAATGTGGCTGGAAGGCACTCAGAGGAAGGAGCAGAGTCCGGGTTCCATGTCATTTCCAAGTGATTCAGCAGAAGCCAGAGGAAGAGAAAGCAGCTGGCCACCAAGCTGTCCCCCCTTATCCTCTGTTGGCTCTGAGCACTGGATCCGTTCCAAGCTCCGCTGAAACCACTCCCCAGTGCGCGCTGCAGAGCAGAGCGCCCAGGGCGTCCCCCATGTTTGGAAAGGGGCATTTTTCTGGTGTCCAACTTCACATGAGAAGGCTCTCTGCTGGTCCCCTTTCCCTTTGCATCTCCTGTGCTGATCATCCTCTGCTTGCCCCTCATTGTGTATACCTACCTGGTCGAGTGTTCTGGAACCTGGCCAGGGGTGTGAGGCGGTCTGCATGTTCCTACAGAGATGACCTCAGAGGATAGCAGGCAGGTAGGTCAACTCAGGCACGAAGCCATAGGCACCCCATTTCCGGGAGGAGGGAGAGAAGCATCAGTTCAAGAAAGAACACACATGAGAGAGGAAGTTGGCCCAGAAGCAGTGGCTTATTCTTCTGACTCTACGCTGGGATGTGAAGAATAACTCCAACAGATAGAAACTGACCTTTTCTTAAAGATTTCAAGAGAAGAAATAGAGAACTATTTTTCCAAAATATTTACAAGAGTCCACTAAGTTTCATGAGAACATTTTTTTAAAGATTTTATTTATTTATTTTTAGAGAGGGAAGGAAGGGAGAAAGAGAGAGAGAGAGAAACATCAATGTGCGGTTGCTGGGGGCCATGGCCTGCAACCCAGGCATGTGCCCTGACTGGGAATTGAACCTGCGACACTTTGGTTTGCAGCCTGCACTCAATCCACTGAACCACGCCAGCCAGGGCTCATGAGAACATTTTAACCTATATTCACATAAATGGTTGGCGCATCCATGGAAGTAATTTTCTCTAGTTCTTTCCTCCAACCAGAGAACAGCCACTCCCGGCTGCTTGGCAATACTCCAGCAAACCCTTAACACAGGCCATGAAAAGACCTCACAACAAACTCCCCCAAGATTCAAGGACCGCCTCGCCACTTCCCTAACTGAACCCTCCATCCCCAGGTGGCAGGGAACTGTGTGTACTGAACTTTGTTGCCCTAACTAGACAGAAAACATGCTGAGGGACAAATTTCAGCTGATCAGTATTCGGGGTTATCCAGAGGAAGGAAAAGGGGCTCCTTTGTGCATCCAAGAGAGAAGGGCACCATGTGCATCAGGCATGTTTCATATATTATATCCTTTAAGTCTTACGACAGTCCCACTAAATATGTATTATTTCCATTGACAGATGATGAAACCAAGGCTAAGAGAGTTCAAGTCTTTTGCCCAAGGTCGCACAGCTGGTGAATGATCATGGCAGAGCCTCCTACTACCCATTAGAATCCGTTTCTCTTTTTCTGTTTAGGCGCATGTCAAATGACACTTCCCAGCCCTCTTGTGTTATAGGCCCACCTTGCGACTGAGTTCTAGCCAATGAGATGGGGACAGAAGTGACTTTTGCCACCTCTGGGCCTGGCCCATAAAAATCTCACAGGGGTCCTTCATCATCTTCCCCATCACTCTCTGGAAGACCCTGGACACCACGAAGCCAGGTGACTAAGATGGGAGGAGCCTGGTCCCTGAATGACTACAGGGACCCTGCCTTCTGCCACCTGTGCTGGACTATTTGACTTGGACGCTAGAAACCTTCACTGTGTTAAGTCACTGAGAGCACAGCTCACCCTGACTGACAGCACGGTGAGGGCGGGGTCTGACACCCGGTCTCTCCCACTCCAAAGACCATCCTCTTTCATGAAGCCACACTGCCACACCACACAACAGAAGCAGACTGTCCCATGGTTCACCTCTCCCCTCCACGCCTGTCCCACAACCAAGAGCTGCATTCCGAAAGATTTTGGAGAAAATTGGGTTAAAAAAAGTCAAGCAAGCAATCAACAGCTATACTACCTGTTGGACATACACAAAACTATGCTTGTTGTTACCTCACATCTGGAGAAACCCTTCTATCATTCGTGCCAAGGAGGGCTCTCCCTGCCACCTTCACGGGACCCGCCTCCCCCTGCGGCTCTGTCCCATGGAGCAGGGCTACAAATCGGAAGCACCTGGAGAACAGCCACGGTCCCCACGGAGGCAAGTCAAAGCTGTTAGCAATGATTTGCAGCTCGCCCTGCATCCTACTGTCCCTACCCCACACCAGTGAGTGCTGGGTAAATGTCACAGTCGGGACAATGTCACTAAGATCATGGAGAAAATAACCCATATGTAATCAATCAACCTAATATAAGTTAAGATTAACCAGTAGTTTGGGCACGACAGAATCAGCCCAACCTGATTTTTAAAAGAGAGAGAGAAGCAGAGAGTCATTGGCAAGGAGGGAGAAAGAAGGAAGGTTCACTGTCTTCTGCTGAGGTGGCATTCCTGCGGGTGTGATCTGCAGCAGCTAGAAGGCTCTCCTGCCCCCTCCTCCACTCCCCCCAGGCATTTTCATCCAGATCCCACACTAGAGGGTTTGCTCTTGGTCTTACCACTGGCTCTCCCCCTTAACATAATCTCTCTGGAAGAGAAATCTGCAATTATCTTATTAGTCCATTATATCTTATTGTAACACAGCACTAGGTTACAGTATTTATTGAGTCCTTATCACGTGCCGGTTAGAGTTCCAGGATGTCACAGAGCTCGGACACCTGGACTAATAAGAACATGGCCCCGTATCAGTGACCACGGTACAGTAGGTACCTGCCCAATTCCAGTCACTCCTGGCACAGCAGCAGCTGGCCACCAACGCTCACGCTGACCAACACTCCTGGCACACCTGGAGCCTCCAGACCAGTGACAAGCACTGACAAACCACTGGCTGTGGTGGGCACCGCCAATAACCCACCCAACAGCTGCTCCACCCCTTTCTTGCTAACAAACCCCAAGTCTTCATGTGTTCATATGTCCACCTGGCCTCAGTGAGTGGATAGTTGGTCAGCCCCAGCCCCTTGTCCAGTGATTGCTTTAATGTTAGACCTTTGACCCAGTTCTGGCCAAAGAGACTCAAGAGAAAACTGCTAGGAGCTTCTGGGAAAGATTTTCCTCACTGATTACACCCCTAACCCCTTTCTTCTGGCTTGAGAAGCTGCCACATGAGAAGGAAAGCTTGGAGCAACTGCAGCCATCTTGCCACCATGAGGGAGGTAGTGGTGGCCAAGGAGAAGGCAGAGCAAGAAGGTGGAAGAGCCTGAGTGCTTGAGGATCTCTCAGAGACTCCACACCAATCCCGGAATCACCTCCTTCCCTCTGATCAGCAGGTTTCCTGTGATGAATCAGCTTCTATCATTTAGTTCTTTATTCTGAGCATTTTATTATTTGCAGCCGAAACATCCTGGTACACTGATTCACTGAATTTCACTGCTTTCCATATAATTAATTGTTAGAGCTAGAAGAGACCTGGGAGATTGACTAGCTCTGAGTCTCTTGGTAATAGGAGAATCTGAGGCAGATGCAGAGACAGAACCGCCAGGAGAACCTGCGTCTTCGCTCATGACAGGTTCCCCAACACCCTGAAGACGGAGCGCCCAGGGCAGTGGCACTGGTGGGCAGCCACGGGGTCAGAGCCTGAGTGTGGCACCTGAGAGCGGTGGGCAAAGGGACAAAGAAAAGGGCAGAGCAGGCTGGTCATGGGAAGGGCTGTGACACCTGAAACGGCAGAGACCGAGGAAGGGCAAGATGTGTCCCCAGCTCTTCCCGTCAGGGTGCACGCATGTGCACACACACACCCTCACCCCGGGCCCCACTTCCCAGGCTCCCCGCGTCTCTGGGATCTCCTGCTTCCCACTGGCTTGGCAGTGATGAGCTCTTCCCCTCACAGATGAGGGATTTTTGTGGTTTCTGGTTGGCTTCATGCCCTGTACCTGGACAGAAGAGGCCCTGAGGAGAGACTGGAGATCAACTCCTGTGCTCCGCAAACTGCAGAGCAGCGAACCTCACCCAGTGGGAGTGTGCAGTGTGGAAGCAGCAGCCGGCCGAGACGCCAGCGTGCTGTGAGCTCCTCAGAGGGTTCAGAAGACCCCCCCACCCCCGACACACACATACACAATTCCCCAGCCTCGACCCCAAGTCATGCTTCCTTTGTCTGGAACATTGGGGCTGGAATCCCACCAGCGGCGGTACAATGTAAATATTCCTGGGACACAAAATTGCCCCATTAAGACTCCTTGAGGTGGGTGAGTTTTTATGATCCTTGCAAGACGGCAGACATGGAAGAGAAAGGGAGTGGTGTAGTGGTGAGTTTTGTGTCAACTTAGCTGGGCCACGGGGCGCCTAGATGTGCGGTCAGACATGTTCTGGGCGCTTTGTGAGGGTGTTTCGTCCTCCCTCGATCCTCACTTCACCTTCCAATATCCCCACCCTGGGCTTCTTGACTCCCTTGTCATCTCCTAATAGGAAAGAAACTCAAGAAAATACTTAAACTGGAACCACATTGACCCCTGTCCCCTCCGAGCCACGGCTGAGTCTGTCGGGGCACCCCTACTCCCAGGCACCCAGCCACTATCTTCGAGGCCTCCACCTTCCGCATCCCGCACCCCCGCGGGGGAGCCAAGTCCAGACCAAGTCGACTTCAGGTACTTCTGCTTCATCAAGCCTTCCCCGTCACCCTGTGAGAGAGGGGGTGAGCCTTGGAGACCTGGAGGGAAGCTCCTGCTACCCTTCCCCCAGCCTCCCTCAGGGCCTGCCAGGAGAGGGCAGACAGGTAGGAAGGGAGCCACCTTCATTCTGTCCTTCCCCCTTCAGCCTGCCTTCTTCGTCCAGGCCAGTGTTCCCAGGGCCCCAGCACACCCCAGGCTCCTGCTCAGCATTTGTGGAATGAATGAATGAATGAGTGAGCACAAAACCAAAGGTGTCAAGAACAGATACTGCTGGATGGAGGGGCCTCCAGTCTCCCTGGCTGGCACAGCCGTGAGTCAGGCGACTCTCCACACCTCCAAGACGAAGCTCTGAAAACCACTGCCAGGCCATGAGCTCTGACTCAAGCCCAGCTGGCTTGGAGTAGACGTCAGTCGTCCTGCTGCAGCGTTCACACGCTGGGCGCCCAACCCTTGGGCCAGCACCCTGGCCTCCCATACCCAATGCCCCCATTCAGAGCCAGTCTCAGACCTTCTGTCTTTGCCCTGCTTGGGAAAGGATATGGGGTGGAAGCTCCTAGCAGGCAGGGACGGGGGCTCACTGTCCATGCACCCCCAGGGACAGGCTCACTGTAGGTGGATAGATGTCAAAGGGTGGAAAATGGGGTTATTAATTGCTTGCTCGGTGCCAGCATCTTGAACACACAGAAATTATTCAGGTGGCACAGCAATCCTGGGAGATGGGTCCTACTCAGCCCGCTTTTTGCATGTGAGAAAACAAACACAGGCGAAAAAGGCAAGAGACCTCTTTAAGACTGCACAGCTGTTTTGGCAGCAGAGATGTGGGGTGGGTTCATATTGGGTCTTTTTGCACGAAAGGCCATGCTCCTTCCACCAACCATAAAAACTAAATGGATTTGAGACCTGGAGGAGGGGACCCCGGTGTCTGGAGTGCACACCGTTATGGCTCCTCCCCTCTCTACCCCCAGGCTGGGTGGGGGAGAGAGGCAGCTCCTTCCAGGCCCCAAGGAGGCTCACTAGCATGGCCTTGCTAAGGCTGGCTCTCTGTGGCCCCTCGGATGCCCAGGATGGGGAAGGGGGCCTCCTTCTGAGATCTACAGGGCTTGGGTAGACTCTGACCGTCAAAGATGGGCCTCCTGGTTCTACCCAAACCCCAAGGGCCCCTCCTTTTCCAGGGGCTTTGGAGCCCAGAGCAAACAGCCAGAGGCAAAACAAGCTGCACTCTGGAGGGAACAAGTGTCCCACGGGGGAGATAAATCTGACAAGAGGACACCATTTGGCACTTGACTCCAAAGCAGGATGAGCTGATTAGCAGAGAGTGCTCCAGCAGAGAATCCAGTCTAGATGGAAGCCATCGGAGGACAGGGCCCAAGGTAGGTTCACAACGGCCCGCCCAGCCTCCACGTGCGTGCTTGGGAGTCTGTGCTCTGCTTCCACAGCTCCGTGCCCTTGAGCAGGTCACCTGACCTGAGAGCCCCTTCCTCGAGATCTTCATACACTTCAGAAGCATCCAATTAGATAGCTGGTGCATGTGAGTGAAGCACTGCGCAAGAAAGCATATGAGAGTGATGGAGAGGAGACCTGCAAGTAACAGTTGTGAAAGGCAACTGCTGTGCGTTTGCAGCTTTTATTTGATTGGATTCGGGTTAATGTCCCCCCATATCTCCTCATTCTCCCTTTTGACTTGTACGTGGGTGGGTGGGGAGTGACCGTGAACATGGAAGGTCTGCTATGTGCTAAATGAGTCCTCTCAAAGTTGGGTCCCTGGACAGATGATACCAGCATCTTCTGAAATGCAAATTAGACATGCAAATTCTTGAGGCTCAGACTTACTGATTTAGAAACTGCGGGTGGGCCCCAGTATATTTTAATAAGTTCTCTGGTGATGCTGACGCATGCTAAATCTACTCGGTTAATCATTTTACATGACTACCTCATTTAATTCCAGAAAAGCCTAAGGGAGTGGGAATTAATATCTCTGGCTTTCAGATGAGCAAAGTGGGGTTTGGAGAAGTTAGTGACTTGCCCCAGGTCCTCACCTGGTTGGTGAACCCCAGGTCTGTGTGGCCACACACTACTGTCCTCTCCCCTCACCACTGTGATGCCTCTGGGAAGTGGGGAGGTTCTGTTACAGTGCTCATGGGAGGCAGGAGTAGCTGGAGAAGATGGAACATGCTCCTGGGCTGATGCACGGAATGGGCAGCTATTTTTACGTGACTTGCAAGCCCAACCAGACTGTTACCTTTTATGAAAACAGGCAAGTATGTAGTGCTAGCGCTGACTCACTATTGAGCTGGCACTAAGAAGGCATTGCTACCAGTTCGCAAGGCGCTCAGAGCACCCGCCATCTGCCAGCACGAGTCTCGCTCTGCAGCATTGGGATCTACTGTAGAGACTGAGGATGGTGACACCATCCATGATGTACTGAACGCCTAGGGCTAGAAGGCAGTGCTCTAGAAGCTTTGCCATTTATTCTCCACCCAGCGTCACTATGCCCTTTAACAGATGAGAAAATTGAGGTCTAGAGAGGCTCAGAAACAACAGGTTCTGGCTTGTCCGGCTCCAACAATCATTCCTTCCATTATGCTCTGTGCTGAGTATCCGTAGCCAGTCCTCAGATCCAGGCAAACCTCAGGCCCGCCTCCCCTCTAGAAGAAAGCCAACCCGAGCCCACCCGCGCGGTAGCGGAGGGCGCCAGGGGTTGAGCCAGAGTAGCCCAGGAGAGAGACCTGCTAGTGGCCACGAGATGGCGCTGTGGTGCAGGAGACTCGGGGGTCCTGCCCGACACCCTCTCTGAGGACCTAGAACCGGGACCCTTGGGGGACGTGGCCCGTCAAGTCAGAGCTGCCTTGCTAAGGACCCGACCCATGGTCGCAGGAAGGAGTTGTTGAAGACGTTCTTTCCCAACCTCCAACTGAATTCCTCCCCGCCTTCCTCCTCCTCCTCGCTGGCCCCGCTGGCCCGGCGTGGGGGCCGCACCAGGGAGAGCCTGACACCTGAGGGACTGGGACTCCGCAGCGACTTCGAGGCGGCAAGCAGGAGAGCGGCTTCTGCCCTCCCCTGCCCTCCCTTCCTCTTTCCCCCCTCAGCTACTACCCCGCCCAGCCAGCCAGTCCCAGCCCACGGCTCTCACACATTACTGTTTCAGCACACTCACAATTTGAGGATCTTAAACATTGCAAAGCAAAACATCAAGCATGATCTCCTTGCTGTAAGGCATGCTCCTACTTTAAAGCTCAGCCATCGAAGTTCCTTTCTCACATCAAAAATCAGTTACAACAGGAGTCAGGGTCCTTGCCTGCTGCCACTCCTCTTCCGAAAGTCCTTTTCCATCATTCGAACAAGGTGTATGTATATGCACATGTATGTTTCTGCACACGCTTTTGGTGAGGCAGAAGTCTGAGTTCAAATCCTGGATCTACCGTTAAACGTTGTGTGACTCCAACCAAGTCCTCTAATCTCCTTTAGCTTCACCCTTCCCAGCCACAAAAGGAGAATAATACTAGCACCCATCTCACGGGTGGCTGGAAAAATTAAATAGGCATAAACCATTTAGAATCGGGTCTGACACATAGCAAGTGCACAATAAATGTTACCATTATTATTTCTTTTCCCCTGGCGCTGCGTGCACCAGTCATTTGGCTTTCAATCCAGGCAGCCTTGAACTTTGGCTGACTTTCCATACAGGATGCCCATGGCCACGGGGCTGCGTGACACATCTCTGCACTCGGAAGTACCCAGCACAGGCCCTCGCCGGGTGCACAGTGATTAGGGTGGGTCCTGGGGGTCACCACAGACCACCACCTCTGGCTACAGTTCTGCCTCCGTCTGGTCTTTCCTCAGGTTCTCACATACAACTCCTAGCGCGATCGCAGCATGTCCCCTGCCCTTCTCTGGTGTGGGGCGAGGGGTGTCCGGTCTTGAGTGGTGAGAACTGCAGCCTTATACAGTCTAGCCCCTTATCTGAGGGGACACACTCCCAGACCCCCAGTGGATGCCTGAAACCGCCGAGAGTACCGGACCCTGCATACACTACGCGTTTTCCTATATGTGCATACCTACGATAAAGTTTAATTTAAACTTTAAACTAAACTTAGGCTCAGTAAGAGGTGAACAGCAATAACTAATAATCAAATAGAACAATTAGAACAATATACTGTAATAAAAGTTACGTGACTGTGGTCTCTCTCTCAAAATATCTTATTGAACTGTTCACTCACCTTTTCACTCAAAGGAAGCACTTTACGGCTCTTCTTCGGCATTTCCACATTGCTGGCACCACCACTCTTGCGCTTTGGGGCCGTTATTAGGTAAAATAAGGGTGGCTTGAACACAAGCGCGGCAACACAGGCACAGTTATCTGATAACCAAGGCGGCCACTAGGTGCCTGACGCCGCACAGGGCAGGGAGACGCGGCGTCGCCTGCCGCGCGGAGACGCTGAGCAAAGGGAGGATTCCCGTCCCACGTGGGCGGGAGCAAAACAACGCGAGATTCCACCGCGCTATTCAGAATAGCATGCCATTTAAAACTTAGGAATTGTTTATTTCTGGGATTTTCCGTTTAATAGTTTCAAGCCGTGGTTGACCACAGATAACTGAAACCTTGGAAAGTACAGCTGTGTCTGAGGGAGGACAGCTGTGTTCCCTCCTAGGCCAGGAGACCCCTGCTGCTGCCAGGGGCTGGGGGGTGTCTGCGGTGGGTGCGTGGTGTGTCGAAGTTGTTTTGCCTCCACGCAGGAGTGGAGAGAATGTGCGCTCCTTATAAAGGCCTGAGGGCAGAAGGGGAGAGCCTGGGTCTGGAACCTTGACCTCTAGAACCTCCACCAGGTTAAGACAGCTGGAACTCTTGCCTTGGCTGCGCATGGCTACACAGGTTAGCCAGTCAGTTTGTAGGTGTTTGTGCCTGGAGTTCTTTGAGATTTGTATTTTTGCCTTCCCTGACTTCCCACCTCTGAGAGTCAGGTCTTTCCTTAAGATGTCTTTGTCTCACACTAACCAGTGTCTGGCAAAAGGCGTTACTGGTGGTGCACAACCTCTCCATGTGTGTTCACTGGCTGTCTGACCAGTCGGCTCTGGGGGCTCAACCAAGCTGGATCTCAAGCAGATCTTTAAAGAAGCTGCAATCCAGGCATGTGCCCTGACTGGGAATCGAACCGGTGACCTTTTGGTTTACAAGCTGGCACTCAGTCCACTGAGCCACACCAGTTAGGCCTGGGTTTCAGACCAGGTCCCCAGTAGGGGGTGCGCAAGAGGCAACCACACATTGATGTCTCTCTAAAAATAAATAAATAGAATCTTTAAAAAAATAAAGAAACTGCGATCTAACTCATTCAAGTCCATCAGAGGACCCTGCAGAAACTGCTCGGATGTCAATAAAAAGCTAATCACATATGCAAATGAGGGTGTTAGAGGTGTGAGGGTGACTTGGGGTAGAAAGGGCTTCTGGGTCATCTAGGAAAGCTTCCTAGTTTGGGAGGTGGAGGGACTGGAGCTGCAATTAAAACGGATGCAGTGTGACAAAGTGAGAGGAGGTGTGGTTTTAGAACGCAACCCACCCTTTCCTGGTTCGGGTCCTCACTTGAGTCATTCCAGAGTTCCCCTGCCAGCTGCTGGGAACGTGCCGGTGCATGACATCTCTCAGGAAGCTGGCCGAGTTTCCTGGAAAACATCATCCACAGAAAACAAACCCACCACCTCCACCCCAAAATCTTTCTTAGAAACCATTGGCGGTCTGCAGCCAGGAGTGAATGGAATGGAGGGTGAGGATTAAGCAATAACCAGATTCGGTTTGGAGGTGCCACTGGCAGGTCCACCTGCTGGCGTCTCCTCTCTGGGTAAGAGCACGTTCAGAGGAGAAGTGTGAGGGAATCCCAGGGAAGGAGGCGTCTGAGGGGCTCTGGGACACCCCGATCTCTCACTCAGCTCACGCGGAGTAGCCAGGCTGCTGCTCCGTGAGGTCCTCGCCTCCCGGTCTCCTTCTCGGGACTCGGAGAGCGAATGCGAGCTGTGAGTCTCTGATTAATTACCGTGAACTCATCAAGTTGGTTTGTGGCCAGAGTCCTTGAATGTCTCGGAAAGAGCTTTTGGTTTGATTTCATTTGTTTTTGTTTGGTTGGGCTTTTTTTGGGTTGTGCTTTTCCTTTGAAATAGGGAGTCTATTTTGCCAAGAATAAAGTGGAAAACTAGATTTGAGGCTGGATGAGAGCACAAAAAGAAATGAAGATTTTTATCCTTTGCGTTGTCCTAGGTAACGGTACAATACAAAACAAGTATTAGCCAACATTTAATCTTGCAAATCAAGTCATGTTGTTGTCCCCATTTTACAAATGAGAAAACCGAACCCAGAGAAGCTGAGTGAAATGCCCAAGCCCCCAACGCTAGTAAGCTGTACGCCTTATTATACCTGTGCAGTGTTGAGAACCCACAATGCTTTGCAGGGGGGGGCTTCACAAATGTTTTACTTATTTTTTAAATCAGGAGGAAAAATGAATCTTAAGGTCTAAAGAAAATGTTTTAATATGTAATATTGGTATATTGGTCTCTCTGTCTGCACACGCATACCAGTTTTAATTGTTCTAGAAGCAGGCACAGCGTTAGGTAGGTAGGTACCGGGCAGAATCAGAGTCAGCAGCTCACAGGTGCCCAGCGCCCTAGTGCAGGCTGAGCCCTGGGCGCAAAGAGATGCAAACATCACGTCACCCTCCCTCGGCGGGAGCCGGACCTGCGCCCTAGCACAGAGCAGCCTGGGCGTGACGGAGTGCTGCAGGGTTGGACCAGGCGGGTCACCAGGGGCGTCATGAAGGAGCCAGGATTTGAGAAGAGAGGGGGTTAAACATAAAGGAGAGAGATGGGAAAGTGGGGCATTCTGAGGAATGGAGAATTCACTGGTACGGGGGAAACCGAGGCAACCGATAGAGAGGTTGTGGCCATCGGTTGAAACTCAGTTCCACAGTTGTGAATTTTTAAAAATACCTTTCATACAAAGAACCCACATTTAACTGTTGGACTCCATCAGTAGGACTTAAGGCCTAATTGTTAGTTAATCTCACAATGATTATCTATATAATAGAAGGGAAAACAGGATTTTGTTTCTGTTCACAGTTCTTCTCTGTTAGATACTGACAAATCTTCATTCTTTAGCAGTCAGTGTCCACCAGTAATTTGCAAATTGTTCAAAAGGTCCTAAGAAATCCTCTCACTTCCTTATTTTTGCATCAAAATGGCATACTAAGTTTGTTTCCATGGTTTCCATGGAGCGGGCTAGTGGTTTACAAACAGGCCTCCCCAGAACTGGGGCTTCATAAGGATACCTCAGGGGACCAGGGGACAGCCAGGGGCTGGCCCCCTGCTTTGAATATGGATATGTAAATATATATATGCGTGTGTATGTATGTTATTTATATATATGACATATGTCTTCTATGAAGAAGAATATTTAGTCTATGAAAAAGAAGAAGATTTTTTTAAGAAGGGATTCCTTTGAAAAAACATACTTGAAAATCACGGTTATAAAAACTTCAGGAAAGGTAAATAAGAACTCCAGAACTAGTTTATTTATTTATTCCCTGCCTATTCCAAGAACAGCCTAGAGGACACACAAACACAGATATAATGCAGGAGACGCTTGTTCAAGGTAGAGAAGGAAGTGGGAAGGAGGAGAGAGGGGGTGGCGGAAGCCCGGTGTCGTCGTGGTGAGGGTTAGGCGCTGGTGCCCGTGCTGGGGGGCCGGCCAGCAGGTGGGGGGGCACAGGCCACAGCCGGCAGGCGTGGTTCCCAGAAGGGTGACGGAGACACAGTCGTTCTCCGTCTGCAGAAGGAGGAGATGTCGTCCCGGGCTGGGCCTCCAGCTCTTCGTGGACACTCACAGACAACTAGTGAGAGTCCTCTGGGGGCTGCTTGACTTCGGGCAGGCATGTCTTCCTCCCTCCTGCCCACCACCCTTACCCCGCCCCTCCCTACAGACCCCAGACCAGGGTGAGAGGAAGGCTCTGCCTGGCCGCCCGCTGTCCTTAGTCCTCAGCCACAACCCTCCTGCTTTATCCATGGCAGGCACACCCTCAGAAATCATCAGCGACAAGACCCAGAATCCCACAGCTGAGAATCTGTGCTGAATGCGAGTGGCTACCATTTACTTCACGATTACTCTGTGCCAGGCCCTGTTCCAAGCACGTCACAGGCGTTAACTAACTCCTGTGATTCTCACAGCCCTGCAAGGTGGGTAGTATGATCGTCCCCATCATCCCCGGGGGACAGATCAGGAAACGGAGGCACAGAAAGGTTAAATAACTGGCTCAGGGTCGTCTACCTGTGGACAGTGCTGAGATTGGAACCCAGTTGGACTCTGTGACCTTAACTACCCACCACACAGCCTTCTGGTCCGCCAACATGTTAACCCCAGCCAGCTGGGGACGGAAAGTTATCGGTGCTGTCCCTGAGGCTGGGGTCCCAAGTTTTCCCTTCAAGTGGGCCCTACAGCCTCCTTCAGGTCTGTCCTGTTTGGTGGCTGCAGGCGGCACCTTGTGCTTCAGCTAGCCACTCTTTAGTGCTATAGATCCCAAAACAAGCCCTGGGTTTGAGGACGTGAGGGAGATGAGGGCAGGCCTTCCTCACAGTGGAGAATTAGCAGCAACATGCAAGACAGCACCTTGGCTGGTACATGGTTTCACCTTATTGACAGTAGTAGTTGTGACAAATGCCATTTAGAGCCACACGCTGTTCTAGAGGGAACTGAGACTTAGTAGTCAAGTAACTCCCTAGAGGACATAGTTTATTCTGCTCTGCTTTCCCCCGGCCACAGCACCTCTGACCGCCACATGGTCACCACCTGTGTGCTCGTGTGCTCCCCAGACAAACCCATTTGCACAGAAGTTCCCTCTTGAGTGTTCGAAGCATCTTCCTGTGCTTCAGAAGTTCCTCAATAGCCAAGGCTGTTGTGTTTACTAGTTCTCTTTATGTCCTCCCCTCTCCAATGCCAACGGCCCCACATGAAGTTCTGCATAAGGTGGGCCCTAGTTAGGTGCTCCAACCCCCTGGCTAGATCAGCCTTAGCTGTAGAAATGGGGAAGCAGCCCAAAATCGAGTTCTCTGAACTTCATCCCTCCAAACAACCTCTCGTCTGAACGCCCCAGAAAAATACGTACCCTTGAGTGTCCGAGACCCAGCCTGGGCATCATGCAAATCATCATGCAAATAAGGTGGCAGCTGTTGGACTATTTCCAGAGCCATTCGTGTCCACTCATACCAGGATGGAACCCCAACGCTGGCAGGAAGCCCTGCCACTCTGAGCTCTTCCCTGCCGTGCTGACTCAGAGAGAGCCACGCAGCCATTCACTGCGCAGCCTCTAAAAGCAGCCTTTTAACTTCCCTGCACCTGCCCCCACCCCCCAGCACAGGCAGGGAGAGGCAATGACAAATGAGCTGTCACCAGCTGTCATTGCAAGGCAAAAAACCCCAAAAAACGTTCGCTCAGCTTTGCTCTGATAAACACTGTTACCCAGCCCCCAGTGAGCCTGCAGGGCCCCGACCAGGAAACTGATGGCGGGCCTGGCTCAGGTCCTGGGAGAGCACCATTACTCTGGTCAATACACAGACTTCGTGGCATCGCAGTGGTGGGACGAAAGTTGACTTTTCATTCAACCTGTGAGGAAACGAATTTGTGAGCAAACGAATTTAATTCTTTGTTCATTTATTCAATGCATATATGAGAATGCACTAAATGAGGGCTAGGAACAAAGACTAAACATGGCCCTTGTTGTGAAGGAAAAAAGGGTTAAGGTAATCAGTCACAACACCCCAATGCATGAGAGAGAATCGGGCATTTTCAAGCTGTTCTGAGGCCTTCGTGTTTAGCAGGAAAACAGACCCACATCTCAAATCCTGCTTCCTTCGTGGGACTTGGAGTAGATTCATGGGGCTCTCTTTACTGTTTTTTTAATCCTTACCCAAGAATATATTTACTGATTTTAGAGGGAGAAGAAATGGGGGAGAGAGAGACAGAAATATTGATGTGAGAGAGAAACGTTGATCAGCTGCCTCCCGACCTTGCCCCAACTGGGGATCGAACTTGCAGCCTTCTGGTGTATGAGACAATGATGCTCCGACCCACTGAGCCACCTGGCCAGGGCTATGGGGTTCTCCTTTTTAACCCTCTGTCCTTCTACGAAATGATAACACTTGAAAAGAAAGAAAAGCCCTTGCACTTCATGATACTTAATTTGTTTTTAAAAATTCAGACTGCCCTCTCTACCTCAGTTTTTTCTGAATGAAAGAGATGACCCCAAAGAATAAATTTTGTTTTTAAAAATCACAAAATGCACTAAGTCCTTGCCGCTCGCAGTTTGGCTCACAGACCAGCAGCACTGGCATCACCCAGCGGCTTGTGAGGAGCGCAGACGCTCCCCCCCAACCCCCATCTCCTGGGTCAGGGTCTGCAAAATCCCCAGGGGCATCCGGGGCACGTGAGAGTTTGAGAAGCACCACGCCGGCCATTTTCTTCCTGGGCAGAGACCATCCTTGCAGAGTAGTGCTTTGCTCCCAGTGACAGGATTGGCCCTCTCTGAGCAAGTGCCTCGTCTGGGGGCAGCCAGCCCCAGGCCTTGTGAAGGGTGGCGGGAGCAGAGAAAAAAGAACCGAGCCCTTCGAGAACAGATCACAGAGGGGAGTTTGCAAGTCATGACCTTGGCCGCTGGCCTCTAGGTCAAGAGGAGCAATGAGAGAGAAGAAGCCTGGAAAGCAGGCTCTTTCAGGGCACAGTGAGTGGCACCGGTGAGGGTGTGGACCCTGTGAGGGGATGCACCTGTCTTGATGCAGGTGGTAGAGAGGGAAGAGGGAAAGGAAGGACCAGCACAGTAGTCCTCCAGGTCCTATTTCAGCCCAGCCCACAGGGGAAGGGTCGAAGGCAAGAAAACAGGCTGAAAGCTAGACCCAGGCCCAACTCAGGGGTGCTGGCCTGTCTGCTCCTGATTTGGGCTGAGATTACAAGAGATACAGGCCATGTCCGTGGACAAGGCAGCAAGACCTGGTCTGCTGACTCCAGCTGACAGACAGAGGAAGACGAGAGGGAGGGCGCTGGCACTGCGTGAAGACAAGCCACATCAACCGCTGCACAGGAAAGCTTGTGTCACCCTCTCCGAACAAACCCTGAGCCAGCGGATGAGCACAGGCAGCAGCCACACCCCTCGCTCTCTCGAGGCAGAAAACACTGCCGTCAGCATCTCTCTCCTCCGTAGCATTTCCCAGGCAGAAGTCATCCACCAGCTGGCTGTGTCCCCAGTCTGCAGGGACATACTGGGCCCTTGGAGTCCCCCGCTGAATTCCTCTTCCTTGACTTTGGGGGATGGGGGAAGCCCTCACAAATCCCTTCACCATCTCTTCTCTCTCCCCCTTTTATAACCTCAGCGTACCTGACGGGTTTCAATAGCCATGTTGTCACCTTTCAGCTAATTTTGTGTTAAATGTTGCATACAGTCTAGCACTTCCTTTGGAATGCAGCATATCCTGTAACTTGGTAGCTGAGTCAAAACTCCAACATTATATCTTGTGGTATATATCATAGAAAAAAATGGGAAACCCTACGTGTTTATCCACATCAATTCAGTCAATTGTAGAACATCCGTTTGTGGATTACTATGCAGTGGTTGAAAAGAATAAGGTCGGTCTCTGTGTGCGACCTCAAGCCGGTATCCAAGATGCATTATGTGACACAGCAAGCATCTAATGGCGTCTTACTGCATCCAAAAAGAGAGGGAATGATGTTCCCGTACATGTCTCCATGCGCACGGCATTTTTCTGGATGGGCATGCTGGAAGCTGGATTGTCCACTCCTCTAAGTAGGGCACCTTGAAGATCAGAGCTGGGGGGAAAGGCTTAGGGTTTTACTGTGTGCCATTTGGTATTTCTGATTTTTTTTTACTCTGAGTATACATTACATTTTACATTTCCAAAGCATCATAGAGCCATTTACAATGGCGATTATGAGAACTAATGTGGTGACATGGAAAACTTTATGATGTGACGTTCAGTGAAGAAAAGCGAGACCCGAGTCCTCGTGTGCGCTCTGATTTCAGTCACGTGAAGACAAGCAGATACAAGAGAACGCGATGGGAATGAACAAATTTCAGAGCCGCTTTGTTACAGTGATGGGATTTTCCATACTTATAAACATTGACCTTACTGAGGTAGAGTTCATATGCAAAATACATCCGTTGATTTGGGTGAATCGGGAAAAATCTATACACCTGTACAGCCATCACCACAACCAAGTTACAGAACATTCCTGTCATCTGCGAAAGTTCCCCCCAACCCCCTCCCCTTCTGTCCCGACCTGCAATCAACAATGTGTTTCCTGTCCCTATACATTAGATTTGGCTTTTCAAAAGTTTCATATCAATTGAATCTCCCAGTATGTCCTCTTTTTGTGTCCTGGCCTTTTTTTGCTCAGCATAATATTTGTGTCCACCCTCTCCTTCTCCAGCAAATCTGGGCTGAGGCACCCAGCTAACAGTTTATACCTCCCAGCCTTCCTTGCAACTAACTGTGGCCTTATAATAAAATAATGGCCAGAGACATATAATTAGAAGGGTCATGTGGGACTTCTGAAGAGGCTCTGTAAAAGTGAGAGGCAAGCACATTTGTTCTCTTCTTTGCTGTTCTCCACCTGATGGCCTGGAATATAGAGCTGATGACTGGACCCCCAGCAGCCATCATGGAATATGAAGGGACCTAAAGGGTCAGCAGAACAAGAAGATAAGCCTGGGGCCTTTGAGGACACAATGCAGTGGCCACGCTGGCTAGACTCCTTTCCTCTCAGACTGCTTCTCCATGGAAAAAACACAAAGGTTTTGGGCTTTTCTGTTCTTTGTAGTTGAAACCAATTCTACATATACTTTCTAGCACTATTCGATTTTTTTAAATTGGGCATATGTTTGATGGAAATTAAACTTTAATTTTCAAAATAAACCTTTCTACCCAAATCTGACACAAACAGTTCAAGAAAAACATTACAGACCAACATCTCTCATGAACACAGACACAAAAATTCTTGACAAAATTTTAGCAAATTGAAACCAGCAATATGCAAAAAGAATAAGGTACCGTGACCAGATGGGGTTTATCCCAGAAATGAAAGGTTGATTCAGCATTCAAAAATCAATCAATGTAGCCCTGGCTGGTATAGCTCAGTGGATTGAGTGTGGGCTACGAACCAAAGCATCGTAGGTTCGATTCCCAGTCAGGGCACATGCCTGGGTTGCAGGCCACGGCCCCCAACAACCGCACATTGATGTTTCTCTCTCTCTCTCTTTCTCCCTGCCTTCCCTCTCTAAAAATAAATAAATGAAATCTTTTAAAAAATCAATCAATGTAATTGACCACATTAGCAAAACACAGGGTTAAAAAGTCCAATAATCATCTTGATAGATGCAGAAAAAGCACTTGAAAAAAATTTTAATTCCTTCATGATCAAAACTCTCAGTAACTTAAGAATAGAAGTGAACTTCTTCAACTCAATAAATGGAAATTCTGAAAAAAAAAACCCACCTACAGCTAACAAAATACAAAAAAATGCTTTCCCTAAGATAGGAACAAATAGTAAAATGATGACTGTTCTTAAACTATCTATTAACTTCTGTGCTGAAGCCCTTAGCCAGTATGCAAAGCAAGAAAAAGAAATAAAAGCACACAGTTTGAAAAGGAAAAAGGCAAAACCTTTCCTATTTACAGGCAACATAATTGTTTACATAGAAAATCCCAAGGAATTAGAAGTAATAAATAAATTTAGCAAGGTTAAAGGATATAAGGGCAATACAAAAAATAGCAATATACCAGCAGCAAATAATTGGAAAGTTATAATCTTATAAATCTTATTTACAATAACATCAGAAAGCATAAGGTATTTAGGAATAGATTTAATGAAAGATGTGAGATACTTCTACATTGAATATTATAAAATATTAAATAGTATAAAACACTGAATATATGTAAAACACCCTATTAGCTGAGAGAAATTAAATAGCATTTAAATAAATGACTAGATGTATCATATAGATGCATGGGAAGGCTCAATATTATTAAGAATCAATTCCCCCCAAACTGATCTGTAGACTCACTGCAATTCTATTTGAAAATAGCTGTGGTTTTTAGACTGGAACAAGACAAGTCTCAACTTGCATGGAATTTTAAAAATAACACAATGAATCTACAACAGAATGAAATAAGACCGATGCTGTGACAGAGACATGTACAAGTTTCCACAACAGCACGGAAGAACGTCACTCACTAGGTAACTCGGGGGAGACCCCTCAAAGGAGACGTTATTTGAGCTGGGAGTTGGGAGATGATTAAGTACTAACCAGGCAGAGACACTCACGAAGGGCATCGATTTACTTAGATTCTGCTGATTGTGAGGAAGTAAAACGCACCGCATCTAGTCAAGTAATGGGGTTGTGTGTGGAAATGTGCCGGAGATACAGTCCCACGGAAATCCTCGGTCGGACCTCCCAGATTCTGGGCTGCGCGGGCAGCTCTGGTCTGGGGCTGCTCACCCGGCCTCGGCGGCCCAGCCCCTAACACCGTCTCTGGTCTGTCCCACCCTCTCACCTCCCACCGTCCGCTCTCTTCTCTCTGCACTTCCAGATATGAAGCTGGAAGGCCTGGTGAGAACCAGATGGTGAGAGGCCTTGTTTGGCCAGGCAGGTTGGCTTTTATTATTGTAGCCACTGAAGATTTTTAAGCAAGAGAAAGAAATGCTCTGTTTTGCCTTTGAGACAGAGGATTCTGAGGGTGTCTGGAGAGACCAGGGGTGGGCAGGCCAGGGAGTAAGGCATTCCCAGTGAGAGATAATGAAGGTCAAAACCAGTGAATACGGGAATTGGTTTGAAGCAAAGTACATCCTACTCTGGTAAAAAAAAAAAATCATATCCTCTTAGGTAATAGGGGGAAGGAGAATTAAAGCATATGCACTTTGAAAGGAACCCCCCCCCCCAGGCTGACCCTGGTTGGGAACTCCTGGTCCGAACAAGGTGATGCCGGTGGACATAGAAACGTGAGAGCAGATGGAAGACGGGGGGTGGGCGTGGGGCCCAGGGGCCTCGGTGGAAGAAGAGCTCCAGGCAACCTGCAACTTCTAGCTCGGGAAACAGGCAGATGATGGCTTCGCTCTCCCGGATTTGTGAAGCGAAGAGCAGAGTGGGTTTACATATGGGAGTGGGAATGAGAGAGGTTGAGAGAAGAATCATGTCCACACCCTCCCCGGGAAGCTCGGGAATCCAGCTTCACCGAGTGCCCAGCAGCAGGCGGAGAGCAGAGGTGGACGCACTCCAGCCAGTCCTTTGATTTTTGCTTCCACGGGGCAGACCCTGCTGGGGAGAATGGTATTCTCTGGGCATTGATTTGTTGGACGGATGCTGTATCCTAGGGCTCTGAGTGAGTGTAAAGCGTTTGTCTTCATGGTTTTGGTGGTGGTGGTGATGTTATTTCAGGTGGATTTCATTAGCCCCTAGCGAGCCGGCCCAGAATGCTGGAACAAATTTGAGCAGCAGGTCAATCGGATTCCAGGATTCCACTCTGATGGGGAGAATGTACAGGCATCAGGGCAGGATTAAAGGAACAAACAAAGGGTGTTGAGGTATCCAAGAGATATCAACCATGGGGTGCTGTTACCATCTAGGCCTGAAGGGGCAGAGGGAGAGGATGGTACTACTAGGGCCCAGGGGAAATGAGCTGAGCTGGGGAGCAGGGGCCCCATACTCACTGAGGAACACAGCCACCACAGGATCCGAGGCTGCGAATCCGGGACAGACATGCAAGAAACACTGGGCTGCCCTCTCCCTCCTTCCCCTCCAGTCTCCTCCGGTGGCTCACTTTGGCTAATGCCACATGAAACCAGCCATCGGGAAGCACAGGATGGAATACGTAGGGGCCAGCCTCATGACGCAGAGCGAGCCAGAGAATGGATCAGGTGTGTGGGGTTAAGGGGGCAGGTGAGACACGGCAGCAAAACCACACCCTCAGACACAGCCTGTGCAAGGCAGTGGCACGGGTAACTGTGGAATGGCGGAAAAGCCAACAGCAGGGAGTCAAGGCCCTGGGCTCCTGACAGGCCTGGCCCCGCTGCACACAGCACACCGACATTCCTGAGGGCACACCTCTGGCATTTTGGGCCTTGACGGCTTCAGCTGTAGAGTGAGTAGGTTGGATGGACCACGTGACCCTCTATGTGCAAGACTTCCCACATAAGGTCTCTTGACCCTTGCCTTTCCGCTGGGTGCTGGGCGCACTGCTCCAGGGCCCCCATCCCCACCGTAGGGTGCTGTGCCCGACAAAGGGCAGTGCTGGGGCGTCCTGGCCTGGCCAGCATCTGGGGCTAGACCAGGAGCTCCTGTCTTCCAGCGAAGCCCTGGACATGCAGAGTCAACCTGGGACTTTCTTAAATGCACTTTTCACTGCAATGAGTTACATTCAAAAGGAAGGAAGAGCACATTCATTTCCAGAAAGCAGCACCTTCAGAGACCCGAGCTGCTGCAACGCTAGGTCCTGGTGCCCCTGTCAGTTCCTGATAACTGAAGACGAAACTTGAACAGCAAAAGGGAAGTCTCCTGGCTCCTACAGGGTATCAAATCCTGTTTCTACACAGTTTCAGTTCTTAAAGACACAGGATTCCATATTTTCTCACCCAATAAGCTAGAAGGTGAACAACCTTTAGTGACCACCAACCACATTTGCAGGGACAGGCGGGGGTGGGGGGGTGAAATAGAAGTGAACCACAAAGTCTTTCTGAAATCCAGGTTTGAAGGTCTGGATATTTCTGAAATGCATCATCATCATTCTCCTTTTTAACGTAAAGAGTTGGTCCGGATAAGTGCACAGATTTTCTCAGTGTCATCTGGGGACCAGAGGGCCTCTCGTGCTTTTACTTTTCTAGCTTCCTGCAGGGGTCAGATGACTCAGAGGTGGGAGCATCATTGTTTTCTTCTGGAGGTGGGAAGACTGTGCGTGCTGGCTTCTGGGTCACACCAAGGGTGGCCTCGGGGAGATGCCCACTCATCTGTCGTGCCCCTGTAGCCCCCCAGGCCTCTGAACAACAACCCCAAGGTGAAATATGCGAGGATCTCCCTGCCTTGAAGGCATTTATTTGCAAATACTGGTTCAGTTATGCATTATTAGTTCTGTGGGCTCTGTAATGTGCTAAAAAGGATAAAAGAGGGAGCAAATAAGAAAATATGGAAAAGGAAAGGTGGGACAGGGATTAGCGAGGGTTTCCCAGCATGCGACAGCACACAATACAGAGAAAAGGGTGATGCATCCACTGGAAAAGAAGAAAGGAAGATGTTTGCACAAAGGTTCCGTTTAGGCCCCGGAAGTTTTCTCGCGGAATTTGGAACAGGTGGATACAAGGTGCTGTAGAGTCCTTCCCATTGGGACCCACTCATTAGTGTCTCTATTTACCTAAGTGGCATAACAATAGAATGGGACGTATGCTGTGACTTGTGCACAGAGCCGAGAGCTGCTGGAGAAAGCGACATTTGGCCTGTGATGTCAAGAATGCTTAGGAGATGGAGAAACAGGGGGAGTGGGAGGAGCAGCAGGTGTGAGGAACTCAGCACAACACAGCCCAGGACAGCAGAACAGGAGAAATGGCCCCAGAGACTCTGCTCTTTGAAGGTGGCCCTCGGTGACACTACCCGGCTTTCTCTGTGTCCCCAAGGGGTGAACATCTGCCAGCGTCCCTGGGATCATTTAACCCTGTTTAAAATAAATTTGTCCAATGGCCAAATCGTAGCTGTTATTCAGACATGAAACAAACACCTGTAAAAAATTCACTTAATAAAAGCTAAATAAGATCATAAAGATTAAAAATGAGATGAATGGGGCCTGAGTGGTTATGACCCGTTTGAAAACAGACGCCCAAGAGCAGGCACGTTGGCTGATTTGCTGAAATGAACGTGCAGACGGAGCGAGCTGGCTCATCCAGGGAGAGGGAGGGCGCAGAGGAAACCGGCTTCTCGGGACAGGACAGACGACAATTGGAATACCTGGTGGGTATCTTCTGGACAACAAGTCCTTTGCCCTTGAACTTTTCCCCAGAAGACCCACCTATTCAATTTCATTCTTTTTTCCCCTCCGGACCAGACCACTGGTGATTTGCATATGAACTCCTCAGTGAATATATAATGTTAAGTAATCCTAATCAAATATTAAAGACAAGCAGTAACGATCGTAGAACAGATAAAAATATAGTAACTATATATACAGTGTTTAACTGAAATTGAAACCAATGACCAAAGAGACGTGTTTTCTGCCCCAGTCCTCCTCCTCATCGTCATCAACCCATTGTCACTTCCAACTCTGTCGTCTCGGGGCCTTTATGAAGCAACTTCATTGCTGATTTATGGGAACCCCTCATTTGCAACAGGCCCACTGACCCAGATGAAGAATTACAGGAACAGAGGAAGTAGGTTAGGTCCATGCTCTTAAATGGGGAAACCACAATGAGGAATTCAAATCACAAATAGGGTAATATTAAGTGATTTGGGGGGATTGGAGTGGGGGTGAGGGACTTCACGGAGATGAAGACTAGGGAAGGAGGAGCCAGTTATTGCGTCAGTCATTCAAACAGATCCTCTTAGTGCTAGTCACGTGTGGCAAGCGTCCCGGCTAGCAACCGGAGATAGAGGGGTCAATGAAAGAGCATCCCTGTGCTGTGGTTGCTTAGAATTGAGGTAGGAGTGTTCCCTGATCCAACCAGATGAGAAAAAATCGTATTTCCTCCGTTCAAACTGAGACAGGTCTGGAGGTGAGATTTCAGAAGTTGTAGGATAAGGTGGCTCTTTAAGGTGTGTTGCCGGTTCTGCTCTCTGCCACACACACGATGGGTACATAACTACTAATTGTTTGGATGATACCTAATTAGTAAATTAGTAACAATAACAAATTACTAATAAATTAGTTTATTATTTTAAATGCACACTCGTTTAGTTTTATAAATATGTGTATTGTTTATTGCCTAAATAAATAAGTAGTTAATTGCTAATAAGTTCAGTAATAATTAACTAATACTTAGCAAATTCCCTGCCACAGTTCAAGAACAGCCATGAGATACATCCATTGGTTCTTTCCAGTCTTGAACCTTTGGATGCTGGCCACCACTCTCTCTCTCACTGTCTCAGTTTCAAAAAGTACTGCCGGGCGAGGGGAGCCTTCTGTGGGTTTCTGGCATTTTGGAGGGTGCTTTTTTGGCCCGGCCTCTGGTCAAGAGGAAAGACTGGGAGGAAGCTCAGTGAAGGCGGATGCTCAGCAAACAGCCCTGCTCTGCAGGCCCCTGGGCACCGGCGCCTGCGCTGTGCACGAACGACTCGCCCTGGATTTGGAGCAAAAGCTGACGCCCTGCACACGTTTGCTGAGAACTTGAACTAGTTCGAGAAGAGCCTTGATAGATGGATGGATAGATTAAGTAGCGGGTCATTAAGGGGAATCAGGGAAGTTCCAAGTGCATCTTTGGCCTTTAAGGATGGTGTCTTAAAATGCAAACACTGGACTCTCCCTCACTCTCCCTCAGAGTCGTGGCTGGAATTTCGGACTAGTGGCCTTTCATCTGATCTGTGATGACATTTCTGATCTTCCTAAGAATACTGTACCAGAAAAGGTCATACTAGAACACTCAAAAGAGCAGGTGAGCTGTCTCCAGAGGCAGAGTCTGCCTTGAACACCGCCCCAGACGTAGGACACAGTTCTGCAAGCATGCCATGCTGAGCACACCGACATCTGCTAAGTTCAGACTTTCGGTGTGGCTCATGCTAATGGTGACGGTGTCCACGACAATGTAACCACACTGATCTCTTTTGTCCCAAATGGATGGGGGTGGGGACAATTTCACCAAGGTGGTCAATTTCCAAATGAGCAATTCAGGAATGTTCCCTTGACTCCAAGCACAGAGCAGTTTCCAGAGATTCTGGCCGTGGCCAGCTCCACTCTCACACCCCCAGGTTTGTAGCATTATTGAGGGGGGAGGGGCTTTCAATAGCATACCCGCCTGGGGATTCAGCATAAGTTCCCCAGGAGCAGGGATGGTTTAGGTTCCAGAGCTCAAGGATCCCCATCACCTTCTTCCCTTCCTCCTTCTCTTTTCCTTCTTTCCTTCCTCTCTCCTTCCCTTCTGTTCTCTCTCCTCCCTCCTCTCCAGTCTTCTTTCGTTCTGCTCCCTGGTTGTCTGTTATGAGCCTTCTTGCCATGGTGTGGATGACTCTGCCAGGTCTTCCAGGATGTCATGGGAGGGAAGACATGACGGCGACACTCAGGGCTGCCCCTTTTCTTCTAGCTCCTCCCAGGGCAGAGCCCTCAGCCCTGGTAAGTCCACGAGACTGTGCAAGCCCTAGTACCGACGGGGAGGGAGAGAGGGGCTTTTGGGTCTCTCGCTTTCCTGTTCATTAGAGTCATCGCTCTCAACCAAGATTTGGGGTGACAACCGGGGCCTGATTCAGTGATGGAAATCCCGGCCTTCAAGGCTGGGCTGGTGCAAGGCAAGGGCGGGATTACGGACAGGAAGTGGTGTGGCTGTGTGGGTGTGAAGAAGGGCTTCCTTTCTTGCTAACACTTTCTCGGCCTCCCTCCCTTCCCCCCGCCCAAGCAGCAGCAGCCGGTGCAGACGCCTGCTCAGGGCCTGGCGCACGGCAGCAGTGGGAACAGAGCCGAGCAAATCCAATTCTCACCAACTTCTCTACTGCCTTTGTCCCTCCTGGAATAATCTAATAGCCCCTCGGGTTTATGCAGAATTTCTACTTCGGCAGAGTAGGAGTTAGGGAGCTCAGGCAGCCCCTAACATTCGCGGGAGCTTCACGAGAATGTCCTTTGTAGCCAAGTTCCGTTCTGAAAGCTCTCGTCACAGCTCCAGTTATCTCGGAGGGACGTGGCCCCGGCAACATGACTCACAGCCTGGGCTCCCTTAGTTTTGGTTCCCTGGCTCCAAAGGTGCTGTTTCGATATCAGAAGTGAAGGCCTAACGGTCCCTAGCTGAGAGCTCAGCCTCAGTGAATGCACAGCTTAGGGAGGCCACCGCTGTGCTCACCAGCTAATTTGAATAAAGCTCTTGACAGCAGATTGGGCCATTTGCACATTGGAGCCAAGTGGCTGGACCTGGGGGATAGTAAGGAGATACAGGAAGGCCTTGGAGGAACCATATGTGAGATGAAGGTTTCTGCCCAGGAGGACGATGGAGCCCTGCACAAAACAAACAGGTGAACACAGACTGAGAAGCACGTCTGAAGGAAAGACGGTGGTGTCATAAGTAGTTTTGAACGTGTGGAGGAGAATGCACTTGTGGGAGGTCCTCTCAGACACGCGATGGGAAGCCGCACATGCAGGTCTGCCCGCGGGAGAGAGCTGGGTTCTGGGTGCACACGGGGGGGGGGGAGGGCTGTCAGGAGAGGGAGAGTCGGCGACTCAGTTTCTTCATACAGTGAAGCTGGTAGAAGGAAAGAGGGGAAGAAACGCAGAAGCCAGTATCCTAGGCTGTTGGAGAGTAAAGGAAGAGAAAGCCTGAGATACTCCCATCAGTCCTGGCGACCGGGGCTTGCTGGGGACACCCGAGTGGGCAGTGTCAGTGAAGCGGCTGGAGCAAAGGCTGCATCTTCTACGGCTGAGACTAATGAAGTCCCACAATCCAGTTCCTCCACCCCAAGCACGAAGCTAAATTTCATTTCCCGACTTCTCTTGTAGCAGGGACTGAGGTCTGGCCCATGGACTGTGGGCAGAAAATGCTTCACTTTCACCCCCAAGATGTAGCCTCTCCTCACCCCCTGCATGGACCCCTCCCTCCTCCTGAGTCCCCCAGTCCAGGGGCACTGCAATGCCCTGGGGTTACAGAGCGACTAAATGGAAGGAGTTTGGTCCCTGAATTATTATGTGGAGCCCCGGGGCTCAGGCTAGTGGGGCCAGCAGACACAGACACCAGGGGTCAGCAGAGGAGTGGGTGAGCAGCCAGCTGGACAGCAGTGACAGCAGGGGTGAGAGCAGATTGGAAGTCAGGGCAGCCAGAGGGGCCTGCAAGCTGGGCTGGCAGGAAGTCCCTTTGCCCTTTGCTCTGCAGCCCCCAAAGCTGCCTTCCCATCATCTAGTTTGATGGGAAGCTGCAAGACAACCTGAGGAGACAGGAGATACCTCAACAGGAAGAGAAAATGTACTGTGTCTCTAAATTCCAAGAACCTGGCAAAGGAGAGATAACAACCATCTTTATTATCCAAATTCTAGAGAAAAGGATTCTGCATCACAGCGGAACCTACTAGCTGCCGAAGTGGAAGTGAAGTAGTTGTGAGGGTGGTCTCCTGATCTGGATCCGCCCGAGGCACTGAGAGTCAGGGGCCCGTGGGACGTGGCCCAGAGCCCCAAGGAGGAGGCCTGGCTGTGGGGGAGACGACCAGGACTGAAAAGCAAGACCCATGAGCCACAAAACCACCCAAAGAGATGGAAGACGACCTCTTCAGGAGGGGGAAACGGTGGAGGAGGCCTGGTCACAGGTCCCCTTGCACGCAGGTGTGGAGGGAACCCTCCTCCCAGGTGTGAGAAAGACCGAGGCTCCTCGCTGGGCTTCACCGGGGCAGGCAGCTGGTCACGGGGTCCGGCCGCAGCACCGGCACCAAGTTCATGGGGCACAGCAGCAGCGGGCACATCTTCTCGTGCTCTTTCAGCGCCTCGCTCAGGTGCTTCAGCTCCTCCGTCAGCTTCCCGATCTCTCTCCGCAGCACTGTGTTTTCCTGTTCCAGGCACTCATATTCCTGGGCAAGACAGAGAATGGGCAACATCTGAAGACGCATTCTCTTCTCCTGTCATCCTGGCAGATCTGCCTGCACTGTGGTGCTCACCTCCTTCCCACGAAAGCCTTCTCATTAACCACACCCCCTCCACCACTCGTAATCAGCTGTTCATTTGCTTAATGTCTCTCTCCTCCCGCCAGGACCAAAGGTTCATACAGGCTCGGCTTTAGCTGTTGGAAAAACTTCATAGGAACCCTGACCGCTGTAGCTCAGTGGGTTGAGTGTTTGTCCTGCAAACTGAAAGGCCGCTGGTTTGACTCCTGGTTAGAACGGATGCCTGGGCTGTGGGCCAGGTGCTTGGTTGCGGGAGTGAGAGACGTTTCTGTTGTACATCAGTTTCTCTGCCTACCTTCACCTCTCTCTAGAAATAAATAAAATCTTTTCTTAAAAAACTTTATGAGATATAATTTACATGAAATAAAATACACTGTTTTTAAGTGTACACTTCAGTGAGTTTGAACAAATGGAAATAACTGTATTGATCAAGACAGAATGTTTCAAAAGATCACTCTGAAAAGTTCCCTACTGCCCCTTTGCAGCCTTCCCCTCCCCCAGCCGCCGACCTGCAAGCTGTCAGCCTCTGCTGGGACTGTTGCCGTAGAGAGCCCCAGCACCCAGAACAGCGCCTCAAACATAAGAAACGTTTGTTGAGTACTGAGGAAATGAATGAAAACACCCCTTGCTTGGGCTTTGCTCCAATACTCATGTGGTAAGTTTCCTCTGCATCAGAGCTTATGGGGGCTGAGAACCAGAAAGGATCACCGAGACTCCTTAGCCCACCCCACGCAATGCAGACACTTCCCCTGCGGAACTCTAGCTTGGACATCCAACCCGCGCTGAGCCCTGTCTCCTTCGGAGACAGTCCCTGCCATTTCTGAGTGGCTGTGCGACAGAGCTCCTCTTTGCACGGATCCAGAAACTCTCTCTCCTTCAAACCCACCTTTGGGGCTTGGTTCCACCTTAGGGAACCACACAGAGTAAATTCAATACTTTTTCAACGTCGCAGTTCTTGAAATGTTAGGCGACAGCCCCATACCACTTCCCTTTAGGTATTCTCTGGGCTCAACTGTCTCAGGTCCTCTGGGTTCCTTGGTCTGAGGACTCCCAGTCCCTTTGCCCTCCTGGACACCAACCCACACATGCCCCAGTCTGTCAGGAGCTCTGGGAGAACGCCATTCCCCAAATGCAGGGCATGACTGCAGGGATGGCATGCCTGACCGTGCAGAGGGAGGACTGTGGAGGTGACCTGCTCTGGGCTGGGCACGAGCCTCTTGCCACCTCGCTCTGGGGACTCCAAGCGTGCAGAGAAGTTCAAGCTTTGTCTGCACCTGCCGCTCCTCTGTCTGTACTTGAAGAACAATTGACGCCTTGGAGCGTAAGGACGGGCTTCACACTTGCCTCTCCTGGATTTCCCCCTGTCTCCTAGAGCATCTTCCAGCCTCGCAAATCTTTTAGGACCCTGATCGTGTCGGCTCACGCATCAGTGATACCACCAGCTATAAGCTGTCCACCAACTTGATAAGCAGGTCAAGCAGTCTTCCTCTTTTTTTCCATCTAAGTCACGAATAAGTTCGAAATACTCAGCCAACGGCAGTGGCCCTGCAGCCTGTCAACAGAGACCCCTGAAGGCTTATTTAAATCTTACTTAAATCTTATTTAAATCTCGCTGACATGTCATTTTCAGTCTTTTCTAGATTGATTCACAGATTAGGCTTTATTGCACCACTCATACCATGCGTCCTGAGCAGGGGCCCAACCTTATTATCCATCACAGCTTTTCTCTTACTAGTAATTTTTAAGGGGTAGCACTAAAAATGGCAGATCTTCTTAACAGGCTCTGGAGGCAAAGGCACATTCCCGACTCTGCCCCTGGACTGCCTTCCTCTTTTTCTCTGTGGGTCCAGCTCAAGCCCTCCACCTCCAGGGAGTCTGCCATGATCACAGCACCTAATGGAAGCACATCTCTTATTATCTGTCTATTCAGTTTTGTATCATATTCAGTCATAATGAAACAAGGTCTCTCTCTCTACAAAGATCAGAAATATATAGCATCTGGGGCCTCTGCTACCTTCTCCTGTACGCCTGCCCAACAGGCCCCAGTGCTGACATCTAAGCTCTCAGTGGCCCTCAGCCTTCTGTCTCCTTCGCCTCCAGGCATCTTCCTCCCTCTGAGGACAAGGGGTCCCAAGGGGCTGCATGCGAAGGTCATCTGAGCCACTGGGCCTCTGCCTCTCCTAGGCAGGCTCTCAGGGTGGTCTGGTAGATTCTCCAAGGCAACAGGCCGCCCCCCCTTCTCCCACAGGCTGTGCTGGGCCAGCTTGGCATCAGCAGCCCTGTTCTGCCTTCAGCTCTCCTCCATGCCTAGCACTCCCGACGGCTCACACTCTCCTCTGGCCTCTGACAAGCTCTGCTTCTAGAGGCAGAATTCGGTCTGCAGACGCAGCAACCAAGCCCTCTGCGAACAAGGGGAGGTCTGAACAGGAGACAGGGGATGGAAGCCCCGGCGCGGCCTGCGGGCAGCCTGCCTGCAGCTGCCGGTCACACGTGCACATGCTCCCCGGCCCCCCCCCAACCCCCCGCAACCAGAAGTGGTCGTCACTTCCAAGGGAAAGGAGAATAGATTTAAACAGTCCTGATGAGCTAACGTTTAAACTAGGTTCCAAAAAAATAGGAAATCCTCTTCCTGTGGCAAAGTATTCTAAACTGATTTTCTGCATCGACTGAATTTTGCGGTGAGGCGCCGTGAGGTTCTGAGAATTGTCTCTGGAAGCCACACGGAGTCCCACTGCCCCAGGCGCTGCCGCTGTGCCCAAACCCCAGCCCAGGCCGCCCTGCAGGCCCCTCTCAGGACTTCTGCATGGGGACTTTCTCCTCTGGGATTTAAGTTGTACTCACAAATATGCCCAGGGACTTTCATCGAGCCAAGGGAATACAAAAGAGAGAAGAAGTGCAAATCTCCCCGTGAGACCAGTTCTACAGAAATAAAAGGAGGAGCTGGAAGGGGAGGGAGAGGAGGCGAGAGAGCAGAGTGGGGATGAGGGGGAAGGAGTTAGGCCCGCCTCACACCGAGAAGAGATTACCCGGAGGCCTTCGCATGCATGAAAAGTGAAAAGAACACTAGACCCTTTGTTATTTCCAAAGTGATGCTCGGTTCAGCTCAGCGACCGCTGGATTTCGAATCCCTCCTTGCCCCAGGAGGGCTGAGGCTGCTGGGCTGCCTTCCCGGGTACCTGCCTGGACACCGTCACGAAGCATTGGCTGCGGATCAGAGGGGGTGCGCCATTGCAAACCCCAGTTCTGTCTCAGAAATCAGACTGTCTAGGGCAGTGACTCTGCCCTGGGGCAATCTGGGCACCCCCCAGGGGACATGGGGACTGTCTGGAGACAGTTTGGGGAATGGGGTGCTACTGCATCGGGAGGGCAGAGGCCAGGGGTGCAGAGGCCAGCCCCTCACAACAAGGAATCATCCAGCCCCAAGGCTGAGAAGCCCTGGTCTGGGCATTTAAGAGGGTGACCGGGGAATGGGGGGCTGTCTGGGGATATTCAGGGTGGGGGTGCCTCCGAGGCAGAGGGAAGGGTGAGAGTGGCAAAGAAGATGATGCAGGTGCCAGGGGCCAGAGACGGTAACTAGGCAGGGGAGGGGATGAGGGGAAGGAGAAGGCCATCAGGAGGACACAGCCACACACGGACCCCATTTCACGAGCGAGAAAGCTGAAACTCTGAGAGGCACCGTGACTTTTCCAAAGTCGTGAGGACTGGAGCCTGATCCCTCATTTCAAGGTCAACTGCCACTCTCCTGCAGCGGCAGCAGTTTGGCTTTCGCTTGGCAGTGCCTGGACCCAAATTTCCCCAGGGTGCTTACCAGCAGAGATGGGCTGTAAGAGCTCAGGGTTTTACAACCAGTCTATTCCCAAGGCTGAAGCGGATGCCTTTCCCAGCAGAAAAATGTGTCACCAGCAAGGACTGTCAAAATTCGTGTCATCATCAGTTTCTAAACCAAGTGGGGACTGAACACGAAGCCTTCTCTTAGAAAATGCAATATCTGAAAAAACTGCGGCAACACATACCACAACCGTGTTACTCAAGAAACTGGTCGTTTGTGACATTTGGGGCTCCAGAGGATGGCACCACTGCCTCTCTTCTCTGACTCAGAATCCTCTCTCAGTCTTACACCTTTTGGGTGCCTGGCAACAACCAGTCTGACCCACTTCTGAGAGCAGTGCCTTTCAGCTTGTCGTCGTAGGGAGCTGGATTGTTCACTTGGGTGCCCGTCTGTGAATGTGGACTCAGGCGTGTGCCTACTGTTCAGAGATGAATAGGGGTCGAAATCCCCCTGAGAGGTGTAAGCACTTGGAAGGGCCCACCTGAAAAGCCACAGAGAACACTGAGGTCCACAGAGGCACACCGGGAACTGCTTCTCACCCCTGCAATCCGCTTCCGGCAGCCCCTGCCCTGAGGGGAAAACTCAGGCTGGGGGGGCGGGCGGCCCCAGCCTCTCCCTGGCTTGGCCTGCCCAGGCTGTCCCGCTGCCCTGCCCTCCGAGGAGGTCCTGCCTCCCGGGAGAGTTCTCTGGCCTTGGAGATGGAGGGCAGGGGGGTGGCGGAGGGACTTACATGAGCTGGGACTGAAGGGGTTTTTCAGGGTGTTGGAGGTGAGTGAGTGAGGAGGGCAGGGGAGAAGGCTGGGAATTTTAAACAAATCTTGCTCTGAGTATTCCCCTTCACGGTATTCAAGAAAGGCAAATAGCCCCGGCCGGGTAGCTCAGTTGGTTAGAGCGCCACCCCAATACACCAAGGTTTGGGGTTCGACCCCTGGTCAGGGCACGTGGAAGAGCCAACCGATGCATGCATGAAAAACTGGAATGACAAATCGATGTTTCTCTCTCTCTAAAATCAAGAAAAAAAATTGTGAGGAAAGGCAAATAAAGATCTGAGTGAGTTTGAGATGTTCAGCCCCTAACCCACAGTCTGGGATGGAGGAGTTTATGGGACGGCGACTCCAACCCCCTCAGGGGCCAGCAAGTTGCCGGGGCTGCCTGTGGCTGTCAGGGGGCTGTTCTCCGCCCTCGGCATCTTCCTGTGAGCTGGCCTCGCTCACACCAGAAGGAGGTTGGAGGAGGGGGTCTCCCCACTCTGGGTCCCCTCTCACTCTTCCCACCCTACAGGTGGCTGGGGAGCCCCGGGGCCCTGTGGGGCTTTCTGCCAAGACTGAGAGCCGTGTGCTAGGTGCTCCGCCCTCAGCTCACGGGAGCACAGAGATTCCTTCCCCACTTTTTCACCATACACCCCACCCCCAACACAGAGATTTTTTTCAAAGTTTAAAACTAATAATTTCTTACTATGTTTACTTTTTTTTTACTAGATCCCCAAACTAGTAAAAAAAGATCCCCATAACTAGGATGTGCTCCCTGGGAGGAGGCGGGGAATTACCAGGGAGGGGTTATTCACGTGGTGCCCTTGGGCCAGACGCGATGCCCTTCTTCTTCTACGGGAAGACCGCACACTTCCATTTTCCTGAGCCAGCCACCAGCTCCCTCACACCTTCTTGTCACCAACGACACGTGTGTGGCTAGTAACGGTCAAGGTGTGGCCCCCCCTGACGCCAGGTTTCTCCACAAAGCTGACCTGGCTGAAGCAAGCCACTGGGGTGGGTGGTGCTTCCTAGCTCACAGAGGAAGAGGAGAGGGGAGGGCTCTGCTGTGGGGGGACTGGGTTCCAGACCGATCGGCGTCATTTCTGGAAGGGACGCCTGGCGGGACTAGTCAAGTCCGTGGACAGCAGAGCAGGGTGGGAACCCCATGGAAGGGCCCTCCACCTGCGGCACTGAGAGGGCCAGGCAGGACTATGTGTAGCGCCACCCTTAGGTGTCCCAGGCAGGTGATTTACTCGGTTATCGAATCCAGCAACAACAGCAATTGAGAAAGACCTGTCTTAAGGCTGCAGTGCAATATTTCTGCTGCCTCCTGTGACAGGCAGAACAACGCCCTGCCCCCCAAGGGATGTTTATATCCAGTCTTTGGAGCCTGTGGATACGTCACCTTAAGTGGCAAAGGGACTTTGCCGATTACATTAAGAGCCTTAAAATGAGAAGACTATTCTGGATTGAGCAGGTGGACCCAAGGTCATCCTTGGAAGTGAAGAGAGGAGTCAGGAGTCAGAAGAGGGGATGTGACTATGGAAAAAGCGTCCGAGTAATGAAGCATAAGAAAGACTGGACCGAACAGCTGGCTTTGAAGCTGGAAGGGGACCACAAGCCAAGGGGCACAGAAGCTTCCAGAAACTGGAAAAACAAAAACAAGGACCCTGGTTCTTCTCCAGAGCTTCCAAAAGGAATGCAGCCCTGTCAACACCTTGATTTCAGCCCAGGGAGACCCACTGCAGACATCTGACCTCCAAAACTGTAAGGTAACAAATCTGTGTCGCTTTAAGCCACCGAACTTGTTGTAATTTGTTACAGCAGCCATGGGAAACTAACATTCTTTCCTCGGGAACTCTTATGCTTCCCAAGGACGGGAATAAGGTGCCAGTCCTCTCCTTGTGACCCAGTGGCCACGCCCTGCTCACGGTAGTGCTTAACGAATATTTGAGGAATGACTCTACTTGACCCAGCTCTGCGAACGGTCCTATTCAAGTCGTTTAGTCGCCTCTATACACACAATCACGTGGGACTTAAAACTGAGTGTCTTCTTGTGGGTTTTTTTGGACTAGAAGCTTCTTGGGGGAGGGAAGCCCTCGCTGCCCAACAGGCATGTGTCCTGAACCCAGAGCCGCACATTGTGAGCCGCAGGCCCTCTCTGGGCGTTCTGCGGTAACACGGCGCTAGAACCGGGGGCTTCGGGAACAAGGGGGCAGGGAGAAGAGAGGCTGAGGGCACTGCAGTTCATCTGTGGAAACTTTACAGAATGAATAACATCTGGGAAGGACGTTCTCCCACCCTAGTCTGAAGATCCTAGGGCCCGGCCTTCCTACTTGCGGGAAGGAATCTGATGGATAATGTATGCTCTGCCGGGAAGTTGTATCAGTGGGCCACCTCTCCCTGGACATGTGCGTGCTAAGTCTGTGCTCTCTTCATTGTTAAAGATTTCAGAGACTGTCATTCTCCCTCAAAATACCTCAGTCTCTTCTCTGCTGTCAACGTCCCTGATTGGCCCTGCTCAGACAACTCTGGAAAGAAAGTACGCAGGAGAGGGTTCAGCTGAAATCCATAATTATTCACATCGATGCTGTGCAAAGACCAGAGCTCAGAACTGTCGCCCATTTCCTGGATGGACCCTTGGGTGCCTCAGAGGGCAGCCCCTGATAGGAAATGGTGCCCGTGTTCTGCTGTGAGATGACGTGAGAATCACACGTAGGGGTCGAGGATAATGGAAGAGTTTAGGATAAACCCAGGCTCCTGATTTCAGCGATGAGGAAGACTGTCAGCTCCATTAAGTACAAATTGAAGACAGTGAGAAGAGAAAGTCTCAGGGTAAACAGACCCTCTGTTACGACTGTGCTGCATGAGAGGAGCCTGCAGCAGACCCGCTGGGAAATGCCGGAGATATGGGGTTAGGGCTGGAGCGGAGGACTTTCCTGGAGTGACTGATGTTGGTGGACAGGTTTATATGTTACATTCTCCAGGGTGAGAAGAAAAGGGACAGAATGTGGTTAACAACATTTAACAACAGAGGTAGAAATCTAACAAAGCAATAGAGAGAAAAAGTGGTTAACAGGGTCAGGAAAAGTATGAAATGTGTTGTTGCTGTTGTTTGTCTTAGAAGATAATGACCTTGAAAGAAGGTTTCAAAAAGGGGAGGGTCAGGCTGGCCAGGTGGCTCAGCTGGCTGGACCATCGTCCTGTACATCAAAAGGTTGCGGGTTCGTTCCCTCGTCAGAGCACATACATAAGTTGTGGGTTCGATTCCTGCAACCAACCAATGTTTCTCTCTCACAGCAATGTTTCTAAAATCAAGAAACATATCCCCAGGTGAGGATTAAACAAATAAAAAAGAAGAAGGGGAGGGTCAATGGTGTCAGATGTTCCTGCAAGGTCAAGCATGGTGACCCTAGAAAGAGGTCCTTGGACCAGGCACTAGTGGTCTCAGCAGGAAGAGCTTCTGTAGGAAGTGGGTGTGTATGTGCACACGCATGTGCATGCACTGGATGAGGGGTACAGAAGCAAAATCAGAGGACTGTGGGAAAACAGGAACCAAGGCCATGGAGACAGCGCTGCTCTCTCTGAGAAGCAGAAAAGTGAGGAAAGAAAAGAAACGGGCACTAGCTTGGAAGGGGATCGGGATGAAAAGGAAGCTTGGATGTTATTGTTTCACAAAGAAAGAAACTTGAGCGTGAGGTGCGAACAGTGGATGAGGGAGGAGTGAAGAGGCCAGCGAGTGAGGGGCCAGAACACGGGGCTGGGAGGACACAGCAGAATTAGACAGGCATGTGGCCTCGTTGGTGATGACCAGGAAGTGGCCTCACGGCCACCAGCACCGCGCGAGGACAGAAGATAGCTCCTCGACGTGGCTCTGCCCCGACCACAGTCTCACCTCGTGGAGTTTGTCAGCTTTCTGCGTCTGCTTCTTCCGACTTCTCTGAGCAGCAACTCGGTTTTTTTCTCTCCTTCTGACCTTCCTGTCATCATCCTCGGGGCTCTGGGGGGAAACGCGTGGTCAGGAGTGATGTGAGGGCCACTCGCCTCCCCAGTGCCTGCCCTCTCTCCTCACTCAGCACTGCTCACTGCCTTCCTCACAGTCACAGCGGCGCCTGTCGCTGCATCGGTGGGGGAAGAGCAGCCCCTTGTTAAGGAGCACGCCAGCCTGCGCCATGGCTGCGCTCTGCTGCCGATCCCCACGACCACCCTGAGAAATGTGTGGTGTGACCGCCACTTGAAAGATGAGGAATAAGAAACTCCGAGAGGTTAAGGAACTTGCTCCAGGTACCACGGCTAGTAAGCGGGTGAATGGGAAGTGGAACTCAGGTCTGTCTGACTCCACCAACGTTCACCAACCCCTGCCCCACAGGGCGTGTGCGGGGAAGAGCTGTGTGCGGTGTTGGCGCTGCTCGTCGAGAATGGACAACGCAGACGGCATCTGCTATCTGGACTTGCTGCGTGCCAGGCTTTCTACCATCGCACACAAACAGGGGCTTTTGATGCCCTGCACAAAGTGCACTGACTCTTGTAACTCACTGCAACCACATAGCTTCCCTGGTGGCACACCAGGTGACCTTAAACACCACTGACAACATGCTCGTGTGAACCATGCTTGATTGCCGTTGTGTTTCACACATCTGAGCAAATCAGAAAGCAAGTTCATGATGCATCTTGCAAGCCCTTTCGTGATATACAAGATTTAACCAAACCTAGTCAACTCCTCCAAGAGTTACTGTGGAACAGGCAGGCATAAAAATACATCTACCATGGCAAAAAACACTTGATTCAGTTATAGAGAACATGGAAAAGAAAGTGACATTTGCTTTCCAGGACCCCGTGAGAAGATACCGGGGTGGGGGCCGGAGGGGGTCGCGGAATCCTACCTTTAAAGAGTTCAAAAGCCAAGAGATCAGTGGGGTACAAACACAGGAAAGCTACTCAATTATCAATGTTAATTGAAAGCAAATGTTTAGCTATCATTTTATCTGGTCTGGTGTTCCAATGAAAAGAGACACATACCATCTCCCCAAGTAATGCAGGTAAATAATTTTTAGCATCTGCAAGAATAAAGGAGAAGAGTAAATGACACATTCACAAACAGCATACAAAGTGGAAGAGGCCTGGAGCTGAAAAGGAAACAGGCACAAGGTATTCAAATGCAACCCTTGAGAGGCCAAGAGCTCTCGGTCAGCAGAACCAGAACACCACGGGGGAAACGTGGTGGAGAGGACAAAACTTCAGCTTTAGAAAGGCACAGCTCCTGGGTTTTTGTTTTGCTTTGTTTTCTCCTACTGTCAGTATGGCCTTGGTGACCATATTCTCCGAATTTTCAGTTTTCTCATTTATTGTAAGTGTGATTCATTCATCCTTTCAATCGTGTTCACTGAGCACCTGCCACGTGCCAGGTGCTGTCCTGGGCACTGGAGAGACATGCCTGGAACTGCAGCCTAATGCTTGAGGCTGGCACGAGATAAAATAAGATTTTATCTTAAAGCTCCCAGCACACACTGTGCCCTCAATAACCTCGGTTGAGGTTGCTGCTATTTTTTAACAGAATTTTTTAAGATTATTTATTTATTTTTAGAGAGAGGAGAGGGGAAGGAGAAAGAGAGGGAGAAAAACACCAATGTGTGGTTGCCTCTTGCATACCCCCAAATGGGGACCTGGCCTGCAACCCAGGCACGTGTCCTGACTGGGAATTGAACCTGCGACCCTTTGGTTCACAGGCAGGCACTCATCCACTCAGCTTCATCAGCCAGGGAGCTGCTATTTTGTATTGAGTCCTTTATTGTGCTTGTCACCAAATCATGCCTTTTTGTTCCTCATAATCAGAAAGTCACAGGGCTCAAGGAAGCTGCAAGCAGCCTGCCCTCTGGGAGCTTACACTCTAAACTGGATTATCACCTACTCGGTGGTCACACCTGGAAACCCAGAAGAAACATTTATCGAGACAGAAAGAGGGAAGCAAAGTGTTGAGAAATTCACATATGATTAACCATATCTCAGTTAGTCCTCACAAAAGTCATTCAGAAGTCGACGTTATCATACGCGTGCATTTTACAGGTGGGGAAAACCACACGCTCAGAGAGGTTAAGCAAATTGCCAACGGCTTCAGCCTGTGCGCAGCATAGCCAGCCCCAAACTAGACCTGTGGCTCTCGAGCATCATCCTTTGACACTATTTGCCAGGCACCGAGGCAAGAAGCGTCAGAAGCGGGGCAAAAGGATGGAAAGACTCAGTCCCGCAGCAGCTCGGTGGGGAGTCTCCCTCAGCCGTTCCTGCCCGCAGCCCGGTCTCCTGTCCGCCAAGTGCGCAGCCGTAGAGGCTGCAGGGACAACGCAGAGGACTGGACGCGGGCGCGGGGTTCCACCAGGCTGGGGGTGGAGTCCACCCACTGTAGGCCCCCACCTCGCACCCCTCGGCTAACGGGTCCCGAGTTCCCCATTCCGGCACCAGCCGGGGCCGGTGGACGTTGGTTGTGCCTGGGCACGAGTTGCCCTCTCGGGCTGAATTTCCCCTCTCCGCGCCCTGGCCTCCACTCGGAGCTCCGGGAGAGGGCCAGGCGCGCCGGGGGTGGGATGGCAGCAGGCGGCGGCGCACTGATGGCTGCGCAGACCCCACGTGCGGGGAACGTGGCTCGTGCGCCGCCCAGCTAAGTGTCGGAACCCCCGTTTCTCCTCCTCCACCTGGCGTGCAGGAGCCGGGTACACCGCGGGTGCCGTACGGGCGTCCCGGGGACCACCCTCGCGTCCCCACTCCCCATCAACGGCCAGCACCCTGGAACCCAGCACCATCCTCCTCGAGCCTCCCTGCCGCCCTCCCCGAGCCTCTGGTTCACTACCTGCGGCTGGTTCCCGGGAGCCGAGGCGCTCCTCTGCAGGACGCTGCCGGCGGCCGGGAGCCCTTGCGACATGCCGGGCGCTCCTCGGCCCAGCCCGCCCCGCCGCGCAGCCTCGCGGAGGAGCGGCCGCGCGGCTCGCCGCGTCCTGCACGAGCGGCGCTACCTACCGGCACTCGCCCGCCCCCAGCATCCTGGCGCCGCACCTGCAGGCCGCCGGCCCCCTGCCCCGCCCCTTGGGCTTCCCGCTAGTTCGGCTCGTGTTGCCTTTCGCGAGGCCCGGGCTTCCCCACCCCAGTCCGGGCCGCGCGTCCCGGAGCCCGCCCCGCCCCTCCCTCGCCCATCCCGCCCCATTTCCTCCCCGCGGGGCCGTCCTCGGGGTCCCCATCCCACCCCTGCCGCGGCTTGCCGCTGCCCCCTCTCCCGCGCGCTTCGTGGAAGTCACGTGGTGGCCCCGAAACTCAGCGGGAATGCGAAGCCCACCCACGGGAGACGGCGCTGGGGCGAGTGGGGTGCGGCGCGGCGCGGCCAGCGGGGTAGTTCGGCTGCTCTCGGGGGAACTCGGGGTGAGAAACGCAAGTGGGTGGTTTGGGGCTGGCGGGTTTTTTCCTGGTCCCTTCTCGGCATCTTCCTGCGCGCCAGCCCCGCCTCCCCCGGCGCAGGGGTCACGGTCTAGGGGGACTTTCTCCGCCGCGACCTGCCGCCGGGGCGCTGCTCGCGCTCCTTCCGTGTCCCTCCGCCGCCCCGCCCGCGAGGCTCGGGCCAGGGGAGCGGCGGCCGGCCTCTCCCCGGGCACAGACCGCGGGCGCCCCGTGGCCTTTCCGCAGTGGCCCTTACCCCTCCCGTCCCGGCCCCGCCGGGCTGTGGGAGGGCAGAGGCGGGGAGGCCCACAGGGTGGGTTCCCCAGTCGGGGCGGGAGGGAGGTTGTCCTGGAGAGCAGCGCCGACCCGGCTTCCCTGAGAGCGAGTGTGTCGCGGCGGACGGCACTGTCGCTAGGTTCGGGGTCCTGGACCCCAGTCCTCCCCTCTTTTCACCATGTGAGTGGCAGCTGCTGTGTCGAGGGGTTAAAGGCTTCACGCCGAACTCCGGGAGGGTGGACAGAGATGCCGCGCGTTCCCCGCCCCTGCCTGCCGGTTAAAAGATGCCAAGTCAAGCAGCGTTTATTGTGCGTGGTCCCCGCAGAGAGCAATCGAGGGGCTGCGATCCGCACTGCGAGCACCGGGAGAGATAACCCGGGGCCTGAGTGGGCGGGTGGGACCCGGGACCAGGGCGGCAGACGCGCCTTCCCGCGCGCGGTGGCTGCGGTGCTCGGGCTTGTAGGCAGCAGCGGGGATGGGGGCAGGCGCTTCTGCCTCCCAGTCAAGTGCACGTGGCTCTCCGCCGAGATTTAAGACCCTTGCAAAGCTGCGAGATGCAGCTTGCGTGAACTTGGCTACCTGGCCGAGGGCAGGAAAGCAAGTGGAGAATCTTGTCTGAATGGGCAGAGGCTTTGGGGAGGGTGGAGGTGCAAGGCGGGGGAGGACAGAGGGTGGACGTGGCCTTTATAGTGGCATTTCGTACCCCACGCCATCTACGCGGCGCGCGGAGCCATACCTATCGTTTTCCTCCTGGACTTCATCTTCTCATCTCCCTTTGATCTTTGTCGTCGTTGTGCTGACCTCGAGGTCACCTCGGAGCTATTACTTTTTGCGTCCCACACAGCCACCCACCATGTGCCCAGCACGGGGCTCCACACTCGAGTGCTCAGAAAATGCATTGCAGCCGGTCCGCAGTGACCCCTGGGTCACTCTGGGAAACCTGAAAGGACTCTAACAAGATAGGAAGACCTGCTCTGGGCCAAGCAGTCAATTTCCAGAAGTGCTTTCATTTCCCCCGGTATTTATGTTTATGAAGGGGAAGGGCAGGATGAAAATATAGAGGACATGTAGGTGCAGTCCCACACTTCATTCTGGTAATTGCTATTTTTCTGTTCTCACGGGGCCTCCCAGCGTTCTCAGTCCTTGGGGGCTGTACCTTCTACCTTGCCCCCATGAAGCGGTTGAGCACACGAGAGCTCTTCACCCGACATAGGCCTACTGTCTTAGTTATTCAAGGGTTCCTCCAAATACAGGTCAAGGAGGAGCCTTGCTTAACTAGCTAGCATTTAAGGAACAGGTCGATTTGACCTCCATCTTGGACATCAAAGTGAATGGATTAAATAATTAGGCGTGGAAAATAAAAATTAGGAAGGTAAACCAGGATTGAATCCTCCATCAAAGCTCTGGGATAATACCACGGGGATAATTTTCTGAGACAACACGTGATAGGAGAAATTACCTTGGAAAGATTTGAACTATATTAGAATGTTAAACTGCTTTAGATGACAGTATGACCAAAAGTTAAAAACAAACAGATGGGGAAAATAGTCACAGTAAATATGATAAAGGGTTAAAATTTCTAGTATATATTCAGCTCACGAAAGGGAACAAAAGAAAAATATTGACATGACCTCCCAAAAGTAAACTGTGTGACATGAACTGGCATTTTCCAACAGAAGAAATAATCAAGGAAAATACATATAGGAAAAATATGTATTAAAATAAGACATCTTAAAAAATACTAAGTTAACAAAATAAAAGTTTGTATCAAATGCCAGTGACAGCGTGGTGAAAATTGGAATGCTAACATTTCACTGGCATCATTGTAAATTGGCACAAACCTACTGGAAAACACTTTCATTGTAATTTTTAAGAACCATGCAAGAGTTGTCACTTTCGACTTTGTTTTCCCTAAACAACATCTGGAAAATTATCTTAGGAAGATCATCAAAAACACTAAAAAGAAAAATAGTATAGGCGCTAAAAATTGATAATTTTCAAGGAATGAGAATTTGTAAGCAACAGAGATGCCCAATTGTAGGTAGACAGCTGAATATCATGTATGTCTCAACCATGGAGTGCCGTGCTCTGCATCTGTAGAATTACAAGCATGCAGACAAATTTGCCACATGGGAGATTTATTTGATATGAGGTAACGTGAGAAAAAAATCAGGACACAGTAAGCACAAATGTGCATATAAAAATGGATGCACAGCACTCCCGTACTGTACACTTGAAAATGGTTAAGATGGTAAACTCTACACTGTGTGTTCTTTACCATGAAGAAAAGTGTATGTCTATGAGAAAAAAACTAGAAGATTATACACCAAAGTACTAGTTTTTCTGCCGTGGTGGAGAGATGATAAATAATTACATTTATGCGTCTTCTTGAACTTTTTGAAAACTCTTTTATTATGTTAATGCCTTTAAACATTTTATATTCACAAGCGATACTGTCTTCCCTGGCACTAGGCTCATCTGCCACACCGGAGGGCCAACACCTCTCTGACCAAGCGGGCTGCTCTGACGACAGCCTGTTTTTCTCTCTTTTCTGTAATAGTTTCTGGTCCACTTTGTTCTAGGTCAGAAGGGGGAAGAGAGCTGCAAATGAAAAAAGATAAGCAAGAACCAACATTTCAAATGTCTCTTTTTACCTTTTATTTTTTCCTCAGAACTGGGAAGAGAAATTGTATTATATGATTTGTCAATTTCCTCTTACTACCACAGTGACCCTGGATGACATCTTTGGGGATGGGGGTGGAGGTGCCAGAGGTCAGTGATCAAACCCTCTGGTGATTCACTTCACAAGAAGACAGTTCTTTATAATCTGCACTTGTTCAGATGCTAGAAAACCCTGTCACTATTTTACGTTTGCTCTTCCCTTTTAAGGGAAACTGGCCTTCCAGTAAGTGTACTTTCACTGATCTTTCTCAGAAGGTGATCCTGCGGGCTTTCGGTAGGGCTAGAAAAAGGAAAGCTTGAGGTAGAGAACCTGCATTGACCGGAAATCAGTCGTGTGTCAGGCACCGTTGTGGGCGTGGGGTCTCGGCGGCAGAGGCCTGCGCCTCCTGGAGCTCACATTCTACAGGAGGGGGACAGACAACGAGCAAAGTGAAGTATTTAGATGGTGATGTGCTCCACGGAGAAATATAAAGCCGAGATGAGAGATGAAGGGTAGTGAGGGGTGGTCAAGCGTGGTTCCTGAGGGAGGTCAAAGGCAGCCATGGCAGTATCTGGAAGGAGTGGTCCAGGCTGCCCAAAAAGTAAATGCAAGACCCCCATGAGAGGGTGTCTGGCCGTTCCAGAAACTGTAGGGGCCTGGAGTAGAATGAGGAAGGGCTGGATAGCAAGAGGTGAGGTCGGGAAGGAAAAGGGCCAGGTCATGCAGAGCCATCTGGACTATTTGCTTTTGCCTGAAGTGGCACTGGAAAACACGGCAGCCTTTGAAGCAGAAGTGTGGCATGATCTGACTTAAGTTTTTACGGGATCATTTTGGGCCCTGTGTTAAGAAGGGTCGGAACCAGCAGGAGAGAAACAGGAGTCCATGGCAATAACCCAGCAGAGTGGGGAGGAGCTTAAACAACGTTGAGAACGATGGAGGCCCAGGCAAATTTTCCAGGAAGTCAATGAGCAAAAGCATTAAGGCCCCCCACGTACAGGCCCCTCGCAATGGGTTCTCATGGTGAAAGACTGGAATAAAATGTGCAAAAGTGGAATGTTTTAACCACAAATGGTTAAGGCCGCAGTCTCTTTTCATCCCAACTTCCCCTCAGTCCCTTCACATCTGGTAGTGTTGCAATGGCTGCGGGTACTCGGTGGACCTTGCAAAGGGTGGTCAATCAGAGATGTTTTTGTGTATTGGGATATACGTATGTGGCTTGAAGTCACTTCTGTCTGGAGTCATTCACTGCTGGCTGCATGGTGGAATATTCCTACTGCCCACCATGCTAACTCACCTGACAAGGGACATTGTCCTGAGACGTGAGCGCTCCTCTGCCCCGGCACCAAACCTGGGAAGAGTGCGGAGGAGAAAGGAGGTTTGAAATTATGACCCCAGAAGCTAATCTCTCAAAATTCTTCAGATCATCACACATGTAAAACTGCAAGCAGACGATTTAACTCTTATTCCTGTCTCAACAAAACAGCATTCTCACCTGCCAGGAATAAAATTTAAGAATCATTTTATATCATTATAAGTATACCATAAGCCAGGGATTTTTACTTTCTTAATGAGAGTGGCAAATTTGATAAAACCTGAATATGTCATTTTAGCTGCTGTTAGAAAACATGTTCTGGAACATCTTTAGTACTGGCTCCTGAGTTGTTTGTATGTGAAGGGCACCAGCCTCTGTCATCTCTAAATTTATTAATATATTAAAAACTGAGAGAAAAGCATGTAAAGTTAATCAAATGTAAAAAAGAGATAAATATAAGCAACTAACAGAAAAAAAATTTGACATTAATACACAAATTGTAAAAACAAATTTCAGATCATACTAGAAGCAATAATTCATGCAGGAGAAGAGATCAAAGTCAAATAAAAGCAATGAATAGGTTATTATTGTATTGCCTGGTGACCCAATAATGAGGTAGAGTAGATCATATAAACACAATGGAAAAACATTTACAATTCTTGCTGCTCTGCTCTGAAGCACTGACACTGACGAGGACAAGCTGCCGCTGCAATAAGGACACTGGTAATAAATTGTTTAACAAATTGGCTAATGAGCGCCATTCATTCTAAGAATACCTAAGGTGAATCACTGGGAAAGCAAATAAAAAACTGCCCTGAAATATTATAGCTCACTATGTTAAACTTGGAGGTTTTTCCAAATCTGACAACAGTTCTGAAAAATTACATGACATTACCGATAGTGTGTTGTGAGTCTGAAAGAAATTATCTCAGTTTTTTAAATTGAATTTTCACCTCCCACATGGAAAGACTGAATTATATTCCCAGCCTATGGAAAATGACATTACAGAATCATTATCTAATGAAGAGGGGAACAAGGAGTATGCAGCTCAAAAGTGTAAGGCAATTAATAAAAATATGTTATTTTCTTGATTTTTCTGATGATGTTAGTGTTTGTCAGTTTTTCTAATTTGTAATTTGTTGTGCCCCCTGTTTTTTTAGAATGAAAAGCATTACTTTTCTAATTCTAGCCCTGTTCAGTAGTCAGTAACATGGTGGTGGCACCTATCAGTGAATGAGTCAACTTCACGACCTTTAATATGTTTATGACTCTTGGTCACACGTGACATTAAAATCTAGAACTGATTAAAAAGCATATAGAAGAAAAAAACTCCGCATTGTCCAACCATGCACGCAGAGGTAACTCTGTTAGTATTTTGGCGTGCCGCCGTGGTTAATTTTATGTGTCACCTTCACTGGGAAAAGGGAAACCCAGAGAGCTGGTAAAAAAACATCACTTCTGTGTGCGTTGGTGAGGGTGTTCCTGGAAGAGGTTAGCATTTCATTCAGTGGAGTGAGTAAAGAAGATAACCCTGACTCAAATGGGTGGGCATCATCCAGTTCATTGAGGAGCCACATGGAACGACAAGGTGAAGGAAGGGCAAATTCCCTCTCTTTTCTGGAGCTGCGACGCCCATTTTCTGCTGCCCTTGGGCATCTGAGCTCCTGGTTTTCAGCCCTTCGGACTCTGGGACTTATCCCGGCAGCCCCTGGTTCTCAGGCCTCTGGACTCAGACTGAATTATACCACCAGCTTTCCTGGTTCTCCAGCTTGCAGACGACAGGTTGTGGGACTTCTCAGCTACTGTGGCCATGTGAGCCAATACCTATAATAAATCCCCTTATAAAGAGATAGATAATCCCATTGGTTCTGTTTCTCTGGAGACTGCTGACTTATACACATATGTTGCTTTCCCACATTTTTAATGCAAGTGTATACACATATATGTATTTATATGCATGAAATCAAAATCTAACATGCTTTTTCACTTCAGATCATCATACAAACCTCTTTCCATGACAATAAATATGTATCTACATTATCATTTTAAATGTGCACAGAATCCCACTGTAAAGCTTCTATTACTCTGTTGTTTTCTATTTTTCCATAAATGTAGCAACAGTGTTATAAATCTCATTGTACTGGGCAGCGTAGGGTGCCATAATAAAACATCACAGATGAGGTGATAATTTATTCATGTGAGAAATTTATTTCTCACAGTTCTAGAGCCTGGAAAGTCCAAGATCAAGGTGCCTACCCATCTGGTCTCTGGCGAGGTCTCTCTTCCTGGCTTGCAGGTGGCCACCATCTCACTGCGTCCTCACGTGGTGGGGGAGAGAGAGATATATTTCTCTTCCTCTTCTTACAAGGCCGCAGTCGTACTCATACTGGACTAGGGCACCCCCCTTATGGCCTCATTTAACTTGACCTCTTATAGACCCTACCTCCAGATCAGTCACACTGGGCATTAGGGCTTCAGCATATAAATTTGGGGAGAGGGCACAGTTTGGTCCATAGCAATCACTGTACCCTTATATCTCTGCACTTGTCTGATTGTGGCCTTAGATTTAATTTGCGGGACTAGAATTGCTCATCTAAAGGAATATACACATTTTCAAGGTATTTGACACATGCTGCAAAATGGCCTTACAATTTATAGTCCTGCTAGCAGTGTGTGGAAAATCCTACTAGATAATTAGGGAACATTTTTAAAACTACAGTTCAAAGTTAAAAGGATTGACTTGTTTTCTTGGGTTGTTTGTTGGATTCCTGATACAGATGAGGGTGGTGGGGACAGGAACAGATAAATACAAGATGAAGACCTCCTCCAAGCAATATGTCAGGGTTTTTTTAGCAGCTTCCCTTCTGTAGCCCCTTCTAGAAACATCCACTCTCTGAAGCTATCTCCCTGGTGCCCAGGATTCCTCAAGGAATGCCCCAGGAATGGGCAGCCCAAGAACTCTGGGCTCTTCGGCCTAATTCAAATCACATCTCCTCCATCCAAGCTTCCCTGGCTTTTCACACCCACTGCGCTCAGAGGAAGGACAAAGACAAGCCCAACTGGCCATTCACATTACTTCTACGAAAGGTAACTGCATTTTAAATGGTGTTCATATTACTTCTACTAAAGGTATTTGCATTTTAAAAGAAAAAAGTATCCCTGGCTGGTGTAGCTCAGTGGATTGAGCATGGGCTGCGAACCCAAGTGTCTCAGGTTCGATTCCCAATCAGGGTACATGCCTGAGTTGCAGGCCATGACCCCCAGCAACCGCACATTGATCACATTGATCTCTCTCTCTCTCTCCCCCCTCCCTTCCCTCTCCAAAAAAAATAAATAAATAAATAAAATCTTTAAAAAAAAGAAAAGAAAAAAGTATTAATAATGCATTTACACAAAGCACGAAGGATCCAAACGTCCTAGAAACACTGAGTGACCATCACTCCGAATTCCAGGCCTTAGTTTGGTATGTGTCCTTTCAGTTCTTACCTACATTAGTGGCCTACTCTTCATCCCCACATCTCTCTCCCCCACTAGCTAAGAAACCCGGAGAGGGTGAAGGCAACGTCTTATTCATCACATTGTCCCCATTCCCCAGTGCAGGGCCTCCTTGTAGAAATGACCATCACTAGAAATGAGGACACCGAAGTGTGGAGACCTTAAGGAACTCGCCCAGGTTACCCAGAAAAGTGGTAGGGTTAGCACTCAAACTCAAGCAGAGCATGCACTTACTAAAAGTTTAATTGATAAATATATAATGAACATTCACACGGAGGCAAGTGACATCGGACTAGAAGAGTTGTCCCCAAAGAAGGCCCAGCACATGGCATCAAGGCAGAACTGAGGTCGCTTACTGACACAGAAGAACCATGGTAGCACACTCGCACGAAAATGTAAATCATTCATTTTCCTCCCTCCCAGAGTTTTGTATTCTATAGAACGACATCTGGTACAGTAACAGTGTTTTCACCGGTTGCGCAATGCTAGTATGTGATGCAGCTCTAAATTCTGTGATGCCGTGGGAATTATAAGAGCCTGATGTCTGAAGAGATTGCTCATTATTCTCTTTAAAACCAAAACAAAAAAAAAAAAACCAAGACATTTCTCATTTGTGACTCACTTTAAAAAAATGTCATTCCTTTTCTATTGAACTCACCACCACCTACAGCCAACTTGTAATTTCCTTGGAGGCAACACCAACTTCTTGTCACGTCTGGCACAGAGCCGGGCTCACGACACCGGCCACACATCTGCAGAGTGAATAAACTCGGAAGGAGCTCCACTGGTGCGGCTGTCGGTGTCGTGAGAAGGAGAATTACAGCTTTGATATCCCCCCCGACACTCAAGAAGGGTGTCTGGAGCTGCTTCAAGAAACCCCTTTCCGGTCTCATTAGCTGCCTGTGTTCTTGGCTCGCTCGGGGCAGGAAGAGTCTTAGGTTTGAGGGCCAAGGCAGCCTGGAGTGGGCTCGTCAGAAGCATCTGAGTTCGGCTGTTGTTTCCCTCCCATGGACCTGAGGGCCACAAAATTAGATTGACCTTGGTCCCTGGTGCCTTACACTTTGTCATCCTTGGTTCATAGATGGACTTCTTTTAAGTATTTGTTACTCGTTTGCTCATCAGTAATAAAACAAACATCTGTAAACCCACCACCTAATTCAAGAACCAGAACCCTATGCTCCTTCCTAGTCTATCCCCCTCCTCCACAGCCTCAATTTTGTGTTTATCATGTTGCCTCTTTTCAGTGTTAATTTTTATTTAATTTTAGCTTAATTTTCAATTACAGTTGACACTCAATGTTACATTAGTTTCAGGTGTTACTGCTTTTTTTTAATTGAATGTTTTATTTTAGATATTTGTTGATTCACTTGCGATGAGATCCTACCTGCCCTTTATCCAGTGGCCCCCATGGTAAAATCTTACAGAGCTTTTAACTCAGTATCACAACCAGATACTGACATCGACCCAGTCCGGGTACAGAACACGTCCATCACCCCAGGGCTCACTCTGTGGCCAACACCTTTTGCAGTCACAGCCGAGTTCGCTCATGCTTGGCCCACCCGCTCCTTAACCCCTGACACCACCATTAGGTTCTTCATTTCTATAATTCTGTCATTTCAAGAATATCATATAAATATAGTCATACAGTATATAGTCTCTTGAGATTGACTCTTTTTCAACTAGCTTAACTATCTAGAAATTCACCCAGGTTGTTGCCTGTATCATAGGTCATCTTTGTTGTTGCTGAGTAGTATTCCATGGGATGGATGTTACCACAGTTGGTTTAACCATTTACCCACCAAAGGGCATCTGGGTTGTTGCTGATTCTTGGCTATTACAAACAAAGCTTCTATAAATGTTCGTGTGCAGGATTTTGTGTGAACATGAATCTTTATTTCTCTGGGAAATGCCCAAAAGTGCAATTTCTGGGTCATGTAGTAGTTGAATGTGTAGTTTTTTAAAGAAACAACTGAAGTGTTTCCCAGAGTAGCTGAACCACCTAAATTCCCACGAGCAATGTGTGGGTGACACCATTTCTCGGTGCGTTCTTCAGCATTCAGTTTTGCCACTGGGCTTTATTTTAGCCATTCTGATGGGAGTGCCGTGGCATCTCACTGTGGTTTGATTTGCATTTTCCTAATGGCTAATGATGTTGAACATCTTTTCATGTGTTTATCTGCCCTCTGTATATGCTTTTCAGTGAGAGGTCTCTGTCTTTTGTTTATTTTATCATTGATTTTTCATTATCCTGCTGTTGAGTTTTGTATAGCTACAGAAAGAATATCTTGCGGGGATTTTGATAGAAATTGGATTAAACCTATGTATAACTTTGGAGAGAATCGACATGTTTACTAGGCTGAGTCTCCCAATGCATGACTACAGTATGTCCCTCCATTTATTTAGATTTTTATTTCTCTCATCAGCGTTTTGTAGCTTTTAGCATACAAGTCCTGCACATGTTTTGTTAGATTAACATGTTTCTTTTTCCTTGTTTAGTGATTATAAATAGTATTGTATTTTTAATTTTGATGTCCACGTGTTGCTTTGCTTTCTGTAGGTTTAGCCTGTGTCCTGTGAACTTGCTAAACTCACCTACTAGTTATAGGAATTTTTTGTAGATCCCTTGGAATTTTCTATGTAGACAATCATGTCATCTGCAAGTAGAAATAGTTTCATTTATTCTTTTCTAATCTGCATAGTTTTTATTTCCTTTCCAGCATTATTTCCTTTCCAGAATTTTCAGCATGACATTGAATAAGAACTATGAGAACAGACCTTCTTGCCTTGCTCAAGAGCTTTGAGGGGAAAGGACTTGGCCTTTCACCATCAAGTATAATGTCAGCTGTAGTTTTCTGTAGAATGCTTTTTTATGAAGTTGAGGAATTTCCCCCTTTATTCCTATTTTTCTGGGAGTTTTTTTTTATCATGAATCATTGTTGAATTTTGTCAAATACTTTTTCTGCATCAATTGATATGATCACGTAATTTTTCTTTTTTTAGTCTTTTCATATGTTGGGTTATATTGATTGATTTTCAAATAGTGAACCTGTCTTTTATCCTTGGAAGATAAGCTCTATTTGGTTGTGATGTACCATTCTTTTCATATATCGCTGAATTTTATTTACTAATATTTTGTTATGTTTTTTTTCTATCTTCATGAAGGTCTGTATTTCTATTTTGTACTGGTTTGGGTATCCAGGTAACTCAAGCTTCATAAAATGAAACGGGAAATGTCTGCTCTTCTGTTTTCTGGAAGGCATGGCATAGAATTGGAGTAATCGCATTCTGAACATTTAGTAGAATTCTCCAGTGAACTCATCTGGATCTGGAGATTTCTTTTTTGGGAGTTTTAGAATTACAGAGTCACTTCCTGTAGCCCAGTAGTTCTAAGGCCTAGTAGTTATTTAGGCTTCCAACAGCCTAGTAGCTATAAGACTATTAAAATAATCTATTTCACAGTGGGCGAGTTCCTGCTTTTCAAGAAATTCATCCCCTTTTTCTAGCTGTCAGATCCGTGTTGGTGCAGCTGCTCCTTTATCATTTGTTTGAGGTCCAGGAGTTCTCTAGCGATATTCCTGAGACGGGTCATCTGTGTCTCCTCTCTTTTTCCCTTGGTCGGTCTTACTGGAGATTTGTCAATTTTGTTGATCTTCTCAAAGAATCAGTGGTTTCCCATATTGCCTTTCATTTTACTACTATGTAGTGTTCCTTTTTCTCCTTGCTTTGGACTTACCCTGCTCTTTTCTAAATTTGTGAGTTCTCTTCATTTCCCTTCAATTCAAGGTATTTTTTAACTCTCCCTCGAAATTTCCTAGTTGACCCATGAATTATTTGGAAGAATGTTTAGCCCCTCTGTTGGAAGATTTCCCTGTTATTTCTGTTATTGACTGCTAGTTTGACTCCAAGGTGGTCAGAAAATATACTTGTATAATTCTAATTCTTTTACATTTTTTTAGCTTTTTCTTTTTATCTATATTTTAAAGCCTAGGCCATGTATACTATATTTTTGAAATTTTGTTCTTTTTACTAGTCTATCCAAATAGCTTCTGTCCCACATTGCTAACTGCCAGCACAAAAGAACACTATCCCACTTTCCACTTTCTAGACTTCGTCCCTGTTTCTGTCAGACATTTAGGTGACAGGGTGTCACTCTGGAGGAACCGAGAGGGCTGATTCCAGGGTCCAGCTGCCAGTGGACTCCACTGCTGAAACCCCCGGGGTTGGGGGCTCTGTATCTCACTGGCCCTGGTGAATGGTTCAACCGTCAGACCTCAGAACAAATGCACTGTGGCCTCAGAAATGCCAGCTGGGCATGAAGAAAATGAACACAGTTTCTAATGACATATTTTTTGTATAATTTAATAAACAGCTTTTAAAATGTTACCGCTACTGCTCATGCTTGAATTTTTTTTGTGTTTGTGTGTCTGTCCCTCTGAGTCATTGGTCTTCTTCTGGTTCCTGTTCTATTTTTCACGTCGTGTGTTTCATAGCAGCTGACGCTAACTTTTCTGGGATTTTTCCTGCCGGGTTGTGCACCTCCGTTCCTTAGATGTAAGCATCTTGCAAACCTTGTTTGAATGCTCCTCTTTGGCCCAGGATATAGTCTCTCCTGGTGTATGTTTCATGGGCACCGGAAATGAGTGTGTGTTCTGCTGTTGTTGGGGGCAGTTTTCTGTAAATATCTATCTGGTCATGTTGGTGGATGGTGTTGAGCCCCATTGCCTAGACGATTTTTTTTACTGATTCTATCAATAGTTGTCAGATATCTTCATTTTTACCTATCTGGTTGGTGGAGGTGTTTATTTTGTTATGGTCTTGAGTTGCATTTCCCTGAGTTCCAGTAAGATTGAGGATCAAATTCAATATTTTCCTTCCTCTTTAATTACACTTTTAATTACATATAGACAAGACTTTGCCACTTATTCAAATCCACTGCTTTTTTCTCTTTGGTTTTTGTTTTCACATAGGCAATGACCCCTGCCGACGCATCTGAACAGAGAGGCCAAGAATGTGTCTGGGTAATTCTCCTTGCACAGCTCCAGCAGGCCCACCGCCACAGCGATTTGACACAGAGGTGGGTGAAAACCTCCCTTGACTCCTCTGTGACAAATCCAGCCCGAAACCTGAGCCCGTCGTCTGAAGTCCGGGTGATGCACTTCTGACTTAACTGATGCAGCCACGTCAGTGCCTTGCTCTCCCCCAGCTCAGTGGGCCCCAGCCCCCACACTTTTGACCATGCCATTCCCTCTGTCTAGAATGCTCTTTGCCAACCCAAATCCTGCTTACCCTTTAAATGTGACTCACATGCTCTCTCTACGGGGACTTCCTTGATCATTCCAGCTGGAAGGGCCCCTTTCCATTGTCCTGTCACGTCTGTCACGTGATTCGCAGGGCGTGGGAAGGTGGGGCCCAGGTCTGGGAGACGCCCGGGCGGGGCTCAGGTCCCTCGTTTGGACCTGCACTGCCTTCTTTCCTTACACCTACCTCTCGGCTCGCAGGCGCAGTGCCCCTCCTTTGTTAACACCCTAACTCACAAGGTGAACAGTGTTAAAATTCCTTCTCAAGTAACCAAACTCACCCAAAGTGGTGTGCCAGGCAAACCCGCAATTTGGGGAGCAGAAATATTACCTGTGCAACAGATTAGGAGAAGGAATTGTTCAGGATACTGATAAACTCATGCTTAAAGTGATTTCTGTGCCCATGCCAACTGAATGTGGGAAATAAACTATTCTCTTAACAGTAAAACACCTGAAAACGTCTTTTTAAAATCTGACTTGTTTTATTGTGAGTGAAAGTGGGCAACATCCCTCTGAGGTTTGAATTTTCTTTCTTCAAGCTGGGTGATAGTTTCAGTAGATTGTGTAATACAAAATAACTTAAAAAAACAAGTCTAGATAATACTTTATGTTATTTTTAAAAGTAAAAAATTCCAGGCAAATTTTACACAACCTATCTACATAAAAATAGCCATGAATTTTTATATCTCATATAAGTGCAATTTCATATACCAGGCAATTACAGTCTTTGTTAAAAACCAGACTACATATTTTTAAGTCACAGGAGACTAAAAGAAATTCTAAAAATAAGGATTCTCATCTTATTACATAATGAAGCATTTTTATAGAAAAATTAGATAATAATAATGATAATTATTGGTGATAATAAACTATCATATATTTAATTAATAAATAGTTAAAATAAGTAAATTACTATAACCATCCATATTCCCTTCACGCAGTGACAACTGCTGATAATATAGAAGAAGCTTAAAGAGATTGTTTAGGTCTTTTGGGTTCGTCTAACAAATTCCTGTTAGATTTTTTTTTAAATGAACTGTCTGTGCCCCTCCCCGCCGGCGTTCCAGGACTTAATAATGCTGATGGTCGGCAGTTCTTCGTGTTTATTTTTAACAGTTCCACATGCTGTTCTTCAGCCCGTTTCCTCTTGCTCTCTGCCCGGCAGAGGCAGAGACATGCTGGCCTCTCTCTCTGCCTAGTTCTCTGCCACGGAAGGGAGGTACTGCACCCAAAACCTGCTCTTCCGCGGTGCGAATCAGCCATGCATCTTCTCCTTGGCATTTGAGTCTCCTTTTCCAATTACTGTATCACTGTGAGGCATCCCTGGGACTTTCTAAGAGGCTGAGGGCAAGGCATGTGTTTTCATGACGACTAGTCAACCTGATTATTTCACATTGTCCTTCCTGAGAGCAGGAAGCTGGTCAGTTGGCTTTGGGGGCTTCCTTTCACTTCTGAGTTTATGTGCCTCTTTGTGGGGGCTGGATAAGATTCTGCTTGTGCCAGATATTTAATAAGCTTTACTGGCTGTCTGACTCAAAAGTGCAGTTCCTAATAAGAGCCACAAACCATACAGAGAATTCCAAGAATTAGCTGGTTACTCATTGGTGGTGGATCAAGGGGGGGACAACAACACATGCCCCCTGCCCACTTCCCAGTGACTTCTCCCACGTTCATTGCAAAAGGGATGGTCACAACCAGTCTGAGGGACCCCACATGGCCCCTCATGATGTGCTCCCTGGCAGGGGACGTGTCCTGAGGATCATGTACGTCAAGGAGCTCAGCTGCAGAGCAGCTACTTTACTCGCCATAGAATGGGGCTCTGGGTAGTTGGGGCTCATCCAGGTTGCCTCCTCCTGGTGTTCTTGTTTCTTTCCAAGGAAACCACTTTTAACCGTGGTGTTCTTCAAACTGGGCACCAGTACACCCTGGTCCCTGTGGCCCTGAGATATACAGTCTTGTTTGACCTGTGCTTCAAGCTGAACCCCTCTGGAAGTGGCTGGGAAGCAGAGGGGGCGGGAGCCCAAGCAGTGGAGTGACAGTGAGCTCAGACTCAGTAAATGGTCAACTTTTGTAGAAGCATCCCAGGCACTGCCAAGATTTGCAGAAAGTGCCTGCACTGTTCTGTCAAACACCTTCGCAAACTGGCCCTCCATTCTTTGCAGACAGCTACTCACCACCCTTTTCATTCATCTTACTCTTGTGTTTCCTTTTTTTTCTTTTTCTTAAAGTCATACCACTTGCCAGGATATCCCCAATCAACCTCTATCTTCTCTCATCATTCAAAGGCTTCCTGAAACCACCTCTTCCAGGAAGTCTTCCCTGACTAACTAGAACAATGAAAACCTCTGGCATCCTTCCACGCTAACCACTCTCCAAGAACTTCCCCTTTGTTCCCACAGAATGTAAATGCTGCAATTTATTTATCATTAAATATGTGTTTGGAACACATTCTCAGGAAGGATATAGCAATAGGTGATGCCTTTGGAGACCTCAGCTGGTGTCTCGCTGATGTGCAAATGACCCCAACACATCACAGCAGCAAACAAGTGTTAATGCTACACAAGGGACTCTGCAGGTAGTTGCTCAGACCGTGTCTTCAGAACCTGAACTTCTACATTTCTAGTGGTGCTGCTTATATGTTCACCATTAGCCAGACGCTTCAGTCCTAGTCATTCAACAGAAATTCACTGAAACCTACTATGAGCCGAGTCCGGTGTTAGATATGAAGATGTAGTGCCCATTGAAAGTTTTTAAGACTATTGTGGTGGGTCATCAATTTGGTGGCCCTAAAGGAGCCAAGCCTCTCAGCATTCATGCCCTTGTGAGGCTCCCACCCCCTCTCCCTTTTGAATCTGAGCTGGCCTGTGATCTGCTTTAATTAATAGAATATATTAATAGAATATAGAATAGAGAATAGAAATGATGTGCCAATTCCAGGCTGAAGCCCAAGAAAATCGGGAAATTTCTTCTTTTGTGTTCTGGGGAGCCCTGAGCTACTACTTTTGGAATGATTTGTTATACACAAATTCATAACCAAAACAAACAAACTATAATTCCCGAAAGCAGGAGAGGAGCCTATGATCATCCAAAGTGGCTTCAAGATACTTTGATAAACCAAATACTTAGAAATTTAATGATCAAACAGAGTAATGGTGCCAACAGGCCTTTTGAAAAACCAGCCGGCTCTATCAAGTTCTTGGCTTAAAATAATAACCAACTAGTTATTTTCTCACAGTTCTGTGATCTGAGCTGGGCTCAGCCGGATGGTTCTTCTGCTGGTCTTGCAGGAGGCAGGGTTCAGCTGGAACTTAGGATCGCCGAGCTTCTCCCTTTCACTGTCGTCTCAGGGCCTCCCCCGTGATTTCTCCAGGAGAGCAGCAGGCCTTCTAACATGGTAGCTGTGCTGCAGTGGTGAGTGCATCTGACATGCGGGTCAAAGGGCCTTTACGGTGTACCATAGGGGGAGAGTCTGGAGGCGGGGATTGGAGTCACATCACCACACTTGACTATGTAGAGTCTGCAGGGCCTTGGAAAGGTGTCTGGGCATGTGTTCTCTCTCTCACCACTATCTCTGCATCATAAGAATGGAGGCGATAGCAACCCCTACCTCACGGATTGTTTGGAGGATTAAATGAGATGATACATGAGATGCCCTTCACATGTTCCTGGCACATAGGAAGCATTCAACATGTGGTAACTATTAGTATTTTATTTTATTCTTTTAATGATTTTATTTATTTATTTTTAGAGAGAGAGGAAGGGAGGGAGAAACAGAGAGAGAAACATCAGTGTGTGGTTACCTCTTGTGCGCCCCCTACTGGGGACCTGGCCTTCAACCCAGGCATGTGCCCCGACTGGGATTCGAACCTGTGATGCTTTGGTTTGCAGGCCAGCCCTCAATCCACTGAGCCACATCAGTCAGGGGTCTATTAATATTTTATTACAGTTACCCTCAGCAAATAAGTTAATAAAATTGTATTTAAACATTTAAAATTTTCAAAATTTACTTATTTATTTTTTTGAGAGAGAGAGAGACAGAAAGAGAGAGAAAAAAAATGATTTGTTGTTCCACTTATTTAGACATTCATTGGTTGTTTCTTGTATGTGCCCTGACTGGGGATCGACTTTGCAAACTTGGGGTAATAGGACAATGTTCTAACCAACTGAACTGGCCAGGGCTTGTATTTAAACAGCTATAGGGAAGTATTTTTGTATAATTCTGGGCATATACTAAATTTTTCATGCTCGTTTTAAAAATATGTTGCTTTAAACAGTTCTATAATTCACACAATTAATGGCCTTTCACCCAGTTCTGCTGTAATGTTACAGTTGTGGCTTTACTTAATCTCTTTCTTTGGGTACGCTTTTATCTTGAATAAAAGAGTAGAATCAATTGTGACCTCATGTAGCTTGAACAAATCTGACATTCTGAGTTTGTTTTAGGCAACATTTTTTAAGATTTTATTTATTTATTTTTACAGAGAAGAGAAGGGAAGGACAAAGAGAGGGAGAGAAACATCCATGTGTGGTTGCCTCTCACACACCCCCCACTGGGGACCTGGCCCGCAGCCCAGGCATGTGCCCTGACTGGGAATGGAACCAGCACCCTTTGGTACACAGGTCTGCACTCAATCCACTGAGCTACACCAGTTGAGGGTGTTTTAGACATTTTTTTTTTCAAATCAGATTTATAGGGAGATAAGAAAGCAAAAGGGTTTTGTGAGAGGAAAAGAAACCCAATGTTTTCTGAGAATTCTGAGGCTCTGATCTGATGTATCTCGTAGTAAAGGGAACCACAGGCGTCACTGCACATCACACACACCCTCTGATGAGGTCTCCGGAGAGTAATGCCTTCACAGACAGCATGGGGTGCATTGATCACGGTCCCTTTGTGGTCTCATCTCAGCTTGTCCCTCCCGTGTCCTCTCTCTCTGACTCAGGGAGCAGCTGGGACTCTGTGAAGGCACAGAGTCCACTGTTTCCGGCAGGGCACACCTGGAGTGCTGTGGGCTGGGGGTGGGGGTCACAAAGTCATTCGCCCAGACAGAGAGAATGCAACACTTATTTATGTTTTTGAACTTTTGTTCCCTTTGACCGTGACTGACAAAAGAGAAATGAGGATTCATTTTAGCAAGAAGTATTTCTAGAAAAATATCTGTCAAATCTGAAAAGTTCCTTTAAAAGGAGGGTTAATTGGGTTGGGCTTATAAGGAAGAGAATTGCAAGGAGGTGTTAAGGTTTGCCAGTAAATTACAGGAATTTCTTAGTACTCCATCACAGTTTCCCAAACCAGGGAAAACAATTTCTTGCAAGCAACTAATTCCACAGAAGTCTGCAAACCCACAAGTTTCACTCTCATCTTCCCTTTGGGTGCCTGGAACCCCCGCAACAATGCGGATTCGCCCCACCCCACCCCACCCCACCCCACCCCATCCGGTCCTGGGCCTTTCCCTGCTCCCCTCTGGCCACACTGTTGGATTCCCGCTGGTCACCACAGATGTCTCTGTGGCCAATGGCGCACGCCGGTGGGCAGGGTTTGCGCATGGGTTTACTGGAGAGTATCCCAACACCTTAGCACGCTATCTGGATTCACTGAGTATGTGTAGAATCAAAGGTGTGATTGTGAAATGTGATTTTCAAGAATTGTTCGGAATGTGACTGGGAAAGACCCGAGGCTCTGGAGCAGAGTGTGTGGGCGCCGAAGCACAGGCGTCCGACAGGTCGGCCGCGCACGTGTTGTTATTCTGCTACTGCGATTCCGTTCTTTTCTTTCCCTTTTTCTTTGTGGGCCTCCTCTAATTTTCTGCACCCTCACAGGTTGGGGCGGAGCTGGGCAGATTTGGCATAGTAGAGAGCATCGGGAATTCATACCCACACTTATTTGAACCTCTTTTTCCTATCAAAAAACAAAAATTTCTTACGAGTTCAACGTTTTCTAGAACGTGTTACGAAAGAGGTTTAGTCAAAAAGACCACAGCCCGTGTCATCAACGGACTCCGCAGGTCCTTCTTTCTTTGCCTCCACTTTCTCTCCAGCGGGGGTGGGAGGGGGGGTGGGGGAGGGCCGGCAGCAGTGGAGGGGCAGGACCCCCTGCTGGTGCAGCACTGGCTGCAGGCCTGGGTCCACCAGCCCCTGCGTTGCAGAGGAGGCTCCTCGTGTTGACACTGGCCGGAGCCTGGCCGGAAAGGTTCGACATTTACACCAGCTGCTGTGATGAGGGCATTGATCTTATCCTCTGTCACCGCCACCTCATCCTCGTGCAGGATAAGGGCCCAGGAGATGTGCAGGCGAGCTCCGAGGCGGCGGCCAGGCTGTGGGCGAGTGCGGGCGAGTGCTGCAGCGAGTGGGGCTAGTCCAGGGCCTCACCCCAACGCGACCTTGGCTTCTTCCTAGGCGGGCCGAGCACCTTAGCGGCAGCTGGAGAAAAGGGCTCAATTTTTATTTTATTTTATTTTTTTTTTTGACAGGGAAGGAAATGAAGCAAGACAGAAAGTCAAAGCCTCCCTTCTTCCTACCTGGTTTTCTGGTGGAAAGGCTCAGCTGTAAAATGGCTGGGAAGGAGCGTCACAAGTAGGAACAAAGCAATGAGGGAGAGCTTTGCTGGGAAAGAACCATGGAACCAGCCGGCGCTCCCGGAGGCAGAGATGGGAGGGGCTGTCGGGCAGCTAGGACCCTGAAGGGGCGACCACTGGCTGCTTCACGGGAGAACTAACCCTCAGAAGGGTTTGAAGGGCCAAAAGTCTCGGATACTTAGGGACTGGTGAAGAGGGGCATGTTCCGTCAAGGTGACAGGAGGGGCAGAAATGGACAGAGGGCTCCAGCGCCATCACTGGGGGGGGGGGGGCGGCCCACAGAGGCGCACATGCGGACAGCAGGGGGGCCTTGCAATCCGTGACTGGGAGTGAGTCCAAGGCTGGAAGCCACTCTCTGAAAGAGGCTGGTTGAGGTGATGATACAGAACACCTGCCCGGGGTCTGCTCTGGCTACCCCAGGCACCCCAAAAGTCAAGAGGATGCAGGCAAAGGAAGAGGACCGGAGGGCAAATGTATCTCTGGCATCACAGTCAGGCTGAGAGGCGGGAATGCCATGCTCTTCTTCTCCGGCCACGCAGGGATCTGGGGACTAGACTTCCGCTCTGGTAGTCAGAAAATGCTAGTTCCAGCTCAGGCAGTTTCCTAGGGATTTGCCCCCAGCCCTCTAAATCCCACCTCCACGCCCACCCCCTGCAAGAGTAAGCCCATCTTCTAACCTGAATTCGTAATGAATATGAAGGCGAGTCAGTAATGCCTGAGCCATGACCTAGGGGAACTGATGAGTTAGAAATCTGCAATATAAAATCATTCATTCAATCGACTATTGTTAGTGAAAGGCCCGCAGGGTGCAGGCTAGAGGCACAGCGATGAAGACAAGAGGACTCTTCACCCCTGAAACTCCAAATAAATACAGTATTGATTTACCCAAATCCTTTCATAGATAACCCCCACAAACCCTTCAGTGGTTCTCCAGAAAGACATTTTTTCTTCATTTTTTACACACAGAGGCTTGATAATAGAATCCATTTGCAAAACAAATGGTTAGGGGAAGAAAAAAAAGAACTCCAAAGAAACCCTAACTAAACCTCTCGGCTGTAAACAGATGCTCAGATAAGATGCTCAGTCTTATCTGAAATATACCGAGATAACGGCACTGAAAACCCTGCGACAGCCTCTGGCATATTGCTCTTTAATTCTCGATGATATGAAGATAGTGTCAAAGAAAATTCAGTCACTTGCATTCATGTTATAGCTTTTAAATCGTTAAAAAAAATCTAATTTATTTTAATGCAAGTATTTTATGCACATAATTAAAAGAATCAAATCTATAAGGCTCGTAACAACAAAAAAATCAGCCCCTTGACCTACTTCCCTTACCTAGGTTCATCTGCAAAGTGAACTATTTTCTGCTCTCTCAGCTGCCTTTTTCTAATCAGAGTAATACCCACCTTGTGCCATCTCTCGATTCAGCTTCTTTAGAGATTATGCACTGACTTTCCATTGTGACCAGAATTTCACTCCCAAACACTCCCATTTTGCAGATGGTATCCAGATGGTCACACACTACAACCATGTGGGTTGTTTTCACACGGCAGAATGAAGTGCTGTACTGGTTGGCACAGAAGCGTCCTCATGCCCCATCCAGGCCAGCCCGTCTGCTCCAGTCCCTGTCCTGGACACCCCGGACTTCCCCAGGACCCAGCAGCTGAGGGGGCCCCCAGAACCCTGCTCCAGTGCTCTGGTCACTAATCCCTTCCGACTGCCAGTTGCCTGTGCCATACCGTTCATTTCCAATCCTCTTTTCTTCCCAATGGTCCCAATTTTTTGTGCCCCAATTCATATTTGAGGTGTTCGTTGTTGTGTCTATGGAAATACTGTTCACTGCAGAGCCTGTAACACTGACTACATTTTTCTTCTACAGCTTTCTGCTTTTACTGCAATGAATAAATACCTGCTTTTTTATTTAACACCTGAATACTATCTCTCTTCCTTATATAATTTCCCAGGTAGTTAAAACTATCACTCATGTTGTCAGTTATATTTTCTTCTCCTGAAAAGATCTTTTCTGGAGACCTATGTATGTGTTCATCTTCCGACCCGGTGTGCTCAAACTCTTCTCCTGATCCGCTGAGTTGTATTCTGTGAACTTGAGTTTACTATCAAAGCCTCTTTTCTAGAGCCTGTGGCTGCTCTTTTGGTTTATCCCTTAGAGTAGAGCACATCCTCTAGTATCCTCAGACAGGATGCTTTTAAAAGGTAATGCTTTCTCTTTCTCAGATTTGGCATGTCTGAGAATGACTTTTGGCTAACCTCACGCTTGGCCAGCTGGGAACAGAATACTAGGTTGCAAATCATTTATACTGAGAATTTCCTGACTGTATTGCTCCAGGGACTTCTAGATTCAGGACTGGTTTTTTTTAATAATAATTATCCAGTTCCCCTTTCTTTATGATTTTTTTCCCCTGGTGGAAGCTTTTAGGGACTTCTCTTTAACATTTCTGTGATACGCCCCGGTAGGGGCAATTTCATTTTGTCATCTGTCTTTTGCTGAATACTCAGTAGGTTTTTTCCATCTGGAGTCTTGGTATCTGGGAGTTTCTTGTATTATTTCTATGTCTTTCCTCTCTTTTTAAGTGGACATACTTCACATAGGATGTAATTCGCCCATTTAAAGTGTTTTAGTGCGTTCCCCAAGCAACCATCACCACCATCAGTGTTAGAGCACTTCCATCACCTGAGAGAAAGCCACACCCACCAGCACTCACACCCCATTCCTCCCATCTTCCCCCTCGTCCGGCCCTAGGCGGCCGCCGATCTATTTTCTGTTTCTACAGACTTACCTGTTCTGGACATTTCATATAAATGGAGTCATACAACGACCACAGTCTTCTGCAAGTGACTCCTGTCACTTGGCGTGTTTTCAAGTCTCATCCACAGTGTAACACGCGCCATACTACTTTTTAAAAAATTCTTACCCAAGGATATTTTTTATTATTGATTTGAGAGAAACATCGATCATTGCCTCCTGTACATGCCTCAATTGGGGATCAAACCTGCAACGTCGGTATGTTCCTGGATCCTGACTGCAAATCAAACCTGCAAACTTTTGGTGAACAGGGTGACTCTCCAACCAACCGAGCCCCCCCACCCGCCCCCAGCCAGGGCGTACTGCACTTACTTACAAATAATATCCCACTGGTCGGATGTGTCACATTTTATTCACTCCTCAGTTGACATTTAGGTCGCTGCTACAAACGTTCATGTACAAGTGGTTGTATAAACATGTCCTCAGCCCTGGCTGGCGTAGCTCAGTGGATTGAGCGTGGGCTGCGAACCAAAGCATCGCAGGTTCAATTCCCAGCCAGGGGACATGCCTGGGTTGCAGGCCATGGCCCCCAACAACCGCACATTGATGTTTCTCTCTCTCTCCCTCTCCCTCCCTTCCCTCTCTAAAAATAAATAAAATCTTAAAAAAAACCCCACAAAAAAACATGTCCTCCGTTCTCTTTGCCTGAAAATGAATTCAGCAGACTTCCACTTTTTTTCCCCTCCTTTGTTGAAGTTCATGGCTCCCCATCAGCACTTTTAAGTGTGAAGTTCTCACGAGCTGACCTGCCTATCTCTTCAGGGTCACATGTAGCCAGAGCTTCAGACGAGACCCATATATCGACTCACCTGGTGGTTCTCCAGGACGCCTGCTCTCACAACCGCCTACTTTGCCAGATTCTCTTCACAGGCAGGGATCTTCCTCCCTGATTACTTGCCCCACGTGTTCAAGACTGCGCAGATGTCACCTCCCCCACGAACATCTATGACTTCTCCCCGAACTCCCCACGCGAACGTCCACAGGGCACTGGCTGCACTGTGTCATCACTGCTCATGTGTGCACTCTCCTCACCGGAACATGAGCTTCTTCAAGACAGTGCTCATCCTGAGTGTTTTCACTTCCTTCATCAAACCAGTAAACAGTGCTTTATATCATTCCTACTATAAACACCCAGTGCCGAGTGCTAGTCTAAAGGCTGAACTATGAACTTACCGACTTCTCATAAACAGCCCTGCGGCAGGTATTACCACCCCCAACCCCCAGCGCCGTGTTGTCCCAGGCTATTTAAGAATACTAGTAGAGCAGATATCTGAACTCGGACGATCTGGCTCGGAGACACCTTTCAACAACTCTGACTTTTGAACTGAAGAGGTGCCTACCATGTATTTCTTGAATGAATGAATAAATGAAGGGGAAAACCAAGGCCTTCAATAGAGGTCAAACCCAGTCTTAGAGAGAGCTACATTTTAAAGCAAATCAAAAGTTGATTTTATGGATTTTTTTCTCTCTTCAGCCCAAGCCATTAAAGACCCAGGGAAGAGGTCTTTGTAAGATTTCTGTTGTCTAGTGTTATGAACCGAATGTCCCCTCAAAATTCCTATGTGGAGACCCTAACCCCCAGTGTGGGCATATTTGAAGATGGGGTCTCTAAGGAACTAATTAAGGTTAAAGGAGGTCACATGGATGGGTCCCGGACCCAATACAGTTCATGTTCCCGTAAGAAGAGACATCAGCACCAGCCAACAAGGGAGACCTCACCAGAAACCAAATTTGCCGGCACCTTGAGAATGGACTTCCAGCCTGTAGAACTGTGAGAAATGACACTTCTGTTGCGTTAGCCACCCAGTCTGTGGTTTCTGTTATAGCAACTCAAGCAGACTAATACAACTCCTAATGGCTGAAGCTTAGGAAACAAATTTTCCTCCACTGATTTCAGAAACCAGCTGCTACAACCGTGTTCTCCCCGCCTTCGGCTGGATTTGAACTTCTTATGTTGTTTGCTTGTTTTGGTTTTTGACGAAATAAAATTTTAAGGCTCTATCTAATCCAGCCTTCTTTTTACCATAGGGAAGTCAACATTCAATTTTCTATTTTTTCCTTCAACATTTCCTACAACTATAGACTTCCTTACTTTTTTTATCAGCTTAGCTAGCTAGTTCTTGGCCTATGCAGAAATTCAATTTATATTCCTAAAAATATATATTACCAATATATTATTACTGATATCACTGCTGTCTACCTTATTTACTAATACTAGCACATTGTTTTTCCCAGTGGTATTTCATGTGAAAGCCGGTATTTCATTATGGAGGGAAACTTGAGCTTTCCAAGGGACTTTTGAGTTTCAGCTCTCTGTCCGGGGGTTTTAAAATAAAACAAAATTTTTTTTATTATAAAAATTTCCAAACAGACACAAGAGTAGAAAGAATATATTCAACACACAGATTGAACATTATCAAGATTTTTGCCACATTTGCTTAAGCGCTTCCTTTTCCTCTTCTTTTTTTCTTTGCTGACATATTTCAGAGCAAATCCCACAAACATCAGGTCCATTCAACAATACGTATCTCAATATGTATCACTTTAAAAAGGGAAACATTTTCTTTTACAATCACAACGCAGTTGTTCAATCTAGGAGAATTAACAATTCTTTTGTTTGCAGGCTTTTGGAGTGAAATAACTCATACAGAATTTTATACTATGAAAAACTTAGCACTGCCTTAGAATAGCAAAATTCTGTAGTCTCAAAACAGTTTTAAAATGAAATTTAATATGTTCTGAAATGCAAGATGCTGACACCATCCAACTAAAGCTGAGCTCAAGAATGCCTAAGACAAGTCTTAAAAAGACACAGTATCAAGACTTTAGTCACTGCATATTATTTTAATAAAAAACTATTTTACACAAATATACAGATCTCAAATTGTAACATCAAAATACAGAATGCAATAAAGAAGCTATGTGAGTTTTTCTCACTGAGACATGCTTTCTGTCACATTTTGACATTTGTGATTATTAAGACATGATGAACACAGGAAGTACAGCTTTTCCAACCTCATGATTATAGTGAATTCCTTTGCAAATGAATGAGGGCATAGTCATCAAAAAGGGAAGTTGACAAGTTAGGTGGCCCTGGCTACATTATATTAATGTGAGTAAGAGACACACTGAGAGCTTTAAGAAACAGTAGTCAAATGTTAGAAGTATGGGCACTACAGCTTTCGCAGACTTCTACTAATGACTATATCCTTGATATACATACATCCTTAAATACAAAACAGTTCAGTACGATTGCATCTATATTTGTTTCACAGGACAATTGGTTAATGTATTACTCTGATATATTTTTCAACTAGAATCATGTACAAAGAAATAATGAGAAATCCATTTTAAAAAACCTCTTTTTCCCCAAGGCAAATTACGTTTAAAAGTTAAGAGGCCTATGGAAAACCAAAGTGTGAGCAAAAAATATTGGCTACATGCCAATTTTTATTTGAGAGAAAGTCTTGCACAAATAATAGTTGTCTTACCTCGCAGCAACACAAAAACAAAACCCTAAAATTGATCCCACAGATCTAAATTAGTTGAACTGGAGTGACAAAGTCAAAGCCAGTCCTGTCATTTGTACATTAATTTGATAAAACAAATTGCACTGAAAACAAACAAATAAAATACCCCGCACGTGCTCCTGTGCAGAACTGGCGATTCCGTTCAGCACTCGCAGGAGGACAACTGTTACACGGCTCTTTTTTATGAAAGCAGTGTACCCAGAAACCCAACAGAACGTGTCACTCACGAAATTCCGTAAAAGCTGCAAGGCAGCCACTCGTTGATGGCACTTAAGGACAGTAGGAGATTGCACTGTTAATACCCACTGATGGGCTTTGTGCCAGTACTTTAAAACCACGCTTTTCATCGAGTACAGATAAAATGTTGAGGAAAGAAATACGATATTATATCATATCCCTGAACAAAGCAACCACCTTCCTATAAAGAAATCACTAAAGAGTTACTTTGTTGCTTTTTAATAAAGTCCTGTTTAGGCATCAGACTTTAAACTAAATGTTGATAGTGCCTAATTTCAACTCCCAAGTAAATGAAAACAGCTTATGTGTCGAGATGAATTCTCTTTGGCCGCAATGGATACCATTTCCTCTGGGGGCAGTCTTTAGTTTGTTTTCTTTTCAGCACCAGGTTACTAGTTTTCCTGGTAGAAGTCTCTGTTGGTGTGGTTTCTATTTGTGTTATAAAACTCTCAGATTTAACATCTGGCTTCCTGTCACAACTGGAAAAGACTTCTTGGTGGATTCTCTGGAGCTGGATAATAGGCTGCATCTTTAAAACTTGGGAAAATCCATCTCCTTGTTCAATTAACACAGGCAAGGACTTTGAAAAGCAAACAAAGCAACAGTCAACATTGACCTCGGTTTGAAACACAAACACACAGGGACGAACACAACACTACAGCATCTTCACTCTTCAGGTCAGGACATTTTCTAAGACCTAATTTTTGGGGTGGTGGATACTCAACTTCACCTTTAAGTATGAGTTTTAGGAATTTTAACTAAAAGCTAAGACTAAAAAGAATGCTCTATTCCTTCAAATGCCTGGTAGTAAAAGAAAACTTCAGCAAAGCAGGAGGTAACAGGATTTCAGAGCTAAGTATTTAATGTCTGAAATTCCACATTTAGGAAAGTATTTCAGAAATCTTAATCATCAAGAGCAACGATCAGCACATTTTTCTGTAAAGGGCCTTATAAATATTTTACGATCTCAGGGGCTTATAGTCCTGCCACAATTATTCAGTTCTTTCACTGTAATGTAAAGAAGTCACGGACAATAGACAAGTAAATGAATAGACATGGCTGTATCCCAATGAAGTTTTATTTCCAAAAAAGAAGCACTAGGCTGGTTTTTAGCCTGGCCCCCTAGTCTGTCAACTCTCAATTAGGAATACGCTATGAGAAAATCATGGAATCAATACAAACCATAAAAGAACATTATAACAATTTTAAGAACGGGGAGATCATGAAGGAGATTATGAATTTGCATGTACTAGAAATAAAATGTTTTCCTGATTATATAAAATAATGCCAAAAATATATACAATTTTGTAATAATAAAACTCCAATTTGATATGCTGTATAATACAGTGGCTAAGAGTATAGGCTCTGGAGCCAAACAACCGGGGTTTAAAGCCTGGCTGAGTCACTTGTCTGGGCAATCTAATCTGCCTCTCTGGGCCCCGGTTTCCTCGTCTGGAAAACAGGGTAGCAGCAGCACCCATCTCACAGGGCCACTGGAAGGACTGAATGAGGTAGCACATGTAAAGCAGTCAGATGGCACCTGGTCCACACTAAATGCTCACTAACTGCTGGCTGGTATTAGTGCCTGAAATTGCTTGTCAAACTGTTAACTCTCAGAACTCAAAAATATAGCCAACCTTAAAAGAAGCCAGGTATGATACCGGTACATAGAAGGTACCTAATAAATGGTAGTTATTCTGGATGTTACTGTTGCTTAATTAAAGATCTATTCATTTAATTCATTAAAGATCTATTTTTAAAACTACTAAGAATTCCTATTACAACAGACTAAAACACATGTGGTTGTTGAGAGCAAATACCCAGCTACACACTTTGTTCGTTTTATGTTTTGGCACGCAGCTGTTACCTTCATGGCTCGACTGATTTCCTCAGCCATTGCCTCTCCTCTGCACTTCAGGCTGTCCACACGGGAGGCTGCGAAGAAACCACCAAACAGTGTTTTAGGTTTTTCACCACCTAATAACAAGTCATCAAGGACACGCAGATGCATTCTAGTTAAACACCTGTCAGGACTGTCCACCTTAGCTCAATCTTTCTTAGCGCAGTTTGACATCTAGTAAAACAAATGTCCTATTAAATTTCACCGGGGATTTGAAAAGACTGAAAACACAGAATAGACAGTAGAGTGAAATCAGGAGTTATACGCCTAGGATGACAGACAGCAAGCGCTGTACTGAGCAGCTGCAACACCGTGCACCCCAGAAGGAAGCCTGCTTGTTCTGTGTATCACCTGCCACGACGACGCTGAACAACTGCAAACACTGTCCTCACATTTCAAAGTAAACACAGGCTAATATTTGATATCTGTGCTATTCTGAATTTTATGAAGCATATTTGGACTTAGAATTTGTAATCACACTACATCAAAAATATCTAAACGACCCCTGGCTGGTGTGGCTCAGTGGATTCGGCATCCGCCTGTGAACCTCTGGTTCGATTCCCAGTCAGGGCACGTGCCCGGGCTGCAGGCCAGGTCCCCAGTTGGGGACGTGCACGAGGCAACCAATCGATGTTGCTCTCACACATTACTGTTTCTTTCCCACTCTTTCTCTCTCCCTTTCTCTCTCTCTCAAAAAATTGATAAAATATTTTTTAAAATACCTAAATGAAATTTCTGGAAGAGATTGTCAGTAGTATTAATTTTTCTTTCCTTACTTCCTTGATGCTTTTCTAATTCCAAATACATTTTATTTTCTTCCAATCTCTTATAAAAATGTTCATGGCTACTTCATAACAGAACTGCATATTCAATGATAAAGGGATAAAAATCCTACTAAAACTCCAAGAGAAACTGGAAATGTGAAAAATCATACCATCATGAAACGGTCTATAAATTAGTTTTTAGAAAAGTAGTTATCATTAGAATTACTTAACATCTAAGCAAGTACATAATTACGTTAGGACTACTGCTTTATCAGCTTCAAGAGACTGGCAAGTAAGCCAAGAAAACAATTGCTTTCATAGCTGCTGTTTTTCTTTTTTGACTTTCTTTAGCTCAAAAGAGTGAGAACAGTTTTAGAAAAAAAGAAAATGCATAGAAAAAAGCCCCTGAGAGGAAGAAGGCCCTCGAAGGAGAAAGGCGAAGGAAACACGACGGCCTCGAGAAAAGGGTTCTGCACCACTTCTGTCACCAGAAACTCCTCTGGAAATTTGGTGAAGCCTATGGACCCCTTCTCAGAACATTTTTAATGAGGTATTTGTTTTTTAAATTGAGGTATAATTTACATACAGTGAAACGTGTATCTTAAACTTAACATTTAATCACCCTTAACAAACACACACACCCTTAACAACAGGACACGGACACTTCCATCGCTCCAGAGAGTCCTCTTGCTGCCCTTGCCCAGCCAACCTTGTCCACACGAAACGATGATTTGTATGATGACTTCTATCACTATACGCTATTAGTTTTGCTTACTCTAGGATGTCAGAATGTTTTAAAATAAAGTTTAAGAAACAGTTATTTAAAAATTGTATAGGTAAATATACATGTTCCTTTATTGACAATTTAAATAAGAGCATCGAGTGGCAGTTCTGCTGTTTACCGTAACATGAAAATAATGAGTATAAACAACACTGTGAGGTATCTGGAACAAGGGAAATTGAAAACATCTGCGGCTTCTAGTAGCAAAACAGTCACAGGTACGGCCAGCACTGCCACAGCTTCCTGCATTCACGATGGAAGGAAATGCTAACTTTCAGTTTGAGGTCAGTAAGAAAAACATGCAATTTTCTCCTATCCAAGCCCATAGTTGCCCTGTATTTTAAGAATTGTAATTATTGTACACATGAAAATTCAATGGGCATATTATTTGAAAATCAAACTAACATACTGTTTAAAAATAAGCTTCCTATGTTTCCCAACCACGCAGACTGGGCACGTGGATAGCAAGGTGGCAGTTCCACGTGTTTGTGCACGTGTGTGTGTGTGTGTGGGGGGGGGGTGAGCCCATCGAGCTGTGCACTGTGTGTTATACCCCAATGCGCACACACACGTACACACACAGACAGAGCAATGAATGGAATACCTTAAAACGTTTCCTCTAGAAAGTTGTCTTACTTTTATTATAGAACAAGGCAGTCACATTCTGCATTGTTATTGCGTGATTTACGAAACAATCTATCACCCAAGGTCTCCTAAATTTTTTATAAACACATGCTACTTAAAGAAACCTCTAGCAACCCACACTGATGGACAACAGTAGCTGTTCTCCATCTGCTGCACAAGCAATGACAATGTAAAAAGCGCCAGGGGTAGTTCAAGTTTGTGTGTAAAATGAATTGGGCCTCAGGCTTGGACAGTTACAAAGATATTTTCACACATGGACATCTGGTGGAACATTCTAAAGTTGTGCTGGACATTTAAGACATTCAGTGGTCCTGTCCTGTAACTACAAAATGTCAGGTGTAAACCCTGCCCCTTACTGTGGTAACCAACTTTTCAACTCCCACTTTTTCAAAAGGGCCACTAGAGGGCGGTACTGCCTCCAGTGAGAACCTGGGTGTTATTTATGTTTCAGAACTTCCTTGGGAACAAGAAGCTCATTCTCCTAACATTGGACTCCCTAGTGTTAAACACAATGCCTGGCATGTAGAGCAGGTGCTGCATAGGTATGCTAGACAAGGCTACGACAGAGGGTGCTGTGCAGGCACAAAGGAGGGTGAGGTCAATCCGACAGGAGGGCTGAAAGGAGAGCAGAAGTTTCACAGGTGTTAGAGGGAGCTGACTAAAAAGGACTGGGTGCTAGAGGCTGGAGGGGCGTGGGTGGGGAAGGGGCCAAGAGGTGGGGTGGTAGAGGAAGTGCTACACCAAAACAAGGGAATAAATCAAGAAAGAGGAAAACACAGGAACAGGAAACATGATTCAAAACAGAGGAGAAGCAAAGGAAATTCCCAGGGAGATGCGGACAGCAGCAGACAGGATACGCGCTGTGCCCCAGGCCCGGAGCGCGGCCAGTCCAGATTAGAGCTGGGGGACAAAAGGCTCCCAGGGGAGAGTCTCAGGAGAAAGGAAAAGGCTGCACACATGGGTGTGATGGATAACCTGAAGTGTTTACCACAGTGGAGGAATTTTACAGTCCTATTGAAGTGTTTGGGAAAGAATTACTACAGACACAACAGCAAACAAAGCGAACAGAAAGCGGGCAATGATCATATTCATACTGAATACTACTGGGAAATTTCCTGGCAAAGTGAGAGATGAAAAGTGAAGCTGATGAGTGCAGATTACTCTTCTGAGAGACTTGGTTATGAAAAGACAGAGAGAGTTCAGGGAAGAGAAACACAACGGCATGAACTTCCCTACTTGACTCTGACAGCCCATTCTTCCAGCAGCGTGAGCTGGCACTCATGCTGATCGATCTTATGTAATACCTTTAGCAACCCTGTGAGGCAAGCAGGTTTCATCAGCCTCCTTTTACAGATAAGGAAACACGCTGCGAGAGCTGAAAAATGTACCCAGAACTGAAGGGAATTGGAACCATACTTCCCAGAATCCCAGCACTTGCTCTTGTATGTTCTACAAGTAACTTTCCAAAATATCACTTTGCCAAAAATCATACTATATTCGTGAGTTAAAAATGGTCAAAAATTAGCTATCACATAATGAAAAGCTCTTGAAATAAAAATAGATTATGCCTAGTAAAGAATTAAAAATAGAACAATTCTATAGTTAAATCTATTTTATCTATTAATGTTATAGTACCTTTAAGTTAAGTGAGTTAAATTTCTTTCATTGAAAACTGAAAAGAATCAATAATTTTAGGAATAAGACCAAACACAAAGATTAAAAAAAAACATACAAAGGGGAGAAAACTAAGTATGTGACTATATTACATATAACTACATCATAAAAGCATTTCCAACATTAACATCTGCTTAGGAAATTTCAAAATATGTAAAGTTTTTACTATCTCTCTCAAGACTATTTTCGTAGCTAGTAAGAGCATGTGGGTACCCCGGCGCATGAACATGTGACTGAAGAATGTCTTGCATGCCGATGGCAGTCCTGCCGTGGAGGAGGGGAGGGGACTCCCTGCAGACCCATCCCCAATGGCTTTCCCTGCACAGCCTCAATGGGGACACCTTCACGGCACTGCTGTTCACCCTCTCCTCATAAACAAAGGTGTTTAGGGATCCAAACTATTCCCCCAAATCCTATTTAAACAACATGTAGTAGAACTAAGGTGCATCTGAAATGTGATTTTCCTAATATTTTTCACGATAAACGTGTAGCAGTTCAGCTACATTATAGGTTAGATAGGTCGTTAAAGGGAAGCCTAGAAACATACCCATTTATAATACCATTAGTACATGTTTTTCAGGGGAAATGCATTCCAAATTCCAAAGCTCGGATTAAATATGAATTCTGGAAACAGCTGTTTGTAAGTGGGTGGCTACCTGTAAAAGTGCTGGCAGTGGCTTAAGCACGCTGGCATTATTAGGCAAGAAGAGGAACTGACTCTTAAGTCCTCTGCTTGCAGGGTCAGCAAAAGGATTGGAAGTATCATCAAGTCTACTGCAGAGAAACTTAAAATAGCTCCTTGTATCACTACATGTTCAGTGAAGGACAGGGAAAAGGGAGTCTCTTCAATTAATTTCAAAGAATGTTTTTAAAAAGAAGATAATATGCAAGCAATTATTAGTTTTATTAACAGAATCACAAAAGATTGTGAAAACTCATCTTATTAGTAGACAGCTCATCAGAAGGTTGATGCAAGGATATTAAAAATAAAGTTTGCTCTTAAAAATGTGGAAGTTAGACACCCTTGAGGACACGGCCTTCCCTAGTCGCTGGCTTTGTAAAACACAGGGAAACGAAAAAGTGGAAATGAAAGATTGAGTAATCAACCTAGTTTTGCTTTCAGGTCACTGTACTGACTAAACTAGGACACATGAACTTCCAAAAGCCTGCACAAATTCAGGAATTCGCCAAAAAAGCATTAACGGAGAAGTTTCTTCCTATATCCAATGTATTTTACGGGCAGGAATGAGCAAGCACATGTAACACGGGATGCATGGCTTACACTGGTTTCTAAAGGAGCAGTTAAAGGCACAGTAAGAACCGTGAACTGTAAAGCAGCACACCCAGTAACGGTGAAACCAAACACTGAGCAGGGGAAGATAACCCCACACTTCAAATTAAACAGACCTGCTGAACACACCTGCTAGGCAGCAGGTACGTAACCCTCTGCATCCAACCCCCGTGCCCCTCACCAGCTCCCTCAGTACTGAAGAGCCGGCTCTCTCTAAGGCACCCAAGACTTTCAAACTCCTCGCTGTGTTTTCTGGCTGCAGCCAAGCCTCTAACCTTATCCTGTAATGCTCTTTCCCACTATTCCCTCCACTACAGCTTCAGCGGTTGTTTTGTTCCATAAATAAATGTTCAAGCCCATTCTTGACTTAGGAACCTTGTTCTAGCTTTTCTCTCTAATTGAAAAGCTCTTCCTCTTGTCACAAGATAAATTCCTTCTTGTTACTTCCTCAGAAAAGTGTTTCCCATACCTAAACACATCACCCTAGCACTGATGTTACTCATTTATTTTTAGATCTGTTCATCCTTTTCTGCTCCCACAAGAATGTACAACCCACAGGGCAAGGACCTTGTTGATGTTGACCACTGCTACGCCCTCCGCATTGGGAACAGTTCTGGTGTAGGTAGACATTCAACGAACATACTAAATGCGTGGATGCAGAACAGTTATCCAGCATTTATTGAGCAAGGTGCTACATGCTGGCTACATACAATGCAGACTCCAGTAAGAAAGCCAATGGACCTCTCAGTTTGGTGAGCGACCATAAACAAGGGAACACACAAGTACTTACACAGTGTAACAAAGGCTATTAAGGAAATAAACAAGTTATGATAGAGAACTGAGGAGAGGCTATTTTAATTAGGGTGGTTAGAGTGAAAAAGAAAGTACCTGACGTGAATTCAGAGAGGCAGGTGGGAGCCAGGTCATGGTAAAGGGATGCTAAAAAGTGTGAAGTCTATTATATATTTTAAAATGGGAAGATTTTAAAATTTTAAGAGAGGAATGAAAACTGATTTGTGTTTTTAAAAGTATTTTGGACTTTTAGTCAAGTTGATTTGGAAGTGCATAAACTCTCTACCTTTGTCCCAAACATTATCACAAAGCATATCCCAAATTATATACAAAATTAAAGTTTCTACAAACCAGAAAAGAAATGAGGAAGTATACTAAATCAATTAAGTCAAATATCACCCCCACACACACACATACATTAGGCTTAGTCCGTTTTATAGATGAATCTTATCCACTCTTCAAAAATCGAATAACCTCTATGCTTACAAACTGTTTAGGAGCATAGCATAACCTCAACAACAAAGTCGGAAAGGGACAGTATGCTTTAAAACGTCATCATTTTTGTGTGTGTGAGACTATAGATGCTAATATACAACAGGTAAATATACTAAAAACTGAATAGACAGTTTAGTTCAATAGTGTATGAAAGGAAAAATGCATTAATGAGAAACTGGGGTTTGCTCAAGAACGCCCAGATCACGACCAGAGAAGCCTGTCAGTGCTAGTTCACCACTCTCAGCGCTGCAGGCAGGGGGCCTGTGCTCTGGAGACACAAGGGGACTTTACGGATGACGGAAAACGTCCTGCATCTGAACTGTGGCGCTGGTTATGCTGTTACATACATTCCTCAAAACTCAAACTGTACACTTAAAATGGATGTATTGTATTACATATAAAGTATACCTCAATAAAATTGGTTAAACAAATATATGATCCCAGTTGATACAAGAGTATTCAATAAAATTAAACATTTTTTATAATTTAAAGATATTATGATCACTATTACCACTATCATTCAACATTATATTAGAGGTTCTAGCCAATGTAACAAGCCAAAAAATGTGTAAAGTTAGAAAAAGACAAATCCCATCATTACTTGCAAATGGTTTATCTACATCTAAGGGAATCTAACTGAAACTAGATAAACTGCCAGAGTTCAGCAAGTAAATTCAATGGTGTTCCAACCTACCTCTTCTCCAAACCCTAAAATGTTACCATTGATAACAGTTACAAAAAGGTAAGGTATCTAGGAACAAATAAAAAATGTGCAAAGTCTGTACAGAGAAGCCTACGAAACACTATTTTTTCTCACAACCATCTTCATCACATGCTTTAACACCCCCACCCGCACCACAGAAGGTCCACCACAGCCGCCCCTGCCTGCAGCACCGTTCCCAGTGCGGCAGGCAGGGAGCACGCCCACGGCCGTCTTCACTGCACCTGCTGACAACACACGGCTGAAGAACATTCTGAAGAACTCAAAATGAGACAGCATGTGTTCATAAACATTACAGCGCGTGGACAAAAGACGGACCGCTCCATAAACGATGCTCAGGCAACTGGCTACTGGTGTGGCAGAAATCAGATCCCGTCCTCACAGAAGGCTTAAAATTCCAGATAGATTCGAGATCTAAATATGATGTACATTAATACTATGGAATCACTGTGAATAAAGTTAAAAGCCAAGCCAAAACACAAGAGCATTTCTTTGCAGTGCTGGTAACCAAAGGATTAACATCTCGAATGTGTGCGTGTGTGTGTGTGCGCACGCGTGTGTGAGTGAGTGTACAACCTTTAGACATGAGCAAGGAAAGTTCAAACCACCCCACAGAAAAACGGACAAAGGCTGTAACTAGGCAATTCACAGAAGAAACTGTAGGGTCAAAAATCATGGAAGGATGCTCAACCTCACTTTAAATATATATATAATTGGGGGGACCCCCAAAGAAGCCCGGAATTTTAAAAAACTGTGTATTTATTCCTAAATGTTTAAACTTCAGTCACCTTCAAAGTACTCTCCATTTGACGCAGTGTATCTATTGAGACATTTTTCCCACCGCTCAACACAGTTACTGAACTCATCGGTTTTGATGCCTTTAGTGCTTCTGCTGTTTCTTGTTTCACCTCTCCCACATCAGCAAAATGTTTCCCTTTAGCACTTTTTTCATCCAGGGAAACCAAAGGGTCACTCAGGGCAAGATCGGGTGAATAGGCAGGGTGGGGCACAAAGGTCATGGGGCATTTTGGTCAAAAACTGCTGAACACTCAGTGCGGTGTGGGCAGGTGTGCTCGTACATCACCGATCATGAAATGGGCAAACACAGTGCGAGTCCAAACAAATTCTCTGAAGTCAGTGGGTGCACTGACAGACGGGTTCCTGGAAAGCTCACCTAGCTGGCGAAGCCTGGGCTCCAAAGGGCTTGCCCTCCAGAAGATAACTGTGTTTTGTGTTTTTTTGAGTTCCCCCTTCTGTGTATGAAATATAGCATACGTGTGCATATACATAGTTGTGAGTGGCATTCGTCTGAGTTAATAACGCTATTGTAATGATCATAACCTGCATATCTTTTTCCATATGAAAACTATAAACCTACTTTTGCCCACCCCTGTATGTACGTATGTATGTATGTATGTATGTACATGTGTATGTATGCATGTATGTATATGGATGGAGAAAGAAAGAGAAACAATTCAACGGCTGGCAAATGTGGTTAAGCAAAACTTTTAAACACTGCTGGTGGGATGTAAACCAATGCCACCACTTTGGAGGGAGAATAAAGCTCGTGTAATAAAGCTGAACAGAAACAAGTCCTATTACCTAGAAATTCTGCTTCCAGAAATCTACCCCAGGACATCTGTGGCATATTTACACTGTACAAGGAGGCAGGGATAAGAACAGTCATTATAATATTGGCTATAACAGCAAAAACAAAACAAAACAGAACACTAAAAACCCAGCAACAATCTCAGCACCCGCCAGTAGAGGACTGGATCGATGGTGGTATGTTCACACCCCTGAGTACGACTGTCCTAGCTAAATGAATGGAGAGCTGTGTGTGTATACATTGTTGAGGGGAAACATAAGTTGCAGAATGGTATGATCAGTATGGTACAATTTATATAAAACTTAAAAACAGATGCCATGCACTGTTTATGGATACACATCTATGAAGTTAAAGCACCAGAGCAAGAATAGGAAGGATTCACTCAGCCCAAGGATAGTGGTTACTTCTGAAGAGGGAGTGGAATAGGATGGTGGAGGGCTACAAAGAAGTTTCAACTATAACCATACCTTTTAGTTTCCAACAAGGTCTGAAGCAAGTTTGGCAAAATGTGAATAGCCCTTGTCAAGTGTGAGTAGTAAGTACAAAGATGCGACTATGCTGTACTGCATTATTTGCTATATGTCTGGAATATTTCCAAAACAAATGTTTAAATCAACTGTGCCTAATGGCCAGGCAATGGAATGGAAGAGAGCGAGAGCAAAACAGGAAGACCTTCTAGAAAGCATGTTTAGAAATCCACTTAAGAGTAACGGTGACCTAGACTACAGGTGATAATAATGAGATGAAGTACAATAAGATTTTATTTCAAGGGGATGATTTATAGAATTTATTGATAGGCTGGATATAAGAAGCATAGGACAAAAAAACTCAAGGTTGACTTCTGGCTAAAGCAGTATGTACATAAGGGTGCCATTTTATCAGATGGAGAAGACTGGGAAAGGAACTAGCTAGAGGGCATGAAAGAATCCTGTTTTATGTTCATCTCTTATTTCTTCCACTCAGACATAAGCTCTTTATGGGGAGAATCTGCTTTACCTCCATATCTCCTAAAGTTCCTAAATAACTATGCCAAATCAATACTACATACACTGCCTATGCATAGTTGGCCCTCCCCATCCACAGGTTCTACATCCATGGATTCAACCAAACGTGGACAAAAATGTTACATTGCTGCTGGCATGTACGACGCAGTTAGGCCTGTGATGGCTGCATGTGTACTGAACATGTATGGATGTTTTTCCTTGTCACTACTCCCTAAACAGTATAGTATAACTATTTACATTGTATTGGGTATGATAAGTAATTTAGAGATGATTTACAGTCCATAGGAGGATGTAGATAGATTATATGCAATACTATGCTATTTTATATAAGAGACTTAAGCATCTATGGATTTTGATAGCTGTGGGGGTCCTGGAACCAATCCCCCCGCACAGATACCGAGGCAGGACTGTTTTGGTTTGGAAACCAGACAACCTTCTTTAAAAGTGTGCTTTCAAAAACATTGATATCATTCAACAGTCTAATAGCAAAAAGAAACTTTCAAGAAGATCAGTAAGTTTTCTCAGGCAGCTCCTTTAGATTTTTAGGTTCCATATCGATTTACGCTTTCTACATTCCTCCTAAGCCATTCCAATTAATTTCATGTGACTTTACCAGTTAGATGCATCACAAGCTACGCAGTATTATAAACACATCATTGTAAATGGGATAAAATGTATACGAGTTGTTATTACACAGCATTTCTCTACTAGCTACTACTTACATGTTTTAGTTACAGTCTATAGAGCCCCTTATGTGATTCATAACACAACCTCAAGAAAGTAGGCAGGACGTCTCTGTAATATGTAGTGATACAGCTGGTATTCATACCTAAAGCATCAGGCTCCATATCTAGAATTTGTCATAAAGAAACTAATGCTTGAAATGACTTGTCCAAGGATATACAGCAATAAAACTGCAAGCTAATTTTGCTGGGCTTAAAGAGCTAATTTGGTTCTGAGCTTACCAACATTATGAAAATGCATGACAAAATCTCTTCAAAATTTGTCCAAAAGATAGATTCTGATTATTCCTTTGCTTACCCGGCAGTCAGAATTGTATTATACAGAGGTTTTTCTAATACTACATACCTGGAATGGTAATAATAAAATCACGCAGACCTTCAATGAATTATTTAAGTAAATTTGTTTTTCTTCCAAAATAAAAAGGTTAAGGTTCTTTAGATGAGAATTAGCTGTATCTAGACATCATAATATCTGAGTATATTATGATACAAGTTTCAATTCTTATTTTTATGTTATTCAGAGCTAAAACAAGTACGTTTCACCCACTGCACTTTGGCAACTGTCCCTTTTTAGTGAACCATGACAATTACGCATTACGTCCTAAGTCAATTTTTATTTCAAACACAGTGAATGCCGTGATTTTAAGCAATTTCTGTCTGAGTATCTGTCTACTTGCACCTCCCCCTCTCAGTGTATTCCATTAGCCTAGGAGAGCTGGAGAGGGCAGGGGGCCTGTTAGGAAGCAGCTCAGAATGCAATGAAAGTAAGGTACTCAAAGCCATGCATATAAAATGCCCCTTACACACAAACCAAGGTCCTAACTGTTTTTCTAATACTCAAAAACAGTACTTTAGAGTGCCAAGCAAATTCTAAAAGGTTTCTTAGGAAAACTGTTACAATTTTTTAAATGTGAGAATGGAGCCATTTAAAAATATATTATGATCCACGTTTTTAGCAATGCCAATTCTGTTTCTGGATTTAAATAACTTTGTATCAATTTGATTTCTTTTTAGACGACATATCTAAATGGAAACAGTATTGAGTTCAAAGGCATAACAAGTGTGTATATTTCTTCTGAAGTTCAACTTTATATTTTTGGTGGATTTTATTTTCTAAAGGATAAAAACTCAGTGGAGATTGTCACACTGGGGCGTGACATCAGGCGTACTTCAACAGTGTAACTTTGACTGTAATGCAAAGAATGGATCGTATGACAGCAGTCAGATGGGAGGGTACTGTAAAAGGAGTTAGAGATCGGAAAGGTGTTATAAAAGTCTAGATCAGGAGAAAGCTTTACAAAAGTCCAGATTCCCAGGTCCTACTCCTAGAGATTCTGAGTCAGCAGGTTTTCATAAACCTTAGTGAGGAGTTAAACATGGATGACTGGCAGTGAGTTAAAGCATTAAAAAGAAGATACCCATGATGCTGACACCTTTAAAAGAGTATCAGGAACTCAGAAAAGTTACAAGTTGATGCTTCATTTTTATCACAAATGAACAGACTCACCTGGATCGGGGTCAGATTTTAGGTCCAATGGGTACACAACAGGGTGGTACTGCTTCTAAACAATACAAATTAAAACAGATTTAATTTCACTACTTAATGCCTCATATACGCATTTTCCTCAGCTAATGTAAGCAAATATACTATTGGTTAGTAGTACCATTCTTTAGCAAAAAAATTAAATCCTGCAATCTGTAGGGAATGGAGGGGAAAAGAAGAAAAGATCAGTCAACTCTAAGTCTGAATTATAACTTTTATAGTATTGCCACCTACTGCATACACTAAGAAACTGCACCATAGAGAAATTTAAGGGGAAAAGTAATCAAGCAAAAATTAAAGGCGTAGAGACTAAATTTTGTGTTTCAAGTACTAGTCTCCAAATTATGAATTGTTTTTCAAAAGTCCATTTTAATAAAAGTGTTTGGAACTCAGACTCCTACTCCCACAGAAACTCTTTAAAAGTGGCCACCACCTCATCAGCACAGCCATGCCTACATACCCCATGGCGCACGGGCCTCTGGCGGCAGAACTGTGGGAACAGGACCCACAGCTCGGGCAAAAGGGAAGAGGAAAATGTTCCTCCTTACTCTTGCCCAAAGCTAGCAAGAGCCAAAACGGTTTTTTAAAAAAGCTGTCTCCGGTACCTTCACCCCACCCATTCTGCACCACTTTTTAACCTTCCACAGCAGCACCTCACCTAGGACCGCCAACTATCTTTATTTTATGCAATACTGATTACTAGGTTTTCTTCAGGGAGAAAGGGGTCGCTAACAGAGAAGGAGACACTAAAATGTAAACACATGTTGAATGTTTTTTCTAAGACAACTTTAAAAAAGGGGTTGAGAAATTAGGAAGGTATTTCTTTGAAGATTGCTACAGAAGAAAAAAAGGAAAAATTCTGCTTATATTTTTCTCATCAAATGACTAAAATATCTTAGATAAAGTACCTGCCTTTACTATCTAAAACGATTCCCAAAAGGAAGGCAATCAAAAGATTGATTGATTGCTATGTAAAGCATGCTCACTTGAAAAACTAAGGGCAAATAGTATATCACAATATTAAACAACGAGTATTTCTCACTGCCGAGGCAAAGCTGCTCCCAGCAAAGCTACCCTCACCTCATCATGATTTTGGGAGCTGAACAAATAACACACAATTCTTAAAGCAAATATCAGTATTATGAACAGGTACTCAATCTTCATCACCAATTTAACTAAAGCATCTTCCAAAATATATAATCATATACAAATAATGTGCCAAACACAAATGACAAATAGAAAGAAAAGCCTTAAAGATACATTTCTTTTTCCTTCCTGGTCTCAGAATTACAAAGTCATTGTCAGTCTTCCATCTTCAAATTCTACATTAGTATCAGTTGTGTTCACAACTCAGTGTGGGCATGCCCCTTCCTTTTTAGCTCAGGCCTTGGCACAGCAGCTGTTTCCTTCATAGAGATATTTCTGCTGGTACCTCACCAACAAGGACATCCAGTATCTCCGTGGTTACCTCCACCTGCCCCCTGAGATCATGCCTGCCACCTGCACTACAGCAGGCCTGAGACTCTGAAGGTCTGGAGGGTCAGGGCCCTGCAGGACACACAGGAGGGGACTCGGACAGAGACACCTACAGACAGTGCGCAGGGTGCCAACCAGAGGCGGAGTCTAGGTCAGCGGCCGAATTCTGGTGTAAGAGGAGGATCTGGTGGTGGGCATGGTCAACCACCTCAGTAAAGTTGGAAGGGTTATTTTGTGTTGAATAAACTTGTGGTCAGAATATAAAACAGAAACATGAGAAAATAACAACAACAAAAACCTAGTGTGATTTAGAACAGGAAAAAGTCTTACAAGAGACAAACAATATTAATGAGGCAGGAAAGATAAAATGAAATAACATTTATCTCTATATGGATCGCATACTTTAATTTTTTATTGTAGTAAAACAGACATAACATAAAATTCACTATTTTAAAGATAAATCGTCTTACCAGAATTTCTTGTTTTGCTTTTATAATTTTTATGACACATTCAAGGATCTTTCTGGGATACTGCTTACGTTTTGTGGCTAAATCTACTATGATTTCATCAAACTGATCTTCAAGTTCTTTGATATCGGAATCTATTTCAAGAGAAAAAAATCAAGAAATTCCTTAAAACACATTGTTTTTATTACATATGAAAATATAATGTAAATAAGCCTAACTTTGAAAAGCACAAAATAATTAAGACAAATACAGCAAGCTAATGGATGGCTCCACTCTAGTGATTGATTCATTTACACATTTAATAATTAATTACTGAGCGCCTACAGGAAGCCAGGCCGAAATCAGAGAAATGCAAAGATGAACTTAAGTCATCCCTGCTCTCTGAGAGCTCACAGTTCTCAGAGCAAGCAGCAGACAGGTAACTGCAGAGCAACTTGACAAATTCAAGAGGTGTGTGAGCAAAATGCTGCCAGGACACAGAACACTGGAACTCTAACTCTGCCTGTGGAATTTAAGACTAAAGAGGAAGTAACGTTTGGGCTGGGACTTGGAATGTAAGTATAAATCCATTCCATTAAAAGAGGTAAGAAATAAATAATAGGGATAAGCATTTCAGGCAGAGGAAACAGTATTTGTAAGATCATAGTCTTTGGAAACCAAAAAAGTTCTAAATGGCTGCAGGATAAAGTATAAGGAAAGAAGGATGATAAAAGCACTAGACTGTAAAGAGCATTTAATGTCAGGGGTGCTAAGAAGTTTTTATTTTTATTTCTGTATGTGCTTAAACAAAACTGTGATATAAGAGTAAATAGAGTAGCTAGATCTGCAATAGGCAAAACTGGATAAATGGCAGAAAAAAGTAAAAGATATAGTGACTTTATTTAGCTAAAACCATTTTATTGGTTGATTTCCTATGTTTTTAAATAGAGATTTTCAAACTTTGGCTGAATGAATCTAGGGAACTTGTCAAAAGAGCAGAAATTTTGATTCAGTAGGTAGGTCTCTGGAATAAGGTCCAGATATTAAGCACCCCAGATAAAATGAATACAGGTGATATGTCAACATTATTCTGAAAATAATTTTAAGGAGTAATAAATATTAAATAGTTAAATGCTAAAGAGCTAGGTCATCAGCTTCACTGGTCTGAAAGCATGCATGTGTTCTGTGTCACAGTCTGTGCTAGGAAGCTTCTTTAGGGAGAAGTACGATACATATTTTTTTTGAAACATTTTGAGACATTGTTGACATATATCTGCATTTACTTACATACTGAGTAAATATAATTGAGGTACACTGGGTATGGCCTTTTATTCATGTAACGAATATTAAGTTGAACTAAATTACTTCTTTTGAAGAATATTATGAAAGTCATTTCTTACTTTGAAAAGTCATTCAGCCCTCCCTAAATTTTAATTTGTCCATTTGAAAAGTTCAATCACTAACCTGAAAGGAATAATCTACCATTTCGCGATCAGTTAAAAAAAAAAAAAAATCAAGTCTCTCAGCTAAAACTTCTATGTGAGGAAAATGGTTCCTTAGCGCCACCTACAGCCACAGAAGTGAAACGTGTAAACAATTGGAGCAGGGAAGACTCAGTCACTAGTCTAACAAATATTTAGTGGGTGCCTATTTTGTGTCAAGATACAAGTTGAAACCCAGTGATGAGGAAAACAAACATAGTTCCTGCTCTCAAGGAGTTTACACTGTAATTCTTAAATGTGTCTGGTCAATCCTCCTGAAATTCAGGGCATTCAGAGAAGCTAAGGGGCAGGCAGGAAGTTGGTTTCACTAATGTGTATATTCATATGTTCACTCATTTGTTCATTTATACAATGATCTCAGTGAACAAAATAAACAAAAACCTCTGTCCTTGTGAAGCTTACTTACTGCTTCTGAGTATCAGAACCAGGTACAAATCCTTTAATTCCACCTGCTGGACATCTCTTGCAGCTTTTTCTTCCTCTCCTCTCCTGCTGTCTTAGGGCAGGTCTTCATCATCTTTTGCTGTATTGTTGCAGTAACCTCCCTAAGGCCAGACTGCCTTGAATTTCTCCCTTCTCCAATCCATCCCCACACAGGGCCAGCAGTGAGCTTTCCAAAGCACAACTTTTCCATGTAAGTTCTACTTTAAAAACCTTCACTGGTTCCCCACTACCTACAAGGTAAAGTACAAATTCCTTAGCCAATCCTACAGGGCTCTCTGTGATCCGGCCTTAACTTTCTGGCCATATCTGCCATTAGTTCTCCCAATTCATTTCTGACATGTTCCAAACGTAGCATTCCTTTGTGTCTTTGCACATGGGGTTTTCTTTACTTTAAATGTCCTTCCTACCTCCTTTCTGTCCAGCACATTCTTATTTATTACATGCATTTAATTTAACAACCGTTAGGTCTAATCGCACTTCCCAAAGAGTATTGTTGATTCCTTGTGCATTTCTTTCTATTAATGATGAGTTCCTAAATGGTAAGGGCAACGTCTCTGCACCTATTTCCCAGCATCTGGCATAGTGTCTGGCATTTATCAAGTGCCCATGAAAAAAGGCAGAAGTATTATAACTATTTTCCCTCAGTTATAAGGGGAAAGGGGGACAAAGAGTATACATGCTCCAACCTGTCAGGGAATCATTTGTTAATCTATAAATTGATGAATCATGTTGCTAAAGGGAGTCTGTACCAAACGATAAAGCAACTCCAAAGTGACTTCAGAAGAAAAAGTCAGATAAAGACACAGTAAAGGCTGTGTAGCTTGAAAATACTGCTAGGCCTTGACTGTGTCACCAAAAGGTTGCATGTTCAATCCCCAGTCAGGGCACATAAAGGAATCAACCAATGAATGTATAAATAAGTGGAACAACAAATCAATGTTTCTCTCTCTCTCTCTCTCTCTCAACAAATTAAAAAGAAAATACTCCTAGGTGGTTTGACATACTCCCTCTCCTCTAATAATCAATCTGATAATATTTGAGAAATCCAATGTTACTGTTTTTAATGTTTTAATATGTAAACCAGAAAACACAGCTTGGTACCTCTGAAGAGATAACTACTATACAGGTGTGTGCAAAAGTAGGTTTACAGTTGTATGTGAAACAGAGTTTATTCTAGTATTATTACTTATTAATTATTAAATTACTTTGCACACCCCTGTAATAATCCCAAGGATTAAGACAGTGAAGTCTTCTGGGTAAAGTATTACCTTAATATTAAGAAGAAAAATTATAACTTTAGAGGGCTATATGGTGGGCTTGGATCAGCTCGAGAGTATAACTAAATAATCAGAACAGTTAACAGTGGTATCAAGCTACGCTAGTCAGATCTCCGCAGTATCAGTATGGGGACAGGTGAGATACTCTGGCCCTCTTGTCAGGGCAGACCTTCTCCTGGCACTGCTGAAGAATTCTGCTTCTCCCCCACACTGATCATTATTTTTCTATTAAATTTTTCCCTTCTACGCTGAATATCTTTCTACTAAAACTTTGGCCCTGGCCAGGTAATGTCCAGATACACCAAGGTTGCAAGTTCAATCCCCGGTCAGGGCACATACAAGAATCAACCAATCAAATGCATAAGTAAGTGGAACAATGTACAGAAGGCAACCGATCAATGTTTCTCTCTCACAAAGATGTTTCTCTCTCTACCCACCACACATCCTCTCTAAAATCAATAACTGTATCCTTGGGTGATGATTAAAAAAGATTTAACCAATAAAGGCATAAATATATGCAACAACAAATCAGTGTTTCTCTCTTTCCCTCTCCCCCCCTCCTCTGTCTAAAATCAATAAATTAAAAAAAAACCTTTGATTTCTTTAGATATGTCAATAACATTAGTTAGGGTACAGTCAAGTCTGCTTTGTACCAGGAAAGCATTGTTTTTTTTTTTTTAAGGATGTTTCTCAAAATACTGACCTCTCATCCTTGACGTGGCACTCTCATGGTTTAAGTTCACGTCCCTAAGGTTCTTCACTATCTACTTTAAGGATCGCTTATAAAAACACAACTTGATTCACAAACTATTGATCACAGTAATTCACTGGGCCTGTTTCTTCATCTGGGGAGAGTTCCATAGAATTTTCCAATGAACGAATGACCTGGGTACTTTTGAAGATTCATCAGACGCAAATCTCGGTGAGGATGCCAGACAGAAAATATAAAGGATCAGGTACCCACTCTGTTGTTTACCTCAGGCTACAACTTCAGTAGTCTTCTAGACTAGTTTTCTCCTCCCCCATCCAATAAAATATTTTTTAAAGAGAAGTAACACTGAGCATGGAGATTAAAAATTAGCATTTGACATAAAATTAGCTATAAGAATAAGCCAGAAATTAATGACAAGAAAAAAGTTGCATCACTTACCTCTGAAACAATCATCTGAAGCATCCTGCCATGCTTGCCCGTTAATGCTGACATTCTCTTGTACAGCTGACTCAAAAGTCTGCAATACATTCACAATAGTCAAGTCACTAAAAATAACTTCCAACACTGAATTTAAATATTTTGGCAAAATAATTTTGGATCTGTGATAGGGGATACAAAAAAGTAGTAGACTGGCCTATTAGTATACTTATTTTCAAAGAAAATTCCATTTCAGTTGATTCTACCAACACTTTTGCTCTGATAGCCATTATAATTTGACCCCAAATTTTAGAATATTCTTGTAAACAAAAGCATGTACTTTTCAAATGAAATAAAACATGAAAGCTAACACCACACCAAGACACATCATTAAAATGGCAAAGGTTAAAGATAGAGAGAATCCTAAGAGCAACAACAGAAAAATAGTTACTTACAAGGGAGCCCCCACAAAACTGTCAGCTGATTTCTCAACAGAACATTTCAGGCCAGAAGGAACTGGCACGAAATACCCAGAGATGTAAAGCAAGGACCTACAACCAAGACTACTTTCCCAGCAAGGCTATCATTTAAAATTGAGGGAACAATAAAGAGCTTCCCAGGTAAGAAAAAGCTAAAGGAGCTGGAATTACCACCAAACCAGTACTACAAGAAGCGTTAAAGGGAAGAAGAAGGGGAAAAAAGGAAAGAAGAAAAAAATAAGCAAAGGGATACAGTTAACCCTGCAGAGGTCGCAGTCGAAAAAATTAGTGTAGGTTGCCCATATCCAAGAGATACATTCATCACTATTATGCTGAAATGTGGAAAAATATTAAAAACACTGCAAATTTGTATTTATTATATTTATATAATAAAGTACATGATTTTTAATTTATTTTCAGTTACAATCTAGAAATTAGCAGAGAATTATAAAAACATAATTTTCTTTTCAAATAACAAAAATATGGATATTGCTAAAAAACACTACCAAAAAATGTCTTTAACATTAATTAATCAGACTCTTCAGTGATTGGCTTGCAAAATGTGTGTACCTGTCACTGCAAACAATACTGCTGTGCTCGAGGCATGAATACTTTTCACAACACTTGCAAAAATATTTTGATAAGCAACTCAAATCGCTGAAGTAGCTGCAGCAGCATTTGCTGAAGTCCAACATCATTTGTATTATTGAATGAATATATTTTTCCAGCCATTTTCAATGGTAAATGGGGAAAAAAAAAGCACTGACTTCCAAGTTCATGGAAAATAAACAACTATACCAACAATGACTTCGGAGTTCGAAGTATCTCTCAGGTACAATTTACTATCAAATATCACCTACCCTTACGAAACACGTGTTATAACCACACTGGCGGCTTAAACATTATGGCTTAATATTAGTCACATACAAATGCGCAGCTAGTCATGACCTTGAACCTATACACTTGATTTATGTAACAATATTTAAGAAAAGAGTTTGTATCTCTCAGATCAGCTGCAACCTCTGCAGGGCTAAAAGAACAAAATGACAATACATCACTTTTAGTGATTAACTTAACTGCTCCAATCAAAAGACACACGTAGCTGAATAAGAAAACAAGACCCACTTAACCCACTTATATGCTATCTACAAGACACCCACCTCAGAATGAAAGATACACACAGACGGAAAGGGATGGAGCCCTGGCCAGGTAGCTCAGTTGGTTAGTGTTGTTCCAATATGCTGAGGTTGTGGGTTTGATCCCCAGTCAGGACACATACAGGAAGAGGAATAGGACAGGGAAATTCAAAGACTTTGCTTTATGCTATTCTTCTCAATGAGGATGTATTTGTAAATTAAAAATAAGCATAAATCAAATAATGTGTAATTATGAAATAAATTATATATTTTACACTTTAAAATCTTTATAAAGTAATAATATATTGATTTTAGCCCCGACTGGTGTGGCTCAGTGGGCTGGGTGTCGTCCTGCAAACCAAAGAACACATGCCTGGGCTGCAGGCTAGGTCTCCGACTGTGGGAGGTGAGAGGCAACTGACAGGCATTTCTCTCCTTCTCCTCTAAAAATTAATGAATAAAATCTTAAAAAAAAAAAAATATTTACTTTATATACAGACTTTCAAGGATTATCTGAGAATACAAATTATCTTTGTAGTATTGGCACAACTGTACCAATACTGTTTTTTTTGTAAAGTCTATTACTATATTATGTGGTTTTAGATAGAGATACATCAACATAATTAAAGCCTGTGACTTTTATTTGTTCTCTTATTTAAAATAAACACAAGTCAATTCCCTTGCAGTTTACCTTAGCACTTCCTAGAAAGGGGTAAACTCTTAAGATCAATACACAATAAAACAACCTTCTCCAAAAAATTTACTAAGAATGTCTGTATTCTTCCCTTGCTTGCAAGGAGGAAATAAGAGCCACTGGATCCAAAACTGGAAAACAGAAGCACAACTCAGGGAGTGTTTTCTCATTCTTCCTCCACTTAACCTTTTTTTAAATCCTCCGCAGATTGATTTTAGAGACAGAGGAAGGGAAAGAGAGAACTGCCGACATCAGAGAGAAACATTGATCAGTTGCGTCCTGTTGCACCAGACCTGGGATTGAACCCTCCATCTAGGTTTGTGCCCTGAGATTGAACGCACAACGGTGCTGATGTACGAAGGATGCTTACACCACCTGAGCCATGCCACCAGAGCTTAATCTTTACTTTTATTGTTTGCATTGTGCTCATTCACACTCACAGGTATGCTGCATTGTAAGATTTTTTAAAAAACTTTCTACACATAAATTGTGTGCTTCCTTATGACAGGCACTAATCCCTCAATTTGTTGTAGCTCCCCCCACACCCCTAAAAAAAAACCCTATCTTCTTCAAGGCTTTGCGAGATATTTTTTTAGAGGAAGGACAATGTGTTATAAAGTCCAGTGTATGGAGAAGTTTATAATTAAGACAGCTTCCTTATCTACTTCAGACTTGTTTTCACCCTCTTTACAAGATATTCTAAAACAGGCCAACGGAGAAACCAAACGCTAGCCTGGTGACCCACTCACTGACTTCAGGATTTTTTCCTGGAGAACTCACGGCGTCTCTCTACTCCAACGGGGGAGCCACTCACTAGCCACTGAGACTACTGAGACCTTTAAAACGTGGCTAGTCCGATGTCCGAAAGAACATGAGCTGTATATTTCAGACACCAGATTTGAAAAGGTTAGTCCGAACAAAGGAATGGAAAATATCTCGTTCGTTTTTCTGTTATCACAAACTAAAACGAAACCTTGGGCTAGAGGGTCAAATAAAAAATTATTAAAATTAATTTCACCTTTTTTTTGTCCTTTCAAGTTATATACATAGCTCGCCTTGTATTTTTCTACTGGGCAGCGTTGGTCTAAGTAATTAATAATTCCCAGCGAACACTGTATCTGTTGCGTTCCCTCGAGTTTTTCTGGCTGCTTTACGCGAGCATGGAGCACCGTAAACCTCGCTAAAACCTGGGGCAGGCCCTTGAGCTCTGAGACCCTGGGTAAGGAAGGTGACAAGCGGGTACTACTGGGGCCCTACCCACTGCGCATCTCGCAGCGCAGGCTCCCGAATCTTGTCTGGCAGCGAATCCCCGAGCTGTTGCAGGAAGGGGCCGCACAGTTCCACCAGCTCCATCACGGCACGCTTCGAGGTGCAGCGCACACGGAAGTCCTGACGGGTGGTGGCGGGGACCGAGGTCCGGTCTTCTGCCCCGGCTACTCTCTCCACATCCCCCAGAGGCGAAAGGACCTCCAACTCTGGAGTCCCCGCCATTTTCCAGTTTGAACTGTGGGCGGGAATTCTGGGAGCGGAAGCGAGTTCCACGGTAGGAAAGTGTCCGCGTGCAGTCGGAAACTCAGTCCGCCGCCGCGGCAGCGTTCCGGCTGAGGACCGCAGGCTGAGGCTCCGGGGCGAGTCCAGGGCTACGCCCGCCGTGGACATGGGGGCGGTGGGCGCAGGGCTGGTGGACTGCCACTGCCACCTCTCCGCCCCAGATTTCGACCGCGTAAGCGAGGGCAAGGCCGGCCGGGTGGGTGGGAGCAGGAAGACCCCCGTCCTCTTCCTTCAGGTTTCCTTTGCTCTCTTAAGAGGACGGAGCCCCGGATCCACCCAGGCCGGTTTATGGCCGGTGTGACTTGCATCTGTCTACCTATTCAACCACAATCATACTGATGTTTCTTTCTGATCCGGAATAGCATAAGCCCCCTGTCTCCACTTTAATTTGCTTTACCCGGTTATCGGAGTTCTTCCCCCTACCTCCGCTTGGCCCGGCTGAGAATGCACTTTCCCGTAAACACGGGCTCGCTCCGAGGCAAATAGAAGGAACAACGCACGCACAAGATCAGAGTTACAAAGTGTTTTACCCGCTACATTGGAAACTATAGGCTCATAATAGAGAAGGAAGAGCGGAGTCTACTGGGGGGAGCGGGGACGGTGGGCCAGCCAAACAAGAAGATGGGTGTACGGGGGTGAGGAAAGTGGGCAGGTTGAATTTGGCACCTTCATGCTACCAAAATACTGGATGGAGCCTGGAGAGACGCATGAAGCAAGAATAAAGAGGTTGTCAGGGGATAGGTCAGGTAGGTTGGTAAGAAGTTTGGATTTCATTAAAAGAACAATGCGAATCTAGTAAAGGTTTTTCTTTCCTTTTTAAGAGAGTGACAAGATCTGATATTCATTTAAGAACTATTTTGCTGATGTGCAGCAACCGGATAAAGGAGAGCAAGGGTGGAAGCTAGAAGACCACTTTGGAAACTTTTTCAGTATGTAGACAAGAGATAATGATGATTGCAGGGGAGTTTGAGAAAAGCAGATGGATTCCAGGTATATCTTACAGATAGGATCTGCAGTACATGCTGGAGAATAGAATGTGGAGAGGGAAGGAAAGAGGGGACTTGATGCTGTCGGGAGGTTGGTGATGCTGTTTACTGAGATGAGGGAAGACAGGTTGGGAGGGGAGGCAGAAGGAATAGGTTTGTTGGGGAGAGAACAGAGTTATTTATGCTTGGTACCTGTTGAAGCCTAATATCGTCCAAGTGGAGATGTCATATAGTCATTCTTAAATATGAATATTGGGTTTTGGAAAGAATAATAGGCTGCAAACAACACTTGGGGTCTTATTAGCATAATAATAGTTTTAAACCTGTGAATAAGATCACTTAAACTGAGTAAAGAAATAGGAGTGTACAGTCCTGAAATCAGAAAGAGGAGAGAGAGCCAGTTAAGGAAACTTAAACAGCAGCCAATAAGAGAGTGGTGTCTGCAGGAGAGTGGCATTGCCGAAGCCAAAAGTGGAACATATTTCAGGATGGAAGGAGTGGACAAGTGAGGAGTTCCTAAATGCTGTTGAGGGGCAAAGTAGGAGGAGGACAGAGAAGTGTCCTTTACATTTGATAGTAACAGTTTCTGTTTTAATGTAGAGGGAATAGATGCCAAGTTTTCTTAGAGAAAGAAAGAGGAAACAGAAGGCAGGTCAGTGTAGGTTCTTCACATTCCACCATACTGTTCCTCGCCATCATTGTCATTCTTTATGTTGCTTCAATACACACAGCTGAAGAGCAGTTACTTATTCATCCAGAGTAACTCTGATAACTTATGCTTATTTTAGGATCTGGATGATGTGTTGGAGAAAGCCAAGAAAGTAAGTCAATATCTATAATTTCTCTTTTCTTTTTGTTTTCCTTCTAATTTTAGATTAGAACAGTTTGAAATTCAGATATGCTCTGTTGATGCTTCAGTAATGTTACATTTATTGTATTTATTATGCAACAGGTACTGACTAAGCCCTCTCTGTACATTATTTCATTTAATATCTCACAACAACCTTCTGTGGAAGCTACTGTTTTTTAGCCCAGGAGTCCCCCAACCCTGAGCTGCAGACCAGTAGCTACCCACAAGCAAAGCTCACCTGAGCTCTGCCTCCTGACCCCACCCCTCCCCCCACATCCACACCAAGGGGGTGGGGTGGGGAGAGTGAAGCTTACCTGAGCTCTGCCTCTGGCCCCTCCCTATTCCTCAATAAGGCCAGCAACGCTCACCTCCCCTTCCAACCACCCCTCTCCACCCTCATCTTCCACAAAACTGGTCCAGTGGTGCCAAATAGGTTGGATACCACTGTTTTATCTAACCATTGCCCATTTTATAGATGAGGAAACTAAGGCACACAGCTAGTAAAATGGTGCAGACAAGAAAGTCCATTGAAAACACATTCCCCCAGCCATCATGCTCACCAGTAACATGGAACAGATTAGTCCATCTGTCAGCTCTAAAGTTAACATTTTTTTGGAGATCTTGGAGAAATTATAAAAGTTTTCTGAGACATTTTTGTTTGGGAAAAAATTATTAATTTTTGGAAGTGTTTATGAAACTCACTATAACTAGCATTTCATAATCTTTCCCAATATTGTCAATCAGAAGTGGCTGCCAGTACATTTTTATATACAGCCACTGTTCACTAGGACAGGTCAATCAGGAGTGTAGGCTTTGGAGTAACACAGGTCCGATGATCTTGGGCAAGTTATTTGACTCTGTCTAAAATTCTGTCTCCTGATCATACAGTAGATTACAGCAATGCCTACCTCATAAGGTTTTGTAGATTAATTGAGGTGATGTTTATGTTCACTGAACATAGTAGCTGAAACATAGTAAGTACTCAGTGATAGCTATTATGATTATACTGATGGAGTATAGATGAACAAAGAAAACTTTACATTTATAAAAACTATATTGGATGTATATTGCTTGAAACTCTAACTTCTCTATTCTTTCTCTGTTTCAGGCCAATGTTATGGCTCTTGTGGTGGTTGCTGAACATTCAGGAGAATTTGAAAAGATTATGCAGCTTTCAGAACGGTGCTACTTCTCATTAAGAACTTAAAGAGTTGCTAATAAAGATGCAGTTATGATATCATGTTTATAATCTCAAAGATTATCATTTTTAAGAAGAATGAGAAGGAAAATATAAAATAGCCCTAAAAAATTCTTTCCTACTTATTCTTTAGAGCAACATTGTCTGCTACGCTAATAATCTACTTTCTCAATTCATTTTACACTTTTAGATACAGCGGGTTTGTCCTGCCCTGCTTGGGGGTCCATCCTGTGCAAGGACTTCCACCGCGAGACCAGAGGAGTGTCACGTTAAAGGTAACAGTCCCATAAAACAAAAACCTTAACAAATGATGATCCCTTTGGCTCAGTAATCCTCCTTTTTCTGATTTGAAGTCTAAGACAATAATCTAAAAGAAGGAAAAGAAGAACCTCCTTTCCCAAAGATGTTCATTGCAGAATTATTTGTAATAGAAAAAAAGGAGAAGCAGCCTAGTGGCCCAGAAATAAAAGGATAATTAGTTTGCTTGTAGAGTGTTAAATGTAATGCATTTGTGAAAAATGAGGATTATAAGATTTATGTAGCAACATGGAAAATGTTTACAGAATAATATAGGGAGAAAGGCAAGAGGCAAACAGCTTATTTGCTGAGTGACATCGTATACAAACATATCCTATAGGGAAAAGACTACAAAGAAAAACACAGAAATGATAGTAGCTGTGACAATCTTGTAGAATTACAAGTGATTTGTTTTTACATTTTTAAAAATCATATTTGTCATCCTGATTTGGCAAAAAGGTGGTAAAATATCCAAAGAAATGTACAAATTCACAAGTGCAGTAGTCTAAGGGAACAGATGAGTTCAGGTACACAGTGTCTTCTTTGAACGTTGAACCATCCGCACAGGAGTGCCCTTGGTCTGTTACACTGCATGGCTTTCATACCCTCTGTAAAAAAGATCCTACCCACGAGATCTCATGGACTCACAGTAGCCAGTGTGTCTTATATTTCCGACTTGTCAGGGAGAGGCACAATTTCTTCAGTGCCTGATTACATAATGAGACCAATAGCCCCATTTTGAAGAAGGGAAGACTTTGTGTTACCTATAACTAAATAAAGATACGAGGTCTGTCATTTTTTATAATAACAAATCTGTATTCCTACATGTAGATACTCCACATAGCTCTCCTTATTTTGAAACAAAATTACTTTTAATTCACTTCAGGTAAAAAATAAATACTTCTTATTCTTTAGCTCTCCTGAATTGTCAATGTGATAAAAGAAGCTGAATTGCCAGGGAGTTACAACTTCCGTAATGCTGGGGGTCATATCAGGATGGCATTTGTTGCATTTATGTAGAGATTTACCAGTACAGTAATAGGCATTCATTCAGTTAGTCAGGCATGTGTTTGCTGAGCACCTACTGCATTGCAAGTGCTGTAGAGCAGTGTCTCTCTCACAAAACTAGATTCGGATCGGGGCAGACAATGAATAATTAGATACGTGAACAGGAAAACTCTAGGTAGCGCTGAGTGCTTTAAAGACAGTAAAACAATAAAGACAACAGTTATGTGATCGGGATTGAGGGTGCCAGGTTTTAGATTGTGTGGTCAATGGGGGACTCTCTGAGGAGCTGGCCAAACAGAGAGAGGGGTCAGGGTGTTGTAGGCAGAGGAAACAATGACCTAGGATAGGAACGAGCTTGATGTGGTCAAGGAGGGGAAAGGAGGCTGATGGGACCAGAGGGAAGGGAAGTCCTAGTGGCGAGGTCAGTGGGATTTGACAGGGGTCACCTCCTACAGAGCCCTGTTAGATTTCACATCAATGGGGGATTTCAAGTGAGGACTGATAAAATGTGATGTGAGTTTTGAAAAGAACCCCTTCACTATGGTATGAAGAATGAATTTTGAAGAGGGTGAAAATGCAGAAGGGAATACAGCGAGAAGGTATTGCAATAGTGCATGTGAGAAATGATGGTAGATTGGACCAGAGGCAGCAGTGCAGGTGAAGAGAAGTAGATGATTTTGGTGTATTTTTGGTATGAATGTAGAACTGATAGGACTGTTTAACTTACAAAAGTAATTAACATATCAATAATGTACTGGAAATTCTAGACGGTCAAAGTAGATACGGACTTATCGAATCTCAGGGTGGCCCTCTGGAAGAGACCAGAGATACACAGTTACTCCTACTTCAGTCCTAGTGTGTATTCCACACCGTTGTTTTGTTCTCGCGTGGTAATTAGACTGTGAGCCCCTGACAGGTGGGAGGAGGTTAGGACTGTAGCGAGCATTCATCACATTAGCTTGGTTTACAAACTGGCAATTGCCTAGCATCGCACAAATCTTTCAACATATTCCTGAGTTCATTTATTCAATACACATTATTACCAGGCAGGGTTCAGGTCCCAGGGATACTTTGCAGAACCACGATTTGCTGGCCACCATCTGCTGCCCCTACGGGCAGGTCAGTTCCTCTCCTATTGGCTCCTGCCCCTGCGTGGCCCACCGCACTCATTTTGGTTGCACACGTGACCCCTGTTCTAGAGGTTCTGAAGCCTAAACGTTTTCTTTAATAAAAATATCTTTTGTAATCATTTAAAATCATTCAACATAAACTTTCTTTCCTTTTCCCCCTTTGCCTTATTCTTTCTTTTCCTCTTTTCCTCCTTTCTTTTTTCCTCTCTCCTCTCTTCCTTTAGCAGCATATTGGAAATAGCCTGTGCTTTGAAGTCAGAGAGCCCTGAGCTACTGGCATCTGTGATCTGTGGCCCTTAACTTTGCCAAGTCTCAGTTTCCTCGTGTGTAAATCATGAATGATTATATAGTAGTAGTAGTATTCCCAGTCACAGTGTGGAGAGATACAGGATCTTTAAAAACCCCATAACAGAGTCATTAGCTGTTAGGGAACACCCTCTCTGATATCTAGTGTTGTATACTCAGCTCCTCACGACAATATGAATGCCTCTTCACTGATTTACTGGAAGGTATTTCTGAGGCGTTCACTCACTCTCCCTCATCTCCTTTTCTCCCTCTCGAGGCATAATTGTAAAATCTCCTCCTGTTCCTCTACCATCTGTTTTCCTTCCCCTTTAAAATTCCCCCTCGTTCTGATTATCCTTAGTAGAAGTACCTTGCAATTTACATATCCCATGACTGAAATCCTTAAAGTACTTTAAAAGAAGCAAATTTTCCTTATATTTGTCTTTCTCTTGCCTTACAGGGGAAACCTCACAGGGCAGATTCTCTGAGTGAAATAGTAGTATCATGGAAAGTAATGGCACACGGTTACTCCAAACGGTTGACAAACAAGCATATATTTGATAGTGTTTATATTGTTGAACCTTTAGGACAAAAATAGACTAAGCAGGATTATAAAGATAAAAGAAATCAGTAAAAATTGTACAAAGGATGTGTGGGGTTATCACTATTATAAACTCATAGACCACCAGTACCCTAAGAGGAGAACATAACGTAATGTACTCCCCGAAACTCACTCACAAAGGTGCCCACCTGGTGGCTTTCTTCTCTCCTGTTCAGATGTTCCAGGAAATCAAAGCCGTCCTCCAAAATGCCAGGAAATGCTTCCTAAGCAGAAGAAAGTGTTTAAGTGTGAATCTTTATAAACAGTTGTATTCTTGTGACCTGAATGGGGGTGGGATGTTACTGCTCAAATTTCCAAACAGAAGTGCTCACCATTGTAGAGGGACTACTCTTCCTAGTTCCTCAACCGGTTAAAGGAATAGAATGGATGTAAAGGACCCAGTACAGCATAGTGCCCGGCATGTCATATGTGTTTGTAAAATGTCAGGTTCCTTCTCCTAGTTTAACAAATATACTTTCTTTTTCTCCCAGGATTTGGAGGTAGCTTTGCCCATTATTGAGAATTATAAGGATCGATTGTTGGCCATTGGAGAGGTAAACACCTATTAGCTGATCAAATGATATATGATCTGATTCAGACTTTGATATATGAAAATAATCCTTGTGTCAGTATTGGTGATTATAACTGACTTGGGTGATTATGTTCACCCCATTCAGCTGAATGATAGTTTATCAATACTTCCTCAATATGCAAAAGAGCTTGGGATGAAACAATAGAAAGCCTTACCATAGGCTCATGTTAATACTTTATTAGCATTTCTATATATTATGCTTTTTTTTCCTTAAATATGGGTCAGCTCTCTAGTAATTTCAAGTAGCATATACAAGAGAAAAAGCTAAGATGGTGGACTAGGTAAACATAGTTCGCCTCCTCCCACAACCGCATCAACATTGCAACTAAAGTACGGAACAACCATCATTCAGAACTGCCAGAAATCAGCCTGAATGGAAGTCCTACAAGTATGGAATTAAAGAAGAAAACACAGCGAGACTGGTGAAAGGGGCGGAGAGACAGAACTGGCTGGTCCCACACCCACGTGTGGCAGATAAAAATTGGGAGGGATATCTCGGGAATCAGGGGTCCCAGCCCCACACCACGCTCCCTAGCCCAGGATTCTAGTGCCAGGAAGATAAGTCCCCATAACTTCTGACTATAAAAACCAGCAGGGATTGAAGCTGTAAGAGACAGAAACCACTGGATTCACAGGCAGTTCCTCTTAAAGAGCTCACACACAGGCTTACTCAGACTCACTCCCTCTGAGCTGCAGGTTGCGAGAAGCAGATTAAAAGGCATCATGGCATATGGGCAGGAGCTGAAGTGTCTGGCATCAGGGGGGCAGCTTTCTTCCAGACAGAAGTGTTGGCAGAGGCCATTGTTCCTTTTCTGAGCCCTCTCCCCACAGAGCCCCAGAGCTGGGAAGTGGGTGCCATATTTGAGTCTCCATCAACCTGGCTAACACTGTTTGCCCCACCCTGGGTGAATCCCTGAGGCTCCACCTCACCCCACCCAACTTTCAGGGCCCCCCAAGCTGTTTCTAGTGGCTTTTCCATACAGTTGACTGGTCTTGGCTCATGCTTCAGATTTTCCTAAATCATCTCAGGCAAGCAGCATATGGCCTCAGTGAGCCCCATATCTCTCACTAAGTGGCCCCAGGCCCAGCACTAGAAGCAGCTGGCCTTGGCTCACAGCTTGGCCTCGCCTGGGTGTATCTAAGCCCAGCACACGTAGCAGCCATCTGAAAATCACTTTGTAGCTTATGCTGGGTGCCCCCGGACAGAACACAGGCAGTGGCTGACCTTGGTCTGCACCTTCCAGGAAGCCCCAGAGCCTGCACACCCAGTGGACAGCTACAGGCCACATTGGAGCACCATCACCTAACCACCTCCAGAAGCAACACACTCAAGAGGTGGACTCAGTGGGCACCAGAGCCCTGCTGAAGTACATCCTGCTCTGTGGAGTAGGATTTGTGGAGCTGAGCCCTGCACAGCTGATCCTCCATGGTGGTTGAAAGTTGGTGGTCAGTGATCACAGCCAGGCATTGTAGCTGATTGGCCTCAGTAAACCCCTCCAGTTGACCTGCCAACAGTATAACCAAGGCTCAACTAAAACTGGAGGGTGTACACAGCCCACACAGTGGATGTACCTGAGTATCCAGCTTGGGTGTTGGGGAGGCTATGCCACTGGACCCTACAGGACACCTACTGCATTAGGCCACCTTACCAAGCCAGGGAGTTATAGCAGCTTCACCTAATATACACAGGCAAACAGAGGGAGACTGCCAGAAGGAGGAGACAGAAATATGTCCCAAATGACAGAGCAAAACAAAATTCCAGAAAAAGAACTAAGCACAATGGAGACAAGCAATCTACTAGATTCAGAATTCAAAACACTGGTTATAAGGATGCTCAAGGAACTTAGTGAGAATTTCAGCAATATAAAAAAGGACATGGAAACCATAAAAAAAAAAAAAACAAGTGAAGGCTACACTAACTGAAATAAAGAACAATTTATAGGGAATCAATAGTAGAGTGGATGAAGCCAAGAATCAAATTAGCAACTTGGAATATAAGAAAGCAAAAAACACCCAATTAGGGAGGAGGAGGGTATTAATGGGGTTCGATGGCAATGGAAAAAACAATAAAAACTTAAAAAATAAAAGTAATTTTTAAATATCCATTTAGAACAAGAAGAAAAATAATAAAAAAAAAATGAGGACAGTGTAAAGAACCTCTGGACAACTTCAAGCATACCAACATTTGCATCGTGGGAGTGCCAGAAGGAGAAGAGAGAGAAAGCAAGAAATTGAAAGGCTATTAGAAAAAATAATGACAGAAAACTTCCCCAACTTGGTGAAGGAAATAGACATACAAGTCCAGGAAGTGCAGAGAGTCTCAAGATGAACACAAAGAGGCCCACACCGAGACATCAAAATTAAAATGCCAAAGGTTAAAGATTAAGAGAAAACCTTAAAAGCAGTTAGTTACCTACAAGGAGCTCCCATAAGACTGTCTGCTGATTTCTCAAACTTGGCAGCCTAGAAGAGAATGGCAAAAAGTATTCAAAGTGATGAAAAGCAAGGACCTACAGCCAAAAATACTCTACCCAGCAAAGCTATCATTTAGAATCAAAGGATATATAAAAAGCTTTCCAGACAAGAAAAAGCTAAAGGAGTTCATCACCACCAAACTAGAATTACATGAAATGTTAAAGGGTCTTCTTTAAGAAGAAGATCAGAAATATGAACAATAAAATGACAATAGGTACATATTGTCAATCAATTAATTCTAAAAAACAAACAAGCAGAAAAGAAACAATCATCGATACAGAGAACATTTTGATGGCTGCCAGATGGGAAGTGTGTTGGGTGGATGGGTGAAGAAGATGAAGGGATTAAGAAGTACAAATTCATTGTTACAGAATAGTCAGGGGGATGTAAAGGACAGCATGGGGATATAGTAGCCGAAGAATATATTTGCATGACCAATGGACATGGACAACTGTGTGGGGGTTGCCTGGGAGGGGGCGGTTGATCAAGGGAGGCAAATGGGGGAAAATTTGGACAACTGTAATGGCATAAACAGTAAAATATAATAAAAAATAAAGTAGTATATACAAACATTTCAAACAGGGCAGAGTGTAATTAGAGAACACTTCTATTAAACAATTAGCAGTTATAAAACATTGTTATCACTTGGTAATACATTTCACTTCTAATTAAAGATAAAGATAAAAGATAAGAATAACAGTTAAACCAGAATATAGACTATAACAATGCATGCCAAAATAGTATCAAGGAAAGCAGTCATTCATCATCTTTCCTGTCCAATGTGATGACCACATGCAGCACTCGACATGTGACTGATCCAGATTGGGGTGTGCTCTTTAAGGATAAAACACACAGAGGGTTCCAAAGTCTTAGCACCCCAAAGACTTAATGTAAAGTAACTCAATCATTTATACATTGATTATGAAATATAATAATAATATATTACTGCATAATAAGAATAATAACATTTTTTATGTACTGGGTAAAATGCATTTAAAATTATTAAAATTAATATTATTGAAATTAATTCCACCTGTTTCTTGTCAGTGTTTTTGATGTGGCCACTAGAAAACATCCGTCATGTGTGTGGCTTGCATGGGTGGCACCCATTATATTCCTCTTGCGTGCTGTCCAAGCACCGCTCCATAGCATGACTTTGGGGTTCAGTAAACCACAAACATTTCACTCTGTTTTCCTTTTCTGTCGTAGGTGGGGCTTGATTTCTCCCCTAGGTTTGCTGGCACTGATGAGCAGAAGGAAGAACAAAGACAAGTCCTAATCAGACAGGTCCAGCTGGCTAAAAGACTGGATTTGCCTTTGTAGGTTCCTCAGTCATCTTTCCATAGTAACAGCTATAGAGCAAGTTAAATAATGATTCTTTTGAAATGGAGCTCTCCATTTCTTTTTCTCTGAATTACTTTAATAGAACAAAGATCATGTTATCACACTAAGTACGTAACAGGAATTTTTTTGTTAAACAGAAATGTTCACTCACGCTCAGCTGGAAGACCCACCATCAGCCTCTTAAATGAGCAAGGTATTTAGGTTCCTGAGACAAATGTGCCTACTGTTTAAGTTTGGTCATTCCAGGCCATATCCTCACAGGAAAAGCCATGTTTTAATTTGATTTCTTAAATGGGAGGAAAAGGGGCAAGGGTGGAGGTGGAGATCATCTAAAGTGATTTTGCAAGTTAGCCTACTGTTTATAAGGTTTCCAGTGTGATTATATATATCAGGCCAGGATAAAACAAATGAAAAATTGGATTAAGTAATTTATATTCCTGAAGTAGAAATGTATCTTATATGTATCATATTCTCAAACTTTTAAAAGTGCTATCTATGTACAGTAAGAAATATATTCTGATACTCAATATAAACACCAAAAAAATACCATGTTTTGGTATTAAGACTTTATTTTGAGATTCAGTCTGTTCAGAAAATTGACAAAATTTAAAGAACAGCATGTCCGTTGTGTGTAGGTGTATGTACGTGTGCACCTGCACACACATATACAAGCACACACTGGTCAGTCTTGACCCACTAAATTGGTTACATAACTGACTTGTGGTCGTAACCCACTAAGGTCACAACTGCTATTTGAAAAACTGCATCAAATAGTGAAGTAAACGTAACTGCCTGCAACTGGAAAGCATTGTGTTTCTCAGTGATGGGCACCAAACCCTTTTGGCATCACTGAGAACGTGATTTTTACGGAGGCCGAGCAGCCGCTCTTTAGGACCTGGAGGTGATTTTATGAAGCGAACTCAGCTGTTGGACCCGCGAGTCAGCTCACTCCCACTTCTTCCTCCACGGGCCTTCTCGCTAAGGGCTGCTTGATGGTGTAAGAACCTCCTGCTAGGACCAGTAATTCGACAGCTCTCAAACTTCTGGGAAATGATGATATGGGAAGATTAAATAATTATTTAAAAATTTCTCCTTCAATTTTATTTAATAATTTTATTCTGAAGATTAGGAATTTACTGTACTTTCATTCTACTGTACACTTATCCATCCTTTAGAGGTCATAGAACCTCAACTTTGTATCATAGTGACCAAATTTCTGGTCTTTCTTGTTCAGCCTGATGAATGGAGAACCTCCCATTGAGGAAATAAATTGGAAGTCTGATCTGTCTTTTATTTTTGAAAGGTGCTGACAAAGTGCTGCTCCATGCATTTGACGGTCGGCCATCCGTAGCCATGGAAGGAGTAAAAGCTGGATACTTCTTCTCAATTCCTCCTTCTGTCGTAAGAAGTGGACAGGTAAATTCTTTCAATAAAGTTCATCTCACACTTTGTGAAATACACTTTAAAATATGAGCTTTTATTACATACTTGTGATATTATCCTAGTTACATTACAAAAGTTAATCTTAGGTTCCCAACCTTATGTCAATATCATACTACCGTGACTACATTAGATTTACAGTATATTTTTTAAACAATTTTATTTTATTTTTAGAGAGACGAGAAGGGAGGGAGGAAAAGAGGGAGAGAAACATCGATGGGTTTCCTCTCGTACACACCCTGACAGGGGGCCAAACCGGCAACCCAGGCATGTGCCTTGACCGGGAATCGAACCAGCAACATTTCGCTTTGTGGGATGACACTCCAAACTGAGCCACACTGTTCATGTGGGCATTTAGCTCTTTTTTTTTTTTTTAGAGTACATTTGTTAGCTGGGGACGTTGAAACAAGGAAGCATAGGACAGAACAAACAACAGAAAGCTGGTGCAGGGCTGCTTTGGCTCTCTAGAAATGTGACAGGAGAGAAATGAGAAAGCAGGGTAAAGGGGTCCTGGAGACAGGTGCAGGGGGTGAGCCTAGGATGCGCTGCCACTGCCCACTGCGCCCCTGGTGTCAGGTCTTGAGCAGTCCCTTGGAGTTGAGGAGATGCACTCCCAAGAGAGAAGATGGGAAAGGAAAAGGCATGGACATGCTCCCCAGAGCGGGAGCACACCAATTAGCTCTTTGTTTTCAAAATCATTTTGGCTATTCAAAGTCCCTTGCCTTTCCATCTATATTAGAATCAGCTTGATTTCTACAAAAAAAGCTGGCTGATGCTTCTACTGGGAGTACATTGAATCTGTGGATCAATTTGGGGATAACTCATGTGAACATGCTAGATCTTTGATTTCTTTGGTCATTGTTTTATAGTTTTCAACATACATATCCTGCATGTATTAGATTTATCCGTTTCTTATTTTTCATTCTATTTTAAACAATACTGGTCTTAAAATTTTAATGGTCAATTATTCATTGCTGTTATATAGAAATACAGTTGATTTTTGTATATTAAATTTTATCAAGTGACCCTGCTGAATTATTCATTAGTGCTAGTAGAGCTTTTTAGGTTTTTCAGGATTTTTTATGGATTTGTTAACTTTCTCTCTTATGTTGCCTTTTCTTTTCTAATATTTGTGCCATTTATTTCTTTTGCTTGCCTTATTTCATTGGGAACAGCTACTAGTAGAATGTTGATTAGAAGTGGTAAAAACAGACACCCTTGCCATTTTCCTGATCAGGGGAAAATATTCATTCTTTTGCCATTAAGTATACTATCAGCTGCAGGTTTTTTTATAGGGTTAAGGAAGTCCCCTGTCATTCTAGTCTGCTGAGAGTTTTTATCAAAAATGGATGTTGGATTCTGTCAAATACTTTTCCTGCATCTACTGAGATGGTCACATAGTTCTCTTCTTGGCATGTAAATTATATTGACTGATTTTCTGATGTTGAACCAACCTGGCACTCCTAGGATAAACTCTACTTGATCATATTATCCTTTTTACAGTTTCTTAGGTAGAACCTTAGATTATTTGAAACGTTTTGTATTTTCTAACGTAGTTATATTATTAATGCAATGGTTGCATTAGCACTAACCACTTATAGTTACAATCCACAAATTTTGATATTATGCTGTGTTTTTGCTTTCTTACAGTTCAGAATGCTTTCTGATTTACTTTGTGATCCCCTCTTTGACCATAGTGATTATTTAAAGTATATTGTTTAGCCCTGGCTGGTGTGACTCAGTGGATTGAGCCCCCGCCTGCAAACCAAAGGGTCACCAGTTCAATTCCCCGTCAGGGCACATGCCGGGGTTGTGGGGCCAGGTCCCCAGTGGGGGTGCACATGAGAAGCAACCACACAGTGATGTTTCTCTCCCTCTCTTTCTCCCTCCCTTCTGTCTAAAAAAATAAATAAAATCTTTTTTAAGCATATTGTTTAATTTCCAAATACTTAGTAATTTTCCTGTTATCTTTCCATTACCAATTTTTACTTTGATTCTACTGTGTTCAGGAAACATACATTGTATGATTCTGTCTTTTAAATTGGTTGAGGTTTGTGGAATGGCCCCGAATATGGTGCACGCTTAACGAGAACGTGCATCCGCCTCTTGTGGGGTGGAGAGTTCTGGGGGTGTCAGTTGGTAGTTGCTCAAGATCAGTTTTCATTTTCCTACTTTCATACTTTGTAGGAAAACTTATTTAGTAGTAATCTTTAGCTGTGGCATGTTTCTTTTTTAAAACTAAAATTCTACTTTTTCTAATTTTAAAGATGATATTTGTACATTATAGAACATTGAATCACTTCCGAAAAGAACAAATTTTAAGTCAGCCCAGATGCTACCACTCAGGCAATGATTACTAATGTTGATCCACGTAAAATAAAATCGTCTCTTTGTTTTGAGTTAGCTTCATGGGTATCTGTTTGTGTCGATAAATGTGGGCTTATGTCATCTTTAAAATGATCTCATAATATCTCATCATATGGGTGTACTACAATGTATTTAAGCATCACCTTGAGTCAGTGATTTTCAGCAGGTGAACTGCAAGAATTTCTGAAACATGCAGTGCCTGACTATTTAGTCAGGGGCATGAACTTAGACTGTCAAATAAAAAAACGACAGCAGCCAACACAACAGCTGTGTGGTAGGACTGAATCAAACTTACACCTATGTTTTTGCCATACCAGCAAACAATATATTTTTGGTGTGCCACAGAATTTTAGTAATTAGTTTATGTGTGCCATGAGATGAAAAAAGGTCGAAAATCGCTGCCTTAAGTAAAGGCTATATTGTTTCTCATTTTTCACTGCTAGAAGCAGTACCTCCGTGAGTACCTGTGTACACCCACAGTCCATACACGTGCTTGTGCAGTGATTCCCTGCAAATGGAATCACTCAGGACAGGGTGTACAGTCATAAATTTTTTGTTAAATTGTTACATTTTCTTAAAGAACTTTATACTGGTTTAACTTTTATTGGCCAACAGTGTATGAGCATACCTTTTTCTGTGCTTTTGAAATTTTAATCTTAAAATGGCTTGATATAACAATATTCTACTCTGCATCATGTGTCTCCTCATTTTTTACTTTAACAGTGCAGTGGCAACAAAAGAATTATGTTCTTGGTATAAAACTCATTGAGTTCATCGCAATCCTTATAGTCCAGACAAAAAAATTATAAATAAGAAAATAAAGCCATCTACCACGCAATCTAACATGTGGGTATGAACTTTGGATTTATAAACATAAAGCCTTGAGTGACTTCAGGCGGACAGAAGAAAGGAACACCGGGTGTGGTGGAGGCCTACAAACCCCCTCCGCAGATCCTTCCGCGGGCTGGGGATGCGAGTGCTTGGCGCCCCCGCAGGGCGTGCAGTTGGTGACAGCTCCCTGGGTCCCCGGAGTCTCTGGGTAGTTTTCGGCAATGAATGTTTCTGTTCAAATCTACTAGTTATAGAATGGTGAGAACATAGGGAACATTTATTAATTGCATATTAAAGTATGAATTTTTTAAGTTCTTGCAGAATAGAAGGCATTGGCACGTGGGTTTAATGTTCCTTTTGTTATCTTTATTACTCGTGTTTTAAACTTACTAGTTTTCTCTTTTCTCCAAGAAGCAGAAACTGGTGAAACAATTGCCTTTAACCTCAATTTGTCTGGAAACAGATTCACCTGCACTAGGACCAGAAAAACAGGTAAATGATTGTCTGATTTCTACATTCTTTAGATTGTATCTTTCGTTTGAACTAGTTTTGATTTAGCTGTGTTTCTTGTTACAGTGTAACTACAACGGAATCCTTTTTTAATGCTAGGTTGAGAGGTTATATTAACTTAATTTCAGGTCTTTTCTAAATATTACTGTTGTGTCCTGAAGAATATTATTTTATTATGTAATAATGAGAGCCAGACCAATGCAGCAAAAATCTCGGTGTTGAGAGTCAGAAAGGCCTGGATTCAAATCCTCTCTCTGCTACCCACTAGCTATGTGACTCTGGACAAGTTAGTCTCTCTGAAACTTTCTTCATTTATAAAATGTGGGCAGAATAATAGTAAAATACTTTAAAGTATCACAGTGAGAATTAAATGGAGTACTGTATATGAAAGTGCCTAGCACTATCTGGTATATAGTAAAGAGGCTCAATAAATGTTTATTTTTGTTCTTTTAATTAGCATGTTATAATGAGGCACTATTTCTCCCAGTACAAGTATTGATATATAGTCATAGATTTGTTTATGTGATCTTTGTTGTACTCTTGTTATTGTAGGCCACAAAGAATTACAGTTTAAATATTGCTACTACTTTAAATTATAGTTTTCTCAAAGGAAGCCGCATTATCCGACTGATCTGTGGTAGACAGTACCAATTTCCGTCCCTCCCAACGTGCGGTTCCCTCGCGGCCCTGGCTGCCCGTCAGATCTGTCTCCACGCCTGCAGGACTCAGAGGCTTGGGAGCAGTAGGGATGCGTTTGTTAACAAACCGTGACTGACTGTGATTGCAGTGTGACGTTTGCTCACGAATGTCCAATTAGCTACACATTTTCATAAGTCAGCTCTTACAAGAACATAGAAGACAGAGGAATGAGGAACTAGAAGGTCACGACTCCTGTTTGCTCCTTTGGGTGCAGGACAAAACGGTACAAAGTTGTCTTCCTGATTGACATAAAACAGAAGGAAAAGGACCCAGTGTTTTTTCCTTAAACAGAAATGAATGTCAAGTGCTCTTGTAACTCAATTTTATATGTATATTTAGTTGATCTGATAAAAATTGTGAGTTTCTGGCATAATGCTTTGCACATAGTACTCAAAACATTTATTGAATAAGTGAATTTTTAACTGAATATGCTGTTTGTTAAGTAAATGTGTTTATTCTAGAAAATTAGAAATCACATAAAGTCGTAAACTAGAAAACAGAACCGTCTAGCCCCGGAAGGTTACCGCTAACTGTAGCGGCTAAGAACATAAACTCTGGTGTCCTATTGCACAGGTTCAAACCTCAGCTGGGCTACTTACCAGCTGTTTAGGATCCTTTCTCACCTATGAAAAGGGATGCTAGTAATAATAGTACCAACTCATAGAGTAATTGAGGATTAACTGAGAAATTTCACAAAAAACTTAGAACATAACCTCTCCTACAGTATGCTTAAGTAAATGCAAGTAGATGTGTCCTTCCAGACTTTTTATATCACATAGATACACATATGTATTTTTCATAAATGTAGGGTTAGCCTGAACATATCATTTCATAACTTGCTTTTATTGACTTTAGAGAGAGAAATATCGATGTGAGAGAGAACATCAGTTGGTTACCTTCTATACAATCTTCTGACCAGGGAGCGAACCCACAACCTTTTGGTGTATGGGGCAGTGTTCCAACCAACTGAGCCACCTGGCCATGGCTGGCATTTCCTGAATCAAACTGTGATGTAGCCTGTGAGGTGAAGAGGCCAAGCAGCAGTAGCATTGACCTTTACAAGCACTCAGTTAAGCAGCAAAACAAAGGACAGCCAATCTGTCAGTCATGCAGGCCACCAAGTGTCCACTATTTGCAGTCTGTTGGATGCTGGGACCTCAACTGTTAATACCCCAGAGCCCTTTTCAGGAGCAACACACACTTCAGTCAGTCTTACAGCTGTAGCTTTTAAGTTCAGCCTTTCTCCCCAGCCTCACTGCCCTCCTCCTCCTCCCTGTGGTTCCCCCAACAGTAAAAAGAGCTCATCAGTTGTTTTTACCAACTCATTTTCTTCTGTTTTCTCGGCTGTCTTCAAGGATCGCTTGCTTCTCTTGACAATCATGTTTGATTTAGTGTCTGCTTTGTTCTGTTTCAGGTACGGAATGAACCCCAGAACATTGCCATTTCCGCAGAGTATATTGCCCAGGTGAAAGGAATCTCAGTGGAAGAAGTCGTGGAAGCGACAACGCAGAACGCACTGAAACTGTTTCCCAAGCTTCGGCACCTGCTCCACAGATAGCGTCAGAACCAAACCAACTGCAGGGGGCAGCATTTGAGAAAAAGAAGTCCTGATTGAGAGTCTGAACTGAGGACCTGAAGAAATCGTTACATTGAGATAGAGAAGATTGCAGTTTCAGAGAACTGTTTCTCTTAGAAGTAAAACAGGGCTTGGATCCTGAAACCCTGGGTTCTGATTCTGCCTTGTGCTGTTTTCCAATGAACGGAGTCCTGGCAGGAGACTGGGACACACCACCCTGCTTCTTTCCGTGCCCCCTTAGACAGAACCACCACGTGAACTGACACCATTTCTTCTGCAAGGGTGGCTCCCACCGGTGAGACGGTGAGACGTAGGCGCCCCCAAGAAGGCGTGGGCGTGGCCAGAGTTTCACCCTCACCCCTGTCTCTTCCCATGGGACCCGTCTAGCGGAAGGGGACCTTCTGGTTCCTTACACTGTCCGAAATCGCCTCTTTTCTGGGTTTGTAAAATCGGACTTTTAGTCTTTGAATTATGCCTTTTTAAGAGAAGAATGTACAAGGTTTTATATTGATCTTAGATTGTGACTTAGGAGGCCAATGTTTATACAATCACCTGTTAAATACCAAACCCAAAAATTTAGTTAATAAACTGATTTTGTTTCAGTCTGAATTTTGTCACATGTTTAAAATGTAAATAGCTTTATTAAACAGGTACTTGATGACTTTTGCCTGTAGTAAAATTTTATCTTTTTAAGTTTTAAAAATCTGAGGCATAAAAAGAGTTCTGTGGATGGATGGTGGTAATGCTAACAAAACAGTGTGAATGTACTTTATGCCACTGAACTATACACTTAAAAATTATTAAGGTGGTAAATTTTATGTTATATGCATTTTACCACAATTTGTTGAAAAATCTTGTGTAGTTTACCAGGTTATATGATCCATACCAAAGCCTGAATTTTTAACTTTGTTAAATTATTTAAACAGCAAATGCAGGAAAAAGTACCAATCATGGAAAAAATTAACTTCCTGAGAAGCAAAGTGATTTTACATAATCTTCAATATTTTAAAATTTATAGAGGAATTAAAACTCTTTCTGGGGCCAATTGTCCTCGCTGAGAAGCTGGGTGGGGTGCCTTTCTCACCCGCCCACCGCATCATGACAGGTGAGACCCTACCTTTGCCGGGGGTCGTGTTAAAACTGGACTCCTGAGCTCTCCTTCAGTTCATCGCTCTTTCCTGTTTCCTACCCGCTGCCCACGTTCGCTCTGTTGAACTTTCATGTTTAAATCCTTTACGATCTGACTGAAAGGACTTCGCCTTACCTGATCACCCCAGCCAGACATGATCCCTGCCTGTAAATTGTAGCCATTTTTTTCATTTAGTCATCAACTTGTTTCATTTATTACACAAACAGTTACTGAGCCCCTGTAGTCTAGGCTGCAAACTACAGAGAGGAATAAGATATCACAATTTAGTAAGGAAGATGGACAAGTGACAAATAACTGCAAAGCAATGTGAGAAGCACCATGACAAAGGAGGGGAAAAGTGCCATGAAACCAGTCTGACGACACGTAACACACACTCCTTTTCAGTAGGTTTACCTCATGTGTGTTTTTTACTTTGAGATTGCAAGCCTTTTGAGAACATGCCTTTTTTAATAAGGGTTTTGTTTTTGTTTTTGTTTTTATTTTATTTAGTTTTAAATAAAGAAATTTATTTATTTAAAAGAAAGAAATATCAATTTGTGGTTGCTTCTCATGTGGCCCCCACTGGCGGGGACCTGGCCCACAACCAGGCATGTGCCCTGACTGGGAATTGAACTGGTGACCCTTTGGTTCGAAGCCTGTGCTCAATCCACTGAGCTACACCAGCCAGCACAAGAATGTGCCTTTTTTTTTTTGTTTTGTCTTTGCATGGCCTGACACAAGGTTTATGACATCATATGCTCTCACATGTCTTTTAAATAAGTGAATGGAGGCTGTAAGTTCAACTGACTGTAGTTGAGAAGTCAAATATTTAATTTTTCAATCTTTTCTTTGAAATGGATATTGGCTATTATGTACCTTTTTATCATTTTGTGTGTGTGTGTGATGCGCATTTTGCTTCCCTATGTTGGGAGCTGCCCTGCCTGGTATCAGAAGCTATAACCCCCACCTAGGATAAGGCTTAGGGAACACCCTTGGAACTGTAAGCCAGCAAGGAGAAAAAAGCTTATCACCCTGGCAGGAGTGCTGCTTCTGCTGCTTCATTCATAACTGAACCCCAAAGCTTGGTCGGTTAGCCAAAGATGGGTAAGATTCCCCAAGAGGGGAATGACCTAAGACAGGCACAATCACGTGGGAGGCCCCCAAGAAAGGACTTTGGGGGCTACAGCAAAAGGGGGTGATGGACCCTTGCTCCTCGGCTGTGATATAGCTTGAGTCCTCATCATCTGGGAGAAAAACTCCTAATCTCTTGGCTGCCTTAGTTCCCTTGCTCCACCTAAGCCTGAAACAATGACAGGGTGGTGCAGCCCTGTGCTAGAAAGGGCGGGTTCCCCAGGTGATCAGGCCTAAGAAAGAATATGTAAGATCCTGTGAAACCTGCTTTGTTTAGAATGCTCTCAGTTGAATGATAAGGGTCCAAGGAAGAAGTAAGTTTGTTCTTTAAAGTTTTACAGCTCTTTGACCCTGACTCAAAATAGGCCCTCAGACTTCCTTGTTATCTATTGTTTGATCCTCACTTCCTAGCAATGAGTAATGAGCTTTTACCTGAATTCTTATTCAAACGAAACCAATAAAGAGCCTCTCTGCAGGGGGAACGGCACGCTCCCCTCAGGAGGAGTGGCCATGGCGCCCTCCAGGAGAGAGGGTGGCCAAGGCGCTCCCCACGTGAGGAGTGGCCCTACTGTTCCTATTCCCCCACAGGACCTGGTTGTCTCTGTGTATGTTTTTTCTCACGTGTTGACGAGCATCCACAGCCGAGATGGATACTGCTGGCCTGTATCCTCCACATCCCTAGCCTACAAATATATTAAAAACTATTCAAAGACTTCCTAATGTTAAACATTCTGAAAAATAGAAATAAACTCTCTTGATCTGAAAAAACAAATCCTTTGCATTCTATAGGCATTTGCTCCCCCAGCTGAAAAGCATCCCCCTCCACCCTGAGATGTGGTGACCTTCTTTATGAAAAGGAAATATTTATTATTCTGACTCTTGCCTTTTTTTTACTCTAGCAAGAATCAAATGAAATTGTATTATTCTTTAAATAAAAAAAGAAAAATATCAGCTCTTTTCTTTCATTATTAGGCAACCGAGAGTTCATTTACCACTTTGCTGCCTGCTTGTGCTTGCTCACTGCTCGTCTGTACTCATACCTCAGAGTTCAGTTTCTGGACGTGCCCTTTTCCTCCTTTTGACTAAATACTTCAAAGCAACATAAATGACATTTCATTTACAGGGTTGGAGTAACGTAGAAAGGGTTTCCAGAGATGGTTGTATGCTTCTTAGAGCCTAGCTTTTCCAGCAGAAGCAAATATCATTGTCCTTTTTAAATTACGGGCAAGTCTGTGCTAATGATAACAAAGTCATCAGAAAGATAGAATGGAAAGAGATTTGATAATTCAGGGATTGTCAGTGTTACAAGTTTAAACATGCGGCTGCTGGCAAAGACATCCTGGTAGGCAGGCCCTCCTCGCTCCCCTACGTTCGGCTAACTCCAAAACAAGCAGACGTCTAAAAAAGATGACTCCTTTGGTGACCATCCTTGTAATTCATAAACAGTCTGAGTGGTATTTATACCTTAGATGTTAAAAATCGTGCACATAGCTTTTCATTTCCAGATCTGTTTGTTTAATAGAATAAACCTAGAGAACCATGCATACATAGCATGTAAGAGCATGCAGAGTCGGAAGTCTGATGCCCTCTGTGTGGGACTTTCTGCAGATCACTTCCGAGGCCCAGGTTATTTGAGTAAGTGTGGAAATTCTCACAGCTAATGTATGACACATGTAGAATTATATGTTTCCACTCTTTCCTAAATAGCACAGTGCCTCCCCCTCCAATCTCTACGTTAGCTTAAGCAACATCCTTCACAGCCATCTTTAGGGCATTGCAAATCAAGAACTCTGAACTTGACTGAACAGGCAATAACCGAGGGAAGCAACAGAAACAGGAGGGGGTGTCTCAAGATTGAATGGACATCTGACCATCTTTTTTGACCATCACAAATATATGATTTCCTTTCTTTGGTGAATCCCTCACCTTATTACACAGCCCATTTCTACTATAGAAGCTGAAAATACCAGGTATCATTTTCTAGCCTTTTTTGCAACCAGGGCACTGATAATATGACCCACCTTAGAATAATTTTTATTGATTGCTTTGAGAGAGAGAGAGAAATATTGCTTTGTTCCACCTATTTATGCATTTATCGGCTGATTCCTGTGTGTGCCCTGACCAGGGATCGAACTCGCAAACTTGGTATATCAGGATGATGCTCCAACCAGTTGGACTAGCCAGCTGTAGCCACCCTGGGTTTTGAATGAAGTTACTCACGTGAGGAAACCAGGACTGTGCTGCCTCCATTCTGGTTAAGGGTGGGCATCATGGCAACGTGGTGAGGTTGGCAGTGTTAGGTGCGGGGTCTGCACCCAGTGGCTGTGGCAGCAGAGTCTTTATGTTTTTGGTTCGGTGGCATGAATTTGGTTTTTCCACCCTCTTGGAGATTTTGTGAACTATCCACTATCTTTCAGTAAATTCATTTACTTCTTAAATTTGCCAAATTTAGCTTCTGTTGTTTGCATCTTTAAGAACCAGGCTTGATGAGGAAATTAATAGCCTGACGTAATTGTCACAAAGAGACCATTAGGGGAAATTAAAAAAGAAGGGAGGAAGAGAAGGAAATCTGGGACTTGTTATAGAGCCTGGATAGCTTTCCAGGCAAGAAAATACGAGTTAATTTTAAGGGATGAGATGCTGGCAGTCCACCGCAGATGGTGATCGCTGTAGTGAAAGCATCTTAAAGAGACCTCCTTATGGCAAGAGGAATATGTGTCAATTGGGGGCGTCCCAAAGGATATACTGCAGCAAACATTTTTTAGTCTTTTCCTTCACTTTTCCTGTGTTTGAGGAATCTCTCTCCTTACGAGACAGAGCTCATCTTCCACTCTTCCTGGATTGTCCTTTTGGACCCATCTTCCATGCCGGCAAAGAAATGCAGCACCACCCCACCCCACCCCCCGCCATAGCCTGCAAGACCCTCTTGGGGACGAGGCACTGGAGGTTGGTAGCTTCAGCAGCAATGGCAGGCCATGCTGAAGTCTTAGTTCTGAGTACCAGGGGTGCCACAGGGAGCCTTCCTGCACAGGCTTTCGTGGTCTTGACTTGGGATCTCACCCTCAGACAGCTCTCCAGGGAGCCAGAGCAAAAATGGAACACAATGCCCGCCTGCCCATCCCCCTGTGTTCCCTGGGGGAACGCATGCATCCGCAGATCTGAAACACTCCAGGGAGGGGTGGAGAGGCGTCTGGACCTAATGTGATTTCAGGTAGGGGTCAGAGTCCAAAATACACAGTTTTAGGATTTTTTCGTTTCCAATTTTAGCCCAAGGCTGTTATAAGGTGTAGTGAGGAGGACAAAGCAGAAACACCTAACTAAGGGAAAGGGGACAAGGAAGGAAAAGCTTCCAGGAGAAGATGGTATTTAAACTAAAGTTAGCCCTGGATGGGTAGCTCAGTGAGTTGGAGAAATGTCCCAATACACCAAGGTTGTGGGTTCGATCACCAGTCAGGACACATGCAAGAATCAACCAATGAAGGCAGAAATAAATAGAACAACAAATCGATCCCGCCCTCTCTCTCTCTCTGCCTCTCCCTTCCTCTCTCTCTCTCTCAAATCAATCAATCAATAAACTAATGTTAGCCAGGTAAAGGGGGAAAGAGAACAAAGCAGAGAATCACAGTAGTTCCATAAAACCAGAGAAAGGTTCCCTGGGGAGGAGGTAGGAGAGGATTATCAAGAAATGAGATTAGAAGGTTGTTCATTGTGTTGTACAAAACCCGACACTTACTATGTGTTTATTCCCTAGGATTCATCTTAGATGGAGCTAGAGAAAGGATGCCGTATTCGATAGTCTTTATGTGAGCTGCTAAGTTCTGGGAGAGAATTCTCCACAGGTCTCTCATGTTTCTGTGTGTACAGCTTTAGTCCCAGATTATGTCTCTTCAAGGATGTTTGTGTAGCCAAGGGCCTTGGAGGACAGAATCATGTCTCCCCCTGAAGCAGAGGGCAGGTGTATTTATTGTCCGATGTAATGAAGATAATGGCTTCTTCCAGGCAGAGGCTGGGGCTCTTCAGCTCAGAGGCCTTCAGCTGGGAGGCAACACCTCTGTGCGTGTGCCTGGGTCTGGCCGGCTCCCCACCGTTTGGCAGGAGGGCAGAGGGAAGCAGTCGGAACAGGAGGCTGGTGCTGCTTGCTGTGCTCTGAGGAATCGCGTCCTTTGCTTCTGAACCAAGAGCCTCTTGTCTTCTGCCAACAGCCATGAAACTGGGGCAGGCTAACCCTTCATAGCTCCTGACACTAGATTTTTTAATTTTTATTTTTGAGAAGCAAAAAATTAACTTTGGGTCTGGCCTGTTTTTTATATATACCCTCATGGCCGGTGTGCCCTGGTGCATTTCTAGCTGAGATAGGGTTTTAGGCCAGTTGACTGATCCATGTGTCTTATAGTATTAATATGCATTGGCTCGTGAATCTGTGCTTTCTATGAAGGGAAGGGCAACCAAATGAAAGGTGAATATTGCCCTGATGTAAAGACAAATGCAAAGAAGGAGCTGGTTCTAGGCCAAGTAGTACTCAGCTTGCCATGTGGAATAAATAGGCTATTAACTCAAACTGAAAAGAGGAACACAAGCCAGGTTAAAAATCTGAAAATTACTCCACCACCCAAGAAGGAAGGACAGAGGTGATAGTAGCCAAACAGGATTTGGTCACAAGGTAATCCTAGCAATGCCGCTTTGGGGATGGGCAAAAGGATATAACAAGAAGTTCCATTCATAGGCACCTTATTACTCTCTCAAGTATGTACTTATTCAAATTACCAAAATCACAGCTCTATCAGAGTTACTGCAATTAAGTGTTTAGAAGCAAGCTGTTAATTTGAGAACTTTAACCTTCTAATTGATTGGTGTGACTGGTCAGCACTGATTTATAGAAACAAACAGACTAAACATTTTAGATTAATAAAGAGAACATCGCTGTAAAGTGAAATTTTAGGTAATACACCTTTGAAAGTATCTTTAATAACTCAAGTCATCCCTTCAAAATATCTAACTGATTGAAGAGAATGAATGAAGATATAATACATTTTTTTTGTGACTAAACAAAATGTTTTCTTGGTGATCTAGCAAATAATTTTGGCTTCTTTTATAATTGATATTTGTAAATAGTTTAGATAGCTGCTGAGGAAGGATCAAAGAGATGGTATTTTCTGTGTCTCTGGAGATGTACTTTATCCAAATATGGCATGATCTGGAAAAAAAAAGTACTCGTTATATAACTTACAATGCATGTCATAGATTTGAAAATAACCCTGGGGCAGAGAGGGTGGGTACTGTTTCACAGTTACGGAAAGCGAGGTTTAGGAACACTGAGTGACCGAAGGCAGGAGATGAGGCAAAGACGGACCCAGAACATGAACCCAAGCACAATGGACTGAATGTTTGTGTCCCCCGCAGATCCCCATGTTGAGCCCTTGATCCCAGTCTGATGGTGTTAGGAGGTGGGGCCTTTGGGAGGGAATTGGGTGATGAGGGTGGAGCCCTCACGAATGGGAGTAGTGCCCTTGTAAGAAGGGGCCTGAGAACTAGCCAGCTCTTTCTGCTTGTGAGAGGACACAGCAAGAACACAGCCAGCCCTCTACATAAACCAGGAAGAAGGTGAGCACCTAGAAGCTGACCTGACCCTCTGACCTCGGACTTCCATGCTCAGACCTGTGAGACATAAACTTACTGTTTAAACCACCAGTGTATGGTCATTTTTTACAGCAGCCCGAGCTAAGATACTCAGGCTTTCTGTTTTTAAGGCTAGCGTCTTTAAGACTGCCCCCCCTGGGGGTTCACATCTGCAAGGGGGAGAGTGAAGGGAGAGCCTGGCAAGGGGTTGTAGGGTGTTGGGAAGTTCTATTTAGAGAGAGTGATATCCATGAATTGGCTTTTGAACAAAGATCTGCATAAAGCGTGGGAAAGGGAGAGAGAGAGAGAGAGCACGCCCTGGGCAGAGGGAACAGCATGTGCCAAGCCCCCGAGGTGGGAACCAGGGTGATAATATCCCAGGAACTGGAAGGAAACCCTCAAGGCCAAGTGGGATGAGGCCAGGGAGAGGAGAAGAGATGAAGCTGAAAAGATAAGCACACGGGAGGAGCAGTGGTTTTTTTCCCTCAGTGCGATGAGAAACCACGGGTGCATTTTAAGCATCGAGTGGTGTATCTAATACACGTTTGGAAAAGATCGCTGGGGCTGTTCTGTGAAGAACTAACTGTGGGAGGCCCGGGGACAGTTGTGAGGTCCCCGCTGTACTCTGGGAGAGAGACGACCGTGGACTGGGTCTGGGTGGCACCGGTGGTCAGATTCAGGACTGATTCTGATAGGAGGGTTGACAGAACTTCCTGACAGATGGGAGGCGGGGTGTGAGACAGAGAGGAGAGTCAAGGGTGCTCCTGGGTATCTGGCCATTTTCTGAGCCAAGGAGGGGTCAAGGGTGAATACGTGTGTCGGTGGGTGAAGACAGAGACTTTCTGTTTTGGCAATGGCATCTTTGAGATAACATCGAGGATTGGCGACACTCCGCTATGTGCCATCAGGCAGATGTGTCCCGAGCTCGAGAGAAAGGTCAGGGCAGAAGTGGAAACGCGGGAGTCAGCAGAGCAGAGACGAGACTGTGAGTGCTGCCACAGGCCTGGGGCCTGCAGCCGGCCTCGGCCGAGAAGGACCGACGTGCAGGTGAGAAGGGGCCCAGTGTTGCACTCTGGAGGTCTTCAGCATCCAGAGGACAGGAGGGGGCCCTCTGGTATGAAGAGGGTGTTGTTTTATAGTCATGGTGTTTATCATTTGATGAATTGCATACTAATTGAGGGCCTACTAGAGTAACATGCTCATCAAATGTTAGAGGCAATGTCCCATCTCCTTGTTTTACGCAGGAGGGGTGTCTCTTCGCATCTCCCGGCCTCCTGGGGGAGGGGGTACTCCGTCACCTCTTAGTGTAGTGTGGCAGGCCCAAACTTCTGGTTTGGATTGGGCTAAGTTCTCTTTCAGGGAGAGTTCGCCTTTGGCTGCCTTGAAGCCAGTCCTCCAATATATAACAGATATATATTCTAATAACAAACCAAGAATCTTTACCTCCACCTATCTCTCAATTGATGTAAACTCAGGAACAGAAATGTGTCATTGTTGACTTTTTCAAGCCTTAACAGTATTCAAAATAAAGAAGACACTCAAAAAAAAAAAGTTACCACCCTTTTCTAATACCCAGGTACTTTTCTCTTGTGGAAATAAAAAGAAAATGAGCCCCAATATCCCCTTTCTAAAAATCCCTGATTAGAATTAAAGTGGAAACCAAAGACCGTGAGTTTCAAGTACAGACTAATGAGGAAATCACGGGGGAGAAATGTTCATAAGTTTGTGAATACACAGCCCCAGGTCAAAAGAAACACAGACCATTTGTTTCGATGATTGGTTTTCAAGCGTGTTGGTCTCAGGGTCCATCCTACTCTTGAAAATGGTTGAGGGCCTTATCAAGCTTCTGTTCATGTGTGTTGTCTTTTTCAGTACTAAGAAATCAGTACTAAGAAAAGATTTGAAACTCGAGAATATACGTGTACACTCATTAGTGGTCAGGGTAGTGGTGTCGTTGCACGTCTTGCTGCTTCTGGAAAACCCCATTTTACTCCCATGAGGTCGTGAGAGTAAATATGACTAATAACATTTCAGTATCATTACCAGCACCAGATGGGGACCGGGCCGAGTCTCCCCCAGCCCAGCCAGTAGCGTGTGGGTTCTCGGCTTTGTGTAGGAAAGATCTTACAACACAAGTCCAGGTGATTTTTAAGACTCTATTTCCTGGCTCTCTGTCTCTCCTGGGAGCACGTCCACCTTTCTTCCCTCTCAGGCGTGCATCTCCTAAACTCTAAGGGTCCCCATGAGACTTACAACCGGGGGAGCAATGGGCAGCTAACCCCCTGAAGCTGTCTCCAAGGCCCCTTTTCTCTGACTTTGCAATGAGTGAAAGCAGCCTGATCTAGGCTCATTTCTTTCCTCTAACATTCTTAGAGAGCCAAAGCTGCCCCGCCTGGGGTCTCTTCTGTTGCTTCTCCTATCCTAAACGCTTCCTCCTGTCAGTGTCCCCAGCTTTGAAAATGTGCTCTCCAAATCAAAAAAGCAAAAAAAAAAAAAACCGTGTATTTGTTAAAACTGGGGACGGTGAGAGTTTAGGAGAAAGAAAATTAGAAGTTCACACCTGAGATAAGGCGTGCCACACTCCAGAGGGCGCCCAGCGCTGGCGTCCTTTGTCCTGAGGGCTGTCACTGCTCTTTTGCAGTGCTCAGGGGAGGGTTTTAGCAGCATATTCATCGGTTTTCCAGGTGTGTTCTTTAATACGTCGATGTACCAAAATGAGTGCATAGAGGGACCAGCTTTGCCTCCATCTAGCATTTGTTTGACTCTGATTGGGTTTCTGGTTATTCATTCCCTTGACTTCATCCATCCTTGGGTTTGCCGGCACTAATGGAGCTAACTGGGTCTCTGTTATCCATCTGTCTCCCTGACCAGGGACCACTTAGTTCCTGGTTGGGGAGGAGAAGTATAAACTATTCCCTCTCAAGTGTCCTTGGTAGGGAAGGTAAGATCTTGCCCTGTGCTCGCTGGCAGTAAATTGTTTGACCTGTTTGACCTTATTTGTTTAACCATTTTCCTCAGTTTCCCTTTTCCCACTTGTCAAAAAACTTCTCCTAACATACGCCCCCATCAGCCTGGCTCAGTTGGTTGGGCGTTGTCCTGCAAATCTAAAGGTCACCAGTTTGACTCCCGGCCAGGGCACATGCCTGGGTTGTGGGTTCGGTCCCGGTCAGGGCACCTATGAGAGGCAACTGATCGATGTTTCTCTCCCTCTCTTCTCGCTCCCTTCCCCTCTCTCTAAAAACACAAACAAACAAACAAACAAATATTTTTCAGTAGAAAGAATAATGCTCCTACCATCTAACCATCCTGCCTCATTATGAAAATAGCTTTAACCTCATAGACCCCTGAAAAAGATTTGAATACCCTGAGGTGTGCAGACCACCCTTTAAAAACTACTAGTTTAGACTAATTAAACAAAGAACATGCATTCACATACCAATTACCATATTTTTCAGACCATAAGATGCAACTAGGTTTTAGAGGAGGAAAATAGGGACAAAAATTTTTGAAGGAAAAAATGTGGTAAAATATTTAATAACATAAATAATATTTCACCAATGTAAATATAAACAGAACTCCACAGCAGCATTAACAACCATTATTCCTCCCAAATTGGGGGCCGGGGAGTGCGTCTTATAGTCCAAAAAATATGGTACCTTTACGTTTAAATCAGGTCTGTATTTATTCTACATCTTGTCATCATAAAGTTGCGTTTCTGTTTAAGTCTGTTCACATAAAGGGAACAAAGAGCTTTTCTGCAATATTTAAAGGTTTATTTTAATGTTCCAGAACTGTTGGCTTATAACCTTGATATCACTGATGTTGGTTGTGGAAATTATATTTGTTAGACTCTGTTTCGTAGAAAACCACGAGCATTTAAGCAAAGCGGTAAACTGTGTTGACTATGTTGATCGTAGGAGGTGGATTTTACTTTTCACTATCAAACTTATGAGAACTAACTTACTAGCTATGATTGAACTCCTCTGGCTCTGAGTGATTCAACCAGAATAAGCTTAACACTTAAAATTAGGAACACTGAAGGCATTCCTCCTTGTAAGAGAGTTACATTTTAATGTAAAATAAATTCAGGACTATTGTAGATTAACTGTGGAACACAAAGGAGATGCTCACCTTTCCAGGCCATACGGTTTCATCCTCTCAACACCACGTACTAGGAACACCGGGCAAATGTGAAGTCACAGCCCCTCATCAAAGAAGCTAAATCCCCAATATGGCGATTCTTTTGTTTCTGATCTACCTAAATCATTTTTTTAAAAAAGATTTTATTTATCTATCTATTTATTTATTTATTTTCAGAGAGAAGGGAAAGGAGGGAGAAAGAGAAGGAGAGAAACATAGATCAGTTGCCTCTCACATGCTCCCAAAAGGGGACCTGGCCCGCAACCTAGGCTTGTGCCCTGACTGGGAATCGAACTGAGGACCTTTAGGTTCACAGTCCAAAGCTCAATCTACTGAACCACACCAGTCAGGGCTACCTTAATCATTTGTTGGTTGTATTTAGTATAATTATACTCTTTATTTTAAATAAATGAGAAAAATATCATTGTCTCCTTCCTCCTGCAAAATAATGCCACCACTGCACACTCCCTACCCCAACCTCCCTCCATATTTCGTTATTGTTTCTGGGGGCCTTCTGCTTACTATTTGTCATCAAAATAATTTCCATTGTATCTCAATTTTGCACATGAAATTTTTGCAGAGGCAACAGAAATTGGTGAGATAGGAGACCTCTTGAGTTTTTGTGGTCTACTGTAATGACCTATAACAACTTTTCCCAAAAATACGGTTCTCAGGCCGTCAGCATCAGGCACACCTGAGCCTGCTGAGAATGCAGGCTCCGGGACCCAAACTAGAACCTGTTGGAGGAGGTGCTGGGGATTCTGTACGCACAAGAAAATGAGACTTCTTGGTCTTTGGTCCTCCATCAACTAGCCTAGTTTACGGATGCTTTTAAACTTCAGACAGATTGCCTTTAAGCTATCCCAGAACAATATTTATAAATCCATTCCAAAAGTTCTCGCTAACTTTATGTATAAATCCCTCCAGTTGACTGGGCAGGAATCCTACCCACAGCATCTTACTTTTTGGTGGAAAGTGCCTTTTCTCTGTGTAAACAAGGGCACTCAGTTTGATCCAGGAGCCCCTGCCACTGTCGGGAACAGCTTCTTTGGTCTGGGTGTACAGACAGGACTTAGAGGCCTCATCGAAGTGCCTCTTTTGAACTCTCAATAAACTGACTTCATTGCCTCTTTCCACCAGGCAGTTGGACTCACGCCTTTCATTTATCTCCTTCAGGAGATGTTGTTTGCTGGCTCTAACTTTTACAATCACTTCACTGGTTCTCTTTGTAGATGGCATTATGTGGACAGACTAATCATCAGGTGCTTTTCGTGTCCTGTAGACAAATGAAAAAATTTCCATCAGTTACCTGCTCAATCCAGAAGCTACTACTGTTCACAATCAGGTATTAAGTAGCCTGTTCTCTTTCCTCCTGCACAGTACGCCCAAATGCTGTGCACAACCCCCCAACCCCACACCTCACTCCATTGTTCATTATTGTTTGCTAAGGGCTTTCTGTTTGTTCATGTTGCTTCAGGGGAAAGAAGAGGTTAAAGAAAAGGTGTAGTATAAGAATATATTTTGGTTTTTAAATATTATGCACTGATTCTTGCTTTTAGAAAGTTTTGTTGTTTCTTCTGATTAGAAAAACAGTATATACTTATCGTAGAAAATTAAGAAAATACAGAAAAGCATAAGGTAGAAAAGCTTAATTCACTTTTGATCTGGAGACAACCAAATTCACATTTTGGGTGTTTCTTTCCCAATAAATATCCAAAGGAATTTGATTATTAAAAAGTACAGAAAAAGACATTAAATTGACTATAGTAGAACATAAAATGTTAAATATATAAGTGTGGTTAAGTTAAGTATTTGGGAAGATTTTGCTTGTTAGGACTATAACTTTGTCTTTTCAGGCACTTGAAGTGCTTAAAAATCAGAATAAATTTACAAAGGAAGTTTAAAATATTTAAAAGCTTTGAATTAGCTGAGTTTATAAGTGGACTGACTTCTTGGAGGTGTTCAGTCTATTCCACTTGGGTGAATTTCAGCAAAAATAAAGGTGATAGTGCTTTATACAAAAGTAACTTGATTTATAAATAGACTACAAGAATCACTAAATTCAAAGGTTGGCAGAAAGGTTTTTAATGTTTTAATTTTAAAAAATCGCTGTTATTGAAATTCCAGGAAATTATAGATAGGCCATTCTACACACAAAGTCTATCTCAGACATGAAAAAATTATCTCACATTAATGTTTTATATAGATGAACATAACTTCCATTTAAGTGACTATATAGGGTAGACTAGATTATTAGATAAACCTCCTAGTGAAAACCACTACAAATTCTGGAGAAAAAATATTTTTTAAAATGTGATAATAGAGGGAAAATGTGAAGGGTTTACAGAACAACTATAAAGGACACACGGACAAAAACAAGGGGGGTGGAAACAGGGGAGGGAGGTGAGGAAGACTGGGCAGTGGGGAGGGGTGGGGGAAAGCAGACAACTGTACTTGAACAACAATCAACAATCAAAATAAAGTACTTAGCCCTGGCTGGTGTAGCTCAGTGGATTGAGCTTGGGCTGCAAACCAAAGGGTCACCAGTTCAATTTCCAGTCAGGGCACATGCCTGGGCTGCAGGCCAGGTCCCCCGTGGGAGCCATGTGAGATGTTTCTCTTCCTCACTTTCTCCTTCCCTTCCCCTCTCTCTAAAAATAAATTTAAAAAATAAAAAAAATAAAGCATTTAATAAAAAAACTTTTAGATGTGATAATAATGAAATTATAAGAGATAATGAAATGTCAGGCCCAAAAGGGAAGGGAAGCCAAGGACAAGAACCCAGAGAGGGAGATGGACCTGTGTTTGCCCTGAGGATATTTTCTGATCCCAAAGGGTTAGAGAATTAGTTTGCTAGTCTTGAGGACGGGACACAAAAACCAAAGCCTAAAGCCTGTGCACAGTGGGGAGTTTAAAGAAGACTTTTCCCATATTAAGCTGGGACCCAAAGGGTTAGCCCCTCAGGATAGGAGTGAACCAGGAATAAACTCACTTTTCATCACCAAGACGGAAAGGCGAGTGTTGGCTTAGCACTAAGTGTAGCTCTGGGGGAAAACTCACTCCCCATCCCACCATGAAAAGTCATAAACTCTAGCTAACTCTTGCATGCATTTTCAGCCCAGATTCACAACCAAGGTGGTTACAAGAAACGTCAAGCTTAAAATTTAGGTAAAGGGGTTTCCTCGCTGGGAATAAATCCACATGCCTGACAGAAGCAAACTCAAATCTTTCCTAGAAGAACTTCATCCTAGGCCTGTAGGAATCCCCACCAATAATTCTTCCAAGATGACAGATAGCACACAGCCCAGGGTAACCAGTCAAGCACACCAGTAAATACGGCATCCTGAAGTGAGAACAGAAGAAACAAACCCATGAAATCTACACACATGAGAAGCATCAGACAGATGATAAAACAATTACGCATACTACACGTAAAGAAATAAGAAAGCAAGCTTTCAACTACGTTCAGGAAACAAGAAACCAAAAAGAAATTCTAGAAGTAAAAAATGTGTTTAAATAAATGTAAAACTCAATGTCTGGGTTTAGCAGCAGACGTGGATTCGGACGAAGAGAGAACTGGGGAGCTGAAGGATCGATCAGAAGTAATTGTCCTGACTGCAGCACAGAAGGACCAAAAGACAGAAACCACGAAAAGTGAAACATGTGGAAGACACAGTGAGAAGGCCAAGCCTACATGGGACAGGACGTCCGAAGGAGAAGAATGAAGCCGGGGTGAGATTTAGAAAAGCATTTGAGAAATACCCAGAACTGACGCATGACATCAGTGCATAGACTCAAGAAGCTCAAATAACAAGTCAGGGTTTTTTTAAAAATCCACACTTAGATTACAGTGAAATTTGAAAAAAAAAACACAAAAGGAAAATCTTACAGTCAATCAGAGGATAAGAGGAGGGGCAGTTAGGCCCTGGCCTCGCATCTTTGTTGGTTAGAAGTTCTTGTCAATACCCCAAGGTTGTGGGTTCAATACATGGTCAGGGCACATACAAGAATCAACCAATGAATGCATAAATAAGCGAAACAACAAATCGATGTTTCTCTCTCTCTTCCTCTCTCTCAAATGAATAAGTAAAATTGTTTTTAAAAAGAAAGGCAGTTGGACTAAAACCTGACTCTTCAACAAGCAAAAACAAAAGCCATGAGACAGAGAGATTATATTTTCTTTTTTTTGTATTTAAATTTTATTTTATTATTTTTTTAAATTTTATTTTAATCATTGTTCAAGTACAGTTTTCTCCCATTTACTCCCATTCCAGCCCATCCACCCAACCCTCCCTACTTCCCTTCCATTACCCCCCACCCCTAGTTTTTGTCCATGTGTCCTTTAAATTTGTTCCTTTAAACCCTACCCATTCCCCCCTGAAATTTCCTCTTCTCTCCCCTCTGGTCACTGTCAGTCTGTTCCCTATTTTAGTGACTTTGGTTATATTTTGCTTGTTTCTTTGTTTTGTTGTTTAGGTTCCTGTTAAAGGTGATATCATGTGGTATTTGTCTTTCACTGCCTGGCTTGTTTCACTTAGAAGCATTATGCTAAGAGAGATTATATTTTCAATGCACTAAAGAAGTTATATGGGTGGTAGGTCAGCACATAAAAAGATGCTCAGCATCATCTATCATCAGGGAAATGTAAATCAATGCTGCAATGAGATATGACTACATACCTCTCGAATGGCTGCCATTTAAGAGACTGAGCAAATGAAGTACTGATGAAGACATACAGGAACCGGAACTCTCATCCGTGGCCTGCCGAGATTGTGAAATGTATAACCACCTTAGAAGATGATTTGGCAGCTTCTCAAAAAGTGAAACATACAATTACCACCTGGTCCACTCCTAGGTAGGTACCCAACAAAAGTGAAATTCTCCATACAAGTGCATGAAGAAATGATTTGGACATACAAAACCCGGCACATGGTCACCACAGCTTTATACATATGAACCCGAAAGTTCCGCTAACCCAAGAGTCCATCAACACCTGAATGGATAAAAAATTGTGGTATAGCCACACAGTGGATACTGCTCAGTTATAAAAAAGAAATGTGTTAATAATACACACAATAACATGGGCGAGTCTCAAAATAATTATACTGAGTGAAAAAAGCCAGACAAAAAAAGAACATATACTGAACTATACCATTTATAAAAAATCCTAGGAAACGGGAACTACTCTACAGCGACAGAAGGCAGATCAGTGGTTGCCTGGTAACGGGGAGAGGCCGAGGACAGCAGCTGCAGGCGGGGATTACCAAGGGGCCGGAGTAAACTTTCTGGGGTGATGAATACGTTCTTTATCTCGATTGTGGCATTAGTTTCATGGGTGTGTGCATATGTCAAAGCTTGTCAAATTCTATACTTTAAACATTTGCTGTTTGTTGTCAATCAGGTACATCTCAGTAGAGCCGTCTCAAATAAAACTGCGATCAGCACCTAGCGCATCGCCTAAAACAGAGCAGCTTGTTAAATTAAAAAGTATATTATTTAATGAGTCGTGATTTCTGTTCACCCAGCATTAATTATATCGTGAAAATTTTTCATGCCACTAGTAATAAAAGGTGTAATATTCAATGACTGTAGTGATCTATCCCATGGACTTACAGTAATTGATTTGATTAGTTTCCATTATTGTCAGAGTGTTTCGGTTGTGCTCTTGGAACACTACACTTTGAAACACATTGAAGTGACAAAAATGGCACAAACACGCTTTGTTTTAGGGAACCCACCAGTCATCAGTTTTCATCCCTAACCACACAAGAGGAGAGTAGGCATATTTTCAAAGTTCTCTGGCTAACAGCTGGATCTCACGAGTATTTATACTTGCAGAAAATTGTTGTCCCCGTACAAAAAGGAAGTGCTTTCAAGGAGAATGGAATCTGGGCCTTTTCCCCTCCCCCTTTCCAGATCCACGCGGAAGACTAGGATTTTCTGAAAGACAGTACAGAATTGTCTTGGGCCGTTATCGCCACAATGATGCTGAGTCACATAACAATCAACATTTATTCTCATGCTCAGTGAGGGGTTGACTCATCCAGGCTGGTCTCACCCGGGAACTCAGCTCCCTACTTGAGGGGCTGGCTGGGCGGGGCTTCTGGCTGGGGTTCAGCTTAACTCTGCTCCCAAAATGTTAGGACTAGGAGAAACAAGAAAAGCTGTTTTCCTCTAGTCCAGCATTTCAGACAGGATTTAACATTTCTACACTCACTTTGTTTCTGGGAATTTTGACAGAACTAAAATGAGCTTTTGTTTATTAAAGGTGTTTTTTTAAGGTAAAGGACATGAGAAGAAAACAAACTATTTTTTAAATGCTGAATTGCAGTTTAATTTTACCATCGCTGCCATGACAGATTTTTCATTTCATATTTCTGTTTCCAGTCTCCCCTGGAAAATCCCTGGGCTTAGGCATCACATGTTTTACAATAACTTTTGGAATCTGAGCTCAGTGTAATTTAGGAACCCAATAAAAAGCAGTTGACCAATTGACCTTCCTGAAATATAAATCTAATGATGTTTGCTCACAATATAAAAGAAAATGTACAACTCACCATAAAATGCTCTCTTTGTATGCAAGTGACAAGTCAATAGTAGGAAGGCAGTTATAGAAGTGAAGAGAGAAGGTACCTTTTCTATGTTGGATCTTGTAAGAATAAACTGAAGGAAAACAAAATATTTTACACTCGACACTAAAGAATTAAACTGGCCTCACCCTCACTGGTGTGGCTCCATTGCTGAAGGTCCTGAGGTGGATTCCCAGTCAGGACACATGCCTGGGTTGCCTGTAAGGTCCCCAGTTGGGGCACCTACAAGAGGTTTATAGATGTTCCTCATTGACATCGGTGTTTCTCTCTCTCTCTTTCTCCTTCCCTTTCTCCACTCTCTGAAAATAAATAAAATCTTTAAACTGGCCTCAATAAGGCTAACTCTATTCCAATCACTAGCTATTTAACCTATTGTAGTGAAAACAAGAAAATATGGATGAAATAAATCTACATATAGTACCCCATTTTTGCCATTAATTTCAACTTTTAATAAAGATGCTAATTTGCCAGAAATTAAAAATTTTTATCCTCAACAGAGGACATATTTTCACTGCTTTCAGAGAGAGAGGAAGGGAGAGAGGAAGAGAGAGAGGGAAACATCAACGCGAGAGAGAGGCATCGATTGGTTGCCGCCCTTACACTACTGAACCAGGGATCGTAGGCACCTGGACCAGGGATCAAACCCACAACCCAAGGTATGTGTCCCCAGCTGGGAATCAAACCTGAAACCTTTTGGCTACGGCACGATGCTCCAACCAACACCAGCCAGGGCTAAACTTTTTTTGTTTGTTTTAAAGATTTTATTCCTTTTCAGAAGGAGGGGAAAGGAGGAAGAAAAAGAGGGAGAGGAACACTGATGTGCAACAGAAACAACTGGTTGCCTCTCACACGCCCCCAGCTGGGGACATGACCTGTAACCCAGGCCGCCCTGACTGGGAACTGAACCAGTGACCCTTTGGTTCACAGACTGGCGCTCAATCCATTGAGCCATACCAGCCAAGGCTAAACTTTTTTTTTTAACTTACTGATCAGAGAGAAAATGAGAGAGAGAGATTTATTGTTCCTCTTATTTTTGTGTTTGGCGGTTGCTTCTTGAACTCACATGCACCCTGGCTACAATGTTGGTATTTCTGGGGACAACACTCTAAACAACTGAGCTGCCCAGCCAGGGCAGAAATTACACTTTCGAATTCTATTTCCTTTAACGTTTTTACTATTTATCCCCTCTTGGGGATGGGGGGTGTACAAATGAAAAACAAGGTAATTGTCTCTTATGTACCTTTTAGCTAATTTATATTTTGTTAAAAGCCCATTAAATAAGTTTATTGCAAATGTAGGTGTCTTAGTTAAAAGTTCACTCAGAAGATCACAAAATTCAAACCCCTTTTTAAAAAACTCCAACTCTTATTACAAAGCACCTGAATACTAGAGCCAACTAAAATTAGACAGAGCAAGAGTCTAATGGAAAGAGAATGGATGTTGGAGTCCAAAACATTTGGTTCCTATTTAAGCCATGAGAATGCTAAGTCACCTTCTTCTGGCCTCAGTTTCCTTATATGTTCAATGGCAACGGTACACAAAAGTGCCGTAAGGATTTGATGAACTAACATCAGTACATAGTGGGAGATTATTACCACCAGTCCTCACTAAGTGGCAACTTTAATATATTAATTAGGTACTGTGAAAAAAAGATTTGTTCAACTGAATAAATATTTTTGTCCCCTTAGTTATTAATCTGTTTACTTGCTGTGTGACCTCCACCAACTACATAATTTGTAGGGCCCAGAGCCAAACGAAAAGTGCTGGGCCTCTTGTTCAAAACTCATTGAGAATTTCCAGGCAGTGACAGCAGAGCCTGAAACCAAGCGTGGGGCCCTTCTGAGCACAGGGGCCCTGCGCCCGTGTAGAGGTCACTCTGTGTGTGACGTAGGGACAGGCCCATTTCTACAGCTAATTCGCCCGGGTTTACAGTCTCTTAAGTGGAGATAAGTCATGTGCCTAACGGATGGCTTTTAAAAGAACTCTGAAAATATCAAGCACGTATATACAATGCATCCTCCTTATTCATGGACCCCATCTTTGCAAATGTGCCTACTCACTAAAATTTCATTGTTCCCCCAAAATCAATACTCATGGCACTTTCATGGCCGTTCCCAGACATGCACAGAGCCACGGCAAATTTAGTCTCCCCACAGGGCACATTCCCAGCTGAGGTCAAACAAGGCAGGTTCTGCCTCTCGTTTCAGTTCTCAGACAGCAGATGAGTGGACTTTTCACATCTGCTCAGCGTCACGGTTTTTGCACCTTGTTGCTTCGTGTTGAGTTCACTGTTTGGAACGCCCTCCAGGCAGAGCCATGCTGCACGGTGTTCCTGAGTACAAGAGGGCTGTGGTGTGTCTTGTGGGGAAGGTGTGTGTTAGATGAGCTTTGTTCAAGCACAAGTCACACATGATACTGTGGGCTGTGAGGTCGCGGTGTCAAGGAATCAACAAAGCTCTGCCATTCCACCTTTGCTCTATTTATAGAACCCTGGTTAAGGGAGGTGTTAATGAATCACCTAAATCAACACGAATGAGGTGTCTTTAAACAGAAACACGTGTAAAACAAGGTTATGTATTGATTGGCTGACAAGTGTCTGGCAGGAACCAAACGTTTAGTATTTGCCACTTCAATATTTGGGACAACTTTATACAACGTAAGTACTATGATCACGAGAATCCGTTGTATACAGTAGCCCTTCCTTAACCTTGAGGGGTATATTCAGGACCTCCAGTGGATGCCCAAAACTTTGGACAGTACTGAACCCTATGTATACTGTGGTTTTTCCCAATACATACATACCTATGATAAAACATAATTTATAAATTAGGCACAATAAGAGATTAACAACAATAACTATTAAAAGAGAACAACTATAACAATACACAGTAATAAAATTTATGTGGATGTGTTCTCTGACTCTGGAAATTTTTATTTAATGTTTTAGACCATGGCTGACCCTGAGTGAACTGAAACCACAAAAGTGAAAGCACCGATAAGGGGGAACTCGTGTACACAGGAAAATATGTTACTGTTTCTACAGGTAGATTATTGTAAATTACCTTTCACAGACAGCAATCCAAAGCTTATCTGGAGTCCACTGGGGTGGACTGGCCCACTGAGACGTTACCGTGGTGATGGAATGTTCTAGCTGTGGCATTCCAACTTCGTTCTATTTATAGAACCCTGGTTAAGGGAACTTTCAGAGGCAGATCATTCACTTAGCAGCCATGCGTCCTTGAGTAAAGTACTCAACCTCTTTTAAAACCAGTTTTCACTTTGATCTGTAAGGTGGGCAGAGATGCCTATTTCACGAACGTGTGTGCGTGTGTGCGTAGTGGGGCGTGGGGAGGAGGAAGAGGTAAATGGGATCTGCATGTAAAACTCCTCACGTCACACCTGTAGCCATTTAGGACACGGACGGGTATTTCGGGAGCACCTACCCTGTGCCTGGGGCTGTCCTGGTACTGGGACACCTGGGAACCTGCTTCCGTGGAGGCCACAGCCTACGGGTTTGTGGTAGGTGCCTAGTAAATCACAGCTATGTTTACTGATTTTATGAAAACTTCATGTTTTACTTGGAGAATTATTTTAATCATACATCTGTTTGCTCAGAAAAGGGAGTCTCCAGCTATTAAAAAAACCTTTAGAAATTCATTAGTCATAGTTTCTTCATCTCTTCGCAGAAATCGGTGATAGAGAAAGACTGGTGTTAAGGGAGGCAGTTTGCAGTGCCAGGGAGACCCACTGCCTAAAGAACTACATGAATGGCCCACAGGAGAAGCTCGACCGTGCAGTTCAGACAACACTGGGGCAGGGTGACCCTGGAGGCCAATGCAAGGCAGTGGCTAAGGATAAAAAGGTATTTTTTCATTTTTTTGTTTGTTTTTTGACAAAACTCCAAGATAATGCAAAAGGCTTACGTGGAGACTTAACCAGTTGACCACAACTCTGGCACCTGAGGGCCAGGGGCCGTGGCCCCGTCCTTCCTTCTCCAAGTGCAGCCTGGAGGAAGATTTTTGTATCAGCTTCCTTAGCGGGAAACTGGGGCCCATACCAATCAGTACAGAGCCAGTGTGAGGATTAAACAAGATACCTAAAGGCATCTACTGAATTGGACGCAAGAGGCTCTGACTGACATGAGTTGCCAAGTGAAAACCTTTTCTAGGTACTGAGGGCATTATAAAATAAGATAAGATCCAGTTCCTGGTTTCAGTTCTAGGTAAGGGATAAAATAGGCGAAGGACAAGCTAAGTAACATTGCCGGGAAGAGTGCAGTGTCTCTGACGGTGTTACCGCAGTCAGCAGAGAGAGGTCTAGGGCTGCAGGCATGGAGACAGACTTAGGAAGGACGTGGGAACTGAGCTGAGCTGGGCCGTAAAGGGTGGGTAGGACTTGGCTACGTTGAGAGAAGACGGGGGACATTTCTTCGTGGATCACGAGGGAGACCGCATGACAAACGTGCACTGGAGGCACTGCGTGGGTAAGGGGGTGTGATTTCTCCTCTGCCCTGCCAGTCCTCCTGCTGTACGCGCCCTCTCCAATCTGCACGCTCAGCCGTGCCGCCTCCTTCAGTCCTGACTGGAGGTCAGTGCATTAGAAACATCACACTCCCAACCTGGGAGATCAGGAATTAGTCTTGCTATGATAGATAATTATCTACTACTACACTAATGTAACATTGTGACTTATAATAATAAATACATATTTGGTCTTCATACCCGTTTCTGGCACAGAGCTTCTAAAACCCTTGGAATTGCCTGTGATGAGAATAATGGTGTCTTTTGTAATGTTAATGAAGTGACTTTTGGAAAGCACCAAAGATGGGCCCCAACCAGTCAGTAGAGCCCACGACCCCAGCTCCTTTAGCCACTGTGATTAATAATTTCCCCCTATATAACCCATCCCCTGGGATGCCATTGCGGAGCTAGGCCTTTGAGTACCAGCTTACCTGTGACTCTGTGCTTGGCACCATTTCCTCAACTAGTAAACCTGTACTTTCTCTGCTGTAAACTCCTGTTTGCTTTTTTAAAAAGACTTTATTTACTTACTTTTAAAGAGGGGAGGGGAGTGAGAAGGAGAGGGAGAGAAACACCCATGTACAAGAGAAACATCATTTGGTTGCCTCCCGCACGTGCCCCAGCCGGGGACCTGGCCTACAACTCAGGCCTGTGCCCTGACCCGGAATTGAACCAGTGACCCTCCCATTTTCAGAACGCCACCCAACCCAGTGAGCCACACCAGCCGGGGCTCTTGTTTGCTTTTGATTGATCTTTAATGTGCACAGCTGAACAGACCTCTTTAGTCTGGTAACACTTCTCCGGTCAAATTTCAGTAGTTCCTTCATGTTTAGAGAATAAAACTGAGGCTCCTTAACTTGAAACTCAAGGCGCTGCACAATCTGGCCCCCAACTGCCTTCCTTCCACTGTAGCCAGACCAGTTCCCCCAAATGCCATTTCAGTTCCCACCCATGTGCATTTGCTCACCCTCCAGAGTGCCCTCCTTCTTTTCTCCAACAATGTGAAAGCGATCCTATTTTCTCTTGTTTCCCGTCACCCCTCCTAAATGTTAGTGACTTGTCTAGCTCCAGGCTCAGTAGTGAAGTAGGTGATATTCATTACTGACTCCACTTTGCTACAACTCAGTCCCCAGACGCCCTCACCACCAACACCTTCTCTCCCAAAGCTTCATGGACCTGCTCGCCCTTGGTCCATAATCTTCACCATGGGCAGGATGCGTTGAAGTGTGTGTGGGAGATGTGTGTGCGCATGCATGTACCCATGAGCTCACCAGTGTTTGCTCACCAAGCCTGGAATTGCTCCTCTCCACTCTCTCCCTTCCATTTCTGACCCGCTGTCTCTCTCAGCTGATTTCTGGGCTTCATGCCTGTGTTCTCCTTTGGTGCCTACACCTCCTTGGACTAGGAACTCGATTTCTCCTTGTGGCTTGGCTCCATCTGGCATTTCCTCTAAATGCAGTTTTCAGGAGCTGTTTATTCTCTCAACTCTAAGCATATACAACCCTGAAGACTCCTTAGGAGATGCTCTGGGTTGGCCAGGGCTTGGGAAGGAGATGGGAGTCTATTTTCATCCGCCCAATACCTCCATCACAGTTTCAGTAAGTGAACTCCAGAGTACTGGACTAACAGGGAACATGTAAAGAGGTTGCACAGCCTTTTTAGTGCAAATCAGGCCATGAAGATATTAGTTGCAATAGGTGGGAGGGGTAAGCAGATGCAGATTCACCATCAATTTAATATACGTGAAGCTTCAGGGTCTCTTTGGAGGCCTTATATCTATTTTTGTAATTTAATTTTGATGTCAGTTTCTTAAAGAGACCCTGAAAGTGATTAAGCCTCCTCTACCCCTTCATTCTCAACTTAATCATTCCACAGAGTACAACAGTGGCTGTTCTGGTGGACAGGGCATGGTAATAATGGTGCAAACTCAATGCAAGCCTGTTAAAATTTACTCCCTGCCCCATGAAATGTGGATTTCACAGCTAGTGGCAGTGTTCTGGTTTGCAGCTTTTAAATGGCAGAAAACCTTTGCTCAGAAACAGCCACATCGCTCCTAATATCTTCTTGGACCTTGACTTCTGGGCGCCGTTCAGATCTCGTATCACCGGACTGTTACTCAAATCTCGCTCGGACTCGGCATGCCACGTGTACCTCAACCTCATCTTGACTCCCTGCCAAGTGCTGCCCCCGGTAGTGCCCTCGCTGGCAGAGATCAAGGTTCGTGTTATGTTATACATCCAAACATATGATATTTATATGATTTATGCCCAACCTGGTTAATAGATATCTACCGTTGAAGCTTCAGGAGAGAGGAGGTAAGGCTAACAGGTTAGCATGACACTATCAAGAGACGCTGCTGAGTTTTCCCTTTTCCTTACTCCATTCTTTCTTTTACAGAACTCAGTTACAATAGGCATATGAGTTTTTTCTAGGAATTTCATTGAAAATCCCCAATTTTACTTTTTTATAAATCACAGAAATTAAAATCATAAGACATTCTAGATCACACATATCTTGATCCTCCATGGAATTTTGTGATACCACGTGCACAGTCCTGTTCACCACGCGCATGGTCCAACACGGATGGCATCTCACCCTTGTTAGGGATGTCTCACGGTGGTCCAGTCAACGGCTGCCCACCTCCAATGATAAGAATCCACCTCTTGTTAGATAAAGGGTAGTTAGTGTACGCCACCGCGCGCTGCCCTTCAGGGGCATCCACGAAGTACCTGCAGGGAGAGGCTCTGCGATCACAAATCCAGTCTGAAAAGCTTGGAGTAGTTCCAGAACAATCCAGGCAGGCTTGAATAGATAAGATGGGGTCAACTCTAAGATAACACGAGGATGAGATATGACTTTGAGGAAATATGAGTTCATAATAGTGATTACGGTAGCATTTACAGACTGTTACTATAGGTCAGAAGTCAGGCAGGCACCACTTAAGTGCTACATATATGTATATATTTTGATCCTCACCTGAGGATATATTCATTGATTCAAGAGAGAGGAGGGAGAAAGAGAGAAACATCGATGCGAGAGAGAAACACCCATCAGTGTCCTCCTGTACGCGTCCCTACCCAAGGACCCATCAGTGTCCTCCTGTACGCGTCCCTACCCAAGGACCAAACTGCAACCCAGGCACGTGCCCTGACCAGAAGCAGAACCTGCAGCCTCTCAGTGTGTGGGACCAGGCTACAAGCACTGAGCAACACTGGCCAGGGCAGTGCTTTAGACATTTTAGCCATTTATTTCCCACACTATTTTCGTGAAGAATATTGTCTCATTTTCCAGTTGTAGAAACTAAGGCACAGAGTAGTCCAAAGTCATGCAGCTGATAAATGAACGAGTTAGGATTTGAATCCAGACCAGTTGGACCTGGAGTCTGGACCCTGAAGCACTATTGTAGACTACCTGAATAATTGTTAACTATGAATGTCTAAACCATGTGCTAGGTTTAGACGTTCTAGTTACTTATTTGATCCTCGCAATAGCAATCCTATGAAACACGTACTGTTTGTTACAGAACAGCTACTTGATGTGGTCACCGGCCTGCAGTGTCCACAGCATTATGGGTGAGATGAGACAAATTCACATGGGCTACTGAGTCCTGTGGAGGAAAAGGGATAGCACGTGTACTCTCTCAAGAGGAGAGCACCCCGACCCTTGCCTTGACAAGCTTTTATTGGCTTTCTAATAGCATATATCAAAGAAGGTTTTCATTCATTATACTTAGGTTTGCTTTAGGTAATTACTTTTTACAGACAGCAACAGAAGGGATGTTACTGATTACTTCTTACAGATTAACAAGGAAAAAAATGTTGCAAATGCAAGGGAATGATAAGAGTAACAGGTCTGGTTACACTTCAGTCCTTGGGAGAATTAGCACAGACTTCAGGGAAGTTATTTTAAAGATATGCAGTGAGTGCTCGCTGCCTGAACTCAGGGTGAGGGAGTTTTAGCAAGAGCAAGTCACAAAGTAGCCTAGGTATAATGCAGGCCTTGTTTCCCATGGGAAAACTTCCTCTCAGGTGTGGTCCTGCGTGCCGACTCATTCCCCACTGGTTTTGCACGTGGGTGCTGAGCTACATTTCCACGCCTTGTGGAGCGGTTCCCTACAGCTAAGTAATGTGCGTGAGGTCCAACAGTACTGAAGTTGGGATTCAAATCTAGGTAGCCTGGCTCTAGATGCCCTTGGTGGTCTACTCCTGTCGATGGTGAGTGTCACATACCAAGCTTTGTCGTGTGCAGGGAAAGCAAATGACAAAGTGAGCAAGAGCAGGATAGGCATCAGCTGATAAATATGTGGGGGGAAATGAGATGCTGACTGGTATCCAGGATACCCAGAGGACTCCCGACACAATCCTTCTTGCCAAGGACAGAGAGAGGACAAACTACCTGTAGACAGAAGGAGCCTCAACAGTCAGAAAGAATGGCTTCCCTGCACAAGTACATGTAGGAAGCTGCCTCTGTGAAGAGGAAATGAGACCTAACATAATTTTCCAGTGTCCAGTTTCAGAGAGGGGGTTGGGAAGTTTGTGGTTACCTGAGTGTTTACAGTGAACATGTGGAATGAAGGTGCACCTGGGGCAAGGCAAGAAAGTTCTATCTAAAATTCTGCCCATCGGATTCCCTCTCTGAACAGTATTTATTTATTTATTTATTTATTTATTTATTGTGAGCTATGTAGTTTTCATTGTACACAAAAGACTAAGAAATTGCCTCTAAATATTGAATTAGTTGTGCTGAATATTAACCAATGCAGTTTATGACTTCATTTTTTTCAGGAATCATAAAATAAACTTCTTAGCTAAGACTGGAGTCTTCTGGAATCTACATTTCGTTATTTGTTCATTCAGAGAACAATGCGCAACAATATAAAATAATACCTAAGTGTTTAGAAACTCATATTTGCAAAGGAAATTTGTAAGTTTTTTTTTTGAGGAAAAGGTATTCATTTACAAAGCAAGTAATTATTGTAAATACTCAAGGCTTCTTAGCTGCAATCATTCAGTAAATATTTATTTAACACCGTATTCAAGGTTAAATCTATTGTGAGAAAAATATAGTTTGAATTTCAGTTTAGTGATTATTTGGAGTCTCTTTTTTTTCTTTTGAAATTTTGTTTCTCAAGAAGTAGTAGGAAAAAAAGTAGCAGGGCCAACTTCTGCTCCATTCCAGGAAGACTCGCACTGCTACATGTGCTCTCTCCAACAGACACTATGTCTCGTTCTTACTTTTCATTCACCACAGGCCATGACAGTGTCTGGCACACAGCGTGCAAAATAAGTTTGGTGCCTGGAACCCACTGAACTCACTGAATGTGCGAGTCCAGTAATTACTAATTACTAACTACGGTGTTGTTAGTAATCCGAGGGCCAACGCTAAGTGACGGGGTCTGCTCCCTCGTCCCACGTCTCACTGGCCTCATTCGTCAGCGGCGTGGAGGTGGGGGGATTTCAACTCCCCGAGAACACATTTCTAACGAAATCTCTTTACTCGGATTAGAAGCCTTTGTGGTGTGTTTCCTTTGCGGAGAGAGCACGAATTTATGGTACGTAGCGCGGCGTGCTCTAAAAAGGCACGGTCTGACCTTGATGGACACCTCTGCTGGGGCGAGGGCGCGAATTCCTCCTCCTCGTGAGTATGGAACCGCCCGAGGGGAGCCCCTCTCCACCTACAGGGGAGTTGCCTGCTCGGCTCCGATTTCCGCCAAGTCACCCTGGTTGAAGGACTTGCAGCCTTTTTCGCAGGCCTGCTGCCGCCCGCCCGCCCGGGAATTCTCCCATTGGCTTCCGCACCGCGAGGGCACCGCTCATTGGTGCTGGGCCGCGAACGCGGTGTGGCGACAGTTCCGGGATGGCACCCGTGCTGAGCGACGGGAGAATTACTTGGCTTGCGCATCTGGGTCGTGTTTTGTAGTTACACTCACACCCGGCCTCCCTCCGCCGGAGCAAGGGCCCCGGAGCAGTGTGGCAAGAAGTTGGGGTACAGAGAGGGCCTCGGGTGCTGGGCGGGGGTGCAGCACGGGGGAGGAGGCGGCGGGGGGCGCCGCGAGGCGGCACCCGCGAGCCCGGGGACATGGCGCGGCCGGACGACGAGGAGCGGGTGGCGGCAGCGCCAGGGCAGGCGCCTGCACAGGGATACCTCCCTGTCCCGGGGGCCTCGCCGGACGCGAAGATCGGCGCGGAGTCGCAGAGCGAGCCCAAAGCCTGCTGCCTGGCCCTGAATGGAGTCCCCCGGGACAGCCCCGCGGCTGCCTCGGGAGCCCTGGGCAGCCTGCAGATTCAGCTGGCGCCCGAGGAGGAGACCCAGGTTCGGCTGCTGCCCACGGACCCCGGGAAGGAGACCCCAGGGGCCGAGGGCTCGCTGGTGCCCCGGACCGCACTCTCCCCGCGGCGCTTTGTGGTGCTTCTGATCTTCAGCTTGTACTCGCTGGTCAATGCCTTCCAGTGGATCCATTATAGTATCATCAGCAACGTCTTCGAGGGCTTCTACGGCGTCTCCTCGCTGCACATCGACTGGCTGTCCATGGTGTACATGCTGACCTACGTGCCCCTCATCTTCCCGGCCACATGGCTGCTGGACACCCGAGGCCTGCGGCTCACCGCCATGCTGGGCTCCGGCCTCAACTGCCTGGGCGCCTGGATCAAGTGCGGCAGTGTGCAGCAGCATCTGTTCTGGGTCACCATGCTGGGCCAGTCCCTGTGCTCCGTGGCCCAGGTGTTCATCCTGGGCTTGCCCTCCCGCATCGCCTCAGTGTGGTTTGGGCCCAAAGAGGTGTCCACAGCGTGTGCCACCGCCGTGCTAGGCAATCAGGTAAGGACTAAGATGAGAGATGAAAATCGGATCCTTAAAGCACCAGATAAAGTCATAGGCCATGTGAGCTAGGCGTGAGGATAGGCCCTCAGGAGGGTTGTCCATAAATGGAGGAGATAGGAGACGGCCTTGGATTAAAGAGGGGTTTTGATCTATTTGTAAGGGTAGAACTTTGAAAACCAAAGTGAGCATCTAATCATCTTGCTTTGAGAATTACCTGTAAAATAATTAACTAAATTGGCCCCTGTATGCCTCACATCATAGGAAACTTGTCGGCACAGTAATGAGTGAGACTTGGGTGGGTATTATTTTTGTCACCCTCAGGATATTGCAGAAGAAGGGCGTTGGATTCTGGGACGTTTGTTCCCCTTTGAGTGATCAGTATGAACAGCCCTGTTTAATTTTGTGTAGTTGCAATTGGCAGAGTGCCTGGTACATAGCATTTATAGACACTTATAAACGACTCCTAAATAAATGTTCTAGCGATAAAGACCTCACAACATTCCTAAGTCCAATTACCAATTTTTTATGATTAAGACAATAAAGACAAATCACAGATCTTGGAATCCATTGTAAAAGGGTGGCTTATGTTGCTAAGTCTCCATAAGGGGCTTCCTAGTCTTTTCTAGCACAATAGGTCCAAACCCCATGAGCATTACTAGGAGGAATGTCTTGTGTGGTTTTTTATTTGCAGATTGATTCTTTTATTGTAATTTAAATTTTGCATATGGAGTCCTATGATATTTTATGTAAATTGTATTGAGCCGTCATTCAGCTTGAGAATGTAGTTACAAATGTGTATACCTAAAACTTCACCTCTTTGTATATATATTGCTGCCTGTAACTATGTAACAAAAGAATGTTACTTTCTTCCAGTCCAACACTTGTTTCAAGATCACAATAAGATTCGTTTAGAATCCATAAAAAAGACAAACTCTACATGCTTATTGCTTTATATTTATTTCCTTTCTCTTAAAGCACAGAAGGGGTAGCTTGAATTATCGTTGTCGTGTGTCTAAAATAATCTGTGACCAATATCTTAGTTGTTTGCTTCTGGATGCTTGGATTGGCACTGTTTTCTTAAAGTATTTTACATTTATAAAATTATATTCAAGATTAAGAATTCATTGAGCTTGACATTCATTATCAACTCCATTGCTGTGAATTATCTATTCCATGGGTAATGAATGAAAATCTTTACCTGTAGGCAGATTTCCCGCTAACACTCAGTGCAACACCTCAGCCTGGATTGTGGAGTGATCATTTGTAATAATGTCCAACATTATTCAGCACTCACTAAACCCTGTCACCATGGGGAGTCCTTCATCTGCTTGTGTCATTTAACTTAATAATGTAAGGTAGGAACTGTTACTCTCCCCATTTGATAGATACAGAAGCTGAGACTTGAAGGGACAAAATTATTTTTCTAAAGCCACACGGCTATTTCGTGGCAGCATTCACACTCAAGTCTGTCTGACTCCTGACTCCTAGCTTGTAACTACCCTTCCAATACTGCCAGGTCTCCAACCTGAGATAAACTTTTAAAATGTAGACCAGATCATGTCTTAACCCTGCTTTGAACTTGCCAATGATCTCCCATAGTACTTAAAACATAAAGTCTGCTTTGAATTACAAAACCTTACTAATCTGTCTTCTTTGGTTCCTTAAACAATACTAAACTTGCATTTTGCAGAAGCACCTTTGCAGAAACATCCCCTCTACCTGGAATGTTCTCCCTCCTAGGATGACATTATTACATCCTTTTTTGTGGCTGAGCTCTCAGTTTGAGTTCCCTTCAAATATCATTCAGTGGCAATTCTGGACAGTCCCATTTAGAGTTGCCCAGTCACTTATGACATTATTAATTCTCCATGTGGTACCTGATAAGTATATAAACTGTCTGATACATTTATATGTTTATGTTTGTATGATAATACTTCTTTATTACCCAGGTCCCATCCCCACCATTAGACTGTAAATTTCGTGAAATTAGGCACGAGGTCTGAATGTACACAAATGCATCACCAGCATTTATTACAGTGCCTGGCACACTGTAGATTCTCTATAAATTTTGTTGAGTAGTATATGAATGAGTTTCAGACTCATGTAGATACTAGCCAGCTGGATAGTTCTACTTGGATATCCCACCAATCAAAATTGACTTTGTCTCCTAGCTCATCTCTCCTCATGTCTACTGCCGCTCTCAGCTTTGGCCACCTGCAGCTCCCATCTAGAGCCTGCTAACTGGCCTTTCTGTCTGCAGCTCGCCCCCTCCCTCTGTTCTCCGCCTTCATCCAGTGAGGTCCTTCTAACAGCAGATCTTCTGGGGACTCCCCTGCAGTAGACTTCATTGCCCCTAGGATAAAAGTAAAACTGTGTTGTGACAATGTGTGACCTCCAGCTCAGCCTCCTGCCCACTCCTCAGCTTCACCTCTCTCCATGCCACCCCCCATCCCATTCTCACATTCATAGTTTCTCTGCTCTGAGGGAAACTGTGCTCTTCTTGTAATTTCCCACAAGGTCATGTTCTCCCCTTCCTTTGGACATGGTGTCCCCTTGGCTGGGAACACTTCTTCACTTGGCTTTCTCCAATTTCTTTACATTTTTTAAATCCCCATCTGAGGATATGTTTATTGATTTTAGAGAGAGGAACTGAGGGTGGGGGAGAGAGAGAAACATCAGTGTAAAAGAGACATCCATCAGCCGCCCCTGTACATGCCTGAACTGGGCATCAAACCCACAACCTGGTTATGTATCCTGGCTGGGAATTGAACCTGCAGCCTTTTGGTGCACAGAACAACAATCCACCCAACAGAGCCACTTGGCCAAAAAACAACAACAATTTCTTATTCAGAACTTTGTTCCATCAGAAACTTTTCCTGAACTCCAGGTCGATCCAAGGTGCCCCTCCAAAGCACTGTCTTGGCTCGGGTGACTATATGTTCCAGTTTGCCCGGGATAGTGCGGGTGCCCACTGTTGTCCTGCGTAACTACTCCCAGGATCCCTTTCGGTCTGAATAGTGTTCTTGTTTGGTTCATAAATTACTTGATCTTCCCAGTCTTGTCACCTCGCCCTCTCCATCACAGTATTATACTCACCACACACTCTCTTGTGTGTCTGAGTGTAGGGTTCTTTTGTTTGTCTAATACATCTGAACAGAAGGTGTATATGAAGAATTGAGACATGAGAAAGCATCGGTTCAACACTAACAAATCTCTAAGGATTAGGATTTGGGGAAGGTGGAGATTACCTAGATATTTTAAAGAACTGGAAACTGCAACTAAAATCTGCTGATAAAATCCCCATTAACGCTTAAAAAGAGTTTTCATAAGACTCTCTATGATTTTTATTAGACTAGAGAGCCTCCACTGGCTGCCTTAGGGTTCCTCATGCAAACACAAATTAGGGGATTCCTAGGACTGGTCCCCATGTCTTTACACGTCCTCCCCACCCCCACCCCACCCCTAGCTTCTTCATGAAGCAGGTCTCCATCCCATAACTGGGAAGAGGATGTGAATCATCCCACAGGCATCCTTCTTCCAGTGCCACCCTCAGGGATACCAGGTCTCCATGTGTTCTAGGACACCATGTCACACACTGTTAGGCTGCACTTTTATGCTAGCCACATTAAACAATGACTGACAAGGAAGAAATATTGTTTTGTTTTTTAAATTATGTATTCAACCCATTGGTGTTATTGCAAAAGGTGCGACACTTTTCTTCATTTATCAGGGACAGAAGTTAGACATTAACTTCAAAAAAATCAGCAAATGGTTAACAGAGTTCCTTGAAAGTCTGTAATGTCTGGAGTGCATCCTAGAAAGGAGGAGGGGCAAGTCGGGTCCCGCCCACTTTCATGAGCTTCACCAAATACCGAACCCACTCAAGGGTGAAGAGAAAAGGCAACTTTCAAAACGGAGTGTTTATTAAGTGAGGTACTTGCTACGCTCCTTCCTAAGGGCACCAGGTGGGGAGCATGTTTTCTCAACTAGATGTCGGAGGTGAAGTGTGGAATCACTCCATCTTCCTCCCCTAAAGGGCTGTCCCATGCTTACGGAATTTTTTTAAAAAATGACTAAAGAAAAACAAACCCTACACACACTTTCCCCACCTACCTCCCAAGAAAAAGAAAGATAGATAAAACCAGATGCCCCTGATCACTCTCCAGAGGGAACCCGGGAGCAGCTTCAACGACCCAAAGTAGTCCGTTACAGAGTCATCACAAGCACCCTTGCTTTTAAACAAACAAACAAACAAACAACATATTTTCTGAAAAACAACAACTAGGACTGGTCACTTTTCTGGCAGTACACAATTACTCAAAATTAAGTAGTATTGAGAGGCAGAAAGGGACCACGCCCCCGGGTCTTGTTTCGCTCAAGTGCACTTGGGTAAGTGCCGTGCATTTGTCATTCCTGCAAAAATGAATTTTAATTTTTAGTCTTGAGTTTGGTTTAAACATTACTCTTAGTGTGATGCTGACACCTGCTGTGCAGGAAGGGCTCTGGAGAGATGCTCACAGCAGCACACACTTGCGGCCCTTCAGTCGTGGAGGCTCCAGGGCAGCCAACGTTGCTTCGTCAAGTGCATTCTCTAGGCCTTGCTGTGTGAGTGCAGAACACGACACATACTTGGCAATCTTCAGATAGATCACCGGCCAGCTTTTCGGCAGTCTCCGGAGTGATAGGCTTCTGTTTGCTCTTGGCGACTTTCTCAATAGTTGAGGGTCATCTCTGAATCATTTTGGGTCCCAACAAGCAAGATAGAAGTCTTCGGACAGTGCTGAGTTATCTCAGGCACCCACTTTTCTTTCACCTTTTCAAATGAGGATGGGGAGAGCACTGAAAAACAGGCTAGAAATACATCTGTGTGCGGATAACTCAGTGGTCGTAATCTGTTATCTCTTGCCTTGCAGTATCATGAAGTCCTTGAGAGTATAGCTGGCCACCAGTCATAACTGTGGCAGCATAGTTGTCAAAAACAGTCAGTTCATACTCAGATGGAAATTTGTTGCGTAGGATATCAGGAGGTGTGCTTTACCAACAGCACCATTGCCCACGACAGTGCACTTAATTGTCTGCATTGCTGAAACCGTTTTCTATCCACTTTAAATATTTTGGATCCGACGATGTCCTCAGCCTCTCCACAGGGCATTCCTCACCACACTCTCCTGTAATTATCTGTTTGTCTCTGTCCTGCTTTTGGTAAGGGAGCAAATGAAATATCTGTTAAATGTCATCTCTGCCTTCCTCTCCTTTTGTAACCTATTTCGGGCCCTTGCTCTTCACTTCCATCACCCAAAGAATCTAATATCTCCCTCCACTGGGCCTCCTTTAATACTTTGATTTTATTTCTCTCATTATGATTGTCATCACATTCAGCCTCCTATTTTCCTTCCTCATGTGGAATCCACATACAAAAAAGAAGCCATTCTGAAGTGTGCGGTTCCGTGGCATTTCCTGCGTTCACAGGGTTGTGCAGTCATCAGCTCTGTCTAGTCCAGATCACTCTCATCCTCCCTCAGAGAAGACCCCGTGCCCACTAAGCAGTCCCTCTTCATTCCCCCTTCTTTCAGCCCCTGCCATCGGCTGACTTGCTGCCTCCCTCTGGATTTACCTACGCTAGATATTTCCTCTGAATGGAGTCGTACAGTATGTGAACTTCTGTGTCTGGCTTCTTTCCCTTAGAAGTGCACCTCGTGTATGCTAGCTGTCCTCCTTGTGTTGTATTAATTGGCAGTATGTACTTTTGTCTCTCCTAATGTTGCGGAAAATAACTCACACACGGGGGAGATGGTGGAGCAGGATCCTTTATTACGCGCTTGCGGGCTCAGAGGGGTAAAATTCCCAAATCCTGAGCAATGAGCTCAAGCTGGAGTTTCTTTTATATGCATGTCACACAGGCAGAAGGAGGAGGGGAAGGAGTGCAGCTGCTAAAACGGGGGTTAGTGTACGACCTTGAGATAACTGCTTATCTGGGAAACGGCTGCTGCCTGAGAATGGCTGCTGGTCAGCTCCTACCTAAGAATAGCTATTGCTCAGCTATGTCCTGTTACACTAATAACAGCTGTTAACAGGACTGTTTATTTTACAGCTCGGAACTGCGGTTGGTTTTTTGCTGCCACCAGTTTTAGTGCCCAACACACAGAATAACACAGATCTTTTGGCTCGTAATATCAGTACCATGTTTTATGGAACATCAGCTGTCGCCACATTTTTATTTGTTTTAACAGTGATTGGTAAGTGAATTATTTTCCCTAAAGCTTAAATAGATAAATGCATGACAAACATGTGGGAAAAAAAAAGTAACCAGTCCTTTGTGTTGCTATCCTTTGTGAAGATTTGTGTTGCTATCTCAAATGCCGTTTGCTTGTTTCATTCTTGCTGTGTCACTGCCTTGCTCGTAAGGAATGCTCTAGCCCTAGGGCTCTGTGATGGTCTATCTATTTAATGTTGTAAAGGGTTTGAAGACTAATTCATCCCATTAGTCCCCCTACTAACTCTTCCTCCCTGATCAGTGTCAGTTTCAAACACATTACCTGCCTCCTCTTTGCATATGCCTCTATGTGATCTGCATTTTGTGCTAACCCAGCAGGGAGCAAGTTCTGGTCAATGTTTCGAAATGATGCACACAGGCGACAGCCTTCCTTTTAATGATAAACCCTTCCGAGGACCCTCAGTTTAACAAGTAACTGGATCTGAAAATGTCACCCAGTGAATGATCCTGGGCAGCGGCAAGCTGTTCGGCAGAATTTCAAACTGTGGCAACCATCTACTTGTTAGGCCCCCTGCCAAGCACTGCTGCCACCAGCCGTCCCTGGGTCCTGGTCCCTGAGTCCTCGTCCCTGAGTCCTCGTCGGGGCCTGTCTCTTGAAGCAGTCAGTCCAAACCAGCGGCAAGCTGCCATCGTCAGTTTGGAAGAAGGTTTGGGAAGGTCTGCTTTTTAAAGTTTATTTTTAATGGGAAACAGTTTTGATTTCACGGAAAAGGATTTAAGAAGACAGCTGCTGACCGAGTTAGGACACTGCCCCTTAGGCACTCAGTAGATCTTGTGTGTTTTTTTTAAGATTTTATTTATTTATTTTTAGAGAGGGAAGGGAGGGGGAGAGAGAGAGACATCAATGTGTGGTTGCTGGGGGCCGTGGCCTGCAACCCAGGCATGTGCCCTGACTGGGAATCGAACCTGCGATGCTTTGGTTCGCAGCCCGCACTCAATCCACTGAGCTACACCAGCCAGGGCGGCACTCAGTAGATCTTAATTTGAAGAGGAAAGTTACTTCAAAGTCGAAAGGCCATCTTTTAGTCATTACAATTTACAATTAAATTGGGGTTTTTAATTTACATATTAATTTTTACCATGGCTATAAAGGTAATGAAAAATTCAAGTGTTATGATCTCCAGATAAGAAATCCTCAGTTTTCAAAGAGAGGTACGCCAAGACTGTAGAGAGTTTGGATAGAGACTGCCTTTACAGATGAACTCCGGGACCCAGGTGCAGGAAGCTCAGCCCACACCTTAATTTCCCTTAAGACAATGAACAGAGAGAGTATTTTCTTGGTAGCGTGAAACGTATTCTGACACATGCAGCCTACTTATGGTTGGTTTTGTGTTTCAGGGAGTGACTGGCATATTCGCTGTGCGCAGATGACTTGAAAAAGGCCAAATTACCCCTGCACTATTTTAGCAGTTTCAAAAGGAAGTTTTAAGGGAAATCTATATTTTTAAAAAGCAAACTCGTTTTTCTGATAGCCATATTTGATTTGCTAGGTGAAGTATAGTTCATATGTATTTTGCATTAATAGGCCTTTTATGCAGTAGGGATTATAAAAATATAAAATTCTCTTTCTTTGATTGCTTATAAATCTTCACATAAATTCTGGTTTTCCTTTTTTTTAATTGTCTTCAATTGTCTCTTTGAAAGAAGTGACAGAGTAATGGATTGCTTATAAGATATCTGTTGATGCAAAGTTATTATATACATGCTCATATGTGTTTAAACATGTATGTGAGATGCTACAAATAGAAGATTTTTACCTGTTAAGGGAGGAGGAGAAAAAAATGATAATAGACGTGACCATGGGCGTATGACCCTGTGTTATTTGAGAAATTAAAAGAGAACTATTTATGTACATAATTACTTATTTACGTACTCATGGCTTGTGAGTAGACAGTGGAAACAGAAATGCAGGTGGGGAGAATGGAAAAATTGGACTGGAAATGGAATAGGAGAACAAGGGCTTATCGTCAGTTTTTGCTCGCGACCTGTGCTTTTAATCTTATGATACCAAGTGTAGTAGAAAAGTAAGATAATGTACAGTTGTGATGTGAGTCTTAGGTTGAAAATTGTGACATTTAAATAAAAAATTTTCCTGTTTCCTTATATCCAAATATTTCCTATTGAGGAAAATTTGGGTTATTTAAAAGTCCTTACTGAAAGGTCCTTAATTACTGAGAGACAGTCCTACTTTCCTCTCAGTTCTGCCCACGAATACTGCTTTGGGAGCCCCCCCCCCCCCAAATCTTACAAAATAGTGTAGGTTGCTGGTGTTTCCAGCAATGCGCTATACACTGACCTGGCGCACCCAGCCCCTTTCCTGAAATGCTCTCTTAAGGGCTCACGCCATGCACTGCTCTTGCCCTCCCTCACGGAGCTGGGGGACCATCCCCCTGGCACTTCTGGGAATTAGCACAAGCCTTCCACCGAATTGGCACCGCCACTCCGTTCTTCCTGGGAGGACTCTGTTATGGCCCCTAACATTCGATTGTTTGACAGGTGCCAACCGTGCCTGCAGGCACACTGTCCCTTTACCTCACTGAGCCCTCACAGCCCCGTGAGGGCGACACTGTTATCATCATTCCTGTTTTATAGACGAGGAAACCGGGCGCAGAATTCCAGAAAGTGTAACCTCCCCAGGGTCACAGCTGCTAAATACTGGAGATTAAGTCTGAGCCTAGGCAACCTAACTCCATATGGAAAATGTCATATATGAAAATATATCATTTTAATTTTTATTTACTCTTCTTTTTTGTTGTTCCAATTGCAATTCTGGTGTCAGTGGCTGTTGTGTTTGAAAACTCCACAGCAGGGCAGCCCAGTAACCGAAGTGTGCCAGTTCAAACCCTCACCTTCACGACGCACTGAAGGGAGTGGGTGGCAGAAAACAGGAGTAATGGAATCAAAGTATCTCTGTTAATTCTCTTAAACATGTGAGCATATCCATGTGTGCACAGTTTTACTTTTGATTCTTATAGGCACAGAATATTTATATATGAGCTGCTATTGTAAACTTTTCACAGAAATACATTTCACTTCTTCCGTAAGAATTTCAAACCCCTGAGATAAATTTAGTCTCTGATCTTTACAAATAAAAATATTACTAAAAAAAAGTAAAAGAAAGTAAATAAAAGGAAAAAAGTGTATTTTGTGTAGCACTCAATAATTATAAAATTCTTTTACATGTATCATATTATATAATCCACATAATTGTTTGGTTATTCCAATTTTTCGGATGAGAGAGCTATAGTCAAAGACAGGAACTGACTTCTTCAGAGGTGGAGCCAGGATTCAAGTGCATATTTGTCTTATAATAAGTTAATATGTTAAATATCTGCTTGAATCACCCAGGGACAAATAATGAAACTGAAAGGTAGTGTTATTGTCTAATTTCAAAAGGAAGAAGTGGTCCCATGAAGACGATTAGCTGGTTCATCATGGGAGAGGAAGTTTGAATGTGGTGCCCGGAATCCTTTGGCTTCTCTGCATGCTTGCTGCCCGGGGTGGAGAATAACTACTTTAACGGTTCATTATTTTATTGGCACAAGTTTTTGGTGGGGAGAAGAGAGAGAGTAAGACAGCAATTGTTTTTCAGTTTCAAAGAATAAGGGAAAAGACATATTTTATTCTTTGAAAATGCAGTACAACTTAAACAGGATTTTGTTCCTTTTTCTTTACTTTCATATAGACTTAAACCCAGCGTTATTGCATTGTGTAGCTGGTCGATACAGGCCTGATTTCAGCTGAGAGGGCAGTTGACTGCCTGAAACAAAAAGATAACACTTGTATTCAGACAATTAATCTAGTGGAGTTAAAGCTATTAAGGATTGTTTTTATTTTGCATGTGAGTTCAGAACTGAGCCACTTAGACTTACCTTACCGTAGTAAAACCTAAGAGACGTAAGACTCTACCTAAATATTCATGACTACCTTGAATAACGTTTTTACATTCTGAAACTTTGTTTTACAGCTGTGTGAGTTCTCTATTATCAATATTAATAAACAGAGGTATCTCCTATCTTAACTAGGCCACTTGCAGGAAAGGACAGCAGCCGTCCTCTGCAGTGCAAGGAGCAGATAGGGCGAGAGGAAGAGGAGGAATTGCGGCCACTTAAAGTTTTTATGTCTACCAGTCCTCCAATGTAAGAATGTTAAAAAGTAAATACTTATGAGTTGTGTCTCCTCTTGAATTAATTCAGACACCTGTAAAAGTAGAAGTCTGTTTTAGTTATGGCATAATTAATCCATGTTATGGTGAATAAGGAACTTTATTTTGTTCTTTTTACTTTGAGCGGTAAACAGGAGAATTTGAGAACTACAGTATTATATAAAAGTTTTAAGGATGATTTCTTTGACAGTGATTTTCAAACATGGCTGAGTGTTGATAGCATTTGGAGAACTTTGTGTTTAATACAGATTCTCAGGTTCTGTTCTGGAAGTTCTGATTCATTGAGTCTTGGATAGACTCTTAAAGTCTGTATTATTTTTCAAGTTCTACAGGATTTTGATTGACAGCCAGGCTCATTAGATTTAGCCCACTTTTGAACTACAAAGCAGGCCTTCCTTGTTGGAAGAAATAGCCACTATTAAAAGAGGAAGTTCTGATCTTTTAGAAAATATTACTTTTTTCTGAATCCATTTACCTTCTTTTTTTGGTTTTTGAATTTACCCTATTTCATTGATTCTAAAGTGTACATTTTTAAATGAAGTCTCTGAAATTGAAATGTTTTTAATAATCAATGGCCTGTCACAGTGGCGACTGAGACATGATTACGTGAAAACCTACTGATAACCTGGCAAGATCACTGAGTGCCAGCATCAGACCATCTTAGATTTCATGAGGCAAAGAATTTCACATTTGTCTTAGTTTCAATTTTCGAGTCAGTACTAAAACTAGATTTTAATTTCCAATGTAGCAAATGTTAGCAGTTCATCTCTCCTATGAAGGAAGTAGTCTTGACTTCGGGCCAGCCAAACCCTGCAGAAATCTCTCCTTAGTCATCTGTTGCAGGAAGTGTATAGAACCTTCCTGTCCAGCACAAGGGCAGTCTCTCAACGGCTGGCTGAGAAGCCTGTCTCTAACCCCGTGGACGGGCTGTGCTAATGAGCCTTGCAGAACCAGAAACCATCCCGCTTCATGCCTCTCAGCTCTGCCCCTAGCTCTTCCATGTGCAGCTACAGGGAGTCAGCAAGAAGGACCAGCTCTGCTCCCAGCATGCACCTGGACCTTTTCATTTCTACAGGTGTGCTTGGATAGATAACATTTATACCAGATTTCAGAAGAAATAGTTGCTACCTCAAGACAATCCTCTACAAGTTCAATAATGTATTGGCTGCTCTTATCTGATGTCACCTCTAATTATAGATTGAACTAAATGTAGCAGTAAATTGTCGAATAGTTAATAGAATAAAAATTAATCTTGCTTAACAAAAAGGAAAATAATCAGTGGGTGAGGTTGTGATATAGTATTAATGATTTCTCCGGGCTTTTGTTTGTTTGTTTTGCAGTTTCAAATGGGCCAGATCTTGGTTTCAGTCAGTTTCACTGCCAAACTAGCCATCACTTAGAAGTTAGTGAAAGAAGAAAGGCCTCACTCTTGGACTTTCACTGCCTCTTTAAACCTAAACCGAATTTAGTGTGCTTACTAAGGCAGTTACATTTGTTTAAGTATCTTTTCTTGTATTTTTCCAGCATTCAGAGAAAAACCTGACTGTCCGCCCAGTCAGGCCCAAGCAGCCCTTCAAGACGCCCCACCTGGCCAGTACTCCTATAAGAAATCAATAAGGAACCTGTTCAAAAACATTCCTTTTGTCCTTCTATTGATCTCTTATGGTAAGTGTTTCCTTTTATCCTCTTTGATGTCTGTATAAACCTTTGAGCATTGTAGATTCTTTTCATATTTTTGCAGTGGCTTGAGCTTTAATTACTGAGGATTGTTAGCTCTACAAAAATAGTAATAAGAGTCCTAAACTTAAATTTTGAACTCAAAGCAAAAAAACTTCAGGATGCATTTTCTTACATGTTTTTAAAATAAATAGATCTCAAATAGGGAAGTATTGTCTTCTTTTGTGGGTTCTCATGGGTATTTTAGGTCCTTTCTGAACTATAGTTACTGGCTGCTGTGAACATGTGGCAAATGCCACCAATTCTTTTGTTTGACCTGTGTAGACCGATGTCGATCCTGACTACTTGATTCAAACCAGACATTAAGGAGGTCACCGTGACCAGTTCTAACTTTAAAAAATTCTCATCCTTCCAGATCTTTTAGGATGGCTGGCAGATACTCATCTTCACTCTGTAGCTTTGACTACAGACACCAACGCACTTGGTTTGCTTCAGAGATTTCTGACAGTTTATTCTTTGTTTCTTACATCAGTACTGTTGTATCAGCCACCAGCACCCCCTATATCTGTCTTACTTGCCTTCAGAAATGGCTCTCTGCTGTCTTCTTGACATTTTGCGGGAGGGCATACCCTAGTATATAACTGCTTTATAGCTTGTAACAAATTATGCCCTGACTTAAACTCTCAGTCTTTTACCAGGATTAATTCCTTTATATTTTACTGGAAATAGTTAAATGCAAAGGTATTACATTTAATCTAACGGATATTTATGTACCCACCATCACTCAACTTGAACACCTATCGTCACTTCGTCATTCTTACTCTATCTCCTCTCCTTTTTCCCTGGAATATTTTAAAGCAAATCCCAGGTGTTACAGCATCTTATTGTTAAATACTTCAGCATATCAAGTTCCTTTTCTTAATTTTGCTCTTTACCTCCACTGGTTAGCTTAAATCTAAAGCTACTAATTAGGAAGTAGAGTGGTTCACTATTATCTGTTAGAGCAAATTCGTTTCTTTAGCCTGTCATTTAAGGTGGCTTTTCTCCAGTCTTCGTTTATCTCTTACTGTTTCTCAATACAAAATTCTCTTTCAGCCAAGTTTATAACCAATCTTCTGTCTCACGCACTCACAAATCTGCCTCCACATGCACTTGTATACTGTTAATTCTGGTCTCTAATTGTGTGCCAGTATTTCTTGTACTGGAAATGTGCTCCTTTTTTCCCAAGCAGTTCTACCAGAGCTAGCTTCCCAGTTACCTCACTCATTGTTCATTTTGTTATTTATTCATGTATTGATATCAACAATGGTGCTCTAGATGCTGTGTGAGCTAGGAAGAAGAATGATACACGATTTCTGTTCTGAAGTAACTATAATTCAATTGGGGAGATAGTAGAAACATCCTAAAAACAAACAGCAGTGTAAGGGATATTTATCAAAAGGTAACAGCTTGCGCCCTGGCTGGCATAGCTCAGTGGATTGAGTGCGGGCTTCAAACCAAAGTGTCACAGGTTCGATCCCCAGTCAGGGCACATGCCTGGGTTGCAGGGCACAGCCCCCAGCAACTGCACGTTGATGTTTCTCTCTCTCTCTCTTTCTCCCTCCCTTCCTCTCTAAAAATAAATAAATAAAATCTTTAAAAAAAAGACATCCTCTTCTCTTAAAAAAAAAAAAGGTAACAACACAAGAGAAGTTGCATAGCAAGTGTGTGCTAAAGGCACACACTTCCATGATCACCAAAGCGGAAAGTAGGAAACGTCACTTTTGCTCCCTTTAAAGACATATGGCCATTCCGTTAAGTGCCTGGAAAGAGAAAACTAGAATACTTGTCAACAACTGTAACGACTAGATGGGGATCGGGGTTACCTCTGGGGAAGAACAGGAGAGAAGGGTGAGATTAGGGCAGGTCTGAAAATGAAATCTGAAGCAAAGATGGCAAAGTGTTTGTGTTTGAAAAAGCTGGGTGAAGAGCAAGAGTGTTTGCTAAGTTATTCTCTGTACTATTTTGTATGCTTGAAATATTTAGTAAGAAAAAGAGAGAGAAATAATAAACTTAAGTTTCAACTAAGTTAAGGGACTCACTTGAAGTCACACATCGTGTGCAAGGAAAAACCAGGACTCAAGCCTCGTCAGGCTTCCTGATAACCAGCTGTTTTTATTTTTCTCTTTTTAAGCATTCTTAATTAATCTTGTCTTACTAATTGCTGTGCAAGTCTTGCTGCAGGGGTGAGATCTCCGAGGCAGGGTTTCTGTCTTGCACTGTAATGCTGAGTAGCTCGAGGGCTCTGTGGGTGCTCAATGACCAAGCTGTGGCTTCATTGCCGTCCACAGTGTTGTGTGTGGGGATTATGGTTTGTGGTTGTGGTATATCAGTGTGTACGTAACAATAGAGAATGCACTGATAGGATGTTCCTGTCATAATCTCTAGTAAGTTAAGTGTTAATTGTATCAGTCCACATCCTGAAAGGGAATGGCAGGAGTTCTTCATTTTTTCTGTCAAATGAGAAATATATTATTGTATTTTGCCAAGTATAATGCACCCCTGTGTATAATGCACACCCACATTTTCATCCCAAACGTTCAGGGAAAAATCTTTTGTTTAAATTTTCTAATTCAATTTTTTATTCATTTATATTTAGATACTTGTTCTTTGCATTATAAGGGAATTTTAGCATTTATTTTGAACATATTATGGTACAAGAAATTTCATGTAACAAACAATTACAGAACACAAGAAAAGATAGAAGGTATTTCAGGTATTACCCATGTATAATGTGCATCCTTATTTTTCCCTAAAGAAGTGGGGCAAAAATGTGCATTATACATGGCAAAATATGGCGTATTTTCACAATTGTCATAGAGAACTCCATAGCACTTTATGAATTAGTAAATGGTACATTTACAGTTTTCTACTTATTATTGTAGGTATCATGACTGGAGCATTTTATTCAGTTTCAACGTTATTAAATCAGATGATACTGACATATCATGAGGTAAGCTTCTGACTATATTGTGTTGCTTGGCTGGCCAAGAATTTTTCTTTAGCAGTGGTATTCCGGTTGGATGACCCTAAGATTAAAGGTTTAGGACCTTGTTGCTGTAAATGATTTATATTTGTTTTAATTGAGAATACATTTGCCCTGGCTGGCGTAGCTCAGTGGATTGAGTGCGGGCTGTGAACCAAAGTATCGCAGGTTCAATTCCCAGTCAGGGCACATGCCTGGGTTTCAGGCCACAGCCCCTTGCAACCACACATTGATGTCTCTCTCTCTCTCTCTCTCTCTTTCTCCCTCCCTCCCTTCCCTCTCTAAAAATAAATAAATAAAATCTTTAAAAAGAGAGAGTACATTTAATGCAGTTTGTAAAACATACAAAATGGAAAGCAGAAAATATTATAGCTTTGACAATGCCTGTTTTCTTTTTATTCTTTAAAAAAATGTATTTTATTCCCACGTGAGGACATGCCCACTGATGTTAGAGAGAGGGCAAGGGAGGGAGGGAGAGGGAGAGAAACATCAGCGTGAGAGAGAAGCATCAATGGCCCCTCCTGCACGCACCCTGACTGCAGCCCAGGCATGTGACCTGACCGGGAATCGAACCCATGACCTTTCGGTTTACAGGACGACACACTAACCAACTGAGCCACACCAGTCAGGGCTCTACTATTCTTTTTTAAAGAAACTTTGTGATTGGTTATATGGAAAAAGACAAAAATTTTAAGGAAAACTAACACAAGCATAAAGAAGTAAATATCAAGCTCCAACTTCTCTTCGCCTTTGAAAGGAGAGAGCGGTTGTAATATGTAAAGGCTGTCAGATTAACCTCCTTTTCAGCATCTGTGACTGACTTAAGAATTCTAACTAAAATCATTGTACTTCTTCTTGTGGAGAGTCAAGAAAATTTTCCTTTAAAAAAATTTATCGATTGATTTTTAGAGAGAGAGAGAGAGAGAGAGAGAGATGAGAAACATTGATCTACAGTCCCACTTATTTACACACTCATGGTTTCTTCTTGCGTGTGCCCTGACCTGGGACTGAACCTTGATCTTGGTGTACTGGGTCAACCCTCCAACTAACTGAAATATCTGGCCAGGGCAAGAGAAGTTTCTTTTTGATGTCTCCATATTTTAGGGTATTTCCCCCTGATTTTAGAGTACAATAGAATGTCCTTTATATGTGCTTTACCTTCCCCCGTCCCCATCCTAAAACACATACTGAATCTTCCTGTTATATTGTATGCTTGACCATATCTAATTAATTCCATTGGCTGTGTGAAGGTATGAGAACGTGAAGGATGTCTTTGAATTAGAAGTGTCTGATTAACTTCTCATAAAAATTCTTTTAAGGGAGAAGAGATGAATGCTGGGAAGATTGGGCTAACACTAGTGGTAGCCGGAATGGTGGGCTCCATTCTTTGCGGCTTATGGCTGGATTATACCAAAACATACAGGTAAGCAAAAGTAGATAAATGTATGGTGTGCAATCCAGGGTATTTTGGTTGTAAAGAAAGCTTTGCTTTTTACTTAAAAAAATGTTAAAAGTGTTATTACTACCAGACTCGGATTCTAGGCACGCTTAGGTTCCTTTCTCTTCTGAACATTTGTATAGCCTGTATCTTGTCTTACTCTGTTGGTCATATTTGTTCAACTTTGAGGACTTGCATACATTATGAACCTCGTTCACCTCCAGCAACACTCTTACATACCACTTCTATTCTAAAAAAAAGTCCTTTCTGAGAAACATTTAACTCTGACAGAAATTTTTTGCTGCTCTGTTGTGAGTTTAAAAACAAGTAAAAAGTTGTTCTTTACAATCAGATTATTATTATTGAACCTAAGTATTATTGTGGCAAAAAGTTTTGACTAACGTGCCCTCAACTGTAGCACCACTTAACTATAATACGACACATAATACGAGAACACTACTAATCGTATGTCTGTGTGAAGTCAGCAAAATGCGAATACAGAAGAAAAAGTGAGTAGCACCACCTGGAGGCTGAAAGGGGCTTCAGAGGCAGCGGCGGTTGTGCTGGGCCTTAAAAAACATCGCTACAGTTTTTTTAATAGACAGAAACTTTCCATCTGCTTCGGAGGAATGCATGAAGGAATGAATGAAACTGAGGTGAATAAATGGAACGAATAAAATGTGCAACTGTGTCCTATGCACGTTCAAGGCCCAAGATATGTTGAATACCTTCATCTAAACCCTTTCAAACTGCCTCTGACCTTGAAGTCCCCGAGGTAGTTCTCCTGTGATTGAAGGTAGTGTTGCTGCAGCTTCACCATCATGCAACGGTGCTAGAGTGAAACCCACTGAATTTATAGATGAAGGGGGTGTGTAAAGGGTTAAATTTATTAACAGTTTTTGATCCACTGTGTAATCAGAAGACTTGAGAGGCGTTGAGACGTGTTCTTTGTGGCCCTGGCTGACTTCTCAGGCTAGCTGCGGCTGCGCACCGCACTCTCAGCTAGGAACTGTGGCGAGCGGCGTACGGTCGCTGTCCTTAAGGCACTTGTGGTCTAAATGCGAAAAACAAGGTGTTCATGTGTGAAGAATTAAATATAACATTATGGACTAAAATAGTTGTCATAATTCCAATAGGCGTCAAGTGCCACTTACGTGTATAGCAAAATAATAAGGGAACTCAGAAGAAAGAAACAACAGTATGCGCTTCAATGGTTAGGGAAAGCATTTTAGAAAAGGTGGAATTTAGTCTGAGTCCTGAAATACAGATAGGGAACCATCCCCTTTGGAGACATAAAAATGGTTTTATCCGTGTGAATATTCCTCCCTGTGTGAGCAGGAGACGTGGCGTGGGCTTTGTTGTTGGCCGCTGTCAAAGTTTAAGCTTGGAGCCCATGCTTTGGTGGAAATATGTTGCATAGATAACGGAAACCTAATCTTGAAAACCACAGTATTTATTGCTGTGTGGACAGAGCAGTAGCTGACCACATGATTTTTATGTTTCTGACATAATCCTAATAGTTTTTTGTTTTGTTCTAGACAGACTACTCTGTTAGTTTACATTCTGTCTTTCTGTGGAATGATCACATTTACCTTCACCCTGGACCTCGGACACATCGTCCTCGTGTTTGTCACCGCAGGGGTGCTTGGGTAAGCGTCGGTGTGCTTTAAGGGGATGGTGGGGTGAGGTTGTGATTCTGAAGTGCTATTACCGTATGTTTTTAATTTTTCAAGTTCATCCAAGGCTTCTTTAACACTTTAAACTCTAAAAGATTCACCGTGTGCATATAAATGTATAATTCTCTAGAAATACAAAAAAAATTTAAATTATTTTTTAAATAATATTTTTTAAAATTTAAATAATTTAAAATTATTTTTTGGTTTATGTGGGTGAAAAACGGATAAGCCTTACTTAGTCCCAGTAACTTTATTTAGTTAGAAAGGCAACTGATTCGGAAAACTAGCAGTACATTTTTCTCAGAAAAAAAATTAGAAGTTGTTTTCCTTCTCAGTTCTCGTGACCTTGGACTGCCTGATGAACGATGGTGCCTTACTTGCTTGCATACATCAACTTCAGAACATTCCCTTATTTGATCATTAGAATAGGTCTGAGAAGTAGATTGATCGCCTCAGTATGTGTTACCGTCCTTCTGCTCATTTTGTAACTCTGGGTTTATTTTCCTAGTTTCTTCATGACTGGTTACCTCCCCTTGGGCTTTGAATTTGCTGTTGAAATCACTTACCCTGAATCTGAGGGCACTTCTTCGGGTCTTCTTAATGCTGCTGCGCAGGTAACCCTCTGTTGCCCCTCTGCCTGAGATGATTTGTTCACCGAATACTCTAGCGGATAATGAGTTTGCCCTAGATTTTGTTTTGAAATTCCACCTTTCAATGGATATTTCTAGAAGCCAAATCAAATGAATACAAGAGCTAAGGAAAGTTCCGGGGAAAACATATTTCTTTTTAAAAAGCGGCCCTGGCTGGTGTGGCTGCAGTGCATTGAGCACCGGCCTGCCGACTGAAAGGTCACTGGTTGGATTCCCAGTCAGGGCACATGCCTGGATTTCGGGTCAGATCCGTGGTTGGGGGTGTTGCAATCAACCAATCAATGTTTCTCTCCCTCTCTTTCTCCCTACCTTCCCCTCTCTAAAAATAAATAAACAAAATCCTTTTTTAAAAGTGAACTTCATAAAGTAATTCTCTTATTTTATTTTAGATATTTGGAATTTTGTTCACACTGGCTCAAGGAAAGCTCACATCAGACTACAGCCCTAAGGCAGGAAACATTTTCCTCTCTGTTTGGATGTTTGTGGGGATCATTTTAACAGGTACACATGCATGTTGATTCCGAATGGCTTGGCAGGACTCAAGGAGAAGATGAGATAAAAAGCAGGATATTACTTGTTTCCTTTCAGTGATATGAATCTGTTCGTTTATCTTTCGGGTTTCAAATTCAATACGATTGCTAGGCATAGAAAACAAAGCTGCTGTAACAAAAGGCAGTCAGGAGCTGGAGTGGGCGATACCCGGCCTTAAGTGCTGATTCTGTTACTCCCTGGCTGCGTGACTTTAGACAAGCGACTCAAACTTTCAGATCCTCCTTTCCTCCCTTGCGATAGGGTGTTTAAAAGCCTGACTTAGAGGGCTGTCCGTGAGGGTCAGCGAAGGTGATCCAGGAAAAGCTCCGAGCACAGTGTCTGAGGCCGAGGACACGCCTCCTCGCGTTAGCTGTTGCCCTGTGGGCCGAAGTCAGAGGGCAGCGGAGGGACGGGTGCTGGGCGTGGTTAGCCAGTTCTCGCACTTCTCGGGTGTAATCAGAGTAGACGTGAGCAGGAGCGTGAATCGTGCCCGACCTCTAGAGGAAAAGCCTGTTGAAGAACTCGCGTCCATCGTTTGTCCAGGCACGCAGTGCGAAACTGGGCTTAGAGGCGCGATGTGTCCGGTAGTGCTCTCTGGCCCAGCCTGGCTCCTGCTGTAATTCTCACTTCATTCATTTCTTTCTGCCCTCCTTGACCAACACGAGAGACAGAATCCGTCAGAAAGACGTGAATGAAGGCTTCTTTTCATGGTCATTGAGTGCCTGTTCATTCGTTTGGAAGCCCCCCACATGGAATCTTACCAGCAGTCAGCAGGCACATTGGAAATACACAGCCAGCGAAGGCCGCTGTCCGTCACCCACCATGTTGAACGACAGCGACTGCCCCGCGCCCTCCAAGGAAAACATCCTGCAGGAGCATCTGAGCTGTAGCCTCCTGACAGATGTGGTCAGTTGGGTTCAGATAAACTCAGAAAAATTACCTGAAGAAACAAAAGCACATCCTACTTTGAGGGAGCCTTTCCCCTGTTCTCTTCAGTTAGTAAAGTAAAACATACAAAACTGTGAGACATGTAATACAGTAACCGTCATAGGTAATTCCACATTGGTTCTGAACCTCCAGGGAAGTAACATTTGCCTATTTATTTAATAGACACTATTCGTGCTATTGTGGACCCGGAAAAGAGAGCCGTTTTGAGCTCTGTGTTCACCTTATTTGTATGGTCAGATGAACAAATGTCAATTCCAATATTTTCAAGTCTAGAAAATTAATGAAGTGAATAAAGAGCTTTAAAATAGCTTTACATCGATGCTTCTGCCATCTAAAAATGCTAAGTCATTTGTCTCACATATTGCGAGTATTTTGCTGAGAGAGTGTGATGGATTTTATGTCCAGCGCTCATTTGCGAGGACAGGAAAGAGGGCTGGGAAGTTCCTGAGGTGTGGTGAAGGCGGCGCCTTTTCTTTCTGCATTTTCCCCCCCGAGGGTTGCTGGGCGTTCCTGCTCTGACCCAGGAATCAGCATTTGGGTGCAGTGCACTTTGCTTTCCAGCAGTGACAGCTGTCTGTACAGCGCGTTATCTGTCTGTAGTCCATTTCCATCCATTGAAAACAGTAGGCGATAATGCCATTCATCATGTTTCTAAATTCTATAATTAGCATTAATGATAGAGAAATACATTTTCTTCCTATTAAAAAAGTACGTGAGTAGCCTCTTTGATCTGGCAAATCATACACCACTGCAGAGCTGCTCATCAGTGGCGATCACTGCTGAATTTAAAGCTCGTGTTTTAACATCTCCTGCTTTTAAATGTGATCTCGTTACACGCCAGCACCCGTTTCTTCAAAGTCATCTAAATGCATTTAGAAAAGCCATGTTTACGTGTCCAGTTACTCAGCATAAATATCTGAATTTCTAGACCACTGGCATCAGCAACAGAGCAGAATCATAGGGGCAGTGCAGATTTCATAGGCTAACTTTTACAACACCAATTTTACTTTCATCTTTTATTTTCACTTTGCTTTATGACTGCTTAGGTTAGTTAACTACCCACAAGCTTTTAGCTCCATTTCTTATTTTACACTCTCGTTGAGCAGTCTGTGGCACTAACTACCACTTATGCTAGTAACTCCAAAGCTGTGTCTCCACATCGTAATTAAAGTGCCAATGGCTGAAGATAAAGAGAGAATCTTAAAAGAAGCAAGAGAGAAGCAATCGGTTACCTACAGGGGAGTTTCCATAAGAGTGTCAGCTTATTTCTTAAAAGAAACTTTGCAGGCTAGAAGGGATTGGCAAGAAATATTCAAAGTTGTGAAAAGCAGGGACCTACAGCCAAGATTGCTCTACCCAGCAAAGCTGTCATTTAGAATGGAAGGGCAGATAAAGAGCTTCTCAGACAAGAGAAAACTAACTAAAGGAGTTCATCATCACCAAACCATTATTATATGAAATGTTAAAGGGACTTATTTAAGAAAAAGAAGATCAAAACCATGACCAATAAAATGGTAATAAATACATATGCATCAACAATTGAATCTAAAAAAAAAAAAACAACCCTAAGCAAACAAGAATGGAGACAGAATCATGGATAGAGATTCTCTCTTTCACGGTTGCCGGATGGGAGGTGGGGCAATGGGTGTAGAGGTGAGGGGATGAAGAAGTACAAACAGGTAGTTACGGAATAGCCATGGGGATGTAAAGGACAGTGTAGGAAAGGGAGTAGCCAAAGAACTTATACATATGCATGACTTAAGGACATGAACAATGGTGTGGGGATGGCCCAGGGAGTGGGGGGTGCTGGGTGGAGGGGAGCAATGGGGGAAGAATTGGGACAACTAATAGGATACTCAATAAAATATAATTTTAAAAAGAACTTTGTAAACACTAAAAAACCATCTGTGCCTCTGGACCCTGACCGCTTGCACGCTTCAGACCATGTCCAATCCTGCATTTATCTCTGGACCTGGATGCTCCGTGGTGTGTTGTGCTCAGCCCGTCCAGGACTGAACTCACCATCTTCCCACCACACGGGTTCCTCCTGGGTTTCTAGTTTCAGAGACTAGGACCACTGTCCATATCCATTCACTTGCCCAAACGAGAAAATTCAAAAGTCACTGTTTTCTTTCTCTTCTTCTGTCTTCATATTCTCTGTGTGTGTTTGTGTTATTGAGCATTTAAGCGGCATTTTACCTGCTTTATGGCCATTTTTCATATTCTATCAAACCACCAACTCTTACTGGTTCTGTTCTAAAGGATCTCCGAAGCATGTCCCTTTGTTTACATTTCTCAGACAGGCGACTCACACCAGCTCCCAGAAGAATTAAAGCCTCTTAACTGACCTTCCTGCCTCTAGTCTTGTTGCCAATAGCTACCCTCCACGTAGCTGCCAGATTGAGCTCCCTAATATATAGCCCTGTTACTACTCCCAAAGTTCGTGCATGTGCCAGACGCTTCAAAAGGCCAATGTTCAAATTGTTGGAGTTTGCAGTAAGGAAAGGTTCCTTGACGGAGAAGGCGCCAGCTGGAGAAGATGAGGGTGGGGGACCTTAGAGCTGCCACAACGCCATCTTAAGAGAGCCCAGAAGTCAGGCTGCCTTCAGTCAAGAGGAGGGAGAGTGGGTGGGGCAAAGAGTGACTGGCCACCCCAGACACCCGGGGGCCAGCAGGGATTCTGGGAAGAGCCAGGAATCTCTACATCTCTGTTCCCTGTCTGTTGCTCTTGAGGCTCCTGAAAATCTTTGATAAACGATTATTATTTTGTACACACATCCTCACCTCCTCTGAGAGTCACCCCCTGGCAAGGGGCCATTCTTCCAAAAACTCAAGCCTCAAGCAGAATGTCTGTAATGATTAGCAAATCTATAGGAGCAGGTATTTGCCTGAAGGCTGTGGGGAAATGCAGGCCAGAGGTAAGGTAGAGACTGAGGGCCAGCGTTTCACTCTGTCACTGTCACAGGCCGACAGTGTCCTCCCCTCTCAGGTGCAGTGTCAACAATACCTGCCAGCCCAACCTCTTCTCCAGGCCTCCCTCAGTGACCCCTGGCGACCTTCGTGCCAGGAACAGGCTGTGGGCTTCCTGTCCCCACGTCTTCGCATAGACTGCATTCGCCGGCCCAGGTGTCTCCCTCTCTCCTCTCCTGTGCTGGACAAGCTCCTACTCATTGTTCAAGTTTCAATCCAAATATGTCTCCTCTGGAAAGCCATCCCCAATTTCCTTTGGCTAACACAGCATTTTTTCCTCCCATGCTCCCACTCCCCCACATGCAAAGCTGAGGTATTGCAGTTACTGTAATTGTTACAATTGTTTGCGAGTCAGTATTTCCCTAGATTGGAGGGTGAGTTAGGGAAGGAACTGCACTGTTCATCTTTATATCCTTATTTCCTAGCATCCTGCATTTGCTCACTGACTAATGACTTCCTAATTAAGCTAATGGCTTAGGGAGGTACTATTATCTTTTTCAGACTACATGGATGCTGTTGTATACCATGGCACTGTGCGTGCTACATTTGATGACACCAAAAAAGACTTAGCAGCGCTTAGAGAAAAGTATGTTCGTGAACACCCTGTGGTAACTCTCTTGATGCTTCTCTGTTTCAGCATTAATCAAGTCCGATCTGAGAAGACACAATATAAATATAGGAATTACAAATGGCAATATTAAAGCTGTAAGTACTAAATATTTTTATGATCATGCTGTTGAGAAATGTGTGCATGGAATAAGTGTGAAACCAATCTATCTGCTCAGCTCGATTTTGATTCCTGAGCCCACTACTATTGATCCATCACCATGGCATCGGCAGACGCTGTGAATGTTCTTTATCTTCTGATTCTTTCTACAGGTCCCGGTTGAGAGTCCCACAGAGCAAGAATCAAAAACTGCTATGCTGTTCGAGCAGTCAGAATCAGCGATTTGAGGTGGAAGGGGGCGGTAGTGTCACGTGGTAATGAGCACATTATCACGGTTTTTAGGTGATGGGAGAGGAACACTCACTTGTACTGTGTGGCCCCGAAATGCAGTCCCTGTTTTTGGTTCATTGTTAACTTAAGCAATATTTTATTTAGAGTGCTTTTGTTTACATCATCTTAACACTACCGTTTACCTAACAAGTGTCCCATTTTTCATCTCAGATGGTCGACCTGAAAGTAAGCTTCTTGACATTTATTTGTCAAAAGGACATGGTTTTCCTTTTGTAGAAAACGGAAGCCTCCATGGCTTTCTCTCATGATCGCGTGGATGTCTGATCCCGTTCAGTCACCTAAGAGCATGGTTTGTTTGTAAAAATGTCCGGGAGAACCACATGCACCGTGTGCTCCTGACCCGCTCCCTGTGCCCCCGTGGGAGCCCCCCCACCCCGACCTCCATGCGATGCGGTGTGGCGACACGCTGCTTCCGGTCCATCAGGGTCGGCGCTGGGACGGGGCTTCCAGACAGCTGCTATGACTGGCCTGTCTCTAGTATTCTTGTTACAACACGCTTTGTAACAGGTATGGTCAGTGTCCATAGAAACCATTCAGTGCGGTCAGCTCCAGTCTCCTGTCTGATGAGGCCGAGGAGCCAGACACGCCGTGATCCTGAGTTCTCTGCTGTGCCTTCCTTCATGGCAGACGTGGTAGCACTGTTTTTTTCACTCCAGTGAGACAGAAAAATTTTGTACCTGTTGGCTTTTTCACTTGTCCCCTTTTTTTTTTTTTTTGGTGCAGTATATAACTTTCTAGTAGGAAAATGCCATGCTCTGTGTTACTGGCTTTTCCATCACTCCTTGTGTCACATCGTATACTTTCACCTTGAAGATTCCTGAGATAAGGAACTCTCCGCTCCGCCTGGGTGTTCCGACTCCGTGGGGACCTCTTCAAGTGCTGTGCGTCCTCATTCTCCCGTGTCATTTTTGTGACCCTTCTCCTCTGAGAACTACGGCCCCGGGCGCGTGCTCCCTCCGTGTGTCGAGAGAGGGGCCCCTTGTCCTCACCGCAGACTGCACAGTGTCCACACTACAGGGACAGTCCACTCTGTCACACGCTCAGGGTACGCAGACCAGGACCAAATGTGTCTCCACAGTGCCTACCTCTGCCTGCTGTTTACAGTGCGAATTTAAATGTTGTTGGCGTTCTGACTCTCGGAGCTGATGTGGGAATATGGTCTTCAGAGTAATGACGTTTGAACAGCCGTAGTACTTATGTGATGTCCACACTCACAGCAAGAGCCAATCAGGGACACCCTTGGTGCCTCGGAAGGGAGTGACACCTCTGATCTGGGCACAGCGCTCCATTGCTTCTCCCTGAAACTCGGCATCCTCTGTCATCAACCCGACAGCCCCTCACGTGGAAGCTTCCCCGGGGGCTGTGTCATCAGAACAACTTTGCTGGGAACCGTGAGCTCCAGGTCCACACCCTGGATCTGTTTCTAGCTATCCCTGTCACTTTCTGGGCAGCATTTCCTTCCTCCATAGAAGGAAGGAATGCGTTCAGTGTGACCTCAAAGGTCTTTATAAAATTTTAGATGCCATTCATCTGGGGTGGACCAAATCACGGCACCAGAAGAACTCAAATACAGTGGAGACGGTCCCTAGGCAATTGGGATAAACCACTGTGGTCATTACTCTGTGGACATAGGGAGTTTAAAATCTGCTTTTAGCCTTTTAATTCAGTTGCTGATAGCTCAGGCAGAGTATGCTGACTCATTACCTTCCTTAGCTGTTGATGGCACAGGTTTTATGGCCAAAAATATATTTTAAGGTCCCTCCTGTAAATGATTGTTTTTATTTTTAAACTGCCAGTGTTGTTTAACATAATCATGTAGTTGTTGAATTCCTGAGGTTTGGAACAAATTACAGATAAAAATTGGAATACTTTGTTTTGAAAGCGTATGTATATATACGTCATGGGTATTTTTCCTTGTTGATCAATAAAAGAATGAAATATGATATGATAAAATGCAAAATGAATTGATAATTTTTCTGTATTCTTAGTTAAAGTTGTCTGTGATATGTCAGACAAGAACGTCATATAATTCTGTGTCGTATCTTTGGGAAATGGAGTTGAGTAACTGACACTTGTAAAAATTTTAACCAAATGATTCCAGAAAGAAACCGGATGCTTTCAACAGCTGTTGCATTGATAAATGTTGCAAATGCAGCTTTTGCTTTTTGGGAATGTGGGGAAATGTCTTTAAAACTCTGTCATGTGTAAACTCAGAGTATTGTTGGGAGAATCTTGGTCTACCTTAAGTCATTCTTCATGTTCTAATTTTTAAAAAGATTTTATATATTTATTTTTAGAGAGAAGGGAAGGTAGGGAGAAAGAGAGGGAAACATCAATGTGTGGTTGCCTCTCACACACCCCCTACTGGGGACATGGCCCACAACCCAGGCATGTGCCCTGACTGGGAATCAAACCAGTGACCCTTCACTGCAGTCTGGTGCTCAGTCCACTGAGCCACACCAGCCAGAGCTCATGTTCTTATGTTTTGCTCTTTGTAATATTTATCTGTATGCTTGTCCTTCAGTATTTCAAACTTGAAATAAATTTATTTTTTTAACATCAATTTTGTATGGCTTTTTTTTTTTTTTAATTTAAGTTCTGATACTTAGGTACACTGGGGAGTGGAAAGGGATTGTAAGATTCCGGCATGGGCGGAGGCAGGAGCGAAGTGGTGTGTGGAACTAAACCAGCACAGTGGCGAGGGCGTACGCCTCTCCTTGCCTTGATGCCTGTCTCCTCACTGGGCAGATGGGCTGCCCCCGCTGAGCCACCGGGGGACACTATCCCCTAAGCTTCAGACTTCATCTTTTTCTCCTGGTGGCGTGTGCCCACGTGGTACCTTACATCGTGCGGGGTGTGTCCTTTTTCCTCAAGGCCTTGCTGATTAATGTGATAAAACCAATCTACTCATTTCTTCATTAAGACAGAGCATGATAAATGTTCTGGCTTCCACCGGCAGGACTGGGTAGTTTGTTAAAGAGGCCGAAGAGAAGAGAATTGGTAGCTGCAAGAGAAGACGCTACCTCTTAGGTACCTGGGAGCTGTAAGAAAAGGTCACTGCCCTCTTGTCACACCATTTTAATTATAATTCGTGTGATACTTGGAGGCGAGGTTTCTAGCTCTGTTAATTTTATACAGAGCAAAACGTTCAGGCAAAGACATCAAACTGAAATGTAAAATGATACATACACTTTTATCTATAAAGTTACCCTATAATAAATAGAAACTTCAAAATCTAAGACCTTTCTCAGATCCCTTTGAGAATCTCTAAAATTACATTTACATTTTTAGTGGAAAAACTACTTCCATCAAAAAAAAATACAATTCTCATTTTTCATGGCAGGCGAATATATAGGATAAGTAAGGCGTTTCTGAAGCCAGCTCTTCCTCCTGCAACCCACCTGCCCAGCCTCCGCTTCCCAGACCGACACACTGCTCCCACCAGACTGCCCCTCCCTCTCTGGAGTCAAAATAGTCATTCCCATAGACAACCAGCCGTGAGTGACAGGGGCCTGGACAGGATCCATGCCTGGAAAATGCCTCCATGACATTTCACGGGAGATAAAATGCCTTTGGGGCCCTGAAGACAGATAAAGGTTTCGAAGCACATGGACCATCAAGAGGCGACACCTCTGAAGTCTGTACTGAGATCTGCTCATGTCCTGTGAGCAGGTTTGAATAGGAGGCAGGAAGAGATGGGCTCTGGAGACCCCAGAGCCGTAAAGTGAGGAGGAGAACAGGATTCGGCGGAGAGGGGAAAACCTCAGGACAGGCAGAGCATGAGAACTCCATTTTCCATGCAGACAAAGGACAAATTAGGTCTCTCTGCCTAACCTTGTTATATTATTCATTTGCACTTTTCCTTTATTTCCATTTTTAAAAATATTTTAGTTTTAAAGAGGGGGGAAAGGAAGGAGAGAGGGAGAGAAATATTAATGTGTGGTTGCCTCTCACGTGCCCCTTACCCTGGCCCACAACCCAGGCATGTGCCCTGACTGGGAATCGAACCGGTGACCCTTTGGTTTGCAGGCTGGTGCTCAATCTACTGAGCCACACCAGCCAGGGCTATTTCTATAATTTTAAGCCCATGATGAAATGGTAATTAAAAAGAGAACGAACTGTCAGAAACCAATACAAACTGGATTTCTGGTCGGGGCCTCTAGGTTTGGGGTGATAAAGGCGGGTGAGCACACCTCTCTCTTTCTCGGGGAAACACCTCATTCCTGCAGGCACTGAGGTGGCCCCAAACCTCCCGAAATTAACTGGTAGATTAAACTTCAGATAGATAACTGATAGGTAAAGCTTCAGAATGCATAGAAGTGAGGCTGAAATAAAAGTGAATGATTTTATTCCCAGTGAAAAGCCTGAACCTTCCAAACATTTTGACCCAAAACCAAGACAAGTAAGCTCTAGATCAGGGCTGCCCACCCACAGCCCGCAGGCCGCATCGGCCCGAGATGGGTACGAATGCGGCCCAGCACAAAATCGTACATTTACTTAAAACGTTACTTAGTTTTATTACTCAGATGTGTATATTTTCTACGTTAGTAATCACAAACTTGGGACCTGCTCGACAATTTTAAATGATTATCGAAAAGGCCGCTGCATAGTTAGGGAAATGATGTGAGGATGTTTTTTGCTTATCTGTGGTGGCAGATGTCATGAAAATTATGCATGGACCTTTTTTTGGTTCATCAGTTTTCATCAGTGTTTGTGTATTTAATGTGTGGCCCAAGACAACTCTTCTTCCTGTGTGGCCCAGAGACGCCAAAAGGTTGGACACCCCTGTTCTAGATCATTCTGGCTAGAGCAGGACTGATGGGTGGACAGAGCTTCCAACTGCACAGTGAGGAGGTCAGTATTTGGAAGGAAGTTCTGGAGAGGTCACAGGTAGACATAGATTCATGACCTGCAAACCTATGCAATATTTAGCACTGTTATTCAGTTTCCGAGTCTAGTTAGACTGTGTTATTTATGTGCATTATTTTATTGCCTCTAGTGCATTGTGACCCCTTTAAAAGCATCCATCTTGGTAGGTAGGGCAAAAACATGGCCTTTGGGAGCCTAAAGTCTTAGGTGTGAAACCTGGGTGTCTGTGATCTTAGAAAACTCATGTAAACCCTCTGAATTTAAGTTTCTTTCTCTACTAAGTAGGATAATATTTCCTACCTTGCAGGTTTGTGGAGAGGATTAAATTTAAGTGGAAGGCACACAGTTGATCCTTAATAATAAATCTGACCCATTAGTGTGCTCATTGCGAGAAACAGTATAAATAGGGACTCGCTGTTCATAACACTTGAGAGGCACTTGACTGACTTGGGAGAACATGGTGTTTGTGTCTTTGAACTTGAAGTTATTTATAGCAGCTGCCACCACTAAAATCACTTATATCCACAATATTTAGCCACTTCCGTGTGCACGTGGGTGCAATGCTGGGCACTGTGCAAATAAAATGAAACAAAAAGGTATTCTAAAGTGGTGGTGAGATCCCCGCCAACAGGATGGAATCAAAGTACTTGGGCATCAAAGAACAAAACTGAGTCACCCCAGTGGGCGGAAGAAATGGTTTCTCTGTCTATTGCACAGCCCACAACAAAGGAGATTGAGTGACAAGCTGGGAAGGAAGGAGCTACTGGCACGTCCACTGCACAGACACTATTCTTCACTTCTCTTTGTTGCCGTTTCATTCACATGCATGTGTCATCATACATAGGTATAAAGCAATTTGTACATTTGATATAACATCGTAAGCTTCTCCCATGTTATTACATGACCTGTATATCTATTATTTTATTTTTTCCAGTTGTATTGAGATATAACATTATATTCCTTTAAGATGGTCAACATAATGATTTCACATATGTATATATTGCAAAATGATTGCCACAACCAGTTAACATCCATCACCTCGGGCAGTCACAAAGGTTTTCCTTGTGATTGGAAGTTTCAATATATACTCTATTAGAAACTTTCAAATTACCATTATTTTAAATAATTGCATAATATTCCAATAAGGCTGATATACTATAATTCACTTAATGGTTCATTACCCGTGGGCGTGCATTTCATTAACTTATGTAACATTTATTGAGCATTTACAGATTTTTCATGGTTCATGTCAGGAGCTGGAAATACAAAACAATGTCCCTCTCGAGAGATGCTCAAAGACAAGAAGATAAACGATCAAAGTGCACAGCACTTGGGAAGAGGCTGTACACCTGCAAATGAACCGGGAGCTCGGGGGAGGGGCACCCCCCACCCCCTCGGGACAGGGACCCGCGGGGCACACTCAGCTCTCACTGTGCAAATCACGCAAGGCTTTTCTCTTCTTTTGAACAGAGGAGGATTAAAACACGTAGGGAGCCCTAATGTCATCGTTTTACGCGCCTTAACTCCCTCTGCCCGCCCCATCACTCACCCTCACCTTCTAGTTTGCCGACAACTTCCTGCAGCTCCCACCACCTCTAGAGAAGTGATGGCCGGAAGTATAATCCCAGATGGCATTTGCATTTTGAATTGGTCTAGTCTAGCAGGTAAAGCTCAGATAGTCTCAGTCGTCCAGCAAGACAGACTACGTGGTAAGAGAGACCATGCGAGTCTCCTCGTGTTCCTGAAATCACTCTGCTTTAGGCTGGTGCGTCTTTGGCCTGCTCGTAAATCTGACTTTTCCTTATCCCTGAAAACCCGCCCCTGGACCCACACTTGGCGCAGGGACTCAGGAGCCATTTCCACTCCAAAAAGGGGGGAGCACCCCCTCTACTGGTCAGTTCAGGAACTGTTTCATACTGGAATTTTCACCAGATTGCTGTGAGTGAGTGCGTTGCGGGGATGAGGGGCGGCAGAGGACTCCTGGTTTGGAGACGTGGCTGAAATGAAGTGGCACGTCCCTGTCCCCACCCCCAACACACATACACACGTTAAACGAATGCGTGCGCTCTCACTCCCACTGTGTGGGCACCGCAGCACGGGCCAGGGGTGAAACACTAGCCATCAACAACCTTTCACATTCCTAGTGACACTTCCAAGGCAAGCAATGGGATGGTCGCTGAACGTGCCGACTCAGCCTAGCCGCTCTGCACAACTTCTGTCAAATGAGAAAGAACACGATGCGTTCCCACTGGCGTCGGCTCCTCGGTGCAGTCCACGGGCCATTCCTGGGCCCTCGGGGTGCGCTCTGGCTGTGCTGCTCCGGGCCGTCCCCAGATACCCCTGAGCCCGGCCGTGTGCTGCGTCGGTCCCCGGGCTCCGCTGACCAAAGAACAAAACGCAGAGTCTGTGCGGAAAGGCGACAGGCTCTCGTTGGGCAAGAGGATGTGAAGAGCACGTTAGGGTTGGAGCCAGGCGCTTTGGATCACGCGAAAACGAGCTCTGCGCGTTTCCTGTACTCGGGAGAGGGAACGCAGCGTGTCAGGTGTGACGTCACTCCTCAGCGTTGCCCTCTGTCTTCTGCTTCCCAGGCAGACTTCCACCTGCTGGCACACCTGGAACAGGATGCTACAGGGCCCCCCAGAAGTAACGCCTGTTTGAGGGTGGTCGATGGGGCAATAATATGGATGTAATCATTTACAGTTTTAATTTGAACATTTCACCTAAAATGTCACATGGTGTGCTTGAGTGTGATATTGTTATGTTATAGAATTGCATGCTTATGATTTTATAATAAAAGAATTAGTAATAAAAAATGGGGGGCGTTATTTGTGCTGAACCCCAGTATGTGTACAGCTGACAGGCCCCCCTCGCGGCCCGGCACCCCAGGCCCTGCCTCCCACGCTGGGGCTCAGGGCACACTGTCATGGCACACATCACCCAGAGGTTCTCCGACTTCCATGAGCCTCAGTCACCTGCAGGCTTGAGAAGGCCAAAGGGCCCCGCCGCCAGAGGTTCTGATCCTGCAGGTTGTCCTCACAAGGTCCCGGGTAATGTTGCTGCTGCCGGTCCGGGGCCCACAGTGTGAGAACTCCCAGCCTTCCGTCACTGCCCGCTGGCCTTGCTTCCCCGGGCAGGCCTGGAGCAGGTGGGTACCTGGGCTCAGCGCTCTCTCCCCACGGATGCCCTTCCCCCACCCCCGCCGCCCCAGAAATGCTGCCTCTGGCCTCATCGGAAATAGGACCTGGCAACTCTTCTCCTTATCCAGATGGGAGGCTTTGTATTTCCCCCGTGAAGAGGAACCAGGCACAGGTTTGGTTTCTCAGACACCCAGAGGGGGCATCCGTGACTGGGGTGGAGGCGGAACGCAGGTGGCACGGCTGGCCGGTCTCCAGCCCGGGTGGGACCACACGCCACCAGACACCTGCTTCTGTGTGGAAGCAAACTTCGGCCACCCACGGGGCCCCGGGGAGGGCCAGGCTGATTCCGGGCAAGCGCCGGCTGTCGCTCTTCACTGTCTCCCTCCCCTCTCCTTCCCTCTGGACGGTTCAGAAAGCAGGGTGGACTGGAGAAGGGAGCACAGGACTGCTGGGGGTGGGGGGGGGGAAGGGGGGAAACCCAGCTTGTGGGAAAGCAGCTTCGTCCCTGAAGACAGTGCAACACCCTGTCCCCGCAGCCCCTTCACTGTCACTAAGCCGGGAAAGCAGGCAGCACCTTTACCTGGTGTGGAAAAAACGTAGCAAAAACAGAGACGAGCTTCCGCCTCAGCGAGTGGGCATGAAAGGCACCGCTCTGAACAGGGGAAACTCCTGGGCTTGAAGCCAGGGCCTCCTCCCTCTTCTGGAAGAGTAGAGGAGGAAAGGAGAAACGCTGAGGAGGCTTGTTTTCTATGCTCCGGGAATCACCCGGCGGCCCTCAGGACGGCCACACCGCGTCACACCCACAGGGGACACCACTTCCCGGACTGACTCACTTCCAGAACGCTCCAGCATGGGCTGGCCTAACCCTTCCTCTGTCTGTTTATGTTTTCCCTGTCTGTCTATATTAGTGGGTTGGCCAAAGATTCATTTATTTTTTTCCCGCTGAACAGCTCTGGTGGTGCTTAGTTGTCTTTAACTTCATTTGAAAGAATTTCATTACGTTGTATGGTGGTAGCTGTCATATCAGCATATATTTTTAAAAACTTGTCAAACTTGGTGCCCTGGCTGGTGTGGTTCAGGGGATTGAGTGCCAACCTGTGAACCAAAGGGTCGCTGGTTCAATTCCCAGTCAAGGCACACATGCCTGGGTGGCAGGCCAGGTCCCCAGTAGGGGGTGCGTGATGGGCAACCACACATTGATGTTTCTCTTCCTCTCTTACTTCCTCCCTTCCCCTCTCTCTAAAAATAAATAAACTCTTAAAAAAACAAAATTGGTGAATTTTTGTGTGGTCATTTTAATACTGAAGATGGAAGAAGATATTCAACATTTTCAGCATCTTATGCTTTATTATTTCAAGGAAGGTAAAATGCAACTGAAACAAACAGAAAAAAAAAGATGTGTGCAGTGTATTTAGAAGGTGCTGTGACTGACTGAATGTGTCAAGAGTGGTTTGGGAAGTTTCTTGGTACTATGGACATCTCGGCCAAATGATCCTTTGCTGTGGGGCTGGCTTATGCATTGGAAGGTGTTAGCAGCACCCTCGGCCCCTATCCACTAGAAGCCAATAGCAAGAGAGAGCTGACATACTCAAAATATCCAAATCAATAAAGGTATTGATGAAAATGAAAAAACGGGTCTTTTATTTTACAGAATAAATTAAACAGATGTTCTGGCCAACCCAATATTTATAAGGATAATGAGTCGTGTGATAAAAACTTCTTTCTTCTTTTTTATTTATTATTATTTTCTTAAATCCCTACCCGAGGACACTTTTTCATTACTTCCAGAGAGAGGGAAAGGGGAAGGGAGGAGGGAGAGAGAGATCGATTGGTTGCTTCCCATTCGCACCCCGACCTGAGGACAGAACCTGCAACCCAGGCGTGTGCCCTGACCTGGGAAGGAACCCTTAACCTTTTGGTTTACCAGCTGACGTTCCAACCAACTGAGCCACCCTGGCCAGGGCTTCTTGTTCTTCTTTAAATTATCTCTTGAAATTCAAGATCTCCTTCTAGGGTTCTACCCCACAGGTTGACTGGGTTCCTACCCTACAGGTTGATTGTGGAAGTTGCTCATTTATTCATTCAACAAACATGTAACAGCACTCTGAGCCAGGGCTTAGGGTTGCAAGCAGGCCAAGCAAGACCTGATGCCAGAGCTCAGAGTCTGGTGAGACATATGGAGAGTCTCACTGGTGAGAAAGGGCTAAGGCAGGTCTATGCTGGGTGCTGAGCACATCGGGGAGGATGGACAGGGTGGGGTGGAGGGGCAGCGGTGGGGGAGGGGAGGCTGCGTGGCTGGGGCCGAGCTGATGCATGGGGCTGGGTCTCACAGCAGCATCCCCTACGCCCCTGTGGGGCCACCTCTGGTGTTCTGTCTTTCCCCACAGCCTGGAGTTTCTGCCCTTGCAAAAGCTCCAAATGCATTTAAACCCCAGCCTCCCCAGTCTTCTTTGTAAACTCGAGTTCCCTTCAGCACTGTCTCAGCTGACTTTTCCAAAGGGACATACAGCTGGTATATTTTGTAAGTTCCTGTCACTTCATCACCCTTCAGGGGCAGGTGAACTCTGCAGAAATGGGCGAGGCTCTCCCAAATTTGAATGATTTGCAGAAACGCTGGGCAGGGGACCAGATCCCATGATAAACCCTGTCCAAGATGCAAGTTCAGTTTGCACAATGATAACCAGGGCTGCCTACAATTAAAAAACCAAACCAAACCCGCCAAACAGACAAAACCCCCCACGGGTTGTTCGAGACCTCTTCCAGAAACTGATTCCTTAGATGCAGGATGGGGCCATGACATTTTTCACAGGCATCCCGCGTGCTCCCGCAGCAATCACGCATGGCCACCTTCTGCCTTGGGAGGCACTTAGCACCCATTTGGAGGACTGCCTGAGCTGGTGATGAGTAGGGAGGTTCCTCCTGAAAACAGTGCATGGGGTTGAGGGGCATGGCTCGGGAGATCCGACCAAGTCCCTGGCTTGGGAAGGAGCCCCAGATAACCAACCACCTGGGGAAGTGCTCACTGCTGGCCCCTCTGCAGCAGGTCTCCAGGTACCACCACAGATCCAGCAGCAAGCAGTGCTGGTCAGGCTCCCAACTAAAGGGCCAGGGCCTTACTTTAGAATGGGTAATAATATGCCCCGTCTGTTGACAGCATTACAGTTCCCCAAGGGCCTCTGCTACATGCTCTCATTTGACCATCACACCCACTCACGAGAGGGAACAGGTGATGATGCTTGTGACCGTGGTGGCACCAAAAGGAGGCTGCACAGGGCTTCCGCCTGCCTGTGGCTCCCAAGTCCACCCCAGCAAGTTGCAATCTAAGTAAAGGGTGTGTGCCCACTTGTGCACAATTTCCCAGAGCCCACACCCTCTTCCTTTGGGCCTTCAATAAAAGCTTCTGGAGTCTCACCGATTACAGCCATTTTGCATAAGACTGAACTCAGAGCCAGCTCCACCCAAGGTGGCAGAGTGAGGACAAGGGGCCGGCACTCGGGCAGCTTCTCGGGGCAGCCTCTCCTCTGTTCTGTGCTGTCTCTTTGGGGACAGGAAGGTCAGAAAACCCAAGCTGGGAGTGGTGGGCAGCAGCCCCAGCCGCAGGCAGGCAGTGTGAGCAAGCAGGAGCCAGTCCATGCCGGCGACCCCAAGGGACGTGTGTCTCCAAGGAGGAGTGGGCGCTGTTACCTGACCCTAAGAGAGTCAGGTGCTGGCCCTCTTAGCCCTGGCACGAACCTGCTGCTGGCAGTTCTGCCTCCCAACACCCATGACACAGTTGCCCAGACGGCTTCTTGGCACCAGGCCCTGTGCAGACCCTCGAGAGAGAGAAGGCCTCCCGCACCCACCCTGTCTGGGCGGCTGCCTTACTGTGCCTCTCCCATACTCTGGGCCTTGCGGTGGGAATCTGGGTCAGTCTGGGAAGAATTCCAGGCAGATAGAGGTGGACAAACTGGGCTTCTAATTATGATAATGAACCACAGTGGTGATTCCCAAATTTGGGGGGTCCTCAGGATTTTCCGGCAAGGTGGGGAGCAAAAGTCCAGCAAACCACGCCCACAGACTACCGAGTCAGACACCCAGAGAGAATTTGAGGTTTGTATATTTGAGGTTCGTATATGTTAGGCTCATTGATGGCACTTGTGTATTAAGTAAAGTTCAAAGCCTAAACCAACTCATGCTTTTCTCGTGTTTACTTTAGTGATGGTTATGCAGTTTCAAGTCTGTAGTAGAAAAATATTAAAAAGCCACCTCGGTTTTGTGTAACGTGTGCTGTGAGGTGGCTGCGGCCCACCTGGAGGACCCGGGAGAAGGGTTAGCTTTGCTCCAGAATGGGAGGCTCTCCCTCGACTGAGGGACAAAGGCCAGTGTCCCTCGTTCCCAAGCTGACTGGAGCCCTTGCCAGAGCTGTGCTGGGCCACCACCCAGGAGCCTGGGAGCCGAGGGCGGGGCAGCTGAGCCAAGGGGCTCGCTGCTGTTGCACCCCATAGGTTTCTGGGAATGAGCACTGCCTGGCATGAGGGCCGGCCCAGAAGGGCTCTGTGGTGGGGAAGTGGGCAGTAGAGGGTGGCAGACGGAGCCTTCATAGGCTTTGCTGTTAGACCTTAGAGCAAATATGGACCTGCTCTGTGCTACCTCTGTGGCTCTGAGCAGGATAATGCCCTGCCTGAGTCTTAGCGCCTGCATGTGGGAATTAGGTGGGAGTCGGTTAATGAGATGGAGACTGTGAGTCCCCACACAGCACAGGGTGCCCCCCAGACGCTGGTCCCTGTGCCCTTCCTCCCCGGTCCTCCCTAGCATCTGCATCTCCAGGGCACAGCCAGGACAAGCCAGCTGTCAAGGCCAAGGCCACACAGCTGACCCAGCAAGCTGAGTGCATCCCCTGGGAAGCCCACAGCACTCAGCAGCTTCTTAAAAATGCAAATCAGAGGCAGTCCCCCATAGGTTGGGCCTCTTGACCTGCTGTGTCTAAGGTCAGGGGACAAAGCAGAAAGCAAGTGGCCTTTATCTCCTCTTGAGTTCAGATGTCTTCCCCATCCCTGGAGTTCCCGGTCACACAGGCTGAGAGGGCGGAGCCCTAAAGGCTCCTCTAGTTTTCTCCCTGTGCACCCCTGCCCCAGGGGCCCCAGACTCCTGACAGGCCCAGGGAGGCCAAGCCGGCTGAGCACTGGGCCTGGGGGCCTCCTTGGCAGGATGGCAGCTGCAGTTCTGTGTCCTCCCAGATAGGAGGCAGCTCTGCTTCTCCTGGGACCCTCTGAGGACCATGGCATCATTCTGGAGCCTGACCCCTGGGGGGTCCTCGGTCAGATCCTAGAGGCTTCTGTGCCTGGTCCCCATGACATGTAAACGGGTGGGTTTGCCCTCCTGGGAAGAGACCTGGAGTTTGGCTTTGGGCTGGACTCCGGCCTAAGTCTTATAAACTGTCCACAAGGCAGACTTGGGTGAGCTCCTGCGGGGCCTGTGGATTCCTCAGAACTTTCCAGAACTTGCTTCCTAATACTCTATGTATTGGCAGCTCCCGCTAAGCTGGAGGCCGGACTGTTGTTTGCTCTGTGGCCACTGGGTGGCAGTATGAAGTATGTTCCTCCTCCTGGGGCTTCATTCCCGCATCCTGGAGGGATCCTCAAACCTGGGTGTGCACCACAGTCACCCAAGGGCTCCGTCGAACACTTCTGTTCTGCCTCTTACTACAGCTGTGTGACTTTGAGCCGATTACTAATCTTCCTGGGCTGATTTTCTTTTCTTTTTTTTTTTACCCCATCGAAGGACATGCTTATTGATTTTAGAGAGAGGGGAAGGGAGGGAGGAAGAGGAGAGAAGCAGTGATGTGAGAGTGAAATATCGATTGGTTGCCTATTTGTGCACGCCCCGACCGGGGCTGAACCCACCACCTTTCAGTACGCAGGACAGCCAACCCACTGAGCCACGCAGCCCAGAGCCGAGCGAATTTTCCTGATCCAGCAGGTCCGAAGTGGGGCTGAGAATTCGCGTTTCTAACAAGTTCCTAGGTTTTGCGGCAGCTGCTGGTCAGGGAACAGTGTCAGGGGCTAGAAGCCCCTCCTGGGGGCCCAGGGGGGTGGGGCCAAACTCTCTGATCTCACAGGAAACAGGTGTCCTGCGCTCTCTCCTTCTGGAAGGCTCCTCTCCGGGACCCCCTCCCCCAGGACATCCTTTGTCACTGAATCCCAGGGCAACTCTCAACCGCCAGACAATTCACCTTTCTCCAACCACAAGGGCTCCATCTATGGAGGCGCCACTGGAGAGAGCCGGGATTGGAGGGAAGTAACTGGAGAAGGTCAGAGGGGAAGCGGAGGTAAGGAGTGAGGCCGGCACATGCGCAGTGCCCAGTGCTCGCCTCAGGATCGCTGCCACCGATGGCGCTGACCGGCCGTGCATGGGGAGAGAGCGAGGAAGGGCCCGGGGCACCCCTCCTGCACTTCTTCCTGGCACCTTTCCAGCTCTTTGGGGCATGCGGCTGGGTTCCAGTGGTGATACGTGGGTGGAAGTGATGCCATCTCTACCTGGCCCACAATAGGCTCCTATGTGACCCTGCACTCTCTTAGAGCTCGTGGGCCCTTTGGCGGTGGCAGCCTTGGGCTGCCTTGAGGCCGATGGAGCCTCTGGGCAGGCTGAATGACTGCAGAGAGCTGAGCACCCCTCCCAGGCCCATTAGACTGTACAGGAGAGAACGAACGCCGACTGAATTAAACCACTGAGACTTCAGGATGGCTAGAATGTACTGGGACGGGGAGGACCTAAGCCACCACCTATGCTGGAACAAAGACGGTGTGCATCACCAGCTAAATACCTGACCACGAGATTCCTAGATTCCTTATTCTCGGAAGCAACTGGGGCGAAGCCACCGGCATCCTGCTGGAAACCAGTTGAACCCTCACTGCCCCTCCCCACTTCCTCGGGCTTTTCCCAGAAACAAGGCCCATAAATTTCCCAGACTTTCTGTCTGTGAATTGGCCATCCCTGATCAGAGGACACTGTCTTGCAGACACGTACACCCAGGACACCTGGGGCAGACCAGCAGGGTGACTCGCCCTCCCCAGGGTCTGCTGCACACCCTTAAAACCTTTCCACCCTCCCCTCGCTGCCGCAGTCTGCAGGGACTCAGCCCGCCGGATCAGATCCTATACCGGCCTCGAATAAAAGCCCTTAATTGGACCCTTTTGTCTCCGGGTCCTTTCTCAGCCACCTCAGCTACCTAACAGGGTGTACCCATTACAGCTCCAGCCATTCCCCGCACCAGCGCATCAGCCGGATGGAAAGGAGAAAGAGAGCCGATGCCGCCACAGCCCACAGCCTCGCTGGTCTCTCCAGGAGCTCAACCGGAACAGCACATCTGACACCTCCAGCTCTGGGACCGTCACAGTCACCACCTGCCGGGTGTCATCACGAGCTAGACACGGCTCAGCCTTCATTCATTCATGTACGGTCACGACGGTGTGAGAGGCAGCACTGCTGCGACCCGCCCGTGAGGTGCAGAGCCGGGCAGCAGCTGGGGCGCTCATCGTGCCCACGGCCACCTAGCAGTAGTCCCAGTCAGAGGCAGAGGCAAGGTTGGAATCCAGGCTGTCAGTCTGCAGCTGGCACACTCTCAGCTATGGAAGGACAGAGCCAGCACCATTTGCTGTCGTGGTGCCATTTGCTGAGCAGGCCTAGGACCTTGTTGTTTAACAACAAGAACTGCCGTTCTACTCTTCTGAGCTTGTCCCCAGGACTGGAAATCACTGGAACGCAAGAACAGAACATGACTAACCGCTCCCCACAGCCGAAGGCAAAAGATGACATTGGAGCAAACTGCAGCTTATGCAAGACCACCTGAAACCTCCTCCTCGGTGTTGCAATGCCCTCAGCAGCCCAGGGCCACACAAAAGCAACCCCCACCCTTTTATAACCTGATTCTAATACGACAGAAACTTAAACCCCCACTCCGCAGTGCTGGCGTACATCTCCTCCCCTCCCAGCCCTTTCCCCCACATGGCAAGGTAAAATAAAAATGTTGCTTTCCGCATTTTCTTCTCTTTGTGAATTCTTTCACAGCCCGTATTGCTGACCACCCTAACAAACCACACCACCTGCTCCCCAGAGACTCACGGCCCAGCCCTTGGCTGTGAGGACCATGAGCTGAGCTGGGGAGACACGGAGTGTGCTTCGGAGTATGGATGTGCCATCGGGGAGCAGAGCTTTTCCGCCTCTAGGGCTGCTGGCTCAGTGCAGAAAAGATGAGCCCATCCACAGTTGGAGGAGGACAGAGGAAAGGAGGATGTGATTAATGCTACAAGGACAGATCCCTACAATGTCAGGAGTTTGATGAAATAATGCATAAGTTCAGGGAACTCTGTGAGAGTCAGCAGATTCCCAAACTTCCCTTCCCTTCTCACCCTCTGCATCCTCCTGCATCCTTCTCTTCAGCCTCACGGTTTCAGGTCTGTCCCAGGCACTGAACACAAGACAGGCTGGAACATTCACGGTTGTATCCCAGCACCTAGAATACTGCCAGGCATGTAGTAGGTGTTCAGTGAATATTTGGAATGAATTCACGGGAGCTGGCTGAAACCTGGCAGCAAGAGTCTGTCCACTTGGGGTCTCAAATCATTGATCTTAGGGCAGTGGAACTCTCAAGCGGCTGTGTGGTCCTCGCCTGGCTTCCGCTGAGGGCTGCCTGCCAATCACCCACCTCTCTCCTTCCTTAAAGCCTTAATGAATGGCAGGGCTGACTGAGACCTTCAGAGACCATCTGGGCCTCAGGGTGTCAGCCTTGGCCGTATGTTGGGAACAAGAAAATTAAGAACTAAATGTGACCTTAGTAAACAGGAACCGCATTGTAGCTAAAAGGAACTAACAAGGGAGACAGAGTGCAGGATGTAGTTGAGCAAACGTCCTGTGTCGTGCAGATATTCTCCCCTGGGTATGCTAGGTAAGCAATGCTTTGCTTAGTTTTAAAAATTTGAATTTTACCCTGTTCCCGCGCGTGGTCTCTAAACAAATAGCTAACTGCCACATCAGCTTCTGTGAAACGCTTGCTTGCTCGCGCCAAAACCCCTATATAAGAACCTAGTTGTAAGCGCTCGGCACGATTCTCATCTGCAGCCCTTGTGGGTACCGTGTCTCCGGACACTTTGAGAGTTCGCCCCTGCGCAGGTTAAACTTGGCCAATAAAGCAACATCTTTGATACCCTGAAAGTCTCCGACATTTGTTCTCGCGTTTGCTGGATGCAGCACGTGCACAGTATTCTGGTTTGTAGGATACTGACACCTAAAGACTCTGATTTCATTGGTCTGAGCTGTCACTTGAGTGTCAGGATGCTTAGCAGCTCCCTAGGTGATGCTACTGTGTAGCCAACGTTTGGAACTAGGGTCCTAATCCAACCCCTCATTTTACAGACCCAGCCTGGGGGTGGAGTCCAAGATCCAGCCAGTTCCGGTGGCCAGAGTCCCTGATCCCTTACCGAGTGTTCCTCCCCCCTCCAAAGGCACCACCTGCCTATCTTCTGAAAATGCAATTTGGGATTTCCTGGCTTTTGTGGCAGAAGGTTCTTCCCAAGGTCACACCCTTTTCAGCCTTTCTTTGATCTGGGCGGTCAGTGCCCGGGTCTCTTCTTCAGCCTCTGGAGGAAGTTTGCAGCATCCTCCCCACCCACCAGCCGCTCTCTCCTCTCTCTCTCTGCCTGCAGGATTAATTTCTGGCCTGCCTTCCCCCACCTCAGCAGCCTTTAAACCACTTACTCTTCCCTGGGGGGCCAGACTCCTCCCAGATGGGCCAGCAAGACCTGGAAAGAAGCGAGTTTTGCCTCCTCTTCCCTTCCTCCTCAATCGGTGACTCCTCCCCGCTCTGCCCAGGGAGGTCAGGCCCCGGAGGACCAGACACAGCTGGCAAACAGCTAACTTGAGTCATGGCCTTGGAACACGCATAATCTGCTCTCATTTATTTAAAAAAAAAAAAAAAGGAAGAAAAGAAAACAACCTAGCAGCCAAGAAAACTCACTGATAAAGGCTTCAGCGAAAGATGATCCTGCGCAGATAGACGGCCTTCGGCAGCGGCAGAGTAAATACACCCTCCCGGGAGCCCGAGAGTATTTCGGGCAGTCTGAGAGCTTCAGTCCTCGTGAGTCCCAGCTGAAAACGGACCCACTGGAATTTTTAGAGGCAGCGTTTAGGCATCGAGTAGAACTTCCAGCGCATTACTACAAACTCTCTCACTAATCACGCCTCCCAGCCCCTCGTGAGCACAGGAGGCTGTTTCGTTCCGTCTCCCAGGGGCAAAATCGCTGCTGCCCTCAACCCCCGACAATGTCCCCACCCCCTGCCGTGCCCTGGGCTCTCCAGACACCCTCCGCCGCCCTCCAGAACTTCGCTCCTCGGCTCTGTTTCCAAAGGTTACAGCCACTGAAGGCCCGCGTCTCCTCCGCGGAAGGAGCTGGAACACCTAATCTGGGGACACGCGGGGACTAGCAGCACCGCTGACTCCGCGTCCTCGGGGCTCCGCACACAGCTAGTCCTTTATTTCCCAGCTGCTTCCGCGCCGATAACCTTATCTGATCCTTCCACCTCTCCCGGGAGGTGCGTGTTACCGGACCCACCTGCAGGAGGGGAAATGGACTCCGTTACCTGGCTGGGCCGAGTCTACCGGCTCTCTGCACCCACTGTACCTTGCACAGCCTGGGTCACGGTGGCACTCATTGTCCCGAAGGCAGGGGCTCGGAGAGCCCGCACGCAGGGATACCTCCGAGGCAGAGAATCGTCACCAAGGAGAGGCGGGAGGAGAAGGGCGTGTAGGGAACCCTCTCGCCCGGAGGGCGCAAACCAGACACTGAAGGTCAAACTCGGCCCATAGATGGGTCTTAACTGGCCTGTTTCCTGATGGAATTTGTCACCAGGGTCTGAAAAACCACAGTGTTTGCCCCAAAGACCCAGACTTCCGAGTGTTTCTTGAACATCAGTAGGTCCGAGAACCCTAACGGCCGGACCAGCTGTGGGCTGAAGCGGACCCGGCCTCCCTCTCCAGGGGGCCGCCCGCCTTGCCCGGTTTGCCGCAGTCGCCACTAGGCCCATATGGCTCATTTCTGTTATCTGCCTGACCCCGGTTGACGGCTGAGGTTATGGCCCCTGGTCTGCTCCCACCTGTCTGTGAGAAAGGCAGGGCCCCGAGAGGTGAAGAGATCAAAGGCGAATGGGGTGACCTTAGGAAAGTCACTTAGCTTCCCTCCGCTGCAGTTTCCTCGTCTGTAAAACAGGATGTGGGCAGCGCCCGTCTCGGCCTGCGCGGGCTGCCGCGGCCAGACAGCACGGCCCGGGTGGCCGAAACAACCGGCATTTATTTTCTCACGGTTCTGGGGGCTGGAAGCCCACGATCAAGGTGCCGGCAAGTTTGGTTCCCTTCAGGGCTTGTAGACGTCGCCTGTTTGCCGTATCCCGTGGCGGTGGGGGGTGGGGGTGGGGGGGCGGGGATAAACTCTTTGGTGTCTCTTCTTATACAGACACTAAACCCTGTCAGGTCAAAGTCTGACCTCATTTAACCTTAATTATTTTCTTAGAGGCCCCATCTTCAAACACAGCCACAGTAGGGGTTAGGGCTTTGACACAGCAATTGCGCGGCGGGGGGCGGGGGGAGCACAATTCAGTCCATCACAGCCCATTTCCTAGGAATGGGTCAGCGGAGGAAGTGTCCAAGCAGTGTCCAGCTCCCAGTGTGTTCCCAGTGCAGTTGACCCTTGAAACCACTGGGGGTGAGGGGTCCCGAGCCTCTGTGCAGCCAAAAATCCGTGTGCAACTTCTGACTCCCCCCAAATTTGATTACTAATCGCCCCCTGTTGACAGGAAACCTTGCCCATAACCTGAATTAACGAACGTATTTTGTATGTTCTATTTATGATATGCTGTATTGTCACAATAAAGTAAGCTAGAGAAAAAATGTTATTGAGGAAATCATGAAGCAGAGACTACATTTATAGCATTTATTGAAAAAATCCACATATAAATGGACGTGTGTGGTGTAAACCCGTGTCATTCAAGGGTCAAGTGCAAATGTTAGCAATAATATGTGAGGACAGTATTGAGGGCGTGGGCTTCCTCTTTGGTTTTGTGTAATGCTTCTTCTGCCAAAATACACATTTGTCATGGGCGAGCACCCTGCTCCCCAAATAGCAGCCGGCCTTCCTTTGTGGGGGCTGAGGTGTCACAGGTAAGGAGGGAAGACAAGTTGGCACATTTCTGCTGCTGACCCCTTTCCTCAAACTGGACACTCAGGGAGCCTCCAGGCACACCGCCAGCAGGGGCCCCTGGGCCCTCACAGGACGCCGGGCTCACACGCTGCCCCATTCCCCCAGGAAGACGGTCAGCCTCCGACGCTCAGGGTCGGCATACACAGGTGCCCGCTCTCCCTCCTGTGTTAAGTCCGGTTACATCTTAGCGGTCTTTCCTGTTCACCTCCACGTGTGTGAAGTTCCCCCGGAGGACACTGGGACCCGTGCCCGGGCCTTGAGGGTTGAGAAGCATCGCCAGGTCTGTTTGCCCGCAGTCCACTTTCTGCTCTGCTCCCTGCCCTGGACGTGGCCCTTGGTGGCCTGGACTCCTGCCTCCCGCCCTCGCCCAGCTGCGGCAGGCCCAGAGCAGGTCCGGCTGCTGGTACCTGGTCCTGGGCTGCTTGCTGTTCTTGATGGTTCCCTCCATCTTGCCTTTGCCTCTGTCCACAGGCCCTTCAAAAACATATCTCACCTAAACCTTTTGAGAGTTCTGCCTGTTTCTTGCTTGGCCCCTGACTGATGTAAGAGGAACCTGATTTGGACATAGTTTTTCATGGGACAGGAAAGAGATCTGAACCCAGAAACTCTGGCCAGCGGTCAGGCATGATGGGGCAAACATGCATCCAGCTCAGGGAAGATTTCCAACTCCAATTTCTGTGAATATTCATCATACACATGCTGTAGCATTCATCACGCACCCAGAGGTGGCCCCTTCCTCGCCCAGGATGTGACAGGCAGTGCGAAGATTAGCAGGGGGAGCTCCCTTGCTATTACAGGGGCTCCTAACTGTCAGAAACTCCCGTTCGATCCCAAGCACGTCCCTGCACAGCAACTGCTTTAGGTCTCACCCATCAGGCTGGGCAGGCCTGGGTACCATGTTCCCATTTTCTCTTGGCACACAGATGTTATCTGGTTCAGCTTGCTTCATTCCGACTTCCTAAACAGCCAGACACCCCAGAGAGAAGCTTCTTTACATAACCCAGTGGTCTCAAGGCATCTGAGCAATTGCTCCTGTCTGTGAATCTCAGTAAAGCCCCACAGAGGCCAAATCTAAACATTCTCAAGGTGGTTGCTTCTGGCCCTGCCTGAGTAGTTCAGTTGGTCGGTTGGCGCATCGTCCTGATGGGCCCAGGTTGTGGGTTCAGTCCCTGGTCAGGGAACATGAAGGAATCAACCAGTGGGTGCATGGATGGGTGAAACGACAAACTGGGGTTTCTCTCCCTTCCTCTCTCTCTCTCTCTACAATCAATACATGAAAAAAAAAAGATGGCTGCTCATTGCTGGACACTGAATGTTGTGTCCCTCCAAGTTTCATATGTTTACTCCAGACCCCCAATGCGATGATGTTAGGAGGTGGGGCCTTTGGGGGGTGCTTAGGTCATGAGGGTGGAGCCCTCCTGAATGGGATCAGTGCCCTTACATACGACACCCGCTATGCAAAGACACAGTGAAAAGATAGCTGTCTAAAGAGGGCCATCCCTCATTAGACACCGAATCTGCCAGTGCCTCGGACTTGGATGTCCCAGACTTGGGAACTCTGAGAAGCAAACGTTGTTTACAAGCCACGCAGCCAATGGTATTTTTGTTGCAGCAGCCCAAACTGCCTCAGGCAGTTGATTTCCGAGGAAGGGGCAGGCACAGAGCCCCCACCCGCACTGGCAAGCGGGGGACCGCACGTCTCCCCCTGAAGGCCGCCACTGCAGGGAAGGCAGTGATTTTACAGCAGGTGATCCTCTTCTTCTCTGCACAAAAAGTAGCTGTAATCCAAGAAAGTCTTCAGTTTCTGCTCCCTCTAGCCAAATGTCCTCAAAGTACCTTAGCACCCTAAAGCTGGCAGGGACGACAGTGTCCAGGGCCCCGCTGCTGCCAGTGGGTCATTGAGGCCCTGGAGGCTCCCCTGGTCTTGGGCCTTTTGTTACTAATTCTCCTCCATGCTTCCCCTGCCCTGGTGTCCCCTCTGCAAGGAACAGGTTAGAAGAACAAATGAACCTGAACTTCAAGGGACTTCCCGGGAGGTAAAAGTTTTCATTATCTGGACAGTGAAACTTTATGATAGGAAGTCTGGGAATTGTCTGTGATTACCATTCTAATCCATGTTCTTCCAACTATTACAGAAAAAAGAAAAGAAGGGGAAGAAAAGGAAAGAGAAAAGAATTATATTATGAGAATCTAGGTTTGATTCTCAGTTCTGACACTTACTGATTGTATTACCTTGTGCAAGTTACCTAACCTTCTAAAACTTTTCTTCCTTTGGAAAATGGAAATAGTAATACCTACCTCACAAAGTTATTGTAGTAGATGCTTATCATGTTTTCAGGGGTTCTTCAGTCCCCCCTCCTTTCTCTCTAACTTTTTACTTGGAAATCATTTGAAACTTATGTAAAAGCGGCAAGAATAAGAGTAGTGAAAAGAATGCCCATGTACCCTTTAACCAGATCCATCAGCTGTGAACTTTTTGCCATTTTTCATCCTGCAGGTCAAAATCTGGTTTATGACCAAACATCAGATTTAGTTGTCATGTTTCTTTAGTCTTTAATCTGAAACATTTCCATAGGTTTTGTCACTTATTGCATGGACAGTTTTTAAAGCAGAACTCTCTTTCATTCTGGACCAGTCTGATGTTGCTTCGTGATGAGACTCCTGTCATGGGCTCCCAGGCAGAGCGGGGCAGAGGCGAGGCTGTGTCCTAGGGACACCCAGTGTGGAGATGCAGGGTGGCCATCTGCCCCTCATCGGCGATGCTAATTTTGACTACCTGGACAAAGTGTTGTGTAATCACTCCACTGAGTGGTTGCTATTTTTTCCCTTGAAACTAGTAAGAAATTTGGAAGAAGACCCTTTACAAGCGTGAAGATACCTTGCTCCTCATCAAAACGTGCCGCCCCTAGATTTAGCACCCATTTATGACTCTAGACTGAAATAATCTTGCTATTACGGCTGCAGAATAATTTTCTAACTCTAGCACTCTTTCCACATTCAAATTCTATGCATATTCTACTGTAAGCAAGAGTCTTCCTTTCTTCCCCATTTACTTACCTATTTATAATCAACATGGACTCAAGGATTCCTATTTTTTTCCAATGGCTTGTATTAATACTTCGTTCTGTAGTTAATTTTATTTTGTGCTCCGACTGTCCCAGATTTCACCAGTGTGGGCCCCTTCAAATGGACTCTTTGTCTTTGTGTCTTTTTGAAATGCCTTCATCATTTTTTTAAGAACAATTACTTTCTGGCATAATATGATATTCTGGGCTCATCTTGTATTTACCCTGCACCAGTCATGGAACTGGCCACTTCACCAAGGAGCCTTGGCTCCTTTCCATGGGAGTGGTATTTAGACACCAAGGTGTGAGTTCTTGGTGTTCCCATTGCTACATGGGCATCTTTGCTTACTGACCCTTCAGCAGGTGGTGCTAGTAAATGTACATACAAATACACATGCACATACAACATCCAGCACAAGTAATGCCCCCTTTTTATTACAAATCATAAGCATATAACTCTGTAACATAACAATATCACACTGAAGCACACCATATGACATTCTCGGTGAAATGATCAAATTGCTGTCCATCTTGTGCGAGACAGTGATGTACCCTACCAGCCACACTCAAGCAAGCCTTGCTTCTGCCAGCCCCTGTATATGTACATTTTTACATGCATATACACATATTTGAGAAATAATGAGTTCACCTCAATACCTATACTTCCAATTCATCCTACAGGGTTCTCCCCCCCCCCATTCCATATTTCTATGTTCCTCCTTCCATAGTGAGGACCCTGTCTTCCAACAATATTAAAATGTTTACTCGTTTGCTTAATCCCATCAGACATCTAAAATGGTTTAGGAATTGTGTAGCTTCCTTTGAACACTCTTGTTATATCTGTGGAATTTTCTACGATGTGAATCTTTTTCCTAAGATAAATTTAGGATAAAATCTAGAAACTTCTCTCGTCAACTTTCTTCACAGGCAGGGCACAACCAAGCGACCTGGACTCCACCATTCGCATCGCCACATTCGGTCAACGTGAGGTGTTGATTCACAACGGAACAGGGGGAGGAACAGGCCCTGCACTAAACACCCATTTTGCTGGTGGGGGTCGGGGGTGGCTAAATAGTCCGGATTTGAAGATTCCCTGGGACTGCTGGGTTGAGTCTGAACAGAAAGGGCACTGGAGGTGACAGCAAGCGCCACTGCAGTAAAGTCAAGGTGGCAATGCAAGTATGTGATGCACTATTAAAAGTGGAAGCAGCACCTTGACCAGGTAGCTCAGTTGGTTAGAGCATCATCCCAATATGCCAGGGTTGTGGGTTCAATTCTAGTCAGGGCACATACAGGAATGAACCAATGAATGCATGAGAGGAACAGCAAATCGATGTTTCAGTGTTTCCATCTCTCTTCTCCACCCCTGTCAAATAAATAAATAATAAATAAATAAATAAATAAATAAATAAACAAATGAGGTAGCTGCAGTTCCTCAGTCCATGATCCTGTGTGTTCACCCTGGAAGCTTAGCCTCAAGCCTGGTTCTCTGGTCCTCCTACTGTTCCGAGAGTTGTCAGCATTCCTTTAATAAAAGCTCTTGCCCTAGCTGGTGTGGCTCAGTGGATTGAGCACCAGCCCAAGAACCAAAGAGTCGCCGGTTCAATTCCCAGTCAGGGCACATGCCTGGGTTGCAGGCCAGGTCCCTGGTTGGGAGTATGTGAGAGACAACCACACACTGATGTTTCTCTCCCTCTCTCTCTTCCTCGCTTCCCCTCTCTAACAATGAATAAAATCTTTAAAAAATAAATAAATGAATGCTCTTTCCACTGGTGTAACAAGAGCCAGCTTGGGTGCCTGTTATGAACAATTCTAGCCTGATTAACTTTCCCTATCCTGGTCATTTGCCTCTATTTTCCTCTAAATATTTTAAATTTGTTTTTCACATTGAGATAATTAACTCACTTAGAATTTTTTTCAACTTTTTTTGTTAAGGCTATGTCTTAAACTGCAGAACTTGCGTCTCAAAGTGTGGTCCTCAATTAGCAGCATCACTGGGTGTGTGTTAGAAATGTGGAATCTCAGGCCTCACCCCAGACCCCCGGATCAGAATCTTCACTTTGATGAGATCCCTAAGTGATATATAAACTTTGAGGACTTCTGCCCTAAAGTCAAGCCTGAAGCAGGGATTCAGTGCTCATCTGAGGGGTGTTGACTCACAGCAGGATGAGTGAGAAAAAAGAGAAGTGAGCCCAGGAAAGCTGGGGGGCAATGCAAGGTGATGGGTTTCTACTCTGGCCTCTGCTCTAACTGAGTCTCAAAGGGAAAAAGCAGTTCGCTTGGCAGGTGTGAGCGCCTGACCCTGTGGCAGTCTGTGGACAGGCTGTATGGACAAACTGTGTCTCTGTGAAATGCAGCGATGGAGCAGCCGAGGGAATTTATCCTGGGAAACCTTCCACTTCCTGTTTCCCTGTGGTTCCCCTGCAGGGCGTTTATCTCTGTGCTTCTGGGTCTCTTTGGTGGCCGTTCAGAAGCCAGGTTTCACACCCTATTGTACGGTATTTCACCCACGTCTGGAAGTAGGAGGAGGAGCCACAGAATATATTTACTCGTTGGCCAGCTTGGCTATACAATAGCAAACAAACAGAAAGGCCTGGGAAATGGAACCATGTGGAGCTGGTCGGCTGTAGCAGTCAAGGGCAAGGGTATCTGAAAAGGCATCAGGATATGTCCAATACAATCTATCCTTCTACTAGTCAGAAAAGCTTTGGGGTAACGTGCATGGGGTAACACATCAATGGATGAGCATTTTGTGAGCCCTTAGATGGTGGTGCCGGTTGACACCCAGTGGACAATTAAAGCAAACCCACGTATGGTACACATGTTGATTCTGAGGAAGATAAATCACTGCCCCTTCCAGAAGAGAAGGCATGCCCTTCCATTAAATATGGGTCCCATTTAAGGTTGTGGAGCCACCATTCATTTGCTTTTCTTTTTCATAAGAGAATAAAACACCCTCACCTCTTTTCCGAAAGGGAAGGTACAAATCCATTCAGTTCTGAAGTTCCCTTCTAGCCTGGGGCCAGTTGCAATCTCCTAGAAGACCCAGGGGAAGACAGCCAATGAGCCAACTGACTGGAGGTTGATTTTAGCTGCAATAGCTGGTCCTGCGGCGGTGATTGACATTCATCATCTCCCTTCTTCATCACCCGTTCTGGACTTCCTCACCCTTGTCCAACACTTCAGCTGGTTTATCTAGATTGGTTGCCTGATTGGGTGATCTTCCTACTTGGGAGAGGGTTTGAAGCTGTAACTCGAACTGACTTTATTGAGTTGAATTGCTATCATTAAAAAATCATTGCTGTTCCAGGCAGGGAGAGACCAGGAGATATCTCAGCAAACCCTGCAAACCAGGAGGAGCAATCTGGGAGGAGCAATCCAGGAGGAGCAATCTGGGCTCCTTGAGGAAGTGAGAATTACCTCTAACTCCTTTGTCCACTGGCCTGAAGGGGCCAGTGAGATCAGATACGGTCACAGCTTTCAGACAGTGGAACCTCACTGTGTACGCTGGCAGAGCTCTCTCCTTGCAAGCCAGAACCTCTCACATTACAAAGTCCAAAGTTTTAAGAACAAAAAGCACGAATTCCTTAGTGGTGGTTGGGGCAGTCACTGGGTGTGATAGTGAAAGATGCCACTTCCACATCCTTTGGTTCTTGGATTCATTCTTTCTAGCTGTTGGGGATTCATACCATATATTGGTCATTAGTTCAAATATTACAACCTCAAGGACTGTACCATAACTTGGCGAAGCGTTGTCCCCTCGTTCTGCCTTAAGTGAGTTTCAGCAGGCTTTTCCGCTCTTTTGTCAGGTCAGCTGCTCCCGGATGAGGGATATGTGGAAAGACCAGGAGACCCAGGTCATGAGCCCACTGTTGCCTCCTCCTTCACATAAAATGGGCCTCTTGTCCTGAGGAAATGTCGTACGGGGTAGCGGGTCCGTGGGTGAGGTATTCTGCCAGCTCTCAGACGCTGGCACTGCCCGAAGCCCTGTGAGCGGGGAAGGCAAACTCATCTATGGTGTTTATCGCAATTGCCACAAAGTCAAGTCACCGCCCCCTCCAAGGTGGAAGATGCAACATAAATTTTCTTGCCACCAGGTGGCTACCCAGCTTCCCTGAGGAATAACGCTCTGTCGAGGGCTCAGCAACCGTTTTTACAGTTGGGCTAGATCTGACTGAGTTTTGGAAATTAAGCAAGGGTCAGTGATTTTTCACTTTGGTAGCCAAAGTCAGTCTTCTGCTCAAGAGCTGTTCTCTTTGATTATACAGATGAAGCAATACCCTGATTGGCTGCTCATGTGTGTTACCCATGGGAGGGTAACACAGGGGTCAGTTTGACTGGGATGGTCCTGGTGGACAGACATCAATGGTCCCCATGTAATCGTTACCAGTGCCACATCTTACCCCCACAAGTAACTCGATGTGGACCACGAGTTACAAGAATACCCTTCCCCTAAGGACACTGTGGTCCACCAGCCAGCACCAGGGGTCCCTGCAGAGAAATTCACCCTGATTGCTCCTCTCCCTTGCTGTCCGTTGTGGTACGTATGTCCACATTCTCCTTTATGAATTAGTGCTCTCACCTGGCTTCCATGATTCTAGGATTTCCGTCACTTCCACTAAGAGTAGGGAGCCCGGTTACAGGCGGTCTTCCCCCTACTGGCAACCCTGGACTACAAGGACAGGCACTACCAACTATGCCAAAAGCCTTCTTGCCAATGAATTCTTTATTGCCTCAGTGAAGGGAGCATCCTCTGGGCCAGTGCAGGACACTGGCCAGGGGGTCAGCTCTGGAGCCATACATCATAAATTCTAGTAGTCCCACCTTCCGGAGTCTTGTGCTGCTGATGCTTCCCCAACACGACGCAAGGAAGTCTGGCTCCTCCACTTCGCTTGTGATAGGCCATGGCTGAGACCAGGCTTCAAAGAGGCATCTCAGCAAACTATGAGGACAAGCTCCAGGCTCCCTGGCTAAAAGCATTAAATCCTGAGTTCTGTATGAGTATCCCCAAATTAGTGAATTCTCCCCATTGAGCTTTTTGCTTCACTCCTGCCCCCGACTATGACACCTTCCAGATCTACTCCCACACATGTTTCCACAGTTCCTGCCAGTTCACAGAACGAGTTTCACAAACATCTTTGGCAGGTAGGTTTTATCCCCCGAAGCAGGGCTTTTCCTTCCCGGTGTGGGCTTTGCCGCAGCTTGACTCTGGATGTTGCTGGAAGCAGGGAACAGTGGGGCCAGGTGTGGAGGAGAACTAGCCATGGAGAAGGGGTTCTTCTCTGGGCAGGAGCGTTCAGAGGGTTCGAGGGGCCAGGATGCTCACCCAGGAGACATCGCTCCTCCAGGTCTCAGGGTCCTGCCCTGGACGTGCCTCGGCAGCCCGTGAAGGCCACGTGTTCAGTGTCCTGGGCAGTCCCGCTGCCCTGTGATCACATCCTGGGCCTGATTTTAAGTCTGTCCTGTGGCTGCAGGAAATGAGGCTCTCCAGTAAAGTTTCCATGGAGGCTCCTGGCCTTCAGAGCATTCCATGAGTTGGTAATTAACTTTCAGAGCATTCCATGAGTTGGTAACTAACTGCCCTGAGCCTGTCACTGTGTGTTTCTAGTAAGGTCTCTGGTACCTTATACTTATCGCTGTTTCCAAGCAGATTGAGTGTCACAGCTACTTGATCTCCTAATGACCTGCTCTCCACACCATGCACCCCAATTGGACACAAGTGAAAGCTGTGGTGCCGTTACATATGAGTCACTGCCATCTCTCTTAGCACCAGCCAAGGGGTCTCTATTGATTTCAGACAGGTAGGAGATACAACCCCAAATCCATCCTAGAACCTCTGGTGGAACCAATCACCCGAGCTCAGTTTCCCTAGGAAACAGAAACCTGAAGCAAAAAAAATTAAATCTGATGGAGCGGGCTGCCAGAGTGAGCGAAAAGGGAAATGAAGTAGGCTAGGATGGGAAGCGAGGCAAGGTGCTATGTTATCATGCAGGTAACTGCTTCAGGGCCTGCCGCAGAGCCACGGCAGGTTACGCAGTCGGGACGTCTCAGTAGCCATGCAGGACATATCCAGACAGGCTGTGTTGGGAAATCGTGACTCGGACCAGTCCATAGAAGGGAGGAATGAAAGACAATGTATCTGCCCAGCTCCCTCCCATCTCCTGGTTTTCATTGGTCAAAACTCTCCCCACAGGGAATTTCCTGGGATGCATCATCTAACCACTTTGATGGCTGCTTAGAAGCCACATCCTGTAGTGTGGTATTTCCTCTGAGTCTAGAAGTAGTGGAGGAGTCAGAGACCCCAGACATGTGGCTGGCCAGCCCAGCTGTGCAGCAGCCCTCAAGGAGGACTTGGCTGGGCCAGTGACTAGTCGGTCCCCAGTGACTGAACTGCACAGATTTAATTGGCTGTGGAGGCAGCTGTGGAGTCAGCAGAAAGGCAAGGTCTGACCCATGTGAGGAGGCACATAGAAGTGTCTGGTGCACTCATTCGTAGGCTATTAACATCAACAAGTGGTGGAGCTAGAAAAATGATCATCAGCTTAGGATTTTTGCCTCATTTGACTCTGAGACCCTAGCACCTGGCACTTGAATGAAAGATGCTACTTAGACTCAGTTTTTCTCGTTCCAAACCTTCCCACCACACCTCTCTGCTGTGCCCATCGTTACGCCAATGAACGGACGTGATGATGCTCTCAGAGGCTGAGCGTGTAGTTACCAGGTGCCCCTGTCCAAATTAAAAGTTGGCCCTGTCCCACTGCGTGCACGGATGTCTTCCTCTTACTAATGACCTGAACTTTCCAAAGCCCATCATCTGTCAGGCCTGGGTTTGTCCGAGTCTCTGTAACACCAAGCACACATGGAAAGGGGAGAACAGAAGTGGTGGTCCACGCCAAGTAGCACAGCTCTCAAAAGCCAAAGGGTTCCGAACCGAAGGGCTCTTCTGCGGCCCGGTCCCTCCCTGGGACAACAAAGTTCACCTTAGAAGACTTCTTACCACCTTTTGGGAAAAACAGGTAAATCTCACAGTTCTCTTCATATGTCACTTGGCTTCCCGTGGCACCCCATTCCCCAGGGAAGGAGAATGGGTAGTTGGAATACTGGAGATGAAAACAAGAGTTTTCATTGACTGGTCAGGGAGACCTGATGTGCCTGGGGCAGGAAGATGAACTGATAACCCTCTCCGGTCCCGGGATTTTGATCCCGGCAGAGCGGGATCCAGGCCTCGGTTTAACAGGGTAACTGGTTTCTCAGACTCAGTGTGAGTGCAGACACTGGGAATGGATGCCAGGGAAGGTGGCACTTGCCAGACATTCTTCGATGTTCACCAACTGGTCTGATCACTTGAGCTCTGAGAGCTCAGTTTTCTCCTGAGGGAGTGCGAGGCCAAGTTCTCATCCTCTGCCCGCAGGTCTCCATCCTGAAACCCTAGGCTCCTGGACCTGGAACTCCAGGGAAGTGAGGCGGAAGGGACCGATCGGAGAGATGAGTGGGAGAAGAGGCAGGGAGGATGCTTGCGATGAGAAGCTAGATTGTTCAGTGAGACAGGTTTTTTTTTTAATCCAGAGATGGATTATGTTTAAAACGGAGGCGATTATGTAGTGAGAGGATTTTTTTTTTTCAGTTTCTGGATGTTTTTCAGGTGTGCTTGTTTCACTTGAATTCTGCAAATAATTTCCAGACCTAAGTTATTATTCCCATTATTGACTCTATATGGGCTCTGCCTGCAGTAGTGCGGGGCTGGCTTAGAGTCCAGGTGTCCTCACCCAGGCTACAGTCCAGTGGCCTCTGCTGGCACTGGCCCCTCACCACACCCTCCTGTGCAAGAGAAGTTCCAGAAACTGATCTGTCATCAGTGGCGCTTAGACGACTGCATCTGGAATTCTAGGTTACCTTAGTACGGCTCTCACAACTGCTTCGCCCTCCCAAAGCTGGCGTGCTGGCTTGGAGTTTAAAGAGAGAGGATATTGGAGCCAGGCTCCTAAGTGCCCACAAGAGAGGAAGTCAGAGAATCACAGAACCTCAGAGCCTGAACAGACTTTGGAGAGTGAGGGGTCTGCTCTCCTCTTCTCAGAAAGAGAAGCTAAAGTCCAGAACAGGCAAGTGGCTTGTCCCGGGTCACACAGCTTAGCCAAGTGGCAAATGAGGAGTTAGAGCCAGCCCTCAGGTCAGTGGTCTGGTGCTTTTCCCACCTCACCTTGCTCTTCCCTTTCTTTAAATGGGAGCGGGGTGGGGTGGGGGTGGTGGGAGCGGGGGTGGGGAAGAGACCTCTGAGGAACAGGTGTTGCTGTGGAGAGTGTGGAAGGGCCTCCCACTTCCCCATGGCCTAGACGCATCTCTCCACCCCCTCCTCTAACTCTGTAGCTGTGGCCACCTGGGTTTTAGTGTTGCGATTCAGCTTGGGTTTAAATGGATTTTTCCAGTCATGACTAATGTCAGAGTGCCTATGATTGTGCCCCCTTGTTAGTTTGGGGGACTCTTCTTTGTAAAGGGGTGGTGTAATTTATGTATGTCAGTTACTAAAAACACTCACTATTTCAGAGCACTACTTATAAAATTTGACCAGATATAGGGAGTTGTCTCATCTGTCAGAAGACTGATTATATTTCCTGAGCTTTCTTTTAAAGTTTCTTCTGCCATAACGGTGTATAGCAATCACAGCTATGCTGCATACTATTACTGTACTTTTTATTCTCATATCTATATCAATATGGTCATATGTGATCCCTGAATGCCCAGGACTAAGATGCCTGGAGATCCTAGAAGGACCCGATTTACTTTCCCGGGGTCATTTACCACACACCAGCTACTGTACTTTGGAGTAGTGGGTTTGGTCCCTGAGCCATGACGGGTGGGCACCTTGTCTAACAAAATGTCATCAAATGGGCCCCACGGAGATGCAGAATTCTTACGAACTCCACACACCATCCAGAGGGCAGTCCAGGGTCCTGACCTACACCTGAGATGCAGTGCAGTTTGCAGGAATTTGTAATGTGGGCTTAAAAAGGAGGCCCTGGCTGGTGTGGCTGAGTGGATTGAGCACCGACCTGCAAACCTAACGGTCACCAGATCGATTCCCAGTCAGGGTACATGCCTGGGTTGTGGGCCAGGTCCCAGTTTGTGGGCCAGGTCCCCAGTTGGGGGTGGGTGAGAGGTAACTACACATCAATGCTTCTCTCCCTCTTTTTCCCCTTCCTTCCCCTCTCTCTAAAAATAAATAAATACAATCTTTTAAAAAAAAGATTTTGTTTTGTACCTTTATGTGGACAGCCCCTGCCTGAACCATCCATCACCTCCTGATAGAGGTAGGTGACTGTCCGGCCTTTTTCAGGGACTGATGCTCCACGGACAAGCCCTCCCTTATTTCAGGGTCACTTCTCAGGTGACTGCATCTCCTCTGCTCCCCACAGTTGCAAACCCTCGCAGTGCCACGACCCCCTGGTGGAACTCCGTCTTAAGTCCCTAGGACAAACGCTCCAGCCGCGCGGGGCTCCCCGGACGTGACAGCGATCGGATTTCGCGTGGCCGCGCAGCGGCCCCTACTCCTCTCCCCGCCCGCTGGAGAAGCTCGGAGCCAATCAGGGCGTCGCGGAGCTCGGGGTTGTGGAGTTCCGAGCCCGGGACCCGCCCCTCTTTGTTGCGGTGGCCAATGGACGAAGTCGGAACATCGGAGGCTGCCCGGGTGACTCGGTTATATGTCACAGAATAACATTCGAGAATGGGACATGGAATGAGGGGACGGCCGCAGCAGCCGCAACAGCCGCAGCAGCCCCAGCAGCCCCGGTCCCAGGCGCAGCAGCAGCTGCAGCCGCCGCCACCTTCGCCGCCCGCAGAGGCGCCGCAGCTATGAGGCCGAGCGTCCCGAGGTAGGGTCCGGGAGCTGCGGCACCCTTCCCGCGCTCCGCCTGCAGCCGGCCCCCGGGCTGCCTGGCGCGGGAACTCCGGGAATGGGGGGCGGGTGGAGCTATTTCCACTTAAATCTGGGCGCCCCGGAGGGCTTTTTGGAAGAACCGCGGCGGCCTTTGCAAGCAGAAGCTGCTGCTGCGCCCTCGCGCCGACCCCGGGAGCTCACGTGCCGGCACGTTCTTGGCTCGCTCGGCGCTCGGCCACATCTGGCGACCCAGCAACGTGTGGAGCGTTGCAGGGACCTTCTCTTCCTTCTGCTGCACGAGCCGCCACTCCGCATCCTCCACGCTCCTTTATTTCCCTCCCAATGTTTAGGTGTGCGTGAAGCCTTGTGCCAAAATTCCAGTCGCCTTTCGAGGTAATTTCAGGGCTGGAAGCTTGTATTCAAATCCTGGGAGTGTCTGTCAGCGCGGGGGTGGAGGGGCGGGAGTGACGTGGGGTGGGGACAGTCCGAGGCCCCACCACCACTGGGCACGGTTTCTCAGGGTGTACACTTACCGCGCTGTGTGCTGTGTCTCCGCTGATTTCAGGCACGGCCCGTAAGCGGAGCTCCCGCCGCCGCTCCCCCTTGGCGCGTCCTGCGGCAGCCGGAGGCATGGAGGAGGCGGGCCCCGCGGGGCGCTGAACCCCTCGCGGCGCCCGCGCGCGCACGCCCCCCGCTGCTGCCGCGCTGCTGCCGCGCGACCCCCAGCCCCGCCCTCCCGGCCCCGGCCCCACCATGACCGGCTCTGCGGCTGACACTCACCGCTGCCCCCACCCCAAAGGCGCCAAAGGCACCCGGTCCCGGAGCAGCCACGCGCGGCCCGTGAGCCTCGCCACCAGCGGGGGCTCGGAGGAGGAAGACAAAGACGGCGGGGTGCTGTTTCACGTTAACAAGAGCGGCTTTCCCATCGACAGCCACACCTGGGAGCGCATGTGGATGCACGTGGCGAAGGTGCACCCCAAGGGGGGAGAAATGGTGGGCTCCATTAGGAATGCCACCTTCTTGGCAAAGGTCAGTGGCTTCCACGGAGGGAGATGGGGTGGGTGGTGATGGGGCCGTTTCAGTCTGTACAGAGCAAATAGAGGTAATTCCCATATTCCTGGTCCCGCTGCAAACTCCCTTCCCCTCTCCAGTCTTCCCCACAGTGCCCCCCCCCCCCAAAAAAAAACCCCTTTACTTAATTGAGATGTTTGCCTTGGAAGCCTTAGAAAGGGGGGAGGGGGAGGGGGTGGCTTGCTGCCCTGGGACTGTATGGCTGTATGATCCGGTTGTGCCAAGGTTTCTTTGAATCTCAAGCCAAACTCTGTTTTATTTACTCACCCCGTGTCCATCCTCTTTAAGCACAAGCTCTAGCCCCAGGTAGCACCAGCGATGCCAAGGCCGCCTCAGGGATCCCACCGTGCTTTTCCTCTTTGGAGTCCCTCGGTCCTCCCGTCTCCCCCTCACAAATGATTTATTAGGCTGTGAATGAATTTGCACTCAACCAGTCAGACTTCTCAGCGTGAATCATTTCTAGACTTCTTGCCAATTTTTTTTTTTATGACAGTGACTTTCACCTCTGAAACTTGCAAAAACAGTGAGCGATCTCTTTTCCCCGCTTATCTGGGCTCCAAGAAGAAAAGAAGAGTTTTGGCTGTGGCTTAAAAGGGACTTTCCAGCACACATGATGAATTAGTCTCACTGGGTAGGGAAGGAGGCTCGGGAGTGGAACTCTTTCCACCTTGGAGAGAAGCCAGTGAGCTGATGGGGTCTGGCGGCCAAGGATAATTTAACAAGACGGAGGAAGGGAGATGTGCTGTGGTCACTGCATGAAACATCAAAACCCAAGCGGGGGGAGGAATGCTGAGAGCCTTGGGGGCTGTAGCGTGGCAGATGGTTTCCTCTGCACCCTGGGGACACTGCAGTGACTGAGAAGATTCCTGGGCAGGTCTAGGAATGCCAGACCTGAGACCTGGAAGGCCATCTGGTCCAGTCCCCGACCTGGAGCAACTGGTGACCTGAGCATCTGAGCCCCGCAGGCCAGAACGCTGTATGTGCCCACGGGGGAAGTGACAGAGCCCGGGAGCCTCCTGCTGCTGTCGGTCTCAGTGTTTTGTTACCCTGCTGGCCCAGGGCTCTTCCCTGTGTCCAGAGAGAGTCCAGCCTGCTTTAGCGCCGGCTGTATTTACTCCTTGAGCATGAGAATCACACTGGCCCTGGTTGTGTGGTTCTGACTTCAGCATTTGTCCTTACTTGAGTCTTTCTTTATGTAAGGAGGAACTGGGAGCCCTTAAACCTGGAAGAGAAGTGGCCTCAGGGAACAGAGTCCTGTTCCTGCTGTCCCAGACTGCCTTTTTAATTCAGCACCCTCAGCGGTGACCCTGCTTCTCATCGTGACTTTATCCTTCTTCTGGTCTTGTGTGCGGGGACCCCTTTTCCCTGTGGGAACCCGGGAATGTTAGTATTGGTGGAGATCAGTCTCCCTTCCTTGTTCTGAAGACCTCCGGGGAATGGGGAGGGGCGGGGCTCATTGCCTCACAGGGCAGCTGGTCCCAGGCCTGGCCACCTTTGATTGGTGGGCAGCTCTTTTCCTGGGCCTCCAGCGGAAGCCCTCCCCCCTCCCCTCAGCCACCTATCACCAGTGATTCTTGTGTGGCTTTCGGACAGTGCGGCACACTTTGACTTCCTTTGCTACTCACAGGTCCCGGGAATGTCACTAGAAGGGGCTGCTGGAGTAAGGTAGGGACTGAATTCCAGGCCTGGTCATGCTACCTCTGGCTCTGTGGCCTAGGTCGCTCACTTAAAATCTCTGATCTCAGTCTTCTCATCTATAAAATGGGAGTAGACCTGACTTCATGTAAATTTCTTTCCAACTCTCAAATCCCATGATGTTATGAACCGTGAGTCTCCAGGTCTCCAGTGCTGACCTGTGTGACACTAGATGTGTCTGTGTGACTCTGGAGGTACACTGAGTCACGAGACCTCAGAACTGGGACAGTCTGGCAGTCTGTATCTTCCTTTAGTCTTCTTTGTCCTCGGGTAGCTGCTTCCACCTTATGTGTCAGAGTCCCCAGATCAACTCACTGTCCTCATCCTCTTTCTAGGAAATTGCTAGTTTGTCATCATCAGTCATTCCCCTAAAATAAGCACATATGAAACGCAATATACTAAATGCTGTCTGAGCAGCTTGCCACATAGATCACTGCTTCCTGAGACTTGTGCTTGATAGCTCCAGGGCTGTGGCTGAATGCTGTGTTCTCGCAAGAGTGGTTCCTTTTTTTATAGTGTGGCCACGTTGTCCTTTTGTAGTAACCCAAAGGTCACGTGCGAACTCCTGCCAGGCCAGGACAACCTCAGCCCGAATGTGGGCATTGGCTTTTTGAACCTGAGTGAAGAACTTAACATTTCTCTCCCGTACATTGTGTCATCGTGGTTGGTTCTCCATCCCCAGCCCCATCACGGCATCCACCCCCCACCCTTCCTGGGACCCAGTATTCCCCAAACCCTGACTCCTGCACAGGCCCTGGGATGGGGGCAGCATCAAAACCTCCTGTTTCTAGGGGCCACTCCTCTCCGATTCAAGGGCTCTTCCTGCACTTAGCTTGGCAGACTTTTCCCTCTGGGGCCAAGCCCTTTGCTCCTTTAACCAAATCCATGTTTTACTCAGGAATTTGTAGAGAAGAGGGGGTAGTGGTGGAAGGGTTGGAGAGTTTCAAGGAGGTAAAGTTATATGGCAATTGAATTTGTCCCGGAGGCGGGTGGAGGGAAGGGGTCAGAGGCCTAAGAGAGGGGACTGAATGACACTTCCTTTGACTGCGGGACATTCTGTTAGCAGCCATTTCGGGTGAGTTCTGCCCGAAGGTCCAGATGCCCCCGTCCTGGGAGTGGGGAAAGGCTAGTGGGCGGGGAGATCCTCCTTCTAAATTTTCTCCCGAAGTCTTCTCTGGTGGTTACTGGGTCTGAAGTCAACAGCTGAGTAGGTGAAGGCCGAGACTTTTGAGGGATAGTGCAAGAAAGCAGCTCAAGTCAGTTGGAGGGTGGTAGAGAATGGAAGCCAGGGATGGAGAGGTGGCTGGCCCAGAAAAAAAAACAAAACAGCTAGGCTGTTTCTTGCAGTCGCCATGTTCTTGTGCCTCTTTCTCACACTGATCCCCAGCTGGGAAGTAATTCACATTTAGAGGACCCAGCATTGCCTGAGTGCAGAACTGAGTGCTTGCAGAGTGGTGCAGCTTTGCTGCAGCCAGGGCTCCACTCCTGCCCCCTGCTGGCTAACACGGGCAGCTCCCTCCCTCCCTCCCTTGTTCTGCATTCAGAACCACCACCCCCTAGTCTTTCCTGCTCAGCCCAAGGTCGTGACCCCTGGGCCTGCCTCTGTAGCAGGCTGCCATCTACAGATTCCTGGCTGCCCCTGATGCAGGGGCCGGGGGCGCATCCTAGGCTCATGAGTGATGTTCTTGCTGTCCTCCAGGAGGTTCTTCTGCCTGGTGCCTGCCAAGCGTACTTTTCAGAACATGGACAGCAAAAGGTTTCTTTCACTTTCTCCTTGTTGTTTCTTGTTAAGGACTCCTGGTGCCTGGGGGGGCCTTGCTGCCTCCCCGACTCCTTTTCTGGCTCCCCCTTCTCTCCCACATGGTGATGCCATGGTGATGACACACACTTGTGTCCTACCCCATCCCTTCCCCTTCCATTCTGCTGGTAGGTCACTGTGTTTGGCGAGAATGGAGTGAAAGAGAGCCCACCCACACAAGCCTTGCCTGTGGTTTGTTTTATTATTTTTCTTGAACAATCATCTTCCTGTCCACTCCACTTCCTGCTCCCACGACCCCACCCCCAACCACAGGCACAGTGTGGACAGGGTCCTTTTGATCTGTGCCCCCTAGATGCTGCCTTTGTAAGGTGGGCTGTCCATGTGACTCGAGGGAGGGGGCTGGATGCAGGTGGCAGGAGGTGGGAACCTCGAGAGGAGGGGCCGTGGAAGATCTAGGCTGGCATTCCAGGTGAAGTAAGGCTGGAAAATGACCTGAGATGGGCCTCAGGCCCCCCATCAGGGGGAGGACAAAAGGGGCATACCGGTTTCCGCTCCCAGGCTGCCGCGTGAGAGCACGCTCGCCGGCTTTGAGTGTGTGCACTTCAGGACGTCTCTGCAGATGCGGAGGCGAAAGATGGCATTTACCCGTGGCTTTAGTTTGTGTTTCTTAAATTATTAGTGAGCTAGAACTTTTAAAAAATATTTATCTACCATGTGCACTTATTTTTGTAAATTGTCTTTTCATGGCCATTTAAGAATTGTGATAAAATAATAACATAAGTTACCATTTTAACCATTTTTAAGTGTTCACTTCTGTGCATTGTTGGACAGTATCACCACCTTCCATCTCCAAAACCTTTTCTTTTTCCCCAGCTGAAACTCTACTCCCCGTAAACAGTGACTCCCGTCCTCCCTCCCACCCCCAGTCCCTGGCAACCATTCTTCTACTTTTTAAAAAAGTTTATTTTATTTTATTTATCTATTTCTAGACAGAGGGGAAAGGAAGGAGAAAGAGAGGGAAAGAAACATCAATGTGTGGTTGCCTCTCGTGCACCCCCTACAGGAGACCTGGCCCGAAATCCAGGCATGTGCCTTGACTGGGAATTGAACCAGCGACTGTTAGGTTCACAAGTCCACACTGAATCCACTGAGCCACGCCAGCCAGGGCTACTTTCTTTCTCTATGAATTTGACAACTCTACAAACCTCATAGAAGAGGAATTGTACAATTATTTGTCCTTTGTGACTGGCTTATTTCACTTAGCATAAGGTCTTCGAGGTTCATCCAAGTTACAGCTTGTGTCCAAATGTCCTTCCTCCTTGTGTCTGAATGATATCCCGTGTGTGTATACACCCCGTTTTGTGTATTCATTCAGCTGTCGATGGACCCTTGGGTTGCTTCCACCCTTTGGGGCCATTTTTTTTCTTTGAGGCCTAAAAAGTTTTCTTACCCTTTGTGTGAACTCTTCATGAGTTAAGGAGATTCACTCATGGTCCCAGGGGGAAGTGGGTGGTTTCATCTTCTTTTATTAGGGCGAGAAAGCATCTTAGTGGTGCTCCTGAGTGTCCAGGGGCTCAGCCTGCGCTGAATCTGTTTTGCAGCTCCTGAAAAGTGAAACCACGTCAGGCCTCCCCATTCTAGACCCCTGAAGACACGCTGCAGAGGAATAATCACACAGCTAACACTCAAACAGCACGGCAGGCCAAACCTCTGGTTGCCTGCTTTATACGTCAGGTCATATAACCCTCCTAACCAGCCCAGGAGGTTTGAAGTAGGTGACAGTCTCCTCTTTTCTCAGGAAGGAAATGGCAGCTTAGAGAAGTCAGGCAGCTCAACCAGAGTCCGCAGCCAGCAGGTGACAGAGCAGGGACTTGGCCCTTGTTGTGTTGGATGTATAATCGCACCCGAAGGAGCCCCCCTGGTTAATTGTCCACTGCCCTGTGGGAGCGATGGCAGCCGGAGGGGTGGGCTGCCTGGGAGCTGAGTCCCAGCCTGAGCGCCAGTCAGCTCTCCCACAGGCCGGGGGAGCTGGAGCCAGATGACATCATCCCCTCAGCGCCTCGGCCTGCTCCCCACCACAGCTCTGCTCCCCAGCTGGGGTTTGGGGAATGTGGCCACTCGCGCTCAGCAGGGGCTGAGGTAACCAGGCAGCTGTTTTTAAAAGCCCTTGGGCGCCATTGAGCTGCTATTCTTAGGACCAGCTGCCGCCAGACTTCCACCCCATCATCTGGCTCTTGTGGGCTCTGTGGGGCTTGCTGGAGTCGAAATAATCTGGTGGTTGGCCCCCACAGCTCTGAACACAGTCATTCTGGCCACCTCAGGGCTGTGGCTGACAGATGCCCCCTGGGGATCCCTTAGGTGGCCTATGATTCTCTGGGGCATTTCCTCATCCTGACCAGCCTTTCTATTAAATAGGCACCATCAGCACTTTTCTGTGTAGAAACAGGCTCGTGACTTAATAGACTGTCTCATTGCTCCCCTCTCCCTCCCTCTGTGCCCTCTCCCCTGCTCATACCTGCTCTAGAGCTGGGGACACCGTGGGTGCTAAAGGGATGTTTGTGTGTGTCTCCCATTCTCCACTTCTCTGTGAAATTTCTGGCACGTTTGGCCCCAGAATTCCTGGTTTGGGTAGATCAGTGGATGTTACTGGAAAAAAAAAAAAAAAAGACAGGCTGGACGCTTCCTGGTGTTTGTTGGGCAGAAACACGAAGACACACTTCATCTTTTGATTCTGTGGCAGGGGGGCACGTGAGCAAATTGGAACATTTGCTCCCCAAAATGACTCTCCAAGACAAGAATGTGATTCGAGTTGCTATGTTGTCATCGAAATGTGGCTCACAGAGCAGCTGTGTGTGTGTGCACACACTTACACACACTCTTACATTCACACACACACAGCACCTTGGCTGTGAAGTGGGAAGTGTGACTTGCTTCCTTTCTGCTGAAGGGGCAGTTGCTGTGCAGTAGGAAGTCTCAAAGCCAAGAGAGAATAGAGGCGCTGGGAGGAAAAGAGTGTCAAGCAGCATTTTAAATAAATGCAGCCCAGGCTGTAGAAGTATGAGCCCCACCCCCCTCCTCCCCCTCCCTGCACCAGCCTCAGGCCCAGGGCCAGCGCCCCTCCAGCTCCACCGTGGGCTTGAACCTGAACCTTGAACCTCGAACCTCGGAGCCAGGGAGAGCGCTGGGCCCAGCCAGGCCCCCAGCACCGTCCCAGGTCAGTGCAGCAGCTTCACTGTCCATCAGCTGAGGCCGAAATCCCCAGGGCCTCCCTTTCCCTGTTTTCTCCTGGGATGGAACTAAGCTGTCCTGAGGTCCCTTCTGGCCGCCCTAAGGGCTTTCACCTGGAGGGGCCTCCCCTCTTCGCCCTGACAATGCATTGCTGGGGCCGCAGGCCCGGGGCACTGTCTTTGTCCCCAGTGGCTCCACCCCACCAGAGAGGCCGAGGGTAAGAGATGGAGAAACATAGAGGGGCGATAAAGCAAAAACCGCCCCTTGATTTCCAGCACTGACTGGATTGGAAGCCTGTTCCTACCTACAGCCTTGTTGCCAGGCCTGCTCAGAGCTGAGGGTGTCTTGGCTCTCAATTCCCGAGAAGAGGCGCTTGCACCCCCCTCTCTAGTCCTTGCCTGCCGTTGCTCCTTTCTCTTCCCTACAGGGCTGGTGGACACTTGGTGAGTGTTGACCAGGAGGCAGACTAGGAACTGAAGAGGGCGCAGGGCAGCGTGAGGGGAAAAGGGCAAGAGGAGGGCTCAGGAGTCCTCGGAGATGCACCAACCTGGGAAGAGTCAAGGCCAGAGGGGAATCCGTCCTGGTCCATTTGGGCGCAGAGGAAGTGGTGGGCATCGCAGGGGTGGTGTTGAGGAGAAAGGGTGGCCGTGGGGCCCTGTTGCGTTTCCTCAGGGCGCCGTTCATCATGCATTCAGGGGTGCCCCGGAGTGGCGCACACAGAATGGGTCACACTAACCATGCAGCCAAAGGTGTTGCATGCAGCACAATGTGAGGTTAATGGAGCGCCGCTGTGAACATTCGGGCCAGACTCGTGGCGGGGGGGGGGGGACACTAGAGGACATGGTCCTTGGCCTCAGTGGGGGGCTCAGGATCCCTGGGGATGCTGGTCGAGTTGCCACTCACAACACACAGAGGGCCACAGGGAGCCACTGTGACCCGGGGTGGAGTGTGTGTAGAGAGGGCGCAGAGAGGGAGGACTTCAGCAAGCAACCGACTGGTGTGGGCAACCCTTGTCCAGGAGGTACCACTTGAACAGGTGACCACCCCAGGTAGCTATCTGCTCCCAGGAGCAGCTTTCTGGTGCTCCCCCCACCACCCCCCGTGCCTGTACCCAAGCACTGGGCCCCAGAGCGTCTCCTGATAAAAAGATCTCTCTCTACTTCTCCGCAGCCGTCCATACCCCAGGTTCCAAACTACAGGCTGTCGATGACGATCCCAGACTGGCTGCAGGCAATCCAGAACTACATGAAGACACTACAGTATCCTTCCAGCCAGGGTCTGGGCAGACTCAGCCAGGGCGCGGGCGAGGTGATCGCGAGCCTGGTGGCATGTCTGTCCCCAGCCGGTCAGCAAATGCTCTCTAAGGTTGGTGAGGCCAGGCACGGAGGGGTGCCCCTATGTGAGAGTCCAGGAGTGATAACAGGATGTAATTGATCAGCCCCTCCTCCCTTTGAAGCGGCGTGTGGGCCAGGATGACTCTGCCTTCCATCCTCTCCTCCTCCTCCTCCTCTGTCATCTTTCCCTTCTCCTCTCTTCCTCCCTAGCTTTTATTTCTCCCTTTTCCCCCCTAGTCTCCTGTTTCTTTTCTTTCCTCCCACTTTTTGCCTCCATTCTGACTGCTCACAGTCCACTGAGGCCCACCCGGCACTGCCTGTGGCTCCCCGGGGGGCCCAGGCTGGTGGCCTTGCTCCGTTCTGCATGAACGAGTGGGGCCCCGGGGTGGGGGCCCTCTCTCCTCACTTGAGCTTGAGAAGAGCTGAGGAGCCCTGCGGGTCTGGGCTGGGCTCAGGCCAGCCAGACTGTGGTTTTTCTCTCCTTCGGTGTCCTCTGGTTGTTTGCAGACGGGATTAGGTCAGTTCCGAGGGCCCGCAGGAGCAGCATTGTCAGAACAAAGGGGAGGGGCGGATGGTGCGCTGGCTGGCTGCTCTGGTGTTTTATCCGGGATAGCAGTCAGATGCGGGCTGGGCTGGCAGGTGTGTGCAAGAGGGTCAGGCCATTTGTCCAAGCAAGTCAGTGGCAGCTCAGAGCAAAGCCAGCCTCAGACTCCCTGCAGACCCCCAGCGCATTGTCCTGCAGGTCGAGCTTCTGCTGACCTCTGTCCTTCCTCCCTAAAGACCTAGAACTTAGCAGAAAGGATTCCATGGGGGCACTGACTCATGCCCACGTGCCCTAGAAGAGGCCCCTCCTCTCCGTGCTATAGGCGAGGATCTCTCCTGTGGATTTTTGTGACTTCCCTGAAGGGACACATACGACCAGATGGGAATAACACCAGTTCTGCTCTTTTGGGTGGGCAGATTACTTGATTAGCCCCCAGTCCCCACTTTACCGATCATGAACTCCCTTGCACAGCGTCTTCCCAGGGGACTGCTGAAGCGATGTTAGAGGGAGGGGGTGGCACCGGCCTCCAGGGGTGGGGCGGACAGCGCCAGCCCTCAGAAGGCTCTCTGGGGTTGTGCTGATCCCCAAACCAGGACCCTCCATGGGGAGCTCCATGTGGCCCAGAGGCATAAACTCCTGCCAGGGTAGACCTGGACCCCCAAACCGAGGCTTCCTGGACGTGACCGACTCACCACAGAATGTTGCAGGAGAAATTAAAATGGACGTGCACAAGGACCTTTTGACCAGAGATGAAAGAGAATGAGGCCGGTGGCCGATGCACCAACTGGGGCAAATTTGCATTTTCTGCTCAGCCCTGCAGAACGTTCTCAGCCGAGTTTTCACGGCCGCCCTGAAGGAGCGGCTTTGTTAATTTTCTCTGATGCACTCTGATGGTCGCTGACCCAGATCGCTGACCACAGAGAGGCTGAAGAAAGGAGGCACCTCGGGCTGCTGGCCTGTGCGCCCTTGTCCCCGGCCGTTGGAGCCTCCACACAAGGAAAGCAGAATGTGGCCTCTGGTCTCCCTTCTGACCAGGCTTTTACTTAGTGCCTCAGGGTTTCCTCCCGCTTTGCCCCAAGCAGAGAACTGCATGCCAGGTGCTAGAGTAGGGGGACCTCTCGGGGCCAGCCCTGACTGGGGTAGATGTGCTCAGCAGGCAGTGGCGATATGGAAGGGCAAATCCTGTGTTCTGTTCTGACAGCTTCAGAGCCTTGGCCAACAGCAGCGCCGATCCTGCATTGGGTCCTGAAAAGAGAGGTGTCCCCTGAGCTCCGCTGAGGGTGGGCTGGGCCAGTGAGCCTGCCACCCTGACGGCTGTGTTGACAGAAAGCTTCCCTCCCCAGCTCAGTGGCAGGAGCTGACAACTGTTAGGAACTGAGAAAAGACAGCCGGGTAATTTTTCATTATTTTATTACAGGTTTGTCTCACTTTATGCATTCGATGTATGAGCTAGATATACAAACAGGGAAAGTGGGCCCTATACATTGCATTTTTGCGAGTTGAATTCTACTGTACATTTTTAAAAATTTTTATTTCTTTATTTTTTAAATCCTCACCTGAGGACATGCTCATTGATTTTAGAGAGACAGAGACAGAGAGAAAGAAAAACGTCGATGGGAGAGAGGAACATCAGTTGGTTGCCTTCTGTACACGCCCTGACCGGGGGTGGAGCCTGAAACCTTTCAGCGTGTACAGGTGACGCTCCACCCAGGGGAGCCGCCCGGCCAGGGCCGAATTCTCCTTTTAATGTACCAGAATCTCACTGAATGAAATCTTTGGGAAAGTAAAAAACAAATCACCTCACAATGAGAATAGATTTTTTTCTTTTAGCTCTTAGCCTTCGTACATTATATTTTTTAAAGCTAGGCAGGCCTGTATTGTTATGGGTTGTTCTTGTGGCCGTGCCAGTAATTTCCAGACTGGGAGCCGGTTCAAATCAGCCCCTGGCCCCAGCCCCGGAACTTCCAATTCAACAGTCCCAGATGAGGTGGCTCTGAATGGCAACGAGGCTTAAAACCATGGCCCGACGTCAGGTTCCAGAGGTGGAGCCGTTCTAGTGAACTCCACAGGCGGTTGGTATGTGTGCTCGTGTCTGAGGGGCCAGGCACCCCTGGGCCGGGGGAGGACTCCCGGCCCTCCTCAGAGGGGTGTGCAGTGCCTCAGGTGTCCAGCACCACCCTCCACAGCTGTCTCCACCACAGCAGGGGCACACGTCTTACCTCGTACACCCACCCCACCGGCTTCACAAGGTCCCAGGTCCATGCTTCATTAGCAACTTCCCAATGTGCACTTTCTATAGGATTTTGTTTGAGGCAAGGTAGCAAAACTCACAAAGCAACGTTTCCTTAGGCTTAGAAAACCCCAGATCTAGGGACCATGGCATTAGGGAATCTTGGGTCTCTCCCAGAATCACGTGCTGCAGGCTCTCCAGGCCCTGAGACGTCCTGGGCCACCAGCTGAAGCCCAGGTTGTGGATAATGTTGTCATCTCGTCACATTTAGTAATTCATGTCAAGGGTCAGTTTGAGCATGAAATAAAAGTGGTGTTTCCATAGTAAGTTCTGCTGCAGTCTGCGCTGTTGAGAAACACTACTGCCACCCATCTACTTCTCTCTGTTACCCTTCCATTCCTTCCATCCATCCATCCATCCATCCTCCTATCCACCTGCCCCTTCTGTCTCTCCAGCCAGCCATCCAGCTTTCCAACTGTCCATCCGCCCTTCCATTCATCAGTTGCATTCATCCTTCCTTTTATCCATCCACCCACCCACCCATTCATCCATCTATCTGTCCATCCATTAATCCATCATTCAACCATCTACCCTTCCACCCACCCATCCCCTTATTCCTCATTCATTTAATAATATATGCTAACTGGGATATATTGGGTTTGTGCCAGGCTTAATGGTTGATATAAAGATGATAAATAAACAGTCCCAACTCAAAAAGCTTGTAGTCTAGTAGATCAATTGAGACAAGTATTCAACTAACCAGAATGTAGAGCAGATTGAAAGCAGCTATTCTAAAGTCCAAGGTGCTTTGGGGCTCAAGTTAGAACCAGATTTCCAGGCAGAGCAGTGAGGAGTTAGAGGATGGGACCACCTTCTTGCCACTAGCCTCCTTCTGGAAAGCCCTCACTTCCTCCTCCCCTTGGGAAATCAATGCATAGCTTCCTCTGCTGGATTTCTGGGACCGTTGGAGTTTTCAGTTGCTTTCCCTTTACACACTTCACACAGATACAATCATACAGGGACCCAGTTCTTTGAAATTAGGAAAATGAGACCACTGAGTGGGTAAGTTGTGCATGACCTGTGGGCCAGTGACCTCCTTCCTCCCCAAGAGCGGCTGACCTCCTCTCCCACCCTCTATCCCTGTATCCCAGTGCTCAATATTCTGGTCCCTAAGGGGTGGAGGTGGAGGTGCCCCAGGCCCATGTTGGAGGGGGGGCTGGGGTCTGGGCCTCTCTGACCGCTAAGCTCAGGGGTGGGAACTTAACTCGTTCAGGGGGAGGGGGAGGCCTATGAGATTGCTTCCTGCGGCCTCCTGTACCTGCTCCACGCATTGCCCCTGTCCTGAGGCAGTGGGAGCCTGCCATGGAGCATGGGCACTGACGCCCGGGAGCTAGCTCTGGGAAGGAGGAGTGCGGAATTTAGGATTTTATTTCCGTCGAGTGGGATGTGCTCTGGCACCCTCCTGCAAAGCGAGCTCTCCCCTTTCCCTCTGCGTTCCTGCGTGGTGCCTAGCGTAGAGGTGGGCTTGCTGATGGATTGACTGACAGACCAATTGCACCATTAAATAAGTCCTGGGATCTTTTGCTGTGCTCTGTCCTGCAGGTTAATGGAAACAGCGAAAGAAATGACTCGAGAGTCCTTGCCTATTAAATGCCTTGAAGCTGTCATCCTGGGCATGTATCCTTTAAGTCGCACTTGCTTCATTTGACTCCGTAGATGGTGGCCTCACACCACCATCTGAGCACTGGCTGTGTCTTTAACGTCCTAGTTCCACAGAGACGATGGCTGCTGTCTCCTTGGAGGACACTACCAAGCTCCCTGGTGTTTCTCTTTAACTTCCACCATCTGGAGTTGGACTAAGTCAGAGCATGGCTCCTTGGGTCACCATCAGTGTGACCTGCTGGCTGACGCCTGCATCTGGGCCAGCTCTCAGGCCAGGCTTGCTAGTTGCAAGGAGAATTTTAACTTGGAGGGACTAGAGAAACAGTGTGTATCATTGGGGTTTTTTAATTATTATTGATTTTTAGGAAGAGGAAGAGAGAGTGTGTATCATTTTTTAAATTGACTTTTGAGAAAGAGAGACATCAATTTGTTGTTCCACTTATTAGGCTTTCATTGGTATGTGCCCGGTCAGGAAATTGAACCCACAACCTTGGTGTATCTAAATAATCCCCTAACCAACTGAGCTCCTTGGCCAGGGCATATCATTGTTTTGTGTTTTGTTTTGTTTGTGCATTCATTCGGCATTGCAATAGGAAAGGCATCAAGAGGAAGCGGGATTGATGGCATCAATCCCATCTCTGGGGAAGAGTCTACGAGTGGACTGCGGAGGAGACCAGGTAATGGTGTAGCGTCCTGGCTCTGCAGAACATACAGCTGAGACAAAGTTCTGGTCTCTCCCACACTCCCTGTTCCACTTTCCACCAGACTCCTGGCTTCCAGGCCGAATGCGGCCCAGAACACCGTGATGGCACTTACGTGTTAGTGGTGATGGCGGGAACACGATCCGATGGAAGAGCAAAGGGGCTCTCAGTCCTTTGGGGTGATGGCTAGAAGGGACTGTGACCAAGGGAACATGGCAAGGCATGGGCTTGAAAGGTGGCCCAGGTAAGGCCAGTTAGGCCCTTGGGTGCTGTGCTGAGAAGTGTGACCTTTTCCAGAAACACCGTGGGCAGCCCAGTTGAAAGCTCTGGAGCAGAGGTGTGCCGTGACCAGATGTGCGCCTCAGCGAGGTCATTCTTCGGGCAGACTGGAGGGCAGACTGGAGAAGGCCAGGGCTGGGTCTGCAGAGCCAGGCAGGAGCTGTTCCGTAAAGGAGGTGGTGAGGCTTGCACCGTGGTCCCGGCAATGGGGATGGATTTGAGGGGCAGTTTCAAGAGCTAGGAAGGAGGTGGAATTGACAGGTCTTGGAGACCAGCAGGGTGTGGAGGCTGATGAGGAAGGGGTCAGCGACGGTCTGTGCAGGACGGGCTGGAGGGACTAGGAAGACAGAAAGGTGAGAAGACACTTGGGCGCCGGTGTGAACTAAGATGGCAGCAGTGAAGGCGAGGGCGGGCGCTGGGAGTGTCATCAGCACCACGTGTGCTGTGAGGTGCTGCGAGGATTCAAGGGAAGGAGGCAGTGACTCCGCTTTCCGGCCTGGGAAACCAGATGATTGGATAATACTGCCACAGCCCAAGGGAAGGACTTAAAGTAGAAGATCAGACTGATGGGGATTGGAGTTCAGGTTTGGGCGTGTTGAACTTGATGTGCCTGTGGGATGTCAGGTGGAGTATTCGGAGTCCAGAGCTCGGGAGGGGATCTGTGCTGGAAATACAAGCTTGGGAGCTGTGAGTTTAGGGGACTCCAGATACTGTTCATGGAGCCAGAAGAGAAAGGGATCAAGGAAGAAATCTCACTGTTTTTGGTCTAATTGATCCCAGAGAGCCCATAAATGACACTAAGGAGGACAGCTCGAGAGGTAGAAGGAAAACCAGGAAAGGAGACACAGAAATCAGTGGAAGGGTGGGCGGGACAGTGGGGCAGGTCTAGGCTGCTGTCTGGCCCCCTGGACGTTTTTACGGGAAGGGGAATGTCCCCCTGCTGCAGTCTGCGGTGCAATGGCAGGCCCCACCTGAAACAAGATAGTCCACAGGTGCCCAGGCTGACATTTCAAAAATGGAAACTTGAGCCTCACGGAAGCCCCTCCCCAGCCCTCCAGCTGGACCTCCTCCCTGCTCCTCACTGGGATGGAACGCATGCCCTGGGAGCCCAGAGGGAGGGCAGGACCACGACGGGTGGGGGCAGCAGTTGGCTCAGGGCTCAGCACAGCTGTTGGGCAGAGCCTCCTGCAAGTTTAATGGGGGTGAACAATTGTCGGGGATTTGCTGGTGGAGATCAGAGGGGAGATCACAAGCGCAGGCCCCTCACTGGGTGCACCAGTCACTTCAGACGTCTGCTGACGGATGTTTCAGCGCACCTGGACAGAGGCCACTTGCTTCACAGCACTCATGTCCACAATAGTCTTGTCCCTGTGCCAGTTCAGAAATTCCAGCCTTCCTTGAAGTTACAGGAATTACCTACGGACTTTTAGGATTGTGGGGATAGGCCTGTGACCAGCTTCTGGGCCCGTCCAAATCCAAGGGCAGTGTGCTCCTGGTTTTCCTTTGTCCTTCCCGGTGTGACATTTCAGAAGAGGGTGGGGAGGGTGCAGAAACTGGGCTCACACTGCCCAACTCAGGGAAATTTGACTCTTGGACACAGACAAGAAACGCAGACCTGGATTCTAAAAGCTACAGCATCTTCATCTTTGCTCTTTGCTCTGTGTCAGCGTCCCTGTGGCCTGCTCTGCTCTCGGGCTCAGGGAAGGTCCTGACCAGGGTCACCTGTCTGTGCTTCCGCAGCGCCCCCACCCTTGCCCACTGGTTCTGGGAAACCTGTGGCTGCTTCTTGGAAGCCTGTGTCCTCCCTTGTTTTCTCCTGTGTCATTAGCACAGAGTCCAGGCTTCCTTCACAAAGAACCACGGTCTTCACCTGGCTTCTGTGCACGCGCACACTTTCACACACTTGCTGGAGTGGCAGACCTCGGGTTCCAAGTTAGTCTTTGAGGAATGGCAGCTCCTTGGGGGCCCTTGCTGACCCCGGTGGGGCTTAATTATGGTACTAAAGCACTATGGTTTATTGAAGCGACAGGTTCATTAGTAGAGGCACGTCAGGCATATATCCCCAGCAGGCTGGATGCTGGGCACATGGTCCAGGGTCTCGGGCCTCTGCTGTTTTCTCTTCCCTAGAAGAGAACTCCCACCCTCATCCACACTTCCTTGTGCACTCCCTATAGGTCCCAGTTGTTCCAAGACCCAAGGCTTTACTAAGGGCCATAATGATGGAACACATCCTAGAGATGAGTGATGTGTGACAGGCGACCCTGGTGGTCTCTCCTGTCCGATCCCCACTTCTCTATGTGTCTGACTCTGCTTGACCCATAAGACTAATTTTGGGGCCTCTGCTCTGCTCTCCCTAAGATTGCTGGCTTGTCTCTTACAGCACACATCACATTTTAGGTGGTTTTTTTTAGTTGTATTGAGATATAATTGGCATACAGGACTGTGCAAATTTGTTTGCTTGCTTTTAACCTCACCTAGGGACATATTGGTTTTAGAGAGAGAGGAGGGGAGGGAGAGACAGAGGGTGAGAAACATCGATGCAAGAGAGAAACCTTGATTGCTTACCTCCCAAATGTGCCCTGTCTGGGAACCGAATCCACAACCCAGCCAGGGGCCCTGACTGGAGGTCAAGCCCATGACCTTTCGGTTGCTGGGACAACCATCTGAGCCACACTGGCCAGGGTAGGACTGTGGAAGTTTAAGGAGTACAGCATAACAAAAGAGGACAGTTGAGTGGCACCGAGAACATTCGCATTTCTGTGCTGCCATCACCACCAACCATCTCCAGGACCCCCCTCCCCTCCTCCCCAGCCCTTGGCAACCATCATTCTACTTTCTGTCTCCGTTGCGTGGGTTTGACTACTCCAGATGCCTCACTAAGTGGAATTACATAGAGTTTGGCCTTTTGTGACTGGCTCATTTCACTTAGCGTGATGTTCTCAAGATTTATTCATGACATAGCATGTGTCAGCACTATCTGCTTCATAAAGGCTGGACAATATTCCACTGTATGTACATGCCCGGGTGTCTATCCGTTCATCCGTCCATGGACGCTTGCGTTGTTCCCACCTTTGGGCTGCTGTGGGTAATGCGGCTGTGAACTCGGGTGTGCAGATGTCTGTGTTTAATTCTGTTGCATATGGACCCGGAAGTGGAATTGCTGGATCATATGGTAAATCTATGTCTAATTTTTTTTGAGGAATTACTGTTCTGACCCTATTGTGTCCATTTTGAGTCTCTCCCCACCAGACGTGCAGAGAAGGGCCCCACAGCCCTGCCCAGCAGGCTGTTTGGCCAGGAGGTACTCACTCAGTAAGTGTTTGTTACACTGACCTAAACAGCTAAGGAATGCCCTTATGCCAGCCCCAGAGAACTCGCCCCAGAAAGCAAGAAAGAATTTATGTAAGAGGACTCAGAGGGATGTGGTTTCACTCCTGACTGCCAGTTAGTCACCATGATGAAGTGAAGAGACAGCATTTTTATAGACAGGAGTGCTCTATGACTAAATGCAGGGCAGAGGGCAAGGCTGACCTCAGGCCCGTGGGCTGAGTTCTGTTGGCCCCTTGCTTTTGAGGACACCTGGATTAGCAGCCCTTGCTTCTGCCTTGATTCTGGCTGTCATTTCTCCCATGAACGTTGCAGGGGCCTTCAATTCCTGGTCTGCCCCACGTACGCCAGCCAGAGTTAACGTCTGAGAACATCATTCCAGTTGAATAAAAAAATCTTTATTTTTTAAAAAAGATTTTTTAATTTTTAGAGAGAGGGGAAAGGAAAGAAAAAGAGAGAGAGAAATTGATGTGAGAAGGAAACATTGATCAGTTGCCTCTCAAATGCACCCTGACCGGGGATGGAACCTGCAACCCAGGCATATGCCCTGACCAGGAATTGAACTGGTGACCTTTGCGGGATGATGCCCAACTAACTGAGCCATACTAGTCAGGGCTGCATAAAAACCCTGTTAAAAGCATGTCATCCCCTGTAGAAAATCGAGGCAGGAAAAGCACCTTGTTATTGTTTTTTTAATATATTTTATTGATTATGCTATTATAGATGTCTCATTCCCCCTTTGTTCCCCTTTGCCTTGCTTACCCCCTCCTACCCGCATTCTCCTCCCCTTAGTTCATGTCCATGGGTCATATGTATAAGTTCTTTGGCTTCTACATTTCCTATACTGTTCTTAACCTCCCCCTGTCTATTTTCTACTTACCATCTGTGCTACTTATTCCCTGCACCTTCCCCCCATTCTTCCCCTTCCCCCTCCCCCCGATAACCATTTATGTGATCTCCATTTCTGTGATTCTATTCCTGTTCTAGTCCTTTGCTTAGTTCTCTTTTGTTTTTGGTTTTTATTTTTAGATTCGGTTGTTGATAGTTGTGAGTTTGTTGCCATTTTACTGTCCATATTTTTAATCTTCTTTTTCTTAGATAAGTCCCTTTCACATTTCATATAATAAGGGCTTGGTGATGATGAACCTCTTTAACTTGACCTTACCTGGGAAGTGCTTTATCTGTCCTTCCATTCTAAATGATAGCTTTGCTGGAGAGAGTAATCTTCTATGTAGGTCTTTGCCTTTCATGACTTTGAATACTTCTTTCTAGCCCCTTCTTGCCTGTAAGGTCTCTTTTGAGAAATCAGCTGATAGTCCTATGGAAACTCCTGTGTAGGTAGCTGTCTCCTTTTCTTTTGCTGCTTTTAAGATTCTCTCCTTATCTTTAATCTTGGGCACTGTTATTATGATGTGCCTTGGTGTGTGCTTCCTTGGGTCCAACTTCTTTGGGACTCTCTGGGCTTCCTGAACTGCCTGGAAGTCTATTTCCTTTGCCCTATTGGGGAAGTTCTTCTGCATTATGTTTTCAAATAAGTTTTTAACTTCTTGTTCTTCCTCTTCTCCTTCTGGCCCCACTATGATTTGAATGTTGGAACATTTAAGGTTGTCCTGGAGTTTCCTAAGCCTCTCTTAATTTTGTTTTTTTTTTTGAATTCTTGTTTCTTCACTCTGTTCCAGTTGAATGTTTATTTCTTCCTTCTGGTCCAAACTATGGATTTGAGTCCTGGTGTCCCTTCCATCACTGTTAGCTTCCTATATATTTTCCTTTATTTCACTTTTCATAGGCTTCACTTCTTTTATTTTGTGACCATACTCAACCAATTCTGTGAACTTCCTGATCACCAGTGTTTTGAACTCAGTATCTGATAGGTTGGTTATCTCTTCGTTGCTTAGTTGTATTTTTTTCTGGAGCTTTGATCTGTCCTTTCATTTGGGCCCCCTTTTTTTGGTCTCAGTGAACCTGTTACATAGTAAGGGGTGGCACCTTAGATGTTCACCAGGGTGGGGCAATATGTCACTGCGTTGTGACGCTATATGTGGGGGAGGGGTCCGAGAGGGAACAATGGTGCTTGCTCCGCTCTCTGCCAGCTTTCAGTCACTTCCCCTGCTTCCCACAAGCAAATTGGGCCCTTCTGGTGCTGATTCCTGGGTGAGTGGTCATATGTATGTTCTAGGACCCTGTGGGTCTCACCAACAAACTCTCTTGTGAGGCTGGGAGTTTCTCCCGCTGCCACCTCAAACCCCACAGGTGTTTACAGAGCTGGAGCCCTGGGTTGTATGGTCTGTCTCGCTCCCCAGTTGTTCCTTCCAGTTTATCCGCATGCAGACGTGTGACTGCCCACTTTTGCTGGGTCCACCAGCTGCCATCTTGCTGTGAGTCCTCCCAGACCCTCCTACTGGTCTGGATAAGTGTGTTTTCTTTAACTCATTGGTTGCTGGACTTCCATACAGTTCGATTCTCTGGCAGTTCTAGTTGTTTTTTGTTTTTAAATTTATTGTTGTCCTTCTTTTGGTTGTGTGAGGAGGCACAGTGTATCTCCATACACCTCCATTTTGGCTGTGAGTCTTGCTTATTGTTAAGTTTGTACTTATTTAATACTAAAGAAGATGGAAAGTTTTTTCTCTTTGTCCCACATTAATCTGGTTTTGGTGCACACGTAGTAGGTACTCAGAGATATTGAGGGAATCCTCTAAACAGGATTCGTCTGGAAAGGTGGGGTGTGGGCCTGCTCAGAGGCAGAGGCATGGACTCTGTGACCCACGGGCCACTTTCCCTTCCTGGGAATCCAAGCTCTTCGAATTTTCAAGGCCTCTTTCCTCTTCCTTGACTCAGATGATCTAAGCTACTTAACCAATGGACAGCCTTCCATCGAGCGATTCCCCATCAGCTTTAAAACCTACTTCTCAGGAAACTACTTTCACCATGTTGTGCTGGGGATCTATTGCAACGGCCGCTATGGCTCGCTGGGCATGAGCCGAAGGGCGGAGCTGATGGACAAGCCGCTGACCTTTCGGACTCTGAGTGACCTTATCTTTGACTTTGAAGACTCCTACAAGAAATACCTGCACACAGTCAAGAAGGTCAAGATTGGGCTGTATGTCCCCCATGAACCTCATAGCTTCCAGCCTATTGAGTGGAAGCAGCTGGTCCTCAATGTCTCAAAGATGTTGAGGGCTGACATAAGGAAGGAGCTGGAGAAATATGCCAGGGACATGAGGATGAAGGTAGGTGCTGGGAAGGCAAGCGTGCGATGCAAGAGAGCTCTCTCTCTCTCTCTCTCTCTCTCTCTCCGTCTCCCTACCCCCATCTCGTCCCAAGCCCCACATTTCTGGGATGCTCAAAAGTTTCTTGAGGTTATCTTGCTTGGCAGCCACCCTATTAAAACAAAAAAGAAGTCATTTGCTATTTGACATGGATAATGAAAGTCTCTCTTTGCATATGTACTTCAAAAACCAGAGCCAAAGTCAACTTAGGTGTTATAGTTAAAGCAATGTCCTGGTCCACAGTTCCTTCTCTGAAATCAGTCTAAAATGTTAGTCATTCTATCCTAAGGCTCTAGGTATTTTTGTCCTGTTCTGCCTTTTTAAAAAAGGATTTTACTTATTTTTAGAGAGAGGAAGGAAAGGAGAAAGAGAGGGAGAGAAACATCAATGTGTGGTTGCCTCTTGCACACCCCCTACTGGGGACCTGGCCCACAAACCAAGCATGTGCCCTGCCTGGGAATGGAACCGGAGAACCTTTCATTCACAGGCCAGCACTCAATCCACTGAGTCACACCAGCCAGGGCTGTTTTGCCTTTGTAAGAGAGTGGCCAATTATCCCAATTTCCCTGAAACCAAAGATTTTCAGTACTAAAACCAGGAAAGTCCTGGGCAAACCAGGATGAGTGGGTGGGTCACCTGGCTTTATAACCTATTTCAGAGTCACATCATATCTCTGCTTTGCTTGATAAGGAGCAAAGCCCCTTGGCAAAACATTCTGCTCTGGTGCCATAGTAGCCAGCAAAGGTGCAAGCACTGTGCTGGCTTTACGTTAACTAGACTCACAAGCCCTTCTTCCTTCTACCTTGTCACTTCCAATGTGCCATGATGCCTGCTTGTCCGTGTCCCTCCAGGGCTTGTGGGATCACTGAGAGAAAGCCTGTGCAGACACCGAGGACCACAGGGGAAAGGGATTATCCAAGCTCAGACTTGGTCATGTTCAGCACATGGGCATTTGTCATCTCCACTCTGTGGGACCTGGAATGGAGATTCTTGACACACTGAACCTACTCTGTGCATGGCTGGGGTGCGGACAGAGAGGCGGAGGAAGAAGGAGCTAATTTCTGGGGCAGTGCAGATGGGCCTTTGCCTTCCCCAGAGGGGAACTTGCTGAACACTTAAGTGCAGCCCCAGGAGGCCTGGGCACTGGGCTCTGCTGCTCTCTCCCTGTGCTGCCATGGGGAAGGGGGCACATAGTGGAATCACATTCCCCCCCGGACATGGTAGCTGCGCTTCTCGCCAGTGCGCAGGGCGAGAGCGGCACACCTGTGTCTCACACCTTCCCCTGACCTCCTCCCGGAAGTCTCCCAGCTCAGAGCCTTGTCAACCGTGGGGTGCTGAGTGGGCTGCACTGCAGGAAGACTGGAAAACAGGGGCTGTTAGAAACCAGCGTGGTAACTCTTCACGTCGCCTTCAGATCCTGAAACCTGCAAGTGCCCAATCTCCAACCCAAGTAAGAAGCCGAGGAAAATCCTTGTCCCCCCGAAGGAGACCGGCAAGCCCCCCGAGACGGCTCGGCAGGCGAGACAAGTCGTGAGTAGCATTTCCTCAAAGCCCGACACACACGTTTGTGGGGTTGTCCTGGCCCTGGGGACAAAGTGTGTGCTGGGCTTGGCACTGAAACCAAACGGTGATCTCTGGGAGGGCCGCCCTCATTCCTGGGACATCTGTTATGGACAAGGACCCACCGTGCCTGGCACCCCATCACTCTCACTCTACTGACAGTCAGCCATAGACTCAGCGGGAGGGTTAGGTCGGACCGTGTGAGATGGAGCATAGCCCCAAATCCTGGCAGAATGGGAGGAACCCTGGACTTAGAATTAGGGTGCTGGGTCTGCAGCCAACTCAGCTACTGAGGAGCTATGTGATCTGAAGCATGTCACCTTTCTGGGATTAAGTTCTCTTCACCCCCCACAATGGGATTGTTGGAACCGATGAACTTTCCTAAACCCTCATGCCCTCTGTACCCGGCAGACAGTGCGGCCAGCCTCCGTGGGCGGTGGCATCAGAAACACCCACCCACAGGCTCACCCTCTTCCTTGGCTGACGCTGCTCTCCCTCGCTGTAGCGCTGAGGCTGGTGATTCCACGCCTGCTTGTTAGGTCAGAATGCCCCGCTGCAGAAATGACAGATCGGAGGTGCTGAGAATGCCTAGGCTATTTGGGCCATAACTACACTGGGAAAAAGCAGTGCTTTTATTAGTAACAGTGGCTTGCGGTATCCCACGAGGTTCTCACTGTGCTGGAACCCTGTGGCACAGCGCGCTGAAGGCCAGGTTGAGCCCTTGCTCTGCGGCACGTTAGCCTGTGGCCTGGGCAAACCCTTCCAGAGCCTTCCTTTCCTCATCTAACTAAAAGGGATAAAAATGCTTTCCCTGCCTGTCTCGCCAGGTGTTGTCAGGAGCAAGCTGGAAGGGGTCATGGGAATGATTAGTTAATGATGAACTGCTTTTACACACGTGTGGTATCACTGTTACGTCAGTGCAGCAGAGTAAGCAGGCAGAGTTTCACAATTTGCATTCTTCAGTGAAGAAACCAGAACACAAAACCAGTTTGTTATTTGAACTGAGTCTGTAGCTGTCAGTGATGGATCGGGGGCCGGAACTCAGCTCTCCGGACTCTGGGAAGGAGGCGGGGGAAGGGCCGTGTGGTTCTGTCTTTGGAAGAACAGGACAGGACAAAGTGCTGTCAGTGCCAAGGAAGGGTCCCTGCTTGTCTCCATTCCACGTCCCACCCCTAGTCCCAGGGTTCTGCATCTACAGCCAGGATGGTCTTGGCTAAGGTGGTTGGAGTCCAGGATTTGAAAGGAGGGAAATGAGAAAGTGGGAGGTTTCTCATTGGGGGGGTCCTACAGCAAGGGAAGCTGGAAACCAGGATGGTTTCAGCAGAAGTGTGTCTGTTTAGGGAGCAGGGTGGTTTTAAACCCCTCTCCCAAGGCCTCTGACCCTAATCCTGCCCCTGATGCTGACCATCACCATTGACCCTTGACCCTGACCATAACCCTAGGTCTCCTTTCTGATTCAGACATCCATTCATTGCTTTCACTAACAAAGTAGCCGTTGTCTCGGAGGACTATGAACATGTAAACTCTCCCCAGAGGGTCACGCAGCGCAGCGCGAGTGACCCAGAAATAGGAATCGGATTGCCCGCGAAGCAGGGAGAGGGCCTTCTAATCTGATTTGTTATCCTTTCTGCCCAGAGAGGGCCGAGGCCTTCCCTTAGGAGCTCCTAATCTTCAGCAAATGTCGAGCAGTCCACAAAGCCTGCTCTTCCCTCGGGCTCAGGTCCGGAGCATTCCGCCTGGTGGAGTTAGGCACAGCGTGGGTGGCAGCTGTGGGCTTGGAAGGCGATTCCTGTTGGATCCGTGTTACTTGGGCCCATGAGGACTTCGCAGTGCGTGGCATGTCAAGTTTATACCCAGAAGAGGTGACCTCGGGGGACCAGGGGTGGGAGAGCCAGTGAGATCTTAGACACTGGCTGTGCAGACGACAGTCAGGGTGACAAGCGAGGTGGCGGCGGTGGTTTGAGGAACGTGGAGGAAGAAGTGCCTCGGAGTTAGGGCTGTGGGATTTGAGGCGCTTCTTAGGCCTCCAGGAGGAGTGTTCTAGAAGCTGCCAGAAATGCAGGGGTGGAGTTCGAGGAAGCTGGGGAACAGAGGTAATGAGATCAGAGCCATCTACGTAGATGCGAGGGTTGAAATGATGCCTGGACAAGTGTTTGAGGGAGGAAAGAAGGGATGGCAAGGCCCGGAGCAGGCCAGAGGAAGAGAGTCCGAGCAGGGGCTGGAAAGGCATAGTCAGAGAGCGAGGCTGCAGCAGGGCACGCAGGTGCCTGCGGAGGGCAGCTGAGAGGGGCGGGGCCAAGGCAGCAGGCAGCGGGGGAGATGAGGCTGTGCGGTGGATGAAGAGGTAGGGGTGGGTGGACTGCCCTGCCGGTGCTGGGGGCCGAGTCATCCGGCAGGAATGAGGAGGAGAGAGCAGGTGGTCAGTGTCCGATGCAGAAAGGGCGGAGGGTGGAGAGAAGGGCCCCACAACCCTGTCCTCCAAGTCCAGCAAGCAGAGAATCCCCCGCAGGCTCGTGGAAGCATTGCCCAACGCCTCCCGCGGCGTTTCTGATTCCGCAGAGCTGGGCGGGGCCTGAGAACGTGCCGACGGGGCTGGTCCAGGAACCACTCCTGGAGACCCAGCGTTTGATCAATCAGAGCGGGGGAGCTAATGAGGGTCGGGGGTCGGCCTTTACAAATAACGGAAGGTCACGATGAGGGGCAGCTGAGCCTAGTCCTGCCAGGACTTCTAGATAATGAAGTTGCTTAGGTGGAGCTAGAGGGCAGGACCCTGGCCTGGCCTCCATGGCTGGGCCCCACTGAAGTACCGCTGGGAGGACCCCAACTGCTCGTTCTCCTGGGGGCCCGACAGAGGAAGCCGGTCCTCACTTTTTCCCCAGGCCAGCCTCACCCCTTATTCTGCCATGGCCACACACCAGAGCCCCGGACACCCTGGTTCCTAGAGGTGGGGCTGCAGAAAAGCAGCTTCTACCCGGTGCCCTCACCCAGCAGGCTCTCCTCCAGGTGATCTTGCTTTGGGCGAGGAGACGAGACAGTGACCCATTTGGTTTTGACCCAATAACTCTGCCAACTCTGGGAACTCTACTGTAGACTGGTCAGGACTCAGTAGGGTTTGGTGACTCTGTCCCTGAGTTATTATTGCAGCATGACATAAGGCCACCAAGTCATTTCTAAATGTGTTGGCCCAGGGGGTGGAAAATGCCGTAACAGGCGAGAGGCCCCTCAGCTGTGGGGTCCCAACCCATCTGCGTGTGGGTAATTTTAGTGGCTTTCCGTCTCCCCTTTCCTCCCTCCCCCCCTGCAGCTGGAGCTACTTCCAGCCCTGCATTCCTCTCCATTTTTGCACTTGTCTGACTAATCCCTCTGGAAGGGAGGATCAGTGTCACCGGGTTGACAAAGGAGTCAGCTGAGTGGGAGGGCACTCAGCAGTGGCTTCACTGGCGTCAGATGAGACAAGGCCTCAAGAGGGAAACGGGGTCCCCCACTCTCCGCCCACGAGTCCTGTCTCACACTCTGCTCCCTGAGGGGCCTTTAAAGCACCTTCTGCGCAGAACTGGCGAGTTGTCTCCTGTGGTTCTTAGTGAGGCGGGAGGTGGAGGCGGAGACCCTTGTTTTAAAGGTCTGCTGTGAACTCACTTCACTGTCCGTCTTCACAATTCCAGGCCTCCGTCCCTTGTAGCTCTTCCTTCACTGAGGGGCGGCCACGGGGGTTCTCAACAGGGGCCAGGGCGCCCTCTGGGGGAGAAGGGTTAGCAGTGCGGTGGGAGGGGAAGAGAAGAGGGTGCTCCCCACTAGGGTCCGGGGCACCAGGGACGGCAAACGTCCTACAGAGCTCAGAGCGTCCTCCCCAGTAAAGAACCAGTCCACCCAAAATGCAGCAGCGCCCCCACTGGGAACCCTGGATGTTCTTTGGGGTCCTTTCCAACTCTGACAGTGCACGGCCCTACGCCTGCTGCCTGTGACCTTGACCTGGGAGAGCAGGGGTGAGGGGACGGTGGCTTCCTGGCTGGACTGCCTGTGTTAGTTGAGCGTGACAGCAGCTCATGCCGGTCAGAGTGACCACGTGGAACAGACTTCTGAATCGGGGCAAGAGTCCCTGAAGACGCAGGAGAGCCTGTCTTCTCTCCCAGGTCCGGCCCCTTTTTCCTCGGCCCCTCCTCCACTCCTCTTTGCTCTTCATAATTCCCTTTCTCTCTCTTTTTCTTCCTCGTTGATTTGCCTTCTTTGTCATCTCGCTCTGTAGGGAAAAAGAAACCAGTTTATTTCCTTCTGTGGGGGGACAGACCCCACAGTTCTTTCCTGCTGTGTCTCCCTCCTGTGTGTCTCCTTCTCTGCTCGCGCAGAGCACTTCGTTTCTGACACTGCTGGCAACCCAGTGTGTCCCCGCACCAAGCCATCCCCTGTGACACCAGCTGGGTGTCCCGCAGTTGAACTCAAGGCTGACACTGTCCACCAGGAGATAGTGTCTGGTCGCACAGGCCGAGGACGCAGCCCTGCAAGACTGCCTCCCCCAGCACACGCACCGCAGATGCCAGTTGAAAGCCCAGGCTGTCGCTGGTGCTTCTGACCCACCGGCTGTCGTTCAGAGGCGCCAGTGATCCCTCCTCAGCTTCAGTTAATCGGCTAGAGTGGCTCACAGAACTCAGAGACCACAGGTCTGCCAGTTTATTAAAGGTTGTGGCAAAGGATGCAGAGGACTGGCCAGGAGACAAGGGTGAGAGGTCCCAGGTGTGGGAGGTTCTGTCCCCGTGGAGTTGGGCGTGCCACTCTCCCGACGTGGAAGTCATTCTCCAGGCTGGAAGCTCTCGGACCCTCGTGCTTTGGGGATTTCTGTAGGAGGCACGGCTGATCATTAACTCCATTTTCAGTCCTTACCCTTCTCAGAGCATGAGGGGTGGGCTGAGAATTCCAAGCCTCTAATCATGGCTTGGCCTTTCTGAGGACCATCCCCCGCCCAGGAGCCCACCCAGAGTCACCACGTTGCTACATAAGATGTGTCTAGTGCTCTCATCGCTCAGGAAATCCCAAGGGTTTTAGGAGCTCTGGGCAGAATACGGGGATGAAGACCAGACTGAATATTTCCTACCACAAATCACAGTGTCACAATCTCTGGGGGGGTCACGGCTCAGGTGGGCCTTGCCCACCCTGCTGGAGACCCTCAGGGCTGCAGAGGTCACTAAGCCCCACTTTGAGATGAGGTCTCCTTTCACTGCTGGGCCAGGGGCTGGACTGTGGGACTCCCGCTCTGTCCTGTCGTGAAGGATCGGGAAGATGTCTCCAGGCGTCTGGTGGACTGAGGGCCAGGTCTGGTGCTGTTCGATGAAGTCATGGAGAATCAGTTTGTTTCCATGGTCTAATCACACTGACAATGTGTTGAATGGGGCCCAAGAAGTCATTCTCTTTAAATCCCAAGAGAGACAATGTCCCCAAGGGTGAGAAGGAGAGAACTGCTTTGGCATGGAAGGCAGATAGGAACAAACAGAAAGGCACTGACTAGAAAGGCTATGGACGGGAAAGTAAAACCTCCAAGATGATGTGGGGTTTCTTTCAAGGAGAAGGTAGCTACCAACTCTGAGGACTGCCTGGCTTAGCGCCCTGTGGGATTTCAGGTGGTCCAAGGTCCTCGGGGGACGTGCGGAAAAAAACAAGAAGGCCTGTTGGCCTTATCAGGGGAGACTGCCTTGGGCAGAGGGAGTGCGCCCAGGGGTGTCCAGGGCTGACCACTGTAGATGGCCAGACAGGGTGGGGGCTCCTAGAGAGGCTCTCTGTCCCAGAAGGGAGAGCCCGGGTGCTGCCCCCTGGAATCTCAAGAGCCTGAGGCTCCTGGTCCCTGGCCAGAGCCCCCTGCTGGAGAAGGCTTGGAGGAAAGGGCAAAGGGCCGGAGGGTCTCTTCAGAGTCGGATCTGCCTCGGCTGAGGCCCGTTGACGTGGCGGCTGCAGCTGTGTGCCCGGTCGGCTGCAGGCTGGGAAGTGAGGAATGCGAGTGAGGAGCAGGACTGGCCTTGAATGAGCATGGCAGGTGTGAAGGGACTGGTCCCCCATCCCAGCATTCCTCCTGAGGAGGCCCACATCGGGGCCTGGCCCAGCCTGATCCCTGCCAGACTAGACAAGAGAGGAGGGCCCGGGGTCTCCAGTTAAATGCTGGGCCCTCACCACCCTGATTGAATCTGATCCACACCCTTAACAGACTGGGGTTAAGGTTAGAGTTGCACCTTTGCCACATGGCCCCTCCTAGAATCCCGAGTCCACGAAGAAGACAGCCAACCCGTGTCTGAGTGTGAGGGCGAGTGCGTGTGAACATGTGGGCACGTGCACCCCCACCCTAAGGGGTTGTGACCTCAGGGTCACAGGGGAGACAGGAGCAGGAAGTGTAGGTGGACTGACTGGTGGCCTGGGCATCCCCTTCGGGCAGCCCTGAGTGGACACAGATGGCTATGCCCCTGAAAGTGTCTCACACTTGAAGGGGACAAGCACGAGGTGAATTTGCATCAGGAGAAAGGGAATGGATATTGGCTCCACCAAGAGCAGGAAGTGCTACTGGTCTAGGTAACTCTAAGACCTAGAAGGTTCTTGGCACAAAGTGTTGCTCAATAAATTCTTGTGAATGAGTAAGTAGCAAGCAGGTCTCAGGAGCCTAGCGCCCCTGCTGCCACTCGGGCCCTCTGATGCCCCCTCCTGGCAGCCTGGCAGAGGGGTGGCAGGGGTGAGAAGTGAGGGGACGAGAGGCCCCGACACGGCCTTCAGTCCCTCAGTCAGAGGCCCAGAAGAGAGACTGGGTGGGTAGGGGGAACCCTAGAGGCCTTATTTCCTTTACTGCTTCTTGTCCCAGACCCAGCCCCACACAGGCACGCGCCAACCTGCGTGTTCAAGGGTGGACCGTTATCCCCAGCGGGTCCCCACCGTGCTGCCATCACTTTTGGGTTCCGAGGCTTCCTGTGGCTTCCCTGACGTCAGCATCCCATCCAGCGGAATCTCTTCCTCGTGGGCACCGGGGCCGCCTCAGGGCGTGTGACAGCCTGGACGTGCCACACGTAGGAGATGGTGCACTCTGCCCCAGCTGTCAGGGTTCAGGCAGCAGGGGCGAATACCCCATGTCCTTCCTTCTCCTCAGACCTCTCCACCTGCCGCACCTCCTCCCTGACCTGCCTCCTCTCGACCCCGGACTGCAGCCCGAGGTGGGGTTCAGGATCCACTCGGGACCAGGCTGTCCAGCAGTCACCCCGGTTTTTCCTGTATACATGTGACAACAGGCACAGCTGGGGTTGCCCACTCGTGTGTCCCCTCCATCCCTGCACAAAGTGCGCAAAGAAAACCTGAAGTCCCCACCCCCTCTTCCCACATAACAGAAGGTGGCCCGAGAACCTTTCAAAAGGAACATCGGTTGATTTCTTTTCCCTTGTTTGGACTGGGGAGGGGTTTGGAGAAATACATTATCCGGTCTGAAATAATAGCTGTGGATCCGATGAGAGGTTCTGGGCAAGAGCAGGCCTGGCTGAGTCATCGTCCTGGTGCTTGTGTTTCTTAAAAATAACCCCCCTCGCAATATTCTAATTCCAGCCAGGGGAGCCCTTGGAGGAGGCCTCCCCCCACGCGACAGCTCGCCCAGCTCTGCTCGTGAGAGGAGCTGGCGAGGGCTGAGCATGTTCCTGGCCGGGCGCACAGGCAGGTGGCGTGCTGTGGTAACCCACTTCTGCCCCTCGCCAGGCCGGGAAGTGGCAGCTAGTGTGGCTGGGAAAGAGAAGGGTTTCACCTTCCAGGTAGTTTGCCAGGAATCTCATTTTAAAGCATTTCCTGCCAGTATTAGCCTCCTCCCACCCCCACTAGGTTCTGGGTACCTGCGGGGAGGGGCGAGGATGCAGGGGAAAGAGACAACCTGGTCCCTTCCCTTTGGAAGCCCTCACACCGCTGCCACTGCGGGTCCACGTTGAGCTTTCTGAGCGGGCGTGCTCCCCAAGTGGCTTTCAAAGGTAAGGCAAAGCCTCTCCTATACAGAAAAAGACACTTTTCTTCCTACTCATGAATTCTTAGAATGTTGTCACGGTGACTTGACTTCCTGGCTTAGGACTTTGTCTCTGTTAAAATAAAAATATCCCCTGATAACGATAACACATCAGCCATTTACACATTAGTGAGAACTCGACCAAAGTTTGTTGAGCATTTCAGGGTATTCAGCCGTGGGGATTCAAAGGTGGATTTACTTGATCCTGCTCTCAAGTTGGTCACCGTCTCCAAGGCAGGCCGAGGCTTATGAGCCTGCAGGATTCTCGAACAGACGTACAAAAGGAAATGCTGTAGGAAGTCGGAAAATTGTTCGTGGGAGAAGGGGCATTCGGGTCGGCCCTCGAAGAGCGACAGGAGCACATGGGACAGGGTGTTCCATAGCCAAGGCGCGGAGGCAGGAGTGGCCATGGTGTCGTGCTCAGGTGACTGGGAGGGTGCTGTGTGTGGGGTGCAGGAGGACGTGGGCTCCGGATTTGGGGGACAGCCTCTGGCTCTGCCACCTGCCAGCCATGTGACTTCACTTTGAGCAAGTTCCCTGACTTTCGGTGTCTCTGTTTCCTCCTCTGTTAAGTACGTAGGAACAGCACCAACCCCGTAAGGCTATGGTGGGAATCAACTAACCCATATAACCCTCCTAGAACAGTGCCTGGCACACGGGAAAGCCTCAAACACCAACGTCGGCATCCAGGAGGCGTGGGGGAGGCGGGGCTGGTGCTCAGGAACAGTGCTCAGGTTCTAGAAAAAGTGGCCAAAGACACCAAATGAAGTGCGTTTGCTCTCAAGGGTGCCGACAGCAGAACACGAGGAAAAGGAAGGGGCGGTGTTTTAGGAGTACACAAACTATAAAAACGGGGGTGGAAATTCTGTTCCCCGAGGCTGAGGGGCGCCAAAGTGAGTCAGCCAGGTGACTGGCCAAAAATGCCTTTGGAGGGGGTGGCATCCTGTGGCTGGTTGCTGCTGTGACCCCGAGGAAGCCCCCATTACAGGGCTGAGTGGGACCCACCCTGTGGCCGGTCCTACCTCCGACTGTCCAGCAGGTACTGTCAGTCACGGGACTGAGGGAGAGAAGACAGGGCAGTGCAGGTTTATTTTCACACCTGAAAAGCAGTAGTAAGGTAGTGTCTTAGGAGTATTATTTTCGTACACGAAGAGCAGCCCCCGTGAAGTTTCAGGAGAGGCCAGTTCAGTGTCGGGAAGCGACCAGGCCAGGGAGAAAGCAGGTGCTCAGAAGGTCGGGCTCTGGGCGAGCTCCCTGGCGGCTGCTGCAGGGACCATGGCCCAGGGCTTCTCTTGTTAAGCGCGGGGAATTGCTTGATTTTCAGGCAGTGGGAGGTCTTACATCCTACATGGGGCTCCAGGGGAGAGACCGACTCTCAGAGGTGAGTCTCTGGACCTCACTTAGGGTGTGGCACAGTGTCCTGAGTGGAGTTATAGCGAACCTGCTAGAAACACATTCTCCGTACTCCACCTGCTAACCTTCCTCAGGCCTACCCGACACCTGCCATTCCTAGCACCGTGTCTGGATTTCCATCGGGTTAGTCAATTAACGGAGGGAAATGGCACCAGGTAGGACTGGCTTTGGCCGCGGGGAAGGTGAGGTTGCAGCTGTGGCTTAGCTGTGATTCACCATAATGTGGGAGCAGCTCCGCAGAGGGGGTGGCGGGGGCCTGACTGCCCTCTGCCTCTGCAGTGTGCCAGCTGGGGGTCCAGCCCCACTGTCACTTCCCCAAGGAAGACGGGAAAGGGAAAGAGAGGGAAGGGCACATGCCAGCTGTCTTCTGCACAGGTGTCCTGGGGACTGACGGCCACACACTTCCACTTCAGTCTCATTGGCTTCTTAGTCCAAGGCTGTGCCCAGCTTCAGGGAGGCTGTGAAATGGGGTTTGCATTCCAGGCAGCTCTGTGCCCAGCTAGAAATCAGGGGTGTCCTTACTACTAAGGAAGAAGGGGAGAGTGGATGATGAGGGGCAGCGAATAGGCTCTGTCAGACACAGAGCATTAAAAACATCAGCTAAAAACAAGTGTAACTCATACTGGGGTAAGAAATACAATGTTAGGGGAGGGAGCGTGGAAATCATGTTTTAGTTGTTACAGGAAAGGTCTCCCATTTAATCCTTTTCTAAAGCAGGGATCACCTATGAGCACTTCGACCTTAAACTTTGTAAAAGTGAGCTTTTCTTGACTGAGTGTTCTCCAGGTGGGCCACATGGAGAAGGGGAGACACGTAAATACACAGGTGTAGCTGTGTACTGGAAAGTACCTCAGGAGATGTATTTAGGGCACAGAGAGGTTTTGCCACTGAATGACTTTGCACAGTGACATGCTTTCTCTGATGTGCTGTCCAAGGTTCCCCCCGATCATGTACATCGGCGTCTGGAGTAGTGACGGTCTCCCGAACAGCTGGGACGCTCGGGTGAGACCGAAGCACCTGGGCTGGCTGCAGCTGCGGGCGTCCCTCTGGGCACGAACACCAGGGAGCCAAGGTGTCCGGGGAGTTTGGCTCAGATTCTTAGTTCACCTGTAGTACATGTGACACTTTAGCCCCTTCAAGGTTCACAGGTTAGAGTGTGACCAGATTCAGACCGAAAGCTGAACAAACGCATTCAGCAACCCGTACACGTGTGTGAACTCTGGATTGAAAAAAAGCCTGTGAAAATGTTCCTTAAAGCCTGTAAAAGGCGGACTTTCGAACAAGAGGCAGAGGTGGGAGCTGAGGCTGGTGGCTGGGGTGGGGCGAACATCACAGGGTCAGGAGAACTGAGTCAGGGCGGCCCCTGAAAACACTGAGTTTCTTTCTCCGTCCCGCCCCCTCTGCCCCGCCCCCCACCCGCCTTCTCCCCGCAGGCCCGCTCTGCCGGAGAAGAAGGCGGCCGACCTCAGCACTCTGAACGAAGTGGGCTACCAAATCCGAATTTAGGCAAAGCCATACCAGCCAGCACGAGGGCTTCTGTGGTGCTTCTCTCTGCACTTTACCCAGCGTCTTCAGGGGGAACTGCAACTATTTATTGAGAATTCGTGAGTTTTATTTTTAAAGATTCACTTGGAAACAGAACCTGAGTGGGTGGTGACAATGTAAACAAAATTCACGAAGGGGAAACCAAGAAAAGGCTCAAGTCACGCACCCCGCTGGGGCTGGACTGTCTCCCTCGCTCCAGAGAGAAAGGATAGTACCATCGGCGTAGTTCTGTATCTTTCCACTTACCTACATCCTTTTACTGGCTTTCCACATCCCCCCTCACCACGAACGTGCTCATGAAATCCTCCCCTCCCATTTGATGTAGTAACTCAGTCAGTATTAATGTTTTCTGCAGCAATAACAGAGGCAAAGAATGGTGGGTTTTTTTTTAAGCTGTCAATATTACCTCAGCATCTTGACATCAGATATGCAAACTTACTAGTGTTTTGTTTTTTATATTCTATTTGTATTGCTTCCCCAGTATTTCCCATGGGGATAGCCACAGAGTTTGGAATTCTTTCCTGGTGCATACATGTGATGAGATTTTAGGTATTATATGCAAGTGTTTTGCTAAAAAGCACTGAAATTCTTCTGGCAATACGGGAAATCATTTTCAGGAGTTCCTTTCTTAATCTTTCTTAAAGCACCACTGGCAGCGGTTTTTGTTCTTTCAAAACAAAACAAAACAAAACAAAAAAAAGCACGTTCAGAAGCTAGTCTACGTTCTGTCACTCACATTTAAACTTTGCAGACTCTTGCAAAAAGAAGCGGTCGTGCAGGACTAGAAAAATTGACCAGTGTGGCGATCGCCCCTGATAACAACACAACTCAGAAAGGCAAAGAGGCTGTGAGTGAAGCTGCAGGTCTTGAGAAACAGAGAATCTTTCTGTTCACATTTCATCCAGGCTTTTTAAACTCTGAGCTGGGCTTTGATTCTGAAGGACTCACTGCTGTTAGAGATGTGTTCTGATGTCTTATATTAAGACCGAATTGGGTGTGATGTGATGATTTTCCGGTATGACTCCGTGGTGTGTAGGAACTGGTATTGAAGAACACAGTGAACTAGAGGAGCATGGGGCCTTCTCTGAGTGATGAAGTCTTCAGGCCGTGTTGCACCTTACAGCGTGACTTGGGCCACGGTGCTCGGGCCACGGCGCTCGGGCCACGGCGCTCGGCGTGACCATCTGACCCGCACACGGTAGCTCCAGGGGCACTTCTGGCTGCAGACCATGCAGAATAACTCTAACAGCATCCCAGGTCTGTACGTGTTCACTATCAAGAACACAGCTTCTACTCTGTCTGCTTTATCTTAGTAACCATGGCAACTCATGAGACCAAAAGACATGGACGTGAAGTCTGCTAGTCCACAAAAGTGTTACTTCAGCCTCAGTCTTCCCCTCTGACTCTCTTTGGCTGGCAGTGATTTTAGGAAGGGATAAAAAAAAATGGGAATCTGCTCATTCCGATTCTGCACCTCTCAGGGTGAGTGACAGAGAGCGAAAAGGACTGCATCCATCCTTTGGCCGTGTGACGTGAACTCACTCTACCCTAAAAATCGGTTATTACTGGAGAGTACTGGTTTCTTGGGGGGAAAAAGGAAGTCTAATGTCTTTTACACAGACAGGAACAAGCAAACACACACCTCAATTAGAATAAAATATACCATGAGTTAAAAATCCTGAGGTTAATCACCTCAAGAACAGTATTATCAGTCAGCAGTGTTTACAACGAGTTGTCCCTGTATATCTGCACAAGGCAAGCCCATCTGCAGCCCGGGGCCATGTGAATGTACAGCAGTGAATCCTGTCATTCTCACGCTGAAAACAGATCTGTATCTTCTGTTCATCAAGCTGAAGCTTTATTATACCCAATAAGAAGACTATAACATTGCAGTCCTCCTAAGAGCTTGGAATGGGGTTTTCCAAGCATTACTTTATATACTGTCCCGACTAAAATACAGAAAGTCTATAGTTGCATAGCCTCTTGTTTCTCACAAAAAGGGGGGGAAAAGAACAGGAGTACAAACTGTTTCCAATATGCTGATGTGTAAGCCTTAAAGCTGCCAACTGGCTTGATGACTCAATTAAGGAAGTAAATTTCTTCCACACCAACTTCTTGATTTTAGGAGTCACTTCTCCAAAGCAAGCGTTAGTCACAGAACCATGCAAATTCACTGAAAATGTTCTTAGTTGTCATTCTATTGTTCATACTTATGGAAAGTTAATTTCTAAAAGATGTGAGAAAGGAACCAAACTTCTAAATTCTGGTGCATTTAATTTTAATATTAAGGCAAAACAAAAAAAATGATGATTTGCCCCCCCCCAAAACTGATTTTGAAACTGGCTATAATTCAAAAGATCAAAAATGAAACTGAAATGGTTTGAAATATAGTTGTGAAAATGTTATAATGCAAGAGAAATTTTATGCTCAAGCCATTATGGCAATATATGCAAAGTTTAAATGAATGACAGAAATCTTGATTTTAGACTACATGTGAGTACACTTTATTTCAAAAAGTGGTATTTGCTATTTTCTATACACTGAAATCATGAGCATTTCACTTTTTCTAAGTCGATTATTTCATAAGGGTTTTATTAATAGATATTGGTAAATAGAACTTTGGAAATCTTAATTCAGTATTCTTACTATACTCAAGGCTTTTGTAAGCTAGTTTTATGTACAACCTTGTACAGTTTTTTTGACATACAATTCAGAATCTTGTTTATTCTCTTGGACTTTGTTCTGGCCAATACATTTTTTTTAAATCTTAAAAAAAACTGTGATTGTTTTAGTGGGTATTTTTCTAAGTAAATGAAAACTTGTATAATGGTATTTTAGAGAATGTCAGATAGTGCATGTTTAAAGTTAATGTTTTTCTCATCACTTGTATGTTTGTACAGCATGGGACTTTAATAAAACCAACCTGGAGACTTAAGGATTGTTTTTCTTCTAAAAGTGTAAGACGGTGTGATTTGTTTTTCTCGTCCGCTTACTATATACTTGTCCCAGTAAACTAACTTATCGTTCTCTCGGCCTTCCACAACCTTCAGACTCCACACTGAACAGCACTCCATTCTGGCACGTCTTCATTCGCCTGTATTCACCCCCAGCCTGAGCGACAAAGGCTGAAAAGGGTAACGGAATGATTCCGAAGAGGCAACAAGCCAGCTTACACAGCTTAGTACATCCACCAAAAATACTTCAGGCACAGATGTACCAGTACAATAATTTATTCTAATAATTTAATAGGTAATTCATAGGTTCAAATTGCAGATGACTTGACATCTGTTTCCCTGATCCCTTAAACGCTCTAGATTCTAACTTAGTTGTTTTAGGAAAGCAAAGGGTTAAAAGCAAACAGTCGCTAAATTAAAAAACAAAAGCAGAAAAGGACAGAGAGTGCAAACATGCATGTTATCTTGCTATCAAAAGGAGTGGTCGCACCGAAATTTCATCGCCCCACAATGCTCCTTTCCATTTAAAACTCGGGCAGCGTGGAACTCGAGGCCGTGGGGGACGTGGCGTCAGCGACTGGCCAGGCGATAGGCTCTGGGCAGGTGAGTACTAGGCTCTGACAGTCACCAACTCTTCTGACCAAAACAAGGGAAGACAAGTGGACCCTTAATTTTAGTGCCGATTTAAAAACCTGTGAAAAAGCTACACTGACCCTTTGGCCTCCAGTCCACAAACTAATCCTGCATTCTATAAACTAAAGAAGAAAGCAATTTTATGGATTAACGCTATCAAAATGAAGCACGTGAAAAGGGCCTAAAACACAATATATTAATCAGGATATAAAAAAATTAATTTCCACAGGGGTTTTCAGGGATGTCAGTTTGTCAGTAATGACCTTTTTAAAAGTTACTTTGTTAATAAATTCATATAACAAAGCAATAATCAATGAATTTTCATTTTTCTTTCCCCATTACTAAAAGGGGATAATTACATCTATTATTGTTATTTGATGATGACCACATCTACTAATAGGACAGATTATAATATTCTGAAAACTGTGACTAGGAAATGTGAGAAATCCTAGAACTATAGTTAGTAGCACAAATGAAAAAAACCCAAAGTGAGAAATTAAGCATTTAAAAGTACAGGGTCTGGCACAAATAATGCTCCCTTTTATGATTACAAAATCGTAAGCATGTAATTCTGTAACATAACAACGTCACACTCAAGCACACCATATGACATTTTTGGTGGAATGTTCAAATCGTTGCCCACCTCTTGCAAGACATTCACATACCTGCCAGCCACACTGAAGCCTTACTTCTGCCGGACCCTGTGTTTGCTTCTCACAAGTTTCACTAAGCTGTTCCTTATTGCCCACATGCCTTTCGGGGGATTCATCTATTCCTTTTTCAAATAATGGTAGTAAGCACTTTAATACAAAAAAAACTTTTAATGTCCAAGACTATAAAGCAACCAACCACTGCTTTCTAATTTAAAGTGAAGCATTCTATTAAGAAAACCTACTGTAAAAACTTTTATAATTCAATAAATTCAATATAAAATTATTTAGTAAAAACATAATTTTTCGATCCCCACGTCTAAAAGAGAAAACTGTCACTTTTTATGTTTTAAAAAGTTTGATGTCAACACTCACAGAAAGCCAACTGCAGAATTAGATCCGCTCTTAACGGCTTTATAAAAAACGTCAGCACTATCTCACACTGCAGCATCACGATAAGAGAAACACGTCTTAGAAACAAAACCACTAAAACTGTTAAAATTACTAAAGAACATTAGGTCTCCTTGTTGGTATCGTTCCACTAGACTTTTGCTGGCTTCCTCAAATTTCTGAGGCAAAACAAAAATAATCTTAAGCTGCCACTTTATTCCAAAGACATGCTTCCTAACAACATATTTCTGCAGCACTGGTTCACTAATATAAAATCTCTCCCTAACCCACGGATCTTTTCTTGAAATTGAGGAGGAAAAAGAAGAACACTGCTGGGGAAATGAAGGCATAGCCCCAACTTCTGTCTCCTGTAATGGCTTGTCTGTGAAGAGGGTGGAAGAGTGGGCCTACGTAAGTACCACGTCCCACTGGTGATGGGGCCGACATGTCCCCAACAAAAGGCAGATATGTTACATGTCCCAGGATGGTAACAAGATGATCAAACAACCTGCACAATTTCTTGAAAGCATGTCAAGACCCCTCAAAAACAAACTAAAGTGGTTGGATACTTGTGAATGGCCCAGTGATTTCTAGGATGAACTAATGGGACTCACTCAACAAACATGCAGCCAGGCCCCTGGAAGGAAATGAACATGGTTTGCAGACTCAAAGACACTTGGGATCTACTGGGAAACTTGCCACAAACATGAAATGGAATTTTTACTAAGAGGACTAAAGAAGATGCACTATATTTTAAAATCACTGTCTATTTTACTGGAATTTAGAATAAAAAATATTTACAATTTTTTTTTTACAATAAAGAGCATTTAGATTTCATTTGTCAGGAAAATATTCTTTCATTATTAAAAAAGAGAACTGCTGTAAACTTGTTTCTTCTGATATCTGTTCCAAGCATTTAACACAACCTCTTCAGAAACGCCACAGCACAAAAATAAACAACATGCAAACTCTTAGGAACACTTTCACAGTCTCTGGAAAAGAATAAAAACTGGGAAGAAAAGTATGTCATCAAAGAAGAGTCAGAGCTCCAGTCTGAACTTGGCCAGTAAAGGCAGATGATCTGAAGAGTTGTTTTCGTTTGGGAGTCCGTTAACGGTCCACAAGTCTTGTTCCGTAAGAAGTGACAGTCTAGCTAGAAGTTTCAAGCCGCCAACCAAAGCAACTTCAGCTCCTGCGTTGAAGAAATATACATATTTAGTGAAACTGTATCAACAGGTCATTGTAAATTAATCATGCAAGTCTTTCCCCCTCCAAAACAACGATGATACAGAACTTGAGACCCCTCTGAAGTCTAAAAATAAAACTTTTCAGACTATGATTAAATTTTTACTAAGTTGTTTAAAAGTTTTCAGAATATGCTTATTCATTGAGTGCAACCCAATTATAATGCTCAAATTCACAGCAGTTTCAGATGTTTAGGTTTTTTTCTATTTAAGATATGTTTTCTATTTCAAGTTCTGAAATAATCTAGAAGAGAACATCAAGGTAATAATGTTTGGTAATTCTTGTAATGTTAAGAGTAATTTCAGACTCACAACTTCGTAAGAAATTCATCCATCAACCACTCTATAGTTGTATAAATCCAGACAGACACTGCTATAGCTAGGCAGGAAGTTTATAAGGTGACTGGGAAATAAATTTATAATTTGGAGGGTCACTTTAGTTTACAAGAAGCAAAAGAGGACATGCTCTTAAAATTTGAAATGCTGGTCCACGGCATACTTCCGCCACCTAGTGAAGAGTTGAGGCATGACAACTACCAGAACCTTGTTCCATTCCAAGTAGAGGGCCTATTTTGCAGAGCTGACCTACTGGGGAGGAGTTAAGTCATCCACTGAGTATTACTAATATGGTTATCCTCAGTGGGAAGAAAAAACAAACAAAAAGGAAAAGGGGAAAGTAAAGTGGCACCAAAAAAATGGAAGAGAAAAAAGGGAAAATCGCAAAAGACAACAGCTGTATTTTGGACTGTCAGTTTTCTGAATGGTACTTTTTGACTGTCACTTATATGAAACAGCATTTTCTTCTCCACATTAAATCCTTTGATTAATAGAGCCTTATTTTCATTGAGTCATACAAGAAAAAGTGTTGTAGCACCTCTGCTTTTTGAAAACACAGTCACAGCCTGCTCTTTCCAGAAAAAATCCAATCCTCCAAGGTCAACATGACCAAATTGTCTGGTGTTGGAAGCATAAACGAGCACAGCCGTGGCTGTGTCTACCTGGTTTTATGCAGCTGTGGGGTGGCTGATGGGTAGATTTCTTGTGAAGCTGTCAACCTCAAATAACTCTTAACATTATGAGAATTACTGAGCATTATTACATTGATGCTTTCTCCCAGATTATTTTTAGCACTTGAAACAGAAAAGAGGTACTACAATAATGTTGTTGGTATAAGGAAACAGTAAATATATGACGAGCAAAACCAAAGGGTAATGTGCAGGACCCAGACCTCAGAAGGTGACTGGACTGGAGGGTAGAGATGAGGATATAAATCTTAGGTAATGATTTGCTTTGAGGCTTTTACTGCCTCCATCTTTTGCAGGTGATTAACTGACTTATTCAAATACATCACCAATCTGTCAACTATATTACCAATTTAAAAATAGTTTTAACTTCTAGCCCTGGCTGGTGTGGCAGTAGACTCAGGGGTTGTGGGTTCGATTCCTGGTCAGGGCACATGCCTAGGTTGCAGGTTCAGTCCCTGGTTGGGGCGCGTATGAAAGGCAGTGGATCAATGTTTCTCCCTCTTGTGTCAGTGTTTCTCTCTCTCTCTCTCTCTCTCTCAAATCAGTGAGCATGTCCTTGAGTGAGGACAAATATACATATTTATATATATAAACATATATATGTATTTAACTTCTAAATCTGGAACTTCATCTAGATGTTTAGCTAACTTTGTCAGTTTCAGCCTTGAGGTTTTAGTGACTGTGTCCTCAAGCAGAATTGAGGGTTACATGCGTCCTTCACCTGGCTGCCCGGCAACATCTTCCTTCCCCACAGAATAGAATATGTAGTCCACCGTTATGGCGCTTCGGGAATGACAGGTGGTCACTTCTGGAATCCCAGTGTCGGGGAAATAATGTGAATAAACAGACGACAAGCTGAAATGGTGCTGTAAATGTGAAGACAACCTAAATTGAAGAGAAAAGTGTTTAGCATCCATCAAGTTTTTCATATTTCATAATTCCTCCTGTGAAGGCACTTTTTCATTTTGTTCCCAGACAAAACCAGACATTATGGGGAGAAGCTTCACGTACACAGACAACACTGGAACTTGGCGTGTGTTCATGCAGTGGTCACCAAAACCCAGGAACCAGGTTTTGAAACACAGGCACGGGGGGCTCAGTAATTAAAATACTCGTGTGATTTGTTATTAACTATACTCGAGAGCCCCCACTTACTAATGAACACATATCCTAAAACAATTCACAGGCATGCCTCATTTTACTGGGCCTCGCTATTACGCTTCACTGACATGGCATTTTTCACAAATTAAAAGTTTGTGGCCACACTGCAAGTCTTTGGGTACCGTTTTCCAACAGCATTTGCTCACTTGGTGTCTCTGTGTCACATTTTGGTAATGCTCCTGAATTTCAAACCTTTCCATTGCTGTTTGTTATGGTGATCTGCGGTGCCATAAACCACACCCACACAAACAGCAAACTCAACTGATAAATGGGTGTGCTCTGACTGCTCCACTGACCGACCACTCCCCAGCTCTCCCCCTCTCCTTGGCCTCCCTGCTCCCTGAGACACAACAACACTGAGATTGGGCCTCAACAACCCTATGACAGCCTCTGAGTGTTCAAGTGAAAGGAAGAGTGACATGTGTCTCAGAGGAAGGCACATTCAAAGGCAAGACAGGCCAAAAGCTAGGCCTCTGGTGCCAAACAGCCAAGTTGTGAATGCAAAAGTTCTTGAAGGAAACTAAAAGTGTTACTCCAGTGAACCCATAAATGATAAGAAAACAGAACTGCCTTATTGCTGACATAGAGAAAGTTTTAATAGAAGTACATACCAGCCACAACATTCTCTTCTGCCAAAACCTAATCCAGAGCAAGGCCCTAATTCTCTACAATTCTATGAAGACTGGGAGGTGAGGGAGCTGCAGAAGAGAAGTTGGAAGCTAACAGGTAGGTTCATAGGTTTAAGGAAAGATGCTGTCTTTGTAACATAAAAATGCCAGGTGAAGCAGCAAGTGCTGATGGAGAGGCCACACCAAGTTATCGCAAAGACCTAGCTAAGGCACTTAATGAAGATGGTTACACCAAACAGATGTCCCATGTAGACAAAAGAGCTGTCTATTGGAAGAAGATGCCATCTAGGAATTGTATAGCTAGAGAGATATCCATGGTTGGCTTCAGGGCATCCAAGGACAGGCTGACTCTCTTGTTAGGGGCTAATGCAGCTGGTGAGTTTAAGTTGAAGCCAGTGCTCATTTATCATTTTGAAAGTCTTAGGGCCCTTAAGAATTATGCTATCTCTATAACTGTGCTCTATAAATGAGATATCAAAGCCTAGATGATAACACATCTTTTTACGCCATGATTTACTGAATATTTTAAGTCCACTGTTGAGACCTATTGCTCAGCAAAAAAGATTCCTTTTACAATATTACTGCTCCCTGACAATGCACCTGGTCACCCAAGAGCTCTGATGCAGATGCACAATGAGATGAATGTTGTTTTTGTGCCTGCTAACTCAGTATCCATTCTGCAGCCCGTGGATCAAGGAGTAATTCTGAATTTCAAGTCTTAGTAAGAAATATATTTCAGAAGGCTATAGCTGTCATAGTGATTCATTCCTCTGATGGATCAGGGCAAAGTAAATTGAAAACCTCTGGAAAGGGTGCACCATTCTGTATGCCATTAAGAGCATTCGCGATTCATGGGAAGAGGTCAAATATCAGCATTAACAGGAATCTGGAAGAAGTTGATTTTAACCCTCATGGACGACTGACTTGTTCAAGGCTTCTGTGGAGGAAGTAACTGCAGGTGTGGTGGAAATAGAAAGAGAACTAGAATTAGAAGTGGAGCCTGAAGATATGACTGAGTTGCTGCACTCTCATGATAAAACCTCAACAGCCCTGGCCAGGTAGCTCAGTTCGTTAGAGCGTCATTCCCACATGCCAGGGTTGTGGGCTTGACCTCAGGCCAGGGCACATACAAGAATCAACCAACGAATGCATAAATAAGTGGAACAACAACTGCTGTTTCTCTCTCAGTCTTCCCTTCTGCTCTCTCTAAAATCAATACATAAAATTAAAACAAAAAAAAACAAACACTGAACAGAGGAGTTGCTTCTGCTGGATGAGCAAAGAAAGTGGTTCCTTAAGATGGAACCTACTGGCTGGAGAAGATGCTCAAAATGACAACAGAAGTTTTAGAATATTACCTAAACTGAGTTGATAAAGCAGCAGTAGGGGTTGAGTGGATTGACTTCAGCACTGAAAGAAGTTCCACTGTGGGTAAGATGCCATCAAACAGCATCACATGCCACAGAGACATCATTAGTGAAAGGAAGAGCCAATCAATGTGGCAGACTTCATCACTGTCTTATTTCAAAAAACTGCCACAGTAACCACCATCCCGGTACATGAGTGGCCATCAATACTGAGACAAGACCTTCATCCATCAGTGAAAAGATTATGACTCACTGAAGGCTCAGATTATGGTTAGTATTTCTTAACAAAGTATTTTTAAGTTAGGGTATGTATTTTTTAGATATGCTACCAGAGACTTAACAGACTACAGTATATTGTAAACATAATATTTATATGCACTGGGAAAATAAACAAAATTCACGTGACTTGCTTTATTGAGATATTCACTATGTTGTGGTGGTCTGGAACTGAGCCTGCAGCATCTCTGAGGGTATGCCTATGTGTGCATGTGTGCGCATGCAAACGTGTGTGTGTTAGCGTGTATTGTTTGTAAGAAAGAAAATCAAAATGCCGTTAGGAATGCATTTAGATCCTGCCAGACTGCTGATGTCCAAGGCACTGTATTTTCCTGCAAACCGTTATCTTATTAATCAACTTTTCAGTTTACTCATATAAGCTGTGGAAAACACTGTATTTATATAAAGATACTTAAAAGTATCTTTTCTTATACCTTACTTTGTATAAAAAGATTTAGAATTATTCAAAACTAACTATTAGTAAAACTAGCCTTTTATTAACTTCACTCAGGGAAGTTTTGACTATATTTGAATAGCTCAATCATAATTTTTAAATACTCTTTTTTAAAATTAAAAAGTTTTTTCCTGCCCTGAGCAGTGTGGCTCAGTTGGTTGAGCATTGTCTGGCAAAGCAAAAAGTCACAGGTTCGATTCCAGTCAGGGCACATGCCTGGGTTGTGGGACCTGCCCCTGGTTGCGGCGTGTGTGAGAAGCACTTGATCAATATTTCTCTCTCTTTCTTTTTCCCTCCCTTCCCCTCTCTCTAAAAATAAATACAATATTTAAAAAAAATTTTTTCTTATTAGATTCTCATGCATGAGGTATTTTTTTAAAAAAACAAGGTGTACAAAATAACATTGAGAGGAAAAAATGAGAGGTGATTGTAATTTGGTCCCTAAACTTTAATGTTAAAACAAAATCTGAACTGTAAAACAAACAGTATAAAACAATGAAGACATTAAAAAACTCCCCAAAAGATTTAAGTCTCCATCTGTTATATTAAAATACATGTTTCGTAACCACAGTCCCAAACATTCATACTTCTTTAATAATTAGGGATCCAGGCATCTTTGCCCTTCTACCTCAGATGACCTTTTCCTGTAGTTTGAGAGGTAAGTATAAATAGTTATCTTTCCTACTGACATATTCCTCTTTGGATCAATTCCCCTATAGATTGGTCTGAGATCTATCTAGTAAGTCAAAGAAGGCTAAGAATCTTCTTGACATTTCAAAGACATTTTTCTGCAATCTTCCCCCCCCAATTTTATTTTAATCATTGTTCAAGTACAGTTTTCTGTCCTTTACTCCCATCCCAGCCCACCCACTCCTCCCACCCCACCTCCCTCCCGTTTCCAATCCCCCTAGTTTTTGTCCATGTGTCCTTTATATTTGTTCCTGTAAACCCTTCCCATTCTCCCCTGAAATTCCCTCCCCTCTCCCCTCTGGTCTCTGTCAGCCTGTTCTCTATTTCAGTGTCTTTGGTTATATTTTGCTTGTTTGTTTTGTTGTTTAGGTTCCTGTTAAAGGTGAGATCATATGGTATTTGTCTTTCACTGCCTGGCTTGTTTCACTTAGCATAATGCTTTCCAGCTCCATCCCGGCTGTTGCAAAGGGCAGGAGCTCCTTCTTTCTTTCTGCTGCATAGAATTCCATTGTGTAAATGGCACCATAGTTTTTTGATCTGTTCATTTACTGATGGGCACCTAGGTTGCTTCCAGCACTTGGCTATTGTACATTGTGCTGCTATGAACATTGGGGTGCATAAGTCAAAGAAGGCTAAGGATCTTCTTGACATTTCAAAGATATTTTTCTGCAATCTTGACCTTTGTAATAGCAACAAATTTTCAAGAGCACTGGCTGGCCCAGATCCACGGACAAGATGCTTCCTTTAAGTAACACTGCTGAGGTGCCTGGTGCGTACCAGTCACTGAGCTTTCCACGCCTCGCCTCATCTAGCCCTCCCACGATAACCCACGTCACACATGAGGAACCTAAACCTCGGAGATGTTAAGATTCTTGCTCGAAGTCAAACAGCTAAAAAGAACAAAGCTGGTAACAGCTGGTACTTGGGTCTATTTGACATAAGAACTCACATTCTTCACCAGCGCAGAATAAATATCATTTCCCCGCCCCCCTTTTATTGAATTTATTGGGGTGACACTGGTTGACAAAATTAAACAGGTTTCGGGTGCACTGTTCTACAACACATCGCCTGGACACTGTATTGTGTGTTCACTACCCTAAGTCAGGTCTCCACGGATCACCATTTACCCCACCATACCCTCCTCCACCTCTCCCCACCCCCTCGCCCCGGCGATCACTTTTTAAAGAATCAGTTTTGAGAAATGATATTTTTTACTTGACTACAGTCAGCTAATGATGACTGTAGCTTTCCAGAACTCACTTTTCAGCTGTCACAAGGACTTCTGTTTTATCCAGCTGTGTTTGTGTCAGATCAGTGTCTGTAAGAACAAAGAAAAATATGTATTTTAATACTATCAATACAGTTTTGTTCTAGTTTGCCTCAGTACAGTCCTTTTACTCTAGGAACAATATTTAGGATATACCTAGTTCACAGATGCCTAATTAAATGTTTCATCCCAGGAGCAATGTTTTGATGATCTCCAGAATTAGCAAACATAAAATGCAAACATTTCCAAAGCAACATGCAAATAATTCATGCAAAGAAAATTCTTAAAGTTCTACTTTTAAAAAGCAAATTTAGTGCTCTTTAGAAAAAGGAGTAAGCAGCCCTGACTGGTGTGGCTCAGTTGGTCGGGCGTTGTCCCGCAAAGCAAAAGGTCGCCGGTTTGATTCCCAGTCAGGGCACAAGCCTGGGTTGCAGGTTTGGTCCTGGGTCAGGACGCCTATGAGAGGCAACTGACTGATGTTTCTCTCCCTCTCTTTCTCCCTCCCTTCCCCTCTCTCTCTAGAAATAAATAAAATCTTTAAAAATAAATAAAAAAGGAATAAGCAAACAACTATGTTTTTATATATATATTTATTCCTGAAATGTTAGCCTTTTAAAAACTTAGTGTTACATTCAAAGGGAAAGTACTATGAAGAAGACTGCCGAAATGTGCTGCGAACACTTACCTGTCTTTTCTACTTCTGGTACCTGCTGTACCTCATACACACAGTTCTGTGAGATACCTAGGTTTGGGGGCCAAATTGGGATAGATAAAATTCTTTGTCCCCGTGAAGACTGTTCCTGGCCAGATACCTAAACAAAATTTCAACAGGTATCTTAAGTGAGTAGATTTCAAATGGCTTATGTAGTGAAAAGTTTGTGTTAAATGAAAGGGAATCCAAGAATAGTAAATGTTATGTTTTTATTCATTATATTAAGTGATCATTTGTGCTTATAAAATCCTGTTCAAGCATAGTTCAGAAAGCACTTATTATTTACATGAACATGGCAATCTTTTCCTATACGTGTTTTTCTCTAATTTGGACGTCTAAATGATGGCTGTGGACTAACACTGCCCCTCTTTTTTGCCATCTGCAATATAGTTCCTATAACATAAAATACTAAGAGAGGTGAACCCATAAATTTTAAACTATCACTCAAAAGTCAGTGGTGAAAAGCTTGTTTTGGTTAAATATAATGAAGAACAAATGATCAAAAGTAAGCAGAAGTGAACACAATGAAATTAAAAATGGGATAAATTATACTCAGCTAAGGAATTAAAATATTTATTATGTGAATAAAAAATTATAGAGAAATATTAAATTACTGTTTGCTAACTGTATTGCTCATATCCAGCATTCAAAGTTCTATTCTGCCACCTTGTGAGTAGTTCCTTATTTATGAAGTATTCATGTCTGTCAATGTTTTTCTTTTTTCCTTCTCTTCTACTTTGGATTTTTGCTGTCTGCCAATTTCTCCAAGCAGAATGCTGCCACAAATAGATGGAAAAGTTGCAATTCAACCAAGCAGATATAGTTACTTATTAGTAGTTGTGGAAAATCACCACAGCTTGGTAAAGCTGTGGTCATCCAAGGTTTTCCAACAGCCCTGTGATGACATCTCCTCACACTGCGCTGAACACAGGCCTAAGTCCGCCCCCTAATGATGATGAAGTGAGCACTTACCTTTCCTATGGCGAGTCCTTCATAATTCAATTTTCCTTCCTTTATGAAACTATAGAGCGGAGAACCAGGAACAGAATTAAAGTCCCCACACATAACGATAGGGCAGAAGCTGCCATCTTTCTGATGGGCAACACTGGAGATCTCTGCCAGAAGCATTGCCAGCTGGGTCAGCTTTATGTCGCCTCGCCTTGGATTATAGAGCAGATGCGTGTTAGCCACACAGATTGCAGGACAGGCACCACTTGGAATTTTGGGCTGCAGGAGCAACACCAGTCCTACATTGTCTCTGTCCAACAGAGGAACATCAGGACGGTAGAATTCCACTGGGTTCACTGATAAGAGTGAAAACTTGGAATGTTTGAAGCAAATGGCACAGCCATCTGGTTTTTTGCCTGTTCGAATCTTGTATTCACAGTGATAACCTGTAAGAAAGGTTTAAAATAAGGGACTGTTTTATACACATACACACACACACACAGAGCAAAACATAGCTAATATTTTTCAACGCTGTTTACCAAAGTGTATTTTGCAAAACATTAGTAGGACGTCCATAAGTGTTAGAATCAAAAAAGTTTGGGACCCAGTTTGGGACTGGGCCTAATAGGTCTCTTTACTGGCAGACTTCAGTCTTAAATACGCTAATGTGCATTATTACGCTCTCATTTCCATCCTAGTCAGAGTCGTGACAAAGACGGTAGGGCCTTATAACAATCTACCCACCACACACCTCTGACCTTTTTGCCTCTAACTTCTCCCTTGCTCCACTCCACACACACTAGCCTCTCGTCTGCCTTACGGCACGGCAACCTCGAGGCCTTGCCTTTGCTATTTCCACAGTCTGGAATGTTCTAGGCATGGCTTGTTCATTCACCTCTTTTAAGCCTTTGCTCAAATGTCACCTTCTCTGGTCATTTGTTTACAACTGAAAGCTGACTTACTCCTTTCTCCTGCCTCTCTCCAGAAAACCATCATTACTGAACAAACTAGTCACATGTTTACTTGGTTTGTTGTCAACTGTACACTCCTCAAGGGCGGAGACTTATCTGTGCTGCTCACTGCTATACCCCACTACTGAGAACATTGCATAGTGTATAGTAGGCACTCAAAAATATTTCTTGAATGAATGAATGCCAAGTGGGGAGCATTTCTCAAACAGATGACCTGTTTTTAGAAGTGTTCACTCAAAAAGAGTTTTTTAGTTTTGATCCATTAGGCAGGGGTGATCACTTGTGGTATAAGGATGACCTACAGTCTCTGGGGTGTCCAACCTTTTGGCGTCTCTGCACCCCACCGGAAGAAGAAAAATTGTCTTGGGCCACACATTAACTACACTGTGACACGTAACCACACACACACACACACACACACAAATCTTACAATGTTTTAAGTAAATTCATGATTTTGTGTTGGGCTGCATTCACAGGCATCCTGGGCTGAGTGCAGCCTGCGGGTGGCAGGTTGGACACCCCTGATGGAAATAATGGTCCCTGATCTTCTGGATCTCAGATCTTAGGGATCTAGTGATGGACAAAGAAACTCCTGGAAAGAAGCTATTAAGGGATTCTTATACACCTTTCCCTTTAAATTAAAATTCTATATCAACACAAAAGTTTCCACTTGAAATACTTCAATCTTTCCCTGACATTTTGAAATAAGTATTAAGTCTTTCAAAATTAGGATTTTTGGCCCAAATACACCACATTTCTTTGTTAGCAAGTTATGTTTTAACAACATACCAATCTTCCAAAGTAAATATGGCTAAAATAAAAGTTACATTGTACCCAACGATTCCAAACTTGGCCTGATTTCTGTTCCATAATGATCTTCTTGAACTTCTTGCAAACAAAGTACCTTGGAAGAAAAAAAGGCCTGAATTAAAACAAAATGAAAATATGAATTTTCTGGTGCTTCCATCTCTAAAACCGACAGGCTTCTAAAACTTTAAAAACCTGATGAAAGTTGAATAAAAATCCTTTTCTCTTGTAATTTACACATCCATCAAATTAATGTTTCTGAATCTGATCAGTCCCCCAAACCCTGGCCTTTAATCACATGAAGCTTTCTTCAAAAGAAATATTTTACATTCACATGTCAGAATTTTTTCCCTGAATTTACACATTTATTAGTATAAATCCTCCTTGTCATTTTTTAAGAGGTGATTTATTTGAATGCCCTTATCTAGATTAGTCTTTCATAAATTATTTAAATTTAAAATCAAAGGACATCTGTAAAAATATAAAATAAAATAAAATTCAAGGAAATATGTACTGAATGCTTAGTATGTTGCTAGTCCCTATCTCAGAAGTAACCAATACTTAAGCTTTTAGATCTTTTTTAAAACATTAGATGATTATTTATACCAACAACCACTAGCAAATGACTCTTTGGAAGTTGTGATGCCTTGTTAAAAGCTATTCCATCACTGTATTTAAACATCTTCCCTTTTTTTTAAAGATTTTTTATGTATTTATTTATTTTTACAGAGGGAAGGGAGGGAGAAAGAGAGAGAGAAACATCAATGTGCGGTTGCTGGGGGCTGTGGCCTGCAACCCAGGCATGTGCCCTGTCTGGGAATCCAACCTGTGACACTTTGGTTCGCAGCCTGTGCTCAATCCACTGAGCTACACCAGCCAGGGCAAAAAACTTCCCTTTTTAACCAAACAAACAGCAAGAAAATAATTTAGTTCACACGGGAAACATTTAACCCAACACTCTTGTGTGAAGGATTTTGATTTTGCACTTACATCTGCATCAAAGTGTTTGATTTCTTTCAGAATATTGGGAAACCTAAAACTCCAGTGTAACACTGGTCGCCGGCAGTGTCTGTAGAGGTGGGAGTTATCTTCCAGCAGATCCTGGGAAAGGATGTTATAGGACATCACTGAGAAGTCAAACTTGCTCTCACTGTCTTCACACGTGGGGTCGACATTGTCCCCCAGGATCTCCGTTTTTTCTTTATTGTGGTTACATATGTATTCCCAATGTCGTTTTATGGTGCCTGTTAAAACACATTGGACAAAATATAAAAATTAGTTTCAAAAACAGATCTCATGTTTTCCTGTGTGTAAGTATTCTCTTGCCTTTTTAAAATTTTCATAGGCAATGAATACAATGTTTCACCCTAGGAAATGGCAATGTAGCATCGAATAACCAGAAGGTGTCATCAAATTGATTAAAAGGCTGTAAAATTATGCACTGACTGACTAAGAGGCACAAGGCAGGTTTAAAAGGATTCAGCCAGTCATTCTGGAGGCTGAGAGTGTGTGTTAATAAAACAGACGACACAGGGTCACGGTTCCCCCTTCTTTATGGTTAGGGAGTGGCACTGCCACAGACATGCTTAGCAACTTTGTAACCATAACAATATATCTGTATGTCACAGCTCGCTTTCCTACAAGATAATTTCACATGTTTTATTCCCTGTTAGTAAGAAAAGTTCATCCAGTGATTAACTAAATTCCAAAAACAACTCATCTCAGAATTCTGCTCTCCACATGAATGGTGTATGTAATGACAATACACAGAAGCTGTGTTTAGTGTCTAAAACACTGAAATGGCACAGTGTGAACAAAATGAACAAAAGGAATCTTTTTAATGCATATCAAAACAAAAGTTAAATGTAACAGAGTTACAGAATGATGGTAAACGATAATGGCTAGTTGACGAACCTAGCATGCAGCAACGAGGAATGTGTGATGGTTTATATTCTGCAAAGACGTCATGAACCCTGAAAAAGTGATGAGAATCAGAAAGCATGAGATTTTGCAATTATAGGCAGTCCCCGATTTAGAAATGACCACCTTATATATGGTTTTCTCTTCTGATCTTATCTCCCTCACCCCCCATTAAAGGGTACATTTCAACTGCCATGGAAGCCATGAAGAAAAATGTTGGATTTTTAGAGAATCTATGAACTCAAATGAAGGGGAAAACAAGAAATGGGGAGAACTTGGAGAAACAGATAGAGATGGACTTCCACGCATGATTAGATAAAGTAAAAAAAAAACTTAGCCCTAGAATCTCTCCCTTTTCCTGCATGGAAGATTTCATTTCACTGGATTACAGTGCCTGAAACTCCACCAGTACGGTGGCCTTCAAACTTCTAGAGCGTGCACAACCCTTCAGCAGGGCTCTGCATGTCATGACTATCAGTGTCCGGCGTGTTGGGACTGCAGCTGGAGTGACGGGGTAAATACACCTATACTGACCACAATTGCTTTGAATAAACATACAGAAACGCGTTCAAATGCTAGAGTTCCATGGGAGACAATCTGAAAACTACTGATGGAGTAAGTAGTTTTTGGCCTTCATATACTTCACAACATAAATTCATACTACAAAAGCTTATATACCTTCCATGTCGGGAGGAACAAGGTGATCACAGCAGAGAAGACAGATGAATCAAAGAAAGTAAGCAACAGGGCTGACTGGGTTTTTAGGGTGCCTAATTAAAAAGTCATAATTGTGTCACACAAATCCTTCAAATACCACTTTAAAGTGACAGGCAAGTTAGCAATGCTGTTCTCTTGATTGAAAAGTATTAGTGAAATATCGGAAGTCACAAATATGGCTTAACGAAGAGCATTTTCCTTATTCACAATACCTAGGAAGAATGGACATATAAAGAGTCAGGTTGCAATCCAAGTTCATCAGTGTGTAAATGTAATTTTCCATCCATTAAAGGGAAAACACCACCACCACAATTTTCTGAGTACCTACTATGAAGCCAACAGTATGCTGGGCACTTGACATCTCATTTCATCGTCAACAGGCTTCCAAAGTAACATTAGTTTACACTGGGGAACTGAGGAACAGAGAGGTTCAGTAACCTGTCCCAGTTCCCACAGTTAGTGGTGGAGCAGAATGACAGCAGGGTGTGGTTCCCAAGCCCATGCTTATGTCATATGGCACAGCCCCACCAGACAGCTACCAGATTTACAAAAGGCTAAACAAAAAAGAGAAGTGTGCTGACCTGAGGGACAGTGAATACCCGGATGAAAAGCAGTCTCATATCACAAAGCTCTATAGTTACAGATTCGGAGTATTCTTAGAAACCTCGTTTTAATGCCCTTAAATAAACCTTTCATTCATTCAAACAAATGTGTTATAAACACAAGCTGTGGTTACGTACTATGCAAATAAATTTCCACTTTTGAGTGCTTAGGCTTTCTGCTTAAATGTGCAGAAGTTCTTCCTAAAAGAGCAGTTAACTTATTTAGCTCTGGCTTCCAGGTTGACACTCGCTGTGATGTCATCCTTTGACAAACTTACATCTGCTCCCTACACATCAGCATCCACACAGTCTACTTTCCGTTACCTTCAGAGGCATTACCTTCACTGAAAACCACAGCTCAGTGAGCAAGACAATTCCAGATTCTCCTGCTATACCCGGGGGGCAGGGAGCAGGACTGGCAGCACAGAGGGAGTCTCGCCAATTGTTTAGAGTAAAAAGGATACAAGAAAAATAGAAATAATCAACATATTCAGAAAAATGCGTTTTTTTTAAAGTTAAATAAGATTTTTTAAAAGGTAAAATTTCCCACAGACTCTCAAGATTATATCTATAGACCTCAGTATGAGAAATACAGATTTAATAAACTAAAATCCTATTCTGTGAGGAAATATATTTTATTTATGATTGTTTCTATTTACGGAAATCCTTTATTTTTTTTAAAGTTGTCACTTTAAAACATTAGCTTAAATATCTGTGAAAGCATGAAATTTAGTGTTACAGATCTGTGGACTTCCAATAATACATTCACCAATTTTTAAGAAGTTTACGAATCTTTGCTTCAAAAACACTGGATTTGAAAAGTATTCTTAAATTAAACTTAATGTTTTAATCTAACCCTCCATTCTTTTCTACCTTATTCTATACATAGAGTCACTTCTATTTTTACTGCCAGAAATACACAACTAATTAAAAATAAAAATAAAAACATCATTAAAAAATAACTCCCCTTTTCCTAACAGAAAACTACTGGCTGGAAATAAACACCAAACACCTCTAAAACCTGCAGGAGGTTTTCTTGAGGATTCAATATGAAAGTTCCAATTAGCCTGTGGCTTATGTTTATTTGCGCACCAAGATAAATGTCACCTTTACCTTGGTGTTTTCTTCGTTTTGACGCAGGCTCATCTCCCTCAGAGTTCATGACGTAACTAGACAGGTGAATCAAAGACGTCTGGCCCAGGTTGTCAGGTCTCCAATTCCAGTACTGAAAGTGCGCTCTAGACTCAAACAGACAAGGTGGTCTCCAGTTTAATGAAAACTGCCGACTGCTGAAGTAGGGGTAAGGAGCGCGAGAGTAATGTCCAGGCCACCTCATGCAACTAGAGATATGCCTGCTCCAGCAAGACCTCTGAGGATTCTCCCACGGTGCAGTCCAGTCTCTGCCCAGACTCTTCTGGTGGTGGGGTAACATGGGGTATCTAAAAGAAATAATACACTCCTTGAGGCACCACTTTAGGTTCAGCTTTGGCACACAAAACCCAAATCTGTTTCCTCAAGGGAAAACAGGTCTAGTATTTAAACTCTGATTTCTAAATTTGTGCAGGATGTGGGAAAAGCAGCCCTGATTTAACTATTAGAGCAGTAGCTCAATACTCTCCCTAAACAACTATGAATGGTATTAACACTTAAAGTGGAATCCACCAGGCTCCCAAAACACCAAATACACTCCAAAAAGTCCCCAGTTCTACTGAGAGATAAATCAGCGATCAAACTGGTATTCAGATTAGCTTTCTAGCATCTGATAAAACTCAACAGACAAATAAAATCCACAACAAACATAATATTTAAATCAAATATGGAACATGTAAGCTGCTTATAATGAAAACAAATCTCTTTTCCAACTTGGTTTGGAGTAAATACAAATTTCCAAAGTCTTTTATACCAAGGTTATATTTTCCAAACACTTGCATAGCTAAGAAAACAAAAGCCCATCACAACTTCACTTTTTTTTTGTTTTTGAAAGCATGCTTCTCTTGACAGAAATGAAAGAGGATACAAACTGCTTACTAGGAATTCACCAACACTCCAAACCCAACGGCTCCAACTTAACCTATCACACCAAGTGTTTCCAAAGTAGCGTTATCGTTCTGAATAGACATGTGCTCTCAGGCCCTCTTGGGCACCGTCTTATTATACTATTCTCTCAAAATATTAGGATCGAGGACTTCTTTCCTCCAGAATTCCTTAAAGGTACATTTCCAAGGTAGTGTCAATAATGTCCACTTCTATTACCAAAGGAATTTTGCTTAAAGTGCATCTTCTGTCACTTGATGTTTATGTCGTCATATTTACATTTTAACATTTACATTTTTACTCTATTTTTGTAGTTTCTGCGTTTTCAAATTGTTGTCTAAATTCAACTTAATCGTTACTCTCCAAAGGCAGGACATGGACAAACTATGCTGCTTTGTGACAACTCTGAAAACCATAGTGATCTGGGCACTTGCTCAACACATTTTTCTATCCTAGTAAGCAGCCCTTTTTAAGTATAATAGTGCTACAAAACACTCTCTGTATTTGTAGCTAGTTACAGGGTGAGGCAAAAGCAGGTTATAGTTGTGAGTATACATAACAGTTTATTCCTGTATTCGTTTTCTATATGAACAACTGTAAACCTACTTTTGCCCCACCCTGAAATATACAGATGCCTTTTCCTCTTAAAACGATGAGCTACTTCAAAGCCATAACTTTCTTAATTATTTTAATTCCAGTATCTTCCCAAGTGCCTAGCACAGTGCCTGGAACACAGCTGGTACTCAAGAAAACATCGTTGAGCTGGCTGGCATGAAGTCCCAGGACTAGAGGAGTCAAAGCCCAATCCCCATGACTTATGTAATAATTCACTGCTGTGCTTCCCGTGTGTTTTACACCAGTCAACTTCACACGGTACACAATGAAAATTTTTTATTTTAATATCTAAGTATTTGTTTTAGAACATTAAGAATAAAAAACAATCAGTACATCAAAGCCCAGATTTCGCAGATAACTGCTTAGGACTACCCTAGTGTAGGAGCACTTAAGTGCTTTTCAAAGTGAGTCAATTTCAAGAAAAATATCCAGCAAATAATACAGGAGCGGACGGAATTTGGTAATAATCGGAAACGCTGGAATCCAAATCACTCAAGTTTGAGAGACACAAACACACCAACAAACCAACCCCCGCGCGCGTGTGTGCCGTGTGCCGCGCGCGCGCTTCCATCTGGGTCAGGCCACCCCGGGACCCATTGTGATAGGCGGCCTCCTCGCCCACCGTCAGCTCCGGGAAGATGCGGAGGAGCCCGGGGAGGAGGTCTGGGACGGAGACGCTCCGGCTGCCTTGGCCACTGGGTTGCGGGAAGTGGGCCGGGGTTGCGAGGCCAAGCCTGGTCTGGAGGGCGCCAGCCCAGCCCGCGCGGCCGATGCGCTCCACGCCTGGGCGCGAGCTCTCGTCGGCCCGGCTCCCCGCGGGCTGCGTGCGGGGTTTACCTATCCCTTGGGGGGATCTCCGGAGGCTGGTCCTGGCACCACCACAGCCCCGACCCTCTTCCTCCTCCTGCCTTCCCCAGCCCGCCCCGCCCCGGGTCACCCCGGGCGCCCGCCCCCGCCCCCAGCCGCCCCTCCCTCCACCCTCCCGCCACCCAGACCTACTGACCGGCCTCTCCCCACCACACAGCGGCCGTAGCTCCTCCTCACACAACGCCACGCTTCCATCTTTCCCCTTTGTGGCCGGCCAGTTTTCAGGTTCTGGGCTCAACAGCAACCTCTACGAGAGATTTGGCGGCCGAAAGCTCCAGGGGTTCCCCATCATCAGACGTCGGGCCTCACGGTCCGGCTGCAAAGCACGCTGGGAGGTTCAGTCCCGTTCGCTGCCAAGTCCCCATATTGCGCAGGGAAAGTCCCTGAATTGCGTTCAAGAAGTATACACAGAGCGTGTGACGCCTGGGCAGCCATTTCGGAAGAGGGCAAAACACCCGCCCTCCGTCTTAAAGAAACAGAAAGAAATAAACTGCTGACCAGCTTTAACGCCTATGAGAGGCGGTACAAGGTAGTTACTGTATGAGAGAAAGAAGGAAAAAAATTATTTTCTCCCTTTTTTTAATGTCCTTGGGAGATTCGGAAGGCGATGCCCAAGGTAGGGAAATACCCCTTTCTGGGTTTCCATAGAACTGAGATACCACGAATTTTTGCAATTAATTCTGCAGGAAAGAAATCACAGAGTTCTCTTTTAAATGTACCTATGTGTCGTGTGTGTCCATCTGTATCAAATTTGGTATATGACTATAGATTCTTGGAAAGCATTATTTAAGTGGAGACTTCATCCAGGGGACAGAATTGCACAAGGATAGAGTGGAGAAAGCAGAGGGGCAAAGGATGCTGGGTGACAGGACCACCACTTTTATATTATAAGCTCTTCGGGAGAGCAGTGGAGTAATTTCTCGGGAAGGCTTTTTTTTTAATTATTTAAAAAATTTTTTTAACCCTCTTGGGTTAATATGGAAATCAGATGCATTTGAAGAACACCTTTTTCTTCCTTACAAATATAGTCGATTCCCGTTATTTGTAATAGTTATGTTTTACTACCAACACCGAATTAGCCGATATGGTACCATTGCTCCTAGAAGAGTAAATGGGGCTAGGTACCCGTGAACCACTGGTCACAACACCTTAGTCCCCTAATCAAGACATAGCCTTATTTTATATGTGTTTTGGTTTAAAGATGCTTTAATATATATTTTCTATTCATTAACATTGAATTTATGGCGACTAGCACTGTAACTCATGCCTGAATGAAGCTTATCTAACACATGCAGTTTCTCCATAGGGGAACGTCACAGATTTCTTGCACTAAGGAACATTAGGTAGCCCTTCAGCTCTACCGCTGGGACAGTTTTAAACAGAAAAGTTACCAACACGAAACACAAAAGTGTGAAAAACGTGGCGCTAAATGGACGGTGGAGAGGATACTTGTTTATAGCGTGAGAGCTGAAACAAGCAGGCAGAGCCTTGCTTCCTTAGACCTCAGCAGGGAACATGCACTTTGGGCAACTAAAGTTTTCACCATTTCCGCACTCGTCCATAAATGGGGATAATAATACTTATGAAATAGTGTGAAGATTAAATAAAATGATAGCTGTGAAGAATCTGTAATAAGACTGAGAGAGGCAGAAATGTTTTACATCAACTTTGTATGCAAAACAAATACATAAAATTGGTTAGGTAAACTATCATACAATGATTAGATAATATACATATAACAGAACTTTATGCATATCCTTTGGGAAACTGTCAGAGAAAATTAAAAACAGAAGATAAAATGTTATGAAATCAAATGAAAAGTAATATAGTGCAGATTCAATACATAAAGTCAGGTTTTTTAGCCTTGAATGGGTATGCCAATGTATAAAAACCTATTTTGAACTATTGATTGATACAAATTTCTTCTGTTCTTCAAAAAACCTGTACCATTACTAAGGAAAATCTCCCAATTAATGAAGTTACATACTCATATATACACATACCCAACATTTATATGTAAACATAGGGTAAAAAAATATTTTTGCCCTTTTGCTCTTAACAGATTTGACAGCATGGACTGCAAGGAAAAACTAAAAAAATAAGATTAAAATTCAAATTTGAAATATCTTTCTACCCCTACACATGTTATACTTCTCTCTCAACCTCCAAACTCAGGAAAATGTTTCTGAATCATCTGCCAACTCTCTCAAAAATATCCCAGGTTGTCATGGTGACATTGTTCCCTGCACAGCTTTGCAGTCTGGGGCAGTGGTTTCCTAATTCCTTATGGTTGTGGAATCCTTTTTGTTTTTCCATACTTTGTCTCAATTTTCCAGCCTGATATTACATCTGAGCCCTCTAGAGTAGTGGCAAATTAAAGATTTAATTTGGAACTGGGCAGGTTGATGGGTAGTTAGTAGTCACAGTAGTCAGTGAATCAGTCTGGAAAGCTGATGTGATCCTCCATGGGTATAAGTCCTGTGATGGCCCTTGATGAAAACATTACAGCACCCAGTCCTTGACAGAATTTCTCATTTATTTCTTAACCTAGATGGGCTGATCAAATAAAAAGTCTTGGCGTCCAGGCTTTTGAAATAATGATAGGTCCTGGCTGGGTAGCTCATTTGGTTGGAGCATCATCCCCTACACTAAAAGTTTGCAAGTCCCATCAACAGACAGCCAATGGATGTTTTTCTCTCTCCTTTTCTCTCTAAAATCAATAAACATATCCTCTGGTGAGGATTAAAAAGAAATAATGAGCCCTGGCTGGCATAGCTCAGTGGATTGAGCATGGGCTGCAAACCAAAGGGTTGCCAGTTCGATTTCCAGTCAGGGCACATGTCTGGGTTGCAGGCCAGGTCCCCAGTGGGGGCCATGTGAGAGGCAACCACACATTGATGTTTCTCTTTCTATCTTTCTCCCTCCCTTCCCCTCTCTGAAAATAAATAAAATCTAAAAAAAAAAAAAAAGAAAGAATGATAGGAACCTGGTAGTCAGGATGCAAAATTGGGGTTAGCCCTGCTCTTCCCTCCATCCCCTAATCCCTTTCTTATTCCCAGACTGGGAGCTTTGCAGATTTGTGAGTTCTTGTAGTGTAGACACTTGTGGATGTGATGGACTTTAGCTCAGTTCTGACAAATAATCTTGCTGCCTGCCTTGGTCTGTTTTAGGGCCCCTAGAGTTATCTTGCTGGGAAGGTGTGCAAGAGCAAGGGCAGACCTCAGTAAGATTCCTTGAATGTGAAGGACAAGAGGCTAAGAAATGGGGTAGCACATAAAAGCATGAGACAGCCACATGTGAGAAACAGCAACTCATTTTTTTTGTGGTTGTCTAATACACACTTGGGGAGAGAAACCACATCTTTTGTCAGTCTATGTAATGAATAAATAAATGGTTATTTGGTGGTACCTTTACTAAGTATTTTGACTCTGCCCAATGCCAAAAGTAGACATTAGCTGGCAGCAGTGTGTGTTCTTCATGAAGGCCAATGTCAAAGTGTAAATTATGTATCACTTTATTCTTTTTAATGAATCTTTAGTTCATAAATAGTTACTTAAACCTGGAAAATCTGGGATCCAAGAGATCAAAAAAAGATTTAGGAAAGTCTTGGAGCTACTACAGTATTTTGAAAAATTGAATCGAAATTGAAGGAAAGTCTGCAATGAGGAAGCAAAGGTTTCCCAAAACCTTGCGTTCCTTTGCTTTTGACTCATAATACATGTATGAGTTTAACATAGGTACATTTGTTATTTCATTTTGGTCAGGAGCTCTTATCAGTAGTTGTATGTCAATGACTTTGGTGAAGAAGATAAAACAAATAATTATCACAATATATTTAATTTGATTGAGAGGAAAAATATTTAGAATGTTGGAGTTCATGCATTCTGCAAATACCTCTCATCTTTCATTCACTGCAACAGATACTGGGGGTAGGAATATAAAGGAAGAACAGCTCCCGCCTTTAGGGAGCTTACAGTGTAATGGATAAAAGCTTGTCCTAAATTAGCTGACAGAAACATCATGGCCCTTGAATAGGTGCTATATAGTTGAGATGTGGAATAGAGATGTGGGAGATTGGGGAAGGAACATCTAATCCTTTGTGGTGGTGGAGGGGGGGGAGATGGGGCTGTTAAAGAGGACTTCAGAGAGAAGTTAGTCTTTGAGAGAGCTGATTCCTGAAGGCTGGGGTGGATTTCAAAAGAAACAGATGGCTCGAAGATCTGGAGGTGCAAATTGCAAAGGGTTTGGCTGAATCCCAGAGAAATGAGACTGACAGTTGAGCAGGGACCAGACATGGTGGATCATAAAAAATGATGACAAAGCAATCATGGCCACAGAACCCACTGAAGACTTTTATAACGTAACAGTAACATATGCTTTAGAAATGGATAATTTTAATGGAAATATGAAGGATGAATTGAAAGGGGCTAGGAAGACCAGGGTAGTTTTTATTTTCTTAATTTCTTAAAATTTATTAATTGGGGTGCAACATACACACAGTAAAGTACATGAATCTTAAATGTTTAGCTTGATAAATGTTTTCATATATGTATGCTTATGTAACGACTAGCCAGCTTAAGAACTTCTCCAGCATCCCATAAGTCTCTCCTGTGCTTCCCAGACAATTCCCATTATAGCTTTCAGTCCTCCACCCCCCCATTCCATGCAAAGCCACTATCTTCTATCACCATAGATTTGTTTTCATTGTTCTTGAACTTTATATGAATGGAATCATAGACTATGTAGTCTTATACATAGTTTGTTATGCTCAACATTATGTTGTAATATTTATCCTTATAGATGAATATAGCAGGAGTTGATTCTTTTTCACTGTTGTGTATATCCCATACCATAGCGTGATTTTATACCACATTTAACTAACTCATTTTACTGCTGATTGACACTTGGGTTATGTCAATTCTTTGGACCTTTTGAATAATCATGCTTAGAACATTTTTTATAATGTGTCTTTTGTTAACGGATATACCTACTCATTTTCGGGGGTCTATATTCAGGAGTGAAATTGCTGTTATTATCAGTATTTTTTCCTTTAGTCACTCTGGTACTACATTCTGTTAGGTGGGCATTTGACGATTATGAATAAAGCTGCTATAAATATTCACATATAGGTCTTTATATGGACATATATTTTTATTCCTCTTGAGTAAGTACCTAGGTTTGAGATTGCTGGGCCGTCTAGTAAGTGTATGTTTGTGCAGTAAGAAACTGCTGAACTGGTTCCCAATGCGGCTGTATCATTTTGAATTCCCACTGGCAACCTAAGGAAGTTTCAACCGGAACTCCTGTCCCTATCAACCTTGTGTAGTGCCACTTTGAAAAAATGCAGCCATTATTGTAGTTCTAAGGTGGTATTTCAGTGTAAATATTTTTTACATTGAGACAGAAATGACAGGGTCTTTAAAATGATAGAGCGTGCGTAGGCAAGGAAAGAAGACGCTCGGCTGGCGTCTCTCTCCATTCCTGAATTAAGAGTGTGCACAGGCTGGGCAGCGGTGTGGCGGACCAAGCTGCCGGGAGCGTGTTGTGGCTGTAAGAGCTGTCACAGAATCTAGAAGGCGACGGAGCTAGCGCGCAAGGAGACTTAGTAGAGATGTCTCAGTTCTCCGCAGTGACGAGCGTAGTGGTAGGACCACCTAGTCCTCACCGATTTGCCAAACCCAGGTCCGCCTGCAGTTCAGAATCTAAAGTGACGACTCTTTCCCCCAAGATGCAAGAAGCGGTCTGACCCGGAAGCTTCCCTGCCGACCCGGAAGTAGAGCGGTGGGAGGTGCCGCGGTGGAGCCACCGCCCCCAAGCAGCTGGGCCGCCGCTTCGCCGCCGTTTGGGGACCCCGGAGAGCTTCGGCGCCGGGTTGCCCTGATGGTCCCCGGCAGGCGGCGGCGGCAGAGGCGGCGAGAGGATGACCTCTCCCCGGGAGCGGGGTGCCGACCTGGCCCGTTTCTACACTGTCACAGAGCCTCAGCGACACCCAAGGGGCTACACGGTGTATAAGGTCACCGCCCGGGTGAGTGCTGGTGTCAGGCTTGGGTAGGAGCCAGAACTGGGACGTGAGGGGCTGGGGTGGGGACCCTGGTGTGGGGGTACGTGAGCCCCGGTCAGAGCCGAGGGCGGGACTGGGTGCGGCTGGTGCGGGGACGTGCGTCGGAGGTGGGGGCTTCAGGAAGGCTGGGGTGGGGGGCTTAACGTGGGATGCCCGGGACTCCACGGGAGGTTGTGTTTCCATTCCCGAGTGCTGCAGAGGTTGATGCTTCCATTGATGACTCAGCCTCCATCCCACTGGGACTTTCTCTTCTGAGGTTGAAATTTGCAGAAGTGGTTGCGCTTGCTTCCGAGGGATATGCAGATTAAAGAAATAATTTACGTATTATTTTATTTATGTAATAGATAATACTTCTTCTCTCGACCATTTTATACAGTGTCGATTTTTGCACCGAGGCAGACAGACTCTTGAGAAGGATGTCAGTGGTAGGGCCGCCAGTAGGACCTTTTTCTGTCTGTCTTTTTGCCTTTGAGCTTTTCATGGTTTACAGTAGGAGACATGTGGGAAATTATACTGAGAGTGTCTTGTGTGAGTTGTCTTGAGGGTCCATTTAAAGGCTGTGAGTCTCCTTTGTATCCGGTCCAATTTTAGTACCCACTTTATGTTTCATTGCTCTTGCTCCTTTGAAAGAGTTTGTATATCTCTTGGAAAATAAACGGTAATAAAATGAAGTCTGTATGTATGCAATGTATGTATGTATGAGTATGCATGTATATTAGGCATTTTGTGCACATCACCCCAAGTTAATCCTAATTTTAGTGACGAGGAAACTGAGGTTGAAGAAAGTTTTTTAACTTGCCCAACTTTACATTGCAAGTCAGTAGCACATCTGGGATTTGAGGCCACTTTTGCCTAACTCTAAATTATATAAAAAGTTATGAATTAACTTTATTGTCACCATTCATTGTTGAAAAGGAAAGGTACAGATAGTAGTGATAACACGATATACATTTGGAAGACGTAGTAATGTGTGATAGAGAGCTCAAGAAGTAGGTCTTGAGAAATGCTTGGCATGGTTTGTGGAAATGGCGCACAGCTGAGACAGACGTGAGACGTATGGGATGAGCAAGTTTGTTAAAAGATAATAGACCAGGCCTGGCAGAGGGCTGCACTGAGGACAGAGGGAGATTTGCTACTCCCTGTTTGCAAGTGAGGTCCTTGTACAGGTGTAGTGTAAGAAATATTTTTTAAGATTAAGGGGCCCTTATTACAGCACTTTTGAAACCTTTGTAGTCATTGGGCCCTTCAAAAATCTAGACTTCGTTTCCTAATGTGATCTATGGAATTAAAACGATTTTTAATATATGTAATGTTCCCCTCATAGCACCCTGTTCTTCCCTTATTATAATACTACAGTTACATTGTATCAATCTGTTTATATGTCTGTGTCTCTAGGACATCTAAAACTGGTCTCTGTCATTGGTATTTGTTTAAGGCAGAGCAGGGTACACATGCCTAAGATACATTGTTGAATGTTTTCCTCTCCATTCTAGGCAGCACACCCAATATATGTTTAGTTGCAGGCAGGAGTGCTGTGAGGTATACAGGGCTGAATAAAGTGTGGACCTTTCTTTCAAGGATACTCCTAGTAGAAGAGAGTTTCCTGGATTTGTATGAGATAGAAAGTGTTAAGTGCCATAAAAGACTAGAGAAGAGCTATGGGATTTCAGAAGACAGAGATTGCTTCTGGCTCAAGGGATCAGGGAACGTGTACCAATTAAGACAGGCGGTCAAAGGTGGGAAAATTCCAGACAGGTGGGATAAAAGGAGAGAGCATCCTAGGTGGAAGGATAGGTAGAAGGGATAGAGCCCATAAAGGCTTGAAGGTATAAATGTGCGTGGAACTTGAAGGGCAAACACTGTGAATGATAATTGCTAGTATTCTTACTTTACCAAAGGCAAGGTTAACCCAATTCAGATCTTAAATATCTTTTCTTCAGCGGTGAGCTATTTACTGAACTCACTTTTATGACAACGTAAATCAGAACATAAAGTAGCATGTTGCCTCAGAACTAACCAAGTCCATATAATATGCATGCTACATACTGCTGTGGTTTTCTGAACTTGAAAATTGCTTACACTGCCTTTCTTCTCCTTGCCCTCATTATCGCTTATGTTGCCGATTGTAATTTTAATGTTTGAGGGTCAACATGAAGGTATACTTAAAAAGTATCTGTGCTTAATATTATAAAACAAGTAAAATATTTATTAGTTTTTGAGACTGAAGGAGAAAAACATCTTTCCCCAGAAGAATTAACCCAGTAAATAGTGCCCTCCTGAGAGAACTTCATGAGATAAAAATTAGGGATGTCTTCTCTATGTTCCCTTACTTTCAGCTTTGAGGAATAATCTCTATATTCTTCATCCTTGCGGGGTTCTTTATGTAGGAGTAGAATTAGAATCTTTGGAAATACTGTTGTTAACTTTTATGTAAATTTTAACATAAAAGCTCTTGCATCTTCTTAAATCTCCTTTCTACTTAAAAAAAAAAAACAACACAGTTATCTGGAACCTTGCAGGTTTAGGTAGAAATCTTGTGGCCAGTTACAAGCTTGTTAACAGATTTCCTAGTTAACGTCTATGTTGCTTATTAAATTTTATCTAGAACAGGTACCTCTATTCAGAATTGAAAAACTCTTTCGTATGTTTCTATGAGTCTTCAGGTGAAAGAGACAGAGATATAAAAGAACCAGTAGCAGGTTTGGGTTGTTTCATCATGCTGAGTTTTCAAAATTCTCATGTTGTAATAAAGATTTCCCGACAACATTGAGTGGTAATTCTTGTCTGCATTCTTTCCGTGAGTGTGGAAAGCAGAAGGTATACCTTTATAGAAGACACAGTGTTGCCTTATGGCTTTATTTTGTTTATATTGAGGCATAATTTATACACTATATAAAATTCACCCATTTTAAGTGTACAGTTTGGTGAGTTTGGACACATGTACATAGTCATGTAAACACCACCACAGTGACCACGGCAGAAGTTTCCCTGAGCCCCTTTGCACTCAGTCCCCTCTCTCCAGCCCCTGGCCCTTGGCAACCACGGGTCATCTTTTTGTGTTAGATTAGGTTGTGTTTTCCAGCATTTTATATAATTGGAATTATACAGATTGCATTTGGGGGGCAGCGGTTTGGCTTCTTTAACTCAGCATGATTATTTAAGATTCATCTCTTTCATTGCTGACCAGTATTCCATTGTATGGTTATATTACAGTTAATCCATTCACCTTTTTGGTGGGCATTTGGATTGTTTCCAGTTTTTGGTTATTATGAAGACAGCTATTATAAACATTTGTATGTAAGTGTTTGTATGGACATGTGCTTTCATTTCTCATTAGAATATAGCTTTGTATACTGTAGCTTTTTATTGTCTTGTTTTAAAAATAAATTTTTATTTTTCACTTGCAGTTAACTTACATTATTATATTAGTTTTAGGTGTATAACCCAGTGATTAATCACTTATATAACTTACCAAGTGGTATTCCCTGATAAATCCAGTATCCATCTGGAACCATATGGAGTTGTTACAGTATTATTGACTATATTCCCTATGCTCTGCTCTACGTCCCTATGACTATTCTATAAATACCAATTTGTAGTTCTCAACCCCTTCACCTTTTTCACACATCCCTCCACCCTCCCTCTCACCTGGCAGATGTCTGAATGTTCTCTGTATGAGTTTATTTATATTCTGCTTGTTCGCTTATTTTGTTTTTTAGATTCCACTTACAGGTGACATCATGTGGCATTTGTCTCTGACTCATTTCACTCAGCATCATACCCTCTGGGTCCATCCATGTTGTTGCAGATGACAAGATTTTATTCTTTTTTATGGCTGAGTCATGTTCCATTGTATATATGCATAACTTCTCATCTATTTATGGGCACTTAGGTTACTTCCCGTAGCTTGGCTATTGTAAATAATGCTGCAGTGAACATAGGGATTCATGTGTATTTTCTATTTACTGTTTTGGGTTTCTTCAGATAAATACCCTGAAATGGAATTGGTGGGTCCTCTTTGCCTTTGTTTTAAAGTGTGTTTTGGCTGTATAAGTATTGGTACACTAGCTTTTTTTTTGTTTCTTTGTTTCCATTTTCATGAAATATATTTTTTCAATTCCTTACTTTTAGTCTGTGTGTGTCTTTCAATCTGAATTGAGTGTCTTGTAGAAAGCATATGTAAGGGTCTTGTTTCTTATTCATGCAGCCATCCTGTGTTTTATGATGGAAGCATTTAATTAATTTGTATTTAAAGCAATTGTTGTTAGAAATGCATTTATTACCATTTTATTATTCATATTTTTATCTTTTTTTTTCTTCTTAAAGAAGACCCTTTAACATTTCTTGTAATACTGGTTTGGCAGTGATGAACTCCTTTAGCTTTTTCTTGTTTGGGAAACTCTGTCTTTCAATTCTAAATGATAGCTTTGCTGGGTAGAATAATCTTGGTTTCAGGTCCTTGCTTCTCATCACTTTGAATCTTTTGTGCCAGTCCCTTCTGGCCTGCAAAGTTTCTGTTGAGAAATCAGCTGACAGTCTGTGGGAGCTCCCTTGTAGGTAACTAACTGCTTTTCTCTGCTGCTTTTAACATTCTCTCTTTGTCTTTAACCTTTGACATTTTAATTATGATGTGCCTTGGTGTGGTCCTCTTCAGGGTTCATCTTGTTTGGGACTGACTCTGCACCTCCTGGACTTGTGTTCTTTTCCCTTCTCCCAGTTAGGGAAGTTTTCTGGCATTTTTTGTTTAAAAAGATTCTCAATACTTGCTCTCTCTCTTCTCCTTCTGGTACCTCTATGATGCAAATGTTGTTATGCTTGATGTTGTCCCAGAGGTCACTTAAACTACCTTATTTTTTTAAAATCCTTTTTTCTTTTTGCTGCTATGATTGGGTGTTTTTATTAATGTGTCTTCCAAATTGCTGATTTGATTCTCTGCCTCATCTATTCTGTTGTTGATTCCTTCTAGTATATTCTTCATTTTAGTTATTGTAGTCTTCATTTTTTATTGGTTCTCTTTTATATTTTCTATGTTCTTTTTTATGCTATTTAAGTTCCTATTAAGTTCCTTGAGCATGCTTATAACCATCGCTTTTTTCTGTTTTAATTAAAATTTTTTTATTGTTCATTTACAGTTTTGATTTTCTAATTGTATTTTTTTCATTACCATTTAGTCCCCTTATACCCCAACCTCCTCCACAACTGCCACACTGTTGTCCATGTCCATGAGTCCTTTTTGCTTTTTGCTCAATCCCTCCCCCACCTAACTTCCACCCCCACTTAGCTGTCATCTGCTCTCTCTATGAGTCTGTCTCTATTTTGCTTGCTAGTTCAGGTCGTTCATTAGATTCCACATATGAGTGAAATCACATGGTATTTGTTTTTCTCTGGCTGGCTTATTTCACTTAGCATAATGTTCTTCAGGTCCATCCATACTGTCACAAAGGGTAAATTTTTCTTCTTTTTTTTTTATGGCCGAGTAGTATTCCATTGTGTAAATGTCCCATAGTTGTTTTATCCACTCATCTACTGATGGACACTTGGGCTGCTTCCATATCTTGGTGATTGTAAATAATGCTGCAGTGAACACAGGGGTGCTTATGTTCTTTTGAATTAGTGTTTTGAGTTCCTTTGGATTCCTAGAAGTGGGTTCACTAGGTCAAAAGGCAGATTGATTTTTAATTTTTTGAGTTATCTCCATACTGTTTTCCACAGTGGCTATACCAGTCTGCATTCCCATCACTGTGCAATAGAGTTCCCCTTTCTCCACATCCTTGCCAGCTCTTGTTGTTTGTTGACTTATTGATGACAGTTATACAGACAGGTGTGAGATGGTATCTCATTGTGGTTTTAATTTGCATTTCTTTGATGATTAGTGATGTTGAGCATCTTTTCATGTGTATGTCATCTGGATTAGCCATCTGTATGTCCTCCTTGGGGAAGTGTCCATTCAGGTCCTTTGCCCATTTTTTTAAAAGATTTTATTTATATATTTTTAGAGAGGGGAAGGTAGGGAGAAGGAGAGAGAGGAAGGTAAGAGAGAAGCATCAATGTATGGTTGCCTCTTGCATGCCTCCTACTGGGGACTTGCCTGCAACCCAGGCATGTGCCCTAGACTTGGGATTGAACTGGTGACCCTTTGATTTGCAGGCTGGCACTCAGTTCACTGAGCCACACCAGCTAGGGCTCTTTGCCTATTTTTTAATTGGGTTGTTTGTTTTTTTGGTGTTGAGTTTTCTAAGTACTTTATAAATTTTGAATATTAATTCCTCATCAGATCTATTGGTGAATTTGTCCTCCCTTTCTGTGGGAGAGTTCCTTTTTATTTTGTTGATGTTTTCCTTTGCTGTACAAAAACTTTTTAGTTTGATGTAGTCCCGTTTGTTCATTTTTTCTTTTGTTTCCCTGCCTGGGGAGATAAATCTGATAAAATATTGCTATAAGCAACATCTGAGAGTTTGCTGCCTATCTTCTAGGATATTTATGGTTTCAGGTGTAACATTTAAGTCTTTAATCCATTTTGAATTTATTCTTGTGTGTGGTATAAGAAGGTGGTCTAGTTTTATTTTTCTGCATGTATCTGTCCAATTTTCCCAACACCATTTATTGAGTAAACTATCTTTGGCCCACTGTATGTGCTTTCTTCCTCTGTTGAATATTGACTGACTAAAAAGGTTTGGGTTTATTTCATGGCTCTCTGTTCTATTCCATTGATCTATGTGTCTGTTTCTATGCCAGTACCATGCTGTTTTGATTACTCTGGCCTCTTAGAGTACTTTGACATTAGGTAATGTGATTCCTCCAACTTTGTTCTTTCTCAGGATCGCTGTCACTATGTGAAGCATTTTGTGGTTCCATATAAATTTTTGAACTATTTGTTCTAGTTGTCTGAAATATGTTATTGGAATCTTGATAGGAATTGCATTGAATCTAAAGATTGCTTTGGGTAATACAGACATTTTAATGATGTTCTTCCTGTCCATGAACATAGTCTGTGCTTCTGCTTACTCATATCTTCTTCAGTTTCTTTCTTCACTGTCATAGTTTTCCAAGGATGGGTCTTTTATATCCTTGGTTGGGTTTATTCCTAGGTATTATTCTTTTTGAAGCAATTGTGAATGGGATTGTTTTCTTATTTTTTCTTTCCATTAGTTCATTATTGACATATAAAAATGCAACTGATTTGTGGATAGTAATTTTCTATCCTGCTACTTTGCTGAATTCATTTATCAGTTCTAGTAGTTTCTTGGTGGAATCTTTGGGGCTCTCTACACACAGTATCATGTCATCTGCAAATAAAGACATTTAATTCTTTACTTATTTACTTCTTCCTTTCCAGTTTGGATACCTTTAATTTCATCTTCTTTTCTGATTGCTGTGGCTAGGACTTCCAGTACTATGTTGAATGAGAGAAGCAAAAGCAGACATCCCTGTCTTGTTTCCAATCTTAAGGGGAATGCTTGTAGTTTTTGCCCATTGAGTATGATGCTGGCAGTGGGTTTGTTATATATGGCCTTTATTATGTTTAGGTATGTTCCCTCTATTCCTACTTTGCTGTGAGCTTTTATCATAAACCTGTGCTGGATTTTACCAGATGCTTTTTCCGCATCTATTGATATTATCATATGGTTTTTATCCTTCTGTTTGTTTATGTGATGAACACAGTTACTGATTTGCAAATGTTGTGCCATCCTTGCATTCCTGGAATAAATCCTAGTCGATCATGGTATATGATCTCTTTGGTGCATTGCCATATTCAGTTTGCTAATATTTTGTTGAGAATTTTAGTGTCTATGTTCATCAGAGACATTGGCCCTTAATTTTCTGTTTGTAGCGTCTTTATCTGGTTTTGGAGATAAGATAATGCTGGCCATGTGAAATGAACTGGGGAGCCTTCCCCCCTCTTGAATTTTTTGAAATAGTTTGAAAAGGAGAGGTGTTAGTTCTTGGAATGCTTGGTAAAATTCACCAGTGAGGCCAGCTAGTTCAGGGCTTTTTCTTTGTTGGTAGTTTTTTGATTACTGCTTCAATTTCACTAAGCGTAAGCTGTCTATTCAGATTCTCTGATTCTTTCTGACTTAGTTTTGGAAAATTGTACGTTTCTAGGAATTTATCCATTTTGTCTAGGTTTTCCGGTTTGTTGGCATATAGTTGTTCATAATATTTTCTTACAATCCTTTGTATTTCTCTGGTCTCGTTTGTTAGTTTTCCTCTTTTGTATCTGATTTTAGTTATTTGGGTCCTCTCTCTTTTTTTCCTTGATGAGTCTGGTTGAAGGTTTGTCAATCTTGTTTATCTTAAAAAAAACTAGCTCTTGGATTCATTGATCTTTTGTACCTTTTTTAAGACTCTGTGTTGTTTATTTCTGCTCTGATCCTTATTATTTCCTTCCCTCTGCTCTGGACTTTGGACTTTGTTCTTTTTTAAGTTCCTTTAAGTGTGAAGTTAGATTGTTTATTTGAGATTTTCTTGTCTTTCAAGATAGGCCTGTAATGCTATGAATTTCTCTCTTAGCATTACTTTGCCTGTGCCCCACAGATTTTGGATTGTTGTGTTCTCGTTTTCATTTATTTCAAGGTACCTTTTGATTTCTTCTTCGATCTTGTTGTTGACGTATTCATTGTTTAATAACATGTTATTACGCTTCCATGTCTTTTTGTGTTTTTCTGTGTTCTTTTGTTTGAGTTCTAGTTTCATAGCATTGTGGCCAGAGAAGAGCGTGATTATTTTCAATCTTCTTAAATTTATTGGGATTTGTTTTGTGTCCTAACATGTGGTCTTTCCTAGAAAATGCTCCATGTGCACTTGAAATATATGTGTATTCTGCTGCTTTGGGGTGAAACACACTGAAGATATCAATCAAATCCATTTGATCAAAGCCATTATTTAAGGCTGCTGTCTCTTTGTTGATTTTCTGTCTTGAAGAAAAATCAACATTGGCCCTGGGTGGTGTGGCTCAGTGGATTGAGCGCCAACCTGCAAACCAAAGGGTCACCGGTTCACTTCCTAGTCAGGGCACATGCCTGGGTTGTAGGCCAGGTCCCCAGTACAGGGGCGTGTGAGTGGCAACTACACACTGATGTTTCTCTCCCTCTCTTTCTCCCTCTTTTCTCCTCTGTCTAAAATTAAAATAAATAAAATCTTTAAAAAAATCAATCCATTGAAATCATTGGAGTGTTAAAATCCCCGACCATGACTGTATTTCTGTCGATGTCTCCCTTTATGTCCATCAAGATTTGCTTCACTTATGTAGGTGCTCCTATGTTGGGTGCACAGATGTTTACTAGAGTTATATCCTCTTGTTGGATCGTTCCCTTTATCATTAGGTAGAGTCCTTCTTTGTCTGTTAATATAGCCTTGGTTTAAAGTTTATTTTGTCAGATATAAGTACTGCTACCCCAGCTGTTTTTTCTTTTCCATTTGCACGAAATATCTTTTTCCATCCCTTTACTTTTAGTCTATATGTATCTTTTGACCTGAGATGGGTCTCTTGGAGGCAGCATATATATGGGTCCTGTTTTCTTATCCATTCAGCTACTCTATGTCATTTGGTTGGAGCATGTAAGCCATTTACATTTAAGACGATTATTGATAGGTACTTATGTAGTGCCATTTTATTGTTAGACTGTTTTCCTCTTTTTTTTTCTTTTTCTTTTTCTTCTTAAAGCAATCCTGTTAACATTTGTTGAAGTGCTAGTTTGTTGTTAACAAATTCCTTTAGCTTTTTCTTGTCTGGGAAGCTCCTTATTTCTCCTTTGATTTTAAATGATAGCCTTGCTGGGTAAAGTAGCCTTGTTTGTAGGTCCTTGCTTTTCATCACCTTGAATATTTCATGCCACTCCCTGAAATGATTCTGTTGAGTAATCAGATGAGAGTCTAATTGGTATTCCCTTATAGGTAACTATCTGCTTTCCTCTTGCGGCTTTTAGGATTCTGTCCATGTCAGTTTAGTTGCAGTGAGTCTTGGTGTAGGCCTCTTTGGGTCTGTCTTGTTTGGGACTCTCCGAGCTTCCTGGAATTGTGTGTCTTTTTCCTTCATTAGATTAGGGGAGTTTTCTGTCATTATTTCTTCAAACAGGTTCTCGATCCCTTGCCCGCTCACTTCTCCTTCTGGTGTTCCCATGATTCGGATGTCATGATGCAGATGTTGTTTTGCTTCGTGTTGTCCAGAATGTTTCTTAAGCTCTCCTCATTTTTAAAAAATTCTTTTTTCTTTTTCCACTCTGCCTGGGTGTTTTTTTCTCCCTTGTCTTCTGAATCACTGATTCAATCCTTTGCTTCATCTAACCTATCGTTTATTCCTTACAGTGTATTATTTATTTTAGATACTGCATTCTTCATTTCTGACTGGTCTTTTTTTTATGGTTTCTATGTCTTTTTTCATGCATTTTTTCCTTGAGTATCCATATAATCATTACTGTAAACTCTGTATCTGATAAATTGCTTACCTTCATTTCATCTAGTTCTTCTGGAGAATTCTCTTGTTCTTTCATTTGGGGTCTATTTCTCTGTCCTCCTATTTTGGCTGCTTCTTCATATTTTCAGCCATCAAAACCAATCAGTTTTAAACTAATCAAGCTTTTATCAGCAGCCCAGTTTAAGGTCTACAGGGTTGGGCAAAGTAATTCTTGGGGGTGTGGCTGTTGCTCGCCTCAGCCTAATGCCTTTCAGAGAGGAGTGCTCTCTCTGCCTGAGAAAGGTGGCTTCTGCAGCGAGGGGAATGACTCAGCACAGGGAACCTGGCATCTGTTCCTTCGGTTCTCTCTTCAGAGCCACCTCCCCCAGACTTTCCTCAAGGATCTCAAGTCCACTCTGCCCTCCTTCTGCCGAGCCCGGGGTAAGTGACTGCAAATGAAATTTTGTGCATTCACTCTTTAGGAGGCTGTCTGCATTTCCAGCCTTCTTTCCCTGGTAGACAGAAACCCTGCTGTTTTTCACACTTTTGTGTTATTTGGGTTCCTTTCTGGCCCTGATGCTGTAGGCTGGGGAGCTCAGCCTCAGATTTAGGCCCGACACGTGTCTGTCTGGGAACCCTGGCTGCTGAAATATCCCTCCGGGACTTCAGCTGCCACCCGTGGGAGCCCAGCCAGCCCTCTTGTACCTCCTCTGCACTCCCTATCAGACTTGTGCTGGTGAAGTGGTTTCTTTGGTCTGTGCTTGGTTATAAGGGTTCTCTCCAGCTGGTGTTCAGTTGGGTGTACAGGATGATTTCTCTGCAGTGCAGCTGTAGTTTGAGGTTGGTCTTGGGAGGAGGTTAGTGTAGCTCCCACTTATTCTGCCATCTTGAGTTCTCTCAAGTCACTTAGAGGGATAAAAGAACTCACTAAATTTTAAACCCTTAACCTCTTACATTATTACAAATGCCCAGTATTAAAGCTGTGAGAATATTAGTGTTCATTTGTTTAAACAGTAGCTCCAAAAAGATTTATTGAAGAAATACTTGGTTTTGGTGTAATCTGGAGGTATTTTAGCAAATAGAGTAATTATGGGGGTAGGGAGGGAGGTTAGTTTGTTTTAAAATGTATTTATGCTTAAAATTTTTGAAAAATAATAGCTCTCACATTTAATTTTTTCCAAATTCTTTTTATCTGCCCTTTTTTGTTTTTGACCCTTAATATTGTTTAGTAGAACATTATCTCATATACCAAAAATTTTAGTGAGTTTAAAAAGTTTTTGTTTACATCTTGTTTACTGACAACCTATATGCCCAGATATTAAGTTTTTATGTTAAACTACAAACTTTTTTTAACCTTAAGGATTTCAATTTCCTTGAACTTTGGTTGGAAAACAGTTTACCGTAGGGTGGTGCTTTACTAATTGGTAAAATTTGAAGTGAGAAAACAACTCAGCAAACATTTATTATGTATCTAGAGGTAACTTGCTGTTAGTTTCTTTGTTCTGTCATGAGATTTTGGGATTTTAATAATGTAGAAAGCTGCAATTTCATACTTCCGTGTATTATTTTCATAAAAACTTGTTAGAAAGTGTCTACAATTTGTCCCATTGACTTACCTGATGTGGGAGTTCTTCCTCTCCAGAGAACTGAAAGTATAGAATGTCTAATTAGGGTTTGTGCAGGTGCTGTCTCTTGGGATCAGACTACCTGGCTGGCGGGTGATAACCAGCCCAAATATTCTTGCCAGCCAGTGACACCTGCAGCTCTGTAGGGAGAAGAGAGAGAGGGGAGCTGAGATGCAGGTGACGGGGTGGGAGGGAGGTTGAGTTTGGTAATGGGATGTTTGCCTGTGAGCTGAGCGCTTTGAGATACCAATACTTCTGGCCAGAATTCTTTTTGTGTGTGTATGAAATGCAGTTTAAAGGTGTTGCTATATTTATGTGAAAGTATATGGATTTCATGAAAGTCAAAGGTCTGAAAGTCAGATTTGCATGTATTGTATCGATAAATGTGTCACTGAGTTTGCCTAATCATCGCAATGGGAAATGTTCGCTACAGTGCAGCCTCACATTTTTGCATATCCTATTATACCTGCCCTACATGTGAAGAGTCGTGTCTTTGAGAAATGAAGAATGGGCATGCCCCTCTTTTCTTTTTTCATGTTTGTTTATTTGTGTCTTGACACCTAATTTGTTAAAAGGTATGTTACTTTTGTAACACACTTTATCTTTAGCTCTTTTATTACCTTAAAGTAGCAGCTTAACACTAAATGCAATAGTCGTCAGAGACTTGAAATAATAAATTGCTCATAAAAGTACCTTCTTAAAATGTATATTTAACTACTCATTTCTAAATGGACTTATTTTGTAATTTTTTTGGCAGGAAATATAATACTTAGATTTGAATACTTTTATAGTTTTGTTTTCCAGTAGCTATTTCTTGATCTTATGAAGAAAGTTCTTTAGAATATATCCGAGTTGAGAGGGTGATTTCAAATTATCATAATGGTAATTAGGTAGAAGAGAGTTTTTGACTGGACTCTGAAGGAAACTTAGTAGTATTTGTTAAGTAGGTAATATGAGTTAGCACACTGCAAAGGATTCAGAGGACCTAATAACATGGGGTCTGTTGACTATTCTGGGCTTGAGCTAGGCCCCATGCTACGATGTCTGGTCTTTGTTTTTTGTTTTCAGGGTAGGCAAGAGGGCTCCTGTAAACATTGTGTTTTGTTGTTGTTGTTGTTTTGGTTGATTACTGAACTTCGGGTAAAAAGGCAGTTCATGGCTAGTGCCAGGATAGTGTTCAAATTTCTTTCTTCCTAATTCTTTCTGTTTGCAAAAGTGCTTCTTCAACTTCTATATTTTGGTTGATGTACACTTCTTTGTAAAGACAAAATTGATTTACCTGACAGATGTTAGGAATGATTCTCACATACTTGGAATTTTAATCTAGGAGGGCTGGTTTCATTACGCCCTGGAAAGAGCGCTCTGTTTGGAGTCAGAATTGTGGGCTCCAGTCCCGCTGTTGCTGACCGTTATGGTCAGTGTGTTCCCGTGTGCTCTTGGGCCTTGGCCGTCCCAGCCTCCCAGGCAGCACTGTTGTGACAGTGAGTGCAGGAAAGGATTTACTGTCTCAGCACAGTAAGAGACAGGTACCTTACTTGTGTCCCTAGATGTAGGATTTGCTTTTGGTGTTAACAGAGGCAGATGGACTACAAACATTGCGGTAGGATTTCTCAGCTGTGCTCCGAATTTTAGTAGGTGTTGCACTAAATATATAAAATAGTAAATAAACAACATGATGAAAATAAGTTGAATGGATAGATGACCTTGGGAAATACTATAGACCTTCCTTTTGGAGATTTGCTAGGCATAATAATGTATATTATGTGTTTCTTTTTAAAACAAAGGTAAACTTTGTTTACCTGAGTTCATCATTAACTCTTTGAGATCACCGATTTTAAAGAATACTGGTATTCCATGTGGCATGGCTTGTGAAGCACAGTTTTTAGGTAATTGTTTTCAAGATGACTTGACATTAGAATTCTCTCTCTCTCTATGTATATACATCTTGAGACTTCTCAAGTTATGTATATGTATAATAGATACTATACTTACTGAGCCATTGGTAGTTAATGCTTGCAATGGAAATTTATGAAGTTTCAATGAAAGATGTCACTGCTTTGAATTCCAATTTTTGTGGAATTTGTTGCCTGAATTTTATGACAAAACATTGAAATTCAACAAAATTACTAAATATTAGCAATCTCTATTAGGGTGAATTTAAGTAATTTTGTGTTAGAGTTGATATTACTTGTTGAGATAATCTGAGGTTTCAGTGTTGTTCATTTTTAGTATGATCTTATTCTTTCCTCAGATTTCTGATTGCTATTCTTATTTTTCATCAGTTTTGCAGTTCTGCCGAAGACATTTACATAGTTGGAAGAGTTGTTACTAATGGACATTTGGGCTCAATTCACGTTATCCTAGTCCTTGTGGGTTTTCGGTTTCCATTTCAGAGGTCACAGCCTTAACTTGTTTAAATGAAATTACACAGGTGGGACTACTGAGTAACCCCTTACAGTGGGGTGCCAAATGGTTGAACTTGGTAAGGTATCTGGCGAGTGGTTGCTTTTCTAGTGTGGTGACACAGGAATCAGACCTGGGGTGGGGGAGTTAGGGGGTGGAGGGATTGAGCAAAAAGGAAAAAGGACTCATGGACAGCAGTGTGGTGATTGCTGGGGAAGGGGAGCATAAGGGGGCTAAACGATAATGGGAAAAATACAATAGAGATTAAATAAAAGTAAATAAAAGAGCTGAGGGAACAATAATATCAACAAAGAAAAAAATAATACAGAGCACTCAATCCCCTGTATACTTGGTCCAGATGTAGCTGATTTTTATGCTCCTGATTTTATGGAGGCTGGGAAAGGGGTCAGACAAATTCGGTAGAATAAGGTCAAGTGAAGGTGAAGGCCTGAGGCATCCTCTTGTGAATGTCATATGTGCACTTTAGCACGTGGACTTTATTTCAGCTGCCTTTTTGCTTAACTTTTTAGTATATGTTTTAGATAGTGAAGTTATATAGTTGAGTTCCATGTAAGTGATATAATATGGTATTTTCTTTTCCTTTATGCAAATTTGCATTTTTAATAAAAATATTATTGAAAGTAATTACACAAATGTGAAATCTTAAATTTTGATAATGACTAGATATTTCTGTATGTGTTTTGTTTCAGGTTGTTTCACGAAGAAATCCAGAGGATGTCCAGGAGGTAACATGCTATTCATATAAAATTTTATTTTATTTTTTATTGAAGAAATTGACATTTTTGTCAGTTTTTATATATGTGTATTTGTGTGGTGATTGTCTTCAGCTCACAAAACAGTAGCAGAAGCGCCCTTTTTCAGACCTTTTGAGTACATTTTAAGTTTTAGTAGGATTTAAATTATAGAAATACGAATTGGAGGAATTATTCAGACCTACTAAATATGTGTTAGATTTTAGTAGGTGTTAAATTATATAAATAAGATTTTCAGGAATTACAATGCTGTTTAATAATATGATAATTTTTCTGGTAGGTAGCATTCATAAGATTTCAAGATTAGTTAAGAGCCCCTGTTTACCTATTTCAAAAGCATGATGCCTGTTTAATAAAAAAGTGAAAAGTATTTGGTAACTAGTATTAATTTTAAAGATTATAACTATAGAATTATGGGTTTCTGTCTACTTCCTTTTTTTATTGAGTTAACATGTTGATATCTTGGAGAACTGCTTTGGGTGTATACGTTTCTTTTTAAATTTTGTACTTGGTAAGATCTTTTGCAGATTCTTTCCCTCGCTCTAAAATGATACCATTTTTGTTATATTTTTGCTTATAACTGTGGTTCTCTGTAATTACTTTGTGCTTACATACTGTTAGGAATCCTATCTGAGGAGCTTATTTCTTTGAACACTTTTTGATTTACTTGCATATTAGTACTCACTCATTTTCTTCTCTAAAATTAATTTATTTTCCAATTACAATGGACATGCAGTACTATATTAGTTTCAGATGCACAACATATTGATGAGCCATTTATATACCTTATGAAGTGATCACCCCAGCCTCCTTTTTACTAAGATTAGGACATACTGTATATTGGGCATTTTTTTTCCTACTAAAGAAACAGACACTGTAAGTTGGCAGTCTTGAGTCTGCAGCAGTGTTTTTTTTTTTAATTTAATTTTAATGTCTTTAGGTGGGGTGTGTGCTTTTTATTTTGCCACAAGCTCCACTACTTCTTACTGAAAAAAATATGGCTTGATTCATACTCATACATTTAAGTTGATGGTTTGGTAGTGGTTTGTTTGAGTATGGAACATCAGGTTAGGCGTGTATATGGACTTTTATACATTACCATTTCTTACTATATCTAATATGTTTGTTTTTCCCCCTACGGTTAAAAATAGTTCTGTAAAAGACACATTTTAAAAAAGATTTCTTAGTATTTTCCATAGGGTTTTGAGATACCTTACACCTGCTGCCCCTAATAGCCATGAAGAGAATATTGTGATACTGTTACTGTGGAAGAAAAGAGTGTACATGAATCTCTCTGTCCTTTGAAAGTGGCAGTGAAAGTGACTGGCACCATGGATTGAAATGCTCTCTACTTAAGTGTCGTGCGATTAGTGTGAACTGTGATTTAGGATGTAGAGTTCTTTCGAATGTTAAATTAATAATCAATACCAAGGTTTTCTGCTTTTTGAAAATGTACAACTCTGTTGAAATTGAAAATGGGTTGTGTTTCTTTTGGATGGGTTGTGTCTGGTTGCTGTGCTGTAGTTTGCAGCTTGATGTTCCCCTTTTCCAGGGAGAATCCTGAGCCAGCCTATCATGAACACACTCTCTGCCATTTCCTTAATCCTTTTTTTGGGAAAACTCTTTTATAATAACAACTGTTGGTGAACCATTCATCAGAAAACTTGTAAGTGTCCTTTAGTGAGATGATTGCATGGTCCTTTGTTAGAAATGCTATACAAAAATGAGAACATGTTTTCTGTGTAGCTGGCTTCTTAAAATATAGAATAATCTGGAAATTATAACATACTTTATTTTTATCCTCACCTGAGGACATGCTCATTGATTTTAGAGAGAGGGGAAGTGGGGGGCAGAGAGAGAGAGGGAGAGAAACTCAGTGGGAGAGAGAAACATTGATCGGTGAGACTGAACCCACAACCCAGGCAAGTCCCCTGAACAGGAATGGAACCCGCGATCTTTTGGTTTACAGGATGACGCTTCAGCTGACTGAGCCATGTCAGCCAGGGCATAATGATACTTTTGGTTTACCATGTTTCATTTAAACATTGGAGTTCTCATCTAGGAGGGGAGTTCACCTTCAGGGTGTGTTTCCATTTCCTTTCCTTGTACTTTCTGTCTTCATTAGCTTACTCATTTAGTTACTGCTCTAGAATGTAGGCTTTACAGGGCCGTTGAGGATTAGTGGATGTGTAGTTCATTCAACCAAAGATAGGGCTAATAATATTCTATCCTTATAAAACCAGAGAAAGTTGGCTGTTTGTTTATACATATACACATACATACGTGCATGCGTACATACCTTGGCATGTGTACTGTTTTCTTCCTAAGAATGCTTAGATACTAACATGGGGTAAATAATTTAAAATTGTTCAGGATAGATTCCCCCTCCCCCACTTATCTGTTAAACATTTCCTCTGAATTTTAGTTATCAGAGCAGCCTGGGTGCATGGGAGGGGGGACAACAGCAGTCCCTGTGGCCTCTCCTTCAGACGATCCTCCAGCGCATGGAGACTCTAGTGAGTAGAGAGAGAGAGGGAATGTGCCCTCCCTTCCCCCGCCCTTGAAAAGAAGTAACCCGTATGCAGCTCCGTTTCTCTATAGCTAGTGAGTTTTACTGGTGTCAGAAATGTGTCAAAGGGAAGGAAATCCATAAGCAAATAGTATGGTAGGTGATCCAGCAAGTTCTAACTACTACAGGAGAGTAAAAGGGACAAAGTTAATTGGATTGAATGGTTTTGTAAAATACAAGAGATCTAAAGGTTTTGGTATCAATAAATGAAGTTATCTTAAAATTTTTTATGTAAAAATATTTAAGGGGATGTTTTTAATAAAGATTAAGCTTTTATTAAACTTGTAGTCTATATATCATTGTCATTAAATTAATATTTAATTGAGGAATTTTACTCATAACTTTAATGAATAAGAAATTTCTGCAGAATTGGTTCAGTAGAGCAATAGCTGTTACATGGTATTTTTTACAATAAAAGAATATTAGATTGTTAGAGAAAATAGTTTTTGCATGTATCTTTTGGGACTGTATGTAGTCCAATCGTAAACATTAATACTTGTTGAAGTAATGGAAGTGTGCTTCTGTTCACTTTCCCATTTCGAAGATTTTTAGAATTGTCCAAAGTGGAAGGAGTAAGAAGAAAAGCCGTCAGTGAATGGGGACATTTTGTGATGGTTTGGTTTCCCACAGTTCTTGAGGGTTTTTATTTGCTCTTAGGTACTTAAGTTCTAAGGCTCCAGCGTTGAGAATAAGGAGTGTGTGAGTGAATAAATTAGGACTCGGTGAAGAAATGCAGATTCTCACCTTGGGGGTACGGTTCTTATTCTTGCTCTGACAACCTGTCGGTTTATATGCCATGGTATTTTGATCATTATTTTGTCTTTATTGTGATGAAATTGTTAACTTTTGCCCCTGAAATCACTCTGCCTTTATTTCACAGTGATTCTAACTAGAATACACATTTTACCTGCAGATTTGTTTCCATGAGCTATGCAGTCTTTGGAATAGCTCTCACGTCTAGTTTATCATGGCTTTAAGGATGCCATCACCTTGTGTAAGGTTGTTTTTATAAGCCCATTACCCATTTCCTCCTTAAGCCGTTGGCAGTGTGGTACTACCATAATTTGAATGTTTTTTTGTGTGGCATAATTATGTTCATGCATCAAAGTTAAAAACTGAGAAGCTCAAAATATGAAAATTGAAATCCATGTCATTTTACTACCTGAGAACTTTGCTTTTCAAGTATTGGTTTAGCTCTCAGTTCTTGCTGTGTCTTTTGCTGGAATTGTTGGTTCTTTGTCCTCAGCGTTTGTCTCATTCACTTTCATTTTGAAATAAAATTTCTTCTTCCATCTACGTGTCCTCTCTCATGTCACAGTCAGGTTTCTTAAATACTTTGCACTTGGTTTCTCTTTACTTCTGGTTGGTCCCTCAGTGTTAGGGCTCCCCATCATTCTGTTGTTGGACTCCTCATCTCATCCCAGATGCCGAGATACCTCTCCCGAGTGGTTGCCACTGCTCTGCTGATGCTCCAAATCAATACATCCGGCTTCCTTCTTGCTCTTGAACCCCAAACCCATCTACCCTATGGGATATTTCCAATTAGGTGCCTCCTGAGCACCTAAATCAAATATATCTAAAATCGAACTTTGCCCTTATCTCAAAACAGCTTCTCCCTTGGCTTTTCATCTTAAGGAGGAGCATCACTCTTTATCTCATTGCAAAACCAAAATTCTAGTCATTGTATTTGGCATCGCTCTCCTTTGAAGAACTTCATCCACAACCCCTTCTTTCCTCATTTTTGTCGGTCTAATCGCTGCTTCCCTTTAGGTTGCTCACCTAAGATAATCCTTTCTATAAAGCTGCTGTCTTGTGAGTGATGTGCTTACTGTGTTGGCTTGTTCGTCCTAACTGGACGGGAACTCCTCGAGGGCAGGGATCGCGTTTCTCAGTCCTTCCTCCTTTGGGCCAGCACAGTGCCCAGCACAAAGTGGGGCCGGGAAAGTACTTGTTTGGGTGACTGTTTTTGTTGTTGAGTGAATGAATAAAGGGAAGCATCAGGAGAGCAGGTTATTTAAGTTAATTCATATTACGTCTGACTAGTGCCCTAGGGTTATTCCTGTGTTAGAAACAAGAAACTTGTTAATCATGGTAGAATTTTTGATAGTTTGACCAAGTTCGGTAATGAATTTCATATATGCAAAAATTTACTCAAAGAGTGAATTTTTGACAAGAGTCTTAAAACTTTGCTTATTAGCATTGCACTCCAATCCTGAGTTTGTCAGAAGTGAGGTAGGTAGGTTTTTTAGCAAAGGCCCCAATACATGAGGTGACAGAATTTAAAACTCAGTTTTCCTCATTGTGGAGACTGAGGGGTGAGTCAGTGATATCCAGGTAATATTTAAATCCTTTTCCTAGACCACTGCTGTCTGAGCAGTTTGGTATTTTAATTGGAAATTATTGGAAAGTGATTTTTCTCTTGATTTTTTTCCTTCAGTAGTAGGTTGGTTCATTAATAAATGTGAGGCCATTTAAACTGCTGTTGTATTCTGCTTTGTGAGTATTCAATGATACAGATGTTCTCTGGCTATTAAGTATAATACTTCAGTATGGCTAGTGTAAGGAACTGATTTTTTTTTAAGTCTATGTAAACATTTATTTGACTACAATGTACCATATATAAAGTGGTACTATTACATATGATACAGTTGCAATCTAAATGAAAATGTGGGTTTATTCAGTTGCACAATTGGCTAGTATATCTTCTGGGTAATGTGATGTGCAGCAAATAGGAGTGAGGGGCAGAGGAGTCGGGTAAGCAGGGTTATTTTTAGTCAGAACTGTAAACTTGAGTTACCCCCCATACTGCTGGGGAATATGGACTATATTAGCCGAGATGTTAACTGAAAAAGCAAAACTGTAACAAAGTCAAATGTGCAGCCCTATTTTACATGTTGTATAATCCAGATGCTTGTTGTTTGTGAAATGTACTAGTTTTAATGGTATTCTGATCAGGATTCACCTTCTCCCAGAATTTTATTACTTTGAATTGAGATTTATGAAATAAAAAAGCTCATGTTAATTACTTTCTACATAGCTATTGTTTCTTCTGTGTTATGCACTTTGTCTATCCTTTTAGGCAAATGCTGAATAGGCACTTTGTATATAAAATTGTCTGAATGAAATATTTTGTGTTTGTAAATATGATGTTTTTGAGACAGAATATATATTTTGACACTTATTTCATTTCCATGGCTAATAGTAATTGACTTTTGAAGAGGTTAAATGACATTTTAGGTAGGACAGACCTTCTTTGTTGGATATTTTTGAATATTTTTCCAGTATGAAGGAAATAGTGCTTGTTCACAATGAAATTTAAAAATCAAGATAGGAAAAGTTGCTGTTTTATACTTTTAAAGTAAATGTTCATGAATCTTACTTACATAGTTAACCACATTGGTTAGAACATATACTTGTTTGCTTTTGCTTGGTCATTTTGAGCACTTTAATGAAATGATTATGATTAGATATCTGAACCTAAATAGTTTCTCTATGAGATACACATTTAATTTTTTTCTCCCAGATAATCATATGGAAGAGATACAGCGACTTTAAGAAACTACACAAAGAACTATGGCAAATTCACAAAAACTTATTCCGACATTCAGAATTGTTTCCTCCATTTGCAAAAGGAATCGTGTTTGGTAAGTGACTATATTTAATTTCTGATTTTAAAGCATGACAATTAGCTAACTATGTGTATATGCCAAACCCTGAAGTTGTGTCCCAGGAAGTCAGAAGCCCCTTTACATACTACAGTAATTGTGTCATGCATCAAGCAACAAGCACGTGAAGTAGTTTTTCATGTTCTAGGTGCAGTTTTGCTAATTCAGAATGCATTTATCTTCTGTCCAATAGCAACACAGCAACAACAGCGCCAACCAATCAGGTAAAACAACATGTGAGAACATAAGAAGAGATGATGTTGAATTAGTCTTCTAGATCTTAATTTTTTTTATTTTTAATATCTGTGTCTTACAAATGTTGACCCATTTATTATATAATATCAAAAATTGTCAATATCACAGATTTCTAAAGGAAATTTTTTAAACACCAAATTATAACTATTCAGACTTGGATAGCAAGACTGAATAGGCCAACTTGGATAGACAGCTATCCACATCTGAATAGTTATAGTTTGTTTTTTTCCCTACAGACTTTAAAAAAGAAATGGTCTCCAGGGCTGAGATTTAATAAATAAAGTTAATAAATTTTCTTCTTCATCAAGGACATTCTTAAGTGAAACTGGCATGTAAAACAATGTTAACACGAGTGAGCGGCAGTGGGAATATGCTGATTACTAGTGAGTACAGCTTGGTGCCATTGCCGTGGCTCCTGCTGGGAGGCCAGCAGTTTCCCTGCCGCTGGTTGTAGATGATCCTCAGTGCAGATGTCGGTGTGGTGGGTAATGCAGTGGCCGTGTTATTGTCGTGAAATGCTTTGACCTTGTTGGTCTCTTGGAAGTCCTTAGGGGACCCTCAGCAGCCTGTGGCTTATGTTCTGAGAACACAGAAGCACACGTGCACAAATCTGTACACACACGTATATACATACACATGGGTATTCCTTGCAGCATTTCAGTAGACGAATACTGAAAATAAACTGAATTTTCTTAGTATGTGATTGTATGGGTGTGCTGTAATTTAGCCAATTCATAGAATTCTTCAGTTATTTCATATACATTGGTATGGAAATGGGTCCAAGTGTATTTTTAAGATATGGAAAACAAACGTTGCAAAGCAGTGAGTTTAGTAAGACCCTTTCTGTGTTTAAGTAGACATACATGTTTGTGTGCAGACGTTACCTGCACACGTTTGTGTAAAGTGTAAAACCTCTGGGCCGTGGGAGGAGGGCTGTTTTTGCTTTTTACCTTAAACACTGGACTTTAGAATTTAACTTTGCACACCCATCTTTAAATTTAATGTTGAAAATATGCAGCCTGGTATCTATCTATCTATTTACTTATTTTAAAATATTTTATTGTTTATGCTATTACAGTTGCCCCAGTTTTTCCCCCTTTGCCCCCCTCCACCCAGCCTGCCCCCCTTTCCCACAGTCAGTCCCCACCATCGCTCATGTCCGTGGGTCACGCATGTGTGTTGTTTGACTAGTTCCTTCGCCTTCTTCCAGCCAGTTACCACCTTCCCCTCCCCTCTTACAGCTGTCAGTCTGTTCCATGTTTCCATGCCTCTGGTTCTGTTTTGCTGGTTAGTTTATTTTTTTCATTACATTCCACTTATGAGTGAGGTCATGTGATATTTGTCTTTTACTGACTGGCTTATTTCACCTAGTATAATAATCTCCAATCCCATCCATGCTGTCGAAAAAGGTAAGAATTCTTTTTTACTGCTGTGTAGTATTCCATTGTGTAAATGTACCACAGCTTTTTTATCCACTCATCTACTGATGGGCACTTGGGCTGTTTCCAGCACTTGGCTATTGTGAATAGCGCTGCCATGAACATAGGGGTGCATATATTCTCTTGAATTGGTGTTTTGGGATCCTTAGGATATATTCCCAGAAGTGAAATTATTGGGTCAAAAGGCAGTTCTATTTTTAATTTTCTGAGGAAACTCCATACTGTTTCCCACAGTGGCCGTAGCAGGCTGCATTCCCACCAATAGTGCACTAGGGTTCCCTTTTCTCCACATCCTCGCCAGCGCTGGCTGTTTGTTGATTTATGTGACAGCCATTCTGACAGGAGTGAGGTGATATCTCATTGTGGTTTTAATTTGCATCTCTCGGGTGCACAGCCTGGCTTTTAAAACAATAAGCTTGTCACTGAATAGAAGGGAGTGGCTTCCAGATTGGTTCTTAGCTATTATTGTCTGTTGCTGATGGATTATCTTCAACTTTTCTCCTCATTCTTACATATTATAGAGTGAAAGTTTCTTATTAATCTTAGTAAGTAAGCAATTTATCACTCTCGATAAATGGTACAGTCCATTTGTAATACTTGATAACTGCAGTGAACCCTGCAGGCAGCAGCTGTGGTTGTGTGGAGAGGATTCTTGGTTAATCATCTGTCTTTTTAGCTACTCTCACATTTTTAGTTTGTGATCCTCAGCAGCAAAAAAACAGTCCTATTTTAGTGGGTTGGCCAAAAAGTTCATTTGTTTTTTTCTGTAAGGTGGCTCTAGTAGTACTTGGTTGCCTTAATGTTATTTTAAACAATTTTGTTAGATTGTATTTCAGCTTGCATTTAAAAAAATCAAAATTGGTGCATTTTTTCGTAGCCATTTTAATTTCAAAGATGGACAAAAATATGCAACATTTTCAGTATATTATGCTTTCTTATTTCAAGAAAGGGAAAAATGTAACTGAAACATAAAAGATTTGTGCAGTGTACGGGGAAGGTGCTGTGACTGATTGAATGAGTTAAAAGTGGGTTTTGAAGTTTTGTGCTGGAGATTTCTCGCTGGACAATGCTCCACGGTCAGGTAGACCAGTTGAAGTTGATAGCGATCAAATCAAGACATTGAGGACATTCAGTCTTCTACCATGCGGGAGATAGCCAACATACTCAAAATATCCAAATCAATAAAATTATTGGTGAAAATGAAAAATGTGTCTTTTATTGTGTGGAAAAAGCCATATGGACTTTTTGGCCAACCCAATTATTTGCAGAACCCACAGACATGCAGTTACTGTTCCAGTGTTACAGTGAAAAGAGTGCACCTTTTGGAATCATAGAGGTTTAGGCCCAAATCTTTTACCCACTATTTACGAGTCTCGTGATCTGATACAAATTGACACCTGAAACATTTTTTGTTACTGGTAGCATAGGGATAATACCTCCCTTCCTGAGGACCGTGTCTGTGGTGCGTGTTAGTTCTGTGCTCAGCACACATCAGCCGTCGTTAGCTGTGTCCTCTGTTGCTCAGCCCACTGTTCCTCTGACCACTTTCTCTCTCGCATCTCTTTCTTGACCGTCGCACCGCTCCGCCGTGAGGGTTTGGTCAGCCTTTCAGACTTTGAGATGACTCCTCTTCTAGGAAGTTTCCTGACTTTCCTTTAGACTGAGTTGTTTCCCCTTCCATTTCTCCTTCTTACCAATATAGCAACTAACTCATTGTCCTTCAGTTGTTTTAATTTGCAAAATTTTCAAATTTACAGGAAAAACCAAAAGAATAGTATAATGAGCACTCACATACCTTTTGCCCAAGTTCACTGATTGTTAACAATTTTCCACGTTTGTCGGTAGCGTCCATGTGTGTATCTTATTATTTTCCTGAAACATTTTAGAGTAAGTTGCAGATGTTGTGGCATTTTACCCCTACTTCCTGTATTTTGCCTGTATCCACAATACCATATCACACTCAAGAAATTTAACATCGATACAATAATGTTATTGAATATGCAGTCCACATTCAGATTTCCCTAGCTGTCCTAAGAATGTCCCTTTTAGATTTCTTTTGTATCCAGGGTCATGCCTCTAGGTTTGTTTCTTTAAGTTAGAGTATACCTTGTGCATTTGTTTCTTTCCATGTCATTGACATTGTAAATTAGTGTAAGAGTTGTTTTGTAGGTTTCACAGTCTCAGTCTGATTGTTGTTTCATGATGACATCGTTTTTTTTGTTGTTGTCAGTCATCTCTCTCTTCACACTATGACTTCCTGTGAGAAAGAGAAAGCAGCTTCTGACAGCTGCGAGAGAACTGGCCGGCACAGCCTGGACCTCGGCATTACCTAGAGTTGACCTGGCATTTGCACTGGGCGGTGTTGTCTTCTTGTTGAGCCTAAACCATTCACAGCACACGACCACTAGACAAGGCCACGGAGTGTCCTTGGATAAAGGCACAGACAAGATCACTGTGATCATGTCTGAACCCAGACAAAAGCATGCATGGCCTTTGCTCAAGTCACAGAAGTGATCACGCATGTTTTCATCCTGCCTGCCATGACTGACACAGCTTCTTTTTAAGTCGCAGCCTTGGTGTGTCTTCATTTTTCTTGCCTCAGAGTAAGATTTATTAAATCGTAGAATTAGGTGGAATTCATAAAATCATGGAATTACCCCCAACTCCCTTCCTGACAGCATCTAAACCAGGGCAGAGCGTCACTCCTTTAAACCTTTCCCAGAGGCCCCGACACAAGCCCAAACCCTGTGAGTCCTCTCTACACCTTCTTAGTAAAATGCCCCGGAGTTCCCAAGAGCATACAGTGTCCCTGGGTGCAAGGAGTAGTAGATCCGACCTGTTTAACCAGGGAGTGTGTTCTTGGTGCTGTTGGCTGCAGGTAGTTCCCACCGGAGAACTTGGGCCTCTCTGTTTTCCCTTTTCCTCTGTGAATGAATTTTTGATGCAGTTAAGAATCAGCATCAAGCTTTTCTGGCTAGTTTCTTACTGGTTAAGGATAGCTTTTAGTTCTGTGTAACCAGTTTTTGATCTTTGTCATTGGCATTCAGAATAATTGTAAGCTCTCTTTTCTAGGAGTTGTGATATGTAATAAAAACCACAACAACAAAAAAAGAAGATCTCAAAGGCAGCTTATAAATCAGAGACTTTATTTCTAATGATTTACCAGTTTTGTTAGAATGTTTTAATTTACCTGTCCCAGCTTTTAATGAAGTATTATCAAGTAATTGGGAGTAGTGGAGTAGCTTATTAGTAATATATACACACAAATAATATAATACATAATAACACAACTTTCTCAGGAAAGATTTGTTTTGCATATTCTATTATAAATTTTATATTATTTTTCCAGTGTGCTCACAGGAAAATAAACATTGACCATGTGAATGGAAATTTAAAGCCACCTGTTCATGATTTCTCATTGTTGCTGCCCTGAGGGATTAACTACTAGAGAACAGCTACTAGAGTGTTGTCTGCCACCAAAGAAGGGGGCACGTTCTTCCATCACATTTGTTTTGATGATAGGGCACAGTGTAACTGAACCTTTTAATGCCCGAGCCTTTATTTTCAGTTGTGCCCCACTCTGAGGAATGTTCCCATCCATCTCCACCTGTCCAGGTTTACTGGAGCGGAAATGCGCGGATCCATAGAAGGACAACAGAGACATGCGCCTGCATATGTTTTCTGTGTAGGAGTTGATATCCTCTTTGCCTGGCCATTTTAGTCTAGCTTGACGGGGAGGTGGGGTGAGTCATTGATCACACTTGGATTAAAGCTCCCAAATTTTTATGTATTTGTTTCTCTAGTAAATGAGATTTTTAAGGGTGTCCTCAAATATTAGGAAGCTTTTCATTTAAAATTTTTCAGTAAGTAGTTACGCATTTAAACATAATATTATGGATTGAAATATAATATAGCGTGTGTATTTTCTGGGTTTCCGTTCTAAGATTTTTAGATGTTCACTGGAATTTACCTTTTGTTTAAATGATAAGTATGCTGGACAATAATTATAAGCACCAATGTATATTTAATTTCTTATTTAGGAAAGAGGGATGATGAACATTTAGCTGTCATTTTAACTGTTTTGGTCAGTGGATTTTCCCCAAGATTGAATAATTTAGATTGTTTTCAGGCTGAGGATTTGCTCTGTGGGTTGGGGTTTTGGTTTCCAAATAATATAATTAATTGATAGGTAAATGAACAGTGTCATTTTAGATGTGCTTTTTCCCTTGGGATAATTGAGTTTAATTGCATTGTTGCATATAAACTGGTAACTAATATAAAAGCACATATAGCATAATGCATTATAGCAGGTTTGGTTACTTGTGACAAAACTGGAAACCAGATAGACGTCAGTTTCATTTTCATGGTATAAGATCTGATGGTAGCCTCAGGCGTGGCAGCTCCAGAGTAATTGGGGATCTAAGCTCCTACCTTGTTGCTCTGTCATTTTTTACCTTCCACTTCATAATCCTTCTTGGAAGTGGAAAGGGAGAAAGAAGAAAAGGGAGGAGGAAGAAGGAATATATTGGCTGTCTCTTAGAGAGATTTCTGGAAATCTGCAATATAACTTTTGTTCATATGTTATTGGCCTGAACTTAATCCATGTCCACATGTAACTGCAAGGCAAGCTGGAAATCATAGCCTGTTTTTTTTCCTGGACTGTTATGTACCTAGTTAGAAATTGGGGATTATTTTACTAAGGAGGAAGGTGAGAACAGATACTGAGATAGCAACTGGCAACTGATTTCATAGAAAATAAAATGATATAGTGGATGTTAGGAATCCTCAGATTGACTGCCACTTACCTGCTAACCTTTACTGGGCCCTGGGCTCTTTGAGGATGCTGGTAAAAGTTACAAACCTTTTCCTCAAAAATGTGCCTGTTAACATAACACATGGAATTTTGTAGGACTGTTGTCCCTGACACCCATGCATTAGGACTTGGGAGTTGTTTGTGGACCCACTGGTAAGATTTCTTAGTGACAGTGACTCTTTTCTAGGAGACACTCTTCCACTTAAAACAGTTATTTTTGTTAGGAGAGTTTTTTTAAGTTTTCATTGTTTGCTCATGCAGTCAACATATGTTTATTAGCATCTTCTATGTGCTGGACACGATGCTGGTACTTGAAGATCCAACATCACTATAATTATTTATTTATTTATTTATTTATTTATTTTTAGAGAGGGAAGGGAGGGGGGGGGAGAGAGAGAGAGAGAGAGAGATTGAAACATCAGTGTGTGGTTGCTGGGGGCCATGGTCTGCAACCCAGGCATGTGCCCTGACTGGGAATCGAACCTGCGATGCTTTGGTTCGCAGCCCACGCTCAATCCACTGAGCTTCGCCAGCCAGGACTAATTTCGCCAGACAGGATTAATTTTTGAAGTGTTGTGCCTGGCATGGAACTGAGAGGCTTAAATACATTCTTCATTTTCTTCATTTTCTGAAGTAGGAAAAAATCTCCTAAGATTTTGTAGCTAGTGAATGGTAAGCTAGTATTTGGATCTAGGTCTAACTCTAAAACCATTCCTTTCAGTTACCACGAAGTAGACATTTCCCCATAAGCATGAGACATGTTGAGCTGAAGTATTTAGTGGTTCAGTTTCCACCCTTGCCCTGGGTAATGTAACTAGGGATCTCTTTGTGCCTCAGTGTTCTGTGAACATTTTGCAAAGCTGCTGAAAATGTTTAAGTATGTGATGATGCTACTCTTAAATTTGCATTTTTAAAAACATTGCCATCAGTACTGTTAAATTTGTATTTTTTAAACCCTATATTGCCATCAGTATGATATATGGCGTGTGGCAAATGCCAACTGGTAGTCTGATTGTGATTTGAGAATAGTAAAAATGGTCATATTTGAAAATGCCTAACCAGCATTCAAATTATAGGTATTATTAAAACGTTCTATGAAAGCCGTCTTTCTGTCACCTTGTGCAGCAGTGCACCGGGGGGCCGAGTGTTCCCTTTTTTCTCACAAGCGCTCTCACGTGCGCTGACAGCGTCACGCACACGGAGTTTAGTGTAAAGAGCTTTTTTGCTTCAAACTGAGGTTTTTGACCCCATTGATATACAGATGTTCTCATAATTTCCTCTCTTCAATTCCTTCATAAATAAAAAAGTGTGAAAGGGAAAATTATCAGTAATTACAGTATTAAATTACTATAGAAAGCCATTCGAGTTCTTTATAACTCTCTTTTCAACTTCAGTTGCAGAGCGCCAGCTTCTTAAACGGTAAGTTTCTTGTATTGACAGGCCGTAGATGATGACGGCACTGATTATTTGAGTTGAAATCTCTGCCTCTTGTTTGATCGGGAGCGTTATTTCCTCTCCTGGTGGGAGTGCCGCCGCTTCCAGCGCGGGGGACTAGGTTTGACCTCAGGAGGCTGCGTGACACGCACAGCGGAGAGGCTGTGGGGGGTCCACCGCTGCCTTCCGCCCTGTGACCGCAAGTCGTCGTGAGCAGGTGTTCAGCTGCCTTGGTCTGTGCTGATTCTCGCCTCGTTCCAGGACGCTTTGACGAGACTGTCATCGAGGAGAGGAGGCAGTGCGCCGAGGACCTGCTGCAGTTCTCCGCCAACATTCCCGCGCTGTACAACAGCAAGCAGCTTGCCGATTTTTTCAAGGTTTGGAGGTCTTTCTGAAATACTTTGTATTTTATTAAATGCCTGTGTTTTCTACCGTGTAGTAAAAAAAGCTTCAGGTTTTTTTAAAAAGTAGGAAATGTCATTTACTTTTGAATTTCATTATTCACTAGAATAAGTATTAGTTTGATTACAATGTCTATGGCATATCTTTTTTTAGTGCAGAAATATGGAAGATTTTTGATTCATAAATTTTAAAAATTGGATGCAGAGGGCTTAGAGATTATATGATTCACTCTCACCAAAATTGAAATACATTAAAAAGAATTCTAAGAATCATGAAACTCCAGTAGTTATCTTCACTTTTTGAGATGTCTTTTAGTGGCAAACTTTTTGGGGGGAATAGAAATCACTATAAGTCTATTTACACTTTATGTCATTATACTAATTAATTTATTCAAAGATAGAACAAAAATAGTTAAACACAATTGTAGAGAGGTAAGTTAGTACAAATTATATTACCAGAGATCACTGAATGTTTGTGTATTAAGTTTCTTGACACGTAATGCCTTCATTCTGAGTTCTTTGTAATTTTTAATAATAATTTTAAAATTTATTTTGAACTGAACTTTGTACAGGTTGTCAGTTGATATCATTGTTTTTAATGATCACAATTTTCCTATTGTATTTAGCCTTCTAGAAAAAAGCTAGATTGTGTCATAATTGTTCTTTTCCTTCTTTAACTAAAATTCTACTCATTTGTCTGAAAGTAATTTCTTAGAACATATAGCCAACAAGGTATACGAATAGTGGGGTTCTTAATTTTCCTGATACTAGTAGACCTAACATGACCTATTTCAGTTACTAAAGAAAGCTGATCTTTTCAAAGATATTACTACAGACTCAGGAGGTATACAATAGAAATAGAAATAGAAAAGTTTACAGTAACAATGAGATTCCTGTTGATTGACTTCGTTGCTTAATTTTCTGTTACTCTGTAGACTAGGCCAAGATGATGAATTTGGCTTTGCTTGTAACCTAATGCAGATCTTTGGGGTCAAAGGCCAAGTCAGAATGATACAATACTGAGCTCTTTGCTGTTTTTAGGTGCAGTGTAACTAATGTGGAGTTTATGCTTATAGAAAAAGGCAACATTATTAAGCAAGAAGAATATTGCTTTATAGAAATTGTGAAAGGCAAGACATACAAATTAACACATGCCAAGGGATAAAAAAAAATCAGTCTAGGGCAGTGATTTTCAACCTTTTTCATCTCATGACACACATAAACTAACTACTAACATTCTGTGGCACGCCCCCCCAAAATGTTTTTTGCTGATCTGACAAAAAATATAGGTATAATTTTGATTCATTCATTCACACCAGACAGCTATTGTTGTGTTGACTGTTGTCATTTTTTTTTTTTATGACTATGTAAGGGAAAAGAGGTCGGTGCCCCTGGCTAAGTAGTCAGGTATTGCTGGTTTTAGAAATTCTTGCGGCACACCAGTGTGCCTCTTACAGCACACTGGCTGAAAATTGCTGGTCTAGGGACATAGAAGTCAGATCGTAGACTTTGTACAATTTAAATAAAAGTATGTATTTATGATCTTTCTTCTGGATCTGGGAATTCCTGATTGTTACTGCTGCTGGAAGACACTTATTTTTAGGCTTTGTGAAATGGGAAACAAAAGAAGAGGAAGAAAAGATGGGACAGTTTAAGAAAAGTGAAACGAACTCTCTACCTAGAGATAGTCCTAATATTTCCTTGGCCAGAACTGGGTCACAGGATAATCCTTAAGCTCAGAGAAGTCTGAGCAGGTGACTCTTTCAGCTTTCTAAGTTTTGATTGTGGAGGAATGTATGGAGGGGAGGTTTTTGAGTAGCTACACCACAGGGTGTGCTATAATAACATAGTTTTTTTCTTTGTAGAAACACTCATAAGTATCACATGCAAATAACCATATAGCCACTTGATTTTGAATTTTTAAAAACATATGCAAGAGTAGAAGGAATAGTGTAATGAGCCTCCATTACTCATCACTCAGCTGCAAAAATGATCAGTATGTAGCCAAAAAGTTTCATCTGTTGATTGAAATTCAAAGTTACTGGCATAAAATTGTTCATAGTATTTCCTTATAAAACTTTTAATTTCTGTAGGGATGGTAGTAATGTCCGTCTTTCATTCATGATTTTGGTAACTTGTGTCTTGTCTATTTTTTTCTTAGTGTAGCTAAAAGTTTGATTTTTTTGTTGATCTTTTCAAAGGACCAACTTGGTTTTATTGATTTTTCTCTATATTTCTGTTTCATTTCATTGATTTATACTCTAAACTTTAATTCTTTCCTTTTGCTTGCTTTGATTTACTCTGCTCTTTGTCTAATTCTTTACTTCCTTAAAGTAGAAGCTTAAGTTATTGATTTGAGATGGTTTTTGTTGTCTAATGTAAGCATTTACAGCTATAAATATCCCTCAGTACTGATGGAGTCTCAAGTCCCATAAATTTCTGTGTTTTGTTTTCATTTTATTCAGTTCAGTGTATTTTCTGATTTCTTTTGTGTTTTATTTTGTTGTTGATCCATTGGTTATTTAGAAATATGTTCTTTATTTTTCCAAATGTTCATGGATTTCCTAACATTTATTGTATTGTTGATTTCTAATTTTTGTTTTCTTGTGGTTGTGGTCATATGTTGTATAATTTCAAACCTTTTAAATTTATTGAGACCTGATTTATTTCTTAGCATATGATCTGTCCTGGGGAATGTTCCATGTGTGCTCGAAAGGTATATATGTATATTCTGTTGTCAGGTGGACTTATATAAATGCCAGTTATTTCGAGTTAGTTGATAGTGATATCAACTATTTGCTGTTTGTCTTTAATATCCTTGCTAATTTTCTAATTCTCTCAATTACTAACAGTGAGGTATTGAAATCTTCTATTGTTATTTTTGAATTTCTTACTTCTTCTTGCAGTTATGTAAATTTTTCCTTTATTTTGGGGTTCTGTTGGCACATATGTGTATGTTTATGATGGATATGTCTTCCTGATGAATTGAATTGCTTAGTCTTACGCAGTGTCTCTCTTGGCCTCTAGTCGTATTTATGAAAGCCTCCCTCTGTGTGCTTTCAGTGTGGCCACTCTAGGTCTCTTCCAGTCCCTGTTTGCGTGGCACCTTCTTTTCGTTCTTTCTCTTTCAGTCTGTTTGCATTATTGAACAGAGTGTATCTCTTACACGCACTCTATAGTTTCATCTTATTTTTTTAATCCAGTCAGAAAATTGCTGTTGTTGATTGGAGTACTTAGTCATTTCATACTTAATTATTGATATGATTGAATTTGCCTGCCATTTTGCTCTTTGTTGTCTCCTATATTTTTGTTTTTCTTTTGTGTCACCTTTTGTATTAAATAGATAATGATTGTTGTATCATTTAAATGCTTTTTTTATGAGTTGTGTTTGTTAAGTTAAATTATTATTGGTTGCTCTAGGGAGTAAAACATGCATTTTAATTTATGACAATTTACTTGAGATTAATACTGACTTAATTTCAGTGAAATATAGAAAGTTTGCTCCATAAAGCTTTATTTACTCCCTGTCCATTGCATCTTATCATCCATATGCTTTAAAAATATTGGAAACACAGCAATACAATGTTATGATCTGATTTTTTTAAGAAGTTAGGAGAAGAAAAAACAAGAACATATATTTATATAGTCTTTTTTTACCTGAAAAACAGTGTTTATTAAAAAAATTAGGGAATAAAAGATATGTAACATAAAACAATGTATATAAATCTAAAATATGTGTACATAAAATGATAACACATTTTTCAAGAGCATATTCCTAAAAGGCTATGAAATAACTAATGAGACAGGACCTTCCTTGGACCTATATAGTCTTTTATACTTCCCTCATTATTACCTTTCTTAGTGTTCTTTCTTTGTTCAGGTAGATTTGAATTACCTACAGTTGTCATTTTCTTTCAGCTTCAATTTCCTGTTGTTTCCTTTTTTATGTTTTAGACAGGTTTGGTAGCAAGAGATTCTCTCAGTCTCTGGAAATGTTTTTGTTTCATTTTTGTTTCAACTCTTCATTTAAAAAAATTATTGACTTTAGATAAGAAAGGGGGAGGGACAAATGGAGGGAGAGCGAAAGAGAGAGGTAGATAGATAAAGAGAGAGAGAAAGAGAGAGAGAGAAACATTGCTATGTTGTTCACTTATTAATGCATTCATTGGTTAGTTCTTGCATGTGCCCTGACTGGGGATCGAACCCACATACCTTGCTGTATCAGGGTGATGCTTTAGCCAACTGAGCTACCCTGCCAGGGCACCCTTCATTTTTAAAGGATAGTTTTGCTGGATATATGAAATTATTGACAGTGTTTTTTATAGTTCTTTGAATTTGTCATTCTACTGCTTATTGTCTTTCATTGATTTTTATGAGAAGTCAGCTGTTAATTGTACTGTAGTTCCTCCGTGTCTTTTTTTATTGCTTCTTTCATAATTCAGACTTATCTCTCAACAGTGTTAGTCTAGGTATTGATCTCTTTCTGTTTATCCTACATGAGGTTTAATTTATCTTGTATTTGTAGATTTAAAGTTTTTTGTTGTCAGGTTTTAGAAGGTTTCTGCCCTTATCTCTTCAAGTATTTCACTTTCAGCCCCTTTGTCTCACACTGGATGTTGCTGTTACATTTAAGTTGGTACGTTTGATATTATCCCACATTTCTCTCTGGTTCTTTTTATTATTACTTAGTCTTCTGTCCCTATGATCTTCAGATTTGAAGTTTTTGTTGATCTTCAAGTTCATTGGTTATTCTTTCTCAAATCTGTTGTTGAACTCCTAGTGAATTTAAAATTTTTGTTATAATACCTTTCAATTCCAGAATTTCCACCTGGTTCTTTTTATCCCCTAAGTTGAGATTAATTGATATAACGTAAAATTCACCAATTTTAAGTGTAGAGTTTAATGGTTTTTAGTATATACACAGGTTATGCAACTATTATCACTACCTGATTCAGAACATTTTCATCACCTCATAAAGAAACCTTATACCCATTAGCACTCACTTCCCCACATGCCCCAACCCCGAGCAACCACTGGCCTACTGTCCATAGTGATGGATTTGCCTATTCTGGGCATTTCATATGAATGGAATCCTACAATATGTGGCCTTCTGTGTCTGGCTTCTTTCTCAGAGCTTAGTGTTTTCCATGTTTGTCTGTGTTGTAGCATGTATCAGTACTTTGTTTTTGTGGCTGGATAGTGTTCCATCACGTGGATGTGAATGCACCACATTGTATGTATCCATTCATCATTTGATGGACAGTTGGGTTGTCTCCATTTTTGGCTCTGTGATAATGCTTCATTTTTATTTTTTAAATAGTATTTATTTATATTTGCTATTCCATGAGCCATAGAGTTACACTTTTTTAAAACTCTTTAATCACGATTTCCTTCAGTTATTTGAACCTGTTTGTAAATAGCTGCCTTGAAGCCTTTGCCTTCTGAGTCCAACAATTTTGCCCTCTCAGAATGGGTTTCCACTGAGCATTTCCCCCTCTCTGTGTGGAGTGCACACTTTCCTATTTCTTTGTGTGTCTTATATATATTTTTTTGAAAATGAAAATTTTGGTTAATATTTATTATAGCAACTCTGATATCTGATTTATTTCCCCTGAGGGTTGTTGCCATTGTTTTGTCCATACATTTATCACTGTATTTTTGGACCATAAGACACACGTAGGTTTAGAGGAGGAAAATAGGAAAAAAAATTTTGAAGCAAAAAATATGGTTAAATATTTAATAACATAAATAACATAATATTTCACCAATGTAAATGTAAACAGAACTCAACAGCAGTATTAACAACCATTATTCCTCCCAATTTGGAGTGGGGGTGCGTCTTAATAGTCCGAAAAATACGGTGACCTGTCTGCAAAATCCGTGGAGTCTGGTCAACTTGTAGTTTGTGACTGTTGATACTTACACTCAGTTTTTATTGTATTTTGTTTTATTTTATATTTTTAAAGCTGGTTTGGTAGGGATTAGCTTTGTATCATTATAGGTTAGTGGGCAGCCAGTGTTTGGTCTTTGCTTGTACTTAAACATTTTGTTTCTTTTCATGCTGCTTCCTTATGCTGATGATTCTTTGTTTTCAAAGTTCCAGCAGTTTTATGTTTGTCCTGAGTTTTATTTTCCTTTGGGCCTCCGTGGACTTGGCTCTGCATGTGTGTCGTTTGCCAGGGGTTTGTAGGCAGCGTGATCTCTCTCTGGCCCCTCCTGCACAGATGGGTAGGGAGTTTATTAAGAACCCCTATGCTGTGTTATTTTCTGGATCTCCCTGGTAAATGTCTGACTAGTCATGTTTTGGTCCTTTGCTTGCCACAGCTTATGCTTGCTGAGCCACTCCCTTCCTTGACATTTGTTTGGCACTGAGATGGCTACTATTACTGATAATGCTGTTTTGGGTAGATTTTGTGTGTGTGTGCTTCAATCAAAATCATGCCTGCCTCCTCTGCAAGTGAATCTGCTGGTTTTAGAAGCTTGCCTTGCCCTTGAATAATTACCATGGCAACCCAGCTGGGATGGAAGATGGTAGCAACCCCAGGCCAGAATGCCGTAGCCTCCCACAGTTCTTACCTGTGGTTTTGTACTTTTTCATGAGTAACACTTCTTCCTTTGCTTTATGTTTTTGATCAAGTTCCAGAGCTCTCTAATGGTTGTTATGTTATTGTCTTTTGGGAGAGTGTTTGCTGATCCACCAAACACTATATGGTAGAATATACTACCATACCGGAACTCCTTCCCCTTCAGACTGACTCTCATTACCATCACCATTGAGAGGCTATGGGACCAGAGTTCCTTTTTACTGCACGATCAGTCACCCTATAAAGTTAATGTTTGAAGTAGAGAGTTAAGATGGAATTGTGGCATATTTTCCTGACTTCCCTGTAGTGCCTACACAGCAGTTTTCATTATTACTTTGTTTCATTAAAGATTTATTCTTTATTTGGTATAGTGTTATTTATTTATTATTTTGTATATATTGCTTGTTAAATTAGGTAAATAGATTTTTTAGGATTATTAGCTGAAACATTTTTTTCAGTTTTAGTTTTATAAGCAGATCTTATATCAGTTTTTAATAACAATAACAAAAAATCTTGAGTACTTACATTGTTCTAAAAACTTGACAGATAGGAAATCTTTTAGACCTAACAATTCCTTGAGTTACTTACAAGCATCATTTCCATTTTACAGGTAGGTAGCTTAAAGTCACTATCCACCTAGTGATAGAAGAAGTTAATAGTTGGGTCACTTTATGTTAAATAAAATCAACTTTGTGTATTAAAATTCTCAAGAATATTTCCATATTTTCTTAAAATTTAGTTTTGATGTTCAAAGGATGGCTTTGTCTAGAATAGGTACTCTTTTTTTGAGAAAAATTTAGCTGTAAAACTGTGATTGGAATATTTTAATAAGAATAGAATAGAGTAATATAAACTCTTGCTTCTAAAAAATATTTGTTTTTAAAGTCTTCGTTCATTTAATACTCTAGGACGTTAAGTTTTGTAATTTGAGAAGGACCACTTCAAATTTCTCTTAAAGATAAGCTGGCAGGAAGACTTCGATTAGGGGAAGATAGTTGTTGAATTCTTTGTGTTGACACAGGGAGGAAACGGGTTTTGTACTTCTCCTGGGTTTCGCTCTTCTGGAAGGAATGTTTGGGAGCAGGAGAGCTGTCACTGTAGTTACAGCACTTAAAGATCACGAGCCCGCGTTCTCATGACCGGAGCAGCGCACGAAGCCACAGCACAGAACCGCACCACGGCCACTCACCTGCCAATAGCGTTCTCTAGTTACATGTAAGGAAGAGGAAGTAGCTTTCTGAGGCTTGAATTTGCAAACTTAGATATAGAATTAAATAATGGTCACATTGAGAAATCAATTTTAAATTATTAACATTGTGTGTCTTTAATAAAGATATTTTAAATTTATTTAGTTTCCCTTACATTGTATTGAAGTGGTTTTCAAATTTAAGTCACTTCTGGGCTCTCCTGGAGATGCTGTGTGATATATTGTAGTTTTTAATTTGACAAAATTAAGTTACTTCCTAATGGAGTTCGTCATTTATCAGTAATTGGAATAGGAGCAGTTACTAAGGATTCTGAACAGTATTCTTTAGATGGTTGGGTTTTCTCTTTCTGTATTTTTTTAATGAGTACTTTTGAGAGATTTTAAAAAATAAGCTTTTGTAAAAAGCCATGTATTACTGCTATAAACATGATAATATTCCTGTTGAACTTTAAAATAATATTTTAGAGCAGTTTATGTTTGTAGAGAAATTGTGCAGAAGGTACAGAGTTTTCCCATATATTCCCCTACTCCCTCACAGAATTTCTGTGTTGTTAACATATTACATCGGTGTGGTACATTTGTTAAAACTGATGAACCAATATTGATATTTTTGTTGAGTTTTTAAAAATAGCAATTATAATCTAATTTAATAGGTGAATCGTTTTTGTAGTCCTTGTGCATACTCAGTTGAGATTATAGTAGTTCATTTATTACTGATTTTTTAAAAAATACTCTTTGACAATGAAATGCATTTACTCTGATCTTTTTAGGGTGGAATAGTTAGCGATGGTTCTGAGTTGATTGGTCCTGTTGAAGCTTATTCGGATTCTTTCACTGATAGCTTTCCCGAGTGCAGTACAGAAGGTAAGAAATTTTATTTATTTAATTTTATTTTATTCATTTCAATGATTCTGACTGCAGAAGGCTATAAATCATATTTACATTGCAAAAAATAAATGGATGTAGGAATTTGAGAATATTTCATTCTAAGATTCTACATTTTTTTACATTTTAACATCACTGATATTTGGTGCATTATATTGGGTTGATGATATCTTACATTTCATTGACAGCTTTTTCTTTCTTAGTGATGTATAAGGTAATGATTCCTCCTACAATTCATGCCATCTTAGATTTGATGAAATGCGGTATAATGAATGTTTAGAATATGTATCCTCTAGAATAAGAATGACTTGCTTATTAAGTTTATGTAGTAGCATCTGACTTTTAGACAGTTAATTTCAAGACTGGCTTTAAAAGTTTAGTCATGTACCCAGAAAAGAAAAATCTAAAGCAGTTTTAGTGTTTTTGATATCTTTTAGGATTACATGAGTCTAAACCAAAGCAATTTTTGTACTTTTAATCACTTTAATTCAAGAATGTTCACTCTTGTGTTTTATTCCTCTGTTAGGTCATCCTTGAATTTTTATGAAGATTTAAAGTACACTCATTTTTGGATTTTGGGATTTCCCTTGCTAGTTTTCTTTCCGGGAACATTTTGGAATTAAAAAAAGGATTTGGGGACAGGGATGGGGAGAGTCTTTAAAGATAGTTAATTGGATTTGTTTGACTCGCCTTAGGCCTGGTTTATATAAACGAGAAATCACAACTAGATGATATTTCTTGATCTCTTTCACAAGTGGGAGTTTCCAGCAGAGGAGGGTGTTTCGTGAAACAAGAGGTGGGAGGCAGCCCTCCCACTGCAGCGATGCGTCCCTGGGGCCTGCGTGCAGACGTCCTGTGCAGACAGACAAACTGACGTAGAGCTCTCGCTGTGAAGCCCCATCCTGATTTGGCAGGAGCAACACGTCCCCACCCATTGTGCAGGCTGATGCACTGAAATACATTTTTCTGTTGGTTTCTGTGTTGAGAAGTGATTAACTTTTCTGGTTTTTCATGGTGGCCTCTGTTGACTTCAAAGCAAGTTCATTAACTTAAAGCCAGTGTTCTGTGTAACGTTCGGGGCCCTCAGGCCCAGGATCTCCACTGAGTCTCCAGTGTGATTCTCCCTCCAGAGCCAGTCTCCTTGGAACGTGACTTCTCTGGGGTAACCTGACCCGGCTGTTGCCTCAGAGACACCCTCCTCCTGAGAAATAGGGAGAGTGTTTTCCGCCTGTGAAATGTGCTGATTTGATGATGTTCAGTAGAGGACAAATAGGACAGTTAAACATATTTGTAGGAGAGTATTCAACAAGGAGTACAGATCTTGGAAATTGAAGAATGTTTTCGCTTTCTCTTTTTGTTTTGTGGTACAGGACACGAAGGTCGTGTGATTTGGGAATGGTTATGTTCTGTTGGCAGCCATAAAAAAGCTTTGTTGCTAGGTGGGAGTCAGCCGAGGTGCGAGAGCAGTGTTCAGGAGCCTGTTTTGCTGTGAAGTATCAGGGAGGGGAGCAATGCAGAGAGAGATCTTTCGTCCTTCGCCATAGTCTAGGAGGGAGAAGGAGGGGCGTTATTATTAGGAGTGACTTTCCTTGGGATGGTGTTCTAACAGATGCAAAGCTCTTCTGTGTAAAAAGGTGGCTGTATTTATATTAAAGGGCATACAACCTAAAGCTAAGTGAGTTAGTAATTTATGGTCTGGGAGACTCAGAAGTCTGGGAGACTTCTGAGAAGTGAGGATGCTGTTAATAAGTACAGTCAGATGGCAGGCATAAACCAGGACTGCCTGGGACAAGCAGGGCGGAATGGGCTGCCCATGGAAAACAGCTGTTTCAGAGTTGGCCGTCCAAGTTTCAGAAAGATGGGTTTTGTTTGGAAGGATTTCTCTTCTGGGAATATGCTTTTATGAGAGAAATTAGGGGCAACATTTTTATTAAAAACTCAGGAAAAGACTTACGAGACCTAAAAGTAATAGTGACAATTTATCCTTTCAGGGCATCATTTTGTTTTCCAACACTCTTACCTTTTCTAAAATGCACCGTGATCCACTGATAACAAAAAACATGGGACTGGAAATGCTGTGGATGCTTATGCTTTTTACCCCCTTCCTTTAAAAGTGTTTGTGCCTGGCTAATTAATCCTGCTGAAAGACACCTTGTTGACAAAGACAGATCAGAATGTCAGACGGCTTACAAACTTACTGCTATTTGAGAGGGGAAGGGACTTTTAAGTATCATGTGGTTGTGTGGCATCCTGGCACGTGGAAGATGTGCTTTCGTACAGACAGGTCTGTGAACCCTGAAGACAGCCGAGGGAGGGGCCTCCAGCGCGAGAGCGGGAGCGGGAAGGCTGGCCGCCCGCCAGGCCCCACCGGTGTGCAGTGAGTGAGAGGGGGGCTGCGCAGGGCCTGTGGCTGGCACGTGCTTGTGGGGTGGGTTTGGAGCCAAGATGTGAGGAGGTGATTCGTTCCATAAGAGCTCCTCTGAGGGCAGTGTTTTAAATGGTGTTTTGAAGGTGGATTCATTTTTCATACTTGTGATCTCGTTTGCCAGTGGAATGAGCCAGAAGGGCAAATCTTAATATCTAGTCGGCTGTTTCAAGGTCCTTCAGGTAGAGTTAGAATGACATGGCAAGGCTATCACCTGAGAGAACAGATGCAGAGGCTAAGGGATCATTATTTTTATTAGTACCATAAAAATGCAATCAACATGTTTTACGTCACCTTGAAAGAAAGTTTTCCCAGGAAAACGAGGAGCTGCCTAGTGGTGTAACCTTATTTTATAGTACAGTGGGATGGAGGAAAGCCCCATAGGGTTTGATAAAACCAGTAATTCGGTAATTAACTGGTAAATATAGTTTATCTAATATGAAATTGAAAATTATAGGGTTATTCAGTAGGTTTTTAGATAAAAAGTTAATATTTTATGTTTTTAAAGTGAAATTCTGGTTACTCTTCATCTTCTTTGTTCGGAGAAATTAAACTATATCTTTTCTCATGGAAGAAAGGTTCAATTGATTGTTAACATCTTATTTCCTTTTTAAACTTTCATCATTTGTTGGATTAAAGTTAGCTATGAAGTTACTGACATTTGTGAAAACCCGGCCAGAATGATGCATGGGAGTCGGGCTTCCTGACATGTTTCTCTCATCTGTGGGCCTGTTGGAAGGATGTAGGTTGCTTTACTGCCATGCTGGCCTCGATACTGGAGCCTTTGATGTCGGCACAGTCTCATCTGGGAACCTGTGTCATTTCCTCTTCCTAGTACATTACTTTATTTCCTTTGCAGTTCTGGGAGGGACACTTTCCAGGTGTATGCAGCAAATAAGAGAAAATAATTAGGTGATCATAACCACAAATACAAATTGAGAGATCAACTTCTTATGTGTAGCAGATCTTAAGGGTGAATATTCTTAAATGTCTCCTGGAGTAGTCAAATCTACATTTTCTTTTAATTTGTAAATTGTGTATTAGGAGCTCCTAAGTGTGTATTCTAACAATTATAGACTCAAGAAAGGATTTATTATGCTGTCTTGAATTAGTTATTTTAGAGTAAATGAAATGTACATTTTGAGAGAAATGGCATCTATTGCTGGTGTATGTAAGTGAACTCATAAAATAATTCTCTGTGCAAGATTTGTGTGTTTATTTGGTGGTAGGGTAATAATTTTTTCCATTATGTAGATAAACTTGAAGATTATAATTAATATATGTGAAACTGAATAATGTAAATCATATTTAAGACATTAAATGTACCCAACATTATATTATGTTGGGGGGACTAATTAGAAAGGTGTAGTTATCTAAGTTTGAAAAAGTTCTGTATTAAAATACCTTTTTATTATGTATTCTTTTACTTTTTATTATTTGTGTTGTTTTCATGTAGATGATTTAAAGTTGATGTTTTGAGGCAGGATAATTTTATAAAAGAATAATCTTCAGGTTTTTTGCTACTTAGTAACCTAAGTATATATTTAAGACAAACTTAAAATCTATGCACTACATGTACTGTAAGATGACGAAATACACGTCTAAATAATTTAAAGTAGAATTTATAGCAAATGCCCACTAGGTGGCACCATGAGAACTCCAAATCTTGTTACTGGAATTAGTCTGGGCCCTGGATTACATTAGAGTAAGTTTATTCAGTTTGAAGTTCCTTTTTTTCTTATCTACTTAACTTTTATTCACTGTTCTTTATTAGTTGAATTTTCTTTGATAAAGAAGCTTAAAATAAATAGGAAAGAAGTACGGGTCATTACTCTCAAGGTAAATACAAATGAGAATGTGTTATTGTGTGTATATATGCATGTAAAACAAATGATACAAATTGCAAATATTGACTCTTACAACCCTGGGTTATTGAAGATAATGTTGAAAAATTAGGGCTTTGGGGTTGGGTGAGGCCAATAAAAAGTTATGCTGCATCGTGGGAATGGGTTTTTTAGAGTAGAAGAACATTAGGGAACATATAGATAAATCTTTTAGTTAACCATGAAAACTGGAAATTTGGAGAAGGTAAGCCATGTGCCTAAGGCAGGCAAGGCACTCCAGGTATTGAATAGCAATCATGGAAGTGTGTTTGTGAAATGGAGACTTAGTGTTATGGAGAGGAGACAGAATGTGTGTGGTACAGAAAGCTCTCTGGGAGCCACTGGCATGCCAGCGACGAACAGGCGTGGTTTGCAGAGAAGAACTGGGGAGAGCAGCAGCGCAGAAAGTTCCGTAGGCAGCAAGGGAAGCCCCCTCATAGGTCTCGGTTGTTCGCGCTAAGGTAACAGTGTGAGGGTTGTAATTGTGATGAATGTGTTGTTTTCTGAGCTCAGTCTGGTTTTCATCAAGTACACAGAAGATATTCCGATGCTGTTTTCACAGAATTTCAAGGGTGAAACATAGACCTGTCCCCAGGACATGTCATCAGAATGTGAAATGTCAAAGGAACGGTTCTTTCGGCAACAGTAGCTATTATTAAATGATGAGCTGGTGATCGAGTACAGGAATCCTAACTAACATAATAATCTTAACTATTTTAGATTTAGGTATTCACTTAAGATCACTTTTATGAGGGCGTGTTTCTTGATGGAGACTGATAGGTATTTCTTCCGTCTCAGGGGACCTTTGTCCTGCTGGCTAGATGTCCTGCTTTGTGTGAGAAGCAGGAGTCATCGCTACTGGGAAAAGTGAAATTCCCTTTTGTTGACTGGCCATAGGTGAGCCTCAGAGCTCGGGGAAAGCTGTCAGCTAGTAATAACAAGGCCATGGATTTTATATATAGTCAACCATGAGAGACCACCTGTTGTTCTAAAGAAAACTGAGGTCTTTTTGCACATGGTCTTCAAATACAGATTTCTGATAGTTTATAGTATAAAGATTTATTTTGTGGCCACTCAGCCTTTCCCCTGAGGCCTGTCTTTCAGAGATGCTGTCCTAGACAGATTGCCCTGGTCTGCTCTACTCTGAGCAGTTCAAAGCGCAGAAGGTGAGGGCGGGTAGGTGGACTGGGAGGCTAAATAAACCTCTCGTGCCCGTTGCTGCTTTTCAGCCAGTCACCCGGGGCCTCCAATAGCCCTGAGACTTGAATGTCTGTGAAATGGATCCGGAGGCAGAACGCTTCATAGACCCTTTGACCCCCCCCCCCCCCCCTTATCCTTTGCGGAAAAAGCTTAGGGTTTTGACTTGGTGGTGGTGGTGAAAGACGGACCTTTCCCTCTTATAATGGCCCAGGGGGCCCCTTGAAACATGGTTGACTTCAGGTTGGTTTAAGTTTTGACACATAGTCTCTGTATTGCCAGTTGTTGCTCTGCCTTATCGACAGTTTCCTTCCCGCTCATCTTAACTGAGAACGTTTTGCTTGCTGCTCCCCATGTCTTACTTCCGTCTCCACTTCCTGGGAAATTTAGTTGTGTGTAAAAAAGGTTGAGTGACAGGACTGAGATTTCCAGGACTTGAGCAAGCATTGTATTAAGTAGGCATATTAAGAGGAATAATCTAGTTACTGAGTATATGTAGCTTTTGACTTTATTTACTGTTTGGGGAATACTTCATTGCGAAGAAGGGAATTTAGAAACTGCTTAACCACGGAAGAGAAGAGCATCAGAGATGACCAGAAACGATGGTGGGGTGCAGTGAGTGGCTGAGGGGATGCGCCAGGGTTGGGTTTCTCAGGAACGGCAGGGTGCGTCTGTGGGGGAAAATTAAAGGAAGAGGGTAGGCAGGGAGGTGTCAGGGGTTGGTGTGCTGACGGATCTGGCTTTATATCACTTCTGTCTTCTCTTTCTTGAGTGAGGAATTCCTAGGCACTGGCAGCTGGATAATGTTTCCAGGTCAGTATTTCCTGAACGATGACTTCTTAGAGTCTCAGTTTTCGCCCTTGCTGCATCTGCCCTGGTGGTCTTCATGTACCGAGCCTGAAGGACTTGCCATCCACATATGAGGAGTGTGATTAGCATCATCTGCAATCCCACCTTACAGAGAAAATTACTTTTAGTGTCTAGTGTAGCTTTCTAGCTTTTTTCTGGCATTTGTGTTTTTACATTAGCACTATAGTATGTGTGTATATGTGTGTGTCTATGTATTTGTGTATATGTATATATGTATATGTGTGTGTGTATATATACTGCTTTACAGTTTGTCATTCTTGCATAGTGGACTGTGAATACTTTCGCATTAAACATTCTTCTATAACATACTTTTTAATAGCTGTACAGTATTTTATAAGTACAAACCATAATCTCCTATTGTTAGAAATTTGTCATTGCAAAATTTTCACTTTTTTTTTTGTGGTGGATAGGCTTACATAGAGACCTCTTTTCATATCTCTGATTGTTTTTGGTATAAATTGCTGAATTTCTTGGTCATATAAATACTTTTTTGCATCTGATATGTATTGCCAGATTATCACCCAAAAAGGTTAAACAAGAAGTCTTTTTATTTCCCTTTGCTTCCCCCAGTCAGGCTAAAAAACAATTCCCCTTCCTAACTCATTAGCTTTATTTGCTTGCTTTCTTTGAAAGATTCTTCTTTTAGAATTAGGTAGAAATTGAAACAATTTGTATAGAATATTTATTGCTTACTTTATTTTGCTGTCTGACTTTCTCCTTGGTATTATCATGGTCTTACTTTTCTGATCTAATTTCATTTTTATAATCGACATAACAACATTATATTAGTTTCAGTTGTACAACATAATGATTGAATGTTTATATGCCCAGTGGATCCGTGAACAAACACAGGCTTGAACTGCGTGGGTCTACTTATATGCAGATTTTTAAAAAATGTAAATATACAGTTAGCTGGTCCTTCACATCCCCAGGTTTTACATCTGTGGGTTCGACCAGCTGCAGATTGCACATTGTTTCTCACTGAGGTGGGGTATTTGAGGGTGCAGAGGGCTGATGGTGTGCGCTGTTCTGTGCCATTCTACAAAAGGGGCTTGAGCATCTCTGCGTTTTGGTATCTGCGGGGGGTCTTGGACCCAATCCCCTGTGGATACTGAGAGGCTGTAGTTAAGTTTTGGGGGAGTCAAAAGGTATATGTGTATTTTCAACTGCACAGGGTGGGGGGCTGGTGCCCCTAGCCCCTATGTGGTTCAAGGGCCCCACTGTATTGCGAAATGATCACCTCGGTGAGTCTAACTGATGTGTGCCACTGTACGTACAGAGTTACAGATATTTTTCTTGTGAGGAGAACTTTTAAGATCTACTCTAAGCAATTTTCAAATATGCAGTACAGGATTATTAGTATAGTTGCCACGGTGTACATTATGTCCCCATAACTTACATATTTTCTAACTGGAAGTTTGTACTTCAAAATTACTTCCAGAGGGGTGGGAGGAGGTGGAGGAGGGCATGGGGGTAAATGGTGCTGGAGGAGACTTGACTTGGGGTGGTGAACACAACACAGCATACAGATGGTGTGGTGTGGAATTTGTACCTGAAACCCGCATAATTTTGTTAACCAGCACCACCCACCAAAATTTTTAAAAATTAAAAATCAAAAAGTTCTTTGTGGGCATTCTGAGGATTTGAAAGAAAAACACTGAAAACAGAATATATTGACAGGGTGCCAGAGTCATGTCTAAAACTGATTAGAAATTTGAGTCTAGCTTCCAGTAATAAGTGTTTACCGTAACTTACTTTATTTGACGTGAAGTCTGCGTAATCGGGGTTGACGGAGTATAGCCTGTGGGCCAGATCTCGCCTGTCATCTGTTTTTCTATGACCTAAAAGCTAAGAATGGTTTTTATGTTTTAAATGTTGACAAAGTTCAAAAGAATATTATTTTGTGACGTGTGCAAATTACCTGGAATTCAAACTTCAACATCCGTAAAGTTGTATTGGAACCCAGCCGTGTGTGGTCATTCATGTATTGTCTGCGGCAGCTTTTGTGCTATCACAGCAGTGCTGCTAGTTGTGAAAGACGGCCCACAAAGCCTAAAATATTTACTCTCTGGCCCTCGGAAAAGTTAGCTGATCCCTGATCTAGAATAATATAGTCCAATTCACCTTTAATTTTGAGTCACTGAGGAAATGATTTCCTTCTTAATATATTGAGTTTTCTGAGAAACTTGGCAGTCAGCATTCAAGGGTGATGCAGCTCTCAGCTGTTTCCGAGCCTAATAACCCAATTGCCGGTCTCTTTTGATTGTGTAGATCAGTGGCCCCCGAAGTATGGTCTTTAGAAAGACCCCTGGGTATTCCTGAGATCTTTTCAGGGAGTCCCAAGGCATCTAGGAAATGCTCGCCTTCTGCTGTGTTGATTGATGCCTGCACTGATGACGCAGAAACAATGGTGGATAAAACCGCTGTGCGGGAGTGTGAATGGGAACAGTGACCCCAGCCTGCGTCAGTGATTAGGGCACACACTTGCGGTGGTGCTGGTGCAATGAGTGTCTTTGCTAAAGTAGGAAAAACTTAACTTCATTAAATCTCCATCTTTGGGTACATGCCTTTTTGATATTCTGTGTGACGAAATGGAAGTGTGTATAAAACACTTCTGCAGACTGAACTGCCATGGTTGTCGTACAGAACAGTACCTGTGAAGATGTTTGAGCCACGAACTAGCTGCTTCTTTGCTAGAACACCATTTTTGCTTAAAGGATGATTCACAAACTGTTGTTATTCAGAATTGGGAATTCGGCAAATATTTTTTTATTTAAAAAATTTTTTTACTTTTATAAATATTTTTTAAAATTATATTTCATTGATTATCCTATAAAGTTGTCCTGATTTTTTTCCCTTTGCCCCCTCCACCCAGCACCCACTCTCCCTCAGGCAGTCCCCCCACCATTGTTCATGTCTATTGGACATACATATAAGTGCTTTGGCTACTCCATTTTCTGCACTGTACTTTGCATCCCCATGGCTATTCTGTAACTACCTATTTGTACTTCTTAACTCTCCCACTTCTTCATCCATTCCCCCACTCCCCTCTCCCATCTGACAACCATCAAAAGGCTCTCTGTACACATGATTCTGTCTCTGTTCTTGTTTGCATAGTTTTTTAGATTTAATTGTTGATAGATATGCATTTCTGCCATTTTATTGTTCATAGTTTTGATCTTCTTTTTCTTAAATAACACCCTTTAGTGTTTCATACAATAATGGTTTGGTGATGATGAACTCCATTAGTTTTTCTTGTCTGGGAATCTCTTTTTCTGCCCTTCGATTCTAAATGGTATCTTTGCTGGGTAGAGCAATCTTGGCTGTAGGTCTTGCTTTTCATCACTTTGACTATTTCTTGCTAGTCCCTTCTAGCCTTCAAAGTTTCTTTTGAGAAATCAGCTGACAGTCTTATGGGGACTACCCTGTAGGTAACTCTCTGCTTTCCTCTTGCTGCTTTTAAGATTCTCTCTTTATCTTTAACCTTTGGCATTTTAATTATGATGTGCCTTGGAGTGGGCCTCTTTGTATCTGTCTTGTTTGGGACTCTCTGTGCTTCCTGGACTTCTATGTCTATGTCCTTCACCAAACTAGGGAAGTTTTCTTTCATTATTTTTTCAAATAGATTTCCAATTTCATGCTGTTTCTCTTTTCCTTCTGGCACTCCTCTGATAAGAATGTTGTACCTCTTGAAGTTGTCCCAGAGGCTGCTTTTACTATGTTCATTTTAGGGGGTTCCTTTTTCTTCTTGTTGTTCTGATTGGTTGTGTTTTGCTTCCTGTGTTCCATATCATTGATTTGATTCTCGGCCTAATCCACCCTAGTGCTCTTTTACTGTAAATTTTTCTTTATTTCAGTGAGTATATCCTTTGTTTCTGACTGAGTCTTTTTTATGCTGCTGAGGGCCTCACTAAGTTCCTTGAACATCCTTATAACCAGTGTGTTGACTTCTGCATCTGATAGATTGCTTATCTCCATTTTGTTTAGCTCTTTTTCTGGAATTTTGATCTGTTTTTTCATTTGGGCCATGTTTTTTTGTCTCCTCATTTGGGCAGCCTCTCTGTGTTTATTTCTGTGTATTAGGTAGAACTACTTGGACGCTGTGTCTTGGTAATGTGGCCTAATGTAGTAGGTGTACTGTAGGGTCCAGTGGCACAGCCTCCCCTATCACCCAGGCTGGGTGCTTGAGGTGTACCCTTCATGTGTGTTTGAGTACACCCTTCTCTTGTAGTTGAGCCTTGGTTGCTGTTGGTAAATCAATGGGAAGGATTTACCCAGGCCAGTCAGCTGCAAGGATTGGCTGTGACCACTGACCACCACCCTCAGCCCTCTGTGCAGAATCAGCTGTGCAGGGGTAGTGTGGTGGTGCTCTGACATGGTCTGTAGCTATTCACTGGGTGCCCTGGCCCTGGGCTTTCCCCAGTGGTGAATGCCCAGGTTAGCTCCCACTTGTGTTTTTCAGTCACTCTTCCTGAGCTATGAAGCAATCTGAGATGGCTGTTAGTTGTGCTGGGCTTGGAGAAGCCAAGCTGTGAATCTAGGCCAGCTGCTGCTAGTGCTGGGCCAGGGGCTTAACTGAGGCCAGGTGTTGCTTGTTTGAGAGGATTTTGGAAGTTGTGAAGCATGAGCCAAGACCAGCCATTCATATGGAAAAGCAACTTGGACAGGGCTGTAAGTTGGGTGGAGCAGAGTCTTTGGGAATCTTCAAGGCAGGTCAAACAGTATTAGCCAGGTTAATGGAATCTCAGCTTGCTGGCTCTGTGGCTTTATGGAAAAAGACAAGGGCCTTTGCTTACCTTGATGCCAGACACTTTAGTTTCTCCCTGTATGCTGTGCCTTTCAAGCTGCTACTGTGGTGCTAGAGCTCAGGGAGTGAGTCTGAGTAGGTGAACTGTGTGTGGGTTCTTTAAGAGGGACTGCTTGGGGCTCCAGAAGTTTCTTTCACTAACTCAATCCCTGCTGGTTTTTGCAGCCAAAAGTTGTGGGAACTTAAAATCCTAGCATTGGAATCCTGAGCTGGGAATCATTTCCCAAGATATCCCTCCTGAATTTTTTCCACCACACATGGGTATGGGACCAGCCCATTCTAAGTCTGTGCACCTCCTGCCTGTCCTGATGGATGTGGTTTCTTTAATTCTGTAGTGGTCAGACTTTATTCAGTTCGATTTCTGATGGTTCTGAGTGGTTGTTGTTGTCATTTTGATGTAGTTGTTTGAAGAGGTGAGCTATGTCTGCCTGTGCCGCCATCTTGACTGGGAGTCTGGCAAATACTTTTTCAAAAGTAAACAAAGTGAGCTGACACTTGAAGGAAAACAACTGACTGTATTTGTTGCCACTGATAAAATTCAAGTTTGCTACCCCAAATTAGAATTTTAGAGAACTTGTGTCTTCTACTTTGAGCTTGACAGTTTTCTGATATATAAAGAATTTTCTGGTGAAATTGATGGTGATAGTAACAAATGTGGTCTCATTGTAGTATGGGATTTGTCACCATTTGGAAGATCTGTGTAACTCTGGGAACCAGTATGTTCAAAATGACCAATGTGTGAAGTTACACACTCATAATGGGTAAAAAGATCCATTCAGTGTTTAAGACAGACCAATGGATTTGAGTGTATTAGCAACAGAAATTTCACTGATAGGAATTTATATTCTACATGGCAGCTAAGCTTGAAGAAACAACCACTCATCAAGTTATGGTATATTATCAAAAGAGAATATTAAAAAGACTACTAATATTTACTGTTTTCAATTATATCTCTATGTAACATTTTATTCTAATCCTCCAACCAGAACAACATCTGACAACAGACTGAGTACAGAACAGATAGGAGAATCTAGCCGTCTTCTGTTAATAAGATCTGTAGAAATGCAAAACAGTGCCACTTTTCTGACTATTTTTTGTTTTGGAAAATATACTTTTTAAAAATAAAAATTGTGTTAAAATAAAGTTATGTAACAGGCTTTAATGTTTAATCAAAATTTTTCAATTTGTTTTTTAAATATCAAGATTGGTAAATATTTACAGATATAATCCACATAATGGAATCTCTGAGGCCATCATTCATTTTTAAGAATGGAAAGGGAGGCTTTTAGACCCAAAAGATTAATAACCATTATTGTAGATTATGATCATTCACCATGAAGTTGGTTATATGAAATGGGAGAAGTCATTGCTACAAATTTCAACAGCACCTATTACTGATTTTCTGTCAGAAAAGTAATATATGAATACAGGCCAAAACTATCTCCAAAAGCTGTGGAAGAGGCTGAAACAAAAAAATTAAAAAATTAAGTTCTTTAAAAAGAAAAAAAACTAAATGGCATACATTTTCCAGATGTGGACGGTGACCTGAAAGCACACCTCTGACTATATGTCATCTAATAGTTAAATAATTATTATATAATTGCTATAATAGATATAATTTAGTGATAGTCTATTAGGCTTCATCCACTTTAACTCTGTTCCTCATTTAATGCCCTGCATAACAAGTAATACCATTAAGTCCCTCACTGTTGGTCACACAACACATTTTGAGAGCTGGGTTTCAAGAACTTTTTTTTTTTTTACTTACTCTAAAGCTCTTACTCTTTTCCCTTTCTTATGATACTGTTCATAGCAGCTGTACTATGTACAAGCATCAACTTTCTAAAAATGGGTTACAAGATCTTGTGGTAAAGGCTCCTTTTGACACCAAGGCTAGGTAAAGACTTGTCTTCAGTTTTAGCTTGGTCGTTACAGCAAGGAGGTGGTCTTCCGGAGTTACTGAAAGACAGTTCAAAAATGAATGAACTGAGCTGAAACATTTTGCTAGACACTGACCTCCACAGTAAATTAATTACAGCCCTTCTGATTGACTTGGGTAGAATGAGAAAAAATGAATGGTCAGCATGATTTGTGTTCTTTTGGTCATTTCTCAATTTAATATGTTTACTGTTGTGATCACATTTCCAGGCTTCTCCAGTGACAGTGACCTGGTGTCTCTCACTGTCGATGCGGATTCTCCTGCTGAGTTAGATGATGGAATGGCTTCCAATCAGAGTTCTCCCACTAGAACTTTTGGTCTCAGTCTTTCTTCGGATCCTTCAGCACTAGGGGCTGTGGCTCCTGACAGCGAACCGAACAAAACAGAAGAAGAACGGGAAAATCGTAGCCTCTTTCCTGGCAGTTTAAAATCCAAGCTTGGCAAGAGAGATTATTTGGAGAAAGCAGGAGAATTAATAAAGTTGGCTTTAAAAAAGGAAGAAGAAGATGACTATGAAGCTGCTTCTGATTTTTATAGAAAGGGAGTTGATTTACTCCTAGAAGGTGTTCAAGGTACAGTTTTATCTGTGTTAATATGTTTCTTATGTTGGTATCTGGGAAAGAAGTTGTATACATACAAGTATATCTTATGTTATAATCCTATGTAAAAACAGACCGAAATGATAAATAACTAAAGATTAAGTGACCTGTATATAGGTGTATATCTCTGGTTACACGACGGTATCAAATATACTGAACTATATGCTTTGATCAATTAATCAACAAAATAGGGTTTAAAAAAAATCAAGTCTCTAGTCTCTGTTATGAAAAATCCTTTTTTCCCCTGACGTGGTCAGTGTTCACCAGCCTTCACCTCTCTCAGGAGTGTCGACAGAGAGATTCTTCAGAGCCGTAACTCTCAGCGGCCTGAATAGACAAGGTGAAAGGGGCTTTTAAGTAAGAATGTGAAAGGTTTTCTGATTTGCCTGCTGTTTTGTTCTGTTGTTTAGTAGAGCAAACTCTCAGCTAACAAATGGGGGTGAAACGGGGCATGTGCAGTTCAATGTTGCTGAAGTCAGTAAAGACCTTACCTATATTTTAAGCATCAGTTTTTGTTTAATTATTTGCCCTTTCCTTATAGAAGCAGGGCGAAGCGTGCTGCAGTTAGTGACACAACTTCCCAGACACACACATTGAAGGTTGATGAGACCTTCCTTCCATGCTTTTCTTTCTAGAAAATTAACATTTTCATTGTTTTTTTGGTGGTCTTCGACTTGTTAGTATCACTCAGATTACCACGATGTCCTGTGTTACTAGTGCTTTTTTAATCCTACCCTCACTGTGTCCGGCGTCCTGTGGTCTGGAAGCGTTTTGTTGTCCTCTTCCTCGGATTTAAACTTGCATCCTTCTCCTGTGGTGTGAACATGAATATGTGGTTGTATGGCGTGGAAGGGGAAGTGTGGTCAGCGGCATGCTAACTGCTTTTTAACCAATTTTAACGAAGTCTGTTGTTTTTAATTCTTTTATGTCCACAGCTGCCTAGTGCCACCAGTTTCTGAACTTTGGGAGAGATTGTGCACCATGCATGTCAGGCAGCTGCAGGTCCCCCAAGTCCGTAACCACTCGTCACCTGCATTTCTGTTGCTGCTATCTTTTCGCTCGATCTCTTTGTCCTTGTGGCATTCTGGCTTAAAGATAGTTATTTTAGAGCCATGTTAATGGAGTTTCAGACAGGAGCATTTCTCTTGGTTTGACTGATAGTACAACATATATCATTTTGATACAGACTTGTTTTTCAAATAGTTTCATAATCTGTTGGTTTTTTAAAAAATAATTTATTTATTCATAGAGAGAAGGGAAAGGAAGGAGAAAGAGAGGGAGAGAAACATTAATGTGTGCTTGCGTCTCACACATACCCCCTACTGGTGACCTGGCCCGGAACCCAGACGTGTGCCCTGACTGGGAATTGAACTAGCAACCCTTTGGTTAGCAGGCCAGCGCTCAATCCACCGAGCCACATCAGCCAGGGCGCTATTGGGGTTTTTTGTTTGATAGTGAAGCATTCTGGTCTTAAAGATCTACTTATTTTTCTTCTTTGTCTTAACTCTTATTTTGGGTTGGGAGTTTAAAATAGGCATGAGTTGCAAACAATCTGCTCTGATATTTTTTCCTTTTCTTTTTAGATAATTTTTTGTGCTCAAACATCACTAGTGTTTAATTGACATAGATAAAACATATCAGTGTGATTCTTTTGTCTAAAGTCATTTACATATAACCCTAGAACACTTCATAATGTTACCACTTGATGGCACCAGAAAAATAAAAATCTTTGCTTCAAAATGAGCATTATGGATGCACATCAGCAAATAAAAAATATATTATTTAGTTACTTTGTGATTAGGGTGGTGAATTATTACTCCAATAGAACTTGATATCAAACCTACTAGATCTCTATCTTAAAGAATGTTATCATTTAACCATTTTTTTTAATAGTCATTGGAGGATTTTGTTTTCATTGCTTTTAGAGAGATGGGGAGGCAGGGAGGTGGGGAGAGGGAGAAACATCATGTGAAAGAGAAATGTCAATCTGTTGCCTCTTGTATATGCCCCGGGGATTGAACAGCAGCCTAGGCATGTGCCCTGACCAGGAATTGAACCTGTGACCTTTCGGTCCACAAGACAATGCTCCAACTGACCAAACTACGCTGGCCAGCGCAACCATATTTTTTTCTATTTAATATGTGCCTCTCTTTCTGAAACCACAATACCCATTATTGTCCTGGATTGTTTTTTGATGTTAATGTGCCATCAAATCCAAAAAGTTATAGTAGACTAATTGCTTGTAGCCTTTTATTGTTATTCAAAATGTGATCAATTTTTGTTCCTACAAACTGTGGAATCATAATCATTGAATTCTAATTTTTAAAGGACATGTAAAGTAACATGGTTATGTTGCACATTTAATTATGTGTCAGATGTAATATCAGGGCAGTGCTTCTGGTCCATGGATTATATTTAAAAGTATTATTCTGCTCCTAACAAATGCATGGACATTATCAAAAAAACTTTTGCCCAGTTCAATTGACATAATTGACATATAGTATCAAATTCAAGCTATAGAGCATAATGATTTGATAAATGTATATATTGTGAAATCTTACACTGACAATAAGTTTAGTTAGCATCCATCACCTCACATAGCTATAAACCTTTTTCTGTGAGAACTTTTAAAATCTATTTTTTTAAAAAAAGTAATTGCTGAGTTAATAGTACCATTTCTTTAATTCTTAATTTTTTAAAAGATTTTATTTATGTATTTTTAGAGAAGGGGAAGGAGGGAGAGAAACATCATTGTGTGAAAGAAACATTGATTGGTTGCCTCTTGCATGCCTGCAACTGAGGGCCCTCCTGCAACCCAGGTGTGTACCACAACTGGGGATTGAACCAGCAGCTTTTTGGTTTGCTGGCTGGTGCTCAGTCCACTGATTCACACCAGCCAGAGCAAAGATCTATTTTCTTAGCAACTTTCTATTTTCCTTTTTTTTAAATTATGTTTTATGGGTTATGCTCTTACAGTTGTCCTCATTTTTCCCCTTTGCCCCCCTCCTTTTGGCACCCCCACTCCCTCAGGCAATCCCTATATCATTGTTCATGAACATGAGTCATACTTAGGTTTTTTGGCTACTCCATTTCCTATATCGCAACTACCTATTTGTACTTCTTAATCCCCTCGCCTCATCACCCATTCTCCTGTACCCCCTCCCACCTAGCAACCGTGAAAACACTCTCCATGTCCATGATTCTGTCTCTGTTTTTGTTTGCTTAGTTTGTTTTTTAGGTTCAGTAGTTGGTAGATATGTATGTATTGACATTTTATTGTTCATAGTTTTGATCATCTTCTTTTTCTTAATTAAGTCCCTTTAACAGTTCATATAATAATGATTGGGTTTATTTTTTTGTCTGGGAAGCTCTTTTTCTGCCTCTGATTCTAAATGGTATCTTTGCTGGGTAGAGCAATCTTGGCTGTAGGTCCCTGCTTTTCATCACTTTGAATATTTCTTGCTAATCCCTTCTAGCCTGCAAAGTTTCTTTTGAGAAATCAGCTGACAGTCTTATGGGAACTACCCTGTAGGTAACTCCCTGCTTTCCTCTTGCTGCTTTTAAGATTCTCTCTTTATCTTTAACCTTTGGCATTTTAATTATGATGTGCCTTGGAGTGGGCCTCTTTGTATCTGTCTTGTTTGGGACTCTCTGTGCTTCCTGGACTTCTATGTCTATGTCCTTCACCAAACTAGGGAAGTTTTCTTTCATTATTTTTTCAAATAGATTTCTAATTTCATGCTGTTTCTCTTTTCCTTCTGGCACTCCTCTGATAAGAATGTTGTACCTCTGCCTGGGGCCACCCTCCCTGAGGCTGCTTGTCCCAGAGGCTGCTTTTACTATGCTCATTTTGGGGGGTTTCTTTTTCTTCTTGTTGTTCTGATTGGTTGTGTTTTGCTTCCTGTGTTCCATATCATTGATTTGATTCTTGGCCTCATCCACTCCAGTGCTGTTTTCCTGTAAATTGTTCTTTATTTCAATTAGTATATTCTTCATTTCTGACTGTGTCTTTTTTTTTGTGGTCGAGGACTTCAGTAAGTTCCTTGAGCATCCTTATAACCAGTGTTCTGAACTCTTCATCTGACAGGTTGCTCATCTCCATTTCATTCAGCTCTGTTTCTGGAGTTTTGATCTGTTCTTTCATTTGGGCCATGTTTTTTTGTCTGCTCATTTTGGCTGCTTCCCTGTGTTTGTTTCTATGTGTTAGGTAGAGCTGCTTTGACTCCATGTCTTGTCTTGGTAGTGTGGCATGATGTAGTAGGTGTCCTGTAGGGTCCAGTGGCACAGCCTCCCTTATCACCCATGCTGGGTACTTGAGCTACATCTACTGTGTGGGCTGAGTACATCCTCCTCTTGTAGTTGAGCCTTGTTTGCTGATGGTAGGTCAATGGGAGGGATTTACTAAGGCTAGTTAGTTGCAAAGTCTGGCTGTGACCACTGACTACCAACCTCCGTCCACCATGGAAGATCAGCTGTATGGGAGCAGGGTGGTGACCGTGTTCCTACATGGTCTGTAGCTGTCCCCTGGGTGTGCAGGCTCTGGGGTTTCCTGGGTGGTACAGGGCAAGGTTAGCCATCACCTGTGTTCTGCCCGGTGGCCACCCTGACTGAGCTATAAAGCAATCTGACATGGCTGCTACTTGTGCTGGACTTGGAGAGTCCCAGGAGAAACCAAGTTGTGAATCTAGGCTGGCTGTTGATAGTACTGATCCTGGCACCACTTAGCAAGAGGTATAGGCACTGGGTTCTCAGTGAGGCTGGCTGTTGCTTGTTTGAGAGATTTAGGAAGTTGTGAATCATGAGCCAAGACCAGCCATTCGCATGGAAAAGCAGCATGGGTGGCCTGTAAGTTGGTTGGGACTGAGTCTCAGGGATTCACCAGGGTGGGACAAACATCATTAGCCAGGTTGATAGTACCATCCTGCCAGCTCTATGGGAAGAGGGTTCAGAAAGGGTACATTGTTGTCTGCCCACCTTTCTGTTTGGGAGAAAGCTGTCCCGCAGCCCTTGCCTTGATGCCAGACACTTCAGGTTCTCCCTGTACGCCACTGGTACCTTGCAAGCTGCTACCGTGGTGCTAGAGCTCAGAGGAAGTGAGTCTGAGTAAGTCCATGTGTGGGTTCTTTAAGAGGAACTTCTTGGGACTCTGGAATTTTCTTCACTGACTCAATCCCCACTGGTTTTTGCAGCCAGATATTTTAGGTCTTATCTTCCTGTCTTGGAACCCTGGGCTGGGGGCCCTGTTGTGGGCCCGGGACTCCTTGCTCCTGAGATACCCCTTCTGGATTTTTATCCACCATGTGTGGATGTGGGACCAGCCTGTTCTGCTTCTCCTACCAGTCTGTGTGGATGTGGTTTCTTTATTTTCATAATTGTCAGACTTTTATCAACTCAATTTCTGATGGTTCTGAGTGATGGTGGTTTTATATTTCAGTTGTAATTTTGATGTGTTTGTGTGAGGAGGTGAGCTGTGTTTACCAATGCCACCATCTTGACTCAAAATCTTAGTAGCTTTCAAATATGCAATACAGTATTGTAACTATAGTCACCATGTTGCACAGTACATCCAGAAAATTAATTGATCTCATGAATCAAAGTGTGTAAATTTTGACCAATTTTACCCATTTCACCTACCATCTATCCCCTATTGCTGGCAACCACCACTGTCTTTTCTGTTTATGAGTTTAGTTATTTTTAGATTCCACATATAAGTGAGATCATACAGTATTTATCTTTGTGTGACTGATTTCACTTAGCATAATGTTCCCAAGGTCTACCTATGCTGTTGCAAATGACAGAATTTCCTTAATATTTATGGTTGAGTAATATTATATTATGCATGTGTGTATACATTTTCTTCATTCATCGGGGGATGGACGTGTAGGTTGTTTCCTTGATTATTGTAAATTATGCTTCATTGAATGTGGGAGTGTAAATATCTCCTCAAGACAGTGATGTCATTTCCTCTGGATATGTACCTAGCAGTGTAATTGCTGGATCATACTTTATGGTATAGTTCCGTTTCATTTTTTTGAGGCACTGCCATCCTGTTTTCCATGGTGGCTGCACCCATTTACATTTCCGACAACAGTGCCCAAGAGTTTGCTTTCCCCCACGTCCTCTCAAATACTTGTTACCTATGGACTTGTCACTGATAGCTCTTCTAACTGGTGTGGTGATGCCTCACTGTGGTTTTGATTTGGATTTCCCTGGTGATTAGTGATGTTAGATATCTTTTCATGTACCTGTTGGTTATTTGTATGTCTTCTTTGGGAAAATGTCTGTTCTGTTCCTCTGCCCATTTTATTAATCAGAATATTTGTTTTTGTGCTATTACGTTTTGTGAGTTCTTTATATTTCTTGGATATTAACCTCTTATCTGATATATGATTTGCAAAGGTTTTCATCCATTTGGTAGGTTATCTTTTCATTTTGTCAATTGTTTCCTTTGCTGTGTAGAGCTTTCTACTTTGATAGATTCACATTCATTTTCCCTTTTGTTGCTTTTGCTATCAAATCTAAAAAATCATCGCCAAGACTGATATCAAGGAGCTTACACTCCTATATTTCCTTCTGAATGTTTGTGGTCTCAGGTCTTATGTTCAAATCTGTAATCTGTTTTGACTTGATTTTTGTATACAGGGTAAGGTAGGGATATTGTGTCATTCTTTTGCATGTGACTGTTCATTTTTCCCAGCACCATTTATTGAAGAGACTGTTCTTTATCCTTCTTGACTTCTTTGTCATAAGTTAATTAAGTATATATACGTGGGTTTATTTCTCTGCTTTCTATTTTGTTCCATTTACTTGTGTGTTTGGTTTTATGTAAATAGTATACTTTTGATTACTATTGATACTTTTGATAGCCTAGTAATATAATTTGAATTAGAAAATTAGATACCTCTAGCTTTGTTGTTCTTTCTCCAGATTGCTTTGGCTATTTGATGTCTTGTGTGGTTCCTTACAGATTTTAGGGTTGTTTTTTCTACTTCTGTGAAAAGTACCATTGGAGTTTAATAGCAATTGTATTGAATCTGTAGGTCACTTTGGGTAGTAAGTACATTTTTAACAATATTAATTATTCTAGTGCTTAAGTATGGAATATCTTTCCATTTATTTTTGTCTCAGTTCTTTCATCTATGGTGGTAGTTTTCAGTGTACAGATCTTTCACCTCCTTGGTTAAATTTATTCCTAGGTATTTTTATTCTTTTTGGTGCAATTGTAATGGGATTTTTAAAAACTTTCTCTTTCTCCCCTGGCTGGTGTGGCTCAATGGATTGAGTGTTGGCCTGAGAACCAACGGGTCGCTGGTTTGATTCCAAGTCAAGGCACGTGCCTGGGTTGCGACCCAGGTCCCCAGTAGGGGGCACGCAAGAGGCAACCACACATTGATGTTTCTCCCCCTCTCTTCCTCCCTCTTTTCCCATCTGTCTAAAAATAAATAAAATCTTTAAAAAAATGTCTTTTTTTGATAGTTTGTTTTAAGTGCATAGAAACAAAATTAATTTTTGTATATTGACTTTATATCCTGAATTGTTTACTAGTTTTAACAGTTTTTTGGTGGAGTCTGGCATTTTCTATATATAATATTTTGTCATCTGCAAATACTCAGCTTTATTTCTTGTTTTCTGACTTAGGTGCCTTTTATTTCTTTTTCTTGCCTAATTACTCTGGCTAGGACTTCCAGAACCATATTCAATAAAATGACAAAAGTGGGCATCCTTGTCTTGTTCCTGCTCTTAGAGGAAAAGCTTTCAACTCATGACCACTGAGTATGATGTTGAGTATAACTGACATTATCCTTTAATTTGGGGAAATGGAGGGCTCTAGCTTGTGAGCTGAGTTGACATTTATGAGCAGAAGAGATGTTTCCTTGGGGAACGTTGTTCTAGTGTGACAGAACTGTTATGGAAACATCACTGTAACCAAAGCGTCATTTTCATTGAACTCCTGTTATAAGATTTGTTAACTGTGACCTTAGTTTGGGTTGACATGTGTTATAATAAAGTAATTATTTCTAGATATCTGATTATTTGGAGAAAGAAATCTTCCAGAGCAAAGTAGGAATGCTTTTTATACAGGATTCTTATGAGTTGGCAAATTTTGTTTTTCTAAATACTAACTGTTAATCCTAATCAAACTCTTCATCCTAAAGGAGTTGATCTGGGTTGTTTGTAGAACTGATAAAGATGGCATGAAGTTTTTCTTACTTAACTCGTGTTTGCACAGCTGAGACTAGATGCAAAACACAATAGCAGCAGTGTGTTTGCCCATCCAGTGGAGAAAAAGCATACCCCAATAGTGGTGACTTTGAATTCCCCTCTGAACCTGATGCTTTACTTACTCTGTCAGTCTAGAAATGGCTCCTGAAATTAAGGTACCCTCTACTCTTCTGAGTCCTCAGGTCTTTATGGATTTCAGAGAGAAAATCCAAAAGTCCCAATCGAAGGAATCAACTTGAATCTTTGAAGAGCATGTTTCAGTACATGTTTTTGCATGTCTGCCTTCTTTATATATTTCTGCAAGTGGCTGAGGTGATTGGTCTGTATTCTCAGTAGCTTATTGGAATGATTTTTATAGTGTAGAGTGGCAAATGGATGACATAAAACTGTTAATGAAGTATTTAAATAACAACAATAATTTATTATTTATTGCATGTCTGTCCCCATACAAGGGTTTTTTCCTAATGTTGTTTTTAATCCTCAGAACAAGCCTGTGAGCTGAATTATGACTGATCATACTGGGTTTTGTCTCAGGACACCAAAATTTAGAGGGTGCAAACATTTAATATAATGATTGTAAAAGCTTGGCACCTAGTTAGCAAGAATAATTATTTAAAACAGAAAGCTACCCGTCCATGAACACGGGATGAGAGGGCCTCCATCTTCAAAGCCTCAGCGTTGTCTCTCTGCCCGTTCTTTCACTGGGTCTCCCTGTGCTCTTCAGCAAGGCAGGGCTGTCTGGGTTTAAGGACCCCTGTGATTTGGTTGAGGCCACCCTGATCATCCAGGATAGTTGCCCTGTCTCAAGATTCTTACCCTTACTCACACTTGTAAAGTCGCGTTAGCCAAGCAGAGTAATATTTTCACAGTTTCTTTGATTAAGACGTGGACATCGTAAGGGGTCCATTAGTCTGCCTGCTGCACCCGTGAATTTACTCCTAAGTGATATAGTTGCAAGCATCTTAAGTATATATGCTATTTAACTTCCCAGCAGTTGAGGTTTTTCTAATGATCTTTCTTTTATTAATTTCTTACTTTAATTCCAAAGTTCAAAAAACTTTGAATGATTTCAGGTTTTTGAAAATTGTTGAGCTTTTCTTCATAGCCATGCCACCTACCTGTTTCATTATTTTAATACAAAGCCTTGAAATGGGGATGCTTGATACATTCTAAAATGTGTTTGAGGGTTTCCTGGTATTTTCTGTAACATGACTGTCTTTATGTTGTAGGATATTTTCTTGCCTTTTAGTAGTCTCTGCCTTATTTTTGATAGTTAACCTATTATTACAGGGTAATCAGTCTGTAATAATCATTCTGTAATAGTTGATTACAGAAAAATCTTAGGTCCTTATGATTAAATTGATTTTGGAACTATGTGAGATGCCATTAAATTATTGTCTGATTAATGAAAGCTCATCTGTTTTATTGGCTGTCAGAAAAAGCTCACAAATGTAGTAATATCTTGCTGTAAAATAGTTTTCTTGAATTAGTCCAGGCCATTGATAGTCCCTTTCCCTACAAAATAAAAGTACACTGTAGGACAAGAAAAAACAAAGATGATGAATATCCAGGACCAATGAAAGCAGAGATAGAAACAAAGAACCCCAAATTAGGGTTGTGGTTTGTTGTTGTTGTTGTTGTTGTAGTTGATTTGTCTTGTACTTGGAGGGGAAACAGTATCCCAACTTGCACTGTTAATAAAAGGCCCATTCTTACCCAAGCAATAATAAGAAGGAAGTTATTTAAGAATATGGTAATAATCCCTTAAAATACAATGATCCAGTGGTATGGGAATTTGCATTGTGTGATTGATCCAGGCCGTGGTTCAGGGAAAGGGAATCAGATGGATCCTGGCAAAATCTCTGCTTGAAGAGACACAGCTAAGAGACTAGGAAGACCAAAGCCAGAGTTTGCAGTTAGTGCTTGCAGGGTTATCGCTTGATGTGTAGTGTTTTCCTCTAGAGAGGGGATGACAGTGCAGAGGTTTTCAGAGCGTCTCCTGGGACATTCAGCAGAGCACTGATCAGCGGATGGGGTGTGAGGAAACTACCGTAGGCCGCGGAGCTGAGAGGGTTAGGGGAAACATTCTGAGCACTCACGCAGGCTGGGAACAGTTTCTGTTCCTGACATGTAGTAGTGCAGACTTCAGTCACAGGGCTCTGAGCAGAATGCCCAGGAAGAGTCTTGCTTCGGTTGTGTGAAATAATGATTAGCTGCCCGAGGCCCACCCTAACAAATCTTAGAAGCACATCTCAAAAGGATCAAACTGCTTCCAAGAAACATAATTGTACCCCAGAACAAAGCTCAGTAATATTTGTAAGACCAGAAAACTGTCAAACACCTAATAAGATAAATTTCACAAAGGCTAGCATCGAACTAAAATTTTCCATTTATTAAAGGAGCAGGAAACATATGAGCTATAATGATGATAAAGTGAACCAATCAAAACCTACTCAGAAGTGACACAGATGTTAGAATTATCAAACAAGGACTTTAAAACTTATTATAATTGTATTTATTTTGTTCAAAAAGTTAAGAGGAACATGGAAGATTTACAGAAGACCCAAATTGAACTTGTAGGGATGAAAGCTTCAATATCAGAAATGAAAAATATAAGCAGTGGGTTTGCGACAGATTAGGTATTGTGGAAGAAAGATTTAGTAAAATAGAGGATACAGCTACAGAAATTATTCAAAATGAAACAGATTAAAGAATAACGTGAAAATGACTAAAGTATCAGTAAGCTGTAGAACAACTTCTATATGTGTAATCGGAACCCCTGAAAAGGCAGGGGGAGAGGGAGACAAAACTGTTGAATAAATAATGCCTGAGAGGTTTTCAAATTTGATGACAACATTCTACAGTCTTGTGCCAGTAACTGATGGGGATATGGTCTGAGAAATGTACTGTTAGGAGATTTTTGTCATTGTGCAAACATCATGGAGTGTACTTACATAAGCTTGGGTGGCACAGATGACTACTGTCATTGTGCTGTACCTTTTTATGCCTGGTAGTGCAGTAGGTTTGTTGCACCAGCCTCACCACAAACACCTGAATAATGTGTTGCACTATGATGTTACAATGGCTACGATGTTGCTAGTTGATAGGAATTTTATCAGCCCCATTATAATTTTGTGTCAGATGTGTGGTCCATACTTGACTGAAATATTGTTACACGGTGCATGACTGTATAGGTCCAGGAAGCCCGACAAACCCCAAGCATAAGAAACATGAAAACTACACTAAGGCACATTATAACCAATTTGCTCAAAACCAGTTATAAAGAGAAAATTTTAAAATTAAAACCAGGCAGAAGAAGTGATGTACGGAAGAACAAGGATAAGAATAATCTCATTTTTTATTAGAACAATTTTACACAAAGAGACAATTGATGAACATCTTTAATAGAAAGAATAAAAAAGCCTGTGAACTGAGAATTCTGTACCCAGTGAAAGTATATTTCAAAATTTAAAGGCAAAATAAAGAGTTATTAATTGGAAATGATGGATATGTTCATTATTTTTATTATAGTGTCTTCTCTCTCTTTTCTTGGTCGGACTAGGAAAGTGTAAATATCAATTTTGTTGATCTTTTTGAAGAACTTTGGATTTTATTGATTTCTTTATATGTTTTCAGTTTCTATTTCATTGGTTTCTGCTTCTTCCCCTGCCCTTTTTGTGTGTAATTTACCCTTTGTTTTTTAGATTTTACCTTAAGAGGTGAAAGCTTCCGTCATTGATTTGAGATCTTCTTTACAATACAGATGTTTAAAGCCATGAAGTCCTTCTAAATATGGCTTTCACCACAGCCTGTGAATTTTGACATGTTGTTTACATTTTCATTAAGCTTGAGATGCTTTTCTAATTTTCAGTGTGATTTCCTTTTTAAGCCATAGGTTACTTAGGAATATATTCTTTAATTTTCAAACATTTGCGGATTTCCCAGGGTTTTCTTTGTTCTTGATTTCTAGTTTAATTCTCTTTTGGTTGGTGAGCGTACTTTGTATAATCTAAATTTCTTTAAATTTATTGAGATTTGTTCTGTGGCCTAGCACATGGTCCGTCTTGGAGAATGTGTACTCTGGAGTTTTTTAAATGGGGAATTCTGTAGATGTCAGTTTGCGTCGGCTGGTCGATACTGTTGTTAAGGTCTTCTACATCATTACTGATTTTCTGTCTTTGTTTTAGTGATTATCGAGACAGCTCTGTCTAATGATGAATTGTGAGTTTCTCCCATTATTTCTGTCAGTTTTTGCTTCATCTGCTTTAAGATACATGAGTATAATGTTTTCTTAATTAGCTTAACTTTTTAGAATTATAAAAATGTCTTTTTTTTGCAATAATATTTTTCTTGATACCTGTTTTGGTGGATGTAGTGTAGCTATTCCACCTCTCTTATTACTTTTAAAATTTTTAAGAAAATTTATCTATTTTTAGAGACGGGGGAGGGAGGGAGAAGGAGAGGGAGAGAACATCGATGTGAGAGAGACATCGGTTGGTTGCCTTCTGCACGCGCCCCAGCTGGGGAGCAGGCCTGCAGCCCAGGCATGTGGCCTGACCCCGAATTGAACAGTGACCTTTCCCTTTGTGAGACAACGCCCAACCAACTGAGCCACACTGGTCAGGGCCCTCTCTTACTACTTTTTACTTTCAGTCTGTTTCTTTGTCTGAATCAAAGTGTGTCTCTTATTGACAGGATATAGTTGCATCCTTTTATAAAAAAATCAGTCTTATGTTCTCTGCGTTTTGAATGACATATTTAATTCATATAAATTTAGTATATTTAATAATACACTTGGGTTTGTATCTGCCATCTTGCCATTTTCTATTTGCCTTGTCATTTTTTTACTACCTTCTTTTGTGATAAGGTCAATAGAAATTTTTTCTAGTGTATCACTTATTCTCTTTATTAAGGCTATATAATTATGCCCTGGCTGATGTGGCTCAGTGGATTGAGTGTCGGCCTGTGAACCAAGGGGTCGCTGGTTCGATTCCTGGTCAGGGCACATGCCTGGGTTGCAGGCCCGGTCCCCAGTAGTGGGTGCGTGAGAGGCGACCATACATTGATGTTTCCCTCCTCCTGTTTCTCCCTCTCTTCCCTTCTCTCTAAAAATAAATAAAATCTTTTTTAAAAAGACTATATTATTATGAGTTTCTTGTTTCCATAATATTTTTTCCTGAAGATTATAATAATAAGTATTTTAAGTTCAAACATTTTATTTCAGAGTAAAACTACCTTAATATATAGAAACTTTGCCTCAATGTAGCCACCTTTCCTTCCTATTACTTTTTTGCTAGTATTTCCATGTAGGGTACATCTTTATTTAAACCCTACAGGGTAGTGTTATAATTATTGGTTAAATGTACTTTTAAACCAGTGGGAAGAGAAATGATAAAAATATATTTGTACTGTCTTTTATATATATGTATTTTTAAAGATTTTATTTATTTTTAGAGAGAGGGGTAAGGAAGAGAGAAAGAAAAGGAAAGAAACATTGATTGGTTGCCCCTTGCACCCCCCCAGAACTGGGACCAGACCCACAACCTCTGCATGTGCACTGGCAGGGAATCGAACCAGTGATCTTTTGGTTTGTGGGACGTCACTCAACCCACTGAACCACACCAGTCAGGGCCTGCCTTTTACTTTTTCATTTAGATTTCCTGTAAGGCAGATTTACTGCAACAAATCCTCTCAGTTTTTATGTGTGGATGTTTATTTTGCCTGTATGTTTTGAAAGATGGTTTTGCTGGCTATTGGATTCTTTGCTGACCTTTCTTATCCCCCAGCCCCTCAGCATTTTGACTATGCCATCCCACTGCTCTGTAGTTTCCATTTTTCTGATGATACGTAAGTTGTTACTTTTGTTGAGATTCTCTAGTATATGATAAGTAATGGTTACCATTTGCTACTTTTAAGATGTTCTGCTTTGGCTTTTAACAGTGTGGCTGTTATGTGTTTAGGTGTGGATCTCTTTGAGTTTATCCTTTTAGTATTTGTTGTGTCCTTGGTATTTGATGGTCTTTGGGGATATGTAGACCAAAATTCATCATATTTGGGTGGTTTCCAGCTATTATGTCTTGACCCCCCCCCCCCCGCCTTGTTGGACTGCATTATGTGTATGTTAGCATATGTGTCTGAGTGTGGTCTCCCCAGCCCCTTTCATTTAATTCTACTCAGACTGGATAATTTCTACCCAGCTATCTTCAAATTTGCTGATTCTTTTTTTCTGTCAGCACAATGTATTGTTGAGTACTTATTAACTGCAAAATTTCTGTGTGGTTCTATTTTACAATTTCTGTGTTTTATTGTTAATGTCTATTTGATGGTCCATTGTCTCTGTACTTTTAAAAATTCCTTAAATATGGTTTCTTTGAATTCTTCAGACATATTTGTAATAGTTGTTTTGAAGCGTTTGTCTGCTAAGGTTTACACGAGTCCCCTAGAGACAGTTTTTATTGACTGCTTTTTTTCTGCTTATGAGGCATGCTTTTTCTGTTCTTTTCATGTCTCGTATTTTTTGTTGAGAACTTGACATTGTAGCGAATATAGCAACTCTAGGCTCTACCCACTCGCTTGGTCAATGATTGCTTAGATGTTGTGCTTAAGCTGCGTCAGTCAGTGAGGCTTCTGCCAGTTTCCTGAGAGCGTCTCTGGGGGTCAGGGCATTCAAAGCTCAGGCAGTTTACCAGCCTGCCTTGGCTTTTCCTCTCTGCCTGCATAGACTCTCTCATTCACTAGGAGTGAGCGGGTAGCTGGAGCCCTCTGTGGTCTGTTTTGTCCATGCGCGTAGCTTTCAGGATCCCCGAGAATATGTAGGAGCTCACTAGAGCACACTGTGACTGTCTTGTTTCCCAGATTTTCCTGCTAAAGTTTTGGCTTGTCTGTTGTTTGTCATTGATCGCTATTGGATTCAGTAGCACCAAGCTTTTTAAGGGAGACCTGAATCAGACCAGCTCCCCCCAGGAGCAGAAGGCTGCCGATCCTCGGCTCCGAGATTGCCTTGTGCTAGGGGATGTGTCAGGGTGGCTCCAGTTAAAACGCCCTGCCTCTCTCACTGCAGTTCAGTGCTTTTTCTTTATAAATGTCTCTCCATTTGTTGCGTGTCTAGAGTCAGTTTCCAGAGTTGTTCTTTGTGATAATTTTGACTGGTTTTGTCTGTTCAGAGGTTTTGCTGAGCTTCTCTCCATCCCACTTTGGAAGTTCCACCTTCAAATTGCCTCTGTAACAACTTTATAATTACTTTTTTTTGCTTTTGCTTGATTCTCATACATTCTTTCTCTTCCAATAGTCTGAGTGATTTTTTGAAAATGGAGTCTAATCATGTCACTTTCTTGAATTAAATCATTGCTTTGACAATAAAATTAATGATATTACGGTCTGCAAACCTATGGATGATTTGGCGTGTGCCTTCTGCTTTAGACTCGTCTTGAACCCTCCTCTTCAATTACTCTTCTGTAGCCTGACTGGCCTTCTTTTACCTCCTGGGAGGCACCAAGGTCTTGCCTGTGTTAGAACTTTCATGTCAGCTGTGCCCTGCTCGAGTGCTTCACTGTGCTGCTTCAACTGGTATCTCCTCCTTGTTTGCAGGTCTGAATTTCAATGACATTTCCTCAAGGAAGTCTTTCCTCACCTTTGTTCATTCCACAATAGATTTCCTGAACTTTGTTGTCATTGAACACTATTTTAAGTACTTATATATACATTAAAATAATTTGTGCAATTTATTGAATGAATATCTCTGTATTTACTTGTAATGTCCTTGAAGGCTGGCATTTTCTCATTATTGTATCTTCTGGCATCGTGTCTGTTACATGGGACATTCTCTGTAAATGTTTTCAAATGAGAATGATTCCATAGATACATATAAATGGGCACTTGACCAGGAGGAGGAAGCTTACAGGGCAGGCATCTGAAGGAGGTAGTAACTTGAATCCTAAAGTATGTGTAGTAAAGAGCCAGTATGTGTTACGGTACCTTTGAAAATACCAAATAGGTTTAAAATGCCTCCTGTGTGGTGTCTCAGCACTCCACACAGATATCAATATATTTGCCCTGAAGGTGTGACAACATGTAGAATTTAACCATTTGAAGTGGTGTGAATTATATGCATTTGTACATTTATATCTGTAGCTCTATTAATAGTGGAATTTGGGATTGAGACTTCTTGCTAATCGGATCCCGAGTTTGATTTTTAGCTTTAATAAGTAAACCTTTGTCTGGGCCGTGTGTTTCCTGCTCCAGCATGCTTGGAACTAGGGCTCTGTTCTGTTCTGATCAGACCTAACCCAAAATTCTCCAAAATGAGCATTTGATCTAAAACTCAAGTGTGGCTTCTGGGAAGCTATTGATTGATTTGCTGCAATACTTTTCCCATGTTCTTCTTGGGGGCGGGGTGGGGATGGAGCGATGCCTGCAGCACGTCCCCGGAGCCGAGCGACACCTGTAGCGGATCACAGTGGCTAACGTTGAGGGGAAGGACAACGTAGCTCAGTTTGGAAATGGTTGTATCAGAATAGTTGTGTCACCTTGGACCTGGAAAGGCTAATTCTGCACTGTCTCTAAAGAGATTTGGTTATGAAAGGAAGTAAACAGAAAACCTTGCTCTCTGGAAGTTTTTTTTATTTACAAGGTTTTTTTCTATTACCTTTCTATAAAAGGTCATCACCATAGGTGTTTTAAAAATTGCCTCTTTTAAAAAGAGAAAGAACCCTAGAATAATATAGGGTTACAAGTCTCCCTTAATTGTAAATTTTGTTAGCTTTGGAAACAGAACTTTCGAGATCACATTTGGACCCTCAGGAATGTCCATTTGAGGACAACTATTAGCATTCTGTATTATCATGTAATAATAGTAGTAATGATGACAGTGATCTTTCCTCTAGTTAGAACTCAAGCAGGATAAATTGAATTGTGAAACGGTGACAGGCCCCCTGGGTTCTACTGCCCACCACTGATGAGAACGTGCCTCCCAACGCCGGGGTCTTATGAGAAGGAAAGGAACTATTTATTCAAAAGTTATACAGGTTTAGAATAATGGCGGAACTTTGCCGTTAAATCTCACTCTCTTTAGAAACAGAAAACACCCACAAACACACAGTCCTGCCCCCCCTTGCCAAACCAGGCCAGTCAGAGGTACCGTCTCTCGGGGACAGAAATAGAAGTCTGTAGCTTAGCTGGGCAGATTCCTGCCTGCATCCTGGCTTCTTCCAGTGGTCTGTGCTCGGTTAGATAGGCTCCTGCTCTTACTCCAAAACTGCATCCTCACGGTCAGCCAGTGGGGGAGGTCCTTCTGCATTCTTTCAAACCCTGTGGCCAGGACTCCCTTCTCTGCTCCCAAGCCTCATGGTGAAGAGAGCAAGAGAGAAAGAGAGAGAGTCTCATGGCTCTCCTCTCCTTCCCACGTGGTCCGAGCTCCCGCATGTCTAAGAGAGAGCCTGGCTACCCTGCACCTGAGTTTAAATCCCAGTGTGGATCTTCCTCTGTAATCCCACTTCCAACTTCTCCCACACTGAGTTACACCTGCCAGTGGTCGTTTCTTCTGCCTTTCTGGGCTGCCATTGTTGGTCTGGGCAGGCATGGCCCCATGATGCGGAGCTAGCTGTCTTCCTGCTCTCAGGCAAGTGCCGTAAGCCCCTCAGCTACATTGGATCGTGGGTTAGAGGCACGCAGCCGGTCTTCCTGGCTCCAAGCAGGCCCAGCTATTTAACATTACTAAAACCCCTGGCCAAGTTCTTTAGATATGCAAAGTAACTCTCAATGGCCCTGCTCTGCTTCTCCCTTCCCCAAGCTGTAGCTGTGGGGATTTTCTCCACTTTGGGGGACCCCTAGCTCTGCACCCCATTACAAAACTGTATTTTGGGCAGGATTTGGTTCTTCATTTGTTGGTCTCACATCAAAGATATATGTATCCAGTGGGTTTAGATGGGATGGGTATTATACATTAAAAACAGTAAGGAACCTTCAAATAAACATATGATACTCAGCCAGTTTAGCATATTGTACCTGATTGGCTTATATGTTGTATTTCCTGCGGAATTAACAACTGAAGGAGGAAAGTCTGGTTGAATCATTTGCTGACATGTTTCTTGAATTGTTGGCTATTTTGGTGTCAACATTTACATTGAGAGTTTCGTGTTTCATGCCAAAAATGTTTACTATGAAATATAGCTTGGGAAAGAGAACCACTCTCTTGGTTTTGCAAAAAGCTAGGTAAAGCAGTGCTGTGTGGGGTAAAGTAGCCATGGAGTTTTATATTCAAATTGTATGAACGGTAAACAGAACATCTAAAATAACCGCTTGCACATTGCAACAAACACATCATCATTTGCTTAAAAAAGAGTTATAATTACAGTTGACGAAGCATGGACACCATAAAAATGCATTAGTTCGGCTTGACATGCTAATTACCTGTTTTTGCAGATGTTTTTATGTATTGTTGTGTGAGCAGTTTACAAAATAATTACAGGAAAGTCATATGGAAAATAAACTAAGTGGGTGGTTTCTCATCTAAATATTTTCATTCATGTGGAGCTGTGTGAGGCGCAGCTGCTCAATGGCAGAGGCAGAGACAGAGACGAGGATTTCGAAGGGTTTTTCATCAGATGGACTCTGTCATCAGTATCACCACATTTTTCTATATTTAGCCACACAGTTTAAAAACATTAAAATGAGAAGGTAGCTTTAATCCCTGCAGTCATTGCAAAAACATTGTGATGAGAAGAAATGTAGTTATGGAGGAGCGTGGTGGAATACACCAAATGTAACTAAAAATCCCTAAACCGAAGACCGCTGCTCTTTCAGTGCCAGCAGGCTATGATGCACTTTGAGAAAGAGTTCATCATTATTTTGTAATTACTTGAGTCACATTGTCTTATATAGCATAGCTTACATTGTATCTTAATTAAATACTGAGTCTTGTATAAATTGCGCAGAAGTTCGGCACATCTGTTCTCTTTTAGGAAGTTTTGACAACGTACGATCTGCTTTTCCTCAGAAGCTGACTGTGTTTCCATTAGTGGTCTCAAAATGTGTTTCATTTGAAAAATAGTCCAATAATTGTGTAGATAGATTATATTTTTTGTGAACTTTTAAACACATTTTAAAAATTGTAATTATCAAACAATAAAAAGAGAGTTTCTAGACTTCTCTCTGTTTTACACAGTGACTTTTAATTGGAATATCTGTGGTGTATTGCCCTCATTGATACTCTTCTGGCAAGTTTCCATAAAATTAAATCAAAATGTAGATTTTTGTTTTTGTTCAACATGCCACTTCTATGCTGTGTTTTTCTATATTCCCTTTGTATGCATTTCACCTACTACACCGGGGTGTCCAACCCACGTCCTGTGGGCCGCATGCAGCTCAGGATGGCTATGAATGCAGCCCAACACAAAATCGTAAATTCACTGAAAACATTATGAGATTTTTTTGTGATTACTTGTGGAAATGTGTTTCATGTTTGGCCCAAGATAACTCTTCTTCCAGTGTGGCCTAGAGTGCCGAAAAGTTTGGTAAAGACAAAAATTGCACACATTTTCTGACGTGCATTTTATGTAACTACTGTTTAAATTAGAGAAGGCGCTACATTACTGAAAGAGGTAGTTGAAGCATCTCTAGGCATGAAGGTATTGGTATCTGTGGGGTGGATGGACAGGTCCTTCCTCTTCCTCTTTCCAGGTCTGAGGCCTGGTCACAGGGCCCTGGCCAGAAAGAATGTCTTTTGTTTTGGGAATGGATTGTAACGCCCTCCTTATTTCCTTTTGGAAGTGGCTTCTTATCCTGTGACTGCTTCTTGACCTCTTCTTTACACAGAGCTAATGTAGTTTAGAGTCACACATAGGACACGTGCGCTGATTGTTTGGGACACGGGGTTGTGGTCTCTCTCGCCCTGGCCCGCTCGCCATCCGTGCACTCCCATGTAATGTGAGCCATAAACAGCGTGTCCCCATCTGCTAGTCCTCCAGGAGGTTTTTTCGGAATATCATGAACACTTAAGCAGCTCCCTGGTTTGGAGATCCTGCGTTACAGTGTTAGACCTCCATTAGACTGCGTTACAGTGTAATATTGGTGCAAAGTTTTCCATTCATCTAGTAAAATGTTATTAAGGATCTTCTATATGTAATGTTCTGTGACACCATTGAAATGACTGAACATTGAGATGACTGTGCGTCTGGAACATAATAGGTGCCTAGTAATTATTAGGCATCTTTAGTATTGAAAGAGGTGGGAATAGTGATTATGGAAAACTTCCTACTCTGGTGGCTTCTGTAAAGAAAGCCAATTGCCTGGGAGGCTTTTCTTTGTTACCTAGGAATGGAATACTCTGGAAGTATTGCTTGACATATTCTTTGAATTGCTTAAATGTAGAGACATATGTATTATCTTCGTATTAAATCAGTCTGAAGAAAGATGGGATGGAGTTTGTTCTAATTCTGTTATCCACTGAGTCAATTTAATTGTTTTTTAAAGATTTTTATTTATTTATTTTTAGAGAGAGGGGAAAGAAGGGAGAGAGAGGGGGAGAGAAACACTGATGTGTGAGAGAAACATTGGGCAATTGTCTCTTGCATGTGCCACAACCCAGGCATGTTCCCTGACCGGAAGTCTAACTGGCAACCTTTTGCTTCACGGGATGCTGCCCAACCGGCTGAGTCACACTTGTCAAGGCTCAGTTTAATTTTTGGAGATGCATTAAAGGAGTGTGTGGAACTTTTAGTATTGAGAAGAATTAGCTGCATATAGTCAGTAATTCTGTTGATTACATCATCTCAATATACATTGAGAAAATACAATTGTTCAATATCACAACGTCCAGGAAAACAATTGTTAGACTTCAGAGTCTTCCATAGATTCGCTACTTCTCTTAAGGTGCCTCTTGTAGCCAGTGAAAGAGTGGGCACAAGCCTTGATGGGGCTGGGTGCTTCCTTTACCTACCAGTGTGGCAGATAGGAAATCCTTAAGTTTATGGAGATACTAGATTTTCTTTTTATCATGAGGTAAAGATTTAGCTCCTTGGTTTTAATTCTTTATTTCTCCTTCTTGCATTATATCTCTAGCTTTTAAAATTCTCTTTATCTTAATCTTTTCAGAGTTATTCGATTAGAACATAAAAGACACTTAGGGGACTGTTTATTTATTTATTTATTTATTTTCATTTATTGACAAGAGTTTATCATCACAAAGAGACTGGCCAGACAATGTTGTTTTGCAGAAAAAGAGGGGAGGGAGCAGAAAGAAGTTCTTGAACCTAAGAGAAGGCTATCTCTGTAGGTGTTTAATACTCTGTGATCTAATATTGTGTTAGTTTTCATTCAGTGATATTGGCGGTAGAAAAACTGCTAAACAACATTGAAAGCAATATAATTGAGGCAATGCGTGGGTCTGAATTTCATTGTGACTTTTGCTTTTAGTATTGTTTGGTGACTCTTTGACCTTGTGGGGGTCACATTGACTTGGTTTTATAAAACTGTCTCTAGGGGGGTCAGTTAAATGCAAATGGGGAGCAGATTCCTGACTGACGGGGTTCGGGCTGTGTGCAGAAAGGCCCATGGCTCCAGAGTTGTGGTAGACACGCTGCACAATAAATTCTTGTTCCCTCAAGGTTGTCTTTTGTTGTCAGAACTCTTAGCATAAGTCAGATATGGTAGGCTATCCCTGAAAAGAACAAAATACCATTAAATAAAATAATTCAGCACTTAAAACTATAACTACCAAGGCCATCTCAAACAGGCATATTCTTTTATGTAACTAAAGTTATCAAAAAAAAAAAGTAAAAAAAGAAGCACCAACAAACAAAAACTCCAACGAACCTGGGTTGATTGGCTGTTCTTTCTAATGTGGTGAGTCTGAATGAAACCAAGCATGCTTGACCAAGAGCACAGCGGCACAGGGCCCACTGGGGAGTGTGGAGTGGAGAACTGGATGTAAGAATTTAAGATGTGACGAAGTGGAGTCTTGTGTGGAGATTACGTTCCGTGCAGGTGGCAAAAATCACGTATAGTCAAACCACTCTTGAAAATCCCGTCCAGTTGCCTGTGAAGTACAGATGTAGACACGCCGTCGTTCAGGAGGCCCGAGGGGCCCGTTCTTCCCCAGCATCGCTTCCCTCTTGTTGAGCCAATGATGAGGTATTAGCTCTATTCTTGGAGTGATTAAGGCTGAAAAAAAAAAACCCACTACTTTTTATTCTAGTTTGTGACACTGACTTAGTTCCATGAGGAAAAATGTCTTTTTGCTTTCTTGTGGGTAAATGAAAAAAGGTGTTTGTTTTACGAGGAAACCGGGTAGCCAGGATGTGTGAGAGACCAGTGTTTCTCAGAAAGGCCCATTTTCTCTTTTCCATGGTGGGGCCTTTCCACCCCGAGTGGCCCTCATTTTCCCGTGTGCCAGACCGCTGCCTCCAGGCTCGCCTCCTCTCCGACCCTCCCCTGCTGTCCTGTCTGATAGGCTCCCGCCTCCACTCTGTGTGTTGTTTTCTCTTCCTCTCTGTCCATACGCATCTGTGCTTGTCCTGCTTTCTGCGTTTCTGTTGCTCTTCTGCTCGGTAACAGTAAGGTCATCTAATTCACATTCAGTTACCTGACATGTGGCGTCGTAATGTTACAGAACAGACAAGGGGGGCCTGGGACGATATACTATTATTGGAAAAAAAGCTCCCAGGTCCGTCATGTCCGCCGCCCAAGGAAAGACGTCTCTCAATGCCAGAGATTCGTGAAAAGGAAAGGAAATGTTTATTTAATGCTATACAAACTTAAAGTAGTGACCTAATGTCTTTATCAAAAATCCTAGAGTCCCTAAAAACACCCACAAACAGACACAGTTCTTCCTTCCTTCCCCCTTTACCCAGTCCAGAGTACCGTATCTCAGGAAAGGAAATAGAAGTCCACGGCTCAGGCAGTCCTCTGGTTCTTCCCAGTTAGTACCCCATCTCGACTGGGAGACCTCCCTGGGTTCCCGGCACCCTCCGCTGAGTTGCCGGGATCTCTGCTAAAACCAGGTGGTGGTTCCCCCTTTTAAAGCTGCGGGGGTTCCCACTCTGGCAAAGGCACGTGGTCCTCTCTCCCAGGGCCATGGGAAGGGAGAGTCCCCACATGTCAAGGCCACGTGGTTCTCCCTCTCAGGGCTGTGCATGGTTCACCTTACAATGGCTGCCGTGTCTGGGTTTAAATCCCTGCGCCCAATCTTCCTCTGCAGCCCCATTTCTGACTCCTCCTACACTTGGGCACACTTGCCCTCAGTCTGCTGTCTTCTCCAGCTTTTCTGGTCATCATCGTGGGTCTGGGCAGGTGTCACCCCATGTCATGGAGCCAATCTTCTCCCAGCTCCCATGCAAGCGCTGTAACCCGGGGGACCTGCCCCCCAGTTACATCTTGGTGGGGAAGTTACTTCCATTCCCCTGGCTCAGAGCATGGCCATAGCTATTTAGCATATTTAAGCGACCAGCCAAAGGCTATAAGTATGCTAAATGACCACGCCATGGATTAGCTGCAAAGCTGCCCTGCATACTCTTGCTCTGTGTGCCCCTTCCCCCAACTCACACCTGTGGGGGAAGGGGTGAAGACACCTTAAAATCTCCTGGACACCTTGAGTTCTGGACCCCATTTCAAATGCCTGTTTGGGATCCCTCCTCTTGGCTGCACCCTGTAACAGTAAGACCTGGTTTGGAACTGAGAAAGGCTTTTCATATCCTTGAGCCTTAGTTTCTTTAGTTATAAAAGGAAGCTCATATATCTCTTGAAATAGAATTTGATATAGTGAAGGAGGGCCAAATGGCGATGCCTTCTTGTATAAATTAGAATTCATGATTGTGTTATCTATAGACTATGCCTCCTATAAAACCTCTCTTAGTGACTTACGTCAGAGTTGGTGCTTCGAGAAATGCAGGGCAGTCAGTCCAGTGTTTCTAAAAGTTTCAGCAACAAGTTTGGAATTTGTCCCCATTTCTGTTGAGTGACATGTCTTTTCACAGATCACACTCTGTAATCATCCTGTATCAATCCTCTCTCCTGCTCAGAAATTGATAAGGTAGAGAGTAAAGAAATACAGGTTAACACAGTATACATATGATATCTTTTATGGTACACCAGAACTTCTTGACAGAAAAGTTAGTATTTAATGGGAACAGTCTTTTCTGAATGCTAAAACCCAGTGGGAATTTTTGCTCTATCTGAATGATTAGCAGAAATGTAGAAAAATGTATGGAAGGTGGTAGTTTATCTTTAGGTAGAATATAAAATATGTATCTATTTTAAGAGTGTTTATTAAGTGTCTACATGCATATATGAAGAAATAATAGTCACTAATTGGGATTATAAAATTTGAATTCCAGATTTTCCTTGAAAAATCATCCTTATCAGCTGCGTGTGTTTTAAAATGAAAATTAATAAATTAAGATGGTTAGAGTCGATTAAAAATGTTTAATCAGTTAAAGTCTGTTTAAGTTATTCAGACATCTATGGATTAGTCCTGTATTTCCAGTACTGTACTCAGCAGTCCTGGTCAGTATCCGGCAGCAGAATCTGTCAGGGGTGCTGGTCATCCTTGCCCAATGCTGTTGATCAGCACTGGCTGTGACCTACTTTTAAGGGACTGATAAGGAAGGTGTCCTAGTAGATATGTTTAAGGTTGCATTTGAAAGGCCTTCCAGTGTTTCCATCACTTCCTCATCGTTTCCATGGAAGCGGAATCACTGTCCTCAGCAGGAGTCCATCTCAACTGCCTGCTTCCAGTTCTTGGTTCTCTGTTCCTATGGAGACTGCCTAAAGAGCGGCAGAGATACCAAAAGTTTAAAACACAGATTTGATCACAAAATACGGTTTTAACTCTAGTTTTAATTGGGCATTGCATAGTCTTGGCATTTTTGACTTTCAAATTATTTTGGGAGACAGGTTGATGTCTTCAAATCAAGCAAAATTAGAAGTTTTATTAAAACGTATTCACACTGAATGAGAAAACTGAATGGCCACAGTTTCTGTCAGAGTTGAGCCTCAGAGCAATAAGAAGTTCCAAATGAGGATTTAAATTAGGGTTTAAAAGGCGTAACCTGAAGTGAGGAGAGCTGGTGATAATGTTAGAGCCCATAAACAGCAAACTCGAAACAAGGGCTAGTTGTGTATAGAATGTGGAATGCTTCTTGTTACTGTGGCAGACTCCATCTTCAAAATATGTTATACTTAGGTGATTTTTATAGATTATATCCACTCTTCAACTGAGAAGAAAACCTTGGGTTTTGAAGTTAAGTAATTTTAAGGACAGGGGTAGGAAGCATACTGTTATTTTTTTTATTGAGGTTTCAGGTGAGTTAATAGATTGTTCCACAGTGAAAAGGCAATAGAGATTTTTTCCGCTAACCAAGACTGATTATCTTTGTTAATTTCTCGTAACAAAAAGAATAGATGGAATAGTAATGTAAAAGCTGTGAAAACAAGTTATTTAGCAAAATTACAATAACAACTTTATTGTACTTTTTCTTTGAGGTTTGTATTTAGTCAGGGTTCTTTGGTTTGCATGTGAAAAATCTAAGTTTGAACTACCTTATGCAGAGAATGGCAGGAACATAGGTGCAGTTGAAATCGGGACCCCAGTCATAGTAGGATTTTTTTCTTTGTAGCTCATACCTGTTTTTCTTAGTCAAGTTTCTTCTTTCAGGTTGGCTCTTTGCCCATTGGCAGAAACTATGGCTGGTGAAGTTCCCACTCCTCATGTCTTGCGTGTGTGTGTGTATTTTTTAAAGATATATTTTATTGATTATGCTGTTACAGTTGTCCTAATTGTTCCCCCCTTTGCCCTCCTCCACCCGGTATAACCCCATTCACTCCAGCAATCCCCCTCCTTAGTTCATGCCCATGGGTCATGTATATAAGTTCTTTGCCTACTCCATTTCCTGTACGGTTCTTCACATCCCCCTGTCTGTTCTGTGCCTACCAATTTGTACTTCTCAATCCCTGCACCTTTTCCTCCAGTCTTCCCCCGCCACCCAGCTGATGACCCTCCCACTGATCTCCATATCCGTTACTCTGTTTCTGTTCTGCTTGTTTGCTTAATTTGTTTTTTAGATTCAGGTGTTGATAGTTGTGAAGTTATTGACATTTTAATGTTCATAGTTTTGATCTTTTTCTTAAAGAAGTTCCTTTAACATTTCATATAATAATGGCTTGGTGATGATGAACTACTTTAGCTTTACCTTGTCTGGGAAGCACTTTATCTGCTCTTCCATTCTAAATGATAGCTTTGCTGGATAGAATAATCTAAGTTATAGGCCCTAGCTTTTTATCACTTTGAATACTTCTTGCCATTCCTTTCAAACTTGCAAAGTTTCTTTTGAGAAATCAACAGACAACCTTATGGGAGCTCTTGTGTAGGTAACTATCTGCTTTTCTCTTGCTGCTCTTAAGATACTTGCTTTACCTTCAACCTTTGGCACTTTAAAATGATGTGTCTTGGTGTGGTCCTCTTTGTGTCCAGCTTATTTGGGACTGTCTGTGCTTCCTGGACTTGCATGTCTATTTCCTTCACAAAATTAGGGAAGTTTTCTTTTGTTATTTTTTCAGATAAGTTTTCATTTTCTTGATCTTTCTCTTCTTCCATGACCCTTATGATTTCACTGTTGGTACGTTTGAAGTTGTCCCAGAGACTCCTTACCCATTTCTTCTTTATTTTTTTTTTCTTCTTGCTGTTTTGATTAAATATTTTTTGCTTCCTTGTGTTCCAAATCATTGATTTGATTCTTGGCTTCATCCACTCTACTGTTGATTCCCTGTAAATTTATCTTTATTTCACTTAGTGTAACCTTCATTTTTGTGAGTCTTTTTTATGCTGTTGAAGTACGCAGTGAGTTCCTTGAGGATCCTTGTAACCAGTGTTTTGACCTCTGCATCTGATAGATTGCTTATTACCATTTTGTTTAGTTTTTTTTTTTTTCTGGAGTTTTGTTCTGTTTTTCATTTGGGTCTCTCTTTTTTTTTTTGTCTGCTCATTTTGACAACTTCCCTGTGTTTGTTTCTATGTAGCAGGCAGAGCTGTGCTTTGACTCCCTGTCTTAGTAGCATGGCCTGTTGTAGAAAAGCACACCTGTGAGTTGGACGCGGTGTAGCCTCAGGTTTTTGCCAGGGCAGGGCAACCCCTGTAAACCAGGTTGATGGAGTCTCAGATATGGTGTTGCTGCTCTGTAGCTCTGGGTGGGGGAGGGCCCAGAAAAGGGACAATGGCCACTGTCTGGCCTCTGGAGTTTTGTCCGGGAGGAAGCTGTCCCCTGGTACTTACCCTGATGCCAGACATTTCAGTTTCCCCCCGTATGCCACTGGTGCCCTTCCAGCTGCTGCCCTGGTGCTGGAGCCCAGGGGAGTGAGTCTGTGTAAGTCCTAAGTCCACTGTGGGCCCTTTAAGAGAGCGGTCCCCAACCTTTTTGGCACCATGGATGGTTCCTTGGAACACAATTTTTCCATGAACTGAGGAGAGGGAGATGGTTTTGGTATTATTTAAGTGCATTGCATTCAAGCTTACCTCCTGCTGTGTTCCCAGGTTCCTGACAGGCTCAGACCAGTACCAGCCTGGGCTGCAGCCCAGGGGTTGGAGACCCCTGCTTTAAGAGGAGACACCTGAGAAACTCACAGGTTCTTCCACCACCCCAACTGCCACTGGTTTTTATAGCCAGAAGTTATGGGGACTTAACCTGGCACTGGAACCCTGGGCTGGGGGTCTGGTGTGGTGCTGGGATCCCTCGCTCCTGAGGTATCCTTCCCGATTTTTATCCACCACATGTGGGTGTGGGACCACCCATTCTGTGTCTCCGTGTCTCTGTGTCTTTGCCCCTCTTCCCCGTCTGGATGGATGTGATTTCTTTAAGTCCTTGGTTGTTGGACTTCCATACAGCTTGATTTTCTGCCGGTTCTGGGTGATGGTTGGTTTGTCGTTTAGTTGTAATTTTTGCTGTGGTTGTGCGAGGAGGCAAGCCAGGAAGTGAGCTGTGTTACCTGCGCCTCCATCTTGTGATTTTCAGAGTCAGGCCCTTGAGGGCCTGTTGCATCGGCCTTGGCGGCTTTTCCTTTTTCTCCTTCTGAGACTGGGAGTGAGGCCCACATCCGTATCCCTGCATGCCTGCAGGTCCCTGCGAGTCTGCAGGGCTGCACGGGGCTGGGGCAGAAGTCCGCATGGGCGGCTGCGCGGAGGCCAGGCCTGTGTGCCCCACTCCTCTGATTTCCAGTGTCAAGAACAGGGAAGGGCCGATTCTATTCCTCTCTTCTCCAGCTGTGGCCGAGAGGGTGGGCTCTGAGACTGGGGCAGCGAGTGCCCTTGGCTGACTCGTAGTGACTAGGGGGACTGAAATCTGAAACAAGGTAGCAGCTTTCATTCAACCCTGGTCGGTAAGGGTTGGTGGTGGGAGGTGGCGAGGGGAGAGGCAGAGCAGTAGGAAGGGGAGCAGAAAGGGGCGTTTCCTGAAAAAAGAGAGATGCTGTTCCAGGCAAAAGTAAGCAGAGTTTTTTTTTTTTCCATTAGTAGTCTTTTGGGGAAAATGTCTGCTTTATTCAGTTCAGTTCAGCAAACCAGGTTAACATTATTTTATAGAATTTGGTTCTGAGGAAAAAGTTAAAAATGAAAACCTTTACAATTCAGTGCTTCCTTTATCTCCGTCTCTGTTGCTGCACCTGTATGTGTGCCGTCTCCTCCAATCGTCACAACCACTGGAAGTGTGAATTTCCACCGGAGGGAGTGAGAAGAGGTTCCGAGAGTTGAGATCAGTTATGTGACTGGCTGGAGCGAGGCAGAGCCAGAATCCAGATAACCAGGGTTTCTGGAATGTCACCCAGGGCACTTTCTACCACATGGACTTGCTTTCTGATTGACTGCATTCAGAAGATGTATAGGGTCAGTTACAACAACGGTCCTATGTGTTAAGTGCTTGATAAGAATGAGTCATGAGTAGTATGCTATATTGGGAAAGGAACCTTAGCGAACATAAGCAGTACAGTGGTCCTCAAAGACAGCCCAGGCAGCACTCCATGGGGGGGAGCGCCTCTTGGAGGCAACTTTGAATACCTTTTGTTTAGGGAAATGGAGAGCCAGGCAGGGTAAGCAAATGACTTGTCACTTTCACATAATTGTGTATTACAGGGATTTCAACCCCATTCTTGTTTTCAGTTGTAAGAGGAGTGACAGTTTGTTAATGGAAAAACCATGGAACTTACAAAAATCAGTTTGAGTTGAGAGTTACCCTAATTTTATTCTTCAGTTTGGTGGTACTTTTGTAGCATGTCATATGCACTTCATAGCTCTGATTAAACGTGTTGCATTTAGTACTGTTCGTTGAGTTAGACGGCTCTCTGAGCGAGGCTAGTCTTTTATCTGTGGAACTATTCACACTATATTTCTTACACGGCGACTCCTCCTATAAAATATATCCTCTATATATACATATTTCAATGGGAGGATTTCAGAATTTGGATGGATAAAATTCATGTAGGTAATATTTAGACCTTGCCTGGGAATGTGAAGTGCAGCACAGAGAATACAGTCAGTAATGTTGTAACAAATACATGCAGTGCCAGGTGGGTGCTGGACTTACTGGGGGGATCACTTTGTAAACTGAACAAATGTTTAACCACTCTGCTGTACACCTGAAACTAATACCAAATAATGTTGAATGTCAGCTGAAATTGAAAAATAAAAAAATATTTAGACCTTGCTGATACTGATAACTTTGATGTGTGTTCCAGTTTTGAATCTCTCTTCTTTTCAGTTAGAAACGTGAACAAGTGGTGCATTGGGTAACAGGACGTTAATCTTCAGATGGGATAAAAGAAGATTTCTTTGTGTTTCCCGTGCCCTGAGTTTTGTTTTCTCCTTTCAGGAGAGTCAAGCCCCACCCGGCGAGAAGCTGTGAAGAGAAGAACGGCGGAGTATCTCATGCGAGCCGAGAGTCTGTCCAGCTGCTACAGGAAACCTCAGCCGGATGATGCATCTCAGGTACATACGTACGTCTTGTGTTGCATTTATATGTTCTTTAGCCATTTTTGCTGTCTTGTGTCTCAGCTTTATTGCTAATTAGAGTGTTTGAGAGTTTGGGTCTCTGGAATTTTACCAGTAATTTTCTTAAGTTATCGGTGGAAAGAACGGCATTAAAGCAAACCACCAAAAATGAAATAAAATGGAACTGTGTTCTTCTCTTTCTCAGCTCTTTGTTTCTTGCTTTACTCCTAATATCTGATTTATGCTGAATTTTTTTTAAATTTTTTTTAATTTTTTTTAATTTTTAATTTGCTGTGATTCTCCTACAATTTCTGGACAGTTTTATTGATTCATGCTAGAACTAATCATTTAAGTATAAATTGATCACCTAGAATTATAAAGGTGTAATTCTAACAAGGATGTTTAGATTATTGGGGACTGCCTGTAGTCTTGTCTCAAAGACAGGTGAATGCTTGAAGCATTAGAAACATTGTGGTTTATTACTATTTCATTTTTTTCTTTTTAAAGATTTTATTTATTTTTAGGGAGAAGGGAAGGCAAGGAGAAAAAGAGAGAGAGAACCATCAATGTGTGGTTGTCTGTCAAGTGCCCCCAAATGGGGACCTGGCCTGCAATCCAGGCATGTGCCCTGACTGGGAATCGAACCAGCGACCCTTTGGTTCACAGACCCATGCTCAATCCACTGAGCTACACCAACCGTGGCTATTACTGTTTTTATATCATATCTATCTGATTTGGCACATTTCTGGAAAAAACTTTTGAATTATTTTTCTTGATATTAAACCAATTTTTTTTGATGCAATTTAAGAGTCATATCTTCTAGAAATGGGAGAAAATATTTATTTTCTTAATTGAACTAAGAGGCAGGCAGGCTTGTTCAGATCTCAACTCGCATTTGAAGCCATGGAAGATCAGACAAGACACTTCACTACATTTTTTAGCTTCAGTTGCTACATCTGAACAGCGAGGATCATAGTAATTCTTTGCTGGGTTCTTGATGGGATTAAATGAATTTAAGAAAAATCACTAAAAAAATGGACATGCACACACACACACATAGATACAAATCAGGTGCCCACCATGTAAAGAGACCAGCCTATAAGCCAAACGTGTATGACTAGATTAATACCTTACCAACCTCCTTATTTTCCATCTCCCCTTGTATACTGCTTTATAAACGTCTTTCTTACATTTTTTATGCTTTTTATACCTTTTGAAAAATGACAAAGCATCTCAATTTCCTAGTTAAAAAACAGCCCAATATTTAATCTTGATTCATTGGACCATTTAAACTTTGTTGCTGATTTTCTGAGCCCTTTTCATTTTCTGTGTGACCTTTTAAAACACTCAGTTACCAAAAGTATACTTATTATTGAGTTTTCTGTTGAGTATTGGACCATTTTGGGGGGGAACAAAAAGAAATTACTTTCCATCTTGGAAGTAACATACTTTTGTGTCTTGTCCTAACATAATGCATATGTTTTAAATGATATATCTGCTGATGCATTTTCAGATTGTTGATTATTGTGACTCTTCTGTATTATTTGCCAGTCTTTTTCTGTATTTTGTCATTGTTGTTGTGATTATATTGTTTAATTTCTTTAACTCTTCACTATTGATTTTTATCTTTTTTAAATGAATTATTTATCTAAAGATTACTTTGAATTCAATTCTTACTGTGTGTGGGGTTGGCAGCCCCCCAGGGGTGCGGTCCCGATGTGCACATTCTCAGTTCTATTTTGGGGATGTTGATAAAGTATTAAATAAGATGGGTCCTTATGAACTTGTTCTATTAAATATATCCTGTAAATAAATATTCTAAAAGTTTTAGAGCGTCAAAATTTCCAGTATTCTGTCCTTTGCATTGACATTAACTTTGAATATTCTACCTGTACTTACTCATTCAAACTCTCTGCTTATACATTTGCTGTTAGAGTTCCTTGTAATCACTTTTATGAGCAATAGTTTATTAGGAAAATAAGTATATAAAGTTTGCTGTATCGCTTTTGACTTGGAGAAAGGCACCATGAAGTATATCAGTCAGAATTTCCCTTCAATCATTGCTTTTAATGGAAATAAAACTAAAGAGATATAATGCAGGAAAGTTGATTGTTAGATTATATATTAATTCACTGAGTGTCTTTTAAGACTGTGTATGTATACAAAAGCAAACTAGACATACTTTGGAGTTATACAAAAGATGGTGACAGCTTCTGCTCTTGCAAACCCTGTAGCATAATTGAAGACCCAAAATATGTACATAATTGAGGAGATAAAAGAGAAAATGGTAAGAGCCATGTAGAATAATGACAGTTTGGGCCAGAAAGGGTCAAGAGGGGTACCAGATTGATATACTAGAATTTTTTTTCAGTTTTTAGGCAAGAAGACTAGAGGAGAGTTTTTCTTGCTAGAGCAAGATGTTTTTCTTTTATAGTAAGCAGTTGCTTTTTATTTTCATTTTGTATTTTATTCTATTAAATCTGGCCCTTGTTTAGGTCAGGGACATGCTTGATTATTTTCTTACCTTAAATTCAACTTAAATGTTGAATTTAAGGTAAGAAAGGTTAGAAAGGTAAAGTTAGAGGAATTTAAGGTAAGAATGGTAAGGTTAGAGGTTTTTTTTTTAGCTTGGTGAGTTCATTATTTGTCTCCATTTAACTGTCTTTGGGCCTCAACTTCAATGGACACAATGAAAGAACTAGTATAAATGATTTCTAAGGCCCCTTTAGCTCTTAAATTCTGCATAAAGAAGATATTATTTTTCTTTTGATTTCATATGCAAATATTTCTTTTCAGCTTGGTTGATTAAAGAGAATACAGGAATCCTTTCTGATTTAAAATTTTTTTTTGATTGCTGTTTCTCCCTTTGGTGCAGACTAGTTCATGACTCACTCCACCTGAGTTTTCTGTGATGGTTTAAGTTTTTGCTGTATTGAATTTATTTATGATACTCTTAGGTGGTAAATATAGAAGTCCTGAATTTGCTAGTCATTGCTAGTAATAATAGCCTTTTCAAAAAAGGGTAGAAAGGAGCAAAAGCATTTTAGATGCTTTAAATATTTTAGATAATATTTAGGAAATATTTCTCCTACCGTTTTTTTTTCCCCTTCATTACTTCATTACTAAAGGGCTCCAAGAAAAAAAAAATACAGGTTTCAAAAAAAAGGAAATGATCTGTGTTTGAAGTGTAAGGGTGAAATCTTAATTGAAGGAGACAGATTTTTAAACTTTTTAAAAATTAAATTATAGATGACTTTGAATGATTTAAGAATTAATATTAAAAGGGGATTTCCCTGGAAAAGAGTGGATATAGCTTTTTTGCTATTTTTAGCTGTAGGAATTTTAAACTCAAGATGAAGGAAAGAAAAACACAGTAAACAGTCTAAATTTTGGACATCAAAAATTTTATCATTTCTGAAGTGTAAATACATTGTCTTGTCATGCATTACAAGGTGTGAGGGAATGTTAATGTGTGGAACGTGTGCTTCTGAATGTTTTGTAGATTTTGAATACAGTTGCTATAAGAATATTGACAATAGCTTTCTGTTGTGCATTTTATTTGCTGGTATTATTGGTATTTCTCAAATCTTTAGAAAAATATTTTAAAATGAGCCTTGTGTCACTTTTTGGGAGACATGGGCAGAGCTGAGCTGGCGGTCAGGGGTGTTCCAAGTCAGTCCTTGGGCCGCAGTGAAGAGTCACCCTTGCGATGTGGCCTGAGAGAGGCTTAGGGGCCTGGGTATGGAGGGTTAATAGGAACCCAGTGAATGTCTTTGCAAAGTCAAGAATCTAGAGATGAAGCCAAGTTCAGAAACTGGAATAGTTAGCCATTGGGGTTTGGAGTGTGGGTACTAGACAGGTTCTATGTAGTGTTTTTCCTTAGCCCTTGATTACCTATTTCCTCCCAAGGAATGCTGACTTACAAAGGTTGTTTAAGGAAGAGTAGCTGCCCTGACTTCAAATGTGGTTGCTGGACCAGTAGCATCACATCTCCTAGGATCTCTTTGGAAATGTGGAATCTTAGGGTCCCCCAGACGCAGTGAATTGGAATCTCCTTTTTAACAGGGCCCTTAGCTGGTGTGCATACATGTTCAAGTTTGAGAAGTGCTGCACTAGCAGGTTGCTAAGAATAGGTGGAGATCACCTTGAGAACAGGAATAATATCAAGTGAAAAAGACTGTGGGCAGGATAAACAGCAACTTTTAAAAACTCCCTAAAATGAAAACAAGGGTAAGCTTCACTTAGCCTTTTAGAGAATGTGGAACAGAAACGGTAAATATGTTTTACTAGTGTGCTGACTCTAATCCGTGGGCGCTGGCTGCCCAGGGGCACTATATGGTGAGACAGAGTGGGATTAACAGAGACGTCTGCCATGGGTTTAAGCAGTTGAGTGACGTGTGCTTGCTGTCTGTGGTTTTGAAGATTATTGGGTCATCAGTATTCTAGCCTCTTCCCCCTCCTTGACCTTTGTATTTACTTTTGGTATGAATGTAAACAACTGTTACCATTGGTATTTAGCTGATTATTAATAAGGAAAGGCAAGCCAAGGAACTTAGACATTGAGCTTAATAGACCAGGGAGCATAAGCCTGCTTACACCCCACCAGGAAGCCACAGCTTCACGGGTCCAGGGGATTACAGCGTTTCATTGCTCTGCCAAGGGGATTAATACTCCTCCCATCTCCCCTCCCATACGGAATTGTTGAGGGGTTCAGGGGGTGGTGCTGGACCATAGAGGCCTGTCATCCTAACTAGGGGGCATAAAAACTTGGGAGTTGATAGGTCTTTTTGAAAAAACTTCTGGTCTTTTCCAATCCAAGCTAATATAATCCCAGGGGAACAAAGAATTGATTGATCGATCTCTTTCTCTTCCTCCCTCCCCCCATGACCCACACTCACGCAGTGCCCACACCTGTTCTCTCCATGGCCATGGGACCCTAGCAGCCCCATGACCCTTGGCTGTGCGAACTCCACACACAGGGTCCAGGAGGGAGCCTGAACCCCGCAGCACAGCAGTTGGCTGTAGCTGGAAACACACACTAAATGAGCCAAATGCTGGACTGAACTGAGCTTTACTATGGCCTGGGACCTCTGGGCACTGTTTCCAACTCTGATTTCCATGGTGGGACGCAGGGAGATGGGGCATTAGAAACCCAGGGGGCAGCTTCTAGTTCTAAGTTCTACACGAATAAACCATTTTGCCACACCACATTTTTCCCTGCATGGGCCCTTGGGATGCTTTTCTTGGGATCCTGTGGAAGAGTCTAATTCCCACCGGCAACACAGCTACTGCTTGCCTCTCTAGGCATCTTCTGTTACAGTAACTAATGCATGTAAGTGAAAATCTTACTGTTTTCTTAAATTAAGGAAATCAGGCATGTTGCCTAGAAATAACACTGACTCCTCCCCCACTCCCAAAGCATTGGCTGAAGTTTCCCAAAATAAAGTCATGTGTTATTTCATGAGTAAGATTTAATTCCCTCCTGTCTATTGCCTAGTTCTATCATCGTAGACAAATTGCTTCACTTTGTTGCTTCTCAGTTTTCTCATGTAAGAAAGGGAGAATGTTGGACTTGATCTCTCTCTGTTCTTAAAATTCCGTGGATTTCTGTTTCGTTTTGCTATCTGCAAAAGGAATAGATCTATGGGGATTCTACCCAATTTAAATGCTGCTTATAAGAAATATAGGATTTTTTATTGATGATTTCATTTCATGATCTTTCTTTGTTCATTTCTTTGATCTTAAACTTTTACAGGCGGTGAAAGTAGAAAGAGCGCTTTAATGATCACTTTACCTTTGGTCTTTCACCATTACTCTTTCACCATTGTCATCTCTACAGAAGTAACCTTATTAAATCACTGTTTTCACCGGGTTGTTTCTTGTACAGAAACTTATTTTCCAGAGTCTGGATAATACAGGTTAGACTTTTCTTTCTGGCATTCAAGGCCTGTGAAAGCTGGTCCCAAGTGTGATACTTTATTTTCCTCTGTTCTACAATGTGACTGTTTTCCCCCAGCTAGGCTGGTTTCCTCCCCATCCTGCATGTAACACCCTTTTTCTAACCTAATTTCCATGTAGCATTTGAAATCACCTTTAGTTCTACTTCTTTCTGAGACCAGTTTATCGTACACTAACTAGTGACTTGTCTCTGTGGTCTTGTATTTTTAAGAAACTGTTATTTGCCTTTTCATGTATTTGGCTTATCTCCTCAAACTATAAACTTCTTGAAGCTGGTGACTGCCTTTTGATGTTTTATATTCTTTTTTGTTATAATGCACATTGCGAGCTCATAGTAATTATTTATGGAAAGGTGCAGTAGAGATTGTGTAGATTGTTATCTTTGCTGTTGAGATTGCCGGATTGAATGGAGAGCTGATACCTTTCTTCTGGAGCCTGAGAGATCCAGTGACATCAGTGGGTAAGAACGTACACGCAGGAGATAGGGAGGTTCCTCTGGCCGCGTTTCAGAGACAAATGTAATGGGTAAATCATCACTGAATGTATTCTTTTTTCCCCGTAAACTTTCCTCAGCATTTCTTTTACCAAAATTACAAGCAGTTCTTATTCTTTCTTGAGAATAGAGTAGGGGAAAATTAATTTTTAATTGTCAGACTATGTTGTGTAGCAGGAAGATTATAGGCAATAGAGTTGGGTCTAGATTAGGATCTTCCACTAGTCTTTCTGGCCACAAGCACTCAGCTATGGTGAGCTCCCTCCCCTTTGTTTATCTGTAAAGTGGGGATTATTGTAACTTCTTGTGAGTACTCCCCTCGGGGCATGGTGAGGGATAAAGGTGAAATGATGTAAATTAAGAAAGAAGGTACTGTTTCTGTTGTATGTCTGTTAAAAGCCCCTGCTAAATGTTTTTTCTAACCTTGAAAACATTTAGGATTTTGAGCTTTTAGGGAGGCAGAGATGTATTGTTTTTTTTTTTAAATGTCATCAAGCACAGCACCTCATGAAATATTAAATACGTATTTTTTGAAACATTGCCTAGAAGTATAAATTAAATCACTTTTAAATGATTATCCAGTCCAATTACTGTTATCGTCTCCCTTCTCAAGTTAAGTCTTTTTTAAAAAGTTGTCTTCTTTTTAAAGTCAAACATCGCTGCTTCAGGTATATTGAAGTCAGTATTTGCTTGCTCAATCTCAAAACAAAACAGAAAACAAAGGCAACCATAAGTGCTGCTTGTGGAAAACATCACCAGTGAATTTTTTTTCATTTGTAAGTAACACCTGCTTTATTTCTGCAGTCCCCTCCCCTTTTGTTTCCCTCTCTCGTCCTCCTTCCTCCCCGTTCTGCCCTTCCCGCTCCTCTCAGCGGACAGGCTGGGCTTGTGAATATAAAGACGAACAAGCCATGTTTTCTTTTCCCCAGGAGCTTCCCGTCTGGTGGTGGTGGTCTGCCCAAGTACTCGAAACATGAAAAATGGTGTCTCGGTTACTGTTACTCAAGACATTTGATTAACCCTGGTTATTTGTCTTCCATTCATAGGGGAAACATGGTTCCTAGGGAGTCTGATGGGTTTTTGACAGCAAAAAGGTCTGCCTTGAGGAAGTAATGAAATAAAGCCTGTGTTTCCTGTCACCCTTTGCAGCATCACCGGTTTAACATAAGGGGTAATGCAGCATTGCTTTCTGGCTATAAATGCCAAATGGAGGTGTTTTTGGAGTTATCTAGTCTGATGTCTTACTTTACTGATGGGGAAAAACTAAGATCAATGGATGGGAAGTTAGTATTATTCTTTTATTGTATGTAGTGCTGAAATACGCCTTTCTGTGTTCACTGATCTTTTTGGGTTTTTTTTGTAGCTAACAGATTAAGTTTTCCACATCAGAGATATTCACATATTTAAACATTTTTCTCCTGTAAATCATCTCTTCTCTACCTTAAACAAGTTTAGTTTAGCAATTATTTTGTTATATGGTGGAGTTTCTTGATTTTTCACCATGACTGGCACTTCTTCTGGATGAACTTGAATCTGCTAGTCCATCTTAAAAAACATAGTGTATATTTATAAAATAACACAAATGGACTATAGTTTCATGATGAGAGAGAATGACTTGTATTCCCTCACAGCCTAAGTTTGTCTATTTTTACATTGTTTTGTAGTTCTCTGTTCTAAATTACTCTTGAGCCATCTGAGGTAAATATGAGGCTGTGATTGATTGTTGGCTCTGTCATACACTTGTTACAAAGTTTCATTTTAATTGTACAGTTCTGAACTGCATTATAGTGCTAGAAGCTATCAGCTCATTAAGTTTTCTTTTTAAAAATTTTCAATGTTATGATTTATTTACTTGCAACTTTTTTCTTGCTTTTTCTTTTTGATTTTCTTTATTTTTGATATTTTTTTAACAGACAAACAGAAACTTCTTTCATCTTCCCATTCTCTGATTTATGATAAATTTAGTTTCCTTTGGCCTGGCATTTGCTTCAGCAGGCAGTCTTCCTTCAAGTACCTCCCTGATTGATGTATAATCTTTGATATCTTTCATTAGCCTCCAGGATCACTAAGTTCAAGGCCCCCTTGGAACCTAAGGAGCCCTGCCGAGGAGCTGAAGGCCTTCAGAGTCCTTGGGGTGATTGACAAGGTAATTCTTCAGTGCCTCTTCAAGAGTTCAGTCATAAATCGACCTCATGCTGACATTATGTCTTTGAAGCTTTGGATCTTAAGAATATGAAACAAAAGGAGAAAATGACTCAAATGCATCTGCACTTTAAAATAACAAAAGCAGAAGAGCAAAAGCTTTTATCTAAGCAATTCATGTAAGGTCATGCAAAATATATTGGAGGTAAAGGAGAAGGTGCACATTTGTTGGCATTCAGTCGAGCAGGGGTTTGGAGTGTAAACCTGTTGTAGCAGGGTAAACTTCTGTTGGGTACAAGAACTTGGGAGTCAGTAGTTGCTTGGCATTAACTGGTGTGGTCAATCTAATAGTCACAAAGAAAAATGGCATTCTCTCAACTACTGTTTATTGAGTACCTACTGTGCGTCAGACCTTGTATTAGGCATTTTATATAAAACAACTTAATTTAATTCTTCTCACAACTCTTGTTATTTGCATCTTGGTGGGAAAGTGATGTTTAAAACAGGTTAAGTAATATGCCCAAAGATCATACACGCACATAGCTAATTCAGGGGAGGTTGGGAATTCCAACTTAACCTTTGTGATTTCAAAAGCTGTGTCCTCCATCCCTCCCTCCCTTTCTTCCTTCTTTCCTACCTCCCCTTTTTCCTAAATCCCTCACTTGAGGACATGCTTATTGGTGTTAGAGAGAGAGGAAGGGAAGGAGAGAGAGGGGGACAGAAACATTGATGTGAGGTGGAAACATTGACTGGTTCCTCTTGTGTGCACCCGATCCAGGAACTGAACCTGTGACCTTTGGGTTTATGGGATGATGCCCCAACCAACTGAGCCACCATAAAATCCATACTTTTAAAAAATATACTTAGCCCCTCTTCCACAAACACATACACATACTTTTATATTTGGAATAAAAATTCCAAAATAACAGAGACATCTGCCATTGAGTTCCTTCCCTCCAATTTGGTGACATCTCAGCTAAAATTAACAGTACTAGTCCTCTTAGAGAGTTTATAAGTGGATTGAAAAACCATATACAGTAAACTATGTTTGAAATATATTTGATGAACTCTTTTTTTTTACCTTTCAATGTTAATATGGCATAAATTAATTTAGATTTCTTTTTCAAGATTTTACTTATTTATTTCCTCTTATTTACAGAGGAGAAGGGAGGGAGAAAGAAGGAGGAAAACATCAATGTGTGGTTGCCTCTCGTGTACCCCCTACTGGGGACCTGGCCAGAAACCCAGGCATGTGCCCTGACTGGGAATCAAACCAGTGACCCTTTGGTTCGCAGGCCAGCACTCAATCCACTGAGGCACACCAGCCAGGGCTTCTTATGTAGCACCTTAGTGGTCATTTGTTAACTTCATGTTCACTGAGTACTTCTTGTGTGATTCCATGCTAAAATCGAACAGTATGCAGTGTATCTCAGGTAATTTAGACAGTAATTCAAAGTTTGAGGTATTCCAAAAGGAACGTTAGGTTGGCTATTACATGCACCATTCAGTGTTTTACTAAATTCTTACAAGCATCATTGTTTTTCTCAAATAAATTTATATGACTGAATTTTGAACTTAAGGACTTCTAAGCAGTAGTGTTGCAGGTGGGTACAGGTAACCAGGTTCTTGGTAATCAGGACAAAGAATTGAACCGAATTTATAGCAGAGAACATGGGAGAGAGCAGGCCAACTCCAAGCAGAGATTGACTTCATGGGGTGGAGGGACTCTATTTTTATAGGGTGGATCTTTCCTGGCTAGTTTTGGTGGGCTTTTACTGAGCATGTGCAAGTAGTTGCATTACTTTAAAGCTACTGCACATGTGGTCTCCCATGATTTTCCCTGATTGACCACCAGGGAAGAGGGTCCCACAATGGTACCGAATTGACCCCCCTTTCTCCTGGGGTCCCCCTGTACTAGGTTCACCTTTCCCTTCGCCAGAGAATTATACCTCTCCATGTTAGAGATTGGTGAAAAGGAAAGGAATTATTTATTCAAGTTATACAGACTTAAGAGTAATGACTTAATGTCTTTATCAAAATTCCAGACTCCCTTAAAACACCCACAAACACACACAGTCCTTCCTTCCTTCCCCCTTTGCCCAGTCTGGGGTACTGTATCTCAGGAAAAGAAATAGAAGTCCGTGGCTCAGGCAGCCCCTGTTCTTCCCAGTAATCTGTGCTCGGCTGGTCGGCTTCCCTCGGTTCCCAGCACCATTAGCTGTGTTGCCGGGATCCCCAGCTAAAGCCACGTGGTGGTTTTCTGCTAAAGCTGCATGGTGATTCTTCTCATGGCTGCGGGTGAGTGGGGGGTCCCTCCATTCTGGCCAAAGCCACGTGGTTCTCCTCACTGCCACAGCCACATGTTCCTTCTCCTTACACGGCCGCAGGAGTCTTCACTCAGCCAAAACCACATGGTTCTCTCCTCAATGGCCACTGAGTCTGGGTTTAAATATCCTCCCAGCTTTACTGGGCTGCCATCATGAGTCTGGGCAGAGGTGGCCCCATGTCATGGAGCCAATATTCTCCAAGCTCTCACGCAGGCGCTGTAACTAGGGGGAGTTGCCTCCCAGTTACATCTTGGGGGGAAGTTCCTTCCATCCCCCTGGCTCAGAGCATGGCCACAGCTATTTAACATATCTATGCAACCAGTTAAAGGTTACAGATATGTCAAATGACCATGCCAGAGGTTAGCTGCAAAGGTTAGTTGCTATGCAAAACAGCTCTGAATGGCCCTGCTCCATGTGTCCCTTCCCCCAACTCACACCTGTGGTGGAGGGTGAGGACATCCTATATATTTTTCTAATATTTCCTGGACACCTTGAGTTCTGGACCCCATTACAAATCCTTCTTTTGGGGGCCCCCTGGCTGCACCCTCCTACAGTAGGACTTTGGAGCTGGAAATAATGCCTTAACCATGTATTCTGTAGCTTTTCCAACTTGGCGAACATTCAGATTGAGGATACTGAGAAGCAAAATAGGAACTGAATAGTTCCTAGGTTCTTGGATTTCTGCACAGACAAATAAACTTTTTTGATGTACAGTGTCTGCCCCTTCTCTTAGATTTGTTTATTTTGACAAAGTATGTCCTTTCATTGCTATTCTAATTAGGAGTAAGTCACCTTGAAGTTCTGATTTATTCAATTAAGGACTTTTGAAAGTGAGGAATTCCTAAAGTTTTTGCTGAGGTATAATTTGTTCCTGTCTTTACTCTGTTAACCTGGGAAATACGTTTGGTGTTTAGAAGGTGGCATTTAACTTTTCTAAGTAGAGAGAAGCAAATATGTATGGGAATTAAGTTTTGCAAATAATCTTTTAAGATGTGTAACATAGCCTTTCTTTTGCAAGAACATGAATAGGTAAATTTTTTAAAATTTGCATTGTATTTAAAGATAAACTCCTATCCACTGTACTGAGGAATACTTAAAATTCGGGTTTTACAAACTTGAAGTTTGGAAAAGAAGAACATATTCAGATGGCTAGAGGTACACAGGCTACGTGGGTCCAGCCTGTGCAGAACACAGCTTCTCTGACTCTGTTTCATTACAGTAGTGTTTGTTCCTCACGAGTTACTTTGAGTGTTGTTGTCTGTTAGGAAAACAGAATTTCCCTAGGATGGTATAGGATTTTAACAAATTGATTAGAAAGAGAGAGAGAGAGAAACATGGATTTGTTGTTCCACTTGTTTATACATTCATTGGTTACTTCTTGTCTGTTCCCTGCCCTGGGATGTGCGTTGGCATATTGGGACGACACTCTCACCGGTCAGGGAGAGTTTATAAGCTTTAACATTGAAAGTAGATTTGTTCATTAATATCTAGACCATACACTCCTGAGAACAAGATTGTGTCTTTCTTGTTCACCTCTATATTCTCAGCACCTAGAATCCTGACTGGCACATAAGGGACGCTTAATAATTACTTAATGAATAAATTGAAGCTGTAACTTTAAATACTATATTATATAGAGAGTGACACCTACTGGTGTAATGTGAGACTGCTATGTAGTACCACTGTTGAAGATGCTTTTACTCAGGCGGACCCTAATTCCATAGCTGTAACTTGGTCTAGTATTCACAGGCAAATTAGTGACTATCTGTTCTTTAATTGGGATTAGGAAATTCTTTGTAAGCATATATATATACCACAAGGAATTTAAGCATTAGGGCTCTTGGATTATAAATAAATGGTTATGCATTCAGGATCAAGAATGATAAGACTAGTGAAGGCCTCAAGTCTATACAGAAAAGCTGGAAACTGAGTGATGGTTAACCTGATAAAAACGTGTGGTGGCCCTGACTGGTGTGACTCAGTGGGTTGGACGTTATCCCGCTGAGTGAAAGGTCGTTGATTCAATAGCCAGTCGGGGCTCATGCCTAGGGTGCAGGTTCGTTCCCTGCGAGGGTGCAAACAAGAGGCAACCAATCGATGTTTGTCTTCAGCATGGATGTTTTTCTCCCTGTCTCTCTCCCTTCCCCTCTCTCTAAATGAAAATAAAGATTTTTTTAAAAAAGGTATGATGTTTATATTTTGGGGGACTATGCAGTATAGAGGGGACTGTATAATATTTTGTTCAAATCTTGAGGGTGGAAGGAGGTATAAATTATGCCAGAACAACATCTCGGACAAAGCAGGGTGTCTGGTTTTCCTGGGAGCAAGAAAGGGATGTAGTAAGGGATGGGACTTCTTTGTTAATATCCTTCTAGGACGCAGCTAGAACCAAATGACTAGAAGTTGTCAAAATTTTGGCCAATGATCAGAGATACCTTTAAAGAATTAGGATTGTCCAAAGGCAGACTGGGTTTCCTCACATCTTATTTGTTTTATGCCATTAGAGATATTCAGGAAGGGGCTGAGGGGTCTTTGGTAGGGATACTGTAGAAGGAATTCAAGCACTGACTGGATTTTTAAGTTATATAACTTCCAAAGATTTCTTTTAGCCCTCAGATTCATTTACACATCATCTTCACGTAGTAATAGCAGGGGAAAGTAGAGATTAGTGGAGAATCATACTTGGGTGAGAAGGATGGATTGCTGTTGTTTTTAAATATATTTGTTCATGTGTGGGCGCACGCTTTTGTGTTTGTGTGTGACAGGTATGTGTATATAGGGTGAGCATATGTTTGTGTGTGTAAGGGTTGTTTATGTGCAGGTAATTTTCAGTTGAGCTGTAAGTCTGGGTGGGTATTGCAATTTGACTGTTGATAGGATGGCCAGGTGCTGGGAGAGTTTCTGAGAAAGTCCACAGTGTGTGACTTACCTAGAAAGGCGTAAAGGAGTCTGCAGGCCAGTAACCCGCGGTGCACTAATGTCAGTGGCCTGGTTTTCCCGTTGTGCTGTAGCGATGTAAGATGTCGCCATTGGGAGAAGCTGGGTAAAGGGTACTTGGGACTCTGCTACTTTTGCAGCCCTTTTAAAAAAGAGGGTTTTTTAAAGGCTAGGAAGAATACCGACTTGAACAACAGTTATAATGCCAACATGTGATCCCCTCGTCCAGACTGGTTTGTATGTAGTGAGTCATCCAGCATGTGGGTGCATGCATAGCATTCACAGGATTAACCCGTGAAGATGTTGTAGCTGGGTTACCCATTCATTGGCACTCCTTGAAAACCAACTTCAATAGAATGCTCTGTAAGTCATTGTTGTAAGAAATGCTACAAGTTCTGGCAGGGTAGTTCAGTCAGTTAGAGCGTCATCCTGGTAACGCTTGGTCTCAGGTTCGGTTCTGCGTCAGGTCACATGCAAGAATCAACCAATGAATGCATCGATGAGTGGAATAACAAATTGATGTTTCTCTTTCTCTCTCCCTCCCCCTCCCCTTAGCCTTCCCCCCTCCCTCCCTCCCTCAAACCAATAAATAAAAGAAAATGCCACACATTTTGTAAACTTGTCACTATTTACTATGTCAAGTGCTTTAGCATTTTGTGATGGAGACAGCTTGCCAACTTTACTTGATGCTTGCCAGGCAGTATTCTTAGTTTGACTTGCCATTGGGAAAAATATGAGAGTTTCTATTCTGTCTTTATGACATGATTGAGAAAATCTGTGGAGATTGTTCAGATTGACCCTCTAGGTGACACAGGGGAACCGCCCTCATCGGGAACCCAGAAGCATCTGCGCCTGAGTCTCTGCTTGGGGCGGGAACACTGAGGCAGGCTGGGTTAGTGGGAATTTGTCCTTTTACCTGAACAGTGGGGCAGGGATATTTCCGTTCGGCCTTTCACGTGGGAGGAGACCACACATACATCCATTCTCTTCAGATCCCGGCAATTTTAATCTGTCCCATTAGCATAGCCACCAAAATTATTAGGAGAAAATGTGGTAGTCCAGTGGGAAATTACCTAGTACCTTTAATGATACCAAATAACAGATGTTGAGTTTTGCTTTTGGAAACATAGAGTTGAAGTCTTTTTTCCCCATTTCTCTGCTCAGTGCAACTAAAGCTCTGGAGATGATACAGAAAACAAACATAAAAAGTCTCTGAAAAACGGAGAGTGGAAGGAAAACTGGCTGGTGACCCTGGGACCCAATGGGCTGCGTGGCGATGAACCCCTGCGTTTTGCCTTACTTACTCCGGGCTAGATGCGGGGAAATGGACAAGTTGGAAAGGCCAGCAGGCACGAATAAAAACCAACGGAACAAAAGCCTGGTCTTCCCAGCCAGAGGACTAGGGAAGGAGCAGCTTAGCAAGACAGAAAACTTTGAGACAATAACCACTCTACTGTAGCCAAACAGCACAGAAAAATGTCGGCCCTACCTCACCACCACTAGCAAAAGCCATGTGAGGCACCTAAACTTTGATCCTTGCAAGGCTGTAATAGGGTTCTGCATCCCCCTGTTGGGGTGGTGTTTTGGGGAGCCTGGACTGTTAGGACCCCTGGGGTAAAGAGGCTCCCCTTCCTTTCCCCACTGGGGAAGTGTCAGAGGGTCCTGGTAGAGGTTTTGGGTTTGACCACTGACTGCCCTGTGCAACGAAGCCACCTGCACAAGATGTCAGGAGAGTCCACTGAGGAGCATTAATGAGGCACCTTTGTCTTTCCCAGCCAAGGTGGCATCAGCAGAGCCTGAACTCTTGCCCCCACCCTGCAGTAACCAGGAGTCCCGTTTTCCTTCCTCACCTATCCGTGACAGCAGAACCAGGCACCGAACTTCCATCTCTGCCTGGGGTAACAAACCTGTTATTTCATCTCCCCATCAGAATGCCGGCAGGGGAAGACTGCTGAAGCAAAACGCTTAACCCTGGCTGGTGTGGCTCAGTGGACTGAGTGCTGGCTTACGAACCAAAGGGTCCTTGATTCAGTTCTGATCGAGGCACATGCCTGGGTGGTGGGCTGGGTCCTCAGTTCAGGGTGTGTGAAAGGCAACCACATATTGATGTTTCTCCTAAAAAAATGAATAAAATCTTTAAAAAGTATAAAAATTACTCAAGGAGATCCAGAATCTCATACTATAATATTCAAAATGTCCAGGTTTGCATAGAAAGTCACTGAGAAAAGACAGTCAGCTGACCCCGGCACTGAGCTGACAGAGAGGTTAGTTATCCCATGAGGAGTTTGCGGCGGCCATCATGACAGCGCTTTGCTGAGCTGCTGCAGACACACTGGAAACAAACAGGAAAGTCTCAGTGAAGAAACAGAAGGTCTAAAGAAAATCCAAATGGAGGTTTTAGAACCAAGAAATCAATAAGAGGGGGGAAAAAAGCCCTCAATGGGCTTAATAGCAGAACGGATAGGACAGAGAAAATTGTGCCATTTGACTATAGAACAATAGAAACCACCCAGTCTGAATGGAGAGAAATAGACTGGGAAAGGAATGAACAGAGACTCGGGAATGCATGAGTCTAAAATCAAAAGTTCTAATGTTCATGTCATCGGGGTTGCAGATGAAGAGGAGGAAGAGGGTGGAGCTGAGAATTATTTGAAGAAATAATGGGGAGACATCATCCTGCAGATTCAAGAAGTGAATCCCAAACAGGACAAAACAAATCCATGGCAAGGCCCATCATAGTCAAACTTCTCAAAAGTAAAGACAAAATTTGAAAGCAGCACAAAGGAAGCAACACTTATAAAGGAAAAACAGTTTGAATGACTACGATTTCTCATCAGAAACCATCAATGCCATAGGGTTGGCACATCATTTTTAAATGCTGGAAAAAAAAAACCCCATAAAAGAACCCTAATAATCTCCTACTTAGGGACCTAGTACCAGCAGCATTCTGGGAGCTCACAGGTAGCAGGGGACTAATGCACTCACCAACCTGGTATGCAGGTTTTCACACCACGTCCTGTTTTCAGTCCCACTGCTCAGTCCCACCTGCAGCTGTCAGGAATCTGATTTCACATCTTTAGAGAAGGAACTTCGAGTCTCCCCCAGGGAGGAGCAGGGCAGCTCTGGCTGGCTGTGCAGTGGCAGGAATGTATAAACTTTTCCCTTGTCCTCCGTTTTCAGGAGCTAGCTGGTGCTTCTCATTTCTGGAGTTCTGCAGTAAGAATTGGCTTGCTTCTTGTTGGCTTTTCCACCTGTAGACTTTTGGCATCTGTTTTCTGTCTACTAAACTTTTGCCATCTCTTCACATCTCTTGTTTGTCATTCTGTATGTTTTAACATTTGTTTACTGTGATGCAGTGGGGTTTCTATGGGGAATAGTGATCTACATTTAAAAGAATGTTAAATTTAATACATTGTGCCCTGGCTGGTGTAGCTCAATGGATTGAGTGCCGGCCTTCGAACCAAGGGGTCACCAGTTCAATTCCTAGTCAGGGCACGTGCCTGGGTAGGTCCCCAGTAGGGGGCATGCGAGAGGTAACCACATATCGATGTTTCTCTCCCCACTTCCTCTCTCTAAAAATAAATAAATAAACAATCTTTTTTTTTTTTTTAAAGATTTTATTTATTTATTTTTAGGGAGGGAAGGGAGAGGGAGAGGGAGAGGGAGAGAGAGAAACATCAATGTGCAGTTTCTGGGGGTTATGGCCTGCAACCCAGGAATATACCCTGGCTGGGAATTGAACCTGGGACACTTTGGTTTCCAGCCTGCGCCCAATCCATTGAGCTACGCCAGCCAGGGCTATAAACAATCTTTTTAAAAAATGAACACATTGTGTAGCCCCCTCAGCTTCAAGGCATCCATAATTTTGATTGACATGCCTTTGTTGACCTTTTTCAAGTTGTTAAATTTCTTCAGTCAAATAGTACAGAATCCTGTGGGTCAGCAGTCCCCAACCTTTTTGGCCCAGGGATTGGTGTCATGGAAGACAGTTTTTCCACGTTTCGGGATGGGGGTTTGGTTCCGGGATGATTCAGGCACATCACACTCAAGCTCCTGTCCTGCTGTGCAGCCCGGTTCCTAACAGACCCAGCCCACTACTGGTCCACGGCCTGGAGGCTGGGGAGCCCTGCGGTAGGCGACTCGTAGCTAGAACAAATATTTCAGATTGTCCTGGTACTCTCTTGGTCCTGCTGGTTACAGTGAGCCCACCTTTCCTTCAGCTGTGTTTCAAATGAAGATTCAGGCATCCCAAACTACTCCCAAGTGTAAGGGCATACACTGTGTTCTCATTCCCCTTTTAAGATGTACTGTTGCTCGCCTCAGTCTGAGTATTCTCCAGTTCATTGTCAACACTGCTGCCAGGGTAATTTATAAAAATTAACCAAAGTGGTCTTTCTAAAACTAATAACCCTCATGCTTAAAGTCCTTTAATGCCTTCGCACAGTTTTTAGGATGATGTTTAAACTCCTTCGCTAAGCCTGCAGAAACCTTGTGATCGGGCCCCCACTTTCCCTGTTGATTCTCAGCCTGTTTCTCCCCCGCCCCCTTCACCCAGACCACCGTCACGTCTTGGGTGCCTGTTGACCCTGGGAGGAGTTCAAGGCCTCGTGTTTCACACGCCGTGCCCTCCTCTACTGGAGGGACTTTTCCTTTTCATTCTCACTTAATTTCTTCTCACTCTTACTCATTATCTTCTCTTGGAAGCCTCCTTTGCTGTCTGACTTCAATATCCTTTGCTGTGTTCTTTTCATGCCTTCAACTTAAGTGTGAGAGCATTCATTCATAGTGTGTGGTAGTTTAGGATTTTTTTATATTGCAGTTTGCTTTCAGTATTATTTTGTATTTGTATGATAGTTTTTTGACATTTCTATGCCTCCCACAATAAGCTTTCATGTGCCTCAAGTGATCAAGCATTTTTCTTCTTTTTAAAATACAAACATTTTTGTCTATTTTAGCACAGTGTTTACAGACATCTCTTAGGCAGAAAAGGTAATCTAAATCCCGTGCTCAGGATATGTGTCTTTGGAGAATAAGTCTCTGTAACATATCAAACACAAGTCGGTGACTGTATCTTATTTAACTTTGGATTCTTCGCATTAGCACAGTGACTTGCAAATAGCAGATACTCAGTATATATGTGCTGAAATCATTTCTTCAAATTGGCCTGCCCCCTCACCATGTCATTACATGTCTTTTCCATTCCTATTTTCTCATTCATTCATTCATTCATTCATTCAGCAAATATGTATTGATCTTCTGCTTGTGTCCAGGTGGTATTAGCTTCTGGAGATGTAATGGTCAGTAAAACACACCTAATCCCTACCCTTTCAGAGTTTAAGACCCAGTGGGAAATATAAATAAACTGACAGTTACAGTACAGTGTGCAAGTGCTTTGGGGAAAGGAGGTAGATGGGGGTGTTGTGGGAACATATGGGGGAGCATCTAGAGTGGGGCTCTCCAGGGGCTTCTCCGAGTAAGTAAAGCAAAGAAAGCGGGGAAGAGTAGGGAGACGCAGAGAGTCTGCCCTCTTTCTAGCTTCTCCACTCCTTCAGTCCTTCCTTCTTGGCTACCTCTGTTTAGTCCACTCTTCAAGACAGCTGGAAGCTTACCTCCTCCATAACTCTGCTGTTCATCTTTTCTTTCTTTGAATTAAGTTTAGTTTCTATTGTGTATTATTTTCAGTGTATACTTTCAGTTGCCTTAAATATATTGTTAACGTGCCCTAGTGGGCAGGAACTCTGTATCTCACCTTCCTTTTTATTCTCCCTGATAATGCCCACCTGAATACCGTGCTGTCCCTGCAGTAGGGTTCAATAAATGCCTGTCAGGTGGTTGTCCAGGGGACAAAAAACAGACAGTGTGTGGAACTTAAGGTTTCAAATACTCAGGGAGTCTGCACCTCAAAATGTTACAGAACAAACAGGGGGGGCCTGGGACGATATACTATTACTGAAAGAAGGCCCCAGGTCCGTTATGTCCGTCACCAGAGGAAAGACGTCTCTCAATGCCAGAGATTCATGAAAAGGAAAGGAAATGTTTATTTAATGCTATACAAACTTAAAGTAGTGGCCTAATGTCTTTATCAAAAATCCTCAAGTCCCTTAAAACACCCACAAACAGACACAGTCCTTCCTTCCTTCCCCCTTTGCCCAGCCCAGAGTACCGTATCTCAGGAAAGGAAATAGAAATCCATGGCTCAGGCAGGCCTCTGGTTCTTCCCAGTTAGTACTCCATCTCGACTGGGAGACCTCCCTGGGTTCCCGGCACCCTCCGCTGAGTTGCCGGGATCTCTGCTAAAACCAGGTGGTGGTTCCCCCTTCTAAAGCTGCGGGGGTCCCCACTCTGGCACAGGCACGTGGTCCTCTCTCCCCGGGCCACGGGAGTCCCCACTCTGCCAGAGCCTCGTGGTTCTCCCTCAGGGCCGCATAGAGTCTTCACTCTGCTAAAGCTGCGTGGTCCTCCCTCTCCAATAGCTGTGATCTTCTCTGCACTTCCACAGCCGCGTGGTTCTCCCCCTCAGGGCCGCGGGAGTCTTCACTCTGCTAAAGCTGTGTGGTGATTCTCTCTCTGTGGGCCGAGGGAGTCTCCACTCTGCACTTCCACAGCCGCATGGTTCTCTCTCTCTCAGGGCTGCACATGGTTCTCCCTCTCAGTGGCTGCTGCCCCTGGGTTTAAATCCCCGCGCCAGTCTTCCTCTGCAGCCCCATTTCCAACTCCTCCCACACTCGGCCTCACATGGCAGAACTCATATCCTTCCAGCTTTACTGGGCTGCCATCATGAGTCTGGGCAGGTGTGGCCCCACGTCCTGGAGCCAATCATCTCCAAGCTCCCACGCAGGTGCTGTAACTCGGGGGACCTGCCCCCCAGTTACATCTTGGTGGGGAAGTTACTTCCATTCCCCTGGCTCAGAGCCTGGCCACAGCTATTTAACCTATCTAAGTGACCAGCCAAAGGCTATAGATATGTTAAATGACCACACCAGAGGTTAGCTGCAAGGCTGTTGCTATGAGAAACAGCTTTCAAAGGCCCTGCTCCATTTGTCCCTTCCCCCAACCCATACCCTGGGGTGGGGGGGTGAAGACATCCTAAAATCTCCTAGACACCTTGAGTTCTGGACCCCATTTTAAATGCCCATTTGGGGTCCCCCCTCTTGGCTGCACCCTGTAACAAAAATGCACTGCACCTTCAGGATTGGAGCAAGAGGGAGGTTTGAACCGAGAACTGTCAGAACATTCCACCCCTCCCCCGTCACCTTCTCTCTCAGAGTGTGCCTGTGGGTTGCTGGCCGGGTCCCTCGTTGCAGTCAGTGAAATTGTCAGTTTGAGAATGAGTGTCCTGCCTTTGTGCTCCCCATGTGGAGTTTTTCGGAACACAAACACATTGCCTTCTTCTACTAAATACATTTTGTAAGTCATCTGAAAACACTGTTCATTTTTAATAAATACCAGAAGTTTGGCTCCATCTGCCATAAAAGTACAAAACTCATTAAAAACATTTAGAAATAATAGCTTTCTTGCCCTTGAGACATTGTCTTCTGAATTGCAGTCAGGCTGTCTTTGACATTGGCAACTCAGTTGGATATGTATCGAATGCCTTGAAGATGTAGCCTCTGTGTCCATTATCATTATAAGATAGCATTTATTAACTGAGTATATATATTATACCAATTCTGAACACTATATAAAAATTATTGCAGACATACTACTTTTTGGGGACTTATGTTAGTTTTCAGGGCCTATAAACTGATTCAAGCACATTTGTAGAACCCATCTAGCAGCGGAGCGAAAATACTAAACTAGGGTATGAATAGACATAGTATCAGCATTAGAGCATTAGGCTTTTCTAGCAAATGCAAATAAGAAGGGATCTTAAGCTAAATACAACAGACTACTTATATTTGAATTAATTTTCATCTAAATTTAACAGTGTCAAGTTATTATTCCAAGTGAACTTTAGAATTCAAACCAGAGAAATAGTATAAATGGTTTCATTATGGATTTGAGTGGCAGGAGCTGAACTTGGTCCTTTACACCCAGAACTTCAGAGTTTTAACCTCTCTTTAGCATAATCTCTTTGTGGCCTTGGGCAAGTTTCTTCACAAAAACAGAAAACAGACAATCAAAACGAGGATGACAAAGGTGTAGAGATCTAGCTTTTAAAGCCTTTGGATCTGAGAAGAGCCTGCTAAGTGGATGTTTTTCCTAGCTCTTCAGCATTTCTGTTTTAAACCCCATTTTTTTATGTCCTTTATATTCTGCCTTCTGCTATATTTATATCCAGTTTTCTTACAAAGACACACCATGTCCTTTGGAAGCAGGTTTTGTGAAGCACTAGATGTATAGGCCTAGGATTTGGAAATTACACAAAGTGAAACTCTTTTTGTATACATATACAAAAGACATTTCTGTGTTGGCTGTATTGTTCACTGAACCGTTGACCTCACATCCTAGGATGAGACACCATTGACACTGATGGCTCACATTTGTTGACATTGGCTAATAGGAATGTAAGAAATTTTAAATTCACATTTGTGGTTGAAATATTTACTTCGTGGACTGTTTTCTGGAGGCTGACACGTCGTTTTCGTCGCTGTAGGGCAGGACTAGGTTGAGCTGTTTGCCTAAAGATGAGTAACCCAGAGTTTTGGCCAGGTGACTTTTAGATGGGCAGTAGAGAAACGTTTTTTAAATCCTTTTTCTTTTTGATACTGGTATTAGTCTGTCAATGAAAGCAACCTTTGCCAGCCAGATTTCAATGCCCCCTGGAGAAATGAAACCATGGGGGCTTTGAATTTTGAGTAAGTTACTTGTATTGGCAAATCTGTGTTAGTACCACCAAAGTTTTCCTATTTTCTTTTTCTAATTGTATGATTCATAATATATTCATCACATATCTTAGAGGATAAAGTTACTCTGGGAGCATTTACTTTTTTTAACCATTGCAGTGACAAACTATGATCCTTAAAAAAATCATCACTGAAGTTACTAAGTATACCAAGGCATAGACTGAGTTCGCTGGGCCTGTACACACAGTGCAGAATTGCATGAGGTTACTGAAATCGTCCCTGGTGCGATCCCCAGGCTGTGGTTGTGTTCAGTGTGAACGGAGAGCGGGACAGACGGGACGCACTGGCAGTTCTTATGGCGCGTGAATGTTTAATAACGCGCTCACTCTAAATAAGTTAAGAACCGTTTCCCTGGGGAACTTTGGAAGAACTTCCAAGAATCTGGATTCAGGCTATAATTAATGCAAACTAAATGCATCTGTTGCCATTTTCAAACCAAGAATAAAAAGATGCTTTTTTTGCATTATTTTCTAAAGAATTATTTTCTATAATGATTTTCTGTTGGCTGCATTTAAAATCCTAAAGAAAAGGCAGAAAGCAAAGATGAAGGACAAGAAAATTTTACATTAGTGAATTACTTTTAAAATGACTATAAGCCAGTTACTCAGTATTGTAATTGAATACAGTCAGGTTCTTGAGATTCTCTGTTTTTTAAATCTTTTAGAAGACGCCACAGTATTTTGTTTCTATATGAGGCATTGTGGTAAAGGTGAACATTACTATCAATAAATGCCATTTTTCGAGTAGCCAGAAATCAGGGCTTTTAACTGGCATTTTGTGGATTTTATAAAACCTCATCTCAAAGTACATTTTCCTTGGGTGGCACTGGGATTGTGGGTGCAATGGTACCCAGAAAGCAAACTTTTCCAAGAGAGTGCCATATTTACGACTACATAAAAATGTATACCTACATTATTACTCACAGACTGATTAAAACATTGAAGAATTTTCTATTTTATTTTACTTGCATACTTATTTTGAATGAAATCAGAGATGATTTTCAATGTGACTAGTCCCCTCTTTTTTTTTTTTTAAGAAAAATCACCACATTTACTGAATTTACTTCATTACGTTCCATTAGAAGTAGTACTTCTCTTGTCTTTCTGTTTGCGTCCCCGTGTCCTTGGGTGTGCCTTCTCGGGGTGACGGATGGCTCGCGGTGCCGTGTTTTCTGGTAGCCTGCCCGTTGCCTGCCTGTGGGTCTGCCACCCCCTATGCTGACCGAGGCGGGGTTTCTCCAGCCTCTTATCTCGGGGCTTTGAAGCCTGCGTCCTGAAGGCGGCCATCGAGACTTCGGGCGGCAGCAGATGGCGAACCTTCAGGCTGCCGCCGGCTGCACTGGTGTTAAGTTGGGGAGTTAACGTTTGATGAAGAATCGGCAGTGCATATGAAAGAGCTTTCACTGCTGAAATATCTTTTAATTAAAAAATTAGCATACTAAAACCTTTGCAAATGTCTGGGCATTTAAAGAAATCTAAAATTAGTTGTTTTCTTAGAGAGAAGTTATTTATTTACCAACTTAGTTTCCTGGTACCTGCTCCTGCCCTGGTTTGCCTGTGGTTAAGACAGAGAAGATAGTTATGTAAACAGAAATAGGAGATTTTTTTAGCAGTTACAGGTGTTCAGATAAACATTTAAAGTACGCTTTGAATTACGGTATTTTGAGTTTCAACATCTAGGAAGAAATGTGGGTCTTGAGTGCTACCCACCCCCTTCCGTGGAGTCCGTGGGTTCAGTCCGTGGTTTCCTGCCTTTGACGTCGTCTGTAGGTTACACAGGAGCCTGCGAGCTGGACCCGCCTCAGAGGGATGCACCCATCCCGTTCTGAGTTGTTGCTGGTTGTTTGCCTGCCAGCAGCCCGGGAAGCGTCACCCTTTGTGCGTTGTTTGTTCACTTCATGATACCGTGCCCTATTGAACATCCTGGGACAAACAGGACTGATAAGACTCCAAAGGATTTCTTTTTCTGTTCCTCGTAAATCCTAGGGATGCCTTTTATACTTTTCTCTGCTGAAAATAGATCCTTGGGAAGAGTAAATGAGAATACTCTTTAGACTACAGGTTATAAGTATCCATGTTGAATTTTACTCTTTCCACTTCAGTTCTCATCAGTGAAATAACTTTTGTGAGCATGTGACCACCAAGAACCGATGGGCTGCGTGGCACGACGTGAGAGAGGTGCCTGTGCACGGCTGTCCCTGCTGATGCTCGCGCCGCTGCAACTTCTGGTGCACTGAGGCGGGAGGCTCGACATCCTCCGCTTTTGCAGTTGTCGGGAACGTTGTTAGTCCTCCGATGCCAGAGAAAGAGACAATTAGACCCCAAGGAAAGAGACAATTAGGAGAATTGTTGGTATTAAAGGTCATCTATTCCTTGTTTTCTGGTAATTGACCTTTTAAAAGAGAAATCTTGTGAGAATAAGGTATGGGATTAATCATAAACCATTTTAGAAACACATTTTGAACATGACAAGCATGCAAAATGGGATGGGTTTTCAGTAAACATAAATAACATTTCATTGTCATCTTGTGGTATTGGGGGTGAGCCAGGGTTTTTTGTTCTAGCTATTTCTACAAAAAAAAAATAGCATTGCCAGCTTCAGTTAGGCTGCCATGATGAGTCCAGTTAACAAGTCACTGACATGGGTGAGTGTGAGCTTTTTAAACAGAGAGTGCAAGGAAGTGTGATCTTGTTCACCTGATGCTGTGCTGGGAGAAACCGTCCTGCTGCCGGGCCTGTGTGTTTTCTCTGGCCTCCCTGCTTCTCCGGCGTGTTTGTGGATGCGTGGGTCCCGCGGCTGAAGTTCACTCAGACTGCAGCTAGCAGGCGGGAACAGTGCCGTGACACTGTTTAGGGGGCAGGCTGTGATTGTCCAGGACAACGCCCTGTTGGCTTTTCTGGAGCCTTTTTCTAACTTTCCTTAATTGTTCTGGAGTCCTGTGAAGTACCAGCACCCAAGTGACTGGTATTCCCTCAAATTACCTAGGTCATCTTTCTGTTCCAAAGAACTGGAGCTGAAGTTGTTTTTGGAGTCTTACAGACTTTGAACGTCAGCAGTTAAACATCTAAAAAGAGTTGAGAATGGTGACACTTACCCTCTGGAGTAAGTGTCCAGAGTGCGGAGGGAGCCCCACACCTCTTTGCCCCCGTCCCTGTGTCTCTGTCCGGGCAGGATCTCTCCCCTCCGAAGGGGTTCTTTGTGTGATTAGAACGCATCATCACTTGATGCTTTTGATATGCTTCCCCACTCCTCCTGTCCTTCCGCCAGTGGTTCCTGGTTAACTGTTAGGCCTTCCCTGTCCTGGGTGACAGATAGACCCAGACCTGTAAGTAGCTGGAGCTTTTCCTACCACTGTTGTGAAGGAAGAGTGGGCAAGTCTCGTCGTACTAGTGGAATTGAAGAGCAGACCAGGTTCATCCTTATGGGGTAAGTTGTCTGCTTTTGTGCCCCAGGGAGGAGATCTTCCTGTGGGTAATGAAGGAGTAATCTCTTCAGCTAGACCTTATGCTAATACAGTGCTGATAAGTAAGTGTGAAAAATGAAAGGAAGAAATACATTAATTGTGTTCTCTCAATAAGGTATGCTAGCCAAGATAATTATTTCATGACAGTTTTAGTTATAGTACTTGTTTTATTATGAAATAAGAGATGGTTTTAGGAGCCTTTTATTGGAAAGACAATTGTATCAAATTAGTACCAAATTAGATTTTTGTCTTTATAAAGGTGAGCAAACCCATGAGCAGTTTTTAAATTGATGTGTTCTAGTCTGCAGATGAACAAATTCTGTTTGAGGGTTAAAGAAGCTATTATTTTGTCCTTTATGCTGACAGCTTCATTACAGATTGGCCTACTGTTGGCATTAAAAAAATGTTTGGCTCCTTACGATCTTTGTGCATGCAACTATAATATTAATGCAGCACCACAGTCCTGTTCATTAAGAAATGACTTTAAATGAGGTTGAAGCGTGTAAATTTGGAAAGATACAGATGTTAAATGCAGTCATTTCTCTTTGTATACAGCCGTATGGCTAATAATTTCCAAGTGGCTAAAGCTCTTGTTAGCAAGAGTGCTGGTGTGTTAAGAATGGCTCTATAAATAACTTTAAGAACTGAAGTTGAAGGTGCTTCTTTTAAAGACTATTGTTAACTAAACATTATTGCCAAACAGATGGAAAGCATTCACCGGCCTGATGTTTTTAGGCCTAATTACATTATCACCAGCCCTGTACGGCTCAGTTGAAGAGGTGTATCCAGAGGCCAATTTATAATCATTTAGCCAACACCTGTTTGGGAGAAATTGACAGTCAAAGGGCACATTTTAAAAAAAATCACATATGTTCTTGTGTTTATGGCCTCAATGTGAGCGTCGCCGGGCTGCAAACAAACTTGGTAGGAGAAGATAGTAAATGTAAACAAAGCAGCACTTCCCAGCCGTGTTTATCGATCTTAATTTGGCCTTTTCATCCGACCCACGTCAGGCCTCGTGCCTACGTGAGAGCGGCAGAGAGAACCACTTCCCCTTTGTGCACATGGGGTCTGTTCCGTCAGGTCAGAGGCTTCTTTCTGGTGGGAAAAGTTCTTTCCTTTGTAACAGCTTCCAAGCCTTTTGCCTGGTGAAACCTTTGTATGTCGTAGATATATCTTATCTAAATAGGACTGGCATTCTGGTGAATGACTTAAAGGAATCACAACTTGATATAAAAACAGATGAGATCTAAGGAACCCTACTTGTCTTTACAGACTCAGTGGTCATTGAATACTTTTTTTGCAGTGAGAGGACGGGGCCCCTGTGCCTCCTTTTGCTCTCATGATGGGTTAATTTAACCGTCAAGGTTCAAGTTCTCTGGATGTGTTCCCACGCCATGGCGGTTCGAGGTGGGTGGTGAGGGCAATGCAAAGGGAAATTATGGGGGGAATAGAATAGGCCTAGGTTCTCTGAAAGTAGTTTGGACCTGATGATCCTACCAGCTCTTTCCTTTCAGTGTTTTTCCTTCTTTGGGCATATTTCTCTATTCATGTATGATTTATATGTATCACCTCCATTTCCTTAACACCCATTATTAACCCAGAGGATTCTGGCTTTTATACTCACCAGTTCACTGCATAACATGGCGGTATTAAAAGTTCCCTATGGCCCTGGCTGGTGTAGCTCAGTGTTTGGGCATCGTCCTGCGAACCAAAAGGTGGTGAGTTCAGTTCCCAGTCAGGGCATACGCCTGGGTTGCGGGCTGAGTCCCTGCTCTGGGGCACACAAGAGGCAACCGATCCATGTTTCTCTCCCTCTCCTCTCACTAAAAATAAAGAATCTTTAAAAAAAGAAAGGTTACCAATGGCTTCTTAACTGCCTTAGACAGTGATCCCTTCTCATTTTCTCATTCTTTGTGGCTTCCATTTTGGTGTTTGTCATAGATAATGACTCTTATTATGAAACACTTTCTTTCCTGACATCCGAACTACTATTTTCTGGTTTTCTTCCTTCTGAACTGCTATATTTTTTGGTTTTCTTCATACTTTTCTCACTACACGTTTTGGTGGTCGTTATCTATACACCCTCACTATTCCGACTATGGGGAATTTTCAGAATTTAGACGTAAATAGTTTAGTTTAGCAGTTAGAACAGGGAGAACCCTGGAGCCAGACTGCTGGAGTTTAAATGTCATCTCCGCCACTTCTTAGATTCCCGAACACAGACAAGTCAACAGTTTTATGTTTGGTTCCTTCTTTGTAAAACCGGTTAAAGCGCACCTACCTACCTCATTGGACTGTTGGAGCGCATCATGTGGGTTAATTCTTTAGAACCCAGCACGGTGCCTGGTACAAAGTAAGCATTTTAGTGGGCTGCGTTCTCAGGCCTCTCTCTGTTATCTTTATGGAGGATGCCCAAATATAAATCTTTAGTGTTTTCTAAGCTCCACTCCCGTATTGCCATCTACCTTCCAAACTTCCATACCTGAATTCATTCACTTGGAACACTCGCTGTGGGAGACTCACAGGTCAGAGGAAACATAGCGTCTGCCCCTGCAGTTTTTTATTGTCCCCATAACAGCTCCCCACAGACTCAGCAGTTTAAAACAACCAACTTAACTGTGTCACATCAGCTAGGTGTCTGACATGGGTCATGTGGGGCTAAAGTCAAGGTTCTATTAGGATCGCAGGGTGGCGTCCCTTCCAGGAGGCTCTAGGGAAAAATCCACTTTCGTGCTCATTCAAGTTGCTGGCTGAATTCTTCCCCCCACCCCCCACCCCGTGGTTGTAGGAATCTTCCTTGCAGACTGTGTCAAGGGCCGGTCTTTGCCCCTAGAAAACCTCTTCCTTCTCATGCTTGCTTTGAGCTCCCAGAGGCCTCTCTGCGTGCTTACACCTGGGCCTTATGTCGGAGCCAGCCGCCGCACAGCCCTCTCAGACCTCGGATCTTTCAGATTTCCTCTTCCGTTTTACCATTTCCGTGCTTTCCACTTGTGGCCAGAGACCATTCTCTGCTTTTAAAGGTTCATGTGATTTGATTGAGCCCACTCAGAGAATCCAGGATAGTCTGTTTTATGGTTTGTACCTTCATTACACCTGCAAAGTCCTTTTTGCCAGTAGTACGATATTCACAAGTTCTGGAGATTAAGGTATGCACATTTTTGGCAACTGTTATTCTGCCTCCAACATGCCAATAAAAGGCTGGAAATCTGATTGGGAGAGACAAGTAAATATAAAACCAAACTGAAGGCTTAGAAATGTTATCATAGAAATTGGTACTGTGTACAGTGTGAGAACAACAGAAAAAAGCGTGTTACTAAGAGACAGGCGTTTGAGCTGAAGATGGAAAGATGAGTACTTGTTTGGGAAGTGGCTGGGGGAGCATTTTAGGGAGAAGAAGCAATAATGGGGATAGCAATAGTAATAACTGGCTATACTGAGCGCTTTTACAGGATTATCTCTTACTGAAATTTTCCCATATGGTAGATGCCATTATTACCGACCATTATAGCTTCTACAGATGAAGCTATAATGTCTTCACAGTCAGCATAGAAATGGTAAGATTATCTCATTGGGTAGTTGCAAGAATTAACACTGATTACACCTGGTTAAAACCTAGCACACAGTAAACACTTAAACCTGGTGGGTGGAAGAGCAGAGGGTGGGTGAGAGAAACACTTAGGAGGTAGAACCGACTGTCTTGGTTGCTGGTTATGAAGGTTGGGGGCAGGGACTTGGGGAACTTTTGATTTGGGTGGGGGGGGTCTGTGGATGGTAGTAGTATTTCGGTTTTAGAGGAGGAGGAACAGGGATTTATTTTGTTTTTAGTGGGGACAGGGCTTTGGAAAGAGGAAAGGGTGAGTTCAGGAGGTGTCTGCGGGAATATCCATTGAAATTAAATGGAGACCTACATAAGCAGTCAGGCCCTCAGAAGAGAGGCCGAAGATGATGTCACTGTTACATCAAATTCATCATTTCTAAAATGGAATTTACCATCTTCTTCTCGAGCTGGTTTCCAGTCTTAACTCCCCATTTTTTATTTTCCCAAGCTTGACAGTTTTTTTCAATCCTTGATTTGCAGTTCTCTGGAGTTGGGGGGAAAAATCCCTCTTTCAGTGTTTGCAGATGTCTGCGGTGTGAGTGCTCCCGCCACAGCCACTTCGGGTGGGGGCTGCCCTTGTGCAGAGGGGCATCGCTGTGGCGGGGACCGCATGGGCCCACGCAGCCGAGAGTATTTACTGTCCGCATCTTTATAGGAAAATTTGCCGCCCTCTGGTAACAGTGTCTCCAAAATAATAAAATATTAACATGGTAGGGTAATTTCCTCTCTCTTCCCCTCTCCATTGAGATGGTGGGGGAGGCTGCAGGTCGAGGGGCGATGTGTGAGATCACGAAGGGTCTCAAGATCATTTTTTGGACTTCGACCTTTTCTCTGAGCGAGAGGAGTGACATGATCTACTTCTGTTTAAAAAGAACATTCCAGCTGCTATTTGAAAATAGATCAAGGACAAAAGACGGAAGCAGAGAGATCTGTGGGGAGGCGATTGTTATAATCTGGGTGCGTCTGTGTGGGGTCAGGGAAGTAGCTGTGGGAGTGGTGAGGCAGGTTCAGATCCTCGATCCATTTTGGAGAGGGAGCGGACAGCATTTGCTGATTGGCAAAGAGGAGGTAGGATGAGTCCGGGATGGAGAAGCACCACTTTAAGGATGCCTGAGACTGGAGCCCGAGTTACCGAGATCCCATTGTAGCGAGTGGCTACCTTAGGGACTTCAGGGAGAAACTTGAGAGCTCAACAATTTCTGTAAAATGTATATGTTTTTCTTCTTAACCATACCTGTTGCATGGGGAAGAATTCTTTCTCTAAAATAATTTTTCCTTGACTTTTAAGAAGTATATTTTAAAATAAATCTGGGAGACATAGTAATATTTCTAAAATACGGCATTTTTAGAAAGGAACCCATCATAAACCTACTTTCGATAAGACTATTTCAATCCTGTGACTTGGTGCCTTAAAAACAGCCTGTTCAGAAACTAACAGTGTTGGTGGAGTCATTTCCAGCACTGTCCCCCAGACCCTTAAAGTGTAGTTTTAAAAAGTTATGAGTTAATGCTTTATTGTATTATGAATAAATTATTATTCGTGGTTTTTTATGTAGGTTTTACTTGTAATGGACACAAGGACAGAACAGACATTCATTTTAAAAGTAAGTAGAATTAGTATGTTTAATGATCTTGAAATTTATTTTAAATTTTGCTCTGAAAGAAACAGTATTTAGTATTTTTTTCTTGGGTGTTTGAATGTTCTTTTTTGGATGTTCATTTATGTTTGTGGTGACCTGTACTTACTTTACTTTTTATCCTTCCGTCACAGTTGATAAATACTCTGTAGCATGTGTTTTAAGTGTTTTAGGTAATGGACTGTATGGAGGGAATACGTTGGGTAAGTCGAAGAGTCACCACACGTTGTTTGGATGTGCAGCGTGCACTTTAAATACATCTCTGACACCTTTTGTGTAATTTGTGGAGGCCACATACCACTTCCCTTGTGATGGTAATTACAGTTCTGGAGTGCCGAACTCTTGCCTTCAAGTCTTCAGTTACAGTTATTTGGGAAGCCATTCTTTGTCCCTGGCCCTCTTCTTGGTCTCTGTTTTGAGTCTCTGTATAACTCAGTTTGTAACTAAATGAACAAGGAAAACCTCTCAATTTTGAAATTGTATTTGAAATGGATTATGACAGTACATGTTCTTAAAAAAAAACCCAGTTTAAATATTCCCACAACATCTAGTATTAATCAATTTCAGATTAATTTTATATTTCTTTTTCTGATACCTTAAAACTTTTTAAAAAAGATTTTATTTATGTTTAGAAAGAGGGGAAGGGAGGGAGAAAGGCAGAGAAACTTTGGTTGGTTGCCTCTTGTGTGCACCCCTTCGGGGGATGGAACCTGTAACCCACGCATGTGCCCTGCGCAGGGCTCATCCGGCGACCCCGCGCTTTGTGGGGCGACGCCTAACCAACTGAGCTGCCCTGGTCCGGGCTCTCTTTCTGATACTTTTATTTTATTTTATTTTATTTTATTCTATCAGTGTGGCCATAGTGGGTCCTATTGATATGCTCTGAAACAAATTTCTTTTTATGAATATACTTTATCACTGGCATTTTCCTAGGTTTTAAAACCAAGGTATGACACCAGAAACTATACAAACCTGGTCCTTTGGAGAAAACTTAAAATAACATTTATGCTTTTTTGGAATAGAATTTTAAAATTGCCTGTTCAATCTAGGAATACCTTTTGTGTCCCAGGAACTTGCATTGATCTCACAATGTCTACTGCTTTAAAAATATACACAAGTAAAATACAACTTAAGAAAAAGGTCATAGAGAAATAACTGTGTGTCATCCTGATGACTTAGTTTGAGAGCATCTCTAATAAAAACACTGACCCTCGTAATTGATTTTAATGGCAGCTTTGTGGCATCTTCCGTTCTCTGGATTCACGCCAGATGCCATCCGCAGAGCCTCCAGGGACCGAGGGGCATAGAGCAGCAGATGAGTGGTTTCTCTGAAGCCCAGAGTAACTCGGATAGATTAGTTTGGTTGATAAACACAGAGCACAGCAGGCTCCAAAGGCAGCTGAGGGTACAACTGACCTTTTTGTTCTCTGTCAGGGTCTCAGGAAAAGCAGTGAATACAGCAGGAACAGAAAGACCATCATCCCCCGCTGCGTGCCCAACATGGTGTGTCTGCACAAGTACATCGTTTCCGAGGAGTCAGTGTTTCTTGTGCTGCAGCACGCGGAAGGTTGGTTGGTGCTTTAAATTGTTTTGAGCAAAGAATGTCACCTTCTTAGCTTTTTAGTTTTCAGAATGTCCTTCTTCTGTCATTACACGAACGAGTAAACCGTGTGAAACACATGTGAGAAACTGTTGCCTTATTCCTCTGCCTTCCCTCCCTTGTTTGAGTCGGGAGGGGGGGTGGAAACGCAGGTGAGCAGCAGATGTCATTTGAACTGTAGCAACATCCCTGGATACACACAACTACCGCTTTCTCCTCGAGTGGATCTGATAGGACGAGAACTTCCAGCTGGATGTGTGCTGAGAGAGCCAGGTTTCGTTTTACAGATTTTATTTTGTTCTCTTGTGCTCTGCTGAAAGGATGCATTAATGTTAGATGACTAACATAAGAAACATATCCTGAAGAATTAATTAATTACCTCCCTTTTTAGAAGGCCTGGGTGTTTGCTTGACATTTGACATGACCCAGTTGTTCTAATCTGAGTTTTTACAAATGCGGCCATTGGCATCACATGCGGATGCAGAGCAGGGACACGCTACTCTGCCTTCAGACTATTTATGAAATTTCAGCTCTGAGTAGAGGGAACAGGTGGCAAAAGTACTATGTTTTGATTTGTTTTTGCCTTTTAATGCCTGGATTTAAACAGTTTTTAAAAAAAATTAAAGTGACTGAATACAGCACGTAAATATAAGTCTACATTATAAATACTGCCCTTTGGCTTGTAAGAGGTGTGCTTAAAAATGATGGAAAAAATTAAATTTTCTGTATTTAATGGTATTACTATTATTTTCACATTACTGAGAATAGAGAACTATTTGTGTTTTACAAATAGGCATAGCATTTGAATTTAATGCATTTTCCCAGGAAAATGAGGCACTGCTTTGCAGAGGTCTCTTATAACTAATGTAAGATTTCTGATGGCAATAAACGATTAATATTGTTTATTATGAAGTACAGCACAAGATAACTACAGACGGAGGGAAGACCTCCATATGTGGTACTTAATGGGAAATTCAGAGGGGCCTCCATGGTCTCTCAGGTATTAAGAGAGTTAATTGCGTGTGTGAATTGGATAACTAATTCACCTTTGTTCAGACATTATAGACAGCTTTTATCGGAGGATACCAGTGCATTACAGACATTATTGAATTAGAGGTCATGTCATCTGATAGCGGAATACAGCCACCTCTGGTGTGGAACAAAAATAACTTGCGCAGTAATAATCCATAATAATTTAGAACAAGGTCAGTAGGATGAATGTAATTATAGTCAATATTCTATTACCCGGGGTGGATTATTCATGTTGGAGATTATCTGTGGCAAATTTTCAATCCTAGTTTACCCTTGCTATTTCCAGCTCCCCCTTCCTCTCCTCCTCTTCCTTCTCCAAGTCACACTTTGGGTTTTCTTCTGCCACCTTCTCACCTTCCCTTGCCCTTCAAAGCCCACATTTCCACTGAATTTACATCAACGCTGTGGAAATATTTATAATCTGTTTTAAAGACATAGACATAATGGTTTTTAAATTTTCCACGGTTTTAGATTACCTTTACCAGCTCTCTTTTCCTTTATTGCTGACCATGCCTGATTTAGAATAGTCACATGACCATAGAATTTATACTGGATTATTTACACTTCAAGGCGGGGGAGGTGTTGTCTCTCTTTATTGTGTGTTAGGTGTCATTTAATTTTAAAGAAGATTTTATAATACAAATATACTAAATTATAGTGCATGTAGGGACTCTGGACTCATTTAACACTAAAGAGCTTTGTTGAGAATGTGCAGGTGAACAAGACAGCAAAAGAGGCTGCCCCTTTGAGATGTGCATTCTTGTTCTGCAGAGTCAAACAGGAAAACAAACAGCAGGAGAATATTAGATAATAACAGGGACTCTGCCGATCTTTAACAGAGAGAGAGATCTAACGGATAAGGACCGGGGCCTGTTTTAGATTAGGCAGCCAAAGAAGTCCCCAATAGTGGCAGGTAAGAGTTCTGAATGACAGAAGAAGTACCATGTGGATGTAAGGATGGGCGCGCATTCCAGTGCAGGCATTAGTGTCGGAAATCAAGGCTGAAGCAAACTTGGAATGTTTGAAGAACAAGCCATGAGACCGCTTGGCTGGAGTGTAGTAAGTGAGGGCCATAGTGGATATGAGGCTGTTGGAGAAGCAGGCAGGAGACTTCTGTGACAGAGTAAGGACTTCGGCCTTTATTCAAGTGCACTGGGGAACATGGGACATCTGAAGCAGTGGCCAGGTCTGACTTACATTTAAAAAAATCACTCTGGCTGTTGTAGGGGAGTGGATTATAGAGAGGTAAGAATAGAAGCAGGGAGAAGGCTAATGAAATAGTCTTAGGCAAGAAATGATGATAGCATGGCTTTTGGGACCTGTGATGGCATAAAGGTAGGACAGAAGCATTGAGGGTAATTTCTTGGATTTGGCTTGAGTGATCAAGTGAGCTGGATGACGGACAGCGTGCTTTTACATGTTAGTGGTGCTGTCTTTGTGCGTGTGTCATGTAAATGTCACTTTCATATGCAGGATAAACTATTGCTAAAAAAGTAAATGAACAATTTTTTGCCATAATATGAATGTTTGAATATTTATTTGTGGCATTAGCTTCCCTCTGCTTATAAAAAAACTGTTCATGACTCACACGAGTCTCTTGACTCATTTTCTTTAATTCATCCTGTCAGAAATGCATTGTGTGCTTACTGGGAGACAGGCCTAGCTCTGTAGTAGATGAAGACTGCCCACGTGGAGCTGGTGTCATAGAGGCAAGACAGTCAGCAAATGCGTAAGTGAATATAAGTCAGACAGAGAAAATAACAGAAAGGGGAAGGAATGCCAGAGGGCGAGGCATAGAGCAGTACCTTGTTAGGAAGGCGAGTTTGGCCAGTGACCTGAAGGAGGTGAGAGAGGGAGCACGTGGCTACATGAAGGATCAGTATCCTGGTAAGAGAGCCTTGCGTAGGCCTGGAGGCGAGAGTGTAGGTGGTGTGCAGGAAGCAGCAAGGTCGCCGTGGCTGGAGCAGAATGGGAAGAGTGGTGGGAAGTGAGCCTGGAGAAGTGGGGCAGTGGGCGGACGGATCCTGTGCGGTCTTGTAGGCCACTTTGAGAACTTGATTTTTATTCTGAATTGGTAGATAGTCACTGGGGGACACTGAGCAGAGGAGTGGTGAGATAGATATCACTCCAGCTGCCTCGTGGAAGGTGGAATGTAGGAGGGCAGAGGCAAGAGCACCGCAGTTCGGAAGTTGTTGCCGCAACCCAGGTGAAAACGAAGGGGGCGTGGGCGAAGCGTCAGTGGGGGAGGTGGTGAGAAATGGTTACTCCATCCTGAGTGTGTTCTGAAGGTAGAACGGACACGATTCTACCTGGCCTGACTCTAGGGTTTTGGCTCAGAGACCTGAAAGGACAGAGTGTCCATTTACTGAGATGGGAAAGCTGTGGGAGAGGTGGATGCAGAGGGAGCGATCAGGGGTTCGGGTCTAGACATGTGAGTTTGTGGTACTTATTAAATCTGGGTGGTACTGAGTAGGATATACCAGGCGAGATTTTAGGAGAGAGGTTTGAAATGCGTGTTTTCATTAATGAATCTCTTATTTTAACTCTGAGGAAGAAGAGGTGGGAAAATAATTGTATTCAGCAAAGGCCATGAGTGTTTTTAAAACTTTGTAAGTTCCTAAGATTATGGATTAAGTCATATTCATCGTACACACCCTGGCATTTATTGGAATGCTTAGTACATGGAAGGGGCTCGGTGTGTGGTTACTGAGCTGCGAGTCAGAGAGAAGATGAGTGAGCAGGTCAGAAGGAAAGCACTGGAAAAGTGTCCGGATGTGCACCCACCACATCGACCGGGAGTGAGAGGTCATTTCTCCCAAGTTATTTGGGGCCCAAAGGGTGAAATGATTCTTTTTTTCATTAACTAGTTTTAAAAATGTATAAAACTAATAGATTAAGACATGAATTTGAACTATGTAGAAGTATACAAAGTAAAATTAAAATTCTCCTGCCCAATTCACTGTAATGCCCAGTTTCATCCTCTAGAAACGGGGGAAATTTCCTATGTATATAACACATACTCCCTGCCCGTCTGCTTTTAAAAAACAAATGGATCTTAAACATTGTTTTGTAACTTGCCATACTCCCCCCATCTTAAAAGGAAAGCTGGCCAAATGCTTTCCTTTTAGGAAAGCATTTGGCCAGCTTTCCTTCTCAGCACATACAGGTCTGCAGTGTAGTGTGGTGGTTAAAAGCAACGACTCTGGAGCCTGGTTCACCATTTACTAGTCGTGTGACTTTGGACAAGTTAGTTAACCTTTTTGTGCCTCTGTTTCCTTATCTGTGAAGTAGGGGTGACAACAATGACCCCTACTTATAGGACCGACATGAGCATTAAATAGCTGATATGTATAAAGTACTTAGAGCAGGCCCAGCACATGGTAAATAAGATGTAAATATTTACAAATAATGCTCTCATTTTTTTGATAGATACAAATTATTTGGTTGTACAGATTTACCATAATTTATGTAATTGAGTGTTAATTGGTGTTTAAATTGTTTCTAGTGCTTTTACCCATATATCTTTGTTTGTTGAGAGCTATTTGTGGGCGAAAGTTCTTGAAGTAGAATTGCTGGGTCAAAAGATGATTTTGATCATTGGCCCAGCAATATTTTATTGTATATATTAATTAAAAATTTTGATTCTGGTCAAGTAAAATTAAAAATTTTTTTGTAATCTTGCTGAAAATCAATAGATTAAAATATGAAAGTTTTTAAAAAAGAGTTTTTATTAAACCTTGTGTATTGCTATTTTCATAACTTAAAATAGCTAATATCTACTATTTTATATGCTTTAATGGGTCTTAGGTATCATTTGTGTTACTAAAATATTAAAAATTATAAATATGTTCATGCATTTCATATTTATATTTTGTGGTTTAGCCAACAATAGGTTTGTTTCTAAGGTTAATGTTTTTAATGTTACAACAGTAAAACTGACATTTGTGTAAGTCTCTGTGTTGGGCCTGATATTAATTCTATAGAAAGTAAAACCTACTTGATGTGGACACCAGCCCACAGTGTCTGCGGCGTTATGGATGAGATGAGACAAATTCCATGGACTCTGAGTCCTGTGGAGGAAAAGGTTCCTGCACAGCCACTCTCTCAAGAGGAAAGCACCCACCAACCCTTGCCTCTACAGGCTTTTATTGCCTTTAATTTGCATAGGAATACAGGGTGTGTATGGAAAGCTCATCAGTCATTGTCAGACAGTAATGACCAAATAGATAACATTCAGAGAACTCTGAGGGCTTATTCTGAGTCAGGGTCAGATAGCTAAAGGGCCATAAAACTTTGAGGAAACAAACTCATTTCATGCTTGGACTCTTATCATTTAAATTGAGGGCATTAGCAAAGCAGGTTTCACAGGATTTTATGTATTCTTTCTTTCTTAGGCCTGATCACCCTGGGAAACCTGTCCTTTCCAGCACAGGCCGCACCTACCTCCAGAATTGTTTTAGGCTTAGGTCGAGTAAGGGAAGTAAGGTAGCCAAGAGATTAGGAGACTTCTTGCAGACAGAATGAGGACTCAGGCTATGTCAAAGCTGAGGGGTGAGGGTCCATCATCCCCTTTCTCCATAGCCCCCCAAGCCCTTCCCCTAGGGCCCCCTCGTGACCGTGCCTGTCTTAGGTCGTCCCTTCCCTGAGGAATCTTAACCCATCATTGGCTAACCAGTCATGCATTGGGGGCCAGGCAGGGTGAAGTAAAGTGGGCAGAGGCAGTGCTCCTGCCAGGGAGATAAGCTTTGTCTCCTTAGTGGCTTATGGTCCCAAGGTCTCTCACTCAGCCTTAGCCATGGGGGGTTACAGCTTCTGAAACCAGGCGGGGCAGTTCCCAACACCTACTCAGCTTTTGTGGGTGAGAAACTTCAACAGGAATAATGTGTTCTTGTAGGTTAGGTAGTTTCTATGACTTTGTCATTTTAAAAAAAGTATGTGATAGGACCAAAACGTTTGTTTCTGTAGCTCCCTATTGACCGTTAAATTTAAGTGGGCATGTCACAAAGAACAGAGAAGAGCTAACTAAAACAGTTTATTTTCTTGCTTGAACATGCAGAGTTTTCATAATTCAATTTGGGTACTCATTTAGGCTAAGGACACATTTCATAAGGAAAGTGCCTACAGACACATTTAGAAATTTTACCTAATAATGGAAAGAATGGAAATTAAATAAGATGCTATTTTGACCAATCAAATTGTTGAACTTGCTAATATCCAACAGAAGCAAGTTGCTGTGAAGGCAGCTCCAGTGCACACTGCTTACTGGGATAACCCATCTGGGAGACAGTCTCACAACACGTGTCAGAAGCATAAAAATACTCACACTTCTTTTTTTTTTTTAAAGATCTTATTTATTCATTTTTAGAGAGGGGGAAGGGAGGGAGAAAGAGAGGGGGAGAAACATCAATGTGTGGTTGCTTCTCATGCGTCCCCTACTGGGGACCTGGCCTGCAACCCAGGCATGTGCCCTGACTGGGAGTTAAACTAGTGACGCTTTGGTTTACAGGCCAGCGCTCATTCCACTGAGCTACACCAGCCAGAGCTGTATTTAAAATTTTTAACAATAGAACCATATATTTGTTTTAAAATAGGAAAACTATATGACCAAAAATAATGCCATGAATATTTATAGACCTTTTCCTTGAAAGGTTTTCAAAAAATTGGTAAAGTTGTCATCTTTTTATAATCCAGTTAATTAAATATTTATTTAAGACCTATTATTCTACATGCGAGACAGAATCCTCTCCCTGCAGTTACACAGACTCTGCCATCTGGTAAAGGAGATAATAAAAGCATGAAAAATATTACTAATATGAAATAGAATGCTGTAAGTGTCATAAGAAAGATGAAGTGATATAGAGGATTCAGAGATGATAGGAGTTGTATCCAGCAAAGGAATATAAAAAACTGATGAAAGAAACAAATTTAGAAGGACCTTCAAGAACGAGTGGGATTATTGGGGAACCTGATAGGAAAGAAACTTCCAAGTGGTGGGTATAGTACGATCAAACGCCTGGCATAGGTTATGTGTGGAGAAACCCAGTTCAGATGGATCACGTGGTGAGCAGAGGGAGAGGACCTACTCATGCGTTGGTACTTCATTACTGAGTGGTCCAAATGCCTTTTATGGAGTTGGCACATCAGTAGGTGGCAGGGAGTGGGGTTCTTGAATGGAGAAATGACATCATAAGATCTGTGCTAAAATGAAAGGTTAATCGGGCAGCAGCTGTGGTAGAAATCTAGTTGTAGCTGTAAGAGTATTCCAAGAAACAGTGATTCAAGGGATGAAAAAAGGAGGAAGACTGTGAGAAACATTATGGGTAGATCTTACGGGAGGACTTGGAAGATTGTTCGATGAAGGATGAACAAGGGAGAGAGAACAGTCCAGGTTTGGTCCAAAGCTTTTCTGCCAGAAAGGCTTGGAAGTCAGAAAGAGGAAGTGATTTGGAGGGCAAAAATAAAAGAACTTGAGCACATTGAATTTTAGATTTCAGCACCTCATCCACGTGGAAGTGGCCTAGGAATGAATGAAACATATCTTAGAACTTGAGTTGGACCTGTTTCCTGCTGGTCCCCGGAGCATCGCAGCCACAGACATGGTCTACTTTATGTGGGTACCCCTCGCTCTGATGGGCTGCCGTCCGAGTTGGCAGGCAGTGACTGAATGCCAGCCATGCCCTGCACACCATGTGAGAAGTGTCCATACAGAGAGTTTGGAGAAGGCTTGGAGCTGTCCTCACAGTCGTCAGCATCTAAGAGAACTGGAAACAATGCTCCATCATTTTGATTGCATACAAGAACCCCAGCTTCAGGCTCCAGTGTTACTGTCGGTGTGCCACAGCAGAGGCATTTGTGACAAGAGGGTGTGGTTACTGTTGTCAGAAGACGAAGAAAAGATGGAATCAGTGCACAAGCTCCTTGTAGGAGTGAGTGTGTTTCAAAACCATGTATGAGTCTTTACACTTCTGTTTCAATGTGGGGAAATAGGAAAAACTAAGCATAATCTAGTGAGGACAGAAAGTTAGCTAAGAAAAAGTGAGAGGGGAAGGTTAAATGCCATAATGCCCTATGCCACTGATTATTATCCAAAAGAAAGAAGACCGTTAGCTGGGTCCCTGGTGGAGGAGATGTGGGGCGTGGTAGGGTTAACATTAGGACGGCTCCTCCGTGTTGAGCTGTTACTCTGTGCCAGGCACAGTATCCCAGGCTTTATGCACTCACTGAACTCCTCTGTGTGGAGTGAAATGTGAAGTAGAAAGAGAATTTTGGATGTTGCCATTGACTTTTTTATACGTATAATAGACTGTCAGTGGTTATATTTAGTTACCCTTGGTACATGATGCTTAATAACAGCATTAAAAATGTGCTGAAAAAAGTTGCCTTCATCATATTAATAGAAAGTTTTATGTTTAACACATTACTTCTTACCTTTGGAAGCTTCAGTTATATCTTCACAAAGTATGCTTCTGCAGTTACTGTTTTTTAAGATTTCTTGATTAAATTTAACTTCTTTCTTCTTGTAATACTTTTTCTAGTCAGTAGAGCTTTGGTAGGTTTTTGATACTTATCATAGTTTATATATTCAAAGATTCTAATTAGCAAAAGAGGTTTAGTTTTTAATGGTTAAAACAAAAGAAAAATCAAGTGAAATAAATACCTGGCAAGTATTGCTGGTAAAACACTGGATTATTTTGTGTGTATTTGATTTCTATGAGTTACGTGAAATTAATTTTTATGATTTTGGGTTTTATAGGTTTCTGATACATATCAGAATACAAAATTAGAATTAATAGCTTGCCACATTAATGGCCGCTCAATTAATATTCCTCAATTGCATTACTTGGGCTCATACAACACATGATGTTTTTGGGGAGGGGAGAAAATGGGGAAAAATATTAATTGGCACTTATAATGGCATAACTACGTACCTATGCCAAATCTACCCCTGATCCTGGGCTGGGCATTTTCAAAATGCAATAATATTGTTGATTCCCGCCCCCCATGAAGTATATAGTTTTAAGCAGCACTTATTTATGAATTTTCACTTGACCAAGGGACCATGCTTGAAAAAATTATGACATAAACAAGTCAGAACACAATCAGATGTTTCTAAAGCTAAATTATATTGAACTTTTAAGTAGAAATTCATCTTTGAGATTTCATACTAGCATTTGTTATAACTAATTTCTCTTCAAAGGAAGAAATAGGTTGTCCTTTCGGAAATAATTGCTATTAGGAGATATGCTCGAAACTGTACCCATCAGTCAGTGATAACGAAAGACATTTTATTAGAATGCTTGCCTTTCAGCATACTGGGTATTTTAATGGATGGGTATCATTGTCTGGCTGTTAATCGATTATTAGAATACTTTTTTGCTTTTCTAATGGTTTGAGTGAGTAACCATTAATTTGGGGATGTTAATTTTTATTTTTTATTATACTTTTTCACAGGTGGCAAACTCTGGTCATATATCAGTAAGTTTCTAAACAGAAGCCCTGAAGAAAGCTTTGACATCGAGGAAGTGGAAGAATCTGCACTTAGTCAAGTTCCCCTGCGACAGCCGACCCGCAGTCCTCAGGGCAGCAGCAGCTTCGAATCCAGAGGGAGTGACCAGGGGGCCCTGCTGCAGGTCCTGCCCCTGGAGACCAGTCTGACTCAGAGCTCCCAAGACGGTAGCACCCAAGACGATGACGGCCAAGATAGCTCTCCAAAATGGCCCGATTCTGGCTCAAGTTCAGAGGAAGAATGCACTACTAGTTATTTAACATTATGCAATGAATATGGGCAAGAAAAGATTGAACCCGGGTCCTTGAGTGAGGAGCCTTTCATGAGGAGCGAAGGAAGTGGTGTTGGTACCAAAGCTGTTGAAGGCGTCCCGACACCCCTTGCGGCTGACAGCGACAGCCTCAGCACTCAGCGGATAGCTTGCGAGCTGCAACTCTTCCCTGCAGAGGATGGCCTGGAAGCAGTTAGTTCTCCAAGAACGTTAGATTCCCTCAGTAGATCTAAAAACAGCTCCATGGAGTTCTTTAGGATAGACAGCAAGGATAGCACTAGTGAACTCCTAGGACTTGATTTTGGAGAAAAAATGTATAGTCTAAAGTCAGAGCCTTTGAAACCATTTTTTACACTTTCAGATGGAGACAGGAGTTTTAATATTAGTGAAAGCAGGGTTATAGCTCAGGATACCATTAGCAGAGGCTCAGATGACTCTGTCCCAGTTATTTCTTTCAAAGATGCTGCTTTTGAGGATGTCAGTGGTCCTGATGAAGGAAGGCCTGATCTTCTTGTAAACCTACCTGGGGAACTGGAGCCAACGAAAGATGGTGCAGCCGTGGGGCCTACTAAGTTTACACAGACTAATATGAGCATAATGGAAAGCAAACTCTTGGAAGCCCCCGATGTTTTATGCCTCAGGCTTAGTGCTGAACAGTGCCAAGCACAAGAAGAAAAAGGCGCAGGGGAATTGAGTGACCCCTCTGGCCTTCAATCCCATGGTGTACCAGAGAAACACTATGCCCAGGGGGATCTTGGGATGCTATTTGTGGCCGCTGTTGACCCCAGTAGTTCAGGAGACATGTCCTTGTTACGCAGCTCAGATCCTAACTTCCAGGGACTTGGAGGGGTTGAGTCGGCAGTGGCCGCAAACAGCATGGACGAAAGCTTATTCCTGGTTTCTGACCCACTCTCAGGTGCTAATGAATATGCAAACACAGACACTTTAAAAACTGAAGAAGTATTGCTGTTTACAGATCACACCGATGATTTGGCCGAAGAGGAATCGACTTTATTTCGAAGAGACTCTGTGACTAAGGGAGCAAGTGCGTTAGCACAAGGAGACAAGGAGATACATCAGATTTTTGAGGACCTTGATAAAAAATTAGCACTGAACTCCAGGTTTTACATCCCAGAGGGCTGCATTCAAAGATGGGCAGCTGAAATGGTGGTAGCCCTTGACGCTTTACATAGAGAGGGGATTGTGTGCCGCGATCTGAACCCAAACAACATCTTATTGAATGATAGAGGTCAGGAACTTTTGCAAATGCATTTCTTTTTATTCGCTGTTGCTTCCAATTAACTGAGTAGGCGTTTTATCTTGTAATTAGTATCTTCATTTCCTATCTAGAGCTTCATTATCAGTGCAGCAAATTCACCCCCAGTAATAGCTTCTAGTACTTAATGATGCCATTATTCTTAATGATACTGTTTTTAGCTACAAAAGGAGTAATTACAGTTCACTTCTGCAGAAAATGGAAGAGAAAAATGTTTTGATTTCTCCTGTCGTTTTGTTTTTAGGACACATCCAGCTAACGTATTTCAGCAGGTGGAGTGAGGTTGAAGATTCCTGTGACAGCGACGCCGTGGAGAGAATGTACTGCGCCCCAGGTCAGCGCCGTCTCCTGCGCCGCTTCCCTTGACACAGTCCTCCGCGGCTCCCGTGGCTCTAGGGAAGTTGTGATTTTCCCCAGCAGTTCACTCGTGTGTGGGGTTTGGTTCTCTTTAATCCTTCAGAAAAGGAATCTGAGGGGTGAAACCATTGTATAACGTACAGTTTTGTGTGTGTATTCGTTGTTGAATGGGTTTGTGCTTCTTGTGGAAGCGTTGATGTCTTAGAGACGTCTTAACTTCTGAGTGTTTGAAGACCTTTAAACACCCTGAACCTCTTTAAGTGCATGATTTTTATTAATATGTGAGAGGTAATTGACTAAAAGGGTAAAATTCCTGAGGCTAAAAATATAATAAAGTATAGAGTCAAAAAAAAAAAACCAAACAAAACAAGGTTGTGATTTCAGTGAGGAGCCAACCTGGCATTTAGAGCAGATTTAAAGTTTCTTTTTCTGTATTTGAGAAATTTTAGGAAGCATGTTATTCTTTTAAAATAGCCTGTTTTGCCAAATATTTGATATAACAGGTTTCTCTTCCTCTTACTGTATTGTCTTTATTTTTTTAAATTAGAGATTCACTTCTGGGCTTGTAGATACTTTGTTGATAATTACAGGTCACTTGAGCATAGGGATTGTATTTGAGTTAGTTTCTCTTTGTCAGATAGGGCTGTGTTTGAATCCAGAGTTCCTTCACCTTTTGCCTAGTTCCAGCCTCTTTGGGTAGCCCAAGTTTCTTCACTTGTCACCCCACTGGCTTTCAGGGAAAGTTCAAGCTGATTATGTTGACATGATCTGCTTAGTTGTTGATTAATGCAGCATTTAAGTGCTTACTAGCTAACCAGTGTATTATTGATGCTAAGCTAACATTGTTTCCCTGCATAATGGAAAATTATTCTAATTAGGATGGAAAGAGCTATATTATTTTTAGTTACGCCCTTCATTGTTAAGAATAATTTCTGTATTGGGGAATAACAAAGTTTCTCAACTTGCAAAGCAAATATCCTAAAACTATTTTCTGAAAACAACAATTTGAATTTTCTTTGTACTGTTACTTTTTTTTTCTTTCTCCAAATTAGGGCTCTTTGTTTTTTTGTTTGTTTGTTTGTTTTTTGTTTTTTGTTTTTGTCTTCCAAGGGGCAATAGAACATGATTACATTTTTGTTTCTCTCAGATAGTTTTATGCTGTTTTTTGAAACCCTATTAGTGTGATTTAGATAATGGGACAATAAAAATTTTTTTCATAGTAAAATCACTTTGTTATAGTTATCTGGTTCTTTCTTTTTTCTTTTAACAGACCCTCCTTTTTTTCTAACTTGATAAGAAATAACATTTGAGGTATCAGTATACATAGATATATGTGTTAATTATATTGAATTGGAGGTTTTAGAATCAAAATTAAATCTGGGGTTTTTTTTCAGGTGAAACCTTATTAAATCCTGAAGCCAGATGCAGTAGAAAACTTACATTGAAGCCAAATGTTTATGGAGCATTGTTTAGTGTTTACATACTGAAAGTCTCTTCATTCCTTGGGCTTAATCATTTATTTTAGCAACAGGATAAAATAAAGCCAGTAATGGCCTTAATTAAAAAGTAATGCTAGTGTCCTAATTTAAATACTAACTGACTCACTGGTTCCTGTTGGTGTGGTTACTTTCTTATTGGATACTATCTGTATGCTGGCATTCCAGCAGATTATTTTTCTTCAGCTTAAAGTACAGTCCTGTGTGTTTACTGTAACATTATAGCATGTTGACCTTCTAAGAGTGTACATAAATGTGGAACAAAACCGTACAACATTCATCAATAGATATGTACTTTCAATTTTGTGTACTGAAGTACTGAATTTAATAGATCATTATCCAAGTTCTAATTTGTATGCCTTTTCTCAGAAGTCACAATTCTTATAGTTGACCAGCAGGTGGCAGTCTACTATTAATGGATTTTTGCTCTCATCTTTCAGGTTGTCCTTCACTAACGTTAAAAAAAAAAAAAAAGCCTGTAGTCTGAAGAAGGGCTTTGTTTTAATTATTTGCATAAAAGAATTGTACTTTCAAGCTTTGTGAGTTGCAAAAGTGCCCTAGAATTATGGCTTGCATTGAACAATGTGGAAAGTCTCTTCATTCCTTGGGCTTAATAATTTGTTTTATCAACAGGATAAAATAAAGCCAGTAATGGCCTTAACTGAAAAGTAATGCTAGTGCTCTAAATTAGGTGATCTTAATCTCAGAGAGTTCCAGAACTCAGTTAAGTCTGTACTTCTGCCCACGATGCAAGGGGAATTGGAGCAAAATTTGTAGATTACTATGGAGTTCTTGGTCCTCTGTTAGAAATATTAAGGGTTTAACTAATTCTTCCACACCCCCTGCCCCCCCATTTCCTAACTCTAACCTTAGCATTATTGTCCAAGTAACTCTACAGTGTACTAAGCCACTGGTGTTTGGTTATAAAGTAAAGTTGTCACAAGATTATGATGAGAACAGTTCACTTCTGTTTAAACAGTGTGCAGCCTCTACCCCCACCGCTCCTCCCTCCTGGGAGTCCTTATCATGTGTTTGTCCTAAAAACATTACCCACCTGCTCTGTACTTTATATTATCAGTAATGTATCTTTTTATCTTGTGGACGATGTGCCTTTATATTTTGAGAAAAATTTCCAGTAACAGATTCGATTTGCATGGGCAGAAACTTGAGCAAATGCCAAACTAGCAGGGGGGCCATTATTCTGTTCTATAAATAAGTTTAAAAAAAGAAAGAAACACACACACTGAAACCTGTGAATCAACATGTTTTGGCCTAATTGAGGGGAAAAGCAAGATAGATAAATTTTGAAATGCAAATGATCACCTTCTGTTATTGAAGTATAGTTTCTGCCAACTTTGTGATCTTAGCTTTTAAAAGTCATAGTCATTTCAACAATAGACTACCAAGAATGTCTGATATTGCCAAGCTTCTGTAACAAAATGAAGAATTTTTTTTAAGTTGCCACTTTCTATATTAAAAAGAAACCACGTCCAACAACAAAAAGACAAGAACCACGGAGCGTTCTCTGTCTACATCTGTGAAAAAGCCAGCCAATAAATGGCTGCAGCTGCAGGCCCATCAAGAGGGTCTTGAGAATACGAATTCATTGATCAAACCCAACCCTGTTTCCAAAGTAGCAGCCCTTCCTTTTAGGTTCACTTTGTATCCTTAGAGTATCTAGGATGATTCCCTAGAAAGATTTTATTGTACATAAACATCATTCATAGTAAATGGGTTGCTTTCATACCAGAGAAACAGAACTGAGTTCAGGACGAGAACGAGCAAAGAAATAGTCCCCGAAGTGGGAACAGATTGTATAGCATGACAGTGTAAGCAGAACAGTGTCTAGTTTCCATATTAGGAGACTTTTAGATATGGTATTAAGAGACTCTTAGACAGGTACCCCTGTTTTTCAGTATGAGAGACTACAGAATAAACACTGGAGTGGGTTGGCTGTCCTTCTCTGGGCACTTCCTCGTCGTTGCTCTGATTTTGTTTCTGTCGGGGCGTGCACGTGGGTGCACAGGGTATGTGTGTTGTGGCGTTGGAACTGTCGCAGCACAGAGTGATTTTTCTGTTACAGCATTTTAAGTATAAAGGAAAAAGAAAATGTTAAGGAAGTATTTTCTTGTATTAGTTTATCAGTCTTAACCAGTCATTAAAAAGCAGCTAGAAACTAGAACCTATAATATTGAGCACATAGAATGCAAACAACTGTATTTGAAAGTTTAATATGCAATCTAAGTGAGTTGAACTGTTTATATGTTGGATCTTATGCTAATAATATCACTGAAGTTTCCCATTCTAGTCTTTAAGAAGTTGAGATGGTATCCTATCAGTGTGTGCCCTTCACCTTTACTTGCCACCCCACTGTGAGTCTTTGTGAATGCCCGGAATTCACGTTGGTATTTCTCATCGAGTACTTTCAGACTTGAGAATTCATAGGTGAATTTGTGTGTAAATTGAAGAAGTCCAAAATGCTCTTTGCTGCACCCCGACCTCCACGCTCCCAGATGTCAGACGACAGCTTCGCTTCCTCGCTCAGGCGATTTCACACATGGAAACAGCTCACAGCTGACTGGGAAAGTGAAACGTAGGAAAACCAGGCTGACGGCTGTCTGCGAAATTCAGTTAGGGGCGTGACATTTGTTCACTGCCATTCTTTGCTCTTCCAGCCTGAGTCTATCAAATGGCCCATGAATATATTTTTTGAGAGTAGTTCCCCTTGCCCTTCTCCATAAACATGTTTTACACACAATTTGTAGCTTTTAAAGCATGGTACTCTGTATGATAGTTATGTATTTTGTTATTGGATCTGGGAGTCAGACCATGAATGGTTTAAAATATCATGAGGCCATCATAAGTTTAAAATTGAGAATATTGAGATAGAATTGAGAATTGCTAAACCTTGATATTTGCCCCATGTTGGCCGTTAGCTCGTGGCACGGCCCCATTGTGCAGGTTTTTGGACTTTCTTGGCCTTATCTCACCAGTAATTAAACAGATTTGTGAGTGCAAAAAAGATCACAGGTGTCAAATCATCTAATTTCTTTCTTATACGAAATTTGGTCAAAATTCAAGTCCATCTGATTAGGCAAGGATTTTTTTCCCCCAAGAATACTGATTTTTTTTTTTTTTGTCTAACATTAGTAGGGTTAAAAGAATTATCTGACATGTGGACTTTATACACATATATTTTTACTCATAGAGTATGTACATAAAGAATATATTGTGGAAATGGGAGATTTATGGAAAATATTTAGAGGAAAAATGCCAAGATAATTTTTTTTTTTGAGTAGGGTAGACTTGAATGCCAAGGATCTCAGCAGACAAAATTGTTTGAAGAAGACTCATTTAAATCTGAGAATTTGGGGTCCTGGGTAACTTCATCAAGCATGAGGAGTCTAATTTTAGGAATGCAGAATTGATAGAGAAAGCAAAAAATATAGATGTGTATTTTGGAATAATAATGATACAACCAGGAAATATATCTATGTCCCTGGTGTCGTCTTTTCCCTCCACAAAGGAGAAAGAAGAAAAAGACAAGAGGGAGCTTTAGAAATAATTTTAAAAGAGTGAAATATTTGTGGTTAATATTTAAACATTATGTTTCAAACAGTAACTCTTTTGTTTGATTTACCCTTAAGCAAAACTTCAACAGTAGCTCCCGTGTACATAGTAAATGTTTTAATGTTTTCCTTGAACGATTAGCAAGTACTTTTAATCTTTTGCCTTCATTTGCTATTGTCATAAAAACAAAATCTTTATCTTCAAGAGAGAACCAGTTAACTTTTCAAATTTGTGATAGAATAGTGCACATTTTACACTGAGACTTTCCTGGTGCAGTCCCTGTGTATTGAAGAAGCCTGTGCGCTGTTAATGTATTAGGATAAACAAAAGGAGCTTCAGGTCAACTCATGTCCTGCATTTTCCAGGCAAAACTCTTCTGATGGAGAGAAGATTAGAGGGTTGCTTTATATAAGTTTGCAGTTCTAGAACCTTAGGATCCACCCCTAGGTGGAATGTGCCCTGGAACCCTCAAAACCGCCCTGATGACGGGCTGGGGAAGGTCACTCCATGTGGAAATAGACCCATTCTGAACTCACCCTTCTCATCCGGCCAGAGTGTGACTGGTCTCCAGTGGTGGGAATGAGACAGTGATAGCAAAGTGTTCGGTCTCTGTTATTTGGCACCTTAGTGGATTAGCCCTGCTCAAGAGAAGGGATTCTTCAGTTGTTAGAAGTAGAGAATTTAAAAGAGTGAAAGAATTGATATTGTATTTCACCTCTTCTTTGTGAAAACATTACCTCTGTGCATTTCACAATGCCCCCCGATATTGGAGAATGGGGGGTTTACCTCAAGTTTTAAGTTATTAAAAGGAGGTTAATTTCAATCTCTTATTAACGTCAGACATTTTTCTTTATGATCTTGAACAATTTTTCTTATTTGTTTAAAAGAGGAACAGGAGACCAGATACTTGAAGTTTTAAGCAATAGCTGCAGTGTATTGCCTCTTAATTTACAGGTCAAAATTGATTTGGGGCAACGATTCAGTTAATTGGTCTCATTACTTTGACCAAATCATCAGTTCCTCTACCACGTAAAATCTGGTTATTTTCGAGTCTCCTTGAGGTAACCAGGGCTTATTCCTCCTAAGCCATTCTTCACAAATACGGCTTTCACATACATGCTTTAAGATGCTAAGATTTTAAAAAGTTAATGATGTCAAAGCAAGTCAGATTCCTGAAGTTCCTTTCATGGCGGTGCAGGTAGCGCTGCCCGCCCAGCGCAGCAGCAGAGCCGCAGAGAGGGGGAAGCGCGTCTGTGCTTCCCACAGTGCTCAGTTAGCCTTTTTCGCAGCAGTCAGCTTGGATGGCGGCGGTGGGTGACACCGTGACACCCGGAGGCTGTTCCGAATGGCCAGGTTGTGGCACGATCAGTGGGAAATGGAACGTGCTCTTGGGTTTTTTTCCTATTAGAAGTGCCGGGTGAGAGAGTACGCAGGGTTGTGTAGGGCTCAGAATTATCGTTATAACCAGTCAATCAGAAGTCGTAAGGCAGTTACCCATTTCTTATTTTATCTCACAAGAAAACAGCAATGACACCTGTGAATTCCCTTGAACAGTAATTCTTGGCTGTGGAATGCTGAATCAAGTTAAGGAGTTTTGACTCAAGCTCAGAACACGGTGGCCAGGTCACACGACAGCAAGAGCTGGGTGGTGGGAGAGAGCGGAATTCGGTGTTTTGTTAAGCCTGGCCTGAGTTAGCCGATGGCGGTGTGTACTTACATCCAGCTCCCCACGTGTAACACAACAGGGGTTCAGGTAGTTGAACTACCTGAAAACCAGCCGAATTAATGTGGTGGCACCAGGAAGCAAAGGCTAGAGACTGGGATGAGCCAAGAAAGCCGGAAGGGTGGGCCCAGCACCACACCCTTCCCATCGCCGTGTGGCCACCTGGAGAGCAGAGCCCCAGGTGTGCAGACTCCTCTGGGCAGAGTGCTGGCTTGTGTCCTTGGCCTTGTCTGGACGACACTCTAACGAACTCCAGTAATGGGATCCAGGCAACTTCCAAACAGTTCACAGACCCTCCCTCCTTGACAACACGGCATTTGGGTCATCTGCTCAGTGCAATGTTGAGGACTTTACGGAATGTAGAAATGATCATTGTGAAGCCAGCATTTCTGAAATAGTATAACATTAGGGAAAAAGGAGGAAAATGCCCACTTGGAAGGATGGGGTATGAGATGCGGGTTCCAGGCTCTAATTAGTCTCCCACCCTGGGAATTAAGATCTGCCTCATGGAGACTCTGTGAGACCTCAGGCGAGTGGATTTCTTCTGCCCAGAATGCCGCACTTCAAGTACACAGTCTTCAGACAGCTGCGCACCAACAGACTTTTAAACTTTAAACTTCCCAACTTTAACACTTTAGGTTATAGGCATTAGAGGAACAAGTCAAACCTGGAGTTAAAATGAATTTTATTCTTATAGTTGATGTATGTGTCTTTTAATTTCTGCTTTCGGTTGAAAGATTTTGTCTTGTTTGTGGAAACTTAAAACAATTTTTGTTTCTAAAATAATACCTTGGGAGAAAAGTAGGTAGCATGGTTGTCCTAGAGAACACTTAAATGAATTTGATTTTGATGACATTTAAATAAAGTTTCTAACGGACACCAATCATGTCACCAGGCTGGCAGCCAGATAGTAGAGCCAGCTTGCACGTTACTAGCACCTTTGATGGGCTCGTGTGCCTGGATTCCCTGTGTTGAAAGGGGCCGGGGAGACCTTGAGTTACCTCCCGGTCCTGTCTTTTTCCTGCTGCCAGGGCTTTGCAGCCTCTTTCCTTGCCATACGCCCTTCGGGCCAGCACAGACTGTAGCCACGGGCACCTCTGCAGAGGGGAGCACTGGGGGGTGTCCCGCCAACCACCGCTCTGAGCCTCCCTCACATCTTGCCTGGGCTACTGTGTCGTCAGCTGACCGACCTCTGTTCTCGCCCTGCTGTCGTCCGTGTGTCCGGCAGCCAGAGGACGCTCCAGAGAGCGCTCGAAACTTCCCAGTCTGTCACGTGTCAGAGTGCCTGCTGGGACCCGAGAAGATGAATGTGATGAGGCCTTTTTAGGTGTTCTGAATGAACAGCGCTACCACTGAAGACTGCTATATTTCTTCGGCAAACATTTGCTATGTGGCTCCTGTGTCCCAGGCACTGTGTCTAGGAGCTAGAGATAAAAGATGTAATTGGTAAAATACTGACAGTTACTTTGAAGATTTATATATAAAAAAGAGGCTACCCAAACAGAAGACCTATACCATTGGTTAATTAGGACATTAATAGACTTTTATAGGTGCATAGTTGTATTTATAGAATGGTAATTTACCAAGCTAACAAAAGATATGCTTAGCTGTCCCTTTTCTCGCAGTTTGGTTCCACATAATGTTGGACACAGAAAAATTCTTTCTTCTGTGTTTCTTTCTCTTTGCTCTTTAGTCATCAGCTGTAGTGGAAGACTAATGCTCAGCCCCTGCATGGAAAATCTTTACACACAGCAAGAGCTGGTGAGAGAAATTGACTAGAATTTTGTAATTCTAGTCCCTTTCAATTAGCAACAGATGCTGCAGGGAAGGCCCGCCTGAGTGGGAACACGGCACAATCAGGAGTGCTCCTTGCAGAAAAAAGTGCTGCTTTTCCTCGGTCCAGATATGTCAGTGTGTCACTAATGATAGATTAGAATGTTTCTTTTTAACCTTTCTCTCCTCCTAAGGCCATTAATGAAGTCTGTCTCCCTTGGAAGGAAGTTAACAAATGTTTGGTCATTTGTAACCGTGTTTGAAATCTCACTGAACACTTACAGAATTTGTGGAAAAATTTAAACACTCCAACTTGTTTTCTGACACTGACAAAGTGTGCATGGGGTTCAGTTGTAAGGTTTAGAAGAATGTGGCTTAATTTTCATATTGTCATCTTCGCTGAGCATTTGTCTTTTATTCCAAAAGCTAATGTATTTTTTTTTACTTATGTTTCTTTTCCAAAGGGAAGAGGTGGGATTCTTTATTAAAAGAGATTTTATTCATTTATTCCTAGATAGAGGGGGAGGGGGGCAGAAACAGAGGGAGGGACACACTGATGTGAGAGAGAAACCTCAGTTGGTCGCCTCTTGCGCATGCCCTGCCTGACCTGGGGCTGGGCTGGCGACCCTGGCGGGCGCCCTGCCTAGAAGCCAAATGGTGACCTTTTCCTTTGTGGAATGATGCCCAACCTGCAGAGCCACACTGGTCAGGGGGAGAGTTGGAGTTCTTAAGGTGAATTTTTTTAAATTAAAATAAATTATTTTGGAAAAAAAATTTTAAAAATTAATTTGGAAAATAATTTGGTGGCATTAGAAAAATGTATTTAGTCTTCTTCCCCTAAATATGCTTACTACTGATTATCATTTTAATGTATTTCATAGGTCTGTTTCTTTAAACTTGTTCTGTCATTTTGATATTTGGATAGAGTGCTATGTCATTTATGTGACAAATTCTTCCAGCATCTAACTGTTGGCTTAAATTGACTATTACATAGATGCTTATTTGCAGCAATTGCTTTTTCACTGGGATTTATATGACCTCTTAATAACAATTCCACAGTTACTATTATTTTAAGAGTGAAAAGAAATAAGGCTTTTAAGATTCTCTTTATTAAGAAAAGTATAGTTAAGGAAAAGAGTTTAGGAAACATATTTAAGTACTTGTCCTAAATTAAAAGAGAATTTTTAAAAAAGATTTTATTTATTTTTAGAGAGAGTGGAAGGGAGAGAGAAAGAGAAGGAGAGAAATGTCAGTGTGTGGTTTCCTCTCACACGCCCCCTACAGGGACCTGGCCCGCATCCCAGGCATGTGCCCTGACTGGGAATCGAACCAGCGACCTTCCAGTTTGCAGGCTGGCACTCAATCCACTGAGCCATAGCAGCCAGGGCTAAAAGAGAATTTTTTAATAAGTGAAATTCTTGTCTAAGAAATTCAGAACTTCCTACTATATTTTTTCGGACCATAAGGCACACCTAGGTTTTAGAGGAAAATAGGAAAAACATTTTTGAAGCAAAAAATGTGGTAAAATATTTAATAACATAAATAACATAATATTTCACCAATGTAAATGTAAACAGAACTCAACAGCAGCATTAACAACCATTATCCCTCCCAAATGGAGGGGGGGGGGTGTGTCTTATAGTCCAAAAAATATGGTGTATTTCCTGCCATGTCCTGGAAGGAAGATAGCAACAACAGAACACACTGCCAGACGGAGTCTGTGGTTTCTGGAGGGGGTGTGGGCAACTGTGGTGTTAACATTAGTAGAGGTAAGTGGAAGGATGAGATGTCCTGCATAGGGAACAGAACCAGTGACATCACCAGTTTGAAGATGTGTCTCAACAAATCTATCAAGAACTAACTGAGTGATACCAGATTCCCTTATTTATCACACATTGAACAGTAATGTCTCTTAAGGGTAATTTCTGAATTTGGGTGCTGAGGGCACTATAATTGCTTGAAATGCAAGATGATTTTTTTAAAGATTTTATGTATTCATTTTTAGACAGAGGGGGAAGGAGGGAGAAAGAAGGAGAGAAATATCAATGTGTGGTTGCCTCTCATGTGCCCGCCAGTGGGACCTGGCCCGCAACCCAGGCATGTGCCCTGACTGGGAATCAAACCAGTGACCCTTTGATTCGCAGGCCAGTGCTCAATCCACTGAGCCACCCCAGCCAGGTGCAAGATAATCCTTCTTTACAAAGCTTTGTAGAAAGGTTGGTCTTCATTTAAAGCTTGAGTTTGAGATGCATTTTCTAGGTCTTTCCATTTTCTGTAAAATTTCCAGCATAGTATAGCATTATCTTTGGTTATTTTGGAGTCATATCTTTGTCACACATATGTGGCTTAAATTGTGTAATCCTGAAAGGCAGGGTAGACAAGTACCTGCCATGATTTCAGTAATGCTGGGATCAGGTGGTCTGTCCAGTGTCTTTCCTGCTTCCTCAGGTTTGGGTGGATATTTTGGGTTGTTTTTTTTTTTCCCCTTCACTTCTCATACAGATGTAGACATTTTCTGGTTTCCTGAGTCCAAGCTACCTCTTTTTATACTCCTTTACTTTTCAGGAGTGAGGCTTTATAGTTACAGTTTGGGGGTCAGGTAACATGATTATTTTTGGCTTTGTGGGGAGACTTAGTAAACTCCGATTATCGTAAGGACCGTCCAACTCAATTACTCTGTGTCTCAGCAAGCCCTATGACAGTACGGGTTCCCGAGGTAGCACTGCTTTTCTGAAAACGGTCCTGGCTTGTTGAAGAGTGTTCTGTGAGGTGTTAAACACGAGTAAAGCCAATGTAGGCAAAGTATGTTTTACGTTGTGTTATCTTTATTGTTATGTGAGCTCGTTTATTCGAGTGTGAAATGAGGTAGTTTGAATCGTTAGTGTGACTCAGTAAGACTGTACGTTGTGTTAGAATCTGAGACTTGATGGTGCCACAGTGAGACTGCCAGAATTTTACTAAGCCGTTCCCACATACTTGATGTCCTTAAAAAATTCTGGATGATTTAAAATCTACGCTGGAGTGTGTCTGTCCCCATCACATTAAAAGGTGGTGACGGCTGGAGGCAATGGCACTGGTTCATTGCGCCTGCCACCGGGTCCCTGCGGAAAAGGGAAGAGTGGCTCTGTCTAGAAAGGAGAGGAGGGAAGACCGAGGGATGCTGGCCCATTTCGGCATAATCCCCCTCTTTGGGCATCTTAGGTTAATGGAGGGAGAGCAAGTTATGAGAAGGGCTCGTGAGTGCTTTTGAAAATGCTTTCAGGATCGTAAAGTTACAGGTAGGAACAACGGTGGGGGTCTGGCTGTCCTCGTTTTCGGGGAAGCGTGGTGACTGCCCCAGCCAGGCTCAGACAGAAGTGCCACTGGAGGCCCTGTCCGTGCGTGTCTTTGACTCAGAAAGAGAATGTCTTTTTTTTTTTTTTTTTGAGTTTTTGTGGGGATAATGTGAGAATTCGTTTGTTTTCTTAGGGAATAGTTTATTTTTCCTCCTGATGACTATGCTTGACGCCTATAGGACTGCTGCCCCTGTGGAGAAAGGCTGCCGTCCCGTCGCCCTGGCCCTGGGAAGGCCAGTGTAGAATGCGGTGGGGCGGCCGGACGGGCCGGGGACGTGACCTGTCGGGTTTCGTAGGAAAAACAGTCTGAGAGGTGACAGAACAGTGGTAGAATTTATCCTTTAAAACGTGTTTCTGCTTTTATTTTTCAGAGATTAAAAAAAACTTAAGGTAGGAGTTGAAAGGAATTTCTCAGCTCCACCGTGTTTTATTCTTAAAATAGCCTCACATTTATTTGGCATTTAAGTTTTCTACTTTTGAAGTGTGGCCCACAGGCCTGACTAGTCAGCTGGCGTTTGTAGTAGCTGTCGCGTAGCTTTGTAGAGACCGGGCCTGGCACAGGTAACGCCCCTCTTTTATTACAACATCATAAGCGTGCAGTTCTGTAATGTAACGATATCACACTCAAGCACACTGTGTAACTTTTTCGGTGAAATGCTCAAATTAAAACAATAAATTGTTACACCCTACCAACCACACTCAAGCAACCTCACTTCCGCCAGACCCTGTGCAAAGCAGCACTCTTGGTTTATGCTTAAACATTATGTAGGTTTTGCAAGTAAAGCAGTTTCAGAGGGGTGCTTTATTTATGTATTTATTTATTACATTGTATTGATTATGCTATGACAGCTGTCCCACTTCCCTCCCTTTATTCCCCTCCGTCCTGCACACCGCCTCCCACCTGTATTCCCCCTTTAGTTCAAGTCCGTGGGCTTTTGACCACCTCACGACCTCAGGCTTCTTCTTGGCAATGCAGTTTCAGAGTATAGCTTTACAGTTTCACTCTGAGTATTAGGTTAGGGCCTAGTTTATAATAATATTAAAATATTAGGGGATATTCAGATTGGGACTCACCAGGCACTGTGGCAATTCACATTGATCATTATCTGCTTGTTCAGGACTCAGGCAGAACATTGCGGAGATTTCAAAGCAGCATAAAACCAATGAAACTAGTTCTTAGACTCCTCAGTTGAACAAGTTCACAGAAACCAATGAAGGAATACACCTTGTCTGTCTCATCAAGTTCCTCTCAAACTTTTCTGCCCAAGTTCTTCTGTCTGTAGAGGTGATGTGAAATGAGTACCCTGGAGACTAGTGAAATACGATTCTGATGTTCCTTTGAAGTCTTTTATCTTGCAAATCCATGCAAATTTTACATTCTCTTCCATAATAGATCTGTGTTGCTTTTAATGGTGAAACAATATCCACCCCTTTCACATATATAAAAATCTTTATGCTCAGGAAGATGTACTGTACTTACTTGGTAGTTTCAGGGACCCCTCCCCCCATAACATGCACACACAGTGACACATTTCATTCCTCCCCCCGCGGGGAACATCCCAGCAGTGATGTGGGTAACTGGTGTAACACGTAACTTTTGATGGTCTGGGCTACACTGGTGCCGGCACTTGGACCTTTGGCTGAGTGTAAAAGGAGCCTGTATAAATGGTTTGCATTAGGTAGACTTACCTCAGTGACCCTCTGCTCTGTCCTGACAGGGGAGCTTTCTGAGCAGCGACTCGGCGTAGGGCTTTAGTCCAGAGCTCCAGCACGTGTTGTTAGATGCTATGAAGCCATCGTATTAGTTTTCTCAACTTTCGATTGGGTCTAAGGTTCCTCTTTTCTCAGGACACCCAATTCGTTCTTCTCCAGAGTCACCTGACCCAAATGAGTTCTCCATGGTTAGCTTGGAGATTTTAAATAGTGCATGTAAAATGTTAGACATAGTTCCTTACATGCAGTAAGCAGTCAGTTGATGTTAGCTGCTGTCTTAATGCAGTTGTCGTCATTGCAGTGTGTGCCTACCGTGAGCCGAGCGACAGATCATGCGCAGGAAGGCAGACTTGTGGGTGCCTGCTCAGAGCAGATGGTGACCCATAATGTTGGGTCTCAGCTTGTGAACAGGGGTCACCTTTATTATAAAACTATGAAACATGTACTGCTTGCTGTAGGATTAAAGGCAGTGGAATCGCTTAAATTCTTGAGCAGAAACATACTGAAAGATAAAACCATTAACTGCGCCAGTAGGAAAAGCGGCTTTAGTTTTGCACTAGTGAGCAGTGTGGCCAGCACGGGGGGTTCCGTGGACGAAGAGTGCCCAGTTTGTGCTGCGTATGTTGCTGGTTGAGACCCCATATGGAGGCCTGATGGTACGCATGCCTGATTAAACTAGACATTCGAATGTTACGGAATGGTCAGTGAGAGTCCATTTCCGAATTTTGAATAGAAAAATGATTAGTTGACTACTAAAACTGGAAGGACATGTGCAAAAAGTTGTTATGTGATGACAGGAACACGGTAAATTTCTTTTACTTTTGTGGAGTTTCTGAGGACACACACCCTTTCCGAGGTTTTTAGAGCACACTTGAAGGAGACGGCGGCGGCTCTCTGCGGGCAGGTTGGGGCGGGTGTGGAAGCAGTGGGCTTGCATCTGGGAGGGCTCGAATCTGAGCACTTGGGTGAGAAACCACGAGGGATTCGTCCTTCAAGAGAATCACTGTTTTAGGAGATCCCTGATCTCAGCTCTAACCCTCTCATTGTGGATGAGATCGAGTGATTCCTCGAGGCTCTTGGTCTGGAACTCTTGACGGCTCGTCTGCAGCTTCCCGTGATGTGGCCTGACAGGCTGTGGGCGGGCAGGCTCTTGGGAAGGGCAGACCTGCCTGCGGCTGCGCCCTCCCCGCCCCAATAAGCCTAAGTGTTTCATGTCATCTTCTTATACATTTTACGTGTGCCTTTTAGATATTCATGCCCGCTAATAAGTATAGAATGAAAACAAAAGTCTCACTACCCCAGAGGCAAATCACTAAATCATTTTTTGTCATATTGTCACACCAGTCTTTTTGTAAATGCGTAATTTTAAAATAGAATTCTGTTGTTTTAGAGCTTGTTTTTTTTTTAATTTAATATATCCAGATGTTGACTTGGACACGTGAAACTTTGCATGAAGACATCATCTTAAATGATTATGTAGTAGTATGCCTCATAGGGAGTGCCACTGTACATCATTAAATCTCTATCGTTAGAGAGTTCTCGGTTTTTAAAACGAGCTGCTATTTTATAAATGCCAGTGGCTCTAGGAGGATGAGGAGACTTGGTCATTCACACAGTAGTTGCGTGAGAGCGGCTAGTTAGGGAAGGGAGGGTGTGGCTTGTCCTGAAGCTCCGTGTGGGGTCGGAGGCTGGGGCTGGGGGAGGGCTAGCGTGAAGGCCGTAGTTGTGCGTAAGTCAGGAAACCCGGAAGGAGAGCGTGGGTGCAGGGGTGTGGACGAAGGCTGCTGAGATGGGCTGCGTTCAGTATCTTGCACAGGAGTGGCTCTTTTTTCTTCCTCGGGCCCTTTTCTTTCTATGACCTTTGTTTAAAGACTTAAAGCTCGAGCTATTTTGTGAGTTTTGCGGTTCTCCCATACGCAGATTTACTGAGTGTTGGATAAAAGGCTGGGCCCCTAAGCACCACTTTCAGTTACTACTTTCTTCTTCCTTCTTCTTCTTTATATAAGTATGCATATTTTTTTATTTTTTTTTAATTATATTTTATTGATTTTACTGTTGCAGTTGTCCCCATTTTCCATCTTTTCCCCCCTCTGCCCAGCACCCTCCACCCCCTCAGGCAGTCCCCACACCATTGTTCCCGTCCGTGGCTCACACGTGTGAGTTCTTTGGCTACTGCATTTCCTGTACTGTCCTGGGCAGCCCCATGGCTACTCTGCAACTGCCTGCTTGTACTTCTCCCCTCACCTCTTCACCTGTTCCCCCAAGCCACATGGCAACCATCAAACCTCTCTCTGTATCCATGATTCTGTCTCCGTTCTTCTGGTCTGCTTAGTGTGTTTTTTAGATTCAGTTGTTGAGAGATATGTATTTATTACCATTGTATTGTTTCTAGTATTGATCTTTTTCTTTCTACCCCAAGGCTTTAGAACATTATTGTTATGAGTTGTGGGCTACCGCAGACAACTAATAAGTGTGTTTTGTCATACAAATAGAAAGGAAAGGGCAGATATTGATAAAGCTTAGTGATTCATTGAATGCCATTAGGAAAAGACAAGAATGCATCAAACATGACTTAAGGGCTAAAAGCCTCAGGAGTGGTTGAAGTGAGGAGTTTTTGCTGATTTGTAGAGAGACCTGAGAGAGGACACCTGAAAACTCACATTACGTTTAAGGACTTGTGCTGCTGAGATAAGGGTAACACAGATAAAATTGTAATCTGCAGACGCTCCACAATCCCTTATCTTAGCCAATAGTTTCAGTGGTGACTTAAGACAACACATCTCTGTACTTGTAATAACAAAATGGGTAAATTTGCATTGCACGTGCCTCCTCTGTAGTTGAAATCAATTGATTATATAGGAGAGGGATGATATTGTGAACAAGGTCTCAGTTCTGCTACTGATTTACTGTGTGCACATGTGACATTGGACAGGGCATTTCACCTCTCTGGTTTCTAATCTGCACAAGGATAATTAATACTGGTTTAAACAATTTTTGCAGTTTATTCTGAACCTAGGGTTTTTATGTTAAAACAAGACATGACCTCTGAGGTAGAGTTGGCTATACTTTCTCAAATTTGAAAAATTAAGCAAAATGCTAATCTAGTAGATTCATGTAACTTTAAGTATAGCATCTTGAAGGTGTCCCTCTATCAACCAAAGAACACATGTCTCAGTTTAATATATGACTGTGTCAAAAAAAAAATGCAACCACAGTAGGTGACCAAAGGGATAAGTAACTTTCAGGAATTTTGAAAGCCCAGTAGTATTTAGTATATGCTCTCTCAGCATTAAAAAGGTCACCTTGCTTATACATGTTAATTTTGAAAGTTTAATTGACCTTTGGAATTTTAATAACAGCCTTTTTTGGTGTGTGCAGAGGTTGGAGCAATCACCGAGGAAACCGAAGCCTGCGACTGGTGGAGTTTGGGTGCCGTCCTCTTTGAACTTCTCACTGGCAAGGTAAGCGGTGACCCGGACGCTTGATAAGCTTTACCAGCTGCTGCCTTGATTTCAGATGGAGAATGTTGAGCCTTTGTCTTTAGTTTTAGATCAGGGACTCGGTAAGAAAACCTTTGAGAAATATATGTTTATCAAGATTCCAGATTTTTTTAAACAAAAATAGAGTTGTACTACACTGAACAAATGGATGGTAAAATTCTGTTATATCACAGTGTTAGTACACAGTAGGATAGAAGACTAAACATTTTTTCTCTTCATTTTTTTGTGATTCGCTTTGAGCAGAGTTCTCTCTGTACAGTACATGCCAGGATGTATTAGAATTCTCTGGGTGAATTTTAAGCATCATGTCGGAAGTCAAGAGGGAATTCTCATTTTAGAAAATTAATATAGGTATGAAAAGTAACATCTTTCTCCTCAATACTGTAAATTTTTCCTGTGTGCTAGCGTAAGGACAGAGTTTAAACTTTTCTGATCAATAACTTTTATGAAAGACACTTGAGGTTAATAGACTTTAGTAGAGTACTGTGCAGATTGCCTCCTGGGAAGAAAACAGGGGAAATGAGTAGTCATATTTTTCTAGGTCGTCACTTACCTTAGATACATAGATAAGACTGAATTCCCAAGATCATTGTAGAATTTACAATCCACCTATACACTTTTATACCATAATGTGCTATATATACATAAAGTGTCATTATTAACAAGTTATAATATTTGAAGATTATTAATACATTACAAATTTCAGCGATATTGAAAGTCCCTTTTTAGTTTTCTTTAAATTTTTTTCTTTATTGATTTTAGAGAGAGAGGAAGGGAAGGATAAAGAGAGGGAGAGAAACATCGATGTGAGAGAGAAGCACTGATTGGCTGCCTTTTGTAGGTGCCCAAGCCTGAGACCAAACCCCGCAGCCCAGGCACAGGCCCTGACCGGGAATCCAACCCACGACGTTTCAGTTTGCAGGACGATGCCCAAACACCTGAGCCACACCGGCCTGGGGGCCCCTCTTTAGTTTTGATAAGTAATGTGAGCTCTTCTACTTATGAGCCATTTTCTTTATAACTCAGGGGAGAGGGCTGGTAGCATCAGCTTATGATGTGATTTTGCTAATTGCCTTCAGTCCAGTTGAGGTTTTGTAGGCTTAGCGCCCTCGTCCCAAACTGCCTGGGCGGCACTGTTGAACACCGCAGCTCCGGTTAAATCGTGGTCGCGTTCTCTGTGTGTGCTGTCCGTGTGTCCTGGGATAAGAAGTGTGTCTGTCTGTCTGTTTCAGACTCTGGTCGAGTGCCATCCGGCGGGAATAACCACTCACACTACTTTGAACATGCCAGAAAGCGTCTCTGAAGAGGCTCGCTCGCTCATTCAACAGGTAATGTGATTGACCTATTGGCCCAGTATGTCAACCCTGCAAATTAGTAGAGCCTGCAGCTCCAGAACCTTCAAGAAATTAGTTTTGGGCAAGAAAGACCCATTACTAATTACAAATTCAGAACTAATACTGTATATCTTTAGATTTCTGCTATTATCTAAGTATTGGTGAGGTCCGAGAGAACAGGTAAAGCTTATTGGTATAAATTTTTTAAAAAAATTCAGGCTAATGTTCCGTCAATTTCACATGTTTGTGTAGGCATGGGATGTAAGTATTGCTTTTCCCAGGCGTAGGCATGGAACTCCAGTGAGCTCCTTAAAAGGGATTCCCTGTGTTGAAAACGCCCCTCTGGTTTCGAGCACCAGATTGGTGAGCGCACTGAAGGCCGTCAGCGCTGTGGCGTGATAGGCCCCCGGCAGATCGGCAGTGATTGTCAGGCCTGGGTTCCGTACACTTTCATGAAAACTAAAGGGAAAGGTTATTTGAAAAAGATCAAGAACTGACATTTTTGTAAAGAAACGTGATTTTTTTTTAATCAGGGAAAATAAAATTTTTGAAAAGGTGAGAGGGTCTAATACATTAGGAAGAGAAACACCTAGAGTCCTATTGAGGAGTGATTGTGGTTCCATTCACGAATATACGCGAGGCCCAGTGCTGTGTGCTGTAACGGTGAGACGGAAATAACTGTGTCGCAGGTGGACGTGATGCAGGGGGTCGGATAGGTTTACAGACTACTTTGGTGAGTGAGGTTAAGGAGGGGTTATCATCGATGCAGTGGCAGTGTTAGGACAGTTTTTGTGTATGGGCGTTGTTTTTGTGGAGCCTTAGATCGATTTTTGGCATGGCAGGGTTGGCTGTGGGAGGAACAGCTAGGTGGAATGATCGGCTTCAACAAAGGATGAAGTCTAAAAGATGCGGTTTGGGAAACCAGAAGTTTGGTTTGTCTAGAGTGGAAGGACAAATATAGGGATGAATAGTAGTAGCAGATGAAGGTGGAAAGGTAAGTTGGGATTCTGTCGTGGAGTTCTACTTTCATGAACACCAGGGTAGAGTGGTAATATTTAATTCAGTAACAAAAATGTGGAGTTTTTGTACAGAAGAGTGCAAGGATCAGAGTTGCACTTCATGAATATTCTGAAAATATAAAGCAACATAGTTAGGGTGGAAATCCTGGGATGAGAATACCCTGAACCCTTTGCAAAGGGGTTAAGAGATAATGGGAAGATAAAGAAAACATTTCATTCTAAAGGGAAAAAGGACAGCTACTCGCTTGATTTCATCCTGTTTGTTGTGGCACAAAAAAGGTAAAGAATTTTTGTTGGGAAATAACTTCAGGAAGGATAGCAACTGCCATTTTCTTGTCGTTGTTTCTCCTCGTTAAAGAAGTAGTCATTATCATACAGGGTAGGGCAAAAGTAGGTTAACAGTTGTCAGTACAAGAAACAGTTTATTCTTATATTATTTATTAATTATTATTTTCCACATGAACAACTGTTAACTTGATTTTGCCCCACCCTGTAAAATAATGCGAATGGGATTCCTTGCATTAATTTATAAAGGTGTGCTGCTCCTGTCTTTATTAGAATTGTGTTGTAAAGGGGTCTAGGCTTAAGGTGTGTTAAATCCCCAAGTACAGATACTTGAAGCCTGTGTGGTAGCTCAGCACCGTGTCACGGTCCTGCCTAAGGAAGCCACCACTCATGCTGAGGAAACATCATCAGGAAACGGAAAAGGGGTCTCTTGGCGTGATTAGCAATTTGTCACTTTACTTTCCTCTTCCACTACCTCACGGGTCATAGAGGTCATTCAAAAAAATCACAGAATGATTTATTTGGAAATAATTATTCTGCTTTGGGGAGATTTCCCCTTTGGTCTGTCTGCTCCTTGCTTTTTTCCTGGGTTTCATAAAGCCCTGCTCCCATGGCTCAGTCATCTCAGTCAAGTGAATGGTACTAGAGTAACCATAGTTACGTTTTTAATGCAGTTTTTTAAAAAGCTAGTTAATTTTACAAAGCCTCAGAGCATGTATGTTTGTACTTTACGGTGTACATTTAGTTATGACACCATTGCTTTGTCAGTGAAGGATCATTATATGAGGAAAGAAACCCTTCAAAACAAATTTCTGTGTCTTTATCGCTCAGCTTTACTGCCTCTTCTTCGGGAACAAGGAGGCTGGCAGGGACTGTCCTGGGTTTGCCAGTGGCTGACACGTTCTCTTGAGCAATAGGATCTTTGCATGCTCTCTCCAGGGCCCGGTGTAGTACTTAAAGTGGCAGGATAAGCAAGATGGTCATGAGAAAAACGATTATACTTTTGCCTGTAGATTTATTCTTGCACATGTGTAGAAGAGTCCATGAACTAAGTGAACTGACTTCAGTAAAAATGAAAATGTGAACTTCTGTTGGAATTTCATAATGAGGTTGTGTTTTAGATAGAATGGTGGAGGAGAAGCCAATTGTAACAAAGAAGAAAGAACTTACATGTTTCCTGAAATTGTAAACAATATACTATAATTATAGTTAATTCTTACCAATGTTTGATATTTCAAATTTATATTAAAGCGTCTGATGCCCTCCACATTTTGGCCAATACACATGCATCACCTGATTTTGAAAGTGGGTTTGATACATTTAGGATACTCTTATGTTTGTTTTATGATAGCTTTTCTCCTAACACTTTAGCAATTGATAATACAGTAATTCTTGGAGGAGTTAGATTTCATACAGGAGTCATTCTGAGTGCTAGACACAGTAGTTTCAAGTTAAAAGACTGTGCACACCGCCATTTGAAGTGCGTGCTTCACTCACGTTGTGGGCTTGCTTGCGTCGGGGTGAGTGAAGTACTGCGTTCTTGACGGGTCACGCACTCGGGAGGCGCTGTGACAGCGTTGGGGTCACGGGTTCTGGAGCCGTAGTGTCTGAACTCGAGTCTTGTCTTTGCTACTTTGTAGTTCCCTGGGTCTCTGTTTTCTCATCTCTAAACAGAGAAAATAATGGTAGATATTCATCGAGCTGTGAGTTCAATGAATTAACCTACACGAAGCACTTAGAATAATGTCCAGCACACGGTGAGCGTCACACAGATGTTTTGTGTTGTTATTGTTGACAGGGGACAGTGTGGAGGGTTCACGACATGCCGTGATCTGTAATGTGGTGCAGCCTGCAGTTGAATCACAGGGTGGCTAACGTCAGGGTGGGGCAGCTGCTGAGGAGACCATGAAAAGGTCTCAGAAAAGCAGTGGCCTGGCATAGAATAGGAAGTCAGTTGATACTTTTCACACAAATAATGGAATGAATGAAGCATGAATGGAAGAAAAAAATAGAAATAAAGAAAAAAGAAGAAATAGAAGTTGGGGTTAAATTTGAATAGTAGGATTTTCTATATGTGCAGAATCATTAATGTAAAGAAATTATTTAAATATTTTAGTTACAGTTGACTAAATTTTGTGGAAAAAGTATTTGCTATGGAAATATTTTCAGGTTTCAGTGGTGTATGAGGAAGTTGGCAAATTCTTCCCTCAAAAAAGGAAAGTATAAAGTTAGACAGAATTGGCAAAAACAATCATCTCAGTCCTCTGGAAATTGATCAGAGAAAGACAAAAATCTGAAAAGTGTCTATGCTTGAAAAACAGTGGAACTTCGGGAAAGAACAGCAGCACTCTCTGGCATCCTTGCCCGGGGCTGTGCCCACTGTCTTTTCCCTGCTGGGTCGGGTGTGAGGGTTCTGCCGGGCTGGGGCAGGCCACAGGACCACCCCGGGGCTGCGTGCATGGGCGTAGGAGCAGGGAGGAGCCCCGTGAAAAGTCAGAACCAGGGCCAATTTGCACGTAGCCTGAATTTTGAATGTGTTCCCATTGGCAGAGGATGGAAGCTTTAGTGTCTGTGGTATTTTCTTTCCTCCATTTCCCCATTCTCCTTCCTTTGGTAACCATCAGCGTGTTCTCTACATCTGTGGATAGGTTTCTGTTGTGTGTTTCTGGATTCCACACATAAGTGAAATCATGCAGTATTGGCCTTTCTTTGTCTGATTGCGTTCACTTAGCACAATACTCTCTGCGTCCGTCCATGTTGTTGTAATGGCAAAATTTCACTCTTTTTTGTTGGCGAATACTATTTTATTCTATGTATATACACACCACATTTTCTCTATCCATTCATCTACTGATGATGGATACCGTGGTTCCTTCCCTATTTGGCTGTTGTAAGTAATGCTGCGGTGGATGTGAGGGTGCATGTGTCTGTGAGTTCACGTTTTTGTTTTCTTTGGATAAGCACTGGAAGTGGAATTGCTGGGGTGCATGGCAGCTATATTTTTAATTTTTTTGAGCAATCTTCATACTGTTTTCCATAGTTGCTGTACCTATTTACAATCCCATCAACGGTGTACAGGGTTCCCTTTTTTCCACATCTTTGTCTACATTTGTTATTTGTTGATTTTTTGATGATAGCCACTCTGACCGGTGCAAGGTGGTGTCTCATTGTGGTTTTGATTTGCATTTCTGATGATCAGTGATGTTGACCACCTTTGTGTAGGGCTGTAGGCCACCTGTACGTCCTCTCTGGATAAACGTCTGCTCAGGTCCTCTGCCCATTTTTTCAGGATTATTTGTGTGTTTTTTGTGTGTGGTGGGGGTTAAGTTGTATGCGTTTCTTCTATATTTTGGATATTAGCTCTTTATTGGATGTATCATTTGAAATATCTTCTCCCATTTAGTAGGTTTTCATTTCATTTTGTTAATGCTTTCCTTCACTGTGCAAAAAAATTATTAGTTTGATGTAGTCCCATTTCTTTTTTTTTCCTTTTGTTGCCCTTGGCCGAGGTGACTTATGCCAAAAGATATTGCTAAAAGCAATTTCAAAGAGTTTACTGCCTATGTTTTCTTCCAGGAATTTTATGGTGTCAGGTTTTACATTTAAGTCTTTAATCCATTTTGAGTTTATTTTTGTATATGGTGTAAGAAAGTGGCCCGATTTTATTATGCTGCATGTATCTGTCCAGTTTTCTCAGTGTACTTACTGAAGAGAGTATATTTACGCCATTGTCTATCCTTGCCTCCATTGTCATATTTGAATGCAACCTCTTTTCGATCACTGGTTGGACACTAAGCCATGCAGACACAGGGATGACCCCTAGGACGCCAAGGTCAAAAACAGAAACAAGAAAAAGTATAAGCAGAGCTATCAACAGCTGCTTATTACAGTGCAGTGGGGGAAGCAGGTTTGCAGCTTGGCCCGAAACACGTTACTAAACCATCCGACAGCAGCGCTCACAGTCTTCACGGGGGGAAGCCAGACTTCAGAGTTGCTAAAATATAGTCTCTGAAATGTCCCTTTTCCAGAAAAATATTATAAGACATTCAGAAATAAAAAAGTCTGACCTATATACAGGGTTAAAAGCAGTCAATAAGAGTTTTCTCTAAAGTGTCCCCAGAGTTTAGATTTTTCGAAGTGGTTATTTTAAATATGTTTAAAGAAGGGAAGGAAACCATATTTAAAGAATTAAAGGAAAGTAGGACAACAGTGAATCAACAAATAAAGATTCTCAATAAGGATTTAAAAATTGTATTTTTAACAAAAGACCCAAATAGAAATTCTTTAGTTCAGAATGCAGTAGTTGAGATGAAGGAGTCACTAAGGGAAACAAATTCATAGAGTATTTTAACAGCAAATTTGAGGTGAAGGAAGTCTCTGCATTTGAAATAAAACAACAGAAATTATTCATGCAGAAAAACAGACAAAAAATGCGCAGGGCTACAGAGATGTGTAAGAGAATGTCAAATATGTCAGTGTACATGCAATGGGAGTTCCAGAAGGAAAGGAAAGAGGGGAAGGGCCAGGAAAAATATTGAAAGAAATAATAGCTGAAAACGCAGAGTGTGATGGAAAACACTGGTATGTATTGAAGAACTCGGTGGAGCCCGCGGAGGAGAATGCGAAGAGATCCGTACAGAGACCTGCTCTGGGCAAATCAGTGGAAGACAGAAAGAAAGAGGGAGGTTTCACAAGCAGTGAAAGAGAAACAGTTTGTATACACAAGGGAACATTAATGCGTGACTTCTCACTAAAAACAATGGAAGACAGTTAATTACGTTTGTTGTGATGATCAGTTGAGAATACATACAAATATCAAATCATTATGTGGTACACCTAAAACTAATATAATGTTGTATGTAAATGACATCTCAATAAAAAAAGAAAAAAGAGATAAATGACATATTCAAAGTGCTGAAAGGAAGTAACTTTCAATCCTTCCCAAAGATGAAAAAAGAAATTCCCTGCCTTACAAGAAATAATACAGGAAGTCCTTCAGGCTAACAGGAAAAGACACCACATAGTACCTCAAATCGCTAGGAGGAAATGAAGAGTCCTAGAATGGTAAATAGGAGTTAATACAAAAGACTAAATATATTTTTTCTCATTTCTCTTTTAAACTTCTTATAAAGGACATGATTATATGAAGTAATTATAACACTGTGCTGTTGGGTTTATAATGCATATGGATGCAACATATATTGAGGTCTGTCCAGAAAAAGTCCAGCCATTGTTAGTACAATGAGGACAGTCTGCACTAACATTGATGTACCTTGGCTGTCAAGGAGAGTGGGCTGGAATGCATGTGCGTGAGCAATGATGACTTCACTGTACTAGGGGCCCATTGAGTGAGCGTGTGAACTGTGTGCTCATTGCATTCGAAATGACCAAGTGATAGAGCAATGAATCTGCATCACATTTTGCATTAGGCTTGGACATTCCTCCATGGAAACTATTTGGACCATTCAGAAAGGCCACAGCTATGGACAACTGGTGATTGGCAGCTTCCTCACGACAACACGCTTGCTGATGCATCATGTCTTGTGCAGAGTTTTTTGGCAAAACATCAAATCACCCAGGTGACAGTCCCTCTCCAGCCTAGATTTAGTGCCCTATGACTTCTGGTTTTTCCCAAAACTAAAATTGCCTTTGAAAGGGAAGAGATTTCAGACCATCGATGGGATTCAGGAAAATGCGACGGGGCCGCTGATGGCAATGGGGTGAACTGTGTGAGGTCTCAAGGTGCCTACTTTGAGGCATCATTGCCATATGTACAGTGTTTCTTATATCTTGTATCTTCTTCAACAAATGTCTGTATTTTTATATTACATGGCTAGAGACCTTCTGGACAGACCTCATATAACAATAATAAACAAAAGAAGGTAGAAGGAATGTAGGTATAGTGGAGCAAAGTTTCTACATTTTACTGGAATTAAGGTAGTATTAATCTGAAGTTAATTATAATAAACTAAAATGTATACTGTAATTTTTAAACTAACCACCAAAAAAATAAATAGAGGAATGAAATACTACAGTAAAACGTATTTGGCACAGAGAAAGTGGTAAGAGAGGAACAAAAAGAACAATAGATGTAGAAAACAAAGAGCAAAATGGCAAATATAACCCCACAATATTAATAATTACATTCAAGCCCTGGCTGGCATAGCTCAGTGGATTGAGCGCAGGCTGCGAACCAGGCATCGCAGGTTCGATTCCCAGTCAGGGCACATGCTTAGGTGACAGGCCATGGCCCCCAGCAACTGCACATTGATGTTTCTCTCTCTCTTTCTCTCTCTTTCTCCTTCCCTTCCCTCTCTAAAAATAAAATAAATAAAATCTTTAAAAAAAATAATTACATTCAGTGTGAAAGTCTAAACGTGCCAAACAAAAGGCAGAGATTGTTGACCTGGATAAAAAAAGGAAGATCCATATCTTCTGGGTACGAGAGATAAAGTTTAAGTTCGAAGACACAGGCAGGTTGAAGGGAAAAGGATGGGAAAAGAAAGCCGTGCAAACAGAGACCATAAGAGAGTGGGAGTGGCCAAATTACACGCCAGACAAACTAAATGTCATGGTAAGAGGCTTCCTAGAGACTAAGACAGATGTTTCTTAATGATAAAAGGGTCAGCACGTAGAAAGATACAACAATTATAGATATATTGTTCTAATAACAGCTGCAAAACATGAGGCAAGGTCCGACTGAAGGCAAAAATAGGCAATCCGATAATCATAAATGGGGGCGTCACTCCTCCATTCTCATGATCGATAGGAGATGTGCAGGGGTATAGAGAAGACTCCAACCACATTATCAAACAACTCTGATATGTGTAGAGAACGCTCCACCCAGTGATTTCAGAATACATTCTTATCACATATACGTGGAACACTCTCCGAGATAGAGAATATAATAGGCCATAAAACAAGTTTCAACATTTAAAAGGACTGAAATAATACAACCTACTCTGACCATAACAATTTAATTAGCAGTTATCAACAGAAAGAGACCTGGTGAATACACAAATATTTGGAAATTAAACAACACACTTCTAAATAACCTATGAGTCAAAGAAAAAAAAATCCCAAGAGAAGCTAGAAAATGTTTTTAATGAACTAAAAACAAATACAAATGCACAATATATTAGAATTTATAGGATGCAGCTAAATCAGTTTTTGAGGAAAATTTCTAGTTTTAAAAGACCTTTATCAAAAAAGAAGGCCTCAAATAAAAATCTCACCTTGCACATTAAGGAACTAGAGAAAGAAACTATAAAAAGCAAGGAAACCTAGGCAGGCAGAAGAAAGGAAGCAGACATGAATGAAATAAAAAAAGAGAAAAATCAAGGTATTTACAAGTCAGCTCTTTGAAAAGACCAGCAAAACTGAGAAACCTTTAGCTGATTCCAAGATGTACATGCAAAGGCAAGGGACCTAGAGTATCCGTAATCATCTTAGAGAGAACAGCGCTGGAGGACTCACACCGCCTGGTTTCCACAGTCAGTGTGAGGCCACTGGTACTTAGTCAGTGTTACTAGAGCAGAGAAAGGTGTATAGATCAATGGAATGAAACTGGGAGTCCATAAATAAACCCGTACATTATTGTCCATAGATTTTCAGTAAAGACGTGGAGATAATCTGATGGTGTAAAAGTCTTTTCATCAAATGGTACTCGGAAAAATCAGATATTCACCTGTAAAACCAAAACAACTAAGACTCTTACTTCATATCATATATAAAAATTAACTCAAAATAGCTCATAGACCTATGGGAGCTAAAACTATAAACATTGTAAAAGAAACAGGAGCAAATCTTCATGACCTTGGATTAGGAAAAGAGTTATTAGACATAATACCAAAAAGAAAAATTGATAAAGGTGGGCTTCATTAAAATTAAAACTTTTATACTTGAAGTCGTTGGTAAGAAAACAAAAAGACAAGCCACAGACTGGGAGAAAAGATTTGAAATCATATAACTGATAATGAACTTGTATTCAGAGTGTATAAAGAACTCTTATAACTCAATAAGCAGCCAGCTCTGCCGGGGTCCAGCCTCGGCAGGGTCTCAGGGTCCCCGAAGGATGCACGGCTCAGGCGGAGAGACTGGAGCAAGACACCGGGTGGGGGCCAGAGGACAGCCAGGCTTTTTGGGCCCGACTGATTCACCGAGAAAAGTCAATCTTTATTTTTATAGGGGAGGTTATACAACATTCAATGCGTAGTGTGATTATTAAAACAGAAACGGTTACCATAGAAATAATTTCGAAAAGTACAGAAGGTTTTACAGATCAATCATGTTAAACAAAGAAATAACCGAAAAGCACAGGAGGTCCCACACAGATCAACCATATTGAACAAAGGTTATTTTGACCAAGAAGGTCGTTAATCAGATAGCCAACGAAGCTATACGGGCACAAACTTTCAGGTGCCAATTAGTAACTAGGTGTCTATTAAGATTCTAAGGATTGGTCTAAGTTAAAAGGGTGCAGGGGTGATTTATAGGTTATATAGAAATTAGCTATTGTCCATTGAGGTTAAATTTGTCTAGGTTAGGTAACTGGTTTCCTACCTAGGTCTTTTGATTTATACATCTTGGGGCGGGGGCATGTTTTGTATTCGTTTCCATGTATTGAGATTATTATTTTCAACTAGAACTCCTTGCTTCTTTACACTCCTGTCCAAGGTATGGGAGGGGCAATGGTTCTAATAAATCTTAAGCTTTTAAGTGATGACTCCTTAAGAAACATTCCTAGCAACAGCTGCCTTCAGCATTCTGGCAGTTGTCTGCCCATAGTTTAATTTTGTCCCCAACTTCCCAGGTGGGGGAAGTAGGCAGCACTAGGGTTGCTAGGGAGCTCTATTCTGTGGTCAGCAAGTCACTCTGCGCAGAATCAGAGGCATCGTGCTGACCCTTCACTACAACACACGGGTGTCCAAAAATCCCGCCACCTATTGCTAGCAGGGACAGGCATACAGGAGGAGATAGATAGGAGATCCGGCCACAGTTGCCTCTGCTGTGCAGATGCATCTCATCTGTCCTCACTGTGTCAAGGGTTGGCTTTTGGTCGGCTCTCAACACAACTCCATATAAAAACGGGCAAAGATTTGCCAGTGAAGCCATATGAAGTGCTTATTAGGATATGAAAAGATGCTGCCATCCCTAGTCATTAGGGGATACCAGTTAAAACCATAAGATACCACTAATACTCACTAGAAGGGCTACAATAAAAAAAGGTTGAGGGCACGAAGTATTGGAAGGGATGTAGAGAAACTGGAACCCTCATATGTTGTTGGTGGCAATATAAAATGGTATGGCTACTTCAGAGAAGTTTGGCAGTTTCTTACAAAGCTAAGCCTGAACTTACCACATGACTCAGCCATTCCACTCCTAGCAGTGTTCATAAGAGAAATGAAAACACATGTCCACACGAAGACATGTATGCAAAGGGTAAATAGCAGTTGTATTCGTAATAGCCTCAAGCTGAAAAGTGCACATGTCCGTTAACTGATGAATAGATTAACGAAATGGGTTATAGTCAAACAGTGGAACGCTGGTCAGAAATAAAAAGGAATGGGTTGTTGGTACCTGCTGCAACGTGGGTGAATCTCAGAAACATGCAAAGTGAAAGGGAGCTGCAAAAGACAGTGCACTTTGTGGTTGCATTGCGTGAAATACCCAGAAAGGGCAAGTACACAGAGACAGAAGGCGGAACAGTGGTTGCCTGGAGCCAGGGATGGCGGCGAGGACTGACTGTACGCAGCGTGAGGAGACTTTTCAGGGTGATCGAAATGTTTGTTCATAAACAGGGCAGTGGTAATGCTTGCGAAGCTCTTCAGCTTTACTAACAATCATTAAGTCATACACTGACAGCATGTGAATTTTATGCTGTATATATTATTCCTCAGTGAAGCTATTGACACAAAAATTTGAGGTTGCACGAATGTCTCAAGACACATTCTTCCAGCATGCCCGTGGTCTGCAATAATTGTGTATGAGTACTTTTGTTTCCCACACTCAACAGTTCTGTTACATACAATAGCACTAACTTATTTCATACAGGAATTCTAATAGTGAAGAAATCAACATGCATTTTACTCATTGGGTCGAGTTGTTCCATGTGAGTCAGCTATGCTAAAGGAAACAATTTTGGAATATAATTGACTAATTCTGACTTTGGGTAAAGTTTAGTCGCAGTGTATCTGTAATTCTCTAGGGGTCTAGGTGCCTCCCAGACTTTCTTTCTACCCATGAAAGGAGTAATTAGACCTCTCAGAATTTGGTGCAATATCAAATTAATGTCACATCCTACTTTTGGAATAGGGAATTCATAGGTATAACTACATGAGGATAAGAGAAATGAACTACTCAAGGTCATGTTTCAAATCAGTCGAAAAGCCACAAACTCAGATATCCCCCACTGCCCCACAGCTAGGGGATGCTGGACGTAGCTTCCATTCAAGAAAATATCGTCAGTTGGCTGTTTGTCAAGTCTGTCTGTCACTGGGGTTGGATTTACAGGTTCTTTCCTTCCATATTTTTGTGTTTTCCTTTGATTTGCTCGTTGGATTCCTGTTAGTCACCAAATCCTCTTTTTCAGCTCTTGCAGTTCAACCCCGTGGAGCGTCTTGGTGCTGGAGTCGCTGGGGTGGAAGATATCAAATCTCATCCATTTTTTACCCCCGTGGACTGGGCCCAGCTGATGAGATGAACATAACGCAGGGTTGGCTGCGGACACTCTGGTCTTCTCCGGGACAGGCGTCCCCAGCGCAGAGGCACCTCTGCCTCCTGGTCACCTGTGCAGCCCCAGAGCATTGGGGTGAGACCATTAGAGGAAATGGGCGATCAAGAGGCTGAAAGAGAACAATTCCTTTGCAGTTACTGTCTGGACAAGATGCTGGCCGCGTGTGCCGGGAGCTGTCCTGAACAGACCTTTAACCAAGGTGTGATCTCTACTTTATCCACATTCAGTGCGGCGCAGGAGTCGGAAACCCAGCTGGAAGGAACGCCCGTCGAGAACCTCCTCCGATACAGAACTCCGTGTGCAATGAAGTGTTGCTCGAAAGGAGGACCTTTACATGGCAGCTAACCGTGCTTTTTGCTAACCAAGATAGTTTTACATGATCAAATTAATATTTGTTGAATAATATATGAGAAGTGCTTCATAAATAATGTCATCTGTGGAGCTTAAAAAAGTGAAGAAAAAAGGAATATACTCATCATGTCTGATAGGAAACACGTTTCACAATGCTGTGTAATTAATGTATGTCCAATGTGGTCCCAAATTGTTCCATACACTCCGAAGTCCACGTGCGAAGGAAACACTGTATCGTGTCAACTTTACACTTGGCTGGTTGGTACCGCTCATGGAAACGTTCATGTAAACACTTGCTGTGTCTCTCTCTCCAGCTCTTCTTCCTGCAGCCCTGGCCCGTTCTCTCATGCTCTGTTCTTCCACTAATACACATGCGGCAAAGAAGGGGAGGGGGTATGCACACCCCCAGATTGTATCAGCTTAATAAGGACTAAGAAATCATGAAGTAAAATAAACGTGGTAAGAATTTAAATCTCTCCTTCACTTAATTGCTTAGGACTTATTTTTTTTAAAGAAAGGTTTCTTTTCCTTTTATTTTGGAATGTTAGAAATTTCTATTTCTTATGCTCGGCATTGATTTAGTTGTTGGCTTGGTATGCTAAGGACCAAAGGATCTCATCATCTAAATGGAATTGAATGGCAATTGTATTTTATTACTTATAGTGACAGGATTTCCACATTCGACCTCCTGATTTACTTGACATTTTATAGAAAGAATATGGATATTCACACATCTTCAAACATTTGTATTATTTCATTCAGCTGCTAAGATAGGTCCTGTGGTTATGCATTGTTTATAACAATTTACAAATGTTTTAAAAGTGTTAATGCATTTTTTTTTAACTTTACTCAGAGGAGGATGAATAAGTCACTATTCCCAAGTTAGGAGCTACCAGAAATAATGGAAGCTTTCTGTATGTTTCAGTCCTTTGTATTGTTGAGGTATGTGTGAACCCCCCCCACCCCACCCCCAATTCCAAGAGCATCTGCCATCTGCCATCGGTCAGGTCCTCCCATCAAATTAAATGGAAGCAGAAAATACTTTAGTGAAACAAAGGAAATGTGCAAGCATTCTTCCTTTCTCTCTTATCCGACGCCCCCTTTTTCCTCTTCGGTCCCCTTGTAACCTGAACCCCAGCTGAAGGGCTGCAACAACACTGGGATGGGGGGCAGGTCACCAGGATCAGAGCTCAGTCCCCATGACATCAGCCCCTGGAACTGGGTTTCAACCGACCGGCTCCCTGGCCTCATAACAGGAACTCGTGCAGGTGAGACCCAAGAGCGACTTCCTGAGCAGGACGGGTAGGAAATCTGCAGGTCCTCAGAGCCGCCATCACACAGCTTCCTTCCAGAAGTGCCCTATGACATGAGAGTAGGCCTCCACAGCCGAGGTGAAGCTCCCAGCCCTACCACGTGGTTTCGGTCCCTGGGACTCAGGGGACAGTGGTGTCAACAGATGGTTGCTGTGTCGGTGTGTTGACACGTTTCCATTGCTTCAGTTTCTCTCTCTGTGTGTTTGGTTGGAACTTGTGCTTTATGTGATGCATTATTCACAGTCATGATAGCCATTAACTGTGTTGGTGGTAAACACACAGGATGAGTGGCTTTGGGTTGAGGGACCCCAGTCTGTTTTTGTGTGGTGTGTGTTAGAGACACACATTTCCAGTGCTCTGCTGATTCAGCTTTTTTTGTTTCTGTATTTTTTTTTTTAGCATATGTTCTATGGGTCAAAATCACAAAAGAACTCGCCACCTTGTACTTCTCATTTGAATTTTCTATTGGGGCACAATATACCTAACGTAGAATTTATCATTTTAATCACTTTTAAGTATAAAATTCAGTGGCTTTTATTTAACCGTCACCACTGTGCATGTCAGAACTTTTTAACCATCCCACACTGAAACTCCCTACCCACTAAGCAGTGGTTTCCCGTACCCGCTCTCCCCCTGGTAACCGCCCTTCTACTTTCTGTCTCTTGGGAATTTGACTCTTCCCGGTCTCACGTAAGTAGACTCTTAGAATATGTGTTCTTCTGAGTCTGGCTTATTTCACTTAGCATAATGTCTTCAAGGTTCATGCGTGATGTAGCGCGTATCAAAATGGCATTCCTGTTTAAGGCTGAACAATATTCCACCGCGTGTACGGGCCTCACTCTGTCCAGCTGTTTACCTGGCAGTGGGCGGTCAGGTGATTCTGCCCTTCGGCTGCCGTGCGCAGGGCCGTTGTGGACATCGACGTGCGAACACCTGAGTCTGTGCTGTCCCTTGGTTTTGTGTCTTTTCATGAAATTACCAATGCCATCGACTGTTAGTTTACTGTGCCCTTCATCAGAGAGCTTTTTCTAGCAGGGCGCCAATAACCTCATGGTGCATTGCCACCCATCTTTTGATGTGAAAATCCGGCGTTTCTATTTCACAGACAGGTAAGTTAAGCTCTCAGATTAAAAAAGAAGGCCATTATTTTAGCAATCTGTTTTAACTATGACATGAGTTAATACTTTTAGAGACAGATGTTTTCAACTTATTATAATAACTGAACTCTCAATGGTCTATTTAAACCTGCCTTTTAAACATTTTGAAACAGCTACAAGTCCTGTTGTGTTTGACCCTCCAGTTTGTCCTGCCCTGTTCTGTTTCAGAGTAATTGTGAACCAAAGTTGAGGTTTGCTTTCAGGCAACGCCTGTACTGCCGACTGTAAAGTTCACGCACAACACTCGTGCTGTGACAGTGACACTGTGCTGGGGCCCCGCACACAGCGTGCCCTGCTTGCCGTCACCTGCCCGTGAGTTACGAATCCAGACGAGGAAATCTGCCTGTGGCACTGAAAGACTCTTTGCCTCTCCAGGGGCCCCTTCCAGCATCTTCATGGGACTCACCTAGGGGTTACTTTCCAGCAAACACCAAGGCATAAGGTGGATCATTTTTCTCCTTAGATATAGTTGATTTAACCTCTGGTATATCTGAATGCTCTGGGTAATGAAGCCTGGTGTTTCAAGCTCTTTCTTTAAGGACCGTGAAATAGAATGGAAAGTCTCAGAGTAGCGTCCTGATCCTGTCCCTGTGACTGACTACACTTGAACCTGAATCAAATAACAGTATTCTAGACCTGTTCCTTATTCCAGAATGAAAAGGAAGGTGAGTTCTAAGCTCCACAGACATATGATGGACTTTCTCTTTTTCGCAGTGAGCTAATTTGATAAACCAACATTGTAGAAAGACAAGGTGAATGAAAATCTTAAATTGGTACTTAACTATTTTCTTGTAATTATTTTTCTAGTAATTGCCCATACTTGGGTTGCTGCCATATACCCTGCTCAGTAGCACAACCCTTAGTGGTTATGTGGCTATAAAGATTATAAATGGAATGAAATATTGAAAGGTTATTTCTCAGGCAGCTCTGCACCGGGAAAGGAGAGTTGAAGGTCCAGATGGAAGTGCGCAGGGGTGGAAGGAGGCTGGGGCACACCCACATTCACTCGCTGCTTAGACCTTTCCCGGTCACCGCGATGGCGTTCCCACCCTGTGCCCCCACCTATCATGCTTCATGTGTGTGTCTGACTCAGTTCTCTGGCAGGCATCATCCGAGTACAAAACTGACACTTTCTATTCGTGTTTAATGCAGACCATTAACCTCTACCAGTCTAGGTAGTTTGGACTTTTGAGTATTTGATGTCTGCTCAGCTCTTCTAAGGGGTTTGTGTTAGGTCCTTCTGTGGGAGGGTTACTAAATGGCAGAAGCTGTGAAGTCGGCTGTTTTGAACTCAAGTTGGAAACAGCAGGGCAGCAGGGCAGTGGGAAGTGGAGCGCTGTGGGTCTGGGTGACGCGGCATCGCTCAGTCTCTCGGGGCAGCCAGGAGGGAGCCAGGGCACAGCTCCTTTGGGGCAGGCTAGCCATGGTGGTGACGCATGGTCGGGTGGGGTAGCTTGGCCTCTTTCGTCTCTATCCCACGACTTCTTTTCTTGATTCAGGGATGTCCTTGCAGGGAGAGACCGAGGCAGAGAACATCTGTGGAGGTGAGACAAACACAGCTGGGGGAGGTGACGGAGGGAGACGAAGCAGAACACCTGCCAGGGCTGTGGGCCCAGGCCTCCGGTGCCAGAGGGAGCTGCCTTTGTGGAGCTATATTTAAAAAAAAAAACCTCTTATTAAATGTGTCGGGATGACAGTGGTTAACAAAATTACAGAGACTTCAAGTGTACACTTCTGCAGCACGTCATCGTTACATTGTGTGGTCACCACGCCAGGCCGCGTCTCCTTGTGTCACCATGTACTTGACCTCTTTTTCCCTTTGCCATCTCCCACCCCCGCCCTGCCGCTCTGGTGACCGTCCTACTGCAGTCTGTGTCTGAGAGTTTTTGTCTTGTTTGCTCATTTGTTTCTTTCAGGTCTATATCCCTCACATGAGTGAAATATGTTTCTCGACTCTTCCCATAGTGCCCTTCTTTGTTCTTCCTCCAGGAAGAGTCAGGCGGAAACTGAAACTGTTTCTTCTAATACAGGAAATAAGACGCTGCCCTGCCTTTTTGGAAAGGATTAACTCACTAGCTTATCCAGAGTGGGTTCCCTCTCTACCTCCCTGCCGGAGACGCTGCTGTCAGGGAGGAGGCTGGGAGTGTCTGCGAAGAGCTGCTGTCGTTTCTTTGGGCTGAACGTGGTGAGGAAGAATGACAAGTGAACCAGCTTTCAGCCATGCTTGGAGTTGCTGGCATTCTGCTTTTGTAAATCTTAATAAAAATTTATATCGAAAAGGCAACTCTTCTAGGAATGTTGATCAAATTCTTCCTAAAGCTAATCCACTAGGCAGGCTTTGCCCCGCCCTCCCACCCCCGAAGTCAAAGGAGACTCGACAGATGTCGGGGGGATTTGAGCCTGCTTCGGTGCCAAACGAGTGACCGTGGTGTGGTGTCGCCCTGACATGTTTGACTCGGTAGCAATGCAGACAGAAAACAAGAAGAAAGGGAGGTGCCGTGCTGGCAAAACAGGAGAAAAATCATTCAGTGTCTTGGGATTGTTCTGGAAGGAAGATATGTTAGCTGTTTGGAGGATCTGTCTTCAGCCAAAAGTTTCTGACTGAGGAAACTTTAAAACTGAACTTTCCCACTCACCACGCTCTCCTACTGCTTTCTCATGTCTTCTTCCTCTCTTCATCTCCTCTTTGTCTGCCCCCTCCCACCCCTGCACTTCTCTGGTTGCTGAACAAAAGACGTGGTGCCCGCCTTCAAGGACCTTACGAAACCTTGGGGAGAGAAGGCATAAATAATAAGTAGGGCAGAATGTTGTTTCAAGGTCCGAATAGGGCATGGTGAGCTTAGAGGAGAGATCTGAGGAACTGCAGGAAGGCCTCCTGTACTGGGGCAGAACCTTGAAGTCAGAATAGTATTTTTAAACATAAGGACTTCCCCCCACCCTCCAAGATTATGTTTGGGGAGAAGGAAAGTAGCCAGGGGAACAAAAACCAGTTGTGTACAAAGGCACAGAGGCGAGGAAATGTAAAGCTGTGTGTATTCTGTTTCAGCTGGTTTGTAGGTACATGAGTTTGAAGGGTAAATTGGGTCCGGATTAGATGCCACACAGATATTTGGGTGTCATTCTCTAGGTTGTAGGGAGCTAGGGAAGGTTCTTAGAGAGCTGACATGATTGCATCCTGCTGTTCAAAAGATAATTTCGGGGTTAGAATGGAGACTAAATTGGAGAGAAAGCGGTAGAGGCAGGGAGATAAGTTAGGAGTTATTACAGAAATTTAGGCACGAGATAAGTCCCGAGTTAAGGCAGTAGCATGCAAAGGAGGGGCGCAGAATCATCCTCTTGTCCAGGTCTCTCAAGTGTACAGAGTGGTTTCCCTAACAAATAATTGCTTCTCTTTTTTTCCTGAAGCCAGATTATGCTGGGAGATTAGGGATTTGTTGTTTGCACAATCAGCCTGGAGGAAGCCCCAGAGAGGCCAACCAGGAAAGCTCATACACCTTCTCCTCGTTGATTGAAAATGATTATTTACCCTTCAGAGCTTAACTTAAAACTCCTGGGTCCCAGCTCACTTTCTTTTCATCATTTTGTGACACTTCTTCCCACCTTTTGCTTTTAAATAGTCAGTTTGCTTTTGATTTGGCCCGTGTTCTGCTCTTGGTCTTAGAAGGCATTACATCCTGCCAGTTGATTGTTCTCTGTGGACCAGACCTCTGACACACATTTTGCTTAGCTCAATGCTTCTCAAAAAGTGGTTCCCATCTGGGTCAAGGGAATGCAGTGATTTATATTCTTCTTGCAACTTTTCTTTAAGTTTGAAATTATTCCCAACTAAAAAAGTTTCAGGGAGGTTAAAAAAAAAAAGAAAGAAAAGGAAGGGAAAAGTGGTCCCCAGACCATTAACATTAGCATCCCTTGAGAACTTGTTGGAAATGCTAATTCTTGCACCCTGTCCTGAGTCTGTTAAGTCAGAACTCCGGGCCTGCAACGGGATTTGTAAGCAATGTTTTTGTAAGGGCTTCCGGGTGATTCTGATGTTCGGTCAACTTGGAGAACCGCTGGCTGAGTTTCATGTCAGTTTACGGGGCTGCGCCTTGTAGGAGCGGAAGCGTCATTCCCTGTGCTGTTTTGAGTTTGAAGACATTTCCCAGCACTCAGCGTTTCCCCTAGGAGGCTGTCCCAAGGAGTCCTAGTGTCCACGTGACAGGAGAAGATAGACAATGAGGACGAGGAGAAAGGGAAGAAGCATGGGGAGTAGCCAGCTGGATAGACAGAAAATTGGAGGGGGGGCAAAAGGAGGGGCACGTGGGGGCGTGGTTCTGTTGCCCCCAAAGGCGGGGCCTCTGCTGTCGAGGAGAGTCAACCCACAGCTAGAAGGAACATCAAATTACAGTTGTAAGTATCTTGGTGACTAGTCTATTGTTGGGTTTTTTTGCTCCTTAAGCAGAGCCACAGTAGAAATGTAGGGTTGCACCCCTGCATTGGTCAGCATCTTGATGTGAAGACTCTGAGCTCAGTTTGGGAACGACTCCCGAATGTTCCTGTTGGATTGGATGCACAGCAAAGCTGCTCAGTGTCCTCGTTATAGCTGAGGGGCTCAGCTGGGCGTGCGCTCTGGGCAGACTTGGTTTTGCCTTTTGAAAATGGGCGCCAGGCTTCTCGGGAGTAAGGTGAAATGTTCTAGGTAGTCCCTGAAGGTTAACGTGTGTGTGTGTATGTGTGTGTGTGTGGTGGGGTGGGGGGTGATGAGGGAAATGTGGGCGACTCGCTACCTTCTTATTTTTCACTCTTGCTTACAAGGTCCCAAGATGATTAGATCATTAATGAAATATATTTTGCCCAAATATATATATTTGACTTCTCTGTGAGCATTTGCAAACTGGATAGACTTGTGTTTTCACTGGGTGGGATTTCAGGGTCAGCAGTCGCTTCCTCTGTCTATGCTTTTGCTGTGCCTTCTCAGCCTCAGTAGTAATGTTTTGTTCTTTTTAAAAAATGGCATTATTGCTTAAACCACCATCAAAAAGGACCGGCTTTGCAGTTTTTTTCTAACAGGAGGCAGAGGTTCCTACTAACACCTGCACCTCCCCATACACCCCCACTGATTTTGCCCAGAGGCACACCCGTGTGGATCTGGCTGGGCAACCCAGTGTCTGCCAGCAGAGAGAAGCCAATTTGCCACCCCCCCACACACAGCTTCAACCCCCTCCTGGTAAATGGCCCTTGGGGCTACTCCCCCAGGGGTCTGACTGCGGAGTCCAGGACTCTTCCTGTCGCCTCTCATTCTCTTCCTCCTGTACCCTTTCTTTCCAGTGTAAGGCCCTGAGCACCTCTTGTCCAGTGTGACGTGGGTAAAGGGGTGTTGGATGAACTTGAGATTTCGAGAGAGGACTGCTGCTTGCTTTTCATTCTGTCACCTGTTACTTCTAGCCCGTGACTTCGGTTCTGCCCACCCAGCGGGCCTGAAGCTTCCCTCGGGCTGTTTTGACCTTAGTATCAGAAGACACTTCAAGGCACACGGCTTTGTTTTGCCTGCACCCTGTTCCCTGGGGCCAAAACATCCCTGGTCACCCTCCCTCGATTTGAAAGGATTTCCGTGAGACTGCTGGTCTGCCTCTCACCCCGCCACTTAGCCGGCCTTCCTGGTGCTGGTAAATCTTGGCACCCAGCGAGCAGAAAGTGACAGCCATCCTGATGTTGCCGCTCTCCGTCCCTGTGCTGCCTGTGCTGTGGGTCGAAGCTGCACCCAGTGGCTCGTGGCTCGTCTCCACTGCGGGTGCTCGTGGCGTGAGGGAGCGGAGGGAGAGCGGTCGGCGGCTGCCTGCTGCAGCTGTCTCCTTTTGAGTCGCCCACCCCCACTCCCCAGGTGCCAGAACAGCTCGCTGGGCTGCGCCTGCTCCCCGTCCCCACCTCTCCCGCCCATTGCAGCACTGGCCGCAGCTTTCCAGCGCGCCCTTTGTTGCGGGAGCTCTGAATCCACGGTAGGAAATTACCAGGAGACTCTCCTCAGGCTGCCCTCCCTCCCTTTGCCCGGTCTCTTTCTTTCCTTCCTTTGTCTCCTTCCGTAGTGAGGGTCAGAATCCCTAGCCAGACTGAGAACATGGTTGCTATTCCAGGACCCAGATGCCAATATGTGGCAGCATCTGGCTTATTGGCAAGCGTTGCCGGCTGTTGTGCTGGCTGCGTCTCGGCCTGTCATGTGGCTGAGCCTGCTAATGGGAGCCCTGTCACAAAACGGAGTTTCTTTGAGAATGTGGTTGCGACCAAGGAGGCCACCAGCAGGCAGTGAGCTGCGTGGAGAGGACAGAGTTACTGAGCGGGGTGACCGTGGACTCCAGCGTGGACACCGGCCCTGGGCCTGTTCTTTCTGCGAAGATCCCCGTTTCCTGTCGTTGGAGGCCGCCCCCCACGTGACCTTACCTTCTTGTGCCGTTCGTGGTACAGGTGCCTTAAGGCATGGAGCTCCTTGAAAGGAAAACACAAATCACTCAGACACGCTGAGATAAAAATCCTGCTCCTCAGAGGCGGCTGTTTGGCACGGGGAGTGCATGATAACAGCTTGCTTTAGAAAGGTGACATTTCTGCTGAAGGCTGAATAATAAAAAATGCATTTTAAAAACTCAGCTCTTCCGTGTCTTCTGATGGCTGACTTTTGGAGTGGAGGCCATTCCTTCTACGCGAAGGGTCTTTTTTGGGGTTAGCCTCTCCAGCCCCCAAACACGGGCGTATCGACACTTGTCATCTTTGATGAAGCTGAGGAGCTTTTAAAATTAATTATCACATAATAGGGCTGTTTGTACTTTTGTCAAGGTGCAAAAGAAGGCGTGCTCAGACTGCGCTAAGTAAGCACAGTCAGAGGCTTTGAGGGGCGGAGAGGGACGAGGAGCATGGGGCTCCTGCCCCAGGCACGGGTCACGGGCGCCCAGACGACGCATGCTCCCACGATCCCCTTCCTTCTCCGCACCCTCTGCTGCTGTACAGGGCGAGCGCTGTGCTTGGTGCTTTATTCCCACGATCCCCTTCCCTCTCCGCACCCTCTGCTGCTGCACAGGGCGAGTGCTGTGCTCGGTGCTTTATTCCCACGATCCCCTTCCTTCTCCGCACCCTCTGCTGCTGCACAGGGCGAGCGCTGTGCTCGGTGCTTTAACAGTGGGGGGACTGAAATCCCAAGAAGTTGACGTGCCCCAGGTGGCATGGCACGCTGATCGGAGCCAGGCGGTCCTGCCTGAGCGGGTGTGTGCTGGATTCCTAGGAGATGAGCTCCTAGGGCGGGACCTGTGTCTTTAACGTTGTGCAGCTCTGCCCCCAACTCGCATCCCCACCCATGGTCCCCTTCCACACATCTCTCCCAATACACGCTCACATGCACACACACGTGTATACTACAGGACTCTTTACAAACGGAGGCCAAGGAAGGAAGGAAGGAATCAAGAAAGAGTATATAGAAAAAGTTGCTGGAATTCAAGGATGATGATGACCCTGGGAAGGTGGTGCCGCTGATGGCGGCAGCATAGGACCCACGCAGACAGCACACTCGGAAGTTCACAGACAACATTTACAGCAAGACTGGGTGACAAGGTGGCACGAATCCCCAGATTCAAGCAGTAGGGGTCAAAATACCAATAACCACAAGACTTGCACAAGCCGGGCATTCCCGTGGGAGACAAAAAGAAGCAACTGTAGTTTCTGAGCGAATCTGCGAGCAGGAGCACCCCCAAAGCCTGCTGCAGCGCTGAAACTCAGTGGGCCAATTTGAGAACAGCCACCGAGGGAAAGGCGGTTTGCCCACTCTGACACCGGGGAAGTGCAGAGAGCTTGCAAGACAGGGATTAAAGCCTCTGGCCTTTTGAACTCCCCAAATTGACCTGCCAGAACTGCCTTCTAGCGCTGGGTGCTACGGTGAGGAGACATTGCTGGGAATGGAATAAAAACTGAGCAGGGAAGGGACGAGAAGAAGGTCCGAGAAGAAGGTCCAGTTCAAAGGAAGCAGAGAGCAGCTGGGGGATGTCAGAAAGCAGGCAACACACACACTTTTTGTTAACACTTCACAAAAACAACAGAAGAGGGAGCTCTGTGAAGTTACAGCTTTTTAAAATTTAACCTGCTGCCTTCTCATAATTTAGTGAGACTAATTTCACATTAAAATGCACAACAGAAAAGAATCCACATCAAGTTCCATACACAGTTATTATAAAAAAAAATAGAATTAGGAGTGGAGTGACATCCTCACAGACAATGAAAGCATTCCAGAAAGATGTGCTCACAAAACAGATCAAAACTAATATACTGTTTCCAAATGAGCTGAAAGACACCAAGAAAATTATGTAAGACATGAAAGAACAACATAAATCGTGATTAGAACCCTCGGAGATGACACCTCAGGAAAGAATTAGAAATGAAAGAAAAAAATGAGAAATGAAGACGGGGAGGAGCAAAAGAGTGAACAAACACAACAGACCTGAAGAAAATTTAAGGTGAAAAGGACATTATTTTTTTGAAGATTTTATTTGTCTTTTTAGAGAGGGGAAGGAAGGGAGGGGCGGGGAGAGAAACATCGATCTGTCGCCTCTCGCAGGCCCTCAGCCGGGGACCTGGCCTGCACCCCAGGCACGTGCCCTGACTGGTGACCTTTTGGTTTGCTCCCTGGTGCTCAACCTTCTGAGCCACACCAGCCAGGGTGGAAATCTTTTTTTTTAATTTTAAATGAAGGCTTTTAGTGCTGTTTCAGGTTCACGGCAAAATGGAGGGGAGGGTACAGAGATATTCCATAACCCTCTGCCCCCCCACACACATGCCCAGCGCCACCCCCCCCCCCCCATGGGCGTCTACCACCAGTGTGGGACATTTGTTACAATCAGTGAACTTCCTTTGACACATCACGATCACCCCAAGTTCATGGTCTGCGTAATGGTTCACTCTTGGTGCTGTGCATTCTGGGAGTTTGGGCAAACGTGTGCTGACACGTGACTGTGGTTAGGGCATGAAGAGTGTTTTCACTGCCCACGGGATCCTCGGTGCTCCACTTGCTCCTCCTGCCCCGCTCCCCCCGCCCTGTCTGACGCCTGGCGACCCCTGAACATGTTGCCTTCTCCGTAGTTTTGCTTTTTAAAGAATGTCATATAGTTGGAATCGTACAGCATATAGTCTTTTCGGATTGGCATCCCTCCCTTAGTGATGTGCATTTAGGCTTCCTCTGTGGCTCCATGGCTTGACAGCTCATTTCTTTTTAGCGCCGACTAATCTCCCATTGTCTGGGATGCACCACCGTTTACCATCTCCTGGAGGACATCGGGATTACTCCTGGGTTTTGGCAATTAGGAGTGAAGCTGCTCTGAATCTACACTGGGAAGGTTTCTGTGTGGACAGAAGTTGTTAACTCGTTTGGGTGAGGACGAAGCATGGTTGCTGGGTTGTGTGGTAAAAGCATGTTTGGTTTGGTGAGAAGCTGTCCAGCTGTCTTCCCAAGTGGCTGCCCCATCCTGCGCTCCCACCAGCAGGGACGGAGAGTTCCTGTAGCTCCGCGTCCTCCTTGGCATTTGGTGCCATCAGTGTTCTGGGTTTTGGCAGTTCTGACAGGTGCACGGGGTTCCTCCTTGTTGTCTCAATGCACATGTCCACAGTGACATACAATGTGGGGCACCTCCTCATGTTTTTGTTGCCATCTGCATCTCTCTGTTGAGGAGGTGTCCGTTAAGATGGGAACTTAGATGGCTGATTTTAGATCTTTCTTCTTTTCTAATATATGCATTCAGTACTGTAAATTTAATCATTTTTGGTACATTTCATAAATTGTGAATGTTGTATTTTCATTTAGTTCAAAATATGTTGAAATTTCTTCTTTAACTCATGTGTGGTTTAGAAGTGTTTTTGTCTGTTTGTTTAAAATCCATGTGTTTTGTGATTTTTCCAGTTATCTTTCTGTTACTGATTTCTGGTTCAATTCTGTTGTGGTTCAAAAGTGGACATCCTATGATTTCTATTCTTTTACGTTTGCTAAGGTGTGTTTTATTGCCCAGAATATGGTATGTCGTGGTGACTATTCCATGAGAGCTGGAGAAGAATGTGTCTTCTGCTGTTGCTGGATGAGCTAGTCTGCAGTGTTCATTATATCCAGTTGGTCGATGGTGTTAAGTGTCCTTACTGATTTTCTCCCTCCTGGCACTGACCCTTTCTGATAGAGGGGGTTTTGAATTCTCCAAACATGTTCGTTAATTCGTCTATTTCTTTTCGCCATACTGTTAGTTTTTTTGTTTTTTTTGTTTTTTTTGCCTCGTATTGTTTAATAATGCTCTGTTGTTGGGCGCATGCACATTAAGCATTGTTATGTCTTCTTGGAGAACTGACCGCTTGGTCATTGTGTGATGCCTCTGTCCTTGGTATTTTCCTTGCTTTGAAGTTTGCCTTGTCTGCTGTTCGCACAGCTTCTCTTTCTTTCTCTTCATTAGTGTGAGCTTGGTATATTTTTTCCATTTACGTAGTTTTCATCTATATGTGTTTATGTTTAATGTGGGTTTCTGGTAGACAACATATAGTTAGCTCCTGTTTTTTGATCGACTCTGACAATCTCTGTTTTTTAATTGGTTCATTTAGACCATTGATGTTCAAAGTGATTGTTGATACTAACCATACTTACTGTTTTTTATTTGTTGCTTCTGTTCTTTGTTCCTGTTTTCATCTTTCACTCTTCTTTTTGCCTTTTGTGGTTTTTATTCAGCATTTTATGTAATTCGATTTTCTCTCCTTTCTTAGCATATCAGTTATACTTTTTCTAAACCTTTTGTAGTGGTTGCCCTAGAGTTTGCAATATACATTTACAGTCAACCCAAGTCCACAATCGGATAACACTGTAGCACTTCCCAGGTGGTGTGAGCATGTTATAAAAACAAAATAACCATAATTCCTCCTTTTTGTCCCTTTTGTCATTACTGTCATTTATTTCACTTACATATAATTATAATATGTAATTATCCACAAGCATACGTAATCACATACATTGTTGATATTATTTTGAACAAAGTACTATCTTTTTAAAAAATTATTATTATTTTTAATTGTTTTACTGTTGCTCAAGTACAGTTGTATGCATTTATCCCCTGCCACTCCCCCCATCCCAGCCATCCCTACCTTCCTCCCTCGCTTCCACCCCCCGTGGTTTTGTCCACGTGTCCTTTATAGTTGTTCCTGAAAACCCTTCCACCTTTCCCCCCATTATCTCCTCCTACCTCCCCTCTGGTTACTGTTAGATTTGAACAAAGTATTATCTTTAGGTCAATTAAGAATAAGGAAATAAAGTTTTAATTTTACCTTCACTTATTCCTTCTTTGATATTCTTTGTTACTTTATGTGTATCTGATTATCTGGCCCATATGGTTTTCTTCTCCTCTGAATAACTTCTTTTAACATTGCTTGTAAGACAGGTCTACTGGCAGCAGAGTCCCTCGATTTTTGTTTGTCTGAGATGATCTTTTTTTCCCTCCTTGGATGCTAATTTCCCACGATACAAAATTCTAGGTTGGTGGTTTTATTCTCTTAACATTTTAAATATTTTATTTTACTCTCTTCTTCCGTGGTTTCTGAGGAGAATTCAGATGTGATTCTTATTTTTGTTCCTGTATAGGTAAGATATTATTTCTCTTAGGCTTCTTTCAGAATTTTTCCTTTATCTTTGATTTTCCATAGTTTAAAGTGATAATCCGTGGCTGGTGTGGCACAGTGAATTGAGCACAGGCTGCAAACTAAAGAGTCACTGGTTTGATTCCTAGTCAGGGCACATGCCTGGGTTGCAGGCCAGTAGGGGCCATGTGAGAGGCAACCACACACGGATGTTTCTCTCCCTCTCATACTCCTTCCCTTCCCCTCTGTCTAAAAATAAATAAATAAAATCTTTCAGAAAAATAGTGACATTAGGTATAGTTTAGTTCTGTTTTTATTTAGATCTATGGTTTGATGTCTGACATTAATTTGAGGAAATTCTCAGTCATTGCTGTTTTAACTATTTCTTCTATTTCTTCCTTCTTTTTCCTCATTGTATTCCAATGACATGTATGTGCCTTTTGTAGTTACCCCACCGCCCTTGGATATTCTGTGCTGCTTTCTTCAATCTTTGTTCTCTTTGCTTTTCAGTTTTCAGGAATTCCATTGACATGTTTTCCAGCGTGGAGATTCTTCCGTTAGCTGGGTCCAGTCTGCTGATAAGCCCATCAAAGGGTGTATCATGTCTGTTACAGTATTTTTTTTTTTGTTCTTGCATGTTGTCTACTGTATTCATTAGAGCCCTCGTCATATTAACCATATTTGTTGTAAATTCCCAATCGGAAGATTCCAGCATCCCTGCAATGTCTGCTTCTGCTGCTTGCTCTGTGTCTTCAAGTTGTGTTTTTTTGCCTTTCGGTATTTCTTTTCACTGACTACTGGCCAGTAAATAAAATCTAAGGCGGATTACATGCAAGGGGCCTCTCTGATGGTGCTCCTGTGCAGTGGACAACATGCACTAACGTCCTGAAATGACCTTGAGTCTCCGTGTTGGTTCAAGCTCATCTCTGTTGGGTGTCGTAAAGGAAAGGGACTTTTTTTTTTTTTTTTGCAAGCACCATTTTGTTCTTTGAGGAATTTGACTTCAGTGCAATGTATCAATCCAGTGGGCTAGGGAAAGTGCTATGCTAGCTAGTATTTCTCTCACCGATCGTGGAGTATTCCTGAGACAGAACCAAGTACTTCCTGAGATGTTATGTAGTATTGGGGATGTTTAAGAGGGCTGGCCGGCGGCAGAGGCAGCAAGTTCCTTGGCATTGTATCCCCACAATAGTTAGCACAATTTAGGCCCTAGATCCAGTCTTGGCTGGGTCCAGAACTTGATTCACCATAAATTCATTAAGTTCAGGGGGACAGACCTACATTAACAAAATTTCAAGAGATTGTGATATAGATCAGAATGTCAGTTTATTAATTTTTCCATTACTAAGAACTGCTGAGTGGATGAGAGCACTCATGTTAGCTCTCTTCCCTTCCCACTGGGCGAGTACCTTTGAAGCCAGAAGGTTGTGTGGTTTGCAAAGGGATGATCCTAATGGGTGGTGACGTTCTCATCACGTTCTGATCCACCCGTGCTCACCCCAGGGAGACACCTGCCAGCTGGACCAAAACACTTGTGTCAACCGTGTCAACATCGTGCCATACGCACACTCACCACTTCTTGCTTCCTAGCTTATTTTGTCCTGCTCTGCTTAAAGGGAGAACGGGACCACCTTCCCAGTCAGCCAGAGCATCTGGGTCACTCCTGGTGATTAGCGGCACCACAATTGAAGCAGCCGGCTCACTGCACATGCAAAGAATTTCAAGTAAAGGAACCGTATGCTCGAAACGTGGGTCGTCTTCCGTGGACTGGGCACAAGGAGGAATCACCAGTGGTTCCTGGTTTTAAGTCGCCTACAGGCTGGTGCCACCAGACTTACACATTCTTTGCCCACTTCTACTAGGTTATATGCATAGTGTGTATGGTGTGACTGAATTGGAGAAAGCATCCACATAAACTTCAGCTTGTCCTTGTCTGAGCTCTTAAAAATTCAGATTCCTGGGTCTCTGTTTAAATAAGGTTTCACTGGATTTCTTTTCTTGAATCTTTGCATCACAGGACTGAACTCTAACTGAACCCAATCCATACATTTTATGAGGTGGAATTGGAGCTACTGGGTCCGACTGGACACAGCCTTCTCAGGTAGAAGCCTGCCGTTCAGTTGTGTAGTTAGAGAAATTAGCAGTAAGTTCCTCTGAGGGTGGCAAAGGACTGGGGCGTGGGACTACATTTCTCCGGCCTTCCTTTAGTGCTGTAGGTCTGTGCGGCTGCATTTGGCTGGCTGGTTGGTTTGTGTTTTTAATCCAGCCTAGACCACAGAACCATTGCTACTGCCCCAGGGTCCTGGGCTCGTCCTGCCCCGAGCTCAGGTGACCACGGTGTGTGAGCCCCTGCTGTTCCTCGGGCCTCGGCCACCGCCTTGTCTTCCCAGAGGCCGGGCACCAGGGCAGGACACACAGTGCCTGCAGTTAAAGACTTCTCTTCGTTCTGGAGTTCTGGACTCATCTTTAGAACTCGAAGGGGGGCTTGCTGGGGACAGCAAAAGAATTAATCTGGAGAGCTGGGTGCTCAAAAAGAAGACCTAAAGGCCTCATCCCTTAAATATGTTGGTCCTGAAGTGGAGACGATTTTGTGTATTTTGGTTTTAAAAGAATTTCATAAAGGAATTTTCCCCCCACAAGTTTCTGGTGTAATTGCCTGGCAGGGTGAGAAATCCCAACACAGCCGCGCGGAACTGGGGCATGAAAAGCAGCAAGTGAAACGGATTTATGAAGCCCATAAATAAAAATGGAACTCATTTCATTGTCCAAATTGAGTGGAAAGGCACAATCTCTCCCAGTCCTGGTAAATGGAAGAGTGGGACACACATAAGGGTGCGTTCTTTCCGTTTTAATAATGCCAGATAATGGGTGTGACATAACAGGCATTTCGGAAAAAGGGGCATTTCATTCCGCCAGACTTGACCAAGGAGGCACGGCACCGTCCCGGCTCTGTGGAAGAAACGCGCGTTTCCACGAAGAAGCACAACCAACCGTTTGTTTAAACAGTCCCCGAATGAGCGTTGGCCTGTGAATGCAACAGCAGTGAGAGGAGTGCCGAGCAAGGCCAAGGGCGCAGCCATGTTGGGCGGGAGATTTCCATACTTCCGGCGTCTGGGGGTCGCCCACCTTGGACTGTTCTTGCCTAAGAAGGACATTGGCGCTGAATTCTTCCGCGAAGCTCTTCGTTCCTGACCAGACCGGGCGAGGTGTGTGCCAACAGGGGGCAGCTGTGTCGAAGGGGGCGCAGGGGTGGTGCGGATGGAGGGCCTGCGGTGCGACGCCGGTGTCTGTGCTCTGCGGCTCCCCCGTGAGGTTTGGGCCGCTGCCACCGTCCGCTTCCTGCCCGACCGGCTTTCCAGCCCCGCCTTCTCTGGTGTGCCCATTCAGCCTGCTCTCTTTCCTGCTACATTCCTGGCTTTGTTTTTGTTTTTGATTCTTGTTGTGCCTACCCATTACCAGTCTCTTCCTGGGCCTACTTGTGGTAGGACAAAGACGCCAGCTGAAACCGGGGGTGGGGGGGGTGGGGGGTGTGATAGGGAATCAGAGCCAGGCACGAACTTATGCTCATCTTCAATGAACTAAAAACTCACTTGCCGTTCGTTTAATAAACGCAATAGACGTACTTGACTTGTCCTACATATTCTGCTAGGCATTGCACGTGATTTAAAGATAAAGCGGACCTGGGCCCCACTCTCCATAGCCCCGCAACAAATGGCAGAGTCTTTACTTCCTTGATTTCTTCGGCACCCCTAGGGCACCCCAAGATACAAACTATCTAGACAAAAATCTCATGTTTGCTTTGCAAATACGGCTTCCAGACATGTCCTCGAAGCCCCTTTCAACCGGATCGCTCCCTAAATCTGCCTTAAATAGGTATTCCGAAGCCTCCTGAGTAGTCACTGAAAATGCGCTCCGGCAACTAGAAGGCTACATAATTAGACTATCTCTTCGTCCGTACTCATATATAATTTGAGGCTTAGATTAAGGCTAAGAGGGTAGATTCCTGCCCACCTGTCTGTGTGATCTTCTGGAAGCATCCCGTTGTTTTTTTGTAAATTGAGGAGAAACCATCCCACTCTCGGGGATGATGAGGCCTCTTCGAGGGTCTCCGCCCACCCTTCGGCTTCAAGACTGTGGCACCTCGGCCCACTGGTTTCAGACATGCCCAGTGCAGGTCCTGGAACTGATGTTTCTTGTTTGGTGTCCTTGGCTCGTTAAAGATTGTACCTGTGAAAAGCTTCTCCCTAATTAAGTTACCATAATGGGAGGAACTTTACTGCTAGATAAGGCAAAACATATCAGGGAATGGGGGAGGAATCTGCACTGAAAGTTGAGTCCAGAGTCCAGACTAAAGTCGGCACTTCAGACTGAACTGCGTAAGGGAGAGACACCATGCACGGGATCTGAGAGGCTCCCTGCTGTGCGGAGGGGGAGTTCCCTCGGGCAGATCCCTCCCTCCCGCACCGTTCTGCTTCCCTGTCCTGATTTCAGGTCCACCAAGGAGGCCTCTGATGAGTAAGTCAGCGTCCTCTCTCCAACACTTTGATCCTGGGAAGGGAACCACCTAGATAGGGAGCACGGGAATTCCACTCTCTAGAAAGGGAACTGCTGAACTCCTCCATGGTAAATTAGCATTTCCTGGTCAACCGTGTGTTACTTTGGTCGGAATAAGGTCATCACTAAGAAAATCTGATTCCTAAGGCTGGGACTCAGTCTCTGGGCCTTGCTGCCTTGAGGTGCTGGAGAACACCTTCCCTGCGACCACCCCTGGGGCGTCTTCCTAGAGGCCTCCCCAAATTCCAGCACACCCCCCCCGCTCTTTGCCTGAAGGTGAGTCCATCCCTCAGACGGTGTGCTAGTTAGCCTGTGGGTTTTAAAGATTCTATGTCATTTTCCTCCTTACCCCTTAGACAATGATTTTCTGAGAGGAAGTGGGGTAGAGATAGTAGGATTATGCAAATTGACGTGAGTATTAAGAAACAGCCGAGACCTGCAGGCCCTCTCAAATCACCACTGGGCAGTCCTGTTTCGCTGGTGTAGACCGGAGAGTAACACCTCTCTGACCCACGAGCACCCCCCCAACAGTGCTCCCCACAAAAGGGGGAGAAAGAAAGCGAGCGACCCGCCGTTGAGGTCAGCTAGCCTCTTTGAATAACTCTGACCTGCAAGAGGGATAAACCCAGAAAGAAACAATTTGAAAAGTTTACTTCGGGTTGAGAATTTCTAATTCCGCCACTTTTGTGTGTGCGGTGTTGTTTGATAGACGTGACAGCATCTCCTCATTATTATGGAAAGTATAGGGTTGGTGGTAATTACTATCTGAATATGAATGGGAGCGGAGCGGGCACAGCCCGCACTGGCCTTTCTTTGACAAGGTATAACTTTCTTCTGAATTTCTGTGTTAATTAGTGCTTATTTAAAAACCACTTTAATTGGTAGTAAACACCTCAACTTTTTGTCCTCATTAAAATGCAGCCATTGATGTGTGATGGATTTTTTTAAAAGCTTAATTAACTTTCCTTCTGTATATACAACCTATAATAATGACAAACATATTGGGGAAAAAAATTACCCCTGCTTTTTTCCCTGTCTCCCTCCCTCCCTCCCCCCACATTATAACGACATTTTTAGCTGTGGATGTCTCACTTAGTTAGGATCAGATGTCACTAATTTGGCATTTTGGAGATGAGTAGGTGGCAGGAAATCAAGGCTTTTTGAGGCATTGGTCATTTCTAAACCAAATATTCATGTTTCTGTGGGAGAAACAGTACATTGTTTTAAAGGGAGGAAAAACTTTAAAGAAGCCAGTATCTTAGATGACCCGAGACTTGTCTTGAGTATCTTCGTGGAAAATATCAAATTCTTAAATGTTCTTGGAAATCCTTTTTGGGGGGAGGGAGTGGTTATAATTGTGTGGGAACTGAGTAATGCATCCCTCCCCCTCTTCATTAGGAGATGTAGGAGATACAGTTACTATTAAGGTAATATATCTAGCTTAGAGGGAACTTGGAAAATAGGAAACAATTTTTTTATTGATTGATTTTTTTAGAGGTGGGGGGGAGAGGGAGAGGAAGAGGGAGAGAGAGAAGGAGGGAGGGAAAGAGGGAGGGAGAGACTTTGATTTGTTGTTCCACTTATTTACGTGTTCATTGGTTGATTCTTGTATGTGCCCTGACCAGGGATTGAACCTGCAACCTTGGCATATTCAGACAATGCTCTAACCAAATGAGCTACCTGGCCAGGATGGAAACAGTTCTCAGTAGCCTTACTACCCTAACACAACATTTTTTCATTTTTCATAATCTCCTTGCATTCTTTATCCATAGTGGGGACAAAATTGTTGGTAGTAAAAACACAGCCAGCAGATGTGGAAGGAAATGGACCAGGGCGCCGTTAAGAAGAGGAATCGAAGGAATGAGGAGGAATTGATCTGGCGGTTTAACAGCCACTAGAAATGTCAGTTTTATCAAGGCAGGCTGGGGAGCAGCAGCTACAGGGGCCTTGTCACACAAGGGCCACAGTGGGAAATCTTCAGTCACTTGGAGTCCCTAACAGTCCTCGTCTTGGTCAACAGGGAGACCAAGTGTCATCATTTGTCAGATTCTGATTTATTTTTTTCCCTCCAAATTATATAATTCATATCAATTTAGTCTCAGACTTATTGATGAGAACTGTTGTCAGAGCTTTTTGTGGTTTTTGTCTTTGTAGCTGAATTTCAGTTTTGTTTTTTTTTAAGTAAGTGGCTGACTAGGAACATTTAAGACTGAAGAAAACGACAGGAAATAATGGTGGAGATAATACCTATTAAGAGAATTATCAGAAGGCCTTGGATGTGGCCCAGGAGTCCAGAGCCTCCCGGCCCGGGATCAGCCAGAACAGCTCTCTCCCCAACCCAACAAGAAGGGGGTTTGATTTCAGTAAATTTGCACAACCCTTCGTTCCCCACCTAGACTCACCAAGGTTTAATCTCTAGTACCCAGAATCACATAATTAGGGAAAGGAATTTTAAGAATCGTCTTTGAACACAGTTTCAATCAAACAGAAAGGAAAAGACAGCTGTGAGAAGGAGGAGGAGGAAGAGGAGGAAGAGACCAGGGTACGACAGCCAGTGGCTCCCTGTGTTCTGGGGTCTCCATCTGGAGTCACGGGCCGAAACCGCCCATGTCCAGCCTTCTGCCGCTCGATCTGAGATTCTCAGAAAGCTGTCTCCTCTGTGATGTCATGTACTCCAGAATAATCTTGAGGGAGTCCCTGTGTTAGATCTCCTGTCAGTATGGAAGTTCAGGGCATGATACCTTGGAAATCATAAATCCAGTGGGGGCGATTCCTTGAAGTTTCACTGCACTGTTTGTCATGAATGGAACTGGATAAGATCCCTTCCAAGAGGTACACCCGAGGTTTAAGAACCACCAGCAGAGGAAGTAGATAAGGCGATTGGCATCTCTGCAGTGATCTTTATCCCCACCTGTATTAAAAAACCATTGTTGGAGATATTTTCCTGTGAGAGGGATGAGTTTAAGGACAGGGAGTGGAGGAGAGGAAAGGGGGTTTGGAGATGCAGGAGGAGGAAGTCCAGGTGCAGTGAACCAGAGGGAGGCCAGTATGCGGTCGTGTTAGGAGAGGGAGGAGTTTGGAGTTTAGGCCATTTGGGTTTTTATTAGCCTTTCCTAAGGAGTGCTTAAAGGAAGAAACTGTTAGAATATTGCTGTTTTTCAGAGGCCTCGTTATACCAGTAAAAGTCAGTAACCATTGAATAGTTGCAATTTGAACCCTGAGATTCTAAAGGGCCACGCAGATGAGCTATTTTACTGATAACCCAGGTGCACTAGAGTGGCCACTGAAGCTCTGCATTGTTCTTGGAAAGATTCCGTCAGAGCTTGTACTGTTTGGTGCTGTCGGCACCATGGGGTACCCGTAAGAAGCCAGACAAAGACTTGAAGGCTCATGAAATGGCTGGGGACTGCCTCGGAATCTGGGCACATGCCTACACACCCATCTTATGGTTCGGAGCCTTGAGTTGTGGAATAAACTGAACAAAAAGTTTTCACCAAGGACAACTCAGAGGGAAGAGCAAAGGCTTAGGTGGTGCGTCAACACATGCAAAGCGAAGGGCTAGTCAACGGCGGGACTTACTCCGCTGTCCAGGCCCTGGGACTCCCGGGAAAGACTCAAGGGGTCTCCTGCATCCTCCATCCTCATGGGGCTGAGCAGAAGTGGGTCCAGGCAGTGATAAAGTCTCAGCATAAAAAACTGGAATATACTCCGCCAGAGCACCATTAGCATCAGCCTGTGTTTGGAAAGCTACTGCACCCGACTGAAGAGTGTTCTGTTCGGGGAAGGATAGGAAGTATTTCTGTAGAGCTTTCACAAGAAGAGTCCGCAGAGCTCAGGCAGTTTGGGGAATAGTCGGTCAAAGATGATTCTTGGAGAGGGAGGGTTCATTCTTGTGGTTCAGCAGCAGTGGAGAGGCATTTCAGGTTTATCAAAAGGAGTGGGGAAGACAGTTACAGGCTAAGGTCAAGGGAGGGTCACAGTGAAAACCTGTCTGTTCTTCAGGATCTTTTACATAAGGGTGCTTGCGACCGTGACAAAAGACATAACTAGTGTGCCGGGCGAGGAGTGAGTAAAGGGCACGAATCTTCCCCTGTGCACTGGGGGTTGTGGATTCTTTCCCCACGAAGACTCGCCCCCATCTCCATCCGGCCTGCTAGTCCCACGCACCTGCCACAGCAGCCGGGGGAAGTGAGTTTGCGACCGAGCAGCAACAGACAGCGGTGCGATGCAGAGTTTCAAAGAGGATGTTAGGGGCTGAGTGTGTGTCCTCCCCAGATTCACGTGTGAAATCCAGATCCTCAATGCGGTGGTACGAGGGGGTGGCCCTTGGGAGGTGATTAGGTCCTGCGGGGTTATTGCTGGGTTAGTGTTCTTCCAAGAAGAGACACAGGAGGGCTTGCCCCTCTCCGCCGGGTGAGGGTACAAGAAGGCGTCTGCAGACTAGGACGTGGGTTGCCAGTGCCTCGATCTCAGACTCGCCAGCTTCCAGAACTATGAGAAACAAACCTTGTTCTCTTCGTCACACCGTCTACCGTAATTGTGTTGTAACAGTCGGAACCGGCTAAGACATTGACATTGGGCAGGGCCTCAGGTTCCCAGAATTCCATGGTCATGGTTAGGAACAGAAAGAGCCCGGGACCTTGCCATGTGAACCCACGCAGACTGACGATGCAGCTTCACTTTAGGTGATCACGGAAAGTGAGTCTCCACTCTTCGCTCCTACCATGGGGCCACGTGAGAATTTGCCGGTGTGACGGGAGAAACACCCACCCAGGTGTGGGCCTGGTTTAGGAACCAGCGTGCGGAAGGGCAGCTTCCGTGCCCTCTCTCCTCTTGGAATGCGAGCATCTGGACAGGAACATCCCGTGGGCCTGCCCAGTCCACACACCTCTGCTTCCAGTGTCTGGGACGGTGTCTTAGCTAAGGACGTTTTAAGTCACAGAGAAAGAGCAGCTTTATGTGGCTTGGTTCTGATGTTTCTTTCCCACCCTTCCTCTGGTTGTGCATTACCCACCGATCTCCTCTGAGCATCCGAGCCCCTGTCCGAGCTGAGCCTCCAAAGGCTGACAGCCTCAGTGAGAGGTCCGGCTTGGGAAGGTCCTCAGGCTGGCTGCGAGAGCTCAGCTGTCCTGGAACCCCTTCGCCGTCAACGGATCTCGAATTCCTGAGCCCCATGTCTGCATCTCTTTGTTCTAGAAACTTCCAGAACTCCAGAATAAGGGTGCAGAGGAGATACTTATTATCTCTTTCTTTTTTTAGTGTTTAGCCTGAATGTGTATAATTCCTTCAAAGTCAAGCTGTATAGTTTAGCTTGGTACGGTGTTTAACTGGAGCCATTTCACTCAGCATTTTAAAGTGAATTCTGAATTTTATTTTTATTCCTAGCTTTTTTGGCAACCTTTTTTTTTTGCCTCATTGAAAGCTTTTAGAATCTTTTCTCAATTTTAAAAAAAGATTTTATTTATTTATTTTCAGAGAGAGAGGGGAGGGAGGGAGAAAGAGAGGGAGTGAAACATCAGAGTGTGCCTGCCTCTTGCACACCCCCAACAGGGGACCTGGCCTGCAACCCAGGCGTGGGCCCTGACTGGGAATCGAACTGGCCACTCTTTGGTTCTCAGGCAGACACTCAGTCCACTGAGCCACACCAGCCAGAGCTACTGTATTATTTCTTATGTTTGTTGTCCTTTCAAAAATTCTTTTTAGCTAAGTTTGGGCCTTTTTGAGTAATTTAAAACTTTTTCTTTCCTATTGTCTTTTTATTCTTTCTTGAAAATTTCCTCAACTTAATCTTATTTTCCTACTGAGTTTTCTTCCAGCAGTCACCTTTTTAATTCTCAAGAATCTTTCTTGTTCTTTGGATATAACTATTTTATAGCATGCCATTCTTATTTTATTGATGATGTTTGTATTTATTTCTCTAAGGAGAGAGGAATTACAGTTTTTGTTTTTCCTGTTTCTGGCATGAGCCTCTCTGTTCTGGATATCTGGTGCCATGTGACAAATTCCTCTGTGTGACAGACTTGTAATGAGCTTCAACCCAGTGCAGGATGGGGGCGAGAGAAAAGGATAAAGAAGCCCTTGCTTTGGGCTTGGAGCTTCAACCTATCGGGGAGCCCCAGTGGCAATACTAGTGTTCCCTTCAAGGCTCATCTTGGTATTTCCTGGATGGAAACTGACCTTTGACATCACCCATCCCTAAAGAATCCTGGAAACTTGACACCACCCCAGGCTCCTTCCGTCTCTGAGGTGGCGGGACAGTAGAGCAGATTCCACGCCTGTTTGGATGCCTGGACCGCAGGCCTGGGGCGCAGGGGGGCAGCCCTGGGACCGGAGTGTGGGGCACGTCTCCCCCAGACACAGCCCCACACACTGCAGTGTTTGCCCCGAGACAGGGGAGTGCGGATGTACCTTACGCTCGGAGAAGCCAGCGCCCTTCTCCCTGCCATGCTGATTTTTTTAAGAATCCTGGCATTTCAAATTCGCTAATTTGAGGGTAGTCTTATATTACCAAAAGGTGTTATAAATAATTTGGTGACGAGGCTCTGAATAGCGTTATAACAGTATTTTATTTGATTAACAATATATCAAGTAGAAAACTCTAAAATAAAACACCCTGTTCCGACAGAGCCGTGGTGTTGAACATCAGCGCCCGCCGTCCGGGATCTCGGTGGAGGGCGAGCCCAGCTCTCCACGCCCAGCAGGCCCCGGGCTGATTAAAATCACCGAAACACCGTTGTCAATGCATTTAGTTTAAAATAGACATTTCTTCTTTATTTAAAGTGACATCTATTTATTAAAGAGAACTGGAAAAATGTAGACACTTTCGAAGAAGTAGAAATCACCAAAACCTACCCCTCAGAGATAATCACTGGTTGCATTTTAAATATGTTTTCTTTTAGTGTTTTTATGCATATTACACATTGTTATGTAAAACTGAGATTATTCTGTCCAGAAACTGTGTATCTTTTTGTTTACCTGACCTTGTGTAAGTATTTCTGCATCTCACTCAATATGCTCTACGAACACCATTTTGCTTTACCCATCATGTTCTAGTACCTGCATATACCCTGGTTGGTTTTTTTGTTTTTGTTTGTGTCTTTGTTTTTAATGATTCCTCTTTTGCTGATCACTTAGACTTTTTAAATTCTTGCTATTACAAGTGCTGTCACTGTCTCCTTTCCTGGAACCTGCCTTTGGGAAACAGTCTGAAATTCCTGCAACATCGTTATTGTTGATCAAGTTGGGATTTAGGCTTGAGACTCGTGCTGTGTCCTCGCCCAGCTGGTATTTGGAGTGAGGTCCACGTGGCCTTGGCTTTTTGGGACTGGTGTTGAGAACAGTGCAGCCTCACGGACCCCAGCTCAGTCAGTGGCGTGTTCTGCTTTGCTCCTTTCACTCAGCGGAGGGGACTCGGTGCCCACGACTGAGCTCGAGGAAGGTGTCAGAGCCAGTGTAGGGGAGCAGAGGAGAGTTGGGGGTGACGGCTGGGAGCTCACGTAGATGGTGCCTGTGTTTCTGGAGTCTTAGTTAAGGACAGATGCCACTGGCCAATTATATTACCACGGATTTCCTGGGGAGGGGTTCCACTGTCCATCGTGGTCCCTGCCAGCTCCTCGCTCCTGAGCCTCCCCCACACCTCTTCTGTGTGGGCTGCTTTGCTCTTGCACCTGTGGTTTGGGCCCTGCCACTTCCGAGAGTCTGGTCTCCACTCCAGAGTAGGCTGAGGTCAGGGGACAGGTGTTCCATCGCAGAGCTCATTCCTGACTGTGTGAGCGGGGACGAGCCAGGCAGCGCGAGGGTAACGCACTGCCCAGCATCTCGGTGCCGGTGCCCAGGCAGGTTTATCGGTCACTCGGGTGGCTGTCCTCCGATGGGGTGTGACTCTACGACCCGGTCCGCATGGATCTTGTGGCACCTTGATCTTAAGACACGATTTTAGAGTGGCCATGGCAGGTGATGAGTGTGCAGAAGATTGAGCACCGTCTCTTAAGTGTCTCACCCTGAAAGTGACACGTTTTCAGCCTTTGGGCCAAAACGAAGGATGGGACCTCACCTAACTGCCTGGGGTCAGGGAACTAGCATCGTCTGTCCAGGAAGAAAGGAGAACTGGAAATTTTGGTGAGCGTTATGATGCCCACCTGAATTACAAAACAAAACAAAACAAAACAAAACAAAACGATCTCCAGATATACTCCAAACACAGTAATAGAGAAAAACGTCATCATTAAGTATGTGAAAGCAGCATGGATAGTGACTTACGAGCGCATCCAAAATAACAACTTTTGGTTTCAAATGGAATTTATTGTTTTCAAATATGTTAAGCTCTACGCCTCATGGTGAAAACAATTGCATCAAATTAAACTTGATTTCATGATGCAGCTCAAGGTAACCCGGCAATCCACCTGTGTCTTCAGATACAAATCGCATCACTTAAAGGAGGAGTGTTAGGATCTAGCTAGTTGTGAAGGGGTGGTAAGCAGGTTTCGATCTGTGTGCCACGGATGCCTGGTTTGGCAGTAAACCCTTGGAACGCCGCCGCTGTGTCGAGCAGGACTCTCAGGCAGTGTCTAGGCTCCGTGGGGAAGAGTGCAGTGACTGATTCACTCAACAGATTTTACAAGGCACTTACCACGTCTTCGTAGTAGGCCCTGGACTGAGCGCTGGTGCCCATAGCCCACACAGCACTTACGGCCTCAGCATCACTTAGTGATGCCTGCCAGTCGGGGGATGCCTGCGTGCATGTCTGCATGTGCTTGCGCATGCGTGGTGGGCCAGGAAAAGGGAGGCACGCTATTTTCTGGATACTTCCATCTCTGAGCTAATGTGACTATTCAGTTAGTGCCAGATTAATTCAAGCAGTAGAAGTGACCGCTAATTGGCTGTCTCTCACACACACTCCCATAAGAAGGATGTAGGTTTTTGGAATGGTTTCCCCGAGTCATGATGAGTCCTGCAGAACTAACCACATGCTTCTTCCCCGTGACATGTGTTTGCAAGGAAACGAAAGGAGGTTAATGCAGCATCATCTCCTTTTCTGTTTCTCTTTCCCTCACTCCTTCCTGTGGCTGCTGTGTAAAATGTTGCTTATTCTTATTAGGTCCCATATTCCCTTCCCTGACACCCAACCTTCTCTTTTCCTGAGGAGCTTGAACTAGCAGGTGGGAATGATATTAATTCTCCTTCTCCATTCCTGTAAGTGGTGTGTGTGTGTGTGTGTGTGTGTGTGTGTGTTAACCCGGCCAGGATAGAGCAGGAGGAATGCCCCCTCTTCTCTTCACTTGCTTCAGCAGACGTGATGTGAAGGCGAGCTGGATCTTCAAAGGGGCTCAGTCTTAGCTGGTACCCTGGGATGGTTTCTCCATGGAACCTGTACCATGAAAGTCAAGTGCAATGGTAAACAGCACAGGGAGACCCTCAGCAGGACCACCACGGTCAGCTTGCTGTTTCTCGGCCCCTTTGTCTCATCAGCAGGCCTCCTGTGGCTCCCCCAGCGCCCTTCTTCCAGAGAGCACAGGACTTGCTCAGCGGGCGGTGAATCAAGGACCGGGCCAGCATAGAGGAAGACAGGGCTGTGGGGTGCTTATAGGCTACTGCCAAAATTAAAAAGAAAGAAGAGTCCTGACCGGTGTGGCTCAGTGCTTTGGGTGTCTCCCACAGAGCACAAAACAAGGTCACAGGTTCGATTCTCAGTCAGGGCATCATGCTGGGGTTGCAGGTTTGGTCCTTGCTTGGGGCACACAGTAGAGGCAACCAACCAGTATTTCTCTCCTCCTCTTTCTCCCACCCTTCCCTGTCTCTAAAAATAATAAAATAAATAAAAATCTTTAAAAAAAAAGAAGAAAAAGAATTTATTTCTAGAGGAAAATAGGAAATACATTGTTCCCTGTTTTCTTTTCATTATCTCTGTCTGTATAATAAATATGATAAATCTAGGAACAGGTTTTCCAAATATTTTCTCTGTTGGCACACGGTGAATATTTTATATATACCGATTTGGAACTAGAAGTTAAAACACCACACCTAGCCACTAACAGACATTTTAGACCCTATTGTGGGAAACTTCTGGAAGCTTTGTCGTGGGTCCTTTTGTTCTCCATGTGCATTGTCTGAGTCCCCAGTTGCAAAAGGAAGGAAAAGTCCCTCTACCAAGAAAACCCTCAGCAATGATATGACCACTTAAAAGATTGGCACCCACTCGGACGCCCCTCCCTGTTCAGCACTGTGGCCCCAGCCCTGCCCATTGGGTCAGTGTCTTCAATGTTCTGGGCGTTCGGTCCATCCCAGCTCACTTCAGGGTGTGGGAAATGTCTGATGACACTGATGGCAATAAAAGAAAAATCGATGGCAGAATGAACTTGGACATCTGGCAGCAGATCTAAGTATCACATGAAGGTGTTGGTAGTGGTCGGGAGAGCTGCCCTGCTCACAGGCAGAGCCTTTGCGCGCTGGGCTCTGGACTAACTACAAATGGAAGAAGAGACCGTTGAAATGCATGGTGACCATATAGGTGTTTGGAAAGAGAATTACTGAACCCTAGGAACACTGAGGTAACAGCTGAGTATTTAGAAAATGATCTGCTTTATAATCTTTATGCCAAACATGGAGTGAAAAATGCCAGAGTCCATGAGAACTTTGGGATTCCTAAGCACAACCCTCTCGCTTTGGAGATGAGGGGGCCCAGAGGGGCTGACAATGGGGGACCCGGTCATGTGGCTGGTGCCGGAGCAGGACAGGCTGGGTCCTCGCCAGTTCTCCCGGTCACTGCCGCGACATGGGTGTTCGACTCTGCTCTTCTCACGCCTCAGGTCCCGCCACGAGCCTCTCATCCTCTCAAGCCTCGCTGGCCTCTCATCCACTCCTCCTCGCCCTCCCCATGCTGTCTTCCACGTCCCTCAGCTGGGTGTGGCGACGGCTTTCCCAGTGGGCTCCCACTCCCACCCTGGCCCCTGGCGTGTCTGTTCTCCACGCCGCAGTCACTGTGACCCGTGTAAAACAGGTCACAGCACATCCCTCTCCTGCCCGAACCTTCCGGCAGCTTCTCACCTCCCTCCGAACAAAACCCCGAGTCCTCCTGGGGTTGTACAGCCCGACTGACTCTCCTTCCCCTTGACCTCCCTGCTGTCCCCCTTGTCACGCTCTGCCGTGCTCTGTGCCTTGGTCACCTGGCATCGCTGCCTCTGCTCCCTCCCTAAGCACACTCCCCGCCCGGACGCAGGCTTCTGCCCCTGGCTCTGGCCCCTGACACCTCACTTCCTTCTGGTCCTTTTCATTTGATCTGAGCCCTGTTTGAAAGAGCCTCCAACTTACCATCCTTTCCTACCTAGTTTTTCCTCGTAAGAAAAGTAGTCAGGACCTGCCATGTACTCACTCATACGCTGGTTGTCCACCTTCCCGTGTCAGAACACGTGCTGTTGGCAGTGTATTCACCGGGCGTCCGCCTCTCTTGTGGGTGGGCACTGTTAGAACACCAACCCTGCTAGCAGGAGCTAAAGAAGTCATTGTCGAACAACAAAGAGATAACACTGATAATGAAATGGATAAGCTATTTTCTCTATAGTGGTGTGTCATGTAAGAAAATTGTTTTAAAAGCCAGAATGTGTTGTCACATTTCTTCCTGTAAATTCATCTCATCTTGGGTGTGTTCCTCTGTCCTTTGTCCCCGCCCCCCGGCCCCCCCCCCCTCCCCGTGCCCTTTGCCAGTGGGAAGCCTCGCCCAGGGAACCAACCAGAGACTGTTTAGGCCTCCGCTTCTCACTCGGTCTCTTGGTGATTCCCTGGAGGCAAAGCCACCGATTCAGAGGTTCAAGATCACAGGCTTCCTTCCAGGAGAAGGGTGCTGGGAGTCTTCCTCACCTGAGGCCATTGGGCTTGGGAAGAAATTTCTTGTGTATCTGAAGGACATTGAAAAACTTTTTAAGTTTAGGCCCTGTCTGGGTGGCTCAGTCAGTTGGAGCATCGTCCTATACCCCAGAAGGGTTGTGGGTTCGACCCCCGTCAGGGCACACAGGAGAGACAGCCAATCAATGTTCTTCCTCTCCCTCTCGAATCCATAGAAAAAAAATCCTCAGGTGAGGTAAAAATAAATAAATACACATAAATAAAAACTTAAGTTTAGAATTCAGGTAGCCCTCTCTTGGTCAGGGATTACTGAAGCAGTTTCTGGGTGTTTGGCCCCTCTGTACTCCTGTATTTTGGTTGGGGGAATGAGGGAATCGCACCCAAATTGTCAGACTCGTAGTGAGAGGCTGGAGTTCCTGGGCAGCACCGCCTTTCTTGACTGTTTTCTGCTTGCTGGTGGGCGTGGGGTGGGGGTATCCTGGAGAGCTGGGCAGAAGAGGGGAGCTTCCATCTTGAGGTGCATGTGCTGTTGGTGAACATTGACTTTGCAAGTTTTGGGACACATAGAAGAACAGTTTTTAGAAAAATTGTTCTCAGCGCTGGAGAAGGGAGCCTGGGGGGTGGGGGGCGAGGTGAGAGGTTCCAGCAGACAGAGCAGCGATCCCAGTGGAGGCAGGTCGGCCAAACATCGGGACGTCCGTGACTCTCCACACTGGAGGCGTCCCCCTGGAGCCTCCAGCCACCGCGTCTCTGGGAAGAGCTGGGTCACTGGCTTGTCGGGGTGCAGCTGGCTGGGAGCAAGCAGATGCCTCGATGTGACCTGTTTGGCTTCTGTGACCCTCATACCTGGGTCATTCCCCTGCGTTTCAGGGTCAACAGTGCCTAACTCATTTCCGTGGCAATTGATCTGACAAATGTGCGCCTGGAAGATTTGCAGTGTAGGAAGATGCTCTCACCCTGGCTGGCATAGCTCAGTAGATTGAGCGCGGGCTGCGGACCAAAGTGTCGCAGGTTCGATTCCCAGTCAGGGCACATGCCTGGGTTGCAGGCCACGGCCCCCAGCAACCGCACATTGATGTTCCTCTCTCTCTTTCTTTCTCCCTCCCTTCTCTCTCTAAAACTAAATAAATAAAATCTTAAAAAAAAAAAAAAAGATGCTCTTGGTTCTCCTATCCCCTCCCCTACAACCGAATCGACGTGGGGAAGTCTGGAAAGTGGCGCTAAAACTCCCTCTCTTGCCCTTGGCTCTGCCCCACGAACACTTGCCTGCAATATTCTCGGGCATGGAATTTCCCTTCATTACAGAGCGAGAGCAAGGCTGGCCCTTTCCTCAAACCTCGGTCCTGATTGAAAGACGAGTGAGCCTACTAACCGCCATCTCTAGCCGCGTCCCCAGCCCCACAATGTGAGGACAGGGTAATGATGTCCAATTTTGCACACTTCAGATCCATTAGTAGCAATTACCTTCCTCGAGGTGTTTTGAGTTAGTTTTAACATAGCATTCTTACAGTTGGTGGATAATGACAGTAATAATGTACACAACATTTTCAAGTCGCTGTTTTTAGCTACAATAACACCATTAGTAGGTCTATTTAACAGATGCATTTCATGCTGAAAGTGAAGGTTCTCATGATGCCTCTCCCTTCCCCCACGAGAACCTTAACTGCTATTTTATTCAATAGAGATTTTTTATTCCAAAGTTTCCGAGACACATTCTTTTATTCTGGGTCTCCCTATGGAAACGGGATGGTTGTGTAACTGGCTTGACCTAGAATGATTGTGTAGTTATTCTTATTTAGCTCTTCGTTTAATGACATGCACGCTGACCCAGAAACACAAAGCTCACAAAAAAAAAGTGGAAAATACATGTATTTTCTAAACTCACTTGGGATGCCTTTGAGAAGTTACTGGGTTTCGCACAATGCCTTCAAGACAGATGGATGACCCCTCAGGTGCTCAGGGAGAAATCTCTCAGAAGGGAGGTGTTAGTCTATTCTAGTGACTCCATCAAATTGTGTGCGTGTGTGAGTGTGTGTGTGTGTGTGTGTAACTCCCCCAGTAATTCAGGGGGTCTGTGTTACTTATCCCCACGTCCCTCCGGAAGCCACTGCTGACCGCCCCAGCCAGCAGAGACAGGGCTCTCCTCCTCTCGAGCCCTGCGTCTTTGTTTCGCACACTCCCTTTTGGACGCTTTCCTACACGGCTTCCTTCCATCCTCAGCCCTTGTTGTTATTTTAGTCTCCGTTTTCGAGCCAGTCATTCCCACATCTCACCGTCCTGTATGAGTTTCCCAGGGCTGCCCTAACAAGGGGGCTTCCAGTGGCAGACGAGTAAGTATTCTGGAGGCCGGGGGTCTGAAACCAAGCTGTGGGCAGGGCCACGCTCCCTCCGAGGCCTCTAGGAGCTGATGCTGATCCGTCCTTGCGTCTCCCAGCTGCTGGCACTCGCGGGCTTCCTTGGTGTATGGCAACACAACTCCAGTCTCTGTCTCTGTCTCCATGTGTCTTCTCCGTTTGTATCTCTGTCTCCTCACATGGAATTCTTCTTATAAGGACACTCGTCTCACTGGACTAGGGGCCCACCCTATGACTACGTCTTGATTGATCATGTCTGTAAAGACCCTATTTCCAACGAGGTCATATGAACAGGTTACAAGGGTTCAGACTTCAACATACCTTTTGAGGGGACACAGTTTAACTCATAGTGCCCCTCATGGAAGTTGTAACCTTCTTAAAGCCTGGCGTGTTTGATGTACCTCCTTAAACGGTGTTCCCTAAAATAAAACCCTGCCTAGGGAACAGCAGTCTTTAGGTTCCTGTTAAAATGAATTGTCAACACGTTAGAGAAACGCCATCTTTGTCCCTGATCTGGAGACCAAAGAGGCCTATTAGCATATTAAAGGTGTTGAGAAATCTTGCTCCAAAGACACTTGCTTGAAACAGACTTGTCCTCAGTAGCTTTTTCGACCACAGAGACGTTTCTCTGCTCCAAGCGTTCTCCGTGAACAGCAGTGGAAGGCACTTTGGCGGAACGCAGTCCATTGGTGGTTGTTTCTGCCGTGTGAATATTCCCAAATGAAGTGAACGGAATAAATAGTATGGCATTCAGTGGGGTACTTTGTGTGTTTGTTTGTTTTTGTATGGCGTGAAATGGGCACTGAAGAATGGGAACAATTTTTAAAGATTCAGATCTGAGTGATCCTTGAACTCAGCTGGGAGCTGGGCCGAGTGCACGTGAGTTGCCCCCACGCTCAGTCTGCTCTCCTGGCCTCTGGACGGTGCGTCTCCTCCTTTGGAAGTGGGGATGCGCATGTATCGTACAGTGCGCGGCGCACAATGTCTGAGCCCGCGGTTCAGCCAGGACAACCCCTGGAGTCCGTGAGTCCTCGTGCTGTTCTGTGCCTCCAGTCGCAATGACTTTAGATGAAGTGGTAGGATGGGGAGCCGCCCGGCGAAAACGTGGTTTTCTGCTTATGTTTAAAGGAACAGGATGGTGATAATTTTCAACAAGAAATCATTTTCTTGATCTTTTCGACACCATGTGAGTTCTTTATGCATCTTTTTGGAAACGGTTTAATGCCTGGTGAGCTTTTCAGCCCACGTGCGACGGTTGTTCCCGTCCCTCCCGGTCCATCGGTGGGACTGGAGGGGTGCACACCCGCGTCGGTGCTAGCCTGAGCAAAACCTAATCAGGAAGGCCGGCCTTCCGGCAGAAATGCCACATGTTACATTATAAAGGGAAATAAAAGTGATTTTTGGATAATGGGCATATCCTGGTTTAAGGTAAAGCTGACATATTTCATAAAAAATAGATACATTAGAGGGCTATGTCATAAAAAGCATTTAAAAAACAAACAACTTGGAATTTATTGCGAGTTCCCGTTAAATGGTGAATGCTCCTGGTATATTTCGGTGAAGAGTGAATTTACAGGTGTGCGGCTTCCACACCAGCTTTCAGAACCTATCAGCAGGTGTGTCATGTGGTGAAGAGCGTAGGCTTCGGGGACAGACAGACCTGAGTTCAGACCCTCCCCGGCTCCATCGCTGCTGCTGTCCTGTGAGTTTGTGTGGAGGACTTGCTTCAGTGTTCTCACCTGTAAAATGGGCCTAATGACACCTACCTGAAATAGTTATGGTAAAGACTAGAGAGATGATGTATTTAAAGGTCTGTTCCTGGTTTGTAAAGAGTTTAGCTTAATCTCCAGCATATATTCATGTGGTAGACACAAAAAGCTTAGCTCGTCTCTCACAACATGTAACTGCTATTACCTGCTACCTTGTAATCATGTGCATTTTTCACTTATTAAGAAATACTTATTGAGCCCTGGCTGGTATGGCTCAGTGGATCGAGCACTGGCCTGTGAACCAAAGTGTTGCTGGTTCAATTCCCAGACAGGGCACATGCCTGGGTTGCAGGCCAGGTCCTCAGTAGGGGGCGCTCCAGAGGCGACCACACATTGATGTTTCTCTCCCTCTCTTTCTCTCTCCCTTCCCCTCTCTAAAAATAAATATAATATTTTTTTTAAAAGAAATACTTATTGAGTATCTCTCAGGTGCCAAGCACTATTGAAATTACTGGGGATGTAAGAAAAAACAAATCATTCTCTGCCTGTGTGAAGCTTCTGTTTTAGGGAGAGGCAGACACTTAACAAATTAATAAGCAAATAGTATGTGAGGTGCTGAGGACTGCTATGGAGAAAAACAAGGCAGGATTGGGTAAAAAGGGTATGTAGTGTGTGTGTGTGTGTGTGTGTGTGTGTGTGTGTGTGTGTGTGTGTGTAGGGGTTGTGGATTGCTGTTGTACACTGAATGCTCAGGGAAGACCGGTACCGTGACTTCTGAGCAGAGAGAAGGGAGGTGAGGGAAGAGCCTCCAGGCATACGGAGCAGCAGATGCAAAGGCCCGGAGGCAGGCGTGTGCTGGGCAATGTCTGAGAAGCCGCTGGAAGTCAGCATGGCTGGGCAGAGTGTGCTGAGGGAAGGTTGGTGGGGGGTGAGGTCAGCCAGGGAGCCTGGGCCAGGTCACAGGGGACCTTGTAGGACCCGGCGCACCCTGGGATTTTACTTGGAGGGAGGTGGAGCCTTGGCAAGTCGTGAGGGATGGTATCTGACATGTTTCAGGACCAGTCTGACTACTATGTTGAGAATATATTACATTGAAATATGAATGCAACTCATGGTGGATATAAATTTAAATAACGGGCTCTCCAATACAACTTTCTGAAGAAAGCCTTCTCCGACTCATTGCTTGTCTGGGTTTTTCCTTCCCTGCGCTAGTTTTCGATACCCCACGAAGCATTCTCCTTTTGTCCACAGTGGCCCCTTTCCCAGGGCAGCTCGGCATCACTGATGTTTAGGGCGGCGTCTTAGCTCAGGCTGCCATGACAGAACACACGGACTGGGCAGCTCCAGCAACAGGCGTCCATTCCTCACAGCTCTGGAGGCTGGCAGTTCCAGATCAGATCGCCAGCAAGGGAGGTTTGTTCTGAGGCTCCTTCTCTTGGCTCATACACGGCCTGCTCCTTGCTGTGCCCTCCCCTGGTGGGGGAGCCACCGATCACTGTCTCTGCTTCTCAGGACAGTAATTCTCTCCCACCAGGCCTCCACCCTTACAGCCTCGCTTAGCCGTAACTGCCTCTCAGAGGACTCAGTCTCTTGATACAACCGTATTGGAGGCTGGGGCTTCGAACTATGAATTTGGGGGGAGTGGACAGATATGAGTCTGTCCATACAGGAAGGAAGTGACGTTTTAAGCGTTCAGTTCTTCTTACCAGAGCGGAGACTATATTTATGTAGCTGAAATAAAATCTGTCACCCTTCTCTGAGGAGAGGCCCAGCCGTCACTGTCCTTTGTCATGCTGAGGCATGCCCTAGCAAAAAAGTTGCCCCAGATGTGGTGACATTTTCCAGGGGATTGAGAACTGGGGACCAGGACCACACCCCAGCGGCCTCCATGGGCATCATCTGACCAGATTTCACTTGAACTTGAGAGAGGCCTGAGGAGGAGACAGTTGCCAGCATCTCCTTAGCAGGGCCACCCCCAGGACGGTGCAGGTCGTGCTCTGTGTGGTGGCTCCCACCTGAGGGGGCCTGTGAGGGCGGAAATCCAGCCTGTATCCCCTCACTGAACCCCATGCCCTCCTGGGCCGCGGTGCCTGGAGGAGGAGCCCACGGAAGTGCCTGCGGGCCGGCAGCATCTCCTTCCTGTGAGGCTGTGACTGGACACTGCACAGTGTCTTCTCTGCCCTCAGAAGAACTCTCTCCAGTGTGAGTGTCAGAAATACCTGTTCCTTCCTCGGGCCCTGGGCTCGTTTCAGCTTACGGGTACTTCCAGCCGTACTTTCCTCTTAGAATCAGGCTGGAGCCTCCCCTCTGGCAAGTGGAAGGGATTTCAGGGCAGGCCCTCCTGTGCCTCCGGCCCTCGTGCAGGGTTCCCGGCCCTGCTGAGTGCTGCGGGTGGGGCTGGGGTGCCGCGCAGATGTACTGACCTGAGAATATGTTTTCTGCACTGGTTGGACTGGGTCATACACTGAGTTTGGTTGCCTTACTTTAGGTGATTATTATACGTTTGCATTCATTCTATATATGTTTATTGAGTGTCCTACTCTGTGCTGGTCACGTAGTAGGGGCGAAGAAGGCGGCTAGAGCTCTGCAGTCAGGACCTTGCATGCTGATCAGGGAGCGGGCAGGTAAACAACCGGGCGAGGTGACTGCAGACTGGGATGCTGCCCAGTGGGAAGCGAGCAAGGTGTTCTCGTGCAGAGTTACTTGAGCCGTGTACAGGGAGGCGGGGAGCGGGTTCTTCAGACAGAGAGAGCAGGAAGGCTTGAGCAGTAATTCAGGTGATGCAGGTCAGGTCCCTAACTTGGTGCCTGACCCGTGGCGAGCTCTCAGTTCGTGATAACTGCCATTGCCATTATTGTCACCTCTGCCTCAGTCCACACTGCTGCTCAGTGTGTGAAGGTGGGAGGGACACATGGGTGAGTTTGAAGAAACGGTGAAGGCTCTGTGGATGCGCCAGCCCTGGGTGGTCGGGGAACTCCTGGTCACGATAACCGAATGTCTCCTTCCCTCTCTCCATCCGGAAAGGCAGGCCTTCCTCGTTGGGTGGGACCGAGCACCCCTGCCGTGCGCCTCACCTTGGGTGTGGAGCGCTCTCTCCAAACCGTCATCCCCGGCCATTAATTGCTGCACCTGCCTACTTTCCTTAAACCTGTGTTTTCTTGATCCTTATGATGATAGTGCAAGTTTTAGTTTGTGTTCATTTAGAATTGAATGCAATTAACTCCCGAATTAATTCAAAGGCAGCGACTAGCAAAAGGCCTGCCTTGCAGAGAAAATATTCAGTGTACAGGGGCGACATTAAATGGATTGAAATATATCCCTGTTCCTGCATGTTTTTGAGCACTTTCTGATCTGAGGATAGTTGGCCTGCCTGGTGGATGAGGAGGGGAGGATTCAGGCCCGAGGCTGGGAGTTTGGGCGAGTGTCACAGGCGACATCTCTGTGTTCCTAGGAGCGACACAAGGCAAACGGAAGGGCGTGAGCTAAGCTCATGGAAGAACCAGAGAAGCGGAAGGCCTCCGCCTTGCCCACAACGCGGGGCCCTCCTTTGGTTACCTGAGGGAATCCACTTACGACGCTATTACCCGGCAAATTAGGAGAGGGATTCAGTCAGGTATATTTATCATGAGGAGGACCGAAGATAATTAATACACTGCATTGAATGCAAATTGCACCCACAGCACTTATCTCATTTTCAATTAGCACAAATGTTGCAGCACTGCAGGCTTGTTATGGTTTTACCACGGGCTGCGTAATTAATTTCTGTGAGCCACGTATCAGGCACCTGGTAATGCCGTTTATTAATAAATGTCACCCCAGGTATCGGTTTGTTAGAAGAGGTAAATATACGGAATGTGCAGTTGTCTGCCCTGTGCGGATCTACTTTTACACCTCGCCGAGTCTTTTCCCTCGTTTGTTTATTGGCCAGATCGACTACTGAGATTCCAATGGCAGACCCAGGAAAACCCACCCCCGAGTGTGGCTCAAGGCGGGACTCCTTCTCCTTCCCCCCAGGGATGGGCAGGCTTGTGAGGGGAGCCATCGTCGGTGAGTTTCTGGTGCCGCCCGAAGCATTGCCCCCCACCGGCCATGAGAGTCAGAAAGGAGGGACTTCCGGGGCACCTCCCCCATCAGACCACAGGTGCACACACGGGCACCACGGGTGGTGCTTCCCCAGCTGTGACTCTTTGAGGGGCAAGAGACCTCACAGACGCATCTCATCCCTGTGTGCCTTCCTTGGCTCTCTGCCCCATCTATCCTCTTAGCCACCTGTATCTCAACATTTGGGTCTCTAACATGAGAGGTGGGGAGGGTTTGGCCGCTCTGGACGAGGGTGGGTCGCTGAGCAGAAGTTCCCTATTTCTGTGAGCTTGTCCTCTTTCTCCATATTAGGAGGTGACTTCGATTTTTCTTTTTCTTTTTTTGTAAATCAGTTAGCAATTCTGCACACTTCCCAACTATAGGTGAGACATTTTCTTTTTTTTTAAACCTGAGTTTATCGAGGTGACACTGGTTAATAAAATCACATAGGTTTCAGATACATGGTTCTGGACCACATCATCTGTATGTTGTATCGTGGGTTCGCCACCCCAGGTCAAGTCTCCTTCCGCCTGGGTCAGAACCTTTCTGAGCTGGAGCTAACTGGCTCTGTCTCTGTTGTATCAGCGCTCCAGGGAGGGCGTCAGTTTTGCCCAGTAAACAGTTCCCTCTCTTTGCCCCGAACCAGGTGGGACCTTAATAAAAAATCAGCAATTCCCACCCCACATTTTGAATTTCGTTGCTCCTTGAGTTCCCTGGAGACCCCGTGTGAGGAGCTGCTGAGATTTGGCCGACTGAGTTCGTCCATGTCAAACCTTTACCGCACTGCCTGGCCCTTTGTAAGTGCCGAGTGACGTGGCTGTGAGTGGTGTGTTCGTTGTCGTCAGCACTAGTGGTGTTGTCTCAGGGGCTCCTGAAGGGAAATGCTGCCAGAGGGTTATCATCCATTTAGGAGATACTTATTGAGCGCCTACTATGTGCCTAGCATTGTCTTGGGGCTGTAGATAAAGCAGAGCTACATCCAGGTGCTTACGAAGTATGAATTTTATTGAAGACAGGAGATAAGCAGATAAGGAAAGCGTGTGGTTCGTCAGAGAGTTCAAGCACCATAGAGAAACCTCAGGTAGGGCGGGTTGGCTGGGAGTGGAAGGGGCTTTCTTTTTTTTTTTAGCTTTTTTAAAAGATTTTTATTTATTTATTTTTAGAGAGGGAAGGGAGGGAGAAAGAGAGAGAGAGAGAAACATCAATGTGTGGTTGCTAGGGGTCATGGACTGCAACTCAGGCATGTACCCTGACTGGGAATCGAACCTGCGACACCTTGGTTCACAGCCCGAGCTCAATCCACTGAGCTACACCAGCCAGGGCTGGGCTTTCAGTTTTAAATAGGGCCGTCGAGGATGGCCTCACTGAGGAGGTGCCATTGGAGCAAAGACCTGAAGGAGACTGGAGTCTCACCCACAGATGTCTGGGGAAGAAGGCCTCTCGACCGAGGGCAGGGCAGATGGAAAGGCCCTGAGACGGGAGAATGCCCAGACCCCACGGAGACCAGTGCGGACGGAGCTGAGTGAGTGGGAGGCAGCGGCAGGAGGGGAAGCTTCAGAAGTTATGATGGCGACGCCAGGTAGGACCTTGTGGCAATTTTAAGAACTTTCTATTTTACTCTGAGACAGGGTGCGGCAGGAAGATTGTGAGAGGAGGAGGGGCACGATCTGACTTAGGTTTTACAAGGATCGCTCTGGCCTTTTGCTTAGAAATAGGTGGCTCTTCAGGATCAGGGCAGAAGCAGGGGGGCCAGTGGGGAGGGTGCATGAGTTTCTTATTGCTGCTGTAACAAATTGCCACGAACCGAGTGGCTCAGAACAACACACAAATCTGTTGTTTGACAGTTGTGGCTGTCCGAGCCCTAACGTCGAGGCGTCAGCAGGGCTGTGTGCTTTCTGGAGGCTCCAGAGGAAAGTCCGTCCTCTGATTGTGTAGCCTCTAAAGACCGCCTGCACCCCTCAGCTGGCGGCTTCGTCCTGCTCTCCAAAGCCAGCAGCGGAGCATCATCGTCAAACCTCTCTCTCCCCCTCCTCTCTCCCATCCTCACTTTTCCTTCTCTGATGCTGACCCTCCTCTTTCTGTATAAGGACCCTGACCGGTCTATTGGGCTCATTTGCATAATCCAGGATAATCTCCCTGTCTCGAGATCCTTAATTTAATCTCAGCTGCAAAGTCCCTTTGCGTGTAAGATGGCACATTCACAAGTGGTGGGAACTAGGGTGTGTTCACCTTCGGGGGACTGTTATTCTGACAACCACAGAGGTCAGTGCATCCACGAGGTGAGGATGAAGGTGGCGTGGGCAAAGGTGGTGGGCGAGGAGCAGCTGGATCCTGGTGGGGTACTGAGCCGCCTCATACTTGGGGCCAGTCTCAGTATGGAAGCCTCCACAATTTTCTCGGCCCGTGTCATGGCCATCCCCGTTTTCAATGTCATTTCAGTGGACTCGAGGTCCATTTCTCTTCCCAGTAGTTTTCCCCACAAACTAAGAAACCACAGGCAGTTGCAGTGGTGGCAAGGGACTCCAGAGGCTCCCGTGTCCCCATCACCAATTTACAAATTTCCTGCCTTGGGCCCGGGCCCATGGAACACATCTTGGGTAGTTTGTACCAACTTTATCTGCTTATGCTTTTGTTTATCTATTCAGCATTTTCTGGGCGACTGTTGAGTGTGCTGCTCTGTGCTGTGTAAAAGTAAAATAGAAGTTGTAAGAGTCACCGTTCTTATCCTTGAGAGATAAGGATCTATTTGCAATTTCTTTAGAACGAATCCGAGAACAATTGCAGAACTAAATATAAGTGGGTGGAAAATGAAACGCAAGATTTATGCATTAGTACCAAGGAAGTGGGGAATGTGGAGAGGCTTCTTGGAAGAAGAAGGAGGTCACGGATTTTTATTCCTTAATTGGGGGCCAGCCAGAGAATTGCCAGCTTTTAATTTTGCTAAGAGTCTACATTAGAAACATTCTTACCATCTCTTATTGCCATCATGTCATAATAGGTAGAACACTGAAGCATAAAAGATATAAAAATGGCATGATCTCAGAATAAAGGGGCGTCCTTTGAATTAAACACATTTAGCTTCATAAAAGCTCGGTGCTCAGGCTTTAGTCTCATTTCCCTGACGGCCGTTAAAGCTTCATTGCGGACGGCATCGCCTCCGCACCCCAGCCAGGGGATGAAAGGTCGTCTGTGCGGTTTATCGTGTGGGTTTCTGACTTGACTGGACATGACCATCTCTCTGTATTTCTCTGGGCTCTGACATCAGACAGCTGGTGACCCGATAGCTGAGGATCTGGTGTCTTGCACGGGGACACTCTCCAACCTTGTCGCTGCTCCCGGGCTCCTGCACCAGAGGGTGCTTGGGGAGGCAGAGAATGGAGCAGAAATGCAGACCGGTTTGTGCTGGGGCACCTGCAGTCATCTGGTGTTGAGCCGGTGGTCGGCTCAAGTGGTCCTCTCATTCGGCACGGAGATCTGGGGGTTCCCCGTGGGTTTCGGTCATCAGGCTTGTGTTAGTTTCCTGTGGCTGCTATAACAAACGACCCCAAAGGAGGTGGCTTACAGCCGCAGAAACGTACTCTTTCTCAGTTGTGGGGGCGGAGGTCTGCACGCAGGGTGTCGGCAGGGCCGTTGTGCCTCCGCAGGCTCGAGGGAAGAGTCCTTCCTCGCCTCCTCCTCGTCTCCCTTGGCATTCCTTGGCTTGTCACTGCATCGCTCCGGTCTTTGCCGCTGTCATCGCATGGCGTGTGCCCTGTGTGTCTGTGTTTATGGGTGTCTCCTCCTCTTACAAGAACACCAGTCATTGAGTTTAGGGCCCACTCTCAGTAACACCTCATCTTTACGAATTGCATCTGCCAAGGCTGTGTTTCCAAATGAGGTCACATTCTGAGGTTCCGCTGAATGTGGGTTTCAGGAGGACCCTGTTTGGCGCTGAATTGCATTCCCCTAAAATTCATGGGTTGAAGCCTTAACCCCAGAATACGACTGTTTTCAGAGACAGGGCCTTTAAAGAGGGAATGAGGTTACAAGGAAGCCATTAGGGTGGCCCGAATTCAGTCTGCCTGGTGTCTTGCTAAGAAGAGGAGATGAGGACACACGGAGACACCAGGGATGGGCGGGCATGGAGGAAAGACCCTGTGCGGTCACAGCAAAAAGGCAGCTACGTACAAGCCCAGGGGAGAGACCGCAGGAGGATCCCAACCCATCACCTTGATCTAGGACTCCCAGCATCCAGATTGTGGAAACAAGTTCTGTCATTTGGACCACCCAGGCAGTGGTATTTTGTTATGACAGCCTCAGCAGACTAATACAGATGGTGTTCAGCTGAGCACAACTCCGAATAGCCTTTATTTTTAGCATGGACAGCCCAGAGTGTGGTGGGGGGATTCCGAAGTGGATTTCCAGACGTCCGTGCATACCTGTCCCCTTCGTGACCATTTGCTCCGCATCGATTCCTACATGTGGACTCGATACGCTGTACTTGGAGGGAGGGTTTGTGGTGAGCAGTGAGCGGGCACTTTTACACCAGGTGCTTTGAGACGGTGGCCCCCAGATGGGCATCTGGAGGCCGCTGTCGCTGGGGAAATTCTGCCTAGGTAAACTACGGATTTGCACACTGGGAATCCTCTTTCGTCCCGGGTTCGGCAGACTGTGTACCAGAGGGAGGGCCAAGGTGGGGCTTTACCGGCACTGTTCTCTCCACTCCCAGCCTCATTATCACTCTCCAGGGACCCCAGTCTTGGCCAGGCCAGCCCTGCCCCCTTTCCGCACCCAGTAAACATGGCTGTTTGCTTTCTCATGAATATGGATTTCCATCATCTCTCACTGTGGGGATAGATGTTGGGGGCAGAGCTGTTGAGTACGTTTCCAGCCAATCATCGCCCATTAGCAGGGAAGAGCGGTGGGCATTGTGCCTCTTCAGTGAGGAGCCATTTGCATTTGGTTGGGCCCCGCTTTCTTTCTGAGCATCTACGGGCCCTCAGTGCACTCAATTACTCCTGCATCCGGCTCTTCCGCCGTGATGCTCGTCCCCGTTCTAAGTGTCTTGATTGGATTCACCAAATAGCTTGGTGCTGACTACAGCTGTGCGGCAGAGCCCTGGGTGGAGGGTGAGAAGGCCATCAGGACTTGCGGGGTTGGAGGGGGCGCTATACCAACAGGAAAGAAATACCTTCTCCTTTCCCTTTCTGCCTGCACTGCTCCCCACTCCCACCCCCACGGAAAGAACCCCCAACTTGGAGGGCGTGTCCCCAGCCGGCAGTGGGCTCATGCTTGTACACTTTGCATGTCAGTAGAGCAGGCTGCAGGCCCTTCATCCCAGGGTTCTGTGACCAGTGACCTTGCTCCCTGGGCTGCGGTTTTCTTGACTGCTTGGCGGGGTGGGGAATCTGTGGGGTCTGGCACTGACAGAGACTGAGTTTGCCTTACCACTTCCACTTCTGAGAAAGGGGATACGTGGAGCTGAGGAGAGCCCATTGGAAAAGCACTGTCTCTTCCTGTCCCGAACGTGCCAGTGGAGTCTCTGGGCCACGTGGGAAAAACGGAGGCTTGACCCGGGATGGGAGGCGGGCATTTTTACCACCTGCTCACCGGCCTGCGTCATCGATGCAGGGGGAGAACTGGGAAGGACAGAGGGTCTGTTTCTCTGGCAGGACCATGTTATTCGCAACCCCCCTTTGCTGCCCACCGCCCCCTGGAAAGCCCTTGCCCAGAGGCGCAAACATTTGTTTGCTCTCGTTGGGGTCGGGGCCATTTCCCTCCCTCCTCTGGGCATCCTCGCACCCCTCTGCCAGGTTGCCAGCATGCTGTTTTGTTTTCTTTTCCTCTTTTGTTTTGCCTCTTCAAGAAAATGAAAGTGAGCACCTGAGAAAGAGAGAGGGGGGGCAGAGGGGGAAGAGGCTGCGAGCACCAAACAATCTGAGAACGATAAAAGAAGGTTACCTGTGTGTTTGTCAACAAGATGAAATAAATAACAGCAAAAAAGGAAAAAAAAGACAGCAGTCAAAGGCAATCAAATATGTATTTAATTAAAGCAAACATAAAAATAAAAGTTACATGTTGAATCAATAAACAGCACTTTTTTCTACATGCATTTTGAACAAGACAGATCAGAATCTTGCATGATGAAGACATAATGTGTCATAATAATTAGGAACACAGACAAAAGAACAGCTAATCAGCATGCAAATATATGCAGTTCTGGAGATTCAGATGAGGCAGATTTCTACCTCTTTTTTGCTTGATTCATCTTCATTGCTAATCATCTGAAGGCTGCCAAATGTTCACTGACACTAATGTATTATAGGTCAAGAGAGGCAGGTCTTCACCTATTACCCCCCCGAACAATATGCTCCCCTTCCCTGTTTCCTCTTCAGGATTTTCAGCACTCACTGCCAGATGCAATCAGACTCCTTGAATAGGAGCAACTGAGGCTTGTTTGTGGCTCGGATTCATTAGAATCAGGAGGCTGAAGAAAGGAATAAATTACTTAATTGCACAAAAAAGTTGCAGCCAAAGTGATGGTGAGAGAAAGTGATTGTGTAGATTCGCATTAGGCCACTCTTGGAATGGGGCGTCTTAGAATAGCTGGTAGTTTGGCCTCGCAGATTCAGACAGATTTGGGTGTCCTCCAAAACAGATGGCTCCTCATACCATCTATTCTTCTCTTTGTCAGGTTTTACCATTTATTTGATCTTGGTCCCTCTCTGATGCTGGTTGCATTAGTTGTAACACAAATATGCATTCAGATCATATCCATTTAGTCTGGCCTCTCCCAACTTTCATTCTTCACCCTTTTTCTTTTCTTTCTTTCCTCCCTCCCTCCCTTCCTCTTCCCTCTCTCTCTCTCTTTCTCCCTTTGTTCCTTTCCTTCTTTTTTTTTTTTAGAAGATGATCAAGTTGAATGAAATGCTTATTGTCACCTTTTGTATGCTCTTCACCTGAAATGCAGGAAGTGGGAAGATTAAACAAGGCTGAGTGCAGGGATATGAAACTCAGCTTGAACTGAGGAGGGAGGAGTTGTTCCAATGGGGGAAGGAAGGAAGGAAGAAAGAAAGAAGTCATTCTGTTTTCCAACAAGAAAGGAAGGAAGGAAGGAAGGAAGGAAGGAAGGAAGGAAGAAAGAAAGAAAGAAAGAAAGAAAGAGAAATAAAAGAGAAAGAAAGAAAGAAAGAAGAAAAAAGTCATTCTGTTTTCCAACCACCAGGATACCTTTCTTGCCTCAGACTAACTCTTGATCTGTCCTTTTCTTTAAAGGCACACTATTAATCAGTGCTGTTCACATAGAACTGGGGAAGAAGAAACAAAACCGTGCACAACAGTCTCACGAACGCATCCTCCCTGTTCTCGTACACCGGCATGTGCGTCCAGCCCGGGGGTCTGTCTCAGGCTTTCCACTCAGATTTCTGGTCATGTGCCTGAGCTGTGGGTGGTCCTAAGGTCTCGAAGGAGGAACTTTGTTTTCTAGTAGCTGCGTGTCTCTGTGCATGTGTGCGTAGGTGCTAGGGGAAGGGGCGGATATGAGACAAGAGGCTCTGGCAGGAAGAAGCTGGGAGAGAAATGACACTGCTCCCTTCACTCTTGCTGTTCCCTCGGCCCGACAACCCCTCCCCCCAGGTCTTTCCCAGCCTGGGGCATCTCATCCTGTGGTTTCGAGTCAATTCCATGTCCTCAGCGGGGTCAGCTGTGCCGTCCAGTGGTCAGCGAGTAGTCACCCTTCCACCCGCATCTCTATCTTGTTATCCTCTTTTTATTTCTGTTACTGTTTGCACTGCTATCTGAAACTTCTTTGTATAAGCACTATTTACTTTTATTTACAGGTATATTATCCTTTGGCTCAATCAGAAGGTGGGGTTTGTGAGGGGAGAACTATTATCTGTCCGTTTCAGTCCCTGTGATGCCCTGGCTGGTGTGGCTCAGTGGATTGAGCACTGGCCTGCAAACTAAAAGGGGCGCTGGTTCAATTCCCAGTCAGGACACATGCCTGGGTTGTGGGCCACGTCCCCAGTAGGGGGCGTGTAAGAGGCAACCACACATTGTTGTTTCTCTCTTTCTCTTTCTCCCTCTCTTCCCCTCCCTCTAAAAATAAATAGAATCTTAAAAAAAAAATCCCCGTGACATAGACCCAGGTTCCAAGTGCTGAGTTCCGCTTTTCAACCCTGAGCCCCCGTGGGGCTGGCTGGTACTTGTAGCTTTTTACGAGGAGCAAAGGAGAAGTCCTTTCCCGCTGGTTTAGAGCATCACTTGGGCCCTTCAAAACGAAGCAAGTTCTTTTTCCCGGGAACTTGCCATGACTGATTAAATGGAAATTAAATTCATCTTGGGGCTTGTTTTCCTTTCTCCAGCATTCCAGTTGGAATGAGTCTTTTCTCCCAGGAAGCTCAGCCAGGCAGCTCCCCATGGCCTTGATCTCATTTCCAACTGCGGGGGACCCAGAGGCCACAGATTTCTTGGGAGTGGGGAGTGGCCCTGGGGGCAGGTCTCCACTGAGCCGCGCAGCCCCAGGCACTTTAATTCCCTGTGGAGCTGGCGGCGGGGAGGCCGCAGCAGGCCCCTGACCACCTAATCCCTTGTCTCGAGGGCCCCAGCTCCAGCCAAGACCCAACTGTCAGAGAACAGAGAACGGCAGGCGTCCTCGGGGAGGCTCTCATCTCCGCAGGAAGCCAGCGGGCCGAGGGAACAGCACCAGACAGAGCCTCCTGCGGCTGGTCCAGAGGCATCTGATTTTTTTTTTTCCCCTTTCGGGTCCACATAAGCCTCCTGTCCCTTCATCAGAACAAAGCTGAACTTTCCCACTCTCGCCTGGCGGAGATAGCTGTCTTAGGCTCCTTGGAAAAAGCTCCATGGTTACCTTTCTTTCCCTTCTCCTTAGATCTTTTTGTTTGTTTGTTTGTTTTCTTTCTCATAAAGTAAGAAAGACATTCTTCGGGGCCTTGGCAGACAGCTGTCTGAGGGCCTTCCTCTGTTGGGGTCTCACCGTGGGACCCCCGGCCCCTCCCACTCACCCGGGTGACAAAGGCTCCTCCGCCCGGCCTTTCACACACCGCGCCGCCCGAGGGAAGGAGCGGTCTCCGTGCCAGCCAGCGAGACCCTGGCACCCTCTCAAAGGAACCCGAAGTGAGAAGGGTTCAAGAGGGAGGTCGCTTTGTGCGGAAGCGCGCCCGCCGGGACCTCTTTGCCAGCCTGCCTGAGGGGCTCCTGCGGGCACGGGTGCCCCCGGCTCCTTCGCCCATTCCTGTCCCTCCAAACAGACCCAAGAAAAAGATTTCCACGGGATGTGGGGGAAACCTGACCCCACCCCTTCCTCTCCCGTCCTTGTCTGCTCTGGGTTCGGGGTCTTAGTCTCCAAAGGCCTCATTTCCCCCAACGACCAAGCGAGTTCACCGACTCTTTGGCCGGAAATGCCATAACCAACTGGCCTCTCTGTTCATGTCTCAGGTTAGTGTTTCTGTAGCACAAATATGTAAAATTGCTTGCTTTTTAAAAAATTATTTGTTTTTCAGCTTTATTTATTTATTTATTTTTGCCAGACACTGGAGAATCAGATAATTAAATCACTGACCTGTTGGAATCCAGTAGGGAAGAGAGACAGGAGAGCAGTTACCTTACAGCGCGGTGTGATGCCTGTGGCTTAGACTGGAGGTGCCCGGAGAGAAGCTCCTCCTGCCCAGCACCTGGCCCAGGTGAATTTGGGGTGGTGAAGGGCTCATTGATCCTGGGGACAGGTGGCCCCACCCTTCTCAGACTCAGGGGTAGGGGAACTGGTGGAGTTAAGACCCAGCCAGGGTGACTGTGGAAATAACAGACAAGCCCCCAGTGCCCCTTCTCACTCCCCTGGGACGAGGTGGGGACCAGCTTGGAGGGTGGAGAAGGAACTTTCCATGACGTCATGGGAACCGCCTGCCGTCTCCTTCCCACCCCTCCTTCCCTTGAGCCAGGGGACCCACCGGTGAGGACTCCGTGGTGTGAATGCCAGTGCTTGGGTCTGGATGCTGTGGTTTCTCCTGGCAGGAGAGCTTTTCCTGGCACCAGCAGCTACTTGCACATGGAAGAAGGAACAGCAACGAGGTGGTGGTGTTTGGCTGTTTTGTCCTTTGAGGAAAAATGAGAGAAATGAGCATTTAGCCTTTGCTTTGCCCGTGGAAGGAGGTGCACAGTTGTCTCTCTTTAGGGGGAAGTAGCCTGGCACAGGAGATGCATGAACTGAAGTTTCTCTGTCAAAAATAAAGTTCCTCTGTTCTAATGATGTATGGAAGATTTGTGTGTAAGAAGAAGGTTGGACTTGATGAACTTTAGGTCTCCATCCAAGGATGGATTAATCAACAGCATGGACCGGGTACCCACACTGTGCAGGAGGGTCCTGCGGGTGCTGCCCCCCTCAGCTGTGGGAGGTGTGGGCTTTGATCTAGTTGGAATTGAAAACTTGGACCAGGAAATGAGAGGGATGTGATAAAGGTACTGGGTGGTGGGGTCAAAGCCTGTTTAAGTTCAGTTTGGTCAAGTACTAACTGAGCAACTATGTGCCAAGGGCCTGGCCCGGTGTCAATGCAGGGTGGTGGGGACGAAGGAGACAAATGAGGGCATGTGGGGCATCTCCGTGACCAGCTGGCCGCAGTCGGCACAGGGCCTCTGCGCCGAGTCCCCACCACGCTGCCTCTCCGTGTCTGAGGGCTGGTGTGCCCAGACAGGCGGGGGAAGTTGACGGTGTTGCTATTATTTGGTTTGAAGGAGGCCATGACTTTTGTGCAGAACAGAGGTGAAAAGGCTGTGGTTCTTTTGTGTGGCCGTGACACTACGTCACCCTGCAATTCTCCGAAGACCCCTGAGGAACCTGGGCCGGCGGATGAACTCATGGCCTCTCTCCGGGCCTCCTCCCTCACTGCCCACGGGGGCTGCCTTTGTTTTGACATCTTTTTACTCTTCTCTCCATGTTTCCTGTTTTCATGGATCTTCCCCTTCTGCGGTATTTTTCCTGTGTCTGTTTGGTCTCCCAGATGTGGTCGCCACTGGTTATTTTGGTAGCTATCCGGGCATCACAAGATCTAAAAAAAAAAGAAAGGAAAAAAGACAATGGAAAAATTTTATATTGGAAAAAAATTTCCATACGTGCCCCAGGTTGCATAATGGAGCATCCCAAGGTTTCCAGTGCAGAGCTTGGAGTGACAGAGTGACCGGCCGAAGTCAATTCACTTACAATGCCCACAGTTCTTTCATGTCAAGCTGCTTCCTTGAAGCACACCACAGCACCCGCACACATCGTTGGCTCTCGTTGAACACTGGCTGAATTAGATGAGTTAAGTCCTGAATGCCCCCTGGAGATACATTTTTGGGCGCGGCCGTTGACAGACCGTCCTAAACCCCTTTGCTCTGCTCGCTGCCATTCAGGGGCACGCGCACGGGCGCGGCGCTCCCGTCAGACGGCAGTGCAGGCCGTGCCTGTCTGCACGTGCGAACGGAAGAAATGCCACGGAAGACATATGCTGCTCCGATGGGGACTCTCCGATCGCTGGCACCGGGACGGCCAGCAGTGCCTGGGAATTTGGCCTGAGGAAGGCCTATAGGAAGAGTCTCATTAGTAAGTCTGCGCGGGCCAGCTCCTGCAGGCAGGTAAACTGTTCCCTCAGACACCGTTTAGTCGGCTCCGCTGCGGGTGGCTGTGCTGGTGGCACAGCTGGGCCGTGACTTCCTTTCTGCGTGGAGGGGCGTCTTCCCTCTGGCCTGACCACAGACGACACGCCATTCCAGAAGGCCGGCCTGGGATGGTGTGGCGGGACAGCCCGCTCCGTCTACACCCCTCTCTCCTACCCGCCGTGGGACGGATCCAGCTCAGTAAGTCACAAGCAGTGACTGTGAAAAAAGACACCAGTCCCTCAGCGGATTTTCCCACCCCTCTGTGGATTAGGCAGAGGAGGCATTCTATCTTGTTTCGTTGGAAGAAGCTCGGGGCTCCCTCGGCCCAAGTGGCAGAGCTCAAAGAGCAGGGGCTGGAGGTCAGGCCTGGGGAGTGCTAACCGTCTCTTCCTGTTCTTGAACCCTTACCCCACCTGCAATCAGTGGAAAGTCTTATTCATTCCACTTCCTAAACTGCTTCTCAGATCCATTTCTTTTGTCCCGTTCTGCAGTCTTGGGGACCCTTAGGCTGCTAGTTACATATTTAAAGAGAACTAGCTCTTCCAGCATTTCTCTTGTGACTGAGTGTAGACCCTCAAGTCTCGACAAAAAGACTTGGAAGGGGAGCCTGCCCACTGATCCTGCACATTTATCGTCACGTGTGAAATACCCAGTTCCTGGTATTTTTTTTTATTCCGTGCAGATCTACATTTCCTAAAAGTGGAAAGCTGGAGTTGGTGGGGCAGATGTCATTAAGGGAGAAGCCTGATGTGCCACCTGCATTAAGCATATAGGACTCGATCACTGACGTGGTGCTTGTCTCGTGTTTAATGGAGGCATCCGTGTGAGTCATCTCACATACACACGAGACTTCAGTTGATCTTCAGGACAGTCAGCCTCAATGATTTATCCAGCTGTGTTGATGTGTCTCATGAGGTGCTCAGGGTGAGATTTTGGGGTGTGTGTGTGCATGTGTATGTTTGTTTTGGTCGCTTGGTTTTCTGCAGCTTCACGAGAGGCGTAGCCAAACTATTTCCTGCAACCCTGTGATGCTCCATGGTGCGGGTTCGGGACATTTTGGCAACAAGTAGGACTGACTGACTTTCTAATGGCGAGTAGGGAGACCATCGCTGGCAGACTTTAAGAGCAGAATTGGCTCCAACAGGGAAGCAGACAGAAAACTCTTCCAGTTTCAGGGTGAGGATAATAGCAGGAGCAATGATCACCTTTAATCTTTACAAGCACTCCATGAGTTGGACTCTATAATCTTAATTTTATGGGTAAGGAAACTGAGGCACAGAGAGGTTGGTTAGCTGGCCCAAGGTCTCACAGGTTTTTCTAAATGTCGTCACATTTGGGAACACCTCCATTGAGTTTTTCTCTTGTATGATTCTGACATGCTCTATGAGTTGAGTCTTCCTGGCAGTCATTCCTACACTCGGGTCACCAGCACTCGAATGTACAAGGTGCTGCGCACCACACAGCTGCGCCCCACAAAACCTGAACCAAATGTCCTCAGCCATTCCTCCACTACCCACGTGGAAGTTAAAAAGGGAAGTCAGGGTGGGAAAGGGAGAAGTCTCACTTGACTCTGGCTTAAATATCTTCTGCAAATTTTATAAAAACATAAGGTCACATGAACAAATTGTAAGGGCCTCTCTCCAGGTCTTTAAAGCGGTCTGCATGAGCAAATGGAGCTTATGCTCACTTGCTTTATGCTAAATTTGTTCCTAGTCACAGGTATTGACAGGATTTATCTATATATTTATAAAATGGTAGCAGGACTCGTGCCAGAAGGTGTCTGGTTTCTGCGGCCAGTCCGGTCGGGTATTGCTCTGACAGGGATAATTCCTCACTTGGAGATAATATGCAAAGGTTGCATTTGAAGCCATTTGTGATTTAAGGGGTGGATCCAATGGCTGCTGCACCCCACCTCTCCCTCAAACAACGTGTGCCCGGAGTTTTTATCCCCCTTTTGCACCTGCGGGAGCTGAGGCTCAGAGAAGAGTGCAGGGTGCAGAGCCAGCCCCGACAGTCACTTCTGACTTGTGTGAACGAATGGTGGCCTCTCTACAAAGCACAAGTAAGGATCACATTTCATGGCCTCTGGAAGGTGGATGGCAGGGAGCTTATTGCTCCTTGGGGGAAGTTAAGTACATAATGATAGGTTGCCGTATTAGTTAGGATTAGTTTTGGCTGTGAGTGGCAGAAATCCCTTAAATAACGGTGGCTTATATCAGATGAATATTTATTTCTCATGGGAAGGTCCAGGTAGGTGGTCTACCAGCATCAGGGGCCAAGTTTCTTCTATTTTATTGCTCTGCCGTCCTCCACATAGAACTGCTAACTCATGGTCGAAAGTGGCTGCTAAGTTCCGACTAAGAGGCCTACTAGATTCTAACCAGCAGAAAGGAGAAAAGGGCAGAGGAGAGACAGATCTCTTCCTTTTAAGTACACTTACTAAGAACTTTGCTCCCAACTTCCACCCCTGTCTACAACCCCATTGGCCAGAACTTGATCATATGACCACGCTAAGATGCAAGGGAGACTGGGAAATGTAGGTTTTATTCTGGGGAAGCGGGTAGATAGATGATACTGTGGGTAAAGGGAACAGCCAGCATAGTTTTCTTGTGCTGCATTTTATCGTGTTTTGCTTTTCATTGTCTCAGGAAGATGACACTGTCCTTGGAGAGCAGGGATTCTGTTCTGTGTTCGCCCACAGAATCAGACCTATTTCAGAGTCTGAAATGACCATAGAGATCCTTTGGTTCAGGGATTTTTAAACTTGTTTTTATCGGTATATATTCTTTTTCAAAAGAAATCCTTTATGGGACCCCAATATGTAAGTCATAAATGCAGTATATTATTAAAATAAACTTAAGTTCCAAGTTATAAGATCTTCTTACTTTAAAATCAACAAGAATTTAAGTTAAGGTATCGAAGGTATCTAATAGGTTAATATCTGATACATGATACAGTGGGTGTTTCCCACTAGTTTATAAATAGTTTAAAGTCCCCTTTTAAGGAAAGTTAGTAGTTTCAGAACGCTTTCAAACTGGAGGTGAAAGTGACCCATCTAGTCCAGATTTCTCGTTGGATAGCGACTACTGTGAAGCCCAAAGTGGTGGGTGGTTTGGTCACGTCCCAGAGCGGGGCAGTGGCAGACTGAGGCTAAAATCAAGTTTACGAGTCGACAAATGCGGGCTGAGGTGCCGCCGTGGTGCCAGGAGCCAGTGCTTGTGACTAAATCCCTCGGCACCGCGTAGGAGGCGCTGAGAGGCTGTGTGGTATGTTCGTTGTACGAGGAAGCCCTTGTCTTCATGATGGGTTATGTCCAGTCAAAGACAGTGGAGACCCGCAGGGTGACCGCCATTCTTCGGTGTGGAGGGGATGACAATACCTTCATTCGTCTGGCTTTTTACATATTTACAAGGTGATTTTACATACTTTCTCTCATTCAATCCTCTTAGAACCCTTTTCAAAACTTAGGGCAGGTATTATTCCTGTTTTATAGATGAGGAAACTGAGGCTCAGGCTGTTGGGGGGCTTGCCCAAGAACGCGGGGCACGGAGTGATGGAGCCGGGAGTGACGCCCACATTTCCGACCAAAAATTCACATCTCTGCTTCCCGTTGTCGCCCTCCCTGCACGTTGAGCTTTTCATGGACTTGCTGTGTCTTCCTCTGTTGCACAGCTCTGGGGGTGGGGTAGCATTTCGCACTGCCATCTCTCCAGAGTCATTATGACCCAGTGTCTTTACAGAGACCACATGGGGTCCTTGCAATGGATGGGGGTAAACCTCCCCCTGCCCCATTTAAGTCCTGCCCTCCTCACTCTCCTTGGCTCACTATAGGGTAGGGCTCAGAGTCCTCACTCAGCCACCCCACCTATTGTGGCAGCAAGTGTGGTGGTGGGATAAGATCTTAGCTTTTTTGTTTGTTTTTTATCCTCACCTGAGGACATACTCATTGATTTAGAGGGAGGGGAAGGAAGGGAGAGAGAGGGAGAGAAACATTGATGTGAGAAAGAAACTGATCGGTTGCCTCTCATACGCGACTGAACCTGCAACCCAGGCATGTGCCCCGACCAGGGATCAAACCCTCGACCCCTCGGTTTAGGGGCGGTGCTTCAGCCTACTGAGCCATATTGGCCGGGGTGTGATAAGATCTTATTCGAAGACAAAAGACCTGGGTTTGAGTCCCACCATCATTAATGAGCTATGTGGCCTTGTCTCTCCAAGCCTTAGTTCTCTCCTCTGTAAAAGTGAGGATGCCCTCCCACTGTTTATGGTTATGTCATTAATTGTATAATCCAGCCCTTGTCTCTAGACAGCATTGTTTCCAGGCTACATGCACCCCACCCTGCCAGCCTCTGAGGACACAGTGACAGGAGCAGTGAGTGGAGAGCGACGCAGTTGGGGAGGCAGGTGATTTTCCCTCCACAATAATGCACTCGGGAATGCTTATGAAATACCATGCTACTTCTTCCAGAGTCTCATAACCACTCTGGTTATTGATTTTGACTCTGTTCTTAGTGAAGACTGGACACAGCTGATTAGTTCCTGGCATATCGTGTACATTCCTTTTATCACTCGTTCACCCATCAGATATTTATTGAGGGTCTGCCACATGCCAGGTGTATTCAAGGGGCTGAGGAATGACAGGACTCCCCGCAAAATGGATCGAATCTTTGCCCTCATGCAGCTTACGGTCCTGTGGGGGAAGAAGAGAGGGACCAGAGGCAAAGGCACACGGAGGTGTGTAGCACAGTATAAGGCAGTGAGGGACAATGTCTCTGAAGACAGTGAAGCAGAAGAAGGGGCTAGTGAAGGGGTATGTTTTGTGTATGTGTTTGAGTGACACATGTATGTGCACATGTGTGCGAGCCTGTATGGGACAGTGGTGCAGGCCTCCCTGAGAAGACGACCTAAATTAAGAGGAGTGAACTGTGTGGGTAACTGGGGGAAGTTCCTAGGCTCTTGGGAAATGTCTGCTTCATGTTAAATAGTAAACAGTTATTCATGGATCTGTTCAAACCCCACTTTGCCTTCCCATGGACCCCCCCATCGAGTTCAAAAACTGCCAAGGGCCTTCCCAGCATGAACCTCGCTCTCTTCTTTGATTGTCTCACTGCTTCCTGCCCATGAAGTCCATTGTGACCACCCGCCTTCGGCCTGGCCCATCGTGGCCTCCTCGCCTGGACCGCTCCAGCCCGTCCTGCTCCATGAAAACTCGCGTGGCTCTACTGGTCCCTCCTTCCTGAGCATTTTGACCGTGTCTCACGGTTTGCATGTACTTTGTTTTTATTTCATTCCTGCTTGTTGGCTCGGCCTCTTCAGCCGCCGCTCAGTAGTTTGGGGGTGACCTGTCTAAAGCCTCTGGATCCCCTGTGGGTTCTCCCACAATGCAAAGTCCATAGCAGGTGCTCACTAAATCCTTGGTTATTGGTCAATCGAAGAATTAGTTTTCTTCTGGGAAATGGGTTGGAGGTCAGCCTGGAGTGATATTGCGAATGACACAAACTTTCCCCAGCCAGATGCGGTGTTTGTTTCCCTAGCCCTTGGATGTGGGCTGGGTTGGTGAGGTGTTCTGAGCAATAGAATGTGCTGGAAGGGACATAGTGCAAGTTGTGGGTCTAGAAGCTTTGCAGAGTTTGATCTTAGGCTGGAAATACTTCCGACACTGAACATGCCAAAGCTAGCCTGGTGGAGGACAAGAGGCCCCGAGGAGAGGGAGTCTGGTGGCTCCATGGTGGCCGCAGGCATGGGAGGGAGCCCCCGAGAACAGCTGAGTCTGGTTCCGCCCAGAGAGATCACCCAGCTGAGCCTGGCCCAAACCGTCCGTCCACATGATTATGAACTAAACAACACGGGGTTGTTCTAAGCTACTGAGTTTCGGTGGTTTGCTCTGTGGCACTGAATAACCAATACATCCTGTGAGACCACTCTGGTAGCAAGACAGAGCGGTTCTAGAAATAATCCCGTGTGTTCATGTAATGCATTCCTGACATAGTGCAGACCTCTCTCACGTCCATCACTTCACTTGATTTTTGTAGCACGTTTTTGAGCAGACGGGCATTTGTCATTGTACCGATTTTGCAGACTAGGAAACCAAGGCTCGGAGAGGTTGCCTCCGACGCGCCAGCCGAAAGGGGATGTAGGACCAGCGCTCAGCCCACTGTCACACGCAAGTCTCATGACAGGGTGGCCTTCCCTGCGGAGGGCAGGCTGACCCTGAGGGCAGTAGCCCGAGTTAGATGAGGAGAGTCGAGACCCGAGGGCCTCACTGCGAGGCCGCCTGTCCTAATGAGCCCTGCTGAGCGGGCTCCTCTCACCTCCAAGTTGGAAGGTTGTGTAACGAGAAACTCATAATGAGGCTTAGCAAGTCCTTGTTTTTTCCAGAGCAGCTCTGCGCCTCTGCTTTGCTGCTGGATTCTGCTTGTGAAGGTTTCTAATTTGGGGTCTTAATTTTTGTAAAGCGTGAATTACAAGAAGTCAGAAGAATGATGCAAAGAGCATTTAATAATGCACATTCACAAAAGAAGTGGTGTAACTACATTAATTAGGCAAGTCTTGCGTAAAGATGCAATGTAATTATATATTTGAGACAGTTAATTAGGGAGCTACTTGGAAATTTCAGTGAATATTAAGGTAATTATACATAAATACTATAACCATTAAGGCTGCACCCATAATGAAAGCAATAACTAATTACATAAATAACAGCATACTTATGTTTTTACATTACCAACACCTTACAATGCTTCCTCTCCCCCGCCTCCCTTCCCCATGCAAATGACAAATCTTCCATTTTTAACTCAGATATTCTTGCAAATGGTTGGAAACAATGACCTTTCCTCTGCTGTGACAAATCTGGGCTCAACTGCGGGAGCTTCCGGTGAATGGACGAAAGGAGGGATGTGGGGGCTGGGCGGCCCTGGCTGGACGCCATGGGACTGGCGGTGGGCAGGAGTACAGCAGGGTCAGCCGGGCAGTGGCTGGAGAGGGCCACAGACAAGGCCAAGGTGTGGGCTTGGGAGAACTGGATTCTGTCCGGCCCCTGCCCTTCATCAGTTGAACAATCTCAGTGAAACCACTTAGCATCTCTGCACCTCAGTTTCCTCATTATATCAAGTGGGATGATAGTAATCCCTGCCTCCCAGAGCTGTGATGGAGAGCAAATATAAAACCGTGATGTGCCATTCTGTGCAGGTGGCCAAAGTTTGCCTTCGAAGCACCTGGCCACTGCCCTCTGGGCCTGTGGCTCCCTTCTCAAGCCTCAGGGCTCCTCGGTACTCATCCAGCTGCCGACACCAGCCTCCCAATGAAGAGCTGGTTTGACAAAAAGATGTGGAGCTCATTCACACTTAAGTGTGACTGACTGATGACTTAATGTGTGGGGAGAGCCTGGGGATGGGGCAGTGTAATTATATTTAAACAGAAGTCAAAGGCTTCGGCTCTGTGGAGGCCCAGTCACCAAGCATTCCATGAAATGCTTGAGCAGGGGCATGTCTGGGCACTCCAGCGCCTGCCCATGTACGCATTTGCTGTTCCGTCTGAGAGGGGCCGCACAGGGGATCGAGGAGTCTGGGACATCCGCAGTTAACATCTCGTTTCCACCAGCTAGCTGCTTAGACCCTCTAATAATAATAAAAATTAAAAAATCCGCATGTATTCAGACCTGTACGGGTCAAAGATCAAATCATATCATTCAAGGGTCAACTGTATCTTTGACCTGTAGTTGGGAATCTGAGTACATAGAGGGTTGACTAGTAGTTACACTTGGATTTTTTCAAAAAGATTTTGTTTATTTATTCACTTATGTTTAGAGAGAGGGAAAGGGAGGGAGGAAGAGGGAGAGAGAAACATTAATGTGAGAGAGAAACATTGAACAATCTCATAAGTTCCCCAACTGGGGACCGAACCTGCAACCCAAGCATGTGCCCTGACTGGGAATTGAACTGGTGACCTTTTGCTTTGTGGGACAACGCCCAACCCAGTGAGCCACACCCATCAGGGCTGCACCTGGATTTTGGACTGCCTGGGGGTCAGGGCCCCAAACCCCTCCCTGTCCAAGGGTCAACTGTCCTATTTATTTTTCAAGAATAGATTATTTTGTTGAAGAGTAGTCTATATTCACAAATCAAAGGGAACAGCTTGATAAATATTATCCACATCAAGAAACAAAACACTGCTAGCATCCTAAAAATGCCCCAATTACTTTCTCTGTTTGATGAAATTATCAACCTTTTCTTCTACTTTCTTTAACATAAAAAGAATAGTTATCCCAAAGTTCTTATCTGAAACTCCAATGTTTGGTTTTCCTGTGGGTCTGGGTTTTTTTGTTTGTTTTTATAGACTATTTTTTAGTTTTAGGTTCACAGCAAAACTGAGTGGAAAGTACGGAGAGTTCCCATATACCCTCTCCCCATGGCACCCAACGCCTCTCCTCCTGTCGACCTCGGGCTCGACGGCAGCTCCGTCCAGCGAACCAGCAGTGGCACGACCCCGTCACCCGGAGTCCACAGCTTGCAGCAGGGGTCACTCTTGGTGGCCTTGCTCTGAGTTTTGACATACAGTGTGATGACGTATTCACCAGTATAGGATCATCAGAAGGGTTTCACTGTCCACCTATTCATCACCCCCCTGCTCCACCAGCCCCTGGCAACTGCTGATCTTCTTAACCATCTCCATAGTTTTGCCTTTTCCAGAACCTCGTATCTTTGGAATCATATGTTATGTAGCCTGTTCAGACTGGCTTTTTTCACTTGATCATATTCATCCAAGTTTCTCCCATGTCTTGATAGCTCATTCTTTTTTAACTCCGAATAAGATTCCATTGTCTGTAGGTACCACAGTTTGTTCATCCATTCACCTTGCCGAAGGATGTCTTGCTGCCTTCCAAGTTCTGGCAGTTCTGCCTAAAGCTGCTATGAGCATCCACATGCAGGTTTTTGTGTGGACATAGTCCCCAGCTCCTTTGGGTAATACCAAGGAGCGTGATTGTGGGAGCACGTGGTAGGAGCAGGTTTAGTTTTGTGAGAAACTGTCAGACCGTCTTTCAAAGCGGCTGCACCAGTTTGCGTCCCCACCAGCAGTGAATGAGCGAGCGCTCCTGTTGCTCCCCGTGCTCGCCAGCATTCGGTGTTGGTGTTCTGGATTGTAGCCGTTCTGGTACATACGGGTCTCACTTGTTGTTTTAATGCGCATTTTCCTGATGGGGAGCATCGTTCCATATAGTTTTTTGGCCATCTGTACATCTTCTTTGGTGAGGTGTCTGTTAAGGTCTTTGGCCCCTTTTTAAATTGGATTGTTTGTTTTCTTATTGTTGAGTTTTAAGATCTCTTTGTATTTTTTTGGATAACAGACCTTTATTAGGTATGTCTTTTGCAAATATTTTCTCCTAGTCTTTGGCTTTTCTTCTCACTATCTTAACAGGTCTTTTTATTGATTTTTTTTTTTGTATTTTTGTCATTTGATTTTGCCTGTTATTATACCAAGTAATTTTTTAAATCTTCTCCTGATGACATTATTCATTGTTTTTAGAGAGAGAGGAAGGGAGGGAGGGAGGAGGGGCAGAGAGAGAGAGAAACGTTGATGTGAGAAAGAAACATCAATTGGCTGCCTCCCATATATTCCTCAACTGGGGCCCCACCTGGAGATGAAACCCACAACCTGGGTTCGTGTTCTGACCGGGGATTGAACCTGAGACCTTTCAGTTTACGGGATGACACTCCAACCATGTGAGCCATGCCGGCCAGGGCCCAGTAATTTTTTATTGAATTGTGGATGTTGTGGAATGAAACTGTGCAGGGAATCTGAGGCTCTGGGTGCTGGTTTCTTCCAGACACGGCAGGCAGCGCACCTGCATCCAGACAAGGATTAAATGTATTTGAACCTGGGCTTCAGTCTCGAAGCCGAAAAACTGGCCTGTTTCGGTTTGTCTTTACTTACAGGGACTTGTCATAGGGAACTACCAGGGTGTCTTCCAGGGTCACTCAGCTTGATGGACCCTAAACTTCAATTTTCATTCTTCGGGCCACGTGAGGCTGCCTGGGATTCTTAGCCTCTCAGACTCGGGGCTCTCGCTTTCTGCCCCGCATCTCTGACCCTCTCTCTGCTTCTTGGCCCCTTACCTGTGTCTTTAAGAACCGGCAAATTCCTGGACGTTAAAAACCTCACGAACGGCTGACTTTCCTCTGTACTTACTTCTCTTCGCTATATTGGCCCCAGAAATATTCCTGTCTTGGCAGCTTTCCAGGGCCTATACATTTTTTTCTTTTAATAAATGTTTTATTGTGGAATAACTTTAGATTTACGGTAAAGCTGCAGAAACGGTGTGGAGCATTCCTGGCTTCCCCCAATGTAACACCTTCTGTGTCAAAACTAAGGAACCAGCACTGGTATGTTACTATTGACAAAATTTCAGACTTTATTTTCACTTCACCTATTTTTTTTTACTAACATCCTTTTTAAAAATTGCTGGATTCAATTTAGGATACCACATTGCATTTAGCAAATGTATTTTTAAAATCCAACTCTTTAGTTATTCTTAGCAGGAGGGCTGATCTGTTATAAGCTAATACGATAGAGCTGGAAGCCGAATTCCTATGTGTTGGTTTTAATGTTTTATAATTACCCAGTAGGTAAGGCACAGAAAACAACATTGGATATTTATTATTTTAAAGGTGATCGATAAAACAACAAAAAAATATAACCACCTCTGGGAATACCTGTGAGGTAGGAGGTAATATAAGAGGGTTAAATTTCCTGATTTTTAATAGATGGGAGTTAACTGGTGCCATCAAATTCACGTCATGACACAGAATCACGACAAAAATGATTAGAAAACAGAAAATAGAAAGAATTGCTTGTCCCTACGTAACGAGACAGAAAGTTGCGAAGGCATAAAACGTTTGCGTTCTTGTTACCTGAAGCTGATTTGCTTAACATTTTCCTTAAGCCCTGTAAAGTGGAACCTGTGTGTACTGACGTAGTGTAATGCCCACTACGCAGCTTAAGTGGGAAAACAGACTGGTCAGCAGAGAATGCATAGTGTGATACTCTTCATGAAAACTCCGTGTGCACATGTGTGTAACTCAGGGGTGGGCTAAAGTAGGTTCACAGTTGTAACCCAAGCAAACAGCACACTAATGAATAAGTCGCACGCAGTACAAGAATAAATCGCGTGTCTTGTGTCCGCACAACCGCAGGCGCCCCTCGGCCCCACCCCGTGTGTGCCCCTGCGCTTCTCTCGCTGCCGCGAGGAGAGCGTGGCCAGGTTAGCCTGCTGGTCGCGCTGCAGGCGGAGGATACGGGGGCAGAGCCGGCCTGCGACCTTCTTACAGGAGTTCGGTCTGCGTCTGAATAGCCCAGCCCTTTGTCACCAGTAGTTGGGGGGTCGAGAATGATAAATACAGTCATAAATTTCTCCTAACTAACAAAAACTACAGAGATAACATCTTTAAGTGCTGAATGACGATAGGTATTGACCCAGATTCTATAGCCAAAAAACTGCCCTAATATTTAAGGTTTAAGATGGTGCATGCACCTTTTCACACATACAAAAACCAAGGGAATTAACCCTTCAAGACCACTCCAGGATAAATTAATAAAGGAAGTACTTCACAATAGTCAAAGTGATCCCAGAGGGAAAGAGTCAGCTGAGAAAAATGTGGTTAAAAATGAAATTAAGCCCTGGACAGTGTGGCTCAGTTGGTTGGAGCATAGTTCCATAGACTGAAAGGTCTTGGGTTCAATCCCTGGTCAGGGCACATACCCAGGCTGAGGGTTTGACCCCCAGTCAGGGTTGGGATGCATACAAGAAGACAGCCAATCAATGTTTCTCTCTCTCTCCCTCCCTCCCCCTTCCTCTAGAAAAGCAATGAAAAATAAAAATGTCCTTGGGTGTGAATAAAAAATAATTTTAAAAATGAAATTAAAACCTATTGGTACTAAGACTCATTATTGTGAAAACTTTTTCCAGTTTAACAAAAGGTCCAACAAGAAAAAGTAAGGGTGTCGGTTCTCAGGAGGTATTTAAATAGTTCTTGCTTTGTTTTGAAAGAGATTAGAGACACGGAACAACTTTAGTATTAGGAAAATATATAGTTGTGTGTGTATATTAAAATGTATGGGTAACGAGGATAATAGGAATAAAAGTCTAGCTTTCAAAAATGAGATGGAAAATAAAGGAGTAAAGACAACTTTACCAGTCCTATAGTGCTTAGGAAATGGGGGACAAATGTGACTGAATCACAGCTGCAAAGCCCCTTCGTGTCCACAGGTTATGGGGACAGAATATACACGTCTCTGGGGAGCTGTTGTTCCACCTGCCCCGGGAACACGAAGGCGGAGGCTCTGGGGTGGGATGTGGTTGGGGAGCCGGGGGAGGCCAGCTGGTGGAGCTGGGGGAGGGCGGTGAGTGAGGAGGCGGTGGGAGCGGTGCAGGAGGGCCCGGCAGCCCCCACTGAGGGCCTGAGCCATCTCTTCACAGGGTCTCAGGGGGCCTTGACTATTCTCAGTGTCACTGAACGTGGGAATCAGCTGGGGAGCTGGTTAAAATATACATTTCCTAAGTGAAGTAAATCAGATAGAAAAGGACAAAAAACGTATGCTTTCACTCTTGCGGACTACAAAACCAAAAAGAAACAAATGTACAAATGAAATAAAATGAGAAACAAACTCATAGATGCAGACAGCTGGTTGGTGGCTGCCACAAGGCCAGGGGTGGGGGAGGGGAAGGAGGCCAAGGGCAGGTCAAGGGTGGAGGCCAGACAGAGGGGGTGAGCACCCTACGGTGCGTACAGATACTGATCAATGGTGTCGCACACCCAGAGTTTAGACTTATGTCATGTTACTAACAAGTGTTACCGCAGTGAAAGAAAGATAAAAAATAAATAGAAGTAAGACTTAAAAAACACATTTCTGGGCCCAAGAGAGTCTGATTCAGGAGCTCTGAGGAAAAGCCCCAGAGACTGACCCTTTCTAAGCATCCGGGATGGTTTCAGCGCAAGGTGCCAGGGACCAACCCGTGTCCTCCCGATGAAAACAGCGTGGAGGGTCGTGAACTGTACCCCCTCCACCCAACTCTTCCTCTTCCTCTTCCTCACCTTCATGGTTGCACCTGCTCCCCCATCAGGACGGGCTTTGGAAAGCACACGTGACCTAACTCTGGCCCAGGAGACGTGGGGGAAGTCTTGCAAGGGTGCTGCTGCAGAAGTTGTCCCTCCTCTGTAAGATGAAAGGAAAGCTATCCGGATGTAGCAGCCATCCTCCGGAGGACGAGACGAGGCCAGCACCAGGGGCGGCAGGCGGGAGAAGTACAGGACCTGCACTTGGCGTCCTGGAGCTGCTGTGACGTCCTGGATGAGAGACAGCACACCCGCCTGTGCTGTCATTGAGCCGGCGCCGGCGACTCGGCAGCCTGCAGCGGGTGTTCCTGGCTGATATCACAGGAATGGCCGCGGCTTTTCTCAGCTGCTCCGTACGTGTCCCTTTGGGTAGAGTGGAAAAGCTGCGGCTCTTCGATTCTCTCCCTCCTGCACGTGATGATACACAGTATCGGGCAGGCTTGCGAAAGGGTGAAGGAATATCTTTAAGGCGCTTCACACAGTGCCTGGCACAGAGGAAGTGCTCGAAGTGACTGAATTTGTTGAAGGCGGGAGGGTGTTGTGTAGAAGCACGAAATGCCGCCACGCGCAGTCTTCTTTCCTTTATTCTTTCTCAACTCGGGGTTGAAGATCACCTTGGCAAACACCCTGTTGTACTCCTGACTCTTTGTAACAAGTTCTCTCTTCCCTTGGAAAAGGTTTGTTAACCAGACGCGGGTCTTATGGATGCTCTTCACCCCCAACCCTGTGGCCACACCCTGTGCCGTTCTTCGCTGCCAGGACTGACGTATTGGAGGGTGACCCATTATCCCGGGGTGACCCGGGGTGGCCAAGTGAGGTGGGGTGGATTTGTGTGATACTTGGGTACCTTGTCGTGTTTTTCCCAACGCAGCTTGCTCCAAGCTTCTGGAGACTTTGCTGGCTTGTAACAGTTGCAGTGGGCCGACTCAGCCTAAAGTCCAATAATAAGTGTATCAGACCTTTCCAAGGATCGTAAATTGATTAATAGATCCTCAAGACAAAAGGTGGTGGGGGTGGATCTCCTAGGTAATTCACAGTCATTTCCTGCTTGAACCCAAACCTGTGGAACCTGAAAACCTTCTCAAACACAAAAACACAGACCAGTGGGAAACAAAGCAGCATTGTATTGCAGTATTTACTTAAACATAAAATTGGAAAGCAGGCCTCCTGTCCTTTCTAGTAAAATGGCTTAGGGTTCGTTGTGTCACCGGACCTGGCAGTGACGCCCAGACGGGACTGGGCCATGAGTGTGTGATAAAACCTGGCATTAAAACATCGCTGTCCCCAGAGACAGAGAATGCCGTCATGGGAAAGATAAACGTTTATGTTGATCGTTAGACTGTTTTCACACCGAAGGGTATGGCTCTAACCCCACCCTGACTCGGATCCTCTCCCAACTCCCCTGACCTCTGGGTGGTTGGAGTGCCCTCGTGAGCCCCCAGGGATTTGGGAGCGGGGTGGTCTGGGAGGGGTGGATTTAGTTGTGGGACGGCACCTTACTTCGTTCTTCCTGGCTCAGACCTTGGTCCTGAAGTCTGTTCTCTTGCAGTAAGAGTGGGGATGGCGTTGTGGCTCGGAGTTTTTCTCCTTTGTGTTCTTTCTCTTGCTCTCTTTCCATAACTAAAGTCCCACACCTCTAGGGTCGCATGTGGATGGAAAGTAAACCAGAGGTTGGTTTCACGCTTTGCAGTCAGAACTGGCCTTGTTCTTTCTTTTTATCCTGTGCATGTGCAGCTACATGGTACTGTGATGTTTCCATCGGGTGCAAATAGAGCATTCTCTTTTATCAGCGGAAGAACATGTGGGGGTCCTTGTAAGTGGGATGGGCACTTCTGGGGCAGATGTGGCCGTGTGTGTGTGTGTGTGTGTGAGAGAGAGAGAGAGAGAGAGAGAGAGAGAGAGAGAGAGAGAGAGAGAGAGAGATATGGAGAGAGAGCTGCTTCTGAGAGCTAGGAGTCAGGTTCCCGAAAGTGGGCACCTGGAAAACCCTGTGCCATATTGGCTATTGCTTCTTAAGAATGACATAGTGGAGCTGGAGGAGATCCAGGAAAGGACAGCTGAATTAATTAAAGAGTTGGAATGGTTTTAAAAAACACTTTTATTTTAAAATTATAAAAGTAATATGTATTCATTACAGAAAATTTGGAAACTATTCAAGGCAAAAGGGAAAAAGTTATATATTATTCTACCACCCAGAGGTAGCAGGGTTTAACATTCTTTTTCTGTCTTTTTTTATGTACACAAACATACATATAACAAAATTGGTATATATACGGGGTGAGAAAAAGTAGTTTTATAATTGTTTATATGAAAAAGAATGCAATAATTAATTGATAATACATTTGTGTACTCACAATACATACAGGGTGAGGCACAAATAACACCCCTTTTTATTACAAAATCATAAGCATGTAATTCTATAACATAACAATATTGCACTCAAGCACACCACATGATATTTTAGGTGAAATGTTCTAATTACAACTATAAATTATTATACCCATGTTATTACCCTACCAACCACACTCAAGCAGCCGTTACTTCTGCTGGAATATGTGTCTACATGTATATCTATATGTGTGCACACACACATGCACACATATGCATGCACATATAGGCGTGTACACACATATACATATGTGTGTACACACACATTTTGTATCCCATTTGATACATGCTTTTTATCCTAGTCTGTTATTTTGTCATTAAATATTTTTGAAACATTTTCATGGCTGTATAATACAGCAATTGATGGGTGTATAAAACTGTAATACTTAAGTTTAGTGTATTTTTAGATTATATGTAATAAATTAATTACATATTTCCTTTTTTTGATGAAATGCTTTCTACCCAATCCTTCACAGGCATTTCTGATTATTTCCTTAAGATCAATTCTTAGAAGTAGAATTACGGGGCCAAAAGTTTTGAACATTTTTAAGGCTCTTGGCAGGTTATAGTACAGACATAGGAAATGAATGGAGAAGTTGGGGACCCGTCAGCATGAGAACTGCAATGCCAGTGGAGACATGCGTGAAGTCCCCCAAAGCACAGAGGGTTTCGGTGGTCAGGGAGAGATTTGCTAACCAAGTCCTGAAATACTGCAGACACGCAGCGACTCTGGGAGTGCCTGGAGTAGCTTTGGGACCAATGCAAAGGAGATGTGACTTGCTGGGCAGAGGGGGCATCTGTGCAGTTCTTTGTCTTGCAAAGTGGTGACAGGCTGAAAGCATGGACTCCCAAAGGTTTCAGAGGGTGGTCATGGGAGTGGAAGGTTCTCATGGTGGGTTTGCCATTTGGAGGTGGTGTCGTCAGGTGCCTGGAACAACCTGGGTTGGTGGCCATCATTTCGGGGGCGTGGTGCGTGGAGGGAAGAGATCTCTGCAGCCTTGATATGTGGAAACAGGGGCAGGAGACTCTTTCAAACTCCCTGAATGGCTTCTGGAACCCACAGTGTGGAAGCAGGAGCAAGGGTTTATCTTTGTGAAAGACTCTCTTTTTCTTCAATCTTGGGAGGGTGTCACTTTTGTGCAGATGTGGTTCTAGTCATCTGCCCTATCTTTTTAGGGAGAAGTGATCGAAGTATAGATATTGGCACGTGAAGCATTCTGTTTACTAATAGCAGTGCTCTCCCAGGCTGGGGTTGACGATAGGGTCCTTCGGGGTTTGTTTGTTTGTTTGTTTGTTTGTTAATGTGAGGACAAGGGTGGTTTCTTCCTTGTGGTCTGGGAGATAGAGATTTTGGGAGAAAGGCTAAGGAGGAGAGAAGTCAAGAATCAGCTCCAAATTTGTTGAAATTTCTTTAGCATTGGACATCAATTTCCCCCTCCCTTTTTCCCTCCATTCCTCATTTCCCCTCCCTCCCGCCTCTTGTCCTGCCTCCCCTTCCTTTTACTGCAGGTGTGAGGGGGTTTCAGTGTGAGGAACAGTGAACGGAAGTGTGAGCGAAACAATGCGTGGAAGAGGTGCACATGGGTTTCGGTTCTCTTTAATATTCTTTCCTATTATTCTGAAACAAAAAATGTGTTTTTTTTCAATTAAAAATTGAAAGACATTTTTATTCAATCGATGCAAAATAAAACACAAAGGACTCATTTTTCCCTATTCTTAAATTGGAAAAGTTAAGGGAAACATGCCACCCAATTCAGGCTAGAGTTGGGGGAAAAGTCACTACTGGGGGTGATGTTGCAATTTTTGTATTTAATTTTTTTTTCAATTACAGTTTACTTTCAGTATTATTTTGTGCTGGTTTCAGGTGTACAGGGTAGTGGTTAGACAATCATATACTTCACACAGCGATTTCTCCCCAATATTTCCAGCGCCCACCTGGCTCTACACGTAGTTACCTCAATGCCACCGACTGCATTCCCTGTGCTGTGCTTTACATCCCTGTGACTGTTCTGAAACTGCAACTCTGAACTTCCTAACCCTTTCCCCTCTTTCACTGGGTCTCCCAACTCCATCCCCAGCGGGAAATAACCAGTCCGCGCTCTCTGTGTATGAGTCTGCTTCAGTTTCGTTTGTTCATTTATTTTGTCAAGGAAAATATTAAAAAAATAAAACATTATAAAAGCTGCATGGGAAACAGTAAGTACAAATTATTAGTTGCAGTGTGCAAATGATGAAGAATTACATACGTTCACTCTGAGATGCTGTCCTCTCTGAATTTCCTGCGTCGCAGGCAGGGAGTGCTGGTGGCACTGCCCCAGCTCTGGGGAGAGAGGGGTCAAAGATGTTGCAGAAAGCAAGTGGAGGGAAGGTCTCCGCCCCCCCCACCCCCCCAAAGAAATTGGATGAAATAATCATAGAAACCAAAGGAAACACATCACCCTGCAAACGAGCTCTTGGACGCTACTCAGTCGGGAGGAAGCTCTGTAATTCCTGGAGCTAGAAAGAGCAAGGAAACGAGGCAGAGGTGACTGAAGATCTGGTTCGGTCTAGCTGGGTTCGACACTCAGGTCTCCCGATGGTTAACACCAAGTCTCTCTATTGCTCGGAGCCTGAGCAGCCTTAACACTTGTCCTCGGCTGCGTGCTTTGGCACAGCTGCCAGTGACAGGAAGCCCACCCGGGGGGTTATCAAAGAAGCTCGGACACTACCACCATCACCGGCCTAACCCTCCTGGTCCCAGCCCTCCAGTGGGCGCAGGCGGCTGCAGTTCTGGATCTCTGGAAGCTTCCATCTAAGAGGCACTGACGAGGCGAGCAAAGTATGTACTGTTCAATCAATACTTACGCTATGTATTTAAAGATCAGTCGATCGGTTTACACTTGATTTCAGGACCCCAGAGTGACCGCATCAGGGGAAGGAGAGTGGTGTGAATGCAGGGTGACCTGGGTGCGGGGGTCAAAGGTACACACCTGCAGCTATAAAATACATAAGCCCCAGGATGTGATGTGCAGCGTGGTGGGTCTAGTTAGTCATACTCGATTGTCTGTTTGAGAGTTGCCCAGAGAGTAGATCTTAACATTTCTTAACACAAGAAAAAAATTGCAACTACGTGTGGTGATGGATGTTAACAAGACTTATCGAGGTGACCATCTTGCAAAACAAAACAAAACAAAACAAAAATATCTAAACAACCAGTGTGAAATGAGAGGGCCAACAGGTGCTCCTAAAATAAAGACTGTTCTCTGTTACACTGTAGAATTTACTTATTTACTATGTTTATTACTTGTGTCTGCCTGGTAGAATGTAAGTGCACTGGGGTACAGATCTTTGTTGCATTGCTGCCAGCGTCTTGAACCCTTGAGTTTGTGGTTGGAACCTGATGAATAAAGGAACGTTTTGATATGCGTCTCCAATAGTGCTCATCCACTTATACTTATAACAATATACTTGTATCTCACTTAAAATGTGCCAGACACTGTTCTAGCCTTAAATATATATTAGCTCGTTGATAATCCCCTGACATAAGAACTACGTCATTATGCCCCAATTTCACAGATGAGGAAACTGAAGCAAAGAGGAGGAAGTAACTTGCGTAAAGGACACGCAGTCATTTAGCGTTGAAACAGTGATGGTAACCCAGGCAACCTGCCCCCTGCATCCACCTCTTCATTCTAAAGTCGTTTCCCTTTCCAGGGCCTTGGGTTCAGGTGTCTGGTCAGCATCGAAGGTAGTCTGTGGCTGCGAAATGGAGTGAAAGGAACTGGCCGAGTCCTTTCTGACTTTTCCTACCCGGGAGGTTGCCCTTTGAGTTCATTTCCGCCCAACTGAATTACTAGCACCTCTCCGTGTTGAGCGTTGAAGAGCCAGCCATGCATATTAGCTTTTCATCTTATATGGAAGATGTGGCACGAAAGCAAGTTTTTTGTAACATGTAGACAGTGGAGTCACCGGGAGAAAGGCACAGAAAGAAGTGCTATGGAAGTTCAGAGCACGGTGCTGCTGTTTCCATGTGTGGGGTTGAGAGACATGGGGAAATGGGACGGGAGGGTAGTCTGGGCAGAGGGAACAGCACCTTTGCATAGGCAAAAACGTGGAGCACCAGCTGCGAAGGCCTCTTTGTAGTTGCTGGCAGGGCCCACACAGCCAGAACCCTTCCTCCCAAGGGCCAGCAGAGCCCCCACTGAGCCCCCTTGAGTCCCAGTATGTCTGCCCTTTCCGCAGTGTCAGGACGGAGTCTGCGCCCTGGTTAGGAGACGCTTAGCTGTTGCCGACACTGGCACCTGGCAGGTGATGGGAGTGCCCACAGTCTGAGACTCTCTTCTCAGGGAGACTTGTCAGTCTTTCCTTGTTTTCTTTTCTTCTTTTCTTTTTCTTCTCTTTTTTTTTTGTTGAAAAGCAAGTTATATAGCATTTTGCAAAAAATCATGCCCCTGAGTAGGCTTATGTAAATGAATGTATTTTTTTCTTCCTGGAAACCATGAAAGCTTTAATTACCTAACTCTAATGAAACTTGTCTCTTGCAGAAAACACAGGATATTAGCTTATTTTGTACTTGGCTCAACTTCTTTGTTTTCATATATTGGGTGATCTTTTAGCTACCTTTCAGTTAAACCTGGGGGAAACACTTGAGAAATGTTTTCAGTTCAACAAATATTGTATTGAGCACCTACTGTGTGCCAGTATGGCTTAGTATTTAATAGCAGAGGGCCCTGAGATCCCAACTGCCTGGGTCTATTCCTAACTCTGCCACGGACTAGCCGTGTGACCCTGGGCCAGGTAACTGTCGTTTGCCTCACTTTCCCTGCCTGTGAGGTAGGTCGTCTGGTAGTGCCTATCTCATAAGGTTTTTATGGAAATTATGTGAGATAAAGCATTTAGAACAGTGCCTACACACAGCACCTGCTGAACACAGGCCAGCCCTTAGTAGGTACCGGACACTGGCCAGGAGCTGGGGAAAGAGCTGTAACAGGCAGTGTCCCGGGATCTTAGGGCTTGTCCGGACAGCGGGCGAATAACCAGCAGGAAGCGCGATCACAGTATAAACAGAAGGGGCAGGCGAGGTGTTTTGCGAGTTATTATTGGCCTCTGCAGACACGCTGGATGTTTTGTTTTCTTATGTTATTAACATAAACCGATCCATTTAGCATCATAGATCCTCAGGGTTGAAAGACGCTTTCAAAGATCACTCGTCCATTTCAGTGGCCCAGGTAAAAGCCGTCTTCCTCCGACACCACAGCCACGTCTGCTTCCTTCTCCCACTCTGTGACTGCACCGGGAGCTCTTGTCCCCGCCTTTCCCGGCTCCGCCTGGGGAGGCCCACTGTCAGGACGCCCCTGTGTGGTGACGACTCGGAGCCTGTCTGGGACAGGTGTCCTTAGCACCGTCCTTGGGACGGAGCTGCTCTCTGCCTCCATTTGTTACCTGTGGCATCCTGATTCCCGGACCTGGGCGTGGCTCCCTGACCACTTTCTGGGCCTGTGGCTGTCGACATCTCTGCCGTTGTCACCCGGGCTGCTGTGAGCAACAGGACAAAGACGGGCAGAAAGCAGGGCCCAGGACCGAGGGCTGGCGGGGTGACGATCCCCTCCCTCCAGGGAGCTCAGACTGTTATTGCCGTGGGGGCCACCTACCTTGGGGTCACCTGGGGTAACTGTTTGAAATGAAGATTCCTCAGACCCTGTGGGATCCGAGAATATACATCTTTAAATAAGCATCCCAGGTAATTCTTAGGAGACCACCTCCCTGAAGCGGAGCCCCCTGGGCCTTTCAGAGCCCTGGTTGGAAAAAAAAATTACCTTTCCTTGACAGTTCCCAAGTGTTGCACACCTACCGAAATGGTTCACATCCTATGAGGATTATGAAATACCAGGGAGATTAAACAGGTACCATGTGGTAAACATGAGAAGAAAGGCACCAAGTCCTCTGGAAGTTCAAAGAGAAGCAATTATATAATTCCCATTGGAAGCTCATTGTGGAATTTCATTCGGCTACTAGAAAGAGACCTGGCCACAGTGGCTTAGACAGCTTTAGAGGCTTATCTCCTGAAGGCAGCTTGCCAGCTCCAACAAAGTCATCTGGGAGTCAGGCTTGTTGCCTTTCCATCCTCTATCCTTAGCATTTGTTTCCATCCTCAGTATCACCTGATGGCCGCTAGGGTTCCAGCCATCTCATCTGCCTTCCAGGAAGGAAAGGAGGAAGAAGGGGAGAGGGTAAAAGGGACTCTTTTTAGCTTAGTTAGCTCCTTTTAGACAGCTTTTGCATTTGTCTTATATAACACTTCACTTTCCTCTTCTTGATGAGAACTTGGTTATGTGCCTATACCTTACTATAGGGGAGGATAGAAAATGCAGTTGTTTTTAGTCACACTAAATGAAATCTCTCTTTTGTTACCAAGAAAGAAGGGAAGAATGATGATTGTGGGTCAACTGGCAATGCCTGCCAGTCCCACATATGTTCTAGAATATTGGGCCATCATCTATTAGTATGGGTTCAGCCATTTATCCATATAAGAAAATCTTATTAAGCATTTCTGTTTATGCATGCTGACACAGATGCAATGGAGAGGAAGAGCAAAATTCTTCCTTCCAGTAGCTTCTGGCTGAGCCAGGAGTGGGGGAAGAAACACTTGTACAAACTTGCAGCTCCTGTAAGCCAAGCTCTATGCTGTATCGATGAAACAGTAGGGAGTTTGAGAGCAGAGACAGGCCAGTTCATAATTCTACAGGCACAAGGAATAGCCATGGCAGACCGTGTTGAGCAAAGATGTCCCCGGCGATACCTTCCGTCCCACAGGCCCGCCCGCAGAGCAGCCTTGCCACTCCTGTGTGAGGAGGTGGGGGCCGGCCTTCCCCCGCTAATTGAGTAGGCTTGGGATTCTGGTTTTGTGTTGACTATGAGTACGCCAGAAGGGATGCTGTGTGGTGTTTGATTCTGGGTTGCAAGAGGCTGTGCAGTCCCCCTTGTTCACTGGGAACCTTGTGCTGGGAGCCCTGGGCTGCCCCCGAGGGTCTGACACTCCTGAGGCCACCAAGCTGTGACGAAGGCCTTTTGAGTCATTCCAGCCCAGGCACCAGATGTGTGTGGACGTGCCTCCCAGCTTGTCCAGCTTCCAGCTGTCAGGCTGCCCCCAGCCTTCGAGTCTCCCCAGTGGAGGCCCGGACATCACGGAACGGAGACAAGCCATCCCTCTTGAGCTCGTCCCAATTCCTGCCCCACACGCAGCAAGGGCATCACGAGGTGTTTGTTTCCAGATGCTTAGTTTGGGGCCATGGAGTTACACAGTGGGAGTGGGAAATGAGCTGTCGCCTATTTGTGCTCTTTTACTCTCCACAGCTGTTCTGTTACGTGGGTGCTAATATCATCTCCCTTTTACAGATGAAGAAACTGAGGCGCTGAGAAGTTAACTAACTTCCTGATAGTCTAATGGCAAGATGTGATAGGCCCTAAGCATTCTGCCCCCGAAATCTGCACATTTTCCTGCTACACTCAACTGCCACTCCGTAGACAAACGTGTGGTCAGGGGGCCATTCAGAGAATCACACTGTAGTTAAGTACAAGTGGCTCCATAACATCATCAGAGCCAGGTCATCATGGCATTGGGATTGGGCCACATTTACCAGTGACTCCCCCACGGCCCTCTCCCCCGCCACCAACCCTGCCACCTACCTCTGGGACCGACAACTCATTCCTTGACCTGTAGTCCCCCAAGGGCATAATTCCACTTCCTCAGTTGGTCAGTTAATCTCTCTCTTATTCTTACTCTTGTCCCTACTCTGCCTCTACGTCATCCTCCAACTTCTTAGGCTCTGACGCCACTTCCTTCGTATCCCCTTGATTAGCTAGGATCCAGTCCAGCTCTGAGTAGCTGCAAACTCTACTGGCATGGTTAAACGAGGAAGACGTTCATTTTTCTCAATATAATAAGCAGTCTGGAGGTACTTAGGACATAATCCGGTGATGGGCACCAGCTCAAAGTTGTTAACAAGGACCAGCTTCTCGTGTCTTCCAGCTCTGCTGTGGTTAGGGATGACTTTTGTCTTCATGGTTGCAAGATGGCTGCTGCATCTCCAGGAGTTGTGTCTGTGTCCCAGGCAGAGAAGGGAGCAGTGAGAATGGCAAAGAGCAAAGTCTTCCCTTCTTTCGGCTTTGACCTTTTGGGAGGAGGAAAGAAGGGCATTGGGGGAGGGAAAACATCTCTAGAAACTTCTACCTACATCTCATTGGCCAGAACAGTTTCATATTGCCTCCTCTACACAGCCAGAGAAGGGGCCGAAGTTCAGTGTTTTGCTCTCTGGTGGCTGTGGTAGAGGAAAGCAAAACACAGGTGGCTCAGACTATGGGTGTTTTGTGTGAGGCTCAACAAACTTTTTCTGTAAAGGATGAGATAGTAAATATCTTAGGCTCTGTGGGTCATATCGTCTTTGTCTACCGTGGTAGCGTGAAAGCAAGCACAGATACACAAGTGGATGACTCTGGCCGTGTTTCAGTAACACCTTATTTATTTATTTATTAAATTTTATTTTAATCATTGTTCAAATACAGTTTTCTCCCTTTTACTCCCAATCCAGCCCCCCCTCCCAAACCTCCCCACTACACCTTATTTATTAAAATAGGCAGTGGGCTGGATTTGGCCCATGGGCTATGGTTGCCAACCCTGGTTTAGTGATTCAAACTACAATAGCTTCCATTGGACCCAAATATTTCAGCCCAAATGTAATTCTCACAAATTGGGGTGTAGACATCCCCTGAAAGATGAAAGTGGATAATGGTTCTCAAGATGATCCGGTGATCCCGGGGATGACTCTGACGCTGATAACCTCCCAGAGTGGCCCATCCCTTCTGTGTTACTCACTGTGTGTCCCTCCCCAAGCCACAGGGCTGGTCACAGAGATGACCAAGAGGCACCCCGGCTGGAGAAGTAAGAATGGTACATGCTTTACCTAAGAATCTGAGGTTTGAATGGGCACATGGGATTTACTGAATGCCATACGTATGTTTTCATATTCCTGAGCCCTTTGGTACCCAGAGAATAAACTGACAGTGGATGTTTGGGGCATGGGTTAGATAAAGGGCCTCTAATTTTCCTAGCCTCTCGACATCTCACATTTGTATGTGGCTTCCCCTCCACTAGAGTCGAACCGGCATTGAGACAGTATGTGTTATATAATCCCACATCAAACCTTCGTGTTTATCATTAAAAGTATGGCAACATCGTTGCAGTTATAAACAGAGTTACCAAGGAAACCAGTTTGTCATAATTAGCTGTTTATTTCCTGTCTTTCTCACTCTCTCCCTTCCACCTGTGCTTTCTTTGGGCTGAAAGGTGTGATAAGCTGTTATCAGCCTGGGCTCAGTGGCTAATTAGGTCCTAATATTGGTTCATAGAATTACACTGCTCTTCCCCATAACTATGCTGTGATGCCTTGTCTGTGCTTATTACAAACAGGCACAGTGGCGGAACAACTGGTTTGCTCTACGTGTTTTAAATAGTCATAATAGCTGTCCCCAGGGCAGGGCTAGATCAAAACCCAACATACAGAAGATAAAAACTTTTGGTCTATCAAAGACTTGGGGCTCCTTCTCATACGTTAGGAAATTGCCCCCTGGTTGGGGTTTCCCGGTCCTGCAGGACTTTTCTTATTTTGGTTGTGCATTATACCAGAGGCCACTACCTGGTGTTTCTCCTCCACACGGATGTCCTGGAGCAGGGGCTGGCACCATTTTTCTGTTAAGGACCATGCCGGGAATATTTTAGGCTTTTCAGATCATATGCCCTCTGTTGCAACTACTGAGCTCTGCCTTTGGAGCACGAAGACAGCCATTGACAACACCTAATGAGTAGGCGAGGCTGTGTTCCAATAAAACTTTATTTACACAAAAAGGTGGTCGGCCATATTCGGCCCACTGGCTGTAGTTTGCTGACACTGGTGTAGAGCCTCAGTGCCTAATGCAGGCAATGGACTTGCAGTTGGGTTTCTGTAGAGTGAGACCAGCACCTGGGGACGGCTGACCGAGCCACCAGCAGCCCATGTGCTCCTACCCAGTCTCATCAAGAGGGGAAGTGTTTCACAGTGACCCCCTCCTCACAGAGGGGTGGCCTTGGGATCAGATGACCTGCAGTGGGCTCTGCCTTGGACACCTCACTGGATGGGATCTTCTGGTCTGCAATCTGTTCTGCCTACTCAAAGAGCTGTAAGGGTCAACAGAGGCGATGAATGGGGAGGGCTCTGTGAGTGGTCAGCGGCCAAACCGCATAGCCACAGGTGTGGCTGCTTTGAAGCAGGTGTCACAGAGATGATGGCAATGACCCTTTTCCAGGTTTTAGTCCAACTGTCATTTGAGCCTTGATCCCGCCCTGCTCTGCACCTGCAGGAAACTGTCCAGCCTGAGTTTTAATCTCTCCAGCCACTGAGTTCAAGACCTTCCAAGGTGTCCTGCTCCATTTAGAGACGGTTCTGGTTGTCAGAAATTTCCTGCTGATATTGAGCCCAAATCTGCCTTTCTAGGTCTTCACCCATTGGTTTTGGTTCTATGGCTTGGCAGTTTCCAATAAGATTCACCTCTTTCACTTGACAGCTTTTTGACATTTGAAGATAGAGGTCAATGTCTCCAAATTAAACATCAGCAGCTCTTTGAGCTGTTTCTATATGATACAGTTTCAAAGCTTTTCACTATTCAGGTTGTTCTCCTCCACACAGGTTCCATTTCCTCAAATCTCCTCCTGATTGCGGTGCCCACGATTGGACATTACATACATGTTCTGACTAGTGCAGGGTAGGAGTATCACCTCCTTTGTTCTGGATATAATGCTTCTGTTAACGCAGCCTAAAATCATGTGACCACATAAAAATGTTGGGTTTTAAGTTGAAGCTGACTAAGACCTTTAAGTCTTTTTTTCACATGTTTACTTACTCATGGCTACCTCATCTTGACTAGTACACATTAAAATTTACTTGGATTTCTGATCAAATTTTTGGGGCTGGATTTGGATCTTTTTAACATAAGGTCATAGTCCTTTTGAATTGTCACTTTGTCATTATATATATTAGAAAAACCTTGATCGGCTGCCTCCCACATGTGCCCAGACTGGGGATCGAACCTGCAACCTTTTGGTGCACAGGATGATGCTCCAACCAACCAAGGCACCCGGCCAGGGCTGGATAGTGTGTTTTAATGAGTCTGCTGACTGTGCTGTCAGCCATGTCTTCACTCAGCCTACCGTGAGTTCTGCTGCAGTCAGAGACATGGCCTCTAAGTCAGCGCTACTCAGTTTTTACTTGTCTGTGAAAAGAGAGGGCACGTATGCTAGAACGCAAATAAAAGCATTGCATTGAGGACGTCTAAGCTGAACCAAGCACTGTGCTGAGAGACGGAGCTGGTTTGCAGTTTGCAGATAGACAGTTGTCTTAGACCACATGTTGCCTCATGTGGCTCTAAATGCCACTCTAGGAACTTGATTGGAACCCTAGAAGCTGGTTTAAAGAGGGTTGATGAGAAGAAAAAACATCTTCAGAAAGAATAAAGAAGATCACGGTGATTAGATGAAAATTATCCTTGAGGTTCAGTCTAAGTTAGGGTCCTAATGGAAAACCTCTTCAGTCCAGATTTCCGTGATTATTCCATGCACATTTGTTGATTTCTTAATCTGTGAGAAGCCCTGTGCTAAGCACGGGGGGCTCTACATTTAAATAAGATGTGGGCGGAGCTGTAGTTGGGGAGCCCGAAAGGCAAGCAGGTAACAAATCGTGGCATAGGCTGGTGGTGTCCTCCCCGCCGCCCCGTATTCTCTCCTTTCATCTTTGTAACAGGATCCTGATTTTTTAATTCATGGCAACAATGTCCTCAGGTAAAAGACCACATGTCCCAGCACCCCTTGCAGTTATACTTGATCATGTGATTTCCAGCAATCATGTGTCCTGAGGGACCTTAAGGACGGGAGTTTCCTGCCCTAGGGATGTGGGCATGGAAAGACAGCAGGACTCCATCTCTGATGACTTTGGGGCGCCCCCAGCCCCACTGACTGTGAACTTCTTTTACATGAGAGAATAAATCCTTGTGTGTTCTGGCTCTTTCTGTATGCAGCTAAACCTCATACTCAGTGACAGAGAATCAGATGCTTGGAAGGTGGTTGAAACGGAATTTAAGGTGCAGTGTTGACGGAATGGAGGAGGAGGGAAGACAAATTTTGGCACTCAAACCGGAAAGCCGGTGCGCCTAGATAGGCGCAGGGAGAGCATTCGGTTGCGTTGCTGCCTGCTCTGACGGGGGGAACAATCACCAGCGGACTGCAGCCCCTGCTTTAGGGGAAGTGGCAGAAAGAACTTCGGGAGTGCTGGTGTGCTGTCTCCCGGCCACCAGCAAAGTCCTGCAAGGGGTGCTAGGCAGGCAGAGGGCAGGTAAGGAAGGACATACTACTTTGCCTAGGAGGTGCACTCCACCTCGAGGCTTGCAGTCTGAGTTTATCGGGAATCCTGTAATAGGAAACTTTGGTGGCTCTTCAAAGTGGCTCCAGAACCAACACCTTAACGGGAAAGAAGGACAACGCCCACCGTGGCAGAGACAAGGTTAAGGATGCTCTCTTCCCATGAGTGCATCCGCGCTTATTTCTGTTAGAGATTAAACCCGTGTCTTTAAGCTTCTGACATTTGGGGGTTTCTGTTTATGGAGTGGAACTTAATCTTAATTGATACTCGCAGTCTGGGAGCCAATTATGGAAGTTTTCTTCTGTCACGTTGCGGACCGGTATGTTTTCATCCTCTGGGCAGGGAGAGAGGCCGAGTGAGACCAGGGTTTAGGGAGGAGAGGGGCAGGCGACCTCTAACATGCTGTGGGTTGCAGGTTAGGAGCATGGCCTCCTGGTCCATACCTTCCTGCACCTTGGCATGTGGGGCTCCTGACATTTACCATTACACTCATGTTCCTTTCATCCTGAAGGCATTTCCAATGTTGCAATCTCTTCTTAATGAATTTCAAATACTCAGAGGAGGGGATGGACCCAAGAATGCCGCGGCCCCTGGCAGTTGCCAAAGGCACCCACAGGGAAAGGAGAGGGTGTGACAGAGAAAGTGGCCATGCTCACAGTTCCGCCCAAGGCCGGCGCCACCTGGGATAGGGGGTCTGCGACGTACTTTTCAGGCAAACCCACTCTCTGGGGCTGACCCTGCGCTGCATCAGTGAAGTGGAATTTGATCCATGTAGACAGCTGATCTGGACGTTTCTGGCCTGGATTATTTGTTTGGCTGTCTCCCCTGATCAAATTAACTGGATAATTGCCAAACCTCTTCTCAGTTGTGCTCCCTTAGGCAGCTGGTGCAGCCAGCAGGACGGGGTGGGTCTCCAAGGACAAGCCAGGTTAGAGAATTAGCACGTGCTTGCTACCTGGTGGAGCCCGGGAGCCGGCCATTTAATCAGGGGTGAGCGGGGAGGGCCTGAGTCGGGGGAAGCGGCCGATAGGTGGGCCTCCTCCGCTCTCCTGGCTCCATAAGAAGGTGATTAACAGTGATGCAGCTCGCACCTCCCCAGGTAACCGTCCAGACCAGCAGGTAAGGCGGTGCCTGACTGCACGTAGAGAGCTGCCCTAAATCGCCCCAACTCACGGAGGTGTGCACGTCGAGGGTACCCCAGAGTCTTATCTCTCAGCAGTTGTTGTGTGGGGAGATGAGTTTCTTAAACTCTAGGGCCAAGAAGAACTTAAAGCAGTTGGTGAAACAGACAGGGGAAGAGGTCTTTCTCTCACCCCTTCTCGGGTGCTCGGGACCCCAGGCACCAGCGCACTCTGGACCTCGGCGCTTTCTCCGATTTCTTTGCCTCGACCAGGATACGTTTTCTTTATTGGTTTCTTTATTGGTTTCCTTAGCACCTAGCAGTGTGTCCAGCATATGAGCAGTGCTCAGAGAGCTGGTTGGTCTATTGCTAAATTCCGTAAGACTTAACTGAGCCCTTATTATGTGCTCGTACACACTATGGAGAACGGAGAGGGTCAAGGCTAAGTTGATGAGGAGCGCCCTGGTTCATGGAGTGACAAGTGACCACAGTGCAGTACGGGAAGGGAGAAGGCGGGTTTGAATGAAAGTGGTGTTTGGGGTAGAGAATGGCGCTGGCCACTGACACACTCTTACTGAGCCAGAGCCCTGTGAGGGCTGAGCAGACAAGAGAGGTTACTAGCCCCATTCAATAGAGGACAAAACCTGTGTTCAGAGACATTAACTGACTTGTTCAAGGTCACACACTAGCACTAGTCAGGGCTGGATTGAAGACTCAGGTTTGCTGACTCCCATTGTATTTCTAGATGGACCCTTTTATAATGAATTGCATCTTAGTTTTTGCAGGGGGCGGGTGGGTATTGGGTATCTGAATGAGGCAGAGATCTTGAACTTGTGCTTGGTAGCCTGAGGCAGTCTGCAGATGGGTTTGTTAGGTTCAGAAAATGTTATTTTAAACCAAACCAATTATTAAAATTCAGGATATTTCAGATAAAGATTCAGATCCCTGGGTTCACTTTAAAATATGAGAACATCTACATAACACTCCCGCATAAGCACAATTTGCCGGTGCCCAGCAGTGGCTGCTTGCCCTGAAATGGGACACAGCTCTCCAGTAGCGGAGGCACTCTGCCCCCACCCTCCTGCCCTGCTCCTGGCCTCGCCTCTTCTGGCCTTTGAACTTGGGAGCCTGGGGTTGAGGGACCAGAATGCAAAACCCTCCCCTAACTCTTACCCCTGAATGCTCGTGATGAGCCTGTTCTAGCAGCTAGACCACGGGGCCGGGGGTCAGAAGGTGTGGGCTGTCGTTTCCTCTGTGATTTTGGCCAGATCCCTTCCCCCTCCTCACTGCAGGGTGCGCACCGACTGTAGCCTGTGTGTAGCTCCAACATTTCTGTGTTGTGGCACAGGCAGTGGAGGTGAAGCTCTTCATAGACCATTGTCCAAGAGTAAAGGACAGACTGGTGGTTGTGATGAATGGATGGCTGGGGTCTGTGAGGCGGGTGCTGCAGAGAGAGGGGGTGTCTGCCTATACCCCCACATCCCCTGGGCCAAGGCCTCCCTCCTGCCTTCTAGCTGGGTACCTCGGGAAGTGGCTGTTGACAAGTGTAGGCCCAGCTGCTGACCCAGTGACCCAAATGTTGCATCAGATCCACTGGGAAACCACGGGTCAGGTTGGGAGGTGGGTGCAGGGGGCTCCTGGAGGTCTTTGTCAACAGAATCCTTGGCCCCAACGCATGGGCTCGTGGCCTGGCCCCGAGGGCCTGGCCCGACAAGGAGGAGCCACTGGGCGTCTGCCTGTCCCGTCCAGCTCTGTTCCCCTTGGGGCTTCCGCAGCCAGCACCCTCCAACCATTTCCCTCGGACTCCCGCTCTCGGGAACTTCTGCTTTGTCATTTAAAATAGTTTGGGAACTTCAGATGCAGCCGGGTGTCAGAGCAGTTTATTTGGTCTGTAGGCGTTTTTGTTTTAAAATTCATGACAAGTCCCCTGCAACATGTTTTATTGTATTTTCGCCACCTGTTCTACCTTGGGGGTGGTTTTAAAATCTGGGACTATCTATCTATCTGTCTCTTTTTAAGTTTCCTTATTTGCCATTTATATGTGCCTCACACACACACACACACACACACACACACACACACAATGTAAATTTAAATACGGGAATGGGATATACATATCCCTCTCCCCTGTGGCTTGAGTGACTTTAAACTATGGTTGGAATGTTGAAGGTGTATGTTTTACCAGGCTAATTATGGAGTTTTAAATGAGACACCCGTAAAACAAATAAATACTTGAAAAACCTTTTTGCCCGTGTAAAGTGCTATCTCCCTGAACATTAATAGCAAAAAAATGTATCATCATATTTAATTCTCTAAGGAAAAAAAGCCTTTGAAAGCTTTACAAGTTCTTCCAGCTTTCCACTGAAGTGGAACAGAGAAGTAGTGTGCCCGTTTTTACGGATGGAAGTTCACTGTCTACATGAGTAGCTGGGGGAAGGGTATGGTGGGGGAGGGGTCCATCCTCAAACTCATAACACCCTTGTAGTTATTTACAGTATTTGTCTGTCAATAGGACAAGGGGCCAAGGCATATTTATAGCACTGTGTTTCATTTCCTTTCTCTAAAAATACAAGTACCATGCATTTAGGTCTAATAATGATCTCATTTGAGTGCCTGGATCCAACTGTACCTGAAGCCTGGACTTTTAAGTTATGCAAGCCAGTGAATTATCTTTGGGCTTCTTCTACTTGAAACTAAAGAAAAAAAAATCTAAAAACCAAAAAGCAACCTATGCTATCAGAGTTAAGCTTTTAACATATAATGACATCAAAATGTGAAGTGGGTATTATCATCGCCACTTTTGTGATACTAGGTGGAAACCCACCATATATTATGTGGAATATCCTGTTTCTTATGAAACCAGGTCAGCAGGTATATAAGACTCAAATGAAATCAAGCTTGTTTTAGAAGAGATTGAAAAAGTGGTACGCTTTTCAATCAGTAGTATGTGTGCCATACTACCATTGGGAAATATTTGTTAGGGTCCCTGCCATGGCGCCCTTTTACTGAGATTTTCAAGAAGGATTTTGTTTGTGGCATTGAGATATTGCGTCTCTCTTTGTTGCCACGGGAACCAAAGCTCCCAAGGGCAGTCAGAGAGCCAGAGAGCCCTCCACATCCTCTGGGGGCCTCCCTTCCTTTTGCCAGGGAAGTAGTCTGTGGTCCATGTGGCTAGTGACATGCGGAGCAAGTAGAATGCTGTGCCTAAGTCCCATAATTTATGCAAGTGGAATTTGCAGAGTAATGTCCTGGAATAAAGGTGAAGCCAGGATCTCGTAATGGGTAACAGCATGGACTTTGGTGTCATAGAAACCAAACTTGAGCGAGCCCTTTGACCTCCCTGAGCACCCGTTTCTCCATCTATAAATGGGAATACTGTGATTGTCAGCACATGCTCAGTAAATGGCAGCTATTCCTATGATTTCCCAAAAGTCTGGCCAGATAAATCTGGGATCCACTGCATGCTAAAATCTTACTGTGGAGATTCGTAATGTCCATTAGTATGTTAAAGACTTGGGGGAGTCCAACTAGTAAAGCAAAATGATTGCTTCTGTTTATCCAAGTGTTTTCAAATCTAACCGGTAGAAAATACTTTTCTCCGTTGTTTTCCTACAGTACTGGAGGTCCCATGGAACACACTTTGAGAAACCCCGGGGGTGAGTAACCTATAATAATTAAGGGGGATTCATTAGGCCACCACTAGGGGGGGTGCGCCAGCCAAGTTTTCTGATTCTCAGCCAGAACAGAGGGTTTGCTCTGGGCTTCCGGAGAAGAGAGCTTTTGAAGGCTCTGCTGGGGAGGAAGGCGAGACCAAAATGGCAGTGGTTTAGGGGAACAAGGGAACTGAAGTGGTCTCACCATGTGGGAAGAGGGGGGCTGTTTTCCTGCTCTTCCTTTCTGTTAAGACAGGCACACGGCTGACCTTTGGATCATGGGTCAGTAAGGCCCCAGGTAGCAGCCATGGCAGGCAAGACTTGGAAGCCAGGGCAAGGCAGGGGTGGGGACAGTGAAGTCAGCCCCACAGCAGAGCACCAGAGGCCTCCAGGGGGCACGTGTCACACAGACTAACCTTTTCCAGAGTATTGGTTTCTATGTCTAATAGGAAGGTTTTACATTAGATATAGAATATATTCTAATAGTCTTCCTATTAGACATAGACTATATATATATATTTAATAAATATGTGTTTTCTGTTAACAAAATTTTTCCATTAACCTTGTGCAAAGGATGACGTTTATGTGTAAATGAGTTAGAGTGGTGGATTTGTAAATGAGGATAAAATGTTTGTAGTAGAGCCCTGGATGGTGCAGCTCAGTGGAGTGAGCACAGGCCGGTGAACCAAAGGGTTCGATTGCCAGTTCGATTCCCAGTCAGGGCATGTGCCTGGGTTGTGGGCCGGGTCCCCAGCTGGGGGTGTGTGAGAGGCAACCGCACACTGATGTTTCTCTCCATCTCTTCCCCTCCCTTCCCCTCTCTCTAAAAATAAATAAATAAAATCTTCATAAAAAATGTCCATAGTAGAAAATTTGGGAAGTTCAGAAAAGCAGAAAGAAATCAGTTGCTCTCAGATCCCCCCATAACCTTGTGAGGTATGTGGGGGACGTATAAGTGATTGGGTATTTGAGGGAGCACACACTGGTTAGGTTTCTTCTGGTCACAGATGACAGCAATCCCGTGCCAGCGGCTTGGGGCTAAAAGGAGGCTTGATTATAGGGGTCTGGGATTGTTCGTCTCAGGGACTCTGCAGGCAGGAACGTGCCAGGCCTCAGGAACAATGGGAGCAGAGGGTCAGGACCCCCTCTTTCTCTGCTGTCATTTCTCCCTCGGAGCACCTGGTCCTCAGGCCCCTTCTCTCTGTGGGTTACTGCCGGGGTCTCCGTCTCCCAGGGCGGGACACGTGGGCCCACATCTGCAGCTCCTGGGCACTCGGACTTATTGTTTCTACTGCCAGAGAGACAGATTCCCTCAGTTCCAGTTCCAGAATTACTGGGGAAGGAGGGGATTGTCCTAGCTGGGGTCAGATGTCCACCCTGGACCAATCAGCTGTGGCCAGGAGCCAGCCATCTGTGCATAATGGTTCTTCTGTGCGTGTGTGTGTGTGTGTGTGTGTGTGTGTGTGTGTGAAGTCCCCAGAAAAGCTGGAAGTGGGGAGGAGAGGAGATCCTGGCAGACGACACATTATCTAGTACCGCATGTATTGTCTATATTTATACAGCGGTGATGAAACTGTATGTAAATGAATCCTGTTTTTAATGAAATATTGTCACCCACATTTCCTCAGTCCTCACAATTTTTGTACCTAGCATTTTAAATCATTGTATTGTATTCAATTATTTGGATTTACTTAGCCAATTTCCAACAGTTAGATATTTAGATTATTTCCATTAGAAATTTATTAATACTAATTAGTAATGCTATGATAGAAGGAAATGCTCCTGAGTTTATGCAAGGATTGCCTACATTATTGTGAATAAGAATGAGTAGGATTTGGCCCCACTGCCCCCGCCCCATTTCACAGGTGCTGCAGACTGTTCCCGGTCTCAGCTCGTGCGTGTCTTCCCTTTTCCTTTCTGCTCTTGCCCCAAGCCGAAAACGGCGGTGGGAGTTGAGGGTTGAGCAGTGTGGAGGAGAGCAGGCAGGAACACAGCGTGGCTGGTCCCCTGAGGCCTTAGGTCTACCTGGACCCTGCCTGCTGTCCTGCTGGGAGCAGGTCTAAGTCAAGTGAACCACTTGAGAATAAACCCTTCCCCTCGTGACCTGAGAAGTCAGCAGTCCCAGAGTCAGGCATCTCAGGAGGGAGGCCCCACTCCCCCAGGGCTGGGCTGGCCAATGCAGGGGATCCAGGAAGGGGGACTAGTGGGGCACCTGCACAAAGGTGGGCTCCTCAGCCTCTGTGCAAGTCCCAGCCACCCTGCTTTGGGGGGCAGGCCAGAGAGAGTGTCCCCACGCACGGTCAGTTAGCTCGCCACATTCTCCCCTGGGAAGGGCGATCTCAGAACGTTCGTGGTTTTTAACATCCTGTGACTTGTCCCAAGTGGGAGTGAAACATTTGCTCGGGTTGAAATGTAGCTTTCCAGGCCCTCTGTGGGACAGTGAGGTTCCCTGGATGGGGGGTCCTTGGATGTTTTCTCGCGGGGAGCAGAGTTCCTGAATGTGACACCTTTAGCTGCAGAGTTTAGACAGTTTGAAGGAAGAGCCCTTGGGTGCCACGGGAGAGGGAAGGAGGCTAAACAGAGGCCGTGCTGCGTGCCAGGCACGGTGTCGGGCACTTTCTGTTTTCTCCCGCCGCGGGGGTGAGCGGGGCTCCCTCAGCCTGTCCTCTCGTGTCGGTCCGGCTGGACGTTCGGAGGGGTTCTGTTATTTCAGGTGATCTCTGTTTGGGGGGGAAGGTTCAGAACGTCCTCTGCCATTGTTTTTCTGCATTTACAACACTTTCTATTTGTGGACTGCGATGGTTTTTATTAGATATTCCAGTTCCTTCTGTCCTGGGGTGGCTCCAACTGATGTTTTATCACTCTTATTTGTTTGGAATAATAATAAATGCATAATACTACTAAATGCCGTGACTCCTGGAGATGGAACATTTCTCAAGCTAGGGCTGTATTTGATTTTGTTTAGGAAATTGCTGAAATCATGCCATGCAAGAGGGCCAAGAGACACTACATTTCTGATTGGGGTGGGGCAATAGGAAATAAAAATACTCTCGCTTCGTTCGGGAGGAAGGGAGGGAGGCTGATGCCTCAGTATGAGGCTGACCTCCACGGTGAGGTCGCGCCTCCGAGCGCGAGAACAGGTCTTGGGTGTAGAGGAAAATCCCACTTATTTGGACTTTCTACTACAAGCTAGACTTTAATGACATTGATCAATACGTTCACACCATCTGGGGGAAGAAGTGTTTGGTAAGCAAAGAATAAACAGGATAGAAGGAACCCGTTCAACTCCTGTAAAACAACCGCTTTCGCAGGCCTCTGCCCGGTTAGCCCAGACACTGCTGCCTGAGGGTAACTGAGGTGTGTGTGCCGTCTCCAAACAACAGCACTGCGTTTCCCACAAGACAACTATGCTGCCTCTTTCTTTTAGTTCAGAGCTCCCTCTGCGTATGGAAGATTTAGCCAGTAAGGAAATCACTGAGTTCTCTGCTCTGACTGGCTTTGTTCAAGGGGTTACAGCGAGTCTCGTATAATTTTAGTCTCAGTTTCCTCATCGATAAAGCAGGGATACTAGTGGGCTCTCCTCAGGGGACTGCTGGGAGGGTTCACTGAGCTAATTACTGTGGACTGGTGGGACAGGGACTGGCACCTCGAGGTGGCGGGCCGGCCCGCAGCGGCTGTCTGCCGCATGGTGTCGGTGTCCTGCCTGGGTCAGGGTCGCAGGGAGCTGTGTTCCCTGGGCGCGCAGCAGGGGTGGTGGGAGGGTTTGGAGGCCTGTTGAAAAGAAAAAGAGAAGCTTACGTTACTGACCCCCGACTAGGTAGCATGTACTGCCCTACCATGACTTAACAAATAGTAGCCGAAGTTTGAATGCCAAGTGAACGAATGATCACCAAGTACACAACATTTCGTCTCCTTGAGGGCCCACTGTAGGGCCCAAGGGAGCGACTCTCCCCAAGCAGCGGCAGCCTGTGTGAGAGAGCCAGGCTCCACCCAGCACCCTCACCTCCCCCCACCGTTCCGTGCACCGGGAGCCCCGCAGGCACAGACGGCCTGCCGCGTGCGCTCTGGAGGAAACGCAGCCTGCGGGTGATTCATGTTGGAGTCTGCAGGAACCAGGTGGCCCACCGAGTGAAGGCTGGGTGGGGGAGACAGACCCGCCATCAGTCCTAGGGGAGAAGTGTGTCCATGGCCAACTCCCAGGGTCTCAGCAAAGGTTGGGGTGTCCCCTTCAGATGGCCCGATGGTTGTCGGAGTTCAGGGAAGTCCCCTGGACTTTCTGCGCCCTACCTTTACTCTGTGTAGAATGGGGACGATAAGGTCGACCTTGCAGGATTGTTTAAGGGTCAGAAATAATACCTAAAAGTATCCAACATGGGCATAACAGGTACGAGCTGGAACCATGTCCTTCCAGTCCTAACCCCTGGCACCTCAGCGCGGGGCCTTATTTGGAAATAACGGTTGTTGCCGACGTGGTGAGTGTAGATGAGGTCGCTAGTCCAGTGTGAGTGATGTCCTCATAAAGAGGGGAAACTAGAACTCAGAGACAGATGCAAACATGGGGAGAATGCCATGTGAAGAGGAAGACAGAGCTCAGGGTTGCGCCTCTACACACGGGGGAACTCCCGACATTCCCAGCACACACCGCAAGCGGTGAGGGAGGCCTGGAACAGATCCCGCCCCGCTGAGCTCAGAAGGAACCAACCCTGCTGACACCCGGGTCCCGGACGGACTTCCAGCGTCGGGGGCTGTGAGACTGTACATTTCTGCTGCTTCCACCACCCAGGGTATGCTGCTTGGTTTCCGCAGCCCGAGAAAACTGAGACACCAACCCACAGGAGCCCACCATCACCCTGATAATCACCGTTGGTCCTCCTTCCCCTGCTGGGCTTCTGGCGCATCATCCCAGGCATCCGGCGGGTGACCAGAGCCACTGTTCGGAGGGGCACACTCAGGGACGCACGGTGGGGCAGAAGGACACGAGCTGGGACCAGAGAAGTGGTGATTCTCCCTTCGCGTCTGAATGTCTCTGCCACTCACAGCTCGGCCTGCGCAGTGTCTTCCCAACCCCTCCGTCCCCTCGTGTCCCTGCGCTCGTCTCCTGCCCCTCCTCGGCCCACAGATGCCCTTCACGCCCATCTGTGCCGTGGGGTCTTCGAGAAGACTGTTTCTTCGAGTCCTGGCAAGGCTTTTGGGTCTGTCAAATAAGGATGCCGGGTTTGGCGAGGGATGGCTGTGAATCGTCATGACAACTCCCTGCCCTCGGGCAGTGCTTCTCCAAAGTGCTTTCTTTAGCCAGCGGCTCTCCGAAGAGTCACGCAGGGCAGGGGGGTACCTGGGGCAAACGGGGTTCCCCGGGGGTACCTGGGGCAAACGGGGTTCCCGGGGACATGGAAAGGGGGTTGGCAAGCAGCGAATAACTCTGAAGAGCGATGGGCAGGAAGCAAGATGGTGGCGTTCGGGTTTCTCTATAATTCTGTGAGCCCGGGGAAAGCAGGAACGGAGCCTCCTGGAGCGGCGTGGGAGCGGCTGTGGAGCACTGCATCTGTTTTGCTTTTGCTTTTCTCCCCTTCAGCCTGTGCTCCGTGTCTTCCGTGCATTGCTTCCCTCTCCTCTTTATCCGGGTGTTTGTGGGGCCAACCTTCTGTTGCACCGCACCCCCCCTCCCCCCGCCCTCCCATTAATCTGGTCCGTTCCCAGCTGTGTGATGTAGTGGTGTTGCCTGCCCTGAACCAGAGCAGTGGGGTGGCAGGAGTGGGGGAAGCTGTCTGATCTGCCCAAACGCACCTTAAGAGCAAACCCGTCCCCGTTCCGGAAGGTATCAGCTGGGTCCTGCCTACAGTTATGTCAAACAAAGTGTGCTGCGAAATGCCAACTCTCCCTTTGTGCTGTGACACCAAGAGCTGCCAAAAGATATTAAAAAGCTCGCATGAACTAGGTGATGGCAGCTGTAACTATCTAAGTTATTGCCTGGCAGCTGCCGCGCTGCCTCGCTGCTGCTGGCCGCCTTTATGGTTGGTTCTCCATTTGTTTGCCCTTCCTCTAGCAACCAGAGCACCAAGCCCCGGAGGTGGGCGCGTGGCCGGCCCAGCCCCCTCTCGGGGGCGGGAGAGGAGGCTTGCAGCTAGGGGTCATGCAGAGACACCCTCGTGCAGTTCCTAGGAGAAGTTGTGTTTCTCTTGGCCCGGCCCCAAGCCTGGTTTTGCATCGGTCAGCTCGACTCCAAGGAACCTTGGCCGAGTGGACGGCACAGAGGTGGGCATGCACACTCAGGCGCACACACCAAATGCAGTTTTTTGTGTTTGTGTGTTTGGATTTTTTTTTTCTTTCCCTGTTGGCTCCGAGTGAGCTAGAACAATATCGCCAGCTCCAAGCCCTGCCAGTCCTACATCTGCTCCCTAAAACCTCCAGCAAATAAGAATACGGTGGGGTTGTTTAACCAACACTTACAATATACACACTTCGCAGCTTCTCTCCCCCTGGGTTGCCCGGCTCAGAGATCTGGATGCTGGTGGCAAAGGGTTGAGAGATAAGGGGCTAATGATCCCGGTGGGCACCTGTCTCCGAAGCCTCCTTCTCTGGCATGTTGATCGGTGGCATAAAATACAGTTCATTGTCATGGGCTTCGGGGAAGGTGTCTGAACCAAGCTGGTTTTTTGTATTCTTCTGCTGAGTTTGGTCTTTTCAGCTGTCTGTTAAATAATTCATACAGCTCATGAAAGTAATATTTCTGGGATGTAGGGGGTTCCATTTTTCCAATTCCATTTCATTCTATCTTTTTTTTTTTGAAGTGGTTGTGGGGAGAACTTGGCAGGCGTAACCTGAGTCGTATAATAAAACCTTCTGTCTTTTCCTCTCACCTCTCCAGCTCAGGCTGAGTGGGCAGGAGGGCTTGGTGAACTTCAGTAGACCAAGTCAAGGTCAAGGCTGAGGTTTGAGGTTGGTTTGCTTCTCAGATGGTTCAGCCATCAAGGAGAACCCAAGGCGAAGACCTTTTTCATGGCTTTTGGAGTCATTTTTCTGCTGGGAGGACCTTTCTTTTCCATATGCTCCCCAATGCTTGCCCACTGCCTAGCATGGGGCTCTGCCCTGGTAGATAGTCAACGTGTGTCCCACAAAATGGATTGAACTGAGGCCATTTGGGAGGAAGGCAGGACTCAGCACATTTCAACTCCGTTATGGTCAAGCCGGTCACATAGCAGTGTTGGCTGTTTAGTTTATCCTCGCTGTTCAGGTTGGTATTTAGCCTCTGTCATCCCAACAGCCAAGCTTCTGCGCACCGGCCCGCAGAGCCCCCACGCCAACCCCGCCCCCCACACTGCGCTGCGGCGGGCTCTTCAGCTGTGACTCTCGAGGTCTGTGTCTCCTCTGCTCATGCGGGCGGTCGGCATCAAACAGCATGGTAGAGACCTAGCAGGTGTTCTCCAAGTGTTTGTCACATGAAGATGTGAAAGATCTTTTCTGTAAGTAAAATGGATTTTTTTTGGTATCGTGTACAGCCTTCCCGAAAGTCTGAGATGAAGCCAGGTTTCTTGGAGAGCCCCCACCCCACGGGAGCCCCCTGTACCCCGAGTCTCCCCAGCCCCTCAGGGGCTCTCAGTGGCTCCGCATCCAGGTGCTGTGGCCCGCAGGGGCTGCGCCCGAACGTGCACCTGTAAGGCTGGAGCTCGGGGGAGGATGAGAGCTCACTTACTGAGTGTGTGACCTGGGGCGAGGATTCCGCACCCTTAGCGGTAAATTCTGTGCGCACCTGGAAGAGTCACTGTGCAGTGGTGTGGACGGAATGTCTGTCTTCTCCCCACTCCGTTTGTGGATGCCCTGACTCTCAGTGCGGCTGCACTCGGAGCTGAAGCCTCTGAGGAACTCGTTAAGGTTAAGTGAGTTCGTAGGAGGGGCCCTGACCTGACAGGGTCCATGTTCCCACAAGAAGAGACGCCGGGGAGCGCGCACTCCCTCTCTCTTGTCCGCGCTCGGAGGGAAGGCCACGTGAGGACACTGTGAGGAAGTGGCCACCTGCGAGCCAGGAGGAGGACTCTCCCCGGAAACTGAATCTGCTGACACCTTGATGTGGGGCTTCTAGCCCCCAGAACAGTGAGAAAACAATAGCGTGTTGTTCCGTCACCCCGTTCATAGCATTTTGCTTCAGAAGCCTGAGCAGACTAATACATGGAGGTTGCATGATATAAAAATAGAAATCTTAGCCCTAGCTGGTGTAGCTCAGTGGATTGAGCATGGGCTGCGAACTGAAGGGTCACCGGTTCAATTCCCAGTCAGGGCCATTGCCTGGGTTGCAGGCCAGGTCCCCACTAGGAGTGATGTGAGAGGCAACCACACACTGATGTTTCTGTCCCTCTCTTTCTCCTCCCTTCCCATCTCTCTAAAAATAAATAAATAAAATCTTTAAAAAAAAAGAAATCTTAGCATAGCGTATGGCACATAGGGAGGAAAATAGTCAAGATTAGAAATGTTTCCCAAGGGTTTGTGGTCTCGCAGGTCCAGGACACATGCGCGAAGAGCCCGAGGAACCCCCGTCTGTGCTGGGAGGGGCGTCGGCCTTTTCAGACGGACTTCGGGAAGCTTGTGGAGGGGGTGGGTCTTTAGTGGGTCCGAGCGAAGGGTCAGGTCTTGGGAGGGTGGAGATGAAGTGAAGCCTCCCTGATCTCAGGCACAGACAGAGCAAGGCGTGGGGTAGGGAGGGGACTGTTGTTTAGCGAGGGCTTTCTGTGTGCTCTGCAGGGCACGCGCCACCTTGCACAGCTCTGCACTGCCCTGCCCCTCCAGCAGATCCCACCACCCACGGTCTATAGACAAGGAAAGCAAGGGGATTAAGAAGAGCTGCCATTTACTGCCACTGGCGGGTGTCAGGCACGCATCTCCTCCCTCAGTCCCCACGGCAACCCCAGGAGGTGCCTTGTGACATCAGCCCATTTTATAGGCCGGGCCAGTCGAGCAAAGTGCCATGAAGTGACTTGCTCAGCGTCACTCATTTAGTGGTGCTGGCGCAGGGATTTAAGCAAACCCAGGAGGCAGCTTCTGGGCCTGCGCACTGAGCTACACGCTTTCCCTCCTGGGTCGGGCTTTGCACTTCCACTTCCTGGGGGCTAAGTGACGGGTCCAGATGCCGCATGGGCAGGACTGGGTTCTGCCTGCACTCCAAACCTGTGCACTGTGTTACACTGCCCCGGAGGCGGGAGCGTGATCCCCAAGTAGGGTGTCTGCCCTGGCAGCAGCAGCTGGAGTGTTGAAAATGGACCGGAGGGATGGTGATGAGTGAATTAACACAGGGAGAGGGGCAGCGTCTGGGCTCTGTGCGGTGGGGCGCAGGGAAGGAGCTGTGGTGTTTGTGGGACAGGGTGGGGGGTTAATCTGTGCTACGACCCGGGGAGCTTGGTGCTGTTATCTCTCCCATTGCATAGATGAGGAAACTGAGGCACAGAGAGGCTCAGAAACCTGCCCCTGGCCACATAGCTACTAAGTGGTAAAGCGAGGGTTTGAACTCAGGTGCTCTGGCTCCTGTGCCCATCCTCCTGCCTTCCATGGAGATTGGGTGATGTTATTTGATAACTTTGACCTGGTGGAGGACTTTATAGGTCCAATAAAGAAGGCAGGGGGATAGTACCGCATCTCCCTGACTGGCTGAGAACTTGAGAGAGAAGGGATTTGTAGAATCCCCGGAGTCGGGGAGCGGGTGGCGTCGTGGGCCTGGGCCCTCTTGCGGGCGGTGCTCACCTGGCCCCGTGCTGAACAGGCGGGCCTGTACCGATGGCGGCAGGGCTCAGAGCACAGGCATACTCCGGCATGCCCCTGAGTTCCCGTGAAGTCCCCCTCTCTCACTTGCTCACACACCGTGGCCTCTGTGTCACTGCTCCTGTCCTCTCGAGGGGCCGACCTTCGCAAGGGTTTCCCTCAACCACTGGTCCAGGGCAGAGGCGGTGAGCTGGGCGTCCGGCCAGTCTTCACTAGCTGCCCGACGGTGGGCAACTCACTGATCCTTCTGGGTCTCCCCCGGTGTCTTGTCTGGGGGGGTTGGGGTCCTCGTGCCCCCTTGCAGGGTGTGGGAGGACGGAATGAATGAAGTGCTGGAGCCACGCCTCCTGCTTGCCCACCGCTCCTCTCCTTGCCGCGGTGCCCGTCCCAGCAGCTCTGCCTGCCTGCTCGTGGCCACTCACCACGGAGGTCCGTGCTTTCTCAGGCCCTCTCCGCAGCGGCCTCTTCACCACTCACGCCCAGGGGCTCGGCAGGGAGTGAGCATGCAGTGCGGGGACTCTCTTGGCCTCCTCCACAGCTGAGCAGAGCTGGGAGCAGACCAGCTGAGTGCCCAGCGGCTAACTGTCGCAAGGGCTGAGGGCAGAGACGTGACCAGGCTCGGCCCTTCCGTTCCTCCACCGGTTCCTGCTTTGTGTTCTCTGGTGTCAGAAGGTGTCACTGCCTTTCCCTGCTCCATCTCCTTAGGTGTTGCAGGTCCTCAGACAAAAGGAGGGGGAGGGATCTGAGGGTAGAGAGCTTGTATCCTTCCCCCCGAAACCACTTCTATATTAAACAACTGTTACTGGAGTGAGTGCCCTCTGCAAGGCCCCAGGAGTCTGCCGTGAACAAGCTGGGCATCTCCGCCCGCAAAGAGCTTCCAGCGGGCCCCGGGGGCGGACAAGTGGGAAGAGGGTGTGGGGTGAGGTTAGCACCTCAGGGCTCCCTGACAGAGCCCTGCTGAGGGGCATGTCTGCAGCAGGCCCACTGCGGGGGGGGGGCGCGTCCAGTGTGACAGACTGAGGACCAGGGGGTGAGGCGCTCTTAGAGCATCTCCCCTCTTCGCATTAATAAGGACATTGACAAGTTTCGAAACACCCACAGATTTCAGTTTTTCACTTTTATTGTAATTGTTTGGCTTCTGGTGAGCTGCAGGTGGGTAGCCTGCTTTGCAAATGGCCCATGGTCAGTTTTGAGTCTCGGATGGACCCATTCCCACCGCTTCAGTGTTCTCCTGCCACCTGTGCTGCCTTCCCAGGGGCCCCGCTCTGCACATGCTGCTGTCCTATCCCACCCACATTATCCGTAACAAGCCTACTGTGTGCCAGGCATTGTGCTGGGCCCGGGAACTGAAAGCTGAATCAGACACAAGTGAAGTCTGATTCTGTCCAGAGAACGTGCCATCTTTTCCTGAACAGTGGAGCCACAATTGATTTTTGTCGATCTGATATCAAAAGTATTCAAAGTGTTTACTTTTGAAAGGAATCTCCAAATTCAGTGTTTGTGTCTCTGTACATTGAATGTTTTTGGAATGGGGCATCCCTGACCTCGTACTAGCTGAAGCTAAAAAAAACAAAAACAAAAAAAAAAACAGGCAGGCAAGGACGCAGACTTCGAGAACTGAAGGGACCCAGGCAGCTGTCCAGCCCAGCCCGCTCTCTGCTGATGCCCCAGCCCAGCTACTGAGGCTTTCGGGTTATCTGCTGCTTTGCACCGTCTGTTCCAGGCTCCCTCCCCCAGTGCGGAGAACTGGCGATCTACCCTGTCCACAACACTGGATGGGACTTCTTAATCTCGCGCCAAATTACCCCCTGAAAACATTTGTCCTTGTGGGCCCGGGCTCAGGCCCCGTCCTTCCGCTCGGAGCTTATGCGCAGAATGTCAGCCCCGCCGCCGCTCTTGGCTCCTCGCACTCGCTCCACTCCAGGAGCGCGTGTGGCGCGGACAGACCTCCCCTTCCCGTGCCCAGAAGCCCCGCTAAAGGAGCAAGGACAGATGCAGCCGTCACTGCCCTTGGTGGGGGAGTTCCACCGAACAGAAGGGCACAGGAGCTGGGATGTGGCACACGAAGCCTATTGTCCCGGCCACGGCAGCCCCGGGCACGTCGGCGCCCGCTCTCCTGGGCTGCCACCGTGCGAGGCGTGTGGGGCGAGGACAGAGACGGGCACGTGGCCTCGGAGGCCGCCCCTGCCCACAGCGGCCCTGGTGGGAGCCGGAAGGGGCTCCGCGTGTCCTTCAGGCAATTCCTCGTCGATTTTGAGTAGCGCAGCGCTGACTTCGGGAGTGCGCCTGTGCTTGCCAAGGAAACCTGAGGTCTTTGGTGAGATGAGAGGTGGGCCAAGGTCACGAACCTTTCTTCTGAGTGGCCGCCATCCGGAGGGGACGATTGGGATCTTGGCCGTGTCCTGGTCTCCCCCAGATTGTCCCCCGCACTGGAACCCTTCGCCAGACCTGGGATAGGCGGCGTCCTTACCGCACACAGTTCGGGCAGAGGAAGGGGGAGGGGTCACCCTGGGAAAATCTCGCGGTCATCTGGAAGGTGCGGATCTTCAGCCGAGCGCCTGTAAAATGATAACAGCCCGGGGCAGAGGACAGGCGACAAAACCGGATGAAAGAAAGGGACCCGAACAAAGAGTGTTCATTTCAGCTCCTCTCTCTTCTTTCAGAGGGGGGCGGACTACGTGGTCCTTGTGAACTAGAGTGAGGACAGAGGGGACTGGAACATTCTCGGCTGATTTTTTTTTCCTTCTTTTTCTGTGGAGGGGTGTGTGCGGAGGAAGAGCGGGCGACGAGAAACTTGTTGAAGAGAGCTGTGCAAACAATGGCCGCCGAGTGCCAAGGCTGGCAGTCAGTGGTTCTTAATGTTTGAATGGAAGTGGCTGGAGCTGGCTTTTCCTCCCCCCTCCACAGTCCGTGTTGCCAAGAAAACAAGGAGTAGCTGTTTTAAGCATTTACAAATGTTAATGTACCAACAGCTGGTCTCAGTCCAACCGAGCTATTGTAGGGGTATTAAAAAGACAGGCCAGAGTTGGAGATGTACTGCCAACCTCCCTTGCAGAGTTGGGGAACATTTTCCTTGGAAAAAAAGGGTCTTATATTCCTGCAGAGATCGACAGGACGGTTCTCCCGTGGAGTCAGTGCCTTGCTTGGCAGAGGAGGCCGTGTGGGCTGGCGAGCCAAATGCTCCAGCGACAGGGAAGCGTGGAGTCGGGGGGCTTACGGCGGATTTATCAGTGCGGCCACGCCACCCCCCTGCCCGCAACGGGGCGCGTGCGCTTGCACGGGCACACGGCTGTCCTGCACGTCTGTCTGGGTCTGTGTGTCCTCCGACTGCCGGCTTCGTGCACGCTGGTGGCTGCAGCAAGACCAGTGTCCCTCGCCTTCACTGTCCACCCACCGCTGCTTTCCTTTCCCCTCCACTCAGGCCAAGAAGAGGAAAGAGAAAATCTCACACAAGCCTTGCCCTCTCTGGCCTCTTCCCTCACCCTCTGCCGTTCGATGGCACAGAGAGGAACCCGAGGAGTGGTCACCCCATCGTTTGCTCCTGCTCTTCGTCTCCGTCCCCAGGCTGGGGTTTTGTTCATCTCAGGAAATTGTAATACACAGAGCATGCTTCTTCGCTAAATGTAATTACCCGCGGCCCTGTGTTTATGGAAGAGGCATGGTGGAAAGTAATAGAAAATGATTATTTTTCATTCTGAAGGCCTTCTTTATTAGTGGTGCGGCAGGGACGTCAGCTGCCTCCTCTGAATGGCAATGCAATGTTTTGCTTTCCCCAGCAAGATAAACGATCTTATTTGTTGATGTTTGGTGCTTGAGATGACATTTATGTGAAATAAAAGGGGCCAAATTAATAATAAAAAAAATGATTAGCCAGACACAAATGAAAAATGTACATCTCTCCCCCACCCCAGTTAAGTTGTTTGTATTTACAGGCTATTCACAAATAGTGGCACCGTGCCCAATAGTGGGACGGCGGGCGCTTTTTTTCTTTTACAATCATATGGCTTGATTCCGTTTTCCAGATCTTGTCTGAGAGCTGCTGTTTGAAATAAAAATGTTTGCATCCGTTTCCTCATTAATCCTTCCGCTGTACTACAACCTGCTGCAGAGAAATGGCAAAACAGATGCAACAATGAAAATTAAAAGGGATGGACACTTATCTTGAGCTATAAAAGCTGCTAACCATGTAGGAACTAGAGAGGCTTTTGGACAGAAAATATGGCAAATGATAGAAACAATCATCGGACTAAGAGTTTGCTATTTGGGGAACTCTGGTGGGACATTTCTCTGCTCGTTAACGGCTGGAGGATCACTCCTGAGTTTAGGGGACACCAGAGAGCGTGTCTGTCAGCTTTGCCTTGAGGCCTGTCTTCAATATTTGGTGCGTCTACCCATCTGGTTTCTCACTGGGCTGGAATTTTCTCGACACAAACAAGCACTTTGCAAAGAATCTATGGACCTCATGTTTTGAGGGCTCGATGTTCTGCTTGGAAATACTGTTTCCTTCGCTCTGGGAATCATGGGTTCAGAGCAAAGCTACATTGAGCTTGATCTTTGTTTTTGCAACCAAATACGTTCTGTCATTGGGGAGGTGAAGCGTTTGCAGCATGTGTCGGGGTGAGGGATCATGACTCTGTGTTGCTCAAACAACTTGGAGAAAAGGAAAAAGAAGATGCAAATGCACCCTTTGGGGGATATATGATACATAGCTATAGGTCATTCTAGGTTTTTTTTCCCTCATAATTGTCTGATGCTATCTCATGCCTATCCTCAATTCCTGATTCACTGGGATGGGGGTCATAACTAGGTTCTGACTTTTTGCGTGTGTTTATTGAACATCGTCTATTTGTAGTCCGGGAATAATAAAGAGAGACAGAGAAAGGCAGAAACACGGCCTTTGCCTTTGTACAAGATCAGCTTCTTGGCAGATACTGGGTTGACCCGATTAAACGCACATGAAGACAGTCAACCAGCGTCACGCACACGGGGGTTGATGGGCGGGATGAGAACGCTGCTGGGGCAGGAGGTTGATGGCGCAGAGCCTGTGTGTACCGTGCTGAGAGCATGAGGCTGATACTGCTTGCGGATGAACTGGTCGGACCCTCCCAAGAGAACTAACAGGCAGAGGAGAGGGGAGCCCATGCGTGGGGACTGTTTGCCGAATGGGTCGTGGGTGAGCTACACACGGAAGAATTTTCTTGGTCAGGATGGAGGTGCATTTCAGACCTGTCTAGCGGGTCTAGTAGAGGGACACCAGTGACAGAGGCTCCGAACCTGAATCAAGTCTTGGCTCTGCCACCCACTGGCCACATGTCCTTGGCTTTAATCTTCTAGTGCCTCCGTTTTCAAATCTGTGAAACAGGTAGATTTCATTGTGCCCCTGTCTAGTAACATGAGAATTAAATGATAGAATGTATACAGTGCCTAGCACCAAATACATACATGCCCCAAAAAGATAACATAGACAAAGAATTATTTTATGTTATTTATATTTCTGCCTTATTTTTCCTTCTAGTCTGGTCTCAGAGGCGGGGCTGAGTGTGCATCAGCTGTTCTGCTTGGATCGTCACTTGACAAGGAAGACCCTTTTCACGATAAAGGAGGCCTGCTCCAAATTCTGCAGCTGAGGGCAGGACACGGGGCTACATGCCCTCTCCCCACCACCTCTAGGAGTTTGACTCTTGAACCTCGTGCATTCTGCTTCGAAAACCCTAGCAGGGCTTGGCCAGGGGGAAGCAGGCCTTTTGGTGAGTGGGTGGGCAGGGAGAGGTTAATCCGGCACACCCCCAGTACAGAAACAGCCCCGCCCATGCTGTAGTCTGGACTCTGGTTCTGCTGAGCCCTCTTATTTAGATTTTTAAGCAACTGCATCAGCAGGACTGGGGATGTGCTTGTGGTGCTGCTGGAACTCCCCCTGCTAGGCAGGCAGCGCCACACGTGCTCAGGCACCGAAGGGGTGAGCAGGGAAGGCGGGAGAACGAGGAGCGCAGTACTGGAAGCCAGCCTCAAGTCGTGCGGGCTGGCAAGGAGTGGCAGCAGAAGGACCAAGCTGGCGTGGCGCGAGCAGAGATGGATCGAAGGATGGGAGGAGGTTCAGGGCTTGTCCAGCTAAATCTCAAGTAGCTCAAAGGGAAAGGACCTGAGTAATGTCTTTGTCTATCACTAACTTGGACATGAACGAGGGCTGGTTACACCTGAATTATAGCCTCCCAAATGTTGGTGGGCATTAGCGGATGAGCTCCTCCAGGGCAAAGGCCACATCTCGTGCATCTTGTATTTGTTTCAATGCCACTTGCAGCCCTGGGCCGAAGGAGGCTCTTGCTGTGCACGTTATCAGATGGCTGACTCCGGGGGCATCGCCCATGTGCAGTGTGCACGGGGAACCTGCTTCCGCAAGCTGACGTTAGCCTGCCAAGTTGGGATATGATACCCACGTGTGCAGTTCCCACCGCCGGGAAGGAAATTCAGGAGTTCTGATGCGCTCTTCATTGCTTTGGTCCAGTAAGTCATTTCGAGAGCAAGTTGCTGTACCTCAAGTGTGGATGTCGGCGCATGAAAGGACTAGCTGGATCTTTCTTTTCCTTTCTGAGAAGGGAAAGATACGTGAAATTCAATGACATCTGCTGAAATTCAAACATATTTTTATTTATTCATGGCCATGATCAGGGCAGAACCTCTAATTTCAACCAATAATTAGACTTGACAATAGATGTGGAAATAAAACATTTTTGCTGAATTCACTTGTCATTCCTCCCTGCTGTAGCTGGTGTAACCCAGATGTCAGCTGTCCCCTTATTTTTCTCTTTGAGCTCTCCCTCCCTCAATCCACTCATATTAATGCATTAGTGAGCCTGTGGCATTTACCGAGAGTTTCAAGGGGGAGGTAGAGAGAGGACCAACATCGCATACTTCAGTCACCCGCTAAAATATCTCCTGAGGTCCAAGAACAGTTTCCTAAAGGCATTTTTATTGCTCTCCACTAAGAATCTCCTTTGCTTTCTCCCCCTCAAATGCCCAGAGTGGCCGGTTTCGAACCTGCCCCTCTCTCCCTCTACTTCTCGACCTCAGGTTCCTCCCTGGCTCTTGTGTGGTATTTGATTTCCGTCTTGATTGAATGCTGTCCTACCTGCTGCCTTGCACAGCTGATTTCAAGGGCTCTGAGCAAAAGGGCCCACCGGCCTTTGCAACTGGACTAGCATTCCTCCCAGAAGTTCTTGGATAGCGACCAGGTTCTGCACGGCCCACATGAGTGTGTTCATACCTTTTGCCGTTCGGTCCTTGGGATGAAGGTGAGGCTAGGAGATGGTCAAGTCAGCAGAAAGTCCTTGCTGGCCTCTCCCTGAGCCTTCAGAGAACTGATGGGGCCAGAAGGCAGGGGCATGGGGAGTGAATGGGAGATGAGGAAGGACAGATGAGAGCAGCAGACACGGTGCTCGGGAAGTTTGCTTGTGAAGGAGAGGAGAGAGCTGGGGGCAGGCAGAGGGGTCAGGAGAAGTTTGTGTAATAAAAGAGGAAGATACCAGTGTGTGTTCAAAAGCTGAAAGGAAGAAAGAAATAGAGAGGGAGAGGTTGCAGTCTAGGAGGACGAGGGCACACTCATGGACAGACGTCCCTAAGAAGGGGGGAGGGCACCGGGTCCAGAGCGTGGAGGAAGAATTAGACATAGCAGAAGACAGAAGATGGAGGAGGGAGGGTAAGGGAACGGGGCTGTGGGCAAGTTGAGTGGCTGAGGCTGGGTGGACGGTGGCCTCGTGGTAGGCTCCCTGCATGCAGTCTGCAACTCCTTCCAGGTAGAGGCTTTGCTGTTGGTGGCGGTGGTTATGCAGCACGTGCCTTCCTGGAGCCTGTCTGCAAACCTGGTCTGCACGCTCCCTTTGGACAGCGTCTTTTCAGGGGTCTGCTGGATCCAGCTCCTGCTGGTGCTCATTGCTAAAGCTTTAGGAAGTTTGCAGGCCAGCTGTTCGAGCATTGGTAGCTTGGAATCAGCCACAGTGAGAGAGTGTGTGCACTCAGAAATCAGCAATGGCCTTGTCTTCCTCTGGAACGCTGGCTGTTAAACATTCAGCCGCACACCATTGCCTAAACTCTCGCTCCATGTGGTGCACGGTTTGCTTTTGTTTGCCCCGTTTGGTGTGCCGCCTTCCACCTCCTTCAGGGCACAGGAAGGCCATGCTCTGTGGGGCCTCAGCTTCCTCCTCTGTCCCTGGCACCTTTGCAGCCTGGAAGGCCAGGTACAAATGGGACGTGTGCAGAGTGGAGTGCGGTTTCTGAGAGGTGTGTGTGCACCAGGGCATTCATGGCATTCTCTTGCAAGAGCTGCTCCTCTGCGGAGATGCTTCAGCAAGTCTGGCAAACTTGGGCTTTAATTATTTATTTCTGTGCCTGCATGCTGGTGGAAGAGGGATTTTCCTGTCCTTCCCGGCTCCATAAAACACAGGCACCGAAACAAGCAGCACAGCTGCCCCTCTTGCTGAGGAAGAGGGCGTCAGCGCGGTGGCAGCTTGTAACTCACCAGCAGAGAGGCTGGCGAGGCTTCCGGGAATGGCGGTCTTCTTCCCAGTTCTCTAGCGGAGCAGCTGTGCCCGGCTCCCCGGCCCCTCCCCCGCCCCAGCTCCTCACAGCTGCTCCTGCCCTGGCTGGCACTGGCTGAGAGCCGGGGTTGGGGAACCTGGAACTCAGGACCTGAGATGCCATGTGTCTGTAGTCTGGGGAGTGTGACGAAGTGGGCGGAGCCCCAGCTACGGAGCCCGAAGGCCTGGGATTGAGTCTGGGCTCCGACAGGTAACTAACTTCCAGTCACCTTGGGAAGTTGTTAAATTGTTCAGCCTCTGTAAGTTCTCTGTGAAGGATTTACCACGATCGTGTTTGTTTTAGAGAGTCTGACACAGTAGCATCTCAAGGAGTGCTGGTTGAGAGGACTGTGTGGGGCTGAGGAAGGTTAATTATGGATTCCGTATTTCCTTCCTGCAGGAAGCCTTCCTCCTCTGGGCACTAGTCACTGACGCTTCTGGTGATGCCCCATGTTTATAAGGTTTCATTGCCTGCTGACACTCAGTGTGATGATGGACACATTTTATGTGCAAGAAACTGGTCAGGGAACCAGGTGGCGAGCAAGAGTTCAAACCAGTGGTGTGCTGCTGAATGTCTACCAACCAGCTTTTGGTGCGGGGTGGGGGGAATCCAGACTTGTGGCCATTGCTGATTTCTGAGTGCACACACTCTCTCACCGTGGCTGATTCCAAGCTACCAATGCTCGAACAGCTGGCCTGCAAACTTCCTAAAGCTTTAGCAATCAGTACCAGCAGGAGCTGGATCCAGCAGACCCCTGAAAAGACACTTGTGCAAAGGGAGCTTGTCACAGACCAGGTCTGCAGACAGGCTCCAGGAAGGCACGTGCTGCACAACCACCACCACCACCACCACCACCACCACCACCACCACCACCACAACAGCAACAATGGCAACAAGTAGCAAAGTATCTAAGGGCGCGGTTGACCTTTGAACAATACGTGCTTGAACTGTGTAGGTCCACTTATAAGTGTTTTTTTTTTAATTGATAATTTGAAAAACCTTGCAGATGAACCACATAGCCTAAAATAGGTGCCATCGCCCTGGCTGGTGTGGTTCAGTTGGTTGGAGCATCATTCTGTAGACCAAAGGGTCGTGGGTTTGATTCCTGGTCAGGGCACATACCCAGGTTGCAGGTTTGATCTCTTGTTGGGGTGCTTACAAGAAGGCAGCCAATTAATGTTTCTCTCTCATATTGATGCCTCTTTCTCTCTCTCTGTCCCTTCCTTTCTCTCTGAATGCAATGAACAAAATGTCCTCGGGTGAGGATAAAAAAAAGACGCCATAAATGTACAGTATCAATAAATGCAGTATAGTAGTATACATGTATTTTTCTTCTTTATTATTTTCTTTTCTCTAGCTTGTTTGTATACTGTAAGAATACAGTATGTCATACACATAACATACAAAAATATATGTTAATCCACTGTTACTGTCATTGGTAAGGCTCCTGGTTAACAGCAGGCTCTTAATAGTTAAATTTCAGGGGTGTTGAAAGTTACACATGGATTTTTGACTGTACAGGGGGTTGGTCCCCCTAACCCCAATAGTGTTCGAGGATCAGCCGTAGTTACAAGGCAGCACCAGGCAGTGCAAAGAAACCATTTAGGGCTGGATGTCCCCTAAAAGGAAGGCTCAGAGCCGGGTCAGGGCTGGCACGCAGGAGCGAGGGACTTCGATGGAAGGAAGGTAGCTCTTTCGGGGCCGGCCGATGCCAGTGGTGCAGGCTCAAAGGGGGGGTGTGGAGGGTCAGGCTCAGGGGCCGATGGGAATAGCAGAGAGGCAGCACGTCTGGTGAACTGGTGGTTGAGATCTTAGACTCTGCAGTCTGAAGAAGGCGGTGTTGAATCTTGCTTCCACCATGAACCCAGGAGGTCTGATGACCCTAATCCATAACCTGGGGGTGCCGTCTACCTTTCAGTGATGTCATGAGGACTGAATGAGTTCACGTAGGCAAAACATTGTCACGGGGTATGGAGTCAGGGAGGGCTCCGTGAAGGCAGCCGGTTTCACTGCGGTTGGCCTTGTCTCTTCACGTTCCCGGGGCCTCTAGAACAGAACGCTGGCCTCCGTGCCCAGCATAGGGTGCGGCTTACTCCGGGTGCCCACCTTGAGTACTCTGTGTGCCTGAGGGCACGTGTCTGGGCCACACAGCCGTTCCACACGTGTTTACCGAGTGCCCGGGCCTGGCACTCTGCCCTCCCCCGGGGGGGAAGACGAGTAAGTCACAGACCTACCGCTGGTCTCAGCTGGCGGCGGGGTGGGGGCACTCAGTTGTCAGTCAGTGCTTGCATGCCATGGGGGAGAATCAAAGCAAGTCATTGTAAAATCTGTCTCCATCAACGGAAAGGGTTGCTGGAAGTGTCCAACACATCAGACAAGGTGTTGGTGCTGTGGGATGGTTGCCAGTTGCCTTGGTACCTCAGGTCCCCCTCCCCTCCCCCTGCTGCCCTCTCCCCACCGCTGTGGTTATTAGCCCATCACTCAGACGACCCAGCGCGGACGGCAGTCGGCATTTTGCCGAAGACTACACCCTACTCTCTCTCCTCCCTCCTGCTTTTCTCAGTTTTGTCCTGCTCCTCCCCTTCTTTCTCTTTATCAGAATTTCTTCTCCCCTCAAACCTTCAAAGGGCACCACTCACGCTAAAGAAATTGCTCATTCCCAGTTACATTTTTTTTTCTGTAGTGCTTTTGAGTCTGCAGAACAAAGTATTGGTTCCAGCTTGCTAGAATTCCACTGACGGGTGGTGTGTCAGCACGAAGGGAAGTCCTGGGAGGGGCGGGAATCTGAGGCCTGCTGAGTCTCTCTCTCTCTCTCTCTCTCTCTCTCTCTCTCTCTCACACACACACACACACACACACACACACACACACACACACGGTTGGGGCAATAGCAGCAGGTGATCTGAAAGCCTGGAGGTCAAGTTAGAGACGGAGCGAAGCAACCAGGAAGGCATTTAAGCACCCAGTGGACTCCAGCTTGGAGGAGCTAGGCAGGGCCACTGCCACTCTGTCACGAGGAGCAGAGGGCGGGGCCAGGGGAAGGACAGGACGCGCTGTGGAACACGCGCTTTGGGGAGACACCCACGCCAGCCCAGCTTCCGTCCCAACAGAGGTCCCTCGGTGTCTCCTGCTGGACCGAGTCTGCTCAAGGGAAAGAGGGACACAGGCAGAGCCACCAGGGAGGGGACACACAGATGGAAGGAACACAGTAGCAGAAAGTGAGGGGGGTGCAGAGGAACTTCCAGCAGCCCTTTGACTTTGATGTCTGACTCACTTTTCTTGGTGCGTGACCGATCGTTTCCTTTGTCATGACCTGCCATGCTTTAAGCAGAACTAGGGGGCCCTGTGTCTCACGCGAGGACGTGCACTTGACCTCCGTTTTCGTTGCGGGGAATGACTGGTTTTGCTGAGCCACTCATACTTTTCCCAAGATGCATGTGTGTGACATTAGATTCAGATGACTCCTTTATGTGTGTATGCAGGTATTTCTGTTTTCTGTATTTATTCGGACTTTGAAATGTGTGCGGTTGTTCGTGTTTTCTTCTTTTCTTGGCAATTCAGAACCAAATCACAGTCCATTTCTTAATGTGTACTTATCAGGGTGCTGATTCATTTATAATTCACCTGTGGCTTCATTTTGTTTTCCTTCCTTAGGTTTTCCTCACCCTAATTTCCTCACTTCTTTTTCTTTTATTTTTTTTAAAGATTTCATTTATTTATTGTTAGAGGTGCGGGGAGGGAGGGAGTAAGAGAGAGAGAGAAACATTGATATGAGAGAGAAACACTGATTGGCAGCCTCCTGTACACGTTCTGAGTGGGGACCGAACTCTCAACTCAGGCATGTGCCCTGGCTGGGAATCGAACTGGTGACCTTTCACTTTGTGGGACAATGCCCAACCCACTGAACCACACCTGTCAGGGCTTCACTTATTTTTCTTAATCCCTCTGTGTATATGATCCACCTCAGTTCTTTTAGAAATCAGATTCACAGTTAAATAAGAGTGATTCCCAGTATATCTTGCCTCCACATCGAATAAATGTATATTGAGAGTTCCCAGGATGGTTTGCACATCAATGCTTGGCATCTCAAAAAACACTCTTGGGCCGCGAGAGCTATGTATTAAAGAAAAGACAAGGGCCTGCCCTCAAGGAGGTTCTAGTCTGAAGCCACAGACAAAACACATAGATTCAAGGTAACTAAACTGTTTAGCTACAAAATTGCAGGGGTACTATGAATGGGAAAATTTCATTGGCCCTTCACTCATTCAGAAAACTTTGCTGAGTACCTAAAAGGCACGGGGCAGTGAGTACTTCCTGCTGTCAGGCGGTGGGTCCACAGGGACCGGACCTGCTCCGTCCCGGGGGGTGGGGCCGGGTGGGCTGGTGGGAGGAGGCAGCTGAGACTGTCCGTGCAGGACGGGAATGTGGATCTTGGCACCTTCCTGGAAGAAGAGAGCCTTAGCCATAGTGCTTGGAGCGAGTCCAGCGTTTTCCTCTTCCCCTACCGCAGATGACTTCTTATTTTAGTTAAGGAGGTGAAAGTTGACTTCCACGACTGCTTCAACTCACAGACTTCCTGTCTTTGGTAGGCAGTACGGCTTTCCCAAGTTACTCTGACAGCCTTGCCCTGTCGCTGTCCCCTCTTCTCAATGTCTTTGCACCAGCCTGTGGGCCCCGGGGATGCAGGAGGCAGCCACCCTCACCTGCCCATCGCCCAAGAAGGCCACTGAGCGGCACTCAGATGCCCAGCGCTGCGGGGGCGGGGGAGCCAGGACGGGCCAAGAGGGCAGATGGCTTGGAGTGGCGTGCTGCTTCCCAGCCCCTCTACCTTCGTTGCCGGTGCCATTTGAAGCTGCCAGTTACTGTTTTTAGCTTGGCTGTCCATGGGGCTTGAGGAGAGAGCTTTTGTAGTCACCCAGGAATGCAGGGTATTTTTAGCAGAGAGGTTCTGCTTCAGGCGTGTGCATTGTGTTCTTCCAATTACAGGCATGGGGAGGAGGGCCGGGCCGGAGGGCCTGGGGTCAGCTGGCCCCACTGAGACATTCTTGGAAGAAGGGGTGGGGGCAGGCGTAGAGAACCTGGACATTCTAGTCCTAGGGGTTTGTTTTTTTAAAAGCCGTGTCTTCTCCTTCCTCCCCAGAAGCTGCTGCCCAGGTGACGGGGACGTGGGGTCCAGGAAGAGAAGGGAGGGGAGGCTGAGAAGCTGCCAGCGAGGCACTCCTGAGAGCTGGAAGCCACGGTCCTGGGCCCTGACCTCAGGAAGCAGGAGGCACTGGGGTGCAAATTCATTGACATCTTTCTCTTGAGTGTGACGTCAATTTGTAGTTATTTTATTTCTTGATTAAGTCACAAGAAAGAAAGGATAAGCAGGTGCTTGCCCATCAATTCATGCTATAGGGACATGTGCTTCTTAGTCTGAATGATTCATGAATCAGGTAGCTTAATCCATTCCCTAATTCTCTGCCCTGCCTGACATCCCAGCCTCTGCCCCTTTCAGAGATGAGGAAACCGAGGCCCAGAGAGGCCAAGTGACTTGCCCAAGGTCGTACTCATTAGCAGCAGCTTTGGGGCTGGAACCTAGGTGTCCCGACACCAAATTACTTGTTTCCTATATTGTTTCTATATTGTGTATATTTATTATGTTGTTGGAAACATCTATGTTGCCTATGTTTTGTTCTTATTTTAGTGAACAAATTAAAATAAGAACTTAAAAGGCTATTTGAGATAAGGGCAGGCAGGGGCCAGATCTCCTTTTTGGCTGTTCTTTGGTTTCCTTCTGGTCAGTGTAGCGCAGTTTTCTTGAACACGGACCCCACAGAGGGCACTGGTCTGGGCACATTCCCGTGGGTGATTCTGCGAACTTAACGGCCTTTGAGGAAGGCGTCAGACCCATCTTTGCAAATCGGAAGACTCAGGCGGAGCAGGGTGAAGGGGTTTGCTCCAGATCAAATACCGGCCTGTGACAGAGCGAGAATTAGAAGCCGGGTCTGTCGGCCACGAAGACCAGAGCTCTTCCTGTGCCCCCAGCTGTTTCCACAGCTCCTTGGGAGCTGTGTTCTTCTGCATCTTGGGCACAGAGTGGGCCCTCTGATCAGTGGGATGAACTCGCTTCACTCACTTGCAATGTGGGTTTTCATGGATGTGCAGGAGGAGGTGGGGTCTCTTCCTTCCCACTCTTACATCACTGATGAAGGGGACATCTCCTTCCCCACCCACCCCCACCCCGTAGTCTGCCCCGAGTGAGACCAGCCTGTTTAGACCACCTCTCTCCTTGGCCCCTTTATAGTTGCTCCCAGCGTTCCTGAGCTCTAACTTTTGTTCCAGACCCTGTGTGTGTGTGTGTTGTCTCCCCAGTGGATAATAGAAAGGTTTTGTATAATTGAATGAATGTTTATCAAATGCTTCCTGAGGAGCTAGGAGGTGGGTCACAGAGGTGGCCCTGTACTCAGATCCTATGACGGGAGTGGGCCCCGAGCCTTCCTTTATCCTGGTAACACGTACAGTGCCAGACGACGTCAAGGTGCGAGCAGTCTAGGAGGGAAGGAAGGCAAGTACACCAAGTACGCCGGATGTCCCAGACGCCTCCAGCTCAGGGTGGGGGGGGGGGGCGGTGTCGAAGGAGCCCAGGCTGATGTTGACTGCTCAGCTGGACCTGCAGTCGGCTGGTGTCTGTCTCCAGGAGGCAGCTCATGGCCTCCCCTTCACATCTTCCGATGAAGCAGGCTTCCACGTGAGACTGGGTGTGCCCTTAACTCACCGCTGCACGCAGATTTCCACATCCCGTTTGGACACTGAGGACACAAAGGCCCCCACATGACGTGAGGAGCAACCAGGAGAACGGAGGGTCTAATTTCCCTCAGGTGGGTGAGGTGCCCAGGTCGGGCAGGAGGAGGAAAACCGTGGACTCCAGGGGTTAAGAGACCGATTGATCTCGTTCATCTTTGTGTCCAGCTCCCACTGTGGGAAAATATGTGTGATGTTGAATGAATAAGTGGATGCATGAGAATGGACTCAGTCAACTATTTCCTCCCTATAAACCCGTAGGGAGGTCTAGGATTGTCTGAAGAGTTGAAAATTGACACATCAGAAATGAATAGAGTAGGCTGGGGATCATTCTGCATTGAGAGCAGATCATGGGTCAATTAAAAATATTCTTAAAATGTAATTGTTAAAGAAATGCTGGATATTTTCTCTTTATTCCTCCAGATTCACCATCACCTTGTCCAGCTCTGCTCTCAGCCCTGGGAGGCCGGCCTTTGGACCTGCCCAATGGCTTTCTTGCCCTCTGGCCTCTCACTGGGGAGCCCTGGTGCAGCCTGAGAGAGGAAGAGGGTATTTTCCCCTCTGGCTCTCACCCCAGGGGTGCCCTGGGCTGTCTGTGTCTATGACTCTTCTTCGTCCTTGTAACCACTCTGTCCCATGTGTGCTGGCCCCTCTGTTACTAGCCCTGGGTGTTACACCTTGTGATGGCCCTATGTCTTGCCCACACCTTTGAAATGGTCCCTGTGTTATTCTAGCTTGGGTGCGCCGTCTGTTTCCTGATCACGGCTGGATGCAACAGGTGCGGCTCCCATATCTTACAGAGCTGTTTCAGGTTTCTCCTGGCTCATTCTTCCTCACATGCCCTTTCATTTCCTTTATTTTCTTAATATAAGTGAGCTAGTTGCTTCCAGCACGTGAGTCCATCAGGATGGAGATGCTAGTTTATTTTAATATGTGTGTAAGTGCTGATCTGGGGAGCGGGGCTGTGACGCCATCCGGACACGCACCGTCACACAGAATCACTAAGTTAGTAATGGCCAGCAGAGGGGCAGCCTTGCCCTGCCTCTCAAGGGGAAGCTTGGCTGGAAGAGAGAGACCCCTCTGTTCTCTCCTGACCCGACCTGGCTGACGCTGGATTCCCTCGCAGCAGGGCTGGAGACAGGGATCTGGGTGTCTGTGGCTCATGGCGGGAGGGCCCTCAGGAGAAGGGGGCGAGGGAAGTGGGGGAGCACGGGGAAGCTGCAGAGCAAGGCTGCGGTCCCTGCCGGAGTCCGGCCTCAGCCCAGTCCACGGAGAGCTCTGGGCACAGACTGCACCACAGAGTCAGTCCGCTCTGCCCCAAGGGGCTGCCTCTGTGCCCCTGTGTCGTCGGTTACTGGCTGCGGGCTGACTTTAGGGTGAGGGATGTCACCTGGGGGTGGGGTGGGGTGGCTGCTGTTCTGCTGAAGGGGGACACCTGTGAGCTAATATTCACAGCGGCTGGGGGATGGGACACCTGCCCAGTAAAGGGCATCTAGGTGGCCCCCCTAGTGCGGACTGTCCCTCCTTGCTCTTGTTCCATGAGTACACAGCTACCATTGCATTCATTTTGCTAGTCAATACACACTTTTATACCTTCTCTCCCTCCCTAGCTCCCTCCCTCCCTTTATTCCTTTCATAAATGTGTAGTGAGCCCCTGCTATGTCAGGACCAGTGGGATATTCGGGAGAAATACAGGACACGGGCTCCCCCTTGGAGACTTTCACGGTCTCGTTTCACTGGGCTGAGGCGGCTGCCACGGTAGGCAGTGTGTGAAGCAACATTCGGCTGAATGTTAACTCATGTGGCTGAGATAAGCACACCCTAGGAGTCTAGAGAAAGGAGCCATCAGTGAGGACTGGGATCATCAAAGAGGACTGAAAGGCAAGACCACAATGTCCAAGGTCACTCGTGTACAGGTGCCAAAAGTGGCACCCAGGGGCTCCCCCGCCCCGCCCCGCCCCGGGCTGTCCCCTCTCAAGCAATACAGACGGAAAACAAAGGCTGCGTTCAGTTCACGTCTCTACTTAATTCAGTTCCCTTTAGGCCACACAAAGTTTCTGTCTCAACAAAAGCCTCTGTAGGGGCGGATGGGCAGATCCCCTCTTGCTCTGCCCTAAAACAATGGGCCGGGGACAGACCTTGGCGAAGTGAGGTGGAGGCTGTGGCCGCCCTGCCCAGGAGGGACAAACACCGCCTTTCAAGTCGGTGGTTGTAATCCAATCCTCCTTTCAGTGCGGTCCGTGGGCTGAAACCAGGTGGGAAAACCGGGGGGAGGAGATCGTGGTAGTTCTGACCTATTCAGAGTGTGTGGAAAAGGAGTCTCTCTCCATCTGGGAAACAAACGTGCACTTTTGATGCCGCCCTTGCCTATCTCTGTCCATCACTCCCCGTGGGGCCGCCCGTTTGGGTGCTGGACCTCAGGCCAGGTGGACGAGGAGCGGGATGTGGAGGATACCATCCTCCTGTGAGGCCTCAGGACTCTCCCCCAGGTTCTCCGTCCCGACGCCGCTGAACGCGCAGCCGGCATCTCCAAGCCACAACATGTCAGACTGGCGCTGCTGTCACCGGAGAGGAGGGAACCTGGCACTTGGTTCTTGTCCGTGGCAGTGATCCTGAAAGGTTTCCTGTTTGACATTTTATTTGCATTAACAAACAAACAAAAAATAGCCAGCACCTCCGAGCTGGAGCGGATTTGGCGTGCGTGCGTGTGTGCTGTGCGTGGGTAGAGGGCGGCGTGGCGGTGTACCACTGGTCACACCACACCACAAACGCCTCCTCAACAGCAGCCATTTTCAACACGAGCCTTGTGTTTGCTTGGCAAAATCTAGGATTGGAGAAACAAAAGGTTTCCCTGCCAGTTTCCATTCATTTCAGCAGGAGCAGCAGCAGTCCGGTTCTCTGGGACAAGTGGTGGGCAGTCTGGGCTCTCTCTGCGTCCTTTCTCTTCCTCGAGAACACGTGGCCGGGCCGAATGACGGCCAGATGAGCTGGCAGCCTGCCGTAAGTGGGTGGGAGGACAGGGGCCCTCCCGAGGGAGTAAGGATGTGGCAGAAGTGGACAGTGCGGGGTCATCGTGGGGGTCCCTCCTCTCACCCAGGCAAGGGCTGTGTCAAAGGTCACTCTTCACCTGCTGGGGTTGGAGAATGTCCAAGGGGCCCCGATGCTGGCCCGCGAGTCTGAAGGAGAGGTCCTGCAGTGTCTGCCATCTGGGGTCGAGGCACACTGCCTGGACAGCAAGAGCTGCCCCGTTACAGAGGATGACACAGGTGCAGGGGCCCGTGACCCAGAGTGCGCAGGGAGGGGGCTGGGGAATTTCCACCGGCTCCACAGTGAGGTCGGCTTGTGTGACCCTTTGGAATTTTTTAGGAGTCCCGTAGCTGACTGGAGACGCCCCACTCGGGTCCGGTCCTCAAAGCTGGTGCTGCGGTTTGATGATGACAGCGGACAATCGGCTATTTGCTCAGTTACTTTTTAGTTGCATTTTTTCCCCTCTCCTTTTCTTAGCTTCGATGATATGGAAAGAAACTTTGTGGACCTGGGGGAATCAATGAGGAGCATGTGACCAACAGAGTGAGTTCCTTAGCTGGTCATCTGTCTTCACTTGAGCCCCCCAACCTCCTGAGGTCAGAGGGAAGGTGGGTGGGGGCCCCTGGAGAGTGAGGGCTGCTCTCAGTCGTGTGTGGAGAGCCCCAGGGTGGAGGGCACCGTCGGATGAGATCACTTCCCTGAATTAGCTGGTTCATCACAGCTCTTCTGTGTGGACTGCAAGTGTCCAGGTGTCCGAGGGGTTATTGAAAAACAGACAGCCATCCACAGTAGCACCCCCTCCCTCCACCCCACCCCCCAGATGTCTCACAGCCCTCTCACAAAGCACGAAGTCATTCTAACCGTGGCTTAGAGGGGATGACGAGGCAGCTTTGCTCACGGATCCCCGCTGCAGCGCCTTCCCTGGGCCTCATGCTGTGCAGCATTGTCACAGGAAGTCTGCCCTCACTGCTGAGCAAGTGTCATGGTCTTCATTCTACAAACGCACAAACAGACTTGAGGACCTTAGCTTGCTCAATGTTTCCTGGCACTGGGACTCCAGCCCAGGCTGGTTGAACTGCCAGGCCTGGCTGGAGCACCCCCGGCGGTGAAGGAGCCCTGGCCCTGGGCCGCCTCTGCTCACCGGGTGGTCCCGGCCCTCGAGGTCCTCTCTGCAGGGCTGGTATCCTAGAGGTGAGCTCAACCTTCTACGTGTCTCATTAGTGCTTGAAGCTAAAGACTGCGTCTGAATTCCCCACCCTGTCTGGGGGCTTCCAAGATACAGTGTGTGTGTGTGTGTGTGTGTGTGTGTGTGTGAGAGAGAGAGAAAGAGAGACAGACAGACAGACAGAAAGGGCTTTTCTCATTTCCTCTGCATAACTGTGAACGTGAAGAGCTCAGAAGGGACAGGAAGGAACTGAGACTGAGCAGAAGCCGGCTCTGGCAGCCATAATGAAGACCTGAGAAACTCGTCCATTGCCCAGTGCTTTGACCTGAGTCCAACATGGGAACGGACCATGGACATTTGTTTTTTCCGAGACACTGAGGATGCTTACTAAATACCTTTTGATCAATTGTCCATGACTTAAGTTCACAGTGAACATGTCCCTCACTTAACATCACTCCTCTGAAATCTGTGTTTGTTCTAGTGTTTTAGAGGGCTCACTGTGGACATTCTTTTTCTGGGGGAGGCTTCTTTTGCCTTGAGTTGGTCGGTGTGAGTTTGACCCTTGAAGATGAGTGGAAAGCTCTGTGAGCTCACGGAAGAGATGTGGATCACGCCTGCATCATCTACGTGAGCACGTGCATTTTCCAGCGCCCTCCCTGTTAGAAACGCAAGACTAAGTCTGTCTGACGGACTGTAGCCGAAGTGATGGATGGCAGGTCCAGGCCAGAGCCAGTAGCGGGAATGTGAGTCCTCCCTGCTGCAGCCGGCCTGGAAGCCTCGTGTTGAGATGCTGGTGTCAGAGAGGGAGGTGGGAGCCACTGATCTGCAACAGACTCTGAAAGAACAACAAGTAATGAGTTAGGCCACTGAGATTTCAGGGTTTGTTACCACCGTATAGCCTAGCCTAACTTTCTGGAAGAAAGTTCACCACTGGGTTTTCATCTCTCCTCTCATTTTCAAGGAGGCGGAAAGAAGCGTCCCCACGAGAAGGTAGAAAGGAGCATGTTCGCGGTGTTTGAAAATGCATTCTGTTTGTCCAACACGGCCCTCGCCCCTCTCCGGTGACGCACTCCTTGTCACGGGTGGAGTGTGGGGTTTATGCTTCTTTGCATTCACCAAGTACAGAGCAGATGCTTGATAAATGGTGGTTGAATTGAGATGAGTGAAACTTGGCCCGCTGGAATGTCAGGTCTCCGTGGTGAGGAATTTGTCAGGTTTGTTCATGGCTTTCTACCTTAGAGGAGTGCCTGGTACACAGGAGATGTCTTAAAAGGGTGGGATGCAGATTTAAAGGGGTCAGAGTCCGTGGAACAGAACAGGCCAACGAACATGATCATGCAGCCTGGCAGGGGTGTCCTTCTGCACGTGAAGGCTCCCTGGATGGTGGCAGGACCAGGGAGCAGAGGCAGACAGGCCGATCAGTGAGGGAGAGTAACAATGAGGTCTGAGCACGTCACTCCCTAGCCCCCCCAACAGCGCTGTCACCCCCGACCTCTTTTCCCACTTCTCTCATTTGCTGCTGTCCAACCCAGTCCCGTTTTTACATAAAGCATTTTCATATGGTGGTGAGTCCAAATTTCAGAGGGTCCAGCAGGGTGGTGAAGGGAAGTCAAGTGAGGAGGAAGGTCAAGGCAGGGGCCAGGCAGAGGTGGAGGCTCACCAGAGGGAGGAGCTGTGCTGGGAAGGTGTTCTTAGTTGCTTCACTTCCCTGAGAAGATGACACCCCTTGTCTTTTACAGCATCGTGGGCCACTGGGCGTTTGCTGAAAGTTCTAGTGAGAACATGAGAGATACTGCTGTGGCCTTTTTTAGAGCTCCAACTTGGCTTGGTGGAGGCGGTTGTTGTGGCTTGAAACAGGATGGAAGACACTGGGGTTCCCAGAGCTCTCTGACCTTGGCCTAAGTTATCCTTGAGCCAAGAGGGAGGAGGAAATTGGCTTGTGCCCCAATGGGAGAGGTGGGCACTCCTGGGCATCCAGGCTGGTAGAGGTTGGCTCAAGGGACTGAATGGGTTGATTGACAATACAGCAAATATTCAAGGGAGCATTAATCAACTGCGGAAGTTGGTGGCACCAGTGGGAAGTGGAGAGAACTCTCAGGCTTAGGTCAAAGAGGAGTTCTTGGGGGAGCTGGGCCTTTAAAAGTGGGCGCATTTCTATATCTCTGCTGGAAGTGGGGGTAGGACTGGCTGAGCTGTGCAGGGGCAGTGTTTCGGAGAAGTCAAAGACTAGGTCAGATGAAAGGGCCCCTCGGTCCCTATTTGGCTTTTGGCCTCTGTACCAATAAGCACAGGATAAGAGAGTGTGGCGGGCATTCTCAGGGCACAGCAATGGGCTCGGGAAGTTGATTATTTGGCAGATTGGTGCAGTCTATCATATTGGCCTCCTTACGTGTTTTGTGGGTGTTTATAATTCTTGTTGCTCAATCCCAATGTTCCCACAGGGTTTTGTGGCAGGTATGGGATGGCTGCTGCAATCAACCACCCCTGGAAGTCTGGGGGAGGCAGGACAGTGGGCTGCTCTCCATGATTTTGTTTGCATTATTGGTTTGCATTATTATTGCAGGAGCTGAGACTAGTTAAGTCCCCTTTGTTTGTGCCTGGCAGGCCACCATGGGCATTGCTACCTATCAAGGAAGTCCTCATTAAGTTCTGTCTGCAGAAACAAATTCTGTTCTAAGCCATCCATCCTTAGATTTGCAGAGCAAGTGGCAGATGGGATGGGATTAAGGTAAAGGTAGGGGAGAGAGAAGGCTTCCCAATCATGGTGAGCAAGATGAAAAGGACAGAGGGGGAAGATGCCTTCCCTCCATTTCTTTGATGAGGACACTGAGTGTGGTGAGGCCTAGCTTGAGGAAGAAGAGGAATGAGAGGAAGCTCCTGGGTCCTTTATGTCATGCTTTTCCTCTGCCCCAGGTGACCCCTGTCCTCTCTGCCGTGGTGTCTCAACATCCTAATATATTTCCCGTTTGGAGAGCAATTCCAAATTGTGTGGAGGTCCCTGCTTTTCCCTTTAGAAGCTGAAGTGGGGGCTGGTGTGCCCTGTCCTGCTCCCTGGTACCTGGGCACATGCAGGTGATGTAGTCTTGGCAACTGGATGCTTCCCTCTACCTTTTCATGGAAGCAATGAGGGTCCAGCCAGGGCAGTGCATGACCAGTGACAGGAGGGGTACCAGGGGCCATAGACCAGACTGCGTCTGGGGGCGGGTTGTCCACCCCTCAGCTCCCTGGTCTCCTTGTTCTGCCTTTTGGCTGCTTCTCTTGCACCCCACGAGCTCTCAGCCAGCTTTCCAACACATCTCTTTCCTGTTGAGGTTGGAGTTGCTCTCTGTTGTTGGCAACTGAGAATCCCGATTGAGAAGCACACCCTTGGAACCCACAGCGATCCTGGTACCTTTTCTTAAATTCATGCCCTTGGTCCGTGTTGCTCTTTCAGTTGGGTTTGTAAATCTCGTCTTTCTGTTACAAGCTCATTGAGAGAAGTGATCACGTTCAAATTTTCTTCCCCAAGAGTGGCTATGTCATTTTGTTTACTCTGTAAACATTTACTGAATGATGAACAAATGAATAACTGTGGCTGAGTATGTGTGTTAGCTATCTACTAATGCACAGTGAATATCATAGACCATAAAACAGCAACACACATTTATTATCTCACACAGTTTCTAGGAGTTAGGGACTTGGAGTGGCCGAGCTGGGTGGTTCTCTCTTGTGGTTTCAGTGAAGATGTTGGCTGGGTCTTCTGAATACTGGACTGGGTCTGGGGACTCCCACTCAGGGGACTGGCAAGTCCGTGCTGGCTGTTGGCAGGAACCCTCCGTCTCTACCCACGTGGACCTGTTCGTTGGGTTCCTTGAGTATCCTTACAACATGGCGGCTGGCTTCCTCTAAAGCAAGTGAACCAAGGCAGGAAGAGAAGTTGCAATGTCTTTCATGATCTAGCTTCAGAAGTCACGTGCCTTCATTTCTGCAATTTCCTGTTGGTTACACGGGTCAGATCTATGCAGTGCGGGAAGGGACTGTGTGAGGGTGTGACTACCAGGAGGCAGGGGTCATTAATGCCGTCTTGGGGTCTGCGTCCCATCACATGGCTCACGAACGCAGACAGGAATGGACTTCTAGGGCCTGGGCCCATTTCCGTTGGACACTTTGGAGGTCACGGGGGAAGCTAAAAGTGACGTTGGCCAAGCTGGCTCTGAAGACTGACACCAGGGGCCTGCCCCCTGTGCTTGGTTGATCTTGCCCAGGGGTCTTCACTTTCAGTTTTCCTACTGTGGCGAGTGAAGCTGACCTAATGACCTCCTTGGCATCTATGCCGTGACCTTGAGAGGCCTGGAGGTTGGGTGGGGGAGGTGTGCGGGGCAGAGTTAGGAGGCTTCACTCAGAGGGACCGTACCCAAGGCCTCTCATCCCGGCAAACTCTCCTCATCGATGACCCTCTTATGACAGCACTAAGTTCTTCTCTTGCTCTAAGCAGGTGGAGTGGGTTGGATGTGTCCCTCCCAAAGTTCGTGTCTCCCTGGAATCTCAGAATGTGACCTATTTGAACATAGGGTCTTTGCAGGTATAATGTAGAATAAGAATTGAGATGAGAACTTTCTATCTCTTGTAAGGACTATGAAGTGTCCTTACAAGAGACAGAAATGGGCACAGAGAAGGAGGCGCGGTGACGATGGAGGCAGAGGCTGGAGGGACACGTCTGTGGGGGGAGGGACTCGGAGGACCAAGGGCGGGGGGAGAGGTGCGGCTGGTCCCTCTCCCAGGCTGTCCAGCAGGCGGCCATCCTGCCAACACCTGGCTTTCGGACTTCCGGCCTCCTGCACTTCGAGAGAATCGGTTTCTGTTGTTTTGAGCCACCTGAGGAAACGAATATAGAAGAAAAGAGAAAATACGACCTTTAAAAGACCTGCTGAGGCTGACCGTGGTTCCCAGTGGGTCCCTGGAAGCAGGAGGGGGCTGGGCAGGTGCTGGGGGGTGGCGGGTGAGGGCTCTTTCTTCCTCGCCTGGAGAACCTCACTCACCTCCGGCCTTAGGAGCAGACCTGTGGCTGCCTCCCCAGGGGTGTTCTGCCGGCTGGGGTCCTGGGGTGGTTGATACTTCAGTGTGGGGGTGAGGCCGGGGGGCCCCACCATCGGAAGAGGCACAGGGGCAACACAGGACCTGTCCTTTCCAACGGCCTATTCATTGACTTAACGATTCATTGATTGATTAATTCAGTAATTAAATTATTAATTCAAGGCTGAATGTGAGTGAACCCGAGCTGTCGTTTCTGCCCTCTTCGAGAGAATTGATTCCTACACGCCACCCAGGAATCAAATGCTTCTCCTGAAGCTGAAACCCTTCCAGTGAGGTGGAAGGAAGCTATCCCAACTCATACGCACTTAATCTTACTATTAGTGGTTTAATGGGTTTTTCCTTAACAGGGTATTCTCATTTTAAAGGTGAGACCTGGCCAACTCAGTGACGCCTCTCTAGTGCTGGCCGTTCCGCGCTGTGATCCAGGTACGGCTTCCCTTGTCCCACAGCTCATCCCACGGCGGAGGCGGTGCCTGGATTCCTGGGTGACGAGCTACGGGAGTGGGCGTCTCTGTGCGATGAGGGGGACGGGACTGGGACTGGGGCTGGGGCTGGGGGCAGGAGGGGTCAGGGGAGCTTCTCTGTCCCTGGGCAGCCTCATCCCCAGGCCCTCAGGAGAAGGTGGGCGGGGCAGCAGGATGAGGGTAGCTCACTTAGTCCAGGGCTTCTTCCTTGGGCTGGAGTTGACCTTGAGAGGGGTGGTGGCATCCCCCATCCCTTCTTCCTCTGGGGCTCTTTAATGCCAACCTCCACAGCCTGGAAATGGAATCCCTGGGACCCCTCCCCATCACCATTATTATAATAAACTCCAGGATTGTAGCCACGAAGCCTGGGGCCTCAGGAATGCAGCCTGTAATTACCTCGCTTCTAAATGCTCATGGTAATGGATGATCAGGCTCGTGCATCAGACCAGTTAAATTGCTGCACGACTCAGTCGCAGTTGAACTCGGCAGACAACACGCTCGAACTTGGCAAGTGGAGAGAATGTGAACTACTTCGGAACTGTTAACTTTCCGAACAACCTGGGGAGTTCCGAGGCAGCCTCTGGAAGGGAGAAGTTCGGTCAGTGAAGTCTTGGACCTCAAGGTAATTACCCATGACCACCTCCATTTACTGCCCACCTGGCCCCGAGTTGCTGGGGTGGGAGCCTGCAGCTACAGGGACGACCCAGTGATCTGACTGCTCACAGTGTGCCGGGCACTCTGTGGACGCTGGGGCCGAGGAGGCTGGAAACCAGACCACAGCAGGGCTCTGTCCTCCAGCAGGGTCGGACTCCCCTCTGGCAGGGTTGGACCCACACCCAGCTGTTTCAGGGGCCACCCTGGGGTGCGTTCTGTAGAGCTACAGACTGAGGGTCTGGGGATTCATGGCACCTGAGTCACTTTGCATGGGGTGTGGGAGATTGAGGAAGGTGTTATAGGGGAGGGGACATCTGAGCTGGGCATTGGAGAGCAGGTAGGCCTGGGGCCAGCTGAAGGGGATAGTTAGGGAGTGACCAAGCTGCCACCTTGGGTAGGGGAGGAGGCTGTGAGCAGTGTGGCTGGGTCTCTAGGTGAGTGGCAGGTGCAAAGGGAGGGAGAGAAGGAGAGGGTGGCACTGTTTCCAGTAAGGTGGGGACGGGCAGTGAGGCCAGAGCCACTGCCTTTCCCAAGGGACCACATTTGTGCAGGCCTCACGGGTAATAATCCAGCCACCACTCCCACCCTCCGAGGCAGTGCCTCAGCTGGGACTGAACACAGGCCGGTCAAGCCATGGTCCATCCAGCACGTAGGTCAAGGGGCCAGAGTTAGCTCCGTGCTCACTCAGTAGTGCTGCAAACCAGCTGGGTGGCTTCAGAGCTCTCGGGCGCTGTTCCTCCCCTCCCCTCCCACTGTGTCCTTGAAGAGGAGCCCTGGTCTGTGGGTGCTCATTTCCACCCCTGCTGCGAGCCTCTCCTCTCCTCCCCACTCCCCTTCCCTAGCTTGTGTTCTGAATGGGTCAGCCCCAGCTCGAGAGAACTTGACCTGGGGGTGAAGACCCAGCGGCAGGGAGGGTTGCAGGCGGGCTGCAGCTGGCCCTGTGCAGCTCTGGGGCGCAGCGCGCCCTGGGGCCCGTTCTGTCTGCCAGAATGGATATACGATGTGGCACTTCCCACAGCCCGGAGAAGGGCTGCTGTGCCTGCCCCCGGAAGCCATGCGGCTCTCGCCCACCTCACCTCCGCTGTCTCCTCCTCCTCCCGCTGCCTTCCTTTCACCCACCAGGCCCGCTGCTTGCCGAGCGCCTTATACATTTGCTGTGACTCTTTATTTCCAGATTAGCCGCCGTGCACGCAACATGGAGCGTCCCTGATTTGAGGAGCAAAACAGTGATTACTAGATTGGTTCTCTCCCGCAGAATGTGGAGGAACAAACAATGCCACACAATTTCAGTTTGTATGGCGTCTTTCAAACCACGCAATGCCCCGGGCACAGCGCGGAGTTGCTGTAAATAATACAGTTGCTGAGATAAACATTCTAAACATCTTTGCATCGAGCTCCATTTCGTCCTGCTGTACTGGGCCAGGGAGGCTGGAAGGAAAGAGGTGGCGGCCGCAGCCCCGGGGCCCTGCGGGGGAGGCCAACAGTGGTGTGGCTGGAGGGGCGTCGGTGGGCGGGAGGTGGGGACCGTGGTCAGGAACTGCTGCATTTACGTGAGGTCAGGATCCGGGCTCAAAGTGGGGAGAGGTAGGTGGAGGCCCTGCAGAGACCGGGAGTCTGAACCCTGCTTGGGTGGGGGCCCTCCACCTCAGACCCGGCTAGGAAGGGGCGGGGAGATGGAAGACGGGAGAGGTGGTTCCTTTTATGGGAGTCTTTAGGGCACCGTAGGACCCACATGGGCTGGTCTGGTCCTGTCTGTTTCACTAACACGATCAGAATGTTGGTGTCTCTGCGAGGGGGTGGTTATGGGTCCTTAGATTCCTCTCCAGATCTGACGGTCTCTGAGTCCCTGATTCTGTGGCCCCCACAAACCCTCGGGTGTGAAACCATCGGGGGTTCTGCCACTTACCCTCTCCTCCTTGCCTGCTGCCGGAGTCCACCCCCAACCGCCCCCCCTCCCCGCCCAGCTTCCGTTGGAACAACCCCCCAGCCCTACTCCAGGGCTGGCTCTGGAGAAGGGGAGCGTGGGCCTGGGGAACTAGACCTTCACTGAATAACCAGTCCGCCTCTGAATCTTCCTGTGTGACCTTGGGCAAAAGACAAGCTCTCTGACTCTCCATCTTGCCAACTGGAGACAGGCGTGCAGATACCTGGCTACCGGTTTGGGGGAGGATTCACTGAACTAATATGTGCAGGTACCTAGTATATTGTCTGGCGCCCAGTGAGTACACGGTAAGTGGTTATTATTATTTTATTTCTCGGCGATGGTGATTCCATCCACTGAGAGGAAACGCACTTGGCCCTGGGGGGGAGCACTTGGGGACGGAGGGGGGTGGCAGGGGTGCCAGGAGAGGTGGCCGGACACCCTGCCCCGCTGGACCTGCGCCCAGGCACCCTGCTGGGGCTGCCTCTGGGGTGGGCTCCTGGAACTCGCTCTCGTTTTCAAGTTGCTGGAGTTTTGTTCATCAGTTCCTCCTAATTTGGGCGAGGTTCGCCATATGGAGAGCAGGGAACGGTGTTAAAAAAGCTTTCACACATAGATAGTGCGGCACTTTCTCTGCTAAATGAGGACTCTCTTCCCCAGTGCAGATTTCACACGCCGATCTCCAGGGTGTTGAGTTCCCTCCTCGACGGGAGTGGGGTTGCCGGGGCCCTCGGAGCCATTGTCTCGGGCCGGCGGGGTCCTGTTCCGACCCCAGGAGAAATCCCGTCTTCTCTTTCCTCCCTGGGGGCGCGGCTCTTCCAGCCCTCTCAGGTGGACCGGCTTGGCTTCCGCGACCAGGCCTCGCGCGCGCGCCGGCTCCCCCTGCCCCAGGCAGCTCGGCTGCCAGGCCCGCGTGCCGGGGTCTCCCGGGATCCCCTCTGGATGCTGCTCGCGTCTCCGTCTGGAAGGGAGCTGGGCTGTTCTGAATTGAGCCCAAGCCCCCTGTTCCCCAACCCACAGCGTATTCTCTAGAACTTTCTCTCCCAGCCAAGACATCTGCCACAGTGTGACTCCCCGCCCCTCCTCCCCCTACTTCTCCTGGCCTGCTGCCCCAGCGGGCCTGCTTTAGTGGTTAAAAATAAACCTCTTCACTTGCCTACCGGCGGCTGCAGTGTGCCGCCCTTCACCTCTGAGGGTGGCGCCTTTCCTGCAGGTGCTCCTGAGGGCGCTCCCTCCGCCAGCTGGACGGCGTCCCTCCCCGGTTGTCACAGCGTCCGGCTTTGTCTGCCCAGGTGGGGCTGCCCTTTGCAGGGGGTGGCACTGGGCAACTGGTTCGACCTCAACTCCTTCTTTTAGTGATAAAAGTGACAGTAGCCATCTGCCAGCAGTAACGACTGACTCGTGCTGGGACTTACACATTATTACCTCATTTTCTACTTACAATAACCAGGTGAGACCCGTGTGATGATACCCTGACTTCAAGGAGGGGAACCTGAGGCTCAGAGAGGTTAAGTGACTGGTGCAAAGTTGCACAGCTAGTGAGTGAGTGACAGAGCTGATGTTCAAACCCAGGTCTACTGACTCCAAATCTTGTACAGTTTCCATCACCACCCCCTCCACCTCATCCTAGCGCTAACACCCTTCAAAGACGTGCCACACCTGGTTCCGGGGCAAACACCACATGGAAATGCCGTTGAAGACCGAACCTTAAGAACTGTGGGAAGAGAGCGTTTTCCCCAGCTGGCTGGTTTTCTGGGCCGGTGTCCTGGGTCGGGATAGAGGAGTGAGAGGCAGCCCATCGGGGTGCAGGGAGGGCTCGGGTGGACCTCTGCCACCCGCATGGGTCCGGCCCTTCTCGGGCCGGCTGCCCAGCATGGCAGCGACTGAGCTCTCTCACCCCATCCGCGAAGGCAGGAGTTCTGCATTTCTCCCAGCAACTCCTTCCTCCGGTCCCTCAGCCAGCCCCTAAGAAACTCAAATCCCAGAGGCAGCGACATTGGGCCTGAAGGTTTCTTCTCACTTTGTCAGCTCGTAGCTCTCATTCGGCCAGCAGTTGGACAAGGAGAGCGCCCACGAGGGAGGGCAGCATCGGGGCGAGGACTGCGCATGAGTGGCTTCGCTGAGGCTTGCTGCTGCAAACTTTATTTAAAAACCACAGCATCTCACTGACCTTCTCTCTCAAGGCAGATACATAAGAAGCCAGTGAGAGGAAGGATGTCTTTTGTCCAGCAGACCTCTGTTGGACCCAAATGAAAGCCTGTCTAGAGGTCCAGTGTCTTTCTTACTTGGCTGTTAAATTGGGAGAGTTGGTGGGTGAGTGGCAGGGCCCGGGGTGGGGGGAGGCAGACCCCAAAGCAGAGGGGAGGAGGGGCACGGGCTCGGTGAAAAGCGAACTCAAGGGCTCTTCTGCACAACGAGATTAGCACGCTGTGAGCATTTCCATGCCAAGGTGCTAACGCAATAATACACGTGAATTTGCCAACTTTTCAAATTGAATGTATTTGATTATTTGCTTTTAATTAGTGTGAGTTTTGGAGTATGTACAGGATTGTCAGGGATACACGCAAAGCCTCCTCCAGCCCATGGAGCCTCCTCTCAGTGAAGACGGACTGGATTGTTCTTTTTTAGCTGTGGAGAATGAGATTTAACAGCTCTGTTAAATGTTTTAGCCCACTTCCATTGTGCCTCTGTTTCAACCTACTGGCAAGACCAATTGAAGGGAGAAAATAAACCTCTTATCTGATCTGGTGCTGAGAGCTGCTCCCAAGAATTTTCCAGCCCAACTTTGGCTCTCCTCTAACGTCTCTGTTTTGTTTTGTTTTGTCTTTTCTCTCCTTTTTCTTTCTAGAGTTGGCTGTTAAGCCGACTTTTCTCTCCTCTCCTTTCCCTGTGTGTTTTAGGAAACATCTATACACATGAATGAAAACGTGGGCAGGGACAGGCAGAGGAGACAAAATGTGTTTATAAAGCTTAGAAGCGTTTAGTCCGCTCTTTCTGTGCGCCGAGGGTCTGAGAGCACCCCGGGTTTGGTGTCCACACGGTGGGCGCCCGGGCTGGTGGGGGCCCTGTGCCAGATCAGGGGACAGTGAGGCCCAGCGGAGGCCGGTCTCCCCAGGCTGGTGTGGGGTGGAGTCAGCTATGAGGCGTAGTCCCTGTGGTCCCGTCTGCACCGTGGGGACGGCGCTATCCTGGCTGGCACACCAGCAACTGCATCTTTCTTTCTTTTTTTTAATCCTTACTGGAAAACATGCTTATTGATTTTAGAGGGAGGGGAAGGGCAGGGGGAGGGGGGCGAGAGAAAGACAGAGAGGGAAAGAGAGAAAAACATTGATGTCAGAGAGTCATTTTGATTGCTTCCCTCTCACATGCTCCTCACCTAGGGACTGAACCTGCAACCCAGGTATGTGCTCTGACTGGGAATTGAACCTGTGACCTTTCGGTTTGTGGGATGACGCTCCAACAAGTTGAGCCACACTAGCCAGGGCTGCATGTTTCGTTTTGTTATTTTATCCAGAATTCTCCCCTTCCTTCCCATGGGAGTTTTGCGTGCAATGGTCATGGTCATTTACAGAAACCAAAACAAGTCCTTCTTTAGCCCCAAACTTCAAGAAGCAGGATGAGGTGGAGAAAGTGTAGTTGATCGATCTTCTCTCTCCTTTCCATCTCTTTCTATTTGCTAACGGGGAGAGAGAGGTGGGGGGCTTTTCCACCCCCCGTGACTTTCTTCCCTGCCTTTTCAGGCCTGTCACTCAACTTGCCTCTGCCCCACGACACTGGGGACTCCGACAGAGACCGAAGCCCTCGCTGGCGGGCTTTCCCCCTCGCTGTCCCAGCAACTCGCCAGGGCCCTGGAGGGGCTGCCATGTCGCAAGACCCCTCAGACACATTCTGTGGACGGCCGCTCACTTACCCATTACCTACACAATCTCTCAGTTACATTAAAAAAAAATCTTTCCCCCCCTTAACAATAGAGAGGAACAAATGGTTGACAAATAACAACAGCAGCAGCTCTCCAACAAAAGCACGCAATTATTACAATTATACTATCCTTGATTAGGCTGCCATGCATTGCATTTCAATGTAATTGATGTTGTAGGTTGACACATCGGACACCAAATATTCTCGCCTGTCCCTTCTCTCTTTTGTTTCAGAAGCTGATTTGCATTTTCTATGCTTTTAGTAATGAAGACTTAGCACTTTTCCTCCATTAGAAAAAAAAAGAGAGCTACAATAATCTGCAACTCGGCACTTGTTTAAGGATTCTGACCCTCGCAAATACCACTTTGCTTCACACATTAGCTGCTTACAAAGAAGGAAGCTAATGTATCATCTAATTGGGCAAACCACTGCATCTGATTTCTCTCAATCAGACTATTAGCTTCGTAATTACCCATCTGCCTCGTGTGGAAAAACGGCAAGGCGCGCACCCAGCTAATAACGTTCTCAAGAGCTCTCCACCACAATGAGAGGAGGCGACGTGGAGGGAGATGGTCTCTAACCGTTTCGGTGCCGAGGTGGTCACACAATGCAGTAGGCCTTTGCCAACCTTCGCCCGCCTGAATGTGTTTCATTATCTGTCTTTAATTAGTTGGAGGTTTGGGGGTCTGTTCAGGATTGCCGGCCCTGCGGCTGCGGTGGTGGCGGCCGCGGCACACGCTGAGGATGGTGACCATGGGAAGGTGAGGAGGAGGCTTCCTGTGACCTCTGCAGGAAACGCTTTGGTCGAGGGAGGAATGTCACTGGCTTGGCAGGCATCCTTAAAAGGGAATAAAGATTCCCCCAAGGTCGGGTCAGAGCGTGTCACTCCACTTCGTGTTCCTTTTCTTCTCCTGGGGTTGGGTTCCCCCCTTTCGCCTCGCGGGAGAGGACGCCCCCTTGCGGCCTATTCCCGCTCCTGCCCAAATTTACCTGGGGCCCTGGAATTTCCCATCGGTGTGTGTGTTGAGTAGCGCAGTGACCGCTCTGACTTGTCACGATTTCTCCTGGCTCACTGTCACCTGGTACCGTGTCCTAGATGCTCTTTTGTCCAGCGTGGGGCTTGTCGGTGGTCTGAAGGTTGTGTGACCTTGGGCACGTCCCAGGTCGGCCCCTCCCCGCCTCCTCTGTAACTTGGGAGAGGAGGCTGGCCGGCGCCGTCCTCGGGGACAGGGTGGCTGGCACGGGGCTACATTTGGGAAGGCAGGTGGGGCTGATTCTGGTGCCAGCGGAAGTGAGTGGTTGGCTCCCATAACCCCGCCACTGGGGAAGCTCGGTTGTTTTTTCTGTACCCTTCGATGTCAATTTCATTGGAACAAAAGATTCCAGCTAAAAATTTTGAGACCAACTGGACACACATGGCTAATAATGTCTAATGACTTAATGTCTATCTCAAGTCAATAAACTGTGCTTGCACGGTACCGGGATTCACCATCTAACAGTTGGTTAATTTAGCCCGTGGCTGCTGCTATTTACATAGGAGGTTAGCAGAGCAAAATGGAACCTTTTAAGGCTAACACAAGTGACGAATTTTACTTTTGTGTATTTTTTTGTAGCCAAAGTTTAATATGATTTTAAAGACTCACTGATAGCTAATACTAACGTATTAAGCTGAGAATAGAAATTTACATATTTATTCTATGCCCCCCAGAAAAACATTAAAAAAAATCCCTACTATGTGTGTGTCATGGCGAGAGGCCTCATAGATAGATAATATGTATATTGGGCATAGTCCCTGCTAAATGGAACTTTGAGTGGTGAATGAAAGGTACATTGATCCCTCGTGCAAGTGAGAGGCGAAGTCTCAGGATTCTTGGCTGAAATAATTTAGGACTGTATAAATGTAACTACTCCTTCACTGTTAAGGAACTGAAATTACATCCAGCCCTTTGGAGGCAACCGCGAGGCTGATGTGGCCCCCGGTGAAAATGGGTTCGACAACCCTGCTCTATTGGTTTAATTGGACTGGATGTCTTATATTTTGTGTGAATGCTACTGAAACTTTATTATTTTTCTGCTTATAATTATATTTTTGCTTTGTGTTGACTCCTGCAAATATTTATTTCTCTTAAATCCTTTTGTAACATATGCTTTTGGAGGGGACGTGTAAAATATCTACCTAGTTGGTGGGAAGAGTCCTGGGGGAAACAGAGCCCAGTCAGGCTATGTCATTTGTCCGGGTTCCACAGGGCCGAGCACAGTCGAGAAATCTTTCCTGTGTCAAGGGCTTCTTGTTCCAGATGTTTTGGCCCTAGCTGTGACATCTGCTACAACTTCCTCATTTTTCATTGGCATGAATCGTGTAATTTGTGAGCATCTATTACAGCTCTCTCAGTCTCCCCTGGAAGTGTGGGGTGCTGAGCTGCCTGCGCCCACCCAGCCCCACCCGGGGGCAGAGGTGAGGAAGAAGATGCTCTCACGGCTCCTGTGCTGTGGGCCTGAGTTTACAGTCTTCACGGTTCTGCTACCACCGCCTCTTCTGTCATCAGCTGAGCGCCTGGTCTGGGCTCCTCCTCCGCTGAGGAGTCCCTGTTTGCAGTAGCCTCCGCACAGCCCGGAGGTCGAGGTGAGAAGTGACTTGGGCGCCCATCACCCAGGCAAAGAGTGCAGAAGAGCAGGGAAGAGGCCGTGGGCCTCCGATTCCGGGAAGCCCCACATGTAGAAACCCGTGAAACACGCTGCCTGGGACACGCCCTCCATGTAGCCCCGACTGAGAATCATCAGTTGGGGTCAGGCCTGCAGCAAGCACCTCCGCTTCCCACTTGCCTCTAGTCACCACCACTGCTCCCTGGAGGCCTGTAGGGACCTGATCTCGAAGGACCCCCGCAGGGAAGGAGGTTCCGTACTGTGTGGGCTCCTGTCCTTTTCGGAGTGGAGACATCCATGAGTTGTTTTTTGACACTGTCTTTTCGCTCCCTCCATTTTCATTTACACATGTCATATGACCTTTAAAATAATTATAATTCTTCTGAGAAATTGATGGTCACCTCTTCCTCATCAGCACAGAGCTGGGGAAAGCGGGACAGACAGGGTGGGTGCAGTGAAACAGGGCCTCAGTGGGGACTCCGGGGTGAGCTCCAGCTTGAACGACCCTCAGGAAGGTCTTCCCCGTCTCTCACCACTGTCCTCCCACCGCTTTCTAGGTCTTTCTTCAGAGGACACGAGCATCGTACTAATACCCAGACAATTAGAAATACGGCCAGCTTTCTATTGATTATAAGTAGATTATGTGGCAGTTCATCTCTGGCAAATCTTGCTTTCGTCTCTTGGTTAACATCTCTGTTGGTTACTTAATTTCTTTATTGCTTTTATAACCATTGCCATCTGCTCCTGAAATTGGAATTCAACAAGAACGCGAATGCTGAAGCTTTCGAAATGAAAACGCTGACTTTGAGGCCAACGAGCCTGGGGAAGGTAGTGGCCGTAGAGGAGGGGTGGGCTCCGCTTCAACTGACCGGAGGCTGCTCCGCGTCAGTCGGCCTCAGCCGTCGTCGGACCGTCTCCCGCTGGTTTATTGATGAGGAAGCCAAGACTTCGATCGGGTTTAAGTCTCGTCAAATGTCACAGAGCTCCTTGGAGGAAGCTCTGATGCTAGCTAGGGTCTAGGTCTGAATATCTTTGTAGCCTATCACAATCTTATTTATCAGTCCGAAAGGTGAAAGAAACTGCTCATTTTCAACATGGAGTGTATGGCTGGGCAGAATTGCATAGGGGGGCGGAGCTGAGACATGGGATAGTTCTAGCGTCCCAGCTCCCCTGGACTTCTGTCTTTACGGGGCAGTTTCACGGCTTGGTGTGTGATGTCATGAATAACCAGGACATTGGGTATCCCTGAAAGAAAAAGCCAGCAGAACCGCAGACAACAGCACAGAGACTCCAAAGTCATTTAGCACACAGAAATTATTTCGTATTTATCTGGTGTGTGCATTGCCTTGGTGAGGACCCTCGCGTTTCTGTGGACGGCGAGGAATTGGTGTTATTTATGCCTTCATGTAGGAGTCAGAATACGTGCGACATCCTCAGCATCTGGACCAAGTCCAGTCGGTATTTTTTTCCCCATCTGCTCCCGGTATTTTAAGTAAAAATGTTTGTATCTGCATCCCCCAAGCCCTGTTGTAAAGTGTAAATCATGCCATTATATCTGGTGAAACCACAGTGTCAAGCAACAATTCACAAAGCCACAAAGATTCTCTGGAGTAATTTTCTTGTTCTCGTTGATCAATTTTATATTTTCCCCTTGGCCATATGCGCACATTAAATGGCACTAATTCAGTGAGAAAACTCATAAGGGATAATATTTCAAGTGGCGCAAATGGCAGTGATGCCTTTACAAGTATCTATTTTGTAATTGTCTCCGCTCTCTACCTGAATCTGCTCTTCACTGTTTCGGGGGAGTGAAATGGATGCACAAGTGGGGAGGGGCTGCGGAGCCAGGGAAGCGGGAGGAGAGCGTTCCAGTTCAATTAGGTGGAAAAGCAGGAACATCTCAAGTCAAGAACGGTGTGGCTGCAATGATCCCCTCTGGTGAGGATTCCATTATCTGACCTGGAGAGCTGACAGGCGGGAGAGCAGGCCAGTGCTGGCTGGTCAGGGTGGGCGCTTGCCTCGGAATAGCTCCCACCTGGACCTCGATGGAGAACTTTATCTAGACTCCTTTAAAATGTTTTCAATGATAACATTTAGTAAAATTGTAAGGTTACAACATATATACACACGCATATTTATTTCAGGCACAACATGTGTACATAATCCATGGTTATACAATATGATCTTTTTTTGTAAACGGAACACACCTGTGTAATGACCGCCACACACAGCAAGAGGCAGAACTGCCTCAGCTCAGCCGCCCAGAACGTTTGCTCTTACCCGCCTCTGACCTTTACCTGCTCTTCCCCAGAGGTCGCTGCGGTTCCTACTTCCATTGCCATTTATTATCCAGCATGTACTCTTCCGGGAGGCTTTTGTTTGTTTATTTTTTATTCAATGAACATTACATTTGCGTGATTCATTCATGTTCATGCAGAATATGGCGGCATTCTGTTCATGTTCATTACTCTGTTGCGTTCCCTTTGTGTGTGTGTGTCTACGTGTTTCCCATTGCTCATCCGTTCTACCACCACTGACAGGCACTTGAATTGTTTCCAGCTTTGGGCTTTCATGAAGAGTAGTGTTACGAACATTTGTGCACATGCCTTTTGGGGAACATTGTGTGCCTACGCTGGGCATATACTGAGGACGAATGACTGATGTACAGGGACTGTTTATGCTCAGATTTGGCAAAGATTGCCAAGCAGGTTTTCGAGGCGGTTGAACCAATTTTTACTCTTGCCATCAGTATATGGAATTCCAATTGCTTGACACCCTTCCTAACATTTAGTATGATCAGTTTTATTTATGATTTTAACTGTGTCAGTGGGGGGGTGTACTGTATCTCACTGAAGTTTTAATTTTCATTAATGACCACCTTTTCATGTTTACTGGCCGCTCAAGTATTTTTAAAAGGTCCTAGAACAAGTCTTTTGTCTGTTTTTTTTTTTAAATCGGGCTCTCTATTTTTCTTTTTTGATTTATTGATTTTTATGTATTCTGGACACGTCATACACACACATTTATTAATATTTATATCAAATATCTTCCCCCTCTCTTGCCTTTCCAGTCTCTTAATGCTGTATTTTGATGAGCTTTTAATTCTTCATTTTAATGAAATACAGTTTACTTCAGTCTCTTTTATAGGTTTTGCTTTCAGTTTAAGAGCTCTTTACACATATTCAGCATTGTGCATAGATCCTCTTATTTTACATTCTAGAACTGCACCATCCAGTACTGTAACCAATAGCCTCACTTAGCTACTTATCTCTCAACAGCTCTATTGAGGTGTAATCAACATACAATGAACTACACATTTTAAAACATACAGTTGGGGAAGTTTTGACAGATGCACAGCCACAATCAAGATAAACATATCAATCACCCTCCAAAGTTTCCTTGCGCCTCTTTGCAGCGGTTCCCTCCCGCCCCCTCCCTGTGTTTAGGCCGCCTCCGGCCTGTTTTCCGTAACTGTGGTTTGTCTGTCCTAGGATTTTATATAAAAATAACCATACAGCATGCACTCTTTGTATCTTTTTTTGGCCTGGCTTTCAGCATAATTATTTTAGAGATTTATCATGTTTAGTGTATCAATATTTTACTCCTTTTTATGGCTGGATTATATCCCAGGGTATGGATATGCTACAATTTATTTGTCCACTCACCTATTGATGAACATTTGGGTTTTTTTTTTTCAGTTTTGTGCTACTATAAATACAGCTTTCACAAACTCGTATTAGTTTTCCATTGCTGCCAGAACAAACTATCTCAAGCCTAGTGGCATAAAAACAGTTTCATTATCTTATAGTTCTGTAGCTCAGAAGTCTGACACGAGTCTCAGTGAGCTAAAATCAACACATCAGCAGGGCTGATGTTTCTTTCTAGAGACTCCCCTGGAGGATCCACTTCCTGGCTTTTTCCAGTGGCTGGAGGCCACTCACATTCCTTGGCCTGTGTTCCCCGCAGCAGCCCACCCCGAGTCTGCAAAGCCAGCAATGTTGCATCTCTCTGACTTTTCTTCTGCCTTGAACCACAGCTGGGAAAGATTCCCTGCATTTAAGGGCGCACGTGGTTAGACTGAGCCCACCTGGAAGATCCAGAATAATTCCTCATCTGAAAGCCCGTGACTTTAATTACCGCAAAGTCATGTTTGCTAAGTAAGGTAGCACCTTCACACGTGCCAGGGATTAGCGCGTGGGCGTTTAGGCGGGTGGGGCGAACCATTCTGCCTGTTCTGCGGGCGTCCTCACGCTTTGGTTTCTCTTGGCTGAAACCTGAGAGTGGGATGGCTGGATCACGTGGTAGATGCATGTTTAAACTTTAGGAAACCGTTTTCCAAAGTGGTTTAACATTTACATTCTCACCATCCATTGAAGAGAGCTCCGGCTGCTTTTCCACATACTCGCCAACACTTGGTATTGCCTATCTTTTTGATGAATATCATTTTAGTTGGCATGTGCTGGTATCTCACTGGTTTAATTTTAATTTTTCTAATAACTAATTATGTTGAGTATCTTTTCATGTGCTTGCCGTCCATAAACAGGCATACCTCATTTTATCGTTCTTGGCTTAATTGCAGCACAGGTGTTGCGGTTTTTTAAAATAGAGGGCAAGACGCGGCCGCAGCAGGGAGACGCGGCCGCAGCAGGGAGACGCGGCCGCAGCAGGGAGACGCGGCCGCAGCAGGGAGACGCGGCCGCAGCAGGGAGACGCGGCCGCAGCAGGGAGACGCGGCCGCAGCAGGGAGACGCCACCTCACTTCGTTGGGGTTCTCGCTGCGTTCCGGTGGCCCGGGGCCGAACCGTAGTTCTCTCAGGTATGTCAGTGTTTTCTTTGGTGAAATGTCTGTTCAACTTTTTGCCCACTTTTAAAATGATTTGTTTTTTATTATTGAGTTTTTTGAGTTTTTAGAAAATATCCTGGGCTTACGTCCTTGATCAAATATACAATGAGCAAGTGTTTTCTCGCAGCTCGTGGCTTATCTTTTTATTCTTCTTACAGTGTCTTCTGAAAAGCAGACTGAATCTGGCAAATCCAGATTTATCAGTTTGTTCTTTTGTAGATCCGCCTTTGTTGTTGTACCTAAGAAGTCTTTGCCGAACTCAAGATCAGAACGATTTTCTCTAATTTTTTCTAGAAGTTTTACAGTTTTCAGAAGTCTATTAAGTGGTGGTGGTGATAGTAGGTATTCTTGTTCCTGATCTTTAGGGTAAAAACCTTCAATATTTAACCATTAATTATGATGTACGATAGAATTTGGGGGTAATACCCTTTCTCATATCAAGGAAGTTCCCTTTCTATTTCCTGGTTGATAATTTTTTTTTCTTTCTAGTATGATTTTTGATGTATGTTGGATGTTATAGAATGCTTTTTCTGCATCTGTTGAGATAATTACATGTTTTAGTGTTTTTTTGGTCAATGTGATAAACTACATTGATGATTAAACTGTAAATCAACATTTTATTCTTGGATTAAAATAAGTTGTGATGTATTTTCCTTTTTAGATGTCGCTAGATTCTATTTGCCTATATTTTTGCTGAGTAAGATTTTTAAAAAAGACTTGAGTTTGTTTATTAGAGACATTGGCCTATATTTTCTTATGATGCACTTATCGTGTTCACAATCAAGGCTTTGCTGGTTTTATTTAAAGAGCTGGAAAAATGTCAGTGTGAGATTGGTGTTACTTCTTTCTTAAATGTTTGGAAAAGTTAACTGAAAGTTCTCTGGGTCTGGAATTCACTTTATGTGCTTTTAAATTATGAATTTAATTTATGAATAGATATAGGCTATTTAGATCTTTCATTTGTCTTTATGTCAGTTTTGCTAAGTTGTATTTTTAAATTAAAATTTGTCCATTTCATTGGAATTTTCTTTTTGCACTTTGTGCTTAATTTGCTGTTACTTTAGCTTCTTGAGCAGGATGCTAAGACAGTGTTCAGTCTTCATTATTTCCTAATATGCAAATTTAAACTATAACTTTTCCTCCAAATACTCTTTCGTTGTATTTTACAAGTTTTGATAATGTAGTTTATTTCATTTCAAATTGTCTTCTGATGTTCATTTTGAGTTCTTTCTTGGTCCCCATGTTATTTATAATTTTTTCCATCTGTGTGCCTATCTTTATATTGGGTCTGTTTTGTTTCTATAAAGCAAAAGTCATTTTTCAATTTCTCCAATAACTTTATTGATTTGGATGTTTTGAGTAGGTTGCCTATCTCCCACTATTGGCTTTAAGTGGGTAGAGGCCAGGGGTGCTGTTAAACATCTTCCAGTGCATAAGACAGCCCCATGGCAAAGAATTATTTGGCCAAAATGTCAAGAGCACCAAGAAACTTTGCAGACCACTTTTGACAGGTTCGACCAGTCATTTTCTCCATACACTGCACAAATATTTTTTTGCATTTCAGTTGCATTTTTACTTTTCTTGAAATAATGAAGCATAATACACCAAAAATGTTGTGTATCTTCTTCCTTCTTCAGTATTAAAGTGGCTATACAAAAATTCACCAGTTTTTCTATAAGTTTTTTTTTAATGCACGCTGATATCACAGCTGTCACAGTACAGTCTAACAAAGTTGTTTTGAATGAAGTTGAAGACAACTAAGCACTACTGGAGCCATTGCATGGAAAAAACTAACCGGACTTTTTGGTCACCCAATATTTTCTGCTACTCTATAATCCAGCTGAATAACCTTTACTTTTGATGTATTAATCTGCTGTTAAATGCATCTCTTTAGTCCCTGATTTCTGTAATTGCATTTTTTGTATTAGAAGTTCAATACAAAATAATTCACTGGTGAAATTTCCATCTTGTCATACATCATCTGTAACATATTTATCATCATTAAGTTCTGTGTCTGATAATTCAAATATCTGGATCACCTGTGAGTGTTTCTGTTGTCTATTTTTCCTTCAATTGTTAATGCTTTGGTCCTATCTCCTGGCATGCTTCATAACTTTTGGTTAAATGCTGGACATATACTGGAAAAATTCTAAGGGTCTTGATGATGTTATGTATCTTCATAGAAGACTGACTGATTGATTGATTGAATGGGCTAACAGTTAGGCTAGGGGCAGATTCCTTTGCTTCTATCAGTATTAAGACGGTCAGGACAGTTTTAGGTTTTATGTGGCCTCTCTCCATGTGGATGGCTTAAATTCTGCTTTTTCCTTTTGGTGTCTCAACCAAAATTCTGGTGTGCAATCAAGGCCTCTCCTTCTTAGTGGGCCCGTATTCCAATTTCAGTCTTTGCACTCTGTACAACTGGTAAAAGTAATTTTTTAAAAAAACATTTGAAGCCACTTAGCAGCTATTTTCTGCTTGATTTCCCAGCTTGTTATTCGGGGCTGCTCAGGATTTGGTGAAGTTCTTTAAAAGCAAAAGCTGCACAGAATTTTAGTCTTATTTCGAGGAGATTCTCTCTCCTTTAGGACCTTGGTTTCCTAAGTCATTACTGCCTTGGTGTCCCTGGATTCCAGCTCCTGTCTTCCCAGCACTGGGGGGCTGTGTGTCCCAGGTCTTGGCCTGGGACTCCGCCTCTGTGCCCCGTGATGTAAGCTGGCAAATGCCCTTACAGGAAGGAGCAGCAGAGAAAAGCGTTGCTCGCTGCAACATGTGTTTCTCATTTCTTCAAGACCCTGGACCCTCAAATCCTCATTACCTTGATTTCTCTCTGTTGCCTTTAAATAGTTTGATTTCTCCCCAGTTTTATAATTTTCTGGCAGATTGGTTTGAGGCAAACTTCTTTCTCATAGTTTGGTTGATGACTAATTCCCTTAAATAAGAGTTGTCTGTTCTCATTGCTAAAATTCAGAAGTATCTGTTGGTGTGAGCATTGCCTCCACGTGGTGGTTCCCAAGCCCAGCGAAAGGCTGATGTGCTGTAGGGGAGCTGGGTTCAGGGGTGCACACACACACTGGGGTGTGAGATGCGCATTAAGTTAAGGATCAGCACCTGGTGAGCAAACTCAGGCTCTGAGAAATTAAGAGTTCTCCAGTGCCACACACGTCTGGGCAGCAGCAGGGTCAGACCCTAACCTTGGCAGGATGACTCGAAGCCCAGCGAGTTTTCACTCCTCCCGCTTTTGCACAATTCTAAGCACATTCTGGAGCATGGTTCACTTGGCAAAAGTGTGGTTGCCACTTTCTGCCTGGCCCATCCCTGCTGCCGTCTGGGTCAGACGCCTGCCCTCATGGCCCAGAGCCTCATGCGGCTGCTTGTCTCTGTCATTCCACGCTGCAAGCCCTTGAGGACCAGGTAAGTGCTTGCTTGCTGAAGGAGCAGAACTGTGCTATGCACCTAAGAGGAACTGACACTCCTTGAAGTGAGAAGACAGAAGTTTTTGGTCCCAGAAAGGAAGGGCTGCATTTCACAGGGAAGCAAGGTTTTGATGCCCTATGAGTAGTACAAAGAAAAATGAGAATTAAGTCCAGAAAATTACTGGCTATGTTTAAGGACTATAAGCTGCGTTAGACGTGACTTTGAAGATGTCTTTAACCTCCCTATAAAAATGACATCCTGGAAGTGGGAAGGTTACCTGTTGCTCATGCAGCCACCCCTGCTAGAACAGCAACGTTTGGCATTTTCTGGTCTTGTTCAGGTTGGGGGCAGCTAATGGCCTTGAGATGGCATAAAGGTGTTTTGACATTTTTCCCTGTGTGAAAGTCGCTAGCATTAATTAGAATGATACCCATCACCTTCGCTTTATTAGTTGATGTTTTCTGAGTGCCTATAATAGTGCCTGGTAGTTTGTAGATGCTCAGTGATAACTGATGAATGAATGAATGAATGAATGAATGAAGTACCATATTCAAAGTGGCTCAGCTGAGTGTATGGGCCCTAGATCTAGGTACTGGATCTCCCCATTTTACAAAGAGGAAAAATTTCACCCAGTTTAGTATACTTTGCTCTGTGAAGGAAGGGCCGTGGACTGGAGCTTGGGAAGGCACACGGCAGGGTCGAGCTGGCTGCCAGTCCCTTGAGGGACCCGTGCTTTGCTGGGAAAGGAGAAGTTGTTGAGGACGCCACACCCTCGTTATTGTGGCCCACCCCTCCTCCCGGGAAGGGGTTCTGAAAAGCGAGGGGAGGCAGGATTTTGCTGCAGGCTGACTGCTAAGGAGCCTGTTTCTGGCTGCAAGCGCCTGGTAGCCCTTTGCATTCACGGTGCACAAAGCCCTCCCAAGCCTTTCCTAATGGGAGGTGTTATCTCCATTTTCCAGACCCAGAAGCCCGTGCAGAGAGGAAGTTGGGCCTTGCCACCCCCACGCCTCCTCCCACCTTGGCCGGCAGAGGGTGAGTCGGTGGTGGTGGCACAAACACGATCCCGGTCTTCTGCTTCCAAAGCCGAGCTTTATCTCCCAGACCCTGCTGCCTCTTGGAGCCTTCTGGAGAGGATTGCGCTCAGAAATGAGCATCATTCCAAACTTAGGAGCCTGGGCTGGAAGGGCCCGTGTGACTTTCCTCCCGGCTTCCTGCCACCACCATTCCTCATGTCTTCCCCTCACAGGGCTTCCCGGCTGCCAGGGGAACCTGTGAGCGAGTGACTTGCTTCTGTGCATCCCTGCAGGCCTTTGCCCACACCCCATGTTTTCCTTTGCTCCTGACTTTATTGTCCGCCTGGAATTAGTTAAATGGAAGTGTATAGATCCTGGACATAAGTACGTGGGTTGGGGGTTTACACTCACATGTTTGGTGTATAATATTTGTCGTCTGTTTAGCCTCTTTGTTCACATTCATCCATTCACTTCTGGATCCATCCTTAAACCTACTTGGCATGTAGCTCCTCCTATGTGCCAGGCACTCTGCTAGGTCTGAAGGACTCCTGCTCTTAATAGACAGTTGGGGAGATAGAAACTTGTAAGGATGGACCAAGTCTTTTTCTAGAACACACATCCACAGGACAGGCAAGAATTCGAAGTCGATAAACTTTACACTGTAGTGCAGGCCCATCAGGCGAGCTGCAGGCACTCGAGTCCCCTCCAGCATCCTCCGTCTGGTTCTCGATGGAGGAGGCGGGACTTGTAGTCACCATCTTCTCTATTCTGTGTGGCTGCCCAGGCGCAGTGAACTGTCCAAGCCCCCCTCCCAGATCAGGTGCTGGGCACGGGTGCTCCTGCCCTGAGCGTGCCATGGCTGGGCCTCTCAGGAGTGTCTCTTGTCTGGCTGCCTTCGGTTCTGGGCACTGAGGCTGAGTCTCCAGAGTGACAGTGTCCTCTGATTCACAGGAGACACCCCTCCTGTACAGGTGGCCCGCCCAGCTTGTGCTGCGGCCGGTGCTGCATCCCACAGCAGCCAGGGGCAGCTCTGGCGGGTGGTCTCAGTGTTTCAGGCCTTCCCAGTGCCCCTCCTGCCCACCGCCCTCTCTGTGGGGATGTGTGAGCAGAGCAGGTGGAACAGGGCGGGGTGGGGTTCAGATCAGACAGGTGGGTGCCTGAGCCTAGCCCTGCAGCGTGTTGGCTGTGAGCTGTTGAGTAAATGCACTAACCTCAACTAGAGAATGCAAGACAGAAAGTGTCTCCTTATATTGGTCAGGCATCTCTGGAGAAATAGAACCACTACCATACACACACATTTTATATATAGTAAAATATAAAAATAAAAAATATGTATACATTTTTTAAGGAACTGGCCAACACAGTTGTGGGAGCTGGCAAGCCCCAGATCTGGGGGGCAGCGTGTGGGCAGGCCGGACACTCAGGCAGGAGTTGACGTTGCTGCCTTGAGGCAAGATTCCTTCTTTGGGAACCTCGGGTTTTGCTCTTCAGACCTTCCACTGATTAGGCGAGAATCACCACGTTTTCCAGGACCGATTGTAGAGGTTAACCATGACTATAAAGTGCCTTTGCAGCAACACCTAGATGAGTGTTCTATTAAGTAACCGAGTGCTTAGCCAGCTGGTGCAGAAGACTGCCACCCTGCCCCTCCCCCCGCCCCCCAGAAGCATTGTGGGGACTGAGTAAAACGAAGTGGGCAAAGTGCTAAGTGGAGCACCCAGCACAGGGTGAGCGCTGTTCATTGTTGGTGTTACAGCTACCACTATTACTTTTATTTCCCGCTTGCTCTGGTCTGCTGATGATTCAACAGAGGCCCCGCGCTTTGTCCCAGGGTGTCTGCTACTCTGATACATCACATCCAGGGTGATATGGCAGTGAGGGCTGGGTGTGCACTCTGGGAGCTCAGACAGGGGTGTGCCAAACAGCAGCTCCTGGAGGGCAGGCCCGTGTCTGGCTTACACACAGCTCAGAGTAACGGCTTAATGCAGATGAAGAAATGAATGTGCCAGCACTTATGAGCATGGCTGTCCAAGGCACATATAATACCAGCTTCATATGTAATAACATTTTTCTAGTAGCCGTATTAAAGAGCAACAACAACAACAGATGCTGGCCTGGGCAAGTGGCTTAGTTGGTTGGAGCGTCATCCTGTACACAAAGAGGCTGTGGGTTCAATTCCCCATCAGGGCATATATCTAGGTTGCAGGTTTGATCTCCGGTTGGAGTGCATACAAGAGACAACTGATCGATGTTTCTCTCTTCCTCTTCCTTTCTCTCTAAAAATCAAATATATCCTCAGGTGAGGATTAAAAAACCAGATGCTAATAGCCAAATTTTATTATAAAATGTAATCAATGTAAAAATTATAATTAGACATTTTATATATTTTTTCACACAGTCTTCAAAATCCAGCACGGGTGATGTACTTACAGCCTATGTTTGGACCGGCTGCATGTCAAGTAAGTGCTCAGTGGCCACCACCACGGCTAGTGGCTACTCTCTCGGCTGGCGTAGACTCAGCCGAAAGTTTCTGCAAGCTCCTGAATGATTGCATTCTAACCCTTAGTGCTGGGCGTGGAGTGGGCGGCATGTGGATAAGGGGCCTTACTCCACAGGGGGGTCACACTCACTCTCACCGGCGGCCACACCAGCCTCGAAGTTGCCTTCAAAGGGCCGAACGTAATTTTGGGACTGTATAAATGTAACTACTCCTTAACTGCAGACAAGGAGCTCGGCACTGCCACTGGGTAGAAACAAGGTGCTGGGCAGGATAAAACAAGGTGGAGGGGCCTGATTTGTGCTCTAGAACAAACCCTGGATCCGACTTGCTGGCTTACGCCGGCCCGGTCACAGACGGGGTATGACCAGTCCTCGACAAGGCGCAGCAGGAACTGGAATTGTGAGCAAGACTTTACAATGTTTTTTCATAACGATTTGGTAGTAATTTTATGTCCATTGAATCTAATTAAAAATTAGGTGTCATATTATGTGTTTGTTTTTAGTTTAATTTTTCTAGAAATGTATTTTGTAAGAGTGGAAATCGATAAAAATGGGTCCTTTAGCACAGCTAGCTTGTGAAGCGCTGCTGTGGGTCGCTGGGGCAGTCTCTGGGGCGGGCGTCCGTGTGTTTAACAAGCCTCTTGATATTTCCTGGGCAAGCCTGAATCTTCTGAAATTAGGCCCCAAGCCCTCAAAAGTATAGAGCTCATTTAATTTTTATTATTTCCCAAATTCCTGTGTGTTCAAGGATAGGACCTCAGGCCCGGGAGGGTTTTCATAACCGGGGCAGCTGTGTGTGCTCAGTCACCGCCCCAGCGAGCCCTGTGCTGCTCTGGCGCCTGCACAGCCAGAACACGAGTCCCACACGGCCCCGGTTCTCCTCGGGACCCTTTGTGGGTCCTCTAGAATCCTGGGATTTTGAAGGTTTTCTCTGATCCTTCAGACAGAGAAGATGACTTTCAATCTCCATCTCCTGGAACAGACAGGCAATCTGGTTTTTTTTTTTTTTCCAAAAAAAAAAAAAGGAAAAAAATCTCTAGACCCAAAGGAACTCTATTTTTTTCTTGTCCTCACTCAAAGCTTTTATAAAACATCTTGAGCTTTCAAAGGCAGTGCATGTATTGATTTTTTTGTCCCTGACCCCCAGGGTTCACTGCTGCTGTGTTTTGGGCTAAGGCTCCCCATAGAAATCCCAGCGGCCTCAGTTCGGGAAGTCTTGGTGATTGGACAATATGGGAAGCAGTTTCCTTATATAACTCGCCACAGATGTCCTTTGTAATTTGTCATCTTCTCTTTCTGTGAGGCTCTCCTCACAGGATCGCTCTGGTGTGGCTTGAAACTTTTAAATTGGCCTTCGGGCTAGAATTTCTGCAGGGAAATGGAGGCCTTTCCCTTTGCTCCGCCAGAGTCTCCAGTGGGGTCGCTTTAGATTCTAGAGTCCTTACCACCAGGCCCATCCTCACTCAGAGGTAGAGTGGCCTCTTCCACGGAATCTCAGTATGCTGCGGTATCATTTCATTGGGGCGGCCATACTAAAATACCACCGACAGGGTGGCATAAACAACATACACTTATTTCTCACGGTTCTGGGGGCTGGATGTCCAAGATTAAGGTGTTGGCAGGGCTGGTTTCTCCTGAGACCCCTCTCCTTGGCTTGCAGGTGGGCTGCCTTCTGGCCGTGTCTCCATGGCTTTTCCTCTGTGCACGTGCATTCTGGTGTCACTTCTTATAAAAACCTCCGTCCCATTGGATTAGTGCCCCTGCTCTGCCACCTGTGTGATCTTGGGCAAACTACTCATCAACCTTGCTGTGACTCAGCTTCCTCTTCCGTAAAAGGGAGCTAATAATAGCACCTGCTTTGCGGGGTCGTTGTCAGGATTCAATGAGACAAAGAACATTAAGTACTTAGTATAGCACCTGGAATGTAGGAAAAACTCTGCACACGTGTGCTCTCATGGTGGTCACTTTCTGATCCCAACAGCCAGCCAATCCTTGGGAGTTTCCTGGTTTATCACTGGTTCTTCTCAAACCTAACAGGTTAAAAGACAGTAGCAGTAACTGAACTTACAGATATTGATTTGGGGATAATCATGAAAACTCCCTTCCTGATTCAGTCCCCCAGTGAGCACCGGCAGGTGGAGTTAAAGCCCCACGCCTGCCATCAGTGCTCTACCTAATTCAGGTGAGTCTTTAATCCAAGCGGAACGCTTACTCTCACCTGCCTCAATCCCGACGATTCTCAGGCCATCCCCTCTTCTGGATTGTTCTTCTCTCTCCCAATTTATCTAAATGTGACCCATCCCAAGAGACCAGTCAAGGTCCATCTTAGAGTACGTGCCATGGCGTTTAGTCCTTAACAGTTCCCTTGCGATAGGGAATTAAATTTTACCCTTAATATTATGGAACTCAGAACATACCTCTGTGCTTGAGCACGTAGGAAATGCTTCAGAAATACCTGCTGGCTAACTGGGTGCTGATCACAACCGGTGGGTTAACTAGGGCGCGTGTGTCAGAAAACAGTGCTCCATGCTCACGAGCGCTCAGCCCGAGTCAAGCCTGACCACGAGTTCCGATTCTTCTAGTGGGGTGGCGGCGCCCTGAATTCAGAACAAAGGGGGGACGTGGGGGCCCTGGACACACTTTCAGATTTCTCACTAATTCGGTAGCACAACTAAATATAGTGGTATTTCGCATTATGAAATAGGCCCATTTTAGAGTCATCTTAAGTAGACCCGTACCTTGTAGCTTCCCCATTTTAAGTGGGTCACCTGGATTCTCAGTGAATAGGAGAGAAGGAACCCAACAGGTTGGAGCAAAGACTCCTGTTGGATTTTACTCCCTCGAGGTCCTCGAGCTCCTCTAGTGGCCGAAGGACAGAGTTTGGTCTGCAAGCCCATTTGACGCGAGGAGGGCACAGAAGGAGGACACCCTTCTTCTGTGTCCTCCTCAGCCGCTGCTGACTGCAGCTGCCTGCTCTCCCCTGGGCTCCCCTCGGCTCCCCTCGGCAGGCGTGCACCAGTCAGTCGCCCACGGCCCCTGAGCCGACACGGACCTTCCGTCTTTAAAGCCCGTTGTTCTAGTTTGTTGGGTTCTCTTGGGCGAGTCCGGTCAGTGTCACGTTCCTATTGGCAAACCAGCGGCTCGTCATCCCTAAAGTGCTTTGTATCTCCACGAGCCTGTGATTTTGGAAGATGCAGGATGGGATTCCCCGGAGTTTGTCTGTAAGGTGAGCCCGGTAAACCAGAGGTAGGGCGAGGACCCAGGCTCAGAAGGGAACCCCGTCCATCCTTCACTGGACCAGCCCCTCACGCCCCTTCGCAGGCAGCCTGCCTCTCCGGCCCGGGCGGGGCCGGCTGCGCTTGGAGAAGCGGAGGCTTGGAGATGAACAAGGCTCTTCACAACACCGGGGCCGACGGTGTGCTAGCCACTCAAAAGCCAACAGAACAGCTGCGATGTATGATAAAAATCACTTGAAAAGTTCATTGATTTTGCAGCAAAACTGCAAGTACTTCGCTTTATAATAATTGTTCCCTCATGCTCTTGAGTCTTATGCTTGAGCGGCAAGGGCGGCGGGGTCAGGGTGGCATTCAGCAAACAGGCCGGGGAAGACAATGGCGCATGGCTGAAGAGACACTTTAATCATGAGCTAATTTACAAACCAAAGCAAACAGAGTCGGGTTTTGTCTAAGATTATTAGAAGATGTTAATTCTGTGCTTAAATTATTTCTCTCCCTTCCTCTGAGCTCATGTCTAGGGGGGAAAAAAGAAACATCAACCTAATCTCGCCCCCCAATTCTTATCTTCTTAATTAAAATTTGTGACTTGGCATACATGCATGGGTGTGGGGGTCACTTTGTCCTCTTTTTTTTTCTGTGTTCTCTGAAAACAAGGTACTTGTTGTTCAAATTTTTATTGCTTCTTGGTGGGAGATCCTGGCACCTGGATAGAATGGCTGGTAGCCCTTTCTGCATTTTTTTTTTCCCCCTCTGGGTTGAGGGAAACAATGAAAGAACTTGGTGCAGAATGGTTCCTCACGGGCCCTTGACCTAATAGCTTGCAAGGATGGCCAGTAGATTTTACTCTCTTCCTTGCAGGGCAAGCTCTGCCCTGCCCTGCCCCCACTAGCCCCACTCTTCCCCCAGGCTGGCCGGGCCCCATGGCCAGTATTCAAAAGTACACAAGCAAACACACCCCAAACTGGAAGAACCCTCAGGTGTCTGCATGAGTGGCGGGCTAATCCCACATGCATTTCTGCTCAGCCTTGTGCCGTTTGCTCAGGCCCGATTTACCTGGCTGCTTCCGCCTTGTGCAGGCAGAGAGCTTCTGCATCTCCAACGTGCCCACGGACTGCTGGTGAGGGCTGCTGGTGAGGGCTGCTGGTGAGGGCTGCTGGTGAGGGCTGCTGGTGAGGGCTGCACCCCAGTAGCATCCTGGGGTGGAAGGGAAATCTGTCTGGGGAGGAAAATCTGACAGAGGTGCCCCCCATAGAGCGTCACTGAGCTGGCTGTCCTGCCATTGTTCCGTCTCGTGGCCATTTTTTCTAGCTTTTTATTTTTATCCATTCAAAGCATCCAGGTAGACTGCAGTATCTGGACGCATTTCTATTCTCTGATGGTAGGAAGAGACAGTTTACAAGTTGATTCATTTATTCAACACATAGTTATGACATCTGTCCTGCACGCCAGGCACTGTGTCAGAGGCTGGGGACACGACGCTGAAGTCACCAGGGAGCTGATGGAGCTTACACACGTGTGAGGAAGATACCCGTGTCCACAGACAATTATCACTGATGGGACAGGAGCAGGTGCTGTGTGATCACCTGGAAGGGCTACCTAACGAAGACTTCTTGGGGAAACGAGAAAGACTTGGTTGGAAGAGGAGGAGAAATTGTACCTGAGACCTGAAAAGTAGCAGGAGTTGTTCAGAGATGGGGAGTGAAGGGAATTAGGGGTGTTGTGGTCAGAGGGAGCTCCCTGTGTTAAGTAAGGGCCAGCGCAGGGGAGTGCCAGGTGCGGGGACTGAGGACCTGCAGGGAGTCCAGACTGGCTGGAGCAGAGTTACAGGCTGGAGGGAGAGGGGGGAGGCTGGTGACACGGGGGCGACGGGGTTGGGTCGTGGTCTCTAGTGGAAGTGGTAAGGACTTCGCATTTACTTTGCTTTGCCGGTTGCACAGCCTGAGAGAGATCGTCACCAGTGCCCAGGGCTGGCCAGGAAATCGGACACCACTTCAAGGGGCTATGAAACTTCTAATATTTACTTTTAGAAGATGAGAAACTGATTTTCTATGTGTAAAAATTGTATATCTCTTCCCTTGTGTTCAAAATAAGGAGTTAATTTCTCCCACCCCCCCGAAAGTGACACAATTTAACGTGTTTAGACTATGTTTTTCTATCTAAACTAATACAGATACCTGGGTGTGTTCCTTGTGCACAGCCTTAGCTCACACAGATGTGCTTACACAACCTCATTAAAATTATTTTAAAAAATTTTGGGGGCCTTCATGGAGAGAGAAAGCATTCTACTTTCCTGAGTTCTTTTTTCTCTCTTCCCCGTCTTGCCTTTTTTTTTTATTATTATTATGTGTCATTTTCTGCATGAAACAACTTTTTTGCAAGGCTTAATAAGAGGCTTCAGATTAGATAAGGCAGAACACTTGTATCACAGTGTTTGGACTTGTTTTCTGCTCTCTGACGGAAAGGAGAGGCCACTCCACGGTAAAGAACTGACTCTCAAACTTCCCGCAGAGCTGGGTGACTTCACAGGCCCGCCCTCTGGCTGGTCTTGGGTTGGCGGTGTGACCTTCAGTGAGCAGATCCCAGCGAAGTGTTAGGAATACCCTGCAGCACTAGGCCGTCTGCTCATACGGGACACCATCCATTCTGGCCGAATGGAGACCATTTCGTGTCTTGTCATGATATAAGTCACTCATGGGAACCTGAGTTAGCGGGCATCCCATGTTTGATCTTCATGAGAGATGTTTCAGGGTGTCTAATACACTGGCACCCCCGGGGGCTTCCGGGCCGACCGGCTCCACAGTCGAGTTTTGTCTGACTCCAGGGTGGACACTGGGGTGAGAGCAGGAAGGAGGCAGAGGGAGGCGAATGGGTGACCTAGCAGAGGGCTCCTGGTGGTCACAACTAGGGAAGTCACAGTGGGAATGGAGAGAACAAATCAAACACTACAAAGCAGGACTGGTTTTGGAGAATGAGAGAAACATTGAGGTCAGTTCCTGGATCTCTTGTTTGAGCCACGAGGGTGGAGAGCAGTGCCAGCGGCTGAGGCGGGGGACAGAGGGGCGGACGCAGGGGGAGGAGTCTGTCCCGGGCACGTGGAGCTTCAGGTGCCTGTGGCCCGCTCAGCCTGGGGTGTCCAAGAAGCAGCTGGGTGGAGGGGCTCTGGCCCGGGAGCCCTGCCCAGGTAAGGAATGTGACATGGGGATGTCATTCGTGTGGAGAAGGAAGTCCTGGAGTTAGATGAAAACCTCTCAGGGAGAGTGGGGAGTGAGTGAGGGGGAGGGCCCAGGAAAGGACCCCGAGAAAAGGCTTGAAGGAGCAACCCAAGGACTGGAGAGCTACAAAAGACATTAAGGAAAAGATAATGAATTCCAAGGAGTTCTGAATCTTTGTCTCATTATGTCTAAAAATAATCTTCATTATGTTATTCATCTGTCTTTACCGTGAAGTAGGTCCGACGTTCAGAGGTGTAGATGAGCCCTGGCCGGTGTGGCTCGGTTGGTTGGGTGTTGTCCCGTGGACTGAGAGGTCACAGCTTCGCTCCTTGGTCAGGGCACAGGCCTGGGCTGTGGGTTTGGTCCCAGTCAGGGTGCATATGAGAGGCTTATGAATTGATGTTTCTGACATCGATGTTTGCCTCCCTCCCTCCCTCCCTCCCTCTCTCTAAAGAAAAATCAGTAAGTATGTCCTCAGGTGAGGATTGGGGGGAAAATAAAAGAGGCGTAGACTACAACCCATGAGCCCCCCTGCCGCTTGAGCGCAGCTGAAGGTTCTCTGAGCAGCCCCTCCGAGCACGCTCCCTGCCTTGCCCTCAGGGCTGGCCTAGTCTGTAATTCCCATGGTCTTTACACTCTTATGACAGCTCGTGGTATCATCATTAAAAGGGAAACAGTCCTCTTCCATTACTAGGACACTGTCCTCAAATTCAAAGAAATGAGCCACCCATCCGTTCACTGCCTCTCTGCTCCAAACACAGGCCTCTGTGCCCAGCTTTTACGGTGCTGCACTTTGACAGCTGGTGCAATATTACCCTTGCCAGTAGAGGGTGCTGAAGGGACACTGCAGCAGGCAGGGGCCTCTCTTCCTGGTTCTGGTGTGCTGTTTCCTCCTTACTCCTGCCCTGTGGCCAGCGACTGGCAGGCCATCGGTGGTACCCGCCCTGCGGTGAGCTTCGCTGGCACCCCAGTCGGAGGCTTCCCACGGGTCTCACCGGGGCCGTCTCTGCGCCCAGCAGAGTTCTGTGCCCTCCAGCCCCAGTGCACCCCAGCCTCTCACTCATAATCCTGACAGCAGACCTCCTTTGTGCAGACTACTGTGCAGTTCTGTCTCCTCGCTGAATCCTCCTGGCGAATAGTATGATCAGTGGAAGCGAAAACACTCACTTGGGGACACAGACTCTGACTTTGCACCATTCTTAGTGGCGAGACATTGAAAGTTCATTTCACCCTTACGAATTTAAATTCCTTGTCCGTGAACCGGGGATGGGATACCTTCTCTGCCTTCCGCCTGGGCTGTTCCAAGAACTGCGCTGCATCATGGTTGTGACTCACCGAGGCGTAGGATACAGGACACACATTCAGTCCAAGTCCCAGTAGAAAAAGTAGAAGGGCTGGGGGAGAAGTAAAAAAAAAAAATGAAGCAGAAAAGTATTGGGGGGTGGCAAGACCATGGTTGGCACTTATGGCTTCATGTCACCCGGAGCCTTCTCTCCCTGTCCCTCCTGTGAACAGGGAGCTTGAAAAGAACAAACTAAGTTCTTTCCTTTAATGATCTCAGAGGTCTAGAAAGAGATGGCTTTATATTAGACTCCCTGGAGCTGGCTAGCTGAGAGGGTTTGGTGCCAAGGCAATGTAGGACCTGAGGATACACCCCCTGCAGGGGCTTTTGATGGAGCTAAAATTCAGGGTGAGCCAATACAACTGCAGTAAGGATCGGAGAGAAAGATACTGAATTATACCTTAGGACTTTTTCATCTTTGTTGGCTTTAAAACAGTCATCTATTTTTTGGGGGGAGCTGTGTTATACTTATGAATTTTAATATCAAATTTTACTTTTTCATCGAGAGAAAATGTTGGAGCCTTATTGTTCAGAATGTGTCTCTATGGCCTGGCACCTAGTGGCCAAATATCTAAATTGCAGGTTTAGGGTGTTTTTTTTAGGGGGCAGGCAAAGCAAGCTGCAGGTTATAACCGTAGTAACCGTAATTGAGAGGTTATCGGCTATAGTTAGAAACCAAATAGCTGAGGTTTTCCTGAGAAAGTCCTGTTTGTGTGCAGTTTTATCCTTTTTGATTAGCACAATTTGTTAACTGCACAACAAAAAAGCAATTTGATTTGCCATCTATTAAGAGTATTCATATAAATAAATTTATGTGTCCTGAATTTTTTTGTCCAGAGAGCATGGTCTCTGCAGGCGGCCCAGCCCAGGGGCTCAGACGAGGCCGTTCCCTTTGTGGTCTCTTACCCCTCTTGGTCCTTAATCTACTTACCTGTAAGATGAGAGGGGTCGATTTGTTCAGTGACTTCGCTTTTTTTTTTTTTTTAACTATGGCCCATAGTGGAAATTACTTTTCCATCACATTATCTCTGTTTCTCTCTTGTCTCTGTCTCTGTGTCACACCCCCATACATTTCCATGAAGCAGTGGTTAGCCTTACTAAATGCAATGCGCTTGGTTCCAGGCCACCCCCTGCCGCCTCACCCACCCACCCACCCACCACGCCGCTCCCTTCCATGACATTCACAACAAAACTTAAAAAGTGGTGGGTGGAGAGCCACCAATTTCACCTACAAATAGATCCTGTCCCAGAGTCCGAAATGCACTGAATAAAATAATCTCTAACAAACAATCTATGTCTATAAGACTCTCTTTTTGCAACTTGAGGATAAACCCTCCTCACATTGGGTCCCTCACCACTGCTACCACCTGCCTCAGCCCCAGCAGGCCTCTGCCATCAGCCAGCTCACAGCCAGCGCGAACCAGGTCTGAATATAAACGACATGCCCGTCGCTTCCAGTACGTGGCATTTGGATTTAGTTTGTGCTCAGACCTCAGCACCTGCTGTGCCTGCCGGACAGGATGTCTTCTTGTCGGGTGTCTGCCTCAGTGTCCGGTGCCTGGGGGTCTGGCTTCCTGTTCAGCTAAGGAGGGTGGACCACACCCTGCCTCCTGTGTGCCGGCCCTGGCTGTGTTCTAGACAACCTCCCAGGAAGCAGAACAATACACCTGGTTGGCAGGTGTTTGGGTGTATTCGATTCTGATGTCTGTTCTGGACATACATCTCCATTCTTCAGCTTCCTTTGGGTGCTCCGATACTGACTGCTGGCCTCCCTGATGAGGCCCACAGCTCCCTCTGCTATCTGCCGCACGCAGATCCCAGTAGAACTCGTGCTCTGGCTGGGTGGGGCAGGGAGTGCGGAACCCACGAAAGCATGCACGTTCATGATTTACAGGTACACAGGGTAATGGGTAATTTAGCTTCCAAGTTACCTACTAAAATTTCTCTGAAGCAGCTGCTCTTCTGTAAATAATCACTAAAGTATACCTGGCAATTCACCCTCAAGAATCATAAAATAATTCCACTTCAGAAGAACCCCCTTTGTAGCATTAAAACATACCTTCCCTTCTCTACCTACCTTGTCCCCACAACTCAGCTGTTTTATAAGAAAACAAATTCGTATTAGTTTCTCAAACTGAGTGCAAATCTCTTTTTCACCCAAGGAAGTGTGTTAGCACATTTTGGGGCACTTGCATTTCATCTCTAACTGCTCCAGGGACAGAACAAGCTGCAAAATACGCCAAGGAGAATCTGAGCTGGTGCTCAGGGAGAGCTTGCTGACAGAGGGAGCTTGTGGAATGTTTCCTTTGAAATAATAGTAATTATAATAAAGGGGGTGGGGAGCTTGTCCTCATCTGCGGGGGCCCGAGGGGAAGAGTTAAATGACTTCTCAAGGTCTGATCCAGCCCCAAGATTCTGGCTGTGATTGTTCTGTTTGTTGCAGCTGTGTGTGTGCCATCCAAGCCGCTGCCTCCCGGAGCCCTGGGCTCTGAGTGAGAAACCTCCAGCTCCCCACCACCCTGGGCAGCGCAGGACCTTGGCCAGCTGGCCGGCCGGTGCTCTGGGGACTCCAGAACAGCACCGGTGGGCTCCTCTGATTCGCTTTGACTGTTGGGCTTCCAGGAAAGCCCACGGGCCTGTGGAGCTGATGAACCCTTCCAGGGGTCTCCTGCCTCCATTCGTTAACTCATTAGGGGCTTCCCGGGCATCCTCCGGTGCTGAGCAGATTCCGCCCTTCACGCTGTCGTTTCTGCACTTCACTGGTTCTGCGTGGCTGACCGGACAGCTCAGCTCTGCAACCAACTGTCTCGTCAGAGTTCGGCCTAATGACTGAGTCCCCAGGTATGGCTCAGGGTAACTAGTCCCCCATTATTTCTGGGGGTACATTCCCATTCCCCGAGTAGATGCCTGAAACCGTGGAAAGTACTGAACCCTACATATACTATATTTTCCCTTTATGCACACACCTTTTCATGGCTTCTCTTTGGCACATCTGAAAGGCCAGCATCACTACTGCTGTGCTTCGGGGCCGTTCCTAAGTGAAACAAGGGTCACTCAAACATGAGCACTGTGATACTGTGACAGCTGATCAGATCGCCCAGACAGCCACGCGGGACTAACTGGCGGGGAGCATGTACAGCGTGGACACCACGGACAGTGGGAGAACAGGGCAGAGTTTAAAACTTATTTATGGAACTTCCCATTTAATATTTTGGTTAACCATGAGTAACTGCTACCACGGAAAGCGAAATCGAAAATAAGGGCTGGGGACCACTCTGCAGAGTGAGGCAGCAGGTGCAGCACTCTAGATGTATCAGTAAATGATTTGGGGTGGGGTGACTTTAATGTACTATCCGTGTGTCTACTGCAGGGAGCAATTAGACCAGCAGCTTATTTTCTGGGTTTGAATATGTTTTAATACAATCAACTCTTGAACAGGGTGGGACCTGTGTGAGTCCTCAAATTCATAACTATGAAAATATTGGCAGGACTCTTTCCTGGTTTCTCCAGAACCACATTCTTATCTTGTGACTTTCCAACTTTTGTAAACACTTTTGTCTTTTAATTTGATGAGATATATTTTTTAAGATTTTATTTTTAGAGAGGAAGGGAAGAAGAGAGGGAAACATCAATGTGTGGTTGCCTCTCATGCGACCCCAACTGGGGACCTGGCCTGCAACCTAGGCATGTGCCCTGACTGGGAATAGAACCAGCAACCCTTTGGTTTGAAGGCCCATGCTCAACCCACTGAGCTACATCAGCCAGGGCAAGATGAGATATTTTTATAACAGTATCACCTGAAACTACTTTATAAATTGCTTTTATTTGTATTTATGTATACATATAGTTCTATGTAGAGAGCCCATTTTTTGGTGTAGAAGCAGGCCACCACTGAACTAAACTTTTAAAATGGAAGTTTATTGGGGTGACATTGGTTAGTAGGATCATGTAGATTTTGGGTGTACATTTCTGATACACAACCAGTATATTGCATTGTGTGTCCGCCACTCAAAGTCAAATCAACTTCTGTCACCAAATGAATTAAACTTTTAAATTGTTTCTAGTGAAGTTCATCACTTTGCTTTTCAATTTCAGTTGTTTATAAACTCCTGAAAGATACTTGAGTTTATTCTTGTTAAACATTCAAACCGTGCAGACAGAGCTGAAGTTCCCCTGGATTCCACCGCAGACTCACCCTTTTCACTGGAGGGGCCACTGTCACGGACGGATGTGGGGTGCACCGTCTGAGCCCCTTTCCAGGGTGCTATCAGAATGTCACAGACTCTGGAGCCACCTGCTTGGGTTTGGGTTCCAGTTCTGTCACTTACCTGCTGAGTGACTTGGGCAAGTCACTTAACTGTGTCTCAGTTTTCTCTCCTATAGAAATGGAGACACTAGCACCCATGTCATAGCATTTTTATACGGTCAAAAGAGTTCGTTCGTGTAAAGCTCTGGCAACAATGTCTGGCAGAGTAAACTGACAAAGTGTTATATGTACATATACGTACTCTAGAAAATTATAACATGTGATATACATGGTGTCACATTGTGTACATATTTCTCTTCCTTTTTAAAAACTTTCCCTGTCAGCATACTTAAATACATGGTCACCCCATTGCTTTTTTAACTGTTGCATAGTTTTTCACTGTATGTACACAGCAAAGTGTGTTTTGCCATCCCCTATGGATGGGTATTCAGTTACTTTCGATTCACTGCCATTGCCGACAAAGCTGCAGTGACCGCCCTTGTACGCGTCTCCTTGTGCGCACGCACAGTGTTGCCACGTTTCTCTAGGACAGACACTGAGACGTGGGATTACCGCCGCTGCTGCTGCTGCTGGTGGTGGTGGTGTGTGTGCTTGCTAGTTTAGATACTGTTCGTACTCCTGCTCTCCAGTGCCTTTTATATCCGCCCCCACATTTACCTTATTCCTTCTTGCACAGCTGTGCCTTTATCGGGACCACCGTTGGCCCGAAGAACTTCCCTTAAAGGCTGGTGGTGAATTTGCTCAGCTTATCTCAGCTTCAGCTTATTTGAGAACATTGCTTTTTGCCTTCAGTTTTTATTTATTAAAATCCTTATTTTGAGATCTTCATGGACTCGAAAGTTGTAAGAATCATCACAGCGGGACCCTGTGCAGGCCATATGCAGTCCCCCACCGTAAACTTCTGGTTGGGGAAGCCGGAGATGCTGGCCAGGGCCCGCCAGCTCTGGCTGGACCAGCATCAGAGCACCCCGCCTGCAGCAGACAACTTCCGAAACTTCCTTACCTCCCAGGGCTGTTATTGGTGAGGTCTTCTGAAGTCTCACCCTCAGGAGCTGGACATGTGCTCGAGGTGAATTTTATGCAGATGTTGGGGGCTCTTTTTTTCCCCAGTTTCTTCTATTTTGAAAACTCTGCTCCCTAGATTTCAGTCACTGTGGCGACCGTTAATGTTATTCTGTTTCCTCTATCCAGTGACCTAGAAAAGATGAAGTCGAGAGATAATAGGAAGCTGGATTGTGTTGGTCATTATGAGCCTTTTAAGCCACTGTAGGCCACTGTAGTCACTGATAACATGAATAATCAACATTATAAAGTGGTATTGATTGGGGGGGCATCTATTGAAATAAATATATTGATTTTTCATTCAATATATTAGTGCAATATGTAACATTAATAGATATTTTAAGCTTGAGCCATTTGTATATTTATAGGATAAAATTATCTTGATTATGATTCATTATTATTTTTAATATGCTGCTAATAAGCTCTTAGTTAACACTTCTGCATGTCTTTTCCCAGGTGATACTGGCTTAGGGTTTTATTTTCTTGTGTTGGATTTGCCTATTTTTGGTATGAGTCATGCTAGCTTTATAAAATGAGTTTAGTAGCTTTCCATCTTTTCCCATGCTGTGCAGCATTTGGTATAAATTGGTTATTTCCTGTTCTTTGAATGGTAGAATTTTTCCAAAGGTTATTGGCTCATTGATGTTTATATTTCTTCTTGGGGTTGTTATAATTTATAGTTTCCTATTAAATCATTATTTTTAATCTGTTTCAAATTTATTGGCATAATATTGTATGTATACCTCTCAATAATTAAAAAAGCCATACTTAAATATCCTTCTCCATTTACTTGTAGCTTTCCTTCTTTTCCTGACCAGACTTGGCCAGTATAATTTTCTTTTTGTTCTTTTCAAAGACTTGGCTCTTAATTTTATTGATCAGTGCTTTAAAAAGATATATCTTTCATTAATTTCTGGGTTTTTCATTCTTTCTGCTTTATCTGGTTTATTTCTATTTCACTTTCTAGATTTTTAATTAGTTTATTAATGATTTTATTGTCTATCAAATGTATGAAGGCCATGGAGTTTCTTATAATTTGGGGCACATGCCATTGACTTTGGTATATCATATTCCATTTGTTCATTTCTAAGTAGTTTGTTGTTTGCACATTATTTCTTCTTTAATCAAATAACTTCCATAAGGTGTGTAAACTTCCTGCTGCACGTTTGGGGGTGGAGGGGTGCTGCAGTGGATGCGTGGTGTGCTGCCGAGTCTTCCTTTAGGACCAAGACACCCATCCTCCCGGTGCAGGAAGTGTTGGTTGCTAGTGGGTCTCAGCCCCGTCCTTCAGCCAAACAGCTGCTCTCCCGCCGTCCCACCCCTGCTGGGGTCCCAGGGCAGCTCACATCCACCGGCAGGCTGATAAGGGACACCAAGGCCTGGACTTCTCGCCTCAGTTTGATACAACTTTAAGGGGCGATCTCAGTTCTAGAAACTTCTGTAGGGTTGGCTGAGGCCTGTGTTACTACTGCAGTGCTGTTCAGCTTCTCCCTCTGCCCAGTCCTCCTTCCCTCGCTCTCCCACAGGTATTGCTCTCGGGGGTGCTGCCGCACACCCCCCTGCACGCGGGTGCCGAGTCTGTTTCCTGGGGAACCTGATCTCTGACGGAGCTTTTAGTTGTCATTTCTAATATAATTCACGCAAATGTGCATTTTTGTTTCTCATGCACGCGTGTGAGAGTTCCTACTCCTAGAAGTGCGATCACAGGGTTAAAGGGAATGTGACCTTCAACCTGACCAGGCGCTGCCGACCAGTTCTCTGAGGCGGCCCCTCTGCCAGTGCGCCCTCCCGTGAGTGGCGTGCCCACAGCCTTGCTGCCACCTTGTATTCCTTCACTGCAGCCCTCCTAGCTCTCTCTACCTGTGCCTCTCAGAGGTTATAGGTAGTTAAAAAATTCGACTAGTGAATCTCCAGCTTTTCATGGGTTAATTCTACACGTTCACTTTTGTGATTAATACCATGTTAATGAAGGAGAGATAGTTAATAGACTTAGAGAGTTCAAAATATAGAAGCGCAGGGGTCAGGAAACCTGGATTCGGATCCTCGTTTGGCCCAGGGTCAGCTCTGTGGCCCAGGGGCAGCCATTCACCCTCGCTGGGCCTCGCCTTCCGCATGCGTTCAGTGTGGGAGTTGGCCTTAGAGAGTCTCCTGGGCCCGGTCCGCTCCGACAGCGACAGCGGAGGGTCCCAGGGTTCGATCCCCACCTGTCCTCCTTCCACCCTCTTCCCCCACCGCCTACACTGAAGTCAGGCCTTAGCGACCGTCTTTCTCTTCTTAGAAGAAGACAAAATCTTGTGCATTTCATGATGATCAGGGGCTCGGGGTGGATCGGAGTGCGGGAGACTGGATGGGTTTCTTCCGCTCCTTTGCTATTGCACACGCCCCTCCACCCCCGGCCTCCACTTACCTCAGATCCTGACTGGCTTTCCACTTACTGGCCCAGGGGCAGCGTTCGCGAATCCTTTTTTAATAGTTATTTTTTTATTTTTTTAGTTCTAAGATGAGCTATTCCACAAAAGAAGTAGCAAAGACATAGTCCCTTAAAAGTTGATGATTTAGATGGATCAGTATTTATTGAAAACCTATTTTTGATGCTATTTTGGTAACTGGGAATAAAATCTGAAGGAGGCTGTCAGAGCACATGGTCTGGAGCGAAGCTCCGGCCCCGCAGGTGCGTGCTGTGTGCTCCAGGTGTGGCCGGGAGGGGGGCTCCTGAGACCTCACCGAGCAGCCGGAGTTTGGGGTGGCGCCAGAGAATGGGGAAGAGAAAAGGGGGTGGGCCGATGCGATCTATTCTGCTCCTGATCGTGCAAGTTGTGTGCTGCTTCCTGTGGAAAAATGAATAGAAGCTAAAGTCGTAGTCAGCTTTTCAGGTGCTCTGAGGCCCTCGGAGTCCGCTCCAGGCGAGGGCTGCTGTCACCGCATCAGATCACATGCGTCCGCGACGCTGCTTTTCTGGTTCACGGTGTGGACTGTCCTCCTGAGATCTGGGGGTACAGATGAGAACGTAATGAGGGGGCTGCTGGAGGGGCTCCGGTTCTCTCTAACAGGCAGGCCACTGGTCTCCTGTGAGAACGTGGCCAGCCAGCCATGAACATAAAAAATGACCACATGTCCTGCCTGTCTGCAGACCAGAAGAAGCCAGTCCACGAATTTGATAGAAAGCACACCCAAGAGCCTTAAGGAAATACGTCAAAACCTACCTACTTTTTTCTTTTTTTACTAGTGTCTTTTAGACTCTTGTTTTTATTTGTGTGTGTGTGAGTGTGAAAGTCCACGTTGGCAGCAGAATCGATCGCCTCCAGGCAGGCGGATGTGCACGCGCCCGAGCCGGCGGATAAAGGGGCAGGAGGAGGAAGTGGAGATGACTGGGAGTTGATGAAGAAACATATGGAAGGAATCAATACCAATCATGCCAACCCAATTGGAATTTCAGTGACCAAGCAATGTTTAAACAAAATGGCTGGTCAGTTTTCATCTCCGATGGAAATGTCATCCAAGAGTTCCCCTTCCGGGAAGAGTGCCACCAACAATTATAGAAAATTGACTTTATACCTGAATTCCCAAATGAGAGGGAACAATTTCAGGCACCTGAATTCTCGAACGAATACAAAAATACTCAGATGAAATGATCTGGAACGCTATATCAGCAAATTGTGTTCTTTGAAGCAATGCATCAACATGTGTGAGATGCAACCCAAGTGGGGTGACCAGTCTGGATGGGGTGCATCAGGGAAGACTTACCGGAGATGGATTTTACATTTTTTTTTAGATATATGAAGACATAGACTGAGGTTGAGGACAGAGGTAAATTCAGGGGGTGGTTTCAGGTCATGGAGATCCCGGCCGACAATCTCTGCATCTACCTGTGTTCCCAGCACCCGCAGCCTGTAGGTTGCAGGAGGAGAGAATTTATTCCAGGTTATTCTTCTCTGGAGCCTAAGTCCCCAGTGAGTGGGCAAAGGAAGCCTCTTGGTGTCCTCTTTAACATTTGTTTCCCCAAAGGTTTATATTTCATTCCCGGCATTAACATATCAATGCCACCAATATGCATACATTTTCATTAAATTGCTTTCAGTTGAAATAGCTAACATGCCCTTGTAATGCCATTAAATGCGAACAATTATGAAGAAAGAGAACACTCTCTTTGCTCTCCCTTTCAGAACCTCAAACTAGATTACCTTGTTCCCCTAACAGGTGAAAGTCCTTTTGCCCAGTGTGTTAGATGTGGACAAATTGCTTCTATTTCAGGCTATTTTGGAAACCTTTCCCTTCTGTTACCTTTCCCACTCACTTGTATTTGAGGTGTAATGTTAACTCTTGATCATAAGCACTAAATGAGGGTAACAGTATCACCAGTAATAGGAAACGGCAGATCAACCGAAAGACATTTTTAGTTGGCTTTGAAATCTACATGTTATACCTACCTGTGAATAGGAGGAGGTTTGACATTCCAGAAATCTATTTCAAACCGAATTAGGAAACCAAACTGCTCCGACTCCATGCCCCTGGTGGTAAGGTAAGAGGCTATGCCCAGTCCTCACTTCTGCCAGCCTGCCCAGTGGTTTCCACCCTGTGGCTCCGTTCGAGCGATGGAACCGCAGGAAGGACTCTCAGATTCACTGACGTTTTAGTCTCAGCCCAGCCTGTGCCAAGGCAGGGAAGGAGTTAAACAGGCCAATTTCAACAGGTTTTCAGAAGTCAACAAAGTCTTGAGAAATCAACAGAACTGTGGTTAATACAAATTTACAAATTAATCCATAAAGAGCTTATGTCTGAGGTTCCCACAGAGCACCTTCCCAAAGGCAGAACGAGTAACCCAGATCAACGCATTGAGTTTATTATGCAGCAGCAGCAGCTCGGATTGTCCTAGTGGGTATAAGACAACAAGCAAACAAGCAAACGCCTTACTGGGCCTAGAGACACTTCCACGATGTAGCCAGTGCCTGTCTCTCTTCCTCCTCTTCCACCCCTGTCTGCCCCTGCTGACTGTGCGCCGGCCTCACCAGTCTTCTTTTCTTGAATTGGTGGGTCTTTCTTACCTGAAGACCTTTGTACGCTTGGGTTCTGCTCCTCCCCTTGGGCCCCCCCATCTCTCTGCACAGGGCAACTCCTTCTCCTCGTTTAGTCTTCGGTTCAAGTAGCCCCACCTCAGAAGGAGCTTGCCAGCCTCCCGTCCTCAAATACATCTCCTTTTGTGCTTTTCTGTCTCCACAACCCCTCCCTTTCGGGTCCGTTTGTTTCTTTTTGTCTGTTTTTCACTAGAATGTAAGTGTCCTATGGGTGGGGACTTTCTTGTTCAATGCTGCACTTCCGGCTCCCGGCCCGGAGCCTGGCTCACGGAGATGCACGATGGTCAGTCCAGCTGAGTGTGGTCCGGTGTGAAAGAGCGCACAGCCTAGCGCTGAGTGGCGGTCGATCTGAAAACAGTGCTTACTGTCAGTTATTTCAAAACTTACTGTCAACTCAATTTTTTAAAATAGCATGACCTGTTTTAAGACTTTAAAAAATTGTAAATTTTGTTGTAGAAAGTCTCAAATCTTGTTTCATGTATATTTCCATCCACTACTGGGTTATTCTCTCCCCATTATTGGGTTATTTTGAAGCCAGTTGTAGACATCATATGAGGGCCAGGCGTGAGGTAAGTGAGGAGTGTAGGGTGCAGCATTGTGGGGGACCTTGTCCCAGGTGCTACCCCTGCCTTTGCACGACCTGTGGACCTGCCCCCAGCCCTGGTCCTGCATAGCACCATTTCACTAGTAAGTATTTCAGTGTGCATGTGTCTGTGTAAGACAAAAACTCTTTAATTTAAAAACACACACACATATCTACATTACCACTGTCACACTTGAAAATAACAATTCTTAATAGCCCTGGCTGGCGTAGCTCAATGGATTGAGTGCGGGCTGTGAACCAAAGTGTCGCAGGTTCGATTCCCAGTCAGGGTACATGCCTGGATTGCAGGCCATGACCCCCAGTAACCCCACATTGATGTTTCTCTCTCTCTCTCTCCCTCCCTCTCTCTCCCTGCCTCCCTTCCCTCTCTAAAAATAAATAAAATAAAATCTTTAAAAAATAACCATTGTTAATATCGTCAGATGCCCAGCCTGCATTCAAATTTCCCTGATTACTTCACACTGTTTTTCAGGCTGGTCTGCGTGAAGGAGAACCCAAACCATGTCCACACGTGACTAATGCAGCTCAAAGAAAGTCTCTTTCAATCCATTGGTTTCCCCATTTCTCTTCTTGTGATTTTGAAAAATTTTCCTTATGATTTATAGATTTAAAAAAACCGGGAACTTGATCTAAAGTTTCTACATTCTTAATTTTGCTAGATGCTTTCGTGTGAGATCCTTGAACACGTTCTTCTGCCTCCAGCATGTCCCGTAAACTGACAATTAAGTCCAGCAGCGTGACCAGTGTCTTAGTTCCGGGTGCTGAAGCGAGTACCAGAGGCTGGGAGGCTCAGGGGCATCAGAAGCTCATGTCTCACCATCCTGGAGATGGGATGTAGGCGGTCAGGGAGCCAGCTTGGGTGGGTTCTAGGGAAGGCCGCCTCCCCAGTTGCGGATCGCTGACCTCTCGTTTCATACTCACGTGGGAATTAGAGCTAGCTAGCTCTCTCCCTGCCTCTTATGGGGGGACTAATGCCATCCATGAGAGCCCCACCCTCATTCTCTAATTACCTCTGAAAGGCTCTGCCTCCAAACACCCTCGTGCTGGGGATTAGGGTTTTAACACAGGAATTTGTTGTGGGGTGCGGGGGTGGGGCACAAGCTTTCAGACCAATGCAACGAGATTCAGTGTTTTTGCAAGGATACGTCCTAGATGATGTCCTGAACCTCCAGCCAGAGGCAACTTCACATCTGGTCATCTTTCTTCTTGTGATGTCTGGAACCATGGAGGGTCATTGCCTGGTCTCATGACTTATTAGTTACAAAATGGAGACAGTCAAATTTTTACTCTACTTGTCAGCGGAAATACATCTACAAAGAGGAACTTCTCATTAACTACTTGTTTACTTTAGGGACATATATACAGAAAAGGCAGGTAAATGCTTGATCCTTTTCCTCTGTGTGCTGGTTTTCAGGGTGAGGAGTGGATTTTCTTTTCTTCTACAGAGGTGACCAATGAGGTATTGTTGTTGTTTTGTATCATTAGGAAATCATGAATTTATCATGTATTTGGTGTGTTTCAATAAAGTTGGATCTCCTTTAAGTTGGTGCCCAAGTCCTTTTGACGAGACCTGGTGGCCTCGCTGGTAGCCTGACAGGACTAGATGTTCTAGGCTCATCTTGTATGATTTCTTACCCCAGACCCAGAATCCGCCATTCCACCAAGGATCCCAGATTTCTTTGAGTGGAAAGTTATATTGAGGAACCATAATCTGAATGTAGAAGGATTTCAATCCACAATTCCAAATGTCTACTTCTATTGCTAATTCATATATTTGCTAAAGGAACACAGGTAATGACCTTTGTTAGCCCAAGCACAGCAGCAGAAGGGAAGCCACTCAAGGCTGAGGCCGGTGGAAGGAGGGATGAGGAGAAGGAAGGCTCTGCTCCAATTCTTCCCGCCTCATCCTCCCACCTTCCTTCCCTTCTCATCACCTACTCCAGCCCTCCGAGCATCCCGAGGGGCCGAACGGTTCCTTTCCCTAAATGGAAGTTGCTCCTGGCCTATCAGATCCAGTTGGAGTAGGAATGGAGTTGGGTGTAGAAAATCGATTAAAGGACCGCTGAGAGGAAATTACCATTTTTCCTTAAAAAAAAAAAAACCAAAGCATTCTTTTCTATTTATAGTCTTCTGTCTCCGTTTTTCTTTTGGACTGTGGATAGTATTGTTCTGTGTTTGGTACCGAAAAGGGAATGCGAAAGTTTGATGCCAAGTGTAAGACAGCAGAGATTTGTGGAGGTAATGAGGGGTCACACTGGATTTTCTCAGGGCTCCTCAGGGGCCAGGAAATGGAAGCCCCAGGGATAGTTTTGCATTTAGACCTGCAGCTGGAGATGGGGTTCCTGATGGGCTCAGAAGACCCTGGGGCGGCTCCAACACACCCTCTGCCCTGTGTCCACACGGCCACAGCTGGCAGCTCACTGGGGTGTCATCACCCCCGGGGTCAGGAGCAGCGCTTCAGACGGACAGAGAAGAGCCAGCTCTTCAAGCTGCCTGGAGTTGTTCTTGTTGTTGCTGTTTCAGGGAGAAGTCCCAATAGCGTTTCTGGGAGTTGAGTGGCTGCTTCCCTTATTGTTACCCGATTATTCCTAGTTGATATTTTTTTTTCCAGGACGCTTTTCCACCAAACTTATTGTTCAGGGGGAGACACAATTGAAATCCATTGCTAATTACATCTGTGTCTAAATTAATACATCACAACTATTCAGATCATATCAGTCTGAATAATTTCTATTATGGTGAACATAATTGTTAGATTCAGCATTTAATGAACCATATTGTTAGGTAAAATTCTTATGACAATTGGGACTAATAGAATATGTTAACCTTTATTTGTCCAGCTTGACCTCACGTTGGACCATGTCACTATCAAAGCACCTGGAAGAGGTTCCTCATTAAGTAGCTGTCCTGACTCTGCTGGCCTTCTGATGGAGCCGGGGAGGCTTTGGGACATCGGTGATGTTTGAGGTTGGCTGGTGGGCGCCCTACAGCCAGTTCTTAGGGCGTTTGGTTGTGTGTGCGCGTGACTTCATGAGACGCAGACCGAGCCAGGAAGCCCCCATCACACATCAGCACCTGTTTGGAGTGCTTGTCCGTTAGCTGCTCTGGGGTTTGGGCCCCCAGGGTGGGTATGTCCTGGGGTGTCTGTAGAAGAAATAAACATTGTTCCTTTCTTAGGGGAACATACAATCTAATGGAAAAAAAAACCCAGAAGAGCTTTATAATAAAGTATAAAGGACTCCCATGCCAGAGAAATCTAGGTATATTTAACTGGAAGTAGTTTTGTGGACCTCCATCAAGATATGACTCTGAAGTTCCGTGACCTCAGAGAATGTATCAGAATGTATATACCCTCTTGAATGTCATCTCCTCAAAAATGTCAGCATGGCCATCGGGATACCTCTCCCGGTGAGCTCCGCTTTGGGAGATGTCTTCGGAGCTTTCAGTGGGGTGGGGCATCTGCTCGGCTCTGGTAACCAGGACGATAACCCTGGTTCACGTAACCGAGACATACTGAGTGACGTTGCAGGTACAGGTGAAGGCCCACCTCCCTCATCTGCCCGTGACAGCCGTCAGCCTGCCGATGGTGGTAGCCGGCAGCAGCCGATCTCTCACTGATTACCGGCACACAGTTCCGCTCTCCGGGCAGAACACTCTGTCCCTGAACAGTGCCAGGGGGCCTTTTCTTTAACCATAAAACTGGCTTTGGTTTTGCGGTAACCATGAAATTGGTCACAGTGAACTGTGGAGGTCCCATCCCGTCACTGAGGTCCCTGGCTTCCCTTTTTTTGCCCATGAGGGGGTGTGGGATGGAGTGGGAGGGTGTGTGTCTAGGACATCACTGGGTGGCAGTGACTGTCGAAGTCACTGCAGGTTGGCGCCCAGCTCCGCTTCTGTGTTCGCTTCGTTAAAAGTGGTAGACCTCTCGTAAGGGACAGCTGGTTGGGATTATTATTTTTGCCTTAAGCAGTTTCCTGAGAGGAAAACTGAACCCCTGGGTGAGACAAGGAGGATGAAGACCCATCCCTCAGAGGTACACCCCCCCACGCCCACGTCTGCCAGTCTCGGGGTACGTGCACAAGCCCACTTATGACCTAGAGGTACCGTTTAGGGCTTTCAGCCATCGGTTCTGTCTCTCCATTTCGGCTGCGGTCTAAAAAATTGAAATCTTCTCAAACTGGTCAGGATTAATGTAGGGTAATTTTTGTAGAGGATGTAGGAGAGTTCTAAGGAATTGAGCAAGATTTAGCAGAAAGGGGAGTGGGAAGGGAGTCTCAGGTGAGGCATCGGACTGGCTCTTCCTGAGTGGAGAGGGCGAAACCGACCTCAGGCGTGTCCTGAGGTTCCCAGGCAGCCGCCACCCAGCGTGGGCAGAGACCCAGGCTGCTCTCTCCCCTTCCTCCCCTCTTCCCTATTCTTCCCAGCAGCCTGTCCCCAGGCCTCTGACTAATTTTAGCCCAACTATTACCGGGCTTGGGGTAGATGGAGCAACTGCTCCCATCCATCTGCCTGTGGGTGCTCGGTGGAAGTCAGCCACACAGGGCTCTCCTTGGCCGAGGCCCAGTCCCATGCGGAGCTGAGCTCGGAGACAGCCTGCAGAAGGGACCTGGAGCCTGTGGCACACCAGTCCCCTAATCCCCTTCCGAAGGTGGCTTCTGAGCGTGGACACGAGGCTATTTCATGGGGCAATTATGGGAATGAGAAAAGGATGGGGTGGGGGGAATCTATTCCTGAAAATAGCATGCAGCTTTGAGTAGGATGTTTTCCCGGCTGCCTTTCAAAGCCATCAGAAATGGCATATGGAAATGGTGAAATGAGGTACAATTTATCACACAGGCTGAAGGGGACCTTTCCCGGATGCTGTAGGTATTTCTGTTTGGATGCAGAAATATTTAGTTTTGAAATTATTAAATAACATCCTTATCTTCTCGGTGATTTTGTCCTTTTGGTAATCTGAGCATAGTGCGTATGTATTTGTGTCTGCAAATTACTTTGGAAAATGCATATTATTTACTTGTTCTGAAGAGGCTCTTAGGCTCTGTTGTCTAAATAGGAAATTTGGATCTAATAAAATGGGACTATTATGGACTCCCAGACAAATAATAACAGGCTGATACCTTTAAAAAATTCAAAAAAACCTTTTTTTAAAGAAGGTCATTTTGGTTAGATATTAGGCCAAAATTCAGTTATGAACCTCTACAACTCATTTCTTTCTTTCCGGAGCCTCTCTCTTTTCATACAGTCGAGGCAAAACCCTGGATGCCAGAGAAAGTGTCTTCCTGTGCTGGGAAACCGCTGAGGTCTCCAGCCTCCTGAGCAAGAATGTCCCCTGTGACTGGGGCCCCTGGGAACAACTGGACGCGGTCTGGGCATCGATTCCGATGTGTTTGCCCTGGTGGGGGGGGGTGGGCCCTTGGCTGGATGGGAACCTCGGGGAGGCACAGGTCCCAGCCGGCTCGGGTGAACTTCTCCCCTCTTCTTTCCTGGGGAGCCTGCAAGGCAGCCTCATGGTGCCCTGGGGTTGTAGAGCGCTTCTGCCAGGGGGCCCACTCCACCCCTGTTCAACTTGGGACCCGTTTTTCAAATACAGCCACCGTCCCTCTGGTGGTCCAGAATCTTGACTTTCTTTGCTCATCTCCCCTTTCAAAGGTGTATTAACTAAGAGGGGCTTTGGGGACCTCCACCACCGGCATATACCCATTTGTTTTTCTTCCTTTGAACTCCTATACTATTGAAACTCCTACAACTTGGTTAGGTACCACGCTTGGCTGTTCTTTTCTCTGACTGTGAGTTTTATCATCTGTAAAATAAGCAGAAGCTGCTTTCCTCTCCCTGAGATATAGTAGGCAGATTGTCAGTGGGTAGAAGATGCACTGGTCAAGCCGCCTCTCCCTCCGCCCTTTGGTAGTCCCCAGGGACAGGAAGGTCCAGGGTTCCACAGGCCACTGCATCGCCAAGATCGGGGGATCGGTGACTCTTTCCAGCTCTAGGGCTGGGAGGTTTTAGGTATTTCATGGGCAGGTGGCCATCTCTGGCCTCTGGTGTTGGAAAAAGGAGGGTGAAGCCATTGGCTTTGCCCCTCTACTGATTTTGACCTGTTCAGACTGAAAGGTTTTAAAACTTAGAGTCTCCTAAGTGAGCTGTTAGAACACACTTGGGAGGGACTGCCTCCCCGTGGCACATTCCCAGATGGCCTGGGGTTTCCCAGGGCAAGGCTCACAGTGCTTCCCCGTGGAAGAACCAATGCCTTGCAACTGGGGAGCACAGTGGTGGGTGGGGGTGTGTGACTCCAGGCCCCAGGGAAACACCCAGCAAAGGGGCTGGCCTCACTTTCTGGGAACTTCCCCAGTTGTCAGTCTCAGGAATCCTTCCAGGAGGACAGGGAAGACCAGCATGCACTGTGCAGGTCTTGGCTGGGCTGGGCCTCTTCTGCCGCCCCTCAGAGCCCGCCCCCCGGTCACATGACAGGCTGGCTGCTTTCTCTGGAGCCCTGAGTTCCTTAAATGGTGATGGATGGAAGAACAGGTCTGTCCCACACAGGTAATCTTTGCCATCTTAATATTTGTTAAGCTTTTTGATTTACTGGAGAGTTAAAGTCACGTCAGGTCACAAAATTGCACATTAGATCTGCTTCATGAAACACTCTGAGTGAACGGTTTAACTCATTTATTTCACCATCTTTAAATCAATGTAGCAGAAGAATTGCACCTCCCCTTTATAAATCTTCCCATTTATTTCTGGCTCAGGTGTACGGGAGGGTGCAGACCTCGGTCTGTTCTGGGGTTTTATGGGTGGCTGTGGAAACTGACATGCTCTGCTCGCCACAGTGAGCAAGCCCAGCTCACCTATGTTAAATTAGCCGGAGAAAAATTTCGTCGAGGCAGCCTGAGGCACGTGCTGTTAGGACTTCCCTTTGACATTTGAGACGCGCCAGTTCCTTACCCTCCTCTCTCCTCTGACTGTCGCCACGTGCTCTTTCCCTGGCTGCCTCGTTGGCTCCAAACAGCCAAGTCATGTGAGGAGAAGTGAGGCCAGCCAAGGATTCGCAGAGGATCCTTGCCTGGTGCTCTACCAGAGAGGGCGCGAGGCTGTGATCTGTGGCTTAACGTGGATTAGATCAAGGAGGATCCGGGGTGGGACATTGCTGCATTCAATTCAGCCCCTCATTCCTCCTCAGAAGGGAATTCCGGGAGATGGACACAACTGCCCAGTCCTTGGGGCCCCGGCCCCGCAGGAGCTGTGGTGAGGCGCGGCCCTGAGATAACTCCTGAGGGTTGCGCTGAGCCCTCCGTGTGGCCGAGACTGGCACCTGCCTCCTTCCTGGTGTCATCCAGTGTCCGGCCAGGACGCCGGGCGTTCATATTTCTAGTTTCTAGCTAGTTCACGTTTTATCTGTGGCCTAATATGTAAGAAAGTTTTACAAAGTTCCAAGGATATTTGAAAAGAATTTCAGATATGAAATTCAAAATTTGTAATATGTTGTATATTACCAAGTTCTAAATATGTTTATTAAATTGGGCTTGCAATGATGTCTTCATATCTGTTATATCCTTATTTTCATCTATTTAATCTATCAATTTTTTTTGAAAGGCAAGTGAAAATCACTATCATGGAGGTTTTCTCGATGCTTTCTTATGTTTCTAATAAATTTTAAATTTTTTACTTTTTTAGAAGCGGAAATATTTATGATGGTTTTATCTTTGTTAATTATACCCTTTATCACCATAAAATATTTATCTTTATGTTCTTTATAGTTGACCGATATATCGTTTTGATCATTTTTCTTTAAAATGCTGTATTAAAAAATTAAAAATTAACAAAAAGAAAACTGCAAGGATAATACAATAAAACCTAGATATTCCCACCCTAAGTGAACAAATGTTATCACTTTTCATGTGTACTTCAGATTTTTATAAAGACTAATAAACTTTATTTTTTAGAGCAGTTTTAGGTTCATAGAAAAATTGAGCAGAGAGCACAGAGTTCCTAAATCATCGCCCCCTCCCCCCTCCCCCCCCCACACACACAGACTCCATCACGCACCATCGACATCAGGTATGTTTGTTCTAATCAGTGAGTGAACACGAGCGCCTAATTGTCACCCGAGGTCCATGGTTCACAGTAGACTTCATTCTGGGGGGGGTGTGTTCTGTGGCCTTAGACAAATGTGTGATGACCAGGACCCACAGTCACAGCGTGTTGTCCCGAAGATTCTCTCTGCCCCGACTCTCCACTCCTCCCCAGCCGCGCCTCTGGGGACCACTGATCTTTCCACTGTCTCCGCGCCCCTGCCTTTTACAGAATGTTGTGCAGTTGGAATCAAGTGCTGTGTGGTTTTTTCAGGTTTGTTTCCTTCACTTAGTAATAACGCTCCTTCATGTCTTTTTTAGAATCCTCACCTGAGGATATTCCTGTTGATTTGAGAGAGAGAGAGAGAGAGAGAGAGAGAGCAAGTGCAAGTGTGACATCCATGTGTGAGAAAAACATTGATCGGCTGCCTCCCTTGTGCACCCCAACCAGGGATCAAACCTGCTACCTAGGTATGTGCCCTGACCAGGCATCGAACCTGCAACAATTTGGTGTACGGGATGACGCGCCAACCAACCCAGCCACCCAGTCAGGGCCTTCATGTCTTTTTATAGCCTCATATCACTAAATAATACTCCATTGTCGGTTTGTCCCTTATCTACTGAAGGACATCTTGGTTGCTTCCAACTTTTGTCAGTTATGAATGACCCATGAGCAGGTTTTTGTGTGGACATAAGTTTTCAGCGTATTTGGGTAAATATGATGAAGGAGTGTGATGACTGGGTCGTATGTTAAGAGTATGTGTAGTTTTGTAAGAAACTCACGCTGACCTTCCTTTGAAGGGCTGTGCCATTTTTCATTCCCGCTGGCAGGGAGTGGGCACTCCTGTTGCTCCAGGCTCTCAGTAGAGTCTGCTGTCGTCGGTGATTTGGATCTTGGCCGTCCTGGAAGACGTGCGGTGGTGTCGTCGTTTTAATTTGCGTTTCCCTGGTGATGTGTGATGCTGAGTATTTTTCCCTATGCTTATTGGCCATCTGTGTATCTTCTCTGGTGAGGTCTCTGTTTAGGTGTTGTGCCCACTTTTTAATCCAGTTGTCTTCTTACTGTTGAGTTTTTTCTATATTTTGGATAACAATTCTTTTTCAGACATGTCTTTGGCAAATGTTTTCTTCTAGTCTGTGACATTTATTTTTAAAGAAATAAAACAACATACAGAAAGTTCATCTCTCCTGTATTTCCCTCTCCAATCAAATTGCTTTCTATGCCTCCTGAAAGGAAGCAATTATCATGAATGTGGTGTATATTGAGTCTAGACTTTCACATATTCACCACATGGATTTATTAGCAACACATAGTAATGTTTTGTTGCTTTTAACAGTTACTTCAAAGATCTCATACTGTACCTTATATATTTCCCCCAATTCAGTCTGTGTTGTTAAAGTCTATCCATGTTAATACACATATTCTATTCATTTTAACTAATATAGAGTATTTTGACACATGCATGTCACACATTCTATATCCATCTCCTGATGTCAGGCATTTGGATTATTTCTAATTTTGTTCTCATGAACAAAATTTCAGTCTCATTGTGTTTTTGTGAAAGAGTTTTGCTAGAGGAAGGAACTGGAAGTGGAATTTCTAAGTAATGTGCAGGGTTTTTTTTTTTTCTTATACTAGATAATTGCCAAATTACTTTTCCATGTGATTGTGTCAATATCCACAAGGAAGTATGAGGTTTTTATTTTTCCATATTCTTACCAATCATCAGTGTGGTCAGACTTTCAAATTTCAAATTTTGGTCAGTTTAAAGGATGGGAACTAGCGTCTCGCTTGCTTTGTCTTCGAAACTGTATCTCATTGATTTTACTGTTGAGGTGGAACACTTTTCATACTTACTGGCCATTTTCTCACTTGTAAATTCCCTTTATACCCTTTTCTTATCTGTTCATCCTCTTTACCCATTTTCTATCGGGATGTTTCTTATTAATTATAAAAGTTATTCATGTATTCTGGGTGTGAAAGTTTTGTTGGCAGAGATATTAAAAGTATCAAACAATACAGTATAAAATAGCAGTAAAGCATAAGTAATTACCAATCAGGTAGATGCGATATCCAATTAGAACAAATTGAACTCATAATGACATTCTTTTATTTTTATTCTAAAATTATAGAAATTTGTTTCTTTATGTCTAGATATTAACTAGAATTTAAAAAAATGGATATGATGGGAGCTGGGATCAACCCCTTTTTAAGTAAGAAAAACCGTCCTCCCAGCCTCCTCTACTGAGCAGTCCATTAACCTCTACTCACTTTCATGCCGCCTTGGTGTCATGCAAATGAACCGTATGTACTGGGTCTGTTTTTGGCATTTCTAGTTTGTTTCATTAACTTATTCATCTCTCGCCAGTATGACACTTTTTCTTATATTAAACCATAACTTTATAAAGAATTTTGATGTTTTGCGGAGTGACTCTTCCTCCTCACTCTTTTCCTGAAGCATCTTGGGTAATTGTGGGTATGTGTTCTTCCATGTAAATTTCAGAGTTGGTGTTTCTGTATCCAGGAAACGTTCTGTTGGGATTTGGATCGGAATGGAATTGAATTTATGGAAAAATTCAGGGAAGAACATTTTGTAGTATCGATCTCTTATCCATGACCGTGGTCATAATCACCATTTATTTGGGTTTTGTTTTGATGTTCTTTAAGGACGTTTTCTGCACTTTTCCTGTAAGGTTATACAAGTAGTTTGTTAGATGCACTTTGGTAGTGATCTTTTGTGAAGTGTGTTATATTTTCACAGCTGTCGTGGATTCCGCTTTGTTCCTGTTTTCCAGTTTGTTATCAATGCTATCTGGATTCCATTGATATTTCTCCGTTTATCATATGTCTAGCAATCTCCCTGTATTCCTGATCAGTTCTAATAGTTTATCCTCAAATAACAACAGCCTTATTTCTTTGGCTAAGAATTAGTATCAGGATGAGAAACTCGTATAAATGAGAAATAGAAGAGAATGCCCTTGATCTGATGAAGGGTGTATACCAGAAACTACAGTACCCGGGACATTTAATGGTAAAACTTCATGGTACAATTTCCGGTGCTTTCCCATGAAAGTAAGAAGAAAGTGGATCCCCATCCTCTCCTGTACTACAGGAGACCCCCCACCCCTTTTCCGTGGGGGATACAGACTAAGATCCCCAGTGGATGCCTGGAACCAGATAGTGCTGAACCCTGTATGGATATATAGTATGTTTTTCCCCTACACACACACACCTTTTCACGTAATGAAAGCACTTTATGACTTCTCTTTGGCATCTCTGAATTGCCAGCATCATTACTCTTGCACTTTGAGGCCATTTTTAGGTAAAATAAGGGCGACCTGAGCACAGCATAGTGATGCTGTGACAACCACTCTGACAACCCAGATGGCCACTAAGTGTCTGACAGGGAGAGAGCACGTCCAGCCTGGATACGCTGACAAGGGAGTGAGTCATGTTCTGGGTGGGCCGGAGCAGGTGACTTTTCATAAAGAGACACAGTGGTGGACTTGCTGAGTACTGGCCTGCCAAAAGTCCCCTTTCTCAGGAGAAATAATTGCTATACTGAGTAGAGGATTTCACTATCTTTGCTGTAAGAATTATATATAAAACATTATTATACTATCTTTTTTATGGTTACTTATGAGATTTCAATGGCAGTCTGAGTTTTGTTTTTTAATTGTGGCTTATCTTGTCCATTTGGAAACTTACATGTATGAAACTTAAAGTTTTATACATTTGCCAAGAAATGTTTATTTTTGATCATTTTCTTAGTCCTGCAGATATTTGGCAAATCTTTTCAATGTGAAGGATTAAGTCTTTTTTCAGTGAGGAGAACTTTTCTTCTATTAATTCTTTGGGTATTCTCTATCATCTATTACTTTTCTTTTAGACATTTTTTTGGTGTTGGTATTGGTTCTCTTGGTCCTGTTCTCCATGCCTCCTATCATTTCTCCTTTAAATTTCAATACTTTGTCTTTTTGTCTTATACTTTGGAAGAATTTCTCAAGGCCATGTTCTAAAACACAAATCAGTTTTCATTAACATGCATTCTGCTATTACTTCCTCCACCAAATTATTATTTTTGTAATTTAAAAAAATCCATTAACTCTCGTTTTCAGATTGTCCCAATGCTTTAAAGAGTAGAAACCTGCTATTTTAAAAAATAAATTTAATTGAAGTAAAATTTGCATATAATAAAATTCACCATTTATAAGTACACCATTCAGGATTTGACAGATATATACAGTAGGGTGATCGTTACCACAATCATGTGGAATGTTTCCATCACCCCAGAAAGTTCCCTTTTCCCAGTTTTGTCGTTAATCCCTCCCCTTTGTCCGAACCCTCAGCAATCACTGATCTGTTTTCTGTCCCTTTAGTTTAGCCTCTTCTAGAATTTCATGTAAATGGAATTATTTATTCTGTTCTTTGATGCTTGATATCTTTTATTTAGCAAGATGCTTTTGAGATTCACCCACGTTGTTGCATGTACCAATAGTTCATGTGTTTTATAGCTGAGTACTGTTCCTTTTTATGGATATAATACAGTTTGTCTATTCACCCATTAATGGACATCCCTTTCCTTAACACAGGTTGTGGACTTAGTGAAAAGCTGTGGAAATTCATGTACAAGTCATTGATTGTACAAACATTTGTATTGATTAGTCATATAGTAAGTGCATATTTAATTTTGTAAAAGAACTGACAACATGTTTTTCAAAGAGGTTATAAACATTTTCCATTCCCATCAGCAATTTCATTTCTTCTTGAGTAAGCTTTGGTAGTTTGTGTCTTTCAAAAAAAAAAAATTTAAAGTCTAAGTTGGAAGCTATTGGATAGCCATTAGGCCCAGAGCGGATCCAATTAAGGGCAGTTGCGGCAACATTTTCTGGCCCCTCTCAGCATCTCTGCAGCAACTGCGCTCATGGAAGGTACGGCTCCTAGCCTGTGGAGTGACTCCCGATGAGTGAGCAGGAGCTGTGGCCTTATTGGTTGCAACTAAAGCCCCATAAGGGAAGGTGCATGGCAGAGGAGACGCCTCCTTTGCATTGCATAAACCCTTTTCCATAGCTGCTTGCCTGGCAGAATCTAAGGCTTTCTGCTTGGATGTGGTGACCGTGTAGGCAGGGGCTGTAGCTGACATGGAAGAAGGGTCTCTTCCAGGCGCAGGCAGGGTAGGCCAGTGGTAATCAAGGATCCTGTCTTCATGGAATCCGAGGTTTCAGGTATGTAGGTGATACCCTGCTCCTTATTTTCAGTAATGTGACAAAATTTTCTTTTACCCTAACTGAATTGCCTCAGGGCGAATTCATGAATTAATAAAAGGAGGAAGACAGCCCATGATATAATGATATCACCATCTTACTAGAGTTCTATTACATCACTTGTATTAGTTACCTATTGCTGCGTGACAAATTGCCTAAAAGTTAGCAGATGAAAACAACAAACATTTATTATCTCCCACGGCTGCGGCACCTAGGTGCTGCCTGGCCAGGTGGTTCTGGCTCAGCCTCTCCCACAAGGTTGCAATCAAGGTGCTGGCTGGAGCTGCCATCATCTCAAGGCTCAAATGGGGTAGGATCCGCGTCCAAGCTCACTCACTTCGTGGTTGGCAGGCCTCAGAAGATCTGTTTCCAAGCTCATTTATTTGGCTGCTGGCAGGCCTCCGTTTGTCACTGCATGGACCTCTCCCCAGGGCTGCTTCCCAACGTGGCAGCCGTCTTCCCCTACAGAAAGCAAGAGACAGCACCCAAAATGGAAGCCACTGTCCCCTTATAGCCGAATCCCGGTGGTGACATCCCATCACACACACCATAGTCTGTTCCCCAGAGACAAGTCAGTAAGTCCAGCCCACAGACCCACACTGAAGGGGTGAGGGATACACAAGAATGTGAATACCAGGAGGTGGGGATCACACAGCTTCTAACTTAGTTGTTTGTTTTCTAATGTCCTGGTTTGAGTTTCCCCAGAAAGCAGACCCTGAAGAAAGGGTTCAGTGGTAAATGGTTTATTTGGGAGATGCTCCCGGGAAAATCTGGTAGCAAATGGGGATGTGAGATCAGAAGAGCAAGGATGCTTACAAAGGGAATGTTTTCAAGCCTGCTACTACTCTGGGCAGCTGGAGCTCCATCCTGCAGGACCCGAGAAACAGTAAAGAACAAGCCACAGTGTTATTCCAACCAAGGATCTGAGAAGCTGGGCTATTTATCTGCAAACTCTCCATCTATCGCTGGGTGAGGACTGCTTGTAGGGTAATTCATTCTCTGGCACTCCTGTTGCCTTGCATGTGCTATGCGTGCCTCCACACCCCACTCCATTCCACCCCCTTCTAATCCTACTGTTTAATGGAGGTAAATGCTGACAGGATATGGGTGGGACACCAGCAATGACCGCTGTGCCCAGCCTGTGCGGACTGTGAGCTTCACGAAAGCAAGAGCCATCTGTCTATCATTTTCTTTCCATTGCTCTGTCATTGTTTAGGATGACACTTAGAACATACTGTTGCTCAACAAATATTTGTAGAAAGAATGCAAGTCCCTGATGATTGCTCCCTGAAGGAACTCACAGTGCAGTGAGGGAGACAGACTCACCCAGTGCTGTCTACAGCAGGGGAAGCTCTGTCCCGCAGCTCTTCACGGGGTCCTAGGAGAGCAAGGGCTGACTCTGCCTGCGGGTGGAGAAGAGGCTAAGGGAAGGTTCATGCAACCGTGGAAGTCTGAGCTACGATCCACTCCCACACTTGTCTGTACTCCACCCTGGAAGTTTTATGCAGTCTAAACTTCAGGTGCTCTCTCGGGCATGTTATCATGTCCACGAACTTCCCATCCGCTTGGCAGTCTGAATGTATGTTAGTTCACTCTCCTCTCTCCTTCCCAACAAACATCACATGGCACAGGGTTTAAAGTCCTTGTGGCAAAGATAATCTTTTCTTGATCTTTGAAAAGGCAGGTACAGTATATATACACACATAACAAATATTTTCTTTATGTATTTTCTGTTTGTAGGGAGTCTAACCCTAATCCAGCACTTAATAAAACAGGACAGGATTTATTAAATTGGTTCAAGTTTATCAAATATGTACAGATCTTTACATAAATTAATTTGCTGGTTAAATATTTGTGAAACTTATTAAGACTTTGGAAGAACTTAAATAATACCTGAGCTGTCCAGCTTAATTTGGCTTAATTTTTTTTTTCAATCTAAGGGATTGATGAGGCTATGAGGTATAGATGGTCTCTAGATGGTCAGGTGACAGAGGGCCAATAGGCAGGTCTCACCAGCTGGAGCCTGACAGTAAGCCAAAGACAGGTGACCCATGGGCACTCTGGGGTGAATGTGTCTGTTCAGTAGGCCTGGAAGATCCTGATGGTGCTGTTCAGGGACGGCCGTTCCTGCCACTGTGGGATGATGTCACAGGGCAGAGCTGAGCCCACAGGTGCTCCCTTCTGTTTAACTCAGTAATTTATTGAGCCCCCGCCATGTGCCAGGCACGGGCCTCATGGACTTGGAGTTCAAAATGACCGCAACATGGGCCTAGTCCTCAGAGAGCAGGAACGATAGACCCATATTCCTAGGTTTCAAATCCCAGCTTCACCATTTACAGCCTCTCTGACCTTGAAATTACCCATTTCGTCAGATCCTCATGTCCCAGTGCAGGAAATTAAGATAAATATATAGAAGTATTAGAACTATTAAAGCATATGAAAACATCCAGCTGAATGGCAATGTCTGCCCCCTGGTTATATCCAGTAAGTCAGCAAGTCAGTGCTGACTTCTTTCCCACCTGGGCGTCTTTGGGTCTGTCCACTTTCCACCACACAGCTCCCCGCTGGTCATGGTCACCTTCATCTCTCCTGCGTCGCAGTATCCCTGAACTCATCTTTGTTCCAATCCATTTCTAAGATGGCAGCCTGAGTGATTTTTTTTTTTTTTTAGAGGTCCAAGAATGATCATGCCATTTCCGGGCTTACAACTCTTCAAGTTCTTTTCATTTCTCTTAGGACAAAACCCTGCGAGGCCCTGCCCAGCACGGCCTCCTGTGGGGTGGGGGGTGGGCACAGTGGTTCACGCATCTGTGTTCAGGCTGCCTGGGTTTCCAGCGTGGCTCTGCCGCTTTGTGCTGTGGCCTTGTCGATGTGACATATAACCTCTCTCTGGGTCCTCCTCCTCCCCCGTCCTCTTCCTCCCTTCTGGCATGCTATCGTGTCCATGAACTCGCCATCAGCTTGGTAGTTTGAACCCAAACCTGCCCTCCCCTCTCCCCCATCTCCTTGGATTGTGCTCCATTATTAATCCTTAGGCCTCAAGTGAAAAGTCGCACTCCGGGAGACTCTTCCGTGTTCTCCTCCCCTTCAACCAGCACCCCAGCCCAGACCAGTTCCTCTCTAGTGTAGATACCCAGAGCACCCGGCACCTTTCTTGTGTAACACTCATTGCACTTACCGTCGCCTAAATATTTTCTGTTGTCTTGGAAAGAGCCAAGCTGCCTGCATTGGGGAGCCTGTGCACCTTACTCACCTCGTCCACGCACGGCGCCCAGAGGCAGCTGGCACGGAAGGATGACTGTTGTTAGCAATAAAACGTAGATGAACTGTCCATCATATACTGCAACATGCTGCAATAGGACTGTTTATAAACTATTATGGGAACATAGATTCCTGCTGCCTAGAGGTCCATCCATGTCCAGAAAAACAGGAAGTAGCTGTCGAGACCCCTCCCAGTGGCGGGGAGGTGGCAGCAAGCATTTTGTTTCATGGTGGCAGCGGGCTGTCTGTTGCAGTGTGTTTCCTTTATGCCCAGCAGATCCTGGTGGCCTCTTAGAGTAGCGTGAACTTTCCTAAGAAAGTGAAGGCCTCCGTCCAGTGCCCTCTGGAGTAGATGGGCTCCCCGCCAGGGCACTGGAGCAGGGAATATGCAAATTGCATAGGCACCCGGATGCTGTGATTGGGTCCAGGCCCTGAGAATGTTTTGTTTCCTGCAAAGTGGTATGTAAGAAATAATTCTGCAACAGGCAATCCCCTTCCTTCCTTCCTTCCTTCCTTCCTTCCTTCCTTCCTTTCTTCCTTTCTTCCTTCCTTTCTTCCTTTGTTTTTTTTTTTTTTCTAAATTACAGTCTCTCCAAAGATTTCGTTGTGTATTTGCAATGACTTTGAATTTGGCTTCTAACCTTTTAGTTACATAGGACTCTTTGTCTTGGGAACTGTTAAAAAAAAATGAAGTACTCTGTGGAAGTATAACACTGCGGCGTATCCGTTGGTGATCCATATAATTGTCCCCCAGTTAAACCCGAAGTCAAGAGCAGATGGTTTTGTGTTCTCTCACTGCCCCTTACCAAGAGCACACCTGTTGCGATGCGGCGGGCAGGAAGCTTCAGGAGGGTCTGGAAGTGTATGCTCCTAGGGAGTCTGAGCTCTCATCAGCAAGCTGGAACATATACAACCAAGAGAAAAATAAATTCCAAGACTCCAAAAGTAGAATAAATGTAGTGTGAAATGTGTCTTAACCTGGTGGGACATGGCAAAGGGAGTGAGTGACCAGACCTGGGTACAACTGCTTAGGTTGGGCTGAATTTTGAGCATCTTTCTAGGTACAGAGAGAGGATATTGTAGGTGTGGCGAGGAGTCTCGGGGAGGGCACGGGGCGGGGGCTGGTGGGAGGTGAAAGGCAGGAAAGCCAGCAGTGGGGGAGGAGCAAATGGGAGTTGGGCAGTCATGGGGTCAGGGTCACAGTGCTTGGGAACCAAACCCCCCTCCCAGCTCCCCAGCTGGTTATGTGGATGATGTCACAGGTTGAAGGGTGGAGAAGGCTGGTTTCCTTCAGGCTCCTCCATTCAGCAAACACTCTCTGAGCATCTGCTTGATTCTAGAGTCTGCGTTAGACGCTGAGGATATGAAGGGGGACCCCCCCAAAACCCAGGGATTTATTTATAAAAATGTATATTTATTCTCATATGTTTAAACTTTAGTCACCTTCAAAGTAAGGTTCAATACACCTTTTGCAGTCACCTTTCCATTTGCTGCAGTACACCTATTGAGATGTTCTTTCCACAGCTCAAAAGAGTTTTTGAACTTGTCAATTTGGGAACTTTTTAGTACTATTGCTGTTTTTTGCTTCACCTCTTCCACGTTGGCAAGATGTTTCACTCTGAGCACCTTTTTCATCCAGGGAAACAAAAAAAAAAGTCACTCCAGGCAACGTCAGGTGATTAGGGAGAGTGGGGCTGGGAGGTCATGCCATTTTTGGTCAAACACGCTGAATATTCAGCGCAGTGTGGGCAGGTGTTATCATAAATCGCCCATCATGAAACAGGCAAATGTGATGAAAGAAAGAGTCTTCAAAAAAATATTCACTGAAGCCAAACACAGCCTCTTCTAACAACGCCTCCTAGCAAACTGATACAGATGGGTGCCTAAAACACTCACCTAGCGGGGGAAGCCTAGACTACAAGGGACCCACCCTCCTGAAGATAATTTTTGTTTGGACCCCTCTTTGTACACCATCCTCCTTTCAGAGGAGTGCAGGGGTGAGTCAGGGAGACCCAGTAACTGGAGTCTACACCACAGGCTGCTGCAGACTAGGACAGAGGTGTTTGGTGCAGCCGGCGGAGGAGGGACTCCAAACCGACTTCACAAGAAAGGTGATGTGTGGCTGGGATGCACAGTAACCACAGGCAAAAAAAGGCACTTCAGGCAAGAGGAACAGTATCCTGATGGCTTAGAATTCTGAACGAGCCTAATTTCTTCAAAGCAGGAAGTTCAGAGTAGCTAGAGCTTTATATGGGGCGGGGCAGGGGGTGGGGGCAGTGCACGGCGGGTGGCAGCAGAGAATGGGACTTATCTGGAAGCTGGACAAAGTCTGGAGCCAGAGGGGCTGGCTGGGGAGTCCAACGAGGGAGCAGCGTGATTGCTTTCATTTCCAGGATGGGCCCTGGAAACGCTGGGAAGGACAGAGTGGAGCCAGGCAGAACCCCGGGGCAGGGCCTGCAGCAGCAAGGTTTTGTGACAGTCCCGGCGGAGTGGCAGTGGGGGGATGTGGAGAAAGGGTTGGTTTTGAAGCCCCACCCGCTGTGGTTTCCAACTTTATCTGGAAAGAAGCTCTTTGACTCCTATTTCTATCAGCGTCCTATTGAATGCAAATTCCAGCTCCCTTCCTTCAGCCTTCACCCTCCTTCCCCTGCAGAAGTTGAAAGCTGCTTAATAGAACAAACACAATGGACTGCACTTGAGGGAAAGACCACTGATGTGGGTCCTCGCAGCGCTGGCAGCAGAGGCCAAGGTCAGCGTGTGGGTGACATGCACGGAGGGGCTCTCGGAGGCCAGTCTTTGCCTGCTTTCCTCCCGACTCCACTGCGGGCACAGCCAGGCCGTGCGCTGCCTCTGCCTGGACTTCTGTGTGCTCACAGGGGTTCATTGGGTTTGGGCTTCAGACCGCGGGTTCCGTGGCCAGCGCAGAAGGCAGGCCCTTTCAGGAAGGCCTGCAGCTCTCTGCAGTCATCGGAGGAGGGAAGAGGCACTGGCCTTTGGCTGCCTGGCCCAGGCCAATGCTTTGCCTCTCAGGCAGGGATGGGAGGTTCAAGACAGCAGGACGGTGGGAGTCACAGGAAGGTAGTGAGAGACACTCAATTGCTCTCTAGGCCTGTGACAAGCAGCTTGTTTCAATGGGATCCGCTGTCTGCACTGGGACCCCCATCTGCTGTTTTCTCCTGCACAGTGTGGCCACCCGTTTGGGGCTGCGGCCCCAAAGTGTCCGTGGTTATCAATGGGGACGGCGCAAGCTGACATATGAAAAGCAGCTTTGTTTAGTGTCCTTGACATAACTAACCACACACTAACCACAGAGCCTTGCGGTATTGAAGCGCCCTGTTTGTTCGGAGTTGTAATGGGTGGGCTTTGTTCACATAGGTCTCTAGCTCGGCTTACCCTGTATTTTGAGTCAAAGTGGATCTTTGTGTGAAGGATTCTCCACCTCCTTTTCCCTTTCTACAAAGGAGTTGTTTTCTCACTCACCTTTCTCGACTTCCCAGCAGCTGAATAGCACTTGTGGTATTTGAATGCCACATAATAGGCATTGTCACCAATTGAGAAATGTCCTTTTCCGTGTTTCTGAGCGCTGCTGGACTTCCGTTCTGACACGTGTCCTGTCTCTTCCTCATAATAACGTGTTTGTGAGCAATTTCTGAAAATGTTCATCCCCACCTTTTTGAAGCAGAATTGTCCTTGCGATGCTGTGTGGGAACGCCTGTTCCCCTGGGAAACCGCTGTGGCCACCCCCTGCCGCAGGCCCCAGGCAGGGTTCAGCTGGGCGCGCGGAAGGCGGGCGGAGTGCTGGCCTGAGCTGGCTGACATGGTTTACGGGCGGCCGCATTCCGAAGGGGGTCGGGTGGGGGCTGGGGGTGGCGTGGAGAGACCGGTCATGCCATCCATGGTGAGGTGGGGATACAAGAAGAGACACCATGTGTAGTCCTAGTCACATGTTCTGTATAAAACGAGGACGGGCAGGTTCCATAGGAACCTTTCACTTCTCATGAAAGACTGCACTCAGTAGCTTCGGTTACGAAGTAGTGGCAGTTTGCTCTTAGTGTCAGAAATCTTTGGTCGCATGTGGTTTACGTGTTTGGGTTCATGCTAATGGTATGGAGCCAGGAATTGGGGTAAATGTGAAAGTAGGAAGTCAGGATCCCTGAACTTTCTTAGTCAAGTTGTGCAAAAAAGAGTTTTGGTTCAAATGATGTCTTAGTTCAAAAATGGTGCCTGGCCAATAGACTCTAAGAAAGCTTTCACGAAAGAGCTCCTGAAACATTTATGGACATTAAATATGGAGTGGCAGACAGCCAAATGCCAAAATGTAAGATGAAGCTGTACTGCCCGTAACAAAGCACTGCACAGATAAAGGCCGATGCATTCCTGGCGGCAGGAAACAGAGGCGACCGGAAGAGGCAGGTAGGGAGGCACTAGGTGTGCTCCCCCACTTCATCACCCAAGCACGGAGTTTTACAGGCACCAACCCAACGTTCCCAAAGTTTAGACACTGGGACAGTTGCTGTTTTCTCTAGGTAGATTTTTCTACCCTCCATCATTTTTAAAAAACAATTATATGTAATAACTCTGCAAATCAGTTGAGTTCTTGGTAGAAGTGACATTTTAAAATCCTCATTCAAGGATGTTTTCACTGCTTTTTAGAGAGAGGGAAGGTGGTAGGGGGGTGAGGCATGGGGGAGAGAGAACGGGGCAGGGGGGAGAGAGAGAGAGAGAGAGAGAGAGATACATTGATCAAGTTGCCTCCCTTACGCACCCAGACCAGAGACTGAACCTGCAACCTATGTATGTGTCCTGACTGGGGATTGAACCCGCAACATTTTGGTCTATGTGGTGATGCTCCAACTAACTGAGCCACAGTAGCCAGGGACATTTTCATAAATACTTAAAGTCACAGATTCCCAGAAAATAACTAGGTAGGAAGTGGAATAAGGGATTTTGGAGGCACATGGTTTTCTAAAGAACCCAAAAGTGAAACACTGTAGGCTGTGCTGAGAGAAGCATGAGCTGAAAACTGTTGTATTTCATAAGCTACCTCATTTCAGAGGATCGGAGAACCAGACAGTGGCTTTATAGATCACTTGTTCTCAAAGCATCATCCTGGGCCAGAGGCATCATCTTAGAACTTGTTAGAAATGCAAAATTAGAAATCTGGGGATAGGTGTCAACAATCTGTGGCTTAACATTCCAGGTGTTTTGGATGCGTGCTGAAATCTGAGAACTCCTGTGGTAAATGAAGCTGTCTCACACAACAGAGGTGATCTGGCCGAGGTGAACTTGCTGTATTTGGGAATTAAATGTGGAGATACGCCATCAGCCTGCTCCCCAGCTATGGGAATGATTGAGACAAGATTGCCAAACACATTTAGAAATGAGAGTGATGCGATCAGTTCCCCGTGTCTTTTGACAAATTCTAAGGGTAGATACAGTTTATCTTGTTCAAGGATAGGTAAGAACTATTAATACATTGTGAATAAAGGAAGACTTAAGGGAATGAATATTGCTAAAATTTATCAATGTCAGGATGCAGATTTAAAATTTAGAAAATTCTTGGACACCTTCAGTGGAGTCCAAATCAACATGGATGAAAGAAAAATGCTGTAGGATGAGGTGAGAAAGAAAGATGGACCGAGATGGAAGGACAGAACCAGCACCCCCCAAAACCAATTTAGATGTAAAATGGAGTCAATGGAGAACACTTAAATATTAGAAAATCATTGTCTTAAAGGACAAACTTGAAAGGCTAAGAGTGCAGAGGGGAAAAGCGGATAAAAATTATGAGAGAAATGATAGAAATGGTGGATAGAATAAAAGAGCCAACTCATGAATAGTTGGTGTCTCCGAAGTAAGGGAGAGAATCAATAGAAAAGAGCAAAACCCGCAAACTGTAAATGTGTAATGAAAGAAAACATTTTTTGTACTGAAGAAAGACTGGAGGTAGATTTTAAAGACTATTCCTGACAAAACTAATGAAAAGAAAACCATACCTAGGCCTTTTGACAAAAACTTTGAATTATGATGGTGGTAAAAAAAATCCTAAAAAAATTCACTAGGTTACCTACAGAGAAACAAGGTCAGCTTTAGATTTCTTAGCTACATTAAGTTTCAGCAAGTACTGAAGAATTATCTGTAGGATTATGAAGGTGAATACTTTGGATCCAAGAATTTAAAGCTCAGTCATACTGTCTTTAATGCGTGAAGCAATAGCCTTGGCTACCCTAAGTTTAGAAATTATACCTCATATATTCATCTTGAAACATTACTCAAGATGTTTCCCTCAGAGAGTCCTTAGAAAGAGAACAACATTAAAATAAAACAATAGTAATAATAATTATGACAATAACAACAAATACATAGTGTTTGCTGTGTGCCAGGCATTGTTCTAAGACTTGTATTCACATTAGCCGACATACACTTCCCACCACATGATGAAGCATGAACTCTTAACATGCCCCTTTTGCAGACAAGGAGCTGAGAGCCTGAGAAGCTCAGTGACCATACCCAAGGTGGCATGCCGGGTTGGTGGTGCAATCAGTGCTTGGACGGAGGCCGTCTGGTGCAGGGCCCTTCCTCCTCACCCGCATGCCACGTTACCTCCTTGTCCTACAAGGCTGGTGATCAGCTCCAAAAGTATTTGTTACAGATTATAATGTGTACTTTGCTTTTTATGTATGATTATAAAACTGAATGCAAATGCCTTATTCTTAAAAAGGAATATAAAATAATACATAAAGTAATTATAATGATCTAGGGTTACAAGCTTACATAAAATAATTGAACACCAAGACATTTGTGTGTTATGAGTACTTTCTCAGCATTCTGAGAAATCACAACCGCTCCTCGTGTCCTAAACTTCTGCTCTTAAATATGAGAATCACAAAATATCACAAAATAGACTGTTTCAGTCTTGAGTCTTGAAATTAGAGAAATACACCCCTTGGGTTGCTCTTGAAAAAATTTAAAGGTAACAAATACTAGACATAAAATCTAGAAAAGTAAATGTGAAATGTATAAATGTATAAATGTACAAATAACAGAAGGCAAGATCAAATAACAAAGCAAAAGAAAAATAAAGCTTAAAACAAAACAAAAAAATGTAGGACCAAATATATCAGGAAAAACAATAAATATAAATATGTTCAACCTGTACATTATAACATAAAGACTCTCAGAATGCATCTGAAAATATGGTTCCCAAGAGACATATCTGTTAAAAAATAGTGACATGATATGAATAAAAATGAACAAACAGGCAAAGATCAGGCAGATGTAAACAAACAAAAACCAAGCACACGTTCTTAGCACTGAAGTGGAGTCAAAGTGAAAGATGGTAAAACAAACTCACTTTTGCTTTCAGTGGCATTTTGGAGCTGGCTGGTGCCGGCTTGCGAAAGCCAGTTGTGTCCGGCTCACCCCATCACCAAACCCAGGGACCTCACGTTAGCAAGCTGCAATTCACCACACTGGGGACATTCACCTCACGGGACTGGCAGAGGCTACAGATCAGAGCTTTTGAGTTTTTTCCTCAGCCGGCCAGTTTACTACTGCCACCACACTGGTTACTTTATATTAATGAAGAGTCAAATTCAATAAGGAAATAATACATCATATATTTCTATGTACCATGCACAGTGTATTGAAGTATATCAGGTAAATTTACTGGAAATACATAAAGAAATCAATGGAAAAACAATAGTACTAAGTAACTGTACTGTTTCTCTTTTGATAGACTAAGCCTACAAACTATATAGAGAATTTGAAGTATATGAAGAATTATATTGAAGAAATGTGCAGTTATCAGACAGTATATAACATGTGTTTGCTCTTTTCCAGCATCCGTTCAATCTCTAAGCCTCAACCAAAAGTCTCAGCAAACTCCCAGAAGTATAATATGGTACAGGCTAACTTCTCTGGTCATACTGTAATAAAACCAGAAGTTATTAATGAAAGTTTAAGTTAAAAAATATACCCAACCACTTGGAAAGTTGCCCCAAGTAAACAACAAAAAGCGACAATGAAAGCTCCACTGAAACCAGGAAATAAGAAAACAATATTACAGCCTCCCTCGATAGCTTGTAAGTAAATGAGAATATTAAAATTTCAGTTATGTGTAATTTAGAAAATAACAAGAACGCTACATATCAAATCTCATTGGATACAACCAAAAACAATAACAGAATTAAAATTCATTGTCTTAAATGCTTTTGCTATTAGGTAAAAATTAATGAAAATAAATGAATTATATTTCAACTCATGAAGTTAGAAATAGAGTTAACAAAATAGTCCCAAGGAGAGAAGTTGATGGAATTAATAACGGTAAAAGCAGAGATTCATAAATTTTTTAACAGTTAGAAGGGAGTGTACTTAGTAAATAGATCCAAGATCTAGGAATTTGAAACCAAAATATTACTAAAACTCAGAAAATGTAAGTGAAAAAACTCAGTGTAGGAATCAGAATAGAATGTAATTAAATATGTAGAAAAAGTTAAAACATTTAAGAGCCTGCTAGCTAAAATTCTTTTCTACTAATTATAAAAATTATGTCAATATAAAACTCAATAAAGTAATCAAAAAAGTTGAAAAAGTTTTCAGTTACCTTAAGAAAGTTTCAAGGCCTTTTTATGTTGAGTATTTTCAAGCTGTTAGAGAATAATGACTATATTTTTAAAGTACTTCTAACAATGAAAACAGTGTATAAATTTGTGATCTAGCTTCTGGAGTGAGCATAACCCTGTTCCACAACCTGACAAAGAAAACAGCCAAAATTAACAACCAATTTCTTGTAGATCTATTATGAGCATATATGATGAGCATATCATAAGAGAAGTATATACTATATTAGCACATAAAATCTACCCGTCAGTTAAAAAATACTCTATGGCCAAGAATTTTTTACTTCAGTTATACCAGGTTTTTCCATCTTGAAACTCTCTTACAATAACTCATCATGATAGTTCAGAAAAGAAATACGTCATTTCAATGGGTGGCGAGAAAGACTGACAAAATTAAGCAGCTCTTCTCAACAGCATAAGTGTGTTTTCTTTACGTGCTGCAGATTACTGTATTTTTTGGACTATAAAACGCACCACCCCCCGCAAATTTTGGGAGGAATAATGGTTGTTAATGCTGCTGTTGAGTTCTGTTTACATTTACATTGGTGAAATATTATGTTATTTATGTTATTAAATATTTTACCTCATTTTTTGCTTCAAAATTTTTTCCCTTCTCTAAATCCTAGGTGTGTCTTATGGTTTGAAAAATACAGTACTTTTTTTACATCAACATTTGGCATCATCAGCAGTTTACAACACTTGAGGAAGGCCCACTAAATGTCACTGTGCCTGTTTCTACTTCTGCCTTGTCACTGTTCTCTAGTCCTGCCACGGTCTAAGACAAGAAGAAGAGCTAGGGGTATAGAACTGGAATGGACTCAGCAAAATTACTATTATTTTCAGGTAATATGATTATCTATCTAAAATATATCAGATAAAACATTGTAATGAGTTATGGAGTTCAGGAGTGTACCTCTATGTAAAGCAAAAAAAAAATAATCATTTGCTTTCATATCTACGATAGAATCTACTTATTAGAAAATTGATAAGCATTATATCAATAATAGCAGAAAATCTGTAAAATACCTAGGAAAAGGCATATTGAATTAAAACTACAGAATGTTATTGAAAGACATAAGAGAAAACTTGAGTGAATGAATAAAAATAATGTTTAAAGGTATCAATAAGATATAGACTTAATTCAATTTCAATAAAAACTTTCAAAGGATTATAGCTGCTTGATCTTTTCTACCTCCCCCTAAAATGAACAGTAAAGCACCTGGCATAGAACCTCTTGCTTAGGAAAGGGGAGAGGTGCCCCGTTGCCATTGTAAAGCATCCCTCTGTGCTGCGGAACTGACCTCATTCCTAACTGCATGAAGCTGAGGTAAGGTCAGGGCCTCCAAGGCCCCAGGAGGCAGCTCAGGCCATGCTGTAGGTTGTTGACCAGCCCCTGCATCTGCTGTGCTTGGGCCATTGCCCTTTCCCTTCCATGCAGCGAGGGCCAGAGAGTAGAAAGCACCTACTTTAACAGTGACTACGATGGGAGCAGATTCTCTCAGAAGAGGACCTTGGGGCAAGATGGCCCTGTGACCGACCTGCTGGCACACGGCAGTAAAGGCTCCTGGCCCTGCTGTCCATCCTTCTGATCATGGGTCTCCTAGTTTTGGACCTGGTTCTGAATGAGTGAGCGACAAGTGGAGACGGGGCCCTTGGAAATGGATTTTGTACAGGGAAGAGTGCTGGTAATACGTCTTCAGAATTTCAGGATATGGTTGTGATGGAAACTTGATTTTAGCAAGCCATTCATACCACACGCAATTAGCTATTTACAGGAGCAACACTATTTCTTAATGGATTGGATATGCAATGATTGTCCAGAGTGGCCTACCACACCCCAGGCTGTATGCTCAGAAAGACATGTCTGGCATTAAGTAACAGTCATGTAAGGTTCCTTAACCTCTTACTCAGCCACCCATTCAACGTCTGTGGGGCACCCACCAGTTCTGAAAGGTGTAAGACGGTCCTGGTGACTGGTTCAGGCGGCTCACTGAGAAAGGAGCCAGAAAAGAAATACCTGTCCATTTTTATGCGTGAGAGAGAGGGAGAGAGGGAGAGGGATAAACTAAATATTAACATCTGGTCATTATTTTGGGTCACCAATATGAAGATTAATAATGAGCAAATATGTGGTTTTGATGCTATAGCTCAGCAAGGATGTGGCCTTAGACCAGTTTCCTATATCGAAGGGAATAAATAATTCCTGGGGGATTTTATAAGAATTAGAGATAATAGGTGTCTGGCTTGGCACCTGGCTATTACTTTTTTCCCTGGAGTGGAAAGTGGCAATTCATCCCATTCCTTTTGCTCTTACTCTATGTTCATTAAGCGACTTTCTTGACACAATTTGCTCCTCTGAGGCAGTCGTTCCAGGTGAGCGTTCCGAATGGCCCATGTGAGTGATCCTCTAAGATGTATTTCCCATGGTAACTTGATAAATCAGTGAACGCATTAGTGTTCTGGTTGGCAAATGAGGCTCCTGCTAATTTGGTTACAGGAGTAACTTCCCCAGATACAACCTATTCTAAGTGAACAGGTTCAATCGTGTTTCAGGATCCCTGAATCGGAGGACTGGAGTGCTAACCAACACCTGCCAGGAGCGGCCTGCTCTGAGGGCCAGCCTGAGCAGGAGCAGCTGCACTCTGGAGCTCCCGCCTGAAGACAGACCATTGACTTGGGGATGTGGTGTGGGCGGTTGAAACAGGAATGCCCCGGGAGCGGATGCCCGGGTTAACTCTCCTGCGACTGACCAGGGAGGAGCTAAAACTGGCCTGTGCAAAGATGATAGCAATGGGCATTGAAAGAAGGAAAGAAAGAAGAAACCGAGACAGATTTGATAGGGTTTAGAACCATAACTTGGTAAAATTTCACAGTTGAAGATCATCCAGGTCGAACCCCTTGTTTTTCACCCGTGAGTCATGAGACCGAGGTGATGTGCTGTGGGTGGGTCTGTGTCAGGTACGGCTGCGCAGGGCCCGGGTGGACACACTGCCCGACGGGCCTCCTGAATGGTTCTATTATAGCCTCGAGTGTTTTGCTCAAACACGTTGCATAATAGCTGTCTCAAGTACACCCAGGCATGGCTTGAGCTATGGATACATACTCCGGGTGTGTTAATCAAATTTAATAGACCCCAGTGTTTGAAACAATGCCTTAAATTTTTTTTTCAGAGGCAGCACAGAAGTGGGGCATTGTACAGCAAATAAAAATGTTGCTACAATGCCTGTAAATCAGAGCTTTAAACTATGTTTCAATTATCCTTCTATTATCCAGCTGGTATTTAAGCATGTTTATTATTCAAATCAGCAGCGAATGTGCTGCTGTTGTGTAAACAACTGTCACTTGCCGAAACAATGATTAGGAGGCACCATCCCTTTCAGGTGTACTCAGGAGTACTTACACCCCAGGCACTTGTATTTAAATATCATGTAAACACAATGCTTGAGTGACTACTTTCACTCCTGTTCCCAATGCCTCATGCCAATTCTATTACATTAAGAGGGAAATCTATTAAATTTTTCATTTATACACATCCGTACACTGTTTTTACCCATTGTATCATTAAGGCTTAGATTAATATAATAGATAGGCTGAGAGATACAGTGTGCATTAAAACAGGCAGTTCAAAAAATAAAAGGCAATTTCTCTGCATTATTTGGGGGTGTTAGAAACCTTTTGTGAAAACAATGCAAGGAAAATTATTTTCTGAATAAAAAGCATGACACGGAGAAAAGAAAAATTTGGCCCCCAGAAAGAGCAATCTTGAAGCTTTATTAGCTCCATTACCAATTCAGCATATAAAAAAGGTAGAGGGCCGGAAAATAGGACATTTGTAGAATGAGTCTGTGTCTCCTTTGAAGGTTTTCCACTATTACTGGGAGGGTGTGTGTGTGTGTCGGGGCAGGTTTGTGGGTGATGTTTGCTGGGCAGAGCTTGGAATTGCTACGAGGCTGTGTTCCCAAAGAGTTTTTCCTTTTTTTTTCTTAAGCCTCAGTTTCCACATGTAAACCAGGAAGACAAATTTTGGCACAGAGAGTATTGTACATGGTGAGGAATTATAATCTGATCAATTGATTGGTACTACGGAGACTTTGCATTATCTGAGATATATTCGGAGGGCTCCATAAATTCTTGTTGATTGGCTTCATTTGCTAACATGCAACTGATATCTCCTGTGCTCAGGGAGCCACTGACAAAAGGTGCTGGGTGCTAGAGAGACGCAGGTAACAACAGGATTTTGATTTGGGGTCAGAAAGGCACGCTCGGCAAATTCATGGAATGGGGTGGGGGGGTGCAGCTTGAATACTTAGCAAAATCTTCCAAGTGGATTTTAAAAGAGCTGTGAGTTTGTGAATAATATCCAAAATATTGCCTTTTGGCTCGTCCGGCCAAGATCACTGGCTGCATAAGTAAACATGGCTTGCTTCTTCACTCAACCTCATCAAAATTACAACTAAAATATGGACCAACCATCACCCAGAACTGTTCAGAAATCAAGCTGAATGGAAGTCCGACAACTAAGAATGAAAGAAACCACATCCATCCAGAACGGTAGGAGGGACAGAGATGTGGAATGGGCTGGTCCCACACCCACGTGTGGTGGGTAAAAATTTGGGAGGGATATCTGAGGAGTAAGGAGTCCCAGCCTCACTCTAGGCCCCCCAGCCCAGGGCTCCAGTGCCAGGAAGATGAGACCCAATAGCTCCTAGCTGCAAAAACCAGTGGGGATTGATTCAGTGGAAAAAACTTCTAAAGTCACAAGCAGTTCCTTTTATAGAACCCATACACGGGCTTACTCAGACTCATTTCCTCTGAGCTCCAGCAGTAGGGTAGCAGCTTGAAAGGTACCAGGGGCATAGAGGGAGGAACTGAAGTGTTTGGCATCAAGGCGAGAGCTGGGGACAACTTTCTCCCAGACAGAAAGGCTGGTAGAGGCCATTGTCCAATTTCTGAACCTTCCCCCCACAGAGCCTGCAGGTGGGTGCCATATGAGACTCCATAAACTTGGCTCACACTGTTTGTCCTGCCCTGGAGCTCCCCTGAGACTCCATCCCACCCAACTAATGGGCCCTCTCAAACTGTTAACAGTGACCTTGCCATATGAATGGCTGGTCTTGGCTCATGCTTCACTACTTCCTAAATCCTTTCAAACAAGCAACATACAGCCTCAGTGAGTCCCCCAGGCCCCCATACCTCTGGCTAAGTAGTTCCAGGCCCAGCACTAGCAGCAGCCAGCCTAGATTCACAGCTTAGCTTTGACTGGGAATCTCCAAACCATTCACAAGTAGTAGCCATCTCAGATTGCTTTATATCTCAGGCAGGGTGGCCCTGGGCAGAACATAGTTGGGGGCTGACCTTGGCCTACACTACTTGGGAAACCCCAGAGCCTATGCACCCATTGGACAGCTACAGACCACATCAGAGCACCACCACCTTGTGCCTGCACAGCTGATTCTCCACAGAGGGGAGGAGGTTGGCGGCCGGTGGTCACAACCAGTCTTTGTGGGACTGACCTGGATACATCCCTCCATTGACCTGCCAACAGCAACCAAGGCTCAACTACCAGAGGAGAGTGTACTCAGCCTACACAAAGGACACACCTCCAGTGTTGTTTACAGGAAAACAACAGAAGAGCGAATAAAGCTGAGAATCAAATCAATGTTTGGAACATAAGGAAGCAAAAAACAACCAATCAGAACAAGAAGAAGAAGAATCCAGAAGAATGAGTATAGTATAAGCAGTCTCTGGGACAACTTCAAGCATCCCAATATTTGCATCATGGGATGCCAGAAGAAAAAGAGAAAGAGCAGGAAATTGGAAATCTATCTGAAAACATAAAGAAAACTTCCTTAATTTGATGGAGGAAATAGAGGTGCAAGTCCAGGAAGCACAGAGAGTCCCAAATAAGGTGGACACAAAGAGGCCCGCTCCAAGACACACCATAATTAAAATGCCAAAGGTTAAAGATAAAGGGAAACTCTTAAAAGCAGCAAGAGAAAAGAAGTTAGTTACCTAGATGGGAGTTCCTATAAAACTACCAGCTGATTTCTCCAAAAGAACTTTGCAGGCTAGAAGGGACTGGCAAGAAACATTCAAAGTCTTAAAAAACAAGGGCCTACAGCCAAGATTGCTCTATCCAGCAAAGATACCACAGAGAATTGCAGCATAGATAAAGAGCTTCCCAGACAAGAAAAAAACTAAAGTTCATCATCACCAAACCATTATTATATGAAATGTTAAAGGGACTTATTTAAGAAAAAGATCAAAATTATGAACAATAAAATAGCAACAAATACATATCTATCAAGAATTGAATAAAAAAACAAACTAAGCAAATAACAGACAGAATCATGGAGACAGCATTTTGATGTTTGTCAGATGAGGGGGAGTGGGGGAGAATGGGTGAAGAGGTAAGGAAATGAAGTACAAATAGGTGGAGAGTAGCCAGGGGTATGTAAAGCACAGTATAAGAAATGGAGTAGACAGAGAACTTACACGCATGACTTAAGGACATGAACAATGGAGTGGAGATGGCCTGAGGGAGTGCAGGCTGCTGGGCGGAGGGAGGGAAAGCAGGAAAAATTGGGACAACTATAATAGTGCAATCAATAAAATATAATTAAAAATATTCCTTTTTGATTTCAAAATGCAATCAATTCCTACCTCTTTAGAATCTGTAATAGATAGGGTGGCCATAAAATTCATCATACAACTTGGAGCATTTTCAGAATGGGTGCGTTAAATCATAACTGCCTGTACACCCAGTGGAACCCAGCACTGCCGGGAAAACCCGTGCCTGAGATGGATGTAGAACCACGCAGCTCAAGTCTGAGTCTGGCTCGGAACTAACGCAAGGGAGCAGAATGAAAAACAGTGACTCAAGGGCCTCACTGTACCCCTTTCTGGAGGTTGGTTGGTGTTTTTTCATGAAAGAAAAATAGTTGATATTTTTGTGAGTAATTAGAGCCCACAAGGCAAGTAATACTTGACTTTCAGATAACCCCAAAAGCAAGTCTATTTTTATGCATTATGTATATTAGCCAATAGCCATTCACTTTGCAAAATAATTATCCCATAATGAGAAGACTTACCGGATTCCTAATCAGCAACTTATTTTTGTATGTGATTTAATTTATTCGGATCTTGCTGGAGAATATCTGTTGCACAAATGCAAAGTCTTTACACTTTACACAACTTTAATTTCTTAGCATGGGCCTGAGCTCAGGCAGCAGAATCAAATGATGACCCTTGGGATCCACACATACGGCATCTCACCAAAAAATACCAACTCCTAGTTATTGGAGGATAATTTGGACCTTGGTTAATGAATTTTAAAATTTTCTGCCCCTCAGCAGACAACATCCAGATATTGGGAATTTTAATGCTAACGTATAAAAATTATTTTAATCTCTTAGATAATCGATTTTTACACTGACATCTCATGATTCCTACAGCTATTTTTAGCTTTTTTGTATTTCTTATATGGAAGCAAGTAAGCACATGCTTGAGTTTTTTTTTTTTTCATTGGTGGAAGAAAAATATCAATGTTTGTTGTTTTATACATTTATGAAAAGCAGGCCTCTTTCCTATCTGGGTGGACTGATTTCTCACAACTTGGTCTCTAACATGTCCAATTGCCTGTTTGCCAACAACTTCTTGGGTTCCTGTTTACAATAGGGTGCTAATTGTTTACTGGAGACCTAATTGCAAAAGTGACTTTGGATGGCATTGTTATGCCTCTTGATGTAATGCTCTGCACCAAGGTAGTTCCTTCTTCAGTTCCGTGTCCTGTCAGCTCCTAAGCCCCATACGCTACCTCAGGGGTGTCAAACTCACCTTCACCAGGGGCCACAGCAGCCTTGCAGTTGACTTCAAAGGGCCGAGTATAATTTTAGGACTGTATAAATGTAACGACTCCTTAACAGTTTGGTGAGAGCTCACTGCTGCTGCGGAGTAGAAACAAGGTGGAGGGCAGGATTTGGCCCATGGGCCTTGTGTTTGCCACCTGTGCATTACCTGTACCTGTCCCTAAACAAGTTCCCTCCACTAGGTACTTGCGGTCATTCCATGCCAATCCCTGCATCCTAAATACCTAAAACAAACCCTTCAGTGTCTACCTGATTTCTTTTGCCCAGAAGTTAGACACTTCGATCTTCGTCATTTAAGCTCATTTGATGCAGGTAAGCACGGTGTGGTTTGTTTTTGGTGTCGACGGAACATCAAGAGGGTTTCTGCTGAGGTGTGTCCCAATACTCCCAAACTTAATGTTGTGAAACTCCAGGCAGGGTTTACCAGCCACACCATAGGCGTTAACAAGGCTGGTTGTGAAAGTAGCCTAAGCAACACGAACTGCAGCTGCTGGTTATTCCGTCGCCCTCTGCAGTGGCGGAGGGTGACTCCATGCATCTCGTTTGTCCCTGTTCATCCTCCCAGGTCTCCAGGCCTCTTTTCTCTGGGGAACCATGCTCCATCGCTCCGATCCCACCCACTCCTCTTTGAATTCACAGGAGCCAGAATTTGTCATGTCCCATTCTCATCATGAACCATATTGTACCATTATGTGATGCTGTTTCCCACACTTTTCTTAATAAGCTTTTGTTTTGGAGAAGGGAGTGCCTTGTACCTCTGTGACTGCTTTTACACCTAGCACAGGGCCAAGGTCATAGGGAATTCATGAACACTCACTCAGCCAATATTAATTACTTACTGTATGCAGAGCTTGGTGCTCAGTACCGGGGGAAAAATACAATAAAAGATATTTCCTGCCATCAGAGGGGTTCCCAAATAGGGGAAATTCAAAGGGGAGGTGAAAATAAAAGCTAGATTTTAAACTCCTACAGGGGGATGTCAAAGGAATCATGCAGCTCGTGGGAAATGGAGCTGTGAAATGACCCAATTCAAGAAGGATGTTCAATGGCAGGAGAAGTCCGTGTCGGGAATTGGAGGGGTGTGTTGGGGAATGCCCTTTTTACAGGACGCTGAAGGCCAAACACCGGAGGAGCTGTTCTCCCAGAAGTCTCCGAGGGTCTGTGTGAAGCTGCGTGGCTTTGGAAGAGGCTCTGCGGGCAGGACAGGGCTGGGAAGGTCACACCTGACGGACTGACACTGCTCTGGCACACACCTGGGCCTGCCATCCCAGGGCACCAGGGAGCAGCAGCCTGGCCGGGCACTGGCGTTGCGCAGAGGACAGTGGTGGTGGGATTGAGGAGAGGTATCTCGATGAGGAGGGTCCCATGGGCAAACACCACCACCTGCAGACTTCGCTTTGGGGTTCCCTGGAAGAATCGGGGAGACTGTTGATAGGGAATGGAATCCTTCATTCCTCTTGGAAGAAGGGCCGCGGCCCTCATAATGGCCTAAAGGCTCACATCATCCAGGGCCTGTTACTCTGCTAATTTGATCTCCTTCTCCTCTCCATCTTTACTTGTCCTCCGGCTACAAGCTGCCCTGCCTCCAGGCCTTGGCCTGTGCCCGGATTTCCTCCTGCCCATCCCTCCCAGCTCTTTCCGGCCTTGGTGCAAATGTTGTCTTCTCAAGGAGATGGGTCTCCTCGCTGCTGCCCTCTCCCTAGCTCTGCTGATTCCCCTGCCCTTGAGCTTTTTCTGTGTGCTCTTCACCTTCTAAGATGTTACATCATTTCCTTGTTTTGTGTTTCGGTCATCCGGCTCACAGAGTGCAAATTTCATAACAGCACGGCGTTTTGCCTGTGCATCCTCTGAGGTTCTCCGGGTCTAGATCACTCCGCATCGTGTGCTCAGTATGCGTTCATCGAAGGAGTGAATAAGCAGCAGGGGCTTGACTAGTGGTGGTAATGGTGGTAGACAGTGAGCTTTTACTGTGACCTTGACTTCATTTGCGCTCTTAGCGGGTCACGCTCGGGGACGTTCACGTTGCAATTGTGGTGAGGCTCCATCTTCATATCTGATTGATTTTTTAAACGGTAGGTCTTAAGGCTCCACTTACACATTTTTCTCTTCTTTAGTGTCTCTGGAAGTAATTCATGGTCTATAAACCAGCACTTAGATGCCCGAAGGAAGAACCTGGCAGGGAGCTTCAGAGTGAATATCTTTATAAAGGAAGGAATTCCTTGGTAACTTGAACAGTGGCTGCCTCTGCCTCCGTGTTTGGAGCCAAATAAGCCAGGCTTTAGGGAAACCAGTTCTTGTTCCAATTTAGGGCCTTTTCTCCACTGCAAAAACAGCTTTTTTCCTCAGTGTCTGTCACTAGTAGCTCCCCTAGCCTGCTACTTAAGAAGCTGTTAATGGCCAGCTTGTTAGCCCATTAGCAATGGTGTCAGCCCATTTGTCCACGTTTAAGTGGTACAGACAGCTGGGGTTCCAGCAGGGTGTGGGCTGGTCGACCGCCGTGCTGTGATTCGTTGATTTGGCGAGTTTTCTGCACGGGCGAGGGTGGGCTTCCTGATGTCCCGTGCGCTTGTGATGAGGCTCACCTGTGTTTCGCTTCCCATGGGGTGGAATTCTTAGGGCGACTGTGTGCAAAGGGGTAGTTCTCTATTTGTACATGACAAACATCCAGCTGCCGATGACCTGACCTTTAGCCACCTATCTCTCACTGTCACTCCTCTTCTCTTGCCAGCTACCTCTAGGGACACGGGAGTTAATGAAAAACCCTGGTGATTAGAGGCATGCCCAGACTGGAGGGGTGGCCTGTGTGTGGTTTGCAAGGAGTTAGTTTGCCTTGTCTGTTGGCCTGGTTTGTTCCTGAGGTAGGCAGCATGAGTGCCTGCCCCACCCTGCCCTGCCCTCCCCCCAGAAGTTGGCCAGGTCCGAGTCCCTGTGAACATACCACCTTACAGGACAAAAGGGAGTTTGCCAGTGTGATTAAGTTAAGGACCTTGAGATGGGCAGAGTGGCCTGCATTATCCAGGTGGGCCCGATGTCAGCACAAGGGTCCTTAAATGGGAGGCAGCAGAGAAGGTTAGAGCCATGTGATAAGACCTCCCTGTGGTCGCTGGCGTGAAGATGGAAGGGGGGCATCAGAAGCCAGGGACCGTGGGCAGCCTGTAGAAGCTGGAAAGACTCCTGCTGGCACCTTGATCTTGGCTCAGTGAGACCCGTTTCCAACTCCTGACCTCCAAAGCCGTAAGATAATACATTTGTGTTGTGTAAGCTGTCGTGTGTATGGTAATTTGTCACAGCAGCAGTAGGAAACTAATGCTTTACCCAGGGTGATCGGTGGACTTTGTGGCGGGGCAACTGAAGAGACAGAGAACATAATTCCTTTCCCTAGGATCCTGGCGTGACAGGGGTTGGGCACACACATCGGGTTCTCTACAACAATAGTTGGAGAGTACAAACGTTAATCCTTACCCCATTCTAAATGCGTTGCATTTATCAGGAGCTAAAAAACAAAACAAAAACAAAAAGCCTTCGAACTTTCCATCCCAGAGTCTGTGGCACGCAGTGTTTTAACAGGAGAGAATAAATACATTCACATCTGTAACAGCTTGGAACATGAAGCTGCATGGTCAAAAGCAACCGTCATCAGAACAAAATAGTATTGCGCGCAGTATGTACGATGCTACAAGGTAATACTGATGATAAGCTTTATCAGTGCAACATGGCACCAGTCCAGCCATCCTTATAGACATCAGCAAAATAGATCCCTGGTGGCCCTTGCTCCCAATGCTTTGCTGATTATATATATGTGTATAATGTATGTGTGTGTATGTATATATATGAGAGCATGTGTCAGTGCTGTGTCTTCCATGTGGCTTATGGATTGTTGTTTTCACTCATTTTATTAGTTCCCCTCTATTTGATCCATTCTGCGCTGTTCCAGTGGTCTTCTCAATTCCAGTCATTCTTCTGTTTCTTCACTATCCTCAGAATGCCTTTCCTGTTGGGAGTTTATTTTGGTCTTAAAGCCATTTTGAGAAATCCTAAGATATTTATTTCATTAGGATGTTTTATGCCATCTCAGCATTCTTAGACCTGATTTGCCAGTTTAAACTCAAACTTTTTACCTTTGATTAATAAATGCTCAGGGAGGTATGTTCATGTTTGTAAATAGTCTTTGGAATTGTATTAAGTTCAACATTGGTGATAAGTACCTGACATTGCACATATAAAAATTCTACGTTTAATTGTATAAAACCTTCAGAAAATCTTCAGACACGCGCACATCTTAGCCTCCACAATCTGTGACTACGATCTTATTTGGAAAAAGAGTCTTTGCAGATGTAACTAAGGTTCTCAAGAAGAGGCCATCCTGGATCATCCAGTGGGCTCTGAATCTGACAACAAGAACCTTTAGGTGGAAGAGAAGAGGAGAAGCCACAGTACAGAAGACCCTGTGGATACGGAGATGGAGACGGAGGCAGAGACTGGAGTGATGCAGCTGCGAGCCAAGGAATGCCTGGGCTGCCCAAGGCTGAAAGAGGCAGAGAAGTATTCTCCTCTCGAGCCTGTGGAGGGAGTGCTGCTGGTCTCAAGGGTCTGAAATCAAGGCGTTGGCCTCCAGACCCTGAGAGAATTAATTAATTTCTGTTGTTTTAAGTCATCAAGTCCGTTAATTGGTTCTGGCAGCTGCTGGAGACTCCTTTAGTCATAAAACATCCCGTGCCTGCGTGTTACCTGTTAGTGTCAACATGTGCAAATTATCAGGCGTGGTTTTCACGGGATTGTTGGATCATTGGGCCACACTCACTGGCTTGAATGATTAAATGAAAAACTCACCCAGTGGAGCCTTTCGAAAATACTCTTAGTAGTTTGGCACATACGGGATGCCGGATATCAGCAGAGGGTATAGTGTGTTTTCACCTACATGTACCCACGTGAGGCCATGCAGTGAGTTTGAAATTATTTTAGGAAAGCAGGATTGTAGGTGGGTTCTGGGTAGGACCTACGTGGCTGTGTCTCAGAGGGAGAAGTGGGGAACGGGAGTCCCAGCGGGTCCATTCGTTTCATGGGAAAATTTAATTACTGGCCCCAGGACGCCTTTCATTTGGATTTTATATAACAACTACATTGTCCGCAGATAGAGGGAGTCAGACCTTGGGCCAAACAAATGGGGAAAATAATCTATAAAATGTGTTCACAAAATATGACTGTTTTTCCACCCTGGAACTTAATAGAAATCCTCTGACTGTTGTTCTGCAGTCAACAAGACTCATCTGATAATTGGTGACCATGGTAACAAAATCAGGTCATAGGGAGGTTCATGCTGAGATCAAGCATATGTAGATCTCCTAGTTCAAATATACATACAGATAAGAACCTGTTGGTGAGAGTCCGAAATGCTATGCTGAAGAGGAGCTCTCCTACCCGGACCTTATGATACTGAGAAAACGATCATTCGATTGCAATAGCCATACATTTTGCAGAAAAGGAGGAGCTTGTTCAGATTCACCGGGGGGGAAAAGATAATTCAGAAATGTGAGACCAGACCGAGTGCAGAGATGTTGCTTCATAGATCTGTGTAATTTACTCCCTGGGGTTTGTAGTGTGTCTGACTTATATTTTAGACATAATTAAGTAATCAGCAGTGTACATTGTAAAATGAATGTTTAGGCTGCTTGAGGTTAAATTTTCACAGCCATAGCAGCTGCGTGGTACTGGCGACCACCCCTCCCCACAGCCAAATCCTCTCCCCTGCATACACTCAGTTATTTAAAATCTGTGAATGGGACTGGAATTATTTCCACAGTCACCATTTTTCTGGAGGTCTGCAGAGCAACCACATGGTAACCACTGGGCACCAGGTTCGCCGCACCTCACGCCAGTGTGCATTCTCCGGTCTGGCTCAGTAGCCGGAGTGACAATAATGTCATCAATTACAGAATGAACAATGCTTTTATGTATGTAGGATCTTATTGGATCCTCCAAAAGCCCAGCAAGGTAGGAAGTTTTCCCTGTGAGACAGGAGAGAAAGTTAAGATAATGAGGGAAGTTACCGTTCTAAGAAGTCATAGAGTTTTTGCTTTTTATTTTATTTTTTTAAATTAAAAAAAATTCAATTCCAGGTGACATTCAATGTTATATTAGTTTCAGGTAATAGCAGAGTGGCTAGACATTTATATAACTTACAAGTGATAACCACAATAAGTCTAGGACCCACCTGGCACCCTACACACTTGTCACAATAGTATTGACTTTATTTCCTAAGCCGCACTTTACATCCCTGTGACCGTTTTGTAACCGCCAATTTGTGCAGCTTAAACCCTTCCGCTTTTTCACCCAGCTTTCGCCCCCAAGCCTCTCTTATCGACAGCCATCAGTTTGTTCTCTGTATGAGTTTATTTCCGTTTTGTTTGTGCATTTATTTTTTAGATTTCATATGTAAGTGAAATAATAAGGCATTTGTCTTTCTGTGTCTGACTTATTTCACTTAGCATAATGCCCTCTAGGGTCCGTCCGCGTTGTCACAAATGGCAAGATTTCATTCTTTTTTTTTTATGGCCGAGTAATATTCCGTTTTATATATGTACCCCATCTTCTCTATCCAATTGCTTATCAGTGGACACTTGGGTTGCCTCCCCGTATTGGCTATTGTAAATAATGCTGTAGGAAGAGGGATGCATGTATCTTTCCAAATTAGTGTTTTGTAGTTCTTCAGATAAATACCCAGAAGTGGAACTGCTGGGTCATAAGGCAGTTCCATTTTCAATCTTTTGAGGAACCTCCGTACTGTTTCCACAGTGGCTGTGCTGGTCTGCATTCCCGCCGCAGTGCACAGAGGTTCCTTTTCTCTACATCCTCACCAACAATTGTTGTTATGGATTTACTGATGATAGCCATTCTGACAGGTGTGGAGTGATATCTCACTGTGGTTTTAATTTGCATACCTCTGACGATGAGTAACAGTGAGCATCTTTTCATAATTAGGTATTAAAATCCTTATTTTGAGCAAATGTATGTAAAAGATCCAGCCCAATAGTCAGCACCTGGTGACGGGAGTTGTCACTGTTGTGGTTCTTACCTTTTATGTCTAAACCCTGTGCTGTTCTGCCCGTCCCATGGGCACATGTCCTTACAGCTGGTGGCATTCCCTCCTGCTCACCCCCACTGGCTCTTGGGGGGTCATATGGGGAGGAGAGGGAAGTAGAAGGACCTCTGTTCTTTCTTCCCCTCCTTCTGTTTTCACGCCCTTCTCTCTCTCTCTCTCTCTCTCTCATTTCTTTCTTTTTATCTATCTTGACCCATATTCACTCTTCCCCCCTCCCTGCCCCTAATTCCTGGAGTAGATAAGGCAAGAGAGTAGACAGTGGGCCGTGAGGGATGATTTAGAATGGTTCTGCTCGCTCCAAGTTAGCACAGACCTCGGATTTACTTTAGGCCATGGGTTCACTGGGGGATTCTCAAGGAAATGGGTGGGCGCACTCTCTTCAGAAACAAATAAATAAAAATATATTTATTTTTAAAAAAATTTAAAAAAAAATTTTTAAAAATTTTTTATTTTCAAAAGAAATACTGGTTATATATTTAAAAATTACAACAACACAGACACAACACAAAATTAAAGTTTTCTCCATTTGGACTCCTTAGCAGTAACCACTGTCAACACTTTGATATGTTTAGTCTTAGATTCTCTTCTGTGCTTAGTGAGTTGTATACACTATACCCAACATACAATATGCACATGGATTTAAAAGTAAAATATCTTTGTTGTATACATTCTGGTCTGCAATTTTTTTCACTTAACATCTTTCCACATTAGTACATGTAAATCTAGTGCTAGTGAATTAGTATACATGTAAAACATGTAAAGAAACATTTTTTAATTCTACAGTGCTGTTTTTGAGAAATGCAATCTTTATTACTTTCAAGAATGAACAGTAAGTCACATTGGGCTAATGAAGAATGTCCAACTAGAGTTTTGGCTTGTAAATGATGCCTTTGCTTTGATTCATAAATTACCGTCACCTCTGTCAGATCCCTGTCACAACTGTCCTCCGAGGTGGGTTACGATCCCCATTTGATAGGTGAGGAGACTTGGAACCGAGATGACTCAGGGTGACACCGTCACTGTTCCAATTGGGAGTGTGGATGGCTGGGTCTCAACTGTTGGGAAGCTTTTATTCTTTCTAACAGATTTCATTCTCCAAGCATATCAACCTTCATCTTCCTCAGCCCCGTCTCTCTCCGTCACGTTTGCCTGGCAGAACCCCAGCCCTCGTTCACTCCAGTCTCCTCCCCTCCCGAGCTCCACCCTGACGCCGGGCCTCGCTGGAGAGCAGCACCGGCCACACTAACTGCCTTGCCTTAAGTTCGTGGTTGACCAAGCTCAAGGGGCCCAGGAGTCCTCCCACCCCCCACTTTCCACATCTACCACATTCCCTGTCTCCTGGCTGGCAACATCACCTTGCTCTTATTGTTCACCTTCCAGCGTCCTCTCTGGACTCTGGTAATGAGCTTGCTTCACATTTCACTGAGAAAATCACGCGAGCAGAAGGGAATAAACACTCGGGCTGCCACACCTGTCCACCTGCTGTTGCCCCAGGTAATCTTGGTTGCTCTAGGCCATCACTCCTAGAGGCATCCCTTCTTTCTACTGCAGTTCTCTCTCTGTGCGGGACTACTTTTGCGAATGGTCAAACATCCCACAATATCTCCCATTAAACAGATAAAACCCCCGACACACTAAGACCCTCCCTGGACCCCGCCCCTCTCTCTAGGATGGCCCATTCCTTCCCTGTCCATTACCTGAACGATTCCTTAAAGACGTCATCCATACTTGCTGTTTCTACTTTCTGTCCCCTTGTTTTCGTTTAGACGGACTCTATTCAGGCTGACCCCATTCCCCACCACACCGCCTAAGAAAACACTTTCACAGTAACCAGTTACCCCACACTGCCAAGTGCAATGTCAGTCCTCAGCCCATCTTACTCAGGCAACAGCCCTGCATTCGGTCCAGTTGATCTGTTGCTCCCTTAGAAGTGCCTGCTTCAGTTGTAGCCCGAGACCATGTTCTCTCTGTTCTGCCACCCTGGCTGCCCCTTGTTGCTTTCCTTAATGGGTTTCTCTTAATTTTATAACCTCTAAGTGCAGGAGGGTCCCAGGTCTTGCTCTCTGGACCTTTCCTTTATATTCACTCCTGGTCTCTAATAATTTCACCCAGGTCTCCTGGCTTTAGGTAGAAATTCATACCTCTAGCGGGCACCTCACCCTGAACTCAAGTTTTACGTTGAGCTGTCTGTTTGGTGTCTCCAGTTGGATGACTAATTGCACCTAAACTCAGGGACTCCTGACCTCACCCCTGCACCTGCTTCCCTCTGTCCAGCCTTCCAACGGCTAAGCCTCGCACTCGGGAGTCATCCTGACTCCTCTCTTGCTCTCACTCCCCACAGCTGATGTTGCAGCGAATACTTTCCCTCTCTACCTTCTGTCTAGATCCAGAATTGAGGCACTTCCCTCCAACCCTGTTGTTCTGATCCAAGCCACTCTCTCGCCTGGTTTACTATAAGATATCTTTCATTTGCCTCCGTTTTTACTTTGCCCCATCACAGCCACACTGACCTTTCTATAATCCAAGTTAAAATGATAATTATCATTATAGCAAATGTTTACTGGGTGCTTGGCAATATATATATTTAACTATCATAACAATTCTACAAGGTGGGATTTATTATTATACATGTTTTGCAGATGAGAAAACTTAGGCAGAAAACAGTTAAAAGGACTTGCTCCAAGACCACACAGCTAGTAATCTAGGAGCAAATCTGAGGAGTGGTCATTGTGAGGGGCTGTAAATGGGGGTTGTTAGTTCCATCTTCCTAAAGCGATGGATTCTTCTTGCCTAGTGCAGTCAGTGTCATGGTAATAACCATGCCATTGACCCTTTATTGAGTGCATGTGTGAGGTCGTGCGTGTGTGCTTTACACACACCATCTCTTGTATCCTCTTGGGATAGTCCTACGAGCAGGTGGTATTCAGCCCCATTTTACAGATGAGGAGACTGAGGCTTAGTGCTCTGAGGATTTGCACCGAGTGGTCGAGATGGGATTTTTTACTCTGGTCTTTGAGGTCCCTGTGCCCAGACTTTCCCCAGTGGGCAGACAGATATTCAGTGAGTGAGGGAGGGGCTCCGAGGGACTCAGGTGGAGCCTGGGTGGAGAAGCCCAAGTGCAGCCCCCACACTCCCTTCTTCTCTGGAAGGCGGGTTAGTGGTCTGCTGAGTCGGAGACTGGTGCCACGGGGCTGGGGCTGAAGTTGGCTCTTCCCTTTAGGGAAGTGGGAGACCTGGCTGAGACGAGCCCCGTGACCCTCTCAGACAGTTGGAAGCGACGGCAGCACAGAGCAGACTGGCCTGGGGCAGGGTAGGGGCCCTGCTTCCCGGGTGACGGGGAGGAGCAGGGAGGGGAGTGGACACTCTATTTTTTCCCAGGCCTGGCAGCGTGCCCGGGCTTTGCTGGCACTTCGGTGGCTTTCAGGGTCCAGGTCACGGTGGATCTGTGCTGGGCGTCCCTGGCAGCCATCGGCCCGCTGTGGCAGAGAAGCTAGCTCTCCTAAATCTCCCCTCTACCTCACCTCGACATAATGAGGACTCTAGTTCACCCTTTTCTTACCTCCTGAGGCTTCCTGTTGCTGTCCCATGGTCTTTGAGGATTACCAACAACTGTGTAGGGACCGTGTTTTAGCTCACCACTGGTCCCTAGAAAGAGACTCCTAGGGGAAGTATATTAGTGGTTTGTGAATTGAGTGACTGCTTTCTTGTGGGTTGATTCTCCTCTCGGCCTCCAATGGACATGAACTCTAGATTGTCCCTGGGATTTGGCGATCCATCCCACCCACTCTGTTCAAGCACCCTTGCAGCTTGAGGGGCCCACACTCCATTGGAGGTCCTGAGGCATCAGCAAAAGCCCCTGCGAGAATTTTCTTCCACTTCCTAGACTCAGTCTTCCGTTTTCACCCCCTGGCCCATTCCATTTCTTCTCTTTACCTAATTGTCCCGTGATGGGAAACAGGTGGGGGTTTGCCTGTGCATTTTCTTCTAGTGGTTTGCTGCTCTTCATTTCCTTTTTCACGCACCTCATCCAGGGTGGAGGGAAGTTCCTCAGGGAAATCCCTCGGGGATTTCTGGCAGACCTGAGCTGTCTTTCAGGCTTTTAGCTACAGACTCAAGATCCTGTTCCTACACGTGATATTCCCACAGGAATGTTCCTACATGTTTCTACATATGACATTCCAGCATCCAGGTTTGTCACGAAATATGTCACTCGCCCTTAAAATCCAATGGACCACCACTGGATTAAAGTAACGCCATGAAACCAGAGGGATCGGACCAGCCACCCAAATAAACTCACGGCCTCTCCTATTTTCCCATTTAAACAAGGCTGTCTGGGTCGGTGATACCTCTCGCGCTGCACGTGCCGGCGTGCCAGTGTGCTCGTGGGCCCTGCCGTCAGGGCCTGTGGCAGGGGGCGGGTCTGACCAATGAGGATGGCACGTGAGCACCTGCCAAAGGTGGAGGGCAGAGACAGATTGAAGCCGTATTTCCCCAAGCTGTTTGCTCGGGTCTTGGTTGGCGCTTCAGTGCGGTCTGGCTTGTTCAAGGTTATCTAAGCGCATTTCTTCCTCCTTCACCGAGAACCCAGGAGGCAGGACTCCTGCCTGTGTCATCCTCCCTCTTCGCAGCGCTGCCGTTGGCGCGCTGCTGGCCTCCCGGGGAGTGAGCGAGATGGTGTGAAGGGTGAGGTGCAGGCAGGTCTGTGTGCACGGGCGGAGCCTCTAGAACATGGGGATTCACTATGTGCTGTCTGTCCTCATTTTCAGTGGGCACCTGGAGGAGCTGGGATGAAGGAGCGGGCAGGCAGTGGTGAGCTCGGGAGGGGATGGGGCCCGGAGCACGGGCTCAATGGGGCCGAGGAGTTGGCCAGGGAGTGCGGAGACGGAAGGGGCCTTTCAGAAGGAATCCCAGTGTGCTCCTCGCCTCTTTCCATCTCTCTTCCCCTTCCTTCTTCTCTCCCTCTGTGTTTACCTTGGAATCTCTTCAGCTGCTTAGTCCTACCTAGACTGGCATCTGTTGTATCGTTTGGCTCCTGAAACACAGTCCCTGTCTGGAATGGGGAATGAAGGAAGACAGGGAACAGCAAGGCAAAAGAAGAAACTAATTTAATGAGCACTTACTATGTATCAGACACCACATTAGGCATTAACATAATTTGTCCCATCTCTTTCTCACATCCATCCAAGGAGGCGGGTGTGGTTGTGCCCATTTTAGAGATGAGAAGCCTGAGGCTCAGCTGAGGTTAGTAACTTGGTCAGTTAGTGGAGCTGAGCGACAGGCCTGTCCGACTCTGGAGCTGGGCTCAGGCCCCAGCTAGGAAAGCAATTCTCAAGGACAGGTGGGGGAGCGAGGAGTGGCGGCCTTCAGGGGGATGGGATGGAGCTTCTCAGGCCGTCAATGGGAAGGGCTTTTCCAGACTCAGCCCGGCCCTGGCTTTGCCTCTCCTCTCCACCTTGGGAAGATAGCCCGTGTTTGTGTGGAACTGCGCTGTGTTGTGGTCCCCCACTGGGCACCGTTTCCTCAGCGCAGACTAGTGTTAGACACGCATCCTAGCGCTGGACCCAGGTGTGGTTCTGGGTCGGGCTGACCACCTCCCTCCACGTTCCGTACGCCCCCACAGGGAAACCCAGAGAGGCCGGCGCTCGGAGAACGTGTGCTCCCCCACGCCCGTCCCCAGCTCAAGTACGCTTTTCTTGGCACTGGAGAGTCAACAGGTGTGAACAAGTGTACAGAGACCTGGCATGCCAGGGCTGGCACTGCTTATGGCCTTCAGTCACAAGAGATGGCAATTGCCACCTTCTGCAGGCTGCCCATCAAAACACATTGTTGCCTGGCACCTCCATAGGCTCCAACCAACTTGTGAGCGGGCACCACGCCATCCCAGCAGATGGGCAGAGGGGGTGGGGAGCAGCCAAAGCAGCCCCATCCTGGAGGTGCATGAAGTGGAGGTGGTGCGGGTTTGATTTCCAACTGAGGCTGTGTCAGGACGACTCCCTCTGCCTCAGATTTATAAGGCAGGGCTTAAAGGGGGATGAGGTCTATGTTTACCCTGCACCTAGTTGGCTAAGGTTTGTGTTGGGGGGAAAATGACTTGGAACCCATCAGAAGATTGTGCCTTTGATTTAATGGCCTTGAAGGGAATTTGGGAAATCAGAGAACAACACGGAAGATATAGGAGATAAAGAAGGACGAGAGCGGATTCCAAAGGGATTTTTACACACCATGCCCCTCTGCCAACCCCTTCTCCACCACATCCCACCTCTAACCGCAGGCTAGCAGAGCCCCCGTTGCCACCAGGCCAAGGCCAGTCAGCTTGGGGCCGTGGCTGGAGGAGCCCTTGCCCTGAGGGGTTGGACATACAGGCAGGGGCTCCTAGGAGGTAGGACGTGTTCAGGGCTCTCGTTGCCCAGGGAATGGTGTTGTGGCTGTGGGACTCAATGGGGTGGCTGTCAGCACGCTTGCACATGCTGCAGGGCCACCATGGCCTGGTCTGCAGAGTCGCTGGGGACGGCCGTTCATGTGGGGGAGCAGCCGAGCACAGGCTCCAAGGAGGGAGACAGTACGTCTCGTGAGGAGCTTCCAGGCTCTTTGGGGCGAGTGGAAGGAGTGGAGGTGGCAGCGGGGAGTCCCGAGAGATGGATGGAGCGAATGCCAGGCTGGGAGCTTGGGCTTCACTTGACGGGCAGGGGGCGCCATGGGAGGCTCTGGGTGGAGAAACCTGGCCCAGAGGGTGATGTGCAGCAAGAGCCGGGGCCAGAAGTCAGGGCCTAGGGCCAGCTGTGATGCTTGTGCCCTAAGGAGGGCAGTGGCACTGGAGGTGGGAAAACAGAAAGGTAGGAAGACCATCACTAGGACACACTGATGATGGGATTAGCACTTGGAGGGAGAGGGAGGAGCAAAAGAAGATCACAGAGTAACAGAGGGAAACGGAGAAAGGAAAGTTGCCATCACAGATACTAATATATATAGTAACAACAAGGAGTTCGGGTTAGATGAGTACAAATATGCTCATTCAGCTGGCTTATTTTAATTGACATGGTACATGTTATTTTGTACTATGCATGGATTTTCATGGATAACTAAGAACTAACTTTGAATGGCAGCTTATTAATTCGCTCAGGTAAAAGACCTCTCTCCCGGGTCTGAGCCTCAGCTGCCCCCTTGTATTTCTGCCCAGAGTACATTTGTCACTTTTTACGCCAGGTTGCTCTTGACCAGCCTGTCTCCAGAGCCACCCCTTGTCTCCCCGCAACCTTCTCTCCACTTCCACACGCCTCTGTGATCGCTCGGGTATCATGTTGAAGAATTAACAGTCTCTGCCAGTCTGAAACTGCATGTGGGATGGCTCTGTCTGTGGCCTACCAAGCAATTAGCCACACACCATTTTATCTCTGCAATTACACTGCAGAAGGAGAAAATAGACCAGTCGTTGCCCCGGGGAAAGCTGAGGAATAGCAAAGTCATAAGCTGTGTGTCTGCAGGGCTGGGTGATCAAGGATGTGCCTGGACTGGCCCTGAAGCCCCCAACCGCCTGGCCGCGTTCCTCTCCCACGCCCTCCCCACCCCTTCCGCACGTCTGTTCATGAAGAATGACAGACTCTGTAAGAGAATCTCTTCCCGGGATAGCAACTCGGTTTTCTTTCTTGTGTTAACTCTGAAAGACTCACAGTGACTGCCTGGAGTATTGCCCTGGGAAAGATTTTAAAGCTTTGACTGAGCTCAGCGGGAGAAAGTGCTGTGATCAATTAGTGATGCCTGTTGTGGGCAGAGAATTAGAAAGCGGTGATGCCTGCCTGCTGCATATCGGACACCTCTCGTCCAGTTCTAGCCTGACTCTTGGGAGAGGCCCAAAGTCAAGGCTGACACACATTGTGACTTATTAAAGATAACAAAAGCTAACATGAGTGTTAGTTAATACATGCTAGGAAGTATTCCGAATACTTCACAATGTAACTCATCTAGTCCGCAAAACACCTGCTAGGTGCTCACCCTCACTTTGCAGAGGAGGAACTAGGAAGCACAGAGAGGCTAAATGACTGCCCAAAGACACAGAGCAGGAAGAGGAGCCAGTGTGGGAATCCAAAATCCGATTCAGCTGCTGCCTCCACTGCTGCCATCTGTTCTGTGTGAATCACCGAGTTCCTCAATAAGGGGGCCCAGAGCCCAGGTCTGCTGGTTCCTCACACTGAGTTCTTTTCTGCCATGGAAACAAATTTATCAATTTGTTTCCTGGTGCTCACAGTTATAAGCCTCAACATTAGAAGGAAAACAAAGCATAACCCTAAAAGAGGAACAAACACTTACCTCGAGTATCGCGGGTGTGCCAGGCACTTTGCTAAGAGTGGAGGAATGAAAAATAAATGAGTGCTACCCAGCCACTGTCTTTGAGAAGCTCACAGCTCAGAGCAGGAGAGGTCCAGCTGAAGTCCCGCCTCACTCACGCAGACTTTGCCTGCGGCAGTCTGCCCTGATTTGGGCTGCACTGTATTCCTGGGCCGGCTGCTAACGTTCTCCTCTTCTACACTGTAAACTTCACTGCCACCCCCAGGCACGGTGAACCCTGTGGGCTAAGTACACCCCGTGGGTGTACACAGAGGACATACAATGTTGGCACGATGTTGGGTAGAGTTCTACGTGACATCCTACTGGCCCCCAAAACTGTTCAGAGGCTTGACTTCACAGGGGTATGTGCACTTGGCTTTGAGGAAGCTGATTGACATAGCTCAGCAGGCTCCATGTGGGTGTTCATTTTATTAAATCCTCTTTAGACACTGGCCCTACAGCTGGGCTGTCAGTTAATTTATTTATACCCATGTCTCTTCAGGAAGACTCTAAAGAGACCATGTGTAATAAGGTTAGTGCAATAGGATAAAAGCAGAAAACCTGATTGAGCCAAAGAAGGGAGATCAAACATTGCCCATCGTATAGATGATCACAATTGTTGTGATGAAGCAACAAATTTCATATTATGCTTCCTAGCAGCCAGAGCAAGATGGAAAGCAGATGGATTCATCTGTCATTATCAAAAGCAGAACGCTTAATAACTTCTCAGAGGGCCCCCAACTCATCTAAGTCAAGAGAGACACTTCAACACACTTGGCTGTTGTGATTAGACTATGAGTTTATGCTAATGGGGTGACTTAAGGCCAGGCCTGTCACCTGAGAGACCGAGTGACTAGAGGGTTGGAACTTTGAGTCTCACCCACTGACCTGTGGGAAGGGGTTGGCGGCGGGGAGCTGGGAATTAAGCTCATAAGACTCTCGTACGAGGAGATCTGATGAGCATTCAGGCTGATGAAGACACTGAGGTGCTGGGTGGGCGGTGGGTCTGGTGAGAACATGGAATCCTCACCCCTCACCACCCCTTGCCTGTGCACCTCTTCCATTTGGCTGTTCCTGAGTTGCATCCTTTATAAGAAACTGGTAAACATAAGTCAAGTGTGTTTACCAGTTCTTATAACTCACTTCCTGAGTTCTGAGGGCTGTTCAAGGAAATCACACACCTGCAGAGGAGAGGAGGAAAGTCCGGCTTTATAGCCAACGTGGACAGAGTGAAACGATCATGAGGATTCACTACTTGCCCTTGGTGGCCTGGTGATGGGCCACCAAAAGTCAGCAGCCAGCATGTTGTCACATTGAGCCCAGAGAAAACTTCTATTTCATCAATGCATGATGGCATTGTAAACAGTTGAACGAATTGGCCTGGTTTCCTTGCAGAAAGAGAAACACATTCTGACATGATAGAGGCCCTTATAAATAAGAATTTACATCCCTGCCTGTGGTTGGCGCTGTTGCCACAGCTCATTTGCTTGAACCGAAGCACAGCAGTTTCTAGTTGTACACTCTCCCACTTGGAGAGTGAATGGGATTCGGGGGCACTTTTTGAGGGTCCCTGCTCCACGCTGACTCTCTGTTCTGCCTGTCATGTCCTCAGAGGGACAGACGGAACCAGGTGAGCACCAGCGCAGGTTGCAGTGGTGCTATTTGGAGCAAGTGGTAACAGACATGGTAAAGCATGAATTGTGTCTTGTTCGTGCCGAGTATGCCCAGCCGTCTCTAGTGAAGGGAGGACATCAGGAGAGGGGCGCGATGACATCATCACAGGGCATCCACGCCCCTGGGCTGATCTGCTGGATCCGCCAACGCCACTGGACTAAGTGATCTGGGCCACACGATGAAGGGTCCGAATCTCAGTTTACCCAGTAAGAAAACGTGCATACTGCTAAATGATTTTTAAAATCAGCAATGCCTTGAAACTGCTTTTTTAGGGAAGCTTACAATTCAATAAAAATCCAAGTCCGTTCAACACCCTGGCTGAAGAAGCATCGAGAATGCAGAGTTGAACGGGACTCAGGGCACACGCGCACGGAGCGCCGTGGTCTGCGGGAGAAACCGCTGTGTAGAAACCAGGAGGGCGTGTGTCCACTGTGCTGGTATTACAGTAGGGACATGGCCCAGGGCCGTGCACACAGATGGCGTAGGCTGGGGGACCCGGGGAAGACTTCACCAGGGAGTTTACATTCGAGCATGCCCCGAAGACTGAGCAGGAGTTTTCCAGGTGGAACAGGGCACCCCGAGTTCTGGGGGCGAGGTTTTCTAGAGGCATTCCTTGGCTCAGAGGAGGTGGTGTTACAATCGACTTGACTCTGGGACTTAGTCTGTTTCCCCTGCCACCTGCCCCCCTCCATCCGTGGGTGGGGAGAAGTAATTTAATATCTGTCCAAGTGTTGAAGGATTAGAAGGAATTATTTCCTCACTTACTGAAGTCTCTAGGTCTGGATGGAAAATCTCTAGCACATGGAGCACTATCTTGTTCATGGGCCTTTGGAAGCCATTGCTGGTTGAGTAACCACACTTTCTGCTGAGCCCTGACTTGGCTCCTAAATGTTTCTCAGTGCAGCAGGGCAGACAGCTACCACCAACCTGAGTGTGCAGGTGTCAGGGAGTGGGGGGCGGGGGATGGGGGATGGGGGAGAGATGATTTGCCATCCATGATCCTGATCATCTTCTTGGATCGCGTTGGGCACATGGGTCCAAAGGCAGCAGAGCCTCCTCCCGCTCGTGGGGGAGAACAAGGAAATAGTCAGTGTCCCCATCTGCTGATGGATGGGATGGACCAGGGTGCTGAGTTAGATACAGCAGGGTGGGGTCTCCACAAGTAAAAACTCCTTCCCTCTGGGTTTGGGTGCCTCATCTCTCTCTCTCTGTGCTGCATCGCCCATTCTCCCCAAGGTTCTGACTTTGAGTCCTCTTCATTTTCCCCACGCGAGGCAACAGGAACTACAGAGAAGATAAGGGAAGTAAAGCACATGGTCCTCAGTCTTCAGAGTCCTAGAACGTATTTGGGGCAAGGGGACAGGCGTTCACGACCTAGTGAAGACACTGTGCTGTTCCAACCATGGGTGTTAACATACAGACTCTAAAGTTATGTGTAGCACCACGTAACTGGTATTTTGAATGCTATTCCTAGGCAGTATATGGTGATGTAGATACAGCATTGGTCCCCCAGTGTCAGGCAAGGAGCAGGGACAGGTGAATCAGCCTTTACACGGCAGTGTGGCAGGGGCTGTGCTGAGGCTCCTGAGGAGAACAGGGGAGCAGGGGCAGAGGACCTGGGCCATGTCCAGGCACCGAGGGTTTGACTGACAACCGGGGGAAGGGGCAGGAAATGCAAAGCCAGGCAGGAGAGAGAGAGTGGCCCGTTCGGGAGCGGAAAGTGACTTTCATGGGTATGGCTGGGGGTCCAGGAGGTGGCAAAGAGGAGGCTGGAGGGGTTCCTGGCAAACCTGGCAATGTTGTTGAAGAATCTGGGCTCAGCCAGCCACAGGGCTGGTGACCAGCTGCGGAGCGTGGTGAGCAGGGCAGAGCAGAGGCAGGTGGGGTAAGGGAGGCAGCGCTGAGTGATGCGTTGGAGGAGAAGGGTGGCGCTGGTGGCGTGGAGTCTACATAGGAGGCCCCAACGGGGCCCCAGGCAAACGGTGATCCAGGCGCCATGCAGAGGAGAGCCGCCTGGGGAGGAGGAATTCAAACACAGCAAGGCAGCGGTGGGGCAGGACCTGCTCACCGGCTGTTTTGAGGCTACTCGGGAGGGAGAACTGACCCATGGCTTCCAGATAGCCGTCTGGGGGTGGGGTGTGCATAGGGAGAGAGGGGCCATGGGGTGATGGCGCATCTTCAAGGTTAGGGAGGCCCTTCGAAGGTTAAGGTCCACCTTCCTGCCATTAGGCATCATCAGTGTCAGATTCAAAGCATCCAGAATAAAGGAGGGTGGGTCCAGTTTGCAAAGAGTGGCAGGGAGACCACTCCTTTCTCTGTGGAACGGGAAGCCATTCCCCTTTGGAACGATTCTTTCAACAGAGAATTGATCGCTCCCCAATTCTATTCAAACACAGCTAGAATTTTTGTGATTATTACATGGAAGTTACTGTAGGACTCACTGCCTTCTTTCCTGCTTCCGTTCGTCTCAGGCCTTGCACTTGCCGGCCATGGACTCTGCTCGGGGATGGCTGCCACAGGAAGCTCCAAGGACACTTCTCACGAAGTGTCTCACCTGGTGGCTAAACTTCCAGGTAGTGCTGGGATGATGAACGAAGGGCTAAGCCATCCATCTTGGTGCGTTATGGTCTGGCATCTGCAGCATATTTAACAAAACACAGCGGTGCACCCACACTTGAAGGAGGAGGAGGTGGAGGAAGAAGAGGAAAGAAGGAAGGAAAGGTGAGACGCGGAGGAGGAGGAGGACAGAACAAGGGGAAAAGAGGAGGACCTGGATCGAAGCGGCGTCCGAACGCACGCACAGAAGGTCAGGTGGGAGGGAGGAGGGACTGACCGCGGGCCTCGGGCGAGTGAAGGGCAGGGCGCCCTTCAGCCACAGGCGGTGGGGAGGAGGGCGGGTGGACCTGGACTGTGGAGTGAGTTCAGGGATGGAGGCAGGACAGCCTCCGGGAGGCGTCCGAGCGAGGACAGCAGCGCAAGCCATGTTAGCCCGCAGATTACTAAGGGCGACTGCCTGCACCGTCTTTCTTTTTTTAAAGGAGTTTAAGGATGTAATTTTCATTTTTAAGTGTTTTCGGTAGACAGGGTTTCTTGGGGAAGGAAGAAGGTCTCAGTAACTCCCCTCCCTCGTGCTGTTGGTGGGATTCAGCAGCAGCAGCGATAGAAATGTGACCCTGGGCCAGTTACTGACTCCACACCTCAGTTTCCCCATCAGTTTCCCCATCAGTTTCCTCCTCTGAAACAAAGGAGGCTGGCCAGGCCACCCCTGGGGCTGGTTGTGAGCATCACCAAGCGCCGGTGGCTCTTTTCCTCGTTACGCAGCTGAGCACGTGACTATGCCTCCAGCCGGTACCAGCTTCACAGGAGCAGGCGCCACACACAGGCTTGCTCCTACTTAAGCTCCTGGGTGTTCGATGAGGGTGGTGGAGAGGGGCGCATAGCGGCACACGGTGGCCTGTGGCTGTGGCTGTATTTCCATTGAAAGGATTGGGACTGGGTGCTAAGTCATTGCTTAAATAAGCGGTCTCATTTGTTAAAGTTCCGTATTAGGACTTAGGGCACCCAAGCCCTAAGGTTGCCTAGTTTATGGTCATGGCCAGAAGCCATGGGAGACACTGGCGTGGGCCCCAGGAAGTGAAATACATGGGTCGCACTGTGGTATCAGGCCCGGGAGAAGAAACACTAGAAATATATTTTTCATTTGTTCCTAATGAAATCCACTCATAAGAGATCTTTCCTTAAGCAAGTAAACACATTATCTTCTTAACAGGCTTTTTTACCATTCGTAACAAGTAGGCCATTTGCTGTGGAGAGGTCCTCCGTTTTGAAGAAAACCATTAAAGGACACTAATTGAGATCATTTCAATATGTTAACACGCCGTCTCCCTTCCCGGTGCATCCGGAGACAGCGGGCTCGGGCTGCCTCCCACTCCTTGTGCACCAGACCTCCCCGCCCGAGGCTTATCGCAAGCAATTATCTTACCCAAATAAAAAATGAAAATGGAAAAGTTAAATAAATAACAGGACATCTTGATGGAATCACAGCGATGCTCACCTTGGTTAACATTAGCCCTGACTTTTGGACAGCCAGATTTGTTAATGCGCATGTCCTTTGTTTAGGCGTCTGTCCCTGTGAATCTCCTGACTTTCCAAAGTGACGGATGGCAGCCATCCCCGCGCTCCCTAAGAATTCACTCTCCGGGAACCTGGAGGGAGGAGAACGGGCTCTGCAGTCCCGGCCTCAGTGTTGCTTACATTGGAGAAAACCCTCAAAACAGGGCCTGACTGGTGTGGCTCAGTGGGTTGGGTGTCATCCCGTAAAGCGAAAGGTCATTGGTTCAATTCCCTGTCAGGGCACGTGCCTGGGTTGCAGACTCACTCCCAGGTCAGGGCACGTGCAAGAGGCAACTGACTGATGTAAACATCCATGTTTCTGTCCCTGTCTTTCTCCCTCCCTTCCCCTCTCTAAAAAAATAGATTAAAAAATCTAAAAAACAAAAACAACCCAAAACAAATTTCAAATTTCACCTAAAGATTATTTGGTTTTGTGCACAAAAGATCAAGCTTTCTATTGTTCCCAGTTCTCCCGCTGGGTAAGCAGCTCCGCACACCTGTGCCAGTGAAGTCGCGTGGACTTGAACGGGAAACTGCACCTGGGTGCAGCAGTTAGGACGAACTAGCGTGGCCTCTGGCAGCAAACAACCCTAAACCTTGGCATTAACCTTGGACGTTAACATGGCAGAAGTTTTTATCCCTTCTTCACGCAAAGCCCTCTGCAGTTGCTGCCGGTCGTCACACTGGTTGTCCCCCGACAACCGGCAGCCTGGCGTCCCACCGCGCTGACCTGTCAGCGTCTTCGTCCCAGCGTGCGTGCTTCCCCCGCGGTCACAGCAGGGAGGGAGGGCAGCCTGGAAATCCAGACCCTGGTGATTCGGTGCTTCGGCGAGAAAGTGACACGGGCCGATTCCCTTCACATTTCACCGGCCAGAACTGGTCACGTGGCAGCCCAACTACTGGAGGGTCGGGAAGGGTGCCCAGAAGTAAATGAGCACACAACATTAGTGAATGTGAGTGAAGTCTAACTCCTTAGGAACTTTTGACCACTGACTGCTGGACTGTGTGGTAAGAGAGTGTTTAGTTTTGTTTCTCTCTGCTCACCCTAAGTCCAAATGGGCAACTTAACCCCGGTGTCGGCTGTCTGGGAGTTCTTGTGTCCTACAGACTTGTGAAGGCACCATCCATCTATCCATTCATCCAGCCATCCATCATATATGCATGCATCCATCCCTCATCCATTTATTTAGAAATATATTTGACATATAACATTGTATAATTTAAGGTGTCCAACATGTTGATTTGATACATCTGTGTTTTGTCATACGGTTGCCATTATAGCATTAGCACCTCCAGCAACGTACTTTTTTGCATGTGAGGTGGGGATGACTGAGACCTAGTCCCTCAGCAAGATTGGTAATTACAACACAGTATTGTCTGTAGTCACTACGCTGTGCATTGGATCTCCAGGACTTATCTATTACTTGCAAGTTTGCACCCTTCTATTATATAACTATATACATATATAAATTATATGTATCATTTAAAAATAGGCTTCTTAGAGCAGATTTAGGTCATAGCAAATTGACCAGGAAGTACAGTGCTTTCCCATATGCCCCATGTCCCCCCAACACACACACACAACCTCCCCATTATCGACACCCCGCACAGAGGGGTCCATCTGTTGGGACTGAGGAACCTATACTGATGCATCATTATCATCCAAAGTCCATAGTTTACAGAATTGTCCCTCTTGGTGTTGTACAGTCTACGGGTTTGGACAAATGTATAACAACATGTATCCATCATTGTGGTATCACATAGAACAGTTTCCCTGTGCTCGTGGTTCCCCGTGGTCCGTCTCCTGAGTCCTCCCTCCCTGCTAAACCCTGGCAGTCATTGACCTTATTACTTTCCCCTTCCTTTGCCCTTTCCAGAATGTCACATAGTTGGATTCATACATTGTGCGGCCTTTTAAGACTGGCTTCTTTCACTTTGTACTATGCATTTAAAGTTCCTCCATGCCTTTCATTGCTTGATAGCTCATTTTTTTTTTTTTTTAAAGATTTTATTTTTTAGAGAGGGGAAGGGAGGCAGAAAGAGAGGGAGAGAAACATTGATGTGTGGTTCTCTCTTGCATGCCCCTTACCGGAGACCTGGCCTGCAACCCAGGCGTGTGCACTGACTGGGAATTGAACCAGCGACCCTTTGATTCGCAGGCTGACACTCAACCCCTGAGCCACAGCAGCCAGGGCTCATTTCTTTTTAGTGCTGAATAATGTCCCATTATCTGGATGCTATCACAGTTTACTTCTCCATGTCCCTGAACGACAGACATCTTGGTTGCTTCCAAGTTTTGGCAATTGTGAATGAAGCTGCTTATACACATCTGTGTGCAGGCTGTGTGTGAGGACGCACGTCCGCAGCTCCTGGGGCGGATACCAGAGCGTGACTGCTGGGTCGAATGGCTGGAGTGTGCTGAGTTTTGTAAGAAACTGTCAGACTATCTTTCAAAGTTGCTGCCCCATTTCGCACTCCCACCAGCAACGAGGGGGAGTTCCTGTTGCTCCACACCCTTGCGGGAGGGTGTTTGGCGGTGTTATTGTTTTGGATCATGGCAGCTCTGATAGGTATCTCGTTGTTGTTTTAGTGATCAGTTCCTTAGTGACTTATGATGTGGAGCATCTTTTCTTTTCCTTCTTTGCCATTTGGTGAGGCATATGTCCAGGTCTCTCACCCATGTTTTAGTCAGGCTGTTTGTTTTGGTATTGTAGAGTTTTAAAAGTTCCTTGTATATTTTAGATAGCAGCCCTTCAGATATGTCTTTTGCAAATATTTTCTCCTAGTCGATGGCTTGTTTTAAAAATATTTTAAAAAAATGACTCAGAGTCTCGGCCTCCACATGAAACCCAACATTCCCATCAATGGCTCTGTAGATTCTTGGAAGTCGAGGGCTTATGTTTTTCTTTGCCACCTCCAGCTAAGATTTTTCTATCCACAGTATTTGTGATTTTTGTTCCGAGTAGAGTAGGTGCAAACATGAAAGGTAGCCACCTTTTTCTTGAAATTCCTTTCATCTCCAGCATCCCTCTCTCTGGTCTGCCTCTGGGTACCACTGGCCCCTGAGGTCTGGGGCAGAGGTGCGGGGGTTACAGCGTGACCCTGTGTAACAACTGAAAAATGCAGCGTGAGATGGGGCCATCCTTCCAAGTGTCCCAGCCGTGCCCAGCGCCTGGAACAGCTCGGGGGCTGCCATTGCCTTTTCCTGCGGTTGCTTTCCCCGCTGGTTGGTTTCCTTCCCCCGGACTTCGTGTGCCTCCTGCAGGGTCCCCTCTGCCGTCAGCCCCTTCCCATTGCATTTGTGAATCTGAAAACATTTCCTCTTTTTTCCCAACACAGACACTCATTCAATCCTTCCTTTTTTTCTGGCCTCTGTTCTAGAACGTATTCTAGGATCTGTCATTTCGTACCCAAATTATCCACTGGGCATGCCATCAAAACGTAGCACATTCTCTCTCTTTCAGAATGCCTGTGGCTGACTTTTAAAGTATCCCTTCCCTCACCTTTGTGGGATAATCTCGCCAAGTGTGATATGGGGGGTAGGCGCAAGGCCGTGTGAGCCCCACTGTGCAGCTCCAGGAGCAGGAAGTGGCGTTTTATCACGATGGCCACTCCCAAGTGCACCTGTTCACGGGAGAAATCGCATCCTAAGATCAGGTGTTCAGCTTATCTTAGGGACAATTGTACCACAAAATCGAAGACCCTCCAAAGGACTGCTACAAAGAAAAAATATTTTAAAATGTTGCAACTTGAAAGCGGTATCAAAGAGTGAGAACACACCGGGAGCCCATCCCCCCATGCCCACCCCCTCCCTGGCGGCCGTGGACAGAGCAACACCAGGTGCGGGTCTTAGGAAAGGATGCCGAAGATACCTGTTGCGAGTGGAGACACCACACCATTTTATACACTCTGGAACTCTGTAAAACTCTGGGGGGTTGCTTGAATATTTCATCGTTGCTATTTATTAATCTTTATCAATGTTGAGTTGATCACTCCTTGTGAATGGCAATATTTCCTGTTATTTTTCAACAAGTCCCAGTGCTCTGCTGGGCACTGTGTCATGTGCTCTCTCCCGAGTGCATGTGGAAAACTAAGGACATCGTATTTTAGATTTTCTGTGAACTTGTTTTATTTAGTGCACTCCAAGGGAAATCAACAGTTTCTTTCTACCCTACCCCAGCGTGTTTCTCTTGAACTGTTTGCCCTATTCCAACCCCACCCCCAGCGCTGTTTCCGGCCTGCCATCCTCTAGGAATCCCTGGGAGAGTTGGGTGTGGGCTCCTTCCCGGCTGGGGCCAGAACAGGGTACCAGACTCCATGTCTTCAGTCTTCCCCTCACCGTTTAATCTCCTCCTTCAAAAGTCTGGGAGGCCACCTGGCATCCTAGGAAATCCTCCTTGTTTGTGACATTATTCCAGATGATTGGCAGAGAACAAGGGTGTCTGACTCCTTGCATTTAACAGGTCCAATCTCTAATGCAGATAGTTTATTGGATGTTTCCGCTTTGGGGGGGTGTGTCCTTAGCCAGGTGCGAGTGGGAATCTGAAGAAGGAACGTGCATGGCTGTCATTTCCCGGCTCCCCTGACTCTGACCTGGAGCGTGTGGGGAGGAGTAAGAAGTGAGGCAGAGTGGGACTGAACAACGGTAGAAATGTGTAGTGAATGGGGGTTACCGGTATTTATTTTTGCTTTTCAACCTCTCGGTGATGAGTAGAAAGAAATTAAACAATACTAACAAAAATATGTTCAGTGTCTGCCATGGAATAAGCGCAGTGCTAAGGGGCTGGGCTCTGGCTGTCATGTACCGTCTGGGCAGTTACAGTGCCCGGGCTGGTTGATTTGAGTGGAGGGCGCAGCCTCCGCTTGCATCGGTGAGAAAGAACTTACGAGGAGGCAAATATGAAGATTGTAAAGACGTTGTTAAGCAGTGAGCCTTATCTGATTGTCTGTGGGCCACTCTGCAGGACAGTGGCTCTCTGGCTGCCAGTGCAGGAGTGGGTCCTAAAGACAAAAACATGCCAGACACCATCGTCATCTAAAAACGTGTGTATTTTTAAAATAACTTGATGATCCAAAGAATAATAAATTTCACTGTAAAGGGCATTGATCAAGCTTCATTTTCCACACCGAGCCACGCTGGGGAGTGTGTTGTGGGAAGTCCCCAGGCACAGAAGCTTGCACTTTCTAGAAACCTGGAGACACTCAGGCCAGAAAGACAACCCTGAGTCAGAGGATGAAAATATGTATTAATATTTCCAATGTCTTCATTTCCGGTGCGCAAGGGCCAGCAGTGGGGCCCAGGCTTAAGCTAGATGGGCTGGGGACCCGTGGGGGTTATTTCCTCTCTTGGAACTGGGACACTTTTCTTAGAGAAGTTTGTGATGGCCCGAACAGCAGAAGAGAGGAGCACGCTCGGGCAGGTGGGGAGGTAGTGGCACATGGGGGGGGGGGGAGAAGGCAGAGGCTGAGCTCAGCACTGCCCGTGGGCCCAGCCCGAGGGGCCCTGGCCCTGGCCCTGGCCCTGCACTTTCAGGGCCCGGCTCTGATCCTTGTCCACCTGTGCTCCTCTATGCGATGCGGAGAATCCATGGGACTGAGGACATGTCTGTTCTGAGCCCGCGTCTCCCCATCCCCCCACTTTCTAGATCACACACAGGGTTCAGAAACTGGGAATTTTGGGGGCTCCTAGGGCTGGCGTGGCCTCTGTCCTGGGTCGGTCCCCTGAGCACAGAACGCAGTGTTCTTGCGCACACCCTGGGCCTGTGGGCTCGCCGGCCGCGTTTGCAGGAGGTGGGCGTGAGCTCTGCAGGTGTGTGCGGTGCGGCAGAGCCGGCATGGAAAGGGACGGAACCCAGGGATTGACTCCCTCCGTGGAACTGAGGAGTCTGAGAATTATCGGCATGAAATTGGCCTTCCAGGTTGATCCAAAGGCTTATTTGCAAGGTATGAAGATAGAAGATATTTTATCTAAGTCTGTTAGCTTAATACATTTTAGACATGTCATGAGCAGCCTCCATTTGTACTCCTGCCCTGGCTGGCGAATGTTCCTTTTTCTCCTTAAGATCACCATTAAGGGTTTCCTCTTAGAAGAAAGTGTTCGTGGAGCAGAGGACAAAGGCAGTGAGGAGCTGGCCTCCTCTTCCCACTGACCAATCAGACTCATTCCGGGCAAAATGCAACATGAGCCCTAACGAGAAAGACTAACTCTGGGTTCTTTCCTCTGTTTGGTTTGTCACAAGGCGCTGGTCCATCCTTGTAGTTTGTGTAGGAAGCATGCTGGTCCCAAGTTCCTCTGACCCTCTCTGATGGAGCAGAACTTTAAGGACGAATTGCAAGAAAGATCTGCCTATACATGTGCACACACACCTCTGCACACTCAGGAGGTTCCACAGAAGCTTTGCTTCCACCTGTTTGCATCGGCTACTGAAGGGGCTTGCAGAGAGAGTTGCTATGACACATCCTTGCAGATAACGGGAACTGACAGATGTGTTTTAATGAAAGAAATGCAGGTTATGAGAAAGGTGCCATGGGTAAAGGGGGGGGGGATTTGCCAGCCGCAAACCCCCGCTCACATCCACTCTGCCCCGACGCACAGCATCTGCTTCTGGATCCCGTGAAATGCCATCATCAGGAGCGGAAGGGAGGGGGAGCAGACGTAGGTATCAGGACGCTGCCAGCCCTTGACTATGGACAGTTTGGGGTGCAGGGCCACGGCGTGAATGAGCTGCATCAGAAGAGAACACCAGGCAACACTGTAGCTGAACGTTCCCACTTCCTTCTCTGACAAGCCATCCATTGGACTGAGTCTCTTTGACCGTCTTTCCTTCCTCTGGGGCCAATGACAGGGAGGAAACAGTGTACCCAGGACACAGGAGCAAGTATCTTCAGTCCTGCTCTTCCATGTAGCTCTCTCCGATTGGCTGGGCCAGCAAAACCATCACATTTAAGTCTCCAGAGGGAACTTGGAGGACTTCTGGTCCCATCCTTCACTCTGCCACTGAGGAGACAGAAGCCCACGGAGGGGAACTGACTTGCTAGCGGTCCCCCAGTGAAGTCAGTGACAGAGCCTGGTCCAGAGCCAGGTCTCCTACTCATGGCCACCACCCTGCTCACGAGGACCGCTTTACCCTGGAGCTCTTGCGGCCCTTTTGGGCCAGGCAAGTCAACCTCTGGTGACCCGCTTTCTTTGGCAGCCCTCCTGTGTTAGTGTCATTTATGTGCCCAACAGATGTACGAGTATGACAGCGATGGTCCCAAAATGTACATGCTTACTGAAGCCAGGTGGGTAAAATAAGTGAAAACAGTGGGGAGGGGAGGGCCTGTGGTGTGCTGGAAGATACTTGTCTCTCCTTGCGGCATCTAAAACCAATAAAAAATTTTGAATGCTGTGTTGACCAAACAAAGCACCTGTAGGACGTATTGCCTCGGACCGACAGACGGACAGCCCCTGACAAAGAGCCCAGGCCTTCAATAGTGGCTGAACACACGGGCCGGCGCTAATGGAAATATTGTCATTCAAGCCTCCATTGCAGGTAACTTTAATTTTTCTAGTAACCATATTATAAAGTAAAAACAAACAGATCAAATTAATTTGGAACATATATCTTAATCAGTAATATCCAAAATATTATCATTTCAACATGTAGTCAACTGAACAATTATTAATGAGAAGGCTTACATACTATCTTCAAAATCCAGTGTGTTATTTTATGGCAGGCCTGGGGTTGGGCTCCACCCTCCCTACGAGCTGCGTACGGTAGCGCACGGGTGCTGACTGAAGAGGTGAGACTCTCGGGTCAGAAATAAAGGCTCCATGACTCCCGGCACAGGAAGCTGCCTGAGCATCAGCGTGTTTTCATCGCTGCCCCCGGTGTCTTGTGACGAGAAGAGTTCCAAGGTGGCCCCAGAGATTCCCAGCCCCGCACACCTTCTGCTTGTGAGGTGCCTTCTGCTCGTCATTCCACTGAACACTGCTCTGAAGGGATTTTGCAGATAGGATTAAGATCTGGGCCAGTTGATGGGAAAGTAGGGAGATTAAGCAGGTGGGTCTGACCTAGTCACCAAGACCTCTGTTAAAGCTGGGTCTAGAGGTCAGAGACAGAAATCAGAGGTTAAAGACAGGAGAGGAGTTTGACAGTAGGCAATTCTGCATCGTTGGCTTCGACAAGGAGGGGGCCAGATGGGGAGGCATGCAGGTGGCCTTTACGAGTTGAGTGGCCCCCGCTGACAGCCAGCTAGGAAATGGGGGCCTCGTTTATGCAACCACAAAGCACTGAGCTCTACCGACAACCTGAATGAACTTGCACGTGGACTTTCCCCCAGAGTCTGGTCACTCGACTCATGTATCTATCTGCTTGGGGTACCATCCTGAGCCTATAGGATTGCTTTTCAATCTTTCTTTTTACTGATGCTCCTTCTGGAGCCTTTTTAGGCATTTTCCCCTCATTGTCCTCCCTCTCCTATGAAATTTTATCCCCAGATAAATTGTATATTTATTTATGTACTGTGGCCCTTTGGAAGGCCAATGAGACGTTGTAATATTTAAGTTCCCACACCCCTGACCCCAGCATCAAACTTTGCCCCCTTGGGGGCAGTATTGCCTCTGCTGAGTAGGTAGGCTCTAGAGGACTAGAGTTACGTTTACCAGGTTCACCAGAGGTAGACTGATGAATTAGGTTGCCAGTGTATTTTATTTAAGGTGGAATAACTTACTCCACTGTTTGTAATAGTGGACATCCCTATGTCCTTATGGTGTGTCAGGTGCTTGGAGCAAGGAGATGCTGGGATCAGGCAGGTTAGGATTCAAGGAGCTGGACTCCCTTACCATCGTGGCCCTGAGTCCCCGTTGCTGCAACGAGTGCCCCACCCACCTCTCTTTTCTAGGCTCTTGGACCACATAGCAACTCCTGTCCTTGAACTAGAACTTCAATAGTGGCCAGGCATATGGACCAGCACTGTGTCTTCTTGGGGACAGCTCTGGATAAACCCTAAAGGATTTTTGTAGGGTCTCTCTCACCCATCAGCTGCACACACCAATCCCAATGAGTATCCGCCTTTTCCTCAACCATTTTGAAAAGTAGATAGCCTAATTCAGCTTTGAAAGTTATTTTGTTCTTTGGAAGAATGGGAGAGAAACTGTCTCCCTGGATGTGTGAGCCCTGGGAAGCATATAATAAGCCAAACATCTCAAGTCCAAGTACTTTTAAATTCCTGGAAGTTAATCTTTGCAGGGGCAAGCCCAGTGAAGTCAAGATTGCACATTCACTATCCTCAGAGGCCAGGTTCTCTCCTCCTCTTCTGGGCCCACTTATTTCTTCTCTGGCTGTGACCAGCCGTCTGCAAAATGCTAGCCCTTAGTGAGATGAGGAACTGCGCTGGGTGGTGTCGATGAGGTGGATAGAAACCAATCTTGTTGAAGCACTTACACTCTGTCAAGGATGCGTCTACCCACTTTACTTGGAAATACGCTTTTAAAATCTTCAGAGTTTTTTGTAACTAACTTCTAACTTGAATAATGGTCAGGGTGTGTGGTTTAACAGCTTCTAATGCTTTGGTATTAGCTGAAGCTCTCCTTGCAGCCTGGCATCTGACCAAATTTTGTTAGTGCTCTGTGTGTGCTTGAAAAGAATAGATTCTATAAAATTGCCTGGAAAGTTCTATGTGTCTTTAGATAAAGTTTTTAAATGCATTGTTGAACCTTCTGACTTTACTGATTCTTCCGTGTGCTTGATTCACTGGTTTTTGGAAGTGAGTTTGTTGTCATCGCTCACCGCGATGGGGGAGTCTGTCAATTTCTTGTCATTAATTTTTGTTTTGTGTATTTCAAATCTTACTTATATAAAGTTTGTAGTTATCTTATTCTCCTGATGAATTGTTCTTTTTATTGTTAAAAAGTACCTCTTATTTTTATCTAATTCTTGAGGTCTATTTCATTTCATAGAAATATAGTGGTGCCTGCTTTCTAATAGATAGTATTGATCTAGTGTGTCTTCTTCTATGGTTTACTTTAACTATTTCTATGCTGATATATTTTAGCTATGTCTTTTGTACAATATACATAGCTGATTTTTAAAAAACACTAAGAAAATCTTTGTCTTTCATTTAAGAATTTTATTTCATTCATATTTATTGGAATTAATGATAAAGTTAGATTTATTTTCCCAAAGATTTTGTGTTTTCTGTTTGCTGTGATTTAATTTTTTTATCTCCATTCCTACTTTTTCACATGTGTCAATCAAGCTCTCTTTAATTCTTTTCTCTATTCTAATAATTTTAAGGCTGTTCATTTTATTTTTGTTCTTTAGAGGCAACCTTAACGCTAGAGCTTACGTACTCGACTTAGAAAGTGTCAGCCAGGATTGCGTAGCGCATTTCCCTGAAACTCCGATCCCAGTGTGTTCTGGGTTGTTGTGTGGTAAGGCCTTTATTTCCATTCTCCCCAAACACAAGGAGCTGGAAACATTTTTGCTGGCCATTTCTTTCCATCTCCCACCATGTTGTCCATTATTCTAATTATCTTTTGCTTTTGTACCATAAATTAGTTACTTTTATCATTACTGATTTATACTGTTCTTCATTATTTACATTTATTTACCCATAAGTTTACTAATATTTTTGCTTACCTTTTTTTTCTTGGCATTTTACTTCTTCCTTCTGGATTCAATATTTCTTTCAGGAGAAGACTTTCTTCAGGGGAAGTACTTTAGTAGTTCTTGCATTGAGGATCTATTCATTTATTTTCAGTTTTTTATTGCCTTAAGAAGTCTTAATTTACCTATATGTTACATATTTTCTCTTGCCTGCATCATATAAAATATAACAAAGAAAAACCCATTTAGTTATTGTTGTGCCTTCGCTCTTGAATGATAGATTAACTGGGTATAGAATTCTAGATTCATGGGTATTTTTTTAGCACTTTGAATATTTCTATTATTAATTTGTTGCCCCTCAGCTCCAGATCCACCGTTCTCTGCCATGCTTTGTGACGACAGACCGGAACTCCGATTTCTCCCTTGTAGATTGCATTTCTCCCTTGCCAGAAGGCCAGCATTAGGCTCTTCCAAGAGAGGGCACCAGAGGGACACCACAAGTCTGGAAGAGGAAGAAGGAAAAAAGAAAAAAGATAACTCCCCCCACTTTTTCCTTCTGTTTCCTGATCTGCTCACTGCCAAGCCACAAAACAGAACACCAGAGGGCCAGTTTCACTGGCACCACATCAGTGAGTATCATGTTCCTATGGCAACCACACCCTCCCCTCCAAGGTCTGAATTTCTGCTTTGCGGGGTCCTCTCCTCTAGGACTTTACGTTTCTTTCTTGTTTACTTTCCCCTCATCCCTACAGTTTCTACAGTTTCCTGCTGTAGTATCTCTCTTTCTACACCTTGGAGTTTGTTTTGCCCATATTAGTCATTAACTACTTTCTAATTCATTATATTGAATTTTTCTTGTTTAAATTGCTGATGTGGTTTCAGTCTCTTGACTGGACCCTGACTAGTAAAATATTATTCTATTGTTTTCTGTTTTATTTTGTTGCTGTGCTAAAGACTGTTGTCAGACAAAGATTTGAATAGATACTTCATAAAAGAAGATATACAATGAGCCGATAAACCCATGAAAAATTTCAACATTAATGTTCAACAGTGTTCAACAATGTTCAACATTAGTAGTCATCAGAGAAATGTAAATTAAAACCACAATGAAGTACTGTTATATATCCACCAGAATGGCTAAAATTAAAAAGTCTGACAACAGTAAATGTTGACAAATGTGTGTAACAAGGAAACTCTCATACTTTGTTGGCAATGTTAAATTATATAACCAATTGGAGAAAGAGCTGATAATTTCTTATAAATGTGCACCTACCTTCTCTATGACCCCAGCAATTCTTCTCTGAGAATTTTTATTCTTTATTCTCGTGGTATTTTTATTTCTTTTGGGTAAATACCTGACAGCATAAATTATTGGAGTATGACATTATTTTGTATGGGCTTTTGACATGAGTTACTTCCTGGTATCGTTCACTCATGGGTACTTTGAGAAAAGTCCAGTTTGGTCCACCCCTTGCCATCAGACTGGTTTTACAGTGACCAGGAAGAGTGGGTGATATCAGGGCTTTTGCCCAAAAGAAATAAAAACATATCTTCATAAAAACACTTTCTCGAGAATGTTCATAGCAGCTTTATTCATAATCTCTAAACGAGAAAGAGCTCAGATGTCCAGCAATAGGAGAACCAGTGAACAAACGGATATATTCACATGATGAAATGCGGCTCAGCAATGAAAAGAAATGAGCTACTGATACCTGGCACGCTGTGGATGCACAAGAAAATGAGTATATTAAGTTAAAGCAGCCTTATACAAACTTGTAGCATTTCACTTACGTACCATTCCAGAACAAGGAAAAGGAATTCGTGGCAGAAAAAATCACAGCGGTGGTCGACCCTGAGGGAAGGGAGGTGGGGTTTGACTGGGCAGGTGCACGAGGGAATTTCTGGGGGTGCTGTGTTGTTTTATACTTGCTAGAAGTTCGGGTGCCACAGCAGTTTACACTTAGTCATTTGTGAATTTCTTTGTATGTAAATTTGACATCAAAAGAAAGCACCTGTAAGCAAATACTGAACTCTATTTCATGACAGCCTTGCTAGAGCATGTAAGGAGTGTAGCAATGTCTGTAATTGGCTTTCAAATGCACAATATAAAACACCCCAAAATAAAACAACAACAAAAAATGAGTGAGGGATGAATACAGAGATGGAAAGAAGATAGTTATGTGTGAAAGCAAATATGGTAAAATATTAGTGGTAGCATGGAAGCAGTGGGAGACAGGGGTTCACTGTAAAGTCCTGTCAACTTTGCTCTGTGTTTAAAAATGATGTTATAATATAATGGAAAAGGGGGCTGCTGTCTATCTTTTTTTAAAGTATTCTGTGTTTTCTCTATGGTTTAAAAATGTCTTTTTTGTTGTGGGGTGTTTTTTTTTTGGTGTGTGTTCTGCACTTTCACTGCGCTCAGAGCTCATGTGCTTACATCCTTTTTCAATTCTTGAAATGTAGCAGCACTTTAAAAACTATTGCCCTTCCTCTCTTCTTCTGGACTCTCCATTAGATCTGCTTACGTAATTCCTCACCCTTTGTCCTCGTGTCTTCGAGCCTCGGCCGCATTTCTTTCTCTCTGCATCGTCGGGTATTTTATCCTCGTGTCCATTTTCCAGTTTACGGACTGGTCAGCTCCATCTAGTCTGCCGGTTCAACTGGGACTATGTTTCTCTTTCCAAAAATTCTGTTCGATTCTTTTCCCAATGTCGTTCTCATTTTATGGTATCATCTTTTTGATCCTTGTACACATTTAATCATTTTAAGCAAATTTAGTTTTCAGCTTACTTCTGATAGTTCATTTAAGTGAGTGATTTGGGGGGTTAAAATTCTGCTCTTTGCCGGACCTGCTGACCCTTGCTCACCGCGGATTGCTTCCTTCCCTGTGTGCTTCCTCGGTTTGGACTGTGATTTTTTGGTCAGTGAACACTTACAAAAAACACTTCCAGCTTGAGGAAAATGATGTGCTTCCAGAGAAATTGTGTCATTTGTTTCTGCCTGGAGAAACCAGAGTCATGGGCCTTGATTTGATATTATTTTGTTTGCCTGTCATGCCTCTAGAGCCAAGGAGGGCCGAAAACCCATGTGAAGGCAAACCCAGTGCTCGGGAAGGATCCGCGGAGACCTTCTCTCCTTCACCTGGAGCCCAGTTAGAGACAGTTAAGCTTCTTCATCCTCTCCCTGAGTCTGAGCGCAGATTGCGTTTGCTCCGCCCTACAGCCTCAAGGATTCTGGCTTTCTGTGGGGGCAGTGGCGGGGCGGGGAGAGGGGGCTTGCGTCAGCTTCCTCGCATCACGTGGACTCAGGGTCTGGTCTCCTGGCGTCACGTGGACACTCGCACCCAAGCGCTCACATCGCCAAAGCTGGCAGCTGCAGCGTCAGCTCAGCGTTTCCACTCCGGGTTTCAGTTCTCCCTCTGTTCTGGGTCTCTGGAAAGTTCCCTCACTTTCTTATAAAACCAGTTATTGCTTGTAAAAGAGTGTTCATTATAATCTGTTCAGCACTTTCTAGGTGTTTCATATAGGGAGGGTCTTCAAGTAATCTGATCTTCCATCATACTGGAAATGAAAGCTGTGTTAGGCATTTCACATGGATAATAATAATTATTAATAATTCATAAAGCCCTATAGTGTATATATTATTAGTCCGGGAAATCTAGGCATAGGAGGATTGAGTAGCTTCTCCAGGTCTTACAAGCTGGCAGGTGTGGAAGTTGGAATTTTCCCAGTGTCTACAAGATTCCAGTATGTCGGCTTTTGTTCTCTTGTGTTGTAAGGGTCGGGAAACCCATCTCTGGCCTGGGCATGCTGCTTCGCCTGGGTCAGCAGGGCCAGTAAATTAGTACTGGAAGAACCTCATTCTTGGTATGCATGTGCTGTCTTCTCATGTGGCGACAAGGCCTGAAGAGTGTTCTTTGAACCATAAGAAACAGGTGGCTTTTGGATTTTTCCCATTTCCTGTCTTGTCCAGATCGTGGGCTAGCTGGAAAAATAACATTCAGGGTCCTGTATGGGGACACTCTCAAGGGACCCTCTGCTGCTGGATGAGAGCACTCAGCCAGAGGATCATGGGACTCCTGTGTCTGGTGCTGATTTTTTTTATTGAATTATAGTTAAGTTGCTCGCTCCCATTTGCAAATCTAACAAGTGATGAGCTTTCTGTTTGTCTCTGAGACTGCCTTGTGGACAGATAGGGTGACCAACTGTCCTGGTTTACCTGGAATGAGGGGTCTCCCGGGACGCGGACTTGGAGTACTGATGTTGAGTGCCTACGGGCAAACCCGGATGTCAGTCACTCTGCAGACCCTCTCTGGGTGTTGTTAACCAGATCAGTGCCAGTCCTTGGCCACAAGGGGCCAGAGCGTCTTCTGGTTTCCAGATTTCCCCAGAGATGAAAGGAAGGAGGTTTAATGGTGAGAAGAGGAGCACAGAGGACAGAAGATTCGTTTCAAGGACATATGGAATGAAGCAAAACCTCACCAGGTACTTCCCAGCTGGTCCTCGTTACACCCCAGCAGAAGATGGAGCAGCTTGCAAGGGACAAAAAGTAAGACCATCAGGGGAGAGAACCAAGATTTATAGAGCGTGGTCTTCTGCACCAGGTATTTGGTTGGATTATTAATCTGCATCATATCGTTTAGTCCTGCCTGGGGCTCTACGAGACAGGCCACGTTATGCCCATTTTGAAGAGGAGGAAACCAAAGCTGTGCAAGCGCAAGTCACTTGCCCAGTATCACGTGTTTAGGAATAGTCATGCCTGGCTTCACACCGAGGTGGGCCTGACCCAAAGCCGGGGCATCTTCTCCGCTGCCACAGTGAGGGGACCGGGAAGAGCGTTCCTTATGCCGGCACTCATGGCAGGGGTTGTGCCCTAGGGAGGACAAATGAAAAGCAGGCAGATTCTGCAAACTGTCACGGGTCTTGTGCAAACAATCCCTGCCCTTGGGAAGAGGCAGACAGCGGCCACTGCTCCAGGGGCACCCTCAGGACTGTGGGGATTCAGGGAAGTGGGCGGGAGAGTGTGGGGTGCTCTCTGCCTGCACCCACTCTCTATCCCTTCCCCCCTCCCAGCATACTTCTATGCGCTGTTGAGTTTGGGCGCTGTGAGCAGGGATGCTGGGCTCGGAGGTGAAGGTCCCTTTCCCCTCGTCTGTGTGCTGTTTGTAGACCACCCTGCAGGTAGCCCCGGTCCCCTGGTGCCTGGGTCTGCACTTCTCGCCGTCGGGCACCTCACCGCTTGGCTTGAGGTCATGAGTTCGGTCTGTCATGTCCCCACCCACTCATCCTCAGAAGAACAGTTGCCTCCCGTCGCCTGTCTGTTGCCTTGTAAAATGTTGTATCAATATTGAACATTATTAGGGCATCCTTGCCTAACAAACACATTCTAAGGATCCAGTGATCAGAGCTGCTTTTAGAGGCCTCTTCTAATATTTACCGACCCAGCTTCCTTCTATGGTCTTAGCCGTGTTTTTCTGGAGCAGCTGTGTCTGGAACAGAAGGCTCTTTTGTGTAAACTCATAAGTCACCTGTACTTATTTTGTGTATCCAGGGTTGTTATGCTCTGCAGCGAGCTATTTTTTCTTTAAATAGGAGTGGGTATCTGATATAATAGATTATTACATGTTCAGCATATAAATTACTAGGTCTTAGAAGCAAGAAACGAGTAATTTTGCCCCAAGGTAATATAACAGCTACTGCAGAGTCACTAAAATCAATTAAATAGATCATTTGTGGTCAGGGCAGAAGCTGGAATTACTACCTAAATAGCATTTAGAAGTCATTTCCTCATTTAATCATTCAACAAACAGGTATTGAGCACCCGAGGTGAGTGGGAGACATTATCTAAGTGTTGGGCGGGGCTACACAGACCTGCAAAACGCACAGCCTCAAGGAGACCCTGGACTCCCCCAGCCCCTTCTGCAGAAAGTTAGCTGAGGTCGTTGTGCTCTTTGGTGGGCGCGCCTGAGCACGAGGGCAGTGGGCTCTCGCGGAAGCAGCTGGGCACGGAAGCGGAGCGAGGGGCAAGCTCCAGTGCTGTCGAGGAGGATGTGGAGGGGGGAAGCAGCAGCGACGTGAGCCAATCCTAGGGGCTGTGCCTCAAGAAGACGGGTTACAATGCAAGACGCATTCAGAGCCCGGGGTCTCAGTGCTAAGCCCAGCTCTGTTGCTGACGAGCTGAATGATTTGGGGCAAGTTCTGTATCCTCACTGAGTTCCAGTTTCTGATCTGTCCACGGGCAGTTGTACTGTTTACCCCAGGATTATTGTGAGGATTAGCTGAGTCATTGTATGTGAAATGCCCAGCACAGAGTGAGCACTCGGGGGAAAAAAAAGAAAAAAAAAAAAGGCCATGATGCTTATCATCCAGGCCCTGTGGAGGGCCGAGTGCCCTTCTCACCTTGTGGACCCCCCCGCCCCCCACCTTCTGGCTCAGCAGACCAGAGCTTTGAGAGGCCAGTGCTACCCTCGTTACTGACTTGGGTCCCAGCTGAAAAAGAGACCCTGGTTTTCTCAGAGCCCCCAAAGAAGAATGCAGTTTTGTACGAGAGTCAAGGAGATTGTGGCATTCTCTATCCAGGATGGAAGACCATTTGCTTCGGGGGGTTTTTCCCCCCACCCATGGGGAATACTTTAATCTTTGCCAGTGAGGAACTTTTCGTTTGCCTCTATAATTGAGACAGGGCCTCTGGGTCAGCGGGCCGGTGTCATCCGGCCTGCGAGTCATCCAGGGCAGCTGTCCTCTGTTTATCAAGTGAGTCAGGAATGTATTGACCTGGGTCAGATGGTGTGGAGGGGTGAGAAATTATCTAATGAATCTGAGTGATCGAGTCCCACCCCTATACCTCTCCAGGGGGCACAACACCCTTCAACCCTGAACCCCCACCCCCTTCCTGGCCACTGTAAAACCGGTCTGATGGGAGTGGGTGGACCAAAGTGGACTTCCTTTCTCAACGTGCCAGTGAGTGAAAGACACTATAAAATAACTCATGTCACAAACCAATGTTAAAATTATGTTGTTCTCTGATAATTTATGCTATCAGGCTTGACAGCGAATATGCTAACTAAATTAGTCTTTAAATGCTTGTGTTTCTTTCAATTATAGGTTTTGGATCTAATAATTGCTTTAACGAACAGATGAATTGCCTCAATATTCTGCCTACTTATGCTGTAAAGATGTGGCCTTTATAAGCCGATATTCAATAGAAATAACTTAAAAAAAAATGTCCCTGCCCTCACTCTGTAAAACGAAGGGCTCTTTTGAATTGATGATTAAAGGAACTCATGACAATGCCTTCAATTACACTGAACCGATGTTCACTGGGCACTTTCTCGGCCTGAGGAACGGGGCCAGCACTGCTGGGGACACAGAGACAGGGGGAAAGGGGTCGTGATCACTCTGGGCACAGAAAGATGCTGCAAGAGCCTGGAGGGGTCGCATCCGGGGGGACGCAGCATTTCCAGAATGCCCTGTGGTTGGCCGGATCCTGGGAGCAGAGAGGCTGGTGGGGGAGAGTTTTCTGGGACAGCGAAGGACAGAAAGAAATCAGTGACCTCAGAGATGGCCGTTCTCCGGGCTCTTTGTGGGGCTTTATTACCTGTAGTTCCCTGAATGTTAAGAGTCTCTGTCCCTTTAGCCCCTTTATAACCAGCTCACAGTCACTGGCCAGTAAGTAAAGAAAACAACATTGCACCTTGGGTCTGTCTGATGCTTTGGAGTGTTTGCTGCTGGTTCTTAGGCTTTGGGGCAGAGCAGAATGGCCTGGGCACACTTTGGAGACCCAGAATCCAGGCTGGCAGGCCCAGGCCGTCTGCAGGACCTCTGCGTCAGAGCCTGGGCGTATGTATATTGAAAAATTCTGGGGCAGTGCTTCTCAAGCCCAGGCACACACAGGTCCCTACAGAGGTTGTTGACGTGCAGGTTCTGATTCCAAGGGTCTGGGGAAGGACCTGAGAGTCTGCATTTTTTACAAGCGTCCGGCGGAGCCTGAACTAGTGGTCCTTGGACCGTTCTTCACCCAGCGGGCCCAGGTTTCTGAATCTCGCCTGGGGATGGGATCCATCACACTGGTCTACATGGGCTTCGTGCAGGCTTCTCTCAGGGCGGATAACAACTCCTCACCGGGGCCACAGGGGCTCAGAGCTGACAGGCCGGAGGGCAGCAGGTGGGGCTGGGCCCTGGGGTCCGAGTGCGCGGTGAGTTTCAAAGCCAGGGGGCCGCGCAGGTGGAGCAGGCCGGGGCTATGGTTCCGTCCCTGACAGAATCCCCCCCGCACGACCCTCAGAAGGACCCACTGATTAAACAAATGTGTTCTCCACGTAGGAGGAAAACCCCAGGTTTAAAAGTAATTTCCTTCTGTGGGCCAAGCCGCCCTTCCCCGGTAAGACCCACACGGACATTCTCAGAGGAAATAACTGGTCCTTTGAAGGACACCCGCACCAGGGAGGCACATACAGACTCGGATAGAAAGATGGTCTTCCTGATGTTCTCTGGGTCCCAGGCTGGGGAGGTACAATTAGGTTCCACTTATGTTGAAATGAAACACATTTTAAAGTTTTGTTTTTTTTAAATAATGGAAAAAGCAGGTAATCCAAAGAAGTGAATGTCATTCCTTTGAACAATTAACAAAATAAATGAATTTAGTTTTTTTTTTTAAATCAGGAAATAGCTTCATTGTTTGAATTTAGATATAATTAAACCATTGATTTGGCCTCATTAGAAAGTGAATGTTTATCAAAGAAACAGAGACACTGCGACAGGGATACGGGTGGTGGGGAGCGACGGACTTTACCCAAGTACGTACTGCTCATTTCTTTATAAAAAGATAGAAATTAGGATTAGCGAGCGGCCTCAGTAGGAAGCGGCGTGGCGGACGTCTTCTCGTTTTCCCGAGAGCCCCCATCTTGGCAATATTGTGTTGCTTAGGAACTAACAAAACATGTCTGTGTGTGTGTGTGTGTCTCTCTCTCCCTTTCTTTTTTTTTAATGGTCCCTTTGTGCCCTGATATTTTTCCAAGTTGGCAGCTGTGAGGAAAAACAATGTGATTTGGTTAGATGCAGCCTCCGTCTCTCAAGTCTGGGGCAGAATAGATAAGGACTTGTATGTCAGAATACAAAGTTTACTCAGCGCCGGTCAAAAGCTTTTGATGTTGCCTGCCCAATCTGGCCTCGCATCTTTGAAGTTCTGTTACACATGCTGGGGTTCCGTCAATAAGAAACAGACCTTTCTTTCCCCTGCTAGTTAAAACATCTGCCTCCTGGAAACGCCCCGCATTAAAGCAGGTTACAACAGTTGCAGGGCTAGCGGAGAGCCGGGCTTTGCCACGCTAGTGACAGGGAGAGAAAAAACGTGGAAGGCATGGAAGCCATTTAAGAAAACCCTCCCGGGCCTGGGGAGGGCACTGTTTCCCATTCTGAGGCTGTGAGGAAGAAGGTTGAGCGTGGTCCTCTCGTGGCGGGGGAGACGGGCCAGGGCGGCCTGTCCGGGTGGCTCTTTGCACAGGGCCGCACTCACGGTGTAGGTCACGTGGGATCTGCACTCCTTATCTGGGGCACGAGCTGTCTTTCGGGGAATAGGAGCCGGGGAAACACCCGCATCGGTTTGTGGAGTCACCGTGTGCAGTGCCACGTCAACTGCCCGGCACATGGCTTGGTTGTCGGAGAATATTGCTTTTTCCTGGAATGAAACCCAGTTACCGATTGCTGGAACCTGTGGATGTCAGAAATAGTATCGTGATGTGCTTCTGCACAGAGGTGTCCTTTGAAGGGACGGAGAGGGGGGTGGGGGGCCTCCGTTCCTGGAAATGAAGACATCTAGACAATGGGTTATCTGTGAGGGACCCCTCACTCGGGCCTGCAACCAAAGCCTTCACCTCGGAGTCTAGTTCTGGAAACATCAGAGGGGACGGGAGGTCCCGGGACTGTTGGGGAAGGGTGGGGGGGGGCAGAGGAGCAGAGGGACCGCACACCGGAGCCTGGCAGCCCCGGGTGCAAGTCCTGACCCCAGCTGCAGGCCTCCTGCGTCAGCCATGAGGGGCGCGGGCAGTGGCAGGCGGAAGGAAAAAGAGCAGGACACATGCGTGGGAGAGTTTTTGCTGAAGGCTGAGCTCCAGGTGCCCGTGGCAGGGAGAGGGGCACGTGGGGTGCCGGGGGTAACAACATCTTTGGGCAGATAAGTCCTGGGGTATCACCAGTACCCCTTTTCTGTGCCTGTTCTTCTCCTGACGGTCCCTCCCTTCTCTCCCAAGCCCCAAATTTGGCTCTCCTGTTACTCCTCTGTTCTCCTTACCTCCCTCCCTTGCCTCAACTGTGATATGGGATTTGGATCTTTTCAGCTTAGCCATTTATTGAAGAATAAATGACTAGAAACGCTCATTGGGTAACTTCTACCAATAGCATTTTCATTTTAAGGGAAGACAAAACTTAAGCCAAAGAAATGAATCTTAGGAAATTTAGGCATTGATGGGCAGACTTTCATTTCCCTGGAATGATACCATGACCAGTCTCTGTTAATCTTGCTGAGGAGAGACAAGCAGTCCTTTCTCCCAGTGGGTTTGTGAAATAATAGGAAAGAAAACCACAAGAGATCCCGAATTCTGACCTGAGACATTTACAGGTAAACTGGGGGTGGGGCATTAAGGCAGGTTGGGTAGGGGTGGGAGCGGGTGGAGGGTTGGTTGGGAGTTTGAGGTGGGGTGTGGGGGCGTGGGGGCGTAGGGGCATAGGGGGGTGCTCGACTCTACAGCTGCAGTTCAGTTAGCTGTTGGCCGGGGGTCTTCTGGCAGGGTGGAAGGTATCAAAGTCTAGGCATGTCTAGTGGAGACACCCGCTAAGGACAACTCCAGCAAAGAGTGCCAGTGTGAGCCCCCCAAAAGCCAGGCCCTGCAGCAAGTATGGAACAGAGCAACGTCCCATAAAGGGTGTCTGCCACCCTCGCACACGCTCTTACCTGCGGAGGTCTGCTTTGGGCGTCACGCCCGCAGCACGCCTTTGCATCTCCTGGCCTTTTCAGGCCTTGGCGCCGTTCCACGCGCTATTTCCTGCACTCTGAAAGCCCTTTCCCCCTTTGCTCTGTCTGTCATGCTCCCAGTCGCCACTTCAGGTGCACTTAGAATGCCACTTCCTCCGAGGAGCCTTCCTGGCTCCTCCCAAGCAAGATCCTGACATGCACTGCAACCCACAGCATTTTGCGTTGCCTGAATTGCAGCATCCCAAAAGGTAGCTTTTCTGTTTTTCTCACATGTCTGTGTTCTGAGTCCACTCCAAGCTCTCAGAGGGCCGGGGATCCGTACGTTTAAGAATTGATTTTGAACATCCCAAGCTGTCCTGTGTGGCTGGCACATATTCTAAACATGTGTTGAACGAGAATGTATGGAAATATGAGTGAGCAGGCTGTAACTGTAGGGTGCCACAGGAAGGTAAGGGAGACCCCGACTTCCCACATAGGGTGCTTGCTACCTGCACGTGGGCCTTGGGGTAACTGGCTGGAGCCTCCTGGGCTGTGTTGCACTATCCGGAAGTGTGTGAGCCCCCGGACACCCCCAGCCAAACTCTGCTCCCCAGTGGCTTTGGGGTCCTCCTGCCAAGCACAGATGACACCCGGGCAAAGACGGCCTCGATCTGCTCTTTGCCAAAAGCACCGAGAATCCTCCTTGAGTGCCTGTGACGCTCCTGCTCGCTGTCATCAGCCAGGACCACGTTACTGATGGCAAATGCATCCTTCACACGCCAAGAACATTTAAAAATGGATGGAAACATTTTCATTCTGACGTCTATTTCTTTTAAAAAGACAGCTTTATATTATCAACCAGCCTTCTAGACTTAAAGTAGGAAGGATGGTTTTGGGTTTAGAGGCACAATGGTAAATTGGAAGCTGCTTTGGGATGAGAAGGAAACAGGGAAATGAAGTAATTTGGTTAAGCTCATGCCTAATAAACGATGGGAATTCTTTGAACTTTAAAAGCGATGCAAAAATCAGCTTTATTGAGTTATGATTTACGTACAATAAAATGCACTTAAGTGTAGAGTTTGAGTTTTAACAAATATGCTCACCTTCATAACCTCCAAAATCAAGATTCGGAACATTTTTATCATCCCCTCTGCACACACAAATCCTGGCCCAGGCATTCAGTGATCTTGCTGTCACTACAGATCAGTGTTGCTTTTTCTAGGATGTCATTTTAGAGGCACTGTACAGCATGTCATCCTCTGTGTCTGGATTTCTTTCACCAGCATACTGTTTTGGAGAGTCACCCTTGTCATTGTGTGTATCGCTGGTTTGTTGGATGTAATTTCTAGGTAATATTCCACGTTGGTTCATTCATTCACCAGGTGATGGGCTTTGGGCTGTTTCCAGTTCAGAGCCACTATGAATAAAGCCGCTGTGAACATTTGTGTACGAGCCTTTGGGTCAACACGTTTTTATTCCTCCTGGGTAGATACCTGGGTTGCACAGTAAGTGCAAGTTTGTTTTCATCGGGAACTGTCAAACTGCTGCTTGAGGTGGCTGCACCCCTTCGCAGTCCCGGAAGCGGTGCATGGGGTTTGCGCCGAGGAGCCTGGTTCTGCGTGGAGGTCCCTGCCCCCGTGTGTACGGGCTACATTCCCAAATCGGAGTGTCTGTCAGAATCACCCAGGGAGTTGGTTAAAAAATACAGAGTCGAGGACTCCGCCCCCCAATTTAGGAGGTCTGGCTGGGCTGGAGTTTGGGAATTTTTGCACTTGTAATGAGCACCCAGAGGGTCTGGGTGCTGGAGAGTCGTAGAACGTCATTTGAGAAACCCTGCTCTGTTGGTTCACCAGGTCTTCCAGAGAAAATCCCCCGAACAGAGACATCTGGTATTTTAACAGGGAAATGGCTGCAGTTAACAAATGCCAACATCTGGCTCGTCCAGCTGTTTCTGCATCACCATTATCTATGGACGGTCTTAGATGAAGAGATAAATGACATCAAATGGTGGATAATTTCCAAATCTTTCTGAAGTGACTTTGAAACGTATTCTGGACAGGCGGCCCTCGTCTTACTGCACTCTGCTTCGCTGTGCTTTGTGGCCGTTGCGCTTCTCGCGGCTACCCTGCGTCGAGCCCGTCTGTCCGCGCCATTTTTTTCCAACGGTGTTTGCTCGCTTTGTGTCTCTGTGTCACATTGGGTGATCCTCACATGTTTCAAACATTTGCATTACTATTACTATATTTGCTAGGGCGATCCTTGCTTTTATCACTGTAATTGTTTTGGGGTGCCACACACCACCCCCGCATAAGAGAGTGAACTTGATAATGAATGTTGTGTGTGTTCCGACTGCTCCACCGGCCCACTGTTCCCCGTCTCCCTCTCTCTCCTCAGGCCTCCCTGTTCTCTGACCCAACAACGTTGAAATTAGGCCCATTAATAACCCTGCAGTGGCCCCTAAATCTTCAGGTGAAAGGAAGAGTCGTATGTCTCTCACTTTTAATCAAAAGCTAGAAATAATGAAGCTTGGGGAGGAAGGCATGTTGAAAGCCGAGACAGGCAGAAAGCTCGGCCTCTGGTGCCAGTTGCCAAGTTGTGAATGCAAAGGAAGACTTCTTGAAGGAAATTAAAAGCGCTACTCTAGTGAACACACGAATGATAAGAAAGCGAAACAGCCTTACTGCTGATATGGAGGAAGTTTTTAAGTCTGGGGAGAATATCAGACCAGCCGCAACATTCCCTGAAGCCGAAGCCCCACCCAGAGCAAGGCCCTGACTTACTTTCACTCGCTGCAGATGTGCTGGGACCAGGGAGGGAACGAGCATTAAAAGTGGAGCCTCAAGGTGTGGCTGAATTGCTGCGGCCTCGGTCTCGTGGTCAAACCTGAACGGATGAGAAGCCGCTTCCTCTGGAGGAGCAGAGACGGTGGTTTCTCGAGGTGGAATCTCCTCCTGCTGAAGACTGGTGAGGTGTTAACAACGGATTTAGAATATTACGTAAGCTTAGTTGATAAAGCAGCGGCAGGGTCTGCGAGGACAGACTCCAGTGTTGAAAGAAGTCTGTGGTGGATAAAATGTTAACAAGCGGCATCCCACGCTACAGAGAGATCAGTCATAAAAGGAAGAGTCCATCGAGGTGGCCAACTTCATTGTCATCTTATTTTAAGCACCGGCCACAGCCACTCCAACCTTCACTCAGCAACCGGCACCCTGACCAGTCAGTAGCCAACAATGTCAAGGCTGGACCTGCCATCAGCACAAATACGATGACTTAAAAACAAATGTCAAAAAAATTACTGAAGGCTTAGATGATGGTTAGCATTTTTTAGCAGTAACGTTTTTAAATTAAGGTATGTACAGTTTTTAGACACATGCTACTGCACACTGAGCACACTATAGTGTAAATAAACATCTCCTATGTGCACTGGGAAACAAAATACCTTATGTGACTCACATTGCTGCAACTCCCTCTTCGTTGCAGTGATCTGGAACCGACCCCGTGGTGTCTCCAAGGTGTGCCTGCCCTTGCTTTTCTACTATTATGCTTTAGGAATTAATGTCAAACAAACAGACGCTGCATTTTGAAGACAGAAGTCAGGAATTCCTGGGAAACTGTAATTTCCCTTGCTGTGTAACTCCTCCAGAATGCCAGCTCATACCTTGAAAAGACAAGCATTTCTCAAGTGTTGTGTGCATGAGCATCTCCTGGGCGTGTGTTAACATGCAGATTTAGGGGGACCCCCACCAGGCAACTGCATTTGTTTAACACCCCAATTACAGCTGGTGGGGGCAGGGGGCCAGGAACCACACTTTGAGAAACTCTTAAAGTGAGAACCATTGTTTCTCAGTTTCTCTCCAGGTCTCCAAAGAGCTACAGACAAAACAGGCAGGAACTGGAATTTTAATTTTTTTATTTGTAGTAGTTTTCTTAGTTGGTATTAGGATACAGTAAGAAACTGAGCCTTGGAATCAGACCTGAACTTGAGCTTCAACTTCACCCCCTCCTGGCTGTGTAATCTTGGGCTACTTCAGTAGTATCCTCACCCTCAGTTGTCTCCTCTGTAAAATGACAATAACATCCATTTCATTCACCCTTATTAATTTTCTTTTATTTTAGAGGTGAAACTATCAATTCTATTACCATTCAGTTTTACCCGGGACACACCAAGATATGCGAGTGCTGCTGCTGAAAGGAGTCACCCTTTAGGGTTTGGTCCTCGGTTTAGAAGTTGTGGAGCTTTGGGGTTTTTATGCTAAGAGCTTTAAGAATTCATGGTCTTGGTCCAGGGATGGTGATATTGTGCCATTTTCTTCTTCCTCAGAAAAGTGGTTCTCAGTAATTCTCTGAGTAGTCAGGACAAGCTGACGGCTCTCATGAAATTGCAAAGCCTTGCTTCTACCAAACCTGCCAAGGTCCTCGACCAGAAGACGCAGGGATTCCTTGCGTCTCCCGGCTGCCGAGGTGGCCTGGAAACGTGGGTCTGGACCTGAGGCGTCCACACCGTTGATTATTTCTTGCAGATTGAGGCTGACCTGGTTGGTCCCTTCTTCAGAAGCTGGGTCAGTGGAGAGATGGGTGATATTTCTTGTCTTTAAGACCTGCTCACCTTTCTTGGCCTTCTGGAGCCGACTGCTATCCACCGCTGTCACCTTATAGGTGCGTCTTTGCCTTGGTACTTAAATGTTCTCAGCCTCTCTTCTGGAACTTCTCAAATCAGCACGTTGGCTAGAAGAAGTAAGCCACCTGGCAGGGAGTCCCCCCTTCTTAATTTTCAATGGCTATGATGATGGACTGAGACCCTGCCCAGAGCCTGCCATTTACTTAGCACCTTGTGAATGCACTCCCCTGGCCCAGGTGGTCCAGGGCTGTGAATGGTGAATCCCCATTAGAGGACTTTCCCTCTGCAGAGCCTGGCCTCCAGGGACAAGCAGGCGCTGGCCTCTCCCCCCTCCTACCTCAGAGCACTTGGGAGAAGCGTTCATTCCACCCCTCCCTCTGCTCCCCGGGGAGTGAAAAGTGCCTCCCCACTCCCTAGCTCTCAGCCCGTGTGGTTTCTCCGCTGAACCAGAGATTATTGCTACTTGTCACTTCTTATCTGATCTCCAAATAACACAAAAGGTAATTCCTTCCCAGCGAAGGTCTGATTGCATGTGACCTTCAGACACCCAGGCGTGTGAATGTGTGAGAACAGCCCAGGCTGGCGCAAGGAATCCGTCTTCTCACTCTCAGCTCCGCCCCGCCCCCTGACGGAGCCCCGCCCTCTCTCCACCCCCTCCCCACCCCTAGCCGCTGGGGGGCCCTCCTGCTGTGGGCGCTTGTGTCTCCCCTCCGGCCCTCTCCCCACCCCAGGAGACTGTCTGCACCTGGAGAGAGGAGCACACCTTTTGGGGTCTCTCCGCCCTGACATGTGGCAGAGTTCGGCATGGCCTTGGCAGAGGGTCCCCGGGGAGCACAGAGTGGGTGCCCAGGACGAGCTTCAGATACGGGCCCAGAGCCGCTCCAGTTCCGGCAGAGACAGGGCGCGCTGCCCTGAGAGCAAGGGGTCTGTCTCGCCGTCAGAACGGGACTCCACCGTCCTCCTTCCGTCCCCCAGACACCAGTGCTCCGGGTCCTTTCTGGACAGTCACGCCCGACTCACTCTCTCTGGAATTCTTGGCTCCTGCTCTGAAGTGGGCCCCCCTCCCCTCCCCTCCGCCATCCACAGTGACCTTGGTGTGTCTGCCAACACAACATCGCGAGGCTTTATAAACCTCATATCTCAGAAGGGGCTGACATTACATTACAAGAGGATCTGTAAACCTCCCCGGGATGACTGATGTCTTTTTTAAACAACAGACCAAGACTTCATTTAAATTAGTAACATGGAGATTAGAGGCGCTCGCTCAGCCCCTGGCGCGGCCACGCCGAGACGCTGGGAATATCAGTCACATGAAAGCTGTTAAGTTTGAGATGGAAATAAATCTGGGAGCCTGTAAAAACTGTCAGCAGGTCAGGGAAGTTTATGAACTCTTGCTGTATCTAATCATAAATCATCAGAATAAGCTAAAACTAAGAAGAAAAATGTCCTCTTTTGTAATCTAATGCTGTCTGTTAGGGCAATAAAACTCAAATGAAATGCATGCATTGCAATTTTTAGCTGATACTTTACATTATTAGTAAAGTGAGGGAAGAGGCTCCAACTTAAAGGAGGGAGACGGATGAGGGGACGGTCCCCGTCCTTCCGAGGCTCCACACTCTCGATCCGCAGGCTTTGTGGCGCCTGCCTCCCCTTGCGCCTCCTTGGGCCTCCAAGCCAGGAAGCAGGTGGGGACTCGGGGGCTAAGTGACAGGCAGTGAGAGTGCCCAGGTGATGGCCTTGGGAGGTCACATGGCCGGCCGCCTGCCTCAGCTGCTGGGGCGGGGGGTTCCCACGCTGCCCGTGTTGGCCCAGTCAACATTCCCACACTGTCGGGCTGCGCAGGGTGGCGGGTGAATGGCAGCTTCCCTCGTTCTCACAGCCTGGACACGTGACCTCGTTCTCCCAGCTCTTCAGAGGTGACTCACCTCCCAGCCCAGGTTCGTAGGCACTCCTCTGTACCCCGGAGCCCCCTGGCACTAACTCAGCCGTATTCCGTACCTTTCTCCCATTGTTCACAGTGTCTGATGTTGAGGATCACTTTTTTTTGCCTTGATGTCTTTCAGGACCTGCCCAGGGGTTGACAGAGCCCCAAGCAGGCACAGAAGTTGTGTGAGGAACAGGTTGTTTTATTTATATCAGCTGTTTATGGAGTGCCAGATCTGTGCCGGGAGCCAGAGACCCAAAGGGAAATAATGTTCCACAGGAGGGTGGGGTGGGGAGGAAGGTGCGGCAGCCCCGGCTCCTGCTATCTGGATACCCTGGGTGACATCCAGCTAGTTGCTGCCTCTCCTTGGTCTTCCTAAGCACTGGGAAGGTCTGGGTGGGAAAGCGTCCTCCAACCAGGTGGTGGCATCTGCCACGTCCTGTGCGCCACGGCAGTGTCTCCTCGGGCCTGAGTCCCTGGCGCTCTGTGGTTCTCTCTCTCTCCCCCGATGGAAGTGGAGTAAAGGGTGGGTCGCTCTGCAGGATGTACGCATACCCCAGCCTGGTGTAGGGACCAGAGGGCTAATTCCTCCAGAAACCTCTTTCCCCGGGGAATCGGCTGCTTCGAGTCGAGAGCTCGGACCTGAGGTGTCCGTGGGCTTCCAGGAGACCTGGGACTCCTGACCTGTACTCACCTGCACTTGCTGAAATCTAATGTTCCCTTTAGGCAGCAGGTGAATCAGAAGAGAAAATTCAAGGGGAATTTTGCCTTAATGGTTATTTCTCCATTTCCCATACACTTTCACATACACATTTTTCAGTTAGCCTCTTGAGAGTCCTGGGAAGAGGGCTGCTTGGTCAGGGATGCTTCTTACTTTTCGAGGTGGGGAAACAGAGCTAATGAGTGGCATGGTCATGCCTTGAAGCCGGGTGTCTTTGCTCTCACTCCGTGTTCCATTATATTGTACCACCTGTTCATCTTCTAAGAGTCTGTTGGTCACCTGGGACCAGAGAATTATGGGAAATGGCAGTTGGCGCAGGGGCTGGAGGTTATTAGGCAGTGGACCGAAAGATGGGCAGCAAGGTGGGATGCATGCACATTCTGTGGGGGTGCATTTCTGCCTTATCTTTGGGATAAGAGAGTGTGTGTCTATGTGTTTGCACCACTGAGGGAGAGGGGGTGACATTACAAAATAAAAATTTGTGAAGCGTCTTCTGCCCTCTTGACCTGGAAGACCATTTGTCCTGCACACGACCCTCTGTTATATTCCCGGGGGCAGACAGACACTGACGCTAGATGGCTGGGGAGTGTGAAACGTGGGGGCGCTAACGATACTACAGAAATCCTCTTTTGTGGGTGTGGTATAAACCTCCTAGTAGGTGGCACCCTCTCACCAGAAAATTCCCCCGTTCAGGGAAAAGTGACTGGAATAAGCTACATTGCCCTTGAGGAGTGGGAGGGAGAGGAGAGAGTGCAGAGGTGGAGGCGGAAGCCACCGGAGAGGGAGCAGGAATGCAGCCTGGGAGAGTGAAGGGCAAGTTCAAGGGGGAGAAATCAGCACGGCACAGGATGGATCTTCTGGGAGGCAGATGCTAAGAAGAAGGTTCCCATCCAGGAGGTTTCCAGGGAGCGTTTTTGGACTCAACACCTATAGAAGGGGAGGGAGAGAAGCAGACGCAGGCAGAGGGAGAGGCTGTGCCCCGATGTAACATCTGCTGAGGCCTCTCGTGTAGGGGCCCTGAAGCCGGATGGCCCTTCGGAGTTGACCTGAGGTTGGGGTAGGGGCCTGAGCCTCCAGACACCACGGAGACTGGTCCCAGTAGCGGGCTGTTCTGGGTGGGCCGGGTGACCTTCGTGGGGAGGAGTCTCATCGCCTGAGGCTCCCAAGCCCCGGGGTCCAGGGGGAACAAACGGAGCTAGCGCCCTGCTCCCATTCCAGTGGGGGAGGCAGGCGTTACACAAGCCCATCTGTTAATGAAGGATGATTTCAAATAGTTGTAGGGGAAGATGAACAAGGTGATCGAAGGTGGACACATTTATAAAAACAAATGAACATGAAAAGGGAGCTGTGAAGGAGTGAGTGGGGGGGTGGGGGCAGTGGGAGGGGAGACCTGTGGGGACTTAGGCCAGGCCTCCCACAGGACAAGAAGAAACCAGCCAGCCAACCACGGGGGCCGGGCCGGGGCGAGCAGACAGAGGGGCTGATAAGGGCATCGGCCCTGAGGTGAACATGGACTCGAGGTACTCAGGCGTCGGAAGGAAGGCCGCTGTGGCTGGGCACGGTGAGGGGGAAGGTGCTGGAAACAGGCAGGCAGGGCCTGCCCCGGAGAGCAGAAGAGGCCAGGCTGAGAAACGTGCATTTCACTGTAAGGAAAACTGTCGGGCTCGGGAAGGTTTCGGCTGGGGAGACAGGTGGCCGGGTTTTGTTTTCACCGTGGTCTCTCTGGCTGCTGGGTGGAAGATGGGCTTTCTGGGGGGGCCCGGCTGGAAGCAGGGAGACCAGTTAGGGGGCTACTGCAATCATCTAAAGACGCAGCAAATACATAGAAAAGGGTTTGGACTGCATATCACAGAGCCCTGAGTGCACCGAGTTCTAAGGGGAAGCTGCTGGGAAGTGCGTCATGGAGGAGGTGAGACTGGAGCTAAGGCCTTGGAAGGGCCCTGGCAGAGAGGAGAGGAAAGCATTCCAGGTAAAGGGAAGGGTATGAGCAAAGGCCCAGCGTGGGAAGGAACCAGGGGAGGGGAGTGCGCTGTGGGCCGGGGGGAAGTCAGTGGGCAGCTTGGACCGATACCATGGCCACTGGCCACCTATGTCCTTTGGGTGCTTCAGATACGGCCGGAGTGACTGAGGAACTGAATTTCCATTTTATTTCAATGTAAAAAGTAGAAGCAGTGAGGATTTTTTCCCATTGAACAAAATGTTACCGTTTTGGTTGGGTGGCATTTGACGGTAACTGTTGACAACTGTAGCTGTTGACAACTTAGCATCCGAGCCGAGATGTGCCGTGCGTGTAGGGCACCCACCCAGTTTCAAAGGCCTGGCACACAAAACAATGTAGGATAGCTCACCCATACTTTTATATTGATTACACATGGAAAGGGTAATGTTTGGGGTACGTGGATCAATAAAATATGTTACTGAATTAACTTCACTTTTTAATTTTTTTACTTTTTAAAATGTGATTACTAGAACATTTAGTATGAGATATGACTCCTGTTGTATTTCTATTTGACAGAGCTGCCCTGGAGAGACAGGTGGGGAACTCCTGCAATTTCTCCTCTAGTAATTCAGAGTTGCCTTTTAATCAAGGTCCTCAAGTAGTGATTGCTTACGCCACCCTGATTTTCATACCAGTAACAAAGTCATTACCTATTCACCTCCTCTAATACAATCAGTTAACGTTTATATGGCGCTTCTGTGATGGTGTCCTAAGAACTCTGTGTATGCAGATACAGGCTCATTTAAACCTCCAAGCAACATACAGACCCAGGAAGGCACGGACTCCGTGGCCCGATGGACCGCACGGGATGCGTTCCTCCTGGTGGGAAGGGCTGGGCAGGCCCGGGGGCAGGGTGCTGGAAGGTAGTGAAAGAGGGCACACAACGGGCGGGGAGGGTGGGGGGAGGGCCAAGCAACGGAAGCCACTCAGCTTGGCAAAGCGGCCTGGGGCGAGGTTTGGTTAAAAAACAAAAAACAAAAAACACCTTGTCCCTCTTGGCCTGGATGGGGGTGGGGCAATGCACTAGAAACAATCAGTAGAAGAGGGAAGAGAGCCGTTCCAGAACAATACGTTTTTATTCCCCATCTTAGGCTCTGAAGAGAGAAATTTCCTGTTTGCGAAAACAAAACTGGGCTCCAGTCTGGGGCCGCTGTGACACCACAGACACCAGGTCCGGACTCTTCCCTGCTGGATACAGCTCCCACACGGTGACACAGACGTGCCCAGGTGACCTCACACACAGGCCCAGACACCAGCACGTGGGTCCCAGGACTCCCGCTCCCTTTCCTGCTGCAGTTCCCACCTCCGACCACTGTACCCGGGAGGGAATGACCCGTGTTAACTAATGACAGCGACTTCCTCTCGCAGCCTCCAAAACACAGCGGATGCTTGCTGTGCAGTGCCCGGCGGGGCGGCGGGGCCGAGGAAAGGTGATGAACCAGCCTCTGGTCCACTTCTCCTCATTGTTGTGAGAGGACATTACGACTGCGTTTCCTCTGCAAGGGCACTCAGGAGAAGGGCCAGACAGCCACGCAGGTGTCCCCTTCCTGGCCATGAATCGCTGGGAGACAGGCCATCAGTCCCCCCATGTTGTCTTTAGCTGCTTTCAGAAGCCAATGGCTTTGTCCCGCCAGCTCCCCCCGGGCATGCCTTGCCCAGGGCGCCATGCTGCAGCTCTGGGGACTTTCTGCCAGATGCGCCCGGAGCCTTCACCTGGGGAGTCACAGCGAAGCCAAAGTCGAACCACGGGACAGTTGCCACGGTCAGCCATTTTTGACCTATCAAGTGGCAATTTCATTAATTTTTAACTTCACATCTGAAGCTATGCGCACCTTAACTCAGTGCGCGCTCCCACATTTTCCAGTGATCTCTGCATGACATGGCAAATGCCTCGTTCCCCAAGAGTTTTGTTGGATTATGGTTTTTTTTAATTTAGTTTTTAAATACTGGGAATAAAGGCAGATGTGGGGAGAGAAAAGGACATGGGAAATGAATAGTAGGAGGTAAGTGGATGATAAATGCCAGCTGGTTGTAGATGGATTCTGCGTTATGCACATGGCGGGAGTCGGCAAAGCCCGGCTCCATCAGACGGATGAAGATGGTGTTGCCATGTAAACGGAAAAGCCCTGCCAGTTAAGACAAGCGATGAAGAGTGGACCGGGAGTCTTAGGGCGACTCTGTGAAAACGAACAAAGCATTTTCTGTCCCTCCCCGGTCCTGTTCTGGGGTGACAGCTGGGTGCTCCGCCATGGCTGATGGGGGTCCTGCCTGGTGGTCGGGTGGCTCCTGCAGTTGGGGAGAGCAGCCGTCTTCCCGTCTTTGAAGGGTTTTCTCCCCCAGCACTGCAAAGGAAGGCTAGGTGAGGAAGAGGCCAGAGCGCGGCCGGAACTGGTTGGACCTGGGTTTGGCTGTGAGGGAATGAAAGGTCAGCCGGCCGCTATGCCCGGCTATCGACACGTGTCTCCTTTGTAAGAAAGGGGACCCTTGGACAGGAGTGCCTCCTGCTCAGCTGGAGGGCTTCCCCATCACTCATGCTTTGGTCTTTGCAATTATTTCGGCTGATCGTTCCTCAGCACCGAAAATGGACAGCTGATCACAACACCACACTTCTGCAGAATTCAAATCCTTAATTCCTCTCGCTCGGGCTTCACAATTTTCATTCTCTGGTTTGTCAGTTATTTAGCGAGGGTTTCTCAGACACAGCATCATGCCGAGAGCGGAAGACACACTTCTCGCCCCTGTGAAGTCAGATGTTGGGATATGTACTGAGTGAAACAACGAGTGAGCGATCGAGGAAGGGGACACACTTTGCGTTTGATGGGGCGGACCACAGGGACGGGAGCCGGGCAAAGACCCTTCCCGCAGGGGAGCCAACGCCAGTGTCGGGACAGGCAGTGCTGGCCCACGTGGCTGACCCACAGGCTGCACAGACTGAGAGCCGGGGAAGGTGGCACAGCTGGACAAGGGAACAGAGGTGCATTAGGGAACTTTTTTCTCCTCTCTGTAGGTGTTTGTTTACATTACTTATGATTAAATCTGTGTTTCCTTCGTGGTTTCTCCCATTGTTTTTGTGTTTGTAAGTTCTTTCCCAGTCATCTATTTAGAAAACATAAATATTCACTTATGTGTTTTTCTAGTTAAGCATAAAACTGATATTTGAATATGCAAATGATTCCCATCCAAAGACCTGGAGAAAGGCAGGCAGTGCTCAGGCAGGCGCGGGGCCAGAGCAGGGTCGCAGGGGGGCCCTCGTCAGCCAGTGGAGGGGTGGGACAAGCAGGGTCGAGGCCACGTCTGGGAGAGGAAACCTTCCAGGGCATCGTGAAGATGACTCAGAGAGGAAAATGGAGACGGGCCGGGCAGGCAGACCCGGGGGGGGGGAGAGCGTTGGAGAAACCATGAGGGGGGATTTAGCAAGCAAGGGATAAGTACCCACGCCAAGTTTAGGCAGTGATGCACTTCAGATGAGATGGGAAGGGGGAACCAGAGATCAGAGGGACGCGGTGAGTGGGCTGCTCAGTGGGCCAGCCGCAGCGTGGGGCTAGCAGGAGACTGAGGCGGCTCAGGCGGCTAAATGCTCCGGGAGCTCGATGGTCTGTTCGCCTGGGCCAGCTGAGTGGGGAGGGGCCCAGAGCGGCTCTGACCTCATTGTTAGCTTGGAAATATGCTCATAGCACAATGCAGGAAATAAAGAATGTAAAGCTAAAGGGCAGGGGTGGGCCTAGGGCCCCTAGGAGGCATGTAAAGGGGCACCTGCCGGACCCTGAGGGTGAGTATCCCCATAATGCCTGCCCCGCTGGGGAACAGTGCCCAGAGGTGGACTGACAGGTAACAATTATAGGCCCCAGTCTAAAAGGAAGTTAGGCTTTAAGAAGTTACCTTTCAAAATAAAATAAAAAGTCAACTTTCAATCTCAAGATTGTCTAAAAAATCTATAGCATAGGTGACAGCTTGTCCCAAGATGCCCAAACATACAAACAAACCTTTTTAAGGAATACAGTCTTACCTGTGCCAGGAGAACATCCCGGAGGTGGTGTGTCTCTGTCCTCCAGAGCTGCAGGTGCAGTTCTGGCCCAGCCTCCGCATGCCCCAGAAACGGCGGGAGGTCTCCCGCCAGCTAAAAGGGCCCCCGCCTCATGTTGACAAGTGGACTCCGTGCAAAGCCACTCGGCCCACCCCAAAACGGCTCTAGCTTTTAACTCAGCTCACTGGGGCTTCGAACCATCTACAATTATATCTCCGTTCTAATCCCAGCTCTGTGTCCAGCCTACCCACGTGGCCTTGGGCAAGTGGCTTCCCTCTCTGGGGCCTCCGTTTTCCCAGCTTTAAAATGGGTGGGTTGGACTCCGTGATCTCATCGTGCCCACTGATCTTTAGCCATCTACAGTTAGGGACATCGAACGATGAGGGAAAATCAGAACTCTCCTGGACAAAATCTGATTCAGGGAGCCTGCATTTCAGTTCTTCGAAGCAGACCGCATCTCACTTTTAGAACCTCGTGACATTTTTAGGTTCTTGCGGTTCCCCACGTTTCCCATGAACAAAATGCCACGGCGTTTTATTCTCCCCGCTCGGTGTTTGGCAGCGGGCACGCCGCTCAGCTATGAGAGAGGCGTGCATGTAACTGTGTCTTATGTTTACGATCGCTGGTTGTGTTTGTTATAAACAACCGTGTTCTATTTAGGGAGCCGGCGATCGGGAAGGCAGATAATATTTCCATCCTGTTCGAAAAGACTCCTGTTGCGGAGACAGCCTGTGGAGGGGGCTCTGTTTTCTCAGCGGCTTCCCCAGTCCCTGCAGACGGTCTCCCGTCCGGGCTCCTTTCCCCGCCGGCCTGTCCCCCGGCCAAGCCCCGGCAGAGTGAGACCCAGTCATGTGCTGACGCTGGAGAGGGAAAAAAAAGTGTCACTTCTGGTAGAAGGAGGGGGGAAAAAATCATGGCAAGATTTTCCTTTTCCATATTTCCAAACAGTGGGGGGAAAATAATGGAATGTTTGCCTTGAATTTTGTGTTGCTTTGGCTGCAATGAAGAGAGAGTTTCTTGAAGGCAAAAATCTGTCTTTTGTCTTATTGTTGCCATCTTCCATCACAGGGAAATCTGTTCTAGCTGGCGTTCTGCATTACTACTTTTTTTCCCCTCAAATCTGTCATTTGTACCGATGGCGGGGTTTCTTGAGTCCAGCATGGACGTGAAGGCCGCGGTAAAGAGAGTGACCGTGACTCTCAGGCAAATCAGAATTTTCTGCCTCTTCGTTCCCTGTCCCCTGCCGGGTCCGGAGAAGCCCTGCACGGGTGCAGGTGCTCAGGATGACGTCCACAGGGTGGAGAAGCTTGGGGACATCTCGGAAGCTCGGGGCAGTCCCCTCTCTACCCCTTCGCCTTCATGAAAATCACTTTTTAAATAAACATACAGGCACGAGTATCACTTTGGTGATTCTCTCCAGGGAAAATAACTCGTTTTTCTCCTGAGGCCTACAGCAACTGGGGTAGCCAGAGACACCTTGAACTCCTCCTCCTAACCCACCTTTCTGGAACCCTGGAGTCTCCTCTTGGCCTTTCCTTTCTTCCCTACAAAACCCAGAGTGACAGGAGGGGTGTCTGTGTGGGGAGGTGGCAATGTACAATCATTGGGAACCACCCCTGACCCCCCTGGGCCCCCCTCCCCCGCCCCCAGCTCTCTCCGTCAACAAGACACTCACCAGAATTTTGACTTGAATTTCTTACACTTTGAAAATAAACAAGCATGCCCTGGCTGGCATAGCTCAGTGGATTGAGTGCGGGCTGCGAACCAAAGTGTCGCAAGTTCGATTCCCAGTCAGGGCACATGCCTGGGTTGCAGGCCACAGTCCCCAGCAACTGCACATTGATGTTTCTCTCTCTCTTTCTCCCTCCCTTACCTCTCTAAAAATAAACAAAATCTTAAAAAATAAAAAAGAAAAAGTAAACAGGCATAGTGTGTAAACCTTTTTGATAAGAGGATGCGATGAGATCATCTCAAATATAATGGCTGGTACGTGCTAATTCCTCTGTAATTTTCATGAAGTGAGTGAATGAATGAATGAATGAATGAGTGGTAGGGAATTATGTGGCCCCAAATATTGGTGGATTTCGTAGGAAACCTGGGAAAGTTTCGTGGCCTCCCAGGCTGGGAGGGGGCAGGAGGCAGCGGGTCTCGCCTGTGACGCGCTCTGAGTGACGCAGTGTGTCGTCGTGAGATGGAAGGAGGTCACGAGATGCGAACGAGGCAGTGGGGAGAGAAGACCAAGATACGTCCTGATTCCTTGGGCCCTGGCACGGGGCCAGATCCAGGGTTTTCAGAATCGGGTGAAAAATCCCCCCCAATGAGGGGATTTTCTTTTTCTAAAACCGAAGCCTGATTCAGTCCAAATGAATTAAATCAGGGGCAGTGGTTCCTATTTATCTTTGACTTGGGTGTGTTTATCAAAATGAAAGTCCTTAAGTCACACGACAAGGTCAAGGACGAAGAAGGTAGCTGCAGATCACAGGGCCTTGACGCCTCAGAACCAGGGAGTCAGGATGGAGGAGGAAGCGCTTCCCCACCCAGGTGCAGGCGCCTCTGAGCTCCTGCTGTTGCCGCAGGCTGGGGACAGCCTGGGGTTGGGGACGTCAGGACTGGGCTCCGGGCTGGCTGCATTTGGTGCCCTGTGTCAGGTGGCAACTTAGTATCCAGTAAAAGTGGGCACAGGGAGAGGCTGGGTGGGAGGCTGGCTCAGGAGACGGCCAAACTCAGCCCTGGTGCCTCGTCTTACAACTTGGCTCCTACTGTGTTCTTTGTCATTGAACTTCAGCCTGGGGCCCCATTTCTGGGAACTGTCCCTGCTTGGTTTCCTGCTCAGGACCTCAGTTCCTTCCAGGGACTGAGGACTGTCTCTGAAATCTCGTATCTCCCTGGCTCGCTCCCTGGCCCCTGCTGCCAGACCTGCCATGTGGGCTGCCGACCCCTCCCCGCCCACTCCCACCTGCTACTCACCGCTCCCGGGGCAACCGTCTGCCCGGCGCCACTCCCGGGGGCTAGTCACATCTTCAGGCCTTGGTTGTCCCTGCGCAGGTGTGGTCCCAGGCCGTGGAGACCAGAGGGTAAGAGGGAAGGTGGGGGGGTGGCAACTTGGGGAAGTGGAGGGGTGTGCACGGGTGTGAGCGGGTGGCTCCCTTGGGAAGAGTGTGCACACCGGGCAGCGTACAGCTCCCCAGGGCGCCCTGTCCTTTCTCCCCGCTGGGCCCCGGGTATCGCGTCACTAGTCCAGGAACATTCTTTCCCTTTCTCTTTCTCGGCCCATCCTTCAGGTCTCAGCTTAGATCGGAGATTCCCAAACTTAGTCTGTCACGGTGCCCTTAGTGTCTCAGTGTTTTGTTTTCTTTTTAAAAAAATAATTTAAAAAAAAATTTTTCAATTACAGTTGGCATGCAATATTATATTAGTTTCAGGTGCACAACATAGTGATCAGGTATTTATAAGACTTCCGAAGTGCTTCCCCGGTGAATCCCCCACCCATCTGACGCCAGAGTCATCGCAGTATCACTGACTGGATTCCCTCTGCTGTGCTTTACAGCCCCACGTTCTGTTTTTGTATCTGGCAATCTGTACATCTTAATCCCTTCTCATTCTTCACCCAGACCCCAAGCCCCCTTCAGCAATATTTTTATGGAGCTTTAAGGCCAAGAGAAATCCCTAACAGTTACTCTGATTAAGTATTTAGGTCTGAATGATACAGTATCTATTCTCTACTAACTTTGTAACTGTTCTCAAACAGTTACAGATGGAAGAGAACTCTCACAAATGGAAGGAAATACAGTGTTTAAAATGGGTTCTCAAATAACCACAATTACCTCCCACGGGAGGTACGAAGCTGGACTCTGTCCACCTTCTTAAACCTCAGATGTTTTAGACGGTACTTTTTATCTCAGCAAGTGCCGAAAATCCAGCTTTGCAGCTACATCGAGGGAGGAAGGCACCGTGCTCTCCTGTGGAAATAGACCCCGCCTCCTGCCCGTAGTTCATGTTGCATCTCACAGATGTAGCGCGCACTGCTGTGTGACCCTCCAAGACTTTAAATACCCACCAGAGCTCCTGGGAGCTTGTTGTGAGGGTCCGGGCTCCCGCCCACCACTGTCTATTGACTTGTCCCTTTCCTGTTCACTTAACAGTCAACCTCACGAGGACAGGGAAGATATCCATCCTATTCACTTAGTGCAGCGCTTCGCACCGAGGCGGTGCTCTGGGGACAAACACTGGCGGGCGGAGGACTGGAGCCCGTCCATTTCCCTTGCCCTGTCTCCTTTGCAAAGCAAGGTTGGAGGATTTGGAAGCAAACAAGCTGAAGTGCTGGGTCTGGTGACAGCAAGGGCGTCACTCCCAATTTGAGAGGCTCCGGGAGATGATGATGGGAAATAACCAAGGTTATAACAGAGGGCGTGTGCAAGGAGTACAGCGCCAGGTGCCGCCGATTACAGAATGAGGTTGAGGACGTGCAAACCAAGATAAGAAAAGCCTAAGGAGAGGATGAAAGGAAGATTGCACCAGAGGTCAAGACAGATAATGAGAAATGCTTCTCGTACATAAGAAACGTCCGCTCCAGGAGGACGGTGGCGGCACCCCCTCCAAGACAGAGCAAAAGCAATTTATTGACAGACACGGTTTCTGAAAATTTAATGGGTCTTTGCCTTGGTATGCTCACAAAAGAAGGGCAGAGGACAGATCCCACAGAGACACAGATTTCCCGGGGGACGGAGAAGAACTATCATGGAAGGCCTTGGGGGGTGAGGGGGGCAGTGAGTGGAAGAGAGAGAAAACCCTTATTTTCATAGCGCGGCCGTGACCTTCTGGGGCTGGCAGACAGTCCAAATGGGACATCGGTTGAGGAAACCAATCTCTTATCGCTGGCCCTGCCGGCCCCAGAGCTGCCAAGGGTTTGGTGCCCACACCAGTCCCCGGGGCTGCGTTTGGTCACATTCTGTTCCTGGGTCTGGGGTGAACGGCTCCAAGCAGACTTCCTCGCCAAGTCGGGACAGCGAGAAAGCTGTACTTTTGAAGTTGCTATTAGTGTCTTCCTCAGCGGATTTCTATAAGGTATTGTTTTCCGGTCAAGGAGGAATAAGGGAAATACTTAAACAATAACTGCTCTGAGGGAGTGTGCACAGGGAACGCATTATCTCTCCTGGTGCCAATCAGCGTCAAGGCCACAAGCCAAGGCGTCCTTAGGCCGACGGAGCCCGGGCTGCCGCTCTGAGGTCGGATCCCGCGCGGGGAAGGGAGCTGGCGCAGGCTGCCCCCTCGGGCCGCCCACGCTGCCCGAGGCGTGTCTGACACCAACTGTTCTTGTTGCGGGGACTGTGGTTCAAAACCCGGTCCTTCAGGAAGTGAAAAGAAATTCTCACCATGATGACAAAACATAAGAGTGGATGGAACTGAGTCCTTCTTCTGGGCTAGGCATGGTAAGAAATGAACACGTTGTGTGTGATCTCATGTAAAACTCACTCAGCGATGATGATCTCCACTTACAGGCCGGGAAACAGAGAGCAGGGTCGTCCCAGCCACAGCCTGTTTGCGAAGCTCGGGTTTTCTCGGGCGGTGATGCCGAGACGCCCGTCGGCCGGCCCGGGCAATCTGCTCCTTCCTGAGCATGCGCTGTGCGCGGAGCAATGTTTCTGGCATTGAAGAGGCCACCAAGGAAGAACGACACGCTCTCCTCCCGCCACGGAACTGTTTGGGAGGACGAAGTAACTCAGGAGAAACGATCGTCCGATGATGGGCTAAACTGGCCAAGCTGGAAAAAACGTATAATTTCAGTAAAAGTTTGAGGGTGTGACAATAGTACTACGATTTGGAAGAATCGATCTCAGATTTTAGGAAAAATAAAGAGAAGCCATGACAGCTATAAAGTCATAGAGGAATAAGGGGTTTGGGAATTTAGTATAATCCTTTTTTTTTTTTTGAACAGAAGAGGAAATTAAGGGCCAGGACGGTTGTTGCGCAGTTATACTGGTAGGGACCTGTCTCCAGGGGTCTCTGTTCCAGCATTTACAGCCAGCTTCCACACTGACTGGGACCCCCCGGGCCCCGGCTGCTGGGGGGCAGGGGCCGAGGAAGCCCTCCCCCACCACCCTAGGGCAAGGCCCCACGTGTGACAAGGGGGACACGCAGGAGGAAGGCCGTGCCAGGGGAGGGAGACATTTGGGCTGCTAGGCTGTTATTTGGAAGTTTCTAGAACAATGACCACAGCGATAGCTATAACAACAATGCAGGTAGCTCTCTTCCCTCAACTTCTAGAAACATCGTGCACACATCGAGGGCTGGGAGCTCATGGTGGTTCTTGCCTGAAACCCTGAGATTCGTTTCTGTGAGAGGGGTCTGGGCTCCCTCGGCTGCCCTTCCGGTTCGAGTTCTCTGAGACTCAGGGGCGGTCTCCTCAATCCTTCCACCCCCCAGTCTCACCGGGCCTCCTTGAAAGGAGGTAATCAACGTGGTGCCCTTCCCAGGGCACCAGAGAGCTTGCCTCCCGCTGCCGTCCCGCAGTGTCTTCACACTCAGAAGTCACGCACCCACACGCTGCCTTTGGAGGTTCCTTCCCTGGGCTAAGTTGGCCGTCTCCCTGTTAAAAACGGAGACCCTTAGCGGGGTGAGTGCTGGTGGGACGTACCTGGCCAGGTAGTTTCCAGGAGGCCAGAGATAATGAACGGCCAGCAGGGTGGAGGGTGGGAGGGGGTGCTGACGGTGGTGTGGGGGGCCAGGGTGGGGGAAGCGGGGTCTCCCCAGCCCACGGAGGCCAGGCCCTGCAGGGAGAAGCCGGGTGAGTCCACTCGGCTCCTGTCAGAGCATCTGTGTCGCTCCCCTGTGGCAGCCCCCTCCAGTGGGCCGGTGAAGGGTGAGTCAGGTTCAAGGTCGGGATGGGGCCTCAGGGCTGCGACCCAGACATCAGAAGGTGCCAAAGGGAAATAGCACTCGGGAAGCAGGATTCCACAGCGGCGACAGGACGGAGGGCCCATTCGCGGGTGACGTCAAAGGCCACCACGGTATGGCTTCCTCATGGAAACACAGACCCGGACAAAGGGACAGACATGTTTGGATTTTCAAACAAGTTTTTCCTGAGTATAAAAGTAATCCCCAACCATTGGAGAAAAAACCCCCAAAACATGCAGAAAAAAAATCATCATTCAGAACTTCACCACACATAAACACAATGAATATCTAGGTGGTTTTCCATCTTTGATATATGTCATGTATTTATATTTATACCACATTATATTATTTTGTACTTTGGTTTTCAATTAATATATTGAGCATTTTTTAATAAAACTTTGGTAATGCAAAACAATTTTATAATGTTTATAAAACATTATAATGTTTTATAAACATTATAACACAATTTTATAATGTTTATCCATATGGTAAGGATATACCATAATTCATTTGACTGAATTTTGTATATTTCAGTCCCATTGTGTATAGCATTTACATTATTTTCATTTCTTCACAAATATTTGTCCACATTTCTGATCTTTTTAAAAAAAGATGTGGAATTACTAAAATGACGAACATGAATTTGTTACTAGATGGTAAAAATACAGAAACAAAGGAAGAGATTAAAAGCAATAGAGAGATAAGGAGACCGAGAGGAAGGGGGAGGGGAGGGGGCTGAGGAGAAGGGAGAGAGAGTTAAAGCTACCCTGAGTTCTGCTCTCCCCACCCAGCATCTTTGTGGTGTGAGGCAGGTACAAGTGATGGCCCACGTATCATGTGTCTAGATATTTAGAAGGTATAATCCTGCTGACAAACTATTAAATGAAGTATGTTCTTACCTTTGTGACAATCCTGCAGTCCACCGTCACATTTAGGACCCTAGGACTCCTGGCTGTTGCGAGCCGGAGCGCGGTAGTGTGGGGAGAGCCGACCCCGGGCTCCCGGCCGTGGCTCGAGCTTCCCCATGTGCACGTGTGGACACTCCAGTCTCACGTGCAGGTGCCACCCACGCCCGTGCAAACGGCTTCCTCCTGGCCACCCCTTGGGTCTGCCGTGCACGCGCCAGCCACGCTATGCACCTTTAGGGAAAGGGACCAGGAGGAAGCTAGTGAGGGTCTGGAGGTGGGAATCCAGGGCCCCAGGTCCTCCGGTGCGAAGTAGGAGGCGAGTGAGGGCTGTGGGCAGGTTCATCCCTTTGACCTTGCAGAGTCTAGATGATGGGGCCCTGGGGAGGCCCCGGGACTCAGGGTGGTGAGGATCCAAAGAAATTCAGAAATAAACATCGGGATTATATTCTTTAAGATGCTTTTCTACATACACTCCCCCTACACACAAATAAGATTCATCTATTCTTACATTGCTACTTTATAATCATCTTTTTAAAAAACAGAGATACTGTGAACATATTTGCTCATTAATTAATATTCATGCATGTACACTTCTGTTAAGATTTGGTACATATGCACAACAGAATACTACTCAGCCATAAAAAAGACAAAATACTGACATTTGTGACAGCATGGATGGACCTTGAGAATATTGTGCTAAGCGAAGTAAGTCAGTTAGAAAGAGCCAAGAACCATATGATTTCACTCCTATGTGGGATATGAAATTGAAAGTCGTGGACACAGACACCAATGTGGTGGTTACCAGAGGGCGGGGGTGGGGAGATGGGGCTGGAGGGGCCTGATACATGGTGACAGAGGATGGCCTGACTTTGGGTGGTGGGCACACAGTGCAACATACAGATCTTGTCTCATAAGAATGTATAGCTGAAACCTACACAATCCTATTAACCAATTCACCCCAATAAATTTAATAAACAAGAAAGAACACCCCCCCAAGATTTTGAAAGTATCGTCTAGTAAGGTTCTCCGTGCTCGTCAGTAGTACCTTGTTTTAAACCACACCCTTGCTCGCCCTGGGTGTAGAGCTGAGGGTGCTCCCTCCCCACCACTGCTGGTCAAGAACTCTTGCTTTGCTGGAGAGCGCTGAGACATGGGGGGCCCCTCGGGGGGTGCCAGAGGAACCTGTGTCCTTGTGCAGGAGCGAGGAGACTGCTGGGCGGAAGTGCCTGCCCTGAGCGACCCAGGACCCGCCTCCCCACTGGCTGCACAGTGGGCTGCAGGAGACCCCTGGCCATCTCAGGGCTTCCTCTATCATCACGCAGCCCTGCTCCCTCAGGAAAAGAGAGTGTGGCTTGTGACCTTGACGTTTACGGGGACCATGGAGGGCGATCACGGTCTGGAGCACATTGCCCGGGGCAGGAATTGTTTAAGTGCCTCCCTCATCCTGGATTGCAGGAAAACAATGCACACCACCTGTCGGCGGCTAACACGTGTGAGCGTTCATCCTCCGAGCGTTCATTTGCTTCACTGGGACGTGGCTGTTTGTGCAAGGACTCAACGGGTCGGGTCGGCCGGGGTCGCCTGCAGTTGCCAGCAGGAGCAGCATGGATCCTTTCCTGTCCTAGAGTCCATCTGCTGGGGGACACACAGTGACCCCAGTGACATCAAATGTGTGAAGCATTTCCGATGCAGGATGACTCCTTTCTTGAGTTGACTACAGTGGCTGACACCGTGAACGCTATAATGCCCAGTATCGCTCCGTGCATGAATCTCCCCCGCCTGTACTAAAGGCTTGCTGGGGGCAGGCCTCTGTCACTGATTCCCGCTCAGCCCTGCTGGGGGTGGGGCCAGAGGGGAGGCTGCTTCTCCGCCTTGTTTTCTCCATGCCCAGGGAGCTCCACTTGGGTAGCAGCAGTCCGGCCTGCCTCAGCCTCCTCCCTCCCTCTCCCCTGGGAGAGAAGGAATGACCCATCCGCTTGGTAAATTTGATAGAAATTCCTTCCTCCTTCTCGACATCTGGCTGCCCACACGAAGCGCATGTTCTGCTCCACCACTCCACGCCGTGAGTTTTCCAGGCCAGGCCCCCTGCGCTGGAGGAGTCAACGGGAGACCAGGGAATTATCAGCCAGCTCCACGGGACCTGCAGCTCACACCTTACTAGAGTCTTCCCTAATGGGCGTTTATAGCATTTACTCCCTGGAATGGCAGGCAGTGCTGTCAAGGAGAGAGAAGGTGTCTGGAGCCATGCAAAACTGGGAAGAACAACCATGTTAACCCAAGTTGAACTGGTTTATGTGCTTCAGGACTTCTCAGAGCCACGAATGCACTAATGTGCATTTCAGATCTTGGAGAGAGGCTGCGGGATTTGGCTATGGGGTGGTATTGAGCCCCTGGAGCTACTTGGCAAAGTTGCTCCCCTGGCTAAAGCTGATGTTCCTCCTTTCTGTCTTAAAGTCTTTGGTGTTTCTCAGAACCCACAGTGAGAGGCGAGGGTTTAGCATGATAGGCATCAGGCGGGAATCCCACCACAATGGGGAAGCGTCATCACCTAGTGCAGATGTGAAGCATGGGGCAGGGGAGGAGGCCCATGGTGCTCACAGGGTGGGCCCCTTGTCGGGGGAAACCACAGCAGCAGGGTGGCTGGGAGATGAGGTGCAGAGGAGGGAAGAGCTGTCTCTGGGGTGCTTTTAGCCTGTGAGAAAATCCCTAGGCCAGCGGTTCTCTGGGTGTGGGCCTGGGTCCGAAGCATCAGCATCACCTGGGAGCTGGTTGGAAATGCAAATTCCTGGGCCCCATCCCAGACCCCCTGCATCAGACACCGTGGGGTGGCGTCTGGCCGTGGGGCTCAGCAGCCTCCAGGGGGTTCTGATGCACGCTCTGGTCTGAGAGCCACTTGGCTTACCTAATACCCGAGTCCACAGCCTCGTTCGATAAGAGCCTCTGCCTCGGACATTTCTGCAAGCCACTGCTCTGGCCACGGCCAGTTTCGGGATGAATGGCGTAAATGGCATTTGAGAGCTCACGTGGCATTCAGGGAAATGCTGAGGGCCTGAGAGGGGAGACCTGAGCGAAAGCCTCAGCTGCTGAGGGCCCTTCAACTGCGCGTGTTGCTGGCCTCGTCAGTCAAGTGCAGGGATTAGGGGCTGCCCTGTGAGACACACGGGATTGTGTCAAGGGTGGCGGAAAAAGGTGAGTGATGTTTCAAGACAAACTGCGAAGGGCTTCACATGTGTAGAGATTGATCTTGGGTCAACACTTTTCGAATCTGATCTTGGCTAAATAAAGTCTCTCTTTCCCAATGAATAATTCCAGTCTCATGATAGTTCTTTTGGGTGCGGGCATCTCTTTTCCACTGAGACTTCACCTGAAAATAACCACTTGTATTTTAACAAGGACGTGGGGAGATCTTTTTCTCCAGCATTCATCACCAAATGTATTTGCTTTGGCAAGGGAAGGTGTAACACATCTTTATCAAATTATTCCTGATACAATCTTTCACTTCTCCTCTAGAGAATAAAAAGGAAATACAGTTTCTCCCTCTTCAGCCATTTCTCAGGCTGAGCCCCGTGTTTGTGATGGGGGGGTGTGGAAACGAACACCCCTTTCCTTGGTGATGACGAGCTATCACCACTTTTCTGTCTCCTGCCACTGCGTCGATTGCTTGTCACCAGCAATTATAACCGACTCGGTCCCAGCCTGCTCTCCCCAGCCATCCCGGAACTCGTTTGTTGGGGAGAATTCATTAAGACGTTAGCACAGTCATTATTATGAATGGTGGGAAAGAGCCAAGTTGCCTTAGAAGGAAGGACAGTCGGTGGCCCCTGGGTGGAATGATTTTTGAGATATTTCTCTCTGCCCCAACGTGCACCACCCCGTATCACTGTGCCGGCCTCTCCACCACTGGATCAGTGCTATCGGGACCCTTTGTCCCTCTCACTGTCCGCTATGCAAAGTAACATGGTCACTACCCAGCTTCTCAAGGGTGTTAGGGGAAGCACAGAGTGAGAAGCGGGGTCAGAGGGAGGGTCCTGGAGCAGGACGCAGGCTCCAGTTAAGATGCATCGGGACAAAGACTTTGGGGAAAATGTTCACAAAGGGAAAATGGTGAGTTTGAGACGCCGGCCTATTGTCAATTTCACGGAAGACTCTCTCTGGCTTTAGAACCGAAATGATAATTGGCAGCGGCCAGTGTTTCAGTAAAAACGTATCCATTGGCCTCCTCTCGCTTAATACAGAGACTCCCTAATAGTGATCTTAAAGGCAGGGGACCTCTACCTGCAAATAAGGACTTTAGAAATAATTGTAAGCTTGTTGCGTGTGAAGCCAGCGTCTCTTGGTTGGGATCCCATCTCTGGGCAAAGGCTGAGCAGGCTGGGTGCCAAGAGAGGAGATGCCCACTCCTTTGCCCAGGTGGGATTTCTGCCTCCCCCCAGAAAAACCATCCCTAAGGCCAGAGCAGTTACTTTCCTTGTGAATGCTGGTTCCTATTCAAGCCAGCTGTGCTCCATAACCCTTTGTGTTTCATCAGATAACAGGCATTTTTCACAGCTGCAGAGAATGCATGTCCAAGACAGCGGAGAATTGGCTTTTACTGTGTCTGGGTGGCAGGAAGATCTTTCCAACGAGTGGGAAAAACCAGCGAGGGTCTGTCCAGTCCTCATTCTCTCTGTCCATGTGTCTGGACAAGTTCACGGTCAGCGAGAGGGGAGACGACCGCTTCTGTCCGCATTCCGTCCTCCTAGCTAAAGATCTGCCTCTCATAGTCACCCGGAATCAGAGAGCATGGCACGCCAGTGCTGGGGTGCAGCCCGGTCCCCGGATCACATTCTAGCTTCTCTAGGAATTGCACAGCATGCAGACACCTGGAGTAGAAAAGACTCCCTCGGGCCAAAAGGGGCACTTTGAGAACCACCCCCCACAGTTTGGCTTTTACAGAGGGTGGGCCACAGGGGGCTATTGACCCAGCCCCAGGGAATTTAGGCATTTTAGAGGCAAATAAACAGCACATCCCTAATTCTGGGAGCCACACCTTAGGCAGCAATGCCCCTCTGTCACAGAGCTCGCTGACGGCGTTTGGTCAAATCAGAACTCCGAGGGTCTCTTCAGCAGTGGGAGTTAATGCCTCCCTCCACTGTGTTGTGGGATGTTTGTGTATCTTCCTCCGGTCTGCCGGCCTCGCTTCAGCCTCACTCCCGGTTCAGACCCGAGGAGGGCAGGGACTCCTCCGCAGTCCTGCCTCGGCTCCTACGCCCTTGCCCCTGTGCCTCGCTCTCAGCGGGTGTTTCCTCTGGATCGGTGGTAGGAGGAGAGGGCTGATCCGCTTTGAAGAAGTGCCCCTCAGTACCCCAGAAGGTCACCATGCCAGAGCCAGGGTCAAGGGCAAGACTTGGCTCTTCCAGCCTGTGGAACGAAGGCTTACAGATCTTTCTTTGGGCTTGTAACCTGCAGGAGGAAGGGTGCGTGTGTTTGTGTGTGAACCAAAGGTAATGAAACAACACCATTTCCACGTGTGATGCACTTCTATATTCCATTTCATTAAAACAAGTGCTAGTTGTGACCTGGCATTTTATGTTCCCCTGACGGATCATAGCCCCACAGGTTGAGAACCACTGCCACAGAGAATACACCGTTAGCTCCCCCGGGAGCAATGTGGGGGAGTGGGAGGCTGGAAGTGGGGGATGGAGCATTGGACGGCCCATGAGTCCTGCTTCGGTGGCGCTGGAGCCAGGAGCACATGGAAGGAACAGCACAGGGCTCTTGCGTTGGCCAGTGTCCTCGTTCTGTGGATAAACAGAAGACACCAGCCTTCAGCGCCTGCAATCTGCTACCTTTCAAGAGCTTTCCAACTCAGCCTGAGAGAGGAAGGAAGGAAGGCTGATTAGAAAGAAGAAAGCAATCTCCTCTGCCCAAAATGCCTCTAGCACTTGCAGGCTGGATATGGTTCTCTCGCCATCAGGATGCCTGCTAGGAGCAAGACATCTTGCGGAAGGGCCAGGATGGAGGGACAAATGATTTGGTGGCACCCAGCCCCCGGGCCGCTCCCCTCCCGAGCTGTGCCTCCCTTCATCGCCGCCTGCTCCACAGAACGTGCCATCTGGGGGCCTTGGTGCTGGAGATGGCTGGGGCTTTGGGAGCCGGCTGAGCTGCTGCTAAGACAGAATGTGTCCCTATGAGAATGCACACCGAGTCCAGGGGAAGGCATCCAGCCTGCTTCCCACGGCTCTGCCTGTCTCCATGGGGACTTGGGTGAGAGAGAGAGAGAGCACATCTCCGCAAGGGTGACGGTTGGAAGTGGGGGTGGAATGCCACCCCAGTGACTGGAGGAAGAGATCAGAGGACTAAGAAAGGTTGGCTGGCTCGTTGACCAACTCTAGTTCCATCCCCAAAGTACGCAGAGTGCCTCGTGGCTCAGGTGCCCAAAGGAATCCTTCTGTAGTGTGTGTCCTCTCCACTTCCCCAGCACAATAGGCTGGAGTTTGGTAAGGACAGGATTGGAAAAGGGCAGGATAAACCAAGGGCAAGGCATGGTCCCAGCTTCTAAGGAGCTTACAATCCGATCAGAAAAAGGATATTAGAAACAGAAAGCTGTTAGTGCGCGGGACATGAGAGAATGCAGGCGGATGCGAAGCGGAGCAGAGTGCACACACTGAGGAGGTCGGGGAGGGGAGGCCAGGGGGCGTGGGGCTGAGCTGGCCGGAGAAGCAGTGAGAAGACCAGTGTGAAGGGCACTTCAGATGCCCAGGAGGGAGGAAAAAGGGGTCAAGTTGGAGGGTGAAGCCGTCATCAGAGACCCTTGATGCCTGGCTGATAAATGTCCTGGGGGAATTTAAAGTCCAGAGCCTTAATTTTGGGGGTGGTATGTGTGGCACGTGCAACAGATACACATACCATGAAGTGGACACCCAGGGCAGGAAGTGCGGACCTGTGGCAGGACAGCCACTGGAGGATAGCTGATGGGACTGGACTAAACGTCCAGAGCTTGAGGTCTTTGCGAGTTCTGCCCCCAGGAGGAGAGAGCCCTGAGGGGAGGGAGGGCATGGGAGCAGGTGGGGTTCCGGAAGCAGACAGGTCCGCGTTCATACTCTTGCTCTACTAGCTTTGAACCATGAGACGCTGGGAACCTCCTGTGGGCCTCAGTGTCCTCATTCATAAGAAGGAAGGCAGCACAGTGGTCCATGCTGGCCACTCGTCGAATGTCAATGTGATGGGTCTAGCAGTCTTAGGCCCTTGCTGTGGTCTGAATGTTTGCAGTCCCCAAATTCATAGGTTGAAATCCTAATGGGATGGATTTAGGGGGTGGGGGCCTTGGGAGGTGATTAGGTCATGAGGGTGGTGCCCTCGTGAATGGGATTAGTGCCCTCACAGCCACCCGGCAGAGAGCTCCCTTGCTCCCTGCATTATGCGAGGGCACAGTGAGAAGTCAGGCTGTCTGCAACCCGGGGTGGGCATTCACCAGAACCTGACCGTGCTGGCCACCTGACCTTGGGCTTCCGGCCTCCAGAACTGTGAGAAACACATTTCTGTTGTTTACAAGCCACTGCGTGTGGTGTTTTGTTGGAGCAGCCCAGTGGACTAAGCCCTTGGCTGTTATGATTATTACTTTATGGTTTTCCTCTGCCTGGCCCCTCCTATGCAAAATGACAAGTAGCTGCTGCGATGTTCACCCCATGTCGGGGGGATCACCCAGGGGTGTGTCGTGTGAGATCACCACATGGTGGCTGCCTGGTACCACTGCCCTTCTGCGGCGGGAGGTCACCCCATCGGATGGGAACAACCACCACGTTCTGTTGGGTTCCACTCCCAGGCACCACCCCAGGGCCTTCCCAAAGCAAACCGGGTCTGTGCCAATCAGAGGTGTGCACCTGACACCAGAGGGTAGGAGGGGACAGGGCAAGAACTGACCTGGACGTGGAGATGGAAGGAAAATGGTCAACCATTTTTTTAGTTAAAACCATTTTTATTTAGTTAAAAAAAATACATCGAGTGCCTTTCCTGTGCTTGGGATTGTGCTGCCACTGTTTGCTGTTATATTGGGTACCTAGCCATTCAACACTTGATGGAGTAGTTAAATATTGGAAGCTTATCATGAGAGAGTTAAGAAAATACAAATATTATGTTTTAGATAATCCGTGAGAGGAGGATTTTGGTGTTAAGGGGAGCCTTGAGTAGGAAAACTCATGTGCTCTCGTGAGAGATGAAAGCATGTCCTACTGATGCCCTTACCTGCCGCATCGGGTGGTACCTGCTCTGTCTTCACTTCTAAGGGCCCTGCCGAGTGGCCGGTGATGAGTGCTGACCGCTTGGTTCACGGGGACAAAGACACTGCACGGCCCTCGAGCCTGGGACGGGAGCAGGGAGAGGCTCTGAAGAAGGAGATTCCCCTTCCTGCTCCCGCTCCGTGCCCCCATCAAAGAGGCTCTGACAGAGGGGTCTTCTCAGAATGACAAATGTGAGACGGGCTGGAAATTAGGAAATTGCTCTCGGCAGCCCTGTTTCTTCGGGGAATTAGTTCTTCCTCGTGATTTATTTTTCCACTTTGAAATATTTCATTCATTCATTCCACAATTCATTCATGGCATTTCATCAACATGCCACTATGAAAAACTGGGCCAACTTCATATTTTTTTTTCCTTTAGCACTGAAAAGAGTTGACCAGTTCAGTCCCATGTAGGCTGTTTTTCCTTCTCAAAAGTGGTTCCTTATTTGAAATAGATGTTTAAAATAATAAACTGGAAGATGGGGAAGGGGGAAGCTCTATAGTGACCCCAGTGTGACTTGTATTTAGTTAGCAGCATGAATACAAAGATGGGCCAGAGTAGGTTTGCGGCTGTGCGTACACGAAACCCAGAGCTTCTTCTTGTGCCACTGGAATCACAACCTGCATGGCTTTGCTCATACAGACAACTCTAAGCCTCCTTTTGCGCACCCCTGTAACACCAAAACAATGTGGTTGACCGTACCCTCAGCTCCCCCGAGAACACAAACAGGTCATGTGCACAGAGGCACTTGGACAAGCATGCAGCACTCACAGAGGGAACTGAGGGGAGACAAATGGGAAGCGCCCAGGCTTAGAGGTCAGACACCTAGGTTCAAATCTGGGCTGCGTTATTTGCCAGCCCTGGGACTTTTAGGAAGGTGCTTATCTCTGCTCGTGGGGGATTACACGTACAGAGGCATGTTTGGGATATGGTGGACTCAGCTAACGCCAGCATTACTCTAACCATTAGAATGATTTTTTTAACATTATTTTCAGTCTTAGTGTGAGTCATGGGGCCTTTGTGCACCCCTCTTAACGATATCTCATGCAGGTTACTATCAGAATGAGATCGTGCTCTGGGACTGCCGGTGTTAGCGAACGGTGAGGCCGAGGAGTGCAAAACATCCAGAGGCCGTTCTCCGAGGCCAGGCCTTGATGGGGGAGAGAACCTGGAGTGGCTACAGTTTGATTTTCCTTGAATTGGGAACCCTTGAGCGAGTCCACTTTAGTTCATGAAAGTATATATCATTGACGCTAAACCAGGTGCTGGATATGCAGAGAATAACCTCAAGAGATACCTGTCCAGAGGGGACATAAGTGTAATCACAGAGTAATGTGGAGAGTGCAGTGATAAAGAGAGATATGCAGTTTATAAAAAGGTGAAAGATTCGTGCATTCTGAAGAGAAACCAGAGTATATATGTGGCTTATAGATGGGGGAGAAATGGGGCATGTGGGTCCACAATAAGATGCTCCTGGCTACTCATAAGAGAAAGCTTGGCTTAAAATGGCTTAAGCACTCAAGAGATGCATTGTCTCCCATAAAAAGAAGTACTAACACAGGGAAATCCAGATATGGTTAATTTAGTGGCTGGACACACACCCAGGTTCTTTTCATCTTCTCAGTTTGCCATCTCAGTAAATCACATAGATCTCCTCATGATCACAGGGTGGCTGCAGTAGCTCCAGACATCGACAGTATCCACAGGCTAACACCCAGGAACAGAAAAAGGCCTGTTTCTGCTACATGCACTTTTTTAAACAAGTAAAAACTGTCTGAAAATACCTACTTCACTATAGCAGACTTCTAATATTTCCTAACCAAGTCACTGGAGCAGCTGTGACAAAATCACAGTAAAGAGAAAGGCAACACCAAAAATGGCATTTAGATGTTATTATGTGGGGATAAGAGAGCTTGACATAAAACTAGGGCTTTACCAGAACTGAAAAATTTAAAAGTTGGTCTTTAGCTGGGTAGCAAAAGATTCTTCAGCAACATCTCACCCAGCCTTGGGGTGAGAAAGTGGGAGTTAAGACTTCCTGGAGGAAGTAATACCTGAACTGAGACTTAAGTTTTGCTACTCAAAGTAGAGGCAACAACATCGCCTGGGGCCTTGTTAAAAATGCAGAATTACAGGTCTGGGACAGACCTACTGGATCAGAATCTGCCTTTTTACAAAATGCCAGGTGACCCATGCATGCATTGAGGTTTGAGAAGCACTGATATAAAATAGGGAAAGGGGTGGCCAGGTAAAAACATTTGAAAATTGAATGGGGCTAGAAATAAAAAAGGGAACCAAATGAACGGGCGCAGTAGAGGGAAAAGTAATATACATTTGGTTAACTACAGGAGCTCAGGGGCGTGTATTTTTAAATAGAGGTTCCAGTGTTTTAAAATATTCAGAAAATTCGATCCATCCATTATCACCAACACGAGTATGTCCCTGAAGACTCTGGAAGCACTAACAGTAATTGAATGCCTGCTGTGTTGCCGGTGCTGTCCTGCTTTTATGTATGGGCTGTCCTATACAGTGCTGCATAGATTGTTGCATTTCTGTGTGGCTGCTTAACAAACTTCTTCAAAATTTAGAACATTGAAGCAATAATGGTTCTACTGTATCTGACAGTTTTATGGGTCAGAAATTGGGGCAGGGCTCTGCTGGGTGATTCTTCTGCTTCAGGTTGTGTCAGCTGGGACCCTTCAGTGGCATTTAGCTGGCGGTTGAGCTAGTCTTTGGACCCCACGGTGGCTTCACTCATGAGCCTGCTGCCTTGGAGGAGTGGCTGGAGACTGGCTTTTTTACACCCCTCTTCCTCCCCTGCAGCCCTCCTGCTTCTGCACGGGGCTTCTCCACGTCAGTAATCAGACACAGCTGACTACGGTCACTACCAGTTCTTTTAAAGGCTAGCCTGGGAACTGGCAAACTGCATTTCTTTTCTGCTCCACCAGCCAAAGTCACAATAGACCAGCTGAGAATCAAGAGGAGGAAGAATAATATCTCACCTCTTCATGGGAAGAATGTCAAAAAATTGGTAGCCATCTTTAATCCACCAAGTACTAATTCATTTCTGCTCCAATAACCCTGAGGTAGTTATAAATTATTTGTCTTCAGATAAAGAAATAGAGGTACACGGTGGTTAAGTAACTTGCCCAAGGTCAATGCTTACCAAGGGAAAGTGTCAAGATTGAAACCCAGTGTACTAGACTTATCAGGGTATGTGAATGTCTGATCACTCTGTTGTACACCTGAAACTAACATAATATTGTATGTCAGCTGTAATTGAAGAATACATTCTAAAAAAACTAAAAAAGAAGCCTGATTCCCAAAACCATACTTACCTGCTCTACCCTTATTGGCTCTCGTTAGGAAGGACCCACTTACCAAGAATTAGTTAGCAAAAGTCCGTTTCTATAGTTTTATACCACAAGGGACATTATAGCTCCTTTTTTTTCAGAAGAACCATTCATGGGCCTCCTGTTGGCTAACTCGTTCTCCATGGCGCACGTGTGGAATAGCCCACTTGCACTCTTAACACCCTGGTGTGGACCCCACATTTCTAAAGCGCTTCGGATTGCTTCTTTCTGTGTCCAGTAACCCTAGCCTGGGTGTGGAGGGATCCGGCCGCAGATTACATGCATTTCCAGGAATGAGAAGACCAAACCCTGCCTTTGCCGCCCCCACGACTCTCCTGGATCGTTGAAGGATTATTCACTGTGTTTGCCTTGACGTGAGCTGTTTCGTTTTTCCAAAACAGATGCCGCCGGTTGACTAATGGCATTCCCCACTAAAAGTCAGAAATGTCAGCAAGGCGCTGAGAAGCCGGTGTCACTCTGGATGAGAACAATAGATACAGCTGAGAAACAGGGACCCGTGCCAAGTATTCTTGAGGCTAGGAGGTCATGTGCCACTTTCCTGCTGAGAGAGAGAGATATATATATAAGGGCAAGGGAAGCAAGAGTTTGGGGGTTGGGAACGGCCTGGCATGTGCTAATAATAGGATGGATCACATGACGCCTGAGTCACCTCGAAAGAGGCTTAGCTGGTGGAGGTGAATTAAAGTGCTCAGAATTAAGGACATTTCTTCAAATATCCCCTGATGCGTAAACATAGACCGAAGGAAATATCTGTGTGACGAAGAGAGAATCGCCAAGTTTGGCTGTCCTCCCTCAGCGGGGCCTGGTTAGGAGCGGGGCCAGCTGCGCACTGTGTGGGGCCCCTGGTGTAACATGTTCAAGAAGTCCAAGACGGTGACAGCGGAGCATTAAACCAAGTGTGGGGCCCGCTGAGCGCGGGGACCCGTGACACAGTGGCGGTCCATGCCCCTGGAGCGGCCCTGGTTAGGAGAACCCCGTGCCTGATGTCTCTGATTGACAGGGCGAATTTGACAGTGGTCTGCAGGCCTCATCCTGGGCAAGACCGTGCTGGGGACCGTTGGTTTAGAAGCTCATGTCCACTCCATGGCCTTTTCTCCGCAGCTCCTGGCCTGGGCCTTCCTCAGCCACAGCTCCCCGCCTCTGTCACCATGTCCCATGTCACTGCCTCCACCTCCACTCCTCAGAAAAGCTGCCTGCAGGGAAGGATCCCGAAAGTCCCCAGACACGAGGTGTAAGTGGCTGGTAGAGCTGAAGTGCTCCCCCACGATGTGTTGTGCTTTTATTTGATAGACATCTACACCTCGGGCCAAACCATGGAATTTCGGGTGTTGTCTGGCTTGTGGGGAAATTAATTTCTTTTTAAACTGGGAGATTTGCCCAGAGCCCTTGAGATCACACCGATATTATAGACAGGCACTTATTTTGGCAGTTTTGAAGGCTTGTGGCTCTTTTGTTCTTGGGGGCAGTTGCCCCTAAGGGTATAAGTGGTGGCCTCTTCTGCCAGTGGAGCTGAAAAGACCCCTTTTCCCTGTCCACAGGCTGGACAGTAGGACATGCTTAAATTCTGTCCCCAGGAAATGTCTACAGACTGAATTCCATTGTTGGTTGCACCTCTGCAGTCTCTGTCTCTCAATGCCTCCTGTCCCGGCCCCTCCAAGCCCACTGAGCCCCTCCACAGCGCACACTCACACCTGGGCAGGCTGAGCCGCCCCCTGTTCCTTGATGCTGTCTCTGGAAACCAGCAACACCCCGGAGCTGGTGCACAGCTGTCTCCGGGCATTCGCTCCCCCAAGCCCCCAGCAGGCATGCGCTCCAGGGCGGGGCTTGCTGCTAGAAGGGTTGGGGCTGGGAAGTGGCCTCCGGACCTCCCAAGCCAGGCTTTGCTTCCTTTCTCTTGGACCTGCTGTGGATTGTGGTCCTTCCCTGGGCTTCATGTCAAAGGAAACGCCTTCCAAAACCACAAACCACCAGGGCATCCCTTATTTCTCAGATGCAATTACTTGGCTTCTAGGAAGTAGCTGTGGTCTTCAAAGCCACGCCCTGAGCCTGAGAGAAAAGCATTTCAGACACACAGGCCAGGCAGAAGCTCGGCCTCAAGAAGGAGGTTAATATTCGAGCCCACCCTGGGGGCAGTCCAGGGAAGCCTTTGGAATTCTCTGCCTTCAGACGCGCCTCCAGCGGAGCCATTCAGAAGCACTTCATCCTCCAGGCCCTTCCTGGTGGCACCCGGCTCCAGAAGGAGAGTGATTGCAGTTCTGGTTTTGAAACCTCGGGGGCTATGACTGTTTTAGGGTTTGAAGCCAAAACACACTGCGCAAATAAAAACCTCTGACTCACCAGGAATCGTCCCTCTCCATTTTCAAACACATCAAAAAGTCTGTCAACAGCACTGACTGAGGGTCTGCTCTGTGAAGAGCCACGGACTGGGCACCGAGGGGAGATTCGGGGAACTGTGTATTAATAGTTTCATTCATCCATTCATTATCTAGCAATTTAATTTAGTGAATTGAATCAAATCAGAAATACCCACTGAGCCTTGCGAGCCACAATACCCTGCCTTCGAGGGATGCCGGAAATACAAAGAGAGTCCTGTATAAAAAGTCACTGTCAAGAGCTTACCATCTAATAGGGGTGGTGGCAAAGGCAGAGACATAAATAGATTAGCCCAGGCAAACTCTGGTGAATGTAACAAGAGGAGGGACCACAGGTGTCCCAGAGATTCAGAAAAGGGATCTGTCTCACTAAGTGGAAAGAACTACAAAACACAGTTTTTTAAGCTAGGAAGTCATTATTAAGCATATTAGGTATTCAATAAATATATGGTGAAAGCTGCTAAATATAGTAGCCTTGGGTATGGGCCTTGGAGGATGGGTAAGGCTTCTGGGGACGAGGCAATGGCAAGGTGAAGGCATCATGGGCAGCTGTTACCACGAGCAGCAAGTCTGGTGAGGTCTGGAGGGGCAGCCAGCTGCTCTGTTTATTCCTCCATCATCTTTTCGTCCTAAGATGTCCCACTTGGCAGTGAGGGGCAAAGCAGGGGGGCCATTGGCCTTGAGGAAGCAGTGAGTGGGAACTAGAAAGTATTTACAAACTAAGAGGTGGTGAAGCAGGGGGGGCGGGCGAGTGGAGGTCCCGTGTTGAATGACAGATGGGAAAAGAGCCAGCGGCAGAACCCAAAACACGGGCCAGGGCTCAGAGACCGTGCGAGCAAACGAGGTGACTGCATACAGACACCCCAGACATGGTCGCTGGGTCCTTGCCATTCAATCTCCAAATGGGCGCTTCAGCCTGGTGCTAATTATACATTAAGTACTTGCTCTGTGCCCAGCACTGTGCCAGGTTAGAAAAAGATCCAAGAGAAATACGCGAAACGGTCTTTGTCCTGACTGAGCTTATAATCCAGTTGAGCAAATGGGGATAAATAGAAAAGAAACAAGTGGAGCCTAATATGAGAACAATTGTGAGTATACCTGTAAAGTATGAGTGGGGCGTGGGAGCTTGGAAAGAGCAATTGGAATGCACCTTCAGTTCATTGGTGTTGACGGGTGCCCGGTTGCTCTGGGATGGTCAGGCAGGAATTCAGTGGCCTGAGTCAGGGCACATCTGCCTCAGGGCTGCTACAGGGCTGCTCGGAGCCCCAGCTAGCCACTGTCTTTAGTGACCAGGGGCTGAGCAGGTCCGAGGAGGCCGCTGGGCCAGCCCTGTTCTCGACCAGCTCGCATCGGCTTGGGAGAGCTGGTCTTGTGCATCTTTGCAGCTCACTTTCACGTGACATGTTGCTAGCTTGAAATCAATCATGCTGGGACTATTGACACCATATCAGCAAGTGCTGCGATTCGGGGAATTTCTTCCCCCTGGATGGCTGACTTACTGGCCCACGTTGGCTTGGCCCATTTCCCGCATCAGGGAACGATAGAAATAAATCACCACCTCCAGGAGGAGGCTTCTCAACTTGGGTCTGATTTTACTTGTGTTTGAGATAATGCAATAGGCAGTTCAAGAATGTGTTTCAAAAAGCATGCACTTTCGCATACCTACCACCTGGCAGGTATTGTGGTGACCCCAGGAGCCCAGAGATGAGTGTGATGCGGTGGCAAGGGGACAGGGACACACGAGTTGACGGCAGAGTCAACTGGCAAGGACGTACCTGTAGGATGCTCGAGGCACGCAGAAGACGGGGCCTGAGGTGGTCAGAGAGTCAGGGAAGGTTTTCCCAAGAAAGAAGCACTTGTCCTCGTTCCTGAAGGAGAATTCCAGGCAGAGAAACACACCAGTGGAAGCAAAGGGATGCTTCGCTCTGTGCACTGTCATGTGTCAGGCTGGACCGTAACAGGCGAGCCACGGGAGGATGCTGGGCAGGGAGAGAGCAGCCTCCTGGCGGGGTTGACGGCATTTGAATGTTGTCCTGAAGGCGCAGGGGAGCCAGGGAACAGGGTGCAGGGAAGCTAGGACCCCAGCAAGCCCAGGAGCTAACTGCCTGGTCTGTTTTCCTATCAGTTTTTTCCTTGCTTCTCTGGGGCCCTTTTGTAGTTTCTCACCAGGGTTTCTGGGGCTGCAGGAGAAGTTGGGGCTCCCTGCTCACTGCAGACATGGAGCAGATCCTACCCTCTGCCTTCCCAAGCCCAGGCCTGACTTCTCCGATCCACAGGGACGGCACTTCTCCAGTGCCTGGGCCCACCTGCTCCTTCGGGGGTGGAAGACCCCTCCCCTGACCACTGACTGGCCTTTCTCCCTTTTAGAGAATGTTCGGAGCTCAAGCCACGCTGCCACAAATAGATTTGTCTCACTCTGGTGAAGTTGGAATTGTATTCCAGAATGCAGACACGTATCCTTAGCCATCCCCTACCAATGCCCTTTAGGTTGTTCTCAGATTTTTATGATCCCCACACCAGAATGAAGATCCCTATGTAAACCTCCTTGGGTGTGCATATAGGTGCTTTTCTACACAATAGTTATAATTATTAGGCAGAAATATTTAATATTGTAATAGGTAAATTATAGTTTGAAATGATTTACCAGCTTAGTCCCCACCAGTAGTCAGTGTCCCCCAACCTCTTGCCTTGGTAAAGGCTACTGTCAAGGGTTTTAACCTTTGCTAATCTGGTGGGTATAAAAATGAGATCCCACTGTTTTTCTTTTATTTTTAAAAAGTAATGTTATTTTTAAAAATAAAGGATTTTTTTTTGCCCTGTAAAATTATATTTTTAAAATGATCAGATGGTAAAATTGGCTTCTTTGGGGTGAATTTTTACACAAGCACAATTGAGACACACTGTCCCCTTTCCCAGCACCTGGCAACCATTGATGTATTCTCCAGCCATGTAGTGTCGTCTTTTGGAGAATGTCATACAGTTGGAGTGATACAGTATGTAACCTTTTAGGGTTGGCCTCTTTTGCTCAGCGTAATGCTTTTGAGATTCATGAGACTTGTTGTATATTGCCAATACAATGGACCCTTGAAAAACAAGCTTGAACAGCATGGGCCTACTTCTATACTGATTTTTTTCAATAAATACCATTGATCATCCATATCTGTAGATTTCAAATCCATAGTATTTTCTATCTGCTCTCGAGACTCTGCAGGTGTGGAGGGCTGACTGTGTGCGCTGTTCTATGCCATTTTATACGAGGGACTTGACCATTTGTGGCTTTTGGTGTCTGTGGGGATCCTGGAAGTAATCCCTCATGGATACAGAGGGCCAACTCTAATTAAGTTTTGAAGAGTTGTACCTAACAGCTCTATGCATCGAGCAAGTCCACCAGTGTCATTTGTCTAGCAGCATTTGCTCACTTTGTGTCTCTGTCATGTTTTGGTAATTCTCACAGTCTTTCAGACTTTTTTACCATTATATTTGTTATGGTGATCTGTCGTCAGGGAGCTTTGAGTACCTAATTGTAATTGTTTTGGGGGCACCATGAATCGCACCAAATAAGATGGCAAACTTAATCAATAAAGGTGCGTGTGCTGACTGCTCTCTCTCTCTGGCCTCCCCATTCCCTGAAACACAATAACACTGAAATTAGGCCAGTTGATAACCTTCCAGCGGCCTGTGAGTGTTCAAGTGAAAGGGAGACTCGTATGTCTCTCACTTTAAAGCAAAAACTAGAAATGATTAACCTTAGTGAGGAGGACATGTTGAAGGCTGAGACAGGTTAAAAGCTAAGCCTCTTGTGCCAACCAGTTAGCCAGCTTGTGAATGCAAAGGAAATGTTTTGGAAGGAAATTAGAAGTGCTACTTCAGTGAACACTTGGAAAACAGGCTTAGTGCTGATGTGGAGAAAGTTTTAGTGGACTGGATAGAAGATCAAACCAACAACAACATTCTGAAGTCAGCGCCCCGTCCAGAGCAAGGCCCTAATTCTCTACAATTCTGTGGAGACTAAAAGAGGTACGGGAGCTGCAGAAGAAAAGTTTGAGATTTCTCAGAGCTTCTTCCAGACGTGCGGCTTCCCTTCAGCCTGATTCTCTGACTGTCCCCACAGCATGGCCCCCACACACCAGTCTTCGTGCCCACACCAAACGAGGAAACTGAGGCCTCCTGCCCCCAAGCCACAGGAGGAGTCAACCTTTCGGGACTTGCCGAAGGAGGAAAACGAGCAGCGAGAAGCAGTCGAACATGGTGATGCAGCACAAGGTGAAACAGGCAGACTTAGCGAACAAGCCAGCGAGGGGATTCTGAAAGTAGAACAGAAATACAGCAAACTCCGCCAACCATTTCTTCAGAAGAGGTCAGAATTGATCACCAAAATCCCAAATTTTTTTTGGTGACAACATTTGCCAACCATCTGCAAGTAGGGAAAGGGGATGAAGAGATGCTGCGTTATTTGACAGGAGTTGAAGTGACAGAAGTTGAAGATATTAAATCAGGCTGCAGAGTAGGTTTGTATTTTGATGAAAATCCTTACTTCAGAAATAGAGTTCTCTCCAAAGAATTTCATCTGAATGATAGTGGGGATCCATCTTCCAAATCTACTGAAGTCAAATGGAAATCTATAAAGGCTTTGATGAAACATGCAAGCCAAATGCAGAATAAAGCCAGGCAGTGTGAGGAACCAGAGAGCTTCTCCACCTGGTTTACTGACCATTCTGAGGCAGATGCAGATGAGTCAGGGGAAGCCGTCAAGGATGATGTTTGGCCAAGTCCATTATAATAACACTTGGTCCCTGATAAGGGTTAAAGAAGGGGAAGGAGAAGAAGATGATGATGATATTGAAGAAGGGTTGGAAGACATTGATGAAGAAGGGGGTGAGGATGAAGGTGAAGATGATGATGAGGGAGAAGAAGGGGAGGAAGATGAAGAAGAACATGACTACTAGAACACTGATGGATTCCAACCTTCCTTTTCAATTTTCTCCAGTCCCTGGGAGGAAGTTGCAGTCTCTTTTTTTTTCCTCTTGTGCTCAGTGTCTCTGTTTCTGAGGCCTCTTTTCTCTCCTTCACACCACGGTTCTCACCTTATGTGGGGGAGGGAGGCACATTAAGCAGAACACAGTGGGAAACGAATCTCTGCCCCTTTCTGTTCCAAATTCATTTTTGCCCCTTTTTATCTTGACAAAAACTTTATGGAATCAACACCACTGTGCTCTGTGGGAAAAACGAAAAACCCTTGGCTTCCTTAGCTCTCCTGGAAGCTGGAGGGTGCTAGGTCCTCATGTAGCAATACATAGAATTCTAGCTTTTTTCCTCCTTTTTTCTGTATATTGGGCTCAGCGATTACACTGTGTCTTTATGTGAATATGGACAGTTAGTATTTATCAACATGTATCTGTCTACTTTCTCTTGTTTAAAAAAGAAAAAAACTTTTTAAAAAGAGGGTTATGGAAGGTTAGCAAAGGGTGGGCTTGAGTGGTTTGGGTGGGTTAGGTAGGCATTTTGACAACATGGCTTCTCCTTTGGCATGTTTAATCCTGATGTTTAGTGGACAACCTTGCAATTTAAGATGAGAATTTTAAAATAAAATTCTCTCCTTTTGATGACTTGAACCCTGCTACTCAAGGGGAGAATCAGAAAATCCGTAGGATCTTGTTCAGAATTGACATTTCTCTATTATAATTTTGTTCCTGTTCATTTAAAAATTTTCTTTCTGTTTCACTGGAAAGGAAAGATGATGCTCAGTTTTAAACATTAATAGTGTACAAGTTGCTTTGTTACAATAAAACTAAATGTGTACACAAAAAAAGAAACAGAAAAGTTTGAAGCTAGGAGAGGGTAGTTCATGAGCTCTGAGGGAAGAAGCCGTCTCCACAATGCAACAGCGCAAGGTGAAGCAGCAGTGCCGATGCAGAGACTGCAGCAAGTTATCCAGAAGATCCTGCCAAGATAACGGAGGTGGCTGCACTAAACAGATTTTCAATGTTGTCAAAACAGCCTTCCAATGGAAGCAGATGCCACCTAGGACTTTCACAGCTAAAGGGGAGAAGTCAATGCCTGGCTTCAAGCTTCAAAGGACAGGCTGACTCTCTTGTTAGAGGCTAATGCAGTGGGTGACTTTACATTGAAGCCAGTGCTCACTTATCATTCTGAAAATCGTAGGGCCCTTCAAATTATGCTATATCTACTCTGCCTGTGCTCTATAAATGGGATGGGAAAGTGTCGATGACAGCACATCTGTTTACAACATGGTTTGCAGAATATTTAAGACCAGTGTGAGGGATCTGCTCAGAAAATGAGATTTCTTTTAAAAGGTTACTGCTCATTGATGATGCACCTGGTAACGCGAAAGCTCCGATGGAGATGTACAGTGAGGTGAATGTTGTTTTAATGCCTGCCAGTACAACATCCATTCTGCAGCCCATGAATCGAGGAATAATTTTGACTTTCAAGTTTTAGTAAGAAATGTATTTCAGAAGGCCATGGCTGTCGTAGATAGTGATTCATTCCTCTGATGGATCTGGACAAAGTAAGATGAAAACTTTCTGAAAAGCATTTAATAATTTACCATTCTAGATGCCACTGAGAACAGTCATAATTCATGGGAAGAGGTCAAAATATCAATAACAGGAGTTTGGAAGAAGTTGATTCCAACCTTCATGGACGAGACTGAATTTTTAAGGGGTTCAAGACATCAGCGGGGAGAGTAACTGCATGTGAGGTGGACATATCAAGAGAACTAGAATTAGAAGCAGAGCCTGAAGATGTTGAATGAATTGCTGCAGTCTCATGATCAGACTTTAGTGCATGAGAAGTTTCTTCCTCCAGATGAGCAAAGAAAGTGGTTACTTGAGATGGAAAACACTCCTGATGAAGATGCTGTGAAGATTATTGAAAGGACAACAAAGGATTTAGAATATGACATAGACTTAGTTGATAAAGTAAGAGCAGGGTTTGAGAGGACTGACTCCAATTTTGAAAGAAATTCTACTGTAGGTAAAATGTTATCAAACAGTATCACCTGCTACAGAGAAATTGTTCATGAAATGAAGAGTCAGTTGATGCATCAAACTGCACTGTTGTCTTATATTAAGAAATTGCCACTGCCCCCCCAACCTTCAGCAACCATGATCGTGACCAGTCAACAGCCATCAGCATGGAGCCGAGACCCTCTACTAGCAAAATGATTACAATTTGCTGAAGGCTCAGAGACAGAATTTTTTAGCAATACATTTTTTTAAACTAAGGCACACACCTTGTTTCTCGAGGCAATGCTAGTACACATTTAACAGATGACAATATATTGTAAACATAACTTTTAGGTGCACTGGGGAATCAAAAACTTTGCGTGACTTGCTTTGTTTTCGACGTTCATTTTATTGCAGTGGTCTGGAACCAAACCCACATCTCTGAGATGTGCCTGTAATGGAATTTAATTTCTACCCTGATCCTCAGTGCTACAGATGGTGGAAACTTTGTCTTAGTGAATTGAGAGTTAAATTGGTCATTTATCTTTTCTTTCTAGTAGCACGTAGTTTGGGATGTGGAGTGGGAAATGGGCAGAGGTTAGTTATGTGTCATCAGGGCATGAGGAGAGTGTAACCCTCAGTTGTCACCTGGTTACCCTGATTCTGCAGCTCCGTGATGTTTCCTGTGCTCTCCACCCTCCACAACCATTCCGCCTCAGATGCGTGCCGTCCCAGCTGGTCCCTGGTCTACACTCGATCCCTGTCAGTCTCATTTCTCGCATCCCGGCTCTGCATCCACCTGTGTCTCTGCGGCCTCTCTCCGTCCTGAGTCTCTCGCAGTTGCAAGGGAAAGTATCTACATCTATCTAAATTCCGAATCTGTTGTTTAGAACTAGACAGACATTTTGGAGTTGAATGCTAGGAAGAATACTTTTTGTTTGATTTTGATTTTTGATTTTTGCTATAGCAATCCCATTCCAAGTGATCTGAATGCCAAGGTGTATTTCAGGGGCAAGCAGAGGGTGACTAGGTAAACGAAAGCTATTCCAGGTGAAAAATCCATTGGTAAATATTTCATAAACTATTGTGACACATGGGGATAATAAGAGTAGTTAGCTTTTAGGGCTGTTGCGAGAATTCAGTGAGACAGTGTACATAAAGGTACCTGGACTAGAGAGAGGAGTCCCAAAATTTATGCACCATTGTTGTCATTAGCGTGTGCCTGGGGTTGTAGCTCCACCTCGGTCTGTGTCAGCCACTTGCTGGGTTACATATTAACAGTGGTGCTGGAGTGTCAGAGGCAGAGGGAGGGCCAGGGAGTCACGGGTTCACGGCAATAGCTCCATTTTCTTAAAGGCTTCAGTGCAAAGCCTCTGATACAATTTGTTAGCCCACCCAACCCTGCAAATCAGAAATTGGGTTTATATTTGATCAATTTGGCTGTGCCACTGAAGCTTCATATGTCAACAACAGTACCAGCTTATCGTCATAAAGCATTGAGATGCCCGGCCCGCTGCTCCAGCCTCTGGCTCACACCTCCCGTGATCTTGAACTTGCAAGGAATCAGCCCACGCTTCTAGGTGATGTCTCTGGGCCTGAGACTGTCACAGACCGCTCAGGCTTTGGGATCAGTGGCGCCGATAGCTTGAGAGAGAATCCAATTCAGCAGCATTTGAAGCTGGTATTTTGAAAAATCACTTTGTTTTTGATATGTTTGCTTTGAACTTTTCAAAATACCCTCTAACGTGGAAAGTTTTGAATAATTTAAAGCAATGCTGTTTCATGATTTAGAGTAAAGATGAAAAATGGACAGCACCCTGAAGTGGGTGTCAATGCCTTGATTAGTTTGGACAGGTCTCTTTGGTTGTGAGAAGCCAGTATACAGTGACAAAAGGAATACATTCTCTAATTACCTAAGCGAAAGCAATTTGGAATTTTCTGCCTGGCGTCAGGGACTGGACTTGGGAAGACAAGATGGAAGAAGGGGTCAAGAGACCAGGGGAAGAGATGGGAAATGGTAGGGAGCTGGAGTCACTGAGAAGAGCCTTGTGGGAAATAAGGACCAACGACTTTTTCGAATAGTGGTGCCTAACATTAAAATTCAAGTTGATTCCTGTTCTGTGCTGGCCCATCAGCCCCTTACTGCGAGTCTAGGTCTCACATAGGCGTTGCTCTGGGGGATTAAATGAGAAGAAGGGTTGCACTCCATGCTTGGGGCCATCTGGAGCAGACAGGACAGCAGAGAGAAAGAACCTCGGTGGAAGGGATGGTGCAGAGAGCCCGCACCAGCCCTTCAACCAAGCAGGAGGAAGGCAGCAGAGACTAACCCCTTGTGCCTCCCCGAACTCTCTGGGGATCCTGGGGAGGACACCTCATCTCCCTCCGTATGTGGCAAGGGGGCTTGAATGAGCTCACCTGGTTATAAAAGGTGACCCTAGAAGACTGTGTGCACGTTCACAGTATGTCTGAAGCACAGCGTGAATCCTAGAGCTGCAGAAGCTGATGTGCGGGAGCCGGTGAGGGAACCTCACTTTCTGCCCTCCTCTGTGTCCCGTGCAGTCAGCTGTGCTCTGTGTGCTTGAGCACGCTCTATTTTTACCGCTACCCACAACTCTGGGGGAACAGGAAAGTTTGGGGAAAGTTGCCCTCTAGCATACAGTTCACTGATTTCACTCCCAGAATTCCATCTGACTCAGTCACGAGAGATCGCCTTGCCTTGTTTGTAGGGTCCTGGCAGTGCCAGTAGGTGAAGACGTGTCACAGTTAATGTGACCAGGTATCAATAATGGCCCAAACCAAGGAGGGACAGCTGCCGCATGCCTGAGTTACGATATGGTTTTTGTTTCTCGAAGTAGGGTTCTTAAAAGAAAATGAATGAACCTCACTAATCATTATTATCACAGAAATGCTATGAGTGAATCAGGCACTTGTCTTCAGTACAAGGGCTCCTTAGGGAAATACGAGACCTGGGTTTTATACCAATAGCAGATGACCTTGGCAATGCCCTACCCTTGCTTAGCTGTGTCCTCAGTAAAACCAGAGAGGTTATTCTAAATTATCTCTAAGGTTCCTACGAGTTAAGGAAATTATAACAGAAACCCAGGGCTGGATAAACCCTCTAATTCAAAGGTTCCCAAGCCTTCTCTGTTCAGCATGCTGAGTGCTTTGTTGATTTTGTTCCTGGTGCCCCAAGCCCCGCAAAATACGCAAGTTCCACCTAAGTGGTTAGGTCTTAACTTCACAAGTGTTTATGTCCTTATAATTTCCTAGCCATATGAGAAAATAATACAGGTGAATGGAAAGAAAAAGTGACATTTTAATTTCATTCCTACATAACCACACTTATTTTCATGTGTGTGCCTTTTGAGTACAACTTCTTGAATGTTGGAATCAGCCTGGACCCCAGCACTCTCATTTCCTGTTCCACATTGATTTTCACTTGGTAGTTGCTTTTTAAAAATATTTAAAAATTTTTTTATTTAAGTGTCAGGACTCACTTTTTTATCATAGCGACCACTAAAACCTAGCTTTGCAAATATCTGATATCATCAAAACGAACGTAGCACCGTCTCTCTTGAGACTGTGAACAACCCTAACCCGGTAGTTGGTGTAGTGTCTGACACGACGCGATTAAAAACATCCCGCAGCACCTCGTGAGTTCGCGGCGTTGCTCCGCGATGCCCAGGTGCCGGGTTTAGGAATCCGGGCTGTAATCGGTGCACAAGATCTCTCTCCCATTTTCAATGGAACTGTATTCACCTTCCTGTTGCAGACATTTTTGGAATCCACGGGCGACCACACCACCAGATGGTTTTCTGAAAACTCAACACCATGTTTCTGCTGAATTCCGCCCTGCACTCCGGTCCCCCTTTGGGCTCCCTCTGCCAGCGCTAAGGCTGAACTGAAACCTGGGGCTGGGGGTGGAGAGATGGTGGGGCTTGTCCCTTCAGAAAACTTGGAGAAGTCCCTCCTGCCTCCTGAGCCCATCAGTTCACAGCCCCCTCCCCGCCCCTTTCCCTTTGTGTTTAGTTTGACCTTGGTCACTGATGACAAGGCTTCTTTTCCTGCCAAACCAATCAATAAGCTAAACAGACAGAAGATGAGTATTTAGAATATGGGAAGCCAAACTCAAACACAGATAGGTTATCAGTCTAGCCCAGAGCAGACTTCTGAGCAAATATTTCATTAACAAATTTTTCATGGCAACTTGCATGTTAAAAAAAAGAGAGAGAGAGGAGAGGGAGAAAGAGAAAACCATGGTGGGGGGGGGGGTGTGCGGGTATGAAGAGAAAGGCTGGCTGAATTCTTGGAGCTGAGCTGCCTGGGAGAGGGTGTTTTGGGAGTGCTGGGCAGAGAGTGGGGAGAAGGGTGGGATGGCAGAGAGAAGCCCCCAGGAAGGGGCTCCCCGTCCCCTTAAAACCTTTCCACTTGAGACCTCCCTCTCCTTGCAAGGCTGAATGGTGTAATTTCTTCCAGCCATCTGCACGGGGTTGGAGCTGGTTAAGTCTCCCTGATATAAACCCCAGCTGGGGCGTAAACAGCTGGTTGGGGAGTCCTGAACTGGTCACCCAGGGAGGGGCCTGGGGGGTGGGGAGAGGAGATATGATCCCTAGCGAGTCCCATGGGGGAACTGGGTAAACCCAAGGGGGCACTAAATGCAGCAGTGATGACAAGAGCAACTGTTTGCTGGCTCCTGCCCCGTCTCACGCACACCCACGCAGGCTCTCCAGCATCCATCGCTGGGTCCTCACAGCCAGGCCCAAGGCTGTGGGAGACACCGGTACATGTGCCCATCCGTGTCTATTCCGATTGCTCAATGTTTTGAATATCATGCCCTGTTCACAACAACCCTAAAAGTAAAGTGTTTTTGTTTTAATTTATAGATGAGGAGCCTAAGATTCAGAGAGGTTAAGCGACTTGTTCAAGTATGCACAGCTGGTAAACTACAGGGACAGAACTGGGAACCAGGCCTGTCTGATACCAAAGACAAAGCAATTTTTGGCTCCTTTCCACTGCTTCTGTGATGGCTCGAAGAATGCTCTGTAAAGGGAAGGTCTGCAAAATGTGAAACTACTACTATTTGGTTTGTAGACTCAAGGGTGGAGGGAAGGAAAGAATGCATAGCGTGAATTTACAGTTGCTCGTGTGCTTTGCCCCTTCCCAGCCCTGCCTCCTAGAAATCTCTTCCATCTTCATCTGCACCCACACGTGTCCCTCCAGGCCTTGGCTGACAGTCACTGCACAGGGGAGCTCCCCACTCGCCCTGCACGATTTGTTCTTATTGCTTTCTGTTTTTCCTCTAGACCACTCATGTCAATGCTAACTACCCATCTTTGTGTGCATTTTACTGACAAATATCTGTCTCCCATATAGACTGGGTTAATCATGATGAAGATGCTGCTGATGATGAGAGCTGACCTCCATTCAGTGCTTGCCACAAGGCTGGCACCATCTCCAGGGTCTTATGTAGGTTAACTCATTTACTCTTGTCGAGGATCCTGTGAAATAGTAACCATTAGCGTTCCCATTGTACAGAAGAAGGAACTGAGGTGCACAGAGGTAAGGGAACGTGCCTGATGCTCCTCAGTGAGTGAGGGAGTGCCAGGGCAGGATGTGACCTCTGGTGGTCTTTGGTTCCAGCATCTGTGTTCTTCATCGTGGTGATGTGGCCACAAATTCCTCCCATCTCAGTATGGACACTCCTTCGAGGTGGAACCTGCTTCTCCGCCTGTTGAATCTGCGATGCTCGTGTGATTTGCTTTGACCAGCAAACTGCCATAAAAGTGGTGCTCGGTGACTTCCCAGCCTAGGCCTTAAAAGGCTCTGTAGTTTCTGCTGCAAAACAGTCCTGTTGGAATGTTGCCCTGGAGCCACCACATGTGGAAGCTGGTCTGGCCTATACCTGCCTGCGAGGCAGGACAGCCGAAGCACCCCAGCCGGCAGCCTGCGCCACCTGCCGGACACGGATGTGTTGCCGGAGCAAGGCCATCTTGGACCTTGCAGCCCAGCCAGCCTTCCAGCTTAATGTGCACCCATGACTGAGCCAGGCAACATCAGCCGGGAACCAGCCAGCCAACCCACAGAATCCTGAAAATTAATAAGTCATGGTTGCTCCAAGCCACTAGGGTTTAAGTTTCATTGCATGGCAAAGGCTAACTTGGCAAGAACTGTCCTGTTCAAGGTATATCCCTAGTACCCAGTGAGATGTCTGGACAATAGCACTTTGACAGTAAAAATGTGTTGACTGAGTGAGCAAATGGAGGTGGGATTGAACTGGGGAGACCCCTGGAAGATGCTGGGCAATTCTACCATACATTATGGGATCCATTATGGGAATTCCAGAACAGGTGACAATTTAATAATGCCGGCACCCTTAACTTTCTGTGGTTGCTCTCAAGTTCTTATGGGCCTAATTTCAGGATATTAAAAAGTCATTTGTGAACATTTAAATTTTTTTTCCTTTGTGTCCTCTTCTTTTTTTAGGTTCTTCAACCATTATCTCGATGTAAGTTCACATTAATTTATATGATTTTTTTGGGTCAGCGTCTATCTCCCCTCTGGAAGGTGAATTCAGAAAGGGCAGGGACCCCGTCTGATTTTGCTCATGGTGACAGCCCTTGTTCTGGCTCAGACGAGGGGCTCAAGATACACTGCTGAATGCACCGAATGTAAGATGTGAATTTATATATTTTAATTTCCAGTTTCCTTAGGCCGGTACAAAGCTCTGATCTGCATTTTGCGAGTTTTCCTATTGCAATTCGGAGTTGTAGAGTGCTAGAGGTGGTAGGGAGCTCTTTTGCAGGAAAGTGGAGTTTGGAGGATGGCGGGCTGCCCAGTACCACACTGCTAGTCCGCAGCAGAGCCAGGACCTGAGCTCACGCCTTCCTCACCCACTGCCTTTGTATTTTTCCAATGGGTAGACTCCAAAGCCCCCATTATAGAGATGGGCAAACTGGGGCAGGGCCGGCACCAGATCACAGACGACTCATCCCGCAGCTGAAGGCTGTCCTCACGAGGCCGTGCTGGCTCCAGGGCTAAGCTTCTGACAGCTCCAAGCACTTTTTTCTCTTTCATGTTGCTCTCAAATACATTTCTATCCTTGTCAGACCATCCCCCTTGTTCCCATTTAACCTGAGAAAGTTAAACCCACGTTTGATCATCGTGTGAAAATCTGTAGCAAAGCGCTTCCTTCGAGGCAGATGTTTGGAAATACTGAGCTGCGGGCGCTCAACTTGTCAAGTAACTTTTCAGATGATGAAAAAAGGGGAAATGTAGGTCAGAAAGCAATAAAGTATATTCACATCCGATACATGCTTCTGGTTAAGGAGCTGATTTTGAATCTCTACCTTTTACTAAAATGAAACAAAAATCCAAATCCAACCCAAAGCATTACAGCTTTAAGTACTGAAAGTATTTATTATTTCTAGTCAAGTAATCCAAAAGCATAATCTCAAGGACATCTACGCTCCAGGAATGTCTCGAACACCATGGATTTAACATGATTCTTTATCCGGATGTTTGTAGAAAACACTGGATAGCGTGAGGGGAATTAAAGACTCATTTTTAATATGTGAGACGAGTCATATTTCTAATAACCATGGCCTTAACATGGGTCCTCCGTCTCTGCTGCCTCTCTGATCGTCCTCATTATTGTCTCTTTAAGTAGCAACTCTGTTCTTGCAAATTATCAGACTTTACATTTCCCAACATTCATATTTAGATGTTGGAAGGACAAGGTCATTGAGGTGGTTTGACAACAGCATTGATATTTACATCCACTTCATTTGCAGGGACACTTGCTACCCACTGAGGAGTTACAACCAAATCTTACAAAAGATCATTTTTTGTGGGGCAGTGTCTCCAACACATTGTCCCCATCTCCAGCCTTGGAGATGGTGTTATGTTTACAAGTGTCCCTTCAATAAAGATGTGTCACACCAGAGACCTACACAGTTGCTGTGTCCCTCCTGCATCCAGACATCCGTTAAGTTATCTGGGACTCTTGAGCATCTTCTTATGGGCAGGCATCTCCCTCCTCTGCTATCCCCTTACCTGGAGACAGGATGCTCTGGAACCATGCTATATTTTGTGAGTGGATTGAGTTTGGCTGCTGGAGAAGGAATGATTCAGGTTATAGTGGCAAAGACAAATGGAAAATTAGGTCACCTCATGGTTACAAGTCGTATATCTATAATGGACACTACCAGGTCTCAGAGATCATACACATTCTTCAGTTGGGAACCCAAAAGGGACCTCCTGGGAAACATCCTTTAAATGGTTTGTTGCACTCAGAATAAAAAAAATGCATGACTATATGTAGGGGAACTCAAGTTTTTATATAAAATAATACAGCTGGGTCAAAATCTAAGGTCTGAGCTCTCACACCAGTCCCCAGGACTGGTCTGTGTTTCTGGGGGGCGCCGGCCTCCGTGTGTGTATTTAGGGAAACACGAGAGTCCTCCCCAGCCTCTCACCCTCCCGCTTGGTTGACTGTTTTGATGTCAGAAGTCAGTCTTTGATTTTAAGATTTGGAGACTTCCAAAACACACAAATACTTCTTATGGCACTTAACATTCCTATGGCGCCAACTTCCTGCAGGGTATTCTAATACTTTTTGAGTATCAACGTCCTTAATCCTCTCGGGGACCGCCTGACGTGGGAGCAGGTGAGCCCATTTTGCAGATGAGGGGCGGATGCACAGAGGGGCCAGGTGACTCGCCAGAGGCTCCCAGAGACCTGTGTGAGGTCAGGAAGTCTGCCCCCGGGCCGGCCCTGCACCAACCACACCCAAGGGACCTCCGGAGCCTTCCTGCTGCTCACGGAGAGGTGGGGAGTGTGAAGGAGGGTGCGTACAGAACACCAGAGCTGCGGTGGGAATGAAGTGGGGTGCGGAGGCCTGAAAGAGGGCGACAAGAACAAAGGGGAGGATGTGAATAATGAGGAGAAAGTCTGCTCATGTCCTAATTATGGCAGCAGCTCAGAGAAAAGCATCCCAATGGATACCCTTGGGATTGCAGATGGACCCCTTAATTATAGAGTCTGATCCCTCATGTCACAGATGAGGGAAACTGAGGCTGAGAGGGCAGACAGAAGGCAAGGGAAAGAAGGGTGCCGAGACTCCTCGGCTAGTTAACACCAAAGCTGCAACGGGGGCTCCGATGATGCTCTGATTCCAGGGCCCCCTCCTCGGAAAGCAGCCTGGTGGGCTCCGAATCACTGAGGGGGCTAGAGCAGAGCACAGGTGGCAAACGCAAGGGCCACGGGCTGAATCCGGCCCTCCACCTCGTTTTAACCGGCCCAGCACCTTGTTTCTACCGGGCAGCAGTGCCGAGCTCTCGCTTCACTGTTAAGGAGCAGTTACATGTACACAGCCCTAAAATGACATTTGGCCCTTTGAAGGCAACCGTGAGGCTGATGTGGCCCCGGTGAAAATGAGTGTGACACCCCTGCGCTAGAGGACGCTCAGCAGCAAGGAGCTGTGGTTGGACAACAGGTGGAAGGGGATTTTCGTCCTGGTGTTTACATGGGTTATTTTCTTATGGGCACATTTTTCTGGAAAGAGAGGAGCCCCTTCTTCCCTAGCTCATGTTAATTTTGGGGAGCGGGCAATGCAGCCGAGGCTAGAAGCAGGGTTCATTGTCACTCTCCTCTTTCCGAAAGACATGCGCATTGCTAAAGAGCAGCCCAGGCCAAACCATATGGGCTGAAGTGAGAGAAGAAACAAAGAACATGGTTGGAAATGAAAAGAACTCAAATATAAATGAGAATAAACCCAGGGGTCATCTTGCATGGAGTCTTGGTATAAGGGAACCCACAATGTGGATGAACAAGTGAAAAAGAAGTAATCAAAAATAAGAAAGAGGCACACGTGAAGCGTTAAGCACCAGGTGCAGTGGCAGCCAGGGGAGGATTACCGACCGGAGTCCAGGGAGTGTGGGAAAAAAGATAAGAAAGGCAAGGTAGAGAATGAAAAAGAGATTGCACTGAAGGTTAAGTGAAATCACAGGAAAATTTTCCAAGTGCTTAAGGAACACAGCAGTCACTGAAGGAGACAGTTGGATGACTAAGACCTGGGGAAGAATGATTTATTGAAGAAAGAGCTAAAAGTGGCTGAAATACATCAAGTCAATATTTTGGCCTTGGAACTCTCAGCGGGGAGGGTGGGCAAATGTTAGAAACTTACGTAACATTTTCTAAGGCAAACCAAAGAAATATCGAAGGATAATAGCAAGAACATGCCACTCGGAGAGATTCAGAAATTAAGACTGGGAAGCAGAAAAAAACCATCAGAGACTTCACGCCAAGGCAGCACATATGCAAACACACTCAAGTAATAAATAACAGGAACTTAGGTAGTGAGCATGTGAAGAACTGAAGTTCTGGGGTGTGGCAAAGTCCTACGAGGAAATGATCGGTGGGGCCTCTGGGCTGTGTTAGGTGTTTTCCTCTGTTTCTCTTCCTTCCCCTTCCTATGTTCCTTCTACAATGTACGTGGAAAATCTGCTCGATGCTAGGCATTGTGCTGTATTTTGGGAAGCGCCTAGGTGAGTAGGAAACTGGCCATGTCTCTGCCACAGCGCAGTTCCCTTTGGGCAGAGCGGACGTGCTCCGTAAAGGGTTGTGCGGCGCAGCCACACGCTGCAGAGCTGTGAAGGGCTGAGTGGTGTAGAAGACACTGGGGAGGTCACCTTAGACTGGGACCACCAAATGCCACCTTTGTGGAGGAGATGGAGAACAGTCAAGCTTGTCAGAATAGTAGACAATCATCCCAGAGTTTTTGGGCTTTATTTTGTTTTTGTATAATTTTAAAAGGGTTCCCATAAAGTCTGGCACCAGTGGTGTGGGATTTTTAGAGCGAGATATATTCTGGGAGCCCCTATATGGCATTGTTTCTCCGGAAGAAATCAGTTATCATCAGGTACAACTATATTATTAGTGAACATTGCTACAATCTTTAAAATCAAACAGAGTTTAAATGCTTGGGGGATGGATCTGCTTGCGGATGAGGCTGGGGAGCTGTGTTGCGGATCCCGGCCTCTAGGACAGGGGTGTTTGGCCCACGGGGTGAGGGTGTGGGGGCCGACCTGGCACGCCTGTCTCGGGGGGGCCCACCCCCTCACACAGTGAGGGGTGCCTGTGGGAGCTGAAGGGCCCTGAGGTGTCTGAGGTAGGAACAAGTGTGGTCACAAGGACAAGAAGACTAAGTGTTCCACCAGGAGAGGCAGGCAGTCTGGGTACACCGTTCAGAGTAGTGATGAACAAGGTGACGAGGCTGGGGACAAGGAATGCAGAGGTAAACAGACCCTCCACAGTCACAGGCAGCAGACTTGAGAGGAAGAATCTGAGTGCAGAGACAGGTAAAATTTTAGTGTCTTCAGCACCAGGATCTGGAGCAATAAAGGAAATCAAACGTTACTCTGGATTACATACATAGAAGGGCTGAAAAAGTCAAAGGGAAGCAGCTCAGAGTCATAGAAACGAATGGCGAGGGGTGCCTGGTCACGGAAGCTACGGGAAACGTCTGAGAAGACTTCCTCATTCCCCGTCGCTCCCCTCATCACTTCTGTTCACTAAATGTGACCTCAACCGTGATTCTCTAGGTTGTTTCCAGCCCTGCATCGGAGAACAAACATGTGTTAGTAATAGTTGCTTATTCCCTGATATTCTTATAAAGAGGCAGGACGTGGGGGAGAGTGGGATCAAGGAAATTTCGATTGTTTGAATCCTCCTCCAACCTTTGTGATTCTGGGAGCTAAGCAACCCCTTCCTTTAGAACGCTGTCCGATAATATAAACTATAGATTCAAGAAACCAGTTATTGCTTTTTTCTCCTTAGACTGTCTCCTGGGACTTCTGGGTGCCAAAGAACCATTTCTTAGAAAGAGATTAGTTATCATCGGGTACAACTAGATTATTAATGAATGCTGCTACAATCTTTACATTCGAGTAGAAACTAGTGAGTCCACTGATTTAGAAATCCCTCTTCTAGTCAGGGTTTCTGACTGCTCACTGGCATAAATGTTCAAGTTTAGATTTAGTACAATGAAGCTCTCTTAACCTTTATTCTCAAAACAATAATTATATGTGAATATGCTAGAGGTGCATATGGGCCTGGAGATGCATATTTTTCACAACATAAACTCAGAAATCAACACCTTTGGGTACATTTGGCTCAATTAAGTTTCAAAAAAAAAACACCCACCAGAAAGATAAAGAAAATGCTAGGGAAAAGGGAAGTCGTTTGTTTAACTTCAGGCAAACTGTCCCACCACCCCTTGTCTGCACCTGATCATACATCCACCAATAAAGCATTTCACTTACTTCTTTAAGGTCAGGTTGCAAAGCAGTCAATTCGAGTGTGGGTGTCAGGGACAATTTCACCTGGGAAATTCACTTGACCCCTTCAGCAGGTGTGTGTCTTGGCTCGGAGAACACGCTGTCTCAGGTGTGGTGGCCTCGTGTGTTCTCTGGGACATTCGGGGTCACTGGTTCCATGTTAGCCCTGGGCACATTAGCCTGGGTACCGGAGCCCCTCAAGGCTGCTTGCTCTCTCCCTCTCTCTCTCCCTCCCTCTTTCTCTCCCTCCCTCTCTCTCTCTCTCTGTCTCTCTCTCTCCAGGAGGTGAGTTTATTTTGAAATGGTTGGATGTGAGAGGGGACAGGTTAAGATAATTCTTGTAAGTAGGGTGACAGGGGGGAGGAGTGGGAAGGGATTGAAATTTAAATGTGAGCAGTGTCTCCAGGGCATGTGAAGAATGGGGAGTTCCACCCTCAGCAGCCCCAGGGGATCTGGATGCCAGCGAGCTCAGCCTGGACCCTCCCCACCCACCCCGAGTTTCTCTGAACACGTCTGGAATGCAAAGGGGATGACACCAACGTGCTTCAGTCCCAAGTGAAGCCCCGGGCTTTTCATTTAGAAAAATAAGATCCTTTTAGAAAAAATAAAAGCGCTTATGGCTCACTGGCCCAGTTTAATCTATCACATGCTGACTGACTGCCTACTGTGTGCGAAGCTAACTGGCAAAGGTTGTGGAAGATTCTAGGCGGCTTGTTTTAAGGCACTTGGGAAGCCACACATGCATAAATAACTCGGACGTGCAGAAGTCTGGGATAGTGAATATGACGGAGAACGGAGAGAAACTATCGTGTCCTTGGACAGTGGACGGTTTATCCCCTTGTTCTCTTCATTCTGTGGCACCCCGATCTTACAGCGGGGCTGCGTCCCTGCACAGGGAAACCCACACCCTTCTCCTCCCTGAATGCAGCAGCAGGGCAATGCAATGACGCAACTGGTTTTATTTGAGGGTCCAGAAAAATCCTTCTCATTGATTCCGGTCACGTGGCCTTTTTGCCCAGTGTGTAAATGCTCAGTCTGAGTCCTGCAACAACTTCGGAGATGACCCTGCCTTTACAGCCTCGCCCAGGGCAGGGGGCTCTCTGCTCTGCATTTTGAGCCTTCAGGGCAGATGCTTTCAGGGCCTTCTCTTGCTGTCTCTTCCAGTCTGGAGCGATGTTCGTCTTCAGAAAATTCGCTGTGCGTGGCTGATGCCCCTCCCAGAGCTTAGGCCATCGCCTCCTTTTCACCTTAGTGAATGGGGAATCCTTTCCCAGACCCCCAACCTTTTTGAAACTACAAACAAGTCCATAACCAGAGCACTGACCTGATTGCTGGCGCTGAACTGGGTGAGCCTGAGCCACGTCGTGGTGGGGAACCAGCGCCCATGTCAGAGGAGGCCAACGTGACAGCAGGATCTCAGATGGAGGGAAATTAAAAGCTACAGCCGGGCCATGGGCTGGGGCAATCTGGAAGGCGGCGAGCCGGAACGGCCTGGGCGAGCCTCCTCGTCATGCCTTCACTGGCCCTTTGCAGAGTGTGAGCCAGACCTTACAGAGACGCGCTGACCTCACCTTTCAGGGGGCGCGCCACCAGCCATGATAACGAACCCCGCGGGGACCGCTCTGCGGTGATGCAGTGATGCTCGGCGAAGGTCAGTCTGCGTCTGGAAGTGTGAGACGGAGGAGGAGTGGGGGAAAGGCGCTTTTCTTCCATTGCAGAGCGTGTGATAACTCAAGTGCACCACTGAGTCCTGTTTAGGAGGGAAAAAAATCCCCTTTAACGGAACAAGAAGAATTTATAAAGAACATCAGACCAGCTATTTTCCATAAACGATGCTTGTAAGGATGGGGGGAGGGGCAGAGGGGAGGAGCTGCAGGGAAATAGCTCCCTCTCCGATGCGGAAGAGGTCCCCTTAGATATTTAACCTTGTGATTTGTCCTCCTTTATGACGCACGCACTTGCTTAAATGAGGGGAAGCTTTTGCCTCGCCAGGTAGAAGAATCACAAATTCTAAATTAGTAGCGATTGAATTCATCAGTTAGCACTGTTTTCATGTTAAGTTTCTGACTAGCTATAATCAGAAAACTCCTGTAATACAGCTCCTGCGGAACTCACCTTCCTGGGGCTGAAGCTGGACTGAAATTTGGAAGGAAGCGTTTACAAATCCATTGCTGGTATGTGGATAAACTCAGGGAAAACACTCTTTCCTTTTCACTCTTCATTCTCCTCCCTCCCTTCTCAACACATGAAATAAACCCAGTGTTTCACTTCAGTATTTCTGACACAGCTCCTCCACCCCCCGCCCCCCGCCCCCAGCATTCAGGCCAGGTACCTGAGAGCCGTCTTCTGTTATGTACCCCTTACCCTCCTCACACCTGCACAAATGCCCCTGTATATTCCTGGGAAATGTGTCTTATCCGTCCCTCCTGTAGGCTCTCTGACCGGGGGTCGAACCCGCACCCCCCTGGTGTACGAGACAACGCTCCAACCAACTGAGCCACCTGGGCAGAGCTCCCTCCATTCTCTTGAAGCCTCTATTACCACTCATCTGGTCCATTGTAGCAGCTTCCTGGTATCTCCTCGCCCTCTGTTTCTGTTCCCTCGAATCCATTCTGTTCACTATCAATGAATGAGCTTTTCTAACACGTGACTATGATCAGATCGCTTCTGCTTCTAAAAGTTCAGTGGCTCCAGATCACCTACCAAATACAGTACAAAACTCTCGGGCTGGGCCCTCATGTCTGGTCTGCCTGCTGCTCCCTTTAAGTGCCCTTGACGCCGACCAAACTGGTCTGCTCCCCAACTCACTTCAAGCTCACTTCACTTTCTTACTAATGACCTGCCTCAGTTTTGCCTCCCAGACTCTCCCCCGTAAATCCAATCCACTTTCATTCATTCATTTAGTCGTTTATTCAAGCATGTTCATTGAGCAAATTTTCACTGAATACCCACCAATTGTTGGCCAGAGCCTCCGAGAAGCATTCCCTGATTTCCCTAACTGGAAATAGCCTGTTAGATACCAGGGGAGCCTTGGCAATATCTTAGTGCTTCATACCACTCTGAGATTTCTCCTAGGCTGTGAGACACAGGTCCTGGCTCTGCTACCTGCATTGTCTAAACCTTGGTTCCCCCTTCTGGGAACAAATTGTTCCTTTCTGGTGGGACATGGTAGGGATTACATGTGATAATGCATGCAGGGTGCTTAGTATAATGTCAGTGCCCTTGGGGTGAGCTGTTATTGTTCTTACTATGATTTATTACATTGTTATACTCCATTCTTCTTGAGACAAAGACTGTGACTTATGACCTCTGTCCTCTCTAGAATCTTCTTTCAGACAGTGTTTCCCTTAATCATTAAATCAGGTTCATTTGGTTGCAAGATGCAGAGACCCCTGTTGAGTCACCTCAAAACAAGCAGGTTGGTCCCGAGTTAATGGGCTGAGCGGGAGGGTTCATTGGAGTCCTGGGGCAGCCCTCCCTCTCGCCCTGTGTCAGTTTCTCTCCCGGCATCTGTTCTGTTCTCTCTGTCCTACTAATGGCTTCTGTGGCTGATGCAGAATCAGGACCCCCTACCTAATTTGCTAGGTTCATGGCAAAATGAATTGAGGGGGGTCCCTTGTAGAGAGGCGGGAAAAGAGTGCTGTAAGCTGTGTACTTCCGAGGCCTCTTCTCTCTCTGCCTCTCTGTGTCCACTGGTGTGGTGTTTACATTGGCTGGCTAACATCATCCTTCTTTGGGCATGGAGATACTTGCTGGGTGGTACAGACCCTCACTGATGCCTAGGCGCCCAGTCTGTGACTTGGTACCCACGGCTGGGTCCCCATTCCCTGCCTTCTGCCAGATGGGAGCACCATGCTCACGGGTGGGGCAGAGAGGTAGAGCCAGGCGTCTACCCTTCCCATGAGCCCACCGGCCCAGTCCAAGGCAGACAGGTGGTCCCCAAGGCCCGGTGGTCTGCAGCCTCTACCTGTGATGAGGCGCTAGGCACCTCGGTCAGGGAGGCCGAGAGACTTGCTCCACTGGATCTCCTGCCAAGTGAGCCGTGGTGTGCCGGCCTCACGGTAGGCAGGGACAGCTGTCACCACGCCCCGCCTATAGATGCCACAGGTCACAGGAGCCAGACCTCCCCTGGCCCACACTCAGTTCCTCGCTGGCATCTCAAGAAATAAAATTACCAAAACAAACAAATCCCACACACTTATTTTGTCAAACTAAAAAAAGAATTAAACATGAAAGAATGTCCAAGTCATTTTGTTAAATGAAAAGAAGTTACAGAAAAAACACCTATATGATGAACGCATTTATATAAGTTTCTCTGCATATTACTATATGTCAGATAAAATCTATGACACACATAACAACATAGAATAGATAATGCGGTGCGTTTTATAAGCTAGCGTGTGGTCTGCACATACTTTGTGATCACATGAGGACTGTCGTCCATGGCGCCCTCTTGGCAGCCGCCCAGAAGGGCGGCGGTTCCTTACCCCCTGCTCACGAACAGCTTGGGGTCTAGGAGCGGAGACGAAGCTGGCGGGTCACAAAGACTGGACAGTATAGGACAGTGTTGTTGGGTGCTTATTGAACGAACGTTTTCACGTCCCCAAACCCCGAGAGGTCAGTTGTAGGGCCCCATCTTCCAGACGCCCAGACCGAGGCTTCCCTGGAAACAGAGGTGGTGCTGCCTCCTCAGCCAGCATGTCCTCGCAGTCCCTCATATCCTCATCGGCAGCCGGAATGCCACAGCTTCCACGCCCACTGTCTCTCGTGGCCGTGGCCCATCGCCTCCTCCAACGTTAAAAAAATTTTTAAGTGACCCATTTATGTAGCTAGAGAAGTCTACACATATTTCTCTACATATTTCTAGAGAAATATGAAAAACCCAGACATACTCTAATTACACGTGTGAATATTTTCAAAAATGGCAGGCAAATTCCACTTGCTCTCGCTGTGACTTCACAGGACTTTGTATCTTCTATGTCTCACTCAGTATTTACAGTGATGAGAGCCTTTGAGGGGCCCTGGATTCCAGGCCTGGTTCTGCCACTTGTCGCTGCCGCCGCCTGTGGGCTCCGGGCAAGTCCAGTGGCGAAAACCTGCTTTACGTGTCCACCTTCAGATGAAACCAAGCGTGCGGGAGCCCTTGGGACCCTAGACAACGACAAAGATGGCAAGTTTCTTGGGCCTGGGCTTCCCTCTCCCCACCTCTCAGACTGAAGCACCGTCACATCGAGCCAGGAAACAAGGACACTTCTCTCTAAGACCCAGCTCACGTGCCTCTCCCTGCAGCATATGGAGATCTTTCTTCGGAGAGCTTGCTCGGCCAGGTGAACAGCTGTTGCCGGGTGCCCCTTATGAGTAAGCAGCAATAACTCCGATAACGTGAGCTTCAGGAGACAGCTTAACTACTCTGCCGCATGAGTAAGCTAGTTTGGGTTTCTTCTCAGTTTCTGCCACCCCCGCATTTATTTCTCCTGCTTTTGTGTATTGGGTGGTCATGGAAGTTGGTACTTGCTTAGATAAATGTTCTTTGGGGACTCTGGATACTGTAATTTGGCAAAATATATTGACTGGCAAAATGTACAGAACAACAAACTTTTATAAACTATAAGTAGATGGGTAAGCATCGCTACGTAGCCAATGCCTTAAAACAAGTCCAGCCTGTGTTCTAGTTAATCGCATTGTGAGGGGTTTATCTCTTCGATAATATTAGGTAACTTGACATTATATGTATTTAGTGAGGTCTATTGAAGTATTACTTGCAATGATAAAAATGAGACACGGTCTCATTGTCCGAGAACAGGGGATTAGTTAAGGAAATAAAGGCACACCCACACCGTGAAACATCCAAGGCTCTTACAAATGATGTGGCAGCCGTGTTACTCACGTGCACAAACATGTGGAGAGCAGTCCTTTGTTAAAACAGGGCCATAAAATGATGCATGTAGTGAACTCTCATTTTGTTTAAAAATCCCTGTCCTCATTTCTGTATGAAGTCTGGAAAGTTGGATACCGAATGTGAACGGGGCTTATCACCTGATGCTATGGGATAAACCCACACAAACATATATGCACACATACAAAGAAATACACATCCTGAATTTTCCACAATGACCAAATATTATTATCGCACTTAAGGAAAAAAATACAGTATTTTTTTAAATGCAGAATTATGAGATTTTATTTTTTTCATCGAGATCATTTTGTATAGACACAAAGATTTTCCCCTTACTGTATCAAGAACGCCAGTGAGGAGATGTCAGTAACAAAGATCTACCAGGAATTACTGTTCTGGAGTGAGACCTGCAGAATTTCCAGAACTTTGCAACCCTTTTCAGCCATTTCCCTAATTCTGAATCTCTAATCGCGCTTCGGCAGTTTCTCTCCTTTTAATCCTTAGACAATGGAATTGACACGTGTGCTACTTAAAGATTTAAACCACTGTATTATAAGTGCTGAATTATCTGTTTCCGGCCGAGACCTCGTGGGCAGGGTGCCTGGCAAAGGACTGGCACACGGAGGCTCTCTGTAAACGTTGGTTGAATGAATGCCAGAGGGAGAGGCATCGATGAAGTATGTCAGAAGTGTGTGGAGGGAGAGAGATCAATGTTAAAAACTAAGGAATTAGATTGTGGAGAAGATGGTATTTGACATGACTTCAAAGGTCTTATCCAGGCAAAAGTGCAGGGAGGAAGGCCGTCAGTTCCAGGCAGAGGGAGCAGCAGGGCGAGCAACTGCTCAGGGGTGTTTCCCGGGGTATGAGCCTTTCAGGACCAATTGGGATGATGGTCACTCAGCGGTGCAATAGTGTGGTCAATAGAGGTAGGACAATAGAAAAGCAAATTTGGGGAGTATGTCGTCTAGGTTGGCTAGAGTATGGCTTAGGAGTAGGGAAACCGTGGGCCATTTGTCTAGGAAGGTGAGGTTGGGACTTATTGAAGAGGGCCTTGAGTGCCAGAGTGAGACTCTTGTGTAGGTTGTAAGACCAAAGGCACTTTGAATCCTGAGGCTTGACTCCTCCAGCACACATTAAACCCTCTCTCTCCTTCATTTTTGGCTTTGTCTTTGACATGGTTTCCTCTCAGTATAAAACACCTCAAATTGCCAAACATAATAATCAAATCCAAGTGAGAACCACTTTCCCTTGCGAGAGGAAGGTCGCTGGTCGGGACAGGCGGCTGAGCCCTCCACTGTCACTCCCAGCTCCTCCGTGACGTGTGCTGAAGTTCAGGACACAGCCGCTAAGTGGCATCTGGGGAGCAGAGTGGAGGTGGGGGCTCCTGGGGAATGGTCCTGGTTCATAAGTGTCATGCTGCTGAGCGGGGAGCCACGGGCCATGCCCGGAACATCGGAGCAGAAGCTCAGGATGTCTTGGCATCGTGGGGAGGGCTACACAGAAGGCCATTGCCATCCGCATCCCGGTCTCTCTGTCTGTGCTCTATAAAAACTGACAAAAAGGGCCTCACTGCTGAGTTTCAGGCCGAATGTTTCATGCAATTAATGCATATTTCATAGCACCGTAGCTGCCAGCGCTTTGCTCTGCCCCCCTCCCTGGCTGAGTTATTTACACAGCCATTTTCAGCCCAGCCACAGAGGAAGCTGACAAATGAGTATCCCTGCAACGTGCCTGGTCTTTCCCCGTGCAGATCAGGGGCTCGCAACTTCAAACGGCCCCTGGGAAGCATCTCAAACCCACCGCACTCAGTGGGTGAGGTATCTGCTCTTGGAACCACCACTCAAACACCCCTTGTCTGACACGCTTCCCTCTCCTCCCCTCCTTAGCCCCAAGAAAAGTATAAAAGGGAGGCTTTATGCCAATATCATCGTGCCTTGGAATGCGTTTTAGTGATTTCTCTCGTTGCACAATCCCTAAAAGTGAAGACAGTGAGCCGTCCCCCTGGCCAGCGACTCCGTTTGTTCATTGATCAGTTCTGACAGTCCTTCCGCAAGGCAGCTCTGCCCCCAGGGTGGTTTGACATGAATCAGGGGCTCCCCCACTCACCTGCTCGTCACGAGTGATGGATCTGGCAGGTGTTCAGGTTGCTGCGGAACAGATCTCTGGACCAGGAGAGCCAGCCTGGGACTTCGAAGGCAGCATTCGACACGAGAGGGAGGCTGACAGATTCCCAGCTCGTGCCGTCTTTCCCTTACTAGGCACTGAGCCAGCCCTTTGAGTCTTGGTTGTAACCTCTGATTCAACATCAAGACGCGTCAGGTGCCCTTGTCTTCGGGCGATACTCGTGTTCCCGAAACGTTGCAGATGACACGATTTCCGTGGGTAAACGTGAGCCTGACTTTCTAGCGACTCTCATCAGGCAGAGCCGTGGCCGCTGCTCTTCCTTTAACATCTGAACTCGTCCCGCGCCCGCTCCCTACCCCAGTCACTGTGCCAAATAGTTAGTGAAAGAAAAACAAATTTAGAAAAGAACAGTGTAAAAGAGCTAAAGCAAATCCTTTTTTTTAATGTGTGAATATTTGCTCTGAATATATGTCTGTCGTCACTGTGGATTCTTAGATGCAGGTTTTCCTAGGTAGTGGTACATTTAAGTGCCCCAGCAAGTCAAAACAGCTGGCTGGCTTTTTTTTTTTTTAATTAAATGTATAAAGCTAAGTTCAGAAAGTTCGATTTCATGAGAAATGTATGCTTTAAAACATCCTCATTTAGCAAGCTGTCCTTCACACACGGAGCTTCGCTCTGTTGGACTCCTGCTCTGGGGGGAAGCAGAACGGTGGGAGACTCGGGCCTCCGAGTCAAAGGCTGGGCTCCGATCCGATGCTCAGACACTGGAGAAAGTAATATTTAGCCGTCCTGGCCGACGGGAGGCTCAAGTTAGATAAGGAAAAGGGAGGTTCTGAAACTCTGGCGACTGCAGTGACAAGCAGTGTCGTGGTCATTGTGGCTTTGCACGCCGACGTCCTCCATGCCTGGGACTCGGAGTTGCTTAGCTTCTCCAAGTCTCACTTTTCTGTCTATAGAACAGGTATAAAACAAAAGTTTGTGCATACCTTTTCCTTTTCATTTTAATGGGTGCTTTTGAATATTTTAGAAGAGATGTAACTTGTTTGACAATACGTGAAAATTATTTTACATTTTTCGTTTTTTATATTTACTTGAGTTTATATATATCTCTATATTTTAAGATTTATTTATTTATTTTTTAGAGAGGGGAGGGAGAAAGAGAGAGAGAGACATCAATGTGCGGTTGCTGGGGGCTGTGGCCTGCAACCCAGGCATGTGCCCTGGCTGGGAATCGAACCTGTGATGCTTTGATTTGCAGCCCGCACTCAATCCACTGAGCTACGCCAGCCAGGGCTTGAGTTTATATTTTAAAAACATTTTTATTAACATGGTAACATTGGTTAGTAACATTATATAAATATCAGGTGTACCACTTTACAATATGAGCTCTGTATAGTCTATCGTGTGCTCACCACTTGAAGTCCAGTCTCCTGTCACCACGTACTTGACCCCTTTTACCCTCTTCATTCTCCTCCCGCCCCCTTCTGCTCCGGTAACTTACCTATGATGCCATTACGTGGGTTATATGAGAATGCGCAGCAGCCACTAAGCATGGCACCTGACCATGGAGAGCATCCGACAGCTACTAGCTTAAGCAAGGTAGACTGTGGTTTGGTCTGTTTTGATTTTCCCAGCTTCTCTGTGAGGATGGCAGGGCATGGGACCTTATTGTCCCCATTTTCCAAAGAGGACACAGGAACCCAAAGAGATTCAAGGTCTTGCCAGATCACTGAATGATGAACCACGAGGATCGCTGCACTTGACCTCACCCCCCGGACGCTGGGCCACATGGCACAAAGTGAAAGCCCTCAGGTCCTTCCCCGGCATCCCGCTGTCCATGCTGAGCTGACCAGGGCGGACAGGGAAGCAGCCAGCCTCTCTTTCCCCGGATGTCAGGCCTCGGAGGCCTAGGCTCCTCCTGTCTCTTCTCCAACGTGGAAGGGATGCTTAAATGGTAATAGCTCCCAATTATTAAGGGATTACTTTTGCCAGGGGTTGTGCTAAATATCGTCCCCTTCTCGGATTTCACCAATGACGCACGAGGCTGGGGAAAGCCGAGGGACTCGCTGGAAGGGGACAGCTAGCGAGCTGTCATGTCTTGACTTAAGTCAATGAGGTTAGTCAGTTTTGCCTCCAAATAAGGTTTTAAATCACGATGTGGTGATTCAAGTTCGGGTCTAAGGTTCTCTCAAGCAGAAATGACCAGCTCTGACTGGTCATCAGACTTGACTGGGATTCTTACAAAATAATGCAAAATAATCCTGGCTACCGCCCTTAGAGACTCTGGTTCCGTAGGTCTGAGTGGGGACCCAGGACCAGCCAGGTGAGGGGAGTCAGCTCTAGGACACGTGCCCAGCGGCCCTCTGGGGTGGGGTCCTCCCCTGCAGAGGGGCTGTTCCACTCCCTCCTTGTCCTTATTTCTGGTGCCTTTCTCGTCTCAGGCTCAGGGCTTTGGGCCATACACCAGTATCTTTGGGGTGCCTGCTGTGAGAAGGATGGAAGAGACCCACCCCTTAAGGCTCCAGGGCCAGTTGTGTTCACAGCCGGGGGTTGGTGGGTAAAGCTTCTGGGAACATGTTTCTTTGTAAGATTTTTCCATTTTTTGCATGTGTGTCTTGTGCTATCTGTTGTCCCAGAAATCAAGGGCCAGTCCCCTTTTATCTGTGTTTTCACAACATCCCTTATAACTTAATACCTAATACCTGTCTCCATGGCCAGTTAAAATTGTTGATGGCATGGGTTCGAAGAAAGTGGAAACCCTGTCTTCGGAAGGAATAAAGCAACCAGTAACTATGAATCTCTGGTCTAGGCCGCAGAACTTCTTACCAGAGTGCTTTTCTATGTCCCAATGTATAGCAACCCAGCATCCTTCTTCCTAATTGCATCCCCACCCCCTGTCCCACCCCACACAGTGAATTTGGGCAGAGGCTGAGAAGCTGTCTAGTGCATGCAGTGATTCTGGACCCTCGTTGCATATTAGTGTTACACGGGGAGTTCCTAAAATACATTGATAAGTCCCCAAAAGTCCAATGGAATCAGAACTCTGCAGGGGCAGGGGCATCTGGGCAAAGGTTTTGTTTAAAAAGATTCCCAGGTGAGTCTAATGCACAGCCAGTCGAGAAGCACTGGCTGTAGCTAAGAGAACTGGGCCAGGAAGTGGGAAGAGACCTGGGTTCAACACTGGCCAACATGACCATTTCGTACTGGCTGAGCTTCCTTCCACACGTTTAAAATAAGGATGCTGTGCTAGATCTCTCGTGGACTAGTCCTTCTATTTTCAGCTGTCACGTTAGAAGTTTTAATGGTCTGAGGTCAGCTCAGATGAAGAGGGAGGGTCTGGTGAGAAAAACAGCAGAGACCTTGTGGCTTTACAAGGGCCAGCTGCACAGAGGGAGGCACACAGCAGGAGGGAAAGAACAGGAACTGGATGCTAATTGGAGAGGATAAGGAACGTGTTGAGTCATCAGTTTCACCGGCAGAGACCTGGCCTGGAAGAACGGGAACCACCCTGGTGGATCATGGGAGGGATCTCGGGCACGCCAGCTCCTGTCCTGTCCTCTGTCTGTCTATCTGTCGGCATGCTGCTCTGTGGCAGAGGGCCTCTGTTTGTTTTCTTAAGACGATTAAGTCTTTCTAAGTCTCCCTCAGCAGAGCCTATGATTGAAAGTGACAAATGGAGCCTATCCTATTTAAAAGCTGCCACTTTGTATTAGCAGCAGGATCCATTCAGGTTGAGGGACATTTTATGGATGCATTTAAAAACTCTATCACAGAGAGATGAACAGGTGCCCCAGGGGACAGGGCGAGGTGCGCTGGAAAGAAGTCCAGTTGGTGAAGGAGGGTCGTGGCTTCATGTTTTTAGAGGGTAGCTCTACACAGGTGAAACCCACTGCCCTCCTCCAAGGAGCGAAGTAAAATGGAAGGCTGGGCCATGAGCAGGTGACTTTGTGTGGGGTGAAGAGCTGACTGAGGGCCAGTGGGCAGAGGGGTGTGGCCATCGGTCCGTCACTGAATTAGAGCTCAAGAAAAGTGTTCTCAGTGGCTCCCCACCTCTCCCTCCCCTATCTGACCACTTCTCTTCCTCTGCGTGCAATTCCTTCTTCTCCATTCCACAAACAACACTTGATGTAAGATATTTGTAGAGCACCAATGGCACCATCCTGAGTCCTGGGGACACAGAGATGAGTGTTTGGTAGTCTCCCAAGGGCTCTAGGAGACAGAATGGTGACCAAGAAGTAGAGTAGTGTGTTAACCCTGCTGGGGGAGGGAACTTGGAACACCGGGGGCACAGAGCACTCACCACCTGGGAGAGTGAAGAGGGGGGCTTCCGCTGATTTTTGACATTAGGGAGAAGTGAGTTACTTTGGGAACAGAGAACAGTGTGCCTGAAGGTACAGAGGCCCCACGTTTGCATGTGCCGTTCAGGGAACTGTGTGTGTTCGGACATAGCTGGAGGAGAACTGGAAGGGAGCTAGAGAGGAAGATAGGAGCCAGGTCACGAAGGATGTTGTAGTTTGGTTGAGTTAGAACTTCATCTGAAAGCTAAAAGGGGTCATTAAAAGGCCTTAGATACCTGGCTGGTGTGGCTCAGTTGGTTAGAGCATCATCCCCTAGACCGAAAGGTCGTGGGTTTGATTCCCAGTCAGGGCATATACCAAGGTCGTGGTTTTGATCCCTGGTCCGGGTGCACGTGAGAAGACAACCAATTGATGTTTCTCTCTCACATTGATGTTTCTCTCTCTCTCCCTTCCTTCCTCTCTCTCTCAAAAGCAATGAAAAAATGTCCTCAGGTGAGGATTAAAAAAAAAAAAGACTTTAGAGAAAAACATGATACTATGTCTATATTTTAGAAAGATTACTTCAGGAGCAATATGTAGGATACATTAGATAGAGAGAAGATTGGTGGAAGGAAAAATAAACCTACTTCATACTAAAATGTAGAAGGCTATCTCATGGAGCGACAGGCTGAAGAGGGAGACATTTTCCAGGGCATTCTGAGACCATGTGACACAGGGAGACAGTTTCTCTTTGTCCTGTGAATCCTTCCCTCCCCCTGAGTTTTAGGTCTGGTCATGGGCAAGGCACTCTGCTCTCGGAATGTCCGTGGGTGGGGTTCCGAGAGTGCCTGACGCTGATGCGTGATCATGCCCGCCTCTTGCTCAGGGGCCACAACTGCCAGGGATACGCCTTCAAGCTGTAGCGTCAGATGCTGTTTACTTCAAGTTTCTGACGTCCACGACAGAATTTCTAGCCTGAGCTTGATTGGTCCATCTTGTTCCCAGTTGGCTGACAGACTCATCTCTCTGGTCCCTTCATCACTGAGTAGATTTACCAACAGTGAAAATCTGGATGGCTTGTTCGAGAAGCAAAGGAATTCTGTGTCATTTAGAGCCCAGTGCTGGTTAGACACCGTGTCTGACTGTGTCCCAGAGAAAACCTGACTTAGCTACCCCTGCCCTATTCTAGGTCCCCTGACAGGTGGGAAGTGGAAGCCACTTTTCTGATCAGGAATATTAGCATAGGGCATCTCACTGGGCTGCCGATGTATGCTCATGGGTCTAGCATGTGAATCCCAGTCGCTGTCGACCCTGTGCAAGACGCTGAATCAGAATCAGGTGGAAGCTCCAATCTGCACGGCTCTGGGCCCATGAAGAGTTTTCAGTGTGGAGTCTTGCAGGAGCTCCCACGTACAACTCCGTCTTTTTGCCCAGAGTTTGTCCTGTGTGGCTTCTTTCCTCCCATTCCTGGTACTGTGTTGACACATACTAAATGCACAATAAATTTTTGTTAAATTAATGAATAAACATTGATCATCCTAATTTATTCTCCCCCCCCACACACACACTGTCTTTTCTCTCACTTCCTCCCACATACACAACTCCCCTTGGGATTTTTACCCTAAAGCCTTTCTCTGGCCCTTGCCCCAGCTCAGCCTTCAAAGGTAGGAGAGGAAAAAGATTTAATGAACCAAGCCAAGGAAAGGCTGAAACACTAATTCTGTATGAATCGTGTTGTCCTGTCACATAGAGACTGCCTCCTAGCTCCTGATGAGGTTTCAGCGGGGCACCGCTCAGCTGAATGGCGGTGAGTTTGGAGACCCGCCCCCCTCAGTCCGGCATGTGGAGGTTGACTGGTTCCCTATGAAGATATTCCTCCCGAGAGAGAGTTCAGACATTTTTCTTTCCTCCATACTGCACAGGGGGTGCTGATAAGGTAAGAAATATTACGTCTAAAAAAATGAAAATTCTGTTTTTCTGTTTTAAAGAAGTAAAGAGAAACAGAAGAGAAGAAACACATAGCCTGGAGTTTGGGCAGGTTCCTGAGTTTCCCCAAGTGTCGGATAACTCCAGACTCTCCCTGGTGTTGCCGACACCTGGCTTCAAACGTCGGGATGGAAACAGTCTAGATGGAGAGGTTGGAAGGAGGGAAGACCAGCGAAGTACAAGGCAGAGAACCGTAGGACCTGCGACTGAGTTGTGGACAAGAGAATGGGATCATGACAAGATAATGAAAGGCTTCAACTAGGGAAATGCCCGGATCAGATCGGCACGTAAATAGATTTTTCCCCCCTTTGGTGTCTCTCTGGAGGATGGATTTGAGAGGAGTAAGCTTAGAGGCAAGGAGATCAGTTGGAAGGTTGTTTTGTGTTTATGGGGAAAGGGATAAGGACATGAACTGGAACTGCGGGAGAAAAGGTAGAGAGAATGAGACAGATTTTGAAAAATTTTTAGAAGGTACAATGGACAGGACTTCAATTTTATGGCATTTGGGTGAAGGAACAGGTGTTCTCAAGTTTCTGGTCCGATGATGGAGTGGATGGAAATGCCAGCAGCTGAGATTGGACGTGGAAAAGGAAATGCTGTTTGGGGCTGAGATGAGGATTATAACTGAATATATTGAGTGACCCATCCAGGTAAAAAAATATCCAGCCCACTATTTGGATGCTCAGGGGGAAGTTTGGGACTATAAATATTGATTTTAGAGTTATTGGTTATTAGTTAAAACAATCAGAAGGAGTGGGTAAGATTGGAAGATAAGCGTCTACAACCAACTCTGGGATGCCTCTGTTTCATGGGTGGGTAGAAAAAGAGGTCTCTGCACAGGAGACAAAAGTCAGAGAGATATGAGGAAGGCCAATGGAGTGTGCAGTCACAGAAGCTAAGGTCATCTAAATTTTTAGGAAGCATGGCATTGTCACTGTGTCACTTCAGTAAAGAGGTATGATAAAGATTTCAATTTGGCACTTACAATTTTCCAGTGATTTTGGTAAGAGAAGGTTCAGTAGCGTAGTGAAGGCTGCAGCCAGATTAAAATCAGTTGGAGAACGAGGGAGGTCCAGAAAGGGACCAGAGCCTTTTAAGATGTGAAAGACAAAGGGAGGAAAGAGACTGGCTCATGGCCCAAGAGGGGTATGGAACAACGTTGTAGTTTGCTGATTTTATAGGATGAGGTGTGTTGAGCACGTGCACGGACTTAAAGGAAGGCTTGCTTGTAGAGGAAGGGCTTGGGTATGACCAGCCAAGCAAGGTCTGGAAGACATGGGAGAGGAGGGTGGAGTCAAGGGCATCCTGGTAAGGCCTTGAAGAACAAGAGGGATGCCTCATCCTTTGATATGGGATGGGTGAGCTAAAAGATACCTGTATAGATGGAGATTGGGGATAGAAAGCTGAGGACCATTATTCTTGCTGGCTTCAATTTTCTTGAATCCAGACATCCAGCTGGAACTGAGTGGCAGGATCAGGTTTTTTCTCTCCTCCTCCGTGCTCTCCATTCAAAGCCGCCAGTAATCACACATGCATGACTCATTCCTGACCACAGACAGAGCAGGGCCTCATCCATTGTCCTGACGGAGCCCCACAGCTCCCCGAGAGTGAACAGGGCAGGTCTGAGTCCACAGTCGCGTTGGGTCAACCTGGCTAAGTGAGGGGATCTGCCCAAGGTCACAGGGGGAACGAGCTACGCGGGCTGGAACTGGAAGCTGCTCTCCCTGCCCCGTCTCTCAGCCAGCCCACAGGCAGGAGGGCAGGAGGCACAGGCAGGATTTAGTGGGACCATCAGAAGAGCAGGTGCACTCTGCTGCTTCCAGGTCAGTCCTCGCCTGGCAGGTGCAGCCCAGGTGCAGATGTTTGCAAACGCAGCCAGGCCCCCTCCCAGCCCAGGGAGGGGGGCAGCCTCTCACTCTCCATTGTTATGCTTGGCTCTTCTTGTAGGGGCAATCTCTGCTGTCTGTTCCCCAGAGCAAGGAGCCTTTGATTTTCAGGAGCTCTGCGGCCCTTCCTGACTTTGATCTCTCACAAATCAGGTCTTCGCACACTCCCTAGAGAACGTTTTACATTTTAAAGGCTTGGAGCTGACTGTCTCTTTTGCTCACCTGTGGAGCTGCTCTTCCCCCACCCTCCCACCCCGGGCTCATCCTTCCAGAAAAACGGGCCCCTGGGCAACCTGCCCAGGATAGAGTCAGTGAAAACGGGCTGCTCAAGAGGGCTCCTGAGTGAATGAATGAGCAAGAGGCAGCACAGGTCAGAGGCTCACGCAGTCCCCTTCCTCAGCTCCGGGCCGAGGGGAGCACCCACTGTGAAGGGCAGAAGAGTCAGAGTAACCGAAACTGGGAAACCTCGCTTACCTGGGGGAACAGCACAGGAAGCTCTCGTGACACTCCACTTCGAGGCTTCCCGGCCTCTGAGAGGTGTGCTGGGTGGGCAACACCACCTCCCTCTTGCAGCTGGAGAAAGGAAACCTGGAGCAAGTCACCTGAGCAATTACAAAGTGGGCAGATTCAAGATTATAACACACACCTTCAGACTCCTTACCCTGGATCCATTAATCATGCCAAAAGCTCCTTAAGTAGAGCCAGAAGACCCCAAACAGGCTTGCCAGGGCCAGGCCAGCCAGGGCAGAGAACAGTGCCAACCTGACAGGGCGTCAGACTCTGTGGTACTGAACGTGGGCATTCCGATCTTGGCTCTCACTGGTATCAGCGGTTGGAATCTTGAACAATGACACAACCTTTCTGAACAGCTTCTGTGATAAAACCTGTCTGCCTGTATCACAGGGAATGTTGAATAAGGTAAATTATTGGAGATTGCTTTGTAAATTGTTAAGTGCTTCAAGCAAGTAAGTAGTTATTTCTGTTCATTCTTATTTCTCTCTCCAGATTTTGTTTGAGTGGGTCTGGGCTGTTAGGGGTCAGGAGGCTCTTGAGTGCGTGTCCAGGCTAGGCCAGGAACAGAATGTCCCATCCCTTCATTCTTCGGGATAAACCTTGTTCTCCACTGCCCTGTATCTATCCTAAAGGTGTTAGACATGGACAGACCGACCAGTCCTGCCACCCCACACTGATATGACAAATCCATATCTCAAGGTCCCTAGGCCCGCGATCTTTCCATAGTATACAGAAGTCTGGAAACGTCCATGCATCCTCCCACCCCTGTCCAGTGCCCTCACCTGGTCCTTATGGACTGAGAAAAACCTCAGCGGGCCTAAGCCAGAAATGTAGCGGGGCTTAGGAGAGCCCAGCAAACTGGTTAGTAAACAGAAGCGATTTTCCTTAATCAGGGCTGGTCACACGTGAGAGCTATAACTGTCCGAGTTCCACCTGCTGCTTTCTAATTCTCCTCTCCCTACCGCCCCACCCTCCAGGGACCTTGGCCTGGCCCTTCCCAGTGCTCCATTCCCCACCTGTTGCTGTGATTTCTCTGGTGGTGGGCAGGGGGAAGGGGCCTCCCAGAAACCAAACACCGGCCAGAGGCAGAGCCAGCCTCCCCCTGCCTGGGAAAGCTGACTGTACAGGGGGAAGTCCTCCCTAACTGGAGTTACCTGGGGCTCCTTTCCAGGGACCAACTTACAATCATAAGCAAGAGCCTTCTTCCCAGTACCATCCAAAGAAGGACAAAACTGGCTCACTGAGACCAAGTTCCAGCCTTGACATGTGTGGGGTCCCCGTACGTAAGGGTTTGCGTTCATCGCCCTGGTTTTCTGTCCAAGCCGTCAGATCTGCTTATTATTCTCGAATGCACACTACCGACTCCTGTCTCCTGTCTCCGCTGATGCTAGTCACTTGCCTCAAATTCACTCTGATATTTATAAATCTTTTTCACTTAGCATTTCAAAAGGCTTTCATGTCTATGATCTCATCCAATTGGATCATATCATGAACCTCACAGCCACCCCGGGGTTTTTTTGTTATTACTATTATTTAAATTATTATTCCCTGTTTCGTTTGAGGAACTGAGGCCCAGAGCGGCTCAATGACTTGTTCAAAGTCACATCAGCAGTTGCGGAAAGAGCTGGAATTAGAACAAGGACTTGGCGACTCCCCCTCCTGGGTCTCCTTCACTGCCCCACGCTGTGTCGCCTTCATCACTGAGACACCTACCTGGGAATCCTCAGGAGCTGCTCCTGCTCAGCCCCTGGGACTGTTTTTGTCTGGGTTAGAGTACCTCAATTACTTGAGGAATCGTCCCACCTCCTTAGCTCCTGAGATTTCGGTAGGACTGATCTCATCCTTTGGCTCTGCGTGTGACCACATGACCCGAGCTGGCCAGCCTGAGCAGTGAGTCCTTCCGGCCAGAGCCATTGGTTGAGAGGAGCATGGGACCCAAGGCAGCAACGTGAAATGCAAACCCAGGTCTTCTGCCAGAGTTGTCTACAAAGAAACCCTTTCTGCTGAGATGTCTAAATCTATGGCATGGGAGTGTGGAGTTACCGGACCACCACTCAGAGATGCCTGCCTGCAAGTGAGGCTGACGAAGAGAAGCTCAAAGCCAAGAGGGGACCCGAGGGAGGCCAGTCCTGAAGACACGGCTCAGGCTGCTGGAGTCCACCGTGCCTGAAGCCAGCTTGAGCCTGTTCCTGAAGCTGGTTTCAGTTGGTTTTTTGTCACCTGTATCATAACACAGAGCCTTGACTGATACAACCCCCCAACCCCTATGTTCTTCATAAATCCTCCTCTTATTCCTTGCTTCTAGGTTACCCTATATGGCCCAGCTCCTTGTTGCCCTGGGTTGAAATGTTCATGTCACATGCTTTAGTTCCCCCTGTTCTATTATTACAAGCAGTTTGAGGACAGGGACGTTCCCTTCTTTTCTCTTATTTGTGCAGTGAAAAGCACACAGGCTTTGGAGTCACGCCATCTGGTGTGAATCTTGCCTCTACCACAAGCTGAATGGTCTTGAATGGATAACCCTCTTGTGGAAATTAATTTTTAAAAATCTGTACGTTTTAAGTAAAAACCTTAAAATAGCAAACTTACCTTCCAGGCTTATTATAATGACCAAATGAGGTAATGTATATGAAAGTCCTTTTCAGGGCTAGAAAGAAGTATTCAAAGTCATGAAAGGCAAGGACCTACATCTAAGATTGCTCTATCCAGCAAAGGTGTCATTTAGAATGGAAGGGCAGATAAAGTGCTTCCCAGATAAGGTCAAGTTAAAGGAGTTTGTCATCACCAAGCCCTTATTATATGAAATGTGAAAGGGCTTATCTAAGAAAAAGAAGATAAAAAATATGAACAGTAAAATGACAACAAACTCACAACTATCAACAACTGAACCTAAAAAAACAAAACAGAAATATAAACAAACTAAGCAAACAACTAAAACAGGAACAGAATCACAGAAATGGAGATCACAGGGAGGGTCATCAGTGGGGGAGGGGGAGGAGGAGAAAGAGGGAAAAGGTACAGGGAGTAAGTAGCCTAAATGGTAGGTAGAAGATAGACAGGGAGAGTTAAGAATAGTATAGGAAATATAGAAGCCAAGGAACTTATATGTATAATCCATGGACATGAACTAAAGGGGGGGGGGAATATGGGTGGGAGAGGGTGTGCAGAGTGGAGGGGAATAAAGTGGGGGAAATGGGACAACTGTAATAGCATAATCAATAAAGTATATTAAAAAAAGTCCTTTTCAAAATCAAAAACGCCATTCCAATGTAAGAGATTACTCAGAACAGTGTCTAGTATGTAATATACACCATGACAGTGCCTGTTAAGAATAATTGCTAGACTCAGCTTTTGTGTGTTGCCTCCTTTGTTTGAGTTCTTTGCTTTATGAGCAGGTTACTGGCAAATTGGGAACAGAGCACGTGAATGCTCCAGCGATTGTTTTATTGCAAACTTGTCACTGGAGATCTTCATTAGCTGAGCATCCCTTACCAGGCGAGACAGGGTGTAGCCTCTGGGGGAGGTAAGAAGATGAAGGCATCTCTTCGTTTTCCATTGGCACTGAGGCCATCCTTAAGGATGGTTTGAGCACCATCCCTGAGTGGAAGCTGGTGTCAGAGGAGAGTAGAGCTGGGAAGTGGGAGGTGTCTACCATTGGAGGCTACAGCTGCTCATCTAGTGCCCCTCCTGCCCCCCAGTTTTAACCATTTACCAGGCCAAACAGAAGTGAGATCAGCTTAGGACAATATGCCCTCTGGGAGACACCCATGCGTTTCAGTGGCCTTCTTGCAGACCTTCTTTGGTGGCCACAGCGCTTTTGCATGCACATTTGAGGGACTGTGAGTGGCTTTAGTTCCTTGTTGGTTCCAGCTGAGAAAGAACTCCTGAGCTGGAAAGTGAGGTCAGTGTAGTTCAAAAGCAAGCTCCTGGTCTCCTCACCTTTTTCAGATTCCTGGCCACTCACCCAGGTGAACTTCACTCAGAGAATTTGAAAATGCCCCAAGGAAATAGTTGTTTGTTAAATCATTTCTGGGTGGAAAATCAGAAATGGATGTCTTAGCGTCATGTCATGAACTTCCTTTTGCATTTCTGTTTTTGCTCATGACTTTGAGCACTAATCCGTGCTAGATACTGTGCTAGAGCTCACGACATGCATCATGTCATTTAGTCTCAGCTTGTCTCTCTGAAGGAGGTTCTACAAATTCTCCACTATACAGAGGTTTAAGTAATTCACAGAAGGTCGCATTGTTAGTAAGTGGGAAAGTTGGGTCTTAAAGCCAGGTTTATTTTATTCTGGTGTTTGGTCTCTTCCTAGCTACCACTCCCATGCCTCCTTATTAACAACTGGCACTTGGTTGAATCATATACAACACTACATATATGTATATACGTATTATATAACACCATTAATTCATCAAAGTTAGGGACTGAGCACTATTTTCCTCTGCATGTGTAGTAGTGAGAACCACAGCAGAAAAGCCACACTGTGGTTCGTAGGTGGGTGGGTGGAATGATGTGGAGATGGAAAAGAAATGTGCTAAAGGGTCTCTGGTCTCAAGGACTTGACAAAGCATAAATACGTGAAAAACTGAAAATTATAATAAGAAAGTTCATAATACAGTCATGGTTATTGACAAAGGAATGGTAGAGTCTTGCAGTGTTAATCCTGTAAACCAAAATTAATTTTAGACCACAATAAGGGATAGGAATCATTTATCTGAGCAAGAGGAGCTGCAGCCTGGGAGACAAAGATTCAGGTGGCAACCTAAATTGTGTTTGAGGCAAAGGGAAGTTCCTGCCCAGGTTCCCAAGTGGGTCCATTATAGGTCAATGAGGTATCCGAATGGCGCAGTTCTGATTGGTCAGTGTAAATGCAAAGGAGGATACAATTTGTGTACTTCTGATTGGACGGGGCAGGTCTCAGTTCCTTGCAGAAAAACAAAGCCGGGGCTCCCCCGCACAGGCTGACCCAGAGGCACAAACCAGTAGGGCACAGCGCAGGGGAAGCAAGCTCAGTCGGAGGTTCTCCCCATCGTACAGAATACGTGAGGAGCCCCTGTCAGCAAATGGCTGCTAGACTCCTATTATTCATAAAATCTGGGCCCTTGGTGGACCATCTCAGCAGATAACTTCCTTCTCAGGGTTTACATCACATGAATCTTTCTTCCCAGGACCCACAATGCTCACAGAGAGAGACAGATGTCTTTGGGCTGGTTCACACTAGAATATGGCTGTCTGAGTTCTTTCGCCCCAACTCCCTATTTCACGCCTTCTTCTCAGGCTGGAAGGCAGTCCCTGGGATGCAGTGGCCTCCAGAGCCTGTCCCGTGTGCCCTTGGCAGGGGTGGTGGGGGCAGGAGAGCCACTAGTTGATGATGATTGATGACCATTCCCAGATTACTCTCAGCCAGTGTGTGGCCCTGAGCTTCCTCAATTTTCAACTAATTAGCTTCCCCCTTTCTTCAGTTTCTCACAGGCAAAGCCAGCTCTTGTTGCCTCTAATAAATATTTTGCCAGCTCCCACCCTTCTGGAGGCCTTCCTGTGGAATATGGAGGCCAAGGTCAGAGAGGAAGTAGTCCTTTCCTCCGCCTAAGCGTGACTGCCCCGTTCCCTCCCACTTCCCCCTCTCCAAGCTCCAGCCAAGGTCACCTCTAGTAGTCTTGGCTTCATCCTACCTGGGACAGGCCTCAGGCTCCCAGGTGTCATAAACACTATTTTATTGGCCTAATGAAACACTTCTCCCTCACTCCCCACCCTCCTCGGACTATCTCTGATTCCCTGATCTCACAGTCCCCCCAGCTGGGAACCTCCCTGGAGGCGCTGCTAACGCGCCCCGAGGTAAATCAGCTTTGCCTCCCTCAGATAAGGAACAAGTGGGAAAGAATAACTTAGCTGCCCGTGTTCCCAGGACTTTCTGGGAAAGTGGGCGAGATGCCAGACCCGATGGGTGAAGGTGGCCACCCTGTGATGTTGCCCTTTTCCTGAGAGAACTATCCCAACTGCTCCTTAGATTGAACTCCCCATCTCGCTGTTCCTCTGTCTCTGGAAAGCCTGCACGTGTTACATGCAGTTCTGTTGATTCAGGACCCAGCCCCAGGCCCAACCGTGAAGCATGAAGAGCCTCCCTGCTGGCCCCTAGCCCCCCTGTTCTGATCCCCTGAGACGCCCATCCCGCACCCTCAGTGACCCAGGCACGGCAGACACAGTCACCGTCTGCTGCGCAGTGAGCCTCCCCACCGCTCACAGGAAACACACTTTCAGAAAGCTGGGAATTTCCCCAGGACCCTGGTTTACTTTTTCCCCTCTAACTAATGTTCTTCTTCTTTTCTTTTTTTCACTTCGGGGGAAGAGGAGGAGAGAGAGGCAGAGAGAAGGCAGGCTAGAGGGAAGGGGATAACAGTGGCTTCGTTACCTTGCAGGCGAGCCCAAGTGATACTACATGGAGATGGTACCGTGTGTGTTGAAGATTCCTTATTGAGTGTTCCTCTTCCTCTTCTAGACTTCTGCCAGCAGCCAGGGGAAGGCTGCCCTGCCAACCTGGAGCTCCTTTCCTCCCTCTGTCTGGGTTTTAGGGGTAGAGCTCGGCCAGCTTCTGCACAGGGGGCTGGAGCCGAGGACTGATCAGTCTGTGTGTGTCCCCGAAGGGTCCCTTCTTTTTTTCCTCGCTTACATCTCTAGTGCTTCATCTCACCCTCTGCCCTCAGCCCCAGGACTAGCCCTGGTGGGGCTTTCACAGGCCCCACTGGCTCCTAGGGGGCAAAGATACACCTGGTGCTGCCAGGAAGCTGTTTTCTGCCTCTTGGGTCTGCTCCCCACAGGGTGTTTAGGGGTCTGGGTTCTCACACTGGGCTGCACGATAACACAGCTTAATTCTGTCCCATTCTATTGAACTCAGGATTGCATTTATTGGCTCTATGTAATGATGTGCAGTATAAGGCAAGAACCTAAGTCAGAGCTTTGGTTTTCTCCTTTGCAAACTGTGGACTAGATCAGAGGCTGTTCTCAGATTCCTTTGCATTGGGGAATTGCTGGGGAGCTGCTGATTTACCAGGCAGGTGAAAAAGTAGATTTTTCTGGGGGCGGGGGGAGGACGGGAGGGAGTGAGCCGAGAACAGAGGCTGCCTGTCCTCCCACATCCCTCCAGAAGGCACCATCTCATTAGTCACTCTCTGGACACATCACCGCTTCCTTCGTCTGGGGGACACTGCCTGCAATATGACCACCACGTTCACAGCCTGGCCAACCAAAGGGAGTTTGCACCTTGGTCTCCTAGACTTGGGAATAGGATAGACTGAGCTGGGAGACAAGACAATCTCACTCTCCTTTAAAGGGCATATTATCTACCCTAGTGGTTCAGAGATGGGCTTTGAAGCCAGGCAGATGGGAATTCCAATTTTGGCTCAACCCGTGGCCAGCTGTCTTCCTTTTCATGACTTTCTTCCTCTCCATAAGCCTCAGTTTTCTCGGCTGGAAAATAGGGATAAACATCGAGATCTCACAGGTCTGTGAGGAGTGGGAATAAATGAATAATGCTTGGTGCAGTGGCTAGCACAGAGTGGACACTCCAAAATGTGCGCCGTTGAGGGGCACTAACAGGCCTTTCTACTTCAGTGCAAATCCAAAGCGCTTCAGCTGCTGCCTTCTTTATTATCCTCCCAGGCCCCCTTGACTGCTTAACCTTTCCCTCCATCTGTGGGTGGACATAATCAGAAGACAGAGAGAGGGGGGTGTGAGGGGGACCCCTTGTCTCTTCCTGGAGCGGCCCCGACTCCAAGAGCTGCCCACTCCTTTTTCTCACCAGTGGAGCCCACCAGCCCCAGGAAAGTGGCAACCTCCCCTTTCCTTCCTCTGGCCACCTCCTCCAATGGCAGCCTCCTGGGCTGAGGGCCGCCGCCCCCTAGACACCCCATCCTCTGCTCTGCCAAAGCAAGTTAAAACTGGTGGACTCAGCTTTAATCAGAAGTCCCCAGTCCGAACAGGACAAAGAGATTCTCTTTAATGCAAACCTCCAAATGCAAATACACGAGCGGATGTACAGTCTTGGTATCTCCTGCTTCCCTTTCCTGGCTGAAGCAAACTCCTCTAGTGAGACCTCGGGGTCCCGGTAAAGAGGCTTTCCTTGCGATTGTATGTTACGCATTTGTGCCAAGGGACTCCTTCGTGCGTTGGTAAGTGCCCTTAAAACAGATTTTATAAATATTTCAAGCAGCATTTTCTATTAGATTCCATGTTATAGGAACTTCTGCTGCTCTCTGGGTAGCCAGTTTTTCAAGGGTCCGCTTCCTTTTAGCTGAAATCATGGTCTCCCAGAAGAGCCCCCGCCTCGGAAGTGCCCACTAAACAGTGCGGTTGACCCTGGAGCCCACACTAAGTTGCTCTGCGCTCTACTGGTGGGAAAGACCCAGGGAACAGCAAACATGGTCCTAGGGAAACTGTGTTTCCTTGTTGTGTTTGGTTAGTGGAGGTGTTCGTCTGGGAGGTAGCTGGGTGTTGAAAGCCATGGGGGGCGGAGGGGGAGAAGGAATTTGGGGGGCTGTTTCATCACAGGTGTGAGGAAGTCAGCTGATCGGGCCCCAAGGCTTTATCAGAATGAATCTTCCGCAAGCAGGGGACACTGACCTTCTGGCTGGAGAGCTTTCCTGAAGGGGCAGGAAAGCTCAAGGGCAAGTGACACAGAAGGGGCCTAGGCATCTGCCGGGAAGGCTTGCTTTCACTTCCCTGGAGGCTCTAGCCCCAGTACGACCGAAGGCCTGAGAGGTTAGCGAGGACACCAGGATACGCCAACAACAAGGGCGAATAAGGATGAAAAGCTGAAGTCTGGCATTTGAGGCCTCCCTCTCTTCTTGCCTCCGTCAGTCCATTGTCATCAGCTTCAGAGGGCTTTCTAAGGGTGCCTGCACCCTACTGGCTCTTGACTCCAGCCTCCTTTCCGACGACCTCCTGTTCATCCTTCACATCTCAGTGTAGGATTCTAGAAGCCTTCACTGATGCCTCCCACGCCCTCTCCTGCCAAGCGTTTGGGTTGCCCTGTGCACGCAGTATGGCAAAGGCCCTTTACGCGTCTGCCTTCCCCCGGAGACTACCTGCTCCTCACGGCAGGACTTTGTTTTGTAATGGCTCTGTTCCTAGCACCCACTACCCAACATTCAGTGGTTCGGAAGAAACCAAACAGCTGCCATTAAACCCATCACTGGGGCCTGGGAAGGATGGGAAACAGCCCCCAGTGGTCACTGGGCCACAGAGGAAGGGACCTGCCTGAGGAAGGGACCCAGTGGTGCCAGGCAGCTCGGGGTCCTGCTCTTGGGAGCATCCCTGCTGCCCAGCGTCTTTCAAAGCTGAAACAGAGAAGGGCACTCAGAAGTATGCTCTTGCTAGGGGGCTACGGAAACATAGAGGCTCACTTCCTATTAGCACGAGTTTGGGGCCTGGGTATTGCCTTCTGTGTAAAACAGCCAATAATATATATCTTTAAAAAACTAGGCTGACTTCTGATCCGTTTGTGCTCTGTCAGTTCCACGCGATCTTGTCTAGTCACCATCCTTGAGTCTGAGAATTCCTCGCCCCCAGCGGGCCTCTGGGTTCTGTCCATCACCCTGGCCTTCGGTTCAATGACTTCTGCCTTGAGGCAGCTTGAAACAATAGCTTGGCGGGGAGATACCACCCATAATCTGATTTTTCCCAGCCGGCATCTTCACAATAAGCCTGAGTGTCTCCTTTGTCTGAGGGAGAATGCTGAACAGGAGGTGCTGGGAGAGGCCTGGGGATCCAGATTAGAGTTCGGCTCAATCTTATCTCCTGCTCCATCTCCGGCCTCTGCCTCTGCTCCCACCGACTTTATCAAAAAGGAAAGAGTTCTGCTTTTTCAGCCCTGAAAGGCTTCAAGTTATGGGACTCAATCAAGTTAGATCTCTGAGTATAGACAGACAGACAGAAAGCACCTCTCTTGGCCACACTGTCTTGTTTTGCCTCTCTGTTTTCAGACAGGTCACCTTTAGTCTGAGCTGGCCCCATTCATGTACGCCCTGACAGAAGGCTTGCAAGAAACAAGAGATGCCAACATTCTGAATTTCTAGCATTTCCCCTGACACTGCAGCCTCTGTAAGCACAGGGCAGGTGACACTCGGACTGCTCACCACCATCTAACAAGAATCACCAACTTCCCCACGAGGAGGGCTGGGGCCCTGGGGCCCTCCCAGCTTCCCATCCCCCCCACCTGCCCCTCCTCTGTGCAGCCTGACTGTCGGTCCTGTTTCTTGCTGCTCACCAGTCCTGGTACAGACTTGCTGTCATTTGGAATTAGGGCAGCATGTGGTCATATGGAGGGAGATAGGTTCCCTGGACAATAGTAATTTTGTTTTGTTTCATTAGAAAAAAAGAAATTAGAAAGGGAATATTGTTCCTCTGATATTGAAAAACGTTTGTGTTATACTGCAGTGATTACCTTTATAACTTTGGTCCTCTGTTTTGTAGTTCATTATGAGCGATGACAAAATTGATGTATTTCCTTTTCTTTCTTTTCCCTTCCTCTCTCCACTATTACCTGCTATTAGTTCATAGTATTATCTTTTTAAAATATCTACCTTTGTACTGTTAAATGATATCTTTTGACCCCCAGCTATTGTAGAAACTTTAACTGCCTCTTTCAATCAACAAAATTAGTTTGTCTCCCATTTTCTTTGATTTCTCCCCTTCTAATTGTATTAGTTGATCCATTTTCGTATGGCCAGACCAATAATATTTGCATTCTGGTTTGTCACTGTAATTCCCATCTTTGATTTTATCTTGATTGCATAGGTACATTTATTTAATTCTCACAGCACATCATTTCACTGTAGTGTCCTAAGTTATCTCTCGCTTGGCCAAAGTTCATTTCTCGTAGTTTTCTAGGGAAGGGCTCATTGGCTTGCTCAAGCTTGGTTTTCTGTGGCCAAACATAGTTTAGCTGGATATAAAACGTTTGAGTCACACTTTCTCTTTTGTGTATCATGTAAGCGCTCTCTATTACCTTCTGACATTGAACGTGGCTGAAGAAATGTGGACTTATTCTTAATTTTACCCACTTAAAAGTATCTTGATCTTTTTGTTTTGCTGACTAATGGAGTCTTAATCTTTAAATCTAAAACTTTACTAGAGTGACTCAGTGTTGATTATCCTTGATCAATTTTCTCTGGCAACCATTGGTATTCATCAATATATAGACTTAAGTTTTGTTTGTTTTTTTTTTAATTTAGGAAATTTTTAGCCACATTATATCTTTATTTGTGTTTTGTTTTTTGGTTTTCTTCTATGGGTCTGCAATCATGTAAATTATTGGATTGTTTTTCTATCTCTTAGGTATATATTATTTTCTTTATTTCTTCTTGTCTTTTATTTCCATCCCATTTTGTTGATTTTTTCTTTGTCCTTTAATATTTTTCCACAGTCTAGACAATATTTGATGCTTTTCCAATTTTATTTTTATTTTTATTTTTATGATAGCTTGGTTTTATTTTATCTTTTTCCTTCTGTTATGCTAACCATGCATAAAAGCCAGTGTCTTGCCATTTTTAAGTATAAAAATTTCATACATTTCAACATAACACTTTTCCCTGAATTCAGCTAGCTCATATTTTATTTGCTTCTGTCGCCGTACCACATTTCCTCCCTGAGTTCTTGCATTTTTACTTTGTCATCCTGCTTCACAGAGGCAATTGCTTCAATGAATTATTTTTAATTCCTGGAGAAATGCTTATTCACAACTTCGGTCTGTTTCATAGCAACAATTTTGTAGGCAGGATTGTTTATTTCTTATAAAATTGTGCTGCTATTATCTTAGTTTTTGTTTTTGTTTATATTTTTGTTTTTAATACTTTGTAAGTTCTTGTTTAATTTTTGTTTATATTTTTATTTTAAAATATTTATATTTTAATTTAATTTTTGTTTATATTTTTGTTTTTAATACTTTGTAAGTTCTTGTTTAATTTTTGTCTTTTAATACGTTTAATTTCCCTAAAGGCAGCAGTAGGTCACTGTGAATGGAGTGGGGGGGTGGAGCTGCAAGTCACCCAGACTAGCTCTTTGTCGCGTCCCAAAGTCTTCCCGGCCGCCGCAGGGACAGACCACTCCCTCCCTTGCGTGTGTGCAGTTTTCCCCAATACCCTCTGCACCTAAACCGGTCATGTACGGAAGGGCTTCTGACGCCAGATCTGTTTACTTTAGAGCCCGCACTAACTGTTGCAGATTATAGATGTATTCTGCATTTTGGTGTGCACACTTTACTTCTCAGGGTGGACTTTTGTTGGTGCTTTCTGCGATGTGCCACTGCCAAGCCCTCCCCTCTTTCTCATTCCTCATTCCTGCCTTCTGCTTGATTTAACCTCCCTTTACCAAGCTTTCCACATACTTCACAATATGCGTATTCTGTCTTGGAGGATAGTAACAAGGTACAGAGTCTAAGACCGTGAACTCTACAGTCAAACCTCATTTTAATTCTAGTTCTTGATTCGTTATCTCTGTGACCTCATGCCGATTACTCAGCTTCTTGTGGCGCAGTAACCTCTTTGGAAAACGTGGCATAATGGCTGCATCTACCATTTAGTGCAGGGTTAAATCACTTAGTGGAATTGAAGTTTTTAAAACAGAACTTGGTACATAGTAATTGTTATAGAAATGTTAGCTATTACTATTGTTATTGTTTTTTCATCAAAAACGTCATTGGTTGGACTTAAACATTTTCCTTTTGTTACTTTTGCACGTTTATTGATTTTTAGAGGGTGGGGGGAGAGAGAGAGAAACACTGATGTAAGAGAGAAACATCCATCAGTTGCCTCCCATACACACCATGGCCAGAGGGGGGACCAAACCCACAACGCAGGCGTGTGCCCCAACTGGAAATGGAACCTGCAACCTTTTTGTGCACGGGAAGATTTTCCAACCAACCGAGCCACCAGGCCAGGGCTTCTTCTGTTATGTTTGGATGATGTTTTCTAGAAAGAAGAAGAAAGTGCTGACTTAATCAGCCATCTTCACACCAGCATAATTACCTTCCCTTGTACGCTGGCTGCTTATGCCCTTGGTGGCTATTGATCCTCAGTCATACATTTATCTTTAAGGATGAAAAAAAATTCACTTGATTAATGTAGATGGCTCCCATGGGTTAGTTACTTCTGCCTTTTCTGGCCTTTGTCCATCCTGAGACTCCTGCCGACCTGTCTGGGCAGGTGTGCCGGGCGTGACATACTGTGGGCTTCCCTTCAGGGTGTATTGTGAGCTGTGGAAGTCTGGGTTCGAACCATTCCTCTCAGAAACTTGAATCCCTTCTCTGACCAATGCCAAAACAAGGAGGGCCCTATTCTCGGGCATCAGCTTCCACTCTGGGAACTCTAGGCCCTTCTAGGCAGATTGGCTTGATTTCTTCGGAGAGTATTTCCTGTATTCCACCATTCAGCCTGGAGATAAACGGCGCACTGCTGGTGGGGGCGGAGGAGGCCGACAGTGCAGCCATTCACAGGCTTTTTGCCAATCAGCTCGCAGGCAGGGCGAACCACAGGCTCTGTCTTCGTGGGAGGGGGGCCATCGGTCTGCAGGCTTCCTTTTAGGGAGCAGGCGGTAAGGCAAGAGGTGTGGACAGGAGCCTCTCAAAGTCAGCAGGGACCGAAAGTGGGAGTGGGAGGAGCCCCCAAAACCAAAGGCTGTTCAGATCACAGCCAAGGAGAACGGGAAAGGGCCAGTGCTGGGGACCTGAGATTCTCATTTAGGTCCCAGCTGTGAGGCAAGGTTGGGAAAGGGAAAAGAGGGCAGGAGGTCAGAATATAAACACTGGAATGAAGTTGAAAGCAGTATGTGTGGTGGTTCAAGAAAGTGGCTATAAATGTTATAAAAGTGTCAGAAGCTCATTTTTTATTTTTATGGGGCACTGGCTGTCTCTGATGTGGGGAGGAATCAGAGGCAGATCTAAGCGTGAAAACAGCCAGTAGACCGAACACTTGTGTATCTACTTCTTTTCATATGTGGGCAAGACCATCCTTCTTCCCCTCTGAAACAACGGTTTCTGTACGTGCTAGCTGAATGGGGGGATGGTTAAGTGTCTACCATATCCTTTATGAATGTATCCAAATGCAAGGCACATTCTCACCTTGCATCTGGTTCAGGTCTAACAGTAAGTGAGAAGCCAACAGAATAGGATAAGAACTGGTCCCTGAAGAATTGTAGTTGACAGTCATGGTTCAGATCCTCGCTGTTGGGAAATTCACAGAGGGCTTCACAAACAAACATCTTTGCCCCCAAGAAGCAGACTCTGGGAAGTGTGTGTTTTTCTTGAACAGTGCAAAGTCAGCCTGGACTCCAGTAATGCAACTGGATCAGAAAGATTAGCCCATCATCTGTTTCATCATCATTGGCATTTGCAAGAAGGAAAAATATAATAAAGCCAGGCAAGACACTTGAAATGTAAAAATCAGTCATTCATCCTCCCTTTTTTACTGAAAGGTAGGGTCCATTGTTTCTCCACTCCCTATCTATTGCTTATGTGCTCACAGTAAAACTGTCAACTTACGTGAGAGGTAACTGGTGAGCTTTAGATTTCTTCTTTTAGATTCAGTGTTTTCCAAGACATTTTGTGCACTACACATTCCATGAAATGCTCTATAAAATATAAGGTTTTGTAGTCTAATAAATGTGGGAAGTACTGCTTTATTTTCTTCTTAGAAATTAATAATGCATTAATATGTTAAAGAATCTAAGTTCTACAATATGAAAGTTTATGGACTTTGTTTATATAAGAGTTTCTTAAACATGAGCTATTTTTTTTTCTATATAATTCCCAGCATTCTGCAGATTGCACACAGGAAGGCTTTTTCACTCTAGTGCCCACGGCCAAGGCCGAAGCACCCACTTGGATGGTGCCGAGCGCCACAGCCGGACTCTGTGGGCCAGGATTCCTGGGCTCCCTGCCTAATTCCAGGAGAAGCTTTTCTGGTGTCCCTGAAGACAGCCTGCTCCAGAAAATCCAATCTCCTGAAAACTCAGCCCACTGGCTGTTTATCTTGAAACTAATATGCCCGTAACTAATACCCTTCCCCCTTGTTATTCTTAAGAAGGTGGAGTCTTTAGCATTTTCTCTGTATCATATCATGGCATCTGCAAAGAGACAATTTCACTTCTTTTCTGATTTGGATACTTTTTATTTATTTTTCTTGCCTAATTGCTCTAGCATGGACTTGAAGTGCTATGTGGAATAAAACTGGTTTAGAGTGGGTATCCTTGTTCTTTTTTTTTTTATAGACTTTATTTTTCAAGACCAGTTTTAGGTTCACAGAAGAACTGAGAGAAAGGTACAGGGACATTCCCAGAGGCATCCCCTACCCCCTTACATGCACAGCCTCTCCCCTTATTCACACCCCTGACCAGTGCAGTACATTTGTTACAGATGATGAAACTACACTGACAAATTATCATCCAAAGTCCCCCATTTAAATCAGAATTCACTCTTGGTTGTGTACGTTCTATGGGTTTGAACAAATTTATAAGGATGTGTATCCATCACTATGATAATGTACAGAAGAGTTTCACTGCCCTAAACATTCTCTGTGTTCCTCCTATTCCTCCCCACTCCCTCCTAACTGCTGGTAACAACGTTTATTTCCACTTAGCTGTCATCTTCTAAGTCATGGGAGTCACTGTGGGCTGCGAGATAGGAACTGATAGAATTAGAAATACTCCTTGAAGGAAGGAAATGTGTTTTCTTCCGTGTTACATTTTGTGGCTGGTCAGGCTTGGCAGACTAGGCCCTCAGTGACTATTGACTGGCAGACTGAGCCTACATTACAGATGTTTTCTAGGGCCAGTCCTTTTATCTGCAAAAGCAGAGTTTGTAGACTGAGTTCTCCCTGAGCATATCAGAGGCCCTCTCCCCCTGTGTTCATAGTCATATGGACAGATCACCCAGAGACCTGCTCATCCACCGTTATCTCCCCAGGGCTCCACTGCCGCCTTTTCACCATTTCCAGACTCTGCAGTGACACCGGTGAGAACAAAAGAGAGGCTGGGCCCTGCTCGACTGGCTGTTCCAGCCCCAGCCTCTTTCTGCCTTTTGTGCTCCACAGTCTGACGAGAGCCACTGACCTTCAACAGGCTGAGCAAATTATATTCTGCTAATGAGCTTAATTACCTAGTTCTCTGTTTAAGATAAACTTTAAAATTTTGTAAAGGCCTTGAAAACCCTTTGTTGCACTTGCAGGTACTTGTGGCAAAATGCTAGAACTGCTCCCACCCCACGCAACCCAGCAGCTGTGACTGCCCGGATAATGAGGCTGGTGCTCACCTGCCTCTTCACACTTGGGGCTCCTGTGGAACTCCACAGCAAGTGGGCAGGATGGCAATTATTATTCTCCTGCAAGTAAGAAACTGAGGCCTATGAGCGTGAGTCCCTTTGGCCTCTTCCAGTGCTGGTCTGGTTCCCTTCGGTTACATGATGCTCTCCTTACCTGCACTACAGGAAACATGGCAGTCCCTCCCTCGGGAACCTTTTAAAGTCTGCGTTTACCAGAAGGGGCTGACTGGAGGAGAACATGTCACTGGAAGCATTGACTGTCTTTTCCAGTTCTCCATAGGAGAAACAGGCCCAGAGAAATTTGTGGGTCCCTCAGGAAAGTGGCAGCTCCAAGGGTCCCATCCTCCACACGTACTATCTGCTGGTGACTGTCTTTTCCAGTCTTAAAAGCTGCTCCATCAATCAAGCTCCATTTCTTTAACAACTAGTCCTTATCCTGCTCAGGCTGGGCTTTGGAGAAGTGCCTATGTGACTTGTATTTGCATGTGAATCACCTGGAAACCAACGTTCTTTCCTCCCTCCCTCCTCCCTCTCTCCCTCCCTTCCAAATGCTGGTCATTGCCCACCAAATTAATATACTCATCAATGAGTTGTAACTTGGCAGTTTGAATAACATGGAGCTCAAAGGCAAGCTTGGGTTTTTCTTATTTTTCAGTCCATCTTTCGTCCTCCTTCTATCTCTGGGTACATGCAATATTCAATAAATGTTTATTTTAAAAAGGGATATTTGTTCCCCAACAAGAGCAAAACCTGGGAACACAAAACATTGACCTGGGAATTATTGTGGCAGCCCATGCAAATGCCAATAATTATTTAATGTCAAGTTAAAACACAGAAGACCAAGCTACTGGGTCTTCCATCAGGACCATCTGCAGAAGCATGATTTCAGTGAGAGCCCCAAGCATTTTCATATTGAGACTCTATATTTACTAAAGCTGCCATCTTTGACCAAACAGCTTTGGTCGGAGAGCCACAGAGAGAGTTTGGGAAATAGCCCTTGGCTGTCATACCCAAATCAAAAAGTGTTCAGTTTAAAGCCAGTGAGTGGGGTTTCTTGTAAGGAGTGTTGGGAGGCAGGTCTGGGGGCAAAATGTCTTCATTTTTGTTCTCTCTCTCTTTCCTCTCTTCTCCCCATTTTCCTGCATCTTCATGTTTTTTTCCCAGTATATTTCATGTGCTCACATCTCTCTTCTCAATCTTTGCATCTAAACATTTACAAATCTATAAAAGCTAAGAAATGCAAATGATTAAGAAGTACCATACTACAGGAAGAAGTGTGAGCTTAATTTTTAATAAAAGGGTAGTGTGTGGGTTTGATAATCAACCATTTAAACAAGAAACAGAGTATGTTGCTCAGGTTGGAGCAAAGTGGGCAAGAAGGAGGGAAATTACCCTCTTCCTTCCACTATATTGAACAATTTACATGGTCAGAGGCTACCAAGGAGCTGCTGATTCTAGGAACTGAGCCAAGTCCAGTCAATTAAGAGGAGTCAGGGAGTGTTTAAGATCTAGTAAAACCATCTATCATTAGAATTGAAGCACTCAACAGAGCCCTGAGTCTCATCACAAATTTTTCTTGACGTTGGAAAAATTGACTTTAGGGAATTAAAAAAAAAAGGTTCTGAGGTTCTTGACTGGAATTTTAACACATATCTTGCAGCTTGATTACAGCTAGAAAGAAGGAAGTAACTCAAATAAATCCATGTTTTCAGCCATTCCACACAACCATAAAGAGTAAACTGCCAGGGAACTTGTTATAGGTTTCAGAATTGGGAAATGGGTTTATAGAGATGGTGACCCCCAGAAAGATCTCGCCTGAAATGGCTAAGGGCTATTTTGAGGCCATTATCTTCAGTTTTGAGTTGCACTTCCTTATTTCTCAGACCCCTTTTACAAAAGAAAAATTAAGAGACCCCTGCTACATGTCCCGAGTTTTGATGCCGTGAGACACCATTATGTAATCTTATGAAAGCGAGTTGACCTCTCTCAGCCTACATTGCTGTCGCTAGGAAAAACCAAATGTGTCAAAGCACAGGGTGGTCTTCCAATGCAGATCCAAAGTATATGTGTAGATAAGTTCACCTAACACTGGTTTAGGGAAGAAAATTCTGTGTGACTCCTGAGCTAATACTTGAACTGGTGGTAGTAGTAATAGTAGTGACATTTTATTCTTGGTAGGGGGATGAAGGAATTGTGGATAAAAGAATTCCGCTGATTAAAAAGGCAAACCCTAGCTCAGTTCCCGCCTGCTCTGCTAGACCTGTGCTTGGTGGGGAGAAGAGGGGAGGTGACAGGTATGGACGGTGAAGCTTGGCCTTGGTATTGGAGACAAATATTAAATCTTGATTTGGCCTCCTGTGCCTTGTTCTTCATCAAGTCGTCAATCCACGTGACCCTCCCCTCTACTCCAAGAGGACGACCATTGTCACTGCCTGCCACATCTCAGGGGCATCTCAAAGGTCTTTGCCCTTCTGCTCTCTTCCTACCGAGGAGAGAAACTTTGATAAGTTGGGGAGAGGCCCAAGGACAGTATGAGTGGTGCTTTTAAATCCATGCCATGTATTATATCTTGGAATTCTCTCTCCCTCTCTTCTCTCTCTCTCTGCTTCTCTCTCTCTCTGCTTCTCTCTTCTCTCCATCTGTCTCCTCTCTATCTCTGTCTCTGATCGCTGTTCTCTCTCTCTTACATATATATAACTTTGTTAAAGGCCAACTTGAGGCTATATCCCGCCTGGGAAGACTTGGGATGGATGACTGTGTAGCTTTTGCTTCTTCATCCTCTAATGAGAAAATTTCTCCCCTTCATGCCCACTTCCTTCCTTTTGGTTTGCCTGTGCATGCTGCTGAGTGTTAAGCTCTCGGGGGCCATGATTTGGATGTGGTACTAGTATGGAGGAACTGGGGTCTGCATGTAACAGCAAAAAAAGACAGCTCCATGTGACCCTCTCTATGTCCCCAGAAGGCTACCTGAGGTTTGGGATGAAAGACCTGTAGTCAGAAACAAAGTCACTGAACATAGCTCAGATTCTCCAGGAATCTAGTGGGGAGATGGGTGGCTGGTCTTGCCATGTCACAATCTCTTTCCTGAGACATGACAAACATTTCTCAGGCTCAAATGCTCCTTTGAACATTGGCTTCTGCTCTTTTCCAGGGTTGGGATGCTCCCCTCCTATCAGTCCCATTATTGCCATATTACATTGCAACCCAAGTCCTGGTGTTACAATTACAGGACACTGCTCCTGGCCACTCCTCCCTCCACTCCAGCCTCAGAGTCTTCTCTCTTCTCCATGCCACTGTAGCATCTCTTTACCTACGGTTTAGGAGGGGGGTTACTGGATTCCACTTTGGGTGTGTTTATGTCCCTGACTGTTTCAGGTTGGTAAACCATATTATTTCTACCAGACTGTAGGTTTCACCTGCCTCCTCCATCTCCTCCCAGGGCCCAACTCAGTGCCCTGAGCACAGAGAGTGTTAGTAGCCCTGGTGATGTCTCATGACTGGGAAATGAGAAGGTCAATTAGATGACTGTCATCTCCCTCCTCTGGTGGCAGCAAAACCCAGACTAAATGAGAAATCCCACCTGTGCCAGAAGCAATCCTATACAAGAACTTGTCAGGACCCCAAGGCAGCTGTTTGAGGTGTCCAGCCAGAGGAAAGCAGGACTTCCCCGAGAGCGAGCCCTGGGGTACAGCTGTGCTCTCTGACGTCCAATAAAGGAAGAGAGCAGCTGTCACTGGGTCCTCTGAAAGCTCTTTCAAGTCCTCAGACCCTGTGAGGATTTGCTCCACTTTTAAAGAGGATACTCTGTTTCCAAAGAGTGGACCATTAAAGAATTAGTGCTTCAAGCTAATAAAGTCCAGACCTTAGTTCTGCTACAGAAACCCCACCCAGTGACTGTACTGGTTTCCCAGGGCTGCCATAACAGTGAACCACCAACTGGGTAGTTCCAACCACAGAAGTTTATTTCCTCACAGCTCTGGAGGCTGAAAGTCTAAGATTGAGGTGTCAGAAGGGCTGGTTTCATCCTGAGGTTTTTGCTCCTTGGCCCGTAGATGTCTGTCTTCCTTCCATGGCTTTTCCTGTCTGTGTCCTCACCTCCTCTTCTTATAAGGACACCTGCCATATTGGATTAGGACCTCCCCACCCCCCACCCCCCATTTGATATCATTTTTATCTTAATTACCTCCTAAAAGTCCTCATCTACAAATTCAGTCAGAATCTGACACACCGGGGTTAGGACTTCAACACATAAATTTGGGGGGATACAACTCAACCCATAACAGTGACTTTGGGTAAGGTTGAATTTCACTCAATTGAATGTTATTCATTTCCTTCAACAAGAGGTATTGAGCACCAACACTTCACCAGGCCCTGTTTGGATGCTGGGAATATAGCAATGGACACAGTAGGCATTCTGATACAGAGAGACAATAAGAAAAAAGATGTGGCATGTTGAACAATCATACAGTCTATGGAAGAAATTAAAGCGGGGTTGAGGCATTGGGAGTGTTATCTAACCCATGCCCCAACGTCAGGCAGGACTGGGCACACATCCCTGATGAGGGTGGACACATAGAGGAGGGGGCGGTGGAGTGCCCCCGACTACGGAAACACACAACTTGAACAGAGACAATGAAGACATTGAAATTGTGAAATATCTTGCCTGGGTTCAGTCAGCAGTATGAATGGGGACTGCAGCCGAGAAATCCAGAGAAGGCTGAGACTCAAAAGAGCCTCAATGGAAGAATTAGGGAAAATCACCAAGAAAAAAGGTGCGTCCTTAGAGGCCAAGGCTAAGATGGCCTATACCCTCGTATTCCCAGCTACTAAGTATGAATGTGGAAACCGGACAATTGGCTGATAGGAAAAAGATTAATTCATCTGAAATATGGTGCTGGAGGAGAGCTGTGTGGCTACTCTGGACGGACTATCAGCAAGAAAAACAAGTGGGTCCTAGAGCAAATTAAGCTCAAAACATTGCTGGAGGCAAAAATGACAAATCTGAAGCTGCCCTAATTCAGACACATCATGAGAAGGCAGAGTTCTTTGGAAAAGATAACGATGCTGGGAAAAAGAGAAGGCGGCAGGAGAGGGAGACCAAACAGGAGATGGATTGAGTCCATCCGAGAAGCCATAGGCAGGAGGCTACAGGAGCTGAGCAGGGCTGTTCAGGACAGGACACTGTGGGTGTCACTCAGTCACAGGGTCACCAGGAGCTGGAGCCAGATCAACAGTAGGTTAACACACACAGCAGAGTGTAGTAGGGAAGGATGAGCTTAGAAAGCCTCTATTTTTGAGTATTAACTCTGCTTTTTCCACAGATGCAGGTGTGATGTTCTCCCTCCCTCCTTCCCGACCAATACAAGCCCAGAATCACCAGGGCCTCTGTGAGCACGGCTGTGGCTGGTTTTTGGCAAATGAGGGTCCCTGGTGAAGAAATCATCCAAGACACGCACCCTACAGCTTGGGAGCTGGGAGCACAATCATCCCCTGTAGGTTTCACCTGCATCCTCCGTCTCCTCCCAGGGCCCAGCCCGATGCCCTGAGCACAGAAAGTGTTAGTAGCCCTGGTGATGTCTCATGACTGGGAAATGAGATCCCAGTAATGGACGAAAGCCATTACTGTCATTGAGAACCTGACAATCCATTACTCTCATTACTGCTGAGTGCTGACACTGATTGCAGACTCATTATGTGCCAAGCACTGATCTTGCGCCTCCTCCTCAAAGCCCGAAGAGCACTATTTTTTTTCTCACATTTACAGATTAGGAAACCGAGGCCCAGAGCGGTTATGTAACTTGCTGCAAATCCGTCAGAGCGAATTCTTAGCCACTCTGCTGAGCTGTCCCGGGAAGGGTAGGCCACTGACAGAGTTGGAGTTGAAAGTTGGTTTTCATTGGCTTCCTAAAACTTTTGTCCCCAATTAAAGCTGCCAGCATTTCACCTTACCAAAAAAACTAATAAATCTTATTTCCGATAAGTGACTACCAACATTAAAACATGCAACATTTTTTCAACATAAATTTTCCCGACAATTGTAACTCAGTCCTTTGATATAAGGCACGAACTGCTGCAGTCTGTCCACAGTGACGAAGACAGCCCCGGGCAGGAGTCCAGCAGCCGGGCCTTGACAGCAGCGTGGAATATTTTACAGCAGTTTCAGGAAGTCGCCCTAGCTGTCCCAATTACAGTGAAGTCTTCCTGAGGGCATCTGTCGCAAGGGGCCTTAACACATACTCCTCCTGGTGTGTAGTGGCCACTCAGTGCAAATGCACAAATGGACCACGTGGACAAGAGAAGAAGTCCTCCTTTAAGCAGTTTGCTTTCTCAAAGACATTGTCGCTCTCTCAAGGAACTCTTGGTCAGTGTTTTAAGGCCTGGTCTTGCTTCTGTGGATAGTGTCTCAACCACAGAAATCCAAGCCCCTTCCCTTTTTTCTCAAGGTGAACCTTTGCTTTGGGGACAATGTTCTCTTTTGCTAAGTATGATGACCATAGTTCAGCTAAAAGCCAGTGATGAGTGTTTATTGGGCAGGTTGAACCTACTTTATATGGTTTTAGTCATTTGGTTTCTACATCAGTGGATTTCCAGTTCATATCTTTTGCCCATTTTTCTACTTTTTGTGGCCTTTTCCTCATTTATTTTAAAGACTTCTTTATATATTCTCAATATGAATCCCTTGCTAACTGCATGCTGGCAAATACCTTTTCCCAGTTTGTGACTCATCTTTTTACTTTATTATGTGAAAATTTTAATTTTAAATTTGGGTATATCCATTTCTCCTTTATGACATATGCTTTTGATTCTTTTTAAACACTTATTTTTAATTTTAGTTGACATACAATATTATATTCATTTCAGGTGTACAATATACTCATTTAACAAGTGATCAGCATCATAAGTCACTGTACAAAGTTATTATATTATTGACTATATTCCCTATGATGTACAGTACATCCCTGAGACTTTCTTTCAATAACTGGCAGTCTTAAACATTATGTACAGATTCCACTTCACATTTCATACTCTACTGACAAAAATTATTCATCTGTCACTTTTCTAAAAGTGTTGTTTGAGATTTTATAATTGTTGTTTTTACACATACTTTTCAAAAGGCAAAGGGCATTAGCTGCCTCGATAAGGAGGTATCTGCCCCCGGAGCACATAGCTGTGTTTCTTAGGAGCAGGACTTCTCTCCTGCTTGTGGTGCTGGCATTGAGTGGCTGAGCACAACCCTAACTCTAGAATCCACTTAGATCTCACTTGAGGGGCTGCCAAATATTCCCCATCTAGCTCTACCAAGTCATTAACACTGCAATTGCTTAAGCACCTAAGAACTAAAATCCTTTCCATCCCGGTTTCCTCTGGGGTGCTTTGGCATATCTATACCTGTATCTAACTATTGATCTATTTACCTATCTAGATTGTGGAGCTGGCACATACTATGTGTGTGCCATAATAACTGATATTTTCTATTTATGTTGTATATGGGGCACTATTAAAAATTAATGTAGGCTTTCAGAACATACTGAAGCTAGCCCAGAGGAGGCAACCCTGGTCCCACAGCATAGGGTGTTAGAATATTAGAATAGGCTAGGTTATGATGTGCTATCAACAAGCCCAGGAGCTTAACTCTCAGCAGGGGTCAAGAAACACCAGGATGCTCCAAACTTTTTCTTTTTGTGAAGATTTTATTTATTTATTTTTTAGAGAGAAAGGAAGAGAGGGAGAAAGAGGGGGAGAGAAACATCAGTGTGTGGTTGCCTCTCATGTGTCCTCTACTGGGAACCTGGCCTGCAACCCACGCATGTGCCCTGACTGGGGATTGAACCGGTGACCCTTTGCTTCACAGACCCATGCTCACTCTACTGAGCTACACCAGCCAGGGCAGGATGCTCCAAACTTATAGCTGCACCATCTCAACATGAGGCCTCCTCATCACTGGGCAGGTGAAGAGACAGCTGGAGAATTGCTCTGGCTCTTCTATGCTTTGGCCTAGAAGAGGGACACATCACTTCTACCCACAGCTCATTGTCCAGCCTGTGTCATGTGACCCTACCTAACTGCAAGGAGGCTGGGAGTGTGAAGAAGCAGATGGACTATTTACTAAGCATCACAGGAGGCCAGCCTGAGACTAACAGACCATCCACAAAATTTGCACCTGTATGGCTCAGTGGATTGAGCACTAGATTGCAAAGCAAAGGGTTGCTGGTTTGATCCCCAGTCAGGGCACAAGCCTGGATTGTAGGCCAGGTCCCCAGTTGGGAGTGCATGAGAGGTAACCATACACTGATGTTTCTCTTGCTCTCTCCCTCTTTTCCCCTTTCTCTAAAAATAACTAAATAAAATATAAAATCTAAAAAGAAAAAAGAATTAACTGTACCCATAGCTGATATTTTGAGTCTTGCTTAAATCTCACAGGACAAGATACCTTGCATGCAACTACTAACTAGGAAAATCTGCCTCCTGAGATGAGGGGACAGGGAGGAAATCAAGAATGTATAAGTCATTGGAAGTAAGACAAAGAAAGCACTAAACATCAGCTATGGCTTAGACTGTATGGCTTCTCATTTATAGGTGGAGGGTGTCAACACTGAGAAGTAAAGCAAAGCAAGACAATACAAGGGTTTCCAAGAAGCTTAAGCTAAATAATAAGAAATATTTCCCATGTGGATGGAACTCATGGTCTGTGAAGGAACTGGTTGCTGAGAAGCCACTGGAGTGGTTTACTGACAGGCTAAAAGGTGTTGCTGCCATCAATAAAGAAGTTCTTTGTTGGGGTGGGCTCACAAAAGAAGAGGAAGAAATGCAGGCCAGAGATGCAAGTACATATGTATTTTTCCAAAGTCCTATGAAAGAAAACTGAAAGAGATTACCCAGTCCTCCATGTCTTTATACATTCTGCAAAAACAGTCATGAAGTTGGTATTTAGGACAAGAACAACAACAACAAAGGTGAAAACCAACCACTGGTGATTTTTAGAAAAGAAATAAGAAGTTGTAGGGAGAAAGGGGAAAAGTTAGCAGAGAAGGAGTGTATGGAGAGGCGAGCAATAGTTGTTTTCCGACTGCAGGAGATAAAATGCGTATCTAGGAGGTAAGCCTGACCTTCCTGCGATGCGTGTATCAGACTCCCGAGTGCAGAGACAAAGGGAAGAAGTCACAGGGGAGAAGGAACCAGAACGCAGTGGCTGTACGCAAAGTGAAGCCATTGTGGGTGACAGGAGAGATAATAGAGGGAAGTGAAGTAAATAGAGCGAAGAGTAAAGCAGGGCGATAAGGAAGCACAGTGAAGAGGGGAAAAAAACAGGGGGAGGGCTGAGATAAATCGCCCATAAAGAAGTCTTCAGCAGAAGCCGACAGTTCCGGGAGGAAGTTTATCTGGGGGTACAGAGTCTTTGGGGAGCCTTGCGACTTCAAACGTGTGAAAAAACAGACTGCTGGTGTCCAACAACCCTGGTCCCGGGCCGTGCTGATCACAGAGCAGTCACTATGTATTGTGTCCTTTCCAAGAGTCCAGGGCGGTACAGGGTATTCTGGGTACACACCACTCTGAGCTCAGTACCATGGGCTCCAAAGTAAGACTTACAGCACATTGCAAATAAGATCTGATACTGAGGGTGTATGCTGTGTGCCAGGTCCTGTTCTAATAGCCTTCCATGGGACAAGCTGTTCAATTTTGGGGCCAGCCCTATCATCGCCTTCCCGTGCCCCCATTTCTTCCTCTGTAAACTGGGTGTATTGGAGGACTCACTGAACAGTCCTCTAAGAGGTAAACTGAGGCAAGAACTAATGTCATCATTTGCAGGTGGGACCAGTCCCTGCTCCTTGGCTTTGATGGAAAGAGTTTCACACTTGGGAAGACAAAAGGGGCAGAGAGGCTGGCAGATGAGAAAGGAGAGGGAAGAGGGTTGGCGGTCCCTGTAACTTCTGCCACTCAATTGTAGACATGCCACCCTTACTGCTTGGCTCCTCTGTAGGTCAATGTGAAAAGGGAGACACCCTTACTGTCACCCTTACAGTAAGCGGCCTGCTCACTGTTCCGTATAGGTCCGGTCTCCTCGTCTGGGCCTAAGGAAACAGAGGCTCAGTGAAGCCCCACGGTGGCCTGACGTTCACACAAACAGAAGCAGAAGGAGAGAGAACTCGGGCGCCCTGATTCCTGGACAAGGCGGGGAGTTTTACTGGGGGTCCAGGCTGAGCAGAAGGACAGGGTTAACACCAAGGGAAAGAAGTCAGACAAAGGAAGACAAATACCGTATGGCTGTGCTCACATGTGGAGCCTCAGAAACAAAATAAGTGAACAATCAAAAAACAAACTCATAGACGGAGAGAGCAAACAGGGTCGCCAGATGGGAGGGGGCTTGGGAGCTGGGTGAGGAGAGAGGCGGGATTAAGGAGTACAAACTGGCAGTCACAAAACAGTCGCGGGGCTGTAAAGTACAGCCTAGGGATCAGGGTCAATGACGTTGTAATGACTACGTGTGGTGCCAGACGGGTGCCATGCTTATCGAGGGGAGTACTTTGTGTTCGTTGTCTACCTGAACCTAGTATAATATTATATGTCAACTGTAATTGAAAAATGAATTTAAAAAATAAATGAAACAGAGGGCAAATGTCAGATACACCAAGGAGTGATTAGCACAAGGTAAAAGTTTAAAAAATGACAGTTGTCTACAGTAGCAAAGGGACACTTCAGTGCCAGAGGTTCCGGAAGCAGCGGTGTTTTCACATCGGCCTGCAGAGGAGCCAAAGAGGAGTCGCCGTGACACTGGACTTCTTCAGAAGTGAGCAGGTTGCTCCTTGTCCCTGCCACCATCCTCATTCTCAAGTTGGAGGTTGAAAACCTTGCAGTATTTGCTCCTGGTGACCCAGAACAAGCTTCTGGGACTTGTACTTGACCCCCTTGGTCTCCTGGGGCCGGTGCCCCCACGGGCTCACTTCCCTATGACACCTTCCATTTATGACTGTGAGGTCCTTTGTAATCAGTGATGGAGAAGTGTACCTGCACTTCCAAGTGGCATTCTTCATTGTGTCCTGATGCGGGGGAAAAAAAAGGCTCCCTAGGGCTGGCAGAGGTTCTCTGGTGTGTCATATTTTTGTGACCAAAAAAGGAGGGAAGGCTTCCTGGAACCCTGTTGGTCTCTGAAAATCAGTCATGTCATAGAATTCTCAAACCAACGAAGAGCGGGGAAGGTCATGAAATCCAGCCTCCAGCTTCCAGCCTCCAGGCAACTAGGCCTTTCCTCCGAGCCTGCCTGAGCCCCTTCTTCTGCGACAGGACCCGCTCTGCCCGGGATCGGGCATTGGGATTAAACTTCCCATTCAGTCCCAAAGGTTTCTCTCCCGCCTACCGTCTACAGTCCGCCCTGCTTGGTAGGGGAAGGTGGAAAACGGGCCCTTCCTCCTTCCGCTGGTGAGAGTGTGAGCTCCTGCAGACTTTCCGGAGAGAGAAATCCTTAACACGTGTGTGTAGTTTCAACTTAGTACTTCCAGGGCTAGAAATACATCCTGAAGAGATACTCAGGTTACTGAAAGAAGATGAATGGACAAGAATGTCCAGTAGATAGAACAATTGGAAACAACCTAAAATGCTTGACAGTAGCAATTGATGCAACGCATCATGATAGAGTCACAGTGTTGTATGGATATACTTCAGATGATATTTATGTATTCATACACGGCAAGATGTTTATCCCATGCTAGGAAAGAAGTGAGTCATCAGACAGCATCTAGGGCAGGATTGTCAAACTCATTTTCACCGGGGGCCACATCAGCCTCACGGTTGCCTTCAAAGGGCAGAATGTAATTTTAGGACTGTGTAAATGTAACTATTCCTTAACTAGGGGCAAGGAGTTCAGTGCTGCCGCCAGGTAGAAACAAGGTGCCGGGCCGGATAAACAAGGTGGAGGGCCGGATTCGGCCTGCGGGCCTTGTGTTTGCCACCTGTGATCTAGGGTACAATCCTGTGTACACACACGTCTAGAAAATATTTGTAACAATACCAAAATGATGATACTGTTTGTCTGAGGGCGGTGGGAAGGTGTGATGTAATTTTTCCTTTCTCTATGTTCTATTTTTCTAGAATGAATAGGATTTTTAAAAAATGAACAAGCAAATACATGTAGAACACAAGTGTCACTGTTTAGAATTGTCCAGATTTCTTCTCCCAAATCAAGACGGTACCATTTTCTGAGCTCCTCACGGAAAAGGAGAAGAGGACAATAGCCACTCCCTTCACCCTTATTAATTTTCTTTTAGGCAAACTGCAGTGAACCCAAGTGTGATTTTGAAGAGGAAAAGGCATCACAAAGACTTAGCCTGACTGGTGTGTGTATATGAGAGTGTGAGGGGTGTGTGTGTGAGCCTAAAATAGTAAGGGTGAATCCCTTTGCCTTGCTAATAGATGTAGGTTCTCATTGATTGGTGTTCCTAGCGTAAGCAGTTGGACTACAGACCCCTCAAGGCAGGTGGTAACTGAACTTTTTATTCTCAGGTCCTAGCCCAGGGCCTGACACTTAGTAAGTGCTTAATACATATTTGATATGTGAGTTAATTTTTGAGCCTCAGGTTTTTGTAAGCGCCTGCTGGCAAAGCCGAGCCCTCTCTTCCATCTGGATCCCCACAGCTCTGTTGGTCAAAGATGTGGTGGGGACTGAGGGAGGGATGGACGTGAATCAGGATGACCTGGATTCACATACTGGTTCTGCCACGTGCAAGCAATGTGATCCCCTATTTCTTCTCCTCTGATATGGGAATGATGCTACTGGTGATCTGGCAAACTTATTACACGGATGAGAATTAGACAATTTTCTCCTTTCCAATCCTTTTTTGTAGATTTTAACTGGAAGCCTCTGAAAACTATTTCGCAATGTTAGAATCCATCTATTGAAGCCATTCTGTATAACTCAAGGTCCAGGTAGCCTCCTCTAGAATAAAAACATAGCAGCACCTAAGGCTGTGTGTGCAAGTGCTTACTGCTGGCTTTCAGCACGGGCATGGAAAGGAACTGTGTTTAGCACGAGCTGGTGGATTATTAAGTAGCCTTATCTCAGCTCAGCATCTCTGTAAATAAGTCAAGGCTCAGAGGAGCCAAGTGAAAAGTACTGGAAATGTCCGAGGCCTTAAAATAGCAAAAGGCTTTGAAGAACCCCATCTCCTTAATGGAAAAAAGCACACACGAGAAAAGCGACTGTCAGTTATTTATGCGCAGCCCGGACTTCAGCATGTGACAGTGCGATTATTGCTGATTTACAGTTGCCTTCAGAAATGAGCTTCGTGCAGCAGATTCAACGGGGCTAGAGACTGAAGGAGGAGCTGGCCAGCCGACTGCAGCCCACAGCCTCTTCCTAGGGAGGCTCGGTGGCTCGACCTCTGCGTGGAAGAGTTTCCTGGACATCACGGAAGCTCAGTCTCCGATGATACCATTTAAGTCAATGGTTTCTTCAAGGGATCGAAATGGCCACAGAGAAGTGGCTGCCAATGGAGTATATAGAAAAATGGCCCATATTCTATTTTTGCTGTTACTAGTGTGTTACCAGGTCCCACCCCCCAAAAAGCAGAAATCCCAGGTAGTTACCACAGTCAGTGGACCACAGAGCAGGTCGACGCGTGAGAGTTTTTACTGCACGAGAGGGCGTGCAGGTGTGACTTCTCCCTCATTAAGGCTGTGCAGAGTGACATCATCTCCTGCCACTGTGTGGAGAACCCCAGGGTATATGGGGAAAAAATGCTCCTCTGTAGTTTATTGTAAAAAAATAAAATAAAAAAGATGGGTGGTCAGGCCCACTGATGAACATACTGGAAAGTTCACCCTAAATACTTTTAGGTGGATAGAAGATATGAGACACCTATTAATTTTCAAAGTAAATAATTAATATTGGAGCTCTACAGGAACTTGGCCTTGCACCTTGGCACGGGGCAGCACAAATGCCATGGTTTTGGAGCTATCTCATTCCCACTGCCCGTGGCACCGGCTGCCCTGTAATTGAGAAGTCAGGTGAGCTCTCGTGTGAAAGCGAAGGCTCTGTGCGTGCTATCCCGGGAGGACGCCTCCCTGATGCTCTCCAACTGCAAACAGCCCCGAGTGGCTGGCAGCGCTGCTCTGAAGCTCAGAGTATCCAGGACAGCGACTGATAATATATGCTAATCTGGGGCCGAGTCAACTGCCCGGGGATGTTCAGTCTCAGGTGGATGGAGACAAGGTGCTAGGAAGGGGCTCGCCACCCCCCACGTGCGGCTGCTTCCACAGGTGGCCCCGTGGAGCGCGACAGCCCTTGTTCCGTCTCTCGCTAAGTTCTAAAACGGATAATCACACTGAGATGGGGGTCAGGCCAGTCAAACAAAGGAACTCTGAGGTTGGCCTGCAAAGTGAAAACTGTCAATTATCCTATTTTATGTCCTACCTACATTTCTAGTCGCAGGGTCCTCATTTCCATTAGACCAATTTGGTACAATGCCGCCTGCTCTAATCCTTTTACCATCTTGTTTGAACAGGGGAAATGAGTCCAAATGAACAGGGACGGGGACAGAGAAGGCGGGGGGGGGGGTGGAGAAAAGGAGGCAGAAAGGAAGAGAATCATTTCAAAGGGGGGTTTTTAACTCCTGACTTGACAGTTTGTTCAAAGTGAATGTCACATCATGATGAAAGCCGGTCGCTGCTGTAACAAGGAGGGTGATTCTAGTCAGAAGTGACCTGGTTTTGAAAGCTTCGTTGGCAGATGTTGAGAATCTTAGTCTGTGAACAAGATTCCATGTACTTACGGAGCACTGAGAGTGGCTTTGAGCAGGGGACAGCTCAGGGCACAGAGGGCCAGGGCCGGGGGTGGCCTTCACACCCACCTGGCTGGGCCATTTTCTCAGAAGGGGTGGCAGGTGCAGACCACACCGCAGTACGGCATGGATATTAACCCTTTCCTGTGTGAGCTGACTCTCACAGGCTTAGCAGAGTGGTTGGAAGCATCTTCCCTTTGTTTTCTACGGCTGTGGAACAAATGACAACCAACACAGCAGCTTGACACAAGGTGTGCGTATGACCTCGGCATCCAGGGGTCAGGAGTCCAGGCACAGAGCGACGGGGTGCTCTGGTCAGGCTCTCCCAAGGCTGCAACTCAGGTTTCAGCGGGGCTGTGTTCTCCTCTGGAGGCTCCCTGGAGAAGAATCTGTTTCCCAGCCCGGCGGGTTGTGGGCAGAATTTGTTTCTGTACCTGCAGGACTGCGATCACTCACTTTCTGCCGGCTCTCAGCTGGAGGCCACCCACAGGGCTTGCCACCGGGCTCTTCCGATATGACTGCTACTGCGTTAGGTCTGCAGGAGGAGTTCCAGCTCCAGGCTGCTGACAGGGGGTCTTCTGCCGTGTGCCGTAGTTGCCTGAGTGGTATCTGCCACCTTTGCCGTGTTTTGTGGGTTAGAAGGAAGGCACAGGCCTCATTTACATGAAGAGGGAGGGGATTACATGGATGCACGCAGATTAGGAGGTTGGGGGTCGCTGGGAATCACCTTGGGGACTGTCTGCCACTTGCCTGGATTCTCTCCCCACCTCTCTCTTGCTGACCTTCCCGCAGTTCTCTCCCAAACCAGCTGAATCGGTGTCCTCTGATGATCTTCAGTGGGGCGGCCAGCCGTCCCAGTTTGCCCAGGGCTCGCCTCACTTTAGCAATAAAAGTCCCTCATTCCGGGCAACCCCTCAGCTTCACGCCAACCAGGACAGCTGGTCACCCTGAGCAGACCGTAGACTCTGTTTAATTTCTCTTTGACCAGTACTGGGGGTGAAAGAGAAACCAAAGGTTTTCACCCAGAGTGGCTGAACTGTCCTCCAAGAGCATGGTCACCGAGTGGGTGGAGGTGGTGAGGTGGGGCTGACCGGGTGGGCTCTCCAGCCCCTTCCCACCATTCTACCAATGAACAAAGCAGCTCCCGACATGCTCTTATGCATTGGATTCTGTGTAATTGGCTGTGTGAAGTGTGGTTTCCTTGGCCAAATGCTGATGCCTTGACACTCGCATTGACTTATAAACAGTACAGGTCTCCTCTGTAGGAGTTAGAAGAAGCAAGGCCCAGCCTCCTGACTTGTAGCCAGAGTTCCCCTACACAGCCTGCAGCTGAGCGAGGCATTCTGTGGCCATCTGCTGTGTGCATGGCTCTGGACTTGGTGCTGGGGCAGTGAAAGAGAGTCTAGGGGTTTTATTATTGTTGTTGTTTGTTTGACAGTTTTGCTTTTTAAGAAAAGACCAAATCTCACCCATAGGGAATTTCCAACCACATTGGCAAAGACCTAAGGGTTGGCTGGGACATCCTCAGCATGACAGCTTTACCTGAATGTACTAGTTACTAATGAGTCAAAATGGTTACTTAGGCTACCTGGAAACAGGGAGATTTACCTTGTAGTTACGCGTGACTTCAAAAGCACGTGAGGATAAGTGTGAATCCTCAACGTTGAGTACACAGCTTATGCCCGTGACAGGGACTTTCTAGTCTTTTCAGCATAAAACACAGGCCAGTGCAAATTAACCTACTGGAAACGGAGTTCAGAAGCACTGAGGGGAGGCAGGGTTACGCAACTCCTGAGAAGTTCAAGGCAAGGTTAATGTGGGCAAGCAGAGTGGTGGTGTCAGACTACTTTAGAGAAGGTGGTCCAATTTACTAATCAGCACAGCTCTGCCTGCTGCAGCCAAGCCCCCCTCCTATAAACCAATCAAGTCAAGTTGAAACTCTTAGCTATGGGCAAGAAAGGTCCTGGGCGATAATCTGCTTCCCCACCTGCCTAGTCAGGCAGATTTCTGTCATTTGACACCACACGGTCTAGTTTGGTTGATGAAAATGTCTCAAGTCTTGGAATGCTGATCCCAGAGCAGTTCGATTTGCTATAGCACCATTTCCCCAGTAGCCCAAAACTGAACTGCGGGTGTTATAAAGAAGGTGGTGAGCATGACGCCTCCAGAGGTGTGAAGCTATTTGTTCAAGGTTGCTCAGCGGGAGAGCTGCGCGATGTGGCCTCAGGCCGCCCGAGTCCTTGGCCCGTATGTGCGTCCCAAGAGCAGTGCCCTGGTCAGAACAGCTCTGGAACCCCAGTTACATTTTGAAATTATTTTATGTCCCAGTACAAAAGACACCAGGCAGCCAACTTCATAGATCGGCAGGTGGAGATGGAAAGCTCGTGAGCTCTTTTTTATCAACTTTCAAGGAAATGCCTGTTTGCAGAAATACTGGCATTTCTTTGATCGTCATTTCCCACTGAGTTTTCCATAGAATGTTTCTAAATTTCATGAAACAGAGGTTCCTTGGCCAAATAAGTCTGGAGAATGCTGGGTCAAACAGAATCTGCAGGGATGGATTTGTTGCAGGACTTCTGAGAACCCAGTTTAATGTGGGCAACACAGCACTGGCTCATCACTGGGATCACTTGTGCAGATGTTTTTATCTGATTCTCATGAAATTGTTATTATTTTGTAATTTTTGAGCTTCATTAATACAACAGATTTTTTTAAGTGAACAATAGGTGTAAAACCACATCAAGTAGTAGAGTTCCCTATACTTTTCTCCCAGCTTCCGCCACTGAACACATTTTACATAAACAGTGTACATTGTCATAACCAGGAAATTGATATGAATGCTAACAATACTAACAATTCAGATGCATACTTTATTCAGATTGCATCAGTTATTACGTGAACTATTCCTTTTGGGGGGGTGGTATGTGTGTATAGCTCTATGAAATTTTATCACATGTGTATAGTTGAGTAACCAACACCATAATCAGGTGACAGACTGTTCAGTCTCCACAGTGGAAATTTATCGTGTCACCCGGGAATAATCACGCTGTTCCCCAACACCAGCCTCTGGCAACCACAGCTCTCTTCTGCATCTCTAGCGTTTTGTCACCTGGAGAATGCCATATAAGTGGAACTGTGCTGTATATAACCTTTCCTGACTGGCTTTTTAAAAAAGATTTTATTTAGCATCATGACCTTGTGATCCACCCGAGTTGTTGAGGGTATCTGTAGTTTTTCTTTCTTTTTTTTTCCTGAGTAGTATCCCACTGTAGAGTTATATCACAATTTGTTTATCTGGTTATCAGTTGGAGGCTATTGGGTTGTTTCCCATTTTTTTGGCTATTACAAATAAAGCGCCTATGAAATTTGTGTACATATGTTTATGGGAACAAAATTTTCATTTTTCTGGGACAAATGGCGAGGAATGCAGTTTCTGGGTCATGTGTTATACTGCAGAGCTTTTACAAACTCTACATGCCAACTTCTTTCACACGGCGTTTGAGCACAGAGGCACGTTCTCCACGAGGAGATCCCATTAAAATCAACACCATCTGTAAAGACAGCGCAAAGCAGAAACGGAAGCAGAAGAGAGTTCTTCACAAGTTTGGAAGTGGAAGCACCAGTGGCAACTGATGACGTGAAGAACAGAAAGCCCGTCATTGGAGGATGTGCCAGGAAGGAGGAGCTAATCAGCGCAAGAGAGGCCAGAGGAGCTGAGGAGGGCGGAGGGAGCCTTGCAGGGGACCTGAAGGCCACCGATATTTCAGGGAACAGAAGAGAGATTAAAAAATTCGTGAGCATGTTCAGAAAACTTGGAGAATGTGTGCAGCCTCTGTACAGGAGAAAAAGATGATTCATCAAAGAAGTGACCAGGGAACAAGAAAAAGCTCTTGGAATTTCAAAATATGATTGCTAAAATAGAAAAAGTCTCTATAGAAGGCTCAAAAGATTAAGCTTGAAAGATTTCTCAGAAAAGGTTTTTGTTTTACAAAGGAAGAAATAAGAGAAAAATGTGAGAGGTATCAAATATTAATTCAGGAGGTTCAACGTGTGATTCAGAGGAGTTACCCAAATAAATAATGGTGTAAACAGAAGTGAGAACTTGTCGAAGAATTAACACAAGAGATTGCTGCAGTTCTTCAAATGGAAAAAGACACCGAGTGCCAGGCATAATGAGTAAGGAGTCTCAACTAGGCACACATGTGAAACTTCAGAATGGTAACAATAGAGAAAAGGTCCTTAATGCCTTCAGAGAAAAATCGGAAATAAAAATCACGTTGGCATCACACTGCTTATCAGAAACAGGAGACACTAGAAGACAATGGATCAGCGCCTTTCAAATTCAGTGGCAGGTATTTTGAAGCCAGGTTTCTACGGCTGGCCAACTCTTCCAGAGCATGCTTTTGCAGGGGTGTCGAGCTCACTTTCACCAGGGGCCACATCGGCCTCGCAGTTGCCTTCAAAGGGCCGAAATAATTTTAGGACTGTATAAATGGAACTACTCCTTAACTGTGAAGGAGTTGAAATTACATGCGGCCCTTTGAAGGCAGCCGCGAGGCTGATGTGGCCCCCCGTGAAAGTGAGTTGGACACCCTTGCAAAGAGTCTCTGCAATTTTTTATAGAATGAGTCTTAAGAATATGTGCCAGTAAATAAAAAGTAGTTGAAGAAAAAGGAAAATGGGAAATGTAAGAAAAATGGATTACATCTGGGGACAAACAGCTGCAACCAGGCCCGGAGAGCAACCAGTCTAGGCTGGTGCAAAATGAGGGAACTGGTGGTAAGCTTCTAGGAATAAGGGTGATTGATGGACTAGAGATGATAATTGAGAGCTTGGCGAATCTTGAAGGAACTATTAAGGTGAAATATCTAAAGGAATAATGTATTCAAAAATATCTCTAGGAACGTTGTCTTTTGAGTATCACGGAGGCCATTGTCAAGGCTGCTGAGGGGGAAGTACGAACCCCACACTGTCAGACTTTTCTCCTATGATGTCACATTGGCACCCTGAAGTAGCTCGTAATCAAGAGACTCCCACAATAAAAATAACAGGGCTCACAGGAAAAATAGGGTTTGGCTGGTGACTCAAAACTTGTGGAACTTTGTAACCAATGCATTAACCAAAACAGTAACAATACTAAGAAATATATCGGCACAGTTAACTCTTTGCTGGCGTGCAATCGCAGCAGGAATCTCAGCATGTTTCCTCTGCACCCTGGGGTTCTGCTTCCTCCGTGGTGACGTTCACCTCTGACGGAGGCCAGGGTCATCCAAGCTCAAGTGTACGGTCTAGGGGCAGGTTTCTTCATCGATCTGGTTTTGTCTGAACCCAGGAGCAATGCCCTCGCAAGCTGCGTCTGCAGCCTCCCTCAGTCACTTGCGGTAATACAGAAGCGATCACAGCCACCTCTCGTGGAGGGAGGGAAGGCGTCACTCCCCAGTGTTTGTTTCCTTAGATCTTTATGTCATGTCCATGGGTTTCTTTCTAATTGTGAGAAAATTTGTACTTGACTGCTTCAAACATGACCGTGCTGGGGTAGCGATGAGGGCATCTCTCAGGAACGAATACAACTTTTGTGTCTGGACACTGTCCCCATTTATGAGCTGCGTGCGCAGCAGAGCAAACTGTTCCCAGCTCTGCAGAGAACAAGCCTGACATGAACGTAATAGTATAAATACTGTTTATTGGTTTTCAACTTTTTGAATCAACCTATTGATTCAGCCTATTGATAGTGCCCCACCCTTCTCCCCAGCACTGTCTCCATTCTATGACCGTCTGCAGATACTGCGCCTGGGGAAGGGGTGGGCGCCTTGAGCTTGCTGCTCTCTCACGCAGAGCGGGGGTGATGCAGAAGGGCGATGCCTTCATTTGGGGACTGATGGTGGCGAGGAAAGGGTCTAACCGAGCCAAATCCTCACCCATTATAGACATCTGAAGTTGACAGCTCAAATAAAAATGACAGAGCCTTGGGTGGCATAACTCAGTGGATTGAGCATGGGCTGCGAACCAGGCATCGCAGGTTCGATTCCCAGTCAGGGCACATGCCTAGGTTGCAGGCCATGGCCCCCAGCAACCGCACATTGATGTTTCTCTCTCTCTCTCTTTCCCTTCCCTCTCTAAAAATAAATAAATAAAATCTTTAAAGAAAAAGAAAATAGTTTATTAAAAAATGACAGAAATGTGTTCTATGACACATGTTCTTAATCATCAAAATGACGAGAAGGAAGAAATAGCGAAGGTTGGTTGTCTTTGACAGAAGCCCAGCAGAAGGGCTGGGAAGGAGGCATGGAGGAGACCAAGGGTTGGTTGCTTTTCTTCGGAACCCCTTCTAGGTTATTTATTTATTTAATTTTAACGAAATGCACGTGCCGATATGATGAAAATAAAAAGCAACTAACTCTTGAAAAAGAAATTGCTCTTATTCAAACCTACAGTCCTACGAGTACTAGGAGATTTTGATTCTGGTGGAACCAAAATTGGCATTTTGAGATGACCCACAGGCGATGCTGCCGCTCAGTCGACATGGAGCACGGCTGCTCTGGGCAGTAGATGCGGGCAAAAGAGATACGGTGTGCAACTTCATTTGATTTAGAATCCCTTTCCTCCTCCTTTTTTTCAGAGTACGTCACAGGATGTGTGTCCTGTGAAGCATTCTTTAGGGCACGCAGACCGTTCCCGGAGGGGCACCATTCGCTCGGGCAAGGAGAAAGGGGCAAGAACACCTTAGCTGGAAGCAACGGTGATAAGGAGTATCTTCAGTTTGCTCATCAAGATTCCTCATCTCTCATCCCTGAGGGAGGCAAGAACACATAGCTCTTTCCTCAGGGGAAGGGACAGGTAGCTCCAACGTGTGGGCCTGCCCTCAATGACTCATCTTGTTGACAGTGTGCGTAGGGCTAGGCTGCGTGGGTTTGGGTGAGGCTCATGCAAAGCAGCTCAAAGGGCTCTGGGGTAGCCGGAGGCTGGAAGGGCTCCGTGCTTAGAAAATACCAGAGTGGGATTGGTCAGAGTGAGCAAAAAAAGAAAATGAAGACGCTCTGGGACAAAGGTTTTGAAATTTCTGAGCAAGGTTGATCTGAATGACAGCATTTCTTTGAAGTCTAGCATCCCGAAGGGCTGCAGATGCCCGAACCAAGTACTTTGTGAGCGCAGGCGTCACCCAGCCTGCGCCGGGGTGCGGCCCGTGCCGTGGCTCCAGGGGATGCTCCGAGGGAAGTTCGGATGATTATGTTCCATTACAACATCCCTGGGAAGGCAGCGAAGAGCGGTGGGCAGCCCTAGATCAGGCATCAGACTTTCTGAATTCTGTGGTGTGCCTAAACATACGTATTTAATTTATTTAATCTTCATCACAGGGGACAGGTCTTTGGTGTCCCACATAAACCCCATTAGCCTCTAGCAGGGCCACTCTCCCCCCAAAACATGCATTTTAACATGTATGTTGTGAGCGAAAGCAGCTTCAAAATATGTGTCCTAGTTGTCCCCTCCACGGTATTGACCCTCCATGAGCCTTTTCTATGTGGAAATTCTGGAGCAAATTACCTCCGTCTTTAGACTTAATGCTGTTCCTTATTTGCTCCTTATATGGCCTTTTCTCTCTGTTCCTTAGTTTGTTCATCTGTGAAATGGGAGTGGAGAAGAGGATAAATCAATTAACTTCTATGTTCCCTTCCAACTCTGACATCTCAGAATTCAATGTCTTCCAAAAGTGAGGACTATTCTAGAACACGCCTGGCTTCCGTCAGGCAAAAGAGCTGAAAGACAGGCAGGGAGGAGGTGAGAGGCCTGTCTTCTGACTGATAAAACCCCTCCTCCTTTCAGGTAGATTCCCCTGTCTTTCCAGGGAAGGGAGGGTGAGCTGCTTGCCCATGGGCAGACTTCACAAAAGCACAGGAACAAACATACAGTTCTTAACACATCCCCAGTGTTTCCAGAAGTGCTCGGCTACCTGGGGGGAGCAGGCTCTGCTGACCCAGATAAGCACACCAGGGCTCTGTGATGTTGGCATGAGGCGCTTCAAGGTGTCTCTCTCCATAAGACATTGGAGGCTGGGCGGCCCCGTCCCGACACAAACACACAGGCCACAGTGTCAAAATAACGACCTAAGCAGGTGCAAACACAAAAGAGACTTCTCCGCTGATGTGATCCTCTGGTGTTTGTAGCTCTAAGCAGGTAAGCTTCCTTATAATACACTTTTTCCCTTCCACGTTCTGATGGAGTGAAAATAGGCTGAGGAACTGCTTTTGTTTCCCATTTAGGTTTTGCATGTTTGTGTATGTGTGTGCGATGGGAGAGGCCCGGGGAAGGAGAGTTTTGAGATGATGCTACTGGGTCCCTTGGCTGAAGAAGAAAAATGTTGGGCTTGAAATGGTTTCCTCTGGAGGCTGTTTGTGGAATCAAAACACCTCTCTGGTTTGCAGTTCTGAAACCCACTACTGTGACTGAAAAAAAAAAGCCACTTTCAATTTTGAGGGGGAAAGGCTACACACAGCTCCCGGAGTCCCAGCTCGGCTGAGGTAAATGCCGCCGGATGAAGTGAGCGCGGTGGAACCTGATTTCAAACACCAGCATTGATCTCCACATCGATCGGGGCTGTGTTGATTATTGTGTCTGAGTGCCAAGTCCTGCCTGGTCCCCCGGGGCAGAGGATTGATCACAGGGTGTAGCTGTGAAGCTGGGATGGAAGAGGGAGGACAAAGGGGGCCGGTCCCATGATGAGGGATGGACCCCAACACGCTCTTTCGGGAAAACTGAAATCCTGCAAATCAAAACCTCACCCTTAGGGACTCCCATCCCCACTCCCCGTGGTACTTTGTGAATACTTTTCTCCCGGGAAGGCTCAGTGCTTTGATGGATGCTCGGGTTAAATCTCTCTTTACAGCACCACCAGGCACGGGGCATGAGGATATATGATTAATCCGCCTTCCTTTCTGGACCAGGGACCAGGGACCCTCTTGGTTTCTTTGTATATAGAGACCCACTCTAAGATCTCATGCTGCCTACTTGGTTCCAGAGTGATGGACTAATGGATTATTAATCCATTCCACAAATATTTATTGAGTGCTTACTATGTGCCAGGAGCTTAGGGTAACTCCATGAACAAAACAGTTACAGACCTCTTGAAGCTTATATGCTAGCGGGGGAAGATGAATAATAAACAATGAAAATGATAAATAGCAAATTAGTATATGTTCCAAGGCGATGAATGCTGTGGGCAGGCGAAGCAGAGCTGAGAAGGAAAAACCGGGAGGACGGGGTCAGGATGCTGTGCAGCTGGTCGGGTCAACCCTCTTTAAGAAAGTGACGTGCGCAAAGACTGCAGGGAGGGGAGCCACTGAGCTGGGCAGATGTCCAGAGCTGAAGCCTCCAGGCAAGGGACCTGCCATGTGCAATGGCTTTAAGCTGGTGCAGTACCTGCGGTGTCTGAGGAACACCGGGGAGGCCCCTGTGCCCAGATCAGGGTGTACAGGGATGGCCAAGGGAGAGTGACAATAAGGGAGGATGGATCCTGTGGTCTAACTCCTATAGGGAATTACTGGTCATCTGAAGATCTTTGGCTTTTATTCTGATGTAAATGAGGAGCCACTGGAGAATTTTAAGCAGAGGAATAGCATGATCCGGTGTAGTTTTTTAAAGGTCATGCTGGTTGCCGTGTTGAGCATAGAGGGCAGGGACATGGGTTGGAGGAGGAGGGTGGAGACGACAGAGGTGGAGGTGCTGAGAAGTGGAGGAGAAGCTGGAGGTCTGTTCCTGAATGTGGTTTGGAGATGGAGCCAAGGAGATTTCCCGACTGGTGGCAGGGTGAGGTCTGGGGCATGAGCACGGGAAGAGCTGAGTTCTTTACAGCTCAGATGGAAGGGAGCTTTCTCAGGAAAGGCCAGGAGTTTCATGGTGAATTTGAAGTGTCTCTTACAGGCATCCAACTGGAGATGTTGAGTACGCAATTGGAGATATAAGTCTGAAGTTATCCTGGAGGGAGATATCTGAGCTTCAAATATAAATTTGGAAGTTATTTGCATATATGGGGCTGAATGTGATCACCAAGGGAATATGCAGAAGAGAACAGAACCAATGATCCTCTTGGGAACAAGACCCTGGGACACTCCAATAGGAAGAGGCTGGGAGAGAAGACCAGCAACGAAGGCTGAGAAAGAGCAACCTGCCAGCCGTGCGGGGTCCTTGGAGCCAGGTAAGAAATGCTGTGGGGAGGGAGGCCAAGAAAGATGAAGACTGAGAGGTTGCCATTCCTTTCAGCAGCACGGAGGTCGCCGGTGGCCTGAGCAGCAGTGGTTTGGAGGCAGGGTGGAGGCAAACTCCGAAGCAGATCAGGTCTGAGGGAAAACGAGAAGAGAGGACTTGCTAACAATATAGAAAGTCGCTTTGTACAAAAATCAACTCAGAATGGATTCAAGGCTTGATGTTAGACCTGAAACCATAAAACTCCTCAGAGAAAACAGAGGGCAAGCTCCTTGACATTGGTCTTGGCAACGATTTCTTGGATAGGACAACAAAAGCAAAAATAATCAAGCAGAACTACAGCAAACTAAAAGGCTTTGGCACAGCCAAGGAAACCATCAACAAAAAGCAACCTATGAGAGAAAATATTTGCAAGTCATATGTCTAATAAGGGTTTAATATCCAAAATATATAAAGTACACATACAACTCAAAAGCGAAATGAAACAAAACCCCAAACAATCCAATTTTAAAAACGGTCAGAGGAACTGAATGGACATTTGTCCAATGAAGACATAAAAATGGCCAATAGGTACATGAAAAACATGCTTAACCTCACTAATCTTCAGGGAAGATTAGTTGTCACCTCATACTTGGTAAAGGAGCTATCATTTAGGAGACCAAATATAGGTGTTGGCAAGGATATGAAGAAAAGGGAACCCTTGTGTTCTGTTGGTGGGAATATAAATTGGTGTAGCCACTATGGAAAACAGTATAGAGGTTCCTCAAGACATTAAAAATAGAAGCAGTATGTGATGCAGCAGTTCCACTTTTGGGTGTATCTAAAGGAAACAAAATCACTATCTTGAAGAGTTATCCACATTCCTATGTTCATTGCAGCGTTGTTTATAATAGCCAAGACATAGAACAATCTAAGTGTCCATTGATGGGTAAATGGATAAAGAAGTTTACTTCCTTATTCCATCATAAAACATCAGGAAATCCTGCCATTTGCAACAATGTGGATGGACATTGAAAACATCACACTAAGTGAAATAAGTCAGACCAAGAAAGAAAAATACTATGTAACTTCACTTATATGTGGAATCTAAAAAAAACCAAAAAACAAAAACAAAACTCATAGAGACAGAGAACAAATTAGTGGTTGTGGTTGTCAGAGTGAGGGGTGGGTGGGGAGGGAGGGCCAAAGCGGGTCAAGGTGCTAAGGAAGTACAAGTAAGTTCTAGAGATACAGTGGTCATCGCAGTAACCATAGTTGGCAATACTGTATCATTTCTTTAAAAGTTGCTAAGAGAGTAAATCTTAAAAATTCTCATCACAAGAAAATAAATGTAACTAGGTGAGGTGATGGATGTTAACTAAACTTATTGTGGTGATTATTTCATATATATATAAATATGTATATCAAAGTATGTTGTACTCCCTCAACTAATATTTGTCAGTTATATCTCAATAAAACTGGCAAAAAACTCTCTCGATGGGTTTTGCTGCTGAAGAGAGAAAAGAAATTGAGCAGTAACTAGCAGAAGAAATTGGGTCAAGGTAAGTTTTTATTTGTTTTTGTTTAGCTTAACTTAGTTTTAAAAAAAAATATTTAAAGGCATTAGGGGTTGTGTGTGTGTGTGCAGGCGTTAAGAACTCCTACCGTGAGACCTACCCCTTTAGAGTCTAAGGTGCACAATTCAGTGTTGTTATCCACCAGCACGGTGTGGTACGGCAGGTTCCTATTCGTCTTGCGTAACTGCAATTTTGTGACCCCACTAACAGCTCCCATTTCCCCAACCCCCAACCTCTGGTGAACAGCATTTTATTCTTTGTTTTTATGAGTTTGCCGACTGCAGATACCTCATCTACAAGTGGAGTCACACCGTCCGTCCTTCTGTGACGGGCCTATTTCAGTTAGCATAATGACGTCTCATCCGCGTCCCACGTTGCAGGGTTTCCTTCTTTTGTAAGGCTGAGTAACATTGCATGGCGTAGGTGTGCCCTCTTTTAAAAAATCCATTCATCTGTCCCCGGACATTTAGGTTGTTTGCATGTCTTGGCTGTCGTGAATAGGGCTTCAGAGAACCTGGTTGTGGATTTGGTTTAGTTTTGCCGGAAGAAAAATGCAGCAATAATCAGTCAGTTAGCCAATAAATGGAACACTTGCAGTGTGTCCACGCTGTGCTAGGTGCTGCAGGAGAAACAGCAATACAAACTAAATGCTTGCCCCCAGGGATTTTACAGTCAAGTTAGGCGCAGACATCATTTAGAAGATAAAATCAGGCAGCTGTTGGCAACCCCAAGGGAAAGGCCCAGAGATGGGGGTGAAAGTGTGGGGTACGGGCCGCTGGTGTCGTGGGAGCTCAGAGCTAAGAGAGAGTGGGGGTGACGTTTGCTCAAATGCCGTGGAAGGTAGTTATATTAACAACTGAGTGCCTGACATTGTGCCTGCTGCTCTAGCACATAGGAAAGGACACAGATGTCTGTCCTCGGTGCTTCCTGGCTCCCCAGGCCATCTCCAGCACAGCAGTGCCATTTGGGAAAGCTCACACCCTGAACCAGACTCCTTCCCCGCTCTGCCACAGCCAGGCCACCTACCTTACAGGAACCCTCAGATGAGGATAATAATTGCAGGAGATAAAGCAAGTGCTAGGGACGCACGAAGCACTCCTTTACTATTTTTTGAAATTGCACTGCTAGTATGAAAAGCCCTGACAACATCATATGAAAATGAGCCATGAACTTGGCTGACTGCCTTGCTAGTCTCTGCGCTCCTGGAAGGCACGGACTGAATCTTCTTTATCTTTATATTCCCAGGGCCTGCTATATGGTAAACAATTATATTATGGGCAATTTTGTAACCTCATTGGAGAGCTTCTGTATTCATCCTTGTCCAGGTGATGAGATATTAATTCCAATCTATTAATTGAGCACCTGCTACTGTGTGGGGGGAGCCATGTGGGTTACAAAGATGCCTAAGTCCATCTCTTCCCTTTACATTCTGGTGGAAAAACCAAGACAAAGGCATCAGTGGTGCTAGGCGTGCTCACAGATGGGCAGTTCCCGGGCTGGGGGACCCAGAGCGGGAGAAACCGACCCCCCACCCCGCCCTTCCTCCCCACCTCAGCTCCCAGTCACCTGTCACTGCCCCTTTCCCTCCGGGTTAACCTGAGAGAGGCATCCCCCAAAGCGCCACGGTGTTTCTAGGACCTCTTTTCCCTTTTGAGCTTGTATCTAGACACAATTCAAATCAGTAAAGAAATATATGAAGGGGCATATTTTTTAAGATTATCTTTTTTATTGTATTGTTTCCATTACCAAATGCCCCCCTTATATCCTCTTCCACAGCCACTCCCCCTCACCCCCCACAATCACTGCCCCATTGTCCCTGCCCGTGAGTGGCAGGAGCATATTTTTAGGGCTCACGAGGGTCTGGGCTGCAATGGGGGCTACTAGATGGTGGCCAAAATACATATACTTTGAATGGTTTTGCATCACGAGCCACTGTGGCCAGAATAATTCTTTAGCTGGTGAGTTCATTGCAGTTCTCGTCCACCTTCTGGTGTCTTCCCTGTAATGGAAAGTTCTTGATGATCTATCCTTACAGAGAGATGGATAAGTAATCCCAAATACGGATGAGTCAGTTACTTCTGTTGGACCCTGGGATGTATCTCAGAACTTCTGGTGCAAGTTAGTCTATTTGCTAATTTAGAAGCATAAGAAAGATCAAACCAAATAAGGATGCCATGATTCAAAGTCCAGCTCGGGCAGTTTGAAGAAACATCCATTTTCCTAGTAACATCTTCACAATTCTCTGCTGCCCGTTCTAGGCAGGAGGAGAGATGTTTCCCCTGAAGACTGATGCTGGGCACTGGCCTGGGCAGGACTGTCTTTCCTTTTCCTTCTGACCAACATGTTTACTGCAACAGTACTGGGTTGTGGGGTCTCCCGAGAGAATCTCTTTTAACACCTCATGTGGCCAGTGGCTTCAGTTACTGTCCAGGGAGTAAACCAGAACCTCTGCAGTATTGGCTGCGCAAATGTCCATGAGGATGGACAACCTGCAGAATTTTCAGGATTTGCTTTCTCCCTAGAAATATATGAACACTACCATCCCCCACCCCTGGGATATTCCAGAGTCTGTTTTCTCATAAACTAGAAGATAGTCCTTACTGGCTGCTCAGCACCATGCAAGGCATTTGGGATACAAGTGGGGCTAAAAATTCAATGGCACATAACTGAGAATGTATCAGATACATGGCTGGTCTAGACAGGGGTTCAGACTCATCCGTGAGCATCTGCCAGAGAGTGTTTGAGGTAGCGGGGCAGCCGTACGCATGGAGGAGGCAGGGCAGCCAAGGAGACGATGGCCCAGTCTATCTCTTCTAGGGCAATGAGGAGACCCTTGAGTCGAGACATGGAAGCTGATAGGAGATGTCTGGGTTCAGAAGCAAGGGAAAGAGGGTTTGATGATTGAGGGGAATAGGAATTCCAGGCAGAGGGAGCAGTAACCAAGACAGGGCCTCACAGCTACCAGGGCGGTGCCCCTGGGCGCGTGGTGGGTAGGCTGTCAGGTCTCCAACCACTTGCCACGTTTTCTGTCGATGAGAAGCTGTGGTGGAGGCAAGCCAGAGTTGTGTCCGAGTCCTCCTTCCATCCCCACAATGAGAAAGGAGCCCCCCATTCTCTGGGGGTATCATCAGCTCCCTCCGCTCCCCTCACCCGCCCACTGTGTGCAGTGTTTCAACACAGTGTCTAGTGTGGCAGCTGGTGGCAGCACTACTTCAACTGCCACCACCTCTCCTCAGGGGCCATCTCGAGGAGAGGACTCTGCTGACGTCTCCACACTTGCTGTTGGAATTCTAACGGTGCTGTGAGGAGAGTGAGTGAATGTAATAGACTGAGGAGATGCGTGACTGTGTCCGGTGTGGGAGGGCTGGATCGGGGGGTGGATATGGGGGGACATCCCCATGGTCACTATTTATTGGTTTGCCTAACTTCAAAATTCTCTTTGGGAACTGCATAGACCAGGCCTGCTTTATCCTCCCCGACATACATCGCCAGGAAAGACACATGTCAAATAAAGCAGCTTTTGTAGTCATAGTCAGTATTTTTTAAAAATCAGCAATCAGACTCTGTTAAATTCCCATTTCCGGTTTACCTCATTGCAGGGTTAGGGACAATTTAACCACGACTATTTTGCAGCAAACGTCAGTCACAACCACAAGCACAGCTGACACGTGGCGGGCCTGCCAGCCCCACGGGGACAATGTCATCCGCGTCCGCAGCTTCCGGATCTTCGGCCCCATGCGCGGTCGGTTTCCCAGACACTCGAGTCACTGGTCGTCAGAGGGCCAGTCTCGGTTTCCAGTTCTCCGTGGGCACTGTCCTTCTCGCTGTTTGCACGTTTTCTTGGTTGACATCTTTATCATCTTTATCTCTGTTCCCGCTTGACAAAGAGCCTGTGGTTCCATGCAAGCTGGAAGGGCTGTTGGGAGGCCACAGGCCAGGAGAGATGAGCAGGGCCAAGCCAGGACACCGGGAGTAGGGAGGGATACATGGGCTGGAAAGGGAAGTGTCTGGAGTGCCTCCCAGGTTGCACGCTTGGGGGACTCAGAGGGTGGGGAGGCCCGTAACCCAAGCAAGGAGGAGACAGGGCTGTCTTCTGAGTCTGCTGGGTTGGAGGGATCTGCAGGCTGTCCAAGTGGAAATGTAACAGACAACAGTTTACGTGGGTCCAGAGTTCAGGAGTGAGCGTGACAGACAGGGCCAGAGATGCCAGTCCCTTTTTACTTACCGCCGTATAGGACCGAGCCTGACCAACTGCCCCGCGACCCGACAGTTTGCAACTTCCCATCAGTAACCAAGGAAACATGTTTATTTCGATATGTTTCTCAAATCCCGCCTGTTCTCTTTTCTGCCAGAAGCAGACTAAGAATGCGACACTGGAAGAATCAAAGTGCGTGGAGGAGCCAAGCAATAATAAGTCCACACCGTTGGTGCCACGGCCACTCAGAACAGTGTTTCGTTCTAGTCGACCCTCCGGCACACCCGGGCATCTCGAAGGTCTAGGAAGAAAGATAACAATTTTAGCAAGTTACCCCACGGTTCTAAATTTTTTACACAGACAGTCGATTATCAAGCTGCATCTGGCCCAGAGTGCCTGGGGTGGTATAATGAGTGAGCGGCAGAGTCATTTGAGAGATGAGCAAATCATCCTGGCAGCGAGGACAGGCTGGGAAGGAAGAGAGCAGGCACAGTGCGGGGTGCTGGTGGGGCAGAGGGCCTGTGTGGCGCATCTCTGTGACCCGGTGGCGCCGACAGCCGGGGGAGCTGGAAAGCTGGAAACGCCAGCGTTGGTTCCTTTCCTGAGCCAGAGCACACCAGCAGCTGAGCAACCATGCTCCTTTCCTCACTTTAGCCAAACCACGCTTTGGTCTCTTCTCTCACTCTCACCTCCCAGTTAGACACCCAGCGTGCCCCTGCCACCTGCCACTCTGCAAGGCAGGCCCAGCTGCCCTGATGTGGGAGCGGGACGGGGAAGACTGAGCTCTCCCAGCCTGGAAGGAGGCAGAGGAGCAGCCCAGGACCCCAGAGGGGAGCAAAACGAGTGGGGGGACGCTGCCCCCCAGCAGGGAGGTGAAGGGCTGGAGAAGGGTCTCCATGGGCCCGGCTCTTGTGGTTATTAGTGTGGGGAGCTCCTCATAAAAGCTGCGGAAACTTCCGATGTGAACTCGGGCTGCACATTCCAACCTGATGGAGTCTGTTGAAAGATTAAGCAAAAAGATGGGGGAACCCAGGCTGCACAGTGCCTGGTATTGAGTACATGCTTAATACATGGTAGTAATCATCGCCCTTTGAGGAGTGCAGAGAAGAGGTTGGGATCGGCTGGCAGCCCAGGGTTTGAATCCCAGCTTCCCCCCTTACTATGAAACAGAGGGCAAGTTATTTAACATCCCAAAGCCACAGTTTTACTGCCTCTAGAACGGGGTTAACAGTACCCCTAGGGTTATTGGGAGTTGTAAGATCAGATAAAGTCAATAAAAGGCTTTAATTTGTGGTGGCGTTAATATTATTTTTGTAAATACCTGAACATAGATTTTTTTGTTTTCCATGCTTACTGTTTTTAGAGAATATAGCTTTTGATGAGATCTAAAATATGTTCTGATTGGACCATACCGAGATCTCTATACTACAGGGAATATGAGCTCCATATTAACCTAGACTGGGGTTGACAAATCTTTTCTGTAAAGGGCTGGAGAGGAAATATTTTAGGTTTTGTAGGCCACACAGTCTCTGCCCCAACCCCTCACATCTACCATGAGGACAAAAGCAGCCATAGCAATAAATAAATAAATGGGCACGGCTGTGGTCCAGTAAAATGTAATTGACAAAAACAGGCAGTTGGCCCCAGTTGGCCCGGGGTCATAGTTTGCTGACTCCTGACTCAGACAGACTCATAGAGCTCACCCCACATGCTCATCTCACGTGGAGGTGCCTATTGACGTGGCACGGTCAGTAGAAAAGCAGGAAAGGACCTCCTGCCTTCACTCCCATCCCCCAGAGGTGCCGATTACGAGAAATTCCACTATTAGAAAGTCATTCCTTTGAAATAAGCATTGATCCATGGAAAAAAAAGAGAGATGTCTGTCAAAATGCAAATAAAAGAATGACAGGCAAAGACGTAGTTTTGCTTAAAATCAGAATGTTGTGTACCTTTTGAACTGACCAGCCTGGATGTTGCTGGGAGGCACCAAGTGCCTGGAGGAGGGAGGAGAAGAGAAAGCAGGTGGAGGGAAGGGGTACCAGGAGCCCCAGTGCCAGAATGAGAAGCTCGCAGTGAGGGCCTGGGCGCCCTGGTCAGGCTGTGCTTTGGCTGGTCCCTGCAGTGGCAGCTGGAGTGCAACAAGGGCTCTGAGGACTTGGGTGCAGGGGAGCAGAGGGTCTGAGACAATACACAAACGTTGTCCAACACACTAAAACTTTCTGCCCTGAATGTGGCAATGCACTGGAATGCGTGCACATTTTATTTTTACTCAACAGTTCATTTCTTCACTCAGTCATGAGCCAATTCATGACCCCAATTCAGCCAAGCACTGCCATACCCAGGAGTAACCCTGGCTTTCTGGAATGATGGAAGCACCTCCTCCACCGTCCTGAAGCAGGCCCAGCCTCACTCTCTGGCTCTCCATCCCTCCTGACTCTGCATCCCACCTGTGTGGACCGGTCACCATCGTTAGTGTTGAGTCACCCACAAATCTTCACACTGCAGGGCCCTACGGCTGTGGGTGGCCCTAGAAGAGAACGTGTCTCTTCCAAGGGGGACATCTTGCCTGTGAACCTGGCCATGGGACCACTCTACGTATCCCTCCACGTGTCAGCATTCCAGGGACACGCAGGCCCAGAGCGTGCGGCGAGGTGCCCCAGGGCCCTGGAATGAGCTCCGTTAACTCCAACTCCAGGCGGAAAGCAAGCTGCGGGAGCTTAGAAATACCTCGCTGCCTTAGAATTTGGGGGCTGTCAGTGGAGAAGGGTCCAAAGTCAATTCTTGTAAGTTAAGGAGAGACAAGAAACCAGTAATTATTCATCTCTGCACCTTATCCATCTACTGTGCCATTGGCCTATGGCTCACCATGACCGTGGCCACGGATAATTTATTTCCATGTCGTGGATGTGGAAACTGAGGCCGAGAGATTCAATAATTTGCTCGAAGGTCACGTGGCTGGTAAAATGTAGTTCTAGGGCTAAGGTCATGTTTGTTAAGTGAACTCCACCTTTGCCCTACCCGGTAGCACAGCCTACCCGGCCTGTCCTTCATGCCACTGACCTGTCAGCCCGCGCCGGCTGCTGCCAATCCTTCCTTGCCCGCCATATGGGAGACAATGGGCCTTAGGACCCGGGGTTTCCCCCGAGGTGCTTCAGCGGAGTACTGTCGACGGGCTCAATGCCAGCGCCCAGGGCTCCACCGTCCCCTCCCGCGTCCCCCACCGAGCCCACTCCTCCCTCACCTAGCACAGAGCCAACTCACTCCCGGTGAATTCAGTGCTTTTCCATTCCAGTGAGCTCAGCCTCTACTTTGATTTGGGTGCAAGCAGCTGCAGGTGCCTCAAGTCATCATGTGCTCCCTTCCCCCCCTCCCTGCAATGTCATCCATGTTTACTTGCTGCTCTGGACTCCGGGTTCTGTCAGAACGCCAATCCGCAGGGCCGCCAGGCACCACAGCTGACAGTCAGGGCTGCGACGCCGAGTCCTTCTTCTGGAAAAAAGGGCTAAAGAGGTTAATACACTCAAGTCGGGATAAACACGCCAGCTGTTAGAGTTCCTAATATTTAATGTCATTATCAAATAAACAACTCAGGAAGAAATCACAAACACGCACACCACAAAACCCCGCAGCCTGCTGCTTTGTCCACCGTGGTTAAAGATAATATTAATACATTATCTTAAAAGCCTCCCAGTGGAGTAATGGCCGGGGCACAATTAAAAAAACATCTGCATAGAGCCTGCTGCTGCTTCTGCCCAGAGACACTGTCGCCCTGGGCAGCTCTGGAGAGGGGGCCTGGGGGAGCATGAAGAGGGAGGAACGTGCGCCAGCAATGTGAGGTTTCCCTCTTGGTCTGGTAGGATCTCAGCTCAAGTAACCTGGCTTTTGCTTTTGCTTCGAAAGAGATCTCCTTCTATTAAACACACACACACACACACACACACACACACACACACAGGCTTCTGTTTCCGCACACAGCAGCACATGATTATTTTTCTGCAGAAAATCCACTCGAACTTTGCACTCGTAACCAATTTTGTGGACGATGGATCCTCCCACTGTTTGGTGGTCTGTGGGTCCCACGTGCAGAGACTGGCCACGGCGATGAGCACCTGTTCTTTTCTCGTGGCTCCAGCCTTCTGATTCCCGAACACTGACACTCACGTTGAGCAGGACAGAGCTTTAACGGCCTGTTAACTGTGTCGGGAAATTGTCAGTCCACTCAGCCTCCCCCTGCCCCCGCCAGCTCCCTGGCTGCTGTTTGCCGGGGCTAAAGGAACAGAAAATGATGATCATCGCATTTGGGGGGCCAGGGAGGGGAATGAACGTGGGCTAATTTTTTTTAAGGCTCCAACAAAATGTTTTCCAGGTCACAAAGCGCTGAGCAGAATGAGCTCCATCCATACCCAGTTTATGTGGTATGTTATCAGGGAAGCTGGTCTCAGCGACTCGATTAAGGTTCCATGAGCAGATTTTGGAGATCGAGCCTTTATTTCATGGGGCCAGGGTTGAGCTATTTCCCTTCTCATCAAGCAAAAACCTGGCATCCCGTTTGTCTGTCCAGATGTAGTTTTGTTTGGGTTTTTACACTGTCTGATTGCGATCAAGTCATGAATTTCTGCTCTCTGGATGGGCAGAGGAATGAAAATTTATGAACTCCGAGGATGCCTGTTGTTTAGCTCAAAAGCACAGCCAGATGAATTTGGGTGAGAGGAAAGGCTACGTGGCATGGCCACCACGGCCAAGATCGGGGGCAATTTCTCCTTCACAGACTTGTAGAAACCAGAGCAGGCGGGTGTAGTTTTAACACTCTGCTCTCTGGGGCTGTGTGGGTGGGTGGGATGGAGAGAGTCCCAGTGATTTAAATGGGACTTTGTTTTAATAAGACTTTAACCAAGTAATTTTCCTGTGGACATTGTGTCCGTGCAAGGGTGACTGAGGTGACTGCCCACGCGCTTTCTGGTGGACGCTGGGAGTGGGGACACATTGGTGACTTCTGCCCAACACCTCTGCTTTCGCGTCCTTGATGAACTCCCAACGGCTCGGGGCCCCCTTTGCTCGCCCAGCCATCCTCACCAGGTTTGGTCAGCTTGTCTGGTTTTTCAAATGAGTTTTTCAAGCGTGTAGAAAAAAACGCAACCGGTAGCAGGGGTGAAGGCAGGAATGATGGGTTTCCCTGGCTCCCTGGGGAGACCAGGTGGGAGGAAGGGGTGTCCCCCAGCTGATCAGCAGTGGGGTGGGGGTGCCTGTTCCCAGCCCCCTGCTGTTGCAGGTCCTGTCCTCTCAGCGTGGGGTGTTACAGGAGGAGTGAAACCATAAACCACCCCTGCGAGAGATGCCTGAAATTGAGATATTTGATCATTTGTTCCATGCCTATTCAAATATATCTGGATTGGAGGTGAGATCAAAATTATCGTTAAGTCATGAAGATGAAGGAGAGAGAGGGGAGGAAGGGGAAGAGGTGGCAGGGAGAAAGGGAGAGGGAAAGTGGAGGAGAGGATGGGAGAAGGAAGGAAAGGAAGGGAGGGGGAGGGGTGACGAGAAGGAGCTGCGTTCTCAGGCCGGAGCCCTGCGGTCTGGGCTGGGACTCCGCGCCCTCCGTGCAGAGGCGGAGCCCTCCCCCACGTCCCTTCTGCCCCCTGCTGTCGCCCCAGCCTTGTGCTCGCCCTCTGCGTTCCCGGTCAGACTGCCTGCCCCGCATGCGGAGCTGATCGCTTGTTCCCGCTCTGCTTCACTTCCTTCGCGCCTGAGGCTGGCTGTCTGTCGTTCCTTCTCCCAGGGGGAGGACAGGTGTCTTCACTTCATAGCTTCCCCAGCACCCTCGCTCACGCTAGGCTCTCACAAATGTTTGCTGAATGAATGACGGACAGACGGACAGACTGAATGAATGAAAATGAGAGAGATGAAACACAACTAGAGATTTACCAAATACTATTGGTGTAAACCTGAGGACTCTCCTGTGATAAGGAAATGTAACTAGATACTCTTATAACCATTTATGAATAACAATAGAAATAACTATGTCTTAGTGGTAAGTAAAGCAGTGGTAGTGATGGTCACGCTCAAGGGATTTCTTTCTGTTGTAACAACAGCTGTTTACAATGCCCTTTGAGAAACAGAACATACCCATCAATATTGAAACGGAGAATGAATTCTATTCTATTCACAAACCCACGTAGAAGCTGAGTGGGGTCCCTTTTTTCTTTTTCTTTTCTAAACAAATGTGCACACAGATATTTATGATAGTCCAGGCTCAATTCTCCAGGGAACTAGATGAGTGTAAAGACTGAGATATATTGACTCAAAGGTGGTTTTTGTTTTCATTTCTGTGACAGTGACTGAACTGTCTCTGGGAGTTCACTGTACCTGAGATCAGGTGGGCCCTGAAAACAGGAACTAAGTAACTAAGTACACGGGTCCCTCCACTTCTACCAGACTCTCACATCCTGCCACTCCCCTCACCTGGCTTTACTCCCAGAAGACCCTTGTCGGATGAGGAAGAAACTGACTTCCACCTTTGTCAATGGGGATGCAGGACCCTAGAGGGGGGATGGCACCCTGACTCGCGCAGCTGGGCGGGGCCGCTGGGGGTCTGACCCCGTCCTGCGGCCCGCGCCTGCCAGGCAAAGAGGAGTGTCGATCCAGGCCAGTTCTGAGCAGGAGGAACTCTGTGAGTGGGGCTGCTCCGTGCCTTACACTTCCAGGACACAGAAAGCCATAACAAGGGGGACATTGGGCTGTTTTTCTGGTTGTCTTCAGGCTAATAAAGAAGACAGGAGGTTTAACAGAAGGATTGAGATTAGACACCAGGAAGAATTTCTGTTTGCTGGGATGGTTTTATTTTATTCTGTTTATTTTTTAACTTTTTAAAATCCTCACCTGAGGATATGTTTATTGGTGAGAGAGAGAGAGAGAGAAAGAGAAACATCAATATGAAATCATCAGTGTGAGACAGAAACTTCAATTGTTTGCCTCCCATACATGCCCTGACTGGGAGTTGAACCTGCAACTTTGGTATGTACCCTGACCAGGAATCGAACCTACACTACAACCTTTTTTGGGTACTGGATGACCCTCTGACCCACAGAGCCACTCGGCCAGGGCTGTGGGATGATTTTAAAAGCTGAAATAAACCGGTGCGATTCTTAGTGAGTTTCACTCTGCTGCCACAGTATCTCCCACCCACAGAATTACAAATGTCTGAGGCTCCTTGGTGTGCATTCTCACTTCATTCCCCACTCCTGGCAGGGGAAGGGCCAGCAGACACTGCAGCTTTCAGTCGGAATTCCCAGCCTCCCTCCAGCGTAAGCCCCATGCTTTATTTATGTGATTTTTTTTTCATGTAGACATTTTACTCTCCTCGCTGCAGAAGGTGGTTTCCCCAAACTGCTGTGAATGTTCCTTGTCTGTATATTTTATTCATATGGATCGGTTATTGGCCCATCCCTTCCTGAAAGAGCTGAAATTTGCCCTTGAGGCATCAGATGGAGTAGTCAGATTGTCAAGTGTGTCTCCTAATTGAAGTGAACGTTGGCACAATATTTGTCGACTGGAAATAAACAGTCCCAGTGAAGTAGCAGGTTTATAACCTCCGTGCGCTTGTTCGGGTCTTGCTGAGAGTTGAAGAAAACATGCAGAGAGAGAAGCTATTTCTCTTGGAAGTGAAACCGTTGCGGGGTTATCTTTCTCGGACGTGGGATTTCCCAGAGCCACGGAGGGCCGACCTGGGGCCGTGATGGTGCCGGGAGTGGGCTCGTTTCCAGCCCTCCTCCTGTTCTGGGCTGCGTCCTCCTCCAGCATGCAAGGGTTCGGGGGCCGCCTGCTCGCCGTTCCCCCTTCCACCCCCCTCTCACTGGCACGTCTCTGCTATCAGCGTTTGAGGAACAAACAGGGTAAGTGCGGTCAACTCGGAAAGAGGCCCAGTGACCTTCTCTGCCTTTTCTCGATGTGTCCTGAGCTCCAGAAAGCTCGGAGGCGCTGAGTTTGCCACACTGTTGAAGCTTGCCTTGGCCTCCAGTGTCCCCTGCATGAGTCCCTCTGACTGCTTTGCAGTCGACATTCTTGGGGGAAGGTGGTTTGGGGAGTCGATGCAAAGCCTTGAAAACTAGAGTATTGTCTCTTCCCCGGGTCACGCTCCAGAGCAAGCAAGTGAAAAGGACCCAAGTTTAGCCCAAGGCTGAAAACCCTGCTTCTCTGGGAAAGAGAAGTGGGGTGAGTGAGTGACTTCTCTCCAGTCTTGGGAAAGTCAGCTTGCCCCTCCCACTGCCGTCATGCTCTCCTCAAGAGACCAATCAGAAGTAGGCCATGTCTTCCTTGAAAGCTGCCTGTGAGTGGGGTTTCTCTCACCCTCTGGTCCCCATTACTCTTCCTGGATCCATTCCAGCCAGTCCCCAGGCCTCCCTAGGAGGCACCGGGCCACCAGCCCCTGGACACCCTCCTCCACGGCCACCCTGTGGAAGCTGTCCTTCTGATGCACCCAACTCCTGGCGGAGAGTTGGTGGGGCCCGACCCTTGGAAGGTCCTAATTTGTCCTCTGCTTGGTCTGGGTGGGGAAGCTGGCCTGAAAATGTTGACACGCACCGTAAACCTTCCTCAGCCTTCTCTGGTAGCATCTGGTTTGGCTCCCCTCCTCCTTAGAAGAGGAGAATGGGGGTGTGGTGAGGCCAGGCCAGGACATTCCTGCAGTGACCTCGATGTGACAAGGCACTGCAGCTCAAACCCTTCTTCGGGACATAAGAATCTCATCCCTCAGGTCCCTTGAACTCACCCGCAAAACACATTTGTGACCCACCTTCCCCACCTCCGGTCAGGGCTGAGGCTCCCTCCCAGCACGCCCATTCTTTCTCAGCGCAGCACCAGCCCCTCTCCCTCCCCACACGTGGCTCTGTTTCGTCGTAACCCGCCGGTGAGCCTGCCCAGGCCACTGTATTAGGGCCTCTTGAGGGCGGAGACATTGCTTCCACCACGGGCACAGGACATGTCTGTCACAGACTGTTACCGTTCGCTGAATGGAAGAAACTTTCCCTAGCAAAATAAGCAAATGAACCTCAGACACCTAAACCCAACCCTCACCCCGCCCCCACCTCCCAGCCTTGATCTTTACCAGAACAGGTGACCCAAGTCAGCTGTGGTAAGAAAACTTGAAATTTTTTCTGTCACCATCTTTCTGGGACATTGTGATAAATCTCACATGATCAAACTGTGGTTTTTATTCTTCGTTGTGAGTCATGTGTTCGTTAGGGTTAATTTAAACCAAGTGAAGATGGGAGTGGGGAAACAGTATAATTTCCCTTTTTCAAGCTTGGCCTCTCCTTGTGGATTCATGCTTTGTCCCTTGAAAGAACGTACATGTCCCTTTAAATGGGTAGATTGAGGGAAATGTCTTAGAGATGCGGATATTTTGAAAGGCACCCCAAAGTGTTAGCAAGTCGCTCGCCAGCTACCTGTTAGATCAGGTTAGATCAGGCACTGTTAGATCAGCTCCATAGCTAATAAAACCCAAATTCCCAACATGTCTCTCCGGAGTGAAACTAAATTTGTAGAAGCCCAACACTTGATCAAGGCTTATTTAACATTTTATTACGTTTTCCCTTGAATCTTGAAAACATGCTATTTATAAAAACTTGGAGTGTCACAGGTTCGATTCCCAGTCAGGGTACATACCTGGGTTGCAGGCCATGACCCCCGGTGACTGCACATTGATGTTTTTCTCTCTCTCTCTCTCTATCTCCCTCCCTTCCCTCTCTAAAAATAAATAAATAAAATCTTTAAAAAAAACTTGGAAGAAGGCAAATCAGAGAAGGGGTGATGGCAGGTGTCAGGGATAGAAATCGGTCACTCCTCCTACACGCGGTGAAATTAATCAGTAACCGTTGACCTGCCCTTAATGGGGAACACCAACTGGGCGGCCGTCCTGTGGCTCGCAGAGACCGCCCCACGTGGCAGTCCTGCTGGACTGGGTAGGATGAGCGCACGCAGGGCTTTCCAACACGTGTGTTCTGACAGAAATGCTGAACACGTGTGGAATTACCTTGAGGAAGAAGTTCCCATGTAGGAAAAGCTTTTGGTCTCTCCTGTTCTTCTCGAAGACCTCCTAATGGTCAGACGTGATGACCTTCTCTAATGTTTCATTTTCCTTGACGTCTTCTCTGTCGCAGTTGACGTGCTGGAGCATTCTCTTACACTTGGGAAGGACTTTCACCACAATGGTCCCTACAGTAACTACGTATTGTGGCCTGGAATTTCAACTGTCCTGTCTCATCTGCTCAAAATGACGTAGAGTCGTCCCTCCCGTGTCCCTAGCTTTGTCCCTAGCTTTGTCCCTCCCTGAGAACTCCCGTTCCTGCCTCTGTCTCCCCCTCCCCCCACCCCCAGCTGACACATTTTCTCAGGTTCCGCCCTTGGGCCTCTGCTCTCCTCTTCGTCAAGGGAGCCCTCTGCTCCCTTGGTTCCCCTGTTACCGCCCAGGGAGCGGCTCCCACATCCACCGTCTTTGTCTTTGCTCCTCACCCACATTCCTCTCCCCAGCTGCAGGTTTCCCATGGCCCGCTGGACATTGCCACTGAGGTGTTCCGCCAACACCTGAACATAACCGAGAATCATTCATGCTATTTCTCTCAAAAATGGTCTTCCCTTCTCCGCTTCCCCATTTCTATTAATTCTACCAGAATTCTAGTCTTTACACCTGAAATGCTTTCTCCTCCTTCATCTCCCCTTAGCTCCGCAGTGACCCACTCCATCGACTCCTGCTTCATCCGCTCCTTGTTCTCCCCCCTTTAGGTCCCCATTTCCATGACTCTAGTTCAGGTCTCGTCCCAGGTATTGCAATGTCCGCTTAACTTATTTCTCTGCCATGCCAGTCTTGAACAGTGCTACCTGATTCATCTTCCTAAAATATTACTTTCTTCAAGAAACATCCCTGATCCAAACCCTTCACTATCTCCCCACCGGCCGATCCTGGCACTTAAGGTCTTCTAAAATCGGCCCCACGTCTACTTTCCTCAGACAGATCCATCACTCCCGAGGGCACATGGTCTCTTCAGTATCTTTGACACAGAAATTGTTTTACCCCATTTTGTTCCCTCTGCTGGTATCTTTTTGAAATACTCTTTCCCTCCGCTGTCCAGTGTAAATCCTTCCGAGCCTCCACACCCAGGTCAAGGTCGGCAGTTCAGTCTTCATGAAGATTTCTTCAACCGAAACACATGCGTCCATTCGGCAGCTGTTTATTGAGCAACTGCTCTGTGCCAGCCACCGCTCTGGGCGCTAGAGATGCCCAGGTGAACAAGCAGGCAAGGTCCCGGCTCTCCTGGAGCTTACTTACTTTGGGGAGGCAGAGGACACAAAATAACAAATCAGCCACGGAGCAATAAATGCTACCCCATCTCAGCAGCCCTCTCCATGGAAGGGAAAGAGTCTCACGGGAGTGAAATGCCTTCTCAGACATCATGTAGCCAGCGAGGGACCATGCCTGGGTCACAGGTCATGTTCTGTGGGCTCTTTCCATTCCCTACATTATTTCTGAGGTCTTTGGCCAAACGTTAAACTCCTAAAGGTCGGGTTCTAATTCATTCAAACTTGCCCTAGCCCTTAGCATACCACTGGGCATGTTGCAAATATTCAACAGTTACTTGGGGGAAGAAGGAATCAGGGGAAGCAGGAGGCAACAAGGAGGCAGGGTGTCCCTATTAGGTGGCAGACACATAGCATTAATTTCCTTATCTGAGCCCATGTGTCTCATGAGCATCACACGCGTTATCCGTATCGCTTAGCCCAGCAGAGAGTCTAGGGGTTAATAATACAGATGCTGTCAGGGGGTACCGGCTTTTATTTTCCACTACATTTCCCTCGCAAGGAACATGTTCTAGCATTTGGGTTGTGCGTATAACCCAGGGGGTACTCAGTGTCCAGCCGGCTTCCCACTCCTGACGGTGACGAGTCAGAAGGAGAAGTAGCTCAGCGGGACCAAGATTGGAAAGGGTCAAGACAGTTTAAAACAGTCTGTAACAGGCAATTGGTCGAGCAGTTCGTTTAAAACAATCTGTAACAGACAACTGGCCATAAAGTGGATTCCTTTTCTTTCTCCTATTCCTTTGTCTATTACTCTTGAGGAAGAAAAACAGAGAGAGAGACAGTGAAGGGTGTGGGTGGGGAGGAAAGGAGAATTTATCCCAAGTTCCTATTTACAGAATCACAAGGCTGAACAATGACCTCCCTTCCAGGAAAGGGGGTATTCAAGTTGCATCTGAAATAGGATTTGAAATACGCCCTCATGTCTAAATGATATTTCTCGTTCCTTCCCACCAACTTCCAGTGGATTCAATATTGATGATTATGGTTTAACTAACAAAACCCGGGTAGAGGAATGGCACCCCCAACTCTGATCTCCCTGTAAATTATTTTCCATTTAGCATAAATCCTATAGCATGGCATAAAACTTTATTGAATAGCTCATTTGAGCGGAGACCACTTTTGAAAGAATATTAGTAAACTCTTTCAATGGAGTCAAAACACCAAAATGGAAAATTCAAGTTTTGAAGAGAGCCATTAAGTGTGATTAAACCTTTAGAAAGCAGAGAACAACGCCTGCAGAACTCTATTTAGCCATTTCATATCTTTAATTGTCCGAAGATTTACTTTAAAAGCACAGCCATGAAAGGACGCTGAATGTTACGGTATTGAGAGAGGGAGAGTGAAGATAAGCCCCGTTCACCAGCAAATGGAGCTCAGCCCAGAAGTAGGAACAACAAAAGCTCAGGGACCTGCTTCCTTCTACGATATGGAGAGAGAGAGGGAAATCAAAAGGCAGCAATTCTTGACTTAGCTTTGAGGAGCACAATGGGCGTGATTAGGGGTCCAGAGTGGGCGCATTGAAGTAGCGTGACATCCACCAGTCAGCTGGTGGTTAGGATGGGAACCGAGGGGCATGCGTGAGAAGCGAGAGATGGAAAGATGGGGGAAACTGAGGACGGCGATTCAAAAGATTCTCAGAATGGAAGGAGATGAACGTCCACTGTGGGAGCCAATTTTATCACCTACTTTTCTAACCTCACCCCTTGGCGGTTTTGATTCAGTAAAATACGGGATGAGACCCAGGAATCTGCATTTTTAAAGAGGCTCCGAGGTAGTGCTCTTGTGGCTGATCCTCGGACCCATTTAGAGGACGTCTGGATGAAGGGAGGAGGGTGTGGGGCTGAACTGTGTCAGAGAAACACCACCTGGGGGAGGGGGCGGGGGGTGGGGGGAGAGAGAGAGAGAGAGAGAGAGAGAGAGAGGGAGAGAGAGAGGGAGAGAGAGAGAGAGAGAGAGAGAGAGAGAGAGAGAGAGAGAGAGAGAGAGAGAGAGAGAGGTGTTCCCGAACGGCAAGCATCCTGCCTCCTTCCTCACTCTCAAACATTCAAAACAATCCAGGGAAGGAAGTCGGCTGGGGCAGTCAATACTGGAGAGTATCAGCCCTCCTGAAACAGGTCAGGCGTGGAAAGCAAGTAAAAGAGGATTAGAGGAAGGAGAGGAAGAAAATGAAGACGGTCAGACACTCAGGAAAGCAAAACCGTGCGTTGAGCATTCTTTCAATGCCCAGCAAGGAAAGCGAACAAAGCGATGTGACAATATGCTTTGCTGTCTATCAGCAGCATTTAAAAAAATTAATAGCCATGTCTTCTGATGAGGTGTTGATAGCACAGAATAGAAACATGTAAAATATGTTCGATTGTCAAGTGGTCCGAGAGAGTGTGAAAATCTGTGGTTTCAAGCCCTGCTCTGCGGCCTTGAGCGAGGGTCTCAAGGTTAACCCCTGGGGAGGGAGGGCCAGCAGGCTTGGTGGCGTCACCAAGCACGGCCCCCGCCACAGCCAGACTTCCTTTGGGGTTTTGTGTGTGTGTGTGTGTGTGTGTGTGTGTGTGTGTGTGTTTGGGTAAGATTCGATTGGAACAGAAAAGGAGTGATTAAACATGTTGAAAATCCCTGCTTCTGGCCACTTCCCCTCATTTTACAGCTGAGACAGCTGAGGCCCTAAGAAGCAGTGTCTTGCCCAACGCAGCTCCCCATGTTTGTGACTTGGGACGGCGGGTCCCTGGTCCAGCGAGTATTCCTCCAGAGCACCTAGCCAGCCCCTTTCGACGCCGGAACTTGTCAAGCAAATGCGTTTGACAAGACTTTGTTATTGTGTGTGGAAAGAACATTTTAAGGGTCACGATTTAATCAGTGGCACATCTAAACGCGTGTGATAATGAGTAAGGTCGTCCCAGAGTGTTATTCCACGTTCGTTTGAAGTAGAAGCGTTCAGTGAAGTGAATAGCAATGAATAGGACTCCTTGGTTCAGACGGAAGTGCGAACACCTGTGGAGCACTTAAAATACTCAAAGCGTGTCGCCCGCGTTACAGGCCCTACCCCCTCTGATTCTCGGAGCAACCCGGTGGAGCCAGCGAAATTACCCTCGCTCGGCCGTGGAGACGACCGAGGCCCAGCGGGCTTCACTCATTTGCCGACTGGGGGCCACGGCTCAAGTCTGGGTGCGTTCAGAGCCCGAGCTCTTTGTACTTAATTGCACCGTCCTCCTGACAATGGGACACTTGGCGTTCGGCTCTTTGTGGCATCCTCTGCAGACTCACCGCCTTTGTGTGGGGCCGATTCCAATACGTGCGCTGCCAGGGGAGGTGGCTATACGTTCAAAACAAGAGAAGGAAAACAATGAGAAAAAATTTCAATGAAAAAAAGTTGAATTCGAATATCTGGGAAGAGTCACTTCAGAGCTGTCAGGTCTGTGCCTACAATACTTGACTTACTGCAGGGAGTTCTACATGGGTGCTTGGGGATCAGCACATCCCCAGATAAAGTTCTTGGCCAGCTTCCACTTTGCTTCAGCTCATCCTTCAGGGCGAGTGGACTGGGAGTGAAGATGGCAGGACACACCCCCCTGGGGGCGGAGCTTCAGACTGCCTTTCCCCGCCCCCAGGCCAGGGACTTCAGCCCCACACAAGCTGGGGTCAGGGCGGAGGGGCTTGGAAGGGGCAGCTGTGGTTGTGCCTCTGCACCCTCCTCCTTAACGCCTCATTTCTTCTACCTTTGGTATTGTATAAATGTGGTGCCTAACTGAAAGTCTAAAAATGGAGAAAAGAATACTTACGATCTTGACAACCTAACATATACCTATTTTCCTTTTGGTAACTTCTGTTCCCATTGTCTGTCTTCATAAATGTAGGCTTCATATAGCGTCATACTGGGCACATTGTGTCATCTCACTCCCCCCCACCGCCCCACCCCCACACTTAACTCTACCGCACAGACTTCGTCCATCCAGGAGGCGTGGGGTTGCCTCTCGTTTTCTTCCCGAGGTCTCCGCTCCCTTCCTTTCTTTTATTCACGCTCCCGCCCCCCGCCCCGGGTTCTTTCTTTGTCACTTAGTCTCTCTTGCTCTCCTCTCCGTGTTTTTCTCCCTTAGCGGAATCTAAAGCTTTCCGTAGGCTCCTGGGAATCCTGGGAATGAAGACACGGCTGAGTTCTGACCAGGCCTCCCCGCGTTCTCTTCCAGGCATGCATGCATCAAGTTCCCAGGGGTCTCCTGTCATAAGTCAGTCCCACGCAGGATGTTTCCTAGAAGTAAAACCGGGTAGGTGAGAGGGAGGAGGGGATCGGTGCTCATAACCGGGGATCGGAATCCAGCGCAAAGGGGAGCGTGAGCGTGGCATAAGATGTGAGAAGGCTGTGCATTCCACCGCAGTAGGAGGTGGAGTGCTTCCCTGCCTATCCACGATCAGAAAGAGTAACAATTAATAATCTAGCTGCTCCAAGCAATGCCTCCCGAGGAGGGTAGGATGTTACATTTGCTCTACTCTAAGTGCTGGAGCTAGTTCCGTAGTGTTATAATACAACCCAGGTAAGATTGTTTCCTCTTAAGAAAATGTGCAGAAGCACAATAACACCAACTGATACTCACATGGCCCTTGAAAGATGCAAAGTGCCATTTTATCTCCTAAACCTACACGAGCAAAGAAGATGGTCTAGGTAGAATGGGAGGAAGCTGACATTTGACAATGAAGACTTGAGCCGAAGTTTATAGTATGACGCTTTCACCAGAGCAATTAATATAATTAAACACTTGGCAATGGCAGGCATGTTAAGAGGGGCCGAATACACCGACTGCCAATCTTAGAAGTGAAGGTGTTGCTGAAAGAGGGGGCGTGAACGAGGAGGAACATTCAGAAGACAGGAGGGGCCTTAACTGGGGGGCTTTCTTGATGAGAAAACAGCAGCCCCCAGGGCTTTAATAAATGTAAATTGCAATTTACTCCTTTGTGGTCCATTTTCCTCGGGGATTGTTGTATTAGAGTGACACTTCTATTGAATTATCTGTTTCAATTACTATTAACACATCGAAGTCCTTAAGTCTGAGGAAATTGCAAATGCAGCTTCTGGAGAGTTCTACCTCTGACACTCCAAGGATAGTATCGTTTATCTCCTTAGCACTCGGAGGCCCGTGATGCAGCTCGGGCCAGGAAGGAGCCCGTCTGCACAATAGTGTCCAACACTATCAAAGCACTTCTGGTGGATTCCACCCTCTCCGTGCCGTGTTGTGGTGACCCCAGGCGACCCGCCGCCTTTCTTTGCACAGGACACAATGGCAAATAGAAACATCAACTCTCGTAGTGTCGCAAGAATCCGCCTGCATTATTCCTTGACCTCCGGAAAGATAATGTGTCATTTGCTGTACAGAAATAAAAGTTTTCAAAGCAGTTGGAAATAGAATTGTGTACACTTCACTTGCTGCACCCCCTTTCTAAGGCTGATTTGTTTGGCCCTTTGGAGCGAGAGAATGGAAGACTTTCAGAGAGGTGACCACTGCGGTTTCCTTCCTTTCTGCCCCCCGTGTTCCCCTCCAGGAGGGAAGAGACAGTGTTTTCTGAGCTCTGGATTGTGGGCAGAGAGGAGCTGCTCCCAGATGACAAAGCCCAGGGTGAGGAGTAGGTGAGGGGCGGGGGGTGGGAAGCGAGAGGGCCCTGTCTGGTGTCTGAACATCCCCGAGGCAGGGCTGGGGGAAATCTTCCTGGTGGGTGGATATTTACCAGAAGTCAATAGCGCAGTGGGCTTTGGTTGGATGCTAATGAGGCCAAGGTTATACAAGGGCCAACTGGTCTCCTTCTGTTCCCTCTGCTGTAAACCGCCTCCCGTCAGCCTGGCCAGGCCTCTCACAATGCAGGAAGGGGGGTGATGAAACCGGCCGGAGGCTTCTCCCAGACAGATGGCTCCCCAGCTGTTTTTGCCGATGGGTAACTTTTGTTGCCACCGCTCAACGTCCCCTAGAAAAGCCTCTGTCCTCTAAAGTCTTTCCCTTTCAGTCCTCCTGTGAGACGTCTCCTCAGCATCAGGGCCACTCTGCAGGACCGTTCTCTAACACGCGAGACGTCTTTTACTGGTGCAACGGCCATCTCAGTCCCCGGTGGCTGCAGATGAGGTTGAGCCCCAGCCTCCCGATTGGCCTCCACTTGATTGGGCTTGAAACACCATCCCCTGTCTCCCAGGCACCCGTGGGCCCCAAGCCTTGGGGTACCTAGTGGCTCTTTATTTTCTGATCTGTGAAATGGACACATTAAACCTTGTTCTTGCCAACGTGCAGGGTTGGTGTGGGAACCGAACATGGAAACAGGGAGACAGTTTTGGGAAGTGTGAGGCACGTGCTGGGACCCATGACCGCTCACTCTCTCTGCTACACTGACACCCGCCAAGGTCCCAGGGATGGCCGCAGCCACTTTGGTCCCCGAGGCAAATGCATTCTTCTTTATCGACATTGCATCCCAGTGATTCTCTTTGATTTGGAGTGTTCGTCATTTTTGGCAGCAGCGATAAGAATGTCTCTGCGTCCCCTCCCCTTTGTCCTTGGCACACTGTCCCCGTCTCATTCCCCCTTTTCTGAGCACAGGCTCCTCCCAACGGAATCAGTCAGGGCTCTTCGGAGAAACAGGACCCACAGCGGTGACTTGAAGGAACCGTCTCCCACAGCTGTGGGGTGGGCAAGTGCAAATCCCTGGGGCAGGCTGGCAGTTCAGACAGGAGTTGACACTGCGGTCTGGGGTAGGATGTCTCTTACTCTAGAAAATCTCAGTTTTGCTCCTAGAGTCCTCAACTAATTAGATGAGGCCCACTCATGTTATTGAAATATGAGGGTAATTTCCTTTAGTTAAATTGAGCTGATTACAAATGTTCACCACATTTTAGAAATATCTGCAAAGAAACATCTATACTGACAGTAAATTAAATCACTGGGTACTGTAGCTCAACCAAGTTGACACATCAAGGCAGCCATCACGCCAGCCTTCTACAGTGACTCCCTAGCCCATCCCTTGGGTAAAGCTCTCTCAGCCACTGTTCACACCAGGCTTTCAGGAGGTGTATCGTTTTTTCCCTGTTCTCTTGCTTTGTATCTTCTGTACTTGCATGTTCTTCCTCTAGGCGCACACAGGTTGGCTTCCAAACCTCGTTCCCCAGTTCACCCTGCCCTGCGGAGGTGATGTCAAGGTCTCATCTCCTAGAAACAGCTCATGATCCTTTCATCGAGTTATCAGAATAAAAACCATAATTCATATTGCACAGCATTGGCTCCGGTAAATTGGTTACAGTGTGGCTCTTTTCTATTTGGAGAGTGGGGGACTTGGGGTTAAAGGGAAGCCAACTGTCCTTTGTCAGGGAATTAACTCCTGACCCCACAATGCAGACTTTCAGTCCGTCCCCAGTCCTCCTCGATGCAGCCTGGGTATGGATCCAGCGTGATGTCAGAAGGAAAAGGGAACAGCTGCCACGATTCCCTCCTGCACACGCTCTTTGGCTCAGCTCTTTCCAAAAGTGAGGCTGGGTACCGGGTGCCGGGGAGAGGCCCGGAGAGAGTCCCCTGGGGCTCTGCCCTAAGAACTTGCATTCTAATGATAGAAAATCCCAGGGAACAGGAAATTAGAAGTGCTAGGTAGTCACAGATGAGTGGGGAAATAGAGGTCTAAACCAAGTGCTTACCTCTTCGTAGGTAAGAGAGTTCATATACCTTGTACAATAAACTCTAGCACCGCAGGCACGGACGAATCATTTGTGTGTATTTACAGTAAAACAACTGTCAACTATTCCGTGTGTCCTTCTTCTTATTATTATTCTTCACGGTGTTACCTTCTCATTTATGCTTCTTTTGGGAAAAGATTGACAGAAGTTTGCATTTCCTCCGAGCATATTAACTGATGATAAAGAAACCTGCCCCACAGTCCCTAGAAAAAGTGTGAGCAGCGGAGAAAGAAATTGGAATTGAATATGTGTTCATTCCACGGATACACAGGAACAATGGCACGGCTGAGCCAGCACTGTGTTTGGAGTGGGAGGTGGTGGGTGACCAAAGCTTATACTACACATAAAGGTGACGCATCCACAAAAGTGCCTCTTGACCAAATACAGCAGGGCCGGGGGATAGGAGGTTTGGGGGAGTGCTCTTCTACCTGGGGCAGCCAGAGAAGGCCCGTGTGAGGAGGACAAGCGAGGAGAGGCCCGAGAGAAGGGAGTGAGGAAGACAGGCGTGGGGCGTGGAAGAGGACTCACCACTCACTCTCCTCCGTGAATCGACAAGGGCAGGTCCTAATCACGGTACATACTGTACAATCCGTATGAAATAAAATACGTATGTGTATGTGTTGGTATGTGTGTACACAATGAAACCATTTATAAATACAAATGTAAGCATTTACATGATTTACATTAATATTGATGATCTCTTTATATATATGTGCTTCCCATATATATCTCAAATAATCTATGCACAAGTATTAACATGAGTGATCTCTGGGCTTTGTGATTACAGGTCAATTTCATGGTTTAATTTTCTTCTCTGATCTTCTACACCTCCTACATTTTACACAGCAGACCTGCTTTACAATTTTTGTCATGTATTCATCGCTCTCCTTAATCTCCCAGATGAAGTAGTTGTATTGGGAACTCAGTATTTCTGCTACGAGCTAGTGTAAAATAATGGGAATAGCTATACCCGTGACCACGTGGTCTGTGCCGGGTGCTGTTTCACGTGCTTTGTGGGTGTCCTCTCACAGAGTCCCCACAGGAGCATGGCGGGGGTGGGGGGTGGGGTGGGGGCAGGGTGCTCTCATCCCAGCCCTCGTTTTTCTACAGCTCGGGGAAGCTGAGGAAGCTGAGGGGCCCATGGCCCCTCGGCTGGTGGGCAATGGAGCCAGGGCTGCTGCCGGCAGTCTGAACCCCTAGCCCCGTCTGTAACACTGCAGCACGGTGGCCTCTTGGGAAGCCCAGGGTAACCTCTTCGTTTGGAGGTGCTTTCCAGAGGTGGAAAAGAGAACACACCATGGATGAGTTATCAAGAGAATTGCCTCCATAACGTCTCTGTTGCCGCTCTTGATGTAGCAAAGACCAACAGAATGGGCATCTGTGAAGCACGGCTCAGACTAAGTGGGACGGGGGGCGGGGGTGCCGCCGGGAGATGGCCCAGCAGCCTCTGCAGTCCTTGTGCTGTGGCTGGGTGTCTTCTGACCAAAGGGGTCATGGCCAGGTTCAGTTTGCAGTGTCTGCTATGCCTGTGGTGAGAGCACCCACGTGGGGCTGCCCTACTCTTTCTTCCTGAGCGCCAGCACCTTTTCGAGGGTTCTGGAGGCTCCGGGCACTTCCCCAAGCGCTCCGGTGTTTGGGTTGGCTGCTTGGAGCAGCCGAGAGAGTGATGGCCTCTGTTCTGTTCTTGATCCACTGCTCCTCGGGATCTCAGAGGCCTTAAACAACGGGGGAAGGAGTATGGAGGCGAGAGAGTAGGAGTATGACTCAGTTGCCACTGAAAATCACCATGAACACCCTCTATTTCAGGAGCACCGTGGAGGGATGGGAAGTTGTGAGCGCAGGCCAGACATGTGGTTAAATCAGACTTGCCTCACCCTCTGCCCCTGAGTGCCCTGCAGGGCCACTGAGCTGCTGGAAGAAGACAATAGTCTTTGGGTGGAAAGACCCAAAGGGCCTCTTAAATCTTTAATCAACTCAATGTGTAGGTGACTTCTGTCTCTGGACAGCCCTCCCAGCCTTCCTGCCTGCCCAGCCCCCAGTGCTCCGAGCTGACACGCCCAGCCAGGGTAAACAAAGTCACCTGTCCTATGCCCTTTGCTTTGGCTTATCTGCAGATTCAAGGTGTTTTTCCTTCTTTCTCTTTTAATGTCCTGCGACTTCACCTTTCCCAGTCTATAGACTTATTGCCTTTACTGTCTGTTGTAGTGCAAGAGCCTGGTTAATGCTTGAAAGTAAATAGCAACTTAAGAAACAATGCTGAGTTGTCATCACAGCTAGAAAGCTGGGGGGAAGTCACAAAACCAGTGTGTGTCTGCGTGTAACCCGTGTCGCCCTTTGGACCATGGGAAGCTGTCAGTTCACTCTGATGACTCTGGTCCACCAAACCAGCAATTTCAGTCACAAGGGTTGAGCTAGTTGCCAGATGGAGATACCCAGGGAAGTTCAGCATCTGATAGAACCCACATGCTTTCTTTCTTCAAGGATAAAGGCATTGGGTCATCCTTATAGTGAAGAAGTGTCCTTTTGTCTGCAGTCAGAGGAGAGGCTGAGGAGGAACCTCTCTCCCTGTGTCCTGACTCCGTGTAAGTGTGGGTATACGTCTGTGTGGGCATCTAGGACTGGGAGTGTCAGGACCTCGAGGAAGAAGCAGCATGCTCTCTGACTCGGGGAATTTAGAGTTAAATCGAAGCCAAACATTCACACGTAAAGTTATAAACTGAAGTTAATAAACATTGAGAGGCAGTGGAGTAAAGAATGTTTTTTTTGTTGGAAAGCTATAAAGCAGAAAGAAGTATCAAGGAAGATGGTCTTTAGAAATGCATCTCTGGAATAGAGCAAAAGAAGGCAGATAGTTTAACCTCTCATGGAATTGCCTTGAGCTTGACCCCACGTTGGCACTGGAGTCTACAAGTTTACAGGCGAACGAGTGCATATTCAAATGCACTGTGGCAAGAGGCAGCAGCCAGTTGCCAACTGTCTGCCTAGAAAGGGATTGTCACAGACCTGAGCAGCTTCATCTGTGGAAGCTCCCTGCAGATGCTTAGCATCATGAAAATAGGTGGAGAACCGGTCCTTGGCACAGTGTGGGCCATACCTATTTGCAACACTGTGCAACCCACTTGCCTTGGAAGTTGTACTCTATTCAGGAATCGATATCTGAGCCAAGAGTATTTCTCTCTTCGTAAATCGACTGTTTGGGGTTTTGAACCCAGTCCTCTCCCAGATTCCAGCAAGCCCCATGAAAGCTACTACAAACACCTTGAGCTGAAAAAGAAGAGGGCCATGATTGGAGCTGGAGAGATGGCATTCAAGGAAGAGATGGTGTCCAAAGGGACGGGAATCTAGGAGGAGATGTTGAGAAAGAGAAGCCAGAGAAGAGAATGGCAAGCCAGGAGAAAACCACGTGGAAACCAAGTTTGGGGAAGGAGGTGAGGAGGCGGTGGTCAAAAGGCTACACGTGGTACAGGCGGGTGGAGACAAGATGATGTGAACGTGCCCATGCAAGAGGGTGGGGGTCCCCAGTGGCCTTTGCCAGAGCAGTTTAAATCGATAAGACAGAAGGCAGGTCGTTACGGGTCACGTAATAGCCAGGGAAGGAGGAAAATGAAACTGTCAGCAGGCCACTCTGTCCAAGGGCCTGTAGAGAAAACCTGGTTTCCATGCGGGGAGGATGAAAACTCCAGGACTAAAAGACGGAACTTGTAGAGCAAAGCTCCAGGAGATGAGATCCAGGAGACAGGTGCGCGGCACTTCCTGGGATGAAAGGAGGAATCCTTGGAGACAGGGGAGGGAGACACAGGGAAGCTTTTGGGGCATAGATAGGGGTTTTAAGGAAACGATGTCAATTACCCTCATTGTTTTGTTGTGAAATTGAAAGTGATGTAATTTACTAAGAAGATGGCAGAAGCAGCTAACTAAGGCCGTGTGAGGGGCAGCTGGGGCAGGAGACCCAAAACCAGCAGTGGCACTCATCAGCATGCTTGATTTCTTTCCCGTAAGTCAACACTCACTAGTTTGGGCTCAAGAGTGAAACAGGCAGATGGTTTGGTTAACTCTTCGTCAAGGTGCTGATGGGCAGGTGCAGCTAAAGGACACTTTGGCAGGGGATTGAGGACGGCAGTGGGCAGAGGTGAAGAGGTGGTATCTCAGTGTGACAGACAGCGCAGAGCACTCAGGACTTGGGCTAAATGGAAAATAAACCCTTTTTTGTGTTGTTGTGTTTCCATTTATCATCTTGCTATATTTATACAGGTTAGATCAGCTGCTGGAAAAAACTCCACAGATAGCCAAAACTTCAGAACCACCCCTTTTCCGTGAGTGCCGGATCAGTGTGCTTCTAGCTAAACTGGGTATATCAGACAGGATGGGTGAAATGCCAGCCCGGTGGTTTAACCCCATAGAAGTTGCTCCTTGCTCATGCAAACTTCCCAGGGTCAGCTGACTCTCTGCGGAGCTTGTCTTCACCCAGGGACAGAAGTTGCTCCTATCTTAGCTCTCTACCTTCTTTCTCAACACATGCCCTCCAAAGTGGCAGAGAGGACGAACTAGGCGTGCCCGCTGTTAATACTTCAAAGGAGAAGTGATAGGACACCTCGTCCACATTCCTGTGAGTTCCAACTCATCCCAAGACCCCAGTCCAGCTGCAGAGAAAGCTGGGAAATGGAGGAGAGCACGAGGATGTTCAGGGAGCACCAGTCATAGCTCTTAACCGGCACTTAGTGAACTTGGGAGCTTGACTCCAGTGATGAGGAGGGAGAGACTTGGAACACGGCGAGTATAGCATCATGTGGGACTGACTGTCCACGCGGCGCCGGACCACACGGTTGAAAAGTAAACATGGAAGCTAAACTGCAATTCTGTGATTGGATATTGTGTAGGAAATTGATGGCAAAAAGAAGAATGAAGAGGAGGAGGAAGAGGAGGAGGAGTGGGAGACAGAGAGGAAGAAGAAAAAGAAGGAAAAGAGCAACAAAAGCAGCAAGGTCGTTTGGTGAAACACAAAATGTTGCTGTAATCATTTCCCCCCTAAATCTGGCCAAACCAGCATCTGCTCACGGGGAAATAGGAACATCAAGATAAGGCACAGAGGGACCTGGCCTAAACTTTCAGCCTGAAGGCCACGCGGGACCCAAACAGGCTTCAGGGAATTTGGAGGGAGCACTGTTGCAAACCCAGCTGCCTGCTCGGGGGGCCCACCAGGGCTCACGGGTCTCCTCTGCCTTCCTTCCTCTCTTGCCCTAGCTCCCCGTTTCAAAGCTGCTGGGTAGTTATTGTTATTATTGAAACTGTTTTCGAGACCCGGAGATGCTAACAGGCCTCTTCCACCACCGGCACCACTCTGGCGGGGAACGTGCGCTTTCTTTTTAATTTGCTCACTCGGTCCTAAATAACTTTTCAGAGGCTCCAGACACCGCGGTCTGACAGCTAAACCAAGGCGCATCCCATGCAATGGAATTGCTCTACAAGCAACCTTGCCAAAGGCCCTTTTCGGTGCACAAAGCTGGCTCTATCTTTGTATATTGAGGGAGCTAAATCAATGTTAAATGCTTGGCTCTTTTCACAGGACAATGACCAGGACCTAAGCTGCGTCCTTCCTTTTTGATTGACACTTGAAACGCAGCGCGGGAATCAGCCAGAGGCGCTGCTACAAGCCGAACCCTCTGCTGGGATAACCACTGGTGACATCTGCAGAAAGGCCGACAAAAGGCAGTTGAAAGCTGTGTTTGTTGCCTTCCCCCCTCAGATCTCCGCGCTTTCATGGAGCTCCTTACTTGCTTTAATATTATGATTCAGCACCTGGCTTTTTTTGAACCTTGCTTTAAACTTCAAAAGGCGAGGTGGTATTAACAAACATGAAACGAAAAAGTGGCGGTAGTTTGATTTACTGTTGTCGTCTTATCAAGGGTTTTTTTTTGTCACCAGCTGCCACTTTCTGTCATCTTTGCAACCATTATCATTTCTCTAAAATCTAAAAGACTCCGCTTAATAACAGCTTTGAATACAGGCAGGATCGGTAGCATACATAGTTCTGGGGATGACAGGACCATCAAATGAAAAGAAAGATGTTGCCAAAAAAAAAAACACCCAAACCACACAAATAAGAGCTGTAGTACTTTCTAGTGACCTTGATTGCAGAATTAAACAAATCCAATTCAATCCCATTGTTCCTTTGGAATGCTATTGTAGAGTTTTCTTGAGAAGTTCCTTGTTGTTGGGACGGCAGGTGGGGAGCTAGAAACCTCAAGCCAGGACAAGGCTTCCCTCTTCCAGGTGGGAGAGGGGGCTCTGCTGTCAGGAGAAGGGCTGAAACGACCTCCCTCGGCTGGCACAGCCGCTCAGCTAATTAGCAGCTCCCTCTGGCTGACTTACTAATACTGGGGCACCCACCCCCTGGATGCTGACGGCCAGATCCACACCTCGAAGCCTTACCGAGGAGGAGGTCACTCTGAGTTCTGCTCCTTCCTAAGCTCTGAGCTTTCCAGCCGAAGTCTCAGGACCTAACAGGCCCCTCAGCGTGTAGGTTAAAGCTGGGCCTGTCGCAGGAAGCCCACTGATTAACCTGCTCTCTGCGTGGAACCTGAGATGTGAACTTGGTCAGAGCCACCGGGGACCTGAAGATCACCCAGTTCGGTGGGTTCGCTTCTTTCCCGAGGACCTTGGTGAAAATAGGGATGCCTTGCTCAGCTCCTTCCCACGTGATCTGAATCCCCGCATTTTGGGGCGGGGGGCCACGGCCACCTGGATTTTAAGAAGTTCTCTGGATGACTTTGATTTCCAGAGAGGGTTGAGAATCACTCCTTACAGATGGAGCTCCTGAGACCCAGAGGAGTGAAGTCACTTGTCTAAGGTGGCACAGCAAGTCTGAGGCAGTGCTGGGCCCAGACCCAGTGATGGGATCCCTGAACAGTGCTCATACGCCCGGGGCAGACCCGCAGATGAAACCTGGAGGGTGATAAGCAGGCGGCGCTTTTCAACAGGGAGGGGCTGAGCCAGTCCCAGCCGTGCCAGTTCCGGCTGGCCATGGTCTCACTTTCCTTCTTCCCGTCTGTTCCCCGTCCTAGGCGAGCACAACTCTTCGTAAACTGTCTCCACCCCTCTGTGATGCGCTTCTCTCATCCTCCTCCTTCCCCATCCCCTCAGGGCCTGGAGATGCTCAGTGGGGAGGAGATCATCACCAATCCCTAAAACACTTCACCGAAGTAAAAAAATGTGAAAATGGTGAAGCTGTTCGTTTAAGTGTTATCAAGTGCGAAGCCCTTGATTTGTGGCTTGATTGTACATGCCACCTCCTTGCAACCAGTCGAATATGTTTGACCATCTGGTTCTCTTTTATGATCTAGTAGCACAAACTTGCTACTTTATTGTGTCACATTGTCAGGTGTAGCATCAAAAATCCTATGCATGACAGCTCTTTTTATAAAGGTCGTTATGTCAAACTGGCCACACGGATGATTACCAAATAGCCCGGAGTTTCAGCCCATGGACCTGCATGGTCTGCCGGCAGCCGGAGAGGACGGCCCCTGGAAACCTCGCCGGCCTTCCAGACAGAAAGGGAGGGTAACTCTGAGAGTGAGGAAGAGCATCTCAGGAGCTGGCAATGGGTCTGTCTCTGAGATACTGAGGCTATGACAACTCTATAAAATAACAAAATAAACCCCAAACAAAACCATAAGATCTCTGGCCTTACAAAGCAGAGCTATTCTCATCATATAAAACAATGCAGTGATGGCAAACAGTTTTATCTCCGTGCTAATTCGAACCAAGTATTTGTGGTGGCCTGAAAGCTAGATCAGGAAAGACTCTGGGCTCACGGGTAAGCCATCATGAATGACTGGCAAAGTCTGCCATGGCTAGGGATACGTATTATGCATGTAAGTTCAAGACCTGATAGAGTGGTTTAAACAAGCTTTGACATTCTCCTTCGGATCAGGCATGAGTCTATAACCTAGTTTTGTCACTTACTAGACATGTGAACTTGGACAAATTACTTAGAGTTAGTTTTCTTACCTACAATGAATATAATACTTCATTCTGTGTTTTGAGATTTGAATGACAATAAATGTCAAGCCATCAGCACACTGCATGCCATGTAGTAAGTGCTTAATAAAACTGAAGCTCTCATTTATTATTATGGTGGGAACAAATCTACCAGCCTGAGGTTGAGGCTCTGTGGATAGGCAATGCAAGAAATTGGGATCATTCTCTAAGGAATGAGACTAAAGAATTTTTAACCAAGAAAATATTCCTACTCTTTACTCCACCATAGTCTAACAATTAAGAGAGGAAAAGAAGAAAGGAAGGAAGGAAGAGAGAGAGAGAGAGAGAGAGAAGGAGGGAGAGCGGAAGGAAGGAAGGAAAAAAGGAAGGGAGGAAGGAAGGGAGGGAGGTTGTTCAGACTTTTCATGGATGGATCCACCTTCCCGATGTTATCTGATGGCAGCACACTCTCCATTGTCGCAACCTCCCTCCTCCACAGCCCTCTAAAATCTGTCCCAATTCTCCCTCTTTGGGGACTGGGATTCTCACTGGAATTACAGATTCATTCTTTGGGATAACCCAGTTGCCATCCTCAAGCATCCTTTTAAAGAAGTCTACAGTCCTGTAAGAAATAAGACATTTATTTACAGAGTATCAGGTTAGACATTGGATACCTTGAGAAACCAGGGTGAAGAGGTCAGGGTGCAGGGGTGATTTGATGGGGAGGGAAGGAGAGAGGCGTTAAGTGTAGCACAGCAGTTAAGACACAGACTGACAAAGGCCCCAGTCTTGGCTGCACCACGTACTTACTAGCTGTGTAGCCTGGGGCAAGTGACTTGATCTCTACTGGCTCATGTTTCCTTGTCTATTTATTCAATCATAAGTGTTACTGCACGTCTCCTCTGTGTCAGGTCCTGTTCCAGGTAATTCCTTGCCCTCCTAAAGCTTATATTTTACCAGGCATGGTAGACTATAAACCAAGAAACATAGAAGAAGTACTAAGAACAAGTGGTGAAAGCTACCATAAACATAACCAAATAGGATAAAGGCGTAGTGAGAAGGGGAAGTGGGAGGGGCAAGGAGAGGACTTTGAGGAGGCGACAGTTCACCTAAATCTTAATGAAGAGACGCGTGAGCCGGGGAAAGTCTGAGGGAGGAATGTTCGGGAGAAAGGAAGTATCAGGGCACAGTCTTCCTTATGTTTGCAAATAACAATGGAGCTCCTAAGAAATGGTGAGATTTCATATAGATACTAAAAGGGGAGTTGACAATACTCGTTGCCGGGTTAAGTGTGGGGATGAGGGAAGGAAAAGAGCCAAAGGTGAGTCTGGTTTGAGAACAAGGTGGATGAGGAAGATGAGACTTAGTGGGGTAGCCAAGAGTTCTGTTTTAGCCATGACACATGGGTAACATTTTTAACGTTTAGAAAATCTGACAAATGGAGATCATCACAGAGCCTATGAATCGCTGTTTGAGATAATCGTGGAAAGGGCCTACCGGAGGATCTGAGATGGAGCGCGGGCTCCGTAAACTGTCCTGTGTGGAACAATGAACAGAAATGTCAAATCAAGCTGTGGGGCAAGGATGGTCATTGCAAGTCAAGAAACTAGACAAATGATGACAGAGGAGAGGCCAGAGCACTGGTAGGTGGGATCAGGTTTCGGAAGGAGAAGCAAGGGGGACTGAAAACAAGGACTGAATGCTTCACAGTTCTGTGTTCAATCCCACAAGGCGGCATGGCGAAGAAAGAACAGGGGGCTGTTTATCAGGGCTACCAGATCGAATGGTCCATTCTGTAAAAAGATTGGTTTTTATTTTTCTCTTGCATCAAAAGACTTAGCAGCACTTTAGGGATCATGAAAACAGTGTCTTGACTCGAGATATGGAGATGGTGTGTAGTGGTCACCCAACTCACCCTGACTCGATGCTACAGAAGCAGCCCCACGACTGTGCTGGCTGTAAACAGGGGCAGAGATCTCACCAAAGGAGAAATGGTTTCCCTTCTTCTGTGGTGCAGCATATCTACGCCAAAGATTTCGTCTATCAACCAGCTCTGCTGACTAACAACGTTAGAAGCAATTGCTTATCATCTTCTTAGATGATTGGCAAAGGCCACCGCCTTCTAAGTCTCCTAGAAAGTCCTACTAAGATTGACCTGTTTCCTAGTGTGCATTTCTTCTGAGTTTCAACACAGCAAAGCGAACCAAAACCAAAGCCACAGAAATCTCATTCCTTTCCCTGACCCCCCTCCCACCGCCCTGTGCACAACACACTTCTCCGAGCCATGCAACAGCTGTGCTGGGAATGAGAACTACAGGAAACTTAGAGGTAATCATGCCAAATGGTGACAGATACTCAGGAGAGGGTGTTGCTGGCCACTCATGTGACACCACACAGATGGCCCAAGCTACAAACTCTCCCTTACAGTCCTGGATCTGACCCCTATCGAATCTGCTAAAGAACCTTCTGAGTTTGGGGCTGTAGGCACTCTGGCCTTGGTTGGATGATTGCGGTGCATACATTTGGAAAATGGAGTTGCACAAATAATCTTCAGGATTCCCATTCTCCACACACAGGGATGCACCGCATGATGGCTGTTCAATCAACAGTGGATCACATATATGACAGCAGCCTCACAATGTTATCATGAAGTGGAAAGGTTCCTATCACTCGTGACATCATAGCCATCGTAATGTCCTAGCACAACACATTACTCACGTGTTTGTGGTGATGCTGGTGTAAACAAGCTCACTGTGCTGCCAGTCGTGTAGAAGTCTAGCACACACAATTATAGTGGTAGGCTATGCCACCTAGGTTTGTGTGAGTACACAGTACGATGTTCACACTGTGGCAAAATCACCTAACAATGCATTTCTCAGCATGCATCCCCCTTGTTAAGAGGTGCATGACTTAAAAAAAAAAAAGCCCTGGCCGGTGCAGTGTGGTTCAGTTGGCTGGAGTGCTGTCCTACACACCAAAAGGCTGGGCGTTTGTTATTGGTCAGTCAGGGCACATACAAAAGGTTGGTCGCAGGTTCAGTTCCCAGTTGGGGCGCACATGGGAGGCAACCAATCGATATTTCTCTATCACATTGATGTTTCTCTCTCTTTCTCTCCCTGACTCCACCTCTCTAAAGATCAATAAATGAGCATATTAAAAAGTTTTTAAAAGAAAAAAAAAGAGAGGCACATGACTGTGTGGACATGTAGACAGACATAAATATGTCCTGCAGGGGGTAGATGTTAAACCTTCTCTGTCTCAAGTATGTTTTTAGAGATGGAGGGGAGGAAGGTAGCAGGAGTTGACGGCACCTCCCTAGAAAAGTCAGGGGACTTGATCAGTCTCCTTTGGGACAGTCACTTGGCCCTCAAGGTAGACCCCTAGACCCCAGAAGAAGCTACAATGAAGTGGGAGGTGAAATGGATAATGAAGAGGAATAAAGCAGAAATCAGCTGAACTGATTTACCTGGGAAGAGATGTTCTGAAGTTAGTGAACAGCGGTTGTGTGTTTTTCCCTTCTGTCGCACATCAGTCATTAATGTTGCCTTCCCTCCCTTCTAGGGTGTAAGCGCCAAAGGGGCTGTGTCTGTGTTGCCCAGCCACTCATCTCCAGCGGCTGGGAGAGTGCCCAGCACATTCTAACCTGAGGTGCCGTATTTGTTGAATCAATGAAAGCGTTTGTGCGTGTGGGCACAGCCTCTGAAAGAGTTTGGTGCTATGGAACTCCAGAGAACCAAGCCTGAGCTGGTTCATGAAATGCCAAGGGAACTCAGATTCACAGCTATTAAACCACATGCCTGGTTTAACAGCTGTTAACTCAGGTGATCTGTCTCGACTAGTAACTATGTCGCCAGGTGAGCACACAGCACGCTGTGCCTGTTCAGCCCTTTGTAATCTTGGACAAATTTGTTCACAAATCACAGAGGCTTTGGAAAACCACCCTGACCCAGGTGATGAAGTAAAAATGCTTCCCACAACATGATAAAGTGTTCTGTCAAGTCTACTTGATAGTGCAGCGCAACCGATTCCTTTGTTTAGACCAGAACGTGAGAAGAAAAGAGTGACAAGAAAAATGAGAAAAGCGTTCACGATAACGTTTTCACAAATTTGCCTAATGCCAGCCACATTAGCCTCCCATGCCATGGCCCCCTGGAAACTTTTGAACAAGTCAAATTAGACAGGCTTTTTTCACTTGAGACCATGAAGTGAAATTGTCTTCTTTCTAGGTCATAACATAATTATTTTCCCTTAAATTAACACCTGTTAATTACCTGCAATGTTAGAGGAACTTGATGATATCGATAATCCAAAATGTAATAACCCAAAGCTCTGGAATGGGTTCTTCAGGCCACCAGCCTAGTCACTTTTCCTTAGAACACCCAGTGGGGGAGAGGAAGCTGGATGTCTAGGGATGGATAAAATGGCCCATCACCCCATAGCCGCCACAGATAGCTTACATAGTAATGAACCCACAAATGAAGGATGAAAGGAGGTGGGGGGAGGATGAGCAGGGGGTTACAAACCACATTCCAAGTGTGGCTTATCCTGGATTCTGATTCAGCTCCAATGCCTAATCATAAAATACTTACTTCGGCTTATCAATTCCCCTATGGTCACTCAATCAGTTGAGTGATCTTTATCTTAACAGAGCCTGTAATCAATGGTATTTATGGCTTTCTCTTTATCATTATTAGTGAGCAAGGCTTAAGGAGACAGAAGACAAAGTCTTCTTTTCCTAGGGAAAAAGCAGCAGAATTAGAAGCACACTATTTGAATTACAAGTATTTTGTGTGCAACAGGAAATGCCGAGTTTAGAAGAGTCATCCATGTGACCACAGCTGAAAATAAAAGGAAGCAGTCCCTAACTAGTTTGAGAGAAAGGGAGGTTGGGGAGTAGGGAGGATGGGAGCGGGAGAGGGGGAGAGAGAGAGAGAGAGAGAGAGAGAGAGAGAATATGTTTGCCATCTACCGACTCTCCAGGGTTCGTCCATGAAATGCATACGCCCTGCCATCCTGAGAACAGAGCGGCAGCTGTGAAGATTGGCTTCTGAGTCACGGTCACTGAAGTGGAACTATTTGTACAAGTTCAAAGGCACCAAGGACCTTGGCAATCATCTGCCCTAGTGAATGTCAAGACATAAGATGATATCACTGTAAACTGGTAACGCTGAGGAAAATATCCTATTTGGAATAGGGGAAGCTCTGGGAATAAACGAAGCTTTATTCCTCCTTTTAGACAGTGTCTTCATCCAGGAGTGCCTCTGATCCATGACTCCTGATGATGCATCATGTATCTAATTCAGCAAATTGTGAGCTCTCCACAGAGAGATGGTGGTTTCCGTAATAACTGTAAGGGGGTAACACTGCTTATAAAGGTGGTAGTAGGCTTTCTTCAGGCAAAGGAGAGACAGAGAGGCTTCTGTATGCAAACAGACTAAAAAGCCTAGAACCCCTTATGTGAGAAAGTCAAGGCCTTCGAGGACCACGGTAGTAAGGCTATGAAATACAAGGATCTGGGTAGGATAATGTCACACCTATTTAATAATCCCAGGGAGACATGCTTCATTGTCCCTCATAGAAGCATGAAACAGCTTTTCCAGGACAGATAAAAAGAAAGGACCTAAATGAAAGCCAGAACTTGAAATCCAAGAAAGGATGTAGGATGAAAATATAAATACACAGAAAGTGAGTTTTAAAAAGTCTTACAGGATCTCGTCTGAAGGGAAGTTGGAGCAGTCAGTTTCTTCACCTGCAAGGGCAAGACCGTGAGCAGAAAAGACACACTCTTTGCTAACAAACTGGTATTCCAGACACATCAAAACATTAGCTTCAGTGATTTATGTTAAATCTAACAAATATTTGCACGTAGGTCACTGTGCTGGGTACTATTTCCAAAGAGTCATTAGTCTATTCCGATGGAAGAGATTTCTTATATTCTTGTGGATATTTCTATGGGAGGCTGACCCACTTAGTAATGAAAAGATAAGAATGCCAAAGCAGCAAGACTGGAGGTAGAGAGGGGAAAGAAGTCGGGGTCTCTACTGTCCTAATTGATCAATACCTGGAAACAATATGACCTGATTACGTTTTTACAGTTCGCTTTATGATCACAACCTTGCTCTAGCTTCGTAAGTCGCTATCGAGTTGGAAGGCAGACCTATAACCGCATTTCTCAGGTGGGGAATCAGACCAAGAAAAGTCAGTTCAGCTCAAGGTCACCTAAAGAATGAGTGATCGAGTCTGGTCTAGGTCTCCGCTCGCCTGTCAGCCAACCCGGACTTTAACTCTCCCCTTGCGCACGGGGCTAAGATGGCCGTGCTCTCTCACTCTGCACTTAGTATGCCATGTTCTAGTGAAGCGCGCTGTCATTTTGATGAACCTATGAGGTGCATTGAAGCTGTTGGGCACAGCTGAGAGATCACAGACGAGCTCACCTGTTTTGGCCACTAACTCTTCAATTCCCCAACACTGCGCTCTGGCCCTCCCACCCTTTCCTCCTGCTCTGCCTCCCACGGTGCATCTCAAAGAACATTCACACATACAAAAGAGAATCACAGAGCCGTATGAAGAAGGCTCGGGGAAGTCCAAAACTCCAGGCTAGGTAACCGTTTTGAACACGCACTTTTTGATAGTCTCTCCGGTTTAATTGGAAGAGTGAGATTTAGAACCAAGCAAAGTCATGTGAACATAGCGCTGGAACTCAAAATGAGTATGGTCCTTCTCTCTATTTCTTCTCTTCCTGTCGGTCACTGTCACCTGGTCTATAGGCAGGCCAGCTCTCATCTCAGCTGGCCGGCTGCACCTGAGTATATGGAAGTCTGACAGAAACCCAGGTTAAAGCTTCAAATGCAAGTTTACCTTCCCCCAAACCCGCCCTCCTCCTTTCAAAGGGAGGCATTTGTTTAAACCCACCCCTTCCTTCAAGCGGATGGAGACCCCGTGGGCTCTCATGTGCATTCTAGGAAAGAGACGATATTGTGGGGACTCGCAGATTCCGGACTTTTCTCTCCCACACTTACATGAGCGGCATAAAAATAATTAAATGTGAATGTGAATGCTATAACAGCATTCACTAAGGAGAAAGTGACCCAGTCCAGATTTAATAGTGTAAAGCAGTCCTTGTAGCTTACAAGGCATTGTCTGAACAAAGCAGAATTTCACGGTGTTTCAGAGGTTCATTTAGGACTGAGTTACTCAAGGAGCTACCCCCCAATCACCACCACCTCTTTCCACACACAGAGGTCATGTGCTCCTGGCCGCCTCACGACCTCCTGACATTTGTGCATCATGGAGAGACAGCCACCCCTTCTGTCTGACCAGGCAGCAGTCTTAACACGACACCCTCCGTGGACTTGGTTGTCGTTTTAGAGATGGGAAGAATAGGACAAACGATAGCACATAAACAAACAAAGTTCACAGTTTGCCCCAGAGAGCAGGAGGGATTCAACTAGGACAGCTCTTCTCCATGCGATCTCTCTCTCCTCCAAGAGATGCCAACTCCCAATCTCTTCGTACAGAATTGCAGGTTCAGGCGTGGGATTGGTGAGCCTTTTTCAACAGTTTGCCCAAGGTAGTAATTTTGCAATCCATCGTAGCTGAAGTAAGTACAGACCGAGGCTCGCTCCAGCCTCCTTCTCTCCCCTCCGTCCAGCCCCAGGTCCCCGCTTAGGTGAAAACACTTTGCATATAAACAAACTCCTCTCAAAGACACCTCAACCTTGACATTTCTTTCTCCCTTTTCCAAACTCGCTTCCTTTGAAAACACCTCGCGCTCTGCCATGCTCCCACGTGAGGCCCAATTATCAGAATAATAATTAACAGGCCCTCATTATTTCGGATCAAACAATGCCCCCCATAATGAAGCCAAGAATAGCCAATGTGATCCCTTAAAATGGGCGTGAGTTTCCTTACACCTTGGGGCATCTAATCCACTGAAACCATTAGGCACCGCGCTGTCCATAACGGCCTGGATAACATTGAGTCAAGGACAGTTAATGGATGCCAGAGCACAGACCAAAGTGCTCCAAGCATGTCAGTCAAGACTAACCGGAGGCAAAAACATCAAAATGCAGGTTGGAGTTTTGACATTCCTGCAGGCTCTGAACGCCTCGCCAGTAAATTTTTAAAGTCAATATCCCCCTTATGCTCATGAACACTTTTCTGTCTGATGAGTAGGACTAATGTGGATGTGATTGAACTGTGACTAAAGTAGGACTTTAAAGGCAGCTTTGAATGTGTGGGGGGTGGAAGGGTTTTTTTTTTTTGTATGTGTTTTCTTTTTTTTTTTTTTTCGGAATGTCTGTGATAATAATGAAGACAGTGTACACAGATTATCACAGGCTGTGTCTTTCGACTTCAAGGTTATGTGATTAGAAAATTAGAAAAGCGACAAGATTAGAAACACCGCAGAACATTTTGAAAGAAAGCTTTTTTACAAATTATCTGTGTGCTGGATTTACACAAAATCTGATGGATGGATCTTCTAATGTTTGGAAATGGATAAATGCAACAGTGCAAATAGGAAGAACTGGCTTTGGAGCCCATCCTGGCAGAAGTTCAAAATCCATGTTAAGTATTCTAACTCGCTTCACGCCTGTTACTTATATATTCTTTTAAATTGCCACTCACACCCATAACAGGAAACATCACCATTTTATAAACATAAAGGTAAAAATAACAACGAGATTGTAGTTTTTCCTGATGCGTGACTTTCTCCAGAATTGGAATAAAACCTTCACCTCTCTGTGCTTTCTCTTTTCAGACGCTGAGGACGACAGCCAGGAGGACGTGGGTCAGGAAGCGGCGGCAGAACGGGGCTTGCATGGCGGTCGCCGTCCTGCAGTGCTGGGTCGAGGGCCGAGAGCCAGTGTGGAGCTCGAGTCACAGCTTCACTCCTCCTTCAGTAAGGCGGACAGTATCATCTTCCTGTGGCAAGACTCAGGCTGGTCTAAATAAAAACACCACCAAGAGAACCACTGCTTTTGCTTTGCTTGTCAGATGACAATGGCGTGTTTCTGAAACGTGCAAGCAGATGGCTCTGTACGTAAAAAGTCAGGGTAAAGGCTAACCTGTGTCTGATGGCACCTTCTCAGGGTCCTTCCAACACCTAGAAGATGAAATACGATTATTTTGCTTGGGGAGAATAGATTCTGAAACATCTAATGTGTCCATGTCTGCATGTAAAGGCGTATATGACATTCATGCCATAGTGAACTTGAACCTATTTCATGGAAACATTTGAGGAAGTAGCACCTTGCAATTCTAAGGATTCAAGTCACCGACACCTGCTTCTGACCCCCCAGATATTAAAATACAAACAGGCCACAAGTGCCCTTCTGGATCGCTCTGGGGTCTTCCAGGGCTCTCTGGTGGCCATGCCAGCAGGGTTTGGCAGCGCCACCCTGAGGGACATCAGCTTTCAAGTTCAGGGAGGCCCCGAAAGCGCACAGGCTGTCGTCAGTACCTGATATTTTGATTTTTTTTGAATCTACTACTTAGAACATTATCTAAAACTTTGAAATGATTTTGATATTCAACTCCATAAATATATATACACACATATATATTTAGAAATTTATCTACCTATCTATCTAAAATTAACTCTCACATAATGACTCCCACAAGTTTTCTGTCTTCGTGGATGTTCAGAGAAGCACCTGTGAGGACTGGAACTGTGTGTGTCACTCATTCATTCCGCCAGTATTTATGAAGCACCTACCATGTCACAGGAGCGACTTTAAATGCTGGGGATATATCTGTGAACAGAACAGACTATGATCCTTGACGTTACGGAGCTTACATTCTAGTCGAGGAGACAGACAAGTGACAAAGTTAATTTCGTCATATGCTAGGACATGGCAAGTGCTGTGGGAAAAATACTGGGGGAGGGTGGGAGGAATTGGAGATGCTGGAAGGCGAGGGCAGGCTACACTGAGAAAGTGACATTGATAGAAGCCTCGCAGGGGGGTCTAAGTTAGCCACGCAGCTCTGTGGGGGAGGAGCCTCTGGGAAGGAGAACAGCCGTGCAAAAGCCTGGAATATCTGGAGTGCTTTCAGACTCGAAAGGAGGCCCAGGTGGCTGGAGGGGAGTGACAGTGGGCGAGGGAATGGGGAGGAGGTGAGCAGGGTTGGGAAGAGAGATAGGAGGTGAGATCTCACTTATCTTGGTATCCCCAGTGCCTAGATCGGAGGCAGGCCCCTGATAAATGCTTAGAGACTGTTGTTCGGTGAGTGAATGAGTGAATAAATTAAAAAAAAATGCCAAAGGCTGGAAGGTCCTCTGACCCAGCTCTCGAATGGTGTTTTGGCATGCTCCACAGTATTTTTGTATTGCATTCTTTGGAACACTAGTCCCTGAAAATATTCCAGGAGAAAGGGGTTCCAAAGTCAAATAAGTCCTCATTTAGTAGATTCACACAGCACAATTAGTGTGTGAGTCTCAGAGAAATTCTCTAGGAAATGAAATATTTGAACTGTGCATTTTGAGAATTTATCAAACCACATGGCCCGTTTCTTCTTCCCCCCTCCACTCCCGCCCCCGTGGTTTGCCACACTTCAGGCATCATATTCTATGGAACATACATTGAGAAATGATGACCCGTGCTGAGTCGGCAACCAACGGTCTCCAGAAAGACAACCCTCCGTCCCAGCCCCCAACCCTGCCATTTCTGGACCACTCTAAATTCGGAATCACCTCCTTCTTTTGAGTGGAATAAAATCCACTGTTTTATCATTTCTGTCTACAGACCCTAGTTTTACCCATGGCACATTATAACATAATCACGGGCTGTGAAGGACATCAGGATTTTTAGTCATACAGAATTCACTCTGGCCTTGCCACTTAATTCCTAGCTGGGCAATTACTAAGACTCTGATTTTTTGGTTTCCTTATCTAAAAGATCTGCCTCATACAATTGTTGTGAGGACCATAGAAGTTATGGCAAAGTGCCTAGCAGAGGGCCTATGTTATAGTTAGCATAATAAAACTTAGCTCCCTTGTCTGTCCTCACCCACAATTTCATTCACAAGCAGAGACAGTGACTGTGTCTCCCCAGAATCCTCTCTTTTTCAGACTAGATAGCCTCTGTTCTTCCCAACATAAATATTTCCAATGAAGTGACAGACATTGTTTGCACCGGCGGCCAGAGGTTGTGTCGCCTGCCACACCGCAAGCATCACAGGAGACAGAGGCCAGGGCCGGCCAACTTGTACTTTCAACATTCCATGTGTCTGTTCTTCGAGTGGACGTTTCATACCAATCAATGAAACAAATGTCTTTAAGGACTTCTGAGGCAAGGCATCATGTTGCCATGAATACTGCAGAAATGCCTCCTTTTCCTACATCTTTGTTATAAAGTTTGGTCTTTCCTTAGAGTTTAAGAATTGTCTTAGGCCAATACAGTACCTGCACTTGTTCTATATTCAAATTCCCAGTTGGTGGCATGGCCCTGACTGATTGAATAACTGGGGCTACTTGTATCGTAAGGGACACGGGCAGCTTTTTTCACCCTGGCATGCGGCTTGGCCTTGTTTGGAACTGAGTTTGGGATGCGTCACTTAGTGGGCAGCTGTCTTCAGTACACACTCTCTTGCTCATGGTGCCTTAGCCATTTGACCTTTGAAGCAGCCACTGCCCCTCCCCAGTTTGTACCTGTCTGTTCCTAAAGGCCCAGCTCAGAGAAGACCGACCCACACAATGACGGGCCCTGAAATCCCAGTACATAGCACCAACCCAACTGCCCATGCCATCTCCTCCTTACAAAGCAACGTATTTCTGGTGAGTTTTGTCCTTTCCTCTTTCTTTCTACCTATATATTTATGTTTAATTTGTGACCTATATAAGTTGATCTATTTACACATAGTCATTAAGTCTAATCAATGTTTCATTTAAAACATTATGTGGAGAAAGAAACAATCACAATTAAGTCTTAGAAAAGAGGTAAAGGGGAAATACCCTGAAACATTTAAAATTTGCTTCATATGTGTGAGCATGTGTGTGTTTCTTTAAGAGCAGACCACCTTCTTTCTCCCTTGGATATGATCGGATCTCTTGGAAGAACATGAGAAGCACAGCATTGTCACTAGTCCAGGCAGAGGAGGCTTCATTAGGATATCACCAAGATGACAGCGATTGCAAGAAAGAAGCCAGGCGGTGAAGAGAGACCCAGCTCAGCAGAAGTCCCTTTGCACTCCGTGTTCGCTCCTCAGGACAAGACAGTGGGAACTGAGGCCACGTGGACACCAGACCATGAGGGGGACAGCCTTGGGCAACAACAGCCGGGCTGAGCCTGCTGCCTTCTCAGAGAAGACTTCCCGTGTGTATTTCATGAAACCACCCTGTCCCATCAACTGAAGTTCACTATCACTGGTCTAAAAGGGAATTAGTTCATTCTAATCAAAATGAGCTGCTAAACAAGTAATGCTTTAATGGAAGTGGAAATTATCTCACACCATCACAGGTACTGAAGGTTTGAAGTAGTGTTGCTGCTCCCAGATGGAGAGAAGACAGGATGAAGACTATGAAATTGTTCCGAGTCTGCTGAGGAAGGCTGATGACACTTACAGCCAGTATAGTGTCATTTCCAGGCTCGGGTTCCTCTCTTCTTCACCCTTGTAGTCTGCTCCTCAGGAGAACTATTCTTTACTTTCAGTGTCCAGGTGACCCCCATATGGAGGACACAGTGAGACTGGGACCCCATTCCCATCAACAGATTTGTCTCAGCTCACTAGTGTTCTTGACCATGAACATCATCCATGGTGGTGATCCCTCAACCTGTAACTCAGCCTGAATCTGCGGCTCCTATTTTTTCCATTCCCACATTGCATCGCAGAATCATTTAGGGGACATTAGTTTAGGAAAAGAACTTGGAGGTAAGCCATTCCAACTTCCTATTCAATATATGAATTTCTTCTACAAGAGCTGTGTTCTTTCTGACTTTTCTTGAACACCACTGATGATGTTATAACCGCAGAATTAGCTCAGAATGGTCCTCGTCCTGTTTAAGATACTGAGTTGTTTCTCAGAGACAACAGATCAAAAAAAAAAAACCCCCGCAAGTCATGCAGCCCAAACATTCACAGAGGAGGGAACTTTGACCTCCACCTGCACCCAGAACCAAAGTTTGACCCCCATGCCCTCCCCCACCCAGACACAGAGAACCAAAGGACCGGGACATAACTGGAACTTAAACCCCAGAGCCCTTTCAGAAGCAGAGTCTGTTGTCCAGGTCTGTTGGTACCCCTTTACCGTAATGGCCAAGCTCCGGGGCCCTGCAAGGAAAACTTGCCCCGCAGCACTTCTGCATACCCATTCCCCTGTACCCCTAACCCCCCTCCCCTGAATCCTGGACTGGGGAGTTCAGGCTTTGCAGCAGTTGCTTCCTCTTCTCCTGGGTGGCACCATTCATAATAAAATAGCCAACCTTTCTCCACTGCAGTTCTTGATGTCTAGTGTTTGGCTCTGCTAGAACTTTCTATTCTGTTACCACACGGAATTCCTTATTGCAGGAGCACCTCCCTCTGGTCTTCGCTAGGTCTGTCTGTCAGAAAAGGCATCCTTAAATGGAGCCGAAGTTCCCCTCATGTCTGTGTCCATCACACCTCACTCCTGGCCTCCTCTCCGGACCCACAAGAGAATAACTTTTATCCTGTTCTGTCCCAACTTGATCTCACTCCACCATTCATTTCTCTGCAACAGTTGAGCAGATCTGAAGTAGCCCTTAAGTTGTCTGTGGTTTCCAGCTTCCAGAAGTTTCCTCCTGTTCCTTCAGCAACTAGAGTGTACCATAGAATTTGACAGGGCGACTTCTTGGTTTTCTTTTATAAATGAAAATTGTAATTATAATCACATTTATCAAATATAGTTCTAGTAATCAGGCCTGTTAGGTTGTGACCAGCCCATTACAAGCATGCTAATGGGAAGCTGGGGTGGGTAAGGGGTGGTCTTTAAACCCAATAGCTCAAGTCAGCCTTAGCTGCTGCTTAGAAAAAGGCCACAAAACACCACCCCTAATGATTTAACAACTTGTTTCCCAAAAACACATTAACCAAGGGAGCTTTTAAATATTAAGAAATAATTACACCAACTCTGTAGTCTTTCCTCAAAATTACATCACATCAGGGCTCCACTAGGTAAATTAATTTAGTAAAAGAACATGCGTCTTCTAAAAAATGAAAAACTGTACCCAATGAAATGTTATTTCCAGTTGATGGCAGGAGGGTGGACAGAGGGGAAGGAAGAATTAATGAAAATATTCTACTTTCCCAAATGAACACTTCGGGTAGCCTTGCCCCCAGGCAAATTAATTCACCATTATTTGCATTTCTAACTTGTTTTTACCATCTCCAGACCAGCTGGGATCAGAGTGGACCTGGGGGGGACTGGAAGATGCCTCAGGACCACTAAGCTTCAGCCCAACCAGGACAGTCTGATGTGAGCCTAGAACACGGAAGCCCAGAGAGTCTGGCAGCTGCCTGGAGCTGTGTGTCTGCATTCAATCGGGACAGACAGGAAGGCTTTGCCTGTACCTGAATAGGAAATACAATTTGGGGACCAGAAAAAAAAATAAGCCTTCTAAGAGTCTATAACATTATCCCCACAGGAGGGCCGTGAATATTGTCCTCTTTTTGGAGATTGTTGAAATCTCAAGTAAACCTAGATAAGGATGTTTGGGTCATTTACATGTGAATGTAAGTGAATTTAATCTGAATGTAATGGATTCTCCTCTCTAGGGTCTTCCAGGGCCTGTAAGTGGGAAGGGCTTTGAAGGAAGGAAACGGAGAGGCACACTTCACACAGCTTTGCCCCAGCCAGAAGGTGGACTCTGGGACTCCCCGATCAGCCGGCCTCCTTGGGAGAACCCTGTCCACCTCCAGCCCCTGCTATACCATAGGGCAGAGCAGACCTCAGAGACAGGCTAGGCCTGGGTGGCTTCCGAGAGCGCAGCCCAAGCAAAGGGGGAAGCCGCTTGGCCTGCTGGAGCTGGAGCAGGCTTTTGTGGAATAAACTCCTACTCGGGTAGTAGCCCTTGGGTAGCATGAGACTTCATTTTTTCCATTGCTGTTTCCTTTGCTACAAAGAATCTCTGCCTTTTGGTCACCTTTGAAGTTAACGGCAGGGCGTAGCTGCATATCCGTACTTTTATAGGCTTCCTAATGACCTGCTTAATTATTTGCTTTCTTTGGGTCCAGATCTGCAGCTAATAGGCACTGGGAGTCTGGGCACTGATGCAATCTGGTCTCCCTGATGGGTCCCGCACGGAGTTGCAGGCATCTTCATTACTGAATTCCAAGAGACTATCTCCCTGGGGCACCCAGGCTTGAACGTGAAGCTTTATTTGTGTTTTATTTATTCATTAGATTGGCAGAGGCCTTCTCTCCAGAGAGCTTTGGGTGCCTAACATGAAATTAGCATCTACATTTCCCAACAAAGTCAACTACTTTGGAGTCTTTCGCAGCCTTTCTTGTGTTCTGAGGTTTAAACGGATCTGGAAACCCAGAACACTGAGGTCGAGGCTCAGAATGACAAAAGCCTAGCAACTTTTCCCACCCATGCTCTTGGCAGAAGTTGCTATTTCAATACAGCTTTTTTTTTCCTTCTGAGTCAGGATGCAGCCTCTGAAATCTTAATGTAGTATTTGAGGCAGTAGCTGGGATCTGTCCGAGATATTGTTTGAGTTGGGTTCTCTTTGCCATTCTTCGTCTTCGTCCTTTACGTTTCCAAAGGCGTCGGGAGGTTGTGACAAACCCTTTCTTAGACTTCTCTTATGGAGCACGGAGCTGGCCAGAGTCTACTTTGACTACTCACTCTCCAGAGAGCGTCTTAAAAGTGTATTTGGCCCTGGCTGGCGTAGCTCAGTGGATTGAGTGCCGGCTGTGAACCAAAGTGTCGCAGGTTCGATTCCCAGTCAGGGTACGTGCCTGGGTTGTAGGCCATGACCCCCAGCAACTGCACATTGATGTTTCTCTCTCTTTCTCCCTCCCTTCCCTCTCTAAAAATAAATAAATAAAATCTTAAAAAAATGGTTTTTCTAAAAAAAGTGTATTTGATTAAACGCACACTACAATTGAATGTGTGAATGCATTTCTTGGGCTTTCTTTTAACCTCCCTGGGTTTCCATGTGAAACGCCTAGGGCAGCATCTGGCATAGTAGGCGCTAAATAAAATGGGTGTCCATCAGCTGCGATGAGCAGCGGTTCCTTCATCAATTTTTTGTTTCCTAGCCCACCTACATTTTTTTTTACCACAAAATCAGGCCCTCCTTGCCATTGAAATCTAGATCTACATAAAAAAAAAGAGTTTCCCTGGAATCTTGAGTATCTAGTTCTTATCAGGAACTCCACGAGAGTAAATCTTATTGAAAGTGGCGTTCGTCTTTCCCTCCCTGCTTCTTCCTCTGTCCGTCTCTCTGTCTCTACGCACTGCTGTCGATTCTGTTGACTCTTTTCTGGTTGAATTTGACACCTTCTAGTCATCAGCTGATTGCATCCAATTAATAGCCATTATATTCTTCATTTACTTTCTGTTTGGACATGAATTTATTGGTCTGGTAAGATTTGATTCTTCAGAAACATAAACAACATGCCATTTAATTGGGCCTCAGGACTGGCTCTAAGCGCCAGGAAAGAGGCATTTAAAGAGGCAGTGCAGGGGAGGGGGAGAACAGGGGAGCCAGGCGCTCTGCTACCTCTTTCGAAGAAGAGGGGGAGGACATCGGGTTAAACCTTGATCTCTATCATTTCACCTTTGGACTTTTATTAAAACTGTTTGACACGGCCGGGTTGGCAGATTGGGTAGGAAGATAAATGGGCCTGTGTGAATAGGTTTAATATCAAACGTGGATACGAGACACGGTGCGTTTTTTTCCATCCAGAAATTGTTCACGTCCACAAGATTTGCAGGTTGCCGTTGGTGATCCTGTCTGGCTCGGGGGCCAAAAGGTGAACATGATTGAGGGACCTTTTGCTATGAATATTTCACAGCCTGAGTATCCCTTTTTCACTTGGGGCTGTGTGCTGACTGAGGGCTTCTTCAGGATGAGTCCTCAGTTGACTGATGAATACAAAACGCCTCTCTGAACAAAAGGCATTCAAGATTCGCTGAAGACAAGACAACCTACTTTGGTTTCTGTGTCTGGTACCGGGGTATCAACGGAGATAAAACGCTGAGTGACAGGGAAGCGAAATACAGAATAACACGATCTATTGTTCTCCCATTGACTGTAAGTATAATGGGAAAGTTAGCGAGTCACCGTAATGTCATGGACCGCTGTGAACTTGGGAGAACTCAAGGATCAGAAAGTAACATGAAACAAGGAGGGAAATGAAGATAATATTGGGTTACTGAACATTCTCAAATTGTACTGAAACGCATCCCATCCCTTTGGAGGGGGCATGTTTTTGACAAGGAAGACAATGGGAAGAAACTGGCAGCGGTAACAATATCACTATTTTCTTTTACTACGGGCCGTAATGTGAACTTCTTAGAAGACACCTTCTTTCACCACAGCTTTGTTGTACAGTCTATTGAGGAGCCCAGAGACCAAAGTCGCTGCCTTGTTCCGGGGCTGTCTAAAACCAAGGAACCTGGGTCTGCCAGCCAGCGCCAGCTGCTCTGCTGTGAATTACAGGGCAGGTTTGCAGCCAAGGGCAGAGGAAAGGAACTGAGAGGGAATGAGAGAAGCAGAGAGGGAACAGGCAGGGTGAAGAATTTGGAGCATATGAGTGAAAGAATAGGAAGGAAAAAATTAAGGTGGTGGAGGAAAAGGAATTCTCACGGTGGGGAAATGGGGAGAGACTGTGTCTGGGCAAAGTTCCCCTCAAATGAAATCAAACAGCAGCAAAAATAACTGAGTGACCTTTGGAATGATTTTCATGGAGCCAGAAATCTACCCTTGGGTGAACTACCTTCTGGAAGAAATTTAGCTAATGCTTAGTAAGATTTTTTAAAATCTGGGACACTTTCGCACTAAAACATCCCTTTCCAAGGATGCTTGGAGCTGTCTCCAAGCTCATGCAATGGAGAAAAATACCTACTTACAAGTTACAACGCACAAGGTTGCTGATAAAGGCTAGCGACCCTCTCTTGTAGGAAAATAAACAGGTGCCTAATTTTGCACACAAACTCAGTGGGTTCACACACTCCCAAAGTCCATTCATAAACCTCTCAGAATTCCACAGACCTAGGTTAAGAATTGCTATTCCACAGTGTCTAACAAAGAGCTGGCATAGAATAAATGCTGAGCAAACTCTTTAGCTTCTAATTATGCAAGTATTCTGGTCAACTGAATATTCTAGTTGACTTAAGTTTAACACATGTGCCTTCACAACTGATTGTCAAGAAACTAGAGATAAGGATAATATTTTCAATATCAAAAGCATATTCATTGCAGTAAAATCTTTTAGGGTTTTTTTGTTTGTTTGTTTGTTTTATAATCCAGAAGGCATCTGGGGAATTGTTCAACAATAAGATGGAAATCTGTACATCGGAGATCACGGTGCAGCAATCCTGGACACAGAGAGGAAAGCAAGATGGGTCTGAATCCACTGTTACCCTAACATATTTTGTAGAAATGTTTCTTAACTGATTCTGATTGTCAGTATATTTTGTTGTCTTTTCTTTCTCCTTTAATAAAAGTAGAGCTGAGAGTAGTCTTGAGTGTTAGCTGCTCGGTTGTCTAGAATGTAGGTGCATTACGACTATTGGGACGACGGGGTGTAAATGCACCACAGCTGGCCCCCCTCCTCTCTCCACCATAAATACTGACACTTCCATCTCCTACCCTCACCGCTTGATTCCTTACAGTTGAAACTGAGAAACCTTGCAGGGCATGGCTGCTTAAGGATCAAGACAATCTAAAATTAGCCAGACTGCTTTCTGGAGCAGTTAACTAGACTGAATAGGAAGCTTGTCTGAGAAGGAGAGAGGCCTGAACTAGCAAAGCAATGATGGGGGTTCACCTCAAGGAATCAGTGAGAAGATGTGATAGGTCGTTGGATAGGGCCACTGGTTCCTTGGAATACCAGGAGCATGCAGAAGAAGACCTGTTAGGTAAGGTGGAGTGAGAAGTGTCAAAATTATTTGTATTTTAAGAGCCTCCCTGTTATCTTTCATTGCATGCTTAGCCCTGCAGTGGGTCCCAGAGCATGGCTGAATAGAAAATAGAAGACTCAGAAAACTACGATGAAAGGAATTTCTTTCTGACATGCCGAAGTGCTATAATGGGTTGGCTGATAAATAGGAAAATGGGAACTCTGGAAGTTAAAAAATGCAGACACCTGCCAGGTCACTGGGAGACCAAGTGACTCCTTCAGGAAACAGTGCCATTCACAGAAAGTTCATTCCCACGTGTTCGTGTTTGAACTATAACCTCTACTCCCACCCCTGCCGCCACTGCTACCAACACTTACCACATAGTGAACTTGGAACACATTTCCTTGTTGTGTATTAATTTAATTTATATGATAACATAATTCTTACAATGCCCCTATGAAATAAAAATGACCCTCCTCATTTTATAGACAAGGCAAATGACGGTCAGAAATAGTGTCTCAACCCAGGGCATCCAGTTGGTCAGGGGCTGCTATAGAATTCAAAGCCAGGTTCCTCTGAGGTCAAAGAATGGCACCTCACAGAAATAGGATTTATTTCCATGGGCAAAATGGACTTTTTATGGCCAAAGGCAACTCTAGCTTTTCTGCAGGGGCGGGTGGGAAACAACCCCATGGCTGATGTTCTTAGCCGAACTCTTCTCTGTTTGGTGTGTGGGTATTTATAACTTCGGAGTTGTTGGTGATTGGACATACTATGTAACCTGCTTGAACCTTAATTTCCTCTTCTGCTAGATGAGTTAGTTACATTGAACACTCTGATCTTCTTTTACCTTTAACACTCTTTGATTTTACTGGCATTGTGTCTGGTGTGCACGGGACATTTTAGACTCTGCTAGAGGTACAGAATTGAACACGGTGGGGCTTGCTGCCTTGGTGGTCCCCAGCTGGCCTTGAGCATTTCCAGAGCAAACGTCAGGTCATTTATTTCTATACCTCTGCCCACCTTCTCTCCATGTCCGGCTTTGGGCTCCCATATTATAGACGCTCAATGAATGTTTATCAAAAATATATGAAGGAGAGGAGCTGGTCATGGTAAATAGTTAACACAAGAAAATAAAGCGGCAAATACCTTGGAAGCAATGCAGCATAATGAGAGAGGCCATAGAAAAGGAAGCTAATACCAGAGGAATAATCAGGAGGGCTCCCTGGAAGAGTTGGCTTCTGACGTGGAGTGATGGGCAGGACCTGGATAGGCGGAAAATGGGGCAGCATGTGGAAACTGGAGAGACACACAAGTTCCCAGTCTTCTCGTTTATCTGAATAGCAGTGCGTGTAAGAGATGGCAGCTGCCGATTAAACCAGAAAGGATAGTGGGGTTGAGTTATTAGGAGTCTTACATTGTTGAGCTTTAGATTTTAGACTGTCCTATAGGGAATGAGGAGGCATTGAGGGTTTTTAAATAAAAAAGTGGCATCAGCAATTATATCATATTTATAATTCAATCAACATTGACCATGGTACAGAGGGACTTCCACACGTGTTCTTTTATTTCATTTTATTTAACTAATGTCTCAAAACAACTCTGTAAATTAAGGATCTTTATTGTATGTTAATTATATCTCAATAAAAATGTGATAAAAGCACCTACATTTTGAGATGAGTTTGTACAAGCTCTAACCAAAAGAACCAACCAAACAACCAAAAACAGTCCTTTCCTAAACCTGCATTTTAATGCTATGGGATGCAATTTTTACCCTCAAGATGGAAGGAAGGAAGGAAGGAAGGAGAAAGAGAGAGAGAGAGAGAGAGAGAGGAAGAAAAGAAAGAAAGAAAGAAAGAAAGAAAGAAAGAAAGAAAGAAAGAAAGAAAGAAAGAGAAAGAAAGAAAGGAAGGAAGGAAGGAAGGAAGGAAGGAAGGGAGGGGGGAAGGAAGGAAAGAAAGAAGGAAAAGAGGGAGGAAAACCTCAGATGCTCACGAGTGCACACCCTCTTTTCTGGCCCTGTGGAAAGAAATCATAGTAGATAAAAAGCCCAACTGCTGTTCAAATTAATCTCAGGGCAGGTGGACCATTACTGAGCTCCCAGTTTGTATTAAAAAAAATTAGTGCTTTCCAATGCCATCTCCTCAACCAGGTATATGACTCTTTTTTTAGGTGTCTAGATTCAATTTGGCAGTTTCTTAAACTCCTATCTATCTATCTATCTATCTATCTATCTACCTACCCACCTATCTCTCCTGAAGGTGGGAATTCCAGCGCTGCTCAAACCTTTCTTGAGACAGTTCATTTAGGAAGATTGGTTCCCATGGGACACACCGCTTAGAGTTAGTTGAGTGTATTAAAGAGATTTATTTCCAGACAAATTGGCTTATAAATATGAACCAGCCCTTGAAAGGCAGTCCACAGGACAAGTCTTGGGGGAACTATTCTTCCTACTTTAGGGACTCATTTTATAAAAGATCTAATAGGTAGCTCCTTTCTTACTACCAGCCTTGTGTATTTTAGCTTACACTGAATACAACCATTTTTCTTAATTTACTTAATACAGCAATCCCCAAGGGCTCGTAAACCCATAATTGGACACCTCAGATTAGGAGGTTAAGAAAACTGACACAGAGAGAGGCTTTATAACTCTGTAGGCGACTTTTATTGGCTGAGGGTTTCTGAAAGCACTATTTTAATGCTCTCTTGAGCAGCTTCCCTTGTCCTATCAGCCACCGAGAGATAACAGACGAGATGAAGAGTTACTCACGTTAAGCAAGCATAGAGTTCACCCTTCAAGTCGTCGTTAAAGAAAGACTTATTGGAGTAAATGGAGAAGATAAAGTTGTAGCCAGAGTGACATGAAATAAAAAATACACAAATCCACTCGAGGACTTTAATTTAATGCCGAATGTGAGTCTCTTGTTTCAAGTGCATTGTTTAAAGTGTCCTGAAACATTTATTTATGAACATTTTCATTACTGTTAGCTACTGGCTGTTACACTAAACTCCTTTAGAAAACCCACAAAGGCTATGTCTTTGGCGGGGGCGAGGGGAGGGTGTGGGCAGGGAACCTGCTCTGTGGTGTTTATGGGGGACGGAGCCTTCGATGGGGCTGGAAGCAGGGAAGCAGGAAGGCCAGTCCTCCGGGCGGGGAAGAGTTGGTGTGCAACCAGCAAGTTTGTCTCCGGAAGTCAGTCTACAGCAAAGAATGTTCCAGCCCACCACAGTCTCCTACTCTTTCCACGGTGATCACGTCTCCCCACCTCAGACTCCTAGATCTGAAGCTCTTTACGTGTTGGAGGAACCTCAGGCCCACCCAGCAGCTGCTTCCAGGGAAGGAAGCCGGTGTTAGACCATCTTGAGATGTCTATTAAATCCATAAAATCTCCCAAAAGGGTTCAAGGTCTTTATAGCAAGGACGTCTTGCTTCTGGATTTAAGACAGAGTTAGAACAGGTGGGCATCATACTCAAAGGCTGTCAAAGGAACACAGAGGGAAGAGGCTGTAACGTGAGCTCCAGCCCAGCCCCTTCGTCCCAGACACCCTGCCCAGCGTGCCCCGCAGAAGTGCACCCTGTGCTACCTGACTGAATCCTCTTAGCACCTGTCTTTCTACAACACTCCTATTGTCCAGACCATCGCTCCAGAAGGCTTTAGAATCTCTCCTTGGAGCAAAGACACCCTGAGGGGTTGCCGGGAGCTCTGGAGCACTCTAGAGAGGTGGGCCAGCACACGGTTGGGGTTGATGGCAATGAGGGCCAACTGGCAGAGCTCTGCTGATTGAGAGGGAGATGTGCTATGGTCCTCCCCCTGTGCCCACTGGGGAAATGGAAAGGGCAGGTGCAGATCGGAGGTTAGAATCACAGAATCTTAGAAGCAGAAGCTGGTACATCTTCTTGGTCTCATCAGGTTGTTGGTAAGAACTTAGTTTTCACCATGCATCCTGATGTATCCCCAAAATGGAAATGCCGGCTCTTCCGCTCACCTCCCTGAACCTCCGTTTCTTTATCTTTCCTTACCCCACCTTGCTAACTGATATCTGCTGGATGGTTACTCAGGGTCAAGCACTATTAGAAGCACTTCACATACATTGACTCAGTAATTCTCACAACTACCCTAAAATGTAGGCTACAGTCTGTGAGCTCCATTGTACAGATGAAGACCTGGAGGCACAGCAAGGCTGAGTAACTTACCCCAAGTCACACAGCCAGCAAGTGACGGAGCAGGGACTTGAATCCAGGTAGCCTGGCTCCCCCATCCAAGTTCCGAATGCCGCTTTACTTTGCTTATACAGGATTAAATGAGAGATTTATTGCTATATAAATTAGATAAATATACTGTTGTAAATATACTGTTTAAAGCCCACTATAAAACTTAGAAATCAGAAATAACGAAAAAGAAATAAAAAAACAGAAATTCAAATAATTATCCCTGCTCTTCGAGAGACTGTCTTGCTTGCTCTACTCTGAAGACCACTGGGGAGCTCACATTATCCTGTCCGCCCCAGAAAGACTGAAGAGAGAGCCCTAACCATCAGATTAGAGCTGACTTACCCCTAATCCTTCCAGTCCAGGTTCCAGCCCAATGGTTCCCTTGTGGGGCACCCCTCCCTCTGCTTTAACAAAAATATCTACTTTCCATCAACCTACCTGTACTTAAATCTCCCACAGGGTCATTTGCATTGCAAGACTTATCCCTAATTAACTTTTTTCCTCACCAGACAAATGGGGGTGTTCATTCCCTGTGTATGTGAAGGGCCGTGATGTTTGAACGGGAAATTGCTTCCGACCGACCGTGCCTACTTAGCACGGTACCTGCAGAGCGCCTGGCACTCGGCATGGCCCCACACATGGCCGTGGAGCCTGACCCCAGAAGGAAAGGCCCTGCTGGCTCTTGCAGGGGAGAGAACGAAAAGACACGCTACCCTGAAACTGCACCTGGCTAAACCCCGGCCAAGCCGAGTGCCACTAGGCAGGTTGCTAACTTCTGGGGCCCTCCACCCCCAAGAGACTCTGGGTACGAAGTTGGGGGTGCTGCCTTTGGCTTTCTCCTTTGGAGATGGAGCCCTGACAGGGATTCCCTGCAGTGTGGTCTCCCGAGCCCCACAGCACACTCAGGCATGAGCTCCCCTCCTCCCCGAAGCCCCTGCCCCCTCCTGGACCCCCCTGACCACTCATGAGGGAGACACCTCGAGGAGGCCAGGGAAGGGAGGCGGGGGCAGGCTACCCCACAGGGCTGAAGGGCAGCTGTTTATATTATAATTAAGGTTTTACAGCATAAACTGCAATGTAGCTGGACTATTCCAACAAGGCGCTGGAGGTAATTACCACTGCTAGAGGCGTTCTCTGCTGCCAATTATTTCCCTCCCTAATTGAATAACTCAGGCCACATTGTAGCGGGGCAGGGAAAGGGAGAGGCTGCTTTTGGATGTGGACGGTCCCTCATTCGGTCCCCGAACAGCTCAAGACACTAACACACCTTTTCCCTAACACGCTTTCCCGGGAGCGTGGCACAGAGGGTAAGAATGCGGGTCCTGGAGTGCCTCCACTTACGGGCTTAGGCAGATAACTTAACTCCCTTGTCTAAAAAGTGGGTTTAATTGAAGCACAGACATCGCAGAACTGTTGTGGGGATTCAATAAGTGGTAATAATCCTGGCACTCGGAAAACGCTGAGTAATGCTGGCTGAAGGAAATGGCGCCGGAAGAGGGTGCGTCCACAGAGGGGCAGGTGCGTCTGTCTTTCCCGAACAGAGGGGGAGGTTGAGGCAGAAAGCACACATCAGGCCCACGCGGAGCAGCTGGGTGAGGACCTGCACTAGACAGAAGGGTGCCTCCTTGGCGTAAAAGGAGTGATTTCCTTGGATTTGTAGAGGGAATGGCGTCTCCCAAGAAGGTTGGATGGGTCCCCAAGGTTTCAGGCCCTGCAAGTGTTCCCCAGTCTCCCCTTCTCCGTATTCACACAAAGTGCCAAAGCACCCGATGTCCCCTGGTGCCCTGCCCCGTCCCCAGGCAAACCCGTGATTGATGTCGCATATCTTTGCAGGGCACTTTCTACTGTTAACGTTTCATTCCACTTTTCATCCATTAGCTCCTTCAGTCCTCACAACCACCTGGGGAAGAAAAGCGTCTCTCTTGGTTGACAGACGAGAAAAGGGAGGCCAGGAGAGATGAAAGGAATCGCGTAAACTGAACCGAGGGCTGAAACACAGGTCCTCTGCCTCTAGTTTTCCCCACTGCTCCGCAGGGCGAGGGCTAGCTGTGCCGCCCCGAGTAAACTGCGCATGCCCTTCCCAAAGCCAGCCCCTTAGCTATTGGCATCAGAGTATTCAAAAGCCAGCGAGAGGGATTCTCCAAATTTGGTGTGCGTGCCGTCTTTCGAGGAACGTGTTTTACAACGCAGATTACAGGGCCCTGCCCCAAGGGTTCTGATTCCCTGGGTCTAAGACAGGGGGTCCAGGAACCTGAAGTTGAACAGTTTAACAGAGTCCCAGGTGTTTCTGGTTTCAGTGGTCCAAGGACTGTACTCTGAGAGAGGCTGAACTAAGGGAACCTTGCAGTCGTCACTGAAACACCACCTGTATGACCTCAGGTAGTCGCCGTAAACTTTCCGAACACTATTTTCCTTAAATGCCAACGAAGATACTATTTCCCTTTGAGGGGTTTTGTGGCAATTAAATGAGATAGTGTGTGCAAGGTGTTGAGCGCAATGCCTGGGGCATACAAAGTGCTCCGTAATATTAGTAATTGTTAGTATTACTGCCGTTGTCATTAATATTGAAATACAGCCAAGTCTTGTGTTACTGCAGGGATAAATTAAGACGGCTAATACCTTATCATTTGGAGTCATTAAATACTATAGAAAATTGGGATATAAAGGAGACATCAATAGGATTTGATAAACGGAATCATTTTTAATGAGTGTCGCATTTATAATCATTTAGCTGCCTGGGTGTGGGGCTGTTGGTACATAAGCAACTGTTTGGATAAACAAGAGTTTGCTCTCTAATTGGCCGACACTGGTTAACGGTAGGAAAGGGAGGCCGTCGGTGGATGTGCCGGGAGGGGATTCTTGAGGGCTGGCTTGAAGCTGATGTGGTCTGCACAACAAAAACAACAGCAGAGAGCACTGATGTGGACACCGACGTTAGCCCCTGTGCCCGGTCATCCTCAGAGTCCTCCAACTCTCCTCCTCCGCTCTCCAGGAACTTCAGAAAGTGCATCCGGGGCCCCAGGCTGCCTGCAGCGGGTCTGATGTCTGGGTGCGTGGGCACTCTGCCCTCTTCCTGCAAAATGAGTGTCCTGGGAGCACCCTAGGACAGCTTCCCCTGGTCTCCCCGGGGGAAGGGAAGAGCAGATATAAGAAGAAAGTAAAGCAGGTGGAGCTAAGGGCATAGCCTACAGTGCAGACAGTGTGGTGAAACTGGACCCTCTCTCCCTTCCCCCTTCAGAATCTGGCAGAGGCTCCTGATGAAATGTGAAGTAACCATGTCAGCAAGGGCTACACAGGCTTATCCACTCGGGGCTGAGGACCTGACCTTTGTCAGAGAGCCACCCAGGCCCACCTCCCTCCCGTGCTTGGGTGTGTCCAACTGAACACAGAAAAGCGAATTTCTGATGAATGATGGCACGGAGACCTTCTGCATTGCACTTTGGCACCTTTGGAGTGTGTTCCGAGAGAGGAAGCTTACCATTTCCACAGCCCAGTAGGATGGGGGCAGGTGCCCATCAGCACTAAAGCAGGGAGTTACACTTTAGCCTTTCCTTTGGAAGTGTGGATCCCACGAGGCATTTTTGGGTGAAGGTAAGCTATTCCAGAGAGTTGCCTTATATTTAAGCTATGTGGCCAGCTACATGCACAGTGGGAATGGAGAGACCCTGAAAACCCCACCCCCTAGAACAGGGGTCCCCAACCCCAGGCTGCAGAGCCGCAGCAGGAGGTGAGCGAGCGAGTGAAGTGTCGCTTGCATTGCTGCCCGAGCTCTGCCTCCTGTCTGCCCACCCACTGCCCCTTCAGTCCGTGGAAAACTCGTTCTCCATGAAACTGGTCCCCAGTGCCAGAAAGGTTGGGGACTCCTACCCTAGAACCCTTTCCACCTGGGACACATATTTCTGTGTCCACATGGTCCTCTTCTGGCACAACATATTGCGTCCCTAAGCTTCCCCTCTGATCCAGACCGATGAGGTGACTCAAGAGCAGAAGGGGCGACACAGAGGGGAAAGGAGGCTCCGGGCAGTCCCACTGTAACTTTTTCTCTAGAATGCTCCCGCTTTGATCGTCCCTTTTTAGTCTGCTACCCTTCATGACCTTCATTTGTCTCCACCACCTGCACCCTTTAGCTTTTTTTTTTTTTTTAATTTCCGAATCCCGTGCAAAGCCAGCTCAGTGCTGGGCACGCACCAGGCTCAGTCTATGCCGGAGGAATGACTCACAGATGAACTCGCCCCACAGAAGGGCATGGGAGGTCCAAGCCCGGCCGAGGGGAATGGGCCCCTCCATTCCAGCCCTCCTTGGTCGTCATGGGGCCCATAAGGAAACAGGCATGGGGAAGAAAAGACTGTTAATCTTTTACCCACAGTCCAGCTCCACAGTGAAGTTCTTTGTTTGTGCTAGCTGGTGGCAGTAAATGTGCTAAAATCACGTACGTGCCTAGAAATCTGCTGCCATTTATGTGAAAGTCTTCAAGTCTGCTCCATATTTGAGTCTGTATTTTCTCTCCCTTCCTGTATCCAGTTCTATAATCTGTTGGACATCCAGACAACTTAACCAACCACTCTGTTGCCTTGATACTCTGCAAAGGCACCTCACCCCTCATCCTTCCTCTTCCCCGTCTGCTTCGTCCCCAGTTTGTCCTTCCAGGCAGCCAGCTAGTGAGACCACAGCCCCTGGGGCCACCACATCTCATTCTTTATGCTTCATCTCCTAGGTGGTAAAACCACCAAGAACAGGAAATGTATACCCCATACTGCTGGGGAGTTGTGGCTTTGGACAGACAGGGGTGGGCAGGAAGGGGGGTCACCCCTTTCACTCAAAGTGAGGAGGTGGGCACAGGTTGCCCTTGATGGGGAATTTTATGTGTTAATATTTTCCTTTGGGGAAAAGAAGACAATACCACTCTTAATTTTCTTCAAGGGGGACCCTCTTCATGATAGGTTCCTAGTGCCCTTTTTGAGTTGCCATCCTTAAATATTAAAGCATCAACACTGCCCTCAGGTACTAAAGAGCTGTTGGTTGTAGGCAGTGGGCATGACAGTTCCTCACGGTCAGGAACTTTCTCTGGGTGACCCAGGGGCCAATGTCCTGTGATGCCCTCTGTGACCCCCCTCTCACCACTCAGTAGCATTTGACGCGTTGTACACTCTGGCTCTCCTTCTTGAAGCACCATTTCTGTTTCGTCTCCAGGGCCTGCAAGTGCCTGGTTTTCTTCCTTTGAAGACATTCCTTTGATGGGTTGTCTTCCTCTTCCTACTCCCTAATAGCTGCAGGAACTTGGGGCTCAGTCTCGGACCTCCTCATTATTACTTTATCTCCCTTTGTCATCTCTCTCCCCCGTGAATTAAAACATCAGGTTGGATCATAAGAAACATCTGCTATGCAATCTTTTTTCAATCTGCAAAAATGGTGATTTCAATGGTCCCACCTAATGCTACGTCTAGGCTAACTCCCCAATTTGCATCTCCATCCCCTGACCTCTCCTTAAGCTCCAGACTCGTTTATCCAACTGCCTACTTGATACCTCTGCTGGGATGGCTAATAAGCATCTCCAAGTTAACCCAGGCAGTTCAGAGCAGCAATCCAGGCTTTGCTGCCAGGTTCACTCCTCTTCTAGCCTTCCCTTCGGCGTAGAACTTCACTCATCCAGCTGTGCAGACTTAAAGCCCTGTAGTCCTCCTTGCTTCCTCTTTCTCTCACACACTACAGCAGTCTGTTAGCTGTAAGCTTACTTCTCATATCTCCACTCCTATCTTCTTGAAGTTATTGCCTAGAGTAGTGTAACAGCATCCCAACTGCTTTCTGCTTTGACCCTTGGGGACTCTGTAATCTCTTCTCTGTTCAGCAATCATCATGGTCTTTGTAAAGCATAAGTCGTATCGTGCCACTCTTCCCACCCCAAATCCTTTAATGTCTCCCCATCATAATGGGGATAAGATTTAAACTCCTTCCCCTGCCTGTTTTCTGGGCCCTGCCTGCCTCTCTAATCCTCATGTTCTTTGCCTTCTTCACTCGGCTGTAAATCAAGGCCTTTGTACCTCCTATTTCTTCTGCCTCTAACACTCTCGCTCCACTCGTTCAAGTCTCTATTTAGATATCACTTCCCCTGGAAAAGCTTTCCCAGACCATTGCATCCTCAGGCAATGCTTATCCCTTCATCCTGCATCATTTCATATACATGTCGCACGATAGTATATTATATAATCATGTGTTTATGTGTTTATTGTCTATCACCCAACTAGAAGCTAGATTCTCTGAAGGCAAGGAATTTGGGTAGCTTGGTCAGTTGGTACCCTATCCTAGTGTCTGGCACTTAGTAGATGCTGATAACTATTTGTTGAATGAATGAATGAATTGGTGAATGAATGTGCCAGGTTCTCAGCTCTACACCCTTTGAGAGCTCAATAGACACTTGATGCTTGACAACCTGAGCCAACAGTTTAATAATGGCGTGGGTTAGGATGGTGCTGCCACGTGAATGTGCAATTCTTGGAATATTTTCCTTAAATGCGATCAATCCTACCTCCTTCTCTCATCACGCTGGAGGATCCCAGAACAAGGGGGTAATTTCTCTCGTTCCATTCTTTGTATCCCAAACTTGAAGACTTAGTTGTTGATGCAGTGACTATGACATCTTTGGTGCTGGCTGTCACAGCCACACAAACACACCAATAGTGATAAAAAAACAATCATGGACTTTTACTGAGATCTTACGATGTATGGAGCACTAGTCTAAGTCTTTGACGTATATTAGTCACTTAGATGAACTGATAACCCTATAAAGCAGGTACAAATTTGACCTCCACATTCAAATGAGGAAACTGAGGTACAAAAGGTGCTGTATAATTTTTCAAAGTTCACACAGCCAGTAAGACACAAAGCCAATGTCTCTGAGATTTTTAGTTTTGGAAAAGATCTCTTTATGAAATACTGCCCACAGAAAGCTCTACTCTCACCCTCACTCCTGTCCAGATTTAGCCCAGATTGTTCAAAGATCTGAAGAACCCCATGTAGACCAAGGCCACAGGTTTTATGGACATCCTATGTGGCACTGAGAGAGACCCCAGGTGCCCACACCTACTAAGGGGGCATGATTCCACCACAAGTGTGATAGAGTCGGTGATATGGCAGAGATGTGTTCATTCATTATTATGTAGGAGCCCCCTGTGCTCCTCACTGCCGACCCTCTCTCCCAGCCCTGTTGAAGGACTGTTTGCCTCACACCCTCAAGTGAACAACCAGAATCTATCTAGCAATTAATTTACCCCCCACCTCCCTTGTTAGCTCAGCTCCATCTGGTAAACAGGACTCCTGATGCCCCAGGTTCTCAACCCTTTCACCTGACAGGTAGCACTTCTGAAAAAACGCACAGCATCTGCACTGCCAAGAACTGGGGAAGCCCCAGGCCCCTGTGTTAATGCCCAACCCCCACGGTGCTGGCAGAAGTACCGAGGGGTTCTCGGAGGCCTGCTGCTTCTCTCCCAGGGACAGCTGACAGGAGGCACGGGGACCCCACTCCCAGCAGGCCTCTGCCCTCCCCCAGCTGTGCCAGACCAGACAAAAAGGAGTGGGGGAGCAGGAGGGATGTCTCTCCAAGTAAGAAAGCAAGTGAAAAGGTAAACAGAACCGATTTCAAAAGGGGTTGCAGGGCATTTGGGGGAAGTGAGACTCCTGGGTGATGGCTAATGCTCTGAAGCATCAAGGAACAAACAGGCTCACGTCCACATTCCCCTTCTCTTGGACTCACCAAATGCCTTCAGGGGGCCTCCAGGTCCCCTCCTCCCAGGTAGACAGACTCCCCTTTGCCAGCAGCAGAAACAAAGATCGCCGATTCTCAAATCTCATGTGCAAAAGCTGCTAGTCTGAAAGGAGACATCGGGAGAGTTGAGGCATATGTGCAGTGCAGGTCTCCAGGAGAATGTGTGGTTTAAACGAGGACACGAGCCAGGAGAGACCAAACATTAGCTTAAGAAACCCCAAGCTTCTACCCCAGAGAGCTCCCCAGTGCTGCATGGGAGCTGAGCGGGGACTGAGTTGTCCTTGTCGTCATCCTCTTACGCAGTCAATGCCAGCCCTTTGTACTGGTCCAGCCTGTTATCACTGGGTCGTCCGGGTTGGAATCACCCATCTGTGCCCCCAGACTCGGCCCTACCACCTGGATATTCCCCTGTTCAACGACCTCGGACATTGGTGATCCCCTTGTTAGGCACCAGTGACCTATGTAAAATCACCACTTTTCCGAGTATGAGTCTCCTCAAATGCAAAATGAGGTACCAAAAAAATGATATCTGAGGGCCCATGCAGTTGCAATCTTCTGGAATTTAATAAGGGTCTGCAGTAGAATATCACCAGGCAAGATCCTTTGCTCCTCATGACATGGTTGCTAGCACTTTTTACAAAAATAAGGAAAAGCATCCCCTACGTAACCTGGCTCTTAAATTGTAATCAAAGTCCTTGAGTTAAGCACAATCAAAACATGTGATGGGGGAGGGGCTGACTGCATATTAACTTTATGGTTATCCAGACATGTTGACCACCCCTCAGGAGGTGAGTGGCCACCTCCTTGTTGGTCGTCTTACTGACCGACTCCAGAAATCCAGTGAACGCTAAGCTTTTGAATCACAAATAGGAATGAGCAATATTATTACCATTAAATTAAATCACTAAGCCCAAATAATACTGACTGCATGCAAATGTGCATAGAATATTTACCTTAGCCCAACGACCAAACAAACTGTCCTTAGGGAAAACCTGACTTTTCTCCAGAAGGTAATGTTAAAGCCGCTCATTTTACTATCAACAGTATATGGATTTTAGGTTTCAGCACAACAGCCTCTGGGATGGAACAGGCTACATAATTCATGGAGTCAGTGCAAAATGAAAATGTGGGGTTCCTTGTTCAAAAGTTACTAAGAATTGCAAGATGGCAGCCGTAGAGCATTAAACCAAACACGGGCCCTTCCAAGCTCGACGCCCTTTGCTGCCGCACGAATCACACACCTGCACGTAGCCCCCTTACAGGTGATCCAGAATTAACCATGGCTAACATTTAACCAGTGCTTCTTAAGAAGTTTATGTCTATTAACTCATTAATCCTCAGAACAACCTTAGGAGGGAACTACTATTATTTTCTCCCTATAGTAAGGACCCTGAGATGCAGAAAAGTTAAGCTTCTTGCCCACAGGTCCATGGTCACGAGGTAGAGCCAGGATTCAAACTGAGGCAGGTGGGGTTCTGGTTCTATGACATCACTATATTACACTGCTTCAGTCATTGTTCTCCAGATCTGAGTCTGGAAGTCAGACAAGCAGATTTCCACTGTACAGAGTCTCAATTTTCTTCTCTTCACTGGGCCTGTCACAGTTCCAGGGGCCTACAGTGCCTGGGGGCCTTAGGCACAGGAGTCACTCGTGTCTGTGGCCCAGGCAGCATCCATGTGAGCACAGGGCACGTGGAACTGTTTCCATGGGCCCCTATATGGTATTGAAACCTTACAATGGAAGCCCGCTGAAGCCTGACAACGAAGGCTCTGCGTCAAAGCGATTGAGATCAAGAAATCCAATATGGAAAGGAGTCTTAGTCAGGAAGGAGGGGGTCTCTGGGCAGAACCGGGCACGGCTGCAATAACTTTGACCTCCAGCTCTCAGCTGTGTCCTTGCTCCTGGGAAGGTCCCATGTGAGGAGCCTCCAGGCTGGACCCTCGACCTTCCCCCCGGGGGGCGGCGAGTCGGTCCCACCGCGTGGGAAATGAAGAGCACTGCTCCTGGCCAGAAGAACCCTGGGCAGCCTGGCCTCCTGCCTTCCCGGACGGTGGTCCTCCACCCTCACTTGTGCCTAAGAATCACCTGTGGAGCATTTTTTCAAAAATAAAGGTCCCCATGCTCAGTCCCCTGGGGTTCTGAGTACATGGGCCTGGGGTGGAGCCAGGAATCTGACCTTTTAACGAGCCCTCCAGGAGCTTTGACATAGGCAGTTCATTCTCTGGGAACATCCTCTACGAAATGACAAAAACGCTCCAGGGCTGGTTCTGCAGGCACTCCCTTCACCGGGGCGGGGGCTGAAGGCTTCTTGGAGGTGCTGAGCAAGTCGACAATGCACCTAATGAAGGGGGAGCCGCGCCCCCAAGATTCACAAGTGGATGATGGATTCTAACGCCATTTTTAAAATTTGGCTAATAATCTTAACCAATATTTTTCTTTCTACTGGAGATAAGTCATGCCCCACACCATGATCACAAAACGAAGAGGCTTCCCAGGAAAAATTTCCTCCTGCAAATGGCTTTGAGAACCCCTCTTTCTTTCTCTATCTGCTTGTTCCTGCAAACACCGTCTGGCTTCTTGGGCTCTGATATCAGGGAAACGCCTTTTTCTCAGAATGCGCGGGAGCCACGAAACGTCGCTGACAAGGACCTTACGACGCAGTCCGCCCAGCACTTCCACCCTACGAGCAGGGAAACAGGGGCCCGAGGAGGCCAGGCAGCTGTCTGGGGACACAGCGTGGGGACCCCTCTCACAGGCACAAACGAGGCCACGTCGCCTGACCCCACGTGCGGTTTGCAGAGCCCACCGGATGTCCCTTCTCCCTGTAGTGTCACATCACGCCACGTAAGCTGACACGGCAGGGTATGTCTAGACTCTCTTCGCTGGATTTCCCATTAAAGAGATGCTGAAACAGTTTTGAAAAAAAATCTTTGGGAATGAATGGTTATATCATATAGCGAAAATACAGCAAAGGGGCCAGAAAAATCCGCTGTGCATGTATTTTTAAAAGGTTATAAATAAACAGGGTAGTCAGAAAACAGATTAAACTTCCAAGTTGAAAACGGAAAGTGGAAAATGAAAGGCTGACCTACTCTTAACTACTGCTGCGGCTTGATTGTACAGTCTTCTCTTGGCTACACGGCGCTTCCGTTCACGGAATTGTGGCTTTTAGAAAGTGGGAAAGATCTTCGAGGTCAGAGATAGTCTAAGCCAACTCTTCACCTCGGGATGATGAGAGTGAGGCTCAGAGAAATGAGAGCACTCGCCGGAGTCACACAGCTCATGCCTGTCAACCAGCCTGGGCTGTTCTTCCAGCCACCGAAGGAACCACAATGGATGGATCACTGGGTCTCAGGCAAAGAACGCTTGTTACTCAATAGTTTGTCTTTTCTGTATGGTATAAAAATCCTAAACAGATCACCTACTAGGAAGATGTAATCACAGCTTTTAATTAATGTAAAGTCTCTGCGACATCTTTTTTTCGTTGTTGTTACATTGCTTCTGTGCAGTGTAAATCAATTAGCTGAAACGGGCTAGTGGGTGCAGAGAGTGGCGATCAGTCACTGGGACAGATAATTGCTCTGTTGCTGAGATTAACACCTTATCATGCTATTAGGACTGCTTATGAATCTTGTAGTCCTGACGAAGCCTACAATTTAGGGACTATCCATTCCAGCTGTCTCCATTTCGGTAGCCTCCTCCATGCAAACAATTGTTGCGCTAAGTGCTGCATTTAATTAGAGGCCTTCCCCGTGTCACGGTGGTAGTCACAGGAAAGACAAGAGACCTCGTTGTTGTTGTTGCTTTAAAAACAAACAAAACCATATCACCTCTTGCTGGTGATTAGTTCACTTTAAAGCAATCAGGATTAAAGTCAGGAAGGATAAGCTAAAGAGGCATATCCCACTGAAGAAGGATGAGCTATTGATGACTTCGAATTGGAAATTGCAAAGTACACACTTACCTCTACTTTTATGAGTTAGTAAGAAGTCACGAATGAGAAATACCACCCCGGGTTTCTTCTCACTTTAAAGGGTCATTTCACCAAAGCTTGGTGTTCTCTGCCTCTTCCCCAAAGTCAGCCCTGGGGTGTGTTTCACTACTAGAGTCTGACGTGAGAGGCCAGAAATCAATGACAGAAGAGACAGGGCGTGTGCAGCATGGACGGAGGCATTTGGAAAGGTTGTCATGTCAGAGTAAAAAGGGAAACCCATCCATAGTACAGCAGTGATGCTATTTTAACAAAGGGCAGCTTTCCCTGGGACAACGCTTACCGGAATAGGAGACACCCGGAAAAAAACAAAACAAAACACAAAACAACAAATAAACAAACAAACCCAAAAAACCCCAAACAGGCAACAAATAATTTTACCATTTCCAGGTAATAGGTGTTAATTGCTCAGTTTATATACTCAGAATGACATACCATTAGAGACTGTGTATGCATTGTAACTAGAGCATTAATAAATTTAAAATGTGCCTATTAGGATGACAGCTTTGGAGGTGCAAAGGAATAACAGTTATCACTTGGCAGAAGCCGCTCTCACCCCATCTGCCGAGACTTTGCATACATTTTCAGCTTCCTGAGCAATGATTAGGCCTGTCAGAACCTCTTTAACCTTCTAACTGCTGGTCCCCACTGGCCGTAATTAGAGACTAATGAATTCAGAAGATGGAGGCCGTGAGGAAAACTGCCTTGACAGTTTGTGTACAAATTAAGCCCCATTTACTTCATGCATCTTTTGCATCGCTGATACAAGTCTCTGTTATTATTTTTGAATACGGTCATTTTAGCAGAAACAAAAAACTTGGCTAATGTACTTTGTCATTTTTATGGCTCGTCATAAAGCAAAAACCATACTGGGAGGGTCGTGAATATGTGAAATAAACTACGGCAGATTATAAAAAGAAATTAATTTTCCTCTTGGGAATACCCTACCACCTTTTTATCCCCCCTGCTGGATACACTTATGAATATGGTTATTGTTATTCAGATAATATCTGCCCGCCGTCCAAAGAGCCTGACCAAGCAGCAGGACGTGTGGTTGAGGTTTGGAGCCTGAGCAAGGAGCATTTGGAAGTGAGATGCCCTTTATCGGTACTCACACCTCTAGAGACTGCTTGGAGCATGCTGGTGGAGAACTCTTTGTTCTCTGTCCTCACCTGCCCCTCCACCGCCTGTGGCCCTGGCAAAAGTTTATGACTCCAGGAGGTGTGATTTTTAAACGACCATACTAAGGTCCCATGTCACATTTCCTTAAAACCTCTTGAATGGATATTTAATCTTGTTTCAGTCCCCCCTGGGTAGATCAATCGGATATTCAGTCTCAGTCATTTAGGGGAACTCTCTCCCCTCCTCTAGGAGATCATATAAGAATGCTGGCTTATGTTTCCAGAAAGCCAGGAGACGAAGGGGGCCATCCTGCATGATACGGGCAGCACCTTGACGGCCTTTTCTTTAGCTTTAAGATGCTGCTGCTGAAGCTGGTCCTGCCATCTGTCTGTGGCCCCTGCTGCTCCAGGCAGCTGGGAGACCCCTCTGCCGGAGGCCCTTCCCCACTGAGGACCGGCCTGCTGCTGCCACCCTCCACCCAAGTTCCTGCAGGCTGAGGGACTCCTGTCTCTGCTTCCTGCCCCTGCCCCCTGCCAGCCTCAGCGAAAGTTCAAACTCTCCCTCCTGTCTGCCACTTTTACCTCTCCAGCTCAAAGCACCTCCTTCCATTCCTTCCTGTGGCAGGCAAAAAAAAAAAAAAATACCCCCCAAAGTGTCTAGCTGCAAGTCCCCAGAATTTGTGACTATGTTTTCTTACGTGGAGAAAGGGAATTTGCAGATGTGATAAGTTAAGGATCTGGAGACAGGGAGATGTCTAGTTGGGCCCAATCCAATCCCAAGAGTTCTCATACGATGGAGGCAGGAGGATCAGACTCAGTAGGAGAAGCGAAGACTGAAGCGGAGACTATGGTGATGCAAGGAGGGGCCCAAACCGGGGAGCGCAGGTGGCCTCTCGCAGCTGAAAAAGGCCTGAAGTCTTCAGAGGGCGTCAGCTCGGGCTCTGCCGACACCTTGGTGCCGGACTCCTGCCCCGGGGCGAGAGCCGTGAGAGAATAAAGGTGTGTTGCTTTAAGCCACTGTGCGTGCTGTGATTCGTTAGCAACAGGAAATGAGCCCGCCTTCTCCCGAGGAAGCACAAAGACTTGGGTCTGTGTTCCAATAATTATCCCAACAAAAGTCATTATCCCAATGATTTATCTTGAAAACCCATCACATTCTCTGTTTTCTCATCTCTACGATTGAAATCATAAACTCTGCTCATGACATTTTTATAAGAATTAAGGGAATTAAAAACCTAATTTTACATATGGAACATGGTAGATACGCAATAAAAAGTTGACAAAGTGCAGCTCAAAACTGAGTCTTGGTGTGAATAGGAGCCAAGAGTGTCAGTCTTACCCGGTTTCCTCCGAATCTTCCATTCCCACCTCCTCCCAGCCAGATCTGCTGCTGGTCTCCACACGCAGGCCCCAGCCCACCTGCTGCTGGATCGCAGGAAGCAACTGTCTCTGTCCAGGGGATCTGAACTGGCCCGACTCTCTTAGGCTCTGAGTCCTGTGACTCAGACCCATCGACTTGGTGCCTCCTCTGACCTCCAGGTCTCTCTATCGACCAAAATTTATCTGCGCCCCAAATCGACGGAGGAAGATTCTGGTGCTTGTATAGCTGTGATGTTCTAGTTGAGTCTGCCTACGGCGCTGGCTTCATCTTGGGATTGGGGGGCTGCCTAAGCACTTCCACCTTAAGAGGAAGAAACCTTAATGCTGTTTGTTTCACTGCCGAGAGCTCCAGTTCTAGGACCAAAAGCCATATCCTCAACCCAACCCACTGACTAGGGCACAAGACCCCACCTAGCGCTAACCCGTCCCTGGTATGGACTTATACCCCTCCCCTCTAACCCCAGATCTAACCACATACACTAGCCACCTGCCCTTAGGAAGGCTTCTGAATGAGAACCACAACTCACTTAACTCATAGGATTTGACCTACACCTTAATGCCAAGCAACTGAGCAACCTTGGGGCCAATGTTATTCAGAATTAGAGCAAAGGTTCTTTTACCCAGTCAGTGTTTCTTGACCACTGAACTGTCCTCTCCATGCTTACCTGGGTAGCAGACTTCCCCCAGATTAGCAGTTCCCCACCCTGGATACCCCTCTGCTCGTGGTTGGTCTGTGTTGCCATCCGCATATTGTAACGGCAGCTCTGAGTTCTAATTATTAAAGAGCAAGGCTAAATAAAAACTTGGGCCATGGTTTAAAGAGAGACTTAAAAACTCATTACATAATTAGAACAACAGTAATATTCATTTCTTTAACCCTATTCTAGTTTGCATAGGAAATATGCTTGAATTGTAACTGAATAGCTTCTCCTGGCTCAACAGGATTCACACTCGGTGGGACGCTTCATGTTATTCTCAGGGTGTGCAACAGCAGGTTAGGTTAATGTGAAACTGCTGATATGCAACTGTTTCCGACCCACCGAAACAGAAGTTTCATGAGGTTTAACTTAATATAACCTTGTTCGCTAAAAAGTGGGCTAGGATGCTCTTAGTTGGATAACTTGGAAATTGTCAGTGAAACCAACCTTTGTGGACTTTCCTTCTTTTCTTAGACATTATGGCAGATCCAATTCAGAATTCCTAGAAGAGACAGTAAGAACTGAAATTTACCACAGTGACACAGTTAGTGGAATAACTCGCAGACTTAGAGATCCTCGTTATCTGGTCCTGTTGTAGAATCGGCTGCCTGCCAGTGTAGAAAGCCAGTAAGGATTAGAATCCTCCTCCTCTGCTTTGGGGCCATGTGAGTGTGGCCCGGGTGCGAGAGGTAAAAAAACACAGCTACACAGCGCTCTGTGCAGATGCTGTCTCATTAGCAAGTTCCCCTTAAGTCTGTCCTCACTGACTTTGCACAAAAGTTCCTCTAATCACCCTTCAGAAGCTTTGCCAAAGACAGTTCATGAAAACCCTGGACAGTTCAATTTTTTTAAAAGGGTTTGGATGACTTACAAATAAAAATGGTAAGGCATGTATATCTAATTGCAGGTAAGCACTGTCCTAGACTCCCGACAGCAGCCGTCCCTTAGGAGCTGAAATCCCATCTTTTGAGACTCTCCCTAATTAAGGCTTGGAGGGCTTAAGAAAATTCTGGGTATGCCATATTGGAGAGACACCACACACATTTATAACCAGACACTGATTTACATCTTAGTGTGAATTGTTCAGTACATCAGCTATTTGGATAGCCTGCTATGATAGTACACAGCACAGTTAGGGTTAAGTAGACGGTGAGTGGAAAGGTCGCTGTCACAGGACTGGTTTAACTGGCATGTCACCCTGGAGGGCCTATGGTCCCTGGGGTTGAGGACAAGGGCCAGAGGAGAAGGGAGATTTCAAACTGGCGGGCACTCAACAAAGATTTTATTACATCACAATAAAGTTTTACTCTTCCTTATGGACAGGGTATGTGCCTTATGAATACATATTTCAGGGGAATGAATCTTCTGAGCCACCTCAGCACAGTGTGGCTGGTATATTAGGGAAGCTTTCTGTGACTACCTATCAAAGAATTTTGGGGACACACTCCCATCACCACATATAGGAAACATTTGAAAACCCAACCCCAGATGTGGGTCAGGGGTTCCAGGGTGCAGTTATCTGCATTAGAGCGATTTTGCAGTTAGGTTTACAAAGGAGTCCACACAGTCTAGTGGAAAGTTGGGCCCAGAGACCTGGCCTGCAATGACAAGGTGGAGGCCACCACAAAGTCAGGTCTTCTCATGGACACCCCCCATTCCTGTGAACACCAACCCTGGCCCCTGCTTGGCAGACAGGTAATGAGAGATGTAGGAGTGGGGAAGGAGGCTGGATCATCTCTGCGGCTGTCTCCAGACAAGCTTCAGGGAGGACCTGAGGAGAACGGGGGAGAGTACACGACACGGTCTGGAGCTGTGTGCTGGATTCCCAGAACCCCAGAGGGGACACTGTGGCCCGGAGTGGCCACGTCGTGACCACTTTTCCCCTCTGTGATGGAGTCATGGCCGGCCCCCACTCTCCCACCAAATACTTAATGCTTAATTGGCAACTCAAGACACTGCTTCGGTCATCACATCTTTGTGGCACTGGTCTTGAAATGAACTTCAAGGTGTGATACCCGTGGGCCAGGCCAGAAAATTGCACCCCATTGGTAGCCGTTGGGACCCAGAGCATGGAGTTCCTGTACAGTCTCCAGTGAGCCAGGTGTTAGGCCTTCCTTCTCCCTCCCAGGGAAATGAAAATCATTTCGGATGATTCCTACTCAAACCCTATTCAAATTTCTTCATTTGCTGGACTAACATTTACTTGGCTTCTAATAGACTCAACCACTGATGAGGTCCTGAGGTAATGGCCCACCATGCTATTTGGATGATCGTCTCTTTGCCTGTATTCCATCCCCCATCCTCCATCTCTCGGCTTGAAGATTCCCACACTCACTCAGATACAAATTCTCTATTTCAGAGGAGATTCTGGGGCCTTTATAAACATAAAGCTAATTTACATGGAAGCGTGGTTAACAACTGAGGGTCAAACAAGCAAGAATGCAGAAGCAAATAGAGTAACAGAACCAAAACACACCAGACATGTAAAAGTCAACAAGAGAGTAAAAATACCAAGCTTTTTAAAAAAAATAGTATAAACAGAGCTAAGGGATATAGAAAAAAAGACTAGAACTCATTGTAGACGGCCCCCACCTCAAACACTTGGATTGGCAGATTCAACAAAGTCGAGATGCCAATTTTCTCCCCCAAATTATTTTATCAATATAATGCAACTTCAAATTCCATTTTTTGGGGGTGAGTAACTTGGTAAAAATTTTCTCAACTCTGTGTGGAAGAGTATCTATGAAAATATAATGAAGACACCCACCCGCAGTTCAAGGTGTTACTCGCTATGGTGTCGTGGTGTGTATTTCCAAGGACATGAGGAGTCCAGAAACTCAACGTCCCCCCACCATTTCTGCCCTCCGCCCCACCTCTCCTTCCAGCTGAGGTTGTAAGCTAGCACTTAACTCAGCAGCCCTATTTTTCAAACTTTTTTTTGTCCACAACCCATGTATAGAAATAGGAATTAGGTAAGGACTCACAGCTTTAAACGCACTGCCACCGTGCGTGTGTGTTGTGGGTGGGGGTGGGGTCTTCCTCCTTGTCCTCTGTCGAAGGTGGTCTCGTCCCAAAGCCCATCTCACTGGCCCAGCAGCAGCCATTTGGTCCCACTCCCTTTGCTTAAACATGAGATTTAAATGTGAGAAAGCCCTTCTTTTAGATTTCCTCCTAGCCCAAGAATGGCGGGAACAAATACATCTCAACTGAGTGGGCAACAAGGGAAGGGAAGTGGAATTTGTGCTTTTTAAAATATAATGAGGATCATGATGAAATAAGGCTCTCAACCATTCCTCGCAGGGAGCGCGCGCCCCCATCTCCGGGTGAGCTTTTCCCGTCCCTGTGGTAGGACCCTTGCCTCTCTGACCCACCAGGCCGGTTGTTTTAACCAGTAGAGGGGGGATTTAGAACACGCTCAACATCACTGCATGGAAGACAGTAACCTTCTAATGCAAGGCATTTGTTTTAAAGTGCACAGAACTGAAGTACTTTCTAAAAAAAACCACCCAGTGACAACTCTACTCTCTATAAAAATTTAAAATCACATTGATTACCCATCTGGCATATCTCCTAATTATGCAGCTCTTAGTGGACGAATACTCCTTTCAGAAGCAAAACAGTAAATAGACAAAGGAGAACATGATTAATAATTTCTTTTTGTTCTGTTTTTCAGGACAAGTCCCTGTTCATTCATGCTCTCCACTGAAAATGTTTTATAATTACACCCAACAAGAGATATGATATACAGTCCCCTGGTTATTTGTTTAATGGGAAGGAGAGACATGAGAGCAACGTTCACTTTTCAGCAGAAAGGCTTTAGCAGAGCAGACCCCTGCACTGGTTTTCATCTTCACGGCCGTGTGTGTGTGTGTGTGTGTGTGTGTGTGTGTGTGTGTGTGTTTAAACATGTTTCACTGAGTTAACTTTCACCTCAGTTCTTCCACATATCTAACACATTCAGTTTTGCCTCAACAATTGGTTTTCTGGATAATCAGGCAAGTGTATTTGGTGAAACAAGCCACACTACTTATTTACACTTGAGACAAAATGCTATTTTTTAAGAAGCTTCATAGTATTATTAGGCTTATTATCCCAGAATATCTGATATACCACGAGACAAATTATACTCAGTGGAAACTGCATGGAGTACCCCAGGAGTTGCCAGTGATCTATCGTTATTGCTTCCCTATCATTTTCTTTACACCTGTGTCCCCTGTCTGCATCCTTTCTCCATCAGCGGCCCACAGGAACCTACACGCTCTGGCTCCCGTCAAAAGGGAAGTCAGTAGTTCCCCAGCACAGGTTCATTTTTATGGAACATCTATGGGCAACTTTAAAATGTAAAGTGTTCCTTCATGAAGTACATGGAGAGAACAGCGAGGCTATGGCTCACAGAGTTATCTACTCAATAGCTGCACCTATATTCTTTCTGAGAAAAGAAAGAACCCCAATATTCTTTGGAGTGGCAATGTAGCTTTGCAGCTTGGGGTGACTATGTGACATATTTCAGGTCCACAAAGCCTAAACAGATGATTTCTGGAAGTTTCCAGGAAAGCTTTTATGTTCTTGATTTTAGGGAATAGTTATGACTGGCACTGCCCTTCCATCTTCTTCTTGCCCTGACCAAAAATGTGATGTCTGGAGCTGAAGCAGCCTTCTTTAGATCACGAGACAAAAAGCAAGAAGATCACAAAGACATTGGTTCCTAGGTCTCTGAGTCATTGGACCAACACGGGCAGCACACCAGACTTCTACTATGAGAAAAACGAAACTTTACTTGTTTAAGCCAGTGGTTAGTCAGGCATTCTGTTACTTGCATCCTGAGATGCAGGGAAGATTTCATATTAGCCCAGAAACTTTTGTGGAGTGCTTCAAGGGCTGTGTATGAAGAACAACGAAAAGGCGAAGTCAGCAGGAAGAACTCCCCCTGACCTACTGGCACCTGATTTCTTCAGACTAGCTCATCTTTGATTTTACATCTTGAGGTTATAATTTGGAATTCATTTGAGAAAAATAAATTCTCCTGCTTAAGACTTTGCACTTAAAACCACTGAATTAGATACTTTTTCTATTGAAAAAATTTGTTGGCTTGTTCACGGAAAGAAGCCCAAAGAAATGAATCATTACTAATGAAATTTTAGTAATACAGTGTATATAAGAGGAAGGTATTTTGATAAAGAAAAACTAGCCTCAGTCCTCTCTGATCGTATCACTTTCTCTCCTCACATAGACTGTTCTGAGTACCAACCTGACGTCATGTATTTTTTCTAATTAGGTTGGTCCGTTGTTCTACCAAAAGATGCAAAGGTGACCCACATAATCATACATCTTCACTGAATACAGGGATCCAAGCCTGTTTAGGAGGTAAATATAGAGACCTAAGGAATGTTTTAAAATTAAAAAGCAGGTAATTCTTGAGAGAAGATGCACAGAGGTGGGGAGGCATTGATCTGCTTTTGTATTTTTCTTCTCCTGGGGCCCTGGCCCCGGGATCAGGCTAGAATTGCCGAGGAGTCTTGAGACCAGCATGCCGGTGAGTTTCCATCTAGACTGAAAGGTCTTGTGACATATTTGAGGTCATGGTGGTGTCCTGCAATGGTTTGCCTACCCTGAATTTTAATGTTTACACTCTCATTTCAAATGTATCATGGGCTCTCATAAGTTAAAGCAAAGAATTGTTTGAGAAGGAGAAGCATGCCTGTCTACCCCGCCTCGCCTCTCTCATGCACACCCCCCTCACCGTGAGACCCCCTCCTTCCTGCAAGGTCAATGTTATTTCACTCACCACATTTCCAATCTTCTCATGCATTCAGTATCTTAGAGTGTGGGCTTTAAAACTAGGGGCGTTTGGGTTTCATCCTAGGCCAGCCACTTCCTGCCTGGTAACCTTGGCCTAGTCACTTAACCTCCCTGTGCTTCAGATTCCTCATGCCCAAAAGGGGTATAAGAATAGGGCCTACCTGGTTGGACGGTTAGAAGGCTTAAATAATTTAAAATATGCAAAGTGCTCAGAACAGTTCCTGGAACATAGTCAGTGCTAAATGATTATTAGCTATTATCGTTGCTGTGGTGGTGACTTGCCTGTTACCAAGTCTCATCTCCCCTTTGCTAAATGGGGGTAATGACACCCCATACAATTAGCCCTGATCAAGGGGACGGTCAACTGACACACTAGGTGTGGTTGCCGGTGTGCACAATACGCCCCCGTGGGAATGCTCCAGCCGAGGCTCCGGGCCTGCTCGGCGCTTCTCGGCACCTTAGATGCCCCCCTAATTCGAACTTGCCTCTGAAGGCCGTCCCCAGCTCAGTAGTCCACTCTGCCTTCTCCTGTTACAAATGACTACAACTACGAACATCATCCGCCTCAATTCAGGACCAAATTATAGGTGGTCTTTTATTGTTCTTTACCACTTCAATTTCCTATTAAGACTTGAAGCTTCTTACGTGCAAGAATTTTTTTTCTCCACACTTCTGCACGCACTTTAGTATGCTGCCCAGTGCTGGGCACATGGGAAGTGCCTAAAAAATACTTGTTGATTGTTCTACTCATCTCTACTCGAAGTTAATGTTTTTATATGCTTGCGTGGCATTTCTTTCAAAGCAGGTTGCATCTGTAGTCCAGCAAACTATCAGATGTGATCTCAGCTACACTAGCATTGGGCACAAACCCAGTATCAGGGGAGACGTGGACAGGGCTTCCTCCCTCGGGGATGCTGGAAGGAGACAGGCTCTATTCTCGCGGAGACAGAAAAAAGAGAAAAGAAGGAGGCAGCACCTTCTTGATCTTAGTTCATCAATCGAAATTCCCTCTTCCCCTAGGCCTACCACGGCCAAATTCAAGAAACAGATGTTTGCATAAAGAACTGTCCCTGGAGTCAGCGTGGCTGTTCATCCAATTTCACCCTGCCATGCAGACTTAGGTTATGTCCAGCGGAGCCCAGACAACAAGCTGGAATGGACAAACGTCAGCCTGCAGAAGAGTTCAAGGAGAGTCGAGATGGCCCCATGTCAGGGATGCTGGAGAGAAGGTCCCGCCTCCAAGAGAAGTGGGACCAAAAGAATTCACTTCCAACGAAGGGGAAAATGTCTTTTCTCAGCTCAGAATTCACAATCTGTAGAGCCCTACTATTTCTTAAGTGAAGACATTGGCTTTGGGCTGCCCCCCCTCTGCTCCTGTCACCCTTCTATGGTCCCCCAACCAAAAGAAATGTTTCCATTTTTCTGAACGTGCTATGTCCACACAGCTGTTTCATGCTGATGAACCGAGTGTGTGCATCTCTGTCCCTTCTTGAGTTTGTATATTTCGACTGTCCCATGAGCTGTGGGTAATTGCATCAATGCCGATGATGGCCCTATCTTAGGGAACTTCAAATCCATTAAGTGTATCTATTTCAACTTCTTTCCTCCAACACTCCCGTAGTAAATTGTACGCGAGACATGGAGAGTGTAGGCGAGAGGTGCTCCTCAGTGCAATTTACAGCATCTCACAGGTGAGCGTTGGAAGCCCCGCTCTGACTGCAACATCTGCTCCGAACAAGGGCATCCGGGGACCTGCCGTCAGATTTTTTGTCTTAAGGATGATCACCATGTATGTTCACAAATAAAAACGTGACGTGTTCTGACAACCAAGCAAACCGTGAAGAATTAAACTTCCCAAACAGGAAAACACCCCTGCCGCATCCTTGTTGCTCTTCGTTTGCAGGACCGCCTGCATTCAGAGCCTCTGCTCTTCCTTCCCTGCCCCAACCCCCACCTGGTCCACCCCTCATGGACCTGTTTCTACATCAGGGCAAGATTCCATCTGGAGAGGGAACAGTCCAATTTTGAAGGATCGGTTTCCTAATGATAAAATCAGACTTTTCCAGTAAACATGTTTTGAGGCAGTGTGCTCGGTAGCAGGGAAAGAAGGTTTGTAAAACAACCAGTGCCTCCTTGGAAGTTTCCGGCGCCTCGCCAGTGCCTTCCCGACAAGCCCAGCAGAGTCGCCGTCCCTCTGTTCTCTCTCTTGGGCACCATCGCTGCTGTGCGTCAGAGAGCTCCAGACAGCCTAGCCCAGCGTCCCCCCTGACCATTTCACTCCCATGGTCTTCCCTCACTGCTTTTCTGAAGCCAGTCTCCCCACTGCAGATCCTCTCTCCCTGCCACTCACCCGGATACAACCCGCTTCAATGCCCAAGGCAAGGGGTTCTTCAGGGGGCTCTCCCGATCTTGCAGCTGGATGTGACTGTTCCATCCCTCTCAGTCCTGTAGACCCTTGCTTTTAGCATTGACCACGTTCTGCCTCGTGTTACAGACATTTGTGCACTTGCCTGGTACCCCGTACAACATTGCAGTCTCCATTGCAACACCCAGTAGAGAAATACCTTGAATACAAAACAGAGCGTCTGGTTGCTGTGGACTGAACTATAACGTGCCCGCCCACCCGGCATTCACGTGTGGCAGCCCTAGCCCCGTAGTGTCACTGGCTGTCTCTGAAGACTGGGCCTTTAGGAGGTAATTAAGGTCGAATGAGACCATAAGGATGGGGCCTCTTCTTCCACACACATGCACTCAAGAAAGGCCATGGGAGGACACAGAAAAAAGACCCCCTTCTGCAAACCAGGAGGACAGCCTTCCGCAGAAACTGAGCCCTGCTGGACCTTGATCTTGGACTTCCCTGTCTCTAAAAGTCTGAGACCACGAGTTGCTGTTGTACTTATCTGGAAAACATTTCAGGGACCATCTTAACGAACCCCAGAAACGTATTGGCCAACCCAGTTCTCAAAATGAAAAACTCCCGATCATTTCCATTTGAAATAAAGTCTAACAATTCAGCTAAATAATTCTTAAATACTATCCCAAGACATTGATGAGAGAAAGAAGAAGTTGATGACAGAATAAATACAACAAGTGGACAGACTGCTCAATAAGAGAACAGCTATTTTCTCTTCTCTCTCGCTTTTAAATATTATTTTTATGGCTTCTTGGCAGGAGAGAAACACTCTTAAAACTATGACCCAATGTCAGGGAGAAAGCAGACTAGTCTCTTAAACTAATGGCTGTTGTTGAGGACTCCTTTAGCAATATTCAGCTAGGAAAAAAAAGGCGGGGCGGGGGAAGAACTTTGCAATAAACGACCTTCATGGAAGAAGACTATTCATGTTAATTAGTAGCTCTTTTCAAAGATGATTCATATATGCATTAGGCCATGGCATGCTGAACAATGTGTGCATTGTAGTAAACATCAAGATAAGTCTCAAGTATGGTTATCAAAATTTTAGAAAACTCTAGCTAGGGGTTTTTTTCATAAGATTCTGACTTGCTGTTTCTAGTGCATTGCACAATAGTATCTCTCCTAATGGCTTTTAGCTTTTTCCACTGCCAACTTTTATATTTAAAATCCATACAATTATGGATAATTTATGAACATTATGAGGCTTTTCCTTTTTTTGTACTGATTCTTACTGATTCGAGCCAGCTTTTATCCTTAGCAAATCAAATGCATTTTGCTTATAACACTAGATTCATTCTCACATATTCCACTTTATTCTTATTATTAGGATTTCTTATTATGCATATTTAATTTAAGAATGCATTTTCTCCATTAAAAAATTAGAATATGCTGCAAGAAGTACTACAAGGTGATTATTTGCTTTAGTTTGCTTTTATTAACTATGTAAGCCCTGATCCAGTCTTTCTAAAGTTACAAGCAAAAGACAAAAATGTTAAAAAGAAAAAAAAATTCATCCACTTAGTACCTCAGAATTTCTTGATGTGACGATGGTGTATGAGGTATCAAATTCAAATAAGAGAATGGCTAAAACATTTCTCAATATTGTGTGAATGGGGGGAGGACATAAATTTACTAGGCATTCTAAGCAAATACACACTAGGTATCGTTCTTTAGAGATGAGCCCAGCAAGATGCACCTTGAAGAAAGGAAAAACTATGAGGTCAGGTGAGCCCCTTAGCCACCTTCACATAACACCGCCCTCTACCACCCCACTCTTCCTCCTAAAACCAGAAAATGAATGGGCCAAGCCTTAGAGTTGGTCCTTATATTAAATCCCTTTAACAAAATAGCTGGGACCTTAGTTAGGGTCTACAAGAAAATAATACCCATTTCCTCTCTTAATATTGCAAGCATTGTCTGGAAGCCATCAGACAAGTGATGTGGTTGTTCTTTTCTAACAAGCTTGAATCTCGACATCTCTCCAAATTATTGATTTCACCGGTTGTTTTTAAATTGTGAGGGCGAGCCAGAGAACGAAGGTTCCATCTCGGCTTGATCGAAGACAGCTGTCTCCTCTCCCTGCGCACCTCACCAGCATGGCCCTCACCACCACGTGTGGACGTAACTTGGGTTTGCAGAGAAGAGTCCTGTACCACCCACAGTGACTACAGCAGGAAAGGACAGAAAGCACGCCTGTTAGTTTCCTGCTTACCCTGTGTTTGTGTTATTATTTGCTATTGATGTGAGACCTTAACATCTATAGACAACAGCTGACTTTGACTTACTATGAAATCCAAAAAAATCAAAGCTATCTAATATTTTTGGCACCTATTAAAGATCTGTTATATAAAGGATGCCATACCAGTTACTTTTGATACAACATATTGCATAAATATAATATACCTATATACCTATAAGAATTCAAGCCCACATGATAGGTATGAGAATCCTTGTTCCCTCACTTACTAGGTCTGTGAATATGCACGTATTACTTCATCCCTCTGTGCCTCAGTTTTCTCATCTGAAAAATGGGGACAATAATAATACCTGCTTTATAGAGTTGTGAGGATTGAATGTAATGCACGAGCAACCCTCAGAACAGAGCGTTCCTAGCCCAGTTTCTCCCCGTGTGTTCTGGATGATCCTATGCCACTAGGGGCCCTTTCTCTCCACCTGGTAATCCCTAGTGTTTTGGAATTTTTCATCCTATTCTTAGCTAGGGAGAAATTAAAAAGGATAGCGCACAGCCAAATCTGCAGGACCCCTCACTTCCTCCGAACAAATTGTGTCTATTCTTGATTGCTTCACTAACCCTGTGTGGGCCCTAATATCTTGAATAAAAATAGAATATTTTAGTTGAAACCAATAAATGCCTTGGAAATAAAAACATAAACAGACCTCAATTAATTAGTTTGCTATAATTATTCTTTCCTGAAACCATATTTTCTTTTTAGTTCTCCCACCACCATGACCAAAATAAATAAATAAATAGTCAGTGTGCTCTTCTTTGCTAAACTGACAGTGAAGTTAATGAATTGCACAACTAATCTCATAGAGACATCAGTTACTAATATATGGAAAGAATCATTTAGCAATATCATCTACCTCATTTGAGAAAATAGAAGTAAAACTAAGGTGAGAAAAGGAAGCTTTCTGTACCTTCAATACTCATATAATAATTTAAAATCCTAAAATCCCAAATTAAAATAGCCGAAGTACACCCCATTTAAAATCTATTCCTTGCCCTGTTTATAGGGGGTCCAAGGACCCAAGTGTTTATTTTCATTGGATGTTTTTTTTTTTGACAATATATTTCAAAATCGATGCCTCACACCCGCAAATGCTGTGTTGATGTATCATTTTGCAGCAGGCACAGGAGCCAGTGAGTGTGTACCTCCTGACCCTCCAGGGAGGGCCAGGTCAGCATAATCATGGCATCATTATGTCATGCATCCTAACGGCCTGCCTCTGGAAGAGAGTCGCGTCTGCTGCAGTGCAATTACCTAAGACTGATGACACAGTCCAAAGGCATTGTAATAAAATTTATTTGGCATAGATCTTCTCAGCCACAGTTCCAACATCACAACCCACTTAGTAGGCACATAGGATTCTCCTTCACAGGATCACGTTTTCCCCATGCAGGTGAAAGCAAAGGATCTTTAATGGATATATGATTTGCAAAATGGTAGTATCCTTTTAGTGAGGGAAGGCTGTGGATGTTGCTTCTTGGAGAGGGACTTGCATCCAGAGTATCATGCCTCCATCAGCTGGAGAGAGGTCAGATTCACTGATGCTTATGAAAACCAGGCTCAGATCTGTCAATAATCAGGGCCTGAGCACCTCCATTTCCTAGTTTCTCCATGTTGAAATTCTAGACAGTTGCCAAACATCTGTGAGGTTTGGATGAGGAACTGAGGTGGGGGTGGTACTCAGTGGCCAGCAGTGTGCCCATCAGTCCCATCATGGGAAGGATGAGGTCTGAGAACCCACTGAGAGGACCAAGAGGGTTTCTCTTGGTCCAGAATTTTCTGCTCATCCCTACTACTCCCCTTTATTTGCATCCAATTATTTGGGTCTCTTGTTGACTCCTAGGTACACCCCATTCTCCTCACCTATATTTGTAGGACATTTGAGGAAATTAGGCATGGCTACTCAGATTCTCATGTGTCCACTTCGAATTTCCCAATGTTCTGTCCTTACTCCTCTCCAGATTCCATACATTCATCTGGATTCTGGAATCCATGCCTCTGGGACTTTCTCTCCACCAACACTTCCCCAGCATTTTGGAATTTTCAATTAATTCTTTCTCATTGTTTTCCTGTCTCTCCTCTCTTGTTCACACACAGAGAAGCAATTATAGTTGTGTCCCTAAGTCTGTTGTGACAATAAACTATTAAGTATAAGAAGAGACAATAAGCATAGGAGTTATCAGGATTGGGTAGATCTCTCCAACAAGAAACATAGGAAGAAAATAATTTTTATTAACTTTACTGATGCATAATTTATATATTATTAATTATATCCACTTAAAATATACAATTAAATAAGTTTTATGTATCCATGACCAATATATGTATACATGAAACTACCAGCACTATCAAGACAGAGAATGTTTTCATAAACCCATAAACCCAAATTACCTATGTCTCTTGATCTGCCATCCCTCCCTCTGCTCTGGGCCACAGGCAACAATCAATCTGCTTTCTGCCTCTAGACACTAGTTTGCATTTTACTTAAATGTAATCACACAATGTGTGCTCTTTTATTTTCTAGTTCTATCACTTAGCATAATCACTTTGAGATCCATTTACGTTGGTGTGTTCTAAGAAACTTACAGTTTTCAAAGTGGTGACACCATTTAAATTCCCCCAGCAATACGTGAGAGTTCTGGTTTTTCCACAGCCCTGTCAGCATTTAGTATTAGCAACAGTTTAAATTTTAACCATTTTAGTTAAGTATGTAGTGGTATCTCATTGTGGTTTTAACTTGCTTTTCCCTGATAACTAATGATGTTGACCATCTTTTCTTGTGCTTATTGGGCATTTGCAGAGCTTCCTTTGTAAAGTGTGTGTCCAAATCTTTTGCCTATTTTAAAAATCAGGTTGTTTTCTCATTGAGTTTGAAGAGTTCTTCATATATTCTGCACACAGTTTCTTTGTTAAATACATGCATTCCAAGTGTTTTATATGGCCTCTCTTTTCATTTCTTAATGGTATATTTGAGGCAAAAGTTTTAAATTTTGATAAAGTCCAGTTTTTACATTTTTTTCTTAAAAGCATAAAATAGTTTGAGCTTTTTCTGTCTTAAGGAAATCTTTGTCTGCCTTAAGGTACTAAAGATTTACCCTATTTTTATGTGAGAATTTTTAGAGTCACATCTTTTACATTTAGGTCTATGGTGAAAAATCAGGTTAAAGTGATATTTTATGATTATGAAGTTAGCAAAAGTTGAGAACTAAACCACCAAGTGACTTATCATTGATTTTTTAATGTTTGTGCTTCCAGCTCTTGATAAGTTTAGTTTAGTTTTTGTGAAAGGATGGAAGAGAGTTGCACATGTTGTGTGAGTCCTTTGGTTTTATTTATTTTTCTTACAAAACAATTTATAAGCAATTTTTTATATTCCAGTATATGTCGAGAACATTCTCCCACAACTTTTTGTATTTTCAAAACCATAATGTAAAATAGCTACAGAGAATCCCATCTCATGAATATGCAAAAATCTATTTATTTATTCCCTTTGTTTGGTATTTATCTTTTTTCAAGTTATTATTATAAACAATGTTGCTCTGAATGTCTTTTGACATAAGTCTTGGATGGTGTCTGATTAACTCCTTAAGATAATTTTTTAAATATATTTTATTGATTATGCTATTACAGTTGTCCCATTTCCACCCCCCCCCCTTTATTCCCATCCACACTGCACACACCCTTCCATCCCCATTACCCCCACTTTGTCCATGTCCATGGGTCATACATGTAAATTCTTTGGCTTCTAATTTCCTATACTGTTCTTAACCTCCCCCTGTCTATTTTCTATCTACGATTTATGCTGCTTATTCCCTGTACCTTTTCCCCCATTCCCCCCTCCACCTCCCTGCTGATAACCCTTCCGTGATTTCCATTTCTGTGATTCTGTTCCTGTTATAGTTGTTTGCTTAGTTTGTTTTTACTTTTGTTTTTTTTAGGTTCAGTTGATAGTTGTGAGTTTGTTGTCATTTTACTGTTCATATTTTTTATCTTCCTTTTCTTAGATAAGTGCCTTTAACATGTCATATAATAAAGGCTTGGTGATGATGAACTTCTTTAACTAGACCTTATCTGAGAAGCACTTTATCTGCCCTTCCATTCTAAATGATAGCTTTGCTGAATAGAATAATCTTGGATGTAGATCCTTGCCTTTCATGACTTTGAATACTTCTTTCCAGCCCTTTCTTGCCTGCAAGGTTTCTTTGGAGAAATCAGCTGATAGTCTTATGGGAACTCCTTTGTAGGTAACTGTCTCCTTTTCTTTTGTTGCTTTTAAGATTCTCTCCTTCTCTTTAATCTTGGGTAATGTAATTATGATGTGACTTGGTGTGTGCTTCCTTGGATCCAACTTCTTTGGGACTCTGGGCTTCCTGGACTTTCTGGAAGTCTTTCCTTTGCCAGGTGGGGAATATTCTCCTTCATTATTTTTTCAGATAAGTTTTCAATTTCTTGCTCTTCCTCTTCTCCTTTTGGCATCCCTATGATTTGGATGTTGGATTGTTTAAAGATGCCCTAGAGGTTCCTAAGCCTCTCCTCAGTTTTTTGAATTCTTGTTTCGTTATTCTGTTCTGGTTGAATGTTTATTTCTTCTTCTGCTCCAAACTGTTGATTTGAGTCCTGGTTTCCTTCCCGTCACTGTTGGTTCCCTGTACATTCCATTTATTTCACTTTTCATAGTTTTCACTTTTTCCTCTATTTTGTGACTGTACTCAACCAATTCTGTGAGCATCCTGATTACCAGTGTTTTGAACTGTGCATCTGATAGATTGGCTACTTTGTCACTTAGTTGTGTTTTTTCTGGAGCTTTGATCTGTTCTTTCATTTGGGCCTTTTTTTTTTTTTTTTGGTCTCAGCATGCCTGTTACAAAGTAAGGTGTGGAGCCTTAGATATTCACCAGGGTGAGGCAACTCATGTGGCTACTTTGTGGTGCTATATGTGGAGGAGGGGTCCAGGAAGGAACAATGCCTCTTTCTTGGCTCTCCACCAGCTTTCAGTCACTTTCCCCACTATCCACAAGCAAATTGTGCCCTTGTGGTGCTGATTCTCAGGTGGGTGGGTTTGTATATGTTCTAGAACCCTGTGGATCTCTCCAATGAACTCTCTTGCGAATCTGGGAGTTTCTCCCATTGCCTCAATCCCCACAGATTATTTCAGTCAGAGGTTTTGAGGCTTTATTTCCCCACGCTGGAACCCTGGGTTGTGAAGTCTGTCTTTCTCCCTAGTTGTTCTTCCCAGCTTATCTGCATGCAAATGTGGGACTGCCCGATCCTCCAGCCACTGCAGTGCCATGAGTCCTCTCCACCCGGCTGCCCGTCTCCACCCCTCCTACTGGTCTGAATGAATGTTCCTTCTTGAACTCCTTGGTTGTTGGATGTCCACACAGTTGAATTTTCTGCAGTTCTGGTTATTTTTTGTTTTTAAATTTGTTGTGTCCTTCTTTTGGTTGTGCAAGGAAGCACAGTGTATCTACCTATGCCTCCAGCTTGGCCATCCTTAGGATAATTTTTATATGCAGATTTATTAGTTTAAAGGATAAAAAATGTTTTAAAGCTGTTGCTACATATTGCCAGGAAGAGTGTGCCAGATGACAGACCTCCCAGTTGTTTGTAAAAGCATGATTGCACCCTCCCCAATGTGAAGAATTGCCTTTCAGTTAATCTTAGTAAATCTGTTCAGGAGAAAATAATACATTATTGTTGTTTTCATTTGTATTATCTTGATGTTGGTAAGACTGAAATTTTATTTCATATGTGTTTTGATCATCTGCATTTTTTCCTTGTGGATTGTTCAATTGCTTAGTCTATATTCGTCTAACAAGATTTTATTTTTATTGAATATAAGCAATTTTTTATATATTAACCCATACCAATTTATTAGTGTGTTAACTTATATAGGATGTTAACAGATATAGCATGTTAACCTATATCTGCCAAAGGCATTGTAAATATTTTCTTGTTTGTTATGTTTTATTTAATTTTGATTGTGATATTTCTAACCTTCAGCAGTATAAGATTTGTACAGTCAAATCTAACTAGTTCTTGAGTTGGGAAGATTTTCTCAATCTCAGTAATATACACATCAGATAAATCTAGAAGGGCTACTTACAATGCTAAGGGAAGGGTGTAGGGGATAACAGAAGGAGTAGTAATAACCCAAGGCTAGTAGCAAAAATAAAAAGAAAAACCATATGTGTTTACAGACAGATAAAATTAATATTTTTTCATCTGTTATGCATTGTTTTTACTTTTCAATACTCTAATCCATCTATGATGTGATTAAGTACGGAATGTGAAGCAATAATGTGTGTGAGCTCCAGTTCTTTGCAAAGCTGAGCCCAAGGAAAAGCTTGCCTGTTGGGGTTTGGGGGAGAGGGGTCCCAGGGCATCAAGAGTGAGGACAAAGGGAAAACGAGGAAGGGCAGGAGGATGAAAATCAAAGGTGGTGCATCATCACTGGGCTGGCCATAGCTTTGCAGGAAAACATAGCCATTGTCAGTCATGCAGGAAGTCAGCAGAGAGGGTGACAGACCAAGCCAATGCACAAGGTCAATGGAGCAGATGGGGGATGAGGAGAGAGGAACTGATCTGTCAACTCTCTGTCTTCTTTCTTTTAGTGGTCAAGGCTTATTCTTCTGAGTTGTGTCTCCCAAACATTCCAGGCAGGTGTGAAGGAAGTCTAGGCCACATGGACGTGGCTGGTCAGACCTGGGTGCTGGAACCGTGGTGGCTCCTGGAGGCTGGGGAAGCATGGCTGTTAGGAGAAGAGGGACAGTGGTTCAAGGCTGAAGGTGGGGCCTGGCAAATCCAGGCAGAGGATGAGACTTTAATAGTTAACCACGTATCCTGGCTTTTTATCAATCCTTAGTCCATCAATTTGTCATAGTCTAAGTCCTTAATTATAGAGTTTATTTCTGGTTCTATATCTAACTATATCTATGAATATACAAATGTACATTTATAATAATTTTTAGGTTTCTGGTGGTGCAAGTTTTTTACTTGGCTCTTAATGAGAATAAGCTCATATGTATTGGTAAAGTTGTAATGATTTTAACTACTTTCATAAAACAATTGGGGATTTGTATATAGATCACATTAAGTTAATATATCTGTTTGGGGACTCTCGATATTTTTATACTTTGTATCTTACCATTCGTGAATATAGCATCATCTTAATTTTTTTTAATGCTCTTCAGTAAAACTTTCCAATTGTTCTTCATGCAGCTTCTACAGAACTTTTATTTACTCCTAGATTTTAAAAATTATGTTGTTCTTGTGGACAGAACTTTTCTTCATTATGCTTTTTAATTGATAATTTCTGGCATAAAGTTTTTATATATTAATTTTGTAACTGACCAGCTTTCTAACCTCTCTAACTAGCTCAAATAATTTTTAATGTGTTCTCATGAGTTATTTTGGACAATCATATTGTCTGATAGTTTTCTTTCTTCTCCGATAACTATATTTCTTAGTTCTCTTCCCTTTTTTATTGGCTATAACTTTAGAATAGTGTAAAATGAATAATTATGATATCACCTTTATCTTGCTCTTTTTTAATAAGAATGTTTCTGTTATTATTATATTTGCTGTTGGCTTCAGAGAGAAATTTTAAGTTATATCAAGGTAGTATATTTCAATCACTAGATTGCAAAGAGTTTTTTTTTTTAATTGATGGTTGATGTTTAATTTATATCCTTGAGTCTTGAGTAGACTGACCAGAACATTGTCTGTTTTACTGGGGAGAAGTGGCTGATGATTTTAATCTGATGCTCTTCTTAATTGGACGCTGGCCTTCCACTTAGCACTCAGCTGCTTCTCCGGGGAAGGACCCTCTGCTCTGTCCTTCTGCTACATAAGGCACGAAAACGCTCTGCTTTGGGCTAGACTGGCCATCTACCATCTGACACCACTCTTGCGGCTGAGCTGCTGAGCACTCTCACACTGTTAAAATCTGTGTCACCTCGAAGTTATGATCTTCAAGCCTCTCTTGCTACCAGCATTGCAGTGTAATACACTTACTTAGGCTTGGAACAGTTTTCATTTGTTTGTTGGTTCGGGGAGCACCATACCATTGATTTTTTTATCCACAGTTCATGCTATTGTTTCTCTCATCTTTGATCTTTGGATACTAATGATTCCAGTCCCAACATATCCTAATGTTTAGTTGGCTTGGCTTTGATTTTTTTATTTTGATATAAAAACTTTGTGGATTTTTATACTCCATTAAAATTAAATATTATTTTTGTTTCACTACTTAGCCAGTTTTATGTACTTTTGGAAATTTCTGTCTTTTTTTCTGAAAAATGTTTTTTCTGAAGGAATTTGGGAGATGCACAGGTCTCCCTTGAAGCCCCTCATTATTAAGCTTATCCATTGTCCAGTTCTTATCTCAGTTTCCCAAGTTTCTGTTCTATGCATCTATCAACTTTCTTATTCCTTTCCCACCATCAATTCCCCCTTTCAGCACAAAGTTGCCTCTAACTTTATTAAGAAAATCAAAGTTAACAGAGATGAGAATTCCCATCCTTGAATCTATAATTAATTATGGAACCCTCACTACTACCCTGTCCCCAGTTTACTCCCTTTCCTCCAGTTTTGTAGGAAGGACCAGCCATCTGCCCTTCAGTGTGAGACCAACCCATTCATCTCTTCTTCATCCAATTCCATTTTCTCTTTTCAGATACAGTCCTTAACTCTGTATTTTTCAATCTCCCCCTCTTTGTTGATTTGTAAGCTTTAAGTTATTTTAATCTTTGCTTTGGTTTTGAATCTCTCCAGCTTCTTACTACTTTACCTCTCTCCTTCCTAATCAGAAATGTAAAAATCCAGAACATCCTTCTGTGGCTCCTCTTCTCCTACTCATTTCTTAACTATTGACACCCTCCCTCTACCCCAGGGTTTTATTTTTAGTAGTGTTTTTATTTCACAACTCATTGAATGAGATTACTCCAACTGGACTTCCCTGAGATTATTCCCTGGACTTCAACTAGTTTATATGCTGCTGATGCCAATGATTTAATTTTTATTTAAAACTTCACTCTGAAATTGTACACTGCCTACTAGCCATGTCAACCTGCTGTTCCACAAGCACCTCCAAACAAATTGTACAAAACTTCACTGATCAACCCTCCCCCCAAATCTGCTTCTTCTGTCTCTTATTGTCTTAAGTGGCATATCTGTCCACCCAGTCGCCCAAGTTAACCTGGGAGTCACTGGGCTCCTTCCCTGACCCACACATCCAGCCAGTGCCCACATGCTGAGCATGTTTTTTCTAAGTTCTCAGGTGTCATTCCATTCTCTTCTGTGCCCCCTGCTGCAGCTTGACCCTATTCGGTTTTCTGTGGAACTCCAGATGTGGTCTCTGCTCTGAATGGTTTTTTTTTTTCTGAGAACCAAGCTTTTTCTGATCTCCAGTTTCCCTGCATTCTCCCACTGTTCCCTCTCCCTTAAACACTTTGTCTACTTTGATCTTAACCTTGCCAAACATGTGTGAACAAAATCATCAACTGAGATCTTCCTTGACAACAACAAAAATACAGTTCTCTTTAAAACACTTTTGTGTTTAAAACCTTCTAACAGAACTCCATCGATGTAGAGATAAAGTTCAAACTCCTTAGCATGCCATACAGATTTTCTGGTCATTTTTCTCTCACCAGATTTCTGCCTGCTTATGTCCTTGTCACAGCAAATTTCTCACATTTCCCATCTCTGTCATTCATAATGCTGTCCCAGGCCACCATCATACACATCTTTGCCCAACATTTTTTCCACTTGCAATACTTCTAATACCTTTTCCCCATGCCTGTCTAGCAAACCAACATCAGTTTATCTTTTTAAATGATCTCAAAAATCACCTACTCTTTGCATCTTTCTCATTTCACCAGTACCACGTAGAACTGCTCACCTTTCTTTTTGTACTCTTGTGTAGACTTCTATCATAACGTCTCTGATGAACATATTTGTTTCAAGTTATTTGTCTCCCTGTTGTAGTTTTTCCCTTATTCAACAGCCTTTGCTCCCAAGGAACACACAAAGAGAAACACAGAGAGACAAAAATTACAATATAGCAAGTACCCCAATAGTGGTATTCACCATCTACCAGGGCACAGAGGAAATATATCTAGCGCAGTTCACACCTCATCCTGTGCCCACCAAATGTGTGCAGTTTATTGAGCGCGTTGTGGTTTATTGGGGAAAAGGAAAGGAGTGAGCAGCCAGCTCAAGGAATGATCTGAAGGAAGCTCCCCATTGGCTCAGTCCATTTTCCCTCCAATCCGTACCTTCATATTCACTCAGTTTTGCACCTGGACCATCCCTTCTGGGAGCATGAGAGGCTCAAGGCAATTGCCAAACAAGAGAACAGCTGATCCGTGTCCTGCCAGTAAGTTTACAAAAGTTCCTTCCATCTCTGCTTCAACCAGTAACTCAAAACCCTTGCTTGAAAGTGCAGCCAGAAGATGTGTGGTAAGAAATAACTAATCAATCCATGGCATTCAGCTTCGTGGTGGAGCCCCGTGTGGTAACTACACCGCCCCCAACCCCTGCTGCCATCCTGCTCAGAATCGGTCACCCATCAAAGCCCACTGGAGCCTGGATGACTCCCAGTCATCTCTAGTCCACGAGCACCTGAGAAATGTATCATCAGAGGGATCTGTGTTTGAACCTGGGCCTCACCATGTACGAGGTGTGACAGCAACACTGTCCTCAACCTCTGTAATTTCCACATGCTTCATGTGTAAAATGGCAGCAATGGCTTTCTTAAAGTGACCTAAAACGCCTCACTCAGTATCTACCACACGATAACCATATGTTCGCTTTCATTGAGGGCTCACTCTGAGCTAAAGGAGGAAATGGTTCCCTTTCATGGGTTTGTTTTTTGGGTTTTGCTCTTTTTGTGACCAAAAAAAAGTCATAAATATCCACCATCATTTAGAGTCTAATTGTGGCCTTACTAACCAGCCTAGAAGAAGGGGATTCAGGAGCAGCTGATGGCCCCAGCTAGCCTGGAGCTGGCTTGTGGCTAAACTCATTCTTGACGCTCTGAATTCCCTCCTCAGCACTGCTACCCAGGGGACCCCATGCTTCACCTGTCACTCTCCTCAGCCCTTCACTATATCTTTTTTCCTCACCAAAAATGTCCCTGGTTAATTCAAATGTATAACCAGCATTGAGGAAAGGGGGACTGGGATGGTTTCTTCCTATGGCCCTTTATTAAAAACGATTCACATCTCACTTCAGGGGAGGCAAAGAGCAAAGAAAGTCAGTAAAGTAGATGGAGGAACACAGTGAAAATGGAAAAGCAGGAGGTGATGTCATCAAGATGGTGACGCAGGTTGCTCTCAACATGTCTTCCTCACAAGACCAGCTAACAACTGTCCATAGACAAGGCACCATTGTGAAAATCCCAGAGCTGGGGATAAGGCTAGAGTATCCATCCTCTGAAATTATTGTTGGATACACAATAGAAATAAACAAATGGGACTGCATCAAACTAAAAATCTTCTACAGAGCAAAAGAAACTATCAACAAAATGAAATTCAACCTGTGGGATGCAAGAAAATACATGCAAACCATATATGGGGCAAGAGCAATATGCAAGTACATAAGGAACTCACAAAACTCAGTATTAAAAAACCCCCAAATAGCTCAATTTATAAATGGGTAAATGGCTTGAATAGAATTTTTTCCAAAGGAGATACACAATTGACCAACACGGAAAGTTGCTCAGTATCAATCATTAGGAAAATGCAAATTAAAATTGCAATGAGACATGACCTCACGCCTGTTGGAGTGGCTACTATCAAAAAGATAAAAGATAAAAATGCTGACAAAAATGTGGAGAAAAGGAAAAACTTGTGCACTCTTTGTGAGACTGTAAATTGGTACAGCCGCTATGAAAAACAGTATGGGGATTCTTCAAAATAATTACCAATAAAAAACTACCGTATGGTCCAGCAATGCTACTTCTGGGCATATCATCCAAAGGAAATAAAATCTCTGTCTTAAAGAGATATCTGCACCCCCGTGATCATGGTAGTATTATTTACAATAGAAGAGGCATGGAAACAACCTAAGTGTCCATTAGCACGTAAATGAATGTGGAAAATGTGAATATATATATAATAGAATATTATTCATCCACAAAAAGAAGGAAATTCTGCCATCTGCCACATCATGGGTGAAACTTGAGGGCATTATGCTAAGTCAAATAAGTCAGAGACAGACAAATACTATATGATTTTATCATATGCAGAATTTTAAAAATACTGAACTCATAGAAATAGAGGGTAGGTCAGTGGGTGCCAGAGGCAGGGGGCAGGGGTGGAGGAATGGATGAAGGCTGTTAAGGATACAAACTTGCAGTTTTGAGATGAATAATTTCCAGGGACCTAATGTACAGCATGGCAACAGCAATGAACAATACCGTGTTGTCTACTGGAAAGGGGCTAAGAGAGTAGATCTTAACATTTCTGATCACACACCCACAAAAGATAACCAGGTAGGTGATGAATGTGTTAACCAACTTTACTGCTGTAACCATTTTGCAGTATATACCTGGATCGAGTCATGCTGTACACCTTAAACATGTACAATGTTGTATGTCAATTACATTTCAAAAAAGATGAAAAATTCAAGTGAATATGAACAAAAGGAAAAAAGAAAACAAAATCAATAAGGCAAGAGAGATATTCCATATAAGTCTGTACTTTTTTTCAGGACAAGAGCCTGCCGTCCCCTCCGCCACCTCAGCACGAACAAGAGGTTATATTATAATTCATCTCCCCTGAGAGACCAGAGAATTGCTGCCTCCAGCAGGAACTGGATTCCCTGCTCATCCCTGAGACTGTACGTTTTTGAAACTATTCCTAAGAAACCATTGGATTAATTTCCTTTTTATTTCCTTGTGAGAAAACTAAATTACTAATATTACCAAAGTGTTCTCCCTCACTGGAAATTTTCCCTGATTCTAGTATTTGGGCTTATATGACTCCACTTGTAGCTGGTTTTCAGAGCCATGACTTTTTTAAAGGAAACGTTTGGTACTAAAGTTGGTCTCTTGCATTCTACTCTCTGTAGTACAATATAAGCCTTTTTTTTTCTTTCTTGAGTTCCTTCTCTCTTCATTTATTCACCCGTTGCTTTAATAGCGCTACTTTCCATTCAGCACTTTTCATCTTCAAAAGCGTTTACAAACTTTTCAGAATAAATCTCAGTCCCTGAAGACAAACTCTGGGACTGTGGTGGACTATCTGGGGACAACTCCGCAGCCCCACACGGAAAGCCAACGTTTTATGAACAACCTCTGGCTGTGCAGTCTTCTCTTGAGTCCAGGGTCCAGGAGATCGGGCTTGCAGGTATTTAAAGCATTTTATTTTCTTAGTCTGATCGAGCTGCCATGACAAACTACTACAGGCTGCATGGCTTAAACAAGAATTTATTTTCTCAAAGTTCTAGAGACTGGGCAGTCCAAGATCAACACGTCATCCTGTTCCGTTTCTGCTGAGCTCTCTCGTGGCTTGTAGCTGCTGCCTTCTCTCTGTGTTCTCACACAGACGGGGAGAGGGAGAGAAGGAGCTCTCTGGCATCCTCTTCTTAGGACTTGGATCCTATTGGATCTCCACCTTTATGATGTTACTTAACCTTCATCAGTTCCTTACTGTCAATGCAGTCAGGGTGGGGGTTAGGACTCCAGCATATGGATTTTGGGGAGACACAATTTAGTCCATAGCACCCCTGGGGAAAAAACTATACTGCACAAAGTCAAAATGGGGAAAACTCACAGCAGGTATCCACTTCCTCGTACCAACTACCCAGTAGCAGAAATTAACTGCGAAAAAGACTTAAGTTACAAGTTACAAGTGGTGTCTCATCCAACCATTCCTTCTGCTCCCTGGAAGGCTGACAATACTTTCCCTTGTGTTTAAAAGCACTTCAGTAGAGTTCTTGTGCTGCACTGAGGCTAACTCTGCAACCTTGACCCCTGATTTTGCTTGGAAACCTTAGAACAGACTGAGTGTGCTCCTCTGCCCCCAGTGCGCACCTTTCCACTGGAACAACTGAAAACCTCTCCATGCGACAAGCAGTTGTCCTTGGTGTCTTCCATTTTCTTGTCTTCTCTGGGAGCCCGTGTGTGTCCTGCTCCTTCCTCTCAGGCCGCAATCTCCCCTTTCATCCCTCTTGCTACCCTTTTAGGTGGTGGAGGCCATTCAATCCCTCTGCAAAGTGCTACCCAAGAGCTGGCTACCTGGTCCTGCAAATCACTGCTCCTTGGCCTCTCAGCTTCGTGCAACACATCCATCACCGGCCTCTTCTGGCACCGTGGCAGCCTCGCCTCCCTCTGTGGTCTGCATTGCGGACAGAGTTGTAACAGGCTTGGGTTTAGGAGGCTCTGTCCATCTTGGTGTGATTTTCCACATCCATCACTACTGTCGAGTGGTGGCAGCTGGGGTGGACACAGGCCATGCCACTGGAGCTCTGCAAACTCCCCACCTTCCCCAGGCCTTCTGCTTGCCAGGGCAGAGGTCTGCAGGGAGCTGAAAAAATCCAAGCCCCTGAGATATGACTGGGTGACAAGAGAGTCCAGCCATTATTCACCGCTTTGCCCAGGCTTAAGGGAATTGCCTATGGGAGATTTCCTTTGGGTGCCTGGAGTGGAGTTGCTCACAGGGTAAACGCTGTTGTCTGTTCTTTCCTGGTGTAACTCTGTCCCCACCCAGAACTGGAAGGTGTACAACCATGCTCATGATATGATAGTTAGAATGTGTTGCATCACTCTTAGACACTTCCCTGAGAAGAACACGCTATAAAGGAACAGGAAGCATGAAGAAAATATGAGAACTTGTATTATAACACACACAGTTTCTGCCTGTACTTCAAATTAGTTTCATATCTCACCTCTTCTTACTCTATTTCTCTCCCTTCCTTCCTTCTTTCCTTCTTCCCTCCCTTCCTCGCTTAGTTCTTCTCTTCCTTCCATGGCCAGAGACCAATCACCAAGTGCTTGCTCTATATACTATAATCTGCTGGTTTTGTATCACTTCTACTAAGTCTTCATAAAGTAATAGCCATACAAAAATCAGAGTACTGAGCCAAGAATTAAAATGCAATCAGTTAAAGAAACATCTTTAGTGGACGTTCCCTAATTCAATGTTTTGTTTCTTTTTTATTATTATTTTAAGTATATTTTATTGAGTATGTTATTACAGTTATCCCAATTTTTCCTGCTTTGCCCCCCTCCCCCTGGTCCCCCTCTTCCCTCCAGGAAAGCCTCACGTTCATGTCTATAGTGCCAGCATTCGGTTTAATGGGCTCGGGTCTGTGGGCTTGGGTGGAATCCCGGGTCCACCACTTGTAACTGTGTGACCTTGAACAAGCTACTTAGGCTCGCAAAGGCTCCATTTCTTCACCTCTAAAACTGGTGATAATAATGGTACAATCTCATTAGGCTGTTGTGAGGATAATATTAATTAACACACATAAAGCACTTATAAAAGGGCTTGGCACCTTATGTTTAATAAATGTTGTATATTATTATTATAGTAGTCCTAAGCTTTTTAAAAAAGATTTTATTTATTTATAGAGAGAGAGGAAGGGAGGGAGAGAGAGAAAGAGAGAAACATCAATGTGTGGTTGCCTTTCATGTGCCCCTCACTGGGGACCTGGCCTGCAACCCAGGCATGTGCCCTGACTGGGAATTGAACTGGCAACCCTTTGGTTTGCAGGACAGCACCCAAATCACTGAGCCACACCAGCCAGGGCTGTAGTCTTAAGCTTTTATTGAATACCTATTATGTGCCTAGACCTTTGCTAGGCAGGAGAAGAGTGTGGGAACAAGCTAGTTACTGTTGCCTGGCCTGACTTCCTGGTGAACTGACTGACACAAGTGAGTGTTTCAGAGTGGTATGAACGAGGCCTTGCAGGACACCCACGGGTGTCCCAACTGTGAGCTATGAGATATCCCTGTCATAATTAGTGGCTGTCCCTTTGAGAGTCTGGGATTTTTCCAATTGCATTAAAGACTCCTCACGAAGCCTGGTAGAGAACATTGCAATATTCTTTCCTCACGAAGCAACATTGCAATGTACTTATAAAAAAGAATGGAGTTTGATATATCCACACTCTCCCATGATTTCCAAGGGCTGCCATGGTTTCTTCCACCTTTTGCGTTACAGCCAGGGGAAGAAACTTCATCAGGGTCTTCAAAGCCTTGCCTCTCCTGCAATGCTTTGTCTAGGCACAGTAGGAGAGCAATAAGTGCCCATTGAACTAAACTAGTCAGCTAACAAGCACATTTTCAGACAAACCGAGGAGGAATCGTTTCTCCGGATGCTCCTCCAGGTAGGTGGTCACATGCTCACTGCCCTCTCTGGAGAACTCCTTCTGCATTTCCTCAGGGACCAGTTCAGTAGCAGCAGGAAGTACAGTCCAGGCAGCTTCTGGGCCCCACCTGGGTGTGCTCAGGAGTAGGCACAGCAACCACCGCCTCACTGGTTCACATGTGTGTATGTATCAATAGGAAAGGACAATGATAATAATAACAACACAAATTTTAAAGATTTTTATTTATTTATTTTTAAAGGGAGGGGAAAGGAGGGAGAAAGAGAGGGAGAGAGACAAGGATGTGAGAGAGAAACATTGCCTGGCATACGCACACCGATCTGGGACCCAACCCGCAACCCAGGTGTGTGCCCTCACCGGGACTTGAACCGGCAACCTTACGCTTTGAGGGATGATACCCAACCAAATGAGCCACACCAGTTAGAGCAGTAATAAGAAAAACTTTTATGGAGAGCTTACTCAGTGCCAGTGACTGTGCCAAATGCTTTGTGTAGATTAGCTTGGTTGTCATAACGACTCACAGCCCTGTTGGAAGATGAGGACACCAGAGCTCAGAGAGATCGCATGATTTGTCCCCCTTTAACAGATGAGAGCTCCGGTGATGAGCCCCAGCAAGTTCTCTTCCCATGTCTGGACCCAAGCTCTCCAAGGCCCTTCCTAAGGTACCATGCTGCTTTTCAGCATCAGTAAGTCATCCATGGGGTCTGAGACCATCTTGGTGTCCCTTTTGGGGCTCACTGTCCCATCCTGGAAGAGGTCAATCACAGTGGTCAATCAGCAGTGCCTATAGGCCATGGTTTGTGCACAGACGCAAGGATATCCCATAACCAAAACCAAAGGGCATGACCCCAATAGGAAATGACTATCAGGGATCTTTTGCTTCTCAGGAGAGGACTCAAATCTACAATGAGTTACAGTTTAGTGCCAGTTCTGCTGGCGTGCTGTCTACATAATGCAAACCATGGCACTTGGCAATGGCTCTTAAATTTGGCACATTCCACACTCCTCCTGGACCCACGAGATAACATATCCAAATGTTTTCTGATGCTGTAAGAAATGAGTGTTTTGCAGGTAGGGGGAAACACAAACATCATTGCTACAGGGGGCTCCTTCTATCCAATCCCAAGGGCAAAGCGGCCCCCTCCCTCCCGACCCTTCAAAAGGTTAAATGTGAGCAAGGGCCCAGATAAATGGTCACAATGCAAACAAAGTCATGTAAATAAATGCATCTCTGATCTATGCAGGCTGGCGATGCCAAATATGCCATCTGCACCATTTCTCATGATGAGTCGAATTTTTTCCTGCATGTCCCAAGCATTGAGAAGATGGCCATGTTTATGCAGACTAAGGCATGCATCGTTTGACACTCTTGGGAAATTTTTTCAAAAATTTCAGACCCACAGAGCATCAGTGGCATTTGTGCTTTGCTAGGTTAAGTGGAAGAGAAAGAAAGAAGTCTCACTGTGATGTGATAGGGCATATGTCCTGGGCTTGAGAGTGTGCTGTCAATTTATTGTGATTTTTAGTGGGTTCTGGTCATAGTGGCAAACTAAGCCTCCTCACCTAGCTTACTCTTTCGCTTTGCAAAAGCACTCTTAGCATCTAATTATGTTGGAAGCTGTGTTAGGTATTATGGATGCCAAGCTAAGTAAAATATGATTCTTGCCTTAGAGGGCTACTCTTTGTGCTGTGAGAATTTGCTTGGCATGATTTATGGATAATTTCTTGAAAAATAGAAATTAGGAGTCGGTAATCAAATCACACGTGGAGCTTCTTGAAAATACAAATGACCCAGATTTATTCCTTCCGTTACTAATTGACCTAGGGTAGAGTTTAGGCCTCTGTATTATTATTATTATTTTTAAAAAGATTTCATTTATTTAATTTAAGAGAGAGGGAAAGGGAAGGAGAGAGGGAGAGGAACATCAATGTGTGGTTGCCTCTCATGTGTCCCCTCCTGGGAACTTGGACCACAACCCGGGCATGTGCCCTGACTGGGAATCAAACCGGTAACCCTTTGGTTCACAGGCCAGCACTCAATCCAATGAGCCACGCCAGCCTGGGCAGGCCTCTGTATTATTGAAAAAAAAAAAGAAACAAAACTCCTAGGTGAAGAATCAGCAAACATTTTCTGTAAAGAGCCAGATACTAAATATTTTCAGTCTTGTGGGTCATACCGTTTTTGTTACAACTATTCACTCCTGCCGCTATAGCATGAAAGCTGCCATAGAAAATGTGAGAGCAAGAGGGCATGGCTGTGTCCCGATGGAACGTTATTATTACGAAAACAGACAGCATGCTGGACTTAGCCTCTGGGCTACAGCTTGTCACCTCCTGTTCTAGATGATTCTTATGGGCAACCAGGCTTGAGATCTGCTTATCTGGAAAATACCATATTTTGACATGTATAATGTGTTCCTGTGTGTAATGCTCACCCACATTTTTGGCCCAAACTTTCAGGAAAAAAAAAACTTTCATTTATTTTCTTAAATTAATTAATATTTAGAAACAAAACTGATTATCGGATTCCAGGGTATTATTTCCCATACAGTTATCATTATTGCTTTCTAGAGTTATACTTTTAATGCATAAGTATAAATAAAATAATTAGAAATGTTGATAGATATGGAATTAGCACTACCCATGTACAATGCACACCCTTATTTTCCCCTCAAAAAGTTGGGCACTAAAGTGTGCGTTGTACATGGCGAAATGCAGTGTTGTGTCCTTGGAGGGTCTGCGACAGGCGCCGCCATAGAGAGAGTTATGCTGCGTTTCCCACCCACATCATCATATGGAAAACTAGATTTTTATCATTTTTTCAATGCAATCTATGTATACTTACACTAAATCTGATCAAATACTTTTCTGAAACCATATATTTAAGTGCCATCCTCATTGGAGGTAGAGAGTTTGACTAGATATTCCATCTAAACCAAGTGTAAAATCAATCTACTTACACTCTAAGTTTTTCTAAAATCAGAAAAAAACAAATATTTCTGTGGTTATTAAATGTATCACTGCATGCTATGGTCTGGTGTAGAAAAAAGAGAAATATGTATCTGTGAGAAAAACAGCTCTTAAATTCCAAAAGTAGGTATAAGATCCTAATTTATGTATCTTTATATTTGCTAGACTTAAAAAAAAACTGACTCAACTGTAAACTCTTTGATATTCTTTCCAGTTCCAAGATTTTGAAATATACTTAGTGCTTATTGACGGACAAATTCACTTGAACAAATATTTGTGAAATAACAACTTTGGGGCTCGTATTCCAAAGCACATGACACAGCTTTGTGGGAAAAACAGCAATAAACAATCCCTCTAACAGAAGTGACAATTGCCATAGTAGGGGAAGCACAGCGGTAGGACTGATTAATGCTGAGAAATAAGGTGGAGGAAGTGGCAGAGGAAGCGAGCACCACGGGAGTTCACAAAGGGCCGGGCACTGAAGGATGAGTTCTCCATGCAGGCAAAGGGCAAAGGAAGGGGTGTTCCTTGAGCAAGGGCATAGTTAGGAAAAACTGGTGTCTAAGGAGTGATGTCTAGCTTCCTATGACTTGAGTGCAGGTGCCTGGGGTTAGTGGGGAGAAAGGACAGGGTGCAGCCTGTGGGGCAGTCCGGGGTCAGACAGTAAAGGCGAGGTTGGTTATGCTGTAGCTTTGGGATTTCTTTTAATAGGCTGAGGGAAACCATTGAAATTTAAAGCAAGGAACTGAGCTCATCTTGGCTGAATTTCAGAAAGATTATATTAGGCTAAGAGCAAGTGGGCCCTAAGTCTGATAAAATGTCATAATTTGCCCACCAAACAGGGTTAGGACAGTCCCTGCCCCCCCCCCCCAAAGCTGAACAAAATGCCCGAATGCCAGGGAGCAGGCCCTCGCCGCCCCCTGCCTCTGGGAGACAGCAGGGTACCCACGCGAGCCCAGGCCCCGCTCTGTCTCCTGCATCCCCACAGCCATGTTTGGGCATGTGTGGGGAAAAAGTATTGCAGAATATTTTTTGCAGAAAAATTTTTGCAGGATATTGCAGAGCAAAGAAAAACCTTTCCAATAGTCTGAGAAAGAGACTTTTAAACACCAGACTCCTATTAGAAGGATGGAAGCTGCAGTTCTCACTCTCCCTCCATTCCCTACCACCTCCACAAATGTACTCAGTTCGTGGATAAAAGGGCAATCACCACCCTTGCTTCTGTCAGGCTTCCCTGTTTTGGGAGCTTCCTGTTTTTAGCATCCTTGCTAGTGTAACATAGCCTTAGCTTTACACGTGATGCAAACACTTTACTGTCCAGTTGTACCTTAAAAAAATGCCTTTGTTCTCCTGACCATCTGCCCCGTCGGACGCTGACATCCCGTCCATCTCCCTGCCGGCCACTGCTGCTCCCTCAGCGGGTAGCAGCCCTCCACTTTTCCGAGGGCCTTCATTGCCCTCCTTGCACTTCCCTCACTTTCCATCTCAGAGCAGTCACGGGGCTTCAAGGAGCCCCAACGAGGCTGCTCCTCAAGGAAAGCAGGCACCCCTCTGCGAGAAAGAGGGCCAGGTGAGCGAAGCTCTCCTGCACAGAAATTAGTACAAGCGTGGCAGGCAGGCTCCCGAAGAGATTCTTTCAGTGAGCCCATGCTGGCCACTTGCCGCCCGCCCTACAAACCCGACCAAGGCCCAGCAGAGAGGGGAATTTCTCCATGCTTCCTACTGCTTTATCATGGAAACTCAGAGACGGATTCTCTGACTCCCCTTCTGGAAACTAAATTTCTCAGATCATGCAAAGGGAAGAACAAAATCCTTCCAGACCACTTTAGCACTGCAAGGAGACCTTTCTCTGTCCTGATGGTCTGCAGTGCCGGCCAGGGTCTCGGCAGAAGAAAAGCAGCTGGTCCCGGGCCAGAGAGCAAGCTGCAGGTCTAAGGAGAGGAGGCTGACACGAGCATGCGCTCACTTGGCTTTATTTCTGGTCATAAGGCAACCAATTACTCCGCTAGGATAAAACAGCACTGTTTTCCTATTCTGCCTTCACCATCATCTTTCCTCCATTTCTACAATTGGTCACATTCCTGCTTAGCTACAAGCCGAACAAAGCCACTGTGCCCAGTTCATTTTCCATTGTGTCGTTTTATTTTTAAATATAGAACCAAGACCCCGGTGTATATGTAAATAACTCAGTGTCCCTTATGCTTATTCAAAAACAAGGAGACCACCACATATTCATACTGTTCCGTTCGTACAATTCATGGCAAAAGGTCCTAGTAGTATCGATCATTTTTCATTATTTAAACATAGTTTTTCATTCTTTTTCTCTCAAGGACTGGGCTTGGATAATTGAGATTTGAAAAAAGATTAAAAACTCTTTGGACATAAATTGGAGGAGAAACGGAAATGTTAAGTACTAAGTTGTAGGGCACTACTGCCCTTATCTTTAATAATAGAAATAGAATTCAATGCACCGCGCAAAAGAGCATTCTTGTATTTTTAAATTGCAAGTGTCCAATTATGTACAAGGGTCAAGGCAGGATTGATCTGAAGGAGCTCGATTTTAAAATCCCTTTAAAAATCGGGACAAAAGATGCCATATTATGAGCCTGAAATATTTAAAAATGGAAAGTATTATGTGTACCACACAGCCCAAGATCAGATTTTTATTAATGCAAGTTTTAAATGCTGATTAATCCTCTCGAGAGTCAGTTTCCCAAAGCATTGGACTGCGTTCAAGTCTTTTTCAAAACGGCACATCACTTCCATTATTCTGGATATTAATTGAACAACATTATAACTAAGGATACAAAGCAAGATTTAAGACACGATTACAGCTGTCAGTGCTTACATCTAAATAAGTCATTGGAAATTCAAGCTTAGAAGAAAAAATGTTGTAAATTGGTCTTAGAACAGCGAAGCTCTCTTAATCTTTTTCAGCAATGAATTTGATGTTTTTGGACTCAAGGAAGCTTCGGCTGTGACTTGGTCTTAACATATTTATGCGGTCAAATCTTGACCAGAAATCAGAGTTACATTTTTGACTTGTGATCTGGGACAATGTCAAGGACATTTTCTTTTTGGGGAGAAAGAGAGGGAGAGGCAAAGAATATTAAATTAGTTGGTAGATTTCCCCCATTTCCTCATTTTATATTTCTATTTCAGCTTTTTGTCTATACTAAAAAAAAATCAAAGAATTAGCCAAATTTAATAAAATAAAATATTACTGTGATTTCAAAACAACTCATTAAGCTCAGAGTCAAGAAACTGCAAGTAACAAACGACTTATTTTCACAATAACCAATGATCTAAATTCAATTTCTTTTATATCCCAAACCCAGTTTGGGGCCGAGAAAAATCCCTTTTTCCTCACTAGAAACAATGCAAAATATTGGCTTCTTTTATGACCTTGGGGAATTTTAGTTTTGTTTTGTTTCCTTAAATGGTTGCTGTGTATTTGAGTGACAGCTCTTTGTTCAAAAGGATGCAAAAGCCATTCTCGCATCTAATTCTAATGAGATAAATGGCATTATGAAGGGAATATTAAAAATTTACAGCCCTCTTTACTAAGTTTATTTGTCAGCTGAACATGCTGAATATTGCATAGCGTGCACACACACACACACAAAAGCACGCCATCCTGTGATGAAAAAGATAGGAGGAAATAATGATGCAATGAGAACAAGTCTGATGGAGTTTGCACCCCAGTCTCTGTTTGGCATGGCATTGAATCAGACTGTGCCAAACCGGCAGGATCACACAATATGTTAGTGTAAAGGGTCTACAGTGTAAGTGGAAAATCTAGAAGTGTTAACTATACACTGTCTAATTACACAACCTTACTGTCCCAGAATGTGATTTCAGAAACCGTTTCTGACATATGGGAAAAGGGTAGAACAGCTGGTCATTAAGGTTTCCTCAAGACTATTTAACAACACACTTGAATGTAATTAAAGTGAGACACTAAATACTGCACTTGTGCTACAATGTATTTTTAATTTTTATGGCATGTGGTAAAAGTAAATAGATGCGAAGCATTCAAGTTTCTCCATTCGGCATCCAACTTGTCCAAGATGCCGTGTCTGTCTGGCTGATCGCGAGCAGGGTCTGGGTGTAAGTCACAGGCATCCATTTGGGGTGTTTAAGGCTGTTTTAAAGGGAATGAATTTGGCAATACTCAGAGGAATGTCTAATTGGAGCTCTCAGACAAAGCATGAGATGAATTCGTTCATTTATTTATTCATTCATTCATCAAACACGACCTGGAATTATTTTAGATAATAAAGACATTCGCCCTGCCCTTGGGTTGCTCACAGCTCACTGTTTAAAACACAGGGTGAGGAAAGGTGATGAAGGATGCTGTGGAAGTACCAAGAAGGGGTGCTTGGTCCAATCTGGAGATGTCAAACAAAGCCCCCCCGAGTAGGAATCGCCTTGGGCAGCTAGGAAGTGAGGAAGCCAGAGGTAAGGGGTGCGGCAGAAGAATTCAAGTAGGGGGATCAGCTTCTGCAAAGGCTTGGAGATGAAAGAGAACACTGCAATATGAATGTCAATGTTTATAACTTACTGAGTATTTACAGTGTCCTGGCTGTGGGCTAAGCCCTTGACAGATACTATCTGTTTAATCCTCACAACAACCCTATGCGGTAAGTACAAATATTGTCTATACTTTACAGGGGAGGAAACGACAGGTTAGTCTATGGCAAAGCAGCTAGTGGGTGGCTGCACCTGGATTCAAGCCCCGGTCCGGCTGAGTCCCAAGTCAAACGTTCCTCCCTACTGATCCCCTGACTGAGGTGGGTACTGCAGGTCTGTTTCATTTTCTAAAAACTTAGTGTGTAAACTCACTAGTCCTTATAAAAACCCTATGATTGAGAGAATGAAAAGACAAGTTCCAGACCGGGAGAAAATATTTAAAAATCACATACCTGATAAAGAAATTGAATCTAGAGTCTACAAAGAACTCTCCAAACTCAACAGTAAGAAAATAAAGAGAACAAAAAGATTCATTTGAACAGGAACTTCACCAAAGAAGAAAAAAATGGCAAATAAACACATGAAAAACTGCTCGGCATCATTAGCCATCAGGATAATGCAAATTAAAAACACAAAGAACTACCATTACATCCCGATTGGACTGGCTGAAATAATAAAAATCATGACAGTATCATGTTCGCAAGGATGCTGAGCGACCAGAGCGGCCCCGGGTAGCTGGTGGAAGTGCCAGAGTGCACAGCCCCTCTGGACAAGCTTGGCAGGCTTTTGTAAGATTAAACATGCACTTACCCTATGGTCCAGCAAACCCACTCCTCAGGATTCACCCTAGACAGATGAAAACCTTTGCAAATATTTTGAGCAGCATCATTCATAATCTTTGAAAACTGGGAACCATCCAAATGTCCTTCAACAAATGAACTGACAGACAGACTGTCTTACATTCGTACAGCACAATACTGCTCAGCCACAGAAAGGAATAACGAGTGATATACACACAGTGTGGGTGAGTCTCACAGGCATTATGTTAAGGAAAGAAGCCCATCTCAAAAGGTTACATGCTGGATGATGTTCTGAAAAAGGACCCTTAGAAATGGCTGCCATGGGTTAGGGGTAGGGGAGTTGACTACCAAGGGATAATAGGAGAGTGTTTTTAGGGTGAGGAAACAGTTCTGTATCCTGGTTATAGTGGTGATGATATAAAAACACACATTGATGAGACCCACAGAACTACATACCAAAATATAAAGTTAATTTTACTGCATATAAAATAAAAAATAAAAGCCTTATGAGGTACATGTTTTAGTGTGGGTTCCCCAAAATGCAAACCCTGAGGTAAGAGATCAGGGACTAAGAATTTATGTGCAAAGTGAATCCAGGAATCACAAGTGGAGAAATGGGGAAAGTGAAACAGGGGAAGAAGAAAAGTTCTCTGTTTTTTAAAGGTGCGTTAATGAGTGGGTTTCCACTGTGGACAACTTTAGCTCAGTCCTCCCAAGAATCTTCTGAGAAACCATACGGAACAGGTCTCAGAGTCATTCCACCTACGGGCATCTTCTGTTTGGTTGATGTCGAGGTCGCCCCTAGGAGCATGCACTCTTAGGCTTCTAGGCTTTGCACATGTCTTTGAAAAGGAAGAGGAAAGACCCAGGTTGTAGAGGTGGGAAGATGTCAACCTTCTATTGCAGCTGCTGGTGAGTTCAGGTGGGCCGGGGGGACGGGAAGTCACCCAGCAGCATCTGCTAATGAAGCACCAGTAATGGGTGCTCTACACATTTGGTTTTGCAATAAAGTGGGGGAAATTTGCCAAACAATTAGAATGAATGTATGCAATGTTGATAATAAGATCTCTAGCCACTAGGGGAAATACTTAACAATATGCCAGGGACCACACTTGATTTGCCAGACTTCTTCATATTCTATCATGTAATTCTTCCAACAGCCCTGTGAGATAAATGTTAATATTCTCATGTTACAAGCAAGGAAACCGAGGCTTGTAATTATTTAAGTAGCTTTCCCAAGGATTCACATGCACGTTCACCATGCCCAAACCCCCCACACAGCTAAGGAGTCATAATAGTAACTCAGAGCCCATAGTTTTTCCATTATGTTTGGTTAGCGCTCACTGTTATTTATGTGGCTACACGGCATTGCAGAAGACACAGTAATCCTGAGAAAATAGTGCCTAGCATGGGGTTATCATGAATTGTGGTTAAAAAGCCAGATCTAAGTGACTCCAGGGTGAATCTACTTGTGCAAACAGTCAGGCCTTCTCTTTCTGTCTATGGGCATTTCATTGCTCACTAGAATCTCCAGTAGATAGTGGCTGAGAAAAAAAAAAGACAAAGAACTCAAATGAATCCACTTTGCCCCTTACACAAAAGTCTGCACAATGTTGAACCTTTGGCTAATAAGAAATTGAAAATTGGCCATGAATATTAATTAGCTTTGCTGCTGGGGTCTTCTCATTAGCATAAATGACCAAGCTCATGCCCTCACCGTGAACCTTTATCCTGTAACTTCAGCCTCCTTAGCACCATTGTAGAACTACACCTTTCATTTTCCTTACTGATCCTTAATAGGCAGTCCTTCAACCTTGAAGATGATTTGCTGCAAAAGGACAAGACCTTGAAGTTGTTCTCCACTGAGGGAAGAACAGGACTAGTCATCCACATTCCCGCACTCTCTCCCAATCTCTGCTGTCATCATAGTAGCTGGACACAGTTAGATGATACAGACTTTTTGGCCAAAGAACAAAGGAAAGCTAACTGACCCACGTGGGCACTGAACCCCTGACCTCATTAGCATTGTTTTCTCACCACCTCCGCGAACAGACAGCCCAATTATGAACACCAAATCAAAGAGGGAAGTCACCTCTTCACCTGCAGCCAAGAAAAGCCTACGACTGCTGCTTGTTGAGAAGAGAATGCTTTTCCACTCAAATAACCACCATACAGTATCCACACCCACAAGCAGCATCTAAGAATCTTCTCTCCATGACTGGCTCAGTCTGACAAGAATTGCCAGGGTGAAGGGATTAAGAAGTACAAATTGGTTGTTACAGAATAGTCATGGGGATGTAAAGTACAGCTTAGGGAATATAGTCAATAATATTCTAACACTATGCATGGTGTCAGATGGGTATGAGATTTATTGGGATGATCACTTAGTAAGTTATAATGTCTAATCACTGAGGTGTGTATCTGAAACTAATATAATATTGTATGTCAACTGAAGAATCATGACTAAGAATGGCTGTCAGTGTGGTTTCCAGCCTGAAAGGTGAGGAAGACTCTGGGAGCATCACCCTGGACAGATGTTCTGGAGTGTGCTGGAGTGTGCCTTCCCACAAAGACGCTTGAGCCCGAGCCAGCTTGGATCTTCTGCAGTTGTGACTGCCCCCCATCCCTGCCCGCCTCTTTGAAACCCTTCTACACTGTGAGTCCTCACACTCGAAGCTCTGCCTGTGAACAGAATACTTTTCTGGAGTGTCCGCTGAAGGACCTATGGCAGAGATATTGCTACAATGGGTTTTACAATGGAAATGACTCTTGTAACTCCATGGCAGTATGGAAGTTCTTCAAAGTGGTTCTTAAACTGTAAAGCACGACTTCCTTTTTCTGAAAGGTAGAAAATGTGTGCATTTTGTGTCTCTATGTGCACGAGTATTTGTGTGTATATAATTGTTTAGGTATATGTTGAATTAAATCTAATTAGTTGTATTCCCTTTTTTTGGAAAACTGAAGTTTTTTCAAGCAGCTCCTGGGTTGCAATGATGAGTCAGTCAAGGAATGATATTAATATAACAAAAAAGATGGCCCAATTCCCAGACTAGTTACGGGGCTTTTCTATAACCATGGGCCACAACCTTGGGCAGGGCCGAGCAGCTCACACCTGGTGTGATTTACATAATGAGGATAAGGGGAGTTAGAGCATGTACAGTTTGTTGGTGAAACATCTCCTGTACTGGAAAAAAAATTCAGTTGGTTTAGCTTTACATTGTCCTCATATATGAAGGGCAACACTAATTACTGAATGGGTAGACTTAAGCCGGGAAGCTAGAGTTGGCTCATCCAAAGGTGAACCACAGACTCCAAACTGTGGTTTTATTTCAGAACATATTTTACTCTCCAGAAGATTTTTTTTGACCCCATAGGTTTAGCCATTAACCCTTTCTTCCCCTCAACTCTTCTCTTTCTATCATGAGATGGTGATGAAGTGTCCCCCCACCTCCCACCAAGCTCAAGCATACAATTTACAGCCACAGCAAAACCCAGTTTATGAGTCAATTTTGACTCCATTTGATAGGCATTGCCAACATGCCATTCTCTAATTCCATGTAGTGTAAGGAAGATTAAATAGGCCTACTCTGTGAGTGCCCGTTGTGTAGTTTGGGCCCATGAAATGTGAGCAGAGGAGCACAAAACATTTAGTTGCTTCTAGTCAACTCTTTAGACTTTGTAGTAACAAACCCAGAAGCAAACCTGACCCTCCTGCTGAGAGGTGAGCACCAGCAATGACGGTGCATCATTGACCTAGGACACTGAGTGACCTCTATGTGGAACAGAGCTGCTCTGAGCCTGCACCACCACCTCTAGATGGTAGGGAAAGTAGGAAACCAACCCTTGCTGTTTCAAATCATGGAGGATTTGGTGTTGTTTCTTTCCACAGTCTATCCCAACTGTGTCACCAGACAAGAAGGTATTTCAGCATCTCAGCCTTAAAGAGAGTGGGAATCAAGTGTCTGAAGTCTTGGCAAAACTCCTGCAAACCTACGTGCTCACTAAGGTACCCTGTGATACTGGCCTTGACTATGTAACTGGGTCCATGGGCCAGTTTCCCCTCTGAGTAGCGACTTGACCCTGTTCTAGCCTACTGCTGTCTAGTCCTCCATTACATCACTATCAATGTAGTGTTATGTACCTCTTGTGTCCACCTGTACTGAAATTACCTGCTGCTACCTGGCTTGGGTTTAGACCCCTCCGAACCACTCCTGGTTTGCCACACTCCCTGTCATACCTTCATTGTGCCACTCTCCCAGGGTTCTGCACGCGTCCCCCTCTCCCTGCCTGTCCTCTCACTTCAGATCTTGGTTGTCAAGTTGCCAATGCACCTCATGCTGAGCCTACCTGGCATTTGCTCTTATCATGTCCTGGGATATGGTTAAGTTACATATAAGAACCCAGGACAACTGAGAAGGAGTAAGTTCAGAACAAATTCCACTCCTACGCTAGAGAGGCAGGGACCAGATTCTACAGCAGTCCTGAGAGAAGTCAAATCCAGCAGGAATGGTGTAACTTAGGTGGGAATTAGGCAAAAGATCGGTGTCAAGATACTTAAAATGGAAGCTTTATTGGGACACCCAGTTGAAGTCAACATTAGGAGGTCCAGAGAGGCAGGCAGAGTCAGGGAATTGTGCAAGGTGGCATAAACCCTCAAAAAGCCCCCAGAGTACTGGTTGCATGTCTGAGACAAGGAGCACAGCAGGATTCAGCTCTCAGACCCAGGGCACATGTGGAACCTCAGTCTCAGAAATAAGGCCAACATCAGCAATCCAGCCAGATTTCTAGCACAAGGCCTGGGAGATTTGGATCACAAAAAATCTGCTTTATCTTCCTAAATTGTTCATAGGTAAGCCTAAGGTTTGCCCTGGAGTTCGGCAGACGGATGTTCCTGTATGTGGAGTTAAAGACACTAGACATGAGGCAAAGAAGCTGAGAAGCAGGCAGGATTGGACAACATCCCTAAGTGAGCAACTGGCAGCGTGGTCAGACCACTGGGCAAGGCAGGAAGCCCAGTTCCCAAACTGAAATAATCTGATGGGGTGACGAACAATTTATGGTCTTGCATAGATTTTGACAATCTTTTCAATGCATAGAACCTTTCTGGAGTGGCTGATAAGTGGAGGCCACAGTGTATCCTCAGCCCCCAGGGTATGTGTGGGGCAGTGCTACTGGCTTAAATGGTTTGGGCTGAGGGATGAGGAGAGAACAGCTCCATCCACCAGTGCTCACCAAGAACTAGCTCTGTGCCTACCAAAATGTAGGAATATTTGGACCCCTTCCTTAAGGATCCCTGGAGACTTTCTGAGAGGAAATCTGCCTCAATTTGTGGTTAAGTTGGTTGACTTAAGAATTTGTGGTCTCTAAAACATACAAATCTAAGTTCTAGAATTCAAGAACTCTTTTTATCAGCAGTCCCCAACCTTTTTGGCACTGGGGACCAGTTTCGTGGAAGATAATTTTTCCACGGACGAGAGGTAAAGGGTGGGGGTTCAGGGAGAAGGGCAGGGTACAGGAGGCAGAGCTCAGGTGGTAATTCGAGGGAAGCTTCACTTGCCCTCCCTCACCTCCTGCTGTGCGGCCCAGTTCCTAACAGGCCACGGACCAGTACCAGTTCACGGCCTGGGGACTGGGACTCTGGCTTTGTATGCTAGACATCATGTAATTCAGTTGAAAAGTTCAAGTGGAAAAATCAACCAGTCACATAACTAGTCTTTCCCAAATTGCAACTATCTGAACATTGTTAAGAAATGCTTTTAATACAATTTTTTTATGCAAATTGGTGAAGTAGGAATCCAACGGACAAAAAGGCTCAGAGAGCTGGGCAGGCCAGAGTGGCTGTACTAGGTGTCGTGGATGCTGTGATGTACCTCCTGGATCCCTCTTTAGGAACGAAGAACTTGGTTCCCAGATGCTCTTGCCAGTTCCACCAGCTGACTGCTCTCAGCTGTCTGCTCTTTCAGGAGCTGCCCTCAGCTGAACAGACCTGCCTTTCCTGGGCCCTGGGCCCTCTCCATGGGCAGGGTGCATACAGTTACTGTTTGAGGCAGCAGTATAAACGTTGGTCCACTTGCTCCAGCTCAGGATAACTCAGGAGGGCTAGCCCCACCTCAGGGCCCTAAGAGGAGACCGCAGAGGCCTATTTGGAAACTGCATTAGAGCCCAGTTCTCCTTTGTTTCCTTTCCCCCCGCTGCTGATCCTAAGAGCACATCAAATAAACTTCCTCTGCACCCAACTCCATCTCAAAGTCTGCTTCCTGAGGATCCCAGCTTCCCACATCAGGTAAGTGTAAAAGCTTTAGTCAATGGAAGAACCCAGAGCATACTCCATTTACCTTAAATGATAAGTAATACATTAGTGAGAGTGACACCAGTGTCATTGAGAAACTCAGTAGTGGCTGTTGTCTGTTAACCAGATGAGATGGTAGGAGCTGCTGTTATAAGACTGGGCTCTTTGGTAGCAGTGGGGACGATGGGATGGCTGTAGGAGAAGTCAGCTAGTTGCGTGTAACTGTCAGAAGCTGAGTGGGTGCAATTATAATAATGAGCATCCAGGTCAACAAGGCAACAAGGGACAAAGAGCTGCGAGATGACTAATAGCACACACAGTGTTGCTAGGGTGCACTGTCTGAATAGCCAGTAGGGCACTACTTAGTTTATACAACCAAAGAGATCAAGGATGTACAATCAAGAGGTTGAGGGTATCTGCCCCCTAAAAAGTCATGATTTCTTGCCCAATTTCTGGATTGGAGCCCATTGCCTGAAGGGGAGGCCAGGTCCCATGAGGAAAAACCCTATAACCCCGTGTCAAAGGTTTATAATATTGATTCCCCAAGTCGTGCCCTCAAGGTACCTATGGCCATTGGTTCAGGTAACCATACACTGTGGAAACTGGTCCACAGCTTTGAGGACCGTAAGACACAAGATCTGAAGGTGATATTGATACCTGGAGGCCTGGAGTGACATCACAGCCCCTGTTAGAGTGGGACCCTGGGAGGGCCAGGTAATAAATGGAGCCCTTGGTAGGTCTGGCTCACAGAAGGTCCACCAGATCAATGAATCTACCCTGTGGTCATTTCCTTGACTGCTGATTGTTTAATTGGAATGGACACACTTGGTAGTTGGAAAAACCTCCATAGAGGCTCCTAAGCCTATGAGATAAGAGACATTGTTGTGGAAGAGGCCATGCAGAAGGCTCTAAAATTGTTCTCACTCTAGGCCAAAGTAGCAAATAAAGTATACTATAGCTTCCTACATGGGAAGGGCAGAGATTAAAGCCATGCCTGAAACCTAACGCAGGCAAGGGTGGTAGTCCCCATTGTATTCCCCTTAATATCCCTTATAAATAAAACAGAGTGACCATGTTGGATGATGTGAACTCCCACAAACTCAATCAAGTGATGGCCCCAGTTGGAACTGTTGTACCAGGAATAGTATATTTCTAGAGAAGATTAACACAGCTTCAGGTGCATGGTATAAGGGCATTGACCTAATGCATTAACTCTTTTCCATCTCTATCAGAGAGGAAAATTGGAAGCAATTCAAATGGGACAGACAATAGTATACATTTATGGTCTCACCTCAAGTTAAAATGAACTCCCCCATCCCCTGTCTCAATGTTCTGAAGAGATTAGGACCATCTGGGCAGTCTACAGAACATAAATATTCACTGTATCCATAATATCTTGTCCATCCACTTGGATGAACAAGAACTGGAAAGGTAGAAATAAAATATTTGTTTCTGAAACCAAGGGAAAAGGAGCAAGAGGGAGAAAGAGAGAGAGAGAGAGAGAGAGAGAGAGAGAGAGAGAGAGAGAGAGATCCTTGCATGCTACTGGACCCTGGTAGAGATGGAACTTCTGACTATAAGACAGCAAGTGACCATGCAGCCAGAGCTACCCATCATGAGGGTTTTACCAGACCTACCACGTCATGAGATTGGTCAGGCACAAAAGCTATCATTTGTAAAATGGAGGTAGACTATCCAGGATCAGGTATGAGCGGGGCCAGAGGGTACATACACACTGCAGAAGCAGGGAGCCCAGAAGCCCATGTCACCCCACCACTGTTGTCTTATGAGTACATGTATAACCACATGGGAAGTTCCTTATGACCACCTGCTGGTCATGGGAAAAGGCCAAACTTGGTTTATGGATAGGTCAGCATGTGGGCGCAAGCTGAATAAGGACGCCTGCTGAACTATAGTCCCATTCAGTGGTGGCCCACAGCAAAGAAGGGAAATCCTTCCAATAGGCAGAGTTTCCAGTGGTATATCTGGTCATCAACTGCATGGAAAAAGAGGTCAGCTGAGGTAAGAACATACTTAGACTCATGAGTAGCAATGAATGACTTGGCTAGACAAGGACATAGAATGAAGAAGTTTGGAAGATCAGAGACAAGAAAATCTGAGAAGGAAGCATGCTGATGGATCTAGAAGAGTGAGCATGAAACATGGAAACTCTTTTTACAGTATGTGAATGCCAACCAGAGAGTAACCATGATGGAACAAATAGCCAACTAAATAGCCAACTGAAACCGGATGACTAGGCCAGTCAATGTCAGCTGGCCTCTGTCACTAGTCACCCCGATCCTGGTCTGATGGGTTCATGAAAGGGACAGCCATCACCCCATGAAAGAAACAGGAATAGGAGCCATGTGTGGTCTCTAAAGTATGGGATCCCACTCACCAAAGTCAACTGTCAAATGTCCAACTCGACACCCACAAAGACCAGTGCTGAGCCCCCTCCATGGTGCTGTCCCTCAAGGAGACCAACCAGCCACTTGTTGGTAAACTGACCAAACTGAATTCTTTTTATCCTGGGCAGGGCAGCAGTTCCTCTTGACAGAAATCAACATGTACACTGCTCACAAGGCTTTGGCCAGCTTGTCTACAGATGTTTAATCTACTGACATCCACTTGCTACGTCACTTAAATATCCACTTAGCATTCCACTTCATGTTACCTCTGACTGAGGGTGACATAATAATCACAAATACATTGAGTTTGGGGTACCATCCTCCAGGGTGAGATATATAGTACATCTTAAATCAACAACCAATGCGTGGTGCTGTGCCCTGATGGGGGGAGTTCATGGGAATGGGGACTGAGAAGTAGAACAGGAGTGGCCCCGCTCAGCAGCGCTCATGGTGGCCCACTTGAGAAACTGGAGTTCTCCCGCCCCACATTCTCTGTGTCTAGAGGTCCTGCTTCCCAGAGGGAGGGATACTTTTATTAAGGACACAGTAAAAATGTCATCTAACTTTAGGATCCAGCTGCCACCTGGTCAGTTTAGTATGCTTGTACCCAAAGACAAGCAGGCACAAATAGGGGTCACTATACTGGTAGGGCAAATGACCCTGACCATGAGGAAGAGGTAGGGTTCTTACAGTGGAGGCAGGAAAGAGTATGTCTGGCACCCAGTTGATCCACTGGAGCACCTTTTCTTACTCTTCTGCCTAATTTTGATACAAAGAGACAAGGGCAGCAGTCATGGTCCAAGGAGGACATGGTGACAAGGGGCTCAGACCCCTCAGGAATAAGGTCTGGGTGATTCCATCAGATGAGCCACCTAGACTTAAATGCCTGGGTCGGAGGTGCTGACATTAAGGGAAAGTATGAATGACATGGGCAGTGGAGGAGGGATGTGATGAGTACCATCTGTGGCCTCAAGACCAACTATAGCAAGCAGTGGGAACTGTAGTTGGTCCCATTAATCCTAATCCTACAAATTTTCCCATAAAGGCCATCCAGAATCCTCAAGGAGCTATATTCCCAGATTGGGGAAATTTACAAAATATATTTATTACTTACACACACACACACACACACACACACAAAGAACCAAAACACTCCAGTAATTGTGAGTTGGCTTCTGATGGCTCACAATGGAGTTCCTGTCTGGGATTGCCCTCACCTGAAGGGAGCCACCTCACCAGGGAGAGCCCCCATGTGTTGCCAAGAGCTGCCTATTGTTGGGCTTATGCTGAACTCCTCCAGGTCACCCCGAAGCAGGAAGCACAACATTCCTGGCATGCCTGTCTCAATTCAGGACAACTCTGAAGGGACCTCATAACTGGAGAGCTCACCATGAAATTAGCCAAGACTCTGTTAATAACTGCACCACAATTCCACGCCCCCTCCACCCAATCTTGCTTCCCTTGGTCCCTTACAGGATGTTGTTTCTGAAAGCACTCAACAATAAACCACATGCACACAAACCTCTGTCTCGGAGTCTATCAATGTGTGAATTCTCTGGATGGTATTCAGATCTCCGTAAATAATTCTCCATAGAGCAGTATTGTCTCTCTATCCTGTGGCCCTGGGGGCCAATTAAATTGGCCATCAAATTGTTATAAAAAAGAATTCACTTGAAAGGGTGTCTCCTGGGTAAACAATTACCCGTGAATGAGAGGTGCTGAGTCAATTTACAGCTGATCCTTACTCAGGCAGGTGTTCTCCCTTCCTGAGGTCAAGGTCTGTTAAGATGCTACCCAAGAAATGAGAAAACATCTCTCTTATATTACTTGTCCTTGAAGGTGTAATCAACATTCTTTTGAACTTTCCCAGGGATCCTTGTTCTTACATTGTCCCGCCTTCCCTGCCCCTTGATGGCACCATATACTTTTGTCTCAGAAAAAAACCCTGGATTTCTTCTCTCCCTTTATTTGCTGCAGGGCAGTGTCACACGGTGTCTGTTCAGCGGGGGAGAGTCAAGGAGACTGCAGGGACAGGCATTTTCTCTGGCAGGAAGCCACGCTTACTAGGTTGTGGTCTACCCCAGCCCTCCATCTTGGCCTTGGGCAGGCCACTTGACTTAAGCCTCAGAGGGATTCAGCTCATCAATGTGGAGCTGCTGGTGGTTTCGGGTGAGCCACCCTGACTCCCAAAGAGAAAAGAACCCTTGCAATTAACCAACAGCCGCTGCCATGACAGGTTCCCCTCAGAACAGGAAGTGTCTCCATTCTTTGCATAAGAGAACTTTTCTCCCCTGTTTGAGTCAGAAACAAATTCAGGCTCCAAAGCAGTTACACTGGTTCCTCCAGGCTCACCGGCACAGGATCCCAAGGCCGTGACTACCCAAGGTTTTCACCTCAAAACCAGTGCTGACTGTTTGTCTTCCCACGGCAGGATGGCAGGATGGGCAGGGAGCAACGTGTTGAAGGTTCTTTCGGGTTTACTGTTTCTTGTTTTTTTATGACAACTTTACATAGTCCCTGTCAGCTACTGAACTCATTCAGCTCAGGAAAAGGTCTCATTGCTTCTCCACTTCTCCTTCATAATAGCAAACAGATTCTCCCGAGACTGGAAACATTTGTTTTCTCAGCCCACTAACTCCAACTACAGTGCATTTCCTCCTTATCATCACTATTTAGTCTGTAATTATTCCGGTCTACTAACTCCCAAGGAGGTTGGGGATACCGTGGCTAAACTGCATAAATCACTGATTTTGGGTCCTTCATTGTCATTAATAATCTCAGGACGTGGGAGTCCCTAGAGGTCCAGCTCCTCAAATTTGATGAACATTTGTGTTTATAATCCAGGGACAGAAAGGGACACTGTTGGCAGGGGCCACACCATGGAGATTAGGAGTTTCATTTAAATCCATTGTGACTGCAGGTTCTGTTTCTTCTCTTATGAGTGGCTAATAATAACCTAATATGACTAAGTTATGGAGTAGCACCTGAAATGATGGAGAAATGGAATTCTAATTAGGAACATACCACCTATTCCCAAAGCTTCAGGTCACTGTATCTTAAGCCACCCTGATGTTTGGTTCTACAGGAAACTGAAGGGAATCACCCTAAAGGACAACTGCTAAAAATACGCCATCCCCAAAATATTTTCACTTGACTTCACATACCAAAGCTACGTTTCACCAAATGGCCAGTGAATGCCAGCAACCGGTGGCAGCAGCATGGGGGACCAGAGGAGACCTTCAGAGCACGTCCTCAGTCTCCGTTAGAAATCATACTAGCTTGCAGGATGGCATTGGTGTACAGGACTGGGTCAGCGAGGTCTGATGAAACACACACATGCAGAGACACCAAAAGAAACAGCTCTGCCGTTCAACAGTCATCTTCATCGCCAGCCAGTCAAGACACACCGATTACATCAAAGCCCTGGATGCACAGAGAACAAGAAGATGGAGAGCTGCCCAACCCCACCAATGCCATAGCATTATCGATCCTGCAGAAAGCTAAGCACGTCCCTTCTGTAGCTTACGTGAACGCATGCATTAGAAATATGGTTGCTCTGGCTATCAGGAAACTGTGGTACATGGCAGAGCCCCGGGCTGCTCCTTGGCTTTGCACTGGTAATCCGTAGTAGGAGGACGGTGGCCTATAGTGCCCCAGCAGGGCTCTGTGGAAGTCATTTACATACGCTCTTCAGAAGCGCCCCTCTCCCACCAGCCCGTGGGGATGTCACAGATGGCAGACAGGGACGGCTTGCTGAACCCCAACATCTGGTCAAATGTCTCCACATGAGGAAGGAAAGTAAAATCCATTTTATTCGAGTAGGTTACACACCACCCTGGGACTTCCATCCCGTTGTTTCAGGAACAGTTATCCTAAAGTTTCAGGCAGATTTTGAAAACATACGAAACCAACGAATAGCTGTCTCCGTATGAAGAAATTATGGACAGAGATTTACATACTTGAAGCTAGTCAATAAGAGAAGAGACTTTGGGGAAGGATGAAAGGAAATTCAATGAATAGTAAAGGCGGTGCATGACAAGATATTTCAAGTCAGAGTTTTATTTGATTTACCAACCTGCCTGCTTGCTAAATCAAGATTTTTACATGTTGGGTCTATTGATAAGAACTGGTGACAAATAAGGAAGAAAGCCTTAAATAAATGGTAAAGCTAACAGAGACCCAGGAACAGAGCCTTCTCCCAAATGCACAGCTTGCCACGCCACATATAGCATCTTGAAAAATCTTTACTGCCTTCAAAGATACAGCCCTTGGCACCAAGCACCATGCCTCCAAGTTTAGAATGTGTGCCTCCATATTTATGTTCCCCAGATGGTGGAATTTTTAAATGCACCATGGGGTGCTATTGAAATTAATAATTTAATTCATTTCCGTGATTGTGCAGTGATTGCTAGTCATTAAGGCAATAGCAGTTAGCAGAGTCTCTGGGTACCGGGATGTTAGCTGAAGACTAATCTCAGGGAGAGTAATTCCTCTGTCATCCGATTTCAAACGCAGTCAATCCCTTCTGAGTGGGGGGAAGCCAAAAGTTTCTGGAATGAAAATGAAGGCAGCCTCAGCCTACTTAGATAAAGAGGGCTTCCATTCATATGGTTTCAGAAGTATGAAATCAATCCCCTAAGGAACGCCGAAATGATTCGTGGTTGTCTAGTGTGGAGAAGGAACAGATAAGGAGAGGCCCGATCACAGTCTCCAAATACACAAATCTTTCACTCTCTGTCTGCGGACAATCTACATCCAAATAATTGAGAATTAACTGCACTTTTACTTTATATTCCCACTAGTCTGCTTATCAAGGGAATATACTGGCAGCTGGACTAAATGACTTTTAAAGTCCCTTCCAGAGATTCTCAGAGATTCCCTGAGTCAATGGTGGGGTTGGGAGAACAGTGGAGTAGTAACTCTATTTTCTCAAGGGAAGTACTTGTTTCTCCCTGCCTAACGATCTGGAAGCCTAAATGTGCAGGAGGGAAAATTATTGGGACTGGCACTCAGCAGCGTGGCCAATGAGGATGAGCCCATTGGAATTGTAACCCAAGAGGCTGTAACGGTCTTGGATTTATAGTTATCTTTCCTTCTTTGAACCCATTTTGCTATTTTCCTCATTATCCTCAAAGTTTTTATTAATCATAGAAGTAAGGGCTGATCCTCACTCAGTAGCTGAAAACACTAATACACAAATAACAAAATAATGCCACAAAGGTTGGGAAAAGATTCTGCTACTGTGATTCCAGCCTTGGCTCCACGCATGAGACTTCCCCTCTGGACGACTCTCTTTCTGCGCAACCCTGGGAGCCTGAACGAGCAAGAAAAGAATCAGGAGGATCTCCGACATCCCTCCCAGCAGCACTCATCCTGCACAGGGCCCAGACGCAGACCCTGCCCACCACTGTGTCACAGAGGGGGGAGGGACAGCTGGGTCGGGAGAGCAGAAGATGGGTGCAGCCACTCACCCCCAGCTGCAGAGAGCAAGGCTGGACCTCAGCAGCCCGGTAAATAGCAGACCACTCTTCTCTTTCACTTCACTCTCCTATGTCACATGGGTCAAGGAGCTCTCGGGGTGGGGCCAGGAGATAGAAGCGTATGGCAGTCCCTCCTTATCTGTGGGAGGCAGGTTCCGAGAGCCCCAGTGGATGCCTGAAACCACGGAGAGTTCCAAACCCTATAATACTATGTTTTGTCCTATATGTACTTACCTATGATTAAGTCTATTTAAAAAAATTAGACTCAGGCCTGGCTGGCGTAGCTCAGTGGATTGAGTGTGGGCTGCAAACCAAAGTGTTGCAGGTTCGATTCCCAGTCAGGGTACATGCCTGGGTTGCAGGCCATGACCCCCAGCAACCGCACATTGATGTTTCTCTCTCTCTCTCTCTCTTTCTCCCTCCCTTCCCTCTCTAAAAATAAATAAATAAAAATCTTTAAAAAAAATTAGACTCACTAAGAAATTAACAACAATCACTAATAATAAAATAAAACAATGATAACCACACAATGTAATAAAAGTTATGTGAATGTGGTCTCTTTCTCTCTCTTCCTAGCAAAGTAGCATGAATTTTTTTTCCTTTTTCCCAATTTCACAGAGAGGAGATTCATTCTTACCGTAGAATTTCTTTTTCCTTCTTTGCAATTTCACGGATAGCAGATTCATTCTTACTGTAGGTCTCAGCCACCTCAGCTAAGGTCTGGGGGATTTCAGTCACAAATAATGACTGTGCATGTTAGGGCGGCTTTACTAGGTACCGTGGGCCTGTTTCTCTTTCCTTATTAAATTAAGAACGTGCATTTTTTCACTTCAAGGAAGCACATTATGGCTTCTCTTTGGCATACCCAAATCACCAGCATCACTACCCTTGCCTTTTGGGGCCATTATTAAGTAAAAGAAGGATCACAAGCTTTGTGATGCTAAGGGACTAGCTGGCGGCTGGCGTATGCAGCCTGGAGACACTGGACAAAGAGATGATTCATGTCCCGGGTGGGAGAGAGTTGCACACGCAAGATTTCATCACGCTACTCAGGACCGCTCAGCTTAAAATGAATGAATTGTTTATTTCTGGGATTTTACATGGCATATTTTTGGACTGCAGGTGAGTGTGGGTAACTGAAACTGTGAAAAGTGAAACCGCGGATAAAGGGTTTTGATGTTGTTTTGATCTGGTTTTAAGGGAAGCTGTTAAGATGTTGTGGGTTTGGGAAAATAGCAACAGAAATTCACCCTACTTTTATATCGTGTTTCAGGCGCTACACAGCAAGTGCGCCCAATGAGCTGCATGCCTGGTGGCTGCAGGCTCCTCACTGCTCTGAGCCAGCTCGGTGAACGTTCGCTGCGTGCCCAGTGCCCAGGGCTCCCCCTCCGTCTCCTGAAGTGCCTCCCTCTTGCTTCTGACACTTTGTGTCTCTTCAGTGTTGCTTCTCACACCCCACCTCTCCATTTAGATGGCAGGCTCTGAGAAAAGGTGTCCCACTCACCTCCACAGCTACCCCCATGGCACCCGCACAGGGACCCAACCGTAGGAGTAGCTTCACCTGTAGGAGAAGCTCAGTCAATAGTGCCAAATCCCATTCATCTCTATAGTGGAAACAGTGGACGTCAGTGGTGGGGTGTAGAATTTACTGTTTTTTGGCGGGGGTTAGGGGCAGGGCACGGGTCTGGGGGGGGCGAGAAGAAGAGGTGAGAAGAGCCCTGACACCTTAAGTACACTGCAGCCCGTACCTCCAACGATGTGTTTGGGTGGTGTTTTTCTCAGAAATGCACAATCTCCTCTGCCATGCAGCGTGGAGGAAGTTGAGGGGCGGCGAGTTGGTGACTTCGAGCTACTGCTTTTTCCTCTTCCCTGTTGCTCTTATGCAGTTGTCATTGTTGCTGCTGTTGGTGACATTTCAGAGGTCATTGCCTATTCTCGAAAACGCCCACCAGTCACCTGGCAAAAAAAAAGATGTACAAGGAAGGCTCTTGGACTAAAAGTCAAGTGCATTAGGTCCTAACCTTAGCACTTTCCTGAACTCATTGTGTGAATTTGTGCAAACCTCTAGCTGCCCTTGGTCTCAGCTTCCTCTTTAAGGGCACCCTGGTGGAAGGAGCATGGCTTTGGGCCTTAAAGAGACCCGGGCTTGAACAGCAGACCTTACTTTTTTATAAGTTATAGGACCTTGGGCAAGTTACTTCACTTTTTCAGTCTCAGGTTCTTCATTTCTAACCCGAGGATAACAAGTTCCAATAAAGAGACTTGATAGGAGCTTTAAATGAGCTCATATATGTAAAACAGTTAGCCAAATACTAGGCACAAACTAAGTATCCAAATCTGTTATTTGTTTTACTTTTCTATAAAGTGATGCTATAGACTGCATGTTTGCATCCCCGCCCCCCCCAAAATTCTATGTGTTGAAACCTAATGCCCAATATGATGGCATCAGGTGAGGGGGATCTTTCTTTGGGAGGTAAGTAGGGCACAGTGGTGGAGATTAAGTGTTCTTATGTAAGAGGCTCTAAGGAGCTCCCTTGCCCCTTCGACCATGAGGATGCAACCATAAGTCAGCAGTCTGCAGCCCTGATGAAGGTCGTCACTAGAACCCTATCATGCTGGTGCCCTGATCTTGAACTTCCAGCCTCCAGAACTTTGAGCAATAAATGTCTCAAATGTTTATAAGGCCCTGGTCCTGGTCTGTGTATTTTGTTACAGCAACCCAAACAGACTAAGACAATGGGGTTTCACCCTCTCCTCCTTATAAAGTTGTTTTGAGGATCAAATAAGATTATAGGTGATAAAGATCCCGGCAAACTACAAAAAGCTCTGCACTCGTAGTCACAGGGGATTAAGAGAAGCAAAACAAAAACAACCAGCTATTATAGTACTAAGCTCCAATATCCAAAGAAAATTACCCAGTGTTTTCACAGTACTTCTAAATCAACTTTTAAGAAGAAAACCAACATGAATTGTTTTATTAGAAGGAGCCATTTGGGGAGTGGGAAGGAAATGAAACTCCAAGGTGATAAGGTATGGAATGATGATAGAAGTGGCTCTGATTTACAACTGCACCCTGGCTCATCAGCAAAGTGAGTTCAGAACAAAAAGATTGGTCTCATTACCATTTCAGTCTATCGTTAGTGATTCATGCCTATTGGAGATGTTGTGAAGATGGATACCGGCTAAATGTCTTTGTTACGGCCTCCTGCTGAGTGTGCCAGGCATACGAGAGCACCCGGGACACTCTCTGCTTCAGCAGGCCAACACTTTCCAAACCTGGGGGCATGGAATGCTTTTCCACACGATGTGCATGGTGTTCTGGAGTCAAAGATGTTCAGAAAAACCTTTATTCCTCTCTCAGACATTCACAGGGCATATCTGTAGGGTAAACCTTCCAGGAAGTCTTGCAGACTTAAGAAAATTTGTTTAACTGAGAATTTCCCAAATGAATTAGACCATAAGACTTTCCCACTTTCCTCTGTCTACAAAGTCACAATTCATAGCTGTTCGAACAGGGTTCTCTGTACACGCAAATCCAAGGTGAGATCTGTCCGCCCACTATGGACCTTGTTTTGCTGTCCTGGGGACAGAGTCGATATGCCTCAGAGCAAGGCTGGTGGAAAACAAAGGCTTCAGGGCCTTTTCTGGGTAATTATGCATATTCTCGCATCACTGTGGTGGAACCAGGATGCCACTTTGAGGAGGAGCAGAAATCATCATAAGTGCCCTTCAAATATAGCAAACATTCACCACCATGTGGTCCCTGCAGAGGGTCTTGGGTGAGGGAGGCCTCCATAGCCTCAAACAGTGCCAGGGCATATCCCCCTCCCAGACTCAGATACCAGACTAGCCCATAGCAAGCAGGGGAAGGTTGGGCAGAGGGAGAAAGCAGAGGCATAGCCCTCATTCCAGGGTGATATATCAAGTGCCCACTAAATCAGCCCGAATCACTTGTTCTCCCTCTCCTGCTCACAAACATTTCCGATCAGCCCTGGGAGGTGTGGCTCAGTGGGTTGGAGCATCATCCCATAAACTGAAAGGCTGTGGGTTTGATTCCAGGTCAGGTCACATGCCTGGATTGTAGGTTTTGTCTCTGGTCGGGGCATGTACAAAAGGCCACCAATCCATGTTTCTCTCTCACCTCGATGTTTATCTCCCTCTTTCTCCCTCCCTTCCGTTCTCTCTGAAATCAGTAAACATATCCTTGGATGACAATTTTTAAAAATTCAGATCAAAACAGTATCTAAACATGCCATTGAGAGAAATCTGGCATCTTCAAATTGGTTATGCAGTTTTCCAAATTCACTCTCTGAACCTGGTTCAAGATTAAAGAGCAAAAGCTTAAAATGAGCAGTAAAAATCCTGCAGGGTAGCAGGGCGCATGTTTCACATCCTCTCTTCCCAGCACCCTGCACACACACACACACACACACACACACACACACACATTTATTCTTCTATTTATTTTCCTCCACTATTCAGATTCACTGGCATCATCCTTCCCTCCCAGTGATGATCTACTCCATTGTCTTCTTGCCACACAATTCAATTCAAGACAATTGTTTCTTATCCACTGTGTGCCAGGCACTGAGCTTACAGTCATCCGTTCTCAGAGTCCTCTTGGAGCAGAGTCATCTTGGACTCTGCACAGTGTCTAACACAAAAGTTTGATCACAAAATCCCATCAATTCTACCTCTGAAATATCACCCAGAATTTCCCAGATCTGCCTCCTTCCTGCCTTCCCATGGTTCTGGCCCTCCTCGTTTCTCACCCAGGGAAATGCAGCAGTCTGATGTGCTTTCTGGCCTCCGTCGGCGATCCATTTCCACACCCAGGCGCTCGCAGACCTGCTCGTGAACTCCTGCAAAGACCTTCGGTGGTTCCACATTATCTACAGAAAACAGCCTCAACTTTAGACAGCAGCGCCGACCTGGCCCCTCACTGCCTTCGCGCTTCCAAGTTTCCGGGACTCCTGCTTTCTCCCCTTCCCCTCTCATACCTCCCCCAGAAATAATTGTTCCTGTTCATTATTGAATTCTTAACGTATAACCCTAGGTTTGACACAAAGCAGGTACTCAGCAATTCTACAACATGTCAAATGATGCATGGCATAGATATATAGACAAATTGATGGAGTATTGGTTTCTTGTTGCTGCTGTGTCTAAATTCAATTAATAGACCCTCTTAATGTTACGTTTGACATCGCTCTCTAATGTCTCCACAAACTGTTATCGCTACTACCGATGTTTTAGTTCAGGCTGTGCTCACTTCTCACCTGGGCAGGTGCCTTTAGGGCTGGCTCCCTGCCTACAGTCACCCACACCTCCAAATCACCAAATCACCTCCAGATGATTTTTCTAGAACGGTATTGTCTAATATAGTAGCCACTAGCCACATATGACTACTTAAGTTTAAACTGATTAAAATTAAGTAAAATTTAAAATTCAGTTCCTCGGTCACTCTAGTCACATAGTAAGTACTCAGCCGCCCATGTGGCTGATGACCACAGACTTAGTGCTTTAAAGCAACCCCACGTTATTATGTTATAGTTCTGCAGACCGGAAGTCCAAAATGGCCAGCAGAGCTGCGTTCTTCCCGGAGGCGCCAGGGAAGAATCTGTTTCCTCATCTCCTCCAGCTTGCAGGGGCCACCTGTGTTCCTTGACTGTGACCCTGTCCTCCCTCTTCAAAGTACATCACTCCACGCTCTGCTTCCATTGTCCCATATCATCAGTCTCCCCATATCTCTGACTCTGATACTCCTGCGTCTCTCTTACAAGGATTTAGTGATTACATCATTGGGCTCACCTGGATAAACCAAGATAATCTCCCCATTTCAAGATCCTTAGTTCGATCATAGATGCACAGTTCCTTTTCTATGTAAGATAGTTTTGGAGATTAGGGTGCAGATGTCTGGGGGTGGGGGGGTGGTGTGCAGGCATTATTCAGACTGCTCCAGTAGACCAATAAGGTGTTTTTTATTTGTTTGTTTTGTTTTAATGAGCAGCGTCATAGTAGTATAAGCTGCCAAGGGAAATTATAAAAAAACTGAGTCGAAACTCTGCCTAGAAAAGTGAGGAGCACTTCCCAAAGGGAATGATGCTTCAGCTGAGTTTAAAGAATAGACAGGAGTTCTAAAAGGACAAAGGAGACAGCCCTTCAAAGTGGAGGAGACAGCATAACCAAGGCAGAGTGGATTGGAGAGCAGGCTTACACGCCCAGCTAAGGAGTTTGGAGTTTAATCTCAAGTACGTGGGGAATATTGAGGAAGTGAGCAGGGGTATGGCATGATTCTGACCTAATATCTCTGTCTAATGCTGTGATGGAAAGGAATATTCTCCATCTGTAATGTAACCATTAGCCACATAGGCTACTGAGTACTTCCTATGTGACTAGTGACTGAGGAACTGAATTTTAAATTTTATTTAATTTTAATCAGTTTAAACTTAAGTAGCCATATGTGGCTAGTGGCTACTATATTAGACAACACTGTTCTAGAAAAATCATCTGGAGAGCAGACTGAAGGTGATTTGGAGCTGTGGGTGACTATAGGCAGGGAGCCCTGAAGGCACCTGCCCAGGTGAGAAGTGAGCACAGCCTGAACTAAAACATCGGTAGTAGCGATAACAGTTTGTGGAGACATTAGAGAGCGATATCAAATGTAACATTAAGAGGGCTGATTAATTGAATGTAGGCATAGACAAGTCTAGGATGAATCTCTATCTCTCATTTGAGTGGCTGGATAATGCCATTCATCAAGCAAAAGGAGCAGAAATGAAAAGATAAGGTGATAATTTTACTTGGTTAACAGACGTAATTTTGAGGTACCTCTTCAATGGTGACATTCTAAAATAAATATGTCTGGAGCCCACGAGAGGGAGATCTGGGCCGAAGGCACAAGTTTGGCAACTCTCAGCAGGTAGCTGAGCAGGTAGCTGAGAGTATGGACTGTTTTGTCCAGGAGGAGTAAATAGTATAGAAAAGCAGAGAGCAAATTCAGAAGCTCACCCAAACGAGCAGCATTTGAAGGGTCAGCAAAGGCTGGGAAGAATAAATTGATGAGCTTTGAGGCAAACTAGGAGAGAGTGGGGTCATGGACTCTGAAGGGGGAGAGAGACTCAAAGAGGAAGTGATCAATATTTCTTGGGGAGTGCAAAGGTAGTGATGACTGAACAGTTGCCATGGGATCCACGATGGGGACTGAGCAAGAGCAGTTCCGGCAGAGTGGGGGCTGCGGGTAGAAGGGGAGAGGGGGCCAGAGTCAGCCATTGTGAGGCAGAAAGCAGGGGCACCATTGTAGACCCTGAGTGTCGACTCTTGTCTCGGTGAGCTTGACTGAGAGAAAAAGAGGCAGACCAAGGGATGAAACGGGGCATAAAAGCGAAAGGCAGATGTGGTGTTTACCATTGGGGTGTGGAAGGAAAAGGAGCTAAAGCTTGACGGGAGGGAGGAAAGGGGGATGGGAAAGGCTGCCAGCTGTCCAAGCCATGCGTCTAGTACTTCAGTTTTCCATAGGATCAAAGCAAATGAAAACACAGATATATAGAGACCATTTTAAAATCACATTTAGAAAATCATCGTCTGAGCACAAGTGTATCGTCCAATAAAAATGTAAGCTGTCGTGTAGACTTTTTGAGCAATATACTTTCTCTGTGAGGCCACTTTGGTTCCACAAATTTAATGCAAGTGCATCTGATACTTCTGTTAAAACCTCTGACACACCAGACAATGACCCATGGAGCAAGCTCTCTGCATCTCGGGGTATTAGCCCCTTGTCTTTTGCTAGGCTGAGGCCAGAATGACCTTTTTCAAAGACAGGGTCATAGGAGACTTTACGTAGAACAAAGTTACAACAGCGTAATATCATGCTCACCTTGGCCCTTCAAGTTCCCCATCTCTCCACTACCATCACGCCCACCCCCACACAAACCCTACTTTATATAAGTGTAGGTGTCTTCGTCTGCTCTGGCTACAAGATACCAGAGATGGGGTGGCTTCTAAACCACAGAAATTTATTTCTCAAATTTCTGGAGGCTGAAAGTCCAAAATTAAGGCACTGGCAGGTTTGGTGTCTGGTGAGAGTTGGCTTTCCGGTTCACTGATGGCCAGCTTCTTACTGTGTCCCTACACAGCAGAAAGAGTCTCTCGGGAGCCTCCTTTACAAGGGCACTAATGCCACTCGTGTGGGCTGTGCCCGCATGACTAAGCACCTCCTGAAGCCCCCACATCCAACACCATCACATTGGGTATTAGATTTTATCATATGAATTTGGGGGGAACACAGTCTCTATAGCAAGTGGGACTGGATAGTTCCAACCTGGATTCATCTCCCACCTTAACTCTGAGGCTTAGGGTTGTCTCTGTGAAGTGGCCTCAGACAGAGTCAGGGACACTGCCTGACTGAGAAAAGAAAACGAGAAAGCAGGAGGAAGCAAGAGAAGGGCCAGGGAGAACTGAGAAGATGCCAGTACAGCGATCCTCTCAGGAGGGAGTATGAAAGTAGTACTCTCAACCCTCGGGGGCAACTGACATTTTGCTACGTATCATAGAGCAGACTTTGGCCTTGTGGGATCAAGGGCCAGAGAGTCAGATTACAGAATACGGAGACTGACTGTAGACCCATGCTTTGCAAGCTCTCTGAGGAAGAGGAGGAGAGAGAGAGGAGGAGGAGAAGAGCAGGGGGGAGAAGAGGGGAGGAAGCAAGGAGGTAAAGAGCAGAGCGGGGTGCCTGCGGAAAAGGCCAGTGCAGCTACGTTTTGCTCCTTCCTGAATTCTTCACGTGTCCCCGCATCGCCAGCCCGAGTTCCCAGTTAGATGCTGCTGCTGAAAATCTGTTCAAGGTAATTTGACTCTAGTGGAAGATTCCCTTCTCTTGATTGGCGCTTGAAATGGTGGCAGTCTGGCCTTTTCTATTAGTTAATGCTTCCTAGTCAGTACCGAGGAAGGAGACAGAGGACTGGCAAAGGGCAAAGCCAGCATTTACTCCTGTGTCCCCTAGGATGGGAGATCTTTCAGGACAGCCCAGATCTCTTTCTATCAGAAGCTAAACAAAAAAACCCGAGAAAAACAATAAGCTTCCAACTTGAAGGGAAATTACAGATTACCTATCATTTTCAGATAAGAACAATGTGGCTCAGAGAGGCTAAATGAACTGTACACAGAAACAAACTAGGGCCCGGGTCTCCAAACATCCATCTCTCTCTCTCTCTCTCTCTCTCTCTCTCACACACACACACACACACACACACACGCATATGCACACACGCACACACACACACGACTTCTGTTGCTAAAACTCAGTTAAAAATTTACTGCCTTACAGCAGACTTATATTTATTTTTTATGTACATCGAGAAAGCAGGCCCTGTTCTCAAGTCTCACTGTCAGACACAGAAGGCTTTTCTCCATGTGAATATGACGTGGAGGTGATGAGGGACTTCACTGAATACTGAGAGCAGGTGGACAAAGGGCTCAGGGAGATTCCACATAGCAGGTAAACCTTCCACTGGAAAATGTAGGACAGTGGTTCTCTGACGTTTGTACATCAAAATCACGTGGAAAGCTTGTGAAGGCCCAGATTGTTGGGCCCCACACCACAGCTTCTGGTTCAGAAGGTGTGAGCTGGAACCCAAGAAGTTTCATCGCCAGCAAGTTCCTAGATGTCAGTGACGCGGCCGGTCCAAGGACCACAGTCTGAGACACATGGGTGTTGGGGACAGGCGGCTGAACGGCAGTAAGTGCTGTCTGAGGTGCATAGGGTGCTTCAGGTGGACTCATGGTGTAAAGCAAGGAGGCCTTCCTGCCGAGGCAATATTATTCAATCAGTGAAAATAATACCGGGGACTTTTTAATACATGGAAAAATACTTATGTTACCATGTAGAATAAAAAAAGAAATGATTTCAATGAGAAAAAAATAGAAAAAAAACATAAATCTGCTGGTTTTCCTGCTGCCTAAAGCAGAAAATATTTGACCTCTAGACATTAGGTAGATATGGTAGTTAGTGGTTGGTGTGAGAATAAATGTTTATATGTACGTGTGTATCCAAACTACTCGTCCATTTAAAAACCATTCATAGACACTGGGGTTTGGAGTGGAAATAAACCCTTATTTACATGCATATGAGAGTCACGTGCACTCATTTCTTCCACAGATACTAATAAATGAGTCCCAGATGCCAGGCACCGTGCCAGGCCTGAGGGAAAAGACACATGTTCATTGCCTTCAGTCCAGCGAAAGAAACAGGAAGTGAGATAGGAGCTAATAGAAGATATGGAAAATTCTGTGTTCCACTTGGCTTAACAGATATTGGGCTCCATTTTAGACAATTGAAGTCTGGGCTTGTCGAGTGTCTAGGGAAAGATACGAAGGCAGAGCTGGAAACCTGTGTCTGTGACTCATGAGGGAAACCTGGTGTGGAGAGGCAGATCGGGAGTCTCGGTCTAATCAGAGGTATAAACGGTCCTCCGTGCAAACCAGTGCGGTCTGAGGAAAGGAATATTAGGTAGGGGAGGAGAAGGCAATAAAGGAGGCTGAGAGGTTAACTTCGGGCCAGTGCCAATGTAGATAAAATAGTGTGCCTGTGATTAAGGATGCATTGATATTACCGTTTTAAACAACTGATGATTTATTTGCTTGAAATAAGATTTCTTTAGTAATTTAGTCAATATGCCCTGTAGAAAAGAGATGATAATCTGAATTACTCATAACACGTCTTCTACTTCCTGCTTAGAATCCAGCCTTACTCAGTGTTCTCGTTTAAATTGTCCTCTTTTTTAAGGTAAAGAAAAGGAAAACGATTATTCTCATAAACAGCTATAAAACTGTAACCAATAATTTTTCTAACAGTTTTCTCTGTAAGGCCATCAGTGTTCAGTCATCTAGTAACATACAGGTGTAGCATCAGTCTACACCTGTAGAAACCAGTCGGCTTCCACCACGGTCTGTGGACCAGGGGCCTGTGTTGTGATCTCACAGACATGCGTGCACGCACACAAGGATCTTTGCCCCTCCACCTTATTACCTTACCTCACCTCTTTCTTGGCTTCCTTTGAGGTACAGTTGCAACATTGGGAGCGTCAAATCTCTAATTATAATTGTCACGAGATGTTGAAGTTTTAAGTAAAAATCATTACTCAGTCTGGGGGTTAGTATTCCATTCAATATGCATTGAATAAGAACTTGTCCATGTTGATACAGTAGAGGATTAGGTTACTGCCCCTGCAAACATTGAACTTACTGAGCGATAAATAAGTATTTTATGACAAGAGAAAGTTTGCTTTCTAGTTATGTATGTGTATATATATGTGCGTGTATATATATGTATATGTGTATATATAGAGATATATATAAATTTGTCTCTCTACATATATGACCTTGCTTAAAATGCTCAGGTGATGTTTTGTTATTTTCTTTTATACATACAAATAAAATGTGATTTCAAGCCATCATTCTGATAATTGTGCAAATTCCACATTTGTAAGACCATACATATAAAGATTTAAGACTTTCAGCATTTGGGGGTGACAGGTTTGACTGTAAATAAACAGTAAGAGGGATGCTGAGTGGGACAAAACTATTCTCTTCCTTCATCACGGCCGTGCATACACACTCTGCACTTGTCAAAACTACAGATCTCTACACCCCAAATAGTGAATTTTACTATGTGTAAATTTAAAAATAAATAAAAATTTAAAATGCTGATCCATAGTAGTTATTACTTTGAAGGATATAGTTTAAAATAAATTCAGTGAAATATTATTCAGTGATAAAAAAAGAATGAAATCTTGCCATTTGAAAACAACGTGGATAAACCTAGAGGCTATTATGCTAAGTGAAACAAGGCAGACAGAGAAAGAAAACATTGTGTCATTTCACTGCTATGTGGAATCTAAAATAAATAAATAAATAAACAAAACAGAACAGAGCCAGACACATAGATATAGAGAACAAGTTGATTGATGCCAGAGGGGAGGGAGATAGAGATTGGAAATAAAAATATTTGTAAGAGAAAAATAAAATAAAATATTAGTGTACAAAAAAATTAAAAATAAAAATAAAATAAATTCAACTTGTTATTTTATGGTAAACTATTTACACATACACACACAGACACACAGAAACACACACACTTGTCTTTATAGAACTTCCACACAAAGTTATTTATTTGCCTGTAATCTTACTCCAGGGAAGTTCGGTTGACTTTCCCAAGACACAATGGAAGGTGGCTGTTCAACCCTCTTTGCCGGCGGTGCCTCAAATTTCTACTGGTTCGTTAAGAGAATTCTCCAGAGACAGATGTATTACAGCACTTTGAGAACAATATTCACACCCACTGCTGAAGAGTGAAAAGAGATAGCTCAAGGTTCAACTCTGTGAAACAATTTACTGGCTTAATGTGTTACTCAGGAACTAAATCCAAGCAGGTACTTGGGAAGAAGCAATGAAAAAGGGTGCAAATACCCCCAGAGCACGTGAGTATGAAGACATGCGCTCCAGTCTTCCACCCGTGCGTCTATGCGCACGCTGGACTTCAAGTACACTTCTCTTCCCACACTCTGTTAGCTCGTGGCCATTACTTGTGGGTGAGGAATGCTAGTGTTCACAGAACAGCATGCTGATGCATCTTTTCCTGCCATTGTATGCAACATGTTTTCTAATTCTCTTGCTCTACTCAGCATTTGACCCCACCGATGGGGGATTATGGTATTAACTCTCCACCCAGCACACATTCTTTACTGACTCTCACTAAATACTGTAAGCCTGCTGCAGAGAGGAATAAAAGTGAAAGCATACCGTCTGGTCTTAAGCTGAGCATACAGAGGGTTGTGATCCAATTGGAAGGGAAGCTGAATTTTTAAAAAGAAAGAGGTTTGACCAAATTTTAATCCTTGTCATTTTCATTTCTCTTACCCTGTGGATTTGGGTGATTTTATTTACACTGTCAGCTTGAGCCTAGGGATTGGAAATCAGGCTTTTATGGAGATTATTAAAAGTACATACAGTACACTAAAGGTTGGGCTAACTGATATACGCTGCTAAAAATATGAATGTGAATGCCCTGGTATTAGATGCACTGGCGTGCATTTCATCCTCCTTAGAAGGTTATTCTTGGGAGCTGGACCTGCTGCAGTGGTAATGAGATGCAGGCTGTCAGGATATTTCTAATAGGTAGTGAAGGGCCAGGGATGGAGATGAATTAGCATTACTCAAATGAGAAGGTAGCTCTTTATAGCATTAATTCCAATGCTAAGTAATTCCTCCATCCTTCTCCTAAAAGAGAGGGCATTGTAAATGAGGGCAGGAGGAGGGCAGGGTTAAAGCTTCAAGGATTTATCGATGGGTTGGATGGGCTGCAATGTCATCCAAGTCTCTCGTCTGGGTGTAGTTTGGCCTGAGCGTCTCAGATGCACGCCACTCTTGACTTTAGTTGGGTAATATCATGCAGGTCTTGATTACAAAGACAAAGCTCTCTACCTCACAGTCTCTAAGGCCTCAGTAGATACTAATGAAATGGTTTATCTGATCTCAAAATACCAGGAGCATCTGTGCTTTGATGAGACAGGCATAGGGTCTCAAAGACATGGAAGTACAACTTAGGAAGTAGCTGCCTATGTGGGACTTGTGTCCTTATAAGGTTATATAGATTATGATCATCTAAATAGGCCTAAGAGGGTCTTAGAGAGATGCACGGATTGCGGGTCTATGATGCACCACTAAGAGAAAATGGGGTATTTCAGTGACTTAGTTCCAATATGGGGGCCAGTGGCATCTCCAAGCCTGCTCTGTGGCCTCCTTGGATGCCACTGATAGACTGAGAGTCAATGCTCTGCTGAAGCTTCAAAGTGTGCTCCACACCTAGAGATGGGGAAGAAGGCAGATGGCAGGGGACGACTGACCCAGTGTTTATTTCACTTGGAGTTCTCAGGTCCCAGGACCTGGACAATGATGTTCAGTTTAAGGATGGAGGCTCATATCTCTTTGTCACGTCCTAGATGCCTATGTATAAAAATGTGCCAACTTGCCATAGAAAACTGTGCTATCCAATAAACGTGCTATCCAGGCCACAGAATTGGGACCACAGTGAAAGGCTGACCTTCAATGCCTTTACTGTTTGAAACCTTAGTTCTGAACCAGTTGTCACAACTCACTTATATTCTACATCCTGACTTGGTCCTGACACTCTTGGCTTCAGATCTGGTGATTCATTTTCCCTTTTACAGCCTTACCCACTCACTCCCAACACCAGCCTCCCTCTGACTAAATGTTTATTTGCCTCTTAAACTCTGATCCCGATTCCTGCTCTGGCTATACTGACTTAATGCACATTGAGTAGACACCCCCACGGGGTCCAGCCTGTCATATGGACATCCCTACATCAACGTGCCCCCTGCTTCCTCCAGGTGTACTGCAGGTGTGCCACAGCCCACAGGTAGCATATGTTTGAGGATGCCAGTCAACTGCCACCAGGAAGCAGTAAAATGTGTTCTTTAGTGTGATGGCATACGAACTGCTATGACTCTGGCCCATATCACCCCAACCCTCCTTCATTAACAGTCTTTTAAAAATGTAAACATGTATTTTTAAATTAGGTTTCACCTGTTTTGCTTCATGGACTTGCATAACTGTACTCTAAGTCAGAATGGGTAAATATAATTCCTCTCTTTAGCACAGCAGTGCCAGTGAGGTAAAGACCTAGTGAGATAAAGACAAGTCCTGTTACTTGGCCCAGATTACACAGCAAGTGAACTCCAGAGCTTAACTCACCTGATCAGTGCGTAGTTGGCTGCCTATGTTCTCTTGGGCTGAGATCTTCTGGAGAACAGGGATCAAACCCACGTGGTCACCCTGCATGGAAATTAATAAATAATTTTGATGGTAGGATGTTAAAGTTGATAATAATGTTGACAGTGATAAATGTTTTTTCATCTCCAACTGTAGAAATCAATTTCTTTTCCCTGATTTTCATATCTGCATGCTTTCACACTTGCTGTTTCCTCTACTTAGGCTGCTTTCCACCTGCCCTATTTACCTAGAAAATCCCTCTTCATCCTTGAACCTGTTACATAGGTAACCTTCTCTGTGACATCTGTACCTATGACTGGCCCTCCCAGAATAGAACTCTTTATGTTATTATTTGTTATCCCTGTTTCCTCCCACCAGACTATGCATGAGGCCAGACACAATGTCTTATTCCTTTCTGCATTCCAATTTCTGCCATGGTATCTGACAAGTTATAGGAACTTAGAAAGTTTTTTTTTATTTTGAACCAAATGTGTAGATAATGGTGATGATGATGACCATTTCACTTCTTTCAAGAGTAATAAAGAGCTTTCCAGTGTTTAGAACTACTTTTCAGTTTAGAATAGTATACTAGTCCAGGTAATCAGTGCAGGCTACTATAAAACACATTTCCAAATATAAGTACTATAACCCAGTACAAGGCCATTACTCAGGAACATCGGGCATGGGGTGGGCTCCGTCCATCTGGGAGCCCTTTGCTTCTAGCTGTTCAGGTGGGAGAAAAATGTAGAGAAGATATACCTGGATTAATAGGCTTTGTCATTACTTCTACTCGTGTTCCACTGACCAGAGCTCAGGATCCCGTGGCCGATCTGACTGTAGGTGGCCAGGGAGATGTAATCTTTCTGTGTGTTCTAGAAGAGAAAGGTGATGCTGAAAGTGTCTTGCCATAGTCTACCCTTCTGGACAGCAAATATCCATCTTACTCTCTTCACACTCATGGGGCAAACTCACCTCACCCCAAGGAGGACAGGGCAAGGTCCCGTCCAGTCACCACCTTCTGATCAATGTCCAGAGTATCTGGGTGATGCACCACCTTCTCCATCAGTCATGTAATACCTCTAGGCATGGTAGCCTGTATATTAAAGAGGCAAGTTATCTGCATCCTGCTTCCCTGCCATCACATCCCATTTGTAATGGTAGGAAAAGGACAGAAAGATCCCCTCATTTGCAAAGAAAGAGACAACACGCAGCATCATGGTCCACAGCCATGCTGAAACCCCTCCAGGGCAGCACTGACAAGCCCATACCCTCTGGGCATGGAGGACCCCCTCCATGTGGAGTTGGCTGTAGGAAGGACCCCCTGACTTGTTCTTCTCTTTGACCACATGTGAAGTGGGTTTGGGAGAACACCTTTTGTTCAGAACAGAGAGGTTCTAAAAGCTTGACTATTGTTCAGCCTAGAATGGGTTGGGAAGTCAAGAATTGTGTTAGGCCTTGAACAAGCAAGGATTTTTCAAATCCTAGTTCCTGGTTTTTTGGTATTGTGATTCTCAAAAACTTAGAAAGCATATGATATATTTGCTTCCAGGGGAGTCCATGTGCTAGTAAACCACGCCCACAGTTACTTTCTAGACACTGTTATCAAATCTACCTTTTTTCTTTGCCTCTTCATGATTCTCTCTCTCACACAGTTACCTAGATACACTGAAGCTATCAAAAACAACAGGTGGGAATACTATACCATTGACTTGATTTCTGCCTCAACTTAATTCAGCTGAGAATTTTTACTAGCTATTTGTCACTTAAAGCCTTTTTGCTACCATGTCTTACTGAGTCTAAAGTGAATTTATTTTTTCCAATCCTACAGCTCAAACAAATTGCTGGACTCTGTAGTCTATTCTATCCCTACTCACAAACTCACGAATTCTTTCCTAGTCATCTCTTTCTTGTAATACATATCTACATTAACCAAAAACACTGCTAAAATCCTGTTTTCTAACCACTTCCCCTGAAGATACAAACGGTGCATGGGACTGCCTTCAAATTAATAGCAGGCAATAGTGATACCAAATGATTTGTCACTGCATAATCTGAATTTCCATTTTTCCATATTCTGGTATGAGTTTCCTTTCTGCCTGGGTCTTCACTAGGAAACCAATGCTACATACTTGGGGTAGTATAACAATCAAGGAATATGGTTTTGTCAATACCCCTCTTCTGATACCACTTTCTGTATGAGAGCAGTAAATACTAGTTGTTGTGACAACAGTCTCCGTGACCTCACGCATCCATTTACTCTTCCCTCATGTCACTGCCCGGTGCAAGTCTGGCAGCTCTCCGTGGGGGCTCTCTTCCAAGTGGTGACTCAGGAACCCAAATTCCTTCCATTATTCTGTGACGCTGGAATCTTAAACCAGTGGCATCTGAACTGACTGTGGAGGGGGTAGCGAATGCTGGAACATTGTTTAAGATGTTTTAAAGGGCAGGACTAGAAGTGTTATAGACCCCTCTGTCCTGATGTTTTTGGCCATGACCCCAACCTAACAAGGAGGGAATGAGATGTTCCTGTGGGCTCTGGAGCAGGAATGGGACTGATGAGCTTATAACTCTCTACCCGCTGTTGAAATGTGTCGACTCCTTAGTGATGACTGACCGAAATGAAAAGAGATTGTCTTTCTTTTCTGATTCACCAACTCGATGCTTGGATGATAATGTCTTGTTTTTATATTAAAAACTCAGGTTCAAAGTACTTTAATATTATGACAAGGAATGGAAGGGAAGTATAACTTTTTCCCTCTTAACAAATGAGATAAAACTGAACCAGTGAGAGGTTTCAAGGGACCCACTGTGAATTTTCCAACAGCTATCAGACCTTTGGCTTTGAAAAATAACCTTCTCCGACCACATTTGTATAACACAGGCACATTAGTGTGTAAACTGGCCATAAATGAGTTAGTCGTGACCATGCAGGTCCCCCAGTGGAGAGGGCTTGGTCTAAGGGAGCTGATTATCCATGTGCTCTAGTCAGACTCACTAGGCACCCAGTGCCCTCTCCTTTGAAAGACACGCCTCAACCCAAGGGGACAGAGGACCCGATCCACCCCCAAGCAGTAATTATGATAGCAGCACAGTGGGAAGAGCACCGGTTTGGGATGAAAGAGATCTAGGGTCTTCCATCAGTTGTAGGTCCTGAGCAAGTAATTTGAACTTTTCTGAAACTCGATTCCCTCATCTCCCATCTGTAAAGTCGAGGATAATATTTCTACCCTGTGTAAAATTGTGAGCATCTGCATAATATTGTGAAAATCTGCATAATATTATCAGCATGTGAGATAACACACCTGCCCTGTATAATAATGTATTATATGTGTGTATGTATACTCATATTGGTAAAAGTATTCTCAATTGTCAGTGGTCATGCTATACTAGGTATTAGCCATGTTAATGTTATCCTTACATGTACTCAATAAGTATACACCGACTTATTTATTTGTTGAAGCCTACAACAGACAGATCATTTTTCTCGGCATTGTGGGAGATACAAGGAAATTTAAGACATAGACCCTGCTCTCAATCTACTTTTGAGGCTAACTAGAGATGCGACAGGAACGCAAAGAAGGGGTTCCTGTCAGCATTGGCTGGAAGAGTCCAAGGGAGTCCCACGACGAAAGGGGCTCCGTGAGTGTGGAGAACGCCCAGTTGTAGACAGGGAGAGGGAGGGAGGTGTTTCAGCAGAAAGCTTGGTAAAGTAAACGACGCAGAGCAGACCCGTCATACTGGGGGGGAAGGCAATCAGTGGCAAATGGACTTTGTCACCCATGCCACGAATTCATTTCGAGTAAAGTGATGCTTCATGGTAGGAGTTAAAAAGGGCGATACTGCAGTTCCCAAGAAATCCTTGTGTTTCCAGAGGGCAGTGATATAGACACAGTTATAACAGATTCCACTAATTTTAATTTTTATACACAGAGGATAAGAAGATTAAAAATGCATCCCTTTTGTATGCTTTTGATGATAGCGTATTTGTTGTTTTTCCAATGCTTTCCATTTCCTGTCTCCTTAAATGTTGTCTTTTCTCCTTCTCTATACTTGTTGCTACAACAGAGACAGGCCAAGTACATAGAACAGTGGCTTGGCACCAAGGATAAGCCCCCCAAATATTTGTTAAATGGACTCAATCAAGTTATGAAAAAATTCTGCTCAGCAGAATCGCAACTTCTTGTCATCTTCACATCAAGCAAGGTGAGTAGGTCACCTCCTTACAAAAAAGAGAGAGAGCGAGAGAATGAAGACTGCTGATCAACTCTTACAATGAGTTTGTATGAATCCATTAGGAAGAAAATTAGTAGATGCTTCTAATGACGAGCTTTGGTGGCCAGAAAAGGCAGATGGTACTGGGAAATGTCATGTTTGGAAGTTTCAGCCTAGGCCTTGTGTAAGTGCCACTTTCCCAGGCTCAGCACAAACTGGGGATGCGGTTACAGCTTTGACGGTCCCTTCGGCACAGCACCCTCTTCCCCAGTGCTGCCTGCTAGCTTCACTTGAGTAGTTGAATGGCAGCAGATAACTAACTGGGGGTGGGGTCGTCTCCAAACTCCACATAACAGATAATCATTTTTTGAAGTTGCAGTGATATAATCTCTTCCTTTAAGTCATGATTTTTTATGGTCTCCATCCTTTGAATCAATGCTCCTCAGTCTTTAGGCGATGGGTTAATACCAGCTGGAAAAAAAGAAACCATTGCTCACCATTTACCGTCAAATTAGTAATTCTCTGAGTGCTTAATAAAATGATAATCTTGAAAGATAAACTTCGAGAATAAAGGCGCTTCCAAAGCTCCCTTTATATAAGGGAAACAACACTTTGAGTGACAATATGGAATTTGACAGGTGCAGAGAATTTAGAATATGATGTAAAGGGCATTTTTACCTGGAGAGAAAGTTGAACGTTGTTCTGGAACTGGGAGGAGAAAGAAATGGAGAAAGCAAGGAAAAAGGAAACTAGCCAACTATGTGTGTCCCTGACCTCCCACCGCAACCCACACTAAGGATTCTCCAGAGCAGTGGGGCTTGCCCCTTGCTTTCCTGTGAACTTACCAGGAGAATTTCAATCCCAGCATTCCCCTCGCTCCAGAAACCTGCATCTGTACTGAAACCTCAGCAATATGGTACCATTTCCAGTTAAGTTAGCCTGGCCAAGGTCATTGCTTAGGGGCCCTGAAGGAGAGTTTCTGGCTCCCCAACGCCTGCACTTGTTACACTGGAATCCAGAAGTTTCCATGTGTACCTGTGGGAGGATACAGAGATACTGAGAGGCCAGAGGACACACAGAGGCCTCGAGTTGGAGCAGGATGACCATAGAGTGCAAGGACTCCTGGACGGGATTAAACACAGACCCCAAAAGACCAGATGGAGGAGCTACTCCTCTGTAGCTACCGGCCCCTGGTACCCAGGGAACAGACCAGAGACATCTGCAGCCAAGACCAGCAAGGGAGCGAGATGACCAGCCAGCCCAAGGCCCCTTCCCCTACCACTGTGAGGGTACAGGAGCTGCCGCCCAAGTCCAGGTGCTCTCTAGCTGACAGGTAGGGGGAGAGAGGAGAACCCCTGAAAAGTTGGGCATTTGCCCCAAGAGGATAAGGGGATGCTTGTATTTGTCAAATTTTAAGTCCTATCCAGTTCCTCTCTGCTTCCCTGTAAGAGAGAGATGAGGGGTCAGAACACAATGAGAAATTGTATAAAAAATATAAAATGCTCTATGCTTTTAACTCAGCTGAGTGTAGTGCATGTGATTTTTCAACCCCAGACCGTAATAATGATGCAAAGTCACTTGTCAAAATGCCCAGAGGCCCTATCCCTCCTGCTTTAAATGGTAAAGAGCAGGTTGGGTAGAAATACATGTAATGTCATCTAAACTGTATAGTTCTGCAAGGCTTTCTATCTATTATTAAACTATTTTAAAAATTCTTTTTCCAGCCCTGGCTGGCGTGGCTCAGTGGATTGAGCTCGGGCTGCGAACCAAAGCGTCGCAGGTTCAATTCCCAGCCAGGGCACATGCCTGGGTTGCAGGCCATGACCCCCAGCAACCGCACATTGATGTTTCTCTCTCTCTCTCTCTCTCTCTCTCTCTCTCTCTCTCTCTTTCTCCCTCTCTTCCCTCTCTAAAAATAAATAAATAAAATCTTTAAAAAAAATCTTTTTCCCATCCATGGGTCCAATTTGGGGGGGGAACTTTAGTCACTACATTTTTGCCTTAGACAAAATATATCTGAGATATACTATTTCCTTACCGTCAGTAGAGAGAATATAGAAAACATAAAGTCATACCCATAGTTGTGCTACGAATCTAAATTTGGTGTTCAGAAAGGTAACAGGTCAGAAATTCATGGAAAAGAATCCAAGCACCTTGCATATACTATCTTACATATTCCTCAACCCACTAGCTAAGGCAGGCATCATCCCCACGGTATAGACAAGGGAACTGCCACTCTGATCGCCCCTACATTACAGATGAGGAAACTGCAACTCATATTAACAAATCAAAGTCTACTTGTTCAAGGCCACCGAAGCTAGACAGTGCCAGAACTAGAACAGGAACACAACAACCTTGGTAGGTCCCCTTCTGCTTCCCTGCACGGCCCAGAGGTACCAAGGTACAGAGGTACCTCTGCCCAGCATGTCACACAGAGACCTGCCTAATGACCACACCCGGGCGAACACGCAGGGCTGATGCCTCCTGTTCTCCGAAAATGGATGCTGACACGTTTCTCTAAAACCACCAGCTTCAGAATTACAAGGGTGGGAGAAAGCAGGTTAGTAATAATAACAAATACAATCATAAATAAATAACAACACAAGAATCGGCTCTGTTGTGCATACTCACTATAAATCTATGTTTGCCCACCCCTGGATTTAACCTCAAAGAGGACCAGCAGCCCAGGCCCTCTCTCCCCTCCTGAGATAGGAGACTGCACTTTCTCACCCAGGCTCCCAGTTTTGATGCTAGCTTGAAAGGTTGACTTTTCTCTCAGCTGCCACATTTGCATTCTCTCCTATTAGCACATTCATTCTTTGAAGAAGAGCACAGGTTGCTTTTCTGGTTCCTCAGCTTCTCAGACTCCTGGTCTGAAGGGCCATTGTCTTGACAAATCAGGAGAGGGAAGCCTACTGGCCTGGCCCAGGCGCCTTGGGGTACCTACTTGTTCCCTGAGACACTGGACATTTCACAAGAAGCATGCATGAGCCAGAAGGTAAGGTGTCGTGACCCCTGGGACAGAGAAGCTGCAGCAGGACCCGGGAGCGGATCCCGGGTCTTCAAAAGGTGCTTTGAAGAGGGCTTTCTGATACGAGGCCATCACCTCTTGTGAAGCGTGAAACACGCGGCCGGACGAGGACGGTGGGCTTTCTGAAAAGACTAAAAATGGCCCATTTCTTAGGACATAAGGAAAACTAGGCAGTGCGCCAGCGGAAACCAAGAAGTAAGCCAGAAAGAAATGGAAGCTTTTCTGTTTTTCCTTACTAGTCCCTTTGTACATGAAAAGCCAATTTTACTAGCGTTTTGTCAGCCAGAGTTCTTTGTAAACAAGGACCCGCTTCCAAATTCTCAGGGCAGTGAGAATGCAGAGCCACCAACACGTCTGGAGGACGAGAACCCTTCGATGTTTTTGTGAACTTTTAATACAAATGAAATAGTGTTTGCTTTTTTTAACCTCTGCGTGATGACACTTATTTTTATGAAAACTGGCAATTCATATTTAAAACGTTTAGAACATATCGGACTTACAGGAGAACTTGGCACTTAAGTGGGCTAAGAATTGACTAGTGGGCATCGTGAGAATCTACACACTTCAGAACTAGTAGCAGGAGGTTGCCTCCCCAGTCTGACAATTTATTAACTGTGTGACCTTCATGCCCTTTAAACTCTCTGTGTCTTGTTCTTCTCATTTATAAATGGAAGAGAATGATATCTAATGGTATGCCCGGTTATTAAGCTTAAAGGAGACGGGCATGTGCACATACCTAGCACATACTTGCTCAGAAGAGACTCAACAAATGCAACTGAAATTATGATGATGAGTATCCTCCTTTTTCATGCGGCTACCGCTGGCGGTGTGAGCTTATTTAATTTTGAACTCCGTCTTTCTCATTCTGCCCCCTCGGCCCACCCCTGCATGCGGGCCTGCCGCATCTCTTCTGGAACGCTGACAGTTTTCCCCAGTTCTGCGGGCGGCCCCTCTTGTGCTCATACAAAAATGCAGCGTAGTTCGGGAGTGTCTGAGACTGTCCCGGGCTAGCAGTCCTGCCCTTGTCTTGGCTCTTCCCATCATTTCCTTTCTCTGGGCCAGACCTGGATAAACTTGCGGCTTCCTTCCTTCGTGCTCTCTGGAGAGCTGAGTACTGCACGCTGGAAAGCCTAAAAACTTGTCATTTCCACCTTGAACTAGTGGCTGACCTCGCCAGACAGCCTGGGAAATGAATTAGTGTCCTTAAGCAGAGCCAGACGACGAGAAGTGACCCAGCTCTCCTAGGCAACTGCGGAAACTGTCAAGCGGTAGTTAAAGTTCCCTTTTCCCCAACCCCTTTAATTATGTTGAAAACTATGTCATATTGTTTTTGAAAAAGTTAATGAAATAGTAGGTAAAGGTGAACCAAGAAACATTATTTACTTGGATTTCTTTGCAAGCTTTTGATAAGGTCCCGTATAAAAGGCTATTAAGGAAAATAGATGACCAGAGGGCTATGGGCGAAAGTCTTTTTGGTGTATTAAAAACTGGTTAGGCTATTGTAGAGGGAAGAATCATTGGCGCTGGCTACTACTTGGAGTGGAAAGAGGTTAATTACCAGCTGTCCCCAGTGTTAGCATTTGGACTTGAAGTTGGACTCACTTACAAAAGAAAAGAAAGCAAAGTTGGTCAAAGATACAAAATGATTATCATGGTACAAGCGCCCCAGAGTGTCTGGTGTGAATGTACGAGTGAAGGCTCCTTGCACGTCTGCCGGAAGTACAGTCCTTTGGGGGAAGGGCGGGGCCTACCCCGAAGATAAAACCCCCGAGGATGGGAATGAAGCTCTGAGAAACCTTCCCGAGAAGGCAAACCTGGTTCTCACATGGTGGCCGGAGGGCAGCCAGGCCTGATGCTGGAGGGCAGGCCACGGCAGCCCAGCAAGGGTCCTTTCCGCCCTTCCAGCAGATGGTGGTTTAAGGCCATGAAAAATGAAACATGAGTGGCATGGGTGGAAAGCATTTAAGCAACATGAAGACACTATTTTTCATGCTTTCCAGTCCAAAGTTGTAAAAGAATAATTTTATTGGTAAAGGAGAGCCAAAGGAATGTAACGGGGACTAAGGCATTAAAAACATCTGGGTGATTCTCCCATTTGACCTGATGCGACAGAAAGCAAGCAGGAGATGCGAAGGACCTGTTTGCTGTCTACTGCAGGGTCATTGGGAAAGGCTCCTTTTTTTGCAAAAGAAGACACGCCTTGCTTTAAAGTGCCTATAATCCGATACGTTATTCTCAGAGTAATCCTCACCGTGGTCCACCCCCCTCACTGTAACATGGGACAGAAGGAATGACACAAATATCTGGATGCTGATGAGGCAAATCCCAGGTCCTCTCCCAGCCTCGGCCCTCATTAATCTTTATGACACTTCTTATTGAGTCTCACCTGCGTTTCTCCAAGAGCAGAAAGTCCTGAGCGTAAAAGTCGCAGTGCAACTAGTGGCAAAGTAAATTCGAATTGAGATTTGCCCAAACTTCTTTTCTCTGGCCTAGTCAAGTAATAACTCTAGTTCATGCCTAGGATGCTATTTACACAGTAGGAATGACACAGAGAGAGAATGTGTGAGGTCATATATTGCACATAAAGTACTCCTCTCAAGAAAGTCTGCCAATAGATCCACACAAATATAGGCAACTTACTTTTCACAAGGGTGCAAAGGCAACAATTCAATAGAAAAGGAATCGTTCTTTCCAAATGGTACTGGAGTAACTGCATGTCTAGATGGAAACAGAAAACCTCAATACATATTACATACAGAAACTAACTCCAAAGGAATCACAGACCCATGTGTAAATGCAATTGTAAAATTATAAACTTTCTAAAACAGAATATGGGAGAAAATCTTTGCAACATTGGGTTAGACATGAAGTTCTCGAATACAACCGCAAAAGTACTATCCCTGAAACAAAAATACATTTGATAAAATAAATAAAAATTCGAAGTCTCAGGACCTCAGTCATAAACAGGAACTGAAACAAAAAGCAAACCTTTCATTTTTCCAACCAGACTCAGAGACATAAAACCTTTTCTCAGGAACAGAAGGAGCAGAGTGAGCAACTAAATTGAAAAATGGCAACTCCTTAGCTAACTTTTGCCCAAAGTGGGTCAGGTAGAAATTAATGGCTCTCTCCTCTGCTTTCCTAGTAATTTCTGTGCTTTTATAGTACTTAACACATTCTGTTGTCATTAATTGTCATAGACTCATCCCCTCTCGTGCACAAATGTCCTCACTGAGCTGAAAGCTCCTCGGGGGCAGGGCCAAGAATAATTACATCTGTGTGCTTCCAGAACCTAGTAGAGGGACTGATAGGATGTGTGGTCAATAAATGATTCAAGGATATAGGAAATTTGGAAGATGCGTAAACCAACAAAGTAGGAGAAAGATACTGTGAGAGGAGAGTCAGGGAATGAAGGAAGGAAGGGAAGAATATGAATCCTGATTCATTTTTTTTATTAGTATCTTAACTCTCAAACCCTGCTTCTTCATCTTCACACCTTTCCTCTTAGTGAATCATGAAGCTAACCCAATATCCCAGCACAGCAAGTGGACGGATACAGGGGTAGAAGTGCTACCCAGGAAGGAAGGACGGAAGAAAGGAAGGAAGGAAGGAAGGAAGGAAGGAAGGAAGGAAGGAAGGAAGGAAGGAAGGAAGGAAGGAAGAGGGAGGGAAAGAAGGAGATAAGGAAGAAGGGAAGGAGAGAACAACAGGAGAGAAAAAGAAGAATGGAAAGGAAGCAAGGAAGGAGGGAAGGAAGGAAGAGAGGGAGGGAGGGAGTACAATGTGCCTAAGGTAAAGGAAGTAAGGACAGGTAGGGTCTGCTGGGAGACAGAGCAGTGTGTGGGTGCGAAGGGGGAAGCTACGGGCTGGCCTGACCGTCTGACCGATGCCCTGTTACCGAATCCGGCCTATGGTTGCCATTGCCATTGCCGGGCCAGGCCACTCAATCTGAAATCCCCACCACGCTGGGTCCCTGGTGTAGCAGCCCCATAGATGTCAGGAGCCATTGTGTGATTCAGGCAGGCCAAGCTGGCAGCTGAGGCAGGAAGAGGGAGGCTGGCACTGCTGGCTGGCGCTGCTGGGTTTGCTCCCCTTGCTCCAGGCTGCAGGCCTGGGTGCCAGCACCAGAGGAGCCAGGTCAGGGTGGCGAGGACTGCTGGCATGGCAGGGCTCTCACATTCTCTCCTTTCCAACAGCCCGGCCGGCATTGCTGGGGAAACGGGAGGGGCCAGGCAGCCAGCAGCCGAGAGTGAGAACTTCCCCCTGCCAGAGCCAGCTGCTGGCTGCCATCTGGGCAGGGGTAGTGCCAGTTCCCCAAATCTGCCTTCCCTTTGGAAAGGGGGCAGAAAACTCTGTGTTGGGAAGATAGCTTCTCCTTCCATCCTGAGGCTCTCAGTTAAAAACCCAACAAAACCAGCCTTTGAAAAAGGAAGGGATGAGAAATACCATGAACTGGGCTGTTTCCAATGGAATTTGCTTCTTTTGGGGCCTATACATCCAAGAAAAATCTTGGTTCGCCCTCCGTTTCCCCTTGGTTCTTTCATTTTACTTAATGATAACCTTTACTTTTAACACTTAAATCTAACTATTTGTACAGATAAAAGACTGGCATTTGTGTATCCTTTGTATTTGTCTTACAGGAATGGGATCATCCACCATAAGCTGGAAATTCTCCGAGAACTGTGGTTTAGTCTTTTTAATTCCCTCTTTACCATGAATAACCCAACCCAGAACCTTATCTCAACTGACGCCTCATGGATGTTTTCTGATGGATTCATTCATTCATTGGCCACATATTGAGCACCTTCTAAACATCAGCACAGCACCATCATTGATGAAGAATTAAAGAAGATTTGGCCCCAAGACCGCATGTTATTTACTGTGCTACCACTTTATTTTCAGGAGACAGATGGAATAAGGGTTGGCGTCTGACCCAGCAGAGAACCAAGGAAATCCACAAAACCAAAAAACTAGCAAGCATTATACAAAGGTGGCAGTCAGTATACAGGGTCCGGCACAAATAATGCCCCTCTTTTATTACAATATCATAAGCATGTGATTCTGTAACACAAACAATAATCACACCCAAGCACACCATAGGACAATTTAGGTGAGATGTTCAAATTAAAACTATAAATTATTACACTCATATTATTATCCTACCAACCACACTCAAGCAGGTGTTACTTCTGCTGGACCCTGTATTTAGCAAATGGCCACCGCGGGCACTGACCAATCAGAGCAGATGCCGGCTGGGAAAGACGATATGACCACCCTGGTGCACACTGACTGAATGTGAATCCTGGATTTATTTGTTATTATTGCCTTAGCTCTCCAATCCTTCTTCTCTGTCTTGATACCTCTACTCTAAGCAAGGCATGGAGCCAATGCAACACCCCACCAAGCGCATGGATGCAGAGATAGAAGTGCCTAGTGTTTCATGAGGATCCCGTGTACACAGAGATTGTCACCAGGGGTGTAGGGGAGAGATTCAGTTTGGCTTCCTGATTTTGCTGGCAAGCTGGTGCCGAAGCAACTCTAAACATGCCTATTGTTCACAGAGTAGTTGGAAGAGGCAGGTTGGAAGCCAGGGAAGGTCTCAAGAGTGAGGTTCATTCTCTGAAACACAGGTGTGGTCTCACAGCTCTAGAGCCTTAATGTTGGGCCTGCTTAGGGGTGGTCGGGCTTTGCCCTGGCTGGCGTAGCTCAGTGGATTGAGCTCAGGCTGCGAACCAAAGCATCACAGGTTCGATTCCCAGTCAGGGCACATGCCTGGGTTGCAGGCCACAGCCCCCAGCAACCGCACATTGATGTTTCTCTCTCTCTCTCTTTCTCCCTCCCTTCCTTCTCTAAAAATAAATAAATAAAATCTTAAAAAAATGAAAAATTGGTTCATATGGTCCAAACTCATAGGAACAATACTATTTTGTATTATAAGTGTTTCCTAAGTTATCTTACAGTGATGAAAAATACATGTAAATGCAACTTGCACTGAGAGTGAGTTCTCATTGTTCGATGAATTTGAATGTGAGTGACCTCACTGATCCTCACCATAGTCCTTGATGGGCAGGGCAGGCATTGTTAATTCCCATTTTTTAGCCCACCAGAGGCAACCAGGTTATCCTGGATGGCATAGTAAGTGGCAGCGAAGCTGGGTCTCCTGACTGCTAATTCAGTGCCCTTTCCATAAGCCAGATGACTGAGACTGCCAACACCAGCATCCTGGTGATGATGGCCCCTTGAGAATGAAAGGAAGATCAGAAGTTGTCTTGGTGGATACAGAGATGAAAACTGGTTAAGAGCACATGCTTTGACTCCTGGTGCTATCAGTTGCCAACCATGTAATGTTGAGCGAATCGACCGGTCTCTCTAGGCCTCTGCTTTCTCATCCATAGGAATGAAACAGCACCTTTTGCCATGACTGGTGTGGCTCAGTGGATTGAGCAGTTGGGCATTGTTTCACAAACCAAAGAGTCACTGGTTCGATTCTTGGTCAGGGCACACATGCCTGGTCCCCAGTTGGAGGCATGCAAAAGGCAACCGATCGATGTTTCTCTCCCTTTCTCCCTTCCCCTCTCTCTAAATATAATGCTGTCAGGCTAGAAAGCCCTCCTTGAGGCTGTTCCTGACTGATCTGTGCTACCAGGAACACCTGCTCCCCACTGACTGTCTCCTGCAGAAGCGGGAGAAAGCTATCTCACACATCGCTATTTTTCATTGTAAAATCTCTCCATGCCCTTCCCAGGAACGTTCGCCTGTCTGTTTATGGAGCACTGACTCTTTTCCAGGCATTTTCTAATACTTGAGAAATATTGAATCATTTCATCCACACAATTCTGTTAGGCAGGTGTTATTATTCAACTCATTTTACAGACAAAAACTGAAGCAGAAAGAGGTCCAGGCAGCCATCTAGAAAACCTTGGCAGAGCTCAGATTCAAACCAGGTGGTCTAGCCCCGGAGCCCATGCATCAATCCACCACACTGGTGGCCCTCTCATCTTAACAAGGAGTACGTTTGAAACCAAAGAACTGTTCAGACTTTTTGGCTTAGAGACAGGGTAGCTTTCTGAGCCTCTTGAATCTCACCCTGAAATCTGTCTTCTGTACTCTCCTGTACTCAACAGTTTGGGCGGCACTGGAGTCTCTTCCAAGAGGTTCCTTGAGCCCTGAGATCTGATGAATCAGAGCCACTGAAATGGACTGACTTGCCTGAAAGTCTTCAGCCATAAATTCCTCACCAAAAATCAACTGTCTAAGTATTTATCAAAGCACAGTTCGGAAGCAGGCACTGGGCTGAGATACCACCAAAAAAGTGTTTCCTGCCCCCTGGGGGCCTGTGGTTGAGGAAAACAAGACAGTGGTGGTGCAAAGATGGAAATGCCAGAGGTCGGAGGGCATAGGGATGGAGTGACTGTCGGCGAGCACAGCCTGAAGGAATCCCACCTAATCATCCTGCAAAAGCATACCTGGAGGGAATATGAGAGGAGCTCACACAATCAGGAAAAGTGCAGGCAGAGTGGAAACAGTTTTGTTCACAAATTCCAAAGCCCAGAACCCGGGGGGACATCACCTGGTTTGAAAGAGAAACTTGACAAATAAAATGTAATCCTACTTCAAGACATGAGCTGCCTCAAGAGGTGAAAGCATCCATAGTTCCAAGGGTTCTCAGAAAGGCAGAGATGCTTGAGTTCATATAATATGCCAAAGGGAAGTTGAGGATGCTTGAGTTGCGTAGTAACCAAGGTCCCAACAATGCCTTGCGTTTGAATAGAGCTGGATGTTTCACATACACCCTCGCCTGGGGGGCTCACCAGGGCCCGGAAATTGTCAAGGCAGCCATGATTAGGTCTACTTGGTCTAACTGGACATGGAAGCCCTGAGAAGTTCTTTATTCACCTGGTATTTGCAGCCCAGGGGTCTTCTCCAATTTCGAACCAGGGCTGAACTTGACCGCTCAAGCAGCGAAGCCATCTGAAGAGAGCACACTCAGATTTTGCCATTTTCATCTCAACCACCAGCATCCGAGATGACCTTGAAGAGGACCTTTTCTGGACCAGATGAAGCCCAGCCAGAGGACAAAATGTCCTTCTCACAAGCCATTAGGTGTCTCCCACGGAGCCCGGGCTCCCTTGCATAGCAGGCTCACGTGAGGATCTCACAGAGGACTATGCTGTCGATTTTTTTTTACAAAAATAAAACTCGTATGAGTTTTATCTCTTTATCTCCTCAGTCCAGAGGGGGAAAAAGGGACACAATCTGTTCTCCCAGTGGGACATCCACCTGATTAGATGTCATAAAACAGAGTATTCCTTTAGTTAATAATGGCTGGAATACCTCCGACCCACAGTTACTGGAAAGAAAAAAAAACACACACCCAACTACAGATAAACTCCCTAGGGTTTCAGATCCGTTTTGCAATAAGCTGTGTTATGAAGGAAATCTGGCCCCAAAAGATAGTTTGAATGCAAAATAAAGATAGCTCACATGCTTTGAAGCAGGTACAGGGCTCCTGTGGAAGCATCAGGATCATATTTTTGGAGGATCATTATATTTCCTGCTTCAGACTTTATTTGGGTCCCACCGTTCTTTTGTACAACTCCTATTTTTAGTCATTGCAAGCGCCATGTCCAGGCAGGCAGGGGCCCCAGCAGGGCAGGTCTGAGGACAAGGGGCGAGGGTTAGATGCCTGGACAGACAGGAGAGCTGGGCAGACAGAGGCAGGCAAGCTTCTGGGAGCAGGTGGCCTGCAGGGCCGGACAGGCCAGGAGTAGGGCTTGAAGGGATCTCAGGGAGAAGATTAGGGGAGCACCACAGATTTAGGGAGCAGGACTCCAGGGTCCAGGAGACCAGTAAGTTATCAGAGGAGGGGTGAAACCTGGACAACACAGAGGTGGGCAAGAACTGTTTGAGCTCTTTCATACACCTTGCCACAAAAGAGTGGGCAGGGACTTAAACACATGGGCTTGAGAACCTTGAAGATAGAATGCTAAGTGAAATAAACCAGCCACGGAAGGACAAATACTGCCACGTGTCCATTTATATGAGGTATCTAAAACAGCCCGACTCATAGAATCAAGGAGTGGTGGTCACTGTCAGGGGGAGGGAGAAATGGAGTTACTAACCAGTGGGCTCAAAGTTTCAGTTAAGGCAAATAAGCTCTAGGAATCTGCTGTTCAACGTTGTGCTTATGGTCAACAACACAGTATTGTGCACTTTAAAATTTGTTAAGAGAGTAGATAGCATATCAAGTGTTCTTACCACAAATAAATTTTTTTGAAAGAATGCATGGGTTTGAGCCAAAGAGGTACATGATGAGTTTGATTCAGGCCTGGTGGGAAGTCCATACAGTCAGAGGGCTTTGGAGAAGAAAACGAAAACACCTGTGGCCATGAAAAACTTATAAAAAAAAAACCTTGGTACCTTGGTCTTCATTTGCATTCATTCCCGCCCCTTCTGATCCCATGAGATACCACTGGTGGTGGAGAGATAGAGGAAAGAAGGCACGGGGAGGGTCTCCTGAGCGAGGATTAGCCAGGGGAGGATAGACAGTTCTTTATCTGCACAGATTTTAGACTCATTCTTCATCTGGGCGAGGAACCCCACCTTCTAGGTTGACCTCTAGACTTCCTTAAGTGTTGGATAAAACAATATCCTGAAATTCCTTTCTGTGTCCCAGTCATTTCCCACCACTTCATACTTGTTTGGCACTTTTCATGTTGTGCATTTAAAAAAAAATAGCACAAAGAAGTCAAGAGGAAAGGCCATGGCACAGAGGGAGCCATACAAAAAAAATCCAACAGATGGATCTGATCCTATCATCCAATCATCTTCCTTATTTCCAAGCAGAACAGGCCTACATTTCTTCTCTGTGGAGTCCTCTGTTCCTTCCCACATTCCTTTTCCACCCCTTCTGCCCTCTATGCAATTAATTTATTTCTACATTTGTCTCCCGATGTCTTTCCCTTCCTGACTTTTGTGTGGTCAAACAGGGCCTATGGAGAAACAGGAGGGATAGAGCCCCAGAAGCAGGCCGCAGACAACTGAGGTTTCGCGTAGGAGAGGCTGGGAAGAACCACATTACCAATGGCTGGGGTAAGAGGTAGAGTCCAAAGGGTGGGGGTCATATTCTGGGGCATGGATCTTAGAAATACCGGTTTGAATTGACTCAACTGTTTATGGAGAAAGACAGGAAAAGAATTAGAGAAAAAGACCCTGCCAAGTAACTAGAGTAAAAAGAGAGATGCACTGGAAGTAGAAGGAAGTAAAGGGCTAAGCTGATTCCCATCCCCTGGACAGCAGTGGACGCACCAGCCACAGGGTCTAGCTAGTCACAGCCTCCTACTCACTGCATCAGGGAGGGACATGGACTAAGGCTCCATCATTTGCTTGTCCATGTACTCTTGTGCCTTCTAAGTTGTAAGAACCAGGAGATTCCTACCAGCTGGCAAGTGTTGGTCAAGAACCTACTCTACCAAAGGCCTGGAGGAAGCATGGGGGCAAATGAAAGCTGTGACAGAGGACACAAAATGAATGGCAGTCACAGTCCTGGTCATCAAATTGGTTGAAGGCACAAATCCTGGTGAAAAAGCTTGGTAGGAAGACTTGGAGAGAACTTTAGTTTTCTAAGCAGTTCATTTCCCCATAGAAAGAGGTTTCACTTTTTTTCTAGAAAAAAATGCTGGCTTTCCTGAGTATTAGGATCAACTGATACCTTTGACCAGAATCGAGAAGAGATCTAAATTTCACTGAAAACCAAATGAGGGATTCAGTGGCTACTTTAAGGAAAGGTTCAGAGAGAGGGAGAAGAAGGCCCAGAGGCCCATGCCTAAAGAGGAACTTTGAGAAGAGTAAGGGAAATCTTGCTCTTTTTTATTGCTGGGTGTCATATCGTGTGGCTGTCTCCTTCATCTCCCCATGAAGGTGCAGTCAGTTCTACCTTGCCTACTAATGCTTTGGGGTATGGACCTGCTTTGAGAGGATGTGATAAAGCCTGGAATCTCACTTCCAAACGGTCACAAGCAAAGGTAGTGGATTCTCATATGAGGAAAACTGTATATGAGTTACACTGAGGACACATCTTTGGCAATGCACGAGTAAGTTTAGATGTGAAACACATGTGCTCAGGAAGTTCAGAGTTCAGGAAGTAATCTGAGGATGGGTGGACAATTAGGCATTCCTCCTAAAAAGTAACAAGTTTTGAACTAAATGTCCCTTGGTTAATAGATTCAGGCAGCAGAAGTGCAAGGATACTTGTGTGACTTCACAGAGACCCCAAATTACACGTATTGTTTCCTGACCTCAGCTCAAGATAGAGACATGTACATAGGCAGACACACATATGCACTCAGCTATACCAACACCTACTGTATAGGGAAGTACAGGCGTGCACCAGATCATACATTCTTTACACACAACCAGATACCGCTTCGCATCTTTCAGTCTGTGCAGAAGCGGCCACCGCTTTCGCTAAGATGGTTGTGCAAAAAAAATGGTTCATTAGTATTAAAATGGCATCACTGCCAAAATGCAGAAAAGTGAAATTCATAACACGTTAGATATTTTTAGTGGAAAATGCAAATGCAGAGCAGAGAAGGTTGGGCACATGTCCCTTGAAACAATTACCTCACAAAGCCTAATGCAGGTTTAGGTCTTCCACAGAAAAAGCCTATTCAATCTAAATCAGCATCCAAGATCATCTTATCAAAGTCAGAATGGAGGCTTCAAAGGACACAAGTGGTCAACTCAGGAAATAAGAAACACAAATAGTTCATGAATATATATATATATTAAAAATCAGCTCTGGCCAGTGTGACTTGGTTGGTTGGAGCATCTTCCAATATACAGAAAGGTTGCAGGTTCAATTCCCAGTCAGGGAACATGCTTAGTTTGCAGGTTGGGTCCCTGGTCAGGGTATATATGGCAGGCAACCAATTGATGATTCTGTCTCATATCGATGCTTCTCTCCCCCTCTGTCTCCTTTTCTTCTTCTCTCTAAGCATGTCATCAAGTAAGAATAGAAAAAAAATTTTAATCAGCTTCACTAGAAGTGAAAGAAATACAAATTAAAATGACATGATACCATTTTTGTTCTAATACGCAAGGTTTAGAAAGAATTAGAAAAGTTCAGTATTGGTTCGGATGGGAGTGTGAAGAAAGAGGCTCTCTCCTACAGCGCTAGGGATTGCAGTTTGGTAGCTAACCCTCCCAGGAGACCATGTCCACCAAAAGCCCGATACGCATGCATACCCTCCATCTGTAATTCCACCCTGAAGACTATCTATCTTGATGGAATGCACAGGTAAGTGCATAAAGATGTGTACACAAGGATTTCCATCATACTAGTCTTTGAAATTATGAAAAATTAGAAACTACTTCAATGTCTAGCAAAAGATTATTAAATAAAATATGATATCTAGTTGCTGAAATACTGTCTCACTATTATAGTAATAATGTAAGGTTTTATGACACAGAAAAATGTTATAACACATAGCAAGATGTTGTAAATGAGAACAGCAGACTCCATACAATATATCATATGATCCTTTTTGCAATAACAAAACTTGTTAATGTATTTGGTGGTTAAACTAGAATAAAAACTGTATAACATTGGTGGATCTTTTGGCTGTTAAAAGAATATCTAGAAAAGTGCCTGGCATTAAATAGGCTCTTAATAGATATTTGTCAATTAAATGAATTCATGCTTACTATGCACCAGGTACTGTTATAAGCACGTGGTAGGATACTTCCTTCTCACAACAGCAAAGTGCTCTAAGTCTCAGCATGAACTCTACTGAGTCATGAGGAAGCGCACAGAGGATGAGCAACACGGCCTGCGTCACCCAGCTGAGAGTAGGTGGTGAAGCCAGGACTCAGACTCAAGTAGCCTACATCCAGAGAATTCACTCAAACACTTTCTTACACATAAATGCAGAGAAAAGTCTGCAAGGATGAGCACCGACACATCAACAGCAGAATTCAGGCAGTTCTGGGTGGTGGGATTCCTCAATATGTTGTTTTCCCTTCTTGCTTGTCAGAGTTTTCTAATTTCTCTGTGACACAGATGTGAAAATCAATTTATTTTAAGTGTACATAAATATTGCTTGTAAATAATATGCAAATGTCTTTAACGGATACTTTCTCTGACCAAAGCGGGAGAAAAGTAGAACAGAGGAGAGGGGTTCAAGAGAGAGAGAGAGGAAAACTGAGGAACAAATATGATGAAGAGTGGTTCTCTATCCCCAGGCCTGAGGACCTTCTTGAAAGATAGATTGTCATATTTTAAAACAAAGTAGAAAATTGTTTTTCTGCAAGCTCCCTAATTTCCCATGTGTCCTTTTCTGCATTCTTTAACCCAGGAGGTTGATGCTTCCTTGGGGTTGCCGCTCACCTGGACAGACATTCGGTGCCATTTCCAGGTGGACCTCATCATTCGGGTGCTATGGTCCAACACGTGTTTCCTGAGTTCTGTGCTGGGCGGTGGGTGGGTATGAGGGGTACAACTTGAATGAGGCAGAGCCTCTGCCTTCAAGAAACTCAGATGTTGTTGGGAGACGGACACACTGAAAACACCCTACGTTATATGGAGCTAAAAAAAGGAATTCAGGATGTTATAGGAGCACAAAGGGAGAACATCTCATTCCTGCACCATCCTATATTTAGCTCTATCTTAGAGCTCCTTTCCTTCTCTGCTTTAGTCGTGGGCTTTTTTGTCCATTTGTCCAACAGTCTATGAACTCCTTGAGGACTGGCGCTGTATCTTGTTCACATTTGTGTCCCAGCACCTGGCACACAGTAGGCTGTTTAATCAGCAGCTTTGCCTGAATGGTTACCTCTGTGGAGATGGTTTTTCAGTTTGGCTCATCAAGGATCAGGCCAAGGGAGAAGGCACACCGAGGAGAGAGCACCCTAGAAATTTCTCTGGCAGAGACAAAATGAACCAGGTGAACAGACAAGAGGAAGAAGGAAGGATTTCCTAGCCTGAGTAAACACAAGTGTGAGACTGAGTTAAGAAACAGCTGATTTGTTCCAGCCAAAACAGATGTGACTGCAGCAGAGATGAGTCATGAAGGGCCTTTTAGTCACACTAAGTTCAGATTTTATCTTGCAAGCCACGGGGATTCCAAAAACAAGGAGAGATGTGGTCAGATTTGGTTATAGGAAAATCACTCCGGTAGCACCATGGAAGGTGGAAGAAAAGGGGCAAGGCAGAGGCAAGGAGGCCAGTTAAACAAAAGGACTACTATCAGAAAGCAATGAGAGCACAGTGAGGCCCTGGGTGAAATGAAGGCAGGGGCTTCGAGGCTGGAGAGAAAAGGATACCCCCCAATGTTATTTTCCTCCAGACCAGCTTGACATCATTCTTCCTCGTGCATGTGCATGCGAAACAGTTAAAAACTGACACTTGAGTGTGGAAAAGGCAAAGACTGTCTTAAGGACCTAGCCACACAGTGCCTGCTCAGCAGTACCAATCCCCCAAGGTTTCACACCCCACTAGCACCTCGGAGTGCACCCCTCCCACAGGCAGGAACGAAGACATCCGGGCAGCCAGAGAAATACTCAGAAGCAGCAGTGGAGCGGGGGGAAAGTACATTACAGAGCCCAGCATCTGTGTCTAGCAGCTGCCAAGCATCCTCCATGTGTTCATGCAGCTGTCGTGTGATCGCAATGGAAGACGAAACAGAAGGGCAAAGAGAACGTTCCGCAACAGGCTCTGAGTGCCAAGTAGGTAGGTGGGCTCTGGGGCAACCGAGGCCGATCCGCTGGATGATTCTAGGAGCTGCTGCTTACCTTGGACAGTTGCCACGCAGAGCCCTCAGGCAGCCAGATCACTCCTGGGCCTGTGCATAGCAGGATACCTATCACCACCTCCTGAGCCAGGTGACCCAGGAAAGTGGAGAGTCGAGCTGCCTCACCAGCTTCCTTAGATTGATTTCAAGTCCCCAGTCTGCATTTCTCAGAAGGTGTCGTATGACCTATCACTTTGTGTGCAAATTTGTGAATCAAAGCTAAATATGGTAGGAGAATTAAGGTCATGGCCCCCTTACCACCAAATAATCACAGAGAATGCCCAGGGTTTCATCATTCAACCAAAACTGGGAATTACTAGTTTTGACACCCACCTGTGGGCAGCTGGGGGAATGCATGATGCTGATTGTCCCACTCGTTCACCCATTAGCTCAGAGATGTATTAAGTACCTACCAAACACATGAGAACACGCTAGGCTTTGTGGCAGCTATGTCTGGAATGTTCGTCATGCTATGCACTTACAAAGAAGTTCGTCCATTATTTCTTTTCTTTCTTTCTTTTTTTTTTTTTACAACCAGAGCTAATATGCAGTCATCTGCGTGGTACAGATGTTCCAGATACTACAGCCATTGACTATTCTGATTGGCCAGTTCTTCTGTGAACCAGTTGTTACAATACGGCCTTTTGAAGACCACCCCTTCCCACAGCAATGCTGCAAGGTCACATTTACATCCTCAAAGCATCACCTCCTAGTGAAAGGCACAGCTGGCACTGGAACCCCCGAGGGGCCTACGATGTAGTTAGAAGAGGAAGGTATCAGAGAGCTATGAAGTAATTCTGTGGTGACATGAAGCAGGCGCCTGACTGTGCGGACCAGCGAGCAGACCGTGCACAGGTGGAATAAAACACAGGGAAAAGGTCATCGGGCACTCAAGGCGAACTTGATGAAGGACTTCATTTCGTGGTGCGGGGAGTGGCAGCTGGGACAGGGCTTGAAGGAAGGAATGTGGGATGTGAATTTGGGCTGGGCTTTGTTCTCGATTGTGAAGAATGAAGACAGCATCCCTGGGCTGAAAACTTGATTTTTCATGCATAAAACGAGGATGCTAACAACGGTGTCTACTCAGGGGTTGTTCTGAGGATTAAGAGATAATCTAGGTAAAGTGCCTGACACAGAATGTGCTCAGTAAGTAACTGGTGCCATTATGTCAGTCCCCTTCATACATGGTGAGTGGTAGGTGGTCTGGCTTCCTTCTGCGGAGACTCCTCATTGCCCTCATATAACATCCAGGATTCCCAGTTGCAAGAGGAACCACCTCTGGCTGACGATGATCCGTGAAGAGCTACCGAGAGAAGGCATTCATTGAAAGGCAATTCACAGAATCACCAGAAAGGCCAAAGAGTCAGGTAAGAAAGCAGGCAAGAAGAGCCAAGGGAACTGGGACAGCCAGGACTCTGGGCAAAGCCATCCCTGCAGAACCACCTGGTAAAAACGACATTGCTTGTGCTTGACAGAACTCCTCAGCCGCATGTGACAGTGGACACTGCTCTCAATGCCCCTATAGCCACTGGCCTGAGTACCCTACTGCACCTTCCTCTTAGTTCTAGAATCCGAGCCTGGGAGGGGCATGAGACTGGTGGGTCTAAGGCACATGCTCTCACCTAGCTGCCATACCAGGCAGTGGAAAGCTGGCTTTCAAAAGTCCAACTTTTCCGAAGCAGATGAGCTCAGCCTCCCACCAAAATTCATGCAGTAGCCCTGTCTGGTGTGGCTCAGTGGATTAAGCACTGGCCTGTAAACCAAAGGGTCGCCAGTTTGATTCCCAGTCAGGGCACATGCCTGGGTTGTGGGCCAGGTGCCCAGTAAACCATGTGGGAGAGGCAACCACACATTGATGTTTCTTTCTCCCTCCCTTCCCTTCTGTCTAAAAATAAATAAATACAATTTAAAAAAGATTCATGCATTAATGTAGGGTCCGCACACTGAAAAAGGGTTCAAGTGCTGAGCAGCTTGAAAACAACAATTGCCCAATGCACCTGCAGGCCCCCACCCCAGCTCCTGCCCACCCCTCTCGTACATGTCCTGGGGCTTCCTGACTGAGGACTTCACAGTCTAGCAATACTGAACTATTCTCACTTGTCCAATGCACTGTGCTCTTTCAGGCCTCTGAGTAGATTTACCTGTTGCTCTTTATCCTTTCTCCTCTGCTTCTTCACCTGCTTGCTATCTGCATAAACTTCCAGGGCAGACCCTACAACTTACTCAGCATTGTATTACCACCACTAACATGTCTGAGGTATTCACTGGTTATTGAATTGAATCATTTGACTAAGGACCGTGACTATATTTTCTTAACCCAAATTTGAAAACAAGTCTGAGAAGTCCAAGGACATCTGGTGCTGAACACGTTAGATTGGAAGCCATCCCAAAAGCATAATACCAAACTATTGGGAGTGAAGTCTCAGGAAAGTAAGCATCCAGAGTTCTCATCACCTGGTTCATCTCCCAGCCCCACCCAAACGCCCCTTTCTAATTCCCCAAGCAAACCACGTCTGCTTCCCCACAGCCCCACCCCAAACCTGCCCATCATGGTGCTTAGTTTGCCTCCAGGAACCATCTCCCCTTCCCTCTCACAGACGCAAACCCATGGCCCATGGTTGCACCAATAAAGATGGTATATTTCCCAACCCCCCTTGCAGCTAGTATGATCTTATGAGGAAGGCCTGGCCAACAGGAAGTGAGTGGAAGCCATGTGTGCAACTTTGGGCCGTGTCTTTAAAGGGAAAGATGCGCTCCCTTCCCTATACCTCCCGCTTCCTACTGTTTTCACCGTGATTTCGGTGGTAAGACCCCTGCATAAGGCAGGTGCGGGTCGCTGAAAGATCTCAAAGAGCAAAGTCTCCATACAGGCAGTGGAGGGCCTTCTTCCAGACTGCTCCACGAGGAATGTATTTGCGTTTTGTTGAAGCAACTGTTATTTTGAGCTTGTTGCACGCAGCTGAACTCACAGCCTAGTGAATATTACTAATTAAACTTGAAATGCAGCCATTTTTCTCGTCATCAGCATACATTCCTGGCGCCTAGAAAGCTAGGAAATGATCCGTGTGTGGTGGGACTTAAAAGTCCCTAAGCAGAAGACCTCTCTCCTCTGCCTCAAGCTTTCTCCACCCACTGTCCTGAAGCTTTCCGAGGGCTTGCTCTCAAAAAACAAGGGACAGTTTCGTTCCCTGTTAAAATATAAATAATCTTAGGAGGGATAGCACTTCATGTTATTATCAGTTCTCGTACCTATGCAAGACAAAACTGAGATAGTTCTGCTAAGAAGGAAAAAAAAGGATTTGGAATGAAAATGCGGAACCACTGAAAACCTATAAGCTTCACAAATTCGCTTCACATTGGCCTTAGGATAGATCCAAATACTTGCACAGAGACCCCCTCCCAGTTGTGAATACCTCCCAGTTCAATACCCTGATCGCCGGAAGCAGCTCTCACCACCTTCGGGCACACTGAGGAGAGTGGACTTGCCAGGCAAGGGCCCCTGCCCTCTGGGGAGGAACCACCAACATTGGCAGGTGAGTCCCCAAGTCTCCTGTGTCCCACCCATGGCAAAGGAGCAGGAGTGGAGAGCTTCCTTGGGACAAGGGAAGCAGTGCCCTTCCTCCTCCCTTCCCGAGGTTTCCGGCTCTAATGGACGATACTGCCCTTCCCCCTTTGCCCTTGACTGAGGAGACAGTCTAATTTATCTACCAGTCACTTTTCTTTCCATTTGGGGATCTGGTGAATTTTATAGTCAGCAGTTGACTCGGCATGCCCCACAGTGAAGGAACCTGTATATTCTGTCAATCTCCATGGCTTTAGGGAATGTTTTCAATGGTATTTGGTGATTAAAAGCCAGATGCAATTGCCCTATGATAAAGAAGCTAATGATCAAGGCCCTATAATAGCTTTTTTATATTACTGTTAAGTCACAACACTCTCCCTCTACTTTTTATTCATGCAAATGAAGTGCAAATCAAATAAAAGCAAACTGTCTGTCAGCAGGTTGGTCTAAATACCAGATCTCTTTTTTTTTCTTCCCTTTTAAATAAAGAGCAAACAAGGACAGAAAAGAAACAAGATGGTGCCTTTAGTGTTTGTTTTAATAGTTTTGTTTTTTCATTTTCTCTCCTCCTCCTGCAGTAGGAAAGGTCACCAGATAAGTGTTTTCCATTCATATCCCTGAGCTGTAGGTATTTGGAGATGTGGAAAAAAATGCAATTTTTTGTTTTCCCTTTTTATTTGGAGGCCTCCTGTCAAAGTGCCCAGAAAAATGCTTCTGGAGCAGATGGAGAAGGCACACGAAGCCGTGCTGGGAAACCGCCTTTCCAGAAACGAGGTCTGTGTCAGCCCCGCTCTTCAACAACCAGAGCTGCCCAGGGAGGCTGCCACGCCGCCCTCGGTGCCTTTAACTCTTGCTCATTCCTAGTATTTATTAATCCAGCACCTGCTCCTAGGGACCCCATATTTTTCACCTGGAGACCAGCAAGGCTTTTTCACCAACAGGCTTTGGTTTGGTGACAGTGTTGGAAAGAATCTTGAGATGGCGATCACCTCTGCAGCCAGGAGAATGGGATCCCTCCGTGCAGCCAGGTGTGATAGGTCGCCCCAGAAAAACGGCTGTGCAAGAACAGTTGCAGGTGTCTGCAGGCCTCTTGAACTGGGTGGGAAAATTCCTGACACTGATTGCCTCATGGTGTCAGAGACTGTTGTCTTACTGCAGGGGTTGAGATGGGTATTATTCAACTACGCCTCCAGATGGAGGGGGCCTGGGGGGAATGGCCGACAAAGTAATAACCAACAGCGTAACTGCCATGCCCCTACTGTGCCAATGGGCATGATTAAACAATAGTCAACCCTGCTGGGGTTTCTCTGGAGAGGGCCAATAAATAGCACCCCAATTCACCGGAGATCCGAACAAATGGATAAATAAGACAAAGGCATGGAAGACAGAAGCCCAAATAAAATCTTTGTCACCAACAAGTGCCCCCCGGAAGGACACTGATGTGAGAGGCCCGGGATTGGGCAGAGTTGCTCTCCTGGGCACACGCGTGTTGATGAAGATGGTCTGGTCAGTGTACGGTGGGGACAGAAGTCTTGCTTCTCGAGGCAGGTGAATAGCTCCCCAGAAGGAAAGGAGGAGGGGTGGGTCAAATACGGTCAGTTTGTTTTTCCTAAATGGACTAATCAGATAAGTCATTCCCCTGGAGCAACAGATGAAGAAGGTCCAGAATCCACACCTTCTACTTGGAGAGAAACATCAGGAGAGGGGGACAAGCTTCCCCTCCCCGATATCGTTGTAGAGGTGAGGAAATGGACAACAAGCAGTTAAGAGAAGAGATTTCGTTTATGATCCCCAATCAGTAAAAGGCAATGTCAAGTCGTGTTAGACTGCCAAGCCCAAGGGCAGCATTTCATCTATGGAGACTGGCTCTCAGGGACCAGGGGGTGTCACCATCACTGCGGCCATCGGCCAGTTCCCGCCCTTCACCACGTGCCACGTCCTCGCCTACAGTCTGCCAGTCCTCTCCTTCTCTGAGCTGGTGCCTAAAGCTGCCCATCCACTATCCTCACAGAAGACTCACGTCAGAGAAAATGCCCCAGGTTCTTCACGGCTCACCTCACACGAGAGCATGTTCTGGAGGCCTTTGCAGACGGTTCACAGCCCCATCCAGTCCCTCTTCAGAGACAGCGATGCCTCCTTCAAGCTGACCCTGGAGAAGAGATTTCAGAACAGAAATTATATTTATTAAAGGTACATATTGTTGAGAACATTATCTATTGTGTTGTTCAGTTTCCTGAAAATAACACACACACACACACACACACACACACACCTCTTTTAGCCATAGAGTTGTGGTATTTTTCCTGATTAGGATACTCTTGGCTTAAGGTCAATATCGTTAATTATAATTATATATCGTTAGTTACAAATCGCTTCAATAAATTGTGTTCCTCTTTGTGATCTGGCCATCAGGAAAGTCAAAACCAAAGCTGTGGTTCAATGTCAATTGAATAGTATGGAACGTTCAAGTCTGTGTGTCCGCAAAGTCTCCCTTTTTGAAAATGTTTCCTCTTACCATATTTCCATCCTGTGTCCTATTTATATCCTCATACAACAATATCTGTTTTCTATTTTGCAATAGGCTAGGTATTCTTGCAAGAAATCATAAATTCCAGGAAAGACAGAGACAAATAAAATGCATCCTCTATTTTCATCATTAAATGTACAATAAACTAATTATTACATTTTATAAAAATATTCAATAAATACATATTTCCTAGGCTTTTAAATTTTAGAATCAAAACATAAAATTTAATTTTATATAAATTTCCAAATACCTAACCAGTTTTCCTCTGCCATCTAAAACCAAATGTAAACAATTATAATAGATTTTCTTTTTAAGGTTGCTGACTCATAAATGATCAATTACATTATATTTTTCAACACAGTGATTTATTTAAAGTTATTCTCTTTCATCACAAAGGTAATTCACAGTGTTAATAGAAGCAGTCAAAGAATAAAGCATTTGATCCAGCTTAATTCTGTTTTATTTCTATAAATATATTTTAGATTTAAAATCATTAAGTGCTTTATTCTGCCACTGTATTTGCCATGCAAAAAATATTTGCAGTTGGTAAACTTTGCTAAAAAGTCCTCATGAAACATGTCTTCCAAAAGCTCTCTCTGTTGGCAACTGCAGCTAAATTTAATCTCCTTTATATTCCGTTGCCTTTGAGATTGGAAGGGATTTTTTTGGTTCTTGTTTTGGTTAATGTTTTCCCTCAGAAATGTCAACTGTTGCTGTCATTCTTATCAAAGTAGGTTATCTCATTGTTCGTTCATATAAACCAAGCTTATTTCTTGCAAAGTATTTTTTAATAATCCAAAGTCCAACCACTGCACCAGTTGTTATCAGTCTGGCCTTTAAAATCAGAAGTCTAAGGGACAGAAAATGAGACCATTTAATTTTCTATGTCTTCTTCCCTGTTCCACTCCTCTATTTATAGAGAGTGAAGAGAAACCGGTAAGGCTTTGGAATTTTTTGTTAATTTTTTAAAAAGATGTCTTATATATGGCAATATTTATTTTAAAAGGAGAAATAAGACAGTTTTTATACTCATGTAGAGTGTCACATGCTTGATAGTCATCATTCATTTCTTCAGCCATTGACTCACCAAATGAAGATTGCACCCACCCTACGACAGAACAAAGCCACGTCATGGAGGAAACCAGAGAAACAGAAGCCAACACACATGTCCCTTGGAAGCCAACCAGCTACTTTAGGAAACATGGCCCACCCGGGTCCCACCACACAGTCAGGGCTACATCAATGCAGGTCGTATTAAGCTGTACCCACAAACAATTCTGGGTCGCTAATTCAGCAACATATCAACACGTCTGCATGAACACAGATCATCAATTGGAGAAGCCATGGGCTGAGGCTTTGTGTAGAACTCAGAAAGCAAGACTGTTAGAACCTGCTGAGTTAGATTCATCCATTTTATTTCAATATTTTTTTACCAGGTGGTCACTCCTATTTTTGCCCCTAATATTGAGAAGAACTTCAAGAATGTAGGCCCTGGAGCTAGACTATCCAGATATATTTAAACTGAAGTATACATTACATAACAATAAAAGGCAAGACCTTAAGATTTTGAACATTCAGTACAATGAGTTTTAGTAATTGTACACACCCATGTAACCACCACTTAAGTGAGCTATAGGCCATTTCCATCACCCCAGAAATTTCCCTCTGTGCCTCGCCAGCAATCACTCTCTATTATTACAGGCTAATTTTCTCTGTTCTAGAACTTCATGTAAATGGAATCATAGATTACATGCTTCTTAAATGTTTGGTTTCTTTCACTCAAATTATATTTTTGAGATATTATTTGTTTCTTTGTACTACTGAAGAGTACTCCACCACACGAATAGATTATATTCATACATTCTCCTGTCAGGGGAAATTTGGGTTCTTTCCAATCTTTGGCTATTATGAATGACTGAGACTGCTATCATCATTTTTGTATGTCATTGTTGTGCACATATTTTCATTTTTCTTGAATGTATACCTTGAATTTAGTATTTCTGGGCCATGTCATAGATACATGTTCAACTGTTTAAGAAACTACCAAGTAGTTCTCCTAAGTGGTTGGGTTGTTTTACACTCCAGCCAACAGATACATCAAAGTCCTGGTTGCTCACATGTAGTTCTGAAGTCTTTTTGGACTTGGCCATTTTCCTGTGGGTGAAATGGTGGCTCACTACGGTTTTAATTTGCATTTCCTTGGTGACTAATGGTTTTTCATCTACAAACAGCAAGAAGCAGATGAAAAGACTTTTGCCTAATTGTTCTTGGTTGTCTTCTTATTGCTGGTTAGTAGGAGCTCTTTTTATACTATAGATATGAAATCTTTGCCACATGTACATCTTGCAAATATTTTTGTTCTCAGTCCGTGGCTTGAATATTCATTTTCTTAATGATGGAACAGACCTCACTTGGTCTCTTCTCCCATTTAACTTCTCTAGGGAAGGATTTAGAAGTATAGTTCTTTTGATATTACTAATAATCAACCTTTTCTTTTCATCATATGAAAAAGGCATGTCTCCAGTTCTCTCTCTATCCACTCTCTGTTCCTTGGTTTATGGTCTTTGTTGAACTTGACATGTCCCTAAAATCATCTGTATATCTCTAATCTGAATTCATGTCTTTATTCTCTAAGCACACGTAGCACTTTCTTTACTTGTCTCTTTACTTCGTTCTATATTAATAGTTTACGTGTCTTCGACTCAGACCTCTCTTGAGCTCCAGACCAATGTAACTACCAAATATACTTAGCATGTCTGCTCGGACATTCCCTTCACATGACCCAACCTCCGACTGCAATTACTTATTCCACTCCTTGCAAAGATAATCCGTTTTGGGGCTTTCTGTCACAGTGGGTGGCACCACCATAGACCAAGTTCTTAGTCCAGAAACCTGGGTGTTTTCTGACTCTCATATCCAGTCCCTCAGCCAAGCCCGTTGACCTCCCGAACTTCCACGCTCCACCCAAAAGATCTCGAATGTATCCTCTTGTTCCCGCCTTACTGCCGCATCCTAGTCCAATCACTGTCGTGTCTCTTCTAGATTCCTGCTTCGAGTCCGTCATCTTTCTCCCACTACCATCCAACTATGTCATCTTCCAGGTATTTTCTAGAAAGTGCCAGAATGTCTCTTCTCAGGTCTTTGCATTTGAAATTTCCCTTGCCTAAATTGCTCTTCTTTAGGGCATCTGAAATAGCTACCCACCCCGATACTCTCTATCACAATACCCTCTTTATTCCCTCCTTAGGATTTATTCCAAACTGTGGGAGCATTTCCTATGTTTGTCTCTCCCACTACGATGTAAGTTCCAGGAGTGAGGTCTCCATGTTTTCTCTGTTTGCCAGTACATCTCCAGGATCAGGCAAAGTGCCTGGCACATAGTAGGCACTTCACAGGAATGACCAAATGAGGGAATGTTTCTCTTACCAGTTCAAATCTAAGATCATGTCTTTTGAATTTTCTATTGACCCCCAAAGCATTGCTTTGCTCCAGTGGGTGTTAAAAAAGTCTCTTGCAAACAGTATCATTTCTCCCAAATCAGTATTCCTGATCTCGCTTCCTATCTCCTGCAGTCTTTTCGTCCCCTAGCCCATCCATGCTCCACAGCCCAACCCCAAATCTGTTGTTTTTCTTATAGATCTATGCACTGCATCTGCAGAGCTGCAGCTACAAGATACCAAATAATAAGCAAAAGTCATTTTTGGCAGACTCAGTCAAATTGGTGATGAAAAACCAGCTCCATGATGGAGCTGACTAGTCAGCCCCCTCAGACAAGAGATCAGGTAGATAGACATTGAGTCCACACACAAACGCTTGCCGTTTCCTGTACCTTCCTCTGCCGGCTGCCACTCCCTCCTCCTGCAAGGGTGTTTGAGTCTGATCCTCTCAGCCAAGGGGCAGATGGAGAAATTGTTTGCAATTGAGATGAGAATATTTTATCAGACTTCCTACAAATGGGGTCCACTGAATTTTAATCTGCCAGCAAAGCGCTGACAAAAAAAGAAGATAAAGTCTCAACAGGACATCCTGTAAGGTCTCCTCAGGAATCAGTGTGTTTTGGGTCAACATTCAGGCGATAGATGATAAACCTCCAAGGGCAACTGAGAGAGTCCCGAACAGACACTTCCCTGGTCCCTCCAGCCTCCCGGTGGAGGCTGCGTGGCAGAAGGGAGCTTGGGTCAGGAGCCAGGAAGTCTGTATTCCAGGCCTGGTTCTGGCCCTGACTCCTTGGGTCACCGTCTGTGGCTGATGTCACTTTTCAGTCTCTCAGGTACTCCGTCTGTGCAATGCAGAGAATACATCCTATTTCTCCCAAGTAGGTTGTGAAGATGTTTGGAAATTAATAGGCCATATAGATAGATGAGCCAAGAGCTGTTTGTAAAATTTACTGTATTTTGTTCTTTTCTCTCTCATGCAACTCTGCAATAGGCTCTGTATAATAGTAAGAGCTGCTGGTGTTTATTGAGCAATTACTGTATGCCAGGTAGGTGCGAAGCAAATATATATGCACAAAGTGCACTTTGCACAAATTACCTCCTTGAACTATTACTGGACTCTGAAAGAGGATGCTTTTGAAAAAGGGCACAAGGATACAAAAGCTAGCGTTATCTTATTAATAGATAGATTTTGGTGTTGACTCAGAAAATGTCTTCATAGGCAAATTGAAACCGAGAACCAGGCAACTATCCCCAAAACTGCATTGCTACCACCTCTGAATTACTTCCCCCAACTCCCTCATACACAGACACAATATCTGTACACAAACACATATACAAATAATAGCCATTGTCCAGATTTACTGTTCACTGCCTATGCCAGGAACTGTGGCGAGTGTTTTACGTGTATTACTTCAATGACTCATCAACCCTTGGAACAGATACTACTTTTAGCCCCAAGATGATCACTCTGAGACATGGAGAGTAGCTCACCCAAGATCAGAAGTGAGAGACAGAGCTAGAATTGGAGCCTGGACTTTCTGAAATCCAAAATTTACTTTTCTATCCAGTACTCCAAACTTCCTTTCAATGTATTCTCTTCCCATTTCAGTATTTCTAAATTAAGCTTCAGAACTAATGTGTACATTTAACACAGAAAGATTTCTGATAGCCAGAAACCAAACAGTTGTCACGACAGCCATGGAACCCGAGAACACAGGAAATTGTGTGGGGTGTATGCGCCACAGAGTACAGGGCGCAGCGGCCCTGCCAGCGCTGGCTGTGTGACCTAGGACCAGCCACTTGGCCTCTCTCGGCCTCAGAGAGGCTACGGAAATGAGAGAATTGAGCTAAATGATACTGAAATTTCACGCATGTGTAAACTCTGGTACCAGTGAGTGTATACAGGTTCATTCCCCAACTGACAGCCTGGCCGGAGCCCAGTAGCTCAGGGAGAATAAAGGGGCGCACGCAAGACCTCAGCCCACGTGTGCGGTGCATTCCTCTCACTCGCAGGCCCTTTCAGCAGCTCTCCGAAAACACAGGCTGGATCCAAGGTGCCTGTTCCAGCATCACTTCTGTTTACCCCACCATCAGGAGGGTGTCATTTAGCCAGAGCCATCATTCACAGTCGCACCAAATGGTCCATGGAAGAAAAGTTGGTTACAGTCGAAGAACAGATGACAAGTGACAGGCTCTGCTCCTGATTTTTCACAATAACAGAAGAGACCAGCAACTGCCGTGGTGGGCCAACACCCGAACAGACCATCCCTTTCCAAGCAGACTCGGTCTGCCGCTCTCCGCTCCTCTGAGAGGCACGGGGAGCGACCCGGTGAAGGCGCGCCCCCGTCTTCCCATGGATAGTGCCGAGAGAGCACACACGGCGGAGTAAAAATACATCCCTGATCTCCTCTGCGTACCCAGTGCTGCCCAAGGAGGCAGAGGAGGCAAGGGCGGTCATAAGAATGAGCTGAAGACCAGAAATAGGAGAGGGAAGAAGGGACAACGGAAGTGCTCACCAAAAATCAGCAAGAGGGGACAATGGAATGGACCTTGCCAGTCCCCAGGCAGGTCCATTCTGCGTGGCTTTATTTTGGCTAAAGATAGGCAAAATGAGTCTTCTCCAGTGAACCTCTGGGCATGTGTCTGTCGCCTATGGGATGATCAGAAGTTCCAGTCACTGGAACTGGGGATTGTGGGACTTTTCCCAGCCTGCTCTGAGGAGGCAATTAATTCAGTTCTAATGAAAATTTTCTACTGAAAAGGTGGGGTGCAGTTTTAGCAGTTTTTAAGTTGGGTCATATAAAATCACGATTTGTGCATTTTTGATCTACAACAGTGGGAGTATCGTATGATTCAATCTATTGCTTTGTGGGGCCACTGTCCTACATATTGCAAATATAGAGATAAGACAGAGTCTGACCTCAAGGGGCTGCCAGAAGACAGCCCCTTGTGTAAAGAACTGGCTCATGTTAGTTACAACAGCCAAGCAACCTAAGTTCCCATCAACAGACGAGTAGATAAAGAAGCTGTGGTACATTTATACTGTGGAATACTACTCGGCTACAAAAAAGAATGAAATCTTACCTTGTACAACGACATAAATGGACCTAGAGCATATTATGCTAAATGAAATAAGCCAGACAGAGAAAGACAAATACCATATGATTTCACCTATATGCGGAATCTAATGAACGAAAAAGGAATAAAACAAAATAGAAACAGACTCATAGATACGCAGAACAGATGCTGCAGGGGCTGGGGGTTGGAGGTTGGCTGGGAAGGGTGATGGGATTAAGAAGCACAAATTGGTGTTTGCAGAACAGTCGCAGAGGTGGAGATTACAGCACAGGGAATACAGTCAACAATATCGTGACAACTGTGAATGGGGCCAGGTGGGTACTTGAAGCAGCAGGGGTCTGCCCTGTGCATGATCTTCTAACCACTCTGCTGTACACCTGAAACTAATACAGAGTAATATTGAATGTAAACTGCAATTTAAAGAAAAAGAATTGGCTGCCAGTTGGGGGTGTTTGGTGGGATGAGAAAGATGTACAGAGAAAAGTGAGGTGGGGTGCAGAAATGCAGTATGGACGTGGGAGTTCACTTCTTTCGTGAGCAGGAGTCCAGATCGAGCGGAGTCCACACGAAGCCCCTTTCCTTCTGGCCGCCTGGGCACGCGAGGCTCAGCCAGCAAACCCAGAATCTCCAGGCCAGTGTAAGAGCAGGGTGAGTTCTAAACCTGCCAACCTTGACTAGTCTCTTCAGCATTTGTTATTTTTATGGGTCCCTGAATGCTTCCCTTGAATATTAATTTTCCTCAATTCTTTAAGTATATATTAGTTATTACATATTTTTGATTAATATTTGATGGCCGCTTAGGCTGCCAAGAGCGCCCATAAATTTCCCAAGCGGATATCTAGTGCTAGGTGAGTGCGGGAGACCCCTTGTGTGAAGCGAAGACATCAATCACTTTAAGTCCCTGACTCCACACCTTAATGCCCAAAGATATATTGCTAAGAAGCCCATAACAAGTCATTAAAAATGAATGTCTTGTGGCAGTGTTCACGTCTGCAGAATTCAGCAGGAGAGGGCGGGGACCTAGGATGCCGCATAAGCCCAGAGAGCTCCCTAACATATCCTTGAGCATTTCTTAAAACTCCCCCATTTCTCACTCCAGAACAAGCTTTGTAAGTTGTGAGGCCAAGTGCAAAATAAAAATGCAGGGCCCCTTGTTCAAAAATTAGTAAGCACTGGGAGATAGCAAGAGCCATGTGTTAAATCAAGCACAGGACCTTTCTGAATGCGGGGCCCTGTGTGACTGTGACATTGGTCACACCACCGGGAGGCCAGCCCCTCCTCTCTCCCTGTGCCCCCAGTGCTCTCATCTCCCCCTGCCTGGAACTCAGCCTCTGCCTGTAATCACAGTCCACAAAAACAACAGTAACAATAGTGTTCCTTGAGATACTCCAAGGGTACTCTATTTTCATTAACTTTTATTTTCATTAACCCGTGAGGTCAAAGAGGGGTCTTTTCATGAACCCTATAAGTATGAGTGTTACCCAGAGAGATCGAAGCTTGTGAAAGTTAATCTTTTGTGTCGATTTCACAGGGCCATAAGATGTCCAGATATTTCATTAAGTCTTATTCTGAGTGTGTCTGTGAGGGTGTTTGGGGATGAGATTAACATCCGCGTCAGCAGACAGAGTAAAGCAGACTGCCCTCCCTCGTGTGGATGGGCCTCACCTCATCACTTGAAGGCCTGCATAGAACGAAAAGACTGATTCTCCTCCTGCCTGACTGCCTTCGAGCTGGGGCCTTAATTTTTTTCTGCTTTTAGACTCAAACTAAAAATCAATTCCTCCCGGGTCTTCAGTGTGCCAACTGCAAATCTTGGGGCTTGTGAGCCAATTCTAATTAATAGGTATATGATGCATAGACAGACAGATAGATATGTCCTACTGGTTCTATCCCTTTGAAGAATGTTGACTAACTGAAGGTCAAATAGATTAAGTAATTTGCCCTCTGAGCTGTCTCAGAGCCGGTAAGGGGTTGAGTAGTGATACAACTACAATCCACATATATCTGGAGATGACTAAAGCGGTGCTGGATGAGTGCGTGGACTGGCCTGGTTAGGAAGACAGGACTGAAGACGCCCATAAACACCTTTCATCCGTCTGGGCAGAACGAGCTGAGCGGCTGGCGCGGGGAGGATGACGCTGAGCTCGGGCTGGGCGCTCAGATGGAAAGGCTGGGGAGTCCGGGGCTCCAGCCCCAAGGCTGCTTCCAGCAAGACATCCATGCCAGTCGGGCAAGCCCCTGCTCCCAACCCCCAGGCCCTCGTCTGAGAAGAGGGTGAGTCGGACTTAACGCCCTTAGTGAGGTCCCTTCCTTCTGAATATTGAGGTTGTTATGGTTCATTTTTATGAGTTTCTGGAAAAAAAACTGTTTCAGGTGATAGATGTATTTTCTCTTTTTGGTCTTTGAGATGACTTTTGTTTTTTACTCACTGTAACATACCTTATTGTGCTAAAAAAATAATTGTAGCCCATGCCCTCCCATTGTACAGAGATTTGAACAGGGTAAGAAAAGAGATTTTGCCTCCCAACTACCAGCAATGCCCAGAGGACCTACTGTCTCAGGTTAAATTCATACACATTCACCCAAACTGTCAGCCTGATCTGTAGCCTGCACATGTTTTATCAGCCACCGGTGTTCTGAAAGTGGGCAGAATGAGGCAGAGGCAGCTTTGGGGGAACCTGTGTCAGACACCAGCAGCGTCTGCCCTCACGCGCTTCCCTGACCTACCGGAGGAGAATGACTGCCAGACTCCGAGTGAGCAGGGCATGGGAGGTAACCAACGCTTGTGGAGCCCCTTAATTTGCGCCAGTCCCTGAAGACGGCATCTGATCTACATCATCTCATGACAACCTTGTGAAGCAGGAAATACCACCCCCACTTGACAGATACCAACGTGGAGGTCAGAGAGGTGAGACGACTTGCTCCTTGTTTTCCAGCCTCTGAGCAGGAGCAGAGCTCCAAGTCACAGCAGCCCTCCCCTCTGCGTCACATGCTCCCTGAAACAACCCGGGCTGAATCCCAGTTCCAAAGGGAAACACACTCCGGGATGGATTCGGACACATTGCACGTGTCCTGAAGCCACTGGTTTATTTTATCAAATATATTATCTCTGGTCGTTGTTTACCAATACTTGGGTCAGGTCAGGAAACTGAAGGTGAGTAAACTCACCTCCCATAAAGGGAGTTTGTAATGGATATGACTCCAGTTTCACTCATCTCTTAGGGTCCCGGGTCCTGTTCCTTATCAAAGATTCCCAGGGCTGCACAGGAAACTTCATCCTTGTCCCCCTGTTGCTAGGCCAATCCGCCTTCTAATGAGCCCAAAGAGCACCTTCATCCTTGTTCATTGCAACCTCCAGCAGAGAAAATTCCACCTACACGGATAAAATGATCCCGAGTTCCACCAATCTTACAAGATAATCTACAGCATAACTTCAATCTGTCCTACTGTGACCTAAGGCTCTGTTCCCCCAGGGTCCTGAGCATGTGGCGGACATGACCTTGGAACTGTGGAGACGTAGCACAGTGCACAGCCTATCAGGCGCCTGACAGCAGAGACTGTGAGTTTCTCCTCCCTTGTCACACTTCCCACGCAGCCTCACCTCCTCCCTACAGCTCTGCATCCTTCCAGCCCTTTTAACGTTCTCATTTACTTCCTATATTTAGTCCTGTGATAATTATTTAGACCAATGATTTTAAAACAGGGGCCATGTTACCCCCCAGGGAACATTTGGCAATGGCTCGAGACAGTTTTAGTTGGCACAACTGTGGGGGTGCTACTGGCACCTAGTGGGTAGAGGCCAAGGAAGCTGCTAAACATCCCACAATGCACAGGGCAGCCCCCACAACAGACTTCTCCAGTCCAAATGTCAATCGTGCCATGGGTGACAGACCCTGATTTAGACCCAGGATGGCAAGTTTCTGCCACGAGTGCTCTTCCTCCCTGCTCTCCCCGTGTCCTCTGCTGTCACATCTAGTTGGTCAGGGCATTCATTCCCTCTGAGCCCAGTTCTGAACTCAGAATCCTCTCCACACAGGGCTCCAGGCAGCCACTAGCAAGTGATAGGTGCAGAAAGGCAAAAGGACCTCCAGTGGCCGTCCTTGCGTTAGACCCGTTTTGTGTTAGCCACATTTACCCAGCGTGTTGTAACCTTTTTGCAGCAAGGGTCGTGTTTGTTTGTTTGTTTTTAAGATTTCATTTACTTATTTTTAGCAAGAGGGGAAGGGAGAGAGAAAGCAAGAGAGAGAAACATTGACTGGTTGCTTCTCACATGCACCCTGACCAGGGACCAAACATGCAGCTTAGACGTCTGCCCTGACCAGGAATCAAACCAGCGACCTTTCACTTTGCAGGACAGGGCTGCAGGTCCCAATGCCTGCCCCTCAACCAACTGAGCAACACGGGGCAGGGCAGATCGTGTGTTTTATACTCTAGAGTCCCCAGTAGCTCCAAGATGAAGAAGGGAAGTGACAGTGAGAGAAAGAGAAAGAAAGGGAGGGAAGTAAAAAAAAAAGAGAGAGAAAAGAAGGGAAGAAAAAGGAATGAATGTATAGAAAAAAAGAAGGGAAAATAAAAGAGATAAAGTTCAAGGCAAGGCACCACTGAGATCAACATCTCCGAAGTCACTCTAGCAGCCCCTGTGCTTGAGGAGCTTGCTTTGTACATCCTTAAGGTGACTCAGAGTGAGAGGGGCCAGCACCGTGAATTTCCCTGCAGGCAAGAGGTTGACTCCCTGTCACGAGGACCTGGTCCCTGTGCTCCTTGTCATTGAAATTGACCCAGACTCACTATAAGGAACCCCCACCCCCATCTCTCCCCATTCTCCCACCACCCCCAAGTGCAGAGCTCTCTTGCCTCGTGATGAGAAAGAACTGCCATTGGGTTGTCGTTTTCCCCAAAGGCCACGCAAAGTGCCCTGAAGAACTGGATTCAAGTTCTTTCCACATGTGTGTCCTCCTCACCTCGGTGTGGCCTGCCAATTCAGGCAGGGGGTCCCATCTAGCTAATGCTGCAACACATGGCCGACGAGGATGACACGGAGCTAAGACAAAATCCTAAACAGTGCTTACTGTTGATAGAGTCTTGATGGACAGATTTCCAGTGTTTTTATAGCTTAGATCTTCCGAAGAGATTTGGCAGGCCCTTCATATTTCAGGGTTTATAGCATTAAAATGGCACAACCACATGTCTGTTTTGAACTCTTCCCTAATAAATGTGGAAGTGTGGGCAAAAATTCTCGTCTACACAAAGGGCACTCCTTAGAGGTAACAAGCCTTGTTATTGAGTAATCAAAGTGATCGATTTGTTAGAAAGATACTCCTTGAAGGCACGTATAGTTTTTGGCACTGTGTGTTTTAGGATTTTTTTTCCAGCTCCACAGCATTGCCAACCAAACACCCCAGCACAGTCTGCGTCTCGGAGGCTCGCGTGTAGCCCTGCCGGCCGAACCTGCCTGTCTAAGGTACAAAGCGTCAGCTCAGCGTGGCTTCCTGTGCTCAGCTCCCCCAGTGGCCAGACTCACAGCCCCATCCCACTGATTTTTTTTTTTTAAGTTTCTTGAACGTATTCCTATTGTCAGAGTCCATCTGTTACGTCTTTTCATCGGTGGCATATTTGGGACCCCACGTCATGTGAAATTCCACAAAAGAACCTTCTTTGTCCATTGTAAAATAAAGGGATCTCTCTTCTCCCCCCTCTCGGCAAAAGAGAGCTGTTTGGATGAGGTCCCAATCCCTGGAGAGAGGAGGCAGGAAGAGACCATCCTCTTCTGTGGATTTTTACTTAGTTCCTCCTGCCTTTTCTACAGGGTGGCCCGGAATAACACAAATAATTTAACCTCAGTGAACAACTGAGCAACAGCATGCAGAGACTTCGCGGAAGTTTAAAAAGATGTAGCTGAAGTCAGACTACATGTGAATCCAGCATTTGTAGAGCCACGGCATTCTCTGAGAAAATTCTAGAAAAGAAGTCACAGGGCCACCATGCCCTTCACTCCCTTTCCCAGTGACTTCGGAGCTGCTACGTTTTGTGCCCCTTTAATTTCCAGGCAACCAGGCCTATCAGGGCCTGTGTGGGCGATGTCCCTGTGAAACCAAAGGCATCTTTCATCACCTTTGCCTCCTGTAGAGAAGAAACTGGTTCTCATGTTTTCCCCAGCTCAGTAGCTCAGGGCTTTGCTAATCTTGCTGAACACTTCAGTTTTTAGATGGTATATCAATGAGGCATTCAAACAGAGCAGTTTATACACAAAAATTCTGTCTGCTTTGTAAAAGATTATCCTTTTATAAACACTCTGCAGAAAACATAAAAGCAAATAGGGGACAGCACATAGAACAGGAAAGATGTTAGCAGGGAGATTAATGCTGAATGGGTCGAAATGAATGGTGCTTACTAAAACGAGGCCCAGAGACTTTGGCTGCAGTGAGACATAAATAATGGGAATGACACATCGTTTATTCGGGATAATGAGTTGATCCAAAGTAGAGGCCTAGGACAAGAGATTAAAGATTAAATATCCATCTCCTGATGAATATCAGTAGCCAACTTTAACCTTTTCCTTCCAAAAGTACAATTTTACTTGAACAACTATGTGTGCTTATGCTACAGTCCGGAAACAGGATCCCTAGAAAACAACCCATATCATTTGAATCATTTTCTTCTCCTGGAGTAAAACACTCCTCCACATTTCCAGACAAGAGGTACAGTTTCATTTCTGGGCTATAAGCCTCTGGGTGCCACTGTAAGGAAAGACTTTCCCCTCGATGTTCTGCATTTGAGGGCTCTAGCTTAGCGACCCTGCTCACATCTCCTTGTTCATTCGTTTAACAATCAAGCTTTTTAACAGAAAAAGAAAAGTGAGGCTGGCCCAACCCAATATAGATTTCACAGAGCTAGTGAGCTCTGTAGAAAGGCAGAATGAGACAAGCCTTAGAAATCATCTCATCCAGACTCCCCAGGCCACGGTGAGGAAACTGAGGCCCACGGATAGGGTGTGGCCCGGCCACAGTCCCTCGGCCAGTTAGAAGCAGGGCTGGGACTCTATCGGGGCCTTCTGGCTTTGAGCCTCTGCTCTGCCCACCGCACCCTGCTGCCTCTATCCCCTCGCGCTGGAAATAGTGGCCAAAGCAGCTTGCTGGGGGAGCCAGCACCCCACATGCTAAATTAAAGCTCTGAATTCACGCCCCCCCCCACCAAAAAAACCCTTATAATATTGGAAGCTCTGAAAAAATAAAGGTTGGAAACAAAAAAAGGGGGGGATGGAAGGAATTGGAGCAGTGGGGGCACATGTAGAAGAAGAAGGTGCAAAAGGAGCGGACAGCAGTCTCAGATGCTGGCCCTGCCAGCCTCCAGCCCCTGGCACGATTTTGGAATGGTCCATTAGTGGCCCTTCCTTCTCAAGGGACAAGAAGACACCAGGCAAGAAGTAACTGTGTGGCTTGCCCATTCCTGGAGCCATGTAGCTGCCCACTATTCACAAACCAAGACCAGGAGGGGTTTTGTGTGTGTGTAGCTAGTAGATACTAGTGGACTGGAGAGAGCAATAAGTTCAAATTCGGCATGAAGGAAGGAAGGGAGGGAGGGAGGGAGGAAGGGAGGGAGGGAGGAAAGAAAGAAAGAGAGACAGAGAAGGAAGGAAGGAAGGAAGAAAGAAAGAAAGAAAGAAAGAAAGAAAGAAAGAAAGAAAGAAAGAAAGAAAAGAAAGAAAGAAAGAAAGAAAGAAAGAGAGAAAGAGAGAGAGAGAGAAGGAGAGAGAAAGAAAGAAAGGGACACAGGCCACCAACCAGGCGTGGGCAGGAGACCATCACAGGTTACTTCCACAGCTGCTCACCTACAGAGAGCAAGGTCGGGATCTGGCTGGTGTCCCATGTGATATCAGTTTGGTGGTTTCAGTCTATGCTCCAGGGAACGTTTGTCTCGGTGCCAAACCAACGTGCATGCACGGTTGGCAGGCTGTGCTCCAGAGGCCAGCGATGAGGAGCCCTGGAAGTGTATCCATTTTCACTTTGCAAGTATTTGCATGCCGACAGCCTGGCCTTCACTGCTCTTTAGAGAAAGAGAGGAATTTATGCTTCAGAGAGACTGTTTTGAACTCTCTTATCCCGCATGAGGGTGGTGGAGCCAGTAATTCCAATCCTCCCATTGTTTCTCCTTCGGTGACACTCTGTAGTTCTTCATCTTGTCAAAGGCAGAAACAATCAAATTACTTCTTAGCTAATAAAGCTATGCAGGGGGCCACCCACCCAAACTCAGCAGGAAACAGTTCTTCGTGTGACTTGCCAATTTCCACTTCGATGGGATAATCAAGAGAAAAGGCAAGATATTCATGGGACGTGCAACTACCATTTTGTAGAAAGAAGGATATGTTGTAGGATAGAGAGCTTTAAAAACGGGGTTTGCAAGAGAGGCCGTGATAAACTCAAACCTTATTGGAGCACTGAGCTTGCTTGCTGGGCGCTAAGGACCTAGGAAGGCGCACCAACCCCCCAGCCTCCCTAAATTGAAAGAGCACCCACGGGGAAGTCACCAGTGAACAGATACACTAATGTTTGTATCAAGTAAGATGAAATACTTGGTGCACGTAATTGTGGAGATAAGAGGAGGGAAGCCATGAGGAGGAGGAAGGTGGTAGAAGGACTTTCTGAAGGAAGCATTAGGTTTCCACTGAATCTTCTCACGAGGTCCGGCCCCAGCTGAGGCGATCCTCGGCAACGAGGGGTAAGGAACGGAGTGTGGCGCTGTGCTAAGGCCGCGCAGGGTCAGAACTCCAGTTGAGCTCTCCCAGGACTTAAAAATAACCTTCAGGCTCCAGGTGTTACGGACACGCCCTTGTGGGTGGAGCCTATTAGTACCTCCGACCTTGAAGATGAGGCAGCCTCCAAAAGTGAGATTGTTGTCTCTTGACCTCCCCGGAAACGTTTTAGTGATTTGTAAAAGCAAAGGAATCCCCAATGCTCAATGGTGAGTTGGGCTTGAGAATTTCTCTCAAGCTGGCGTTTGAAAATGTCCCTCTGCTAGTGAGTAGCTACTGAGGCTTTATAGGCACTCCCTGAATTGGCTCTTTTTCTCAGATTAACAAATTCTCAGCAAATTATATGGTCATTCTCATAGCTCCCAAGAGACCTGCCCCTGTGGCTGGGAGCCTACATTTGTCCTCAGGGCCAAAGTTACTGACACACAAGGGGATCTTGATAGGCGTAATTCCTATTTTTCCCAAAATATGTTCACTGAAAGAAAAGGATCAATATTTTCATAGATAAGTGAGAAAGAAAACAAAGTCCCTTTTATGGCTAAAACAAGTAGTGAGTTCTAGAAGGCACCAGATTCCAACACATTTCCCCCATTCTGGGCCTGCTTCTAAGGTTGGTTTGTATTAACAGTTTAGATTATTCATAGTTAATTTTCAGCACCTAACATGGTGGCAGACATACAGTAAATAACTGACAAAAAGAAGTTTCTTAAAAGACATACTGAATAAACGATACTTATAGCGGGCAGCACCCAACCCCAGAGAAGCCAGTTATGAAAGATCAGGATCTGTCTCCCGGCAGGGAGAGTGGCGAGGACTAGGGAGGGAATCGAAGCCCCCAATAAGAGGGCCACAGCCCTCCAGGTGCTCTGGACTGCGAGGGAGAGCTGGGATAATAAGGGAGGCTGTGCGCAGGGCGTATGCGCGTGCACTCCTGATGCTTGATCTGGGCAGCCACCCACAGTTCCACCCTGCCTTTGCCCTGTCACATGGGCCTTGACGTCGTCAGCTTCCACGAGTATTCATTTAAGGACCAGACGGGAGAACAAAGCAGAACAAGCTTAAAACCTGCAGCAAGGCAGACCTGGAAAAATGTAGCAGGGACAAATATTCAAATTTCATGAGGTACATCCATCCCTTCATCTGCATGAAATTTATAGGTTGAAATCCATCCATTTCCAGGTGTTTGAGTGAGTATGCTTCCACTATTCATCTGTCCCTAAGTTAGGGACAACCTACTTCATAATATTTGTGTAGCATCTATTTTAAAAGAATCACCTGAGCAAATGTGGAAACGTAAGAGCTGCTACATTTATGGTAAATAGACCCCAAAGGCAAAAGTGATGGGGTGTCGAACAGTGCTTTGCAGGGTCAGGACCCAAAATGGTTCTCTTGTCGGAAACCCCAGGCTGCTCACTCACTTTGTAAAGCAGCAATGGACACAGAAATGCAGCTTTAAAAATCCAGGGATTTCAGGATTAGAGGTATCAGCTAAGCAAAAAAGCTTCACCTTCAGCCAAAAGGCTAGATTGATTAGGTAAGGGAAGGGGAGGCTCGGTGAAGTAGAAACACGGGAGGAGGATCTCAGTTAGGTCCTGCTGCTGCCAGGAGCAAACTCCCCCACCGGTGCCGGAAAGGAGGTTCCTTTTGGTTTGGTTTGGTTTTCCCTGCTCCTATTCGGCCTCAGGAACCAGCAGAGAAGGGCAGTCCCTCCCTGTCGCCCAGTGCGTGTGCCCCAGGTCATGTCTTTGTCCCAACAGCAGTAAAAACCTCGCTCTTTTCTTAGGAAAGAGTCACAAATAAGCCAGGCTAATCCAGAAACAAACTGAAACTGTTTCTTCTCAAACTGTGTCTATTTCAGAACTCAGACAGTGATTTCTGGGTGGTGACTGAGTACTCCCGAAGTGCTTCTGTGTCTGTGCCATTCATGCATTGTCGGGATTCACGTTTCTTTGCCATCAGATGATACATTTTTCTTCAAAAAATATTTCTAACATCCTTTTTGTACTTTGCTTTTACAAAGTATGTTTAACTGTTGGACTGTCAATAATCTGTGAATATTCAGTGTTTTTAATTTTTTCTATAATATTAATGAGAAATTTAGCAATATACTATACTATGTATTTATTTTAAAACGTTGACTTGGTATTTGTAACTAAACATTTTAATCAGAGTAATACCAACATTTTCATTAAGAAATTTTCCAGAGCAAACTTGATTGGTTTTTAATGGTTTCACTATAATATACCTAAATGTTACTTTCTTGGTGTTTATCTTTTTTTCAAAATTTTTATTGTATTTTTTTTCCATTACCACTTTATCTGCTTATACCCCCTTCTCCCCAACCACACACACACTTCGTGCTTAGAGTTTGCTGAGCCTCTTCAATCTCTGGGTTGATGTCTTTCACCGGTTTCTTGGAAGGTACTTGACAATTATTTTTCAACTGTTGCTGCTTCTCGTTGTCTCCCGTCCTTCTGAGACTCCAAGTACACGCGGTTAACTGCGTTCCATCTCTCTCTTTTGTTCTGTCCAATTATTTTTATTTTCTTTTTCTTCCTGGAATCCTGTTTAGCTATTTCCTTTGTACTTATCTTTGACTACACTAATCATGGCTTCTGCTACATCAAGGATGCTATTAAACAATGAATTCTTATTATCAGATATAATAGTTTTAGATTACAGAATATCTGATTGATTCCTTTATGTAGACTCAAATTTTCAATCGATCCTGTCCATCTTTTCATCCCTTTCATACATCTACTCCTCCACTTTATTTAATATGTTATAAAAGTTATTTTAAAGCCTTTGAGCTAATTCCAACACCTGGCTCATCTATGGATTTGCTTCTATTGCTTGCTTTTTCTCTTGGTTGTTAGTCATGTTTTTCTGCTTCTTCACATGCTTCATAATATCTTACCATATAGCGAACATCATCATGTGTGAAGGGCCTTAGTGACTGAAGTCTCTGTTATTTCCCTCAGACGCTTTGCACTTTCTTCTCAAAGGCAGGTAGGGAGCGAGACAGCTCACCTTGATCCAATGAGGAATTCAGTCAACTTGGAGCTAGATGGCAACTTCAGTTAGAAACAGCCCACCTCTGTTTCCAAGTATCTCAAGGAGAGTGGAGTGTTTTCTGCAGGCCTGTAGGGAGGGTCCTCCCAGCACTTTAAGAGATGAGACACTTCACTCTGCGTTCCCAGCCCAGCCTCCTAGCCTCTGGGGCCACCGTAGCACTCAGCAAATGTCCCTGGGAAAACCTTGGTGAAGACATCTGAGGCTCTCCCAGATCCCAGCGTGGTGGCTCCCTCTACCCACTTGTCTTTCCCCGGTTGAGTCCCTTTGTCTAGGCCAAGCCTGACTGACCCTGAGCCTAGGACCATATTTGTAAATGTCTCCAGGCAAGAAAATGGCCAGTAATCTCAGCCAACCTAGGAAGAGAACTCCCCTCTGGAATTTTAGTTTATGTAATAGTTCTTGCTTCCTGGTTCTCCAATGTCTTTGAAAATATATTCTTTTTGCAATTTATCTCATTTCTTCTAGTTATTACAGAAGTCAATGGCCTCTCACAATATCCTACTGAAAAGCAGAAGTTCCCACTAGTCCAAATTAATTCTACAAATAATTTTCAGCATAGAATAGAAAAGTTTTTCCCAATATTATTCCATTTCATATTTTACTGACATGATTTTTATCTGGTTCAATTTTTCCATGCAATTTTACCAAAAAAATGATTTATTGATCAGTATTTTTGACCATATGAATGACATCATTCATAGCATCTGCCATTGTGAGTTCTCATCTGTGACTGTAGTTTCTACCAAGTTTAATTTTACCCATTCAAATTGTACAGATCTAAATTTAGTTGGGAAGATTCCATTCTTTAGTCAAGTTTTAGGTTCTAATATATTTACCAAGTGCAGTTTTAGACACTGTAATTTCTACTTTGCATTGATTATTTTTGCCAGGAATATCCATCAAAACCTCAGTAAAAGACTGATGATATGTACTTAAGTCTTGCTTAATTTCTAAGAAAATTGTGTGCAATCCTCCTCAAATGGTCCTGAATTTTTTAGATTCCTGAATTGGTCAAGTGCATTTCCAATACATTTCTTTTACAAGTCTCAGTCTGCATAGAAATAGTACCTGGTGTTGGCAGTGCAGAGCACACGCGAAATGACAAAGTCGGAGCGGAGGGCCTGTACTGCAAAGCAAGACCAGCATGCCTCGCACCATAGTTGGAACATGGAGACCCCAGGAGCTGAAGCAGCTCTAAGGGCTGGAGGCGAATTCATCTCAACTTGTTTTGTCTGTGCTTCTCTCCATGATTCTGCTCTCACCTCCTCTCTACCAAAGAGCTTCCTCTGGTGAATCATGAGTGTTCTACTCCCTCACCACTTCAGATCTCCCAGAGTCCATTATGGCGGTCCTGGTCCCTCTCTCTGTATCGTAACCTTTCTGCTTTAATCCCCGCGCCTTTCTTTGATATGATGTCTGGGTTCAAAGTTCTGAGAGGAGAAATGAGACTGGCCAGCCTAATGTAGTCTGAGGGCTCCAAGGACCCAAGTTCAGGAAATGTAACTCTGGCACGTCTCTAACCCAGTATTTCTCGGTGGGATCCGCAGACCACCTTTGGGTCTGAGAGTCACCTTTCTACCTTCCACAGCGCTATGTCTTTCCCCTGAGTTATACTTCCCTCAGGCATACGGGAAACCAGGCTAGAGGCTACTGGGCTCCTGGCAGGCCTGCCCCACCCTGTACCACACACACAAAATAAGCGCCCTGATGCACCTGAAAAAGATCCAGTGTGGGTTCAAATCCCAGTTTCACCACCTACAAACTGATCCTGAGTCCCTAAATCCTCTGAGTCTTCATTTCCCTATCTATTTAATGAGAAAGTGTATCTGCTGTACAGAAAGAAATGACATAATATATAGAGAGAGAGCCTGACACAGAATGAGTCAAGTTCCTTTTCTTCTGAGGGCCGGTCCACGGTGTCACCTTCACACATGCAGAGGATACTCGGTACATAGTGTGTGGCCGGGACCAAGCAAAGCGCATGAGATGAACCCAGGAAATAAATGAATGGATTTGCCAGCAAGAGACACTGTTATTTTTTTCCTCCCTGCCAAGGCTTATTTTCCCAGAGATGCTGCATTTCTTTGGATAACTCAGCAACCACTCCATCCAGATATAGTCTCTCAGGCGGGCAACATGTTTACAGTCAAAACGCTCACTTCCACTTCAAGTTTCCAATCCCCTGCTGCTACTTTCTGCAAACTTAATTAATTAGTTGCAGCTAACATTTGTTCAACCTCATGCAGCAATTGGGAGACTGAAGGAAACGAGCTCTCATAAATTAAAAACATTTCAAAATATTGTCTTCTCCCAAGAAAACATTTCTTTCTTTTTTTTTTTAAATTCACACTCCATTTGGATAACTTCAAGGTTTCAAGAGAAAACAAACAAGGGCATTCCAATTAATGTTGATTGTCTTTAACTGTTTCACGGCCGTGGGTCTATGTTACCACTCACTATCTTATGCACTGTCATCCCTTTAATAGATGTGCACGGGGTCCTCCACCTATCGCCTTTGTGATGCTTAGGTAATTGTATCACATTCGGTCCTGGTGTGACGACGCCTGCCACATACTCCATCTGTCGGCAGATGAAGATGTGCCTAAACCCTCAGTGATAATGTTGTCTTAGAAAATTAAAAGGTCAAGTGCCATACTGAAGGCAAGCAGGTACAACACATTTTTCTTTTTCTTATTGATTTGTTTGTTTTACTACCAAGACATACTGCGACTAAGTTACAGGAAGAGTGGCTGGGAAATGGGCCTGCAAGCTAACATCGCCCTATCCCAAGAGATTAATCCAAGGGTTCCCAACTGGGTGTTCTGGTCTGCAGGCCTAAGAGCTACGCGCTGAGTATGTGTGACCTGTGAGCGGAAGCTCCTCCAATGACCGATGAGTATGAGACAGTGTCCCAATTGCTACTCTTCCAACACCTGCCATGATTTGGGGGTAGCATGTCCTTACAGAAAAAGGCTCCACAGTATTGGCTGTGTCTGCAGTGCGTGGTGGGTGAGGCACTCTGTACAATTCTGTGGAAACGCAACTTGCCGCTGTTGCTGCTGTTATGAGCAACGTGGTAGCAAGAACCCGGAGTTTAGTGACCTGAGTCTTAACCACAGCTTTGCTCATTGAGTACTACTGATCGAGTCATTGCCTGGGATATGAGAGCGAGCAGGCCAGGGTGGTGAAGAGGGACATGGTGTGAACAGTGACAAGTGGAGGAGACAGTTTTGGGGGATGCTTCTACGGGTTTTGTGAGACTCCGATAGAATGGCCGTGACTGTGTGGAGTGGTCACCAATTTCTTTTCCATTGTATTGTCATCTTTTCTGTACTGATAATAATTATGAGATTCAAAAATATGTCACAAACACAATTGTTAAGGATCATTGCTTGGTTATACAATGGTAGTAGAAGAGAACAAAAGGGGAAACTTCAGAATGCATAACTCCCCTAGTCAGTGTGGCTCAGTTCGTTGGAGCGTCGTCCCACAAATTAAGTGTTGTGGGTTTGATCCCCAGTCTGGGCACATACCTGGGTTGCAGGTTTGATTCCTGGTTAGGGCATATATGATGCCCCCATCCAGGTGCGTATAGGAGGCAACCAATCGATGCTTCTCTCTCACATTGATGTTTCTCTCTCTCTAAAATCTATAAAGATATGTCATTGGGTGAGGAGTAAAAAAAAGAATGCATAAACTAAACCTTTAATGACTAAGTCAGTACCTTCTTTTCTAAAAAATGTGAGGGTGTGAATGTTTTTAGAGATTCAGGTCAGCACTAGAAAACAAATCAAAGCTACTATAACAGTAGAAAAATCTTGGTTTAAGTTTGTATAATACCAATAGTTATTTATATAATATCAATAGTTATTTATATACGTGGAGATAAAATTATAAAAGTATCTCCACTTATACCTAACTAGAATAGACATGGTAGTTAGTATAATTTTATATATCAGATTATGTTTATTCTAATATGTATTTGCTTTTCCTCAGTTTTAACACTGTCTTGCTTGTGTGTGTGTGTGTGCCCAGAGACTGATAGAGCAAATCTCTTTCTCTACATATATAACATATTCATGTATATTTTATATATTAGTGTTCAAATAGAGATAAAGATGTAGAAATACATCGGGTTGGCCAAAAAGTTCATTTGGTATTTTCTGTAAGATGGCTCTAGTAACGCTTAATTGTCTTTAACTTCATTCAAAACAATTTTGTTCGGTTGTATTGTGACAGGTGTCCTATCAGCACACATTAAAAAAACTTATCAAAATCGGTGAACTTTTGTGTAGCTATTTTAACATTGAAGATAGAAGAAAATAAACAACATTTTCAGCACATTATGCTTTATATTTCTCTACAGGCAAAACAACTAAAATGCAGAACAACATTTGTGCAGTGTGTGGAGAAGGTGCTGTGACGGATCGAACGTATCAGAAGTGGTTTGTGACGTTTGGTGCTGGAAAGCTCCCCCTGGGGGATGCTCTATGGTAGACCAGCTGACGTTGATGGCGGTCAAGTTGAGACATTAACTGAGAACAATAGCCAACGTGCTCAAAATGCCCAATAAAGTTATTGGTAAAAATGAAAAATGTGTCTTTTATTTTACGAAAAAAACTAAACAGACATTTTGGCCAACCCAATAGCATAACCTCTGTCTCTCATCATGCGTATTTTATATACATTTTATATCTGTGTGTACACACATACCTGAACAAGAATATACAGAGCAACCTCCACATATAGAAAGGGGGGGCCCAAAGCACAGACCATTAGTTGCGTATCAGTTTTCAATAGCCCCTCTCCTTACTAAGACAACCAGACTTTGTTGAGGATGGAAGCATGTCCAACTAAGAGAACAATATTTGCCACATTACTTGCAAATAGGCGTGACTATATATGTCACTGCTGACCAATGAGAAGTAAGCAGAACTGGTGGGGCGGAGCTTCCAGGAAGCATGGCAGAAGCAGGGCTGATTAGGTTGGCAAGCCCCTCGCCTTTTCTCTTCTCTCCTCGCACAGGCACTGTACTTAAAAGGCATCAACCCGCTAGGGATTCTGAAGTGACAAATCCGTGCTGAAGATGGCCAAGTGAAAAGGCAGAGGGAGGCTGAGTCTCAGCTCTTATCGGGTTTGGCCAAATCACCTTTGGATTACCTGCCTCCATAATTCTTATATTCAAACTCCTATTTTTCTCCAGCCATTTCTTTTTATTTACAGTTTGAAAATAACATGGGACGTCACTGTGAATCAAAGCATAAATACACAAACACAATACACAATCCAAAACAGATGTACAGCGTTCAGGTATGAACCAAAGGGAATGTTCATTCTCATACACAGAGATCTGCTGCGTGCGCTGTTCCTGGGTTGTCTTCTAAAGATGGAAAAAATGACTTTGGTCATCAAGACTGCTGTGGCCATATTAGACACTGGACTATCTACGCCACTGTTTGGAAGCCTCTATTCTTAGCGGTCAAATATAATTCCTATCGGATGCAAGAGGAATATTGATCTTCATCCTCAAGGCATTTATAGTGTTGCTGACAAAACAAGATAGGCATTTATGTTTGACCTGATTAAACAACATAGACATGTATACGGATTGAGTGCTTCACAAACAGTGGAACTGTAAATGCTACAGGAGTTCAAAAAAGAGGAAAATGCACACTGGATTTTTTGAAAAACATCTTCACATGGAAAGGACCTGAGCTAGCCCTAATGCCCGGGGAGATGTTCATCATTAGAGAGTGGGTTCCAGGCAAGGAGAATAGAACAAATTCAGACACAAAGAGGGAGGAGCAGCATAATTTGCTCAGTGACTAGACCAGGATGCAGGGTAACTGAACATGAATTTGAATAAGTACGATGCAGCTAGGAGGCAGCAGCCTTGAAAAATCAGGCTGTGGAATTTGGATTTGTATGTGACATGTGGCTGTTAACCATCATTTCCTTGTGTCTTCCTGGCCCCTTGGCTACTCTCTAGTCTCATATTTCTAACTGCCTATTAAGATAGTTCCACAGGACTTCCCAGGGTATACCATCCCAGGTATGATCTGTTTACAGATAGAACTCACTGCTTTCCTTCATCAGGAGATCACTGCCATTATCAATCCTCCAGCCTTCTAGTACAGAAACTCTGGAGCTGTCTTTGACTTATTTTCCCCTCCCAACTCCTATATCCAATACCACCTCGTCCCATCTTTCCTTCCTTCAAAAATGTCCCTTGAATTCATTTCTCTGTATCCATTTCCACCATCACCATCTGGGGTTCTCTTTTGAACCCTGTCTCCGGCAAAAGCCCCCTAATAAATCTCCCTCCTGACAGCTTCTCCCTGCTGTAGTGACCCTATAAATCACTGCGAGAAAAATCTTCCTAAATTACTACTTAAATCGTATTACCCCGTTCCCCATCCCACACAGTCAGAAGCCTATATTCCACTCTGGAACTTACAGATCTTTCATACTATTGCCGCCAGAGCCATCTACCTTACTGCCCAGCACACAGAACCGCACCAGTGTGGAGTCCTCTGGGCCTCTCAGTGGGCCTGTCTCCTTCTTAGTTCCCATTCTTAGTTCCCACCCACTCCGAGTGTCCGCAGTTTTCTGGTTTTGGTTGTCCAGATACTCTTTATTCTTAGTATTCAGCGAGCTATTCTCTTTCTCAAAGAGACACCGATCACCTCTTTTCTGAATTCCCACCCTGTTAACAGTCTTATTATGCAATATATTACTTCTAATTATGTATGTGTTTCAAGTTGATCAGGCAAGCAGATTGCAAGAGTGTATGATCCCCGGAAAGTTGAAATATTTCCCATCAACTCTCAGGGTCCAGTGACCTCTATGCTTCAGTCCCTGCCGGAGAAAATCCAATTGCATAGCCTTCAATGGAGTAGACACTCAACAAGTATCTATCCAATTAATAATCTATGAAACTTCTTTGATGGTGCGTTAGGCCAATATAAACAATAAATACTTGTTGAGGATTTGATGGCAATGAACTGACTGAGGTTTGAAAGTGATGACACCATCAGGGGGACTGATCACTCCTGTGTTCCACGTGCCCGAGCGCCAACTCTTCCAGGAGAGCTGCAGGTGCACTGAAACCCATAGAGCTTCAGGGGTCATAAAAACTAAAGGAAGTTCCATTGTTGTGTAGAATTTATTAGGGTTTAATGACTGCTGCTTATAGTTTGTTGAAACCCCATTCGTGGACAAATTTACCTCCAATTACTGGACAATTCTCTACACCATGTTCAAAAGGCAGTAATTATTTCTAGCTGAAAATGGAAAGGTATGGAAGCAAACCAGCTGTGCCCATCCCAAATACCTAATAAATTCCAAACACCTGTATCATCCTTTTTTATTGATCAGATCCATGTGATACTACTTGATATTTTTGTAGTTTTCTCTTTTGAGTCAAAGGAAATTATTCTGTTAACAGGCACAAAGAGAATACTTACTGAAAGGTGAATCTGAGCAATGAGAATGATATCCTTAAAGAAACAATTCATATTCTTCCTATAGATAATTTATACATTTGCTCATTTCTCAAAAACAGAATATAATGACATTCAATTAATAGATATACACCCTTGAAAGTGTAGTATTATTAAATCAACTACATTGCTTTGTTTTAACAGGCCATATGATACATTAGAAAAACTCTAGATAATGTGTTTTAAAAATTTTCCTTTTATCTTGACATCACTAAATGATTGGGAGTATTCACCATTAAGTTCTTTAATGACAATATCCTTTCTCTTACAAATGCCTTTGAAGTCCTCTGCCGCCTATTGCAAGTATTTGGATACTTCCCCAGCGAGGGAGGGCAAGAAGCCAACACAAGCCACCAGGTGCCAATATTACACCTGACAAATTAGCCACACGACTGGAAAAGGGTGGGTCCATCCTCCTGTTGGAGGTTCATTTCCTCTCATTTTCTCATGAACAGGAAGTCATTGGAATGGGGAAAAAAGCTTTCCTTAAAGACCCATATGACCAAAGGTCTGCACTTATTAACTCTTTGCTAACAAATGACTTGGAAGCAAGTTCAAACTAACCACAAGGCTGTATTTGCAGTGACTCGTTCGACCCAGCTGATAACCTGGGTTCGGGGTGCTGTGATTTAGTTAACACTCAGGGTGTTCGTGGAACAGGTAAAAATGCCCTTGGATGTCACAGGGAACCGTGGCAGCTGACGGAGGAGCAGACCCACCTCATCCTTGCACAGAACTCAGGAAGCTGAAGATTAAAAGGATCTTAACAAGATCCAACCAAAGACATGGGTTAGGGCCAGAAACCTACATAATTGGCCCAATTCGGCAAGATTGATGTAAAGAATTAATCCGAATTTAAAGAATTTAATCAGGGTTGACAGAGATTCCATAAAATACTGCACTCCATATACACCCCTTGGACTGATGACTTGTAACTGTCTCCTGAAGGTCGGTTACTCAGCTTGATGAGGGTTAAATAAAGAATAATGAATGGAATGGTTTCCCGCTGAAAAGTAATTTTAAAAAAGAAATGTACACTTATACTCATCTTAGTGCCATCCCCAGATGCCATCCCAAGAGACAAAAACTGTACAAGGTGTCATGTATTTGTAATGCACACATAATTATTAAAGTACCTCTTATATGCATATGCTCCTTAAAAAGTATTATACGATGACAGAGTGTACAATGTTCTACAACTTGCTTCTTTCACCTAACAACATAACACCGACATCTGTTCCTGACAGTCTATCCAGTGTATTCATTCACTGTCAGTGATAGAGCCAATCAACTCCCTTAATTTTCTGTCAATCTAATATGTAGAAAATGGCAAACCACATTCTTTCATTTTACATTTCTTTTGCCACTAATGAGGTTGAGCATAGTTTTTTAAAAATTTAATCTTCATTGTGTTTTTCTCATTACCACTTAGTCCCCTTGTGCCCTCCTCCCCCCAGCAATCACCACACTGTTGTCCATGACCCGGAGTCCTTTCTCCTTTTCTCTCATTCCCTCCACCCCCCAAACTCCCCCTACCCCACTGGCTGCCATCGGCTCTCCATCTCTGAGTCTGTCTCTGTTTTCCTTGTTAGTTCAGTGTGTTCATTGGATTCCACATGGGAGTGAAATCATGTGGTGTTTCTCTTTCTCTGACTGGCTTATTTCACTCAGCATAATGTTCTCCAGGTCCATCCATGTTACTGCAAAGGGTAAAATTTTCTTCTTTTTTATAGCCGAGAGTCTGTAAAACTACTACTTCACTAGTAAATGACTACTAATTAGTAATCAATAAATTACTACTCCATTATTTGTATTTCATTGTGTAACTGTCCCATAGTTGTTTTATCTACTCATCTACTGATGGACACACGGGCTGCTTCTGTATCTTGGCAACTGTAAATTACACTGCAGTGAACTCAGGGGTGCTTATGTTCTTTCAAATTAGTGTTTTGGGTTCCTTCAATATATTCCCAGAAGTGGGATCACTGGGTTGAAAGGTATATCCATTTTTAATTTTTTGAGTTATCTCCATACTGCTTTCCACAGTGGTTGCACCAGTCTGCATCCCCACCAACAGTGCAAAAGGGTTTGTCTTTCTCCACATCCTCACCACCACTTGTTGTTTGTTGATTTATTGATGATAGTCCTTCTGACACTGACATTGAGCATTTTTTCGTGTGTCTGTTGGCCATCTGTATGTCCTCTTTGGAGTAGTATCTATTCAGGTCTTTTGCCTATCTTTTAATTGGGTTGTTTATTTTTTTGGTGTTGAATTTTGTAAGCACTTGGTAAATTTTGGATATTAACCCCTTATCAAATGTATCAGCAAATGTGTTAGCCCATTCTATGGGTTGTCTTTTTATTTTACTGATGTTTTTCCTTTTCTGTGCAAAAAGTTTTAATTGTTGCAGTCCCATTTGTTTTTTTTCTTTAGTTTTAGAAGATTGTATGTTTCTAGGAATTTATCCACTTCATCCAGCTTGTCCATTTTTTGACATATAGTTGTTCATAAGATTTTCTTACAATCCTATGTATTTCTTTGATGTCAGTTGTTATTTCTCCTCTTTCATTTCTGATTTTATTTGGGCCCTTTCTCTTTTTTTCTTGATGAGTATAGTTAAAGATTTGTCAGTCTTGTTTATCTTTTCACAGAACAAGCTCTTGGATTCATTGATGTTTTGTTTATTTTTTTACACCCTATTTCATTTATTACCACTCTGACCTTTATTATGTCCTTCCTTCTACTTACTTTGGGTTTTGTTTGCTATTCTTTTCACACTCCTTTAAGTGTGAAGTTAGATTGTTTATTTGAGCTTCTTCTTGTTTTTTCAGATCGACCTGTAGTACTATGAATTTCCCTCTTAGAATTGCTTTCCCAGTGTCCCACAGATAATAGGTTGTTGTGTCCTCATTTTCATTTGTTTCAAAGTATCTTTTGATTTCTTCCTTGATCTCATTGTTGACCTATTCATTGTTTAATAACATGTTATTTAGCTTCCATGTCTTTGTATGTTTTTCAGTGTTCTTCTTATGATTGATTTCTAGTTTCATGGCCTTGTGGTCAGAGATGTTTGATATGATTTCAACCTTCTTGAATTTATTGTGACTTGTTTTGTGTCCTAACACGTGGTCTATCCTAGAAAATGTTCTAAGTGCACTTGAAAAGTATGTATATTCTGCTGCTTTGGGGTGAAATGTTCTGAAGATAACAATTAAATCCTTCTGCTGCAGGGGTGTCCAACCCTTTGGCATCTCTGGGCTACACTGGCAGAGGAAGAATTGTCTGAGGCCACACATTAAATATGTTGCAACACATAATCACAAAAAAAATCTCACAATGTTTTAAGCAAATTTACGATTTTGTGTTGGGCCGTGTTCGCCACCATCTTGGGCTGCATATGGCCTCCAGGCCTCAGGCTGGACACCCCTGGTAGTGTGTTGTGTAAGGTCGCTGTCTCCTTGTTGATTTCCGCCGGGAAGACCTATCCATTGAGGTCAGTGGTGTGTTAGAACCCCTGACTATGGCTGTATTTCTGTCCATCTCTCCCTTTATGTCCATCAAGATTTGCTTTACATATTTAGGTGCTCTTTTGTTGAGTACATAAATGTTTCCTATGGTTATATCCTCTTGTTGGATTCTTCCCTTTATCATTATATAGTGTCTTCTTTGTCTCTTACTATAGCTTTGGTTTTAAAGTCTATTTTGTTAGATATAAGTATTGCTACCCCAGCTTTTCTTTTTTCTTTTCTTTTCCATTTGCATGAAATATCTTTTTCCAACCCTTTCCTTTTAGTCTGTGTGTATCTTTCCATTTGAGATGGGTCTCTTGGAGGCAGCATATATATGGGTTTTGTTTTCTCATCCATTCAGCTACTCTATGTCTTTTGGTTGGAGCATTTAAGCCATTTACATTTAAGCTGATTATTGATATATAGGTATGCGGTGCCATTTTATTGTTAGACTGTTTTCCTGTTTTTTTTTTTCTTTTTCTTTTCCTTTCTCTCTTTCTTCTTCTTCTTCTTCTTAAGGCAAGCCCTTTAGCCCTGGCTGGTATAGCTCAGTGGATTCAGAGTGGGCTGCTAACCAAAGTGTCGCAGGTTCGATTCCCAGTCAGGGCACATGCCTGGGTTGCAGGCCATGACCCCCAGCAACCGCACATTGATGTTTCTCTCTCTCTGTCTCCCCTCCCTTCCCTCTCTAAAAATAAATAAATAAAATCTTAAAAAAAAAAAGCAGGCCCTTTAACATTTGTTGCAGTACTGGTTTGGTATTAACAAACTCCTTTAGTGTTTTTCTTGTTTGGGAAGTTCCTTATTTCTCCTTCAGTTTTAAATGATAGCTTGCTTTGCTGGGTAAATTAGCCTTGGTTGTAGGTCCTTGCTTTTGATAACCTTAAATATTTCATGCTACTCCCTTCTGGCCTGAAATGTTTCTGATGTATAATGACAGTGTAATTGGTGCTGCTTTGTAGGCAACTTCTGCTTTTCTCTTGTGGATTGAAGGATTCTCTCCTTGTCTTTAAGCCCGTCATTTTAACTATGACGTGTCTCAGTGCAGGCCTCTTTGGGTCCAACTTGTTTGTGTCTGAGTTTCCTAGACTTGTGTGTCTTTTTCCTTCCAGATTAGGGAAGGGTTTTTTTTTCATTATTTCTTCTTCTCTTGTTCACTGTCTTCTTCTGGTATTCCCATGATGTGGATATTGTTCCGTTTCATGTTGTCTAAAATGTTTCTTAAGCTCTCCTCATTCTTTAAAATTCTTTTTGCTTTTTGCTGCTCTGCCTGGGTATGTACTTTCTACCTTGTCTTCCAAATCACTGATCCTTTGCTTCATCTAACTTACTGTTTATTCCTTCCTGTGTATTATTTATTTCAGATATTGCATTCCTTATTTTTGACTGGTCCATTTTTATGGTTTCTATGTCTTTTTTCATGCTATTGAGTGTCTTTATAATCATTACTCTACACCCACTCTGATCAATGGCTTGCCTCCATTTCATCTAGTTCTTCTGGGCAATTCTCTTGTTCTTTCATTTGGGATCTGTTTCTTTATCTTCCCATTTTGGCTGCTGCTTTGTATCTTCCACCTTAGTTGTTAAACTAATCAGCCATTAAACTGATTAGCTGCTATACTAATCAAGCTATAATCAGCAGTCCAGCTTAAACTCCACAAGGTGGGGCAGATTAATTTCTGTGGGTGGGGTTTTGCTTCCCCCAGGCTGATACCTCTTGGAGAGGAGTGCTATGCCCAGGAAAGGTGGCTTCCGCAGTATGGGGAATGACTCAGCACAGGGAACCAGGGAGCTGTTCCTTCAGTTCTCTCCCTGGGGCCAACAGCCCCAAACTCTCCTCAAGTATCTGTAATCCACTTTGTCCCCCCCCTCCCCCACCGCCCCCTCTGCTAGAGCCCAGGGTAAGTGGCTACAAACAAAATTTTGTGTGTTGGCCATTTAAGAGGCTCTGAGTCTCCAGCCTGCTGACCCTGGAAGACAGAAACCCTGCTGCTTTTCACAGCTGGGTATTATCTGGGTTCCTTTCCAGCTCCAGTGCTGCGGGCTGGGGAGCCCAGCTCGGGGTTTATATGCCTTACTTCTTGGAGCAACCCCCCTGGCTGCTGAAATATCCCTCTGGCGCTTCATCTGCTGCCCGTGGGAGCCCAGCCAGCCCTCTCACATCTCCTCTGTGCTCCCTACCAGTCTTGTGGTGAAGTGGTTTCTTCTGTCTGTCCATGGTTATAAGGCTTCTCTCCAGCTACTGTTCAGTTGGGTCTTCAGAATGCTTTCTCTACAATGTAGTTGTAATTCCAGATTGGTCCTGGGAGGCAGTTAGTGTAGTTTCCACTTACTCTGCCACCACCTTGGATCTATGTCCTGGTGTCTATCACTGGTCCATAGTCACAGAGATTTTCAAAAATCCCTCTTATGACTCTTGGAAGGGAAAGGAAGCAGGTAGCAAAGCTAAGAAAGGGAAGAAAGGAGCTTAACCTTCCCTTGGGTGGATGTCTAGGAAAAAGAGACTCTTCATGTGATCACTGCATCAAAGGGAAGTAAGACGTTTGTTTCCACGCTGCCAGTCACAAAGCCACCAAAAACTCACTTCTAATGAAGAAAGACACCATTCACTCCTACACCGTTATAATATACTTCAAGCCTAGTTTTCAAATGTTTGCTAACCTTGCAATATCTCCTCTGAATTACTTATTTTATACCATTGGCTCATTTTTGTGAGTAATTTATATGTCTCTCATTAACTTATGGGCACCCTTTGAATAATGGATAGTAACCCCCTTTGCTGTAATGTATAATTTAAATGTTTTGTCCCAATCTGTCATGTCTCTTTTAACTTTGTGATTTTTTAAAACATAAAGTCAACTCTGTCAGGTTTTTCTTAATGGTCTCTGAATTTTCCATCTTTTTTACAAAGACCTTCTCACCCAAGATGATTTTTTTAAAGGTTCATTCATAGTTCCTTCCAATGCTTGTATACATTTGATCTCTATTTTTGGAGCTTTGTTCCATCTGGAATTTACTTTTGTGTATGGTATGAGTCCACATGGAGAGCCAGTTGTCCCAACACCATTTACTGAACAGTCTATTTTTTAGCCACTGATTTGAAATGCCTCCCTAGTATCTGTTAAATTCCTCTATATTCTTAGATCTGTTTCTGGACTCTAATCTTTTTGGTTAGTGAATTTCTCTATCACTATATTTGTATATGAATTTCATCACTACAATTATGTATTGCTTAAGATGAATAATTTGTTTTGCTAACTACTCAGGTAAGTTCCCATTGACTTTAGTTTCTGTTTGTTTGCTTTTCATGGCTATTGTCATGTGTTGCCCTTCCCCATGAACTTGGGAATAGGCTGTTCCAGTTCCATTAAAATCCCATTGGAAATGGGATTGCATTTCAATTTATATAAAAAACTGAGTGAAATTTTACATACTAAATGCATTTGATTTAAAGTACAATTAAAGTTTCATAAAATCAAATATTTTATAATACTTTTAAAAGTTAAACCAGTATAATAAATGGGATTTTTGTCATTATTCCTGTTTTATCAAGACTCTCAGGGGATGGAAACTCTTCTTTTGGATTGGCCACTCATTCAGCCAGACAGTAACAATTCTGTGCTAGGAAACTATAGTATGGGTCATGAGCACACAGAGAGGTGCGCGGCATAGCCCAGGTCTTTGGAAATGCATATCTAGTTCTCCAGATAAGACATGTATACCTACATATACAAGACATTTTGATATATGCAATTTACACATTGATATAAGGCAGCTTATATTAAGAATCAGATGAGTTATGTCCACATTAAGAGCACCAAGAGTTCAAAAGCAGGAGATTCATGGTTGGAGAGTTCAGAAGGTCTCTCTCTCTCTCTCTCTCTCTCTCTCTCTCTCTCTCTCTCTCTCTCTCTCTCTCTCTCTCTCTCTCTCTGTCTCTTTCTCTCTCATTTTACAGAAGAGAAGGTCAAGGCCCAATTAGGTTAAGTCACAGAGCTCAGCAGTAACGAAAACACCAGGTCTGCCGAGTCCCATTCCAAGGACCCGTCCACTGCATCAAGCTCTCGCTCCTTTACACACTTATTTGAGGACCAGTTTTGAATGATCTAGAAATCTGTATCTGTGAAGCAGTAGTGTCCTTTAGAAAACTCACATTTATAACTGTGTCAATACTACAAACTAGTGTCTCAAACTCAGCTAAAAATAAAAAGGTTGCAGTCAAACAACTCCATTACAAGGGTGTCTTTTGATCTAGATGACATCAATAACAGATATTAATGATGTTTCACTTTTTGACCAGTGGTTTTGACATTAGAACACATAGCCCGTGTCTAGGTAATAAAATGGGAGGGAGGAATATTTTTGTGCCCTTCCAGGCAATTCGTCCCCTTGTCACATTTTAAAGCCCTCAGGTAACAAGCCCCAAGACCCGCAGGAACCTTTACACCTGCGGAGAAGAGATTTCTAAGCTCGACATCAAATCCACTTTTGATTTTCCCTTGAGTTTGTTTCTGTCAGTGTTAGGCAGGTAACACATTTCAGCTTTTAAGCCATGAAGTGATCTTTTTTTAGAAAAAAACCCCCTGCATTCACAGCTTTAATCTTATATTTCCATGCGTATTGAGTTAAATGTTGTAAAACTATCAATTCTGTCAAAACCTAGCACAGAGAAAACAGGACAGCATGCAATCTTAATGTCCAAACTGACTAGTGATTATCAGAAATTAAATGTGCAGGAATTCGGAATCTTTTTTGATCTGAGATGTCTAGATAACTTTTGTTTTTCCATAATTGTATGAGGTTCCTACATAGTATTTAAGAATCAATTATATTGCAATTGATGTAATTAACTCTAATAATCCATTAAAAGTCAGTAGGAGGGCTATTCAAGTCCATAGAAAAGAAGAAGTATATTATGAAGGTGTTATTAACCTATACAGAATTTTACCAGACATTTTCTTTTCTTCCATAATAAATACACAGTGGTTAGGAAGGCTGTCATTATAATTTAATGCGGACAATAGCCCATCACTTCTTTCCCCATGCAACCCTTAACTAATTCCATGTACCGAGCACAAGTAAAATGAAACCTTTCTAATCAGGGTACAGGCACATCAATCATCTGTTAGTCCCTGATTAAAGAAGAGGTCCTTTGCCAGTCTAGTGGAAGAGATGTGGGGACTAGCGGAAGTTTCAGGCTCACCCTTTCTGTCGGCTGACAAGTCTCAGTTTTTGGTGGCTGTGTGTACATTGCAACTAAGCAGAGAGTAAACAGCCACGGAGAAAGTTCATTTAGCAATACTCTAGCAACCATTCCACTGCCATTGGAAGCTTGGCTACGTGCTCCCTTGAGCATCGGATGAACTTTGGAGCATTCTGAACCTTTTAAATGAAGTGAGATGAGAACGACTCACCTTCACAGCATTCCACATGTCCACACTAAAACAGCCAACCTCCACAGAGCTGGCCTGGTCATCCTTGGGACTCCAGGTCACAGGGTAGGTCCTGGGGCTCAGCTCGCTTCCCAGGCAGGCCCTCTCCATTTCCAGGAAAACGAAGTCAAGTGAGCACAGTTTCAATCACAGGTCACCTAACAAACCCACTGTCCTTTTCTGAAAGGGCTCTCACCTCTCACCAGGTCGCAGTTCTGCTTTTCCCGTCTCATAATGAACATGCTGTTCTCTAACATTTGCATGAAAGGACACTTCAGTGTTAGTCATAGCCTTCATACAGACTATCCTACTACAGACTTCATTAAGAATACAGACTGCGTTAGCTTCTCCTGGCTTCACATACACATCATAGCAACTGTCCCCAGCTATGGGGACAGCAATGTTATCAGGAATAACACCTTCCACACAGAGAATAGCATAGGTACAAAGCTGCAGGGCATGTGGGGGAAAGCACCCAGCATGTGGAATCAGAAGACTTGGGATGAGTACAGGCTCAGCCACAATTGGCTATGTGATCCTTAGAATATCATTCGCCTGTCTTCCCATCTGTAAAGTGGGCATAAAATGACCCCACATCATAGGGCCAGTATAAAATCAGCCTCATAACATTAAGTATAAATTAGACAAACATGTGAAATAAGCCTTGTAAATCGGAAAACACTGCAAAATCTGAAACTGTGTTTGTTTAAAGTCACGAGAAGCTCCGAAAGCCAAGGAGAAAAGGAATAAAGCAATCATTTCTCAAACTTTGGCACACACGAGATTCATCTTGGGATTGACTTCAAAGTGCACGCGCCTGTTTCCCAGGTGATTCGGATTCAAAGTATAGGCTGAGACACACAGGGATGAGGGGCTGGCTCAGAATGGATTCTCATCCATTCATCAGATATTTTAAGCACGTGGAAGCCTTAGAGGATACAAACAATTACAAGATATGTCTCAATGTCGATCAGCTTCAGCTCTACATGTAGGAAGAAGACAAGTATTCGGAAACAGATAAAATACAAGGCTGAGCGTGTCAAAGCAGTAAAGGCAGTCCATAAGCAAGACCTCTTCTTCGCGTTCCTACCTGAAGCCCTGATAAGCACACACCTGTGTTCCCTGGAAGGAAACTCTGGTTCACTCCGATGCCTCAAGGACTCGGTTGGTTAGTGCTTTGTGTTCCCTTCGGCACGAACCTCCCTCCTAGGCCCCGAGAGTCAACGTGAGTCCTGGGGTCTCAGCCAGGAGTCAAGGGGAGACTGTGGGTCCCATCTCCTCTCCATGAAAGCCGTGCCTCACTGAGAGGTGACCTCTCTTACTCAAAGGCTTCATCGCAGAGATGGAACAAAGACCCCTTTTCATTCTGGAGAGCTCCTGTTTGCTGTGGCGCAGGGAAAGACTGAACAAATCCACCAGAGGCATGGGCAGCACAGTGACTAGAATACGAGACTTCCCCTCTGAAGGTTTCACTTTGAATCTCCTCCCTAAGGCCAGTCCCAGAGAGAGAATTTGGACACAGCAAAGCAGTGGCTTCAAAGTCACAGTAACTTTCTATGTGCCTGGGAGGAGATGGAGAATGTCACCTTCCTTTTTTCTGAAACTCCCATCGTCACTTTACAGGTCGCAAGAACACAGAAAAAAAAGAGACCTGGTTGGTCCAGGAGTCAGGAGACCTGGGTTGTCGTTCTGCCCCTGCTCCTAATGAGCTGGGTACCCATCTCTTTCTTTGGCCACATCCCTTTCCAAAGAGAAACATTCGGGAGACTGACATCTACTCTGGCTATTTCACAAGGTTAACGTGAGGGCTGGATGAAAAACGTCTTTGAAAAGTAAAAAGTGTCATCGTGCAATACAAGAAATTAACAGGAAAGCCCCAAAGTTAAAATTTCAACCTCCGAATGATTCAATTTGCTATGCCCCTGCCATTGATGCCTTTGCAGACACAGACTGGCAGGCTGGGCTGCCCCGCTGGGTTCTCGGGGACCCACACAGGTGTCTTCGGCTCTCTCCCGGCCTGCAGAAGCTCGGACGTTCCCACTCTGTGCTGCTCTCCACCCCCAGTCCCCACCTGACCGCACAGACCTGGAGGGACCCACGGACCTCTGACCCCCACCGCACTCATGTGACACCTTTGTTCAGGGCTAAAGTCACTTGAGAGGGGAAAAAAATACCTCAACCAGGAAATAAATCTTTTACTGCTATTTCATCCTCCCCTCACGTGGCGCTGGAATATCGCTTTAAAGAACATTCTTGTGGCCTTTCCAGTTCTTTTCCTTTAGGTCTGCAAACAGGAGTAGCCCGTCCGAGGGGAAACTACTCCCCAGCAGAGCAGCTCTTCAAAGGGGACTTCTTCGGGCAGGAAAAGGGAATGTCTGATACTGTGGCTGAATAAACAGACTCATCAAGCCCAGTGCCAGATTGGAAAACCAGGCCCCGTGAGCGGCCAGCCCGCCAGCCACACGCCTCCCGCACACTCTCGCCCTGGCTCTCTCAGCTCTGTCCTTCGGTCTCCCTTCGATTCCCTTGCATCCTGCCACCTTCTTTCCCAAAGGCCTCAGGTCCCTGGATATATGACTATAGTTTTTATTATTATGAATTGACTGATCTAAGAGGCTCCCCAGGTTTTGAAGCTCACTTTTGGATCACACACCATTGCATTATCTTCCCTCGTGAAGTTGGCTGCGTAGGTCAACCTTCACAGACCCCCATGGTCACCACCAACCTTCCTCTGAAAGCACCACCTTTGAACACTCGGTGGTGTAAGCCCTGGGTGGGTGGCCAATAATACTCTAAAACTTCATGGATGCTCCAAAGGTCGTTATTTTCAGGAAGAACTAAAAGATTTCCAGAATCTAAAAGGTAATTGTTTACTCTGGACTTTGAAATCTACCAACCCCATTGACAACTCACCTCTGGGCCTCACAGTCTAAAGTAGGAGTATTTCCAAATATCTAAGCTAAATTTATACTATCATTAGTTTTTCCACTTGAACAACTGGTCATAAGTGAAATTCCAAACTATAGGTCATTAGCAAGGCTTGAGCTCAGAAATTGGAATTTTTTTTTCCATATTGGAAAATTTTTTTCTTTTTAAACAATGGTACTGGTAAATGTTATGGTTATTGAGATAATCTATACTAACCAGTTTTAGTTATTGCTTGTACAGCTATACATGCTCACATGGATGGAGACAATTCTCTGTGACTTTCCCACAATACATTATCCATCCTATCAGGATTTTTTTCAACCATCCAAAAATTAGGTGGAGGATCTTACTCTGATCACTCTGTTCACTTAGTGTCTGAGCCTTTCCTTAAGTACTTCTTTGAGAAATAGTTATAAACTTTTTAAAGTTCAGGTTCCAGGAAAAGTAACAATAGCAAAAGTCAAAATAAAAAGAATGGTTAAAAAAATTACCTGGTCAGTAAGGACCTCTGAGACCCCAGGCATTGTCAACTTTTTCCAATGATAAGTTCTTAACCACTCAACCATATCCACACTTTCCCATCAACATTTGTGCAGACAATGCTGTCTTCTGAAAGTCTAGTTGAGCCCTGCACTATGCATCCATCCATTCTGTGTGCTCATCAGTAATGACTGTGGAGTAATCACAAGAACAGTCCAATTGTCCCTGATGTCATCAATCACCACCAACAAAAGTCCAGACTAGCCACTCCAAGCCATTAGTAAACGTATTCATCTAGTTGCCCTGAGCTGTTTTGTCTACCTTTGGGAATGGAGGAAAAAACTCAAATCCAGCCACTCAGATGTTGACAAACAATACCTGGCTATTCAGAAATATCGCATTAACAAACAAATTTTTGAAACGATTTTTGTATAAGCACCACCATCAGCTGCCTATCAAACTAAGAAGGATAAGAGTCAGTGATTATTTGTAACCAGTAGGAGTTTACCAGGTGCCTCCTCTCCTTTTGACATTCAGAGATAAGGTTCTCAGTTATGCAATCGCAGGCGCAAACATCCCCTTAGACATGCTGAAGAGACAAGGTGGGAGACATTCACTTCAGTCACCTTTGCCCAGGCTGTATTTGTTCTGCAGATAATAAACTTTGGACTTCTTTACCCAACCAGTCATCTTGCACAAACAGTTAACTCCCTCAAAAGTTTCTGTTCCCATAGGACCCTTGAGAAAACAAAATGGAAAAAAAAAGCATGATTAAAATCTACTTTCTTCGGTCAACATTCTAAAATTGAGCAATGTCTCAACATCTTAAAAGGGACTGTCCTGGCGTCAGGTGGAGAGTCAGCAAACTCCCTATTGATCAAATTACTGAAATCAGTAGTAACCGGAGTCAGAATTCTGAGGTTGCAAACCCTTGTTTTGTAACTGTTTCCTACTCCTCCACGTAGCATCGGGAAGCCCTTATCCACACTCTTCCCTTATAAGCAGTGGTTTCTAGCCTTTTAGGTCATGAACTTTTCTCAACCAAAAGAAAAGAAACATAAGCCATATTCAATCTGTGCATTTTCCCTTATAAATTACATAAGTATTACGGTATTGTGTGCATCAAAATATCCCGCATAAAGTTATTTATTTTAGGTGAAATAAAGAATTAAATAGAAGGTTTCATGTGTCCTTTCTGCACTGGGTCACTTTGGATTCTCCATGGGGTGTGGACCTCTTACTTCCGAACCCACTGCTTTAGGATTGCGGTGGCCTGTCTTCTCTGAAACTCAGTCCCCACCTTGCACTAACTGAAACCTGTTTTCAAGAAAAGACCTGCTATCAGTCACGCTCATTTTTGTGAATAAAGACTCATCATTATATTAATGCTTCCAGCAGGATTTGCATTTTAAGTGTATACCTAATTATGAGAGGGAAGCTTTATCTCACGTTAATGTAATATCAGGAATAGCAAAACAGTTCATGATATTTGGAGGATGGAAAATATTTCCTGGTGGTCCTGACATCAGACTAGGGGGTACCCCTTATGTAATGAACAGGCAGGGGCAGCACCAAATTTTGTACCTGAAAAGGTTTCAGGGCCAGCAAGTTGGTTAGAAGGAGGAAGAGCAGGGTTGACGGCTAGATTTTTCCTGAGGCAACCCCAAATTTCTTCTTAAATTATAGGTTCCTTTCGGGGACAGAGCAGGGGAATACTTAGATATTACAGAGGAACAGTGTAAGTCCTCTAAGCCATGCTTGTGACTCCTTCACAGGCAAAACCAAAAACAAATCTTGATAACAAGTTCCCACATGGAAATTCAAAGGCTTAGCAGGTAGCCTCAAGTTGAGGAGTAAGACTTTATAATCTAAAAAAAAAGTCAGTTTGTACCTAAATAATCAATCACACGTGCTTTCATAGAGCTCACAAACTTAATGTTTGTCATGAATTTATGAAAAGAATTTTCCCAGAGGAGCAATAACCTGGATTATTTTCATCTTTGCAAATATTGAGTTGAGGTGCTTTATAAATCTAAGTAATCCATTAGACATATGTATTGATGTAATTCATCAGGCAACTATAAGGTAGTCTACCTGATTTTAAATTATAAGAACAAAGGAAAAGGGGGCAGGATGCACGCCCATCAGCTGTTGAAAGATGTCTCCTGCATAGGTGTATATTTGTGTCTATAGAGAAGCTTCTGTCATCATCCAGTTTACCATCCAGTTGGGCCAATCCGGTGCCCAGGAAAAGTTGCAAAGTGATAAATCTATCAGCAGGCACAAAAGAATGTAACGCCAATACACCAAATGAGTACATGCTGACCAAATGCAGAGCAGGCTATGATTGAAATCTGTTACAAATACCCAGAGAAAGTAGGAATGGGCATTTCAGCTAGATAAATATATGGCATGACAAATGGGAAAAAAAGTTTAATTTAGCAAACCATAAGCAGGGGACACAAGAGTCACTAGTGTGAGACAAGTGTCCGTATTGACGAAATATGAGCCGTGACGTTCAAGTTAACGGACTGATAGAGGAGCCTTGTTGCAGGAGCTAGTTTGGCTTGAAACATCCCCTCCAGAGTCTTTCATGTCCTGTGAGACCACATAGCCGTACAGGCAGAGGAAGGCACGATGGTTTCATGGCAGAGAACGTGACAAGTGTGCACAGGAATTCTGCCTGCCCTTGGACCTTTTCAGGTTCTGACCTTTGTTTCCTCCGTATCAAGGTATTTCTTGTGTCATCATGAGCCTCTTCCCCCAACCCCTCCTCGCTGTCACCCCGGAATGGACATGAACTATGCCCAAAACGATAAGACCTGAGAATTGCTGAACAGCACCAATTCTTCTGTCAACATCCCTGTTCTGAAATCCCCTTTCACTTAACAAACCTAGCTCACCTTCCTTTAATGACACGGAGGAGAAGAAAACTGAGGCAAAGAACCAAATACTTCTCTCCAGAAGATAACGCTCAGGAGGGAAAGTGGAAGCTACCACCTGCCCGGCGTCTCCTGTGCCGTCTGGCTGTCCTCCTGCTTCGTGACTGTCCCGAGTTGCTCTGCTGCTCGGGGCCCGAACTGCTCCAAAGAGGAGGCCCGTCAGGAGCACAGCCTGACTTTGCAACTTCTCTTGCATTCCCTAGCATGAGTTTAAAGGCTAGTTTCAACCTCCAGGCACAGCAGGAACTCAACATGGTGAGCCACAGGTGAATGTCCGCTTTGCTCTGACCATGTTTTAAGGAGGGTATGGATGGATCAGCTCATCAAGCTGATCATCAAGATATGGACCAGAGAGCCCCAAAATGACCAGACCACAAATTATCAGAATAGCTGCTTGTCAGTTTCATAACCAAATATACTTAGTATTGACAGTTACTGTTCAGCAGTTGATTGTAAAAACTGTTAAGTCAAACTAAAGTTAATTAAGCTACATTATAATCTCCCCAAGCCAGAGGCTATACCTGTTTTGTTCAACACTTTTTCCCAGCAGCTATCTTAGTGTCACATAGTAGGTGCTTGTGGTAGCTTGTCATTAAAATGACCACCATCAGTTCCGTCCTTCCTAGAATGCACAAGCCATTCTACTCTTGGGAGGTGAAATCTATTCCTCCAACTCCTGGAATCTGGGACACTGGTGACTGCTTTGACAAACACAAGGTAGAATGTAACCCGCATGACTTCCAAGGCTAGGTCTTGAGAGGCTTTGCAACCCTTACCTGAATGCTTTGTAGCACTTGTGCTGGAAGAAGGAAGAAGGCTGATTACAAAGAAAACAAGAAGTTCTGAGGACACGAAGCTAACTACATGGAGAGGGAGAGAGAGAGACAGAGAGAGAGACAGAGAGACAGAGAGAGAGAGACAGAGAGAGAGAGACAGAGAGAGAGAGACTGACTGATTCCTGGTTAACCCAATGACAGGTATGTAAGTGAAGAAACCTTCAGATGGTTCTAGCCTCAGTCGCCATCTGACTGCGATCCATGAAGGGCTCCAAGTAAGAACTGCCCAGGTGAGCCTTCAAGAACCAAGAGTGATACTAGATTATTGCATTATGTCACTAGGTCCTGGGTAGTTTCTTATACAGCAATGGATAACAGGGAAAAAGTTCTATGTTGATTAATAAAAGAAGCCACTTAGAATAAAGGGTTCCTAAAAACCCCCAATGAAATCCATTAAATAAAGTATGAAGGTGATGTCAACAACATAAATATTATCAGAAAATTGGACAACTCTGTGGATAATTAAGGCCAAGAGGAAATCTGCTACAGAGTAGAGAAAGTCATTTTTTTGAGAGTGGAATTTTCCAGATTCACTAACCATCTTGACTGTATTCATTAGATGATTGCTCAATGCCCTACTTCCCTTTATACAAAGTAAACTCACGATTGTGTTTCAGCCACGAATCTAGGTGCAAAGTAAGAGAAAAACAATTAACTGGCAAGGAACATGGGGAACCAAGGGAAATAGACCTTGCAGAGTCTGATTTTTCTGTGAAGACTCTAACTCTTCTATTCTTTTGATTTTGTAAAAAAAAGATTTTGGTCTGGGTATACTGTGTAAAACAACTAAAAATAGCCCAAGATCAGGGTGGGTGGGAATGGAAAAGAGAAGCTAGATGCTGGGCACCGCCAGCTGCTACATCACCACGTGGCCCTTGACTGTGCTATTGTGCACACGGCTCTCTTCAGCTGGATGCAGCCACCTCCTCATAGTGACGGAAAGATTAATTAGTGACCTCACCCATATCTTCCATTTCTTTAATGGTTGTAACTAAGTCAGAGTCATTCTATCATTATTTTTACCGTGGGCACAATAGGTTTACCCTTGTTTGGTGAGGAAAATAAATTTTCAAGAGGGTGTCTTTCATCTTCCACGGAGCTTTAACTTTGTACCTTTCCAGATGAAATCGCACCAGGATTTGGCCCTCCCTTTCCTTATGGCTGAACAGGTCCCTCCTCACGTTCAAACCCACCCCACCTCCTCTTCACCGAGACACTCCCAAACCTGCCCCAATGTGACCTCATGAACCCCGAATTCCCGAAGAGGTCCCCACTCCGCCAGAGCACAGAGGTAGTGTTCAACACCAAATGAACGAAATACAGAAATGCTTTGTAATTCCACAGCCAACTTGAGAATGCTGTCTAAAACAAAAAAATATATGATTGACAGCCTCCACGAATCCAATGCACTAGACTACTGTCGAATCCTCCTCCTTGTGGCTGTGCAGACAGAACCCAGAGCTCAAGCTTAAGGTCACTTGTTGAGCAAGCAGCTCCTCACGGCCACTCTGAGCAGGCAAGGCCAGCAAATGTCTTAAGCAAGGGCAGGATCTAGGGCAGTTGTTAGGGAGAATTATCAGATTCTATGGACAGGAGTCCTTGAAATCTGACTTAAACACATGAGGGCAACTTTCTTATTTGCTATTGACTCTGCTGTCATCCCATTCGAATCAGTTCAGGACAATTCGTTGTCCGGTACGGTCTGGCACTGGGGATGGGGAACTGATGAAGCTCTGCTCTCCAGGAGCTTTCGAGAGAAAACGGGTTATGGAGGAATGATCACTTGAATTTCCTACGGGACGGACGAGGAACACTTGTGCCAGACATTTTTTTGTTGAGATTCAATAAGTAGCGTCTTTGCCCTAAGCTCCCTTCTGTACTACAGGTCTGAGAGACTGGAAACTACATTTCCCAGGCTCCCTTGCCAGCAGGGCTCTGGGTATCTTCCATCCAGAGTCACAATCCTTGGAAGGTGGAAGGCAAAGGCAATTTTTATCAGTAGCTGCAAGCAGGTGCGTGGGCACTGGCAGACAGCAGACATGGGGCTACGTGTTTGCTTCTGTGCTTCCTCCCGAGAATCACCGGCTTCGGCGCTGCAAGCGGCTGAGATTGTCAAGGGCAACTTGGCTTCCTGGTGATTCCTTCACTTCAGATTTCCTGAAAGTTCGTAACAACCTCCTTGACCATTTCTCCCTGGCTCTCCCAGTGATTCTGTAAACCTCTAATTCCTTACATGCAGTTCCTTCATCGTGGAAATATACCTAATACATATGTCAGAATGGGACAGGCATATTTCAGTAATAAACCCCAAGTCTGAGCAGCATAACAAAGTACAGGCTATTTCTTGTTCAGGATGTAGGCTGAGTGGCTTCTGTCTTGTAGCCACACTATCTGAATACATGTCATCCAAGATCCCTGGGGAAGAGGAGGAGAGAACATAGAGAAAATACAGGCACTTTTAATTCCCTGGACCAAAGTTGGCACAATACTTCTGCCTGCTTACATCCCATTAAAGAATTAGTCTTGCCCTGGCCACATGGCTCAGTTGTTTGAGCACCGATCCATGTAGTGAAAGGTTGTCGTTTCGATTCCCAGTCAGGGTACATACCTATGTTGCAAGTTCAGACCCTGGTTGGGCACTCGAGGTAGGCAACCAATCAATGTTTCTTTCTTTCTCTCTTTTTTTTCTTTCTCTCTATATATTTCTCTCTCTCTCTCTCTGTGTTTCTCTCTCTCTCTCTCTCTCCAATCAATGGAAACATGTCTTCAGGTGAGAATTAAAAAAAAGAATTGTTCCTGTGGCCTCAGTTACACTGCAAGGGAGAGGGGACTACAGCCTCGCCCTTTGCCCAGGAAGAAGAAATGGTTGGGTGAACACATTGCCTGACGTCTGCCATGAGAGGCTTCTATTTTTCAGACTAAACTAGACTATTGTATTGGGTGCCAGATGTGGTGTCCTATAACAAAACCTTAAAATACGTGGCATCGCCTTTGTAGTCGGGCTGCTGGAAGCAGATACATTAGGCTGGGCGGCTGGAGATCGTATCGGCAGTGGAAAAACACTGGGCCACACTGTTGTCTTTAGGAACTTGAAAGTCAGACCACGTGACTCTTGGGCTCGTAGGTGAAAAAGAGCATGTGCTGGTTGTTATTGGCTGCTTTTCACAACACAAGAAAAATAGAATATCAGGAAATAATTAACTGGTTCTTAAACAAAGATGAAAAGGAAAATGGGCACCCTTCTGCTATCAATTCCTATATTTGTCAAGGTAAGTAGAGCTTGCTGGTACAATGAGTGATCTCCCCAAAGTTTAGTGGTTTAACCTATCAACGTTAACTTCTCACTTACAAAAGGTCTAATGTGGATGTTCTTGGTTGGGCAGCTGGCCTGGGCTCCACTCTTTCAAAAGTCATTCAGGGATCCAGATTCCTTCCAGGTAATGGCTCTACATCTTCTAGACATGGGTGACATCAAAGTTGTCCAGCCAGAAGATGGAAAGAGAGGGCAAAGTGTGCGGAAGGGGAGTAGGGAGAAGAGAAAAACTGGACATAGTGTTAACGGAAAACTATAGTGATACACCTCTTTTCAATTCAGCCCGTATTCAACTGATAAGAACTAGTCACATGGTCCAACATCACTGCAAGGGAGACTGGGAAATGTAGTCTTTGGCTGAGCAATTGCTTGCCCCAAACAAGTCTACACGATGGGAGTGGAAGGTAAATCTTCACTGGTCAGACAGCCATCTCTGTCACAATACTACAAAGGTTTGGGTCTTCTTTTTGTTTGTTTGGTTGGTATGCTCTTATACTCTTTCCCCTTCTTTAATAATCTTTAACAGCTTCCTCCTGTTCTTTCCAGCTTCTCTTCCTCTTTACTTTGACCTGTATTTCTGTCTTTTGTCTCTTATTTGATCTTAACTTTCCTCTCTTACTTCACTGTTAATGATCATTAATTGCAGCATTCCACTCTCTGAGCCATGTCTAAGTGCAAGGTCAAGAGAAAAAGATGGGCTGTCATCTTGTCAGATTTGAAAAAGAAGCCATTTCTGTGCCTTTTCCTTCCCAATCAAATCCCATGTGCTCCTTACTTTATAAGTCTAGGCAGTGCAAGGGGGCGGTTCAAGTAAGTCCAAGAGGGCAAACAAAACATATGCAAGATTGCGGGTGCTTTGTACAATACCCTTCCTTGTTCCATGTTCTTCTTCCTTTTTTCAGGCTTCCGACTGGCTTTGGGGGAAAAGTTCCAAGTGTTCGGTTGTTTTCTCTTTATTCACTTGTTAACTGAGGACAGTCACGTATTGATAGAGACCAGTCATCACCACTCGGTGAGTCGGGAAAAGGTGGTTCAGACAGTTTTCAACTGTCCGCTAACACAACCACAGTATTTCGGGGGTTTACTTTCTGTCGCAGAGGCTACCACTTCCACATGTTTTCAGTTTGAGGGAATAAATTTACATTATTGAAAATGTGAAACTGGAACGTGCTGTAATGTGCACAGGCCACACTCCTCCCTGAGGGGTGGCCAGCACGAGTAGCTATTTCTTCCCCGGAACCTGCCCTCACTCTGCACCTTATTCGGGGCCTTTAGAACAGAAGAACGGGCTTTCGTTCCTACCCCATGGTTCCTGTCCTTTGGAATAATCCCCGGGGTCCCGGGTCGGGATCGGCCCGCTCGGAGATGTGAATTTTCTGACTTTAATTGAAATCCATGTTGACCAAGACTCAACACTGTCAATTTTATGTCATTATTTGTCAAAGAGTCCCCGTAAAGTCATGGCCTCACAGCATCTATTTCTGTGTTTGCCTTCTTTTCTGGTGGGGGAGCTGACAGGCAGCCAGAGCCCTGGAGCCTTGTCCAGTTTCTAAAGACACTTGTGAGGGTAAGAGCAAAAATAACAACAGCAAACAACAGGTTTCATATGTTCACCAGACACTGTGCAAGCATCGCCTCATTTAGTCCTCTAGGGAATACGTCAGCAGGTACTATCATTACCATCCCTATTGTATAGCTAAAGAAACGGAGGCTGGGAGAAATTAAGTCGCTTCTCGAGGAGGCATATCTGTTGAATGTTACTTTAACAACTCCAACTTGACTCTATTTGACTGCAAAGCCTGTCGTTGAACCACTCTACCAGGGGTCTATTTCCAGAAAAACTACCAGAAAAAACAGATTTGTCACAATGGTATTGGGTGGGGGCAGAACAGGGTCAATCAGCAGAAAATAAGAAAAGCATGCAAATTCCCATGGAAATTAGTCATAACAACCATAATAATTGCCAACATTTTTTGAACACTTACTATACGCACTTAGGCACTGTTCTAAATCCCTCACATGGATTTATAATCCAAGGAACCATCACAACAATCTGAAGAGATAAGTGTTACTTATTGTTGTCATCTTTTTCTTTTTCTTTCTTGTATCTTTTTCAGAGGCTGAAGCACAAGGGGTTGTGTTAGAGGATCACACAGCCAGCGATCAGCAGAACGTAGACAGGCTGAAATAAGAACACGATGAACCTGATGGTCCTCCACGGGGGTGAGAATGGGCACCCTGGGAAGGGAGCTCTGGGCAGTCCTTCAGCACAGCTTACCTTCTGTGACGTGCTCACGGTCCGCCCATCCTCGGGTCACGAGCATCGAAGGCCGTGGCCCCAGCTCCTTCCTCGGTCTGAATGTGGAGAGCGTCGACGTTCCCCGGGTATCCCCAGAACAGTCCCTCCTTCCTCCCTCACCAGACCAGGAGGCTTCCGGTGCCAAGGAGCTCTTCTGTCCCATTGAAAGCAAAGAATGGTTGCCTCTGAAATAAGTACAAAGAGCAAGCAAATTTAGTCAGTTTATGCAAAACACAAAATGGCATCTGCCATCTGGAAAAATACACCAAAGCTGTGAGCCGTCAAGCCCCTTTCAAGATTTTGGCATGTAAAATCGACATTTTTTTTAAGTCTGAAAGGTCCATGTGAACTCCCAGTTTCATTAAATATAACCCCCCTCCCTCCTTCCTGTCCCTGGCCATCCACTGTCCCATTACATGCATTCTGTCAGATATATATATCTATATATATATAAAATTTATTTATATGGTGCAAAGATCACTGAGAAGAGACAGAGGGCTTTTATTAAGATAATTTTAAATATCCCTTTTTTACATTTAAATTGTTTTAAACAAATTTACTTGCCCTGTACTGAGTATACATTGGGATGGGCAAAAGTAGTTTTACAGTTGTGACCACGCAAAACCCTGTTTATCCTTCTATTATTTTTCTTTACTTATTTATTATTTTCCACAGGAACAACTGTAAACCTACTTTTGCCCACCCTGTATGTCGGGAACCGAAAGCCCCAGGTTTGCGGGTTGATGCTGCTGTTGTCTCTAGGGTCACAGACTCCTGATGGTGCCTCCACCTGCCCTCACTTCAAGGAGGCCAAGAGCGATGAAAATGAGGAGGGCCGCTCCGGCTTTGCCGCGGTGCTGGACGAGGGAAGCAGGGCGTCCAGGTAGAAAAGTGTCCAGCAAACAGAAGTAGTAATAAGATGCTGGCAATGCTGATGTTAGAGTTATGGTGACATGGAAAGAATCTGAGACCTAGAAAATCACTGATGGGGTGTGAGGGGGAGGCCGGTCAAACCAAACGGACTGGGAAGGGGCAGAATCGCAGCGGAGGGTGAACTCATGGATGGGGCCTGGAGTCAAGGGGGCTGGAGCACGGGCAGAACAGCGAGTAAGACAAGAGCACTGGGCCAACACACATGCAGTGGCAACTGGATGCGGTAAGTGATCCCCGTGGGCCAGCTCCGTGACACGCACTAGGTCATTGTCACAACAACTCTACGTGGGGAGGTTCCTTACAAATGACAAAGGGGGGTCCAGAGAGGGTAGGTGACATGCTGGTAGCGGTGTCTAGATTGAAAGAAGGGTAGTCTGATTTCCAGAGTCTATCCCAGCAGGTTTTACTGACTTCCGCACAGCCTAGGCTAGAAAGATACCTACCATGAGACTACCCATTGTCCTCTGATGGTGGGATGACAGGTGACTCTTATTTAATGTATTTGCTCTGTCTTTCCTTATTCTCTATAAGGAACATTTTGATTTTATAATAAAAATGTTTCCAGGGTTGCTAAGAAAAGAAGCTAAAACTTGCTTAATGAAGGAAAGAAGCTGAAATTTGATAGAAGAAGAAAACTTGGTTTTCTCAGGAGCAGAAGACCCTACAAGGTCAAAAGCTGGTTTGAAGGTCTGAGTGACAGCCAGGCTTAGTCCCGGCTCTGTTCACATCAGGGTCTTGCTCGCCTGTGCCTGATCAGGATATATTTTTTATTTGCAACCATTCAGCTCTTCCCAGGACAACACCGTTCCAAGGCCGAGAGGATGATCCCCAGGGCTGGACCTTTGGGAGCAGGGAAGGGGTTGCAGGGGACAGGGATGATGGTCTAGGGCACAGTTCACATCTACCAGGCCGATCTGGTCAGAGCATCAGTTTCTCCACTTCTCAGCCAACACAATCTATCCATGTGTGGTTTGGCCCTGGCTGACTCGTTCAGTCACCTCCCCCCTACACGTAGAAGTGCCTAGTGATGCTATTTTTCAGTTGCATTAAAACAAATAGTCTTTTGATCATTTCTTCACCCTTTCCGTTCAGAGAGACATGCTGAAGTTTCCTAGAAGTTAGTGCAGTGTGTGTAGCCTGCTGTAATGGAATGCCCCCCAGACCTCAATGAAAACCTTCGCTCTACTGCTCATCAGCTATGTGACCAAAGGACAATTTATTTAACTTCTTTGGTCCTCAGTTTCTTCATCTGTAAAACTCAACATGCTGGTTAGAAGGATTGGACTGGCACAATAAATCATCATCATCATCATCATCATCATCATCATCATCATCATTATTAACAGAAACAGTGACAACGTTAGATGCTCTACCACGTAAGTTCCAGCAGAAAACCCATTCCTGCCACTTCTGGGAAGTTAACAACGTGCTCCAAAAACGGTGTGACAATGGACTGCGACATATTATTGAAATGACATTCTCCAACTCCAGGGGCTGAGGAGCTTGTTGCTATCACAGAACTCCCTCTAGGGCATTCTTTTGAGTGTCACTTACACCAGTTTGGAAGTAATCTGCTTGCTCGCCCTTCCAGCAAAGGATGTCACAATCAGCTAATGGAAAGTGACAAGAAGGGATATAATGAATGAGAGGGAGTTAAAGTTTGGGATGCAAAAAAAAAAGAGCCTTGTTCTTTTCGGGAATGCACAATGCTAAGCATACCATGTTAAATCGTGCGTGTCAAATAATGGACTAATTAAGAATCTTCATCCATTTTTTTTCCACATCTCATTTTTGTTGTCCTTTCTAAGACGTATTTTCAAATTAGCTCTTAGCTATTTAAATAACTACCAAGGGGAAAGAAAAGAAAGAGGTAACCTTGTCTATCAGAGATGCACAAGATAAACATAAAAGGAAAAATACTCAAGGAACGGAGCTGGGAGCTTTGTGGGAAATGTCGGGAAGTTTTACAATCAAAGCAGCAACTCCTTGAATAATGGAATTTAATAACATATAATAAACTATGATCCAGGAGGACTCTGATTCAATCCCACTAATTGTCTGAACCAGTTAAATGAAGGCAAAGTTTAGCGTGCCAGCATGCTGCCAGTGCCACTGAGCACTGCAGGGGACAGACGATTGTTCCCAGCTGCCTACCTCCTCTCACCCAGGAGGCACATGGTCCCTGTCTTCTGAACACCGGGCTGAATCCCCGGCCTTCAGTGGCAATCCTCCTTCTAGGACTTTAAAGTCACAGAAATGTAATTTTTGCAATCAACAAACTATTGTATTAAGTAGGGAACACAGGGGTAACTAGATACAAAGCCCCCAATTAGGTTATAAAGAATAATAACCAATATGCTTTCATGCTGATGCCAGGAAGTGCAAAAACCTATAATAAATCTAGTTGAGCACATGATCGTAAGCACTGTTTTTCTACCTACATAGTTCTGCTATATGAAGGTAGACTCCAAATAGAGAAGCGTGGGTTTGTTTTTCACTGTTATTAAAAAGGGTGCTTTTTTTCTTCTTCCTAATTTGGATCATTTTACCAATGTCAAAAAATGGAAAGGTGTCATTATGAAAAAATTATTTTCTTTGTCATTACTCATTGCTTATATCTAAGCATACAAATGAAGAAAGGAATTGAAGCAATTATCTGGGTAATTCAGGTCTCCCCCCGAAGATGAGAGGTTTCTAACAGAATGCATTGTTTTTGCCTGAATTATCAAGAGGATAGCCTTAGTTTCTATTTTACTTTATTCATGTGGACCTGTGTATTGATGAAAAATATTTTATAATCATTTAAAGGGTTTTTTAGGTTTTTATGACAGCTAAGTATATTTTTTGTACATAAACTTTAATGTACACATTACCTCAAAAATACACACTCTCAGATTCTATAGAACATTTTGCAAAGCAGCTATTTAAACGACTAAACCTAAAAAATGTTAAGAGTAAGTATTCCCTTCCCCTTCCCGAAGGTCCACGAAATCCTGGTTACATTTGGGGACAGAAGGGGGAGCGAAATACCTTTGTAAGCCGAGAGTCTAAAAACAGGAAAATTAGTATTGTGCCATGGCTAGGAGAGCTCATAAAGAGAACATGGTTAAAAGAGATTAAGGTTCAAATTAAGGTCAGAAAAGAGACTGATTGAGGAAAACTGTCGTGTTCCGTTGCATGGCGGTTTAAGTGAGACAGTTTCCCCCGAATCGGTCTGAGGCTGAAAAATTACACTGTTGGGGTTAATAAAGAGGCCGGGCATTTGTTTGGACTGAGACTTCAATTAAAATGTTATTTGGGGCAGCCAGAGCTAATGTCTTGCTTAGAGGTAAACTGAACTGCCTTTTAAGAGGATGAAAAAAAAGGAAAGAAAAAGGAAAAGAAAAAAGACCACCTAACCTGTCAAAGACCCTGAATAACTGGCAGAAAGAATTGTGTTTGCTGGACCCGTGCCCAACTCAGCAGTGAGCATTCTTAAGGGTTTTGTGACATCATCTGAGGCAGCTGAGGTTTACTGCATTTTTGATCGTGGCACTGGCTGAGGAATTGAGTGTTCAGCTGAGCCTCTTTGAGACAAAGAAAAAAAAACCTGGTTGGCAAAACACGCCAAGGTTTTGTGTGTGTGTGTGTGTGTGTGTGTGTGTGTGTGTGTTTTAATGCCGCAAATGGGGTGGGACCAAGAATTCTGGGTCCTAGTCTCATGACTCTAACCCAGGGACAAAAATTGATGAATGCAGTGCATTGAATGGCTCAGTCCATATCAATTGGCCCGCAGTTAAAAACAAAAACCACCAAAGTTTGCTTTCATTTCACTCCTTTACAGTGAGTGGAAATCCCCTGTGAATGGGCTCCTCTTCCTTTACACTCACTCCTATATTCCACAAAGATTCATTAGCCATGTGTACTCTGGCCAACCTTGGTCAACAAAGCAGACGCTTCCCGGACTTTACGAGGCTTGGTGTCTGCAAGTAAAAATAAAAATGAAAATGTGCAAATGGGTAAGATGGAAGGAAGCAGTGTGGGAGATGGGGATGCATCCCGTTTTTCTCCAACCTTTTTCTTAACTGATCCTGAGAATTGTGGCTGTAGAAGGCCTCATTGTTATGCACCGGGAGGGGAGAGGGGAGGGCTGGTTAAGGGCAGATAGAAAATATGTGATTTTCTGTTGGGGAGTTCGGGATCTGGTGGAGGAGATAAAGAGAGTGATGCCCAGAGAGAGAGAGAGGGGTGGGACCACTAAAACGGATTGGCTTAGAGCCAAAATGAACTTGCAGTCCAGACTTGGATGGGTGTTTCTTGTGCAAAGAGTGGCGCAAACACAGCCACGAAGTCCTCTCCTGGTGCAGAACGAGAAGAGGCCCCAGGGCAGGGGCCGAGGCCGTGTCGGGGAGAAGCGAGGCCCGGAGGGCACACAGAGGGGCTCGAGGGTCCAGGCACAAGGAAAGGGCCACTCCTATTGCTCGTCTCCTTCCTGCTGCTCAATTTTTCTTTAAACCAGCTCTCCAGAATGGACCCCATTTGTCTGGATCTCAATTCACATGGACCCCCAAAGTCCAGTTCTCTCATTCACACTAAAGAAGAAAATTATGAAATCACGAACTCCCTTCTCCTCCCATTGCACCAAAATAAAAACAAAACTAAGCTCCTGGGAGATATTTGCTCTTCAAAATATCCTTGAAGGAGAGAAGCCTCAGACTGAAGCGGCACAAAGGCCCGGATTTCCCCCCTGAAAAATGGGGAAGATGACCGTTTGAAAGCAAAATGCCAATAATGAGATCACCGCCGTGGGAACCGGGGAGCCGGCGAGCCGAGAAGGAACACAACAACATCCTGAGAACCACGTCTGTCCAAGTCGTGGCAAAATCTGCCAGGCCCAGATTGCCTTCATTAGTCATTTAGAAGCACAGAGATCACAGGGGGGAAAAAAAATCCTCCTCCTCCTCCTCGCTGAGAAAGAGTTGATCATCGGTATAAATAGAAACTGATTAGAACACCAATACTTCAAAGCATAAATATTTCATTCACCAACCAGTTGCTGCTTTGCCCTTGGCAATTAAGAAGAAAGTATGCAATGCCACCCCACACAAGGTGTGACCGTAATGGACTTTAACAGGAAATTAAGTCTGCCGTGAATTCGTGTCAGGTGTGAAAGGAACACACAGACTACATTGTCCCAGGTGCAGTCGGGGAACTGGGGGGAAATAAGCATAACTACACAAGTCCTCAGCCCTCTTTACCACCCTTTGCTCCGTGGGGTTTATCTGAACCAGCGTGTTTCTCATTCAGCCAGTGTTTGTCAGCTACTTTCTCTGGATTCTGGCCTTGTGCTGGGGACTGGGAACTCCACACTCAGCAAGACAACCACAGCCGTTCCCTCTTAGCATCCCCAACTTCTCGCCAGTCTCCTCTGTCCCCTCACCCGGCTTAACTTCTTTTCAGAATGTGTACCATGACCTGACGTGGCATCCTATCTTGTTTGTTTCTTGTTCATTGCTTCACTCACTAAAATGCAGGCGCCATGGGCAGGGACTCCAGCTGTATCACGGTGTGGTATCCCTGACACCTAGGCCACAGGGAGGGTTCAGAGAATATTTGTTCAGTGAACAAGGCTTGCATTCAAATGACTTACTCACCTCAATTCTGAGAGGCAGAATAAAGGAGAACTGTAGGTGCTACCAGCAGGTATCGGAGTTTCTAACCTCTCAAGTGAGGGAGGCCTTTCCTGAGCAAGAGACATCGAAGTTGGAGTCTCGGTAAAGAGAAGGGTTTGTTGAGAAGCGGTTGGGAGACCTCTCAAGGACAGGTGCATGTGCCTAAAGGTGCCTGTGGTATTGAAATCATGAGGACAGGAAGGCCAGTGCCGTGGAGGCCAGACAGGAAGGCTAGACACGGGGAGAGTGAGGGGTTTCAAGAGATGAGGCAGGAGCTGTGGACAGGGGCCAGATTATGCAAAATCTTGTAGGGCACACTCAGGATGTTGGACTTTATCCTAAGAGCAAAACAAAGAGTTTTACGCAGTGACATGATCACAATTCCCAAATCATGAATCTGTCTAATCAACACAAAGCGAGCATTTTAATCTGAGCATGCTGACATCAACTGGGCATAAGAAACGGCTGGACTGTTTCAGCGTGGGCAGAAGAGGGACGCATGAAGACTTAGCTACACCACTGAGCAATCAGTAGAGGTCCCACATCCCAAGAGGTGGCATGCGGAGGGTGGCCACAGCACAAAGGTGGGAGTCTGGGTCCCCCAAGAAAACAAAGAGGATTGAACCCAGCCACGGAAAGACAAAGTGCACCCGTGGGAAAGTTCGAGGGACCTCAGAAAACATCAGTGAACACGCTGTCTGCCTCTTCCCTCCCCTGAGGCCACCGCTACCATACCAGGCTCCTCCTCGTCTGTCGGGACAAACTTTGCTGCCCCTTCCACCACCAGGCCTCCCGGGTGCTTTGAGCTCCAACAGTAAGAGACCACCTCAGGCTTCACGGAGGCGGTGTGTCCCCCCCAGGCCTGCATGAGCTGCCTGTCATTCTATCCCTCTCCACTCTCATGGAGACTCCTGCCAAACTGCTGGTCTGCCCACGTGGTAGGCGCCTGATAAATATAACTTTAGAGAGTGTTACCCCTTTCCAGTGAACACTTACCGAGTCTTATTTTATGTCAGGCTCAGGGTTGAGGTCTTTTTATGCATTCTCAGTTAAGCTTCGCAACAGTCCCATACGGCAGGTGTTGCTATGATCCCCAACTTGCAGACAAGGAAACTAAGGCTCCGAGAGGTACGATGACTTATGAAGATTTCTCTCACTATGCAGTGGGTAGGGGCATGAACGTGCTTCCATCCCTCTCCTAAGCTCGGAGTCTGATTCATTACTTGCTTAGGCTCATCTCTTCCCTCGATACTCTAATTGCCACAAAGATAAGCCTCAGAGCCGCTGAGTATTTTGTGTCGATGTATGATGCTCATCACTATCCTACCTAATGTCTTCCCAACCACACTGTGAGTGCCTCAGATGGGTCTTATTTATCCTGGTATCGCCAGTGCTGAGCATGGTGTCTGACACATGGTAGAGATGTAAATGCATGGATGAATAAGCCCAAGGCAATCGCATATAAACTCTAAATGTGCCCTTTAAGAAAACATATTATACACACATCCAAACAGATGACTGACAAATTGAAGAAGGATCATCTGCGGAACAAGATTCTACATCCCCTACCCTGTCCTTCATCTCCACTCACCACAATGGCCCTTCACATAGTGGTTGCTCTGGCGAATTGAAAACCCGGTCCATTTTCAAAATTAGAGATGCTGATACTGGACAGCTGCATGCAGGGGGGACACGGGGACCTTCACATGATGGTGCATGACTCACGGGTCCGCGCACAAGCTGAGAGGACACGCCGTTAGGGAGTAGGCAGCAAAGGGAATTATTCGCTGCTCCCCCACCCTTCCTTGGAAGCATGGAAAAGCCATACCTCATTTAACAAGGTAGAAAGATGAGAGAGGATGCTTTTTAAACTTGGAATACATCCCATAGAAATATTTAACACAAAAGTACAAAAGCTCAAATGGGCCAAACCGGCCCCAATTCAGGAGTTGGAATCTTTCCGATGGGATTACTATGCTAGAAACAACATGTTTATTGGCTCATGAAAGACATGTCACCTAACAATTCCTACCAGGGGGTCTGAGGAAAATAACTCACCCATTGTGAAGTCAATGTTCAAATCAATATCCCTCGGGGAGAAAAATATTGCTCATTGATGGAGATTGATTTTTTCTTTTCGTTAAGAAATTCCCGAGGGGGTAAACATTTTTTCCTGGTGAATGTAAGTAAACGTGCCAGTGGCAAGGTTTCCTAGCCTGACTGTGATACTCAAAAATTATTAGTATAATTATGAATGCCTTTCAACCTATAGATTCCAGTTCCATTTTTTTAAATCTTATTTTCACATCTCAGCCACAGGACCGCAATTCGTTGTATGTCCTTTGCTTTACTTCACAGCACTCTCACAAGTGAGATACTTTTTCTATATTTTAAAACAGTCAAAAAGTAGCATAAAAATGAAGAGTTCTAGATCCAAAATGTACGTACCTACAAATAAACAACTAATTTTTAAAAAGAATTTTCTCACTGTCTCTCCCTTACTTTTCCCATTTTTACTTGGACCTCAAAACAATCATAACAACATTGAATCTAGCCATGTATTGATTGCCTTCAAAAAAGCAAGATGTTGTAATGGGCAAAAAGAAAAAAAAGGCTGAATTTGACTGGTTTTATATTTAACATGTTGCTTCGGGCCAGTGAATCTTTCAGACCTATTTCCAGGTCTGCAGTAGATTGTACCGTGTCACTCACAGGCTGTCTTCTTAGGCCAAATGTGTGACAGAAAGAAAGCTTGCCTTCCACCTTTCTGAAGCTTGAAAGTTGCATAAGAAGGGACAGATGGGTGATTTGGGAACAAAAGAAATGCCACTCAATTAATGTTTGTTGAAAAGGGTGTCACAGATCCTTGGCGGAATTCCCTCTCATTGGCAACTCCCCCAAACAGCCCAAGATGAACTGAGCACCCAGACTGCTGAGTTCCACCAGGAGAGGAGAGGAACAGGTTGGTGATTACAGAGGCTGAGCCGTGGAACCAACAGAAGTGTAACTGCATGAACCATCTTCAAGGTGGAGAAATAACACCACTGATAACGCCAGTGGCAAAACGTGTGGCTTCTGTTGTTCTTGCCCTGTGATGGAGGGGCAGGCATATCCAGCCACACTCTCATACCCCACTCCCCTTGGATCTAAAAGAACACATTTTTCAAGTGGCTTGAGTAGATAAAAGGAGGAACAAAGTTCACTGATTGGCATATGGTCATGACCTACAACTAGACCTTAGAAAAAACTCAAACCAAACTTAATATGCACTGATTTTTCTCTTCTAGTAGTATAACAACTACAAGCATAGAGTAATACATTAAGTCCTGTACAGAGCAAAGCAAAATGAAAGAATTTTAATTAAAAAAATTAAGACCTACCTAAATCCCCTTTCCTAAAAAATTTGCTTTTGTACAATGTAAAAAGAACCTGATCAACAGGAAGTATCAGAATCAAATATTAAGAATCCTTTATTTTTTTAGTTATTTAAAATTCAAAATCACATTCATGCTTTGGGAGAGCTTTGTGGTTGCTTACCACTTAAAAAGTGTTTCTGCTTTGATCTCGCATGGAAGAGAAGTTTACACTGAGAAGCACAGAACAGGAATATCTATCTACAGGCACTAGCAATAGACCACAAAGGAAGCCGAGCAAGGCAGAGGAGAGAAAATATGGTCCTCCAGCAAGAACAAAGCAGTAACAATCAGAACACAACAGGGATGCGATTCAAACTGACCTAGAACCAGAAGGGATCTCCAAGCTGTTCTATGAGAGATTTTTCCAGAAGTTATTCAAAGGAGTTAATGTAAGAAAAGGTTGCAGTGGCAGGCACAGGAATAACTTTACTCTTTTTATAGTGATCCATGAATGGGGTCTACAGCCTGCTAAGGAGACATTTCTATCAAAAGGCTGGACCTAACCCTCCCAATAAAGCAGGGTTCTTGAAAGTGTCAGCAAGATTTGGTTGACTGGGCCATTAATGGGCTGCGGTTAATTATTGACTGATTAGGGATTTACCTTATCTTTCCATCGAGAGCTGGCTCGAGACTTAACGGTAAGCAATTTAGAGCCAGGGTGAACCTAGCCACATGCCATTTTCTTCTTCTCCTCTGGGTCACTTTAGCTTGTCCTTCCCCATAATTTACGTTCAGGTCAGAATGGCCAGTCCTCACAGAACCTGGGAGTCCTCAGAAGGACTGGCAATGAGAGGAGCCAGGTTCATGGTGAGCGGTGTCCAGAGTGGGCCTAGAGGGGTGCTTTCCTTTGCAGAACTTTGCTTATTGGTCCAGGTTTTCCCATGAAATCTCCGGGGGTGGGGAGCGATGACTTTTTGTCCCTGGAAGTGCCGGTGAAGCCGATGGGTAAGCCTCAGCCCCCCACCCCACCAGGCGGCCCCTCCGCTGAAGGCCTCTTGGCAAAGCCAGGGGATCAGCGCAGGCAGCTCGGGCCCAGCTGCCCCAGATAAGAGGTGGCCCGTGTTAATGTACAGGCTTCCTCTGCACCTCAGCAGGGCCTTCCTTTTCTAAACACGCTCCCTTTAATGTTGGCGAATGTTGTTTTTCCATTGACTCAACATCTCAGCCTCTGGTGCGAAGCCAGTGGGGAAAGTTGGAGCGGGGGAGGGAGGAGGACAGTAGGAGAAAGTGATGCCAAGGCAAAAGAGAGAGGCGCAGGCAGCCACATTTCCAAACAAGCTGGACACCTGCTTCGGAAAGACAGGGACCAAGCCTAGAATTCTTGCTTCCTCTCGGTTCTGATCAGCCCTTTGTTCCCTGGATGTTGGTGACCATAGACCCTGGGTCCCCTCCCCACCACGCTGGCCCCTCCTCCACCAGGAGCAAAGTTCATGGGAGAACCACCACCGTGGGGGATTCGTAACTTTTATCCACGAAGGAAAGAAAGAATTAGAATTAGTGGAGTGAATTAAAGAGGGAAAAGAAATTCTAGGAAAGAGATGAAAGAGAAAGTGGCAGGAAAGCAAGAAAGAAGGAAAGGGGGAAAGCAGAAGAAAGAGGCAAGTGAGAGAAGACACGGAGGCACGAAAATGAAACGCAAGTAGAGAATAAGAGCAGAAAACAAGAAAACGAAAAGAGGAGAGGGAAAGGAGGGCGATTCCAGAAAAAGGAAATCTGAAATGAGAGTTTTTTCCCCCAGAAGCTTCATTTTTCAAGCCACTGGGCAGACCCCGGGTTAAGGATGGAAAGCTGTCCCCTCCCCAGCTTCTCTGGGCCACACAAGGTCAAGGGGCATCTTCAAAACTAAATCTTGATTAGAGCCAGCTAAATGTTTTGACTTGAAGGAGACATGCAGGATTAGAAAGCAAAATAGAGCAGCATGGCAAGAAAGAAACAGGAAAAGAAAGAAAATTAAAAAAAAAAAAACACCCCATGGGAGACACAAAGGGAAGGATAGAAAACTCGACTGAATCAGCTAGCCGTCTCCCAACAAGCTGCAAAGATTTCCAATGACAAGTTGTCACATTAGTTTAGTGAAACTGAAGCAGTACTTATCCCCTTTCCTGTGCTTAATCTCTCCCTGCGTGCCACAAAAACACGCTACCACGTTTAATAGGATTAGTTTCCTTCACTTTCTCCCCCACCCCTTTTATTTTTTACAATTCTATTTTCAGCAATACGGGGATCCTTGAATTCACGGACTTCCTGTGGGGCGCAGCAAAACCTGGCATGCGTGGTTTTTACCCTTTAAAGACTTTATTTGAATCTGGAAAAAAATAGTAATTTGACTATTTTGTACCTTTTCCCCCCAATGAATTCCATAGTCCCCCTGGAAGTCTCACTGCTTGGAGGGCAGGGGAAGGAGAGCTTGGGGTGGAAGGGTGGTGGAAGACAGAGCCGGGGCTGGGAAAACGCCGACAAAACCCGGAGTCTGCAGAGGTCCTTCTGGCCCTGACTGCAGGCGAACCGGGGTTCCAGCCCCAACTGCCACTCGCTGGCTTTGCAGCCTAGGGCAAGCAGTGACACCTTCCCAACTGATGTCCTGCTACTGATCCATGCAGCGAGGATGATTCTTCTTCGGGCTGTTGCGAGAACTACACTTACCCTTTACTTCTTCACTTTTAAGATTTAGGGTTGTTGGGTTTTTTTTCCTCATATTTTATTCTGTTCCTGAAATCAGTATGACTTACAATGCATTGTGTATTAAGGTCATTGTAGGCCCCTTTTCTCCCAAAGGCCACCTTTAAATTGATGATGTGTCTTATAATCTGTGGCATTATGGAATGAAGGAAATGGAGGTGGCGGGTATACGGCAGCTGGCGCAGTACTGCCATAGAAGAAAATGCTCAGTGAATGCTAGCATTATGATGAAGGGGACCCAGGTTTTGCCACCTTGAAGCTGCCTTTTAGGATATCGATTCTAAGCTAGTTTTTAAGAAACAAAAGACTCCGAAGGAAGCTTTGACCCTCCTCCCACCCTTTTCCTGCTCAAGACATTCAGACAGAAAAACCTGCTTCAGGAAGGAAATCTCAGGACGTTCCCTTAGCCTAGTTTGAGTCAAGCAGAGAAAGAAAGAGGGCTTCGGGCAGGGGCCTGCTCGCTGGATACCCTCTGCACGCCACTGTCTCCGAGTTGTCCACGCAGAACTTGCCTGCCACGTGTGTTCTGTCCTTCAGCTTTCTGTGACCCACCCGTTCCCACTCCAGAAACCCTTCCTCCTTCGTCGGAAGTGTCCCGTGTGGCCCGTGCCGCCCCGGTCTCTGAAATGTTCATGCTTCTAGGAACTCCCCATGCAGATGTATTAAAAATTGGATTTTCTTCTGTTCATTTGACTATCAGCCCAGCTACAAGAACTTAGAAGGGGGGAGGAAAAGCTTTCGTTGTTGTTGTTTTTTTGCCCTCACACTTATCCTTTGCCTTTCTCACTAAAAGACCCCTTCGGAATATGGAGAGGAGAGGTGGTGTTGACACTCCCGTCCCTCATCTAGATTCTTCTAGACTAGTGCTCTGAGCTGGGGTTTCAGAAACCTGGCTAAATCAAACACAGATAATAACTGTCCACCCAGGCTGGTTGGCTGAGAACCAGGATCGTCCAGTCCACTCTCCTCTTCCAACAGGGTCAGCCATAGCCATGTTTAGCAGTGTCTTGCAAATAGTAACTATCTGTTGAATAGAATTATTCCATCTTCTTTGAAACACTTTGTGCCATGGACACCCTCCTGCCCTTTCCCCTCTCCTCCCAGGCACCCCCACCTGAAGATGGGGAGGAGATGAGAGGGTGAACTCACCTCTTCTGGAAGGGAGAAGGCGCCAAGGGGACCTCAGGAGGGAAGGAGCAACACTGACCTAGGGTGCGGAAGGAGAGGACATGGAGGAAGCCTGCACTGGTGGCCTGTGCAAGGGTGAGGGGCGGGCAGTGGGCATGCTGCACAGAGAGGCTACCCAGGGCCATGCAGGGGCATGCAGGGCCCCACTGTTGGAGAGGGTAGCAGCGGGGAGCTCTGGAGCCCAGAAGGCATTGTGAGACCTGCCTGGCCAGGCAGGCCACCCTCTCCCCAACTCACCAGGAGAGAACCCCACGTCCTGCCGGCCAGGCAGTGGCCATTAGGTGGGGTCCCAAGCCCTCTTGCCAACCTGGGATCAATGAGTTTGTCAGCATCTTCAAAGTCTGGGAGAGGCTATAAGGGCAGGAGGGAGGCAAGACCCAGCCCTACTATCTACCCACCCACCTACCCACCCCAGTCTGAGCAAGGGCTAAATTTAGCCTCCCTCCTCCGGGCCTGGCCTCCCGCCACACCTCTGCCCCTCAAACTGCACTGCCACATCTAGCACCTCCTGGCCCAGCAGCACTGGCTCTCCTTGCTCACCCCACTTTTCTGCACCCCCTGCCCCAGCCCCCAGGTACATGCTCCCCCCAATCAAACGAACTCCCACCTCCTCACTTTCCCCCATCTCTGCTCCCTTGCTGCCCCTGGCTATGGGCTCCCCTCCCACCCTGTTCACCTTCTGCTAACACCTACTCCCCACCCCACCCCTTCATCTATACTCTGGTTTTGCACTCTCACCTTACACCCCCACAAACTCCCATCCCACTCAGTCCTCCTACCCCTTCCCCTAAAGCTCCCCTACCTGCCCTGCCCCCTGTACTCTGTCCCCCACCCAGCACTCTTCCCCTCTCAGTCTCTGCCACCGCCACACACACACACACAAGTGGAGGCAAAAGAGCTCCTTTCACCTTGAGGGTGGTTGGGAGTAAGAAACCAGAAGGTGATACCTGTCGCCCTACAGCTTGACGGCTGATGAGTGTTTCTCTCCAGTTGTCCTGAGGTCCTTTGTTTTGTCCCCTAGAGTCACAGACATTCCCCGCCCCCCTTCCCCACCAACCCCAGGCTCACAGAGAGTAGCCAGAGAGCAGAAATCTTCCACACCTGCCTAAATATATCCCCAAACCCTCAGCGGACAGGCATCTAGGTGGATGGTTGGGCTTTCCCCCATTCTGGGAGAGTGAGTTCCTTCATTAGGGGCTGGGCCCATGGACACCCCAAGCTGGCAATCTCTTCCTTACCCCTGCCCAACGATACACCAGGATTACTTATCACAAGCCTTCTAGGGGACCAGCAAAACACCTTCCTTGGGATGTTTAATTAGCCGCTCACAGCCCTCTCCAGTTCTGAAACTGTCAGCCTCCTTGATCTGTTCACTGCTGGTTCAGCCCATTCCATTCCTCTGGCTTTCTTCCCTCACGCGACTGCGGTCACAGCCAGGGGTGGCGCCTTCCCACCTATCTTTCTCCTCCTCGCAGCTGTCTCTGCCTGGGCTCTCTCTTAATTACCTCGGGGTGTGCTTGTAGTCATTGGTTCGAACATACTTTTATGAAGGGTTGCCTTTTACCGCATGCAGATTAGGGGGAGCTGTTCATTCAGACATGTAAAAACTTAATGATAAATGATACGATTTTTTTTTTAGCTTTACCTAGGAATGTTGACCTTCTTTTCCTTCTTGATGTTCCCTCCTTGAATAGAATGTTTTGTCCTGTGGTTTCATTGGTCTGATGCGCAGCTTCTGTTGAAAAGGTTTCCATCTATAAAGCAGAGGAGGGGAGAGGACCAAAAAAGAAAGAAAGCAAGCAAGATTCAGATTGATAAATGCCTCCTGCCTACCACTGGGCCTGATGGACTGTTCTAGGGCCAAGGACACAAAGCCTGGCTTCCAAACACACACCGATTCTCATTTATATTTTGTGGCCTAAAAGGTGGGAAGGCGAGCATACAAAGTGCCCGAATAAGCAACGAGGCATGAGAGAAAATGTGCGTGCATGTACATATGGAAACCCAGCCCGGTTAGCCTCGCCATAATATGGGGGGAAGGGTCTGCTCAAGTGTGTGGGCCACACGTATGTAGACAAAATAGGCTCCATTTTTTATTGAGCACCAATCACGCGCTGAACAATCCTCCTCCTGTGAAAGTCAACAACTCGATGAGTTGGATATGATTCCCACTTTACAGATAAAAAGAAGTGAGGCTCAGATAGATTACATAACACACCTAAGGTCACAGAGTCAGCATCCGGCTGAGCAGTAATTGGAAAACCAGTATGATCCCCAGATTCTCAGTCCTTCCGCTGATTGCCTAACTGGGGTGGGCCCAGAAATCTTTATTTTTTAAAAGCTCCCTTGGTGATTCTTGAGGATTAGCCAGGTCATGGGAATCCTGCTTCACATCAAACCATCCCGCTCTCCCTGTCACCAGGCTGCGTCTGAGCAGCCTTCTCCACGTTGGCTAAAACATTTAAAACATATTTAAATAGCAATTTCGAAAAACTATGCAGCATATGGATTTTCCTTTTGATCTCAAAATGATGACAAACAGACACTTAAATACTTCATAAAAGAAATATTACCAGAAAAATTATAGAAATCTGGCTTTCAACTTGGTCTTGCTCTAATTTAAACAAAATGCAACTTTTCAGTCACTCCCCCCCCACCCCACCCGCACAAATACATCCAAACTGGGAGCTCCTTTCTCTGTTCCCTCTGTGCCTGGCCTTCGCCTATACACTTCTAAGCCGCTGGTCATCCTGAGTAAAAGCCTAGAAATATGGATGCAGGGACGACTCAAGTCCTAGCCCCAACGCCCCTGAAAATACAGAACAACCTCCTGCGAATTCACGTCCTTGACTTGAAAGACCAAAGAAAGGGAAACTGGGAATAACGGCCAAATATGCTTAGATCATTGACAAGAAAGGGGGGTGGCCTGGGGGGTGTACATCCCCAAAAGGTCCCGCCCCTCTTTAGGTCCCAGGAGAGTCCCCACTCTCAGGTTAAATGCTTCAGCCGGCTGTGGCCGCCACCGCCCCGCTGCAACAGGAGGGCGGCGGGGGAGGGGAGGCCGCGGGGGCAGCACGGGCCCCGAAGCATCTGATGTTCCCCAGCTCCGCGCCGCGCCGGGAGCAGGTGGCTGCCCCTTGCGCCGGGCGTGCGCTGAGCCCAGGCCAGCTGAGCATGGTTGCAAAGCCTGCGGCAGTCCGGGAGAAAGCAGGGAACGTGGGGCGCGGACCAGGAGACAGGGACCCCCAGGGCCGCGGGAGCAGGGTGGGCGTGCCCTCCGCCCGGAGCTGGGCGCCACCGCCGTAGCCCCGCGCGTTCGCTCTCGCGGCGTCCAGAGGCCGCGACACCTAGCGCGGGGCCGCGGCGTGGAAGGAAGGGCCGGGAGGGAGGAGGAGACCCGGAGGAAGCCGCTGGCCGGGCAGCCCCGCTCCGCCGAGGGCCAGGAGAGGAGACTCCCAACCTTTCCTCCTACCCCGAAACTTTTCCAACGCACGCAGGCGTATTCCTCACGGGTTTCGGCGGCTCCGAGTCGCCATCAGGGAGGAGGCTCGGCCAACAAACACGTCCCCCAGCACACGTGCGGAGGTACACAGGCACACCGGGGGGGACTGGGCCTCTGGGGAGGTGGCTGAGGGCGTGATGGCAGTAGGCGACTTCACAGTCGAAAGGGACTCCCCGCGCGCGAGAACCAGTGGTTAAAAACCTGCAAAAGCTGGGAAATGTAGCAGTGCCCCAGGCTGTGCGTAACTTTGCCCACTGCGCCCCCGCGTGCAAAGGCGTCCCCACGCACTCACACCCTCACCCACCCCACTCTAGGTTGCGGCCCCAGCTTGCCTTTGTATTTTTGTCACAGCGAACGGTATGCTAATTTGAGCCAAAGAGGGAGGGGTGTAAATTGAGTGAATTTCGCTACGTGGCACCCCCAGTTACCGAGAGAGTGTGTCCCGTTCTCCCCGAAAGCATACCCTCCGCTTCCCTTGGCCCTTCCTTCGGTCTGCAGCGTTTTTACTGCGGTGGACTGAAGATACAGCACAGTTGATTGATGTGCTTTTTACTGAGATCAGGCCTTTCCAAATCCTATCCCTCAAAGAGCCGAATAGGGTTGGAGAAAGGCACAGTATTTCGGGGGGCAGCAGCACCCCTCCCAAGGCGCGCGCGCGGCCTGGCGGGCGCCTAGCCCGGCTCCGCGCGGCCGGGCGGAGCGGCTGGATTATGTAAGTAACAGCCCTCCATGTGCTCACCGCCATCTGTTAATATCTTGATATTGGAAAGTTCGGTGCCTGAGGCAAAGCCAGGGTTGGCGGCGCGGAGCTCCCAGCCTTCTCGTTTCTACTCCAGGGCAAGGAATGTACCTCCCTTTGATTGTTTTTGCCGCTTCCATAAAATCAAGTCGTAGTTTGCCCCTTTAGTCTCCGACACCGACCCCTCTCCCCGAGGGCGGGGCCTGTCGGGGAGCAGTGATCTGCTTCGAGGTCCCTTGACCGGAAAGAATCCTTTCGATGAGCTGATACTTTTATGACAGTTCTAGGTTCTTTCAGGCTTCTTGTGGCGGACTATGCATTGGGGTGGGGGCTGTATTATTTTTTAAAATTACTTTTTCTGCCAGCACCCTGACCCAAAATTCTTGTAAACGTTATATCTTGTAAACTCCTTTGGAGAGATTCGCCTGTTTACTTTGAAAGCTGTTGGTTAAACAAACATCACTCCGGAGGCTTCTAAGCAGTGGGGGTTCCCAGGAGAGAAATGCGCAGCTGCTATTGCTACTGATCTTGTGGCATTTCACCCCCCCACCCCCACCCCATTCAGACCTTCACAACAAATTCAGGTTGGGCTTGGCGTCACACTGGGCACAGGGACAGAAGTGTTGGGGGGGGATATGGAGGTCACTCAGTCTGCCTCTGGATAGCCTGAAGCAGGCCGGCCTGCACCCTGGAGTCGGTTTTTCTTTCTTTCTCTTCCCCTCTTCAGGGGGGTGGTGGTGGTGGTGGTGGTGGTGGTGGTGGTGGTGTTTGGCCGATGGGGTGTGTCTGTGCGCGTGTGTCCGGGCAAGATCTCCTTCATCTTCCTGAAATCCATGCCCACGTTTGTCTCTCAGCTGGATCTGGTTGAGATTCCCAGAATCGGTTTGTTTAGGGATCTGGGGATAGTTATTCGCAATGTTGAAATTGCTTATAGCAGTCCTCTCTCCGGTCTCCACCTAACGGCTTTGCGCAAGAACATTGGGGGGTGGTGAACAATACACCCAGGAAATATCCGGGTGAACTGTGTTTAACCCAGAACCAGATGCACAAGTGATTACTGCAACTTTGACTAAGAACACACAGATCAGCCTTCAGATAAATAAGTAAACGCAGCCTGCAGGGCTGGGGTTTGTTGGAAAACCAGTCAGAATTTGGGTTAACTTTTAAGTTATTGGGGTTATGTTGGCAGTTGGGCAGAGGAAGGGATTGACCCCCAGGTCTGGCCGCTGGTTTCCGAGATGGAGCCAATATCTAGGCGAGTTGTGGTCTCCGAGCTGACTGACCGCTTCTCCCCTATCAGAAAACAAAACCGGGAGTCGCCCCAGATACTCGCTCCAGGGCGGCTCGAGACCTGGGAGAGCGCCTCAGCTCTGGCAGGAGGGGTTGGCCAGGAGCCTGGCTCGTACGGCGTCCCGACAGCAGGGGACGGGACAGGGCCCCGCAGACGCGGCTCACAGAGCTGGGCTGAGGACCGAGCTCGCTCGCCCAGCGCCGCGCGCGCTCCTATTTCAACCACCAGCTCCTGCGCCCTAAAGCGGGCTGCGAACTGCCGCGGCCGAGCATGGCGAGCCGCGAGCCTCCGCCGCCAAGGCTGGGGCTGGGGGCGCCTCCCTGTTTGCCAAGCGGGCTACCCCGACTTCGACTCAGGGAGCGATAAGGGGCTTTTCCCGCCGCCCATTCCGGAGCGTAGTGTGTGCAAAAGGTGCATCCGAGCGCTAGGTGCAATTGACGTAAACTTGTGGGCTACAGTTCGAGCCACTCCTGCCAGAGTTTGAGTCTTTTCTCTCTCTCTCTCCGCTTCCTTTCTTCCCTCGGTTCTCCCTCCTCCTTCCCTGCCCTCTCCCTTGTACATGTCTAACTGCGCAGATGGTTTTAAGGCGTAGAGGGCACAAACCCTTTACTCCTACCAGTTCATGTGTGGGCTGGCTCTAACACGGACCCACTGGGATACTTCAAGAAAATAATAGGACGAAAAAGAAGAAAGGCAGTATCCTTGATCCAAATTGCTCTGCTCAAGACACCCGCTTACCTCGAAAGGACCCAACCAATATAAACAGTATTCCATGCTGCATCTTGTGGGCACGTTGATAGATTACTTCTGTCCCCAGCCTAAATTGTCACGTCTCGATTAGGCACACTTGATACGATCGGTAGCCCGCGAGCGGATCCCTGGAAGTGGGAGCGGCGTGTTTGCGCGCCTCTGTGTTGTGTCAGTCAAGGGGCGCAGGGAGTGTCTGAAGGCTGCGAAAGGGAAGACGAGAATGCTGGGGATGCTCAAGCAAGTCTCCGTTCTCATCCTGGACGCCTAACCTGGCCGGCCTGATTTTTCCCCCTTCTTTTCCATGTGTGAATCCCCTGCCAAAAGTTTCCTACAGGGTATAGAGTTGGACGTTATCATTGCTATTATTCCAAGAGAAGACTTCCTCACAGTTTGATGAATTGCGGGCTGCAATGCTCACTGTCCCAGCAAAGTTGGGTGTGTGGGTGGGTGTGTGTGCGTGCTTGCAGAACCTGGCGGTTGTTTTCGGCCCGCGTGCTTGTAACACACCTCCTAAACACCGTGTTGTCACAGTCGCAACAGGACTCGACCTTTGATCTGATTAAATTTGAGGGACACGTGAAAATTACTTTTCCTCACCTTACCTAAGAAAATGAGTGTGTAATCGAGTAGCTATGAAGGTTTCTGCTTCGCAGCCCCTGCAAGTCCTAGCTTTTGTAGGACCTTGAAGTCATAAACTGGGTTCCTTTATTAAAAGCCGGTTACTGAGCCGCAAGAAAGAAACGTTGTAGCTGCGCTCCGGCCGCCGGGGCTGGAGGCTTCCTCCTTAGCATTGGTAACTTGCAACCCCCAAGGAGCTCTTAGAGCCACATAATCTAAAGAAATCTTGCTGGTTGTTTTCACCCAAGCTGTGTCAAACCAGAGTGAATTTTTCTATGGCTTTATATCGAAGCCTGAAATTAAGCGTTTGACATTTCTTACCCAATAAATTTTAAAGTTTGCCACTCAGGCATCGTAACTGTGTAAATCCTATTTGAAACCTGTATTTTTGGTTATTCTGGGGTGGAATGAGTGAGGGACAACTGCGAGGTAATGTTTGTTAACATTTTCTTTAAGGCTGCTGTACCTACCATACAAACAAGGATTCTTCTTCTTAATCATTTTGACGGGGGGTTGACTGGGATTAAGCCAGGGCTGGTCTGCGAATACCAGATGCGGCGGAGCCGATGTGGGAAACCTCTGGCATCTATCATTTAATCCCAAACCTTACCTCTATTTCAGTGCCCACCTCCCCTTTAAAATTCTGCAAGAGGAACATACATGTATTTTTGATACTACCTATAATCATCTTAAAAGTGGAATGATTTAAGGATGCCCACGCTCTCCTCCTACACCATCCCACCCCTAAAAAGAAAAAATCCACTTTCTCCAGTACACTCTCCCGTGCCTTCCTTCACCCAAGTCTGAGGAGCCCTCGCTCGCGCGGCCACAGGGCAAACTCCATCGGCTGTATCTGGGAAATGAAGGGGAGGGGGGGAGAAAGAGGACCTGCGTCCGGGAAGGGCGAGCGCGAGCCCAGCGCCGCTCGCGCCGTCCCCCGCTCTGCGTGGTGCCCGCGGAGGGCTCGCTCCGGCCCGGCGCCGCGATTCCGCGGCCCCGAAGCAGGGGCAGGGCGGGGATGGGGGTGGGGGCCGGGGACGGAGGCGGGGGAGGAGGAGCGCAGGTCCCCTCTCCCCTCCTCTTTTCCCAGCCCCTCACCCCCACCCCTTTTATATATTTTTTTTTTCCTCCCAAGTTCTCTTGCCTCGCTATCCCCCCTTGAATCCGAAGGCGCCTCGCGATTGGGCGCCGGGGCCGGGTACGTCAGTGAGACTGTGACGTGCAGTCTTCCTGTTTCCTTCAGCTGTGTCTTAAAGTAAATCTTGTCGTGGAGCGCAGCCCTCAGCTGAGGGAGCGCTCTGAAATCATACACCCTCGCAGCCGCGAGAGCGCGGCGGCGCAAAAGAGCTCGGCCGGGCCCGCCGCGCCCGCCCCGCGTCGCCGCTCCCCGCGCCGCCCCGCGCCTCCGCTCCGCTCCTCCGCGCCCCGCCGCTCTCCCGCGCCCTTCGCGGGTCTTCGCCGCTCTCCTCCTCGCTCCCCGTCTCCTCTCCCCGCCCTCCTCACTCTCTCCCCGCTCCTGCTCGCCCCGATCGCCCGCCTCCTCGCCGCCCGTCCAGACTCACCGTCCCTCGTCCAATTATCATATTCATCACCCGCAAGGTAGCGGCGGGCGTGAGCGCGCGCGTGTTTTCCTCTCCGCCGGCAGGGGAGAAAAAAAAGGCTCAGTCCCCCTGCTCTCGGCGCCGCGTAAGTATCTTCTGTCCCCTCGCCAGTCCCCTCCCCTTTTCCAGAATCACTTGTACTGGCTTGTTCTTGAATGGGAAGAAAAGAGACTCCCATGACTTACACCCGTGTCAACATTTCTTTTTCAGGAGGAAACGGTGTTATTTAAATGAATCGTAATAAAATAACCTCTAAACAGTTTCTGAGCAGGAGCCTCAGTGGAACTCCGCGCTGCGCTCCTCCCAGTTCCTAAGAGTAAGTGATCCGCTCGGCTTTTATTTCTTTCTCTTTCCTGCCGGTGGCTGGGGGTGGTGTTGGCGCGGGGGGGGGGGGTGATACTGCGGGACGTGTCGCTGATCTTGTCACCTTTTGTGTGCCGTGGCTGGGGTGTGCGGGGGCGCTTGCTTCCTTTCCTCTTTCTCCTGCCTTCTCTCTACTCAGGAGAGGGGACCGCGGCGGGGATAGGGTCGCTTTTTGTTCGTCTGGGTCCCCGCTTTCCGCCAAGCCTCATCCTTCCCATCTCTCCCGGTTAAAACTCCAGGGCTAGTCCCCGCGTCCCTTCTCTTTGTCTAGTTTATTATAGCTGCCTTTCTTCCAGGCTCTTCCAATTTGCTTGCCATTTGCATACCTTTCACTTCTCCTTTTAACCCCAGCGGAGAGCCAGGGAGGAGAGAGGCGGGGAGAGGGAAAGGGGGGCGCTCTGTTACTTTCCTCTCTAAACGCTGTCGGAGGCGAAATGTTGAAATCGGGGTTGGAGCGGTGCAGAGATGGTCCCGGGCAACGAGCGCGGCGCCCCTCTCCTGAGCTCCAGGGAACCTGGAGTAGGTCAAGTTGAACGGGGTAAGGCGGCTCCCGGAGCCTCAGGGGGGCGGGGGCGGGGGCAGAAGAATTGGTGCCCCGGCGTCGCGGGAGGACAGAGATCGAGGTCCGGGTGGGGGGTGTTCTTGGGCAGCGGACTTGCAAGGCCGAGGCTCCCTCAGTCATCGCTGGCAGGCTACGGTGTTGGACTGCTTCGATCTTGTCTTGGCTGCGTGGTACCTACAGTTTTGCCCCAGTTTGGAGGACTGGGGAGGGGGCAAAGGAGAGGCGAGAGTAATTGTTACTGGATGGAACGGTGAGGAGGGCGGGAAGAGGTGCTATCTTGCCGGAACAGACAAGGAGGGGGGCGCGGGGTGGGGGCGTGGGGGGTTGGAGAAGAGACATCACCCAAAGTCCAGTTTAGCGAGTTGTTGGTTGGTTCCTCTGGTGTGGCAGCCAGTTACTCCTCCCGCTGACACTGAACGCCGCTGGAGAGTGTGGATTTGGGATGGGGGGGAGCGGGGAGGTAGAGGAAGAGTAGCTTTCGAGAGACTCCAGGTCTCCGGCCCCTCTGAGCCCTTTGGAAGTTGAGTCCTCCTGGCCGGCCGAGAAAAGAACCAGGAGGAGGGGTTGGGCGATAGCCTTAAATAGCCCAAGGAGGCAGGTCGGAGTGTGAAACTGCTGCTGTTCTTGGCAATCCAGAACCCTGCTCCGCCTGGGGGAAGGCTGGAAACTCACCTGCTTGTTTTAATTTTTCCAAGAAGGTCTGTGTTGTCTCCTTGAGCTTATAAAAACAGAGCAAGCACAGGATGGCCTCCTCTCAAAGTCAAGGCTAGAAGTTTCTTCTCTTGTGCTCTCTCTCTCTGCTCTCTCTCTCTCCCCTCCCACCTATACCCCCCCTTACAAAAAAAAAGGCATTTCCTTTCCTAAACTAGGTAGGCAGAGGTCTATCAGCAGAATACGCATGAGCAGGGCCTGACAGGTGTGTTGTGTCAAGAAAGACAGGTGCAAATTTCCTCTGTGTCTGTGTGTGTCTGTATCGTTCCAGACCACAATGCATGCCCTGGAGTTGTAGAGATTTATGAATTTATGGTTGCCCTGGTTAATAGGATTGTCCGGGCTAATGGGAGTGGGCTGTTGTTATGTTTTGAGCCCTGCCGTGTGAGTTCTTTGGTGGAGGGTAGGGGACAAGTTGTTATGTGTTTGTTATTTTTCTTAAGGATGTTGGCAGGCTGCTGCCGAGGCTGTGTCTCAGGCTCCTGTCTGCCAGGCGGCTGAAAGTACCCCCACTCCAGGCAGCAGGTGGAGGGAGATTGACTTTCCCTTTGCTTCCGTTCGGTTTATGTCTATCTCCCAGGTCTGGGGAGGTGGGGGGAGTTGCCTTTTGTGTGTGTGTATTTTGGACAGCCGTGGGTGGTGTGTGTAACTGCCAAGAATACCAAAGTCAGTTTGAAAGTGTTACTGTTCGTAAAGCTTATCTTTTTAGCGTGCTTTCTCTCTGCCCAGAAAGAATAGGTATGTGCAATAAACTCTTTCAAGTCATATGTTAAATATTCTCATAAAGTAGAATGAGCCTGTCATTGTACCAGACATGTGCCAGATGTTCCAGTTATTACTTTGATGGGGAAGGAAAATCTCAAGTACGTGAGAGGTAACTGTGCTTTTCTGTTTGATGCAAGATGCGGGCAGTCAGTTCTATGAGGAGTTTCTTGCAAGAACTTCTGAGTATTTTCAAAATGAAATGGGCTGTGTGTGATGAGGAAGCAAGAGGGGAATACTCAGGTTAGGCTGTCCAAACAGCGTAACTTGCCTATGTTTATGTAATGGTAAATTAGATGATGGTAAGGACTGCGGCTTAATGTATGAGGGAAGATGTTGGAAATTCAATGTAAGCGCCGTGTCTGGATTCTTATCACTTGATCTTGTAAATTTCTCATTACACAGGCTACTTCTTGAGCTGCCTAGAATTAGGTTGGATGGTGAATTGTTATTGTTTGGTTTTGTTGCTTGGGTGACGGTCATTGCTTTCATGAAAATAAGAAAATACGTGTTATTTATTCTTTAGTCGTAAACAGCAAACTCTTCCTCCAACACTTTCCTTGGATGCTTTTGAAGTTCTTTGGTAATGAAAATGTCATCGATGGATGTGTTCTTTTGCTTATTTTTAATAAGGGTTACCTGTGCTGACACTTACTGATATTTTTATGTATCCATTATGCAGAATTGTATTTAGTGTAATCACCACCTTGTGGGAAAAAAGGCACGCATATGTAGCATGCATCTTTGTTCCCACTTTATCCATTTCCTAGCATTGGTCCTCCACAAGTGGCACTTGTAGTTTTAAAACATCATCTGGCTGCCAGGCTTGCTGTTTATTTGTTCAAAATGCAAATAGGCCCTTTCCCCCTTAATTTCTTATATCATGTCAGGAATCGTCTTGCATGTGCAATTGCTAATATGAGAAATGCTTTAGGTTCAGGATTCACAAAAGAAATTATGAAATGTTCCTGATTTCACCATATGAAGATGGATTGTGCATGATATGTTATTATAGGATTCTAATTAAGTACCTGTATGCATGGGAAAGGACATGTACATTAGGAATTTCTCAAACCTTGTTTGTTGCCTAGTGTCTTCTGAAGCTTCAGAGGACATTTAGAGTATTTCAGATTTTGAGAAACAGAAAAAAAAATGTGTTTTTTCTTGAGATTATTTCTCACTCTGATTTGCTAATTTGGCGAATTCTGACTTTTTAAATAAGTAGAAATGAGTCATTAGGCATGCGTCAGAAAATGTGCTGTGCTTATTTGGCTGGTGAAAAATGTATGGCCTTTTTGATAGGATGGAGAGCTTTTTAATGAAATGGTGATGATCTGAGAACTCTATTATGATAGTCCATTTTACCATCTCATAGAAGATTTTGACAATACAGTCTTAGTTAATTTAAATATGCACCCAACAACAAGTGAATTCTTCACAATAAACAGCAAAGGTTTTCTCAACCTGATAGTAGGCAGAAACACCTCCGAAGGAAAAGTTGCTACTTGGCAAAAATGAACTCTTGAACACAGTGAAGGGGACTGCTCAGGGATTTGAGTGGGGGGGTGGGGGGAGTTACCTAAATCAAATCATCGGATTTTTCCCTTAAATTACTGATTTCCGGATTGATTGATTAATGATATTCCATTGGAAATTCCATCACCAGCTCGATCTGAGCAGATGAAAGGCCCGTTCGAAGGTGGTTTTCTAAAAGAAGTAAAGGGTAAGCTCGAGCACTTTCTTCAAATAATTTTATCCACAAAGACAGATAATCTCAATAATCCAACCAGGAAACTGTACCAACCTCACACTTCCTCTGCCTCATAAAAGATTTGTCTGAACTATCTGGATAATTACTGTAATGAAACACTTCTTTGTCCAGAATCTGGACTCCACAGAGATGCATAAAAGTTGCACTGCCCTCCCCCAGATGAGTCCTTTATTAAAGTAGGAGCCCTCGGCCGCTTTCTGCTTCACGCTGAAGTGTGCCTTCAAAATCCTTCCCTAAAAATTCTTTTCTGCTACCACGAAGTCGCCAAGTTCCTTAGGATTATGTGCAATAGAAGGTCAAATAAGTCCAATTTTAACCAAGCATCTTTTGGAGTAGTTAAAATCTGACTTGATTATACCTGGATGTTTGTTCTTATATTTTGCGGGGAGGAGTCTGCTATGCTGAGATATCCGTAGCATAGGAATTATTAGAATATTTGTGTAGTTTGATGCCAAATGGTGCCACAAAAGATTTAACGGTGAAAATTATTCTCTATAGATTTTCACATTAAGTAAAGAGGAGTTTATAAGGGTAGACTATGTGTATCTGGTCAATAACACATTTGGATTCAAATTCAACATCAGTATTTTTCTTCATACTTGCGGGTAATTGATGTTCATCCCTGTTGATTAAGAGGTTTTACGTTGCTTGGTTAAATTCAAAATCCACGTTCAAATGAAAACACAAGGAGACAGGAATGCTGGGGACATAGTCGGCAGCAGGCAGAGGGGAGACCAACTGGGAGATGGATCGACTGCCTCAAGGAAGCCGTGGGCACACGTCGACAGGAGCCGAGCAGGGCTGTGGGGGACTGGGCGTTGGGGGCCTCACTCCTTCACGGGGTCACACCGACTCCACGGCACCGAACACATGCAGAAATCAATAATAGTTGTAACTGAAACATTCTGCCTTAGCACACACGTTGAGAAATAAAGGACTTTGAAAAATCTTGGTGCACAGGGTAGTGTCAGTTGTAAAGTCATGGCATACCCGTCTCTGAATTCTGAATTGGGAGATCACGGAAGGGCTGTGAAAGTGTTTCCAAGCTATTTAATTTGCATTACAGTCATTTAACAGTGAGTTTTCTTCTGGGGTAAGTGTACTTACATATACATCTTGTTTGTGAAACATCATGCTGGTGTACTGTCAACCAGTTATAATTACTTGATCTTGTCTGGAGCCTCCATGGGTTATAAGCCCAATGTGCACTAATACCTTTATTTCTAAGTTTAGGTCTAGGCTATATGGACAGACATATTTCTTTGTGCCTATTAATAGAATGCCTTGTCTTGCTGGATTATATAATTTTCCCCATTTGTTTCATCCCATTTACTATGTCTCAGCTGGACATCTTACAACAAGACCTAAAAGTAATTCAATTCGCTTAGCCCACAACAGAAACGGGCCTTTATTTAATCTAAAAACGCTGACTGGTTGAAAGAGAATTGCAAAAACCAGAGTAGTTTGGTGAAGCTGGAGGAAGTTACAGGAGACTGTGTTTTTGAAAAGACCCAACAAGCCCTGAAGACAAGAGTATCATTTCTCTCCACCTTAGGAAGAGCACAGCCCGCCTCTTGGCCCTGGCACGAGGCAGGGATGCAGCTGTTGATACCTAGGCTGGAGGGGAGGAAGTGCAGTTGACGCAGAGGTAGATGGCAGCTGAGAAGGAAGGATGCCTGGGGGTGACCTTGTGCTGCGTCTTGCACAGCCTGTCGGTGCCGAGTCTCTGTGGCAGAGGTTCTCTTCCCATAGCGAGGGTGGGAAGGAGGAAAATCCAGGGTGGGCGTGAGGGTGAACAGGGGGGAGGAAAACACAGCGGAAAGTTTGTTCAATGTTTTCATTGGAGAGCTGTGCGATCTTCAGGTGATATGAAAGGGGAAAAGATTTGAACACAGACAGAACAGGTAAACATTTAAAATAATAGCAGTGAACTCTGTTTTGGGAAAGCTGATATGCGTGCAAAGAAAGACTCAATATGCAAGTCTTTCTGAGCTTTGAAATAATTCATCCTTTTTCTTGTTTGTCTCAGGCTTTCCTTTTTTCCCCTCTCACCTGACAGCTACACCTGATTTATCAGATCTAATATGTTAGTGAACAATTTGTCATTGCAGTTTTGTATTCCTGAAACCAATTTTATTATTCATGTGTGAGAGATCTCGATTATTCCAAATTCGATTTTGAACCCAATATTGAAGTTGTGAGGGTCTGTTCCCATTCTACCTTCAGGACATTTTATCCTGAGGCATGTAAAAAGTACTTTATTCTCAAGCATACAAAAAATATACTTAAAGAGGTATCATCCTGCTTTCACGATCCCCTAAACCAGGCTCTTGTAAAATGCATCTTCTTACAGAAGGCAGGGGCAAGGACTGCGTGATGAAATCTTTCTCACTTAAAAAAAATGTAGACACGCTGCCGTCTAAGTGCTGAGCATTTTCTTAATTTTTACAGGTTATTTCATGCTGAAATTATGCCTATTTGCATGGATAGTCATTCTTTAAAACTAGCCACAGATGCAGTCCTAGGGAGCACGTAGATGTTTTTACAGGTGAACCGAAAGAGATGGGAGCTGTTCCAGGCACTCTGCACGCTGCCTTTGGCAATGCACCCTGTTATTGTGAAGATGTGCTCCGTTAAGCAAACGTGAAGTTTAATATTAGATAAACCCTGGGTGAAAAAAATATTCTCATTTGCTTCCTGAAATGTTAATTGCAAGCAAAAAAAGCTGTGACATCTTATGTTTAGTGCCAAATTTGGGGTTAGCAACACTACTTAATAAGTCACAAAATATGTCAAGTGCTTTTTATAAAATGCAAGGAAGGGTGATCTCTTTTTATATTGTGTTTCCAAGGAACAGTGGAAGTTCACAGGCAGAGAAGGTATTTCCTTCGTGTATTGGAGTGATGTTTTCTTTCTCCTTCCTACATCTTTTTTTGCCTGTTTTTCTGTTTGTTTCTTAAATCTGGCATATGACATAAGATTCACAAGTGGCATGTGTTAGAGAGCTTCTTTAAGCATGTGGAGTATTATTTTGGCAGGTTTTTGACAGAAGAAAACTAGTCCTGAAGATGTATTTATTCTTGTCTAACTCAGTTTATTGATTTCTAAAATGGAACAATGTCGTTCTTTTGCAGTGAGTTCAACTTTATGGTAATTTTATGTCCTCAGAAAGACATCATGAAAATTTATAAATATTCTCATACTTACATGAAAAAACCCAACAGATACCATCTTCAAAAGTGATTTTACAACACAAATGCATATCTCTGTTAAATAAGCAGTATTTGCAATATGAGTATTTTTGCATTTATTTCAATGTTAAACTGACCATTATGCGGGAAAGATGCTGATGGGATTTCACATATGACAAAAATATTTTAAATTTCAGTAATAAAGGGTGTGCGTCTTAAATATTTGCATTTATTTTGGAGTCCTTTCCCTTTCATGGCCTTAAAACCACAAAAATTTTAATGCAGAAATGGAATTTTGCATCCAAATTTCACACAGCCTGAAAATGTAACCTTATTTCTTAGGTATAGCCCACTTTCATCTTCTTTCGTAATGTCAGTCTCAATGCCCAAAATTTAATCAATTGGTTGTCAGAGGCTGTGTACTTATAATCTACTATTTCTTCTGAAGATAAACAGTATCATTTTAGGCATTTGTGAAAGAGAATCATATTACTGGTGCTTAAGCAGTTTTTGCTTTTTTTTTTTAATCTTAATCCATCTTAAACCAGTGGAGCAGAAATATTTAAAAATGTTTCATTTCAAGCGGAGTGCATAATAAATTGCAATAATTGTAATGTGCCATAAATCCCAGAGCCTATGCATTTTGCATTTGATTCAGGATTGAGGTCAGGAAATTTGGAGAAATTTAAAGAAAATGATTCATCAGTCCTTTTGTTCTGTTGGCCAGGGTCCCGGGATTCTTGAGCTGTGCCCAGCTGACGAGCTTTTGAAGATGGCACAATAACTGTCCAGTGATGCCTGACCATGACAGCACAGCCCTCTTAAGCCGGCAAACCAAGAGGAGAAGAGTTGACATTGGAGTGAAAAGGACGGTAGGGACAGCATCTGCATTTTTTGCTAAGGCAAGAGCAACGTTGTTTAGTACCATGAATCCCCAAGGCTCCGAGCAGGATGTTGAGTATTCAGTGGTGCAGCATGCAGATGGGGAAAAGTCAAATGTACTCCGCAAGCTGCTGAAGAGGGCGAACTCGTATGAAGATGCCATGATGCCTTTTCCAGGAGCAACCATCATTTCCCAGCTGTTGAAAAATAACATGAACAAAAACGGTGGCACGGAGCCCAGTTTCCAAGCCAGCGGTCTCTCTAGTACGGGCTCCGAAGTACATCAGGAGGATATATGCAGCAACTCTTCAAGAGACAGCCCCCCAGAGTGTCTTTCCCCTTTTGGCAGGCCTACTATGAGCCAGTTTGATATGGATCGCTTATGTGATGAGCACCTGAGAGCAAAGCGCGCCCGGGTTGAGAATATAATTCGGGGTATGAGCCATTCCCCCAGTGTGGCGTTAAGGGGCAATGAAAATGAAAGAGAGATGGCCCCGCAGTCTGTGAGTCCCCGAGAAAGTTACAGAGAAAACAAACGCAAGCAAAAGCTGCCCCAGCAGCAGCAACAGAGTTTCCAGCAGCTGGTTTCAGCCCGAAAAGAACAGAAGCGAGAGGAGCGCCGACAGCTGAAACAGCAGCTGGAGGACATGCAGAAACAGCTGCGCCAGCTGCAGGAAAAGTTCTACCAAATCTATGACAGCACTGATTCTGAAAATGATGAAGATGGTAACCTGTCTGAAGACAGCATGCGCTCGGAGATTCTGGATGCCAGGGCCCAGGACTCCGTAGGGAGGTCAGACACTGAGATGTGCGAGCTAGACCCGGGGCAGTTCATTGACCGAGCCCGAGCCCTGATCAGGGAGCAAGAGATGGCTGAAAACAAGCCCAAGCGAGAAGGCAGCAACAAAGAGAGAGACCACGGGCCAAACTCCTTACAACCAGAAGGCAAACATTTGGCCGAGACCTTGAAACAGGAACTGAACTCTGCCATGTCGCAGGTCGTGGACACTGTGGTCAAAGTCTTTTCGGCCAAACCCTCCCGCCAGGTTCCTCAGGTCTTCCCCCCTCTCCAGATCCCCCAGGCCAGATTCGCAGTCAATGGGGAAAACCACAATTTCCACACCGCCAACCAGCGCCTGCAGTGTTTTGGCGACGTCATCATTCCGAACCCCCTGGACACCTTCGGCAACGTGCAGATGCCCAGTTCCACAGACCAGACGGAAGCACTGCCCCTGGTTGTCCGCAAAAACTCATCTGACCAGTCTGCCGCCGGCGCCCCCCCTGGCGGCCACCACCAGCCCCTGCACCAGTCGCCTCTCTCTGCCACCGCAGGCTTCACCACGTCCACCTTCCGCCACCCCTTCCCCCTTCCCTTGATGGCCTACCCGTTTCAGAGTCCATTAGGTGCTCCCTCTGGCTCCTTCTCGGGGAAAGACAGAGCGTCTCCTGAATCCTTAGACTTAACCAGGGAGACGACGAGTCTGAGGACCAAGATGTCGTCCCACCACCTGAGCCACCACCCCTGTTCACCAGCACACCCACCCAGCACCGCGGAAGGGCTCTCCTTGTCGCTCATCAAGTCCGAGTGCGGCGATCTTCAAGACATGTCCGAAATCTCACCTTACTCGGGAAGTGCAATATCCTTTTCTTTCCCCCTCAGGGGAAACCGAACAAAAGGGGCTTCCCAAAGGGTCAGGTTTACACGTGTGTAGAATAACGTAGACTAGTATCTTCTTAAGAATGCAATGTTTCCTATTATTCAGAGTAATAAGCTTTTGTCAACATGCCCGTGGCACTTCTGATGACACAAAACCTTCCCACTAAACCAACATCTTTGCAACTTTCGCGAGACATGAATCGCCCCAAAGAGCTGGTATTTCATAGGTGCCTTTTCAGCAGGGTTTTTCCTGCTGTTCTTCCTGTACTATCTTCCTACCTTTTTTTTTTTAAGAGTAGAATCAGAGATGGAAAAAACATCTCATTGTGATATTGAATTCTATCAGATATATATATATATATATATATACACATACACACACATTTTAATAAATGGTAAGTTTTTATAATGGAGGAAGAGAAAAGTCAGTTTCAGATCCCTGAGATGCCCTGAGAAGAATCCCCCCTGGAAGCCGTGTGCAGGCCCCTGGGCTGTGGAAAGAAGGCCCTGGTTCAGTCTGAGCAAGAGTTCTGTTTTGGTGGGAGGGAGGTGGGTGTGGGAGGGCAGTTGGATTACCTCTTTAATCTTGAAGTGAGACGCTTTTTTTTTTTTAAGGAAATACACAGGTACTGATTTATTCAGACAGCATCGGCCTCTCTCTCGTTCGCCCAAGGTCTGCTCTTTGGGGCTGGTGCAGCTGCCTTCCATGCATGATTAACCTCTGTTCAGCCATACACAGAAATCTTTTGTCCTAACATACACAAAGCAAATTATTTTGGAAAGCGAGAGAGCACAATTAAATATAAAACTCAGCTGTATTCGACTTAAAATGGCTCTTTTTATGACTCCTTTATATTTTGAACCTGACTTTGATGTAGAGATGCCAGTTATATTTTTTTATTAGACCTGTCTTGAACTCTGGCTGTTATTTTTTAACTGATGATTTCTTTTTTTTCTCTGTAAATTGGTCCTTGCAGTAAATTCTTAAAAATCTTGCGGTCATTGGTGTTCTGGGGTAGTAGACTAGTAGCATTTGGGGGCAGGTAGCGGCATGTTTCTTTTATAATAAATTGCCAGATGGATATAAAATTTAGCAATTAAGTTGGCTGTTGCTAAATTGAGGATTTTAAGCAATTGTCTGGATGACTAGAAATTGGCATTTTAGTATCTAAGCCTACTCTAGAGGCCGCCACATTAGTGCGAAGTCTCAGCTCTGGTGGAAATGTGCTTTCCTAGGCAGTGAAGGTCATCCTTCCGGCCAAATCTTAGGATAGTGGTAAAGATTGCTGGGGAGGAAAACGGGAGCCACTAGTATGTGACCTGCTTGGGCAGTTAACCATGTCTTTCTATGGTGAGGAAGAAGAGAGTCATGTCGTGGGAGAAAGCAAGAGCACGATGTGGAGGGCCTCGCTATAGGAGCGGAAACCGAGTTTTGGGTTGGTTGCGGTTTAACTCCTGTCTTTCAAAGGCCTAAGAGTTGACTCACCCGTCATGAATCAAAACTGTGCCAAGCACCATGCCTTACCCGTTCTGAGCAGGCAGTAAACATCGGTCAGAATGGTCGGAACATGATCATTTGGTGATCATTCGGTGATGAGAAAGGCCAAGTAGAAGATGCAACAGCTTGAATGTTTTTTATACTTTGCAAGAAGAGCCTCTTCCGAGGCTCGTAGCAGACAGCTGTTCGAAGCTAGAACCCAAATCTCAGGGATCTGTTACTTCATTTTGAAGCCAATAGTGGTGATGGGGGGTGTTCTCTCTCTCTCTCTCACACACACACACGCACACAAACACACACACACGTGTGCACACACACTCACACAGGAAAAGGGCATGCCCATTTGGTGAATGTTTGAAGCCAGGTTTCAAAGTCTTCTAAGTCCACATTGCAACTCTTTAACTCAGGGTGCCAGCTCCTGTTTCTGTGTTAGCCTGTTCATTGTAATTGCCTGTCTGGGTGAGTGTGTGTTTTTAAGTAAGCTGGGTCTTCTAGCATAAAAATCATTTTGATTGTTTTAAGTGTTGGCAATGCTCATTGTCTCACCCTCTCTAAATCCCCTGAGGAATTTTAAGGATTTGAATTGACAGCAGGTCCTTTTATGGCTACGCATAGCAAAGGCTTTAAAGAGCATATAGTTGCTTCTCCTTGAGATGAATAACTTCTCCTCTCTCCTACCGACATAAGATTCTATTAAACAGTGGTCATTGGGAAGCACCTGTGTTCATACAAAATGTTAGTTGCTTGTACCTGGGGGCGTTTCTTTCATGTCGCTAAATAATTTGGGCCTCTTGTTGTCATTAATGATAACATTTTCCACCTTCCAGACTCGTATCATCTGTTTCTCTTTTCCCTCTACCACATCACACCTTTAACCATTTGTCTCACTGATACATCATTTCTTAGGAAGGAGGTAGGCAAGCAGCCTTTTCTATAGTCCACGTAGTTCTGAAGCCGGTGAGGGAGGATCGGAGTGTTCGTGGGGAGAATGGATGCCTCTCCATCCTTGTATGGCCCTGAGCTCTTCCCTGGACTTAACCGATGGTGTGTAGGCAGAACTCTCAGGTGCTCAGTGTAAAGAAATCTGGGACTCAGAGTGCACGGTGTCTTACTTCAGTTTTAGGTATATAAGCCCACATGTGAACCTGTTGGACCATCACCCCTAGAAAAGATCAGTAGAAACGAGATGAAATGGCACCACTATAATGGTCGTTATTATGTTTTTATTTTTAGTTCATGGCTTTCCAAGTGGTAATGAATAATTTAATTCTGAAGGAACAATTCTTTCCCACTCCAAAGGGCATCATCTGTTTCTCTGAACAAAGTAGCCAAGGCAAGAACTGCTGAGAACACCAGCTTCTCCGATACATCCGTTTAGGTTCGGCACATTGAGCATATATGTCCTATGTAAGAGGACACACCTCCTAGTTTTCCCTACGAATAGAAAGGAGACGGTGAGTGTATGCCTGGCAAACAGAAGGTCAGTGCACCTGCTCACGTCTTGGATATAAAAAGTGTGTTCGGTGTCTTTGCAAATGAATCTATTTAATCAAATATTAAGTTTTATTCAAATCCCCAAAGAAACAGCCAGCCAATTGTTTTTCTTCGTGATGTTCCTTGTCACTCGTCCTGTTTGCATCTCAAGAAAAATAGCCTTGTTTAGGCCCCAAGCATTTGCATGCACCCAATTAAAGCACAAGAGCAGGATTATGAGCTGTTAAGAAGTGCAGGTGAAGAAACCGAGCCTGCCCTCTGCGGCAGCCAGCTTCCCTCACTGGACTTTCAGGGAGAATGCGAACAATACCTGAAGAAGTTTAGAAAGGAACCTAGTAATTTGAAGCTAAAACCCACTGGAAAACGTGGGTTAAAAATGAATTTCTAAAATGTGCAATAATCCATAGAAGCCGATCATTCACATTTCTAAGAAGCCCTGTGGGGCCATGGTAGTGATATCAGCTATAGGGAGACATGTATATTAAAGACTGAAAGACTCTGGGTTCCTACCATTATGAAGTAAATCAAAAAATATTCACCCCCCGGGTTATGTGGAACTTCTTAGCAGAGCAACAATTACTTGCCCTATCATTTTCGTGCAAGGAGACAATTTAGATCCCTTCTCCCCATTTAAGGTTTCCCAGGGGGCAGGCCTCTTAGAAACATACCAGATCAGAGCAGAAGGAGAAAAGCTATGCTTCTTTGGGGGTTCCAAGCAGTTTAGACAGTGTAAGCAAGGGGTCCCAGTGCTCTTGGTTGGAACTGCAGCTTGTAACATCTCTAGCCACAATTCAGAGCTCAACTGGAAAAAGAATTTTCTTCCTCCTGCCTTCACAACCTATTATTCTCCCATTTGCCTTTTTGCTGCCTCTGCTGCTCCTCCCGCTGCTGCGTGTAGGTGAGGTTACATTGTGCTTGGTAAACAGACAACACGCAGATTCTCGGGTTGTTTGAACACTGCTTTAAGGTTCAGCTGTAGCACTCTACTTCTCTGATCTTTTATATTCCCGAGCAGATGTCTTTCATTAATTTATGGATTTATCATCTTTTCTTTTTTTCCCTTTTTCTTTTTTCTTTTTTTACACCTGGCAGCTGTCTCAAGTTTCAGCAGTTATTGTCTATTTTGCATCACACACAGAATTGAATGTCATCTGTCTTCACAAAGCTATGGCTAAGAGAATTGAGGCAAAGCCACATGAGCTGCCTGGACAGATCTTGTTTGCGTTCCATCCCCCCTCCCCCCACCCCTCCCTTTACCTCCTTAATATTTATTTGTGCTCATTTTCTTTCCTGGCCTTGAATGGGGCTTAGCTCGTGTTCAGTACAGCTGTATGTTTACTGAATCTATTCCATCATGAGTCATTGTGCGTGTGTAAGTATCCTGGAAACAGCTAGTGCTTTCTTGGAAGAACAGTTGCTTTTCAGCACAAGCACTTAAAAGGGAAATTAACCAATTGGTCAGTTCAGATTTATTTTGAGGAGGCAAAAAAAGGATTATCTAACTGTTGGCTTTTAAATGTTTCATTAGCTATTTTTAATAGTTTATTAGAAACATATATTTTATGGGAATTTTATCTCAATTACACGATGAGCGAGAGAGAAAGATTTAGTCTGTGTTCCATTTCAGCTGATCGATTCCAAGTATTACCAACAGGAAACGTTTCAAAGCAAAAACAGACTTGAGAAATCAAATCAGAATGATTTTTTTTATGAAATAAAAAGCCTCTGCATCCCCAACAAAATAAGATGGGTAGTTTGCCTTGTCTTCTAAGTAAAAAAGAATTAAACCATCTTAGCAAAATGTAAATACACGGGAAGCTTCAGGAAGTTTCAGTGGCCCTTTAATTGTCTGAGAACCACAGCAAAAGAATTTGTTTTGTATGAGACCACATTTTAAGCGATTTAGGGCTTTCTCCTACTAATAGTTAAACGTTCCAGGTTCCAGGTTGTTTTCATGTAGCCATATGAAAAAAAAAAAAGATTAGAACCCAGATCTGAGGATGTTTGTCGAAGTTTGGACATACCTAAAACTCTTATCATGAGGCAATAGGAGACAGCTTGCAACTATTATTTCACTCACCCATTTGGACAGATGGTCCTGAAGGGTGCTGTGCTCCTTTAGTCTCCTCTCTCCGTCTAATGGAGGTTACTGGAGGGCCTTTCAGCTCTTTCCTTGGCACAAAAAGTATGTCAGTCATAAATTATCGTCTTTGTAATCATTAAGGATCTCAAACAAAAACACAAGTTCAGTTAAGCTGCTTTGGCTTGCAGATATAAAATCAAAATTTCTTGCTTCAGCGTTTGCTTCAGCGTTTATTTTCGCTGGAGGGAAAAAAAAAAAGCCCAGTATTTAACTCTTCTATTTACAAACCAAGGTGATCATTCACAAATTTGCATGATATTAAAGGGAATGCTAATCACCTTCTCAGCAGAATATTTGGTTAAACACCCTGTTAGAAGTCGTCAAGAGCTTATCAATATTAATTCGATGGTGCTTCTGTAGCAACTTCCTGGTTTCCCTCGGTTCGCTCACTCTGTGCTTGATGGAGTCATTTGGGAACCTTTTCCTTTCCTAAATGTCTGAGTTTCTCTGACCTTTTTTTCATACAGTGTGAAATTTTTGTCGGGGAGTGAAGTACACATGCGCACATGCACACGCGCGCGCACACACACACAACATTTTTCTTTTTTTACCTTATTTTTTTCCTAATTTTTCCCAGACTCTCTTTTAAGAGAAAATCCTTAGAGAAGCTTCTAGGAAGGACCCTTAATTGACCTTGTGGGGGACCACATTGATTTTCTCCACGTGCATCTTCATTTCTGATAAATTATAAAGCCATTAATTTGCTGAGGAAATGGCAGGGCCAGGCTGCGGCACAGATGTGACCAGAGCCATCCCAGCTCCGAGTCTGCTGAGGAGTGCCAAGAATCTGGGGGAGAATCAGGAAGCCTGGATTGTTATGGTTAGCCTCACGTTCTCCCGGGAACTGTTTTAGTTGCTGCTGTTTACAGATCTAAAAGGTAATGATGTTTCCAGATAAATAGGCCTTCTTATTTGGGGTAAGTGGCCATTTATTGATCTGCTAACCCACAGTTATTGATTTGTGCACCCCAGCCACCACGCTGCTCTCCACACAGTTAACTAGAAATCCAGGAAAGGCAAATGGTACTTGGTTTTGGATCTTGGCTTTGACAAAAGCGACACCCCACCTCCCCAAAGCTACCCCTCCCCAAATTTAGCTATTATTTAAAAGGAAACAATTAAAAGGATATATTAATAAGATAGGAAGAAAGTGAGTCAAGACGCTCCATTATATTAGCACTCAAAGGTAAAATGCGGGGCTTGCCTGACAGTTTTTAAAATAATGCATTTGGTGTGTTCACGTACATTAGTATAATAATTTGATGTAAACTGCAGAGCGTGGAGAGAAAAATAAACAGAACTGTAATTGTGAAGAAGAAAAATCTGTCATGGTAAGAGTTGGGTAGCACGTATTGGGTGCATTTGTCTCCTTAGCAACAAGTGAATGTATAGATAGCGTAAGGACCTCAGACGGGGGCCCTGCTTTGCCATCCTCACCACAGACTAGTAGAGATTCTGCAGCTACATCGTGCATCCTCACCGTGGCATCTGACAGCTTCTGCCGGGCAGTGGGCCTTTCGGGCGAGCGGCAGCAAGTCAGGGATGCGTTCCGTGGTCCGTGCCCTTCACCTCCCAGCATTCCCACGGCTGCTGGGTGGGCCTCCAGACTCCCGGCGGTGGGGAGGCGGTTGGCCCTGTGTTTGAAGCTATGTTGTCCTTAACCAATTGCATCCTACATGCAGGAAGGATTGTCACCCAATCACTTGAAAAAAGCAAAGCTCATGTTCTTTTATACTCGTTATCCCAGCTCCAATATGCTGAAGACCTACTTCTCCGATGTAAAGGTAGGGACGTTTTGTATTATTTATATTTTTTTCAATTTCTGTGCATGTCATCGTGATTTGAACTCTTGGGAGTGTCAACGGAGATGAGTGTGGAATCAGCTCATTGATACACCTGTGTTGTATTGATTGAGTGCACTTGTCCTTCTGGCGAGAGCTGGGCCCAGCAGAGCCGCCCCCTGCGTGTTAAGACCACAGGACTGGTATTAAGAAGGCACATGGTTTCCATGGTAGTCAGGGAAGCCTAGCCTCTGCCTTTATATGTCTTAGTAACTTCTTGGAAGAAGTTTCAGCTGGTACTGAATGGATGTGCTTCAGAGGGTGTTTTTCCTCCCTCCTCTCAGCAACGGCACACTGTTTCTGTTTTTATTTCTGTTACTCTCCCCATATTTGTGCTCCTAAAAGCAAACTCTAGCACCTCTTTACCCCCCTGCCGAAAGGGAGCGTACATTGAAATTCTCTATGCAGTAGCTGCTGAAAAACAAAAGTGATGATTGTCTCTTATTTACAACTTAATTTGTTGTTGATGTAGAGTACACTGAGCATAAGGAGAATGAATAAAGTGACAGATTCAGGACACATTATTCAAATGAGGATATGAAAGCTGTCGGCCCTACAGCTGCAGCCTCCCTCGTTCTACAGAATGTGGGGACCTCCTGGTTCTGTGTGCGTGTCTCTGTGCGCGCCTGGGTGTGGGTTTGAAGTAATTGTCTGCCTCGACTTGATGTTGTGTTAATCATCTGTAACTTTTTAAAACATAGATTGGGTTTTGATGATGATAATGACACGCACGGTATCATTATCCAAGGATCTTGCTAAACATTACATTAGCTGAGATTAGTTTACTGGGGGTGGGTGCTTTCTAGCCCACCCTCCTTTCCCCACCCCCATATGTACGAGTTCTTATTTCTGTCATCGAGCGGTCCAAACACGCTGATTTCTCTGCACGCCCCTCTACGCGTCGTGCGTTGCGCCCCATGCCCACGTTGCCTCACTGGCCTCGTTCTGCAGGCCCACGCACTGCAGTTTCCCTCACTCGTGTTTTATTTGGCCCTACAAGGAAAGTTCTGTTTTCCCTCCTGCTTGCTTTGAATTGTGTATCAACTTCAGCCTTTTATCTTTCTCCTCCCCTGGCTGAGCTCCTTAAGTGGAAGGCATGTTTTCTCCTCACGCAGTGCCAGCAACCCGGACAAGGCAGAGCAGGACAGTAACTCACGTGGCTGGTCGGGAATCATTCAGCGCAGAAAAGGAGGAGGGACACAGGAGGCCAGGGAAAGGGTTTGGAGTCTGTAGAGGACCATCTAAAAGAGACAAATGAAAGGGAATTTGTCAGCTGGTTGAGGACCAGGCAGTTTCCAGAGCCTGGTAGAAGCTGGCAAATTTCTTTCAGAGAGTCCTCCCAATACTTCAGTTCTAGGAGGGAGGGGACAAAAGTGGTGTTGTGCACAGGTGCGTGTGTGTGTGTGTGTGTCCGTGGGGCCTCCTTCACTCCACTTAGGGCAGGCATTCACAGTGTCGAGATGTAATAATGACAATGCCTTAGATTACGTATGTAGACCTTTCATTCAGAAGGAGGCCAAAGAGCTGTTCGAACTGCGTAGGTAGGGATCGCTCACCTGCCACTGGAACACAGCCACCGGGAGGGTGGGAAGCAGCAGCCACCCCGGGCCAGTGTCGCTACCCAACGGTAGATGTGAAGATTAGAAACAGTCGTGCGTGTGAGCGTGCGCATGTGGTGGGGGGAAGGGCAAGGGTGGGGAAGATTGTTGGTCTGTAGCTTTATAAATACTCTGCAGTGTAAACCCACAAG